>NW_026642654.1:0-4800000 GCF_028554395.1 Pezoporus wallicus
CAACAGAAATCCCTTTCCATCCACCTCCTTTCTTTGCATTCACTATCAGCTGTATCAATGCATGTTACTGCATTTCTTCAGTTGCATTTCAAAGTCTTTATGCAAACAACTTCATTAGTATGGCAGCAGAAATAGACTGGGGAGACAGACTGCCAAATGGAGCACAACTTTTCCACTGAGAGCTTCATCTACAGCCCTAAAATCACGCCAGCACCTGCCTGTTTTGGTGAAGTTCTCTGTAATAACCAAAACACGTTGTTCAGGCTCTTCAGGTCCAAGTGGTAAAGTCAGTGTAGGAAGGTAGTCTGGGAGGCTTCAGTGATGTCTTGCAAGTCTTTCTTTAGTTCTTTTACCTTTTGGATGTGATTTGAAATAGAGTTTTGGATCTCTCCTAGACACTGGAAAGCATAAAGGCTTTCTTTTTCCACCCATTTTTGGATACTCTGTCCCTTTAAGACCAAGACTGAGGTTATGCCATTATGATCCATGCCTGCAAGTTCCAAGTTGAATTTTCAGTGATGACGAATAGTGTCTATATGATAATTAAAAAAAAATTAAAATATCTTTTTTCCTATTTTTCAGCAGGAAAGGGAGGCATGGAACACTACAAACGTTAACTGTAGCCATCAGGTAAAGGTATATTAGGAGAGTCTTTGAGCAGAATCTCTGACTCGGTAAGAGAGGGTCAGGTTTTTCTGGGAGAGGTCCTGGCACTCTAGGAGGGGCCCTGAAGGAATGTGAAGTCAGTGGAGCAAACCTATTTCCCCCTATCTATTAGATGTGGTGTCTGTATTGTGCTGAAGTGTAATCTGGGAAGATCACACCTTCAGGGAGTTGCCAGGAGGGTGGCTTGCAGACCACCTGCTGAGGAGCCTGGGCAGGTGGGCTGGTTGTGGGTGCACTGATGGCTTGTTCAACATTCTCCATCTGCTTACCCATCATTCCCCTGCCCTTTGGGAGGATAGAGCTGTCTGAGGCTTACAAGCCGTTTCCAGGAGTCTGTGTTAAGAGATGCAAAACCTGTTTTAGTGTCAAATAATTTCTGAAATTACCAAAATTTTACCTAGTTTATTTGCCCATACCGAAGATGAGAGGGCCACTCCTTTTGAATGGGGAGGGCATGCTTTCACAGGTTGATCTTGTGTATTTTGCTCCTTCCTTCCCATTCCAGTAGTTGCTAAAATCAGCCTCAGTAGCGAGTTTTAGGAAAAAGTCTGATTTTCCCATGCTCAGTAGAGATTCACTTGAAATTTTCTATTTGCACCCCAATTGGTGTATCTGCACAGAGCATGGTCCAGTGCAGGGACATACAGGACCTGCCCAGCGATGGCAGTGCACTGCCAGGTGTGAGAGCACAGGGCTTGTTCCCACCATGTCCCTGAATCCTGCTGAGCCCAGACAGTTGTTGCTGCCTGAACTGAATTGAAAGGCAAGGCAGAAGAAATTAAGAGAGTGAGCTGGAGGGGATGAAGGTAAGACATGAAGGGATGGAAAAATAATGGACAACTGGAAATGCATAGCAAAGAGGCTGGGCATGGGGAGCTGAGAATGGCCAAGCAATGAGATAAGGGCTGGGAAAGCAGAGGAATAGGGACAAGGCTGGCAAGGTGAGGAGACTGAACTTTGGTGAGTGCAAAAACGGTATGACAGGCATGGAGCAGGGGCAGTTTGGAGGGGAAAAGACAGAAAAGCTCAGGCAGGGAATAGTTGTGAAAGAGAGTACGTGTGAACTTAGTCACCAGACATCTGGCAGAAGTCTCTCCTCCTTCAGGCTGTTCTTCCCATGGGGGATGGCAGCCTGGACCACTGCCAGAGGCTCGGCTAGCACCAGTGACACCATCAATGACAACGCTGCGGCACAGTGTTCATCTTCCTTTTCTAAACACAAACAAGAAAATGCCCGCTTGGGATTTAAATACTCAAATGTCTTCTGTTAAGAAGGGCTGGCAGATACCTGTAGGCCAGGAGCAAGGAACAAAAGTGGCTCACCAAAGTGGCAGGGTGCAGCCTGACACCCAGGGCCTGTCCTACCAGCCCATCAGGGAGCAGGGATCAGGCTGGCACGGGCAGCCCCAGTTGCAGGCACTGGGCACCATCCTGGGGACAGGGACGGGCCAGACGGGACATGAGAGGGTCAGCGAGCAGTTCATGGGCTCTTGGAGGGGCAGTCCAGGCCAGGAGCTGGGATTTGGCCGTGCCTGGGGAGACACCAGAGGCTTTATACGTCCCTGCACAAGGACAGGACTCAGGACAAGGTAGGCTGGCTGCAGTCCAGCTGTGCTGAGCTTGGTCCAGCTGTGCTGCAGTTGTCCAGTGCTCGAGCAACTCGAGCCACCTCCCCTGTTGTCACTGTCCCTGCATCACAAACGATGCCAGAGCTAATGACATCAGCTGCCAGTTGCTGGTGGCACCACAGCTGATGACAGCCCTGTGTCATGCCTGTGTCACAAACAGCAGCAGCTACATGTGTGGTGCCAAGCAAGGTACAGCAGGCTTTGCCCACAAGCTGCCCACAAAGTGGAGCTGGAGCTGGACAGGAAGAGCAAGTGGACGCTAGCTGGGTCTGGCTGCTCCTCCTCAAGCTCTCCTTGGCTCTCTCTCACATGCTACAGGCATAGCTGGCATGTCATATGAAATACGTGGGTTGCTCAGCCACGTGGTCCTCCCTCTTTACCTGGGGTTGCTGTTGCTGGTGGTTTGCTACTACTTCACAGTGGCCATAGGGGAGCTCCAGGTAGGAGCCATTGCTGGTGCTGAGCCGAGCACTGGCTGGCAGGGTCAGGAGGCAACAGGAGCCCAGGAGCAGCTCCAGGGCTGGTTTGGGATGTTCCTGCCTGGCAGGGGAGGCCATTTCCCAGCCGGACCTAACCAGCCTGGCCCAGGAGACTCAAGGCAGGTCTGGCCCTGGATGGGCTCAGATTTCTGCTGGTGCCACTGGGATGGCGCGGAATGTCTACTTCTAACCCACTGCTTCCTGTGCCTGGGTAGGAAAGAACACCAAAGAAGCACAAAGGAGAGAGCAGAGGCAAGGAGAGACATGAGAGAGGTCAACAGCCCCTGGGCAATGGCAGATGCCCCGCAAAAACACTCCCTGGCCCCACATGCCCACCATCCTGTCCAGGGATGCCCCATCCACATTTCGGGTACTTCCACCTCATGGGGCTGCTTGTACTGGTCCAGTAACCCCATGTACTTACAGTACAGGGACTTCTTAAAACATGTTTGTTTTCTGGAACGAACAACAGAATATATGTCTCCATGAATGTCATTAATATAATAGGGAGGGTGGAAAAAAGGCTTGGGGGGGACCTTATTGCTCTCTACAGCGACTTCAGAAGCGGTTGTAGTGAGATGGGGGTGGTCTCTTCTCCCAAGTAACAAGTGACAGGACGAGAGGTAACGGCCTCAAGCTGCACCATGGGAGGTTTAGACTGGATGCTAGGAAAAATTTATTCGCAGAGCAGGTGGTCAAGCATTGGAACAGGCTGCCCAGGAAAGTGGTGGAATCAGCATGCCTGGAAGGGTTCCAAAACTGTGTAGATGAGGCCCTCAGTGACACGGTTTAGTGGTGGACTTGGCAGTTCTGGAGTAAAGGTTGCGCTTACAGCTCTTTTCCAACCTAGCTGATTCCATGGTCTTAAAGGTCTTTTCCAAGCTAGTTGATTCTGTGATACTATAACTGATGGCATTCTGTCAGTGTAAGGACTGCATTATTTTATGTACTGAGTATCACAATGCAAAGGGTACTAGGTGGTATGTGTGGAGGCAGGACTGAGGTAGGCCTTCCAAGCTCATCATCTCATTTTCAGATCATGGTATCTCTACCTCATTGCTGCATTGTTTCTAGCTCTGTGTATAGACAGACAGCAGAAATCATACTGACCATTAAGAAACAGCACCTGTTTCTGAAATGCAGGCAAGTGCTGAACTGAAGAAGCAAACATGAAACCTTCCCTTTGGCAAATGTGTGTTTTCATGGTTTATGAGTTCATTAGTGAAAAGTGGTTACCAGCCACATTCGCCCCCTATGGCTATACGCGACCGTTCAGCAAAGCCAGGGCTGCTTGGTGAATTTTTGCTGAAATCAGGCATTTTCCCCAAGAATCTTTCACCAGGAAAGGTTGTGCCAAGTCCAGGTGCAAAAGGACCCATGAGTCCTTCCCGGCCCTTCAGAGTCTTGTTAAAAAGGCTGGGATCTCTTGTAGGAGAACATGTCACACCATGTCTCAGACTGTGCTGGAGATCAGGCTCTGAAACAGACCAAATCTGCTGTTTGATAGCTCAGGAAATCTCACAGCCAAGGACTGTGTATTCAAACTAAATATTTTAAAAAGGCTTTCCTGTCTACTTAATGAGGTCCCAGCTCTCAAAGGGAGAGCGGTAGGGCGGAATCTCATGGATATGGCTCTGTCCTGGACACTTCTCTTGCCCTTCTCTGCTGTTCCAGTGCTGTGTCTCTGCAAGGCACTGAGGAGCTCTGCTTTGTCTGGCTGCTGCTCCTGAAGTCTTCAACCAAACAAGCCAAAGGAAAAGACACTCCAAGCAGAGCATGATTAGTTTGAGGTTTTGCATTCCTTTCTCTTGGTTATGGCCCATCACAATTGTCCTGCTCAAGCTCTGTCATATTGATCTGAGAGATTTCATGTCACAGTGTGGCAAACATAAGAGGTTCTCCTACAGCTCTGGAAACTTGGCTGTGATTGCTTACGAAAGATGTGACTCTTCTCTCAAAGTCCTCCTTTGTCCCCCAGAAATGTCACTGCAACAGAAAAACACAGCTTGCTTTGACGTGACTGAAAGCCATTCACACTAAGGCAAGCTAGAAATATTCTTGGGCTGGCACACAAGGAACATGATGCCAAATGGGGACAGGATGATGATGGACAAGATGAATGGCGTCATCCTGATCTGGCACCACTATCGCAAATGTTTGTGGTTCTCTAAAAGGCACTACAAAGGGATGGAACAAAAGCATGACACTGTCCTGGTGATTTAATCTCACTGTTGAATGAACAAAGGCATCTTTCAGATTCTCAGGCTTTTAACTATTTGCAAAGTATCAGCAGAGCAGCCTGACAATTGTGAGAAGAGGGCTGGTTTCAAAGGCTACTAGGAACAAGCAGGGAGCCTCAGGCAGGCAAAAAAGGGGCTTGTGGAGTCTAAAACACACCCCATCAATGTGGGCCAGACCTCACAAAAAAAAAGGACAAAAGGGGAAGAAAAGGTGTGGAGTAACATCTAAGGATGATACAGGCAAAGCCTGAAAGCAAAAATAATATTTTAACTGGGATGTCATCGTTCATTGTGTGGACAAGGCAAGGTGGCTAAATGGGAATAAGCACATAGGACTGGGAAGGACAGCATCTGAGGGGCAAAGAGGCCAGGGAGTCTGATGGACTTGAAACAGGAACTAAATGACCTCTATCCCAATTATTATAGATATGCATGTTGTACAGAAAACTAGGTCTGGTAGCAAGTTTGTCTGAAAAAAATGTATCAAGGAAGGATGTTTTTCTGAGTGGCATCCAGAGCTTGGCATTCTGAGCCTGGGAAACCAGAGGCTAAGAAGGTCTGTTAACTGCTTTCTATAAATACAGCAAGGAGGAAGGCAGAAGCAAACAGAAGAGAGGAAAGGATCCATTTAACCTAAAGCACAGCATTGGCAGGAGAACAAACAAGTACAGACTGTCCACAAATATACTTAGGCTGAAAAGGAGAAGGTTTCTTGCTTCTAAAGTAATCAGGATCTCTTCCAAAGGCAAAAAATAGCATGCTTTCTTTGAAAACAGACTTGCAAGCTGAATTCTTTCAAAAGCTCATAAAAGAGATTTCTGTGATAGCAGGGGAGTTAACTGGTATGCTGAAAGGTCTCTTGTTTCTACAAGCAGCCATCCAGATCCAGAGTAGTTATAAGAAGGTGGCTTAAAAGTGTTTATTTTGCATGCTTAACTAGAAATAATACAGTAGGCAATTACGTAAACCCCCACTGGTCTCTCCATTGACTTCAGTGAAGTCAAGCCTTGTTTGCAAGTCTCCTAACTCACCTTGGCTACTTCAGCTCCCTGAGAGCAAAGGAAACAGGGAGAAGAGTCCCACAGAGCTGACACGAAAATTAAATGCATTTCTTCCCCAAGACCATATGGAACAAGACAGAAGAAAGATCTGAAAGTATGCTCTACTGTGCAGCAGCAGAGCTGTGCTGATATTGCCTCCAGTACCTTGGTTCTTCCAAAATCCATGCCTGCACAGAGTTGCTCCGGTGCAGCTGTGACGCTTTGGGTTTACACCACACCTCATTCTGCAATAACCTCGCTCAGTGCAAAGTCCACTGGAGGTGGCCAGTGCTACCTGCTAGTCAGGTGTCCCTCACTCCTGTCTGAGTGTTGATGCTGCCTTGAGTTACACAGAACAAAAGCATGGAGGGACATGTAACTTACGCAGATCTTTGAAGCTGCAGATGACTTTGAAACAAAACCACTAATGATTAATTTGCCAAGTGACAGCAGTCAGAAAGCAAAGTGCCAAATTTTCCTTGCATTTCCCACAGAGCCCAAACTCTTTCCCAAGGCAGCAGTTTTGGAGGGAGTTACAGCTGAGCATTTGACACACATTCTAGTTGGGCAGTAAGAGTTGTTGATAGCTTTTGGAAAAAACAGTCCACTAAGTTTGCTCCCTGCTCTTTTCCAGCCAATTTCACTACCGTATTTACTGGGACTTCTAATATGATAGAACATTTTGTGTGGCACATTCTGTGTTGAGATATTTTAGCACATTTTCAATACACAGCACTTTGATTTTGAAATAAGTGCTGTGGTCTAGTTTTCTGGATTTTTTTGGTAAACAGCAGTTGACTCACGGGAGCCAAACTGACCTGCATTTTCTCAGAGCATTCACATTTCTTAGCTCTGTATGAGACATGGTGGCATGTGGTTTGTATCTCTGGCCATGGACAGACACCCATTCTTTAGTAGAAATTCAGAAATCACTTTTCTTTACATGGGGATTTCCCTCAGTTCTAAACACCACTGAAGCAGTGCAAGCATCAGGGCCTACTGTAGGCAGCAGAAGCACCACACAAGGTGCCACTCTCCTGATCCACACCAGCAGCCTGTCCTCAAGAGACGTGTCTATTTGCCTTTAGCAGATGAGTCAAAAGGCAGTTTACTGTTGGAAGCACACACATGATCCTTCCCCTTCAAATTGAGCACTTTGGTTTTTGTTTAAAAATGCTGTGCAGAAGATTTCTGCCATTTCAGGTAGCATCATCATAAATGTTTGTGTATTCAGAGACTGTGAGAATTTGTTGGAACACTTAATTCACAGCTAGAAGGTGCTCAAAACAGAGCAAATGAGCCTGGTATAAAAGTCAAAGTACAGCAGAATTAGAACTGTACCGTAAGAAATGGCAACTTTTTGAGTAGAGTTTCACAAAGAAGTTACTTGCTCAGCTTTGAACTAACTTTTAAGCCAATCTGCCTGCTTTCACATGACATTTCTGTCATGTATACTTCTGCAAATAAGTTTGATTTTCATTTATTGAAAACGCTATGTCATGTGAGTGTCCCAAAGGTCTTTTATGATCAGCTGATATACCAAACTTAGAAGACATTTAAAATATGTACTGTGGCACTCTGCTTTAGACAGACATTTCTGAAATTAACAGAAACAAAGGCAACCCGTGGTATTTTGTAGTCTCATAATTCCCCTCTGAGGCTCCATCAGGAGTCACCTGCCACTAGAGGAGTATGCAGTATGACCCTTGACAGCCACAAATGATGCTCCAGGCTTAGTCCTCTGCTCTGCTCACCCAGTCCACTCCCCAGGAAGTTCTCCACACTGAGCATGTTTGGTTGCTCTCAGCTCAGGCACAGTTTGCCTTTATCACCATAAGATTTACCTGATCCAGTGCACAGACCTTAGAGGCAGTTTTCTTCTCAGCTGCCCAATCTCCACGCACTAACACAGCAGCAGAGCTAACACATGTTTTCCATTGTTCACCGGTCTGATTCATTAAGGGTTTCCAAAAGTTCATGTGCAAAAGCAATACATACGCTTTCTGAGCATTTGCAAGGTTAACACACTGGCTTGTGAGTTCAGGCCATTAAAAAAAATCAGATCACTCTTCTTGGTGGGAAGCCTCATCCTTTTCCCTGGTCCTTCCATGTACCTGCTGAGTTCAGGCATTTGAAAATTGGCTTGGCTGAGGACAAAAAAATGCCAGCCAAGCTTTTCCAGAGGGTGCCATATACGCTGTGAGAGGTATTTCAGACTCACACAAGGAAATCTCTGCATGGTCAATGCTGTCCAGTCAGCTGGTGCTGTCATTTCTATTCTTGGCACTAATGCTGACAGAAAAATCTGACAGCCCTCATCTGTACCACAGACAGAGTATACTTCTGCAAAGAAGTTTGATTTTCATTTATTGAAAACACTATGTCATGTAACTGTCCTCAAAGGTCTTTTATGATCAGCTGGTATACCAAACTTAGAAGACATTTAAAATATGTACTGTGGCACTCTGCTTTAGATCCAGTATTACTCCGTATTTCTAAGAGCATTTGGATGATGAACAAGATGGTATACTTTAAAATTTTCTGGCAACAAGAACATCCCTGTAGATAAATTCAGAGATGAAATAGCTTGGAAAAAATCAGAAATGAACCAAACTGCAAGATTAAATTCAGTACATACACATGCAAAATACTAAACTTGAGAATGATGAACCAAAGGCACAGATGCAAATGAGGAACATGCAGGTTGATAGCAGTGCAGCGGAAGAAGGTATGGAGTTAAAATGGATCAGAAAATAAAGATGCGCCAACAACGTAAAGCTTTCTGGGAGACAGGACATAATTATTCTTTTCTGGCCCACAGTAGAGAAGCCTCAGCTAGATCACTGTGGCTCAGTTAGTTAAAAAGAACGTAGATAAACTGGGAAGGCTAAAGCATGGCAGCCAGAATGATGAAAGGATTCAAAACTATAACCTATAGGCAAAGGGTTTTATTTTGTCTAATAAAGAGAAAAGCAGTCAGAAATTGGAGCTTTTATGTAAAAAGGGCAATACTGAATTATTCCCCAGGTAATGTGTGAGAAAGATAAAACAAAATTAACCTTTGCAGCAAGAAAAATGTGGGTAAGCTACTGCATACCTGCCTGTACGGGTATAGACCCCTTGACATAAACAGGAGATTTCAGACAGAATAAATATGCTTAGTCCCATGTCAGTATTCATTAAGATTAATCCCATTCACAGGGAGTTGCACTGCTGGGCTGTGCTTATCTAGATTCATATCTGAGCCTATGCTGAACACGGCATCCTAAGCAGTTAGTGCTGAATAGCTGAGAGTGACTGGGAGTGAAAAGCTGCAGTGATCTGCACTGGATGGGTGTGGGATCCTCTGCTCTGCTGAAAGCAAAGCTCATGTGTGGCTTTCCCTAATCGTGCGTCTGATGGCACAAGAAAGGGAGCCTGTGCCATGCAGGGGCTGTCTTGATGATTCACATGAAGGTTTCTTGACTGTGCTTCTGGAGAGAGAGAATCTATTGCTGTGGGATACGGAAGTGAAAAAGGGGGGTTGGGGGGGTGGTCTTTAAACCAAGGAGACTGCTGCACTACATAGAGAAATCTCAGTTTTATAATGTAAGAAACCATCTTGAAACAAAGTCACAACTGGTCTTAGTAACACTGGTATTTTCCTACAGCAAATTGCTACTTCCAACAGTGTCCTACAGTCCTGGCATAGGCAAAACTTGACACAGAGTAGTAGTTACTGAATTTCTGTCCTCACAACCCCCAAATCTGACAGGGTAAGAGCTTACTAATACCTGCAACACACTCTTACTGCTGCTGAGAGGAGTTAAATTTGATTCAAGCAGACAGCAGATAAAACTTCAGTCTTCTTGGTGGGGTTGCTTCCAACCGAATTGCTGTATCCCATGCAACAGCAAAAGAATCAGACCAAACCCTTTCAACTGAGTGATCAGCTTCTGAAAAGCAGTTATTTCTAGCACAGTAGTCTTGATCTTCCTGAACTGTTGGCATAAGAAAGGTTTCGATGTGTGAAAAGGGATAAAGAAGCAGGGCCTTAAACATTTTGTCTGAAAGAACCTGGGAATGTTCTTCCCTGCTGTGAGCAACCTGGCACTCAATCATCTGGAGTAGCTGCTCTGACAGGATTTTAAGTCCCCATAATTAGGTCTTTCACATAAAAAACCAAAGCACAGCTTTTCAGTTTTAAATAGTTCCTGCCTGCATTCACCCTGTTGCCTGGGTTTTGTGCTGCTCTGCCACTGTGTCTGTGAAGGCTGTGTCATTATTCACCCTCAGCACCAGCAGAACATTTTCCTGGGCCTGAACCTAACTTTTGTTTTAGTTCAGTTTCTGACACCTCACTCCAACTCCTGCCCTCAGGTGCTGACTCTGACCATTCTCTGCTCCCCAGGTAAACACTTTTGGCTTTCTTGGGCTGAAGTGGTGGTGGCTCTTCACTGCCCCAGCCGATGTTGCCCCAGGTGCCTGTGCCTGAAGGCAGCCCTTGCTGGCAACCTACAATCCCCATCAAGAAGCGGGAACTGGGCTGCAGCTGCCATGGCACCAATTAAACTCTTGGGACACAAAAACAAGGGGTGCGGAGGGCACTGAAAGTGGAGGAGGAAAAGTGGAGGAGGAAATGCTTTCTACGTCACAGATAATTACCTCAGCACCACAAGTGCTTCAGAGCCAGGCCCTCCTCCTTGTCTGCATACAAAAATTGGCACTCCAAAAGAAATACAAACCCTGTACTGTAGCAGCAGGGATGCATAAATGTCTTGCAGCTAGTCCCATATGGAGATGAGCTAACTGGTGTATAGCACCTCTGCATTCTGAGCTGCACTTATGGTGCTATTTCAGGGGATTTCTAAATCAACCCTTGTCCTGAACAGTTTTCACATGAAACTAATCCCAGAAGTGTGTGTGAGCCAGGTGTGCTGAGGAGGGTGCAGAGAAGAGTGGATGGATGTTCAGGGTGGCTGAGGTTATTGGGCACAACCAAGCCAGTAATGAGGAATGTTTATGAAGAACATTAGCCCTCCAGCCTGAAGGCATCGAAAGATTGAGGGGGCATCTCAAGCCCCTGGCTTATTTCTCTCGAGAAGAAGCTTTTCACCAGAAAACCCCTTCTGAAGCATCAAATCCCCCCCACCAACAGCCCAGAGAGAGCTGCCATGGCACAATATGTGACTCAGTGACAGCCCCAGAGACCCCAGAATCAGCTGCTGGATCGAATGGGCTGCGAAGAAACCCCAGGTTTGGGTCATCCTAAGAAATACAAGCTCTGTGACTAAAAAACATAGTCAGACTGTTAAATGGTTAGCTGCCAGCTGGGGTTACTATAGAGAGGGGTGGCTCTGTATGTGTTGTGTGCAGTAAGAAACACCAAGGACATGATTTAAAGAGCCTGAAAGGAAGAAAAGCAGTCAGGATAGCAATAGCTGTAAGTATAAGATGGACAGACACAAGTCCAACACCTTTCAGGCTGCTCATTTGATGAACAAGGTGGTATCTCCTTTGCTTCACATTTTCTGGGTCCTGTAAACAGCAGGCATGTCATCAAAAGGGGAAGCGCTGAGAGGGGAAAAAGATTCCTTTGCGAGTCAGCTATAAATGAACATGAGGAGAGGAAGGAGAGTCAAGTGCCCCTGGGACCTCTTTGGCCTCGCTTACTTCTTGTTTACAAAGGAGGAAACACGAACAGGTAGAGCTGAAAGTTTTCTCAGCTGTCCAAAAATGACACGGGTGAAGGGCAAGCATGGAGCTTGCCATATAAGTCTGCTGCCATATAAGAGCTGTGCAGAGATGCAGGTAAAGGTGACATTTCTTATTCAGTTACCGGGCAGTTTGGGAGTTTGGCAGTCATGCCACATCCCTTCCACACCGGCTGCTTGCTGCTCACTGCAGTGCTGGCTGGTAATCCTCTCCACCCTAGGAGGAATACTGCTGGCTTTGGAGGAGATAAATATTTTCCGCTGCTAAAAAAATATATATATAATTAAAAAAATAATAATTTTTAAAAAGCTCATACAAACTGCTTCTAGAGGTGGCTAAACTGCTGGGCAAGCTTGAAAAGCTACACACACTTGATCCATGAACGCACCTGGAAAGCGCCCCTTCGCTAGGCTAGTGACTACAGCCTGAACCAGGAGAGGACACACACCACGGGCTTGATGGCACAGCTTTGGAAGAGTAATTTGTTGATCTCACAGTACAAAGCTGAGTTACTGAAAGTGTAGGAGGAATAAATGTTCTGCAGCCGCAGTCTGGCTCCATCAGACCTAATCACTAATAGGCAGTTGCAAGCTTTCACCACCATTTTTCCTTCCTCATTTCAAACAAAAAACAAAGCTGCTTTCCGTGACAGACAGCTGTGGAAAATAAAATCAGTTGTTTTGGCCACAAAAACAGGGCGAGCATGAGAATTGGCAGTGACTCAGCACCCTCTCACCTTTCCCACGTCTGTTTTGACCTTGCAGCCAGTGAAGGGGCTCAGGAGCATGGTGCACCCTCTCATAGACACAATGCTGCCCAGAGGAGCCCTGGACCTGTGCTCACCAGTGCTGCATCCTCACATGCATGTGCCCTGCATCTGCAAGGGGGACAGCCTGCAGCTCCCTGTGCTGCAGCTATCTCAGCTGTCCCACCAAACAATGTCTGAGCCTGGCTGGGGGGCAGTGTTGGCCTGGGACCTGGTGTTGGGGCAGTGTGCTGTTTTGTCTCTGTACTGTTGCCCGTGACAAAAGCTTTGTCAAATGCAGGTAAGGTGGTTCCATGTGAAGCCAAAAGAAAGGCTTGAGGTAACAAACTTAATAGTCCTTGCCTGCTCATGCTTACACTGGGAAATGTTGCCCACAGGCTGCTGCATTACAGGGACCATGAATCCCTTCACAATGCTCAAAACAGGGACTGAAACATCTTCACAGGAAAGCCTGGCTGGAAATTTTCCATCTTTGAAGACAGGAGCATCCATCAGGCTCCACTTTTTCCAAGAACATTCAGGGAAGGACCAAAACTCAGGTACTTGCAGGACAAGGATATTGACCTTCTTTCTAAACGTATCAGACTCCTTTATGAAGAGTGGGATGAGGGGCAGCAGCCAGGGTCAGACAGGAATGACTGAGAAATGCACAAGTGAGATGTGAATCCCAGAGACAAACACAACATCTTTGCACAGTCTTAAATGCTTCCCATTTAAGAACTTATTTGATCAAATTCCTCTCAGCTTGTACAGACAGGAAATACATGTATTCAGTAATTCAGTAATATGGTTTTCCTATACCAGGGAAAAGGTCCATTAATTTTGGCATATTAATAAATGGGCACCTATTAGCAACAAATAGGCTGGAGATGAGATTTCAAGTGGAAGGAGGTGGTGCACAGAGCAGCTTTCTGATGACAGAAGTAGAGGTCAGGGGAGAAAAAAACTTAAATCTGACTGACTTCCGGAGGGATTTTGATGATATGGGAAAATCACAGGGGAGAAGCATGCCATGGGGTGGAGAGAGCACACAGATATACCAGTTGGCACTCAGCCTCTGTGACTGCTGAATGGCTGATATTCTACGTGGTCCTGCCTTGCTGAGGAGTCAGTGCAAGAACAGGAGCCACAACTCAAACATGCAGATCTCTGTCCAGACACATGTGACAGCCAGGATGCTGTCAGCACTGCATGTTGAGCGAAGAAAATGAGAGAGCGAAACAGCATTACGTGGCAAAGTGGCAATCAAGTGAGATTCCAGAAGAGGAAAGCATTGTGCAGCACGTCTCAGTTTGTCAGCAATCAAAGCTGTATTTACACATTGGCGATGGGGAGTCACTTGGGCTCTGCTTCCACCAGAAATGAGCATGCTGCTCCTGGCTGGGGGGGGCAGCTCATTGGGGTCCCTGACCTCTGCACAGGCTGTGGAAGATTCTGTGGCTGCAGGCATGGACCTTCCTGCTTCACCTCTCCTGCTAACGCTGCCTGTTGTGACATGCAAGCACATGAGGTCCCTGCTAAAACTTTATAGCAGTAGGTGTGAGAGCAAACACTGCGGGCTGATCCCAGCCTCAAACCCCAGTGGACAGTAAGGAAATGTCCTCCCAATGCAAGGGACAGCCCCAGGTCTGGAGAAGCCCTGGTCAGTGGACAGAGCAAACTGGGGGAAGCTCCCCTTTGCACTAACACCTCAGCTCACTCATGTCCCACATGGGTGAGGACTGGATACTCTAGTCCTTGTTTCACCTGTGAAACTCACTCACCATGCCTCAATTTAAATAATGCCCTCAGAGTTTAGCAAGATGGAAAGAGGTCACTTTTGATCATGCAGGCTTGGTGATTACCTATGTAAGATCTAGTGTGAAGGGTAGGACAGTCACCATGACATTGAAGCTGACCCTCAAAAAGCAGATATATCTGAACATAGGTCTACCCGGGGAATAATAGGTGAAAGATGACTGTGACCCCCTACCAACTTTGTGAGTGACAGCTAACCCTTGATGTACAAAACCTATGTAATTTAGTTTGCAAAGACCTCAGGAGGTCATGTTGTCCAATGATGGGCTAACACTGACATGATACAACATCATGGAATGGTTTGGGTTGAAAGGGACCTTAAAGATCACCTCGTTCCAACCCACCTGCCACAGGCAGTGACACCTTTCACTAGACCAGGTTGCTCCAAACCCTGTCTAACCTGTCCTTGAACACTCCCAGGCATGGGGCAGCCACAGCTTCTCTGGGCACCCTGTGCCAGTGCCTCACCACCCTCACAGTGAAGAATTTCTTCCTAATGTCTAATCTAAATCTACCCTTTTTCAGTACAAAGCTATTCCCTCTTGTCCTGTCAATTCACCTATTAGTTCAGGTGAAACACAGGCAGCTTCTGTTTGATCAAGCCTCTGCTTGGTTGCAAGTAACACACCCGGCAAAGAAAAACAACCACCCTGGCTCTCACCAGGGGCTGGGCTTTGCCATTCAGTGCTCTGCTCCTGAGACACAGCCCATCATCTCAGTGACAGAGATTTGGGTCAACAGGGAAAGGAAAAAGTTAACAAACCTTTCAGCAAAGGAAGCACCCTTAAAGAAAGCAGGACTGCTACTTTCTCAGATCTATTACCCCTGGCCAAGGGAGTCAACTTGCTGGGAACCAATCCCAGAGCACAGTGGTAGTGCAGACAATGTAGCTGAGTGTTGGCGTGATGCCTTTCACAATGGGAGATCCTTGCGGAAAATGTCTGAGGTTTTTTTGTAGGTTGTTTTAACTATTTTTATAGCACTGTTTTCAAACACAACAGGAGTTGTCTCATCAGAGTTGTTTAAAGTATAAAAAGGGCTTAAGAGCTTTATGAAAGATGTCAGGAACTTGTGCAGAACAGTTGTGAAAGTCACAAATTCTAGAAAATTTAAATCCTGCCTATATTATGGGTGAAATCATGTTAAAAGCTATTTGCATGTGATTTTACAGACCTGCCTTTTGTACTGTGCTACCTACAGTGTTGCTGAGACACCTTGATAACCCTATCAGGAACACTTGCCTCACCCAGAAATACATGTTACAGTCTCAGATTTACCAGGGCTTTAACCTGGGTGGACAAAGACTTAAAATATGATTAGGTTGTATCTGCCCAACAAAAACAATAGCATATGTTGGCTGTAAAAACAATCTTATTAGGATTTCATAAAGACTCAATGCATCGTCCAACCAATGTTTCTGGACAGGAAAGCAATCTTTTCACAACCTTTGCTTCAGTCTGTTGGTAGAAGGTTTGAGAAGCTGCTGGTTGAGGCCTTGATATGGCCCTTCCTTAACTTCACAGAACACACAGCGACCTTTGGTGCCACTCAGCAGTGATGCCAAGTGACAAGCTGTAGCCAGGCCACTGGAAAAGCCCACCAGCCCCACAGCCTGGCCCCACTGCCTCCCCCATTTATTTCATCCACCAACCCCACAAATTTTGGCATGTGAGCACTTTTCTGAGTTGCTCTTTTTCTCATTGTTAAGTTCTAAAGCACGGCCACTGGATTGCCTTGCAAAATTAACATGAGAATGCAGAGTTTTCTTGGGTTTATTAAAACCCTTCATGTACAAAGTTAATATGGTCGGAGAGCTCAAGAGCTGCGAGTTCTGAGACCAGTGTGTAGCTGCTTTATGAAATAGCCATCTGGGAATGCCTAATAAACAGTTGTTTTTAATTTTAAACACCTGTATCTTTAACAATAAAACCAGTCGATGTAGCCGTCTATCAGGCCCAGGCTCAAGCTTTCATTGAGTAAGGACTGGCTGCAGCCTGAAACCTATCTATCTTGTCTCTCCCTGATGCAAAGGGTTAACAAATGTACAGGGGGGTTAGGATTGAGCCACTTGCTTAACAATGTTACTGCTTGCTCATGGTTATGGTATATGGTATTTGCAATGTACAAGGGAATAGGTCAAACTGCTTACTTAACAAGGTTACTGCTTGCTCATGCTTATTGTACTTGCAATGCAGAAGGGTGTTAACATAAGAGCTGACACATAACCACCAGAACGGTTATATGAGGTGCTTTATTGCAGTGCTGGGAAACCAGGGGCACGCGCCCAAATCTGGCTTCAACCCCGTCACATCGCGCTCGCAATTTATACAGTAAGAATTTCGTAGCTAATACATATTCAACACAGATTACATCATTGACTAATACATATGCATCAAGGATTGCCACATCAGTCTATTACAACATCAGCCTCCTCTGCGCTTGCGCAGCCCCCCTCTGGCGGTTGTCCTGATGAAGTAAGGAGTCTTCCTCGGATGAAGTAAGAAGTCTTCCTCAGGTCATCCTGTTCACTTTTCTGTTCCTTGGACATGTCCCAATCATTATGCGGACGCCAGCATTCTCTTATTTTCACTTGACTACTCCTGGTACTTTCGTGAGTTCTGCTTCGGTACAGTTTCACAATACTCCCCTAAATCCACCCATATACCCTTTCCCATATATGGCTATGTTAATTGCTTATCCCTATAGCTACCATTGTAATGCTTAGTTATAAAGTAACTAAGATACACAATAGAAGAGTTTCAACTTGTTCTTAAACCTTCCTAATACATAAAACCCCTCTACTGATTAACAGATTTTCAAATATAATCATCTTTTCTCTTTGTATTCTTGTTTCAACACACAATTTCACCTATTACTAACATTTTCCCCTTTGAAAATACTTCATTTAACTTAAGCAAGTATTTTCATTTCCTTAGGTGATCGTCTCCTGATAGGTAGATGGAGGTGTTGGGTGCTTTGGATATTCCCTAGTTACTGCTCCTATAATTCGATGGATCCATGCACTGCTTCGGGCTATTTCCTTCCAGATACAAAGATACATCAGATATAGCATTAAAAATACAATCAGTACCACAATTACAGTTTGCACGAGTGAACGAATCCATCCTGTAAGGTGAAGGCCCAAACTATCGAAGAGTGCTCCAATCCAACTTTGTTCAATATACTCCTTTTCTTTTTCTGCTTCCTGTTCTATTTTGGTCAGTTGGGAAATACCGTATTCTATGTTCGCAGTTACCTTAGGAATATGAATACAACGATGATCTATTCTGTCTTTCAAATACTCACAAACACCATGTTCTTTAATTAATAACATATCCGATGCCATTCTGTTCTGCAAGGTCATTTTAGTCGTTGCTTGCAACTGCAAATTCATGTCTCTGAATCCCTTCCTTGTTGCTCTGGCTAATCTTTCTGTCTGACCAATCAGATCATAAATCATTTCTCTAAGCAACCACTTCACCGTTTCTTTTGCCTGATTGGTGCGACAGGGAAGGGCCTCCGGCCATCCAGAAAAAGTGTCAACCCCTGCTAGCAGGTATCTGTACCCTTGTACCTTTGGTAATTCCACAAAGTCAACCTGCCAATAATCTCCTGGTTCCACTCCTATCCTAATTCTCCCCATCTCAATTTGTCTTTTTACTACTGGATTATTTTTCAAACAAATTTCACATTTTGACCCCACTGCTTTTGCCATAGTTAGCATCTGTGTGGAAATTATTCCTCTTTTTAAATAAGTTACCAATGCTTCTGCACCTCAATGACATTTTTGATGTTCAGTTTGTAGGATTTTTCGCATTATTGCTGGTGGTACTATTACCTGTCCAGTTGTTGTTGTATACCACCCTTCAGAATTCTTTTGAGCCTTTAAAAGTCCTGACAACTTCTCATTTTCTCTTGAATATTTTGGATCTTGTGGAAGATAGGTAGGAGTGGGCTTACCTTAAGAGGTATCAGGGCCATCATGCTCCATACCTTCCGGGCAACTTGTCGAGCTATCCGATCTGCCAGTGTATTTCCTTCAGATATCTTTGAAGTTCCTCCTTGGTGTGCTTTGCAATGCATAATAGCCACCTGTTTAGGCTTTTGTACAGCAGTTATTAATTCCAAAATTTCTTTTTGATATTCTATATTAGTTCTTTGTGAAGATAACAGTCCTCGTTCCTTCCATAATGCTCCATGTATATGTACTACACCAAACGCATACTTTGAATCAGTCCATACATTTACCCTTTTGTCATAGCTCAGTTCTAATGCTCTTATGAGAGCTATCAACTCCGCCCATTGCGCTGATGTTCCAGGAGGCAATGCTTTTGCTTCAATTACCTTTTGTTGCGTTGTCACAGCATATCCTGCATACCGTGTCCCGTTCTCCCATTCTCCACAACTCCATCTGTGAAAAGTTCCCAGTCCGGTTGTTCAAGAGGTACATCTTTTAAGTCCGTTATGGTTGCATATGTATGCTCGATGACCTCTATGCAGTTATGTTCAAGAGTTCCTTCCTCTAGGTCAGTTCCTAGAAAAGCTGCTGGATTTAACAAGTTAGTAGTCTTCAGACTTACATCATCTTGTTCTGTTAAGATTGCTTGATATTTCATCATTCGGCTAGGGGATAACCAATACCCCCCCTTTTGTTCTAAGACAGTTGTTACCATATGTGGTACAAACATTTGGATATGCTTTCCCAGAGTCAGTTTTCTGGCCTCCTGTGTTAGAACAATAATTGCCGCTACCGCTCATAAACATGATGGCCATCCTGCAATTACCGGGTCCAGTTGTTTTGAAAAATATCCTACTGGTCTTTTCCAGCTTCCAAGTTTCTGGGTTAATACTCCCAACGCCAATCTCTGTCTCTCATGGACAAATAACTGAAAGTCCTTTGTCAAATCTGGGAGTCCCGATGCTGGTGATTTCGTTAACGCCTCCTTCAGTTTTTAAAAGCCTCTTTCTGTGGTTTGTCCCAAACAAAAGCATGTGATTTTTGGGCTTCATATAGGGGTTTAGCAATGAATCCGTAATTTATTATCCACAACCTGCACCATCCTGCCATGCCCAAAAATGTCCTTAACTCATGTAAATTTCGTGGTTCTGGAATGGCACAAATTGCCTCTATACGGTTTATTCCCAGTTTTCGCTGTCCTTGTGAAATTTCACATCCTAGATACAACACGGTTGTACATGCAATTTGTGCCTTTTCTTTTGAGACTTTATAACCATTCAGGCCTAGCTGGTTCAGGATTTCAACAGTCACCTTTATGTGTAACGATTTTTATTCTGTTGCAATAAAGATGTCATCTACATATTGCAATAAGAGATATTGTGATCTCGGTACCTGTACCTTTCCTTTAGTGGTCCATGCCTCCAGTTCCTTAGCCAATTGGTTCCCAAAAAGGGTTGGACTGTTTTTGAATCCTTGTGGTAGTTTGGTCCACGTTAGTTGTGTTTTTCATCTGCTCTGTGGATTTTCCATTCAAATGCAAACAATTTCCTGCTACTTTTATCAAGAGGAATGCAGAAGAAGGCATCTTTTAAATCAATCACTGTAAACCATTTATATTTTTCCTTCACAGATGTTAACAGTGTATTAAGGATTTGCTACCACTGGGTGGATATCTTTTGTTATTTCATTTATTGCCCTCAGATCCTGTACTAACCTATATTCATCATTTGGTTTTCTTACTGGAAAAATTGGAGTGTTACATTCTGATTCACATTCTTCCAAAATTCGATATTTTAAAAATTTCTCAATTGTTTTTAAAATCCCATATCTTGCTTCTAGCTTCAGTGGATATTGTTTAATTCTTACTGGCCTAACCCCATTCTTTAGTTCCACTGTTACTGGTTGAGCTGCTTTTGATTTTCCCGGGATTTCTGTTTCCCAGACTACCGGTATTACAGCCTCTTCTACCTCCTTTGGGATTTGAGCAATAGGCTTTTCTTTAAGAACCAGGATCTGTCCTACTTTTGATTCGGGAATTTGCATTATTAATTCACCATTTTAAAAAATGATCATTGCATCCAATTTGGCCAATAAGTCCTGTCCTAAAAGGGGAATGGGGCATTCAGGTACATATAGAAATTCATGTGCTAATTCCTTCCCGATTTCCCCTCCGGCGAGTTCTGTGTGAAACCGGAGTGGAGGGGGAGGGGGTCTACTTTCTGATCTCTTTTGCACTCGCAACAACCCAGACTCTCAAGATCACTATCACTATCACCTTCTTCCCTCCCCTTTCTAATGCTGGCAGGGCTGACGGAGCAACTGCGAAATCCAGACTTTCAATATCCCTCTGGTGTTGTAAACTATTGTCTACAGGAAGGCACTTCATACACTTTTTCGGTAACACATCCCTTACACTGTTCATTAGCATTTACCTTTACAACCATTATTCCACAGGATTTTTGCCACTCATCATTATTTCTTAAAGCAAAGAATAGATCCACATATGGTACCTCATTCCATTTTCCTTCCCTTTTACAATATAACATCAACTGCAATATGGTATTGTACTGTAAAGTCCCACTTTCAGGCCATTTCTCCTGATCCTCTAGTTCATAGTGTCCACCATACATTATAGTAATCAATTAGTTTACTTTTCTTCATACTCTGCCCAAATCGGCCCTCCTTCCAGTGGCTTAAAAGACAGCCTAATGGGGACGACTTAGGGATCAACGATATTTTACAAATACAAAGAGATCTCTAAAACAAGTTTCTTCCACCACTGAGTTACAATGTCTAGCTAGACAGATGCTGATCCCACAGCACAAAACCAAACCAAAAACAAGACCAGATTTGCTGTACCTGCAGAGCTTTCGCTACTGTCTAACAGAAGGTGCCTAGGCTTACCCCAGGAGCTCCCTGCCCAACCAAGCACAGCTTTCGCCGCGTCTAACAGGCAGGCTTTACCAGACCAGACTTCACCAAACCGAATGCAGCTTTCGCCGCGTCTAACAGGCAGGCTTATCAGAAGTTGGTACCCTACACACTATCAAAAATCGGTACCGTAACCAAATTAAAAAAAAGCACCTATCTTACCGTATCAGAGGTCTGTCATGAGCAGCGGAGGTTGGTCGCAGTCGATGGCTCCCCGAGAATTTCTCGGTGCCGGCTGGAGCAGGATCGAGACGCGATCCGCCTCAGCAATGCCCGTGAGGTCCCATCTGGGTCGCCAAAATGTTAGCGTAAGAGCTAACACATAACCACCAGAATGGTTATATGAGGTGCTTTATTGCAGTGCTGGGAAACCAGGGGCACGCCCAAATCTGGCTTCAAACCCGTCACATCGCGCTCGTAATTTATACAGTAAGAATTTCGTAGCTAATACATATTCAATACAGATTACATTATTGACTAATACATATGCATCAAGGATTGCCACATCAGTCTATTACAACATCAGCCTCCTCTGCGCTTGCGCAGCTCCCCTCTGGCGGTTGTCCTGATGAAGTAAGGAGTCTTCCTCGGATGAAGTAAGAAGTCTTCCTCAGGTCATCCTGTTCACTTTTCTGTTCCTTGGACATGTCCCAGTCATTATGTGGACGCCAGCATTCTCTTATTTTCACTTGACTACTCCTGGTACTTTCGTGAGTTCTGCTTCGGTACAGTTTCACAATACTCCCCTAAATCCACCCATATACCCTTTCCCATATATGGCTATGTTAATTGCTTATCCTTATAGCTACCATTGTAATGCTTAGTTATAAAGTAACTAAGATACACAATAGAAGAGTTTCAACTTGTTCTTAAACCTTCCTAATACATAAAACCCCTCTACTGATTAACAGATTTTCAAATATAATCATCTTTTCTCTTTGTATTCTTGTTTCAACACACAATTTCACCTATTACTAACAAGGGGATAGATCAGGACACTTGCTTAACAATATGATCGCTCACTCATGATTATGCTAGGACAAGATATAAGGACATAGCTATTGTCAAGAAGTAGGGACTGTGTCTTGATTCCCATCCTTTGGATGCCTCTGTGTATACTAGAACTAGATATAAGGACACAGCTATTGTTAAGAAGTAGGGACCGTGACTTGATTCCAGTCCTTTGGACGCTTAGGCTGGCTGAAATTGGCTCTGCGCTTTAGACAAAGACCAAGCCTCCAGGAAGCATGCGTAACAACCAGAGGTAAAAAGTTCAGGCTCGAGGAAGACTCATTTACTTCATCTCGAGACCCTCGCTCATGACCCCTAGGAGGCACTGCGCATGCTTTTGGAGGAGTTATCCCCCATGTGCCTCAGCGCTGAATAAAAAGCATACCTACTTTACAACTTTAACGAGTTGTGGAGTCTATCCACGCATCAGCCCTGCTTCTTTGCATGCTGGAAATTCTAGCCCTCTGTGGCTTGTCCTGGCTGATTTTTCCCTGAAACCTTATCCATTTTCAACCAATCAAAGGAGGAAAATGAGAAACATGAAACTTTTGCAGTGAAATTTCAGACCCTGCAGCTTGAGCTGAGTCTCCATTGAGTCGTTGCTCCTGGGCAGCTGGCTGCTGCCTGCAGAGGAGCATGCTGGTGTTTCCACCCGTGTCTCCATCCCACTGGCACAGGTTGCCACATGGGCACTCCTACTCAGCGAGAGCTACCCTGCAAAAGAGCAGCATTCCTCCTAATCACATAGGGAGTTTTGCCAGTGCAACAAAGTCATACAATTATGCTGATAATGGGATGATTATACTGATAAACTGACCCCCTGGGATAAACCAATAAACCAAACTTAACAAAGAGTTCTCAGCTTAGGATCACCAGAAGAGTGAATCAACACATTATTTACACCTTGCCTGCTATATGGTGTACGGAAACCCTGCCTCCCTGGTGCACCAGCCCCCCAGCCCCTTCATGACATGATGCCCCAGGGCAGGAGGGGCACACACTAAATGCACCCACCATCAGCTGCAGCAGCTATGTTAAGCCCCCGTGTCACTTGTACAGCCTTCAGCAGGGGGTAGGTAGTTCTCAACCAGGGGTCAAGGTAGGAAGGAAACCTTCAGTGGGCGCTTCTGCAGGGGTGTAGAGTGAAATAGGGGTCACTAAACTTGCCAGATACCTGCGCCAAGCTCAGGGCCAGGCTTTGACTCCTTTAAATGAGTGCAGACACTGGTTTCTCATGATCACATGGAAGAAATAAGTCTGGTTTATTCCTTTGCCTAGTATGTGACATGTAAAAATTCAGAATTTTATGTTTTAAATACCTGCTTATGCTAAGGGGAATAAAGAGTGGCTGAAATCAATGTATAGCCATGTCAGTCTAAGCACTGAAGTGAAGCATCCTGTAATCCCTAGATGATTCCCTGGCATGATGAAGAATTAAGGACATTCTTAGATGAAGAATGCGCTGAGGAGGAATGGCTTTTTGTTAAACCCAGTGGTAAGACCTGCAAAAGACAGAGAAGCCTTCAGGCACCAGCCTGTAATCTTCCCAACTACATTCAGGCTGAGAACAGTTGCTGTGAATTTCACATGGCAGTGTTAAATCAGTGAGCCCACCCAAGAGAGGCCACCAGTGTGTGCCAGCCGATGCAGGCTGTTAGCAAGGAGCCCAGGCATTAGGCACACCTTTGCTACATTTCTAGCTGTGAGGGAATTACTATAGTTTGCTTCCCTCTTTACCATTTTAGTGGTTTATGTGTGCCTTTGTCATGCCAGTATCTTATCTCAGTTAATCCTTAGGAGTGGTTAGAGTGAAATGCAGCAATCCCCATCTATACAAAGCATCCTATTGTCATCAGGAGGAACAGCTCTTTTCTGAAGGGTGCTTTGTTTGGGAATACTTTGATAAAGAGCAAACATGGGAGCGACACATGCCTTCCTGCCTATTGCCTCACTGTGGGAAGACAGCTTAGTAAGAAGCTGTTTTCACATAAGCTCTTTTCACATAAGCTCTCTCCCATTCAGTCTCCTTGGTCCTATAGATGCTGGCAGCTTTAGTGTGCCCCACATGCATACCTGACTGTCAGGGAAAATGAAAATCAATTCTGAGCATGTTCAGAATAGCTTGAAATTTGGAATTTTTTTCAGATGCTCATGAGGGCATAGAATCATAGAATGGTTTGGGACCTTAAGATCATCCAGTTCCAACTCACCTGCCATGGACAGGGACACCTCCCACTAGACCAGGTTGCTCAAAGCCCCATATAGCCCAGCCTTGAACACTTCCATCCATTTCAGTTCACTTCCATTGATGGAACATTCCTTGAACAGCCTGTTCTAGTGCCTCAGTATTCTCATGGCATGGTCAGTTTAAGCCTCAAACATACAGATTATTTTCTTCTCAAAGTTAATATATGTATATATATCTCTTCATCTGTCTATCACTGATGTTAAGTTACAGTTGCACACCAGGCAGTGATGTTCCTCAGTATCTTCCCGGCTGATGAGGCTGAAAATACAAAGTGCCTGGTTATTCCTGTATGAATCTTGAATGCAGAAGGGTGGATTTTCATATTTTTTGATTTTTACATAGATAGTGTGGCTACTTCTAGTTATGCACATACCTTATGAAAAGCCCTGGTCTAAAACTCACTGTTTTCCTGGGGGAAGAAAGTCAGCTGTCATAAGGAAGGGTCAGGCTGCTGCCTGCAAAGCAGTCCTGGCTTGTTCTGCATCAGAAGGAAGAACCCCACAAAGCAAAGACTATAGGGTCAAACCTCATTGTATAAAACCCACTACCACACAAAAGCTTAGGAGCAGGAGAATAGCCTCTTCTAGGACAGAGCTCTGCCATTGCCTCCTGGGAGCCCTCGGTGTCTCCCTGCACTACCATCACCCTCCCCTTCCTGGGAGCTGGAGGGAAGGGGACATTATCATGCAGATGAGCCCACCAGGAAATCCACTTTTTTTCCAAATTCCTGTCTCCAGCCTTGCCACATCAAACTCTGAATGAGGTCAACATGAGGATGAATGACCTAAAAGCAACAGAATTAGGAATTTAGTAAAAAATCCCACCCACTGGTCCCTTGTACTTGGAAGCAAGATTTAGCACACACAAAAAACCCACACAGACCAGCAAGCTAGAGGAAAAATATACACGTAAATTTATTACGTGCTGTAGGCACCAATCTGATATTTCTCTTGCTCTGCTGCTACAGTTCAGTGTAGGTATCACATCAGTGCCTACCCCCACTCTTACACCCCACCTTTTAGCATGAGTTCAAAGTTTCAATCATGTAAGAAAAGCAGATATGCCCATAGTTGTTATTACATGCCAAATGGCACTCACTGCTGAATTACAAATGGATAATACACTGCTGACATGTATAAGCACCTCTTACGGGTACTGCAAAGCCTCTCACTTCATGGACTCCCTAAAGAACTGGAGAGAGGTCTCTTCTTCTGCACAGGGCATGAGTGCCTGCCGCAAAACTTAATCTATCTGGCTGCAGCTTATCACAGACTGTGGTTTCCACTGTCACTGGGAGCAAACTTGAAGAAAATGTTTTGCTCTCAGCATGAACTTGGAAAAATTCCAGGGCAGAGGGGAAAGGGGGGGAACCGCAACTCATTCCCTTCTTCTAGTGGCACTGGAAAAAATGTCCATCAGGCTACTCAAATCAAGCACTTACTTAAAGACATAGAATCATAGAACCATAGACCAGGGTGGGTTGGAAGGGACTTTTAAAGATCATCTAGTCCAACCTCCTGCCATGGGCAGGGGCACCTTCCACTAGACCAGGTTGCTCAAAGTGTTCAACCTGGCCTTGAACACTTCCAGCCACAGCTTTTCTGGGCAACCTGTTCCAGTGTCTCTCATATAGTTCAAATAGGTATATACACATATCCTCCAGATCCTACGCTTGGCGATGCTGAGGCTAAAACTCACAAACTATCTCACCCTAATCTGTTCTCTCTGGAGTTGCTTACAGTTGTAGGAAGTTGCTCAGCCCCTGATCTTCCTGCTGACGACCAGGGCATGGAAACAGACACCTCTCTTTCAGTCATGTAAAACTGGAGGGGGTGAATGCTGCTGGTGGGAATAGACCTGTGGTAGCATGAGCCAGCCTGCTAGGAGGTGAGCAGGCAGTGGTGTCAGCAAAGCCCATCTCACACAGCTTCACCTGCAAGTCCTTCCACGTGGTGAGGACATCCGCTGCCAGGCAGTGGAGAGAGGTCCTCTG
This sequence comes from Pezoporus wallicus, assembly GCF_028554395.1. Classification (NCBI taxonomy): domain Eukaryota; kingdom Metazoa; phylum Chordata; class Aves; order Psittaciformes; family Psittacidae; genus Pezoporus; species Pezoporus wallicus. The sequence goes on from NW_026642654.1 coordinate 26,452, forward strand.
GAGCTGCCTGTTGCTGTAAGCTGGCAGTAAAGGGACCTTGGACAATAAGGTTGGATGAGATATGTAACTTCATGACTACTGAAGTGAGCTGAAATACTTCCTTCCCTTGAACTCCACATCTAAAGGTGTGCACAAGGAGCTCCACAAGATTCCAGAGAGACTCCAGCAACAGGTCTAAAGCCTTCTCCAAAAGCTTCCTTGCAGGAGATGCTTACCAGCTTCTTCCACCCCACCATATCTGCTGGCTGCTAACTGTGAGGAAGCTTGAATTGCTGACCTGGAGCATCTGTATCTTTATGCACACACACGGTTAGCCAGATCTGTAAACACTTTTTCAGAGCTGCAGGGGTAAATGGCTTGTCTAGACATGTCCTTTAAAGTTAGCTCAATGGATTATTAATGTGACTTCTATTTACATACATATTCTTACAGAACCAGCAAAGCCAAAAGAACTGAATTCACTAGTGCTACAGTCCACTAAAATATAAAGGATCAAACTGGGCTTTTTTTACTTTCTGCAGTCAGGGAATAAAATCTGTAAGGGAATTCCAGTCAGTGACACTGATTCTAGTAAAATACTCGTGGAGCTCCTCAAAGTACTTCTCTCTTTTTTTCTCTTCCTTCAGGGAATTTGTGTCAATTCTGCATTGAATTGCGAAAGAAGACTTAACCTGTCCAACAGAGTGTAAGGCAAGTGGAGCTAAATTAAGTTATTACTGCAAAACCAGAAAGCCATATAAGAGGATATTGCTTCAAATTGTGCATCTGCTTGCACTCATGCAACCCCACTGTGCGACGTGGAGTTGCACAAGGGTGAAAAAAAAAAAAACTAGCAAAAACATGTATAGAATCATAGAATTATGTAGGTTGGAAAAGACCTTTAAGACTATCAAGTCCAACCATGACCATACAGAAATGTAGTTTAATTCCAATGTATAGCAAGTGCATTAAAAAATATTTTGTCAAAATTACCAAGGATTTTTCCTGACTTCTTTGACCCACCAAAGATGACCTGCTATTTGTTTGGCACCCCCCATGGAGTGTGCTTTCTAAACAGAGAGTCTCTGATCACACCAGGACTACTCACAGCTGCTGTTGCTGTCTCTCCAGGAGGACACAAGGTGCTGCTGACCTTCCTTGGGTGCCTTCATTTTTGGGCTGCCCAGACAAGATACCCTTATACTGTCAGAAGGTCCAACCTGATCTTGGTGGGAGAGTGCACAAGCAGCCTCCTCACTTGGACAGAAAATGATGGAGATGAGTGGATGTTTCAGGGAGGCTTTTCCACATTCACAGGATTTGCTGCCAAGGATGCACTGGTATCATGACAGAGCAAGCTACCATGACAGAGCAAGCAAGATACAGCCATTGATGCCATGGAGCTCAGGCTCCCACCAGAAGAGAAGATGCAACCTTTCCTCAGCTCAGGACAGCTGTGCAGGCATGTGGACACAGCCAGGAAAGTCTTCCTGTGTGCCCAGCAGTGTGCATGGGGACAGTGAGATGAGTTGGTTGTTGACTTTCCTTTGATGCTCTAACTTACTCATTGTCATCTTTCCTCCAGTCAGTAGGTTACAGAATACAGACTGGGACCAGCTGAATATGAACTAGGGGACAGATGAAGACCAGCAAGGGCAGGTCTGCATGACACCAAACCACTGTCTGAAGGCACGGTGCAGGTTGTGGGGTGGCCTGCTCCAAGCTCTGCCTGGTCCCAGCAGTGGGCAGACCCTGTGTGTTACACAGCCATGGGGTGCAGTTGGTCAGTGCGACATCTTTACACAGCAGCAGTGTGGCCCTGGAGCATCAGCCTGGCCATGTCAGGGTTGAGTCAAGGCAGGTGGGATGAGCCACACCTCGTGTCCCCCTCCACCAAAGCCATTAACATTAATGAGCAAGCAAGGAGGTACAGAGTGCTGGCTCCAGTCCCACCATCTGACCCAAGGAGTGGACTCCCACTTGGTGATCTCACTCTGTCAGCTTATTCACAGCTTCACAAGTAGCAGAGAAAGATCACGCTCAGTTAAAACTGAAGTGTATTTTCTTGCAGCTTTTCCCCCTTGGGCCAGATGCTGAAGCTCTGACTTGGGCAAATGTTCAATTGGAAATAATTAATGCAATTACCTTGTAAGCATCTTAGTGGAAAATACTGATATAGTTAATTATACAGATGTGATGCTAACCCATTTCCCAGTGTTTAAAATACAAATATAAATGCTTTCTCCTTTAGGGTTTTGAGAAGATTCGTTATTGCTGCAGTCTAATGGAATGTCTAAATTTTGCAGCTACTTCAGTCAGGTTAAGGAAAAACTTTCCAATGCAAACTTTAATGTCACTGGTTGATATTGCACAGAACAGTGCTACACTGCACAGAACTGGGCTTTTGAGTGCCTTTGCAAGAACAAGGTCTTTAGTGGTGGCCCTTTAAGTACCTAAGATTTTAGGACCAAACAGTGATTTTAGGGTTCTCAAATTGAGATTAGAAACCTACCTTTTGAACATCAGGAGAACTGAAATCCTTGGAAGTGGTTACCCAAAACCTGGGACTTACGTGCCTTTGAAGAAATCCTGACTAAACTGTGCAAGTGAAAACGTCACTTATCTTTCATTAGAAATCACAGGAAACAGCGCAATAAACTCACAACATGAACTGAGCATTTGAAGTCTTCAGAATGTAAACCCATGTAATTCCACACTATTTCTGATTGACTTTCCAGTTGTCAAACAAGGGAGCCCACTCTTTCTATACTCAAAGAACTATTTCTGTAAGTTATAGTCACTATTTCTGTAGTCTGTCGGAAAAGGCCCGGTGGTGTCAGTCGGCAGCTGGCAGAGCCCTCTGTGAATGAATGAGCAAAAGCCACCAAGTGTGTTTTGCCTGCCTTGGTATTTGTTAACATTTCTGAACATGTTATGTTCAGAAAAGCCCATGGCAGGGTGGTTGGAACCAGATGATGTTTAAGGTCCTTTCCAACTCAAACCATCTTGTGACTCTATGATTCATTCTATGAACAGAAAAAGAAAAAAAAAAAAAAGGAGACATCAGTACTTTGGGCATGGGTCTTACTGTTTGGTGAAAACCATGTCCTGCATTTTGCACCAGGCCACCTCTTCTGCCAGCAGCCAGTGCTGCAAGCAGCACCCACAGGAGCTAGGGTTCCTGCCTGTGCCTGTCCAGGTGGCCAAGACTCAGCAAGGAGCACAGGACAGTGAGGGACAGGCAGGTACAATATTCTGCTGAGGATCCCTGTTGTGGAGAGACCTATGCTTTATATGTTGCTACTTGAATTCATGAGGCCAGCAATTAGGAAACCTAGCCAGGCAACTTGAGAGACTGCTGCAGCACAAACAAAGCCTCCTCCTTCAGATTCCATAGCAAGCAAACCTGTCTGCATGTCTGGCTGTACCAAATGGGGACTCACTCCAAGCAAAGTGCAGTTCACTAGTAAAAACTGCTTTAAGTTAAATATTTTGCTTGAAAAATAAGCTCTATTTCCACTGCTGCTTTTCAGTTTTCTGCCTGCTTTGTTGCTACACAAGCCCAAAGCTCACCCCATTCACCAACAGGAAGGGCAGGCAGTGAGGGAACACTGTAAGCCTCAGCCCACCAGGCACAGAGGCTGCCTGTGCTCAGCAGCAAATGGGTTAGTCAGCACTTTGAACATGGGGCTCACTTCCACTATGCCACCTGTACAGAATTAAAGGAGCAGCTTCCTCAAAGGAAAAGCACCTCCCCAGCCTCTGAAAGCTGCCAGACAAGTAGTGCAGCCAAGACAAAACAAATAAAAGCATCTGCAGACAGGGGGCAAAATCTGGTCTCATTTCACATCACCCAGGTGTTTTGCTGCATACAAAGGACTGTCTCCATAAATCACACCACTGCTCTGTCAAGTGTCAGCATAGAATCTTTTAATATTTTACATAAAAAACTGCATACACAGTTCATAATTTTATGTAAACATCATATACATATCAGTTTTTGCCATGTCAGTTTATTAAAAAGTCACAATACAACTGTTGAGGGAAGAGGGAGGAAAGTAAACAAACATAAATGGATACATTTGTTCTCTGAAGCAGAGAAACACAAAATTATTTTCACCTGGGCTGGCTACCCTGTGAAAATAAGTTTTAAATAAACCTTGATTCTTTAAACTGCCCTTTAGTACTGAAGTATGACATGCTGAATGCATAAGGAGCAGTGCTTTCACCCATTTTTTGTCCAAGGGAAAGAGATACAGTGGTTTTATTTTGCCTTGTGTTGAAACCAATTTGAAACAAGACCTAGATGAGGTTACCAAGTAAGAACAGTTCCAATGCTACAGTGTTGTATGCAGATGACAAGTGCATTGTATTTACTTAAAAAATAAAAATATCCAACAACACCAAAAATCCACCAAGTTGTGCAAAGTAATTTTGAAAATTAACTTTTAAATAAACCCAAATCAATATACTTGGCAGAAGACAACATTAAAGGAAGGCGCAGGCAGCAAGACCATAATATGGCAATGTCATCTTTCCCCCTGCTCATCCTGCCCAATCCATCAGGAGGAGGATGTCCAGCAAGGAGGACAGAGCAGTTCAGCTTCACTTCCCAGCCTGGTAGCTTCTGAAGCTGGAGTCAGTTCAAGGCTTGCATTATCAGCAGGCATCAGTCACTCAGGACAAGTTCCTTTGCACAAGTCCCAGCTGAGCACCCCCTCCCCACCTTGCTTTCAGCAAGCACCCCCTGCACTACCCCAGTTTTCACAAGACAGAAAAGGTAAGATACATACAGGCTTTGTTCGGGATGACCCTCCCCTCCCAGTCTTGGTCTTCAGGGCACCAGATCCCACAGCAGGTCAGGCTCAGGCTGTGGCACCTGTGGGAGAGGCGAGGATGCTGCAGGCAGCCTAGGAGATGGCATCCCCCTTCCCCAGCCTGCCTGGAGGAGGCACATGCAGGCAGGTAGCAGAAGTCCCTTTGAGCATCTCAGCTCCATTACTCTCCTCTTGCAAAAGAGAGGAGGCTGGCTGGGAGCAGCAGGTGGTGGACAAAGGGGAAGAGCCAGGTGCAACACTTGCTCAGTCCAGTCTCAGCAGCTTTTTGTTGGGGGGCTGGTGGTAGAAGAAGGCTTCTTCCTACTTTATTCCCCAAGGCTCAGGGCATGCAATCCCCCCCTCCCTCTGTCCCCACAACTGAGCCAGTGCAACCCTGTATGGCCAAGGCTAAGGGAGCATGCTCCCTCCCTTAGCCCCCACCCCAGTTCATCACCAGCCCCCCTACAAAGGGGAGAGGCAGATGCCATATGTGTGCCTAACCCAGCTCCCCTCCACCTGCTAATAGGTGACCCAGGTGCTGTACCCAGTGCCACGCTCCAGCTGCGCCCTATAGGACTTTGCAGCAGTTGATGCAGCCATTCTGGGTGCCATAGCGCTTCTGCAAGGCCGCCCGGGTTGCCGTCTCGAAGACCTCCCGGACACCCTCCTTGGTCTTGGCTGAGCACTCCAGGTAGTCGTAAGCCTGGATGCGAATGGCCATGGCACGGCCATCCTCAGTGCGCACCGGCTCCTGCTTCATGCGGGCCAGCTCGTTGCGCACGTGCTCATCGTTGCGCAGGTCCTTCTTGTTGGCCACAAGGATGATGGGGACGTTGGGGCAGAAATGCTTGACTTCGGGCACCCACTTCTCCGGGATATTCTCCAGCGAGTCCGGGCTGTCCACAGAGAAGCACATGAGAATCACATCAGTGTCCGGGTAGGAAAGGGGGCGCAGGCGGTCATAGTCCTCCTGGCCAGCCGTGTCCCACAGGGCCAGCTCCACCTGCTTGCCATCCACCTCGATGTCAGCCACGTAGTTCTCAAAGACAGTGGGCACATAGACCTCAGGGAATTCATCCTTGCTGAAGACGATGAGGAGACAAGTCTTGCCACAGGCACCGTCCCCCACCACCACCAGCTTCTTGCGGATGGCAGCCATGGCCAGGCTCGCCAAGCTGGCCTTGCCGTGCAGTAGGACGATGGCAGCGCCCTCCTCCCCGCGGCCGCCGCCTCCCCCTTCCTCTCGCTTCTCACAGGGCACCGTGGCGAGCCGGGCCCGCGCAGGCAGGCGGGCGCGCCCTCTTCTCTCCTCCCACCGGCACCGTGCCTCCGTCCCCCAGCTCTGGGGATCTCTACGGCCGCAGACAAGTGCCGCCGGTGCCGCCTGGGTAGTTCCTTCGCTGGGAAAGCGCTGCCGCTACCGCCCTCTACCCCCCCCAAAGCTCGCTCCGCACCACTCTACCACTGCCGCAAAGTGCGCCCGGCGCAGCTATTTAAAGGCGCTGGCCACTTTCTTAATATAGCCAGCCAATGGGAAGGCAGGGAGTGAGGTCATCCCCGGCGGAGAGCATCGTGATTGGTGGAGCGCTGCAGGCTGCAGGCTGCAGGCGGGAGGCGGGAGGCGGGGCGCGAGCGGCGCCTCGATCGCGGCGCCTCAGGGTCCGCGCCGACTGGGGGTCCGTGCCGGGGGGCGGCCGGGATGGGATGGGATGGGATGGGATGGGATGGGATGGGATGGGATGGGATGGGATGGGATGGGATGGGATGGAGACGGCTGGTGGCTATGGCGAGGCGGGGCTGCGCGAGACGGGCCGTCAGGCGAGCGGGGGCGGTGAGGAGACTTCCGCCGGAGGCTCTCGGCGGGTAGCGGACCGCACCTCCGGAGGAGCGCAGGACAGGTCTCTCGGCCGCGCCACTCCGCGGGCGACACCCCCACCCCCGGTTTGTGCTGCTCTCTCTCCGGGGTGGCGGCTCGGCCGCAGGGCAGGGTGGGGCCGGTCCCTACAGTGGCCACTTTGGCGCCCGCAGCAGCCCCGCAGCTCGGGGTGACCGGTGTTAAGGGCTGGATGAGCATCCGAGTTGAACAGAGAGGGGAAACCGCCGGGTCCCAGCCGCAGTGGTCAAAGCCCGAACAAAGCGGAGCTGAGATTGTGGCAGGCGGTTAAGTAAAACAAAAAACTTCGCTGGATATTACTGGGAAAAACGCAGAATTCAACCACTTCCCTTCCTTAAGGAAAAAATATTCCTCATGTTTCAGTGTCTCTTCAAAAGGGAACGGAAGAATTATAAAGCTTATTAAAAAAAAGAGAAGTAGCAGACTTGAACTGAAATGCCCTCTTGGTCTCAATAGTCACGAGAAAAATGGATGTGGAAAATAAATAAGTGCAAAAGACGAGTTTCAGATCGCTTGGAGGATGGGGGCCAGTGCCTGAATGCAAACAGATCCTCACACTGTGTGCTTTAATAGAGCCGTGTACTGTGAAGTGTCACAGTGTGAATTCACTGGTAGCATTTCATTGTGTCCCTGTTGCAACTATCGCTGTTTAACTGGGTGTTGGTTCAATTTTTTTCCTTCCAAGCATTTCCACCTCAGCGATGTCCTGTGGCTACTGCCTCGGGGTTGGATCGGAAGTGTCTTCTTTGGCTGGCCACTGGCGTTAGTGAAGACAGCAAAAGGGAGTGATTTGAACAGTATCTTTGTTATTAAAAATCGCATTTAAAAATACCCACTTGAAGACAGATGCGTCTCTGAGTCTATAAAATTGTCTGATGAGTTCCTTGTAACAGACTGTGTGTCAATAGGGCAAATGATTCATTTGTGTCAATAGGGCAAATGGCTCACTTATGGTTCACTTAATCCTAGGCAGTGAAATGTAATTCATCTTCCATGAGAGTTTTGTAATTCCCATTTCTCCCTGTCAAAAGAGCATGTCCCTGGATGGTGATGGATGGGGTTTTATGTTACACAGTTTATACAGCGTATTTTATGGGAAGTGAACATATTAAATTCAAAGTGATGTTTGAGGAAAGAAAAAAACAAAACCAAAACTGGAAACAAACAAACAAACAAAGCAAAACCAAAAAAAAACACACACAAAAAAAAAGGCAGAAATAAAGTGTAGTCAAAGGGATAGTGTTCTACAGTACCTGTGGCCTTGTAACAGGATAATGGGTTTAATGTAATGGCTTTAAACTGAAAGAGAGTGTATCTAGATTAGAGATTAGGAAAAAATTCTTTCTTGTGAGGTTGGTGAGGCACTGGCACAGGTTGCCCAGAGAAGCTGTGGCTGCCCCATCCCTGGCGATGTTTGAGACCAGGTTGGATGGGGCTTCAGCAACCTGGTCTAGTGAAAGGTGCCCCTGCCTAGGGGACACCTGGGAGGGTTGGTACTATACAAACCTTAATGTCCCTTCCACCCAAACCATTCTATGATCTATGATTCTTTCTATGATAAATTTCTGATTTGCATTGTCCCTTTACATGTGTTTTTGCTGCTTACAGGTTAAATTCTTCCTGAAACAGGAAGAGGTTGCCTGTGCGGAAGTCTTCCCACATGCTGGCACATCCTTCTGGCGATGGAGCATTAGCAGCTTGTAGCTGTTTTCTCTATAATCACAAGTATGCAGAGCCATTCTGACAGGCAGATAGAGTTAATTCTAATTCCTGCTGTATAATGTGAGTCTTCTAAATGAATTTGCTGCTCTAAGTCTCTTGAAAGCGCTCCAGCGATACTGAACTGGTAGTGGATATTTCACGGGGTCCAGTGCCACCTCGCGGCGGCACCTCACAGCTCCAAGGCTGGGAAGTTTCACCTCTGCGGTGCCAGCACGAGAATCTGCAAGTGCGCTACAGATCGTGAAAGGTGCTCCTTAATTAAGCTCTTAAATATACTTTTGAATCCGTCCTTATTTGACTTCTGGGTGTCACGGAGAATCATGCCTGTATATTCGGTTTAGTCTTTTCATAAGCAAAACCACTTTCATTCAATAGGAAAAAGAATCATCCGAATGACTGATTGTGTTGATATCTCATCAGTGCTGTGCCATGAAAGTCAGGGAAATAACCAGCTTCTTCATCTCGAAGTACCCAGCTCTGGCGTTCCCCCAGAGTGCTGCCAGCAATTTTCCATGTGCCACTGTGCAGAGAAAGCAAACTTAAGTGGCCCACATTCATACTCTTCAACTCTTTTGGACTTCAAAGCAGAGTGGCCTCATCCAAACTGTCTGCTGGTCCTGACTTCCAAACTATGCTACAGAAATACTCTACAAAGCTCCAGCTAACCCAAACCAAACCCATAGCTGGGGCTCTTCATGTATCTGAACAGCGCAGAAATAGTTACAGCACCCTGTTAGGGTCTGAGCCGTAACTGCTTAATTTCCTAGTGAAGTCTTGCTTCTGTAGTTTTCTACACAGTTATGCTGAAGGCAGAGATGTTTCATCTTTCACTTGCAAGAAAAATTGCAGCAGAGTCTATGTAATTCCTTAACCTGGGTTTCAAATGCTTTATGTTTTTTATTTTCACTTCACTGGGAACCCCAGACCTGTGACTCACTTCAGCTGAGATCACCCTCATTTCACTGTCCTAGGGTATGCTCCAGCCATGGACTCTATAGGGAACATCTAAGTCACTATGGTTATCACACGTTTGTACTTAAATGTGTAATACCTGGGACTTGATCATGGCCTGGGTTTCATATTTAATGTAAATTTGCTACATGCCACCTCTATCCTGCAGTGGATTTAGCCCATAGGTATCACTGCAGTATGTAGTACCTGCCTGGAGCTGTTTTAAGTGGAACTTAGGAGACCCTTAATTTATATTATCTTTTCAGTTATATATATTTGCTTCTCTTCTCTTCTCTGGATCATTCTTTCTTCAGCCCACACATGAAAGCATGAACTGAGCCAGTTTTAACAACCATGGAAATCAGTAGAGTTGTACATAGGAATCCTGTTCTCTTCCTGCTTGAATCGATGCATCAGGGAAAGTGAGAATCTGAGCAGCATGGCAGTGCTTTGACTGCAGCAGGAAGGCACTGCATCGGTGCTGTAACCAAGCACAGTGGATAATCATCTGTGAAAGTGCTCGGGCATCCTCCTTAGGGCAGTGCCTGAGGGCAGAAGTGTGAAACCTGGAAACAAAATAGCAAATGGCTATATCGAGGCTCTGGGATGAAGTGGCTCTTTCCTCTCATTAGGGATTTTTGTACAGGACCGTACAGGACTGTATTCAAGCATAGTCATGGTCTGGAAGACACCAGGGAGTATGGCCAGCTCACATATTTTAGGGCTGAATTTGAACTTTTTGTAATTTTTACATTTTCTGATCAAATATGCATGCTAAGCTAAACTATACTTTTTTAAGCAAGCTGAAACTTCACTTCCAGTAATCCTAAATGTGCACTCTCTAAGCAGAGCATTAGTTCTGCTGCACCACATACATCTGCATGATTGATGAAGAAAGTATGAAGTAGGAGAAATAAGACACCCCTTCTTTGCTTTCATTGCTCATGCTGGTGGTTTTGAGATTAAAACTCAGCCCTTTTTTTTTTTTTACTTGATTTAATTCAATTGCCTTTTTTTTTGTTGTTGTTGCTGAGAAGACAATTCCAGTCAATTACCAGAGATTGTTTCCAGATTATATTCCCTGCCCAGCCCCCCCCCCCCCCCCCCCCCCCGCTCCTTTTGCAAAACAGATTTTCTAAAGGGCAAGTCTGTAACTCAGATAATGTGTCTTAAAGCATAAATCTGTACTGAAAGTATGAAAGCTTAGTGGGGAAGGTAATCTTTCTCCTTTTTGTCAAGTAGGAAAGTAAGTACATTGCCTGCTGTGGTGTAACATGCTGAGGGAACCATATGTGCCAGTAATGGTATACTGAGGCTGTATGCTGGCTTGTACTGTAACACTGGCATCAAGCACTCTGCAGTCCTCATGCAGGCAAAGCTTCTTGGTGAAGTCAGGAAAGCGAGAACTAGCTAAATATGAGCAGTTTATAGGCTAGTGTGAGAAAGCTCTTAGCAGATGAGGGAGGTCAGGCAGAAATGGTAGTGTCTGTCTCTCGAAGCTGCTAAGGGTTCCTGGCATATATAGGAACCAGACCACTTGTGTCATAGCAGGTCCATTACCTTCCAGTGTCCCTGAAGAAAAACAATTTAACTCTCAGATCAGCAGTTTAACTCTTGGATCCCTTTGTGATCAGTGCTCTCAGCAGAGAAGCCAGATTGATCTACCCAGAAACCAGAATGCCAAGGCACAAGAAGAGAAGGATGCTGGAGAGACTATTCATTAGGGACTGAAGTGATAGGACAAGGGGTAACAGGTTCAAACTTAAACAGGGAAAGTTTAGAAGTTTAGATTGGATATAAGGAAGAAGTTCTTTACTGTAAGGGTGGTGAGGCGCTGGAATGGGTTTCCCAGGGAAGCTGTGAATGCTCCATCCTTGGTGGTGTTCAAAGCCAGGTTGGACAGAGCCTTGGGTGACATGGTTTAGTGGGAGGTGTCCCTGCCCATGGCAGGGGAATTGGAACTAGATGATCTTAAGGTCTTTTCCAACCCTAACTATTCTATGAAAAAGACCTGTGTATTTTCACACAGAAGTTTAGGCTAAGTTCAGTGCCTGTGAAAGCACATTATCGTGAACAAGAAATGCCTTCATGATCCTAGATAGCTGTATGGGTCCTACTGGCATTGCTCTGCTCTTCCAGGGAATAAGTAGGGCAAGTCAGAAGCTGATGACTTTAATTTTGTCAAGTTCCTATGGAAAGAATATTAGATTCTTACTTGAATAGGACTCAGAAGTAAAATTAGACCACCACAGAAAACTACAGTGGCCTCAGGTCTTCAGCTGACTTCCAACTAAACAAAAACAAGCTCTTCATCCTTAGGCTAAAATTTTTAGATCTAAATTCCCTCATCTAAATTGAAAAGCTTTTCTGTATCTGTATGAAATAAATGGGCTGACCACGTAACTGTAGCAATCAGCAGATACATATCTGCATCACCAATAATGTCTTTGGAATCAGTGCTCTCTGCAGGGGGATCAAATTAATCTGCCTCTGATTCCCTTTGTTCTCAGTTTTTAGCAGTTGCAGCCACTTTGATGTCTTTGTCTAGCAGGAAAACTAGGACAGAGAGAGTAGAGATGACTTGTCCAATGCCATAAGATAGCAGGGAATTCAGTCTTTATCTCTGGAGCTCAAGATAGTATCCTTAACACTGGAAAGTTCTTTTGCTTTAGACTTTCTTGTTGATAGACTTCATTTCACTGCTTTGAGGATGATCAAATGCTGGGAAAGGCTGTCCGAAGAGGCTGTGAAGTCTCCATCCTTGGAGATACTCAAACCCCAGCTGGACATGGTCCTGTGCAGATCAGCCTGCTGTAGCTGATCCTGCTCTGAGGAGAGCAGGGTGGACTGGATGATCCCTTCCCACCTCATCTATTCTTTGATTCAGCAATTCATTTCTTTAGAATGCTTCAGCAGATCTGGAAAGGGGTGTCTTGAGAGTGTACTGCTGGTTTACATTCTAGTACTGTCAGCCCCCCCTCCACTCTGCCAAGTAGTTTGGCACACTCAGAACTGAAATGCTCAGTCAGGATGAGTCATTTGCAATAGGAATGAGGAAATGTCTAAAGAAAACATGCTGTGATTTGTTAATGAATTGTGTAACTTGCACTTCACAGCCAGTAAGGTAAGTTTCTTTAAAAACAATGATGTCATCAGGTTCTCTTTGTGGACTGGTTGTCTACATTAAGAAACATTGACCTATTCCTTTAAATACCATGGTCATCATGATAGTCTTTTAAGAGTGGTGGTAAGTCCTCTCTGCAGGGGAGCCAGTGACGTAAGGTAAGCTGAGGTGGCAACAATGTTAGAAGAAACCAATCTAATATTGAGCATCAAAAAAGAGAAGATTGATGCTGGAAATCACTATCCTGTAAATATAACAAACTTACACCTCATATAAATTAACCATGAATATGTGAAGACTGAGAACACTTTCTTAACTCCCACATGACAATAGGTCTATGAGCAAAAGCAGCATGGACTTACACAGAATACTGAAGACTTACACAGGATAGCTATTGCCATGGGTAGAATTCCACTAGCAGACCATGGCAGGAAAAATGTAGTCAATAAAACAGATTTGGATAGTTGTTCAGTACAGTGTTTTATATTCTTTATCACTCACAAAATTAAGTCATTCAATCTAGAAAATGAAATCTGTTATGAATTGAACACTGACCATAAACAATGTCTGAGATGGTAAAACAGAAATACAGAGTGCAGCAGGAGTCTTGGTTACATTCAGACTTGGTTTATACCTTCAGTTTTTGTTCTGTGATAGCAGCCAAGAGCGAGGTAGCTAATCACGGTTACAGAACATTCTGATAACAGAGAAGTTAAAAAGCAACAAAGGTTAAGACAGGAGTATGGGAAAAAGCAGGAAATAAGGGGAAGAATTCCAAACTAATGGGATTTCTCTCTTCTCCTCCTACCCTGCACAAAAGCTAAAGACATTAAAAGGGGGCTGGGGGAAACAGCGTGGGAATAATCCATTTTGTACTTCATCTTGGTTTTCAAGTAATGGCTGCCCTTAGGAGAAAGATAACTGTAGTTGGAGGTGACTACTGTGGTAAGACGTGTCTTCTCTTCGCTCTGTGTAATGAACAGCTTCCAAGTCCTATGACCCAGCTCTGATGCTTACACCACTGACGCAGAGGTAGAGGGGAAAAAGATGAAACTAATTCTCCTCGATGTGGCAGGAAAGAATGAAGTCAGTTACTGAAATCTCCACTCAGTGTTCTACAAGGACAAGGATGTTATTTTAATGTGCTGCTCTGTGGGCAGGCCTGACTCAGCAAAACATTCTTGGTTTTTGCGTTGCAGAGATCTAAATGTTCTGCCCTGTTATTAATATAACTATTATTCTGGTAGCTACCAAGATAGAACTAAGGGATGATGGAGGTATTAAGAAGAAACTAACTACTCCAGGAAGTGAGACAATTACCATAACAGAAGGAAAAGTTTTAGCTGCCAGCACTGGGGCATATGCTTACTTGGAGTGTTCTGCCAAGACTATAGAAGGTGTTGATACAGCCCTAGATTATTAGCCAATGTGCATTAAATGACAAAAGTAAGACAAAGAGGCACTACAGGCACTGTTGAATTTTGTAAGAGGAGTGAACACGTTGGATTTCAGCATGTGGAAAGGTAAGTAGATGTCTGTCTTGCTGTTGTGTGGGAGCTGTAAGGACTGCTCTTATGTTGGAGGAGGAAAAAAATGCCATATATCTGCAAAGTGTCACACCTGAAAAAATGGATTTGTTCCTTCTCCACCTTTGAGAAACAAAGTGCTGAGTGATTTTTTGGTCAAGGGAGACAGACAGACTAGGGCAGGAACCTAAACCAGCACCATCGGGTTGAGCACAAGAACATGTTGTTCAGTGAATCTAATCCTGGCTTCCTGGTACCAAGGTTTAGTGGCAAGCAGCTGTGCTGACAAGATTTCTTTGTGTGCACTCCCTTCCATACACTTCCTTGAAGGATGTCCTTAGGGAAGGGTGTCACCACACTCATAGCCAGTAGTCTGACTGGAAGAACAGGTCTGACTTCCTCTGGGATTCATTCTGGCCTGGCCTTGGTTCCATAAATGCATCAGGAATGCCATGTTTACCATAGGGTACAATGAAGGCAGTGCTATCTCCACCTCTTCTTCAGGCACAGGTAAATAAACTGGAGTAAAACAGCCTGGATCTGGGGTGGGATAATCCAGTTCCTGATAGTTCCTACCTTAAAAGTAGAGAAGTAAAAAGACCAGACTTCAATTTCTAAACCTCTTTGTCCTTATGGTCTGGACCTATCTGAAATCTTTGTTTTCTCCTTGCAGGCAGAAAACTCGAAGTCAAGGGAATGCCAACAACCGCACTCTCAGCTTTGCAAGTCATGAAGAGTCTGGAAAGAGACTGAGACATGCTGTCAACCTAAGCAGAAAATCTCAGAGAGGCACAGAGATGAACCAAAATGGAAAGACTTCAGGTGAATCTCCATACTACTCCCTTCCGTGAAGCACTAATTTCTGGCAGCCTAAGGAAGTGATTATGGACTGACATTAAAGGCACAAGTCTGGAGCTGGGCAAATAATGTGACTGCAGGATTTGAAAGCACATGCTGTATGTAAGTGGACAGAGAAACAGTTTTTAAACCCCTTCTGACCCTGAAGTAAAGGTTTGGGGCTAATTGAGAATTACTGTCACAAACTAGGAGAACATGGAAGTCTATCACTTTCTTTTGCTGACCTCCTCAGTGCTGGTTTCATCACTTTGGCAGCTTGGTTACAGTTTCCCAAGGGGAAACAAACTGAGAATAAACACAAATTTCTAAACTGATGATGTCACCTGGAGCTGAATACTTAGAAAACTAGCTTTTCCAGGTGAGAGGCCTAGCAAAATACACACTTAAGACTATTTTCTTACCCATTCTTCCCACCAGTATTTGTCTATTGATGGTATCATGGGTTGAAATACCAGGGTTGGCCAAGTATTCATTATTGGATGTGTTGGTGTTTTCCTTCTACATCACTTTTTAGTAGCAATTTTGAAGTCCACAATCACACACTGTGGCATAACAGATGCTTGAAGGACAGTATTTTACACACATTTCCAAAAGTACCTTCCTTTCAAGAATCTCTGAGCACTTTTCAACATGAATTGAAAACTAACCCACCTCTTGGTGATAAGTAGGTGTTATTTACATTTTCAAAACTGAGAAACTTGGAACTACTGCCTTAAATAACTGTGAACCACCTACTTCTTGGAGCTTTCCTTTTCTTGATTTCTGTGCCCTTTCCCTTTTGCCTCCTGGACCATTCTTAACCTCAATTTTCTCTCTGTCTATAATAATCCCCTTGGTGCAACCTGATATTGTACCCAAACTTTAAAATACTTCTTCCCATGCAGCTTGGATGTGAGTGTGTGCTGTGCATAACAGCTCTCCTGATTTGGTGTCCTGGGTTCAGCAGTAGCAGTCATTTTTCTCCTTCTTGGTTGGTGCGATATTGCCGCTGGTGCACTGTTGTGGTCACAATTGGCACTTGGTAGCACTACTGCTACCACCAATAATAATAATGATAAAGAAAATAAGGTAAGAGAATACAACACCTCACCACCAGCCTACTGATAACTCCCCCCCCCCCCCAGCCCGACCAAGCACCGACCGATACCTCCTCCAACCCCACAGTCTACCAGCCGTTCAGGGTAACTCCCAGTTACATCCTGAGCATGACGTGCTGTGGTATGGAATACCTCTTTGGTCAGTTTGGGTCAGGTGTCCTGTCTCTGCTTCCTCCCAGCTTCCCTTCCTCCCTGGCAGAGCATGAGGCTCACAAAGTCCTTGGCCAGACCAAAACATCAGTGTTATCAGCTGTGTTCCCAGGCTGAAAGTCAAAACACAGCACTGCACCAGCTACCAAGAAGGAGAAAAATGACTGCTACTGCTGAACCCAGGACATTTGGGTAGTAACATACATCAGTTCATTTCAAAGACCTGTATTTATGTAGGTAGGTTTAAATTGTTATTTCCATTTTATGTGTGTACATGTGGGTGGGGAGGATTAGACGGCAGATAAGGTAAAGCACACAGGTGTCCCAGGTGCCTCTGATGTGGGGTATTGAACTGGAGAGGGGCAGTTTTGCAGAGATGTTGAGCACTTCCTGCACCCACTGCTTGGAAAGTTCAGACCACTTTGGTGAACCTGAGGGTGAACCTGAGCTCACGCTGCCTGTTCCTCACTAGGACACTGGTCAGCGTATGGACTGCTGTCTGTTTTCAATCTAAATAAACAAGTATTTTCCTCCAGAAGGGTGCTGTGTTCAAGGTAAAGGTAACTGTTTTCATTCCCAGTCAGTCATCATGGCTTAACTTCGCGAACAAAGATTTGGGAAGGGCTTTACCCACGCTTACTACAAGCGCGCTGATGGCTAAAAAGGCCAATGTGAGATAGGCAAATCCGCCTGCAAACAGCACAGCAAAAGGTCTCCTTGGGTGGTATAGCCAGGGTGTGATTCTTTCTGCGCTGTCTTTTCTCCTCAAGACTAGTTCTGTGTGTATGGTGTGTCTCCAAGTCTCCAGATTGGAGGCCAAGTCTCCCGATTCGAGGCCAAGGTGGACCAATG
This sequence comes from Pezoporus wallicus, assembly GCF_028554395.1. Lineage (NCBI taxonomy): Eukaryota > Metazoa > Chordata > Aves > Psittaciformes > Psittacidae > Pezoporus > Pezoporus wallicus. The sequence goes on from NW_026642654.1 coordinate 43,422, forward strand.
GTAGTCAATATGGCCAAGGCTAAGGCATTGTTTCAGGGTGTCCTTATATCTCTTCTTTGGGGCACTTTCGGCAACTGGTGGCAAGCTCACCGTAAAACAAGATCTTAGGGAGGCGATGATCCTTCATCCTAGAGACGTGCCCTGCCCAGCGCAGCTGCAATTTCAGCAATATGGCTTTAACACTGGTGACCCCTGCCTGTTTGAGGACAGTAACATTTGACACACAGTCAGTCCAATGGATGTTTAGAATTGTATGGAGGCAGCGCTGATGAAAGCGTTCGTGGAGTCACAGGTGGTGGTGGTAGATAACCCATGATTCAGACCCATATAAAAGAGTAGACAGTACAGTGGCTCTATAGACACTAATCTTTGTACTTTTCTTCAGGTGCTTATTGCACCAGACTCTTCTATGGAATTTTCCGAAGGCTCTACCGTGGCATCCGAGGAAATAATGCTTCCCAGATAGCTGAACTGCTGAACTGACTTAAGCTCTGACTCGCCAGTGGTAATGTGGGCATGATGATAATCTTCTTGTGGTGCAGGTTGGTAGAGAACTACTGTCTTCTTCAAGCTGACTTCCAGCCCAAAAAGCTCAGCCGCCTCTGCAAAGCAAGGTGTTAAACGCTGCAGAGCTGCTTCTGTGTGGGCAACAAGGGCGGCATCATCAGCAAAAATCAGTTCACTGACAAGATGATCTAGGGTCTTAGTGTGGGCCTTCAGTCGCCTTAGATTGAATAGGCTCCCATCAGTACGATATCGAATATAAATGCCGTTTTGTTTGTCGAGGTCTACCATAGCCCTTTGGAGCATCATGCTGAAGAAGATAGTGAATAAAGTTGGTACAGGAACGCAACCTTGTTTCACACCACTGGTTATTAGGAAGGGCTCAGAGAGTGCATCGCCATATCTGACTTGGCCTTGCTGATCCTCGTGTGACAGAATAATCATTTTGAGGAACTTGAGGGGACAACCTAATCGTTCCAAGATTAGCCACAGGCCTTTTCTACTCACAGTGAGGTCAACGAAAGTTACATAGAGCCCCTTATTCTGTTCTCTACGCTTTTCTTGCTGTTGTCTGAGAACAAATACCATGTCTGAGGTACTTCTACTAGCTCTGAAACCACACTGATTTTCAGGTAGAAGTTCTTCTGCGATAGCGGGTACTGATCTGTTCAATAGTATTCTTGCAAGAATTTTTCCAGCAATGGAGAACAGTTATACCTCGGTAGCTTGAGAAGTCTGACTTTACACCTTTTTTTTTTTTTATACAGTGATGATGATTGCATCACAAAAATCTGATGGTAATTTACCTTGCTCCCAACAGCGCACAACTAGCTCGTGAAATTTAGCATGAAGTGCTTGGCCTCCGTGCTTCCAGATTTCGGGTGGGATTCCATCGACCCCAGCTGCCTTGCCAGTTTTCACCTGCTGTATAGCCTTAAGAGTCTCTCCCACGGCAGGGGCTATATCCAATTCGTTTTTCACAGGATGTTGTAAAATGTCCTGGATTCCTTAGCCTTGGACTACACAGTTAGCACTAAAGAGTGTTTGAAAATGTTCAGACCAACGATTCAGGATGGAGATTTTACCTGTAAGAAGCCTTTGGCCATCTGCACTAAGTAAGGAGCTTTGAACCTGAAATGTGGGTCCATATGCTGCTCTCAGAGCCTCATAGAATCCTCTGTGGTCACCCAGATCTGCACATAATTGAGTCTTTTCTGCTTGGTTGAGCCACCACTTGTCCTGGATGACTTGAAGTTTCTGTTGGAGTTTGCTACATGCAAGACAAAAGGCTGCTCCATTCTTACATGGCAAAGTGGCTCAGTGAGGTGTGCTTGATGAGCAGATCTCTTCTTTGTCAGCAATTCCTGGACCTCCTGGTTGCTATTGTCAAACCAGTCTTTGTTTTTCTTTAAGGAGAATCCAATGGATTCTACAGAGGACTGCAGGATGCTATTTTTAATACGTTGCCAAAGCACTTCAGGAGAAGAATCTGTAAGTTGGTCTTCAAGCCTAGTTTGAATGTTAGCCTGAAAGCTGTCCCTCACTGGAGTTATTTGGAGATTATTAACATTGAGCCTCCTCCTTGGAATGCCGCCCCTGTTAGGTTTAGGCTTGAAGTGGAAGTTAAGTTTGCAACGCACAAGGCGGTGGTCTGTTTGACATTCTGCACTAGGCATCACTCGGGTGTGACAGACACCAAAAATATTTCTCTGGCACACTAAGACATAATCAGTAAGGTGCCAATGTTTAGATCAAGGATGCATCCAGGTTGTCTTCCGGCTGTCTTTCTGCTGGAAAATATTGTAGGTGATGGTAAGCTGCTGCTCTGCACAAAACTCTAGTAAGAGGCGACCGTTATCATTGCAGCTGCCAACATCGTGCTTGCCTAGTACTCTTTTCCAGGCTTCAAAGTTCTTACCTATTCGGGCGTTGAAGTCACCAAGGATTATGATCTTATCTTCTATAGGAACTTTTTGAGTGAGGTGACGCAGGTCGGAGTAGAATTTTTCTTTTTCTGCAGCTTGCAGAGTTGTTGCATATATGCTGAAAAGAACAACATGTTGCTTATTGTGTAGTGGAAGACGTAAGGAGGTAATACAGTCGGAATGACCTATTGGCAAATTTTCAAGTTTAGAGACGATGGAGTTTTTAAACATGAAGCCAACTCCAGAAAGATGACTTTCAGTTTTGGATTTGCCTGACCAGTAGAGTGTACAGCCAGCACCATGTTCTTTAAGTCTACCTTCATCATGAAGGCGAACTTCACTGACAGCAGCAATATCGATGTTAAGTCGTGACAATTGGTGGGCAATTAGTGCAGAACACCCGCTGTTCGCTGTATCAAGCATGGTTCTGATGTTCCAACATGCGAGTGTCAATCTGGACACACCTTGGAGGCAGGTGTATGCCTTTGTCTCTTTGTCTTTAATCGACCGCAACAGAAGATGCCCATTGGCCGCGGCTAGCCAACCAGGTGGAGGGGGAGATGAGCTTTGGTTAGGCCACCTTTTCTAGGCCTCTCTCCATATGGAGCAAGCAGTGCTCTCCTTGAGAAAAGGCTGCTTGTTCATTTGGGATGTTGCTGCACAAGACTGTCATCTCCTGGGTCAGTCTCGAGCAACCAATGTCCTGAACCACCTGCATGCAGGGCTGGGTCTGCGACTCCCAGTGCACTTTATTACCTGCTGTTTTGTCCCTCACCTGTCACTACAGGGCTTTGCAAGTGTGGGTAAACCCTTCGGGCCTGCGCAGTGGGTTTAGGTGAGGCACAGCGTGCGCAGAACTGGCCCCACCCTTTACACCTGAGGTTTATCTGCCAGGGCCTAGCGAGCTTGGACGGTGACAGCAAAGTGCTCAGGTCGTAGGTTCGATTAGAGTGTCCTTCTCTTAGGTGGATGGCCTTACAGGGCTATACGAGCTCCATCTGCCCGGGTTTGAAGTTAGAGTTGTCCTTCTCCTAGGATGCTCACTGTACATAACTCTGAATTAAACTTTTATTACATTGATCTTTGTTTCTATTTCTTAACATTAGCCTTTTTATTGATTTTATGTGAAATAAAATGTTGGCAATCTCCACTGTATACTCCTCTGGAACTAGAAAAGAGAAATACATTGGAGGTTTTTCATCAGCCTTTTGCTAAAGATGTATGAATTCTCTTTTTTGCCACTTTTGTCAAAAAATCAAAATGCTCTTCTTTATCTGTCTTGGAACACTTTTGCAAGAGCAAGTTTCTATGTGGCTGTTCAAGAAATCCATTGGACAGTGGTCTGTATTTCAGGATATCTGGCATCCAGAAGAAATCCACAGACTGGATAGTTTCTTTTTTTTGTATTTTAGCACTGGCCCGTGATTCAGAAAGAAGGGGATACAGCCCAGTAGTCAGGATATTAGCCTAAGACACATGTATTTGGTGTTGCTTCTGTATTCCATCACAAACTGCAGTCTGTATGACTGTACATAAGAGGTGTGCACATCTGCACTGCAGAGCAGCTGAAAGGAAGCAATCTCCCCATAGCAGCACAGAGCTTGGTGGGTGCTAGTTCATCCTTCTCATGTAAGATTGTGTCTGCAGGAGCCCCTGCAGTCTACAGCACAGATGTATCTCTAGCTGACGTTGGGCTTCCTGCCTCAGGCCTGCTGGCATGCTGGTTGTACTCACGCATGAGAGGAGCTCAGGTATCTGCTGTGGGAGAGCTAGAAAGTCTGTATGAGACTGACGCTGAGCAAGTGCTACATGCCTGTATCTTAAACCTGGAACACAAATCAATAGTGATAAATCTATACAGAAGTACACTGCCAGCAGCCAATATCAAGGCTAGACTTCAGCCAAAGTACTATCCTCTAATGCAGTGTTGGAGGTGAGAGCAGTGGAGGGGAGAGGAGAGGAGAAAAAGGAGAAGGAGAGGGAGAGAGGAAGGTAAAGGGAAAGGAAAATAGAATTTTTTTTATTAACTTTTTTTTTACTTTTGTGGATTTAAATATTAAATATGACTTTTTATTAAGGAAAAGAAAAAGCAAAGGAAATAAGTGCTATGGAAGAGAGGATGGAAATTAGCTAAATATTCATGTATGATTCAACAGGGCCATTCCTGAGATGAAATACACTGTTTACTACCTGCCACAACAGTTTAAGACAGATGTCCAATTGAAGCAGCAGGGGAATTTATACTCTATTAGGTGAATATGATGATATGCATTTCAATTAAATAAGAGCTTCTTTGCCATTTCAGTGAAACAAATATGCAAGTAAATGATGTCTTTCAGTAGAAATAGAAAGAAAATTAGTACATAACAATAATAAGGCAATATGTGAGAGCAATTTTCCACTTTCATTGCAAAGATAGATCATGTATTTCATGCAATAGTGTTGCAGTAGCCTTCATGCCTAAGAATGTTGTCAAGACAAGGCTTGTAGACAAGCTGATTTTGTTGGGAAAAACAATAGACAAGCTTCTGGACGCTCGTGTCTTCAAACACCTCTTCTAGATCCCATCTAATAAAGCACTATAAAAGGACTTCTCCCTGTAAATCTTTATATATTATGATAAGCCATTAAAACCATGACAATCTACAACATGCTTTGTAGAAATTCAGACAGAACCTGTAAGTTTCAGTAGCATTTGCAACGTGAAATATCAGTAGTCCTTTAGCAAACACAGACCTGCACAGCACACAGTACAGGGCTTTGGGAAGAACAGGAATTTGAAACTAAAAAAAGCTCCATGTGTTATTTTCCTTTCATTGCCTGTTTCACAGATGGAGTGGAGAGAAGGTAATATGTCTTGCTTAGCAGGAACATTCTCACTTTATATTAGCTTCCTGTGTAAATATGTCTTCCTAGTGGACAATCTATCAGTCTACCTACTAATTTGTCTGTTTACTCAAAATTAACATCAGACAGGAAACATGCCATATTTTATGAAAATGGATTCTCTTAGGCTTTTGTCTCAGTTTTCTTCATAATATCTCACCACTTAATCAGATTCGTTTTCTGAAATGCACTGCATCTGTTTTAAATAATTCATCAGCTTAGAGTATATCTCTGCAATCGCTCAGAGAATGACAAGCTGATACGAGAGCCTGTAATTTGTTGTTATGTTTTGTTGGAAATACAGGGCTGGATCATGGTATTCCTCCACAGCAGCTCAGAGTAGCATATGAAAAGGCAGAAGGACTGCAACTTTATTTGCCAAAACTAAACTGAGGTGTTGCTAAGGCCTTGAGAGCCTCTTTGTTCAGCTTAATCTTTGCTAGCAGACTTGTCCATCATTGAAAGTACCTCCACACTGTTGTTGTATTCACATTTCTCAATCTGCTCATGTTCCCAAACATGCTTTATGCCAGTTACCTCCTCTGTCAGGGTGAGACTGCTTTTGGGGGGGACTTGTCTCAGTACATTGTATGGGCTGAGGGACAAGTAGAGTAGTCTTGTACTCTAGTAGACTAGTAGAGGAACATCCAATTCATGAATCACACCAAGAACTGGTTTCTGAGCAGTTCAATGTCTCTGGGAGCACCTTTTGTCAGCTCAGGTGTGTCTGAACCAAGCTAGGTGGATGTGCCTAGCCCATTAACAGAAGATATATATACTTACACAGACATATATGCAACATGGATATATGCCATGGCCTGAAACACTTGGTCTATACATTAGCTGGCCCCTGGGTCCTCTCATCTCCAGATGGCTCTTGCACAAACACATACACAGAGATCTCTCAGGTGACTTCCAGATCTCCCTAGCAGCTGGCCAGGGCCCTTTAGTCCCTCCAGTAGCAAATGCACAGAACCTCTGGTGCCTCTAGCCAGGTTGCTTTGATACCTGGCTTCCAAGACCTCTTATCTTAGTTACCACCCAGTTCAGCTTCCCATTCACTAGACCCCCAAACACACGTGCACACGGAGCAGAGTCCCTCGTCCAGGAAAAGCATCTGAAAGAGAGTTCAGTCAGAAAGCCACAGCTCATGTTCCCACCAGGTTACTGGGGTTCCTTCCCCCACCCTGCCTCTGACCTGCATGTCCATGTGGTGAAGCTTCAGTCACATTCAGCCATCGTGGGAAGACGATTTTGGGTCTGCCTGCAGGCTCTTCCTGTTGCTGCTGACTGTTTGCTACCACTTGCCTCTGGAAGGAGGTGAAATGTGGCTGTATTTAAAGCTTTTGGCAAGGTATGTCTAAATAAATATTTATCAGCAGCCAAATGTGGAAGAGAGAGCTAATAAAAATGCATCTTTCAGAAGGCTCCCTTTCCACCAGTTTTTGGCAGTGAGGCAAATTTAAATTAATGTTGCACTAAAGCACTGCTTTGCTATTAAAAACAATGAATGGGTCTGGGTATATTTCCAGTGACCTGCTGTGAATATGGTATATGCTGCATTAGCAATAAATTGCCAGCAGATGATGGTGCTGTGAAATACAATGGAGGCGGCTCAAGCTTTTGGTTTTCTTCATCCCAGTGTCACTCTGTTGCACTGAGGTATGAAAATCTGAATTCACCAAATAAACAGACAAGACGATGCAGTGCTGGTATTAGGTTTCCTGCAACCCAGACAGGGATCCTGATAGAAGATGTCAGGAAGTCTCAATGGAAAAGCAGGAGGCAGTAGTCCTATGTGCTTTTAGGAGTTTGTAAAGACAGAGCTGTCTCATGCGTCACCAGGCTCCCAAAGATGGGCGTAAGTTACAACAACCCTTGAGGTTCATTTAACTCTGCTGCCAAATGTCTGCCTGGGAGAAAGGGAAAATACATGTTGACAGTTGGAAAAATATTGAGGAAAAGGACTGGAAACACTGAGCCACATGGACTCCTGCCTGAGCTCTCTCAGTGCAGCAATACTTCATTGCAATCAATAAATGTTTCATCATCATTTCTGGTGCAGGGCACGGAGGCTATAAGGAGCCCAGGCTTAGTTCTTGGCTCCACTCTCCACTCTCTGTGTGCTTTGAAACATCATCTCATGTCAGTACAACAGAACTTCAATGCTCTGTTGTCTTCAGAGAGGGCAGGCTGTGTGCTGGAGACTCCCAGGGAAGAATCACAGGATCATAGAATCACAGGATGCTTTGGGCCTTTAGGGTCACTCAGTTCCAGCTCCCCTGCCATGGGCAGGGACACCTTCCACTACACCAGGTTGCTCAAAGCCCCGTCCAACCTGGCCTTGAACACTGCCAGGGATGGGCAGCCACAGCTTCTCTGGGCAACCTGTGCCAGTGCCTCACCACCCTCACAGGGTGAGGTCTTCTGCCTAAGATCTCATCTCAATCTCCCTTCTGTCATTTTAAAGCCATTCCCACTTGTCCTGTAACTACAGGCCCTTATAAAAAGCCCCTCTCCAGCTTTCTTGTTGGCCCTGGAAGCTGCTCTGAGGTCTCCCCAGAGCCTTCTCTTCTTCAGGCTGAACAAGTCCAGCTCTCTCAGCCTGTATTCTTAGCAGAGGTGCTCCAGCCATCTCTGTGGCCCTCTCATGGACCTGCTTGAACAGATCCATGTCTTTGCTGTACTGAGGACCCCAGAGCTGAATGCAGTACTTCTGGTGGGGTCTCACCACAGTGAAGTAAAGGGAATCACCTCCCTCGACCTGTTGATCATGCTGCTTTTGATGCAGTCCAGGATATAGTTGGCTTTCTGAAGTTGGGTGAGGAGCTGGTGGGGGGTGTGGGGCAGCTCAGGTGCCTGAGAGGTTCCCTGTGGTCCCCGCAGGGTACAGAGGATGGCTGCAGAGATGGAGGGGAGCAGCCAGTATTTTGGCCATACCTTCTCCCCATGGAAGCTGATATCTGGAAGCTGGAGGGAATCCAGGTGTCCGTACATTATGAGAGACGCCCCAACAGCAAAATCTGAGGAAAGATCTGTGAAAATTCCTTCTGGAAGAAAAGCCTCATGCTGGAGGGTACATCTGGATCCCATTTTCTCTCCATCAGCTCTGGCAATGCACCGGACTGGTGGAAAGCTCCCCCTAACTCACCCAGCCAGTGAGAGGCAAGGAGCTAGATCTGGCTACGTTTTCATAGACTAAAGTCTGGAATGGGACCAGGGGCTGAAACTCAGCTGGGGGGAGAAGTTGAGAGGTCTGTGTGTCCCTCAGAGGAAGCTGCACTGGCCTTCGGAGAAGCTCACTTACATGAGGGGTCATTTGGCCATGTCTGCCCCCAAAATGGCACTGCTGCAGCAGAGAGGAGGCTTTGTTATTAAAATGAAACAGGTTTTATATCAGGTTTGATTTTCTTGTGTTACCAGTGGTTGCAACTTTTCCTGCCCTACACCCCCAACAGGGATAACGCAGTGTGTGACTGTGCAGGGGAAAATAGACAGGACAGCGGGGACAACATGAGAAATCACACTAACTACTGCACTACTGGGTGGGAAAATCATGGGACAGTAGAATGGTTTGGGTTGGAAGGGACTTTAAGTTCATCTACCCTTTTCTTTGGTTCATAATACAAAGGTGCAAAAGGCTACACGCCATTTGTACACAGAGTCAATCTTACCCCTTTCTTCCACTCCTTCACCTTGGTTTCTACCAAATGCTTTTTCTCCTATTTGGCAGATCCAAAACTGAGCCCTCCCCAGCCAATGACATTGCAGGCTGTGGAGCTGCCCCTGCTCCAACAAACTCCTGGCTCTTCCATCTGTTGGTCTGTCTCTTTCAGTGACTCCAAAAAGCCATCCAGGTTCATCCCGTGCTCTGTTCTCATTTCTCCCTTCTTCTCCTGACTGTTTCTTTGGCACATGCATTCACTGTGAGGCAAAATCCCCTGGTTTTTTTCAATAAACCTCAAGACAGAACCCAGGCCAAAGTCAAAGCTATTACACAAGATGCTGGGATAGTGTCCTGGATGGTGCGGATCGTCACACAGAAAGGATGCTCAGCATCCTGGGGGCAACACAGATCACAGGGCAGTGGCTTGAGAAAAAACAGATAGTGTGCACCATAACCCTGGAGAATTCACTGCCCAGGGTAGTAACAAAGAAGCAACATCATTACCAGCTTGAAGTAACCTGCTAATATGCAAAGTGCTTTTAGCAAATGAGCTTGCTATAGCTAATGCCTTTTGTGGCTGGCTCGCCACCTCTGCCCAGGACATCTCCAGAGCAGACAGCCCAAGTTTTTGCCCTTTCTGCACTTTCTTTTCTACGTCCTGTTACAAAAGAAAGCAGGTATATTGTCTGTACATGTATTCTTTGCTTTGTAAGCTTTATGATACAAGTTACATACCTCCATTTATGCTTGAAGCTGTACCAGCACAGGACATCTCTGTGGCTGCTGACGCGTCATGAGCGTGGATCCAGATATTCCCAACAGGAAGGGGAGGGACATACATCTCTGTGGGCAAGCCAAGCTGGTGAACTGAGACCTCTGTTTTTCATCTGTTCAAAGAGAAATGTGCTCGCCTGCTGTCCTACCTTAGGGAATGCTGGAAAGGGAAAACTGAGTTTGTTTGCCAGTCCCTTATTATCTCTTACAAGAAAATGCTTCTGGAGGAAACACTGTCCCACAAAGCATTCCCATGGGTCACACTTTGCATGTGTGACCCAAAGCACATTAAATTGCATTGTAATTGGGGCTCCAGGATGTAAACTGCATCCACTGAAAACACAACATGCTGCTTCTGCACAGCTCCAGCACTGTATGGTACAGTCATGCTGAGATGGTCTCTGGCAAAAGGATTCACTTTTGAGGGGGCTTCTGCATCTGCCCCTGTGCTTTTTGCACCTAGCAAAACACAGGTCCTCATTCACAGCTGCAGCTTCTCTGTGTTATGGACCAACCCATCATAAATAAATGCTAACTTTCTGCTTTATACTTTTCTATTATCCCATGTTTTTATCTGTTTGCACTCACCTTGGAGACTGGAATGAAAAAGCCAGATTCAGTTTGTGCTCAGTTACAAACTGGAGTCTGGAGTTTTACCCTGTGGGGTTCCAGCAAGCCATGAGCTTGGATCGGCAAGGTCCTGCATGCTCCAGGAGGTGGCTCCTGCTTCCCAAACGGCTTTGATCTCAAGTCAAGGCAAAAACCCGGGTTTTAAAGTGCTCTACAAAAGTACCTCTGGGGGTATCCGGCCCCAGCATGAAAGCATTTCATGTGGATTTCTGGCATGGCAGGAGAATGGCTATGTTTCAAATGCAGCCATGAATAATGCAGTTTTCATTCATTTCCCTGACATCATAAGGACTCGTGCTGATTTAAGCCCAATGAGCTGCCTTCCGTTCTAACCATTACTGCTTCAAGCAAAAAAGCAACAACCCGCGGGAGAATCCCCTGTCCTGGGGCAGGGAGAGGCTGCTGCAGGGCAATAGCTGCAGCCCCAAAGAGGTCTCCCCTGTGCTGTTCACTGGGTGGCTCTGGTGGTGATCGATCGTGGGCGCTTGGGGTATAGCAATTGGAGCAGGGGGCACAGGGACCAGAAGCCCGCTGCTGGGGAGGGGAGAGCTTGTTCCCTTTCCCCATCTCACTTCCAGCCACAGGATCCTGTCTCTCCCTCACACCAGCCCCCCACAAGCAAAGCTGATTGATCTCATTCACCTGCCCTCAAAATGAGTTTTTCTGCTGCCTTAGTGAATTGGACTGTCCCACAGGGCTCTGGGTAAGCAGAGGGCTGCACACTGGCTGCCTAAGGCTGCACCATGGAACAACTCCCTTGGGATGAGAGCTAATCCCTTCCTCATCCTCTTCTGCACCCCCAAGTGCAACGTTGCTGTTCTTGCTGCTCCGCCGCCTGCCGCAGACGCAGAGGCTCCCGCTACCCAGCTCTTCATTACACGGAGGCCACTGCCATCTGCCGGCACCATTCCCCGTGCAAAACCATCTCCACGGCCTGGAGCCACCAGGATAAAGGCCCCCAGCTCCAACATCTGTCAGTGGGCAGTGGGAACCTCACCCATGCCTGTGGGTCAGCAGCACGGGGACATACACAACCGGTGTCTGAGCTAAGGAAGGCGAGGTCTAAGCTGAGGTTTCACCCCAAGGCTGTGCAATGCCCACCTCTCTGCTTGTCAGCCTCTCCTGCACCGAGGGTATTCCCAGCAACCAAGGGTATTCCCAACCACAGACCCTCGCCCCCAGCCCACCTTCAAGTCTCCTGAGAAAAGTATTTTGGTGTTGTCTGGGGTGGTCTTTGCATTGCAAATCTAAGGAATGGTATTTTTTGCACAAAGTAAATTGAATGAGAGTGGGAAACAGGCAGGGGGCTCCTGGGCAGGCTGGCAGCACAGCCCTTTGGTGGCTTGGTGGGACACTGGGGTGAGACAACCTATTGAGAAGCTGGTGAAGGCTGTGGAGGATTTGTAAGAACCATTTCTGACCCCACAGTCGCTTGAAGTCCAGGCAGCTCTGAGGGAAGGAAAAGTCACCTCAAGCTTCTTCACCCACAGTCATGCTTGCGCCTGATTATTTAGCCCGATACAAACCTCCAGCAGGATCCAGTTCAAGCATTTAATTTCACTCCAAGGGACACAGCTTTCTACCTCTCTGCAGGCATCAAGATCCCAGGGACCTCAATCCTTGGGATATTTTGCATCATCACTCAGGCATGTTCAAATGCTTGCTTCACATCCAGCCTCCTCTGCGTTTCCTCACTGTGTATGAGGCATGGCCCTAATGGATGCACATCCATCCAAGGACACCAAAGTGGTAGCTCAGCTGGTGTGACTTACAGGAGTGGTGCTTCAGTCAGATGATTTCCTTTTATTTATAAACATGAATGAACTAAGCTTCTGTCCTGGGTTCAGCAGTAGCAGTCATGTTTTTTCCTTTGTGTTAACTGGTGCAGTGCTGTGTTTTGACTTCTAGTTTGAGAACAGTGTTGGTGAAGCCGATGTTGTCGGTTGTTGCTAAGTGATGTTTACCCTGACCAAGGACTCTGTGAGGCTCATGCTCTGCCAGGGAAGAGGGGAAGCTGTGAGGAAGCAGAGACGGGGCGCCTGACCCGGGCTAGCCGGGGAGGTATTCCATACCACAGCACGTCATGCCCGGGGTGGGGGGTAACTGGGAGTTACCCGGAAGGACAGGAGCTTCCGGGTGGAACTCGTTTTCTTGGCCGGTGGTATCGTATTCTCTTCCCTTGTTATTTTCCCTTATCATTGTTTTAGCTGATAGTAGCGGTGGTGATTTGTTGCTGGACTGTTCTTGTCTCAACCCGTAGGAGTTGCACTCTCTCGATCCTCCTCCCCGTTCCTCCGGGAGCGGGGAAGGGGAGAGCCCCCGGTGCGGGGGGGGGGGGGGAAGGACAGACGGACACGGACCTCGATTGTTGTCAGCTCGGCATCACTCACTGGAAGTGAGCGAACGAGTTACCTGACTGGGTTTAAACCACGACAGTTCTTTTTGGCGCCCAACGTGGGGCACGAGGGGTTGAGATGAGAACAGATCTGACTGGATTGATAGTCACTCGTCACAATGCTGATTTATTGGCTCTCAAGGTTTTTCCTCTTGATCTCACAGTTTCAGTATATCATATCTTACGTAGAGCCGGTATTCGCTGTGTTAGTGTTTATTAAGTGTGGGGCTTGGGCTAAGGTTTTTATCCCATTGTACTTTATGGTAATGACTTGTAATGCAATAGAATCATTGATCATGAAACTGATCTGGCTTATGTTCCCAGTGTGGTCACCACCTTTATACTTTGGGAGGTATATGATGGAGGTGCTTAGCAATTACACATCTTTTTTCTCCTTCTCAGGTGCTCAACCTGTGAAGGAGACATCCTTTTACCCTCCTAGTCGTCCCCCCAGACCATTTACATTTGAGAGTTTTGAATTTTTTGAATGGCCTTTTAATGCTGTTGAGACTTGTTTGCTGATGGTGATGGGAATCACCATGCTAACACGCATACAGAGTGTGTTTTGCCCACTACTGATTTCAAGAGTTAAGCAGATTCAGGTTTGGGTCTTGTCTGGGGTCAAACGACGATGTAGGAAGACCGAGAGATTTTCCCTGAGGCTGGACAGCCATGAGTGGCAGGGTGTGTGGGATAGTATGGACAAGTATCTAGGTCAGTGGGCCCCTCCAGTATTTTGGAATTTCACTACCGAACAACTGCAAAATCCAGAAGAATTAGTAAAACACTTAAATGAGGTGTGTGGTCATTCTGGCCATACCAGAGATGGACAAATCACGGCAATGTGCTGGGGCTTGGCCTATGCTTACAGGGCCTTGTTCAACACTATCCAGCACCTTCAAAAGGAAAAGAATGTCGGCGGATTTGAGGGCAAAGTGACAGTCGCTACTCAAACTTTGGCTGCAATGAACTGCGCAGCTACCCCAGTGGCAAGTACAGCAGCTGCTCAAACTTCAACTGCAACAGACAGCACGGTTACCCCAGCTCCAAGTACAGCAGCTACACCACCCCCAGCAACAAGTACACTCGCTACTCAAACCACAGTGATAATCACTGCAGCCAAACCAGAGGACCAATTCGTACCAATATCAGTTGCCCCTGTACGCAAGAGAACAAGCAAAAAGGAGGCAAAAAGGGTGAAGCGAGATGAAGAACCAATGAATTCCCCACGCGGTCCAGCATTTGATCAGGAGTCATCATCACATGACGAAGAAGAAGAAGAAGAGGTAACTTCTCAACCTCGGACCTCAACCGAGCTGCGGAATATGCGAAAAGATTTTACCCGTCAACCAGGGGAGCACATCATCACCTGGTTATTCCGATGCTGGGACAATGGGGCCGATGGTCACGAACTAGAAGGTACAGAAGCCAAGCAGCTGGGATCACTTGCTAGAGAAGGGGGAATTGACAAAGCAATTGCAAGAGAGAAGAAGTCCCTCAGCCTTTGGAGGAGGCTCTTGGCAGCTGTGAAAGAAAGGTTTCCGTACAAGGACAATGTTACGAGTCGTTCGGCCAAGTGGACTACTATAGACAAAGGCATCCAGTCTCTGAGGGAATCGGCCATCGTAGAGATGATCTATCACATCAAGCCGAATAACGGGGATACACCTATAGATCCAGATGAAGTTGAATGTACACGACCCATGTGGCGAAAACTTACACGGAATGCACCGTCATCATATGCCCATTCATTGGCAACAGTGACCTGGAATGACATAGTACCACTAACAGTGGATGAAATGGTTCATAAACTCCGAGAGTTCGAAGACAATCTCACCCCTTCCATCATCTCAGCTGTGAAAAAACTGTCCCAGGACCTCGAAAAATTGAGGGACAATGTATCTGATTTATCCAGCTCCTCACGTGTACCAACACACGTCTCAGCTATTAACAAAAGGCATCCTATTGTTCAAGAGAGGAGATACAGAAGGTATACGCCACGGGGTACCCTATGGTTTTACCTGTTGGATCACGGAGAAGACATGACAAAGTGGGATGGAAAACCTACTTCAGCTTTGGAGGAACGGGTGAGTGAACTGAAGAGGGGAGCAAGGGCCAAGACTGATCGTCCCATGAGAGCTACGGCTTCAGTCTCTGGTGAACAGTTTCCCAGATGGAGTGGAAGAGCTGATTTTACTCCAGCTCCTGTGATAATGAAGAATAATCCCTTTCACCATGACTTAAGTGTCCAATGCTGTGACGACCATTAGAGGGGCCCTGCCTCCAGCCAGGTGGAGGTAGGGGACAATCGGATTTACTGGACTGTGTGGATCAGATGGCCTGGCACATCAGTCCCACAGAAGTATAAGGCTCTAGTAGATACCGGTGCACAGTGTACCCTGATGCCATCAAGCTGTCAAGGGGTGGAACCCATCTATATTTCTGGAGTAACAGGAGGATCCCAAGAGTTGACTGTGCTGGAGGCTGAAATCAGCCTGACTGGGAGGGAATGGCAAAAGCACCCTATTGTGACTGGTCCAGAGGCTCCATGCATTCTCGACATAGACTACCTCAAGAGAGGGTACTTCAAAGACCCAAAAGGATACCGGTGGGCTTTTGGTATTGCTGCTTTGGAGACTGAGGAAATTGAGCAGCTGTCCACCTTGCCTGGTCTCTCAGAAGATCCCTCTGCTGTGGGGTTGCTGAAAGTTGAAGAACAACAAGTGCCAATTGCGACCACAACAGTGCACCGGCGGCAATATCGCACCAACCGAGACTCCCTGATTCCCATCCATCAGCTGATCCGTAGACTGGAGAGTCAGGGGGTGATCAGCAGGACCCGCTCACCCTTTAATAGCCCCATATGGCCAGTGCGAAAGTCTAATGGAGAATGGAGACTAACAGTAGACTATCGTGGCCTGAATGAAGTCACACCACCATTGAGTGCTGCCGTACCGGACATGCTAGAACTTCAGTATGAACTAGAGTCAAAGGCAGCCAAGTGGTATGCCACGATTGATATTGCCAATGCATTTTTCTCAATTCCTTTGGCAGCAGAGTGCAGGCCACAGTTTGCTTTTACTTGGAGAGGTGTCCAGTTCACTTGGAACCGACTGCCCCAGGGGTGGAAACACAGCCCTACCATTTGCCATGGACTGATCCAGACTGCACTGGAACAGGGGCAAGCTCCAGAACACCTGCAATACATTGATGACATTATTGTGTGGGGCGATACAGCGGAAGAAGTCTTTGAGAAAGGGAGGAAAATAATCCAAATCCTGCTGAAAGCCGGTTTTGCCATAAAACGGAGTAAGGTCAAGGGACCTGCACAGGAGATTCAATTTTTGGGAATAAAATGGCAAGATGGACGTAGACAGATCCCCACAGATGTGATCAACAAGATAACAGCAATGTCTCCACCAACTAATAAGAAAGAAACGCAAGCTTTCTTGGGTGCAGTGGGGTTCTGGAGAATGCACATCCCAAATTACAGTTCGATTGTAAGCCCTCTCTATCATGTGACCCGGAAGAAGAATGATTTTAAATGGGGCCCTGAGCAGCAACAAGCTTTTGAGCAAATTAAACGTGAGATAGTTCATGCAGTAGCCCTTGGACCAGTCCGGACCGGGCCAGATGTAAAAAATGTACTGTACACTGCAGCTGGGGAGAACGGTCCTACCTGGAGCCTCTGGCAGAAAGCTCCAGGGGAGACTCGAGGTCGACCCCTCGGCTTTTGGAGTCGGTGATACAAAGGATCTGAGGCCAGCTATACCCCAACTGAGAAAGAGATACTGGCAGCCTATGAAGGGGTTCGAGCTGCTTCGGAAGTGATTGGCACTGAAGCACAGCTCCTCCTGGCACCCCGGCTGCCCGTGCTGGGCTGGATGTTCAAAGGCAGGGTCTCCTCTACACATCATGCAACTGATGCTACATGGAGTAAATGGGCTGCACTAATTACACAACGAACTCGAATAGGAAATCCCAGTCGTCCAGGCATTCTAGAAGTCATCATGGACTGGCCAGAGGGCAAAGATTTCGGAATGTCACCAGAGGAGGAGGTGGTGCGTGCTGAAGAGGCCCCACCATATAATAAACTGTCAGACAGTGAAAAGCATTATGCCTTGTTTACTGATGGCTCTTGCCGTATTGTGGGAAAGCATCGGAGATGGAAGGCAGCTGTATGGAGTCCTGGACGACAAGTTGCAGAAACTGCTGAAGGAGAGGGTGAATCGAGTCAATTTGCCGAGGTGAAAGCCATCCAGCTGGCCCTGGACATTGCTGAACGAGAAAAGTGGCCAGTACTTTATCTCTATACTGACTCATGGATGGTGGCAAATGCCCTGTGGGGGTGGTTGAAGCAATGGAAGCAGAGCAACTGGCAACGCAGAGGTAAACCCATCTGTGCTGCTGCACTGTGGAAAGATATTGCTGCCCGGGTGCAGAACCTGGTGGTGAAGGTACGTCATGTAGATGCCCATGTACCCAAGAGTCGGGCCACTGAGGAACACCAGAACAACCAACAAGTGGATAAAGCGGCTAAGATTGAAGTGGCTCAGATGGACTTAGATTGGCAACATAAAGGTGAATTATTTTTGGCCCGGTGGGCCCATGACACTTCAGGCCATCAGGGCAGAGATGCAACATATAGATGGGCTCGTGATCGAGGGGTGGACTTAACAATGGACACTATTGCCCAGGTTATTCATGAGTGTGAAACATGTACTGCAATTAAACAAGCCAAGCGGTTAAAGCCTCTTTGGTATGGAGGACGATGGTTGAAGTATAAATATGGGGAGGCCTGGCAGATTGACTATATCACACTGCCACCAACCCGCCAAGGCAAGCACCATGTGCTTACCATGGTGGAAGCAACCACCGGCTGGCTGGAAACATACGCTGTGCCCCATGCCACTGCCCGGAACACCATCCTGGGCCTTGAGAAACAGATTTTGTGGCGACACGGCACCCCAGAGAGAATTGAGTCAGACAATGGGACTCATTTCCGGAATAACCTTATAGATATTTGGGCCAAAGAGCATGGCATTGAGTGGGTATATCACATCCCCTACCATGCACCAGCCTCTGGGAAAATCGAACGGTACAATGGGCTGTTAAAAACTACACTGAGAGCGATGGGTGGGGGAACTTTCAAGCATTGGGATACACACTTTCCAAAGGCCACCTGGTTGGTCAACACCAGAGGATCTGCCAACAGGGCTGGCCCAGCCCAGTCAGAACTTTTACATATTGTAGAGGGGGACAAAGTTCCCGTGGTGCATATGAAGAATTTGCTGGGGAAGACAGTCTGGGTTATTCCTGCTTCAGGTAAAGGCAAACCCACTCATGGGATTGCTTTTGCTCAGGGACCTGGATATACTTGGTGGGTAATGCGGGAAGATGGGGAAGTCCGATGTATACCTCAAGGGGATTTGATTTTAGGGGAAAACAGCCAGTGAACTCAATTGTATGCTGTTGCCTGCTGTGTAATGCTTTTATAGCCCATCAACTAGATGTCTCCAGGTCACCAGCAACTGGCCCTGACTTCCCTCCAGCCATCATCCCAACAGAGAATGAACTTGGAACATCATGGACCGAATGGACTCGGCAGCATTATAGGGATTGGTCCATGCACTAAGAAAATGATTTTTTCCTCTTGGTCTGTATGTATATGGATGTATATATGTGGGAGAGCGATGGTGTATTGAAAATGTGGGATCTGAGCACGACGTGAATGGTATGGAATAAGGGGTGGATAATGTCCTGGGTTCAGCAGTAGCAGTCATGTTTTTTCCTTTGTGTTAACTGGTGCAGTGCTGTGTTTTGACTTCTAGTTTGAGAACAGTGTTGGTGAAGCCGATGTTGTCGGTTGTTGCTAAGTGATGTTTACCCTGACCAAGGACTCTGTGAGGCTCATGCTCTGCCAGGGAAGAGGGGAAGCTGTGAGGAAGCAGAGACGGGGCGCCTGACCCGGGCTAGCCGGGGAGGTATTCCATACCACAGCACGTCATGCCCGGGGTGGGGGGTAACTGGGAGTTACCCGGAAGGACAGGGGCTTCCGGGTGGAACTCGTTTTCTTGGCCGGTGGTATCGTATTCTCTTCCCTTGTTATTTTCCCTTATCATTGTTTTAGCTGATAGTAGCGGTGGTGATTTGTTGCTGGACTGTTCTTGTCTCAACCCGTAGGAGTTGCACTCTCTCGATCCTCCTCCGGGTTCCTCCGGGAGCGGGGAAGGGGAAAGCCCCGGTGGGGGGGGGGGGATGGACACGGACCTCGATTGTTGTCAGCTCGGCATCACTCACTGGAAGTGAGCGAACGAGTTACCTGACTAGGTTTAAACCACGACAGCTTCACAACAGCTCAGCAAGCTTGAAGTCTCATTAGCCTCCTTTTAAACAGGATGGGATGTGAGTGGAAAGCCAAGCATGCAGAGTGCTGGAGTAAAGCTACAGCAAAGGGAAGAGGACAGCAGGACCTAACACTCCAAGAGATTCCCCAGGGCAGCTCTGAATCTTAAACTCAGGAAATGGGAGCAATGAGGCTGTAGTGATGCCCCATGTGCCAGGGTTCATACCTTCTGCTGAGAATCTATGTTCCTTCTGGAGCTGTCTCTTCAGGGGAATTGTGACCTGTCAATGAAGTACAGCAGCCACAGACCAAGCAATGGGAAAAGGCAAAATATGGAACTGTTCCTCTGCTTTGTCCATTAATGACACAGATGTGCCATGGAAAAGATAGATTATGCGCTAAAAGATAGGTACAAACAGAAAGGAAGGAATTACTGCTGAACAAACAACTTTTATTTCTGAATTTCTGACCAAAGCATGGTCTTTTCTGCTTAGGTGTTGTCCATGTCTGGATTTTACATAGCTAACTTGGACACACAAGCCAAGACTTGCATATGCAGAAATTCTCTTTTAATCTACTTCTCATTTTCCCTTTACTCAGCTCCCCCACTGCCTGCCATCTCACTGCAGGAAAATCAGGGCATAGTCCATGAAATTAAACAGTAAGAATTAATGACCAAACTTTAGGAGAAAAAGATGATAATTTGTTTGGCAGACCCTCAAGCTATAGCATTCCCCACCTCTGAGGACAAATCTGACATTGTAGTTCCATCCTAAAAACAGATGGGCTGTTTCACTATTCCTTAGTCTCACTGCCAGTTCACAAACCTAAGACCACCCATGCATTGTATGACCCTGGGTCTGCATCCTTTTTTAGCAAAAATCATTCCTCATGAGGAATGAGTCACACACACAAAGACCCATATGATATTCAACTAACTAGTCAATAAATTATACAGTGAAAGATATAATGCCTCTAATCTCCTAGGCTGAGTCATCCTGATGGGTAGATTTATCACAGCTTATCTGAAGTTTCTATTACTAGCACAAACTGTACAAAATAAGGGTTTGCCATTGCCTTCCACCGAGTCAGCTGAAGCTCTTAGGCGTGAGTGCCTTTACACAGCAAGCTGCATCAATGACATGGCATCTGGTTAGCAGCTGGTAACAAGTGCCACAACAGTTGAACCTGGGCCCAGTGCTCTTCAGTATTTTCATAGGCCACCTGGTTGATGCAACTAAAGTGCTCTCAGCAGATTTGTAGATGGTACTGAATGGGGCGGGAATGGCTGACATGCCAAATGGTGGCGCTTTGATCCAAAGGCAGCTGGAGACACACATGGACTAGGCCAGCAGATCCATCCTGCAGATCAGCAATGAAAAGCATGAGTCCTGCCTCTGAGGTGGAACAACCTCAGGCATCAGGACAGGCTGGGAACTGGCTAGATGAAAGCAGCTGGGGTTACACACTTCTAATGTAGGAGTGGCCTACATTAGGAGAAGTACAGTCAGCAGGTCAAAGGATATCAGTGTCCCTGTAGGTTTGATACCTAACCACTTCAAAATTCCAAAGGGACGCACAAGAACTGGGAAGCATCCATCAGAGAGCTCCCATGATGCTTAGAGGCCTAGAGCACACCACCTACATAGAAAAGCTGAGTCTGGCAAAAAGAAGGATAAGAGGCAATCTAATAGAAACCTACAATTCCATGAAGGAGAGTTACAAAAATGGTGAAGCAGCCTTTCTGGCAGTAACAGGTGATACAGTGAAGGGGAACAGCCAAAAGCTCTGGCTTGGGGAAATTTTCTATATCATTGCAGTGCAAAGATATGGTGGGCTCTCCATCCTCATATCATTTCAAGATATGGTAAGATAGAGTCATACATGACCTAATCTAGTGTCAGGAATTGTCCTGCTCCAAGCAGGGAGTTGGCCTACAGCCCTCCAGAGGTTGGTTCCAACCCATGCTTTAATGGTCTATGATTCACAGAGTTGACTGTATTTATTTAATCATTGAAAACAGCAGCTCTACAATCTCCTCAGCATGTTGACCTGGAGAGAAAGTTAGCATTGCTGAGAAACTCCCTGTGTCCCAGGAGAGAGCAGGAGACACTGAACAGTAAACCCTCTGCGCTGGCAGTGAACTGATAAGACAAACCCAGCCAAACCAAGCAAGTGGACTGTGTTTCTGCAACAGAGAGAAATTAAAATCATTATGGATTCTGTTCTGTCTCACCCAAAGGGAAATGTCTCCTCAAGCACAAATGATGACAACCACTTGAACTTGGGCCAGGCTTATCTGAAAATCACCAAATGAGGGTTTTCCATACCCTCTCACACACTGGACAATTCTTGGCCATCCACAGGTGTAACCCATCTTTGATGCTTCTGAGGAAGTCAGAAAAAGACCCAGAATGCATTCAGCTTTGTGCACCAAGGTGCAACTCTTGACTGGTGTTTGTGGGTTGCCAGCTGAAGTAAGGGATTCAGTTGTACTCAGGGTCTTGAGGTAATGTATAGATCATATGGGTACCTTGAGGGCAATGCTGATAGCCTAGTTTTCCTTGAAGCCCATGAAGGAAGGGGCTAAGTACAGGCCACAGGGATCTAGAGCTTCAGAGACAGACAGGACCAACATGATCTTACAGTGAGACCTGCTCACGCAACAGCAGTACAGCTCTACCCGCCATCACGTTTGTGACTGTGCTGTAGCAATGAATGGTAAGGGCACAACGCCTCTTCCTGACACTTCTGTTGTAAATGTTTGATGAAGGAAAGAGAGATTCTGATTTGGATATGCCAGGGCTGAAATAGATAAGCAATCATTTTGAAAAATGAGTGTACGCACATGAAAGCACCCACGCATGCAGTTAAACCTCCCATCCAAGGAGAGGTAAGTCTGGTGTTGATTGTGTTCATGCAGTAAAATTTCCATGGAATTGTTTTTCTTGGATGAAAAACACAAACAACTGTTTCAACGCGCTTCATTTTAATGTCCATTTTATTGTAATTATCTTGGCATTCTCATCTTGTTTTGGCACTATAAACACCTGTGCTTGAAAACCCTAGGCAACATAAATAAAAAGAACATCTTGTTACAACAACATCTACAGAAAATGAGGCTGGTGCAAAACATGATACTTGCAGCTTTTCAGCTCCCATGTATCCACACAGAAATCAGTAACAAAGGTTATGTATCCAAAGTGTTAAGTCTTTCTGTGTTCATCATTATTGTTCATATGTCACAGGAGCACAGAAAGGATGTGCTACATGGTAAAAGTCTTGACTGGAGCAACAGTCATACTTACTACACATTTCCTGTATAACTTTGAGTAAACCACTTAATCCTTTCACCTTCTTATCATCTATAGTATACTACACCCATAATATCAGAAAGTAGAAATAAGTCCTGTTCCACAAGAATAACATAGAGAAAACAACAACCTTGTACTTAGGTACACAAGGATAGGTGGCTAAAGCCACAAATATTGTCCATTCCTAACCTTTAAAAAAGCCTTTAAATTCCTACTTTTTGGATATGGACTGTAGAACTTCAAAAGAGCACAGTGGTAGGTTCCATAAATAGGTATGGAAACAGAGATTGTTTAAAAGCAAAATCAAGGAAATAATATTATTCTCATTTTTAGGTAAGTAGCTGAGATGAAGGTCTTTTAAGAATCCTGCCTTCATCAGATGAAGACTCTAGAATAGTGGTGGGAAGTTAACCCAGAGCCCCTGAGTTATCAGTCCTTTAAGTACACAGTCTCCAGCAGGATATACAGGGAGGGAAGACAAGGTGGCATCCCAAGAATTTTGGATTGTAATAGGATTCAGGAGGGAAAACTGTTCTTTCACTGGCCTTTATTGACAGATCCAGTAAAAAGCAGTGGAAGGAAATCCTCTTAAACTCTGCTTAAGCTAAGGATTTAAAAGATGAGCAGCAATGGGCCAATCCCATTACTAAACTTAACACTTGGAAAAAAAATTCTTTGGAAAAAAGTTGTTGCATCTCTGTAGCTCCTGCTGTCACCACTCAGAGGAAAAGAAGGGGTGGCACTGCAGCATGAGATTTTAATCAGATACACAGCTTTGACATGGGCAGAGAGAGGCCTGGAGGTTCACAGTATCACAGTATGCTAGAGATTGGAAGGGATCTCGAAAGATCATCTAGTCCAATCCCCCTGCCGGAGCAGGAACACCTAGATAATGTTACACAGGAATGTGTCCAGGTGAGTTTTGAATGTCTCCAGGGAAGGAGACTCCACAATCTCCCTGGGCAGCCTGTTCTAGTGTTCTGTCACCCTCACTGAGAAGAAGTTTCTTCTCAAGTTTAAGTGGAACCTCTTGTGTTCCAGTTTGTACCCATTACCCCTTGTCCTATCATTGTTTGCCACTGAGTAGAGCCTGGCTCCATCCTCGTGACACTCCCCCTTTATATATTTGTATACACTAATAAGGTCACCCCTCAGTCTCCTCTTCTCCAAACTATAGAGACCCAGCTCCCTCAGTCTTTCCTCATAAGGGAGATGCTCCACTCCTTTAATCATCTTCGTTGCCCTGCGCTGGACTCTCTCCAGCAGGTCCCTGTCCTTCTTGAACCGAGGGGCCCAGAACTGGACACAATATTCCAGATGCGGTCTCACCAGGGCAGAGTAGAGGGGAAGGAGGACCTCTCTCGACCTACTAACCACCCCCTTCTAATACACCCCAGGATGCCATTGGCCTTCTTGGCCACAAGGGCACAGTGTTGGCTCATGGTCATCCTGTCATCCACCAGGACCCCCAGGTCCCTCTCCCCTACACTGCTCTCTAACAGGTCGTTCCCCAACCTATACTGGAACCTGGGGTTGTTCCTGCCCAGATGCAGGACCCTACACTTTCCCTTGTTATATTTCATCAAGTTATTCCCTGCCCAACTCTCCAGCCTGTCCAGGTCTTGCTGGATGGCAGCACAGCCTTCTGGCGTGTCAGCCACTCCTCCCAGCTTAGCTCTCAACTCGCTCGTCATCTGTCCCTGGACAGAACTCAGTGCATTGTAGCTGCTCTCGCACATAAAGAGCAACCCCACCACCCTGCCTGGCTGGCCTGTCTTTCCTGAAAAGGACATAGCCCTCCATGACTATATTCCAGTCATGTTAGCTGTCCCACCACGTCTCTGTAATTGCCACCAGATCATAGTCTCCTGACTTAACACAGGTTTCCAACTCCTCCTGCTTATTTCCCATGCTGCGCGCATTGGTGTACAGACATTCCAGGGAGCCAGCTGAGCACACCCATTTCACTCTAGGATTATAGGAGGCCTCCCAGTCTTCATCAATTCTGGAGTGCTGCCCCACTGCCGCAAGCCCAGCTACAGCCCCATTCCCCTTCGAATCTAGTTTAAAGCTCTCCAAATGAGCCCTGCTAATTCGTGCCCCAGCATCCTTTTCCCTCTGTGAGACAAACCTTTCTCACTTGTCATTGTCCAGAATGGTGCCCTATAAAACCAGCTGTTATCAAAGAATCCAAAGCCCTGCCTGTAGCACCAGTTTCGAAGCCAATTGTTTATGAACTGAATCTTCCCATTCCTTCCCACATCATCAGTGGAAGATGGAAGGAGTGAGAAGATCACTTGAGCCCCAGACTCTTTGACCATCCGCCCCAAGGCCCTGTAGTCTTTCTTCATCCCCCTCAGACTGCGGGAAGCAGCTTCCGCCTCACCTGTCTGGAAGACCAGCAGCAGGTAGTAGTCTGTCGGGTGCACCAGGCTGGGGAGCGCCCTGGTGATATCCCTGATCCGGGCTCCAGGCAGACTACACACTTCCCTATGATGAGGGTCAACTCTGCATATCGGGCCCTCTGTTCCTCTCAGAAGGGAATTGCCTACTACAATGACCCTTCTTTCTTTCTCATCAGAGGCAGTCTTGAGGTGCAAAGTCGACCACCTTTTCCTATGTGGCCTTGTGGGCTGGCCTTGCCCCACATTCTCACCTACCTCTCCTTCAAGATCCACGGCCTCGAACCTATTACGGAGGGACACCTGGGGAAGCAGGGCAGGAAGGGGGGAGGGTTGCCCATGACGCCGAACTGGAACACTCGTTCAAGTGACCCTGTTCCAGGAACAAAGTATTAAGTTAGATATGCAGAAGAAATTCTGACAGAAAAGTTGACCTCAGTAATATTTGGTACTTCGACACACAACTAGACATCTTAGGGGCTAACACCTAGACCTTTTTAGCCTATGACAGGAAGAGTTCCATCCAGGAACAATCTGGACAAATGGAAAGAAAACAGCATATAAAGTCTCTCCTCTAGAAAAAAAAAGAGAAAAAGGGTTGAGCCTCAGGGTAATGAGGCAGCTGCAGTGTGTTAGGTGTGGGTGAGAGCACAGCCCATGACTTTTTTGTGTTGTCCCTTTATAATCACGGAAGTTGGTGGAAATGGCTGTGGTGGAAAATGTAAGAGAACTGAGGTCTCATAACCTCCCTGCACACTGCTCTAAGGTGGCACTGCCCTCATGGTGAAGGGATTTCCTGGAGTCCTGAACATCTCAAGCCACAGCTTGTGGCCTTTGCCCCTGGTTGCCACTGCCAAGAAGAGCTGGGCTCTGTTGTCTTCACAGCTCCCTCTTGAATAGCAGGGCCAACACTGGGTGCAGTATTTCAGCATTGAGTCTAAATGGACAGTGTATTTCCTTGACCTGCTGGACACATTTCTCTTAATGTAGCCCATTATGCATAAATGTATAATGTAAATTGTATGTAATGTAAAGGTATAATGTAAATTTGCAATGAGAGTATCTTGCTATTTACACACAAATCTACATACACCATGGAATTTTTTTGCTCAATTTACCACAGAAGAAATGACTTGTCTTTGTGGGCATTACACACAAAGTATTGAGTGACCATCAGTGGTACTGAGTGATGTTGCCTGCGTCCTCATCATGAATGAATGAATCCCAGATGAGAAGTGCATTCTCAACAAGGTAAACTGGCAGAGCTTTCAAGCAGTTCTTGTCTCATGTCAGAGGTTTTTCTATGGGAGATGCAGGATGATTTCTGAGACAAAGAAATGTTGTGACTGTGCACCTGGGACTGGAAGGAGCAAGGGAAAACCACCCTCCCCAAATGAATACCCAAAGCAATTTTTTTTTGTTGTGAGCATGGTGTGCCCACACTTTATTTATTTGAGCATCTCTGTGGCCATAGTGGGCAGAAATGGGTGGAAATAATTAAAGGCATTGCTAGGAGTGGCTTAGGGTCACAGCCTGCTATAGGAATAATATTTCATTGTCAGTCTTCCATTGCCTGTTGTGTTGAAATATAAGAGCTAAGCTTTTGACGAACAGCTTTTCTTGGGATGGAAAATTCAAAAGCATGTACTGCTTTGGAGTCTGTATGTAATCTGCCATGGCAGAGCTGAAAATAAGAAAAATTTATCCTCAGAATGTTAAGGAAACACGAGGAGTCATGGCTCTAGTGTCTCTCAGCTGGACATTTTAGTGACAATTTCATTCTACTTATTCATCTTTACAGAAAATATCTTCTAAGCCTTGAAAACCAAGGTGCTAGGATACTATGAAGGCCTGCAGCCACACACCAGGAGGACGCTATCTCAGTTGGCATCCCAGGTGGTTGGTGCCACTTCCAGGAACAACTGGAGATGTAAAGTGACTCTCTCTAAGAAGCGAGGGTGGCACTTGAAGCGAACCAGTGGGAAGTAAAGAATGACACCACTGAAAATGAACAGGATGATGTAGAGGATCTCAAACTGGGGTTGATCAATGACGGGAGCTAACACCAGGTACACAGCTGGCATCAGCACGATTATGGGGATGATAATTGGGACCTGTGAAAGCAAAAGATCAGCATAAAGACTCAATTTAACACTGGGCCACTGTGGGTACGGACAACCCTAGAACTTCTGCACAAGGCTCTTTAGATGAAACCCTGGTGCAACTGGAGGTATTAACTACAAATCCAAATTAGTCCAGACATCCTGTTTCCCAGCCCGTCCCCACTCCAAGGTTGGACATCCCTGCAAGAGCAACACCACCACCTAGTCTTCCCTGCCCTCCTAGACTTGAAGATGCAAACTACTGGTGTTAGTGCCAGGCCTGTTTTTGCTCTCCTGACTACTTTGCATCCAAAAGCTGAACTGTAGACAAAACACAGCAATGTGTACGAATCACATAACTGAAATTTAGCATCCTTGGGCAAAAAGGTTTATTTCTTTTTGGATAGGTGGACAGGCAATCTCAGAAGTTATTTCTGTAAGTGTGTTCAGAAAGCATTTAAATTTAAACTTGAAGCCATCCTCCTGAGGCTACTGAATGCACAGACAATGATTTCACAACAAGGTGAAAACTGAATGTTCAAGCTGGAATTTTTCATTTTTTCTTTTTGTGCCTTTTTGTCCAGTAAGTGGAAGACTTAACAGCACATTGCTCTTCTCTGTCATGCTAAGCCCCAGAGGACACTCAATATAACTTCACACAGCTCGGTAGCATCAGCCTGTCATCTACATCCTGAAGGAACCCTTGAAAACCAGGGTGTTCATTCAGCTTGTCTCAGGGAAAAGTCACTGTCCTGCATTCACTTCCTTGGTCACAGAGGAAGCACTGCAGCTTGACTTGCTTAGGGCACCAGGGGGAAGAACAGGTAATTCCTGATTCCCTTCCACTTAGCTGTTTTGTGGGGAGCAAACATGTCCCCTGGACATCTCAAAGGACCTGGGGCATTCTTTTGTCCTCTGCAAGGTTCTTACACCTGGGCTGCCTTTTGAGGAGTGCAACCAAGTTCACAGAGCATAAGCAGATCACATTGTTGGTCAGAATTGTCCTTCATTTTCTTCTTACATCTCTTATAAAAGGTAGATATATTTTCCGCAGTGAGGGGGCAGTGTATTATTAGTTTATCAAGACAGAGAAGCCAGTCTTGACTTATGCTGGTATATTCACAGTATCTTGCCCATTGTTGACAAAACATGAAATTAAAAAAGGAAGGACAACAACACTAAATCTGTAAGCAACCAGCCCCAGTGCTCTTTTTCTCCTCATAATACTCTGTTAGTTATTTGGGAATACAGGAAAAGGGTTTGAGGGTTTATGTTTTTACTTCACCTTATAAGATCTTGGCAGTTCTGGTTTCTTGATTTTTAAATACAGGAGACCAGAAATAGTCATGCCATAGAAAAACCATGCTATTAAACTGGAAGAAAAAGGAAAGAAAAAAAAAGACAAAAAAGACAGCATTACATTTGTGGTGAGATCATCCAGGAATGTCAGCCTGCCTTGCAGATCCCAGATGTTTACATCTCCAATTAAAAAGGAGAATATTGATATAAATGTGGTAGTTCTTCCATTCATTTCCTTTCCGGCCCAATAAGCACTTCAGAATGATCTAAATATTACAGATTCATTTCAATATGAGGATGTATCACATCCAGTTAAGTACACAGTGACAGAAGCATTCATGCATTGCAAAAATGCTGGTTCCTAAGCAATTCCTTTTCTTTCTTTCCCCTCTCCTCAGTGTTGGTTAGAAAACAATAGCCCCTGCTCAGAAAAACATTGAAAGAAAATACTTCTAAACAATTCAAAACCCAGGACGCAAGCAGAAATGCTACATGTACATACCTGAAAAAGTTCACAATGGTGGTGAAGTTTCCTGATATTATCATTATTAAAGACATGGCAGATGTAAACAGCAGAGCAGGGGAGGGTGTGAGGCATCGCATGAGAGCCATAGACAGAATGTCTGGCTGAAAGCTAAAAAAACCCAATATGCGATTATATCATGTACTTGGAGATCCTTACTCATCCACCT
The DNA here is from genome assembly GCF_028554395.1 of Pezoporus wallicus. Lineage (NCBI taxonomy): Eukaryota > Metazoa > Chordata > Aves > Psittaciformes > Psittacidae > Pezoporus > Pezoporus wallicus. The sequence continues at coordinate 72,358 of NW_026642654.1, forward strand.
CTGCTGCTGGTGGGAACTCTGCCTGTTGCCAGAGCCACTCATGATCATCAAATAAGCACAATATAAAAGCCGCTCAAGTCCAAGGAGTAAACACGGAAACTCCCTCAAGGATGTTTTCATTGTGTCTCACTGATTTCCTACCAAATATGCTCAGTTTAGGCAGGCAAGATAAGGTTTTCAAACTAGTAATGCAACAGACTAAGGCTGAGTCAAATCAGAGCTTTCCTGATAATCTCTGGGACCTTGTCCCACTGTTCTGCCCTCCGTCACATCTCTCTGGGACTTGGCTTTTCTAGGGCTGACTGGAAAATAAGACAAGAACTACTCCAGAAACATTTATGCAAGCAACCACAAAGCAAACCAGGATTTGTTCCAGAACATGGAAAGAATTATTAGCCTCTTTATTACTTGGTTTATTGGAAAAGCTTCATAAGAAAGGCTTCTTTTTTTTTTTTTCTTTTTTTTTCTAATTTCCAACCAAAATATCATGCAAGGACTTCTGCTAGAGCTGAGTGTCTGAGAAACAGTACTAGCATTCAGCTCTTAGTCTGGTATGGTCAAATTCAGAACATCTGCGAACTGCTTAGTACAGAGCTTGCCACAATACAGCAGGACCAGTAACCACCAAAACCAGTAATCACCCAAACCAGTAACCACCCAGTCATATCCACCAGCTTGGTCATCCATATACATAAAAGATTCCCTCCCATGCACAAAGAGTGAAGCTGGTGCAGAGTGGTATCCTTTGCACCTGGAGCTGAAAAAACAGATTGTGTGGGGAGGAAGGACCAAAGAAGCAGAAAGGTCCAGGAGGAATAAAACATGCCTACTCAAAATAGAGGAGGAGAATTTAGCTCAGCCCAAGCACTGAGAGGGAGAAGTGTGGGAGAGGTGTGCCTGTGGGTGAGTAGGTCCTTACCAGCAGCTGGAGTGGGGCAGTAGCTTATATGCCCAGGTACCAGCAACTGGGAACACTGGGATACAGGGACTGCTACTGGGCAAATTGAATGTCTGAGCCCAGCTGCTGGTCAGGTCCACATTGTACATATGTGTATATATATATATATATATTTTTTTTTTTCACTTACAGTCGCCTGTTCAGCTAGAGAGGGGAACAAGATAAAGCCCTTGGTGCTGTTTGTGCTAGTGGTTGTGTGAGCACTGAGCATGTCTGCATGTGTAGATCTGTGTGCCCTGCTGTCTGTATATGCATGTATACCTATATATACGTATGTATGTATCTGTGTATATATATATATATATGTTGTATACTTGTGTTTGTGTTCCTATTGGGAATACATGCTGAACCCACCAGTTGGACCACAGACCATGTAGCTGTAGCAGCCTGGCCTCTGCTGGGCTCCACCTAGCAAAACCAATTGAAAACGCTAGCTAGCTGAGATGGAAGACCGTGTCACCTTGTAATTGCTATGAAGCTTGAAAAGCCTGGAACACCCCTGAGAGCAGCTTTTGTAGTCAGTATTGTATGCAAAGGCAGCTTGCCAGTGCTGAACTACCTTCCCAGCACTAGCAAGGGAGCCTTACAACACGCAGTAATGGCTGGGTTTCCTCTCCCTGGCAGGTATATTGGCTAGGACCCCCCAGACCTGTGTCATGTGCTTCAATACATCAGTATTTCATTTCAAAGCTGTTCTTAAAATCCAGGCTAGATGTAATTATGTATCTTTCTGAAATGACACGGCTGAAGAAGAAAGTCAGGAAACAAGAGACACCTGACATTTGAAAAAGATGGGGAAGACAGTGTTTGAGCAAGAAGCAAAACGCTATCACTCTACCAGCTGAACATACACAATGTTTTCCTCTGCTTTAATGTCACAAGAAGGTAAAATCGCTCAAAGCAAGCCAGATCTCTTTATTTTTGTCCTTACCATATGGCCTTCCCTTGAAACAACGTAGCATACCCGGCCTCCACTGAAGAATGTGCCACTGGATGAACCAGACGTAGACAGTGCCACAAACAGGGACATGAGCTGAGCCATGCCAATGACCCAGGACTTTGAGGTGAGAAAAAGTTCACAGCATAACATCACAGCTCATAATTGTATAAATACTCATTGAAGAACCAGGCAGGTTTCTTCCCTGCATTATTCTCACTGATGTATTTTTTTTTTCCAAAGCCTTTCTAACGATTTAAAGCCTGCTTCCAGTTTCCATAATATTTAGTCACTTGTAAGTTTGACATGCCCAGAAAAGGCAACTTTCCTTCCTGCCTGGTGTATGTATATCTACATCTGTTTACACTGCCATGGTGTACAAAGCTGTCATAGGAGGTACCCCCCCCCTCCCCGGTTTTGTGTGCAGATGCTATAGTGCAAATCCTGGATATGCTGCTATTACAGGCAACAGTATTAGCTTGCAGAAAAACTGTTCCCACAGGACCTGAAGAAATATCCTGCATTATAAACTCTTCCCCAATATCCATAAGAATATAAGCCTTTAATCCCATATGCACGTATATCTGCTACTCTGTGAATCAGGCTAAAGCCAAAGAAATTGTTTGAATTTCGTAAGTTTGATTCTACACCATGTTCAGGCATTTACGGTTTGCGTTCTCTGTAATAGGAGTAGCAGGGTTACAAACAGAGTTTGAGGTAATTATTTGGGAGATAAGATAATCTTCTCACCTAAAAGTGAAGCTTGTCTTCTGCAATAGAGCAGCATGAAGAATATGAATTGAGCATTAAATGCAGGTGTTTGGAGTAATTATCACGTACACACACACAAAACCAAACACACTGTTCCCCTCACTGGCAAAAATCCAAAATTCAGACTTTTTTTACAACCCTTTCCAATTCTGAATCGTGGCTTTGAGCCATATCTACTCTTTTTTAGTATCACCTATCCCAAGTATCCAAAATCACGAGTTCAGCTCTCCGAATTCATGGCAGGAGTTTAACTACCACAATAATTTCAAAAATGTAGCTTGTAAGCTTAATATCTGGGTTATGGTCCTTCAAGCTTCAAGTTAAGCTAGTTGCAATAACCACAACTAAAATGTCTCCCTTCTGAAGATGATGGAATCTGGTTATCTCCTATTACCATGTGACTCCAGAACACAAGATCTCAAGGGATAACTACATATATCACAAAATCAATTATAAAATCTTCAGCAATTGTGTATTTTGCATCTGTGAGATTGGTGCTCTGCTGTTTGGACCCTGAAAATGAACTACAGGGAGTACTCTGAGTAACTCCTTACAAGCAAACTGAGATCTGCAATTACTGTTAAATCACTGGCATCAAAGAAATGCTGGGGAGAGTTTCATGAGTTCCTTTTGTGGCTGAACCTCTCACCACTGAACAATGTATCTCTCTGGCAGTTTTCTTCTTATATGGAGAATAAATGCATTTCAATGTGACATGTCTTCCTCTGGCTTCTTTATAATCCTCCCATCCCTTCTCAATGACCGGAACAGATGCACCTTTTGCTTGTAAATCACAGCCATTACACCCTCCTTAGCCTGTAGCTCTCTACCTGTCCTTTCACCTTTTGAGTGCCCAGCTTTTTGGTCACTAGTTCGATGTTTCTTACTGAATTGCACTCTTGGGGTGAAAACGTTAATCAGGCAGGAAAAAGAGATGTGTTAAAAAGGAGGAAGCTCGAAAACAGCTTGTTAATCAGGAATGATGGTAAAGGAAGTACAGGGAAAGTTTATGACATTGTGGCTTAGCCAGGCTTTGTAACCTGTTCAAACAAGGCACTAGACCTTTAAAAGCTCCTACTTACAGTGACATGAAAGGCTATTAAAGAATACGTCTCGCAATAACTCAGTCAGATCTTCAAACTGGGCATCTTGTGTAATGCACACAGAAGCAAAGCTGCTGCTGACTTACTAAGAAGAAGATGAGAAGCAACACAATCCCTGTGTCATCGTTTCAATCAGACAACTCATTTAAGGCTGTCATGGATTCTGTGTCTTTGGAAATATTTAGAATAAGGCTGGATGTTCTGGTGGGAGATCATCTGGTTAGAAGTCAATAGTGTCTACAATGCTCATGACTGTCCTTTTCTTCTCTTGCTAAAATCCTTGTCTTGCACAAAGCCCGTCTGATACCACCAAACACTTCAGGTTGGTGTAAGGTACAAATAGTTTCTGTACAACTCTGGAAAAGTACATGTCAACTTAAAGATACAATTACCAAAGGCTGCACAAACCACGTATAACACTTCTCCTACTCAAAGGTGTTGTAGACACTAGTGTTGTTTTCCATTTCCCCACGGATGGAGAAACTGATCCAAAAGGCTCTGGTCTCGTCTAATTTCCAGGTGCTGAGAAGACAGGATTCACCCAGTTGGCTCCTGTCTCACTCCCAACCCATTGACTCTGCACTAGTGGGGCAGCACACTGTCCTCTTCATTTTTCTGGAAATATCTGAAATGTGGGGTATCTCCCAGTTCCCAAGTCCAGATATTCACCCTCACTGCATCTTCACTGTGGGGAGATGCTCCTGGTATACATTTCATTCCCCTCTTTCCTGTCCCCTCTGGCCACTTTCCATGGGGGAAAACATTAGCTGGAGGGAAGCCACACATTCCCAGTGGGAATGAATGGGAATGGGAAGTAAAGCATGTGCTGCAGAGCACCCTATCTTGGCAGCCTACGTGCACCTCAGAGACCATGGGCCAGACAGGGCTGGTCAGCCCTGACCTTTGGTGGGGAAAGGCTGACTTAAAGGTGACAGAGCAGGGACTGGCAGCATGCTTCCCTGTAGCATGGCCTGACAGTTCTTCCCTGTAGCATGGCCTGACAGTTCCTCCTGGTCTGATCAATGCAGTGCTACCATTCCCACTGGAAATGACAGCTAAATCTCCTGAAACTCAGGAGAGAACCCATATTTCGCTGGACTGCATTGGCTGTGTTGCCACATGCAGAGCTCACTCCCAGGTGGCTGCCACAGCTCCTGAAGACAGCAGTTCAGACGGAGTCATGGCTGCTAAGTAGCTCATGTTTACCAGCAAATACAGGCATGTAACCAAAGGAATGCCAATCATCACAGCTCTGGGAAGGGTCACCTGGAAAAGGGATGACAAGAGTGTTAGGCACAGCACATTTACACCTGCACTGGACTTTTTTGTTTTGTCTTTGCCACCACCCATGTCTCTCATTCAAACTCCTTTGCTCACTAAGCATTTCACAGAACAAGACATAGATTGAGATTCATGCAGCAGTTTTTACACCAGTCTCCCAGAAATGGCAGGCAAACAGTAATGCTTTACATTTTAGTCTTTAAAAAAACAAACCAAACCAACCAACAAAAAACCCCCAAATTTTATTAAAAAATATTTTGCTTCATAGCTGCCCAAGATGCCGTTGCCTGGTTACGTCTTGATTACTTTAATATTGATTTTATTTGTTACTAGTGTGTTACATCTCCTGATGTGCTGTGTCTTCCCATGAACATCCTACCGACACATGTGACGTACAAGTGCGTGTTACATCACATTTAACTCCTCTACAGGTTAAATCCAAGCAGGGCAGTGCAAAGGAGATATGCTCTTGGAAGGATTTTAATCTTTTTCTAGTGACAGGGTGCAATCTTGGAGCACCACAGATCATCTTAAGGCTCAACAAAATCAACAAACACTACCTTATGCAGCTGAAAACACTGGAAAAAAAGAAGTAGTAAAACCAGGAATATCAAATTTGCATTCCCACCATAGGACAAGATATAGCAAATCCTTATGTGGTTGCTTTCACTCCACAAGGGTGTGAATATCAATGCTCGAGGTCCTGTGGGAGAAAGTGCCACATGACCCTAGGATCTTTGCTGACATTTAGGTTAATATTTAACTGTGTATTTTCATTTTATCTGTAAAATCTTTTGTGCTGCACTGGTAGAAAGCACACTCTATACACATTGCACTCAGCTCTTTCTAAAAAAAAAGGTTGTTCACTGCCTATAGTGTCTGATCTGTGCAAAGAGGTGATACGGCATGGAAAGGGCTGATGTGAGATGCAAGTGAGCAACTTCAGTGCCTAAAGCACAGACAGAACAATACCAAAAAAAGTAGACAGTTAAAGACAAGGTCATTCAGGGAGCCAGATTCCTGCTCCAGCAATGCTTCGCTTGCTTTGAAGCTCCCCCTCCACGCAGTGAGGAGAGAGATAAGTGGGGTTTTGATGCATACATTAAGGGTCAATTCTTTTACGTGGTGTTAAGAAACCTGTATGGAGTATAGCAGTGAGTGCTTTTCTGCATAAATCTAGGTGTCTACAGTGAGATCCTCTAAACACTAAGGCAAAACTTCACCCCCAAAACATTCAAGTGCTGCCTAATATTTTTTTTAAGTCAATGGAGTATTTTAGTGTTTTCTTATAGATGGGCTGCTTTTTCACCTAGAAACTCATTTTTATCCTTTCTGGACACATCCACAGGTGTCTTGTCTTAAAAGACAGAACAAACATGAAGGAAAGCTCTATAGTCTTTCCTCCCTTCACTGCTGCTCAACACAATCATTGACAGAATCACACTAGCAGCAGGATTAGTAAGTAAAGCCCAGCTCACTCACTCACCTCAGGCTTCTTCAGTTCCTCGATTACATAGTTCAGGTTGTTCCACCCATTGTAGGACCAGAGCTCCTGGTAAAATGCCACTCCAACTGCCCTGATACCTGTGGTCATGTTCTGAAAAGCGCTGTGAAAGCTCTGAGTTTGTCCTCTGGTGAGCAGCACCAGTCCGCCTACCACGATCACTAGCAATGCCAAGAGCTTGGCAGCTGTAAAAACGTTCATAACAGATGTCGCCAGCCTCATGTTGAGACAGTTGATGATAGTTAAAAGCAGGATGCAGGCAGCAGCTGTACATTTGATGACAATTGGTGGAGATGAGCATCCTGGGTAGAACGGTGCAACAGCTTATTCAGCAAAACTCAGACAGACAGCTGCCAAACCAGCTGGTCTCACCAGGATAACAGAATTGTAGGCGACAAGGAAAGCAGGAAAAGAACCAAAAATCCTCAAGATGTAAATATATTCTCCTCCAGACTCTTTAATTATGGTTCCAAGCTCAGTATACGACAAGGCTCCAAACATGCCCAGGAGACCACACGCTCCCCAGATAAGCAGGCTGCTGGCAGGGGCTCCTCATATGATCTAGTACCCATTCAGGGGACATAAAGATCCCTGAGCCTATCATGGTGCCTGCAATTAATGACACTCCACTAATCAGGCCGACTTCTTGCTTCAGTCTTAATTTCTCCTTCCCTTCACTCACATCTGTGGATGAATGAGGTGAATCTGTTGTCTTCCTCATGGTGGAAATGTTAGGAGATGTTTGGAGAAAATTTGTAATAAGACTGAGGCATTTCAATAAGGACTGTCTCAGGCTTTTAGGGTTAAGTTAATGGTTACAAAAGTCACACTGAACACTGTTATGAAACACAAGCTTACCTTCCACATTTTGCATTCTTTCATTACCCACCTTATCTTGATAATTTATCATGGTTCAGATCCTGCCAAGACTGATTATCTTTGAATGTCATTGCAAGCAATGGTAATGGAAAGCATTTAACACCACCACCTTACTGGACTATGCCTCTGATCATCTCTGCTTTAAATTATGCTTCAAATGGCATCTGAAATAAGGATCAGTTAAGCAAAATCCCCATGCAAACCTGTACTTTATGCTTTGATTACAAGTTAATGCTCAAGCACCTGCTTTAGTCCTCAGTCATACATTCATTCCCCACTATGAAGTGATAAAACAAACAAGCCTGTCACCGAACATGCCATGGCTTTGCTCAGTAAGGAACATTTACAGTGTCTTAGTCAAAGACTAAGAAATATTCTGCTAAAAACAGTCCAGAGACTGTTCTTCTTCACAATACTAGGGCACAATTCTGGCTTTTGCAAATTTTAGAAAGTGCAGTAGAGTGAAAAGGCCATAATTACATTTTATGGGCCCTTTTTGCCAATGCACATGAGGTATGCGCAGATTACGATCTTCAGAGGACTTCGTCACTGCTCATCATACATACATTTCAGTACATACCCAAGAGAAATGAAGCACAAGCTTTTGAAAATGCCACTGACTCCTACTTTGATATCTAACAGGTAAAATTTCAGACTCTGGGGTAGGTTCTGCTATAAATCTGAATATTGCTACAGTGCATGAGGGTGTATTTTGTGAAATGTGATATGTATAAATTCTTGAGCAGACAGGAATTTCCATATGCCTTCCCCTCAACTAAAACTAGACTTCCCTGACCACAACTGTAAAGAAGGAGAATTACTGGCTTGGTGATCTCTTGCAGACTCCTGTTGTGATAAGTACCAGAAAATGAGAGTAAGACCTTCCTCAGCCCTTCATGGAAGCAGCAGACCTTGACTCTTTAAAACTGTTCATCCTCCTCAACCATCTGAGCTAAAAAGAGCATGAATATGAACAGAGAAGTATTTTTATAGTTTGTCTAAAAATTCCTTGTCTTCTAAATCATTTAGTTTTCTCTTTCTTTGCTTTAAAATAATAATTAAAAAAATCATCTCACTAACTTTACAGTTCTCTGCAAGAATTGTCCAAAATAACACTTGGACTCTTAGCAAAACTCCCATGCCCATAGGAAAAACAACATACACAAGTCATAATTTCTCATGCTATAGCAAATAAAGTTGCACAAATTTTAGCATCAGGTTAGAGGCTTTTAATTTCTTCAAAGAAGCAAAAAAGAACTCAAATCTTACTGAAGAGTAGGTTTTTTTTACAGTATAAATCCTATTAATCGATGAAGGAAATGAGAAAAATTGGGGGGGGGGGGAAGTTGTGAGTGATATTAGAAGCTATTCCTAATGCCAACTCATTTGTATTCACTAGAAACGGATTGCAGCTGGATTTCTCCTAATTTCAAAGTCACTAATAAAAATTCACAGCTGACCAAGCTGTAGCTTTAACAGAAGTGAAACATTACTTCATCTGTATTGAGTATGTTTTCAAGTCTTCTTAGCCAAGATGCAAGTCCTGATAATAAACACAGGCACCTTGTACTGCAGGGGTATGAGTTAATGCATTTCAAGTTAACGGTTTGCAAAGTGCTTGAGGACCTGAAGGGAGGCATCTCAGTAATGACGAGTATTTTGTTTTACTTCTACTAAGTGACAGTGCTCTTGTTGTTAGTTGGTTTAGCTATTTGTAGTGTACTTGTTAAAAAATGCTAATCACAATGTCAGGCCATGTCATTCCTGTCATCCTTCAGAGGTCTAAAGGTCTGGCTTTTTTTTCACTAGAGATACTCTACTATGTGCATCCACACGTGTATTATGTTTGCCAATTCTAAATAAAAACATATTCACAAAATATGGTTAAACCAACGTTAAAGGAAAACTCGATATGACTACAAGTAGTTAAGTATCATTCTCATAAGCTTGCAGATATATTTCCATCACTGGTTTCCTGCTTTAATGAAGAAGTTTCTTTTCTGAAATGAATATGCAAGGTTCTTGAAGGGCCTGAGAGGATCTTTTCAAAGTTCTTGGTTCTAGAAATGAAGAACTTTTAATCTAATGTTGTAGAAAGAATCAGAATGTCTTCAAACTTGGTCATGTCAAAAGAATTTCTGTAAGACCACTCACATAACCAGGACTGATTAGCTGGTACATCAATAGCCTCAGTAATTTCCTAAAGAGAAGTCTATTTCAAATCCCAGGATCATTGTTACTCAGTTCTAACTGCTTCTATCTAAAGTAATAATGAATCTAATTAATCATTGTAAGAACTGGAGGCTATTCCTGTGAAAACTAAGACAGCCTGATTGCTTTGGATCTTTTTTATTCCCATTGACTTGTTCTTTTTTTGACTGATACTAGCAGTAAGGAGGAGCAATAAGATATTTTAGTCAAACCATTGTCACAACTGCAATTTGTCAAAATTGGCTATGTAGAAGGGCACCTCACTGCCCCCCTTCAGGAGCGTATAAGGAGGAGTAAAAATAAAAGCACCGCTTTCTCTGTATGTGGAGTAGCCGAGCTCAGTTGCTCAAGCTGTCACATGACAAATTCACTACCTAAACGACTCTCACTTTTCATTTCCCTTTGACATTGCAATGGGTGGTTGCCATCTACTGGTCTCTAAACAGTAAGACAGCTTTGTCCAGTGAAACATGGCTCAGTCCACACTTGGTTTTGGTATTTTGCATTGCTGATTAGAATGAAACCCTGCAATAAGTATTAATTCTTCAATATTAGGGTAACACAGCATATACTTGAGTCGTGAATGGAAATTCTTCTCAATGTCCTTGGTGCTATTTTTACCTCACCAATAGCTACAAGAACTAGAGAAAGCTAATTTAAGGTAAAGGCCAATGTCAGTGGTAAGCACCAGTCAAAACATGTGGTCAAGTATTTGCAATATTTAATTTTAGGTCCCAGGAGTCATATTTGGAACACGGTTATGGGCTTGGCTTCCCTGTCCCACAGTTGGGAAAGAGTTACAAATCTCTCAGAATGGGGACTAAAAATAACCCACAGTCTGAGGATGGAGTGACCAACACCATTGCCCATAACTTCCTTTGGAGACAGACACCAATATTACACTTACAAATGTGTGCAGGGATCGAGATTTTATTTTTTTACATTAAAAAAAAAACAAAACACCACCAAACCCCCAAAACCAGACACCAAGTTGTATGAGGTACTAAAGGTTAGAGAACTCATTCAGGATGTAAGATGTGAGTTTGATGGCCTTCTCTATTTGAGAACATGGAAAGCCACAAATCCAGGCTGAATAAGCTTCCCTTCACAATGCAGGCTTTGAACTCTAATTGCAGGCAGATCTTGGTGCCCACACTTGTGATGCAAGTAGAGATGCCTGCTTGAAAAAGGGGGAAATAAAACCTAGTGAGCCCTGAAATAGGTCTTGAGCCCAGAAGAAAAATTGGGGCAGAGGGAAAACATTCCCCAGGTGTCCTGTGTGAAAACAGAAGGGAAGAAGACTCATTTAGAAATATGTGCCTGTGGAGGCTCTATAGTGTTTAAGCCTCTACCTCTCCAGTGCATCCTGGCTCTTCTCACACCTGAGCCCTGTAACAGAACAGCTTTGGGCCTTCACCCTGCTGGAGGTAACCTGGAGCCAGCAACTCCATTTGTGATGCCATCAGCCCTTGTGCTCCAAGGGGCCAGCAGCACTTGTTTGCCCCAAGGGACCAGAGTCTCTGGCATGCTTTGCAGCAGAGAAGCTCTGACTGGGACTGTAAAACTGCCAGTGTGAGATGTAGGTAGCAAAAAACTCAACCTGGGTTACTGGGAATAGGACTGGGGTAAAAAAAGGCATTTCTGAGGATGCACAACAGCCCTAGGCTTCACAGTAAGAATAACCACTAAAACAGAGCTTTTTTAAGTTTGGACAGCAACTGGCTTTCCCTGTCCTGTTACAATAGCAGATCTGAGCCCAAGGGATTAAGAGGGAACCTAAAAACCAAGAATTTACCATAAACTGAATTAGAGCTTCCTTCCTTCCCTGCAGGGGGGCCACAGAAAGGTGAGCTCAATGCTCCCTGGTCTTGCTCAGTAAGGGCTCAGCACAGCCTGGTTCTGCAACTATTAAACTTTAAATTTAAATGTTTGCCTTTGTTTTACAGATATACCGCATAAAAATTTACTTGGTATCCCATGTGTTGTAAATCAGATACTAAATATTTTGTGTAGTTATCTTACTGTATTCAGGAGGAAGCTACTGCATGTTCTCTGGGCTGCTCTGTTGAGCTGGGCACAGGGCAGTAACAGCCCCACTCTTACATGCTGAATGGCTGTACTCTTAAATAACTGTTATAGAAGATAGCGATGGAATAACACAAGAACCACAGCTGAAAATAAAAGAATTACAACCTTCATGAGTACTGACCCCACTGCTGCTTGCAAGGTCAAGGGTTGTGACCTAAAGTTCAGTTTACAAACATTTTATTTTTATTAGAAATACAAAATAATTATTAGAAATTTTTATAATAAAATTATAAAATACTGCTTCTTATATGATTATAATAGCATTCTGAAGCTAAACAAGTTTTGCTAAAGCCAAGAAGGATTGCATTTTCCCCACTAGGCTCTGCAAACACTGGAAACCCATGCAACCAGAGAAGATCCTAAGCGACCCATTGACAGCAACCCAGGAGAGTATCTGTGTAAGGGTTCATTCTCCAGGCTGCTGGAGCAGTAACTTCAAAGAAAAAGAAAAGAGCAAAACAACAGGCTTAGACTAATGCTGTCCTCAGGATTCCACTTTTTGGCATTGCAGGCAGTTTCTGTATCAAGTGCCATTGCTACATTTTCTTTCACTTACTGAAGGAATATTATACAAATTTCTTCCTCTGTTCCTCTTCACATCCATATTTTCTTATTTTACAGCTATATATATACCCATTGTATATATATGTATATATAAACAGCATACCAAACCTGTCCTGTTTTCTTTTTCTTTTCCTAGCAGTACTTTATATTAGCCTCAGCAATTTTTTTTTGCATTTGTTTGCACTCTTAAGAACTACTTTTAAATTTTGGAATTAAATTTTCATTTATTTACTAAATTTAATTCAAGATTAGATTACCTTGTCCTAGATGAAGTTTGGTTTGCAGACTCATTATCAAATAAATGCTATCATTTTAAATACCAGAATACAAAAAAAAATTTCATTAAAACTTTCCACCAAGCAAGATTAAAAATAGAATTAAAATATGGCAATATTTTCAACTCCAAAATTCTGTTTAATCAGTGAAATTCATTCCTACATTTCTGAGTAGATGTATAATAATACTTCTGCTAACACTAAATGTTTCTAGTATTTTTAAAACAAACTTTTGTAACACATGCTTAAGCTTAATCTGTAACTTTATATTTAATGTGATAGGTATCGTTCTATAATAAAATGGTATCCTCTGTATGATTGTCAAAAAACTCATAATACTTGCCCAAATCATTTCAGTTTTTCTTAGGTGAAAAGGGGTCATAGTAAGTGAAGGTACTAAACCCAGTGCCTTAAAGATTTAATCAAAACTCATGCCTATTTTTAATGAAACCCTGGACCAGAAGTGACATTTAAGGACATTTAGGCCTACAGAAGGTACCTCCCCTCCTCAGCCTGCCCCATTGCCACAACCAGATTTTCCTCCCTAAAGCCCAAAAGCCCAAAGGGCTGTTTGCCTGTTTTCCACTTTTCTTCTTAATCACAAAAAGGAGGGAGCATCCATCTTTGGTAGCATAGTGGAGCAGAGTACCTGCTCTACTATTAAGGGACTAGGAAAAGCACTCAAGACAGCAACAGCCAGGAAGAAAAATGGGGTGACAGTGCTCGCAGCAGCTCATGACAGTTTCATGGGCTGCCACTGCCTGTTTGCTTTCCCTGGGTTCCAGTACCAAGCACAGGGTGGGGTTGGGTTAAGCTTATCCCTGTGGCACCGACTGCTGTCAGCACATGTGGGGAGATCACTCTGCGACTGCTCTTCCCCCACACTGGGGTGGGATGTGCTGCAGAGCACAGTCAGAGCCAGCGTCAGGTCAGGCTTTGCCACTACGTGCCCAAAACACTTTGTCTGTGGAGGAGGTATACGCTGTATGATGGGCTCCGTGCCATACTTACAGCACTGTGAAGTTGTCTCCTGGGATAAGCTTAGTCAGGGCAAGGGGGCTCGGCCTGTCTCTGTGCCAGTTACTGCCTTGCTTCTGAAAAAGCTGGGACAAGGGATTAACTTTAGCATTCTGTTTTATTATAACCTCACTTTGACTCTGCCAAATATCAACTAAAAAAACAACAACTGTTTGCCTGGAAAAGTCACATAGGTTATGATGCTTTTTTATATTTCTGGCTGGTGCTTTATGATGTAACAAACCCACATTTTGCAGTTAATGTTTCATCTTGTATAATTTTATCAATAGAAAATGTAATGAATCTCAGGGAAGATAGAGATGTGTTGAGATAGTAATTACTTCCACCTGTAATGCTTTGGTTAAAGTTATAAACAGATATGAATAAAAAGAAGGATGAAAGGGATTACACATCTTTTCTTGGCCTTTCAGGGGAAGTATGTGTGGGATATGGGGACCAGGTTTTAAGTCCATTTGGTAACTTTTCATTTGAGATTGTATGAAGAAATGTGCTTAAAGTTTTGAAGGACTCTTTTGGTCCCAGAAAAAAGCTTTCTAGTTGCCCTTGTCAGTGATACAGTCAGGTGATGAATTCATGACATGATGAAGATGTCCAAGAATCACTCTGAAGTAGTATTGTTCTCTTGAATGCAAATTGGATGAATCTGCAGATGTTCTCTTCTAATTCTTAGCCTATAGGCAAAATGAATAGAAAGAAACTCTTATTTACACATATAAACTTCCTGTTTTGCAGCTCACTAACAGGATGTATTATGACGGAAGAAGTTTTCTAGCTGAACTGGATTTCCATCTGGAGCCAGCTCAAGGCAGTAGGCAATGCAAGTTGCAGGCTGTGGGGTATGGTCTGGTGCCTACTCTTCCTGTGCCAGGGGAATGGGAATTGATTATTCCTATCTTGCAAAGCTGTTTGCTCCCAGTGTTACAGGAACAGCAAAGGTGTAGCTGGGTGGGTGGTGGGTTCCTCCCCCAGAAGCTCCTGCAGAAAAACAAAGTGCTGCTCTTCCTTCTCACCCTGCCTTTTCCATTTTCTGCTCCACACACAGGCTCACCCCTGGGCCCCCACGGCGGGGGGGGGGGAGGATGCACAACAGCTGTTGGTCCCTGATAGCAGATTAGCTGAAGGCAGGGGTCCTGGACTGCAACAGAGGGAAAGCTGACTCAAAGAACCTGAATTTTGCAGTATTAAACCCCACATTATTTCAGCTCGATGAATTGATTGTTTTGTTGCATTTGACTAGCTGCCTAGGAAGAGGGATGGATTGGAAACTGAAAAGGTACTTTAAAACTCTCTAAAACCTGCAGATACATTTAAAGGTAAGCCTACATATATATGAATACACTGTCGCTGTTTATGTAATACTTTATGCAATATATGCATAACATTGACACTTACTTTTTAGTGCTATAGTGCTCAACCATTTTGTTTACGCTTAGGAACCAAGCTCAGACTTCCCTTCCTGAATACATCTCTGGCATTGTATATTCACTGCATTGCAACACTTGTTGCTCTGAAGGCATGTTTGGCATAAAATGGCTGGGTTCTCTACATGGAAAGGGGGTCAGTGGGTATGTCTGCATGCTGTAAGGGTGAGTCAGAATGGGGCTCCTAACTAGCTCTGAGCTAGTATGGCTGTGCTGTGTTTTGGTATTCAGATGATGCGTCCAGTCATGTAGACATACTTTGTTGCTTGTGGTCAGCCCCCCTGACACTGTGAGAACAGGAAATTCTGGGGAGCTTCAGGATGGTTAAGATAGAAGAAAAATACCTAGTCTTATTACACTGCAAGACCAGAGATGACCACAGATACTGCCATGTTACCCTACGAAAAGTCCACTTGGTGTTGGGCTGTTTGTTCAGAGCTCCGTCAGAAGAACCCATTGCAGTTGGCAGGATCAGCATCAGGAAGACAATCAGCGTAAGTAGAAGAGTGTTGGTGAATATAAGATAAATCATACAAGCCAAAGTGCTGTTGCAGATCTTTCTTCTAGTTTACCCTCTGTACTACTGGTTCACATTTTTGAAGATACAGAGCATTTCAAGTTCATGCAAGTTAAGTTGGTGAAACTTTATGCAACAAAATTAAAACTTAGGGATATGCTTTTAGGATTCTTGGAATGTTTCTCCTTAGGAGAGGAAAAAAAACAAAGCAAAACCCAACAACCCACATTCTTCCCACCCTTCCTTCTTCCAATAAGGCTGAATTATCTTATTCTAAGTGTGCAACAAAATACTGCCACTTATTCAGAACTCTTGTGATTACTTCCACCATTGCCTGGGATTTTTTTTTTTTTTTTAACTTTTTTCCCCATTTTAGAAATTAGAGTATTTACTCATTACTGCTTAATATATGAAATTAGTGACAATCAATTTGATGCTCATCTTTGAGGTTTCATTCTTTGTACAGAGTATAATACAGGATATTTAGTTCTAAGAGCCACGGTCTGTGTTCAGCCTGAAAAGTTTCTGGAACTTAATTCTCCACTGGAAAGAAAAATACATTGAGACAAGCAGGCTTTTTTCTTAAGATTAGCATTGATAGCCACACTGTTGTGAATGAAGTGAATATGAAGCTAAAAACCAGCTGGCATTATCTCTGGCTTTGCCCCTCTCAAGCTATTCACATTCATGCACATGAAGTGACGATATTAGTTACTCTTCTTGTATCACAATGACTGTCTGTGGTGGTTGTGACTCTGAGGTATGTTTATGAAGCTTGTTTATATCTCTGCCAATTATGAGGGGGTGAATGACTCGGGGACAAAAGCCGTCTCGCCGGTGAAACAAGTCTTGAGCTGACACCTTCTCAGCCATTCTAGCTTAGACTTGGCAAAACACTTCAGGAGAAATACTTCTTTCCTGGGACAAGTTCATGAATTTCATTTGAATCCCTTAACAGAACACTTTCTTTGGAAAAGCTGATCATGTCTACAGGAGCAATGACTGCGTAACTGAATGACAAGTTAGAATCTCCACGTTTCAGAACATTAGTATAGTAATAAGTAAGTCCAAATCCATTCTTTCTATAACAGCATGTAGTGGTAAGACAAAGCATAATGGCTTTAAACTGGAAAAGACCAGGTTGCTCGAAGACCCATCCAACCTGGCTTTGAATAATTCCAGAGACGGGGCAGCCCCAGCTTCTCTGGGCAACCTGTTCCTGTGTCTCACCACCCTCACAGTCACTCTGTAGGAAGAGTCTCTGGCTTTGTAAGCACGTTTCTTTGAGGCTCTGGGGAGAGGCAAGCCAAAGGCGACACTTGGCCCACTGGGCCAGAGTTCCTACCTCAGTAAACCCTCCTACGTATTAGGGTCACTACTGGCCTAAAACATGAAAGATTCCCATAGCAATGCATTTAGCAGCAAGTCTTGTGAATGTAATATTTCAGACTCATTGATTCTTTAGTTAATTAATTGTATGTCTGTTGATAATGTGGAATCCAGAATTAAGCACTGGATGTCTAGATTTGCTATGCAGTATGTAGGAAAACTAGTAACTTCACAACAGGGTCTGCTCCTGTAAATGCATGAAACATACATTCAGACCAGTGTATCTTAGAGATGTAGCTAACAAGGACCACACTAAGGATATAAACTACCATTCCAGGGCCCTACTGTGGAACACAGACAGATAACTCTAATTGCTTCAGAGCAGCAGTGCTATATCTCTGTAAAGGTGGTAAGTAGTTAACCGCAGCTATTACTTCAGAGAACTAAGAGTCTCCCATTTATGATTGCTCCTCTTAAGTGTAAGATGGTAGATTGACTGGGGATTACACTGGGGGTAACTAGACTTGGGGTTTGGACTAGAGGATCATTAAATGTCCTTTCCAACCCAAACCATTCTCTGATTCTATGACTGCAAGGCCAGTAAGGCCATTAAGTAGACTATCTGAGACAAAGACCTTGAGCTCTTCCCTGCAGACTGCCCAGCTGCAGCAGGGGGCAGCCAAAGTAGCCTGCCGATTCTGGGGACTCTCCCTAAGAAAGTCAGACCTGTGAATCTTGAGAAAAGGAATCTAATCTGGGTGCTCCCCAGTCCTGGCAGCAATGGGGGCTGCACAACGTACAGGGGCCTACATCTTTTCTGGAGATGTTTTGAGAAGGTCTACCACATCTAGTTGATTCATTTTCAGATTAATACTTTGGTTTTAATTAATACAGGTTAATTATTTGCTACCCTGCTAGATCTAACAGCACTGTCTGTGGGGGACATGGATATTGTGGCACAAGAGGACAAATTTTGTTCCTGTACAGAGTTTTAGGTCCTGAAGTTCATGGCTTTAGAAAATGTAGACATCTTCAGGATCAGACACTAGCTGAGTAGGGATGGTTAGGGCCGCAGCTTTCTACTTCTGTGAGTGCGCTTCAGTTAAGTGCCTCACCCAAAGTCTCATAGGAAGACTGTGGGGGAAGACTAACAGCATCCAGGCTTTCCCTATCCTCACCCACTTTATCTAAACTGAGACTGTGTATTTAGTATTTTTCATTGAGGATGCTTGTTCACAGAACAAACAAAGCATAACTGTGTTAATGGAGTTTATCTGAAATGGCTGGAGTGTAAGCAGACCCCAGTCAGCTGTTAACCTCCTTAAAAATAGGAATAGCTAGGGAAAGCATGTTGTAATGGAGTGATACCAAGTTAAACTTTCTAAAGTGTTAAGGACTTTTAAAGTTTCCACTCAGAACAAAGGCAAGAGAGAAAGATTTTCCTTAACTATTTTAGCGTGAGCCAGAAACTTCAGTGCCATTGTTAAATTTTTGAGGTGTGTGGTGGGGGGGCTTTGTTTTTTTCTTTTTTTTTTTTTAGACAAATACTTTAGAAAATATCCAAGTAATTATATTTCTCAGATCAAATCCAAATTGCACGTAAGACATTTTTCTGGTTTGTGGTCAGGCTGGGTTTTTCAGTACTGACAAGCAGACTGATGTAGAATTCATTCAAGCTTATGCTTATCAAATGCATGTTGAGTTGTTCCTGAACATCAGACAAAACTTATCAGAATTATCCAGGACAAACAGGGCTCCCAAAAGGCTCTGAGGCAGAAAGCTGGTGTAATGCAGACCAGCTGCTCTAAGTGTTTGGAATGCCAAACAGGGTTTTCTTCAGTCCCAGCCAGCCTGCATGAAGGGAAGGGCTGACTTGGAGGTTGTGACTTTGAGGCCTGCTCTCCTCAAGCAAGCAAAAGAACTAGCTTTTCAGGCCTGCAGCCTCCCTGGAGACAGCCCAGAGGTGGCAGTGGGACAGGACACTGGGATCACAGGGATTAACCACTCGAGCAGCAGCAGACTACAGACATCTGCGTAGCTGGCTAGTCTGAAGCTGGAGAAATAATTTTCATTTATTGAGAAAATGTTTCTATCTTTATCAGGAGCTGGGAACTTTCATGTTTTTAACCATGTCTATAAATACTGAAAACAGTGAGGGTTTTTTTCCTTCGAGGCATCTCTATTTTTAAGAACACACTTGGCAGTCACACACATCTCATCCCTGCAACTGCTGCTGCCAGCGGCAGCACCAGTACTGGTTGTATTTATTACTCCCGCACCCTACCCCGCCTTCTCTCTCCTTCCCATACCCGGAATGAGCCTCTGGGACTGGCAGAGCCTGCCTCCCTTCTGCTTGCAGAAGACGGCCGGCAGCAGCGTTGTGCACAGCCGCAAGACTGATGACCCGGTTTCGTTTGAAGGTCTCATCTGTGGACGGCATCTGCGTGCTGTTTGTTGAAGCAGAGTGCTCGCCAGCTAGACTCTTTTAAGAACTGGTAAAAAGGCAAAACCGTGGGTTTTCTTGGAAAATCCATATTTTAAAATGTCCCTGACAAGCAAAGCTCCCTCTTTCAGGGGCTGCTAGGTAATTAGAATTTATGCTAGTATTAAGTGGGGCTGTTAAGAACCACCTCCAGCAGCGCTTGCTACTGTCCAGTACCGTATTTACCAAGAGCGACCACCAAACTGTATCAGAGATCCCACATTCAACTCTCTCGAAGAAAATGAACTCTTTCCCCAAAACCATGGCGCAGCAACCCTCGGCACAGCGGCTAACGAATAACCGCGCCGATGCGTTTATTGTCAACACAAGGTAACCCGCCCCGCGCGCAGCGCTGCGAACCCCCGGGTACCCCTGAGCGAGGGCCTCGATTTCCCCTTTGTCTCCTAATCTCCAGGCCTTCAGGCAGGCGACACCTCTCGCCACCGCCACCGCCGCCGCCGCCGCCCCTCCCCACAAAGCGAGCGACGAAAACGCGAGGGATAAATGGGCACAATACGCCCTTCTCGGACAGGCCAGCACACCCCGCTAACGGCCGAGGGGGCTGGTGGAAAGAGCGAGAGCGCACACCGAGCCTGCCCCCAACTCATGGGCGTTGCGCAGCGGAAGGGGCCGGGGGCCGCCGCCTGGCTGTGGCGCGCATGCGCGGCACCGGCGGCAGGGGCGAGCGGCGGCCGGTGGAGGTTTGCCGCGCTCTCGCTGTCCCTGTGCCTCCTCGCGCGCCGGCCTCGCCCTCCCGCCATGTTGTTGTGAGCCCCTCGCGGCCGAAGGGGGGGCGGGGAGGCAGGAAGGAGCGGCGGCGAGAGGAGGAGGCGAAGGGGTAGGAGGTGGGGGGCGGCGGGCGGGCAAGCAAGCAAGCAAGCAAGCAAGCAAGGCTGTCTCAGCGCCCGCTCCGACTCCACCGCAGCAAGCAGCGCCGCCGGCCAGCCCGTGAGTACCCTCGGGGGCTGGGACTGCGCGGGGTAGGCCGAGGGCGGGTCCCTTTTTTCCAGCCCCCTTTTGTCCCTGGCCTCGGCTGCGCGCCGAGGGAGGGGAGAAGTAGGGCGGGAGGGGGCCATGTTGTGGTAGGTCACCGGGCTGCGTGGGGCCTGCTCGGCGGCTGCCCGCGCCTCGCCGCCTTTGTGTCCTCCCGGCTCGCCGGGGAGCGGCGCTGAGGTGGAGAGGGAGCGCCGGGAGGGGAGGCGGCGGCGCTGCGGGGGGCGGGCGGCCCTGTGCTCTCCGCCAGCCGAGGGAAGCGCGGACTGCGGAAGCAGCTTCCACCTCAGCGGATTTCGGGGGGCGAAGTTGTTACCGCGGCCCGGGCCGGGGGCGTCGGGGTTCAGGTGGCGAGAGGTACCGGGGTGCGGGATGCCGGGGGTGTGGGCAGGCCTGGGGGCACCCACACGTCGGGGGTTACCGTAGGTTCGGCACCGAGTGTGAAGTGGGGATCTTTTGTGCAGCCCCACGGACTGCACAAGTTGCGTGTGTGCGGAATTCGGGGAAAACGGGCTTTGTTCGGATGCACCGAGAGCGTGAAAACTTGCGTGGTTTTTTTTTTTTTTTTTTAGTGCTCTTAAGGATAATGACTGCTTTCTGAGGGTGGAGCGAGAAGGCCAAACGCTTTTGGTAGTTGATACCATACAATGAAGTGTTAGGTTTTAATTCTTCTTCAAGTGTGCCTGCACAGACTACAGTAACAAAAAGTTGAGAAAAATGCCAGCTGCCTGAGTGGATCGTGCTTACAACTAACAGTTTGAAGCTTAATCTCCTTGGCAGTAATTGTGCAAAGATTTTTTTCTTTTTTGGCATTCATTCCTCATCTGTTTCATAACCTCAGTCTGTAATTCCTTGAGAAAAAAATAATATACTCGGGATGTTTTATATTTTTTTGGCTTACTGGTTGAAGCAAGATGGCTTAACACCAAAATGCATAGCATGTTTTTATATGTGATGTGATGATCCCAAAAATCAGCTGATTTTTGGGATGCTTTTTTTCTGAACAGTGTAGGCATTTATGAGCTATATTATGTAGGTCATTGCAAATGAGAATCGGTGAAACTTCTTATTTTGCCTTCTTGTTTGTCACGTGCCGCATGTTCACAAAATACTTTTGGATTTATATTAGTTTCTCTTTTACTGAAGTCTTTGTTACATCTCAAGTGAGGGATCAGGCCTCTTTGGTTAACATCAGTTGATGCTATAGCTCTTAAGGTATGTGGGATATGAATGCATTTGAAACCTAATTACTACCCCATGTTACCATTTTTACATATGAAACATAGTGTTCTATTATATTTAGTCATGTATAGGTTTAAAAACAAATGCTAACAACACTTGCAGTTTTGTTGAGAGCCTCAGAGAGTTATTGTCTACGTTCTTCTGGAATGCAGCTCAGTTTATGTCAGTGCGAATATAAATGTGTTAGGGGGGAGAAGGAAACTCGAATAAAAAGGGAAATGATAATTTTGTGGTGGTGTAGTTTGTGTTATATCTATAAAAATGACACTAAATCACCTGGCAGTTTTCTGAAGTGTTCAGAGTTGAAAATTCGGAATTTGTCCCAGCAGAATGGTTAGTACACAAATGCATGTGAGAAACTGCTTGATAATGCAGATTCTGCAGTTTATTATGTGGATGTTACACACAGGAAAGTCCATGTTATTTGAATTTTTTTTTTTTTTTGCATTAATAGGGAATAGTACTTTTTTTTTTTTTCTGTAGCATCACCCTGTAGTTCTTAATATTTCCCTTCTGTGTTAGGGACATTGGCACAGAGCTGAGGCAGTTATGGTCATATCTGGTATCATGATTGAGCTAATGGTGCAAGTAGTTGGACTTGCCCGTCTCTTGATGAGAAGATACCTCTCGTTATAGCAGTATGTATTAAATCTTATGCAGTAGTAGCAGTAGTGCACATTGAAAGGTTTATGTACATGTTTTACTCCAGGTTTGCTCCGTCAAGTGTTTCTTTAGTCTCCTCACTGGGCTGGATAATGCAAATGTTTGGGGCAAGTGTGTTAACAGGACATCAGCATGTTGAATACTGTGAACTAGACTGATTTTCAGCATCACTTTCTGGTTCACTTTTGGATATTCCTCCCTCCCCTCAGATTTAACAGTACATGAGTTCTTATGTGAGTGCACATTTTTATACACAGAGGCAAGTAGATGGTTTGAATTCTTTGTTGTATGTCTTGGTGCTGCTTTTGAATGTGGAATGATATAAAAACTCACTGTCCGTTGCAGTAAAAAGAAACCCAGGTTCACTTGAGTGTTTAAATTTTTTTGTATTGGGAATCTTCTGTGAAAAAAAAAACATTTAATACATTGTATTTTCTTTTTTAAAAGTTTCTCATAGAAACTCTACAGAGGAAACAACATCTAACTATAGAGTAGACATGCTTTATAAATACTTCTCATTGTGTGTATTATGCGTAAGGTATGTGAGAGTTATCAGTCTTCTTTCTCCTACCTTCACTAAATTTAATTGAAAATACTTTCCTTGTTTAATGTAAATTTTACCTACACATAACATAGCTGTTGTCTTGATTATTCTACACAATGCAACCATTCCAGTGTAGTTGCAAAGCCAGTGCCTAGATTCTTGTCTCAAAATGAGACAAGTCTTTTGTTTAAAAGCACAGCAAACACCAGTTATGTCATGCTTCTGATAGTGAAGTTGGACGCACTTCACAGTCATATAGTGGAAAAGCATTTTAAATGATGTCATAACACAGAAACATATTCAGTTCTAGCTACTTGGGTGTAATCTCAAACAAGTTGTGTAAAATTTATTTTATAGTATTTGCTTGCATACTGAAACTTTATAGCAAGATTTAATTTGTATCCCATTCAGAATACCTGCTGTGGCTTTTAGAATGGTAGGCGAGAGCTTTTCAAGCTGGTATGTAAAATGTTTAGCTTGCAAATAAAGACCAGATGTCATCTCTAGCAGTATCTTTTAAGATTGTATTTCACAGAATCATAGAATAGTTAGGTTTGGAAAGGACCTTAAGATCATCTAATTCCAACCCCCCTGCCATGGGTAGGCATACCTCACACTAAACCATGTCAGCCATGGCTTTGTCCAACCTGGCCTTGAACACTGCCAGGGATGGAGCATTCAGAACTTCCTTGGGCAGCCTATTCCAGTGCCTCACCACCCTCACAGTAAAGAACTTCTTCCTTATATCCAATCTAAACTTCCCCTGTTTAAGTTTGAACCCATTACCCCTTGTCCTGTCACTACAGTCCCTAATGAAGAGTCCCCTCCCCAGCATCCTTGTAGGCCCCCTTCAGATACTGGAAGGCTGCTGTAAGGTCTCCACGCAGTCTTCTCTTCTCCAGGCTCAACAGGCCCAACTTTCTCAGCCTGTCTTCATATGGGAGGTGATCCAGTCCCTTGACCATCCTCCTGTCCCTTCTCTGGGCTAGTTCCAGCAGTTCTGTGTCCTTTTTAAGTTGAGAACACCAGAATTACACACAGTACTCCAAGTGAGGTATCATGAGAGCAGAGCAGAGGGACAGGATCCCCTTCTTCAACCTGCTGGTCACACTCCTTTTGATGCAGCCCAGGGTACAGTTGGCTTTCTGGGCTGCGAGCGCATACCAAAGCTGGCTCATGTTCATTTTCTCATTGACCAACACCCCTAAGTCCTTCTCCACAGGGCTGCTCTGAATCTCTTCTCTGCCCAACCTGTAGCTGTGCCTGGGATTGCTCCGACCCAGGTGTAGGACCTTGCACTTGGTATGGTTAAACTTTGGAAGGTTGGCATCAGCCCACCTCACAAGTGTGTCAAGGTCTTTCTGGATGGCATTCCTTCCCTCCAACGTATCAACCGAACCACACAGCTTGGTGTCATCGGCAAACTTGCTGAGGGCGCACTCAATCCCATTGTCCATGTCAGTGACAAGGATGTTAAATGAGACGGGTCCCAACACTGACCCCTGAGGGACACTACTCGTTACTGGTCTGCAGCCGAACATTGAGCCATCGACCACAACTCTTTGCGTGCGGCCATCCAGCCAGTTCTTTATCCACTGAGTGGTCCATCCATCAAATTGATGTCTCTCCAATGTAGAGACGAGGATGTCATGTGGGACGGCGTCAGACCCTTTGCACAAGCCTAGGGAGATGACATCAACTGTCCATCAGTTCTGTAGCCCCGTCATAGAAGGCCATCAAATTGGTCAGGCAGGATTTCCCCTTAGTGAAGCCATGCTGGCTGCCACCAAGCACCTTGTTGTTTTTCATGTGCCTTTAACATGCTTTCCAGGAGTATCTGCTCCAAGATTTTGCCAGGCACAGAGGTGAGACTGACTGGTCTGTAGTTTCCTGGGTCATCCATTTCCCCCTTCTTGAAAATGGGGGTTATATTTCCCTTTTTCCAGTCATTGGGAACTTCACCTGACTGCCATGATTTCTCAAAATTTTCAGTATTTCATTATTGGTTAACAGATACTTTTTTTCTAAGCATGGCCATTTAAGGCCAGTTGTAGACCTGTAGAAGAAATATGCCTGAAGAGGTTGTGACAACCATCTTGGGAGTTGAGAAGGAAATGTGAAACTGAAATGTAGCAGACGTATCCCTCTAATAATCCACATTTGACATTTTTGCTGGGTGTTCTATATATACATCAATTTCCACTAAACTTCGGAGCAGTAATAAGATCCTGTCCTTTGATGGCTGTGCTCAATATCACATCTGCCGCTTTTCTAACAGGCCGATTTTTACAGCATATATTTGTGTATACCAGATTACTTAGAATGTACATTTTGTAATTGTGATTGTTTTCAATTTTAATTTTTCATGCAATTATATGATAGGCTACCACTTGCTTCATCAGTGCCGTTGAGGTATTGCCGAAACTCAGTTACAGGTAATAGGTCTGATTGTCTTTCCTTCCGTCAGGAAGCTCTTGGCATGTAAATCCTAATGGAAACGAGGGCTTTATCAGGCCTGCGCTTGTGACTTTGCTCTTAGATTTCATCCATGTTATTTTGAGGAAGAATTTGGAGTGATGTGTTGAACTAGTTATATATATTTTATTATTTGTTTGTTTGCATGGCTGGTCTGAAGTTCTGTGTATGATTTGTTCACACCTCTACAAAGGGGAAGTGAGTTTTTAAAAGCTGGGTTGGTGTGTTTAGTTCTGTAAGCCTTCAAATGTGTGTACTGATTAAACACAAAGCTACACTTGCTGGAGATGACTGTATTTGAGCTAAAAATAATGAGTCTGTTTTGACTCATAGCTTTCAAGCATTAATATTTGAAGTATTGCTGTTTATCCCTATTATGATATATATTGCTCAAACTTTAGCTCTGGGCATACTACAGTGATGAGTTAGTCATAGTCTGAAGAAGTTGCAAGAGTGATGTTAAGAGTATTTTGACAATAAGCAAATACCTACTGTAACAGTACTAATAAGACAAAGTAGCTTTAGATCTTGTGTTAAGAGTATTTTGACAATAAGCAAATACCTACTGTAACAGTACTAGTAAGACAAAGTAGCTTTAGATCTTGTGTTACAAAGCCAAGATTGTTCCAGATTATGAAAAAAAAATAATCTTCCAATACATCTATCTGTATGTTAATACCCCCTTGAAGGTTGGACGTTTAGTAGTCAATAAGGCTAGATGAAAAAGCTGTAATTGTGTAGAGGGAATAGGGGATTATGGGTTCTTTTGTCTACATCTTCAGATTTAAGTGTTCTATTCTGATTAAATAGTTTTCCGTATATGTAATTTTTTTGGACTTTGCACTCTTGTTTAGCATAAAAAGGCATTTTTTGGATTTCAAATTTTTATCACACCCCCCCCCCAAGTACTTGAGATTGTAGGTGGTATTTTGGGTTTTATATATGTCCATTTAGATGTTCCTTTTTTTTTTTTTTTGAAGAGCAATCACACATCAGTTACGGTATATTAAGAATGTGTGGAGATCATTAAGTATATAGATATAGGTATATATTGCCCTATATATACATATGTATATATTTTGCCCTGTAGATAATTTGGTTTTCATTGAAACAGTTCATGTGGTTTGTGTTGAATTCACATCTTTAAGAAAGGTATGTGAGTTAAGCTAGTTTTTGAAAACCTGTAGTAACCCTGTAGTTTTTGAAAGCCTGTAGTAAACCCTCCAGTTTTTTTTAAGCAGTTATAAATGAACCACATTAAATAATTTTGAGATGTTCAGTTTGAACTATAACTTGCATAAGCATTTCATACGTCTGAGTACCTGTTTTCTTATCAGAACATCATCAAATCATTAGGTTTGAATTTATGCAAAACAAATGGTTTTGTTTGAAAAGGGATTAGCGTCTGGTAGGCTTTATGAGAAGTAATACGGATTTAGCACACAATCTTACTTGTTATACTTGCAGGTAAAAAAGTTGTCTTCAGGTAAAATGGAGATAGTAGAATTAAGTGTAGATCAAAACTTTTGCCTTTTTGTAGATAGTAACCTAGGAGAAAAAAAAATCTGTTTTAAGCTTTCACTCCCAAATGTTTGATTGATACAACTCCCTAATTTTTCTTTAAAAAGTTTGTTCTGAGTTTCAGATAGGAATGGCTTTTTTCCCCAGGGCCCTTGTAACATGCCACACTTAAGTCCATGAGGAACTTTTTGCACTTTCCCAAAACAAAGGACGTATAGAATGTGTTAAAAAACTGTAGCAAATGTGAAGAGACAAAATTTGCTGACCTTAAAAGCGGGAATATCTGTTGTGTCTGCTTTTTCTTCATCTGTTTTTTCTCATTCTTTAATTTCTTTTTGGCTTTTTTTTTTCCAGTTTTATTCTTACACATTTTTTTTCTTCTTCTTACATTGATTTACATAGCATTTTAAAGAAAAACAACTCTTCCCCTGACATCCTTCTTCATGCTGTATCACATTCTGCATTGCACTTACAAATTGTAAAGTAGTTCTGTAAGTATAAAATTCTGTAGTATTCTGCTTGTCCACGTGTGAGTATGAAGATGTTGGGTTATTTTTGCCAGTGTGCAGTCAGTTACACAGGCAACAGTGCTGATTGTTGCTAGCCTTTCCCAGGCCTGGTAGGCTGTGTAGATAAAATTATTCACAGATAAGTAACTGCTGAGTAACAGTTGCATCTCTTTTCTGGCGTCTGCTTTCCATCCCCAGTGGTAATCAGATGCATGTCTTAATCAGCAGCTTTGTTTAATTCTATTATGTACATCAAAATATTTCTTCATTCCTCCAGCAGCTAAATGTCATGAAGATCATGTGTGTTTTCTGGCAAATTAAAAGGGGGATGCAGGGAACTACTCTTATTAAAATGCTTCAGTGGTTTTACACATTATGAAGATTTAGCAAAGGGGAAACTACTCTTGCATTGCTCTGCATTGTTATCTGTGTGAAACTAGTGGCTTTCAACTTGCAGTTATCAGTACTGCCTTTATGTTCTGCCATTTTTCACTTCTCCCAATCTTCCTTAGCAATATTAACTAATGAAAATCAAGCACAGATCAGGAGACTTCTCAGTTTTATTGGTTTTATTTAACTGTTCTCTGCGTGCCAGTGTTATGGGGGATTTTGTTAAGACAGAAGCTTCTGGTTTGGGTTTTTTTTTTGTTTGTTTCAAGAGCAAACAACTCTTGAGGTAAAAGTACCAAAGAAATGAGTTTTGTAAAATCTGAATCTGTGCAGACTGTGGACGTAGTTTAGATGCAGTTTTATGCTGTGAGTACTGGGTAGATAGAATGTCTGTGTGTATTAATACATGAAAGAATTTTATTATGCATTTCGAGAAAAATATGAAAGAGAATTAATAGAAGCAAGTATAGTAGATAAATAATCACAGATTGATTGATGTGGGAAGGGTCATCTGGTCCAACCCTCCCTGCTCAAGCAGGACCACAGAGAGCCAGTTCAAAATGAAGATACTGAAATCTTTTGACTCTATGTATGTTATCCAAGCATATCTTAAGACTATAGATTTTACATAAATTTTAGCATGTCATAGTGCAAAGAAAGTGAAACATTGCCGAAGTAATAAAAAGGCATTTTAGATGTAGCAGGACTGAACTGTTGTTTTTTTGTGAAGATGGTGGATCTCTAGCCCACTGATTAGGTAAGAATTTAAAACGTCTAGAAAGAGAAATATAGAAATTGAA
Organism: Pezoporus wallicus; assembly: GCF_028554395.1. NCBI lineage: Eukaryota > Metazoa > Chordata > Aves > Psittaciformes > Psittacidae > Pezoporus > Pezoporus wallicus. The sequence goes on from NW_026642654.1 coordinate 100,853, forward strand.
AAGTAAAATAATAAGAATTGAAAAGCGAAAATAATAAGAAATGTTCATATACTGGAAAATAAGGATTGCTTAAGTTACTGTTGTTCAGCAAGAAACTCTCGTAAGCCTGAGTCTTAACAGGTGGATTCAGGTAAATACAGAACATTTAAAAACTCTGTATTCCCTTCCGTGCCAGAAGATACCTGATACTTTTGACTGACTGTGTCTGAGTGGTACATAGAAAGAGGGGTTATAAGCAATTTGGATTTAAGAGGACCATACTAACTTGGCTGGAATCACTGATAGATTTTGAAGAATATTCAAATTAGTTTTGGGGGGGGAGAGGGAGAGAACACGGGAAAGAATCTCGCTGAGTTGAAGAGCATTTTGGCACTTCCATGGTATGGAGGAGAAGCTCTGTGTATCAGTTATTTTGCAGGTATTCAGCATGACTTCCATGGGTATCCATTAGAATTAATATAGCTATGAGAAAATGTGTGGATGTTATTAAACTAATAAAATGTGCAAATACTTAATGTTGTTGCCTCCAGGATAAAACAGTCAATTTCTAGCAAACATTTCATTTTGCCTTAATTTTAAACAATAAGGTTGTTTTGTTTGTTGTTCAACTGAGATATGCTAATATGTTTGTGCAGTGGGCATTAGGAAATAATTTTCCCATATAAGACCTCACAGTCATGTATCCCATCCCTTGGAACAATGAACATAATCTCATCATTCATATTGGGAACAACATAATCTGTTTCCTGACCTTACAGTGAGAATCGCATTTTCAGAATCATTAGAGCTTCCTTTCATAGATTGTACTTAAAACTGTCCCTAGAAATCTAAGTGAGCTTGCAGTCCATAGTTTCTGAGTTCCTAACTTTGTTTGCAACTTTTTCTTAAATTTAAGAATAAAGTATAATTGTGAAATATAACTACTTTATAGTGCTTTCAAAATAACTTTTATCAATAGCTACTCTAAGATTTTTTCAAGTGCTCAGCAGCTATGCAGCACATAAGTACTTTGATTTTATTGCTGCTCTGTCACAGTCAAATCTTAAGTTCTATTTTAGCAGATTGACAGCTCCTTCTTCCGGTGAAGTTAACATCCATCTGAAGCTGTTCTGAAGATCATTTATTTCTGTTTGTGCAGTCAAGAGGTTCTGTAGCAACTTTGCTCTAAGTGTTGCCTTTCTGTGTTTAAGTTTGCAATGGTTTTGTTATTTTTCTTTTGATATTTCCCTCAGTTAATTACAGTAGCATTTTGCATCACTTAACTAAAACCCCACATTATGAATGTCAAATGTATGATTTAAGCAGCTTCTCAAACTTGCAGATTAGTAAAACTTTTCAAGCCTCGCGAACTAGGAAGAGAAATTTTAGGAAGGATTTTCCATTGCGGTTAGGGAACAATGTGGGGGGCGGCATTTGATTCCTGTTTTGGAAAATGCTGTATGTCCTGTTAAAACAATCTGAAGTTCTCAGTCAGGTTTTTCCCATCATGTTAGTGCTGTATAATTTGGAGCAAGTATCATAAGGGTTTTTAGGTGAATTTTAAGGTTGTGGCTTTTTGTGTATTTAAAAATATGTCTCTCAACCTGCATACTTGAGACATCACCTTGTTACCTATTTGTGGCAGTTCTGGCAGCAAACATGGCAGGGAGGACCTAACTAGTCTTGTCTTCCCCTCTCTGATTTGAAATAGCTAAAAAGGGATACTTTGTGACATACTGCAAGGTGTTTTCTGTGATATGCTTTAGATCATTTCTGTAACTGTAGAAGAAAATTACAGTGTTGAATTCTGTGGGTACTGTATTTTAGTAGTTTCAAGTGTGTAGTCCATGAATGGAATAGACAAAGTTAACTGTTGTCAGGACAAGGAGAGTAATTGCAGTTACCTGGCTTGTGCAAACAAGTTTATTCCATGTAAATTTTCTTCAGAGACTCTTCCTTAATCACCTTCCCCTTCCAAACATATTTGCTGTTTTGATGCATCTGCATTTTCTGACCTTTTCACCAGGCATTTTGAACTGCTTGTGATAGTTTTAGCTCACGAGATACCTGCCAGTCTCTACCCACTGCATATTGTCTCGTATGCTGCCAAACTGTGAACTACTACTCCCTCTTTGGATTATAGAATTAGTTGTGTCATTAATAAGCCTATTCACAAATATGCTTTCTGACATACTTCTTGAGTTGGTCTTTACATTTTCGCCTACCGTCATGTCTCCAAATAGGATCATAGAATAGTTAGGGTTGGAAAGGACCTTAAGATCATCTAGTTCCACCCCCCCTGCCATGGGCAGGGACACCTCACACTAAACCATATCACCCAAGGCCTCATCCAGCCTGGTCTTGAACTGCCAGGGATGGAGCATTCACAACCTCCCTGGGCAACCTGTTTCAGTGCCTCACCACCCTAACAGGAAACAATTTCCTCCTTATATCCAATCTAAACTTCCCCTGTTTAAGTTTGAACCCATTACCCCTTGTCCTGTCACTACAGTCCCTAATGAAGAGTCCTTCCCCAGCATCCCTATAGCCCCCCTTCAGTTACTGGAAGGCTGCTATGAGATCTCCACGCAGCCTGGCACTTGCGCATTGTTGAGTGTCATAATGCGAACAACTGCTTTATTCCTACTTTACCAATTCAGTTTCTCATTGTATCAGTCTTTGTCTTAAATTGAGAGTTCTTTGAAGCAGATTTGTTCATACTTTAGTGCTTATCCAGTAATTAGCATAGGAAGACTCTTTTGATACTACAGCAAAACTAACAACATGTGGTCACCTATGCATTATCTGTGATTTACCTATAGATAAATTATCCTGTATGCTTGCGTAGCACTAGCTCTCTGCAGAGTCCAGTCATGTCTGCAAGGAGTTATTGGTGGCTGCATAAATCTGAATGGTAGAGCTGTTTCTGGAAGTAAAGGGGTTTGGAAGCACTCAACACATATTTATGCACTTTGGAGCATGGTGTAATGAGAACCAGGGACCAACCTTATGGAGCCAGTTGAAGTTTCTTTGCATTTTATTCTCATGTGCTCCAGGTTCTAGGTGGCACTGTAAGGCCTCATTCTAGACATGATTATTGTGTGATTGTGGAATTTTGTCCCAAAGCTTGAACTTGTTTTAGGCATTCTAGGTGATTTTTGCATGAACAACCGGGATAAGGTGATGGGAGCCAGTAAGCTTGGGGGAAAAATGGCTGCATGTAGTCATTGAGGAATTTTACCTTTGCAGTACATTTCTTCATATTTTCTTAGTCACTTTTTGCTATTATTCAGGGTATCAAGAAAATAAAAATACTCAACATTTGGGTCAGTGTTTTTTATTCTACTTAATCAGTAAGTTCTTAACTGCAGGTTTAGAACATAGTTTGCTTTCTTTTTTTCTTTTATGTGATTAATATTGGAGCTCCTGAAAATGTCTGACACTGCTTTATTACACAGGGGAGTTTCCGAACTACCTGCGTTTGGTGCATTTTGCATTAAAGTCAGGGTGGTGAGGACCCATGTGTGTCTTTGAAAGTAGTGGAAGTTGTGTGAAAACTTTATCTCTTCAGTGAAAACAATGGAGTTTGGAATTCACAGGAAGCAAAGCAGAGTTGTGGGGACGTATGTGAGCAGAAGGAGGGCGGCAGCATGTTTGAGGGAGTGCCTTATTTTGGATGAGAGTGAATAACCTGGAATTTAGATATCTAATTAGTCATTTTGCTTGTAAGATGACCTTCCTGTATTTTGTTAAATGATAATTCAAATGGTGGGGGGGTGTGTGTGTTCACAGTTCCTGCTTCTGGCTACTGTAAGTTCTGCTGGCTTTATGCTGATAGCTGCTTTCACATATAGCTGCTATTAAATTTTTCGTTTCTTACATGAAAAGGTTGACAAATTTGGTTCTAAATCCATTGTAACACAGATGTATTCATGTCAATCTTTGAACTAATTTTTGTTACAGTGCTTTTTTTCAGTTTGAATTGTATATTGTAAAGCCACTTTATTTCCAGTAGTCTGTCATCACTAAGTCTTTAGTGTTATTTTGGACTTTTTTTTACTTCTTTTGAAGGACTATGCTGACGAACATTTAATGAGATATTAATGTCTAAGGCTGAGCTGCTGCTCTTACTGAATTAGGAGTGAGATTTATTGAATTAGAAATGGTCTCTCTAGCTGTACTTTTACAGTTGGCAGGGGTTGTTTCAGCTTTTAGGCAATTGTAGAAATCTGTGGTTAGTTTAAATACATTTATTGTGCAAAGAGGACATCCTTAGAAAACAGCTGAAAAAATTGATAACGGCAGTTTCTCTTAAGTGTCTATTCCTATTCCTCCGCTCTAGGCGGGTAAGTGGAAAACATATATGCTTCCCTTTAGTAATTCTTTTTAACATACATTAAGAGAAACGTGCTTTACTGTTCTCTGGCTGACCTTGAGGTTATGCAGTTTAAAGGCTCAAAGAATCAAGGTAGGTTTTGAAGCACACCGACATATATTTGAAACTTTTGTGGGGTTGTTTTTGTTGTTTTGTTTTTTTTTTCACTAGCATTTTATGCTGGTGATACAGACAAGTTGTGTGTTTTAGCAGCAGCTTTCTTTAGAACAACTAGTTATAGTGGAAAGAGAAGTCTAAGGATTCTGAATTTCCTTTTTGTACCACCTGTGATTCAGTTAATTGCCCAAAGACTAGGTAGTTCAGTTCCTTTATCTCTGGCTTTAGCACCCTCTTCTTAAAGATCAGACATTGTTGATATTCCCTGGTTTCCTCTTGCCTGCTGGAGGAGAAATAAAAACCAAAGCAGAGCTTATTCAAAGGGTACTGGACTGTGAGGGAGAAATCAAGATGCTAGAAACTTCTGGGCAAGAGAATTGGAACTTCAGGGTTTGCATCTAGTGTCCTTGAAAACGATATCCTTTACAAATGAATGTTATGGTAAGCACATCTGCCATATTTAGGAGTAAAGAAAATGAAAGCAAATGGTCTGAAGAAGGGAATTGCTGTATATCCACAACTGCTGGGTTTCCTCTTGCCTGCTGGAGGAGAAATAAAAACCAAAGCAGAGCTTATTCAAAGGGTACTGGATTGTGAGGGAGAAATCACAATGCTAGAAACTTCTGGGCAAGAGAATTGGAACTTCAGGGTTTGCATCTAGTGTCCTTGAAAACGATATCCTTTACAAGTGAATGTTATGGTAAGCACATCTGCCATATTTAGGAGTAAAGAAAATGAAAGTAAATGGTTTGAAGAAGGGAATTGCTGTATATCCACAACTGCTGGGGGTGGGAGGACCTCTTCTGAAGTCACTGCTACAATAACATAAAATAAAAGTTTTCTGGAAATTCTGTCAATGTGGCTTGTTATTTCCTCAGCCCTGCTTTTAATGGGGAGGCAGAAAGTGTGGGGGGGTGTATACATCTGCACAAAATCTTTTTCTTAGTATAAATTATACCGTTTAATCGGTTATGTTCCATGGGGTTCTTTAAAATCACCTTCTTTTTAAGGTGGTATTAAAAATATATGATTTCTGAAACAAAAATCTAAAGCTTGCTTTTTTTACTTTTTTGGCAGGGAGATGTTCTGTTTCAGATTCTCTGGTAGCAAATAGAAAAGTGATAATTTACATATATTTATATATATAGTGTGTGTATTTATATATAGAAGACACATCAGCAAAAAAGTTGATTGCAGTGTGGAAAGTTAACTTACGGAAATGTTTACTTGATTCTAGGCTTGTACATTCCAGTTGTTCCAATTCTTCTTAACACATGTCAGAAAAGCTTGTTGACTCTATTAGAATGAAAGTTGCGTTTCATTAATCATTACAATATGTGCTGAGATAAATTGTCCCTAGTTCCTGCTTGTGTGCAGATAAATTTGGGGTTTACACAAAGTGTTTATTTTCAGAAAAGGCAAAGTTTTAAGCCTTTTTTTTTAACAGCATACTACCTTGAGAGAACTTAAGTTTCTTTGTGAAGTTTTTTAACTTACTAGAGTTTTTGACTAAGAGTTAATGATGAAGTAGTGAGGACTGATGTCTCAAAGCAGCAATGCAGCACATTAATGTCATACTTACAGAAGTAGCTGCAGTGTTATTTCTCATTGATAAAGCCTTTCAGTGTAGAATGGAGCAATAATGGTTACAAATTTGTCTCATGAATTTGCCTAAATTTCTGTTAGGTGACCAATAGCATGTGCTTAGTCTTATGTAGCAGTCATACAAGAAGGTGAGGCTATCTGACAAGCCTAACAGGGAAAGTATAGAATTTTAAAACTCTTTCACAGGCACCCCTTTGTCATGGGGAAAGAGCTTATGTGCCCTTGGGAGGTTGGGAGCTGAGGCTCTGAGAGCAGCATATGGACCCACATTTCAGGTTCAAAGCCCCTTACTTAGTGCAGATGGCCAAAGGCTTCTTACAGATAAAATCTCCATCCTGAATCGTTGGTCTGAACATTTTCAAACACTCTTTAGTGCTAACCGTGTAGTCCAAGGCTAAGGAATCCAGGACATTTTACAACATCCTGTGAAAAACGAATTGGATATAGCCCCTGCCGTGGGAGAGACTCTTAAGGCTATACAGCAGGTGAAAACTGGCAAGGCAGCTGGGGTCGATGGAATCCCACCCGAAATCTGGAAGCACGGAGGCCAAGCACTTCATGCTAAATTTCACGAGCTAGTTGTGCGCTGTTGGGAGCAAGGTAAATTACCATCAGATTTTTGTGATGCAATCATCATCACTGTATAAAAAAAAAAAAGGTGTAAAGTCAGACTTCTCAAGCTACCGAGGTATAACTGTTCTCCATTGCTGGAAAAATTCTTGCAAGAATACTATTGAACAGATCAGTACCCGCTATCGCAGAAGAACTTCTACCTGAAAATCAGTGTGGTTTCAGAGCTAGTAGAAGTACCTCAGACATGGTATTTGTTCTCAGACAACAGCAAGAAAAGCGTAGAGAACAGAATAAGGGGCTCTATGTAACTTTCATTGACCTCACTGTGAGTAGAAAAGGCCTGTGGCTAATCTTGGAACGATTAGGTTGTCCCCTCAAGTTCCTCAAAATGATTATTCTGTCACACGAGGATCAGCAAGGCCAAGTCAGATATGGCGATGCACTCTCTGAGCCCTTCCTAATAACCAGTGGTGTGAAACAAGGTTGCGTTCCTGTACCAACTTTATTCACTATCTTCTTCAGCATGATGCTCCAAAGGGCTATGGTAGACCTCGACAAACAAAACGGCATTTATATTCGATATCGTACTGATGGGAGCCTCTTCAATCTAAGGCGACTGAAGGCCCACACTAAGACCCTAGATCATCTTGTCAGTGGACTGATTTTTGCTGATGATGCCGCCCTTGTTGCCCACACAGAAGCAGCTCTGCAGCGTTTAACACCTTGCTTTGCAGAGGCGGCTGAGCTTTTTGGGCTGGAAGTCAGCTTGAAGAAGACAGTAGTTCTCTACCAACCTGCACCACAAGAAGATTATCATCATGCCCACATTACCACTGGCGAGTCAGAGCTTAAGTCAGTTCAGCATTTCAGCTATCTGGGAAGCATTATTTCCTCGGATGCCACGGTAGAGCCTTCGGAAAATTCCATAGAAGAGTCTGGTGCAATAAGCACCTGAAGAAAAGTACAAAGATTAGTGTCTATAGAGCCACTGTACTGTCTACTCTTTTATATGGGTCTGAATCATGGGTTATCTACCACCACCTGTGACTTCTCGAACGCTTTCATCAGCGCTGCCTCCTTACAATTCTAAACATCCATTGGACTGACTGTGTGTCAAATGTTACTGTCCTCAAACAGGCAGGGGTCACCAGTGTTAAAGCCATATTGCTGAAATTGCAGCTGCGCTGGGCAGGGCACGTCTCTAGGATGAAGGATCATCGCCTCCCTAAGATCTTGTTTTACGGTGAGCTTGCCACCAGTTGCCGAAAGGGAAGTGCCCCAAAGGAGATTTAAGGACACCCTGAAACAATGCCTTAGCCTTGGCCATATTGACTACCATCAGTGGTCCACCTTGACTTGCAGTCGGGAGACTTGGAGGCACACCATACATAACGCCGTTGAGTCCTTTGAGAACACACACAGAACGAATCTCAAGGAGAAAAGACGGCGCAGAAAGAATCACACCCTGGCTATACCACCCAAGGAGAGCTTTCGCTGTGGTTTTTGCAGGCGGATTTGCCTATCTCACATTGGCCTTTTTAGCCATCAGCGCGCTTGTAGTAAGCGTGGGTAAAGCCCTTCCCAAATCTTCGTTTGCAAAATCAGGCCATGATGATGATGATGAGAGTTTTAAAATTAGAAAGAAATGTCATGTACCTATTTTAAGTAATAGGCACCAATGAAGTAATCATGTTTAGATAAGTACTACAATTTAAGTTTCATTTCACAGCTTTGTTTTCAAACTTCTGCATATATTTAGAGTCTTCCTGTTTTGTTTGTGGTGCGTTTATGCAACTAGATGGGATTACACCTAAACTATTTCACATTAAAGATAAAACCTGTGCACTTTTTCTCATGAAAGACAGTTTTTCAGTTTGATTTACAAGCACTAAAGGACCAGTCAGCCCCTTTTGTTTGAAGAATTGTCTTTCCTTTTAGCTCATATAAATAATAAGCTACAAATGTATAGATAAATATTTTAATCAATTGTTGGGGGTTTTGTTTGGTTTTTTGATTATATCTATGTGTATATATATATAAAATCCCATTTATGTAAACTCATTGCCAAGTTTTCATGGAATTTTTCTTCTATTTTGTAAAATAATGTAGAAACTTTTTGTCAGCTCTCTCTTCTCTAGTCTCTTATTTTACAAAGTTCTGCAACATCTGTCACCCCGACTTCCTGTTCTGTACATTTCTTAGGAACTCTTCTGAGTGGATAATTTCACAATTAAAAGACTTTGGGAAACCTGATAAATTATGTAGCATAAGCTATATGCCCTACTTATGTTGGAATGCATCACTTTAGCTCTTCAAATGGTGCAGGCACTGGAACTGCTATAAATAGTTACAAAATCTGATTTCAGTACAGACACATTATTATTAATTTATGCAAGGCTGGTAATTCTGCCTGCCTTTGATTGTCAGGGTTAAAATCCTGAGTTTGAGGACACGACAGTAGCTTAGAAAAACTTGTGCTGACAGTTCTGCCACTTGTAGGGCAAAGCTTGAACTTGTTGGGTGGGAAGACAGGCATAAAGTGCCTGTGCAAGGCAATTTATGTGCCTTCCTGTGCAAGGAAGATGTAAGTTTCTTAACGTGATGCAAGAGTTCATGTTTGGAGGGGAACGAGTGCAGTTACCTAGTTCTTGCGCCATGTTTCAGTCCATAGCTGGGAGCAGAGCCCAAGGTTCTGCATCTTGTTAGGCCCATGAACCATCACATAGCTCTGAAGCAGGTGGCAAGGTCATTTTCTTCTGCTTTTCTTCACAAGAGGTAGTGTCCTGTTAGGCTTGTTCTGTATGGTCTGCTGGCAGACAAGTATATGCAAGTAGATCTGTAATTTCCAGGCTTACCAGTGACTTGTCAGATGCTATCCAGCATAATTTATATATATATATGTATATATATTTTTATATATATGCTGTTGATAAAAACCTAGGAAATTCTTTTCTCCTGTGTGCATGCTTCCAGATTACTGGAAAAAAAATGAAGCAATACATCCCCCCCCCCCCCCCCCCCCGGCTACATGTTGCAGAATCCCTACCTTGAAATCTGCTTATTTGATTTTTTTTCATTCTTGGTGTCCTTACCGCTGTTAGGATTGCATCTCAAGCCACAATACAAAATACAACTCCAGGAAAAAAAAAGACAAGTATGTGAAAACCAGAGTGATGGCTTAGCCAGGTCAACTAAACTGACAAACTAAATTTCTTTTGTTAGAGTGTTTGAATGTATTAAGGGTCATAGAGTCCAAAAGTATAGCTCAACCTGAGAATGAGTTAAGAAGCCTAAAAAATAGAGGGATGAAGAATTACCCAACTGCAGAAAATTTGACTTGGGTTTAGAACGCTAATTTGGTGAAAATTATTGAATGCTTACTGGGGACAAATGTTATGCTTTTGGGATTATAACCATGGATATATGTGTTAGAACTTAAAACTGGTTACCTGAGTGTTTTGTCAGAAATGCCTAACATCTTGTTTCTTTGGACTGCTTAAGGAGCTAGGGCATTCTGGAGTATGTGGTTAAGTCTGCAGCTGAGTTACTATTCCATATGGTCCTCAGAAAATCATAGAATCATAAAATAGTTAGGGTTGGAAAGGACCTTAAGATCATCTAGTTCCAAACCCCCTGCCATGGGCAGGGACACCTCACACTAAACTATATCACCCAAGGCTTCGTCCAACCTGGCCTTGAGCACCGCCAGGGATGGAGCATTCACAGCCTCCCTGGGCAACCCATTCCAGTGCCTCATAGAAGGCCACCAAATTGGTCAGGCAGGATTTCCCCTTAGTGAAGCCATGCTGGCTGTCACCAAGCACCTTGTTGATTTTCATGTGCCTTAGCATGCCTTCCAGGAGAATCTGCTCCAAGATTTAGCAGGCACAGAGGTGAGACTGACTGGTCTGTAATTTCCCTGGGTCATCCATTTTCCCCTTCTTGAAAATGGGGATTATAGTTCCCTTTTTCCAGTCATGTTACCTCCTTTGCAAAATGCAGCATACCTGAATTACTTGGGAACAGCAGCATTGATTAACCTGTTTGGTAGTAGGTGACACATCTAGCCAAAGGTGGCTTTAATAGAACAAATGCCTTGTTTTCCTAAAACACTGCACCAAATATTTGGTGTTTTGTAACTGACTTGTGTACAAAGCATTTCAGTTGTGATTCCAGTAGTTTTCTATTCAGCTGCTCAACAGCTTTTGTTATCTGGATGCACTATTGGCTGGATTCTAAACCAAAATAATGACATTGTAGGTAATTTGGCAAAATATTCTAGAGGAGAAATCTGTGTATAAAGCCCTGAACTTCAGTATTTCATAGTAGAGTTTTGGGGTTTTGCAGTTCAGGCTTGTCTAGTTTTCTGTTCCTGTCCTTTGTTAGAAATCTATACTAGATTTGTGTCTAATGTTTTAATTTGTATTAAAATATTATTTAGTAGTTTCAAGGTGGCTGCCCATCTGAAATGTTTTGGGGGGTTTGTTTGGGGTTTTTAGGTTTTTTTTTTTTTTAGTATCTAGTGAAATGTTTGACATGACTTCACAAGGTAGTGTTTAACTTAATGGAGGGCTGGCAGCATTGGTGTGTTGTGTTTTAAAATGTAGGCACTTTTGTGTTATTTAGTTCACTTGCTAATAAAAAGTCTTCTGTATACAGTAATAATGTATAGTCTTATATAATATACATAAGATAAATGCTGCTGAAGAGCCACCCCTTAAGAAAACTACTAGAAAGGTATTTTGCATTAAAGTCATTCAGTTCCAAGTGGTTTGTGTTGAATTTCTGGCTCAGTACTGCGGCTTCAGCTGTAAAGTGTGTCCTCCCTTTCTTTGCCACGGTGTTGAGGTATTCACCTGGGAGGGGAGGGATGAGATTTGGAATTTCTTAATGCAGAAAAAGTTTGTCTGACTTTCTGCTCAGCTGTTTCAATCACTTCTGATCTATAAAATTAAGTATTATATTTTTCTTTATTTTTGTTTTGATCTTATTTTTCTCCAGCTCTTATTTCAGAGAAATGGCAGATCTTTGCTTTTGCAAGAAAATGGTTAGAAGCTGACTTCCAGCAGGGTGCAGCGTTATTGGAGAGAGTATTTGTCCCTAGAACGCGGTGCCTGGATGCCAGAAATGGGTATTATTTTAAGCAGTGTTTCTTGTGGTAGTTGTAGATGACTCTCCAGTCAACAGTTTGCCTCCGGAATTCTGTCCTGAGTTATGTGAGGATATGGTTTCGTGTTACTGGTTTATCATGTAGTTGCCACTAAGCAGGTACTTCTGTTCCACCTTGCCCCAGACCAGTTTCTCCTTGTTGCTTTGCCTGTATCAAATCTAGTGGTCTTGCTGCTGTTTTTTTTTACCCAGTTCAGTTGATGTGGTGCAGAGAAAAAGAATAAAAACCCTTTCTGAATAAAACCTTTTACATGATGATTGTCAAGTTCATGGATACTCTTAAGCTGTTGTAACAGCAGTGTGTGAAGAGCTGTTACACCTGAAGACTGTGTGTAGTATCCATTCGTGTGTAATTTGGGGGCCCTGTGGAATGATGTGATGTGTATCGGAAGTTTGAAAACATTGCCAGTTTCTCTTATTTGGAAAGGCTTATTAGTGTTCAACTGGAAATTTAAGATTAGATCTAGTAACTAAATCCCCAAAGCACGTAGGTGATAAATGGAGAAAGAGAAATTTGTCAGTGATTGTGTGGGAGAGAAAACGAGAAAAAAGATGTAATCAGCCAAAACCAGGGGAAAAATGTAAATGTTGAGCAGTGTGTTTCACTCTCTGACTTATGAATTATTTCACATAACAGAGAATGAATAAAAATAGAGATTTTTGTTGGTGTTCTGAATGTGAGGTAAAAAAAGCCTATATTGAAAATGTTTATTTCTGGAGCATATGAGTTAGGTGAATGTTGGCATTGAAATAGAGAAAGTAAAACTTACTGGTAATAGAGATGATCCTAACCAAGTTTCCCTTTCAGGGAAAGAATATGTCTTTCTATGTAGTAGATCTAGCTTGATTGTCACTTTGGATGTTTTCTTCTATTGTTGTGATAGGGCTAGCACTGAAGAGAGCAGAGCTGAGGATACTAGTGCTGCCTTTCTCCAGTCTGTAACCTTATCTGTGAAACACATATTCATGACATGGGACAGGATTTTGTGGGCTGTTGTTTTTTATGGAAATGGGAATTGAGGCTCTCTTTGCAAGAAAGGGGCCAGTGAGCAAAATCAAGTGTTTGGTGTACTAAAGTTTATTTACAGTTTCAGGAAACTTCAGTTCCTTAAGAGTTGATTGAACTGCTTAGGGGAAAAAAAATGCAGTAGCTGTGTTGTTACCCTCATTCTTGGATTGTATTGTCTTAGAGACTTAGAAGTGTGTGTGGCCATGTTTTTGAACTTTATTGAATTGTGAAAAATAAGCATTTGGTATTAGTCCTTGCAGTACATAAACCAACAAAAAACCTCAACAAAAACCCAACCAACCAAAGAAAGAAACAAAAAGAAACCAAAAAAAATCAACCCCAAGAAACCAAACACTAAACAAAAACCAAACACAAAGTCCAGACAAACAGGTCTTTCCCCCTCCCCCCAAAAAATCACCCACAGCTGAAAAACATATAAATCTTTCAGCCTCAGTTGGTTTTTTATTTAACTTTGACTTTGGTAATGTTTATGGTAAATACAGTTTGGCAAGGTATAGCTACAAATTGTGTTTAGAGTTCCTGTGTGACCAAAGTCACCTTCTGAGACAAAAGTACCTATTCGATGATTCTAATTTACTATTTGAGTGTAATTGAAACCAAAGTGCATGACTTCAGCAGAGGCAGTGGCTTATGGTAAAATTATCAACTCAGCCACCTATAGACAAAACTATATTCCCAGAAACTGTAATATTCAAATTCAGAAGTCTTCAAAATCTTAATTTCTCATTTTTTCTTTCCAAATAATTTCTCTTCTAGAGTTAATTTTTCTATGTGCATGCACAAAGATTTTATTATCCTGTGAAGCTAATAAGAAAACCAGACCCTAGCTTCTTTCACATAAATTATAAGCTTTTTTTTTTTATTTGTTTGAAAAATCTTTAACTGTTTTAAGGATACATAAAATAAATTTGCTTTCAGTTTTTAGAAGATTAAAATCAACCTAATTGTCTTAAATGTCAGCATCACTGAAAAAAGGTCAAAGGTGTTGATTCTCTCCCAACCCCCATAATTCATCAGACCTAAATTTGCACTGAAGTTGTTGGGAATTGTTTTTATTATCCATCTTAACTAAAATATTTGTTCTTTCTGAAGGAATGTTTCTTTGAGGTGTGAAATTTCTTTCTCAAAAGTACAGAGACAGCCTCTGAAGTTAATGGCTTATAATGATTATGGGGCAATAACAGTATTTTGAGAGTAGAATTTTGAGAATAGAGCATCTATTGACAGATAATTAACACTTTACCAACAAGTTTTTTGTGCCAAAATATTAAAGATGCAAGATTGTTTCTTTGCCTAGTATTTGAGTATTGTTTGAAAAGTGGTCTTAATGTGTTAGCTGCATGGAGTAGCTTAATTTTGATTTATTTGTTAAGCAGGGGGGTTTACTAGGGGAAATTAACTCCTCTGGAGAGACTGGTATCGGGAGGGAAACTTCTATTTTCTTTGAACTGTCATAACTTCACCATTTCACCCTGCTGCATCTCGTGGTTGAGAAAGAAGGGCAGAAACAACTCTGAATTGCCTTTTTATATTTGTTTTACTAAGCTTGTCATGGCTTTGAAAGTTCCTTGTGGAAACCATTTTCTCAGGGAAGAATGCACCCAGGGCATTGTGTCTGCATGCCATGGAGAAGGAGGTGGTTTGTTGCAACAGCAGCTCTTGCTTCAGTAATATACCTTTCATATTTACAACAAAGACAAAACACAAAGGAGTGCTATTTCCTGGAAGAAAGCGTGAGAGGCTGTGATAATGCAATCAGTTAGTAGATTTTGAAAGCAACACATCACTTTTGTGACCCATCTTGTGAGCGTTTCTTTGTTTGCTGAATGTACTCAGTAACATCATGTGTGATGGCTCATCTCCTTTCCAGAGGATATTGTATGTCCAGGTCTTTAATTTAGTTTTTTTCTCTCTCTTTTTTTTTTTTTAACATTTGTTGCAAGTGTTATATTGGTTCCATAGTGAGTGATATTTATTTAGCCAAATGAAGATTAAAAAGATGAAAATTCTGAAGTCTTTTAGGATTTCTTGCATGTTATATTACCATGGGTCATTAAATTGGTCACTAACTGTATCTGTTAGGAAATGTAACTCTTGTTCTTCTGAGGTTAAGTAGCAAATTTTGTGTGTTCTTTCAGTTGTCAGAAATCTTGGGGAGCATTAGAAACTCAACTTTTGAAAATGTATTTGACTAATGAATCGCTCTTTCATTTTTTCCCCAGCAGGTTCGATCTGTGGATGAGATGAATCATGAGTTTCAAGCTCTTGCCCTAGAATCTCGGGGAATGGGAGAGGTAATTATTGACAGCTGAAAATGCAGTTGGTTGCAAAAGTTGATAAAAATTAAGAAGTCTTAAATAATATGATGTGAATCAAAGGTCTTCTCTTAAGACCAAATTGGTTTTTCAGGCAGGTGAAGATTTCTGTGAAGATAAACTAATTACTTTGAAGAGCTTTGGTATGGTTGTTCACTGGATCTGCTGCGGTACTGTGTCAGTCTGATTTTATGACTGATACTCTTGGGGAAGTGACAGTAATTTATTTGAAAGTTTGTGCAGTTCTCTGAAATGGGACGTTCTCATTGTCACCGTATCTAGGCTAGTGAAACAGCTGCTTACTACCTCTGAGAAGCTAGAGACTGGGATTTGAGAAAAGTCTGACTCCAGAAAAAGTGCAGCTGGCATACCCTAGCAGAAATGTGTGGTTATTTACTGGTAATTTTGCTGCTAATTACTCCTTAAAAGAAAATATTTAACCACGGTGAAGACTGCTATTATATAATTTAGCTATAGGGAAGAAGGACTTACTCGTTTGGTTTCTTGGTTTTGGGTTTTTTTTAATACAGCCAGTCTACTTGGAGGGATCAGGGAGGATGACTTGGCTCCTTCAAATGTAGTTCCGGGAACTGTTGAGAAAGTAATCAATGTGCATTAGGGTTACTTGCCCTGACAGGACATGCTAATAAAATAAATTCACATTGAACATTTTAGATTGGATATAAGGAAGAAGTTCTTTGCTGTAAGGGTGGTGGGCCACTGGAATGGGTTGCCCAGGGAAGTTGTGAATGCTCCATCCCTGGTGGTGTTCAAGGCCAGGTTGAACAGAGCCTTGGGTGACATGGTTTAGTGGAAGGTGTGCCTACCCATGGCAGGGGGGTTGGAACTAGATGTTCTTAAGGTCCTTTCCAACCCTAACTATTTTACGATTCTGTGAACTAAGATTTCAAATGATGATCATTTTGTCCTGCCTGGTATTTGCCTAATTCAGTTGACAGTTGAACCAGTGACAATATTTCAGCTTAACTTTCTTAAAATGATAGGACCATGATCTTTATGGAAACCATAACTTACTGTTAAAAATTAAATGCCGTGTTCTAGTGACTGAATGTTTCTGGGCTGGTGCATGGCTATTGATTTTTTTACTGCAGTGAAGCATTTAACTAGTCAGTTGGCTTTTCAGCAATTTTTACTTCATCCAGAGTTCCATGTCTGTCTTTAACTATCTGCATTTGAAGAAGCACTAATAGATGAAGGCATGTTATTCTGAAAGCCAAGTAGCTACATGGGATGTGCTTGCTTCTTCCTGTCCACCCCATCCCCCCCACCTCTAAAAACCTTTGAGAAGTAAAGGTGTTAGTAAGGTATGTGGGATAATACCAACAGTTGTGATAGAGCAGATGGGTAAAATTCTTACTGGTGGTTGTTCTTTTGTCACCTGTAAAGTACTCTGAAAGATTGAAGGCAGAGAAAGTGAAGGTTGGCACAAATGCCTGGTTATTAAATTGAGGTATATGTGACTGCTCATACAGATCTCAGGTTGAGGGACATATTTCTGCATGGTTATGATTTTATTTGTTTTCATGGTATTCTGTGGATCTGTGAAGATGCTTAAAAAACAACAAAAAACAACAAAAAAGCAGTAGAAATTCAAAATCCAAACCCCCCTACATGCAAGAATCCAGAGTTCTGCTACAGTGCTGTAGCATCAGAAATTGATATATCGTGACCCTGCACTTACTCAGTTATTATGACTTTGATTATTACCTCAGGTTATTATGACTTTGATTTCAACACTTTCTTATAGGTATCTTGGGGTAATAGAGTTTCACACAGCTAGGCTGAGTAAGTCAGTAATTTTCTTACTATATTGCACAACAGTAAAGTAGCTCTGCAATAACCTTCTTTTTTATTATAACCTTCAAAATATTATGAGAAGTGTCTCATAAATACCCTTGTAAGCTAGGACTGTAGTATGTGTATGTTCTTAGGTGCTGCCCTCTGTCTACTTTGACAGGTGTGAAAGGGAGGTCATGCCAAGTGATCTGCTTCTAGCTATTGGGAGGTTGTTCTCTTCCTCATTTTCTCTATCTGGATAGATTTTATTCCAAACTGAAAATGATTTCTTGTTCATAATTCTAATCCTTCTTTGTCTTTTTTTTTTTTTTTCTTCCCCATCTGGGAATCAGTACTTGGCATTAGGAGGCTGTTAAGTCTTGATTTTCACATCATTACTAAAATCAAGACTGTCTGTGAATCCTGAGCAAGTATTGCTTCCATGTGCTAATGTAAAGTAATATAGTACAAAATCTGTTTTCATTATATTTTAACACATTTTGGAAATAATGCATACTGGAGATCCTTCTGTTAAGCAGTCCATCTGAACTGCATTCAGATGGAGCGTGGTCTCAAACACTATCAGGACAGCATAATGTGAGTCAGTTGTACTGTTTCCTTGATCTGTTTATGTCTTGCAATTCTTTGTTAATTTATTCTGTAAAGAAGCAGTAGAGTTTTATTAGCAAGAGATCTGCGGATTGCAGGCATCCTTCACTAAATGTCCTCTGAATTTTTAGCTCTTAGATTTAGCTCTAAGAGCTAAAAATTATACACAGATAATGCGTCTGGCTTCAGCTCCCAAAAGCTAGCGTGACCCTTAAGTTCATGATAATACTCTGAAGAAATAACAACACATGGTGCTGTTTCTCTTCTCAGGCTTATATAAAACTTTCTGCCAAACAGGATATAAATAAAAATATTTTTTGATAATGTCTATTCGTATAGTAACTTAAGAGGGTCAAAGCACACAATGATTTCATTTTAGGGATAGTGTATACATTTCTGGTGTCAAAACTTCATTCAGAGAAATCATAGAAGGCTCTGTAGGATTAACTTCTGATCCTAAAAATTAAAAAAATAATTCAAGACCCAGTAATTGAGACTGTGCAGTTACTTATCAGCGAGCTGGTTAAGAGGCAGCTTTAGCATGATTGGTTATTATCTCTGTGTAGAAAAGGGCTTTATTTCATCTGCCAGAGACCTGACAGGGATCAGTGTTGATACTAAAAAAGACACTTTTAGTGTACTGTTAGAAGATCTTTGTAAGAAATAAGGCAATCTTTTCCATTATTTTGAATTAGAATCGGATGTGTCTTTGTGAGGTTTCTTTTTGTTTTGGGTTAAATGCAGGAAATGTTGAGCATAATGCATATTATCAAAGCATGAAGATTTTAGCTACTTGGGTTAATTTGCGATGATTTCTTGATGAAGTCTTTTACAGTAAAACTAATCAAGTGGGCTTTTTTTTTTCTGGTCTGTTAAAGAGGAACACACTTGTTTTGGTTTTCTGAAAAGTACTCTTTTTTTTGAGTTCTATCATTAAGAAGTTGATAGCTGATAGGACTGCTGATTTACATGGCAGTCCAATAGTTTAAACATCCCTTTAAAAAAAGCATCATATATGTCATATCCATCATCTGTCCAAAAAACACCAAAGTAAATGTAAACCACTGGCCTTTGGAGGTGCCAAATTATAAACTTTAGGAAAAATCCATTCATTTAAATACATGAAGGACTTCTCTTACGTAGCATCTTTAACACAAGCCTTTCTGTAAATCTGTTTCATCTTCAATAGGATACAGTTTAGTCTTGTGAAGTATAGATGATGCAGTATGTTTTGTCTTAAAGATACTGTATATTCTTTGTGTACCAGTGTACATGAAGACTGCAAGCAGTTGAATATATCTGAAATTTGAAAGCATGCATATTTGTGTATTATTTCTAACATTGTGTTGCCTGGACACCCGATAGTGGAATTTATTAATTTCAGGCTAAGCACACTTTAAGGTAATGCTCATGTTATGACTCCCAGGATATTAATACATCTGTTTTATTCTGGCATGGTTGTGTTAGGTTGTGACACCTTCGCTTCTGTATTTCTTACACGTCTTAGCTGGACACACATTTGAACTTGTGTTAAGACTGAATTTAGAATAAAATGTGATTCTCTTTCTCAAAACCAAGGTTTCATAGATACTAAATGCTTGCATTCTGTTCTACCACTATCCTATAAAATGAAAAATAAATAGTACTGTAAACTTGTTACAGGATAAAGCTAAAAAGGATGAGTAGAGTGCATAGACTGATCTGAAATTTATAATCTTTTGCTTTTAGTTGAACAGTGGTTGTAAGATTCCATGAATCTATTTTCTGTGTCCTCTGACAGCTAACTTCATCCTTTAAATTCAGGGTAAACTTAATATCCTTGTGCTCCCGAAGTGAGCTTGGTTGACACCTAGTAATGATTCTGCCATGCATTGACAAAGTGGGTATCTCAGCTGCGGCAGGTTCTAGCAGTGTAGTGCTCTTGCAAGTCTAATACTCTTCTATAGTTTTGTTGAGCGTTGGCTGTATCACCCTCCACCTGTGGCATTTCACAGGGACTCAAGTTGATGCAGAGACTCAAATCCTCGTTTATTATCACCGAGCCCTTTTTATCCCCTTGTTCGGTACTTTCCCAACCTGCATATACATACAACGTTCAGTCTTGTTGGCCACTGTGAAACTCTCCAGGTAAATAGTCCAATCATAATGTTGCAGACCCTCTCACAGCCCCCGCATTGTCTGGCCTTCAAGGCTGCAACTCATTGCCCCAGGGCTTGTCAAATCACCAAGGCCTCAGAGCTCATTCCTGAACTCTTTTTCATGCAAATCTCACTGCCTTCAATCCCCACATCCACCCTGAGTCCTGTTCTAATGAATGTAAGGACCCCATGGATGTCTGTAGGTTAGGCAGCCAAAATACTTCTGGTAAGAGCTCTTGGCAGCACAGAGAAACAATTGTCAATCCTTAAGTTATTCCAGAGAAGTTTTTGCCACCCCTGTTTCAGTGTTTTAATATTGGGGCCTGGCAGTTTTACTCTCTTCTTGAAGCTGTTTTCATGAGCTCTTTCAGTGCTACACTAAAACACCTAAAAAAAGTACTCTTGTTACGAGTTTCATCAAGGCTTATACTAAGCATCTGTGAGGTTCAGAAGAGGTTTTTTTTTAGTCATTCAAGTAGCAAGAGAATCAAAGCTCCACTACATAGTTTTGTATTGCAAACAAAGAATTATCAGGTTATGTTTTTTTTCTAAATTTAAAAGATTTTGAATTGAACATTAAATTTTGCAAAACCTGATGGATTACAGTGCCACTGTCCATATATTTTTTTTTTTCCTTTTGCATGTTGCTTTCACTGTAGTTTCAGTTTCAGACCTTGTGAATTATGTAATATCTAGTATGAGAATACAGGCCTTTAGTTACATATTGAAGAGAAAATGCAATATGCCGTTTGGCAGTTTCACGGTTACCAGTTGGAAAAGCTAGAGGAATAAAGTAAAAGCTCTAAAACAGAAGTAAAAAGAACGTTGGCATTTGAGGTCTTTTTTTGCTTGTGCAGTGCTTCTGTCAAGTAACATGTCTTCTCAAGGACATTACAGTACTGTCTAGTGGTACAGGTGGTACTAGTCTAGCTTTAAACTTTCTGCTTTATAAATTGTACAGCTAAATGGAATCGTTGGTATGTGGAAATTCAGATTTGAATGTCACAAATCTGTAACCAGCAGATCCCTGTGGTCTAAAGGTGACTTGACACCATGTCCTAAAATTTGGAACATGGTGCATTTCTAAGGGAACAGAACTTTACAAAGAATTGCTGCTGTTTCTGATTATGATAGCAGTAGTTAAAGGCCAAGCTTTTGAATGTGCGTGGGAAGAAGGCAGTGTTGGTTAAAGTTTGAGAGGATTGACATGGTTTAACACAGGGATTAATTTGATCATTTTTTTTCCAGCGGCTTCTGTATTTTTCATCTCTTGGTCATGACTTCAGAATCTCAGTCTTCTTAGGGTCATTTAAGCAATTTCTTTATACAATATCAGCTTCAGTAACAGAACTCTTGTTTATTCCTTGACAGCATGTGCTTCCTTATGTACAGCTGACTTTGTTATCTCATATTAATTACTTGCATATCATAGAATCATAGAATACTTAGGGTTGGAAGGGACCTTAAGATAATCTAGTTCCAACCCCCCTGCCATGGGCAGGGACACCTCACACTAAACCATATCACCCAAGGCTTTTTCCAACCTGGCCTTGAACACAGCTAGGGATGAAGCATTCACAACTTCCCTGGGCAACCCACTCCAGTGCCTCACCACCCTCACAGTAAAGAACTTCCTCCTTATATCCAATCTAAACTTCCCCTATTTAAGTTTTAACCCATTACCCCTTGTTCTGTCACTACAGTCCCTAATGCAGAGTCCCCTCCCCAGCATCCTTATAGGCCCCCTTCAGATACTGGAAGACTGCTATGAGGTCTCCACGCAGCCTTCTCCAGGCTCAACAGCCCCAACTTTCTCAGCCTGTCTTCGTGTGGGAGGTGCTCCAGTCCCCTGATCATCCTTGTGGCCCTCCTCTGGACTTGTTCCAACAGTTCCATGTCCATTTTACTTTGAGGACACCAGAACTGTACACAGTACTCCAAGTGAGGTCTCACAAGAGCAGTGAAGAGGGGCAGGATCACCCTCTTCGAGCTGCTGGTCACGCTCCTTTTGATGCAGCCAAGGATCTGGTTGGCTTTCTGGGCTGCGAGTGTACAGTGCTGGCTCATGTTAAGTATGTCATGTGGGACAGTGTTGAACGCTTTGCACAAATCCAGGTAGATGGCATCAGCTGCTCTATGCCTGTCCATCAGTTTTGTAGCGCCATCATAGAAGGCCACCAAATTGGTCAGGCAGGATTTCCCTTTAGTGAAGCCATGCTGGCTGTCGCCAAGCACCTTGTTGATTTTCATGTGCCTTAGCATGCCTTCCAGGAGAATCTGCTCCAAGATTTTGCCAGGCACAGAGGTGAGACTGATTGGTCTGTAGTTCCTTGGGTCATCTATTTTCCCCTTCTTGAAAATGGGGGTTATATTTCCCTTTTTCCAGTCGTTGGGAACTTCACCTGACTGCCATGATTTTTCAAATATGATGGACAGTGACTTAGCAACTTCATTTGCCAGCTCCTTCAGGACCTGTGGATGGATTTCATCAGGTCTCATGTACGTTTAAGTTTTTAAGATGGTCTGGAACCAGATCCTCTCTTACAGAGGGCCTAAGGTCTTCATTCATACAGTCCCTGTGTCTTCCTTCCATGACTTGGGTGTTGTGGTCAGTGTTTGCCAGTGAAGACTGAGGCAAAGAAGTCATTCAGAATCTCAGCTTTCTCCAAATCCAGTGTAGCCAGTTCTCCTGATAGCTTCTGTAGAGGGACCACGTTATCCCTAGTCTGTCTTTTATTTGCTATGTACCTATAGAATCCCTTCCTGTTATCTTTCACATCCCTAGCCAAGTTTAATTCTAACTGGGCCTTAGCTTTCCTAACCTGGTCCCTAGCTTCCCAGACAGCATCCCTGTATTCTTCCTAGGCCGCCTGTCCTTGCTTCCACCTTTTATAAGCCTTTTTTTTCCCCTCTGAGTTTCCTCAGTAGCTCCTTATTCATCCAAGGAGGTCTCCTGGTCCTCCTCCTGCTGCATTTCCTTCTAGTAGGGACACAACACTCCTGAGTTTGCAATAGGTGATCCTTGAATATCAACCAACAGTCTTGTGCCCCCTGCCCACTAGGGCTATATCCCATGGAACCTTACTAAGCAGGCTCCTGAAGAGGCCGTATTATGCTCTCTGGAATTCCAGGGCTGTGAGCTTGCTGCACACTCTTCTCACTGCCCTGAGGATCTCGAATTCGACCATCTCGTGATCACTGCAACCAAGGCTGCCCTGGAGAGTCACGTTTCCAACGAGCCCTTCCCTGTCGGTGAGCACGAGCTCAAGCATGGCACCTTTCCTTGTCAGCTGCTCGATTACTTGCAGAAGGAAATTGTCTTCCACACAATCAAGGAACCTCCTGGATTGCTTGTGCTAGGCCGTACCATCACTCCAACAGGTATCAGGGTGGTTGAAGTCTCCCATGAGGACAAGAGCCTGCGAGTGTGAGGTTGTTCCTATCTGCCTATACAGTGCTTCATCCACAGATTCCTCTTGATCAGGCAGTCTGTAACAGATCCCCAGGCTATTAAATCCCCACTTAATCCCCAGGATTAAGTTCCTCTCCAGCAGATATCCTCTTAATAAGCATATTTTAAATAAAACTATTTTCTCTTTTGGAACAGCTTTTACCTGCCAAAAAGTTTTGGGAACCTGATGATTCAGCAAAAGATGGACAAAAAGGGATATTCCTTGGTGATGAGTGGAGAGAGACTGCATGGGGAACTCCTCGTAAGTGACGGATGCATAGGTTTTGAAAAATGAGTCATGTTTGGTAACTTCTTTCAGAGTAAATTAATATTATACGTTTTAATTTGTGTATTAAATTTTATTTTCCTTTAATTTTCATTATGAAAATGTATATTGCAGTGGTGCTTGAGTGCCAACAACACTTTTTGAAACCCGGGTTTGGAATTTATTTTATTTAATTTTGGTCTTAGTATTGGTTTAATATTGCAAAAACATTACAAGTTGTATTTAAGAAATACAATAGTTTAATGTATTTATTTGTTTTTAACAGACCATTCTATGTCCCAGCCTATTATGGTACAGAGGAAGCCTGGACAGGGTTTTCATGGAAACAGTGAAGTAAATGCTGTATTGTCTCCAAGATCAGAAAGTGGTGGCCTTGGAGTGAGCATGGTAGAATATGTGTTAAGTTCCTCTCCAGCTGATAAATTGGATTCCCGGTTTAGGAAAGGAGCTTTTGTAAGTAATGCAGTGTGTTAAGCTTGTCTGTTATGTCCTTACTGTCTTACATGGTTTTATTTTCTACTCTGTCCATTTATCTTTCTAAACTCTTCTCTTCAGAAGGAAGTGTGTATTCACTGTCTTTCTTCCTTGGTTGGAGAGGGCAGAAGAGGGAAGTGGTTTGGGAATTTTGACTGAATAGCTGTCTTTAAAAAAGTTTTTTCTTAACACCTTTAAATGAAAAAAAAGCTGCAAATAGCTTAATTTAAAATGTGTAATGGGCTTTATTGCAGATCTTTCTATTCTGTGTTTCTGTGCGGGTTTGTTGTGTACTAAATGTTTTAACTGTATAAAGTGTATCAAATTCAAAGTGTTACTGCTTTAACAGAACCGCTATAGTTAAGGTTGAGTTAGCTCTTCCATTATAAATCTTGGCATTCCTTTTCACATTTTGGCAGTTACTAATTGCATGTGGTTGAAACTTGATGATCAAGTTACCCACCAAATGCAATTCCATTGAAAAGAAAGTGGTTTTTATTGTTTACATGCACTGTAGTGTAGAATTAGGTCACCTTGTGGTGCTCCTATTGTATTCTGTTCAATATTCAGAATCAAACAGATTCTTTTTCCTCAGGGCACTAGAGATGCTGAAACAGATGGACCTGAGAAAGGAGATCAGAAAGGCAAGGCTTCCCCATTTGAGGAGGACAAAAACAGAGATCTTAAACAAGGAGATGATGAGGATGTTACTAAAATAAATGGCAGAGGTTTACCAAATGGAATGGATGCCGATTGCAAAGATTTTAAGTAAGCTTTCAACTGTTTCTCAAGAAGACAAGCATGTCTCTTAAGGGCATTATTACAGTTCTGGTTTATGTGTCAGCTTTAAACGTTACCCAGCTGCAGAGTGATTCTTCCTACCCCACATCCTCCCCTTCCCACTGTGCCACATGTTTCTTAGGATTGTCATTAATGTATGTGTTACTTCTCATGAGACAAATTCATCTTAATATGCTAATTATTCAAATATGGGTACCTTTAAAATGTGATGAATTAAAAAGGGATGAAAACTTTAACTGTTTTTATTTCAAACTAAATTCCTTTCTCTCTGCTTCTTCTTAATACTCCTAACTTTTGCATCTGATTGTTGTTGTAGAGAGCAAGTCCTTGAGAATTTTAGTTTTCGTTCTAATTTTGCTTGTGGTTGCCATAGCCTAACACAATTATTTCCCCACAAAAGTGCTTACAGAAACCATTTAATTGACTAAGGAGAAACAATGTATTTCCCTGTTCGTATAGTTAAATGTCACCTATTCACAGTACAGAATGGTGGTGTGGTTTGATGGTTTGCTTAGGGAAAAAAAAATTGCATCAAGCTCAAGCTTTTGAACTGTGAATTCCTATATGACAGCTATATTCCTATATAGTACAGCTAGCCTATTTTTTCCTAATAGTAAGCTGCTTTTTAAATTGGGTATTTTTAAAGGACTAATCTTTGGTTTTAAATGACTGTGATGCATTTGTAACTGTCACACAGAAGAATTAGCAAGATTGGAAAACTAGACTGTTCATGAATTTGTGTTAGCTTGATGAACATGACTGAATAGTTGTGGTTTCATTACTTCATAACTGAACAAGTATACTAAAATGCATGTTTGAATTCCATATGTAAGTATTTCCTACCCTTTAAAAAATGTATTTACCTGGGGCTAAGGAGGGATTCTTCAGGTCTGTTTTTCAGGACATATTATTGAAAAGAGTATAGTACCAAAGAGTTAAGAGAGCTCAAGTTAGCTCCTTTCGGATGCACGCTGCAGTGTGCACAATAAACAAAGTTACCTTCAATATTACATGTAGAAAATGCAGAATAAATTTTGTCCTGCTTTTCTTTACCAGTATCTATTTCAGTCTTGAAATAGTTGCTTGCAAAGCACCTTACATATTATTTAAATAGATAAATTATTAAAAAGAACAGACAGGTGCAAAAAAGCATCCAAAGCCAGTAAAACTCTCTCTCAAAAAAAAAAAGTCCATCTAATTTAAATGAGCCATATAAAGTGGTGGTACAAACCCTCCAAACAGAGGTTTATAATTGAAGTATTGACACAACTTTAACTATAGCAACAGAACAGCACCATTATAAGGGGCAACCTATATTAGGTAAACATAAGTATTAACAAAGAAACTTTGTCCTGTCCTCCTCTTTGTATTTTTATTGTACTTACAGCTTTTTTTTTTTTTTTAAACTAAAATAGGTACTGAAATAACTGCCTTTTTTTCCTATTGTTCTTCACTTTGATGCTGTATGTCACCTGGGAAGAATAAAGAATATTAAATGGCTTCAAACTCAAGTTTGTACATTGAGCAAGATATAATTGGTAGCTAGGATACTGAGGTGGTGGCCAATGTTATAGATGTTAGTCATGAAGTTGGTTGTTATATTTAAAAAAAATATAGTGCAAGTGCTTCATCTCTAGTATTTTGTCAAAAGTAATAGATTATTACTTGTATTAATAGTAATACCGTATTGTTGAATAAACTCACTAAGAGAGTGCTTTCTAGCTATACAGTTAGAGTTGGTATCAGCAAATACATTAGTACTGACAGATTTCTTTTCATACATCTTGTGCGTCAGTGTGAAACAGATATTTCAACTTTGGGGCCCTGAAGAGGGAGGAGCAGAACAAGTAGTACTAAGGCTTTGTCTCTGTCCTAGAATTAGCAGGATACCATACTGGTCTGGCAGTGTACTGCTGGGATAAGCGTAGTTTCATCCTGCAAGATGGCATTTTGTATCTGAGCCCAGATTTCATAATTAAAGCAAACTTCACTGGAAGTTGTATGTTTCCTGAAAAACAATATATAATTATCAAGTTCTGCCAACACAATAATGCTGTTAAGGGAGCATAGATTCTCTAGCACAACTCCTTATAATAGCTGATTCTAGATTTTTGCCAGTAAAAATTGGTTGTCTAAGCAATTTGGCCTGACACAGACATTGGGGTACCACTCAAAATTAAGGTACTGTAAATCTAACCAAATACAGGGTTGGGAATCTCTTTAGGATGTGAATCTGTTGACCTCTCACTTCAAGTGTTTGCTGGTAGGTCTTCATAGGTGCACAGGAATTCCCGTGTAGTCAGTGGGGATGTAGTCAGTACAGATGGTGGTTGATGAGAAGATACTTCAGGTTTAACTCGAAGTAAACTTATAGTGACTGCTCAGTTGAGTTGCTTTCTGGGCTCTTGTTAATGCTGTTGACTGGGTTTTCTTGTCCTCTGATGGGAATTTAAACACTAGTGCACCTAGTATTTGAATGTAAGTGTGGTGTAAGTGTAGCTGTCTGCATCTCAGCTGCCACCAGTGCTTCATACTTGGAAACTGAATTTTCAGGGATTTGGCATAGTAAGTCATGTCCAGCTTCGCATCTCTGTCTCACTGCCAACAGGAACCCTGTCTCCTGCTGCCAGCAGAAACCAAACACGCATGTTTTGCTTACGCCTAAAGATTCTTTCCTGCAACAAGAGGCTGTATTTATTCTTAGGGAAACTGAGAGGAAATCAGTGGAATTGTATTGGGAACACTCCCCCCCGCCCCCCCCCCCCCGCCCATTCATGTGGTGTAGTGTAGTCTACTAAGTGAGATGTGTAGGAAATTAAATGTTTTAGTCAAATGCTAAATGAGGCAATTAGGAATCCATTTTACTTAAGGTAAAAAAATACATTGTTTCGTTCAAGATATGAAAGATACTTGCTATATTGTATGTTTGTCTTTTCCAGTTGAATTTTTATTGTCTGTCTCTCTCTGCTTTGGCATGAGGTGCACATAGCCATTTCTTTTTTTCTTTTCTTAAATTTCTCTTCAATACATTTTCTAATAATTCCTTTCGCTCCCAAATGCAATAAAGAGCCATCCCCAAAAGTTAAAGGTGACCATAGTCCACTCTACATCACTCAAAACAGCCTCAAATATGATTTTTTCTCCAGTGATTTTAAGATCTGTATAGTTTTAAAGTTTCAAAAATAATAAATAAAATTGTGCTTTGAAGTGAAATGTGTCCTTTATCTTGAGCCACTGATGCATGTTGTTTAAAATTGTTAAAATTGGTCTGTAGCTTCCGTTTTGAAGTCTGAGTTCTTTTTTAAAATACAGATGCTGTACTCTGTCCATGGACAGCTTTATTTAACACTGAAGAGTTTCTTCAATTTCTTCTAAACAGTCGTACCCCTGGAAGTCGACAGGCCTCCCCAACAGAAGTAGCTGAACGCTTGGGCCCCAATCCTGGCACCACAGAAGGATTAGGTCCACTTCCCAATCCGACAGCTCACAAGCCTCTGGTGGAAGAATTTTCAAATCCAGAAAATCAGAATCTAGATGCCATGGAACAAGTTGGTCTTGATTCTCTACAGTTTGACTATCCTGGCAATCAGGTACAAATGGACTCTTCAGGAGCTACTGTAGGACTTTTTGACTATAGTTCTCAGCAGCAGGTTAGTAATGGAATTGAAAACGTGCCGAATTGATCCTTTAAGCTGTGCATTATCCTCTTTGATAACCAGCTATTTAAGCATATAATGCATTTAATTGTTTTGTCTGTGACTTAGTCAAAGGCATATCAATGTATATTTAATCTAGAAGTATACTGGTGCATGAATTTCTGGTTTAGTAATTTATTAGGATAGAAGCTTGGTTTAAAATACTTTTTTGTAAGTAAATCCCAGTATATTATAGCCCTGACTTTTGAAAACTGAAAATCATCTTTTTTCTTTTCCAATAGCTTTTCCAGAGGACTAATGCTCTGACTGTCCAGCAGTTAACAGCAGCCCAGCAGCAGCAGTACGCACTGGCTGCAGCTCAGCAGCCGCACATAGGTGAGGTTTTTGTAAAGTACACCAGGCATCCCTGGCAAAAGTGGGATTTTGAAATCAAAAAAGAATGTTAATTCATTCTTCCTTGTTAATGGCACCTTTTAAAGAGGTGGCTCTTTATTCTTGCAGGTGCCTTTCTTTGTGATGGAATTAATTCTCCAGCAAGCGTGTTGTTTTTTTTTCTGTCCCTTTAAAGCAATTCAGTGTATTAATTGGATGCATAAAGTTTTTAGTGTACTGGCAACTCAACAAGGAGGCAGAAGGGTCAGCAGCTACAGCTGGGGTTTAAAAGTGGCAGGTCTTTAGTGTTATACAGCTGACTCATACAGCCTTTCAGCTGGGAGCATGGCAAATTGAGATATTTGTGGGATCCCCAGTTCTTATCTTCTGTCTGCCTTTGACTTCTGAGCTGCAAAGAAGCCCCTGCTTTATACAGTGCTGACTGAGGAGTCAGCTGTGTCTTGCGCCTTGCAAATGCAGCCTCTTCTGATACTCATTAACTGAAGTTTAGCAAGAAGCCTCCTATTCAGAAGGAGGAACATAGTTTGATGTGCCATGCTTGCTGCACTAGTTGCTGCCTCAGTGTTGGAAAAAATACATGAACCTGCCTGACTGGAGAAACTGGTAGGAATGTTTTGTTTGCATTCTCCTTCCATTACAGTCCTTATATCAAATTTGGATTCTCGAAAGTAAGATTAGCATCTCATAACTGGCTGTTTAAAAGCCAGGTGTTTGATTTAAACTATCTGGTTAGATTTTTTTAGATTTTTTTTTTTTTTTCCCCCTCTTCTCAAGGAAAAGAGATTTGTATCTCTAGCAGGTGCTTCATTCTTCCTGGCTGATTCACCTAAGACACTAGATGATTTGTCTGATAGAGTTTTGTTGCAAGACTAGTGTAACTTTTAGATAGTTAAAGGTGGGCAAGGTAAATTCCACTCTGTATAATCTTTTCTGTATAAGGGTGGGTAGATACACAGGATATAAATCTCCCTGGAGTCTGTAGATACAGCAAAACAAAGCTGTTAGGTCTTGGGATTAGTAAAACAAGAACGGCGAAAAGACATAAAGTGTTGATTTCTGTAGCAGTGTGCCTGCTCTTAGAAACTCCTGAAATACAAGCAGTTCTGATTCTAACAGATAGCTTTGTGATTTGATTGGTTTGAATGTGATGGTGCTTGCTAAGTATGTCAGCTATAATTAAACTCTGTTTATTACTGTAGCAGGCGTATTCTCAGCAGGCTTGGCTCCAGCTGCTTTTGTGCCAAACCCATACATTATCAGTGCTGCTCCTCCAGGTACTGACCCATACACTGCAGCTGGATTAGCTGCAGCAGCTACCCTAGCAGGTAACTGAACACTTTCTAGTGTTTATCTTAATAATTTTACTGAACAAAATTAGAAAAAAAAGCTGAAATCCATCCTGTTTATTTTATGTAAATGTGTTTCTAGGAAGGAGGGACTTGTAGGAAAATTAATACTATCATTTTGAAAAATTTCACTAAAATGGAAAGGGTTTCAGTTTCTGTTGTATGCGGATTCTGAGTATTTCCATTGGACTTTTATATGCAGCAGTTAGGTTTTTTTCTGGTCTAAAAATGTTCATCCTTAATAAAGTTTTCACCTGACATTAGCAGTATGTATTATTTTCACAAGATGAGACAGCTAACCTTTCCTTGTATGTTTTTACTCTGTGCATTAATTTCCTAATTCCAGGTTTTCTCATTCCCAGTGGGCATGAGAATAAAGATGTTTTCCGGCATGCTGAAAGGCCCAGACAACAGATAAACCCCAAGCTCAGGAAAGTCTCTTTAAAGTTAATAGGTATCACTGTGAACCACCACCACTGAGAATTCAAGTCCCAGTTAGTGCCTAAACCTGAGCAGTACATTTTGTACAAAACCTGTATCTGCAGTTGATGGTTTCACAGGAAAGGCAGTAGAAAGAACCAAAATGACTGTGTGCATAATGCATGATGTGTACAGTGCAGTGATACAGAATGCTCAGACTTCTACAAGTTCTTTATGAATAGACTAGAAGAGGTAAGTGTGTCTGTTCTGGAGAGTGTGATGTAGTAGGCAGGGGAGGCAGAGGCAGTAGTTGTGTTTGTAAGCAAAGGAAGCACACAGAAAGGAGGAATAACAGATTATTAAAGTCTCAGTATAACACTGTTGGGCGGATGAATTTGGTTCATTCTGTGGTGTTCTGAAATGATCTTTTTTCCAACCATGGAAACTGATTTTGAGTGTTCTTTGATATATAAACTTTGATTAAGTTTTTAATTTGTCACCCAAGTCTCACAAGGGTATTTATTTTTTCATAGAGAAGGTATGTTTTGATGGGAGTCCTTTAACTCATTTGTGTTCATGTATCATTTTGGCTAATATGGGAATTAATTTCTTTTTTAATACTGATTTCTGTTTTGACATTCAGAAGATGGGGCTGTTCAGCCTGGAGAAGAGAAGGCTGCATGGAGACCTTATAGCAGCCTTCCAGTATCTGAAGGGGGCCTATAGGGATGCTGGAGAGGGACTCTTCATTAGGGACTGTAGTGATAAGACAAGGGGTAATGGGTTCAAACTTAAACAGGGGAAGTTTAGATTGGATATAAGGAGGAAATTGTTTCCTGTAAGGGTGGTGAGGCACTGGAATGGGTTGCCCAGGGAGGTTGTGAATGCTCCATCCCTGGCAGTGTTCAAGACCAGGTTGGACAAGGCCTTGGGTGATATGGTTTAGTGTGAGGTGTCCCTGCCCATGGCAGGGGGGTTGGAACTAGATGATTTAAAGGTCCTTTCCAACCCTAACTGTTCTATGATTCTATGGATGCTATAAACAATATAAACAGTTACTTTAGCTGCAGTGGATGAAGTAATCATGTTTTCTGATTTTAGGTCCTGCTGTGGTTCCACCTCAGTATTATGGTGTTCCATGGGGGGTGTATCCAGCCAATTTATTTCAGCAGCAAGCTGCAGCAGCAAATACCACTGCAAATCAGCAAGCAGCTTCACAGGCACAACAGGGACAGCAGACGGTAGGTCCTTCATAAAAAGGAGTTGTGCATTTAAAGCCTTACCTTAACATTTTATGTACATAAAGATCAGCTTCTAGAAAATTTTGCATAATTCGGGTATTGTGTTGTATCAGATAATAAATGGTGCATTTAAAAACGCATTCTACAATCTTTCAGTGGCCTTTTTCCATGAAAGAAAAGCCCAGATCTTATAATGATGTTACGTTTGAGTGAATGTTAACTTGGTTGGTTTACTGGCAGTGTGGTTAATTTCAATGCCAGTCTGACAAATTTAATACAAGAAGTGACTTTTGAGTTATCATGAAGTTGCAGAGTACCTTCATCACTGTTTGAATATTCAGGTGGATCTTTCCTCCTACTGATAATTGTTATCAACGAACTGCATTGATAACTAAACGTGTATCATCTCTCCATTGTTATTTTGCTTTCTCCGTAACATTCATACCCAATTTATGCAAATCACAGATAAAATGTTTTGTGGGGATATGTTGTAAATTGTATTTCTGTCTTATTTTGGACCCGGAGATTATTTTAACGAAAAGGAGTAGAGTAGGTGAAAGAATTTAGATTGCTTTTCAGTCAAATTCAATCAGAGATAAGCTGTTGGAACATAACAAAATACACCTGTGTTGCACGTTGATAGTGTTAGGCGAATTCTTGAAACTCACTGCATTTTTGCAGCATTGTTGGCACTGTAATGTTAATTATTTAGACGAGTTACTACGAGCTCTGAAGTTTTCTGACTTGAATCATTCTGTTGCCTGAAAATAATATAAGTGAATGTATTTATCAGGGAAGGACAGGTGTTCAGTTAATAAATAATGGAAATCATAAATATATAACTCTTAGAGAGTTTTGTCCTTTATTACCATTGATGGAACACATGAGCTCTGCTGTGCAGAGCAAGGCAGATACTTCATTGCCACATTTGTCAGCAAATACTACATGCCTTTTATTCTTTCATGTATCTGTGAAAACAGCAAGGTGGAGTATTCCCAAAATGAAATTCAGAGCTAAGTGGCATCAAATATGCAAAGGAACTGAATTATACATTTTTCAGCACAAAATGGGCTTGCCTTCTTATCTTTTAAGGAAAGGGTGTCTTATTGGTCTTTTCCAGGTTCTGCGTGCAGGAGCAACTCAACGCCCACTTACTCCCAGTCAGGGTCAGCAAGGGCAGCAGGCAGAGTCACTTGCAGCAGCTGCAGCAGCAGCAGCAAATCCTGCTTTGGCTTTTGGTCAGGGTCTTGCTACAGGTATGCCAGGTATGTGTGTTACCAGTAGATTGAGAGAATCATTGACACTTAAAATGTTGGTGTTATTACATAACAAGACTTGGAGAGTTAATCTGTTATGTTAATGGTAAGCTGCTTAGAACTGAGTTCTACATAGTTTTATATTGTTCAGTTGGATTAAAATACTGGCACAGCATTTCTAGAGCACAAGAAGTTTTGGGCATTTTCTCTTGTATTTGTTGTTGCAAATGTGTGCACAAGGAGTATGGTTGGGTTTTGCAGGAGAAATTCATATATAATGAAGCAACTGTATGCTGTTTTAAAAGGTCATGAATTGTCTGGTTATTCTGATGCAACAGGAAGTATTAATTTGTCTTCCTGAAGTGATGTTTTACTTGCAGCATGTAGTAATAAAATCTAAAATGCAGAATCCAAAATTAGGAAATTTAAAAGAATATTACTGCTTAGTCATCTCTGAAGATCACAGTGTGCTTAAACTGGCAGCACTCTAAAGCTTGGAGCCTCAGATCCTTTTAGCATACATGGCTTCTGACTATACCCGTGGGATAAGTATTCTCAGTCTCAGTACATATGTCATAAATGTACTAGCTTTAAGTTCAGCATCGCTTTAAGGTATTTGGTACGATTACCTGAGCAAGGACAAGTTAAGTATACTTGGCTGTTCTTCAATATGAAAGCTAAGATTTTACTTGATTAAGTTAGGTAATGATGAAGGTAGCTGAAACTGAGTTTGACTTGTACAGATTCTCCTCTGTCAGCGCTGCTGTCAAATGCCTCATAATCTTCAGAAATCAGAGCTAATTTGTTACTGGATGCTGTGGGACTGCATTGTGCATTTTCTGTTCATGATCAGATTCTAAGCCTCTAGCTGCTGAACAGTCTGGCTCTTGTGTTTTTTCTTTTCTGTTTTGTTTTATAACTGCCTTTTTATTTCTTACCATGCAGCTTTTAGCATCTTTCTTTTCCACATAAAATGAGGAATCGGCTAAGTGTGCTGTCATAGCACCTGTCAAATGGTGTCTCTGCACCTCACCAAAGCAGTGGAGAAAGCCTGCAGTGATACCAGAGGTGCTATAAACATCTTTTTGCAAATGCTTCAAAGGTTTACCTGTACTTCTTTTTGTATGTCTTTGCCTGGGGGCGAAGTGGGGTAGTATTACTTATTAGTTCTCACTGTGGACATGGATTTCTAAAACAGGCGGATGGTCCATGACTTGTAAAAAGCCTGTGAGATTTAGCTTGATTCAGATCAACATGTGAGACCTTGAGCCAGCCCAGATTTGTGACTTAATGTCACAAAAAAGAGCATTATTTTCAAAAAATAAAGCATCTGTTTTAAGTCAGGGATAGTTCTTAAACCCCACAAAAAAGCCCGCTCTCCAAAGGGATGATTAAAAGCAATACTGAGTGGTCAAATGCAGGATAGGCTCTTGCATTGCTGAGTTTATGTGAAGATTGGACTTCCTTCACAAGGAAGGAAGGCTGAGGAGGTTGGAGCTGTTCAGCCTGGAGCAGAGAAGGCTGAGTGGAGACCTCATAGCAGCCTTCCAGTATCTGAAGGGGGCCTATAGGGATGCTGGAGAGGGACTCTTCATTAGAGGCTGTAGTGACAGGACATGGGGTAATGGGTTCAAACTTAAACAGGGGAAGTTTAGATTGGATATAAGGAGGAAATTCTTTCCTGTTATGATGGTGAGGCACTGGAATGGGTTGCCCAGGGAGGTTGTGAATGCTCCATCCCTGGCAGTGTTCAAGGCCAGGCTGGATGAGGCCTTTGGTGATATGATTTAGCGTGAGGTGTCCCTGCCCATGGCAGGGGGGTTGGAACTAGATGATCTTAAGGTCCTTTCCAACCCTAACGATTCTATGATTCTAAGCCCCAAGAGGTTTTCCATGAGGGCAGGGGTCTTTCTATTCAGCTTCCATTATAGGGTACTTCTTGGTCCCATCTGCTGCATGCCTGGATAGACAGAGATTTTTACTGTTCTGTCATAGGAATTGTGTGCAACTGACGTTCAACCTTACTGACCACACTGTTGCAGGGAATAAGGCTCAAAATATAAGCAAGCCAGGCATTTATTTTCTCAGTCATCATAAGATGGTTTTGTAGTGAGTCATAGGGAGTAATGGTGATTCTTCTTAGGTGAAAGAGAAGGATACAAGATGATGAAAAGGATACAGGCCACTTTAGATGGGAATCATGATACTGTTTTACATGTCTAGATACTTAAGGCTCTTTCTGTAGGTAGTGAAAAGAAATAGGAACTTTTACTCTTGATTCATCTGCCTCTATTTTAGTTACCTGATTTAGGATAAAGTGGATTTTGCTCCAGAGCTGCCTTTTTCTATCCACTTACTGTAAAATTGAGTCAAGATGAGTAAATTACATCTAGGTAGCGAATTGTGATTAGGTGAATCCCAGGTAGTAACTGCTGAACATATGTAATAAATAAGAAGAAAATATGCAAAACTCTTGTTTCAATTGACTTAGATGTTTTACAAGAAAGTGTAAATCCAAACTGAGTTTCTAGGTTTTGAATATTCTTTACAGAGACAATATCTGTAGTTAGGCTTCACTGTGAGCTAATAAATGAGTATATTATTTGACTTGTCCAGCTGCTGTCTTTAAATTGTTTCTGCTGCTTTCTCCTTGCCACAGCCTTCATGCTGAATGAAATTCATGAGCTGTCCCAACTAGGGGATTGTTCTGTTTTTCGGATTTGATATTTCAAGTGTTTCTATATTAAGTATTCAGGGAGTTGTATTCATGTAGCACTTAAGGCACATATCTCATCCTAAGCGCAAAGTGTCTGAATTCCAGATTACTTTTAACGTAATTTTTCTGTTAAATCTCTTCCAGAAAAAAACATCTTCTCTTTTAAAAGCATCAGAAGTGAAATACATTTTGCATTGGAGTTGTGCAGTTGGTTTAAATTCTTCAGTCCTAATTTATCAAGTCTTTCAGTAACGAGGATTCTTGTAGACCAGTTTCTTACTGCATAAACTTTCAAGACAAAGCCAGAGGGTACTCCCAGTTTCATCATAATACGATCAGGATACATTCTTTTCTACGAGTAAAACCAGTCCTCAACACAGACAGTGGCTGGACTCTGCTTAGTTGTCCTGCTTGAGGAATCTGCACCTGACCTTGGTTGTCTAAGGAGTCATTGTGCTCAGTGAAGATCCTCCCTAGTGCAGTTGCCATCCAAAGGCTGCAGAGCTGCTCAGCTTACCCTAAAATAGATGTCTAGCGGTGGGTCATCTGAATCCCTCCGGAGGCTTCATTGACTGCATTGGCTAGATCAGATACGACTTAGTCTGACTGAATTCATGCAAGTGAAGCCATTAACGCTGACTGTAATAGCGCATCTAGCATGCAAGTGGGCATGTAAACCAAGTTGTCTGGAAAACATGTATAAAACATTAAAATCAACAATTTTTGTCTATTGGCACTGAATTTTTTATTAGTTAGAGAAGCTTAAAGTGTGACATTGCAGTGGGTCTTGCATTCTATGCCTCCAGGAAGTATAAATAGAAGTAAAATTTAATTGTGGCAGACATACAGGGAGTTACAATATTGGCAAAGTTACAGTGGTTATAGAAAGTATAAATCACTTACTGGTAGGATAGCAAGTTCTGAATTTGTGTGAGGGCAAGTGCAAAGATAGGTGTATACATCTTCATTGGAACAAATGAAAGGTTACAGTGATTCAGATTTTGGTGAGCTTGGGAGACTGAAGTTGTCATGGTTTAAACCCAGCCAGACAGCTTGTTCACTCACTTGCCCTCCTTCTTGCCCTCCCCCTACTTCCGGAGGGACAGAGAGGAGAATCAAAAAGAATGAAACTCCCCCAGGTTGAGATAAGAACAGTTTAGTAACTAAGGTATAACACAAATCACTACTGCTACCACCAGTGATAACAATGATAAAGGAAATATAAGGGAAGAGAATACATCACCTCACCATCAGCCAACCGATAACTCGCCCTCCCCCAGCCTGACCAAGCACCGACTGATACCTCCTCCAACCGTGCAGTCCAAGCCCTTCTGGGTAACTCTCAGTTACATCCTGGGCATGACGTGCTGTGGTATGGAATATCTCTTTGGTCAGTTTGGGTCAGGTGTCCTGTCTCTGCTTCCTCCTGGCTTCCCCTCCTCCCTGGCGGAGCATGAGGCTCACAAAGTCCTTGGCCAAACTAAAACATCCTTGTTATCAGCTCTGTTCCCAGGCCAAAAGTCAAAACACAGCACTGCACCAGCTACCAAGAAGGAGAAAAATGGCTGCTACTGCTGAACCCAGGACAGAAGTGAAGACTGCAGCATTTAAGGAAAGCCGGAAGATCAAGAGCTGAATAATTTTTCAAATCTGTATGCAGAGTAAAATAATCAGATCTTGGGAATGTTGAGAAAGGAGAAGCTGTAAACTTTCTGCATTAGGAGAGAGGACTCTACAATGACTTGCTCTTGAGTTATGCTCCTGAGTGGGGAGAGAGAGAGGTGTCAGGATGGTAGTGTTAAAAGGGGCAGATAATAGAGTTGGCAGGAAGAAGTGTCACATCTGTTAAGTTAAATTGAGTAGAGGGAAGTGACAAACTCTGACATATATTTGGGTGCCATCAACAAGAGAAGCTGCATAGAGGGAAGGGAGTAGGAGATCTGGGCAGAGCTTTGTGATATTGCATACAAAAATGTGAGAAGAGACTGTGAAGTATCCAGTGAAAGCCACTGAAGAAATTACTGGATGGATAAAAGCAATACTAAGAAAGGGCTGCATGAGCCAACAGAACAGATTTCCTCTCATTCTTTTAAGAACATTTAAAGTTTCTGTGAAAAGAATTCAGAAAGTTTTCAGAGTCTCTAGTTTCAAAGACAATTAAAAATCATTTCAGCAAAGCACACTACTGGTAAACCAGATTGTTTACTTTCATATTCCCTGCTGATCTAGGGACAGTAAGTGTGGATAGAGCAGTTGCATTCTAAAATAAGAGGTGTGATCAGAAGCTGATTAGGAAGCAGAGTATGGTTTAGGTTTTTGGTTGCAGTGGAAGACTACAGTAACCTTCAATGTGAAGGCACTGTAAGGAGCTTTGATAGTTGTTAATCTAGAGTGGGAATTGCATAGCCACAGGGAAGTGATGATGAATGGAGAGGTAATAAAAACTGAAACAGAAAGAGAGAGGGAATTAGAGAAGACCTAGCAAGTCATCATCTCATCTTTGATAAAAGAGAAGGCTGGAAATAGTTCTAAATTTTGTGTTCACCTTTCTGGTGATTGCAGAGTACTGTGAAGGAAGGGAAAGGAGAAGAGTTAAGTTTTGCTGTGAGAGCTGTTCTTCAGTTACTTAATCTGATATGGGATGGTCTCTCTGAAATTGAATTTTTGATGTCAGACCAAATATTTTTATACCCTTGAGGCTGCAAGTGCACTTGGCAAGATCTTGGCAATTTCACAAATAGTCCTACATTGCTTTGTTTTAGTAGATCAGAGTAGAAAGCTAAGAGGCCTCTTATTCCAGTTCAGAATGTGTTCATTTCTGAGATTAGGAACACAGAAGCACCCAGTCATAGCTTGAACCTTCTGTGATGGATGACATCTTGATATTACTGACATAGCCTGTTTGTGGGTGGCATCACAGATAAGACAATGGCAAGGAAATATCAAGAGAAATTAAGCATTTTCTAGAGCAGAGAGCAATTCCATTTTTTTTTAATGCAGCATTCATACTAATCAGTTATTTTAGAAAATGAAAGTTAACTTTACTGCATTAGCATTAATCCTAGTACATTTAATTTGTGCAGTACTGTGTCAGGTTGGGGTTTTTTGGTTTGGTTTTTGGTTTGGTTTGGTTGTGGTTTTGTTTTGCTCAGTGTTTTGCATTGGAAGTAGGCTTGTTTACATTGTGGGCGTGAAGTTCTATAAAATATTGTGCATTAGCCTCTTATGAGCACAAGGGTGTAAATATATGATCAGGCCTTTTTTATACTGCTGTAGCGTTATTCGTGGATTTGCACATTTGAAGGGGGCGGGGCAGAATGAATACTGGTAAATATTAGTTCTGAGTTCTGAAACAGTGGTTTTATATTATACAACAGTAACAAATGGTGGGACCAACATGGGATTATCATTAGAATGTGCTACAAGTAAAGGTAGAAATTATGTAGGTACTAGTAACTGCTAATGTGTGCAGGAACATATGTGGAGCTTTCCTAATCATCTGGTACTCTATGCTGTTTTTTCTACTGAACTACAGTAAAAGAGACAGCCATCACTGACTTCTCCCTACCTTGGGAATGTAGCAGCCCTTCTTAGTAGTAGAGCAGCACACCACAATCCTGTAGGTGGAAGAGGCAGTGGAACCTACAGTGAAGGTTTCCTGACCAGTTCAATAGTAGGAACCTGTTTTGGCTGGTTTTAACTAGCCAAACTTTCAGACAAGCTCTGTGGAGGACAACTGCCTTGCTATGTAGTTGGTGAGAGAGAAAGTAGAAGCACCTAGAATACAAAAGAAGTGGTGAGCAGTGAGAGCAAACAGGTTTGGAATGATAGTAATAGCAAGTTTTCCAGAAAAGTATAGCACATTCCTCTCTGGAACAGTGAGTTGAACCTAAATATGTGGATCGTAACCATTCCTCTCCTGTTCAGTTACTATTGGAGTCTCATTCATATCTTCAGATCTTCTTGGTGTGAGAGAATTTGGATCTGTGTTTCCAGTTTCCCTGCAGAGTATTTTAAACACCAGGCCAGTAGGTAGATGGTGTTTCTAGCTGTTTCTGGAGCAAGGCATCTAGGCAGAGGAGGTTACACAGATGTTTTAGAAACTGAGGAGGAGAAAATGTGACTTGGAAGCCTGGTGACTGAGGTACTCACCTGGAATTAGAGGTCCAGGTCTTTATGTTTAGGTCTGTATGTATTTCAGAGAGAACTCTGCTAGACCTAGTTCTGAACATACATGGAAACTGACTTAAAATAGTGTGCAAAATCTTGGTTCTTACACATACAAAGATAGATGTGTGATTTTTATAATTTCGCCTTTTTTCTTAAAAGAATTAGTATATGAACATGGGAGGCGTATTGAAATTCTTTTGTGTTTTGATTTATTGTTTTGTAAGAATAGTCAACAAGATAAATGTATAACATTTTCAGTTGCTGAAAGAAGTTGGTTCTGTAATCTGAATATGACCAATGGTGTTCCTGCACCTTCTCACTATGAAGCTTACTTTGTTAACTTTGAAAATAAAATTCAGCTTCACTAAATTTAGCTGTTATTCTAGCTTTAACAAACTATGTAAAGCATTCCTAAGTAAGATTTTGTCGCAGCCTTTTATGATGATCACTGTGTTTTATTTTGATGTCCAGTAAATGTTCTAAGGCCATATGGCAGCTGTGCTGTTTTCCGCCTTGTAGTTTGTTGTCAAGACTATTTCAAGGAGAGAAAAAAAGCTGACTGCTGAGACTATTTGTATGTCCTGGGTTCAGAATACTAAACCATGACACTATGCTACTATTTCTTTTGTTCTTTGTTCTGTAGGCTATCAAGTACTAGCTCCCACTGCCTATTATGATCAGACTGGTGCCTTAGTAGTAGGCCCTGGAGCAAGAACCGGCCTTGGAGCACCAGTCAGATTAGTGGCCTCAACTCCTGTTATAATCAGTTCTGCAGCAGCACAAGCAGGTAAGTATTTTATCTTGTGTGGAGGTTGATGAGTATTTGATGATGTATTTTGTATTCGTCTGTGCAATTTCCTAGCTGTGAAGGATATACCATGCATGATTGCTCTCTTACACTGTTGCCTCCCTTTCTCTGAGGTTCTTTCTCAGAGAAGTAGTTTTCCTTTTTTAATTAAAATTTACAGTCCTCTCCCCATAGCTATACAGACGTGTTTCTGCAGATGTTGTTGCTTGTCAGATATAAGCATTTTCCCCTTTCCTCTCCTCATGCATATAGCACGCACTTCTCATCAGTCCCCTGAATGGCATTCCCTAAGAAGCAATCATTTTATTGCTTCGGCCTGGCAGAAGATGACTGAGTGCTCTGGGCCTTGCTGTGCTTTTCTTTTGAACGTATTTTCTTCTGAAAAGTGAGGCAAGGAAAAAAGCTAGAATGGACAGCATAAGAGGAGAATTAGTTACATGAAGTCTCTGGTTTTCTTTTTTCTCTTTCTGGCAGTGATGAGGTCTGGTACTACTTTACTGAACCGTTGTATTTATTGCATTCATTAAACTAAATACTAGCACTAGATTAAATTAATCTGTTCAGAAAATTAGATTTTAAGTTAATCTGTAAGCTTTTTTTCTCAATGCAGAACTTGCTTCTAGACATCAGCAGTTGAAGATGTCTTTGAATGATTTAGCTGCTACTGTACTATTGCAACTTTGAATATAAAAGTACAGTTCAGTAAACAGTAATGTCTTGTATGTTTACACTGAAAATTCTCTCAATTACATTAACAGTTGTACAGCCTTGTTTAGCCTACAACATATGCTTTATTCATTTTTTTCCTTGGGTAATGAAGACTGTAATACTAGAAAGTCTCTTTTAAGTCCTTTAATATTTGAATTTCTGCTTGTTAAAGAG
The DNA here is from genome assembly GCF_028554395.1 of Pezoporus wallicus. NCBI lineage: Eukaryota > Metazoa > Chordata > Aves > Psittaciformes > Psittacidae > Pezoporus > Pezoporus wallicus. The sequence continues at coordinate 142,460 of NW_026642654.1, forward strand.
GGCTTCAAGAAAATAGTTTAGACCTGAATAGCCTATTTTCAGTCAGAAATGTTTAAGAGAGTAATTGTAATTGAAAACGTGTTTTACAGCTGCAGCTGCTTCAGCTGGAGGAACAGCAAACAATCTTGCGGGAGCCACGAACGGTCTTTTTCGGCCACTTAGTGCCCAGCCACAACAACAGCAACAGCAAACAAATAGTAGCCTACAATCCAATTCATTTTATGGCAGTAACTCTTTGACCAATAACTCCCAGAGCAGTTCCCTTTTTTCACATGGTCCTGGCCAACCAGGAAGCACATCTCTTGGCTTTGGAAGTAGCAGCTCTTTAGGAGCAGCTATCGGCTCTGCACTTGGTGGATTTGGCTCATCAGGTAGGTTGTTAATATAGTGAGGAAATTCTGTGAGACTTTTGTGTTAAGCAAAAAAATGTGTCTGTATCCAGTCATCATATATACACATACATTTCTAAAAAGAATGCAAAAGTAGATTATTCAAATTTAAAACAAATTACAGGGAAGAAAAAAGGGGGTTTAAGTTCATTTGAGCTCTATATAGAAGATGTATTTTTGAAGGATGATCTGTAGTCATAGATACTTCCAAAACACTTTTCCATATTGATCACTGTACTCTGCCCCAGAAGTTTGTAACTGATTTTAGTAACCTTTTTATTATCAAGGAATTCTTCATTCTGTGCTTAAAGTAACAGTTGATGATGTTTGAGAGATGTATTCTTCTGTGTAATTTTCATGTCAGGAAAATTCCAAGTTCTAGAAAAAAATTAAATAGGATGTGACTTTCTAAATTTGATCTAATATTGAAGTGTATGTTTCCACCACATAGGATTTATAAAATGAAAACACTTAATACTCAAGTATAATCCTTGTTAACTCTGGTAGATTTAATCTTAGATACAGTTAAGCCTAAATAGTTCTGTGCAAGTCTGGGGTCTTAAATGACTTCAACAGATGCCCCTAAATATTATCAACCTATTTGTATTGAACAAGGAAAAAAAAATAGTTAATGTTGCCATCATCTTTCTGCCCAGAAGCAGAAATTTCCTATTCACACAGTTTTTAAATATGCAGGGTAGGTTTTCTTATTTTTCAGATTCAGTACTAGTAAGACAAATTATCTTTTCTAAAGAATATTTACTTTGTCTATTAGTCTCTTTAAGTCACAGCTATTATTATTATTTCATCCATGGACTGTGTTTATAGTCTTATGTATCTTGCAGAGTGGTGGTAGGAATTGGGGAAAACTTATGTACTCTAGCCGTATTCTTTTTGAAATTTAATGCCCCAAGGGAAATAAAACCTAAATGTTGAAATGCAAAAAGATTATTACAAAATAGCTTAATATATGGAAAAGCAGAAGGAAAAACATGCCCTTCAGAGTTAAAATACAATACCTGTTATTTGGTAGCTAAGTGGAGATGAATACTAACGCCAAATGTACTGCATAATAACACAGTGATTTTCTCGTCGTTGTTCATAAGTAACCTAAAAAATTATTCACTTGAACAAAACTAAAGCTAGGAAATCAGAATCGAGTTTAACACTGATCCCCTCTAATACCTGATTTTAAAGACCGTCTTTAACAAAAGGATAAAAATGCAGAGCCTACTCAGTCATGTAGGGTTTCTTAATTTTCTATAATATCACAGCAGGTAAATCTTATTTAAAAGTAACTGTGCTATCCAGGTACTGTATTTTGTAATATAATTTGTCCTGAGCTACTTGCAGGATTTCAGTGAATTCTTAGCAGCTGTGTTCCCCTTTAGCTACGTTTTCATTTTATTGATAGTTAGTGATATTGCATATTGAATCCACTGCACTCATTTAAGTCTCTAGGTAGAATATTTTTTTAAAAAAAGTCTTTATCCAACATTACTCCGTAGAATACAAATTTCAGTTGTGTATCTACTCTACTCAGCATAGTTCTTTCTGGCACAGGAGATTAAGCTTTTTTCTTGTAGCAGAGGTCAGTTCAAGCTTTGTCCAGAGCCTTCAGCATAGACAACATATGCTGAAATCTTACAGCAGTATCCCAGGTGATTTAGTTAGCATGGTAGTTTCCCCAGGGAATCAGGAAGCCTATGCTCTTGCAGTTTGGGAAGTGCTGATGAAAGGTGCTATCAAAACCTGAAATATTTTTAGTAATATCATTTGAATAAAAATATATTGAAAGTGCCCTTCTGCCAAGTATAAATTCTACTTGCCATAACAGCCACTTTAAAAATGCTTCCTGGTTATTTTTTGTTTTTAAAGGAGTTCCTGAGCAGTATGCACATATGAAATTAATTACACTGATGAGTACTTACACAAATAGGGTTATTACTTGTTGAGGCAAATTAAAAACAAGTTCAATTTTTTATTTGCCAAAGTTTCAGCTTCTTTGTAACTCCCCGTAGTGTGTTGTAAAGCTTGAATGTCAGTTAAAATACAGCCATGAAGATTGACAGATGGCAATACAGATCTTCCCCTTATGATTTCAGTTATTGCAGGGGGAAAAAAATAATAGCTCTGCAAAAAATGCAGTGGTGAACATGTTGTAGCTAAATGGCTGAATCACAGAATAAAAACCAGAAGAGGCAAACATACCGTATAAATGGCTGTTCGTACTTTACCGTCTCTTTTATTATGAGGTCACTCATACTTCATTTAAAGGTTTAGGTACATGATAAATTACTGCAGCTTAAGAGGTAACTAAGAATTGGATCCACTATGGCAGCTTTCCAGATGCCAATTTCTGGCGTGTAACAAGTGTAAAGTAATTGCATTACCTTAGATAGTGGTGAAGAGGGGTAAGCTAATTCAAGCTGGGTTTTGTGAGCTTTGTTTGTGTGTGTGTGAAAATGCAGCTCAGCTGGTTCACAGTAACTTGTTAAGCTGCAGTAATTTAGCTGAGTAAGACACTCTGAAAGCAGACTAAAGTTTGCTTGGTTTTATTAATAGCCAGAGAAATAACAGTCCCTCATGTAGCGCTGTATTAACATTCACATGCTTCTGTAGCCGAGCCAGAACTTGTAGAGCTAGTCTTAAATCTTGAGATTTCTTTCAACTGCTGCCTTAGTTTGCTCTTCTGATTTCTTATTCCCAGACTCCTTGCCTAGTTAGTCCAGTATCTTTTCCTTTTGGCTTCTTCTCTAGTATGTCTTCCTTCCCAGTTTCCAGGCAATACCTATCTCTCATTTTCCCTTCCAAATATGTTTCTGTTTCTGCTTGTACTGTGTAATGTGCCCATCAGCAGCTTGCTGTTCCAGTCTTTTTGCCCCACAGTTACATATACCTTCCACAGCCTAACTTTTCTTCAGATCCACTCTCTTCATCTTCAGTCCCACTGGTTTTGAAAGTGCTTGCAGTTTTTCTTGCAGTGTCCTTGTTGGCTCCTGTCTGACCTTTCTCTCTTCCTTGTTCTGGTTTCATTTTTTTTTTTTTTTTTTTTTTTCTTCTCCCTTTTCCTTTTTCCTTGGTGTATTTCTTGTGTTTGGCTGTTGTCTCCTCTGCATTTGAAGTAGAAGGCTTCCTTTTCACAATGTCTGATGCACTTTCCAAACACAAGGTGGGACCTTGGACAGCAATTTGAGTCCATTTTTGGCATGGCACATAGACGCCTAGAAGTTAAATTGCAGGGAAAACCTCTATCAGCCATCTCAGACATGGCTGTGTATGGACAGGAGTTTTAAGTTTTCACCTGTGTGTCTGTAGGAGATCTGTGCTAAACGTGGAAGAACTGTGATATTTGCTAAGATTTTTAGCTCCGTCAGAGAGAGCTACAGTGAAAGTAAGGTCTTCTGTTGCTAGCATATTGGTCTGAGTACGTGAAGCATTAACTTCTCATATAATAGGTAGCTGGATTATTTTGCTAAGCATAAAGCATCTTTCCTTGCCTGTTTTTCTGAAATTGCAGTGTTGTTTGGGCATAACTACTTTGCAAAATTTGGTCTAAGCAGGTACCTGCCATGAAAAGTATTGGCCAAGTTGCTAATGTTATGAGAAAAAAAAAAAAGGTCTTAAAATAGGAAGTATCAGGCAACCTTTGTATTGGGTCCTGCTGATAGCTTTAGTAGGAAGGTACCTGACAGGGGTAAAGATGATGGAAGTGTAAATTCTGGCCTTCTCATTTTTAAATTGGAAGTAGAAATCAGATTTTCCAAATTCAGCTTAAGAAGCATCTTTGTTATCAAAATATCCAGAATGTGGTTTTGTTCATGAGTATAATAATGTTCCAGTGTTTAAAATAGGCACTCTAGTTTAATATATCACTAGTACTCAACAGATACTAGAATTTAACACTTCTAAAAGCTTTTTATTCTCCTAATTTATCCTAGACTGTTCATTACCCTGCTGAATGGTGCTGTGCAGGATAATCAGTCCTTCAGTAATATACTGCTATCCAAGCTTCTAGTCTAATTCAACTTTCAGAAATACTGGTAGCAGTGAAGTTCCATTTTTAGTTTCTTACCGTAATTTTCTTGTCTCTGCTCTGCTTCTCATCTTGTTCTTAGCCTATTTATTCCCTCTTTATAATATCTTTTCAAAACACCTCTTTGAGAACCATAATTCTTATAGGGAATTTTAAGTAGTTGTTTTTTTCCTACAGGTGAGGGGTTCACAAACAAGAGGAAGTTCAGAAACAGCTGAACAGGAACATAAATTGTTTTCTGAACCCTTAAACGACAACAACCAATTGTCTTGAGCCTTTTTCCTGAAATCAAGTATCACTGACTGATAATTTACAGTGGAAAAGCAATTATCAATGAGTTCAGTGGGAATATTTTTAGAATCATTTGTTCTATAAAGTGTTAGTGTAACTTAATCTCTTAAATTCCATGTTTGTCCCAAAGCCTGAAGCCAGGAGGGTAAATCAGAGTACTGCAATATTACTGTGAGAAGTCTAGAATGAAATGTTGAAAGACATGGGCATTGGTGAAATTACTTATCAGTGGTATGTTTATACTCACTTAGATTTACTTAAAAGCATGTGTGGTAATCACAGTAATTTGTCTTTGTCATAACGATTGCTGTAATTATTGTGATCGCATCTGTTATTGCCCAGCTGTAGTTGGGGATAGGTTTCATTCAGTTGACACTGTGTAATTAGGGTCTTTTTATTTCTTCTTCAGTTGGCAGTTCTGCAAGTAGTAGTGCCACAAGGAGAGATTCTCTATCTACTAGCTCTGACTTGTACAAAAGATCTAGTAGCAGCCTAGCACCCATAGGGCAGCCATTTTACAATAGTCTGGGATTTTCCTCCTCTCCAAGTCCAATAGGCATGCCTCTGCCAAGCCAAACGCCAGGACATTCACTTACGCCACCGCCATCACTTTCATCACATGGATCCTCATCCAGTTTGCATTTAGGTAAAAAAATACAAAAACAAAAAACAAAAAAAAAACACTTTTTGTTTGTATGTGTGTATGTATTTCTGTGTGTAAAATATGTGTTGCGTAAGAGATGTCACGTTACCTTTGCTGTTAAACAGTTTTGTAATGAAGTAGGCCCATTCCTGAAAGGTGAAGAGTGCTCTCAAATGCTACTTGATTTAACAGTGGAGGGCACTCAGTGTTTTGCAGTATCAGGCCAACAAGTGGTTTTTCTTCCCTTGCAGAAGCCCGGTAGAGAGCCCAGTAAGATTTACTGTTCCTTGTGTATTATGTTTCTACAGTATGACAAGCAAAGGTGCATTACATTTTTTCTACTTCAGTGTATTACCACTTAAAGGGCGTTTTAAGACAATACTGTGTTTAACCGTGAAGTGACTTTCACTACTGCCCCCTACTTTTCTAAAGTAGGAAAGTGAGCAAAGGACTCAGTATAAAACATATTGAAAGGTGATTTGTGTATCAGTGAGCCTACTATCCTGTGGCCCAGATGCTTTGCCAGGAAGACGGTTTAGCACCAGGCTTGTGGAAAAAAATGCAGTTTGAAAGGAGTAGCAAAGGCTTCATCAGTGGTGGCTTTCTGTTATCAAATGCATTTTTTTAAGGAATGATGATAGTAATGTTTTAGAAAATCTTTTGAGCTAGTTAGATGACATGGGGGCTCAAACGTAAAAAAAATCACCAAAAAGAAAAATAGTTTACAAATGTAAAGAAACCCTGCCACAGCCTGCAGTATATTTAGAAGATAACGCCTCTAACCTGAGGTTACTTGATAAGCTTTCTCTGTTTTTCACTGCAAATATTTGTGGTCATTTAATTTGGATGCTAAAATCATACAGTGAAATTGGATGTCATCTCAACATTGACTTGCTTGTTGCTCCAGTAACTGTTCAGTGCATGATTCTGTGCATGTAACAGGCAACCTAATCCCCTGTACTTCGGTAAATACAAATAAAATGGGCAGAACTTTAAAAGTGCCTACCAGAATACACTTTGAGACATGTGTGAGTGATTTGTGTAACAAGGTTTAAAAAGTAATTTAAATATATTACATTTCTAGTTCAGTATCCCCTTCACAGTTAAGTGCTGCATACCCGAAGTAAAACAGGGCAAGGGGATGTTTCAGCACATTTTATTTTTTTTTACTTACCTTTTTTCCTTTTTCAGGTCTACAAAGTGCACCTTTGGGCTGAGACCGAGCATGGAAAGTTTCAGCCCAAATGGCGGCTTTTGAGAAAGTTCTGAACATCTGACAATGGGGTTATCATGGAAATCTCTTTCTTTCTTTCTGTTCAAAGTACTCTCACAATAGTTTTCATATGGCTGAAAACTATACTGAAATCAAACTTTGGAAGGCATTATCGAAAATTCAAAACAGCCAAAGTTTTGTGTTGTTTCACATTTGATAAATGTTGAAAGACTTCTTTCAATGCTGAGAAAATAAACTGTGATCAGTATAGAGGACTACCTCTGTTATCAGAAACTGTTAAATACTGATTTGAATCCGTTTAGGGCTGTTTGGCTGTGTGAACTAAGCTTAGTAGCTTGTTAAATCATGTTCTAGATCAGTGTGTAAAGGCCAGAATGTGCAGTTGTACTCTGAAAATTGACACAACCTTGATGGCTTCCATGTGTACTGCCTCTTCATCTTCCAAATGAAGTGGACCTTGATTATGGGTAAATTTTTGCTACCTTACCAGATCAGTCTGAAACTTTGGCAATTGAGGTCTTTTGGATTTTTGCTTTGGCAGAAATGCGGTAATTTTTTCAGCATTCTCTGCAGTCTGCTCTGTGTTGTGCCTTTGGGCAGTTATATCCAAGGTGTACTGGCACAGAAAGTTGAAGGTTATTTCTGCAGTTAATTGTCTGTCCTGTTGAATTTATTCTGATGTGTTCATCAACCACTTTTTGGAAGCATTTGGTTTGTTCTCAGATATAAAAAAATAAAACTAAGAAGGCAAAGCTTTCTCACCAAGTGAGAGTTATACCTGAAATCAAAGGGAGTATATTTTAAGAAGGGTATGATTATCACGTAATCACTTTTCAGAGTAGAACAACATTGTAAGTTCATGTCTGCATGCAGTTTCCACTGGTATTCTGATAATGCCTGTCAAATGCAGCTCTTCCTCCACTTTCAAAACTTGTTGTCCTGCCTGCTTAATATCAACAGGTTCAGCTAAGTTTAATTCCTGTTTTAAAAAGGGTATCAAACTCACTTGCTCATGTTTCAGCCACCAGAATACCAGAGCACAATACTGGGAAAGGGTGCATGGTTTTATAACCCCTTTGTCAGACACTGCTGCAGTTTGTAGCTTAAAAGACCAATTTCCCTTTTACAAGATATTTGTGATATTTTACTGTTTTCTGTCTTTTCTCACCAACTCTTATCCAACATCCTAAAGTAGGAATGTGTTAATTACTTTGTTCCAGTGTCAGTTTTCCTGCATTTGAAGGGATTTGTCAGTTGTCTGTTAACTGCTTCTTTACTGTAATCAGTTGGAGCAGTAAGGTCATGAATTTGAACTACCCTTTCACTCCCAGGGACAAAATCAGGAGGAAGTATTTTTCCTATGCTATAGAAACTCCTTTTATCTTCATAGTACTTTGTTTGATGGTACATTGCAGCATTGCAAGGGTTTGGTGTAGAGTAGGATTTTTAAAGTCTGGTCTTTTGGAGGTAATTATTTTGTGTGCCTTGCAAGCCAAGCTTGCTAGTAGTTTAGGTTTGATGCTTTTGTCTTCAGAAGTGATCATTCTGGGTGAGAATAAAGGCCCCTTGGCAATAGTGTGGGGAACTTTGCATTGTCTCTGTTGTGTTACCTACTCATAGCACTTTGGTAAGCCAGGCATAATAAGCACTGTCATTGATTCATTATATATATATGTATGTGTGTACATATATATGTGTAATTCTGTTTTCCCTATGAAGATGAAATTTTTAGCTGAGCATGAGGTGAAGCTGGTTTTTTACAGATGAGCAAATACTTTGTAGAAATCAAGTTTGGAGTGTTTACTCGTACGTGTTTTACTAGAAAATAATACTGTTGATTGATTTAAACAGGTACTGTGCAGTAAATTTCTTTCGTGTTTTGGTTAGAAACTACTGCAGAAATAGTTTAGTAATATGTACTGACAGATTAATGCTGTCAAAATTAATGTGTCTAGATCTAGTTTTTAATATTTTCATGTTCTCCTTTACATTAAATATGCTGTTGACATTGAGGATGTAGTAATCTAACATGCTTCGTCTCCTTGAAGCTTAGTAAGGCTCTGGTTTAGGTGGTCTAGATCCCTTTTATATCTCTGTGCCTCTTCTTCCCTATGGACTAGCCACAGGGATTTAGATTCAATTAAACTGTAAAACAAAATTATTCATTACGTTAGAGATCTTTGTTTTACCAGATCAGTAGTGATCGCTAAGTGACTAACTGAAGAACAAACTGCACTCTTTATTCCCCAGAGTTGTAATTCTGTGGCTGTAAGTGATGCCTGATACAGTCTTAAAATGTGTTTGCAGAACTGTTTAGAGTGGGTGCTTTTACTCAGTAGAGCATGTTCTCCAAATAATTTAAAAGACCTAGGTTGTTATCTTTTTGGTTCAGAATCTCTGAAACAAGTGTCCCCAGTTCTAGAAGAACATGGAGATGCAGTAGGCCCACCAGGATTTGGGTAGCTAGAATTCAGATTCCAGTTTTCCTTTTCTGAGCTGTTCACACTCAATTTTCAGGAAGCAGGCCAGGTATCCCGAATGTCCACATTAATGCTTTGATGGTTTTGGACTGAGAAAGTAATAAGCACAATATTTAGGAGAATAGTCCATTGTATGCAAGAGTATAACTGTGTGTAGTAAGTACCTGTGACAATGTGCTTTTAGTTCAGGGGTTTTAAGTATTTTTCAGATCTGCTGCTGTAATGAAAGGTTACATGAGAAGAAAGCCAATTACCTTTTAAATTGCTGTTCTTTATAATAGTGTCCAGGGGTTTACAAGGTTAAGCTTTCTGTGCACTTTTGAAGTCTGACAGGTTCTTCGAGGCACAATGGGTATGTTTTCAGTCTTCCTGTGTTAGGATACTGCTTAACGCGATTGTCTGAAGTAGTTTCACAGGCTAGACAGGAGCCTCCCAGCTGCAGCATAGTCATCTTACAAGTCTTGAAAAGGAGTGGTTCCCAAACTAGGCTGAAGAAAGACTTGATAATCCTGATTGAAACGTATTGTGTACATGTAGTTCTACTACACGTATGTAGTGTATTTGTTAAAAGCTAACAAGTTTCTTAATTTACGTTAAAAAAAAAAAATGACTGAAAGAATTCCTGATTTACGTGCAATTCCATGACGCTGTATGATAATTATAGCCATGCAGTTTGAGAACATGTAACCAAAACTGCCCTTAGTTTCTGGCACAGAATTGAGCATGTGATCAGTGGAGCAAGATAGATGCTACAACAGGAAAGTAGCCTCCAAGGCTTCCTTTTAAATAAGCTTTGCTGCCCTCTCGTGGCGTTGGATAGTGTTACTACACAGCATTTACAGGTAAGCTAGGGTTGCATTAATATGTCTAAATAATGTAGAAAAGAAATACCATAATTTCAGGTGCATAACTTTTTTTTAAAAGGCTGTTCCTAGAAGAAAAATGACTGTATAACATCATTCTGCAGTATGCAGAATGTTGGATTTCTTCGTTCTTCTTGTCTGTTAGTATCATATCGCTGCCAGCTCTTTCCAGGAACTAGTGATTGTCAATGGAAATGAAAAATGATAATTGAAAACCTGTATTTTTCTGGCTGTAGTGAATTAAGAGGCTTTAATTTAAAATAAAAGCCTAGTGTGTTTTAAAAGATATTGTGAGGTATAAGGTTTTTACTGATTCTTTATTGATTCTTACCACTGAATTTTGAAAACTAATTGTAAAATAAATACTAATTTTTTCTACTTTAGGGCACAATCCTCTACAGTGCAATAGATGTGATGCTTGATATGTCTTGCAGAGCACTAACATCTGAGATTCTGGTATTGTAGTTTGACCTTACGAAAAAGATACTTTACCATTAATACATTACCAGCCCACTGTAACACTGTTGTCGCCTGGCTTTATAAATACTTGGAACCAAAGAAATGCTTGGCTGGGGCCCTGTCAGCTGATTTCTTTTTTATTTTGTTTTTTATTAATTAATTTTGTAATAGGGCACCATTCAAACAGCACATACTGCAGTTTGTTTTAAATACAAGTGTAGATACTTCTCTGGGCTTTGGAAGGGCTTTCAGTTACTGTCACTTTCTAGATAGGGAAACTGCAAATGCTTTCCTTTTTCAATTCATACTTGATAATTTTAGGTTGTTGGTTTTCAGTCTTTTTTTTTTAAAGTAGAGTTGAGGTTTCTAGGTGGGAATTGTCTTTGAATATTTCCACTTGTAGTATAGTATAGATGCTTTGTTTGCATGCTGCTTAGGATAATTGCTGCCTGTTGTACAGTGGAGAGGAGGGAGGCCTACTGGAGGAGTTCAGAGTGATATCAGTTGATTAGGAAACAATACATGAGGCGAAATCTACAGGACTGAGATGATGATAGCTGTAGGTGGAATCATTAGCAGAAAGGAGTAGGACCTAAATATAGGCAATTCAGTTTTTAGGAAGTAAGGACAGATGAAGTGTAGTGAGAGTGATGACTGGTTTTGCAGCAAGGAAAGGATTTTGTGTCTCTAAAAGGAGCTTCAGTTTTAGATATCTTTGGTTGTTTTAGAATTAAGTAGAGCATTCTTAGCTACCTGGTTTGAAATTTGACGTACTTGGTGCTTACAAGAGGTACCAGATTAAAAGCCTAGCATGCTGAAGTCATCACATATCCTGCAGAACAGGTACAGCATCACAAGAGGCACCATGTGTGCCTCCCAGAAAATGCCCTTTAATGCTGTAAGTTGGGAAGGTGCCTCAGTAGGGACTGAAGGGTAGTTCAGATTTCATGGTCTATTTGAAACAATTGGCTAACTTTGAGACTACTAACAAGGCTCTAAGTCGGTACCACTTGTGAAGTGGAAATCTGCCCACTGAGCTAAGGTCCACCCAGTTCTAAAGTTTCTGTAAGTCTGGGTGCTCACTTTACCTGCTTTGTTATATTCTTCTAATGACATATCTTTTCCTGGTGCCCTTCACGTAAAATAAAAATGAGGAGGATGGTTTTATTTATTGAAAGTTAAAGTTATCTTAACCCCTCCATCCATAATGAGGTAAATACAAATAACAAGATAATGCTGTTGTGTTCTTTGGCTCCAGGGTGTATCTGTAGTTCTAGTACACTTAATGTTTTTCTGTGCTTATTTTCCTTACGGCTTTTACTGACAGAACTGCTTCCTTGTAGGAGGACTGACAAATGGTAGTGGTCGCTATATTTCTGCAGCACCTGGAGCTGAAGCAAAGTATCGCAGTGCAGCAAGTACCTCCAGTCTCTTTAGCTCCACCAGTCAGCTCTTCCCTCCTTCACGCCTTCGTTACAGTAGGTCTGATATTATGCCTTCTGGACGTAGTCGGTTGCTGGAAGATTTCAGAAATAATCGTTTCCCTAATCTTCAACTAAGAGACCTTATTGGACATATTGTTGAGTTTTCCCAAGACCAGCATGGTTCTAGGTAATTATTGTAGTCAATAACTTAATAACATTTTACTGCTTTGATATTGTCATATTAACATCAAACGTTTGAATTAGCTGCTAGTCATCTTAATAAAAAGCATGCCAGTAATTGAAGCACATGCTCTTACATTGACCTTTTTCTTCTCCAAGAAATCTCATTATAAAAGTAGTATAAGTTTAGCTGCTTGTAGAACTTCTCAGTGTATAAATAGCCTCATAACTAGACTTGTAAACTCTAGTATTTAGGTATCAAAAAGGCATTGATTAAGAAAACAAAACAGCTGGCATCTGAAATGTAAAATCATTTTTCAGCAATACCTCATCAGGTACTTAGTTATTGTTACTCTTTTCATCTTTAATCCTTCTCAAATGAAAGTTTTTACTAAAATGTGTCCTTTTATATGCAGAGGCACTACTTTCATTTTAATAAATTTTATAAATGTTGAATACTTACTTTGGAATTTTGAAGTGTCTCATTGAAACAGCGTTTGAGAGGTTTTCCTGTTGTTTATGTAAAGCATAATGGACCTTTTTCTGCACTTAGATTTATACAGCAAAAGCTGGAGCGAGCTACTCCAGCTGAGCGCCAGATGGTATTTAATGAGATCCTGCAAGCAGCATATCAATTGATGACTGATGTGTTTGGAAACTATGTAATACAGAAGTTCTTCGAGGTAAGCATAAACTAAGTGTTAGAACAGAAATTAGAATTAAATGCTTTTAAAATCTGATAATTTTTTTTTCTTAACATCATAGCAGAATTCCACTGGACTTTTACCACAGAACCCAAGTATGTAACACTGCACACGTGTTTTCTGTTTTCTGTCCCCCACTTCCTTCTCATAACAGGCACAGTTTCTCTTAACACTGATGGTGTATATATTGGTGAATGTTGGTGAATTCACAGGCTGCACACTCCGGCTTTGCAAGACTTTTAGCATAATTTACAGAGGTTTTCAGCAGATGATGTGGAACATAAAGATTTGAAGGATAGTTTTACTGGTAAAAGTGGGCCAGGAAAATACTCTTGCACCCACATAAATAGCTGTGTGAACTTCATCCAGAGCCGTCTATGAAGAAACTCATAAAATGTATTGAGGTGGAAGGATTTTGATGAAGGGATGTTAAGATATATCTAGTATTACTAGAACTAGTACTTAAAACAGCTTTTGTTTTTGTTAAAAAATATGGGGTTAAAAAAGACAAAGCCTTATCAGAAAGTTACAAGATTTCATCTAGAAGAAAAAGCAGTACCTGTGTTCTGGTAAAAAATTATATGTATGAAAAATCTCTAGCGTACTGTACTTTAAATCAAGGACCGTATCAGTTTAGGTGGATAGAAGGTGAAGCTGGAAAACATCCCTTACAGTACCTAAACAGGCCTGGAGAGCCCTAGAGGGATTTATAAGATCAGGTATTGATAGGACAAGGTGTAATGGCTTTAAACTGAAAGAGGGTACATTTAGATTAGGTATTGGGAAGAAATTATTTAGTATGAGGGTGGTGAGGCACTGGCACAGGTTGCCCAGGGAAGCTGTGGCTGCCCCATCCTAGTCAGTGTTCAAGGCCAGGTTGGATGGGACTTGAAACAACCTGGTGTAGTGGAAGGTGTCCCTTTGAGGTCCCTTGCAACCCAAACCATTCTATAGAATCTATGTTTCATGGGGTACCCACTTGTGAAAACTGAAATGATTCTGTGAAAGTGGTTGCTGTAAACAGGAATGTAGTTTTTAAGTATGTAATGTATGAAATTGTGTTCACTTTTTTGCATGCTTTTTTACAACTCAAAACATCTGAAGAGTGTCTGATGTATGGCATGTAGTTGATCTTGTCCAGGGGTCATCAGTTGCTGATTTTTTCCATGTTAGGTTGGATGGTTTTCATCTTAATTCTGCAGAAGAGTTCTCAAGAAAACTGTGCACTAGGCCTTAGTTGTAGTAAGGGCCTTACTTCATTATTTAAGTAGGAAGATGAAGTTGGTTGCACTTTCTTCAGCCTCAAGTGACTACATGTATGGGGTTTGGCAGTTCTCAGCAGTGTTGCATGAATACTACTGGTGCCACCCCACTGGACACTTCAGTGTGGTCACTTGTATTGTGCTAACTCAGGAGCTTGTGTGGGGATCTGGGAACAGGGTTACGTGTGCTATTATGAAGCTTAACTGGGTTCTACTCTGCTCAGTGTGAAGCATCACAGAAGGTTGTAGTAGCGCCATGGAGGGAATAATAATGGCAGGAATTAGTTTCTGCTGAAAAACGTTGATTGAATTATACTCTTAATCCAGCCATTGCACAAAAACATTGTGATTTTGTTCTGCAAACCCCAAGTACTTCTAGATTTCCCAAAGTGCCAATGGTGAGAATGATCTTCAATCCACATGAAGTTACCAAGATGCTATTTCAAGGGTTGAAATCTTCTCCCCCTCCCCTTCCTGTTACAGCTTGCTTACTGTATGCAAGATGTAAGATACACTGATCAGAAAAAATTTGAGATACCAAAGAAAATCTGATTTAATATGTTATAGGAATCGGTAATTAATTTGCCTGGTGTAATTTGTCTAAATAAATGGGTTATTGCACTCAAACATTCCTACCAACAGGCAAATATAAACTACTTCAGTTTCTTCTCCTGTCTTTCAAGGTCATGCATTTGATAGCAGGTATGTGACTGGAATTTGGAATATTACAAAATGTTGCATTTACAAAACAAAAGATTCTGATAAATATGCCCAACAAAAGTACAAAGGGAAAAATTATTTGAGGTACCCAGTAAAAAACACATCATGAAAGTACTTCCTCTGACATGTAGATTCCAGCATGCTGCAATATGTCTTCATTTGTTAACAGCATATGTTTTCTTGTAGTTTGGAAGCCTGGATCAGAAGCTAGCCCTAGCAACACGCATACGTGGTCATGTTCTGCCATTAGCCCTGCAGATGTATGGTTGTCGCGTTATTCAGAAAGCACTTGAGTCAGTCTCGCCTGACCAGCAGGTAATTGTAAGTTAGAGTTATACTTTTTTAATTTTGTTTCTTTTTATTTTGTGTCTGTCTGTTTACTTGCTTAAATTGAAGGGAATGATCAACATTATAAAATGCCCTGGGAACTAAAATAGTTGTTTAATGAGGTACACAAGTAAACCACAAGTGAATGTGAAGATTGGACAGTTAGGAGGAAATGGAATATTACTTTGAGGGGGGGGGAAATATTGTAAAGACAAGGTTAATCTTTTTGGGGTTTTTTTTTTGAGGTTTTGTTTGGTTTTTGGTTTGGTTTTTTTTCAGAACGAAATGGTGAAAGAATTGGATGGTCATGTCCTGAAATGTGTGAAAGATCAAAATGGAAACCATGTTGTACAAAAATGTATTGAGTGTGTTCAACCCCAGTCACTCCAGTTCATCATTGACGCATTTAAAGGACAGGTAGTGTCAACAGTTTGTTTCCTCTTCTGTAGGGTTGCTTTGATTTGCAGATCTTTCTCCGTCGTTTGCATATACAAGGTAGTGTTTGAAGCTTTGCAGTCAGCTTAAGTAGGATGAAAAAGGAATAATAAAATGGAAAAGCTGTCAGAGACAGTTAATGCTGTAAAAGATGAATCTCTTAGAGATAAGGCTCTGGAAAACCTGTTTAGGTTTATTATAAATACATCCAGTGGACGCAGTATAAATACATACACAGTATTTGGCTTTAAGGCCAGGCTTTCTGTTTGAGTCTTGTGATAATGCCATTTCAAATTTCCTTCATAACTTCCAACATTGTCATTTTTGATGTAATAATAAAGCAGCTGCTCTCTAGCATTTATTTTTCATTAAAATTCCCATTTTCTTCTGTTGCAAGCCCATCTTTCAGTGTTTCCCAGTTAACGTCTATCATTAAAGAAATAACTTTGAAGAAATATACTAATATTACCTATATATGGGCTAGTGTGAAGTGAAGGAGGGTGGTACTTGTTTATTTAAGGTTGGTGGTTTTGTTTTGTTTCCAAAACAAGTTAGCTTGCAGCACAGTATCTTATTTTAATAAAGAATATGCTGCAGCTAAGTAAGATTTTAATACTCTGAAACTTTTATAGTCTCAAGAAGAACTGCAAAAATCTTAGTAACTTGGCTGTATTACTAGGTTTTACTTTAATGGATGGCCAAATGTATTTCTTAATAAAATCTACAATATCCTTCTCTCACATTTTGCACAATAGCAATACCTGAATTTATTGTTGTATGTAGTAGTAAATGGCTTACCAAGGTATGTAAAGTCGAGTCTTTTTACATCAGAAGTGTATATGGGGTAGATGAAACACAGTTTCTTAACTGTAAATAGAGCCCCGCCTAAAATGTGTCTGTTTATTTACTGGACATCCATCCTCAGCTCCAAGTCTGAAGTGGCAAATGACAATGAAATGCCACACTTCAGTCATGTAATTTAACAAGACTTATCTCTTTCACTCTCCTGCATCATTTGGATCCGTGTCTAATCGGACAAGATCCCATGTTCATTTCTGCCCAGTACTGACTCACAAATCTTCTGAAATAATCCCTGAAACACAAACCTGGCTTCTGCAGAAGCAATTAAAAGGAGTAAGCAAGATTTTGACTGTATGTTTTGAATACTTCTTTACAAGTTTATAAGAAGGAGCCTAGTGTATGTGCTGCAATGTGAAATTGGTGAAAATCAGCCACAATAATTGAACTTTTTATAAATGTCAAAAATCTTAAATTTGAAAATTAACTATGAAGTTAAAAGGAAAGCTTGAAAGGTGAACAGTGCCTGACTAAGGGTCATTCTTCCTGGGTTTCCTTTACAGCTAAATGTGCTGTAATGAAAACTTGGGGTTTTAGTTATATAATTACAGGAGTCCTTGACACACAAAACCCTGCATTTTCACCTTTTCCTGACCTCCACTGGAGATGGAATTCTGATACTGGCAGGCAAAACTTTTTTTCTAGAAGTACTTGGCATGTTCAATTCTATTTTGAACACGGTAATATTACTGTAAACGTCAGTTGGTGTAACTCCAGTTTGTTATCCTATTTTAAGGTATTTGTACTTTCAACTCATCCATATGGTTGTAGAGTAATTCAGCGTATTCTGGAACACTGTACTGCTGAGCAGACTTTGCCAGTCTTAGAAGAATTGCATCAACACACAGAACAACTAGTGCAGGTTAGTGCGTGTGTTCATTTTTAATGTGTTTCAGAGCTGGTTGTTGTCATAATTTATTCCTATTTCTTAGTTTAAGAAATAATTTAAATGCATTTGCCTCTAATGAGTTTTGTAGACATTAATTTTTTTTTGTTTTCTTTCCTTCTATAGTTTTAATGAAAATGAATTTGGAAGTTGGGAGGCAAAGAAGACATAAAAAGCCCTTTTCTTACACTTTTGACTGTAGCGTCAAATACACATTGTAAACACATGGAGCTAGTGTATTTTTTATTGCAAAGATTGCCTTTTTGTAGTTTATCGTGATTCAGGTGTTCTTCAGAAATTGTGAAAAATATAAATGTTGCATATTCCTACACAAATAGGGCATCTTTTCTAAAAGAGGACAAAAGACTTACAGCATCATTTCCTGTCTTGGTTTCAGATGAAAAGAATGAGTGCTACAAGTGGCTTTGAAATTTTATCAAATATTTCATCAAATATTTGATTTAAATATTGAATCAAATCAAAATAGTGGAAGGGACTTGGTGTTCAGTAGGACCTTCCACACATATTCAGTCTAATTTATTTCTCAGTGGTTTCTTGAATATACAAGACTAGTTAGAACATAACTCTCTTGGGGAACCAAAGTTCAGGGAGATGCTATGACTGCTAAAGAATGATGATCTTAATTTTGAGAACATCTTTCTGTAAGAGGATAGAAGGTACTCCAGCAAAATGCTGGGTTTACAGTTTATTTACATTTGGTACCATAAATTTTGTGGTCCGTTTAAGTAATTCTCCATGCAGTATTTCTTATATCACTTTGTTTCTGTAATGTTGACATTATTGTGTTTTTCCTTATATCTGTGGAAATAGTAATTTGAAAGTTTATATAAATACACAAAAGGTGTGTGGATTGCTTGTTATGAACATAAAAGAATATTGAAGTAATCTTATTTTCAGGATCAATATGGAAATTACGTTATTCAACATGTACTGGAGCATGGCCGTCCTGAAGACAAGAGTAAAATAGTTTCAGAAATAAGAGGAAAAGTTCTAGCTCTCAGTCAGCACAAATTTGCCAGGTATTGCACAGCCTTCATATTTTAAAGATTCCCTGACTTCTAAAGCTGTAGTGTTGGATTTGTTGTGTTACAAAAAGGGGTTGGGGTTTTTTCAGTCATGTAACTTTCCTGAAATTTCATATTCTTATAGAGATGAATGTTAGTGGTATTTTTATATTAGATTTGGGGAAGGGAAAGTGCTGTTCTGTAGCAAAACAGAGAAAACTCCATGCATTTATAAGATGGTTTTTGTTCATCTTGTACAAATGCAGGGAATAAGTTCCAGGTCTTCATGTGAAGATCCCCAGAGACAGGTGAAAAGCTTTCCTAGAACCTGCTTGGTACGCTGGGACTTCCTTGATAAGCTTGTTGGATAAGCTGGGAAAGTCTTAACAGTCCAGCCATGCAATTTACAAGTATAAAAAGATAGCCTTAGAAAGTGGTGGCTCAGCCTGACAAAGATTTTATGCATCAGGAAGTTTTAAAGACTATTGTAGGAGTCCTGAACTACTCTGAAATCAGAACCTAAAATTTATCCTGCAGTGGGGTTTTTTTTCCCAAAATATATGTATCGTCTCTTGATAAGGAAGCCCCACCTCAGCATTCATTGTGGATGATTTAGTGAGACTCACCTTGTCAACAACATGAAGTAGACACTGATGTTATGGGGGTGTATGTTTTAAAAAATCAGTTGTATGCAAACTGGATTTTAGTTTGCCTAATTAGAACTGTTCAGAATCCTCTCCTTGGAACTTGCGTAATTTCTAAAGCACAAACACAGGACCAGAATCACTTTGCTGTCTGATGAGCAGTGATGGCCTTTCCAGCTCCTGAAATACAGGACAGACCTTCTCTACAAAAAGAAGTATTTGCAGTATCTGATACAGGCACACTCCTGAAAAGTGCCTTTATTCAAAAAGCAGGAAGCCTCATATCTGGCTTTCTCTGTTGTGCCTTTAAAGAGTCCACAACCAGAGTAGATGCAGTAGAATACATCTGCAACCTGAAGTCAGGTATATCCACTGTAGGACCAGTGGAAAGAGCTCCCACAAGAGACTTAACTGTCAGGAAATTTTTTTAATTTTTTTTTACATGAGTGGGAGTGCTGTTAAGTCACTTGAACTGTTCAGATAAATTTAAAAGTGCTACTTAAGAGTGTTACATCTGAATCACAGAATGCATTTGTCTTTCAGCAATGTGGTAGAAAAATGTGTGACTCACGCTTCTCGTGCTGAGCGAGCTTTACTTATTGATGAGGTCTGTTGCCAGAATGATGGTCCTCACAGTGCCTTATACACCATGATGAAGGACCAGTATGCCAACTATGTTGTTCAGAAGATGATTGATATGGCTGAACCTGCTCAGCGGAAGATAATAATGCACAAGGTATATTTGTATGTAATTGTGTTGGTTCAGAAAAATTATCTATACTGTTTTTTCTGCTGGAATACCTTTCCTTCTAGGTGTAAAACTCACTAGTTCTGTAATCTAGAACTTCACATCTAAACATTAAATTCAGTGGGGCTTGATAACGCAGAATACATTTGGGTATCTGAGCACAAAGCTCATGGAAATCCACAGAGGAGTTTCACAAGCTGGATTTCATATCCTCCCTTTGTATCACCTTTTCTGTGGAAATACTTTTAATACAAAAGTGTAGTATCTGTCATCTTTATTAATCTAACAGAAGAAATACAGCTTTCTCTTTTCATTTGCCGGTTGCTGGTATAAATCCATTCTTATCCTTCCTAACATACGGGCCCATTTTCTACTTAAGAATCTCCAGACATGGACAAAAGTGATGTTGCCATAATTGCCATAAGGCAATTGAACCCAAGGCCTCTGTATGTTCCTGTAGGAGCTCTGCTTTCCCCAGTTACCAAGAGGGCACCCCCACAAAAGGCCTCCATCCATTTTCTTGTGACAGGTGCATCAGTTGTTTGGTGAGTCAAAGTCACCAATTGACATCTTTCCAAAAACTTCCAAAAGTTTGAAATACAGGAATACAGGCTACAGACTTTTTTGCTTATTTACATAATATTTTTAAAGTGTAGTAACTTCTCCTTGTAAGTTCTGAGGGGAAGAAAAAAAAGAAGCCATAACATGTTTCTTCTTCCAGATTCGACCCCACATCACAACTCTGCGTAAATATACCTATGGCAAACACATTCTGGCCAAGCTGGAAAAGTATTACCTGAAGAACAGTGCTGATCTGGGGCCAATTGGTGGACCACCAAACGGGATGCTGTAAAAGTCAAAAAGAAATGGAAGAAAAATGGAATTGTGAATGATCAAAGCATACAACTTAACTGTAAATGTTCTGATTTTTTAAAATCTATTTATTGACTTTGTTCATCCATTTGTAAAATTTTTATTCTTGTGTATATTTTTGGGGAGTGAATTATTAAAAAAAAAAAAGAAAAAAATATCTCCAGCCCTGATGCGGAGACCTATCAGATTGGATGGCTGGCAAAGCACAGAATGCCTGTATATGATGTAATTGTATCAAAATAGCTGTCACATATTTTGTAAATTTTTACCTTGTAAAGTCACTGAAATAGTTTTTAAAGGGAAAAAGTACAGTATTCTTTTAATACACTGGCTTGCAATCTGGTAGGTCTACACAGCATCATAGCACAACAGGTTTATAGAGTTGTATATAGAATTAATCCTTATTTTTTCCCTTTTGTGTGAAGTCTTTTATACCAGATTAAAATTGATCAGCTGCATAAACATTATTTAACATGTCCAAAAGTTAAGTTGTATTTTGGTGGTTCACAACATACTATCCAAATAATAAACAGGGCACAGCAAATTAAAATAGGGATGAACAAAACAGAGGAAACTTTAAGACTAGTTTTAACCACTTGCTGTAGATACAGGTATTTTTTAAATGGTGCCCTAAGGTTTCCTCTAGCAATTAAAAATGAAAGTGCTGTATATACTTATATATTTAATTGTTGTATGAAGTAGAGGGATTAAAATGATGGTGGTACTTCCATTCAGCAAAGTACACTGTTGGAAGAGGAGTGAAGCCTGTATTAACTTTACAGTCAGTTTTACAATGCAGGAAGAGTAGAGATTTGTATTTTTTTTTATTTTGCATATAGAATTAATTGTAAGGATTTGAAAGTGTTGAGCATTTATTTTGCTTTCTCACCATAGATGCAAAACCAAGATAGGTATTGATGAAAAGGGGCCACTGAAAAGTAAACTTGATAGCTCAACATTTTAGCATGATTGATTAAATATTCAGATAGCTTTTTTGCTTCCTATAAATATATGCATTGTATACGTGTAGTTAATAGGTGTAAGTTTACAGTTTGAAAACAAATCTCTTGTTTTGATGTTTATTACAAGCCTTGCTAATTTAGTAGTGACGCTTACCTTGGTTGTACAGATGTACATTTGTAAACCTTCATGCTGTAAATGTAATTTGTTTTACCCCTTTTTGGGACAAAAATTTGCATTTTAGTGTATATTCATATCTCCATTCCCTCTTCTCCCCCCGGCATATAGTGTTGTATAATGTAAATTTATTTCAGCAAATCAAGAGTGATTTTTTAAATTTTATCTTTATATGGTTTCAGAAATACAAAATGGCTTTCTTTTTATCTCTAGTTTATAACATAGCTGTTGATTCTGTTAATATGGACACTTGGGGAAACCAAGTCTGTTCAAATTCTAAGGATAATAAGCATAGTAAGAAATTGACTGAAATACTTGGTTATCACAGAAACTAATGCTTCTTCCATCTTAATAAATGTGGCTTTTTTTTTTTTTTTTGTACAGAAGAGTACTGTATTTTTGAATAGCCTTCTCCCAGCATAAAGCAAATATGTATGATACTGTCAATTTTTTTCTCTGGACATATGACATTATAACAGTAACATAAAGATGATGTACATTTACAAGCGGCCTTATGTACATTTCCCAATGATCTTTTTAAGGCAGAACTGTGACCATATGTGTATAATTAAAATCCTTTTTAATGCTTTGCCTATGGAAATATTTTGGAAAAAAGCTTACTTTGTATATTCAGTTTCTGAAAGATAAAGAAAGTGCTTTGTACGTTGTTGAAGTAAGTATTTTGTGTAAAACATTCATTTGGATGGCTTAACCTAAAGTTTTGATCAACCAAGACAGTTTGAATACAGTGTCTTGAGCATTGATCAAATAAAAAGGTGTTACGGTAGGGTTTGATCACGAGGAAGGAAAACAGTAGTGGTATAAACTTGTATAAGGAATTCTTGTGTTACTGCTTTTACCAGGGTTACATAACTTGTATTAAAGCATACATCTGAGGCACTGCATTTTTTAATTGTAGTGTTGACTCATCAATAGGCAAATGGGAAAGTTTGTTCTGGCCTGCTTCCAGTTTCTGAATCTGTCCTTTAGTGCCCACATGGAGGGGCCTGATTGTTCTTAGTAAGCACAATTGGAATTGCCAAGTAGATTTTGCATGGCAGTTCACAAAATTCCCCTCGAGAGGCACAAGCTCTGTCATTGGAGCCAGAGCTTTCCCCTGATCACACAAAAGGTGATTTTGAGCCACTTCCCTTGGACACATTAATTCTACTCAGTGACTCTGTATTCTGTGTAGAAAGGCTGGGTGTTGTAATCCATAGAGCTGACATTCCCATCAACTTGTAAGTTGGGCTTTCAGGGATGTCCAGGCAGAAACTAAAAATGTCCCAGTACTTTGTCCCTGTAGCACTCATGCCATGGTTAAATTTAAACAATCCTGTAACTGTCACCATTAGTGCTTTAAGTATTTTGAACATAATCTTCCACATGTTAAAATCATTTTGCAGAAATTCCATCCAGGAATGTGAAAAGCACAGGGTTTCCTTTCTACTATTTTAGGCTTTGGGGTAGAACCACTAGAATTTTTGCTCAAGTACTGCTTTTTGATATAGATTGTTTATGGACCAGTTTGATTAGGTTTGACTCCAGGTGGCTTATATTGAATAATGTAATGTTCACGTGCATATACTGTAAAAATCAAAATGAAAATGTGTGAATAACACTGTGTGAAATACATCTGGTTTTGTGTTTTTCCTGTAGGAAACCAGCCATTCTTTATACTTTTACATGACTCGTCTGCTAAATGTGGAGCTCAGCTTTGAGAAGTCACTGATTTATAGTGAGCTGGTGGAAACCAGTCAGTTACTGAAGAATCCTGTGTTCTATCATTAAGTTCCCATAGGTCAGTTCTGAGCACCTAAATCCTCAGATTGTCTTACAAAATGTCTTTACAGGTGTACAGTTAAGGCTCCAGCCTGATGACAGCTTCTCTGTACACTACTTGATCCAAGATGAGTTCTTGAGCATTTGAGAGGGCAAAGATGGTGTGAGCTCTGAGAACTGATTTTAGCTTCAGGTGTCAGAGTGGTCTGACTGCAGGGGGAGTGAGTCTGCTTCTTGGTATTAAACTAACTCAGCTATCCAACTGGCCCCTTCTGGAGGGAACAGCCATAATGCTATGACCTCCATCCCTGATTGCTAGATCCACTGATGCCTCTTCGTCAGAGTATGGGGAAGATTGAGGCGTCTTGAGATCATAATGCCTTAGTGGCTTAGAGTGCTGATGGAGACTGAGACCAATGTAGATACTCCTTTTCCCTCTGCTCTAAGGAACAGGCATTTGAAGAGATGCTCTGACTCACTGTGTAGTAGCATGGTAATTAGGTTGATCTGTCGATCAGTTCCCTGAGAATGTTTGATGTTCAGTATACTAGGAAAGTGGGTAAACACCAAGGTCACAATTCCCATTGTGTCATTCAGGGAAATAAAGCTGAGAGAATAACTGCATAAGTGTTTTAAGATCTAGTGACTGGTCATTAAAACTGTATATTGCATCTAAGTCATGCACCTGGAGAGAGAACCCAATGTGAACTTGTCAAAAGCAGTTTGCTGCTGAGTGGTTGCAGTTGAGTCAGACATGGTGCTCCAATGCTGAAACTTGTGGTGCCTGGTCATTGTGCATCCCAACAGCAGCAGGTTGTTTTTAGTTTAGTGATGATGCAGTTCTGTGTTGCTGCTTGAGGAAGGAAAGTGAAGAAGCACGTACTGTATCTGATCTCAGCTGTCCCAGCCCACAACAGGGTGGGAACATCTGTCAATTTAACACAATGGTTCACGTCATACCAAGCTAGTGGTAGCATTTGAAGTTATCCCAGTGTCTCATTAGTCAATGGGCAACACTGATGTTTTGATAAATGTGTGCTACAGGTAATGCTTTACTCTGTCTTGAATAGTTTGAAGCATTTCCTGTAATTGTAAACAATATCAGAACACTTGCAGGCACTCTGCCCAAAGATTTCCAAATCAAGTTCTTCTTGGCTTGAGGATGAGGAAACTTGGTTCCTGTCAGAGATACAATGTCCCTCTTGGGGCTCTGCTTGGGTCCTCAAGGGCTAGTGTGTAGAATTGGGCTAGGGAGGTTTGGGAGAACTTCACAAATGCAGATTCTGCTGCAGTGTGAGTGATGTTGCCAAATGAGCCTGGGCTGTCAGCGCTCCTGTGTGGCAGAGCAGCCCAGGCCTCCCTCTTTCCATCATCAGATCAGGTTAGAAACCAGCACTGTTACCATGGAAAGACCAGTCATAGGACAGGATGACCATCAGGTGTTGACAGCACTCCAGAGCCAGTACAGGTGTCGTGGTTTAACATAGGGGCTTTTCCCTGCTACTGCAATGCCCATGTCAATGAGATGAGGCAATTGCTTCTACCTAAGAGTGAATCAAATCCCAAAATTCTATATTAAGTTTCAGAACACAGAGGCTATCAGGAAGCTGCCACCCTGCATGGGGCAGAGAGCTGGTAGGGAAGACCAGTGTGCTTAACCAACTGCTGGTGTTCCTTGGTGAGGTGGTGCAGGAATGTTTCCTCCTTTGGACAGAGCCCGCTTCTTCTGTGTGCCAGCTCCTAAGTGAGGGAACTTGCCCAGCAAATGAGGTGCTTGAACTAGTTTCCTTTATCAGCCTCAGGGTTCTGAACCCACCTCCCTCACTTCAGAGGACTATGTTCTAATCACAGGGAGCTGGGCGGGTTCACTTTCTACTCCTGAATTTGGGCTGGGCTTTTAACAGGGCTTCAGGTGTTCCTTGCATCACAAACAGCACAAGATGGAGCATGACTCCTGAAGCATGCAAGTGGAAGTGGGTAAGCTTCTGCTCTCAAGATCCTTGTCTCCACCTCAATTTTCCCAGGCTCAATGCAAAATAGCTCTTGTGAGCAACATTCCCCCATCGTTAATGAACGAGAAATGCTCCAGAGGCTTTTTATATAGCAGCTGAAATGTGGGAAGACCTAGTCTAAAGACCCTCTTTGTTACATTAATAAGAACAGACATAGGAATAAAATGTGCACCCTCTCACCAGCACTGCTCATCTGGGCAGAAGAGGCCTTCTGCCTCTTCCTTCTCTGCTTGCATGAACCTACCCAATCCTCAAGTGTCTGTATCTGCAAGAAGAGTCAGGGGCACATTGCAGGTGACACAGCTGATGTATTAGAGCATGGGACAGGGAGAAGCCCCTTAGCACCCTGAGCTGAGCAGCCCTAATCAGCTTCCTTCGAACCTCAGACCTGCCTGGAGGGTTCAGATTTCCTGGCAGCCACATGCCACTGCAGCCCTTCCCAGCTCCGCTGCTGGATCCATTCCCAGCCAAGCCTGAGGGGGACGGGGGGAAGAGAACCCTCCCCTGGTACAGCAGTGCTCACGCTCAGGGCCTCTCCAGGGAGCACAGCAGCCACTGTCTGCTGAGCACACACAGGTTCACACACTGCTGCTGCACAAACACTCGCATCGGTTGTTGGCTGCAGGTCCATGGAGCTGCCACTGTGGTGCAATGTCACTGGTGGGGACTGGGGAGGAACTGACCAAGCTGCTGAGGCCCCTCTCCTCACAGGTCAGGTGTGCTGTGCTCTCAGGCTGAATGACCACAGTCTGCTCCCATCAAAGGGCTTTTGAGAGCCATTCCACATGTCAAAGTAGGTCCCAAAATGAAGCAGTATCCCAACAGATACAGAGCTGCTTACTGAGGTTCAATGGAAGCTGCAAGAAGTGGGAGTGTTACAGCAGGGGTGACACACAGGAAAGTGGTGGTAGAAAGCATCAGCCAGTCTGGGCAGCGAGGGAGATGATGGCAGAAATCACACTCACAGATGTATTTTCTGCTCCCATGAGTGCAAATATAGGCACTTTATTCCTTGTCTGTCTCAGGAGAACCAGAAGCCAGAGGTTCTCTGGTGGGAATGCAGACCTCCCTTTCTTCCCCTATATAATCCTTATCTCCCGTTCTCTAAGAGAGCTGAGATACTTCCTGATGCTGTATTTGCAATTCTCCTCTATCCCAGGATCAATGCAAGAGGAGATATTTCAGGAGACCACCTGCTCATACAAGCTAGGATCTTGGGAAAGGATTCAGCCCAGTTGGTTCTCCATTGGGCTCAGGTCTGGTGGGTCTGCCTCAGTGCTGTTCCCTCCTCCACACCTTTGCATATAAACTGGCCTCCAGAGACTGGTACAGCAATCAGAGCAACCACTGGTTAAGTAAGGATTAGAATGCTGTAGCTGGGCTGAAGAGCTGAGGATTGACAAACTTGATGCAAGCCAGAGTCAGGAGGGATGTTATGCATTGAGCAGAGTTAACCCCTGTCCAAGCTCCAGGCTATATACTTACCTCATTCAACTAGGTCATTTGGCTCTTAAAAAGCCTTTTTGTTTGAAAACCGACTATCTTAAGTACTCCAAAATTCACATGATGTTTCTTATTTCCTTGCAATGTCATGTGCCTCATGAGATCCCTGGGTTTGATTATTCATCCCAGTTTGAGAGTCACATGAGCTCACATCCTGCTGGAAAGGGTCTCTTATCCAACACTACCCCATGCGCCACCCCCTCCACATGTGGAGAACCAGAAGCCCAGAGATATGATCAGAATGCTAAAGGTCACCCACTCTATACATCCTGAAGTGCTGTACAGCACCCACTACCCACTTTTAGAAGGGATAATCCCACAAAGATCATGCAGCTACACTCCATCAGAGAGGCTATGGGGGATACTATCCCCATTTAGAACCACTTCTGTTAGGGTGTAGACAGTTCCATGTAGACACACTGGGAACAGATCCTGTGGCCTGCTTGGCTGCCTGGTACAACCTTGAGCATCCAAGACACCTGGATAGGGCAGATGAACATCCCCTAGGATGCATCAGCCTAGCCTCTACTTTCCACTCCAGAAGGGCATTTAAGGCGGTCATCGGACACTTTCATACAGACAATGGGTCTCTCCACCTAGAAGAAACCAAGAAACTTTTTATAAATGAGTGGTTAAAAGGGGGCAGGAAGGAGGGAATAGGAGGTAGGAATAGGCGCAACAGGTTTGTGGGGTGGGAGTGAGAACAGCTCTATATTGCAGAATAGAATGGGATGAGAAATGGAAAAAACAAGGTGTACACATCCCCACACACATGCTCAAAGCTACTGTAACCACCATGTAATAAACAACTATAATGACTCTTTGGATTATAAATACTGGGAGAAGGGGAGGAGGAAGAAGCACTTTGGGAACCCAATGTTTAAAAAAATAATAAAAAGACACCTTTATGCAAGCAAAAGCTTCACTGCAGACCTCCCTGTGAAGTATAGCTGATCCTGCAAGTACACAAAAAGAAATCAGGCTTCAAAAGGAAAGGTAACATCAGAAAATATTAAACAATCAGAATACCTATGTTCACCCTGCTGGAGTTGGTGCTGCTCAGAGTGCAGCAGGCAGTGTGCACATGTGCCACACAAAGCTGAAACCCAAGGTCTCTCTTCCCCATAGATATGTGGGTCAGCACTGCAGAAACCCAATGCACAGTCCAACCAGGGTTACAGCCCTTGCTCCCCTCCTTTCTTCCAGTCCCTCACCCATGTACATCCCCTCCGGCACACCCCTGCTATGCTCCCCCTTGCCAGCACCCTGCCTCCACCTGGGAAATGCTCCCATGGTGGTTCATCACCATAACACGTGCTGATGGGCACAGAACTCAAGCACAGGTCGGTCCCTGCTCCAGCCTTGCACCAGCTCCACCCATGCAGTCCAGGAGCACAAACCTGCCTGGGGTGGGGGTTACACCAACCCTGCTCCCAGGTGGGGCAACAACAGGAGCTGGACAAAGGCGTTCTTCTAATGAATGCGTGAGAAGGTCCAGGATGAAGGATGAGACAGGATGGGTGGGGAATCAACGGGTGAATCAATGCTATGACAGCACAGGCTGGAGTCACTCGCACCGCCTGGAGGGATGCAGCAGTGGAGTGACTGCACACAGCCCTCAGACAGCCAAGACCTGCAGATATGGGTAAGTCACCTCGAGATGCTAAATGAAGGATGATAATTGCAGCAAGATGCATCTTTTTGGTCAATCATGAAGAAAACCTGTATGATATGTCAAATTCCCAGCATAATCATGATCCGTAGCAAGAGTAAACAGTAAAACCTGAAGTTAGCCCGAGAGCAGCATTTCTCAGAGACCCTCAGCAAGTGTGGGGTTTGGATCCCATCAGCTTGATGAAAAGAGAATCAACACAACCCCCAAACACAGCAGTATTTGTCACAGCATTTCAAACATCTGTTCTAACTGGCAGCGAGGGAAATCTATCTAAAACCCCTGGTGCAGCCTAACCCTGCTCTCACGGCTGCTCTGCTACAGCATCTGCTTTTTCCAAGACCACAGCTTTTTTGCATACGTAGGAGTATTAAACCTGCTTTGGCAGAATTCCTGGAGCTCTACATGCTTACTCAAATGCTCCATGTAGCAGAAACACCTAACCCAAGTCACTTGGCTGTTGAAAAGTGACAGTGTTGAAGCACACAGTTAGTTAACCTGTTTCACATGGACTGAATGCTTCTACATTTTGGTTAAAACTCTTCAGTCTTCGCCTTCATTTGAAACTGTTTAGCTAGCAGAACAGCACTGGTTTGTGCAAATTCTGATAACTAATCTCAAGAGTATGTGGTATATTTGGTACAGCCAGAGAGAAACAGGCACTACATCCCACAGGGAGAACTTTGATAAAAGTTTTATGCAAGTTATTGAAGCATCCAGGAGCCTCTATCACAAACCACGACAGTAAAGAAATACAGAGCACAAATAAAGGAGTCCTTTGATAAAAGATTACATCTCATTTGACTTGCAGCATCCTCCCAGGCAAATAATGGGTCTCTGTGGCACCGCCAGAGTTCACTGTAGGATTAAAACTACAGGTTTTTATTCTCACTTAGTCATCAAGGCACTGAAAACATGCTAACTCTCACAGCCTCTGTTTTGCAGGATGGCAGCAGGCAGCAACAAAGGGTCCAACTTCTCATCCACGCTCAAAGGGTTTGTAGCTCAGGCATCCAGCCTGTAAGCCTTGGTCTCAGCATCTCTCCAGTGAATGCACTGAGGAAAGTTCCTGTCCTTTGTGGGATTGGCAGAACCCCCCCAGGAAGCACCAGGCTGGCTGCCAGAGAGGAAGCCAGCAGGTACTGAGCAGGGGGTACTGTGGAAACAGAGGGTTCTGTCCTCTGTGCTTCTTCCTTTTATTCCAACGCTCCCAGCAGCGGCAGCCACCTGCCTGTATATCCCTGGGAACTGTGATACCCTTCTCTCCACGCTCATTCTCCTGCCAGGGCAAACCCCATTCTGTGCTCACATTATTCAGGGTCACAGAGGCTGAAGGGTTGTGCACTACAAACTGGTCTTAGTCACTGCAGGTGAGTTGTCCAGAGTTAACCACATGGCAAATGAATCACAGAAATGCAGAAGAGTCTCTCCCTGGGCAAGGGAAAAGAACAAAAAAAATGTGGTTATTCAGGTGAGTACTTCAAGAAATACCTGCTTAGTCCACAGCCCTGAGACTGGTGGGCTGTAATTGTTGAACAGTGAAAGCACCAGCCAGCATTACAGCAAAAGGCCTCATTAAGAGGGAAGCGAGTCAGTCTTTTCTTGTGGGCAACATCCATGTAACTTCAGTCAAAACCCACAGAGGCTAATGGGAAACCCCTCCATAGGTTGTGATGCACCAGCTCCCAAAATCCAGCTCTGAGGCTCTCTGTAATGAGCGTGCAGGATCCTACAAGGCCTTCACATGCAGCATCAAAGAAATGCAGCTGGTTCCATTACAGCTCTTTATGAAAACAATCACAAAAGTGGCATGCCAGTGCCAGATGGGCTTTTGCCAAAGTTCTGCTGAATTAGTCAAGAAACACCTGGTTAGTGGTACAGGCACATCTATATATAGTTTTCAGTGTCCACCAAGTTCTCATTAGCAGGACACAGGGAAAGGGGAGAGAGGAGAGGAAAGCAAGCTACTGAATTCTTGAGAGAGGCAGCCAAGTTGATTCAGTTGGCTTCTAAAACCAATACTGTAGCTACACTGATGCTTGAACCATTAAACATCACATTCTTTAAGCTGAAAAAAAGCACCCCAGAGTTTTTGCAAGAAGGCCTATTGTCCAAATAAGCAAGGTCATCCCTTCCATCAGGGCATTGCATGGGGGAGAAGAAAGTAGTCAGAGCAGTCTTTCCTCAGGATAACTTCACACTACACACCTTGGGGCTGGTCAGGGGCAGCCTCCACTGGTCTCACTTCCTGGGAGTGAAAGCCAGGAGGCAGGTGAAGCTGCTCAGAGGTGTCCGACTCACTGCACAGGCGGCCGGACAGAACAAGCACAATCAGATATCACTGTGGAAGCACACCAGGTGCACTCAGACGATCCTATAAAATCAGTGTCTGCATTTGAAAGGGTCTGAATCAATCATTTCTACATCAATCTGAAAGGACATCCACAACAAACTGCACAGGATTCACCAGGGTGTGGGAGGAGGCGAAAAGAGAGTTCAGTGTATTCCGTGCCACCACCCTGAAAAAAGAGTGATGGTGTTAGGAATGGGGGACCACAGCATCTGAGCTCCCAGAGCATGAGCCAGCACAACGACTGGGAGCCAAGCATACTGCCAGACAAGCTTTGGGAACACAAGGTTGAAAGCTTTCTGCTTCCTCTGCAGACTTGTTCTTGATTTAAGGAATGGGCAGATTGCTCTTTAGTTACTGCATGGATTTAGAAAGAAGAGGATGTGGTGTGAGCCACGGGGAGCAGAGGCACTGGCCCGAGCGACTTTGAAGGGGAAGGAATAGAGACGCTCCAGGCCAAATGAAACTTTGCAAACCTTCCTGTTCTCCACAGTCTCCAAATAAATCATCAGCCATATTGTCCAAACCTCCTCCTGGCCCTTTCAGGACAGACAATCCTTCCTCTTCTATTCCCAAGTTTTAGGCCACTGATCAGGACCTCTTGTTGACAGTTCACAGCTCTGAGGCACCATTCATGGGAAAAAAACAGATGCTGAAGGGAATGTCAGTGACAGCACTTACCAGACACCATCGCTTGTTTTGGGTGCATCTGCCACCCCACTCCAATCAGTTTCCAGGGCAGACTAAACTTGAATGCATTCAACTAAGCATATGTAACACCCTGTAACTGCCAATGTGCCTGAAAGCACCCTCTTTCCTCTCTGTCCTCTTCAGCAATTGCCTCACAGATTCAGGACTTTCACTCAAATACTACATGTGACGGCTGAGAAGTGAAACACATGAGGAGCTGTGGGTTTCCTGTTCTTAAAAACCCCCTTTAGTTAACTGAGCTACTAAATAAGGGGGGCGGGGGGGAAGGATTTTTCCCTCTGGCACAAAAGCAATGATGGAGAAAAGGACAACCAGCAGTGGGGAAGCCAGTTATCTGAAGCCAACCAGAGACAGCACCCATTGTCAGCGAGCTGTCAGCTTCACAACCCCCATAGGCAGGCAACTGCCTGCACACTCAAACCAACTCAATATCTGCATATACTCTAACCTACCACTGTGTATTAGGGAATATATTGCCATCTCCATCCCAAGGTGTCAAGCTGTAACATCCTCAAACAAGTCTGTCAACAGGCAAAGTCACTGTGATGTGATTGTGAACCCATACAGCTTGATGCCATGGGTATGATCCAGCCCTTGTTAAGGAACTCAGAACAGAATCAGCTTTCTCTAACCCCATCCCATCTGGTCACAGTTAATAAACCATCTGAAGACACATGGCATCAGACATGAGGCAACCATCTGCTCTACAAGCTCACTGCTGCTGGTGGGCAAACTCAAGGTGAGGAGACAGTGACAGTGGCCATATCCTCACACACCACTGTGGGTAGGTCTGGCACCTGGAAAGCCAGGCAGGCCGCTCCTGCCATTGTGGGATGCTCACATTCATTAGGGAATAAGGAACGATGGCTTTGACTGAAAAACACAGTGAAGAATGGTGGCGGTTGCCCAAAAGCAGCAGTTGCCATCCCTGCTCCCCCCTTGCCTCTGGTGGTGGCAAAAGCAGCAGGCTGGATTCCTCCCCCAGCTGTGTTTCCCCTCTTTCCATGGCAGGACACAGTTCAAACCAGCCCCTATCCCTGGGGAGGCTGAGTTCAATTGGGCTACACTGCTGGAAGCCCTTGATCTAGTTCTGGGAAATCCCCACAGCTCCACTGCACTGGGCAGAGGCAACCAACTCCTAATATCCCCTGAGCTCAGGGCTGCCAAGAAGCTCCTTTCCATACAAGTCTCATCTGGCTTTTCAGCATGGCGCTCTTTTGACTGAAACCACAATACTTAGCATGCTTCAATGATCAAGCAGAGGGCACAGGAATGTCACTTGGCTTCCAAGTGCAACATTGTTCCTCCCTTAGCCCATTCACAGATCCTGACCAGAACATCCCGATCAAGCTCTAAATATTTTCTAGAAAATCCAGGG
The DNA here is from genome assembly GCF_028554395.1 of Pezoporus wallicus. Taxonomy (NCBI): domain Eukaryota; kingdom Metazoa; phylum Chordata; class Aves; order Psittaciformes; family Psittacidae; genus Pezoporus; species Pezoporus wallicus. The sequence goes on from NW_026642654.1 coordinate 175,486, forward strand.
AGAAGGACCACAGCACTGTTTGAGCTACCACCTCCCCAGACACACATGTGCCTATGCTTGCATGGAACCCGTGTTGTGCAACCCCACCAGTGCCTTGACATTGCCCCCAGAGCCCTTGTGCAAGTGTTTCCTTACTCCTTTGTGTCTGCATCAGATAGACCCTCCAAGGGTCCCTCCAACAGGCCATCCAAACATCCACCAGATGCAGTCGTGGCCAAACCAGCCTCTGCTACACTAAAATAAGCCAAGGATGCTGACCATGCCCATTGTATATTCCCCGATTTGCAGTGACCCACCACAGCTGGCTGTCACAACCTACCCACTGAGCCCAGACAACATTTCCAGCCTTAAGCTCTGCAAACCCCATCACCCAAGCCCCATTCCAAAAATCTAACCTCCAACATCCATGTTGGATCAGGCTCAGGATGTGGTTCAGAAAAGCTGCTCTCCCAGATGAGATATACTGCTCTGGCACAGCCACCCACACAGCACCCACATCTCCCATGACTGCACCTCACATGCCAGCAGCCATCTTGGCTGTGGGGCCCCACATATGCCATCTTCTCACTGTCAGCCCCACTGTGGGGAAAACATGGTGACCACAGCTCATCTGAAGAAAGGGCATCGTGGTAACAGTCATTCCTGGGAAGGCTGCATGAGGAATTTAAGAGAGAGGGAAAGAAAGCAGGCTAATTAAAGACACGTGATAAAATCACAGCAGGTTTAGCCACACTGAATATCCAATTAGGCCTATTAAGCCTTTGGGCCACAGCTGTGGGAAGGGATCCTGGCTCTGGTAGAGATGGGCGAGCACCCACCGAGCACCTCCCGAGTGGCCAGGAAGCACTGACTGCAGCTCTTTTTTTGGTACCCCCTGCCCAGAGCAGCCCTGGGGCAGCACAGCCCCATGCCCGCAGATTTGTCCACACTGCTCACCCACACAGCTGCTCTGCAGCCATGCGGTGCCGGTCAGCCATGCAGCAGCGCGCTCTCCTGCAGCTCCCAGAGGCAGCGCTAACGCTTAAAAATGGCTTTTTTTTTTTTTTAAACTACTTTTGTGCGCACATTCAGTTGCATTGTTTGTAGCAAGCACTTTAACATACACTGGCACATACACGAGAGGAAGAAAACAAAACAAAGGCGACTGAATTGACTGGAAGTGAGCAGGAACTCCAGCCCTGAGCCTGTAAGCCCGATAATAAAATTCACCCAGTGGTGTAGTTTTTTTGCCTGCCTGTGTTTTAATGTTTACGGTGAGATGTGAGAAGACCAGCCCGCTGGAGTCGCTTTTAACCCGCCAAGAAGGGAGATCTCCAGGAAGGCGCTTCTTTTAAAACAGCATTCCTTGTTGCAAACCTTGTGCAGGCTTTCCTCGTTGCCAGAAAACCTGTTCCGGGCAGCAGAAAATGCGATTCAATGAAGGCTGGGGAACAAGGTGCGGAGCCGGCCCCGGGGGTCTTAGGGCAGGGGGAAGGACTCACTTCCCCAAAGCCCTCATTTTATCGGGGAGATTCCCCCGCTGGAGGTGATCGGGATGTCCCTGGAGCGAGGCCGGCCCGGCGGAGCCCCTCTGCCCCGGATCGCCAAGGGGGGAAAGGCAGCGCACTCCTATGATTGTCCCACAATAGAAAGGGAAGAGAGGGCTTTTAGCATTACTAATTATTATTATTTTTAGCGCTAAGGAAGGAAACTCGGCGGGAGCAGCGCCGCTGCCGCGGAGGAAATCTGGGACCGCAATGGGAGAGAAGTGGCGGCGGTCGCTGACCGGGAAACCCGGCCCCAGCAGCCCGACAGCGCAGGTACCGCGGCGGCAAGCGAGGGCGGGCGGCCAGCGCCGGCCGGGCCGGGGCGCAAAGCGAGGGGAGGGGAACGGAGGCGGAGCCGGCCGGGGGATGGCCGTAAGGTGAAGGTTGTTGCAGTGGGTTCATTAAAAGACAGAGTTCAACTGCTTGCCGTCCCAGAGCGCTGCTGGGAGGCTGGTTCGGCGGGTTGGGAAGGGGGAGAAGAAAGAGAGCGCGAAAGAAAAAAAAAAAGAAAATTGAAAAGAAAATAAAAGAGGAAGAAAACTCGCAGCTACTTTAAAGAATACCGAGAGGAACGAACCGAGAGTGGCGGCGGAGACCACGGGAAGAAGGGGCAGGCTACGCGCTCCTGGGGCCCGCTGAGGAGGAAGGATGATAAGCGTGGTGGCTGTGTGGCTGGTGGGCCTTTGCTTCCAGGCTGCTGTCGCGGTGAGCGGAGGGGGAAGGTTGGCGCACGTGGGGCGGGGGGGGCTGAACCGGGTGGCCGCACTGGAGCTGGGGTGGGCTGGGCTGGGCTGCGAGAGGGGCCGCTGCCGCCGACCTCCGCGGTCCGCTCAGGTCCCCGCAGGCTGTAGTTGGGGAGCAGTGCCCTGCCATGCCGTGCCGTGCCGACGGGATTCGGAAACCTTTTGTGGTGGGCTCGAGCTAGGGCTGCCCCGGCAGCCTTAATTCAAACCAGACCCGCTGCGGCTGCTCCTGACCTGCTGGCGGCTCCGCCCCAGGGCAATGCGGGCGGGCGGTGCTGCCCGGTAACCCCCGCTGAGGCGCGGGAGACCCCCGGTGCGCACGGGTGTGAGTGTATTGAGGCGTTCGGGGGAATGCCTGTGTCTTGCCTCCGGCGTGGTGTGCCCCGGAGGGGATGAGCGGTAAGTTCGGGCAAGCGCTCGCATGTGGCCCTTTGTAGTGCCGCTGTGGACGGGGAGCCCTCCCCCGCAGACACGGGTGACCTGAAACGGAGGTGCTTCTGCTCCCCGTCCACTTTTGTACCTGGAGAGCTCGCGGAGGGCTCGTCCCGATATCTTTGAGCAAACGTTCCTGTGGCGCACGAATCCTCCGGCCGCACGGGGAATCCAGACCCACCTCCCCTCCCGGGCCGCCGTCTCGGTGCCCCGCCGCTGCCTCCCTCCGTCCGTCTGCGTCGGACTTCGGGGCCGTCTCGCAGCTCCGGAGGCGCCGGTTCGGTGCGCTGCTCCTGAGGGCAGCCGCCCCACGCTGGCGGGGCTCGTAGTTCCTCAGGACTCCGGTGTTTCGGGAGCAGCTCTCCCGGGAACGCGGCTTCGCGGGCAGCCTTTCAGCCCCAGCATCAGCCGCTAGATGTCACCCACTAACAGAGGATGGCTCCGCAGCTGGTCCCTGCCCTGCCCTGCCTCGGGAGGGCCTTTCCTCGGAAATCTGGCACAGCAGCCTCGTAAAAGTGCTTCGCTTGGTCTGTTCTGGGGCCTGGGCTCTGTGTGGCGATGGCAAGTGTGGAGTAGGAGGCTTCCGGCCACCTCTCGAGGGGCACAAAGCCCAAGTCGCCATTCCTTTTTCCTCTGTGAGGCAAGGGTAGCTCGCTTCCCGTGTGTGTGTGTGCGTGCCAGAGCTGCGTGCACATTGCTCATGGAGTCTTCCCTTTTGCCTGAGTTAGAAGGAAAAAGTGGAATGTGAGGCTCCTTGTGAGCAGGCAGGATCATCAAAGTCAAAACTGGAGTTTTTTTCTTTCTGAAAGAGAATAATTGATTTGAAAGTTGCCTGGAGATGAGCAGGATCTAAGCTGCTCAGTACACCTCCAGTTTCACCATACCATTCTGTCTCGAACTTTACCTATAGCTCTGGACATGTTCCCTTCTAGTCCATGTGGTAGTGAGTAGCTATGAGATGGCTAAAAATGACAAGCATGTGACTGTTATCCACCCTGTTTTGTGTGGACAGGGCCCTGCTCACAGCATATGAATAAATTTTCTTATTAATTTTTCTACTGAATAAGATAGAAAACCTGCAGTTAATTTGCAGCCTCTGTTGTGCATTTGAATAAAATTCCTCTGTGATAAATATTCCTTACTAGACATGATAAGGGCATGAGATAAATGCTTGTTGGGAGTTTTCCTGTGCGTAAAAGACACGCAGGGCTGGGTGACACCAGGCTGATGGGTTTCCTGGGTGAGCACATGGAGGAGCAGAAGTTCTTGGGGCTGTCTGCGGTGACTTGGCACTGAAGCTGTTCCCCTTCTGGTGATCATGCGGCCTTTTTCCCATGTTGAAATGTCAGTGTCACCCACTAAGCTGTCTTTCCCACCTGTCTGGAATCATGATGCTTTTGCATCAGGGAGCAGAAAGACTCTTGGGCTAGGCACAGAAATCGGAAGGGCTGTAAGCAGCCCTTTGCATATGCCAAGTCATTGTGCTATGAGCATGAGAGTGTCAGTGTTGGGTTCTTGGTGGTCTGATCATTGCAAATGGTGCCGCTGCTGGTGCATCACTTGAACCTTGGCTATTGCTGCATAACTTGGCTTGGCCATGCATACTGTCATGGAAGTGATAAGCAGGAACAAATAAGTGGCCAAATGAGAGCTGTTTTCTTTCTAAGTACTCCTGCCTCCCTGGAATGGTTGGGGAAGTTTCTATTCTTATTCAGAATGACACTTTGTTGTTCAAAACATCTTGTATGATGTTCCTATGATAGGGGCATTGATTTTCTTGAAATAAGAAGGCTGCTGTATCTTAATTCATTCACCTAGTTATTCAGGGAGACCTTACGGTAGCCTCCCAGTACCTAAAGGGGCCTACAAGAAAGCTTTAGAGGGACATTTTATAAGAGCAAGTACTGATAGGACGGGGGGTGTTTGTGTGTGTGTGGCTTTAAACTGAAAGAGGGTACCTTTATATTAGATACTAGGAAGAAATTCTTTACTATGAGGGTGGTGAGGCACAGGCACAGGTTGCCCCGAGAAGCTGTGGCTGCCCCATCCCTGGCAATACTCAAGGCCAGGCTGGACAGGTCTTGGAGCAACCTGGCCTAGTGGAAGGTGTCCCTGCCTGTGGCAGTGGGGTTGGAACTGGATGACTTTTAAGGTCAGTTCCAACCCAAACCACTCTATGGTTCTCTCAAATGGAGACTTTTACATGGTGTAACCCTGCCGTGAAACCAACCAAGCCAAAGTGCATGGCTTGCTGCAGGAGGGCAGTGGACAATCCAGCCTGTCTCATGAGGGAAAACAGGGATTTGATTGTTTCATCTGGTGTAGGTGCATGCTGGTGGTTAACACAAGCTTAGCAGAGCAGGCAGAACCTTTTTCCAACGGTGATGTCATTGCTATCTGAATGTAAACTAATTAGAAGAAATTAGGTAGTCCAGCTTGCTTATTAAACATGTAGGCAGTGGGTAAGGAGGAAATGCTTTCTTCTGTAGTATGTGGAGAGCAGGGTCATGTTGTTTATCAAGCTCTATAAACAGTCATGTTGTTTAGCAAGGTCTATAAACAGTGCTTCTCCACCTGAACCCTCACTTGCTGGTGGCTACCTCCCAGTCAAATGGTGACTGTTGTATCTGGTCAGTTCCAATTAGAGCAGAGACAAATAAGCTGTAGTTCGTATCATGTATGGGGGCTCCTGGTGTAAGTTGCTAGCTTTTATTCCAGGTTTCTCTTGGTTTCAAGTGGCTTGAAGAGCTAACATTTTTAATGGCAGCATTCTGAAACTTCTGGAAACAGAACAATCCTCTCTGACAACCCAAAACAAGTTGCAGCAAGTGCAAGAAACCTGTAAGCCTTCTAAAATTAAGCTAGTGCACTAACCTGAAATGTAGGCTGCTGTTTTAGCAGTAAAATTGGTCCATTTTAAGTATGTGCTTTGCATTGCTAGTGCTTAGATGTCTCCAGGTGGCCTATATAGTACCACTTTGTCCTAACCTTGTTGGAAGTGGCTCCTGTGTCCAGGAACCACACTACTGGCTCCGAGTGGGACATCCCACACTTGTGTTATCTGGCATCTAGAGAGCTGAGACTTTAGTGGGGTCTGCTGCAGGGAGGAAGAAGCTTCTTGGGAGAGAGAAGATAGGACCTCTTTCCTGAGGAGGTTTTGTCAGGAATAAAATTGCACTGCTTCAGCATTGTAGCATTAGTATTTTGTTTTAGACGTTTTCTACTCTATTAACTCAAAGGTATTAATACAGCACTCCAGGACAGCTAGAAATAGGTGCATGCACTGAGACATAGGATACTTCAAATGGCACTTGTCTCTCAGGACAATGTTCAGTTGATGTTAAGGCACCTAAATGTAGGCGTCTGTGTGTGCTGGGTGCCTAAGCTCTCATTACAGTCCCGGCGATGTAATCAGTGGAGCCAAAGAGAGTGATTACCTGACCAGCCCCTGCATGTCTCCTTCAAGGTGAGTTGCTTTGTCAGGGCTTTGTGGACGGGTTCTCATTTTGTTTACAAGGGGAGCACAGACACCTTTACTTTAGTGTCTTTATCGGAGAGCTATTTATCTTGAAGTGCTAGTCTTTTTATTTGTGAAACTTTCATGGTAACTCTCCCCATAAACAAACAGACCGGACAGGTGCTGTCTCTGTGCCACGAGAACCAGCAAAGCAGTGGGAAACTCCAGCTTTCAGCTACAACAACAGCATGCTCCTGTTCTAGTGCAGCTGCATAGATGCCTCCAGACAATACTGTAGCCTTGCTCTGCTAAAGGCTGTGGAAGAAATTAGGGAGTATAGATGGGTTCTCTGTCACTGTGTTGAAGTGAGTAATATGAGCAGAAAAATAAGTGGAAGTATTTTGAGATGGGGGGAATGTGAGCATCAGAATATTATAGTATTTAAAGGCACTGTTTATTTACAGATTAGAGAAATCTTTGTTACTTCCTACACTTTGATACATGCACTGAACTTGCAAAGGGGAAGTTGTTTTGACCAGCAGCATAAGGACTTCTGTTTCTTAAAAGTTCACTTCTCTTATGAGCTGAGAAGATACTCTAAAATGCAGAGAGTACGTAGTGTCTCCTTAAGAGTGCCAAGAGTCAGGTTTGTTAACAGGTCTCTAAGAGTTGACTGGCATACTTCATTTGAATCACTGCTCTGCAAGGCTGCTGGTGTACCGCAGAAATGAGCTTTATCTGGCCTGGCTAGAAATCTGGGATAGTGCACTTTCTACTTTGGAGATGCTAGTGGAAAAGTTACTGCACTGTGAAGCCTTACCTCAAGGTGATATAACATTTGAACCTCCTACAAGCAACTCTTGTGGAGCAACATCTGCTAATGTGGTGGTTTCCCAACCTCTCAGTTTCTCAAGCAATATTTGGCTGCAGCCATCGTTTTGGGTCTTGTGGAACCGGCACAGGTCCAGCAGAGTCTGTTAGCTTGGGCTCCTTGCCATGCTTTACTGTAATGTTTGTACCTCACTGCTGAGACCAGTCTCACCAGTGAGGCTTGCTTTGCTGGATGGGAACCAGTGTGCTAGTGGGATTTGGATGGAGTTAATACAACTTCCTGTTGAGTCACTGGAGCTGCAGTTACAACTGAGTCATAAAGGTGGTGTAAGTCATGGCTTTCCCTGCTAGGCTTCTAGTTTGAAACTCCTTCAGTATTGATCAGATGAAGAGCTCTTCCTGCTTCACTTTATGCTGCTGTGCTCTCTGGCAGAATTGTCATCTCTGTAGCCCTTGTTTTTGCAGTATATCCACTCATTTTGCCTCTTGGCATTCATGGCTTTTCTAGTAACTGAAAAGTCGTCAGGATTGCTCTTGCAGAATGACTCCTGACTAAATCAAAGGCACTGATAAAAGATAGGGAACTGCCTGCCAACTAGCTTAAAATACTCATGGGTATCTTGCCTTTCTTTGATGGAGGATTTGTGTTCTTGTCATGCTCTGCCCTGTAACTTTCCTGCACTGCCTGTGTAGTAATGGCAATGTCTCGTATGCCAGTCATGGAAACAAAAGGTAGACAGTCTTGGCTTTTTGGCTGTAGGCAGTTGAAGGTGCACACACCTGTTAACCAGCTTTCTCCAAAGTACACCCAGTTCATGCAGCAGCTTCTCTGAGTGCGCTGGCTCCATCACCTGAGCATGCACAATCCATAGCTAGGGAATAGGGGTTGCTCTTTGTCTTGCCTGTGCCACGTGATGGGGAGCTTACTGCCTCTTCAATGGAAGGAAACTTGAACTCTATTCCAGTTGTAAGGGAAGTGTACAGAATGCTTTCTGGACAGCGCTGCAGACCATGGCTGTACACAGGAAAGCTCTTTAATTATTTTCTAATGCTGGTGGCAGTATGCATCCTGGTCAGCCAGTAAGCAGCTCCAGTCCAGCCTCTTGCATCTAGGGGTTACTAGAAAAGCATACTATATATTGAAGCCAGAGATGGGCAGAGGAGAGTGGAGCCAGTCTACCATCTGGAGAGCAAGCAGTGATTAATGTAATGATTTCCAGATGAGAGATCTTGTGAAGCTCCACATTGTAGCAGCAGTGCTGCTGTGGCTGTGTAGGCAGCCTTTGTATGTTCCCTGGGGATCAGAGCTGGTAGATACAGTGCTGTAGAAGAGACTACCTGGCTCTTTTCTGTCCCAAAACAAGACCCTGTTGTTGCTTTATTTTATGCTTTGAGACCAGTAGAGTGGAGAAATAAAAATTCATACACCTACATTTATACGTAGAGGTATCTATCCCTGTCATGTGCTGTTTGTTGACCAGCTCACAGCAGGATTGGAGTCTGTATGCCCTGACCCCAGGGTGGTGATCTGGGATACATGATGCCTGTGCTCTGGGCAGTTGCAGGACCTCAGAGCAGCCTTCTTATCTGCCAAAACACCAGTCTGTGTTTAGAGCATCTCTGCAGAAGGGAGAACCCATTGACCAGCTAATAAGTATCGTTACGGACAGAGCACAGGCTTTCTTTGATCAAGAAGTTGAGGTATAAGAAGAGCAAAATCCCAAACTAGAGGAACTGCAAAGCCTGCTTGAATTCATACCTAACACAAACACTGATATATGTGATACTTTTCACTCCCCTGCTGTGCTCTGCGCTTATGAAACTGTAATAAGAAACTCCTGCAAATCTACAGGTTTGTCCACCTTGCTGGCTCTGACAGGGTGTAAGTGGCACCTACGTGCAGTGGAAAAGGGGTAGTAAGGCTTACACCGAAACTTGCCTAACAGCCTGCAGCTAGACAGCTTTGACTTCTAAATCTCTTTCTGTCCTAACGGAGGAATCATCTAGATCGTGACTACTTTCCCATCAGTGAACAAAGCACCTAACAAAAGAAATGACTCTGGCATGTCTGGGCAGTGGCAAAGGAGTGCTGTGCTATCATACACTTACATCAACTGACTCATGGCCTCCAAGAGGAAAGCTGCTAGCTTAATCCTCCAGCAGCATTGCCTCTGCTCTCCAGCATGCGTAACTTGCAGAAATTCCTCAGACTGCATCTGTGGTCATGCTGAGATGTGAAAAGATGGTAAGCTGCTTGCTATAGAAACTGGAAGGTGCGATTGTGAATAATTAGAGTTATTACTGTAATGGCTGAAAAGCTCTAAATGCTCAGTATGCCCCCAGCATGCAGCCAAAAGGGGTTAAAAAGTTCCAGCAAACCTCCTTACACGGATTCTAGTAAGTATAACATACTAGACGCTAGTTATCCCATGACCAATTTAAATGCTGGAGTTCCAATTGTATAGCAAATCTTACTTTTCTGACCTATTCTTTAGTGCTCCCCCTCACCAATTTGCCTGCTGGGAAACCTTCCTGTGCATTATCTGGGGCATGCTAGTTGGCAAGGTTCAGAACTGTGCCAGAGATCCTTCTAATAAATGGGTGGTTTAGCTTGTGTTCCAGTGCCTGAGGCTGTTCCCTGATGTTGTTTAATTTACTAGCATGGATATAGCCAGTGGGTCTCTGGCAGCAGGCCCAGAATGTTATGAAATTGTGAAAACTGCGGTATCTAGTAAAAGAAAGTGAAAGTTCATCACGGGAGATCACAACTTTCTCATTGAAAACAACCTTTTTGGATGCTTCAGAAGGATGAGTTGCATGAGAACTCCTGTGTAATCAATCAGCTGAGGTTTGTGAAGTAAACACTGCAAACCTGGAACAGCAAACCATTCAGCGTAGTTGTGATGGTGCTGGTATGTGCCACTGATTCAACCTGTGCTTTTAGAATTGGCCCATAAGTTGGTCCTTCAGCATTTTATGATTTACTTTCTTTAGAGGTAGGTTATGCTGACTAGAGCTGGTAGGCAGTGAGTAGACCCAGAATTTTATTTGCACATGAAATACCTGTTTGAGCAGTGTCTTACAAGTCTGATCTCTTGATATGTAGCATCTAGCTCTTCTGACAGTACTCCTTGCCAGAAACTTGTCTGAACCAAGGGACTTGCTGTTCTGGGAGTAACTTGGTACTGAAGCACTTCACCTTGCCTTGAAGTTTAGTACTGTTGTATTGACTTAATGCCTAACAGTCCATCAGAGGTGGCACTGATGTCTCTTTTCTCTTCAAAGTATAGGTGTGTAAAACACAGGGATGTCCAAATAACAACTGAAGTCTTACAGTTGCCCATGTGAGGCAGGAGAGCATCTAGACCTCACAAATGTGATAGCCTCTCCCCTGAGCTCTAAACTTCTTGATTGATTTGGTGACTGCTCTGAAACAAGGCCATGGGAAAGACAGGTGAACAAGCTGTATACCCAGAAATGAAGGCATGAGGTAGCTAAGTAGCTGTTACAGTGGAACTTGCATAAGAACATGGATCAAAGGGAAGCTAGCTCTCTGATATATCTTGCTGTTGTGACAGTCTTGTGTTCATGGTTCCACTGCACAGATGTGGTACAAACAGTGTAACTGAGTGACTCTGGGTCAAAATTAATAAATTTAATCTACCAGGTGTTTGGTCAATAAATGCCTAATGTTTACTGATGATATGAGTAGAATGATAGGTGACTTGAGTGCAATTGCAGCAGCAGGGTTTTTTTAAGACTGTTTCTGATGGGAGGATTTAATTTGATGCGTCAGCTTTGAAATGATGCTCCAACACCCTCATGACTCAGCTGGGAAGTATACCAGCCAGCTTCCATAACCTCACTGAGGTGTTGCATAACTGTAAGCAACTGCTGTCAGGACTCTTTCTTACATGCAGGATTACTGATGCTTTTGTAAGCCTGAATCATTAGTGCATTAGAGATCATTAATGTCCTAGGGAGAGGTGCTGCAAGCTTCATCTCTGCATCATTTTATATGGGTAGATCATTTGCTGTGTGCTTCAGCTGTTGTGAACATGCATATTTCTCAAAGGAATTTCATGCAGTCTGAATGGTGTTCTACGTCAGAGTAATTCAGTGAAATGTGGCCCAGCCTGTGCCTGAACGCCATCTGGCCTACTGCTGTTTATGCCAAGGAAACTAGTAGTACCCAAAACACATGCTGCTTTTCTTCAGCACCTGCACTCCAGAGCTGCTAAAACTGTGTGGAAGGAAGGGGTGATGCTCAAAGTGCCTCTGTGAGAAGACCCTTAAGATGGGAGAACAGGGTATTCCTGATCTGAGATGTGGCTCCTGCATCTGGGGGAGATGTTCCAGCCTTTCTGTGCATGGCTTAGTCGTGCTGGTGTAACTGCATCTGTTTGGCAGGGATGACTTATGCCTTATAAACAATCTAGGCTTAGTCAACACTGTAAGATCTTGTGGATAAACCAGACCTGATAGCATGCCTCATAATGCAGGGAGAGATTTGATTTCTTCAAATCCCTGGTGGTTTACTTGGAGTTGGAGATGGTGAGGCATAGAAGCAAATGTAAGAAGTACATTTAACCCTGTGTGTTAGCGTGAGACCTGCCAAGGTGCAGGGACTGCCCTGCATTGGATCAAACCCAAAATCTAAAGCTGCTTGCATGATCTGCATGAGTGCAGCATCTGGCTGCTAATGGAGAGTTAAGTTCCTTCTTAACAGCCTGGTGGCTGACTGGTGTGAGTCCTATTGAGCAAGGACTTAGAACTGATTACAGCTTAGCTATGGAACATGACCAAATCAGAAGGGAGCTGCTGAATGCCAGCAGTTGGCTCATTTTCCTGCCCAAGTCTAACTCGATTCTGCAGCTCCTTGCAGAGCCAGTGTCTTCTGTAGCAGACTGACAAATAACAGCAGCAAGGGATCAGGCTATGGATGTGACTGGTCCTGCAATCTGGTGTGCACATGTGGGATAGTGTCCGTTCAAGCCAGGCAGCTCTTTCTGGATGCTTCCAGTCCCCTGATCAGTCATCCCTTCAAGGGCTGGATTCCCTGACAAGGATTGTTGGTGGTGCCGTGACTAAGAAGCTGGTTATGAGATTTATGATGAAATAGAGCATTCAAAGATAACAGATGTCTGGGATGTGTGTATGGAAAATACAGTTTGTTAGCAAAATAAAGCAAATGCTTCACAAGCATTGGAGGCTGCATCATGACTCCTTCTGGAGAACAGGTTTGCAAAAGCAATCAGGAAGGCCTTGTCTTGGATTCTTGAGTCTCAGGCTGGCTGTCATGCTATGAAGGACCTGACATACATCTTAGAAGCAGATCAGCTGGGAAGCTAAAGCAGAGTTTGACAGCAGCAGGCCTGACATCTGCCACTGAAGTGTCAGCAAATAAAAAGTAATTTTTGTTGTCTTGTGCATAGACAGTTACTAAAGAATATATCCAGTTGCTGTAGGATATATCCTCCTATAAAATCTTACATCTGGGTGGTTCCACAGTCACTTTACAGTACCAACCAAAATGTCTTGTCAGCTTTTTCTGTTGTTGTAACGCTAACTATCTGTAGGTTTAAGTAGTATCAGTTAAGTTTGCCAACTAACCTGTTTAAGCTGAGATGTTTAGTGCTTCAGGGTTGTGGGCTCATCCTGTTGAGGTTTCCTAAGTACTGCTAGTAAACCCCTAGTTTGGTGATACACTCAGGATTTGTATCTGAAAAAGGATTTCACTAACCTGGCATAGCTCTGCAAGCAGGTTGTTCAAATCAGCAACATGTATGTTTCACTAATAGAGCGAAAATGCTTCTGTGATCCTTCAAGAAGATCTTACAGCTTTGTCTCCTGGCTCCCTGGCGTATCTCACACTAGGAATTGCTAGAGTTCAAGGAGGTAAAAAGGGAAAATCCTAGGATTAAGGTAAGAACCTGGGTCTTTTCCTAGCCATGTGCCTAGATACTGAAGGCTGTTGCACTGACTCTTGCCTGATAATAATTCCTGGAGGCTGGAAGTATTCCTGGCTGCATGTTGGCTTCCCTTTCTCTGGTGAAGCAGATAGCTTCTTCCTCCCCCCGAATACTGTATAGCATGGTGATGAGGTTGCTTCTGACTTCTGGGAACGCATCTGCTCAGGTCAGAGAACTTGTGCAGCTGGAGTGTTGCTTGTGGTAGTTTGTCAAACACATAAAAGCTGGCATGGAGCTAATTTGAAATGGTAATAGTTCCACCAACCAAGTTGTATGGCATTTGGCTCCAGGATAACAGGATAATATGACCAGAGGCACACACATGTGTTTTCCTGGTACTGCTGAGAGGCATCAGTGATTCATAACGTGCCACCAGTCTAATTTGAAGATCTGAGATGCCATAGACCATTTCATACTTTCTTATAGACACATCTCTGATTTCTGAACTGGGATCCCTTTAGCTGAGTGGCTGAAGATGGAAGGACCAAGTTGTGCTCCTGTGGGACCAAAGTCTTTGATCTACCTCTCCTGTGTCCTGATATTGGTGTGCTGCAGGCTTGTGATGGCCTCTGCAGGAGGAGCTTGCAGGGTTGAGCCTCTTGGCATCTGGCACATGACCTGCAGCTGCATAGTGACTATTTTGAGCTAAAAGGCCTGCTGGAAGAGCATAGGCTCAACTGGGACCAGTGGAGACATAAGCCACTTTCCAGCTCTTCCCACAAATCCAGTCTTTGACTGCATTCCTCAGTCTGAGGGCTGTAATGCTAACTGGTCTGCTTTCCTGGGAGCTGGCTTGTCTCTTAGCTTTATGTGGAGAGGAGACTGGCTTCTCCAGCCGATGAATGCTGCCAAGGAGCAATTGGGTGGTCTGAAGCCCACCATTGCACTTGCCAGGAGGTCTCTGGTTCTGTAACGAGTTTTGCTCCAGTGACAGTCCTCAGTGCTGATCCCATAAGACAGGGTGAGTGAGTGGCCAGAGGTGGGACAAAGGCAGGGATTTCCACACAGACCCAAGCAAGACTGTTCATGGCAACAGGGCTCAATGCATGGATGGCAATAACTGGCTAAGGATTAGAAACTGTTTTTGCTGGGACTGCTGTTGAAGACATAGAGTCAATGCGTTTATGTGTGTTGGAGGATAACACTACAAAGTCCAGTCCACTGAAGTGGCTGTAACTGCTGCTGACTTGTCTGAGGTGGGTTGCTCAACTACACCTGCCTGAACTCCACAGCACGGGCCACATGTATGTGGGAGGAAAAGGCAGCAGGGACCTTAGATCCTGTCATTTTCAATTTCTTTTTCCACCAAGAGGGTCACGTTTACCTGTGTTGCAGTTACTAACATACACAGATAGTGGGTTTTGAGCTACTGTAGTTCTTTCCTGGATGAGTTTGCATTTCATAAAGATCCGACCTGCAGCATCCTTTTTCAACCTTACTTTGTCAGGGTTTCTGTTTTGGGCAGCCCACCACTGGCTTTGGCTGAAACTAAGCAATTCTTGATCTGTACTTCTCTAAACTGAATTGGCTGTTGCTGTAAGCCTGAATCTACTATGCTGTTGCTGCTACACTAGAAAGTTAAAAGTGCTGGTGACTTCAAGTCAGAGGGGTTTAAGGCAAGTTAGGTTTGTCTGGTCTCACACAGCTTACTGCTCATCTCTTAAACCAGCTGAAATAGATTGAAATTAATTTTCCAGGATGAACTGAAGCTGTTAGCTGTATGGCCTCACTGAGCTGCACCTACTTTGCACAGCTCTTTGAGGTTATACGTTCACTGTGGCTTTCTTGTGCTATCTGAAGAAATGAATGCCGGAACTATCAAGAATGTTAAAGAGCTGCAGGGAAGGCTCAGTTATAAAAACAGTTATAGCATAAAACTGAACTGTCTGCTGTTTGTGTGATTAGCTGCAGGGAAAAGAGTTTTCTCATTAGGCTGCATCTTCAAAGCACAGGCTGCCCTGAGCATGGGAGACAAAAGGTACCCCACTTTTGGCCATACTGTGGCAACTGGTATCTGCCAGTGATACAGAGCTGAGTACTTGTGTGCTTTGTCTGTGGATGCTGATCTGTCAGCGAGATTCAGTCGTTGGCCTGGGCTGTATTTCTTTGCTGGAAAGATAGTTTTGTATGAGTGAAAGCAGTGTATAGTGACTTCCTTGTTTGACACATCCTCGAGGTGAAAAAGCAGGAGCAAAGACTGAACTCACTTCTCTGTTGTTGAAGGACTGACCAGACTTCTAGTGGAGCCACATGAGAGAGAACTGTGAGGCAGCTCAGCTTTCCTGTATCAGAACTGACATGGTGCTCTCTACAGTGCTAGCAGTGCACACAAGTGATGGGTTGTCACTGATGTGTGTGTTGCATGGCCGCAAGCTTCCCTGTCTGTGGAGTCCATAGCCCTGTGTCGTGGTTTAAACCCAGTCAGGTAATTCGTTCGCTCACTTCCCCCCCTTTCTTGCCCTCCCCCTGCTCTCGGAGGGACGGAGAGGAGAATCAAAAGAATGCAACTCCCACGGGTTGAGATAAGAACAGTTTAGTAACTAAGGTATAACACAAATCACTACTGCTACCACCAATGATAATAATGATAAAGGAAATAACAAGGGAACAGAATACAACACCTCACCACCCGCTGACCGATAACTCGCCCCCCAAGCCCGACCAAGCTCCGACCGATACCTCCTCCAACCCTGCAGACTCCCAGCCCTTCCGGCTCACTCCCAGTTACATCCTGGGCATGATGGTCCACCCTGCTGGACTCCAGCTACCCTGGCTTTGCTCAGCCCTCTCTGCTGAAGGACATGCAATATGCTCCTTGTCCAGTACTCAACAGCAATTGCACTGAGCTTCCTATAAGGTTCAGATGGCCCAAAACAAAAGTAGGGCTACTAGCTTTCTGAATAAAACATCTATGTAGTCTTTTCTACTGTGTTTAGGAGGTCAGGGTGGACTTAAAAGCACTGTTGTGCTGTCTGGAAGAAACCTAATCCCTTGTGAACAAGCACTGCAGAAGAGAACTCTCCGTACAACCTTTCTCCTTGCTCCTTTTTCTAAAATCCTGCAGCCCTTTGAGGCAGGTCTGATCTGCATGTTGCCTGCAGCCTGAGGGTGGTGATGTGTGTTTCCATAATGCATGGCAGCGTATTTCACTGCCGCCCTGCTTCAGGGGAGCTGAATGTGTGTCAGCATCCCAGGAGCCAGGCTGTAATTCTCTATGACTTGCTTAAGCAGCCCTGGCTGCCACACTATGCCAATACAAACACCTGTGCATTCATGCATTGAGCAGGATTCTGGTCCTGCTGGAAAATTCTCTGCGTTATGTTCTCTCCCTCTCCTTTTTAAATTATTGTTTTTAAACCTGACCAGTTCCCTGATCTGGTTCACCCTGAGACTGCAGAATTAGCTATGCAAGGGATGGTCAAGGAAGAATGAAGTGACACGCTCTTGTGGGAGGTGGTTGTCGAAAGGGCCCTGCTGCAGAATGTGAAACCCAGCCTGATGGTGACAGGCTGGTTCATTTTTGCTCTTGGCATGTTGATTGCTGTGTTTCAGCCCTACTTAATGAAAAGTTTCCCTGTCACAGTAAGGAGAAAATGTAATGCTGATTGGGCAACAGCATGGTACTTACCAGGTGAGCCTCCAGAAGTATTGGGACTGTAGCTGCTGTGAGTATGGAGTAGCTGGATGCTCTCCTTCCTTGGCCACTGCGTCTTGTGCAAAGGATCAGGGAATGCTTCTACAGCTTGACAGAAGAGGAGGATCAAAGCCTGGTGGGCAGTGGGCAGAGTTTACAGTCTGTTCTGTTCTGCCCATAGTGGAATAGATCCTAAAAGATCTCATCCTGTTTTCAGTAGGTGTTGGAAGGTGTTTCACTGCCTCAGGAGCTGAGTGCCAAGAGGTAGCTGCTGTGTGATGGTCAGGTAGTTCATGCTTCAAATGAAAGCAGCTGCTATTGCATCTAGGACCTCTCTCTCAAAGATAGTTCCTTTCTCAAGTCACCAGCCAAAATACAAGAGGAACACATTAAGAACACAATTAACCACGATTTTCCAGATTTCTTTAGTAATAATGATCTGATGGAAAACTAGACAAAATTGACTGCCATACTTGCCTCTAACCAACCTTACTCCAACTGGCATACACTGGTGAATGGAAGGGTGGGAATGCTGAAGCCTGTTGGAGTGCAGCAGAAGTTCATTGAAATGATACCGTCTGAAACAGAGAGGGCAGACAGTTGTAATGCTTTGAAGAGCCTTTCTTGGAACACTAGCCAGGGATAAAAGTGCTGCTTAAATCTAGGCTATCCAGTCCACAGCCTGTTTGTGGAACAGTTTGTAACTGTCTTTCTGCTCTTTGGCCTGTGCTGTTAGTCTGCGTCTTTGGTTCTCCTAGGAAGACAATTACTTCATCAACCTGCAGGGTCCCCAAGCAGCACTGGTGCTTATCTTGAGCAGTGGAACAACAGGAGAAACAACTGGAAGAGCATTTAGCTGAGATGGTGCCACACTGCTATTGATTTCTGGTGTAGCAGACTTGCATATAAGCTTTAATTCTGACTTACTATATAAAAGCATCAGTTCTGTTTCAGTGACTCCAGAATTTATGGCTGATTTAAAACTGAAAGTGTGCATGGTCACCTTGATGCTAGCAGTCTGTGTGCCTGCAGAAGGAGTAGGATGGGTGAGGATGCTGGTCTGCAGACCACGGATATCTGGAACTGGAGTTAATCATGCGTGGGCTGTTAACTGCAGAATATCAAGGTTTAACAAAGATAAAATTTCTTTCAGCAGGTTTTGTCTTCCCACACACTAAATAGCAGTATTTTAAGGTTAGAAGCTCTTCATGCTGCTCTGCCTGAGATAGCATTTCTGTTAGTGGGGCCAGCTCTGCTCTTCAATATATAAAAAAAGTTGAAAGGCAAACCTTTCAGTCTGAGTTTTTTAGAGCTGTTCAAATCCGTGTTCAAGTCTCTCTTAGGTGCTCCTAAGTTGTATTTAGTAGCCAAAGAGAGCAAATGCTTGTCTTGCTCTTTTATATCTCTGTCAAACAAGATCAAACCATAGGTTTTGCATCCTATGAAGTTAGAAGAATCTTGCAGGATGTTTAGGGAGGTGTTTGAGGTGGGAGAGGTCATTGCAGCTCATTCCTTTTCAGCTGAACAAGAAGGATTTATTAGGAGAAACGTGAAAATTTAACAGCATTCAGATAATGGAGGATTTCAAGTGTTTTTGGCACTGCTGTAGTAGGCTGATAACTAAGATTAGTAAAAGTGGGATACAAATAATCCTTAATCTAGTTTAGGGCTTGTAGCAGCTTGTGGCAAAGCCGCTGGGTTTGCTTACCTCAAAGAGCAATTTGAAAAAAGCTGCTTCATTTGACATATGCCATGGCTCCAAATTAAAGAAATGTGGTTCCCAGCTTGGGCAGGGTGAGATTAACTAATAAACTACAAATCTCCCCATCATCACAAGACAGTACTTCGTATCCCTCCTGCTACAGGAGGGAGCTCTGTGGCAGCTGATGGGATAAGAAGGATTCATGCTTGGAGACTGTGCCCAAGACGAAGACTGAAGAATAGTTAGAAATGATGCTGTTCAACAACAAAACCAAAAACCCAGTAAAAAGAAAGTCTGGAGTATGTAAGACTTCTGGAGCCAATAATCTGTCTCATGAGCTGTGAAAGCCTGGCCCATTCTTGATTAAATCGAAGATGCCACTAAGCAGCTTTCTAGTTGTCCCAGCAGAACTGAATAACTATTGTTCTGCAGCAATGCAGTGCTCAGCAAGAGAGAGAGGCTAACAATCTCCCCAGGGTTTCCCCTAGAGGGGCTGCTTTGATACTTGGGGAAGAGGATATTCCACTGATTAATGGGAACTAGTTAATCCATATAAAAAATGCTGCTAAAATGTTACCCCTAACATGCAACTGAATTCAAGGATACCACATCCAAAGTGGTAGGCAAGTAGTTGTGATCGGTTGTCTGAGCTGCTAAAAAACCACCACACACACACACACCAAAAAAACCAAACCAAAAAACAGTAAAAAAGCAATAGGTAGGTAAGAATTGAAAGCTTTTTGACCAGAATACGTGAGAGACCATTGAAGATCCTTCAAAAGATCCACTGCCTGAACTTAAATGTGTATATCCAGCCTTTCTGGCAACAAAGTGAATGGTCCACAAATAGACTCAATGGACTGAAAAATAAACTGGATGATGGTGGAACTAATTGTGATGGTGGAAAGCATGTCTGCATTAGCTGATTGTACTGAACAGTCTGATAACAAAATTTTGAGCTACAGTAATACAGAATTGTTGGTAAAGCAAGTTTACTTTAGTTGGAATTTATTTTCAGCTCTTCCATATGACAGCACAACCTGGACTGACTCTGTGTTCTGTGTCACTAATCCTCTTGACTAATCAAAATCTTTCTCATTGGTGTAATTCTGCTGCAATAAAAGGTCATGGAAAAGCCTTGACTATGAGGTGTAGACTGCCTGAACAGCATGGTCCATCTTCCTGATGCAAACCCAAATTAGCTCAGTCCCTTCTGATGCCATCCTGAGTCAGTGTTTTATGTTAACCTTGCTGTATCTGAAATCCTTCAGCAGCAAATCATTAAAGAAGCATGACCTTTCTGCAGTATTTGTATTTTGTGGTGCCACCAGGAAAGGTGCCTGCATGCTTACTGATGCTGCAGTGTGTAGAGCAAAAAGTGCAGTCTTTATGTAACTGTGCAGTTACATAAATAAGACAAACATTCCTTAATGCTCATGTGTCATGAAACTGGATGATGTCATGAATTTACATCACTGCATGGATATTCTGACTGGTACCTACATATGCAGAATCTGATACTGTCCTTTGAGAATTTGGGGCAAAGAAGGTCCCTCTCAGATCCCAGACCTCAAACTGTCTGGTCAAAGGCAGATGCTGCAAGTCCTAGAGGAGCAGCTTGGGACTAGACCCTTTGGGGCGACTAAGTAGAAGGACACATTTAGTGCAAATTCATTAAGTTCTCTTTTAAAGCTGTGGAAAGCAGACTTTTTTAATCCTGAATCGTGTATTCTATTACTCCCTTGAAATATAATAGCCAACCTCAGTAAACAGCAACTGGTCTGAGCCTGTTTTCATGTTTGCCAGGTAGCTGCTGAGTGGCCTCTGGGCAGCTCTACACTGGAGTAGCATGGATCTCTGCTGGTTTAGACTGGGCCGCACTGGACTTTCCTCCCCTGAGGAGGACCTAGCTATCCCAGTTAAGTCAGAAATGAAACAAGGATTCAAACCAGTATGTTGCAAAGGCTATGGAGAAGCAGAATATGCAGCAGCCTGGGAAGAGGCTAAAACCTCAGGTGTGAAGGGAAATGTAAGAGTAGGGTGGCTGGACACACTGGATAACAAGAAAGGAAGCGTGGCATGACTGAGCAAACCTCATTCATTAGCACCACAAGGGGAAGGGGTGCAGGCTCACTAGTCAAGATCAAGAGTTGCTCTTTCATTTCCTGATCTTTTCAAGAGTGGTGCTAAGGTCTGCAGACCATGAGATCTGTTGTGTTCTTGAAAATTCTGTATGAAGATGCAGATTTGGGGGAAGTTAGTCTTGATCCTAGATAAAGGTATTTGGTGCCGTGTCTTAAACTGGCTTGGCAGTGCCTTTCTCCGTTGAAAAGCTGGAGAGATTGCTTTCTGACTGCTTCAAGGTAGAGCCTTTCCACTGGGAGGAGGATGCACTCCCCTTTTGCAATATATTCCCCTTGCACACAAAACCAAACTGAGTGCCAGAACAAAGGATTGTGCTTGCTAGTCCAAGAAAGGAGGGAGAAAAATGGTCCCCAGCCCCCTTGCATTGACTAAAATGGTGCAATTTCGGAAGCCTGACTTCAGAAAGGAACGTACTAGAAAGGATGGTCAAGGGAGTGGAATCTGGGATGTCTGGTAGTTCTTTTCCGTATTCCTTATTCGCCAACAGTTCATACTCTTTAATGTTTGAAGGGGAGATCAGCTTGTGTGAGTCACTGACCTTTGACGTGAGAAGGAAAATGTACAGGAAGTACCTGCCTTCTGTGGATGAGTGCAAAAGCACACTGCAAACAAGCAGGGACAAATCTGAAAATCCAAATTACCCCATGATATGCAGCTAAACTAAAGATTGAATGGCAGTTTCTTCTTAGAAATTACAGTAGAAATATGCTTGCAGAAGCCTGAGGAGAAGTTGTTTGATTTGTTGGTGTTTTTTTTTGTTTTGGGTTTTGGTTTGGTTTTTTGTTGTTGTTGTTGTGTGTTTGGTTTGGATTTTTTCCAGTAGAGAAGGAAAGTGCTAAAAACTTTAATGTCTGTATGAGCGTTTTGTGGTGGTGTTTTGTTTTGTTTTTTCTTTTTGTTCTTTCTTGTTATTTAAAAAAAAATAATAATTAATTACAATGATCACCAAGAAGAGGCAAGATCTTAGGCCCAGTCAGGTTGGTGGCATCTTGCATACTTATCTTCAGAGAGGAGGAATCTAATGGGCTAGTAAACCACCTTAGAAACCGGTTTTCTGTGGAAATACAGAGAATGAATAAAGTATTAAGGATGGAAGAGAAAACTGAATAAACCTGATACCTTAAAAGAATGAAAAGGAGATTGGGCCAGTAAATGCAGCCCAGTGAGAGACAATGAGAGAGCTCAATTGCTTTGTCTGACAGATCGTACTAGTTCCTAGGATGAAAATGAATATCAATTTTTAAGTGACACTGTATTAATGCAAGCTACAGAAATACAGCGGTTGCAAAGCTGGCAAGAATGCATGCTCTTCTTTTTACATAATAAAAAGAGATTTCACATTCTCAGTAGAACCATGATCAGCATGGATGATGCAGTGCAGTATCTCAGGGCAGTGCAGGGAAGGTGTGACAAGGGCATTTTTAGGATGGAATAAAAGTAAAAATTCTGAAAAACGGGGAATGTGGTTGGACAGGGAAAGATTAAATTCAAGAGAAGTGACGTACAGGGCTTTGGTCTGAAATCTCAGAAGGGAGAATGACTGGTTGGATAATGGTAGCCCTGCAGAAATAAATCTGGGGGCTAGTTACGAGTTGAGTGTCAAGCATGTTGTACCAATAGTACATATAGCAGAGGCCAACAAGATGCATGAAGTAATCACTCTGCTTTATTTACTGTTTGTCTTTGGATAGCCTGAATAGCTTTGAATGTTGTGTGTTATGACAAACTGGTGCAGTAGAACAGGCGTTTGGCCTCTTGTTTCAGCAACTGAACTTCTGATTAGTGTACTCATTGAAGCATAAATGGAGAAAGCTGAGGGCTGTATTCTCCTACAGGGAAGGCTGCCTGCTATCTCAGGACTTTGAGTGCCCACACTTATAAAAAGGGGATCTCATTCTACTTCCACTGAGATGCTGTTATTTCAGATATGTGAACAGTACTGGAAGGGTTCAAAAAGGCAGAGAAGCCAAACTACTTTGTCTCCTCTTCTTTTCTGTTCCTTAGAAGTAATGCAGTAACTGGTAAATAGCGAGACATGACAAGTCAGAACCTGGAACAGAATGGTTATGTTGTGCAAGAGCAGAGCATTGGCTGGTGCCAGGATGTGGCTCTGAACAGATTCCTTGCCTTTCTTCTTACCAAAACAAGTCCAGCTTGGAAGCAGCAAGACTGACCCTTCCAACACTGAATAGACTAACCACTAATAGACCTACTCTTTAGGGCAGATGGAATGAAGAAAGATAAGAAAATGCATTCTGAACAAAGAGAGTTTGGGTAACCTTCAGGAGCCCTTAGAGGAGACTATGCAAGCAACATAGTAATCTCATCACTAACACACCTTCTTCCCTTCTCTTTAAAGCAAACTACAAATCTGAACCTTCCTCCTGAAGATTTTGATTCATCTGGTGATGATGATGATGCATTCTCAGGTTCAGGTGCAGGTAAGTTAATAGCACTTGTACTGTTAGTGCTTGAATATGGCAATTGAGATCTTGATGAGCATCCACACTAAAAGGGGGAGGGAGGAATCACACACACATGCGCACCTGCCTCAGAATATGAGAGCTGGGAACAGAGAAAGGGCCTAATCTATTCATCTTGTATTGCGTCAGATGCTAACAATTAGCAGAAAATGAGTTGTAGGAGACTTGAAAGGGAGCAGAAGCAGGTATGCTCCATGTGACTACTAATATGAGAAACTGAGTGAAGAATGTTATGGAACTGAAGTGATTGTTTATTCATGGGGGAGAGAAACTGTAAGAAGGGCCTTTGTGCCCTCATATGAGCTGGTAGGAGGTACCATTTGAGGGTGTGTAACCCCCAAACTGCCAACATACATCAAGTGCAAATTTTATCTGTCATCAGGTGTGCAAGTTCCCATGGGCCATACTTTTTTAAAAGCAGAATAAAAGGGTTTTAGGGTAGGGGAAAAAGTCTATTGGAATGCATGAGAGAGACCTTTGGTGTCCAGTGCTCAAGTTGAGGAGATGCTACTGAGGAATGAGCAAGCTGTTGAAAACTAAACCATGGCATCCTTCTGCTTCCTTCTAGCTACATGCTCGTGTTTTAGTTTGAATTCTGCCGGAATAAAACTCTGAAATTGGGTGTGCCAGTGACTAAAGGTGTTGAGTATATGAGTACTGCTCTGAAACAGATACTTACGGGGAAAAGAATCAGATAATCATCCTGAGCAACCAGTATGCTGAAATCAGACAGCCCCCTTGTCAACCTGTCTGCAAACAGACTAGCACTTGTGCCTTGTGGAGAAGCAGATGACTAATAAAGTACCAGTGTCTGTCCCTTCCTTATGCCATTGAAAAAGATTAGGAATTACGAACTGAACTGCTGTTGTTCCAGAAATTGTCAATGCAGGTTCAGCATCCTTGTTAGACCACCATCCTGGAGATACTATTAACAGGTCTCTAAACTGGCCAAGGATAATACTGTTTTGTTTTGCAGGTCCTGTGACTGAACAGTCTCACACCTGGAGAATCCCAGGAGAATCAACTAATTCCTCATTACTGGCAACACCGATAGATTTTCATGAACAGCCATTTCCTGGGACTGAGAGCCAACCTGAGAAGGAAGTAAAGTCTCCTTCTGCAACTAGTACTGTCATGACAGAGGAGCCAGTTGTGGCTCTGAAGGACACAGTACCCATCCTGAGCTCACCTGATGAGAAACCAACAAATGATGCTGTTACAACAGTTAGAAGCCCCACTACTCACTTTCCTTCAGTGGTTCATGTAACTTCTCCAGAAGCCTCAGGCCCAGACCATAGGTTCGAACCTAAAATCCCCAGCTCTGATGTGCCAGACACTAAAGATGTGCCTGAGTCCCCCTCTACCATCCATCATGAGGGAGACATTGCCGCCACTCCCACAATAGCAGCTCCAAAGGATGTTGTTCCTACACATGAGGAGGTTTCTGAGGATGGCTCTGGAGATCCGGTGAGGATTAATAGCTCTGATAGCCTTTCCAGGGGATGGTTTGAATACTATGTAGTAAGTTGGTTTTGCAGGAAAGGGTGGTAATTTGTCAAAAGTGATGATTGATTTAATAGGTTATATTGGTGGAGGGGGTTAGATGAGAAGAAAACCAAGCTATGGAAAATCTCCAGTAGCAGACATGATGAGAAACGTGATTAACCTGTCTTGTATGTCCCAACAGGGAGACTTCATCTTAACTAAAGATGAGGATTTGGTCCCCACCCAAAACTCAGAAGTACTGGCTGACTCTGGGAGGAATGCCAAAGCTGCAGGAGCCTCGGGAATTATGGACAGAAAAGAAGTTCTTGGAGGTACCTGATATTCTGGATTTCTAGTTGGCAAAAGCAGACTGTTGTAGGAATCTTCCAGGCAGCAGAAGCTGCAGTCCTGCAAGTACATCTCTGAGCATGAAAGCTAACCCTGTTAGACCTCTGAAATTAGGGTGGTTATTCATGATTCTGTGTTGTCAAAACCCTAACAGGGACAAATACTAATCAGCTAATAGCAGAGCTGACACTACTAGTTATCAGTTAAGTTTTGTTTAAACCTATTATTTCTCTCAAAAACTACAGTAAAACTGCTCTAATGCTGCCTCAGTCAAATTACTAGAGCTGAACAACACAGCCTGTTGTGCTTTGCAGCACGGCTCAGTGGGAAATGTGTTTCTCTAGGTTTACCTTGTGTAGGTGAGCAAGCTCATCTACTAATGGAAGGATGATGATTTGAGTGGGGGAAAAGGACAAATTAATTTCTGGAAGTCATGAAATCAGAAAGGAACAGTCAGAAACTTACAGTCACACTAGCATTATCTGGAGTCTTAATCTGTGGCTTTCTCCCCCTTCTAGGTGTTATTGCTGGAGGACTAGTAGGCCTGGTGTTTGCAGTGTTTCTAGTTGCATTTATGCTGTACAGAATGAAGAAAAAAGATGAAGGCAGCTATTCACTGGATGAGCCAAAGCAGTCTAACGGAGGATACCAAAAACCACACAAACAAGAAGAATTCTATGCATAAACACTGCTCTTCAGGACACTTATTTCATTTTTCTTGGACTCTTCTCTCCCTGCACATGGACCTCCTAGTCTGCTTTGCATTAAACTTAAGCCATATGATCATTGGGTTGTTTGCCCTTACCACTTTGCCATTGAGATTTGATAACTACAAAGTAGATCTGGATTCATTGAACATTCCCTGCTTTCGTGCACAACCTTTTTTTTTTTTTTTTTTTTAACAGAAGTGGGACTGCAAGTTCCTAAATTCACTTTGGTTTATCTAAAGACTGCTGGGGCAGGCGGTGGGGGAGAAGATAAGGGAGCACTGTATGCATAAAACTCTTGATATTTAGGGAAAGGGCTAGCAAGAATAAAGTTACCAGTGCTCAAATTCTGTATAGCAGGGATCCTCCTATTTAACTCATAGATGTGTTTTAAGCATAATGAATGGCTGCGCTGGGCAGACATTTGGTACACTGCAACCCTCTAGCTCTTTCTAACTGCTGTATTTGGAGCACTTAATGCCTATGAAACATCAAGCTGAACATGATTCCTAGTGAGAGGAGGTATTACGAGTAGGGTAAGCAAATGACTGTCATGTAGTTTAGAATAACTTCTGTTTTGGAAGCATTATGCCATACCCAGAACCAGCTCCTAAGAAGCTGGTGCAAAACACAAACGGAAAACAAACCCCAAAGACCCCCAGATTAAGTGGTGAGTTCATTTTGCCAGCAGTGTTGGACTGTCCCACTACCTTCTTGCTCTTTCTAGGCATAGGTAAGAAATAGATTATTCTAAGGAGTCTCATCTCAGACATTCCCTCTTCTTAGGTGCCAAATAGGCTGGGCTGTCATACTGCAGATGCTCTTATCCTGCACTATTGTGTAGTCGCAAGGTGACTGTGACGTGTTGTAGCACCTACATCTCTGTGCACTGTTTACAACGGTTGTCTTGGAACATGGTCTGCCATCTATGCCACAGAATACCTTGGCACACAGTGGTAGAAGGTAGCAGCATATCATGACTCTGCAGTTAAGGAGTAGAGCAGCGTAGCATCTGAAACAAGCCTGATGAAGGCTAAGTGTAGATGACCTTAAATATACACAACAGTTGATGTGCTTGACTCTCGTGACTCCCGAATGGCTCTTCAGTAGCTGTTCCTGCACTTTGGAGAGAAGCAACTCCAGGAATGTCAGACTAGCAAGGGCAGAAAAACACCTTCTGAGGAAAGTCTGGATGCCTGAAGCTGTTGGTGGTCAGTGTGCTGCCAGATGTGAAGCACTGAGGCCTCACCGAGGGTCTGGAGTTCTCCACAGTATCTCAAACCGAGTGAGAAGAAAAGTGTGGTGGTCTACACAAGCCTTACTTCTGCTCTGCCTTTGGTTAGCTTCTTGCAAGTTCAGTTCCTCATCACTTAGAAGGTATGGGGTAGGAGAAGGAGTGTTTACAACTGATATAAATACTTGTACTGTTGAGCCAGAGGGAATGATTGGAGACTATTGCAGCAGCCGATATAAATGTTGCACATCGATAGTAAAACTTAAAGACCTGTGTAATTTAAATGAAGTATAAAACACTCCTGAGCTGCTATGCAGCCAAAATTGGTGCCTTCTGTGCAAATCCAGGAGAAAAAAAACCAAACAGTTCTTGATTCCAGACTTCTTTATGCACAAAGAAAACTTGTGCATACGTGTATCTGGCTGGTTTTAAGTAAAGCTGCAAAGTCCATTATGTCTATCTGGTTTTTGTTTGTTTGTTTTTTTTTTTAACTGAATGAATTTTTATAGGTTAATGCAATGACCAGACGGTGTTAATTTCAGCTGTAATTCTTTGCTTTGTATAGGAATGTAGAAACATTGTTTGATAGGTTTATCTACAAAAAGGTTCTTGTAAAGCACAGGAAAATAAAGTGGTAAACTTTAGTTGTACCTCACAACCTGGCTAGGGGGAAAGGAAAAAACTGTATATTTTGGTAGTCTAAACTGACAGTTTGTGAAACAAACATGACATTGTGTTATTTAAGTGGTACAAATGAAATATGAGTTCTAACAGAAGATGCAACACTTGGTTATCTGTATGCCATTTAAATGTATACTGCAATAAATGGCATTTTGGCAAGAATGTGTCTGATCTGTGAACATTACTCTGTATAATACTTCACAAAGTAGATGTGTTTTTTAAGACTGTCCAGGTGGTCTTCAAGGAAGTTGGATTCCAAGTATGAAATGTGAGTCCTGGTGCTAAACATAGGGAGGTTCAGCTAAGAATTCGAAGGGTGTGAGTGTGGCCTGTTCCCTTTTACCCTGCCCCAGATGTCTGGGTTGGGGTGGGCTGCTATACCCTGAGGCAGTGGAGCAGAGTATGAATGGGCTGTAGTGGAGACTTCAATGAAATCTCTTTATTAGAGCCCTGCAACATTTTGGGCTGGTTCCTTATCCTGGGATGCATCGGGAGGAGTGTGGCCAGCAGATTGAGGGAGGTGAGCCTCCACTTGACCCTGGAGAGGCCACATCTGGAGTACTGTGTCCAGTTCTGGGCTCCTCAGTACGAAAACGACAAGGAGCTGCTGGAGAGGGTCCATTTGAGGCCACAAGATGATCAGGGGTCTGGAGCATCTCCTATGAGAAGATACTGTGTAAGCTGGGCCTGTTTAGTCTAAAGGGAAGACTGAGAGGGGTTCTCATTAATGCATAAAATAACTCAAAGGTGAATGCCAGGAGGATGGTGCCAGACTCTTTTCAGTAGTGCCCAGTGACAGAACAAGGAGCAATGGTGATAAACTAAAACACAAGAAGTTTCACATCAACATGAAGAACTCTTTACGTTGAGGGTGGCAGAGCACTGGAACAGGCTGCGCAGGGATGTTGTGGAGTCTCCCTCTCTGGAGACATACAAAACCAATCTGGACACGTTCCTTTGTATCCTGCTCTAGATTGCCCTGCCTTGGCAGGGGGGTTGGACTAGACATCCAGAGGTCCTTTCCACCCCTAATGATCCTGTGATTTTTGGGAGCTCTTTGTGCTTGTACAGTATGTCGCCATCCTCAGAAAGGTGAAAAAAGTTCTAAATCTTTCACAGGGCTCCCTCTAGCCACCTGTGTTCTCCCTCCAGGAGTTTGAGCAGCAAGGGCTGCATGACGGGCAGCTCCAAGTCTTTGTATTAAAATGTTCTTACCAAGACAAGCTTGGAGATTATACCTCCAAGGAGGAAGAACAGAGCAGGCCTGTCCTAATTATTCTGCTGTGCAACATCAATTACTATGGGGTGCTGCAGCTTGTGTGGCAGGGGATGGGGCAAAACAGAAGTAGAGAAAAATCCTTCACAGAAGAGGGAAGTCAGAAGTTGCTGCCCGAGTGGGCCTTATTGCAGTTTACAAATTTTTTCTATTACAAGGCTTTGAGCTGTGCGAAACTTACTTTTCTGAGCTGTAAACTAGCCACTGTATTTTCAGTTTATAATCTCTTGCTTGCACTGGGGCCATGTGGGCTGTGTGTTTTCCCATCAGAAAATGTTTGGGGAGGAATTTTGGTAATCAGAAGGTTTTGAGATCAGGCAAACAGATCGAAGGATTGAGATTAGAAGACTTTGCTTCCTTAGCTAAGTGAAGCTGGAAAGTTTTGAACTGCATGCCAACTTTGCCAGTCCCTTAAACTGGATAAAACACTTGTGACACAAGATCAGAGTTGACTGTTTTGCGTAGCAGTATTTTATCTGCTATGAGTTCTCTTCCTTGGGAATTCCCTAGACTTTTGTCTCCACTCTTCTAGTCAGTGATAATGTGGCAAGTGTCAGGGAGGGAAAAAATGAAGTGCTGGGGAAGCGGGACATTTCTATGTGAAAACCCTTACAAGTGAAAACAGTGTCTGATCCTAAGTGTGCGCTTAAGAGAAACTTTTGGAGTACTAACAAAATGATCTGTAGAAGGGGTAGCCTGCTTCTGTATTCTGGCACAGGTTAGGCTGGGTTTTCCCGAGTCATTTTTCTGTTCACTGTGCTTCCTGACGTCTTCATCCATGCTAGAGCAATTATCACATTTGCTCTTGTTCACAAGTGAGATGCAAAGAATGTGGTTGGCAGAAAATCTGACCCGTTTGTTCTGGAAAAATGAGCTGGAGGGTGTAAATGGACCAAATGTCAAGGAAGGCAAACTTTTCACAATTCTCATTTTGTTAGGTTGCATTAGAGCCTATAAAAGAAGCTGAAGCAAATCTAAAAGGCTGTATAATCTTGTAATTGCAATAGAGAACAGGAAAAAAAAGGGCCACTCTATGGGTGTACTGAGAAGAAAAGCTATTTCAGACATTGCATAAATGCCTTCTCTGAGTATTTATCAGGACTAGTATGTATAGTGATGAAAATGAGTAGTGGGATAAAGGTGCAGGGTAAAATTTGCTCCATTTGCGGTAGCAGCAAAAATCAAAGAAACTTCAGCTATGCAGGAAATGAGATAGAAATTCAAATGCAAGCTTGGCATTCTGGGGTGGTGTTTAGCTCACAAAACTGGAAGCCTGATGGACAGTATTTTTAATAAGCTTGTCAAATTAGAGGGCAGAGATTTTACTGCTTAAGTGCAGTGTCTGCACTAAGAAAAGAGGGGAGAAAAGATATGGCCCCTGCAGTATGCAGGATCTTACAAAAGGATCTGATGGATAGAAAAAAGAATGCTGATACATGGGATAAAATATAAAATAGATTTACCCAGCATAGATTGTGCCAAACTAAACAGATCTCCTGCTTTTTGATAGCCGGTTTTTCAGTCAAAGGCAATCTAATCTAACTGAACTTCAGTAAAGAAATTTATCAGTGCACACAGGAAATGAATAATCAAAAGGAAGAATCTGGGGATTAGTGGAAAAATTGTAAAGTGGTGAGGAATGGACTAGGGAGGAGCCTGCAGCAGGCTGTGCAAGACAGGGAGTTAGTAGGAAGAAAAGGCCTCATTCTGGGGACATCTTTCTAAGTATTGTCTGAAATGGAAGGGAGTACAAGGAATTACAACTGCTGCTGGGAATCTGGGCAGCCTCAGCAATGGAATATCAAGAGTAGAATATTTTAATGTTCTGATAAGTAACAGGATCGACTTCAACAGGACAAGTTCAGGCATTGGCAGGGGTAACAACAGGGATTGCTGCTCTGACCTAGGAATAATAGAAGGGAAGAAAGGATTAGGTTAATTCATCAATTTTAGAATAATTATCTGTGGGATGCAGCTGTAAGAAAGGATAAAAAAAAACAAACAGGATGTAGCAGCCAAGGCATTTCTAGCAAACAGAATTCTCATCATCGTGGGTATTGTTATACAAGAAACTAGTGAGCCCTTCACTTATTCTCACCTACATGCTTTAGGATTAATTCATGTTGAGAAGGAAGAGAGGAAAAACTTTAAAATGATGTGGGAGTGGAGAGTCTCTTCTCACAGTACACTAAGGGTGTTTTGTTTGTTCAGCTTGGGGAAACACAGGTCCTACAGTTGCTCTCTGCATGCTTGTCATGGTACAGGACAATACAAAAGACGGAGATGAGCAATTTAAGCTAAAGAATAATATGGAAGCAAGAAAAAGAAAAAATAAGAAGAAACTGGCAACTATAAACACTGATATTAACTAACAACCTTGAGAACCCTTTCGTTTACTATGAGGCCCTGGCACTGGTTGCCCAGAGAAGCTGTGGCTGCCTCATCCCTGGCAGTGTTCAAGGCAAGATTGGATGGAGCTTGGAGCAACCTGGTGGAAGTGTGTCCCTGCCTATAGCAGGGGGTTGGAACTGGATGATCTTCAGGGGCCCTTCCAACCCAACCCATTCTATGATTATGCATTCTTAAGATGCACCACCAAGCCAGGGGTCCCCAAACTGTGGTACATGTACCACTGTGGTTTGCAATGTATTTCCAAATAGTATGCAGGAAAAAAAAACAAAACCACCCCAACCAAAACACCAAATCCAAAAATCCACCACCAAAACCTGTCACACCTGCCTTATCTCTGGAATTGACAGGCAGGAGCCAGCCTGATCCTGTACACACAGCTAGAAACTGCTGCAGATGATTAAGATAGGGAGAAATGCTGAGAAAAGGACTGGGATAGCATGGAAGAAACTTCTGATGCCATCAGTGCACTTCTCCCTCTAAACAAAGTCTGGAAACTTGTGGTTTAGGTGACTGGCTGTTTTCTTAGTGTGATAAAGCAAGCAGAAACTCTGCTGTAGCTGAGAAATGCAGCTTCTGAACAAGGTATCTTTTCCGCAAGGCAGTGGCTCCTGACTCCCATCAGATTTGGAATTGGTAAGAGCAAGAGGCTGCTCCTCTGGGAGAAGTCTTATGAGGAACAGCTGAGGGAACTGAGGTTCTTTAGTTTGGAGAAGACCTGGGGGGCACCTTATTGCTCTCTACAGCTACCTGAAAGGAGGTTGTAGTGGGGTGGGGAGGTCGGTCACTTCTCCCAGGTAACAAGCAATAAGACAAGAGGTAATGGCCTCAAGCTGTGCCAGGGGAGGTTTAGGATGGATATCAGGAAAAACTTCTTTACAGAGATGGTGATCAGGCATTGGAACAGGCTGCCTAGGGAAGTGGTAGAATCACCATCCCTGGAAGTGCTCCAAAACCATGTAGATGAGGCCCCCAGTGACATGGCTTAGTGGTGGACTTGATGTCATAAAGGTCTTTTCCAACCTAGTTGATTCTATGATTCTATGCTCCAGGCTGCTGTGGCTCCCTGAGCATGAGCACATGCTGTTCAGAAACCTGCTGCTGCCCTGCCTAGGCAGTGTGCCAGATACCACTTCCTGCTGCATCACACCAGCCAATGTGTGGCCTATAGGAATCACACAGGGTTTTTTGTTGTTCTAACAGACAGACCTAGACTTCCTCATCAAGACCTTAGCTGAGGAAAGCTTAAAAGTGTTAAAACTTAGGATATTCTCTCTGCAGCCCAAAATCAAACCACCTGGAATTAAGACTGAAATAATTCCAAAAAGCCATAGAACATCATTGTCTTAAAAAAACCCAAATCAAAACAAAGCAATAACAACAAAAAACAAACAACCCCCAAATATATAAAACCAACACAGATTAGAAGCCTCAAAGCTGAGATCTGCATAAACAGTTTGCCATGTATCACAACCAAGTGAGTGGCTGGCCCATCTAATTACTTGTCCATCCATACCTGGAGGATACCTAAAAAGCTACCTTTGTTGGCAATTGGAAATAATCTTATCCACCCTCTATGGTGAGAGAGCTTCACACCCCAGCTCTGAATGGACACCAGGGCTCACCAGGTGAGGTGAGATGAGTATGACTATGACTGCAGCTACATGCAGAACAGCTTTGCTAACGGAGGAATCAGTCCTTTCTCATTTTGTATATCCAGGCCTGAAGCCAACTTTATTAATAACTTAAAATACCAGTTGAGTGTTCAGTCTTCATGACCCTGAGCAATGGGACAAGAAGGTCTTCTCGGAGTTTTATTGTTCTCAGGGTGGCACAAGGAAAAATACAGTTGTTTTGGAGCTATATTACCTGCTTTTTATGCAGACTGAAAATGTGGCCTTATTATAATTGCTACTAACGTACATATGGAGGGAAAGACAGTCTGCATATACTCTTGAAAATGTTGGTTGAGTCTGCTCTTCCTGCTCAAATACTGCAGTTAATGTTTGATGGCAGCTGCCTGAAAAAAGAAGCCTTTGAACTATTTATTGTTCTTGGGAGGTGGTTTGTCTTTTTTGTTATATATGTAAACTGGAGCGTAGCTGCAACTTTCTTGGGCATGACATAAATGATGTCCTGTTCAAGAGAGGTGTTGGTTTTAAGTATTCTTTTCATATGTTACCATTTCAACTTTCAAACAAAACCCCTACTGCTGAAGCACAGCTACGTGTGCTTGCACAGCTCTAAGGAGTGGTTTTGTGGTTACTCCACAGTAAGGATTAGTCACACATTAACCACAGCTGTAAAAACACGTCTATGGGAAAATCACATCCAGACACTGAGGGCCTCTGACCCTGCTGCTTATTACTGAGGAGGTGGGTTTCTGTTCCATTGTTCTTCAGCATTGTGCTACCTGCATGTGGCCTGTTTACTTTGCTATCATGATGTATCACAGCTTTTCCTCTGGCAGTCTTCTACCTCCCCCACTTAAATGGACTATGGTCTACTGAGGTCTCACAGGTAGAGCTGAGTCAGCCAATGTTACTAAACAGTCAGGTCTTGCAGGGGGGTGGTCATCTACACTGTCACAGCGTTTAGCCACACTATTTCATCGCTACCTGAGGCAAAGCAGGTGGAGACAAATGATGACTTAGGGCTCTGCGATTATAGTAACTTTAGCTGACTGCAACATAGAAGGAGGATAAATGCAACAGCTATCCCAGATGCACATAGATAATCCAGATGTCCTTTTGCTCTAAAGAGTGAAAACCTTCCCCTGGGAGGCGTGTTTCTGTGGACAACATACCACTCCCTGAAAAAACACACGTAATACCACAGCACACACAGGAAAATAAATGTATGCAGATTTCACTGGGACAAAGCACAAACCAAAAGTGACCATGGTGCAGGAATTTACTTTTGTTCTCCCCTACACAGGATGTTTGTAAGCAAGTAGTCATAGAGACAGAAGGAAATAAAGAGGGGGATGGGGATGTGACCTGTCTTCCCAAAGGCAGATGGAGGAGCTTATTATAAGAAATTCAAAAGACAAAGAAAGACGATGTAAGTCAGAGGAAGCCAGAATTCTCATAATGACAGCTGAGAATCTTTCCTTTTCTTGACCACATCTCTCAGTACAAGAATATAGTACATTTTAACAGTTCCCTCATTAAAGATAGTTGTTCAATGCATAGAGTATGTTACGCAAGTCAAGACAGATGTGAAATGCTGTGCAGCTCTGAGAAGTAACGCCTTGGAGTTAGACCTTCATCACGGGATTTCTTCATGAAAAAAAGAAAAACCTAAAAAACATACCACACTGAAATCACTGAAATAAAAGTTCTGCTTTTGTTCTATACTAATGTCCTGGGTTCAGCAGTAGCAGTCATGTTTCTCCTTCGTGGTAGCTGGTGCAGTGCTGTTTTTCGACTTCCAGCCTGGGAACACTGCTGGTGATACCAATGTTTTCGGTTGTTGCTAAGTGATGTTTACCCTGACCAAGGACTTTGTGAGGCTCATGCTCTGCCAGGGAGGAGGGGAAGCCATGAGGAAGCAGAGACGGGGCACCTGACCCAGGCTAGCCAAAGAGGTATTCCATACCACAGCACGTCATGCCCGGGGTGGAGGGTAACTGGGAGTTACCCGGAAGGACACGGGCTTCCGGGTGGGACTCGTTTCTTGGCCGGTGGTATTGTATTCTCTTCCCTTGTTATTTTCTCTTATCATTGTTGTCATTGGTGTTAGCGGTGGTGATTTGTGTTGTACATTGGTTGCTGGACTGTTCTTGTCTCAACCCGTAGGAGTTGCACTCTTTCGATCCTCCTCCCCATTCCTCTGGGAGCAGGGAAGGGGAGAGCCCTGGGGGGGGGGGGGGGGGGGGCCTCGATTGCTCTCAGCCCGGCACCACTCACTGGGAGTGAGTGAACAAGCTGTCTGGCTAGGGTTTAAACCACAACAACTAAGAACCTATAACAGAATCCACATTAAGTAAAATTTAAAATTAAATTCTCCCGTGGAGCTTGGAAATAAAGCATCGAAACTGCGGGGTGAAAAGTTTCTAAATCATAGGAACTAGCCAGAACTTGTTATGTTCCTGACTGAGAAACACAAAGTTCAGCTGATCTTTTGTGGAAAAAAATATGATAAATTTGCTTTCTGGGTGTTATATGTACCTAGCCTTTTCAGGTTCTATTATCACCCACAGTAATGCATTTAATATCCCTTCATGAGTCACTGACACTATACTGCTTTTCAGCTATGCAAACAATACAAAAATGAATTTGTAGCCACAAATAAGAAGGAATTTTGAAAATAAAGTTTTTTATCAATGAAACATACTGACACATGACTATACTGATGTCAATCGTATTTCCATTGAAGTTCAACGGAATAAGAGGACATCAGTATTTGATGATCATTTCACTAATGCATTGAACAACCTCTGAAGACCAAGTCTTCAGAGACATTGAGCACAAGTGGTTCTACAAATTAGTGGCAACTAGAGATCATAGAATCATAGAATAGTTAGAGCTGGAAAGGGCCTTAAGATCATAGAATCATAGAATAGTTAGGGTTGGAAAGGACCTTAAGATCATCTACTTCCAACCCCCCTGCCATGGGCAGGGACACCTCACACTAAACCATATCACCCAAGGCCTCGTCCAACCTGGCCTTGAACACTGCCAGGGATGGAGCATTCACAACCTCCCTGGGCAACCCATTCCAGTGCCTCACCACCCTAACAGGAAAGAATTTCCTTCTTATATCCAATCTAAATTTCCCCTGTTTAAGTTTTAACCCGTTACCCCTTGTCCTATCACTAGAGTCTCTAATGAAGAGTCCCTCCCCAGCATCCCTATAGGCCCCCTTCAGATATTGGAAGGCTGCTATGAGGTCTCCACACAGCCTTCTCTTCTCCAGGCTGAACAGCCCCAACTTCCTCAGCCTGTCTTCATATGGGAGGTGCTCCAGTCCCCTGATCATCCTCGTGGCCCTTCTCTGGACTTGTTCCAACAGTTCCATGTCATTTGTATGTTGAGGACACCAGAACTGCACACAGTACTACAAGTGAGGTCTCACAAGAGCAGAGTAGAGGGGCAGGATCACCTCCTTCGACCTGCTGGTCACGCTCCTTTTGATGCAGCCCAGGATACGGTTGGCTTTCTGGGCTGCAAGTGCACACTGAAGCCGGCTCATGTTCATTTTCTCATCAACCAACACCCCCAAGTCCTTCTCCTCAGGGCTGCTCTGAATCTCTTCTCTGCCCAACCTGTAGCTGTGCCTGGGATTACTCAGACCCAGGTGTAGGACCTTGCACTTGGCATGGTTAAACTTCATGAGGTTGGCATCAGCCCACCTCACAAGTGTGTCAAGGTCCCTCTGGATGGCATTCCTTCCCTCCAGCGTATCAACCGAACCACACAGCTTGGTGTCATCGGCAAACTTGCTGAGGGCGCACTCAATCCCATTGTCCATGTCAGCGACGAAGATGTTGAACAAGACCGGTCCCAACACCGATCCCTGAGGGACACCGCTCGTTACTGGTCTCCAGCTGGTCATTGAGCCATTGACCACAACCCTTTGCGTGCGGCCATCCAGCCAGTTCTTTATCCACTGAGTGGTCCATCCATCAAATTGATGTCTCTCCAATTTAGAGACAAGGATGTCGTGTGGGACAGTGTTGAACGCTTTACACAAGTCCAGGTAGATGACATCAACTGCTCTACCCCTGTCCATTGGTTCTGTAGCCCCATCATAGAAGGCCACCAAATTGGTCAGGCAGGATTTCCCCTTAGTGAAGCCATGCTGGCTGTCACCAAGCACCTTGTTGATTTTCATGTGCCTTAGCATGCCTTCCAGGAGAATCTGCTCCAAGATTTTGCCAGGCACAGAGGTGAGACTGACTGGTCTGTAGTTTCTTGGGTCATCTATTTTCCCCTTCTTGAAAATGGGGGTTATATTTCCCTTTTTCCACTTGTCAGGAACTTCACCTGACTGCCATGATTTCTCAAATATGATGGGCAGTGGCTTAGCAACTTCATTCGCCAGCTCCTTCAGGACCCGTGGATGGATGTCATCAGGACCCATGGACTTGTGCACTTTCAGATTTTTTAGATGGTCTCGAACCAGATCCTCTCCTACAGTGGGCGCAAGGTCTTCATTCTCATAGACCCTGCATCTGCCTTCCAAGACTTGGGTGGTTTGGTCAGAGCCTTTGCCAGTGAAGACTGAGGCAAAGAAGTCATTCAGAACCTCAGCCTTCTCCAAATCCTCTGTAGCCAGTTCTCCTGAGAGCTTCCTGAGGGGGTCTACGTTGTCCGTTGTCTGTTTTTTCTTTCCTATGTACCTGTAGAATCCCTTCCTGTTATCTTTAATACCTCTAGCTAAGTTTAATTCTAACTGGGCCTTAGCTTTCTTAACCTGGTCCCTAGCTTCCCAGACAACATCCCTGTTCCCAGGCCGCCTGTCCTTGCTTCCACTTATTATAAGCCTCTTTTTTTCATTTGAATTTTCCTCAGGAGCTCCTTATCCATCCAAGGAGGTCTCCTGGCCCTCCTGCTGCACTTCCTTCTAGTTGGGATGCAACACTCCTGAGCTTGTAGCAGGTGATCCTTGAATATGAACCAAGAGTCTTGAGCCCCCCTGCCCCCTAGGGCTGTATCCCATGGAACCTTAATAAGCAGGTTCCTGAAGAGGCCAGTCTGCTCTTTTGAAGTCCAGGGCAGTGAGCTTGCTGCACGCTCTTCTCACTGCCCTGAGGATCTCAAATTCGACCATCTCGTGATGGCTGCATCCAAGGCTGCCCTGGAGCACCACATTTCCAACAAGCCCTTCCCTGTTGGTGAGCAGGAGGTCAAGCATGGCACCTCTCCCTGTTGGCTCCTCTATTACTTGCAGAAGGAAGTTGTCTTCCACACAATCGAGGAACCTCCTGGATTGCTTGTGCCAGGCCGTACCGTCCTTCCAACAGATGTCAGGGTGATTGAAGTCACCCATGAGAACAAGGGCCTGTGAGCGTGAGGCTTTTTCTATCTGTCTATAGAGTGCTTCATCCGCAGGTTCTCCTTGATCAGGCGGTCTGTAACAGATCCCCACAGTAATGTCTCCCATAGCTATATTCCCTTTAACCCTGACCCACAAACTCTCTGTGGACTGCTCACCTGTCCCCAGACAGAGTTCCATACTCTCCAGCCTATCCCTAACATAAAGGGCAACCCGCCATCCCCGCCTGCCAGGCCTGTCTTTTCTAAAGAGCCTGTAACCTTCCATTCCAACACTCCAGTCATAGGAGCCATCCCACCATGTTTCTGCGATGCCTATTATATCATACCCCGTAGATGTGCACACATCTCTAATTCCTCTTGTTTGTTCCCCATGCTACGGGCATTTGTATAGAGGCATCTGAGCCGAGCTCCAACTGAAGCCGGCTCATTGGCTGGAGCAGCTGGGATATCTCTACATTGCTTCGAGCATTTATTACAGGTGCTGGCAACTGACTGGGTGTGTTGGGATGGAATGATGCCCCCCTCCCCCAGTACATCTAGTTTAAAGCCTCCTTGAACAGTCTGGCAAGCCTCCTACCAAACTGCTCTTTCCCTTCTTTATCAGACCAGCTCCACCAGCCCCCACTAGACCTGGCCTACAAACTTGGGTCCTGTGTTCAAGGCACACAAACCCCTGACTATGACACCACCCTTTTAACAATTTATTAACCTGGTTAATCCTCCTAGCTTTTTTTAGGTCCTCCCCTGTATCCTGGAGAACTGACGAAAAGACTGAGCTCCAGAGTCCCTAACCACCTCCCCCAGGGCTCTGTAGTCCTTCTTTATGTTCCCCAGGCTACTACTATCTATACCCCTAGCACCCACATGTATCACCAGAAGTGGGTAATAGTCCGTGGGACTTACTAGAGCAGGCAGCCTCTCTGCCACATCCCTGATCCGTGCCCCTCATAGGCAGCACACCTCCCTTGAGACTGGGTCAGGCTGACAGATGAGTGCTTCTGTCCCTTTCAATGTAGAGTCCCCTACTACTATGACCCGCCGCTTTTTCCTGGCAGCACCAGTAGAGATCTTCTTTACCAGGGCATCAGCCGGCTCTTTCTGGCTCGAGTGCGTTTCCTCATTAGCCCCCTGCAGGATAGCAAAGCGGTTCTGCGTGGGGACAACAGATTTAGGGGGAAGCCCCTTGCTTTTGATCGTCCTTTTCCTCCTTTTTTTTTTTGTTTGTTTTGTTTGGGTTTTTTTTGTCACTAATTCCCACCTTTCCAGGTTAACAGCCTCCTTCTTTCCTTCATGAGCTAGAGGGGAAGCTTGAGGCCCCTGCACAGTTTGGGCCAGGAGCAAGCATTTCTGCTTACTCTCAGCTTCCCTGACATCTCACGTTCTATTAAGAGCATACCGCAGCTCAGCCACCTGCTGCAGGAGGACCTCCACCAGGGAGCACCGAGTGCAGCCCTGCCCATCGTGCACCCTCCCCTCACAAGTCCAGTGCAGGCACTGTCTACACTCCGAGCTCTGCGCTGCAGCCTCCCCTCTCATCGCCTCTGTCTGGGTGCATACGCTGGCCACTGCCAGGGCAGCCAGAGCAGAGCTCCCAGTCCGGGCCCTGATCATACGACGAGTGCTCCCCATCCCGCTCGCCTGCCCGTGCAAACTGCCTCGATCCGCTCTGTTCGCCGCGCTCCCTGGGGCAGGTTTTTAACCAGTCAGGGCTGGCGCCGCTCCTCCTGGCTCCGCCCCCTGTGAGTCAGTTGCTCTCCTCAGCTGAGCTGCCGGCTCCTGGGCAGGTCCTGTCGAGGACTTGAGGCTCCCTCGGTGGCTCTCGCCGCTCTGACAGATAAGCAGTTCCAGACAGGAGCCTTCAACACCAGAGAACCTGTCATGGTTTAATGCCAGCCAGTCAGCTCGTTCACTCACTCCCCCCCTTTTCCTTCCTATTTCTTTCCCCTCTCCCCCCCCGCCCCCCACACACTTCCCTGCTCCCAGAGGGATGGGGAGGAGGATTGAAAGAATGTAGCTCCCACGGGCTGAGATAAGAACAGTCCACTAACTAAGGTATGACACAAATCACTACTGCTACCACCAATAATAATAATGATAAGGGAAATAACAAGGGAAGAGAATACAATACCACCCGCCGAAAACGAGTCCGACCCAGAAGAGCCCGTGTCCTTCCGGGTAACTCCCAGTTACCCCCCCCAGGCATGACGTGCTGTGGTATGGAATACCTCTTTGGCTAGCTTGGGTCAGGTGTCCTGTCTCTGCTTCCTCCCGGCTTCCCCTCCTCCCTGGCAGAGCATGAGACTCAGAAAAGCCATGCTCAGAGTAAACATTACAGAGCAGCCACTAAAAACATTGGTGTTATCAGCACTGTTCCCAGGCTGGAAGTCAACACACAATGCTGCACCAGCTACCAAGAAGGAGAAAAATGATTGCTACTTCTAAACCCAGGACAGTATCCACCCCTTATTCCTTACCATTCACATCATGCTCAGATCCCACA
The DNA here is from genome assembly GCF_028554395.1 of Pezoporus wallicus. Taxonomy (NCBI): domain Eukaryota; kingdom Metazoa; phylum Chordata; class Aves; order Psittaciformes; family Psittacidae; genus Pezoporus; species Pezoporus wallicus. Next base: position 216,055 of record NW_026642654.1, read on the forward strand.
TTTTCAATATGCCATCACTCTTACATAGATACACATGCACACACAGACCAAGAGAAAGAGATGACTTCTTAGTGCATGGGCCAATCACTATAATGCTGCCTAGTCTACTCGGTCCATGATGTCAGGTTCCATCCCTTGTAACAATCTTTCAGGGTAGGACAGGCTGTGTGCAGTGCTGGATCGTTGCCTGCTTATGCTGATTGTTCCTCTACTGTAGAACTCATCTGGTTCTATCAAAGTTCATTCTCTGTTGGGATGATGGTTGGAGGGAAGTCAGGGCTAGTCATTGGTGACCTGGAGACATCTAACTGATGGGCTATAAAGGTATTACACAGCAGGCAACAGCATACAATTAAGTTCACTGGCTGTTTTCCCCTAAAATCAAATCCCCTTGAGGTATACGTCGGACTTCCCCATCTTCCTGCATTATCCACCAAGTATATCCAGGTCCCTGAGCAAAAGCAATCCCACAAGTGGGTTTGCCTTTACCTGAAGCAGGAATAACCCAGACTGTCTTCCCCAGCAAATTCTTCATACGCACCACAGGAACTTTATCCTTTTCTACAATATGTAAAAGTTCTGACTGGGCTGGGCCAGCCCTGTTAGCAGATCCTCTGGTGTTGACCAACCAGGTGGCCTTTGGTAAGTGTGTATCCCAGTGCTTGAAAGTTCCCCCGCTCATTGCTGTCAGTGTAGTTTTTAACAGCCCATTGTACTGTTTGATTTTCCCAGAGGCTGGTGCATGGTAGGGGATGTAATATACCCACTCAATGCCATGCTCTTTGGCCCAAATGTCTATAAGGTTATTCCGGAAATGAGTCCCATTGTCTGACTCAGTACTCTCTGGGGTGCCGTGCTGCCATAAAATTTGTTTCTCAAGGCCCAGGATATTGTTCTGGGCAGTGGCATAGGGCACAGCATATGTTTCCAGCCAGCCACTGATTGCTTCCACATGGCGCTTGCCTTGGTGGGTTGGTGGGAGTGTGATATAATCAATCTGCCAGGCCTCCCCATATTTATACTTCAGCCATCATCCTGCATACCAAAGAGGCTTTAATGGTTTAGTTTGTTTAATTGCAGCACATGTTTCACACTCATGAAAAACATGCGCAGTAGTGTCCATTGTTAAGTCCACCCTTGATCAAGAGCCCATCTATATGTTGCATCTCTGCCCTGATGGCCTGAAATGTCATGGGCCCACCGAGCCAAAAATAATTCACCTTTATGTTGCCAATCTAAGTCCATCTGAGCCGCTTCAATCTTAGCAGCTTTATCCACCCTTTGGTTGTTCTGGTATTCCTCAGTGGCCCGAGGAATTGGGTACATGGGCATCTGCATGGCGAACCTTCACCACCAGGTTCTGCACCCGGGCAGCAGTATCTTTCCAGAGTGCAGCAGCCAAGATGGGTTTACCTCTGCGCTGCCAGTTGCTCTGCTTTCATTTCTGCAACCACCCCCACAGGGCATTTACCACCATCCGTGAGCCAGTATAGAGATAAAGTACTGCCCACTTCACACAGTATGCTAGAGATTGGAACGGACCTCAAAAGATCATCTACTCCAATCCCCCTGCTGGAGCAGGAACACCTCGATAATGTTACACAGGAATGCGTTCAGGCGAGTTTTGAATGTCTCCAGGGAAGGAGACTCCACAACCTCCCTGGGCAGCCTGTTCCAGTGTTCTATCACCCTCACTGAGAAGAAGTTTCTTCTCAAGTTTAAGTGGAACCTCTTGTGTTCCAGTTTGTACCCATTACCCCTTGTCCTATCATTGTTTGCCACTGAGTAGAGCCTGGCTCCATCCTCGTGACACTCCCCCTTTATATATTTATATACACTAATAAGGTCACCCCTCAGTCTCCTCTTCTCTAAACTATAGAGACCCAGCTCCCTCAGTCTTTCCTCATAAGGGAGATGCTCCACTGCCTTAATCATCTTAGTTGCCCTGCGCTGGACTCTCTCCAGCAGGTCCCTGTCCTTCTTGAACTGAGGGGCCCAGAACTGGACACAATATTCCAGATGCGGTCTCACCAGGGCAGAGTAGAGGGGAAGGAGGACCTCTCTCGGCCTACTAACCACTGCCCTTCTAATACACCCCAGGATGCCATTGGCCTTCTTGGCCACAAGGGCACAGTGTTGGCTCATGGTCATCCTGTCGTCCACTAGGACCCCCAGGTCCCTCTCCCCTACACTGCTCTCTAACAGGTCGTTCCCCAACCTATACTGGAACCTGGGGTTGTTCCTGCCCAGATGCAGGACTCTACACTTTTCCTTGTTATATTTCATCAAGTTATTCCCTGCCCAACTCTCCAGCCTGTCCAGGTCTCGCTGGATGGCAGCACAGCCTTCTGGCATGTCAGCCACTCCTCCCAGCTTAGTGTCATCAGCAAACTTGCTGATAGTACACTCAATTCCCTCATCTAAATCATTGATGAATATATTAAATAATACTGGTCCCAGTACTGACCCTTGAGGCACTCCACTAGTTACAGGCCTCCAACTAGACTCCACCCCATAGACTACAACTCTCTGGCTTCTCTCCTTCAGCCAGCTCACAGTCCACCTAACTACCTGATCATCCAGTCCACACTTCCTCAATTTAGCTGTGAGGATGCTGTGGGAGACTGTGTCAAATGCTTTGCTGAAGTCAAGGTAGACCACATCCACCGCTCTGCCATCATCCATCCACCGTGTTATTTCCTCATAAAAGGCTAAGAGATTGGTCAAACATGATTTCCCCCTGGTGAAGCCATGTTGACTGCCCCTCATAACCCTCTTATCCTTGATATGCCTTAAGATAGCACCAAGGATAAGGTGTTCCATCACTTTCCCAGGGATGGAGGTGAGGCTGACCGGTCCATAGTTACCCAGGTCTTCCTTCTTGCCCTTTTTGAAGACTGGAGTGACATTTGCTTTCCTCCAGGCCTCAGGCACCTCTCCCGTTTCCCAAGACTTGGTAAAGATGATGGAGAGTGGTCTAGCAATGACTTCCGCCAGTTCCCTCAGCACCCGCGGGTGCATCCCATCTGGACCCATGGATTTATGGATGTCCAGATTGCTCAACTGGTCTCTAACGCATTCCTCATCGACTAAGGCAAACCGCTCCGTCGACCTGACTTCATCTAAGGTCTCAGGGGTACAGGGCTCTTCAGGACTGCCTGCAGCAGAGTAGACAGAGACAAAGAAGGCATTCAGTAACTCTGCCATCTCTGTATCTTCTGTCACCAGGGCACCCATCCCATTCATCAGTGGGCCTACATTGCCTCTGGTGTTAGTTTTATCTGCCATGTATTTGAAAAAGCTCTTTTTGCTGTCCTTGACCCTTCTCGCCAGGTTTAATTCTAAGGATGCCTTAGTCCTCCTAGCTGCCTTCCTACGTCCTCTAGCAGCAGCCTTATATTCCTCCCAAGTGGCCAGCCCCTCCTTCCATGACCTGTAAACTCTCCTCTTCCACTTGAGCATACCCAGCAATTCCCTATTTAGCCATGCAGGTCTCTTGGCCCTCTTCCTTGACTTCCTACGTGTTGGGATGCTCTGATCTTGAGCTCGGAAAAAGCAATCCTTGAATGTCAACCAACTATCTTGGGCCCCTTTACCTTCAAGCAGCCTTGCCCATGGGATTTCCCCTAGCAATTGCTTGAAAAGGCCAAAGTTTGCCCTGCTAAAGTCCAGGGTTGCAATTCTACTTGCTATTCTACTGGTCCTACCACACAAGATCCTGTATTCCACCATCTCGTGGTCCCTGCAACCAAGGCAGCCCTCAACCTTTACTGCTTCGACCAGACCCTCCTTGTTAGTGAGGATGAGATCCAGCAGCCCTCCTCTCCTGGTTGGCTCATCCACCATTTGCAGGAGGAAGTTATCATCCATACACTGGAGAAACCTCCTGGACTGTGGCTGGGTTGCTGAGTGGTCCTTCCAGCAAACATCAGGGAAGTTAAAATCCCCCACGACGACCATGGCCTGTGACTGTGAGGCCGCTCTCAGCTGCCTGTAGAAGGCCTCGTCAACTTCCTCACCCTGATCTGGCGGTCTGTAACAGACACCCACAACAGTATTGCCCCTGCCAGCCCGCCCCTTAATTCTCACCCACAGACTCTCAACTTGCTCGTCATCTGTCCCTGGACAGAACTCAGTGCATTGTAGTTGCTCTCGCACATAGAGAGCAACCCCACCACCTCGCCTGGCTGGCCTGTCTTTCCTGAAAAGGACATAGCCCTCCATGACTGTATTCCAGTCATGTTAGCTGTCCCACCATGTCTCTGTAATTGCCACCAGATCATAGTCTCCTGACTTAACACAGGTTTCTAACTCTTCCTGCTTATTTCCCATGCTGCGCGCATTGGTGTACAGACATTCCAGGGAACCAGCTGAGCACACCCATTTCACTCTAGGATTATAGGAGGCCTCCCAGTCTTCATCAATTCTGGAGTGCTGCCCCACTGCGGCAAGCCCAGCTACAACCCCATCCCCCTTTGAATCTAGTTTAAAGCTCTCCAAATGAGCCCTGCTAATTCGTGCCCCAGCATCCTTTTGCCTCTGTGAGATAAACCTTTCCCACTTGTCATTGTCCAGAATGGTGCCCTATAAAACCAGCCATTATCAAAGAATCCAAAGCCCTGCCTGTAGCACCAGTCTCGAAGCCCATCATTTATGGACTGAATTTTCCCATTCTGTCCCACATCATCAGTGGAAGATGGAAGGAGTGAGGAGAAGATCGCTTGAGCCCCAGACTCTTTCACCATCCGCCCCAAGGCCCTGTAGTCTTTCTTCATCCCCCTCAGACTGCGGGAAGCAGCTTCCCCCTCACCTGTCTGGAAGACCAGCAGCGGGTAGTAGTCTGTCGGGTGCACCAGGTTGGGGAGCGCCCTAGTGATATCCCAGATCCGGGCTCCAGGCAGACTACACACTTCCCTATGATGAGGGTCAACTCTGCATATCGGGCCCTCTGTTCCTCTCAGAAGGGAATTGCCTACTACAATGACCCTTCTTTCTTTCTCATCAGAGGCAGTCTTGAGGTGCAAAGTCGACCACCTTTTCCTATGTGGCCTTGTAGGCTGGCCTTGCAGGCTGGCCTTGCACCACATTCTCACCTACCTCTCCTTCAAGATCCAGGGCCTCAAACATATTACAGAGGGACACCTGGGGAAGCAGGGCAGGAAGGGGGGAGGGTTTCCCACGACGCCGAACTGGGACTCCCTTCCAACCCTCGTTGTCGTTTTGGTCCCCTACCTCTGCGCAACAGCTACAGGGCAGGGGGTGTCTCGGGCCATCCCCCTCTGACTGAGAGGGCAGGGGGTCCTTCCCCTTTTGGGGGGTATCTCCCTGGAGCCGTTCCAACTGGCACGCCAGGGAGTTACTCCACCAGTCGATCTCCCTTTCACACTCCCTGATGGTCCTCAGCGTCTCAACCTCCTTAAGTTTTGCTACCTAAGGCTAAGCAGATCTTCTACCTGCTCACACCTCACGCAGGTGGAATGCTGTCCTCCCTCCCCCGGCAGCAGCAGGCTCTGGCACTCCCTGCATCCAGAGACCTGAACAGCCACGGTTTGGGACGGGGTCTCTGTCTGAGTTGCTGCAGTCATCTTACTGCAAGCTCGCTTTCTGGAGGTGACCATATTGGTCAGCAGTCGGACACCAGCAACAGGGTCAGCAACACGACCTGCTTGTTCCTCCCTGTGCCTGGTGGGCAGCGACATGTCAGAGGCTCTCTCAAGGCAAGGGGCAGAGGGGTGGTCGCCGTCTCCGTGGGAACGCCCCCCGCCACGTCAGCTGCTCTCTCGCAAGGGCTGCTGGGGCTTCGGGGATCGGGAGATGTCGGGAATTGCGATGCCTCTGTGCTATCCCGTCTGATTTTCCTAATTTTCGTTGACCCTCGCGGTCGCTGAAGCGTGCCAGCTGTGGCTCTACTTTAGGCTAGCTCCGATCAGCTGGCATTTCTTGTTCAGCAATGTCCAGGGCCAGCCGGCTGGCTTTCAGCTTGGCAAACTGACTCGATTCACCCTCTCCTTCAGCAGTTTCTGCAACTTGTCGTCCAGGACTCCATACAGCTGCCTTCCATCTCCGATGCTTTCCCACAATACGGCAGGACCCATCAGTAAACAAGGCATATTGCTTTTCCCTTTCTGACAGTTTATTATATGGTGGGGCCTCTTCAGCACGCATCACCACCTCCTCTGGTGACACTCCAAAATCTTTGCCCTCTGGCCAGTCCATGATGACTTCTAGAATGCCCAGTCATGATTTCAATATCATTATGTATCCACGCAAAAGCACAAGCAGTTCTTATGCACACACATATATACAATATATACAAGTACAGTCCTAGCAGGAAAACTAGCAGTGTTCCTCAGTATTAGGGCCACGTATCTCCTGCAGGCTAAGGGCCACAAGAGCTGCCACTGGAGAAGAGTGTCCCTCTCATGAGAAGAAACCTTCAGTTCTGTCACTGTCTCTAGACTCTGCAGGCAGTGGACTTCAGATCTTCCTTCTGGAAGAGGCCCTCAATGTCCTCACCGATTACTTGAAGACCAAGCAAGCTGCTGTGGACCTGTGGAATCAGCTGGGTCATTCCTAGGAAGACCAGAAGAGATGGCCCAGCAGGATGGGGAGACACCCTCCCTGGAAAAGGAAGCATGGGGAATTAGCTGGTGGCAGCAAAGCCGGCAGCAAGACCCTGCCAGGCACCGCTGGGAAGGAACAGGGCCCTGGGACACAAGGTGACGGGCACAGCCGTCCCCTTTCTGGCCAGGCAAAGTGGGCACTGCCACAGGGCAAGGGAGCCCCACAAGGGCAATCGGGCCAGGGATCTGAGAGCCCCAGTATCTCCTAGGGGCACATGGGGCCACCAGAACTGCCACTTGAGAACAGCGTCCCTGTGCAAGAAGCAGACCACTCCATGGAAGACCAGAGCAACTCCGGTGAGGATGTGGGGACACCTGAGCTGCCGTCAAAAGCAGCCGCTCCACTAACCAAAAGCTCCTCACAGGCACAAAGACCGTCCCTCGAGAAGAGACCCTCAGCTCTGCGGCTGTTTCCAGACCTTGCAGGGACCAACCCTATGACCCCATTCCTCAGTGTCCTCACTGATTACTGTGGGGGTTGGAATGTATCGAACCTGTCAGAAACCATGGGAAGGACGAACTACAGCAGGCAATTAAGAGTGACCCGTCCCTGACTGTTATTTGGAAGATGTTGGAACTGGCAAGGAACAAGGACGTCGGAACTGGAAAGAGGATGTCGATACGAAAATCAGATAGACCTTTCACCCGATGTAACCGCAAGGGAAACACAGATGTGCTTGGCTAATTGCTTGGGAGCATATAAATATCGTGTAATCTTTGCAATAAACGATACACCTTGCACTCTGCCTCTGGGGCCGTGCCTCCATCCTCACAGATTACTTCAGGACCAAGCATGCTGCGGAGGGGCTGTGCAGTCAGCTGAGGCCTTTATGGTAGGAGCAGAACCCAGACAACACAGAGCTCCCCAGTGGCTTGCAGAGCCACCGCCACAGAGGAGCCGAGAACGTCAAGGGAAGTGCTCAGGACACAGCCAGCTCCAGGAGACTCTGCCCCCAGCGCAGCAAAGCCCCACATCTCCACCAGATCTCCAGGCCCCGTCAGGAGCAGGAGGTCTCCCACAAGATGTGTTTCTTCTGCAGTGAGCCCAATGGAGCCTTTTCAGCTGGGGGAGGAGAGTCCCGCAAGAAGAGCCTGCAGACCCTGCGGACACATGCCTGCTATGGACACAGGCTGCACTCCACTCTGGGACAGCAGCGTTCTTGGGAGGAGCATAAGAGACACCTCAGCAGGACGGGGAGCCAGCCCCTGCAGAGGGGAGCACTGGGGAACAGCCAGCAGCACGGAGATCGTGCCGGGCAGTGCCGGGGCCGCAGGGGAGACCTCTGAGGGGATTGAGGCCTGCCCTGTGCTGCCTGCCCCAGCCCTCTCCAGAAGCCTCCACAACAGACAGGAGGCAGTTGGAGCTCAGCCTATCAGGGGAGTTCATGGCAGCTCTGAGCGGATGGGAGGAGCGCGTGTCACCGTAAGCGCACCCGCCCTAGCACGCAGGAGGGCACAGAGGGTTACCAACGGCCCGTAGCAACACCCCGGAGCACCGGCCCTCAGGAACGTCCCTTAGCAACGGCCCGTAGCAACACCCCTGAGCACCGGCCCTCAGGAACGTCCCTTATCAACGCCCCTCAGCAGAGAAGAAAGTAGGCAGGGCTGGTGCAGCCCGCGGGGGGCAGAGAGGGCTCTGCCCATGCCCTAGAGCAGCGGCCCGGGCAGCACGGCTGCGGCAGGAGGCGCAGCAGAGGAAGCAGCACCTTTCTGGCCCAGCTCAGACAGGGCACATCTCGGGTACTTCCAACTCATGGGGCTGCTAGTGCTGGTCCAGTAACCCCATGTACTTACAGTACAGGGACTTCTTAAAACATGTTTGTTTTCTGGAACGAACAACAGAATATATGTCTCCATGAATGTCACTAATATAATAGGGAGGGCGAAAAGAAGGCTTAGGAGGGACCTTATCGCTCTCTACAGCTACTTGAAAAGAGGTTGTAGTGAGATGGGGGCTGGTCTCTTCTCCCAGGTAGCAAGTGACAGGACAAGAGGTAACGGCCTCAAGCTGCACCATGGGAGGTTTAGACTGGATGCTAGGAAAAATTTATTCGCAGAGCGGGTGGTCAGGCGTTGGAACAGGCTGCCCAGGAAAGTGGTGGAATCAGCATGCCTGGAAGGGTTCCAAAACCGTGTAGATGAGGCCCTCAGTGACATGGTTTAGTGGTGGACTTGGCAGTTCTGGAGTAAAGGTTGCACTTACAGCTCTTTTCCAACCTAGCTGAGGAAGGCATTTTCCAACCTTGTTGTATATGACTAATGCAATAGTGAAAGTACATAAACCTGTAACAAATGCTAATCAGTGCACCTCTGACTAAGGTCACGAGCCCAAGGCTGTTGCTCTTGCTTTATTGACTTTGCCCCTCAATAAAACACTGTTATCTCAATGACAGGAGTGAGCTCGTTTTTCGCAGGGGTGTCTCCCCATCCTGGTGGGCCATCTCTTCTGGTCTTCCCAGGAATGCTGCTGTCCCAGACTGGGTAGGAACCGGTTTGCCTCTTGAGCACATGTCCACAGGGTCTGCAGACTCTTTCTGTGAACCTGGGTGCTCTCCTGCTGCCTTCTTGCTCTGACGGCGCCTGTCCCAGCGGTCAAAGGGAGAGCATTAGGGCAGCACACTGTGCCTCAGCATAGCGGGAGGCTGCACAGCTTCTTGTATCAGGGCCAGGTCTCCAAAGTTGCTCTCATATTCTAGGGCGTTGCTTAGAAGACCGTATAGCCGCCGGATCTTCATTTTTACAATGTGCTTCTCCAGCTGACATATCACAGCCCTGTCCAGGAAGGGTGGGTCGCGTACAATGGGGAAAACCAACACGTCACGTGTTTTTTGTGGCTGAGCTGATAGAGGTGGTATCCCTCTTGAGAAGATGTCCATAGCACCTGCAAACTCTTTCTGTGGACCTGGGTGCGCTCTTGCTGCCTTCTTGCCCTGACGGTGCTTGTCCCAGCAGTCAAAGCGATAGCATTAGGGCAGCACACTGTGCCTCTGCATAGCTGGAGGCTGCGCAGCTTCTTGTATCCAGGCCAGGTCTCCAAAGTTACTCTCATATTCTAGGGCATTGCTTGGAAGACCGTAGCGCCGCTGGATCTTCATTTTTACAATGTGCTCCTCCAGCTGACATATCACAGCCCTGTCCAGGTAGGGTGGGTCACGTACAATGGGTAAAACCAACACGTCACGTGTTTTTTGTGGCTGAAGTGATGGAGCTGGTTTCCCTCCTGGAAACATGTCCATAGCACCTGCAAACTCTTTCTCTGGACCTGGGTGCTCTCTTGCTGCCTTCTTGCCCTGAGGGCACCTGTCCCAGCAGTCAAAGGGAGAGCAGTAGGGCAACACACTGGGCCTCAGCATAGTGGGAGGCTGCACAGCTTCTTGTATCCAGGCCAGGTCTCCAAAGTTATTCTCATATTCTAGGACCTTTCTTGGCATTCCATAGTGCTGCTGGATCTTCATTTTTACAATGTGCTTTTCCACCTGACTTTTCACAGCCCTGCACAGGAAAGGTAGATCTCGTACAATGGGGAAAACCAACATGTCACGTGTTTTTTGTGGCTGAGCTGACAGAGTTGGTATCACTCTTGAGCACATGACCACAGCATCTGCAGACTCTTTCTGTGGACCTTGGTGCTCTCTTGCTGCCTTCTTCCCCTGACGGCGCCTGTCCCAGCAGTCAAAGGGAGAGCGGTAGGGAAGCATACTGCACGTCAGCGTAGGGGGAGGCTGCGCGACTTTTTGTATCCAGGCCAGGTCTCCAAAGTTACTCTCATATTCCAGGACCTTGCTTGGCATCCCGTAGCACTGCCGGATCTTCATTTTTACAATGTGTTTCTCCAGCTGACTTTTCACATCCCTCCCCAGGAAGGGTGGGTCTCGCATGATGGGAAGCACCAACGGACTCATGTCACATGTTTTTTGTGGCTTCCATGATGGAGAAGCTGATGCTTTGGCATCCTGCAGAGTCTGATCCACCTTGGCTGGCAGGCCTTGTTTCTGCTGCAGTTTCTTTTCTGTGTTGAAGGCCTCCACGGTATTCTGGCTTTTGCGCTGTGCCATGGGCATCTCCATTTTCCTTCCTTCCATGTCCCTCTCCTCTGGAGCTGTACTGGGAGCACCCCACTGGAGCTGGAGATCCTGCTTGTGCTGATGCATGCTGCCAGCCTCGAGGCATCTGTCCACTTCAACATTTCTTGCCATGATGGAATGCCACGAGTTGTCACTCAAAGGAGACACAGAAACCTTTGAACAGGACTCATCTTCACTGTCTGTGATGGTAGTCCAGGAGCTGTTGCTCCTCTCAGACATCCCACAATCTAGCCTGTGAGGAGGAGAAAAAGACTAAGCCCAGCACTCCCCAGGACCCTGGGCCCATCCTTCCTGCACTGAAGGAGACTGCAGGCTCTGTTACCGCTGTGGGATCCCACTCACTGTGTACCCAAGTCCCCCTCCTTGCCTGCTGGGCACAGTATCTTCCTCTGAACCCAAAAAAAGGGTGAAAAGCATCAGCTTTGTACCAGGGGGTTCAATCCCTCTGCAAGGGCATGTACTCTCGTATTCTAGGTCCATGGATTTCCCCATACCCTCTCTAGTTGGTCATCCATGCTCCCCCCTCCACCATCCCCTTCTCAGTGGCCTCACGTGTCTAGGTATGTGGTTATGCCCTCCGTGATTCTTATGATCTGACAGGTTGTTTTATATATGGCCTTCATCTCCAGGTCTACGGAGCAGCTGCAGAGGAGCAGAGGGCACTGTCAGTAGGACCTCCCTTGGCAGGAGAATACTGGAGGGGTCTGTGGTGTTTGAGGAGGGATGGCTCCACTTACCATTTCCTTGATAGATGTGAAGACTTCAGGAAGACAAAGCCTGGTTGCAGAGGATAGAGAGTGAGTGGATGGAACATCCCCGGACAGGATGGTGGGATATGGGGTCAGAGTGTGTCTTTGCAAGGCATCTGCCATTGCCCAGGGGCTGCTCACCTCTGGCATGTCTCTTCTTGCCTTTGCTTTGTTGCTTCTTTGGTCTACTTTCCTAAATAGGCACAAGAAGCAGTGCGTAAGAAGTGGACATTCCCCACTAGCCCAGTGCCACCCGCAGAAACCCGAGCCCATCCAGGGCCAGACCAGCCCTGTGTCTCCTGGCCCAGGCTGGTCAGGCCCCGCTGGGAAATGGCCTCCCCTGCCAGGCCGGAACCCTTCAGCCCACCCCTGGGGCTGCTCCTGGGCTCCTGCTGCATCCCAAACCCTGCCAGCCAGAGCTCGGCTCAGCACCAGCTATGACTCCTACCTGGGGCTTCCCCATGGCCACTGTGAAGCAGTAGCAAACCACCGGCAACAGAAACAGCAGGAAAAGAGGGAGGGCCACTTGGCTGAGCAACCCGCTCATTTCATATAGCATGCCAGCTATACCTGTAGCATGCGAGAGAGAGCCAAGGAGAGCTTGACTAGGAGCAGCCGGACGCAGGTAGCGTCCACTTGCTCTTCCTGTCCAGCTCCAGACCCTCTCACTTCACGGGCAGCTTGGCGGCAAAGCCTGCTGTACCATGCTTGGTGCCACGCATACAGCTGCTGGTGTTTGTGATGCAGGCGTGGCAGGGCTGTCACGAGCTGTGATGTCACCAGTACTCAGCTCTGGCAACGTTTCTCATGCAGGGACAGTGACAACAGGGGGAGGTGGCCCTCCCTGAGCTGAGCTTAACCGAGGGAAGTGACAAGTCTCTAGAGCACTGGACAACTGTAATCCAACCCAGTGTGAGAGAGCTCATCCTCCCTCCTCCATCACAGCAAGGTCATCCCCAGTGTCACACTGGGAAGCACAACAGCCTCCGGAGTCCAGCAGCTGTTGGGTCCACTTTCTGCAAAACCTGACAGATTTATCCCTTCCAGTGTGGGAGTTTGGACTATAGCATTTCTATGAGTTTATACATTCTGAAGTAACTACCAGACAATCCCTGTGTAAGCTTGATGGCTGCAGGAGATGGCAAGCTGGAGGTGATAATGGCTGTGTAACAACATATAGCCCTTTTTGAACACTGTGTCCAGCTCCTGTTGGGCTCCTGTTGCTGCTGGGCTGTTTCTCTGGTTCAGTCCTGGGATACCCCAGTCTAGGCTGGACGTCGGAACTGGAAAGAGGATGTCGATACAAAAATCAGATAGACCTTTCACCCGATGTAACCGCAAGGGAAACACAGATGTGCTTGGCTAATTGCTTGGGAGCATATAAATATCGTGTAATCTTTGCAATAAACGATACACCTTGCACTCTACCTCTGGGGCCGTGCCTCCATCCTCACAGATTACTTCAGGACCAAGCATGCTGCGGAGGGGCTGTGCTGTCAGCTGAGGCCTTTATGGTAGGAGCAGAACCCAGACAACACAGAGCTCCCCAGTGGCTTGCAGAGCCACCGCCACAGAGGAGCCGAGAACGTCAAGGGAAGTGCTCAGGACACAGCCAGCTCCAGGAGACTCTGCCCCCAGCGCAGCAAAGCCCCACATCTCCACCAGATCTCCAGGCCCCGTCAGGAGCAGGAGGTCTCCCACAAGATGTGTTTCTTCTGCAGTGAGCCCAATGGAGCCTTTTCAGCTGGGGGAGGAGAGTCCCGCAAGAAGAGCCTGCAGACCCTGCGGACACATGCCTGCTATGGACACAGGCTGCACTCCACTCTGGGACAGCAGCGTTCTTGGGAGGAGCATAAGAGACACCTCAGCAGGACGGGGAGCCAGCCCCTGCAGAGGGGAGCACTGGGGAACAGCCAGCAGCACGGAGATCGTGCCGGGCAGTGCCGGGGCCGCAGGGGAGACCTCTGAGGGGATTGAGGCCTGCCCTGTGCTGCCTGCCCCAGCCCTCTCCAGAAGCCTCCACAACAGACAGGAGGCAGTTGGAGCTCAGCCTATCAGGGGAGTTCATGGCAGCTCTGAGCGGATGGGAGGAGCGCGTGTCACCGTAAGCGCACCCGCCCTAGCACGCAGGAGGGCACAGAGGGTTACCAACGGCCCGTAGCAACACCCCGGAGCACCGGCCCTCAGGAACGTCCCTTAGCAACGGCCCGTAGCAACACCCCTGAGCACCGGCCCTCAGGAACGTCCCTTATCAACGCCCCTCAGCAGAGAAGAAAGTAGGCAGGGCTGGTGCAGCCCGCGGGGGGCAGAGAGGGCTCTGCCCATGCCCTAGAGCAGCGGCCCGGGCAGCACGGCTGCGGCAGGAGGCGCAGCAGAGGAAGCAGCACCTTTCTGGCCCAGCTCAGACAGGGCACATCTCGGGTACTTCCAACTCATGGGGCTGCTAGTGCTGGTCCAGTAACCCCATGTACTTACAGTACAGGGACTTCTTAAAACACGTTTGTTTTCTGGAACGAACAACAGAATATATGTCTCCATGAATGTCACTAATATAATAGGGAGGGCGAAAAGAAGGCTTAGGAGGGACCTTATCGCTCTCTACAGCTACTTGAAAAGAGGTTGTAGTGAGATGGGGGCTGGTCTCTTCTCCCAGGTAGCAAGTGACAGGACAAGAGGTAACGGCCTCAAGCTGCACCATGGGAGGTTTAGACTGGATGCTAGGAAAAATTTATTCGCAGAGCGGGTGGTCAGGCGTTGGAACAGGCTGCCCAGGAAAGTGGTGGAATCAGCATGCCTGGAAGGGTTCCAAAACCGTGTAGATGAGGCCCTCAGTGACATGGTTTAGTGGTGGACTTGGCAGTTCTGGAGTAAAGGTTGCACTTACAGCTCTTTTCCAACCTAGCTGAGGAAGGCATTTTCCAACCTAGTTGATTCTACGATCTTACAGGTCTTTTCCAAACTAGTTGATTCTGTGATACTATAATTGATGGCATTCTGTCAGTGTAGGGACTGCATTATTTTATATACTGAGTAGCAGAATGCAAAGGGTACTATACTTGCTGGTATGTGTGGAGGCAGGACTGAGGTAGGCCTTCCAAGCTCACCATCTCATTTTCAGATCATGGTATCTCTACCTCATCGCTGCATCGTTTCTAGCTCTGCATATAGACAGCAGAAATCATACTGACCATTAAGTAACAGCACCTGTTTCTGAAATGCAGGCAAGTGCTGAACTGAAAAAGCAAACATGAGCAGTGTATAATCAGGCTCCCAGCAGTTCAGGAGAGGAAGTGATATTTACGTGGGACCGCAGGAGGAACAGAGCATACTGCATGCAAGGACCCATCTGGGCACTAGGGGCAAGTTCTGGTGCAAAAAATAGGCGTAGGTCCTCCTATGACCACAGCACTTGAGTGTAATTTTTGTTTCCTTCCTGAAACCTTCCCTTTGGCAAATGTGTGTTTTCATGGTTTATGAGTTCATTAGTGACAAAGGGTTACCAGCCACATTCACCCCCCCGGCTATGCCCAACCGTTCAGTGAAGCCAGGGCTGCTTGGTTAATTTTTGCTGAAATCAAGCAGACATTTTTCCCAAGAATCTTTCACCAAGAAGGGTAGTGCCAAGTCCAGGTGCAAAAGGACCCATGCGTCCTTCCCGGCCCTCCAGAGTCTAGTAAAAAGGCTGGGATCTCTTGCAGGAGAACACGTCACACCTTGTCTCAGACTGTGCTGGAGATCAGGCTTTGAATCCAGACCAAATCTACTATTTGATAGCTCAGGAAATCTCCCAGCCAACAAGGACTGTGTATTCAAACTAAATATTTTTAAAAGGCTTTCCTGTCTACTTAACGAGGTCCCAGCTCTCAAAGGTGTCGTGGTTTAAGCCCAGCCAGCAACGCAGAACCACGCAGCCGCTTGCTCACTCCCCGCCCTTCCACCCCCGCTCCCAGAGTGATGGGGAGGAGGATCCAAAGAATGTAGCTCCCACAGGTTGAGATAAGAACAGCCCAGTAACTAAGGTATAACACAAACCACTGCAGCTGCCAACAATAATAATAATGATGAGAAAAATAACAAGGGAAGAGAATACAACCGCTCACCACCCGCTGTCTGATACCCAGCCCGACCCAAGTAGTGATCTAGCCCTTCCAGGTGACTGCCCCCAGTTAGCGATATCCTGCCACAGTGCAGCAGCCCAGATGGGTTTAATCCTGCGTTGCCAGTTGCTCTGCTTCCATTTCTGCAGCCACCCCCACAGGGCATTTGCCACCATCCACGAGTCAGTATAGGGATAAAGTACTGGCCACTTTTCTCATTCAGCAATGTCCAGGGTCAGCCGGATGGCTTTCACCTTGGCAAACTGACTCAATTCACCCTCTCCTTCAGCAGCTTCTGCAACTTGTCACTGGGGACTCCATACAGCTGCCATACAGCAATTTTTCTTTTGGGAGGGGCCACTGATTGACCCACACAGGCTCATCTGATTTGCAGGTTAAAGGTGGGACCTGCTGCAAAATAGTGGCCCCTAGGAAAAAATCCCTACTTAAACGTACTCCCCATTGGCTTAAACAGTCTCTGCCCCATAGGGTAGGAGATCCAGGTAACACAAAAGGCCTAATCGAGGCAGATCTCCCTTCTGGTCCAAAAATAGCAACAAGCTGTCTGCTCTGCATTGGAGAGGTTGGACCACCAATTCCCGCTAGTGAGGCATGAGGGTCCATTAAAGGCCAATGATCGGGCCATTGTGATGCAGAAACGACTGTAACATATGCTCCACTATCAACAATTCCTTGCAAATGGCCCCTGGCAGCACAAAAAGACCCCTTATGGCTGTAGAGGATCGTCCAATTAACAGTGCTGCCTTTCCATGCCCGAGTGGGCCATGTGCCTGTTGGAATAAGCACAACTAATGTGTCTTGAATTATTGTCGCTCTTGAGGTGGCCAGGTCCACTCCGGCATCCCCATTTGTGCCGGCGGGCAAACAGCGGCAGCTCCTCGAGGGGGCCATGAGGAGGGGTAATTTGTCCTCATGGTGCGGCCCCTCCCCGCGCTCTGCTTGGGGTTTCTCGCTAAAGTTAAAGGCTGGCCATCCTGGTCAAATTTTGATCAGCATTGACTTACATAGTGGCGCCCTTTACGACAGCGCTAGCAAATTCCAAGTGCTCCCGTTTTACTATTTGCTTTTATTTTCAGACAGTGTTTTTTCCAATGGCCGTACTGACCACACAACAAGCGCTGCTGTGACTTAGCCGACAATGCCGCAAGTGCTTCCGCAATCAGAGACAGACTGTGTTGTCTAGACCCGACATTCATACAAGCATTTAACATCTATGCTGATCTCTTAGTGGCTGCAATAATTTCTGACAGTCAGGGTTAGCATTCTCAATAGCAAGTTGTTTGAAAACATATTCACGTGCTACCTCCTTACCAATCTGTTTCTCCAGAGCCTCATTAAGTCGGTCTAAGAACTTCAGAGCACACAACACTTCTGCATCCCCCACCCGTTTCACTTCTCCCTTTACAGCTTCTCATTTGTCATGGGGGTTTGCGGGATATAAATCAGACTCCTTTTCCAGATCCATAGGCCCCGGGTCAAAAGGACCATCCAGGTCATCATCAGAAATATCAGGTGGCAGAACCACAGGAGCAACAACAGCAGACTGATTTTTTGATCACACAGCAGAGTCCAACAAAGAGGGCAGTGGTAAGGGAGCCGAAGGTGCCGCTTCTACCCCCTGTGCTTGTGAGCCGGCATGAAGTTTTAAAATTTCAGAAACAATTTGCCATGGGCTCAATAAAGTGGCGGCAACTTTACCACTGTTTGTAGCACAGTCCCACAAATTAACACCGATTTTGTCCCAAAGCTCTGGGGTATAAATATTAGTGGAATTAATAGATGGATTGACTTTTGATGCCCAGTGTGATAAACGCATAAATGTACTGGCTTTCGCAAAGCATGGGTGTTGCTATGTGGATATAACTGTATGAGTTCGCAAAGCTTGCTAAAGAGACAAGATTAGACAAAAAGTTGAAAATGGCCAGAACTCTTGAGCAAAATGGAGTCACATAGCAGAAGAATTTGTAAAGGTAAAAGAAAAGGGGTGGAGGGAGCTTGATATGAGGAAAGCTAGTGCCTGGAAAACATAGGGTTAAAGTACTTTTAGCTTAACATAGGTCAAAGATAAAGAACAATGTTTACGTTGTAAGTCTGTGGAATTTAGTGGCCCCACTAAACATGAGTAAATTATTTCACACCATCCTTCTACTTATCAGTTAGCTTAGAGACAGTGCGTACCAAACATGTGCTAGCTATGGATACACCTTGTCTGCCCATCCTGCAATAAATTTTGCAGTAAGGTAACACTGTCCTGAATCTTTGCCAGCTCTCAGAAATACTAAGGATATGGCTGGTTTCAGCCAGTTTTGTGATTACTGCGACATCCGACTGTGACAAAGGTGAAAAGTACACCGTGAGGAAGACTGCTCACTTCATCCGCAAGACCCCTGCCCACAGTCACCGGAGAGCAGTGCACAGATGCCAAGAGGAGTAGAATTATGCTAATAAGTTCCTGGAGCCAGTCCTAATATTCCCCGCTTATACGCGGGAATTAGAATATGTATATGACTAATGCAATAGTGAAAGTACATAAACCTGTAACAAATGCTAATCAGTGCACGTCTGGCTAAGGTCACGAGCCCAAGGCTGTTGCTCTTGTTTACTGACTTTGCCTCTCAATAAAACCCTGTTATCTCAATGACAGGAGTGAGCTCGTTTTTCGCAGGGGTGTCTCCCCATCCTGGTGGGCCATCTCTTCTGGTCTTCCCAGGAATGCTGCTGTCCCAGACTGGGTAGGAACCGGTTTGCCTCTTGAGCACATGTCCACAGGGTCTGCAGACTCTTTCTGTGAACCTGGGTGCTCTCCTGCTGCCTTCTTGCTCTGACGGTGCCTGTCCCAGCGGTCAAAGGGAGAGCATTAGGGCAGCACACTGTGCCTCAGCATAGCGGGAGGCTGCACAGCTTCTTGTATCAGAGCCAGGTCTCCAAAGTTGCTCTCATATTCTAGGGCATTGCTTGGAAGACCGTAGAGCCGCTGGATCTTCATTTTCACAATGTGTTTCTCCAGCTGACATATCACAGCCCTGTCCAGGAAGGGTGGGTCTCGTACAATGGGGAAAACCAACACGTCACGTGTTTTTTGTGGCTGAGCTGATAGAGGTGGTATCCCTCTTGAGAAGATGTCCATAGCACCTGCAAACTCTTTCTGTGGACCTGGGTGCGCTCTTGCTGCCTTCTTGCCCTGAGGGCACCTGTCCCAGCGGTCACAGGGAGAGCAGTAGGGCAGCACACTGTGCCTCAGCATAGTGGGAGGCTGCGCAGCTTCTTGTATCCAGGCCAGGTCTCCAAAGTTACTCTCATATTCTAGGGCGTTGCTTGGAAGACCATAGAGCCGCTGGATCTTCATTTTTACAATGTGCTCCTCCAGCTGACATATCACAGCTCTGTCCAGGAAGGGTGGGTCACGTACAATGGGGAAAACCAACACGTCACGTGGTTTTTGTAGCTGAGGTGACGGAGCTGGTATCCCTCTTGAGAACATGTCCATAGCACCTGCAAACTCTTTCTGTGGACCTTGGCCCTCTCTTGCTGTCTTCTTGCCCTGAAGGCACCTTTCCCAGCGGTCACAGGGAGAACGGTAGGGCAGCATACTGCGCCTCAGCATAGTGGGAGGCTGTGCAGCTTCTTGTATGCAGGCCAGGTCTCCAAAGTTACTCTCATATTCTAGGGCGTTGCTTGGAAGACCATAGCACCGCTGGATCTTCATGTTTACAATGTGCTCCTCCAGCTGACATTTCACAGCCCTGTCCAGGAAGGGTGTGTCTGGTACAATGGGGAAAAATAACACGTCACGTATTTTTTGTGGCTGAGGAGACAGAGCTGGCATCCGTCTTGAGCACGTGTCTACAGGGTCCGCAGACTCTTTCTGTGAACCTGGGTGCTCTCTTGCTGCCTTCTTCCCCTCACGGCACTTGTCCCAGCGGTCAAAGGGAGAGCGATTGGGCAGCATACTGCACGTCAGCATAGCGGGAGGCTGCGCAGCTTCTTGTATCACGGCCAGGTCGCCAAACTTACTCTCATATTTCAGGACCGTGCTTGGCATCCCGTAGTGCTGCTGGATCTTCACTGTCACAATGTGCTTCTCCACCTGACAGATCACAGCCCTGTCAAGGAAGGGTCGGTCTCGTACAATGGGGAAAACCAACACGTCACGTGTTTTCTGTGGCAGAGGTGACGGAGCTGGTATCCCTCTTGAGAAGATGTCCATAGCACCTGCAAACTCTTTCTGTAGACCTGGGTGCGCTCTTGCTGCCTTCTTGCCCTGAGGGCACCTGTCCCAGGGGTCACAGGGAGAGCGGAAGGGCAGCACACTGCGCCTCAGCATAGCGGGAGGCTGTTCAGCTTCTTGTATCAGGGCCAGGTCCCCAAAGTTACTCTCATATTCTGGGGCGTTGCTTGGAAGACCGTAGAGCCGCTGGATCTTCATTTTTACAATGTGCCAGTCCAGCTGACATTTCACAGCCCTGTCTGGGAAGGGTGGGTCTCGTACAATGGGGAAAACCAACACGTCACGTGTTTTTTGTGGCTGAGCTGACAGAGTTGGCATCCCTCTTGAGCACGTGTCCACAGCGTCCGCAGACTCTTTCTGTGAACTTTTGTGCTCTCTTGCTGCTTTCTTGCTCTGACCGCCCTTGTCCCAGCGGTCAAAGGGAGAGCGGTAGGGCACCACACAGTGCCTCTGCATAGCAGGAGGCTGCGCAGCTTCTTGTATCAGGGCCAGGTCTCCAAAGCTACTCTCATATCCTAGGGCGTTGCTTGGAAGACCGTAGAGCAGCTGGATCTTCATTTTTACAATGTGCCCGTCCAGCTGACATTTCACAGCTCTGTCCACGAAGGGTGGGTCTCGTACAATGGGGAAAACCAACACGTCACGTGTTTTTTGTGGCTGAGGTGACAGAGCTGGTATCCCTCTTGAGAACATGTCCATAGCACCTGCAAACTCTTTCTCTGGACCTTGGTGCTCTCTTGCTTCCTTCTTGCACTGAGGACACCTTTCCCAGGGGTCACAGGGAGAGCGGTAGGGCAGCACAATGTGCCTCTGCATAGCAGGAGGCGGTTCAGCTTCTTCTATCAGGGCCAGGTCCCCAAAGTTACTCTCATATTCTAGGGCGTTGATTGGAAGACCGTAGCGCCGCTGGATCTTCATTTTTACAATGTGCTTCTCCAGCTGACATTTCACAGCTCTGTCCAGGAAGGGTGGGTCTCGTACAATGGGGAAAACCAACACGTCATGTGTTTTTTGTGGCTTAGCTGACGGAGTTGGTATCCCTCTTGAGCACGTGTCCACCGAATCTGCAGACTCTTCCCGTGGACCTTGGTGCTCTCTTGCTGCCTTCTGGCCCAGATGGTGTTTGTCCCAGGGCTCAAAGGGAGAGAGGTAGGGCAGCACACTGCACGTCAGCATAGCGGGAGGCTGCGCAGCTTCTTGTATCCAGGCCAGGTCTCCAAAGTTACTCTCATATTCCAGGACCTTGCTTGGCATCCCGTAGCACTGCCGGATCTTCATTTTTACAATGTGTTTCTCCAGCTGACTTTTCACATCCCTCTCCAGGAAGGGTGGGTCTCGCAGGATGGGAAGCACCAACGGACTCATGTCACATGTTTTTTGTGGCTTCCATGATGGAGAAGCTGATGCTTTGGCATCCTGCAGAGTCTGATCCACCTTGGCTGGCAGGCCTTGTTTCTGCTGCAGTTTCTTTTCTGCTTTGAAGGCCTCCACAGTATTCTGGCTTTTGCGCTGTGCCATGGGCATCTCCATTTTCCTTCCTTCCATGTCCCTCTCCTCTGGAGCTGTACTGGGAGCACCCCACTGGAGCTGGAGATCCTGCTTGTGCTGATGCATGCTGCCTGCCTCGAGGCATCTGTCCACTTCAACATTTCTTGCCATGATGGAATGCCACGAGTTGTCACTCAAAGGAGACACAGAAACCTTTGAACAGGACTCATCTTCACTGTCTGTGATGGTAGTCCAGGAGCTGTTGCTCCTCTCAGACATCCCACAATCTAGCCTGTGAGGAGGAGAAAAAGACTAAGCCCAGCACTCCCCAGGACCCTGGGCCCATCCTTCCTGCACTGAAGGAGACTGCAGGCTCTGTTACCGCTGTGGGATCCCACTCACTGTGTACCCAAGTCCCCCTCCTTGCCTGCTGGGCACAGTATCTTCCTCTGCACCCAAAAAAAGGGTGAAAAGCATCAGCTTTGTCCCATGGGGGTCAGTCCCTCTGCAAGGGCATGTCCTCTCGTATTCTAGGTCCATGGATTTCCCCATACCCTCCCCAGTTGGTTGTCCATGCCCCTCCTCCCATCCCCTTCTCAGTGGTCTCACGTTTCTAGGTATGCGGTTATGCCCTCCAGGATTCTTATGATCTGACAGATTGTTTTATATATGGCCTTCATCTCCAGGTCTACGGAGCAGCTGCAGAGGAGCAGAGGGCACTGTCAGTAGGACCTCCCTTGGCAGGAGAATACTGGAGGGGTCTGTGGTGTTTGAGGAGGGATGGCTCCACTTACCATTTCCTTGATAGATGTGAAGACTTCAGGAAGACAAAGCCTGGTTGCAGAGGATAGAGAGTGAGTGGATGGAACATCCCCGGACAGGATGGTGGGATATGGGGTCAGAGTGTGTCTTTGCAAGGCATCTGCCATTGCCCAGGGGCTGCTCACCTCTGGCATGTCTCTTCTTGCCTTTGCTTTGTTGCTTCTTTGGTCTACTTTCCTAAATAGGCACAAGAAGCAGTGCGTAAGAAGTGGACATTCCCCACTAGCCCAGTGCCACCCGCAGAAACCCGAGCCCATCCAGGGCCAGACCAGCCCTGTGTCTCCTGGCCCAGGCTGGTCAGGCCCCGCTGGGAAATGGCCTCCCCTGCCAGGCCGGAACCCTTCAGCCCACCCCTGGGGCTGCTCCTGGGCTCCTGCTGCATCCCAAACCCTGCCAGCCAGAGCTCGGCTCAGCACCAGCTATGACTCCTACCTGGGGCTTCCCCATGGCCACTGTGAAGCAGTAGCAAACCACCGGCAACAGAAACAGCAGGAAAAGAGGGAGGGCCACTTGGCTGAGCAACCCGCTCATTTCATATAGCATGCCAGCTATACCTGTAGCATGCGAGAGAGAGCCAAGGAGAGCTTGACTAGGAGCAGCCGGACGCAGGTAGCGTCCACTTGCTCTTCCTGTCCAGCTCCAGACCCTCTCACTTCACGGGCAGCTTGGCGGCAAAGCCTGCTGTACCATGCTTGGTGCCACGCATACAGCTGCTGGTGCTTGTGATGCAGGCGTGGCAGGGCTGTCATGAGCTGTGATGTCACCAGTACTCAGCTCTGGCAACGTTTCTCATGCAGGGACAGTGACAACAGGGGGAGGTGGCCCTCCCTGAGCTGAGCTCAACCGAGGGAAGTGACAAGTCTCTAGAGCACTGGACAACTGTAATCCAACCCAGTGTGAGAGAGCTCATCCTCCCTCCTCCATCGCAGCAAGGTCATCCCCAGTGTCACACTGGGAAGCACAACAGCCTCCGGAGTCCAGCAGCTGTTGGGTCCACTTTCTGCAAAACCTGACAGATTTATCCCTTCCAGTGTGGGAGTTTGGACTATAGCATTTCTATGAGTTTATACATTCTGAAGTAACTACCAGACAATCCCTGTGTAAGCTTGATGGCTGCAGGAGATGGCAAGCTGGAGGTGATAATGGCTGTGTAACAACATATAGCCCTTTTTGAACACTGTGTCCAGCTCCTGTTGGGCTCCTGTTGCTGCTGGGCTGTTTCTCTGGTTCAGTCCTGGGATACCCCAGTCTAGGCTGGATGCTGGAGGTATGAACCACGTCTGCTTCATCCACAAGTGGAGAGAAACTTCCCTGAAGAGCAGCCAGCGTCACTTGCAGTGATGAAAGTCCAGTACTCCTAAGTGTCCTGGGGCTCTCCCTCCTGTTCTGATGGTAATGGCAGGCTGCATCATTGCTGTGGGGTCCCAGCACCGTGTGTCCAAAGCCCCCTTCTGCCTGCTAGGCATTGCATCCATCTCTGTCTCATCAAAAGGCAGGGAAACTGCAACCTCTGTGCCACAGAGGTGAATTCCTCTGTAAGAGCATTTCCCCTCACATTTTAGGGTGATGGATTTCCTCATGCCTTCTCCAAATGGTTGCTTGCAGCTATGATCCCATCCCCTCCTCAGTGGCCTTTCATCCAGGCATCTGATTACCTCCTTGAGGCTCCTCCTGAACTGACTAAAGGAATGCAAAGCCTCAAACCAGTCATGCTCTGCTTGGAGTGTCCTTTCCTTTGGCTTGCTTGGTTGAAAACTGAAGTTGTTTCATGCACCCAGTATGCATCACCTGTGCTGTGAGGTCTGAACCCATTCAGATGTAGTAAATGTTTGCTTCTCAGGAATTGCCACACCCCACCATGATGGACAACAAATCTGCTAGTATTTGCTGACTTTGTTGCTAGGAACTGAAGTATTTTTACAATAACCTTTGCAAAATAAAGTCTATATCTGATTAGAAAGAACAAGAAAAGAAAAATGATAATTGAAGTTCAGGATGGAACTCTCATGCTGGAATAAATAAAGCAGGGCCATCAAGGAGGACAGTGCATGAAGATGTGAGCAGCTGGCGGTGATGAATTAGAAGAGGGTAGGAAACAATCTCATGAGGGGCACGAGAGCAGCTTGTGCCAGCAGCCGCCGCGCTTGGTAGCATGTCCTGTCTGTCTGTCCTGTGGTTGCTGTATAGTGTGCGGGTTTTGGAGTCCAGAGAGCTCAGACCACATGAGCCTGTCCTCTGCAGGCAGTTGTAGCCATTTTTAGGACTCAGGAATTACTAGGGCTGAAAGCTTGGAGATGCATTATCTGTCATTTCTTGCATAATTCTCGTTCACACACAGAAAAAGCATTACTGAATTAACAGTTAAAACGTGGCTGGCATCCCACACAGCGAATAGATTGTACACTGGTGGGCAGAAGCAGGTTTCAAAGTAGTGTATTTATTTAATTGGAAAAAAAAAAAAAAAAAAAGAAAAAGGAAGAGCTAGAAAACAATTCATGTAATTCACAGCCTATGCCTTTAATTTCTGAGCATCTCATACAAGGCCCTCCCTGTGACAAAGAAAAACAGGGGCATTTCTAGCCTGGCAACATGATCTTGAACAGCAGGATGTCACAATTTTAGCCACAGAAGTAAAAATTTTAAACTTCCGTACTACCTAAAATGGTACCTCACACATCTTCCAGAGGAGCTGAGAGGTAAGCTGCCCCTCAGTTCACCAAATGGGTTCCCCACGATTTGCATCCCCTGTCAAGGTCCTGCTTTCCATACCATGCAAGTGGACAGAAAATAGCTTTAGGTTTCAGGAGCTCTGTGTGTGGCCATAATCTGTCATAAACGCAGCTGCTTTTGTCATCACTGGGCTACCTTTTGACATAGAACAGGACTTCCTGGGTCTGTTGCTAGAGTCTAAGCTGCCTGCTTGTACAAATCATTCCTGTCTCTTTTCTGTCTCAGAAGTCTTCTGAGCATGGACAGGAAAAACAAGTCATCCTGTAAGCAGTGGGATTAACTGGTCTTTTCCTGCATTCAAAGCATTCATCACAAAGCTCTTCCTCTTTTAATTCAGTTACCTAACATAGACTGAACTCACATTGTAGCCTCTTCCTCAGCAGAGAATGTGGGTGAGCAGAGCTCAGGGACAGGGAGGGCTATCTCCCTACACCTGTGGGAGAAGGGACCATCAGCCCATGAGGGGGACAAGGACGCAGGGAGGCCTGACTTCAGTGCTAGGGAATGTTATGGAGCAGGTCATCCTGAGTGAGATCACAAAGCATGTGAGCGAAAACACAGGAATCGGGCCCAGTCTTCCTCATGTTGGGGTGAAAATTGTGTTTTTTTTCTTGGGTACGTGTATTTCTCACTAGGTTGGAAACTGGCTGGATGGCTTAGCCCAGAGTAGTGGTAGACGGTGCCACATCTAGTTGGTGACAACTCACTAGCAGTGTTCCTCAGTATTAGGGCCACGTATCTCCTGCAGGCTAAGGGCCACAAGAGCTGCCACTGGAGAAGAGTGTCCCTCTCATGAGAAGAAACCTTCAGTTCTGTCACTGTCTCTAGACTCTGCAGGCAGTGGACTTCAGATCTTCCTTCTGGAAGAGGCCCTCAATGTCCTCACCGATTACTTGAAGACCAAGCAAGCTGCTGTGGACCTGTGGAATCAGCTGGGTCATTCCTAGGAAGACCAGAAGAGATGGCCCAGCAGGATGGGGAGACACCCCCCCTGGAAAAGGAAGCATGGGGAATTAGCTGGTGGCAGCAAAGCCGGCAGCAAGACCCTGCCAGGCACCGCTGGGAAGGAACAGGGCCCTGGGACACAAGGTGACGGGCACAGCCGTCCCCTTTCTGGCCAGGCAAAGTGGGCACTGCCACAGGGCAAGGGAGCCCCACAAGGGCAATCGGGCCAGGGATCTGAGAGCCCCAGTATCTCCTAGGGGCACATGGGGCCACCAGAACTGCCACTTGAGAACAGCGTCCCTGTGCAAGAAGCAGACCACTCCATGGAAGACCAGAGCAACTCCGGTGAGGATGTGGGGACACCTGAGCTGCCGTCAAATGCAGCCGCTCCACTAACCAAAAGCTCCTCACAGGCACAAAGACCGTCCCTCGAGAAGAGACCCTCAGCTCTGCGGCTGTTTCCAGACCTTGCAGGGACCAACCCTATGACCCCATTCCTCAGTGTCCTCACTGATTACTGTGGGGGTTGGAATGTATCGAACCTGTCAGAAACCATGGGAAGGACGAACTACAGCAGGCAATTAAGAGTGACCCGTCCCTGACTGTTATTTGGAAGATGTTGGAACTGGCAAGGAACAAGGACGTCGGAACTGGAAAGAGGATGTCGATACGAAAATCAGATAGACCTTTCACCCGATGTAACCGCAAGGGAAACACAGATGTGCTTGGCTAATTGCTTGGGAGCATATAAATATCGTGTAATCTTTGCAATAAACGATACACCTTGCACTCTGCCTCTGGGGCCGTGCCTCCATCCTCACAGATTACTTCAGGACCAAGCATGCTGCGGAGGGGCTGTGCAGTCAGCTGAGGCCTTTATGGTAGGAGCAGAACCCAGACAACACAGAGCTCCCCAGTGGCTTGCAGAGCCACCGCCACAGAGGAGCCGAGAACGTCAAGGGAAGTGCTCAGGACACAGCCAGCTCCAGGAGACTCTGCCCCCAGCGCAGCAAAGCCCCACATCTCCGCCAGATCTCCAGGCCCCGTCAGGAGCAGGAGGTCTCCCACAAGATGTGTTTCTTCTGCAGTGAGCCCAATGGAGCCTTTTCAGCTGGGGGAGGAGAGTCCCGCAAGAAGAGCCTGCAGACCCTGCGGACACATGCCTGCTATGGACACAGGCTGCACTCCACTCTGGGACAGCAGCGTTCTTGGGAGGAGCATAAGAGACACCTCAGCAGGACGGGGAGCCAGCCCCTGCAGAGGGCAGCACTGGGGAACAGCCAGCAGCACGGAGATCGTGCCGGGCAGTGCCGGGGCCGCAGGGGAGACCTCTGAGGGGATTGAGGCCTGCCCTGTGCTGCCTGCCCCAGCCCTCTCCAGAAGCCTCCACAACAGACAGGAGGCAGTTGGAGCTCAGCCTATCAGGGGAGTTCATGGCAGCTCTGAGCGGATGGGAGGAGCGCGTGTCACCGTAAGCGCACCCGCCCTAGCACGCAGGAGGGCACAGAGGGTTACCAACGGCCCGTAGCAACACCCCGGAGCACCGGCCCTCAGGAACGTCCCTTAGCAACGGCCCGTAGCAACACCCCTGAGCACCGGCCCTCAGGAACGTCCCTTATCAACGCCCCTCAGCAGAGAAGAAAGTAGGCAGGGCTGGTGCAGCCCGCGGGGGGCAGAGAGGGCTCTGCCCATGCCCTAGAGCAGCGGCCCGGGCAGCACGGCTGCGGCAGGAGGCGCAGCAGAGGAAGCAGCACCTTTCTGGCCCAGCTCAGACAGGGCACATCTCGGGTACTTCCAACTCATGGGGCTGCTAGTGCTGGTCCAGTAACCCCATGTACTTACAGTACAGGGACTTCTTAAAACACGTTTGTTTTCTGGAACGAACAACAGAATATATGTCTCCATGAATGTCACTAATATAATAGGGAGGGCGAAAAGAAGGCTTAGGAGGGACCTTATCGCTCTCTACAGCTACTTGAAAAGAGGTTGTAGTGAGATGGGGGCTGGTCTCTTCTCCCAGGTAGCAAGTGACAGGACAAGAGGTAACGGCCTCAAGCTGCACCATGGGAGGTTTAGACTGGATGCTAGGAAAAATTTATTCGCAGAGCGGGTGGTCAGGCGTTGGAACAGGCTGCCCAGGAAAGTGGTGGAATCAGCATGCCTGGAAGGGTTCCAAAACCGTGTAGATGAGGCCCTCAGTGACATGGTTTAGTGGTGGACTTGGCAGTTCTGGAGTAAAGGTTGCACTTACAGCTCTTTTCCAACCTAGCTGAGGAAGGCATTTTCCAACCTAGTTGATTCTACGATCTTACAGGTCTTTTCCAAACTAGTTGATTCTGTGATACTATAATTGATGGCATTCTGTCAGTGTAGGGACTGCATTATTTTATATACTGAGTAGCAGAATGCAAAGGGTACTATACTTGCTGGTATGTGTGGAGGCAGGACTGAGGTAGGCCTTCCAAGCTCACCATCTCATTTTCAGATCATGGTATCTCTACCTCATCGCTGCATCGTTTCTAGCTCTGCATATAGACAGACAGCAGAAATCATACTGACCATTAAGTAACAGCACCTGTTTCTGAAATGCAGGCAAGTGCTGAACTGAAAAAGCAAACATGAGCAGTGTATAATCAGGCTCCCAGCAGTTCAGGAGAGGAAGTGATATTTACGTGGGACCGCAGGAGGAACAGAGCATACTGCATGCAAGGACCCATCTGGGCACTAGGGGCAAGTTCTGGTGCAAAAAATAGGCATAGGTCCTCCTATGACCACAGCACTTGAGTGTAATTTTTGTTTCCTTCCTGAAACCTTCCCTTTGGCAAATGTGTGTTTTCATGGTTTATGAGTTCATTAGTGACAAAGGGTTACCAGCCACATTCACCCCCCCGGCTATGCCCAACCGTTCAGTGAAGCCAGGGCTGCTTGGTTAATTTTTGCTGAAATCAAGCAGACATTTTTCCCAAGAATCTTTCACCAAGAAGGGTAGTGCCAAGTCCAGGTGCAAAAGGACCCATGCGTCCTTCCCGGCCCTCCAGAGTCTAGTAAAAAGGCTGGGATCTCTTGCAGGAGAACACGTCACACCTTGTCTCAGACTGTGCTGGAGATCAGGCTTTGAATCCAGACCAAATCTACTATTTGATAGCTCAGGAAATCTCACAGCCAACAAGGACTGTGTATTCAAACTAAATATTTTTAAAAGGCTTTCCTGTCTACTTAACGAGGTCCCAGCTCTCAAAGGTGTCGTGGTTTAAGCCCAGCCAGCAACGCAGAACCACGCAGCCGCTTGCTCACTCCCCGCCCTTCCACCCCCCGCTCCCAGAGTGATGGGGAGGAGGATCCAAAGAATGTAGCTCCCACAGGTTGAGATAAGAACAGCCCAGTAACTAAGGTATAACACAAACCACTGCAGCTGCCAACAATAATAATAATGATGAGAAAAATAACAAGGGAAGAGAATACAACCGCTCACCACCCGCTGTCTGATACCCAGCCCGACCCAAGTAGTGATCTAGCCCTTCCAGGTGACTGCCCCCAGTTAGCGATATCCTGCCACAGTGCAGCAGCCCAGATGGGTTTAATCCTGCGTTGCCAGTTGCTCTGCTTCCATTTCTGCAGCCACCCCCACAGGGCATTTGCCACCATCCACGAGTCAGTATAGGGATAAAGTACTGGCCACTTTTCTCATTCAGCAATGTCCAGGGTCAGCCGGATGGCTTTCACCTTGGCAAACTGACTCAATTCACCCTCTCCTTCAGCAGCTTCTGCAACTTGTCACTGGGGACTCCATACAGCTGCCATACAGCAATTTTTCTTTTGGGAGGGGCCACTGATTGACCCACACAGGCTCATCTGATTTGCAGGTTAAAGGTGGGACCTGCTGCAAAATAGTGGCCCCTAGGAAAAAATCCCTACTTAAACGTACTCCCCATTGGCTTAAACAGTCTCTGCCCCATAGGGTAGGAGATCCAGGTAACACAAAAGGCCTAATCGAGGCAGATCTCCCTTCTGGTCCAAAAATAGCAACAAGCTGTCTGCTCTGCATTGGAGAGGTTGGACCACCAATTCCCGCTAGTGAGGCATGAGGGTCCATTAAAGGCCAATGATCGGGCCATTGTGATGCAGAAACGACTGTAACATATGCTCCACTATCAACAATTCCTTGCAAATGGCCCCTGGCAGCACAAAAAGACCCCTTATGGCTGTAGAGGATCGTCCAATTAACAGTGCTGCCTTTCCATGCCCGAGTGGGCCATGTGCCTGTTGGAATAAGCACAACTAATGTGTCTTGAATTATTGTCGCTCTTGAGGTGGCCAGGTCCACTCCGGCATCCCCATTTGTGCCGGCGGGCAAACAGCGGCAGCTCCTCGAGGGGGCCATGAGGAGGGGTAATTTGTCCTCATGGTGCGGCCCCTCCCCGCGCTCTGCTTGGGGTTTCTCGCTAAAGTTAAAGGCTGGCCATCCTGGTCAAATTTTGATCAGCATTGACTTACATAGTGGCGCCCTTTACGACAGCGCTAGCAAATTCCAAGTGCTCCCGTTTTACTATTTGCTTTTATTTTCAGACAGTGTTTTTTCCAATGGCCGTACTGACCGCACAACAAGCACTGCTGTGACTTAGCCGACAATGTCACAAGTGCTTCCGCAATCAGAGACAGACTGTGTTGTCTAGACCCGACATTCATACAAGCATTTAACATCTATGCTGATCTCTTAGTGGCGGCAATAATTTCTGACAGTCAGGGTTATGCCTGGTTTCAGCCAGTTTTGTGATTACTGGGACATCCGACTGTGACAAAGGTGAAAAGTACACCGTGAGGAAGACCGCTTACTTCATCCGCAAGACCTCTGCCCACAGTCACCAGAGAGCAGTGCGCAGACGCCAAGAGGAGGAGAATTATGCTAATAAGTTCCTGGAGCCAGTCCTAATATTCCCCGCTTATACGCGGGAATTAGAATATGTATATGACTAATGCAATAGTGAAAGTACATAAACCTGTAACAAATGCTAATCAGTGCACCTCTGGCTAAGGTCACGAGCCCAAGGCTGTTGCTCTTGCTTTATTGACTTTGCCCCTCAATAAAACACTGTTATCTCAATGACAGGAGTGAGCTCGTTTTTCGCAGGGGTGTCTCCCCATCCTGGTGGGCCATCTCTTCTGGTCTTCCCAGGAATGCTGCTGTCCCAGACTGGGTAGGAACCGGTTTGCCTCTTGAGCACATGTCCACAGGGTCTGCAGACTCTTTCTGTGAACCTGGGTGATCTCTTGATGCTTTCTTGCTCTTATCGCCCTTGTCCCAGCGGTCAAAAAGGGAGCGGTAGGTCAGCAAACTGCGCCTCAGCATAGCGGGAGGCTGCGCAGCTTCTTGTATCAGAGCCAGGTCCCCAAAGTTACTCTCATATTCTAGGGCGTTGCTTGGAAGACCGTAGAGCAGCTGGATCTTCATTTTCACAATGTGCTCCTCCAGCTGACATTTCACAGCTCTGTCCAGGAACGGTGGTTCTCGCACAATGGGGAAAAACAACACGTCACATGTTTTTTGTGGCTGAGGTGACGGAGCTGGTATCCCTCTTGAGAAGATGTCCATAGCACCTGCAAACTCCTTCTTTGGACCTTGGTGGTCTCTTGCTGCCTTCTTGCTCTGACGGTGCCTGTCCCAGCGGTCAAAGGGAGAGCATTAGGGCAGCACACTGTGCCTCAGCATAGCGGGAGGCTGCACAGCTTCTTGTATCAGGGCCAGGTCTCCAAAGTTGCCCTCATATTCTAGGGCATTGCTTGGAAGACCATAGAGCCGCTGGGTCTTCATTTTTACAATGTGCTTCTCCAGCTGACATATCACAGCCCTGTCCAGGAAGGGTGGGACTCGTACTATAGGGAAAACCAACACGTCACGTGTTTTTTGTGGCTGAGCTGATAGAGGCGGTATCCCTCTTGAGAAGATGTCCATAGCACCTGCAAACTCTTTCTGTGGACCTGGGTGCGCACTTGCTGCCGTCTTGCCCTAAGGGCATTTGTCCAAGGGGTCACAGGGAGAGCGGTTAGGCACCGCACTGTGCCTCTGCATAGCAGGAGGCTGTGCAGCTTCTTGTATCCAGGCCAGGTCTCCAAAGTTACTCTCATATTCTAGGGCGTTTCTTGGAAGACTGTAGAGCCGCTGGATCTTCATTTTTACAATGTGCTTTTCCAGCTGACATATCACAGCTCTGTCCAGGAAGGGTGGGTCGCATACAATGGGGAAAACCAACATGTCACGTGTTTTGGAGGGCTGGGCTGACAGAGTTGGTATCCGTCTTGAGCACGTGTCCACAGCGTCCGCAGACGCTTTCTGTGAACCTGGGTGCTCTCTTGCTGCTTTCTTGCTCTGACCGCCCTTGTCCCAGCGGTCAAAGAGAGAGCGGTAGGGCAGCATACTGCGCCTCAGCATAGCGGGAGTCTGCTCAGCTTCTTGTATCAGGGCCAGGTCTCCAAAGTTACTCTCATATTCCAGGACCTTTCTTGGCATCCCGTAGCGCTGCTGGGTCTTCATTTTCACAATGTGCTTCTCCAGCTGACATTTCACAGCTCTGTCCAGGAAGGGTGGGTCTCGTGCACTGGGGAAAACCAACACATCACGTGTTTTTTGTGGCTGAGCGGACAGAGTTGGTATCCCTCCTGAGCACGTGTCCACAGCATCTGCAGACTCTTTCTGTGGACCTTGGGGCTCTCTTGCTGCCTTCTTCCACTGAGGGCACCTGTCCCTGTGGTCACAGGGAGAGCGGTAGGGCAGCACACTGTGCCTCTGCATAGCGGGAGGCTGCGCAGCTTCTTGTATCCAGGCCAGTTCTCCAAAGTTACTCTCATATTCTAGGGCGTTGCTTGGAAGACCGTAGAGCCGCTGGATCTTCATTTTTACAATGTGCTTTTCCAGCTGACATATCACAGCCCTGTCCAGGAAGGGTGGGTCGCGTACAATGGGGAAAACCAACATGTCACGTGTTTTGGAGGGCTGGGCTGACAGAGTTGGTATCCGTCTTGAGCATGTGTCCACAGGGTCCGCAGACGCTTTCTGTGAACCTGGGTGCTCTCTTGCTGCTTTCGTGCTCTGACCGCCCTTGTCCCAGTGGTCAAAGGAAGAGTGGGAGGGCAGCATACTGCGCCTCAGCATAGCGGGAGTCTGCTCAGCTTCTTGTATCAGGGCCAGGTCTCCAAAGTTACTCTCATATTCCAGGACCTTTTTTGGCATCCCGTAGCGCTGCTGGGTCTTCATTTTCACAATGTGCTTCTCCAGCTGACATTTCACAGCTCTGTCCAGGAAGGGTGGGTCTCGTGCACTGGGGAAAACCAACACATCACGTGTTTTTTGTGGCTGAGCGGACAGAGTTGGTATCCCTCCTGAGCACGTGTCCACAGCATCTGCAGACTCTTTCTGTGGACCTTGGGGCTCTCTTGCTGCCTTCTTCCACTGAGGGCACCTGTCCCAGGGGTCACAGGGAGAGCGGTAGGGCAGCACACTGTGCCTCTGCATAGCGGGAGGCTGCGCAGCTTCTTGTATCCAGGCCAGGTCTCCAAAGTTACTCTCATATTCTAGGGCGTTGCTTGGAAGACCGTAGAGCCGCTGGATCTTTAGTTTTACAATGTGATCCTCCAGCTGACATTTCACAGCTCTGTCCAGGAAGGGTGGGTCGCGTACAATGGGGAAAACCAACACGTTACGTGTTTTTTGTAGCTGAGGTGATGGAGCTGGTATCCCTCTTGAGAAGATGTCCATAGCACCTGCAAACTCTTTCTGTGGACCTTGGTGCTCTCTTGCTGCTCTCTTGCCCTGAGGGCACCTGTCCCAGGGGTCAAAGGGAGAGCGGTAGGGCAGCACGCTGTGCCTCTGCATAGCAGGAGGCTGCGCAGCTTCTTGTATCCAGGCCAGTTCTCCAAAGTTACTCTCATATTCTAGGGCGTTGCTTGGAAGACCGTAGAGCCGCTGGATCTTCATTTTTACAATGTGCTTTTCCAGCTGACATATCACAGCTCTGTCCAGGAAGGGTGGGTCGCGTACAATGGGGAAAACCAACACATCACGTGTTTTGGAGGGCTCGGCTGACAGAGTTGGTATCCGTCTTGAGCACGTGTCCACACGGTCCGCAGACGCTTTCTGTGAACCTGGGTGCTCTCTTGCTGCTTTCTTCCTCTGACCGCCCTTGTCCCTGTGGTCAAAGGGAGAGCGGTAGGGCAGCATACTGCGCCTCAGCATAGCGGGAGTCTGCGCAGCTTCTTGTATCAGGGCCAGGTCCCCAAAGCTACTCTCATATTCCAGGACCTTTCTAGGCATCCCGTAGCGCTGCTGGATCTTCATTTTCACAATGTGCTTCTCCAGCTGACATTTCACAGCTCTGTCCAGGAAGGGTGGGTCTCGTGCAATGGGGAAAACCAACACATCACGTGTTTTTTGTGGCTGAGCTGACAGAGTCGGTATCCCTCCTGAGCACGTGTCCACAGCATCTGCAGACTCTTTCTGTGGACCTTGGGGCTCTCTTGCTGCCTTCTTCCACTGAGGGCACCTGTCCCAGGGGTCACAGGGAGAGCGGTAGGGCAGCACACTGTGCCTCTGCATAGCGGGAGGCTGCGCAGCTTCTTGTATCCAGGCCAGGTCTCCAAAGTTACTCTCATATTCTAGGGTGTTGCTTGGAAGACCGTAGCGCCGCTGGATCTTCATTTTTACAATGTACTTTTCCAGCTGAAATATCATAGCCCTGTCCAGGAAGGGTGGGTCGCATACAATGGGGAAAACCAACATGTCACGTGTTTTGGAGGGCTGGGCTGACAGAGTTGGTATCCGTCTTGAGCACGTGTCCACAGGGTCTGCAGACGCTTTCTGTGAACCTGGGTGCTCTCTTGCTGCTTTCTTGCTCTGACCGCCCTTGTCCCAGCGGTCAAAGGGAGAACGGTAGGTCAGCATACTGCCCCTCAGCATAGCGGGAGGCTGCGCAGCTTCTTGTATCCAGGCCAGGTCCCCAGAGTTACTCTCATATTCTAGGACGTTGCTTGGAAGACCGTAGCGCGGCTGGATCTTCATTTTTACAATGCGCTCCTCCAGCTGACATTTCACAGCTCTGTGCAGGAAGGGTGAGTCTCGTACAATGGGGAAAACCAACACATCACGTGTTTTTTGTGGCTGCGGTGATGGAGATGGTATCCCTATTGAGAAGATGTCCATAGCACCTGAAAACTCTTTCTGTGGACCTTGGTGCTCTCTTGCTGGCTTCTTCCCCTGGGGGCACCTGTCCCAGCGGTCACAGGGAGAGCGGTAGGGCAGCACACTGCGCCTCAGCATAGTGGGAGGCTGCGCAGCTTCTTGTATCACGGCCAGGTCTCCAAAGTTACTCTCATATTCCAGGACCTTTCTTGGCACCCCGTAGCACCACTGGATCTTCATTTTTACAATGTGCTCCTCCAGCTGACATTTCACAGCCCTGTCCAGGAAGGGTAGGTCTCGTACAATGGGGAAAACCAACACATCACGTGTTTTTTGTCGCTGCGGTGATGGAGCTGGTATCCCTCTTGAGAAGATGTCCATAGCACCTGAAAACTCTTTCTGTGGACCTTGGGGCTCTCTTGCTGGCTTCTTCCCCTGGGGGCACCTGTCCCAGCAGTCACAGGGAGAGCGGTAGGGCAGCACACTGTGCCTCAGCATAGCAAGAAGCTTCGCAGCTTCTTGTATCAGGGCCAGGTCCCCAAAGTTACTCTCATATTCCAGGACCTTTCTTGGCATACCGTAGGGCTGCTGGATCTTCATTTTCACAATGTGCTCCTCCAGCTGACATTTCACAGCCCTGTCCAGGAAGGGTGGGTTGCGTACAATGGGGAAAACCAACATGTCACGTGTTTTTTGTGGCTGAGCTGACAGAGTTGGCATCCCTCTTGAGCACGTGTCCACATGGTCCGCAGTCTCTTTCTGTGGACCTTGCTGCTCTCTTGCTGCTCTCTTGCTCTGACCGTCCTTGCCCCAGCGGTCAAAGGGAGAGAGGTAGGGCAGCATGCTGCGCCTCAGCATAGCGGGAGGCTGCGCAGCTTCTTGTATCAGGGCCAGGTCCCCAAAGTTACTCTCATATTCCAGGACCTTTCTTGGCATCCCGTAGCGCTGCTGCATCTTCATTTTCACAATGTGCTTCTCCAGCTGATAGATCACAGACCTGTCCAGGAAGGGTCGGTCTTGTACAATGGGGAAAAACAACACATCACGTGTTTTTTGTGGCTGAGCTGACGGAGCTGGTATCCCTCTTGAGAATCTGTCCATAGCACCTGCAAACTCTTTCTGTTGACCTTGGTGCTCTCTTGCTGCCTTCTTGCCCTGAGGGCACCTGTCCCAGGGGTCACAGGGAGAGCGGTAGGGCAGCACACTATGCCTCTGCATAGCAGGAGGCTGTGCAGCTTCTTGTATCAGGGCCACCTCCCCAAATTTACTCTCATATTCTAGGGCGTTGCTTGGAAGACCGTAGAGCCGCTGGATCTTCATTTTTACAATGTGCTCCTCCAGCTGACATGTCACAGCTCTGTCCAGGAAGGGTTGGTCTCGTACAATGGGGAAAACCAACATGTCACGTATTTTTTGTGGCTGAGGTGACAGAGCTGGTATCCCTCTTGAGAAGATGTCCATAGCACCTGCAAACTCCTTCTGTGGACCTTGGTGCTCTCTTGCTGCCTTCTTGCCCAGAGGGCACCTTTCCCAGGCGTTACAGGGAGAGCGGTAGGGCAGCACACTGCGCCTCAGTATAGCGGGAGGCTGTGCAGCTTCTTGTATCCAGGACAGGTCCCCAAAGTTACTCTTATATTCCAGGACCTTTCTTGGCATCCCGTAGCACAGCTGGATCTTCATTTTCACAATGCGTTTCTCCATCTGACATTTCACAGCCCTGTCCAAGAAGGGTGAGTCTCGTACAATGGGGAAAACCAACACGTCGCGTGTTTTTTGTGGCTGAGTTGACGGAGCTGGTATCCCTCTTGAGAACATTTCCATAGCACCTGCAAACTCTTTCTGTGGACCTTGGTGCTCTCTTGCTGCCTTCTTGCCCTGAGGGCACCTCTCCCAGCCGTCAAAGGGAGAGCAGTAGGGCAGCACACTCTGCCTCTGCATAGCGGGAGGCTGCGCAGCTTCTTGTATCCAGGCCAGGTCTCCAAAGTTACTCTCATATTCTAGGGCGTTGCTTGGAAGACCATATAGCCGCTGGATCTTCAGTTTTACAATGCACTCCTCCAGCTGACATTTCACAGCTCTCTCCAGGAAGGGTGGGTCTCGTACAATGGGGAACACCAACACGTCACATATTTTTTGTAGCTGAGGTGACGGAGCTGGTATCC
This sequence comes from Pezoporus wallicus, assembly GCF_028554395.1. NCBI lineage: Eukaryota > Metazoa > Chordata > Aves > Psittaciformes > Psittacidae > Pezoporus > Pezoporus wallicus. The sequence continues at coordinate 253,174 of NW_026642654.1, forward strand.
CTCTTGAGAAGATGTCCATAGCACCTGCAAACTCCTTCTGTGGACCTTGGTGCTCTCTTGCTGCCTTCTTCCACTGAGGGCACCTTTCCCAGCCGTCACAGGGAGAGCGGTAGGGCAGCACACTGCGCCTCAGCATAGCGGAAGTCTGCGCAGCTTCTTGTATCTGGGCCAGGTTTCCAAAGTTACTCTCATATTCCAGGACCTTTCTTGGCATCCCGTAGCGCTGCTGGATCTTCATTTTCACAATGTGCTCCCCCAGCTGACATTTCACAGCCCGGTCCAGGAAGGGTAGGTCTTGTGCAACGGGAAAAACCAACACGTCGCGTGTATTTTGTGGCTGAGGTGACGGAGCTGATATCTCTCTTGAGAAGATGTTCATAGCACCTGCAAACTCTTTCTGTGGACCTTGGTGCTCTCTTGCTGCCTTCTTGCCCTGAGGGCACCTGTCCCAGGGGTAACAGGGATAGAGGTAGGGAAGCACACTGCGCCTCAGCATAGCGGTAGGTTGTGCAGCTTCTTGTATCAGGGCCAGGTCCCCAAAGATACTCTCATATTCTAGGGCGTTGCTTGGAAGACCGTAGCGCCGCTGGATCTTCATTTTTACAATGTGCCCGCCCAGCTGACATTTCACAGCCCTGTCCAGGAAGGGTGGGTCACGTACAATGGGGAAAACCAACATGTCACGTGTTTTTTGTGGCTGAGCTGACAGAGTTGGCATCCCTCTTGAGCACGTGTCCACAGGGTCCGCAGACTCTTTCTCTGAACCTGGGTGCTCTCTTGCTGCTTTCTTGCTCTGACTGCCCTTGTCCCAGCGGTCAAAGGGGGAGCGATTGGGCAGCACACTGTGCCTCAGCACAGCAGGAGGCTGCGCAGCGTCTTGTATCCAGGCCAGTTCTCCAAAGTTACTTTCATATTCTAGGGCGTTGCTTGGAAGACCGTAGCGCCGCTGGATCTTCATTTTTACAATGTGCTTCTCCAGCTGACATTTCACAGCTCTGTCCAGGATGGGTGGGTCTCGTACAATGGGGAAAACCAACATGTCATGTGTTTTTTGTGGCTTAGCTGACGGAGTTGGTATCCTTCTTGAGCACGTGTCCACCGAATCTGCAGACTCTTCCCGTGGACCTGGGTGCTCTCTTGCTGCCTTCATGCCCTGATGGCGCTTGTCCCAGGGCTCAAAGTGAGAGAGGTAGGGCAGCACACTGCACGTCAGCATAGCGAGAGGCTGCGCAGCTTCTTGTATCCAGGCCAGGTCTCCAAAGTTACACTCATATTCCAGGACCTTGCTTGGCATCCCGTAGCACTGCCGGATCTTCATTTTTACAATGTGTTTCTCCAGCTGACTTTTCACATCCCTCTCCAGGAAGGGTGGGTCTCGCATGTTGGGAAGCACCAACGGACTCATGTCACATGTTTTTTGTGGCTTCCATGATGGAGAAGCTGATGCTTTGGCATCCTGCAGAGTCTGATCCACCTTGGCTGGCACGCCTTGTTTCTGCTGCAGTTTCTTTTCTGCTTTGAAGGCCTCCACGGTATTCTGGCTTTTGCGCTGTGCCATGGGCATCTCCATTTTCCTTCCTTCCATGTCCCTCTCCTCTGGAGCTGTACTGGGAGCACCCCACTGGAGCTGGAGATCCTGCTTGTGCTGATGCATGCTGCCTGCCTCGAGGCATCTGTCCACTTCAACATTTCTTGCCATGATGGAATGCCACGAGTTGTCACTCAAAGGAGACACAGAAACCTTTGAACAGGACTCATCTTCACTGTCTGTGATGGTAGTCCAGGAGCTGTTGCTCCTCTCAGACATCCCACAATCTAGCCTGTGAGGAGGAGAAAAAGACTAAGCCCAGCACTCCCCAGGACCCTGGGCCCATCCTTCCTGCACTGAAGGAGACTGCAGGCTCTGTTACCGCTGTGGGATCCCACTCACTGTGTACCCAAGTCCCCCTCCTCGCCTGCTGGGCACAGTATCTTCCTCTGCACCCAAAAAAAGGGTGAAAAGCATCAGCTTTGTCCCATGGGGGTCAGTCCCTCTGCAAGGGCATGTCCTCTCGTATTCTAGGTCCATGGATTTCCCCATACCCTCCCCAGTTGGTTGTCCATGCCCCTCCTCCCATCCCCTTCTCAGTGGCCTCACGTGTCTAGGTATGCGGTTATGTCCTCCGTGATTCTTATGATCTGACAGGTTGTTTTATATATGGCCTTCATCTCCAGGTCTACGGAGCAGCTGCAGAGGAGCAGAGGGCACTGTCAGTAGGACCTCCCTTGGCAGGAGAATACTGGAGGGGTCTGTGGTGTTTGAGGAGGGATGGCTCCACTTACCATTTCCTTGATAGATGTGAAGACTTCAGGAAGACAAAGCCTGGTTGCAGAGGATAGAGAGTGAGTGGATGGAACATCCCCGGACAGGATGGTGGGATATGGGGTCAGAGTGTGTCTTTGCAAGGCATCTGCCATTGCCCAGGGGCTGCTCACCTCTGGCATGTCTCTTCTTGCCTTTGCTTTGTTGCTTCTTTGGTCTTCTTTCCTAAATAGGCACAAGAAGCAGTGCGTAAGAAGTGGACATTCCCCACTAGCCCAGTGCCACCCGCAGAAACCCGAGCCCATCCAGGGCCAGACCAGCCCTGTGTCTCCTGGCCCAGGCTGGTCAGGCCCCGCTGGGAAATGGCCTCCCCTGCCAGGCCGGAACCCTTCAGCCCACCCCTGGGGCTGCTCCTGGGCTCCTGCTGCATCCCAAACCCTGCCAGCCAGAGCTCGGCTCAGCACCAGCTATGACTCCTACCTGGGGCTTCCCCATGGCCACTGTGAAGCAGTAGCAAACCACCGGCAACAGAAACAGCAGGAAAAGAGGGAGGGCCACTTGGCTGAGCAACCCGCTCATTTCATATAGCATGCCAGCTATACCTGTAGCATGCGAGAGAGAGCCAAGGAGAGCTTGACTAGGAGCAGCCGGACGCAGGTAGCGTCCACTTGCTCTTCCTGTCCAGCTCCAGACCCTCTCACTTCACGGGCAGCTTGGCGGCAAAGCCTGCTGTACCATGCTTGGTGCCACGCATACAGCTGCTGGTGTTTGTGATGCAGGCGTGGCAGGGCTGTCACGAGCTGTGATGTCACCAGTACTCAGCTCTGGCAACGTTTCTCATGCAGGGACAGTGACAACAGGGGGAGGTGGCCCTCCCTGAGCTGAGCTCAACCGAGGGAAGTGACAAGTCTCTAGAGCACTGGACAACTGTAATCCAACCCAGTGTGAGAGAGCTCATCCTCCCTCCTCCATCGCAGCAAGGTCATCCCCAGTGTCACACTGGGAAGCACAACAGCCTCCGGAGTCCAGCAGCTGTTGGGTCCACTTTCTGCAAAACCTGACAGATTTATCCCTTCCAGTGTGGGAGTTTGGACTATAGCATTTCTATGAGTTTATACATTCTGAAGTAACTACCAGACAATCCCTGTGTAAGCTTGATGGCTGCAGGAGATGGCAAGCTGGAGGTGATAATGGCTGTGTAACAACATATAGCCCTTTTTGAACACTGTGTCCAGCTCCTGTTGGGCTCCTGTTGCTGCTGGGCTGTTTCTCTGGTTCAGTCCTGGGATACCCCAGTCTAGGCTGGACGTCGGAATTGGAAAGAGGATGTCGATACGAAAATCAGATAGACCTTTCACCCGATGTAACCGCAAGGGAAACACAGATGTGCTTGGCTAATTGCTTGGGAGCATATAAATATCGTGTAATCTTTGCAATAAACGATACACCTTGCACTCTACCTCTGGGGCCGTGCCTCCATCCTCACAGATTACTTCAGGACCAAGCATGCTGCGGAGGGGCTGTGCAGTCAGCTGAGGCCTTTATGGTAGGAGCAGAACCCAGACAACACAGAGCTCCCCAGTGGCTTGCAGAGCCACCGCCACAGAGGAGCCGAGAACGTCAAGGGAAGTGCTCAGGACACAGCCAGCTCCAGGAGACTCTGCCCCCAGCGCAGCAAAGCCCCACATCTCCGCCAGATCTCCAGGCCCCGTCAGGAGCAGGAGGTCTCCCACAAGATGTGTTTCTTCTGCAGTGAGCCCAATGGTGCCTTTTCAGCTGGGGGAGGAGAGTCCCGCAAGAAGAGCCTGCAGACCCTGCGGACACATGCCTGCTATGGACACAGGCTGCACTCCACTCTGGGACAGCAGCGTTCTTGGGAGGAGCATAAGAGACACCTCAGCAGGACGGGGAGCCAGCCCCTGCAGAGGGCAGCACTGGGGAACAGCCAGCAGCACGGAGATCGTGCCGGGCAGTGCCGGGGCCGCAGGGGAGACCTCTGAGGGGATTGAGGCCTGCCCTGTGCTGCCTGCCCCAGCTCTCTCCAGAAGCCTCCACAACAGACAGGAGGCAGTTGGAGCTCAGCCTATCAGGGGAGTTCATGGCAGCTCTGAGCGGATGGGAGGAGCGCGTGTCACCGTAAGCGCACCCGCCCTAGCACGCAGGAGGGCACAGAGGGTTACCAACGGCCCGTAGCAACACCCCGGAGCACCGGCCCTCAGGAACGTCCCTTAGCAACGGCCCGTAGCAACACCCCTGAGCACCGGCCCTCAGGAACGTCCCTTATCAACGCCCCTCAGCAGAGAAGAAAGTAGGCAGGGCTGGTGCAGCCCGCGGGGGGCAGAGAGGGCTCTGCCCATGCCCTAGAGCAGCGGCCCGGGCAGCACGGCTGCGGCAGGAGGCGCAGCAGAGGAAGCAGCACCTTTCTGGCCCAGCTCAGACAGGGCACATCTCGGGTACTTCCAACTCATGGGGCTGCTAGTGCTGGTCCAGTAACCCCATGTACTTACAGTACAGGGACTTCTTAAAACACGTTTGTTTTCTGGAACGAACAACAGAATATATGTCTCCATGAATGTCACTAATATAATAGGGAGGGCGAAAAGAAGGCTTAGGAGGGACCTTATCGCTCTCTACAGCTACTTGAAAAGAGGTTGTAGTGAGATGGGGGCTGGTCTCTTCTCCCAGGTAGCAAGTGACAGGACAAGAGGTAACGGCCTCAAGCTGCACCATGGGAGGTTTAGACTGGATGCTAGGAAAAATTTATTCGCAGAGCGGGTGGTCAGGCGTTGGAACAGGCTGCCCAGGAAAGTGGTGGAATCAGCATGCCTGGAAGGGTTCCAAAACCGTGTAGATGAGGCCCTCAGTGACATGGTTTAGTGGTGGACTTGGCAGTTCTGGAGTAAAGGTTGCACTTACAGCTCTTTTCCAACCTAGCTGAGGAAGGCATTTTCCAACCTAGTTGATTCTACGATCTTACAGGTCTTTTCCAAACTAGTTGATTCTGTGATACTATAATTGATGGCATTCTGTCAGTGTAGGGACTGCATTATTTTATATACTGAGTAGCAGAATGCAAAGGGTACTATACTTGCTGGTATGTGTGGAGGCAGGACTGAGGTAGGCCTTCCAAGCTCACCATCTCATTTTCAGATCATGGTATCTCTACCTCATCGCTGCATCGTTTCTAGCTCTGCATATAGACACAGCAGAAATCATACTGACCATTAAGTAACAGCACCTGTTTCTGAAATGCAGGCAAGTGCTGAACTGAAAAAGCAAACATGAGCAGTGTATAATCAGGCTCCCAGCAGTTCAGGAGAGGAAGTGATATTTACGTGGGACCGCAGGAGGAACAGAGCATACTGCATGCAAGGACCCATCTGGGCACTAGGGGCAAGTTCTGGTGCAAAAAATAGGCATAGGTCCTCCTATGACCACAGCACTTGAGTGTAATTTTTGTTTCCTTCCTGAAACCTTCCCTTTGGCAAATGTGTGTTTTCATGGTTTATGAGTTCATTAGTGACAAAGGGTTACCAGCCACATTCACCCCCCCGGCTATGCCCAACCGTTCAGTGAAGCCAGGGCTGCTTGGTTAATTTTTGCTGAAATCAAGCAGACATTTTTCCCAAGAATCTTTCACCAAGAAGGGTAGTGCCAAGTCCAGGTGCAAAAGGACCCATGCGTCCTTCCCGGCCCTCCAGAGTCTAGTAAAAAGGCTGGGATCTCTTGCAGGAGAACACGTCACACCTTGTCTCAGACTGTGCTGGAGATCAGGCTTTGAATCCAGACCAAATCTACTATTTGATAGCTCAGGAAATCTCACAGCCAACAAGGACTGTGTATTCAAACTAAATATTTTTAAAAGGCTTTCCTGTCTACTTAACGAGGTCCCAGCTCTCAAAGGTGTCGTGGTTTAAGCCCAGCCAGCAACGCAGAACCACGCAGCCGCTTGCTCACTCCCCGCCCTTCCACCCCCCGCTCCCAGAGTGATGGGGAGGAGGATCCAAAGAATGTAGCTCCCACAGGTTGAGATAAGAACAGCCCAGTAACTAAGGTATAACACAAACCACTGCAGCTGCCAACAATAATAATAATGATGAGAAAAATAACAAGGGAAGAGAATACAACCGCTCACCACCTGCTGTCTGATACCCAGCCCGACCTGAGTAGTGATCTAGCCCTTCCTGGTGACTGCCACCAGTTTATATCCTGGGCGTGTTGTATGGGTATGGAATACCTCTTTGGTTAGTTTGTGTCAGGTGTCCTGTCTCTGCTTCCTCCCGACTTCCCCTCCTCCCTGGCAGAGCATGAGACTCAGAAAGGCCATGCTCAGAGTAAACATTACAGAGCAGCCACTAAAAACATTGGTGTTATCAGCGCTGTTCTCAGGCTGAAAGTCAAAACCACAGCACTGCACCAGCTACTAAGAAGGAGAAAAATGACTGCTACTGCTGAACCAAGGACAGTATCCACCCCTCATTCCATGATGAGCATCACATGATGCTCAGATCCCACAGTTTTCAATGTATCACCACTCTTGTCTCATATACATATATACATCCACACACATGCAAAGAGAGAGAGAGATCATTCCTTAGTGCATGGACCAATCCCTATAAAGCTGCTGAGTTCATCTGGTCCATGATGTCGGGCTCCATCTCTTGTAACAGTCTTTCAGAGCAGGAGAGGCTGTGTGCAGTGTTGGATCATTGCCTGCTGATGACACTGCAGAACTCCTCTGGTTTCGTGAAATTTCCTTCTTTGTTGGGATGATGGTTGGAGGGAAGTCAGGGCCGGGCACTGGTGACCTGAAGACATCTAGTTGGTGGGCCATAAAAGCGCTACATAGCAGGCAACAGCATACAATTGAGTTCATTGGCTGTTTTCCCCTAAAATCAAATCCCCTTGAGGTACATATCAGACTTCCCCATCTTCCCGCATTACCCACCAAGTATATTTGGGTCCCTGAGCAAAAACAATCCCACGAGTGGGTTTGTCTTTACCTGTAACGGGAATAACCGAGACTGTCTTCCCCCACAAGTTCTTTAAGTGCACCACCAGAATTTTATCCCCTTCTACAGTATGTAAAAGTTCAGACTGGACTGAGCCAGCCCTGTTAGCAGATCCTCTGGTGATGACCAACCAGGTGGCTTTTGGTAAACGTGTATCCCAGTGTTTGAAAGTTCCTTCACCTATTGTGTAGTTTTTAACAGCCCAAAGACAGGTGCATGATAGGGGATGTAATATACCCACTCAATGCCATGCTTTTTGGCCCAAGTGTCTATAAGGGTGTTCCAGAAATGAGTCCCACTGTCTGCCTCAGTTCTCTCTGGGGTGCCGTGTCACAACAAAATCTGTTTGCCAAGGCCCAGGAGAGTGTTCCGGGCAGTGGCATGGGGCACAGTGTATGTTTCCAGCCAGCCAGTGGTTGCTTCCACCATGGTAGTAAGTACATGGCACTTGCCTTGGCAGGTTGGTGGGAGTGTGATATAATCAATCTGCCAGGCCTCCCCATATTTATACTTCAGCCATCATCCTCCATACCAAAGAGGCTTTAATGATTTAGCTTGTTTAATTGCAGCACATGTTTCACACTCATGAATAACATGAACAGTAGTGTCCATTATGAAGCCCACCCCTTGATCACGAGCCCATCTGTGTGTTGCATCTCTGCCCTGATGGCCTGAAGTGTCATGGGCCCACTGGGTCATAAATAATTCACCCTTATGTTGCCAATCTAAGTCCATCTGAGCCGCTTCAATCTTAGCAGCTTTATTCACCCATTGATTGTTCTGGTGTTCTTCAGTGGTCCGACTCTTGAGAACACGTGATGCGCAGATAGACTCCACAACTAGTTAAAGTTGTAGGTATGCTTTTTATTCAGCGCTGAGGCGCATGGGGGATAATTCCTCCAAAAGCATGCGCACCTTAGCGTTCTTTCCCCTTAACATTTATCCTCTAACGTTATACGTATGCATGAGGTTGCACAACAAGCCCGTACATATTCATGTCCTATCCCCGCTTCGTATTATGAGCTAAGAAGTCTTTTGCACCTGCGCAGTGGCTTCTGCTGGTCGCGAGCGAGGGTCTCAAGATGAAGTAAATGAGTCTTCCTCGAGCCGGAACTTTTCACCTCTGGTCGTTACGCATGATCTCTGGAGGCTTGGTCTTTTTCCAAAGTGCAGCGCCAATTTCAGTGGGCCTAGGCTTCCAGAGAACTGGAATCAACTCACGGTTCCTACTTCTTAACAATAGCTATGTCCTTATATCTAGTTCTAGCATACACGGAGGCGTCCAAAGGACGGGAATCAAGATACAGTCCCTTCTTCTTGACAATAGCTATGTCCTTATATCTTGTTCTAGCATAATCATGAGTGAGCAATCATATTGTTGAGCAAGCGTCTTGATTTACTCCCCTTGTACATTGTAAGTAGGATAAGCATGAGCAAGAAGTAACATTGTTAAGTAAGTGGTTTGACCTATCCTCTTGTACATTGCAAATACCACCTAGGATAAGCATGAGCAAGCAGAAACATTGTTAAGCAAGTGGTTCAACCCTAACACCTCTGTGTACATTTGTTAACTCTTTGCATCACATGAGCATCTACATGGTGTACCTTCACCACCAGATTCTGCACCCAGTTAGCGATACCTTGCCACGGTGCAGCAGCCCAGATGGGTTTAATCCTGCGTTGCCAGTTGCTCTGCTTCCATTTCTGCAGCCACCCCCACAGGGCATTTGCCACCATCCATGAGTCAGTATAGAGGTAAAGTACTGGCCACTTTTCTCATTCAGCAATGTCCAGGGCCAGCTGGATGGCTTTCACCTTGGCAAGCTGACTCAATTCACCCTCTCCTTCAGCAGCTTCTGCAACTTGTCACTGGGGACTCCATACAGCTGCCTTCCATCTCCGATGCCTTCCCACAACAGGGCAGGACCCATCAGTAAACAAGGCATATTGCTTTTCCCTTTCTGACAGTTGATTATATGGTGGGGCCTCTTCAGCACACATTACCTCCTCCTCTGGTGACATTCCAAAATCTTTGCCCTCTGACCAGTCCATGATGACTTCTAGAATTCCTGGACCACTGGGATTTCCTGTTTGAGCTCGTTGTGTAATTAGTGCAGCCCACTTACTCCATGTAGCATCGGTTGCATGATATGTAGAGGAGACCCTGCCTTGTGACTTCTAGCCCAGCACGGGCAACCAGGGTGGCAGGACGAGCTGTGCTTCAGTGCCAGTCACTTCCAAAGCAGCTCGAACGCCTTCATAGGCTGCCAATATCTCTTTCTCAGTTGGGGTATAGCTGGCCTCAGATCCTCTCTATCCCCGACTCCAAAAGACAAGGGGCTGGCCTTGCGTCTCCCCTGGAGCTTTCTGCCAGAGGCTCCAGATAGGACCGTTTCAAGCAAATCTTATTGCCTTTACTCCCCACATCTCCCCCTTCTTTGTTTTGCATATTCACTATCAACACCTGCTTAAGGGCTCGATTAATAAGAAATGATAAGCTTATCAAAACAAAAAAAAAACAAACATGCTTAATGCAATTTTTTCACTGGTGCTCCTGGCCTAGCAAATAAACAGTTAAAGAACAGTTAACATTCTGCACTAACAATTGGTTTCAAACTATATATAGAATCATAGAATCACAGAATAGTTAGGGTTGGAAAGGACCTTAAGATCATCTAGTTCCAACCCCCCTGCCACCTCACAGTAAACCGTATCACCCAAGGCCTCGTCCAACCTGGCCTTAACCCTGCCAGGGATGGAGCATTCACAACCTCCCTGGGCAACCTATTCCAGTGCCTCACCACCCTAACAGGAAAGAATTTCCTTCTTATATCCAATCTAAACTTCCCCTGTTTAAGTTTTAACCCGTTACCCCTTGTCCTATCATTAGAGTCTCTAATGAAGAGTTCCTCCCCAGCATCCCTATAGGCCCCCTTCAGATATTGGAAGGATGCTGTGAGGTCTCCAAGCAGCCTTCTCTTCTCCAGGCTGAACAGCCCCAACTTCCTCAGCCTGTTTTCATACGGGAGGTGCTCCAGTCCCCTGATCATCCTCGTGGCCCTTCTCTGGACTTGTTCCAACAGTTCCATGTCTTTTTTATGCTGAGGACACCAGAACTGCACACAATACTCCAGGTGAGGTCTCACAAGAGCAGAGTAGAGGGGCAGGATCACCTCCTTCGACCTGCTGGTCACACTCCTTTTGATGCAGCCCAGGATATGGTTGGCTTTCTGGGCTGCAAGGGCACACTGAAGCTGGCTCATGTTCATTTTCTCATTGACCAGCACCCTGAAGTCCTTCTCTGCAGGTCTGCTCTGAATCTCTTCTTTGCCCAGCCTGTAGCTGTGCCTGGGATTGCTCCGACCCAGGTATAGGACCTTGCACTTGGCATGGTTAAACTTCATGAGGTTGGCATCAGCCCACCTCACAAGCATGTCGAGGTCCCTCTGGATGGCATTCCTTCCCTCCAGCATATCAACCAAACCACACAGCTTGGTGTCATCCGCAAACTTGCTGAGGGCGCACTCAATCCCATTGTCCATGTCAGCGACGAAGATGTTAAACACGACCGGTCCCAACACCAATCCCTGAGGGACACCCCTCGTTACTGGTCTCCAGCTGGTCATTGAGCCATTGACCACAACTCTTTGCATGCGGCCATCCAGCCAGTTCTTCATCCACCGAGTGGTCCACCTATCAAATTGATATCTCTCCAATTTAGAGACAAGGATGTCGTGTGGGACAGTGTTGAATGCTTTACACAAGTCCAGGTAGATGACATCAACTGCTCTACCCCTGTCCATCAGTTCTGTAGCCCCATCATAGAAGGCCACCAAATTGGTCAGGCAGGATTTCCCCTTAGTGAAGCCATGCTGGCTGTCACCAACCACCTTGTTGTTTTTCATGTGCCTTAGCATGCCTTCCAGTAGAATCTGCTCCAAGATTTTGCCAGGCACAGAGGTGAGACTGACTGGTCTGTAGTTCTCTGGGTCACCTTCACATTATCCAGGTTGTAAGTTCTGGAGGAAGAAACAGAAAAGTAATCCTGAGATGATCCCAGAGTCATATATAGGAAATATGTGAATAATAAACTCTTATGTGTACTGTGTATTTCTGATATAGTGTGGAGTGTTTTTACTTATTGTCCCTTTACGGAAATGTGTTATATTGAGCTCTGTTGAAGCTGCATAAAGGTAAACATGAAAAACATCAAGTGGTGTGATGAGTGGTTGAGATAAGCTGGGAGATCAGATGGAACCTGAGAACTTCCCCCCCACCCAGCAGATGGGTGATGTTTCACAGGTGAGAGGTCTATTTATTCTTCCTTTTGTCTCTGCTGAGCAGTTAGATTTAGATTTTATCTGAATGCAGATTGTACTGTTTTAATGACAGGTTGTCCTGGGTTCAGCAGTAGCAGTCATGTTTCTCCTTCTTGGTAGCTGGTGCAGTGCAGTGTTTTGACTTTAGGCCTGGGAACAGAGCTGATAACAATGATGTTTTGGTTTGGCCAAGGACTTTGTGAGCCTCATGCTCTGCCAGGGAGTAGGGGAAGCCAGGAGGAAGCAGAGACAGGACACCTGACCCAAACTGACCAAAGAGGTATTCCATACCACAGCACGTCATGCCCAGGATGTAACTGGGAGTTAGCCGGAAGGGCTGGGAGACTGCAGGGTTGGAGGAGGTATCGGTCGGAGCTTGGTCGGGCTTGGGGGGCGAGTTATCGGTCAGCTGGTGCTGAGGTGTTGTATTCTCTTCCCTTGTTATTTCCTTTATCATTATTATTACTGATGGTAGCAGTAGTGATCTGTGTTATACCTTAGGTACTAAACTGTTCTTATCTCAACCCGTGGGAGTTGCATTCTTTTCGATTCTCCTCTCCGTCCCTCCGGGAGTAGGGGGAGGGAAAGAAGGGGGGGGTGAGTGAACAAATTACCTGTCTGGGTTTAAACCACGACACAGGTATAATCCCTGGACTGTGAGCATAGTTCTAAAAAGAGAACTAGAAGGTAGGGAAGCCAAGCAGCTGGGATCACTTGCTAGAGAAGTGAGAATTGAAAAAGCAATTGCAACAGGAAATATGTCCTTCAGCCTTTGGAAGCAGATCTTGGCAGCTGTGAAAGAAAGCTTTCCATACAAGGATAATGTTATGAGTCATTTGGCCAAGTGGACTACTCTAGAGAAAGGCATCCAGTCTCTGAGGGAATCAGCCATTGTAGAGACGATCTATCACATCAAGCTGAATAATGGGAATGTACCCATAGATCCAGATGAAGTCGAATGTACATGACCCATGTGGTGGAAATTTACATGGAATGCACTGTCATCATATGCCCATTCATTGGCAACAGTAACCTGGAATGACATAGTACCACTAACAGTGGATGAAATGATTCATAAACTCTGAGAGTCTGAAAACAATCTCACATTTTCCATCATTTCAGCTGTGAAAAAACTGTCCCAGGACCTCAAACAATTGAGAGATGATCTGATTTATCTAGCTCCTCACGTGTACCAACACGTTTCAGCTATTAACAAAAGTCATCCTACTGTTCGAGAGAGAAGATATAGAAGGTATACGCCACGCGCCACCCTATGGTTTTACCTGTAGGATCACAGGGAAGACATGACCAAGTGGGATGGAAAACCTACCTCAGCTATGGGGGAACGGGTGCATGAATTGAAGAGGAGAACAAAGGTCAAGGCTGATGAGAGCTGTGGCTTCAGTCTCTGGTGAGCAGGTTCTCAGGTGGAGTGTAAGATCTGATTTTACTTCAACTCCTGTGATAAAGACTAATCCCTGTCAACAAGATGTAAGTAACCAACGTGATGACTATTAGAGGGGCCCTGCCTCCAGCCAGGTGGAGGTAAGGGACAATCAGATTTACTGGACTGTGTGAATCAGGTGGCCTGGCACATCAGTCCCACAGAAGTATAAGGCTCTAGTAGATACTGGTGCACAGTGTACCCTGATGCCATCGAGCTGTCAAGGGGTGGAACCCATCTATATTTCTGGAGTGACAGGAGGATCCCAAGAATTGACTGTACTGGAGGCTGAAATCAGCCTGACTGGGAGAAAATGGCAAAAGCACCCCATTGTGACTGGTCCCAGAGGCTCCATGCATCCTTGGCATAGACTACCTCAGAAGAGACTACTTCAAAGACCCAAAAGGGTATCAGTGGGCTTTTGGTATTGCTGCTTTGGAGACAGAAGATATTGAGCAGCTGTCCACCTTGCCCGGTCTCTCGGAGGATCCTTCTGTTGTGGGGTTGCTGAAAGTCGAAGAACAAGTGCCAATTGCGACCACAACAGTGCACCGGTGGCAATATTCCACCAACTGAGACTCTCTGCTTCCCATCCATAAGCTGATCCATAGTCTGGAGAGTCAAGGAGTGATCAGTAGGACCCGCTCAACCTTTAATAGCCCCATATGACCAATGTGAAAGTCTAATGGAGAGTGGAGACTAACAGTAGACTATCGTGGACTGAAGAAGTCACACCACCATTGAGTGCTGCCGTACCGAACATACTAGAACTTCAGTATGAACTGGATTCAAAGGCAGCCAAGTGGTATGCCATGATTGATAATGCCAATGAATTTTTCTCAATTCCTTTGGCAGCAGAGTGCAGGCCACTGTTAGCTTTTACTTGGAGGGGCGTCCAGTACACTTGGAACTGACTGCCCCAGAGGTGGAAACACAGCCCTACCATCTGCCATGGACTGATCCAGACTGCACTGGAACAGGGGCAAGCTCCAGAACACTTGCAATACATTGATGACATTATTGTGTGGGGCGATACAGCGGAAGAAGTCTTTGAGAAAGGGAAGAAAATAATCCAAACCCTGCTGAAAGCCAGTTTTGCCATCAAATGGAGTTATGTCAAGGGACCTGCACAGGAGATTCAATTTTTGGGAATAAAATTACAAGATGGATGTAGACAGATCCCCACAGATGTGATCAACAAGATAACAGCAATGTCTCCACCAACTAATAAGAAAGAAACACAAGCTTTCTTGAGTGCAGTGGGGTTCTGGAGAATGCACATCCTGAATTACAGTTTGATTGTAAGCCCTCTCTATCATGTGACCTGGAAAAAAGAATGATTTTAAATGGGGCCCTGAGCAACAGCAAGACTTTGAGCAAATTAAACAAGATATAGTTCATGCAGTAGCCCTTGGATCAGGCAGGACCAGGACAGATGTAAAAAATGTACTCTACCTCACAGCTGAGGAGAATGGTCCAATCTGGAGCCTCTGGCAGAAAGCTCCAGGGGAGACTCGAGGTCAATCCCTTGGCTTTTGGAGTTGGGGATAGAGAGGATCTGAGGCCAGCTATACCCCAACTGAAAAAGAGATGCTGGCAGCCTATGAAGGGGCTTGAGCTGCTATAAAGGGATTGGAACTGATGCACAGCTCGTCCTGCCACCCTGGTTGCCCGTGCTGGGCTGGAAGTCACAAGGCAGGGTCTCCTCTACGTATCATGCAACCGATGCTACATGGAGTAAGTGGGCTGCACTAATTACACAACGAGCTCAAACAGGAAATCCCAGTGGTCCAGGAATTCTAGAAGTCATCATGGACTGGTCAGAGGGCAAAGATTTTGGAATGTCACCAGAGGAGGAGGTAATGTGTGCTGAAGAGGCCCCACCATATAATCAACTGTCAGAAAGGGAAAAGCAATATGCCTTGTTTACTGATGGGTCCTGCCCTATTGTGGGAAAGCGTCGGAGGTGGAAGTCCCCAGTGACAAGTTGCAGAAACTGCTGAAGGAGAGGGTGAATCGAGTCAGTTTGCAGAGGTGAAAGCCATCCAGCTGGCCCTGGACATTGCTGAACAAGAAAAGTGGCCAGTACTTTACCTCTATACTGACTCATGGATGGTGGCAAATGCCCTGTGGGGGTGGTTGCAGAAATGGAAGCAGAGCAACTGTCAACACAGAGGTAAACCCACCTGGGCTTCTGCACCGTGCCACTGAGGAACACCAAAACAACCAAAGGGTGGATAAAGCTGCTAAGATTGAAGCGGCTCAGATGGACTTAGATTGGCAACATAAGGGTGAATTATTTTTGATCTGGTGGGCCCATGACACTTTAGGCCATCAGGGCAGAGATGCAACACACAGATGGGCTTGTGATCAAGGGGTGGACTTCACAATGGACACTATTGCCCATGTTATTCATGAGTGTGAAACATGCGCTGCAATTAAACAAGCCAAGCGGTTAAAGCCTCTTTGGTATGGAGGATGATGGCTGAAGTATAAATATGGAGAGGCCTGGCAGATTGATTATATCACACTCCCACCAACCCACCAAGGCAAGCGCCATGTGTGGAAGTAAGCACCAGCTGGCTGGAAATGTATGCTGTGCCCCACTCCACTGCCTGGAACACTATCCTGGGCCTTCAGAAACAGATTTTGTGGCGACATGGCACCCCAGAGAGAATTGAGTCAGACAATGGGACACATTTCTGGAACACCCTTATAGACACTTGGGCCAAAGAGCATGGCATTGAGTGGGTATATCACATCCCCTACCATGCACCAGCCTCTGGGAAAATTGAACGGTACAATGGGCTATTAAAAACTACACTGACAGCAGTGGGTGGGGGAACTTTCAAACACTGGGATACATGTTTACCAAAAGCCACCTGGTTGGTCAACACCAGAGGATCTGCTAACAGGGCTGGCTCAGCCCAGTCTAAACTTTTGCATACTGTAAAAGGGCAACAAAGTTCCTGTGGTGCACTTAAAGAATGGAAGACAGTCTGGGTTATTCCCGCTTCAGGTAAAGGCAAACCCACTCGTGGGATTGCTTTTGCTCAGGGACCTGGATATACTTGGTGGGTAATGTGGGAAGATGGGGAAGTCTGATATGTACCTCAAGGGGATTTGATTTTAGGGGAAAACAGCCAATGAACTCAATTGTTTGCTGTTGCCTGCTATGTAGCGCTTTTATAGCCCACCAACTAGATGTCTTCAGGTCACCAGCGCCCGGCCCTGACTTCCGTCCAACCATCATCTCAGCAAAGAAGGAACTTTGATAGAACCAGACGAGTTCTGCAGTAAAGGAGCAATCAGCATCAGCAGGCAACAATCCAACACTGCACACAGCCTCTCCTGCTCTGAAAGACTGTTACAAGAGATGGAGCCCGACATCATGGACCAGATAGACTCAGCAGCTTTTTTAGGGATTGGTCCATGGACTAAGGAATGATCTCACTCTCTCTCTGTGGATGTATATATATGTGTATATATATATGAGATAAGAGTTGTGGTATATTGAAAATGTGGGATCTGAGCATGACATGAATAGTGTGGAATAAGGGGTGGATACTGTCCTGGGTTCAGCAGCAGCAGTCATTGACTTTCAGCCTGAGAACAGCGCTGGTAACATCAATGTTTTCAGTTGTTGCTCAGTAATGCTTACTCTGAGCAAGGACTTTCTGAGTCTCATGCTGTGCCAGGGGGGAGGGGAAGCCGGGAGGAAGCAGAGAGAGGACACCTGACCCAAACTAGCCAAAGAGGTATTCCATACCACAGCATGTCATGCCCAGTATATAAACTGGGGAGAGTTACCCAGAAGGGCTAGATCACTGCTCGGGGTGTCGGTCGGTGGGTGGTGAGTGGTTGTATTCTCTTCCCTTGTTATTTCCCTTATCATTATTATTATTGGTACTAGCAGTAGTGGTTTTGTGTTATACCTTAGTTACTAGACTGTTCTTATCTCAACCCGTGGGATTTGAATTCTTTCGATTCTCCTTCCCATCCCTCCAGGAGCAGGGGGGAGAAAGGTTGGGGATTGAGAGAGCTGCTGCGTGGGTCTGTTTTATGACTGGGTTTAAACCACGACACTTACAGACTGAAAATCCTCAAGGGATTAAGACACTGATTCCTTTAATTCCTTTTACATTACCAGTTCCTTGGACAGTGCTAAACAGAGAAGGAAGGTGGCTGCACATACTTGGTTCTCCTGATCTGTCATTTTCCCAAGGGCAAAGCAGCCTGTTTGTGAGTGGTAGAAATGCTACAGCCTTCAATATGAGCAAGCACTACTGGCTGGACTGGTGAAATAATTTTGGATTCATAATAAGGCTGCTGTCTTGTAGCAGACTTATTATGACACACCTATACCATCTACTGTATGAACTATCTCGATGAAGGAGAAATTGTTTTTTTTTTTGTTTTAAGCCTGTAATCTGTTAATGTATTTGCACAATTTCAAAAAGTGGGTGGGAAGGAGGGGCCATATGAAAGGAAAGCTGTATCAAAACTTTTCTGTTCCTGAATGACTTGTCTATTGAATGTATTTACCAGAAATAACAGGAGTCATAGGAAAACAAAAAATAAAGTATATGGCGTTTTCAAGCTGAGACATGGGTTCAGGCTGAGAGAGTTCAGCTTGTTTAGCCCAGAAAAGAAGGCTCAGGGGACACCTTGTAACAGTCTTCCAATACCTAAAGGGGCCTACAAGAAAGCTGGAGAAGGACATTTTACAAGGACATGTAGTGAAAGGACAAGGGGTAATGGCTTTATACTGAAAAGGGTAGATTTTGATTAGACATTTGGAAGAAATTCATCACTGTGAGAGTGCTGAGGCAGTGGCACAGGTTGCCCAGAGAAGCTGTGGCTGCCCCATCTCTGGCAGTGTTCATGGTCAGGCTGGACAGGGCTTTGAGCAACCTGGTCTAGTGGAAGGTGGCAGGGGAACTAGGTGATTTTCAAGGCCCCTTCCAACCCAGGCCATTCTGATTCTATGATTTGGTGTCATCTGATCCATAACCTGAAGATTTTCTAGTTTTCTAGTTTTTTTTTTTGGAGGTGGTGTATGCATTCATATTGTTTGGATTGCATTTGGACTATTAAGCACAGACCAGCTCTCCACTGACCCCAAACTGTTCAGACAGCTCTGTGCTGCAGGGAGCCCCTCCACGTGCAATACATTTACTGGGGGCAGGATTGCTGCCTGGGAACAGCATCAAAAGGTTGGGGTTTGTGTGTTCAGCATCTGCTCCAGTGACACTCCTATAGCACCACACCAAACTTGTGAGTCAGCACCTCCTGACTCTGGGTGAAAAGCCTGTCCAAATCTTCTACCAGACAGAGCAAGTAAGTCAAGCGTGTGTTCCTGATGGCATTAGAGGGTTTCCTTACCTGCAACAGTACTTTTGCTTGCTTACTTCAGTGCAAAGGGGTGTATCGAGCTAACATATTTTGCAATATGCAAGTCCTTCATTGGCACAGTAGCTTTGTTTACAGCTCTAAGCTCCTCTGTCTGGCCATATCCTCATGTGTCTCTGCAGTTGCACCAGTTGTCTTTTTTAGCCCTTGCCTATGATTAAAAGTCTGACCTGCTGTGCAGAGTATATAGCACAGTGAACGTTGGGCAAAATTTGCAATATGTCCTCATTTCAACTTTAAAATGCTAACCTCTTAAATAAAACCAGCTGCACAGAGCAATTAGTAAGCATAAAGAAAAGAAGCTGAGCAATTCGATTCAGGAAGCCTCTGAAGAGTGTCTGCGCTCATCTCCCATAGAATTACTATACAAAATAAATGACCTCTCTTTTTTTTACACCCTGCCACAAAATAAATTTTCTTTCATATAGGAAGATTTAGAAACAAGTTTGAGAGATTCATGTATGCCTGCACAGAAGCACACGTGTGTACACACATCCTGATTGAGCTGCTACAGCTGTAGCTATAGGAAGCCACATTTAGAAAATGGAGAGTCCGTTCTGCTGAAGAGTTATGCTTTAGTGAAGGATTAAGCAGTGTGTATGTTGCATGCTGGAGCAGTGTAATGCCAAGGTGCTGTTCCTGTAGCAGAATTAGTGCCACTTTTATTTAAAAATGGCAGTGCTTGCAGCTTGCATTAAAGAGGCTGGGTGTTTTTAGGTAAATTGCAGAAGTAATAAATAGAGAGACCTCCCTGGAAATTTCACTAGATTCTTTTTCTATTCAGAGGCAAGCACCATCCCCTGATGCTTCTAGTTAGTGATGAAGGAGGATACTGAGTCATCTTTCTATTGACCACAGGTTTTTTTTAAATGCAGCTAGGGCTTGACACCACTACTGGGAACTCTGCTGCTTCTACACCTCCTTTGCTGTCAATATGGGGGTGTCACTGCCATCCCACCACTGCAGCCTGGCCAAGTCTGTCCCCTGGTTTTCCACCACCCTTCACTCTGTGTCCCATGATGAAGGACTTGTGCTGAAAGACATAATCCATCCCTGCCTGCCCCATAAGCTGTGCATGGCTTTGCAAACATTCAGCATGTCCCCTTCCATAATGAAGAGTTAGGAGTCTGTTGCAGAATGACTCTAAGAGCAGGACCATAGAGCCCTGGAGGACTGTGCGAGCAAGGCAGGGGGTGGCCCCCACAGGTAACCAGAAACTGGGAGGAGAATGTGGAGGAAGCTGTGTGGGGCTAACCAATACTGTTGTGCCAAGGAGGAGTGGTTGAATACCACTCCTATATATATGTGAACTGCGTCACAAATAAGGTAGAAGTTTGCTTATCACCCATATTGGGTTGGCCTGTCTGCTTCTCCTCGCTGCTTACAAATGGCACCCGAACAGGGACGCGGACTACGGGGCCCTGGTCACTGGGGACCCGGATACAGGGCCCCGACTAGCGGGGACCCGGATTACAGGGCCCCGACTAGCGGGGACCTGGATTACAGGGCCCCGGTTAACGGGGACCCGGATTACAGGGCCCCGGTTTAACGGGGACCCGGATACAGGGCCCCGCTTAATGGGGATCTGGATACAGGGCCCCGGTTTAACGGGGACCCGGAACGGCGAGTGAGCGGCACCGGCGGCAGCGGCCGGGAAGCGCGGGCAATGCTGCTGCGGTGGCGTGACTGACCCGGGTGCTTGGACTAACCGAAAGGAATCCACCGCTGGGGCGAACCCGACACTGCTGCATCAGGAGGCCGATCCGGAGACCGAGGTTACAGGATGATCCAGAAGAAGATGATCCGGAAAAGGCTGGCCATGAAAATGGACCGAGAGGTAGCCCTGGACTTATCACAGTGCTTTTTATAAAAGCGGGGAATTGAGCCCTGAACTTTTTACAGTGCTTTTTATAAAAGCGGGGAATTGAGCCTGAGACTCTAAAGCAGCTAGCAGGTCTACTGGCTGTAGGGAAGGCTAAGAGATTTTTTGTAGATCCTAATACAGTTTTTGAGGAGAGTGAGTGGCGAAAGTTTGGTGAAGAACTAGTTGCCTCAATGCTTAATAATGATAAAACGGCAAAGAAACTTGGTAAACCACGGAGAGAAGTAATAAACTGTATAAAAAGTTACAAGGCGGAAAAGAAAACTGCCGCGGTAGCAACGGAGAAACTAGGAGCAGACGTCCCCGGTCGGTTGAAACCGGGGGAAGATTACAACTCATTTCCCCCCCCCAACTCGCGGGAGCACATGGTTTCCCACCCCCCCCCCCCCTTCCTTTTCTCCCCCTCCATCAGAAGGTGCCGCGGAGGAGGTGTAACCCCCTGCTCCCCCACCACCCCAGTTCCGAAAGTAGGGACTTTGAAATGGACAGAGAAAGTATATTAGAAGGTATACACATGATAAATGTCGAGAAATCCGAAAGAAAGAGGGCGGTGCCTCGGCGCCGGATCAATTGTAGCGCCATTTTGAAGCACGCAGTAGAAAACAGAGATCATGCGCGAGCGGGAGATTTAAAGGAACCGCGAGCCTCTCCAACCCACTACGCCCTAGAGTGAAAAAATTTTTAACTCAGTCACGGAGGAGCCAGGTCTGCAGATGGCTACATACCGAAAGAGATACATCTGATAAGAAAGACACAGCTGCGAGCAACGGAGACCCTGAGTTCGGCGCAGGATCAGCCCCCGAATCCCCTGAATCCGAGCCAGATTTATATCCTCTGCTTCCAGACCCTGACTCTTTGTCTCCCGGGTCGGTCTGCTCAGACTTACTGGCCCTGGAGACTCTCAGTTGTAACAATGGGTAACCAAGGATGCGATCATTACTGGGGAATTTTCTGCAATGGGCATCTTTGCATATCCTGTGTTTGCTACACAGCAGGGGGCTAAAGAGTGGGAAGCTCTTGATCTCAAAATAGTTAAGGAGGCCTGACAAGCAGTGACCACGTATGCGTTAAAATCCTCTCATACTCAAGCTGTATATGTTATGATTTTTTCTTGCAAGTGACAGGGGGAGCCCATACAGTTTCTCTGTGATACTTATGAACTAGAAGTTGGTAACTATAAGTATGTCCAGGTTTCTATCAACCCTTGGAGACCTTTGTAGATACTGCTGGCCACTTCTTCCAGCACAGGCTGGCCACCTGTGTCGGAATGAGTGTGCATTTTGGTCAGTATAAAAGCCCAAGCCTCATACGATGTGGGGGAGGCAGAGCCTCTGCGGGGACGCCCGCTAAGGTTGAGCCTGCCACCTCGCACTGCAATGATGCTTCTCGGAGCCGTTTTTCTGTTAGTCTCCACAGGGTCCTTGTGCCACGTTCTGTACGTGGGACTGTAGTGGGAGTAATGATTGTCTGGATTTTGTGCTTCAAATATTGTAGTTGTGTGGCGTGTGCTTGTGGGATCCCATACGTGTGTGTGTGTGTGTGCTGAGGGCAGACGGTGTTCTGCGTATTTTTCTTGTTGGGTTCATGTAAAAGCTTTCAATGGGTAGCTGTTTAACATTTCGGGCATGAAAGGGTTAACGTAAGGTGCAGTTGCCGGCGGGTATTTATGGTTGCTGCTGAGGCAGGCAGGCCGCTATAGCTGCTGCCCAGCAGGACAAAAAAAAAAAAAAAAAAAAAAAAAATGGGGGGGAGAGAGAGAGTAATGATGCTACATTTAACTTGCTACATTAACTGTCTAACCTGTCTACTTCTCAAGAACTGAAGAACTGATAACCTGGGGGAGGGGGTATATTTGTGTCCTCCTGCCTACAGGTCCATGGTGACTGCCTGCAAAGTTTGTCAAGCCTTGCCATGAGCTGGACAGACGAATGGAAAAACCTGATGCCTCAGCTACAGGAGCTGACCGTGAATACCCCAAGCAGAATGATATAGAGGAAGAGAAAGAACAAATAACTGCAAAACATCACTTGGGGACAAATGAAAAGTAACATCCTGAATATGTGTGCTTGTAAAGTAGCTATTATTAGAGGTTGTGATTTTGTGTATAAAACCACCTGTATTTACTAGCTAGTTGCTAATAAGAAACTGCACCTTGTATAGATTTGTCACTTGTAAAAGATATGTTAGAGTATGGAAATTCGCAGTAGCTGCTAGAAAAATGCTAAGGCAAAAGCTAGAAAAATTTTAATACAATGGTAGTGTTATAAAACAGGTGATGGAACAAATTTAAGAGGGGGGGGGAGAATTCTACTGGTAAGAAATTTCTTTGGCTAGTCCCTCACTGCCATCAGCATCTTCAACATGCTGCTGCACCCTGTAATAGTTACTCTGCTAATGTAAATTTGTGTGTGCCTTGCTGTAGTAGCGACTTGTTACTGGATGAAGCAGGTGAAACTGTGCATTGACAACAAGGTGCAAGGACTGAGGCTGACCAAATGCCTGCTACCACAATCAAGGGCAAGATGGGGTTGGCTTCTGTGTTTGCCACCAAGAAGAACCTTTAGCTCCGCTGTTGGCCGCAACCCAGCAGGCGCGGAGCGGTGGGGACACATGCCATGCCAGACCTTGATGTGAAGGATCAGAGAGCTATACAGCCTGTTACCAGAGAGCCACACAGCAGAAAAAAGGGGCAGGCCCAGCAGCCTCTAGTTGGCATATATTGGAGATATAATCTAGCCCAGATCCCCTGCTCAAGTAGGGTCATCCAAACCGTATATAAAGCGTAAAGGGGGAAGATGTGGAGACAGTGTTCTCACGGGAGAATGCATAATTGGTACATAAACTTTGAATAGTCCTGAAAGATACAGCAAGGCCATGAGAGGCCCAAAGAAGCTTAAGCAAGCAAGATAAGAGGCTGGAATTCACAGTATCACAGTATGCTAGAGCTTGGAAGGGACCTCGAAAGATCATCTAGTCCAATACCCCTGCCGGAGCAGGAACACCTAGATAATGTTACACAGGAATGTGTCCAGGCGGGTTTTGAATGTCTCCAGGGAAGGAGACTCCACAACCTCCCTGGGCAGCCTGTTCCAGTGTTCCGTCACCCTCACTGAGAAGAAGTTTCTTCTCAAGTTTAAGTGGAACCTCTTGTGTTCCAGTTTGTACCCATTACCGCTTGTCCTATCATTGTTTGCCACTGAGTAGAGCCTGGCTCCATCCTCGTGACACTCCCCCTTTATATATTTGTATACGCTAATAAGGTCACCCCTCAGTCTCCTCTTCTCCAAACTATAGAGACCCAGCTCCCTCAGTCTTTCCTCATAAGGGAGATGCTCCACTGCCTTAATCATCTTAGTTGCCCTGCGCTGGACTCTCTCCAGCAGGTCCCTGTCCTTCTTGAACTGAGGGGCCCAGAACTGGACACAATATTCCAGATGCGGTCTCACCAGGGCAGAGTAGAGGGGAAGGAGGACCTCTCTCGACCTACTAACCACTGCCCTTCTAATACACCCCAGGATGCCATTGGCCTTCTTAGCCACAAGGGCACAGTGTTGGCTCATGGTCATCCTGTCATCCACTAGGACCCCCAGGTCCCTCTCCCCTACACTGCTCTCTAACAGGTCGTTCCCCAACCTATACTGGAACCTGGGGTTGTTCCTGCCCAGATGCAGGACTCTACACTTTTCCTTGTTATATTTCATCAAGTTATTCCCTGCCCAACTCTCCAGCCTGTCCAGGTCTCGCTGGATGGCAGCACAGCCTTCTGGCATGTCAGCCACTCCTCCCAGCTTAGTGTCATCAGCAAACTTGCTGATAGTACACTCAATTCCCTCATCTAAATCGTTGATGAATATATTAAATAATACTGGTCCCAGTACTGACCCTTGAGGCACTCCACTAGTTACAGGCCTCCAACTAGACTCAGCCCCATAGACTACAACTCTCTGGCTTCTCTCCTTCAGCCAGTTCACAGTCCACCTCACTACCTGATCATCCAGACCACACTTCCTCAATTTAGCTGTGAGGATGCTGTGGGAGACTGTGTCAAATGCTTTGCTGAAGTCAAGGTAGACCACATCCACCGCTCTGCCATCATCCATCCACCGTGTTATTTCCTCATAAAAGGCTAAGAGATTGGTCAAACATGATTTCCCCCTGGTGAAGCCATGTTGACTGCCCCTCATAACCCTCTTATCCTTGATATGCCTTAAGATGGCACCAAGGATAAGGTGTTCCATCACTTTCCCAGGGATGGAGGTGAGGCTGACCGGTCTATAGTTACCCGGGTCCTCCTTCTTGCCCTTTTTGAAGACTGGAGTGACATTTGCTTTCCTCCAGGCCTCAGGCACCTCTCCCGTTTCCCAAGACTTGGTAAAGATGATGGAGAGTGGTCTAGCAATGACTTCCGCCAGTTCCCTCAGCACCCGCGGGTGCATCCCATCTGGACCCATGGATTTATGGATGTCCAGATTGCTCAACTGATCTCTAACCCATTCCTCATCGACTAAGGCAAACCGCTCCGTCAGCCTGACTTCATCTAAGGTCTCAGGGGTACAGGGCTCTTCAGGACTGCCTGCAGCAGAGTAGACAGAGACAAAGAAGGCATTCAGTAACTCTGCCATCTCTGTATCTTCTGTCACCAGGGCACCCATCCCGTTCATCAGTGGGCCTACATTGCCTCTGGTGTTAGTTTTGTCTGCCATGTATTTGAAAAAGCTCTTTTTGCTGTCCTTGACCCTTCTCGCCAGGTTTAATTCTAAGGATGCCTTAGTCCTCCTAGCTGCCTTCCTACATCCTCTAGCAGCGGCCTTATATTCCTCCCAAGTGGCCAGCCCCTCCTTCCATGACCTGTAAACTCTCCTCTTCCACTTGAGCATACCCAGCAATTCCCTATTTAGCCATGCAGGTCTCTTGGCCCTCTTCCTTGACTTCCTACGTGTCGGGATGCTCCGATCTTGAGCACGGAAAAAGCAGTCCTTGAATGTCAACCAACTATCTTGGGCCCCTTTACCTTCAAGCAGCCTTGCCCATGGGATTTCCCCTAGCAATTGCTTGAAAAGGCCAAAGTTTGCCCTGCTAAAGTCCAGGGTTGCAATTCTACTTGCTACTCTACTGGTCCTGCCACACAAGATCCTGAATTCCACCATCTCGTGGTCGCTGCAACCAAGGCAGCCCTCAACCTTTACTGCTTCAACCAGATCCTCCTTGTTAGTGAGGATGATATCCAGCAGCGCCCCTCTCCTGGTCGGCTCATCCACCATTTGCAGGAGGAAGTTATCATCCATACACTGGAGGAACCTCCTGGACTGTGGCTGGGTTGCCGAGTGGTCCTTCCAGCAAACATCAGGGAAGTTAAAATCCCCCACGACGACCATGGCCTGTGACTGTGAGGCTGCTCTCAGCTGCCTGTAGAAGGCCTCGTCAACTTCCTCACCCTGATCCGGTGGTCTGTAACAGACACCTACAACAGTATCCCCCCTGCCAGCCTGCCCCTTAATTCTCACCCACAGACTCTCAACTAGCTCATCATCTGTCCCTGGACAGAACTCGGTGCATTGTAGTTCCTCCCGCACATAAAGAGCAACCCCACCACCCTTCCTGGCTGGCCTGTCTTTCCTGAAAAGGACATAGCCCTCCATGACTATATTCCAGTCATGTGAGCTGTCCCACCACGTCTCTGTAATTGCCACCAGATCGTGGTCTCCTGACTTAACACAGGTTTCCAACTCCTCCTGCTTATTTCCCATGCTGCGCACATTGGTGTACAGACATTTCACCAAGTTAATGAGGACTGTGGACTGTTGGCAAGCTTTCAAGGTTGAGTTCTCACACCTGTGTTTAACCAATTATATTTTAGTCACTAAGGGTCTTCAAAACATGTATCCAATCATAATATGCCAAATCACTGGAAGTGCTTCAGCTGGGGCCTTGGCGCAACTAAGCAGACTGGGTTGCTGAGTTGCTAAAACAGACAATTCTATATCGAAGGCAATTTCTGATTTGTTTTAATGTTGACTCTGTAAGACATGCAACACTGCAGAACCTTTTGTTGTTGGAACAGGGACATGGATGTGAAGAGTTTGATGGAATGTGTTGTATAAGTCTCTCTGATTATGCTAATTCGATACACGCAGAGCTGAGAACCCTGGCTCAGCTTACCCAGCAATAGTAAATGGGCAATATCCTAAGAATAACTAGATGGTTGTCTTCACGGGGCATTACAGGTTGAGTCAAACACTGCTGTTTAAATTATTGCACTTATGTATCATTGTTAGGTTAATCATTGTAGTTATTAGACTTGTTTATAGTTGTGTGATAAAACAGGTGAACAGAATAACCCACAATGCCTTGCTCGCACAAAGAAAAAGGGGGGAATTGTTGCAGAATGACTCTAAGAGCAGGACCATAGAGCCCTGGAGGACTGTGCGAGCAAGGCAGGGGGTGGCCCCCACAGGTAACCAGAAAGCGGACATGGGAGAAGAATGTGGAGGAAGCTGTGTGGGGCTAACCAATACTGTTGTGCCAAGGAGGAGTGGCTGAATACCACTCCTATATATATGTGAACTGCGTCACAAATAAGGTAGAAGTTTGCTTATCACCCATATTGGGTTGGCCTGTCTGCTTCTCCTCGCCGCTTACAGGAGTCCTTCAGAGTCCCTGTCTCACTGGGCAGCCCTTGGACCATGCTGTCCCCTGCAGAGCCATGTGAGAGCTGCCTGGCTCTTTTCTGTCAAAGCTGTCTATGTATGACACCAGCCTATCAACAAGGTCCCACATCTGGGAGCTCAGGGGACTTCAGGTGCCAGCAGCCCAGCAGAAGCCATGATGTCCAGCAGCGGGAGCAATACCAGTTGCTGGGGACAGTAGCAACCTCCCCCAGCAGAGCTGCTTGCCGCAGGAGCGTGTCTGAGATGTCATTGCTAAATCAGAGAGGTCTGAAATCAGCACATCACCGCACATCAGCACATCAAACCAAGTCAAAATAATAAAATCTTTCTGGCAGCGGCTGTTTCCCAATCCAGACAGGCCGTGCTCAACCACTAGATATTCCTCACACAAATATCAGATACCTAGGAAACAAATGACACGTCCATCTTGGTGCCAATTGGCACTTACAATGAGTTTGAAGGTTGAAAACAAGCTAAAATTCGTTGGGTAATGTCTAGTCCACTGCCTGTCCCCAGCAGCTGCACCAGGGATTTACCTCTGCCCCAGCAGCAGCAACCACAGAAGGCTCTTAGCTGCTGCTCTCACAGCTCTGAGCTCGCCAAGGCTGCCATTTATCCTCCTAAGCTACCTCCGCCATCTCAATTTACTCTTAGGTGGCTTATGGTGAGCCTGCATCACTTCAGCCTCTCCTGCCAGTCTGGTGGTCTCAGCTTTGGGCATAGCTACAGGTCAGTCTGAATGTCTCTGCTCTGCAGAGAGAGATAGCCACGTTTTGGCCAAGGCAATGTTGCAGCAGACCCTCCCGACTACAGCTCTTCCCTCTACATCTCTTCCTGTGTTTTATTTCTCCCCTGTGCTCCTTTGCCCCATAGCTACAGGCTACAGTTACTAATAGTAACTAATAAAGAGGCAGAACAGCACCAGATGAACCTGGAGAGGTCAACCTAAAAGCAATGTCTTAAGAGCAGCCAAAAAGTAATTGTCCAAAAGCAATCTGAAAGCAATTATTCTCCAGCTAACATTACCTCTCAGCATAAATAACTCCTCCTGACCTCTCCAAGGTTTTGATTTGCTCCATTTGAGAAACTCTGCTGTTACCATCCACCCAGAAGGTCTTACCTTTCTGTGAGCAGTCATCTGGGCTAGTGCTGCACCTCTGCCAGTACCAGCTCACCTGGAGCTGGCGACCTGAACAGGGTCTGCTTTTCCATGAGCTCCTGGCATTGTTGTGTGATGGAATCTAGTGGGCTTCTCACAGTCCTCTGCTTGCTCCCTCCAATGCTCTGGAATATTTTTGCCTTTTCCATGGGCCCATAAATATACAAATCATGGCTTGAAGCTTTAAAAACTCCCTTTTGGTATCCACAAAGAAGAGTTTTCCTGTTTTTTTTTTCCTAGAGAACACAGTAGAAGTGGAAGGGCCCCCTCAGCAGGTATTTGAACAAGGTGCATTTAAGCAGAAAAAAAAACCTATCCATGAAACCTTACGGATATTAAGCGTTTACGTGATTTCAAAACAGTAGCTGAACCAATTCGTGTGAGATGAAAGTCCACAATGTGTATTAAATGACCAGGAGGCCCTGTTCCATGAGAAGAGGGGCTTGGAGACCACAGTGGGGCAAGCTGGCTGAATGTTTGCCCTGGTCCCATTGCCTGCCTGGAGCAGACAGGGACAGTAACAGTGCGAAGACACTGCACCAGGTGAATGTCTGATCCCAAGTGGTTGTGTGCAGCCATCCTTATGCTCTCTTGTAGTGTGCCAGTATGACTGTGGGGGCAAAAACTTTAGCTGATTTTAATATGATAATGAATACATTTGTAAGGGAAGTTACACTGTGTAGTGACTACAATGCAGCGTCCTGGATTTGCTCGTATTTTAGACTCCTTACAGCCCTTCTCATTCAGCTGGAGCCCTTACCTTTTTTCATGTGTCAGATTTGAAGGTATGATCCATGTCATATCAAATAAAAGCTAAAATCCCTTGTTTTTCCAGGAGTGGGGCCAGAAGTGAAACTCCTATGTTATGCCTGGATTCACCCCCAGTCTCTCACTGAGGTTAGAGATACCTGAAATTCAGCCTACACTTGTCCATGTGATTTACGAATCTCAGGAGTCTTGAGGCAAGAGGGGAGGTAATGTCTGTTTTTTGATAAAGCCTGTGCTAGGGAAAAAACTTCTGGTTTTAGTTTAAGTCCACACAGTTATTCCTGTTCTGGATGAATCATAATGAATTATTTATCTTAATTGTACTAAGGATTTTGTCACAGAGCTCTCTGCAGAGATTATGACATAAGAAGAGGAAAAGAAAGTGGTTGCAAAATATGGGAAATGCAAAAGAGATATTTACATACACTTGCTCTCCGTAATAATGGACCATCATTGTCCAGGTCCCCAGTAGCTATTCAGTGCAGTATTTGTCTGTGTATTGTAAAACCAAGAAGGTTGGGGAATTAAGGAAACACAATAGCTGGGTGTTGCAAAACATTTGTGATAATTAGGTGATCATGTGCTACCCAAACACAAGGATGAAATGTCACATAAGGGAAGGAGCAACAAAAATGTTCCAAATGGATGCCTAAATATTATAGGGGTTTAGTCTATAGTAACAAACTAAGTTTGTGGTTTGATCTTCAGGAAAGATGTCAATAAGCAGTGCTGTTGCCAGCAGTTTTTAAAATCAAGCCACTGTTTAAATACCTCACTGCGGAACTAAAAGCCTATTTAAGGTCTTGTTACTGATGTCTCGCCTGGTAAATATTTGAGGAATTTGCTGTAACTTTTTTTCCTCACATTTTTTCTCAGTTGAGTAAAAGTCAGTAAGTCCTGTGAATTTTTAAAGGCAGGTGTGTGTTACTTCGTGCTGTGCAGTATATAGAAACTTCAGGTACTTTATAGAAATATTCAGAAACTATACAGATTTGCATATGAGTTGTTGCTATTTTTCTCTTAAAACATGTTAGTTAGGTGTTACTGTTCTGATCTTGAAAACACTTATGCCAATAAATAACGAGTCAAAGGGGAAACATTGCTTACATGTGTTACAATCAAAAAATGTGCATGACTGGGGTTTCATCTTGTAAATGTTCACTTGCTGAAATTAAAATCGTAAGAAGTTGTGATCCTATTAGCAGTGTACATTTTGACAATGTCCTTTGGGATATTTTATCTCATAGGGCACCATCAGTAATTTAATGGTTTATTATCAAAGCAGCTCTATTGCAACCAGGTGGCAGGGCTATTTGCACCTTCTACATGAAGGAATACAGGTCAATCTCCCTCATGTTTCTCTGCACTTGCCCAGAACTGATCTGGGATCATAACAACAAAAGTCTGTTCACCATGTCAAAACACAAAATCCAGTATTTTTCAGTAATATGTTGGTTTTGATCAACCCTCCTTTGAAAGCTGCTTTTAACAGTAAAAAAAAAAAAGAAAAAAAAAAGAAGAAAAAGTGATTAAATTTAGAGAGGCTCATTGCAGACTAGCAGAGCAGACAAGTGTTTGCCAGCTTTCAGGAACACTATTTCCATTAACTGTTTTGGCTCAGGCAGAGTAGAGACTTAAACCTTATCCTCGCATGTACAGGGAGAGCAGCCTGACTGCTTGGTTTACCCTACTCTTCACTTTCCACATTTTCTGGCTAGTCCTAAGGGTAATGTGTGCCTCTGACACATTAGTACATGTTGGGAACTGAAGCAAAAGCATCTGCTATTGCATGCTCTTCAGAAGGGCAGCAGCATCTCACAGCAAGTGCATCCATGCACTGGTTTTGCATCTAACCTCTTAACACTGATGTATCTAAAATACAAATTATACCAAATGCAAGCAGTCAATAAACATGTTTTCATGCTAGGAAGTCTTTGTGAAATGGTGACTTTATTTTTTAAGGGGAATTTATCCAGCTGCCTACCAGGTTATTACAGCATCAGAGCTGCATAATTCCTAAGTACACTATAAGCAAACACCAATGTAAAGGCATCAGAACAATGAAAAATGACCATGAAAATCATTATGTGGAATGTAACTCTTGCCGTATTAAGCAATCTGTTTCCCACTCCTTTAGGGCAACTGAGTATGCTTTCAGCAATCTTGCTTCATTACCTGGCAAGACAAAGATTACACAGGTTTTAGAAAACAGCCTGAAATGGGAGAACCCATTTTAAACTATTTAGGGACTATTTCAGTCCTCCATGAAAATTTGTTTTAGGTAAAGACAATGTAAAACCAGATGAGCAGGAAATTCCTGACGAGGACTTAGAAACAAACAAGTGCTGCACAGAGTATCCTAACTTCAAACACCTTAATGCAA
Source organism: Pezoporus wallicus (assembly GCF_028554395.1). Lineage (NCBI taxonomy): Eukaryota > Metazoa > Chordata > Aves > Psittaciformes > Psittacidae > Pezoporus > Pezoporus wallicus. Next base: position 284,523 of record NW_026642654.1, read on the forward strand.
TAATTTGTTTTTAATCATCCATGAGATGGAAAATATGAGGAAAATTTAATATAAATGTCCAAGAATAGCAGTGGTTAGTTGTTTGGATTTAAAATCAAAGGAAGTTTCCATGATGTTGAAGTGTTCCATACCAATAGGCCTGGGAGAACTCAGGATGCGGAAGGTTTCCATTTGCCGAAACACAGGAACATGTTGCAGTTGTCCTCCTAATATCCTCCTGCAGCTCCGTGCACCAGGATGGAACTGCAAGGACCTGTGCTAATGGTCTTATGCTGCAGCAGATGCTCCTTGGGGTGAGGCAGCCTGGTTTGAATCATTCATGTTGTTGAGATCCTTACCTCCTGCCAAGGTTTCGTTCCAGCTATGCCTTGCATCAGACTTACCCGTCCCCTTGTAGGTGTCAGCAGGCACTGGTGCTGCACTGGGCTGCAAGTGCTGGTACCCTGCTGAGCACTTGCAGAGGTAATAAGTCTAGAGACAAAGTAGTTAGAGGTCCACTTTGGAAACGTATCTCTCATTTCCCTGGTGATAAAAATAAAATATCTCTCCCTGGTCACTTTTGGAGAGTGCTTTCTCCCCCTTTGCAGGGACTCTCAAGCCTGGTTTGGGGTAGAAAGGAAATAAACTTTTATCGTGGGGAAATGGAACTCAGAAAATCTCCTACACACCTATCTGCTTCTTTTGGTGCCTAAATACCTTTGAAAGTCCTGTCCTGAGTGCCAAAGCTATGATGGATTACACAGTATTTCCTTTTTATTATTGCACGGCATCCTTTGGGCCTCACATTAACATAATTAGGGCCATATGGCGCCAGAATCTCTGCTGATTCAAACTGATGCAGCTCCTTTGAAGTCAGAGAGCCTGTGCCAGTGTATACCTGCTGAAGATTTGGTTTATGGTCTGGGAAAGAAGAGGGGGAGGGAGGAGCAAAGGGACCCAGCCGCTTTTTGTAGTTAATTAAGAATTACATAGGTATATTTGTGCCCTCTTCCTGCTGTCCACCAGGAACTATGCCTAAGGTGCCTTCGTGGTTGTAACATCCTTTGCATGGTTACCTCTCACTGTCAGATGCTGTGCGTCTCCTTATAACTCAGAATACTTCAGTGGCTGTACTTAAAACTGCCTGCAGTGAGTCAGAGCCAGCCAGCCAGCTCTGGGTAGCAATCAAAACCATCCCATTCCCATCCACTGGTTCATAAGGAGACAATTGACTGAGCTACTCTAACCTCTGCGCAAAGAAATTAAACTCTCAATTATTTTTTTTCTTGAATTCATTATGAAAACACTTGATAGGTTTAACTAAACAAAATTTCTAAAAAAATATCTGCTAGGTAACACCTAAAAGATACGAAAACTTAGTCTGCTGAGAAAGTAAGTAATGTACGTCTGAAGCATAAGGCCCTGGAATAAGAGCCAGGCAGCAAGGAAATACTATGAGTGGGTGAATTCCCAAACTCCAGGACCTGGAGTGAAATTCCAAACTCCTGAATCCTTATTCAAGGCATCCAGATAAAAGAAACTTAACTGTCAGAAATGCTGTAATGAATAACTAGAGTCACTGAAAGCTCTGAGCTGTCAGTACCTGGAAAACCCCAATAATTGGCACCCTGGAAAATAGGGTCGTCTTTTGGGCAACTTAAGTGTGGTTTTGTGTACTCACATTCCACCCAGTTCCTGTAATGATCCTCAAATGATGTTTCAATCCCAAACACTTCCCAACTTCGAGGTAGTTCCTATTCGTATCTAACCAATGATTAGGGCATTTCCAGGTAAATAAAGAGCAGTAAATCCTATGGGAAGAACTGCCAGCCTGCTTCTTCCCTTGCAACAGCAGGGCTGTGTATGTCAGTTTGTCTTACCTCTCCATGCAGCTCATGCTCTTCGTGTGTCCTTGGGTGCTAACAGCCATGGCAGAATGGCTCCTGCAGCATGATCACCTGTCTGTGCTCTCAGGCACTAAGACTGAGAGCATTTACATCACAGGCAACCAGATATAAAAGCAGCTCCCAAGTAAAGGGGTAACATCAGCTCTTCCCATGTGCCATCAGGAAGAGAGCAGCTCCAGTCACTTTAGCGCTGATGGGCAGAGCCCTTGCTGGATGCAGCTGGAGGCAGGGATGCTGTGCAGAGGTTTGTGCTCATTCTAGGTGTAGCTGATTTTTTTAGACCACGTCTGTTCTTAATATTCTGCTGCTATGCACAGTTAAATGTTTCACAGCACTTTTATCAGCCAGCTCTCAGCTGGACTCGAAGATGGTTATTTTGAGGAATTTCCTGCTTCTAAATTAGACTGTCAAAGGGCAAAAAAAGGCTCATCTCCAGCCATAGCTTCAGCCCGAGGTCTCCTTCCATCTCACTGAATGGGAAATTGATTTTATCCAGCCATTGCCCCTTTGTAGTGACGATGAAAATCAGCAGTCTTTTGTAGAAAGATGTTCAGGTAACACAGTGTTAAGCTTAAATCAGAGTAAGGTATATGGATTTAGACACGATACCAAAATCTGGACTGTTACCTGTGCAAGAAAGTTACCTCCCAAACCAGGAATTTCTAAAATATCCATCATATCATTTCTCATCAATGCAGATGAGTATAATCCAAATAGAGAAAAATTGTACCTTTGAGTTGAACACATTGCAAAAAGTACTTGGCTAGTTGGGAGGACTTGGAATTAGGAGAGAAGTATAGGTCATCCAGGACAGCTATCTGGAGTCACTCATATGATGTGGGCTAATTCAGACCCTCATTCATGGGAAAAAGGAAAGCTCTGGCTCAGGCAGGTCAGTGGGGGAGATACCCTTCTCCATCCTCTTCCTTCTTTCTGTGATGCAGAAAAGTGAAGAACCATGCCCTGGGGAGTCTGGTGCACCTTGCTGAAATAAGTAGCAGTAATTATCAAGCTGTATTGACTATTTTACCAGAAAAATCAGCAACTGATTCCTTGTCTTCTGCATATTCAGTAATGTGGGTGAGGTGGTTGAATTCTTAGCACTTTTTGCCTACCCCAGATTGGAAAATCCTAGCTTCAGCTGAGTGTTTTGGTGTTGGTGCTGCTGTGTTAATGTGGTTACACAACACAGCAATTTAAAGCATTTCATTAAACTTGTTTTGCAGGTTATATATCACTTTATACTTCTCAAGCACCCTCCATCAAATCACCCTTGTAGTTCCTGTAAGCACTCACTACATCCCCTGCCACTCTGGCAAGTTCTGGCAGCAATGTCACAACCAAATCACAGAATGATCTGGTAAAGCAGACAGTCAACCACTGGCATGTGCTGGAAAAGTCAAGAAGGTTGTCTGGGGGCTCAAAACTGCATAATTCAGACCTTCTAAGCCCTATCTAAACCAGTCTAAAGCTGGGACAGTGGAAGATACTGAGCTTTGACATTCAAAAGTCTTTCAGCATTCAGATTCCAGAGTGAGGCACTCCACCGGACATGGATGACTAGCAGAACAGGGGTAATCTGGTTTAAAATGCAGGCATTGGAGAAACTGGGAGTGAGAGTTGTTTTGCTTGGCCACGGCAGGCCAAAACACTGGGGATCACCCCTCAAGTCCCCAGAGGAGTTACAAACTTACAGCAATCTGCTGCTGTCAGACAAGAGATGTTCTGCTGGGAGAAGGAAGAAATGAGTTAGCGGCAGCTGGACACTGTAGGACACACAGCTGCAGGTGACAAGACCTGGGTTTGCCTTCCTCATCTAGCTTTATTTTTGCCTAATGATACGAAATACTCCTGGCAAGGGAAAGATGTGTTTCCATCTGCTCATGGTGAGAACAAGGTCAGACCTAGACTGGTTTAGCTCCTGCTGAGAGCACTGCCGGCTCCTCTTCAAGCTGTGGTGTTTTTGCACTCAGTCAAGTGCTGAGGATGCTATAGTGTGGTTTCTCTGGACTGTCTCCTGGCCTTTTCACCTTGAGTTAGGGCTGCAGACAAATGACCAGGCCCTTAAGTAGACCATGGCTTGAGAGGAGGTTGAGTAGGATGAGCAGAACCACACGACATGGCATGAGAAATTAATGAAGATAACAAACAACAGTGCGCATAGGTAGTCATATCCATAATCCCATATAAAGCTTTCCCTGGCTGCCACAGGAGCAGGTTTATGGAAAGGTCCTGCATCCTGGAGCATCTTGGAGCATATCCCGATGTTGGTGCCCATGCTAGGCTGGCACCATTGCAGCCACCTGCCAGTTCATGGCACTGGGGTCCTGCCCAAGCCCATCACAGACATCAGTGCCAGCAGTCTGGACCTTGCTCTGTGTTATTTGATCCCACTCCTCTTTTCTGTCTTACACCAGTTAGAAGTACCTAAGTATTTCTGAAATGCAATAGGGTTCCAGCAGTGTCCACCTTTAGGTGATCAGATTTCCCGGTATAAACTGTCCCAACCTACTTTTTGCTTGAGTCCAAGCACACTGAGCTTGACATCATTGACTCTTTTATCATAATTTGGTCACCTTACTTCGGGGCCCAGGTCACTGTCACCAGCTTTAAGCACCAGGCAGAGATGCACAATGTTGGAGTATAGCCACCTTTGCCCCCTCAGGGAATTATAATGGGAGGGAAAACTGTCAAACCCCTTTGGACCTCATTATCAATACCATTATCATTGGTATAATGCTATTAAATGACTTGGCAGGAGTATTATCAAGTTTCAATAATTGCTGTTTTCAAATAACATAAAGATAATAACATAAAATACAAGCTGATCTATTAACCTGAAGAACTAGTCTGATTAAATGCTTGAAATTGCAGTTAGATATATGACATTATTAGAGCAGAGGCTTTGTATCAATATTTTAATGGAAGTGTAGTTAAGGTTTGATTGTCTGTTTTGAAAAATATTACCATAAAGTTCATTATGGGCTGTTTAATTATCCACATTAATTTAAGAATAGTTGTATGTTAAAATAGTGTTAATTTCCCTAGGTCTTCCATGCAGACATGACTAACAATTGTCTTTGTCTCTAGGAAATGAATGCCTGGGCTGAAAAGAAAGGAAAAGATCCTTTCTTTTTTTTTTTTTTCAAAATCATCTTTCAAAGGACTGTAGTAAGCAACCTTCACAGCAAAGTGGTATGGACACAGATGTTAACTCTCCATCAGAGTTTTCTGGGGTGAGGGCTCATGATGCAGAGCCAAACTAACAGCAACGGCTCATGAAAAGTGTGCTCCTGTTCCCCTTTCCCATCCTCTCCCACTGTTTCCTGTAAACCAGTGGCAGGACTCTGACCTCATTGTGAACCACCTTGTGCTGCAAACCCATAGGAACAGTAACCCCACAAAATAAGGAATAATTTCTGAGGGACTGAATCCCTGAATCAGCTTACTGTGGAGTAAGGTAAGTGCCAGGGCAGGGGAGAGGTGGAGAGGGACTGTGCAGCCAAGGATGGAGGGGAGAGCAAAGCTGCTCTGTGCACTGTTTTAAACACCAACTGCTTCCAAAACTGGTTTATTTGTAACATGAAGCTGTGCTGTCAGAGATGAAGAGGAGTCAGCAAACACCATGGCACACTATGGTCAAGCAAAGACAAGATAATTAATGGCAACACAAGCTGGTTGTGACAGGAAATGCATCTGATCTCAGTGACCTGCTACAATACTGATTTGCCACAGACAGGAGCCAGACACAACAACAGCTCCACCAAAATCTCCCTCATGTTTCACCATTCATGCAGCATTATAAGGAAGTAGGTCAGCAGTCTGTGTTTGACACCATAGCACAGCCAAAGCCGAGCAGGCATCCACCTACACCACACCAGAAGACATTCATGCCAGCTCCAAACAAAGGCTCACCTAGCCTATAATCGTATTTCCAATAGTGACAAAAATGGACAATAGTGACAAAAATGAACACCTTGGAAAAAATATAAGGAAAATGCAAACGTACAGTGATGCTTGCCCCATGTACTCTATCAGCCTACACATGCCCATAGCTTAGAGACTCAAACACAGTGTCGCAGTGTAAGGAAGTATGTCATTCTATGTGTTTTGAATTTACATCTCTTGTCTTTGTTTTGATCTTGTATTGACAGTGAAAGCAAACAATTCTCAGTTGACCCTCTTTCTTCATGATTTTACAGATGTGTATCTCAAAGCCCTCCATTGCTTTCCCTGGAAGTTGAATTAAGGCACACATATGCTTTCATCACACAGGGACCATCCTCTGCCTCTGCTCTTCCCTGCTGGCCTTCGGGTATTCCTTTTCTATGTGGGGGAACCTGAATCCTGCTAAATGGGAGAATGGACAATTTTCTGCAAGGTATAGGGTGATAAGAATCACAGCTACAGGCTGGGCAAAGAAGAGATTCAAAGCAGCCCTGCAGAGAAGGACTTGGGGGTGCTAGTCAATGAGAAAATGAACATGAGCCAGCTTCAGTGTGCGCTTGCAGCCCAGAAAGCCAACTGTATCCTGGGCTGCATCAAAAGGAGCGTGACCAGCAGGTCGAAGGAGGTGATCCTGCCCCTCTACTCTGCTCTTGTGAGACCTCACCTGGAGTATTGTGTGCAGTTCTGGTGTCCTCAACATAAAAAGGACATGGAACTATTGGAACAAGTCCAGAGAAGGGCCACAAGGGACTGGAGCACCTCCCGTATGAAGGCAGGCTGAGGAAGTTGGGGCTGTTGAGCCTGAAGAAGAGAAGGCTGCGTGGAGACCTCATAGCAGCCTGCCAGTATCTGAAGGGGGCCTGTAGGGATGCTGGAGAGGGACTCTTAATTAGAGACTGCAGTGACAGGACAAGGGGTAACGGGTTAAAACTTAAACAGGGGAAGTTTAGGTTGGATATAAGAAGGAAATTCTTTCCTGTTAGGGTGGTGAGGCACTGGAATAGGTTGCCTGGGGAGGTTGTGAATGCTCCATCCCTGGCAGTGTTCAAGACCAGGTTGGATGAGGCCTTGGGTGATATAGTTTAGTGTGAGGTGTCCCTGCCCATGGGAGGGGGGTTGGAACTAGATGATCTTAAGGTCCTTTCCAACCCTAACGATTCTATGATTCTATGATTTAAGAATGACATAAAAAGAGGAAAACCAATAGCACGAAAATACTGGGCACTCAACTGCCAGAGTAGACGCAAATGAGAAGACCAGGGAACCTACAAAGGTTCCTTTCCTGTGTCAAGGTCTGTCAGTGAACTATCCTTTAGTCTTCAGTGGAAAACCCCTGCTAGCTTTTTCCTGGTATAAGACTATTTAAGGAAAATTTTGCTGTTGCTTTTATTACTCAAATACTTTGAAGACTTTCCGTACAGTCATGATTAGTCAGTACTAATGCATCCTGTTTAAACTGCTCTTAGACTTATACACCATGCCCACTGTATGACCTCTAAAGGAACTATTTAATAAAATGTTTAAGTGACCTAGAAGCTGAAATCATTTTTAAAAGGTACTCCATGTGCAGAAGGTCAGCTGTTTTAGGGACCTAAAGGTGCAGGTGGGGTCTTACCAGAATTTGATTTTAAGTCCCATATGTGCATCCAATGCCTAAACACTACAGAGAACTGCACTAGAGCTGAAACACCCTTGAAACTGAGATTAGGGCCTAAGATACTGTGGAGATTTTGGAAATCACAGTCCATGATTTATTTCATAAGTATTTGTACATTTACGCTTCTTGCCATCTCCTTAGTGTCTCCACCCCATAGTGAGAAGCAAGAACACATGTGTTAGGGTGTTTAAGATAAAAGTGGGACGGACTTTTTATTGCCAGCAAAAAAAATGGAAATACCAGTACTGTTATGCAAAGCCTTGATAAGACCTCATTTGGTCATTCTAAGGCCAAGGAAATAAGAATTCAAACTGGAACAAGTTCAGAGAAGAATAGCTTGAATGGCTGGAAGAACAGGGAGTCTATTAGACATGGAGAAACCAAAACACATTGGTTCTTTAACTGATCACATCAAAGACTGTGTTGTATAATATGGCTGCTATACAATCCAGGAGTACATAAGAGGGATGGAAAAGATGCTTAAGAAGAAGGAAAATGTTGGTGCAGCAAAATATTTGTAAGCTAGCCATGAATAAGGTTAGGCTGGAAATTGGAAGGATGTTTCTTCCAGAGGAATGAGGTTCTCTGAGCCTTTCCCAGAGAAACAAACAATCCAGTCACTTTTAAGTTTAAGCAGTTTGTGAAAGGGATTATATCATAATGCCACAAGATTATATCACAGCAAGTCTCTGCCAGTCCTATTTGCCAACATGCTTATATCCAGATAGAGCTGAGCCAGACAAAAACACACTAAATGAACAGGGAACTTGGCATAGGGACCAGACTTCGTAACTTCCTTGTAAAACTGCAGTCAGAAATCTCTTTTTGGGAGCTCCACAGAAGAAAGTGAAAACACTCAATAAGTACTTCTGTATTGGCAAGAAAAAGAACAGTGGGTTTCTATGGCTTCTCAGTCCATTAACAGCACAATGGTGAAGATGCTTGAGAATTAGCAGGTCCAGATAACTTCAACTCAAAAGCCATAAAGGAGGTAGGGTAGGTAGACCTGGCACAATGTTGATAAATACTGGAAAAGCTGGAAAGTTCAAGTGGGCTGGAAATGGGCCCATGTGAAGGTGGTCACATGGAAATCAAGATTATTTGTGTAACTGCAAGCCAGCTACCCCACCACTCTCAGAGGAGGTAACGGGAATGCTTCCATTCGCAAGATTCAGTTAGCAAAGAAGGGAACAATACAAACGCAATTAAAAGCAGACACATGGTGCACTGTCTTTTTCAGACTAGTTTGATTTCATTACTGGGGGGACTGCAGAGCTGAGTGGTGATGATAAACACAGCTTTTTAGAGCTTGGTACTCCTGTAACAATTAAAAGGAAGAGCATACAACACGAATAAAGCACGCATGAATTGGATTGTGAACACGGTAATTGATAGAACTCAAGAAATGACTGTCAATGGGGAATCATTTAATGATGAACTGCAGTGATCAGTATATGCTCAATGCTATTTGATACTTTCTGCACTGTTCTGGAAGCAAGTATAAGAAACACTGCTGAGATAATTTACTGTAGATGACATGAAGTTTGACAGAATGATAAATAGTGATGAAGATAAGGCTGTCATCTAGAATCATTCGGAGAGTGCTAAATTAAGCTGATTCAAACAACATGTGTTTTAAATCAGAGATATGGAAAATTACAGATTTCATAGCAAAGAGAGCTGACCATCTGCAGAATGAGGCTGCCTCTGAAAAGCTGGAAGGATTTAGGGGTCCTATCTGACAAGCAACTCAACATGAGCTCCCAAAGTGACAAGATAAAGCAGTTTTTGTCTGTACAAGCAAAGAAGTTGTTTAGTAGAAGCAGAGAAGACATCTTGCCTCTCTCTAATTGCCTAAAGCTGATCTGGGAAAAATTCTTGCAGCTCTGGTGTCCTTTTTAAAAGTACACTGGCAAACTGGAAAAGTCAAGAAATGTGTCATGGGAACTAGTTGAGCACTGGAGAAAAAAACTCTTCCAATGAGAAATGTGAGCTCAATCCTCTTAAATTATCAAAACTAAGAGTGAAAGGATTCTGATTACAGTACAGTTTTCCACAGTGTGGGGGAAAAAAAGAGCACATAATGAAAGCTATGGCTGCACACTGTATCCACGTCAATTTTGAGGAAACAAAAGGCACATTTCTAACAGCACTTGTGATGCAGCCTTGGAAAAAGCAACCTGTGGTCTATGTACCCAATGGGCACTATGCACTACACACCCCTCAGCCACATGTGAGCTGCAGGGCTCTGAGGAAAGATAAGTGAGTGATGGCATGGGATATGTGTGACCAGAGGTGTGGATGATGCCTCTGAGCATGCACCCTTCATGCTTTCATGAAACCTGGCTTATTTGTAGCTCCAAATCATTGTGGGATGGAAAGAAGCAATTTGTAAGTTAGGTCAAGTAGCAGGACAATGTGTAGCAATGATAATTGAGTTTGAGAGCAACACACTGCAAATGTTGACGAACTCAAGCTCTTTAAAGTACAGGTCATTATCCTCATTACAGCCAGAGCTCAGGTCTGACTGAAATCTGGCGTTTTCTGCTCCCTGAGTGCTGGGAGCTATGGGCATCCCTCCCAACCACCACAGTGGCTGCAGAAATCATTCAACCCCTTCCTGGCCTAGCCCTGTTGTGGGAAGACTGTGTCAGATCTGTGTCTTGCATGAGCTGTCTATATCTCTTTTCAGCCCCCCAAAAGACAGACTGAGAGCATTTTAATAGAAACTACAAGTTCCAGGGAAATAACAGGGGGAGCAGGTATTATAGAGAGCCCTGCTCTAGCAGGCTCTGGGAGGGTTGGCAGCAGCCACAACATGATAGGACACTGAATGAGACTTGGCTGCAGCCTTTCCAGTGTGTCCCCAGCACATGGAAAGGGATGCCACTGCGCAGGTTGGCTGTGAGACCATAAACCTGTGATGAAGGTTTAGCTAAAGCTCCCAGCCAGCACATCTTCCCCAGCCTTTGTTTAATTTAACTGTGAGATGCCATTAAGGTCTTTTAGGAAACTAGGAGCCTCAAAAGCCCAATGTAAGCACAGAGAAAGGCACTGATAACATGGGAATTTGATAGATCCCAGTAAAGAAATTTTTCCAGGGGCCATTTGGACTCTGGATGTGCAGCTAGAGCAACAGATGAAACTGAGAAGGAGCAGCAGAGACCCCCAGCTCTGAAGCTGCAGGAAAGGCAGGCAAACAGCCTGAGAAATCACAGCCACGTATTGCTGGGGAAAGAGCACAGGGAAAAAAAATCTCAGAAGAGCTCACATAGTTTGGGAATTGTGATTAAAATAAAGCCAGTTGTGCATGAACAGTAACTTAACTGCTCCTGTGTTCAGGACTTTGTACTTTCTTACAGCAAACAAGATGGTGTAAAAATGTTTGAACTTGTCTTCAGTTTTCTCCATGTAACTGAAATGTTTTACAAGATCCTAAATTTTGGTGAGATGGTTGGGTTAAAGAGATAGAGGCATGTTTGAGAGCTTTAACTCTGTGTGTATGTAACTTTGTGTGTGCATGAATGTGAGTTTAGGCCCCTCAAATTATGTTTTAGCTTCCAATTGAGGGCATTAACTTTCTTTGCAATGTCAGTGGCCTGCCTGGAAGAGCATGTTTCTAATGAGAGAAATGCAAAGTATAGCCAGAGAGAATTTAGCAGATAGACAGATACACTAGAAAAAGACAACTTCAAAATATTATTAGGAATGAGCTCATTAAATGTGCTTGTTTTGATCTCTGCATCCCACACAGTACAAAGGGTCCACTGGCTGCATATCAAGGAGGATGGAAAGATCATTTCATATCAAGGACATCAGCAGAAGTATGCAAGGATATAGGTGTCTTGTTTCAGTTTTGTTTCTTTATCTTCCACTTATGACTACATTTCATTTTAAACTTTGAACCCAAGAGCAAAGGTGCACTGAACGACAGATGTTGGAAGGCAAAACCATGAACAGGCAGCAGGGCCTCGGATGTCACAGTATGTAAATATGGGTCACAGAATATAAACATGGGGTAATGGCAGAGTCATGGGCAGTAAACACAGGCTGTGCAAGGAGATCCTGTATAAACATGATACTTCTAGCAGCAGACACTGTGAACACAGGACTTCTGCAAAAAAAGACTGAAAGAGGTAGGTCCCTTCTCCCTGGAGAAGAGAAGGCTCAGGGGAATCTCATCACAGTATTCCTATATACTTATAGGGCTGCTACAAAGAGGATGGAGTGTCTTTCTTATAAGGAGCAACATGGAAAAGGGCCAAAGTGTACAAACTGCACCAGGAGACATTTCTTCATGATGTAAAAAAAAGAACAGTTTACAGTAGAACAACCTCCACAGGAATGTGGTAGAGCCTCCATTGCTGGAGGTGTTCAAGATGCTGTTGGACAGGATGCTGTTGGATAGGATAGCCTGGTCTAGATTTCCTTTCCTACAGAAAATTGGACTAGGTGATACTTTGAGGTCCCTTCTGACCTGGTCTATTCTATGATTCTGTGAACTATGCAAGTTGCAAGATAAACACTGGAGTGTAGCAGGACCATGAGCTACCCACATAGAGAGGATGAGGCAAGGAGAATGCTGTGCTCGTGGGAGCAGAGCAGGTCAGGACATGGGACAACAGCAGAACTTCAAAAGACAGAGATTTGGGAAAGCAGATACTCCAGGTTATAAACACAACAGTACTGTATTGCAGATGTAATATACATCATAGCATGGGGAGAGAGGAGGCTTCAGTAAGGGTAAAGAAGTTGTGAAAAAGCTTTTATTTCTCCTCAAGGATGTGTGTATTATTGACCATAACAAGTATGAGACAGGCTACCTTTTCACAGGGAGAGAGCCATTCTGGAAACAAAGTCATTATGAACATAAAGGAGATCATCTTCTGGAGGAAACCATTCTGTGGAGAAAACTGAACACCATTAATTCAATAACCGATGCTTTACTGGTAAAACTGGAATGACTGTCGTGTGCTACTGCTCCCAATCTCATTGTTTCCACTGGTGTCCTGGGTTCAGCAGTAGCAGTCATGTTTCTCCTTCTTGGTAGCTGGTGCAGTGCTGTGTTTTGACTTTCGGCCTGGGAACAGAACTGATAGCGATGTTTTGGTTTGGCCAAGGACTTTGTGAGCCTCATGCTCTGCCAGGGAGGAGGGGAAGCCGGGAGGAAGCAGAGACAGGACACCTGACCCAAACTGACCAAAGAGGTATTCTATACCACAGCACGTCATGCCCAGGATGTAACTGGGAGTTAGCCGGAAGGGCTGGGAGACTGCAGGGTTGGAGGAGGTATCGGTCAGAGCTTGGTCGGGGCTGGGGGGGTGAGTTATCGGTCGGCTGGTGCTGAGGTGTTGTATTCTCTTCCCTTGTTATTTCCTTTATCATTATTATCATTGGTGGTAGCAGTAGTGATTTGTGTTATACCTTAGTTACTAAACTGTTCTTATCTCAACCCGTGGGAGTTGCATTCTTTTGATTCTCCTCTCCATCCCTCCGGGAGCAGGGGGAGGGCAAGAAAGGGGGGGAAGTGAGCGAACGAATTACCTGACTGGGTTTAAACCACAACAACTGGGTTTCATTGGGCTGAGCATGGGAATCTCACTTCTGTTACGGCACCCATGGAGGTGGTCTATACTATGAAGATGGACCCCATATACTATGCCTTTTCTCAGGTCACCACATTTACAGTCAAGCTGTTCTTGTACCAGCTGTGGGGAATGATGTGGGAAAAACAAATATGTCCTTCTGAGAGAGGGAAGGGAGTCAGGTTAGACAGTGATTAGAAGAAGAGACTGGGTAATTAGGGTTATAACTAGAGCACCTCAGTTAGGTGTCATGAATTTCCTTCCATCCTCTCCTGCCTCATCGCACATGACACAAACCCACAAGCTCCGCATACGTGGCTGGCCTGCACCCCATCCATGGAAAACGTTGAGTAAGAGGCTATGTGAGCCGGCCTGTGTTAAATCAGCTCAGAGCTGCTAACAGAGCACAAAACCCATCATAGTAATTTCATTCTTTCACCCACTAGAGCATACATTTTTAATAAGAAAAAAGTTATTAAATAGGATTTCAGCTGCAGATACGTTGTTTGAAATTATGTCCATGTCATAACAGAGGTCATTGACATGTAGCTGAATCAGGGAAAATGACCAAGAGTTTGAGAAATATGGGCATGTTTCATTTATACAAAGAGAGACTCAGCAAAGATCTGTGTGGCAATTTCTGTGGGCAGAAAGACTTATGGCGTCTGGGTAAGGAACAGTTTGTGTAATCTGTCTAGGAACGGAGAAGTCATCTGATTCAAGGACAAATGTATACAGATAACTAAAGAACTGCATGGAGGCTCTCAGGGAGGTCCAGAAGGGACATTAGGATATGTTTTGGTAAACATGAAAGCTCTGCAAAGCACTGAGCACACACATGGGAGTGAGATTTCTTTTAAAGACTGTGCTCACCATGGCAATGCTACATCATTATGACACGAGACATCATCAAAAATCCAGTCAAATGGCATAAAAAATGCAGGTATTATGCAGTAGATAAAAGTAATCTCTGATATTAGCTACTGGATCCTGAACTGACAATGATTAAAATGCTGGAGCAGCTGTTTTGGTAGGAAAAAGGTAAGAAGCTGTGCTCTCAGGTCAGCTCATGTGCTTGGGTAGTTGCTTTTCAATGGATTTTAGTAGCAGTGGTCTGAAGAGTTTAAACTGCAGGACTGCAGAAGTTGGCTCATTTTGACCCAAACCTTTCAGGGAGGAAGCGTATGATATGCAGGGGCAGCAGAGGCAAGTGCAGACACTGGCCAGGGCATCCAAACCAGCCCCATCCTCAGCAGCAGGAAGCTGCTGGGGTCAGCCCTGAAACAGCAGAGGGGCTCTGAAACACAAGGGCTGGCAAAGGCTTGGAGAGCAAAATACCTGCTGTGTGTCTTGATCAGCACTCCCTGGGAGGGGCGGGTTAACAGTACTGTTTCCTTCTGTACCTTCCTGTTATTAGGGCAGGAACCCCATTTTGCAGAGCACTGGTTTTGCTCTTGGTCTTTCTTTGTCATCCCATCTCCCCCAGGACCTGGGTTCTTCCCTCAGCCTTCAGGTGCCATTGCCTCACACCCCAGCAGCCATTTGGTGCTGATATAAATCCAAACTGAATTTGGTGGATTTAAGCCCAGCCTGCCCTTCACACTTCTTCCTGACAGACATATCCATTTTATAGGAAAATTGAATAGAAAATTAAAATACAAACATTTTGGAAGAGACCTGATCCAAAATAAGTTTGAATCTGAGCTTATTTTATGTCTGAAATGTAAATGCCTTTAAAGGGGGGAAAAAGCCAATAAGCAAAAGATATAAAGTCATGGAAATAGTGTTTCCCTGCCTAGTACAGAGCTGCCAGCCTGATCACTGGCTAGCATTCAGACAGACCTGCCAGCATCAAGAGAGCTACCTACTAGGTGAGGATCAGGCCCCACAGTCACGTGTGATTGAGACATTGATGTACCACAAATAAAGCAGAGCCAAAGCAGTGCCTGCTACAGGCAAGAGAAAAGGAAATGAGCCAAGTATGATGTCTTCATACATTTGCAGGCTACAGGAATGTGTTTTGCTGGCCTTATGGTAATCCAGACTTTGAACTCCTCTTCATTCCCACTTCTCTCTCCCATGACATAAAATAACTCCTCAGGACTGCCTATAACCCCCAAAACTCCTTGGAGCTTGTTCTATGCAACATTGCACCACTGGGGCTACTAAAACTATTGTGTAATGAAGTGAGATCACACACTAGCCCAGTCCATGAAGTTTGCACCATCTTGCCTGCCTGATGGTTAGCAGCAGTTAAAACACTAAATACTATTCATGTAGGATTACAGCCATAACTCTTAACAGCAGTAGGAAATACAGATATGCGAATGATCTTGCATAAGCAAGACATTCATTGACGTGGAGTTTTCCACCAATCTTTGTAAATTCATTGACTCTGCTGTGGTTGCAGTTTGGGAAATCCAGCTTTTATTTGTCTTATGCATTGTACAAACACACGTGGTGGATGTGTTAATCATGAAGGCTGGTACAGGAGCAAGGACAACAGCACTGGCATGTTTTCCGATGTGATGTTTGGACTCTGAATGTTAAATAGAAACCTGGACAGTATTAATGGGTTTAACCTCTCAGCAGATACACCATGATGTTCAGATTAAAGAGTCTCTGATAATCGGGAACTATAATCCCATGGTGGGATTTTCCTTTGAAGTGAGCCATTGGCCTTTTTCAAAATCTCGTGTTAAAAGGCTATTGACATACAAGACATAGAGACTAAGCACTCCAGCTTCCTGGGTTTTGCCCTCATGAAAGCAGTCATGAACAGTCAGGGGGCTTTCACAGCCCTTTTACTTATACAGAGCCTCTGGGAAATGCAATGTGAAAATGATCCCAGAGTGTTTTGCTGCTGTGTATCCTCACCAGGAGATATGAACAACTAGTATGGGACTTGAAGCTGGTGACTCATTCAGTTTTCTAAGCACCAGGAAAATCACATCACAACGTAATGTAAAAAGTGAGTGTGCTTCGTCAGAAAGAACGTTATTTAGGAGCTTCAGACGGTGGTCAGATGGCTATATTTTATTCACTAAAATTAAAACCAGCTCTGCATATGGACACATGAATACACTGATGCAGGATGGGTGAGAAAACACCGTGTGGTCACTAAAAATTATTTAGATTCTCCAAAGAGTGTGAAGCAGCAGCTTGGCAGCACATGGGACATTTTGCTGTCCTCTGGAGCCAAGGTGTCAGTTCCCCCATCCTGCTGCTTCCCTGACATCTGTACTTGTTCTTCACTATTGACTATATAGCTAATGGAGCTTGAAAGTATGCTTTGGGAGAGATTACTACCACCACATTTTATCACCAGGTCGTTTTCTGTTGTCCTGTGTGGTTATAAACTACAGGGAATAGATGCCTTTAAAACAAGCCATTCTGTCAAGGAGGTTGAGCTGCAGCTGCAAAGTGAATGCACCATGTAGGACTGGCTGACAGGAGAAGGTTGCAAAGGCCCAAGAGCTTGAACATTTGCGCTTGAAATTAAAACCACGAGATGCAGTCACTGCAGCCTGGTGCTGGAATTCGCAGCCTGCCCCTAGATTATTCTCTAGGATGTTTTTCTGTAGTGATGCCATCCAGACTAATTAGAGACCAACCCCAAGCCAGACAGAGAATGGGACTGTGCCTGTGGGTCTAACCTGAGGGCCAGAAAACGGAGATTTGATGAGAAACTAGTTTCCTGTTTGCTTGATTAAATACAACTGTAACGTTAAGATAAAGCATACCAACAGCCCCCTGGAGGTGTGTTCTGAGGGTGCACTGCTTAATGTTTGCAAAGTGATTTGGAAGTGAAAAATACTGCAATAATGCAAAGCCCTGTTCTCTTGCAAGAAAGTTGATTGCTTCTTTTATAAGGTAACAAAGTCCAGAAAAGCACAGTGGAAATCAGCATGTCTCCAAATCTCTGGCACCAGTTCTATCCCTAGAAAATGCCTGTGGCTGCAGCTCCAATACAAGACAATGCTGCAGTCTCCTGGAAGAATAGAAGATAGAAAGCCCTCTAGCACTCAGTGACTTCAGGATGCCTGCAGAGTCACTGCTTTTATACAGAGGGGTGCAGCTGCATCCCTAAACCCAGGATTTCAGGCCTGGATACAGCTGTTATTGCAGTGATTGGAACGGCTTGAGAAAAAAATCTCACCAATCTTTTACGGGGCACCTGCAGCATTTCTTACTGAAGGTCTATGAATGAATGCTTCCTCAAAAAAGATGGCAGTTGGTGTCCAGTGTCCTTTGAAAACTGGCAAAACTATACGATGGCAGAACCCTCTTTTTCAGAAGCATTTGTGCTATGAGGATCAGTGTATGTGTCCATTTGTGAACCTATGGGACACAGGACCATGAAAATCTTGGAGGAGCAAGGCTATATACAGGGCTTGTCAAAAGTTATTTTGAAGAAGGCTAAAACCTTAATTTTATTGAAGACCCCTGTAGGATATATTGCCATGGGGCCTGGTAACAAGCACAGTGTGAACAGTTTATAACACCCCCTTAGAGATCCTTACAGAGAAATCTTGCTGAACAATGAGGTGTAAAATATCCAACATCCAGTTGCCCACCATATTATTTGAAACATATTTCTTGACTGAAGGGTTATTGCAGGGACCCACTGCAACCGCAGTGAGCACCTATATACTGCTTGTTTGGCTTCAGATTGGCCCTTCATGTGAATCCTACTTGCTTGCTTTCACCTGCAGCAGCTCACTACCCATTCAGCTGTGTTGATTCAGAACAGGATATTTCTATTTGCAGTAGGGATGTTTTCAGTGATGCTGCATTTAAGCACAGCCTTGCATCAAGACTGCCATCCTAGAAGAGACAGCAAAGATAAGCAAGCAGGAGCCAGAGGGTGGTACGGCAGGAACTTCTACACCAGGTCGGCTGCTGAAGGAAACATTCCAGGTAATAACCTTCTAATTTTTACTTCTCCTCCGGACTGTGAGGCATGTCTAAAACCAGGCATGGGTTGCTGAAGAGGAGAGGTGCTATGTTAAGGGGGATTTAGTCACCAATGTGCTCACTCTCCCTTTTTGAGCAGGGCAATGTCCACTGCTGCAGGTGACATGGCTGTTTGTGAGATAAATCACTACACAGCCTGGTGTGAAGACCACAGTCTAACCCACAGTAGTGGAGTTATTGTGAAAAATGAAGGCTCAGCCACTGGGAGCAGGAGCCAAGCAGCCTAAGTGCCAGACCCAGTTCTGCAACCCTGTGGGACCAGGAAAGCCC
The DNA here is from genome assembly GCF_028554395.1 of Pezoporus wallicus. Lineage (NCBI taxonomy): Eukaryota > Metazoa > Chordata > Aves > Psittaciformes > Psittacidae > Pezoporus > Pezoporus wallicus. Next base: position 302,846 of record NW_026642654.1, read on the forward strand.
CAGGAAAAACAAGTACAGGGCAAAGGGAGTATAATAGTCAGCCCCTTCCCAAACCCCTTCCCTTTATCCTAAATGTTTATTATACATTCACACATAAAGCTGGGATAGCAAGATTGACCCACCGCCTAGGGTGCTGGTTTCAGAAAAAAATTGGCTCCGATTCCTGATTTAAGCATGCGTTTTGTGTTCATCACCAGCTTGTGCAGAACAAAAAGCCTCCCATCTCTTCCTTCCCCATGCCATGAATAAGAGGCAAAATGGCTTTTTAGGAAAGCTGTGTAATTCCTGCCTGAAATACTCTATAGAGTGCTGCTTCTTTTTGGTTTCTCCAAGTTATTTTTTTTAGGATGTTTCAGTTGTTTCCTTCCTTGAATGTCGCAAGGCCTATGTGACCAAAATATACCACAAGTGATATATATTGCAATAGGATTTCCTTGATCTCAGATGACCTGAGACCTATTCACCCCATTTGCTCATGGAAAAGGAAATGAAATGAGAAATTAGGAGTTAGAGGATGAATATGAAAGGAGAAGGCACCTTCCGTTCATTCCTCCCCTGGCTTTTGTTGCAGGCTCTTTCCCCAGCAATGTGACCTGTAAATTTAAAACCACTCTGGAGGATTTCAGCCTTTCTCAGTTCACTGGCCTTGGTGGAGGGAAAGATTCTGCTTTAGTAATTTAAGCTAACTGGTAATAGGCTTGTTTTCTCAGATGCTTACACAGATGCCAAAGGCCACAGATTGAGCAGTCGTGACCTTCTAGGTAAAATGCAGCCATGTTTATGGGAAGGAGAGGAATTAGAAAAGACCAAAAGAAAATATACCAGCTCACTTTATGGACTAAATTCTGCCAATGACACAAAGGGAGATCACAGGTGTACTAAGGGCAGTATTGGGCCCTGTGTGTATATTTGCTGAATTAGATTTTGTCCTCTTTCAAAATCAGGGTAGCTTTGTTTTATGTCTGCACCTCTCTCTGGTCTATCCAGCCCAACATGATGGAAACATGTTTCCTGCTGCTCAACGGAGGAGGGATCCCTTTCTTTGGCATTTAATAGAGGGAAAGCTGATGCATGTATGTGTGTGTGCAAGTACACGTACAGATCACCTCTACTGGAGGCTATGAGGCACGGACAGCTCTTTGTTCAAACTCAAGCAGCACAGGTATTCGCAGGGATCTGTTTGCATACAATAGTCGAGTAAATATGACCGTAGATATATACAAAACTTGCACATATGGCTGTGGTGCATTCAAGGTGATGTATTTCTATATGAACTCATTTATCCTGAAAGGCAGGCAGGGAGCAGACTCTGGAGTATCTTTCTGCTGGAAAGACTCTGTCCTTCTGGTCATTTAACAAGTGGTGCAGTCATATTAAGATCTTTGATCTCCTTACTACAACCTTTCTTTCTCATAATGTGCAAGAAATGAGACACTCTAACAAAAAACTTCTTGTGGGAGAACATGACTCAGTTTTCACAAGTGGATACTCCATGAAACATAGAATCGTGCAAGGGACCTTAAAGATCATCTAATTCCAACCTCGTGCCTTGGGCAGGGACATCTTCCACTAGACCTGGTCTCATCACCCTCACAGTAAAGAATTTCTTCCTAATATCTGATCTAAATCTCCCTTCTTTCAGCTTAAAGCCATTCCTCCTTGTCCTATCCCTACATGTCCTTGTAAAAAGTGCCTCTCCAGCTTTCTTATATGCCCCCTTCAGGTACTGGAAGCTGCTCTAAGGTCTCCCTGGAGTCTTCTACAGGCTGAACAAGCCCAGCTCATTAACCAGCACCCCCAAGTCCTTCTTTTCAGGGCTGCTCTCAATTCAGACTCTGCCCAGCCTGTATTTGTGCTTGGGATTGCCTCAAGCCAGGTGCAGGACCTTGCACTTGGCCTTGTTGGACTTCATGATGGTTGCGCTGTCCCACCTCTCATCCTGTCCAGGTCCTTCTGGATGGCATCCCCTTCATCCCTTCCCTCCAGCATGTTGATCACACCACACAGCTTGGTGTCATCAGTAAACTCACTGAGGTGCACTCAGTCCCTTTGCCAGCACCCTTCACAAGTCTTCAGGTAACCAGAACATCAGAGGAGGCAGGAGAAAAGCAAGGTCAGAGGGGTGAAGTGGAGAAGGAAGTCATAAATTTACTTTTGTATTATTTGCACCCAACTCCTACAGTCTCTGAATCACAACTGTGTGCACAAATAACTCGCAGTCATCTGCAAGAAATCACCACAATTGTAATCATTGTCTTTTTTTACTCGGGAATTTTCAGGGTTAAACTTTTAGTGGCATAATATATTTGTACACATCCAAATTATACCTCTAACTTGTGGGATATAGTTCTTCTAATCTAACTGTTGAACATTTCTTGAATGTAGCTGGAGAGAAAAATCTAGTGCAACAAACCAGACCTTTATCTAACATGGGAGAAGAAAAGTCATCATTGCTTCAGACCTAAGACTGAATATACCTAATTCAACCACATATTACTGGGCTGAACAGAGTTCATGGCACAGCCAGAAAGACTAATGCTTCCCTTGCAGGAATTACCATGTTAAACTGGCTGACCTGGATTACACAGGAGGTCAGGTTAGATTATTGCTGACCCACATTCTGGTCTTGGAAACTGGTTTTCAGTACCCATCTGGCTGCAATCCCAGTTAAACACTAAGAAAGAAATGCAAGCGCGTGGTTAGGATGTCTTGTTCCTGTGTGCTGTGGTGGAAGGACCTTCATTGCTGTCAGTAAGAAGGTAGCAGACCTTCCTGAGAACTGGAGACAAGGAAAACTTCAAGGGGGCTTTTAAGAGTCAGCATTGGTCAACATGGGGCCCTTCCAGCATTCCTTGTGTATGCCTGCAGGCAGCTCACTCTGCTAAAGCAGAGTTCCCAAGTGCTCTAAACTTGTTTAAATACAGAGAAACTCCCCATGGTATGATGAGTCCCAGAGATGCAAACCATTTGCAATGAACAATGCTGCCTGTGTGCTCCATTCTTGGACTCTCCCCTGGGCAATTTTGTTCCTGCTGGAGAAGGGGTTGCCATCTTGCCTGATGAGACCATTCAGTACTCTCTCCTGCCATGCCCAGGGGCTGGCCTCACAAGCCCCAGCCGTCAGCAAATAGACTAGGAATGGTTTCTTCATATGGCATGGATGCCCACAGCCGTGCCAGCCCCATGCATCTGAAGGCCACAATATGGCAAGAGGTGGTAGCTTGCTCCAAACTGAGAAGCAGAAATTTATTTCTCAAAGACATGCGTGGAGATCTGTTCAGTAGCTCCCCACCTTCCAAGACAGCTAGCAGAGCCTGTTTCCCTGGTGTGCTGGTGCTCATTTCCAACTCATGCTTATACCTAAATCTGCAGCATCCCTTTTTAGCACCTCCTGTGTGAAATGCTCAGGCAGATAGTGCCAGATAGTGGCTTGAGCTCCCTTCTAAGGTGCTATGAAATCACAGAGTGATTGACTACCCCTAGAGCAGCTTTCCCATCCCTGATTACTAAACACTTGCCTCTGTCTCCTTGTCCTTTCTCCACCCCTGGAAGGATGGCGATTTAACTGCATGACTGTGACTAATGGCAGGGTAAGTGAGCAAGGAAGCCGTTTGCCATCTAAATCAGCTGAATCAGAAGGAGCAGGGGAAAAAAATAAAAGCTATGTGAACAAGCACTAATCGCTTACAAGCCACATCATGAACATTAGTGACCCACAGGTGAAATGTGTGACAGTGACTTTGAGCAGTGGGAAGGGCTTCACGCCTGGGTGGCTAGAGGGCAGGCTGTGCCAAGTGTTTCCCATGCACATTCATCTACTCCATGCACTATGAAATTTGGTCAGAAGATAAAGCATGGAAGCAGAAAGAAATTCCTGAGAGGAAAGTGAAACAGAAAAACAAAACAACATTGTAATTTCTTACTTACAAAGAGTGGTGTTTCCATGTGTGGGCTTGTTCCACCTGCAATTTTACATGTGTACAGTGATTGCTGATATCTTACCAGATGCCTCTAATAAGAAGTTTGATCTGCTTCAGGAAAATCCCTTCCTTGTTAATTTATTATTTGATATATATGCAAAACAGCATACAACATGGCCTCAATCCTTGGAGACTCGTGCCTTCGGGGCTGCAGGTAAAGGAAAGAGTACTCAGGGATGAACTAGAGAGAGAAATAAGCTAACAGCTGAACACCCTGGTTCCAGAGCAGTCCCTGGTATTATTTTTGTCATGATTACCAACACTGTGGTAGCATTCATAGGTCCAGCTGTGCATGGAACTGTAACTACACACAGGAGGTGTCTGCTGTCAAGCATCCTTCAGCAGTGTGGCCCTACTGCTGGATAAACCCATGAAAATCCAGCTTAGGGATTTTCAGAGAAGGGTAATGGGACCAGATCCTTTGGTGGTGCTGAGTTGGGTAAGTCCCTCTATGAGTCCCTTCCTCTGGGCACTTTGCAGCCAGAAGGCATTTCTGAAGGAGCACTGTCCATACAAAGGCCCATACACTCCAGACCTCACCTTGATAAGGCATCTGTGCATGATGGTTAAATAGCTAAAAATAAAGCGCTCTGTAATGAGGAAACTATTATTTGCAAGCAGCTACCACACAGCCTGCCATACATGCTGTGTGATTCAGTCGCTGGGACAAGGCATGCTCTCCCAATGGTATTTCAGTCAGCTGCACCAACATGCAGGTACCCACCCGGACATTGACCCCACACCCAACCCTGGGGCTTGGTGCCCTGTAAAAATGGAGTAAAGAGCTTGTGGATGCAGCAAAGAGCCAAACTGAGATTACAAAAGACACCGGAGGTGCAAGCAAACCTGAAATAATGCAGTAGCGTTGCAAACAGTGGCCCAGAATCCCCCAGCCAAATTGCTCACTGGGTGGTGGTGTATCCAAAAAAGCATTGCAAGAGACCGCTCTTGACCAGCTGCTGCAGGGGAGGCAGAACCCCTACCCCAGGGTTTGTGAGCATGCAACTCTTCTGCCAGTGCCAGCACATGTGATGAGCTTTACACGCAGTGAGCTGTGATTGCAACACAATGACTTGCAGCGTATTAAAATTGAGTAGGTTGAAGTATTTTCTGAATCAGGTCCTAACATGATACAAGATGCAAAGTCAGTCTAGTAAAAGAAGCTAAGGGGCTAGAGGAGAAAGGGAGCAGATCTCAGGATGTGCTGCAAAATAAACCCACAGAGCTCCTGACTTGATGTCTACCAATCTGGGTGTTTTTTCAGACATACCAGATAAAGGAGGTAAATGCCAGAAGCCCAGGGATACCGAGAGCCTGCCACAGGCCCACAGGATGACCAATCTGCTGCCTGGTTCTCATGCATCTGCAACCTCTTTCTCACTTCAGTGTGTGATGTGCAGCAATGTCTTGTGGTGGCAGGGCCCCGCAGGCTTTGTGTTGTGTTGGCACAACACAACCTGGAAGCCTGCGTGTGTGCTGCTGTTGTGCTTGCAGAGAATGTCAGGGCAAGCACAGGGTGCCTGCAGTCCGCTGCTCCCTTTCTTGCTGCCTGCCTGTAAAATTTTCCAGTGGTTCAGCACATCTTCTGTTGTTCATCCTGCTGACCTTTGTACAAAAATACAGCTTCTGTGTTTTACAGTAAAGCAGACCCTTGCACAGATCTGACAGGTAGCTCTCCAGCTCCTGGAGCAACTTTGGGTGCTAACAGAGTGCTAAAAAGCCTTGAGCATTCCTTGTGCAAGCGAGTGACTGGCCGCAGGGGGGCTTTTTTGTGGATGTATGAGTTTTAGTCGACACTAAATGCAGATCATCTCATGCAGATGCCCCGGAGGGGCTGTAGCAGATATACAGTGGCCCTTCACAGCCCGTTGCCTTACGTGTTAATGAGTTACCATGACCCTGGCTTTCAGGCCTCTGTTCAATTCACACCAGTTCCACTCGGGCAGCATAATCTGTAGACCTCCACCAATAGCAACAGCACCTGGAGAAGCTGGCCCTTTCTCTACCACAAATACATGTTTGTTTTTATAGCCAAGAGATCAAGCCTTCTTCCATCCTAGTATGAAGATGAAAAGTACCCACTGTCTTCTTTTTCTCACTCTTGCCTCTGGCCTCTCCACCATCAACCTGAGGAACTACAGGCTGGTCATCTTGCCTTGGTGCCTGGCAAGATCACAGTATCACAGTATGCTAGAGATTGGAAGGGACCTCAGAAGATCATCTAGTCCAATCCCCCTGCCGGAGCAGGAACACTTAGATAAGGTTACACAGGAATGTGTCCAGGTGAGTTTTGAATGTCTCCAGGGAAGGAGACTCCACAACCTCCCTGGGCAGCCTGTTCCAGTGTTCTGTCACCCTCACTGAGAAGTTTCTTCTCAAGTTTAAGTGGAACCTCTTGTGTTCCAGTTTGTACCCATTACCCCTTGTCCTATCATTGTTTGACACTGAGTAGAGCCTGGCTCCGTCCTCGTGACACTCCCCCTTTATATATTTATATACACTAATAAGGTCACCCCTCAGTCTCCTCTTCTCTAAACTATAGAGACCCAGCTCCCTCAGTCTTTCCTCATAAGGGAGATGCTCCACTGCCTTAATCATCTTAGTTGCCCTGCGCTGGACTCTCTCCAGCAGGTCCCTGTCCTTCTTGAACTGAGGGGCCCAGAACTGGACACAATATTCCAGATGTGGCCTCACCAGGGCAGAGTAGAGGGGAAGGAGGACCTCTCTCGACCTACTAACCACTCCCCTTCTAATACACCCCAGGATGCCATTGGCCTTCTTGGCCACAAGGGCACAGCGTTGGCTCATGGTCATCCTGTTGTCCACTAGGACCCCCCAGGTCCCTCTCCCCTACACTGCTCTCTAACAGGTCGTTCCCCAACCTATACTGGAACCTGGGGTTGTTCCTGCCCAGATGCAGGACTCTACACTTTCCCTTGTTATATTTCATCAAGTTATTCCCTGCCCAACTCTCCACCCTGTCCAGGTCTCGCTGGATGGCAGCACAGCCTTCTGGCGTGTCAGCCACTCCTCCCAGCTTAGTGTCATCAGCAAACTTGCTGATAGTACACTCAATTCCCTCATCTAAATCATTGATGAATATATTAAATAATACTGGTCCCAGTACTGACCCTTGAGGCACTCCACTAGTTACAGGCCTCCAACTAGACTCAGCCCCATAGACTACAACTCTCTGGCTTCTCTCCTTCAGCCAGCTCACAGTCCACCTCACTACCTGATCATCTAGACCACACTTCCTCAATTTAGCTGTGAGGATGCTGTGGGAGACTGTGTCAAATGCTTTGCTGAAGTCAAGGTAGACCACATCCACCGCTCTGCCATCATCCATCCACCGTGTTATTTCCTCATAAAAGGCTAAGAGATTGGTCAAGCATGATTTCCCCTTGGTGAAGCCATGTTGACTGCCCCTCATAACCCTCTTATCCTTGATATGCCTTAAGATAGCACCAAGGATAAGGTGTTCCATCACTTTCCCAGGGATGGAGGTGAGGCTGACCGGTCTATAGTTACCTGGCTCTTCCTTCTTGCCCTTTTTGAAGACTGGAGTGACATTTGCTTTCCTCCTGTCCTCAGGCACCTCTCCCGTTTCCCGAGCAGATCCTCCTAGAAACTGTGCTAAGGCACACAGAAAATGCGAGGTGATCGGTGACAGCCAACGTGGCTTCACTAAGGGAAAATAATGCCTGACAAATTTGGTGGTCTTCTACAATGGGGTTAAAGTGTCAGCTGGTAAGGGAAAAGTAGCTGATGTCAACTACCTAGACTTGTGCAAAGCATTTGATACTCTCCCACACGACATCCTTGTCTTTAAACAGGAGAGGCATGGATTTGATGAATGGACCACCCAGTGGGTAAGGAATTGGCTGGATGGTTGCATTCAAAGAGCTGCAGTCAGTGGCAGCAATGGAGATTCAAAGAGCAATGCAGTCAGTGAATGGCAAATGGAGATCAGTGATGAGTGGTGTCCCTCAGGTGTTGGGACCAGCACTGTTCAACATCTTTGTCGGTGACATGGACAGTGGGATTGAGTGTGCCCTCAGCAAGTTTGTTGATGGCACTAAGCTGTGTGGGTCGGTTGCTACACTGGAGGGAAGGAATGCCATCCAGAGGGACCTTGACATGCTTGAGAGGTGGCCAATGCCAACCTCATGAAGTTCAACCAAGCCAAGTGCAAGGTCCTACACCTGGGTCAGAGCAATCTCAAGCTCAAGTACAGTCCTGGTCCCAAACTTAACTGCACAAACAAGATGGGGAGAGAGAGCCTGGCCAACACCTGCTGCCGCCCTGCTGTGTCTGGAAGATTTTGGAGAGGTTTGGAAGGAGGAGAGACACCAAACCCTCAGCACCCTTTCCATGATGAAATGGGATTTCAAGATCCTACATCAGATGAAGCTGTTGCTAATGTAAGCTGTATCTGGGGCTGCTCTAATGAAAACTGCACTGAACACTAAGTTTCTGGTGCCACCGAAGCACTCTGCCTTCCCCAAACTTCCTGGGAAGTGTTTTGAGCTTTATTTTTAAAAGTGCAATTAATCAAGGAGCAGAGCTTGGAATCAGTCCAAGTGCAATAAAAGCACCCAAGCAGAGCCTGCTCGGTCTAGCGAGCATTGTTTGCCAAGGCCTGACTTCAGGCATCAGGAAACTTCCAGATGTGTTAACTTTGCAGCTCCTGGCTCCTGCAGAAATCTTAACTGCTAGCATCTGTATGGGGGAAAGGCTTTGGAAAAGCAGCCCTCCCTCTCCCTCTGCTTACGTTCATCTGAGTACCAAGAGTTATTAATCCATGGCCTCTGCAGTTTCTGCTGGCTTCACCCTCATCAACTAAAGACTGCACCCTACAAAGTTGTCATCATTTTATGCTTCCATCCTTTGTCAGGGAGCATCTTGGTGGACCCCCTCCATTGGTCAGAGGACAGGCCGCTTCCATCTGCTCCTGTTCTGTATGTGGTTTACAGTAGGCTACAGGAAGGCATTTTCTCACGCTATTAAGTTTTCACTAGATGTGGAGGGGGATCAGGAATGCCTCAGATGGTGTAAAAAATCCCTGCTCGGTTTGGTTATTAGGATCTAGTGGCAACAGCAGGCAAAATTACAGCCTCCATGAAGTCTAAGTCTGCTGCTCTGCCACAGGCAAGGGGTGCACACTGCACACCCCTTCCATGTATGTTTGTCCATCCCATACTTTCTTCTTGTCCTCCTTTCCAGAAAAAGAATGCCATTTTAATCCAACTTTCCTAATATTTAGAAATCTGAGGGAATACAGATTGCCATGGTTTCATAATAATGCCAGAGTTCCTTGTCATCACCTTCCTCCTCTACCTGGAAGATGAGTCCAAACCAAAACCCCCAGAGACCACTATCCTGTACCACCCTAATACAAGTTCAGAGGAAGCCTGAGCATCTTGTGCAGAATGGTTTTGGCCTCCCTGTTCTTCAGTGGTCTTCACAGGGCTTTCTTGGATTTCTTCTTGGTCTTGGTTATGAAAAATGTCTTGAGGAAGATTTTGTAGAGCTAGTAAGAAGACAGGATAGTTGGAAAGGTACCTTTAGGTCCAGTGTGTCAAAGTGATTTAGCCCTCTTTGCTCCATACTGAACTTTTAGGTAGGTTACACTGGTTAAAAATCCCTGCATCCTGTATAGGATTTGCTTTGTTGCTCACAAGTTACTTATTGAGTAAAATTTATTTGAATTGCTAGTTTCCATGATAAGCACACTGACAGAATTAAAAAACAACCGTACTGTTGTTTCCAAGTGTTTTTCCATTAAGATCAGTTGAACTGAAAATTACCAAACCAAAATAACAGAGTAAAGAGGTGAAATAAAAGGGAGAAAAGTGAGTGGAAAAATTAATCCCTGAGAAAAGAAAAATCCCACTATAAGCTACATCAGCTTTGAGCTAGTATAGCCTTGCAATTGTAAAGGAGAAGCACTGTGGCCAGAGCACCACCACAACAGAGCATTTCTACCTGTAAATGGCCAGCTGCAACAGCTAACTGTGCCCTTCCCTTGTCTCAGTAATGGGTAAGATCTGGGATGAGAGTCACACATCTGGAACCTATATTGGGAATAAAATGATACTGAGCGCACCACTCAACAGACCGCTTCTTATGACTTGGATGGAAGAAGAATTCCCCATTAGGAATGCTGACATCAAGGTTTTTATACTGATCCTATTTCTTTCTGACGCTACTCAATCTTCACTTTTTTTCAAAGTCTAGAAAAATCATTTTCAACATGGCAAAGCTTCCTTCCTTAGTTGGGTGTTTTAAAAGATATAAGGCCTTGATTTGCTTCTAGTTGAATCCATGGAAAAAAAAATAACACATTGATTCAATAAGAATGGAGTTAGACTGGTACATGGAAAATTCCCCCACGTAGCTTTTACTGAATAGTGAATCTAGTTAATAATAATCACTTTTCTCTTTTGGTGCAATAAGGTACTCAGGAGAAATAATTACTACCCATTACTTTAACAGTTATAGCAGAGGTATGTTCAGTGCTAGGTAAAGTGGCACTAGATCAGCAGCTATTTTTTCTTTGTACTCCAAATGGCATCCCAGAAACCCCCTGTGCACAGGGACAGACATTCATACCCATGTAGCCCAAAATGACTTGAGCCCATCAACCTCCAAGCAGCACGAGCATGCTGTTGCATGAGATTATTCATGTTTGCCTTTCCTTTTTCTATGCTGTTATTTTTCGGGGCTTCCTTATTGCAGTTTATTTTCCTTTGTACATAATGTATCTTGCTCAGCTAAGACACTCAGGTTTAGAAATCTTAGCTTTTACTGTACCTAGCTTCATATGACCTTTTGCTGAGGCAAATCAAGCTATTTGCCTTAGTGGTTTGGCTTATTCCTGTCATGAACCTTAAGCCTAGTGTCATGTGTGTATGGGGACTAGTGGGACAAACCAGCTAGGAACATCCAGAGTGGGAGAGGGATGCTGCTGCAGACAGTATTTAATCCACCATTCATATGAAAAAAGCTGTACATTAAGTTGTACATTAAGTATGACGCTCTTTTAATGAGACTCATTTAATGGGGCGTTCTATATATCCTAAGTTTTATTTTTCTTCAGACACAGGAAAATTCCCTTAGGCTTCCAACATCAGCTGCTCTCTGTTATGCTGCCATGTGTTATGTAAAATAACTGAAATTCCTTTTTTCTCTTTTCCCAGTGGGTTTCCAGTATTTCAGGTTTGGTTAGCTCTGGTTAGTTTTGTCTTTTTGGCTTTCTTTTATGATACCTTTTACTTGATAAACAAATAAAATATTGCAAAATAGCATAAAAGGATTTATTTTTGTATATAATATGCATCAAATCTGTCTACATTACCCATTTGAGAAACACACGTTGCTTTGTTTTCTAGTTGCTGGTTTAAATCACAATATATTCCAAAGTGTATGTGGCATTTATGCTGGGAGTTTTAGCAAGTCCACTGTGGTGGGACAGTGGTATACTACAGATCTGAAACATCTTTGAAATGCAGATGTGATTGAAAGGGTTTCAATTTAGAATTTTCATCTCTTTAAGATCCAACACCCAAATTATTATGCCAGAAACTATATATCCATAATAGTCGTATCTCCAGTACTTGCCAGGTGCATTAGAGATTGCTTTGAAGTATTTGGAGACTTGCTAGGTTGACATGGATTTTGAAAAGATGTGAAGTGCACGGTCAAAGAGACTGCATGGATGTATTGTTTTTATATTTTAATTATTTTCTTAAAACTGAAACAGGGTTTTTTTTTGGTGACCCTCAGATAAGCTTTTAGGGTAAAGGCACTGCACATCTTCCTGTGCATCCAATACATTCACATTTTCTTTAAGCTGAAGAAATATTCACTATACATGTAGAAAACTCAGTTTATATCTGACCAAAAGGGTTTTAAAGAAAAATTACTTTTCTGCAGTTTTTCAGATGACTGTATTAAACCCAGGATTCAATAGTCTATATTGCCATCAGAAGACCACAAACGCTGTGATGTGATGTCCGTCCCTCTAGCTTACCTTTCCCCAGGGAGTCTGTGCAGCTCCTTGTGTTCCCTTAGCTGATGGAAATGATTTTGGAGTCTACAAACTCTATGTCACAAATGTCACTTTATAAATGTAAGGGGAGAAGAGGCTTTGCTATTTTTTAGCCTCAATTTTAAACTAGCTTACAAAGAGAAGGGAAAATTTGAGAGCATGGGACCAGCCATGGGGAATTACTGATCCTCTGTGGTTTTAAAAGAAGGGGCAGTGAGAGAAAAAGTGTTCACTGCCTGGTGCAAACTAGTTCTTCAGATGTGAACTTCTGTGGAGGAACTGGGAGGGAAGGGGCTGTGGATCACAGCATCTTGGAGCTGATCAACAAGAAGCAGAGAGGGAATGACAGGAACTGCTGTCATCTGGCACTGTTGTCTGCTGGCCTCCAGCAGATGAGCTTCTGGAAATTGTAAGGTTTAAGGAAATAGTAAGTTTATTTTTTCCTAAACCACCTGAACCTCTGTTTTTCAGTCTTTGAGATGAAAAGTCACAAACCCCATGCAAAGCCTGCCTGTCTCTATATGTAAGTGCTAACTTGCTGTGTGCTCCTGTAGATGTGTGCTGTGGCTCCACAAACTTACCACCTCCTCTGGATAGCTATCTGTATTTAAACGACTGAAATGTTCTGCCTGGGAGCTGTGAGTATGGTAAGGGCCAGCAGCAATGGGCTTGTGTGCCTCCATGAAGGAATATGAGACACAGATGACAGATCTCATACCACTTACATTCAAATACGTAAAATTCATCCCCTGTCTCAACTGCTTTTCTGGGCATCCTTTAAAGTCATTAGAGGTAAAATAGGAAGCTGCAGGAAACTTTTCTTCTTATCTAACTTTGGCATTTCCCTTTGAATAGGAAAAATATCTCCTCAGAGTGCTCCTTTGACACCACAGGTGACAGAGAGAGCTGAATACCAACTTTTCATATTGAAATTTAGGTGAAGCTGATTCCACTTGGAGTCTATGACTGACATGTCCCATGAGGAGTCCTAGTGAGACACAGCAAAGCTGAAAACAGGTGAACAGTGAGCTGAGCTTCAGCAAAGAGGGCAGGGAGGTGTCCAGACCTGGGGATGTTGACCAGATCAGTGCAACTGTCACAGACCTAACCAAATTTGCTTAAATTCATTGCCATATGCCAGTCACTGATTGAACCAAATACCACTAAACTGACTGACAGTGAATATCTCCACCAAGGGCACATCTCTCCACTGAGATGTTCACTGTGAATCAGTAAGATTGCCCAGAGCAAAGAAGAGGTATGTTTTAGAGGTTCCTGTGCAAGAATTTCACAATAAATAATGGGTTTGAGCCTTACACCTTTCAGGCTACTAAATATGGGGAGAAATTACACAGGGATTTTTCTAAGGGGCCACATATCATGTATTTACTGGCTTAAAGGGGGTTTAGAGAGATCTGTATATTAGGAAATCTGAGCTGGGACAGGAAAATAAACCTTTCTGTTACATGACAAGATGCACTGAGCACTGCTCTGAGTTGCTGAAACTCTTCAGTCATGACAGCATGTTCAGTATCACTAACAGAAACAAGGGGTTTATGAGTGGAATAAAAACTTAATAACTCATCTTGTCTGTCACTTTAGAATGATATATTCTTAGATTGCTTCCTCCTCCACTGACTTGCAGCCACCTTCAGGGATGGGACAAGTGCAGCTGTTCAAACAGCATGCAGCAACCCTAAACCATGCAAGGAAGTGGAGGGATGTATCATTACTCTCCATCTGCAAGGAATTCTAGGAAGATATTTCACATCCCCCAAATACTGAGTCTTTTGTGATAAAAATATGCCAAGGTTATCTTTAATGTCAAAGCATATTAGCTTTGTTTTATGATCACCCACCACTGCAAGTTGCATGGAACGAGCAATATTTAATTTTCAGCTCAATTTTAGTAAATTGAGAACAAGTGTTTTGACTGAGAAAGCATAATTTAATGGGAGTACTGAAAAAAAAACATGTTCTCATTAATTTTTTTCCCTAAACTCTCTAAAATGCTGAGAAGGTGAAAGACAATGTGGAGATCTGGGTAAAACTCCTTTGTTTATGGCTATTTCTGACTCTCCTGTTGACACATTACTTGATCACTTTCTCTGCAACCAACTTTTTTTCTTCCAAAAGAAGTTGGAATAGTCATGCCCATGGAATTATTTTCAGGGAAATATTCCCAACTTGAAGATACCTTAGGAGAATTTATCTAACGGTGAAAGAAACTGTGCTGCTAGTTGAGTTAAAGAGCTAGAACTGGTTTGAGAAGCGCACTGGAGAGGAGATCTCAATGATTATACAGATAACACTTCTAGCATTGTACTGAAAACTTCTGCAACCAATTACCAATTTAGTTGAAACTCCAACAATGGCCTAGGCTGGTATGTCTTCACTGATTTGTTCAGGGTGTGGGACTGGCACCAGAACCCTCAAAATATGAATAAAATCACAAGCAGGATGCCTTTTTGCTGTACTGCACAACCCAGACATGTACTAGTGATACCTATTTGTCGTGGTTTAAACCCAGTCAGGTAACTTGTTCACTCACTCCCAGTGAGTGGTGCCGAGCTGACAATAGTCGAGGTCCGTCTCCCCCCCCACCCCCCCGGGGTTCTCCCCCACTCCCGGAGGAACGGGGAGGAGGATCGAAAAAGTGCAACTCCCATGGGTTGAGACAAGAACAGTCCAGCAACCAATGTACAACACAAATCACCACCGCTACTATCAACTACAACAATGATAAGGGAAAATAACAAGGGAAGAGAATACGATACCACCGGCCAAGAAAACGAGTTCCACCCGGAAGCCCGTGTCCTTCCGGGTAACTCCCAGTTACCCCCCACCCCGGCCATGACGTGCTGTGGTATGGAATACCTCCCCGGCTAGCCCGGGTCAGGCGCCCCATCTCTGCTTCCTCCCGGCTTCCCCTCCTCCCTGGCAGAGCATGAGCCTCACAAAGTCCTTGGTCAGGGTAAACATCACTTAGCAACAACTGAAAACATCGACTTCACCAACACTGTTCTCAGGCTGGAAGTCAAAACACAGCACTGCACCAGCTAACACAAAGGAAAAAAACCATGACTGCTACTGCTGAACCCAGGACACTATTGTACATACTGCATGAGGGTATGACTCTACAACTGAGCTTTGGGTCTTTCACACAGGCTTTCCAATACTGAAGCAGAGCAGCTAAGAGTGAAAAGCTATCTGAGGCTTCACGCATCTATAATTTTGGACAATGAAGCCTCCCTCTCTGGTTGACAGATCCAATGCTGCTCCTGGCATGGATTTAAGCAGCTGTAATGTTGAGTTACAAAAATTCAAGCAGTGGAGTATAGCCCAAGGCTCCAGCAAGCACAGTTTAAGTGGTGTAATTAGGCATTTACTGAGATGTTTCTTTCTGCAAATTATATTACCTGTTTTTCACACATACTTACAGCCTTCATTAGTCAAGGCATAAGGTACTGTAGTAAATCATACTGAAGTATTCAATCTACATTTAAAGTGCTGGATAATAAAGGCAACAATTCAAGCATTTATTAGAAATGCAATTCTCAGACCTTTATACACAAACAGGAGTTGTTTATTAGTAGCCAGGTCCATCTGACATCACCTCACATGTTCTTCAGGCATGGCCTACAGAAGACTAGCCTGGAAGTGCAGAAAAGCAGGGTTGTCCTGGCTGACCAGCACTCTTCCTCACTGACTTACTTCCTCACTCACTTACACCAAGTAGTCCCAATGTAGGTTAAGGTCTGTGGGCAGTACCCTAACATACACATACATAAAATTCTCAGAACAAGACATTTGGAAGTGGGAACTACCTGCATTTCCTTTTCCAGGTCTCTGCAATGAGAGCTGCTTACTAATCTAGAAGGAGCCAAAAGGTCTCATTGTCCTTTATTCCCCTCTTACCCTGACTTTCCTACAGCTCTATAATTTCAAGATATTATATTCCTAGTTATGTAGAGCCTTACTTTCTGAGAGACAAAAATCTGGGTACTCTCTCTAAGTGTGACTTGCAGAAGGATAAAACGTTAGAGGAGGTCTACTCTTCCAGATTAATTCCTCTTAATTCTTCTAATTCTTGAGGTCAGGAAATTATATCAGGAAAATATATAACACAAACAAAGCATGGTTTAAAGGAGAAATTTAAATTGAATGAATTTCTTTCCTGTTAGGATGCTCATGATGAAAACTGCAAACAGCTGTCAAGGGCAGCCCTTCACCCAGGGCTGCGCTTTCTTTCCTGGCCTGAGTACGCTTCTTCTAAAAAATAAATAGTTCTCCTGCAGCCTTACAAAAGATGCTGAATCTGAAGTAAGAAGGAAATAACTGCTGTACAAACGCACTACTTCATTTTTAAAACTGTTGCTGGTAGATATTTCCACAAAGAACTGCAGTTAAGATGGAAATTAAAGAAACCACCCTGTGGACCATAAGCATTTTTCACAGAGAACAACCAGCCATTAGAATAATCTCCCAGGGAAGTGGTGGGCTCTCCAGCATTGGACATTTATAATGTGGCTGGACAAGGCACTGGGACATATAGTCATGCTTTGCCAAGAAACATTGGACCAGATGATCCCTGATATTCCTTCCAACATGGTATTATATGATTCTATTCTAACATTCATTTTCACTTCTGTCATTGGGGGTACAAGGAGTAAATTACTTTGGCTTCAATATTTACCAGTACCCACCACTTACATACATATATATATATATATATATATATATATATATACACACACATAAAAGTGGATGCTTAGGCTAGCACATTGTCTTCATTTTCTTCAGGGCTGTTTTCAAACAAACATTTGAGAAACACCACAAATGCAAAGGCTGGGTAGCTGTGGCTGCACACTGCTGGTGGGTGTCCGGGCACTGCCCCAGCCCTGGCTAGGGTACCTGGACCTGTTTGGTGCCTGGCTCCTTTAGAACAGCCACGGGATATTTATAACTTGTGACTAACCCACCTCAGTTTCCCACCTCTGTGCAATGTATGCTGCTCTCTGTATCTGCATAATATGTAAGTCAAGAATAAGTTATTCTCAGTTATTGTGGCAGCTGAATAATGCTAGAAAGGAAATCTAAGTTATTTCAATTCTTTCTGTGTGATTTGTTCAGCTTCAGAAAGGAGAGAAACATGCAGCAACAAGTCTAACTGTGAATGGTTTCAGGGAGGGTGAATCTGTGGGTGTAACTATGTCATCCAGTGTACCCAAGTTCACAAAATAGGCCTGTGAGCTGCCTGAGAAAAGGGCATGAAGAGAGAAAGAGATAAGGGAAGAAAGACAGACAGAGAAGACAGACAAAAGAAGAAAAGGAAGAAAGGGAGAAAGGAAGTTAAAGGAAAGAGAAAAGGTAAGGAAAAGAGAAGGGAAAAGAAGGGAAAAGGAAAGAAAAGAAAAAAGGAAAGGAAAGGAAAAGAAAGGAAAGGAAAGGAAAGGAAAGGAAAAAAGAAAAGAAAAAAGAGAAAAGAAAAAAGAAAAGAAAAAAATAAAAAAGAAAAGAAAAGAAAAGAAAAGAAAAGAAAAGAGAAAAGAAAAGGAAAGAAAAGATAAAAAATAAAAATAAAAATTACACAAAAAGGACGAAGGGAGTGAAGTCTGTATGTCCTGTTTATAAATTATGACTTTCCACTTGGCATAATTTTCATCACTGAGTCAAAATACAACATTTAACATTAAAAATGTACTTAGGAAGTGAAACATAGCAAATACCATAATGATGGAAATATAATCACAGACAGCAGTAAACTGAAATGGCTCAAGGACAAGCAGACCTGCTCTGCACACTAGCACCAAACAACACTCCATTCCCAAGTACTAAGAAACAATATCAAGACAAATGAATATCTCTGAACAACTTTTGCTATCAAACTGTTCAAATCCATATCTGACCTCCGCTGGCCAGGTTTATTTTATTCTCTCTACATGATCCATCTACAGAACACCACGCACTGGCTTCCCAGGCATGCCTGTGGCTGGTATGTGATACTCTGCATATAGCTATTTTGATTCCTTTCTCAGTGGAGGAATTACACCAAGTTTTTAAGCATCTGAGGAATCCAAAAACTATTTCTAACTGTTTTCCAAACCATGAGTTGACACCACTACTTTGGAAGATAGAATTTGGTGGACTGAGATATATAACTGATCTCTCAACAGATCCCCAGGCAGTGTGGCCTCATTTCAGTCACCTGTGTGGGAACTCCCTGGGTCAGGTTTCCCATGGGCTAGCACACCCTACTGTCACTCAGCCACTGGGACAGCTACGACTGCATTGACAGGAAAAAAGCATCCTTTGCTTATAGATTACAGTTATTAACAGTTATTAACATAGGTTTTCATGTTTGTGTTCTTGCTGTGTTTATATAAAACAGGATTGTCTTTACTTGCTGGTTTTGAACTTTTAGAAAGTGCAAGAGAACATGCCTGCATGGAAACATGTTGGACTGGCCATCAGAGAGGGATGAGTTCTCCTCTTTGACTGCAAACTGCATCTGAAATGCAATTTGACAAGGAGCTGATTAGTATCACTGAGAGGCATTCGCATACTGGGTGTGCTACAGGGACCTGGCACAGCACAAATAAACCATACTGAGATTCATACTGCAGAGGTACAAGTCTCCACAAACATCCTAATCTTGTCCTCAGTCTTCACTAAGAGCCATTGCCTCATGAGGCTTGGAGAAATGTCACTCTTCCCACGTGCAGTGAGGTGCATCCCAGTTCTTTGGGAATAATAAGCATATAATTTGATGTGGGCACCTGACAATAACAGCTACATGAAAACTGATCACAGGTAGTCTCTAAAAGTAGTGTCAGACACAAATTGTAGCATTCCTCAGAATTACCAGCTCCTGTTTAGTGGCAGAGTTTGTGAGCTCTTGCAATATCATATAAAGTGTATTGTGCAGGGGAATCAACAGACTTACATTAACTTAAATGTACTTTCTTCTTTCATGCATCCATATGTATTGCGGTTGGGTTTACACTGTAATCCTTGGCTAGCCACAAAAATCTGTAGACTTTTAGATGCTTGTCCCCTGTAAATGAGCCACAAGACTGATTTCTTGGTGTTATGACATTAATGTGACCTCATATTTAAATGCAAAATAGCACAAGCAGAAAATATTGGCACAAGTCAAATCCTGAAATCCTTTTCTGAGCAGAAACTCCCATCAAAATCAGTAAGACGAAGGATGTAAGGATCACTCACATAAAAGTTTCAGGGCTATTCTTTCAATCTACATATCTAAAATTACCTGTTAAAAAGCACCAGATCAGTCTGCTTTCTGTGTTTTCTTGCCAGCATGAAAAATGCCTTGATGATTGCACAATCAGAGTCCTTCAAAGAATAGCTCTGATTTGACTTGAAAACCTTTGTAATGCTGGCTTTGCCATGTAGACTACACTTGCCTTTGGGATGAATTACATACTTTCTGCCTGTCACTCTGAAATCCATGCAGCAGTTCTCAAATTTTAACAAGCAGAAAATCTTCGTTGGAAAGACAGGTTAGATTTGATTTATTCTTTTCTAAGATGAGAAAATACTGTCAGGAGCAGTGGGAAGGAGTAGACATATGTTCACTGGTTACAGCACTTACAAGACCTTGTATGTAAAGAAATGGATTAGAGCAGCATGGATTTCACCTTTAGCAGACCTGGAAAATTTAGTTACAGGTTCATATTGGTGAAACAAATGCCATGAGCTGATCCCACTGCTATCAATATTAAGGTGAATTTTGCCATTCATTTCCTAAGGAACAATTCTTACTTATTTTCTTTATTCCATACCCAATAATCTTACCTGAGCAACTCAAGGATTTAACTTTGCAGCACACTCCCAGGACATTGTAACACAGACAGTGCAGAAGAACTGATTTGAAAGCTGTGTTTTAGTATAGGCACTCCTTTAGGAACAGGGAATGAAGCCTACTGTTTAGATAGTCATGGAAGTCATGGGCTGCAAACTGAATTTAAGGGCAGCAGCATGAGCTCCTAGTGTAAAGCAAAAGGGGATAATGTAATTCATGGATATATGAACAAGGAAGTAGTGAGTAGGAGTGGGGATCTGATCTTATCTATCTCCACTGCTCTGGTAAGCCTAATATTGGCAGAGTGCAAAAAGTTCTGGTGCACATATTTTAAATGGAAAAAGTTGGAGACAGGTCAGAGAGAGGATGAGAGAAAATGTCTCTCTAGTGAAAGCCTTGAAGGGATCTCTCTGCTTCCCTTATCAAAAAGATGGAGACATGACTTGATTAAAGCATACAACTACCACCACAAGAAGATAATACCGTATGCAAAAGATCTTCATCTGGTGGAGAAAGCATAGCAGGAATCAACAGCTAGAAGCTGAAGCCAGACGAATTCATACAAAGAGACTCAGGCATGCATTATTAATAGTAAGAGCAATTAATCCTGGGAACTACTTACCAAAAGTAGGGTTGTATTCTCTGCCTCTTGATGTTTTCAGATCAAGATTGGATATCTTCCTAGTAGAGACGCCCTAGGCAAACCCCTAAGAAGGAAAGTAATGTGAGACATAATAGTCCATAATATTCCATCAGACCAGTTGAATGGGTGATCCTGTTGTTATTACTCATGAGCTCTATCTCTGCTAATAAGTTAAAGTAACTTAAAGGACCCAGACCCAAACTCTAGAATGTGACCACCTACATTATTAAATTGTTAGGCTAGTCCCTCACATGCAGTTGGCCTGGTCAACTAGCCCTCTCCCAGACACATAGTACAGTCTGGGAATGAGCATAGTCCAGGGCTATAGGAAATTTGGACACGGGCACCCTATTTTGGAGGGGAAAGGAATGTAATGGTGGAGTATGCTGACCAGACCGCCCTTTGCTTGGCAAAATAAATTTTTGCCTGCATTACTGGCAGAGGCTTGAGTTGGTTATGGCTGCACAAGGTTCAACACCAAGCAAGAGAAATGCCTGTGAATCAGATATTCCAGAACCGCCTCCGAGTAGGTGGAATGATGTTGACACGCTCACAGCTTTGATGAGCCCTAAAAGGAAAAAAAGGAAGAATGTTTTGACATATTCTGAATATTCAGAAAGGATAATTGTTTCCTGCAGTAACTGACATTCCATAGGGGTAGTGTATTCCTGCCAGTCATGTCCGTACTAGATACATTGAAACAGCGCTTCCCACACAACCCTTGCAATTAGGCAGCACAGAGCTTGATAACAGGGACCTTTTAAATGTCAACATAGCTTCCCATTCCAGTGCTCATCCAGTGCTCATTAGCAGCATTGAGTTAATGTGTTTTGTTACTGACGGTGATGATGTATAGGGACCCAATTGCTACTCCTCAATGTCTGCTGTAATAGCAAAACAAGTGCAAGTTCATTACCAGATTTAGTATCTCATCTTGGGGATCCCAGAAGAATGCTCTTCACTCTTTCCAAGTGCTGGAAGTATTTCTTGCATTCTGAATGTTAATTTGATACTAGTCTTCAGGGATTTTATAGAGGAAAAAAACCCATATACTTTGACTAAGGTTTTAGCAGGCTCTAAACAACTTCTATAATGAAATTGTATCTACAATGCATGTTTTCCAGCACTGTTAAACTTTCAGTACAGTAAATATTGTATGGGCCATAAAGACACTTGGGCAGCAGTTGCTGATGTGCACCACATGTCCCTAACGCATAGTTTGATCTGTTGGGAGACATTAGAGAAAATATTGGCATTATAGAGAGCTTCTATGTAAAGACTTTCCGACTTCATTCATAAATCAACCAACACTGAATCTTCAAAAGAAAACAAAATAGTATTAACCTTTCTTCTAGTTGAAGAAAAGAAGACACCAAGGTGCTTTTGGTTCACAAGATGTCCAGAGAAATGAAGGGCAGGTCACTGGTTTTATGTGAACTGCATACCTCCAAAACACATTTTCCTCCACACTGAGTACCGGAGTGCCAGGACTAACTTAGCAGACAGCATCTGAATGAGGGGTTTAGCATTAGTTCACATATCTCCAAAAAACCCTCAGACCAGCCTTGTGCTCTGTATGTATTGCAATACTCTTTTGCCCAAGAAAATGGAGCAATTCTGAGTCTCTCTGAGACTCACCAAAGAGCACTACAGCAGCAGCAAGGGAAAGCAAAAAGACCGTTTTAAATTCTCTTCTGCAGACCCAGAGATCCTATGCTGACAACAAGGTCATCTGTCTCAGATTAAGGTTTATTATTTTTGTGAAACTTGGATCACTCAACACCTGGAGGCAATTTCCTAAGCATCTGCATTTTTACAATGTGAAGCCAAGGTGGGATGAAAGGGCAAAACCCAGTCAGCTCTCAGAAAACCCAGTACTCCTGGGCTTTGCAAGTTTGCCTTAGCTGAGTAAAGTTGTCATTTGCTGGGTATCCATGGAAAGCTTCTGATTTAAGTGAAGCAACACTGTGGTTGAGATTTTCCCTTCATTATACAGAATACACATATTTTAGAAAATTTCAGTCACATATCATCCTGGCCTTAAAAAATCATGTTGTTATAAAAAGTGGCTATAACACTGAAATCAGTAACACTGAAAAGCATCACTCTGAACAGAGGATACAGATAGACTAGCAAAGTGCAGAGACGCCAGTGGGCTGGCCATCACTCATCCCCAACCCAGGTCAGCTTTCACTTTCACAGCCACAGCTCAGGCAGGGTTCAGGAACTAGACACCATTGACAGCAGGCATTTTGGATATGGCTGCTCAGTTTTGGGGGAGAAGGTTCCTTATTTCTTTGGCCATGAGGTGTGCCACAACTCTAGTCTATGGGGCAAGAAGCATTCCTTGAACTATTTTTTTATTCATATCGTAAGATTCATTTTTCCAGGACATGAGAGAATAAGAACAAATGAGGCTCTCAGCAGCAGTTCAGACATCAGAACTTAGCAGGAGGCAGTAAGTCACTATAAAAAAGCAAGATTCAATTTATGACACTAAGTTGGGCTGTCTACATCTAGGTGTCAACACGTGAGTCAAAGGAAAAGTTCAGTTCCTATCACCTGAGACCTTCTTGGTGCCCTTTCTGGCTTCTGGTCAACAGTGCAAAAGACATTGGACCTTTCCTGTGCTGTGTCATTTCTCACAGCACCACATAAAAGTCTCGTGGACCCCAGGACATGTGTCTGGACAACCCAACTGAGCCAAATAGCCTTAGGGAATGGTGACCTGAATTGCTTATTGGGCTTCACTGCCTGTACTTACAAGCTGTCTGCTGACCATGATATGTAAAAGGCATGGTTTGCTTGTAGACACAAGTTCAGGAGTCTTAATACAGAGCTGAAACCTACCCTGACTTCCTAAAGGATTAATCTTTAAATTCACAATAAATTTCCTGAATTTAAAAAGACAGACAAAGAAAATCATATATTGGTTTTAATTAAAATGATTAAAAATTAGGAATACTATCCTTATTTCTTCTATTCAAAGCATAGAGAGGTACAAATATCAAGGGCTACCAGTGCTGATTTACATATTTTGTATTACTCTTCTTTCTGCCATTCTAAGTGTTGAAACTTTGTCTACGTGAGTTTTGCATTTTTAGAGGAGCTCATGGGTGGATAACTTCTGTGGATGCAGCGCTGGTTTCTATCATCTTTTAACATTTTTGCAGAGCACAGAAAGCAAACAGGGTAATAAATTTCCAGGACATATCTAACATCCTACCTTTACCGCCACGTTTACGTCAGTGACAGTGAGTCTTCTCAGGTAGTGGCACTGCAGCGTGAGAACTTCCAACAGAAGAAATGAAGGGACAATAGCAAGAAGAAAGAGGCTTCTCAAACAGCTGAGTAAGAGACTACTGGGTGTATTCAAACTGAGCCCAAACACCTGATCCATTAGGATCAGTCCCTGTCCACTCAGCCTCGTGATGGATATCTTGTCAGGCAGAAGATATCTTTTGCACTCTGCTGTTGATGGTCTTCTGGATGAGAGAATCATAGAATATCTCAAGTTGGAAGGGACCCATAGCTGGGTCAGAGACTCAAAGGATATCTTGAGTTGGTGAGGGATCCTTGGAGTATCCCTCACCTTATCATCGTCATCTCATTTTTTTGGTCTTGTCTGATTACTTTTGTAACACTTTCAGCATGTGCTGTTAAGCTGGGTCCATTTTTGAACTATGCCTCCTCGAAAGCTGGAGCAAACCTGACTCAACCTCCCATGCAGAAACTTTGGAAGCTAAGTGACCATCTCTGTGCATCCTGGATTAAACAGTGTTTTCCAGACACAGTAGCAAGCTTTAGCAAAGTGTTTTAAATGAGAAGAATTTTATTAAGGGGAAGAGAGGGAAGGAAACAGAAGGAAGCATTAGTCTGGGAAGCCTGAATTAACAGTCAACAAGCCCCAGCCCAGATCCTCAGCCTAGTTACTGAAGTATTAGCCTGGACCCAGCTTCCTTCTTGCAGCTATGATGCTGCCAAAGGGACAGCTGCTGCTCTCCACCCTGGTCACATTCCCCTTGAAGCATGCCTGTGCTCAGGATGGTTCAGTGGGGTGACTGGTCAGGACATTTCCAGGGCTTTACATCCCATGGACAATGATCCCAGACTCACTGCTGATGAATGATATCCTCATGGAACCTTCAGGCTAGGCAGATATCCCCAGTTGCTACTGGCTGGTGCCTGGTAATCTCCATGCAGCCGGCTCTTCCATGGGTTGCTGTGGCTTATGCAGTAACATCTCTTTCTTACAGCTGGGGACCTGCTCCCACCTAAGGTCGTCACTCTCATGCCACCTCCTCAGCTCAGGGCCATGTGCCCAGAGATCCCTTGAGAAACTGGAGGTGGCTCTTCTCCAGGCTCACCAGTGGACTCCACACTTTCAAGAAAACCAGCCATTATACTTACAAGCCCTCTGGATGCAACAGTTGTCTCCTATTATGTGTTTTCACTGTAACAAGGCCAAAAAATGTAAAGTTTACAGCTGTGACTAATGTAAGTAACAATGATGGCTTTGGTAATAAAATAATACATGATCCATGAGAGGATTATAACTCTACCAAATGTCCAAAACTGATGTAATGCAAAGAGATGTTGGCTAAAAAATTAGTGTAGGTAGTGAATTGGTGACCCCTTTGCAATGGAGAACGTGGTTGATGATAGCCATCTGATGCCTGAGAAGATGGATGCGTGCTTAGGTGCAGGGTGAGGCATGATGCAAAAGGAGGATAAGGAAAGGAAACACAGGGACTAGCAAGAGGGAAAAGGATGAGCAGAGCACAAGATGTTAGCTGGGGCAGGAAAGCAGGATGGGTCAGAGAAACAGCCAACCTGAGACAAGGTAGAGCCATTTCCTACCTACAGTGTTTCCTGAGGACACCCCTCTCTTTCCCTTCTCTCCCTTTAAGTCTTCACTACCAGCACACACTATGCCCCTGAAACTGCAGACCAGGACACCTCTTGCCTGGACAGCTGCAATGACACCAGCGCTAGTGATATCTAAAAGAGCTTGGAAATCTTTGTTTGTAACTGATACCTCTCCTCCTTGTCCCTCGGCATAACTTGGCACTGATATTAGCCTCGAAGGTCCTTACATCATGAACTAATTGCATTTGGTTCAGGACTGCCAAGTGCTATTATAATCCATATTTGTATTTCCTCAACACCTCCCCACCAGGTCCAATGACATATTCTCTCTCTTATTATGTGCTACAAAAGCTCCCTTTGAGCAGTGTCCCATCCCCATGAACACAGGATTAAATGAGCTCTTCACAGCATCCACATTTTTAAAAGATGGGCCATGGTCATTGTAGCTTTCAGCGTGTTTTCTCCCATGTGCAAGCATGGATCTGGAGCTCTCTGTGGGTGGCAGATGTGACACGGTACAAAATCTGGGCTGGTCTGACTTGGCTGAAGTTGCAGCTGAATTACAGGCACTGATGCTGGCTCAGCCTGGGAGTGAAGAAATGTCTCTCTTGAGTATGGAGATACTGGAGTGTGAGAGAAGCTGGGAGGTGAAATCCATGGCAGACCAACCTAACAGCAGGACCCTGTGAACACTTGTCTCGCAGTGCCCCCCATTCAGGCTGCCTTGCTCCCAAGGATGTGATTCATGGACATACAGTAGTCAAGAGAAACGCTGAGTATTTTACGTTCTCCTCACCTTCTCCTAGTAAAAAATGTGGGGTTTACTTTTTTACTTATGTGTGTTTTCATGTTCTGCGGGCAGCTCACTCACATACATCACGTGTTCTCAGAGCGAGGAAACAACCATTGGTCTTTCACTGGAGAACAGAAGCATTGGAGCAGTGCTGAGGATGACTTGGGAGAAGAACAAAGAGTTCTCAGCACCCAGTGCTGGGACAGGCTGTCTTTGGGCCCGGGACACGCTGGCAGCCCAAGGGGGATCGGGTTGGACCAACAGTTGACAGGAGTAGTCTTGGGAAGGAATGGAGACTTTCGCTGTTGAAGAAGTCTGGTTCATATTAAAAAACCCAAAACAACAACAACAAAAATATCAATCTGCTGCTGCATGCATAGCCTGGAACTGTTACAACTTGTGGGTGATATTTGAGCAGCCCTCCTCATGGCTGCAGAGGCATCAGCTATTATGTGTTTAGGCACGAATTAAAGGATGTTTTGCCTTTGTTTTCCCATTGTCTGTCCTCTGTGTACCACATAAATCTGGTCTTTACCCATCCTCACTTTACAGGGAAGGGGAAAGCATCCAAGAATTCAAGTGTATTGCATCGAAGATTATGCTTTTTGAAAAACACAGCACAAAAACCCTGGCCTGGGTATGTGGTGAAAGGGCCTCCCTCCCATCCTCAGGCAGAGCAGAGATTTTGGGACTTAGCAATTTGTGAATTTGGGCTTATATTTCAGGGGAGCAGCTTCATTGAATAAATCCTATTTAAATCTGTTTCTCTATCACCAGAAAAAAAACACTTTGGGCAAATCCTACCTCCTCTTCCTTCTGTAAATGACTGTGGTGAACTCACTCATGTACACTGGATCTGCATCACTTAAGCTTAGCAACAAACAACGTAGTGAAATAAAATCAGCGTGTTAGCCATTTCTTTCTCAGATTCTCATTTCCTTATTTCTCTTTGTTATTTATGTAGGAGGAAAGCAAATGAGAACTTCTTTATCCTTCCTGACTGTGGGGCAATTAATTCCTCTTTTTAATTGTGAGGGTGTTTCGCCAGAAATGGTTGAACTTTTACCCAGGTTATCTTCTGCATCTCATACTGCTTCTCAAAAACTTTAAGAAATATAATGCTATCATTACATGGGCTCCAGAACTCTCACATTGTGTTGCCTTGGGAAAACACTCCCATGGGGATACCTATTACGTCAAGTGCTTTTTTGAATTATAGGAACTGTAAGCAATGCTGGCCCTGACAGTCCTGGTTGCATTGCTGCGAGGACAGACAGACGTCTGGTATGTTGTCCCTTCCCATGGGGTCAAGGTGGTTTGAATCTCTGCTTGCCCCAGCAAGTCTGCTTTTTGGGGAGCAATCCTGGGGGAACAATTTCTTCATTTACCACCTCTGTGACAGCTTCTTCCCTTGGTGAAATGTGAAATTGCCCCACAAGTACCCTGGCAGCTAGAAATGGTTAAGTTTCCTCCAGAAACCTTCTGTATTTGAAGATTCGGTTAGTATGAACTGAAATGGTTTGCTAGAACATGTGCTAGAACATGTGTATCTACCTTGGAGGGGAAAAAAAGTGGAGATTTTTTGCTTCACACAAGAGAAGTATATTCAACTGAGGTAGCTAACAGGTCAGTGTCAGGCACCTTTGCCTAGACCAGAGTTCAAATGTCCTCCCTACAAATAGCTGGACATGAGGACAGGGACTTGACCTTTTGTCTGCAACCTAAATCTGAGTATAAATAAAACACATTTCCCATTTAGTCAGAGGCTGAATGAACAATTTGAGGGGAAGTTTTGGCTTGGGTTGAACCAAGGAAACAGAAATTTGGGGTTTCTAAAGAAGATAAATAGTTTTGCTACCATCTAAGATATTTTTTGACTAAACCACAATGTTCTCAGACTCTTGTGAGAGATAGAACTCAACCTTTCAAAGGCTTTCTCTGGTAAATTTAGGAAAATTTTAAAATATAATGAAAAGTGAAAAGTTGTGATTGGCAAATATAAAAGTAATATTTTTAAAAAATATGCCTCCATTATTTTCAGGGTTAATATTTTTGGCCAAACTTAACCTAGATCTATAAATAGATTTGACATTTCTAAAGGTGGGTTGGGTTTTTCTCAGGGGAAAAAAGTACTGTTTGTAAAATTAAATGTAAAATGTGTCAGCATCCTCTCACCACACCTGGCATAAGGACCTTGACCATCTGGCTATGCTGGAGTAAGTGGGGGGCTTCTCACTTGCTCATATTCTTTCTCCATCTTTAAAAACACTGGTCTCCTCCTGTTGCAAAACAAGAAACCACTTTTCTGGTCAGAGCTCTTGCCAGGCTGTGCACTGTCCCCTGGGGATTGAACACCATTGCAAGCCTACTTTCCCATTAAACACTTGACCAATGCATGGAAGCAGTTTATGAATAGGAACACTGTCAATGAGTCCACATGTACTTCCTGGCCCTCTGGCATCTCACCAGGCTGCTGACAGAGAAAGAGGTGGCAGAGGAATTATCTAAGACAATTGGCACAGTCTCTTGTGGACTAATTCCAGAGGAAAGCAAGACAAAATTAACCTCCAGGTTTGACGTTCTTACTGTCCAAGGAAATAGAAGAAACCACCAAGAAATGACTTTTGGTGAGACTTGAGTATCAGGGCATCTACCTGTAGGTAAACACATTTAATTTATTGAGCTGGATATCGGATACACTATTGTGAGTAATATCAGATGGATTATGACCATTCTGCCATTCCTGCAGACTCAGAGGATGGGAAGCTGAAATCGTTGCCCTTATCTGTTCTGCCTGTTTGGTCTTGTGAAAAGCAAGGGACAGGTTTTCAAGTGGGACAGGTTTCTGAGGGCTTATTGTTAACAGCTGTAACTGCTTTCAGCAGAGCTCACACCCAAAGGCAGGTCAGTAAGCATTATTTTCACTTCCCTTGGAAATGTACTGAGAAACACCAGAGATGAGATTTTATGTAATGCAGCGATGTGGTACAGCACTCTGTAGGAAATTTACTGGACCTTGTGACTTAGACTACCATGAAGAAGCAAGGTTACTTATTAAAAGTTCATTCCTCTACAGTATCATCGAAACAAGTAGTTTGACACGATCTCAGCATCAGGCATGCTAGTTTTCAATGGCAGCATGATGGGTTAATGCACGTGGGAATACCAGTTTCACAGCAAATGCACGTGCCATAAATCCACAGAAACAAATAGGCTTTCTCTGTATTTATAGGGCCAGGATGTTGCCATGCATACAATTTTATTTTTAGATTTTACAACAGTTCCCTTCTGTGGGCAGAAGCCTTATTGACCCCAAAATAAACGCTATGAAATCAAAATAAATGCCAAGAGAATACGGGCTTCAATATAAATGCCTAAATTCTGGCTCCTTAACAAGTACCTATACAAGTCCCTTGCTTGCATAATAACCACTGAGTCAGAGTATGACCCTGAGTGCTCCTTCATTACCTCGCCAGGTGTTGTGGGGAAAGCAGAGTCTCATTTTCCCAGCTGCTGGTTCTCGAAACTGTGTAGTGAAGTATAATGTATGAAAGGGCAGGTCTAAGCTTTACATCACTTTTTTATTCAACAACTCATTCATTCAGATAAGATTTATGAAGGAATTATGCAATGTTGCTGTATGCAGTCATCAGGGGTGTGTAATGAATATCTAATTCACAGACTGAGAAATTTAATTGGATGTAGATCATCTTATGACCATAATCATAAAGCAAACAGGGACTGTGCACCAAATAAGCTTATAGCAAAGTGCGTTGAAGTCTCTGACTCAGTTGTTGTCATATATAAACGAGAAATGCTGAAGAATTGTGAAACCTTAAGAATTATGCAAGGAGAAAGTTTAATTAGTTTTATTGAATTTATTGATTTTTTTTTCTCTGCAGGTAGCTTTTAATTACTCATTACATTTTGAGCACTTGAAAATCAGAAATAAAAACTGCAGGTAAATTTGTCCTTGGAACTGCTGTTGGAGTAATGGAAAATTAAATCTATCTGTACAAGTTATTTTACAGTGATACTTTAATTCATACATAATATTATGAATGAGAAAAACAAACACACAAAATTCTTATTCACTCATATTTTCCTGAAAACTTATCCAAGACATTAAATAAATATTTCTCAACAATCACATAACAGCATTTTTACTTCCACTACTAAAGTTGTCCCACTTCAAAAAGCTCCCAATGTATTTATGTTATTAAAGAGCATTACAGAAAGTTATAACACACAGGCATCTATTTTCCAGCCTGCAGCTCACTGGGAATACTTACACAGGTGGGAAAAAGATAAAAATAATTTATTGCTAAATGTATAAAAATCCAATAATAAAAACTTGAGATGTGGATTAATTGGAAGAAAAAGCTTTTTTTTTTTCACATTACAAAATTATAAACATATCATCAAGAGGAAAAAGCAGAAACTTAAGCATGCTTCATTATCTTCCAAAGCTGGAAGTGCTGAAGCACTAATGGAGTGAAAGACATGGTGATATGAATCTTTTTACATAGACATCTGCAACCATTTGTTTTATAGAAAATACCAGGAAAAGAAACAAGTGAAAATGCATTTGATAATGACTCATACTTCCATTTGTAAACATGGCATAAGCACTTGACACAGGGAAATGGAAGTCAGCTATGGGGAGTTCTGGAAAGAACTTTAGCCCAGAAAATTTCTGACTATTTCAAGTAATGCTGACCCCCGTCTCCCTCGTCCCTTAACATGGTCAACTTGCCCATGGCAATGACAGTCACTGCACTTAAACTGAATTCTCAATTGCATTTGTGTTGCTACTATTGGGTTTAATATACTTATTTGATTTATTAGGTAGTTAACTAGTGTGCATTCCATTTGAGTGTAATTCAGGTGTCTGTGATTAGCAGTATCAGTATTGCTCAATATTTGGGATTGCGTCTCCATTGATTTTATTGAGCAGCAGGGACTACAGATCCTGAATCGTGAGAACAGAGGAAAAAAAAAGTATCGCATTGGTGTGCCTATATTTTTACAGTTACCAATTTCCTCTTTGTCTGTGCTCTGCACATCCTCAGAGTTGTAGCAATTCTTGCTGATGACTGATCTCAGTTCAGTAATTTCATTTCTCCGCATCTCATGTAGCAGCACAGTGATGACATGTATAAAAAAAGCATGTCAATTTGATTTGAGTATTTTGCCATCTCCTCTAACACCTTTACAGTATAAGAAATCTACCATTCTTTATTATTTCTGCTCAAAAGCCTTGGCCAAGCTCAACTGGAGCAACTTGTTTTTGCATAAAGGTAATGACTAGGTCTCTGCCTCAAAGGTGCAAGATGACTATAAAAAATAATCACTGTAACTTTCAGGTTTACTCCTGTAGCCAGGAAGAGGTGACAGGATGCAGAGGGTGTTTTGGGGATGGATGTGCCCAGGTGCTGTGTGGGACAGCACGGTGGCCAAGGCCAACATCAGGATGTAGGTACTGGCACCTGTGCTTGGAGCTGTGCCCTGCATGGGGTTTGCTGCTGAAAACACACCCGACCCAGTTGGGCTTTCAGCTCCAGCTATCTAGCCCTGTAATTTACACACCAAGCCCCACATTACACAAAGCACAGTCATCCTGCCACCCCATATTTATGCAGTCTTGCCACTCTGGAGCAAAGCTCTCTGCTGTGCGGTGAAGAACTTGATGCTAAACACTGAAGCAAAAATAAAGGGATAAGAGCTAGTGGCAAAGAGCTGCAAATCCCAGCAATCTGTGGTGCCTTTTGCTCACCTCCCCCAGTTTTGGGTTACACTGCATGTGTGACTCAGCCAGGGAGTGAGTGCCGGGAGAAATATGTTTGGAGGAGGAAACTGAAGGAAGAAAAGTGTTTTCTGTAGGGGGATAGGGCAGTATGTAGGGCTGCATGGTGGAAATCCAGCATAAGCCTTGTGCAAGTCTAACTGCTATGATCCCCCACAACTGTCTTCTCATTCTTTAAGTAATTGAGGCTTCAGTTCAGCAAAGCATTTAAGCTCAGGCTTCATTTTATACTGTCAGTAAGTGTTTTGCTGAACAGGGGCTTAAAGTATCAAGCTTGTTGCCTGAGATTTATCCCACATAATTGTAGAAGCTTGCAGTGCAGAGATCTGCACCAGAGCTAGTGACTACAGGATTTCCTCATTAATGGTGAGAAATAAGCATTTCTGAGGTTCTGTTCATTAGGCCTACTCTACCTCTGAGAAATACCATTCAGTAGAAATGTTTGCAAGCAGAGCTTAAAATAGCTAGATCAGATGTAAATATCTGCAAACCAAGTACCTACATTCATATACCTGAACCACAACAACCTCTGATGACAGATAAGTAGAAAAAAAACATACTAATTGGAAGGTATCAGGCAAATGCAAGCTGAATTATCATGGAGAAATGAAACTGAAAATTATTTTCTTTTTGTGAAAGTTCAATTTTTAATTGTTTTTAAGACAAACAGCTGAAGAATAGACTATTGTGATTCCCTTGTTGAAGGCATTATTTCTTTCATACTTACTTTGTCTGAAATCCTACTCTGCCTCCATCGGTTACTGAGGGTTCCTGCTCAGCAGCCTATTCTTTAGAAAGCTGAAGCTAGGTGAGATTAATCTCTTTCTGTGTCAGACCTATTTTTGGAGGAGGAATCCCAAACATCCAAGATATTTCTGCAGTGTTATTCAACTCAGAATTCATGTTTCTCTGAATGTTGAAGACCCTTGCTCTCCCTGCGTAGACAACTGGGATGTAAATTTCTGGGAATTACTGCAAATATGGGAATGCCTGGAATCCCTCTGGGGAATATCTGCAAAACCCTTAGACATTTTTATCTCTGAGAGCATATATTTTTGTTTGCTTGTGTAGCAGTGGGAGAGGATGACTGGTTAGTGTGTTGGACAGTAAAGCATTGCACTATTTCTCTGTTTGCCAGCCACAGACTGCCTCTGGGAGAGGCTGGTTTCTAGACAAACACCACGGAACAGAAGAGCAGCAGCAGTTCTCAGTGTGCTGAGATAGTGGGGTCAGGGAACATGTGGTAACTGCAAAAATGGCAGCAGGAACTGCAGTTGCTGAAAGTAGAACACAGAAGCAAATACACTTTTGTTAAACTGAAGAAGCTGGTGCTTAATGTGGTCTGACACCTACAGCAGGAGTCCAGGATGCCCATCCAAACACTGAACAGAGGCAGTAAGTTAGGAGTAAAATCGCTTGACATTTCCTTCTATGAACAGTGGAGACAGACAGCTCCAGAAAACCATTCATCCTATCCCAAGGAAAAGATTTAAAATTTGAGGGTTGAATTGATTGGAGGTTGCAGCCTCTTTCTAACTGCAAAAAAAGTCACCAGGTCCTTAACTGAGGTGGATAGTCCAGTCCTTAAATGTTACCAATATAAATGACATGCTTCTTATTGCTAGAAAAGTCTTCTTCTCTGCTCTTCTACATCTACTGAAATGAGGACCATGCTGAGATTGCTGCTTCAATGTGCTACCACAGGGCAGCTGATAACAGAGTTCTGGGCTCTGTGAAACCTGAAGAAGGAAAATTCAAGTACAGCACCACAACACATCTTTCTCTTTTGTTGTTTAAAGCTTTCCAATTGTAACACACATCAGAGCTTCTCCTGCGAGCAGTAACCTGGTAGCTGCGTGGGGACTGAATCTGGTAAAGAGTTTATTTTACTTGGGGACAGATTCTGTCTGGGTGTTTTGTGGGACTTAAAGAAGAGGAAATGATTCACTGACAAAGGGGGGAACAGACGCCTTGACTCACAGTTTCCTGATCTAACCACTAGACAATTCCTCTAACAATTCCTTAGTGCATCAAAAGGATGGATATTTTCCTAATTCCTTAAACATCATGAAATGGTTGTCCTGGATTATACATCCAGGCTTACCATATTGCCTGTTGTGGGAAGATGTCTAGGTTTTATTCTGCAAGTATGTAGGAAAAGTACCAAAATAAATGTGTTTGCCCAACAGTCTTGATGCTATTGGAAACAAAGTGCCAAGTCTGCTGCATTGCTTTTCTCACATTACAGGGCTGGGGGCTTTGGGGTTGATACACTCAAATCTCAGTTCATAAAATTCCAAACATAACAGAACACTTGTTTGTGCCAAATTCTGAAAGATTCTGGATGACAGCTAAGAAGCTGGAATATTTGGTCTGCATGAAAGCAAATTAAGACATTAGTATTCAATTAAATCATTCTGGAGTTTTACTCGCCTTCCAGTAAATAGAATTTCTTTACATCTGTGGCCACTACAAGTTGTTTCTAGATCATACAAGCATAATGAAAAGAGTGCTTTATGAGGCATGGTTACCAAAAAAAACCTTACAATTACATTTAAGATGTCATCTGTACTTGACAGTCTTAAGCAAAACTTCGCTGCTACCAGGTTGTCTCATATATGCAGTTTCTTTTGTAGATGATTTCTCCTAAAGAGAAAATACCCTATTTTCAAAACCAGCTTGCTTATGTTGACAAATGAGTAGCCTTACTCCACAGGTTCCTCTTGCAAGAGTTTTCAGTTTCACGGGTCAGGCAGTGTTTCCTCGTGCCTTTCAGGCTGATTTTAGTTTTAGGACTGTGCCCTCTGCTGTTGGAATTGCAAATTTCCCTGGGTCTGCGCAGTTCACAACCGCCAGCTCCCACAGTCTGTCTGCTCGTGACTGTGATGTGTTCCCGTGTAAGGGACAGATGCAGGGCGACTCTGTCAGCCATCTCCATTGGAGTTTTCAACCTTCCCAGGATCATTTACTCCACTGTTTTGTTTTGAAGGGCTCTGATTTGGCAAGCACATGTAAGGACCTTCCTTTGTCCCTGTCGCTCAGAAGTAATTTCATCAGGGGTGGTATGTCACACATAGGATGCAGGCCCATATTCTGCAATATTAAATTTTCACAGAAAATTGAACCTCCTGAATTGCTCTTCAGCTCCATGAGCAGCGAAGCTGCACAGACAGCTAAGGAAAGGGCAGTTTCATCTTCCCATCGTATTTGCTAGCTCTGGGTATCATTTCAATTGCTGTGGGAGGCTGTAGCTCCAAGTAAATTGAGCAGGAAGGGAAGAGGCACATTGGAGGCCAGTCCCACAGAAAGAGGAGCAAAAGGCACCACAGGTTCTCAAGGGCAGAGGGGAGCATCCCTCAGCAACATGGAGATACTGGGTCTCAAAAAATGGTTTAAAACCAAGACACTTCTTAGGATGTCCCATGGCTTCATTTGTCAGTGCCTCTTCCTGATCCTCATTACAGGGCTACTGCCATCCCTGAGATTTGAGAAATTCATTTGCTCACAGGTGCTTTCCCACCTTCTTCAAAATATGGCCCACTGGATTTCATTATCCCTGCCTGCTTTTGTCTGGAAGCTCTCTTGGTGTATGAATTAGTAACACAGTTATTCCAGTGACATTTCTAATCACACAGATGGAGTTTCTTTGTCTCACACAGTGGTTCTGTGGTTCTGTGCATTCACACAGGACCATATATTGAATGCATCATATGCCCGGTCCCTAAGGCATATGCAGTACTCTCTGCTGGTGGCTTCATATAGAGCAGAGTTCCTCTCCTAGCGGTCCAGTGCAGACTGCCTTGCTAGTACCAAACAAGCTGTTTCTTGATCTGGAAGCAGCAGAGGAACATCACCATAGTACTGCAAATAACCTAACTGGTCCTGTTGAGAGGCAAAGTGAATTAGGATATATATCATAGAACCACAGATGGTTTGGGTTGGAAAGGACCTTAAAGATTGTCTAGTTCCAACCCCCTCTCTCATGGGCAGGGACACCTTTCCTGATCAGGGAAATCACAGCAAATGTATTTTCAATTTCAGAATTTCAACAAGGGGCATTTTCCTGGCAGTCACTGCAGAACAGACACACTGTATTTCATACCTGTCTATGGCAGGTCAGGAAATCAGGTGGCTGCTATACAAATCAGATCTCCAGGACAGCAAAGTCATATTTCAAGAGACAAAACTGGCCTGGAGCTTTTTAATCACAGTCCTGGTTCCTGATGCAATTTACATCCAACTGCCTTGCATTGCTATCATGTTTATCTACTGACACAAAGGAAAGATCTTATGTTTCAGACACAGAATTATGTTAGCAGTTAGTTAATGGGACTTTATTACTGTGAGTTCTAGGACCTGTCATCTAGACTGTATAATGAGGAAGAGGTATATGCTTAGGCAGCAAACCGAGAAAGGCCAGCATACCATTCAAGAAACTGTTTAAACAAACTGGTTAGAAATAAGAGACGTATGCATTCAAACCCATGCTGCTTAAGGATTCAGGCAGTTTTTAAGACTTGGTTTTCCCTCTACAGCATGAAAATCTCCCAGCTCAATAAGCATTGTTAATATTTGCAGTTGGCACAACACCACAACAACACTGACCTCAATGCTTTAGGTGCCCATCTTAACATCAACAGCTCCTGCACTGAGATGTTGCCTCGCTGGCCACACTTAGCCTCGTGAGAACCTGCCCTGATGCCTCTGACAGGCACAGGAAATTCCAAAGTTAAAACTGAGGTTCACTGGGAAAGAAAATGGTGGTGCTGCCTGGAAAACTTGTTGCCTCTTGTAGCCCATGGGCTGGTGGAATCTGGGGAACACTGATCTGAAGGGACAAGCAGATGAAGGATCATAAAGCAAAGCCATTAACTCCTGAGCCAAAATGATTCAGAGTTACCCAGCAGAGGTGGGAGGTGAACATAGCCACTGAGGGGCACCTAAACCAGACAGTTACGTTTTCCAGTTAAGAAGTAAAATGAAAATTATCAAGAACATAAAAAAAATCCGTTTAGCAGAGTGAGAATGTGGCTGATGTTGCTGTCCCCCCTCCGCTTCGTTTCATCATAGAATCATAGAATACTTAGGGTTGTAAAGGACCTTAAGACCATCTAGTACCAACCCCCCTGACATGGGCAGGGACACCTCACACTAAACCATATCACCCAAGGCTTCGTCCAACCTGGTCTTGAACACTGCCAGGGATGGAGCATTCACAAGTTCCTTGGTGTCCTGGGTTCAGCAGTAGCAGTCATGTTTCTCCTTCTTGGTAGCTGGTGCAGTGCAGTGTTTTGACTTTCGGCCTGGGAACAGAACTGATAGCAATGTTTTGGTTTGGCCAAGGACTTTGTGAGCCTCATGCTCTGCCAGGGAGGAGGGGAAGCCGGGAGGAAGCAGAGACAGGACACCTGACCCAAGCTAGCCAAAGAGGTATTCCATACCACAGCACGTCATGCCCGGGATGTAACTGGGAGTTACCCAGAAGGGCTGGGAGACTGCAGGGTTGGAGGAGGTATCAGTCGGTGCTTGGTCGGGCCTGGGGAGTGAGTTATCGGTTGGCTGGTGGTGAGATGTTGTATTCTCTTCCTTTCTTATTTCCTTTATCATTATTATTATTGGTGGTAGCAGTAGTGATTTGTGTTATACCTTAGTTACTAAACTGTTCTTAGCCCGTGGGAGTTGCATTCTTTTCGATTCTCCTCTCCGTCCCTCCGGGAGTAGGAAAAGGGAAAGAAGGGGGAGAGTGAGTGAACGAGTTACCTGACTGGCTTTAAACCACGACACTTGGGCAACCCATTCCAGTGCCTCGCCACCTTCACAGTAAAGAACTTCTTCCTCATATCCAATCTGAACTTCCCCTGTTTAAGTTTTAACCCGTTACCCCTTGTCCTACCACTACAGTCCCTAATGAAGAGTCCCCTCCCCAGCATGCCTACAGGCCCCCTTCAGATACTGGAAGGCTGCTATGAGGTCTCCACACAGCCTTCTCTTCTCCAGGCTCAACAGCCCCAACTTCCTCAGCCTGTCTTCGTACAGGAGGCGCTCCAGTCCCCTGATCATCCTCGTGGCCCTTCTCTGGACTTGTTCCAACAGTTCCATGTCCCTTTTATGTTGAGGACACCAGAACTGCACACAATACTCCAGGTGAGGTCTCACAAGAGCAGAGTAAAGGGGCAGGATCACCTCCTTTGACCTGCTGGTCACACTCCTTTTGACGCAGCCCATGATACGGTTGGCTTTCTGGGCTGCGAGTGCACACTGAAGCTGGCTCATGTTCATTTTTCTAATCAACCAACACCCCCAAGTCTTTCTCTGCAGGGCTGCTCTGAATCTCTTCTCTGCCCAACCTGTAGCTGTGCCTGGGATTGCTCCAACCCAGGTGTAGGACCTTGCACTTGGCATGGTTAAACTTCATGAGGTTGACATCAGCCCACCTCACAAGCGTGTCAGGGTCCCTCTGGATGGCATTCCTTCCTTCCAGCATATCAACTGAACCACACAGCTTGGTGTCATTGGCAAACTTGCTGAGGGCGCACTCAATCCCACTGTCCATGTCAGCGACAAAGATGTTGGCCAGGACCGGACCCAACACTGATCCCTGAGGGACACCACTCGTTACTGGTCTCCAGCTGGTCATTGAGCCATTGACCACAGCTATTTACATGCAGCCATCCAGCCAGTTCTTTATCCATTGAGTGGTCCATCCATCAAACTGATGTCTCTCCAATTTAGAGACAAGGATATCATATGGGACAGTGTTGGATGCTTCGCACAAGTCCAAGTAGATGACGTCAATTGCTCTACCCTTGTCCATTAGTTTTGTTGGCCCATCATAGAAGGCCACCAAATTGGTCAGGCAGGATTTCCCCTTAGTGAAGCCATGCTGGCTGTCACCAAGCACCTTGTTGTTTGTCATGCCTTCCAGGAGAATCTGCTCCAAGATTTTGCCAGGCACAGAGGTGAGACTGACTGGTCTGTAGTTCCTTGGGTCATTTATTTTCCCCTTCTTGAAAATGGGGGTTGTATTTCCCTTTTTCCAGTCTTCGGGAACTTCACCTGACTGCCATGATTTTTTCATCTTAGAACTTGCCTGTAACAGCAAATAATTCATTTTCAGACAGAAACACAATGAAGTGTCAGCAGACACTCTTGACATAATGATGACCAGCACTTCCTTCCAGCATTTGAGCTTTTCCCACAGGACATGCCATCTACTCCAACCCTTTTTCAACAGGAGCTGCCCTCCCTCATGCTGCCCATAACCTGAGGCTAATTAGGGGAGAGCTGTTAAGAGGTTATGTGATGGTGAAAACCTTCCCTTTTCCCTGACTTCAGGAGGGTTCAGAGGGTGCCTCAGATCAGCAGTAGGACTACAGATGAAACAGGAGGGCTGAAAGCAGGAGGCAGAATTGGCTGTGATGTTTTGACCACAAGGACTTCAGCAAGAGCAAGCTGTGATGGGAAGCAAGCTCCTGCTAAGAGAGGCTTCAGTGTCCAGCCGTCACTGCAATCTCTGTGGTGGGTGGACTGGGGCACAGAGCTGCGTGCCCCTCTCCTGCCTGTCCCGAGGTCACTGTGGCTCTGCCCAGCAGCAGCACACCTCAGGCAAAAAGCTCGCCCTGCCCTGTTGTGGCTGCCTACCATTTCCAGACTGTATTTCCTCCTCCTGAGACACTTTGCTACCCACATTCCCAACCCAGTGAATAAAAAGTGAATAATTCCCAAGCTAGGGAATTAAAAATAGGACTGCCTCTGATCCATGCTGGGTAAGCAGATTTTGTTTTCCTGTTTTATATGCATCAAACTGCATGTTTTGCATGGTATCTAAAGACCACAGTAAGCTGTAGGCAGCACAGTTATTGACAGCTGGGAAAAGAGCCATCTCATCTCTGGAGATGCTTTAGACAGGGAATTTAAACTGAAGACCCTAAATTTAATAAAATGTGATGTGAAAGGAAGCTGGGGTTTAGGGAACAGCTAAAGGACTTGAGCTTGGCTTAAACACGCACTCCTACAGAGGCTTGGAAAATTACAAGAGACTCCATTCTGAAAAGCACCTGCAAATCACAGCCTTGGCTTCTGAAATGCTGCATTATTTGAAATGTGGAAGAACTCCTCTGCACAGGAGTCACCAATAGCACTGCTTCAACAAAATGCTATATGGGGTGGCTGGCAGGGTGCTGTGAGAACGGGGTGGTGGGATGGCTTTGAATGCTAAATTACATCATGTTTTAAGAGAGACAACACCATAAATGAAATTGCAGGTCTAAGTTACAATATAATTGCCATGGCAATTATAAAATAGGAAACCATTGCTGTCATTGCTTGCATTGTCATATGCCTTAAGGTGAAATTGTGGCTCCTTGAGTTATAGGAGCAGACAAGAAATGTTGGACTTATCTGAAGAGGCTGTGTTTCTGTGAGGCAGGGTGAGCAGAAGAGCAGCAGCTTCAACAAATCCTGTGCATTGCTCTGACTCTGGCTAGATCCTTGGGGCACAACTCAGGAACACAAGCCTGGGATCTGGACAAAACAGCAGCTTGAAAACTGCTTGGTCATTAGTAGAAATTTATTCTGCAAAGCTAGATCTGGAAGCTTCTTCATGATGACTCCAGGCCTCCCATCTGGCTGCCTACAGATCAGAGTCTTCAATTAAACAAACCTGTTTATCTACCCACAGTATACGGGCAATGCCCAAGAAGGATAATCTCCTTCACATATAAGGAGAACTGAAATTATAGGAAGAGAAAGCAAAGCAATAAATCATCTACAACCAGGTTACATCTGGGAGGCAGATGCCCCATAAGCCTCAAGTCTGACTCCCCATGATGAGATGACTTGCTTCAGCTCTTCTGGGCATCCCTCAGGATCATGAGCTTTAGTGATGGGCCAGCTCTGGGAACTCCCCATGGTCTTTTAAAGCCACTCTCATAATTTCTCTGCCTCCAACATGAAAACACTGAACACAGATCAGGTCTGAGCAGCCTGTGTACTGTGGGTAGAACAAATAAGCATATACCTGCAGAGCACCATGTAAATAGAGCCTCTGTATAATAGAGCTACTAGAGAGCTCTAGCGTAAATAGAGCTACTTTTATTCACAGGAGGTATGCCAGGAATATAAGAAATCAAATGCATTTATTATTTACCACTTCATTACAGGAATTGGTACTGCAAACAGTGCAGAAACAAAATTTAATCCACTGAGCATATCTGCTGCAAATATGTGATGGGACAAACCATCTGAAAGCAACACTAATGCATCAGGCTTTTGTCTGCTGATGGCATACCGACCAAGGCTATCAGCCTGTGCAACAACCACAAATCTCTTCAGTATTCTCAAAAAAGATCTATCTGTAAGTGCTCCAGATTCCCTGTTAATCACAAAAAAAGATTAAACTTCTTCCCAACATTGTGATGAGATTAGTCTGTGCTGGCAAGACGGACTAAGTGCTGTAGAAACATTATTTCTTCTTTGCATAGGAAGGAACTAAGTACAGAGCAGTCACCTTCTGGCAACCAACAAGTCCTGTCATTTACTCTAGTAATTACTCATAGTAATCCAATAAATGTTTTTGAATTAAAATTAATAAACTGGCTAGGAAACAGGACAAAGAAGCAGGCAGCTCTGCTGGAGCCCCTAATGTGTTGGTGCATAAAAGAGAGCTAAAATGATCCCACAATGCATATGCTAAGACCAAGTAATTAGGTTAAAGAGGCTGAATATCACCTCTCTATATGACCACATAGAAAAAAGGATGTCAAGTGGGTGTGCAAAAGAAAAACCTCCAAAAATAGCTTGAGACCTGGTGGAAATGTTTTTTGGTGAGCATTGTAAAGAGATTTAATATCTTTTGTTTATCAGAAGGAGTTTAAAAGGTAATGTGCTTGTGACGTTGAAGCACTTTCTCAGGAAGAACACAGCAGCTACGAGAAGGATATCTCTGT
Source organism: Pezoporus wallicus (assembly GCF_028554395.1). Lineage (NCBI taxonomy): Eukaryota > Metazoa > Chordata > Aves > Psittaciformes > Psittacidae > Pezoporus > Pezoporus wallicus. Next base: position 344,765 of record NW_026642654.1, read on the forward strand.
CAGAGAAAATCACCAAAATCAGTGGTGGGAAGCTGAAAAAGAGATGACATTAATTTAGCAACAAGATATATTTTTTTCATGTGGAGGATGGGTAAGCATGAGAAGAAACCATGAATTATGTGGTGGATGTGGTACATTTTTCAGACCTTCCTGTCTCCAGATCAAAGTGAAAGATTGTCTTCAGGCACAGAGTTGTGTGAGCATACATAGGGAAAACTCTGTGGCCTTTCAAACCTAGATCACATGAGAATATGATATTGTCTGAACATTGTAGCATAAGCCACACTTAATGGATACTTACACATTTTTGACAGTAAAGCCTCCCTGAGGGTAACAATCACTTCCCTCCTGTGTGTCAGCTGCATCTCTCTGAATGTTGTTTTTGATAGCAATAAACAGTGTGTCATCACTAATCTAGTCTGTGTTCACTGTGTTGTGTGCCAGCCTGGAATAAAGCAAGAACAGACACTTATGTTCATTTTAGGAGACTTCCCTGTAGTCATCATTATCTTCAAAAAATGCACACGTGCTGCCAGTCTCTGATGAAGAGACCTAGAAAGTTTTTAAAGGACGAACTTGAATTGCCTGTCAAAAGAAATAGAGAATCACCAGCTATTTTCACAGACAGACGGATCAGAGACACAGGCTGAACAACACTGAGAGCAAATATGCATGTAAGGAACATAGTAACAGTCCTGTCTTCTACTGAGAGACAACTCCATTTTTTTGATTGTATTGAATATTTATAATAGTGTGTTGTAATTGCACTCAGCTTTTTTGTAGAGGGGAAGGGAATGAACTCTCCTGCCAGATTCGCAGATCTCCACTGCCAGTGGAACGTGCAGAAAACCTACCAGTGCTGCTGTATATTCATGCAGCTCTGCTCAGGGGAGGTGGATGCTAAGGGTGCAAGAGTGACCTGGGGCACTTAACAGCTTGTTTCTGAATAGTTTGTCAGGGATGCAAAATTCTTCTCCTTCAGGAAAGCCAACTATGCATATTTTTATGTCTGCTTCTGCTTTGCTCTCAAGGCCTTTGATTTTATCTTTAAACCAGTAGTGTTTACAGTTCTCAAGATGATCGTGTTCTGCTAAACAAGTTCCTTTGTCCCATGCTGTTGCTGACAAATCTGCTAGTGAAACAACTTTATTATTCAGTAACTTCAGTTTTGCCTCCAACTTTTTCACTGTACCCACTGAACTGACATTGTTGCACTCGTGCCTTCTATGGCTTTGTCTACCATGCGTGTCATTGCTACAGCCAATTAAAAGCAGTTGCAGCCCTGCTTAGGGCTGGCTTCCTCCTTCCTTTTGAAGCAGTTTTCTTTGACTGGTCTTAACGCATAAGCTGGGAAAGTGCCTTCTTTCCTCCTTTTCAGATGTTTTTGTTTCTTTGTTTTAATTTCACATCTTTGGCTGAATAGATGTTTCCAGTATGTTCTTTAGGAAAATGAAAGGGAAATTGAAGCTTGCACAACTTTTTATTAGTGAAAGAAACTCAGGCCATGGTTCTTATTTGACTGCATTACCATTGCGTGCCTATTTGACTCCATTTCTTCTCCCTGTTCAGAAAAGCCAAGTAACATGATTAAAGTCCTTTTCCAACTCAAAGACTTTGACAGCAAACAAAGATGGATCACTTACCAGCCAAATAAATCATGTACAGGAAACCAAGGCAAGTGTTAAACATACTTACTAGGGGAATCAGTTAAGAATGGTATGCTGAAGATCTGCAGTTCATTAACACCAGTTCCATGTACTGAAACAAGAGATTGAAAAGCTATTAGATAATTAGTAAAAATCTATAAAGCTGCATTCCTCAAATCAGCCACAAATGCCGAAAGGAAATGCCGGACTGCCAGGCCAGACATCAACTTGTCAAGGAATTAATCATCTTGTTTAATGGCAAATACCTGGCCACGTGGGCAGCTGTGCAATGAGCCCAATAGCCTAACAAATGAAACACTCATCTCTCATTACTGGTTACTGTCATGCTTTGCCAGGCATGCAGCTATCATGCTTCTCAGTTTCCTCAACAATAGGCAAAGCAAGATTGGAAGTTTATCAGCTTCACATGTGTTCACGGGAAGTAGCTAGTGCACAAGGGCCTCAGACAGGAGGGAAAATGGGAAAGGTTTGTGAATTACACAAATACATTATTAATACATCTCCTGTACATCAGCAGATGAACATTGGGATTTGGAGCAAATGTGCCTTCAAGCCTATAAGTAACCAAGCCACAGGTTGCAAGATCACCTCAGTCTGTAAATTGGCTTCATTACAGCTGAGCAAGAGGGTCGCAGCCAGAAGCAGGGCCTCGTGTCAAGACTCAGTGCCTGGGGAACATGTCCTGGCTCTGCATTTCATTAGCCATGAATGCCTGAAATGGAGACCTGTGCTTTCGTCTCTGCCCCATCAAACATCCTCTCGCCTGCATCTGCACAGTGCTCACCAGAAACAGCTCCAACAGAGAACTCAGAAACCAGCTAAAAAAAGAAGAGCTGCTCTATGTTGCTTAAACCAACGCAAACCCCCACTACTTTCTGTGTACTTACCCAAAATTCCCATAGTCTCAGAGAGGGGAGGACACAGCCTTGTAATGTTAGGAGCAGGGTGTGTTCTGAACAACACGGTAAGTGCCAATTTTTCCTAGCAGGGAAGACACAGCTCATTCTCTCCCCTTACTTGAAGCTGTCTGAGCAGCTGATAGAAACAAAACCTTGTTTCAGCTACAGTATTCTGAACTTCAGTTGAGGGAAGATGATTAAGGAGTATTAAATACTGCCAAGAGGTCTTCTCGCTGCCCCTCAAACATACTTTTGCTGAGGCAGTTTAAAAGCTTCCTCTTTACATCTCTGACTTGTTCGAAATCACTTGTTTTTTCTATCATATCCGTTGCTGCTGATTAAACACGAGCAGTGTTGGTGTAAGGTACTTCTCTTAGCTTCCACGGGTGAATCCTTAAGTATACTGCTAATACATCAGGTCAAGAACTTATAATTTCTGGGTAATGCTATTAAAACAGTTATTTTGTTGCCTACTTTCTTTTTCAGAAAACTTCAATTTTTCACAATTCAATTAAAAAAAAAAAAGTTTATTTTTTAATTTCAGCTAGAAAACTCTGGTCTGCTTCTATCATGAAACAACCCAAAATGAGACTTTTGCCTCTTTTGAAAAAATCACAATTGTCAAAATCAAACTGTTTTCATGAAACATTTAAACATTAATAAGACTGGATCTTGATCTATAACAAATAAATGGTTCCAATTCCTGGTTATTGGACTTTCTTCCCGAATCTGAATGGAGAACAGCTCCCATCAGACATCTGCAGTAAGTTTGTGTCACACATAAACAGAAAAATATCTTCTCAAGCTTGCAGTAAAATTTCAGATTTTCCATATAGCATCATCATGAGAATCTGTGCTATTTTCATAGACCAATGTTGTAAGGGTATGTAAGGGGTATGTTGTTAAATAAGCCTGTATTAATACTAGAAAAAGGTCTAATATGGTGATGGTTTTCTTCAAAAATAAATGCCAGTAGAGGCCAGACACAGTAACTGCCTTTATTTTGTGGAGGAAAATAAAAAGAAATAGAAAGGAACGGTGTGAAGCAGTGATCTCATAGTCAGTTAAGCAACACTGTCTCCTGAAATGTCTTTTGGCTTATGTTTCCTGGGGAAAAAGAAAAGCAAACTAATTTTGATGAGCTGAAAATAGTGATATTTATTTATGATCCAAGGTATAGATTGCTTGCTTTTTAACAGCTCGGAGATGTATCTGCATTTTATGAGCCGAAAAATCAAGACAGGGAAAAAGCAACTATCAAATCGACATAAAACTAATCACATAACTGCCATTTTTTAACTTCAGAGGAAGGCCCCAATCTCTGATATTTGCACATAACTACCGAGGTACCATCTTACGGCTCCAGGTAGGTAAGACAGACATATTCTCATAAGGAATCAGTATCAGAGCTAGGCACAGAAACACTGAAAATCCTGAGGCTTCAGAGCACAGGATTAGTCAGTGCTGAACTTTAGAAGACAGGCAGGATGAGATAGACAGAAAATGGATAATTTGTGGGATCCATGTTTAAAAAGAAGCTTATCATCCCAACAACAGCATTCAAAGTACCATAGTACCCCCATGGCCCTCTTCTGATTATTAAAGACTTTTCACTCTCTCCACAAAACCTTCTTCTCCCCATAAAGCCAATCAGCACATAATTTTATTAACAATCATCCTGTATTTTGTCTGGAAATTTCTCAAGTGCTATGACACCTTATTGTGCTTTCAAAAGCTAGACTTGTTCAGAATGAATTGGAATTAGGCCCAGGAATGATTAATCTTTCATCCCTGAAGAGGTGGTAATCCAGTGGAAGGACAGTGTGTTTGGATTTGAGCTCCAGTGTCTGGATCTGTGCTTGGGAGAAGAGTGGTCTCCGCTGGGTGTGAAATAAAGCCAAGACAGATAAAGGCCATTTCCTTACCAACTCCTTCTTTGCACTGGGTTTACTACAAACATGTAGGTTTATGCTTTTTGTGCATAGTTTTATCCATTTTATGCTGTTGTGTTTAAATAAGCTTTACTTACTATCTTTGTAGTAATGCTCTGCTCACACCTGAGTTTGTGCCAGGTGTGAGCCATGACCACACTGAGAGACATTTCTGCAAGAGGGGCTCCTTCCTTCCTTTCACTGCTTATTTCTCAGAGGCCGCCTCTCCAGATTAGCCAAGATGAAATACAACTTGCCATTTTACAAGAAGCTCTGTGACTTTGAAAAAACGCTGCGTGAGAGCATCACCTGCACTTATTCATCAGGTGGGTGGAGAAATTTTCCATCCAGCAAAGCCGAGAGGTCTGTGGTTTGAGGCACTCTGCCTAGCGTTCTGCTAGCGGTGACAGATGGTTATTTCTCCAAGGATCAGCGCTAGATGAGAACGCATCACACGCTGTATTACATCGGCAGTTCCTGGAATCATCACAAGGGTGCTGCTCGATGATGGCACGTTTGTCACGGCGCCTGAGATGTGCATTCCTAAAAACTCTTCTCTCTAGACTGGTGAATTTTGCGAAAACGCATCACTCGTGACCACCCCTGTGCATCCCGACCCTCGGGACCTGCTCTCAAATGAACGCTGATGCCTGCGGCTCCACTGCTTTGAACCGCATCGCCTTCGCGATTGCTTCTCCGCGTTCACTCGCCCATAGCAGAGATTCATGCCGAGCACTCGCCCCCTCCTCCACTCCCCCCGGGCTTCGTCCCCCCCAACCCCCTCGCCACCGCGCAACCGCCCTCACGGCCAAACCCTTCGCATCGAGACTCCCGTGAGCACAGCCGTGTCCGCGCCCCCGGTACCCCTCCTTCCGCCGCCGCCCGCCGCGACCAGCGCAGCTCCGGCACCAACTTTCCTTGCGCGGCGGAGCGGAGCGCAGCGCAGCATCCATTCCCCTCCCCAGCCCGGGGAGGGGCGGCCCGGGGTCAGCCATGCTGGGCCCGGCGGTGCGGCTGGCTCTGGGCGCGGGGGAGCTGGGGCTGCCGGCCCGGCTGCCGGCCCTCCTCTGGCCCGCGGTACTGCTGGGGGCTGCGGCGGCCGCGCTCATCGTCCTGCGGAGGCTTAGACGGGGCCGGGCCGCGACGGGGCCCCGCCGCCTCCGCCGGGACAACCAGGGGGCGCGGGGGCAGGAGGATGAGGACGAGGATGGCCCCCGCCGGGCGGCCGGAACGCTACCGGCGCTGCAGCCGGAGGAACAAAAGCGCACGGCGCAGGTAAGGGTGGCGGGGGAGCTGTCGGCCCGGCGGTGTCCCCGGAACGAGCATCCTTCCCTCTCTCCTCCCCAGCATCTTCTCCTGCCTACCTTGCCCTCAACAGCACCGCCGGGCAGCCAGGGGTGCGCGCCCTGCTCCCAGGGGCTACAGCCATCCCATCCCATCCGCACGCTCGGGCAGCTGGTCCTGCCTAGAGATGCAGAGTCCCAAACCTCTTCAGGCGGTTTAGGGGTTAGGGGCTCAGCTTTCATCTCCGAGCCCTGCGGTGGCATCAGGGTTATAGTGTAAGGCAGCAGGTTGCTGGAGCACCTGGCCTGGGATTGCTAGAACTGGCTTTTCTTCCACCACTTTGTCTAGCACAGTAACTCCATATGGGCTTGGTCCTCTCTGCAGAGAGTTAAGAAAACTCTGGTTAGTGTCCATCATGTTAAGGAGGATGAGAGCACGGTATCTTTCCTGTGGTGTTAATACAATATGTTAATAATGTGTATTTACTCTGAATCAAAGCTTTGTTATTATTGCATTAATGAGATGTAGTAACTGTGTGCCGATGACCATGGCCACCTTGTTGAATCTATGTTGTGAGTTTGATGTGATGCACACCAATGGTGTTTCCATATGACATTGTAATGACTGTCTCACTTTGACTTTCTGTAAGCTGTCTGTAGTGGCAAATCTCAGCATACAAAACAATTTCACCAAGGTACTGCAATATGGAAACAGGAGAACACACTGGATATAAGTATGTGCTTAACATTAATACATCAAGCATTTCTGAACAATGTTATCTGTTACTAGTATCTCCCAGGTCTCATTTCTGAGAAAGACATACAAACTGGATTTCTAGGTGGGCTATAAAATAAGTGGGTTTGTTCTTCATGAACACATATGTATCAGGCTTTCCATCCTGACACTAGCTTTCAGGGGTTTATTATTTTGTCATGGAAGTTTTAACTTTTAGTTGAATTATATTTTAATAAGGTATTCCATTTTAGGGTATTTTGTCTTTCATCAGTAAGAGCAGAATCTTGGCCTGACAGCATAGGTATCCCTGAATTAGTAAAAAAACAAATCAAACAGCAATCCAAACAGAACTGCCCATGCCAAAGGATGAAGAGGGATTTCAGTAACAATCTTTCTAATCATCAATAACAGTAACAATCTTTCTAATCATCAATACTAGATGACTTGACTTGGCTGCATAAGTTAAAGTCTTGCAGAACCACCAGTCACTGGAGGCAGTATAGGACAGAATGGGGTGGACACCCCCACTTCTGTCAGAGACAGGCCTGGTGCTGTAACGGTGGTGGGGTTATTAGTTCAAGCTGAAGACATTGGTTTGAACAGATATTTTCTGGTGACAGATGCTGTAACTCACAGGCCTGAATAACAAAAAAAAAAAAGAAAAGGAGGAAGAGAATAACTGAAGGGATAAATTTGTTTACAGTCGTCCACAGTTTCTATCATTAATGTTGCTTTTCGTGGCTCTGAGTGATTCCTATTCTTTAGCGGCTGCATTTACACAGAGTAGCATCATCCTGTATATGAGACCCACTTATTATTTTGCAAGTGCAGAGGAGGCGAAATAATGGTCCTAAGGAAGTAGCAAATGAGAAGACGATGATGAAGAAAAATAACTTAAAGGTCTTAAAGAAAGATAACCTGGGGAAAACATCTTACATGCTGAAATGAAAAACTCAGGCTTGTCTTCCCATGGCAGTACCCTGCCCCTTCTCTTTTCTATTTGTCTCTTTTGTTTTCTTTTCCCTACCCCCTTCTCCACTGCTTTTTGTCATTTCCCATCATGTTATCTCTGTCTTTGGAACATCATATCCTTGAGGCAAAAACTTTATCTCCTTACGTAAGTGTAAAATGATGCATGCTACTTTGGCACTTAGCTGATGCAAGGATGCCAGAACAGCAGAACACCTTTAATATGCCAAAATTTGCATATGAAAATCTCTACCAAGGCAGCATCAGGGATATTACTAGTAACAAAGTCTTACATCCATAGACGGCCAATGCTATAAGCTGGGCTGCACAGGTATTACAGGATGGGAGCCCCTCTTTGCTGTCTGTCTCCTGAGGTATGAAGCCAAGAGACAAATCGCCTCCAGTGCTCAGGTGTGTTGATACATCCCAGCAGCCAAACATCTGCATATCCTGGAGTGATGGATAAGTCAAGATCTTAATTAAAAGAAACTAGGCAGTTAGTTATTTTTTCAGTTTGGGAATGCATGTTTGCCGGTGATTCCCAGCTGCTGCCCCGTGGGTGGGCTGTGAGACTCCCGGGAATTGCTCTTACAGGGCTGCAGTTTCTCTGATGTAGGACTGATCTCCTTTCTTCTGCCTGCCCTATTCCCCTTAGCTATGGGCAGCCAGTGCCTGCTCAGGGTGCATTCACTGGAGGGCGCAGTTGACCTTAGCTCTTCGGGCTCCTTGCGAGGCTGAAGGTCCAGCCCTGCCACAGCCCAGCCCTGCCAGCCACCTCCATGCAATCCTGCCCAGGTCCAAGTCACTAAATGCAGCAGTGCACAGCTATGTCAGTCTCTCCCCGTGCCAGTACTGCCGGCAGGCAGCTTTCAGGCTTTTAATCTCACGACATGTTTGTTAACTTAATACACATCTGTGTATAACAGACTAACAGGATGATTACTTGTCTCAGAGCAGGTTGTAAGATCCAGTCAGAATTGTTTTCACAGCCCCTGTCAAAGAAGTCTGTTGAATTAACTCTGTTTAAATGGATGCACACAATAATACAAGCACATTTTGAATGTGATCTTATGTGCATCACACATAACAAGTTACATTCTGTCGTCACACACACACTAAATCTCTAGAAATGATGCTGGAGGGTGTTTAGCCTTTTTCAGGATAACCTTTTCCCTAATGAAGAGCCTTCTAGGAAATTGCTAACGATTTGCTGGAAGCCAACAGATGTGAGCAAGACTGCTGTTGAGTTTTGGGATTCATGTTTATTCAAAGTTTTTGGGTTGCTCTGGAATTTGGTCAGTTCCAAACAAGCTTTTTGCACAAGTGCTGGGATATCACCTTCCTTAGGCAACTTATAAAATATGTATTATCTACTGAATCCAAAAGGAAAAGTTTCTGCTTTTCACAAGTGTCTTTATAAACTGGAGATAACTTTCTGCCGCTTGCAGGGATTGCTTAACAGGACCAGATCTATGCAAACATATGCAGGCAGACCTTTCTTTTCCTCCCCTTTCATGTTATGCAGTATTCTTCATGCCAGTGCAACACAATTGCACAATTACTTTCATATAGTTCTCTTGGATGAAAATTGATTTTGTAAGTATCCTGAAAGGCGTTGGAGTTTGGTAATTGCCTCCTCTAAAATGGAGCCTTGATCTCTCGTTGTAATGCTGCTCTAATTAATTAGAATACCAAAATCCCAGGAAACTGATTTCTTCATCCCTCCTTGCAAGAGTGGTTTTAATCCATTCACCCTGTGAATTCTCTTCTGCCTTTCCCCAGATGTCTCATGAAATGATAACAGGAGCTGAGCTGAGGCAGGTACCCTTCAGCTCCCTGTATTTATGGCTGTTGTACACGGCCTCTTGCATATCCTGGACAGGCTGGCCAGCAGGAGGATGTGTAACGTAGGTAGCAGCATCTTACGTCTGCTTCTCTAATTTTCTCTTGAAATTATCTTCGGCTATGAATGGCTACAACTGCAGTTCTGGCTCCTGCTTCTTGCCATCAGCCTGTGTTACCTGTTAGTGCTCAGGGGCTTCCTACAGGCAATTTCATCCCTGGGAATATGTGCAGGGGAACAGGTTTTCTGTGCTGATGGCGCAGATCCTTTTCTGCAAAGTTCTTTGAGCATGCGTTTGGTAGGAGTAGCTCCTCTTTCTTTCCCCCAGCAGGGGCCTTAAACAAAGGGAAAAATTTCATGTATTTCCAGTGCATATTTCCCATATAACTGTCTATTCATTGTGTATGTTTCCCATGTAATTTTCTATTTGAACAAACTCTTCTTTCCTACTGAGAATACATTTGTCTGAAGTGATTTTGCCAGGGAACTTTGTATTAATGTATATATAATATATATATATATGAAATATATCATGTACATATAATAGCTATTAATAAGATTATTAATATTTACAATATTGATCACAAACCAAGATCCTCATCTCTTTTCTCTCCCCTTTGGAGGTACACATGTGTAGCATTGTAAGCAAGCGTGGCCCAAAGATGTTCCTTTATGTTCTTCTGCCATGCACGAAGAGCCTCTCAGCCTTTGCTAACAAACCCAATATGTTTTTGTGGGTTCACATTGTCACCTTAGCAGAAATTGCCATTGTGTTATCCTTTCTTCAGCTATTAGGACTGAACGAGTAATTTTCATAGAATCACAGAATGGTTTGGGTTGGAAGGAACCTTAAAGCTCATCCGGTTCCAACCCTCCTGCTATGGGCAGGGACACCTTCCACTAGACCAGGTTGCTCAAAGCCCTGTCCAACCTGGCATGGGGCAGCCACAGCTTCTCATGGCAACCTGTGCCAGTGCCTCACCACCGTCACAGGGAATATTTTTTGCCTAATATCTAACCTAAATCTGCCCTCTTTCAGCTTAAAACCATTTCCCCTTTTCCTGTCACTGCATGCCCTTGTAAAAAGTCCTTCTCCAACTTTCTTTGAAGCTACACCTTCCTGTGTCTCTGGTGGACTCTTGCTCTGCTTAAACCCCATCCCGTCTCCTCTGACGGATGCAGGCTTGTCTTTTTTCCATTCACCTGGATTACATTGGTTTAGGAAATAACTGATAAGTGCATCAGAAGCACAGGACCATGTGGTAGAGCCAGATTGGCCAGGATGTCTGCTTCCATTTGTGAAAACCTGATTCAGAATTAATGCAACTCAGTGCTGCTTTATTTCCCAACAGTTTTGTCATGCAGATTGCTCATTGTCTGCTGATGGAGCAATACAAGCTGTTGGCTGGCCGCAGCAGTGCTCTGGTTTGCTTACCCTGTGGCTGAGCCTTTGTGTCTGTGTGCAGGGGAGAAAGCCCAGCTTCAGAGAGCAAACACCAGACTGTAAGCGGTATTGCAAATATCCAAGTCATCCCTAGTGCAGGGCACAAAGACCAGTTCTTCCAGAGGATGCTGAAAGAGGGGAAGACTTCTTGCTCAGTTTTCAGCTTGTTGAAGGTCTACTGAGAAAGCTGAAGAGTGCAGTGTTACCTTGTTCAATAGCAATATAGCATATTTCAGGGAGGTTATTTAGTACCCTGCTTAAAGGTTCTTTTCTTCTTGTTCTTTTCTTTCTCCTCCCCCCTTTTTGTTTTTTAATTTAGTGCATGTTGGTGTTGCTTTTCCTGTACCAGTGTAGCCTTTTGTCCTAAGCCCACCATTAATCTTGTGATGTAACAAAAAGGGGGAAAAAAATGTTTTTTTGCACTGGAAATGAGCACTAGGAAACAATTTAATTTAAGTATTTCTTAAATCTGGAAATGGTTTTGTGTTCACAGACCCCCTGCCAGAATGGGGCAGTTTTGCTTCCTTTCATTTCCAGTGTTCAAGCCACTTAATTCGTGTTTTCTGAAAGTGGTAGCTGAAAACAATTTTCTGAGTCTTTATTCATGTTCTTGAACAAATTCCCTGATTTCCAATGTGTGAAGCATATAATAGCTCCCCTTGGGTTTCACACACTGAGTTTATTTTGTCCTAGTATCCCTCTACTGGGGAAAGCTTTGCATGCCTTCTTACGGAAGGCAATTTTAAGCACATTCCCCATGTGGGACAAGGGGCAGTTAGTGAACCCGAAGCTAATGTTCACATTATTTTTAATTAATCCTGTAAGCAGTTGGTAGCACTGAGATTTGAGAGCAGGCTTCCTGATCTGACAGACACTTACAGAGGGGTTTGGTTTTGTAAAAATGACTAGTCTCATGAAGCTATTGAAATGCATAGGTAAGTGTCTAGAGGTACAGTTTTATGGCTTTGAATACAGGGCTTATATGTTCATGATTAAACCCAGTATTTTTTAATATTTGAAGACCTGTCACTTTGTCTTCTTTCTCTGTGACTATGTAGAACTGCATTAACAGTGTAAAATAAATGCTAGCTCAAGAGAATAAAGGTTTCGGAGCAATCGTTAGGAATATAACCTCAGGTTACACAGAAAGGAAAAAAAAGGCAGGGGATGGGGGGGAAATCCTGTTCCACTGGGTCATGAGCAAATGGCCATGAACTAAAAATAATCTTCCTATTGTTCCACAGAATGTGAGTAGAAATTAATATGCTAAGTCCGAATCCACTAAAAGTACTCATGCTGTTTCTCTGCATGTATTTAATGTATTTGGAATTGCATTGATGATTTTATACACTCACTTAATGTGCTGTATCTAGATGTATTCTCCCTGTACAAACCTACATTTTTCATGAAGAAAAATCTACCCTGACAAAAATTAATTTCTCTTTAATGAGTCTATTATATTAAGTGCAATAAAATCATGAAAATTCCCTTTCCCTTTTCAGAATGGCCAAAAGGCATGGTAAAGAGGCATGACTAATCCCGCATCCTAAGGGCTTTGAACGGGAAGAATGGGGTAGGATGGAGTTCCTCAGCCATACAACCAGTTTACTGCCTGAAAAGGGGTTGGATAAAGGCAGGATTTAATACAAAAGGTCAGGCAAGAATAATCCCTTTCCATTGAAAGGAAACTGAACTCGGTAAAAATACTTGGTGATGAAAGGAAAGGAGTTGCTGCTATGGTGGAGAAGCAACAGATATTTCAGGTTTGAAAGAAGAGCATCACCAGAGTGGTGGGCTATTTGGTGATCATCAGTCAGTGGTGGTTTGTTTTTTTCTTGCACTCAGCTGCTCATTAGGAAGGATGCAACAAGGTTCAGGAGTCCCAGGTGGGTACTTAGGGCTGAATAGCCAGTCAGTCATCATGAAGACTCCTGGGATATAGTAAATGGCTGTCAACATTCTATTTTTATCCTCTTAGTCAGTGATGGAGAGAGAGAGGGTTGTTTGCCTAGCAGATGAAATATCATTTAAGTAGCGAATGTTGTGCTTGTCTGGTAAAAGCATACAGCAGTCAGACTGGCAAAGCACTAAAGTGCTGCAATTTTTCTAGCTTCTCCTTTGCTGTCATTTATATGGAGAGAAGGTCCAGAAACGTGATCTTGCCCCACTGAGACAAGTCTGTCAGAGCAAATAGAGTTTGCATCTTCCCTAATTCTCTGTTGCACTCAACATTTTCCCTCTGGAGCTCTCCCTGCCTCTGTGAGGGCTCTGTATAGCCCCCGGGCCCTGCTCACTTACAGCAGCCTGGGGGAGGAAGACAGTTGCATGTCCTTAATAAAGATGCCTCCTGCTCTCTGCATGTAGTCCCTCATGCTTGCAGAAGCATCTTGACATAAAAAGAGGCTAACAGGAGATCAGATGTCTCTTATCCTCTGTGTGTGTCTGAAAGAAGGCAAAAAACATCCTTCTCTTTGCCTCATAAGTTGGCACTGCTGTTTCTGTTTCTAATGGCAGTCTTGCTGAAGGTGCCTTAATTTGGGAGGTCTATTTGCAAAGAATGGTAAAAGAAAATGGTGAAGATTGCATTATGGGAACAGGGAAATCACCAGGGTTTGTTGAGATTAAAAGGAATATTGTGCTTACATGTTGTGTGGTTTCCCCCAGTCATCCCTTCCTGCACTCATCCCATAAAATTCATTTTTCCTGAAGCCCTGTGTCATATATTGAAAAATTACCTCCTCAACATTTTACATTGCATAGGAATTGTTGTTCACTAAAACATGATCTATTTGTATTTTCACACATTTAAGTGGACAGAAGCATATCCTGAGAAAGAAAGAATAGTGTAAGGTCAAGATCTACCATATCTAAGTGGTTCAAATTTTCAGCAAAATTCCCCTGGGTTTGTATTTTATGTCTCATGTCCTGTGTGAGAGGCTACTTCTCTCCCTGCTGCCGGCAGAGTGGTATTTTTCCCTTGAGCAGAGCAGGATATGGAAAATGGTCTGTTTTGTAGTTGATTGTGTGGAGTGCCTCTAGTAAATGAACCTGAGAATCTCAGAAGAGAAATGACTGCCTGTGGAAAAAAAAACAAAGATGGCCTTGCTAACTATTAGAAAGTGTTGCTGGATTTTAACACAGAAGTCATTATTTTGCTAGTGAATGTCCAGAAGAACATAATTATAAACAATTACATTGTTTACAGTTGACAGCTAAGGGAGATGAAAGAGATGAGGACAACTTGGTTTAAGCTTATAATTTGAAGATGGTGGTATTACTGGTGTAATCAGGCAGGGATTTCATCTCCTGCTACTGTGATATTTTACTAGAAGACCCACAATCGGTGTTGTCTGTGTATTCACAGTGGTATGTTGCAAAGTCCGCAATTTTGGGTCTTCCCCTCTGAATAGTTGTGGTGCATCAGTTGAACACCATCCTGCTAGATTCATGCTATGCCCTTGTCCACCATGAGCTTGTAAGTGGTCTGAGTTCCCAAGCAAGCATCTCCAGGGACAAAGCATTTTCCAGCATATATGTCCCTGTCATGCTGTCTTTAAGATGCTCTTTAAATCAGATCCTTCTGAGATTAGTGAAAAAAATAGCTCCAAAATCTCCACAATACCAAAGAACTAAGCATTAACAGGCTAAAGGACTGCAGCCCCACTGGGTTTACTAGGGATAGGCATGGCCAGTCACCTACAGGATTTTATTTGCTGGTAACTAATCATCGCAAACATCAGCAGAGATTTTTTTTTGGTGTCTAAGAAATAACTGGTTCATCTCTTGGAAAAAGCTGTTTCAAGCCCTGAAGATGTTGCAAGGTGCCTTTGGGATAACACATAAAAATGTATTGCTTTGTGGAAAAGTTTCCTTGTGTCCCTTGTGGCTGTTGGAGAGCTGTAATCTCACTCATCCCAAGGTGGCTCTGAGCCTTTGCCTCTCACATCTGGGTCTCCTAAAGGGATGTGGCCATCCAGTGAGATATTAAAAGAAAAAGAATCAGGTTCTAGCTTCCCTGATTTACTGCGCAGTGTTTGTGGAGTGTGCTGATCTCTATCTCTCTTTTCATTAATTGTACGTTATTTTTCAGCCCTACAGTGGCATTTTTGACAGTGTAGAGCGGGTACCACTCCTCTGCAGCTGAATCAGAGCAGATTTCGCCTTCTAGAGTGTGTGTGGCTAAACTCTGCCACAGCATCTTGAGGACAGAGATGACTTGTGAGGGTTGGGAGGAGGAGCAGATGGTGGAAAGCATCAGCAGTCTTCCCTTCCCCAAGAGGACTGAGGGCACCTGAAGCCCCTTCATCACAAACCTGTGAGAGGGTGCCTCCTGATGCTGAGGGGCAGCTCTGGGCTGCAGCCAGGGGTTTTGCTCCCTGCAGGGCTGTCTTCACCTACCAGGCATTGGGGCTCTCTGTCCTCCGCTGGCAAAGGTGGATGGATCAGTGTCAGTCTTGGTCAGGCTCCCTGCTGCAAGCTTTGGGTTCAGCTTGGCAGTGCAATAGGTTTAATGGAACTGAAGGAAACCTGAGCAGCACTGAACAGGGGTTGCATTGCACAAGGAAGGCAACCCAGGCAAGGGACAGGAGTGCCATACATTCAGCAAAATGCTCCTGTGTGTGTCAGGCAGAAAGAGGCACCTGCAAGAGGGAGGTCTGCTTTCTTTTGGATGCTGCCGCTTGTGTAGCATGCAGTGGCTCTTGCTGGCACAGTCCTTGCTGTCTCAGCTGCAGATTTACACCCTCCCCCCCCCGCAGCTGGAGGTTGGTGGCTGCCACTGAATTCTTAGACAGCCAAGACATGAATCAAACTGTAATGTGAAAAGTCCTTAAAGTTTCATGGTTTACTTCACAGGATCTAGGTAGGATGTAAGCTGTTCTTTTATTTGTTTAGCTCTGGGCCACAAATTCTAACCCAGATTTGTACTGGAACTTATTTAGCTATGTCTTTCAGCTTATCATACATATCATGTGAAGGTACTGAAATAATTGTATTTATATGTATATTTACACATATACACACATGCACATATATAGTCTGTAATGCATTTTTACTGTCCATGTTCTAGGTTCCAGTGAATGGCAAAATTATATCATCAGTCAACATCAAAGAGAAAAAGCTTGTCAAGGTACTAGCAAGAGTTTTGGAGTTAATATATTGTCTTTCAAGAGACTTGTTTTAAGAATATTTCCTATTTGGCAGTCCTTTGTAAAGATAATTTGTAAAAATAAGTTGTGGCACTTAAGAGGTGACTTAGGAACAGGAGACCAAGTAACTGTCTGGTACAGTCACACTGTGGTGCTTGTCACTGCCACCACAAGTTGGACGGTCTCATGGTCCATGCGTGAGCTGGGATCTCCTGTATTTCAGTTCCAGCTCTGACAGGGACATTTCCTTGGGTCTGGGCAAGGGTTTTATCTTGGGCATTGAGCACTTGTACTGTCATGGAGGAAAGTGTCTGTGCTTTACAGATACTTCTAAGTGAGGAGCAGCCCCCCACCCTGGGCAGGGAAGTGTGCTCCTGATAGGGGTATTCTGCCCTGGAAAAGTCAAGAACCACTTGCTAGAATGTTAAAGCTAGAATATTCAAAATTGAAGGCTTAAGGTTAGCTCTACTGCTTCATCAAGACATATGAAAATCACCTCAGCCACTGCTGTGCCCTTTCAGATTAGTGTAAACTACAGACATCTTCATTTAAAAAAGTCTGTTCCATGGGGGCTTTTTTGGTTAAGCATAGGCTGGGTCTTAACACTTGATTTCAGCATTGCTGGTTGTAAAGGGGGTAAATCATTTTAAGGTTTCCTCCTTTATAGGATGAAAATTAATTTTCAGGAATGATGAATGCAAATCTTATTATAGAGCAGGTACCTGAATTAAAATCTAAGCTTCCTAGACTAGCAGATAGGACAAATTTGTAGGCCAAAAGCTGCAGCATTCATTTGTTTGGAGTTTGCAAAGATATCGGATCAGGAAGACTTTTGCACCCCCCTAAAGATTCCAGTGACAACTGCTCTCCGAGTACCACTGTGTGGTCTCTGTTTCAAAACTATGACCCTGACTCTTTTCCTTCATGATGAAATGTAACAAATACCTGGTTTATCTTTCTGGTTTACCTCCTGTATACTGTAGCCTAGGAAGAAGAGGAAAGCCCAGTGCTCAGATAGGAAGGTGCCAAAAGACCTGCTTTCTGCAGAAAAAGACAAACTGCAAGAGGAGGAAGGTAACAAAAGATCTGGTACTTCTGTTATCTGATTTATATTAACAAATAATAACATGGGATGAAATATTTCAAAAGGGAAGTCTTCTCCACTATTCTAGTATTCTGCGTTATTGGGGAAAAATGCCAGTTTGAGAGGTAATTATATCTATTAAGTCCAGATTAATAGGGCTTTGAGCAACCTGGCCTAGTGGAAGGTGTCCCTGCCCATGGCAGGGGATTGGAACTAGACGAGTTTTATGGTCCCTTCCAACCCAAACCATTCTATGATACAATTCTATGTTCTGCTCCTTACTATGTATAACTAGGACAGGGACCACGTGTTTTCCTGTAAGAACTTCTCAGGTTCTTACCACATTCACAGGGATGGCCCATCTGCAGATGAGGAAGCATCTCTGAAGTGGCCAGAGGTCCACTGAGTAGCAGAGTCCTGTCTTCATGCTCTTACTTAATCCTGTGGCCTCTGCCATGCTGATGCACAGCTGAAGCTGTGGTCTTCCCAGGCAATGTTTTGTGGTGCCCATGATGGAAGCTGGTAAAGGCACTGGGGTAATATATAGCCAATTTCTAGCATGCCCATGAAACAAAGTCAAGATCTTTGCTTGCAAGCAAATCTGCAAAGCAATCTGGCAGGGGCTAGCAAGGCTTGGGCAGCTAGAATTTCACTGGAAAATATATTGCATCCTACGAGCGCCTCTCTGTCTCCACCCATCAAGGGTCATACTGTAAAAAAGAAACTCTAAGCTTTTCTGGACTTAAAAGATTATAATGTGATTCGTGGGGTCATGAGATCAAAAGAAGCCCTCACTGCTGTTGGACCAGAGTCCTCCCTGTGGGCCCTTATGCCTGGAGCAGAGTGCCTACAAGGCTGCCTGAAGAGAATTGGAAGCAGAAAAGCCTTTTCTTCAAACAGATGTTTAGTTTTGAACAGATGAGCCAGCTGAACTGTTTCACACTTATTTGGGGGTACTTTGGAGAAACAAAGAGTTTGCCTCGATGAAATCCAGGGACTTTGTTTTTCTTGTTATTAACCATTTGTGCCAGTCCCTCTGCTGACTTTTTGGGTCATGGAGAGCATGGATGGAGGCAGAACCTGGCCCATTCAGTATGAACGAATATGTGCTGAAATCAGATGTGTGGCAGAGGGTCTCCACATCGCAGAACAAGTCTGAGGGTATGTTCAGGGCTACAGAAAGCCAGTAAATTGAAGCCTTATTTGATGATTAAGATTTTCTCTGCTGTCAGATGTACAAGGCGGTGGATGCTCTGCTGTGACATCTCCCCTAAGGGAACGGGTGTCACGTCAGGCTGACAGAAAGGACAGAAGAATATGTGCAGTGACATGAGTCAGGACATATGACAGACAGGTTTGTGATGGGGATTTCTTATGTAACTGGTTTCTGCAGAGACAACAAAGGCTGCACGCAGGGAAGATGCTGCATGAGGCCGTGCTAGCACTCTCTGCCCTGATGCCGCTTTTACAGCCAGTATCAGAAACTACCAGATAGCTGTTTACCTTCGTGCTAAGCAATAAAGGCAGTAAAGGAAATTTCTTGTTTGCTTAAAAATGAACTTTGCTTTGTGTTGTAGGAGTTTGGCAGACCAAGATCAGCAGCAGAGAAAAGAGACACTTAAGAAAGGAAAGGCTGAAACAAAAAGGTAAATGTACAGGCTTAGTTTACACATCTACCCTGGCTGAGCTGGTCACCCCTTCTCAGTTTCCAACATCTTTCTTTTCTCTATTCGTCATTCGGCAGCAAAATCTTCACATTCATGTAGGCTCTTAACTTAGGAAAAAGCAACTTTGGGAGCTCTTACTTGGGAGCTTGCCTTTTACTCCAGGCTTTCATTAAAACACATAGTATTACCCATAGGACTTTGAAAGCAAATAAATGTCTGTTAGATCTGAGATCTGCTAAAGGCTTGTTGTAATGTGGATTACTTACTTCTGCATGACTTGAGAGAAGTTTTCTGATAGTGGATGTATAAAAACTTGTGTAATTTGCTCAGTTCCAAACAGGTTCTTTAATCCAGACCTGCATAGAGTAAACAGCTATAAAAGGGGGATAAAATTAAACAAAACTTTGTGCTCACTCTACGTTTTTCTTCTGAGGATTTTAAAATGTCTGCCATGTACTTGTGCCTATATACATTTCTACTAATCATGTTGTTATTAACATTATAACATATTAATATTATGTTTATATATGAAAGCAGGTCATGGAGTTAAGGTATTTGGAAATATTTTAATTATCTGTGGTTAAATGATCAATATAATAGTGAAACCTGTAAATTTAAAATATTAAAGTAATTTATAAGCTAAGATAGAAGTTTGAAATTGCAAGACATAGCTGGATAAATATGGGTGTTTGTGCACTGTCTGTAATAAGACTTGTCTTAAAGTGCTCTCAGGTAACCTAAAATCGAAGGGCAAGTGAACAGCAAATTTTAATCTAAAAATATACAGTTATTTTGGAACCACTTTATCATTTGGATTATATAATATTAAACATTGAGTTTAGATTTTTAACTCTTGGATTATCAAGAGTTGAGTTAAATATCTGCATGACAGTCTCTAATGGCTTATGGTGCTGAGGTCTCTACTTGCTCTCCAGCAAAGTAGATGGGTCTGTATTTGTCTTTCCTCATGCAGGTTGGCCTGTTGGCATTGGTGGTTCCAGCTGCATATGCAGAAGGTTAACGCATGGTTTAACAGTAAGATCTATCAGGTTTAAAGTGCTTTGCTGACCCAAGGGAAGGGAGCTCAGCTGACCACATTGCAGTTGAAGCACCAGAAGTCCTTGGTGCAGTCCTGGAGCCTGGGTTGTGCAGCAAGCTGAACCGGGTCATTGGGGTGGTCCTGTTTAGTATGGGTATTTACAAAGAAATGTGATCTTCCAGGAGAAATCCCTAACCCTGTCAAGTGCTGATTGCTGCACTTGGGAAGAAGCATCAGCATTAAGGTGTCTGAAGGTGGGGTTAATGACAGCAGTGGTCCCCTCCTCACCAAAGCCCCAGTAAAAAACTTTGCTATTGTGAAGGCTGGAGTCATAAAGTGCATTAGGAACCCTTCAGAACAAAAGATGTTGAAGGTATTTGTAATTATTTATAAATACTCATGTGCCTGGTGCTGATTTCTGTAGCAGCCTTGAATTAACAACATCCAAAAGGTTTGCTTTCTTTTTCCTTGGAGGTCCTGCTGTTCTCTTTCTCTCCCTCTATTGCTCTGGGTCCCCAGCTGGACTCTGGAGGCATTGAGCCACCCTTGCAGTTAGGAGGGGATGCCCAAGGCCTCTATAGTGCAGCGTCATCTCCTGTGGAATACTTTGCTGGATTGCATGGTGCCTTCCTTCTCACATGGTCTTTGTTATCTGCTGTTTCAGTGTCCCCTCCCAGGGGCTCTGCTTTACTGTCATTGTATCTGTGAATAATTTCAGTTGGCATATAGCTATTACTTCTGATGGGTTTAGATTAGGTGTTGCTCTGTTGTTTCCCCTGTACAAACTCTTAATTGTAATTAAAAATAATGATGACCCTGTGATAATGTTTATTCCCAAGAAGACCCCAGCAGAGCATCTCTGGGTAGCTTGGTAGCTGAGCAAGCCTTTGACTGGGATGAGAAGAGTGCACTGTGGCCACTCACAGAGGACACCAGTGGTGGTGGAAAAGGTGCTCTCATTGCCAAGGCAGAGTGTGGGACTGCACTGAAGGCGTCAGGAGCCATACAGGAAGAATCGGCGTTCTCCCTGGCAGAAGAGGATGTTTTCTCCAATGTAGGTGAGTGTCAAGCCTTGCAGAGGGAAAGCTTCGTGTCCCGCACAGTACAGCCTCACCAACATGCATCCTGCACACCTGCAATGTTGTCCAACCCTTTAAACCCTGCTACTTATTTTCCAGCAATAGTAATTCCTGTCTTTGTAGCAGGAATTTTTTTGTGTTGCAGGCTACCTGTTGGGTACAACTTGTTTTCTACCCACAGGTATGTAGTGTTTTGTTCCTTTGCAGACAAAGCATTTCCTTTCCTTTTCAAGGACGCTCACACATAGTCAGTCAGGCTTCAGGGTCTATCTGCAGCATGTAGATCAAAGCAGTATGAGTCAGGGTATTCCTATATCAGTTTGGGTATTTGACAGTTGGAAGTAGTCTGTTCCTGTCAGTGCTGTGCTGTACCTACATATTTTGCCCAGCTTCCCAGCTGATTCACCCCTTGCTCTTGTTCAAACAAGGTCGTTTAGAGCAACTTTGGCTCTCAGTTGTGCTGTTGGGGCATTCTCTATGTAACATAAGCTGGAGGTGGGAAGCTGAGTCTCTATAACCTGAGACGCCTTTAAAACAGTGAAGGGGTGGACTACCAGGCCAATCTCGATGACTGGATTGATTGGCATATAAGGCCATACAATGAACCACCTTCAGTATCAGTAATCCAGTACTCTGGTGATTCAGAAAATGGTTTTAGATTGCCCTTACATGAGTTACATGACTTGCTTTCTCTGCTAGAGTCCTTTTTTCTTTTCTTTGCAAAGTATAGGGTTGATGCAGGGAGAATGTTAGTACCATTTTTTACTCTAATGCTTTCAAAAGGCCAAATTCCAAGCTGATATGTGATTACAGCTTCTGCCACTTGGGCGTAAAGGGGACAGGCATCGGTTCAGATGAAGGAGGACTTTGATTAAGTCCAGAAAAGTCCCATGCTGGTGTGATGCACACTTTGAAGGGCTGAGAACGTGTATATGGTGACTGGGCTGAACTCTTTCTGTCCATAAGAGATAATTTCTCCTTGCTTGATTCTTCTCCAGCAACAGCAGTGACTGCAGGCTTGGGATGGAGTGAACAGGGAAGGGCTGTAATGAGATTGGGAGTGTCAGGTAGGAACTGCAGTTGTCAGCTGTAAATGTGACATCGCATTTTTGGTTACTGTTTGTTTGTTTTCTAAATGCAGGAACATGGAATATTGCAGAAGTAAAATCCTGTTCTGTGACCTTTGGGACATTATCAGACCTGTCCGGGGAGTTAGGTGAGTGTTCTCTCTTTGGACTTCCATGTGAATTCTTCTATTGCTTTCTTAGACCCTTGGCCTAAAGTACTCTCATTGCTCACATACGGATCTTCTCCCTTGCAGCAGCATTTCATTAGACACTCTCCCACATAAAGCTTGCTTCCATCTGCAATCCAGCATACCAGCATTTGAAGAAGTGACATCAGAATGTTTTACTTGGCACTTTCCAAACTCATGTCTCATCTTGGAATAAATGACAAAAAAAAATATTGCCAGCATATTCTCCCTGTTACATCTGCTCACACAGGGGGGTTCTGTTGTGTTCTGATGTGTTCTGATGACCAGCAAATTCAGAGAATTCAGACACAGTGGAGAGCAGATGCCCAGGTTGGAGAGGTCCCGTTAGAGGTTGCCTAGCTAGAAGCTTCCTGGCCAGCACAGCAAAGGTTTTCCAGCTTAAGCATCTCCACACATGGCCTTGAGAAGGATGGAACACCTCCTGATTTTGTATTAAGTTGAGCCTTGTTCCTGGCTTTCACTTTGCTTCTCTGCAACTGTCTGTCCTTCTTGCTGCCTGATTCATACACTTTCTGCCTACCAGAAACTCACATTTGTCTGGAGGTCCAGGTAGCTGGCTGATGAATGCAAAGTCTGGTCCTGAATCTTTTTGAGATGCTAAAGGCAAGCAGAGATACACATAGATAGACATCTGTGCACAGAACAGCATGTGTGGTGTAAGCCAGAATGCTGAAATTAATTTCTAAAGCCAGACATGGTAATCAATAATCATTCCATATTTAATATTCTATTTTCCAACACTGCATCAGTGGAGTGAAGCAGTTCCTAATGTGCAAGTACTCAACAGGGAGAATATTAACATTGTTCACATTTGCATTTATGCAGAAAAAAATCAAACCAATACAGAACAATACAGAATCAAGGGAGTTGTTTAGGTGAAAGAAAGAAAGGAAAGATCAGATATGTGAAAAAAAAAAAAATCTAGTGTATAAAAGAACTGAAGAAGATGCTACTGCCGATGACACCAAGCTGTGTGGTTCGGTTGATACGCTGGAGGGAAGGATGCAGATAAAGGCATAATTAATTGGTTCTAATAATGTGAATATACCTGTGTGATTATCTTTTAGGTTAGAGGGGTGTTTTTTGGTTTTATTTTTTAAAAGGATGCCTTCCTGTATGCAGATAACGTGAAGAATAAATCATCCAAGGCCAGTCCTTCCAGATGCTGTTGGCACGCCAGCTCAAGTTTCGTCCCCGCAGACAGTGCATGGCAGGGGCAGGGTACGTCCCTTTGCTCTCTTTCTATTGAAACACAAGTGTACCAATGCTGACACCCTTTTCAGTCTGTTCCCTAAGCCTCAAAAATAAGGGTCCACTTCCCATGTGGCTCATCTGCACAAAGGCTGATAGAGGTAAGGAAGAAATTCAGCTTGTGTCTGGTTTTGGGCAGATGCCCAGAGCTGCTGTGAGCTTGGCCAGAGCAGCAGGTGCCCTGCACGGGATCTTTGAGAAGCGTGAGAACATGTAGTTTCTTTATGTTTTTACTTAGAAAGTGACAAAAAGGGATAAAGTGCATACAGTCTTGTTCAGTGCATTCATACTGCTGTGCAAAGCGTAATTAGACATTGTGGGTAGCAAGACCAGCTGTAGGGAGGCTGTCTGAAGGCTTCTGTAGCCTGGTGTCCTCTCTCCGGCAGTTGCACATAGTAGTTAAGGGCAGATAAGCACAGGAACAGGGCAAGCACAAAACGATCCCTCTCCACACCCAGCTGAGAGTGGATCAGGGACTCCCTGAGCCAGAGGCAACAGTATGGTCTCTGTGCTTCAAAACCCCATGTGTTAGCAGTCATCGCAGATTATTAAATTTGTGCAATGAATGAAAATTTGGGATTGGTTTTCATAACTGGAGCATTGTGTTTGTTGCCCTCCCATCACTGGGTGGCGAAGGTGGAGCTGGATGGCTCCTTTCCAGGCAGCCCCTGGCCTGGCCTCTGTGGGGTGGCCAAGGAAGAGCTGCAGGGAGGACAGGGTGCTGCTAGAGCATGGGGTACCTCTGCCAAAACTGAAAGTCTCCTCTGTAATACCCAGAACCCACACGCAAAATCCAGCTCCAGTGGACTCTGACAATCGGCATTGCAGTCTTTTTATGACTGGTTGCTTTCTTGTTACTTTTAAAATCTGCTTGATAGGCCAGCGTGGGTCCTGAGTGGCTGGAATAATTTGGCATGAACAGTGGGGGTATTATACGGCCTTTTCTCTTGACTTTTTGGTCAGGACTGAAGTATCTGTTTATACCCCTGCTGCTGGAAAGCTTTTACCCTGCTCTTGCAGGAATGGTGGCTGATGAGCCAAGCAGACCCCTTCTTGCTCTTCTAGCTGCTCTGATTACCTTAACTGCAGGGGAACCCAGACTGGTTGAATGCATTGAGGAGAACACACTGCGGTCATCACGCTCCACTGCCCGGCAGTAAACAGAGACTTTGAAGCAGACACATCAGTTTGGCCATCAGAGGATTTTGTAACTAGCATAGTTTGCTTTAAAAATATAAACAAAAAAAAAAACCTTTAAAAAACTAAACCAAAAAAAAACCAACCCTAAGCATTCCCTTCCCTTAGTGCTGTGTTTGTTCATCACCACGTTGCTGCTGGGCACTGTGTAACTTCTGAGCCCAAGCTCGTCTGCACAGGAAGGAGGGAGGCAACGCAGGTAGCTCTCCAGCAGCCTTTCCTTGTGTTGCATTTAGCACATGTCACACTTTGTGCTCTTGGGATTTGATCTGCAGTTGCAAAGCCAGGCAGAGCTCCACTTTTTCAATGCCCCATCTGGAAGCAGAACAGATGGGGCAAGTACAGCAGCTTGCTCTTGCAAACGTTGGAGCAGAAGCATTTTGATTGAAAGCAGAAATGGAAGGGTTCCTGCCCGCCCTACAGCTTGTTTCTTAGTAGTAGTAGTATTTTTCCTTTAATTCTTCAGTCTTGATATTGATGCAGAGGGGAGTGTCACAAACATGTATTCCTTGAATTTAGATGAGGAAATGGTTGGCAGTAAGGCCTGCGCTGCAGGCTAAATGAGCTCTTTGACAGTTAAACAAGGCCTGTTAGTGCTTGCAGGCCTCTGAACTGAAAAAAATAAAAGCCATTCATAACCTGAATATGAGCTGGGGTCATTTTATCAAATCCAGATCAGTACATTTAATGAGTCTCTTTGTTCTGTGCCAGGTTCACGGAGCAGCCTGGGCTGGCTCCCTGCTCCTCATCGGGATATCTTTTTGTGAAGTACCAGTAATAATAACATCCTAACCAACAAAAGGTTTGAGTCTTACATGTTGTTGCCACTGAAAGTGTATGTACATGGAGAGAGGGAGTTAGTAGTTAGGGAACTGAGGTCACTGTGATAGGGGTGTGTTTAAAAGACTGACAAATCAGGCTTATTTCAGGATTACACACTGCTAGGGTGATGTTCATTAATGATACACGTTGCTGGTGGTTAATTCTTAATCACTACCACATCTGGAGTGCTGTGCCCATTTCTGGGTTCCCCAGTACAAGATGGGAATGGACATACTGGAGTAGGTCCAGCAGAGTCTGTCATGTGTATGAACACCTGATGGGGTGGTTGCCTCTGACAATCACAGGAAATTCCACTTACACATGAGAAAATATTTGTGCTTTTTTTTTTATGGTGAGGGTATTCAGGCAGCAGAACAGATTGCCCAGAAGGTTGTGGAGTCTCCACCCTTGGAGATGTTAAGATCCTGGTGGCTACATCCCTGAGCAACCTGCTGTAGCTGAGCCTGCAGTGAGCAGCAGGGTGGAATCTCCAGAGGTCCCTTCCAACCTCAGCGATTCTGTAATCCTTGTTCTGTCATCAGCCATTGTCTCTGCATATTCAAAAAATTAGTCTTTAGTAATCTAAGCCATTAGCTATGGGTGTTGAGTGTCTTGGAGCTGAAGCCACATGGCCAGCACTGATGATTGCAGCCCCAGGAGGAAATTGAAGTGGTCAGCACGCTTCCATGTGGGAAGGGGGCCCCAAAATGGGCAACTTACTTCAGTTAGTTTTCCCTGCTCATCATTAGTATTTGCATACTTTTAATCCCTGCCACAAAGCTGAGAGAAAGGGGGGTGAATCTCTTCTGCTTCTGGCATAATTCACTTTCTTTTTGAGCCCAGGAACTGCTCTGGTTTTGCCAGGCACCTTTCTTGCTTGCTCTGCAGGGTTGTTCTGGATCCTCCTGCTCTTCCTCCTGTGCTTTACTTCAACAGTTTTAACTGCTTGCATATGTTTCCCAATATGGCCTTTGTGCACCTGTACCACAGGTCTGCTGCTGCCCCTTTGATGACACTGATGTACTTATGCTTACCCATCTCACAAAATACATTATAGGCCGCGGATGGGTTTGCTGTTACAAAATGTGTAACCTGCACAGAGTGGCTGGCTGGGCTGTTGTAGAGTACCTGTATCAGGTTCTAAGGCAAGCACATAATGATTTTATCCCGTTTTTCTGCTTCAGAGTGCAGTGGACCTGTGCTTTGGCAACAGCACAAGGCAGTGTCAGAAGTCCCATGTTCTGCTTTGCAAATGCAGCATCTCACGACAATGAAGGTTGTCTTTCTACCTGTGACTTGGCATCTTCCCAATGAATCCTTTATTGCCAAGGCAGGTTTTGCCTGGAACCCTCAGACAGCCCCATTGTCTCCTGGCTCCCCTCCTTCTTCTGTCCCGGGGTTAAAATGAATTTTAATTTCTTTGTTTCATGAGAATAAGCAGCTTCTTTCAATTAAAAGAAGACTTTAGTCTGGGATTTACTTAGTATTTTTGCATCTACTGAATTATGCTAGAGGAAGATGCCAAATGAGGGACACCTACACCCAGCTGAAACTGAAACAGGGTAGATTTAGGTTAGATATTAAGAAGGTATTCCTTACTGTGAGGGTGTGAAACACTGAAACAAGCTGCTCAAGGAAGCTGTGGATGCCCCATGCCTGGAAGTGTTCAAGGCCAGGTTGGACGGGGCTTTGAGTAACCTGGTCTAGTAGAAGGTGCCCCTGCCCATGGCAGGGGATTGGAACTGGAAGGTCTTTAAGGTTTCTTCCAACCCAAATCATGATTCTATGATTTTCTGAATAGATTCTTGCTTGCCACCTACCTTAGTCTCCCGGCAGCTCCACCCAGACAAAGCTGTACTTTCCTGTTCGCCTTCTGCTAGACCAGGTTGCTCAAATCCCTGTCCAACCTGGCCCTGAGCACTGCTTTTGTAAAAATGAACATCGGGAATTATCAAGATGTTGGTCTATAGGTACACTGGGAGATACCACTTCTATGAGTACTAAACCCACCAGGGGAACAGGAGTACTTGTTGCTGCACGGAACGTTCGTTTTTGTGTTTGGTTTTCTCCTATTGGAGGAATTACTGACCAACTTTAGCCTGTGAGAGAATTTATGACCCATGGAAAAGCAGTTGCTGATTTTAAAATATTAGAGACTATTCAAAGTTTAAAAACATTCCAGGAGTTGTCAGTGTAGAAAGGAAATACGCTACACAAGAGGAGAGATTTTAAACCACAGGCAGAGTGTGCACTGCACAGGCTAAGGAGCTGGGACTTGCCGTGTCCTCCCTCCGATGCACCTTGTGGCATAGTTAATGGGCTGGGGAGTGCAGGTTGCTATTGTCTTCATCCACAACAGCTAAATCCTCCAGAGTTCTGAGCCAGACCCTCAGGTTACCTAACTGGGGAGAAGCAGCAGAAGCTTTTTGGTGCTGGTATCCCATGCTACAGCTTACACAAACTGTTCTTCAGACATCTAACTCATTCATGTATATTGTGCCTCTCTCAAATCTAGATGCATTCATTTGCCTAAAATACTTAGACTGTAATTTTATTGAGGAATGCGTTCAAAAATACTTGCTCCTATTTTGTTGAAGAAGGAAAGAAATACTGTCTATGCATGGATTTTAAACTGAGAAACTTGAGCAATGTCTAGAATCATGTTTATGACATTTGGCAGCAAACTGGAGAGAGCAACTTCTTGGAAACAATTTTCTTCTGTCCTCCCCAGCATGCTTTTGGTTTTGGCCCTGCTTCAATGAGAAGTTTTTTCCATGCATCTTGGGATTTTTTTTTATATTTGTTTTTATTTTAAGAGACGTGACCAGCTAAGAGTTGTTATATGCTGTGTTTTCAAAATCTTTTTCCCTGTTAGGATAAGACTTGAGATTGTTGCACTCAAACCATTAAAAAATTATCAAAATCTCTCTAAATTGGAGAGACATCAATTTGATGGATGGACCACTCAATGGATAAAGAACTGGCTGGATGGCTGCATGTAAATAGTTGTGGTCAATGCTCAATGTCCAGCTGGAGACCAGTAACGAGTGGTGTCCCTCAGGGACTGGTGTTGGGACCGGTCTTGTTTAACATCTTCGTCACTGACATGGACAGTGGGATTGAGTGCGCCCTCAGCAAGTTTGCCGATGACACCAAGCTGTGTGGTTCAGTTGATACGCTGGAGGGAAGGAATGCCATCCAGAGGGACCTTGACACGCTTGTGAGGTGGGCTGATGCCAACCTCATGAAGTTTAACCATGCCAAGTGCAAGGTCCTACACCTGGGTCGGAGCAATCCCAGGCACAGCTACAGGTTGGGCAGAGAAGAGATTCAGAGCAGCCCTGTGGAGAAGGACTTGGGGGTGCTGGTTGATGAGAAAAATGAACATGAGCCGGCTTCAGTGTGCTCTCGCAGCCCAGAAAGCCAACCATATTCTGGGCTGCGTCAAAAGGAGCGTGACCAGCAGGTCGAAGGAGGTGATCCTGCCCCTTTACTCTGCTCTTGTGAGACGTCACCTGGAGTATTGTGTGTAGTTCTGGTGTCCTCAACATAAAAAAGACATGGAACTGTTGGCACAAGTCCAGAGAAGGGCCACGAGGATGATCAGGGACTGGAGCACCTCCCATATGAAGACGGGCTGAGAAAGTTGGGGCTGTTCAGCCTGGAGAAGAGAAGGCTGCGTGGAGACCTCATAGCAGCCTTCCAGTATCTGAAGGGGGCCTGTAGGGATGCTGGAGAGGGACTCTTAATTAGAGACTGTAGTGATAGGACAAGGGGTAACAGGTTAAAACTTAAACAGTGGAAGTTCAGATTGGATATAAGGAGGAAATTCTTTCCTGTTAGGGTGGTGAGGCACTGGAATAGGTTTCCCAGGGAGGTTGTGAATGCTCCATCCCTGGCAGTGTTCAAGACCAGGTTGGATGAGGCCTTGGGTGATATGGTTTAGTGTTGAGGTGTCCCTGGCCATGGTAGGGGGGTTGGAACTTGATGATCTTAAGGTCCTTTCCAACCCTAACTATTCTATGATTCTATGATTCTATGATTCTATGATTCTATGAAGTAGTCCTTTCAACAGCTTGTGCTGATTTATCTGGTTTTTTGCAACTCCTTCAGTTTGGGCAAAGGAATTAGACTGGTCTGTTTTGCCTTCTTGCCTGAGTATCGTTTGCCAGTGCTGTATGGAGAGGCAGCTCAGGGCTTGTGGCCAGAGTTTCAAAGGCACCAGATGCTGGCAGATAGAGAAACCTAGAAGATTTTCAAAAGTTTTTTGCCTAGTCCTCATGAAATGATAAGAATTGATGCAGGGTAGGTGTTACCTATTTAATGCATATTTACAGTTGCATGTATGCCAAGATGGTGCCTTTCTGGCTTACATTCAAGAAAAGAAAATAAACCAAGAAGATTAAGTCAAGAACGCAGTTGGTTCTATTTTTGATAGGAAAGAAAACACCAATGAGAGCATTAAAAAATGCATAAATTCTTTTCTAATATTACTCTTCCATACAAATAACTGCCCTGAGGATGGTGTGTTGCAGTGAGTGGAAAAGCCTGCTGTGTCTGCCAGTGTTTCTGGATATGCCTGAATCCTTCTCCATGAAATAAAGAAAATGTGAGACAAGCCATGCTATTAGTATTGTAAAGCTTGTTTTCTTGAAGTGCAGGATGGAAGCACTTTTGTTCCTGTATGTATTTTTCTGTCCTTCTTTAATTTTCCTCCTGTCCTGAAGAGTACAGTCACTAATTGTCAATCAGCAGCCAGCTGTAGTTTTCAAAATACATTGACGACGCATGTGCGTACATGCACAACCAGACAGCCCATTGGCAAGCAGGAAGATGACAGATCTCTGCAGCAATTTTGTTACTAGTGTGAGTCTGGGAAGTAGCATGGATTTGAACATAATTAATTTGTATGCTTGTCCTAACAGATGATCCTTCAGCTATTGACCTGGACTCTGACTGGAAGGCTCCCTTGGAAGAGTGGGGAAACTGGACGGGAGATGAGGAGCACCAGACAGGGGATGAGAAGGAGAAGGTGAGACAGTGTTGCTGCTAACTATGCTGATTCTATGACCAAGGAAGAGCTGCTCCACTGGGATCACTCTCAGCCAGACCAGGGTGTCCAAACCTGCCCCAAAGACGGGCTCTTCCGGTTGTGGGGGCCTTCCAACAGTGGGAGAAAGCACTTGGCATGGTCACTCCCCTGATCTGTCTGAGAGAGCTGGAGCTTGGGACACACTTGCAGGACGTGTGAGTTGGCTTGTTCTGAGAGTTCATCATGTGGTGACACTGCTGCCCTGAGCAGCAAACATCAGGTGTTTGCCACCCTGTGTGAATGAACTCTTTCTACTGCCACTGACCTTCCTGAATACCTGGGGCTCAAAAGAGGTGCAGAGTCCACAGCTGGCACCAGCCTTCACACCGTCGCAAGCAGCTGGGATATGTTTACTTAAGTGAGAGAGTTTGCTGACAGTGATGCAGTTGTGGAGAGGTAGAAGAGAGGACTTGCTGTTTGGCTTGCCTTGTAGAAGCACAGGGCAGTGACCCTCTTTGACAGCAGTGAGAAGAGCATATTGAGCTTTTTGCAAAGAGCTGTTTTAAGCTGAGATGTATGCATTACCCAGAGAGATGCCCTGCTTGTACACTGTCAGCACATGCTCCTGGAGGTAACCAGTTTTACTGAAAAAAATGAATCAGCAGCTCCATACCTCCTCTCATAAAATCCCTGATGCTTTCAGGATTTGCTAAAAGGCGAAGCAGGCATTTGTTTCTGCCTTTCTGGACTCAAAAGCAAAATGCAGCAGAAGAAGAAGAAAATGGAAGTGAAGAAAGCAAAGGGCGGAGCAGGACTGAGGCTTGTGAGTATTTTGTATTCCCAGAGTAGTATCTGGTTTTCCAAGAACAGAGGGGGGTGTCTTCTCCATTAGGATGATGTGATCTAAGGGGGTTTGTCTTCCTCTCCATCTTCTAACTTCCTCTTCTTTCTTCTCCCTGCCCTCTTATAAAAGAAGGGTAGCACAGTGACCAGTGTGTTTTTGCAATACAGTATTCCCCAACACATTTACAAAATAGTTTGATTTTGCAATGCAGAGAGGAACAGATGGCTTTAATCATGGAAGAAGAAATGCATTCTCAGGAAAATGCACTTCAGATTTAGTGTACAGCTGGGCTGTGTTTTACCCATGGTGGAAGGTCACCTGGAGATACTAACAGTAATGCAAATGTGGTTTCCAAAAGCCAGTGAAGATAAAGCAAGACCAGTGTTATACCAGTAAAACACTTATTGAGAGCAAAATGTCTCAGAGCACAACAGAGAAAGGCTGTGGAAAATGTCAGCTTGTTTGGAATGGGAGGTACAAAGGAACAGATTGTTGACTGGGTTTTGGACCAGTCCTTGGCGGTGATGTCCTTGCTGCTCCATGAAATGGGGACCCCCCATAATGTCCTAATTGTTTTTCATTCACTTGTCACTGAACGTGGCTCTGGACTTGTATGGCTGTGTAATATCATTTGTCTTCCCCTCACACCCACTGTGGTCTTTCCTGATCCTCAGGACAGTTTTGTTCCCTTGAACTCTTGATGCTCTCATTTTAAGAGAAACACTTTTAACTGACTCACTGACCACAATGCATGTGGTCATTACAGCAACCCACCAGTTACCAGGGTGCTGCCGGGCTACTCTCTCTCTTGCACATCCAATTAGTTGCTTTAGCCTTGTATGTACTTTAATGAATAATCTTAATAATGCTGTTCAGACTCCTCATGACAGCACAGTTTCGTCTGGCATGTTTATGATGGGACAGAGGGAGCTCATGTTTCATGTCAGTCCCAAATGCTGGTGTCTGCTGCTGTGCAAGCTCATCCTTTGGCGATAGACATAAAAAAATGAAATTACATATGAAGCCACATATACAAAGTTGCTCATCACACACCCTGTGCTACCTCTGTCAACTGTGGTCATTTAGCAGTCACATCTTAGTCTTCAGTCTCACTATACAGTTACAGTACTTTCCCCTCAATATATCTTGCTGTACTTCTATTCACTGAGGGAAACAAAGGGAAAGATGGTAATGAAAGACAATTTCAACACTTTAATCCCTTCTAAAACAAACAAAGTAGGTAGATGACGTGCCAGAATACTCTAATAATTTATAAACTAATTTGTCCTGCTGTTTCTTCAAATACCCTAATTCCCTCTGATAATGACATTTTCTCTCATATTTTGTACTTGCATATGCTTTATTTAACTCATATACTTAGTGAAGCATATTGTTTCAATTAAGCCCCAGGAAGGTTTGGAAACAAGAATGGAAGAAGGCCCAAGGGGCTTTTTATCCAGAAAACATAGCAGTGATGCAGTCTGTGCTTCCTTCAAAAACTCCTTGGATGTTGCTATTAATTCACCCAGTAATGGTAAGTGATTGTTTTTTGAACATCTGATGAATTTTTGTTTCAGAATAATGCATAATCTGAGGAGTGTTCACAAATGCATTTTTAACAGAATATGCAAAACGCTTCTTTAACTGTGTCATTTCTTAGAGAGGCTCTGTAAAACTTTGAGGTTTTTCTGTGACAGATACATATTCCTGCTCCTGTTAGAGTTAATAAGCAAAACTACTATTGCATTTAGTATTTTGCACAGTGCTTTTAAATGTGAAATAGAAGCAGATGTGTGTGTGAGTGAGTCAGAGCCTGCTAAAAACATACACAGCCCTTCCCATGACTTTGGATTACCCTTGAAAATAGGTGGCCCTTGTAAAACGTATCTGAGAACCCCAAAATACTCATTTCAGGTGAAAACCCAGCAGTGTCCAGGGACATGATTGCATGTAGAAGGTTTGTGCACTGGCCCCATTGTTTGTATGGTAGGTGTACCTGGAAAAAAGGAGAGGAGGAAGAGGAAAAAAATGAAGAAAGAGACTTGAAGGAGCTGCGCAGCTGCCAGAGTGACAACACAATGGGGCAGGCATGCCAGTGCACTGCAAGGATTCCGCTTTCTGTGATGCTGCACTGAGTCCAAAGCAAAGAGAGGATATAGGGGACCTCCCAGGAAAGAAAGAGGAGAAGAGGAGCTGTGAGCCAGAGTGTGTGAGTGAGTGAGAGAACGGAGAGAATGAGCATGCTGTGCACAGGAGGTGGCATTGAAACAGAGTAGCCGTTCATTATAAACTGCTGCTCTTGGTTAGAAGCTGTTGAATGGGGTTTGACTGGTTGCATTAAGTCCTTTCAGTTTTTCACTGCTATGTTGTTTGTCAACTTGTAATGTTATATGCCATTGTAGAAACAGTCAGGACGCTCCTGACTGTGACTGTACTTTGGTCCCATGGCGGATCCACCAGCTAGTCTGGTCTTCTCTGGCTTTTTTGCAGAGATACTTGTTGACAGGCTAGTAATGTACAGAAGGAACCATTGATCAGAGACAAAGGGAGAATACAAGGATCATTCTTAAACCTCCTAAATCTTTTTGACCTTCGTTGGCTGCTGTTATCTGACTATGGTCTCATACCTTGATGTATTTATACTTTTCACGCCACATAAGGCTAACTTGTTCTACAAGGGAAAATTTCTAAAGGAGATTTTAAAATTATTTGGAAAGATGATCTAAACCCTTTATTTCTCCTCAGGTTTCACGGTCTGCTAAAGTTTAAAGTCTGGATGTCCAAAGCATGTTGCATTTGTACTTAGAGTAGACTGAAGTAACTTTTAAAAATAATTTTTCTTAATCTGAAGGTTTTTATAGTTTTGTTAAATATTCCAATATAAATGAAATTTGTGAATGAAGTTTTTTAAAATGTCATTTTAGTATTTGTTGAAGAGTGTGTATTTCTTGTTGTCAGAGGGCTTATGGTATGGAGGAGGGAATGTGTTACAATTGAATACTGAGGTTTACAAAAAGCGCAGAGCTGTCACCACTAACAGCTGAAGCCCTTTATCTCTAGAGGAGCTGCAGCTTTACTGGCAGCTGTGAGGGTTCCATCAGAGGGTCTTGAGACTGTGCCTCCACCTGACCCATCCTAGAAGTGCTGCCTGGAATATGAGGTAGTGATTGAGAAATCTCCATCTGCATTGGACTTTGTGCCTTTGGAGATTGTGTGGGAAGATTACATTGGTAACGTGTTAAATGTATGCAAGTTTGTAAGCATTGGGCTGGTGCGCTGAAACTCATTTCACATGGAACACTGAGTAACTAGGGATGATAATGGCTTTACTCTGCCACAGCAGTACTCCTGATTGCATCACTGGGCTGGAAGATAGCCATGTGCTTTTGACATTGCAGCCACTGAATCCCGGATGCTGGCTTGTCAGCTTTATCTGGAGTTCTATGCTATTACCTGACAGCCTTCATCTGCATAGCTGTCAACACAGCTGTATCCTTCAGAGAAGCAATTAGTTGCAGCAATGTATTTGTGTTTCGAGTTTAGCTACTGTATGTTCTCTTGTGCTGTGACTGTTGGGTAGTTATCAGTACAGTGTGTCCTGAAAATTCAGCACAGCAGGATTGTTTCAGACAGGCAGGTGAAGGGTACTCTTAACTGCTACCACTTAGCAACCCACTATCTAGACTCTGCAAGTCTTGGTGATTGTGTCTCAATGTAGGCAAAATATAGGCAGTTTATGAGCGGACTGAATAGACCAAAGTGCTTTTATCTGGAAAGTAGCTGGTTTGGAGCAGATGTATAACAAGAAAATATATAGCGTCACTGGAGAAACAAGTACAGCAAGTTCAAGGATTTAGAAGAGTATGTGGGTAATGACTAAAGTTCTGCTATCTCTGAAGCCAATGGAAAACATTCATTCATTGACCTCACTGGGGCCAGGATGTTGCTCAAGGTCTTTGTTTAACATTGAAGATAACCTCTGTCATAAAAAAAAAAAAAGGAAGAATGAAGGAGATAAAGAGAGGCTCCTGATTTCTTCTGTATTTTTCCTCTGTATCTACTTGCAAACTTTTTGGTCTGTGTAATTATGTTTTTTTTTTCAAATGTTCATTGTTTTAATAATAAATATCAAAACTTTTGCCCAAAGCCCAGCATTCAAGAGCAGTATTATTTAATTAGTTTGTATGTGTGCAAGTAAGAGCATGTGTTTTTGGCTAAAACCATTTAATTTTCAAGCTTTTTTGGTGTACTGTAAATGTTTTTTAATATATTTACTTCATCTGAACCCTTTTATGGTGTGGTGGTTTAAACCCAGTCAGGCAATTCGTTAATGCACTTCCCCCCCCCCCCCCTTCTTGCCCTCCCCCTGCTCCCGGAGGGACAGAGAGGAGAGTCAAAAAGAATGCAACTCCCACAGGTTGAGATAAGAACAGTTTAGTAACTAAGGTATAACACAAATCACTACTGCTACCACCAATGATAATAATGATAAAGGAAATAACAAGGGAAGAGAATACAACACCTCACCACCAGCCAACCGATAACTCGCCCACCCCTCCCCCCCAGCCCGACCAAGCACCCACCGATACCTCCTCCAACCCTGCAGTCTCCCAGCCCTTCCGGCTCACTCCCAGTTACATTCTGGGCATGACGTGCTGTGGTATGGAATACCTCTTTGGCTAGCTTGGGTCACATGTCCTGTCTCTGCTTCCTCCTGGCTTCCCCTCCGCCCTAGCAGAGCATGAGGCTCACAAAGCCCTTGGCCAAACCAAAACATCATTGTTATCAGCTCTGTTCCCAGGCCAAAAGTCAAAACACTGCACTGCACCAGCTACCAAGAAGGAGAAAAATGACTGCTACTGCTGAACCCAGGACATATGGTTAGGAAATCCTCATGACATTCTTCTTTTGTTGGGATGAAAGAGCAATCAATACCTGCAACACCGACAAGTTGACTGTGGTGCTGATGACAAGCAGCAGTAAATTATATTACCCAGTTTTTCTGACAAATTCATCAGTACCGCTCTTACTGACATCAGTGGTATCAGGAGAGCTGTGTGTTTCTTCTGCCTCCACTGTTCCACAGATGGGAAGTCATCACTGTAATACAGACGGGCTCAGTAGTTTATAGCAGCACATGATTTAATAATACATACTAACGTAAGCAAAGAAAATACATTCCTTCAACTGAATTGTAGTTGATTGTAGGCTTTCCTAAGTGATGGCAAACCTCTCTTCAGGAAAAGTTTGGTGTCTGTATTGTTTTTGTGATTCATGTGCGGTATTGGTACCATTGCTGAGAGTAGTCAGGAAAGTATTTGGGTACTGTTTGATACATGCCTGAAGCCTTTCTGCGCCGCATCCCCCAGATCTGCTGCTACGCGGGTTCCCAGGGATGGGCAAGTGTGCTGAGGGTCTGGTTCCTCCGTGAGAGGACTAAATTTAAAAAAAACAACCAAATCAAATCACTCAGCAACTGCTGTTAACTTCCACTTTTTCATTTCCTAGTCCTCGGAGGCTGAAAAACCATTGCTCAGCTTAACAAATGGTCTTTGCATATGACCAGCACCTTCGAAATCCAGACTGTTGAGTCCCGTAGGAAATTCACCTTCCTTTCAACACTGCGTGTTCAAGCTGCTCCCTGGTTTCTATGCGTTTAAGACATGTTTCCTCTTCTCCGCTGTGGGAATTAACTGTTCTGTGCAGATCAACAGCCTGCTATGCTGCTTCTGGCACTGGGAGTGTTAAATGAATGTGCTAGATATGCTTATTCTCCTAGTCTCTGATCTTCACCAGCTGAAGACCAGCATAAATCCTCAGATAGGAGATTCAGCATCCCTCCAAGAAGTTGGAGCATTGCTTGTGCTATAGCTGAAAGTTTCCATTCTCTGTGTAGCTTATCCCCTGAAAGGGTAAGTCTAGAGTAGCCTCTCTTTTCTCATTCCTCAACCCACTGTGGTCTAATTGCCAGTTCATGGGCCAGATCCAGCTGGTTCCCCCTTCTTTTTCCCTAAGCAATTTATTACTTGCTTGAGTAGCATATGCCTTGGGAACACCCAAAAGCTCTCCCTGCCCCTGCAGACAACCCAGTGGCTGGAAACCAAGCCTCTGGTGCAGCCACAGCATAGGAGGTGGGATAATGCATGGCTTAGAAAACATCTATAATCTGGTTAGGAGCAAGCAATTTATTGTTACAGCAGCAGCAGCAAATAAAGAAATACTGCTTTAAGTTTCAACTTTCTCTTAAACTCAGTCTAATCTATTTTTGTAATGATGCTCTTTCTTGGGGGAAGCCTTTTGAAAGTGGAGGATTGGCTACATCCCATATCCGTGGGCAATGGGTCTGTGAGTATTTCAGGGATTAAGATGTGGTTGATGCTGTAATTGATGAACTCCTGACCTACAAAGCTGGGTTTACTCATAGTCAGACTGCAGGATGCAGATGCAGAGGCTGGAGCTTTGCTTCACACTTAAACTGTGTTATAATACCATCAGGGTTAAGCGGGGCAATCGCAGAGAGGAATTTTGCCTGTTGTTCAATAATTATCTGCAAATGATCATATAATTATCAAGGTTCCACCCGATTTGCAGATCAGTGGCACAGCTGACATATCTGCAGGTAGACATGCTAATTGCCTGGCAGAAAGTAACACAGATCTGCTCCATAATACTGAATGTTTTTAAGGGTACCTGACTCCTTGTGAGAAGAGGGGGGTTTTAAGTGATGGGCTGCAAAGATGAGGTCTTGTCCTTCTTCTGTGATAGTACTGAACCTTACCCAAGGGTCTTTTCAAGGCAAATTGAACTTTTCAGTATGGGCCATACCTGGTAGCATTCAGCTCCACAGATGTTCTCATCTGCAAAGGAAGCGTCCTCCTGTACTGGAAGGACAGTGTAATACACTGGTCTCAGAAACAAACTCCCTGTGTCTTCTTGGGAAAAAGCCACTCTAACAGTAATTGACCCTGGTATTGTCCCATCAAGAGCATATTACAAATGTGGGGAACTTTATTTCCTGTCAAACTTTGATTGCTCTTTGCATGCACTATTTTCCTTTAGTAGTGGAAGCAAGTTGAAGAGATGTGATACATGACTTTATCGAGCACTTCTGGCAGCATCAGCTGCCTGCCACTGTATTCCTCAGGGAAACCTTTGCCCATGTCCCAAACTGTAAACCCATTAAAAGAGCCAACGTGTAAAGAAATAACAATCACCCAGAGGTAACTCTTCCTACTTCACTGAGCAGGTGGTGTGCAGGCCCTCAGGTTCCACCTTTTCATTGTGCCAAGATTCATGGAGACGCAAGTCTGGGCTGAGGGCTGGAAGGGAAGACTGCCAGGAAGTCCACTGCTCACTTTTCATCATGTGAAAGTACTGAGATATCTGAAATTGCAAGTACCATTTTAGATTACATTATTTTTAGACATTTTTATAGCTCCTCTGCTGCACGAAGGCTGCTATAAATGAACCACAGCTCTTGTAGATTTTGATTCTCTTGATGAATGCAAGAATTTTTATTCAATGTTTGATATTCAGAAAAGCTAAGCAAACAGCAAGTAACCCAGAAACACAGTCTTGTGCTAATAGAAGTTTTACATTATGCTGTCATATTTTAGCTGCTTTTTCTAACCCTGACTTTCTGATCCATCTGTTATGAGTTAAAAGGTCTGGAACTGAGTTAAATTGACTCTTGCTGGTAAAGGATAATTCATATTATTAACAGTATTCAACTACAACAAAAACTGCAGAAGCCTGGACCATTACATTAGGAACCCCAAAGTGATTTTGATTAATTCAATAAACAAAAGTAAAAGCCAATAACCACAAAACTCCATGTGATACATTCTTGTTACTTTCTTATCTCTTGCAAGAAACCACTGAATCTTTGAATTAGCCTGTTCTTCTAGCAGAATCCATCTTGGAGAAAAAGCCTATTGAAATTTGTTAATGCTGAATTCAGGAACATTAGAATTTCAGTGTGTGAGTCACCTACAGGAAAGTTTCCCTCCTGACTAATTTATTTCTGTGTTTTTTTTTTTTTTCCTTTTTTTTGATACGTTAATGCTTTGCTTTTACTCCAATACATTCTTATATTTTTTAAGGAAGCAAAATGCTAATCCATGCTCTCAGACCAGATATTTTTCACATTTTCTGACCAGTGCTATTGGTTTTTCTAACTTCTGTTGTATGGATCCAGTGTTATGTACTGCAGTATCTATGTAAAGACATTAGTTTCTCTGTGATGTTGAAAAAACTTTGCATTTTTAACTTAAAAATGGTTGTTCCATGCAGGAAATAACTGAGTCTGACAGCCAAGTCACCTATCTTCTTTTTTTTTTATTATTATTATTATATTATCTTATAGAGTAGGAGAAACATGCCTAGAGAAAAGTTAGGGGAAAAAATAGAAGTAGCTTGTTACTGTGCGCCTTCCATTTGGGATAGAAAAGCTCCACATGTCCTGCACTCTACCTTTTATTCCCTGGCAAAGAAGTCATATGACATGAGATGTGTTTGATGTTCCTACTGCATTCACTAGCCTTCGTGGTGCTGGTCAAATCAGTTCAGCTCATCGTGCCTCAGTGTCCCCAGTTCCAAACAGGGCAAGATTTTAATTACGAAATGGTATCAACTCTGCCTGTGGAGGTTACGTATGATTATCAGCTCATGGTCTGTAGGTTTCCCCTCACACACACACACACACACACACACACACACACACAGAGCAAATGCTGAAAGAGAGTAACACCTCGTCTTTCATAAGCAACCTGGCAAGAGTTCAGTGCACGCAGAGCAGTAATGATTACAGCGTAAGTCTAAACCAACATCTTTTAGCCAAGGATAGACTGAAGAATGGAACAAAAGGGAGCGACTGGGGAATTACAAAAATCAGCATAGAACAGTCTTAGTGCTCTGTTGTTCTGACATCTTGCAGGTTTTGAACTCAGCTTTTTGAAGCAGCTGAAGGAGAGTGGATCCTGACAACTCATTTGCTCAATCCTTACTGTTCTGCTGTCACATGTATTATTTTAAAATATTATTATTAAAAACTAACGTGCTTGGTAGAAGATTGCCAGGCCCTCTCAAGACAGAAGTTCAAATCTCCTGTCTAGACATGGATTTTGAAAGACCGAACAAGTTTGGCTAATGAGGAACACCGTGATATCAAAATTCATTTTCTCCCTACCTGCTGAAAGGGAAGGAGTTAAGTGCCTTGCTGGTAAAGGAATCTGAATAATTCTTTTGCAGCTGCTTCTCACTTGCAGAATGAGTAGGGCTTTCTGCTCTCACTGTTGTGGAAGTGGATGATTTGGTCCTGCAGTGTCAAGGTTGCTCTGCTATCTGGGAAGGAAAGTTTATCATCAATACTTGCTATTTCTCTGAGATTTTCTCTGGCTGCCATGTGCATTAGTGGAGTCCTTCAGAATTTTTAAAACATTTAGACTCACAAATCCTCTCTGAACTAGGAAAAATGACAGAATTAAGGCTCAGAGAAGAAGGTTTTTTTGCCTGAGGTCATCTGGGCCGCCTGTGGCATGAAAGAACTGGAGTCTTTCACAGAGGGTAGGACTAAAATCATTAAACTATCCTCTCTTCTCCAAAGTACAGGAAACAAGGAAGTCATTCTCAAAATACTTTTTTTTTTTTTTGAGGGTGGAGAAAGTGGAGAGTGTTTTTTTTTTTTTTATGCACACTCAATATTTCAACATCAGCCTATCTTGCTGTGGAAAGCTGCTTTGTGATATTAAATGACATTCACATTATTCTTCCCAGTGTCTTTTGTTGTCTACAGTGAACAAGCAGTGAAGCTCAAGGGAATCACATCAATTTTTATTTCGACCCTGGCTGACAGAGATATGAACACTTAATTAAGAGTTCTTTCATCTCATGAAAATAGCTCTGAAGATCTGAACCTGACATGTGAGCTGCCAGCGATGCTAGTCAAGGCGAAGTGTCCAACTGCAAGATCTTCATGGGAGCACTTGCCCTCACAAACCATTTCACTTGGGAATGAAATCTAGGTGTTTTCAAGCGGATGCCCAAACTCAAGCAAGAGGCTACTGGTTTCTCTTAGCTGGTCCTAAGGATTCCTGATTCACACAGGGACCAATCAAGAGGAGGGAGAGCTGCTCAACTTTGCAGGAACAATGCAATCAGTTCAGGCGTACAGTTGGCTTTGGCTTCCCAAGTGCCATTAGTGAGAAAACTGATTTATTAAATGACTGGTTACAACAAGATGCACATTCCTTTTCTATTTATTTACATGCATGCATGTGTATTGATTAAAATCAGTCTGGTTTTGCTACATTAAATCAGAGTGTTGATAATTAAGCATCTGTGCACAGGGCTTAGAACATTAGGTGCATTAAAGAAATAAACAATAGTTTATAATAGGATCATTAGAGCAGTCTTAGCAGCACTTACAACATTTTTATTCAAAAATGAAATATACCCTAAGGAAGAAAAATACCAGCTGTGGAACACAGGGGATTTAAAATAAAAAGGTCAGTTTTAAAGTCTTTAAGTAAATAAAGACAACTCAGCAACAGCTCATGTTTAAAAATAGACTAAGTAGCTAAAACAATAAAATGTGTTAATTGTAGGATCTGGAATATATCAAAAGAACAAGTACAGCCACCCTCATTACCTTCCCATTGTTCACAGTGAGGAAACTCAGTATTAATACTGACAAATGACATACATCTTTGTGTATATATGCACAGCAAATACTTACAGACCTAGGAGTGTTGGTTGTACAAGGCCAAGAAGGAAATAATTGCAGATGCACCAAGGTTAAAACAAACTGCGTGCGTATCTGTACCAACAGCTCAGGTCTGCAAAAACCATCAGCTGCCCCTGAGTTGGGGGAAGTTTATAGGTCCTGCTCCTACAAGAATGTATCACATGGAGTTTTGTGGTTATTGGCTTTTACTTTTGTTTATTGAATTAATCAAAATCACTTTGGGGTTCCTAATGTAATGGTCCAGGCTTCTGCAGTTTTTGTTGTAGTTGAATACTGTTAATAATATGAATTATCCTTTACCAGCAAGAGTCAATTTAACTCAGTTCCAGACCTTTTAACTCATAACAGATGGATCAGAAAGTCAGGGTTAGAAAAAGCAGCTAAAATATGACAGCATGATGTAAAACTTCTATTAGCACAAGACTGTGTTTCTGGGTTACTTGCTGTTTGCTGTCCAAGTGGCGGAGCAACCTCTTAACCCATACACATACAAAGGCAGCACTTCAATTTATACACATTGTTTCTAATTAACATAGGTATCTGGCAGCATCTGCAATTTTGAGTGTGACTAATGTGCTATTATTGTTACCCACTCATCTACAGGGACTTTGGCTCACAAAAAGTAAAGCAACTCTGTAGGCTAAAACTCTCCTATTTACCCTTTTATCACATATCCTCTTAGCATGTAACACAAAATATTAATAATTTCATCCAAGAAATTAAAACAAAAGAACAAACAGTTTAAACGAATTAAACCCTGTACAGTACTGGCTGGATTTCAGCCAAAGCCATGGAATGTTGGTAGCATCTCAAAGAAAGCCACTTCGGGCTCTACTAAGGAGACAACGCCTCCCGTTTTTCATGGAAGGGGCTGTCGCTGGGCAACACAATCGTCTCCTTAGGGCTTTGGCTGCCTACTCGGAGGCCACAACCGACTCTTTGCCCCGGCGAGCCTTCACTGGCACTGCGCGAGGAAGCACCAGAGCTGTGCCTCCGTAGATCCCGGAGAGGAAC
The DNA here is from genome assembly GCF_028554395.1 of Pezoporus wallicus. Taxonomy (NCBI): domain Eukaryota; kingdom Metazoa; phylum Chordata; class Aves; order Psittaciformes; family Psittacidae; genus Pezoporus; species Pezoporus wallicus. The sequence continues at coordinate 387,733 of NW_026642654.1, forward strand.
AAGGGGCCGAGAGAAATCAGCCGTGCGGAGGGGCCTGAAACAGGAGGAAGGAGATTGACCTCAACACGGTGAGAGCACAGCACCCCACCCCATCCCACCGCTCCAGGTAAGCGATAAGGCATCGCACTCAGCGGTGCTCGGGCCTGCGGCTCCGCCAGTCTCCTGTTGCCGCGGCAACGCGTAAACCCTCCCGCAGGCACTCCCCGCGCGGCGACTGATTGGTCAGAGCGGCGGTGACGCGCGCGGGGGTTTTATGGTTCTCAGCTGGAGAGGAAGTGGCTGGAGAGGGTGAGTCGTAAGCTCGCAGGCAGGACGGAAGTCGGCGTTGCCGCCGCCGCCATGACTTTTAAGCGGAGCCGGGACCGCTTCTACAGTACCCGCTGTTGCGGCTGCTGCCATGTGCGCACTGGCACCATCATCCTGGGCACCTGGTACATGGTGAGAGCCCGGCGTTGGTGGCACGGCGCCGCTGAGGGGGCGGTCATGGGTGGGGGGAGGGAGACGGGTGTGCAGCGCGCATGCGTGGAGCTGGGGCTTTGCTCAGCTTTGGTGCGCAGGTGTGGGACAGCGCGCGTGCGGCGGGGCGGGGGTTTTGAGGGGGCTGTGGCGGGGTTGTGGGGGTGGGCGCATCGGGGCTGCTTCTCACCGCAGGAGTTGTCCCCACTCGGGAGTCGGCTGTGTCTTGCCAGCTGTTAAGACTGTGCCTCGTGCCGCTCCCGGCGGGGGAAGCTGCACGGGTTTCCTGCAGTCATCCGCGTGATTCGAGCCCCTCTTCCTTCCCGGGGTGTGTTTCGGGCTTGCCTAACACAGTTGTTCCCCAGCGGCCTCATCTGTGGCGGCTAGGGAAAGAAAATAATGTAGAAGTTCAGGGCATCTTAATGTGGCTCTCTGAGGGGTTTTGTTACTATTACTTTTCTTGGATTGGAGGGACAGGGACATGTTATGTTTCAAGCAGTCCTGCACTTATCCTTCGTAAGACAGGAGATGCGTGGGGAGATTGGAATTTGGGTATGTCAGGGAAGTTGTGGCTGCCTCACCCCTGGAAGAGTTGAAGGCCAGGCTGGATGGGGCTTTAAGCAACTTGGTTCAGTACAAGATGTCCCTGCCTGTGGCAGGAGATTGGAACTAGATGAGCTTTGAGGCCCCTTCCAACCCAAACATTCTGTGACTTTATAATTCTAAGATGTGGTTCCCCTGAGTAGTGTTTAACCTCTGAGAGGAAGGTGAAGCTCTTCAAAATGAGCATGGCTTCCACTTGTTCCAGTTCCAGTTGTTTGGTACTCTGTATTCTCAACACAGAGGGGTAATACAAACAGATCTGATTTCCAAAACACCTCTTGTTTTCTGACTGGTTGGTGCTTTTTCTGAGAGGGTGCTGTGGTGGTGGAGCTGATATGTTAAAGGAATATTTTTGCAGTAGAGTGAAATACTGTTTTCACAATAGTACCAGCAAGTTAAGGCATGGAGCGTTAACTTCTCTTAGTTCTCTTAAAGGTGAGCTGAGTTCCTCTTTACTGAAGTCATTTCCTCATTTTTCCTTCCCCTTATGCTCATGGGCTGTAAAAAATGTGAAGTTAGTTTAAAAGTGTTACATCATACCTTTTCTGTTCTCCTGAAGCTGTAACCAAAGCCTGTATTCTCCTTTATCATTCCCCAGATTGTAAAAATAAGAAAATTCTGGATTTTCATGCCTTGATATAAAGGAGCTGTGTACAGAAATTGCTTTTACAGGCAGTGTGGGGGTTTGAAGTTTGCAGAGTTTATGGTTTATCTTCAGCAAATACATGGATAGAGTCTTTTTTTTTTTTTTTTCATCTTGGTAGTTCCACTGATTTAAAAAAAATACAGACGAACAATAAAATGGCAGGAGAGTGGAGTGGAAGAAAAAGCAAGGTGGGTGGTGGGAAGTGTACCAAAACTCTAGGAAAGGGGTTTTGGGGGTTTTAGTTTGGTTTGGGTTTTTTTGTTTGTTTGTTGGGGGGGGGGGGGGGGGTGTGTTTGTTTTTTTTTCTGTTTGTTTTTTATTCTGTTTGTTTTCTCCTTTTTCAAAAGGAAATTAAAAAAAAAACCAAACAACATTGTGGTCTTGATTAAGCTCTTTTAGTTTGTGTAAAATAGAAAAGTAAGGTCCGTTGCAGTACTGGACAGCAGACTTGTTCTGGTAACCTGCAGACACTCCAGAAGTTTTACCCCGTGCTGGTGGAAGAGATCAAGAATACGCTTCTGTTACCTCAAGTAAAAGCATAAATTGTTAACAGTGAAGAGGCACCCATTCTTGTTACAAACCTTCTGCCTTCCCTACTTTAGTTTTCTGCTTGCAGGAGTATCTAGAAACCCAGCAACTTGGTGGAATGGTGGGCAGGGATGTATTTTCTATGGCCGCAGACCCAGTAGTACTTACAGCTTCTACCTCTCTTGCTGTGCTTCTGTTGCATCTTGTTGCTTGGATGCAGTACCTCTTCCTCCTTCCTGGGTCTCTGCAAGTATTTGTAGTACTTATGGACCGACAGTGGAAAGTTATGTGGGTCATCGATGAGGCTTCAGAGCTGGAGCAGTGTGTGAGACCAAGTATTGCTTTGTTCTCTTGTAACTGCAACAGATTCAGGCTGCTAGAAGGGAAGGACATAGTGAGTTCAGGGTAGTAGTGTGCATGTTCACAGCTGTGCTTTTTCTATAAACTGTATCACCTTAACTACGTATTGAAAATATTTACCCATTTCTTTCCAGCTGTCAGCTGGGAAAAGGTGATAACTCTTAAGTCTGACAACTGTTAGCTGATTGAGCTGAAATAAGTAAGGTCTTACCATGAAGCCTTAGGTGGTCTTGCCTAATGCTTTAAATCAGAACTCAACTATAATTCATACCTTTTGAAGGCCAAGTATGATTTGGACAGTGGTAATTAAACTTACTTTTCTGCTGACCAACAAAAAAATATTAAATGGCCTAGGGCATGTTAAGGTAATTAATGCAACATTTAAGTGTGTCACTAACTTCAGTCTTTCAGACACTAGCTTGTGATAAGTATGTCTAAATTAATTTAATAATTAGTGCTTGAAAGTTGTAGTGGGACAAATAGTAGTAACTCTTTTAGGGTGGGATTTTTCATTTATTTGTGGGGTTTTTTTGAGTTTATTTTCTGTTGGTTTGTTTTGCAAGGGAGGTAGCTTTTTGGTGGGGGAGAATGCTCAGTTCAACAATAGCTTCATGTTACTGAAAATCTTGGTCAGCTTTTATTTACTGGATAGACTATGTTCTTGTGCTGAGCAGTCCTGAAGGGATTTGATACCAAACACAAAATGGAGTTGCATAGCAGTCTACTCCAGATGTTTTTAGTAAGATAAGAGTTTTGGCTACTTAATACATGTGTGTTATTCTTATGTAACAGTTTCTTTAGGCATTTTCCTATTCCTTGCTTATTTGTGTACTTACAAGCCTTGCATCTAAATAACTTGTCTCCTCACTAATCCAATTATATCGCTGTCCTTATTGTGTACTTTAGTGAGTCTACAGAGACATATAAGGTGTCATCTTACAAAAATGTCTGCTGCTGATGCTGTGTTGTCGAACTGTGTGTTTTAAGCATGCTTGGGTCTCTGTGCTGTTGTTTCTGATAAATACATAAAGCTGTATGTGCAAAAAGATGAAATAAGAATGTTTCTAGCATACTCATCCTTAAGTTCCTGTGCTAATATAGTTTGGTTTACTCTGCAACACCCGCTACTGTCTGTGTAGGAAGGAAACAGAAACCTTTCTATTCCAAGCTCCGTAATTGCAAATGTGTGGTTTTGGAGTTTGTTTCTTCCTGTAAGCTTTCTTACTAGGCACAGTGTTTTCCAGAAACCGGAAGCATGAACACTGTGCTAGCAAAAATCAGATCAGAGTTCAATAAACACTCCAAAAGTACTAGCATTGTTTCGGAGGGAGTGGCTGTTTCGTTCTGGCAGCAAACTTCAGGGATGGAATCAAAATGATGCAATTGCTACTGGTTAGCAGGAGGGTGAGGAGGATCTCGAGTCAGTTTGTTTACTGAACAAGATCACCAGAAATGAAGAAATGTAACTGGTCCCAGTCTAATCTTGAAAGTGCTAGAAGGTCTGAAGCACCCCATTTAAAATTATTTTTATTATTTCAGTATAGTTAAAAACCAGAACAAACCCCCCATCTTGGTTTGTTTCTTCAGAAGCATATTTAAGAAAAAACACAGGGAAAGTCAGAGATGAGAAAGATGAGAAGGTGGAGTAGTGTAAGGCAGTTTTCTTCGTTCTTGCTCATAAAAGGGAATAAACAATTTATAAGTTGAATTCTTGTTTATGTCCAAGACTTTTAGTTATTTGCAGCTCTTGAGGAAACCTGGACTTTGTGCTCAGGCCTCCAGAGAGACAAAGCACTTGCATAATTGGGTTTTAAATGTATACCATGGAGATACAGCTCACTGATTGAAAAGATAATGCTTATCCCACAGCCGTTTGAGTTCTGATCATATGGGGAGCTAATATTTCTGTTACCAGTTTGTAACAAAAAAAGCTGACTTTCTATTTTAATACCAGATACTGTATTTTTTAATTTGATATAAGCTACATGAAACTTTAAGATCAGTTATGCCAACTATAACGGCAAAATACATTTCTTAAATTACTACAAAGCTAATTTTTTTCATCTTAGTGGAGTAATCTTTTGAATAAGAATTTGAAGATCCATTTTGTACTTCATTTTTCTCTTTTTTTTTTTTTTTTTTAACTTTCCAACAAAAAAGGCTAGGTTGGAGACTGCTGGGTCTCCTGAGGTATCACCTCAGAATAGGGCACTGTTCACCAAGTTGGATTTGTCAGCTCTTAAGGGGATGGTGGTTATAATCTTGAGTTTACAGTGATGCTTACCTGTGCTGCGAGTTTTCTGACTTCCCCATGTACACCATTTGTGAACATATATTTTATTCACAGCGAGTATGTTCGTTGAAGCTCTGACGATGCCTTGCAATTCAGACCGTACTCTTCCTGCTAGTCACACTGACTATCAAGTTGAAACCGGCATTGTGGTCTTGCTATTAAATCAAGCTTCTGTGAAAGTTGAAATCCATATATTGAATATGATGAATTGCTTAGTGCTGTGATGTGATTGACAAATAGTAGTAATGGAGTCCTGGAAACCCTGGGGTGTTTATTGGCAGAACTTTGGGTTTCTTGTTTTTAAGTTACTATTTTTATTCTCTCTCACTGTTTGATCCTAATAGATTGGATTTTGAACAACTCTTTAATTTTCTGTTTTCCTTCATGCCATTTCAGGTTGAGAAAATAATACTTAAAACTGCACTCAGTAACTAGTGAAAATTGCAGAGGACTTCAGTATGCTAAATTAGGACCATGGATAGAATGAAAATAGGATAAAAAAGCAACAAATGCAGGATCAGTCTCACCATTCCAAGGCGTTCAGGTTCTTCAGTACTTCTATATTAATTCAAGTGCTGCTTGCGCTTTGCCTTGAGGCAGACTGCCTATCATGGCAGTAAAACTTGGTATTTAAATAATAATTGAATTTTGTCCTGAACTTTATCACTGTTTCAATTATAATTTTGACTGTGTATAAACAATAAATGAATGTGCCTCTTTGTGTTTTATGAAGTAGAAATCGGTGCTTCAACTGCCAGAGATCTGAATCTTGACATAGGCTTTTTAAAACAGGTATAGAGCAGGAAGTTGCTTCCCAAAGTGTAGGTCTTTGGTTTACTTTGAGAGGAGGAAATAGAAGCCTTGAAAATACCTTGAGAGCAGAAAGCCAGAGTAGAGAAGGATGAAATGGGAATAGTGAGAGGATGTAGTATTCTATACATTTGAATAATGGGGAAGCAAAATACAAGATTTAGACAAGTGGCAGATGAACAACTTGACAGTAAGCCCTGAAGTGTGTTGTGAGGGGGAATGCTTGTTTCAAGGCTAACGATGTTGGTGTCTAAACTTAGTTCTTCACTGGCAGCTGTACTAGTTACTGTGTTTTTTTACATTCTAAGGCATAAAATGGAGGATACAAGTGGCTGAAAGTACCTGGAATTTCTAATAAGTTTGTATAATACATGATGACATGATAGCATTTCTACAGAGCAATCAGCTTTGATTTCACTGAAAGGTTCTTCTTAGCAGAAAGAGTAAGCAAGCTTATTGCCGTGATAGCTCTAAACCTTGGAGGGGGCAGAAGACACCCAACACACTAAAACTAAACCAAACAACAAAATCCTGTTTAAAGGGAGGGGTGGGGGGAGGGAGGGGAACCCAAAAAACCAACAAAAACCAAAACCTGGTAGCAACAGTGAGTTGATGGTAGGAACTGTAAGTCTTAAAAGCTAAAACTCCTTTTAAATGGTCAAAAGGTTTTTTTACGTTACTGAAAACTTTTGTAACTGTGCATAGCCACTACTGCTATCATTAACTCCTGGAACCAAGCCAGTGTAAGAAGAACTATCTGGCAGATATGTGTAAGTTGTAAGAAAGTGCAAACCAGTTTGGCTATTTTCTCTTGAGGCTAATTGTAAAAGATCTTGCTGGCAATGCCTGCACTGAATACTGATCAGCAGCTTCAAAATGCCACCATTACACTTCTTTTTGTTACGCAACCTTTGGCATGTTTCTCCACATACTAGTAACAGAAACTGTGCCCTGTAGGTCTTGAATAGGTTATAAATACTGTGAAGACATGGGTTTTTCCCCCCTGTCCCCCGAATCTTCAGCTACTTTTGATTCTCTTGAGCTTACTAGTACTGAAAGCATTTCTGGTATTTAACAAAATGTGAGGGGAGAGACATCTGTATGTGCATTCACTCCTTCTTGTATTAAATTATCATTTCTTGGAGGAAACCAAGAAGCAAGCTACATTTGATCAGAGCTATAGTCGAAGTTATTCCTCATGTTCTCGGTATTTACTGTGTGATGCTTACACATTGCCTCGTTCCGCCTTCCCCCTCAGTGCTGTCTTGAGAGAAGGGTACAGTACCGTATTTGTGCATTGAGTTAACTCTGCCTTTCAATTTGTTGTAGAAAGCAGAAACCTTCCAAATGTTCCTTGTTGCATCTGTTTCCTTCCTGGCCTCTTTAACTGTTTCCAGTTTTCTGGTTCACGGATCTCTGCATTCATCATGCAGCATTTAAACTATATCATTTGCTCTCTACAGACCCTGTCCATCCTGTTTATTTGCAAAGTTGTTTAGTTGTGATTCATTAAAACTAGCAAGAGTTCAGTGCTCTTCTGGGTGTTTTGATAGTAGTTTAACTAAAGCATCTTGAAAATTTATTCAGTTCTGTGTTGGGTGGTTTTGTTCTTTTTTTTTTTTTTCCCCACATACAGGTAAAGCAAAGATTCTTTCTAACTAAAATAAAAGTTTTATTAGTGTGTCTTTGAGAAGCTCATAGCTGTTGCAGCATAAATAACCTTTAGGTACCTGTGATCCTTCTCAGGTGGTGAACTTGCTGATGGGCATCTTGCTGACGGTAGAGGTGACTCATCCAAATACAATGCCAACTGTTGATATCCACTATGAAGTCATCGGAAATTACTATGCTTCTGAGAGAATGGCTGGTAGGTGTACAACTCTGTTGTCTGATTAGAAATAAAACATGCAATATCATGGTGTAATTGCCTTACACTAGATGTGTAACATGCATACAGCTTTTTTATATGGTTGTCTTGTTGTCTGAAGTTCTTTTTAATTATTCTGGGATTGAGTTGTTCTACGGGACTGTTTTGAGGGTTTGAGAGTTTTGTTTTATATTCTTCATGTTAATTATTCATGTTCTGGCTTGAGGAGCTCTCTCTGTTCTGACCTGTGACTGTATCTCGCGTTTGCTAGTAATGAAATGAGAGTGGAAAAGGGCCAAACACCTCTGCCAAGATTTCAAATGAAATTAAAGCAGATACATGTAAAATGTCACACATTCAGTAATGACTGTTGGTGTTCTTGGTAGCCTTAAGCTTATATGACTAAAATACATTTAGTGTAAAATGGCTATCATGTGCTTTTGACTCTAGGATTCTTGTTTCCCATGTTAGGATATAGGCCAGAGGGGTTTGTATGCATGAAGGGATATTACAGTTTTGATTGTGCCATGTGGATATTGTGAGTAACAGTACTTGCTGCTTATGCTGAGTACTTGGGGTTTCCTGATCAGTGCAGTAAATTTTGGTCATGGGAGGACCTCCTTCTTGATGCCAGCTGTGTGTGTAGATATTATCTTGTACTGAATTGGGTAAATGAGCACTTCTGCATTGTATCTTCTCAAATCAGTTGCAGACTGGAAAGTTATGATTCTCAGATAATCTCTTTCAAGCGTGGGAACCACAACAGTTTGGCTTCAGCATTGCTAAAAACATTAACTTACCACATCTATAGACTCTCAAACTGGTTTCTTTCTCCATGTTTAAAAACATAAACTGTGCTTGCTGAATGAGAGTATAATCTAACTTGTGGAAAGCGGCTGTGCTTCTGTCATCAGTAATTGTGATGCACAGGGAGAATCTTTATCATTCATTTTCCCTGAGTGTCCTGGATTCTGCTACCACTTGGCTTCTGTTCAACTGCCTTTTCTTGTAAATAATGGTATACCTTCCATGCAGTGATTTCCTGTTTTCCTTTTTGTTACTGAAGGAACAGTGCTACTCCTGCTGCCAATGACTGAATTATATAATCAAACCATCTTAAAGTGTAAAGGTTGATACTGGGCTGGCTTTACTTAAAATTCTTTCCAGTTGTAAAGATAATCACCCACATAACTTTAGCACTGACATATATTGCAAATCAGCATCTTTATGTTGTATTACTATCAGTCTGTGTCAGGCTTCTAACTCACGTATCTGAGCTTTGTTCAGCCTTTTGATTAAGGCAGAGGGATTTTTACAAATGCCTTCTGGTTTTCTTGAACCAGGTCTTCTCCCATTGATAAAGGTGAGACTTACCTGGTTCTGCTGCTGCTCGTTTGCACAAATGTAACTGTTGAGAGCAGAACCTAGTGATGGTAGAGCTCAGGTATCTGTCAGATGCAGCATGACAGCTACAGGAAATGACTGATTGTTTTTCTTTTAATGCAGAAAATGCTTGTGTTCTGTTTGCAATCTCCCTCCTCATGTTCACAATCAGTGCAATGATGGTGTATGGTGCAATCACTGTAAGTATGTTTATAGCCCCTGGCTTAAAACTTGCTACTTGAATTTTTAACTATCTTCCAGAATGTCACTATTTTTCCTTTATTCCCCCTGCTCCTTAGCATCGTGTAGGCTGGCTCATCCCCTTCTTCTGTTACCAGCTCTTTGACTTTGTGCTCAGCTGTCTAGTTGCCATCAGTTCTCTAACATACCTGCCCAGAATCAAGGATTACCTGGATCAGTTGGTAAGTGTTTGTTCAGCTTCAGTTGATACTTTACATGAAATTAAACTTTGGTTTAATTGTGTGACTGAGCTATAGTTACTTTCCTGTGCCTAAGACTGAGGAATTCAGACTACAGCAGCCACAGGGGGTGAGTGCTAGGGTGGTTATGAGAAGGAGACCTTAACAGAGGTGGAAGTGCTAAAGGTGTGCTTGTTCCCTAGAAGGAAAGCCAGTGAGAGTAAAGAAAGAATTGTGATGGGAATTGTTGGTTTAAACTGTCTTAGCTGCATTTGTACTCAAAACAATAACGTTCGTGACCCTTTGAGCAGTGTGGTTCTACCATACTTTTGCTCCTGCAGATTGAAAATGTGTTGATGCTTATTTGGTGGGGAAAGGGAAGAAAAGCATAGATAAGGGTAGCTATACAGGATCCTACACAGTTATGGGATGGAATCTGAGATTCTGAACATTCTTTTTACATTCTGCATGGCTCTTATTTTGCAACAATATCTTCTAAGAAAACTGTAACAGAGTTTTCATTAACACTGCCTGTATTTTAACTGCAAGAAGACTCAATGGGTAGAATATGCCAAGTTAATGGGGGTTACAAGTTCTTTCTGGCTGGTGTTTACATTTTTCAAGTAGATGTTAAAAAAATTACTTTTTAAAACAGATTAAAAAGTTGTATTGGAGAGAGGCTTTGTTACTGTGGTCAGGGAAACAGAAGAGTGAAACTCACAAGTTGTTTTAGCTCTTCTGAACCTTGGGGAAATTTTTGCATTCTACTTTGCACACAACTTACTGTTGCACTGACAGGAGGTAATCGACATGTAACTCTCTGAAGACTTGTAGAGGACCACAGGTACAAATGTTGTGCTACAGCTGTTAAAAAGGAAATTTCATGGATATTTGTATCAGCATGGGGTTGAGGAAGTGAGTAGGGGCATAGTACAAGGCTGCAGTATAGGTAGCCCTTCTCTGAAGTGAGCTATACTTGAAGGACAGGCAGTATGAATACTGTGCTTCATGGGAGGATAAAGAAGAAACTAGTGAGAAACAGAGCTCTTTGTTTATGGGAGAGTAGTTTATGCAAGAGTTTGATTGCATTTGGTGTGACATTTGGATGTTCTGTCATATTTGTTACTATGCAGTGTTCATGCTTATCTGTTCCCTTTCTCTTACTTCCTTACTTTTTTTTAACTAGCCGGATTTCCCTTACAAAGATGATCTTCTTGCCTTGGACTCCACCTGTCTCTTGTTTATTGTTTTGGTGGTCTTTGCTTTATTTATTATCTTAAAGGTAAGTTAAAACTTAACCATGTGTCTGTTCCATGAGTTACTATATAAAGATGTTATCAGTCTGAGTTAATTCCCAGTGCTTGATGTTGTCGCTCACTGTGCCTAACAAACCAGGGGTGAATGTTTTGGAAGGAAGGCAGTGGAAGGAGGAAATGCATAGGTTAATTCAGAGCTGCATCTTTCTATCTACTGAAGGGTGATATTACCAGTTATTTTCTTATTGAAAATCTAAATACAGAGGCATTCATTTGAATTACAAAAACTATTGTGCTGACAAAGCAGGTTAGAGAAATGAGTTGGTAATATACATTGGCCATGACAATATTCCTTTATTGCATTCATATTGTATTTAAGAAAAAATGAAGTAATAAAAAAGAATTTTCCTAATCCTCTATACTTTTTCCAAGAGGAATGTCTTGCTGGGGGAGTGGAAGCCTAATATGGTAGAGTTTTGTAGTGATTAGAAAATTCAGTACCTTGTGTATAACCATATGCTAGCCTGACAATGAAAAATTGAGAGATTAATGTTATACAGATGATAATAATAAAAATGTAATACGACAGGATGTCTTTCTGCAGCAGTTAATGTGAACTGAAAGTCCAGGCTACTCTGCCTATCTTCTTGCCTTTCCCAGTTGTGTGTTTGTGCTCTCATTTTCTCACTGGTAGCTGGACAAGTAGCAATGTTATCTCAGGGATGAGTAGGACTGTGCTGGTTTATCTTCCTCCTCCTCCTTGTCTTCCTCCTGGCAAGTTTGGACTGATATCCACAGAAGCACAAGCCAGTCGAGGATTAATTCAACTAGCACTGCAGAGGCAGATACATTAGCTGAATTCTTTTGCTAAAACCTGTGGCTCATGCTCTGAGTCATTGTTACAGCAGAAGCTAAATGCATGGCCACATCTGGGAAGTGGCAACTGTGCTTTGGGGATGTGTTGACTAAGTTGATTTATGCTCCTTTATGTCATATGAATGTAAGCCAGCATCTAATTTCTGAATCAGTTCATTTGTATGAGGTGTTTAAAAAGAGAAATTTCTCTTCTTTTAGGCATATCTAATTAACTGTGTATGGAACTGCTATAAATACATCAGCAACAGAATTTTGCCAGAGTTAGCTGCCTACCCGGCTTTTGAAGCTCCTCCACAGGTAAAACCTCTTTTTTGAGATAAAAGGAACCTATATCGTTTCATTTTGAAGTAGAAAACACACTGTATCATGTACATTTACAACCCTTTGTCCAGCTTTGTAAACAAAGACTAGAAAGATGGGAAAAAAAGCTAAAGCAGCTGATGTTATAGTGGGTTATTTTTTAGTTACAATCTTACAGTGAACAAAGTAGGAGGCTTTATAGAGAGGAGTCTTTGAATGTTCTTTTAGTGCAGCTTTCTGATGGCACCAGTCAAATTCTTCGTTGCTGGCTTGCAAAACCAAGAGGTGGTGGGGTGGAATGGATGACCTTTGGTTAGGTTCAGCAGAGCAGTAAACACCGTTGCACCTTCTTCCACTTCATCACTATCTTACTGAAAACAGCAGCAAGTTCTTCTTAAACATTTACTTGCAACAGAGGATTAAGTTGCTGATGGGGCAACAATGCTTTTGTTCTTTTGTTTTTTTTTTTTTTTTTCCCTAAAACTTTACGTTAATCTCTTCAAAATGTCTTCTCCTCAGTATGTTCTGCCCACCTATGAAATGGCAGTGAAGATGCCTGAGAAGGAACCTCCACCTCCCTACATACCTGCCTGAAACAATTTTTATGTTGATTAACATCTGTACCAGCTTCCTGGGGGTTTTGTCTTTTAATCTTGCAAAACTGCTTAAGTAATAGAAATATTCAGGGCTTTAGGAGCAAACTGTTCTGTTTAAACTGTTTGATACAAACTTTACAAAGCAAAACACATCTGAGAATGATTTTGTTTGCTTTAATTTTTGTTCTCCTTAATGCTGTTAAACATTTTATTGCCTTAGGGCCTTATACTGCAAGGATTTATGCATGTGACTAACTGGTGGCTTTTAATAATACCAACTGAGCCAATCTGCGATTGAAGTTAGCTACAATTATAAGTGTCTGCAGGATCATGCCCTTAATTTATATAATTTTTTTTGTAAAGTAGGTCATAAAGACAATCTGGTCGTGCAGCAATATGACAGTTTGCCTTTATCCAGTTTCTGGAGGGGAGCAGGGTTTGAATGTGGTATATATGCGACTTTTTTTACTTTGCACTTTCCTGATATGTTATCTTGCCTTCATTGTGTTTTTTTTTTTTTGTTATCCCATGTCTTGAAACATAGCAGTTTTCAGGAAGAAGTGAGGGTGGCACAGGACATCTATTACCATGTGCTCCAAATGCAAGAAAAATTAAATAGAAATGTGAAGATGGTTGCATGCTTCTAATCTTATATGTATTTTTCTCTTTGTGATAAAGGATACTTAAATAAATCTTTTACAAAACATTTACCAGTAGCCTCACTTGGTTTGTCTGTTGGGTTTCAGTGTGCTGCAAGTGGTCCCACATACATGCAGCTTCATGTACGTGAGCTTCCTATGGGTTGTTTAGTGGCTGGTCTCTTCTTCAGCAGATGTCTTACTGTGGGTGGAGAATGGGGATTCCCTTTGAGGTATTATGCTCAATTTGCAGCCTTTGCAGGTCATGTACTCAGTTGTCTTCTTGTCTGATTGCTACTTACACATAAGCTGGGAAAAGGGAATTGTACTGGAAGCTTCAGGCTCTCAGGGCAAATTTGATGTCTGAAGAGCTCAGGCATTAAGAACAGGACAGACACCCAGAGGGACTCCAGTGTGGTTTACACTGGAAAATGTCCTAAGTTACTGAATGGATGTTCTAAAAAAAGAAACAAACGACAAACTCAACTGAACAACTTCCTACTCTTCCTTCTCTGTAGTTAAGAAGTTAAAAGATAACTTGGTGATCTGCTAATGTATCTGAAGAAAAAATGGCTTTCTACACTGGAAGATAAAAAGGGAGTTGGGATAAAACTGGGAAAAAAAGGATTCAAATATCTACAGCACAAAGATTGTTGGTTATTCCAGCCTGTTCAACCATGTCTCCTTTCTGTTCCCCTAACATGTCTGTAAGTTCCCTCTGTCCTTACCGTGCCATCAGTAATAGTTTCCTGAGTTTTCCTTTCACTGAAGTTTTCCTTTACATGCGTTTTCCTTTTACATCTGTGAGAGCACATTAAGCCACGGTGGTCCAAGGACCTTGTGCTGCTCCTCTGGCACCACTTGCCCTTCCAATCACCCTGTATACCTGCCTCTGTTGGCAGAGGTGCTCAGTGTCCAGGTTTCAAAGGTACTGCACTGGGGCTTACAAGAGGACTCCATAACCAGGGAATCTGCTGGCCAAGCACCTTAACTTGGGGAAGGTGGGGGGGGTGGGGTGTTGGTGCTGAAAGACCATGTGAAACTGAAGTGGTATAAGAAACACAGCTGGAACTGCTGGGGTCATGTGTTGTACTCGTGTGCCCATCTCAGCATACACTGTGGCCACAGCCCATCTGCACCAGGGAAAATCCCTGTGTGTTACAGAAGGAAGCTAAAGCCTTGGTCTGTCCTTTGTTGGCTGACTGACCATGAATGGGCATCAGAGGACTTCAGTGGGTTGGGTATGAGCAGAGCCTGATGGGGGCACTGAGGCTTCCTGAAATGCAGCAGGGTGATCTCACGGGTGAGCAGTATTTGGCAGCAGCGGACACTGCCTGAAGTTGCTGTGAGGAGTGTGCATGTGCTGTTGCTCAGAGCTGCAGCTCCCTCCAGGAGATGAAAGCTGGTTTACTCTACCAGACCATGTTCTGTGGCTTTCTGTGTGAAGGAAGGTGTTCCCTCTCCCCTGATGCTGCTTGCAGTCTGTGAGTGTATGATGGCCTCATCTACCAGGCAGTCAAGACTACTTGCTGAAGTGGGGCAATGCCTGCCTGGGGCGATACTTGTTGGTGGGTTGTGAGGGTGTGTGGAGTCCTGTTCCAAATCATAGAACAGTTTGGGTTGGAAGGGACCTTAAAGCTTATTCAGTTCCAGCCCCCTTACAATGGGCAGGGACACCTTCCACTAGACGAGGTTGCTCAAAGCTCCATCCAACCTGGCCTTGAACACTGCCAGGGATGGGGCAGTTACGGCTTCTCTGGGCAACTTGTGCCAGTGTCTCACTAACCTCGTAGTGAAGAACTTCCTAGCGTAATCTTAATCTACTCTCTGTCATGTTAAAGTCATTCCACTTTGTCCTGTCCCTACATGTCCTTGCAAAAAGCCCCTCTGCAGCTTTCTTGTTGGCCCCTTTAATGTCTCCCCAGAGCCTTCTCTTTTCCAGGCTGAACAAGCCCAACTCTCTCAGCCTGTCTTCCTACGAAAGGTGTTCAGCCCTCAGAGCATTTTTGGGGTTCCTGTTCCTCTTACAGAGGTTAAGGGCAAAATGGTCGCCTGTGTCAACTGTGGAGTCAGCAAAGGTGTCTTCTAAAAGACTGTGCTGCAGATTGCAGTGGATTCGTGACCTAAATCGTGCTTTCCTTTACAGTTTGCCGCAGCTTCCCACAGGAACTGGCAGATCTGCAGCGCCAGAGACCAGACAAAGTGCCGTAGGTTAGGTCTGACAACAGGGGAGGTGGTTTATTGTGCCTCGGTGATCACGCTGTGGGGGTTTTCTCCCGTTCTTTGCAAATACTGGCCCAGAGCTAAAGCCTTAAAACCGGAAGTGCAAAGTTGGCAGATCCTGATCGAATGATTCCAGCGCTGGGAGAAAGGCCGCGGTTCTGGTTCAACTCCCGCTGCTCCCAGTTTTGAAGTCTGTCTCCGCCCTGGCGCTAGCTACCAAAGCCGAGCTCCGATTCCCCCAGCCCTTCCTTCCCTCCCGGGGCGGGGCGGGAGGCCGAGGGCAGCACCCACGGGCGGGGCAGAGGGGGGCAGTCCTCAGTCCTATCCCATGCCGTGGCCCCTACTGCTGTCGGCAGCTTTAAAGGCGGCGGGGAGGGCGGTGGCGGCGGCGGCACTATGCAGCAGGCTCTCGGCATCCTCGGCTGCTGCCTGGCACTGCTGCTGCTGCTGCCCGCGGAGCGGGGCTCCCCGCACCGTCTGCGCCGGCAGCCGCGCCCGCCCGGGAGCCACGCCGGTGGCCTCGCCGTCGCAGGTACCGGCCCGGCCAAGGGGTGATCCCTCCGCTCGCTGCCTGCCTCGCTCCCTGCTGCACTCGCCGCTCTCCAGCGCTCCGGTGTAGCCCGCGCTGCTTCTGTTCCCTGTATCTTACGTGCTGAGCTGCTCAGAGCATTGCCGGAAACCTGCGCCCCAGGGACACCTCGCTGTAGCTGCAGTGGTCCGAGGAACGCTCGCTTGCAGGGACAAGTGCCAACTGATTTTTCTTGTGCAAAACTGGCCTTGCTAATCTCTAAACCAAACAGCTCTTCCCTACCTGGGTTCACTTCTTGAAACGTCTTTATTTCAGAGTCACGGAAGGATCAGGCTACTGAAAAGGTTTTGGTTTTTTTTTTCCCCTTAATCTAAAATGTATTTTTTTTTTTCTGCCTACAAGCCTTGTATTTGTTTTTTTTTAGGACACGAGTTACGAGTCTTTTTCTTCCATGTCTTGAGCTACATGTCCATGTACAAATATTTCTTCGTTTTCTCAGCTTCCCAGAGGGCACAAAGCCATTCTTCTAAATCATTATGCAAAAAAAAAAAACACCTGAGTTGTGGACTGCGTGTAGAATTGTCTATAAGACACCCGGAGGGCATCCTAGCTCCATCCAGTTCGTTGCTCTGTCCAAAGGCAAAATCAACTCTGCTGCTGTGTTTCCTGATAGAAGTAAGCTCTACCTGCGCAATTTGATTTTTTTCCCTTCCTTTTCCCACAAGAGAAAAAAAGTTTTTTAATGCATTGGAAGAAAAGTTTTGGCTTTTCTGTTTCTGTGTAGATTTCTATGTCAATGAGGAATTTTGGAAGCTGTGTAATTTATTTTTTTTTTACATGTACAATTACTTCAGAAGTAATTTCTTTTTTTTTTCTCTGCTCTAGAAGCCTTGGAACGGTAACAACTTATAAAGAAGCCCTTATCACAGCACCATTTGCATTTCTTCCTGTTGGCCTTTATTTCTTCTTGTTGTGTAATTTGGATTGTGTGTTACAAACAAGAAATAATTTCTAATCAGCAATCTGTATTGTTAGGACCTGTTCATGATGTAATCTAGCCTGTTGTTTTACCATTTTATTTCTGTAACTTATAAAAATGGAATTCAGGCTTTATCTTTATGAAAATAAAAAGTAAGTACATTATATACAATTGCTAAATTTCTGCATTGGCTGTTACATGTGAACACAACCCTTTGTTTCAAGGATAGTTAGACATTTTGTGAGCTCAAATGTGGACCTATCAGTTAGTGCTTAGAAAAATTCAGTTATTGATTACTTGTCAAAATTAACACTTAAGAATTTCTAATGTGTTACTCCCTATAATTTTAAGCTTTTTAGGAAAGAATGAAGGTTGCCAACATCTATCTGGTAGGAACAGTTTGCCATGACAACTCTCACTGCCCAAGGGGGAGAGCTCTGGTCCTGTGTAGGAGATGACTGAAATGTTTCCCTTCCCTCTTGACAGGCGCTGCCTGCAAGAACCAGCCCCTTGACCTCGTCTTCATTGTAGACAGCTCCCGCAGTGTCCGACCTGAAGAGTTTGAGAAAGTGAAAATCTTCTTGTAAAAAATGATTGATACTCTGGACATTGGTGAAAGAAAACCCATGTGGCAGTCATGAATTATGCCAGCACTGTTAAAGTAGAGTTCCCCCTCTGGACCTATTTTGATAAAGCATCAATGAAAGAGGCTATATCGCACATTGAGCCCTTGTCTGCTGGCACAATGACTGGCCTTGCCATCCAAACTGCTATGGATGAAGTTCTCACGGAGGAAATGGGCACCCGGCCAGCAACCTTCAATATCCCCAAGGTAGTCATTGTTGTGACAGATGGACGGCCACAAGACAAGGTTCAAGACGTGGCAGCAAGAGCCCGGATAGCTGGCATCGAGATCTATGCAATTGGGGTAGACTGGGCAGACATGCAGTCCCTGAGGATAATGGCCAGTGAACCACTGGATGAACATGTCTTCTGTGTGGAGACCTATGGTGTGATAGAAAAGCTGACATCACAGTTCAGAGAGACTTTCTGTGGTAAGGTGGTCAGTCCAAGAGGACAGTCTAATTTGGCTCCTTTTGGCTTCTACTGTGGTCCTACCCCCTAAGAAAGCAGTGTTTCTTTTTCAGAAGTGTTATGCATTTGCCACCTATTGAACAAACAAGCCAACCCTTTTATTCAGTGGAGGCCAAGTAATGACCTTTAATTTTGAGTGGTGACCTTACCATGCAAGTAACAGATCTGATTTCAGTGGACCTTTTTTGTTCCTAGTTGATCTGATCTAGTGCAAGAGAAAGCACGTCAATCTGGCCAGGATTTGGCTACATATTTTTACTGACTTACTGAGAGCCCACACTGGAGCTGCGCAGTCTGCTCGTGTCTTTTCTCATCTCAATGGGAAGCAAATAGGGTGGGAGTGTGGTGTTGAAGGGCTTTTTATAGAGTCAGAGTAAGAAAATCAGTGTAGCAGGTGAACCACCACACTAGCTGGAGAAATTTGGTGCAGGATGAAGTGCCCAAACAAAAAAGCAGGTCATCTCAGGATGGGCTTTCACTCTGCAGGCATTGCTGGTTTTTTTCAGTGAGCCAGACTTGGACCTTTCTCTATTTGTCTGCAACTTGATTTAGACAGAGAATTGTGGGACAGGCTGAATTAGCTTAGCTTTTTCAGGGCTGTTCTTGGAAAAATGATAGATGTCTATTTGGTTCATGCTAGGACTCCACTTACAATCTTAGGCCAGTGTGGGTTGTTATTCTCATTTACAGAAGAAACAGGTCATGTATCTGGAGTATTTAGAACTTCCTATAGATAGCTGTGACACAGCCCTACTTGCAAAAGTCAAATTACAACATTTTAACAGTTAAAAAGTCATATGAAGTAGAATTTTCTAATAGATTTCTAAGGAAATTTCTTGTAAATGTGTCTCCATCAAGTAATGGCTAAAATTGGGTGCAAAGAACATTATAAGAGCATTAAAATAACAGCCATTGCCTCAGGAACTTGGTTGGCAATGTCTTGCTTTGTTATTTCAGAACCTTACTAAAAATTACCACCCATACCTCTTGAATACATTCAGAGTGAATAGATGTCTTTTTGTAGGTATGAAATAAATGTATGGAACTATCTGCAGGCAGGACACTTTGCCCAATAATTAACATAGGAAAAGCCTTGAGGTTTGGCTTGACATCATGTTGGGTTGCTGATGTGACTAGACCCTCACTCTGGTAGCAGGAAGGGTACAAGTGCCCATCTAGCTGGACAGGTATGTGTGCTGTGAACATAGCACTAATTCTCCACTTACGTTCTTGCCAAAGCAAGTCCTTTCATAGCACCATAGAAAAATCTCTTGTTCTTAAGAGTAAACCCACTGGAAATTATGGTCTTACTAGGCTGGAGGATAAACCAAGGAGAGCTCACACATATACACTTCCAGTGTAACTGAATGCAGTTAGCCAGAATCTGTGGGATTCATGAACATGAACAGGGTAAAAGGAATCATTTTTTAAAAGGTTCCTACAAACCAAATGAATCTAAAAGGGTCTTGTAAGACTTTGTGGGTAAACTGGGTCTTTTCCAGCTCCAGGCTGCTTTTGCTCAGAAATCTAGCCCACCAGTGACAATTAGGATTTTCTTTGCTTTGGCCAAGGCAAATAAATTTGTTTGTAGGGTGAACCAAAAACAGTGAAACTAATGTTCAGGGGCAAAATGGTTGGCTAACATCAAGTTCTTGATGCATTGAGAGCATCATTCAACATGAGACCATCCTGGAAGTGGAAAATCTTAGTCTTGAATCTGTCCAAGTCAGTGGAGGCTAGACTTTCCTACCACAAAAATCTGGCCATTTGAGTCTGAGCTTCTCAGTTATGTTTGAAAATATCACCCACAGATTTTGTTCATAAGTCATGGAGATGAATTCTCCTATTCCCAAGGGTGTAGCAGAATGAAAAGATGTGGATTGGTTTCAGATTTGTTTTTACAAATGGAAGGACAAGACCTTATAAGCCGTATTAGGGGACATCAAAATTGTCCATTTTATAGAAAAACGGAAGTGTTGCCTTGCATTCAGAAATACATGAGAAGATTCAAGCACTCTGTCTTCTCATTTCTTATTTCACCACTGTGGCTTTCCAGTTTAATTTTACCAGTAGTCCATCACCACATTGTAAGAGTATTTAGGTTTCTTTTACAGTCTGTGGGGAGAAACAGAGGCACCAAAGAAGTGGCAGATCCAAAGCTAGATACACTTGAGAAAAACTAATCAGTAATTAATAACTTATTTGGTTAGACCAGCTGTAAAGGAAAAGACTGTCAACACATATAGTGCATTGCAGAGATGGCCCAGCATTACCACAGTTGCGTCGTGAGTCCTGTCACCACAGCACACATGGATCAGCTGTCATCCATCACACTGCTTTTCCTATCACTGTTTGCTGTTTTCTCAGTCTGATGAGGCAGATGACCTTACTGTTTGCTGAGGAATTAGCTGGTCCCCAAGAATTCAATCTCATTTTGTAGTTTGCAGTTTCAGCTTTTCAGTTCTCTGAGGTTTGAACATTATTTCTGTACTGTCCTTCAATTCAGAGATCCATGTGCATGTAAAGCTACCTTACTGTAGAAACTTTATGTTTTCTTTTGGTCTTGACTTTTTAATCTGATGGGTCAGGGCAACTGCAGCCCTCACACCCCCATCTTGCAATGGTGGGTTTTTTTGCTGGCTGATACATCTGGATTATCATGACACAGACACTTCTTTATCCCTGAGGAGACAGTGTTGTTATCCTAGCACCTCTGAGTCATTTTTCTTGTCCTCCTGGTCTTGAAGTTTTTTCTGTTGCTATTTTTGTTTTTTATTTTATTATTTTATTTTATTTTATTATTTTCTGTTGCATTTCAGTTTACATGGGAGTTTTTTACAGTGCAGCAGGAATTAATAAATCAGGTTTTATGCCAGTGAGCAGAAGTTAGTAAGCTGCCAGACAGTCACATATGTTTTGGGATTATTTCATAGAATCATAGAATAGTTAGGGTTGGAAAGGACCTTAAGATCATCAAGTTCCAACCCCCCTACCATGGCCAGGGACACCTCACACTAAACCATATCACCCAAGGCCTTGTCCAACCTGGTCTTGAACACTGCCAGGGATGGAGCATTCTCAACCTCCCTGGGCAACCTATTCCAGTGCCTCACCACCCTTACGCTAAAGAACTTCTTCCTTATATCCAATCTAAACTTCCCCTGTTTAAGTTTTAACCCGTTACCCCTTGTCCTATCACTAGAGTCCCTAATGAAGAGTCCCTCTCCAGCATCCCTATAGGCCCCCTTCAGATACTGGAAGGCTGCTATGAGGTCTCCACACAGCCTTCTCTTCTCCAGGCTGAACAGCCCCAACTTTCTCAGCCTATCTTCATACGGGAGGTGCTCCAGTCCCTGATCATCCTCGTGGCCCTCCTCTGGACTTGTTCCAACAGTTCCATGTCCTTTTTATGTTGAGGACACCAGAACTGCACACAATACTCCAGGTGAGGTCTCACAAGAGCAGAGTAAAGGGGCAGGATCACCTCCTTCAACCTGCTGGTCACGCTTCTTTTGACGCAGCCCAGAATACGGTTGGCTTTCTGGGCTGCAAGCGCACGCTGCCTACTCACGTTCATTTTCTCATCAACCAACACCCCCAAATCTTTCTCCACAGGCCTGCTCTGAATCTCTTCTCTGCCCAACCTGTAGCTGTGCCTGGGATTACTCTGACCCAGGTGTAGGACCTTGCACTTGGCATGGTTAAACTTCATGACGTTGGCGTCAGACCACCTCACAAGCGTGTCAAGGTCCCTCTGGATGGCATTCCTTCCCTCCAGTGTACCAACCGAACCACACAGCTTGGTGTCATCGGCAAACTTGCTGAGGGAAGGCAAGGGACAGGTGCTTGTAATAGAAAGGGACTGGATGAAAAAGACCAGGTCTTTTTCATTGCTGAGTTCTCATTTCCAGTATTATGTTACAAAACGCTTAAAATCACTCCTCTTGTACCCTTTCCAATCCATCCTGGCTGCCACCTCAGGCGTTGTGTTATTTCAATGCAGTTGTTCCAGTGTCACAGTATCACAGTATCACAGTATGCTAGAGATTGGAAGGAACCTCAAAAGATCATCTACTCCAATCCCCCTGCCGGAGCAGGAACACCTAGATAAGGTTACACAGGAATGTGTCCAGGTGAGTTTTGAATGTCTCCAGGGAAGGAGACTCCACAACCTCCCTGGGCAGCCTGTTCCCGTGTTCTGTCACCCTCACTGAGAAGAAGTTTCTTCTCAAGTTTAAGTGGAACCTCTTGTGTTCCAGTTTGTACCCATTACCCCTTGTCCTATCATTGTTTGCCACTGAGTAGAGCCTGGCTCCATCCTCGTGATACTCCCCTTTACATATTTATATACACTAATAAGGTCACCCCTCAGTCTCCTCTTCTCTAAACTATAGAGACCCAGCTCCCTCAGTCTTTCCTCATAAGGGAGATGCTCCACTCCCTTAATCATCTTCGTTGCCCTGCGCTGGACTCTCTCCAGCAGGTCCCTGTCCTTCTTGAACTGAGGGGCCCAGAACTGGACACAATATTCCAGATGCGGTCTCACCAGGGCAGAGTAGAGGGGAAGGAGGACCTCTCTCGACCTACTAACCACTGCCCTTCTAATACACCCCAGGATGCCACTGGCCTTCTTGGCCACAAGGGCACAGCGTTGGCTCATGGTCATCCTGTCATCCACTAGGACCCCCAGGTCCCTCTCCCCTACACTGCTCTCTAACAGGTCGCTCCCCAACCTATACTGGAACCTGGGGTTGTTCCTGCCCAGATGCAGGACTCTACACTTTCCTTTGTTATATTTCATCAAGTTATTCCCTGCCCAACTCTCCAGCCTGTCCAGGTCTCGCTGGATGGCAGCACAACCTTCTGGCGTGTCAGCCACTCCTTCCAGCTTAGTGTCATCAGCAAACTTGCTGATAGTACACTCAGTTCCCTCATCTAAATCATTGATGAATATATTAAATAATACTGGTCCCAGTACTGACCCCTGAGGCACTCCACTAGTTACAGGCCTCCAACTAGACTCCACCCCATAGACTACAACTCTCTGGCTTCTCTCCTTCAGCCAGTTCACAGTCCACCTCACTACCTGATCATCTAGACCACACTTCCTCAATTTAGCTGTGAGGATGCTGTGGGAGACTGTGTCAAATGCTTTGCTGAAGTCAAAGGTAGACCACATCCACCGCTCTGCCATCATCCATCCACCGTGTTATTTCCTCATAAAAGGCTAAGAGATTGGTCAAGCATGATTTCCCCTTGGTGAAGCCATGTTGACTGCCCCTCATAACCCTCTTATCCTTGATATGCCTTAAGATGGCACCAAGGATAAGGTGTTCCATCACTTTCCCAGGGATGGATGTGAGGCTGACCGGTCTGTAGTTACCCGGGTCCTCCTTCTTGCCCTTTTTGTGTCGGTCATGACCTCTTTCTTCTGGCTATAGAATGATGCAAAAGATGCCTGTAACTTTCTGTGATAGTGACAATGCACTGACCTTCACTGCTACTAATCCAGCAAACAATGCAAGATGTACTGTTGTAAGCATAAATTATTCATGACTGTTTCTTTCCTTTGGGATAACTGAAATTCTTTTTCTGTAAATACCCTTTGTAGCTGTGAATGTGTGTGCACTTGGAGCCCATGACTGTGAGCAGATTTGTGTGAGCAACAGTGGATCCTACCTTTGTGATTGCTATGAAGGCTACGCTCTGAATCCAGATAAGAGAACCTGCTCAGGTATTACTCCTTCAGTAAATATGCGCAACTAGAAAGATACCACTTTTTAACACCATAATGGGATTTGAGAAGCTACTTGTGTATTTCTGTTGAAATCGTGAACATCTGTATCTTAATAAATAAAACTTTGCTGCAAGTAATGGTGAGAAATAGTTTGATTCTATCACCATCCTTGTTATCTGTATGCCTACAGATACATTCATTAGGGCCAGATGACAAAACAAAGTCTTCAGATGTAGACATTATATAGATATTTTCTCCTACCACTCTAATTCTTTCAATTACTATTGCAGTTTCTGAGCTGATTCCAAATCTATCTGATAATGTGAATATGAACTTCATCTTAAACTGCTTTTTATTAACAATTACTTGTTTAAACATGTGTTTTGCAGCTGTGGACACATGTGCACCTGGAAAACACGACTGTGATCAGATCTGTGTGAGAAACAACGGATCCTATGTCTGTAACTTCTATGAGGGCTACACCCTGAATTCAGACAGGAAGACTTGCTCATGTAAGAGTTAAAGGCTGCTTTAATATATGAAATTCATGGAGACATGGACATGTTTTCTGTGAGTTACTCTCATTGTTTCTAGTTGAAAAATTGCTTACAGACATCAACTCTCATTTTAAGAGTTGACCTGGAGCTTTTCCCCTTGGTTCCAATAACAGCAGCACTGCATTTTTCTTTAAATGCATTGATAAAAAAAAAATGCAATGTGGCACTTACCTACCATTTTATGGTCTTCATAGTACTTCATAAACTTAGTCCCTGAGGGAGAATGAACTTACTTGGAGATACCCTCCAGCACTGTGTCTCCACTGAAGAGTGAGTGCCACAGATCCATAGAGAACTTAGAGCCTGATGATTTTCCCATGTCCTCTCCATCTTTCCTGTTGAAACGGTTTTTACAGCTTGCTGTTTCTGCTCCCGAAGTTGTGTAGGGTTCTGCTATACAGCAACCCTGGTCTTATACTGACAGCAGCTTCTTCCTTTTCTACTCCTTGAATTGGCTCTCTGAAAAAAACAGCTTATTATAAAAACTTTTTTCTCTCCAAATACTTCTCTTTGTTGTTTCTTTTAATCCAGAAGTTTTGAGCAGCACCAGCCTTAGGGTAGCTATTTTGTAAGTGCATCCCTCCCTTTGAGAGCACATAAGCATTCTTCCCACTTAAATTTTCACTCTTCTTATTTGTGAAGAGAGAACATAATCTTCTTGTAGTCCTGCTTATTTGTGCATTTGTTTTTTTCTCAGTATGGCGTTTTAGCTTCATCCTTACTGGGCATATTCAGCACTGTTATAATTGCTCATGAAAATCAGACTTGTGTGAGATGTGGTGTAGTAATGTCTTGCAGTCCTGGTATGTACCTTCTGCATTAAATAATTACTAACTGAATTTAGCTGTCTGCAGCATAATATAATAATGTAGTAGGGTGCTGGTTGAATCCTAATTAAATTGTATTTATGAATAGTGAAGCATTTAAAATGCTTGAGTGTCTGGGAGGGATTAATAGGTTTCTTTTCTAAAACATGGTTCACCACAGCCACGGACATGTGTGCACCTGGAAGGCATGATTGTGCACAGGTGTGTTTGAATAATGATGGATCCTACAGCTGTGACTGCTATGAAGGATACACTCTGAATGCAGACAAGAAGACTTGCTCAGGTGAGACCTGATTAGGGAAATACTGTGTTAAGCTAAAAGCAAGTAGCTCTTAAAAACCATGTTAATTTGTGTTATTTCTCTGATAAATTATTCAAGAGTTTCTCATCCATACAGGTCTTTGTGATGTAACAAAAATAGTCTAGGTCCAGGAGGGGTCTTCACTTTTCTTTTTTAAATTTTTCTTTCCCTTCATTCTTTCCATCATTCTTTCTTTCCTTGTGCCTTACTGGACCTCCTTACTGCAAAGATATCCAAATATAGGAACTCCCTGTCAACTTTCCCTTTCAGAGCTGATGTGTAAGATTTGGCAGAAATAATTAGCCTCACACAAAAGGTGCCCGCTTTGTAACTGGCAGAGAGGGCCAAGTCTCTTTTTTATTCAGCAGCCATGTACTCTTCTGTTTATAACGTTTTCACTCTGTAAAACAGTGTCTTACTCAACCCAATTAGAGCTGAAATCATGCCAAATAATTTCTTAAAATCCAGTTATTTCTTCTCTGAAATTCCTTTGGATAATTACCTTGCCGCTGGATCACTGCTAATTCAATTCCTTTTGCAATCTGTTATAACTGCAAAAGTGTTGCCAATATTCCAAAAATTGTATTAATTTTATGATGCTAATTGCAAGATGGAAACACTCTTTGTTTTCCCTGCTACGGCTAATAGTGTCCTGACATGCAATAAAAACATCCTGGTTTGATTCTAAATGAAGATATGTTTGCAAAAGGGGACTACTAACACCAGTTTAAAAGTCTGAAGATCTGGGTATTGACTAATATTCTTCTCTCCTCATGTTGTGTTCCTTAGCTGTGGACATGTGTGAACCCGGAAGGCATGACTGTGAGCAGATCTGTGTGAAACACGATCTGTCCTATACTTGTGACTGCTACCAAGGCTACACCCTGAACCCAGACAAGAAGACTTGCTCAATTAAGAGAAGATTGCTGTTCTGTATCTCCCATACCCTCCCCAGCTCAGTACACGTATTGAAGTAGAATCATAGAATAGTTAGTGTGAGAAAGGACCTTAAGATCATCTAGTTCCAACCCCCCTGCCATGGCCAGGGACACCTCAACACTAAACCATGCCACCCAAGGCTCAGTCCAACCGGGCCTTGAACACTGCCAGGGATAGAGCATTCACAACTTCCTTGGGCAACACATTCCAGTGCCTCACCACCCTTACGCTAAAGAACTTCTTCCTTATATCCAATCTAAACTTCCCCTGTTTAAGTTTTAACCCGTTACCCCTTGTCCTATCACTAGAGTCCCTAGTGAAGAGTCCTTCTCCAGCATCCCTATAGGCCCCCTTCAGATACTGGAAGGCTGCTATGAGGTCTCCACACAGCCTTCTCTTCTCCAGACTAAACAGCCCCAACTTTCTCAGCCTGTCTTCATATGGGAGGTGCTCCAGTCCCCTGATCATCCTCGTGGCCCTCCTCTGGACATGTTCCAACAGTTCCATGTCTTTTTATGTTGAGGACACCAAGTCTACACACAATACTCCAGGTGACGTCTCACAAGAGCAGAGTAAAGGGGCAGGATCACCTCCTTCGACCTGCTGGTCACACTCCTTTTGATGCAGCCCAGAATACAGTTGGCTTTCTGGACTGCGAGCGCACACTGAAACCGGCTCATGTTCATTTTCTCATCAACCAACACCCCCAAGTCCTTCTCTGCAGGGCTGCTCTGAATCGCTTCTCTGCCCAACCTGTAGCTGTGCCTGGGATTGCTCCGACCCAGGTGTAGGACCTTGCACTTGGCATGGTTAAACTTCATGACGTTGGCATCAGCCCACCTCACAAGCATGTCAAGGTCCCTCTGGATGGCATTCCTTCCCTCCAGTGTACCAACCGAACCACACAGCTTGGTGTCATCGGCAAACTTGCTGAGGGTGCGCTCAATCCCACTGTCCGTGTCACCGACAAAGATGCTGAACAAGACCAGTCCCAACACCGATCCCTGAGGGACGCCACTCGTTACTGGTCTCCGATTGGACATTGAGCCATTGACTACAACTCTTCGCATGCGACCATCCACCCAGTTCTTTATCCACCGAGTGGTCCATCTATCAAACTGATGTCTCTCCAATTTAGAGACAAGGATGTCGTGTGGGACAGCGTTGAATGCTTTGCGCAAGTCCAGGCAGATGACGTCAGCTGCTCTACCCCTGTCCATCAGTTCTGTAGCCCCATCATAGCAGGCCACCAAATTGGTCAAGCAGGAGTTCCCCTTAGTGAAGCCATGCTGGCTCTCACCAAGCCCCTTGTTGATTTTCATGTGGCTTAGCATGCCTTCCAGGAGAATCTGCTCCAAGATTTTGCCAGGCACAGAGGTGAGACTGACTGGTCTGTAGTTCCTTGGGTCATCCATTTTCCCCTTCTTGAAAATGGGGGTTGTATTTCCCTTTTCCCAGTCATCGGGAACTTCATCTGACTGCCATGATTTTTCAAATATGATGGCCAGTGGCTTAGCAACCTTATTTGCCAGCTCCTTCAGGACCCGCAGATGGATTTCATCATGTCCCATGGTCTTGTGCATGTTCAGGTTCTTAAGATGGTCTCGAACAAGATCCACTCCTACAGTGGGCTCAAGGTCTTCATTCTCACAGTCCCAGCTCTCATTAGAAGGACTGGATCTATCTGACAAATTTTCACATGCATTCACATGTTATAAGACAGTTCTGTATCACTTTGCCTTTACCACTTTGAGTAACATTCAGAGATATAAAGCACTTCATATGTAACAATGCTAGTAACTGCTTACCATTTGGCCTTTATCATCTTAAAACTAAAGCCTTCACTCTATATATAAAATATGCAATATTCAGTGAGCCTAGAACTGAGACATAATTAAAGAGAGAAGAGTTGGTGTTAAGTCACACAGTAAAACACTTTGCAGTACTGTGAATCTGTGTACCACCACGCAGGAGACAGTTTGATGTGATGTCCTCCCCTCCCAACTGAATTTCATGTTGCTGTTTGTTTCTTTAGCTTCTCAGGGACTTTGTGTCATAGTAAATATGCAATCATTTTATAAGGGTTTTTTCCTTCCCTTCCCGGTCTCCTGACTAAAGTTACTGTGTACTGGAAACTTTTCCTAGCATGCCTTTGGAGGTGGTCTAGCACTTCATATCCGGTGAGGCCAGGCAGCTGCCATCCTAATGAGCACAGATTGTGCAAAGTAATCATAGTCAGACTGGAAGGGACCTCAAGAGGTACCTAGTATGATTTCTGGTTCAGAGCAGGAATAACTTGCCATTACACCACGTGGCTAAGATCCCCATGTAAGAGCAAAGTTATAAAATAGGTGGATATAGCCAAATGCCATCTGTAAATATAGTAATTTTTAATAGGTCTGGACTTAAACAGTGTAACAGTATAAACAGTAAAATGCAGCATAAAAACATAACTCTAGCATGTTTAGTATGACTTGTTGAGCATCCCAGTGGCAATAGGGGTGTCCAAGATTCTGAATATCAAATACTGGAAGACTACATTTCACAGAAGGACTGTAGAAGAATTCAGGGTACCCTTGGGCAGTTGCCAAGGTTGGCTGGAAAAGTAATTTTGTTAAAATGGACATAATCCAAGGAGGATCTGTATCTGGATCTGTATCTGTCATTGGAGAATTTCATTTGAAACATAAAAAAACCCCTGACAGTTGGTTAGAAACCAGCCACGTTGCTGTGGTGTTTGGAACTGGCCTTCCTCCAGCTGACTCTTGAACAGCTCTTCTTTGTACATTGACCATAAAGCCTGTGAAATGTTCCAAAGAAGGGAGATGAACAAATACCAGTTCGGTGGAATCAAGGAGACACCAGTTTCAACACTGGCTCTAAGACAAATTAATTTCTCCATGCTAGAAATGAATCTGTTCATAGACTTTGCAGTTTGCCTGCAAAATGCAAGTACCAATGGCATGGTTGAGAAACAAAAAAATGAACCCAAAATTCAGAAAAAAAAAAAGAAAGGAGAAATTGTATCCAGGTATAATATTTCTATTGTTTTACTATTATAATGCTCACCTTATTTGTTCGGTATTTATTAGCTATGCATTTATATATCTACAGAAAAAAATTACTGAATAATCTGCTGTCGTTGCCTTTGGAGGCAATGTAAAAAAAAAAAGCATGTATAGATAGATATTACATGCAGGTACTACCTCTTGATAACTTGTTGAAAGGGTATTTCATACTTGTGGGCCCTTTTTTAAGAAGGCTCTACCTTTGGAAGCTTATTATTCTGGTCTCAGATGTAGATGGTAATCTCACTACAGTACTTGTGCTTCTGTAGCTGTTGATATGTTTGTTATAAGCCTGCAGCAAGTGGTAGATCTTAATTCCTATTTTCTTTGTAGAGTAGGTGAGGTTAAATTGCCTTTCACGTAGCTAAGAACTCACATTATACCACAATGAAATTATCATCTCTGAGCCCTGGTTTTGGGGTGGATTATGGCGAAAAAGAAATTCTTCAGGACAGCTGAGGCTAGTCCCCTGTAAATTTGGAAGACTGAGGGCAAGACCTAGGAACAGATTCAATGGAACCACTGTGGAGTAGGGCAATGCTTGCTTTCTCTTGCTTAACAGATTAATGACTTCTCTATCATACTATCTGGCTCCTCAATTAATACTGCTGTGCCTTTCTACTAGATTTTAAATTCATTTGGGCCTATTTGAATGCGATGTTCCCTCTATCCATATTCATGTGACATTGGAATGTTCACACCACTTGAATCAAAAATTATACTCCCTATGCATGTATATTGCAAATGTTACAAACCAGTAGTACTTGTGGGGTGATACACATTGTATCTATGATACACATTGATAATCTAGCTGAACTCTATTGCTTAGTATTTTAAATGAATGCATGTGTTCCTGGTTTCATTTTTGTATTATTTGCCAGTGGTAAATTGTATTCTTCTTATTTCTTCCCAAGCTGAGATTTCAGTATCTAATTTCATCTACATCTCAGAAACTGATGGAAACTGATGAATCTCTGACACTGAATGACTCTTTATGTGGTTAAAATCACTACGTGCTTTCCTGCTTAGCTTGCAAAACTCCTGGAAGCTTAACTTTGGACTAATGCATTCTCAGGAGTGCTGTGTTTGGCAATGATTGATACCCCAAATGCCATTAAAGTCCAGCTTTAACACGGCAGCAACCTTGACTTTGTATAGA
Source organism: Pezoporus wallicus (assembly GCF_028554395.1). Classification (NCBI taxonomy): domain Eukaryota; kingdom Metazoa; phylum Chordata; class Aves; order Psittaciformes; family Psittacidae; genus Pezoporus; species Pezoporus wallicus. The sequence continues at coordinate 418,178 of NW_026642654.1, forward strand.
TTTAGATTCTCTTTAGATACATTTAGATATAAGTAAGAAATTCTTTACTGTGAAGGTGGTGAGGCACTGGCACAGGTTGCCCGGAGAAGCTATGGCTGCCCCATCCCTGGCAGCATTCAAGCCCAGGGGCTTTGAGGAACCTGGTCTAGCAGAATTTGTGTCTCCACACCAGCCCTTGTCCCTCCTTCCCAACTGCCCTGGGTTTCAGTGCTTGCTATAGTCTCACAGCAGGAGGTCAACTTCCATTGCAGAATCAAGTGTTTCCCTGGGATTTAAGTGTTTGATAATTGTCATAAATACTGTAAATGCTGTTTTCTTTCTTAGGAGCCACAACAAGCAGTCTTGTAACTACTGAAGAGTCCTGTAAGTGTGAAGCCATAGCTGCCCTGCAGAACTCAGTCACCTCACGCCTTGAAGCTCTGTCTACAAAATATATCCTTTTTCTTACATGATCTTCTGCATTCAGTCATTTACTAGTATTTTAGAGATACCTGTTTTGATATAAGCTGTGGAACGAAAATACCTTAACACAGGAAGCAAAATCTCATTTATTTCAAATACTACGTTTTCACATTTTATTGAAGGGCTTTGATACCAAGATAAAGATAAAATACATATACCCATAACCCCTAGGTTATATATGCTATGTTGAACTGCTTTATTCATAGTTTTTCCAGATGACTTTTACTGTTACAGCAAATGCTCAGTTTTGATCCCTCCTATTATGTCTCAAATTTTCAAGACAACTTCACAGGCAGGGTGAACACAGTCCCATCAGCTGCAGTATTCCTCTGCATCCCACCTCTGCAGGCAGGCATTGTACCAAGCAATTTTGATGGACCTTCTTCTTTTCCATGAAAATGTGCTAACCTATGAATATCCAGCTGCTGGGATATAGGAGAATGGGAGAGCTTCAAGGCAGGGTGATGATGTTGGAGGCAAAGCTTGGTTCCATGAAACATCCAAGTACAGGCTGTTGGGTGCGAGCCCAACATTTTACAAACATGTGGGAAAGGAAAAGACAAACAAAAAAGTGATAGTAGTGAACCCTGGACCACAGCAAACCTGAATGATGTAATAAATGCCCTCAGATGGCACAGCAGGAACTAGTAACTGGAAGTTAAAGCTGGGAAAACCGTGATTCATCATAAGGCACAATTTTTAGATGTGACAGTGATTGATCACAGTTTGCCAAAGATTTGCCGAAGATTGTGATAGGTTTTTTTGAGACTGCTTGCTTTTTTCTTGTAAAAGATGCTCTTGTTCAAATAGGAATTGCTTTAGATGAGCATTATGCCTGTGGTTGTCATCCTGATCCCTGGGGCTTCAAAATCAAGGAAGAGTGGGGTATCTAGGATTAATCAAAGAAGGAAAGCAAAATAGCAAGTTTTATATGTGAACTCATTTATACAGATAAACTAATTTCTCAGGTTACCAAAGTTTCTGAAGGGCAAATGAAAACTTCTGCCCATGACACAAGACTTCCCCACTGCTTGAATAAATTCAGAGTTATTTTTATAAAATCTGATTGCAAATCCCTCTTGCAGTGTGCTTGGAGTTCAGTCTGGAAACAGTGAAGGGAAGATGATGATTTTCCTTGGATTGTAATATATAATTCCATGGAATCCAAGTAGTTAAAACTGAGCACCAAGATAATGAAACCTGTAACATCATCTCAATAGTATCCTGTCCTTCAGAGATCAGTCTTTCTTCCCCAAAGATATGGAATAAAATGCAGTGGTTTCATGTTAGGGATATACTTTATTACAAATAACTGAGGCTTTCTTCTAAAGTTATTCTTTGGTGGGCAATTTGTATCCCTAGCATGCTTTCAAGGCAACCTGGAAAAAGCAGCAGAGACAGTCACCTGCTGCTCTTCAGCTCTGAATGTCACTTGGTCCAACTCCTTATAAGCAATTAGGGTTGGTGAGATCATTTGGGAAGTTGCCAGACATTGACACGTCTCTAAAATGTTTTGCAATCTCTGGTTCATCCATGTATTGATCTCACCTGGAAAACAGACTGTTTGTTGAAAATGTAGCAATGAGAAAGTTTATAGAGAAAACAAACCTTGTAGACACTGAATTTTTTTACCCTTAACAACTGACCACTAGACAAAGTGTCTGAGAAGCTGGAGGCATTATCAAGGTGGACAGCAGGTTGTCTGAGCTATCATTCTACTTAATCTTCAAATACTCTTTCAGAATCAATCCTTTTTATTGAGTTCAGCAAGCTTTATTTTGTTGCACAGCTCACAAAACAGCAGTTGGTTTGTTGTTATTGACAAAGAATATGTCAAGAAGACTTCAGGAAGACAACAGATCCTGGATCTTCATGTGCAGTCACTTTATAACCATAAAGCTGTCTGTACCTGCTCTGCTTTGCTGTACAAGCAGTAACTGCATTTTCATTATCTTGTTTAAAAGTAAATAAATAAAAGGATACACTATATGACATTGTATAAAACTGTGAAATGGCAAGGCAGAGTAAATAGTGTGCCCATGTCTTCTATCCATTAAATGAGAAAGTAAGTTGGGATCTTGTAACTTATTTTAATAAAATAAAGTATGTTATGCACACTGATGTTGGAATGGTTTGTATATTTAACTGAAAAATTATGTGTGTTATGAAATAAAGGGTTTACCAAAAACAAGGAAACAAAACCTCAAAGATAAAGGAAGCATAAATGGCAGACATTGACAGAATTAAACAGGGGACTATCCCCAAGCCACATAGTTGGAAAAAAAAGTGCTTGATTTTAAAACCTGAAAGTCCTTGTTAATATAGATAAAAGGTTTTAAAGTAATTTCAAGTATTAATAATGTTAACACTCAGAAGGATAAAGGTGTCCTCCAATTTTAGTTTTTTTATACTGAAAAATTTATGTTTGTTATTAGTCAGTTATTTCTGTTCTCGTTCCATGGACTTTACTGAGACTAGTTGTGTCAGTTTGGCTTGTCGGACAAAACATGCAACCTAACAATTAAAAAATGTAATCATTAAAGAATCCACTCATTTTGTGCACTTGGCATTTATAAGAATCCAAATACTTCAGAAACTAATTTTAAATACATTTGAAGATGGAGTCAAAACTACAATTATAACAATACATTGTTTTAAGAATTGAAAAATCCAATGTATTTTGTATAGATCTGCAATATAGTCACACAAAATATTACATCAGTAGCTGGTATGCCAAGGACATATTATAATGACATCTGTGCTTGCTTCATACCCTGCATATAATAGATACAAACAATTGCAAGGAAAATCAGCAGGCGAAGTTTGGTGACATGGACAGTGGGATTGAGCGCACCCTCAGAAAGTTTGCCGATGACACCAAACTCTGTGGTTCATTTGATACACTGGAGGGAAGGAATGCCATCCAGAGGGACCTTGACACGCTTGTGAGGTGGGCTGATGCCAACCTTATGAAGTTTAACCATGCCAAGTGCAAGCTGCCAGCTGGGCAGGCTTTTAAACAGCTAGGCCTGGGGCAGCTCTGAGGTTGGGCTGAGGATGTATTGATGCATGTTACATTAAAACCATTATGTACAAACAATTTGGGATTCAGAAGCTTTCGAGTTTCCCTCATGTAAAAGCCGAGCGACCTTTATTAATGAATTATCAGTGCTTTCTACCCAAGGTGTGTACGACCGTCAACCACTGAGGCGGGGTGGGCAAACTCCCAGCCCACCTTCCCTCTCAGAGGAGCTATCCTCTGCCGTGGCTGTCGGCAGGCGGCAGGCGGCAGGCGACAGACAAAGGCAGAACAGTGCCTCATGGCTGCCACCGCCTCTGGAGGCACCTCTGGGTTGGGGCCTGATAGGTATGAGGAGTTGTGCCTGGAGCCCACTGCAGGCAGCACCACAGCAGCCCCCACCTCTCTCTTCCCACTCCCGGAAATAACAGAGCGCGTGCGCGGAGGGCACTTCCGGCTGCGGTTGCCAGGGTGACGCGGCCCACCGAGCCGTGCTGCCGTGAGGAGCTGTGAGGGGTGGCCCTCTCGCTCCGCCAGGATGTTCATCTACCTATGCAAGAAGGTACTCCTGGGGCACGGAGGAGAGCCGGGGCGGGAGCCCCCGGAGGTTGGGAGCTCTGAGGCCTCGGGGCGCTGAGGGGACTCCTTGGGACTCTCCCGCTGGTTGCAGCTCTGCTGGCGCTGGTGGTGCGGTCGTGGGGTTGGCCCTTGCCCAGAGTGATGCCCTGATCTGCCCTGCCAGCTCCTTCGCGGCCTGGGTTCACGGCTTGGGGCTTTGGTCTTTGCTCTTGAGATGTCGGTTCAGCTCTTGTCAGAGCTCTGTGCATCCCTCTCCCCTCCTTCGTTGCTCATAATGCCTTCTCAGCACACCTTTGAAGATGTCCTGCTATCATGATTTACTGCATGTGTTAGGTTACCTTTTCTCAAGCTTTGTGTTGCAGTTTCACTGGTGCTTGTAACTGTCTTTTGTTTCTTTTTGCACGTACTGATCTGTTGGTAGAAATAAGTTTACCTGATGTGGTATCATAGGTATCTTTGAGGTGTTCAGTTAGAGTGTTTTTAAAATAAAACATGATTCTTATAGCTGTGTAGAGATACCAAATGCTTCTTTTTCAGATTGCAATTCCTGGTAGTGTTCGATTAAGATGTATTTCCTGGAATAAGGATCAAGGCTTCATAGCCTGTGGTGGAGAGGATGGATTACTGAAAGTCTTAAAATTAGAAACACAGACAGGTAAATGAGTGGGTGATTTTAGGTTTGTTTGTTTATTTGTTTCTTTGTTTTTCTTAAGAACAAAATCCACTGCACTTCAGGAAGCATAACTGCTTCCACAAGTTTCTTGATGGTATTGCACCTTTTAAACCTGTACATAGATATGTATTTGCCAAAACATCCAATGTTCTGTTACTTTCTTTTGCACAGATTTCCTCCAGCTTGTCTTACATGGCGCATGTGTAATTTGTGTACCCGTTACGTCTGCTGAAGTTTTTTTTACTGCTTTTTTTCTTTTTCAGGGCACATGTTTTATTCTTGTTCATTTTGTATAGGCTTTCAGGTTATTTTTGAATTTATCTTATGATTTCTTTATTTTGTTTCAATGTTGTCTAGCATCTTCATTATTTTATGGAGAAAGCTGTCAATTTTTGTCTTAATAAAAATGTTCCAAGAAGAGTAAAATCTAATATACTTCCAAATTATTTTTAACTTCTTTTACTGAGTGTTACAAAACATGATAGCCCTGGTTGTTTTTTTTTAATGTGTGGGGTTTTTTCTTTTGTGTGTATGTTTGGTTTTTAGTGTTTTTTTTTTTTTCCCCTGAAAAACTGCTTGATCATAAAGAGTGTATGAATTTGGATGACAGATGTGAATAGCAAACACATTGAACTGAGGGTGGAAAATTCATTCTGCAGTTACAATTTACATTCTTTTAGGTGAATAATTTTATCTGTGTAAGCAGTGAATGGAGCTGCAGTATTGATAGAGACACAGTAATATGTGTGCTTTGTTAGGCTGATTTTATAGCTAGTTTTGTTATTTTCAGATGAAGCAAAAATAAAGGGACTCGCAGCTCCTAGCAATCTTTCTGTGAATCAAATTCTTGAAGGTCATAGTGGTAAGTGGCTTTGAGTATTTAATGTACTTTTGCTTAGAATAAAAAAATACAAGATTTTGTGACGTTAATAGAGTAATTTTGCCATAACTTTTTATTACAAGTCTGAAACAAAGATTATTACTGTTCAGCTCAGGTATATAATATCTTGGCTATCTATTTTTTCCAAGTTATCTGATGAAAGACCTACAGTCATGATCCGTGAGTGAATTACTGGGTTGAGAATCAAACTGATGTAGCCTAACTTCAGTTCTCATGGCTGATGTGTAATGCAAAATGCGTGCTGCACAAACCAATCTCGGCTCTTTCTCTTACGATTTAAAGTTTACTTATGGATTTTGCAAGTCTAAATCTGTGTCCTTTGACATTACAGCCTGGCTTGTGCTTTGTATTACCTCAGGCTTTGCTTTTTCCAAATTATTTGGTACCCATTCATTATCCTGAGAAAGAAATACTGATTTTTATTTAAGTGGATGATGCTGCTGTATGTGTTATATTATAGACAGACTTTATTATTTTTTTTTTAATCATGCAGTGCTACTGGTATAGCACTTGTTATCTCTGACTTTAGCATGGTTAATTTGGAAATGCTACACAGTTGCATGGGACTGGAATATTTTTTTCAGTGTTTATGTAGAAGATCATGATATGTTTGTTCACATACTACATTTGTAGATGACAGATAAAGAATGTTTTATATCAGAAGAGAAAAGCTAAACAGATGGGCAGTCAATGCTGAAATTGCTGAGTTAAACATTTACAGTTTTACTGTGGTTCTACTGTGGTTTCTTTTTCAAAAAAGGAGAACAATTTTCTCTTGCACTTTTTATATGAAGTTTTAAATTCTATATAATAGGCTAAAATCAGAAATGTCACTAAAAGCCTCTATAAGCATTTTTTCTAGAAACATATGTGGATGGATAAGCTTTTAATTTTTTATGGTATATGAGATTTCCTTGTATGTTATGGTAGCTTCACATTTATTCTGAAGAAATCAAATTTAGTTCAGTACACCCATTTTTTGCCTTAAATATATCTTTGTTTTCTCTTTATTGACAAATTACAATATGTGTACGTACATGGACTGCCGTATAGAATCACAAAATGGTTTGGATTGGAAAGAACCTTAAGACCATCTAGTTCCAGCCCCTCTGCCATGGGCAGGGACAGCTCCCATATGCAGACAAAGTTTATAGAGGTTAGAAAACAGGCTAGAGAAGGATAGTGTGTGGAAGTAAAAAATGGATGCAGGGAAGCATTAAACTCTTGTGAAAGAAATGTTAAATGATCATCATCTATGGACAGTGGGCTATGAAGAGAATGCAAAATCCTTACATTCTTTGAAGAAGTGGTCTTTTCATGAGGATTTGCAGTTGAAACCTGCTAACAGTCAGGGTTAAATAGTTAGTTAAATATATAAAAAAGTGAATTTGTTTAATGGATATTTTGAATGGATGTTTTAAATTCTGAAATAGATTACTGTTACCTTCACAAATTCCTGACATTCAGGGTATCTTTGATTGCATCTGTTGATAAAGTTCATGATTAAAAGTCTGAAAAATGGAAAGGACACAGAGGAAATGGATGACTAGCAGTGAGGACACGAAGGAATGTGATGCTTGAAGTGGCCAAGTTCACATCCAGTGTTGAAATCAGATGCTGCTTAGAAGCCACTGTTTGAAGATGTCTCGGGTCAAATATTTATGAGTAGGATCCATATGAGACTTGAGAGTCTGCAGGAATTGAGTTTAGAGTTCTCTTTTTGGTAATCGTGAAGGAGATTTTGTTTTAAAAGTGCAGCATTACTGAGGATCAACATACTAAGGGGAAGAGAAAACTAAAACTTATTATGACAGTAAAGTTTTCTTGGCTTCACAGACTAACATGTCAGAGATGGTCAGAAACTGCAAAACTATAATTTGGGTTTCACATATTGAAGCAATATTTTGAGCAGAATTTGGAGAGGATGTTAGTCAAGTGGGTGAATACAGAAGCAAAAGGAGCTGTTTAGCAGGATTTTGAAAGAAGAAATGAGAGACACAAAAAGAATGCCCAAAATTAGAGTCTGAAGTGCAAATTTCTGGAAAGCTCCAGGCTGATCAAGTTGGATGTGGTGAGTTTTATTAACTTACTTAAATGATGTAAATAAAAAAACTGTATCATTTTCTAGGTTCTGTTCAAGTAGTGACATGGAATGAACAGTATCAAAAACTGACTACAAGTGATCAAAATGGACTTATCATTGTGTGGATGCTGTATAAAGGTACTCTGCAGGATAAATCTGAGATGGGATAATATTCTATGTTGTGAGAAATCTTTTTGTTTTCTCTCTTTTTTTTTTTTTTTTTTCCCCCAGCAATTAAAAGAATTCCTACCCAGGGCTTTTATTCTGCAGACTGTAAAGCTCAAAATAGATTTAAAAAAATTTCCAAGTTTTTATTGTAATACTTGTCAACATTTTTCACAGTGTAGTCAAATATAGAAAGGTGTTTGTCCTGTAGAGATACCTTAGGAAAAGATACAAATTTTTAGCCACGTGCTTTGTAAACTGCTCTAAATTTCTTGTTTTCTTCTATTTTACTTTATTTCCTTGGAGGAAAGTAGTATATTGAACCAAAAAAGAAGCAGTGCTTGTTTGTATAGGTTCTGTTCTGGGTATTGTAGTATTAAAAGTTCTAAAAGTGCATCAAGCTCAGACGTATTGGTGGTAGAACTGCAAGAATTAAGCAACCCTGCTGAGAACATCAATTATATACTTTCATAAAAGCAGCGTTTAGAAACGTGTAATTAAGGCAGTAGACTAATATGACTTCAGGAAGGGATTCTATAGGTATGTAGCGAATAAAAGACAGACTAGGGACAACGTAGGCCCCTCTGGAAGCTATCAGGAGAGCTGGCTACCCTGGATTTGGAGAAGGCTGAGGTTCTTAATGACTTCTTTGCCTCAGTCTTCACTGGCAAAGACTCTGACCACACCACCCAATTCTGGGAAGGCAGACACAGGGACTGTGAGAATGAAGACCTTGAGCCCACTGTAGGAGAGGATCTTGTTTGAGACCATCTTAAGAACCTGAACATGCACAAGACCATGGGACATGATGAAATCCATCCGCGGGTCCTGAAGGAGCTGGCAAATAAGGTTGCTAAGCCACTGGCCATCATATTTGAAAAATCATGGCAGTCAGATGAAGTTCCCGATGACTGGGAAAAGGGAAATACAACCCCCATTTTCAAGAAGGGGAAAATGGATGACCCAAGGAACTACAGACCAGTCAGTCTCACCTCTGTGCCTGGCAAAATCTTGGAGCAGATTCTCCTGGAAGGCATGCTAAGCCACATGAAAATCAACAAGGGGCTTGGTGAGAGCCAGCATGGCTTCACTAAGGGGAACTCCTGCTTGACCAATTTGGTGGCCTTCTATGATGAGGCTACAGAACTGATGGACAGGGGTAGAGCAGCTGACGTCATCTGCCTGGACTTGCGCAAAGCATTCAACGCTGTCCCACACGACATCCTTGTCTCTAAATTGGAGAGACATCAGTTTGATAGATGGACCACTCGGTGGATAAAGAACTGGGTGGATGGTCACATGAGAAGAGTTGTAGTCAATGGCTCAATGTCCAATCGGAGAAAAGTAACGAGTGGCGTCCCTCAGGGATCGGTGTTGGGACTGGTCTTGTTCAGCATCTTAGTCAGTGACACGGACAGTGGGATTGAGCGCACCCTCAGCAAGTTTGCCGATGACACCAAGCTGTGTGGTTCGGTTGGTACACTGGAGGGAAGGAATGCCAACCAGAGGGACCTTGACATGCTTGTGAGGTGGGCTGATGCCAACGTCATGAAGTTTAACCATGCCAAGTGCAAGGTCCTACACCTGGGTCGGAGCAATCCCAGGCACAGCTACAGGTTGGGCAGAGAAGCGATTCAGAGCAGCCCTGCAGAGAAGGACTTGGGGGTGTTGGTTGATGAGAAAATGAACATGAGCTGGTTTCAGTGTGCGCTCGCAGTCCAGAAAGCCAACCGTATTCTGGGCTGCATCAAAAGGAGTGTGACCAGCAGGTTGAAGGAGGTGATCCTGCCCCTTTACTCTGCTCTTGTGAGACGGCACCTGGAGTATTGTGTGCAGACTTGGTGTCCTCAACATAAAAAGACATGGAACTGTTGGAACATGTCCAGAGGAGGGCCACGAGGATGATCAGGGGACTGGAGCACCTCCCATATGAAGACAGGCTGAGAAAGTTGGGGCTGTTTAGTCTGGAGAAGAGAAGGCTGTGTGGAGACCTCATAGCAGCCTTCCAGTATCTGAAGGGGGCCTATAGGGATGCTGGAGAGGGACTCTTCACTAGGGACTCTAGTGATAGGACAAGGGGTAACGGGTTAAAACTTAAACAGGGGAAGTTTAGATTGGATATAAGGAAGAAGTTCTTTAGCGTAAGGGTGGTGAGGCACTGGAATGTGTTGCCCAAGGAAGTTGTGAATGCTCTATCCCTGGCAGTGTTCAAGGCCCGGTTGGACCGAGCCTTGGGTGGCATGGTTTAGTGTTGAGGTGTCCCTGGCCATGGCAGGGGGGTTGGAACTAGATGATCTTAAGGTCCTTTCCAACCCTAACTATTCTATGATTCTATGATCTATGATTCTATGATTCTGTAGCTTTCTGTTTGTTGTATATTACACTGAAAAGTTATATGTAACTCACCATCTCATGTTTACTTCTAAGCAGACCATTGTCGTCTTTCTCCATTACATTGAACTCATAATTTGATTGCTTGGTAACTTATATATATTATATATATAACTAATATATTTTATAGTACATGTTTGTTATGTATTTATTTTTTGAACAACTTCAGGAATTCATATGGCTAAGAAACATCATTACCATCCTATTTGCATATCTTTTAAAATGAGAATAGTTTTACTGTTTGGATTCAGTATCTTGCATCCACTAGGTGATTATCAAATCAGAAGTATAACACAGTTTTTCATTCACTACTAATAGGTACTTGGTACGAAGAGATGATTAACAATAGAAATAAATCTGTTGTTCGAAGTATGAGCTGGAATGCTGATGGAAAAAAGATTTGTATTGTGTATGAAGATGGTGCTGTGATTGTTGGATCGGTGGATGGTAAAATTTAAGCTATACTAATTATTGTGGTATTACATAGCTTTTTTTTTTATATATTATGTAAGTAGTGGCTCTTTGTCTCTAGATAAACAGGAGCAATAGTTACTTTCTAATTGTTGCTTTGATTTTCTTTAGCTATTTTAATTTTTACATTGGAAAATTGAATCCTATTTTTAACTTTGTGTCATATTTATTAAGTGCAATCAATATCCTGTTACAGGTAATCGCATTTGGGGAAAAGACTTGAAAGGTACCCACCTGTGCCATGTGGCCTGGTCCTCTGATAGCAAAGTTTTACTCTTTGGAATGTCAAATGGAGAGATTCATATTTATGACAATCAGGGAAATTTTATTGTAAGTTCATGGTGATATAATAAAGGTATTAACAGGCTTACTTAACTTACTAAACTTAGCTTACAAAAACTTACTTCCTGTTAATGTATTTCATGTTTGTTTAGTTGGTGGAATTCATAGTTGGTAGACTTCAGTACTGAGAACTGGACAAGATCTTGTGTAGAGAGTTTTTATTCAAGATTTATGCATCTGCAGCATTTTAATATAAATATTTTTTTCTTGGTAGCTAAGTAAATATCACATCAACTAATGCCTTTTTGCCTTGCAGTGGTTACTGAAAATGTGAAAACATGTATGTGGTACTAATTAAATGAAGTTCATGTTAAAAGTACTATTGTAGTATAAAGCAATAGTTAGAATAAAGCAGTGTTTTCCATTGCTGCTGTCATTCTTTATTACATAAGGAATGTTACATGCTTCAGAGAACACCCAGTAATAAGTGCGTTCTGCATTCCTACAACATTGGCTTGTTTATTTATTTTTATCTACTTATTTGTAGTACTGGAATATATGATAATGCTATGGCAAAATGCTAAACAGAAGTAAAACACAGACTTTGAAATGAGTGATGTTCCAAAGAATCATGTTTACTTTTAGATACCTTTTATGGTGAATTTCCTGTTTGCCTTCTCGCCTTCCCACTCCCCTTTTCTCTTTCTCATCCCCCTTCTCCCCTTTCCTTCTTCAACCCCCAACTGTATCTTTCTTTCTTCCCACTGCTGTAGTCATGGTGTTTCTACCATGTGCTGTAGATTATTGAAATTCTTTAAGTGACTTGTTGTCCCTCCCACCCAACACTATGTATGGCTGTGCGTGCCAGCCCTTGCCCTCTCTTCCATAACTTACCTGCTAGCCCTTCTTGAAGTGATCCAGGTGCACTCTTATCTTTCAGAAAAAGCCCTTTTCTGTGTTACCAGGTGTCCAGGGCTAATTACTACAAAAGTAAACTTATCTTAATTGCTGTCCTAATTTGGACGTGTATTTTTTCCAATTATTTTTATATATTATTCAAGTGATTTTTATGAAGAAAAAGCTGACAAAATGTTTCCTGTAAAAATCCTGTGGCCAGGATTGGTTTAAATTATTTGTATTTTTTTTGTAAAGTTCCAGTAGGATTCTTTGGGTGCATGCTTGTGGTGGTGGGTTTTTGTTTGTTTGTTTTTTTTTTTTCCTTTGAAAAGTAACTTAAAAGCAATGAATGAAAATGCCAATATTAAAGTGCTTCTTTGTAGTTAAAATACGTGGTTTTGTACCTCTGATCTGGCTTCAAATAAGGAAGTTTTTCAAACTTAAAATTTTGAGAATGTGAAAATTTTTCTTGGGACAGGAAAAAGATTTGCGTACGTATCTGTTCTTTTGCAGTATATCAGTAAAGATGTAAATTGTTCTAAATAGCATGTTGTATATGACTTTAAATAATTAATGATTCTTATTTAGGTGAAAATGAAACTGAGTTGTTTAGTGAACTTAACTGGAGCATTCAGCATTGCTGGAATACATTGGTATCATGGCACAGAGGGCTACATTGAACCAGATTGTCCTTGTCTTGCTGTCTGTTATGACAATGGAAGATGCCAGATAATGAGAGATGAGAATGACCATAGTAGGTACCAAATGTGGGGTGCTAATTAATGAGCTACTCGTGACCCAAAATGTTGACCTGTATTTATATTCTTTATTTCTTAAAAACTAGATCCTGTTTTGATTGACACTGCTATGAACGTAGTATGCATTCAGTGGAACCACTGTGGAAGTGTATTGGCGGTGGCTGGCTCCCTAAAAACAACTTCTCAAGATAAAGATGTAAACGCTGTACAGTTCTATACTCCGTTTGGTGAGGTAAAAATATTTAATACATAAATTTTTTTTTATATCTTAGTATGATTTGTCTATGTGGTTGTTACTGGTTGAATCTGGGTGCCAAAATGTGGGTGTTTAGTGTGTTTAATGTGCTCTAAGGTATCTGGGATATCTACCTGATCTGGAAAGATGACACAGGATCAGGTCACCTTTTAGAACAGCGAGTTAGTGGTCAGCATGAAAATCCGAGTGCATCTCATAAACCACTAAATGGTGGGATATGCGTAGTGTCTAATTTTGAACACCTGACTCTGATACCTGAGTTCAGACTTAGCAATAAGTGATCATCATCTACAGAGGTTTCCTTAGTTGAAAGTATTAAATGGAACTAAAGGTTTTGGCAATACTGTTATCAGGCTTCTAATGTCCTTGAGATTAACTGAAACAGGTGTGCCAGATTCTCTATCTATTATTTAGAAGTAAATCTGTTAGATTTTAGAATTGTTTTGTTCTAGTTCTCATATTCAAGTACAGGCTTAACGTTTTGGATGACTGTATCTTGTGTGAATAATGTGTGACCAGTATGTGGACTTGGTATTTGCATCTTATCAAAGGCATGAAATAGGTGCCACACTATGCCAGTTCATTAATAACAGTTTATTTAGGCACAAAGTTATGCCCTCAACAGGCAAGTTAGATCTAAGCATAGGTATCAGTGGTCTGCTTGGTAAAATGCTGTATTTTTTTGAAGTCCAAGACTATTAAAAATCTGACAGTTAATAATTGATGAATGTATCCTTTATTACACACATCCATATTATTTGCAAACAAAAAGCTTCACAGAAACAAGTGCTCTGTGGGACTAAGGTTACAGTTCTTGAAAACTTCTTTTTCAGTTGTTTCCTTCGGTCAACTTCAAATTCCATGGCAAAATAAAGATGGAAAAAAAAAAAAAAAAGATGGAAAGTCTGTTTATTTGTTAGCTCTTAAATTGGAAATGGACATCTAACTGCCTTTTTTAGACTTTTTTTGAAAGGGAATAAAGAGGAAAATGCCCTTTGCCTTACTACGAATTGTGTACCCATGCAGCTAATTCAGTGCATGTTCTTGACATAGATTAGCTATTTGTTTTTATTTCTTTAAACCATCAGGTAAGGGTGTTGTATATCAACTGGGGCATGTCAGGTAGTGGTGCTACTGTTGTGTATATTTTAGTAGGAATTGAAATTATGTAGGTGATTCAAGTTACCAAACAGGAAAAACTGTTTATATTGACATTCTCCATCTGTTACTTAGTTTTGTAAGTTTGAACTACCACTGAGTCCTGGTGTTTCTTTGTATCTAGGAAAAAAAAATAAGGCAAAAGAATACTTTACGGAAATGCATGTTAAATATCTGTTTGCATGTGTATTGTACTTGGAGAGTCATTAAAGGGTTCTGTAAAGAGGATCTATGTTTGGTTTTCATCAACTATCAAAACTGTTTTCCTATGAGAAATACTGACTCTTTTCCTTTCCTTGTTTTACACAAGCATTTGCGCACACTCAGAGTGCCTGGCAAACAGATCTCTGCTTTGTCTTGGGAGGGAAGTGGACTGAAAATTGCACTGGCTGTCGATTCTTACATATACTTTGCAAACATTCGTCCTGATTACAAGGTACATAGTAATGAGGCACTTAGCTACCACATAATAATAGAATCATAGAATCATATAATGTTTCCTGTTACTATGTTTCTGAGTGTGTTGAAAAAGTAGTTCTCTCTAATACATAAATCAGAGCTTAATTTATGATTACTGCTTGATCAGCAGTAGCGACTTGAAGTTTTAGTGGACTGTGAGTGTCTTGGTGGTGGAATGACTTTAGCTATTGCTTTTACAGTGAATTTATGATTTTATTTTCATAATATGTAAACATATGCTTTGTTAATATTAACAGAATTGGGCATGTTTCTCATGTTGGTAGTAACTGGGGCTTGTCACGCAGTTAAGGTTCCAGTGTTTTTATTGCTGTTTGGTTAAAATGTGTGGGCTAAGTGATACAGTGGTGTTTGGTTGAGCCTTAGTTTTACTGTCATACTTTTGGTGGTGAATTACTAGTTTGAACCGGGAGAGTTGTTTGGAAATTTGAACAGTAGAAACTAATACAACCTGATAGGCACATTTCCTACTTTTACTTCAGTTCCAAATATACTTGAAGAAAGTGTGAATTCAGCTAATTCTGAATCATGTTTTTATCTTGTCTGCCACATAGGGTTTTTGTTTGTTTGGCTGGATTTTTTTTCTTTAGAGTTAGGACTATTTAACTTAAATTTACAGTTTAATAAAAAAAAGCAATTACTGTCCAGTATACAGTATTGTATTCTTTTTTTTTCCCACCATATTACATGTTTTTAATTATCCGTGTGTAACCGCTGTGATTAAAGAGACAGAATGTAATGTGAGGAACATACTGCAGCTATATTGAAATGTATTGTTCCACTCAGTTGTGAAAAATTATTGGTCAGGGAGTTATATACACCAGTCTGCTGGGAAGCCATTTCAGGTAGCTTGTTGTAAATCTGATGGAAATACTTTGGAAATTTGAGCTGGAAATTAGTCTTGCAGGAAATGCTACTTAATGTTTATTCTGGGAAATGTGTAACAGCTGGAGCACAGGCCTATTGCTTTTTCTTAAAATCATCAGGATATATGAGACCATGTGTATTTCAAGGTCTGGCACAGTTTGCAAATGAATAATATTTTGAAATGTTAGTTTCAGGAACTGCATGTGTAAGCTCCTTTTTTTGTTTTTGTTTCCCTTTGCATATTTAAAGTGGAAAAAGGTGTGCTCAAATGAATTTATTTCTGCAGCAAATAAACTCTTAACCTCTTGGTAGTATGCTCAGTTTCAATGTTAAGTATTTTTATGGTGAATGTTGTGTGTTGTCCTTCAATAAATAACCCACATTACTATTGCTATGTTCTTTCTGATTACATCAGTAACTAGATATTCTAAAAGGTTGCAGTCATTAAACGATAGTGATTCAAAGATGTCATTAATTTTGGCTGGATTGGAAGTAATGACCTGGAGATGGAGTGTTAGTATCACATTATCCATCTCCTGAATAATTTCCTGTATTTTTCAGGTATTATCATAATAAGAGAAAGGGGTTCTAAATTAATATGACAGTAAAAACTATGAATAGAGCCAACCTTTTTTAAGCTATTCATAGTTTATATGTAATCTCTTTGGAGTTGAAATACTAATTTAGATTCTATGCCTCTAGTTGCATTTCTTCTGGTGTATATTACATTGTTCAAATCTACATTGGATTTCACTTTATATCCTAATCATTCAGCATTCTGGGGTCCTTTGCCACTTTTTGAAATCAGTTTTATATTTGACAAACCTGATTTACAGTTTACTGACTTGTTACCTGATAATTTACTCATAAATTTTGAATATTCAGAATAGTATAAGTTCTAGTTTGCATCTCTGGGAAGGATCTGGTGGGTAGTGCTCTGATTGGAATAATGGTAGTTTTTTTACAACTCTTCTATGTTTCTTCCTGTATCCAAAATGAGCTTTATTTTCTTCAAAATCCAAGTTGGTTGTATCAGTTAGGTCATCTTCATTAACACATCTGTGGCCTTTCTGAAAGATAATAAATGATAATAATAAATGAATGAGGTACAACTTCTAGGGCTAAAAACATGATGACCAGTGTGTTGTATTTATCCATAATCATCTAATCCCATTATTTATTTATTTATTTATCACATTTCTACCTTGTGTGAAAGCTGGATTTACTGATTTGTGATTCCAAAAATCAGTGCTTTTTACATCTGCCCACTTGTTCCTCTGGCTGTCTTCCACAGCATTATGTTTGAATTCCTGTTGAACTCGACAGATAACCTTTGGGTTCTGACAATCTCACCTGGAGTATTGTGTGCAGTTCTGGTGTCCTCAACATAAAAAGGACATGGAACTGTTGGAACAAGTCCAGAGAAGGGCCATGAGGATGATCAGGGGACTGGAGTGCCTCCCGTATGAAGACAGGCTGAGAAAGTTGGGGCTGGTCAGCCTGGAGAAGAGAAGGCTGCGTGGAGACCTCATAGCAGCCTTCCAGTATCTGAAGGGGGCCTATAGGGATGCTGGAGAGGGACTCTTCATTAGAGACTGTAGTGATAGGACAAGGGGTAACGGGTTAAAACTTAAACAGGGGAGGTTTAGATTGGATATAAGAAGGAAATTCTTTCCTGTTAGGGTGGTGAGGCACTGGAATGGGTTGCCCAAGGAAGTTGTGAATGCTCCATCCCTGGCAGTGTTCAAGACCAGGTTGGATGAGGCCTTGGGTGATATGATTTAGCGTAAGGTGTCCCTGCCCATGGCAGGGGGGTTGGAACTAGATGATCTTAAGGTCCTTTCCAACCCTAACTATTCTATGATTACCATTCAGTTTATAGATCTATTCTAAAAGTTATTTTGATGATAGTTTATTGCCTCTGTTTCATTCCCTTTAGAGTGTGGGTACCCTTCTGGCCAGCTCTCTACCAAGCTTTCTGCTCTCTCTAGTAAATGTTGATGCAGAGAATTCTAGTAGTTTTTCTACAATTGCATCATCATCCTTAAGTGGCTTGCTTTATATCTCCTTTATTGGTCAGCTTCACCTCTTTTCTGAGATGTCTTCTGGATTTGCTTTTTAGAAAAGGTCTTCATTACTAATTTCTATAATTTAAATTAGTTGAATGCAATAAAATACATCTTAATGGGGTTTACAGTATTCATAGAATCACAGATTGGTTTGGATTAGAAGGGACCTTAAAGATCACCTAGTTCCAACCCCTCTGCCATGGGCACAGACACCTTCCAGTATACAAGGTTGCTCAGAGGTGCTTGAATATTCCATTTCTTCTTTTGCCCTTTCTCCTACCTGTTACATGAATAATTACATTCTTCTGGGCAGAAGGGAGGTTTTTTCTCATGTTGTTAATATGGAAGATGTGATGTGAGTTAACATATTGCTTTAATATAATTGGTTATTTTTGTCTGCTTCAGTAATTGCACTGTTTGAGGTGTTTATTTTATTTCTCTTGGGAAATGAACATTGAGTTTTCAAATCAATAGTCATAGAGCAAGTATTTTCATGGCAAAAACCATCTTCACAGTGGGTATTTCTATGTACCTGCTGAACAAGTAAGAAACAGGGGAAAGTGAGATCTTGTTTCATTTTGAGTTTGATCCTTCAATTCTGATTGCAATTGGCTATTCTGGTGATAGGAAGGCTTCTTTTGCCAGTTTAATACTATGCCAACAATGTATTACCAGAACTGTGTTCACATGCTTTTAATAAATCAGTTCACCACCAGAACAGTAAAGAGTACTGAATACTGATTGTGTATATGGAATAAACACTTTCTTTCATAGCTGTGAACAATTTATCATTGAATTCTTGTGATTTATGATGGGCTTTATCAAAATTGTCTCTCTTGGCAGTGGGGTTACTGCTCCAATACGGTTATTTATGCGTATACTCGACCTGATCGTCCAGAATACTGTGTAGTCTTTTGGGACACAAAGAACAATGAGAAGTATGTAAAATACGTCAAGAGCTTGATTTCCATAACAACTTATGGAGACTTCTGTGTTTTAGCAACTAAAGCAGATGAAAATCAACCTCAGGTAAAAATTCTTTTAATTTTCATTTGAAACACTCTGTTCCACATGTCAATGCTTTACAGTCAGAATAAGATGAAATATAAAATTCTGAATCTGTCTCAGTGTGTCATTCAGTTGTCATTTGACAGAATGGCACTGGAATGGACTCAGTGTTTAAAAACAAAGAACCCCAAAAAAGTCATAGCGATAATGTGCAGAACTGATTCATTGCCTCTATATTTTAACTCCTTGTAGCCATTGGTAACTTACTGAAAACTGCATACTTCCAAATTAATGTTTCTTTAGAAATAGTTAAAGAAGCTAAAAGCAGGAGAGGATCAGAATGGTAATGAAGACTTAATCAGTCAGAAGTGATGGGAGGGGAAAAAAGGAAATTTTTAGGTAAATCCCATGTTCCTACAAACTGTTCCATTTATTTATTTTAAATGGATTGACAAATGATATAATTTGGTTAATGTATGTTTGGTTAGCATGATGGATTTTCTTCTTGTGTTTGCTTCTGAATTCTTTCCTATATCACTTGTATATTGCTTACAAAGGAGGAGCATGAGATGGAGTCAGTTGGTGCAGCGGTAAAAAATATGCTTTTTGCTGCTTTGCTTGATTGCACAATAGGTGGTGTACTGTCATATGAATTGAAAATCTGGTACCCATGGCCAAAACCATTTGGTGAAGTTGAGTGCAATAAAATGAGATTTTTTTTTTTTTCCTGTATTTTCCTTTATAATAGGAAACAGTGGAGGGACACAGTGTAACTTTCCTGAGCATTTTAGCATCTAAAAATTACAGATAATGAGTTTTTTCAATTCTTTTGAAATGGCTCCAGTGTAATTATTAACACTGTTAATGAAATGAAGTGAACAAGCTTATCCTTTGGGTAGCAGTTCATTAGAGTTGCTTTCTGAAAAACAGATTTGTTTTGCAATAGATTTTGGTCATTAGAATTGTGATTTCAAGATGGCAAAAGGTAGAGCAATAGCTGATGGAGAAAAAAGATTAATTTCATCAGAAACTGTTCAAAGGTGAATGTGATTAAGTTACAAGGAACTTACTGGTGATACCCATAGCAAGGTTTGAGCTTTCTGCTTTCATTAAATCAGATGATGATTTGATCTTCCTGCTCCTGGCACCACCCTATATGTTCATGCAGCCTCTGTCTTGGATACTGTTACGCCATCGCCTCTTGGCAGTCCTTGATCTACTGAGTTAGAGCCTCAGAAATACGTAAAAGTGCATAAAAGAGAAACTGATTATAGAGTGAATTGATTATAGAGTGAATTTTGGGATAATTTAACAGAGAATAATTAATATGAACATAATGGAAACAAAAAGCCAGGAGTGGTTTCCTAAAGAGGTGGAGACTCAACATAATTTTTTTTAAAAGATAAATTTGAGAATGCTGGTGGTATGTTTAGCTCATGAACAAATAAATAAAACCACTACTTTTGGGAAGGTTTTATTAGTGGCAGAGCCAGAATAATAAGGTATAATAAGCTAATTAATTCACAGAAATGGTTGTTCATAACTTTTTCATTGAAAGAATGAAGTTCATACAGCAGCTGAAACCTAAACTCTGTCATTCTCATGTAATGAATGAGCTATCAATCTATCAGTTTCAAGGGGTAAGCTGTACAGTCACTGTAGACTTTGCAGTAAAAGTTGCTACTTAATTTCTCATTCAAGACATTCTTATTTCCTTGTGCAGTAATCATAAAGTTATTTAGTCCTTAGTTTAGATCTGGAAAAATAAATACATTAGCAACCACAAGAAACGCTGATGTGTAGGTCAATTTTTATTTATTTGCTTTTTCCTGAGTTTAATAGACTAAGCTGAGGTATCTATGCTATCAAAGCCTTCCCAAGCGGGATTACAAGAAGGGCTAAACTAACAAAACTCACTAATTTTGTAGTATCTGCAGTACTGCAGAGTAGAGGATAGCCTTATTCACAATTCTCCCCACATGTAGCCTTCTTGGAGGTTCAAGGAGATTGAGGTCTGTGAAGGACTGTTGGTCTGTTCTGACTTCTGGGAGCTAGCAAGGGGTTCTGATGCAGTTTATTACCTATTGCATAGACAGCTATGCAACAGTTGAGTCACTGAGAAATTGTTGGTGTGTCATGCTAGTAAATCATTGCAGTACAGCATGTGCCTCGCTCAGCAGGGTGGTGATGGGACACTGGCTGTCTTGCCCATATGCTGTCTGTGGTCCCTGCTGGTGGGTACATCCATGTATTGTATTTTGTCTGGTAGATTTGCTCCTTTGCTGAAGACAGCCGGTCATTTCCCTGTTTTGTGCTTGGCTTCGTTTATAGTGCTAATTGGCAAATGCCTCATTACTCTCGTGCTTAACGCTGCTTTATATTTACTGCAGTAGTGGTCCCTCTGTTTTTTTGTTGCTGACCAGCATTAGATTGTGTGAAATGTGGGTTATTTACAAAAAATGTGGTTGTAATGACACTTGCTTTTATTTTCATACAGTATGTGCTGGTTCTCTGCAATTCTATTGGCACTCCCTTAGATCCCAAATACATTGATATTGGTAAGCAACCCGCAATAGTCTGTTGTATTTTTTTCTAGTATTTATAATGAAATTCTTATGCAGGTCTGTTGTTCAATGATGAAACAATCACTGTGTGGTAACACCCCTGGCATCCAAATGTTTTGATCTTCTGTTCTATACATGGTTTAACTATGATTTTTATACTGGCTTCTTACATGGACTTAACTCTCCCTAAATGTATTAAATGTGTGATCAGGGGTTTCCATGTTGTGAACCGTAATTTGTGTTGGAGATGGCCTATTCTCTCTGCAAAAAGTAACTCTTCCATCTTAATCAGTCTTTTTAGAGAAGTTAATTCCAAGCCATAATGCTAATACTTGGTGTTAATATTAAACAAACAGCCATTCTGTCTGATAAAATAGATGGGAAAAGTGTCTAGCAAAGTTTTGGTAAGAGAGATGATGAGGAAACTAAGGTGAAGAACTATGAGACAAAGAGGTAACAACAATTTATAGAAGCAAGGAAGTAACAACAATTCATAGAAGCATAGAGGTAGGAAAAACTACCAAGCCAAGTATAGAAATAGTTGAGGTCATAAATATCACTGTTTTTCTCAATAAGTGCTACTGTGATTGAAATCTGAAATAAATGCTCTAACTAGAATGACAGGTTAGACTACTGAACAGTTTTTATTTTATTATACAGTAGGTTTGTAAGTGTCATTTTCTAACGTTGTTGAGTTTTTCAGTGACAGCAGGAGGAAATCAGCTGTGAGTCATATGTGTATATTGTGAAATTCATGGCTGATATTGTAGATCATAATTGAAATGAAGAGTATCCTGCTCTGATGAATCAGTTTTGTCTTCTGGAATATGTGTGAAATACTGTGATACTTCAGTTTTTATGTCAATTTTACAATGGATGGAGGAGAGAAAACAAACAAACAAACCAACCCCTCTAAAAAACCCCAAACTGAGCACTGAAGTAAGATGGTGTGGTGGGTGGTAATGGTGTGGGTGGGGTGTCTGTTGTGTACCTCCTGTCCCGTCCTCTTCTGTATGCCTACTTAGTCTCCTGGGCTGACTTGACAGGTGGGATTGGAGTGGTGGGAGGAGGATTCAGGGAGTTACAGGAAGTAGTTTCTATCATTTCTACAGCTGACATCTAAAATAAGTTCAGTGACTCATTCCTGAAAAGGGTCTTTTTGCCTTCTGCCAAGTACAAAGAAGCCCAGGGCAACCACCTCATCTCTGTCAGAGATGTCTAAAAATAGGTGAGACAAATCTCACTCAAATGGTCAAAATTAGCTTTGCATGTCCACCTCTAAGTCTGCATTTAAACTACATTTTTCTAGTGTTCTGTTTGTGTGAGCTTTCTAAAGCTATCTGTGATAGTTTTATTTCTTTATGTTATAAGCAAAGGTATCAGTTTATGATCCCCCCATTGCAACCTATCTCCTTCAGCTGTCTGAACACATTAAAAGAATTTTACCCTATGACTGAAAACAGTAAAAAAGAAATACAATTTAACTGAAAAATGCTGTAGTTGTTCCAGCTGGGTTTGAATTGTGCTGAAGAGATTAAGCAATCTGGAAAAAGCTACTCTTCCTTTAGCTTAACTAGGCATTATGCAGTCTGCTGCTGTTCCTTCCAGTGTCAGAGGATCAGTTTAGTGCATAGATCTACAACGTGGTTTCCTAGGGTGAGTTCATTTGTGAAAATGCTAGGGGTTATAGACTTCAACCTCATAGACAGGCAAATAGCTGATGTGAGGAATATTTAATTTTCGAGTCCTGAAAAATTTCTGTAGTCTCAATAGTTCAAACATAACAAGCAAGCCTTTCTTTGCTGTGTAGTAAACATAGCCAAAAATTCAACCTTTTCTTAATATGTGCAGTCTCTAAGACTCCTTTTAAGTTAACCCACCAAACTTAGGGAAGGGACTTAAGATGAAAGTGAAAAGCAAGCACCTACAGTTGCAAGACAATTCCAAAGACCATGTGCTGGTTTTATCATAGTTGCTTTCCTTTTCTGTGATCTCTGAAGATACAGCTTTATAGAACAACTTGAAATATTTATAAGGTCAGTTTGTGCAAGATGTAGACTCCTGTACACAGTCAAGGTCTTAACATGCAGTGTATCATGCTGTTTATCACAGTTGGAGCTTCTTGGCAATAGAAAATATAATTGCTCCAGTTTGACAGGGTGCTGAACTTAAGCAGCTGACTGGCCTTGCTGAGATCAATAGAAGAGAAGACCTTGTGAAACCTTAAAGGCAGAAGACCTTCTGTAAGGTTTTTCTAAGATTCCAGTTGGTGCACACATCTGAATTGTATAAATTGTCAATTTATAACATTTTATAAAATTGTTTCAACAAAGTAGTATTAATCTCCTGATGACAAAATAATTGTGACCATGCACAACGTTTGATTCACCCCCAGGAGGTGCAAATCTTACACAAGTAGCTCAAGAAGGGCTCAAAAAAAGTGCTTATTCCTTTTATTCTGTTGAATTTTAAATTATGTCATTAGCTTTCTGATGATTGCCTCTGCTAAGGGTGGCAAAATAGGATTAATCAGTCATTATCTGGTCAAAGGCCATCCCTTCAGCTTTCTTTAGATCTTAATGTATGGTTACACCTTAAAGCTCTTCCTGGTGTTGCTGTTTATTTTGACCAAGGGTATTTTTCTTTCTGTGCTTCCTGTGCATTGTGTTTAGGGTCATTCACAATAGCTAGTGTTTGCTAGGCAGTAAATTACTCTTTGTCTCCATTGTCTAGCATTATTATGTTCCATAGGTACAAACATTAACCAACACAGTTTCTTCTGTGCTTGTTTTACAAGCTTTCTGTCAAAAGTCCTTTCATGAATAGCTAAATATATATTATAGAAGGTTAAATATCTTGTTATATAATATCTTTTTAATGGAAACACAGCAGATGGTATCTGCTAAGAATGTCATGCAGGCTGGATTATGTCATCTTCTTATATGTTTTTAGGAGCATGGACATAGCAAAGTGTCATTTTAAGAAATGATAATCTACAGATTAGGGATTATAATGAAATGCTGATCTACATGTGAAACAGCACCTGAACTGCTGTTATTTAAAGTTGATAATTTTAAACTATAACTGATCTTCAGTATTTTGTTGTGTTCTCTAATCCGTGGCCATTCATGAGTTGTCCCATGTGCAGTTCAGTTTTCCCTGCTGCTGTCTGATGCTTTTTTCTATTTATGAGTGAACAGTTCTAGAGACATTTGAATCAAGCTCTAAAATTAGTCTTATCAATAACATCTACTTAGGTTGGTCACAGGTTCTGAGGAACAGCCTGTAACAGGATTGTATGAAAGCATCAGTTCAGTCTTGTGTCTGTCTGTCAGATTGCTTCCTTTCAACCAGATTTAGGTGTGATTACTTGTCTCTCATGCTTGTATATCCCATTTCATATACTAGAAAGTGTCTCAGCTTTTTCATGCAGTGAAGTAATATAGTCATGCACTAAATCTGTTTTCCGTTATTTTTTAAAGAAGATTAGACATGAAAGCAGGTGTTTTCTAACTGTTTTGAAGTGAGATGCATTGAGTGTGGATGAAATACTGACATTACAAAAGGTTGTTTGAGATTCCTGGATATATAAGAAATAAACTTTCTTTCCTTCAGAGAGGAGGTTTTATGAAGGGACAGTGAAGAGAAATGAGGTGAGAAAAAAAAGAAGGGCCAGAGAAAACTTAAAGGACAGTTGTTCACGTTGATGTTGTTTTAATGGGGTGGTGTGTTTAATCCTTTTCAGTATTTGATCATTGAAAAGTAAGACAACTGTTTAAATGTTTTCATTATCCGAAAATTAAGTATTAAGATACTAATACTGAAGTTAGCTATCTGCAGAATCTGTGGGAAGAGCTAGACAATCTAAGAAGTCTACGTGTTTAGCATTGAAAGCTGCCATGCAGTGGAAATGCTGACTAGGAGAATATCCTCTTGCCTCCTCCCTTATGATGCTTGCTTTTCTGTCTGCTTAATAGTCAGAGCATGAATTCTTTGAAGGGCACTGATGCCCAAGTGAGCAGCAGTTGCTGCTAAAATTGAGGCCACTGCATAAGATGATAATACTTCCCTACACTAAAGGAAACTAAGTAGTTAAAACAGGTGAGTAGAAAGGAATTCTAGATCTTCCTCTCTTTGAAGGGATTGAAACGAGCATCTTTCCTTTTCCAGGAAAGGACAAACCCCATTCCTTCCTTCTCTGCTTAGCAACAGCCCTAACTTGGGAGTGGCTGGGTCATCCTTTCCTCATATTCAGTCTATGCTGTTAACACAGCCAAGAAGGAAAGCATTTTAGGAGCAGAGTGTAGCCCAGTGATTAAGGCTCTGAGGTGAGAATGGGGAGTAGAATCCTTTAATTTGGAAGTGACCTACAAGGATCACCTAGTGCAACTGCCTGACCATTCCATGGCTGACCTGGAATGCACATTATTAAGGGCATTGTCCAAATGCCTCTTAAACATGGACAGGCTTTGGGTCTCAATCACCTCTCTAGAAAGCCTGTTCCAGTGTTTGACCCCTCTCTCTGTGAAGAAATGCTTGGATTTTAGTTTCTTTTCCCACATATTTTTCTGTTTCTAGTTTTTTTTGTTTGCTTGTTCAATGCTTGTCTAGTATAAAATGCTAGAGCCATTCTAGAAAAAATTCCCATATGTTGTCCTTTTATGCAGTTGTTAAGGCTATGTAGGCATTTTTGTAAAAGGTCTGGTTCCCACACATAGATGCCGCTTTTCCGGATGTGTTTCTGAAAAGATGTGATACTGATGATTGTGTCTGTGTGCTGTGTATCCCTCTCCCCTCTCCCTGTGATTTCACATTTGGCTTATATCACACAGAATCACACAGAATCCCAAGGGTTGGAAGGGACCTCAAAAGATCATCTAGTCCAACCCCCCTGCAAGAGCAGGGTAACCTAGAATACATCACACAGGAACTTGTCCAGGCGGGCCTTGAATATCTCCAACGTAGGAGACTCCACAACCTCCCTGGGCAACCTGTTCCAGTGCTCTGTCACTTTCACAGTAAAGAAATTTTTCCTGATGTTCACATGGAACCTCCTATGCTCCAGTTTACACCCATTGCCCCTTGTCCTATCACTGGACATCACTGAAAAAAACCTAGCTCCATCATCCTGACACTCACCCTTTACATATTTGTAAACATTGATGAGGTCACCCCTCAGTCTCCTCTTCTCCAAGCTAAAGAGTCCCAGCTCCCTCAGCCTCTCCTCATAAGGGAGATGTTCTGCTCCCTTAATCATCTTTGTGGCTCTGCACTGGACTCTTTCAAGCAATTCCCTGTCCTTGAACTGAGGGGCCTAGAACTGGACACAATATTCCAGATGCGGCCTCACCAAGGCAGAGTAGAGGGGGAGGAGAACCTCTCTTGACCTACTAACCACACCCTTTCTAATGCACCCTAGGATGCCATTGGCCTTCTTGGCCACAAGGGCACATTGCTGGCTCATGGTCATCCTCCTATCCACCAGGACCCCCAGGTCCCTTTCCCCTTCACTACTGTCAAGCAGGTCAACCCCCAACCTGTACTGGTACATGGGGTTGTTCTTCCCCAGATGCAAGACTCTACACTTGCCCTTGTGGAATTTCATCAAGTTTCTCCCCGCCCAACTCTCCAGCCTGTCCAGGTCTTGCTGAATGGCAACACAGCCCTCTGGTGTGTCAGCCACTCCTCCCAGTTTAGTATCATCAGCAAACTTGCTGAGGGTGCATTCAGTTCCCTCATCCAGGTCGTTGATGAAAATATTAAACAGCACTGGTCCCAGCACCAACCCCTGAGGGACTCCGCTAGTCACAGACCTCCAGCTAGATTCTGCCCCATTGACCACAACCCTCTGCCTTCTTCCTTCCAACCAGTTCTTGATCCATCTCACTACCTGATTATCAAGCCCACACTTCCTTAGCTTATCTATGAGGATGCTATGGGAGACAGTATCAAATGCCTTACTGAAATCAAGAAAAACCACATCTACTGCTCTACCATCATCCATCCACCTAGTTACTTGCTCATAGAAGGCTGTAAGATTGGTCAAACATGACTTCCCCTTGGTAAAACCATGTTGGCTGCTCTTAATGACCCCCTCATCCTTGATATGTCTAGAGATGGTGTCAAGAATAAGCTGTTCCATCACCTTTCCAGGGATGGAGGTAAGGCTGACTGGTCTATAATTACCTGTGTCCTCCTTCTTGCCCTTCTTGTAGACCGGCGTGACATTTGCCATCCTCCAATCCTCAGGCACCTCTCCGTTTCCCACGACTTACCAAAGATGATGGAGGGTGGCTCGGCAATGACCTCCGCCAGCTCCCTCAGCACCCGCAGGTGTATTCCATCCGGACCCATCGATTTATAGATGTCCAGATTGCTTAACTGATCCCTAACCCAATCCTCATCTACCAAAGCAAACTCCTCCTTTATCCTGACTCTTTCTGGGGCTATAGGAATCTGGGTCCCCCGGGGAGAGTCTGCAGGAGTAAAGACAGAGGCAAAGAAGGCATTCAACACCTCTGCTTTCTTTATATCCTCTGTCTCCAGGGCACCCACCTCATTCAGCAGTGGGCCTATATTGCCTCTTGTGTTAGTTTTATCCGCTATGTATTTGAAGAAGCCCTTTCTATTGTCCTTAACCCGACTTGCAAGATGAAGTTGCAAGGAGGCCTTAGCTGTCCTAATTGCCTCCCTGCATCCTCTAACAACTGTCCTATATTCCTCCCAAGTGGCCAGCCCCTCCTTCCGTAATCCATAGATTCTCTTTTTCCGCATGAGTTTGCCCAGCAGTTCCTTGTTTAACCATGCTGGTCTCCTGGCTCCCCTACTTGACTTCCTACCCATTGGGACACTCTGATCCTGAGCTTTGAAGAAGTGGTCCTTGAATGCTGACCAAGTATCTTGAGCCCCTTTACCACCTAGTAACCTTTCCCATGAGACTTCCCTTAGCAATTGATTGTATCCTTCCATTGCTGTTGGAAAGAAGGGGAAGCCCTGCCCTCCCTGCTTGCTGCTTGTTCTTGCCCTCTCCAGAATTAGTGATTTTCCCTTTAATCCAACTTAAAACTAATCTTTTATTTATTTAGTTTTGAGGTCAGTTAGATGAATGAACTGATCCAGCTTACTCCGTGGTCAAACTACTGCTAGAGCTGATACAGAAGAAATGGCAGGGAAATGTGCCAGGGGTTGGTATGTGGTTGTGTTTTTTTTTGATAGCAACAATAATTTTAAGTCTTAGGCATGCTCATAAACTGTCTAATTGATTGTACTCCTCTGGATAAAGCATGGATGTCGCCATCTTGTTTCTGTATGACAACAGAGTTTATCTGAACATGCTTTTTTTTTTTCCCCCAGTTGAGATACTTCAAGGTATGCACAAATCATAGAATGGTTTGGGTTGGAAAGGACCTTAAAGCTCTTCTAGTTCCAGTCCCCCTGCCTTGGGCAGGGACACCTTCCACTAGACCAGATTGCTCAAAGCCCCATCCAAACTGGCCTTGAACACTTCCAGTGATGGGGCAAATGAGTAAGTTTAGCCTCTATGGGAGCTGTAGGTCAAATGGGAAGTCACTGGTGAGTCTGAGAAATGCCCACAGCTTTCAGAGATGGGCTTAGTTTAGCCTTGTCTTGGAGTAAAGTGTTTAAACATTGACTAAACTGAGTCCAAATATGAGGCTTAGTACTAAAAGCTTGTAATTTGAGCAAGAAAAAACCTTATTTCCACACAGGTCAGAAGAGTCTAATGTTTCATTTTTAAAGGACAAAAGCATTGATTGTTACAACATGTACAGCTGCGAGGTAATAAGAGAACACAGCAAATACATATAATGTATTAATGCTGTTAATGAAACAGAAGAGACTGCATCTTCAGTTGTATATGACTAATTATTGAAATGAATGTGCTATATGAAGTACACTGAATTGCACATAATGTAAACAACTGTATTGCTCACATGTTAAGCTTCATCGCTAAGCCTTCTTCCCCAGTATTTACGTTTGTAGTGGAAAAGTATTCTATAGCCATCAGGTAGCTTATGTAATTCTCTTGGTTTTAAAGAAATAAAATCTGCTCAATCAATCTTTGGCCCTCTGTCTCTCCTAGTTCTGCTCTTCTTTATGGCAGGCTTATAGCTCCCTCCAGAGTTCTGTTCCTTGCTAAAATACAGAAAAAAATGTGATTGCTGTAAAAGTATCAGATTTTGTGCTCTCAGCATATTATCTGTATGACTCAGTGTTTCACTAACAGCCTGGGCTACACAATTATTGTGAATTTGCCTGTTTTGTCTAGTAGCATACTGATTTACCTGTAGAATTTAAAGACATTGAGGGATTTACTTAATAGGTTTCAACATTTTTTCTATGCCTTTTTATGTGCACTCACTGGTTTTCAGAAAGATGAATAAAAGGATTGTAAAAGGGAAAAAAATAGCCACAATGCAGTCAAGACAGTGTTTATAAAGAATAATGTAATGGTTTGAGTATATAAATGTATCATATATATTTTTTATTTTGTTCACCAAACACTGTCAGCAGGAATGAGATACTCAATCTATCCACATACCCTAAGTGGGCTTGGGGCTAAAGTATAAAAAAATGCCCAGCCTTCCTACACTGTGATCTTTGGATGCAATAAAGGAAGCTTAAGTGCATACTTTGCTAGATGCTTAATTTGCTGCCATGCAGATGAAGAACTGTTTTTTGGCCCAGCTATTAATTAAGACACAAACAGCACTTCTAGTTCTTGTCTAACTGAAAATTTGTTAACTGCTTTTAAGTGGTGCTAATCGAAGAATCTGGATTGTCAACTTTTGAGTAGTCTTCCTTTTATTTATATTGGAATAATTACAGGTATGTCAGATATGGAGGTATTTTATAGATCTTGTTGGAGATGGGAAATACTCCTGACCTGGGCATAAACCTGATTATTCGTTTATATGTATTTGATGTCTTCTGCCTTAGCACATGGAAAATTGCTGAAATAATAGGGAGAACAGTGCTGATTTTAAAATCGGAACTTGTGAATATTTCTCTGTTCTCCTGACCAAGGCCACAAGGCCCCAGTGACATTTCTTACCAATTAATGAAAACTGTGGGTTTGGTTTTGGTATTTTTTGGGGGGTCCTTGGTTTGTTCTTTGTTTGTTTTTTTTCATTTTAACTCATGAAGATACGGTGTCATCCATTTGGGAAAAAGTTTGCAATTGAACATCTAGTCCAATACTTGCCACTCTAATTTTATAACCATTTGGGTTTCGTAACAGGGCCATTGTTTGTCACAATGACTAAAACGCATGTGATAGCAGCTTCAAAAGAAGCATTTTACGTCTGGCAGTATCGTGTGGCCAAGAAGCTCACAGCAATGGAATTTAATAAGGTAGCACGGACCAGAAAAGAAGGCAGGGAAAGGTTTGTCTTCTGGCTTTGTCATTTTTCTTCCTTTCCCTTGGTATCATTGATAAAGGTGGATTTTCCCATGCTTAGAATGGGAACACTTCAAATTTTTCTATTCAGATTTGCTGACTTGCCAGCCTCTAAAACTAACTACCAAAGAATAGTTTTTCATAACCAAATCATAGAATCATAGAATAGTTAGGGTTGGAAAGGACCTTAAGATCAACTAGTTCCAACCCCCCTGCCATGAACAGGGACACCTTTCACTAGACCATGTTTCCCAAGGTTTTGTCCAACCTGGCTTTGAACTGCCAGGGATGGAGCATTTACTACTTCTTTGGACAACCTGTTCCAGTGCCTCACCACCCTCACAGTAAAGAACTTCTTCCTTATATCTAACCTAAACTTCCCCTGTTTAAGTTTGAACCTGTTACCCCTTGTCCTATCACTACAGTCCCTAATGAAGAGTCCCTCTCCAGCATCCTTGTAGGCCCCCTTCAGATACTGGAAGGCTGCTATGAGGTCTCCATGCAGCCTTCTCCAGGCTGAATAGCCCCAACTTTCTCAGCCTGTCTTCATACAGGAGGTGCTCCAGTCCCCTGATCATCCCTATGGCCCTCCTCTGGACTTGTTCCAACAGTTCCATGTCCTTTTTATGTTGAGGACACCAAGACTGCACACAATACTCCAGGTGAGGTCTCACAAGAACAGTACATGGGCAGGATCACCTCCTTTGACCTGCTGGTCGCACTCCTTTTGATGCATCCCAGGATATAGTTGGCTTTCTGGGCTGCAAGCGCACACTGAAGCCGGCTCATGTTCATTTTCTCATCTACCAAGAACTCCAAGTTCTTCTCTGCAGGGCTGCTCTAAATCACTTCACCACCCAGCCTGTAGCTGTGCCTGGGATTGCTCCAACCCAGGTGTAGGACCTTGCACTTGGCATGGTTAAACTTCATGAGGTTGGCATCAGCCCACCTCACAAACGTGTCAAGGTCCCTCTGGATGGCATTCCTTCCCTCCAGTGTATCAACCGAACCACACAGCTTGGTGTCATCGGCAAACTTTCTGAGGGTGCGCTCCATCCCACTGTCCATGTCACCGACAAAGATGTTGAACAAGAGTGGTCCCAACACTGATCTCTGAGGGACACCACTCATTAGTGGTCTCCAATTAGACACTGACCCATTGACCACAACTCTTTGTGTGGCCATCGAGCCAGTTCCTTATTCAGTGATTGGTCCAACTGTCAAATTTATGTCTCTTCAGTTTAGAGACAAGGATTTCGTGCGGGACAACACTGAATACTTTGCACATGTCCAGGTGGACAACATAACTACTCTTCCTCTATCCATCAGTTCTGTAGCCCCATCACAGAAGGGCACCAAATTGGTCAGGGAGGATTTGCCCTTAGTGAAGGTGTAACCAAGTGCCTTGTTTTTCATGTGCCCTTTCATTTGCTTGCTGTGTGGTTCCCTTACAGAGCTATTTGTCTACATGTTTTTTTCCTCCTCTTCATTTTCTCCTCTATACTCTTAGTTTCTAGGCAGCTGTATTGCTTTGGTAACTTTAACTGCTTCTTGTGTGTCAGTGGCTGTAAGGACGTAGTCTATCCAGCTAGTTCTTGCCTAAATACACTCGTATCTGATTGTATCTTTGATGTCTAAGCCTGTATGGACTTTTATCCTCTCAAACTAAACAAGCCCAAGTCAACATCTTGTTGCCTCCAAAATATATCCTTCCCAGGTCCTCATTAGTGGCATTGAGTTTTCTGTCACCTCCACAAACTTGCAACTTTGTTATGATTTTCTTTTGTGTTATGTTTTTTTCCTTAGAGATGCTATAGCTTTCTATAAATCCACTGTCTCCTGTCACCATATATTCATAATAATAATTATTTGTACATGGTGTAATAATTAACATTGTTCTAGCACCTGAATGTCCTAGCCTTGAACAAGATCGCAAATTTGACAGAAATGCTGAAAAAGTAAATCATCGTAATTCAGCATAAAATATTATTTTAATATTGTAAGATCTTTTCTAATGCTAATTTTGAAGGCAAAAGAGAAATCATAATGAAGTATTAAATACAGTAATACATATGTTTTGTGAATAGGAAGGTGAAGTTCTTCATAAGTATGGAGAAGAGCCTGCCTGAGGAAATACGGAATGCATGTTTGAAAAGAGATAATTGGGGTGGTTGATGATTTGCAGGAATTTCTTGTTGCAGAATGAAAGTTTATAGATCACATGGGAATAGACCATAAGAGGCAGTGAAAGTGAAAGCAAGTACCATATCTTTATATCAATACAAAGTAGGGTTATCAAAGGGGATACTACTAGAACATAAGAACAGGCATAGCTTTTATCCTCTTTCCCAATTGCAGTGGTTTCTTCTCCAAGGATTGAGGATACCTATATGCTATCAAAAGTAACCTTTTCTTTGGGCACACTTTTTCTTCTAACTTCCCTTTTCTATAGGATTTATCATGTTGATGACACCCCTTCAGGATCTTCAGGTGGACATCTTGATTACAGCAGAGCTATTGAAGTGAGTGATGGTTTTAACTAGTTAATTGTGTTGTCACTGGTACCTTGACAGAGAAGTACTTAGCATTTCTTTTATTTACTTTCACAGATTTTTATCAGCAGAAGTGGTCATGCTGAAACTTTTTTTTAATGCTATGTTTTGAACATAAGTGTTATTTTTCTTCCCTCTGGTTAGTGTGTTGTTACTGTGCTATTATGTATTACTGGAAATATACACTAAACTGTAGGGAACGTCAAAAAGTATATTGTGGGTCCAGTGCGTGGACATCTCCTGTTTTCTTGGTGAGAACCAGCTCCCTATACTTCATTAGAGTATAAGCTCGTTGAAACTCAATAACCCTTGTAACCTGTTCTAGTATTTTTACCCTTTTTCACTTTATGTGTGTGTGTGCATGTGCATGCTTGCTTTTGTACTTACCAATGTACCTGAAATTACTGGCCTTACAAGTCAGGGATAGTTGCCTTCTTGTGTTTTCTATGAAACAAACACCTGTTACATTTTGAGTTTCTTATTTTTCTGGAGGAGAGGCAGGGGAAGAAAATAAGTTGCTTAATATTATTATTGTCATGATTCCCATAAGAAAGGCTGCTAATATCATAAACGATCCACATATTGTATGCTGACAAGGTTTAATAGCTGCTTTTCATGTGGATACTTAGCAACATTCTTGTGTATTTAAATAACACTTCTTTATCAGTGCGTTATTACTGTTGCATTAAAACTGACACATATTACTTGTATAGTTTCAGGGAACGAGAGATCCAATTTGTGCAATAACAGCATCTGATAAGATGCTACTTGTGGTAAGTTACATAATTTTAATATTTTTAAATACTCCTAATTGCCTCTTTTGCTTGTAGGCAGGAGATTCTTCTGCAGTGTGTTCATGGGCAGCCACAATTTCAAAGCATTTTTGAATTTAGAATATACACAGATAAAATCTCATCCTAGGTGTCCTCAGTGATAACTTTTAACAGGTTCTTTCATTAATCTGGACTATTTATTTAGGAGGGCTGGCTCACTAAGTTCTTAGAATTTAAACACAGACTAGTTGCCTGAGTTAGTACTTACATATAGGGTTTGATAAGATCCAGGTCTGAACTTAATTCTGTAATCTGAGTTGTAGGAAGTCTCTTCTAGGCTGTATGTAAATGCACAAAGATTTGCAAAGTTTGTACCACTAATATGTAAATAGCCAATGTGCAATGTGTACCATGCCAAACAGCTAGTGCTTTTTTTTTTTTTCTAATGAGAAAAGAGTGATCTCATTAGATAAACAGACATATGGGTGGGCTTTAAAACAAACCAACTGAATAGAACAAAGACAGAAAAAGAACACTTTCTAAATTTTTATCCATGTTCCTACCAGCATCATACAGGGATCTGTTCCCTGTTCTCCTCTTTTGTTATATAGACCATCTCTGAAGGTTAACTGGGAATTGTTGGGCTCCTGAAACTGCTCTGTGGGCTGTATGTGGACATTAGATATTTCTTTTAACAGCCCTGATTTAATCATATCTGTAAATTGTAGGAGCTTAAGAAAGTATTTGTTTAAATATAGTTGATGAGAAGCACAACATAGAATCATAGAATAGTTAGGGTTGGAAAGGACCTTAAGATATCAAGTTCCAACCCCCTGCCGTTGGCAGGGACACTTCACACTAAACCAGGTCACCCAAGGCTCTGTCCAACCTGGCTTTGAACACTGCCAGGGATGGAGCATTCACAGCTTCCTTGGGCTACCGATTCCAGTGCATCACCACCCTCACTGTAAAGAACTTCTTCCTTACATCTAATCTAAATTTACCCTGTTTAAGTTTAAACCCATTTCCCCTTGTCCTATTGTTACAGTCCCTGTGGAAGAGTCCCCTCCCCAGCATCCTTATAGGCCCCCTTCAGATACTGGAAGGCTCCTATGGAGTCTCCACTCAGCCTTCTCTTCTCTGGGCTGAACAACCCCAACTTTCTCAGTCTGTCTTCATATGGGAGGTGCTCCAGTCCCCTGATCATCCTCGTGGCCCTCCTCTGGACTTGTTCCAACAGTTCCATGTCCTTTTTATGTTGAGGACACCAGAACTGCACACAATACTCCAAGTGAGGTCTCAATGACAGCAGAGTAGAGGGGCAGGATCACCTTGCAGCCCAGAAATCCAACTGTGTCCTGTGCTTCATCAAAAGAAGTGTGACCAGCAGGTCGAGGGAGGGGATTCTCCCCCTCTACTGTGCTCGTGTGAGACCTTACCTGCAGTACTGCATCCAGCTCTGGGGCTCCCAGCACAAGAGTTGTGGACCTGTTGGAGAGAGTCTGAGGAAGCCACAAAGATGATTCGAGGGCTGGAGCACCTCTCCTATGTAGACAGTCTGAGAGAGCTGGGCTTGTTCACCCTGGAGAAGAGAAGACTCTGGGGAGACTTTAGAGCAGCTTCCAGTGCCTAAAGAGAGTCTACAAGAAGCCTGGAAAGGGGCTTGTTAGCCTTAGGGCATGTAGGGATAGGACAAGGGGGAGTGGTTTTAAAATCATAGAGGGTAGATTTAGATTAGATATTAGGAAGAAGTTCTTTCCTGTGAGGGTGGTGAGGCACTGGAAGATGTTGCCCTGAGAAGCTGTGGCTGTCCCATCCCTGGCAGGGTTCAAGGCCAGACTGGACAGGGCTTGGAGCATCCTGATCTAGTGGAAGGTGTCCCTGCCCATGGCAGCAGGGTTAGAATTAGATGAGCTTTAAGATCCCTTCCAAACCAAGCCATTTGTGATTCTAAATAGCAGAATTTGGATCTTTCAAGGTGATGACATTCTCCATTTCCATTTCTGCTCTGTCACTTATGCAAAAATTCTTTTGTCTAGGACAGCATATAAATAAAACATTTTTAAAGGGTTTATTAATGGAAAAATTCTCTCAATAACCAAGCACTGCTTTTTGCTAGGGAAGAGAGTCTGGCACTCTTCAGAGATACAGTCTTCCCAATGTTGGAATAGTACAGAAGTTTACCCTGAACTATCATGCATATCAGCTGTCTTTGAACTGTAACTCCAGGTAAGTTATAGATCTGCTTCTAATGTAGGTATCCAATTTTAAAATAAACCTATACAACATGAGTTCTGTGATTCTATAATAGCTATGTAGTAATTTAGCTTTAATATAAACTAATTCTTACTTGTAGTTGTTATTAATGGTTGCTTAAACATTTATTTA
Source organism: Pezoporus wallicus (assembly GCF_028554395.1). Taxonomy (NCBI): domain Eukaryota; kingdom Metazoa; phylum Chordata; class Aves; order Psittaciformes; family Psittacidae; genus Pezoporus; species Pezoporus wallicus. Next base: position 454,389 of record NW_026642654.1, read on the forward strand.
TTACCAATTAATTACACTTGGCCAGTCATCAGATTGCTCAGAGAGACTGCATTAGTAAAGCTGTCTTAGGTTTTGAACTTTTTACATTGTGTGTGAAGATTCAGGAAACATACATGGAAATATCTGTGTGCTACTAGATGAACCAAACATAAGCTTCATGTGATCATGACATGAATTGATGAAAATATGTCATAACTTGAAATTTTACCTCTCTAAGGCGTCTTTCTATTTCTGTGTCTATCTGATGCCTGGAAACTTTGTTTATCCCATGTTAATTTTCCACTGTTACAAGTTGTAGCTGGTGGCAATGCTTCTGGCAAGACTCTTTCTCCGAAGCTTCAGCAGTGCCAGTACTGAAGATGCTTTCTACTTAACAGCTATTTTTTTTGCAAGAGAGAGTGCAAGAGTCTTGGCAAAAAAGACAAAAATATGCTGACTAAAGAGAACTTATAAGACAACTTTAATCACTTCAAAATAACTTTATAAATTCCAATAAAATTCATAATGCAGTAGATCACTTACTTGTTTAGGTATAGGCCAAAAATAGACAGCTTCACTTAAAAGTCAGAGTAGAATCATAAGTTGGAAAAGACCTTTAAATCAAGTCCAGCCATTACCCCAGGACTGTCAAGACCACTGCTAAACCATGTCAAACGTGATCTAGTCAGAGCTGCACTGATTTTGCTTTGAACCCAAGTTGCCTTCCTAAATGACTTTGTTCTGGTGAAAAAGGCTCAGGTCCATAAGTATTTTGAAGTTCACTTTCTAAATTGCTTTTGAAATTTTAACAGGGATTAAGGCTGTCTAAATAACTTTCAATAAATGCATTTAAAATGGCACTGTAGTAAATACAGACTACTATGATTCACTGAAGACCTATTTAATTGGAAATTTTCCAATGTAACCCCTCAGAAATTATATTTTCCCATATTTTAAATTACTTCAAAGATTAATGGGGTTATACTTCACATCGTGTGGAAAAAATCCTAAAGAATATATGTAGAAATAGAAGAAATCCTGTTTTTGAGACTAACACTTTACATTTCCAGACTTTTTATTTTAAGTATCTGCTTCGTTGCTTCCTAGTAATAATGAGCAACAGTTCTGTCCAGTTGGTAATTTTAGGCTCTCTCAAGAAAAGTTTGGTGAGGAGCAAAACTTGCAATTTACCCAACATGGTATCTGAACTACTAAGGATCTTCAAAATGTTGGATGAAAAATGGGCATATTTCAGAACTTTTGCAGGGCCAGATTCTGCATGAAGAGGTGAAAAGCTTCTTTCCAGGTCTCTGGTCTCTCTCTGCTGTGCAGATAAATGAAAACCACATGCATCTCACTGAAGCGGTGGAATAATACTGGTATTAGATTAGAGGGGAAATTTGTCCTGAGTGTGCCAGTTTAGGGAACTATTTCATATTTACAACCTTCAATAGTATTATTTGACTGCCTTATTTTTTTTTTCCTTCTTTTGTTTTTTTTGCAGTCGTGTTGCTGTCATAGACCTTTCAGGTGTTTTAACTTTCTTTGAGTTGGATACACGGGTGCTAACCAGTACAGGACAGCAAATGGTAGGTGAGCAGCTGAAACTGGAACGCAAAGATGTCTGGGATATGAAATGGGCCAAAGATAACCCAGATCTGTTTGCAATGATGGAGAAAACAAGAATGTATGTTTTCAGAAACTTGGATCCAGAGGTAAATATTAACATATGTAAACGACTCATTTTGCAAACTCTTTTGTAATTGAATGGCTCTGTGTTGAATAGTATTATTCTTGTGCTTACAATTTAATTGGGCAAGTGTTTATATAGTCAAACTTGCTTCTGGTAATCTCAAAATCTTGTTAGCTCTCACATGGGACTGCTGTTTAGGAACAAGTGAGTAAAATGAACTATTGGTCTTGGAAAGATAAAAATGCTGTCATATTTTTCTTAAATGTATGAGATTTTTCAGGAGGATATTTTTTGTATGTTTTGGAAAATGTAAACACAATTTCAGTGCAGATACTTGTCAAACACAGTTCAGCTGAATCTAAATATTGGCAAGTGTGGCAAGTGTTCCTTTACCTCTTTGTCATAATTTAGTTATAGAAGATATTTTAAATTATGTCTGTATATATGGCATTGTCAATAATGTTACTGATTTAGTATTTGTTTCCTGTTGGAAATGCAATTAAATCCTAGTTAGGGGACTAAGAAAGTCTCTCATGTTATACACAATGGATTTGGTTAGGATTTAATCAGACAGAATACAAGTTCATTCCTTTGTAACTTACTTAACTTTAAGGAACCTATACAAACTTCTGGATATATTTGCAACTTTGAAGACTTAGAAATCAAATCTGTTCTTCTCGATGAAATATTAAAGGTAAGTATAATTAATTTGTATTTTGTAGGGAAAAGTCTGTCTTGATGATTTGAACAGTAGATATCTAAGAAGGGTGAAAATAAAGGTGACATGGAATAAAATTATGTTTCTTTATCCATTATGTTAGAATCCTGAACATCCTAACAAAGATTACATCATCAATTTTGAGATTCGGTCATTACGAGACAGTCGAGCATTGATTGAAAAAGTTGGCATTGAGGAATCTTCCCAATTCATAGAAGATAACCCACATCCCAGACTTTGGTAAAATCTCTTTATAAGCCAACTTTGTTTAAATTTGTGTTCTTTTGTATTCCTTTCCTGTTCAGACAGATCTACTATTAAAGTAAAAAACCTCCAATTAGAATCAGCCAAAGCAGTACCCACTTTAAACATATCATTTAAGAAAAAGGATAATAAAGCCCCCAAAAGGTAACAGTGCTCTGCTGCACTTTGAAGGACTGCTATTCTGAGAACATCTCTTCAGTGGGCTGAATTGCCTCCCAAGGAATATTACAGCATTATGGGAACACTCAAAGAGAGCCTTGCAGTCCCCTGCCAGCCTGGCTCCCCACCTCTTTCACAGCTAGTGTGTTTGGGCAATGCTGTGTGGCATTATGATTTCCAAGAATGCAAGAAAAGGAGGATTTTGTTCCTGAGCATTTGAGAATTCATGTTTCAGGAGATGCTGATCAAATGTTCCAAGACTTCTCAGCAGCCATCTCAAAAAAAAAACTTGGGGCTAGTGCTTCCCAGGGCTCCTAGTTCTTGAACCCAAAGAAGGGGGCTGTTACTAAATTGGAACAGTTGTTTTATTACCTAGAATAGAAGCCATGTGGTGTGTGTCATGATAGTGGGTATAGGATACAAGCTCAGGACATCTTTTTGCTCTGTACTGCATGAACCCTGAAATGCAGTGCTCCCTGCTTGTAGGGGTGAATCTAAAGGATATGAAAAAGCTGGCAGAAAACTAAGTTGGTTAAATCAAAATTCAAATTGGTTATAAGTTGAAAGGGTATTTATTTATATATATATTTTATATTGAACATTGATGACAAAAAGCTGGCAGAAAACTAAGTTGGTTAAATCAAAATTCAAATTGGTTATAAGTTGAAAGGGTATTTATTTATATATATATTTTATATTGAACATTGATGACAAAAACCTTAAAACCCAGAAAAGGGAACACATAGCATTGGATGTTTGATTTGCATCATGGCAGGTTGCAAGTTCTCTGTTAATTTTGACAGTTCAGAGGGGAGTTTGGAATTGCTGAAAGACCGGCCAAGACAACTTGCTTTTAAAGTTTGCCCCAGAAAGCATTCCTTCCTATCCAGTTCTGCTTTTGTCTCCAGAACGTACGTTTTGAGAAAAAGGATTTGACAGCTGCATGTTGAAAGTTTCTGTAATAGTACTGCAATTTTATTAGTTTGAGTGTGTAGTGTTTTTGTGAGTCTTCATTTTTACTAATGTCTTGAACTAGCTGAAGATTTTTTTGAATTTTAAAGTTGTTCAATGCCTTTTGCTAGTACCATGTATTTATTTAATATAAAATGACTATGAGTTTTGAAAGTCTGTCTCAGTAAAAGTTTTATATTCTAAAGTAACAAAATATATGTTAAATGCTGTTCATCTTACTCCAAAATTACCATGAACTTAATTTTCATTATGCAAGGAAATGTATGTCACATATTTATATACAAGAAATAGATTGGAACTGCTGGATATAAAGTAAATGCTCAAAATGGGACAGTGTCCTTAGTGCAATTGAGTTGAAAGGATACTAATTTCAGATTGATTAAAAAATACTGAGTTGATTCTGCATAAGCATGGCTTAAGGCACTGAATACAGAAAATATTACTTGGTTTTGTTGGTGCCTACTGCACTGACTTTGTTTCACAACATTTACTTAGCCTTATTTTTGCAGAAAATTCTAGAGCTCATTCAAGCACCTAATGGACATTGGTTGGCCTGAAGGTGGAAATTCTCTATTTGTAGAAGTAACCAATGGGGCAATACCAGTCCAAGGTTTCCCAAACCACCCTGCTCATCCAGACTGCTGTCCTAACTGGACAAGGAACATTCAGGTGGATTAGAAATATAACTTTTTCTTCATGGCCAATTTAGTTGGAGGCCTTCAGACTGAGGCTGCCATCAAGGCTTAAAGTTATGACATATGCATAGGTAGAAATATCTAAATGGAACTGCATTGAGACCAGCAACCCATTTCACATAAGACAACTGCAATACTCAACCCTGCTCTGTGTCTCCCAAGCCAGTGTCATTTGAACACCTGAACAAAAGAATATTAGCAATTATTTGAACATCTTTCCCTGAGCAAGTACATGATAGATCACAGAATGTACTGGGAACAAACGTACAACTGAATTAAAGATTAGTTAGTAAACAATACCACTGCAGTAACTTGCATATCTACTTTAAATAATTATGAGTTAAATGGATCCTGCTTTAATTTACTTTATTGCTGTTTTTCAGTCTATTTTGTTTACGTTTCACACAGGCGTCTCCTGGCTGAAGCTGCTCTTCAGAAGCTGGATCTGCAGACTGCTGAACAAGCTTTTGTACGCTGCAGAGATTATCAAGGTATTAAATTTGTGAAGCATCTAGGGAACCTGCAGAGTGAGTCAATGAAGCAAGCAGAAGTGGCAGCCTATTTTAGCAGATTTGAAGAAGCTGAAAGAATGTATCTGGATATGGACAGAAGGTAATTGCATGTAGTCACCTCAGCAGCAAATAGAGAAAAAAAAGCCTGAGTGGGTCAAAAAAGCATTCCTTAATAAGGAATGGCTGTTTTAGCACTGAAGACTCTGCCAGTTTCAGGAAAGACAGAAGGATCAGATGGAAAAAATTTTGTTGTATCCATAGATAACCAATTCTATATGGAAATCAGTGCATGCCAAACTGATTGCAAAACCTTAGTGCTCCAGGTAGCGTTGAGTTTCATACATGTTTTTTGCAAGTGTTTTGTTGATATTTCAACTGCAATTCAAAAACAGTCTCAACTAGCATTTAATTTATGTAGTGTTGCTCTTAGCTAGTAGCCAAATACACATTCTTTCCAATTACATATACAAATAACAGAGTTCTTAATGAACTGTAATCTCTGGAGAGAGTGAAAAGATTCTGGATGAAACTGTGGATCAATCAATAGAATTTTTGCTCAGGAATGAAAACAAACAAAGCAAAATTACAATATTACTGGGAAATGTAGCACTAAGTAATTAGCTAGAGCACTGTCTTTACTGAAAAAGGCTAATGAGGCATAATAAGCAGCAGTTGTATGATGTAGCCTGTAGGTCATATAAAGAATCACAGAATCATAGAATAGTTAGGGTTGGAAAGGACCTTAAGATCATCTAGTTCCAACCCCCCCTGCCATGGCTAGGGACACCTCACACTAAACCATCTCACCCAAGGCTTTGTCCAACCTGGCCTTGAACACAGCCAGGGATGGAGCATTCTCAACCTCCCTGGGCAACCCATTCCAGTGCCTCACCACCCTCACAGTAAAGAATTTCCTCCTTATATCCAATCTAAACTTCCCCTGTTTAAGTTTGAACCTGTTACCCCTTGTCCTATCACTACAGTCCCTAATGAAGAGTCCTTCCCCAGCATCCCTATAGGCTCCCTTCAGATACTGGAAGGCTGCTATGAGGTCACCACGCAGCCTTCTCCAGGCTGAACAGCCCCAACTTTCTCAGCCTATCTTCATATGGGAGGTGCTCCAGTCCCCTGATCATCCTCATGGCCCTTCTCTGGACTTGTTCCAACAGTTCCATGTCCTTTTTATGTTGAGGACACCAGAACTGCACACAATACTCCAGGTGAGGTCTCACAAGAGCAGAGTAGAGGGGCAGGATCACCTCCTTTGACCTGCTGGTCATGCTCCTTTTGATGCAGCCCAGAATACAGTTGGCTTTCTGGGCTGCAAGTGCCCACTGAAGCTGGCTCATGTTCATTTTCTCATCGACCGGCACCCCCAAGTGCTTCTCCACAGGGCTGCTCTGAATCTCTTCTTTGCCCAACCTGTAGCTGTGCCTGGGATTGCTCCCACCCAGGTGTAGGACCTTGCACTTGGCATGGTTAAACTTCATGAGGTTGGCATCAGCCCACCTCACAAGTGTGTCAAGGTCCCTCTGGATGGCATTCCTTCCCTCCAGCGTATCAACTGAACCACACAGCTTGGTGTCATCAGCAAACTTGCTGAGGGTGCGCTCAATCCCACTGTCCATGTCACCGACAAAGATGTCGAGCAAGACTGGTCCCAGCGCCAATCCCTGAGGAACGCCACTCGTTACTGGTCTCCAGCCGGATATTGAGCCATTGACAACAACTCTGTGTGCGGCCATCCAGCCAGTTCTTTATCCATTGAGTGGTCCATCTATCAAATTGATGTCTCTCCAATTTAGAGACAAGGATGTTGTGTGGGACAGTGTTGAATGCTTTGTACAAGTCCAGGTAGATGACATCAACTGCTCTACCCCTGTCCATCAGTTCTGTAGCCCCATCACAGAATGCCACCAAATTGGTCAGGCAGGGTTCCCCCTTAGTGAAGCCATGCTGGCTGTCACCAAGCCCCTTGTTGTTTTTCATGTGGTTTAGCATGCCTTCCAGGAGAACCTGCTCCAAGATTTTGCCAGGCACGGAGCTGGGACTGGCTGGTCTGTAATTCCCCCGGTCATCCTTTTTCCCCTTCTTGAAAATGGGAGTTACATATATTTCCCTTTTTCCAGTCGTCGGGAACTTCACCTGACTGCCATGTATTTACCACTAGAAAAATCTTAATAAGGATCTACCATAAATCAGGCTGAAATTATTTTTCAAATAAAAATTTCTTTGATAGATGCAGACTGCACTGACTTGCTGTTGCCTTCCTTAACTCACTTTTGAGTTAGGGCATTTTTAAAAGAAGTGTATAGATCTCTGCTATTTATGTTCTATGCGCCTGCAGAATTACTTCTGTGTGAAGTAACAGAGATTTATTCTATATGGTAGAAAAAATGCGCCAGGCAGACACATGGTGGGCCATACGTATGCATGAATAATAAAAAGGAAAGACTACTTCTGAGTCCTTTTTTCTTCATCTGAAGTCATCATGAATCTGAAAGAGAAGTCTCTGAAATCCATTTTATTACATCTCAGCTTTAGCCTCTGTTATTCATATTCCTTGCTCCTTAGCCCTTCCCCTCATCTCCCTTCGGCTTTTATCTTTTTGTAGCTGCTGACATCTATTGTAGCAGTCATAGAATCATAGAATAAGTCAGAAGTGAAAGTTAAGGAATAGTATACAGAATAAGAGGAAACTTGAAGTAACATCAGTCCCAGCTGTCTCACCAGCTGCGTTTAACTTCTCACACAGAAGTATGGCTAATAGGGAAGTGCATGTATGATATAACCTATGAGCTCTCCGAGTATTTGCTTTTACAGAATAATGTTTCAATTGTAAAGAAGGTATCTGGGATCACTGTTACACCTGTAGTGTAGGTTATGAACATGAAAATACTTTGGATGCTTTTCTCAAGGTTTTTGTTAGTAATATTATTGTCTTTGACTTTTTCCTGCTGTGTTTTGTTTATACTAGAGATCTTGCCATTGGACTGCGGATAAAACTGGGAGATTGGTTCCGAGTATTGCAGCTATTGAAAACTGGCTCAGGTGATTCAGATGATGCCCTTCTTGAACAAGCATACAATGCGATTGGAGATTACTTTGCAGACCGTCAGAAGTGGTATGTTCTGTAGAGGAACTGGTAAGAAGGAAATTACAAAGGAAATTATACGACTGATGACAAGACTTAATTTATGAGGAGGGACAGATGTCAGGGAAGTCAGGATGCAATAATTTTGGAATGATGAGATTTAGCTCAGACCTTTATGGTTCCATCAATGCATGTACCTTTAAACAGAAAGCTGTTGATCATCTAAAGAATGAAGGTGATAGATAAAAATCCAAGTTTTGACAGAAGACTGTCTGCTTCAAAGGAAGGGAGGAGAGAGAATTATTAAACATCAGTGAATTTCAAAACTAACCACAAGATTTCTAGAATGCTTAAACTCACAAATACTTGAAAAGGTCCAGAGCTCTCTCTGGCCTTGCTGTCTGCTGTTACTATGCAAACTGGGTGCCCAAGGAAGACTTTTAAGCAGCACACACATGTAATGGTATTCCTCCAGAAAGTTTTGCAGTCAAGTACTTACTGAGCCAGAAGTGATGTCTTCATAGTTAAGAACTTGCAGGGAATTTTTTTTTCATGAATTTCTCTTGTTGCCTTCTAATCCCATGTAAAGTTTTCACATCCAGAACACTCTGTCTCCACAGCTCCATTATTTATTGCAACTAGCCCAAGTATATTATCACAAAGAACTTGGGTCCCAAAGAAGTTTAAAACTTGTGATTAGATTTTGCAAGTTGAATATTTTTTTGGATGGTTTAGGTAACTTTGGAGACTGGCCTTGGAGATCTTGGTGCTTGTGTTTTAAAATGTAGAGGCACAACAGTAAAGCTCTTTTCTGAAAGTTTAGTTCTAAACTGTTGTCCGTTATCAGCCATGACTTGTGCAGATGTGGGAATGCAGTTTTAATTCCTAACCTTATGCTAGTTGCAGAAACAGTCTTGCTACTACTTAATGATGTCTGAAAGTTAAACATTTTAGTGCATTTTAGAAAAACAGTGAATTTCTAGCTACAAAAGCTCTCTCAAGCAAAGTTATCTATTTAAAATAATGTCATTTTAAATCCACAAATGCAAAAGGCTTACAATGAGAAGCTTCACTTGTGTTTATATACCAGAAGCCAGTACACTTTTTTTTCTTTTTTTCCTTATTAGGTTAAATGCTGTACAGTATTATGTACAAGGGCGAAACCAGGAACGTTTAGCTGAATGTTACTACATGCTAGAGGACTACCAAGGACTGGAGAATCTAGCTAACTCACTTCCAGAGAATAATAAATTGCTCCCTGTAAGCAAAAAGCATTTTTCAATGTCTTATGCTCAACCATTTATTTAAAATTTCCCATCTTGGAAGTGTTAAGTAAGAAAGAGAGAAGGAATGGAGTATGCGACCTACTCGCTTAAGCATAATGGTGTTACTTTGTATTGATCTCAAATATTCCTCCATCATTCTTCCTTTCCTGTATGGTTTAGGTTCCTCAGAAAGACCTGATTATTCATCATACTTTATGGCTACCTGGCTAAGTCATAATTTATTGCACCCCTCCCCAGATAGTGACATTTCTCTCTGAAATACCTATACTTCACTGAGAAGTCACTCTTCATGTCTGGACACTTCAGTTTTCATCTTGAGTCTAGCCGAGGGTTTTTTTTTTCCTTGAATTCTTTCTGGTTGTTTATCCCTTTAACTTCTTACATGGTACCTCTGGTGGGAATGCTAATGTTCAATGAAAAATGAAGATTCTCTCCTGTGAAAGGAGGAAAGTGGGTGGTATAGCCTAAAATGACCTACTAAGCAATAGCCAATTTAAAACTGATATGATTAATTAACCCAAAATGCTTGAAAAATGCAAAACATGCTTATTTAATGCCATTTTCAGTTGTCTGAACAAAGCAAGACAGCACTTTCTTTTTAGCCTCTTCTGTGTAAGAACAGAGTCCTTCTGGTATGATTTGACAGAAAAATATTTAAATGGCTTTTATTTTTTAATTCAGAAGCCGTGTGTGAAAGTAGCACACTGTTCTAAAGATTTACAGCAGTGCATGTTGTCTTTCCAGAATCCATGAGGCAAACAACCTCTTTCCCCCAACTTCTTGAAATTAAACTAAACAAGAATACAATAATATTGCAGTTGCTGTGCAAAGTACTAAAAATCTGGAAGTGAGTTTATTAACATGGTGCTGATGTGTTTTGCAGGATATAGCTTATATGTTTGTAAGAGTGGGGATGTGTGAACAAGCTGTGTCAGCCTTTCTGAAATGTAATCGACCAAAGGATGCGGTAGATACCTGTGTACATCTCAACCAGGTAAACCAGCAGTAGATAATCTGCTTTGCCAATCCAGATTTCTATTCTAATGCCCAGCTAAATACAAGTCTGTGTTAAGTGTCTGATGATTTGTCATGATTTCTGGAAAATTCATTCTTCATGCTTCAGAAAGTTACCTGAAATCAGGATTAGACCCCTGGAGGGCCAAAGCTAAATTCAGCAGTCCTACTTCTGTCTGTGTGTGTGGTAAGTGTGCTCAGCATACAGACACTCGTGGCATTTGTAGAGCCAGGCTATACTGCCTCCTGATGGAATGGAAGGAAGACTGGAGAGCTTCTGGCTGCTCATTTTCTACGTCCCCCTCCTTTCTGGTACAAATGCAAATGTATTTGTGGCTGCATTAGGATGTAGCTGGAAAAAACCTAATCTGAAAAAATGATCTGTGTGTTTACAGCTACCCCTGGTCCCCAAGTATGACCTAACTGTGCAAATGTTTGTGTCAACACAAATAAGAATGAAACCGAGGATGGCTGTGAGGAACTTGATGCATGGGAATGGCACGACTGGCTAGTGCTGGCTCTATGTGAACACCTTCCTAGTTTATGGATCTTAAGGGCTACTAGGTTATGAGATTCTATAAAGTCTCTGAGTTCTGCCAAACTTTTGATCTGGGGCAAACACAGTAGCCAAGCTGTTGAAGATCAGGAAAATTCACAGACAAAATGTGTATAGAAGGATAAATAAAGTGTTACTGTTTGTGCCTTAAGCTTATGGGCTGAAATCTTCTTTTAGACATGCTTTTGAGAGTCTGAGTTTTAGTAATTTCAGAAGCATTGAAATCAATGTGAGCAGCAATGAAGTAATTTTTGCAAAGCTTTTATCAAACCAGAAGCAACTGCCTTGTATGTGGTTTTGGACAGAGGTCCAGCATTTGTTTCACAGGCCACTGCCCCATGATTGGCAATGATGTTAGCTTTTGTTTTCTCTTGCTTTTTACTTTAATTTTATAGTAGCCTGGTTCTAAATGGTGATGAAATATTGCACACAAATGTTGCAAACTATTCATGGATAACCAGCTTGTTCTGAGAAAAATGAGGTCTGCTTTCTGTATTTGAAAATGGTAATTCTCTGCTTTCATTTCTAGTGGGATAAAGCTGTGGAGCTGGCTAAAAATCACAACATGAAAGAGATTGGATCCTTGTTAGCCATATACGCAAGTCATTTACTGGAAAAGAATAAAATCTTTGATGCTATAGAACTCTATCGTAAAGCAAATTATTTCTTTGAAGCTGCTAAGCTCATGTTCAAGGTATTACAGGTTTTCTTTTTATGTCAAATAACTGGGGTTTTGGACTAGCTCTTATTTTTCCATGCTTTTTTTTTTTTTTTCTTGTTTTTATTTTTTTTTTACTTTGGTTTTCTTGGGGTTATTTTAGTGTTAACAATATACAGGCAATAAGCAGGTGTCATATAGGATACTGCAAAGATGAATCCAACTCTGAAGTTCAGGTGTCTTTATCTGAAATAGTTACCCTAGATGTCCTTTGTAGCCAATGGAGAGGAAACTTTCAGAACACAAACCATCTGACTGTTTTATTTGGAGACTTTCACTTCCGAATGAGATGAACTGCACCTTGGAAAACATCCTGTTGTCAAGATCAACGATTACCTAGTAAAGGAGTATAGCAGACCAGCCTGGGTTCATTTTTCATGTTATTTTATATGTTGTCCGGGTTAGGTTTTTATCGCCTTTATTCTTAAATTTTTATAAAAAATAAATTTAGTTATTTTTTGGTATTTCTTCAATTGGTTGTTTCAATTAGAAAATGCTATGGTGTGCCTTTAAGGTAAGGATGTTGCTTGTATTTGGTTTGTCTGTAGAGATTTCTGTACATGGCTCATAAAGTCTGTAAGAGTGATATATAATTTTTACAGCAAATATTTAAAGTAAAAAATATGTATTTATATGCTGTTTTCAAAAGCCTTCTTTTTTTCTAGGAAAACCACCAGGCGTTATTGAAAGCTACATATTTCTTAGACTTCAGTGTTTTAAAATGACTATTTTTTAGTTTATTTTTTTATATTGTCAATAGACTTATATGGGGTTATACTGCATTATATTTCCTGGGAATCTGGCTTTATATACTTATTAGCTAAATAAATATAGAGAAATGTGCATTTTTCACTTTGACATTTTAATTTATAGTTCTGTTTGCAGTCTGAATTACTATATTTAACTGCAGGGTATTTTTTTGTGGCATGATTTTTAGGTTTGTACAAGCATGCAGTTATCCAAGAGAATGAAGTGACTCTTCTAATAATTTTTTTAATCTACATTAAATTCCTTGGTTTTGTTTTTAAGATTGCAGATGAAGAGTCAAAGAAAAGGACAAAGCCTTTGCGAGTTAAAAAGCTTTATGTGTTGTCAGCCTTACTTATAGAACAATGTCATGAGCAAATACAAAATGTACAAAGGGGAAAAATTAAAGGAAAAAGTTCAGAGGTAGAGTATTTTCTTTCTTTTTTCTTGAATTCTGGTATGTGTTACCTCGGCAGAATAAAGCAAGCTGTCTTAATGAGGCTATTACAGTTTTTATTAAATAACCTTTTTTCCTCCTAAGAACAAAGCTTTCCTTTAGCAAGTCTTCCACAGAGACATAATGTTTAAAGTATTATTTGCAAACATTTAAATCATATGTGTTAATAGATATTTTTCTTCTTAAGTGTAATGTGTTAATATTTTCACTACAACAGTGAAAATCATACTAAGAAAGTCCAGATTTATTTTTTCCTGCAAGACTTTCACTTTCCTGTCTTAATGCTTACTTAATACTTAATCCTGCTTAGGGTTAAGTATCAATCCGAAAGACAGATCTGTGATTAGATTAAGCTATCTTGGCTATAATTGAACAGGGAGATGCCTCCAGATAGGGGGGAAGCAAATAGAAGATTTTTTCTGCTCAAGCTTTCATCTTCACATGCACAAATGAAAGAGTTTAAACATTTTTAAGAGCTCTGGTGTTGAAATGCAGTATTAATCCGAACTATGAACCAGTCTGCAGATGTGCACATAATATATTTGTACACATGTATATGACATTTATCTTCTAAAATGTGCACCATATGTTCTGCCTATGGACTCTATAAAATGCCTAACAATGCTCACTTTAGGTCCATGTCTTTATATTTTCCCTAGTTAACACAAGACAGTGGTGTAATCACAAAATGCAGAAAAGTTCTTTTCATATACCTCCATTTCCTGCTGTATCTGGTTCATATCAAAATTACATGTGATATTGCTTTGTTTTCAGACTGCTTCAGCTCTGGCTGGTTTGCTAGAAGAAGATGTTCTTTCTTCAACTAATTGCTTTGCAGACAATGCTTGGCGAGGAGCTGAGGCTTACCATTTTTTCATACTAGCGCAAAGACAGCTCTATAAAGGTTCTGTACAAGCAGCACTTAAAACAGGTAGGACTTTATTTTTAACTGTGTAAAGAAACTGTTCTTGCTTGATCCATGGAATTTAAGACCATAGAATCATAGAATAGTTAGGGTTGGAAAGGACCTTAAGATCATCTAGTTCCAACCCCCCTGCCATGGGCAGGGACACTTCACACTAAACCATCTCACCCAAGGCTCTGTCCAACCTGGCCTTGAACACTGCCAGGGATGGAGCATTCACAACTTCCCTGGGCAACCCATTCCAGTGCCTCACCACCCTTACAGTAAAGAACTTCTTCCTTATATCCAAGGAAGGAAATCTAATGAATTGAATGTGGCTGCAGTCAAGATACCTGGAAAGTAGTTTCTTGGAGACAATGCAAATATAACTCGCCAAATGTCACCTGGTTAAATTGGACAGTCTCTGTGGATGTTCTGTTGTCTGTTTCTTTCTTTACATTATAATGCATGTCTGAATTCACATTGGACCTCTCTGTAGAGCTTCATAAAAAGAAAATTGTGGGAGTTACACACGCAAATAATGCCCTATATTTTTTCCAAGTAATGGAGATCCATTTCAAATACTTATAATAACATGTTTTCAAACAAAAAAAAAAGTGTCTCAGACACTTTAATTCCCCACTCAACCCCCCTTACTTATTTTTAATGCATCCTTCACAGTCATGTCAATGAAAAGACATTGGTTCATTGTGCCCTATTTGTGAGATTAATGCTGTCAATTAGTAGCAAGTATTTCATATAATGCCTGCACTTCTCAGAAGACATCTAATAATTTCCTTGGAATTTTTCATTTCTTAGCTCTTCATTTGCGAGATTATGAAGACATTATCCCTGCAGTTGAAATCTATTCTCTTTTGGCACTCTGTGCATGTGCAAGTAGAGCGTTTGATATTTGCTCAAAAGCCTTTGTTAAACTAGAATCCTTGGAAACAATTAGGCCAGAGCAGAGACAACAGTATGAAGACCTTGCTCTAGAGATATTCACAAGACATAGTCCGAAGAGTAACAAAAAGTCTGACCTGGATGACATGCTTGATAGGTGGGTTTATAGTTACATGACATGGTAATAATACCAGCATTTTTTTTCTGCTATTGTCTGTATTTTGCATTTTAGCAGGTTTTGTGTGACTGAGTTCATTTGTCATTTTGCTGCTTTAAACCAAATATTGGGCAAGAATGATGCAGGTGTTTATGCTGTCCTGCAAATACCTACAGCACAAGTTTGTCTTGCTATTTTAAAACTATATTCTTATTCTTTCAGCTTTATTTATTTATTTTTTTCTTTTTCCTCCAGTAGCATAGATGGGAAACTTCCTGTATGTATTGCAACAGGAGACCCGATCCTGGAGCAGCGGTTCTGGATGTGCAGTGTATGTAAGCACTGTATGAAACCCAAAGAGGCAAGCAGTCGTAGCTTTTGTCCTCTGTGCCACAGCACAATATAGGAGAAGATAAAGGACTATTTATACTCATATATGTTTCAGATCCTAAAAAAAGTCTCTAAAATGTTAGTGATTAATGTGCTAATATTTTGAAATATTGTATTCTAACAGATATTGCCACTATAGGAGAATAACTTAAAAAGCGAAACAAACCAAACCAAATAAACCCCACAAAATCCCCAACCAACCAAAAAAAAGCCCCACCAACCAAACAAAAAACCCAACCAAATGAAACATAGACCTCAGAAAACCCATAAGAAAAAATCTTTCCATTTATATGAAGACTGTATTACTACACTTTAATTTTTAACTTTTTTTTTTTTTTACACAGGTTTAAGGTAAAAGTATTCTGTTCTAATTGTAAATTGAACCTCATTTCAAAACCATGTGAACTGAAAGTCAGTTCATCTTAATACGTTTTACTCTGGGCAAACTCCTTTTTTCATTTTCATAATTCCATAGGAAACTATTGGGTTTTCTCAAAATTTACTGTTTTTTAAAATAAATAATTCCTGAGTTTAAGTAATACCACGGTAGTTCTGATAATATTGTATATGTTTTTTCTCCTACTGTTTTACTACAGTGATGGTACCAGTTTAGGCATATATTTGTGCTGTTTTCTTTAGTCAGCTGTTTTTAAAGCTAGGAGAGCAATAAAGGGCTTGCAGATATTTAGAAATCAGTGCCGTTAATCTGTGTTTGGGTTCTTGAGCTGTGGTGGTGTCTTCAGCCAACAACGGGAGCCTCTGTGAACCTTCAGACTGGAATCTGGAAACAAGCTACTCCTTTAAGTAGCTTGAAACAAGCAGCTGACGTCTGCTGAACAGATTTCAAGAGCTGAACTGTCATCCTTGTTGTACACAGCAGTTTAAGGAATCACACAACGATTTGAGTTGAAATGGACCTTAAAGCTCATCTAGTTCCAGCCCTGCTGGCATGGGCAGCAACACCTCCTAGTAGACCAAGTTGCTCCAAGCCCCATCCAACCTGGCCTTGAGCATTGCCAGGGATGGTGCATTTACTACTTCTCTGGGCAACCTGTGCCAGGAAAGAACTTATTCCTAATACCTAATCTAAATCTCCTATCTGTCTGTTTAAAGCCATTCTGCCTTGTCCTGTCCTTACATGCCCTTGTAAAAAGTACCTCTCCAGATTTATTGTAGACCCTCTTTTGGAACTGGAAGCTGCTCTAAGGTCTCCTTGGAGCCTTCTCTCCTCCCAGTTCAGCAAGCGCAGCTCCCTCAGCCTGTCTCCATAGGAGAGGTGCTCCAGCCCTTTGATCATCTTTGTGGCCTCCTCTGGACTTTCTTGTGTTGTCCTTTTGGTGTTGCACACAGGTTTACTTTGAACTGTGCTGTTGTCTTTTATGGCCGAGCTTGAGCCCCGGCTAGGGAAATGCTGCAGGCCCTGCTCCATGCAGTGAGTTTCCTGAGACCAGCTGGACATCAGCCACCGACCTCGACCCTGACATCGTGTGTGCATCCAGATGTTTCTGGGAAGAGACCGCAGTGCCTCTTCTGCACAGCCTTTCTGTGCCTCTTCTGCACAGCCTTTCTGTGCAAGTAACACCTCTCGCCTAAATGTAGGCCAGGTGAGAATAAACCCCATTTTGCACGGAAAATATTAAACACTACTGTGTATTTTTTCCCGTCCTGGTACCTTCTCCTTCGTGAACACGTCCATCAGAGGGCAGTGCCCGCCCCCTTCGCGGCTCCCTCGGCGCTCGGTCCGGTGCCGGCGCTCGGCCGCCGTCCTGCGGCGCGGCGGAGCTGCCGCCATGGAGCGGGAGCGTGCGGGCGGCGCGACGAAGTTGCTGGCGGCGGCGCAGGCGCAGCTGGCGGGGCGGCGGCTGGCGGCAGCGGAGGAGCTGTACAGCCGCTTCATCGCCTACGGCGCGGGGCCTGGGTACGTGCCGGGGCGGAGGCTGTGGGTGTGTGGAACGGGGGGGACCGTCCTGTCGTAATGGCTGCTCTCTGTCCCCGCGCAGCGCCGACCACCACCTCGCCACCGCCCTCAACGACCGGGGCCACATCAAGTACTTACGAGTAGAGTTCGCCGCCGCCATGGAGGACTACACGGCCGCCATCGAGTGCCAGCCCGGCTTCGAGGTGCCCTACTACAACCGCGGCCTGGTGCTCTACCGGCTGGGTACGGGCCTCGGCCGGTCACGCCAGCGTTCTCCCGGGCGCCCTGGGGCAGGGCTGGGCGATCCTGGCGGCGGTCCTTGCCCCGGCACAGCCTGGCCCCGACTGCCAGCCCCGGTCACCTCCGCCAGGGGAGAGAGTTCTCCCAACGCCCTCCCAGGGCTCACTTAAGAGCCCAGGGCGATGTGTTTGTCCCAGGAGTCACCTGAAGCCGGAGCATAATTCCCTCCGTTCTGCAGATGGAGGGACCTGCCTGGCACAGGGAGGGGGGGTAAAGACCTCCTACCAGAAATGGACGGTGCAGATAGAGATACGCAGTTTTCAAGTAATTACAGGACATTTTGGCTTCAAGTCTGGCCTATATATGCAGTTAGATACTGCAATTTGCAGAAGCGTTGATGTGTCATTTGAAATTATGCTATTCAGGGAAAAGTAAGGAGAAAGATGCAGTTCCGGTTTTGGAAGAAATTGCGTTCGGGTAATACTGGCCATTTCCGATGGTTGCCATTAAACTGAAGGGAATGTATCTCTTGGCCTTAGCTGTAGTGAGCACGGCCTTCTCAGCCAGTGATGGGCTCTCAGCCCACTCTAGGGAATTTGCTGCCTGAGTTTTGAATATGCCAAAAGAAAATGACACCCCTGTGCTTTTTGTTCGGGCTTCTCCATTGCAGAGTCAAGACCCAGAAGCTGAGGGACTAGAGAGAGCCCTTGAAGGCCAGAGCCCAACCAAGGGCACAGGCTGTGAAGCAGTAAGCTTGTGTTCTAGGTGTAAGCTAGCCTGGCTATTGGCAAGGACCTTTTGGATACTTCTTTTGGAATAAGCTGGCTGAATTGGGCCTTAAGGCCCTTTGAGGTTCAAAAATAACACATTCTGGTTCATGCTCATAAGACCTATGACTCCCACTTGGGAGAACCCAAATGTAATGAGTCCAGTAAGTACAGTTACTACTTTTTGTCAGTGAAAATATTAGGAGGTATTCTTCAATTGTGGTATGTTAGTTACAGAAAGATGATTCTTCCTTTCTTTTTCGGGACAGGATGCTTTGATGACGCCATGAAAGATTTCAGGAAAGTATTAGAGTTAAACCCCCAGTTTGAAGATGCTGCACTGGGTCTAAAGCAGGCTATTCTTGATAAAGAAGAAAAACAAAAGCGGGGTTATTGAAAATTCGGCTACTGGTGTGCAAAAACGTGGGATTCTTGACATCGATGGATGAAGCACAGGATCATTTGCATCTGTTACGGCCTGCTAAAGAAACCCTGTTTGGGGTAAATAAGTTAAAAATGGATTATGGTTGCAAAGTGAACTATTTTTGTATATTCTTAGTGTTGAGGAAAAGCATAATGTTAGATCTCCGTGAGACACTTGTAGAGATTTTTGTACAGAAGTAGTTTATAAACACACTGGAAGCCTACTGACAGCAGATGAAGTCTGTAGTTCTCTTGTTATAACTGTTTCTGTACTCTCATAGATTGTTTTGAACAGCCTTTCATAGGGAAGAAAAATCACTAAAACATGTAAGTACTTAAGATTGGAGCTTGTGAGAAGTACAGTGATTTAATAATGATAGTGTTTGTCCATGTTCAGATGTAAATTTAAGCTAAATATGCAGTTAGTTACAAGGTGGTGTACTGGAGATGTTGCAGTAACTGATTTCAGAGTGTTTCTGTATTAAAAAACACTTAACAGAAACACAGATTTCTTTAGGAAACACCATCTGTACCTGGCATGGGGAATGTGGCACAAGCATTCAGTCCTCTGTAAGTTGATTCACCCGTTGAGGTGGTTTTAAATTACCTGAACAGGCAGGATCTAATTTTTTTAATCCTGTTGTAAAAATATTGGACAGAGTAATAATTGAATGAATAAAAATGAACACATAATTTTAATCTCATGGTTGTCTTTATGGATCTTATTTCAGATAATGTAGTTGGGCTGTTCATAGTAGGAGTTGTGGCTTTCTTCTTGTTACATAAAACGATTGCTTGAAAAATACCATGTGAAATCTCTGATAGGGCTGCCTATGAATGCCCAGGCAGCTTCACTACTCCGTCATAGGGAGGACCATTGCTAACATCTGTAAATCATCAGTAAGAAGCATCCTTGCCTGTTCATAGCAATGCAAGTTCTAATGAAAGAAATACTTTCTGATTGCCCACATGAGCATTAGAACTTTTGTTTTTTTAAAAATAGTGCTGATGGCAGTTCTGCTGCTTATAGTGAGTTTCTGCGTGGATGATCCTAGAGCTTGCACAAATTCAGGGCTTGCTAAAGATGGTGGGACCTTCTGGGTAGGTCATGAGAACAGTCTCTGAACTGTTCCCCAGTGACCTTGCTGTGGTCACTTTCAGCTTTGGGATGGAACTGCAACATTTGCAGTCAGCAAATTTGGAGCAAGAGGCTGAGAAGATGCTGCATTTACCTCTCATGCTCCTGCCACTTGCCAGCTGCAATTTTGAAGTTACTTAAGTATCATAGAATGGTTAAGATTGGAAAGGACCTTAAGATCATCTAGTTCTAACCCCCCTGATAAATAAATACAATGCATGATAGCAGGAGGTAGCCATTTGCAGTTTGGAAAGCAGGTTGTGATGTCGTAACAATGACTTCTTTTTTTCTGAAAGCTTAATTATGGCTTTTCTGAATATATTAAGCATGTGCTTTGCTTCCATTTTATATCTTAGTGCTCTGCCTCTGAAACAACTTAAGGACTTGACATGTTTTATGCCATGTCTGTTTCAAAACCTGAGAAATCACACCAGCTCTTGGCTGATGGTAAGGTGAGCTAGAATTAAGCTTGTTCCTGACTTACCATGCCAAGAAAATTGAAAAGAGAGTATGAACAGTTGAATATCACCTAGGAAGTTTTGCTTTAAGAGGAGAGATCGCAGATATGGTTCTGCACAGAACACTTGAAATGACAGGATGCAGAAAAAAAATCAGAAGATTAACAGCAAATAAGTATTTTAGAAAAAAAGATTCTAGTGATAATATCCCTCTTAATTTCCAGCTTGTGGTGTTTTGTGGACGTGGCTTAATTACTTCTAACACATTGTTGACATGTAAATACTTCACTGGACTGGGAACAATTTTATTGCAGATTCTCTGCAGTATTTCCTTGCCTCTTCTGTAAAGTATGAACTGTCCTGGTGCATTTTGGTGTAATTTGAAATTCTTTCAAGGTAATTTGGGCCAGCAAAGTTCTCACATTTTCCCCTCTCGTGCATGTGAGTCACTTGGTTCTCTGGTTTTACATCACAAGACTAATTGGGGTTTTCAGTCTGAAATTATTAAGTAGTAGTATGTGGTGTTCTTTCACTTAGGGCTGTTGAAAGGGTACAAACCACTCCTATCCATATGAAAATAAACCCAAACTTGAAGAGGAGGATGTGTTTAGTAACTTCCCTTGTCCTGCAAGTAGTAAAATTTTTTTTTATGTAATGTTTCCACATGAAATTCAGACAAGGTCTCAGCTTGTAAAAGGAGCAGGGCTTGTGTGCTTTGGATGCTTTGCGATGCAGAGGTACTGTGGCTTTCCACCTTCACTGGGCTTCAGGGGTTGTCTCTGCTTGAGAATTACAACTCTCAGCAGAGCATCTGGGTCAATCCTGTCTGCCCACTCTGTTGCCCTTGTGAAGTGTTTGCTAGTCAAAAGTCATGGCACTGCACCAGTAAGTCTAGCAGGTGGTTGCTGCTTATGTACATTGTCTCTTTACTCTGGCCAGAAATGTTTCAGATGTAAGTAATTCACAGCTGCTTTCCCAGGGTTTCCTACCTATAAACCTACTTTCTAAAACCCTCCGACTCTTTCCTTCATGCAGCCTTCACTGATAGCCCCTCCAGTTTTTTCCCCATAGCTGGGATTAATTTGGCAATGAGTAACAGCATGTTCTCACCTGGTGATTGACCTCTAAACTTACAAAAACTGTAGGATTTCCTCAATGCATTACAGAATAGTGTTGGTTTCTCCCCCCTCCTTCTATCTTGAACAGCAGTCTCTAAAATCTAACTTGCTCAGAGAACAAGGCAAAGAACAACATCACCCTGGGCTTTTCCCTAGTATTCAATTTGTCCTACTGAAACACAGAAGGAGGAGTTGTCTAACAACTGTAGTGTTACGAGGCCTTTCCCTTGCTTACACAGGAAGATAGGAAGCTATGATGAAATCCTGGGTTAGCAGGGCACAGAGCAGCATGAGAAGTGTTTCACGTAAGTTTAGTGTGAGATGCAGCATGGGGAACAAGGGGAGCCATTCCAAAGGGAAAGCTGTGGCACGTTGAAGGGAAAGGGATGGGTCAAATGGCCAGAATGTGTTCCTTTTCCATGTGTGTTCCCTTTGAATGGACAACAGAGGTAATTCAGCATTAAAACCTGAAAATCTTTGGCTGTTAGAGCTGAGGACTGCACTATGTGCTGTCCTGTTCAGTAGGTAACCTTGGTAAAAAGCAGATCAGTAGTGAAAGACACGCTATTCAAATTCTGTGGGGAATGAACACCCTATCAGTCAAGCTCAGCTATGCAGGTCATGCTCTCCCCTAACTATCAGAAAGGAGGTTCAGAAAGAAGCAAAAACAATGTTTAAAACTGAAGATTGCTAGGTGAAAGATGATGGTCTGTATTCTTGTGTGTTAGCAGATTATTGTTGGTCTGCCTAATCCTTTTAGTAGAGGCAGAGGCTGAATCGGTACAACAGGTTCAACCTCAGACTGTGGTTCTCATGCATTATGGATGGGCTGGTTGCTTTTGATGAAAAAAGGCTTGTGAGATCTGGTCAGTGTGGAGGGTCACCTAGCAGTATGCCGTGATCATTTGAGTTGAACTCTAGCCTATTTCTGAAGATTAACTATTTCTGAGATATTCCTTATAGGATCCCTTTAGCCTAAGAGCATGGAGGGATTGGATGCAGTCCACACCATTGCTTCCTACAGCTCCCAACAGTCATGGGCCTGAAAACTGCAGTCTGCCCCATCTACAACACCTGGGAGGAAGGACTAATCCCAGGAGAACCTAGATGCAGAGCAATACACCATGTAAGAGCATGGCTGAATCAGCTTGGGAGAGACACCCTCAAAGCTGAACAGTGACTACCTAACCCTAACACACTTGTGTGATTCAGTGTAAAAGAATACCAAACATCTGTAATGAACAGCAACCAAGGTAGGAGAAGGGAACCAAGGACATGGAATTTCTCTGGCTTGTCTGTGAGAATGTGGGATCCTGAAATGCCTGTTGAAATGGGAATGCAGGTCTGTCTCACCTTCTCCCTTTTCCTCCCAGCATATCCAGAAAGGTCTCCCCTTTGGCCAGGTGGTGGGTGGATACATATGGAGCATTGCTGCACCTCATCCTGGGTTTCCAGGGCAAAATGGAAAGGTCTGCGGTATCCCACTTGCTGCAGACAAGTTTACCTGAGTCTACTCTGCAAGACTGCAGAGTGAGGGAACCTTTGCTATGCAACGACCTCATATGTGTGGAGGTAGTGTCCTGTCAGCACTGGGGAATGAAGAGCTGGCATCTAATCATCATTATTTAACCTTCATCCCGGTTAACAAAATTTAAAAGGACTGCTTTTAAGATTAACAGAAAGTTAATGTAAGCTGATGAGTTTGTTGCTGTTACCATTGAAAACGGAAAATGTGCTGTCCTGGAAAACGTGTGGAAGCAGTAAACTCGCTTGATTCTGCACTGTTAGCTCGGGACAGTAGAGTGCGCTGCTCCTACAGCGGAGTGGAAGGCGCCACCCAGGCTGCTACGGACGGGGTTTCTGGGATCCCAGTAAGCTCCGATTCATTTCCACAAAACTTAGTCCTTCAGTAGATTCAGCTTTAAGACTACATTTATACAGCAATCATCACAGGCATGACTGCAGCCTTTGGGAAGCGTGCCACGTACATGCACTCATCAGCACACGTAGCTAGCCAGCCTGTGAAGACAGAGGCTGTGCAAGCTGTGCAAACCCAGCGGGGGCTGCACAAGTGTGTTTGCTATGGCCTGCACCGGCGGCAGGGCAATGCCCCCGCTGCTGATGAGCACCTACTTGTGCTGCAGGCAGCGCTGCAGTTATAGCACAGGCACATCCTGAGAGTGGTCAGGGCCATTGGTCGTTATGTCTGGTGTGGCCTTGATTTGTAGGAAATAGTTTAAAATGTTTTCTGTGGGCACAGAAAACAAAATGCCAGGTAACTTGTCCTTTTACTTGTGTTAGAGCATCCATCTTCTCTTATTTTGTAAGTTAGCCTTTTCCATACAGGGCCAGGTGAGAGGAAAATAAGGAAATACCACGTTTGCAAGACACTCAGGTCAGTGCAATGTTATAGACAAAAGCCTGCAATAATGGAAGAAAACCTGTGCTGTTGTGTTGCATGTGGAAGAGGCCCTAAGCGGCACATTGCTTGGCTCTTTGAAGCCAGTGTTGGTACACCAGATGGTTGCTTTTGCACATTAGCAGGGAGATGGTCTGCCCTTATATTACTTTGTACATATTTTTATTTGACTTTTCAGATTTGCACTTTATATTCACATGAAAGGATTGGCAGTCACTTTATGAAATATTACAAGAAACAGCTTTAATCAGGGTTGGAATAAATTTCGTGATCTGCAAGTCCGTATTTCAACCACTAGAAGGAACAAGAAGTGTTATTTTTCAGCGTTGGGGTATTTTCTGATGTTTTGTTTTGTAGCCACTTCAGAGAGGCAACAGGTTATAACTACTTATCCTGTTAGCAGACCCTAGCACTTTCCAGTGTTGTGGTGGTGTTCTGAGTCCCACTGTCTGGCCTTTTCACTTCAAGATAGTTGTGGTGGTCACTGAAAGATGTAGCTCCCATGCCTGGTGGCACTGTTTGGAAAGCAGCAGCACAGCAAAGCCTTCAGGTACTGTTGGGAGACACACACAGAGGAGTGAGGCTGTGGACACAGATGAATAGCTCTGGTTCTCCAAGGGCAGATGAAGTTCCAGTGTGGAGGATTTGGACCCTTCAAAAGAGTTTGGAATGTGGCAGTGATTTGTGCCGTAGTAACTGATTCTGAAATTTTGGATCCCTTTTCTTTCAGACTGGTGGCTGCTCAATTGAAACTTGTTGAAAAAATACCAGTTTCCAAAGCTACAGCCCAACTCCAGCATGCCCTGCTCTACTGCTGGCATCTGCTCCAGAGCCATGCCACCTGTGTTTGGCTTGACAGGTGACTCTCCTTCCTTCTCTTACGGGCTCATGCTTAGACCAGGAGACTGCAAACCCTGCCTGTTCCCTAGTTCTTGTCCCGGAATTTATGGGTCTGAGGTCTTGAAGGACAGGCTATGAATTGTTTGTTCCACAAAGCATGGCGACCTCTCTAGGTGAGTATGCAGGGCTTGGTATTCTTACCAAATTCAGTTTACATGCATCATCTTAGATCTGGATTGACAATCCAGACTGGTCCAGCAAGTACGTAGCCCTGGAGGCTGGCTGCAGAGTGACCTGGAAAGGCTGAGAATGATATACAGTGTATTTGTGTAGTTTTAAAAAAATACATACGTGCTGCACATTAAGTCCTAATGTATTAACATATAAACTAAAGGTAAAGTTACACTGTCCATGCGGGCCAAAGCCAGATGTCCTAAATCCCTTAAAAACATCAGATCAGGAGTGCTTTGCAATGGCTCTTTTTCTCCTGAACACCTACCCTTCCTCTTCCTGCTTGAGCTGCGCTGTCCTCTGCAGGGGCTGCCAGGTAGCGTGTTGGCAGGAGAGCATGCTGCCACCAAACAGTGCACATACACCTGAGGAGGAATAAAAGTACTGCATGGTCTGTACCAAAGCCTGCTTTGCAGAGCATTTTTTTGTCCATCTTTAGCAGAAGTCACAGCTGATCAGACTTAGGCTGAACACTTTCATACAGCACCTTCTAGCTGAACCTTCCTTGAATTTCAAGCTTGGTGTCAAAGAAGCCCTCAGGCAGTTTGGTAACTGAGAGGCTGAGACAAGAGAATTTAAAGCCTCATGAGCTGCAGTGAGGCGATGTATCAAAGCTAGACAGAAACACAATCTAGTGCTAGATGCAGCTGTGCACTTAGGAAGCAGCACAAGCCAGAATTGCATCATGTTCATTTCTAGCAAGTTCACAAGTTGAACTGCTTATGAAAGGCCAAGTAAAAATTTATGTGGCTACTTAAACTGCCCAAGTAGGGGTACTGCCATGGCTCATATCAGTACATGTGCTAAGGTCCACTCAACTGGGTGCAGTAGGAGCAAAGCATCCTCAGGTGACTGTCCTGGGTTGTTCTTTGCTCTTCTTAGACCTGTTAGAGGAGGATAGAACCTCAAAAATGTAAGACCAAACCCACATGCCTCTGCTTCCCTGCTCTTGTTCTGGCGTCTTAGAAGATGCCTGGCTGGCTGGGACATATGGGAGACAGCAGAACTGACTTCATGTGAATGTTATTGCATATAAGATGAATTTTCTGTTCTAGACATTTTGAGCTGAAGTGCTGTGACTCTGATCCTATAAAAAGTCAGGAACAGCATATAAAAATTATATTTACATACCAAACTCTTTTGTTTACTCCAGCTAGTCTGATCTCAAGTCATTGAAACCATGCTGCAGAACAGATTTGAGAAGAGAACTAAATTAAAGCTGAGCACCTGTCAGGCTAGTTAGGTTTGATGCTGGCTGGGTCTTAAGTCTATGAAGTGTGTAAATTGGCTGTTTTTAAAATGGTCTGAAGTTCAGAGCATAGTGTCCATGAGGGAGGTGAGCCTTTCACTTAATCTTACCTGTTCCAGTTGATGAGCCAGGGTCCTTACTGCTAGTCTTTTGAAATGAGAAGGGTGTCTTACCCTGGGGCTAACTGCTACTGGACAGAACTCTGCAGCATATTCACTGCCATTAATCTCATACCTGTTTGAGAGAAGGAATCAACAGATCAAAAAGAAATTAGGGCTTTGCTGATGAGCGTTTTGGTCATTCAATAGCTACTTGCCCGTCCACAGTGATGTTCCATCTTGGGCTGCTGTTGGAGTCTAGAGACCCAGTTACCCAGCAGTTTTCCAAGTATAACTCAGTGTCGGGGCTCTTGTCTTTCAGCTCCACCTCGAGAAACACAGGCTCCACATGTTGCTTGAGTATTGTCATGTTTGGCTCATAGAATTCCATGAAAGATTCATCTTCAGAAAGTGTCAGGGGATTTTGTTGTTGTTTAATTTTATTTAAATTAAAACATGTTTGGAAATTTTCTGCATTTCCAAAGGAGGCTTACCTTTGGACACTCTTGAAACTACATTCAGGGCTTGTCTTATCCTTCTGTGTACTGCAGAAAAGGAAATGTTAGTGGGGTTCTTTAGTAGATCTTAAGGTCCTTTCCAACCCTAATGATTCTATGATTCTATAAAGCAGGGCGTGAGAACTTACAACTGAGAAAGTCACAGAAGTTTAAAAATGGAGGAAAAGAATTGCCTACCTGCAACATTTGATCTTGGTATCATTGTACCAGAGCCAAAGGGAGGTGATGTGGATGGATCACTAGCAAAGGCACCTAGCACTATGGTCTCTTTTGCTCGATAGTAGCACAGGACTGTTAGTCTGTTAATAGGAGAAAGAGTAATTTTTGTGTTTGCTTTTTCTTCCCAGCTGCAGTACCAAAGTGAGCAGTGTCAGCAGTAGCTCCTACCTGTAGTCTGGATCTCTTGTGATTGTTGGTATGCTCTGTTCTGGGAGAGTCTCTTTCTCATAAGAGATTTCGTTTTCATAAATAATATGATCACCTTCAAACTGTACATATGGGAAGTGTGTTAAAAACTGGATCGTGTTGGGAGCTAAAACAGGAGAACAAAACAGAAAATGCAGGAGAGACAGAAACTTCCAGCAGATGTATCTGCTCCAGCCATGGGCTTACCCTTGCTGAAGTGCCACAGGTAGTGACGTGGAACTTGAAGAAGGCATGTCGTTCATCATGCTCTCTAGGCTTGCAAGAGCTATCCCTTAGTTTCGTTTTACTCATATCAATGGCAGGAACTGTCTTCATTTGAGCAGATACCATTATGGTACCATCTGGGTGGCATACTGAGATAATTGGGGGGGTGGTTATAAACTCAGTGAAAGAATCAGATCATTTTATTGATCGATTAGTTGTATAACTTACCTATAAACTCTGAAGAATTGAAACTGCATCTAATGGAGAACATCTGTAAGGTGTCCATAGTTCTCACTTTCTTTAGGTCAACATCAAACCTTGCTTTAATTTTCTGAAAGGACACTTCCTGTGAAGGAGGTGATGGAAGAAGTCTCCTGTTAAGGCATGTGATTCATATGTACAAAGTTCTGCTTCTTGTGCCACTTGAATACTGAGAAGTCACAAGAGTTAAGTCACTGTGAAGACTTGAGCCTGACACAACATGGGGGCAGAAGTTTTCTTGTATGAAATAATTGGTCACTGTCACAGGGATAAATTTTGGCTGATTGTTATAGAACAGTGCAGATGCTTATTACAGCACCAATTTTCCCCTGCCATGTCTTAACATTTCTGCAGAACATTCCTTTAAAAGAACTTCTTTCATAAAAGCTATATTGAAATATTGTTTCTGGCTCGGTGCAGGTGGGACATTTTGCCTCACCTTACTAAAAATACTGAGGAGTTAGTCTGTTTTTGAAGGCTCCGTGCATATCATTTAGAGACAACTTAGCACTGCAGATTGCATAATGCATGGCACTATCAGAAGGGTCTGTGTCTGATATCTCTTGTCCTACTTGCACTGGCTTGGAGTCCTTCCCTCTGGAGATTTTCCAGTACCTGGAATACCACAGCGCCACAAACTGTGGCTGTAGGACTGTGGCTGTATGAGCAAACAGCCCTATGAGCTTTAAAGAAGGCATTGCTATATGGATTGTGTACCTCGTAGATAACTCCTGCAGCAAACAGAGGTATTTGCAAGATCAGGTGTGTAGAATTGGTAACTGCGAGATACCCGTTGGTAAGTGCAACATGCCGGTTCAGGAGCTTATTACCAAGATACAGGTTCCAGTACTGTTGCAAGCCAAAAGTAGGAATGGCTAGATACATGTTTTCTTCATCACAGTAACCAACTGCTTCTGGTAGTTCTGTGGGAAGAAGGAGGGATAAAGAGGTAGCAGTGAAGGAATGTCTGAGTGATGATTTGGCCCAGTCAGGGAATTCTGTCATGGGCAAAATTTGAACTGGCACTTCAGCAGTGCTGTTATGTGCATGCTGGCATCGTCTGCAGGGCTTTGGCTGTGTTTTGAGTGTAGCAGCTCACAATCAGTGTGATCAGGAACCCTCATGCTTTAGCAGTGGCCTGCCAGATGGCTTCCAGGACCACTCCCTGTTTTAGTAAGGCAAGCTGAACTATGTATGTAAATGTATTTTTTTGGTCAACCTTCTTTGGGCTGAACCCAGAGACATTTCAAACATAAAATAGGACAGTGAGGAAACTGTCACCTTCATGGCATCCAAAATCGAAGAGGTTTGAGAAAATACCAGTCAGACCTCCCAACTGTTTCAATAACCTGCTAAGTACAGCTCTTAGTGTCTCCTTGCACAAATATATCTTTGGAGTTCACAGCAATTTATTTGAGTCAGTTGAGTTTTGCCCTGGACACATATGCAGAATTGCGTTTGAGGACAAACTGAAACTCATAGCAATGTCTGATAGCTTTGGCAGTAGGTGTATGTTCAAGTTATGAGGCATCTTGTTCACTGAGTTTGCAAGCCAACTTCTTCTGTACACTAGTATTTATTGCTCTTAGTGTCTTGAGGGCAGACACTCTTGCCAGTATGCAGGAGGGCTGCCATCAGAAAAGCAGCAAGTGGCTATGTTACCAGTGATGATCTATTGAAGGGTGGGGTTTTCCCAAAAGCTCTCATCCTTAGCCTAATGGGGGTTTCACTGAATTCAGTGAAAACCTGATTCATGCAGTTGATGTAAACTGGTTAATATCAAGGAAAAGCTTACCAATACCAGCAATCACACACTCCACCTCTGCTGAGTGATAATAGAGTGTCATCTCCAGACCCACACTTAGAGTGTAGTTGATGAGGAGGGTATATTTTGTTTCATTTCTGTTCACATACTGAAAGAGAGAAATGCAATGCTGCAGTAGCAGTACCTTCCAGCACAGACAGGCATATATATCCTGAGCAGTACTAAATAATTATTCCAACACACTCCTCTCCCCTGCAAATAGTTCAGTCTCTAAAGACATCGCTTCAGTTGGCCTAAAACTATTCAGAAATTTGGACTGGATTCAACAGCTCTTTCAGCCAAACATAAATGTAGAGAATGTAGTGCCTGTTCATAAAATGGAGGCAGAAGTGAATGCAGTGGTGTTTCCTCTGTAGCCCACTGGTGAAAGAGCTCGTAGAGAGAGATCTGGGTACAAATCCTTATTCTTCTTTTCTCAGAATGTAGACTGAACCCAGGAGAATAAATAATTGGTAAAACAGAAGGTGTGAGGTAAGATCACACTCTATCTGATGCTGTAAGAGATCCCTCATCCCTCTTTCTACCCTCATTTAACTCACTAAAAGTGCTCCCAAAGCAAAACCTGCTGTTCAAGCTGAAAGAAATCCTTCTGAAATCTTTTGGCTTCCTTTGATCCCTAATGCAATTTAACTGTAGTTTGAATGCAGCCTGAAAGCTATTTGAGCAAATCCTGATCCTGTGTTCACAATGTTGTTCCTTGTAACAGAAAATAGCATTGCATGATTCAGTTGAAACAGTGGTAGAGGGCTTCCTCCCACTGAAACAAGAGGCTGAATTTCCCTTGTGAGTTTATACTTTTTACAAATATTGAGATTACAAATGGTCTGAAGCTTAACAAAGTTACGTTTAGAATACCCTGAGCCTGCCTCTACATGTTTGCATGGTGCATGGCCTGTGCCAGTGTTCAAATGACTCTGCATAAACTGTAGGTTCAGGAATTACTGGATGTTGGTAACTGGTGTTTGCAGGACTGCAATAATTAATTGTTTTATTTCCAGGGCAGTTCTGTATCACGAAACAGCATTTAATAGAATTTTTTCAAGCTTCTTCCTGCTGGGCATGCACTCGGACATTAGCCATGCTGACAGACACTAGAGGAAGTCATACCTCATATCATCTAATTACACTTGATGCTGCATGTCTCCCAGAGACCTACAGAGAGCTAGGTGGGGACATACAAGCCTCTAACATTAATTCAGATGAGCTTGGATGCATTGACACTGTTATGATCAAGTAAGAGTTGTTGGTTAATAAAAGACAGACTATATTCTGAAAAGGGGCTGCCCTACCTCCTCCACTCAGCTGCTGAAGTGACCTGCTGTATCTTACCTCCTTTAGAACATATGGATCATCAAAAGAGACTTCCAGGATAAATCCTTTCGTTCTATTAGAAAAGGGAGTTTCATAAATTTTAAACCCTTGGTGCTGTGCTTCCCTCAGGGTAAATGGCACATTTCCTATTACAATTGCCACTAGAGAGACATCGGGAAGAAAGTGTCCAAATGCAACATTAAATAGCCTTTCCTCTGGCAGAGTGTCTGTAGGGAGAGAACATCGAATTACTGCTGATGAGGATCGAGTAACGAAGACGGTTGGGGCGCCCTCCCATTCAGGTTCCAGGAAATTTAGCCAATAGTCATCTCATTAATGGCTTTGATTAATGAGTGTTTGTGTTCTAGTCAGATCGGAAATACTCAGAGTACATGAGAATTGCTTCAAGCTGCAGGAGATTAACAACAAATACATACAACTTTATAGAAAGTGGGTTCAGTAACTTTCTAGAAGTGCACTACGATGTGCAGTGGCTTTCCTGTAAAGAAATCTAGAATCTAGTTCAGCCACACAAAATATGGAGAAACTGTCATAATGTATGTGAAGAGGTTCCTTTTCCATTCTATGTCAGTTGTCCAGACAGCTCCAAACAGGTTTAGTGTCTTAGTGCATTCGAAAATACCATAAAAAAATTACTGCACCACTGAATGGCACAATGATTTCTGTATGCTCCCAAGATAACAAATGTAGTCAGTCTGGAGGAGAAAATGCCATCAACGAAGGCTGTCCTCAGACAGTTGCTCTCCCGAGTGTGATTTACTGCACACCACATCTTTATTCCAGGGTTCCAGTGCTCCCTGGAAAAATTTGGTTTTTAGTGTGAAAGGAATGTTTATGTTCTTATCAGCAACTTAAAATTTCCATCTCATCCCATAA
Organism: Pezoporus wallicus; assembly: GCF_028554395.1. Classification (NCBI taxonomy): domain Eukaryota; kingdom Metazoa; phylum Chordata; class Aves; order Psittaciformes; family Psittacidae; genus Pezoporus; species Pezoporus wallicus. The sequence continues at coordinate 485,948 of NW_026642654.1, forward strand.
TGACATCTGAGTAATGGTACATCCATTAACACTAAATGTTTGGGGTTTTTGATAACACCTTGAACCTTGACTTCGGCTAGCAAATTAGAGTGGGAGTTGAGAACATTTTGGTGAATGTAAGTGTGTGGCAGAGGTCGAATGGAATAATGTATAACACAGCAAGAGCAAGAGAGCGGTAAAAGCCAGTAAGAAGAATGACTTACTGTTGATAACAGTTGGTATTTGTGGCATGAAAGGCGTGGTGATGGATTTGATGACTGTATACTTTGTGGTTTGCCAATCTGCATCTGTCCATGTGTGCTCCAAAAACAAGTCAATACTGTAAATGATTCCATATACACCACCAGATATGGAGCTCTAGGAGGTAAAATTTGGATTTAAGTCTTAATTTGCAATAGGTAAGTAGAAGAATGACAGAATATGGTTAAAATTCTTACTTTACAAAGAGAATATGTTATTCTAATACAGTTTGGGATGGATTTTGATGGGGGAGCTTGTTTGATTGTTTCTTTGCTTGGTCCATTTGTCTGGTCCATGTTTGGCTTTGGCTCAGATACTGCTGAGATTCTCAGTAAGGAAGTACCCGGTTGAGGGGGGTGTCCTCATTGTTTAGTAAGCAACCATACTTGCATTTATATTTTTACAATCCCTGTATTACCAGTCATGTCTCTCATTCTGTCCTAGGTCACTCTAAAAGTTTGTTGGAGCTTCCAGCATTTCTTCAGACTAAGCCTGTCTGGTGTCTACACATAGGGATCAAAGTGTCCATTGATACACAAAAATGTGAATTTCTGAAGGGGGTAAGTCAAAATCACAGCAATGTCACCTTCACAAATGGAACTGGTAAAGAGCCATGTGATAATACTGCTAGCTTCTTTCTAAGTGCTGAGGCTCAGGTTGAATGAGAAACCTGATCTAGTGAAAGATATTCCTGCCCATGGCAAGAGACTTTGGCTAGATCTTTAAAGGTGACTTCCAACTCAAGCCATTCTATTCTGTTCTGTTCTGTTCTGTTCTGGAATATATTATTTCCAAAGCAGCTGCACCTAAACTACATGCTGGGGACCTGTCTCATGCTAATTCATCCTGTCTGAATGGAAATTATCTGGGAAACTACTCATTGGCCCAGGCCAGAAACTTACCAGGACTAGTTTCGTAATGTAGCAACCCAAACAATTGAACTCCAGTGCTAAGGAATCCCTTCACTCTTAATTTACTAGTATAGTTTATAAACAAAGACGGTCTCTTGCTTCTGTCATGTTTTGTAATCATAGATACTTAGTGTCTGATTAATACTTAGTGTCTGCTCCTGATGCAGAGGAGTACCTAGGCCTTCAAAGATTTCTTGTATCTAAGAATTTTAAGCAGCAGCCAATCACTATTTGGAATTATCATGATTTAGGAACATCTTTGAGTGCAGGCCCTCAAATGTATTTATACTAACCTTTAGCTTTCCTCCTTCTGCTCCAATAGGGATGGTTACTCTGATGAGCGTCTCGTTGTGCTCCAGTAAGTAGTTTTTCTCCTCTGGGTTTACTATGACTTGGTCATCAACTCCCATTAAAATGTTTTTAGACAGAAAGGTGGATTCTTGAACCACTAATGTGGGGATAACACTTGGCACAGTCCATGTTAGCGCAGTGTCAGTGAAACTGATGCCATCTGTTGAGTTAGATAGTCCCAGAAGTCTGTGTAGTTACCAGTCAGTCTTCAGTCTGCAATAACTGTCTTTCCCTGACTGCTTTCTACCAGGGTACCTTTACAACTTTCACTGATGAAACACCTTGTAGGATAGTAGCCAGCCAATGGCTATCTTGTCACAGAAACCCTGGTGCTCAAAGTAGACTGGAAACCGAATCACCAGTTTCAGGTGACTAATTAATTTATTCAGAAGAACAGACAGTCAAGCTCCCAAATGCCTGCTCTGTTGTCCTTTTGGTCCCAGGCATTTTGCCTTGCTGGCAAAAGGAATGGGGCACAGAACCACTTGTTTGGACCTTCTTATGGCTTTAAGGTCATGATAACTTAAAACCTTCTGCCTCCTCATCAGTTGTTCACGTTAATACTGTTCTGTGAGAGACAGAAGGTGCAGCCACCACTGTTCTGCAAAAAGCCAGGCTAGTTCTGCCTCTCCAGCAGAAGGGACTACATGAGTCCCAAGGATGCGGAGCTGCATCCCCCCATGGAGTTTTTTGACAGGAGAGGCTCCCTGGCCCTTCTGCAGCAATTTTACTTGACTCCATTTCCCTGCATCTAGCATGGGGGCTTGAGAAATTGGACACACTGCATTGGGAACACAAGTAATGTGGCATCACAGCAGGGAATGTGTTTGTCCAGGGCTAAAGCCATGGACTCTTAGCTCATGTTGCTCTGAGGGCAGCTTGTGAACCTCTTCTCTTACAGAGTAGGTCACAGGGAAAGGGGAAGACTGTTTTTTACTAGCTCCTTAGGTGGTTATTTTTGGTGAACAAGGAGGAAAGCCTTACCAACAGGACAGGAGACAGTGGTATCAATCAGCAAAAGCAGCCACCGCTGCCTGTACATGGAAGTGGAAGTGACCATGTTCATATTGACACCACTAACCTGTTGGGATGCAAGCAGAAGAAAAGAACATGTTCCAGAGCAGCAGTGGGAACAGTACAGCTTTGTGTCCCACTGAGGGCAATAACTCACCACGCTGATGTCAGACTCGTTGCTGTGATAGGGCGCACGGAGGTACACTCGCGACAGCGTGTTATTAAAGCTGTAGCCCAGTTTTGCTGCATCGCTTACCATTATTCTCTTTCTCCCTGACGGAGAAACAAACATCAGTTGCCATAGCTGGTATGCAACATTTTGAGTCTGCAAGAGAGAGATGAGCTGCATCAGATCGAAGTCTACCAAAGCCTCTTAAAAACTCTGATATTGTAGCACCTACTTTCCTGTTAGAAGGTGGAGTAACTGGAATGACACTGGGCACTGCTACTTCACCCCAGGCAAGAAATACCCTTAATTTATATTAAGATAAGGAATTCTATAGTTCTTTAAGGCATCTTTAGAGATAGTCTTTTAGAGGCCCTGGAAGGAAGTTAGATTGGTGGTCTTGAACACATTCCCTTGGACAAAATGCCTGTGCTGTTAATAAAATGGTTGCCTTCACATCTCTAGATTGCTGGAGCAGTCTGAAGGCTAAATGCCAGACTGCCTTTTACAGCATGTATCCATAGTGTGTCAAAAATAGGAAGAGAGGGATGACTGTACTGGTCTAGAACAGAGGATCCTGAAATGATCACCATATGAGATGATAGTCAAAAGGGAAAATGGGCATATTGAGCAAGTAAGATATGAGAAAAATAAGACAAGTGTATATATTCCCCCCTAATACTTTCCAGCCTCAAATAAAACTCAGTGACTCCTATCTGTAGCTTCTTTGTATTTTGCATGTCTTATTGAATATTTCTCAGTCAACTTTTCCAGACTCTTCTTGAGATCAAGCAAGCTTTTAGCAGCCACAACATCTTTTGGCAAGGACTTTTGACAGATTCACTACCCACTGTGTGAAGAACCACATACCTTTATTTGTCTTGAACTCAGTTTCTACTAATGTAACAAGCATATGGCTCTGTTCTCCCACCTAAATGTCTTTTTGCAGTCTAGATCTCTAAGAAAACTTGAGAGGTTTTTCAGTACTTGATGGCATCTTTACCATCTCACTTTTTTTTGACAGAGATGGAGCTATGCCCCAGGAATGACTCATGAGACTAGTGAGAAGAGGCAGGCTAGGAACTGTGAGGAAAGTTCCCCCTTCCATACCTCTGGCAGCGCCGACATCCATGCTACAGTGTAGTCATTTGAAACTGCAGGGACATCAGTCTTCACTGACACCTGGGAGGACAGAGCAGATTCTTTGGGAACAAACCAATCTCCATTATTACAGTCTTGGGGAGCAGAGAGAGGGCTTTCAGGTTTCTCCTCCAGTGTCTGTTGGGATTTAGCAATTCACTGGAGGTTATGAAAGTGTTCCCAAAGAGGTTCTTGATGGTTGTAATTTCCGTGGCTTTAAAATTAAAGCCATGGCATTTATGGTGGTGCATGTACAACAGAAGGAATACGTTATGTATAACTGGCTAAATAAAAATCCTTTTTCCTATTTGCTAAGAAATAGATCCCACTCTGGATACTTTCAGTGACATCTGGGTCTCTCCACTGGAAGTATAAGGAAGCAGGGTTCCTTGGCTTCAACATGGTTCCCTCTTCCCATGCAGGCTGAACATCTGAAAATGCAGGATCCCCAGGACCTAAGATAAATTCTATGGTGTAAATCTTGCTAGCATGTGCTGCAAAGGAAGGCGAGTTCTGGACACCGAGGTGGGGGTCAGTGTTTGCCTCAGACATCTGTACCATGGTGTGTGTTGCAACGCCCAGATGTGACTGCACAACCTCAAGTCCTAACAGGATAAAACCAATTTCTTTGTCTTGCCTATAGTAGGTGTGTACAAAAGGCAATGAAGTCTCTTTGGTTCAGTGCCTTATTTCTACATTGGTATGTAGATACTGGTAACAGGCTGGGCTGCCAGATGGTACCACCCAGTGGGAGGCATGGTCTGTCTCACAGTGATGTTATGTGGGTTGTGTGATGCAGCAGGGGTGCAGCTCTGCAAACTCTAGGTTTTATTAATTCATATAGATGAGTGACATTCTCACAGATGCTTCAGCACTTCATAATGTAAAGGTGCTCTTGTGAGTTAAATAGATTGGCCTGGCTGGCTGCTGATTTGCTTGCAGTGGCCTGACTTACATCATCTGTACAGTTAACTGAATTTCACTGCATCCAAAATACCTGTGACATGTAAATGTGTTACTAATAAGCATCTACAGTTACACCCTCTCCTGAATATCAGCACGTTGCTATTATGCCTGGTACATAGTGTAAAATCAGCTTCTGATAGGAATTTGTGGAGTTTGTTTTGCCTGGCAGGGAGCTTGGATGTAGTTTTGCCTTTGGTGGGAAAGCTTTTACCTCCATGTAGTTTTCTTCACACATGATTTCTCTTGAAGCCCAGGAGGAATAGGAGCAGTACATAGGGTAGGTGTAGGTCACAGCTGCCCTCATGCTCAGAAATGAGGAGACCTTGATGTTCACAGTCAGTGAAAACAGCTCATCTGCCTGGGAAGGAAAACAGGCGATTCAGCAGGTAGCGTAGAAGGTCCCAGGAGCAGCTGCACGGCACCATCTAGCCCAGTGTCCTGTTTCTGAGAGTGTTTTGTAGTGATGGAAACAGTTTGAGAGCTGCAGTGACAGCTCCTCCAACATACCATTCTGTATGAAGTGGTTTGTGCGCATGGGCTTTCTGAGCCAGATATTGCCTCAGTACTTAGAGCCTTAGCCTCAGAGCACATCTCAGCACTATTCTTGCCACAGTATTAAGGAGCAGCTAGTCAGGGGAACTGACCTACCTCACCATGTGGCTCATGTTCCTTTCATTCATGACTGCTGTGTGCCTCTGCATGAGGGAAAGTACTGGAGCTTTTATTTTGGTGTAGGTAGCTCAGATCTCTCTTAGACTCTTAAATGTTTAGAGTCTAGCTCTAAAGTGACTAGCTTAGATATGAGCTCCTTTTGGTCCTTCAGCTCTCCAGGAGCCACACATGAAGCCATGTTCTGTGCTTCTGTCTGACATGGATGTGCATTTTCATGCAGAAGAAGGGAAAGCCTTTCCAGAGAAATTTCCAGTCTGGAAATCCTGGTCATTTGACAGCACACTGTACACCCCCTGTTCTTGTTAGCATAACCTTTGCCCATAAAATTTTACCTTATTTTGTCTGAGGGGCTTCCAGGACCAGCCAGACTAAACATGGGTAAGCAATGAAGTTTCTACCCTGATATGTTCTGTTTCTAGGTTCATTTCATCTCAACTAACACTTCGAAATTGGAAATCCAGGCTACACTTTTACACGTATTTTAGGAAGGGGTGAATCACCTTCCAGAGAATCCTGTTTCTCTCCATTGACTATTGTGGAAGCATAAACAACTAGTTTAGACTAGACATTATCTTTCAGATGGTTAAAGTGAGACAAATCTGGTCTAATAGATGTGTGTGATCTACATTCCTAGGCATGTGTTAACAGGCACATTACCACACAAATTAAGCCAGGAAATGATCTGCCAGAATCACACTGCAAATGTTGCTTTTTCAAGCAATGCCTACTTCTTTCCAGAGAGGCTTTCAAAAAACTCTCTGGCAAATCAGCAGCTACAAGGATATGCTTGAGAACTGGCAGCTAGTCAGCAGCATTAAGCTAAGTGTCATTTCATGGAGAGAGGAAATCCCATGTCAGTCACACTGAACAAACCTCATACTGGAGAGCCTTTGCCTATTCATTTCTACACACCATCAGTACTAACTCCTTGAGTTCACTATTTCATGAGTTCTCAAAACATGCCAATAGAATGCCATATAATATCTCTATGTTGTCTTTTTTGGAAAGGATGTACTGTCTGAGTTGTTTTCAAGCCCATCTCTGGGTCTTACCTCGTTGGCCACGTGGCAGCCAAGCACCGACGCACGGAAGACAGGGTTGCCCCACACGTCTTCTGACAGGACATAGCCACAGCGAGATGCTAGTTTCTCGTCCAGCAGAAGGGGGCCAGCATAAGGATCTACAGAAAAAAGGAATGATGCATGGGATGGAACGCTCAGGGCTTTTAAAGCACAGGGCAGAGTAGCATTGAGACCACCTTACGAAGCTCTCCTCTGAAAAGAGGTCCAGCTGGGTTGGGTGTTCTCCAGCTGCATGTGCAGCTGGTGAAGCTATTCTGTGTTAGGGTTCATGAGACAGTTTAGCATGTCTCAAGCTCACACACATTATGTTCACTTTAACGCCCATTTCTTTGTGTCCAGAGGCTTGTGCCACAGTCACTGTGAAGTACTGTTACAGAGAGTTTTTCTGAGGCATCACACTCATTACTCCCTCCCTGTCCTTGCTCTCTAGAAATAAGTCATGCGCTATTGAGCCCATACATTTCTAAAAATCCTCAAATTGGGTAATCTGCTGCTCATTCTTGTCAAAGGATGCAGTCACGCGCCTATTTTGGATGGGCATTTCTACAAATTGTTCAGGTTTGCTGCTCATCTCTGCTTGGCAAGGCACTTCATGCTCTTAAATTTAACTGAGGGAGCCAAGGAAGAAGCATCATGGGGTCTGGCTGCGCTCAGCTCTTGATGCTGGTAGAGTTAATAACATCATATTTTGTTAATTATCTGCCCTCTGATTAAGGAACTATTTTAGTCTTGGGTTAGACACAAGAATCTGTACAAGTAGAGTTTTAACTAGCTGTCATTGCAATTTCTAGATTTGTCTGTTATCTTTGTATGTTGAACAGTACTAATAACTGCTGCTTCAATACATGTGGTCTTGCAGCCAGGGTAGACTAAGGAGATAACTGAGGAGAATTTTGGAAGAAGAGGGAATAGCTTTTATGAGACCAACTGATAGATCTGGAAGAAACAAACAACCTTATTGTGCCTGAAGACAGGTCTGTTTTTTCCAGCAATATCAGTTGCTCTCATAAATGCTATCACTTCCCCCCACACCCTTGCTGTACTTCACTTTTTCAGTTCTGCCTCCAAATCAACTGAAAAAACCCAAAACCCATGAAAAAAATGGACTGATCTCAACAGAAAGAAATCTAGTTTGAGGTGAAATCACATACTTTTTTCAATCTGATAGTGAACATTTTCTGGTTTTCATTTTGTTAAGTAGATTTTTCTTTCCTCAGCAAAATGGAAACCCTTTGTTCAATCTGAATAAAGGGTATTTAACTGCCATTGTGGTGGTAAATACAAAGGAAATGAAAATAAAAGAATCTCTTAATTGCTTAATCACTCAGCAGTCACTGATACTGTGTTTTCTAGGTATTAACCAGCTTACACTGGTGGTGTTATTTGTGCTGTCCAGGACACATCCAAGCTGCAATATCACCTTTGTTTTCCTTGCTAGACATGTGTAAGGGCTCAGCAGAGATAAAAATGAAAGCCAAATGACATTTCTTCCTCCTCAGACCATATTTTCTCCTTTCCCCAGTAAGTTAGTTGTAAGGGGCAAAGGGGACTGTGGCTGTAGATGCAGGCTTTACTCATCTATATGGATATTGACCAAATTGAGTGCAAGAGGCCAGATCTAGGTAGTAAGAATATCTGCAAGTTCTTTGGGGTGGGTTACCAATTATCGTGTAGGTGGCAGCAGCATCCAGATCACAGATTTTCAGCTCAGTTAGGTGATTTCCCAGCCTTCATGGTCTTCAGGGCAGCCATTTGTGACTCACCATTAATTTCAAGCTGGAAGAACTTTCCCTGGAGCAAGAGTTTATTCAGTTTCATCCAAAAAATCCTAGAGCGGCAACTACTCTCTACAAAACCTGGTGGGAACACAAACAGAGCAGATCAGCCAGTGGGACCAGAGGGCAGAGAAGAAGCACGTCTTGTTACAAGCAAAATAACCAAGTTTTCATCCTTACTTCACTATACTTTTGTCATGTTTTCACCAACCTGGGGGAGCCATCTGCCTCCCTTGTCCCAGCCAGATCAGTAAGAAAAGCAGCAATATCCTGCAGTGTAAGTACATGAACAAATGATGAGGTGAATGGAGAAAAAATTACCAGGATGGAAAATGAATGAGGCAGCACCCGAAGTCCCATTACCTGCACATAGAGTAACCTACAGCCTCCATCTGTCCCCAGAGACCTGTGCACGGGCAGCAAAGTCTTCCTCCCTCTGAGGTAAAGCTGACCCAGCTGTGTAGAGGGAACCTTGTCAGACCCAGGAGGAAAAGGTATAGCTGACCTTTTACAACAGAGATTGTGCTCTCTTCCCCAAACCTTGTCTGTGAATCAGGAGAGGTCAGTAGCTTCTTTCGTGGAGGGCTGAATCCTGCAGTGCCCTTCAATGTTATCTGAGCTCTGGCAGGGGGAGGCAGCCTATGTCTACCTGGGAGGACAGAGCACCCTTTTGGCAGGTATTTACAAGGTCAAATGCTGCTGCTAAGCCTAATTTTAATGAGTGCAGCATAGGGTGCTCCGTGCTTTCCATCAACCCCTGGAAGAAACCTTATTCCTTACAAGCCAGTTAGGTAGCTTTGGCTTCAGGTCTTAAGAGCACATGAAACATTCCCCCTGAGGTACTTTAATTGGGTCTACAGAGGAAATACATTTTTGTTTCTGTGAAATGTCCCAGTGACCCAGCCATGCCAGAGATAACAGCAGTTCTTTGGCAGCTGCATGTTTTGCTTTTATGGATCCAGTTAGGTTGCCCTTTGATTTGTTTGATTATCTGAGAGTGTTTTGGGGAAAACATCTTGTTTTTAGAAGTGCTCTGATATCTCTGGATCAGTCAGACCATGTGCTGGTCGGTAAATGGCCAAACATATTGTCTGGGAAGAGAGTCATTGCACCTGAGCGGAGCTCTGGGACTGCCAGTGCCCAGAGAAGAAGAAAGTCTGAGAGGTTTGGTAAGCTAAAAACACAGCTTGTGTGGTGTAGATGAGCTGAGTTATGGTGGAATGAGAAGTACAGGACATTTAGGTTGATGTTTCGAGGTCCCTTCCAATCTCTAACATACTGTGATACTGTGTGTGATACTGTGATGTTTTAGCCATTGAAACTCAGGGCTTATTCTCCTCTTTGTCCCCATTTTGCTGCGTTACTGAACCATTCTTAACTTACTTTGGTTCACATGCATGAGCAGAACAGTGCTGTACAAATGAGATTGTTTTTACAGCATACTTCATACTGCTTTAGGATAGAAGAAACCATTGAGCACGTACACTCCCAGGACACAGTGCAATCAGTGTAATCTTCTCCGCTGTCCCCCTCTGTCACAGAACCTCTGCAGAAAACAGCAGAACCCACACCACTGTCCTGCCAGATACGCTCACTTTATACAAGTGTCAAGCTTGTGTGAGTGCTCTGGAGTGGAGCCCCAGGGCTTTAGCAATCTCCTAATTAATGTCCTTTGGCCACAAGACCCTTCTCATTCAGCAGGAGCTGAGGTCCAAGTTCTGCAACAAACGTCTTATGAGCCCACGCAGGACTCGCTGCATGATCCTGGCCTGTGTTAACTCTGTGTCCCCGTACCCAAAGTGACTCTTCATTGAATCCAGCTGGGGCTGGAATTCGGCTTGAAATGGCAATACTCCAATACCACAGTGATGAGTGTGGTGTAACAATGAGATTTTGGATTTTGAGTGAAAACTTCAGTATATTTGGATAGAAAATGGTTCCAATTTTGATAAGACACTTCCAAGAGCCATGTAGCATCTCTCCGAGATACTGAGAGTCAAGGTCTGAGAGAGCCATATTTGAGAGAGCGTGATTGCAATTTATTAATGAACAGCCAACCATCAGGACAGGTACATGACTGCAATTAGCTGCATTCTTTGCACAAGTAGGGAGGGATGAATTTACGTATTTTTGGACAACTCAATGCATCGCTGTTACTCTGTTTCTGGAATTAATTGTGGTTCTAAATGTGGCAGAAATTACTTCGGATGTGACATAGCAATTGTGGTCAGTGTGCAGTAGCCAGCTCTTAGCCTGTCAACTGAGCAAAGCGAAGCAGGTCCAGGTCAAATGCTTTTGGCTTTCAAGGATCGCTTAAGTGATGTGGAAAGCACTGTTAGCATTGGGCAGTTGGAAGCATCTGCTGCTTGTGGTCCCTAAAGTGCCTCTGGTACTCATTATAAAGGTAGGGAGGATAAACTTGTGCATTCCAGGTTATTACATTTGTCTACATGGTTTTCCTTGCTGTTTTGGCTGCATAAGAGAGCCCATCTTAATGTTCTTGTAGGGTGATAAACAGCTGCTGTGTTTCGATGCTGAGGTGATTCATTCTGTGATGGATAAGATGATTCATGGCATGGGTTCTTTTGGGCTGAAAGGTACCGTATGACTGTAATGCTTTGGTTTCTGTTTTTTTCCTGCATGGGTCTGAAACTGGATTTTGTATTACATGGTTTGATTGAAAGTTTAAAACTGGCCACTTGGAGCAGCTGAGTGAGGCTTGCTTTAAGTGGTGGAAAAAGGCTCCAGCCCTTTGAGTCATGGTGTTTGTCTTTCTGTTGTCCTATGGCACTGAAATCCCCAGGTTACCTGAATCCTACAGAAAAAAGACACTCATATTTCTGTCCCAAGTCTTTTAATTATAACTTTATTTTTTTCTGGCTGGTTCAAATGCAAGGAAGTATTTTTTTGTTTTTCACTAGGTCCCCTGTGATGATCTTAGGTAAGTTTGATACTTAATCTGAGTGTAGAACAAAGTAAAATAGTACCTGTTATTGGGTAAAGCCAAAACTAGTGAACAATGGGGAAGGAAACAGGGTGAAGTCTGGTTTTAATGTACTGAAAGCAGAATCTTTGCTTATATAGAGTTGGGAAGAGCCAAGATAAGGGAACCCTGCCCTCCTTGCTCTCTTGCAGCTGCAGGATTGGCAAATCTGAAATACAGATAAAAATATTGGTATGTCAATATTTCTAAGCCTAAAGTGGCTGCCCAAGAAGGTGACCTAAGATGTAACACCCAACTGGACAGAATCACTAGGGAAACTTCAAAACTGAGATGCTAGAGGAGATGCTTCTCCATGGAAGTGCTATGCCTTAGAATAAGCTGAGAATGAGACATTCAGGTCATGGGTCCAGTGTATGAGAAATGGGAATGATGTTGATCTTCGTCTCTGAGAAACATTTTCTCAGGGTGTGTGCCTGTGAGAGACAGAGAGGTACAAGACGTACCTCCACCAGCACTCCTGTTCTGGAAGGGGCTTGGTCACCTTGGCATGAACATGTACCTGAGCTCTGCTCTCTCCTGCATGTGCCAGGAGCTTGTAGGTGCATTCAAGGGGCTTATAAATCCCCAGGGAAAAGTAGCATACAAGGGTAGTTCTGGTTTAACGTAATACAATGCTACAAGATAACCTCACTGATGCAAGTAAAATACTTCAGAGGGCTGAAGCCTCACTTGTGTGCAGATGGTCCAGAGGAAAATATGCCCTGTAAGGAACAACTATAGAATTATAAGCTGAAAGAGGCAATTTGTTTCTATCCCCATGAGCTAATAGTTGATTTATGCCCTGAACCGTGAGGGTTTACATTTCTCATTTGTTATTCTAAGATTATTACTATTATTATTATTTTTATATGTATAATGTGTGTTTAGAAAGTGTCTCTGTGTTTATGCCATTTTTGTCTTTAAAATACTCCACACTGAAATTCATATGAATTCCAAAAAGCAACACTTGCTATAACTGCATGCCACTAAATTGTTAAAGTGGTGGAAAAAACACAAATAAGCAGACCTGTATAATGATGGGCTTTTAATTTTTTTTTTTTACGTGCTATTGGTGTTAATTTTTGTGTGCCTGTTATGTTTGTGTTCACTATAACTGAACAATAGGACTTTGTTTTTGTTCTTTGTGTAAATTAAAAACATCTGTTCTCTTCATACAAAAAGTTGTTTTTTAAAAGAAGCTGGTCTGATCTAACTAAATACCAATGCTGTGTCCACAATGAGTTACTATTAATATTTGGGAAAGGCAACCATCCAAAGCAAGTGTAATGTCAGATCACTGGCAGGAGTGCGTATTTATTGCTTGAAGTGACAGATAAAAATGCAGAGGTTACAAAAACAAAATTCCTGTGGATGACTAATGATGCATATATATGCCCCCAATGCCCCATCACCACATTTACAGTTGGCAGGGTGTTCTCCACTGCCTCCTGCTCCCCAGGATTAATCAATAAGGAACTGGTAGCTTGGCACCCTCCCTGGAGGAGCAATGCTGCTCCCACCTTCCCTACAGCAGACCCTGCATGGAGTGACCTTCAGGGCATGCTGGAATTTGATCCCTCTATTTAATTTGTCTGACTTTTCCCCCACCTCGCTCTGATATTTGACTGCATGGGTTGATTTCCCACCAAAGGCATGTATATTTTCTTTCCATGCAGGTGGAGGAGGTAGAGCATCCGTTGCATGTTTCTGTAGTGCCCGTGATGCTGGCACAATGGTGGTCTTCAGAATTGTCTACAAAGTTCTGATATGAAGGAGGTTCCAGACCAAGACATGAATCTGTCATCTTTCTTGAGAGGAGCAGCCCTGCTTTCAGCAGTAGTCTTGCTAAAGTAGTAAGAAGTTATTTCAGAGCAAAAAACCCACATTATTTATCATTGAGCATGGGTGGCAGAACTGAGGTCTGAGAGGTTCAGCAATCTGCCTGCCTGGGTGGCTATATGGCTTTGTCACTTATGTACTTGAGGACCTCAGAGATGATGATATTGTCCTCACAGGCAGATGTCTTTTGAAGGAGGTATATCTAATTAACATTTCTTGATGAAAGGCCTGATTCAAGAAAGCATCTCTATTGAGTGCAGCACTTTGTTTATATCTCATTTATTTCATTAAGATTTAAACCCAAGTAAACCCTTTCAGGACCCCAGTTATACCTTTGCTTCTCCCCTTCCTGCTGCTTCTGCTGTCCTATGCCAAGTGCGGCAAGAACCGAGAGAAAAAAGCTTGTCTGTGTTAAAGAATCAGGTATTTTGTTGGTATGCTTATTGTAGTCAGAGCCACAACAGCTACCAACCTATTAGCAACATAACTTCTCCCTCTTAAGATGCCCCATCCCAGTGTATTCTTCCTTTCTTCCATTCTCTTGCAGAGGAGCCCTGTGCTTTTTCCTTTCCCGTGGCCTTTTCCTTAACTACCCTTAACACCCATGTTATTCATCTCTATTCTTCCCACATCATCTCCACTCTCCCTGTTCTTTGTACTGCAGTGTGGGTACTGTGGGTACCTGCTTCCAACAGGTACCTGCACCAGTGCTGGCTGCAGCCCAGGTGGTGGGCAGCTGCTTGCCATGGAGGTTGGCTACCATCAGCTGGTTGGGGGTATTTTGCCTTTGTCTCAGACACCAATGGCTGCCTCCAAGATCCAGCTGAGTGCAGAACTTGCTGAGTCACGTTTTCACCGCAAAACCACTCATGTGGTTCCTGAGAGTCACACAGTTATAGGCATGGTTTGGCAGGAGAGGAGCAGAGAGCTTTCACCCTGAAGCACATCCAGGAATGCTGGCAAGAAGACACTTTTAATTTCCTATCTCGGGTTACCGCAGCATGGATTAGGACTACAAGAGCTTGAAATCCCTGGCAAGCTAATGCTGTACATCTGTCTAAGATGACGGCCAGCGAGGGCAACCATGGACTTCAGCCCATGACCAGTCTGAAGTACTTTATTCCTGGCTGAGCAGCTGTCATTAACAGTGATCTGTGAGGTTTCTTCCCAATTTCACTCGGTGGTTTGCATGGCTGCTCTGTTCTCTGGTGAGATCTCCACACTTGCCTGTTTGGCTGCAGAGGTGATCTGCTGTTCGGCCTCACCGGCTGATTGTTCTTGTTTTGTAGTTGGGGGGCTGTGTGCTGTTTCTATCAGCCTGATGAGCTGCAGCCCCACCCCCCTCCCCTAGGGGGATTAAAATCTGTAAAATGGGAACAGCACTTGGTCCCTGGGATGATTATGAGGGAGTAGCACTGAGTGTTCTTAGGGAGGCTCAAGAGGAGCTATAACTCTCCAGGACTGCTCTCTCTGTGAGTAGAGGTCTGTTTGGGAAGATGATTTGTCGAGTCACTGCTGCATATTACTGGCATGTTATGTGCCCTTTCTATGGGCAGATATAGGTGAATTAAATTGGTGCTGCACTGGAGAAACTGAGTGTTTGTCTGTGTTTTGTGGGATCCATCAGCCTTCCCTTCTTCTCAGTAGGACCTGGCCCTTGTGGTCCACAGCGAGGGGGAGAACAAGGTGCAGTGTCCTCTTTTATTCCCTTGAGAGTTTGGTTACTGTCAGAAACTATTATCCCCAATTATCCAGGTTGATCTTATGCATGATGCTGCTCTCACCTGCAGCCATGACATTTTTGGTGTAGGGGTACTACAACTGTTGCCATGGCTGGCCGTATTTCAAAGAGTAGTGTTAAGAGCAATAGTTGCTTGGAGCTTTGAGGGTTGTTTGCCCCTGTTTGCTCTCCTGGTGGCACAGCCATGGTGCAGCTGGGACCCTTGCACAGCATGGCGGTGCTGGCATCAGACTCTGTGCAGATGCTGCTCTCCGTTCCCTTCCTAAATGCCTTTCCTCCTCCCTAGGCCACTGTAGGACAGCACTGCAGGTCTTTGGCTTTCACCCGTGCTTTCCTGTCCCTAGTCCACTTGTGCTGTGGGTGCTTTTTTTGCCTGTTCCCATTAGGTGTCTCCCTTTTCCTCCTTATGAGCTAGCTGGAGCTGGGCATGTTCTGGCAGTGGTCACCCATCAGGTACTGGCCTGAGCTGGGGCAATCAATAGGTCACTGCAGCTTGGCGTCCCCCTTTCCCTCTGAGGCTGAACTTCTGGCTCAGGCCATGTTGCTGAATAATATTCTGGGATCTTTGCACAGGAAATTTCCTTGGTGGGATGAGGAAGTGGGACCTTGCCACCAGCCCCACTGGGCTGTGTCTCCTGCTTTTCCCACCTCCCAGGCCATTGCACTGCACTCCTCAGGCTCTTTGCAGTCTGGGGCAGAAGGCATCCCTGCCCGAGGAGGCAGATGTATTTGCAGGCAGTGGCAAACCACTGAGAATCCATACAACTTACTTTGCAGCTCCATCAAACCCACCTCGATGGAGTTTCAGGCTGAGCCCAGATTTCCTGGTGGCAGGAAAGCAAGCCAGTAATGTATAAGAAGGGCTTAGAGAAGGATGGTTGCCTTGTAGCAGGTACTATATGCCATCCCTGTTTGGGGCCTAGGATGTTGCCCTGTGTTACAGATGCATGAAGAAAACATGCAAAGATGGCCACCTGATAGTGCAAACATTCCTACCCTGTCCCTGAATCCCAGTGTGGAATGATGGCAATGATACTCCTAAGCCTTATTGTGGAGAGGAAAAGGCACTTTTGGCAGTGGAATTTCTGGAAGGATTTGCCTCTCTTTCTGCAGCTGATTTCAGCTCCTGCCTCTGCTGTAATCAGTCTGGCCCTGTGTAGCCTCTTGTGACATCCCATCCAGCTATCTAAAATTGTTCAGGTTTTGTGTATCTTGACACTAGACACAAGTTTCTGCTGATCCAATATTATTTGTTGAACAAAATATTACAGGATGTGAAGGCAATTCACAGAGATGATCCAGTTGCTGCCATGGCTTGCTCCTCATTTGCAGATCACTTTGCATGGAGATTTTTATGGCACTGAATGTTTTATAGCTGATTGCATTATTTTATTCTTATTTCACGTGCAATGCTGATGTGACAACACTGGCACTCCTGACAAGGTTATCTTGTCACCATTTCGTAGATGAGGGGACTTAAGCTTGAGACTAAGACACTGTCTTAAGATTTGAGTGCTGGAGTCTTTTGAAAATTTTGTTTTGATTTTTATTTATTTATGAATTCAGGGCATGGGCTCCTCTTGTTGGCAGTGCTGTTGGTTCAGCGGTCACACAAGCAGAGTTTTGCCCCCGATGCAGCTGCATCTATAATCTTTGGGATAGGTTGACTTATTTAAACAACATATAGCATCTGGTCTCTGTGGCTTGGGTGACTTACTTGGAGGTCACACAGCAGAGACTGGGAAACAGCCCAGCTCCCCTGCCTCTGATCTCTGTGCTCAAAGTTTTGCAACTGCTTCCTTCACCACAGAGCAATGCTAATGTCCCCAGGGAAAAGAAGCCACACAGCTGTAGCCAAGCCTGGGAGATGTGGGATATGAGGTGGCTGAAAAGCTGGTTGGAGTGCTGAGCTTGGAGGTGAGTGGTTAATGAGCTGAAGCCTGGCTGGTGATCAGGGCTCAGTGGTGTTCCTCAGCTGCCAGTATTGGCACCTTCACCTGGGCCCCAGGCAATGGGATGGCAGGCACCTCAGTGGATGATGCCTAGCTGAGGGGGGCATTGAGTGAACTGGAGATTTGACTGCTATTCAGAGAGACATGACAAGCTGAAGAAATGGCCTTATGGGGCCTCAGCGTGAAGAACAGGGGCGGAGGGGATATCTCACCTCACTGTTGTGTCCACCTGCCAAAAGGAGGGTGGCTGTACTGGACTCAGATATTCATAGGAAAAGGACAGGAGTCAATAGTCACAATCTGCAGGAAAGGAAATATTGACTGAATATAAGGGAAAAAAATTCACAGTCAGTGTCTAACCACTGGCATAGTTGCCCAGAGATGCTGTGCAATCTCCTTCCCTAAAGGTTTTCAAAACATGGCTGAACAAAGCCTGGATAACCCTGCTCTAACTCTGAGCACAAGTTTTGACCAGATGACTTCCAGGAGTCTCTTCCAACCTAATTTATTCCATGCATCTACAATAGCTGGACACTTTAGGTATAATTCCTGCTGTATTCTCCAGTGAATTGAACTGAATCCTTTGTCAGTATTGTTTTCACAGGCACACCTTTCATAACCACCACATATGTCACAAAAGAGGAAAAAATAATATCCAACACTGGGAGGAAAAATTGAAGCAAAATAATGTGCAAGAGCTATACAAAACCTCCAGTGTCTCAAAGCTGCTAGTTGCTGCTAGTGTTGGCATGGGAGAGAGCATAAAGTAGATTAAGTGCAAGGACAAACAATCTGAGGCATTCTGCTAGCAGAGTCTCCTGTCATCCTTCAGCTTCCCAACATGATGGTGATCCAAGCTGTGCACAGCCTTGGATGAGGCTCCAAGTGCTGAATCACTTTGACTCCCCTCTCTCCCCTGCAATGATCACACATAGAAAACAGACATGACTGAGAAACTTGGGCCAGTTTATAAAAGGAAAGTAACTTTTCAACACAACTTGCTATGAAAAAGGACTGCTTGGTGTTGTCACTTAACAAACACCCTAATGGCCTGATGAGAAACATATTTGTCAAGCTGAGTTTCCTTCCTCAGGCTTGAGGAAGGTGAGTTTAGGAAACTGTAGTTGCTGCAAAAAGGTCATGGTAGCCTTGAGATGGAATCTGTCCCTTGATGGCCTTCCTTCCCCATGGTCCCTGGTCATGTTTCAGTACCAAGATGCTGCACAAAGGTGACAAACGTATCTTCCCTACTGCCAGAAAGACATATTGACAAGGTAATTTGACGAGGTAAAATGACATGAAGCCTTTTGTATTAGAAGAATATTAAGGCTGCAAAGTGAAACTCTCAAAATGTTATATTAGTAACACTATTGTCTCATTAGTATGAAAAAGGGAATGCCTAATTGGCATTGGCTCCTGTGCACATGGGAAATGAACCCTGGACTAGATCAATCTGGCAGCAGACCAAATGGTGAGTGAATGGGTGCTTGGGGGAAGGGCCTCTGGGCACATCTGTATTGGTATTCTAGACTGTGCCAGAGCACAGGCACAGGTCATTGCACACTTCTAGCACAGGAAAATTTGTGTACTTTACATTTCCAGGTACAGTCTGAAATTTAGCAGAGGCAGCTTGTTTCAGCCCTGCCTGTTCCCATTCCTCTGTTTCCTTCCCCAATGCATTCTGCATTGAAACTACTTTCCTTCCGATCCCTGGTTTTGCCACATCTTGTCTCTTGAATGTACTTTAGATCATCTCCTTGACTTACAGGCTTTCCCTGTATTCTTCGTGATCTTGCTTCACCTTTTAACCTGTGGTGTCTGACCTCATTTTGCCTTCATTTCTACCACTGATTCCAGACTGACCAAAGTAATAGGCAGATCTATGCTGTTGCAGGAAAGCTGCTTTCCTCAGGCTGCAAATCAGAGGAACACTTCAGTATGTCCTTAAGTCTATCCCCATTGGTGTGCTGAAGCATGCTCTCCTGTTGCCCCGAGCAAGGAGGATGCCTGCTGCTGAGTGAGGCAGGATTGCATAGTGAATTGATTTAGGCTCCTGAGCAATATGGAGCAGTTCAGAGCCTGGGCAGGACTGATGTTAAATCACAGATGAAAACAGCAGTCTGTCAGCAGTGTTTTTCCTGTTGTTGTGCCCCAGACAGTTGTGCTGCTGAAAGGCCAAAAGTGACATATATGAAGAAAAGAGACCAATTAATAGAGGTCAAGGGTAATATTTAGTATACTGTATTCTAAGCAGTAAAATGCAGGAAACAAGAAAGGGGCAGGCTTTATTAGGATGAGCCTAGGCTATGCCTAGGGATAATCCTCCCTAGAAACTGGTAATGTGCAACAACCTGGGGAAAATGGATTTTCAACCAGACATGCCTAAAGCTTCAATTGACACTAGCTCAGTCAAGGTTGCCCTTACTTGCATTTAGTATCATACTGAACCCAAGATCTGCAACAGAACTCTTTCTATGCTGGCCAGACTTTGAGACCTTGATAATCACTGTTTCCTTCTTTGCATCTCTAGAGTTGATAGAGATTGCTTTTCTTTGCACTTGCAAGGTTTGCCCCCATCCTCCAACATAAAGCAAAATCTCAAGGCAAATTTATTCAAATATTTTGAGAATATTCTTTCTGTTGGAGTGAGTACACATGAAGCTGCAGCAACTCAGTTCCCTTGTAAAGGGAGAAATCACTATAATTACTGGCCATGTCCCCCTCTCTCTCTGGGATTTGGGTAGCTTCAGGCAATGACAGGTAATTAGCAGCTCCATGGTTAGGAGGAACAGTTTCAAGCAGTAGTTATAACCATTTCTCACTCTTTTTACCTAGCAGAACTGAACTGCTACTTGCAACCTGTCTCACCCCCTTCAAAGCCCTTGGCCTGTTTTTGGACATAACCCAGTCACAGAATCAACTAGATTAATTGTTGATTAAGATAGTCAATTAAGATAGTCAAGTCCAATTAAGAGAGTCAAGTCCAATTAAGAGAGTCAAGTCCATCACCATTCTGAAGTTCTGCTCATTACACACATGCCAGGTAATCCTACTTCAACAAGCCAAACCCACTGACTCCAGAAAGACTGCTCACGTGCTTCAACTTACGTGTGTTTACATGCAGTGCTTGATGGGGCTTTACCTTGGGTTACCACCACAGAGACTGAGGGGAAGTCTGTTCAGAGGGTAAGAAAAATAATGAAGCATATGTCTAGCAGGATTTCATTCCAGGCTTAAATTATATAAACACTCTTATAATAAGCATCTTTGGCAAAATCCATGACCCAGCTGTGCCACTTCTCTTGCAGTACCTCTATTCCTGGATCCATCCTGCCAAGCTTCAGGAAATCTTTTGAAGTGCCTAAGTAAGCACCTCTTCAGGTCACACTCCTGCAGCATTCAATAGAGGTCAGCTTCTCCAGACATCACATTGATCTTAGCTCAACGCTGCTCTGGAAGTTTAACAAAGCCTGTCTTTTCTTCTGGGAATGTATCGGGTATTTATGGTGCTTGGGCTCTGAAACTGAACTTGGTAAAGTCCCTAAAGCTGGGGTCAGAAAGGGATACCCTCAGGTATTAATTTCAAAGAACCACCTATAAGAAGGTTATTACTAAAGTCCTTGCATTCAAAGCTCCCCCTGACCTTGAGCTGGTTGTTCAAAGTTACTGACCTGGTCTTGCTCCTGCTGCATCTCCTTGCGTGGGTCCTGAACCAGAGCCACGGGCTCAAGCAGGGCTGTGGGTGACTGCAGCTGTCTGTCCTTTGTGCCCAGAGCTGTGAGATCAGAGTCTGAGCATCCACATTCTCCACGCTGATGGTTTTGCACTACACGTATGAACCAGATTATTTTCAGTGAAGAATCACGTATCACACAACAAGTTAAAAAGGCAAAACTCTTGCCCTTCAGGAATTGGTTTCTAGCTATGGAAAATAACAGAAAACATGTATCCACAACAAAAAAAGTAGAAAATAATCTCAAGATTTAAATTGGATTAGTACAAAATACTACATGAACTATAACTCAGGATAGTCACTGTGTTCGTAAAAATCTTTCTTATGCAGCATTTTAAATGATTAACATTTTTTTTAAAGTAATCTTTTTCCAGCTATTCTGTATTAGTAACTATTTACATAATAAGTGATTGTAAAAGATATACACATAACATACTTCTTTGAAGATATGCAGTGGATAACTTGGAATAAATCCTACCTCATTTAATACAGATTTTCTGAGACGTGTAGAAAAATGAGAGTCCTGAAAAACCTGGAAAGAATTCAAATCTGATGAAAACCAAAAATATTATATATGATTAAATTTTCCAACCAGCTTTAATAAATACACTGATATTTAAAACAGAGCAAAACAGAATAGTGAGGTATGTCAACATTTTTCAAGACTTCTAATCATTTTTAAGAACATGAATACTGCAACTTTATATCCAATTATCATTGTTTTTCTTCTATAAATGTCTGTAAAATAATTGAAAAGGTAAGCCAGTACTAGAACACCTAAATCTTCTTAACTACAAACGACATAAAATGTCTATCATTATAATGATCAAGTAATTTAAAAAATAAAATAAACACATCAAGAAAAATCTTTATAGCAGGGAGGAGAAAAGCTAAATATAACATCTTTATACAAAATTGAGGTTCATTAATAAGATCAATCATACTTTTGCCTTTTAAGTCCATATCACATGTAAAGTGTTTTAAAATCCCCATTTTTTTAAATCCTGTCTGGGTTTTTTCTTTTTTTTTTGGCATTTTAACATTAGAACATACTTTCTGCATGTAGGATTCAGCCCTTCATTCGGTGAATGTGAGTTTTTCAGGCACAGTACCTGAGGTTCTGCCACTATTTCGTTGTCTGTTTCAGAGTACTCTTTCCAGACTGTCACTCATACTTTTTAAATTTAAACAGAATTGAAATAGGGAAATTAAAGCAAAACAGAAAAGAAACTGAAATATGAGTCTGTTCAGCTGCGGCACAGCCTGTCTGTTAAAGGAGATCTGAACACTAATCTCGTTGATTTACATCAGATTCCTTTACCTTTTTGTCTGAGTCATTACTGAAGCTGTTCAAATCAGTTTGTAAATGTAGATTGAAGGAGCAATTTATACCATTACCTTGACAGGCAGCTTAATCAGGATAATTAATTAAAAATATCTGTTTAAAACTCATCATAGAGGCAGAGGATTTAATGTTTTCCTTTTTCAAATGAGTAAGGATGATTTACTAAGGAAATGGGGAATTGAAACACTTCTTTTAAACTTTATTTTCTAGAAAACAGATGTACTTAAGGGCTTACTAGCTTGCTTTGCATTGATGTGATAATGCATGATACTTTCCAGGCCATGAATAAACCTTTCTAAGGAACCTGTAAAAATTACTTGCAAATTGTAAAGTCCAAATTTTTAATAAATAGATGTTTACCAAGTTATAGTAAGAGAAATAGTGTCCAGACTAATAGAGATTTATTATGACTTTAAAACACAGGTCCCAGTTCAGCAAATCGATTTAACATGTACTTAGTAGATGAGCAATTCCCTTAAATTAAATGTATAATGAACTCTGCCACTGCCATAAAGTTCAGACATCTAAACCAGGAATCTTTCCAGTAATTAGTAAATAAGTAAGGTGCTCACTTTTACAGACCTGCTTTCCCACATGCTCCAAATTTAGGTCCTGAATAGGGTCACAGGTTTTCTCAGCTGGCTCTTACCTATTAACTTCAGGGATAGATTTGTCCTGATGATTTTCCTGCTGAGGAGGCCTTATTTGCAATTCTGTCAGGTGGATCTTCTCATCACATGCAACATCAAAAAGGGCTAGCGGGCTTGCAACTTCTGTAAGATCAGAGGATCCCTAAACTTCATGCATACTGGACCTTTTGCAGGTATGCATCTTTTGCCGGCTTTGAAGGCTGCTCTCTAGTCAAAATGTGAAGTGAGGTACTGGAAGGATTTCCATGAAAGATGCTAGTGAAGAGCAGAAGGCTTCTAGAATGGACTTCTGTATATTGGTGTGAAACGAAACCCAGATTTTTTGAACTTAAGAGAACATAATTCTTCTTTATAGAAGGTGCCTAGATGTTTTAGAGACAAGAGTCCTATGGAGGAGTTAGTGTGTTGTTATTCCACACTAAGGCACAGAAAACTTTTTTCGTAGTATCACAGAGGCAGGCAGTGGTAGAAAGACTCTTGATCTCTGATTCTATAATGCGACATGTTCTCATTGCTGTTTCTTTTCTTGTGGAGTTATTGACATATTTCTGTCTTGTAATAAATAGATACTTATGATATTTTAAAATATGCTAGGGAAGAAAATGGGAGCAGAGTGTGTTAGTTAATTAGATATAAGGAAGAAATTCTTTACTGTAAGAGTGGTGAGGCACTGGGACAGGTTGCCCAAGGAAGTTGTGAATGCTCAAATGTTCAAGGCCAGGTTACCTGGGGCTTTGAGCAACCTGGTCTAGTGGAAGGTGTCACTGCCCATGGCAGGGGAATTAGAACTAAATGATCTTTAAGGTCTTTTCCAGCCCAAACTATTCTATGATGGTTCTAAGCCATATCAGTAGAAACATCTTAGTCTTTTTAGTTTGCATGTTAAAAAAGTGGAAAAGTTAATGGAAAAGTGAAGGCACAACAAAGCCAAGAAAGTTTTTAGTATTTATGAAAGCAGACTTTTCCATAAATGCATAGACAACTAGACAGATGGAGGAAGCAGAGGATTTACTGAGCAAGGGGCTCTGCTCCTGCCTAGTAAGATAATTGGCTCTGTGAGGTTTGCCCGGGGAGTGCCCAAAATGCCTTTACTCTGGAAGCTTAACATGCTTTTAGAGGAAGTTTTAAGCAGATGAGGGCTGTTTTAACCTTTTCAATTTAAAGGGCTGCTATTCAGCACAGAATGAAAATGATGAGCTTTCCAAACAGCGAGATACAATGACAGAAATTGCACAGCAGCACTGGAGAATAAATACAGGCATTTCAGGCTGATAAGCATCGGGGTACAAACTGAGTATGAAGATAATTTATATTTGTTTTTCCTTGGCTATTATGAACTTTGATGATTTTCATCCTAATTTAATAGCACAATAAATAATTTTTATGAATGTCATGCTCTTAAATTGCTTCCTTGTTAAATGTGAGCTAATTGTCTTTGGTCTTGGAATAAAACTTCAGGGAAAATAAAATGCAGTTCTGAATAACCCAAGCCTCTTAAGTCCAACAAAGTTGTGGCAAAATGCAAATATCAGAACAGCCTGCTGTTGTGTTCCTTGCTGGAAATGATAAAACTGAAAAGCACTAGTTATTAGTTATTGCTGTTGGTAAAGGGCTGTGGCTGAAGAAATTCTAATGCTGTGACTTAGCCTCTGACTACCTTTTCATACCGTAGCCACGACTGATGCCTAAAGCCCACTTCTCTAGGCAGTCCTGTGCATCTGCACTGAACATGGCAGTGCTACCCTCTCACAAACGTAGCACTTTCAGTAGAGAAAGAGCTTTGCTGCTCAAAACCTTGTATGCCTTCTCCTTGGGAATGACACCAAAGAATACCTTATAAATGAAGTATGCTTCCCATTAGGGATTACAGCATCATTTGATCAAAGTCCACTGGAAATAGCTCTTGGCAGCACAGCCGCTCTCTGTAACTCTTCACTTTCTGGAGTCTGATTGTCAAAGTTGGGAAAAGCAAAGCTCACTTGAAGGCTAGAGAAAAGAAGGACACAACAGGGGTTTTATTGTTGTTTTTGTTGTCTTTTTCCCAGTTTTAAGGAATGTCTGTGTGAAATTGGGTTTTAGGATGCAAAGAAAACATTAACAATGTGCTTACCCATCTATGGAGTTGATCGTGCCCCACATGCTGGCTCAGCTTGTAAAAAGTAATGCAGTACAGGCATTCATTGCCTTAAAATTAAACAATTTTTTGGCAACTCTGGTGAAATATATTGTCATCAGTTGTAGAGCACCGACACACTTGATAAAGAATGTTTGGAAGATTTCAAGCTCTCTCTGGTTTGAGTTTAATGAAATCTGGGCAATCAAAATGTCTACCTGGCAGCTCACAAGAGACACTTCGTGTTCATTATTTTGTAGTTAAACTATCTATCTGCCCCAATGTGCAAGGCTACAAATTTGTATGCATTTTTATATAGTCTATTTCCATTGTAAATTACCCATAAATTAGTTACAGACATTAAGGCACCTTGGAGGGGTTTTTCAACCTCTGTTTTGTTATTAGGGATAGATGTTGCTGAGTTTTGTTCATTGGTTCCTCTCTTGAGAAGATCAGTACTTGCAGCTGAGTAAGAAATACATTGCTCCACTGCCTCTTCTTCCCATTCTATAGGCTATAAATCATGACATTTAAAAAGATTAAATACTGGTGCAGTGCCATTATTTATGGCTTTTGTTTGAAGACTGAAGCATCTGACAAATGTAAATTGATCCTGACAAAACCTCAATGAGTTATTATGCAGCTGAATATGTCCTCTGTAGAGATGGCAAAAAAAAAAGTGATATGATTTATGAAAACTTTCATACCCCATAGTACTAGCTCCTCAAATACATTGTAAGCATAGTGCTAGTTAAATAGGTTTGAGTCAGTTTTCTTGTTGCACATAAATCTATAGCGCCTTTAAGACCAAAGGCAGAGAGCAATGAAGAGAGTAGATCCTTCTTTTCTGTCATACTGTGCCTGGCACTTCAGTGTTTCACTTCAATGCAAGAAACACAAGGACCAGTTCACTGACTTCACTGGACTTTGTCTTGATCCCAGGTGATGGTACCCAGCAGGTCTGGACACAGAGATGCAGTTTCCCTTGTCAGTGGAGAAGATGAATTCCTGCTCCCAGCTTCCTCTCCCTACTTGAAAATGTACCATAGAGAATGGAGGATAGGAGTGCTTTCCCACTGAAGCAGGTCCTAGAAGATTTCTCTGAGAGGTCTTCAGGACTTTCTCACCCCTTTTGTCTCCAGACACACATGTTCCAGTTAATTTTACTTTTATTTCCTTTATATGAGTGTAATGTGCAAATTACGCAGCTGTCTTTTTGATTATTAAATGGGGTTTTATAGTTTAAATATGTCTCATGCCTGTGTATATAATGATCCCAAGATGTTTATGGCAGGTTATGTCATTGATTCCCTTGTTAGGGAAACTAACAAAGCTTCTCCATTAGCTTAAAAGGCTTGGGAATTTTGTGCATCCTGTTCTTGTTGCTGTATGTCAGTGATGGGCAGATTGCCATTATACCTCTGTGCATAATTCACTGGTTAAGAACATGGGAATATGTCTCCCTCTAATGTGTGGCTCCAACAACAACCTGCTCATTCCCCAAAGCCAATGAAGGCAGTCTTGCCAATTCTTGTGATTTTATTGTGAGTCCCTTGACATTTGGTGTGTGCCTTAAAAAACACAGCTCCTGGAGTTGAATGCATAACAACCTCAGCTTTCATTTGAAAAATAACATAAAATAACATATTCTGAGCCTTCCTGTTGTGAAAGTGTTTGGACGTGGAGCCCAGTGGTTAAAACCCTAGACAGTAAATGCAATCAACCCCAAATGTGTTACTAAAATCATATCTTGTGGTGTAATTTTTATTTAAAGACAAGTTCATGAGTATGGGAACCTGTCTGTAACTTTTGGATGGCTCAAGCTGGCAATGTAAGAGATGCTGTTTCTGTTCAAGTACTAGGCTTTTATACTTTTGATGGTAAAATTCCCATGCTTGATTCCCAATGACAAATATAGTGCTGATCTGTGTGAAGCTTGGGGTTTGTCTCATCTGCAGCCAGCAGCCTCAGGCTAGCCGATTGAACTGAAATCCAGGTATGTTGCACTTGGTCAAAGACAACTCTGCTTTAGTTCTTTGGCTTGCAAAAAGATCAGACCTGTGCAGGTGCTAAGCAAATTCCTCCCTGACTACATCTGAGGGACTCAGAAAGACCTCAGCTCCAGAAGCCACACAGCCATGTTAACACAGCCATGTTCTCCAGTTAGTATATCCTGCTTTTCAGCATGGTAGTTAGTCTGGGCACTCTGCTACACTAAGACAGCTACATCTTCCAGACAGGAGCTGGGTTGCATCTGGCCAGCTTGGAATTCCGGGTAGAGTGCATTGGCCTGTCCACACCACTGGAAGTAGACTTAAGAGTGCTCAGGGAATTGCTTCTTCATGGTACACTGACAAAAAGAGGCTCTTTCTTTGTGAGTGAAGCTGAAGGCTGTGCTTTCTAACACACTGTACCTGCAAATGTTTGACAACTGCCATGCTGATACATGTGCAAAAATGGAGTGTCCCATACTGGATGCGCAAATTGTATCTTGAGCTTTTAAATATCTGCCAATGCATGTATCTATAAACATCCTCTTACCTGGACTGGACTTTATGAAGGTCACAGTCCTTTCATCAGAAATTGGTGCTTGTAGTAACTTCAGCACTGGCTTGATGATACTTAGTGCTCAAGTCCTTTATATTCTTCATCTTGCTGCCTTTTTCCATCCTTTTCCTCCTTGGGTTGAGCCAACACCTGTGGTCCCATACGGCCAAATCTGGCAGGTCCGGGGGATGGATAACAAGCTCTGGAATATATTTTTCCAACTGTGTCATCTGGCTTATAGGAGAACTCTGGCTTAGCTGTACTGCCAGTACTGGAATGACTCTTGAGCCGACTCCTAGTCAAATGGTTGTAGAGCTGGCTGGCTTGCTTTGCTTTCCTGGACAGTGTATTGTCTTTTTATTTTTTATTTTTTGATACATATAATTTTATTCCTTTTTCACATTGAGAAATGTGGTCCATGCTAAACATCTGACATTAAAGCCTTGTTTTAAATTTCTTCTGCAGTTTGTGTGCTAGGTCTAAAGATAAAAGTAAGTCTTTTTCCAGTGTCTGTATGTGTTCTCATTGTAGCTGGGAAAGGAATTCTAGGAACTACCTGTTTCTGCTTACAAACATCCAGATCTGAGCTCTAAGAATGGGAGTAGATTTCCTCACTTGCGAAACCACAGCTGTGGTTAATGACTGAAATGGAGGTGAAGCAGCACACTTTCTTGTGAACATTAGTAACTCCTGTGAACATTGTCCACATTTTGCAACCACATTTTCAAACCACTGCATGTTTTTCAGAGGACAGCTGTTTGAGGGAAGCCTCTTACTACCAAATGCTAACACTTTGTTGTAAAGGTCTGCACTCGATTTAAAGAGTAGAAATACAACAGGACTTGTGGCCCAGCACTAGAAAAATCAGCAACCCTATAAATCAGCTAGCTGCTATTGATCTTAGTTTCCCCAAAAATGGTATTGGACTTCAGCATTCCTCAGGCTGAAGGGAATGAGAAATTCATTTTTGAGTGCTTGCCATAATACATATGTCAGTATTTGCCACTAACTTTCCCTCATCACAGCCATCTGCAACCCTCCCGAACAAAATCATGTGCAGCATTGTGTTTAATGTTCCTGAAAGAAAAGGGAATAAGTAATAATTATTTTAAAATAAACACCAAAGGGACAAGTACTGTGTTCTTTGGCTTAATTCATATATGGATGAAATAATTTTTCTAAACAGGCCTGCCAATGTCTTGTTTCAAAGTCTGAGCCTTGGAGGAGTCCTGCAATCACTGAATGAAGTGTTGGCCATCCCTCCCTCCTCCCACCGTGCTCCCGGCTCCACGGCAGCCCAGTGAGCTGCAGACCACAGCCACCACAGCATGATGGCTAGGAGGCATGAAATATCAGCTCAGAATAAGAATACAGCATGGGCAATAAATGTGAGAGAGTACTTGGGTGATCTGCATCAGCTGGTTCAGCTGGCTGCAGGCTTTGCCTCCATCCCAACGTGGGGCAAATGCATGTGCTAGTCACATGTTCCAGTGCATGGCTTCCCACACATGGAGAATGCTCTGTTGTTGGCTCAATGGATCCAAGAACTCTTGTGGATCAGCCTTTTCCACAGGGCAGTCTGAGGACACGTGGGTCCTCCCAAGTGATAGGAGATGGTCCTCACAAGATGCTTCCCACCCTGTCTGGCACATGAGCTGCTGCCAGCTACACCACTGGGGTCTGCACTACAGGAAGGTGTAGCCCACCACTGTGTCTAACTCCAGCATGTGTGTTTCAGCTCCTGACATGGGCAGCATTAGCCGGCTGTGTAGGTATATAATTTCTTGTGTGCATATTTGATAGGTATGTCCACTATCTCTTTCTGTGCCTCTTCCTTTCTTCCCTCCCAATCTGTCTCCCTTTTTTTGCAGCAACTTCTGTGCACCTGAAGAGACATCCCCAAAGGCACCCAGACAGCACAGTGGCAGCAACACAGAGAAGGGGTCCAAGTTGGGCATGTAGCAAAGACCATCCTGAAAATCACACCAGTCTGTCTGGACCTTAGCCCACATGAGACAGGGCCACTAGGCTAAATGTATGAAGATGCTGGGATCCCTGTTGGTTAATCTAGGTCCGGGGTGGTGAAGTTCAGAATAATGTCTTGCTTACATGTGTTTCAAATGCTTTTTTTCTTTTTTTTTTTTTTCGTGAAATGATGAGGTCAGGAATAATTGCCATTTGTGTGATCATGCACAGTTGCAGAAGTTGACGTGATGACCTCTGCAGTGTCCTGGCCAGGCTACCTGTGTGTGGGGACAGAGGATCAGGGACTTGGCAAGGACATTTGCCACCTCTTGACACCACTGTCCAGTTTAATTTTTAATTACCTCTGGGGCCAATCTCAAGATATCACCAATGCCCTCGGAGGGAGTTGCATCAGCTTGCATTCAGAAATCACCCTGAAAACTCAAACTTTGCTTTGGCATTCATTCTGATGCACATTTTGAAACTTTGGCATAATTGAGATGAAACCCTGTAACTGACTTGTGTTTTGTTTTTTTTTTTCCAAGCCATTATTTGATTTCTCAGAAATAGTGACTGTCTTGCCCAACAGAACATGGTATATACACTATTTATTTACTGTTTATAGGAAAATCTGCAAAACCTCTCCCATGCAAGGGGCCCATGTAACACTCCATAATTCTATAATTCCCACTTATCAAGAGTTGAAAGAAGTGAGCTTTATCTTGCCTGTCTGCACCAGGCTGACTTTCCCCTATTAGCATCATTGCTTTAGTGCTGAACAAGAATAATTCATGCCAATGAATGCTGTGCCAGCATGAGGAGCGTTTACAGACAAACCATCCTGCACTTGTAGACAGCGCAGAGTTAGAATATAAATGCTTCAAAGACTTGCAGACATCTCAGTGCGAAGATGCTAATCCAATGAGCAACATCCTGAACAGATGTCTGCTCTGAAATTGCTTGTGTGCATGTTAACACTAGCAGGTGATGATCTGACCACCAGGCTGAGTGTGCCTGTATGTGTGTGTGTGTATGCAGGTGTGTGTGTGAAAGAGGATGACTTTCTTGATGCTGACATTTCGATGCACAGTAGTGTTTGATGAAATGCATCATTTTCCCTAAAGAGGGACCTGATCAATCACAATAGGTTGACCTCTGTCTACCTAGTCTTAGCCACGTTAGTCAGTGGCTAGGGAGAAAATTGTTACTCCCCAGCCCGAGTAAAATGAGTCATGAAAGAAGGCAAAATGCTGGCTAGAGATCCTGTGTGAGTTTGATACAATGTTCACTATGTGTTGGAAGAGCTATTTTAAGAAGAATTTGGCCAGAATCCTTGACTTTTGATTATTCTTTTTAACTTCTCCTTGCATTTTACTGTTTCCCTGTAGCATGTTCTAAATGTTGTGTCTTGATTTATATCTGTAAATAAATCTCCTTATTTATGAAGATGTAATGTCCCTAGGGTCCAAGAGGCCCCAGCAATTCCATGTAACTGAAAGAGACATTACCTAAGTGGACCATGAATCAGAAATGGGGCAGACAGGGAGAGCTATTTTTACCAATCCTGTTGACTTACGAGGAGGTCTGCCCAAAAGGCAAGTGGGGGCAGCTGTTGGGGGGACTGGGGGATGGGAAGGTGCTAAGAATTATACCCTGGGGTATCATTTCTGAGCATTACAAGGTACTTGGGCTGTGCTGAATTACAGAACAAGGGGAAGGGAAAAGAAAAGACAGTGGGAAAGCTTTTCATGTGCTAAGCAATAGGAAGGGCGTTCTTAACAGAGGAAGAAAGGTAGAAACTGGTGGCAGCTGCTAAAATGAGTAAGTTACTTTTTGTTGCTTGCTTGTGAGCAGCAACCTGATAGGAAGCGTGTAGCAGCGTAAGTTAGGTTGGTCATCATGGAATTACGATGAAGATTTTCTTGAAGCTTCGTAGGCTTCACTTTCTTTCCTCCACTGCCCCTCTGATACCCTGAAATTAAGCCTAGTGTTAATGATGCTATTTCTGGCTAGTGTCCACAAACACATTACTTTTCCATTCAGGTTCTGGTTGGAGAGGTGTGGTGTGGTCCACAGCAACTCCAGGTCATGAGGAATGCAAGTTCTGTCACCCAACTTTTCTCTGTATTTATGGCCTTTTTTGGTAGGGCAGAAACCTTGTCCTAATGTGAGTATAATTTCTGTTGCCTTCACTTGGGAGATTTCACAGACTAGGGATCAAAAGTCTTCTCTTGCTTATTTTATTTTTTAATTGGAATTTATTTTGGGGGAATTTGTTCTACTCGTTTATCTTGTAATGATAGTCTGCTACCTCTTCTTGGTGAACTGAAGATGAAGAATGGCTTTATGTACTTCTACAGATAGTTTTCAGAGTCTGTTGTCCTGAACTATGGTTAGAAAAGTAACTGTCTTGGAAATGCCCTCTTCTCACTCAAAATATCTGCTCTGGGTTGATTCTGAGTTGAAGTTATTATTGCCAGTGATTACTAAAGATAATGTCTTTATTTCAGTGAACTAACAAATGTTCTACTAGCATGTTTTGTTTGAAAATGTAAATGGACTTTTGCCTTAAAAGGCTCTACTTTCATGGGAAGATTGGGTCTTCCACATGAAAAACGCAAAGATTTGAGTAAACCCAGGAAATATTGCAGGTGAAAAACATCTTAGAAGTTGCCATTTCAGGCCACCCTCATATTCTCACTTTCTCATATGGCCTTGATCCCCATCTGTGTGTCCTGCTGTAGTCACGGTGCCTCGTCCTGCTTCCCTTTGCTGTATGAGGACATCATGGTGTACTGGGAGATGAAATTCAATCAACTACTGTCATGAAACAAGCAGCATAACAACTCAAAATTAAAATATTTGTTCATCAGCTTTTCTCCCCCATGAGGCAACGCTGGCAAGAAGGGGGAAAACCACACATAGCTAGGAGGCTGACTGCATTCCTTGACATGTCACTTCGATACACTTATCAGCTTAGTAATGATGACAATGTCTTATTATAAGTAGTGAAGTAAGTGGCAGAAAGCAGCCAATATGCTTATCAAATCCCTTGAGGAGTTTGGAGAGTGACAAAGAAAAAACATCTTTCATCTTGCACATAGACCAAATATGATATGTAATCACAGAGAAAGAGCACACAACAAGCCAGTCTTTGTCAGCTGTCTAATTATAGTTGCAGCCAACTAAATAGCAGCAACATGCAGTCCTCATTAAATCTGCTGTGTACAGAAATTATTAGGGTCCAGATAAGCTGGGACAGAGAGGGACTGGACAGAAGTCATGCAGGGGGAAAATGATACAAGGTTGAGGAGCCATTCTATGGACCCCCATCTTTGTTGTCCAAGGAGCTGAAACACTAATATTACCAGGACCAGTCTATTATTTTTAGCAATTCGATTTATGAGCCACCCAGGAATGCTAAGGACAATTATTCAGCCACTATCTGTGATACTTTTTGAAGTGCTTTCCTGATGAAAACTTTCCTTCCACCTTTTTATGATTATGTTTTTCTTTGCTTTGGACTTTTTTATGTTGTTTTGTTCACTGGTAGGAGATGAGTCTGCCACTCTTCTCAAAACACATGAATGAATAAGTAAATAAACCTTCTAGGCTTTTGGTACAAAAGAATGCTGGTTGCATGTGGGCAGCTGTCATTAGAGTAACTGTCTTCTGCTTCACTTCTGATCATGTGCAAACCAGACCCTCAAACTATATTAATGTCTTAATACAGTAGCAGTAGCTGAATGATACAGGAATAGATCAGATCAGCATTTTTCTCATGAAACAGTTTTTTAGGTAATCATGAGATTAAAAAGTAATGATAACTTATGCAAGAAAACAAACACCCCATGTTTTCCTTGGGCCTGGAGATGTTTAAAAGCAACCTGAAAAATCCTGTGAATTTTTCTACAAAAAGCAAATGACTCTGCAGGCAGCTGCCGCCAGGACAGAGAGCTCTTGCTGTGTAGCCGGGAGCAGGCAGCACAGGGAGGCTTCTGTCAGGTGGAGAAGGGAAATAAGCTCCTCTCTGCTCCTGCCTCCCTCACCTCCACCTCCCTCCTGGCACTGCTGGGTCAGCAGGAAGGAGTGAAGGGCTCCATCCACTGTCATCTTTCCTTTTTCATTAGAGCCTGACAACCATTGTTTCTAGACTTAAATGTTTTCAACTTTAAATACATACATCTGAGCAGAGGGGTAGTATATACAAGCTTGTCACTCAGAGCCAGGGGGTATCCAAAGGAGCTTTTGGGTCTAGAAAGGCATATATGCATAAAATGCAAGACATATTACAGATGATTTGCTTCTATTTATTCTCAAAGACCAATGTGAAGGAGTTTAAGGGCTGAATTCGTTCTTTGCTGTACACTGAAGTCAACAGAGTTAGACCAGGACTGTGTTTGGCAGTATTTCCATATCCTCCAATTCAGCATGGAATATGTAATCATCTGACAGAGGATTCAGTATGTTTAGTTGTATAACTGCTAGAACAGATAAAGGATCAGCCAGGCAAACAGTGAAATATGAAAACGGTTCTCGTAAAAACATCCCAGCCTTGGGGCATGCATCTGCCAAGACTACTCCATGGTGACATGAATGGACATAGCATTTAACTACTCTCCAAGAGGAGAGAGAATTACAAGGAGGTGGGGAAAGCAGAAGAAGCCAGAGCAATCCTGCCAACAATAGCAGGTTGCAATACTTAATCTTATTGCTCGTGCCAATGCGCTTCGAAGCTGCTGTTGTTTTTATGAGGAAAAATGCAGAAAAGACTAATCTGTGTATTTATGTCTGTCTGGAAATGTTATAAGTGCCGTGTGGTCATTCTGATTCCAGAACCAATGGGGTCGGTATTCCCAGGATGGGGAGATTTGGACAGGGTGCCATAACTCAGCAGCTACATGTGGAACCGAAAGCAGAGAGAGTGAGTAAATGGAGGGGTTCAGTAAAGTGGGAAACAAACTGGGAACCTTACCCACATTTCCAAAAAACAATTTTCTATGGCTATTTAAGCTCAGTGCTACAAATCATATGCCCTTGAGAAGTTCTAGAGCATCATCTTTAGTCCTTTCATAACAAGCTTCCTTCTTATGCAGTTAATTTGCTCATTTTCTTTTTTTTGGTATGACTGTAACTGATAGTGTTATTTTGCAAGAGTTTATGCTAGTGAGACAAGCATCCTGTGTGCCATAAGCTTTAATGAACACACAGAAAAAGTTCAATAAAAGGGCAGTGGGAGCGTGAACTTCCTTCCATGACAGTGTTTTCCTGTGTTTTCCTGTATAACATTATATAGCATAAAGGACTGCACCTTATTATTGACTCCTCTTTCTGTTCTCAATTGCAGCAGAGCATTTCTTTAGAAAATGTGGTGGGTTTTTAATGGTGGCTACTGTGGTTTGGTCTTTGGTCCCTGTGAGAAAATGGAGGACATTCTTTTGACAGTGACAGCATAAGTTGTAAATATAGTGCTGATTTTTTGTGGGCACTAGGGCCAGTATACAGATCACAGGCACACTGCATAGGTTATCAATCAATATTGGTACAGGGCAGGCTTAATGTGATAGGTGTCTGCATCCTGCTCCTGTTCCCTACCTACTGCCATTCCCACTAGCTCCTGGGGGAGTGAGTGCTTTGGTGTCAGGTTGTGTCATTGGTCATAGAGCAAAAGGGAAGAGTCGGGTTTTCTGCTGGCTTTTCGAAAGGTCTGCAGAAAAAATGGAGTTGGATTCAATGGGACATGCATTCCCCAAGGAAGGTAGAAGAATAACACAGATGAGTTGCTGCTACTTCATACTACTCTTTGGTTACACAAAAACATAATACACTTATCTGTCTTTCCTATCTGATCCTGTCATAGTAGTCTCCGTGCTGTCTAAGGGTTTGTTTGATAATGTGTCTCTGGTGGTTTGAACAGTTTTGCTTTAATCCAGCTAAAACTTTGCTCTGTTTGACTGGTAAAAGACAGTGACATGTAGAAGTAAGGCTTCTTTGGCTTTCTTTGTTGGGTAGGACAGATACTTGGCAGATGAGTTACCCAGGGACCTAGGGATTAAAGTGAACCTTGAGTTTCTTTCTTACTTAAAAGTCTCTGTCACTCCAAACTTGACATTTTTCTTCTATATAAACCCTAAAGTACTGCAGGCAATAAATGTTTTCTAAATGACAGCTGTCCATGAATGGTGTAGCAGGATGTTAATTATCTGTGATGTGTTGCACATCTCTATATAGGATCTCTTTTGTCAGTGAAGTGTTACTTCTGAGAGAAATGAGACTTATGTTGACAGGTAAGGAGGTGAAAATTAACATGATTCTTGTCTAAAACAGATTTATCTGAGCTTCAGAAAAGATTTCTTGGTGAACCGGCCTAAACCTGGACTAACCCAAGCCCTAAATATTTTGCTTCCATTAGATATATCTGTAAAAGCTTTAATCTTTTAATAGTTCAATACCTGTTAATGTTCCTACAATTTTTAAGGAGTGGAAAGAGCATTTCCACAATAATAGGATCATATTTTGATATTCACTCAAGTTTGTGACCTTCCAGATCCAAATCTGACTGTTTAACCTGATAGCCTTACACAGCAAAACTGAGATTTCAGAAGTGTCCTATGCTAATGGGAATTTGAGCTGAAGTGGAAGACTGAAACACTTCCTTTGGAAAAGAAATAGGTAACAAGGAAAATGAAAGTTCAACATCAAGGTGCTTCAAATACAGATTCCCACATATTTTGTTATAATTTGTATTGTTAATTCTGTTGAGCCATTTCTTCTTCATGTTATCTGGGACTACGTTTCTCAAGGATACAGGATGGAGAGAAGGAGAAACTGTCCATCAGATTTAAATAAAAATAGATCAAGCAACAAATAAATAAACTTTGCACTCATGTAGTCAGACACTCACACTGCGTAATATCATATGAAGTTTATCAGAGGACTTGGAACTCTTACGTTGGCTTCATTGCCAAATTTCTCCTGGGCAAATTACTATCCGTCTTTCTAAATTCTCTTGGTGTTTTCTAATGGAGAAAGAAAAAAGGTTTGCCACGTGCTGAGGCTCTGGACTGCACTTAGGTCTGGGCTCATCGTCTGTCTCAGTGCATAGTCCCTGTCTGAGAAAGGCAGTGGTGCCAAGCTCTGTGGGTCAGTTGTCCTCTGGGCTGGTAACTTGGGATGGATGATCAGGGAATGAATTATGGAGGCAAGCCTTAGCAGGTGAAAGTCTTCCTCATCCCCTGTTCTAGATATCTGCATGCTGCTACTGTAATAGCTCCAACTCTTGCTTGCTTTTTTTCCTTAGAAGCTGTTACATTTCACTAGTACTAGATGGGTGAAATGACTCTTGCAAGCATGTAGCACAAATGACTTGTATGAGTGCCACAGTACACGGAAGAAATCTGAGTCATAAATCATCATTAACGTGCTGGAAAATGTATCTGTGCCCCAGCGGTTGTAGGTTACTCTGTCGGAGCACTTGACACAATATCCACAATTGGTGTTGTTTGGTAGGGACACAAGTCCATAAAGTTTGAGTGCTAATGGCTGCTTTAACAAGCATGTCAGATTTGGCTTAATGAATTTGTTAATATCAAGCAACTTTCTTACTCCAAACAATGGTGTTGGTAATTCACAAGCTGTTATTCTTGGAGCCCCACTTTAACAAAAGCCAGCCTCTCTGTCTGAATGTTGCTGCTTTTATATTTTATTGCAGAAATTACACAAAAATATTTGGCTTGTCTAATGAGGGCTTGACAATATAGTATATATTGCTGAAAATGTGTCATCGCATTATTCCCACAAAAATAAACTTTCGTGTTTCTTTTTCCTTGTCCACTGGCATTTTGCTAGTTCAAACTGGGGAATACGGGATGTCTATGTAACTTGTCTAATAATACAAAACAAATGATATGGGTGTAATGCTGGCATTATCAGGGCTACATAGATCGTTCCTTTGCACTTACGCTTGTTTTCCTCCCTCTTTAGATCTATAGGTTTAGACTGCTGTTGGCATCTGTAGTTTCAGAGGCTTTAGGAAC
Organism: Pezoporus wallicus; assembly: GCF_028554395.1. Lineage (NCBI taxonomy): Eukaryota > Metazoa > Chordata > Aves > Psittaciformes > Psittacidae > Pezoporus > Pezoporus wallicus. The sequence continues at coordinate 523,169 of NW_026642654.1, forward strand.
ACTGTGTTTAACCTCCCTGAATGTCCTTGTTAATCCGTGTTCTTACATGTGCTGGATCATGCAATTTGTTTTGCAGGAGGCCTTCAGGGCCAGGAAAGCTTATTGTGGTTATCTAATCTGACCTATTTCATTATGGAGGTCACTGAATAGCCCCCACAGGATTTCCTGCAGCTGGGAGAGAGAGAGTACTTGAAGAAAGTTTTCCATTGTGATCAGAGGTGCCTGAAGGCTTTTTGGCAGTGTAGGCAAAGTTTCCTTTCAGGGCAGCAGCAGAATGGGTTGTGAGAGGAAAAGGGCTGGAATGGGCCAGGGGATTTCAGGAGGTGGGGGTGAGGATCTGGGACTGGTCAGGAAGACTCTAGTATGGCAAGTGTGAGATCAGTGAGGTTTTGGACACCACAAGTGTCAAACAGCTTAGGAAAAATCACGGAGGACTGAAGAGAAGATATGGAGGTGATTAAGGTTATTTTTTGGCAGGTGTATGATTCAGGAGGAGGTCACAGGGCAAGCTGCTTTGAGGTAGAATCTTCTCACATAGATGGAGAAGAAAGGTCATGGTTTCCAGAGAAGGGATGGAAGAAGGGAAACTTTTGTGCGAGGTCCAAGTGGGGGGCCAGGAAGGATTTGAGAGACTTGGAAAGTTTGAGGGGACTGTCATTTGAGGCAGAGATCTCTCTTCTTCCCCCCTCATCCAATCTGATCCCTTTCCCTCTGGTTTTGCCTTAAAGCTCTCCCACTTTGGAGGGGTGTGAAGCCCCAGCTGTGCTTCACACAGCAGCTGATCCCTCTGGGTGAGAAACCCATATCTATTTTACAGTTCCTATTTGTCGTACCATGCCCCAGGGGACTAAAGCAAATGGATGGGAAGGAAGCATGAGGCTGAAGGGAGACCTGGGGAGCAGTCCTATCCACTTCTGCTGCTAGAAGCCTCAGGATGGGGCATGAACTGCTTCCCACTCCACCTGTGCCCCATCACCAATCCCAGTTCCTCCCCTGGGGCAGGATCAGGGCATTACCCCAGTATCCAGCTGAGCTCCACCTCTTTTCTGGCACTTTAGGAGAAGGCAGCTTGTGGATCTCTTCTTCCTCCTTCTTGGGGCTCAGCCCTATTCACCTGCTGCTATGATTTGGCTCTGACCTTAAATAAAAGCCACACAATTGGTGAAAAGTCTATCAATCAATGCTCTTGGTAAGTCCTTTCAAAGAGTGTTGTGAAAAACACACTACTTTACTAGTTTGAATCTATTTGCCACCAGAAGCTTGGGAGAAAAAGAAAGGGAGCAGAAGTGCAAAGTTTGGCAAGGCTGGTCAACTGCTGGAAAAATGGATGGCAAAGAGGGCTTTTCTCTAGACACAGGGTTAAGAAACACAGGGCAGAGCGAAAAAGCTGACATGAATTGGATTAGGCAGCTAATGAAAGATTGAAGCAATGTATTATATTGCTACTGCGGAGCAAAACAAATACCTTCTTCCCAGAGATGAGAGATGAGGAAACAAGTGGGTATTTATTCAGTGTAGAGTGCAAAAAACTGATGGTTGTCCTGTTGGAAACAGGATTGTTGGCTCTGTGAGGGAGAAAGTGGGGAAGACTTAAGACTTTCAAACCAGGACTAAAGATTTATAAACTGTTCTTGTAAAAACAAAGGAGAATTTTGCTTTTATCACCAGAATTTGTCAAATATTGTATCTTCTGTGTCCACTTTAGTATGCCCAGACCTGATTTTTCAGAGGAAGTCAGTGTGCTTTGTGTAACACACAGAGGAAGTAGCTCAATCCTGTGGAGGGGAGTCAGGCAACCTAAATATGAAAGTACAGCCATTGGCTTTGTACTCTCTCCTTTTCTATTTGCCATGCTGCTTGACCTATGACTGGAGTTGTAGTTAGTTGAGGACTTTCTGAGGGCTTTCTGTTCCTTTCATGACACAGAGCAAACCCCACAGAATAATGGTGCAAGAAGAAACCATAAAGCTAGACATTACTATTGCTTGTTGGATGCTGGACTGAATAAGCTTGAGCAAAGGGACTTACCTGGAAAGTATAGGAGAACAAAATAGGATGGCCCAGTGTCCGCTTACCCATTTTATTGGTAGCAGAGAAATACTAACTGGAATGAAAATCAAAATGGCTTTTCTTAAGAACTGATCAGGTCCTAGGAGAATATTTGCACAGCTCCATCTCTTGGGAAAAGTGCTGTCACTTCCTTCAGCATGCTTCCTTCAGCATGCTTCCTTCAGTGTGCTTCCTTCAGCCACTGAAGGAAAGAGCATTATGGAGAAATCAGGTTGCCCCAGATGAGGCCTGGGGGTTCGGCCAGCTGTTTCAGGCGTCCCGTGGGGCCAGTACACGTCTGGATGCACTAGGTGGCAGGGTCTGCCCGCAACACGCTGTGGGATGGTGTTTGCAAGAGACAGAGCAGCAGGTGGAGAGCATATTTCCTTCGAGATGCCAAAAACGAGTCCAAAAGATCTCTATCTGAAGATGGTATGCAATTCATTATCAAATGCAAAACAGCCTGCTCTGAAATAGTTCACTGATGAGCAAGTCTTACATTTAATTGATTGAAAAGGAAAAAGGAGAGTTTTGCTATCAAAATGTCTCTGAGCGTTGTCTTCAGGTAGAAAGAGAGCACCATGGGAAACAGCTTAGTGACCTCTTCCTCTGCCCTTTTGAATATTAATACATTTAAACTGAATTGCTTGTTAAGTCTTGGGCAGACAGATTCATGTTTGTGCTCATATCCTGTACTTGACCTGACAGAAACAGATTCTTGCTTTGAAACTGTGCTCAAGAGGAGCAAACTGCAGGTGTGTGCAAAGGGCCCCCTGGCCAGTGGGGACAGGACCTCAGGTGTTCTCTGCCAAAAGCCTGAACCTTTTTTGAGCAGCCTTGGTCCAGGGGAGGGCTTTTTGTGAACAGAAAGTGGCTGGAGATGCTGGTGGCGGCTATGAGAGGTATGAGAAAAAGGAGAAATCATATCCTTGGCTCTGCAGGAGATACTGAGTTGATGTGATTTGGCTGGAAGTTAGTAACAGGACCAAGACTGGTGCCAAATATGCTCACTGAAGCCATGAGCTTGTGTCTGGAGTGAAAGCAGGTGTAAGCTAGTTTCTGTCGTATAGGCCAAAGACATTGATATTGTCTGACAGAAAGAAGACCAAGCTTGGGAACAGCAATAAACCTGACCTCAGTATTTGAATGTGCTCACCCTCAAAGTGCACTTTGATAAAGAGACAGTTGCTATTTCTCTCCATTGTCAAGCACTGTCATTTTCAGCCTTCTCTCTGTAGATTTTAATGCGTTAGGTATACTTTTTCTGGATAAGATCCATGTCTCTGCTGGAAAAGTTTTAAGGATCTCTAGGTCACAAAACCTTGAAAACCACCAGTATGGTTGTAAAATTCTCCCTTTGTACTTGAGAGGTATAAGGCAGGCCCAAACTAAAATGGGAATCTTCATGAAGAGCCCCTATGAGGGACTCCAGAGAATCTTTTTTCTTTTTTTTGTAAATTGAACAGACTAATAGAATTAATTCAACCTGGCTTTCTGATTTTAGGAAATGAGTAAAGGTACTTTAGATGATGACTTCATGTGGGCTTCACTTGTTTTGGCTGCTCTCTGACAAACAAATAGTTAAAATACAAACATCAGCAGGTGGTGGACAAGAGTCAAACATACCCTCCATTTATGCATTTTTTCTGAAGAATCCATCTATGAAAAGGCAATATTACTTTTCCCCACTGCTAAATTTGCAGAGTATCCTCTCCAGTTCATGTAGCTTGAAGTGCAAATTGGCTCATTCTTTCCCATAGTAGCCTCTGGTCTATTGGTCTTATTGCACATAAATAATTTTGTCTGTAAACTTCTGATCCCTCTTCCCACATCACTTGCTGCTTATACCACTGAAATAGCAGCCATTGCTTAATTTCTTTTGATCTACAAAATATTGAGAGAAAGTATCTTTTTCCTGTCAAGATCCATCCTGACCAAAACCTGTATTTGATCTGATATACTTGGAATGACAAATAAAACCACAGGTAAAAAAAAAAAAACGAACAAGCGGATACTTTGCCAGGTAAGCAAAGAAGAAAGTAAAGCTGCCCTGTTCCTTGCTTTCCTTTTCTTGCAAATGAAAAGGAAACTTTCAGAGGGCTGTGAGTCAGTGAAAGCACCTTATGGCACATAGACAAAGAGGGCAACATTCATTGCCCTGCCTAGGTTTGAGTACCATAGAAAGGGACTATCAAAGAGAGAGACCTCAGCTTCCCGAGATGATGTGGAGCCAGCTGTGGTGTTTGCTTTTGGTGGTAAATGGAGGGGGGCTGCATTCCTGATTGTCCTCAGACTGTTCAGGGAGAGCTCGGAATTGCTGCTTCCTCCTAAAGTCTGACTCCCTGCACAGCAGCTCCAACATATGCCAAGGGCCTGTCAGGCTGTACCCAGGGACCATGCAGGTCCCTCAGGTCATGCCCCGAGTGCTGAATGCTTCCCGTACAGTGAGTTTTTACTGCTTGGAGTCCATAAAAATGCCTTAATAAAAATTGGCATAAAATTTGGGCAGCCTTTCAAAGTTAGGGCAAAGCAAATCCTCCTGAGCTGAAAAGCTGCATTTCAGCTGTGTGTGACCACTTGTGAATTAACTCTACACCTCTAGTTTTTTCATTGCTTCAGTAGATGCTCCTGTCACTGGTGATTATTCACTCTTTCCTCTCCACTTAGTCCAGTTAGTCATGCCTCTTTTTCTTTTACTGGCTGATTCCACTTCCCCCAACTCTCCTTGCCCATGTTTTTCATCCCGTCTTTGCTCTGGTGCCCTACCAAGATCCTTTGTCAGTTAGAGTGCTCACTTCATTAGCAACACCCGACACTCATCTTGACTTCTTCCAGCAGACAAGTCTGGAAGAGACCAAGGCAAGATCAGGAATGGCAATCCAAGTGCACCAGCAAAGTGCACAAAACTAGTATATATGAATCAGTAAAGAGTCTTACCACCAGACTCTGGAACAAGAAAGCACTGGTAATCATGAGATACAGAATGTTTTTAGCAGTGTACTGGAATGAAATCTAGGTTTTCCAGGTTCTTGCAACATATATCTTTATTTCTAAAGGCTCTGTGAAAAGAAGACACTGAGGAGGGAACTTGGACAATCTGGGGTGATACATGTCTGTCTACAGGGGCACAACTGTAGTTTTCTAGCCTGTGTTTGCAATGGCTTATCTGTCAAGTTTAAGGAGCAGTCTGTGGCCCCAAGAGTAGCCTGAGCCTGATTCAGTGCTGAATCCAAATACAGCAGGTGGACTTTCCTCTTGTAAATGCTTATTTGTTTCCCACAATGGCTTCACCACCAGTCAGCCCTGACCAGGCTGAGTTCACTCAGCAAGTACCTCAACTCAATCACTTGTTTTTGGTTTGTCTGGGGAAAAGAGGAAAAAAAAAAAAAAGAGAGAGAGAAAAAGAAATCCCAGGAAAAGTGAACTTTTCTGAGAATGATGGTTGTTTGCTAATTCGTTTCAATTTTATATGAACTATTTGGATTGGCTACAGCGGAGCTGCCAGGTGGCTAAACATGCCGAGTGAGTGTGGTCAGTGCTTGGGACACGCACTGAGCTGAAGGCATCCAAAAAATTACTCCTGACCTTCATTTAGTCTGCCAATCACTGCAGGCTGCCCTTACATCACATATTTCACTAGTCAGTAAGAGATTCATAGAAGTTAAGGATGGAAAAGACCCGTTAGGTCACGCAGTCCATTTCCCCCCTTCCTACCCCTCCATTCCCTGAAGGTCAGCCCAGGGCTGTTCCCTATAGTTTTTTTTTTTTCTAGGGCTTTGTCCAGTCTTATTTGAAATGACTCAAGTGGTGGGGCTGCCAGCAGTTCCCTCTGGGAGCCTACTCCACAGTCTAATGGGCTTCATTGTTAATTTTTTCCTGATTTCCAGCCTAAAATATCCCTTTGCTGGTTTTGTGCCATTACCCACTTGCACCACCCTCAACAGTTCCTCTCCTTCCTCCTTGTTAGCAGCATTAGCACTTCACACTGCTGAAGAACCAGTTAGCTAAGAATTCAAAAGCATTTTCCAAGAAGCAGACACTATCGCTTCCTTTATAGTCATTGCAAAAAGAAGTTAAGGAGCTGGGAGAGAAAGTGAGTGATGACTAGAAGCAGACATGAAACTCACATCTCCTAACTCGTTTCATGGCCTTTATAGATAAAAGCCTGTTCTCACCTCTCCAGTCAAATTTATATGCAGGGAGTTGAAAATGAGTAGAGAAGAGAAGGGTGGATCTGAGGTTTTGATGTTAATCACAGCAATTCCTTGACACGTCAGTTTATTGAAGTGGTGACTGGGAAGAATGCTCGGAGTCCTTTTCTACTCTACCATCTTCCCCCCCACAAAAGATTCCTTATTGATGTTTGGACTTAGCAATATCCAGGGCATTTGTTTTGAATAGGATGAGGCAGGTTGCCAATATAGTCTGTCTAGATAATGTCCCAAACCAAATAGCTGGATGTAAACAGATACAATAGTAGACTGACTCCAGCTCCAAGCTTCGCAGCTGGGCCTTGTCTCTACTGATACATTGAACAAGAATCCCAGCTCCAAACAGGCACAGTATCAGGGATTTTGAGCCTTGAGCCTCTGTCTGGTCAAAGAAGAGATGCCTTCTCAAAAACTCTTCATGAACTATTTTCAAAATTACTCTGACCTTTTAGACCAGGCCTTATTGCCTGGGTGACCTCTGCAAATGTGCTTATTGTGTTAAGCTGAACAGTAGATCTGTGATCATGTGGTCCTAGCTTTATCGTAGATCTTGTATTAATGCTCTTTGAAGCAATCTGACGTGGCGTGAGCCCAACCTGCAAGGTCCCTTGAGGACTAGGCCTTTAGAAACTAGAGATGGAAGAGACCTACAGGATTAGCTCATCCTGTTCATTCCCCCGCCAATACAAGTCTGTTCCCCACGGTACATTTTCCAGTGCTGTGTCCAGACTGATCTTGTTTTTAAATGATTCATATGATAGGGTTTCCTCCAGTTCCATTGGTGACTGGATGGTTGCCAAAGCATTTTTTCTTTTTCCTTTACTTTGACTTTGTGTGTTTGGATCCATCCAGAATTTTGAGGTCTGCAATTTGTACTGAGCATTAACTGGCAGTAGAGTGAGTAACTGCAGAGAAAACTTTAAGGACTTTATCCTGGTTTCTTGAGGAAAAAAAAACCCTGACAGAAGCCAAGGAGGGTGTTGTTTCAGAGAGGTGGGCTGTTGGTGAAAGTTGCTTGTGAAGGACAGATGTCGGTTGGTTTGAAAAAAGTAGCCAAGCGTTTGTGCTGACATGAGTGGTGATGCTGAGTTTCTATCCTAGCTGTGAGCTCTCGTGTCTGGTGACTGGGATTACTTTCTTCTCTGAATTTACACTGGCAGTCTGAATTTCAGGGGAGTACGCTGGGCCTATAGCCAGATGGTGTTAGCTAAGGAGCCTAGAAAGAGTGGGGTTGACCTGGTGCATGACTGCAAGTGTGGCTTCTTGCTTTGCCATCTCAGTGTATGTCCCACGCGCTTCAGCTGCTTATTGCAGCACACTGTTCATCCTCCCATGTCAGTTGTCACTGAATTGTGCACTGTTTGGGGTCCTTGGATAATGATGTCTGTGTCCTCAGGATCTTGTCTTTTATGAAGAATAAATTAGCACCTGGAAAAACAGTTGGGAAGGGCAGTGAGATTTTCTGAGGCCTCCAGTGCTCATCTGTGGGCAGCTGCTTCCTCAAAAGGACAAAGGTTCAGCAAGCGCTGCTCACTGCAGGAAAGAGCTGAAACTAGTGGCAAGCCTCCCACTACTAAGAGGCCAAGATTTTATCCCCTTTACTTTCTTCTCCTTTCAGAAACCTTTCCTCTTCTGCCTCTCCAAAACTTTCTCTTTTTCCTTTCAGGATGCTTCACTTTGTGGTGGGATGTGAGCTCTGCCTTCAGTGACTGCTGCACGTACAGTTGCTGCTATGGAAAACCACTGCTGCCAACAAGAGCCTGGGCAGGAACAGCGTAACCTGCAGGTGGCTGGATCCCCTGCAATGGACACCTACTGAAAAATATGACAGATTTGGAAATAGTGTAGAAAAGGTCAGAGAGGGAGGATGAGAAAGAAGGGGGCAGAGCTGTGAGCCACCTCTTCAGGGAATGCAGTTGTTCCAGTGTCCCTCAGAGCTTACCTGTTTCCATCACAGGAGCCATGACCTTCTGTATGATGGAGTTAAGAGGTCCTCCACCTCTCCACATGGGACTCTGAAAATCCTGGGCTGAGACCTATTTTCTCCTGGCCACTTAGAGACTTATTTTAAATCACCAGACATTACATGTCACTGAAGGACAAACTGTGCTCTGGTATGATTAACTTCAGAAAAAGAGTTGTGTTTCCAACAGTGTTGTTATTTACTTTTACTTGAAGGAGTGGCAAACCCTAATTTCTTCTCCTTTCTGCTAGTCAGTTCCAATAGTCTTAACTAATGAGATCTAACGGCAGTTATCTTCCTGCATGTTCTCCCAGAGATGTTTACATGTGCTTCTAATTTTTTTTTTCCTGTGGGTTTTCGTTGGAGCCTGGAACAATGACTCTTTGACTGGCACTGACTTTTGTCCTATAGGAACAGAAAGTGGAATCTAGACTGGTTTGGAGGGATGACGGTCGAGTGACTTCTAACAGGTGACAGTTCTGTATGCTGTACTATGTTGCACGTGACTTGTGTGCATAGATAAAATGTGTTACCTTAAGATAAGGAGCTGCTGCCCTAGAAAATTCTTGCCACTCTTCAGTTAAAAAGGTTTTTGTTACATAGAAGAAAAGGTCATGGGGTAACCTATATTGTTTAGCAGGAGTAAAATTGTGATTATAAACACTTCAGTCTGGAAATATACTGTGTTGCCTCCAGATTATCTGCAGAATAAAATGTTTATTCATTCAGCAGCAACTGAAATGAAAGACGGACCATAGAGTAAGTGATATGAATTCTGACACAAATTAGTCAAAGCAAGAAAATTGGAAATCAAATTGGAAATAAGCATGGAGGGATTTTGTCCAGTTCTTTCCATACTGCAGGTGACAGTAGTTTCTTTCAACCTGAAGTATATTTCATAACAACCTGTCTCAGTGAATGCATTTGTTGTGAGTGCCTGCAAGGGTAGCCTTTGTTTGGCACAAAGTTGTGTGGTTATCCTTACAGTGTGGGATACAAATTCGAGCTGCCTTCCTGATCCCAGGAAACTCACCACTCAATCAATAGCAGTAAGATATCATAGGTGAAATCTACACACTTAAATTATTTAGCTTTTCCAAGTGTAGGAAACAAATCAAATCTATTTTGTCTTATATTAAGCTAAAGTTCAAATGTCAATTACCACTGTAGACAGACAGGAGATAAAAAGATGATCCAGTTCCACACCTACAGAATAAAACCAGAGATAATATTTATTTTTTTTTCCTAAAACTATCCCACACGGCTCAAATTTAATAAGCTTGAGGATAAAATGAAGGAACAGTTTATTTCATCTGGCATGTAACTGATTAAAGTGAATGTGGTTTTGTTCTGCTCATTTATAGCACCACCAGTATTGTAGATATGGTGGCTTGAAAATTCTCTGTCAAAATCATTTTTAGATGACAGTTTTTGTTTTGACAGAGCAATTTATTTTGGTGAAAAAAACTATCACTCTTGGGAAAAAGTTTCCGCTGAAAATAGCATTTTGGCTGGAAATGGATTTTTTTTCTTTTTAATTTTTAATTTTTTGATAAAAAGTCAGAATTTTACATGGTGAGAAATTCCAAGTAGCTTCATCATGACGTATTTTATAGATAGGCAAGAAATAACCCTGTCTCAAAGGGAATATAATATAAACTGACAAAAATCTAAGAAATTTGGGTCAGTAATTTTGAAGTTACATAAGTTTAAATTCGGCAGCTTTTCATGAGCTTATTAGAACCTCTCCAGTGATATGGTTTTAATGCCTCAGTTTGGGATTGCCTATCATCTGAGAACATCTCATTCTGATTGCAGTGTCTTTTTCCATCGTATTTAAAGTCAGTAGAGACCGTGAGATCATCTAGTTTGGCCTCTTTACATGCAGTTAACCCCTTTCTGAGTCTAAAAGTCGTGATTGGCCAAATCATACATAGCAGAAAAGTACATAAACTTCACTTTCAGACAGTTCACCTTTTTGATATGTTGTTTCTTCTGCTGTTTGATTTCCCTAAGTGTTAAAATTAATTAAATATTTAACTGAAAATTTATTTTAGCTATTGACAATAGTTGTCCGTGCGCGTTCTGTTAGATTAAAGGTCACTTTGAAAGCCATTACTTTATTCTTATAAAGTTGTGGAATACTATTATCAAATTACTGAAACTTTAATGATTGTTAATACTAGATTGATGGTATATGCAGTAGAGTTCTTCAGCCTCTGTGTGTGCTTGTTCAGTGTGGGAGGCATGGGGAATAAGGTAATGTAAAGATCTTTAAAAATGTCAGAATTTTACTCAGTGTAGTGGCTTTGGCCCCACCAAAGATACAAGGGGAATTTAATCTTCTTAGAAAACATCTCTTTAATAGGTTTTTCAGGGCTGCAGCAACATTTTTTTGCCACAGCTTGATGCTGGGATCTCAGCCTGGCCCATTACAGATTTAAAATCCATCTCAGAAATGCTGCTTTCCAGAAGACAATTCCTGTTTTATAAGTGCACATTTTTTTGTTGTTTGTTTGTTTTGTTTTGTTATTTCCTTCTTAGGCATATGGATTTATGGAAAGCCTTTTCTTTGAGTAGCCCCAGATTACCTAGCAGTTCAGTTCACTTTGGCTGTCCTCTCCCCAGTTTTGTCTGCCATTCCAACAATCTTTACATTTAACAAAAAATATCTGCAGTAATTTTATATTTCCTTTCAAATATTTGAGGATAGTATGGTGTCTCAGGTTTACAGCTATCATTTTGTGACCCTGGTAGAAACAGCCTTATTTAGTGACGTTACTAAAATATTTGACAAAATACTTTGAGTTATATCTGTTAGCTAATCCTAAATATATTTTATATGCAGTTTCTTGGTACCATATACTGCTGATTTATATATCAGAATGTTATGGTCAAACACCCTATAAAACTTTATTACATCCACACAGTTACATTAATCCAAAAAAAACCTTCTTAGAGAATGAACTCAAGTTTGTTTAAGCAACACTGTTTTCCATAAAGCATTTCATGTTGTCTGGTATTCATTATATTATTCTCCTTTATTTTGTTATCAGTTAAATTCTGTATGTGCTTTTTTTATTCTTTTTTTGAGGTTGCAAACAATCAATATTGTAGCTCTTATAGGTACAGTTTGCCCCTCTCGAATGTTTGCATAAAGTGATCGTTCATCTGGTGTTTTCAGACTTCTCTGTTATTCTGGGATTTAGTAAAAATAAGCAACAAGTGAGAGGAGATTTCTTTAGGCAAGTCCTTTAGGGCTCCCAGGTTCAAGTTATCCAGGATGATGGTTTTAAAATGTGCATCCTTAGTAGATATTATCTCATTCCCTCTTTTGGACTTTTTTTTTTTCTTTTTTTTCTCTTTGAAATAAAACAATGTCTAATCATAATTAAGTGATTAAAACACATCATGGCCAAACAGAAAACAGATATTTATTTAATTTTTCTTTGTTTTCAGTATTGCTATTAAGAATTTTGCCTTCGTCACTAAGAAATCTGCCTTACTTTGATCTCAATATAGTCTGCAGCTAGTTTTGCCAGCCATGAATTTTCCTTTAGGATCTTTTACCTTTTTTACACACCTACTACTCTTTACAACTGCTAATTTTAAGGTTTGTTTTGTGTGTTTGATATCTGAATTTTTTCTGAAATTGCAAGCATTCAGTATGTCACCTATCCAAGGCAAGCTTTCAGACAATGTTGTCTTTTTTGTTGATCATATGCTGGTCACCTAACAAGTTCTTGAAGATCTCTCCACTGTCTGACATCTGTTTTGTCTACAATTTTCCTATTAGAAAATTTTTCTTATATTTTCCCAATGTCATAATGTAACTGTTTGGAAATACCCAAGTATTTTTGTTATTTGGATTGCGCTGTGTTTGCCTACATGAAATAGAAACTGGTCATGACCTGCAGTTCCTGATCAAGTATTGGTTTATTGTTCAGAATTCAATTCACCTTTATCCATCATAAAGAGTTGCCACATACAAATACCTCACGGACTTGTTTCCCTTGGTGACTGGCAGGCAGCTGTTATATCATTCCATTTTTTACTTTGACATTTCTGGTGGCTCACAGCCTGCTATCCTCTCCTCAAAAGCTTCTTTTGGACCTTACTCATTTTGTTGAGCCATTAATGTTCAGGATCCTGCATTTCTGACATATCAAAACTCAATCATTCAAGATCTGAGTTGACTTATCTGATTTATCTTACAATATTATCTGATTTATCTTATTATCGAGCAATACTTCCCTTATAAAATTACTTTCTTCTAGTATGGTCAATAAGGACTGCAGCTCCACAGATTGAAAATTTCCATTTAAGGCAATGTACTCAGTCAGCTAGGGAAAGCTAAATTTAAGATATCTCTGTTAAGCCTATTGGGTCTTTCTGATGAACAAAGTACAGAAACCTTTATATTCTACCAGCTGAAGCAATAAGATTTGATTTATCGGTTTAAAAAATAAAGTAAGCAAAAACTTCCTATAATTAATTACTGAAGTGCCAAGACTGAGTATCTGGCACGCAGAAGGAAAGGCATTCCAGAGCTCAAATTGTTGTTGCAAATTAGCTCTGTTGCCTGCACATATGCATTTTCTTTTCCAGTTTCTCTTTACCTGCAAACTTTACTTGCAGCATAACTGTAACATATTAAAGGCACATGATGTGTAACATAATCAAGTTAGGGATGAACTGACAAATAAAACCATTTAAATGTTCACAGGCTAATGAGATTTGGTGTTCATAGATTTGGGGGCTGAAATGGCCACTGTCCCAGGTTCTCTGACCTACTGTGCGACAAGGGCCACCTAATTCCAGGTAGCACTTTTGCAGTGTGAGGAACTGGAATAGTTTTACACTTAGACCATTGAATCATCCTGTGCCTGTGAACTTACTGTTGAACTACTGCAGCATGTCACTTAAACATCCCATCTGCATTTAAAGGCTCCGAGCAATGATAAATTTACCACTTCCCTGGGTAATTTGTTTCAGTGATTAATTACTCTCTCACTGTAAGGAATTTGTGTCCTATTTTCAGTTTACAATTTTCTATTTTGCATTTTCAGCCAATTGATCTTGCAGGACTTTTCTCTGATACAGGTAAGAGGTTGCTCATATCATGCCTCTCCACCTCAGAAGCTTTAAAAACTGGTCTCTGTTTCTTTGGTGGCCAAACCTGATTGAACTCTTTGCATTTCTTGTTAAAAGATATATTTTCCAGAACCTTTGCAACTTTTGATGTGTTTTAAAATGTGAATTCCAGAGCTGGACACATTGCATAGGGCTCTTACCAAACCATGTGTGGAGGCAATACTGCTATGTTTAACCCAAAGCATCACTATTTTTAGCACGGAATTAAAGTGATTTTTTTTTTCCCTCTGCTTCTTGCTGTCACATCATGATCCCTGTAGCAGATTCCTGTGATCCACAGTCCATCACTGTGCTGTCAATCTTTCTCCTGTGCATACCCCTGCAGTTAACAAAGGTTGTTTTTGTGGCAGAATTCACTTCACTATAGTAAAAATAAATAAAGCCTGTCACCACTGTAGCAATGAGCCTAGGTGCTTACCTTGGAGCTGAGCTGGGTGAGTAAATATACACTGTCTTTGAAATACTGTGAATGGCCAACTGGATCACATCCACATGAGTGCATCAGAAAGAAATCCTAACAGTCTATTGTTTCACTTGTGCCTACGTCTTTAATGATTGCTCAATACAAAGAAGAAAAAGCAATTATCAAAGGCAGCTTTTAGGAATAACTTTACATATACGATGTAATTGCTCCATGAAAGAACACTGGCTTAATAGTGACAGAGAGTGACTAAGAGATCTGAGTACCAAGGAACTAGAGCTGCCAAAATCGCATCCAAGAAAAAATTGTGTGTGGGGGAAAATCTTTCAGACTGGCCTGCATATTTGTGAATCCACAATTAGTGACACTGGCCAACTGCTGTGCATGCTGGTTTGGCCTTGGATGGACTTGTGCAGCCCTCTGTGTCCCTCAGATACTTGTGCCTTGGTTTGCATCCCCCTTGTTGGAGTCTGAGGTATGGTTCTGGTGGGAGGCACAGCCCAGTGCTGCACTCCTGGTGCCTACATCTTACTCAGCTTTGAAGCTACTGAAGCATGGTTCTGTGTGCTTGCTCATCCTGGTCTCATGCCAGTGGTGCCTGTGGCACAACTTTTGCAGCAGTCCCCTGTGCTGCCTGTCTCCATCCCCATTCCAGCCAGGTTTGCTCTTCATCTGTGTCATTCCCGAGATGCTGGAGGGGACCATGATAAAGCCTGAAGACTTAAATACCCAGTGCAGTTTAAAGTACTTGAAAAACTCTGCCTACTGTCACCTAGGCAGCGTCTGAAGCTTGCCCTTGATATTCTGGCCCTTGGTGTTTAAACCCTTGGCTTTTTTTCTATGAAGACACAACTCTGATGAACAATACAGTTTGTCCCCAGTTTCATTTTGACGTGGCCTGCCCTAGTACCACTTGCCAGCTCTGATTTAAATACTAAATCCTTTTTCCCCTGCGGATGTCTTCAGTCTGTTTTTTTGTGAGCCCTGGGGGTCCAGGATGTCAAAGCAAACCAACTAAAGTCACTACCATACCTTCAGGACTTGCTCTTGATTCGAATCATAGAATCATAGAATCATAGAATCAATCATAGAATAGTTAGGGTTGGAAAGGACCTTAAGATCATCTAGTTCCAACCCCCCTGCCATGGGTAGGGACACCTCAAACTAAACCATGTCACCCAAGGCTCTGCCCAACCTGGCCTTGAACACTGCCAAGGATGGAGCATTCACAACCTCCCTGGGCAACCCATTCCAGTGCCTCACCACCCTTACAGTAAAGAACTTCCTCCTTATATCCAACTTAAGCTTCCCCTGTTTAAGTTTTAACCCGTTGCCCGTTGTCCTATCACTACAGTCCCTAATGAAGAGTCCCCTCCCCATCATCCTTATAGGCCCCCTTCAGATACTGGAAGGCTGCTATGAGGTCTCCACGCAGCCTTCTCTTCTCCAGGCTGACCAGCCCCAACTTTCTCAGCCTGTCTTTATATGGGAGGTGCTCCAGTCCCCTGATCATCCTCATGGCCCTTCTCTGGACTTGTTCCAACAGTTCCATGTCCTTTTTATGTTGAGGACACCAGAACTGCACACAATACTCCAAGTGAGGTCTCATGAGAGCAGAGTACATGGGCAGGATCACCTCCTTCGACCTGCTGGTCACGCTCCTTTTGATGCAGCCCAGGATATGGTTGGCTTTCTGGGCTGCAAGCACACACTGAAGCTGGCTCATGTTCATTTTCTCATTGACCAACACCCCGAAGTCCTTCTCCTCAGGGCTGCTCTGAATCTCTTCTCTGCCCAACCTGTAGCTGTGCTTGGGATTGCTCTGACCCAGATGTAGAGCATTGCACTTGTCATGGTTAAACAGGAGGGTTTTAAGGAGCCTGAGACCACCTGGTTCACAGTGAATCCCGTCAGTGAAACTGCCATTGTGGTCCCTGGCATATGCCAGCCTCCTTTCCTAGGCACAATTTGGTGGGGGGAGCCACAGACCTGATTTATTTTACTGCTATAAAGATACGCTGGATCTCAACACAGTCCTGCCTCTGCTTTAGGCTCATGCCTTACCAGTTGGGAACCACTGGCTTTGCTAGAGCACTTGTATCTGCTTTGGCTGATGAATCGTTCATGCAGAGTTGTGGCATCTTTATACCCTGTTTTAATACTGCTACTTGTGAGTGGATACATGAATCAGTACATCATCAGCCGCATCCTGCCGTTCTCATCTGGGGCCCAGTCTTGAGGCTCTGATCTGCAATCTATGCTGAAAAAGACAGCACTCCTTATTGTTTCCTTTTTCATGTGCCATCCCCTAGATTGTGAGAGATTTCAGATGTTTAATTTCACTACGTGCCTTCTTTACTTTCCAGTGTGTTTCCTAGGTTGGCTCCTAGTGAATGAGCAGGCCAGGTTCAAAATCCTTTGGGAGGTTGAGGGAGGTGACTTCTTGGGGCAGGTGCTCCTGAACATCTTCCTCTCTTCAGAACAGCCACTGGTTCTGAGCTGGATCTGTGCTCTCACAAGAGCATTGCACTGGTGTGGGAGAGCTCCAAAATCAGGGAATCATAGAATCAGCTATGTTGGAATAGACCTTTAAGATCATCAAGTCCAACTGCTACCCCAGGAGTCCCAAGTCCACCACTAAACCATATCACTGAGAGCCTCATCTACTATGGACAGTGATTCCACCACTTCCCTGGGAAGCCTTTTCCAATGCCTGATCACCCTTTCAGTGAAGAAATTAAAAAGTGTGCCCCCAGTCCCTGCCTCCCTCATTCCAGACTAACAGCTATGTGACCCTGTGATGAGCTGCTCTGGAAGGAACACAACCCTTCTGTTACCCCCAGAAATCACCAGACCTAGCTACTAGCAAAATTGGATGGCATCCACTTGGTGTTTCTTCTTTTTATGTATACACAACTAAGAACAACTGCAGGAAAAAGAATATTTTTTTTTTTAATTTTTCTTTTTTTCTTTTCATTTGGTCATGGTGAGTGAAATTCAAGGATGGATAATCAGATATAAACATTTTGCTTCTGAGATCTTTTGCACAACTTTAACAAGATAACCAACCACAGAAATGCCAGCAGGACTGGGTAGGTAGCTCATTGTTTTTGGAAACGTGGCTCTTGATTTTTCATTTACCACAAAATCTCTGTGCTGCAGTTTGCAATAATGAAGAAGTACTGACAGGTAATTTAGCCTCTAGTATGCACTCATGCTGCTTCATGTTCCACCATCATTTTGAGTACCTTACACCGTTGGAAACATGGTATTATTGCCATTTCATGATGTATGCTGTGTTTGGATAGTGTTGCATTTTTTTTGTTCCTGTCTTCTTTTACAACCAGAAGATTAGATCCGGAAAACACACTTTATATTCTGATAATAGAGGGGGAATGAAATCCTGCTCCAAATGAAGTCAGTGGCAAAACTCCCATTGACTTCAGTGGGTATAGGATTTCACTCCATTTTGTGTTGCCTTGCCTAAAAAAGGAAAAGCCTATTGTAGTCAATGGAGAGATTCCCAGGAATTTTAATGGGCCTGTATTTGGTCCAGCACGAGGTTATTCAGTCACCTCCAAATTTTATAGGAATATAGCACTTGTGTTCCCTTCTCCAAGCACTAATAAGATTCCTCTGAGCTAGATAAATTTCTACACATTTCTTCTCCTGAAGCATTTGGGGTATTAAGAAGCTCGCTCCTTTTCTTTTTTTCTTTTTTTTTTTAGACACTATTTTGCCTTGTGGTGACTTTACATCATCACAAAACAAATCAATAGTGAACAACAACAAGGATATGTAAGTTTGTGTTTATAGATTCCAGTTCCATGAACTTTGATTTAATAAACTTAGCCCTCTTTGTAGTAGAAACACAAAACATGGGCGGGTTGGCAAACTTGAATCCTGGTTCCGATTCTGACCTACATTTAAAAACTAAATTTGAGTCTGATAAAGTTTTGAAAATATTGGTAATGTGAAAAAGATGCTTCAGTGTTCCCTTTGTATTTTTAACCTTCTTTCCTATTAAAACTGTAAACAGTTTGATATTATTGTAGTGAATTCTTCTCTAATTTACTCCAGTGTAAATCCAGAGGAATGTTTCCAAGGGCAGGAGAGCTGTTCTGCATTTGCACTGGGTGAATGATGATGGACTCTGCCAGGCTGTTTCCTCCTTCCTCTTCTCCCTTTCACTGTTTGGATTTGATAACCTTGGGCAAAAAGTGTTTTTAAATGATGTATTGTTTCCAGTGACAGTCAGTTTTCTCTGCCATTCACCATCGCTGTAGTTGTGACGATCTAAGTGCCTGTGGTATAACCAGAACTATTCAGTCTAAAAATAGCCTTTCTGGTGGATTCTGCTTACCCCCAAAAATATGAAAATGTGACTTTTTTTTTATTTTTTGCATTGGAAATAGAACAAAACCGCAAGCATTTTATGAAAAGGTTTTTGTGGGTTGAAACATCTGGTTTTTGCCTCCCTTGTAGAGGCATGATTTGAATCTTCTGCACAATTTTTGATAAGGCAGATGAACTGCCTCTCTTTCCCTCTTTCTCTCAC
This sequence comes from Pezoporus wallicus, assembly GCF_028554395.1. Classification (NCBI taxonomy): domain Eukaryota; kingdom Metazoa; phylum Chordata; class Aves; order Psittaciformes; family Psittacidae; genus Pezoporus; species Pezoporus wallicus. Next base: position 541,525 of record NW_026642654.1, read on the forward strand.
ACATACTCACATAAAGACTACCTATGTTGGATTTCAGAAACTTTTATGTCAAAAATGTTTTTTAAATTTGAAGAAATGTTATAAAAAATGTTTAAATCCTCTGAAGAAAGTAGCTTCAAGTTAACCTGTCTGAAGAGTTGAAGATACACAGATATTAATTTCAGCGAAGAATCGATTTTTAGTGAGTTTCACTCCAAAAATGAAAATGTTCCATAGAAATCTTTCATTTTTCTCAATTTTTTCCCTTTTCCTTCCACATTTTTCTTCATGGTTTCCCCCTGAGTAGTCTATAAAAATAGGGAGCATCCAAGTGGGCTTTTTAGACTTCGCATTAATTCAGAGCTTCCTGCTGATGAAAACCACAGTTCTGTTGTCTTTCAAATGATATATTCATGTATTGTTTATTCATCTAAGCATGAATGATCACTCTTAAAGTGACCCTAGCTGCAAAGACCTAAAGTTGTATCTGAAAATGGAAATATTCACCCTCAGCTCTCAGATGAAGAATTCAGCATCTCCAGCATATAGGCCTGACTTCTGCGTCTACCACAGGATAACTATCTTCTTGGAGGTAGCTGCTTCTTTCTTCAACCTTAAAGGGAACTTAGGGATTAGTTCAGGCTTAAACATCTAAATCTGAGACATGTGAGTTATGGGAGATGAATCCTACATAAAGTCCTTGGAACTGTTAATTTGCTTATATCTTCCACTTGATGAAGTGATTTGGTTTATTTAGCTATTATATGACATTCTTGGAAGCATGATATGGTAAACTAAAGATCCTTTGTATCTCACATTGTTTCTTTTCAGAGATGAGCACACCTTCTTTACGCCTGCTCTGTAAGTGAATTTTATAAATGGTGGTTGTTTTCTTCCACCTCAGGAAGAGAGATACTTCTGGGAAAAGTTGCAACGTGATCCAAAGTCCAAGTCTTTCCACTAAATTCAGTAACTTCTGAATTATGGTCAAAAGTGTATAGCATTTTTTTTTAGCATGAAACCCCAAAAGTGAATTTTTCTGTAATTCAAAAGATACTGTTGTCAAATGTTAAGGACATTTTAACTGAAAAGTAGTGCAGTTAATTACATTGGGAAAGTTTTTCTTCACCTCCTCTAGCTTTGTCTAGCAGTTGATATTCATTAATAAATGCACATCTGTAGGCAACAGAATTACATCAGAAATTAAAGCATTTTTTTTTTATTTTAAAGATTAGATCCTGGTTAGAAACCAATAAACAGAATCTAAAACCCACCAAGATATTGTTGGGCTGATCTGTTTCTAAAACCGTGTAGAAAAAAGTTGACAAGTTGTTTCTTATAAGCAAAAGAATTGTTTTGTTATTTTAAAATATTTTTAAGGCAAAAATTCCAAAAGCTTAGGCTGTATTTACATATTTTCAGCAGCTTTCTGTAGTTAATTTCTGTTATGTTATCAGCAGTACTTTCTGTAGTTAATTTGGCTTGCAGAAAGCCATGATTAATGAGCCTTTTCTATAGCATTAATTTTCAGCCCCTTTTGTATTATGTTAATTACTGGAAAAGAATTATGAAATCATGCATGGCACAGAGCTGTGGAGTGGTGAAGACCGACAATCAGAACAGAGGTTCTGAGGTGTGTCCAAACAAAAGAATGGGAAAGTATCTGACCAGGTTAATGGAACCAAGTAAGTAAGGGGTTTTAGGAATTATGCAGTTCTGGTTTGCTCTGGACAAGTGCTCTATCTTACTGCTTTCTATTGCCAATGGTAGCTTTTTGCAAGTTCTGAAGAAAATTACTGGGCACTTCTTTTCAGTCATTGGGAAGACAGTCAATATTTGAAAGCACTTAATTGAGTAGATTGTCTCCCTGAACAGATAGCTGTAAGGGCTGCTATTTCTTGATCCAAAACCAACTGGAGTCAGTGCAGTGATTTAGGATTTAGATCTGCCCTGTTGTAATGGAGAAGATGACAGTTCTAAAATAGACAGCCTCGGAGAAGTGATTTTCTGGGTGAAAAAACCCAAACCAATGCTACTTAATAATCCTGTAAGCAAACTGTTAGAATAAAAAACAAAATAATTTAGAATTGAGGAGGGAATTATTATTTTTACTATCAAAATAAATGTCATTATGATAAGTCTTAGTAGAAGAGACAAAGATTTTCTTTAACATGAAGAAATATTGCAGTAGCCAAAATTAGGCTTGTCAGAAAGATTTTGTTAGGTAAATATCCAGTTCCTCACCAGAACATTACTTTAAATTAACTTTAAATGACCTGTTGACCTTTTTATGCAAATTTGGCCAGAACTACCAAAGACTTTGGGCATGTAGGGTGAGTCTTGTCAGAAAGTACACAGATGAGTTTAAAAGTGTGAGGTTCAAAGCCACTTCTGAAATAGATGGATGTCTAATGTCTGTGGGTAGGTACCTGACCTGACTTTTGAATGTAAAGCTCATATTCACCTACATTTCTCACGCTGCAGGTACCAAAGTAGCCCAGGGAAGACCAGCCTGGATTCTCTGACCAAATCCAGTACAGAATGGGGACATACTTGTTCTCTTAGGCAGGCTCAAAACTCTGTGGCCATAAGCTGCCACAAATCCCAAGCAGTTGTTATGATTAGTTCAACTAAAAAATATACAATGAAAGTGGTGCTGCCTATTGCTCCTTATTTATGAGCAATGGGCGACTGGAGTTTCATGACCTCATTCTTCAGAGATGATCCTTCAATTCCATGCCTTGAAAATATCCTGCTCACCAGGGTGCTTGGAAAAGGGCAAAAAGAGGGGAAACTCAGACTTCTTCCTGTTTTTGAGATTCCTAGTAAGGATGATAAAAATGCTGTATTCAGCAGGAAAAGACTAAAAAAGGAGAGAGAAAGCAGGTGGCGGGTACCTCCTGATCTTCCATGGGCTCTTGCAGTGGTTTATGCTGACGTTCACAAGTAGTGGACAGGACCCAGAACTTACCTTTTCATCCGCACAAATGCTCTGCTGACTGGATTGGAGAGTCATGTTCATTGGTCCCTATAAAGAGTTGTCCCAGATGAGTTACAGGGGGCGTGAGTTGGGCTGTAGGGCTCAAGTCAAGATGTCATGTTAGCACAAGGGGTGATAGCGCATAGGTGGAACGAGTGGTGGGGAGCTATGCAGATATGTCAGGCACTTGGCAAGACTTGTGACATTCTAAGTGACAGCGATGACAGAATTGTTGAACTGAATCTGTCAGGAGTGGCCTTCTCAGCTGCTAAAGGACAGGTGTCAACAGCAGACAGGGGAAGACAAGAGAATAAAGACAGAAAAGTAGATACTACATTGTGAAATGCTGGGATTTTGTACCTTTTCGAGTTTAAGTGATAGACTTTCCTCTCTGAAGCCACGAAATATCATTTCAGTCTCTCTTACTGATGATACAAGACTGCTGCATGACATACAGCCTTTATAAAGCATCAAACTTCTAGCAATATGATAGCTGTTTTTATCACAATGCTCCCAACAAATGGCACATGCTGTTAATATGAATTTATCTTTCAGCAGCAGATATTTCAGGCACTGTTAGTAACATAATCTCATGATGTTGCCATAATAGAGTATGCTGCAGATCCAAATCTTGTTGCAGTGAATTCTTTCTTTGGTTATTTTCCTGTAGCTCTTCTTGGCATCAGTGGGATACGTGCCCACATACTGTGAATATGCTTAGCCTTATTAATTTTTGCATAGTGCTAGGTCTCTGTTAGCCTAAATTTGTAGGCTCAGAGATTCTGAAAGAAGACTGCAGTTAATGACATGGTCTGAGGGGCACCATGGAGGAAACGGGGAGCAGCAGCTGGTCTGACCAAGAAATAAAAAGGGTCAATAGAAAGGTTGTGGTGTGAGTGTATGACAACATACTTGAGGTGAGATTAAGGGTGCAGCATGCTGAAAGCAGAGGAATCCCCAGGTTCCCAGCACAGCATTCCCAGGGGAGCCTGCATGGCCCTTGAGGAGCTATTTGTGTTAGTGTTGGCTGCAGGGTATGGCCAAGAATCACCTCTTTCTTGGGCAATGAGCCATCTCCTTTTGCGGTGTCTATACTAATAAATTAGCAGTGCCAGAGGTCTTGTCTTGGCCCTGAATGACGTTTCTGTCATTAAATTGTTAGAGCTGTCCTTGGCATGGTTTTGGCTTGGGTTTATGGAAAGCCTTTAATACTATTCCTGGTCCACATTCAGGAGTTAGGCTGAGCCAGGGACCATCGAAAAGACAGTTTGGATGCAGCCTCCCTATTTTAGAGGCCAGGAGAGTTTAATAAATGCATGTGGCCATGTTATGACAGCATGCTTCTGCTCCCAGGGCCAGAGAATAGGGCCTGGATTTGACTGGTTTATTGGTACGGATGTAGTCATTGCATCTGAGAGCCTCCTGCAACTGCAAGGCTCTTGTTTCTTCCACTGTGATGCAAAGAACAGATGATATAAGACCAAGCCAGCCACAGATAATATGATTTTAAAGGTCAATTCTTTAAAAAAATCAATTTTTATTAAACAGAGAACAAGGCAGGGGAATTTAGAGGTCAGAGGAACTCAAAGAAAATGAAAATTAAGAAAGCTGCAGAAAATTAGAAACAAAGTCAATATGTAAAAGTCTACATGTTTGATAAGTAAATCTGGAAGATCTAAAATTTTAGGTAACTTTTACAAATTAATATGTTGGCAATATTCATATAAATATATCTGAGAGTGTTAGTTTAATACTATTAATTCCCGAGTTTTACTGTATGTGCTGTCTTCTGCCAGTGACCCCACTAATTTAAATGGAGTTGATCTAATATCATATTGATGGGACACACTGCTGAACTGGGCACAGTACGTGCTGAAGGACTACTCTAATGTTCACTGTGGCAGTCCAGGTAATTCTTAATTCTTTAAAGATGAAATGAATAGCATTTTAGTATTACAACTTCATTATCCTCTCCATTTGTTAATCTCGCACTCTGTGTAATCCTAATGAAGATTTCTTTCCAGTATATGCTTCTGTTGCCCAAGCCCTATGTGTACATACCACAACAGTTTTATACTCATTTATTTGAAAAAAAGCCCTCAAATGACTTCACTACTTCAGCCTGAGAAAACAGAGCTTTTGCAGGTGCCTGAGTCTATCAGTGGAAGAACATTTATGTTGATCAAAATACTCTAATAACTAGGACATTGCTGTGTTAGTTTTGTCATTAAACTGGAGCACTGTGTAACTCTGACAACTTTGGAGGTATACCCATGGTATGGTGTGGCCAACATGACTATTTAAATAAAGGTCTATTTAGCTACTAGAAATCTGAACATTAAATGGGACAGTGGCAGAGATACCTCTGATTTATCCATTTTTTCTTTCTGTGACAACAGTGGAGTGTTGGGAGCAGATGATGACCTTGGTTTTGGACTGTGACATCTATTGGACTTGATGGGTGTCTATACAGATCAGGGTCACTTTGTGCTTTTACACTGCCAGAAAATAAAACAAAGACTCTGATTCTCTCTCCTCTTTTTTTTTTTTTTGCAAAGTGAACCTCCATGACTGCCACCTGAAAGACAAAGTTTGAAACTTTGGATGGTGCTTCTGAGCACTCCCTTTTCTTCCCACATCTCCTTGTGCTGGATGGCAGTCTCTGGGCAACCTTCAGTCTGGTTTGCCAGACCTCGTCCTTCTTCCCATCAGTATTCCCTACTCATCTGACTGGCCTTTAATTTTTCTCTTCTGTCAGCGTATGTGAGAACTCATGTGGTGAATCCTGTGTGCGCTTGTGTGGGGACACACTGTGTGTATTGAGGCAGCAGAGAGGAGCAGGCTGGGTTTCAGGGGTGCATGGGTGACCCCCAGCAGATATCTTCTCCAGGAGAGCTCATACCACGCATCTGCATTCTCTGCTCACACCAGCTAATTCGAAACAGAGCCCAAAGGAGGCAACTGTGATTAGCTGCCCTTAATTCATAGCACATCTTTTCCATGATACCCATGAGGCCCTGGTCCCAAGCAGTTCAGGGAATAACAGTTTTCCCTTCTGCTTCTGCTCTTCGAAGCTGGTAATTAAACATTAAGTTCTGCCACAGACCTGAGTAAGACTGAAAGTTTAATCACTTCCATAGTCTGTGCGCTTCTGTCAAGGGTATAGCCTAAGCCCATCTGCAAATATATCAATACAATGGAAGACGTTTCTCTTAAAAACATTTTAGTTGGAGCTGTGTATTAAAAAGAACAAAAAAAATGAGAAGACACAAAGCCCTTTTAAAGGCTGGCTGGTAGAGACAGCAGAAAGAAGTAATGCTCTGTCAAACACCTGCGGAGTGTAACTGTACATGACAGTCCATGTCAGAATTCAGCAATGAAAATGGAACTAAATATTTTTTCTTTTTTTAAGCTCTGAATCATGCATCAGCCTAATCAGTAACAGGTATTGGTTGTTTGTGTTTTGTTTTGGTTGGTAAGGAGAACATGTTCTTTTGTTTTCACCATTTAATGCTGTCTCTGGTCTCTGAATGCTACCATTGCATTGACTTTGACAGATTCAGCTGTAAAAACAGATACATTTCAACTAGTGGTGCCCAAATACCAGCTATATGGTGTGATTCACTTTGCTGAGGAGGAGAGTGGTTTGTTTAAATCACTGGCTGGTTTATGCCTGAAGGACACCTGTAATAGAGAAGGTTTCACCTGCTAAATCTGCACAACCTGTTCTCTTTCTAGTGTTTTTGATACTTGTCACATACACATATGTGCTGCAAAATGAATTGAGGTCTGCCTTATACTCTTTGAATTCTAACCATGCTGTGGTGCTATTAATTGTCCTTGCTATCACTTTGCTCAGAAGTTTGTTGAGTGCAACCCCAAGAAAGGAGGCATATCTTTTTGGACAACAACCTAGAAAAATACAGACTTCTTCCAGAGAAAAGGTGTAAATACTTTTCACTTTAAAAGATGACCTAATTAAGCAGTCAGTGAATGTTAGTTTTAAGACTTCAATGTTCTCTTAGCACACAGTTTTGCTTATTTAGTGTGCTGGATGATTGAGGAAAGTAGAAGACATGTTAGGACTCAGAAATGGCATGATTTTAGTGAACAGGGAATAATTATTCACTATTTATCATAAAGAAAAAATGAAGGGGTTTCTGAGAAGGTTGTGGACTAGCAAGTTCAAAATAAACTGTGCATTGTTAAACTGCAGCACTTATAATCCTGAAAGTTTATGTGAATTTAAGCAAGCAATTAGATGAATTCATGGAAAAAAAAGGTACTGAGAGGCTATGAACATGAAGAAATAATCTCTAGTTTAAGACATCCTTATACCTCAGGTTAGTGGCAGCAGGAAAGAAATACCAAGAGTGGCATCAAGATTTGTTTCCCCTGTTATTCTGCATTTTAGTCATCTTCAACAGTCCACAGACCCAGATAAATCTTTGTCCTCATTTTGTAAAATAAAGACCATAAACACAACAGTCAATATAAACATGTTAAAGTTACATCAAGTAGAACATAAATTTGGAGTTGATACCGAATTCCTCTACGTATTTTTCTAAGTAAGCTGATTTCTAATATTTTTCTGTTGTTAAAATAGATGCCTTGGGAGATTAATCACTTTGGAATTCAAATAAAGGTGGAAGATTCTCTCTAGGTTTATGATTCTATGATACTACATCACCTGACAGAAGAACATAATACTTACTCGATTAAGTTGTTGGGTTTTTTGTTTTTTTTTTTTGGTAATTATTTTTTTTATTCCTGAATGTGGAAATTGCTTTAGGGTAATTTTCTTAAATATCATTTGAAGAAAAAATTGTCTTTTTGTGTTTAAAGGACAGATAAAACATTCTACAGTAATGGATGTCAGTAAATATTGTAAGGCTTCACAATAACTTAAATTCAACAATGTTAACCAATATGCTAAGGTCTGACTTTCAACTAATCTTCAACTAGTGCATATAGTGATGTATCTTATATATCCCTTACCTTATACACACATATAAATATATATAGGTGTTGATGTGTTTAAGCACATGGACATATTTTTTATACCTACCCTGAATGTATATGAATGTCATACAAGTGATATACAAATTGAAAACCTGAAAAGAAAATTGAAAACCTGAAAAGAAAATGAAAAATTATTGCATATTAGAGAAGGCAAGTGACACTTTCACCTCATCATGAAAAGGATTTCTAAAATAAAAATTATCTAGTGTCAATATTCTCAACATAATATTAATCTGTTGACTTTTTTCATTATAGCAAAAGGCTTACTGAGGTTGTCCCAATCTCTTAACTTTGTCACTACTTCTTTTGACTGATCCATATTTGCTAATTCAGTTTCTAGCAGAAAACTATCATCCTATGTGTCCAACAATAGGAGATGTATCTGTTAATATGGCAAGTTATATTTGGAGACAGCATGTGCAATACTAAATGCCAGAACACCAATAGGACCCATCTGCCCAATATGTAAAGTATAATAACACCATTATGAAGTGATGATATGTTTACATACCCTTGTAACAGGATTAAAGTTTTCTTAATTGTCTCCTGCTTGAACCTAATGTAGTGGTTTTGCTGCGTCTTATAGGATAATATTGAAAGAATGAACAAATCAGTGGCGGAACCTTCTGAGATTTGCCTAATTACAACTCAAATTGTTCCCATATTGGAAATTACATGCATTACATTACACGCCTTTTGGGGCACAGAATAGAAGAAGCATACGAAGGTCAGCCAACAGTGCATTGCAATGAGTTCTGTCTTCATGAACTTCTAAAATGTCTCTTTCATGCAGTGAGATACATTAATTCACTAGAAACAGATTTCTGAATTGTTTTTTATGATTTTGGAAGGCTTATTTCTGCAATCCCCATAAACCTGCTACAGAAAACACAAACTGCATTTGCCCTGAATTTAGTTAAATCACTACAAGCAGAAATCACTCAGCTAGGTCATGTGTAGGGTTAGAATGCTGCTGCTGCATTTCAGATACATGGCTCATTTTGAAAGATTCTTGAGAATTTTACAGGCCTTCAAACAGATCTTGATCCATGCATCATTCAAAACAGCCCCAGTGAAATGCAGGAGAATCTTGGATAGGTCAAGGAGTGCCAGCTGCATTCAGCTATGTGTTCCCATGACACCATTGCATGTTCATGATAGGTGAACATATGATAGTTTTTATTCCACTCCAGTCTTTTTACAGTACAGCTTCATGGTAACCAACATGATGATTTCTTGCTAGCCTAGAAGTGCTGACTCCACTGAGCAGAACTGCATGTCTGAGAGCAGAGAGAGATATTTGCAGAATGACTAAGTCTTTGGGGAATGCTTTAAGGATCAGTGAGGTCTGGCTGAGCTATTGATAATGGCTATTGTTTCAGGATATTGAAATAACTCTTTTCTTGATTGACTTGATTGCTTCAAGTAAAAAAAAAATCCCTTGACAATCTGCTTCAAAAAGTGCACTGTCCAATTTTAACAGTGGTATTGTGCAACTCTTCCAGGTATGGAAAATCATACAGATCATGAAAATATGTTATTTACTGAAAGAAATATTCCAGCACCAGTACTGTAATAAAATCTCAGTTTCATCAATGTTTATTTACACTGTGCAGTGTCTGCTGAGGACTCAGATGTTAGAAACTGGCTCCGTGACATCTTGCAACCATAAAACTAAACAACATACACAAGTATTGTTTGTTTTTTTTTTTTTTTATTTGTGTGATTGTTTGGGTTTTTCATTATTTTGTTGTTTGGTTTTAGTTTTTTTTTTTTAATATAATTTAATTGCTTGAAAGGTGTTCTGCCTGCTCCAGAAGGAAGACAATGCAAAGCAAAGGAGTGGATATGGTGCATCATGGATATGGATCAGAAAAGCATCTAGGATTGTCCTATTATAGAGAGAATCTGGGTGGGGCATCCTCTGTGGTAGTGAAGTTCATACACTGTAGCTTAGGGTCTTTCATTTTGATATACGAGTTTTGGCATTGGTTTTATTCATTGGTAGCCTTTTTCCTTCCAAGATCCATGCTGAAACCCATTCTAACTGTGAAAAAGGAAAAAATGTCATTTGGCAGTGCTCCATGACCTTGATTTCCTCTGTTTGCAGGGTACAAATGAGAGCTGTGATATTTTTTCTGAAAATTTAATAATTTTATTTTTTTTTTCAGTTCACTAGAAATTTAGGGACTAAGAGAGCCAAGTCAGATTCCTTGCATGGGTGAGAAAGGAAATTAAAATGTTGTTTTTCAGGGTGAAACACGTATTTGTCATACTGTAATAGCCTTGTACCTGCATGTCTTGTGACCTCTGAGTACTAGGGGCTTTCACATTGCACTGACACCATAGAGATGTTGGAAGTAACACAAATTGGTGCTAAACCAGAGGCTCAAGCTACCAAAGATTTCTGCCTCATGTCATTATACAGAAGCATCAGTTTAAACTTCTTATTTTACACCAAAGCTTTGCAGGTTTACAGGGCTTTGCAAATATTTAGGTTTTGACTTGACCTAATCTAGCAGGGAATAGAGGGCAGAGAGCGTGTACTCCTACCCGCAGCACAAGTGTGGATAGCATTAGGGTTTGGATTCAGTCCCGTAACAGGATAACTGCAGCCAGACTCCCTGGGGTGCTCTGGATGTTTTTTGCTGAACTTGTAGTGCATTCTGACTCTCAAGCCAGTATATCTGGGACCATCATATCAGCATAGTTTGTGCTTTCAGATGTGGAGCCCTGGCGTGGAGTCTCCTTTCCTTGTCCTTAACCAGCACAAGTCAGGAATGTGTTCATGACATGAACAACTTCACATTGCTCCAGTTCATGGTGATTGGTTCAGACCCATTGCTTGTTATCACAAAAGCAAGATGACTTCTTGATGCTTCATCAGTGGTACTAACTTGGGCTTAAAGTGTCTGGATACATTGTCTGCAGTGTGGGTATAACCATTTTCAACAGGAAAAATATTTGTAAGCATTGTTCTTTCTGGAGATTTTTTATCTATGTTCTTTCCCTTAATGAACCTTGTAGCTGCAACAAAAGCTGGCAGTTTAGTGGGTGTTATCTCAGATAATCAGCTTTATTAGCAAAATCAGGTTTTACAGCTCCATTTGGCTTGGTTCAATGCAAAGGAGCATTAACAATTTAAGTTTAGTTTGAGCTAGTTGCTTAGATGGGGATTGCCAAGTTTATGTGCATGCTTCTGTGTAATTATAATTATGAAAATTGTTCCTTAGCTCGTGAAATAATGGGGCCTTGCAGGCTTTTTTAATTAAGAGGCTGTCAAATATGTATGCTGTTCCAGTGTACAAATCTATGGCATTTAAAAAAAAACTTCTATTGAATGCAGGGATCCAAGGCTCTTGCTTGGATATCCATAATTATATTATGGATAAGATAATATTCATGTGAATTATGATGATTCCAGTTAAGAAACACTAGAAGGATTTTATGAGAAAGTATTGACACAAGTTACATTTAATTTGATGGTATTACTCATTTACAAAGAAACTCCTTTGTTGTCCATCATCATAGTATTAGAGGATGAAATCCTCAGCACAACATTGGTAGAATTTAGAGTTCACCCTTAGAATCACGTATGGAAGACAGATACCTTTACTATAAACAAGTTACAGAAGGTCCTTAAAGGTGGTAACTCTGGAGTACAATGATCAGGTAGGCTTTTGGCTGACACAATTTTAAAGAAAGGATGCCAAGCTTTCACAGCATGATGTCATCTAATCTTTCATGTCAGAATGGAGATGAAGTTGGTGCAAAGTGTTCATTACCAATACTAGGACCATCAGTCCCTTTAAAATATTTCAGTTAGGAACAAACTTGATCCAAAGAGGAGCAGGCAGTGGGTTTTAACAGCCTTTGTTATTCAGCAGGTTGAAGGGAGAATCTTAATAGTCCTTTAAGGTCTCCAAATTTATAAATGGAAATGTATTGCAAGTAAATAATTGACAGATGTAAAATGTATCTTTTCATAGTTACAGATTAATTTCCATGTATGTTTCTCATTAATTCAAGAAAGCCATCTTCCTTTTTCTGTGATTAAAGCTTTATATAGAGCTAAATGGAAAATATAGAAAAAAATGTAAATAGTAAAAAAGTTGAATGTGGTGTGTTGAAGTTTTGAAATCTGGGAGGCTACAGGGAGACCTGAAATGTGCAGTCTTGAATGCCTATGAACCTACAAACTAATTAACAAAGGGCAGGACTATGCACTAATGTAAGTTAGTTACAGCCCACTGAATCCAGCCATAGCAACACCTGCCTTTAATATATAGAAAGAATAATTGTCATGAGAGACTTGAGTCCAGGATCCAATGATGGAAGCTCTGCTTTGTGCAGAGGGTAGGAAAGCTCCTAAAAATGATGGATGATAGATGATGGCTTTCTAACACAAAACACACTGGGTTTGACAATGAGTAATTTTATGCTGGATGTTGTTCTGATGGATATAGATGAATTAAACACTGTGCAGCAGCATTTAGTGCCTATGGGTCTGATGATCATAATCTGATTGCAAGTATTATGTAACTTATATTAAAATAGAACAGTCCCAACAACTAGCTCATTTGTTGGAGTTAGGGAGAAGTGATGAATAAATTTGCTTCAAAAGACAATTGGAGATGGAAAAATCTGAATCAAAACAGACAGTTCCTCTGCTAGCTTGGTTAGTGGGTTCTGATTCCACGTTCAGAGGATGTAATTTGCTAAAATAAATTCTGGTCTAGTGGAGAAACAAGGCTATAATCATCCCCAAATAATTTATATATAGGAAAAACGAGAGAAATTTGAATACAACCTGTATAAAATAGAAATTGTGAAAATGTTAAGGGGAAGTAAACCTTATTGTTAAGAGAAATTAAACTCATTGTTAAGAGAAATTACACCTATTATAGAATCCTGGTGACAGTATAGCAATAAGGCTACTAAGAACAGAAGAAATCTTTGTGTAGAGTTAGGCTTAATGCTAGAGGAGACAGACAAAACTGACAGTGATGAAGTAGAAAAGACAGAAGTAATAAGGATTTTTCATCTCCATCTGAAAATGTATACTGTGACATACTTTACTACCTTCCAGCTCATCAGTAACAAAGGAAAACAATGGAGATTTGTTAGGGATAAATATTTTTATATCTGTCTTGGCTAACTTGCACTTAAGAATCCTGAAAGAATTGGCTGAGGACTTCTCTGTTTCACAAATGCTCATTTTTAATAAGTCCTGAAATCTTGGGGAACCCCCAGAACAGAGGAAGAATTGCAATATTGTGCCAGCAATCAAAGAGCAGGAGTGAGTTGACTGACAGTTGTAGGCTGGTTTACATGGCATGGTTTACCTTTCTGTCAAATAATGGGCAATCTGATACAGGATTCAATTGATAAGAAATTAATTTTCACATGAATATAATCAAAGTCTGAACAAATGGTTTAGGGAAATAACATGGGTCTTACTTTTTGAAATGACAAATAAAACTGATTTTGGTATCAGCACAGACTATGTGTTACAGAGTATTTTGATCTGTGCCAAGTATTAGTCTGACTAAAGCACTACATGATATCAACAAGGTGAACTCTGGTCTATTACGATCCACCTGACAAAATCTTAAAAGACTTGTTAGTGAGTAACTTCATTAAATAGAAATGCTCTCAGTAGAGCTCCAGAATGGTGGTTTCTGGCTCAAAAGCCATGTGAATTGTCCCTCAGTGCTGTGGAAATAAATGTGGATCTATCGCTGCCAACATTTGTGAAAGGCACAAATACTGTTGAAGTGATTTCTTATGATGATTACACAAGGTAATCCAGATCATCTGGTACAATAAGAAATAATTTGCCTAACTGAGCTGGAAATATGAAGGTATTTTTTTCTCTTTGTTCTCTTCTGCTTAGTATCACCCTATTGTTTCTGAAAAGAAATATGATTAGTTGGAGATTTTAAAAAAAAACAACCAAAGCAACCCAAGCCATAAAAACGCAGGAGAAAAAGACTTCTAGTGACAGAACTGAAGTAAAAGAGTGCCTTATTTTATTTAAAAAAAAAAAAAAGTTAAAGTGGGATGGGAACATTCAACAATAGATTTTTTTATTGGAAAAAGATGCTTTGTGAATCAAATCTCTTAATTTTTCTTTCACTTGATTGATTTTTTTTTTTTTTGGCAGAATCTTCAGAACAGTAATTTGAAGACCTTGATATAATTCATATTAACATTTTTGAAACCTTAAAGGCCAATTTTATTCTTTAAAATTGCTCATTGTTCTGAAATGCAAGCTAATTCTAGTAATAGGCAGTTATAAAACCAGAAAATGGTATATTCTTCCCATCCAAAAGTCCAAAGAATTAGGAAAATCTTAGTGTTCTCAGAATTTTACTTGTGAGCCTCTTAGGTGGAAAAGATATGTTTTGAAAAAGAAGAAAAAAGTAGATCAGAAAATCATTGTTTGATTATATAAGAGAGAGATTACTTGGTTATAGAATATGAATACTTTCAAAAAAGAGTACAGTTCTAGGAGAGGAAGATGAAAAGAGTTATTTACATGACAAAAAAGCTGATCCTTTGTAAAACACAGCCACAGTATTTTAACTATTTTTTTCTGCATTGAATCCAGTAATTTATATGACTACAGTTTATCTTCTGGAAAATATTCAGTTTTGGGTCAATGTCTTCAAGAGGGAGTAATCCATCATTTCCTAGGTAGCTAATTTCAGTGATAATTCATTCATACTTTTAGTCAGATGTATTTCTCTTCTACTTTGAAAACATCTGCCTGTTGTATGCAACTGTTGACTCTTCTTATGAAATTACTATGTTAAACTAGTCCTTTAAAACTTCCTGGTTTTCTCTACCACATACATATTTATGTACTGTAGTCAAGTTGTCCCTTCAATTAGCCTTACGATCCAAAAAGGCAGTCAAAGCTGAAATGAAGACGTTGTGGCCAGATTTTGCATAAAGAGAAGTGTTATTTGAAACCAGGTACTTTGGATGCCTTCTGCTGCAGGTCTCAATAATACAGTCATTGAAAAGAAAGCTGTGTGGGACAGACCTCCAGGGGTCATTTTGTCTTGTGACTCAGGGCAAAATCAATTAACCTTATGTCATTCCTGCCACATGCTTACCTAATCTGCTCTTAAAATCCTCCAGATATTCTGTAGCTTCCCTAGAAAATCTGTTCCACTGCTTCATTATCCTTGCCATTAGGGAATTTTCCATAAAACCTGATGTGAGTCTTCCTCACTGCAGTTAGAATCCATTACTTTTTATTCTTGAAGACAAGGAGAGCTGAGTATTACTGTCCTCTTCGCAATACTTTGCAAAACTTTCCGATATCATAAGTTGATAATTTTTTAAACTTACCTATACTAAACAACAATAGTTCTGGCAATCTTCCCTTTGTAGGTGATGGCTCCTTGACCTTTGCTTAGTCCTCTCCTTTTCAATAGGCTTGGCTGTCTGCAGAGCTCTCCAAACTAGTGCACTAGCTAAAGTCTTGCTAAAGCTGAATGGAGTATTGCTTAAATTTTAGATGTATTCCTACTGATAAATGACTTTTTAGAAGGTGTCCTTTCAGATGGTGGTCACTGTTCTTTAAATAAAGAGTATGATCTTTTCAAACAAATCATATCTCTCTTGTTGTATACGTTTAAGTTCTTATAATGCACAGATTACCAGAGTTACATGCTGTTAGAGGTTTGAGATAGCATAAAATGTAGTTAAAACCTGTCAGCCCACCCTTTCTTGGTTGTTGAAGTCTGATGTGATAGTAACCTTGTTTTTTGGAAACATATTTTTCACATTTGAAAATGTCTGTCACAGTTTGGAGCATCTCGATAGATTACATCACAGTGGCATGCAACACACAGGAAATCTGAAAAATATGCTGCATTAAACTGCCCTTAAGGAAACTGTGGTATTCAAAATAGAATATGTTTTAAATCTTACTAGCATGTTTGTACAACTGGCCTATGCTACATAAGCCACATTAAGACTTGCAGGTTGCGTGTAGTAACCAGGTATCCCAGTGGTTTTGGGTAAATTCACTCAAATTACCATGCCCTCTCTTCTGAGGTGAAAGGAGCTGGGGAAGTTGGCGTATTAACCTGGTATAAGTTATTTGCCAACTGTACTTCTGCCTGATTGATAACGGAACTGGGATACAAAAGAATGAGACATTTATCATCTGAACTCAACTCAATTTAGCAAGACTTTATTGACACCAGAGCTTCTCTAAGATTTGCCAAGGAATGTTAATCACTGTGCTATCTATCAAGTGGAGAGGAATAGCTCTGTATAAAAAGAGGCCTTTATTAGAGTGCAGATAAATATAAATGTAGATAAAACCAATGTACTTTTTTATACTCATCAGGGACTATGCATTTTCTGAAATTTTACTCGTTGCCAAGTGTTTGATTTACTTGTTTTAAGCCATAATTTCATCACATATACTTCTTTACAAAATATTGAGAAGACACTGTGGATCCTACTTGATTTCAGACTTCAGCAGTATATAGCTATATCCAGTTTGTCATACTCCATCCATTTAACCTCAAGGGAAAGAAATAGGTACCTTTCCTCTGCAGTACCTCTGCTCTACCCTCCCCTCCTCCTCCATTGCTCTCACCTGCACACCCCCACCCTCCACTTCCATAAGGTGAATGTGATTACAAGATGCCTTGGGATGGACTATAGTATATCGCATTTCTTTGAGGGGACAGCAGCCTCTCTCCCATGGTGACTAGCCTGAAGCCATTCCAATCTGTTTCAGATTTATATTATAAATTATTATAATTTCAATAGCATAAGTAAAAATAACACACAAACAAAACTGGCCAAAAAGTTAAAAGGTTGGTAGTTTGTGTTCTCTTCTTTTGAAACTAGCACATTGAGAGGCTTGAGTTAGTTTCAATCATTTTTTGTTTCTCATTCTTTAGGAGAGAAGTGGACTGTGGCCAGGTTTTCCTATCACAGCCCATCTGTGTTATGTGCTAGGGAGACAAAAGAAAAGATTAAAGATGTTACTGTGTAAAACACTTTATATTTTGGGGGTGGGGAGCAGAGGATCTGGGGAAGATAGAAAATTATTTCCAGTTGAATATTGTACTTAAAAATGATTATAATCTTTTGCTGGTTTCATTTGTCTGGGGAGTTTGGGATGAATGATGCCACAAATTGCTGATCAGATGTGTCAGAATTAATTTCTGCTTTCCATAATTTTTTTTATAAAGCTTGCTCTGGTTGAACTTTGGGCTGCTTGCCTCTGGAAATAAATTTAAAAGTGGTTTGACATGAAGGTGTAAGTATGGCAAAATGGAGAATAAATGCTAGTGTAGTACTAAGTCTATATGTACTAGAAAATAAAAGCCCGCTCATCACAGGAAAAGCCTGAACAATGTGCCAATCCATCGTTTTCCTGAAATGCTCCAGAGTCTTGAAATGCAAATTAACTGCCCAAAGCTGTATTAAAAAGATATTATTCAGGTTGTAATATCAAGTACTCAAGTGTTTGGAAATAGCTTGTCCATGCAATGTGAATTAAAATCTCATGTGCATAAGATGCAGTTACTAATTGCATGGTCCAGTGTGTTTTGTTTTAGTGGGACCTTTGCCACTTTTAGGGGAGGGAATGAATGTTACTGACATAGGGAGAAATTATTCTTTATCATGTGGTTAAATACCTGTCCAAACCAGGAAGTCAGAATTATTAATTTCCTCATGGTATTTTCTGTCTTGTCCATGACTTTAAAATCTGAGGCTTCATATGACCAGACTTCATGAGTTAATAATCTTCCCCATGCCCCTATTAGGTACAGGGAAGTACTATCACAAAAGCTTTGAGCATTAACATTATATGCCAAAATCTAATGCCTGATTTGATACCCTGAGCTTGATTTATTGCAAATTTCAGCCTTGTATATGACAGTATATGTTCAAAATACAAGTCTTGTCCTTATTGACAGTTCTGAGCCCTCAGTGAATGGATCAGTTATGAAACTCATTTGGTCACTCACAGAATGAAGACTACGCTAACAGCAACTGCCTAGATAAAGCTTGGAATATATAGCTTGCCTTATGTAACAGACACAAGGCTAAAATGTTCTGCAGGACACATAAAATAAAAATCTAAGAATGGTCATGTTGGTGAGAACAAAGGTCCATCTGACACTACTTCTTCTATCTAGGAGTTATGAGAAGATTCAGGTGGTCATGGAGTATGGAGATTTACAAGATGGTTTTATTAAAAGTGAGGCTAAATACAGACTGTTTTCTGAATCTTTCTATTGGACCATTTCTGTTTCTTTGAGAGGGAAAAGTCATATACCTAATATACAAATCTCTCTTTTATGCCACATTTTTCTTAAATGAAAGAGAGAAAGAATTTCTTTATTGAAACTGAGTTGCCAGGTACTTTTCCCCTATTTTCATTTTCCAGAATTGCTAACCATGTTAGCTGAAAATTAAAGGAATTTTGTGTTAGACACCTCTTGTGTAGAAGAAGCTGTCAAAACAGTTGAATGGGAAATCTGGGGCAAGTTTCTTAGTAGGCAGTGTCACTAGCCACACAACTGGCTTCAGAGCTGACTGACAATATATGCCCCTCCTTTGTGTTTGCTTGGTTTTTATTATTCTTCTAGCTTGAAAAATTCTGTGACTCCACCATTGCTGTATATCATAAAAATAATGCAACTGCATGATCATCCATGTGGTCATAGCACTTTACTTAAATGGAAAAGAATCACTCATGCTTTGCCCGTGGGAAAAATGAGCCACATATGGGCTAGAATGAATAAATGACTGAATCAAGATGAGAATTTAGATCAGGTTCCCTAGCTGTCACCCTTTTCCAGCTACCTTCTCCAGCAGCATCAAACGTATCCAGATTTTGTGTTCACATCTGTATTCCAAAATGCCTCTCTGGAAGTAAACATGGCCAACTGTATGGTTTGTGGATTCATTTCTGGTTGCAAGTTACTGGCTGGTTTTGACATATAAAGCATTAAGTTATGTTGGTTCTCCTGACCTGAGACACCTCATTTTATGGTGCTATGTCACTGGAGATTAACAGGATGTTAAAGACGACACTGGGTGTTTTCAATAAGCCTTAATGTAGGAGGTCCTGAAACTGATGCTATGTGGTCTCATATAAGGAATACTTGTTTTGAGGTTTAAGAATTTAAGGAGTCTTTCCTGAGAGTTCCTGCTGGGTTAGCTAAAAAGTAAATTATTTTTTATGAGTTAAACCCTCACTATTGTATCTAAGCCTGCAAGAAAATTTTGCAGGGCATAGAGAAGCTGAAGGCTTGATTCAGCCTGAAAAGAGAGGAACTGCACAGAAGACTAAAGAGAAACTTTATGAAAACTTATTTATTTAAGCATGTGCTCATAATCAGCATGATTAGAGCTACAGATCACACTGGAACTACTCACAAGCTTAAATCTAAATTGATGCTTAAACATTTAATAGTGTAGGACATTCTGCACAAGACTGCACCGGTACTGTCCCATATTTCACTCCCAGAAGTTTTCTTCAGTTTTTACCATGAGTTTCAACTTCCCATGAGTGTGAGAAAGCCAAAAGTACTCTCTGCAGCTGTGGTGAGCCAATGTTTGTATGGCTCTTAGGAGGCACAGCTTCTCTGACTATTTCTACTGGAGGTAGAGAAATGAATCATGGCGCATTCTCTGGCCCTATGTTCAGGTGCTGTCATATAGCTCGTGTGCATACACTTAAACTTGCTGAGCTTACTCCCAAACAGAATGGCTAGATCCAAACTGCCTGTGAGGAATGGTTCCTGGCTATGCTAATCCCTGAACCATGCTGCTGTGGTGTCTAGGAGAATCTTAGCTGGCACAGACCAAATTAAGCCAGGGAGTACTGCCAGTGGTTAGCAGTATGAATGAATGTCTGCCAGACCTCTGCTCCATGCGCTCATCCTGTTGAGTTTATAGATGGAGATACTGCCTCTGTGGCTCTGCTTGTGTTGTAAAATCTGGGCATTAAGAACTGTCCTTACAAGTCCCAGGGAGGCAATATTGCTGATCCTTGCCATGCAACTGATGGAAAAAGAGGGCAATGGGACTAAGCACCCTTCTTCACACAGGTCCTGTGGTGACCTCTGATCTCAATCAGTCATACTTAATCTTTTACATCATGATAAAAAAAACATTGTCTGAAGAGGATGAGCATGCACAACTCCATAGGCTTTACCTGCACTACTAAGAAGTCAAGCACTGCACTACCTAATTTAGTTGCTCAAATTTTAAGCCCATTATGCACCACGCTTGGCTGTGAATGAATTCCTAAACCAGAAGGCTCCTCTGAAGATCTCCTTTAAAGGCCTCTATCTCATACCAAGCTGATTATAATGCAACTTTACAAGTCTTAGAATAGAACTTTGTTCATCTTCCTTACTGAGTGTGGGCTGCTGGCTGGAAGACTGCTTTTTGGTGCTGGGTAACTGTTCAGCATAATGGCCTTTATGAATTCCACTGGTATGTACTGTAATAATATTAATCATGATGAACTCATTTGGCACTAATAGGAATGTCATATGTACTGGTATAAGAACATTCACTGCAGTTCATCATTAATTAACTGGGCTATTATTTTAAAGTGTTACCAGACATGGTATGTAAAAATGGTTTACTTTGCAATCTCCTAGTGTTGAAATCATGTAGGCTCTTTTGCTATGGTTTATGTCAGAGAAAATCACAACAGAAAGAGCAAAGAATCCAAGACTAAGATAATATATTTCAGCTGTATAACCTTTGGAAATATAAGAATGAAGCACTTAACATATAGGCAAAGTACTATTAATGTAGTGGCCTATCTAGTCTGGTGTCCTGTTTCTCAACATCTCTTCTGCCAGATACTTCACATATAAAAGAGAAAGAACACAAATGGGGAATTATATTCTGAAAACCAGAATTTTAGTATATCTTACTAAAGGTATGAACTTACATGGTAGTCTTTGCTGTAGGTATGAAGCTTACATGGTAGACTTCTGTAAACGTCACTCATTATTATTTGAACATCCCAGTAAATAAAATTGGCTGTTTCTTCTTTAACCACTAGTTTGTCATCATGCTTAAAGAATTCTAGAGAAACCACTTCTGATTTAGGTAGAGGGGAAATAAAGAAATAGGCCTGGAAGAAACTCCTGGCTCCTGATCCCTTGTCCCCTGACAGTTTAGCTGACCTTTCTTAAGTGGATCAAGATTCATCCTGAAATTAACTAGGTTTCTTGCTACTGAAGACTGTCACAGAACCCCATTCCAGTTACAAACCTTCTACTTGTCAAATGTCATGTATTTGTTGCTAATTAATTCTTGTGCTAAATCTGGCTTTCAGATTAAACAGTACTTATTCCTTTCTGGCCTTACTCTTTTGATGTGTTTATGGAGCACGCCACTCTCAGACTTTACTTGTTAGACTAAACTAAGTGTTTTAATTTCATCTCATAAGACATGTTCTTCTTTCCCTCTTAATGTCCTAATGACTTTCCTTTCCTCTCTTCTCCAGTTATAAGTCAACTGTCAAAAACTCAAACTATGGTTTTGGGTCATCGGAACCGTAGACAATACAATATAGTACAGTCAACATTGTCCTGATGCTGCTTTTGACAGTGGTGTTTATGTGTCCCTATTCTTGCATGAAATACCTCTCCATCTGCATCCTAGCTCTTCAATATTGCCATTTAACAATTTATCCAGATCTTTTTCATATTAATCTTTTCCAACCAATGGGCCTACAACTTCAAGCAAGTGATTTTGTTGCACAGCTCCTTTAGCTATAGTCATATGGATAGCTTTAAGTAATTTCTAAGGTCTAGAAACTATAATCTTGGGTCTACAAGGCTTTTATAAAATAAAGAGAAGCTGCAGCCTCTCAGGCTGATTCAGAATCTCAATTTAGACAGTTAACATGAGCACCCAAGAGCAGCATCCTTGCCCATGTGTGACTTAAAATTACTACTGCTAACTTTCATCCTTTTTCTCCTATTGCTCAGAATCACCTCTTATGACAATTTGCATTGGTGAAATTCCCAGCTCTGTCACCTGTAACTCTAAGACAGCTTTCAGGTAGTTAATGAATAAGGGAAATAAAATAGGTATTAAGGCTTATCCTTGAGGATGTTTGGTGGAAGAATAAGACTGGCAGCTCCCCCTCCCCAAGATATAATCTTCTTTTCAGCTAAACAGGTAAAAATTACGGTAATATCTATTATTTCTCTTGTAAATAGTAATCCTCAGTGTGGCTCTGTTGTTTTTTTTTAAATTATTTTGTGAAAACTGAATAGTTTAGCTCACTATATTTCCCTTAGCCATAAACAATTTATCTGATAATCAGAGATGAGTTTTGCCTGTAAAAACCTTTTTCAGATACATCCACACACATTTCATTATGTCCTTGAACTTCTGCTCCATGCCTTCACACTTTCTTTTCTTTAGAATTCTTTGTCATGATACACTTTTTAGAGAGGTACAAAACTGTCTGAGAAATATAACATAATCCACTCACTTAGTTGTTTGATTGTTCTACTTTTATTATAGCTGCTTTAACTAGCTTACACTAGAGTGCTGAAATCTGTCTCATTGATCTTTTTAATTTCCAGGAACCCACTGGCACAACTGCCTTGCATTAAGTACCAAAGACTTGAAGAGTTACATAATGTTATGAAATGAAAATTCTATCATGCTGAACTGATGACTTATTCTAATAAAAAAACCTTTTCTCATAGCACGGTTTTTCACCATTGTTGATTCTTTAATTGGGGAGAGAATTTCAAGGACATAGCAGGATCAGAGTTACAAAAAAGTCCTTCAAAATAAAAGGATATCCAGTGATGGAGAGACCTACCGTGGTTTTAATCTTGAATGTTTTGGTTTTATCAGAACTTGTACTGAATTTCTTTTTCATACATCTAATTCTAAAGCCAGAAGAACAGGGTTTAAATTGTCCTTATTTGAATTAGTAAACAAAAATTACATATATATGCATGTGGAAAATTCCTTTGGAACAGTTGTTTTCTTGCTTCGACAGGTTTCCTGGAATAAAAAGAGAAATAGAGCTCAATTTTTCTCATTCTACACTCACTACTGATTCTAAAGTATTAACAAACTTAAGCAAAATGTAAAGCTAAAAATGCTCCAGTAGATCTATACACTAAGTAAAAGGATTGTTAACCCCTAAGAACCAGGTGGTCTTGATATATACAAACTCCAGCAAATCAATATACTCATAAGTTAAGTGAACCATGACACTTCAGCAGCCAATGAGTAATAACTCATGATGAAGGTGTTTTGCAGTGTGCTCCAAAGTTTGCTCCAGGTCAAAATAAGTTCCCAACTAGGCTTGCCATAGCTTCTAGTAACTCCTTACCTTCTTGGTGTGTATGTCACTAAAGCTTTAATGCAAACACATCTTCAGTTAGTGCTTAATAGTTGGTGAGTGTATTCCAAGGGGATCATAGAAACACAGAATCATAGAGTGGTTTGGGTAGGAAGGGACCTTAAAGATCACCCAGTTCCAACCCCCTGCCATGGGCAGGGACACCTTCCACTAGACCAGGTTGCTCAAAGCCCTGTCCAACCTGGCCTTGAACACTGCCAGGGATGGGGCAGCCAGTTTCTCTGGGCAACCTGTGCCAGTGACTCACCACCCTCACAGGGAAGAACTTCTTCATAGAATCATAGAATCATAGAATAGTTAGGGTTGGAAAGGACCTTAAGATCATCTAGTTTCAACCCCCCTGCCATGGGCAGGGACACCTCAAACTAAACCATGTCACCCAAGGCTCTGTCCAACCTAGCCTTGAACACTGCCAGGGATGAAGCATTCACAACCCATTCCAGTGCCTCACCACCCTAACAGGAAAGAATTTCTTCCTTATATCCAATCTAAACTTCCCCTGTTTAAGTTTTAACCTGTTACCCCTTGTCCTGTCACTACAGTCCCTAATGAAGAGTCCATCCTCAGCATCCCTATAGGCCCCCTTCAGATACTGGAAGGCTGCTATGAGGCCTCCACGCAGCCTTCTCTTCTCCAGGCTCAACAGCCCCAACTTCCTCAGCCTGTCTTCATATGGGAGGTGCTCCAGTCCCCTGATCATCCTCGTGGCCCTTCTCTGGACTTGTTCCAACAGTTCCATGTCCTTTTTATGCTAAGGACACCAGAACTGCACACAATATTCCAGGTGAGGTCTCACAAGAGCAGAGTAAAGGGGCAGGATCACCTCCTTTGACCTGCTGGTCACGATCCTTTTGATGCAGCCCAGGATACAGTTGGCTTTCTGGGCTGCAAGCGCACACTGAAGCCGACTCATGTTCATTTTCTCATCAACCAACACCCCCAATTCCTTCTCCACAGGGCTGCTCTCAATCTCTTCTTTGCCCAACCTGTAGCTGTGCCTGGGATTGCTCCGACCCAGGTGTAGGACCTTGCACTTGATATGGTTAAACTTCATGACGTTGGCGTCAGCCCACCTCACAAGCGTGTCGAGGTCCCTCTGGATGGCATTCCTTCCCTCCAGCATGTCAACAGAACCACACAGCTTGGTGTCATTGGCAAACTTGCTGAGGGTGCACTCAATCCCACTGTCCGTGTCAGCGACGAAGATGCTGAACAAGATCAGTCCCAGCACCAATCCCTGAGGGGCACCACTTGTTACTGGTCTCCAGCTGAACATTGAACCATTGATCACAACTCTTTGTGTGCAGCTATCCAGCCATTTCTTTATCCCCAGAGTGGTCCATCCATCAAACTGATGTCTCTCCAATTTAGAGACAAGGATGTCGTGTGGGACAGTGTCGAATGCTCCGCACAAGTCCAAGTAGATGACATCAACTGCTCTACCCCTGTCCCTCAGTTCCGTAGCCCCATCATAGAAGGCTACCAAATTGGTCAGGCAGGATTTCCCCTTAGTGAAGCCATGCTGGCTGTCACCAAGCACCTTGTTGTTTTTCATGTGGCTTAGCATGCCTTCCAGGAGAATCTGCTCCAAGATTTTGCCAGGCACAGAGGTGAGACTGACTGGTCTGTGATTCCCTGAGTCATCCATTTTCCCCTTCTTGAAAATGGGGTTTATATCACCCTTTTTCCAGTTGTTGGGAACTTCACCTGACTGCCATGCATTTTCAAATATGATGGACAGTGGCTTTGCAACTTCATTCGCCTGCTCCTTCAGGACCTGTGGATGGATTTCATCAGGTCCCATGGACTTGTGCATGTTCAGCTTCTTAAGATGGTCTCGAACCAGATCCTCTCCTACACTGGGCCCAAGGTCTTAATTCTCACAGTTCCTGCGTCTGCCTTCGAAGAATTGGGTGGTTTGGTCAGAGTCTTTGCCAGTGAAGACTGAGGCAAAGTAGTCTTTAAGCACCTCAGCCTTCTCCAAATCCAGGATAGCCAGTTCTCTTGACAGCTTCTGGAGAGGGCCCATGTTGTCCCTAGTCTGTTTTGTATTCACAATGTAATTATAGAATCCCTTCCTATTATCTTTCACATCGTTAGCCCATTTTAATTCTAACTGGGCCTTAGCTTTCCTAACCTGGTCTCTAGCTTCCTGGCCAAATAATATCTGATATAAGTCTGTTAATCTTCCTAATATCTGATATAAATCTCCCCTCTGACAGTCTAAAGCCATTCTCCCTTGTCCCATCCCTGCATGCCCTTGCAAAAATTCCCTCTCCAGATTACTTGTCAGCCCCTAAAGGGGGTACTGGAAGCTTCTGTGAGGTTTCCTAGGAACCTTCTCTTCCCCAGGCTGAACAAGTCCAACTCTCTCAGCCCTGCTGTCACCTGGGGTCTAAGGGGATCATTCACTAAAGTGACAATTTGAAAGAATACTCCTCCTACAATACTTAGAGGAGGAAATGATACAGGTGTAGGGACATCATGGGAAAAAGGGTGTCTATGTGAGTGGGAAAAATGAGATTATGTGTTGCAGTATCTGTTAATGAGTACAGGTGTCTGAACCTGGTTTGGTACATGCACAACTCACTTTTGTTATCTCATGCTTTGGCCAGTATCTTAAGAAGTGTCTTCTGGCCAGTTTTGTTTCCTGTGTGTGAGAGCTAATTCCCTGCTTAAACTCCCTTATTATGCTACTGTGTGGTTTTAATTCGTTGATCCTCAGTTGGTTTACTATGAATGGTGTCATTGTGTCACGGCTGTCTTAAGGAGCAAAATCACACTGTTGATCAGTTCACCATGGTTTATAGAAGAGATGGGAGGATCTAGGAATGCATCATTAAATTCGGTAAGAGAAGAAAATTCTTTGTGCTTTTTATTTTTATTTATATATCTATGTGGTTTTATCCGTATTGCATCACTGCTACTCCCATCTTTCTTTTCACTTGATATTGATAGAAAAAAGAAACACTTGGGGTAGGGGAAGTGGATTTTCAGAGATTTACATAAATTACAGCCAGGATGAACCTTTTGTCTTACCAGAATAAATTAGGTGATAAAACCTTCACAGTGTGGTCCCATCACCAATCTGCATGAATCTCCAGATGAATTGGCGAATCTGTCTGAGGAGGATGTCCAGCCCAGATGAATCATGGTGGGGACATGTTTTTCTCTGTTAAGGACAGTTAAAGGCATCCCATTGCACATGAGCACCTCCTTTATAGTTTGCATATATCTAGTTACAATAAACTGCAATGTTTAAACCTCAGAAATTCTGTTTGTGTTGGTAGCAATACTAGAAACCTATCTACAAAAAGCTTATGAGTAATATATAGTAAATGTGTTGCATAGGTCTTTGGTGAGCTTTTGTATCTTTTAATAGAGATGGACTTTTCAGACTCCTGAAATACTCATAGCTTTCTTTCCATACCTTATTTTTTAAAATTTTCTACCTTTTTATCAAAGCTCTTGGGATGGTCTCACTAGGACTTTTCTTCCATGTCCCCCTGTTTATATGTCAAAAGATCCCATTGTCTTCCCATTCTTTTATTTCCATTGTCAAGAAGAAATACAAGTCCTGTGCCTTGGATGCTTTAATCATATTAAAATAATACAAACTGCAAAATAAAGACCTTCAGCTTGGTTTCATTCCATCTAACTTTAGGCATGAGACCAACTTGCCTAAGGGTTCATACTCCTCAGCTCCCTATACAGGCAATGAGCGTGTCTGTCTGCGTCTGTTGGTTATAGATGAAAAATAGGCTCCAATTTAGTTATCTCACTTTAATGTTCAAGTGATGCAAGATGAAGCAGAAGAATAATCTATAATCCTAGTTTCCATGACAAAAAGCAGCCTCCCAGGCAGGATGTACTAACCTTTCCTAGAAAATCAGCCACATCTCATTTCTTTAGTTTCCCTGTAAACTAATATGACCGACTGGAATATTCGGACCTCCAAGTGCATTCATTTAGGGTGGGAGACAAGAGAAGAAAAAGAAATTAAAAAAAAGAGCATTTAACAATTAGCAAAATCTCTTTTATAAAGTTTGGACATTTCTTCTCAGGATCAGGAACTACAAAGGAGGGTAGAGAGAGGAAGTCACGAAGTACTATTGGAGCAGTACAGCACTGCAGAAGCACATCATAGGTTTTGGCTATTTTGTACTAAGCAAAGTCCAGCATGTCACCTAGCAGAATGCTGTAATGAAACTGGCAAAATAAAATGTAAATATAAAAGAGAAAATGCCAATGTGTTTGTCATTAAATCTCTTTCAGAGCTATAATCCATCCTTGATTTTTCTTTTGTTATATTTCCCCTTTGTGGATACAGGCCAGAAAAAACATAGTTGTGCAGGCTGAAAAGGAGGATAACAAATAGTACTTTGTGTTCTTGGGTGAGATGGATGAGAGGTGGCAGGCTGAGGCTTCATTTGGAAATGATCCTACATACGGGAGTCTGATTTTCACACTTGGTATGGAGGACCTTTTTTCTACAAAGTCTGAAGTCAGCTTTGGGCTGTTGCTCCAGTTGTACAAAACACTAGTAATGACAGTGTTTTAAAATTTGCTTGAAAACTGCTTGTGACACCTGTTTCCTTCTAAAATCTTTCTGAGAAAGGAAGAAGCAGGAAGCTTTTCCTATAGCTAAGGCTCTGACTTGAGACTTGGGATTTCTGTTTCCAAATTTGACATGTTCTAAGCAGGTGATGTGGATTACGCTTTTGGGGGTAACAGGGTCATTTTGGAGACTCAACTGGACATGGGTTTGAGGGTGCCCAGATCACTTGTGGCATGGAGGCAAAGCCCCCAAATTCCTGCACACAAAGCTTAGTGTGTTCTTTACTTCAGTTTCTTTACCATGAAATGAAATCGATGGCACTTCCTTGAGAGAGAACTAAAGAGCTCAGATGTACATTCATGTAGACAGTAGATGGCTAATCTAAGAATCATGGTTTAGCTACACATATTATAATATCAAAGGTCAGCAGTGTGCAGTACTACATCCATGAATCAAGGTACTATGTAAAATAGTTATATACTTTAATCCTGATGCCCTCAGAAATACTTGAGGAGGATTTTCACTGAAGTGCAACTAGCTTTCCTCCTGAAGATCATAAAAGCCCCAGGGAAACTGCACACTTCTCAGTGTGAGATTCAGGACCTTTATGATGTCTCATTTCTCAGAAACTGCTGTATCCAGTAAAGTTACGTAAGGTCCTGATTTTGGACTTTCTTTGGATATGTCTATAATAGTAAATCAAACCGTGCCAAGAACATTCCTTGTGCACTGGAACTTTAGCATTTATAGTGTTTAGTCAATCTGTGACATGCTTTCAGCCCACGCTGACTGGCACTACCCTGAGCAATTCCCAGGCATTTCAGGAATTAGGACAGGATTAATCCCAGCAGACAGTCTGGATGTAACCATCCTGATTCGGAGGACAGGAGATTTGGAGAACATGGATGTGGAACAGCCCATGCGAGTTGGCCCCTGAGCTAGAAAATGGTCCAGGGTACATTTAATGTATAAAATGTTGCAGATGTAGCCTGGAGGTCTAAGATCTTACATGTTGTGCAAGTATAATAAAAATTCATCGACCTTTCTGTCAGGGTAGACATTTTTTCTAGCATACTATTTTGCCATCTGTACAGTTTTTTAAACTCTATTTAAATTAGATCTATATTTCTCTCTATATATAGAGAGATATATATCTGTATATCTGCTGTGTTATGTATAGATGCTTTAGCTAACAGGCTTTCCCTTTTGGACTGTGTCACAGAATTCTATAAAACAATAATTGACTAATCTTCTGTGAGGCTGTATCAAAATCTAATTCAAGAGCTGTTTGATTAGCAGTCTATGGGGTTGATTTCCTACATTCACATGTGACTCTTCTGTGAAGTGTTATCAGCAGTAAAAAAGGGTCAGATGGAATAGTAAGATTCCCCATAAAATCTGCAAATGCTACTGCTCAAGATCCCTATCTAGAAACCCAGGGGGGGAAAGAAGCAGTTTCTGTGCCTTTCCCAATCAATGCCTTCCATCCCAAAGCGCTGTCTGATACGTAAAAGGAAAAAAATGAAATCCTTTGTGTGTAGATAATCACAAAAAATTCTTTGACAATAGTAATGAGCTGCTTTCCAGCCTTTCACACAAATGGTTCCTGGCTTAGCGTTGTTTTCATGCCTCCCTCCTTCTGCTCCCTTTCCCCCAGAGCACTGAAGTTGCAACACTCTGGGAGCACTTCCAGGGACTCCATTCTTGCTTCTTTCATTATTACTCTCCCCAAAACTTGAAACAGAATCAGTGATGCAAATCATCCCAATGGGAGCTGTGATGAGAGGAGAGAGGTCACAAGCACAGGGACGTGATCGTTTCATTCCCCAGTAAGAGGCACAGGGCTGCAGACCTGTGTCAAGCTTATACCTGATACAGACCTGTGACAGGTGTACAGATGTTTGAGTTCAGTGACAGAAGTATGACTTGAAAAGAAAGCAGTGCAGAAATTAAATATGTGACTGAATACTGCTGGTTTTTTTGGAGAGCTTATATTACCTACCCTTACTGTCATCTGCTTCTCCTATTTGTCACTGCTATCACTCCATTAACCCTTTTTTCCTCATTCTCTCTTCATTGCAGCCCCAGGAGCTTTCTTTTTTTTTTCATGGAAATTTTACAACTTCCATCTTAGCTCAGGCAAGAAGCTTTCCTATGTATTTTCATACTGAGTTTCTGCTGAAGGCAGAGGGATGTAGCTTGCACACAGACAGGGCACGCGTTGCGTTTCTCTGTTATGGTTCTGCTGTTACCAGCACCAATTTGTTACATCCCCCAGATGACTTGCTTTCACTGCGGTGCTCCCAATTTCCCTGACATACTTTTGCTTCAATAAAAGGTCCTTATGTAGGGGTTCAACTCATGGGTATTTAACAAAAGGACTTCCCTTTTTTTCTGTTGTGTCTCCATATTTTTTAAAACATACAGATTTACTTTCCCTTAATAAAGGAATAGCCTTTCTCCTCAGCTCCTTCTCAGTAATAATCCCACAGTGGGAGTTAAGATTGAAAAGGTAGATTGACCATCCTGCTGTCATGCAGCTGAACCAAGCTTGATACATGTGTCCCATAAGGTACAGATGTTTATTCTTCCAAAATAGATTAATATTGGATTCTTATTTTTTTTTCCCAGAAGCTTTATTAAAACTATTACTAATAAAGCATTGGTATGACTGGAGTAATACAACAGAAAAAAAAGTGACATCTCTCCAAACTTCAGATGTGCTGGTTTGGGCACATACCTATTTTGTTAGCAAATGGAAATGTCCGCAAGGAGATCTGTTTCTGTTTTTGATCTTTCCCACTTACTTATCAGATGAAGTTGAATAGATCTAGATCAAGATTTTTCATCATGTAACACCTGAGCCTCATGCCAGTGTGACACACTCTCCTGGCTCATCTTCCAAGTACGATCTTCCAAGTGCTATGTACAGGGAAGGAAAGTGGCTGCATCCTACAGCATGGTGTGGGGAGGAGTGAACTCCTATGCACAGTGCTGTGAAGCACGAAACATGTTAAAGAGTCGGTGCAAATAATCTAGGTCTTCAAATATGAAACTACTACTCCTGTTATCATCATTATTATTATTATTAATTGTAAGGAAAATCTACCAGCTAGTGCTGGGGTAAGGTTCAGTTTGTTACAGCTCTGTGTTATCCCTGTTTTAGATTTCATAGGCTTATCGTGTGCCTTTTCTAGCACATACAACTGCTCTTTAATGTTTTTTAACGTGGTAGTTATTAATGGAAGACAAGTTTGCGGTTTTCAGGATAAAAGAGTGTGTAGACTTAAAATAAATTGCAAAGTTATCCTAGGTACTTTATTGTCCCATTACCACAGCATTTGGCATCGTGAAACTTTCTGGACTTCAACAGCTTGGTGCAAAAGTTATTGGAGTGAGGTTGGAATACAGACAGGTCCTCCAATAGCATCATTCTCCTTGGAAACTGGGATAAAGATCAGTGTGAATTCAATACTCTGGTCTGGAGGTTCAGGAGAAGAATGAATTTATTCTGGGCATTTCAGCACACCCTACCAGACCTATCAGTGTTTCTTTTCTAAGTTCTATTGGCAGGGATTTTAAATTGTTGCTGTCTAAGATTTTCCTCACCTGTACCCTAAGTTAATTGGTTTAGGTTCATTTACTTGGCTGGCATGAATGGGTCACTTGTTTGTAAATAGGCAGTATCTGTCTTGGGGAACTTGCTTTATGCTTGTGTTTAGAGTAAAAAATAAATCGGAGCAATACACAGTCCTTAGTTATCACCAGTCTTAAAAACCGGTTACAAGTTTTACCTCGTACTTACACATATGCCTGTGTTCAAGAGCGCAAATACTTCTGCTGACTTCACTCAACTACTCATATGGTTAATGTTATGCATGTGCCCAGGAGCCTTGCTGATTTGTGGCCTAAGGTCACATCTATTAAAAGTCATAACAAAACACTAAAACCTCTCCTACTTATCCAAACCCTGTTAATCTAAACTACTTTCATGTCTCTGTTCCATTTTGCTAATCAAGGTTTCAGTAGAGTTGCTCTGTCCTTGACAAAGTACTTCTGGCTCCCAAAGCCTTTAATGAGAGCCCCAAGTGTGTATCTGAGGTTGGAATTTGGATTTAATGGAAGGTGGATTTTTCAAATCTTCTGTGAAGTGCTTCACAAAATAAGGGGTTTCAGTTTTTATACCCACACATCAAATTATACTTACAGTTACCTTTGGCTGAACGATTCTTGGAATTTCTTGCTATCACATCCAAAAATATGACACACTGAATGCATATCAGCTGCATATATAAAGCATTGTACTGTAAGACAGCATAGGGTTGTCAGGGTTTATACTGAAAATGCTGCTTGGATTATTCCTTGTGCCACAATTTCAGGTCAGTTTTCTTTACCTAGACAGTTTTTTTTATATGCATTCATTTGCTTTTTAGTAACCCTCAGGTTAAGAGCACCTGTGACTTTCTAGATCTACTCTTGTCTACTGTGGAAAAAAAGAAAAGACAGCTAATTTTTAAAAAATAGAAGCTTTAGTTTTTTTGTCAAGGTATTTTTCACTGACAATAGAAGCTTGATAGATACTTACAGATCACAGAAAAATGTATTTAACTCTTGAACTAAGAGAAAAACAGTTAAAAATATGCTCATTCTGCTGATAATTTACAAGCAAGTTTCTGACAGAGTGAAAAAATCTTGTACTCATGATTCAAAAGCACCTCTGCATTCAGCAGCTGAATATATTTTCAGGAGTCAATACTCCGAGATCTGCAGGAGCTGAAACAGTACTAACAGATAGGGCCACACTCCAGCAAAGCAGTACAGAAACCATTTCTTAGAAAATAAATTAAGAGAAATGTCTGGGATAAATGGAGCGAATTCCTCCCTGAACAGATTTATCTCTTCACACAGACTTCAGAAAAGCTTGGTGGCTAGCGTAGACTAGGCACGTAACTTTAAAAGGTTGAAAATGAATGGGGTATATCTCAGCCGAGGTGTCTGGTTATGTGCTGGATCTGTTTTCTGGGCACTGAATATCTTCAAGACTTGATGGAGAAATACCCAAGCAGTTATCACTATTGAAATCAAAGGGAGTTAGGTGCTCCTCCCAAAGGTGCCAAGTCACTTAAAACAGCCTTCAGGCCACCCAAGCTGGGTAAATATGTGGACATTATATACCTAAATCTCAGACACTGTTTCAGACATCTTGTACAACTGTTATGATTGAGACTTTTCTCTGACACTGTTCCCTGTCACGGGATGCCCACATTCAGTCCAGTGACTCTTCCTCTCCAGGATGTATCTATAATAATAGTCCTGTAATACCAATGGCTGCACTAGCCCCTACCCCACTAACAAAGATCTTGCAGATTTTGCTGTCTGTTGAGCTGCTTTTGAGAGAAATATGAGACCACTTTCACCACTGCTTCTCCTATACCAGGAACTCTCTGGGGAAGGAGACACCTATTTTGCAGTTTTGAATGAAGGGCCACTCAGCCATAACCCTGTCTCTAGCTCTTCCCCATGTAGGACCAGGTGCACCAGAACATGCTGTAGCATTACCTAAGATCCACGGATGGAGATAAATTTCAGCATTGCATGGATGAGCCATTCTGAAGCTCCAGAGAAGCCTCATTATGTCTGTTAAACCTCAGTTCCTAACCTAACTCCTTCTGAGTCACTAGTCTGCTTTTTAGCTCCACTGGGTACTGATGTTAAGTGCCCTAAGCACACAGCTTGGCTATAAGTCTAAAACATTTTGTAAACTATACCTAATATTTTCAAAGACTCAGACAAGGTAAGACTATTACTGAGTTTTATGGCTTGATGATTGCTAAGGCTTTTAAAAATCAAAATTATTTAAAGAACTGCACAATTCCAGTTGTTTTGTGTTTAAGTTGCTTTGCTAATTTCTCAGTGAGATAGTATTTATTTTTTAAATAGGAGTATTCCTTAATCTCATGACATGATCTGATTTCTCAGTAAGAATTATTTTTCAGATCTGACTTTATTACGAATTCGGGGTCTCAAAGGGATCTAAGCTTCTAATTTTCAATGCAAGCCAAGCGCATAAATGCTTTTGGTAATCTGGGCAAGAGTCAATGTGTAGCTGGTTTTGTAGCAAGCTCTCATAATGCCATCATTTGAATCGAAAACATCCAGGGAGAATATTTGCTTGTGGTAATGGATATTTTATGTGAGAAGCATTTTATTGCTGGGAAAAATTTCCTACCTAACACAGATTTTGGGTTAGAATCAAACAAAACCCAACAATGTGTGTTCAAGACCAGGTTAGACGAGGCCTTGGGTGATATGATTTAGCGTTAAGGTGTCCCTGCCCATGGCAGGGGGGGTTGGAACTAGATGATCTTAAGGTCCTTTCCAACCCTAACGATTCTATGATTCTATGATTCTATGATTCTATGACAGTATAATAAACACAAATTCATCCTTTTTCAGTGAAGGTAGAAGTTATTAATTCTTCTAATGGACGGATTGTTCTGACTTTGGAAAGAGATTGACGAACACTTTATAGATTTATTTTTTGTCTTCAGTACTAGCACAACCTTCCTCCTTTTCCAAATTCTTCCTGTCATCATAGCAATTCAGTGCTGCTGATTTAGTGAATAGGATTGAGGGAGACAAGCAATTCAGCATGTTGAATTTGAACTCTGGCCTTCCCTTTGCATTGTTGCACAACTTCTTAGTTTTGCTAATCAAAAAGCATTTGCCTTCCCCCTTTTTTCTCAAATGAGCAAAAACTAGAGTTGTAGAGGGACAGGGTGGTTTTGGAAATGATCAAGAAAAGACACCTGTACATTTCTGTGGTTTGGCTCTGTGTTAAGCATTTCTTGTGGTTCTGAAACTTGATATTATTTGCATTGTTCTTCAAATATCAAGATAGAACTAAATTCCTTAAGATTCCTATTATGTTTAACACTGGAACATCTCCAAGCACATGACTGCTCATAAGTTGTCTTCATCAATACTGAGCTCTTGACATACAGTTCATGGTAAATTGAGATGGACAAGACATCAAGTGCATTTTAGCTCTACAACAGCTAACTCACAGAGGCTCCCAGTATGGTTCTGCACGTTGTGAAAGACCACAATGCTCTTACTAGAACTGTGGTGTGTTAATGCTTGCTAGTGTTCCATTAGGTCATACAGTGGGAAAAAGTACAAAAATAACAAACTCTTTAGTCTGCTAATTGCAGGCTTGCTAAGTGATATTCCATTTCTGGTGGATTTTTTTCCTCTCCACTGCTCTGATTAATGGCTATTCAAAACACATACAAAAAAGTCTTCTGTAAAAAAAACCAAAAAAACAAAAATCACATTGCACCTGAAAGATCATTTACTTGAATTTCTACTGCAAACTGTGCATTTCAGTGTGTAGCCACAGGACTTAAAACACCACTGATGTATCCCATTTGACTTACTCGTTCCAATGATATCCAACTTTTGAGAAAATCATCAGCTGAGTTGTAACTTAGGTGTGCACTGAATTTGGCCTTTCTACTTCCCTGGTTTTAGGACTGCAAATTTTGCTTGTTTTAGCACAAATGTTGCCTGTATATCTGGGACATTTTCCTTCTCTGTGCCCTATGAAAGAAACCTGCATGTCAGTGGAAAGTTTCCCACAGACACTGAGGACTTGTGGATAGCTCTTACACAGCAGGAGCTCTCAAAACTCTTGTTTCAGAGGAAGTTAATGGTTTTATCTTGGTAGTTCATGAAAGAGGGCTTTTGTGAAACCAGCTTTGTTATCTTTTATTTGAGATGTGCTTTCAAGAGCCTTGAGGATTTTGATAGCAAGTACTTAGTAAACAACATTTATTATTATTTGATATGGACACCTAGCATGTAAAATAACAGAATTTTTTGTCAATCTATTTCAGTCATGTCACTATTTCAAAAGGTCTGTCTTTTAAGAAGCACCATCTAGGAACACTGCTCAGCCTTCAGGGAGCTGCTCAGCTAGACCATGGTTGCCTGTGAAGAAAGTATGTAAGTGTATGAACTTTTTGCTTCTGGGCTACTAGGCCAGATACAGAGCTCACTACACTGGTGAAAAGTAATTGCTACAGTTGTTCAAGATTTGTGAGTTCTTAACAATAAGACCTCACAAAAATGGCCCACAGTTAAGTTGGAGAACATTTTGAGCATCATCCGTATTACACTTTCTACAGAAGATAGGAAAGTGCCACCTCCCACACTGTGCAGACAACTCTGTCACAATGACTCTGGGCATCCCTGCTCAAGTGTAAAATACCCCTACAGTGTCACTGAAAGCCAGGATTACACAGGTCAACAATTTCGTGTTGCAACTTCAAAATAAAAGCTTTTTGCTCACTGAAATACTGAAGTGCTTTCCCACAGAGCAGACTCTGTTTTGGAGCAGTTGTCAAACCCCTTTGCAATTTTGCTTTCAAAAGTCATTTAATTATGACACTAAAATGAAATGGAGAAAATTAATAAAAAATTGGCTTTCATCAGATATTGGGTTAAGCCCTAGTCTGTGTTGTCAAATGCTTTTCTCCCTACTGGTGGTCTCAGAGCAGATCATTGCAAGGTCCTTCTTGCAAATCACGTAGGTTACACTTCATGTAATACATATTTGTACTTCTGAAATATAAGAAGATAGACCTGCAGGTTGGTCTTTGCTGCGCAAAGTTGCTGTTACTCTTTGAAATCCATGCAATTCATGTGGAAAGGCATAACACTGAACAGTTGAAAATAATAAGGGAGGGCTCTAAAACTAACCACTGCATCTGCAAAGGCACTATCTAGGAGCCTTTTTCCAGCTATGTTCTTTGAACATGTCTGCAGCCTAACAAGCCATTTACCCCTTGTAAGTTTACCATTCCATGAAAAATGACTCACAGATGCAATTCATCAGCTTGTGATTGGAAGAATGCCATTTATAGGCAGATTTTTTTTTTCTTTTCTTTTTTCTTTTTTTTTCATCTGGGTACAAATTTCCCATTACTTTTTCAACTGTAATTTGCTACTCTGAGGCTGTGATACCCCTGGCTTCTGTAAACAAGTAAGGTTCATATATTTCAAGTCATTAGGTTGTTTCCTTGAAAATCTGTAACTGGATTAAAACCATATCTGTGAAGATACAGGGTCATGTCCTCACACCTAATGTTAGGCAACTTATAGCTTTCCATAGCTTAAGGTGGGAGAGAGGCACCTCAAGAGAGGTGCCACACCTTGCTTAGCTTTAATGCCTACCTTTATTGACTGTCCATGGTGTCTGAGTAACTGGATAGCTTATCTGTTTTCTACTCGGATACAGTGCGATGAGAAAAATCCCTCATACTGTGAGCAGAAAACAAATGTTCTCATGATGGAAAATATTGAAAGATGTATTATTCTTTAAATCAAGAGAAATATCATTTCAGCATGAAAAGTGGGTCTAATGCACCATCTCCTCCATTATAATTTTAAATAGTGTGGTTTTCTTCCTTCCCTTGTCTTTGCCATGGGACTGTGCAAGAAGCTTTTATGATTAACAGAAGTATCCTTTGCAGTTTATCTTTCATTAGAACTCCTTCATCTTTTACTCATTTTAACTAGCTTTTGTCTACTTTTTATGTAATTTCCAGTGCTATTTATATTTTAAGGACCCCTTATTAGGCTTTTTTTGCACACGGAGTATAAGACTTTATATCCTTGCTTAACTGAAATGGCCTTTGTTGCCCTTTTCTGTGTTTAGATTATAACCAGGATGACTTTCACTTGTGGTCTCTCCAGCTGTTTTGTTAAGTAGTTCCCACTTTTCTGCAGGAGATTTCCTTCACATTAGAAGATTTCAATCCAAAATCCATATGGTATTTTGCCTTCCCTTTAAGTCAGCTTTCCTTTATTTTTTTCTTCCATGGGCAGTAACTCATACGAATCCTACAAACGCAGTGTTATAATTAGAACGATGTGAACACAGCACTTCCATTTCTCAGAGGTTCCTGCAAACATTTGCTTTGGGTTTCATCCATATGAACTCCCA
Organism: Pezoporus wallicus; assembly: GCF_028554395.1. Lineage (NCBI taxonomy): Eukaryota > Metazoa > Chordata > Aves > Psittaciformes > Psittacidae > Pezoporus > Pezoporus wallicus. The sequence goes on from NW_026642654.1 coordinate 579,488, forward strand.
TTCCTTGATATTTTTCACTTTGAACTTCAGATGTGAACAAGCCAAACATCACTGAGCTCAAACTCAGCTCCAGTGATTCAGTGTTAGGAACCCTTGAAACAAACAATTAAAAAAACCAAACAACCCAAAAAACACTTCAATTTTGTTTGGTTTTGGGTTAAAACATGCAGTCTAAATTATCACATCAGTGGTTACTTGCCCATAATGAATCTTCAGTCCTAGAAAATCAGTGCTTCAGTTTTATGATATAAACGTTTCACCTGTTTAAGGGGTTCCTGGCTTATTTTTTCAACCGGCAGTGTAGTACCTGAAAGTACCTTCCCACCTTGACAGGCTGGATGAGAGCTCCCTCTTCTGTTTTCATAGAATCCTAGAATCATAGAATCGTTAGGGTTGGAAAGGACCTTAAGATCATCTAGTTCCAAACCCTGTTTTAGACTGTAGCCTCGGTTGTCACCCTCACATATCACCAGCTAGGCTTTCCTACTATCAGACCCATCTCAGTATGCTCATTTTCCAGGCCTCTAGTTACCTTCCTTTCACAACAAGAAACTGATTCAATCTCTTATTTTTGCATAGTTTTTATTTCTGTCTTCAATTAAAGAGTAAACTTTGTTCATGGAGACAACCCAAACTTCTTAGCACTAAACCATGCAGCTTTCCTTGAAAATATCTGTTAGTATAGAATGGGACCATTACAAGATTATTTTTTTTTCATTTTATTTAAGTGCTTGTATTACCCCCCCCCCCCCAAAAAAAAAAAAATTTAAGAGAAATTAGAACTTTTTCAATTTTTCATTTTATGCCTCTTTGTAAGAAGAAAAAAATGAAAAAGACATAGGTAGTGAAAGGAATAAGGATATTTACGCTGAAATCACTAACATGCAATGCTCTGTCTTAAGAGACAAAGGTGGTCATTTTGCTTTAGTCCTTCATTTTAGTAACCGTATATGCATTGGAATTCTAACACCTGGAAGTTAATTCACAATATGTTAGTGCCTTTTCCATTACAAATCTGTTCCTTGAATCACTGAAATTATGCTCGTTTTTTGAGGAGTAGCCCAACCATAAACAAAACAAAAATTGCTTAGTTAATCTTACAATTATCAGAGTCTTATTCTGTGTGGACAGGCAGGCCTGCAGATGAAATGACATCTGCTTGCTTCTGAGTTTGGCAATTTCTGTAAGTTATTGCCCAGCCACTCAGCCTAGCTTGTGGTCACCAAATATTGGATATGGAACTGCTTAAAAAGGTTGGAATTTACTAAAAGCTTCATATTCCTCTCTAGGAGGAGAGTAGAAAAAGGGTAGAGGAGTTTTAATTTACCTGGTGAGTATTGTTGACATTTTTTTTTGTGTTAACAACATTGCTGACAGTTTGTTTTCTTTATTTTTCTTGTTTCGCTTAGAATTCTTTGATGGGGAGAGTTTTTCATGCAGAATGAAAGCAAATTGCAAGTCACAACAGAGAACAAGAAAAGGTGGATTTTTCCTTTCCAGACATGGCATTTGCTGGAAACCATAAACATGAAATAACAAATTACAGAGTGGACATAATAGCATTTTAGAAAGCCACATTAAATTAGAACACTTTAAGGCAAATTCTTTGCAGCCGCTAACGTCAATTTGTGGATAGAAAGCCAAAAGCGTTCTTAAAGATCTCTTTCTTAATCAAGTTAACGTTTTTCTCGTCGGTCTGCAGATCTGCCAGTGTGAATAGGGTGTGTCTTCTTCATGGGCTACAGCTGTCCCGTTTGCTCGGCTTGGCGAAATCCTGCGGGGTGGTTTTCCTCCTCAGCCAGGGTTCAGTGGGAGGCAGGTTGGGTGGGAGCCCACTGGAGGGCAACCTAGGACAGTCTATCTGCTCTCCTCTGCGCTTCCTTCCTAAAAGTTTTTGATCTGAACTCTAGTAACAGTTTACATTTCCACGTCCGTATTAGATATGGAGTTCCATAAAGCGAGGCCAGCACTATGTGTTTTTGCTCTCTCAAATATTACATCGTCTATTTATACTGTGTGTTTTTGTAGCCCATGATGTAATATGACAAAATTTCAGCCATGTGCATCACACATGCAAGTCCAAGTGCAGCTGGGTTGTGTAGCATGGCTGAGGTAATGTCAAGAAATTTCATATTATATTTAAAATGACACCTGTAAAAATAATCTTCAATTTGTAATTTAAATACTGTAATACTCAATTATGTGAACTGACAGGAAGTATCCCAGTGGTTTTGGAAAATAACATTCTTTTATCCATTGAACCTTTGATGCATTTTTGAACAGCTATAATGGAAGTTCAGATCATGACCATCTGCTTAGAGAGAACAAAGTCAGTGAGGAATAAGATCTTCTCTTACAGCAAGTTGAAGTCCTCTCTCTGCATGTATTTTTGCTTTCTCAGAGTCAAATGTCACCCATGCACACTTTATCATTATCCAAGCAAAGGGGAGCTCAAAACTGTAAATCTAGCCTCATTTCTAATTGTATAACTTGCTTATGGCAGCACATGCATGTCATCTGTAAATATATATCCTGCTTTATCCCTAAAGAGAGGCTTCTAAGGTTTTCCTGCAGTCTACATCAGTAGCAATCAGCTTCTATTAATGTGGGAGTGAGGTTTTTGACTTGGCCATTGAAAAACTCAGAAGTCTTCCAGATGCAGAAATCAGTTTTGGAAATCTACTGAGCTGTTTCTTAAGTATGTCTCTTTTTCCTATTTGGGGGGAGGAGTTAGGAGGTGAATGACAAGATGTAGACTTTGTGCAAGTAGGTTATAAATGTGATAGCCCTGGGATTTCTCCCACTGTAAATTACACCTTCTTCCCAAATTTTGTGGCATTTCCCTTATCCAATAGTTGTTTCTTAAGGCTCTCGTGAGCCTTAACACTGCCCCTCAACCCCCAACTTGTACCTGTTACTTGCTTCTGCAAAATCTAAGGGATTTCTCCTATAACCTTTTCCATCATGTACTTTCGAAATACTGGATGTGACTTCCAGAGAGTTGTGTTTTGTGCTATTTAAATAAACTCTGCTCTTTCCATTCAACTCTGGTAACTTGATATTGCACAATAAATGCTAATAAGTTTCCTGCAGAGTAGTGCTCTTAAGACAGCTTATTTTTCATCCCTCCTTTCATGTTGTGCCCTTATTGATGACTCAGTCCATATCACAAGTGTTCTTAAAGAAGATAAAATGTAAATAAAAGTGAAAGATGCTGGTCAGATAAGGCACTCAGAAAGACAGAGGAAATGCTTCATGAAGAACATTTTTTCTGCACCCAAATTTGCCCCTCTTTTAAGTTGTAGTTACTGGCTATTACCCTTTGTAAGCAGTTAAGGTCAAAATGTTGCATTAAGTAATTAACAACAGCAAATTAATGCTTTGGTCTACTCCAAATCAAGGACATATGCCTTTACTGACCACCTTGTGTACTGGAGGTTGGTTTGTTTTCGATTGATAAAATGTTTTCCTTGACATATTCTTTGTGGGTGAAATTCACTCCTAGTATTGCAGCAAGAGAAGGACTGAATGACCCCTATGGATACCTGAATGTGGGGAACTAGGAGTGAAAAATGCGGGACAGCATTTGTCCAACATGGAGAAAAGGAAGTAAATGTGTGGTGGCTGCCTACCAGGATGCACAAAAACTGTGGCCCCTTTCCCTGTCCAGAGAAGGCTGGTCCACTGCCAGGGGCATGTGAGGCTCTCCTTGCCCATATCACAAGTCTTCTCCTTTCTTCTCATATAGCTTCCATGTGCCGAGTTTTCTCCCCTGGGCAGAGCTCTGTTGGTAATAGGACTAGCTGCACCTATGTGAGCAGGTCTCCTGAGCAACCATCTCTAGAACAACAAATCCCCCATTCCTAGTGTGTTGTGTGGAGCAGCCTATGGAGAAAAGGGGCAGGTGATGGGGTCACCTGAGTAGCAGGGGAGGTGGGTGCAGGAGAGGAAGGCCTGCCCTCCAGGGCAGAAAGCAGAAGCGGCTGGGGTCTGCAGGAAACACCAGCCATGCTACCACAGTTTGATGTTGCTTTACTATTGTATGAGGTTGAGTGTGGTAGTGCTGTGAGGCCATGCTCCTGGAGCGGAGGCAGAGCTCACAGGCAGAACAGTAGACGGTGCCTGCCCTGAAAGGCTCTTCACACTAATGCTTAGTTCAAAGAACAACTCAGATGGGACTTTTTTAGCGCTTGGTGAGAAAGTGGAGCACATCTCTCTCTGTGGCCTGCTCGCCTGACGTGAAAGACAACAGGAAGGAAGTGCTCTGCTCTTAAAAGTTTGTTTCAGTCTCACGTTTTGAAAGAGCAGGTCACTTCAAAGTCCCACCACAAAATTACTACATGCCATCTGCTCATTTGAAATGTTCAAGGGAAATTACTGGTGCTTCTGCCTTGTTTCTGTGATCCAAATGTATGTATGTGCCAATTATTTATTTTTGTTTTAAACAGACACGTTCAGTTGTCTCCTACACCTCCATGCTTCATATGCTGCACATCTTATAGGGATGTCAACTCTTGGGGTAGGAGACCACATGTGCCTGCACCGCTCTGCTCATGTATGTATTTAGATGGAAAAGGACCACAGTGTCCATGACAAAGCCCAGGGAGGGAAATTGTCAAGTTCCATGAGGTACAAATGTGTTTTCTGTTGAAGCAGACTAAATCCAGTGGCTGATATTGTGCAGCTTTCCTGATGGTTGTAAGCCATAATGCAGCTCTGAGTAGCTGCAGAGTAGGTGCCATTGATGTGCTATTTCCAGGCCAGGCAAGACTATTAGTCCTGCTGCATGTCACTGATTTTTACCCAAATGCTCTGTTATCAACCTTTTTTTCGACAGTCTTTACATCCTCAGCCACTTCAGCCGCATGGAGACTCTTATTATTGCTGAGAGGAACAGAGTTCAGTTCTTGTATCTGCTGTGATCACTTAAGATGTTGCTTATCTTGACAAACTTCAGGTGTCTAGTCCAAGTCTATGGTCAGTGCAGAGATATCTATCTGCACCTGCAAGGGGCACTTTTTCCCAACTGTTGAGACCTATAAGAGGATGGGTTGGACACAATCATTTCTCTCATTTTATTTTAGTGGGAGGTTGAACAAGGAGCTTACATTAGACTTTTTTAACAGTAAAGGTGGCACGAATTCTGCATTGAAACCCTTGCTGTCAGAGATCTCTTTTTGTGAACATTGGATAACAATAAAACCTCTAAAGGGATTGTCCTACTAGGTTAATGGAACATAATCTCAATCAGAGCCTTAAAAATGTTTCCTTATAGGAACAGTAACTGATCTCAGTGGGGTTATTCCTGATTTATGCCAGTGTAAGGGAAGGAATGGCTCTCAGGCTTCCTGCTGCATTCAAGCTAGCTAATTTTTCGCAGGGCAAATTCACACCAATTTGGGGCTGAGTGCTTTACTCATTTGTATGATGTATACATTTATTTTTAACCAGTACCTGTTAAAAATAAACTTTTCTTCAGTGAACAGTCCAGGGTGGACAGATGACTTGCATTTGTTAGTGGAAATGGGATGAATCAGCAACACCATCTGATTCATAGCACAGCCTTGGCTGAAGCAGCTGTGTCCAGAGAGACCGGACATGCTTCATCTTTCAGCCTGTTGCAGTCTTGTCCCCAGTATGACAGGCTTCTTTTGTTGGCAAACAAAACCAAGGGGGTCACTGAATTGCAAGGTGCAGAAGGAACTATGCCAAGCCAGCACTGGTTATATTTTCAGTTCTCTTCAGTATCAACACATGCTTCGCACAACAAATTGCATCCAGAAGTGCAGGGTTACAGCTCAGGTGTCTCCATGCAGTGCCACCCCAGCAGTGGGGGAGGTATCTGAAGGTGTGAGGGATCAGCTGCTGGCCTACGCTGTGCTTGGTGGTGGCTTGGAGCTGGCTCTGCTGTTGCACCTGCATGTCACCTGAGGCTGGCTGTACTTAACTGCAAGTGGAGATTGACTTTCTACCTCCCTGCATTTCCTGGGCATTTCCAAGAGACAAAACAGTCCAAAACATGGTGTGCTCCCAATCACAGAGTATTACCGAACTACTAAATTTATATTGAGTCTACAGATATACATATTTACGCTCTTCTTTTAGCCCAGCTGTAAGTTTTTCAGGCCTTGAAGCTGCAGGACATTTTTTATATTTGTTATTGAGAGCAGATGTGCCCAGTTCCAATCATATTCTACTGAAGAATGTCAGGGTTGCGGGAGGTTGAATGGTGAATGCCTTTTAATCTCCACTATTATTTCCTCAACTCAATTGCCGCAGCAGGGAAACTACAGGAATAGAGACCTTCAAAATATTCAAACATATTACAGATCAAAACCTTCCTTGTGCTTTTTCATTTGCCTCTTTCCATTCTTGAAAATTGCTCTGGCTCTGCTGCTGCTTCAGCCTGTGACTGGAGCTGAGCTCCAAACTCACCAACTATGGATGCTGAGGAGATGCTAACCTGCTTTATAGTGTCATCTAACTCAGAAACCATTCCATGCTGGGAAGGTGTGATAAGGCATACTGCTGTGGCATGTCCTGTAGATGCACTGCAACTTGACCTGGACTTTGCCTTGCCCTCATGCCTGCATCGACCTCTGACTTTGCAGAGAAATGCTCCCAACAAATGGAAATGGGAGGTGCCCAAAATCAGAGGCAAGATGGTTTAGAACGATGTTTTCTTTCTGAAATATGGACCTGGCAGTGACCAAAGTGGAAAGGAAGATTGCTGGATGTGGAAGAGCACAGGTATAAGCCCTGTGGATAACCCCAGCTCAAAAATACAGCCTGAGTTTGCTCTGCTGTGCTCAGAAATTCAAGGATGCATTCAAGCCTGTTGCAAACCCAGTGGAAACAACCATGCCGAAGACCAGAAAAGCCCAATTTTAAAGGTATGACAAGTTCTTCCCTTTCCTTCTGGGGCCTTGGTAGGAGGATTAGAGAGAAACTTATGATTTATGCCCTCTCTCTGGGAGGAAGAAAACATGATTGTGCATTCTTTCCTAGTCCCGTCCATCATCTTCAGGGATGCTCCTGGGGAAGCTTATTCTTTCACATGCAACATTTGCAGAACTAATTTCCAAAATATAGGAGTGTTTTCAAGTAAAGCAAACATCATTTTGCAATTACCTGCAATGCTTTAACATTTATTGATTTTATCACTCAGCCAGGGATTATTTTTTTTTTTTCTCTGCAGAGCAGCTATTTAACACAAATGTTCTTTTTTTTTCTGTGGGACTTTTTGCACTGAAAATATTCAGTGGGCAAACTGTCACCATGTTGTGAAGGCAGGGGATTGGAAGTGTAATTGGGAGATTTTACTGAGTGTATGAGCTTTGCCATCATTTCTTATCCTTTCTCAGTCAGGCCCCCATCTCTGCTGTGTGCTACAAATGCTAAATGTTTCTTCTTTTGATTTCCTGAGTTTCTAACTGAAACAAAAACCAGGCATAGAACGAAGCTCAAAAACATTTCCAGTGTGGAAAGGAGACATAAGTAAATGCAATATCCTTCTCATGTTCAAGAGTACTAGTAGTCCGGAGGACAAGCCTGCCAGCTGGCTTTAGTGCCTTGGGCGTAAGGGCAGGCCTGCATACTTTGTCTCCAAATCAGTGTTTTTTATGGGACTGTTAGAAAGCACCACTGTTGAGAAATGGTGCCATATCCAAACCTCTCAAACCCAGCATGTGCTGCTTCATACCCTCCTCCAAATATTAAACTCCCATATTGTGCTGCCCTTGCCATCCGAGGAGACCTAACTTAAAAATGTTGTGAGCTAACACAGTGCTGACAGGGTGGTTAATGTCATGCTTAGAAAATGCAATAGCTTGGGAAGGGATCTTAAAAAGAGCTGCCTGCCCCTTAGTTTATTCAGAAACTAAGCTCAAGCCAGAGAGAAGCAGATGGGGGCTTTGCACTGGGGTTTCTGCACTGGCTCAATGCAGTTTGAGTCAGGCTAATCATCACTTATAATGTTGGTAGCTGGCTTATTTTTCAGTAATTAAAATAAAGACAGGATTGGTGAGTCCAACACCTGATACTAGAAAGCCTTACGACTAGCAAAGCTGCTCTGCCTTTCTGAGACCGTGCCAATGCCTGGAGCAGGACTGCCAGCTCCTGCCAGGCACCTCCAGTGCCTTTTCCTCTGGAAAATCCCCAGAGGCTTCATTCAAACCAGAGATTGAGAGGGGTCATGGTTACTGAGAAATGGAGTCTTGCCTCTAGGAAACATCCCTCCTTTTGTTGGCAGAAGCATTACCAGTCCTGTTTGCCACACACCTATAGGGAGGTGGGGACATTTGAGACTGGATATGAGCCACCTCAGCAAGATGACATGAACCACCTTTTGGCAGCAGCAGTTGGATTAAATTGTTCATTGAACAACGTGTTTAATATGTGTGTTGTTAGATCTCATTTACATCTAACAGTGGTGACAGCCCAGCTTCACCTCACAGAAATGTGGTGGCTGTGAGTATATGACAGCATGGGAAGTGATCTGATGGTGCAGGAAAAGGGGCACCGAGATGCTTAGAAGTATGGGTTTTAAAAGCCCATGCCCACCTCCCAGGGTAAGTTAATAGAAAAGCTCTCACCAGAAGGCTGCTTTCCTTGATAGACGGAGGATTACCCAGGGAGCGATCTGAGATATACAGTAGGTTCACGCAAATCTAGAGAGTAATTTCAGATGGAGCAATGCTGCAGATTAAATATTATAGTTCACTGAAGGGGCTCTGAGTGGCAATGAAAAAAGCCAGAATACAGTTACCTAAAATCTCACAGCAAAATATGGAGCACAGTGCTTAATTAACCTTTTTCTCTGATGCCTCAGAAAAAATCAAAACATTTGCTCTGCAGCTTTTGGGTACCTGTAGGACAGTTGTTCCTTCCTTCATTGCACTGCGAAGTGCAATGACACATCAGCAATATCTCTTTTACATTAATTTTCAGAGATGTAAAAGAAAAATTAATGTTTTAGCCATTAAAAATGGCTAAAAATTAGTCAGGGTAATGGCAGCAAGATTCTGGGGCATGTGGTCCGAGCAAGGCTTTCTCCTTTCTCATCTTCATGAGATGCATGCTCATTGTGGGTTCATTTATAGCTAAGACACTTGGTTCAGGTTTTATTTTTAAGAAGTCCCTTGCAGCAGTGAGCTGCATTGTCAGAACACTTTAAAAAAGAAGTGTTCATTGGTGAAATTATATGTTTGGGTTTTTTTACCAAGACAAATCATTATTTTTGGCAGAAGGCTGGGGTCTTGTCTACTTGAAAACATTCAGTTGCTTCATAACTCTATTTTCTTGCAGGATGGGCTGTCTGCCCTGGGTTTGTCTGCCTTTGTAGGGCATCTACACTGTCTTGTGGGAGCCTGACAGCAGCAGGAGCTCTTCAGAATGGCAGAAGTTCAATGAGTGTTTTGGCTGACAGCAGTGATCAGGAGTCACCAGACGCTCTCATTTCTGAAATTCATGTTTGTAGATATGAGCTCTGTTTGTTTGTTTGTTTGTTTGTTTTTCCTGAAAAATCATCAACTTCTTTGTCTTATTTTGGTGTCATTTAGGTATATACTATTTTGGGTTTTGTTTCTAAATCCATTCAAAAGCTATTTATAAAAATACTGTGACCTGATTATAAAAAAAAAAAAAAAAAGTTGGAAAATTTTGACCAATTCACCTGACGACACTTTCCCTTTGTAGAACCAACACTGTAGATGGAAAGCTGTCCTTGCAGAGCTCCAGGGAGTCTTATTTGCACAACCACTGGAGCTACAGCCAGAACGCCATATTTTTACTGAAGACCTGTCCCAAGAGGAGGCTTCTGAGTGTTAGAGCAATGGCCACCAGTAGTGCCAGGGGAGATCTGCAGTGATATCAGGAAAGCCCTAAATGGATGCTCTATAATGCACAGGTTAACTTGAAGGCAACATAACTACCCCATTGATCAGACGTGGTTTCTTTTATACATTATGTGAGTGTGTTGATGGATAGATTCCATTTTTCCCCTCTCTAAAGTAAAAGACCACTTGCCAGGGTTGCTTGCAGCTACTGCTGGCCTCAGCAGGCCCCAGCAAGGTGAAAGGCCCTTGTTCCCCCTGAGGACTGACACATTATGATGGCTTCATTTGATTAAAAGGGGATGTTGATCTTTAGTTATGACCCAAATTTCTTTTTTTTTGGCAATCATTCAAAGTGTTCCCAGATGCCCATAAGGCTGTTGTTACCTGCAAATGAAACATATCTTTATAACAAGGACTTTAATGAATAATATCAAAACGTGCCATGTGCCTTTCCCAGGCCTTTTTTGCATTTTGATGGATTGAATGATGGAAGAGAAACATATGCTTTCCAGATTGAACCCAAAGAGCTCACTAATTTGGAGTCCATGCTCCTTCAAACTTCAGCCAAGTAGAGAATATATTGCATTGCATTTGTCATCCACTCGGGATTAATTATTGCATTTCAGAGGTAAGTAGCTGCAGCAGTGAAGGTTACCAATTTGTTCTTTAACATCTAGTTAGAGCATTGAAGGAACTAGGAGGGGGAAACTGACCAAACACAAATAACTTGGATATTTCTGTCCAGAGTAAACTAGGCAACAATGAAGGAGGTCAAATGTTCAGCTCATAAAATAGCATGCGTGGATGCACTTTTGTTGGTTTTAGTACAATTGTATGAGGAATGGGTAGTCCCTTCAGGTTAACATTAAAGAGAATTGACAGAGGAACAGGAAAAGTGTTTAGTTTTTCTATAGTTAGTGCCACAGTTGACCTGGAGCTGGTACTGGCTTGGAAAAAAATGAGTATTGTTCCCTGAAGGACCCATGTCAACCTTGAGCTTTGGACTTGTAAGAAAGGAATCTTCCATCTGTCAGACAAGACAGGGTTAGGACACTGGTCCCCAGGGTCCCTTTTGATTATGTGATGATGTTTTAAGGAAATTAGTTGATGATTGTAATAGGGAAAGAGCTGGATCTGAGCTTGAAAATTAGGCAGTTTTTTGTTTCATTAAACACACATTTTAGCAGGAAGTTGAAAAGGTAAGGTCAAGAGAGGAGGGTTTTGCCATGGGTGATGGTGAAAAGGTGATGGATTAAAATACACTCTGATTTGGCTATTTTTGTGGTGAAATGAAAAATGAGCACTTGAAAAATGAGTTAATTAATCACCATGTCTTAGCTATTCAAAGGCATTTTTAGTGATCTGAAAAGTAGCTTTTCATATTTACTGTAGTCAAAAGCTGCAGAACATTATAACCCTTTACTTATTTTCCGTCCTTCATCAATATTGCCATAGGAACAGGTGAGGTCAACTGAGATACTGTGAAGGGCAGTAACTTTTCAATCTTTTTGTAGTTGTGTGTGTTTTAGTACATCTTAAGGAAATGTAAAATAAGCATGCAGTCACACTGCCCTGCAAAGTAAACTTCCCAGGCTGCAGCAAGAACTTTAATTTCAAGCATCACACTTCTTTCAAGTTTTGCCCAAATTGTAGGTGAATAGTGCCTGCCATCTCCACAAAAAAAAATATGACACATAGAGTAGATCTGTTGAAACCTGATAAGCTATTTATTTTCTACATATTTAAAGTTTAAAAAAGGTTCCCTAGAGGAAATTTCAGATGAAGTTAGCAGAAGAGTGGCCATATACTGAACTTGGTGAAGCTCTGCTGAGGACAGGACCTGCCCAACTGCATGTTTAGCAGAAGAAAGCCCTCATCCAACCTTACCCATGAAAAAAATAAGGACAGCAAAGTCCCCTCCTGTTTTACTCTTGCAATTCTGACTCCAGGTTTAATTTTCTTTCCCTTACTGGCTGTGTTCTAGAAAATATTGAGCTTGTAATCACATCTTGGTTAACAGCTCAACAAAAATAATCAAATAATCTATTTTATTGGCCACTTGCCTTCTCCTACTAGCATTTACAAACAAAACATAAAAAAAGACAATGCGTCTGTTACCAGTACAGATGTGTTCACAGTCTGCAGGAGTCTGGCCAGATGGAGTCTTAAAGAGCTCCATCCAACAGATCATTGCCTGTGTTTAGGATTGGAGAAGAGCATAGTTTTAGACAGTGCTTGACTCTCTCTCTTTGTACAGACCAAAATGGTTATGTCAGCCATTGCTTCTTTTCCTCTTTCATCCTTTGGAGTTACTTATCATAATTTGCAAAAAAAAAAATCCTACTGCAAGTCAAATGATCTCTGTGAATTGCTTCATCTGCAAAGTGATCTGCAGCATGGGTGCTACAGAACCAGTTTCTTTGCCTGTTGTAATAACATATTAGGGAGGAAAACTGCATCCATTGATTCCTGATTTTCCAGAGTATAACTTCAGTCTTTATTCCCACCATGTTATGAAACAGATTACAGCCGTCAGCAGTATCAAATATGGCAAGTCAATTTTCCCCCTGAAAAGCAGATGGCCTATGCAATATTTAAGCACCATTACACAATTATCCAGTGACGGACCCCAAATCTGGATGACTAATTCCATTGTCACCTGCTGAACCCAGGACAGGTGGTACCTACTGCCCCTGTCTGAGGTGGGGTAGCAGCCATGAAATACATTACACTAGCTCAGAAGTGCTACATCTGTTAATTTTCCAACACTTGTCACTCAGTTTTGTTCCCACACCAGAAAAATGGTACTGAAGCAAGAATCAGGAATTTGGTCTTGGCTTTGTTGGGTGGAAAAGAACAAATCTGACAATGATCTGTTTCATGAGGAACATTTAGCGGAGAAACTACAGCAGACATGAGTGTAAGCCCACAGGTTGGGAGATGTATTTCTAGTTGTTACAGATTAAATTCAGAGTTGTCAGGAAGAACCAAACTTGCTTACAGTAGCAGACTTAGAGGTCATGCAAAATATCTCATAGATATTTTAGTCCTCAGCAACAAAAATAAATCTGAGGGGGTTTTAGGAGAAAATTTATCATATTTCCAACAAAATTTGCTCTCTTAAAAGAACTGAACCTCATGACTGACAGCCTCTATGACTGTAGGTTAGAGAGCTGCCTGCCATTCGTAATCAGATGAAACACATGGAAGGTGCTTATCCAAGGAGGTAAAACTCTTTTCCTTGTCACACAGATGGAGGGAGATCTGGAAAACCATGACAGAGTGATTGTGAAGGAGTTCAAATCTGTTTCCAGCTACCTAAAAAAGTTTCATATCCTTATTCATTTATAGCTAATCCATTTGTCCAATTATGCTAACACTGGATTTATCTGTGCTTTTCATAATTAATCTCCTATTGAATTCCTTATTTATGTATCCTTAGTTTAATGTTCCTACATTAATGGAGAACATGTTTCTATGAAGACTACACTTTCACGCTGTTTTAGTGTTCTCCAAAAGTGAAAAAAATGCCTTGGAAAAGTGTCTGCTAAAGCCTTGAGAAAAGTTTCTCTGATCCTGGGAAAACTGGTGTTTCTCGCTCAGATACGGGTTTCTATAGGAAGGAAAAGACATGTGTATGGATGCGGGTATCTTCCAAGAGCAGGGTCAGTCATCACACAGAGTGACCATAGGTAGCACCAAAGAGTTCAAAAGCTGAACCACAACATATATAAACTATATGACCAAACTGTCATATTTTGTGTACAAAAAGAAGATAGGCATTCTTTCAGGGTGCAATAGACTCTGCTACTGCATCCTCAGAGGTGTCAGCAGAGATGTCCATCTATGCCTGTGCAGGAAATTAGACATGCGGGAGCATATGTTTTCAAGCTTGTCATCCACAATAAGCTGGTGTTCAGCAGTGTGAGTGTGAACAGATTACTTGGGCTCAGTTTGTATTTGTTTGCAATGGGATTTCCCCCAGCTCTGGCTTCTAAATAGGGACATAGTGCCTTTCTTGCTGGCTCAGCCTCATAGTCTCTTCAGTTCACCATGCTGAGTGTGATCAACACCTGATGCTTCAGAAGGGGTTGCATAAACTCCACAGTTAGAGACAAGGTGTTTATCACAAGGTACAAATTCTTAATCTCACATAGTGGACATTAAACACTGACTGTATCACCAGCTTAGCTTTAGCTGTTGTAACTTTGGTTATTTTTGTTAACTTTCTGAGCCATCTTTCCTGTGACATCAGATTACACCAGGAAAATGTATTGCAACAAAGCCCATTGCCTTTCTTAAATGTTGAGATGGTCATTTTCTCTATTCCCCTTTTGCTGTGAGCACCAGGAAGCAGATGCTGGCTTTTGCGGTCTGTCTACACTACAGTGGAAAATCTGAACTCTTTTCCCTTAATTCCAGGTAGGAGAAAACTTTCTCTAATGGAGCAATGTGGGTTTCCAATGCTTTTTCCACTGTCACTGCTGACATCCACAGACAGTGCCAGCACAGAGCTCCATTCTGGAAAGAAGACCTCTCTTTCTTTTTCATGGGGAATAATTTTCTGCTCTTACTTATTTTTATTTACTGCACTTTCAGCTGTTAAGTAATAATAATGTATTAATACAGTACTTTGGATTTTACAAGGAAAATTAACATTATTAATGTTTTCTTCATCAAATGTAAACAGTATCAGGCACAAAGATAAAATGTGTTTAGTTCAGCTCAGTCTACAAAAGTGATGAAGATGGTAATGAACCTGTACCAGTTCACACCAGGTGGAGTGGTTTAGTTCATGTCTTCTTTTTTTTTTTACTATTTACTGGATCATAGCCTGTTCTGTTAACATGGAATGAACTGACAAATGCTTTAATAAAATCATCACTCTACTTTTAGGTAGTAAAGAGCATGTATCTTTGGGCACTGATTTAATTAGTTCTTTCTCTCATCCTTCATATTTAGTACGAGCATGACACGTATTTTTGGTGGAAATACCACTGTGACCACAGTCTGTATTTGTATCATGTCACCTAGGAGGTATCTGTGGATTGGCAGCCCAGTGTGCTGGATGTAGTAGAAATATGGAGCAGAAGAATTGCTCTGTGCCTCAAAGAGTTTGCAGTCTAGGTATTGCACAGGAGATGGTAGGTAGGTATAAACAGAAAGGGGGGAGGTTGTGGAAAGCTAGGACAGTGTTGCTAAGCACGATGGGCAGCCAGGTGCACTGCTCTGATCTACAAAGTTCAGCCAGGAACTTTGTTGGTGCAGCTGTCACTGAAGAAGCTGTGGGATTGGAAGGTTTTGTGAATAAGGAGTCTTTGAAAAACTCGTCCTGGTGGGTAGTTAAAAAGGTCTCTTAGGGATGTGTTTTTGACCTTGCTTCAAAGTCGGTAGGTTAGAAAGGTCTATTGGTATGACATTTTCTTTTTCCAAGTTCTGTCCCATTTTGAAAATAAGAACTTTGCACTGTTCACAGCCAGTTGTTGCTGATCAAAACTAGAGTTCATCTGAGCAACGTTTGTACTTCTAAATATAATTTTGAATTCCGATACTTGCTTACCAAAACGAGCAGCTCTGAAACTAGAAATGCAACAAAATATTTGGCAAAATCTTCACAAAAGCTCAGATTATCCATTAAAATTTTAACTGTAGTAAAATTTAAATTAAAAAAAATCACCATTTTACATTTTATTTTTTTAATCATTCTACTACTTAAAATTGGCAGTAGTAATTAATTTCAGTCATTTTTCAGTTTTTAACTTCTTGGGCATTGTTAATGGATTTTAGTCTAAGCAAAAAGAATCAAAGTAGATGTACATTAAGTTCTAGTAGGCGTTTCAGTACAATGACCATTTCTAGCAGGTGTTGAAGCACAATGACCGTATGTCAGTTGTCTATCAAAAGGGAAATCATACCCGCTGTCCTTTCCTTTGCTCCTTCTTTTGGCATGGGTTACTTGCTATCCAAGTAGCTTGCACTTGTTCTCAGTGCTACTGTTTGCACAGGATTGATGATTTTCACCTAGGACCCCAGGGTCAGACTGTCTCCCTGCCTGCTGTCTTCACAGCTAATGCATTTTTCAAAAAACAATGCCAATTGCAGTGAGTAAATCTCCAAAGGGCACATCACTACTCCATGTCTGTAAGTCCCCATTTTTGGAAGCACTTCTGTTTTTTGGGGGTTTATTAGCTGGGCTGTGTTCACAATGTAGGTACTCACACCTACAGTCACTGTGTTTGAAGCCAGGCAGTGGCAGCAAGGGAAGCAGCAGTGCATGCAGGACGAAGCCCTGGCAGTCAGTAGGGTGGGTATGCCAATGTGAAGGTTGTGTGAAAGGCTCCTGGGCTATTGGCATCTTCATCCCTCACATGCAGACTACTTCACAGGTGGATTGCAATGAAGCCAGACTTCTTTAGTGCCTGTGTTGCTACTAAGAACATCCTTTGAAGAGGCATTCCAGCTTATATTCAAGACTGCAGTAGAAAATAAAATCAAACAGAATTCTTTTGTAAATATGTTCCACAAATCTGCTGATACCCTTCCTCTTTGCTCCTCCATGTTCCATTCACTTGAGTGGCACTACTTTCTGGTCCTATCATAATGTTTTTATGCTGTTTTTTAATTTGTTTCCCCTGTAGTTTCTGATCCTGGGACTCATAATTTCACTGACAAGCTATTTCTTCTCAAAAATGTAAGTGAATCTTCTCTGTTCCTTTTGAGCTGCATATGGATGCCAGGTCCTGGGGGCAGTGCTGCACAGGTATGGACTAGTGGGATGGCCCCAAGGTGGTTGCTGTGCTGTGACTGTAGCTCTACCATAAAACCAACTCTGGGCGCAGAGGTGATTAAGAAATGATAAGGCCTGTTTCTATATCAGAGTGCCAAATGCTGCTAATGTAAAATGAAAGTAGGATTGAAAAGAAACAAGCCATGTAAGTATGGGAATATAGTTAATTTATTATGGCAGGTCTATAGCTTGGCTCTAATCCCTCATTTGGAAATCAAAATCAGAATGCTGGAACTCACCTGCCAGACTCAATCTCTTTCATAATTACCTGTGAGTTGCTATTTTTGTTTACTTTAATAGAACTGTAAATACTCCTTCTGCCTTTTTTTTATGATCTATTTAATTGATGTGACTATCTTGAAAAAATTCTGGTTTTAATAGTGCTCCAGTGGCTACCTTCTTTCACTTCCCAAAATAGAAGCCAATGGATCAGGCCTCCAGCATGAGCTATATTAGAGGGGAAAGAGATTTTAGTATGCTGCCAAGCCTGATGTTTATAATGATCTTCAATTTTTAGTTGCTGCAAATGATTAGAAAACATGGGGGGGTTTCTTTTAACTACCAAGCCCATTTCTGTAAGGAAAGGTCCAGAAGTCAGATGAGTTACTGGTAAAAGCTTGAAGTCTATTTATCGTTGTCCCTTTCTGGATAGATGAGGTTGGGAGAAAGGACAAAGAGCTCTTATCCTCCTTGGCTAGCCTGCAAAAAGGGGGTGTATAAGGTGGGAACAAACTAGTTTGTATACTGGTAGAATTGTCATTGTTGGTTCCCCTGTATGTATGTGCTTAAAGGTTAGAATTGGCCCATCTCCTCCCATTATATACTAGGAATCTCAGGATAATTTTATTACTTGCTGGGGGAGAGAAACTCATTTCCCTCCTGATTTTATAGCTGTGTCTCTCATTACTTCAGCATGCAGGTAGTAACACAGTTGAAACAAATACACTGCTTTACTCAGCAAAGCACTTAGTTGCAGGTGGTGCTTGCATCCTCCTGCTTTCTTTATTTTACTTGAGTACTTTTGGAAGCCAACATGATTTGCATCTATAAGAGGCTTCCCGTTGTAACCAAGGAGATACACAGTATCACACAATTGCCCCAAACCAACCTTGATGCCCTCTAACAATGATGTGGTGAAATGAACTCACCTACAAGAGAGGAAAGGAGACTTCTGAGAGGACTGGGTTACAGGTGGCTTGAGAAAAATCCAAGTTATGAAAACTAAAAAAAAAAAGAAACATTTATGTGGAAGGAACATTACGAAACTTCTCATCATAGCTGCTTTTGTATCTGTGTTGGATGAGGTAATTCTGAGCCTAGCCCAAAACACTTTGCATGCTAAAATAGCTCTTTTCCCTTTGGAAAATCTTACTGAAATGCTACCATCTGTAAACAAAGTAAAATAACCCAAATTGCAGCTCTGAGAGCCTATTATCTTGGGATTTGGTCACTTCAGGTCACACAAATATCTATGTTACGTCTTGGTTAAGGTGATGTACTAAGTGCCTTTCAAGTAAAACAATACTAATAAGCTAATAAGGTTTTATAAAGTCTCTATCACTTCTCCACTTTGGAAGGTGGTGGTGTCAAAACAGCCATTTTCTGGAAAGAACCAGAAAGCTGGAATGATTTCTTTTGTCCCATTTAACAGTTATGTTCCAAAGGTAGATTTTTCATGAGTCTTACTTTGCAAGAAATTTAGCAGTTGTTGTTTATGAAAATAAAAGGGAGCTGAAGAGCACCTAGTGTTTTGTAATAGCAGGACACCTCTCTTAGTGACCAAATTAAGGCTGGATTTGAGAGTCTGATTTTGAAATCATTACCTTTACAGTTTTATATATATTTAAATTAGTCCTGTCTGAAAAGTAGTTAGCATATCATGGTACTTTAATAACGTACAACCCCCCCCCCCCTCCCCTTTCAGTTCAGTGCCTTATTGGTGGTTTCTTTTCATAAAAGAAGAAAATCACACTTGGAAACTGCAAAGTCCATCTCTACCAACAGAAAGTAATAGAAATTCCCACCAGTTTTAAGTGGAATGAAGGAGTCGTTAAAGTCATAGGGAAAATTTTACAGTCTAATATTTTAACGGGTTTTATCAATTCATATTTTATAAAACCTGATCATCTTCTTCTATGTTTTTATCGCTAAACTCCTTTAATTTGGACTTTGGAATCAGCAAGGATACAATCAATTTTATTGGTTTCTCAATTTTAAAAAGCTTGTAAAGATTATATTTGAACCTGCAATTGAAAATGATCGTTGACTTTTTTCCTTCCGTTTAAAACAAATTTAAGAACACCATCATTAATATATAAAATTTTTCAGAGAAGGGATAGTTGAAAATATATGAAGTGTAGCACTTCTAGACAACTGGTATCCTTTCCTGAAGACTTATCTGGCAAGCTATCAGAACTGAATGCTATAAAAAGCTATTTTATTTACGAATCTGTTAAGAATCGTGACTCCTATAACTGAGCTAGTAAGAAAAAGAACAATTAAAATACAGATTGTTATTTACAGTGGAAAGATTGACATCAATAAAATGGGAATAACTGCAGAGAAATAAACATATGCATGATCAAAATTCATTAAAAATAAAATCAGTTTCCTTCAATCCTAATTATCTTCACTATGTCTCTTACCTCTGGCAGATTTTCTTCTTAGTGTTGGAAGCTGTAACAACAGTTTTTCACTTAAGAGGAGTGATAAATCTGAAATCAACAACTGTTAGTATGATTGGTAGTTTGCTGGAAGAAAATGCTTTTTGTGCAGGATCTTGTCCAAAATTCAATCAGGCTTCAAACCAAAGCATTCCACTCAGAGAGTTCTCATGAATTTTCAGTAATGAACAAGATGGGGTGGGTGGGGAAATATTTACCAGTGTCTCTAAGGGTCTTGAACTTCATGCTCCTTTGCAGAGGTGATTTACTGATCTCAATTATTACAGTTGGGATTTTCAGTAGATGGCTGCTTTGCCCATATATAGTGCATGCAACATGTGGCAGGGCACGGCTTGAAGCAGTGAGCTCTGCTTTTCCCACTTGATTACTTGTGTCAAGTTACAAACAGATGAAAGATGAACAAACTGTCCTTAAATTATTCATAATGGGATGGAACATGATCTGAAAAGGTAGTTGTTCTACCTCCAATGATTTCAGGCCTTAGGGAGTATGAATGCTTGTGTAGACACAAAAACTGGAGAACAAGGGCAAGGATGGATGCTTCAGCAACCATGGTGTGAAGATTAACCTTGAGGACATTTCTGGAAGATATGGTTTGAGTTAACAATAATGAAGAAAGAGTAACAAAAGTCCACGAATTTTTCTATGACTGACTGTGAATTTATCATCAAAGACTTGACATTGAAATAAATGTAATCAAAGAACGTTTTATTTTCAACTAATATTCAATACTTCACCTTATTTGGACATGCCAGTTCTGACATTTGATTTTAGGCTGATATTGTAAATGAGAACACGAAACAAAAAATCACAAGGTGTATTTTTGTCAGTATGGTGCTGAGCACTTCCAGAGACCCCTTCTGAAGCTTCTGTCCTTCTGTTAACAATCAGGACTCACTGTCTGACTTAGACCACTAATTTTCTGGCCAGGTAATTTACGATTATATACCCTTCTGTTGTATGGGTCAGTCTTCTAAAATGATGGTTGTACATTTCTGTAAAGAAGCAGCAAAATTTATGCAGAAATGTACAAAAAAACTGCAACTCCTACATCCAAGAGAGAAAAAGGCAGGTTGCTAGGAAAAAACATGAAAAAGAAAGATGAAACCCATCAAGCTTTACTTCTGTTATCCATATTCACATACCCATAGCCAAAAATTCTTCATCAATTAATCTCTTGCCATTTAATTTATCTACTCGCACTCTATGAAATGTGTTGCTACTGAGAGCTCTGCAAAAATCATCGTTATTAACCAATAGTTAAAAAAGAAAAGCTGTTCAAAAATCTTATCGTAAGACTGAAAATTTATGTTGTACACATCTGTGACAACAGTAAGTGAATATTAACTATTTTTCCTTTCTTTTCTTTGGCTAGTACTTTATGTTCTCTTTAAATGCCTGAAGTGTCTAAAGCACTGTATTAAAAAAAACAGCTGTTTTATAAAGTATTGAACTTGTGATCTTACAGCTTTAACAAGTATTGCATTGAAAATGTTTGTTTATATAAGACTGTAAAATGCAAATATTCAAATATATAACAGTTTATCTTCTAGTAGAAAGGTCAGCCCAACTGAAAAGACTTCAGGAAAGAGTAACTGATGTATAGAAGACTGATTTACATCCACTAAGAGGCTTCTAACGTTGTAGGTTGATTGTGTTAAAGTAATGAATCATGGTGTAAAATAAGAGTAATTCAGTTTAAGAGCAGAGACCTGCTTTAGATTTACACAAAGGTTAAACTCCAGTATGTATCCAGCAATCTATGAATACTGCCATTGCATGTTCCCTTCTAATTCTTTTTTAAATGTCTGTGTATCAAATGCATGAGTTTGTATTTTAACATGCAAAAAGCACAGTCATTTCATGCACCTTAGGTCCGGCATGTGACTGAATGCCTTGATGAATCAGAGCTTAGCTATTTTATGTTCTAGGTTATTATGTTTGGTCTTGGAGAAATGTTCAACTAATGGGGATTTAAGAGAAAAAAAAAATGCATGGAAATTTTTTGTGGACACCTGTCTATTTTTTTCTCACTTTTTTTTTTAATACAGGAGAATAACCTGCATGTTTTGAAGGGTTGTGCTTTGTGATATATGGAGCTCATCTGAAAGAGAATGAGCCTTTTATGTCCAGGAGAATGGAAGGGAAAAGAAAGACTGAGACTCCCAAAACTCTGCAGCTTCTCCCTGCTCTCAGGGGACAGAAAAACTCTCGGAGCCCAGTATCGTCAAAGCACACATACAGATCACCAGCACCCTGTATCAAGAAAGCAAGAGTAGCCCCACAATGTCCTTCCAGCCATTCTCCACTGTGTGCTAAACATTGGTGAGAAAAAAGGGGAGCTAAAAGCCATAGCACACTTCACCTCTGGCTTTACATCCTGTAAAACATTTCATTTTGCCTTTATTTTGGCTCTATTAAATAAACAAATCTGTACTGCAGAAATGGTAGTTAAGTGACTTTTAATGCTTTTAGTGGGCTTCATGTGGGAGACACTGGATTTGTATTAATTTACACCAGCTGATGAGCTGGCACAGTGTGTATTCTCTGCAGCTTTTATGAGATAACTAATGAATAATTCAGAATTACAGTGCTTTGCATGGTGGTTGTGCCTCACAGAGGGAATGACTGCCATCACTGTGCTGAGAGATGTTTCAAAGGCTCTGTACTTTGATTGTAAAGTTTTGAAATGCTCCTTGGAAGAAATCCAAACTAACCCAAAATACTGCAACTTCTGGTCAGATTCCCACCCAGTTCCAGTATTTCAGATCTAAAAACTTTCAAAGTTTTTATGTAACAAGGCAACTAGTATTCCCTCATCAGGTCATCAAGATGACATATATAATGTCATCAGCATCAGGCACCCTCCTCCTCACAGTTGCTGCTTTTCTCTTCAAATTTTCCAGTACAGGCAGCAGTCCACGTGCTGAACTCTATTTGGGATAGTAAAAGCCTTACCTTGTTTAGATGACTTGTTCCCTCATTTTCCTAGTAGGATGAATGGAGAATTTTGGACAGAGCACATCCTTGGCCTTAGGCTGACCCCACCAAGAGACCAGCTGTAAGACAACTCCACTGTAGCTGTGAGCAGATTTTGGTATAACACTGAGCATCCCCAGAATTCTGTCTTCACCCACAGAATTCATGCTCTGGCATAAGTAATTTTCTGACAGCAACTGTAATGCAAGTGTAATGATGGTGAGAGATGCCAGTTTGATAGATCTGGAGAGCTGCAGCCTGTGAGCCTTGTTCTTCTTTTTCAAGAGGACACAAAGCAGGAATTTGACCCCATCCCTATCTCCATCATCTGCATACACAGATTTCTCTCCAAGCTGTAAGAGATTTCCTCAGGAGCAAGCCAGATAGTTTTCAAGCAGGGTAAATATAGCCTTTGGAGGAAGCTTTCCTATGTAGGGAAGCCAACATCGCCTTGTTACAACTGGTTTCCACAGTTCAAACACCATTTTTCTCTGTCACATAAATTATTTTACTAGAACTCTTTAATATCCAGAAATATTTTATTAAGTGAATAATGCAGCTGACAGAAGGTTTTTGTGCTAAAGAAGTATACAGCTGTAAGGTTGAATGGAATATCAATGGGTGATGTTTTCTGAAGCTCTCCCTTCTGGATTCTTTCTGCTACCCCTCCAAAACTGGGCATAGGATTTAACATGTGGCCTTGCCAATTCTGAAAAGGGCTAAATAAATACGCCATTTCTTTTATGGAACTATCCTCTTAGTACTACCTAGAATGCAGATTGATTCTTCTGCAAAACACCATGTTTGACTCATCATGAGTTTGAGATATGCAGTATTTCCGAGATCTTTCCTGCTGAACTGTTGCCCGGCTACAGATATTCTCCACTTCATATCTGCATTTCAGTTCTTAGGAACTGGAATTTATCTCACCTTAAAAAAAGCCACTCAAAAGCTAAGCATTTTGTCTATGCAGTTCCCTGGGCTTCATCTAGTTGTAATGCAGAGACACAGATGTCTCTAGAGGGCAATTTACCCCATCTGTCCTAGATGCCTGGATTTCACATAAACTATTGCAACTTGTCTTTCAAGAACTTCATCCTGTTTGGACTATTTCCTCTCCCAAGATCACACTGAATTCTCAGCTTTTAGCCCAAGTGCTTGTCAACCTTTTCACCTTAATGTCATACATGTAGGAGATAAAGATCATGTTTATAGCCCTGTCTTTAAGTGGTCCCCTTTATTGATAGGTATGTTGGACGAGGCCTTGGGTGATATGGTTTAGTGTGAGGTGTCCCTGCCTATGGTAGGGGGTTTGGAACTTGATGATCTTAAGGTCCTTTCCAACCCTAACTATTTTATGATTCTATGATTCTATGTTTAGGGTAGGGCTTCCAATCGGTTGTATAAGAACTCATGGGTGTTTTATCTAAATTCTACTTCCTTAGTTTGTTTCTAAGAAGTAGTGCCTGTTCAGGACATCTTACAAGGACTATTTCTGCAATCTCTATATCCAGGAGGCTGGCAATCATATCTGGAAAAGAAATTTGGTGTGCTTGATATGGTTTCTTTTTGAAACACCTACAGAATTCTCCTTTCAAATTTTTCTTTTAACTATTTTCTTTGTATCTTTTGATTAAATAATGACTGACAGTTAGGCTCTCTGGCCTTCTAAATCCTGCTTTTAAAGTATGGTGCAATGGGCTTTCCTGAGATTCCTAGTCATCCATGAATTCTCAAAAATAATCGGGACTGGGTCAGGTTGCTTTAGCTAAGTTCTTAGCAGTGAACTTGGCGGTATTCAACATCTTCCATTCTTTAAATGTATTTTTCCCTTATCTTTCGTTCAAAAAAACTCAACCAAACATAAACATCTGATTAAGTATGTGTTTAATGCTATCATAATTAACAAGAAATGGAAACAGTGGAACAATTAACAGACTTCTGTGGAATTTTATTCTTTCTAAGTAGTGAAACTGTCTTCCTCTGATTTATAATGTGTAGGTACATTTTGTTCTTGTTTCCTGTATATTCTTGCCTTACATTTTCTAGTTTTATCCATGTGTTTTTTGTTCCCATGCTTAGTTGATTTTCCTGGATCTCAGTTTCTGTTATTTCATTTCAACTGACAGTAAGTCCAATAAGGTCACTGGTCTACAGCAGTGATCTTGATTTTTGCGTGCTTCAGAAGTGTGCCATCAGGAAGTATTCACCTCTTTCTTCTTATTATATATTTATAGTATGTTGGGATTTTGACACCCCCTTTTTTTGTTGCCCTTCTTTTCACCAAGAAACAGGAGACATTCAGATGTTTCTTGCCTTCTCTTGGATTTCAGAGTAAAGATGTTTGCTTGTTCTTTGTGTACAAAGGAATTCAGCTCATTTCTAACTTTTTTTTTTTCCCAAAGTGTCTGTACCAGTGTTCAGATTCTGCAATTTAGAATACTGTTTCTTTGTGATGTCATTTTACAGCTTCAAAGGGTCATTTAATTTTATTCTTCTCAAGGAGCATCCTGCAAACACAGTACACTTCTGGGACCAAACCTTAATTTCTTTGGGAACTACTTGGTCCACTATATAAGAAATGCAGAGCTGTCACTTCATCCAGGAAGAAGACAATGTATGTCTCTCTCTTTATGAACTCTTTTACCTGTCTTTTTGCTGATTAACATCATTCCCCTCCTCTATCCTACTACATAGCAGGTACTCAGTGCTAGTAACTTCTTTACTCTAGAGCTAGTTTCTTGGTGCTTACAGCAGTAACTATGACAAATTTAAAACTGAATGTACAATTTTATAAGCACTACAGAAACTCAAGGATATAAAAGATTATAAAACGTATTTTTCTGGATTTGTTGCAGTAATACTAAGGGATGTTCCACTGCTAATTTTCCTTCCATAACTTTCATTCTGGTTTCTATCCTCCTGTCCACAAGATACAAAATTTTCACATTATCCACAATATTTAAAAAAAACAAAACAAACAACAAAACTTACTGTAGAATCATAGAATCATAGAATAGTTAGGGTTGGAAAGGACCTTAAGATCATCTAGTTCCAACCCCCCTGGCTGGGGGCAGGGACATCTCACACTAAACCATATCACCCAAGGCCTCGTCCAACCTGGTCTTGAACACTGCCAGGGATGAAGCATTCACAGCCTCCCTGGGCAACCTATTCTAGTGCCTCACCAGCCTAACAGGAAAGAATTTCCTCCTTACATCCAATCTAAACTTCCCCTGTTTAAGTTTGAACCTGTTACCCCTTGTCCTATCACTACAGTCCCTAATGCAGAGTCCCTCCCCAGCATCCCTATAGGCCCCCTTCAGTTACTGGAAGGCTGCTATGAGCTCTCCACGCAGCCTTCTCTTCTCCAGGCTGACCAGCCCCAACTTCCTCAGCCTGTCTTCATACGGGAGGTGCTCCAGTCCCCTGATCATCCTCTGGACTTGTTCCAACAGTTCCATGTCCTTTTTATGTTGAGGACACCAGAACTGCACACAATACTCCAGGTGAGGCCTCACAAGAGCAGAGTACTGTAGAATACTGTATGTTTTATAAAACTCCTTTTTTTGCCTGTTGCTAAGGGTACAGGATGCGCAGTTGTGAACAGTTGTAAAATAAGTTACTTTACATACACATTTCTGCAGCAATAAATCAGTCACTAGAGAATCATTCTCTTGGAAACCAAACAGTGTGGGTGAGTAAAGAGGTTTGGGAGTAGGGATAATCAGCCATGGCTACATCTGCACAACAAGGACCAACAATAGTCTATCCCAGAGCATTGTGTAATACAACAAAAGTCTCCCCCTTAACCTTGAATCTGTCTTTGTCTGAGCAAAATCCATATTTAGTTCATTGCTCCCAAACACACAAGCATTAGCTTATAAAAAAAAAAAAAGATGAAGTTTAGTCCATCTGACCCTTTCTTGTTTTCCTCCATTCAATGTTATTTTTTTACAAAAGTCCAGCATGTTACAAAAAATTCATATGTGAAAGAAATCTGGATGTGAACAGATAAGGGATGCAGCATGATCTTTGCTGCCATTTAATCTTCCATTGTTTTTCCCATGAGCCTAGACTGCAGCTAAAACCCCCTAATTAAATAATGAATTATGAAATACCTCCTGCCTCTGCTGGAATACTCCCTCTATCCTCTAGGCTACTCCTGTGAATATTGGTTAGACAGAATTGAATATCCATGAGAAACTTTGCCAACATTTCTAACACTGGAACTCAGATTTTATTTTTTGCAGTGCTAAAAATTTGTTTGTTGACTATTTATGAGTCTCTTGTCCTATTCTTCATTCCATCTTCCAGGGACGGAAAGAGAATGGAGACTGGGTAGCTTCTTAAAGTAGCAAACCCTTTGTTAGCTGCCATGGTTGATGTCACTGATTCCCAGCTCTCTTGTCTTCACAGAATGTTTCCACAGCACAGGCTTGAGTTGTCTTTTGCTCTTATGGCAAGTTGGATAGACAATTACCCAGTCAACTATCCCTCCTGATGCAGAGCAGTTGCTAGGGCTGTTTTATTTCTTGCCTGATTAAAATATTTTTCTAGGACCAAAGGACCAAGGGAGTAGCCTCTAGTACACCTGCTCATCTCATGTTCTGTGCTGGACCCAGAGGTCTTGTCCTACCTCTCAAAAGGGATTTCTATGTTTATGCCAGAGGGCAGCAACTCTGTTTTGAACTGAGCAGCTTTGACCTCTACTAAACTCAAGCAAAGCCAGGCTGTAAATGAGAAGTATCTCAGAAGAAAACTAAAGCTTTTTTTTTGGTTTGGTTTGGTTTTATGGTTATTATCATAATAGCCTTCTTTACCACAGTAAAAGAGAAGGCAACATCCACTGGGATTTTACTTGTATATAGAGTGAATTAACAAACAAGGCAAATATACTGACCTGCAGTGAATACAATGTTGATATGTAATGGAAAATTATCCAGCTCCAGAGGTTCAGTCTGTTTCAGCTCTTAACACTAAAGGCAGCTTTGAGGTCCAACAGATGCAATATCCTGTTTGTATGCATCCAGTAGGATACAGGGATTTAGGATGATTGTCCATACATAGGATATGACGTCCTTTGGGTGGATCATACATATATCTATTTAAAACCTCTTTCCTGATTTAAGAAAAGAAGATTGCTTAATCTGTGGTATCCAAAAACCAGCAGTCCAGGGTGTTAAAACACAACAGAGAGAATAGACCCCTGAAAGCCACTGAATTACTGAATGTTTTCACTATGCCTGGGGCAATAAGCAATACTTGTTTAATTTTCCTGCTAGAAAAGATTACAAACCTTCTTTGAAATAATTCAGAGAGCCACAAAGTTTGACATTGAGGCTGCTTCATTTAGTACTATTTTTATTTGGTTAAATTTTAACTAGAAACTCTGAATTTTAAAAAACAAATAAAAGGACTTAACCGCCTCTTTTTTTTTTCTTCCTTTTTTTTTTTTTTTTTATTTTCTCAAACATACTTCTTTCTTTGCCAAATCACATATAACAGCTGCAGACTTTATAACATTATATAAATGTTCAGATTGGGTATAAAAGATTGAATATAAAATTCCAGTGCATAGAACAACTGGTATAAGAAGAACAAAACTGAATCGACTAAACGTTCATTTAATCTACCTTTGTTAATTGAAACCTTCATCAGGGAGCAGAAAGAGCCTATTTTCCTTGCAAGGTGCTTTGGTGGTGGTAGTAGTTCTGGGGAAAAAGTACAGTAAGAGCAGAATTCCCTCTGGAGGTATCTGGCTTGAGAAGAAGACAAAACTATAATTTTACTTTAGCTCATGGCTCCCCCTTAAGTAGGTTGGGAGTTAGGGAATTCTGCAAGAAAAGAAAACCTGGAGAACATTTACTGTTTTGTTCCAGCTCTGCAGTCCCAACGGACTCAGCTCTGTGCCAACATCATAACAGATAAGGCAGAGGAAAGAGAAAGCCAAGAGTGAATAAGCTCACAGCTTGGGGATACGGCGCTAAAGAAGATACATTCTGCAACATTCACTGCTCTGCTCTTTTTGCATCTATGCTACATTTAACATGATCTGTTTCCAAGATAGCTTCCTTCTGGAAGTCACTCTCACAGCCTGGTCCTGGGAGGTATTAAATGCCTTGCACTCCCACTGACGTCAGCAGGTGCTGAGCGCACAGCACCTGGGATGGGGCCCACTGCCCACCCTGGTTGCTCTTCCAGGTGCTTTTCAACCAGCATACCTGCCTTTAAATGTTGATGCTCTCTTCTTATGCTTGCAAACACTTCTGTATCCCAGTTGCTGACTCCCACAAATTTTATCTGTGGCTCCAGCAAATGTGGCTCCCATTTAAATCCAGACAGTCTACCACCCGTGGCATTTAAATGCAGTTGCTGAGCCTGCTGGAGTCTCCCACAGACTAACCATTGCACATGCCATCTGTGCTGTTCACCTCGTACAGCAAGAGGATGAAATGGACTTTTTATGCTGTTGTATTTAAGTGTTAAGGTAACTGAAAGACAATGACGTTCATTTTGAATGCTTCCTTCAAGCCATGCTGCCCGCTTTCCCTTCAGCATTGCCATGTTCCTTCTTTCTGCTCCATCCCTGCTCCATGTGCTCAGGGCTTGAAGCTCTAAGATGTGTGAAGCCACAAAAGAGTACACAGCTTTGTTAACACCTGTTGGGAAGGTGAAAACCATGAGAAGGTCCAAATAGGCAGAAATGCCTTAAAGGAAAGGAGTAAGTGAAAATTTTGCTGGCTAGCCAAGGCCTTATTTGCATATTTTATTTCTTTTTTTACATAACAGGCTGAAACTTTTTGTTCTAGAATGATTTTATTGATAGTACAACTTTACAAATGCCTGGGCAAAAGACCCTGCAGCAGGGTGAGTGACTCTCAGAAAAGACACAGAGCAGAAGGATGAGAGGAGGGAAGAAGGCACAGGAGGCTCCCTTTAGTGGAGAGGAGGGAGTGTGTCTCTGTGC
Organism: Pezoporus wallicus; assembly: GCF_028554395.1. NCBI lineage: Eukaryota > Metazoa > Chordata > Aves > Psittaciformes > Psittacidae > Pezoporus > Pezoporus wallicus. The sequence goes on from NW_026642654.1 coordinate 608,744, forward strand.
TATAGGCTCCAACTCCATTGCCCAGGTGCTGCCAAAGTATCAGAGGAGTGGTGATATGAGGCTGAGTCCAGAGCGGTCCTGCTCAGGTGCATGAACCTCCACATCCAAACAGTACAGAGGGACTTTTAGTCTCTAGTGAAACTATTGCCATCTGTTCTTATTCCTGACTGATCACCTTGAGCTACACCCCTGTCTGCTAAATTCTCAGCAGCCCAGCAATTGGAGGAAATGGAGCTGCTCTGTTTTCTTGGTCTTTGCTTGTGTCTCCTGTCTGGTGATTTCAGCTAGGCTTAGTAGTAAAAGTTATGGAAATTGCATGCCCCTGAATGCCTCCAAGCTTGGACACTGAACTGGAAGTGGTACAATAAGGAAGGTATAATCATGACTTCCTCAGTAGCCAGTCCCAGCTACAGTAGAAGGAAAGGTTCAGAGCTGTTGCCATAGCACTATGAAAGATGAGAGCTTTTTCAACTGTTAATTATTCAGCTTTTCCAAGCTAGTGTTCTGCTTTGGCCTGCTCCCCCAAGAAAGTCTTGTTAGTTTAAAAATATTGCTTACAAGTGGGAAAGCATTGCTTTTTCTCAAGTATCCGGATGGTGCAGTTTAGGTCATGTCAACCAGATGCAGAGATTCCAGGACCTGAACAGTGAATCCACATGTTCCAGCCCATCGGCTGAATGGGGATTTATAAGCTAGAGTCTGGAAATACCATGTTCACTTGGGGCTGCATTTGAGCTATTCAGTCTCTCATCTGAACCTGCACTGCTTGGGCACAGTACTGCACAAGTGGGAGTGTGCTGCACCTGGAGCAGAAATAGGTTCTGTCTGTTCAGGTTGTCTGCCTCTTCACTGCCCACCTGTCCACTCCATGATTCTGACATGAATCATAGAATCATAAAATGATTAGGGTTGGAAAGGACCTTAAGATCATCTAGTTTCAACTGTCCTGCCATGGGCAGGGACCCCTCACACTAGACCATGTCCATGCAACCTTGTATCTGGGGTTCTTTTGTAGTTAATGGAAGGAAACTGGCACTTGTAGCGTGTGATTCATCAATGCATGTAGCTCTTTGCATTAGGATAAGACTAGTTGTGTCCTAGAAATAGGTGCATTTGTTCAGGCTAATTCCAAGCCTATTGCCTAATTCTGTATCTTTTGCCTTCACTGGGACTCTTTATTTCTGGCTACATATTCCTCCCTCTCTCTCACTATTACATAACCTCCTGAAGGTATCTTGTTCAAATTCCACCTGCTTCTCAGACCTCTACAGTCTATCCAATAGTCCATTGTTAATTCTTTTTTTTTTTTTTCGTCTGCGCTTAACTCTTCACATAACTTCTCTGCTAACTTCTGCACCACAGCTTACTTTCTAGACACACCTATGGACTACCCTGACTCAAGACATCTGACTAAAATCCAGAGCCCTCCCTCCCCTCTTCTGTCCTTCAAACACTCCCTTCTTCAAAGCTCTTTCCTTGGGGAACTATTGACCATCTGAACTGGTTTTAAACTGTCTTCAACTTTTTGCTGTTGTTGATAGCCTCCCTTGATATATGCTTCTCCCTGTCTTCCATCACTCTCCTCTTGGTTGCCTTCCGCCTTTGTAGCACTTGTTTTCTCATCTCCTCACTTCTCTTGAAACTTCTCATAAAGCATTGTCAAATTATTGACTTCCTCTTGCTCTTTTCCTTTCTCCTTTCATTTGGAGACATAATTTTACCCTAGAGATGTAGCAAAACACTATTTTTAGAGCTTTCAAAGTTGCCTCTGTGTTGAGATTCCATGTTATGTGATTTCATCTGTCATTTCATTTACCACTGCTATATTAGTTAGGGGGTTGGCTGTCACCTCAGCACAACTTGCTGTCTCAAACTTCATTTCATTACCAGTGACAGCAGTTCCCATCCTTTTCTGCCACTAAGGTCTCTCCTCCATGTTTCAGCTGAACATTTCTACTTCTTCCTCCACAACATTTGCCAAGTCTACTCTCCAATTTGTGTATTAACAGTGCAATACATTAATGATATATACTAGCTGTCATGATGTGTCAATTAACTGATGATATAGAAAACACAATATATGGAAAGATGATAGTAGCCAAATGCAGCAACACAGATCCCAAAAGTTTACTACGGTACCTAGGGAGGAAAACAGCTTGGCATGCGCTGAGTGCAACTGCACAAAAGGATGAAATTTGCTAATTAACTTACATGTCTATGACACATTCCTAGTTAGAACCTACACTATGCTGCTTATGTCATAGACTTGGATGTTCACAGCAATAGTTATACTGAATGTGTCACAGAAACAGATCCTGAATTTTAGCTGAAGTCTGGGAGTCTGCAGTTTTTCAAGGTTTTTTCATGTGAACCTGCTGACAACTTTAGCTGCTATTCTTCTTCAGCATCCATCAGTATAAAACATGCAGAAATTCTTGGGGTAATATGCATCACACACCTCTATCTGCTTTAAGATTGAAGTCTGTGACAGGCAGTAGAGATGTTTCTTAAACTAATGGCAAAAGAATCCGTATCCAATTCAGAGTCTGAAGCCCAAAAGCATATAGGTGTAAAATAGTGCTTTCTTACTAAAATAAAATAAAATAAAATAAAAATTTAAGTTCCAGAGTTGCTCCAATGTTGGATATAATGGAATGCTTTCTCCAGTCATTTCAGTTGTCTCTTTATTTAGTTATTTATGTTTTTTTTTTTCTGTCTTGTGCTCTTGTCTCTCTCTAGAAACAATGTATGTTTGTATTATTATCAGCAGCTCACTCAGATTCTCTGAAAGTGAGAGGGGGAAGAGGAAAAGAGTTTCATGACTTTCAAATAGATCCCAATATGTCCATACTCTATCACCTTCTGTGACCCCCAGTTATACAATAACATGTTCTGCAACAGCATCTGGTGGAAAAGGAAATTTCCAAACATCATAGAACATCAAATAAGCTTATGTTCAAGTTCCTGATTTGAACAGTTTCAAGGAGCTCTTGTTTTATCTGAACTTTTTTCACCCAACCTAAAAATAACACTAGATTTTGTTTTGCTTGAGAAGGAAAAAATTCGTAGCATGTGTGTGACTCAGAAGAAAACCTGTTTGTTTTCTGGAATAAGTAAATGATGAATCATTGGTGGTTTACCACATATATTTCTCTGCACATGAGATGTGTTGTGCAGTTAAATTTAGGCTTACTACCTCAAGGCCTGATTCTGCAGTCCTTGATTTCACTGGTACCTGTGGAAAAGCCTTCTGCAGAGAAGTCTGACTAAAGTACTAGGGAGCCAAAGCCAGCAGGTTCATTCCTGTGCCATAGGAAAAGGATGCTGAATTTGTCCCTCCAAGAACAACTTTCAATTAACAGCGCAATCCTACAGCTTCAAGAAAGGCCTGGCTGGAAATAAGAGTATATTTCAGAAACTGGAATAAGCTAACATCCCACTGCTCCTCCCAAAGGGAGAGCAGACTGAAAACAAATAGATTGAGAAAGCCTATACATTTCAGGACACAGTAATCCAGTTATAATTAGCTCGTCTCAGCGAGGCTCTCCAGCCATCCTTCCATGCAGCAATGGCACAGATTTACCCTGGATCACTGTAAGCCACCTATTCCTCCTTCTGGGGTCACACCTGTGGCTGTTAACTTTAGATGCTTCCTCTTCATTTTAAGAAAGCCTATTTAAAGTGCTTGTACTTTAATATACTCTAGGGAACAGGCCTATATTGGCAAAAAGATGGACCAGATGACTTCATAGTCCCTTTCTATCCCAGATTCCTGCAATTTCTTCGGTGTGTTTTCCTGTTAACCCTGCCAGCACCCAGCCATGTGATACAAATAGCAGCTCACAAAACAGTCAGTAATGAAGGCTTGACACTTATATAACCTACACCAGAAAATCTCAGAGCCTTTTCTTTCCTAATAGAGAGTAGTGTGGAAAACAAACAAATAATTGTGTTTTGATATGCTGGCAGATATTAAAAGCTTTCAGGAGGCAGGAATCCTGGCGTGCAGATTTGGTGAATAACTCATACTGAACTCAGGCAATGGACAAACGAGGTTGGATGAAAAAAGAATCAAACCACATTATGAATTATCACTTGAAATGAAACTCAGGACATTCAGGAGATTGCAGTCTGGCTATTATTTACACATTATACTTCTTTGGTGACTAATGAGGCTCAAACTGTTGAAAGAATAGTTTTAATAGTTCTGATGCTACATTTGCTTAAAAAGGAGACTTCATCAGAAATGTTCTTGTAGACAGGTCAGGGTCAGAATCCATGTTGTGGGGTGTTTACGCTAATGAAATTGATGATTTTTGGATTCAGCCATTACATTAGTAATGAAAATGATGAAGCTGATGAAAGATAAACTGAGTAGAGCATTTTTTCAAGCATACTGATAAATGGAAAAGAGATTTTATGGTGTTAAAACAATGATAATAAAGAAGATGAAATTCACTGGTATCTGGTTGCTAATCATTATGCCATATGAACCTTCAGAGTTTATATATTTGCTTCAAAATGCTTTACCTGGATAAATGTATTTAAAGGTTTAATGTATAAGATTTAGTGCCCTACAAATCTTCACAACAGCTGACAGCTTCCTTGCCATTTGAAGAGATGAGCTTGGAAGATGGACTATTAAGGTCTCCTTAGGGAGAGCAGATGGGGTGAGAATGACAAGGGAAAAGGATTTATCATGAGATGATTTGAGCTGAGATTTAGACTGAAAATTACCAAACAAGATAGGGACTTACAGATGTCACTTCTACAAACCAGGACAATCAATAAGGTCTTAAACACCAGATTCCAGCAAGGAAGAAGGAAAACTGATGGCTTGGCTCTAGAAAAGTGCTCTGGAATTTAATTTGCTTTACCATAGATACAAATGTAGTTCATTTGAAAAGTGTGTGAGGGGCTGGATGGGAGGAGGTAAGGAAATGCAGTGCTCTGAGAAACCTGAAAAAGTATGAGTGCAAGCTCTATGTCTTTCAGAAAACCTCATGAGAAGATGAAACACAAAATATTCCTCAGACCACATTCTGATCTTTCCTTAGGGCTGCATTTTGGGCTCAGAGAACATCTCCATTTATGCTAGCAATCAAGTAGTCACAGCTACAGCCCTGGTTTCTCTCATGGTAAATCTCCTCCCTTACCCTAAGCTCTAGGCCTATAGTGAAGTCATTATGCTAAACCTCTGACATCCCATGAACTTCCATAGCAACAGAGCATGATGTCCTAAACACAAGATTAGGCACTAAAGCAGAGCCTGTGTAAAAGAGGAAATCAAGTTGTGTGGGCGAAGGCTGTAATCTGGACACACATGACACACCTGCCTGCCCTGCCCCAGTGAGGGAAGAGTAAAGCTGAGGTAGTAAAAGCTGGTGAGCTGAGAGCCAAGCTGGTGATTCAGTTTGTGGCACTCCAGGGAGGCGTTGCTGGAGTCCTGTTATCCTTCACTGCTGAAGGCAATTCTTGTCTGGCTTCCTTCTGCCAAAATGCTGCATACTTGATCTGTCTATGCTATCCCTCAGTAGGCTAGGCTTGAGCACTGACAAAAAAAGCACCATAGCTAAGCAGAACTATAATGCTTCCTGTACTCAATGCACTTCAGCCAAATTCATGGTTCACTGTAATCTAAGATGGTCATACAGTAATTTAGAGCCCCTTGAACTCACATTCCCTTATGCATTTAGATTTCATGAAGATAAAGCCCTGTTGACATGGGAAAGTTTTACCGGTTATATAGACAAAGTTAAACTGGTGTAACCATACCCTGAATATCTTTGAGTCCGTGGAGGCTCCTTTGAGTGTAAAAGTAACCTTTTCAGTTTAGCTTATACCTCTTCTTAGGCTAAACCTGAAAAATTCACATTGATATTGTATTAAAGGAGTACCCCTAACCTCTGAGCATGGACACCTTTACAGAGCTGATAAAGTTAGGAGCCCAGCTGCCCCGGAAAGACTCTGGGGTCACGTGTGTGCATCTGGAATATGACTGAAAATTTCAAAGTTATGAGCATAACCACTGTCGCCAAAACAGAGTGTTCTGAATTTATCACCAGTTTACTACAGATTGCTTTTTGCATCAACTATGCAATCAGTTTCTCTAGGTTAATTTAAACAGAAAATAGGTGGCATATCAAAATAGCTAGTCCACCTTTTCCAACCTGAAACAGCTAAATATTAGTATCAGCATGGTCTTAGCTGGTTTGGAAAGGTGTTTGTAGTCACAGAATGGGTCCTATATCCCTAGAGGACGATCGGCGTTGTTGTAAGAGTAGATTTTCTTAGGGGGGGCCGAAAGCCTGTTCTTGACATAAAGGATTCCTGTCTGGTATTATGCCTTTTCACAGGGAAGGGAGGTCAACTACAGAAAGAATAAAATTGCCAGATATTTTTAAAAATGGACAAAAATATGTACTCTCTTCTGGCTGAACTCTTGGAAATCCTTGATGGGTTTTGGCTAAGAAGTTTTGAAAGAATATTTTGTTTGAGGCAGATCAAAATTCAGTCTGAAGCAGCTTAAGTGGTTAAAGTTTAATGATTTTCTGAGCTACTGAGAACACTTATGGTGGAGAAATCGCTGGACAAACTTAATAATAGTTGGTACTATTGATGGTTGAGAATGTAAATTCTTTGAGTTGGATAGAAGTGATTTCTGTGGTTTATAGGCATGGATACTCTTATTGTGCAGTTGCAGCTCTAACCAGCCTGGAATCCCTGAATTTCTGGCATCTGTCATACCTTGTGATACTCTTGGTAAATAGTCCACTGATTAGTGGTGTTTTTTTTGGACTTGATTTCATGGATTATTTTCTTTCTCCTGTACTACACAGGCAGCTCAGTAAGAGTCTGCAGCTTAATTAGTTTCCCTATCTTGATCAGAAATCAAGGTTAGATCTAGTTAGCTGAATTTAGACATCTAACTTGTTCCTGTATTTTATGAATCTCATGAAGTAGCTCTTCTAGAGTAACTGTGCCACTTTCTGTTGTAGTCAACAGAAAAAGACAGGTGACTTTGAAGGTTTCCAGAAAAGAGTCTGCTTAATGGTCAGATCTTTTCTTTCTGCAGCCCTTCAAAGACAACTGTATTTCTCCTTCTGACTGTAAAGGGAATTTAAGCCCTTAATGTCACTAGGTGCCTAAATTTAGGTGCCAAGTGAGTGCCTGAACAAAGCCAACACAATTCTGGTTCAGATTTATGGAGTTTTACACTGTATGAGTGCATATATATTTATGTATGCCTTTATCCAAGTTGTCACGCTTCTTTTGAGATATTTTTATTTATAAATATCAAAAGTTTGTATGGAAACCTGCCAGGTAACACTGGTTTTGTATTTCTGATTTCGATTTTGACACGGTTCGCAAATGCTATGCCTCCCAGAAGCACTAGCTCTCTTACTTCTTACTAAGTTTACTGATATGGCCTCACTGTGTCTGGTTTGCATTCTTTTTTTTTAGCCATCAGAAATTTACTGCCAAAAAATAACACATTTCAAACTGCACAAGTTACAGAAGCAACAGCAGATGATTCATTGTTTGAGCTTTAGCTTGAGTACTCAGCAGGAAAATACCATGGACAAATCTGTGCGCTAAAGGCAGCAGATAAAATGTTTGCTTTTTGTGTGCAATCAATTATTGTAAATTGTAGCTTTCAAGTCTTGATTGCACTGTAAAGAGGTGCGTCTCCATCATTGTCCATGTATGGCAAAGATGTACCATGAAATCCATGCTTTATGTTTAAACCAAGCCCTTTTGCCTGCCAGTGAACAGAAGCCAAAAAAAATGGTTGCAAATATTTCATAGAGCCAAATGTTTTAAAAAATGGTTGTAAATATTTCATAGAGACAAATGTTTTGTGTACAACTCTTTCTGAAATTAAACTGCTACCTAAACTGGGTAGCAAATATTAGCTCTAGCCAGCTATGGAAGAAAACTGAACTTGATTTAGTCTTTTAAGCTCACCACAACACTTTAAATGGTTCCTTCTGTCATTCAGAATGAAAAAAAAACAAAAAAACTCCACATTTTAAGCTAGCATATTTATTCCAAAGCACTAAAAAATCAAAACTTATGAAACAAATAGAGAAGTTGTTCACAAAATGTAAACACTCAGTATACTTTTCACATGTTTTTCTGTTGAGACCCAAAACCTGAGTATCTCTGGCTAATTTTGTTAATTAAATACCTCATGATATTTTTCATCTGATACTGTCAGACTTGTGTTTTCTGGCAGTAACCTAAATGTTGAACTCTTCCTAGTGTAAGAAGACACATCTCAAACTTCATTTTGGTTCCAAATTTATCCAAGTGCTAGTTATGTGTTTGGTTTTAAAGCATATAAATGGGCCCACTGAAACTGATGTGCTGTGAGTTACACACTAGTCAAATGATCAGATCTGATTTTGACTGTGGCTGTGCAAGTTGACAGAAGCTAATGGTATTGCCGAGACATAACTGAGGGCAGAATTTGGCTATGGTTCTGTGCTTGTCATAACTTACCATACTAAGCTAAATGTTAAAGGTTTTGTACAAGGAACTCCATGCAGAACTGGGATCTTGATGCAGAAATTCCTGTGGGCTATAACTTAAAATTCGTTCCTCTATTTTGATGATTGTTCATTTTAACACAGGGCTTTGATACCGCATTGTGCCAACAACTGTGGAATAGTCTGGTTACTTATATTTATCACTTTGAACTTCTGGAGGCTTATGAAACTGTTACAGAAGCCAGGAATTGTGCACTGTGTGCAATTCCAAAGCACCCAGAATCTTAAAGCTGCAGTTTACTCCTTCCCTTGAATTTTGACAAGTCCTGAGAGACATTGTTTAAGCTTCTGCAGAAAGTATCAGTAAATTTGAAAGGAAGTTAACAAAGGATAATTCTGTTTATGCATGTACAAGTATAATAACAGTTAATAACATTTTTCTGTGGTAACTTAAACAAAAACATAACCATGACCCATTATATTGGGAAAGGTAAGCACCAGCTAAACCTGGTTTTTGTATGGGATGTTCTACTAAAGAAAGCATGGCATTATCCCGATGGGACACTTGAATCAGTTCTAGACATTATGATTTGCTAATTTCCTTCAGATTGGGCTGGCAGCAGCAAAGGTGTGGGCTGGAAATATTAATGAAATGAAGGCCATTTTTAGCTACCTTTTTTCTTCCATTTTTTTACCTGTAAAACATTTCCTTTGAAATTCTGAGGTGCATATATCTAGTGCAGGACACTCTCAGTATAAAAAAGATCCGAGTATTGCTTAGCTTGCCCTATGAAGTTGTCCACCTGAGCTGGCAGAGGGATGATAGCAATAAATTAAGTCATTGAACTCTGGGATTACATTTATAATTTCGCTGTTGAACCAACCACATGGGGACATTCAACACCGTGTGAGCAAAGGGGAGGGAAGTATGGCAGACTGGGTATGGTGTGATTACAGCTGCTTGGAGATAGCACTCTTTTCATGCACAGATAACATCTGCGTGTCTTGCTCCAGCAGGTTTTTTCTAGAAAGCAGGTTACACTGAATAGATAATACCTTTGTGTCCTTCGGGGTACAAAGTGCTATGGAGTATTTCTGGTCACCTCCATTTCCTACTACTGCACAAAAAAAGAAGGAAGATGGAGACATTTTCAGATGCAAGTCATGACGAGGTGCCTGATACAAAGCCCAGGATTGACTCACTAGGCAAAAGCAAACCATGATTTTTGCCTATGCAGCTTAGCAGAAGGAAGCTGCTCTGGTGTATTTTGCAAATTACTGCTTTTTGTCCACCTGCGCTGGATATCTTCATCAACACAACTGCTGAATACTGAACTCAGGTGCAAACCAGACTCTCCAATCTCTTACCTAGCAACTCCTTGAATGGAAGGGGAAGTGAATATGGGTGAAATTGAGAAGGGTCTCATCCTCCCATAAAATCCAGATCTTTTCTATACCAGGAGAGAAGTGAAGCTGCAAAACATAATGGTAGGAGTTCAACTGAAGAGAAAAATTGGCACAGGACTGCCAGCTGAATTACACTTTTTAGCTTTGTGAGCCAGTTTCTGTTCTCATAGGGTGCAAATCTGGACCAGCTCCCCTGACTCCAGTGAAGTATTTCAGGATTTATAACTTCTGAGTGGAGCTGAATTTGGCCCTCTCTTCTGCAGACTGAAGTTATACTGTCGCTGCACAAACTCCAGTATTTTTAGCAGCAGTTGTCACATCTAATCAAACACAAAATTCAGCAGGATGAAGTGAGGAAAGTGAATGGTTGAGGTGATTTAAAGCCAAAATTCCAAACATTTTATTTAATCTTTATATTAACAGATAAATAAAGAAGTTTGTATGCGCTTATATTTATTTAAGATTTATTTACTGGTACTTTTATGCTCTTAACCAGTATTCCACTTCTGAAATCTTTAGCAGACACATCCTACCCTGTGACTAGTTCATTTAAGAAAAAAAACAAACAGCCCCACAACCAAAAAATCCCCAAACCCTCAATAATGATATAGTATCTTTTAAGCAAAACATTTTTAATGTTAATTCAACAACTAAGACTAAACACGTTTATTTATCAAGAGAGCAGAGACAATATCATGGAATACATTTTCCAATGGAAATCCCATATCATAAATGCTCTCAAGTTTTTAAAAAGAGTCTACGGCCCAAGAACTGATCATAAAAATTAGTTGATAAAAGAGGCAGAAAAAGAGATAACAATATTAATTCGTAAGCAGAACTATGTGTACACATAGGGACACAAATTTGGTTCAGTAGGCTATTCATTACTGATTATTCACTCATCTTTATCTTTTAATTTCCCATATCAAATCTTTTGAATTTATCATGAACTATGGAGATCGGCTGACATATTTTTACCTAGTCCAATCTGGCATGAGGCAATATCCCAGCTGGAGTGTTTTCATGGAAAAAATAGTGCCTTGTCAGTTATTTAAATAATACAAAGTTGGTAATCTTGAAGAATTGATTTTGAGGTGTCAGTATATTCTTTTTCCATAGTTTTAAGAAAAAGGATTGGGATAAAGCAGGAGTTTTCAAAGAGGTGAATTAATCGAGGATCTTGAATTCTCAGTGAGCAATTTGAAAAAGTCAATAAGTACAGCCTCCTGTACTCATTAATTTACTGTGGGACTATTTGGAAATATATTTTTAAAGTTTGATTACTGTTGTGAGACTGATTTGTCAAGAAGAAATGTCACATCTCTGTTGCAAAGAGCAGCCAAGTGAGACGGTGATCTTGTCATCCAGTTGTTCTCTGAGAAAAAGCTCAAGTTTTGTAGTTCCTAAAGCAAAAAGGCAAATCTCTGTGAAAGGAGACTCAAAGTGATAATGGTGTGGGGTTTCAAAATAATAGCTAATTCTTTAAGAACTCATTGCAGTTGGAGATACTCAGGAAGGCAAACTTCAAATTTGTGCCTATTTTTTTCTTGGAGTATTTCAAAGATCTCAAGGTTTCCAGTTACTTTTTATACATCTTTCTAAAATGACTGTATATGTGCAGTTACAGCTTTTCTGTGCATACCACCCCCACCCTTACATGGTCCCACTGGTATTTGTAACTGAGGTTGTACAGCCTGATTCACTCCAAACATGTTAAAAGGAGTCATGCTGCTGATTTCAGCGGCTTTTCAAGAAGCCTCGAGGAACCGAATGAATTCTGTCTTTTCTCCATTTAATTTTGTACTGGTGCTTGAATGGCAGAAATCTGGAACAAGATAGTCTATTTGGCTGCACATTTTCTGAGTTTAAATGAGGTGGGTGAGCATGCTTTAGAACGTGTTTGAATATCAACAACTTGCAAACAGGCTGTCTCTGTGGAAAACAGAAAACTCATAGATAAAGGAAAAGCTTTTGTTGTAAAATTTTACCCAATAGTTCATTTTTTTCTTCTTTAAACATCATGGAAAGAATAGAAGTTCACTGACAGGAGCGGGGTGAGGGACTGCTGCAGCAGTACCTTGTTTCCACTCTAAATCTAATAGGGGAGAAAAAAGTGTGGAGAAGGGTGGGAGAAACATGGCATATGTTTTTAGAGAAATGCTGGATTTGAGAAAAATAAGTTTCAAGAGGATTTATTTGGCTATGTGTCAGGCTGAGGAGTATTTCTCTGCTTGAAGTGAGCCAGATCACTGTGAGAACAGGGGCTGACTTGACGGATAACAGAGCAGACAGTGCAGAAGTAGCTCTGCCACCCTTGTGCCCCTTTCCCACACCAAGTGGCATGCCACTAGTGAGCCACAGGCCATCTAGGGTTGAATTCAGTGATTCAGGATGCTGACAATGTATAGGCTGTGCTTTCCCATTCCTTCATTTGGTATTTGTCTGGGTTTCCACTATTCAAGTGCACAGATGTTTACATGAAGCACATCCACATGTCCGTGCATCTTGCATCTCCCTCTCACATCATATCACCATATCACCTCTTTTAAGGACACACATCATATCATCTTTCTTAAGAGCAGCAGATCTGGCTCAAGTCCTCTCCTACCTGAAACTTCAGTTTCTCATCACAGCCCTGGCAGACAGATGCTCGCCATCTGCTCCTCTCATCTCTCACCTCAACATCCCGCTTTTGGTCCACTCCAGGGACCTGTGCCCTGGAGGTTTGTTCCCTCTTTGCCCTTTCCCCTACCTTTGCTGTTTCTTCAAGGCACACTCCTGCAGTGTCTTCAGCTATCTTTTGTTAATCCAGAGCTGCCAGCACCAGTTACCAATTTGCTAGCCTTAAAGGTAGCTTTGTGAACACATATTCATCCTTCTGGATACTCCTCCTGGGGCAGTAGCACTTCAAACTGTACTATGCAGGAGATGCCTTTTGAATCCCATCTCTCTGGGATATCCATAGAGACCCTGCTTCCTTCCTGGCCCATCTTTCTATAGAATTTCTAACAAGATCTTTGTTAATATATTGGGTAAATTATTTTCCTTCCATATTTCAAGTTGTCTTTTCTCTATGTATCATTCATAGACAAGTCTATCAGTTCTCTTTGGATCTTATCTGAGATCAGTGTTGTACAGCATGGCCTGTAATGCATGAAATCAGAGCAAGCTGTATGCTTATGCCATGCGGCATGGCTAATCATTCTCAAATGCTATCATCAGTTATCTTGGAGGAGTTAAAAAAGAAAAAAAGAAAAAGACTCAAGCAGCCTGTGGCTGATATAATCTTTAAAATCAGGAGAGACTTTGCAGTGATTAAAGAGCCATTTCCTGACTACATATTGATATGAGCTGCTTCCAAATCAAATATGAGGGAGACTGACAGGCATTCAGTCTTGGTCTGATTGACAGGTCCCAGCCCCATGAACAGTGATCTCTTTCCTGCTCTTATTTAAAGGCATTCGGGGTGGTCTGTATTTAATACATAGCCACCTCAAGTATTGGCCCTGGTATTTTCAATTGTAATTGACAAAATTGCAAACTTTGATTTTCAGCATCCATAAGGACAGGTGGAAAGTTTTATTCAGAAACTGAAGGCTTCACATTGCTTTCCAATAGCTTCTAGAAGCCAGTCACTTTGGGAGCAATTCTGTGTTCCGAGAAATGCCAGAAAAAAATGTGTGCTGAAGAATTTCTCCAATATTATCACAGAGCACTGAGTCCTTTTTAACATAAATCAGTAAGGCAAAAGCATTGCAAGCATGAATAACAACCATGTTGTGGGACACTGATCTTTGAAATCTAGAAAGCGCCTTTAGAAGTCCTTATTCAGCTCAGTGGCAACAGAACAGGGAGGGTGCTTAGGAAAAGGGGGTTTAACCCACTTATTTTTACTTGGCTATTGAGTTGTCATGGCTTTGTGATTTTACCTTTCCAAGGATCAAGTTTATTCATCTGTGGAAAAGATGGAGAGGGGCTCTTCATCAGGGACTGCAGAGATAGGACAAGGGGTAATGGGTTTAAAATTAAACAGGGGAAGTCCAGGTTAGACATAAAGAAGAAGTTCATTACTGTGAGGGAGGTGGGACACTGGAACAGGTTGTCCAGAGAACTGGTAAATGTTTGGTTCCTGAAAGTGTTCAAGGGCAGGTTGGATAGAGCCTTGAGTGAAATGGTCTTGTCATGGAAGGGGGTTGGAACTTGATGATCTAAGGTCTTTTCCAACCCTAAGCATTCTATGATTCTATAGTGAGATAGTGACTACTTTCGTGAAGGATTTTGGGATCTTCTTCAAGCTATGGAAGATATTTTGCAATATAGTGCCCAAAGTAACAGGAAAAGAGACACACTGATTCAGCATTCTCTTCCAGTTCTGTATTCCTGAGGATGTAGAAAGCTCTGTGTAAACTCAATGTTTTTATTAAGGGTGACCTGGATTATGAGTTTATAATAGATAACTGTGTACAAATGGTCTCCCATTTTTAGCTTCCCCTCCCTTCAGAAGCTGCCTCACTGGACTGACGTAATTTTACCCACAACTTCAGCGTGGCTTCAGACAGAAACAGGGAACTTGCAGCTCTGGGAGACTTCGTACTGAAACCTCCTCAGTTGCAATTGTTCACACAGTCCTGTGCTTTCCCCAGAAATCTAGTCACTCTTACTCCCATTCATGTGTCCCATATCCTTTCCCTTCAGAGATCCCAAGCCTATCCTAGCAAATCAGAAAATTTACAAAAATATCCAGCATACTTAGGCAAAACAGCATTAGAGATTTAGGCTGGTTTGGTTTTTTTTTTGTTTTTCTTTTTTTTAACTCCCATCTAATGTAGATCTGAGACCGGAAACAAAAAGTAATTTTGATGTCCAGATCATCTTTTTTCAGTTATTAACGTTTTGTTTTATTGCTAACAGCTAATCAATTTAAATAAAAACGTATACTTCTCCAACCTCAAATGTGAATAGTTTTTGTGTGCTTTTTTATATGAAGGATAGCTGATAGTTATAATTCCAGGTAAACAAAAGCTTGTTGCAAAGAACTAAAAATATTCAAGGACACAAAGGAGAAAAGGATTGAGGGATTCAGGGAGAAAAAAAAAAAGGGCTTCAGGGAGTCATCATGCTATCTGCAAATCAAAATTGCCATTTCTGTAAATGATTATTTAATTGTTGATATGAATTTAGCCTGGTGATAAAACTTTTTTCTTGGCTCTGACAGACATTTTTGAGTGGAAAGAAATAAATGTCGTGAGTTTGAATTATGTACAATTGGATCACTGATTTACTCTCACTTCAGCATCATTGACTGTCATTGTACTTTCTGTTACACTTCTACATATGAAAATGCAACCTGAAAAGTATTAAAACTGATTAAATGTGGCATCCTTCAACATCATGCTAACACAAAAGGCAATTCCAAAATGTGGAACACACCTCTTGAATGCCTTGGTATTCTCACAGAGGCTGGAAAATATGCTCTTGTCTCAGAAAGGGTCTTTTGATACCTACAAATAACAAAAATAAGTCACAAACTATAATTCGTCTGAATGTAGGACAAAACCTGAAGCATAATCAGCAGCTATATCATACATGAAGTTAATGTGGAGCTTTTTTATGTCTTTGTGGCAATATCGAATTCTGAAGATATTACTAGGCCGAATTCAGAAGACCAGCATTTGTTTGAAGAGTATGAGTGTAAGAACAACAACACCTGTATATCTAGGCAGCACCAGAGAAGTGCTGAGTACCTCTGAACTCCAATGTGCGAGTTGGAGACAAAGAGGCTAAATCTTTTATTAGAAGATTGAAGTATTTAAATAGAACAGATTGTTCACATTGAACTGGGAGCAGTAGAGCCACAGAGGTGTTAATTTACCCAGTTCAGAGCTGTGACGAACATGAGCATGGAGGTAAGGAACACATTCCCAGCTTGCCTGAAGCCTGAGGCAGAAATCCCTCTGGCCCTACCCCTATCCAGTGGGACAAGACTTCTCACTGATCTTCCTTTATTTTCTTCTTCTGCATCCTAGCCATTAAGGATTTCTTCGTTGTTTGGTTTTGACGATGATGCTTGCCTTATGCAAGAAGATGTTGTGTTAAAAAAATTTCAGAGAAAAATTCAGCCTGTGGCTTGTTACTGCCATTATTTATTTTGAATGAGGTCCAAGATTATAAAGCACATGGACAATCAGTCTATGGATAAAATGATTAGGATAGGGCTGACTCAGACCTGTTACTCTGGCAAGGACTCAGCAGTGTATATTCCAGAAAGTGAACTCCCTAGGAGCTTTTGCCTTATCAGAAGCTTTTATAATTCTGTATGAGATGATAGTGGATGAAAATAATCCTGTTTGAATCAAGAATGTAATTTTTTTCGCATTTTTTGTATGTTCAGAAGTAAGAACTACAGTCATGGCTACACATAATGCTTTTATTTCTATCCTATCTTATATTTATGTCCTACCATTTTCTTGCTAGAGGAGCTGGATCAACAATTCATATTTATCTAACTGTGTGAGCTTAAGAAAAAAATCTGTCACTGCTGTTCTGAATTCCTCTGCATGACGATGCATGAAGAGATGTAACAATTTGATTTCCTTAGCCAGTTGTCTTTAAATTCTTTTCAGGTCTTGATGTTTTGACTTTCAGTTCAGAAAAAGAGATATAAACTGAAGTTAAATTCTGCAGAATAACCTGAATTTACCTACATGAACTCAGCACATAAACTATGCAAAAGTATTACCTTGGTAAAGAACAGTGCCTTTATTTTAGGATTCAGCTCAATGTGGTAACGGGAGTTGGAGTCAGTGTGCAGAAAATAAATGCTGATCAAAACAACATTTATGTTTATGCTGTTATTTACTTTCACTGTAGAAAGTGAATTTCTAAGTTTTGAAAAGCAGAAACAGAAAAAACAATGAAGGCTGAATAAAACTATTATCTATGTCTACTTTCTCTGGGATGCATCCAGGCAGCAAATTATTTTTAGGTTGTTTTACTTTTTAATGTAGACATTTCTCCACATATTATATAGCAGTGAAAAAAAGAAACAAAAAGCAACCCCTTAAAAAACCTACCATGCTTTGTCTCCAGAAACATTTAACACTGAGATAGCTGTCATGAAAGGAAAGCAATAACAAAGCATTGCATTTATTTAATTTATGAGTACATTCAGTTTAGCCCTGGGCTGATCATAAAAAATGTGCTCAAAGAGTGTTTTACCTAAAAATAACTTCTAAAGAAAAAAGTAAAAAAATAAAATAAAATAAAAAAATCAGTGTAATGGAAATACATTACATGGTGTTACTTCAATGATGAGGACATTTTATTACATTTTCAACTGACATTTTTTCTGAAACTATTTTGAAACAATTATCTGTTTTCTTATTGTGAGAATAACATTCTCTTCTAGCATATGAAAATAATTTTAAAGCTTAAAGCAGAATATTAAAAATATGCATATTCAGTGAATAAAAATATTCAGTATTTATTAAAAGATATTAGAAAAATAACCTTAATTCTGCATGGGAAATCGAGTTTATTCTTAACTTTCAAAAGATCACAAATACAAACAGTGAGTTTTTAATGAAATCACTATTCTATTCATAAGCATCTGCAACACTATTTTTTAAAGGAGAAAATTAACTTTGACAGTAGGAAAAACCCAACAACCTTTCCCGATTATTTAATGTGTACTGAAAGAATAAAGTATAAAAAGTATGTGGGTCCTATGTTAATGGGAATTTCATATATCCTTATCAGAATATTGTGGTTAAAGAAGTAGAGCCATATTCTCTCTTTCTTTGCCCTGAGGACTTTTCTACTCAAAACCAGATGGACATTAGAAAGGAGCACTTGAGCAAAAAGGGTATACAAGTTTCAAGGAATCCTCTGCAAAAGGGAAGGTCTGTTTACGGCAGGAAATCATCTCCTTCTGTGTCCTGAACAGAGAAGCCAGTGGATGGCAGGGAGCCACCTCCCTGGACATCTCTCAGCATGTCCTGCAAAGCATCCTCCTCTGAGCTGGCAGTGCTGTATGCAGCACACTTGTGCTGCCTGTAATCTCACAGGAAAGCAAAGCAACAAACTTTCTGCTATAAAAAGCTCTAATATGAAAAAAAAAAGTGCCAGATAACAGCTTTGGCAAGTTAGAGCTGAAAGCAGAGGAGTCGAAAGGCTTTTGGGGCTCCTTCCAGTTTTATTCTTTGACATAACATGAACATTTTCATGTACATGAGAATTCATATTGCTGCATAAAGGGCTAAAACCTCTCTCTTAAAGCAGACCCGGCACAACTGTGAGCCCATGCTTGAACATGAAATAAAAAGAATTAAAGTGGAAAGGCTGAGAGAGCTGTGACTGTTCAGTTTGGAGAAGAGCAGTCTCAGAGGGGGGGGATCTTATCAGTGGCTATAAATACCCGATGAAGGGAATAAAAAGATGTGTAGCCAGTTCTCAGCAGTGAGAGGATAAGAAAGCACATACTGAAATACAAGAATCTCTGCTTAAACAGTAGAAAACATTTTTTAACTCTGAATGTGGTCAACACTGGAACAGGTTGCCCAGCATCACTGTGGAGTCTCCACCCTTGAAGAAATGCATATGGCCCTGGGCAACCTGATCTAGTTGACTCTGTTTTGAGTGGGGAGGTTGGACTAGATGATCTCCAGAGGTCCCTTCCAAACACAGTCGTTTTGTGAGACTGTGATTCTGTGAAATAGTGAAGGACTGTTTCAGTGGATATTTTCCCAAAATGTGAGGCCAGAAAGGAACATGAGCAAAGAGGCATCCTGAGGCATAAGTTTGCTCACCTTCAAAGTTATTCTTCAGACCTGAGTCTGTGCTCAGTTTCAGAAGTCAGTCATTATCAAACTGCTTTTCCCAAAATCAATATACAAATGAGCTTTGCTGTGGTCACTTTTATTCCTCCTTTTTTCCCCTTCACAGTTTGACAAATCAAAGCTTTACTTGGCAGCTAACACTCTTTGGCAAACACTATTTTATCTACAGTATGGCCTACAGACTTCTTGTCTTCCAAAGATGTGAGATTCATCTTCAGTTTCTAACTGAAACAAGGATCCACAGAGCATCGTGTTAGAGTTCTTCATACCCGCTTATCTCCTTAGTAAACTCAAGCCTTTCCATTTGTCTGCAGGGTTGAAGCCACACTGCAACTCCTGCTCTTTCCCTCCTTTCTGACTCTTAACTCTCAGAAAACTGTGTACAATGTCAGAATAAAAGGAGAAGTTCAGAGGATTTTCATGTTATTGAAGTGAGCTACCACTTAACTGAGGTGAGCTGTAATTTTTCTTCCACTGTGACAGTAACAAATGGTGTTTAAAACATTAAAAATGCTTTGTAGTAGGCTATTCAGAATGTAATTTTAGAGCTGATTGACCTGATTATCCTTGGGTTGCATTGTACCTACAGTAAGAGTACTTCAGGGGAACATTTATCTCTGCTGCCACATAGGAACAGTCAATCTAAATAAAGCCTATGAATGCAGATTGATCCTAAGAATGAAGATCTTTTGCAATGTCAATTTGTCTGTGAGAATACCAAGAAAACTCTCAATAAAAATGAAAGAGCAAATTGCATTTGCTCAGTAAACAAATATTTAATGTAATATTACCTGCATTCTTCAGGTTTTCCTTTCCTTGGGATAGGCACATATCTTTCAGTTAGGGACCTCAACTCTTTCTTTTCCTTTCTCTATTATTCACACTTAGGATGTTTGAAGGGAAAAGAAAAATTACTTTTACCTAATTTTACTGCACTATTAACAATCTGCAATCATATGCAGTGCTGCTGAAGGAAATATTCAGAGGTCTTCAAAGCAAAGTCATCTAATTACCTGTGTACCTACTACAGGACTTACTGCCCCATACTGATTTATCCATGGGGCTCAAAGCTGTGCTGGAAAGACCACCTCTGAGGGGTGAAATGGAGGTTCAGCCTGTCTGACTGTTCCTACTTAGCCCCACAGCCAGGACAGCTAATGAATGCCAAATGTGGTGTTGTGGAATTAGTCTACCAGGATCTATCTCAAGACTGGCAATTTGTCTCACATAGGCCAGCAAGTAGCCAGATAACAATCTTAGGTAGTAACTTTTGGGTAAAATACTGGCCACTTCAAAGGCAGTAAGATTTGTGGCTGTTGACACTGGGACTGTGATTTCTCCCCTGGTTGCAGATGACTAGTTCAGATCTTAGCTGCCTGTTGATGGATTTAAACTATCTTCCAAGGCACCTAGACTTTGCCTCTCCTCATGTTCACTTCCCTCCCCTCACTCCTGTAGTTTATCTTCAGCTTTGGTCAACAATCACAAGGTTTATATGTAAAAAGCACTAATCTCTTTCCTATCTTTCCCGTCCTTAGTGAAAGCTGTTTTTACTCAAGCTGTTGGTGCTCTGGATGACATTGTGCAGCACATGAGGAGAGCTGGCAGGGGGAGTGCAGTGGGGAGGCTGGGCTGTCGCAGAGGTTAAGAAAACAGCTTCCAAGGAGTACCCAGCCTCTGCCGTCCCTTTGTCTTCTCTGTCATTTTGTGTGCATGTATGTGTGGAAGCATGTGTGCACTTGGAGAATGTTGGGATTTTTCCACTTTCCTGCTAAATCTTTTGCATGTGCCCTCAGGCAGTTGTGTTACTGAAAATCTTGGTTTGGTTTGGTTTTTTCAAGACAAATTTCATGCTTGCAGGTTCCTCCACATATAAATTAACACTATCTGAAATAGGAGACTCTGCAAAGTTTAAATTACTCTGTCACTCATGAGGAACTATGTTGTTAGTGTAACTGTTCTCCATTTAATTTTAAAAGTGAGGAAAACACAATTCAAATGTCTGCAGACTCAGCCTAATAAAAATGATAGATGAGATGTCAAACTGCTCCACTCCCACCCAGCCCCTCCTTTCTCCAGTCTTCACTTCTGTTGTTCGAAAAGAAGTCATGCAAGCTACCTAGCTGCTGCTGGCTTTTGGAAACAGCTGATTCTGGTAGCTCAGGGATTAGTCTATTTTGCTTGCACTCAGTGGGCAGTGCTGTGCAAAAAACCTGCCCTGCCTTAATAATTTAGCTCTTTGTACTTCACTGGAGTTTACCAGCGCTCCGTGTCTCTGGATCAGATTTGAGATTAACCTCTCTGTCCTATCAGCCATCTGAACAACACACAGTGGTTCACAAACCCAGAGCTCACAGGATGTTTCTGTAATTATGTGAAGGTGTCTTTGTAGAATGAGCTGATGAAAGAAATCCAAGATGGAGATCTTGTAGGATGGTATTTTGTACTAGTGATCAGATTAAGTCTAAGCTGAATGCTGCTGGTATTTTATGGGCATCCTCAGAATATAGAAATAATCACAAATACTATAAAAGGAAATGATCTGAACATTTGAAAGAAATATCAATGCAGTTAATGTTTCTATTTGTACTACATACTAAAATTAATAGGTCAAGTGTCTGCCTCAAGAGTTACTCAGAGCTAGTAGATGGCACGGAAGAACATTTCCAGGCACCAGGACTGGATTTTTTTTGTACATTTAAAATGTCAGAAAAGACGCTGGCATGTTTTGGTCTGAGTCCACTCAGTGCTCAATTCCTGGGAACAGTCTGGGAGCTTGCACAAGCCTTTCCTAATGAATAGTTTGGGTATTACCACCCTATTTAAGAGGGTAAAATTGCTCAGTGATATGGATGCAGGCTCTTCCCTGACAGTTGGCTGCAGCACCAGAGAATGGCATTGGGCATATTTAATTTATTAATATCAACATAGCCAAAGACACATAGAGGAATTTTGCCATGAGCTTGAAGGGAACCAGTGTTTGGCCAGTGCTGTGCAAGCATCACTTCCAATCTGTAGGTCTCAAAGAACTTTACTAATGGGACTAAGACCAAGTCTCAGTTTACATAGGGAGTTAGATTTGGAGAGATTAAATGGCTTGAATAGATCACAGATTTCATCGGTGGCAAAAAAAAAAAAAGAAGAGGTTCCTTATCAGCTTAACTTCAGTTCTTATTCAGACTCAGTCTAAGCTTTCACCTTGATGTGAAACCTTAAGTTTCATGGCTTAGATTCAGTTTTGCCCTGTGAATCAGGCTCCTTTCTATGTTGATGACCCAGCCTCTTTACAGTCTCACCTTTTTAAGATTAA
This sequence comes from Pezoporus wallicus, assembly GCF_028554395.1. Lineage (NCBI taxonomy): Eukaryota > Metazoa > Chordata > Aves > Psittaciformes > Psittacidae > Pezoporus > Pezoporus wallicus. The sequence continues at coordinate 630,790 of NW_026642654.1, forward strand.
AATATCTCTGAATTTAAATGCGGGAGAACACCCTTTTTCTGTATATTGACCAAATTGTTAGTTACTGTGTTATACCATCTGCTTCTGTTTTCTTTATATGCAAACCTGCTTTAAAAATCATCTTAGTGAAATTTGGAAGAACTTACTATTGCTGTTACTTAGGAAGACAAAGAAATAAGAAAGAGAGGCAAATCATCAAAAATGAACTTATCACCTCTGTAGTTTTTGACACTACAATCCTTTTTTTTTTTTTGACACTGTGCTACATTTGTTTATTTTAAATGTAAATTAATCATCAGCAGTCCAGCTTTCTGCATTATTTCTACTTTTTTTTAGCTGAAAGGCATCTCCTCCTCACTATATATGCTTCCTATTGGGATGCTTGTGATCCCAGCTGCCATGATGGTTTTGAAATGCTGAGTCAGTATCCTTGTCCTTTATAATTTCCATTGTCTTTACTGGCTTCTCTTTTTATGGATGGGTGGGGGCCATCCCTAACAAAATCTTCTAGTTCCATCTCCGAGAAAAAAGGGGAAATATGAGGAAAACAAAACCTGTAGAAACTGTGACATCCCAGGGGACCATGAATGACATAAAGAGAAGGTGTGCAAGGGATTTTCCAAAATAAAAAGACTCATCAAGCAAGACAGGGCCCTCTGTTCCCTGAGCATGTCTTGAGAGCCTGCGGGCATTGCTGATGCTCTGCATGGAAGAAGTGTGGGACCGGAGGGTGTTGTGGTTTAAGCCCAGCTGGCAACCCAGAGCCATGCAGCTGCTCTCTCACTCCCCCCTCCCCCTTTCTCCCCCAGCTCTAGGAGGGATGGGGAGGAGAATCAAAAGAATGTAACTCCCACAGGTTGAGATAAGAACAGTCCAGTAACTAAGGTATAACACAAATCACTGCTGCTACCACCAATGATAATAATGATAAGGGAAATAACAAGGGAAGAGAATACAACCGCTCACCACCCGCTGACTGATACCCAACCCAACTGAGCAGTGATCTAGCCCTTCCGGGTAACTGCCCCCAGTTTACATCCTGGGCATGATGTGCTGTAGTATGGAATACCCCTTTGGCTAGTTTGGGTCAGGTGTCCTGTCTCTGCTTCCTCCTGGCTTCCCCTCCTTCCTGGCAGAGCTTGAGACTCAGAGAGTCCTTGATCAGAGTAAACATTACTGAGCAACAACTAAAAACATCGGTGTTATCAACGTTGTTTCCCAGGCTGAAAGTGAAAAACACAGCACTGCACCAGGTACTAAGATGAAGAAAAATTACTGCTGCTGCTGAGCCCAGGACAGGGAGCTAGTGCCCATATCTGCCAGTACATCTGCACCCTGGGTGAGTTTGGGAGAAATGTGTGTCTGTGGTGATTATTCCATCCTCCCTATCAAAAAATCTCTCAGAAAATAAAAAAGTTTCATAGTTTTTAAACCTGGTAGGCAGCTAAGCCCCACACAGCTACTCAATCCTCCCTGCAGTGGGATGGGAGAAAGAATCCAAAGGGTAAAAGTGAAAAAACTCGTGAGTTGAGATGAAGACAGTTAATAGGGAAAGCAAGAGCTGTGTGCACAAGAAAAGCAAACCAAGAAATTCATTCAGTGCTGCCCATTAGCAGGCATGTGTTCGGTCATCTCCAGGAAAGCAGGGTTATCACACATAACTGCTACCTGGGAAAACAAACACCATCACTCTGAAAGTTCCCTCTTTCTTCTTTCCCCCCCCCCAGCTTTATATGCTGAGCATGATGTCATGTGGTCTGGAATACTCCTTTGGTCAGTTAGGGTCAGCTGTCCCACCTGTGTCCCTCCCAACTCTTTGTGCCCCCTCAGCCTGCTCACTGTTGGGGTGATGTGAGAAACAGAAGACCTTGATGCTGCATAAGGACTGCTAAGCAATAACTAAAACATCAGTGTGTTGTAAGTACTGTTCTCATCACATATGCAAAACACAGCCCCATATGGGTGAAGAAAATTAACAGTATGTCAGCCAAAACCAGTACAAAAAGGGAGGTGAAGAAGACAGAAAAAACAGAAAGGAAGAGAAAGCAGGAGAAGGTAAGTTTATAGGTCAGTGAGATGTACAACAAAATGTCCGAGTCAAAATCAGTTTAAGGTTAACACTTATATCTGTGTTTATATATACATGCATTATGCATCTTAGTGCCTGTTGTCGGTGGAGTCAGTATTGTCAGCAGACCCTGCAAAGTGACTCAGTTGAGCACTCAGCAGTGGCTTTACTACTTACCACTTACTACAAAGGAGTCATTCTGAGATGATTCAGAGCATCTAAGACATACAGGTGCAGCTGGCAGATGTGGTACAGAGCCTATAGGACATTCATATGTCAATTTGTGTCCTTTTGGGCTAAATGACAAACACAATAACTTAAGACTTGCTAAATGTTGCTGAACAGCTACTGATTGTGATGCTTTTTATGCAGCAGGCAGTTGCCATTAACAGTCTGGAGAACAATATTTGAATACAAAAAAATGTTGGTAAATTGGAAATGAGAAGTTGAAGAAAACAAGATGAAAAACTTATTTAATAGGAACAAATGAGCTTAGTTCATAATAGGTTCTTGCTTAGATATTAAATAGAGCACAGTTGTCTAAATAGAACTTTTGCAGTAAAATAGATTGGGGTGGGCTATGGAGACTGCAGTCATTCTTAAGCTGCACATAAGTTTATGTGGTGCTGTTGTGAGATCAGCATGATGGGAAATGTGGACAAAAGGTTGCAGTGGAGATGCAGTCCATTATTACCAAGATCCTGGCAGGAGCTCTGTATCCAGTTTAAGGAGGATATGAGCTGGTAAGAAAATAAAAAGAAGAAACAAAAATCCTCCAAAGTATAGGGAACATAGCTTATGAGGAAAGGTTGCATCCTCTGGGTTTGTTTGAGCAGAGACAATCAAGGGACATGAATTACATATAAGACTGACATAAAGAAGAATGGGAAAATTTGCTTTTTATGTCAATGGTAAGCAATAAAATAATTGAGTTATTTTATAGAAAAGTTTGCTCTTACATTTTTTTTTCCTGATAGGTAATAGATAAAGAACAGTGACAAACTGAAAAAAAAACAAACAGGGTCACCATTAAGGTTGTAAGGTCTCTGTTACTGGAACTTTGAGAACAGAAATTGCAAAAAATAAAAAAGACACAGGTCTTGATGGAAAATGACCTAGATGAATCAAGGGTTACTTCTACCACTGTAGTACTACCAATCACAGACATGTCTTATCCAGTTTATCAGATGTCAAAATGGCACAGCCCATGGAGTGAGGAATAGAAGGGGTTTTCAGTGATGGGTGCTATAGCTCACTCTTATCCAGGTGTGCAGCATTAGAAGAAAAGTTGACATCAAGACTAGCAATGCATAACAATGAGGTTTTAAATTTTAAGACAAAAATGATGCAAATTATATTGAGGACAATACATGAATGTTTTTTCTAATGGCAATGCTGATCATGATGCATAACAGGCAAGATGTCTCAAACAGAAAAACATTCACTATCTAGAATGCATGTTCCTTAGAAGACTGACACATTTGGTTTCCTTTGAGGGCTAACCTTAACTCTACTGAGCTATTCTATGCTCTAGAATTTTTCTCCTTCCAATTGAGATCCAGTATGATCAGATATTAACACAAGTTTTTCTTGCATCTTTTTCTCCCACTCTTGAATGCCAAAAAAGGCACATGGATGTGGGGGGATCAGTAACATGGAATATTGCTGGTAGGTTTTGTTCTTCAGCTGTTGAAGCAATTGAATATATTTTACAGACCTCTTACCATCTTATATCTCATTTTACTACTGGGTTGCAGTGCATGAAGTGCAACATATTCTTACCTCATGGGGAGTTTATTCTGAAAAATAAAGGTTTAAAAGTATAAGTATTTTGTTTGCTTAACTTGGTAAATAAGATAAAGTTCATGACTAGCACACCACACTCAGACTCAGGAGAATATATTTCTACTCCTGCCTTTGCCATCAGTCATAAGACTTTGGGAAAATTATTTTTTCTCAGGGTGCCTCGGTTTCCTTCTCTATAATATGCAGAGGTGTCTGAACACTACTGCTGAAAAGTGCAACTTAAGACTTTGGTATTAGTATTTTTCTTGATTATCTTCAGCAGCAGTATTTAGTTTGAAATACCCAGCCAGCAACAATTCAACCAGTGTCATCATTATTATTTTCATCAGAACCTAGAAATATGCCTGATTCCCTTGTCTGGTTCTAACTTTCCTTTTTACAAAAGTTAGTACTGAAGTTCTATACTTTTCTTCAGCTATGTATAGAGTCTGTGAACATGGTAAAGGCATTTAAGCTCCTCATAGAATATCTGCATTAATATTTAACTCAAAAACCTGATCACTAGCTTTCTTGTCACTTACCTATCACATCTTCTTTTTTTGCAATACCTCTATGATATAACTGTGATGTAAAAACTCTGGAAGAAGATACAGATTCCAGGCCCTAATCATCACATCTCAGTTTCTTTTCACAGTTGAGGTAAGGTAAAGTGGATTTCAGTGGGGTTTCAGAAATGTTTCTGGTAGCAGTGATGGAGACATAATTTTATAAACAACCCTGGATGGAGGGTTTCTCTGTGGAAATAGAAGATATAGTCTGAGGACATGTTGTATTTTTAGTATTTTGAAACATGAAGTGATGTACTGAGCCTGGTCTTTGCAGTCAGAGCAATACTGGCTCTGACTGAGGCTACATTTAGCTAAACCAAGGACTAATTCATCTCTCAGGCAGTTTTCAAATATTTGGAATGTTTCAAAGCTGTTTGCCCTACTATGCCACATGCAGATACGAGGAACTGATACCTTTCACAACTGCTGTCCTTCCAAGGGCTTAAAACAAAATGCTTGTAACCCATGAGGAGCACTGCATTCAAAATTGGCTTGTGAGATTTGATTATTAAGAAAAGTTTTATGTATTTCAAACTGTTCTGCAGTCTCAGGCTGTTGGAAGGAAACAACAAAAAAACAACTCAGCAAATATCAAACATAACCATACAGGAATGTGAATATAAGATATATAAAGACGTTTTTGCCTTCTACTTAGCATCTGCGGAGTCTCCCCTTAAGCACTGTAGCCAGTTCAGGCCACACTGAAGAAAGATAAGGGTCTGTTAGAGAAGGACGTAGGACAGAAAACCTGTGTTTTTCTCAACACAGAGAAAAGACACCTCAGAGGAGACATGATAATATGTTATGGATACATAAAAGATATTTGCAAGAATAACTGAGTAAACACTTTTCCACATCATAGGGCATAATACAAGGAATAATGATCTTAAATTAAAGTGAATAAATTTTAATCTAAATGTGTTGCCTGCAAAGAGATTAAATCCTGGGGAAGCTGAAGAGTTGTTCTTCAAGAACAATTAAAAAGCAAATATTTAGAACAACAGAGGTCAAACTGTGTCAGCACTGGGGTGGGAGGGTGACGAGCATCTCTAGAGGTTTCTTCCAGATTGATTTGCTGTGATTCGTATACATATACATACATGATTCATACTCATACACTTTTTCTTTCAGCTCAGAGGGAGGTCTCACTCTGTTGTGGCTGAACATTTATGCTTTAGGACAAACATTATGTCCTGCCAAACATCTGATTTTTTTTGGTCATAATTTTAACAGTTTTTCCTACCTTTACTTTCAGTTTGATAGCTGCTGCACTTAGATATTGCTTGTACATGTGATGTCACCACTTACTGCCTTTGTTTTAATCCCTTCCCCTCCTGTGCCCAGCAGCCTGAGCTTCCCCTCTCCTCAGTGCTATTACTCAGCCCTCAGCTTTGAACAGTTGCTCTCAGAGTGTAAGACACTTTCCATGTCTATCAGCTTGTTGACCTTAGAACCTCCAAATTGTGGAAACTGAGTTTGCCACACATATCTAGATTTGAACCACCTGACAAAATCAAGTGCAGAGCTACTGAAGGAAGAGACCTCTTCTTCCCCTGCAATTTACCAAAGTCACTGCTGTCAAAAATGAAGAAGACGGATTCTGCTCTCTGGCCCAAAGTTCTGCTCAATAGCTTAGCCTGTTGGGAAGCCAAGATCCACAACTTTTTCTGGCTTCCAGGTTACTGATCAAGGTGGCCCCTACTAAGTCTTCAGTGGTAAACAAACTGAATGATTACTTCCTTTACCAATACAGGGCCTCTGCTCTGTAGAACTTGCAAATCTGCCATAATGTAAACATCCTTCCATCATAAGAGAAACAGATGTCTTTCTATTAGTTATGTTGCTATGTCTGCAGGTGCCAAAAGCATCCCACACACTATTTGCTCTCTACCTGAAATAACGATGGGCAAACTATATACAGTTTGGTAAAAATTCTGTTATGGCTGGACTGCATCTGAACTTCTGTGACCTAAGCAAATCAAGAGAAAGGAGCTGTAGAAATCTATATTGTTTATTTATTTGAAACTGTCCAAAACTGAAGAAATCAGGCATAAACTTAATTGTTCACTTGCAGTTACTTATCATCTCTAATATGTAGGAAACAGCACACTGAAAGAAAATTTTGGACTGTAAATTACTTACCCTGGTCATAAAAGAGTAGTTCCATGGATCCAGATCCTGGTTTTTGATTCTTATTCAGTACTAGAAGTCAAGAATTAAGGTTTCTTTAAGAAATTAAATTTCCTATGTGGAACGGGAGACAAATCATCTTTCTATTTAGGTAACAAAGAGTATAACAAGTTTTAAGCATTTCTAAAGAATATGAAAAGCAGAGACTGAAAGATAATTTTTACATCCTCAGAAGCTACTGATGTCTTATTCTGGATAAATAAAAAATGATAAGGTGTTTGTAAGCATAGAAAGCATATTGATCCTTTGCAGCATGATCCCACCAGAGACACAACTTGAGAAAGAGAGATTGAATTAATTTTGGTTACATACGAATTCTTAGTCTCACTTTTTATACCCAAATGGTTTTTAAATTGCATATACTGAAAATTTTCAAATATTTTAACTCCCTATAGATGAAGGAAATGTGACAAAAACTTATTTATGATGGTTCCTAGGGTATTTAACCGTGTTTTCCTCAATGGCTATTACACATGCAGTGGAATCATATCCCAGAAATTCTCTAAATATTGCTGTGTATTTCCTGTGGGTCTGCCAAAGTAACTTCTATATCATACCACTTGCTGCCTAATATAATAGTTCTGCCCTATATCACAAGGTGAAGAGGAAAATGAAAAACAAGACATACAAATACATTCACTTCAAAAAAGTGTTATAGTACTTCCCAACAAAACCTTAGGTGGTACCCAGGAGATGTTCAAAGCAGCAATGGAGCCAAGTGAAAAACTCCAGTCTCCTCAATACATTTGCAGCTGGTTTATTCTTTTATGAAACACAAAGATTAGCCCTATATAAAAGGTGACATCCACATAGATCCTAAAAAGATCTAGGTCCAAATGTCCACATCTCAATTTACATATATTTATAAAAAAAATAAAAAAAATCCAACTTTTATTTAAAGCCCAAACAACTAGTAATTTTTATTATTGTGCTGTATTTTCTAATAATATCTATTTTAGTGATCATACACTGTAGTGGTGGGAAGGTTAGAAATACAGCTATATGCACCTCTAAGGCTTCTGGCAATCGCTTGTCTCTTGCTACTGCTGGTACTGCTATTCTGAGCTGATGGCCAACCTAAAATAAATATGTACCTAAATTCAATACACTGTGCCCTGTAATAGCTTGCCAAAAGACAGTTGCAAAGCAATTCCTTTAGTAATTGTTTTTTCTGACATTATTTGTGTGACTTTCCCTCATGTGAGATGGCATCTAAAGAGTTGGGGGTTCTTACAAGACAAAACCAAATGTTATCAGTTAATTAGTACCAAAATATGAATGAAAGACAGTCTGCTCAACCACATTTGGCTTGGTGAATGAAGGAAAGATATTTGTCATTTTGAAAGTTGTTAATTGTGCCTGTTCTCTGTTTGGAGAAGGGAGTCTGTAGGTCTGGGCTGGTTGCCCTTGGGGACCTATCTGTTAACTCACTGTCACCTTCTCTTGAGACACCATCATCTTGTAATGCTGAGCAATAAAATTTGTAATTGTAGGTCTTTTGAAGCCCATAGCTAAAAGACACTAACACAGTTTGTTTACACTGAAGGAGTTCACAAGAAAAACTGAAGTAATTAGGTACCAAGAATAAGCTATGCCAAACATAATCTGGTATTTCAACCAGAGTTCTATATGGCTTTGCTTTTCAGTAGAAAAAATAGAGTACTAAAATGTCTCCAAAAAGATTATTTTTAAAATTAAAGAACTGTTTTCCCCCAAAAGCATCAGCTCATCTTGGAGTTAATTATGATTTTAACTGCAACTACACTAATTTATGATGTTAGCTTCATTTCCATTGGTTATTTTTTTGCACAGCTAGCACTAGGAAACACACAGAGGTGATCATTTACGGCATCACTGGCTTGTTGGCTAAATGCAATCCTTGTTTTAGGGAATTTTCAGGCTGCTTCACACTTTTTTTCCAAAATACACATATGGAGTCTGATTCAAGAAAATTACTCCAAGTCTAAATTTGCATGTGTCTTGTAATAGTTTAGCTCACATACAGGATACTTGGAGTACACTTTGCTAGTTTTCTGAAATGATGTCATGACAGACTTAGCTGCATCAGTTAGCATATGAAGAAGAACTGTCTTGGATGGCTAAAACATTTTCATTCTCCTTATTAAGGTTTAATCTATGGGCAGAATTACCACTCTGCTTCTTTGGCTGGCTTTGGATCTGGTTGGATCAAATCTCTTCTGATTCCAAATTTAGCCACATCATGTCCGGCACCAGATATTTTATCTTATTTAGAAAATGTATTGTTAAAACAAACTGGTGCAATACCATCCTAGGTGTCCTTCAGCACAAAGAAAAGGAATAATGGCTGCCAGAACAGCAATACTTGCTGGAACTGGGACACTTCTTTACCATGTGTAAACTAGTCCAGGTAGTCCACATTCATACAAAACATGGTTTATCGGCTACATCTGCATCAGTAAGCAGTGCTAGGGCCTATTATATGTCTTTTGAGGTTAAGTGACCTAGTTTGGGCATACAGTTAAACTCTTATCTATCTTCCAAAGGAGGGATGCTGCATCCAAATTCCTCACTGGGAATTGTCCCTGTGCTGTGTTAAATATTCAGTGATGCCTGGAAATTGTTTGAAAAGATCTTTTCAGCAAAGTAATTTTATAGACAATCAAGTTCCAGTGTCTGGGACCATTACAGTGTACCAGCATGAATGTAATAATTATTTCTGTAACAGTGGCAGGAGCTACAGAAGAAGCACAGCACCAGATGCTGAGGAACTGCAATATCTCATGCTGCACATGGAAGCACTGTCAAGTTCTTGGGGGTGTTTTTAGACAGTGGTAGCGACAGTGCCTAGCAGAATTGACAGTAAGTAATTATGCTGCCAGCCTTGCTTTCCTCTTGTGTTCTTCAGCTCTAAAATGTGCATGTCCAAAATGTGAGAGCTCCAAGAGGTTCATAGAACTAGAAAGTCCCGCAAATAGGGTCTGGGATAATGCCAGGCTTATGGAAGAGCCCTGGAGAGTGTTGTAAGACTGAGACCAGTAAAGCTGTTTTGTCACTTAATCTCCTCTAAAAGGATGAACATTTGATATTGAGTATCATAGGTGCTAGAGTAAGCCATTATTTTACATTCACGACCAGGAACAGAATTATGTTCTTTGTAACATTTTTGTAAGAAATTGGTTTTATTTTTCTTTTAGCCTATAGGACATTTTTATAACATCATGAATAAATATATATAATTTAACCCTCTGACATTAACATTAACTTGGGTGTTTTTAAATGAAACTAGGTTATTATGTCACTCTCTGTTTGCTTTCTTTATATTACTGTTTTAACTTCTGAGCCAAAGATGCTTCCTTTAAGAATTTGCCCTTGCCCCATTGGGAAGCTCATTGCTTCCAAACAGTGCTATTGATGAAATAGTTTCTGACATCTAAAGGGTTTTCTGATAAAGAAATGACTAGATGGACCCACCACTTAGTTTTGGTCTGACAACAGTATTTATGGGCAGTACTAGATGAAAGTTAAACTGGCATTTTTATGCCCATTCCCCTGGCCAGATGCTTGGCAGAACCATATGTTGCTCTTGTTTTCTTCTAGCACCACCTACAACAGAATGAAACATAAAACATACCCACTGAAGCCACTGTAAATTCTTAATTCTGCTTCTTGAAGGCCTGGGTAATGTTCGCAATTACAGATTCACTGAGTCCTACTCTGTTGATTGCTGTGATATTATTTGGCTTCCAGCACCTGTGGAAATAACCCTCGTGTATAGGCCATCTACAGCCACCACTGGGGCTTCTTGCTCTAAACTGACACATGTGATATGTAAAGCAACAAAAATAATTTTTCAAAATCAGGCACTTGAAAATATTAGTTTGTGCTTAGAGGAAAGCCTTTGTTTTTTCCCTCCACAAGTATGTGTGACCACTTTTGGAAAAAACAGTTCTTAAAAGAAAAGTGGAAAACAATTTCTTCATTCATGTTTCTGTTTTAGTTTAACATATTTGATGTTCCTATTAGTTCCACTTGGAGAGAGAAAAAGGCTTTCATTCTGCATTAGTTGATTGTTTCCACCAGTCTCCCTTTCCCTTCCCCCCATTTTTCACACCTCCTACTGTGTATGAATGCCTGCTGCACCATTTATTTTTGCAATGTGTAAACTGTGACTTCCTTCAACAAATCAGATCTGCTTAGGGTGAAATTCAAGATCTGAAGGGGTGACAGTCCTGCTGGTTTTAACATTTTCGGGTTTTAGTGTTATGCAAGAAGCAGCTGCTTTTCTGCCTATAGATATTTATTAAATATCCAAAGGAATTATGGAATCAGAAATGGATTATTTTGGCATAAAAAGAAAAAGAGAGGTTTCTATTCCAGGAAACACAACCTGCAGTTCTTGCAGTGAGATGAGGTCTGGCAAGTAACAGGGTGAGAAACAATTAGCCTCTCTTCGGTGCCTGCAAGCAGTGGGCAGGAGTGCCTGGAACTCAAGTTTTAGTGCCGAGGTTAAAAGTCATGGACAGATTTAAAACTGACAGATTTGTGTGCCTAAGGTGTAAGATGGGGTGTGGCCTCCCTGAACAGATCCTGGGCCCCATTCTGCAAATCGCTACTTATGTGAGCTATCCACATATCTCAAAATAGGTCTATCGGCTTCAATGAGAAGTTTCTTGTATGCTGATGGTGGGTGAGATGAATCTTATCTTCAGGAGAGGTTTTGGCTCACAGTGAAAGACAGTATAACTGCACAAGAATAATTGTCAAAGCAGGCTTGTGACTTTGCATCCAAACTATTTCTCCACCATCATCTCCTTCTGCCCCTCCCTGACATATTCAGAAATATTTATAGAGGTATGGGCCATTCAAGGAAATGATTCATCCCCTTGGGCCGAATGCTTACCATAATCACTGAAAGGTTGTCCTATTCCTCCTTTCCACTTCCTCATCATGCCACAGATGGTTCCAGCTGCATTTCTTTTCTCAGCTAGCTGTCCATAGAAGGACAAAATCATAGGAAAGCAACCTGACCTGTTCCTGGGGGAGGAGAAGACCATAACAGTAACTGAGTAGCACCCGCAGTTCAAGGCCTTTGTCCTCAGCATCCACTCACCTTTTAGCACCTCACACCAATGCTCTAGTTACACCAACCCCATTCCTATCTTTTATTCAAGTCCATGAACTCTCACAGTAGTATGTGTATCTCACATAGCAGTGACTACTGCTTAGCCTTTTGGCTGAGGTAAACTTCATAAACCAACTGGAAAAATTTGAGGGGCTAGTTTGAAGCTCTATTGCATTTTAAATGATTTTGTTATATCAGTGTTTCATATCGCTATAGTTACTTCATATCTTCCAGTCATGTATTAAGTGGTGTGTTGAAGTAACAGAACTAACACATTGCATGTGGTTTTTTTTCTGGTTTGCATCCTTCTCCAAAACAATAGAACTAAATCTGTTGATTTAAGTGTTCTGGTTTTGATCTTTTCCTTTCAAATGTACATGAAATGTAAGAGAGGACAGCATCAAGAACAACATCCTGTGTTCGGCAGAGTAGAGGTGGCATGGGTGACAGTCTTTAATCACTGTGGGAGTTTGCTTTGCCCTGGGAGTTTGCAGTCACATTTTACTTTTGTGCCATAAAGCAAATGCACAAAGGAGAAAGAAATAAAAAATCCTAAACCTGCCCACTTAGATGTTTCCCCTGGGCAAATATTTGGGCACCAGACACAAATTAGATGGAGCTGTGCTGCTGCTCAGGAAAAAAGTTGAAGCTATTCAGGTAGCTCTACACAACCCATCTTTGGATGGTAGGACTGTCTGAACCATGGAGAGGCCAGGGCCTGGATCACTGCATTTCTTGGATGCAATGATCAGGACAGCAGGCTTGAGTACACCTGAACAAGCAACCTATACCGTTCTGGGACCACCTCTGAGATATGCAAATCACCTCTGAGATATGCACAGGTACTAGCTAACCTCCTTATACTTCAAAACAGGTTAGCTTCATGGAAACTGCCTGTTGGGAATGGTAGGCAGCCTAAGATAATGTGTAACCAGTGCTTAGGGATAGTTTTTCTCACTATTGTGAGCAAGCCCTACAGGAACACAGTATAGCAAAGGGAAACCTCTTTTTCTTAGTTCCCATATTTCTGACCCTAATTTGACAGTAGCATCTCTCTATCTTTATATGCGGACTTCTCTTGCTGACCTCAAGTATTGCTCTTGAGGTTACCCAGCTCATTTTAGTGTTGCCAGGATTAAAGCCTTAAATCATTACAAGTTTTCTTAAACTACAGAAGGATTATCATGAAAAGGGCAACAGTGAGGCAAAGCACTGCAGTAAAGTCTCCTGTAAAAAGAGAAGACTTTTTATTCAACTCAGAGCTGAATATGCATTTTTTCCTCAGTGATGCTTGAAGCTGAGCACAGTGCTTTTGAAAAGCTGTTGCTTTGGAGGCTGGTTTGTTGAGTTCAGGATGTAAGTAAAATTGTTTTCCTGAGAAGAAAATAATGATATGCTCCCAAACACACAGGAGCATCAGAATTCACAGTATGCTTTTTACAAGGGTAATAAAGTTTTATATGGATACACAGAAGCAACAGTTTGCAGCAAAACGCTTAATGCACCCAATTATCCCCCAAATAAATGGATGGGAAAGAAACTGGCAAAATTTGGCTCACGCTTAATTATTTAACATTTTAACCTTCCTGTTCTTAACAATAAATTGCCATTTCTGCCACCCATTTCTTGGTACTTTACTTGGTCTGGACTCTTGTAACTGCACTCTAAACATCTAGGAGACTGCCCAATGTCAGTGTGAAGAATAAGGGAAAGGCTTGACATCAATTACAACATTACACACAACATAAAATTTAATGGCTTGAATCAGCCTTTCATTGCTGTTTAAAGCAACCCTGTATGGTTTTTTTAAGATCCTAAAAATTAACCAGTTTCTAAAAGGCCTAAATTTTTCAGCCGCACGTGATCTTACTCTGAGGTTTTAAAATGTTATTTCAGCTCTGCGGTATAACTTAGGGGAAAGTTTGACAGGTAAGTGGTTTTTTTTTTAAGTAAAAAAGAAATTAATCTCCTGGGCAAAGAATTCTGTGGGGTAAATTAAAAGAAATAAAGTTGATCAGATTCTCCTCTGGCTCACACTCTTTGAAACTCCTTTGAGAGGAGGCGAGCTGAGGCAGTAAGTCTGCTGGACTGAGACCTGGGAAAGAATGTGGCCTGTAGAATTTTATGTTTGTTCTTAAATAACTAGGAATCACATCAAGGGCTTGTGTGGCTTGGTGATAAAGTGCTGGTTTTCCACAGTCAGAGTGCTGCTTCCAGAGTCAGAATTGACGTGGTGGCCTCAGCTTTGTCCTCACGGATTTGCAATTGTCTCATAAAACACCAGTTTCTGCACAGGGGAGATCCAGGCAGAGCAGGAGCAGGACCTGGCTTAACTTTCACCTCCGGTAAGGGTGGTCCCTTCAGGTTAGAGCTGAGGTCACCCTGAGGGCGGCACAAAGAAGCTTCCTTGTCCTGCAGCTGCAAATTCTGGGCCGTAGGTAAACAAAAGGCTCAGCTTCTAATTTTTTAACTAAATAATCAGGAAAATCTTGAAAAAAAAAAAAGAGATCCCAATACTGTTCTTAAGGGAAATAAAAAAAAAAGTCCTCAGGAGATCTGCAGATATGTTTTTACCCAGTGCACTGGAGTATAATTAAAAAGCCACTTTGATGTGAAGTGGAATGGTTACACACAGACCTTGATCATCCCACCTTTTATAAGGGGCTAGTGGGGAGAAATACGTAACCTTTACTTTATGAATGTTTCACTGATTTTGTTTACAGTCCATAAAATTTTACATCTCTGAGCTGCTGCTGTCTGCCAGGAGTAGTTTTAGTTTGGACTGAATGGACAAGGATGTTTAGTGAGCTTTATTTCACTCTTTATGAACACTAGTGTTGTTTTTTTGGAAATATCTTTTCCCAGCTGAAGTACAGCTTTAACCATGACCTGGGTCACAAATACTTCCTGGAGGGGTTGTGAAATTTTCCACAAAATCCAGTGTTTTCACTGTTGATATTTTCTCCATTTAAAATGTATCTGTTTTTAAATATAGCATTTTGTCTTATCAACACTGGGAATCACATGTAACTTCTATTGACTACATGAAAAAAAAGCCATGAGCTTTAGCTTGCAAGTCTCAGGATGTCTCAGAAAATCTTGGAAAGATCATGCAAGGCTAGTCATAGTTGCAGGTACTTAACAAGCAGCTTTTCTCCTGCAAAAGCTGAGCATCTTCTGTCTACCCACTCCAGTACTGAGGGAGAAGCCAATCCCTTCCTACAAGTGGACCTAGAGGATACAAGGGGCACTAAGATTCTCACAAGCAGTCAGCAAGGCCTTTTGTTACACCCTTGTTGGGAGATTGGTGAGGGACAATTCAACTTCCATTAGGTCAGGCCAACATATGCATACATATGTATTTTCTGCAAAGCATTTGAAATGTAGTCTAATTCCTCATCCAAACACCACACCCACTCAAATGGAAGACTGGAGTCACCTCTCATGTACGTGTTGTGACATGATGGGCAGTATGAATGAAATTCTCTGACAGAAAATAAATACTAGAAACAAAAAACTGATCCTGAACCTTGAGGGAGGCAAATGTCCCAGCTTAAAAAATCAAGAGTTGTCTGTAATGTTGTCTGGAAACTACACCAGCTGGTCTTTTTCTTGGTACGTGTTTGAAGCATAATAAAAATGAATGTAAAATGCACCATATTAATATTGTAATTTATCCAAGAATTTAGTCTCAGAAAATAAAATCTATTACATTACCTCAGTAGTTTAAAGGTCCCCAGATCCCTAGTTTAGTGGACAAAAAAAAAAAAAATTAAATAAAGCATTATCTGCTGTTGGACAGCTAGACTTTCAAACCATAGCAAATATACTTCAAACAGCCCCCAATAATTCTGCCACACAGACATAAAAAACCCTAATCAATGCCATTTTTACATAAAGAGCAAAAGACTATGTTTCCCATCATAAAATGTTATGGTGTTTACACAAAAACAGCAGCTAACCTCATAAAACATTATTGATTTCCCAGCGGGGTCCTCAGAGGACACTTGGCTGTGTTAGACAACACACCGACTTCTAGCATCAAAGTAACCCTGGTTTCCTTTCAGATGAGAGGTGCATAATGCTGCTTTTATCAAGTGGGCCTTTTGATGAGCTCATGCTGAATTCTTTGTTCAGAAAGATGGATCTCAAGAACTTCTCCTCCAGTGGTCTTTTTATGAAGACAGAGAGAATCACAAAATTCCATTTTGTGATTTATGGAAGTAAATCACAAATTTTGGGATTACACAAATTTGCGGTTACTTTGCTGTGGGTATTCTTTGGTGGCTGGGGAGTTTTTGTCTTTTTAAAACAGTGTCTCACATGGAACATTATTCAATAGCTACAATAAGTAGTCTAATTCTTCAAACAGCTAAAGATCAGAAAAAGAAAAAGTTATCACAAGAAAAAAGAAAAGTCAGAAAACCTTAAAACATTTCCTGCAGACTTAAATTGATTTTAAATGAGGTACATACTGAAAATTTGTATTAGTAAAATGTTTTTACAATTAAGAAGACTTTTCTCCAAAGGCAACAAACTTGCCATATTTTCAGAGATCTGTCAAAGGAGTTTTATACAATAGTCAACATCAAATGTTTGATATTTCCACAGGGCGAGTAAAACAGAATGATGTGAAAAAAAATAAAAATACAACCAAATTCTCTATTGTAGCTTAAAATGTTATATAAAATCTAAAGTTTTATAAAACCTGAAGTCTTCTGGTAAAAAACTATTGTTATCTAAGAAAAGGAATGAGGAAAAAAGAAACAATAGTTTTCTTTCTGTTCTTGAATTTTATACTCGTAGAAGTTAAACTGAACAAATCTAATCCTTTTTAAACTGCTACACCAATACCAATTAGATTTTGTTGCCAGAAGAACTTACTACTCCCACTCTTATCGTTTACTTAAAAATGTTTAGTATTAATGTCTAAATTATGACAGGATGAGTCTTATTCTTTCCAGGTAACAGGATCTGGGGAGTGCTTTCTGGGGAATAGGATCTAGTCCTGCAAAATCAAATGGATAGAAAATAAAGATGAATTCTGTCACATCACCCTTAATTTTAAGACAAGTCATTGCAGAGACCAGAGTGACTAGTTTTAAATTACAGAGAAATTTTGGAATGAAAAATGGAGAGATAAAACATGTTTGTTGGGAAATCCTCACCTTTAACTAATAAAGCTTTTTAATATGTGCTTTTCTTTCCCCACTTGCTTAATTAAAAATATGTTAATACAGTGTTAAGTTTGATATTAAAACCCATAAGAGTCAGGAAATTCAGAATTAAGACTCTTTTGGGAACCTTAATTCTGTTCCCCTTGTGCATATTATATTTTATGATAGGGTCTTTCATTATGTTATCGCCATAACACTGAGACAGTGTGACATGCAAAAAGTGGTTTTGAATAAGTGTGGCTTTATTATGAAGGTTAAAGAAATGTCAGTGTCACTAAGTACTCTAGCAAAATTTTAACAACTGTAGTTTTTATAAAATTATGTTTCATTATTAAAAAAAAATCACTTTGAGCATACTGTTGTACACAGGCTCCTTCTTGATAATGGTATGTGCAAATGGAAAAAAAAGATTTCTCCACAGACTGTTCCCAAATATTTTTGGAGAGGATCAGTGTAGCTGTGTGTTAGGAACCTCTACTTTCTCTTTTTATATCTTTGGAAATGATATGGGTTGTATCAAGCCCTGGGAAGACGCTCAGCTACTGTTCTGGAAGATGAACTATTTGTTAACGAGGAAAATACATTTTGTGAACTTCTTCCTCTAAAAATAAAATGCTTAAAAATATTTCCCCAAAGTATTGAATATCCTACACGTAAGGTGTGAGTTTTGCCAGCTTTGAGTTTGGAGGGTGTTTTCAGAAGTACTCTCCTCATTTCTGGGAACAATTTTTTATTTGCTGACATAAAGCTGTATTGGAAGTAAAGATCTGAGACATTCCTCCTCAAGCTCTCTTGACTGCATGGGCATTAACATGCCAATTTCTGTTTGGACATTATCCCATAAACATGCAAGTTCTATAGGTCTGAGCTAAGTCTACCACCCAAGCAGTAAAAAGGTGTAAAGATGCATCTGTGGCTCCAAAACCCTCCCGGTCCTCAAGCAGGAAATCTTGGTCATATTTCTCTTTTCTTTAATGGCTATGACTGCATATTAAGACAAGTGACAGTATGCTTTTTTTGTTCTTTTGGAGCTAGATGATCTTTAAGGTCCCTTACAACCCAAACCATTCTATGATTCTATGAAAATATATGCAGTTTGCATTTTCAGCATTTTGGCCAGGAACTCAATCAGCTCTTTCCTTTGGCATGATTCATAGAATCATAGATTCTACAAAGATTCTATGATTAGTTCTTTCTTGTTTGACTCCTTACATTTTTAAATGTATTTATTTTATCCTTTTTATAAGCTTGCTCAATTTATCATACAGAGGTGACATTTAATGACCTGTGGCAAACACAAGGTCAATTTAGATGATACATAGGTCTCGTCTGACCCTGAACTTTCACTTAGGGAACTGGACTAGATGATTTTTATGGGTCACATCCAACTTGTGATATTCTGATTCTATGATTCATTGATTGATAAATTCTGGAAGCAATCCAGTTGTCAAACATTTAACTTGCAATGAAATGTTCTGTACTTAGTTAATGACCCTCAAAGCATCAAACTTCCCTTTATAGGTAATGAAAAGATTATTTTGATATGTAACCACATAATTTGGAGAGACTCTTCCCTGCAGGGCAGAAGGCTGCAGAAGTCTGAAGATGGATATTTTGGTCTAAGAGGCACATGCAAAATCCCCTTGCCAGAATATTTCTATTCCAGCCTATATGGAAACCACAGGGCACTGTACTGCTTAGGCTGACATTTCTGTACAATTGGGACTTATAAGTAGTATCTTAAAAAGCAATACATTTTTTTCCTGAATACCTGTAACTTCAAGCTAGCACGGCAGTGGACATACAGTCATTCTTAAAACCAGTCATATATTGCTTAGGAAATTAGGTAGAACATAAAGATTTAAAAGTTCGGCTTTTTCACTTCTAATCTTCAAACATACTTTAGTATCTAATGCTTAGTAAGCTCTGCAGGAGTTATGAACCTGAATGAAATATGACCCTGAGCTAGGAACATAGGCCTTAGTTTTCTTTTTAGTAGCATGGCAATGACAGAAATACTGAAATATTCTGCCTGCAGGAAGGTAGGAGAGAGGAAGAGCCTTTTAGATGTCGCTTTGTAAAGAGGATCTGAAATTCCTCCCAGCTAGCATAAAATATGCCTAAAGCCCCGTTCACAAAAGTTAGGACTTGAGCTAAGTTACGAACTTAGGGTAATGACCTTCAGTTAGGTAACCTGCATGTAGGAAAATGAAACTAGGTGAAAGAATCTTTGTCTACAAATGTGACCAAACGTAGGTATTATTGCAGTGTGGTCTATTATTGTAGTATTGCTCACATTAACTTATCTTCCTCTGACTGAGTTTCTCAGTAAATGGACGTTCATTTTTGTTGCAGAATAAGACTGCTTAATTTTCATAGAATCTTATCTTTAAAGAGCTGACACTGGGAGAAGCTGGTGATAGGTATTTTTCTTAGCAACAGGGCTGGATGACTGACTGAGTGTGGCCCAACGACAAAGAAGAATGGTGCCATAATCACAGTCACCACAGCCACAGTTCAGTGCACCAGCCCTTAGTCCCTGTAGCTTTAAATAGGCCAACTAAACTCTGGATGCTTCTACTATAAACCGGAGGTAATGTAGTCTTGTCCTTCTTCCTTTTATGTGTTCTCTTAATATTTTCTTTACCAAGATCTTTGTAGCAAGCACCGTCCCTTGTTATGTTTTCAGTTATATTTGATGACTGAATGATGACTTTAAGGTATAAACTGAAAAGTTTCAAACTTTGAGGATAGACATGCTATACAGTACCAAGAGAGTTTTAAAAGTTTCTCCTTCTCCTCTTCTTTTGGATGCTAAAGACATAATTAGTAACATGCTTCCTGCCTTTGACATTAAGTACCAGCTTAGACAAGAAACATTACAATACTTTGTCAGCACAGACATACAAAGGTTAAATTCAAAATGGGGGCGTTCCACATGGTTAAGTAGATAATTTCAAAGAGATTTATAACCAGTATAGAGTTTTCTTCACACAGCTGCTGTTTCAGTTCCAACTTTTTAAAGTCTCTGGTAATCTTAAAGCCTTACACAGTTTGATATTTGAAATGCCAAATTGTTTGTTCCCTTAAAGTAGCAAGATCCTTCTCACTCATTGGGTTTCAAAAAATAAAGGAAGAAAAAACAACAAAAAAAGAAATCTCAGGGAAAGTTACAGACTAGCTGTAGTCATTCTGCTCTCATTCAGAAGCAGTTGTTTTGTTGCTTTGCTAGGCTTTTTTTGGTAGCATATAACCATCTTGGACTGTAAGTGTATTTAGTGCCTTTCTATGTTGGGACTTCTCAATGATCTAAATTTTAGCCAGGCCCTTCTAGCAGCAGGCACTTTCAGGGGACTGTGGCTGCAGCTCTCTTTTCTGCTTGATGGGGCTAACAAGTAGAAATTGGAAAACGCAGGAAATCAGAGGACTGAGATGTGTGTGTGGTGAAACAGCCCTCTGTACAGTCATGTGGAGGATGGGAGGAGGGATGCAAGAGAGAGATGCAGAAGGGAGAGTAAAAGCATCTTCCTCTCACCCCAGCGTTTGCATTTCTTCTCTCCTACAGACAATTCTATGTAAAACAGTAGTGAGACCACACGGCAATGGGAGTAATCTTGGGTTTTCATGCACTAAGTCTTACTAACTCTTCCAGTTTCCACTGTGCTTTCTGCCCCCAGAAGCCCTGGTCCTGATGACTTATTTGTGTCACAGAGTGATTTGCACATGAGTAGTCTTAGATGTGTGAAGGGCTAAATTCAAATTATTATTATTATTTTTTGTTATTATTATTGAAATTATTATTATTGATTTTCAAACACAAAAAGTTGTTATTTACAGGAACTCCAATAGCCTAACAGAACATCTATTTGAAATTAGTGAACTTAATTTCAAATATCTATTTTTTACAGAAAACATTTTGAAGCATGTCAATAACAGTGGTCATTAAATATTACTCTCTCACTTTCCATACTGTTGGAAAAATGTTTGACATTAATGACTTCAATAACAAAGTTAATCATTTTTCACTGTGGAGTTGATAATAACCACAATATTTCTAGAAGCAGCCTAATTATGACAAATAAAACATTTATTTTCTATTACAGCTCTGTAACTGGTATGATGAGAGACTCTGATCAAACAGCTTTCATTCACACTCTATCCAATCTCTAAAATGGCCATAAGGATAGTTTGTAATTTATCTTATAAAATTCGAAAGAGAAGTACTGATCTATGTTCTGATTCTGAACGTACTGCTATGTTCTTACAGAAAACGGGATCACTCAAGTTCACAGAGGAGTGATGGCTATGTTTCATTCTTTTTGCTGCTGTGTTCATATTTGCTTACTAAATATGCCACCTGTAGGCAGTAGGAATTGTTTATTTTTTACAGATGCGCTACTACTGGATGTTATGTCAGGGTCAAGTTAATATCCTCAAATATCTTACTGTGTCAGACATCTTTCTTTTGAACGTTGTTTTCTTTATCTTTATATATGGAGCCCTTTATGCTGAATCAATAGCTCATACACTTGTAGTTAAATATGAACCGATACTGTGGCTTCAGTGGGTCCTCAATTTACCTTTCTGCCAGCTGACAAGTCATGCGAAGGGGAATTGGAGGTCACTCCTGGTGCAGGAATTTGTTCAGCTTGTTAGGTTATAATGATGGATGCTGAAAGTCAGTTCTGATTTCAGACAAAACATATATGGTGAGAGATCTTTGCTATTTAGTCAAGAGTGGTTTTAATGTCAGGATATGACAACCTTATGCCTTTCCCTACTTGGCCTGATCTCATTCTCTGTTTAATTCTCCCATCTCTGGGACTTTCAACCTAAAGATATAGAAAGGAATTTTTTATAATTGCAAGTATATCCTGGTTTTGATTTCATTAAGTGATCTGGTGTTAAACAATTTCTGTCAAATAGGACCTGCCACTAGGCTCAGTGCCCTGCTCCTGTATTTGCTGCCTGGTCAGACTGGAAGAAATACGGGCGGCCCCTAAAGCAGCACCATTGCACTGCAGGGCTTATAGTCAGCTTGATGGTTAATACGGTCTCTGCAGGTCTGTGTGTGGCCTTGAGTAACTGATGGAATTAAATTCTTACTGAAATATTATGGACGCTGCCTGCAACACTATGTGCCTGTAGGAAAGTGCAGAATGAAAGAGATAGGGTTGAAGGTTTTATCTCAGAGCAGCTTTTGTCCGGTTTGTGGACTAAATGTTAGCTCACAGGGGTGCTGTCCTGGAGTGAAATTTCTACGTAAATTTAATCTCAAAAGGCTCCTGTTCCTGCAGCAGGAACAAAAGTGCTGTAAGTGACACTGTAAGTGGATCAGGAGACTTCAAAATTGCATTCCTAGTGCAAACTCAACAGCAGTGAAGACATACTCTTTGATTGATTGATTTCAGATTATTGTGAACTCCTATTCTGATTTCATGGAACTTAGTTTTTTGTTTTTCTGATTTTGTCAACTGTTCTATAATTTCTATGACTGACTTAAAGAGTGCCCCCACGATTCAGATTCATGGCATACTAATCATTAAAAAAGCTGTTATCTCTTATTTCTAGAAATAGTTTGCCAAACTAGACCCTCAGACCTCTTTAGGCTATTTATACACAGTGGCAAAAGCAAACAGGCAAGTGGTCAAATTTCCTTTCTACTGATGCAGAAACTGAGGCAGGTGCTGAAGGCTAATATTAACATGTCTCCAGTTTAATAAGTGCAGCTATCTGGACTGCAAACAGCTGCAAACACAGTCCAAGCAGGTAAGACAGTGCCTGGACTACAAGGCCATACTGCCCTTTTGTTCTGCAGAGCTATAATGAAAAGCCTGAGGTAAAGTCATCTTAAGGGAAATGTCCTGTAAGTTTAAAAATAAAATGAGGGAAGAAAACAACAAAAGGTTTTGTTGATTGCTTCTGCTCTCCATCCTGCCTGGCAGCCCCCTTTATGGTCTGCCTTATGGTCCTGCCAGTCAGGAAACAGGAATTAAAGATCTATCAATCACAGATAGCAAATAAATGTCATCCCATCCCATGAGCTTTTCCTTCTGCAATGATTCTACCTAGTCGTCGAAGCCATTTCCAGCTGGTTTTGTTCTTTTTCTGCATGCTGAAAGTGTATTTGAAACCATTCAGCCCACTGCTTGAGGCTGGCTGTCAAATGAGCAGAGTTTAGGGCTGCTGCTGGAAAGGATGAGAGAAGTACACAACAGGATTACACATGATCATCCTGTTTGTTAATGCCTGCTCAGCTCCCATCCTGTGTCCTGGCCAGAGCCCCTTCAGGAGGGTCACTCGGAGGACTGCAGTCTCTGCTCTTGCTTTGAAGTCCCCCCGGGAGGAAGAGGGTGGGCTGGGATCTGTACATTACCCAAGACTGAAGGATGTTAAACTCTTCTCTTCCTGTTAAGTGAAGCCGTATCTCCTATTCAAGGGGCTGTTGGGGGTGATGGGACAAGAGGGCACTGTATCAGACCAAAATCCGAATGAAGAAGAGATCTTCCTGTGATAGAACAAAACCATTTTATGGTTCTTTGTATTTCTAAGGTGGATTGGCTCATTTTTTCAGAACCATAAGTGTTCCCTTACATTTAGGAACGGCAAGGGATCACATTTCAGAAAGAACATTTCACCTTCAAGATCATTTCCCTGCAGTCTTATAGATCTTACCTTTCCTCAATGACATTGTGTCTTCTCTTTGAAGCTTGAAGGTGTCTTTTCTATCTTTCTTTCTCTCTCAGTTCTTCATTTCTTCCTTTTCTCTTTCCTGGTCACCACTTCATGAATTATGAGGACTAGGGAGGACTAGTGACTGACAGGGCTCAGATCCGTCTAAGTAAAACAACTACAGCAACCTAAACTGCGCAGATTTCTGATTTTGTCTTGCGTCCAAACAAGATTTTTAGGTTTATTTGAGAGTAAGCCAACCAGATTTTCAGCTCTTGAAGAAACAATGATTTCTGGTGGAAGGGGAGTAAATTGTAAAACTTCAGGAAAAGAGATCAGAGCTTGTTCGCCACGATACTGCTGAGTATATGTTTGACTTTCCCTCTAAGACCCCTGAAACAGGTAAAAAGGTAGAGAAGACAATACTGATGATACATTCTGTCTTTGATAAGTTGTAGGTGAATCAGTTCCTATTAATGAAAGGTCTTAACCTTCTTTCACTGGTATTGACTGTGACTAGAGGAAAATCATGCTTCTTTTAGGATTTTTCAGTTTCAGGATTTCTTTGGTGTGAAATCATTGTGAAGACAACAGGATTTTATCCAAGATGATTGACTGAAGTAATTTTATTCTACAGTCTCCTTCTGTCAAGGAAATAATTTCAGATTCTTCAGCAACCCTTAGTCCTTCTACAGCTCAAAGCCACACGCTTGTCTTTGAGATGATGTACAGCCTATGTACTAAATATACTAAATGTACCTCTTCTTTCCCCAAAAGGTCATTTCAGTGCTTATTCCTGTCCATCACGCAGATGAAGGGAGAGGACATACGTGTGTGAGAATGGCTATGCTGGGTCAGACTAAAGGTCCCCTTGGCCTACTCTCTTGACTCTGACAACACCAAGGGATGTGTCCAAAGCCAGTGAAGGTCATGCATTGATATTTCTGTCTTCTTTCTCCTCCCACCCAGCCTCCAGGAATCTGGGATTTCCTGAGCACAAGGTAACATCTTGGTGCACCCTAAATTTAATCTGAGTACAATGCCTTTCTAAAATTAATATATTTGTTTGTATTGGTGCAGATCATAAGCAGCCTAAACTAGCACAGAAGTTGTGTTAGGTCCTGCAGAAAATGGGACAGAAGGGCCTTCTCTGCCTCACCAGGACCATTCTGACAGTGAATTTGAAGTGCTGGTGTATAAAATATGTTAAACAATTTAAAGTAATGTGAGACAGCTGTGAGATATTATTAGTCTTCAAAAGTATTGGCACATTAAGTATCAACATATTTTCCATTTTTCTTTTGATATCATGACAGAGGAGACTTCAACAAAAGAGCCTGAAGGATGCTTCTTGCCAAGGAAGGGCAGTGCAAAATTGTTCATCCTCTCATCTTCTTTATTTTTTAAACTTTTTTACTAACTTTCTTGTTTCTTTTGCTTACAAAAAATACTTTCTTGACCATGAAGGGAAAGTATGGGCTAAAGTATAAGGTGTTTCTTTGCCAGCTGACAATATGGATGCTCAGGTTGGATGCCAAAGAATATTGCTCTTCTGGTATTCATAAGAAATGGGATGAGGAAGGTTGCCAAAACATAGGTAAGGGCATGAAGATATAGCAAAGAAAGAATTAAAGGATGAAAGCAAATCGAAAAGACAGAATCAGTGTGGTTAAAGTGGTGCACTGAGAAAAAGATTTTCCAAAAGACATTCTGAGCTGATATGAATGGAAAAAATGCTGTTGCTCAAGAAAGAAATCACTACAGTCTATGTCCTGAAAAAACTGTTCTTACTCCAGTTTTCTCTGTTCATTTTCATGTGAGAAAGGGTGGTAAGAGTTACCAGCCACTAAACACCAGTGACCTACTGTAAATCCCTGGGATCAGCAAACAGCCATGATGTGTATTAGGCAGTCATTCCAGTGCTGCAGAGCAGCATTTCTTCAAGTGCTGAGTGTGGAAGAGCTTGGGGAAAATTAAGTTCCTACCCGCAGGTTTCAGATTTTTTGCTTGTACTTTTCAACAAAAGCTATGAAGCACACAGGTACAGTACCCACATTTTCCTGATCTGTTAAACTCTTCATGTGATGTTTCTTAATATAAAACTACCACAAGTTGTTTGCAGGGCCATAAATCTTTAAAAAAATCCCAGGAACAAAAACCTTTTTGAAAGATAATAATGGATAATACTTTCTCTCACACTAAAGTTCATATTGTCTTCTTTTGTTTTGGCATCAGCCTCAATACTATATAATTATACTTTTTTAATTTTTCAATGTTTTTAATGAACCTAGTGCAACAGAAAAATAAGCACTAATGTACATAACTTGCCAATTTCCTTCCATTCCCATCCGTCTCATAATTTGTTCCTTTATGCTGGTTCCAATAGCCGCTCTCCCTGGTAGCAGAAATACTGCAACACTGATGTCTGTCGGCCTCTCTTTCTTTCTCCTCTGCCCTTCAAGTATATAGCTTACTGCTCTTCTACAAATGGCAAAAAATCTGAGGAACAGCCCCTTGCTTAACATGTCAAAATGTGAGTTCTGGCTGGCGATTGCTTTGGTTTTGTTCCCTTGAGATCTGATGGTGCCAGAAATCAAAGCATAATTTTGCAGATGTTGAGATCCTGTAAGCCCCCTAGGTTGCAAATATAAGCCGTAAAGCCAGCTGGCACTGTGTACATGTGCTAAGAATGTGAAAGTATACATTTTTAGTTTTCAACCAACAATGACCAATCACTGGTAACTTCAACAGAGTGAGGCATTACTTACTTTATTTTTGGAGAGTAAGTGGCTCTGTGCATTCCCCTGAACATTTCTGCTGTTCTAGTGCTGCTGTTTTAAAGATGCTGTTCAGAAGTGTAGAAGTTTCTTTGGTACCTTTCCAGCATATCTGTGTCTCTTTAAAGGGATACCACACTCTAACAGCACCTTCAGTTCGCGGCAGAAAATTTAAGAGTTATTTCAGTTATAACCTTAACCTTGTTGATTTCAAATTCTTTTACATTTCTTCTAAAGGTAATGCATTCAAGGGGGAGAAAAACCCTGCACAATGTCTAAATTAAAGCAAGAAGAAGATGACAGGACAGCTAACAGGCTCATCTGCAAAGAGGCACTAGGTAGCCAAAATGTGCGTGGAAGCTTAGATATGGCAAAGTTCTATGCTGTAAACTATGGGGAAACAGAAAACCACATATTTAAATTACAAAAGGGTTTGGACAGTAAACAGAAGCATAATATCTTTTAATCTGGACTTTTCCCTTCATGTATTCATTTCAGTACCTTCATTCAGTGCAGCATGTTTTTACTGAATCTTGAAAGTAGCAGTAGCTGGTTAAAGCAATGAGGCAGGAGAGATGTTTTATAAATAGGTCTGCACAGAGAAGGGTGGTAAAAAGTTTTCTACTTCCCCCAAACTTTTAGAATTTTTTTTTTTTTTCTTTTTTTCCTACTAGGACAAAGCAAAAGCCTTTCAACTTTTATATATGAACCCCATTCAGTGAGAGACTGCCCTAATACAGAGAGAAGTTATGATCTTGTGATCACACAGGATTTCACAGTCAATTTTAGACTGGAATGATACATTTCACCCCTGGATAAGCAGCAGGCTAAGTCAGGATCTCCTCAATGCTGTGCAAACAATGAAGCATGAGCTCATGGTTGGTTCTCCAATGTCCAGCCTTGTACTCTGACTAAAATGTGACTGAACTTTTATTTTTCCCGTTTCTGATCAAAATTCCAGTACCTGAGGAATTTTTCCTGAAGCAAATTGCACCAAACCACTAGGTTCTTATGCACAGTTTAAATTTCAATGAAGTGGTATTTTCCAATGAAAAAGAAAAAGAGTTTAATTGAAAAATTCCTGACAAGCTCTAATCCTATTAACTTCACTGTAGTTGCACATATGCTAATAAGAGCCTTGTGTGAGAGACTGTTTCTAAATTTACAAAACACAATACCCAGGACATGCATATTATATGTAGTTTGACACAGGCCCATATGGTTTGTATTCTGTATTCTAAAACAATATTATGAACATTTTATAAGGTTGCAAAAGTGAGTATTGTAAATTCAAGAAATGCAAAAGTTATTGAGTCATGCACTTTGTACTTTCCTTCTCTCCAGTGTAACTGGCCATATGCACCTTCAAACTCTTCTTTCCCTGCTTGTCCCTCTTGTATTCCTCCTCTCTCTCCTCTGTGCCTTTCCTCTCTGGATAGCCTTCATTTTTAGCAGATAGCACCTCTCACACGTGGCTGTAAAACAGCATTAGATGCTATCATGAGCTGGCACTGTATTGCCTTCTCTTATCTTCCTTCTGTCCTGTTAGGTCACACCGAGCTCTGCAGGAAAAAGGATCCTGCTCTATGGAATGTGGGCAGTGATTACCATGTAGGTGTACTGTTCTTGATTGCTCTTTAGACACTTCTCAGGGAGCACATTTCATCAATAATTATTTCTTTAAAAACATATATTGTGACATGAATTATTGCCTTTAGTTAAGCAATTGCTGGCTTACAAGGGATCACATTTTATGACAAAAGTCCTTGTGTACCAAAACTATGTCAATTTTCCTGTTACAGTGCATTTTACTTTATAGATAAATAGTTATTAATCTTTTGTTATGCTATGTGACTGTTTCATTTTGATGCTCACTGCCCCAGGCTTATGCACAAGTCTTTGCTAATGTGAAACTCCAGTGAGTTCATCAGCATGATAATTATGCGTGGGGATTTGTCCCTGCCTTTCAACTTTGTGACTGAAGGAAGACACATTTCCTTGAGAAACACAACAGGGTTGATTGGAAAGCATGTCAATTCAAAGGGTAGAAGCAACTCACTGTTTTCAGCAAAGTTAGTATCTAGTCTAAGATCATTAATCAATGGAGAAAGGTGGTAGAGATGAATTCCCCTTCAGTGTTACCTGTCTTTGTTATCTATTTTTGGAGAGGCTAAATTGACTTCTGGAGGAATTTATCTAATCAAGAGATTTTAACCATGATGCTTAGACACCATTACTAATATTAAGATGGCTAAGGTATGATGAAATGAATATCACATTCAGTTTCAGGTGACTCCTGAGCTGCTGTGTGGTGTCCTGTTGCTTTCATGGTAAGCGGTCTTACGATGCCACTTGCACGATAGTGGAGAAGCTGGCAAGAAGGTCACTGCACTGTATGCATCCTGCAGCAGAGGAGGGGATCTAAACTGCCAGCGCTGTGTTGCACCATAGCAGTTCTGGCATATACACATGAATATCATGCTGACCTAAAAGGAAGTGTTTTTATTCAGCTTGACAAGCTGAAATATTTAGAATTCAGTTTACTTGACTGAAAAGAATGTATTTTGCTTACATTTTCCCTATGGAAAACTGAGGCAGTTCTGGAAAAAGTAACATTTTCCCACAGAAAACTGTTTTTTGCTTTAAAAAAAAAAAAGTATTTTGATGGAATCTTTCCAACCAGCTGTAATTATAGTGCGCACATAAAAGGGGACAAATTGATTCCGTAAGGGCATTCCTAACTGTAGTCTATCCATAATCACCAAGTGTTAGTTTTTGTAACATCAAAACTTTTGAAAGTCCTGAAATTTTTGTAGCATTCATAACTTTTTACAAATTCACATGAATATACTATGTTGTATTCTGTGTACTTTGACCCATGCTAAATTAAAGGGCAAAACCATGATATAGGCAGTCACTCATTAGGCACTGGGCAAAGACCACCAAACTCATGTTCATGTCTGAAGCTGCTGCTGTGTCTGGTTTCATGTCCCTGAAAAGTTTAATTTTGTATGACTAGCAAGTCGAGAGGAGATGCAAATGATAATTCCTAAAGTGTGAAAAAGAATTTGGCATTTTTCAGATGATCTGCAGTCCAGTTTCCTTGGAAATAGGTACATTTTGGGGAGAACGGATGGTTGTAGCTCTCCTCCCAACAACCCCCACTGAAAGTAACAAGCTTATTGCATTTTACGCCCAGGTGTTTGCCATAGAATCTGACACATAACCTTGCCCTGGAAAACTATAAACCAATATAATTTATAGAAATAAACTCAGTGAGAATCATTATTTTTTATTGGTACCACTTAATGTGCAGAAAAAGCATACTTTCCAAAAATATGGAATAAACGTTCTGTTAGCCTTATTGGGTCCAAATGTTAGGGTTTAAATTATTTTACTATGCAAACTTTCTTTCATATCTTGGCAGTAGTGATTTCCATTTTTATTCCTTTGGTATCCATAATCTTGTTAGAATCAAAAACATATGCTTTGAGATCATTGGACAGATCCCTTCTCCCACCCTACCCCCTTCTCTGCACATTAAAAAATGCAGTGAAAACACTGACACTCTTAGCATCGAGAATAACGGGAATGGTATAGGAGAAAAAGATGTAGACTACCAAGCCTGAATGGGAAAACCATTTGATAAGTGTAGTTTGGTTTTCATGCTTTTGATTTGCAAGTCATCAAAGGCGCAGAAGTGTCCAAGCCTCCTTCTGGCTGCTATTCAGAGCCACACTTCCTCTCTTGCAACAGGAGGTGCTCTCACCAGGATCACAGACCTACAATAGAAAAAGTGTGCAGGCAGGTTTGAGCTTTATGACACTTCTGAGGATATAACACTTGCTACAACCTATACATCTTGGAGTCAGGGAATTATATCTGTGGAGTTGAAATGTTAGATCATTACTATGGATTTATTAATATCTTTTTTGTTATTAATAGAGGAATGACAAATCTCTTAACATGCAAGCCCAGCACTGTGACAAAATACATTGCATATTCCACCTTGTTGCTCTCCTGTCATGGGACACTGAGCAAGTAACAAGGAGCTGGGGGCCTTTGTTTAGATATTTTCATGGTAGCAGACAGAATTTTTTTCTAATTTGTCTTTATAAAAGCATTTAAATTTATGTTAAATTAGTGCTTATGGCAAGTTATGGTTATTAGAGGTAGAGGCCTAATGAAATCTTTCCTTTTCTCTTCTGAGGCAGCTACTTCATCATTTTCTACCTCTGTTGTGTCTTCTACATGAAATGAGCTTTTATGCATTCTGATGTCCAAAGGTGGAATGGCAGTTGAGATTCCTGTCAATAATGTGAGGGAAATATAACATAAACTGGTCGCAAATACTCCTAAAATTTCATATAAGTGTAGTTCAAAGTGTACTTAAAAATAAACGCAAATTGGTATTTAGATTCACTGGAAGTACACCCAAACCATCTTAATTCCCCCTGGCAGTGACATCATTTAATGCCTCTTTGAATTAGATTAGAAATGTTTAACATTATGTAAAATCCAAACGCAGAATTTCTTCAGGGAGCTGAAGATAAATTCATTTACTGAATTGCAGCCCATCGACTAATGATGCTTAGAAACATCACTGGGGGTGAGTTGTTGCTATATTTCTGGGAAAGACATTTTTTTAGTCACTGTTGTGGGAGCAGAACAGAACTCAGCCCAAACAAAAAAAAAATGCAGCTTGTGCTCCTTTAATGACAATTTGAGACAAACATTTCAAGATCTGCATTCTGCTTTCATCTGGATAAAGATTCCCCACTAATTTCATAGGGGTTGCCAAACACCTTCTTGATTGTAGATTTTGAAGACTTCAAAAAGTTGGCATGGCCCAACTTAGAGGTGGTCATTGAGAGTGACAGACTCTCAGTTCCTTTTCTGTTTGATCCAGAGTGTTATCCTAACATCTTTTGACATGGATCGTATCATGTGTTATGACTCTGATGTTTTAGGGAGCTAGCCAAGATTCAAATCTAATCTTTTAAAGATGACATTGAATTTCATCATTTTTTTTTATCCATCATTTACTTTGCCTGCTCTAGCACCAAAAGTTTTGAGGTAGTATTATACCTTGAAGTTTAGTATACAAAGTACTATTTGAGTGCAACATAAAATGCAAAATTTAATCTACTTTTAATATGGTTTCAGGTTGCTATGAGAGGGGAACTTTTAATTCAGAAAAGGTACATCCATAACCAGAAGTTGAGTTGCATTAGCTCCCTGAACAGCTTAATCCAGGTACTGGTGGGGATCAGAGCTCCCCCAAGCACCTCGTGCAGCTAATGCAGAGACACAAACCCCTTAGCCTGGGTTCGTATCACTTAGTTTTACACACCCGAAGGCAGCACATTTCCTCCATGGAAGAAACAGACACCTCCGGAAACTTGGAGGTTCCTCCCTCTCTCATCACTGGCTGTATCAAGAGCCTGGGATGACTGATTCCCAAATGTTAAACAATTTGTAGGCCATGCTATTTACATTATCTGATGATTAAACTGAGAAAGAACAATTGCGGTTTATTTGAACTTGTCATGAACTAAGGTTGTTTGTCAAATTGACAGATATGACTGAGCCATAAACTGAAGTCAAATTTTTCAAAGTGGATATGTAAGACCTCAAACCTTGTATTTGAAAACAAAAATAAAAGGAATGTAATAGGTATGTAAAGAAAAGGACTGCTTTTAGGCAGTACTAAAGCAGCTTCTATACAAATAGGCACCTGAACTAGAAGACAAATATTATTACTTTCTGGTATTTTCTTTTAAACTGTAATTGAACATACTTTCAGCATGATGGAGAAATGATCTTAGCTATAAGTAGGAAACTGCTGAAGATAATTAACTGATTTTTTTTCTCTTCCAGAAAACATCCGTAGAAATAACGAAATTAAAACAGAAATACTTTGCTGAAAAAGACTAACTTTTCCCGGAAGACATAAGGACTGTTTTTCATTAGTATGAACCATGGGAAATATTGCAGCTTTATAAGTGAAGGCCTGACATACGATTTCTATCAAAGATACATTTCGTTTACCCTAAGCTTATTCAGCACTGCTCTTATACAATGTTCCCTACCAGCTGTTGTTGCTGCTGTTTGCTAGTAATTGATTGCTTTATTCCGGGCCTGAGAAAGTGCGTCACTTACTATTTAAGCTTCTAATGGGCTACCAGTTTCTTCCTTTACCAAATATGAATTGTGCCAAAAAACACGGAAAGGCCGTTAACAAAACTTGGGATGCAAATAAAGTTTTGAATTTTGTTGCTTAATTTCATCCTTATCCACATAAACTATACTGCAGAGAGTATTCCTGACCCTCTAAAATAACAATAATTTGCTAAACTATCCACTTATGTATCAGCCACATGTTCTATTTTTGTATCAGCAGTGAATCCAAGAAGTCAAATTACCCATTACTAATAGTCATGTGGCTGCAGTAGCTGACAGTCCAGAACATGCTGAGAAAATGCCTGAAAATGTCTTTGGGAGCGTACAATAAAAACACAAGTGTGCACATCTCAGTAAACTATTAGATGAAGTAATCTAGATACTTTTTTTTTTTTTTTTGAAAGCTCTTTAAAGAGTAACATTCATGGCCATTCTCAGTACAGATTTTCATTCTGGCACCTCTTACTTATCCAACTTGAGACTGCATTGCATGGTTAAGTCACTGAGACTTCAACAGTATTGCATGAAAAGGTAAATGTGCACCAGCACGTGCCAGGGCCATGAAAAAAAGACAAACTTACTGACTTCCTTTTTCAGTAGACAGTACTTGCTGAAATGGGCAGGGAGCAGGCCTTGAGGATTCACAATTGAAACATATTATGAAAGTGATGAATTCAAGCACAGAAGTGAGACCAATGGATTACTGTTGGGCTAGCTCTTTTTTCTTGGAGGTCCTTCTTTTGTAGCTGCATTTGGTAAGGTGGAATGTGCATGTGTACGTTTATTTAAAAATAATTAATGCTTAAATACAATTGATGCTGCATATAGATTTGATTTGCTGCTTATAGATGTGTTCAGTATGTGGCTGGCTGACAGTCCCATTGTCAATGATACTACTCTCATTCTTGTGCTTTTCTCCAGAAAATTTGGACTTTCTGGAAAAATTCCATGGCACTTTTTCTCCCTAAAGGGTTAGAAATTGTTATTTACTCAGTTATGTTAATGTCTCCAGTTAACATGATCCTCATTAGGAAAAGTCACTTTAAATAGAAAAAAAGAAGCCACAAGTTTGCTTTGAATTCATTAAATTTGGGGAAATACAATACAATGCACCACACAGTATTAAAAATTCTTTGGAATTCACCTAATGACAGGTTCTATAATTGGATTAGGCCTCAGCATTCCTGTTAATGATGTAAAGGAAGCTAGATATGCATTAAACATTTGATAGTTTTTATTCCAGACAGGAGCTGAAAAAAAACATTCATTAATTCTAACAAGTGTGAGTACGAGTCAGTTTATAGTTAAGGCATAAGATCTGGACCTAAATATGCAGAAAGAAAAGCCCCAGATTTTTGTCCAGTGGTTCTAACTGCAAGTATCTACTAAACATTTTTTCCTCTTCATGTGTGTCCAAAGGCAAAGGTGAAGAGAATTTTTAAATCTCAGAGAGAACTTGTCCTGGATGTTGTCCAGTCTCTTAGTACTACTGCTAAAAAGTAGGTCTTTCTGCAAAAGAAGGAATCAATCTGTTGCTTTGTGTTCAGATGCTGATCAGTGGGAGTTTTGCTTGATTAATGAGTAAAGATCAAACCAGAATAGTCTACTGAAAGGCATACCTGCGGATGTGATTTGCCCATTATCAGTGTCCTGGGTCCATTCATGAGGTGTCATAATGACTCTCTGATCCCACGTTTAAGACTCATCAGAAAGGCTTGGCATCATGTAATAATAACATAAACAGTTTATAGTCAAGGAAATTGTGATTATAAAATGTCAGAAGAAGAGAATGTAGGCATGATGTGTGTTTTGAAAGCGCATTTGGGACTTGACTGAAAAGGAGGAGAGGAACGAAGGTTGAAAAACAATGCAGAGATATCTTGTCCATTTTTTTCCTACTATTGAATTACAGTGTAATTAGCATTTCTAAACCCTAAACATTTGTACCATGACAAGATACTTAAAAATATTGAAAAAAGGATTTTCAAAATACACAGTGAAAATTCTGCCTAACCCTATATTCTCCTTCTTGAATTAGATTCCCAAGAGGGTCAAATTTCATCATCTATATTCCCTGAAGAGTATTTTGCTATTAAGTGAAAATGTATTATTTTTGCTCCCATGCCAAAGTTCTTCCCTAGAATCCCTGTGTATCTTGAGCCTTTTTGCTTCATAATATTGCAGGAAAAATGCATAGTAGTGCTGAAAAATGTGACTTCCTTCTTTTAGGAGAGACCAGCATTAGGTGAAATGCTATTTTTGTAAGTTCATAGACAAGTGAACACAGATTGCTGACTAGCTAGTAGTGTATTGAAGCAGCCAGGGACATACACCCAAGGACTTTCTGCAGAAACACTGTCTCTTACAACATATCTGTAAGAAATGACCACTGAAGCTGGAAAGGGGAAAAAAAGCCCAACAACAAAACATAACACACTATCCAATAGATTGCCCAGAAAGTGCAAGAATGTTTTTTGTAGTACTTTATAATGTCTGTGTCAATGCTAAATATATGGTCCAGTTTTTCCGTACATGAGTCCTGGTTTCAGCTGAGATAATTTTCTTTTTAAACCATGATAGCATGTTGTCTAGTTTTACTTTCTTGTTTGTTCTGGTTCAAGTACGGAATCAATCATAGACTCATGAATAGTTAGAGTTGGAAAGAACCTTAAGGTCATCTAGTTCCAACACCCCTGCCATGGTCAGGGATGCCTCACACTAGACCATGTTGCCCAAGGCTCTGTCCAATCTGATCATGAATGCTGCCAGTGAGGGAGCATTTACCACTTCTCTGGGCAGCCTGTTCCATTGCCTTACCACCTTCATAATAAAGAACTTCTTCCTTGCTGTTTCTAACAAACTAATTCTCATTAGAATTAAATGTTCAGCTTTGGCCTAAACCCACAAGCAAATATTTTGGGGACGTTAGGTCAAATACACTTTTCTTCGGTTGTAAATATGAAACAGTATGTTCTTCACAGCTTCTATGATAATAAAATTTGTACTTAAAGCCTGACTTATGTATGTTGCATTGAGTGTTCAAGTTCAAGCCAAGCTTTAAATGTATTGGTTCTAGAGGTCTGAATGCTTAACATTCATAAACATTTCTTCAACTAAACTAGCCTTAACAAATCCCATTTGGACAATTTCAAGACATTCCAGAGCTTCTTATAGCCTCTGATTTGGTGGCTGACCAGTGTGATTCACCTGTATGACAGGAAAGTGTAAAAGCCCTGGTCATGGATCTGGGCTTCTCTGTGCAAAGGAGAATACATGCTCAAGAGGGAAAGATACATTGTTTGCAAATTACCTGCTGCGCATATACCACTACGAATATATATATGATTACTGTGTGATTCTTGTAATAATAATGACACATACAGATGTAAGGGTGGGTAAAGAAATCTGTGAATAGTACATTTTTCTCTCTGCAAGATAAGCTGCCCCAACATTTTTGTATTTTCTCTTTTTTATCTTAGCCCTGACCCACACATTTTGCTTGCATAAACACAGAACAAGGAAATTTAATGTGCATGGAAACTAGTCTCAACAACACACTTAAACATGAGAAAAATACTCAAATTAAGAACAAATGTCCAAAGTGAATTAGAAATAGACTTTGCCTATTTTACTTTTCATAGTAGATTTTCAAAGACATTTAACAGAGCTTTAAGTAAAGAAAAGAACATTGCCTGCTCTAAGCTGATGTATATGGAGGTACGTTGCTTTGCTCTCAGATAGGTAGTCATGTATCAGGTTAAACTAATACATTTAATCCCTCAGGAGACGTACCATGAGAGTTAAAGGCACTGAGAGGTAAAGATACCTTGCCTGTTCATGTGCTGATCCGGTGAAGTCGCACCCTCCTTATGGAAAGAGATATAAGCACTTTGAAAATTATTAGCAATTAGCTTTACTAATAAATAGTAAAAATTTAATAATTCGTTAAGTTTTGCAGAGGGTTAAAAGACACAGATGTCAGATAATTCAGCTTATTCAAAACCCACCTGAATGCATTCCTAGGTGGCCTTGCCTTGGCAGGGGATTGGACTGGATGATCTCCAGAGGTCCCTTCCAAACCTAACAATTCTGTGATTCTGTGATTACCTATTTTTTCTGTTAGGAGGCTGGAAAGAGCATCCCCTTATTTATCTGTGCTTCTCTGTTCCCTTGCCATTCTCACTCCAAGCACTCAGAGCCCAGGAAAAAGCCCAGGAAACG
Source organism: Pezoporus wallicus (assembly GCF_028554395.1). Lineage (NCBI taxonomy): Eukaryota > Metazoa > Chordata > Aves > Psittaciformes > Psittacidae > Pezoporus > Pezoporus wallicus. The sequence continues at coordinate 667,536 of NW_026642654.1, forward strand.
TCAAGAAAATGCAAAAATTACTGGTGGTGTTGGTTTCCTGCATTTTTTTATTATTATTATTTTTTTGATAATAAGGAATCTTTTGTATCCTGTGTTAGCTTTTTAGGATTCTGTCTTTCCAATGTCTTGGATTATATTGAGACCCCAGCATCTTTCCTGTCATTTAAGTGAAATCCTCAACAGAACTCCCAATGACCTGATTTATCCTTTAATAAGCAGGGTATGACATCTATTCTTAACTATGACTGTTCTCTCAAGACAGGAATTTCTGTGTGTAATGGATGACGGAAAATTTTGGGTAATACTGGAATACATAAAACTAGTGTTATGTTACATAAATGATACTGGAATACATAAAACTAGTATGAATGTTATCTAATGTTTGGATTTCATAAGCATCATTTTGGAATGATTTGACCAAGGTAACTAGATTTATGTCCCCATTCATAACCACTAGTCTTTATGAAAATTTCTTGCTTCTTTTGCTCTTCAGAAAATTTCTCTCAAATCCTTATTCTACAGACTGATATAAAACTAATGTTTAGAAGTAAATTACTGGGTAGAATTATCATGTATTATTAAGGATCTCAGCACCTTTCCAAAACTGGTCAAATGGCTTCTCACAAGTATTATGGTGTAACTAAAAAACAATTTTGATAAGTACGTCCTTTAAAATGCAGATTTAACTGATATTGGGTTTTAAAGTTTAGGTTTTTTTCTTGCATAAGTCTGACTTTATCTTCCCTGTATTGAATTGCATCATGACTTCATTAACAAAATGAAGAGTACCTCCATTCTTTAATCTTTAATAAGCTGATTCAGCTGAGATTGTTATGGTTTGCATTTCAGTATGGCTGAAAAATTCATTTAAGTTAGACAACTTCCTGAGAGAGCTTTCTTGACCTGATCTACCCAGCAGGTCTCCATCCTCTTTTCATTCAAGTTTTTCCTAAGAAGATATGTTGAGCTAAGCCCCGTATGTATGTATCTTAGAATCACAGAATCAGGGCCTGGTCCTTATACTTTCTTCAAAGCAGCCTTCTGGTAATGGCTTATTCAAGGCCACCCCAGAAGCTGCCTGGTATTATGCGGTTGTCCATAGTTATTCTGCATCCATTTATCCAGCTACCTCTGGCTTATCTCTGAAGTCACCTCTGAAAAAATCCTAACTCTCTTATCTCAAGAACTGAAAAGATGCTTAAAAACTTTTTGTCTCCACACATTGATAAATAACCTAGTCTGCACTGAAGAAAGAGCCAGATTATCATGGCCATGACAGTTATTAGGGTCATGATGATGCAGAACTTTCCTCTGTTTTTACATCCTAGAAAACTCTTGATTTGCACCTGAGATGAAATTTATGATTTCTTAATATTTCACATTTCTTCCTTCCTTTTTCGTTTTGATAACCAGTAAAATTTTCATATTTTCTCTGAGATTTTCTAGAACAAGATAAACAAATATCGGCCAGGGCTATCTGGGGAAGAACTGATCTTGCTTTACTTCTAGGGATTGGAATAGATGATATTTTGAAATCCATTCTGTGAGTTAGTGATTTATCATCTTGAAGATTTTTCAATAACACTGATTTCTAGTTCTCCCGTGAAAATCTATTAAGAAGTAACAGGGACTTTATTAAGAAGTAATAAGGACAGAGGCGTAGTAAGGAAGAGTTGAGTAGAGAGGTGCCCCAAACTCCTGCAGATTTTAACCAGCTATGTTATAGGTGATCATCTTTCCTTTGTAACCCTCTTATGTCTAATTCATGTGACATGGAAACAATTACATGAAAATGCAGATGTAGATTCCGGTAATCTCTTTGGAATAGACACATAGACTTTGAAATAATTTACAAATGATGCACAAAATCTGCGGGCCATCTGCTCACTGTTGGGGAAAAAAAAACAACACCCTTCTCCCAATAGGCTTTTTATATACAGAAGAGCTCTTTTCACACAGCAAGGAGGAAAACAATAGATAGCCAGCAATCTGGAAGGCAACTCACTCACACACACTCTGAGAGCTGCATTGTGCACATCTCTTGTGAAAGCAATTAGGGCAAGAATAGTGTATTTTTTAAGAAACTTGTTTTTATCTCAGCTGCATGTGCAACCAGGGCAAGGACCACTCATAGTGAGAACTGCCTGTACTATCTGCTCTCCAGACAGCAAATTAATCAAGGTGATTGAAAAATGGAAGAGAGAAATGTGGGATTACAGGAACACAGTTGGTGCTACTATATTGCAATACCTGCTTTTGTCAAAGTCCTAACAAACTTGAGCAAAATTTCTTCTGGTGTTATTCCAGTACATTGTGGAGCTCACCTATGCAAGTTTCTGACAAGGCTTTCCTCAAAAGTCCTTTGCAATCAGTGTAGAAGATACAAATCTACTTTAATTCAGAAGTAGGAAGTAGCTTTGTTATGCAGTGTCCTTGTATTAGCTGATTCAACAGTTAAAATCTTTTGATTGTGCAGTGTAGACTGCACTCTAAGAATAATGGTCTAGAGGTCTTTTTTCTGATTCTTAATCATGTAGGTCACATAAATATTACTAGCGTCTGCACAAGCCAAGTCACAGCATTCTTGGTGGCAGAATTGTCAGCCTAAACTCAGCTGATCTAGAGAGGAGAGACCTCTACTGAGTCATAGTCTGCACGTGACCATATCAGCACTTCAGATTTTCTTGACAACCCCATCTGTGTCTGCTGGCAGCGCTTGCTAGGTTTGACCACAGTGGAAACAATTCAGTATGATTATGAAGCAATTAAGTACTGCTTGCCAAACAATAAAATTCTCAGCAAGAAAGGGGCTTACTGCAGCTGACAGTCACATTCTTTCTGCCAGGGAGATCCCGCTGAAAAGCCCTGGTGTGAGAAAGATGAAATAAAGGATTAGCAGGATTTGATGTGAGTTACATGAGCAGAAAGGGATCATGATACAGTGGGAGGTCAGGTGAGCTATCAGCATGTGCCACCATTCTGACTGAAGTGTCTTCATGGTGCCTGTGACAGACCGCTTGACCAGAAATGCATATGGGTTGCAGGCTCTCTTGGTGTTGTGTATCTATCAAAACAAATGTGAAATGAGTGGGTTCAGAGTGGAGTCTAGTATACTGGCAATTTGTAGAAGAGGGCAAGGTAGAGTCTTGAAGAGAAAGGGTGTAAAAGTCCCAAGTAGATCCAGAATATTTAGCTATTAAAACCCACTAGATTGCTATGGATCTCAATTTTGGCAGCTACTTTTATTAGCTATCACACTCCAACTAGGAATGAAGTCAAGGTAGCCTGAGTGCAGTATGTTTCCTTCATAGCAACTTTCATCTCCTGAGTTCCACAAGCTTTTTGAGTTTGAAAAAATGTACACAAATTATTTTGAAGTATTCCGCTCCAAATATCAGGTTTGGTCAGTAATGAAACTTGACTGACTGTATCAAAATTGGGAATGCCCTTACAGTAGCAAGTGATCTGAAACTGAGTGCTAAATTAGATCTCATCAGAGATTATAGGCTTCTAGAAAGCCTGCTGATCTAAAAGTTAAAAAGAATTTGCTGTAGTTCAGATCTATGAGATAAGTTGTTCAGCTGGGACCTTGAGAAATCATCCTTTCTCATATCCTTTCTCACTTGGGCTACACTTTGCATTCACCCAAACTTAAAATACTTACGTGACCACATTTGGAAGAAAATGCTCAAAATATTAGTGAGTGACCAGTGCAGGCTCATCCTTCAATTTGCCATATCTCACACTACTAAAGAAAATCCCATTCAGTTCAATGAGATAATTCACTTGAGTAAATGCTTACCAGTGGGAACTACTGCTATACAAAGAAAAGCAGATACGATGTTTATGATATGAAGAGATATATTTTTTCTCATTTCTGCCATCAAGTTTTACTTAACTCTGTGAATTACCTTAGCGTAACTGGTAGTAATGTTGCTGTGATATGGTACTTCCCCAAGGGGATCCTATCTCAGATCGCTGTCCTTTCAAAGGCTCAGAAATAAGAGCTGTTTAGATCATTGGCAAATTCGGATGGGGAATCTGCAATACAGCAGTAATGCCACACAGCATTCCCACATATGGTTTTTGTTACCCACTGTCTGTTCAAAGTGCTAGACACTGTCCGTGTGACTCCTATAAAACTTTCTTTTTTAATTTATTTATCTAGGAAACCACAGTTTGCACTCAATGTCTATTTTCCAGTGAAGTCTTGCATAGTTTGCAGCTGAACTTGCTGAGGTACAGAGGTCAAACAGCTAGTGAAAGGTCACTTAGCGATATTAGCCAATGGGTCATGCCAAATCACCACCCAGTGCCTTCTGTCTCGCTGATAAATCTTTTAGTATTTTTTTATTGCTGCTCTTCTACTCACCTGTTTAAACTGCTCCTTTATAGAAATTGTGGTGTGAAAGACCCATACATTGCCTCAGAGAAGTACTTTATGACTTTATCTGTAAAAAATCTCAGAGAAGATAATTTGGTAGATGGGATAGTATACACTGGTGTATATTCTACTGTCATGGTGCTCTAGTTGTCCGGACCTAATTTCTCTCACAGTTCTCAGGCCTTTTCCTCCTGTTCATATGCATGGAGTACTGTTGAACAGAAAACAGTGGAAAGAAGGAGAATGGAGCACAAATTATTCCAAAGCATTCTGTCTGGGAGCTGGCACATTTGCTCACAGTGACCATGGATTTGGGATCAACCCTATTTATAATGATAAAATCTTCACAGAACATGTTTCAACTAAATCTATTAATTTTTGATCTTCACAGGAATCTGATAAGTCATGTTTGTTCAACCACTGATCCTTGCTTCACCCATTCTAAAATAAAAATAAAATAAAAAAATGCATCCTCTGTGACTACGGCTGTAGTTTGGTTGAATTACTAGTATGGCAGAGTGACAGACAGCAGGTCCAAAGGTGAAAGGGTCAGGACTAGAAAAGCACAAGGTCAAATAAAATGAATACAATAATCTCTAGTGCTCTGGCAGCATTTGTAAGGCAGAAGAGTAATGTACCATTAATTACAACATTATCCAATCATTTTGTTAATTACGCTTCCGCAAAAGAAGCTGAACTTTCTAATTGAATAGACTGCTGCATTAGTCACAAGAAATCTGACAGCATAAAAAAGAGAACGAAAATGAAGATACTTTTTGTGTTTATATAAGGGTCACCTTCACTTATTGCCAGCTTCTGTTGTCTGTAGACAACAGAACGGCCAGTCAGTGTGTGGGAGAACCAAGCAGTGTGGGAGAGCCAAGCAGTGTGGGAGGTTAGTACAGGAAAACTGTGTAGGTATGTCTTCATCATAGACCTGGACAGTGCAACTATTTGCCTGTCCTGGGTTCAGCAGTAGCAGTCATTTTTTCTCCTTCTTAGTAGCTGGTGCAGCACTGTGTTTTTGACTGTCGGGCTGGGAACAGCACTGATAACACCGATGCTTTTAGTTGCTGCTCAAATATTTAGTCTGACCAAGGACTTGCTGAGTCTCATGCTCTGCCAGGGAGGAGGGGAAGCCGGGAGGAAGCAAAGTCAGGACACCTGACCCAAACTAGCCAAAGAGCTGTTTCATACCACAACACGTCATGCCTGGGAGGTAACTGGGAATAACCCGAAAGGGCTGGTTCGCTGCTCGGTCGAGCTGGGTATTATTGGTCGGCGGGTGGTATCGTATTCTCTTTCCTTGTTATTCCCTTTATCATTATTATTATTGGTGGTAGCAGTAGTGATTTGTGATATATCTTAGTTACTGGACTGTTCTTGTCTCAACTCATGGGAGTTACATTCTTTCGATTCTCCTCCCCATCCCTCTGGGAGCGGGGGGAGTGAGTAAGTGAGACTGCATGGCTGACAGAGTTTAAACAACAACTACAACCATGTCCCAGCCTAAAGAGACAAGAAAACAAGAAAAGCAAAATAAATGAAGCAAGTAAATTTGTATTTGATGGGCAAGAACAGAAAAAACTTTAACTACTCAGACTTCTGGTGTGCTGCTCCTGCAAATGATTGCTGATGGACCATCCCTCTTCATGAACCTGGTTTCTGAGAAAGAAAAATAAAGTAATTTTGTAAGTGTTGTAAACACTCTGAGAGACACCCTATTGTTCTTCCATGCATCCATACAAAAAGCTGCATCACATTTGTAGTTACGCACTGCATACAGTGCTGACAATTCCAGACAACCAGAAGTCACAAGCCTGATTTGCAAAACTGTGTGATTAATTTCCAAAATATGAGCATATTTCATCTGATTTATTTAAAAAAGGCACATTGAATATTTGATCTGTCTTTAAGCTTTGGAATCCTTCCCATCCCTTTTCAGCCCCAGAGCACCTGGTCCCCTGGAGAGACACCCTAAAGTCCCAGCTTAACATATGCATAGGGTAAGATGATTCAGTGCCCATTCCTAGAGCTTTCCTAGCATTTCTAGTTTCATCAGTTCTGCCACCACCCATTTATCAATTTGTCCTATACAGTCCTTTCTCTCCTCCAAACAGAAAGCTCTTCCCCTATTAGTTCTTCCCCTATTTTCCCAACATTTTTTATCATCTTGGAGGTCCTGAAAATAGACATCTTCCCCTGTTGCACCCGTATTTCCACTCAAAGTAAGGGTGCTCATCTTTGTATTCCTCCATTGTTTCCCCCATTTAGTAGTAGGAAGGATGGTGAAAGGACACTCTAGAGACAGAAGTCCAGGGATAAAGAATTTGTTCCCTCAAAAGCTGAGCTTTTCCTGTCCTCTCCTCCCTTCCGTAAGAACAATGTTCAATCCTCAGAGGAAAGGGAGAGCCATTGACTTTCCCCCATTAGGTATTCTTCCCTAGGGCAGGAAGAGTGGCAGACAATAAGAGATTTTTTTTTTTTCCAGGAAAACTATAAATTGGATCATATTTTTCTCCTCATATCCTATGGTCCATGCCAGCTATCAGAGATCAGCATTCTTTCAGAGCAGGGCTTTGCCTCCCCTGATGGCCGAGCTACTCTTTGTAGGTAGAGTTCGCCATATAATAACCTGAAGCCACAGAACATGTTGGGTCAGGGGAACTTCAGTGCTGCAACCCAAGCCCCACCTTGCCTGCTGCATCGTGCTTGCTGGCTGCCAGTACCAGCTGTTTCCTGTTGCAGATCTAACCCAATACTGAACATTGCAAAATGTTTTTAGCAGGGGTGGGAAGTGTCCAGAGGAAGCAGACAGGATGAAAGGAAGGAGAGTTCACTCTGGCTCCTGGCACTGTAAAAAGCACTGAGAGTAATTTAGAAGAGAAATACCTAAATAGTTAAAAACTTCAAATCAGATGCTGCTGCTTTAGCTCTGTTCCTGTCACCTTCATAAAATATATTTCTTTATTCAGACACTTAGAACAATTTCTTTTTATCTTCCTGGTAAGGTGAATTAATTGTAACAATTTCTAGCATTTCAAGCTCTTCTTGGGATATTTCCTAGAGACAGCAATATTTTCAACACATATGTGCACGTGTGCATGCATTTCAACACAGTTACTAATCCTGTTTCTGAATTTTTATCTGTGTATTTATACACATATAAGTTTAATGCATGCACAGATATGTATATTTCATAGCTGATAACATTTTCCTGAAAGGTGATATTTAGTTAGAGATTTAGCTCTAGTTTTGGAATTCAGTCCTGTGGTCTCTCATCTTACAAATGGACTCTCTGATTCTATCATAAATTGTAAAGACAAAATCACCTCCCCACCCTGCTATTTTGCTTTGCAACTGAGCTGTTAGGGTTAGAAATTATTATAATCCATTTACCATGAAGGAAAATAATTTAGAAAATAGATGCAATTTACCAATAATCAATGCGCCTGTGGTTGGTTATGATCTCATTTTTTTGAAGGTAAAGACTGAAGTTAATCTACACATTTTATATTATTTGGGGAACACAAAATGCTGTAAGATCCTGAAATAAATGTTAATGCTGCATAATAATAATAATAATGATTAGAAACAGAATTAAAAAATCTTGACCCCTGTTCCCACTCTTTTGTGTAGTTATATTGCAATGATATACAAGGAGTTGCATCAATGATCTTAAGTTTACTTATTTGGATAAGTGCCTGACCCATTTGAGGAAGTGATTCTACAGCCTGAGCTGGTGTGACATGTTTGTCTGCCACTTTTTGTAAGCTGTATTCCAAAAGTTAGGATCTCTTATCATTTTAGTAATTTAAGAAATGTTGTGATAATCGGGACTATGCAGTAAACTGAATGAACTTCAAAAGGAACAAATCCACTTCAAGCATCCAATTTGATGCATGAAGAAGGAAACTGTCAAGTTATAAATGTTTTTGTTTTTAAATATCTAGGGGAAGAAGGAAGTTTTTGTGATTGATATAAAGGCTGAACTGGGAGTTGGAAGACCTGGGTTCAATTTGCAGCTCTTCACAGACTTCCTTGTCACTTTGAATAAGCCGTTTACATTTCCCAGTTCTTCTCTTGCCTCCCATAAAAAAATAGAATTATATCTACTAATATTACAGGACGTTTGTGAGACTAAGTTTAGAAGGGTTCTGGTTTTTGGAAGTTACTCTCCTACCTCATGTTCTTAATATGCTTAGAACATCAGACTTCAGAGCACCCTGGAGGGTTTATCTTATCTCCTCTGCATGTGAGGAACTATATTATACTGAACTGGATGGGTAGATTGATTTCTGTAATCTTAATATTGCTGCTGATCTGGGCTGTTGTCATACTTGTAAGTTAAAAGGTTGTCTAGGATACTCAGTGTATCTACAGCAAACATAGCATTTCAATACTTAAATGAAAGTGTAATATCTGCATGATGATATGAAACATTTGGAGGTAACTTGCAGTTTCACAGAAGTGAAGAAATTCTTGTGTGTTATTAGAAATTTGTAATCAAAAGGAACTTCAAGCTTTAATTTTTCCTTTTTTGTTAGACAAAATATAATTTTTATCTGTAGTCATTTGACACCAGGACATGTTCACAAACAATGTATAATTTGCATGTGTTGTTGCATGCATATACTTACACGCATGAGTATGCATTTGAATGTATAATACATATGCATAAAGAAAGTTGCCTCTGAGTGCATGAACTTGTGTGCGAAAGTAGGAGCAACAATTTTTGTATTGCAGCTGTGTCTGTTTTCAACATCAAAGTGAAATGAAAACACTAAAAGTAAAAGAAGGGGAAAAAAATAAAGAAACATAAACCAAAGCTATTATTAGAGAAGAACAAAGGAATTGATCCTACAGACAGTTTTTCGACAGCTTGCAAGGTTCATCAGCTATTTTTACTGGTCTAGTGCCGATCCTGTTAACTCTGCATTTTTTCCTGTTTTGTTTTGTATACTTTTTTTGTTCATGAGTATCACTTATGGTTGGATTGATTTCAATTATGCAGGTGTATGTGTCAAGTAAAACCATACTGAAGTCAAGAAAGTGCAAAAATCAGCACCCTCAATAGTTCTGTAGGGACTTGTAGCCTTGATCTGCTAGGCAGGTGGCCTATAGATAATATACATTTAACAACTGGTCCAGCATTTCAATTATTCTCCTTGGATTTTGTCATGCTGTAAAGCAACCCTTCAAGTAAGTGCTTTCATTCCTTTTTGCAGTAAGCTGAGAGAGCCCCAAGACTGCCAGCCATTCACATTCAGAAACCGTACCAGTCATCAGTCAAAAAATAACTAAAAAATCACATATCTAAACAAAACTAGGAAACTTCTGGTTTCTTTTGGATTATTCTTTCTACCTTGCAGTTCTGATCTAGAAACTGGAACCTATTTATTTCATAGGAGAAAGCTGAGAATCTTGCTTAACCATATGACCACAGGAGCTGAAGCTTAATGGAAAAGAAACAACAAACTGTCATAAGACTCAGGATGTAAATTACGAGAGTTGGCAATGCTGCAGTCACATACTCTACTTCTGAAACATAGATTGACTGAAAAAGGTGGGCTTTTAGCATCCTGCAGAAGCTGAGTGTGTATGCAGAAGTTTCACCCATAAACGATTCCTGCTGAAGCAGCTCCTCTTCCTTTTATGGGGCTGATGAAAGTATTGTAACTGGTAGCAGAGATTTTTCACTACAAATAATGTCCCAGAAATGGATTGTGAAGGAAACCTGAGAGAATAATTTTAAGAACATATTGATTAAAAAAGCTTACCTGTCTAAAAGATGGGATCTGCCTATCAAGATATAATTATTTACAGTTAAGACTTTGGAAGAAATTAATCACTGGGATCAGGGAATGTAACTGCTGACTAAAACAGAGTAGCACCCATAGATAGGGCGCAGACAGGAGCAATAAAAAATGTTTGGTTTTGTCTCTTGTGAATATATTCTAATTATGTCATCTAAAGAAGATATTAATCACTGAAAAACAAAACCAAAGATACAGCCAAAAATAAATCAAATCAATAAAATATTACTTGCATCACTTCTAACATTGCAATTAGTTTGTGACAGGCTTATCATTATTATTTCCCATTGGGTCGGGTTCAGAATCCCCTCTCTCAGTATCTGGTTTTGGCAGTGCAGTGTCTATAAATGTCTACCTGGACACAGGCAGGAAATCCAGATACAGAGTTTTCTTACACAGCCCCTGTAGGGATGAAATGACCTCCAATGAGTCATTCCCTACTCCTGAAAGTTAAGTAGAAGCAGTCTAAAACCAGCCAACAGGATAGGCCAAATACAGGGACCTGAAGTTAGCATTTTCTTTCAAACTGCAGCTTCTAAATCCTGGATGCTCACCAGGCACCTTCACCTGCTTCAGTAGGGAGCAGAGAGAATGTCACTGAGGAATTTTATTATCTAAATTTGAATAAGCTCTCAGAAGTAAAGGCTTGTGCTCAGTGTGGAAGGGATTTAAAAGCATAGTTGCTCTTCTCTGAGAAGCTTATCCCAATCAACAGTGACTAAGTGTCTGCAAAGATGAAAGGAACTCACTGCAATCCCCTTTTCTGGGAGCTGTTAAGAGTGCTCTAGTCACGGGAACAGAATGAGCTCCTAAGGCTGAATGAAATTATCCCAGGCTGCACTTTTCCACTGGCACAGTACATGATCCTACCATTCCTCATTTTGTAAATGGCTGTCTTCTTCAGTCTGGATGAATGCCACCATGGCTGCTGTGCTGTGCATAGAACTGCCCATATTTATGCACCAAGTTCTGCTTGTGCATAATGAATCAGGCTTTCATGAGGTGCAAAGGCATAGATAGGTTGTTCCTTGCCTTACCTATGGATTGCTATCAGGTACACTGGACAAGCAGTGGACCCGATTTACTGAATTAGCAAGAGCAAGTGTTCTTCTGTTCTGGAATGGAATTGTGTCTTTCTTTGGGCTACCTTTTATTTCTATGCACTAAGCCCTTTCAGAAGGATGCTTTTAGATTTTGATCATGACCATTTTTGGGTATTTTGAGTACATTTAGCTTTGGAATTACTTGATAACATGTGGAATAATATTTACATTGGCCTACTATGAGAGGAAAACATGAATATTTCAAACTGTGTTCCACATGTTTACTTTTAAAATCCTCCTAAGCCAGCTAATTTTTACACTGAGTCTATACATTCATTACCTGGTATCACATACTCAAAGAAAAAGTCTGTGGACTACAGCTAAGAGGTCATCATGCTGATTTCCCTGCTGGTACAGAATCATTCCCTGCAGAAATATCTGTTCTTAAGAGTACTCTCTTGTCTTAAGTGGCTAATCAACACTTTTACTGAGAATTCCCTTGGGAAAAAGTTCCACTGTCTTGTAGACCTCACCAATTAGGAACATGTCTCTGGTATTTATATTATATTTTTCTTGGATCATTTTGCCCTTTATCATTTATTATTTACCATTATGTCTCTGAATGCAAACAAACAAACAAAAAATCCTTCTAAGGCATCATTAAAGTATTGAGGAGCATTAGAAATCATGCTGTGAACCTTCCTACCTGGGGTCTGGTCATATAGGGTTTAATTATTTTGCCTGTCACTAGGCATCTTGTGTCCTTTCAAGCTCAGGATGAGATCCCACCTGGAGTCCTGTTGTTGATCCAGAACGCCCTGTGTCAGACCTTGCCAGCCTTACGTGTATTTGTCAGAGGGTGTCTGTGACGTCATTCACTACTTATGTTAAGGCAGCTAAATTGCACAAAGGGTCCCAGTTATACGAATGTGAGTCTTCAGAGTAAGCCATGTATGATATGACTCAATGTGAAATCTTATGAAAAGTCTTCAGTGAGGATTCCATGCTAAAAGCGGGGTATTGGGATCAACCTGTTGTTTTTTTTTCTGCCTAGGGGTAATCTGTGACTACACCTACCTAGTTTCTACAGGTTGGAAGAGATTAGAGATGGGATTCAGATAATTCAGCTGTTAGACTAAGATACCTAACAAGCACTACAGTCACCGTGGCCTGCACCTCTGACATTATTGGCTACCTTTTACAATGATATTTAGTAACCTACATAATATCCTTTGCTGTGTGAGCTGAATCTCATGCAAAAAAAAATCAGCTACTTAGACATACATGTCTGCTGTCATCGGAAATTCTCTGATACATCCAAACCCTACACAGACTGTTTTACCTATGACATAGGACATGCAACAGACCCATGCTGCCCTCTGGAGAGACTTGTGAAGGTGGTGGAACTCATTAGGCCATCTAAAATGCTGCTAAGTACCTATATTTTACCTATGATTAGACAATTGAATCTCAACCTTATTTCTGTATAATGAATATTGAGAGAGATGGATATCAAGATGTCTCTCAAACCTTTCAAGAGTTCAGCTAATATAACCACACAAGATTGTTTGTTGGTGGGTTTTAATGCCTTTCATTAACGGTTAATTTAGTGCATCTAGTTCATAGTACAGCAAAGCAGAGGCTAAACCAGAAAACAATGGCTACTCCATTGATATCTAATCCAAATATGCTTAAAAATAATGGCCAAAGCAGGAAGCTATCAAGTACATGATTACAATGGTTGATGGACACCTGGAATATTTACATTGTCATCACTGTTTTCATACATTGAGTATCCTGATTAGAAGTGGCTTCCTCTTCCCTGAACCATATAATAAACCAAACACAAATCATGGGTGCCTGAGTATCACCTGAACTGATATTCTAAAACCAACAGAGCATCTGACTGTCACCTGCTGAAAGCAGTTGCAAAATACTGTTCTGGAACTTTGTTGTTTGAATGCTTAATGTCTTTGACCACAGTGATGAATCCCAAGAAGTGAACTGAGACACTCTTTATTGCCAATAACTGAAAAGCAGCACAAAATCCACTAAACATATTTAATTACATATGACAAGAATTCTACTAATTTACCTATTTTTAAGGCAATGTTTACAAACAGTTATTAACAGAACTAATAATGTAATACACCAAGACTTATTCCCACAGATTCAGCAATACAGTTAGTCATCCAATAAAACCTGTGAAATTAGCCACTGGACTTTTTCTGTCAACCTAAGAAGGACACATACTACCACTGGTGTAGTATGTGTCTTGTTCTTTACATAGAGACTTTCAATGCAGAGTATGACTGCGTTTCTGCTGGCTCTGTGCATTACAGATCATGAGCTTCATCCTCTCGAAATAAAGAGGTTAAAAAAAATATTCATAAATCTTGAGTTCTTTTGATTTACTTTCTGTCATTAGGGTGTTAACTTTGTAGTCTTCAGGATTTTCTTCAAGCTCGGTATGTCTTTTCCAGAAAGAATAAAAACTAAGGTTTGTACTTAATCCTGAGTGAAAAGTATTTTCAAAAAGAAAAAGAGAAACAAAAACAACCCCTTGCTTGAGGGAACCTTTATGAAAACTGTGAGGGCCCCCAGCATTAACACACAGCTCACCTATTGTGTTTGACTTTCATAACTGTATATTTGTATTTGCCATAAAACTTTATTAACTTACCTGGGAAAACAATGCAGAATACACTGCAGTGTGCTCCACCACGTTCTGGGCTAATTCAGTGTGTCTCTTGTCATGTTCATGTTTTTGCATTCTCTGCAAGCAGTACTGATGAACCTTCACCTAAGCTGCTTTTTTTTTTCTGGGGAAAGTGAAAAAATAAATCACCTTTACTTGCACATTGCTACTAAGTGGGTTCTTGCCTGCAATTCAGATGTCTTGGCAGCTCTAGGGTTTCCTTAGTGTCATTATCTTTTTTAATCACTTTAAACATCCTTCATAATTGTGGCTGACTGATGTATGCATACCAGCCAATGCAGAAATTTTCTTTGGGTCAATGATGTGGTCATAAAATTACCAGATGGGTAAATGCAGCTCTTCCCTGTCAGTGCACAACGGCACATATCCAAGCTGGAAAAGGATCCAACCACACCCTGCAGAGTTGAGGCTGTGTATACATGCAAAACTACTTGTGTGGATGCTGAAGAGAATTTAAAGCTGAAGCCCCAGGGGAGGAGGACTGGGGTGCTTCTGCTGTGGCTCTCATGGCAATAACAGGCACAGATTCCAGCCTGGGAGCTTGTCTTAGCCTGAGCTTCAAGAGCTAGTGCAGAATAGTGTTCAGTTAGGTCATGAAAGTCATTCCCAGTCTTAATTCTTTTAAACACAGTCCATTCATGTCCTGGACTTACACCACTGTGTACCTGAAGGTTTCAAGGAGGAGAGATGGGATGAAATAGGAGTGTATTCAGAAGGTATTAATGGCAATAGTGTACACATGTGTAAATGTCCCCAGGTGCAGGCAGTGCAGACAATGCTGGGATTTTGTCCCATCTAATCAGTTTAAACTGATGTACTTTCGAAACTTTACTCACCAAGACAAAAAAGAACAACTTCCTTTTCCTAACAAAAAGAAGATTTATTCTCCTGCTAAGGGCAATTTTCACTGCTGCTGGAATTGCCAGACTTGTCACTGTTTCCTTAATCTTGTTTTGAAAAGCAGAGATTAACAATACTTTAGGTATTTATTGAGTATTGCTACCCAAAGGTAATGGGTGAGTGAGCACCTGCTGGTGGATATAGTGTGTATTTAAATAAAAATTAATGTATTCTTCCATATATATGTAATTATTCAGAGTAAACTGTCTTACCCCCAAAACATATAAAACTACTGCACATGTAAATATATAGTTTCTAAATATGCATAATTATTAATAATAAAACTTTATGCACATTATAAAATATATATTAGTTTCATACTTTCTTTTTAAGCAGGAGATAGACAGCTCTGCCTGAAAATCTGTATTAACAACATTATAAAAAAGAGGAAGTGGTAAATACAAGACTGATCAGAGAGCTTTTTCTGTCTTGATCTGTACCTTGAGCTGTAACTGCTCCAAATATTGATGACACTTTTTACTCTACTTATAATCAAACTCTAAATTAAGCTCATAAGAATATATTTACATTGCATTTAAAAACATGTATTTTAATGTTTTTTGCGTATCTGTCTAATTTCTACACCTTTTTATGGATGCGATCAGTAAGGCAGATGTGTACCTTATATTCTTTAAAAGGAGCTAAAATTTTCTCTCCTACACTCATATTTGCAAGAGGGGGTTAACTTTGTGAACACACATTGGCAAAGTAGACTGGATTTAGTGTTGCACTGGGTTAATGGTACAGGAACTTACATGGAATCCAGTCCTACTGGTTTGAAGTGATGGGAACAAAACCAGACTCACCGTGTAGAAAGCTTGTATTAAAGTCTGGTTCAGTAGAAGGCACAGAAAGAATATAGTTTCTTCTTAAAATGATTTATTTAAATTGGTAGACTAGAATTATACTTAAAACCAAGTGTCTAAATGCACCTGTTTAAGTCAGCTTCTTGTTCTCTCAGGTATTTAGGCATTGAATTTTCCCCATTAGCAGCATGATTGACACTGTGGTCCTTACAATAACACATGATTATAACTCTGAAAATAGCAATTACACAAAATGGAAACCAGATGTTGCATGGAATTTGACTCTCGGTTTCTCAGTGAAGTAGATGAATTTGTAAAGCAGAAAACCACAATCATTATTCAGATGGATTGTACATGAATTAATGACATAATATCTAAATCATATATGGTTGAAAATAATGATTAACTTCAGCTATCAAGATAAGCTAATGGAAAACAGATTTTTTTTAGGAAAAAAAAAATCAAGGACATGCTCTTTTCAATATATTTTATCTTTACAGTAATAACAAAACCAGACCTGTTTTAACATTTTTTTTATCCTTCAGATAACAAGGATATAAGTTAAAATAAACTCTTCACAACTTTTAACCTCAGGGAGTGAACTGACCGACCATTTTTGTTGTTTCTCATTGAAGGACATGTTTTTTTTTATTCAGGCTGGAATAAATTTGATCAAATCACCTCTCTGTAACCACAGTATTCAGTGAACAACCTTCATCAAAGGTTCAGATTTGTATAGACTACAAGCATCATGGTAATGCTGGGTCCATGCAGCCAAGCCCACAACACAAACACAAAACCAGATGCCCTTTGACAGACCAGCAAAACGTGTTGCTTTGCAGAACTTCAATGGAATTATAACAACAAATATCACCCACAGATCTCACGCCTCAGTTAGCAGCATCTTAAATGGTTAAATTTATGAAAGCCTTGGCACATCATTTTCACTATCATGTATTCTCAATGACATCATCATTGTAAAATTAGGAACTTTCTTTCTCTCTTTCCTGCAGATGTGGAAGCTTGAAATTGCATTCCATGGTCCTGTGCCACATTTCATCAGCGTTTTCCTTTGCTTTCTCCAAAGACTGGCCACATGTGGTGTGTAGATTGCTGGTGCTGTTTGGGATCTCATATCAAATACTGCTACCTAATCCCAGGCGGGCCTTGGTGGGCCCACACCTGCAGCTGATTGAATCCTCCCGGAGTACAAAGGCCTGATTTACAGCATCAAGGATACAGGGCCTGGTTGCAGCTGGGCTCCAGCAGGAAAAGGAAGTTGTTCATCATCTTGTGTGCATTTCATTAACAATAGTGTACCCGATATGTAGCTCATACAATAATTTCAAATCACTGACAGAGAACATTATGGTATTTGGCACTAGGAGGAAAAATACTTCAGGTGGTCAAATTAAATGTGAGCGTGAGGTTTTCATGTGACCCAATGAAGGTCCACACACTGATTTACACTAGGAGGGCTAATCTTGAAATATTTTATTTCTTTAACTTTATCCTATTTCTTTCCTTTTGTGTGATGAGCAGACTAATACAGCACTATGAGCCTCAGTTTATGAGCATGGGGGAAAGCCATTTCAAGTTATAACCCTTTCAGAAGAAAAAGCCTGAAAAAGAGTACTGAAGGAAGGGATGACCATACAATACAGACTTATTGTTATCTTTAAAAACAAGGAAATCACAGTTCAGAAATGAGCCTTTAGATAAATTCTGCCTCTGTCTTGTTGGGACACAAAAGGATTGATTTAACACTATTTTCAGCTGCCCGTTACCTGTATAACCATGGAAGGAAAGTGGCATAGTTAGGATGACGTTCATTAAGCCTGGGTGTCCTACCTTACAGTATCTACGGTCCCATGAATTCAGAAGAGGTTGTGAGTGCCTTTTCCTGGCAGGAGAGATCTTGCACTCTCAGCACTGGTCTAAAGTTTATGACTGACTATTCAGGGGTTTGACTCATCTGTAAGAAGTAATTCTTTATAAGAAAGCTGTATTCCCTGTGTGATTGTGTCTTTTTAGTGTTCTGCTCACTTTCCCCCTTTTTAAGATTACCTGGTTTCTTATTTCAACAGATCCTTTTTTTTTTTCTTTTTACAGAATTACATTGAGTTTTTTCCACTTTCCCTAATCAGGAGGCTTACAAGCAGGCTCACAGAAATGCCTGCTGCATATCTGAGCTTTTCAAATTTGAAAGACACAAACTTCAGTTGAGTCTCTAAACTGAACTCAGTCTTTTTTGTCTTTTTTTTTTTTTTAGGAACAATTAAGTAGTTTCCTGGCTAAAGGATACTATTTACATTCAAAAGTCATTGAACTTCTGCAATTGCAGTGTCAAATGCAATTTAGATTAGAAGGTGTTGAGTTGAAGAATCTTTAAAAACACATCCAGTATCTGTACAAATCAAACATAATTTTGGCGTTGCTAAGAGAAATAACACAAAGACAACTATAACTCTTACCTTGGTGATCAGTAAATTAAAAACGTATCTTGGGTGAATTAAAGTTTAAGAACTACACAATCACAAATGCAATTTAGATGGGGTAAGATTTGCACTCAGAAAATTGTAGTTCATTAGTTTTATTATAATATCATAGTCTAGCAGTGTTTTTACTGAAAATCAAAGGAAAACATAGAAAGCATTTCTACTTGAGAAAGAATTACTAGTTTTTCTTCTATATCAATTTATTTCGTTAATGTGCAGTACATAGTATTTTGCTAGAAACACTTCTCTCTAATTTGTAAATACAGTTGATGTCTGTAATTCTTTAACCAAGAAATAGGTTTAAACAATGAAATGTTAAAGGTCTACAAAAATTGTTTCCCAACTCATTCTTGTGATCATACCTTACATGTGGCATTTAGGTGAATAGCATCACATTAATCAGTGTGCTTTTCAGAAAAAACCTTTGAAAAATGTGTAAGGCACTACAGAATACTTAATTTGGGTAGATAGTTTTAGAGCTATAAATCATGGGGAAAACTCCTCTGACCCCTTTGGTTTGCTGTGAGATTCCCCTCAGCTTTTGTGCTGTGAGCTTTTGAAACTATTGAATAAACATTGCTCTTACAGGACATATAACAATGTGAACAGGGGTACTGAGTCTATTTCTCTTTGAGATGGTTTTCTGACTTGATCCATATTTCCTTTAGCACTCCATGCTGAACAGCACTTTCAGACTCATTTTCATGGGTTATGCAAAAATTATAGCTGATTGATTTACCTTAGCTGCCTTGTATATTTTTCTGCTGTTCTTTATAGTGTCTCCTCATATATCAATCCCAAATTTGTCATTACTTATTGATGAGGTCGGTTCTAGAGGCTTAATCCAAAACCTTGAAATAGCTTCCTTTTCTCCCTTAACATTTACTCTTCTCTAATCTAATTAAAGTAGCAATTTTCAATATACTTTTCCTCTAGCATGATGTAGGTATGTGGTGCATTTGCAGGGCAGGAGTACTTCATCAAGGCTTTGAAGTCAACAGACACCCAAAAAGGAGCTGGTGTCTCCAAACATAAACTCCTAACGTAGCAACAAGACACCTCATTCCTCCACCTTGTGAGCACCTGAGACAGACCGTAGGCCTGCACTGTATTCAGAAATACCTTTTATTCTTTGCTACCATAATCATGTACCTACCTACCCTGCTAAATGCTGAAACTCCTTGGATGTCCAGGCCACATGATAATGATCAGAATCAACTTTGCACATTTTGTAGAGTCTGAGCTTCTCCATACTCTCCCCCATGCCATTTTTCTCATGCCTAAGTATTGAAAACAGTATGTGAAAATGATAGAAAATAGGAAGGCTGAAGAGATTTGACCTACATTGGGTATCCTGAGCTCAAAAAGGGATGGGTACAGGATAAGTTATCTTACATTTCTGAATTCAAAAATATGAATCTAATTGAGGACTGGAACAAATCCATTTAAATTGTCTGTAAAAATAATTTCCCTTGAATACTTATCCATACAGTATTGTTGCTGATACAGTTGTAAAAAACATTTAGCACTTTATAATCCAATCTCTGCTCCTATGCAAGCCTGGGAACATACTCTGCTAAGAAGGGTAACAACTTTTACAAAGTGTTCCTCATGGAAATCACCTGGAAAACTTCCAGGATGGCATTCCAGATGTTATAGTTTTAGCAGTCACAGAAATGCACCACACTGCATTTCCAGATCCCACGTACAGTAAAATGATTGTATGAGGTAGCACCTTCACTTTAACCCAAGAGTGCTGTTACTGAATTGTTCAGCTTTTGATATGCAAGACGGGATATTCTAAAGCTCAGTCACTGCTGGCCTACCTTTAATCATAGAATAGCCAAGGGTAAGACCTGCATTGACTCAACAGAGAGCAAAGTTAGATCAATACTGAAAATCTTTGGCAATTCTACACACACACTTAGACTGGTCAGGTACAGTTCACAGTTCCATATGTATAGGCATGCACACTGGGGAAAGACATTGTGATTTCTCTTTTACTGTGGTTTCTTTGTTACAGACATTTTGCCCTTTCGCTATGTTGGCAAAATCTCTATCTTCTGCATGCCTGTAGTGCCAAAATCTTACTTGGTACAGTACACATAATATGATGACTTTAAATAGTGCAGAAATTACTCTGAAACCTACTCTACAGCCTTTAAAAAAAACATTTCATAATTGCTAATATGTTGAGCTCTAATTCTTATCAGCTTTCAGGCTGTTCCATGAGTAATATCATCAGAGTTTGAGCCATCTATCAGACAGGCTGCTAGGCTTTTATCTTGGTGTGCAGCAATATAAACAATACTGAACCCAAAGCATGGAAAAAATATGAAACTTATCTTTGGAGCTATGTCAAACTCAAAGCCTGCATTTAGCTTAAATATGAAATTTGCTACATTTGATTGGCTGTTCATTAATAAAGCTTGTAGGAATCCAGTGCAGATTTGGCAGCCTACAGTGCTAGCTACTTCCTGAAATGCACATATTAAAAAAAGCAAGATATTTTTTAAGAAATTACTACAGAAATATAAAATAAGAAACAATGTCAAAAAATAAAAAGTCTGAACAAGACTTCACAAAGAATCATGGTGCTGTTTCAAGGATTTCAAAGAGTGAGTTTTCTGGCTCTTTTCCGAGAAGTAGATTTCATCACAAATGCCTAGAATTGGCATAGGCACAGAAGTTCTGTGCCTCTTTTAGGGGACTGACTCTAAACGAGACCCAGCAAAATGATATAGTCAGTCACGCACTTTAATTGGAATCAAGAGCAAGAAATGATGGTAAGTGGCCCCTTTGTTTTGCAAACTACTTTATTAAGAGCTAGCTTGGATGTCGTCTCGTTCTTCTCCTGTTGTGCTTCTTCAAAAAAGCTGTGATATGAGGAAAAATATCTTTTAGTTTACAAAACTTCTTGAATGTAGTTTACTGGCATTTTATGTGGTAAATAATCAAAACCGCTATTCCTCCTACTGATATTCTGCTTTTGTTTTGCAGCCCCTCCAGCAAGAGTTTTTTTTATTTTCTATTGTTCAGCATAGATAAGTTTTTTAAGGTCTACTTTTTCCAGAAAGAGGGAAGCATCGGAAACTGCAGAATATACAGAAAAGATCGCAGGAGAAGAAGAGCTATTATATTTATTTATTTATTCATTTGTTTGTTTGTTTGTTTATAATTCTTCATTACAAATGATGTTAACATGGGAGGATCTTTCCATCCCCTGTAAGGTAGCTACACTTTACTTTGGAGAAAGTGCCTCAGTAGGACCATTTCTATATGTAGTCTTTCTCTCCTTGAACATTTCTCCAGAGATTCACCCTGCCTCCTTTCATTTCAGTTCACAAATCATTATTTTTCCAGCCAAAGTCTCCTTTATTTGGTAAGTAGCAGAGCAGAACTTTATCCACATGTTGTCACCACTGGTTTCCAAAATAGCCTATTCAAGTGGGTTGGCAAATTTCAACCAAAATGTGTGTAGAACTGAAAACAATATCTGGCTTCTTGAGTTACCAGACTTAATTGTGCCAATGTATGCTTTCATTGCCTGTTGCTGTTCCACAACTGTCTCAAACATAAACAAAACAGAGTTCCAAAATATTAGAACTTTCCAGCTTTGAGAAAGTTGTTTTCTTCCTCAAATCGGGTAAGAGATTTCTAGCCATCAAAGAATGGAAAAAGTGTTCAAAAATATTTTTTCTACCCAAATGCCTATTAATACTTATTCCCTATTGCATTTTTACCCATCGTGCTGTTGATGCATTACAACATACAGCAGAGGGTAGCTGCCTACCACTGCCTACGTCTGTGAAGACTTGGTATTGGCGTAACTGTTTACCACCACAAAACTGTGCCAAGACATAAGCACTCACAGGCCAGTGGCTGGGTGTTCTCTTCACTAATTTAATCGCAATATACTTATGTATGCTAATTAAGAACAGTTAATACATTTTATAGTATTGTGGAATACAGTAGAACTGAGCTTGGAAGATTTAGAGAATAGCATTTTGAACCTATCAACTACATTGAACTTGAAAGTCATTCCGGTAACCACCTTCTATTTACTGTGATCTCTTTGACTCTAACATAACACCAGACACGTGCATATGAATACACTTACATGTTTTGTTCATGCTTCATAAACTATGTTTCATAAAACTACTTAGAACACTCTCCAGGAATGAAGATAGCAGTGGACAGCTGTGGTTTACATTCCATTGTTCAGTGGGGGAAAAAAAAAAATTGTATGAAAGGAACATAAGGATGAGCCCAGAAAACTCATCCATCCTAGTGCTAGGCAGGTATGTGACTTGGAATTAATTTTCTTTTTTTTATGACCAAGATTTTGTACAGTATTTCTAACTTTTCTTTGCAAATCCTTATCTCTAGCAGTGATGCTACGGAAGAGCCAACTAAAATGCCATTACCCATGTAAAACTTGATTTATTTTAATGATCCCAGTGCGTAGGGGTATGGTTCTCAGGTTAAGCAAAGCATTAATTAAAACAGTCTGTCTTTTTTCCTAACTGCTTGGATTCTTCTTTACTGCAATTGTTTGGAGGATTTTTGAGGCTTGAGTTACGAGGGTGTGGATTAGAAGCTGACTACCCTAACTGCAACATCTGTAAACTCTTAATTTCTGCTACAGCAGGTGTCAAATTTTCCCTAGATGACTGTCCCGCTGTTGTTCTGGTTACAGGTAGCCTTGTCAACAAGCTGTTTGTCAGCTGGTTTTCTCATGTTTCCTTTCCTTCATGACCATTGATCAAGCCAAAAACTGGGGACGACGTAGGGTAGAATTCCCTTTAGTTCTGTGCTGGTTGATTTAAAATGTGATCTGACAGGTCTGAGAGCAAGAAATTTTGTATGAATAATTGTGAATAACAATGTTTTTTGATCTTATATTTTTCAAGGAGCTGCAAATTATAATGCATGGGAACGTTAATATATTGGAACTAACTTGACTTCCTACTTAACAAAAGCCATAGGAATTCCCGGGATGTCTGAGTATACATTTCACTAGAAAGGCCAATCTGATGAACACATTTCCGGTCATGTAGAATTCACTACTATTATTAGTGTGTTGGTCCTTTAGTTAGTAATCCTTTCTGTAATTTCATGCCTGAGTTGTATTGCTCCAGTTTCCAGCTGTTGAACGGCATTTTATCTGCTAAAATACTATTCCCTTGCCTGATGCTATCAAATTTCTTTTTTTACAGATTGCAGAAAAATATTTTCTTATTTTTTGTCTCCTCACTATGCTCATCACAAGTTCTTCTGCTTTGCAAGTGGTGTCTTGTCCAGTTCTTTAAAAACTTTTGTGACAATGCTCTGAACCATCTATATCTTTTTGAGCATGTTTGTTTAATGACTAGCTGTGAGACTTTCTTGAGACATGCCATGGAACAAAGAGCCCTGATGACAGGCAGAGTATGTTAGCCCAGGCACAGTGCCGCACTGATAGCTGTGTGCTTAGCTAACAGAGAGTTTGTCCCAATGCCTGTTGAAATCAGTGGCTAAGATCCCATTGGTTTCTCTGGGTTCTAGAACAGGCCCATGACTTTAGGACTTCACAGGTTTTTTAATAACAAAAGTATTTTGTGAGATTTTTAGTCCCAAGTGGCTTTTTCTACTATAATTTTGAGGATCAATTCCATATAATAATTAGACAAAATATTATAAGTAATCTGAGGCGAAGCCATCACTTTCTGCTTGATTTTCCCATCAGATTAAAAAAAAAAAATTCCATTCCTTTCACTTATTTTTTTCCAATTAACCATTAATTGTTAGCTATTTCTTAATGATTTCATATTTCTGAGTAACCTTTTAGAATTTCAGCCTGATTTGCTGAAACCTTCCCCAGGCTGAGGGTCTATGTTAATGTTAAGAGAGTCTCTGCTTGCTCTCACATTTAGTGTGCAAAAGGTGCCCTAATATTTTATTAGCACTGCATAGAAATAGAAAATAAATGTGCAAATGAGCAAAAAAAAAATGGATTAAATTGCTGTTGGCTAGCCAGAAACTCACAGGTAAGAGGGATTCACCTGCAAGTGTGAATACTCTCTGGTTCTTCCATGTAGCTGAATTCTGGTGCAGTTGTCCACTTTGCATAGAGACCATTTCCCATGCTGGATGCAGAGTGCTGCCTATCTGCTCTTACTAGGGCCCAGGTGAAAGAGATGGGAAACTGGTCTAGATGTTGCAGAGCTTAAGCAGTGTTGTGCAGTGCCTGATATGTTAACTCCCAAGGCAGGGTTGGCTAACCCATGCTTGGCAACCCTCCACTGGTCCCACATGGCTCCAAAGTAATAGCCAACAGTGGGAAGCCACCTTCAAAAGATGCTGAGGTTGGTTCACAGTTTTCTAAAGCTAACTGTGCAGGTGAGCTCTCCCTGCCTGCATATGTATGCTCCAAAGCCTATTGAATTCAGTGGCCAGACTCCCACTGCTTTCTCAGGGCTTTGGAATATGTGTTCATGGTTTTTATGCTTTGGAATGTCCCTGTGCTTTCTTGGACTCCAAAGTTTCTGAATCAGTGTGTTCACTCTGTCTCTATTTCTGCTTATTTCCATTCTTCTGAAGGAAGCAGAAGATGGAATATGAGGTGGACTGTGTGCTTACTATGTGGCAGTTAATGTGTGTGCCACAGGTTGAACAATGTTGCTGGAATGAAGGAAAAATAGGTTTATGGGAAACTTTATGGCTGTAACAATAAATGTAAG
Source organism: Pezoporus wallicus (assembly GCF_028554395.1). Classification (NCBI taxonomy): domain Eukaryota; kingdom Metazoa; phylum Chordata; class Aves; order Psittaciformes; family Psittacidae; genus Pezoporus; species Pezoporus wallicus. The sequence goes on from NW_026642654.1 coordinate 692,424, forward strand.
TCAAAAAAAGTGCCAAGAAAATCCAAGAATAAAATTCCAAGGATATTTTTTAACAGAACATGAAATCTCATTTTGAAAACACTTTGATGCCTCTAACACAATATTTTCCATTTTCCTTGTAATCTTTTAGAACAAATAATATATTTGTTCCTATTACTCAGCCCTTTCAGAACCCAAGTCAAAATCACATAACTGCTGTAAGACTCTTAATTTTTCTCAAATATGTTCTCTACTAGAATTTACCTTAGTGAAGATATAGTAAACTTGTTTTCTAGAAAACCAAAGAGGCAAAGCAAGGAGTCAGTGGGGAGGCATGGGGGCCCATTCAGACTGCACTCTGGAGTTAAATCAGGCTAGCTACAATGACATTACTGACCTTACATTTTTATCTCAGGGTGTCCTCTGTATTTTCTTAATTCACTAAGAAATGTATGTTATTCTTTGACATCAAATGTCTATGATAACAGAAGGCTTCTGCTGTCCTCACAGAATATCGTGTCATGCTTTGAAAAGCAGGGAAGCTATAGTAAAATTCAGAAAAGCAGAAAAAGACTGGATAAATAGGAGTCTCAACATGTTTCTGTGATGAACTGTCTCCAACAAAGTGGTAAGTAGGGTCATTCAGTGCATATTTCCATGATTAACTCAACTTTCATTTTAACTTTGCAGTTCACCTTTAAATATTTAGTTTGGTTCCTGTGGACAAATGTTGATGTTGGCTCTCTTGTCAGACTGATGAAAATGTTTCACAGATGTCCTTTGGTGATCTGGTACCACTAAAAGGCTTGCAAATTGCTAAATGATGAACTCCCTTTCTCCATCATTCTTTTGGTTGGTGGCTTTCACCTAAGATCCTTTGCTAGTCATTCTGTGTGGTTGTCTAATGTCCCTCTTCTTCCTTAATGCAGTAATGTCTGAGTATTCTGTTTGCTGAACAAAACTGGCTGCATTACTTTTCTGAGAAGACTGCATTTTACTGATTGCTTATAAAAAATCACACCAATGTCCTACATTTTCTTTAGAATATGGTATCTCAGATGTTAAAGCAGGTACTTCCACAGTTTTACAGGTATCTCAGAAAGACTCCTTCTAACAGAATACTAGCGGTTCAGCCTCACGTGTCATTTCAGAAAGCCTAATTCAGTCTGCACAAGAATAATGTTTCTCAGTTCTTTCACCTTTTTCTACACTCACCCCTCCTCCCCCCAAAATGTAAAATCCTCATTCTTCTCATTGGTTTCCATTGCTGACTTAGTAACAAAGGGACTTGAATCTCTGGCTCTTTTCCCTGACTGATCATTTGGGGAATGTTCTGCTGCACTCACTTGAACTAGTCTTTCAGTGTTTTTGAGGATCCTTGAATTGCAAGGCTGGGAAAAAATAAGAGAGCAGTATTCACACCAATTGAAGTTCCTAGAGTTAGGAGTCTGCTTTCCTCAGCTCACTTGCTATATAGGCTTAACCAGTCATATTCCTGCTTTATCTATAATACAGATTCTGTCCATAAAGGGGAGGATGGAATTTAGGTTATAATCACACTCAAATATCACAGCCATACATTCAGCTGCAAAACACCTGAAAGAAAACTTTTGATTAGCACTTAGTATACAAGCAGTGAAGCTACTTTATTGAAAGAATGTGACTGAATTTCTCAAGGAGAGAGCACTTTTATGTAATGCTCTCTAAAGCTCACTTCCCCTTACATTCTGTCTAAAGGGGGAGTCAGGAGACCTGTCTCTTCAACACTGTCCCATTGCCTAAAGATCAGCTTGACTTTGACACTTCTTTCAAAGATCCAGAACTGTCCCTAGCACTCTTGGCACTTTATTATTGGTACATGAGAACTTTATTTTCTGAAATGAGATGCCCTTTACCCTCTAAATGCTTTTTTCGCCTCTCAAGCTCATGTGCTGTTCAGTCTACACTTTTCTGCATTGAGGCATTTGAATGTGGCTAGTAGAAAGATCAATGCTCGAATAAAATAAAAACCGTAAGTCCCAATCATTTGATGTCAGTAAAGTTCTTATGATACAATTCAGAAGACAGGACCAAACATACCTTTTTATTTCTTTAATCAATTAGACAAACTCAATGTTCACTCTTGCCCTCACAGGTGACAAATAACTTCCTTCAGTGCTTTGGATTCTGTACACCGTAATTGTGCAATGCATGAGAACACTTTTCAAGGAAATTACTGATTTCATGTTATCATCTATGAACTGTTTGTTAAAATTCTCAGTAAAACAAGGTCTTCTATGTCTTGAGCACTACACTTAGCCAAATATGCAATGATTTCACTTGTCTTAGCAACTAGATAGGGTGAATGACAGACATCACAGTGAAATTTTTGGTGGATGAATGTAGTTTCTTTTCACCATCTATAATTTCTTCAATATTTCTGGAAGTTTTTTGCATGTCATTTTCTAATGTCTTATGAATAGCTTCTGAAACCTAGAATATCGTTTCCATTCTTTTGGAAAGGTGTCCTAATTGTAGATGGTGAAGTTTCATTCCTTTGGTGCACCTAACATTTTGGCCATATCTACATTACACAACAGAGCACTGTGCTTGCAGCATGTCAACTTGCATTAAAAGAGCGAGCATGTCCACAGGGAATAGCATGGTGCTGCATTATCAGCCCAGCTCTAAGAAGAGCAGCAGCTCAGAGGTCTAACTGCATAGTCCTTGACCTAAACCCTACTGACACAGCTGTAGTTCAGGAGATTGCTTGTTCAGAGCTACTTTTGTTAGTTCTTCCTGCACTTGTACTGTGTGGTTATAGAAATATCCCACTTCGTGGTAAATAAGGAATTTTGTAATGTTTTTCGATTAATTGTGTTGTGTGTTTTTTCCATGTGCTGATTGAAAGTTAACATTGTGTTGATTAATTGATACAAATAAACCATATTTAGCATTGCTTTAGAGGTTAACTTTCATTGCTGGCAAAATAAGGTTTAACTTCATTCACTTTTGTGGACTGGAGCCTGCTTATGTCAGCACTGACTTTGGCTTCAGAGAATGAAAACAATAGTCACACAAAGGAGACTGCTCTTTTCCTATCAGTGTATTAAACAAAGGATAATATTAAGTTTGGATAGTGGATAAAGTTAAGCTATGCTAATACTTATAATCAACTACCACTCTGTTGAAATTATAAATCATGCATTCCTGAGGTTTCTATCTATTTTTCCTGCCAAGAACACCTAGTGCTTCTACCAATCGCATAGTAAAAACAAGAGACAGACTTTCTTGCACTTAAAGCAGTCAGAAGTTACTGTAAATTCACCTTTAAATCATGGACACCTTGATTACTGATCACTTAAAAAAATACAAGGTGGAGAGACACTGCTTGATAAAGAGTGGTGAAAGCATGTAGTTTTAGAAAAGTCAACTGAGCAGTGTTTCTCTTTGGTGTCAAAAATCTCATAGTGGAAAGTAACAGAGGAGTGAGTAAGCCTCTTTCTCATTCTCTCTCTTTCTCCCTGTTTTTCATTACTAAGAGAAAATTTGCCTGCTCCCTGTGAAACTGTCACCCTGTCAAACTGAAAATTTTCTATAAGTGCTGAGCTGTGGCTGTTGTGAGCAGCACACCATGGGGTCCTGCATGTTGTATCTGGTAGAAGGCTGGTCTCTTGGACCTCACCTAGACTAGAAAAATTGAGTTTCAGATTAGGCAGTCAGAAACACTGTTGGGATTTCCACTCTTAAGCAATTTTATCGCTCAGCTAAACAAACCCACAACTGGCCTGATTTATTGATGGGAAATGTCCTGCAGGAGCCTGGACTTGATGGACAAACCAGACATCCCTTCCATCCAACATTTCTGTGAATCTATCAAGTTAAATAGCTCCAGACCTCAGTACAGACCCAATATATTCATGAACTTCAGCTTGGATATTCTTTGGAATAAAGTTCACAATGGAAAATACATTCACATGTAGTACAACATCTAATGGAATACCGTACAAAAATAGCTACTTTCCTTTAGTTATGACATTGCAAAGCCACCATAACAATAATTCATGAGGTTGAAGAATGAAACTTGTGTTGAAGACCTAGACTTTTCCACAATCATATGATTTAGCAAGTCTAAGGAAAAGAGGATCCCTATGCCTACTCTTCCTCTATTTCCTCTCCCTTCAGTGTAGTACGATGGGGCCATATTTTATATCTAGACATGGTGGGTTTGTTGACTCTTCATGGGAGGGGAGGTATTGTATAGTTCCTATTTCACTTTTAGATATACTATGTCAGTTCCTGAACCTCATATGGGGTTTAAAGATTGTTCATGTGGATAAACCACTGGTCTCAAGGCACTTGCAATCATATTTTTTTTTAACACTGAGAACAGACTTCAGACTCAGTTCTGATGTTAAAAAGTTTCTGAGAGGCAGACTGTCTTTCCTCTGTTATAGCAAATAACACACAATTAAACATTTGTTCAATTCAAATCTAAAAAGATTGCCAGCTTTCAGAGCTAAAGCACACATCTGACCACACTGGGAAGTGCTAGCCTATATGTTGACCCAAATAATGTTAATTTTTAGTGCTCCACCCAGAGTTATAAGGCCTTTATATTGTGTATATTTTTTCACTTAGTGTAATCCATAACAACTTACTTTTAGTCAGTTTGTTTTGCCTTAAAGATGCAAACATCTTTACGAACTTATTATTAAGAAATAATGGACTTTCAATAAATGCAGTGATTGTCAACTTCCATTGAAAGGCTTTATTTTTTGCCATCTAGTAGCTTTCACTTGAAAATAAAAAACAAAACAAAAACCCAACAACTCAGCCTGATAATTACTGCTTTTACTCCAAAGGCAAGGGAGAATTCTTCTGTGGAATTTGTTGAAAAGCAAACCACACCTGAGTTACAGGCCATTAAAATCACCCATATTTCAAATTTTGGAATTTGGCTTGAACTTTACATTTGACACCTTTCTTCTTATGAAAAGTGTCATTTAATCTTAAATGATGAATGGTCAAACTCTGGACCTCTCGCTTTATGTCCCATGTGAAAATGGTACTTCTTGTAGCATATTGCACCTTGATTTAGAAGTAACATATTGCCTCAGAGTTATGGCCGTAGCTTCCATCTACACCACTGTAAATCTTGAATGGCAAACTGTTTGATCATGGAGGTATAATGCGAAATTATACCTCAGTGAAAAATTATTTAACCACACCACTAGCACTTCTTATAATATGAAGTATTTTCCAGTGCTTATTATAACTGTCTGAATTATTGTTCCCCTTTTTTCCCTTTTCTTTTAGTATCTTGTCTCATTTTTAACCTGTTAGGGGGTGAGTGATTTAGTGTTTCCCAAATGATTATTATTTTATTCTTTTTTTTTATGGGTTTTTGAGGTTTCCATGCAATCCCAGAATCCATTAGAGATTTTCACTTCCTCTGTTGTAACAAGGCAAAATACAGAATTGATCTAGATCTGGTATGAACACATAGCAGCCTTCCAGTATCTGAAGGAGGCCTATAGGGATGCTGGGGAGGGACTCTTCATTAGGGACTGTAGTGATAGGACAAGGGGTAATGGGTTCAAACTTAAACAGGGAAAGTTTTGATTGCATATAAGGAAGAAATTCTTTACTGTAAGGGTGGTGAGGCACTGGAATGGGTTTCCCAGGGAAGTTGTGAATGCTCCATCCCTGGCGGTGTTCAAGGTCAGGTTGGATGAAGCCTTGGGTGGCATGGTTTAGTGTGAGGTGTCCCTGCCTATGACAGGGGGGTTGGAACTAGATGATCTTAAGGTCCTTTCCAACCTTAACTATTCTATGATTCTATGATTCTATGAATGATAGAGTGGAGGCCTCCATATCTCTCTGGGGAAGATAACAACAGAACAGCCATCAGTGAATAGGAACCTTCTCCAACAACATATTTGTCCTAAGATGCTTCTGCCCTCTTTAGTCCCTTTTGTCCTAGTTTTTTCCCTCAGATACTCACAGGGGTATCTCCATGCTGATGTCTACACGTGCACTAGAAATTTGTATTCTCACTGTAGTCAATAGAGAATGTAGTCAAGAGTCCCAGACATGTATTCATACTGAGTGCAAGAAACAAATTTAGGGTTAGATTGTGATTTTACAGGCTCAGTTATTAGAGGCAAGGAAGATAGCTTTGCTGTAGTACCAGAAACCCATAGAAAATTCCAGGTAGAGAGGACCTCTGGACAGCATCTGGTCTGAAATTCTGTTGAAAGCAGGGACTTGGGTTAGGCTATCTGGAGCACTAGAAAACCAAATCTTGAATGTTTTCAGAGAAGAAGACTCCACCACTTATGTGAGCAACCTAACGTTAAGTTTTATTTTCAATATAATTTATTTTTTCCTACATCTAGATAGAATTTGCCTTAAAGCTACTTTCTTTTATTTCTTATGTCCTCTTGCTGAGCATCCTTTGGATGTACATCCATCTTCTATAAAACTGGCTTTTAGGTATAAAAGCCTGTGATTAGGTCCCCTTTAAACATCCTCATCTCCAGGCTGAAAAAAACCAATTTCTTCACTCTTTTGTCATATGTCAAGTTCTCCAGTCCTCTAATTAACTTGGTAACCCTCCACCGGACCCTCTCCAATTTTTCAGTGTCTCTCTTTCCAGTGTCTTGGAAAAAGAGAATCTATGGATTATGGAAGGAGGGGCTGGCCACTTGGGAGCAATATAGGACAGCTGTTAGAGGATGTAGGGAAGCAATTAGGACAGCTAAGGCCTCCTTGGAACTTAATCTGGCAAGTCAGGTTAAGGACAATAGAAAGGGCTTCTTCAAATACATAGCGGATAAAACTAACACAAGAAGCAATATAGGCCCACTGCTGAATGAGGTGGGTGCCCTGGAGACAGAGGATATAAAGAAGGTAGAGGTGTTGAATGCCTTCTTTGCCTCTGTCTTTACTCCTGCAGACTCTCCCCGGGGGACCCAGATTCCTATAGCCCCGGAAAGAGTCAGGATAAAGGAGGAGTTTGCTCTGGTAGATGAGGATTGGGTTAGGGATCAGTTAAGCAATCTGGACATCTATAAATCGATGGGTCCGGATGGAATACACCTGCGGGTGCTGAGGGAGCTGGCGGAGGTCATTGCTGGGCCACTCTCCATCATCTTTGGTAAGTCGTGGGAAACAGGAGAGGTGCCTGAGGATTGGAGGATGGCAAATGTCACGCCGGTCTATAAGAAGGGCAAGAAGGAGGACCCGGGTAATTATAGACCGGTCAGCCTTACCTCCATCCCTGGAAAGGTGATGGAACAGCTTATCCTTGACACCATCTCTAGACATATCAAGGATGAGGGGGTCATTAAGAGCAGCCAACATGGTTTTACCAAGGGGAAGTCATGTTTGACCAACGTTATAGCCTTCTATGAGCAAGTAACTAGGTGGATGGATGATGGTAGAGCAGTAGATGTGGTTTTTCTTGATTTCAGTAAGGCATTTGATACTGTCTTCCACAGCATCCTCATAGATAAGATAAGGAAGTGTGGGCTTGATGATCAGGTAGTGAGGTGGATCAAGAACTGGTTGGAAGGAAGGCAGAGAGTTGTGGTCAATGGGGCAGAATCCAGCTGGAGGTCTGTGACTAGCGGAGCCCCTCAGGGGTCAGTGCTGGGACCAGTGCTGTTTAATATTTTCATCAACGACCTGGATGAGGGAACTGAATGCACCCTCAGCAAGTTTGCTGATGATACTAAACTGGGAGGAGTGGCTGACACACCAAAGGGCTGTGTTGCCATTCAGCGAGACCTGGACAGGCTGGAGAGTTGGGCGGAGAGGAACTTGATGAAATTCAACAAGGGCAAGTGTAGAGTCTTGCATCTGGGGAAGAACAACCCCATGTACCAGTACAGGTTGGGGGTTGACCTGCTTGACAGTAGTGAAGGGGAAAGGGACCTGGGGGTCCTGGTGCATAGGAGGATGACCATGAGCCAGCAATGTGCCCTTGTGGCCAAGAAGGCCAATGGCATCCTAGGGTGCATTAGAAAGGGTGTGGTTAGTAGGTCAAGAGAGGTTCTCCTCCTCCTCTACTCTGCCTTGGTGAGGCCGCATCTGGAATATTGTGTCCAGTTCTAGGCCCCTCAGTTCAAGGACAGGGAATTGCTTGAAAGAGTCCAGTGCAGAGCCACAAAGATGATTAAGGGAGCGGAACATCTTCCTTATGAGGAGAGGCTGAGGGAGCTGGGACTCTTTAGCTTGGAGAAGAAGAGACTGAGGGGTGACTTTATTAGTGTATATAAATATATAAAGGGTGAGTGTCAGGATGATGGAGCTAGGTTTTTTTCAGTGATGTTCAGTGATAGGACAAGGGGCAATGGGTGTAAACTGGAGCATAGGAGGTTCCGTGTGAGCATCAGGAAAAATTTCTGAGAGTGACAGATCACTGGAACAGGTTGCCCAGGGGGGTTGTGGAGTCTCCTACGTTGGAGATATTCAAGGCCCGCCTGGACAAGTTCCTGTGTGATGTACTCTAGGTTACCCTGCTCTTGCAGGAGGGTTGGACTAGATGATCTTTTGAGGTCCCTTCCAACCCTTAGGATTCTGTGATTCTGTAATTCTTACACTGCAGGAACAAAAATGAAATATATATTTGAAATACGTATTTGTATTTGAAATATGGCCTAACAAAAGTTAAATAGAGTTCATAATCACACTCCTTGATCTGCAGGTTCTTCCCTTGCCAGTGCAGGCCGCAATGATATTAACTTCACCACTGCCAGTGCCCACTGCTGGCTCAGATGTAGCTTGCCACCCACCAGGAGCCCCATGACCTCATCAGAGATGTTTCCTAGCAAGTCAGACCCATGCCTCTACTACTAGCTGTGGTTATTCCATCCAAGTTTTAGGACTTTATATTTTTAATCCTCAAGCTGCTCTTGTCACAATCTTTCAGACAACTAAGCTCTCTCTGTGTTGTGGTTTTCTCTTCTGATACTTAAATCTCTCTCCCCAGTCATCTGCAGTCATGGTAAGGGAGCCTTCAAGTCTATGATCCACATAGTTAATATAGATACTGAACAGGACTGAAACTACCATTGATTTCTGAGGAACTCTGCCTCTATCTGGCTGTCAGTTAAACTCTGAGCCACTGCCTACTACCCATTTTATGGCTCACTTGTCCAGCACGTATCAGCTTGTCAAAAAGGATGTTGCAGGAAAATTTGTCATGCAACTTGCTGAAAGCAAGGTAGATTAAGTCCACAGCTTTCCTTTTGCTCACAGAGCAATTTTTTTTTGTCATATAAAGTATAAGATTAGTTAAGCATGAACTATTCTTAATAAATCTGTGCTGGTTTTGTCCCAGTTATGCCCTTTGCACTATTCATCTTCTATCAAGAAGACATGTTGCGTGGCTTTCTCAGGGACTGAAGTACAGCTGGCTGGTCTGTGCTTTCCTAGACCTTCCTTTTTGCTGGTTTTGTAGACTAGCATAATGTTTGCTCTTTTCTTGTCATCTGTGACTTCCTCTGATCTCCACAGTCTTTCAAAACTGGTAGAAAGTTGTTTTTCAGCTATGAAAAGCTACTCTTTCACCACCCTTGGATTCATCCCGTCTAGTTTCATACACTTGTACATGTTGAGCTTGTACAGATGATCACCATCTCGAATCTCCTCTACTATTCATGGTTCAGCATTTGCTTTGATTTACTTCTTGACATAGAGACTTAGGGGAGGACTGTATCTATGAAGAGTAAGACAAAGAAATTCTATCTATACAGCATTTGTAACAAACAGATCCTAACCTCTCGGGGTTTTTGCAATGCAAATAAGAGCAGTAACAGTGATTGAATTAAAGCTCACAAGAGTAAATCAAAGCGTTATGCCTTATTAGTACATGAAGAAAACAGTAATTTTACTTCAATGCTGGTGTCTGCATATATGTGTCTACATTCAAGTTAGTCATTCCAGGCTCCCTTTACTATATTAGAGAGAAACAGGTAGTTTTAGTGATTCACCTGGCTTACTTTAGACATCTACTATAGGATGACTTGTGCCTTGCACTGATTTTTTTGCTAGACTGGTCAGTGACTACCTCAGACACAGATGTCCATGTTTGTGAGGTAAAATTCCCACATTCATTCATTTTTGACCTGTGCTGAGTGTGAGGTAAAATTCTTACTCCAGCGGCAAAGAAAAAGGGGTAAAAACCTGACTATGATCATATGGTGCACCTCAGTTAATGCTCAGAAACCGGGTAGGTCACATTAACCCTATCATACACCTGAGCTTTCAGTGACTTCAGATTTAATTTCTCAGCAAAGCTGTCTGAAATCAGCTGGACAATGGCAGAACTATTAAATAAGGCAGTAGACTAAATGGTTAAAGTCAAAGAATTTAAAATGTAGAAGAGAATAAATAGAAAGTTATTTAGCATCTAGAGCCAAATAAACCTCTTGGGTTTCTTCTAAAAGTATTTAAGGAGAGCAGTGGGTCTCATACTAGTAGCAACATAGGGCTTCCCAACCAACACACCTACTGTTGAACATGACACTGGAAAAAAATGAGCACCTTTAGCCTCAGCTGTGGCAGCTGCAGAACAGATGGAGATCAGTGTTGCTTGACTCCTCCTCTACTTCTAATTAACCTGTACAAAGGGGAAGGCAGTCATAAGATCCTAAGTGAAAAACCGTCTAACTTTGTTAGGGCCTTTTCTCTGCAAAAGTGGTGAAAATCTGGAAGAGCTCTATATCTTAGCAGGTACAACCCCTGCCTTTCAACACACAGACCACACTTTATGTTTAAAGGAACTGCTTACATTAATTCGATGCATCTCACCTCAAACCTAATGCTGTGGCTTAAATCAAAGAATGACTTGACTCTCAATTCTCTTGTCAGCTGACAGTTTCACATTCAGGAGAAACTTAGGGTGACATTACAAAGTCTAAACTCATCTATGGATGGAGAGAGAAGAAAGAGACCACAAAATCTGTGCTGATTTACAGTGTAAGTACTGGACTATGGAAGCTGTAAATCTGCACATAATCTGGCCTGAAACCTGCTGCCAGTATGGTGTTCAATACAAATACACATGCTCACAGATACATACATTTATAGGTGTTCTATAGTTGAAGTATAATATAGTAAGTTTAAAGCAGAAATGTGTTTCAAGAATTCCTGTGTAACAGAGGCAGAGCTGACTAAATATTTAACTTGTGTATGTAATGAACGATAGCCATTTGCACAGCGATAAATTTTAATACCCATTAATGGAGGTGGATTTTTATCCAGTTCCTCATTTGCTCTTAATAGATTTGTTTATTATTTATTCCAAGATGGAGCTATTTGAGAATGGGAATGACATGATGAGACACACTTGGTGATTCAAAAATATAAACTCTCAGACCTGAAGACTTCAAAATCTGAACGGACTCTCCATTAAAAGCGAAATAGAATTTCGGGAATGGGGATGTAGGAAACCAAAAGTAGAATTATTTACAAATGTCATGCTATTGCCATGCTCAAAAATAAAGAATACATAAATCACATGATTTAACTTGTGTCATGATGATGTTTTGTCTGTTTACTTTACTGTCAGATACTCATTTAAAATAAAGTTTCTTTTAAAAAGTTGTTTCAAAATAAATGTAAAAGTTAACAAAACACATGTGGATTAATAATTGCAGATGGTGTCAGCAGGAAAAAAAATGCTTAGCAGGTGTTGGCCCTGCTAGTGTTCCAATATATTTTATGTTATTATCCAATATAATAAAATTAGGAAACGACATGCCCATATCACTTCAGAGGTGTAGGTATTCATCAGAGAGTCATTCCGTGGTGGATTTTCTCAGTGTTGCACAATTACACGAACAGTTGTGTTAGATATTTGTGCTGATCCACTGAGAAAATTATCAGTGTTGAATGGCCCCAAACTGTCCTGCTATTTAGCTATAAGCATGCAGAGGCTTGAAATTTAAGCCATGTCAGACAGTGAAGAATCAGCAACAATTTTTATTTTTTTTTAAATGTAACCCAAGCAAACATACAAAACCCTTGTCCAAGTTACTTTTGAGGTTCTTAACGAAGTTCATTTCTTTCACATTCTGTGTTTTGAAGTTGACGTTGTCTTCCACCTCTTAATCCCCTCACCCAGATTTCTTAAGGGTTCCTTTTCCTCTGTTCAAATGTGCCAGTGCTGCTTTCAGCTTCACTTTAATTCTCCTGGATCACTTTAACCTGTGCTTGAATCTCCGGACATCTTAGCCTGTCCTGTGGCATTCAATACAGTTTGTTCCTCCTTCACTTGGAAGCAGACTCAGATCATTGTCAGAGCCCACATCTTGCCATATGCATTCTGTTACCACCTAGATTAAGAATAACATCTTTTCTGCCTCTCTTTTTGGACTGCAATTTGTAAAACAGTCTAAACATGCTCAATTTTAATTAAATTAATTGGACTACCTATCTGCTTATTGCAAGCATATATTAAACACCTTGATGGATCAGAGCCCTACTGGTTTCTTTCAAGTCCAGGACAGCCTCTTGATTTACTACAATTAATACTGCTATTGTCATTATTACTATTGTTCTGGAAAACTTATCATCACTGGCCAAGAGTCCCCACCATGGGTTAGCATCCTGATATGTTTAATGTCATGCAAACCTGGAATAGAAAGACTCAGTACTTTCTCCTCTCAAAACTTCATGCAGTAGAGCTGGACTAAGGACCGCACAGCATCTTGTAGGAGCATCTCTGCAGGAATGGACAACAGAGCTGGAAATGAAAGAATTCAGTCAGCTTGTAGAGGGTCGAAACTGTTTTCTACTAGAATTAGTAATTTGGCTGCATCTGAATTTTCTTGCAAGAAACTACCCTATGTAACCAAGTACTTGTACAATTTAAAAGAATGTTATCATGGCTGAGACAAAAGCTGTGAGATTGTCCCTTCCGTGGAAGTGTTGCAATTGACTGTGACAGGATAAGCACAATTGCTGAAAGTTATCTATTTTTTATTTTATTTTGTAAGAGTTAAGAATTGCAGAATAATAACATATTCAAGAGCTAAATTTTGCAGGGTCTGCAGTCATTCCTCACAAAAGTGGCATTGTACTGGGTCTAGTAATGTGCAGGGTTTAGAGGGACAACAGCTCTGGATCAAGCATTCCACTGCTTTTAAAAGGGCTTTCCATTTCACATCTCCTGTATTTTAAAAACCATTTCTACACAGTTACATCAGCACTCCTACAACTTCTTACTAATTAAATATAGTTCCCAGTGCAACTCCCTGGCTTAGATACAACAGGTACTTTTATGAAACCTGGTTTGAGTTTTTAGAGCAGCTGTGCAGAGCTTTTGTAATGAAACCCAAAACCCACCCAGGCTTGAGTTTCATTACAAGTCTGAAACCCACATCAGGTTCTCTAAAGGGTTTGTCAGAGTTCACAACTCCAAAGATTTGAGGCTAGATGAAGCAAGTCTATGCTGAGCTATGATTTCAGGTGCAAGCCAGGGAAATCACAGTGGTTTGACAACCAACTAGATAAAACCTGATGGCTTAGCTTAGAAAGTAGTAGGTCTTTGCAAAAGGAAGATAGGAGATGAGTTTCACAAACTCTTGTTAACCTAGGTGGTCAGGTTTTAAGCTACAACAGTTATAATTGCTTATTTTGGCTTTCTTTTATTTACTTGCATCTTCTTAGCATGTGTTATATTGAAATGAAACCTGTTTCTATGGTTCCTAATCAGTCAAATAAGGCGGTAATATGAATACCTAAAAATTCCTCTGAAATAATGGAGAAGCTACTCATCACGGATTCAGGAGATGAACTCTGCACATGTTTTGACAAGTGACTGGTTATCTCATCTTGAACAATAGTATGAATATTTCTGGCTGTATATTTCCACGTCTGAGAAATACTTTTACCCTCTCAATTAAAGCAACTTCAGCATATCCACTCTGCGTGACGGAGCAGTGTATTGGGATTCCTTCCAGTAACACAAAATTACCTGGAACACCTACAGGGCATGATGTACTGATGCTCCCAAACATTAACTTATTTTCCGTGTGCACCCAAAGAGAATCAGCGCAATGCACTAAGGAGACCAGTAACAAGGGTTCACTGTGGCTCCTTGACAGACCCTATTACATTGGGTGCAAGTCTGTGCTAATACAACCAATGCTGTTTCTCGTCGCAGTGCTGCTTGCTCAGAGCTAGCCTTTGTGCTTCCATTGGAGTTAGAAGAAAAGCAGGTCTTTGTGCAATCAGACACTAACACCACAGATATAAAAATAAAAAAAAAGCTTTTATCTCAGAATAATTAGTGATTTTTCCTGTTCTTACTTGAGACATTTACCTCTTGTGCCTCTATTTTTCTTCATGCATTGAGTATTCAGTAAGGATATTTATAGAAATGCGATTCCACACAGTTCCTAGGAGGAAACTCGCACATTTTTTGTGGAATTTTACAGCTTCTGATTTTTGCCAAGACCCAGCTGAAAGATCTAATTGACAGGGCCAAAGGTAAGTTTTAAAACCATCCCTACAAATTAGGAACCTAAGTTCCACTTTAAAAGTAGTTTAGCTATCGAAAAGGCTGACTCTTATTGAAAGCTTATGTTCTATCACTCACTTTCAAATCAATAAAATGAGATACTTTTCCCCAAAATATGAGTGTTTGAAGTCTTTGTGGGTAGAATCATGGTTTTATAAATAGAGTGTATTAATATAATGACTTTTGGTTCAGGTCCATCACTAATTTTAGTTAACTCTGAAGGCATCAATGCCAATCCTCATGCCTGCAGAGCTAGAGCATCAGTGCAGAATCAGATTTGTGTCTCCCTAGTAATTAACATATTTAATAGAAGAAGATATATTTTTGATCTCTTCTTCAAGAATTATCTAAGAGATGCAGAAACACAGTGCTAAAGAATCATAAATCTGCTGAAATTCACAGAATTTACGATTTCATCATTGTATCCCTGTGTGTGAGTAGACTTTACAGCTTTAATCAAAGTGACATTCATTCTGTTCAAGTGTCTGCCTATACTATAAAATCTTAAACTTAACAGTGTGAATGTCATCAGTCTGCAAACTTGGACAGAGACTGAAGGTAAAACGATGTTGCCCAGTTCTCTGTCTACCTGGTTCAATGTATCATAGTTAATAAGTGTATCATGAAGATGGGGCTCCAGGAACCTGCATAGATCTGGAGATGCTGGCAGTTTTATATTCCCTTTCTCAGCATTCAAGCTGTTCCTGTGCAGCTTCCTGGTGAAGAGTCCAGCTTAGGCCAGGACAAGTGAAACGAGATTGCGGGAGATGTTGAACTCTTACACAAGGAGGAAATCCTTAAAACATTTGTGATTTTATTCTACCTCCTTTTAACCTGTAAGTTTCAGACCTGGGAACCAGAATACAGTGTTTTGGCTTGTGGTAAGTAGGAATGTATACAACAGTCTTTTAAGCTGCAGATAGCAAGTCAGCATATATTGGGTTCCCCTTGGTACGTGGACCCTCCTAGTCATTAAGTAAAACTGACCACTCTCAACTGTATTTCAGAACTGGATTTTGAGAGCACACTGCATTACATGAATCCAAAATATTGTTCTTATTCTTTCAGCCACCTATGAGAAAGACAGATAATAGTTGGTAAAATGTTAATTAATCTGTGGACTCCTGCCAAGAAGAGACACAAAATCTACCTGATGACCCATAGCATTGGATGTTGCATGTGACTTGCTGCTTCTCCTGAGAGGTGAAAAAAAAATAAGATGCTGTCAGACTGCTCACAGTTAGTCACGCATCTGAGGAAAGTCTTTGATTGGTCTACTTTACAATCAAGTACAGTAGACCAACATCTACTGCTGGAACTGCTGTTTGACATGATAGAGTGTGAAAAATTGGACCCAAGTCTCAATTCTCCTGTTTATATTTGGATATTTATCCTTAGGGGTATTGTCAAGTGTATGGTTTGTAGATTTTTAAAGCATATTTGGTGAATAATTTTGGAGAGATGTGGTTGTCATGAAGTCAGCTGTTAGTCCCTTGGACACACAGGTCTTTCCACATCTTGAAGGTAAGTGGTTGTCCCTGAGGAACAGAGAAATCTGTTCAATCTTTTCAATGGCTTAGCAACAATAACAGAAAGAATTTATGTGAAAAATAATAGAGAAAATGAATTTACTTTATATAGATTAAAACTGTAATTTTAAAGAATCCTAATGTATTTCATCATTGTATTTTTAAACAGCAAAAATACAAGCTTCTGCTCACAGTTCTCGTCGGAAATATAATGGGAATTGCAATTATTCTAATAGAAATTGAATAGGTTTTCAAATAATCTATGTAAGCCACTGAATGGTCATACTTTGCTTCTTACTGTGAAACATCATTCATGTGAAAAATCTGAAGCATAGTGCATTTTGTGTTCGCCTCTTCCTTTATATTACAGAGATTCTTATGGAAGATATTCACTTCTATATGATCACTTTGAATGAATATTGAGCACAGTTCCATCCAGAAACTGGTAAAAGCCTTTCATCCACTTCCTCCCTTCTCTTGCAAAAAAAAAAAGGAGAATTTTTAAACAATTTCACTCTCACTTGCCTCTTTTAATGCCTTGCACAGGCTTGCTGTGCCCAAAGGAGATAAGAATTCAGGTAGGGCTGAGAGAAAATCAGAGATATGTGGATATATGCAGAGAAACCACAATCATTTCTTTTAGCCCCAACCCAAAATGACTCTGCAAATCCGGTGTCAATGGAGTGATGAATCAGCATCTTTTTATGACAGCCGTGGTCCTGAAGGAGCAGTTCCTTCTCATGTTTCCCTCTGAGCAGTAGAGCTGAGGGTATGTAGAGGTCAGGCTGAAGCCTTGGCCCATAAGTTTACTGTGTGAATCATAAGAGCATGTTCTAATCAGAAATAACCCAGTGAAAGACACTTTTTTATGGAATAAAGCTTAGCTCAAGTACAATTTGGTGCTTTTAATACAATTAGAATATGTTTTTAATACTTTCATATGGCTGAATAACACTTCCATGTTGATTTTTTTTCTCTTATTATTTAATCTACAGTACAGTGAGCATATGACAATGGCTCATTGATTTATTGTGAGTGTAGCAATAGGCTTACAACTGCATGAATCATGCAGATTGCTCAATTCACCACATGCCTTAATAAAAGTTTCACTTTAATAAAACAGAGCTAAGGCAAGTATGTCCAGATCCTGGTCTGACATTCCTTATACATTACCCTGCCTCAGGAAATTATTACTATATATTTTATAGCAGCTACAGTAGGTAGGGGATCAGGATTAGAACATAGTAACTACTGTGACATTTAGCAGAACTCCAGTGTATACTATTAACCCTCACAGGGTGGACTGGCACAGAAATATTTTAGGATAGTAGTTTTCATCCTTTTTGTTTAGTGGACTCAGAAAATATCCTGTAAAGTTATGATTCCTTGCTTAGTGAATTTAAGCCCCTAGCATTTTGTTTGTAACTTTCACAGGTGCATTTGAAGTAGTTTTATGGACTTCACAGGACCTATAGATCATAAATTGAAAATCACTGTTTCAGGACAGCTTCCTTTATTTAGCTATACACAAGTGAGTGTGACTAGTCTCCTTAGCTGCAATAGCCATACTTTAAAGGCACAAGATCATTTCAACAGTTACATGTATTTCTACCTGGTATCTCAAACTAATTTCAACATTAAATCTCAGAAAAATCTACTGAAATGGATTAAAATATTTTCCAACTGAGGCTGTAGAAAGTATGATCCACTTATCCAAATGTGCCCACAAATGGGCTGATCTCCTGACCTTTTCTTTATTTTAGTCAGAACTGGTCTTACAAAATTTCAGACAGAAATACTGAAACTCTTGTGATAGCAGAGGTTTCAGAATGTGTAATCTAATTTGAATCAGAACTGAACTAAAACCTTGGATGGAGCTAAGGTAGATATTTCTCTCTTTATAGCAATGAAGAAAAAAAACATCCATTTTCTCTGCCCATATTTCATCAGTAAAGTATCTTTACTCTTTTTTTAATTAGTAGGGCTCAGAGTATTAAGCACAAAGGTGTTCATAACACAATTTTGTTAACATATGTAGTTGAGGTAGGATTTTAAGTGTTCATTGTTGGACTCACTATTGAACTGAGTAAAAAGAGAACTGCATCAATGCTAAATGGTAGTGAAAGCTTTAATGTCCATGGGCACATTATGATAGTCTCTGCTTGCATTAGACTCATTGTACATTTCTGTCTTCTATGAAGGTACCAAAGTTCTGATGTGAAGGGTCATGGTTTGGCAATTTAGAATCATAGAATCATAGAATAGTTAGGGTTGGAAGGGACCTTAAAATCATCAAGTTCCAACCACCCTGCCATGGGCAGGGACACCTCACACTAAACCATGCCACCCAAAGCATCGTCCAACCTGGCGTTGAACTCTGCCAGGGATGGAGCATTCACAACCTCCCTGAGCAACCTATTCTAGTGCCTCACCACCCTAACAGGAAAGAATTTCCTTCTTATATCCAAGCTAAACTTCCCCTGTTTAAGTTTAATCCCGTTACCCCTTGTCCTATCACTACAGTCCCTAATGAAGAGTCCCTCTCCAGCATCCCTATAGGCCCCCTTCAGATATTGGAAGGCTGCTATGAGGTCTCCACGCAGCCTTCTCTTCTCCAGGCTCAACAGCCCCAACTTTCTAAGCCTATCTTCATATGTGAGGTGCTCCAGTTCCCTGATCATCCTCATGGCCTTTCTCTGGACTTGTTCCAACAGTTCCGTGTCTTTTTATGTTGAGGACCCCAAATCTGCACACAATACTCCAGGTGAGGTCTCAAGAGAGCAGAGCCTTCGACCTTCTGGTCATGCTCCTTTTGATGCAGCCCAGGGTACAGTTAGCTTTCTGGGCTGCGAGCGCACACTGAAGCCGGCTCATGTTCATTTTCTCATCAACCAACACCCCCAAGTCTTTCTCCGCAGGGCTGCTCTGAATCTCTTCTTTGCCCAGCCTGTAGCTGTGCCTGGGATTGCTCCAACCCAGGTGCAGGACCTTGCACTTGGCATGGTTAAACTTCATAAGGTTGGCATCAGCCCACCTCACAAGCGTGTCGAGGTCCCTCGGGGTGGCATTCCTTCCCTCCAGGGTATCAACTGAACCACACAGCTTGGTGTCATCAGCAAACTTGCTGAGGGCGCACTCAATCCCACTGTCCATGTCAGCGATGAAGATGTTAAACAAGACTGGTCCTAATACCGATCCCTGAGGGACACCAGTCGTTGCGTGTGGCCATCCAGCCAGTTCTTTACCCACAGAGTGGTCCATCCATCAAATTGATGTCTCTCCAATTTAGAGACAAGGATGTCGTGTGGGACAGCATTGAATGTTTTGCACAAGCCCAGGTAGATGACATCAACTGCTCTACCCCTGTCCATCAGTTCTGTAGCCCCATCACAGAAGGCCACCAAATTGGTCAGGCAGGATTTCCCTTAGTGAAGCCATGCTGACTGTCACTAAGCCCCTTCTTGATTTTCATGTGCCTTAGCATGCCTTCCAGGAAAATCTGCTCCAAGATTTTGCCAGGCACAGATGTGAGACTGACTGGTCTGTGATTCCCTAGGTCATTCATTTTCCCCTTCTTGAAAATGGGGTGTATATCACCCTTTTTCCAGTCATTGGGAGCTTCACCTGACGGCCATGATTTCTCATATATGATGGCCAGTGGCTTAGCAACTTCATTCACCAGCTCCTTCAGGACCCACAGGTGGATCTCATCAGGACCCATGGACTTGTGCACATTCAGATTTTTAAGATGGTCTCAAACCAGGTCCTCTCCTACAGTGGCTACAAGGTCTTCATTCTCATAGACCCTATGCCTGCCTTCCAAGAATTGGGTGGTGTGGTCAGAGTCTTTGCCAGTGAAGACTGAGGCAAAGTAGTCATTAAGCACCTCAGCCTTCTCCAAATCCTGTGTAGCCAGTTCTCCTGAGAGCTTCCTGAGGGGGCCTACATTCTCCCTAGTCTGTTTTCTATTTGCTATGTACCTGTAGAATCCCTTCCTGTTATCCTTAATATCCCAGCAAGTTTAATTCTAACTGGGCCTTAGCTTTCCTAACCTGGTCCCTAGCTCCCCGGACAACATCCCTGTACTCTTCCCATGCCACCTGTCCTTGCTTCCACATATTATAAACCTCTTTTTTCATTTGAATTTTCCTCAGGAGCTCCTTATCCTTCCAAGGACGTTTCCTGGCCCTCCTGCTGCACTTCCTTCTAGTTGGGATGCAACGCTCCTGAGCTTGTAGCAGGTGATCCTTGAATATCAACCAACAGTCTTGGGCCCCCCTGCCCACTAGGGCTATATCCCATGGAACCTTACTAAGCAGGTTCCTGAAGAGGCCAAAGTCTGCTCCTTTGAAGTCCAGGGCAGTGAGCTTGCTGCATGCTCTTCTCACTGTTCTGAGGATCTCAAATTTGACCATCTCGTGATGGCTGCATCCAAGGCTGCCCTGGAGCACCACATTTCCAACAAGCCCTTCCCTGTTGGTGAGCAGGAGGTCAAGCATGGCACCTCTCCTTGTTGGCTCCTCTATTACTTGCAGAAGGAAGTTGTCTTCCACACAATCGAAGAACCGCCTGGATTGCTTGTGCCAGGCCGTACCGTCCTTCCAACAGATGTCAGGGTGATTGAAGTCACCCATGAGAACAAGGGCCTGTGAGTGTGAGGCTTTTCCTATCCGTCTATAGAGTGCTTCATCTGCAGGTTCTCCTTGATCAGGCGGTCTGTAACAGATCCCCACAGTAATGTCTCCCATAGGTATATTCCCTTTAACCCTGACCCACAAACTCTTATTTTGTTGTTTTGTTTGTTTGTTGTTTTTTTTTAAAGTAAGAAACACAAGTGCTGTGTCTGCAGCAGAAAAATTTTATTCTCTTGAATTTTTTCACCATAAGGAGATTTTTATTTTTTCCCTGTGTTCCTTCATTTGGAAAGTTGTTGTATAAAAGTGACTTGTTTATAAACAAAACAAAATAAAAATAATAAAATCAAATCAAATCTGCAGTCTTTACTCTTCCCAGTGAAACTCCCAATAAAAACAAACAAAAAAAAAATACAAGCCAGCAAACAAACAAAAACCCAAGATTGTGAGCAACCACTGAATTTAATAAAAAACAGCTCTGGTATTACTGTCTTCCAGTACAATAAAAGCTTTTTTTATCGCTATATTTTCAGTGCTGCAAAGCGGTTTTTAATGCATAAACCTCAGGGATGCAGATAAACCAGAATAAACTGGAGCCATGGTATGATATTGGCGCTTAAAACATGTCCTTAAAACTATCGTCTTTGTTAAGGGAACTCTCTTTCATCTGGAATTACAAGACTTTAAGGCACCCCCTGGTTATAAAAGGAACACATGTGAGGATTTTACCATTATTCCTTTGTAGCTCAGTATCTGAATTACTCCTGTTATGATAAGTTCAACTTAGATCATGATAACAATAATTTTAAAGCTCTGCTTTAGGTACTAAGTGCAAAATGGCTGAAGGTTCAGTTCATTGCAGTATGTTTTGCTTAGTAATTTCTATCATCTCTCTCTTTCTGCTTTTCTTCCCTTGGCTATTAACTGAACTGTCTTGAAATCTAACCACAAAGTGTATATGTGTATGAACATAAATGAAAACACTAAATATACTCATTGACAGAGAAACATTTTATATTGTAATTTATAAGATCAATGTTCTTTTGTAAAGTTTTTAGTCTGAGTATTATATTAACCAGAAAACAGGAAAACTGTGTACCAAGATAAGGTTTATGAAGCAGAACGGAAGCTTTCTGTGTAATTCAATTTGGAGAGTCCTGTTTGGAGCTCATTAGGTTTGGTTTTCATTAGTAACATATTTGGGCCATAGTAGAGTCATTAAACCTGATTGTTCTGCATGGTTGTGGGGATGCATGTACCAGATTTGCATGTTGGAACTAGATGATCTTAAGATCCTTTCCAACCCTAACTGTTCTATGATTCTATGTTAGTTTCAGACTCGTGAAGCCAGGCAGTGTCGTCATTATTGCATCATTCTTGGAAGTTGCACAAAGATGGTTTTCCTTCAAATGACACTACAAAAAAGACAAATCTTTACCATTTCCAACATTTTCTAAAATAAGCAAGGATTATTTTTTTATTTATAGATGCTGCTGGAGGTTGGACAGGGCTTTGAGCAACCTGGTCCATGGCAGGGATTTTAGAACTAGATGATCTTTAAGGTTCCTTCCAACCCAAACCATTCTGTGACTCTATGAGATTTTCCTCTGATTCTTTTAACTGAAAAATTCTTTATAAGTTAATACACAGTAACCAATATATACAATTTTAAAACATTGTATATATTGTACCTCATGAGTACCTATCTATTGTACCTCATGAGTGAGACTCTAACAAGAGCTCACGTGGTACTTCTAAGGCACTGCAAGCAGCCAGGGTCGTAGATAAGCCTGCTGCAGATTTGGTGTGATAGTCTAGAAGTTGCCAATGAAGTGGAAAATGGGGCATCAGGCACTCATCAGTCAAAGGTGATTTATGCCCATGCATTATCCTGTTAAGAAGACTAATTTATCCTATCGAGTTATAAGTGGGATTGAAGGCAGTTTTCACCCCTCCTGTGAGATCCATGCAACTTCACAGGGATAACAAGAAAAATAGGGAGAGACAGAAAACATATCTTCTTCACTGAGGACACCAGGGGGAATTTACCTTCCAGCCCCTACCACAAAATGAAAATTATACATAATTATGTGTAATTGTACACACTGTTAATTGTCTTTTGGGAAAAAGAAAACAAAACACAACCACAAAATGGATCTAGAAACAAAGAGCAAAATCCATTTTATCCCTCAGCCATGCCAGTACCTTAGCCACTGAACATCTGAATTGCGCTTGTATTTGTCTTGTCTCTTTCTATGGGGTCATGGTTGTAGTGTTTGATTCTACCCAGGATATGATTTGAGGAGGTAAAATGGTGCTGTTACCACTGGGCTTAGCCAGGGCCTCTTGGGGACCTGATGCTTCCTGCAGCATGAGCAGCAGCTCTAGCTAATGGGATGCTGCATCTCAAAGCTGGAGGAACAACCTCTGATTGCAATTGCTTTTAGAAAAAAGTGGCCGCGTTGTGTCTTATGTGGAGTTCAAGCCAATCAGTGTGCAGCCAAGACATGCTCTGGGCATGGGGTTTGAATCCCTGCAGGTCTATGTGTCAATACAGTAGTCTACTGGTCTGCCAGAGGTATACAGGAGAGGTGTACCAAGCCAGCTGCATGGGACATGCGCAGAAGCAGAGCATTAAAACGTCTGCAGACCAGTTGAGGAATTTAGACGCTGCACGGACAGTTCAGTGGGTGGGTTTGGATCAAAATGCTGGGCCTAAATTCTGAAAATCTGCTTTAGTTTTGTTGAAGACCTTTGTATCTTTAATTATATGTAGTGGATTTCAATTGTATATACTGAATTTACTGACTCAAATTTACCCAAGGAACCAAAGGGTCAACAAGGTGTTGAACATGCTTCTTCCAATGACCTGGAGCTGTCAGGGACCTCTCCCCCTTCTCTAACTACAAATGAGAAAGAGGAAACATTACAAAAGAAACTTATTAGAACAATACATTAAGGATATTGTGATCTTTACCAGTACCCCCTCTTCTGCTAAAATATCCGTGTTACTGCTGGATCAGGGTTAAATGTTGCTTTGCAACATTTGCTTCTCAGGCAGATAATATATTGCCATGGAAATACAGGCCATTTCTCACTGCACTTCTCAAAGAGAAAGTGTGGCATTATGCCATGTTATGGCTGTTAGCATTACTATATCACCCCTTCAGAGTGGTCTGCTCTGCTACCACTTTCCAAGGGATCTCTTTCAGGGCATGACATTATGAAACTAGAGAAATGATGTTTGGCAATAACATGAGTTGATGGCAAGTTGTGTCAAACAGATGAAATTGTAGGCTCTCTTTCAAAAGCAGTCCTCTGCCCCATCACCCGCTGTTGACGGTTAGATTTGCTGGTCCTACCTCCCAGTTTGCACTGACAGGATAAAAACAGAGGAGCAATGCAGGAGCACAACACACACTGTGTGATGTGTATAAAACACCCCTCAGCATGAGCTTGGCTGTACAGATAGCTGTGTAAGATGAAGTGAAATAAGTATTCCTTTGTGAATAGAGGCCCTCTGTCCAGCCTTTGCATCACACTGCTTAACCTGGCCTACAGCCTATATAAAGATACATAGATTATAAAGAAAACACTCCTTTCAGATCGTGATGTGAAAACTTGTAAAACATTGCTTTTGTCCACACAACATGTATTCATTCTGGAATGTCAAATAAACATAGGGACTTGCTGAATATCCTTCCTCTTGTCTGGCATTTTTGGGGTCCAAACATCAAACTGATGCAGTGCTTAGCAGGGCTACAAAATTAAAATCTGTGAAAAGTGAAGCATCTTAAAGGGACATTGTAAATTCTTTCCTGGGTGAAAGTCCAGGAATCCAAGTGTGACCTTCTCAACATGGGTAGAGAATTGGAGGAACATGGAGCCTTGATCTCACTTTGAGCGTCATCCAAGAAGATTTAACTCAACAAGATGGATCAGCTGTTATCTGAGCTTTAAAGTGTAAAGTCCTATTAGTTCCATTGCTACTGAGACAATTTTTATATAATGAAAATAACATGAAAAACTGCCCAGGTAGGGACATTATTTTTATAAAGTGCGTAAGTGGGATTTTTAACATGTTTTTCCTGGAGGAAAGTGTCCTGACTATTTTGCCTGATGAAATTCTGAAAAGTGTCATTGTTTCCTTGTCTTCTGTTACATGCTTTTTCTGTCATTCTTTGTTTTGCATTCCCTTGAGTTTGTAAACAATATGAAAACATGGAAAAGTACTTTTCAACTTTTGGTACTGACATCCATTCAACAAAGTTCTAGAGTAGGAAGAAAGCAGAGTAAATAACTTAAGAATATTGTTTTCTAAGGAAAAATTTAAATTCTCCAGACATTTCTATTGCCTCCAAAAATACATATTTTCAAAGCACAGAAAATTAAAATATTTTCAACTATACCTTACTTTCTGCTAAATACACTGTTAAAATAATAAACTGTAGTAAGCATTATTCCTTTTTTTTCTAGAGATTGCACTGACCTTTTTTTTTATATGCAGATTCTAGAACAAGTTTCTAGACTATGCTCTTGAAAGCACTTTTTGCTACAGATTGTATGATATTAATCATAAAAACCATTATATGTTTCCCAGGAAATTATTTCTCTAATTTTTGTGGGGTTTTTTTTGTTTGTTTTTTTTTTAAATTGAAAGGCTTTCCTCTGCATTTTCACAGGTTAATGAAGGGTAAATAATACTACCAAACGGGCAAAACATTGCTACTGTGTGGACGGATTTAAATGCTAATAATGAACAATGTTATTATTCGTGATAAAATATTTGCTTACTTTCAGATAACCTTGATTGTATTAACTGTCTTAATAACTTTATTTGCAGATCTTGATGAAGAAGTCAGTGTGGAGGAATCTCTCCCAAATGTAGTGTTTCTGGTTTTTTGCTTTTGCATTCCTTTAGGTACTTGCTGTGTGCACAATTTATCTTTGAGAAGCTTTGAGAAGTGTAAAGCCGGGGATATGTCATCGGGTAGGGAAAAAATGAACTGGGTAGCATTTGTCAAATATCTGTAATGATTACATTATCATATGTTTCTTATAGGATGTTCTGCTAAAGAAGGCCCACTTACAACGCCTCTTCCTTCTTTCCTATCCCTCCACCCTCACCCCATCACAAAAAATATTCTAGCTTCCGTTGATCCACATAATGCTTAATGTCATTTTAATGCACGACACAGAGCTGGCACCCTCAGGTTGTGAAAATTATGTTCTGGTATGTGATGTGGGGAAGGGAACAAGTGAAAGATACTGACTGGATTTGGCAAGGATATCGGGAAAGGGAATGGGAGTTGGAAAAGCTGTTAGGAAATGAGATTGGTAAGAGTGTCAAACAAAGACTGAATGGGAAGGACTCAAGGGGGAAACTGAAAGTTTTGTAGAGAATATATGAGGTGACCGGCTGAGTTTGAAAGCATCCCTATCAAGCATTTCAAGTCTGTTCCTCTCTTATTTCAGCTTCTCATTTGCTCGTCATTCCTTACTCTGGTGGTTTGCCTCTCTAGTGACTTTTTCCTGTGCAAATGACATTCCATGGTTTAAGTCAACCAGGTGCCCAGGTGCTTCCTCTCTCCTGCCTTTGAATAACATCCCTGGAAGCCAGGGAGCAGATAGAATAACTCATCATTTTTCTGAAGTCCAGTTTAGTGTTTTCTTTTGCATTCAGTCCTGTGGCACCCATCCATGCCTGGGGAGGCTGACACTGTTTGACTGTTTTCTCTTACTGCTGGTGCCTCTTTCAGAGACTGGTATCCTGTAAGCTATTTTTATGGTGTTCAGTTTATTTCCTTTACCCCTAGCTTTCAGAAAAACCTTCCATTTTTCTTCTAACACATCCCTCACCCTGCTGACTCCTCTGGCTATTTATGGGATCTAATCTTTCTCTGCTATTTCTTCCTCCCTCTCACCCCCTACTCTCCACTTGACAACAGCACTACTTCTCCTTGCCCCCTCACTAGATAATATTTACTATGACTTATGCACCCTCTCTTATTTTCCCACCTTACTTGGCATCCTATTCTGATTCCATAAATAAGTATGATTATAAAACATCTTGGATGAGTACTTTGCTGGCACACATGTCCAAACACTCTTTTTTTTTCATAGGTAGTATATCAGTTGCTTAGATCTTGCAGAAGGGAATAGGGGGGCCAAGCTGTCTATATGCTTCTACTTTCTTTTTTTTGGTCTGTAGGTAATGATTTTCAGATTTCAAATCCTCTGAGATTCATGCTACGTTTAACAGGTTAGCCCTTACTATTTGTGATAACAAAAGGGCTGAAGATGTCCGATAGCACAGGTAACTATAAGAATAGCTCTCCAAAATGTCATGAGGAATCAGGTACAACTTTTTATTCCATGTTACAAAGAAAAAGAAAAGGTCTTAAAGGGTCTTTTAAGAATAGTGGGCATAACAGCAAATACTTTACTTTGTAGCACAATCCTTTTTGAAAGATTGTAATGAAAATCACAGCAGTTTTAAGAGCAAGGAATAGAGAAAAAAATATACCAGAAAATAAGGAAAAACCTAGGTGAAAACCCAAGCCTTTTAATTTCCAATTTGTATAATCCATTTTTCTTTGTGGATGAGTTTGGTCATCAGTCATTTCCTTGGTTTTGGCTGATTTGTTTCTCTTGCAGTTGTGGCAAAAACAGAGCTCTCACAATTGCTTATATCAATGGCTAGACCACAGTCCCATTTCCAACAGAAGCTGACACTAAACACGTTTTAAACAAGAGTTTCTTTCCTTTTTTATTAAAAGAGCACAAACTAATGAACTCACAAATACTGTCTATAGGGGGCATTATTTTACACGATCTCAACACATGGGCTCAAAGACCCATGTGGGTATGCTAGTATTTTCACTCTCAGACATGTTTGATGTTGAGGACTGAATGATGAGGCTTTGATTTTTCACATAGTTCCCATGCAGACAAATTATATGTCCCCATGGTACTTTTCTTTCTCTGCTTGCTAAGGTGGACAATATCCCTGAGATGCTTGAGGAGGTGAACGAGCGAGTAGACCAATCAATATTAGCAAGTCTGCAAACATTGCCTGAAAAGGTCAGTTGGATGAGATAAGGTGAATCTGGTAGAGAGAGAAATTTTTGGCATAAAAGTTGCTTCATTCTGCTCTGTGCTTCATTTTGTGTAATCACAAAGGTATGAGATGAGAACCTGCCTTGTTTCTCACAGTTAATTTATCCTATGGTGGTTAAGCACTGCAGGATGAGTAGCTTCTTTGCTTGCTTTTATATACACCACGGTTCAGAGGGAGCATCCAGGGGGGTGGAAAGCTCTGTCTGTATTTCTTTGCTGGGGAATTGTTTTAGCTGCACCTCCTATTTGGAGGTAGCCATGTGAATGCTTCATGCCCCTAGGGAGTAAAAGATTGCTGCTTAGAAGAAAAATTTCAGGCTAACAGCAAATTGGAAGTGGAGCACAGTTTGAGAGATAGAATTTTCTCTCAGATGTACTCAAATTGCAAGAGTTTGGAGCAATATGTGAAGAAAAAAAAAACAACAAAATTAGTACTGGGTTGTATCTGGTAGTAATACTAATTATTTGTAGTGGGAAAACAGAGAAAAGGGAAAAATACTGTCCTAGCTTTTCACTTGGGGAATTCCCTATTTTAGCTCCAGCTCTAAGAATCTTATACTATTATCAAAATATTCTAGATTAGGATGTTCTGGTGAAGGGGCAACAGATAATTTTTACTTGCTCTTCATTAGAGGAATCCAAAATATTTTAAAGAAAGAGCATCACCTTTTCTTGTCCTGCAAATGCAGATGAACCCATGCACAATAATGTGATTCTGGCTGTGGGTCTTAAACAAGATAAAGGTGACCAGTGATCTTTGACTGCAGCCTTACATGAGATTTGCCTGTTCCTCTCCTTAGATATTACCACCTGCCTGTTTCCTCTTTCCTTCAGCCCACACCTCACCTCTCTGCCTGAGCTATGGGAATTCCTCATGCAACATGCTCAGCAGAGGAAACTAGTGCCAGCCTTTGAGCTGCAAATCTCAGTAGGTCATGGGCTTGCAGAGCAGGTTCTTCAGCTGGCATCAACAATATGAACATTTCTGCTAGGAATTCTGCTCTAAGACAAGCAATAAACCAGAGCTTTAGAGTATGTGTGGGATAATGGAGTAACCTTCTCAAATGTCTGCATCACCCATGGAGGAATACCAGCACTGCCCTGCTCATGGAGGTCTTGCATGGCTTCAGGAAGGACAGATGCTGGAGAACCTTTCTTGCCAGATAGTATCTTGCCTGGCAGAATGTACTTTGGGAAGTGATACTGATTTGCATGTTTGGACAGATATCATGAGAAGGAAACCGTCAGTGCTGTCATTGATCCCACAGGTGTTTTCAAAGAGCAAGACTCCAAGATCATTCCATTTACAAAATTTTATGTGTACAGCATGTGATTTTCTGACTGCCAGAGAGTGAATAACATAAAAAAGTAGAACTTGTGTTGACCTTCTGAAATGGTTTATGCAGGGACAAGCACTGATAAAACTTTACCTGTAACTTCAGTGATATCTTGCTCAGTGTGTTCACCTACATTGAGCAGACATGTAAAATGAAAACCTAAACCAGATACTGAGTATAATGGGAAAGCAGATGGCATGTCCAGAGACTACACAACTTTGCTGTTAGTCATTTATAGCTTGCTTGAATAGCCTTTTGGGGAAATGATCCAATACTGATTGAAATCAGCAACTTGATATAAATGAGTACTCATCCAAAGAAATTTATTTAGTTAAAACAAATTTGTGAACAATTAGTTCATGTGACTAATCAAGCTCTTTTGCTGAAATCTATCAGAGTAACTTACGACAAAATTGCTTCCTATATTGCCCATATGGGCATATCAGTAAAATTTAAGGCAGCGTCATCTTCAGGCTCTAAATGTCTACAATGCAAGAGGCTGTATATGTGCTAGGTTTTTAAGACTACTGCATTCAGTTGGAAACAGGGTTTAATTCAGCTGCCCACACAAATGGCTAATACCTTTTGAGACATGAGGTATTTGAGACATCTACTTGTAGATAATAAATATGTCACATGACAATGGCAGATCAATGCCCTTCTGCAGCTGCTGAAGGTTAAATAAGGTGATTTAGAGGGAAGGCATTTAGCAAAGGGGTGCTATTTGCCTGCATATGAAAAAATGGATTAAGCCCTGTTTAGTACAACCTGAGACCACTAAGAGTGATTCGCCTCACCATAAAATAAATCCTTCAGCTGATCAGCTGAAAATCTGTAGATTTTCATCAAAATATTCATATCTTTTGCATTATTACAAGTTTGTATATATCTTCATAGACTCTGTTTAGAGTGCCTAACTGTTCAGCTGGTCATCTGTAGTTTGGGAGTTTCCTTTGAAACAGAGTCCCATCCCACAAATACTGACATTTCAAAGGAATATAATGTGCACTCATCCTATGATAGGCTGAGACAGAAGATAAGCAAATGCCTGATAAGTTCTTTAAAAATCTATATTAACGCTGGAAAAGAGTAGGGTCAGAGCACCTCTGTGGGTGTTTTTAGGGCCTTGAAGTCATATCAGGAAGGCCTGAAATAAAAATTTGAGAGTGAACTGGCATTTCTTGTGTCCCCATCCCTAACCCTCTGCATCCCTTCAGGAACCATTGCTCAATTCCATTCCCAGAGATGCAATCTGTTAGGGAAAAAAATAAATAATTCTACTGCTTTCTGTTGTTCTCTATAAAAGACTGAATATTAGTTCACAGTCTTGAATATCTGTCACCACATCATCTATCTTGCTTGAGTATCAAGGCACAGTTAGTGGGTAATAAATGCCCTCTAACTGAAAGAGAGGGAATACCCCATGTACCAAATTGTCGTAGAATTTTCTGCTTCATGCAACATTTTATTATGTTGAGTTAGCCTATATCATTTTCACCAGAGGTTGTTTAGTTAACCTCTGCCTAGTGATACATTTGTCAACTCAATTAAAAAAAAAAAACAAAACACATTAAAAATGGCATAAATCAAATTTTTATTTCCCCCTTTTTCTAATATTTAATTACCTGCTCTTTTTTCACCTTTCCCCCAAGTTCCTTTATTGAGCTCTCACACATAGATTAGTTGATGAAGAAGTCTGGCTCCAAATCCATTTCACCAGTCCTTTGAGACATGTCATGATCAACCATTTAAACCATGTTTTCTCTGGTTAAGGAACACAAGGTTAATTTTAACGGTTGTTCTTTGCTTGGATATGTGGTATGGGTGTTTCAGTGCCACCAAATCAAAAACATGAACAGTAGACCAGCAGTAGCAATACAATGACATTCCCACAGTTTCATCCGGAAAAAAGTAAAATAGCCCATCAAGACTTCTGGGAGAAGTCAGATGAACTCTAATACTGTAATTGTGGTAGGCTGAGGTTCAAACCTGGGTGAAACACTTCAGACTTACACTAATCCTAAAGTGGTGACCTCACTTGAAATAGAGCAAAACCATGGAGTTTGTTACCACACAAATTCATTCCACAAACATTTCAATGGCTTTTAAAAAGGAACTAATAGCAGGGACTATGTTACTGCTGAAGAAGAATTAAATCTGAGGTTCTGATTCCCTTCTCTCTGTATGTTTTACAAGAAGATTGATGTTATACATATGGTACTAATTCCCTTTTAACTTCAAATTAGACATTGTACTTCCCATGTGCCAGCCAAGCCCATTCCTCTGCCAGATCCAGACCACAGTTATACTCCAGGCATTAGTCCTGTCCCAGCACAATGAAGGCCTTGGTTGTGAAGGTATCTTTTGATTAGATTCTCATGGAGTTTCAGAAATAGAAAGCAATGCTCACTGCTTTTCATTGCCTGTCCTGGTAGACCACAGGGGCTTATTTGATACTGAGCTGCCATGTACTCCATGGCTACGATAAGGGAAGAAGCCTGAATCTCAGTGCTGGACTCAATGAGACTATTTTCACATTGCCAAGATGAATGCCTTCAAGCTGCTTTGAGGTTTTCCCTGAAACAGAAGACATTATGGGGCTTCAAGGGGGTGAGAGTTATTGTTTGTTTGTTTGTTTAAAGAGGTCTCAGACCTCTTAGACTATTGAGTCTGAGCTATAACAGTTTGCAAAATAGTTTCCTTTTTGTGCAGTGTTTTGCTTGTGATGGTGACAAAGATGCTCAGAGAAGCTGCAGCTATACACTCCTATCACCACACAATCAGGCCATCTCATGATGTCCTTAAAACAGTTTACCCTTGGCCCATCGTTTGTAATAGCTGTCTCTGGACATCAAGAAACTTGTCTAACTCTCTCTTCAGCTAATCTATGCTTTTGACATCCAAAATTTACTGTGAAGATGAACAGTGCAATTTTGTTCTGTGGAAAAATAAAGAAAACACAAAGCAGCTACAAAAACTGTGGTTCTCTGTTAAACCTTCTATATGACAGTTGCATGGATTCCTCCTGCTTGCTTGTTTTGTGTTTTTAGTTCTCTCCTGTTGACTTCTTAAAACTCTGATTTTCAGTCTCCATTCTCTGTTTCCTGGTTGAGTTTTCTTTTCCAGTATTCCTGCTAACCCAAAACATCTATCAGCTCAGGGAAAAGACATTAATATTACTTTTTTATAGTACAATGAGAGCTTTCATTTCTACTTTTGTGGTTCTCCATAGCCTTCAAGGCAGCTCTGGAGTAAAATCAGAAAACTTTAGACTTACCTTTAGACTTTGCCTGAAGCATCAAGGTAACAATTTCAGTACACCTTTTAGCTTAAAAGATCTTTTCAACCTGACCCAGATGGATGTATGTTTGAATCTCAATAGATATTAATGTAATTCAGTGAAGTTATAGCTACTTCGTGTTAATAATATATTTATTTCTTATCTTGTCTCTTAAGACAACACTAATCTGAGACGATCAATTACACTCTGATTTTCTCAACTAATTTGCCTTAAATCCACTCATATCATGAAATAGGCTTGAAATAAGGCTATTTTGTTTATTATTCTGCTTTTCTCTACCAACAGTATTCTAATGTAGTGACTAGTATTGTGATTTTTAACAGAAAAAAACATTTATCTTGAGGTCTCACTTTGTGTTCATTTCTATTAATTAAGAGAATGAAAACTTTTTGGCATGAATTGATTAAGAAGAATTACGAGTCTGGAGCATAAACTCAGCAAAATGACAGCAGAAAGGTCGACCAAACGATCATACTGAGCAGATACACAAAATATCTTAGTCTAGTGCTTTCAGCACATGCATATTTACTAATGAGGATAAGTGCACTCAACTGAAATAACTAAATATGCTGATTCCAGTGGCAGAACCTGCACTGGCATCCTTCCAAGGCTGTGCAGTGACCAATTATTTCCCCTCAAAAATATGACACATTTCATGCCAAAAAATTTGTGTGTTCAGGCAAGACCACAATAACAGTAAATATCACACTTCTAGGATAATCCTGGTGCCACTGCTATTATCATTGCACAAAAATAATCTCAAAGGAAAATGATGATAACAATGCAGAAAATAGCAGGAAGACATGTGAATGAAATCTTAACAAGTGGCCTCAATTCTTTCTTGATTTAAATTTTTATTCAAAGCTTATAAAAGAGAAAGAAAATAAAACCAGATATATGTGTAGGCTCCAGCTTGAGCATGTAGTTTTGCCGCCTAACTCCTGAGAGTCTCAGTGAAGAGAAGAAAATGAGGAGAGGTAGTTGGTTGCGTTAGGTACCTCATGCTGAGTACTTACAAGTACCCTCTTTCTCTACCCATCTCCTTGACAGTCAGTTTTCTGGGGACTGGATTGCCTATGTATTTCTCTATTACACAGAACTGAACAGATTTGCAAATGATAACAATAAACAATGAAATGAACCCAAATGAAGTGATTAACAATCAATTTTCAGTTAATGACTCTAAGCAGCAGTGACAGAGAAAGGTGTCTGTTGTGTCAGATATGGCAGACTTCTTAGGACATATGATAAATGTGTAAAACTTGCGCCTAGGTTCAAAAGTAATATATAGACTCCTAAAAAAATCTCAGCATGTGAAAATATTCAGTGTCCTTCAACACCTAAATGAAAGCACACCTAGCAGAAACATTGCAAAATGAATGTTGAGTTAAACTATAGCAATAAATAGGACAGGGTAATCCTTTCTGAAGGTTCTGGAGGATAACTTTATGGTGCTTGTGATGCTCTGCAAGTGCTGGTGTCATTATGATGATGATAATCTGAAATAATTTACATGTCATATAATAAACCTAACATTTGCAATGTTTTGGTCTGTGTATATGAAAAAATGGAATTTAATTTTTTTTCTTGCTGTGAAGCTCGCTTACGTGTGCCAGAGAAGTAACTAGGATTTCAACATATAGCAAGACATGAGACAAAGAAGGGTAGCATGTCCGGTGAAGCCCTGATAACTTTGCATGCCTGTGTATTCTGAATGTGGCTAGTACATGAAATCTGCAAGTGTTTGGAAATTCACAGCTTCCAGTGAGCTCTGTGAAGCAGATGGACTGTTTCTAAGGGTGTTTATGGTTACTGGAGGACTGCAAAAAGTCATTGGTATGTAAAGGTGTTTTTTTTTTAAAGATATAAATTTATACAACCTAACAGAAAAGTTACTTTGTGTGATAAGTGCATTTTCCAAGGGAAATGTCATGCTTCTACTTTTCCAGTGAACAAGATGGGCTATTGGGGCATTGCTAACTGTTGTGAAAGAGCACTGTTTTGGAGCCAGAGGCTAGGAAACACATTATTTGTGTCGTGATTTTAGCCAGTGTGAGTTTTGTTAAGAAAGCCAGCATAAGACAACATTAATAATCACACTCTGAAAATCATAGGGACTGACATTTGTGAGTTAAAGGCAAAAGTACAAGGCTTCTTTTCCAGATATTTGGAGATCACACATTTAGTGCAAGTGTCATAAATCAGCTGAAAAATATATTGGCAAAATGGAGAAACCCAGATGAAATTATAACAGACCAAGGTGTCCTGTTCGTTGAAGAATACATATGATTTATGGACAGGCATAACTTTTGTCACGTTACAACTGGGCTGTTATCCTCTCAGCTGAATGCAGAGACTGAGGGAAACATGCGGTCTGCAAAGCACATTCTGAAACAAGCCAATTTGAATTGTTCTGCTATAGAGCAGCTCCCATATGTAACCCTGACATTCAGCCTAGCTCCATTGATGTGGGAATCACTACAGAGATGTC
Source organism: Pezoporus wallicus (assembly GCF_028554395.1). Taxonomy (NCBI): domain Eukaryota; kingdom Metazoa; phylum Chordata; class Aves; order Psittaciformes; family Psittacidae; genus Pezoporus; species Pezoporus wallicus. The sequence continues at coordinate 727,329 of NW_026642654.1, forward strand.
AAATGATGAGATGAAAAGAGGTAAATCTGTCTGATAAAGGGTACCTTGACTGCCCTTTTAACCAAAAGGAAAGCTTTAGTCATAATTTGAAACAATAGCCAGGAGAGTCTGCATGTGCTTCTATCATGTGAAAGTACTTCATTTGCTGCTATAGTCATTAGCAATAACAAGCTGCAGTTGAGTGTTCAGACAAGAGGAAATGTGAATTACATATATCCCTTGTAGCAGGAGGTGATACAAAGGATTCATTTTTCTAATCACACTGTCTCCTAGAGCTAAGGGTTCCTCTGGGGTTGTCCTGTTCAACCCATTGTTTATGTTAATCTTTTATTGGCTTTAATCATAGTTTTGTGATTATAACTAATAAGATAATTAAGTTCCTAAGTACATGACACTTAAGAGACAAAAACAGCAACCAGGTGGGTTTCATCTGACCTAATCTCAGCTCTAGGGCACCTACACTCGGTCCTGGTTAGCATTTGTCCGTAGTGAATGGTAAAAAAAAAAAAAGCAGTTCTAAAAAGAATGTCAATTCAGTTATTTTACGAATTTTTTACTAATTTTTTTTTTTACCATAGGATTGGTCCTTTTCTGGTAGCATCTCCGTCTCTATACTGACTGTAAAGTAAATCTGGATAACTAGATTAGACAAGATACCTACATTTTAGACAGCTAAAGGTCATTGTCTACTGTCACCTATGTGGGTAAGTAGTTCTGCAGATTTCCATGAATGTTTATGTGTTGATAACAAGTCATTTTCTTCACTGTTGTGAGTAAATCAAAGTGATCAGACAAGCTTGAAAAGTTTAGGCATTTACATTTATGTGAAATAACAACAGTTGCGTGTATTAACATTTACTTGTTTCCTCTTGTCTACTTAAAAACATGAAAAATAACATAAAAAAAAAAAGTCTGAGATTTGTTTCTGTGTCATCTGTCTGTTTTCAGAATTCATAGGAATTATGTTAAACTGGAGTTAAACTGATTTCTTATAGATGCATAATAGGTGCAGACTAGTGAGATGTGTTAGTGGAAAATGAATGAAAAATACCTTGCTGTTTGTAGAATACAACTGCTAAGAAACACAGTGAGAGTGTCTGTTATGGAGATACTCTTAAAGAGATCTGGAATTTGGTTCTAGAAATCTGCCTTTACATTTCTGCCCAGCTTATACATCATTTAAAACAATTAGGACGGTTAAATCATATTCTACTCTGTGCTACTGAAATTGAGTATTTCTGCTATTGGTTTCAATACACATTTTCACAAGTATTTCTTTCATTGCTAACTGGAAACAAACCTTTCTCCATTTCTTCCCTTACTAGAGTATATTTAACTACAAACTGGAGAACCTAAAGAACTAGTGCAACATAAAATGAAGGCCACCCTAAAACGTATTGATTTAAAGAAAGCTTAGAAGGAAGTTGTAAAGAACTGTTAGTAGTTAGAATTTCTCTGCAATTGTGTTGTAAGTCCGGTACCACCATAAGCTGAATTTATGAGGCATACTCTAGGTATTTAGTAAGGAGAGTGATAACCAAATGGAAGATATCTGGCCCTCACACCAACAAGATTAGACACTTAAATTCCTTTTTCAGGCATTGATATACCTAACCAGTCATAGCTGCACGGGGAATCTGTACCAGAGGCAAGAAATGAAATTGGATTTCCTGACTCTTCTTGTAGTTTCTTACCCAAACTTCTCTTTCCTGATTAATAAACTGTTAATGCCATTATTTCAATATTAATGATTTAAGACTTTATCAAGTCTCTTCTAATAAATCAGTCTTTTCTAATAAATGCACAATATTAATACTGTCTCGCCTTTTAGGCTAAAAAAAATAGTGTTCTTAAACCTAAAAAGTCTGTCAGGAGTCAATAAACTGCCTCAGAAATCTGTAAAATGATCCTGGGGTACTTTGGAAGCCCTATAGTTCTGTTAAATTCATTCTGTATGTGGTGATCAGAATTCAAGTTTTCTGAAATATAAGGTATGTTTTCTCATTCTGACATAGAATAGTAGAATCATAGAATCGTTAGGGTTGGAAAGGACCTTAAGATCATCTAGTTCCAACCCCCCTGCCATGGCCAGGGACACCTCACGCTAAATCATATCACCCAGGGCCTTGTCCAACCTGGTCTTGAACACTGCCAGGGATGAAGCATTCACAACCTATTCCAGTGCCTCACCACCCTACCAGGAAAGAATTTCCTCCTTATATCCAAGCTAAACTTCCCCTGTTTAAGTTTTAACCCATTACCCCTTGTCCTATCACTACAGTCTCTAATGAAGAGTCCCTCTCCAGCATTCCTATAGGCCCCCTTCAGTTACTGGAAGGCTGCTATGAGGTCTCCACGCAGCCTTCTCTTCTCCAGGCTGACCAGCCCCAACTTTCTCAGTCTATCTGCATGCGGGAGGTGTACCAGTCCCCTGATCATCCTCATGGCCCTTCTCTGGACTTGTTCCAACAGTTCCATGTCCTTTTTATGTTGAGGACACCAGAACTGCACACAATACTCCAAGTGGGGTCTCACAAGAGCAGAGTAAAGGGGGAGGATCACCTCCTTCGACCTGCTGGTCACATACAAAAAAAATAATTTTGTTGCATAACAACATACTAAATCAGAGGTGGTTTGGTGTTTTTTTCCTATTCTGGGACTTCTAGAAAGTGCTAGTGTTGATTTTTGCTAAAATATTATACTGGTGTATCCTGAGACATATGCAGTTTTGAACCCAGCTTTCCTGTGTCCTGCACCTGGCAGTTGATTTGAAATGTTAATCTGCCACCAGGCCAAGAAATCTGCTCATTAGAGGAAGCTGTGCAACTGCCACAGGTTAGCCAAGTAGAATTGGATTAATTAATAAGGAATTTCTTTTAAAAAAAAAGCAATAAAATTAGAGAGTGTATGGTGAACTTGCTTCACTTGTCTACTTTAATAATTATAGATTAATTACAGGAGTGAAAAGAAAATGTGTCCTTATTTTTTTCTCTTTTTCATTATTTTATTGGATCACTTAGTGTGGATTCAGAACAAAATATGAAGCTCCATTACAGTAAAATTAATCCATAGATTCAGAGACATGACCTTTATCACAACATAGTATAGCACAAACTAAACTATGTAATCACCCAGTAGCCTTTGCATCAGTCCAATATTTTCTATTTAAGCATTAATTTATATTTTTAGAAACTGACTAAAATTTTATTTCAGTTTTAAAGAGTCTTCCCCATCCCTAGGTAAGCTGTCCCAACATCAACCATCCTCATCTAAAGTTTAGTTATCCTTATTGTTTAAAAACAACTCCACTGAATTTTTGATCCCATGGAACAAAATTCTGAAGTGGTCAGTGCCTGTAATTTTAAAATCTTTCTTCTTCAAACATTAAAACAGAGAGTATAAAACAGGTTGGTTAATTAAAACTAATGAAAATCTTGTAAAAATAATTGACAATAAAAAAAAGGAAAGGAATTACCTTAAGAATGTTAACATACATTGAATAGTGGGAAAAGGCAAATACAGGCAGAATATCAGGGGAAAAAATTCCTGGCAGAGGGATCTCCCAGAGGAAAGTGGGGAAGTGTCAGAAACCCCGTTGCTCATGATATTTAAAACCAGACTGAACAGATCACTAGAAACTGTGCTGTTGGGAACGATTTTACATTAACTGGGGCATTGCCTGGATGACTTAATAGATCTTTTCCATATCTGACTTATATTAGTCTGGGATTCCCAGCTGCTTTTGCTTCAAAAGCCTTTCCCAGTCTTCATATTTCTTTCCTTAATATTGACTACTAATAGTACATTAACTGGTGGCCCGTTAACAGAATTTTAGTTTTTCTTAAGAAAATAATAAATTGGCAGGTGATTAACATTTTCTACTTCTTGTTCCTCTGAAAAAGGGTAAAAATGTCTGTGTAGCTGAAACATTATTGAAAGTTCCACCTGAGGTAATGCTGCTCAAGTTTAATATAAGTCCTCCCACTTTGCAAGAAATGGAAGCAGATGGTTCAAAAGTCTGAGAAGCCTGACAAATAGGTACAAAGTATTTTTTCCTAGACTTTCTGATCCCTTTAAATAAGTTCTAATCAAAGTATGTTGCTACAGAACAGCTACTTGACCTTCTTTTCCTGCAAGAATTTCTCTGTTTTGTAACTGGCTTTCACTTGAGTTAGTTGGCAGTGTTTCTTGCTGTGTTTGTTTCAGCTTTTGAGGGCTCTATTGCCCTCTCAAAACGCAGCTCAAGGAACATGGTTATGACAGAATTTATCTCTTAAGGCTTTACGCATCAGCTGCTTTGTGTTTGTATCTTCTCAGTGAAGAAACATTGCCCCTTGGGGACCACTAACCTGCTTGAAACAGAGGAATACTAGTTACCTGGCTAGCTTTAGGTTCTTAAATGAGTACTGAAGTAAGAGTGCAGCCTACTCTTCTTAAATGCCCACCTGATTTCATGCTGGAAAACTTTGGGATGCAATTGCTGGAAGCTTTAAGAGAGCAAAAGGGAAATTACCATGGTGTGCCAACTAGCCCTGTTCTTACAGTCTGTGTTAGGCAATTGTACTTCATGACTGTTAGGTGAACCCACTGCAGGCTGGTGAATTTTTGGTCAGTAAAATTATTTAATATTGAATATAGAGTTTGTAGAGGATGCTCTTCCTGGAGCTTAGGTTCTCTGGTTTATGTTCTTGCAGGAAAACTCTTCTGAATATTAATATCTCAAAAACATTTTAGTGAAGTTTACTAATTCAGTCAGGGAACATCACAAGTTTAAGTAGGTTCTTATTTTACTGAAAACAATGTATGTTTAACTTGCACATCAGCAAGTTGAATCCCCCTGTCACCTGACTCTGTCAGCCTCCCTGACGGGTGACTGACTTCCATCTAGGAAGAAATATTTCCAGCAATGCTAGTTTCAGCATCTTCTCTAACTTTCTGTTACAAGAAACAGTTACAAATTTAAAGATCAGCCTGCAGAACCTAACGCTAGATAAATTACCCAGCATTAGCTAGCTACTTTAGTAAAGGCACCAAGATTTCATCTACAATGACTGCTGAAATAAATCAGAGTTTCCAAGGGACATGTAACCTCATACACCTTGGTAGTTTGTAATAGAAGACAAAAAAGAAAGACTAAAAAAAAATCCCTTGTATCAAGCATAAATATGTTTTCACACAATGAATTGCCAATGAAATGTCTGTGAAGTTTTGCAGAACTCAAACAACAAAAAAAAGGATAAATTACCTTCTCTAAGAGTCTCTTTTTTTCCCATTGACTTCTGAGGCAGCCTAGATTCTTAGTTTACACAAACTGCTTAACTGCTACATGGTTAGAGATTAATATTTTCATGTTAGTATTCCATTCTAAGATAAACTGCACTAAAATGCAAACAAATAAGAAAAAACATATGCAGAAAATCAGAAAGAAGATATGAGATGCTAATGACACTCTCTATTCAATTCCCCACATATGGTATTTTTTATGATGTAACAACAGTGCTAAATTCAGTTTTTAAATAAATGACCACATTTAATTTGAAAGTACGTTAGGAAGAGGTAAGTTTGCACACATGTAAATTGTGATCAAGTTCAGATTTTTCTCGAAGTTCATTTATGTATGAAAACTTTTGAAGTGTGAATGTATGGGTATAGATAAATGAGTAGAATCTTCAGTGTAGATTGCAATTTCAGTGTAGATTGCACTTGAAGATTTAATACAAGGTATTGAATGGAAATTTACACTGAAGGAATGGAAATAAAAAAATATTATGACAACATTGTACAGTGAAGCAAACAATTTAAAAACGTAGGAAAATGCGAGAACTTTAAAAAATATCATTTAAAAATCTTTTCTGTTGTATATCAGCTAAACCATGTAAAATGTGGGGGGATTTGAGAGTGGTTGGTGTATATATATATATATATAGGTTGGAATATACTGTTTTATAGTATGTTAAACCTTTAATTTATCAAATAACTTTGGACTGAGTCAGTAAAAAATCTGCAGGCATCAAAATACTTTAATTCCTAACTGTGGTTTGGTTGTTGAATATTAAACCATTACATAAAACCTCTGACCATAGGGAATTAAAAGTAAACTCCAACTGTAGTCAGTTTTTCTCAAAACCACCTGCTACAAGGTTTAGCAATCCAGGAAACCAAACCAGAACCTAGAGCCAATGTCATGTCCTCTAATGTTCCCTGTCTTCAGAGCATGAAATCTGCATACTGCAATGAAGGTAAAACCTGTGTGATTTAGTAGTTCTAATACACTTACTTGTGACAGGTTTTAAAAACAGGAAATAAGCTTTGACGTAGCAGATTACAGGTCACACATTGCAGAAAGACAAGAGGAAACCCAGGCAATGGGCTCTGTGTAAATTATTGGCTTCTTCAGTAAGAGGGTTATATGCACAGTGATCACAAAGGGAATCTGAGAGAAGATGATTATTACATTGCTGTCAAGTGTTTTCCTAACAGCTTGACAACAAGTAGAAGTTATTGAAAGCACTGATGTAAGAAATGGAGTAATATTTCTAGATTTATAACACCACCAACCCTGCATGGTCTATTTCTCACTTCCTTGTAGATTTGGTGCAGTATAAAACACTAGGTGAGACACTTCCCATTCAAATCAGACAAGAGGCAAATAGTTATTAGACAGGAGGAAAATCTGAAATACACATAGATATAACACAGCATGAGCAAAAGGATATGTTCTTAGTATGTCTCAGTAGTAAGGCATGGTGTATCACAAGACGTCATATCCCTTTTTTTACAGTTTTTGGTTTGGGTTTTGTTTTTTTTTCCTTAGAATCAAGATAACAAAACCAGTCAATGGCATGAACTTAAGCGAAAAATACCAAACCTCACACAAGTTTATGGACAGTATTGTTAGATCTGGACTAGCAAAAGAACAGCAGCAGAGACTCTGGCTTGAGAAACTACTGTGATGGTCTGGCTGATTCTATATTTCCAAATTTTCCTACCCTCCAGAACTGGATAGCTGACTCCAGCTACTTAATGGGAAGGGCTTGCTCTCAAGCTGAAGCTGTGCCTGGGAATCATCCTAGAAAGTGTTAACTGGTACAGGCCCTGTGCGTGCAAGGGACCATTCCTGCTGTTAAACTGGAATGAGTTTCAGTGTCTTGAAAATGTTTGATTTAGTTGTGAAAATGAGTGCAAGCTTGAGTTGCCAACCTGTGCTGAAATTGTAACCCTTTAACTGTTGTTCAAGGTACTTAAAGCTAGCATGAGCATTGCTCCCATTCCTGCTTCTGGTCCTGGGTGGACATGCTGCTGTAATTTGTTTCTCCAATCTCTAGCCTTTGGTTCAATTTGTGTACAAGTTGGATGGGATCCTCTTACTCAGACATCTGTGTGCCGACATTTCCATCTGACACTGTTTATACTTGGTAGGGAGAACAGACAGCTTGGCTTGCTATTTTAGCCTCTCTGAGAAGTCTGTGTTAGGGTAAGATCAGTCACACCCAGGAAACACCTATTTCTCCCCAGAGGGAGGCTCCAGTGAGAAGGTCAGATGCAGAAGTTCATATTTTAAACCCACCTGTTTTGAGCCGATCAGTTTCCTCTTTCTTGCTTCCTTTTTAATTTGCACCCCTTTATTACCTTCGAATCTCATTGCTGCAACTGAAGAGAGCACACGGGGTTGTGACCAGTGTACAAAAAAGCTGAGACATAGTTAAAAGCTAAAAAGTTGTGTTTATCTACCCAACCTTGTCAAAGCTGTCTGTGCCTGTTAAACTTTGCCAATGTGGACTATAGCTTTATATATACATGGGGGGGGATATACATGCTCTTTGCCCTTTTACATTGGTTCATCCAGACTTTATCTATAACTCTGTTACATAGACTTGGAAGTGGAAAAACAAACGCCTACCATCTGTTCCATGTTATTTATGATGATTTCTCCAATTAGGTCCAATTAACTTGCTGTCAATGATTAAATGTAATAAGTAATAATAACTTGACTTCATCATTACCACCCTTATTATTAGCTCATTGATTGCAACAATTTCAAAAATTACCCATCATAATAAAATATGTTTAGCACCTGGTTTGTCTGTTTAGGAACATCTGCTGTAAATGTGTGTTATATGTGGAATTGAATGTCTCTTGATGTGAAAGGGAAACATATAATCCCTGCTCTGAGAGTCCGTGCTGGCACAAATTTATTGTGAGACAATGAGAGGATCAAATAAAAATCATTCCAGAATTTACTGCTGGACTCACAGAACTGTCAAAACAAGAATGGAGCTATCATATATTTACCAGCCTGAATTTTTATGTCTAACAAGGAGATAGTTCTGTTCAGATAGTCTGGATTTATGTGCCTATGTTGTATCATGACCTGTGTTCATGGATGAACTGAGTGGGTGCATAGTTTGCTGGATATCTAGCCTATCTTGAGAAGTTTGGCTTGTTGTTTGCCAAAGAGAGATGCTTTTATCCAAATCCATGGGCCTAGTTTGTATGGCCTTACTTGGAGTCCTGCATGAAGTCTTGACAATGATGGGCTGCTTCTTAAACATGGCACGAAGCAAGTGAAAGTACAGTCTTAATTTCCCTTATTGTCTCACAATGGCAGTTCTCTTTCACTGCGCTCTTGGTCTATGCAAAACAAATCTATTTGCCCATGATAAACTGTATTTGCTATCTCCTAAATTCGCCATGTGTTTTAGGTCAAGTGTCTTACTATCTGGCAATTCTGGTTTTCCTGTAACCATATGGAAATACTGTGGAATAAGTGCTGTCTGGAACAGCTCGCAACAGACTTTGTTCAGACAGCTAATGATTCCCCAATCTCTAAGTGTGCCAGTTCCTCTTCTTGCAAGCAATTATTTTCTTCATCATTATGAATGCTAATTGTAATTCTTCTCTGATTTACATTCTTTGTTGGGAATTAGGGGGTTGTTTAGAAGAGCAAATTTTGGCCCTAGATATAATTGGAATTCTCTTAAGTATCCCTTCAGCAATGCTCAAGACTAGTATTCTTTTTCCCAAGCATCTAGAAAGCAAATCTAAGTTTATGATTCTTGAAACTGAAAAGTTTGTAGAAAAACTACTAAAATGTCTGGCTGCTATTTATACACTGAACGTCTGCTTATTGGCTTGCCAGATACGAGAAACATTAATTCTGGTGGTGTATTCCTGACTTGAGCCACACTTTTTTTTTAATTTATTTTTTTTTTTTCCTACCTAGCCGAGTCTTGAAAAAACAAGCAAGGCTTTGGCTGGTCTCACACCTTTTCTAACATTTCATTGCCCATTTTCCCCAATTTTGCCATCTGAAATGTAAATTAAGGTGGGTATTTTTTCTTTGTTTGGGTTGTTGGTTTGGTTTGGTTTTGTTTTCTCTGAAAAAGCATCATGTCTTACCAAATTTTCATTATTTAGCTATTTAAAAAAATGCAGACTGGTAAACTAATCCTTATTCAGTGTGATTGTTTCATTGGATATTTGGTACTAAGTCTTCAGGAAATTTAGTAGTCTAGCCTTCAAACCTCTGATCTTTTTCCATTGCTTGTTCCTAAGAAATACTGAACACCAGAAGCTAAACAGCTTCATGGATATTGTTTGACAACTTGGTTTAATGCAAAAATGTGAAGTTTCCCACCCAAAGTCCTAATTAGTCTTTGTCTCTAAAGCACTGCTCTGCTCTAACTCCTCTGTACACAGTAGTAAATGTTATCCACCCTGTCACACATATAGGGAAACCAGTTCATAGGTCTTCCAGCAGTTTTCCAGCTTAGCCATTCCTGCTTCCCAGTATTTTAGCTTGAAATGTCAGGTTGGATTTTCACTTGGAGCTTTCACTTCATCACAATAGATGATGAAGAAACACCAGGTATTTTAAACATGCAAAAACACTGATAGATTGGTTCTGCTGCTGCGTAGTCTTCTCTTTCTTAAATAATCTTTTAAAAATACTTCAACTAGAAAACCATGCTGCAAAAGGAGTGAAGAAGCCTGTCTCAAAGTGATGCTCATTATTCTCATCCTCTGTTATTAGTGTTTGACTGCTGAACCAGACCAAATTCAGGTGCCTCAGAAATGAAACTGTGTGTTGTACATTGTTTGCTGCACTGTTCTTGTCTCAACCTGTGGGGGAACAACACATGAACCTTGATTGCTTCAAGCCCAGCACCACTCACTGGGAGTGACTGAACGAGCTGTCTAGCCAGGTTTAAACCACAACAGTTCCTTTTGGCGCACAACATGGGGCACAGAAGGGTTGAGATAACGACAGATCTGTCCAGATTAATAGTCACTCATCACAATGCTGATTTATTGGCTCTCAAGGTTGTTCCTCTTGATCTCACAGTTTCAGTATATCATACCTTACTTCCATCCGGTATTTGCTGTATTAGTGTTTTGTTTGCTGATCATGATGAGAATCACCATCTTGGCACTCGTACAGACTATTGTGCCCACAGCTGATTTCAGGAGTTAAGCAGAGTCAGGTTTGGGTCTTGTCTGGGGTTAAATGACGATATAGGAGGACCAAGAGATTTTCCCCGAGGCTGCACAGTCATGAGTGGCAGGGTGTGTGGGAAAGTATGGGCAAGTATCTAGGTCAGTGGGCCTCTCCAGTACTTTGGAATTTCACCACCAAACAACTGCAAAATCCAGAAGAATTAGTAAAACACTCAAATGAGGTGTGTGGTCATTCTGGACATACCAGAGACATACAAATCATGGCAATGTGTTGGGGCTTGGCCTATGTTTACAGGGCCTTGTTCAACACTATCCAGCACCTTCAAAAGGAAAAAAATGTCACTGGATCTGAGGGCAAAGCAACAGTCAGCGTAGCTACTCCAGCTCCAAGCACAGCAGCTACACCACCTGCAGCAACAAGTGCAGTCGCTACTCAAACTTTGGCTGCAATGAACAGCACAGCTACCCCAGTGGCAAGTACAGCAGCTACTTAAACTTTGACTGCAACAGACAATGCAGCTACCCCAGCTCCAAGCACAGCAGCAACACCACCTCTAGCAACCAGTACAGTTGCTACTCAAACCACAGTGATAATCACTGCAGCTAAACCAGAGGACCAATTCGTACCAACATCAGTTGCCCCTGTATGCAAGAGAAAAAGCAAAAAAGAGGCAAGAAGAGTGAATCAAGATGAAGAAACAATGTATTCACCACCCGGTCCAGAATCTGATCAGGAGTCATCATCACATGACGAAGAAGAAGAAGAAGAGGTGACTTCTCGACCTCGGACCTCAACCGAGCTACGGAATATGTGAAAAGATTTTACTCGCCAACCAGGGGAGCACATCATCACTTTGTTGCTCCGATGCTGGGCCAATGGGGCCAATGGTCATGACTAGAAGGTACAGAAGCCAAGCAGCTGGGATCACTTGCTAGAGAAGGGGGAATTGACAAAGCAATTGCAAGAGAGAAAAAGTCCCTCAGTCTCTGGAGGTGGCTCTTGGCAGCTGTGAAAAAAAGGTTTCCATACAAGGATGATGTTATGAGTCGTTTGGCCTAGTGGACTACTACAGACAAAGGTATCCCGTTTCTGAGGGAATTGGCCATTGTAGAGCTGATCTATCACATCAAGCTGAATAACGGGGATATACACATAGATCCAGATGAAGTTGAATGTACACGACCCATGTGGCGAAAACTTACACGGAATGCACCGTCATCATATGCCCATTCATTGGCAACAGTAACCTGGAATGACATAGTACCACTAACAGTGGATGAAATGATTCATAAACTCTGAGACTTCAAAGATGATCTCACCCCTTCCATCACCTCAGCTGTGGAAAAACTGTCCCAGGACCTCAGACAATTGATCTATCTAATTTAGCCAGCTCCCCACGTGTACCAACATGTCTCAGCTATTAACAAAAAGTGTCCTATTGTTCGAAAGAGGAGATACAGGTGGTAAACGCTATGCTTTTACCTGCGGGATCACGGAGAAGACATGATGAAGTGGTATGGAAAACCTACTTCAGCTTTGGAGGAATGGGTGAGTGAATTGAAGAGGGGAACAAAGGCCAAGACTGATCATCCCATGAGAGCTATGGCTTCGGTCTCTGGTGAGCAGTTTACCAGATGGAGTGGAAGAGCTGATTTTACTCCAGCTCCTGTGATAACAAAGAATAATCCCTTTCAACATGACTTAAGTGTCCAACGTTGTGATGACTATTAGAGGGACCCTGCCTCCAGCCAGGTGGAGATAGGGGACAGTCAGATTTACTGGACTGTGTGGATCAGATGGCCTGGCACATCACTCCCACAGAAGTATAAGGCTCTAGTAGATACCGGTGCACAGTGTACCCTGATGCCATCAAGCTGTCAAGGGGTGGAACCCATCTATATTTCTGGAGTGACAGGAGGATCCCAAGAGTTGACTGTACTGGAGGCTGAAATCAGCCTGACTGGGAGGGAATGGCAAAAGCACCCTATTGTGACTGGTCCAGAGGCATCTTTGGCATAGACTACCTCAAGAGAGGGTACTTCAAAGACCCAAAAGGATACCGGTGGGCTTTTGGTATTGCTGCTTTGGAGACTGAGGAAATTGAGCAGCTGTCCACCTTGCCTGGTCTCTCAGAGGATCCTTCTGTTGTGGCATTGCCAACAGTAGAAGAACAACAAGTGCCAATTGCGACCACAACAGTGCACCAGCGGCAATATCGCACCAAGACTCCCTGATTCCCATCCATCAGCTGATCCATAGACTGGAGAGTCCTGGAGTGATCAGCAGGACCCGCTCGCCCTTTAATGGCCCCATATGGCAAGTGCGAAAGTCTAATGGAGATTGGAGACTAACAGTAGACTATCGTGGCCTGAATGAAGTCACACCACCATTGAGTGCTGCCGTATCGAACATGCTAGAACTTCAGTATGAACTAGAGTCAAAGGCAGCCAAGTGGTATAGCACAGTGATATTGCCAATGCATTTTTCTCAATTCATGTGAGAAGCAAGAGCAGCTACTTTTCTATTAACAGGCTATAGATGACGTGAGGATGCTCCCAATTGAAGACGTCTCAGCTACTTAAAGCAAGGTGAGGTGGATCTGAAGCAGAGTACAGGAAACTAATTTACCCTATGCAGCATATTACAGCCCAGATTTTTAATTGTTAAAACTTGGTACACACAGCTGAAGTCACTGGAGCCATGTTAATTTATGTCTGGCTCTATGGATAGAGCAGTAATGGAAACAAGGGGTTTGTTTTCAAGAAATATTACATTTTTGTCTGAGATTGATATATGGAATAGAGATAGACAACGTTGAAAAAGGATAAAAAACCCACAACCATCATGTTGCCCTCAAAACATCAGCTGTGTAGGAGGAAACACATTCAGCATTCAGCATTCATGAATGCAAATTAATACTTAGGAGCAAGTAACCCATTTGGGCAGCTTGTGCTCCATTAGCCTTTCTGTACTGTTCAACAAGGGAGAAAACATAGGGATTATACAAGAAAATATTGATAAAATCACCACCACAAACAGCTGCATTTTGGGAGACATAACTTTCATTACAAAACTATGATAAAAAAACACTTGAAGTTTGTATCCCTTTAAGGATAAACACAGAAACAGATGCTGTGGGAGGCATTTCATATAGCAACTAAAAGAATTTCCTTCATTAGGAGTCATAATGCATCTGTTTGGAAAATCTGCTTTTCAAACAGTCTTTTAGGCCTAGATTTCCTCTCCTATTGGTCTAGTTGCTCTTTTAAATCCTCATCTTGTTTCACTGCAGTATATGAAGAGAGTTTACTACTACTTTGCTGGGAGATCTGGGCTTGCACTATTTTTGGAGATTTGAGTCCCTGAACTCTGTCAAGTCCCATTTCCCAACATGCCAGTCTTCATACTGGAGAATGATGCTAGAGGCAAGCTAGTGAACGGGTAGAGACATTCCTTTGTGGCCAACGGACCAATTCCCAATACCTGCCAGAGAAACTAGTGCCTGTCAGCAGGATCAGTTGGTCATATAACCCAGTCAGAAAAGTTTCTCATATAAATTTTCAGTGACAGCTTACTTCTATGTCACCTGATGGCCCAGGTCCTCTCTAGGATATCATGGCCCCGTCTGAGAAGCAGCACAGGGAGTTAAACCTGCGGTGTATTTTCTTTTGTGCAGTCCTAGCTAACACGTCACTATTTCAGTAATGAACTTGATGACAGCAAAGCAGAAAGAGGTCAAATGTATCTGGAAATACATTAATACTCAAGTCTTGTCAAAAGGTTTATAATCTGGCAGAGTAGACGAATTACTTCTGATTCACAGCAAATGAGGACCCCTTCTGTGTTTAATATACTAGATATTTCCTTCTGAATTAGAATAATTTATACTTCAACAGATCTTCCCATCCTATGTTTTCACAGGAATTCACAACTTTAACACCTTTAACCTCATAAAACCTGCTAGGTTTATCATCTATGTTTAACAGAAAGGAAAACTAAAACAGAGGCAGTAGAAGAAAGTATTCACAGGCACGAGGTGTCTGTAGGAGAGCTGGGAACAGAGCCCAGGTCCCCTGACTTTTCAAGTTTTCTTAAAGCCACCCCTGGATTTTAAGCTAGAGAGCTTTAGGGCTTTCATACACTGCCAATTTCTCAGAGAAATCCCGTGCATGCTCATTAATTACTACTTTGTAGACTTCCTATTTAAGGGTCCCAGCATTACTAAAACCACATTATAGTCAACATAAAGACACAGATAGGAATTATTTTCATTTCAAAGATTAAAATGCCTTGTTCCAAGCAAGATTTAGTTAGAAAAAATCAGAATGGATGAAAGCAAAGCTGCATGGTTATATATGTTTGGAAGTTCACACTGAAATTCACATTAATTCTCAGTTCACATTTTAAAATCGGTGAATGTATAATGGTATAATGCATAAACAAACCCACATTTACACTCTCAAAATTCACTTTATACTCAAATACTACTTTTAGTAGCTTTACTACATATTTATTACAACTTTATTACATTTAAGAGAGGACCCAAACTGACCTCTCATTTATTCCTATTGGAATTTTTTCTAATTTAAAAAGATTCTCAACCTTTCTTTCATATTCTTATACAACATTTCTATCCAGCCTGCATTTTGGCCTACTGCCTTTTATTTATTTTATTTTATTTTATTTTATTTTATTTTATTTTATTTTATGCATTCTAGTGTATGACTGAATGTTGGTCTGCACAAACATTGAGTTCCCTTTCTCTTATCACAAAGGGGTTTTCTTCAAGTAACTCCAGCAGGTTGGATCTGTTTATTACTGGCATTTATTGTTAGATGAACCCAACCTGCTTCATTCCATACTGCTTGCACTTAGCCAAACCACTTTCACAGGTGTTGTTCCTAGTGCATAGTTTAAAGTCTCTGAGACTTCCCTCCAACAGATGTTAAACTTACTGATCTCTAGTTTCTTGGTCTTTAATCTCTCGACCCTTTTTAAATTAATGGACTTGTATTTGCCGCTTCCTAATCCTCAGGAATCTCCTTAATTTTAAAGATTGTCAGTTAATTTCATGCCTTTTACTAATGCTTGTGAAATCATGTCATTTGAACCTGGGGCTATATCTACCACAAATGCACTCAATTTTTCTTTTTCTAATTATAAATTTGGCATTAAACTATACACTATCTTCCTTTTGTCTCTGGAAAATTGATCCTTTGTTTAGTCAGATTATTGTTCCATCATCTCCTAAGACAAAAACCGAGTAACTGTTTAACAGGTCTTTTTTATTCCCTTGTGCTCAGGTGGCAAGCTTTTCTTGCCCAGAGGAGAATGAAGTTGAGAAAGAAAGGCAGTTCCCATACATTTTGCTGTTCTCAGTGGGACTTGAGCATTTCCAACATTACTCTAGAAATGTGAAGCTATCTCAAAAGCCCCTCAGTCTGATTACAAATTGTGAGATAGCCAGCAGTAAAGAGCAGTTGGGTAACACATTGAATAAATAGTCTCACTGCTTTTCTTGTGTTTCCTTTCTTCCTATAAGATTTTAGTGAAGGAACCATTTACAACTCATAGACCAAATCAAGTGTTCTCTTGAACTGAAGCTCACATGTGCTTGAAGGGAAATGTGCTGGTATATTTTCTTTGGTGATAGAAACACTTTCTAGGCCACCTTATCCTTCAGAAAATTATGAATAATGTCTCTGAGCATTTTGAGAATTAATTTTTCCCAGACCATCCAAATGGGAGTTAAAAAATATACACAAGTTCCAAGAAGCATATTTTGACTTTTTCTTGAGAGCTGTGAAACCTTTTCCCACTGTCAGTTTTCTCTTGGTACTGTAAAATCTTTGTCTCTCGTTACAAGTTCCTTCTGACCTTATTCCTTGGAATCCCATCTTCTCGTAAGTAATATTAGGTATCCCGAAGGGTTACATTTGCAGAAGCAGTACATATTTTATCTGATATGAATCATATCTTTTGGCTTCAGCTGCAAAGGTCTCAATACTCTCAAAATCAAGCTTTCTCAGAAGTGATCCGTCCAGTTTCTGAAGTCTCTATTCATATGGTATTTTAATGGAAAAAGTTTGGACACCCATACGTGTTCTGGACAATACAGATTTGAAAATTAAGAACTAATTCTTTTCCCAGATGTGTTGGGAATTTCATGGGATCTAAGCTGAGTAATGACAATTTTTTATATAAGAGAAAAACTGCATAGAAATGTTATTCATGATGAAGTTGTTTGATTCCCTCATCATTATGGGCAAAAAAAAAGGACTGACATCTAAGTTTAATTGGAACTACTTACTTTCTAGCTTTACTAAACAAGGGAAATCTAAAAAGCATAAAGATTCAAAAAGTTTTGCTGAACTCTTTTCATAGAATCTTAGAATCATAGAGTAGTTTGGGTTGGAAAGGACTTAAGATCATCTAGTTCCAACCCCCCTGCCATGGGCAGGGACACCTCACAGTAAACTATGTCACCCAAAGCTTTGTCCAACCCGGCCTTGAACACTGCCAGGGATGGAGCATTCAGAACTTCCCTGGGCAACTGATTCCAGTGCCTCACCACTCTTATAGTAAAGAATTTCCTCCTTACATCCAATCTAAACTTCCCCTGTTTAAATTTTAATCCATTACCTCTTGTCCTATCACTACAGCCTCTAATGAAGAGTCCCTCCACAGCATCCCTATAGGCCCCTTCAGATACTGGAAGGCTGCTATGAGGTCTCCATGCAGCCTTCTCTTCTCCAGGATGAATAGCCCTGACTCTCAGCCTGTCTTCATATGGGTGGTGCTCCAGTCCCCTGATCATCCTCATCGCCCTCCTCTGGACTTGTTCCAACAGTTCCATGTCCTTTTTATGTTCAAAATTCCTGGATGTCTTTAAATGTAATATAGATCAGGAAGTTTTTGCTTTCAAGTGCTGTCACAGGAGAACTTGGCAGCATTTTATATGGAAAAAAATTTACAAATTCTGTTACTGCTAGAAGCCTAGAAATTTCATATTTCAAGGTACATTTTGCATTGAACAAGAACTTTAGAAAGAAGGAAAGTGTAGCAGAAATTCAAAAGGAACACTTTATATATGCTTTGTTTAAACTACCTGCTGAATTTCTACGACAGAAGACTCCAAATTCCTCCAGTATGCATACAGTATACTTATTAGACTGAATAAATTGCAAAGTTCACCAAGAAGACTGAAAGCTCAAAAAAAACAAAATTAAAGATCAATGGCTTGAAAATTGTTCATCCAAAGGCTTGTACTGGTAACTGAAACCAAGGACCACCAAGTAGAAGTTATCACTGATATTTTACCAAAAGGGCATGAATATCCTTTGGATAAAAATGGAACAAGGAATTGGAGAAACATGAGTATGTGTTATCTGAGGTTTTGTTTTAAAAGAAAGGGCTTGCTCTGGGTACATGAATGAAAAAATGAGGTTAGGAAGGCAGTTGTATTGTTAAGGCAGTAGGAGAAAAGAAGGGAAGAAAACTAAAAACAAGTAAAGAAAAGCTTGAAGCATGGACTAGAGGCAAACTGTGAAGGCACTGATAAGATTTCCACAAAAAATTTACCTGAGCTAAGTAAAATTTTGGTATTTAATATTGTTATACATAAAATGCAAAGTATCCAGGTATATATTTAACTGATTTTTCTTTCAAATCCCATTTCTGTCAATTATTTCTCACTGCATTTATCTGTATTCAGAACCAAAAGTTTTAGGTATCTTGTACCTACAAACAATACCTTGAGTTCTTACTTATGTTTCCAGTGTTGCTCTGAGTTTTCATTTTTAATGACCAAAAAAATGAGAGAATCTAAGACAGTATCTTCAGGTATTATCTTGACATGTCATATGTTTTATATATGGCCATAACATGATTTTTAAAAAACATTATCAGTTACTATTTGAAGTCTGGATGAATGTAATTAATCTTATATTTCATAGTTATGTCTTATATTGCTGGAATAAACTGTTCTCTTGTCTCCATTAACATTATTCTACCAATATAATTAGTATTTATATAATTAGTGGAGTTATCACAGGGTTGGTTTAGTTAAAGGCGAAGGTGTCAGAATAAAATATTCCAACAGTTAAAATGACCTAACATTGAATTTCCATTTTCAGAACAAATTTGGTACCGAAACATTGTAATAGATAAAATCTTAACTGTACATACTTTTGGAAAGTGGAATGTAAATTATGTGCTTTGGAATGCTTATCCCTTTACGTAGCTCCATGGAGTCCAGAGTTTAGAAACTGTTTTGCCATTGTTTTTTCACATTTGTTTTCTCTTGAAAATACTGTAAAAATGATCTTGCTGTAATAGCAACAAGCAAATACACTCATCTTTTTATTAGCTTTATTTTGTGTCTTGTGTCACCCTTCCACTTGCCTTCCTTATTTCTTGTCACATCTCTGAATCCCCTAGACCATCCAGATTTAAGTAACTCTCTGCAACTCACTAGAGAGTGCATTCCTCTGTCAGCACATATGCTTCTCATTCAGTAATATTGTTATGCGTTCAGTTCCTCCCCCATCTCTTTTTACAGCCACTACCTCGTTGGCATTGCAAAAAGCGAATACCTTTAAAGAGCCCTGAACCACTGTCATTACATGCTCCAGACAGCAACCCAGGGTGCAACCAGCATCTCACCACAAGTAGGAAATGAGAAATTCTGGACTATAATGAGAGCTATTGAATTTTTTTTACAGAGCTTAACAGAGGTTATTTAGCTCAGGTGTTTCAGTAATGGTAATGTATATGGAAAAAGCAGTGCTTAAGGCCCTTGAGCTTTTTCATCTTTCTTCCACCTCAAGATGTAAATCAACGTAATTCTCATGAAGGAATGACAGTAGCCATGGCAAGATATGATTTCAAGTGTATAATCTAGATCTACTTGTGATATTAGTTGTATATCATTGGTAGCTGCTTAATTCTAGGATTTTCCTGGTACCCTATATAGTGCATCCATTATTCTTATATACCATCTTCTCTAAGGCAAGCATCCTTTTCTTCTAAATATCTTCTAAACATCTTCACGCAAACTTTTAAAACTGCTTTGATTTCCACACACAGATACACGCACCCAATAAAAACAAGTAAACTCTTTCTATGTGAACATTTTTACTTTGTAGAAAAGACAGTTGACTCACCCTTTGGATTCTGCAGACATGTCACCTTTTGCAGCACAGCTGCAAAAGCTGAAGGACTTGAGAATGTGAGGAGAAAGCCAATCTGGGCCCCTCTAGCTTCAGCATAGCTAGGATTTCACCCCATGTGCCCTGAAACTGGAGGTCATGGCCAATGTCTGCAATATGAGCTTGGGATGAGGTCACTAATCTAATCATGACCTAAGTTTATGCTGGAATTCCTGACTTTGGAGAGACAGATGTAAAAGAAACCAGTTTTGCGGGCCCTAATAAACCAATGAAATGCACCACAGTGGTATCCTTGTTCACCAGATTTTTATATTCATTCAAACTGTCTTCTTGGGAAGATTTAGTAAAGATGCTATTCTCTTTCTGACACAAAACTGCCAGGAAAAGAGTACGATTTTCTTCAATGAGGTTGAACTGCTATTTAAAGTATTTTAGGACAATACTTTAGGATAACGGTTATTTCCTTCAATATAATTCTATATCCTTTATCCATATGGACCTCTGCTTTCTTATAGGGCCTTTAGGATCAGGAAATTATTCACTGTGAATGTGGACATTCATTTGCAGAATAACATTTTTAACCTAAAAATTTATGAAAATATAAACAGTTTTGTACCTGTGGCTTTAGGTGATCTTCCTTGCACCCCTGCTTCTCTTGAGGAGAAGTTATTAATGAAAGCTTTGATGTTCCTTCAAGTACTGCTGCCATGTATGTTGATGCACAGTTTGGGGGGTTGTTGTAAAACTGCAGCAGGTAAAAATGTTGTGTTTTTCTTTTGTCTTTTAAAACAAGCAAACACCAAACCTATTTCTGGTGTATATTTAAATTCAGCTCTGCAGAAAATTCTAGTATTAGGTCTTTCTAGTATCAAAAAATTACTAACTCTGGCATGTTTTCAGAATACATAAGCATTATGGTGAAAAGTGTAATAGAAATGTTTACAAATAAATAAAAATAAAATAAATAGCTACAGGAATTCTCACCTGACACTGGGAAAATCAAGCTTTCTGGAAAAAAACTTTGAGGCATGTACGGAAGACAGACTATAAATGCATGTAATATTCCACTGTGATCCTTTTTTTGGCCAAAAGGCCAAAAGTTGATGATGCAATAGTGACAGCGAGAAAAAAAGGGTACATTTTCTCTAATATGGCAAAGAATACTCATCCAATTAAAGCACTTAATAATCTACATGGGGCCTGTAATTTCTGGAGGTATTTATTATTACTTAATGTCAACAAAAGTATCTTTAAACATAAATGCACATTTTTTTGTCCTAAGAAATCAGATTTTTTTTGAGACCATTAAAATGCACAATGAAGAGGAGAAGAAGCGATATCTCCACTGGACTTCTTATTTTCGACATCTGGTTGGGGTCCGTTGGGAGAAATGTAACAGTTTACCACATGGATTACAAATGTGCTGAATTGCAAGAATGAATATTAAATGAAAATATCCATAGCACCTGCAGCTTGTCCGGGAGAATTCCCCTTGTGTGTTGTGGGTGGGTTTTCTGAAAACCCCTAGTGAGATGCAAACTGCAACTGCAGCTGTTTGTAGTAGCAGCGTGTCTAGTGTTACTGAAGAGTTTGCAGATTTTGCTCCCTTCAATGAATCAACATTGATCAGGGCTGCCAAAAAAACTAAAAAAAGAAAGGGACGGAACAGGAGGAGGGTTGCAGAGGAAGGATTATAATCATTAGGATTATTCCCCCAGGTTTTAGATGATCAGGGAAAATTTAAAAATAGCGATTAATAAAAAAAAAAAAAACAAAAGAAAAAGAAGGAAAAAGAAAAGGTAAATTAAATGCCTCATGAAATTTAAAACTGGTTTGATGTATCTGGGTGAGAAAGCAATGTTTGCTCTGTCGAAAGGTCAAGTCTGCTGTTTTCACAATAGAAACCCTGCAATTGTGTGTTTTGCTGACTTCATATACATTCTGTATATACTGAGCACTGTACACATGTGAAACTTGGCTAGATTTCAGATGCTATGTTAAAGGGGTTAAACAGTGGAGAATGCTTCCCCCTTAGTATCACCTTTTTATTTTAAAAAGACTGAGCTACTTAGAATCATAGAATCATAGAATAGTTAGGGTTGGAAAGGACCTTAAGATCATCTAGTTCCAACCCCCCTGGCTGGGGGCAGGGACACCTCACAATAAACTATGTCACCCAAAGCTTTGTCCAACCCGGCCTTGAACACCGCCAGGGATGGAGCATTCAAAACTTCCACGGGCAACCTATTCCAGTGCCTCACCACTCTTACAGTAAAGAATTTCCTCCTTATATCCAACTTAAGCTTCCCCTGTTTAAGTTTAACCTGTTACCCCTTCTTCTATCACCACAGTCCCTAATGAAAAGTCCCTCTCCAGCATCCCTACAGGCCCCCTTCAGATACTGGAAGGCTGCTAGGAGGTCTCCACGCAGCCATCTCTTCTCCAGGATGAACAGCCCCAACTTTCTCAGCCTATCTTCATGTGGGAGATGCTCCAGTCCCCTGATCATCCTCATGGCCCTTCTCTGGACTTGTTCCAACAGTTCCATGACCTTTTTATGTTGAGGACACCAGAACTGCACACAATACTCCAGGTGAGGTCTCACAAGAGCAGAGTAGAGGGGCAGGATCACCTCCTTCAACCTGCTGGTCACGCTCCTTTTGATGCAGCCCAGCATACGGTTGGCTTTCTGACCTGCAAGCACACACTGAAGCCGGCTCATGCTCATTTTCTCATCGACCAACACCCCCAAGTCCTTCTCTTCAGGGCTGCTCTGAATCTCTTCCCTGCCCAACCTGTAGCTGTGCCTGGGAGTGATCCGCCCCAGGTGTAGGACCTTGCACTGGGCATGATTGAACTTCATAAGGTTAAACTTCTACATGAACATACTTCAAAAACAGAGTGGCTCATTAGGAAGTGTCAGACTCTCTGTTTTGATTTTACCCTCCAAAGAAATGGTGAAGAAGGGACTCTGCATTTTCCACATATTTTTATCTGGCGTCTCTAAAAAGCACTTGCACATTTAGGCATAGCAAAGATGAAATCAAAGGCAGATCAGTGCTGGCAGAACAAAAAGGGAATAGCTAGTCTTTCCTTTTCATTTTATAATGTCAAGGTGATAGAAAATATGAACATCAAGTATTACTTACACTTTTTTTTTTTAAAAAAAAAAAGAAAACAATAGCTGTGAGAGGCTGCTAAGTTATTCTGTTCCTGGATTTGTATAGGATCTTGCTACTACTACAGAAAAATCAAAAACTTTAAACACATGTTATGGTATCTCTTTGGTACAAGAGGTCCACAAGGAACCCCCAAGTTGCACAGGGAGTAGAAAAGAGTCACATGGCAAGCCCTTGTTACCCCCAAAACAGCCTTGGCGGTTAACTACCTCCAAATGGTAGCTTTCCTCTGGAGTTAATACTCCTACCTTTGCATCATGCCTGGAGCATGTCTAAAGAAACCCTTTGAATCAAACTGCCTATATGCAATTCCAGGTTTTGCATCCCTTGATGTTATATCCCTGTAAATCATGATTGAATGCTGACAGACAAGATATGGAGCTTACCAGTTCAGTAGTTGAGACCCCAGCTGGGCTCGGGGCAGTGTGTGTCCTGCCATTGCTCACGTGAATTTTAAGGTCCACATCCCAAACAGGAGGAGTGAGTAAGTCAGAAGAGGGAGCTCTAGCTGTATTAAGGAGGCCAGAGGGGGACTTCTGTTCGAGTATGCCCAAAGTAGGGAGAGCTCTTTCTCTGTTTTCCATGGAGGAGAAGAGTTTTATTCCTTTCTGCTCCTCTGGAAGTCCGTGTTTTCATCCTAGTTTGATAGCTCCCAATAGACTCTCCAGGAACCTATTGTGCTGTGTTTCTTTTCTCCTCCCTCATTCTTCTTTCCCTCCTAGGCAAACCCCAGGCATCCCACCAGCAAAGACTCCAGCTCTCCAGGAATCTCTGATTGGGCAACTTGATTGGTTTTGCTTAAAACAGTTGCATGAGTCCAGTTTCTAAACCTATTGTGTAATATATTAATCCTCTGAGGAAGACTTACATACTGGTCTTTAGAGGCATTGAAGAACGTGGGACATTTTTAAAGGTATCAGAACTGTAAATGTTCCCAAGTAATTGGCTGTCTCTTACAATGGACTGAAATGTGGGAAAGAAAGAGTTTCCTATCCTGTGTGGCCTTTTGTAGGCACTCATCACTCTTTATCTCCCCCAAGATGAATGAAGGTTCAACAGACATAAGTAACTATGATGTTGTTTCTGAGTCCCACTGGCCTGGCTTAGTCACTGCTACTGAAAGGTACATCAAAGGAGACTGAAACAAGAAAAAAGTTTGGTTTTCTGCTTGGAAGTTTTTGGAGTTTTTTGGTGTGTGGCTCTTGGGGCAGGGCCATTGTGCCCCATCCCAGCTCTGTCAAGCATTGTATTTTAAGGGATATGCAGACTCCTTAGAAACACTGCCAACTTGACAGTGCACGAGTGTTTTCTTTGTTTCACAAATTGTTTATGTAACATTTTACAGGCAAAATTACCTTCTTGAGATTCAGATTCACTACTGTACTGTGCACTAGAGAAAAACAATTTAAGAAACAAAGAAATGTGCCTCCATCCTTAAGTTCTCACAAAGGCTCCTGGGTTTTGACAAGGAGCAGGTGTTCTGCACATTGCATACATTCCCTTCTTTTTTTTTTTTTTTTGCTAATGATTGTTGTGCCATTACAAATGGAATTAATAATAATTTTTAGAACATTGTGAGTCATACAAAAGTTAATAAAAGACTTGACTAATCACCACTGGAAGTGCTTCAGCATTCTCTGGGGGAAATCAGTGGCTTTGACTTTATATATTTTTCTATTATATGCAGACATACAGTTATCAAAAGCTACTGCTCTGCAGGGATGCAGGTAAATTCAGCGTTAAAGAGAGAAGTGGCAAGGGGCTTGTTTTGTGCCATAGACTGAGTTGCACTGGGCAGAGCTAATCAGAGATCAATCTTAATGGACAAGAAAGCTCCAGTATGAAAAAGTTAGAAAGCAATTAGCATCAGAATACCAGTTTTCTAGGACAATATGCCTTTGTGTGTAGAAGCACACCCCAGAAGAGCTTCTACTGACAGACAACTCACTGTTGCCCTAACGCAGCTCCAGGGACATGGTGGTGTTCTCTGCAGCGAGCTCTTGGTCAGGCAATTCTCAGCTTGGGCTTCAAACACAAAATATGAAGACATTTGCTAAAAAGTGATTTAAATAATAAATGTGGGAGGCCAGCATCATATTTTTCTTTCCCATCACTCCAGTGGACACCATTTTCCTTGCTAAAAATACCTTACATGGACATCTGCATGTGAATATGGCAGAGCTCATGGAGCTCCATGTAATGAGTAAGGTAATTGGAAGATTAGCAATTTCTCCTTTGGGTTGGTTTTTAATATTTCACCATGAGAAGTGTGCAGCTGAGATCTGTATTACCATAATGCTTACATGTGTGACTTTCAATAGACAGAATTGAAAGAACCTATCTTTCTGGTCAGTGAAAACCCTAATTACTCCCTACTTTAGCACACTCCTTGGAACCTGATGGTGAGCTGCATAGAGGTGTTTCTTTTACAAGGGTTATTATGGAGACACCTGTTAGGATTGATATAGTTAATGCTGCATCAACATTTCCATTTATTTGGTTTATGATCCAGCTGTAAAAACTCCTTTTAGTCTGAGATTTGATGAATGATGGCTGAACCAAAGAGTGCAGGGAAAATAATGATTGTAACTTACTAGAAGGCAACATTAAATTAGATTAATTAGACATAAAGAAGTTTCAGAAGCTCATTTTACAGATTTATAATGTGAAGAGTATTTCTTTCCACAATGAAAGTTTGGAAGATTTGCAGACACCAAAGCTTAGTACCTCTGTGTCCATTAAAAAAAAAAATAAAAATTAAATCAGGGGATTTCAAATGGAGAAATGGCTCCTATGCAGGTTAGTTAATTATCTTTCATTAGGAGATTCACTGGTGTTTTAGTAGAAAATACCATGATTTAAGGTATAATGCTCTTTCTATTTTGGCCAGATTAAAGTATCATTTGATATTTACTGGGGAAAATGGGAAAAATATCAAGTGGAATAATGTACAGACCTTTCTCCTCCATAGGATGGGTAAGTAATATGGAAAACATAAAGACTCTCTGTGTTAGCATTTGAGTGATGGCACAGAAGTTCTGCATGTTCTGTAGAGAAACAATCCACAGAAAAAAAATGATCCACGTGAAACAAAGCTTTGTAATGTGCCTAAATAATTTGTATCACCTTCCTTCTCCTCTCAGGGTCCAAAACCACAAAAAAGCAACCACAAGTGTGGGTAATAGTCTTCCAAAATGAAAAGAGGACCATTAATGGAGGGCAGATCTGGTTTTGGGCTTAAGAGTCAGCCATTATATCAGTAACAGACATGATTCTGCAAGTAGTCCTTGTGTGGGGTCATGTGTCCCATCTTTTCTGTGCCTTAGGTGGAGGCAAGTGTTTACAGGCTGTGAGCAATTTTACCTGCAGCATAAGAGCTGGACTTACAGCAAAAGGAGAGAGTGATGTCCCAGGGATGTGAAATTACAGAGAACTTGGTCTAAATATCTGAGATAATTCATGTCGCTTTGAAAGCAAAGGGTGATGCATGTGTGTAAGTATCGGTACTGAACCTGAACTCATTCGTTGCACCTGACTTGGGGGTATGCACTGTTAGTTCCATTACAGTATATTGTAACTTAATATTTACACACGGAAATATCTGAGTGAATAGCCTCAGCCTGGATGACTTATGCTACACTCATCAAGGCAGTAAATCTCCTGGAGGGTTCCAGATTTGCTTAGCTCCTGTGGGTTTGCTGAATGTGATATAAATAAGGGGGCTGGCATCACTTTCATCAACAAGAAGAAAAGACTGATTTTCATAGTAAAAATAATATCCATTTGTGAAGACAGTATTTTCTAAGGTAAAATGTGAGAGCTGGGGTCTCAAAGGATGTAGAAGTTTAAGAAAATGTGAGATCTGATCCAGAGTTCACTGAAGTCATGCAAAAGTTTCCCCCTGCTTTATTAGTGGGTATTGAATAAGCCTCTTGGATCAACACAAATAAAGAAAGAGCCAGAAACAAGTTATCATGACAGGTCAAAAAAATGGTAACAGCACTCAGAAAAATAGGAAAGTATAATAAATGTGATCTAAAAGTAATGCTTTTATTTTAATAGTTGACGTTCTATCTCATAGTGTTCTTGTTCAAGCACCAGGGTCAAAGTATTTAATATCCATTAGGAATTTTAGGCCTGATTTTTTTATCATTACTTACCTTCAGTAGCACATGTTCATTTGGTGTTTTTTTTATATGGTAGTTATGGCAAGTTCTTGCTGGCATATTCACTATTGAACACCAGCAGAGAATTTACTCCAACAGTCAGTTGCTGGAAGTAAGTAGAGATCTAATTTAGCAGATCTTTACTAATTTCAAATGAAGAGCATGATTGTGCTGCACATATTAATTCTAATCCTGTTTCAGGTCAAATAGATGGTTATACACGTGCATATGCAAACACACATGCCGAAGATCTATCTGTGGAGTAAGAAAATTTTCTTGCAAAGAAGATTGTCATTGCTTTTATTGAGTTCAAATTAATCAGTTTGAGCTATGTGGTGAAGAAGGAGCTGTTTTTTACAAGACAGTACAGTCTACATGTGAATTACAGTAAAAGGCACAATTTTTGGCCATGATCCTCACAGCCCAGATTTAAGATGGGATCTGGATAGCTGATTTGCAATCAATGGGAAAGAGGTATCTAGGTCTTTGTCCTGGGTTCAGCAGTAGCAGTCATGTTTTTTCCTTTGTGTTAACTGGTGCAGTGCTGTGTTTTGACTTCCAGCCTGAGAACAGTGTTGGTGAAGCCGATGTTTTCGGTTGTTGCTAAGTGATGTTTACCCTGACCAAGGACTCTGTGAGGCTCATGCTCTGCCAGGGAGGAGGGGAGGCTGTGAGGAAGCAGAGACGGGGCGCCTGACCCGGGCTAGCCGGGGAGGTATTCCATACCACAGCACGTCATGCCCGGGGTGGGGGGTAACTGGGAGTTACCCGGAAGGACACGGGCTTCCGGGTGGAACTCGCTTTCTTGGCCGGTGGTATCATATTCTCTTCTCTTGTTATTTTCCCTTATCATTGTTTTAGCTGATAGTAGCGGTGGTGATTTGTTGCTGGACTGTTCTTGTCTCAACCCGTAGGAGTTGCACTCTCTCGATCCTCCTCCCCGTTCCTCCGGGAGCGGGGAAGGGGAGAGCCCCGGTGCAGGGTGGGGGGAGACGGACACGGACCTTGATTGTTGTCAGCTCAGCACCACTCACTGGGAGTGAGTGAACAAGTTACCTGACTGGGTTTAAACCACGACAGTCTTTGTAATCGATTAGGAGAATTTTGAACAAAGTATTTACATTTCTACTATTTTACAGCTCTAGCAAAGTTAGGATGGAATTTTTGTGATGGGATTCTTCACTGTAGACATGTTGTCAGTGTTCAGGGAAAAAGTGCTGTCTATAGTCTTCTGAGAAGCTGATGGACAAGAAAACTGCACCCTTCCTCCTGCGAAGGACCAGTCTAAAAGGGGCAAGGAGAGAAGTGGAATCTATTCTTACCTTTTTATAAAAAGGTTTTTTTTCTACTTCTGTATGTGAGGTAAGAATGGGCATAAAAGCTTTAAAGAATGAAGAGAAGTATCATCTAAAAATACAATATTAAGCCAGTTCCTAGCGCAGGACTTGTAAGATACAGCATAGTTTACTGAATCTTTTAATACTATGTATTTCACATATATTACCTTTCATCAAATTTCAGTTTTCAGTAATCCTTACAATTTCCTGAAAAGGAAGAAAAGATGGGTGAACTGGGTTAACATAATTTTGTTTGATGAAGACAAAAGCTAAAGTCAGATATTTGAGAACTAATGTATGTCACTAAACGAAATCCTTTCCTATTTCTTCCAGTTTGCCAAGATTTGTTCTCAGAGTTATGTTTATGACTGGAGGATCTGTCATCAATTCTTTGATATAATTTAACTTTCTGTGAATAAATGAATGAGGTAATAAACTTCAACATAAGGAAAATCAGACTGTTTTAATCTGAATCATATAAATCTTATAACACATTGTGTGAGAAATGTAAGCAGTTTTCAGTCACTGAACATTTCTTTCCATCACCCCATTGACTGCCACCCATCCAGAATTAAAATCTGGAACTAGGCAGCTTTGCCTAATGTGCAGAGTGACTTCTGTGGAAAGCATTTCCTTCCAGCTGCAGGGTACAGAGATAATCAGCCTTTGAGATCAAATTATGACAAGGTCAAATCATGACTCAGGTAATTTTCAGTGTTATGCAACATAAGCATTACATAGGTAGCTGGAGACCAACATTCATTCCTTTTTGTTCTATTTTGAATGGAAGAATTAACAATGCTGTTTAGTTAGAATATTAGTATTTTCTGTAAATGCTCATTCATTCTGAAAATGACAGTTCTTTCATAGAATCTTAGAATGGTCAGAGTTGGAAAGAACCTTAAGATCATCTAGTTCCACCCCCCTGCATGGTCAGAGACACCTCCTACTAGACCAGACTGGTTGACTGCCACAAGCTTTATGCATTTTTTACTGTTTCTAAGGCAGTTTATGCATGCCTTAAAGACAATCAGTTACACAGCAAATTATTCCCCTTTTAATTGTTTAGTGATGATAGTCAGGAAATAATATTTATGATGCTAGATATTCTCCTGACCAGACAGAAGAAAGTACTTTTTTTCTTAGTTAAAAAAGGGAGTTCTGACACTACAGAGTTTTAGGTAAGAAACAGTAAAGGAGAACAAAAGAAATTATTTGCTATTAGAATGAAGTAATCTGTATGGATTGTTCCAGCTAATACTGTAGTATATGATTTTGTGTGTGCTGTAGTGTAGCAATGTCAATATCATCCTAATCATTCGAAAAGGTTACAAGTTGCTTTAGGTCTGGGGCAGGCAACACTTTTTTCAAAAGAATTTCCAGGAATTTGGTTGCCAGACTCTAAGTCTCCTTTCTCACTGCTCTGTTTTCAAGTAGTTTATCCTGTTTATGAAATTTGGCTTGAGAATGATGCTGATCTTGAAGAAAATAAGGTGGGGATTTTAGTGGTTTTGTGCCAGGACTTTGGCTGCTATTCTTGTGTTGTAACCACCTTATGTATGAGGTTTTGTATTAACCAGTCAAACTACAAAATAAATAAATACCCCAGTATAATGCACAACATATTATTTTACCTTGCTAATTTCTTGAAGGATTTTTTGGCTGTAGTTAATTGGTGTGGTGTGTTTCTCTTTCCTGATATAATTCCTGAATTTTATTAAATATTATTTTTTATCTAGCTGAAGCATATGTGAGAATTAGCGACCTAAAGAGAAACCTATCAATCTTCAAATAATTAGAATTATTCTATGCATACATATTAGGTCAGAGTCACAGAGACACTGCCCTTGTGTTTAACATGTAAACTGCTCTTCCTCAAAAACAGGCCTAATCCTCTTTCAGACTTGATTGAGTTTGGCTTTAGTTCTTCAAGTTGTATTTTTTATAGACTTTGACTTAAACAGTATGTATGCTATGTTCCACCATAACCCACATAGCAAAGTTTTGTGAAAGAATAAATAGCAGAGAATCCCAAGTCATAAGTTAATTTTGATTCATTTGCAAATTACAAGCGGAACAGTCAAGATGATTTGTGGATCAAGCAAGGAGAATTAGAGGCTCTTCATTCCAAATATTATTATTATTTTTGTCACATGGGTTCATAAAGGACCAGATTGTTGTGGTCTTGCTTATGTCGACCAGTGCCTTATTCTACAGGTAGTCCATGAAGGTCTTTTCAGTGACAGCTGCTTGGCAAAAAATTATGTTCTTAGCCATGTTGCAGTTATAGATTAGTTTGCTTCATACTGGATTGGTCAGCATTGCTATTGGTACATGTCTATGAAAGCTGTTGTTAACACCCAGAAAGTGCTGTACAGAAAAGAATTTATGAATTCCTTACAGTAAGCAAAGCATATTCCATTTTTTGTGAGTTAAGAATTTTATTTTATTAAGCAGTTTTTTGGTGCTTAATTTATTTTCTTTTCATATCAGATGTGCAGAAGGTAAAACAAACCTAATTTATGGAGATCATGGTTTTGTTTGTTTCATGGTTTTTTTCTTTATAAAAAGGCAGTTGATAAGACAGCAATTACATTCCATAACACAGTGCCTTGCAGCTTTTTTTTGAACTTCTGTGGAACTCATAATCCCAGTTTTTCTGTGTGAGCTTTTCTGTGTGAACTTTGTGATGCATAGGAATAGTAGGAGTTTCAGAAACCAAATTACTAAACAAAAATCTACCCCATATAGAAATGTTGAGAAGAGGGAGGGTAGGACTGTGATTTAAGCCCTATTCTCTGCTTTTCAGAAATGCCTTTAGCCAGCTTGGAGACAATGAAGCATTTTCAAGAGGTAAGTAAGCAATTCCTTTCAAATAAAGTACTATCTTCCTAAAGGGTGGAGGAGAAAATTCACTTTTATCTTTTAAATTGGTTAGTGACAGCGTCATTTCTGAGGTTAGAGACCCTCATTTAACACACTCCCCCATACCTACAATCTTTCTTTGCCTAAGGGAATCAGTGAATTACATTGTATTATTAGGTGCTAATGGCTTTAGCCAAGGCAAAAGAAAAAGAATAATCTATAACCAAATTGCTCCTGACAAAGTCTCTCTGTTTTGCATATAGTTTTGCACAATTCCCATACTTTTGTTTTGAGAAAAGAATAAAAAATAAAGTAGATGAGCCTCTTGAATATGTTGTACATGAATGTGAAAAAATGTTCTGTGACTACATTCCTAAAATAAAAAGATAGAATGCAATTAGATCAGTGAAGTTCTGGGGAATGAAAAACAAACAGAACAAAACTAAACCCTTTTACTGCATTATTGCCTGCTGTGTGAGCTGTGAGAGAAACTGGAGTTTCTCTTTGGTGAAATATTCCAGACAAAATGCATAGCATGGAACAAAATTCTAGAAAATCATTTGCAGCATCTTCAGTTTTGCAACACTTATTTTACATGGCCAGAAATAGTGCATCCCATGCTTCCTAAAATTTTGCTCCTGCCTGGCAAGGAA
Source organism: Pezoporus wallicus (assembly GCF_028554395.1). Taxonomy (NCBI): domain Eukaryota; kingdom Metazoa; phylum Chordata; class Aves; order Psittaciformes; family Psittacidae; genus Pezoporus; species Pezoporus wallicus. The sequence goes on from NW_026642654.1 coordinate 759,158, forward strand.
ATAGAATGATTTAAGAATTTCAGCTTATTTCCAAGGAAACCTTGTTTGCTCATGACGGTAATCTGCAATGAAATATTTTGGTTTCTGAGAAGCATATAAGATTGTGTGCATCTATAGAATTCTTGTATATGTTTGTACTCTTATGGATTTTTTCATGGTTACAAGGAGTTGATATTTCATATAAAGCACTTTGACTGCATTTACGCTAGTAAATAAAATGTCCCGATACCATTGTCATCTCTGGTGAATATATTATGTTAATACAGTTAAAACCTCTTCACTCCTTTGCCTCCGAACCGTCATACTGAGATAAATACTCAACCTACTCTAACTCCTGACCATGCCCCATCTAGAATGTTGGTCAGTGCCAGACAGTCTGGGTGAAAAATATTTCAAGGTACAATCCTGCCATGCTTGGGTTCATGCACTGACCCCAGTCTGTGTATTACTTTAGATGTAACCTAATAACTGAGTCACTGAAAATCCTGCTTCACTGAGTAGGAAAACCAGTGTTTGAAACAGATAAGCAAATAAATGTTCAAGCCTTAGGATGAACACAGGGAGGCATAGATAACCCAGCCATACTCTTCTTCACAGTTGCTTCCCTCTGAATAAAGGAATTTTTCTTTGGAGAAGGAAAAGGAAGGAGTACATGGTCTTTCATTCATGTCTGTAACCCCTTAAGCTGTTCCTGTTAAGGTCAATATTGCAGAAGTCTTTGATTTTATTAATGATAATATAACCAGCTTTTGCTGAAAAAGGGGTTAGTGAGAAATTGCTTCTTGTTTTAGTTCCTAGGAAATGTGAGAGCCTGGAAGCTCCAATCTGACCTACCAAGAGTACATTGTCACACTCACTTCCACTCAGTGGAAAAGGCAAAGGGCAGCACAGAGCTAGGTTAACACTATGAACTTTGGGGTCAAAGTAGTTCTGGAGTTTTCCCTGTTTTTTCCCAAAGCAGAGTACTTAGGGACAAAACATATCAGAAAATCTGCAGGACTTCATCCCTGCTGCAAAGATAATGTAGCAATTGTACTACTTGTACTTCAGGGGCTGAGCTAGTACAATCTGGTTCTACATGTTCTTAGTGGGAGGACAAAAAGTGGTCAGGAGTTTTTTTTGATATAAAAAAAAAACAAACCCAAAACAAAAACACCTGCATAAAAACTGTGCGATGAGTGTACACTGCATGCAATTTATCATCATTGTGAGTAGGCTGGAGTGAGCTAAGCTTTCCAAACACTGTTCTTACTTTGGAATGTAGCCATTCTCCACGATAGTCTTCAGGCCATAAGTATTTCTAAACCCAAAGTGCTTCACAGCATATTTTAAATAATCAGTCATCATATTAAATGTTCTCAGTGACTCTAGTGTTTCTGCTTTCTGCTTCTTATTGCAGAAAAATTACACACAACAGTAGAGAAAATAAGTATTTCACCCCAAATACTAGCTAATCAAAACTGTAAGTATTTTCTTTCTGTTATTTGATTCCAGTGTGGATTTCTGAAAACAGATGAATGAGCTGGATATAAGAAATACAATTCTTATATTAGAGTTTTAACAGTATTGTCCTTGGAGCTCTAGAGCTAGCTAAAAAGCAGCTTTGGCTACCCATGTTAAGTTCTCCCGATAGGGAAAATTTTAAAAGGTGATGCTTAGATCTGAAGCACCTATGTAATATCATTAATCTCAAATTAATTAAATAGAGTAAGCTTGTCATTATGACTCACTGTGAAGTTAGTGGGACAAAAAATGCACACAGAGACACACACATGCACAAGACAATTAATTCCCCATCTTTTAGACATGTATTTTAGGATTAAATTAGTGCACCATGTAATTATATTTATCCTTTACTATTGACTCAAGAAAGAACATAAATGAGCTTATCAAGCAGTGTTTCCTTTCCACTTCATACTGTTTTGGAACAGTGTACTAGATACTTATCAGAAGATGTGCATGTGTCTGCCTAAATGCTCAACAACACAATTATGCATATGACAGAAATTACTATTTGAAATGTATATACTTACATGAAGTAAAAAGTGTCTTACATCATGACATATCATTATAATAAATAAATATAGCCTCTGGGTACTCGTCTCTTAAGAGACAGCAACTACAGGGACTGCATACGTGAGGAAGCAAGAATAAAGGACACATGGAGCTTTCTGTTTATATGTTTGCTTTTCTTAAATATTCCCACCTGAGAGAAATGGAGTATTTGTGCTTCTACAGGGATCTGGAATCAGTCAGACTCCTGTGTTCAGCTGGCACAGTGGATTCAACTCTAAAGCTGATTCTCAGGATTTAATCAAATTATCACTATGTTCAGTGGAATTTTAGGTTTGGTGTGGACAACACAAATGAGACCGATTGTCAGATGAAACGATAAATGGGGTACTAAAATGAGGCTTATGGAACCACAATTCTACTTTACTCCAATTTATTTAAAACTCATGTGATCTCATGTTTAATAAAATTATTAGACTTTCTGAGTCAATCTTAAGCATGATTTTGAGTGGACCTTGACTGATTTATGCTTTGCATTCTCACATGCTTTTGACAAGGAACCAGATAAAATTTGGCAGCTTTGACCATGTTTCATTTTGAGATTTTAAGTTTATTTGGACCTGAAACACAAGCAAAACTTATAGCTGTGAACCCACCCAGAAAGAAAATAAAGAAAACAGTTACTCAACCGTCCATAAAATTAAGTGATGGATTTTCATGTGATTCTGACATACAGATGTTAAAATTAGATGAGATGAATCCCATGCCTCAAGAAGACCATTGCTGGTGACAAGAAGTACCCTGAGAACAGTAGCTTCCAGCTCTGTTAGGCATAGGCACTGGGAGACACATTTCCATATTCTTCTCTCAGTTGCTTCTTTCACACAATCAATTGAAATGACAGACCTTTAACTCACTGGGGCCCCAGCCATACCCTTACATCAGTCTGTGCATCTACCATTTACCACCAACTGAACTAACCCAAAACTTATCTTCTAATCTACTCAAGGCATGCTTCACCCCAGCAAGCTTCCCAGAGGCTTTTTTTCCTCCTGAACCTGATCCTGCATCCTCAGGCAGGAGTACAAACCTTGGAAACAGCTGGGTTGTGGTAGAGTTTGGAGAGCCAAGATGTTTCTGCACTCAAGTACTTAGCTGAAGGATCTGTCTGCAGCTCTACTAAATGCCTCCACCTAGACAGACCTGGCAGCTACAGCTGTTATGTATCACTTCAGTAGTCTGGAAATTTCTGCACCACACTAAGCAAAGCTATGTATCAGTAATAGCTCTCCCATCCTGCCAGTAAACTTATGTCATGCTAGAGAGGTATGGCTCTTGGACTGAAGTTTTTAGTTTTGCGATATCACAGGCATAAGAAACAATACAAATACAGGTAAAGACAGTTCCAGAGAGAATAATTCCCTCCTTAAGGTAAGTAGGATTATAAGGATAAAAGAATTTATATACACAGTTTGTGTTTAATTTCAAGTCAGTCATAGGTTATTAGTGTATATTCATTTATTCCAATGGATTACATAATTTGTCATTTTAGATGTAACTGTCAGTGATGGTGAACTGAACTGTCACTGATGATAACAGTTCTGGTGATCAATCCATGCACCGTAACTCATCCTGAACTGAGTAACCTTTTCTTTTACACATTTATGAAACCTCTGGCTCTTCATAATTGTTCTCAGAGCTTCATTTGAAGGAAAAAATACATATAAAAGGCTTTTCCAGATGAACCAGTATGTCATTTAACTTTGTTTCTAATCATCCTCCTTGTTGAATGCTGTTCAGAAGCTTGATATGCTATAGATTTCAGCATCAAAATTTTAACAAATTATACCTCAGGTTAAAAAAATACATTGTGAACAAACAATATGCAATCTGACAGAGGTTTTTCTCCAGGAAATTTCTGCTCGATTGGTCAGACTTATAAAGGAATTACAAAACAAAACATACATTTTGCTAATGTTCTGTAGTGGTTTCAAGGAATTAACGGTATTTTCTGGCCTGTATCATTCATATGTAAGATTTACGGAACATTTCGTCCAAGTTTAACTTTTCAGACTCTCAAAGCTTATCGCAAGATGACAGCACTGCAGGCATCATGAAGAAGCAGAATATAAGCAGGCTTAAAACACTAGTTATATCGACTTAGAATCATAGAATCATAGAATAGTTATGGTTGCATAGGACCTTAAGATCATCTAGTTCTAACCTCCCTGCCATGGCTTAAATGATTCTTACGTTGAACTGCGCAACAAAAGGGCCAAGAGCCATCTTAAGGTTTGCCCAGTAAACCATGGTAGGGAGAGAATGAACAAGTTGCGTCCTGCATTCTCTCACTGTAATGAGCAGTATTGCTTACAAAATGACATGAAAGGGAAAGCTTTTGCACCTCAAAGAAACACAGCCTTGAACTCTAACAGGAAGAGTTCCTACGGCAAAAAGGACATTCATCTGACCGCACTAAGTCATCGACCTGTTACTCCACAGAAAGAAACACACGAGCGTAAATGAGACAATTCAGACGGTCAACTTCCCAGTAGTGCCGGCTTTTTAAAATTGATGGGACACTGGTGTGGAAGAGAACATTTAACTGATAGGGAGAAAATCGAAGAAAAATGCACCACATCCTTAACTCTTTTTTCCTCCATCTTCATTTTTGACTCCATCTTATTTCATCCCTTAAAGCTGATGGGTGATAACTTAGCTAGGACATTTCCTTGAATGCATTAAAAGAAAAAGGGACATAAAGAGTTCTAATGAGGGAGACCATGTACAATGGACACTTTCAATTTAACAAACGACTTATAAAATATTAAGATAACCACAAAATGTTGCCACAGAAAGAAAGTATGAACAAAGAAGGAAGTGTCTTAGGACCAAACCGGAAAGATATTCCTGAGAAAATTCCCAGTAGGAGAGGAAGAGCCCACTTCATGCATTTACACTGAATGCCAGTGTGCACCAGGCTAAAGAACAGAGAAAGAGCAGCCTGTATCTTGAACTACAGTGAAAACAGAAAATGTAAGCTCAGGAAGCTTTCCAAGGTGAGACCAGGCTTTGAAGAAAACAGAGGAAATAAGAGGAGAGTAGAAGGTACTACATTGCCAGACCTTTGCTCTCATCATAGCCAAGATACTGGAACAGTTAAAAAGGAAATTTGGAGTCACGTATATTTTAAGATTCTGTTTTCGTATTTTACTTCTTGTTTCCAATTTTGCAGTCAGGAATTCATCTTACTGCTTGTTAGGACACACTTGTTTCCTTCTTTAGTCTTGTCTTGTGTTAAGAATGGGCTGCTTTGGCAAGAGACAAGATAGGGAGAAACAACCTGTGATATTAGATTAATTCATACTGGACACTGTTCTCTCCATGTGATGAAGGAGGATGAGGGAATTAGGATGCAGAATGTTTTATTAAGTTCTTGCTGGTCTCAGCCCCCACATTGTCTCAAAAATGCAAGCTTCTAAGAAACATAATTGAGCCAACAAGAAACTGTGTAAACTAAGTATATGAGTACAAATGAGGCAGAGTGGAAACCAGACATTAAACAAGTATCTTTTTTTTAACTTCTCCAAACCCTTCAAGATGTTAAAACAAGTAAACAGTATGTGACAACTGTGTTTTATTGTTAATCCTGGTGTTAGTGTTATCGTTACCCTGCTTTTCTGTCTAGTCTCCTTATTGCAACCATTGCTGATGTTCCAAATATGTTAGTTTTTGCTTTCTGTTAACTGCAAACATGTGCATGTTATAAAGTGAAATAAATTTCAAATGTAGTCCTGCTCAAGTATAGCCATGAATTTTTATATTTTAACAGAAAATAATTTTTTCTCCTTTGTGTTGTCATCAGTGGCAGTTCTTACGTGTAATACAATTATCATTAGTAGCTGAAGTTCCCCACAAGGAAATGATTCAAGACAGATGATAATAAAAAGGAGGGTGCAGGGGAATGAGATGTGGTTAAAGCAGCAAAAATCTTTCTTATTAAGGTTATGTCTTCACTGTGGAGTTACTTAGCTAGTGCCCACAGTTTGGCAACAAGAAAGGCCTCCAAACCAACTGGAGTGATGCCTTGATTTAAGCAAGATGAATTGCAGAGCTCTGGGTTATAGTCTGTCTTTTAATTATTATACTTCTCAGTGTGAAAAGTAGTTCCCTTTGCAGAAAAGATGCAGGCAACCCTCTTGTGCCTTACCACAGTTCTCTCTTTGCTTCACTCAGTTCATGTGAAAACACCCAGTGTCTTCACAAACATATGATGTCTCCACTGAAGTCCTGTCTTACACTTATGACCTAATTATTGTTATTCTGTACATCATAATACACTATCATATAGCTAAAGTTATTGGTCAATAACAAAATATGAAAAGGGTATCAGCAAGGAGAGATTCATCTCTTTACTTCAGATATCTATCATGTAGTGTGATCCATAGGACCTACTTTAGGTGTCTGTGTGTCACTGAGATAAATATAACCTTAAAAACACCTATTCATTTTCTATAAAGAGAGGCTAGCTGAGACCTAGACATTTACATTGGTTAAGATGAATCCCATTCCAAGTGACTAATCTCAGCTGAGAAAGAGCTATCACTTCTTTTACTGCCTTGAGCTCCAATCATTACCTGTCAGAGTGACTGCTGGACTGCAGTGTTAAATCAAACAGATTAGCTGAGGTCATGCGAGATGCAAAGCAGGATGGAGCACAAGCACTTACAGTGGTTAACCCTGGTTACCTGTCGTTCTGCAGCTGAGCCCGGTCACTGTTGGGTGGGTGCCCTTTTCTCTTTCCTGTGTTTTTTACCACAGTCTGCTAATTAATGAGCATCTGTCTCAGCTGAAATGTTGTGGTTGGCCTAAGATTAATGTTTGCCATCAAGGTGGAAGTTTAGACCACAGACAGTGGAATAAAAGATGAGCACTTGTACAGACAAGTGCCAGACAGGAGAAAAGGTCACTACTTGCAACTGGCACGAGAGCAAACAGACTTTTGCTCTTTCTTGCTACTGTTTAAACTAAACTGTCTGAATTCATGCTGACTGGGCAATAAGAAGAGTAATTGTACAGGCAGGGATCTGTCTGAGCCAACAAGCAGTGGGTTTAGCTAAGAAATCATAGCTAATACTTAGCAAATGAGACCCCTTTCTGTGGAATGCTGGAGTTTCTGGAGATCCCATGAGCTTCCATGTAAGGAAGCCAATGAGTCTTCAGACAGAATTGTTTTCTTGCTGGGGAGATGTGAGAAAACTCAAACATTTTGAAAGTTAAGGACACTACCATTATTAAAGGCTGATAAATACATGGTTGATTGGTAAGATGGAGAGAAACTGTGCAGAGTTATGATACATGTAATCACTGAGCTTTAAAGACATGAATATATAGGTGTGGTGTTACTATTTCAAATGTTATTTTGCATTGTTTGTCCTGTCTAAAAGCTTCAAAAATGCGAGTTGGATCTGCCCTAAAGATCTCATAAACCTTAGTTTGCTTAGCCTTGGAATCATTCAGTCAGCCAGCAAGATGCTCATCAGTTCTTCATTATGTGCTTTCATTTTCAAGAAAAAACAAACTACAGACACTGATCAAGATAGATTTTCTTAGAAGAGTATTGTGGAAACCAGTGGCTGCCATAACTAACCATAATACCCACCTGAACACCAGTCCACTGGGACAGATTAGTGGCCTGTTCCTGGGCAACAGGGGTGTTGTGGTTTAAACCCAGCCAGACACCTTATTCACTCACTCCCCCTCTTCTTGCCCTCCGCCTACTCCTGGAGGGATGGAGAGGAGAATCGAAAAGAATGCAACTCCCACAGGATGAGATAAGAACAGTTTAGTAACTAAGGTATAACACAAATCACTGCTGCTACCACCAATAATAATAATGATAAAGGAAATAACAAGGGAAGAGAATACAACACCTCAGCACCAGCCGACCGATAACTCGACCCCCCCCCCCCAGCCCGACCAAGCGCCTCCTCCAACCCCGCAGTCCTACCAGCCCTTCCGGGTAACTCTCAGTTACATTCTGGGCATGATGTGCTGTGGTATGGAATACCTCTTTGGTCAGTTTGGGTCAGGTGTCCTGTCTCTGCTTCCTCCCAGCTGCCCCTCCTCCCTGGCAGAGCATGAGACTCAAAAAGTCCTTGGTCAGACTAAAACATTTGAGCAGTAACTAAAAACGTCAGTGTTATCAGCTCTGTTCCCAGGCCAAAAGTCAAAACACAGCACTGCACCAGCTACTAAGAAGGAGAAAAATGACTGCTACTGCTGAACCCAGGACAGTATCCACTCCTTATTCCATACCATTCACGTCATGCTCAGATCCCACATTTTCAATATACCATCACTCTTATCTCAGTGAACTCTTATCTCAATGCATGGACCAGTCCCTATAAAGCTGCTGAGGTCATGCGGTCCATGATATCAGGTTCCATCTCTTGTAACAGTCTTTCAGAGCAGGAGAGACTGTGTGCAGTGTTCACACTCGTGAATCACCTGGGCAATAGTGTCCATTGCTAAGTCCACCCCTCGATCATGAGTCCATCTCTATGTTGCATCTCTGCTCTGATGGTGTGAAGTGTCATGGGCCCACCAGGCTCAAAATCATTCACTATTCCCTTCAGCAGTTTCTGCAGCTTGTTGCTGGGGACTCCATACAGCTGCCTTCCATCTCCAATGCTTCCAAAGCACTGGAGGGGCCCAGTGGACTAGATACTTGCCCATACTGTCCCACACACCCTGCCACTCATGGCTGTCCAGCTTTGGGGAAAATCTCCTGGTCTTCCTATATCATCGTCTAACCCTAGACAAGACCCAAACCCGACTCTGCTTAACTTTTGAGATCAGACAGAATGGTTGTGGGTAAAACCCACTCTGTATGTGTGCCAACAGGCTGATCCCCATCACAATGAGCAGGCAGGTCCCAAGGATACCCAAAGGCCATTCAAAACCTTCAGAACTCTCAAATGACGTTGCTGTACTTGTCACTGGGGCTGGTGTAGCTGCTGTGCTTGCCGGCTCTCCCACCACCAGCTTCTCTTTTTCTGAGTCCAACTCTTCCTCCTCTGCCTTGCTGGGAAATGCTGCGTGGTCTCCTGCATCCTCCTGGGGCTCAGCGTTAACTGTAGCAAAATAACCTAAAAATCCAAGCAACACTAGACAACTTCACCATACAGTACCTTATCTCACATTTCAGCAGACATAAGCAAGATTATACCACTTCCATTAAATGTGTGAGTAGACCCCGGGCCATAAAAGTCAAGTAAGAGTCTACTAGGAAAAAATCTGGGCTAATGAAAAGCTTATGTTAAGAATGAAGAAACTCTGTAGGTCCAAATGCACATTGATTTCATAATTCAAACCCTGTAAACTGCTTTTCCATTAGCGAAAAATCATTTCTCCAAGATTTGCCTTGACTAGAAATTACTGGTTTTAACTTGATAATGAGCTTAGCCTCAGTTTTTAAATCCTTATCACAAGCAGAATTTTAGAGCTGAAGTAATCAGAATGATATAACTGTGATTTACTTGTATCTTCTCTGATCAGTTAGTAATGATCAACATAGTGTCAGCTAAGTAAGATCTTGTGTGTTCGAAGTTTTTGCTATGACATCGCCTGAAAATGACATTGCCTGGAAACCTTCTTTAACAAACTGGGATGTCATGTTTCCCCATTGTCCTGGGTTCAGCAGTAGCAGTCATGTTTTTTTTTTTTTTCCTTTGTGCTAGCTGGTGCAGTGCTGTGTTTTGACTTCCAGCCTGAGAACAGTGTTGGTGAAGTCGATGTTTTCAGTTGTTGCTAAGTGATGTTTACCCTGACCAAGGACTTTGTGAGTCTCATGCTCTGCCAGGGAGGAGGGGAAGCCGGGAGGAAGCAGAGATGGGGCGCCTGACTCGGGCTAGCCAGGGAGGTATTCCATACCACAGCACGTCATGGCCGGGGTGGGGGGTGACTGGGAGTTACCGGGAAGGACACGGGCTTCCGGGTGGAACTCATCTTCTTGGCCAGTGGTATCATATTCTCTTCCCTTGTTATTTTCCCTTATCATTGTTGTAGTTGATAGTAGCGGTGGTGATTTGTGTACATTGGTTGCTGGACTGTTCTTGTCTCAACCCGTGGGAGTTGCACTCTTTCGATCCTCCTCCCCGTTCCTCCGGGAGTGGGGGAGAACCCCGGTGCGGGGGGGACACGGACCTCGATTGTTGTCAGCTCGGCACCACTCACTGGGAGTGAGTGAACAAGTTACCTGACTGGGTTTAAACCACGACACCCATGAATACCCTTGAGGCTGATGAGAGTGATGTAGGCATGACTTCTCTTTGTAGGTTCTCTTGTCTTTTCTATGAGTATGATGTATTTCCAAAAAAGAAGTATGATGAGAAGATCTAAGTGAAAACTGTTTTCCTGTTCTTGTAGAGTTGTGTAAGACCTTGTAATTGACACAAAAACTTCTGGATTCACATGCCTGAAGAATTGTGAACCATCTTCACTGTGACCCTGGTGCTTGTGAATGCCTGTGAAAGTTAATAGATAACATCTAGTCACATTTTGGCATTCTATTACACTGACATTTGCACAAAATATTGTAATAGAAAATGTTTGTCAATTCCCTTTACCATGGTCTGATGATGGTCTAGACAACTCTATTTCCAGTGGGGAAAAAAAAAATATATGAAATATTAAAAGTAAGTCTGGCCTATGGTTCATTGATTTTAAAGCCGACATTTTTCCTTTTATTTTGGGATTTTGTTGTGGTTTTTGTTTGGTTTGTTTGGGTTTTTGTTGGGTTGGGGTTTTTTTGTTGTTGTTTTGTTTATTTGATTTTAATCTGGTAAAAAAAGCCAACAGAATTTTTTTTTCAGCTGGGTAAACTAAAACCTGGAGTGGTGAAGCAGCTCTGTCAAAGCCAAGGGACAAGTCAGTGCAGGACTAGACCAGCACACACTTGTAATTATGTATCCCATGTTCTCATTACCCAGAAGATACCCAGTAAGATATTCCAGTGATTTAAGAAGGTAGGTAAATATTACCAGCCTTGTGTGATCAATTAGAAAAACAGGTAAATACACAAGATCTAAGACATAACTGAGCTTGTTCAATAGACTAAGGAAAACAGCAAACCAATTCAGTGCAACAGCATGAACAAGTGATGGAACAGATGATAAACCAAACTTTGATATACTAAATTAAAATAAATCATTTAGATATTGATTTGCCTAATGTTCTTCTGGAAAGAGTGCGTTGTCTAGTGATGGGTTACTTTTTAGTATGGGCTTCTTTCCCTCTTATATTGCTAGCACTAGAGAAAAACTAGAAGCATGTTATTTCATTGTTAACCATACCTATTTCCTAGATAATCTAACATCTGAGGCAGAATATGTTACCTTCTGCTGTCAGACATGTCAATACTCTGAGGATCATTCTCTAGGTCCTAACTAATGCTGTTCTCCATTGTGTGCTGCCAGTCCACAAAACCAACTTAGAAACAGCTATAATTAGTCACCTAAGTAAGGTTATGTAATGGTGGTAAAGCTGAGTGACTCTTTAAAGACATTTTATACAAGTCTTAAAACCTGGACTGCATCTGTGTGTATTCCTACTCTTTCTGCCTTTGCTTTCCTGGATGTTGGCAGCTTTCCTCACACTACAGGTCATGACTGCTCTAGGGGTCACAGGAGAGTTTAGAGAGGATCACAAACTTCTGGAGAAAGCTTAAGGAGGCTTTTAAACAACAACAAAAAAATAAAACCCCACAACAACAGAAGATGAACAACAGGAATAACAAATTATGCTGATTGAAAAAAAGCGCAACCCTTCATTCAAACCCCACAGTCTTTGCCCTTGAAACGCTGCTCTCTATTGAGCCATTCAGGGAACTTTCAGGAAGACAGAGGGGTGAAAGGACTCACAATTTTCAAAAGTGAACATTTTTATTTCAGCTAATTAGCTCTCAAAATACGTGTGGGGCTTAGACTAACAGTGAATACACAGCCATACAGAGCATGTTTGCAGAAAGGGAAAACCCTGCTCTGAAGGCTATGCTTACCTAGTCAGGGAACATCCTACAACACCATGTGATCACATGAGATTTCAAACCAAAATTTGTACCTCTTCAGCATCATGGTTTTGGATGTAATATCAGCCCATAACTTAGTTTTTTATGAAAGTGGCCAGTAGTGACCTGTGTGAGCTGACTTTAATGATTACAATAAAACTTTTGAGATCTAAATCAGATGAACTATATAAAAACAAGGTAAAGAAAAATGTGGGTGAGCTGGATGCCAAGCAGAAACAGAATATGACAGGTTGCTACTGCTTCTATTGCTTCATTTGTTGTGCAGGAAGGAAAGCTGCAAGTCCAGTATGGTGGAGTGAGTAAGAGGTGGGGCAGAAGGGCAAGAGGAACCTGATGAGAAAGGGGCCCAGGACAGCAGCATCACTCTGGTTCTGCATGGAAAGATGGGATATTGCTTCCTAACCCTTTCTATGTAGATGCTTTTGCAAGCTGATTTTGATTGTAGATTCAGATTTAATGAAAGGTGAAAGTCTGAGGTTACCAGAACAGTTAGTGACCCTTCTGCCAATTAAAGGTTTTGCCCCAAAGACCACACCTTACGATGGCTGAATTTCACTGCCACCCCTTCCAGTGTTACCTTGTTATTGTAGTGATGGTGGCATTGTAAATTATAGTCCCAGCTGGATGAAGAACCCTTCTGAACTGATCCTAGTGTTGTTCCCTGTAGTATTGTTAATGATTACACAGCTGCCTACTAGGCATTCTAGAGCCTAGGCTCATGGGTCTGCCTCCAGCACAAGTTGCAATAAAGTTTATTTTCATTCAAAACAATATCTATTGAGATTATAGTCAGAGCAGCCCCAGAGGTTTGCACAGGGGGTCTAGTAAGCACTGGTAAGAAAATTGGAAGCCTTGAGGTTATTAATGTTGCTAGAACAGCAAGCTTAGTGGCCAGCAGAGGTATAATTTACCTAGACTAGTATCACATGCTGGAGCAAGGCAATCAAGTAAGAGGTCAAGGGACTTTAACATAACATAAGATAGATATATAGTCCTGAGCTTTTTAGGCCAGATTCTCAGCTGCTGTAAATCAGCATAGCTTCATGGGAATCAGTGGACCTATGCAGTTTTCAATGTGCTAAGAATCTGGCCTGTACCCTTTATGGAAGTTATCCTGAGATCTGAAATGAACGCAGCAGCAAAACTCAATTTTCATTTCTGCTTTGTTTTAAAGCCAATGCATGACATTTTTAGCTCAGCTGTACAGGGGTTTGGAGAGCAAGACTGTAGTTTAACATTTTTGGCAAGCACACATCTCAAACTGGTCATGAAAAAGCTGATGAGATTCCATCAGTACACATTAGCTAATAGAGAGAAAACTTAAGTAAATGCAGAAGGAGCAAATACCTACTTTTAACTGATTAGTAACCAAAGTTTAGGTAGCATATAGTCTTTTTGCTTGCAACCACAGCTTCTAGTCTATAAAACAGCAGTTCATGTTCCTATTTGCAAAAATGAGTTAGTGTATGTTTGACCAAAAAGTAATATCAGCTTCTGGTGATTTAAGTGACATGAGTGTGCTGTACATCTATGCCAAGGGATAGAGTGAGGAAGCTGACAGAGATAGCAGGAAGTATAAGGAAGACACAGACAAGTAAAAAGCATTCACCACTCATTCACAGATACACAAGGGTCAGTCCATAAGGGTCAGTCCTTCTCTTGAGTATGTATAGGTATAGATCCAAGCCACAACTTTTACTCTTGGATTACAGTCCAAGTCTATGCCTCAGTGCAGTCTCAAAGCTGATGGAGTTTCAAGGAGCAGAGAGGGGATTGTGTCTAGTGTTTTTGTTCAGCATAATTTGTGGCAACCCATAAATACAAATCCTGTGGTAACACTTGAATCTCTACCAAAGACTTTAGCCTCCAGTAGTACTGCTTCCTATTCTCAAGAAATCCTTATATTCACTGATCTACCATAATTACACATAGTACCTACCACACAAAGAAGCTCTTACTACCTTCTTCTCATGAAAAATATAACATAGAGTACAAAGAAACTCAAGAAACATAGACATTTTTCTGAAAACGGGAGATCAATCTGAGAATCAATCAATTTACTTGTCCTACGTATCTGGAGGGACTGAGCTACTTAGAAGTTTAAGTCCCAATTTTGTTGTGCTCTGTAGTTGATCTTGTCATTCGTTTACCCAAGGACCTGGCTCTGATTGTTCTATAAGAGGAAACTTAATTGCTGTAGTTTGCATTAATGCATCAGCATTTGGAATATTTGTATTTATCGAAAGTCTGGGTTTCAGAACTGATCTGACATTACAGATGGAGCAGAATCATTAAAAGTCATCTTCAGTAAATGTGTTCTTTCTTGGCCCTTGGTCCTTAATCAAGTCACCAGATCACTAAGGCATTGAAAATTGGAGATACTACTAGATACTACTTTACTTTCAGCTAGGACACCTACAAAATGTATCAGATAGGGATTTCAGAGGTCATAACTGAGAGGACACATAGTATTTTGTCCATCTCAAAACTCCTGATTTAAAAAAAATAAAAAAAAAATATAAAATAAACTGAAAGTCAATAATATATCCTGTGCTGAGAACAGGCAAGAGGACAAGAGGTGACAGAAGGGAATTACAGTTTTTTACTCAACATCCTCTTCTCTCTCATTTACTTCACCCTCTTGAGTGAAGCAGTTTATTCCCAGCTGCACTTCCATACCATCTTCTGCCTTACTCCCACATCTCTCCTCCTTTTACTTTCTCTCCATTTGCTCTTAGTAAATAGAATAAAGCCAGACCCTGATGAAGCTTGAGGGAGCTGCATCCCTTCCATCACACTGTGCTGGGGTGAATTTAGACCTTCCCCGTCCCACCTGCCCACCTCCAGCATTACCAGTGGCCCCTCCTTCCCCAGCAGCAGCAGAACAGCTGGCTCCTCCACTAACTGAGTTCACAGATCATCATGCTCATTAACACAAACTGAACTCAACTGTGACTTAAATTGATATACCAGACAGTCAACTGCAGTTGCTGGGGAACCAAACACTCTAACTGTTCTGTTGCCACCACTGCTGCTAGGGAGGAAACCTCCAGGCAGAGAGCTTGGGGCAGAGAGCTGAAGAGGATGACTTCTCAGGTTACACCAACTGGACCACCACAGAGTTCCTTCTGTCACTGTCTGAGTTGCCCTGGAGCAGCATTGGAAGGCATATACAGGGCCAAGGAAATCTGTTTTGCCGTGCTCCTTTGCATGAGTAACTAAAAACCTACAGCCTTACTCAAGCCATCTCCTCGGAGGATTCATACTCTCTGGAAGGAGACCTCCCTTCCAGAAGCCAGAGCTGGTGACAGGGGACCAGCTGGCATGCTCGTAACCCTTTACTGCCAGACTGATCAGAATCTAAATTTAACTGTACTGCTGCAGGTACTGTGAAAACCTTGTGTTTCTGGATCACTAAGGATGCTGGGCAGTGAGCCATCCCAAGGACCAGAAGCCAGAAGGTTGTCTATTGGCATGTTCTATGGAAAGCATATAGCTGATTCTTTCTTGGCTGTTTATTTCCCATCCCTAGCAAGGGGCAGAAGCTTGAAGTGTTAACCCTTCCAGATATGTGCAAGGAGGTGCCACAGAGGTGCATTGACTTCCAGAATAAGGATGCCCACTACTCCTGTGTAAGGATGAAAACTTTGCTGATATTTACCTACACAGCACACCAGGATTTGTTTTTACTGATCTCAGTGGCTTTTTGCCCAACTGTACTTGCAAAGAACCTGACCCACAGTTCTCCAGGGCTGTGAGTATAGGGTCAGATCCCATACACTATGTTAAAAGCATCTCTTGGTGACTCCCAAAACACTTGCAAACACAAGAGAAGATAAAATATAAGATGAATGGGAAGCTTGAATGAAATAGGGATCGTAAACCTTCAGGCAGAATTTCTCTCTGTAGAGTTCAGAGAATCTCCTCTTACTAATAGGTCAGGATCACATGGCCAGTGAGGATCACAGGCAACACCACAGCAAAATCAAAACATAAACATGATTCCTGTGTTGTTTTAGCTAAACCAGGAACAAATCTGGCATCATTTGACTCTGGCCTTTCAGCTCTGAGACAGGGCAATAATGGTGCTCATGCCAGCTGGCTATCTACTCTGAAAGAGTCAACAAGTTTCTTGACATGCAATATCCTATCTTATTTGTTGATTGGAGCAGTGAAATATTTATGAACTGCCATCAGTGTCCAGCTTTTGAGTTTTGACCCAGTAAAGGATAAATATGGGACAATTTGCCTCTGGCCTTTCACTTTGGCCAGTGACCAGCTTTCTGTCTGTTTGTGGTTTCAACTAGATGGAGAAACAACCGTCCCCTAGGTAAAAACCTTTCCATATCTATGACTTACTCCAGAAATAAATGATTTCAAAACCAAACACATTGAGTGAGAAACAAATCCCACACAGTTGTCCAATGGCCTTCGACCTGTTTATGGCTTGATGCCATCTGGCTGCCAGCTGGCTAGTTCACTACACTAGGAAATAAGTTTCTCACAGACAGCACTCCTTTCCACTTTTAGTCCTACCAAAAAAGAAAAAACAAACACACCTTTCCTATAACACCCTTTTAATACAAAAAAAGGGAGAGATGTGACACAGGTGGCTGTTGAACTATCAACCTTGAGTGGCAAACAACCAACTAGCTACTGATAGACTTCAACCTCCCACAGCAAAACAAAATCTTTGTCAGGCAAATAATTGTCTCACCACCTTAAAAGAGGTATGAAAAATATTAAGAGAGAATAAGCAAATAAATGAAGAAATCAATGTAGTGCGACCACATAGTAAGCAGTGACTAGAGATACTTTTTGACAGATATACAAAGAACTAGACTTTGTAAGTAGGCTCTGTGCAAAAGCTTTTGCACGAAAGCAGAGAGGATATGAAGGATCTTTACTTTGCAGTGGAGATTTTTCACAGCCTGATTCAGTAGACGTTTGCCTAGTTCCTGGAAGTAGAGGAAATGTGTGCTTTCAGTAGTGGACACGCACCTTTCCTGACCCTCCCAGCTGCCTACCAAAATATTCATACTGGCACAACCCATGAGACACATAGGAATGCCTCAGAGAGCTGGAGGAGGGAGGTCCTGGAAATAGTTCTCAAGCAGATGATGACAGAGGCTCCCAGGGGCTCCCAGGGGCTCCAGTGCTCGGTTGCAGGATGAGGCTGGGCTAGGCATGACATGCAGCTGGACTGGAGGGTGACCTGCTGCTGCAGCTCATTTCCTTCCACAACTGGGTGCTGCAATTATCAGAGAGTCCCCACATCAACATGCGCACTCATATGAGATACGTCCAACATATCTCATGAGATATGAGATATGAAATGCATATTATATTGCTCAAGAAAAATTGAAAACCTGTATATTAGTCCTGCAGAGATAAAACTTTATCTAGATTATGTACTTTTTGGTGGTGGTGGTGGTTTCTTTGGTTTGGTTTTTTTGGGGGTTTTTTTTTTTTGGTTGGTGCAGAAAGCTAGGCATGTTTTATCAGCATTAGCTGTTATCATTCAAACAATTTTTTTAAACCCACTCTGACCCTAGGATTTTCCCTTTCTCAATAATCCCTTTCCTTTTTCTGTCCTTTGGCCACTATAGTACATTATGTCTACAGACAATGGGTATCTTCCCATTCTCTCCACACTCCATCTGCCCATGAAGACTCTTAAGAGTTGCAGGAGATGTGATTCTGCCACTCTACTTTTCCCATGACAGATTCTCTTCCATCCTGTCATTTACATTTACAGCCTGGCTCCAGGCCTATTTATAGCCAGAGAAGTCTTTTCATTGACTTTTGTGGGCTTTGAATCAAGCCCTTATGAACCACACATGTACCCAACAGGTATTTATTAACATGAGCTGGCCATGTACTGTATGCCATGAGTGTGGAAAAAACTAACAATAACTTTACAATTACCCACCTAAGCCCTCTAACAGGCTCCAAAGGCATGTCTCTTCACCAAGCAAGCATTGAATCAAGTTTGACATTTCTAGGGTAAATCATTTTTGTGTTCTAAAAACCAAAAAAGGGTTAGGAAAAAGTCCAAAGAGTGAGAACATCCCCATTTTTGGACAATAATATCATACAAATGTCCTATCCAAATGGCTTCAAGTGTTCCAGAAACAAATGTGCATTTTGGGATAAGACAGCTGACTCCTAGGTAAAGTTTCAGGTGGGTCTGCTGGATGCTGGCAAGATTAATTAGGGGTTAAAATGGGATTAACAGTGTTACTTAAAAAAAAAAAAAAGCCAGGAATTAGTGTTATTCACAATCTTTCCGGAGTGCTTAGACAGCTCCAGATAGTAATGTCTTTAAGTACTGACTTTACATTCTGATATTTCAGTTCTTCCACAGACTTTGCCTAAACATATCTTATTTTTGAGCTGCAGGACATGAAATCAGATGTTATTTTTCAGTCTCTGCTTGAATTGAATGGGTGGAGTCTGTACCATCAGAGAGGACAGCCCAGTGGACTTGGAAAACCCCCAATCCACTGTGCAGGTCAGGTGTCAGAAAGGACTTTCCACACCTTTATCAGAAAGTAGCTCTGGGCCAAAAAGTTTGGAACCAGACCTAGATAAAAAGTACCTCCAAGGACAAGTCTGATGAGCTTAAGGTTTTCTATCCAAACCAATTTTTAGCTGTGATGTAAAGGAAGATAATTCCCTTAGCGTATAAGATTTGCATCATCCAGTCTGTTGTGCTCTTTTCACTTTCTGCATCAAATCAACCATTTTAATACTAGCAAAATATTAGTTTTGTTTTGTGCATGTTATAGCTCAGTTGGGCTTGGTCCTGGTGAAATACACATCTCTGAGAAAGCATACTTCTAACAAGTAGCTTTGTCTTGTTCAAAAGGCCAAAGTTTTTTAAAAGTAGATGTCAATATTGGAGTTTTCTGAATCCTAAGCAAGCATTTACATCAGTATGAGTGGCTTGCTTTTTCAAAAAAAATCTCAGTTACCCTGCTTCCACCTTTAGCAGTCCCTTTTGAAAGTCATGGATGAAATAGCTTGTAGTAGTGTCCTTAGAACTTGGTCCCATTTTCTTCATTGGCTGTCTCCCTGAAGACACATGTACCTTGTTCATTTCTTCTTTTGTTGCTTTAGAAATTCTGCAGTTTCAAGGGTTAAACACAGGATTATACATTCACAGACACAAAAATACATATGTTTTTGGCAGGGCGAATGCACTAGGCAACTTCTGTGTGTTTGTGCTTTGAGTAAGGAGGCCACCTGCTTCTAATGTTACAGGAATATGTTGGCTAGTGGAAAGGCAGACACTATTTCTTACTAACTGAATAATCTGTGTATCTTATCCTAATGCCAGGGGATTGCTTCTATTCCATTATTAGCTTCAAGATTTGATGACACATTTTTAAAGAAAATATATACATTCCTAAGTCTGTTTCTTGTTCGGTCCAAATCATTTTATTCATAGTACAGAGTGATGGGAAAATGGGTATTGGATGAAAGAAATAGTAAATAGGTAACAACCATTTGCTTGGGTTACCAAGTCAGTTTCTAGGTAGGGTAGATACTGTTTGGTAGGTAGGCATATTAACTGTTTAGCACTAGTACATGGAACAGCAAACACATGTAGCAGTTAAAACCAAGTTTGCATTAATGATTTCATTGCCTGAACTAAATTTGTGATGTAAATCATTTGGAGGTGCTCTAAGGCATTTCTATTCTTAGAAGAAAAGTCACAAACTGGAAAGTACATCACCTTTGCAATCAGCACCCCCTTTAGCCTGTAATGTGGAACACATGGTGGTTGAAGAGGTTACAGTGTTACAGAAATGTCATTACAGAATTTCTCTGTGTTAACATGTATCATCTGTCACATAACTGTTTGTTTTACAACCCGTACCTATAATGGGCTAAGTGGGGACTATTTATATCAGTTAACAATGAGAGCCTTTAATTAGTATTTCATGCAACTGGAACATGTTAAAGATTCTGACACAAATCTGGCTTGGGCTGCTAAATTCCATATGAATTTCATTATGAAATTGCTAAGACATTACAGTTGCTCAGGTATTGAAGCTTATAAGTGCACTTCATCTGTTACAAACTAGGGTAAGTCATATGCATGTTAAAGAAAAATCTTCAAAACAACAGCCTGGTATCTGACACAGTGGAGTGGGAGTTTAAAGCAGGAAAGATGAAAACCCTGGATGATCTGAAATGTGCCAGTATTTGCTCTAAAACTGCAAGTTTACAAACATCTGCAAAGCTGAAGTATTATATAGAATGGGAAAGAATTATGACAATGGAGAATCATTGTATACAAAAATGACAACTAAAATTTATTAGAAATAGATCAGTTAGCAGAGGTACTCAAAAGGTGTTACTTGATTGTAGACTGTAAAGATGGTCTGTTGCTGATGGCTGAGACTGAGTAATTACAAATCTGTGTCCTATGCTTTCTGACTGAACTTAATAAACAAACTGTTTAGGCTGAGATCATCACTTCCAGCCTGGCCTCTCTTCAGTGACTGAAGTGGTCAACGGGAGATTTTGGAGCTGCAGTTCACACTGAAGGAGACCTTTGCACTTTACACTGAAAGTCCCCATGAGACTTTTGTCCATAGGCACTCATGAATTTGCAGCTTGAAGAGTGTGCCAAGGAGGAGCATAACATGTAGGGAATGATGTGAGAAGAAAATGTGCCTGAGGATACTATTTTAAAATTTGGGTAGTGTCACGGTCCTGAGGAGTGATAAAAAGAGCATGCTAGACTCAGCCTTATGTCAGAAATGGAACAGTTCAGGAGATTAAGAGTGGGAGAGCAAAGGATGGCAGGAAATCACTATAGCTTCATGCCTCCATGTTATTTTTCTCAGATATAAGGACAGAGGTTACATTCTTCTGTGTCCCTCACTTCCTGAACCTCCTATTATTTTTTAGCTCTACAATTTTACTGTTAGACTTGTAAATTTACCTTAAAGCTCATCTAGTTCCAACCCCCCTGCCATTGGCAGGGACACCTTCTACTAGACCAGGTTTCTCATTCAACCTGTCCTTGAACACTTCTATGGATGGGGCATACATAACTGCTCTGGACAACCTGTTCCAGTGCCTCACCACCCTCACAGGAAAGAACTTCTTCCTAATATCTAATCTAAATCTACCCTCTCGGTTTAAAGCCTTTCCTCCTTGTCCTTTCATGACATGCCCTTGTAGGAAGTCCATCACCAGGTTTCTTGTAGGCCCTGTTAGGTACTGGAAGATTGCTGTAAGATCTCCCTTCTCCAGGCTGAAGGAACTCTCTCAGCCTGTCTTCATAGAAGTGCTCCAGCTCTCAGAGCATCTTTGTGGCCTCCTCTGGACTTGCTCTGACAGGTCCGTGTCCTTCTTTTGTTGGGGGTCCCAGAGCTGGATATAGTAGTCCAGGTGGGGTCTCACAAAAGCAGAGTAGAGGGACAGGATCACCTCCTTCAACCTGCTGGTCACATTTCTCTTGATGCAGCCAAGGATATGGTTGGCTTTCTGGGCTGCAAGGACACACTGGTTGCTCATGTTGAGCTTTTTGTTAGCATCCCCAAGTCCTTCTCCTCAGGGCTGTTCTTAACCCCTTCTCTGCCCAGCTTGTAGCTGTGCTTGGGCTCTGCAATGCCATCACTGATCTTTTTATATTAACTATTTTTTCATTCTTTTATATTCATTAATAGCAGTTTGGTGCAAGAGTTGCATTTGGCTTTTGCCATGAGTTGTAAACTTTCACAAGCTGTTGTTAATTTGCAATCATATTTTTCTCCTTTTCCTATTCACCTGATTCCTTATGAAATATTTTGAGCATTTCTGTCACTCTTACTATTAACAGTTGGAATAGTCAGAAAATATTTTTAACAAGAATTCATAAACAATGGAAGGAAAAGGATTCCAAAATCCTCATGTGATTGCCTTAGATAAACTTTTTTTTTCTGTTACACTTACTTAAGCTTATATTTTAGTTAAAGTTAGTTCTTAGTAAAACTACGTTTTTCATGAAGAACTGTAACAAGGTGTCTTTCTAGAATCTTCAGGAATAGGACATCATAAGAAATAATATCCAGGCTGCACGTGCAATATATAGAAGTAGATAAGAATTTGAAGGATATCAGCTGCAATGGGAGGACGTATCAAAATATCTGAAATAAAGCATTCTGAATCCTGTGCATAAGATTTTTGCTAGCTATTTTCACCTGTATCCTCCTTTTTTTCTTTTCTGACTTATCCTCTCCCAAATAATTTTCTCTCAAAACCTCTTTTTTGACTGATTGCTACTCTGGAAAACAAAAAAAAACTTTCTAGACATTTATTAAAGTCCCTCCTCTGAAGATTTCTGCAGAACACATCATGATAAAAGACAAATTTTAAGGAAATGGCAGAGACAAAAACCATACTCAAAAAATATATTAAAATATGACTCTATATCTGTGCATAGCGTGAGTAGTGTTTCTAAAAGATTAAAAATGAAGAGACATATACTGACACTGAGTAGTTAATTTTTTGGATACTGGAAAAAATATAAAGGGTCATTTTGGATACAGTACATTGATGGAATAGTGATCATAAAATAAATCAGTGAGAAATAATGCAGCTGATTTGCAAGAGAAAGTTACAGATCAGAAGCAAGTCTTACTCCTTCATGATCCAATGAAGACGGTGATTGAAGAGGAGAATTCTTGGTCAATAGGGATTTCATTGTAAACCCTGAAGGGAGTTACATTGGCAAAAAAATATTTCTAGACCACTGGTGGCTTTTTAGAGGTCCCTGCTGGTCACAGAAAATCATTTGTGCCCCAAAGAAAAGCTTCAAGATGAGATGCATCACCACAAGCTATTGTGCTCTCATACTGCTGTCATCCCTGGGAAGATCATTTTTTATCCTGGCAAATGAGCTGAAATTGTAGAGAGGTATCTGGCTTGACAATCCCAGGGACTGCCACACAGATTTAGCTGTGCCCTTGTGAATGGGGATGCGTTCATTTGAAATATTATAGCATAAGGCACTGATATCCTCCCCTACTGTCTGCCCTCTCAATTTTTTTTTCTCTTTTATATGTGTGGTTACTTAGTTTTTTATACCTCTGATTTGAACACACACCCTTCCACTCATCTCAAAAGTCACTGGAAATATAATGTGCACAGTAGTTTGTAAATTAAATATGCTTAAGTAGCATAAACCTCCAGTAACTAGGGCTGATATATGGACTTGGAAGACTAAATCTAACTTTGTGGATTCAATTATAATTACAGCTGTATGAGCTGGCGCATTGGCAAGATGAACCTTCCAAGACTGGCTTACTAGAAACCGTAAGAAGGCTGACCACATCATCAAAGAATAGTTCTGTGATGACAGTACTTTCAGCTCTCCAGCTGATGGCCCACAGGTCCATCTGAAGACACTAACTGGTTTCGTGGGATGCAAGAGTGCAGAAAGGATGACAGTTTGCTGCCAGGGTCAAAGGTAAGAAGGATATTTCCCCTTAGAAAGTTCAGGGAGAAATACTAAATCTCCAGAACAAAGAAGGGGAAATTGCAAAAATATATTGGATTTTGGAGGTGTATCAGATCCAGGCTACAGTTACTTATTAAGGAGAAAAGGGTCAGAAATGCAGCGTTTAACACTCTCTCCAGCTCTGCTAAATTATTTATGAAGAGCTTACTATAATTAGAAATCCAAATTTGAAAAAAGGTAAACCAAAAATTTACATTAAAAAGTGGGCAGATAGCCAGCTATTTTTACTAGGCAGCACTGGAATGTTAATGTGGAACATACGGAAAGCTGTCACGAAAAAAATACACCTCTTTAACGTTGATATCAAATAGAATAAATGATAATTGCATTAAGCTCCTACTGGGGGTCAAAACCAGTCCCTGAGAATTGGAAACGCATTGTATGTTAGCAGATAAATTGTTATTGACAGAGATAGTTTGAGATATTTTTCTGCAGGGAAAATAAAAAAATAGACGAAACACCATTTCTTTTGCAGAATGAATGAAACTGTTGTGTCAGTTAGTAGTAACCAGAATAATACCAGAGTAAAAAAAAAGAAAAAAAAATAAAATAAAGTGTCTTTGAACTGAATTGCATGGGATGTGTAACCTCATACCAAGTAATGGAGGTTGTGAATAATCTATATACTGTTTTCACAACCTGGTTCATCCATTTAGTTAAGGTTTAGGGAAATAATCACCTAAATCAACAGCCTAATTTTGTCCCTTAACACATGTCCATGTGGAATCGTAGGGAGAATTTATGGTGGGCGGAATTTAATTATCTGACCTGGAATTCACCCGGAACACATGAGATTAATAACACAAAGCTTTCCAGGCGCATATTTCAGTTACCAATCACTATTTCTCTATGGTGGTCTCAATGATGGGAAGCCAAAATCACTAGAGTGAGAAAATTTCAAAACCTGAATGCAAAGCTTACTGCCATATTTTGGCAACAGCCACATAGAGTGGCTACATTGAACCAGGCTTCTTGGGTAGTAGTCTCTCCTGAGTGAAAGGGATCCCATTACAGAAAGTTGTGGCAAAAAGCCCAGAGAGAAAAACTTTGCTGGACATGTGCTACTTCTCTCCAGAACCAGCATGAGTGTCTCTGTGTCTTGCTTCTACAAAGGGCAACTGATGTGAATGACTCTGGATGGAGTCAACCAGACAATGCTTTTAGCTCTCTCTCAGCACTGGTGTTGTTAGAGTCAAAAGCAAAACTGGTTATGACAAGGACAAAGAGGATGTGTTCATGGGAAGAAATGAAAAAATTGAGAGGATGTGCTTTGCAGGTGAGCCAGGATAATGTCAAGTGAAGAGCTAAAGAGAGAGGGGGATCAAACTACAGTTTAAAATGAATGAATTTGTGATACTGAAGATTGAACATTTACCTTTGGTATGTCAGCAAATACATGCACAGTGCATTCACATTTTGAATTTAGATCTGGTCCTGCATCCATCAAAATCCATAGGAAAACTAAGGAAATTACAAAGAAAAGCAACAGAATTGATCAAAGATATGGAACAGTAATATGATGGAAAACTGAACCTAGGAAAAAACTCATCTGAGAGGACATAAAATCATGTTCTATGTGAAATTTAAGTGTATAAAATTATGTGTGCCGTAGAAGAAGGATTATTTTTAATAGTATTTCACTAATAGAGGTATCAGATGAAACTGCCAGGTAGGAGATTCAAGACAAGTATGATGAAACTTTTTTCATGCAACTCACAATGCATCAGTGGAACTCACTGTCACAGGATGTTAGATCTGCCAAAAGTCAAGCAGGGTTCAAAAACTGGTGGGGCTCATACACTCAAAAGTATTTTGACAAAGACTATTAAGCACAAAGATGTTACCTCTAATCCAAGAAGTTCTGAATTCTCTAAGGGTTGAAACAGGGGAGCCTCCCACTCCTTGCTGGGGAAGAGCACTTTGTGTTGCTCTGTTCATTCTTTTTTCCCTAGACTTCTCTACTGCCAGAGACAGGCCACTGGGCTGTACTTTAGTAGAATCAAAAATTGCCTTTTGTAATGTTCTTACTTTGATATTTCAGGGCAATGTGCCCACAGGCTGCTTGGGAAGGACAGATACTTCCTAGAAACTCTGAACCTACTTGTCCTGGGTTCAGCAGTAGCAGTCATGTTTTTCCTTTGTGTTAGCTGGTGCAGTGCTGTGTTTTGACTTCCAGCCTGGGAACAGTGCTGGTGATACCGATGTTTTCGGTTGTTGCTAAGTGATGTTTACCCTGACCAAGGACTCTGTGAGGCTCATGCTCTGCCAGGGAGGAGGGGAAGCTGTGAGGAAGCAGAGATGGGGCGCCTGACCAGGGCTAGCCAGGGAGGTATTCCATACCACAGCACGTCATGGCCGGGGTGGGGGGTAACTGGGAGTTACCCGGAAGGACACAGGCTTCCGGGTGGGACTTGTTTTCTTGGCCGGTGGTATCGTATTCTCTTCCCTTGTTATTTTCCCTTATCATTGTTGTAGTTGGTGGTAGCGGTTGTGATTTGTGTTGTACATTGGCTGCTGGACTGTTCTTGTCTCAACCCGTAGGAGTTGCACTCTTTCGATCCTCCTCCCTGTTCCTCCGGGAGCGGGGAAGGGGAGAGCCCCGGTGCAGGGAGACGGACACGGACCTTGATTGTTGTCAGCTCGGCACCACTCACTGGGAGTGAGTGAACAAGTTACCTGACTGGGTTTAAACCACGACACTACTGCACTGTTGTAGAGTGATTATAGAGCCATTAAAAGGAATGCTTCCTACAAATAAAGGCACAGGCAGCTAGTCAGCTCCATATGTATTTCTGGATATATAGCAGCTGAGTTGGAGATGTCCACCTAGTTAAGATGACCAGCCGTTGGGAAATCCCAAATGTAAAACCACTTCTCCAAGTCTGCCCGGACAAAACTTTTTGGCAAAAGAAGGAAGAAATGTCCAGGAAACCCAGCCATAGGGCATAACTAAAGATTATAGCATACTTAAAATGGATTAGTGAGAAAAAGGGAAAAGGAGGTGGTGATCTCCACCCCCCCTGTTTCTATGCCGCATAAGAAAATAATCCTATACACTACTAAATCCACGCGCTTAGAGGAAAATCACAGTGTGTAGTACAAAATCCATGTTGGAAACTGAATGATTGTTTTTTTCATGATGCTGAAGAGATTTAATACTTTTACTGGAAGCCTCATACTGTCTGTTTAAAAGACTTAAAATTTTTGAAAGTAACATGTAACAATTCAAAAAAATCTTGCAGCCAACAAAAGAGTATTACCTAGTTCTCATCTTGACATAAACCAAGCAAGCTGTTGTAGAGGTGGACTCTTATAATTGCCTTGAAGTGCATATTAATGTCTTCTTTCATTAAAGATGTGGTTACAGGCTGGTGTTTCAGAAGACTTACTTTCACAAAGTTGATAAAAATGAGGAATGTAAATCACCTGTGGAAAACAACATTCAAAAAAGGGTAGATAATCAGAAAGCATTTTAAAAAAAATTCTTACTCATTTCAGATTCACAGCCCTAGAATTATAACTTGTTAATGGTGATAAAGTAAAATAATCTAATATTGTACTCTAATAATCTAATATGGGGGAGAAATTATAGCAAGTACAAAAATCAAAATTCAACTATAAGGAAGAGGGACAATATGAAAAACAGCATCAAAGCACAGTATTAGACAAGGAACTGTGGCAAAAATTATGAAAAACTCAAAGGAGGCAAGAAGGAACACTTTGTCAAAGCAGAGAAGTGTAATAGCACTAAAGAAAACCTCTGAGTGTCCATGCCATTACGTAGTTGGAAATATTATTCCAACTGTTCCTAATGACACAAAGGAAGCAGCGTTCAATGGGTATTTCTGTTTTTTATTCAGGACAGAGCTGGAGGACACATTCTTATCAAAGGGCAGTGCTGAAAATATTTCCAGTTCTACAGCAAAGTAGGAGTCTGTTAAATCAATGGGTGAGGATTCCCACATAAGCAAGTGGGAAGAGAGAAAGCGCGTGAGCTGTCTGAAAAACTGAAGAAATTGTAAAGGTGGTTACCACTGTGAAAGGTTAATTATAAGAATGTCAGCTCTGGCATCAGTCCATGGCAAAATAATGTAATGGGTCATTCGACATTAATTACGAATTAAAGAGCAATGAAATTAATATCAGGATGAAAAAATAATGAAAGCAGATCTTGTCTGTTTTTTTTCATATCATGTCTATACTTCCATATCTTTGGTGAAACTAAATAGTGATATTTATTTTGGGGGGTATCTGATTTTTGCGGGCTATCTGATTTGGCATTTTCTTTTACTTTGCCAACATTTACGTTGGAGGTTCAGAGTACTGCTCCATTAAATGAAGCACTGGTAAGAGAACCATATGGAATTGAGAACAAGGATTCACTTGTGAGACATCTCTGATGGAGTTCAACAATCTTTAATTCATGGACATCTGCTAGTTAATATTTTTATTAACTCAAGTAAAATACAGAATTCTTATATATAATATTTAGAGGTGACCTAGATAGGAAAGAATGATTTATAACAAAGAGAATAAACCAGTTACATTGAACATTTTGTGTTCTGTGGTCAGCTGAAGGCAACTGATATGGTTCTCAGTATAAGTAAACCATATTTACAGACTAGGGAAGAAGTACCTCTGTGAATGGCTTGTGAGTTGTAAAGGATAAACAACTCAAATTCCCAATATAGCATTGAAGAAAAAAAGGGTAATACAGTTCTTATAAAAATGGGGAGAGAAAGCTGGAGGAACCTAGAGGATCTGAAGTTATCTCTGGATATACTGATGGGGTGCTGTGCCCTGAGATGGACCTGAAGTCCTGTAGCATATTGTGGAGGTAGAAAGAACTTGGACATTAAACTACAGGGTGGCAAAAGACATTTTACAGCTAAGACTTGGAGACCCCACTCTTATCTGCAATATCTATGAATGAGATTGTTGACAAGAATCAGGTTTGATGTGAGTGGATGAACGAACACTTAAAAAAGTCTCTCGAACTTATCAGAATTGGTGACTGGAAATAAATACAATCAAATTCAGCCTGAAAACAAAGTGGAAATTTTAGTCTTTTTTGAGTTAGTTGATCACTGAAATGACTTACAAAGTTTGGCTTGTGTTTCCTCTGTTTCTGGAAAGCATTAAATTTTGATAAGTTTTTTTCTAGTTGAAATAAAAGTCATTTGAGGAAGATTTATTGTATATTTGTTGAGTCAATATAGCTAATCATACCATATTGTCTCACACTCTAATGTCTAAAACTGATACTTCTACTCTATTTTTATTTTGTGAGATAAATTCCCAATAATTTGCCCCACGGTATGGATGCACACCCAGTTTTGAAGTTGATTGCATTTATACATGCTCATTTGAGACAAAATTTTGCTCTGGAATGTTTGCAGAGACAACACAAACCCAGAAGTGACAGTGCCTAAAGAGTTAATCATCTGAAATAAATCTATTCTGTAATGTAAAACTGCCAGCGGAGACACAATGTTCTTGTAAATAGTGCAACAGCAAATTCAGAGTGATGAACACACCTTAGAGCAAAGATTACATCTTCTGTCACCAAGTTTTCTCTTTGTCCCTACCGAGACCTCTCCATAGGTCTTGCTAGAATTTACCAGCAGCAGAGCTGAACTAATGTGTGAAATTACTTGAGAGGTGTAAATGTTGCTCCTTGTTACTTGAATAAAAAGCCACTGATTAGAGTAAGATGCTTTTACGATTCAGTGTTTTTGATGCAATTCTGAGTTCTTTAAAGACTACAAAATCTGTCTTTTCTGAATACCAAGGGGAAATCAGGGAAGGAGTCCACACTTTGACCTGCATAATGCTTTCAGAGAGGAATCAGTGAGCAGCCCTCCAATGCTGCCCATAGACCACCTCTCAGTGTTTCTGAGGACCTTTCTACATTGTCTCAATCACAAAGAGAGACCCATTCCCTCTGATATAGGTCCTTGTGAGGGCAAAGGTTTCTAGCTTTAAAATGGTGTAGGCAGGGAAAAAAAGGGAACAGAGAGGCCTTCCTATGTGTTGGGCACAGAAGGCACCAGTGTGGAAAGAGAAAGCAGAAGGAAGCCAGGTGCACTAACTAGAAGGAGGATATAATAGGAAGTGTGAACAAAACAGACCCAGCTGCCTCCAGGAATAGACAATATGCACAGGTTTCTTCTTCTGCGTTCTTCTGGAGGCTACCAGCAGAGCTAAAAGGACCGAATCATCCAATGTAGCTCCTTAGTCTTTTCAAATCAAGGTCTGCTTTACCCAGAAGTTGTATCTAGATGAATCTGGGTATGCTTCCTTTAGGCAGAGGTTTTCAACCTAAACCTTCCTAACTGCAGCATCTCAATCAGTTCTCTGCTCTCTCTTTGCCCCTGGTGCAGATTCCTTTTGCGCCAGTGCAACTCTTTCTGTGGCAATGTTTTCAACCAGGGAAATTATTGGGGGATGGGATGCAAAAGGTAAAGAAAAGCTTTTTTCTTTAAAATAAGCTAGAATTAAGATATGTCCGAGAACACAGCCACATAAATAGCTTCAACAGAAAAAATGAATGGCTAATTAAGTCCAGAGGAGTGGAGGGATGTCGTGGAGAGGAGAAAGCAGATAGGACATGAGAGAAATAGAAAGGGGTCTCTCACCCTAGCTTTGCCATGAAAGGCTTCATAATGTGAGCTGCTCTGCACCGGTTGTTTCTCTCTCTCTCTGACATACAGATACATGTACACACATACCCTTCTCAAAAATAGCCAGCAGAGCCTTCTTTCAAGGTAATTCAAATTCCCTAGTGGTCTTGGGTGTGTCTTTATTTCAGTTTGAATACTGCTGTCACATCATAAATGAGCCTGTTTCTACTATCTTAAATGAAGAGTGACAGTCACACCCAGCAGTTCCAACCAGATTTAACCCAGCCTATAGCAGTATTAATCCTAGATCACAACCATAAGCTTCTGCATATGTTTCAAATAAAGGAAACTAATGTAAACCCAGCACAGTTTTACAAGACGTTGTTCTAGTTCACGAGTGGATAAACTGCAGTTTCAAAAGCTATTTTAGCTTGAACAGGAAACCAAATTATAATAAAAATGACATGCAAATCCTGTTTTCACTACAATCCTTAAAGCAATAAAAGAATAAACTGAGTTTATCGAAGCACCCTGCAGTGAGACTCCTTGATGGCAATGTCAGCCCCCATCCACACCAAGATCAGGTACAGAAGCTGAGCAGCCTTTCAGTAGTCTGGAAAGTGCTTTCTTTCAAACGAGGAGCTTTCTTAGGAGGAGTGGAGGAAATGCAGCAGCAGCACCTATACATGTTCCTTGGATATACAGTTTCTTGGGCAGCCACTCTTCATCTTCCTTGTGGTTAAAATCAGTTAATTGATAGTATCAGTACCTTATTATGAATTGATGTAATTGATTTTACAATAGCCTTCCTTTTCAGTGTACATTTTTAAAACAGAGTAGAGGCTATATTTTTTATGTCTGTTTTCTAGAGAAATTCACCATACTAAATGCTGCAGTAAAGACAATAGGGTGTAGACATTGGGATATTTAAACCACATAGGCAAACAAAATGTATATTCTTACATTGTGCAGATACTTAAGCAAATATTCCCTCTGTTTTAGGAATGAGTAAGCTCTTTTTTTAAATAAAGCTTTCAACAACTTCTTGTATCCCTGAAAACAACAGAAACAACCTGAAAAAAACCACACAAACTGAAAAAGCTGCAATGATACCATGATGTTTGAGGTAGTTTAAATTTGTGTTTGGTGGAAATCTATTTATTTTTACATCCTTATTTAATTAAGATGACCAGCATCCAGTGAAAGCTACTATTAGAATCTGACACATACATGAGAATGAGATGAAGTAGAATTTGCAGTTCACTGAAGGGATGGGCAAGGTAAAGTGCGAACTCCACTGATTTCAGGTTTTTACCCTTCTTTAATACTGACAATCAACAAATTCACAGTTTTATGATAATCTAGGGATTAGACGTCTAGCTAAGACTGTTTGCTGGAGAATTTAAATTTCTCCCACCACTGTAGATCTTTGTTACTGTACTAAGGCGTTGATTTCAGCTTTCAGGCAGTAGAGAAAATAGTTAAGAAAAGTACCAATGAAATGCTGATTTCCAACGTAATCTCCTCGCTTAGACTTTTCTGGAAAATACAAATGACAGTCAAGATGTCAACATTTTTAACTACTTCATTGCTGACTGATTCAGCAGGAATGGCATATCAGCACTGTAATGCTACACTCCATACCACCATTTTCTTGATCCTCAACAGCATTCTTTCCACAAACATTTTTTCAAACCTCATGTTCCCACTTCAGTGATGAACTTGTGCTCTTATGAATTCAAAATAGTAAGCACATTCCACATGGAAACTGTAGGAACAGCACAAAATTACATTTAGTATCAGAATAAATAACACAGGGACTACATTGCAGGCTAGATTATTCATTTTACATTTAGTCATGAAAACTTCCATTATTCAATTATGTGACTCTGTCACATAATTTCCAGCCTCCTGCTCCAGAACACTGGAGAATACAAAAGCCTTATTTCAGAATTTAGTTCCAGCTCTCCATTGACTGTTCAGGTCCTGGAGCACATAGAAGACCTGGGACAGCTTGTTGATGTTGTGGTAGCAGAAACAGCCAGCCAAGAAGGTTTTTTTCTTCCTGCTGTGTTTGGCAAGAAGAACACAACCTTTCCTGTCACATGTGGTCCCTGCTCAAGTTATCCATACTTTTCTTACCACAAGGTTAGATTACTCTAATGCACTCCGTGTGAGGCTACATCTTGAGGCCATTTGGCAATTGAATCTAGTGTGCACAATTCAACCACCTGTTTATTAAGTGGAGCATCATGCAGAGAGGACATAAAAAAACAGTCTCCAAAAGCTACAATGGCTGCCAATAAATTTCTGGGCTGAGTTCAAGGTGTTGGTTTTAATCTATAAAGACCTAAGTGGTTTGGGAGTTGGTTACCTGAGAGACTTTCTTTCTCCATGAAGCAGTGTTTTAAAAGTTGCTATGAAGGCAGGAATCTGAGTTGGTATCACTCAGGTATAATAAGGTGCTGGCAAAACTTTTATGTTGAAGGCCCTCTGCAGTGTGTCCACTTTATAACAGGTTTATCTGTTGTGAAATGTCTCTTTTCATGGAAGAATTCAAAACTAACATGCCATTCTGAGTTCAAAACAAGTCTAGAAACACTCATGCTGAAGTTCTATGTCCTGATTCTCCCTTGATCTAACTACATTTGCTATTTATGTTGCTTAACTTTAGAAATGTGATCTAGTAACCTAAGTTAAACCTGATGTAAACAGATGCTAACCAGCTATGGCTCACATCCCTCTCCAAGGCACCTGTGTCTCTGACTAGCTGTGTAGGATAGTACTAAACCTAAAGAACTGATGGAAAAGAGATGCTACAGAAACCCAGACAATTGTCTTGGCTGATTTGCCAGTGTCCCTGAATCTGAGTCAAGTAGGACCTGTGGCTCTATCTCTACTAGTAAGTAAAATGGCGCATTGCCTGTTCTCCAGTATTTCAATCTCATTGGTCCCTGTAATACTCTCCAGTTAAATAGTCCAATCAAACTGTTGCAGACCCTCTCACAACCCCCACATCCTCTGGCCTTCAATGCCCCAACTCATTGCACCAGGGCTTGTCAAAGCACCAAGGCCTCAGAGCTCATTCCCAAACTGTTCTTCATGCAAATCTTATTGCCTTCACTCCTCACATCGCCCCTTCTTTGTTTTGTATTCACTATCAACACCTACTTGAGGGCTTGATTAGTAAGAAACTGTAGAAGCTAAAAAAAAATAGCAAAACAAACACTCTTAGTACAATTTTTTCACTCGTGTTCCTAGCCTAGCAAATAAACGGTTAAAGAACAGTTAACATTCTGCACTAACAATTGGTTTCAAACTATATAATGAAAAAACAGATATATATCCATTTTTACAGATCTTAACAAATCAGTTTCTTGCAGCTGTGTTATTGTACCCCCAGCCATCTCATGTGTCTACAGGATTCGAGGCTGCCATTGCTTCCAACAGCAGTCTGAAAGGACTCATAGGTGTGGCAACTGACACGCACAGGGTGTGTTTTCCTGTCACATTGGCTAATGTTCTACAGATGTTCTCTTTTGGCTGGGTGGGAAACCATGTAGGGTCAGTCCTCTTGAGATGAAGAGACAGAAGACAAGGCAGGACAAGCTCATTGTGCAGGGACCCAGCAAGGTCCTTTATCTGTGGAAACACAAGCATACCCTCATCCCCAGGTTATTAAAGGGAACAGGCCTTCCCATTCATGAGTTTCAAGATTACATACTTTAACATGAGCTTTCCCCTGTTCAAAATTCTTAGAACCCTGAAATGTCACTGTATAGGAGGTCCATCCTCTGTCCAGCAATTTAAAAAATTCAAAACATAACAAACTTGCTGTACGTTCTTGTGGGGTTAACCCTGAACTCCCCCTTTTTTGATTCTGCAACATAGTTTTAAGGGTGCTATGTGTGGGTTCAATAATTGCTTGGCCTGTGGGAGAATGTGGAATACCTGTGACATGTTGAACTCCCAACAGCTGAAGAAATGCTTGTGTTTTGTGTGCTATATAACCTGGGCCATTATCTGTTTTTATGGTTTTTGGAACTCCCAGGGTAGAAAAAGTTATAATAAAATATCAACAAACATCTTTTGCCTTTTCACCTGAATGTACCAATGCATAAATACAAGATGTAAAAGTGTCAACAGAAACATGTACATATTTGTGTTTGCCAGATTCTGGTACATGAGTAACATCTGTCTGCCAAATTTCAAGTGACAAAAGACCGCGAGGATTAGTTCCAATCATTGGTGTGGGTAGAACTTGTTGACAATCAGGACACGATTGTATGATTTGCCTCAAGTGGTCCTGAGTCAGCTGAAAAGCACGTTGCAGAGCTTTTGCATTTTGATGATAAAATTCACAGGATAAGTGAGCATGTGCAAGACGGTCATATAAGACCGTAATACCTGCAAGCCTATCAGCCTGTGTATTTCCCTTGTTTATAGGTCCAGGTAGATAAGTATGTGAGCATATACACCGTATAAAGTATGGGTGTACCTGTTGATCCAGGAGCCACTTGAGCTCCCAGAGAAGGGCAAATAATGTTCCATTGGAAATTTCCTTCAGAAAAACATGTTCCAGCCTAGAAACAAGGCCCGCCACATAATCTGTGATAATATTTATTGGAGTAGTCCATCATTTAGAAACACCGACTACAGCAGAGAGTTCTACTATCTGAGCTGATCCTGTGACAATGTGCGTATCATTTTTCCAGTGTCCTTCAGCATCTTTCCAAACTATTACTGCTCGGCCTGTCTTGCCAGACCCATCAGTGAATACTGTGAGGGCCTCAGTTATTGGCGTAACAGTTAACTGTGAAGTAGGCAAAAAGGGAAGAGAATGTAGGGATGGCACAATTTTGTGTCCTGGGAAATGAATACTAATTTATCCTGTAAAATCTGCTAGAGCACACTGAAAAGCAAAAGACTGGTGAGTTAAAAAGGTTAGTTGTTTTGTATCAAGAGGCAGATAGATAATGTTAGGTTCAACACCATCTAAAATCAATAACTGCTCTCTTTCTTTCTGAATGACCATAGCTATCATTTCAATGGCTGTTGTAACTGTTTTTCCAAAATTATGCAACAAAAATATCCATTCCAGAATAATCAATGGAACTACATCTTGCAGAACCCACTGTGCTAAGAGCCCATAGTGTTGAAAAGATGAATAAAAAATGAAAAGGCTAATAGGGTGGTCCTTTTTTTGCGCATGAGCAACTTGACTGGTTAATTTTACAACCCCTTTATCAAAGGCAGTTCACGCAGAGGGGGTGAGTGTTCAAGGAGACATCAAACATGGATCCCCCTCCAATAATTTGAAGAGGGGATGGAGTTCTTCTGTAGATATTCCCAAGAGAGGACGAATCCAATTTATGGTTCCTAAGAGCTTTTGTAAATCATTTAGAGTCTTTATTCCTGTCCTCAGGGTGATATTCTGAGGTTTAATGTTTTGTTCTGATATTTTCCATCCTAAATATTTCCCAGGTGATGTTTCTTGAAGTTTTTCTTCTGCAATTTGGAATCCTGCTGTTGAGACTGCATGGATCACTTGCCATTTCACTTTTGGGGCTGTTTGTTCTGATTCTGCAGCAATTAAAATGTCATTCATATAATGATAGATTAAAACATTCTCAAAGCACTCTCTTATAGGGCTCAAAACTGCCCCTACGAATTGCTGACATAGTGTAGGACTGTTTTTCATGCCTTGTGGCAACACTTTCCAATGATATCTTTTATGCGGCTCTGCAGCATTGATCAAAGGAACAGAAAAGACAAATCGCAGTGCATCTTGTGGAGTAAGAGGTATCATGAAAAAACAGTCTTTTAAATCAATGACTATGAGAGTCCATGTTTGTGATAACATTGTTGGCGAGGGGAGCCCAGGTTGCAAAGCTCCCATGTCCTCAGTGACCTCATTTGTCTCTCTTAGGTTGTGTAAAAGCCTCCAAGCATTCTTTTTCTTCTGAATCACAAAGACAGGTGTGTTCCATGGGCTGGTTGTGGGGACTGTGTGACCAGCTTTCAGCTGTTCATCCACCAATTTGTGTAATTGCAGCAGTTTTTCGTTTGGGAGGGGCCACTGATCTACCCACACAGGCTCATCTAATTTCCAGGTTAAAGGTGCAACCAGTTGCAAAATAGTGGCCCCTAGGAAAAAATCCCTACTTAAATGTACTCCCTATTGGCTTAAACAGTCTCTGCCCCATAGGGGGCACACAAAAGGCCTAGTCAAGGCACATCTTCCTTCTGGTCCAAAAATAATAACAAGCTCTCTGGTCTGCTTTGGAGAGGTTCGACCACCAATTCCCACCAATGAGGCACGAGCGTCCATTAAAGACCAATGATTGGGCCACTGTGATGCAGAAATGACTAACATATGCTCCACTATCAACAATTCCTTGCAAAGTAATGTTTGTCCCCCATGATTTTAAAATACAGGACAACTGGGGTAGGTCTATAGTTAATTGTTGAGTCAAACAAATTTCAGGTATCCCTGTGGAGTTAAAACATTCTGAGCCCTGCACAGTGTTCACAGCATCTGGTAACTGGGGTGAAAAATATATTAATTGTGTGATTTGGCTTCCTGCTGGCATAGTACACGGTGGCAATGGAGTCCATGCCATTATTTTAATTTCTCCTTCAAAGTCAGCATCTGTGACCCCCGGCAGCACAAAAAGGCCCCTTATCGCTGTAGAGGATCGTCCAATCAACAGTGCTGCCTTTCCATGCCCAAATGGGTCATATATGCCTGTTGGAATAAGCACAATTAATACGTCTTGGATTATTGTCTCTCCTGAGGTGGCCAGGTCCACTCCAGCACCATCACTTGTGCTCATGCGCAAACTGCAGCAGCTCCTCGAGGGGGCCACTAGGAGGGGTAACTTGTTGTCATGGCACAGCCCCTCACCATGCTCTGCTTGGGGTTCCCGGTAAACTTAAAGGCTGGCCATCCCAGTCAAATTTCGATCAGCATTCACTAACATAATGACTCCACTTACAACAGCGTGAGCAGATTCCAGGTGCTCCCCTTTTATTATTTGCTTTTATTTTAAGACAGTCTTTTTTCAAATGGCCATACTGACCTCACAAAAAACACTGCTGCGACTTAGCCACAAGTGCTTCCACAATCAGAGGCAGATTGTATTGTCTGGACTCAACATTCATACATGCATTTAACACATAATCTATGCTGATTTCTTAGTGGCTGCAATACTTTCTGACAGTCAGGGTTAGCATTCTCAATAGCAAGTTGTTTGAAAATATATTCACGTGCTATCTCCTTATCAATCTGTTTCTCCAGAGCCTCATTAAGTCGGTCTAAAAGCTTCATAAACAGCTTGTTTGCCTCTTGTTTGATTCGGACAAAAGGCTGTCTCTGTTTACCAGCATCAGGGACAGTTTTCAAAGCCCGGAGTGCCAATTGTTTAACTTACTGCAAGCCCACCT
Source organism: Pezoporus wallicus (assembly GCF_028554395.1). Classification (NCBI taxonomy): domain Eukaryota; kingdom Metazoa; phylum Chordata; class Aves; order Psittaciformes; family Psittacidae; genus Pezoporus; species Pezoporus wallicus. The sequence goes on from NW_026642654.1 coordinate 796,851, forward strand.
GGCAAATCCTAGCTTGTGCAACACTGGTATCAAAATCAGCTTGACCCAGTAATACATTGCCAGTAACAGCTCGCAGTGAGTCACGTGCCGCCAACACTAAGTTTTCAGCAGCCTGAGCACCTGCAAGCAGCCTTGTTTTCGATTCCCACATAGTATATTGCGTGTCCGTCATTATCAAATGAAACAATGTTTTGAACTCATTTGGGATAAATACATGAGTATCACAGACAGACTGTATCAAATGAGCTGTATATGGGGCCCCGAGTCCATGGTCCATCACCATTCATCTGATATCTTTGATAAGAGCATACGAGAGACCTTCCCACTGTGGGTCTTGATCCGGCGCATCCTTTTCTGGATCCATAGGCCCCGGGTCAAAAGGACCATCCAGGTCATCATCAGAAATATCAGGCAGCAGAACCACAGGAGCAACAACAGCAGACTGATTTTTTGATCTCACGGCAGAGTCAGGCAAAGAGGGCAGTGGTAAGGGAGTCGAAGGTGCCGCTTCTACCCCCTGTGCTTGTGAGCCCACATGAAGTTTTACAGTTTCAGAAATAGCTTGCCACAGGCTCAATAAAGTGGCAGCAACTTTACCATTGTTTGTAGTACGGTCCCACAAATTAACACCAATTTTGTCCCAAATCTCCGGGGTATAAATATCAGTGGAATTAATAGATGGATCGACTTTTGATGCCCAGAGAAGGATATGTTTCAATTCTTCCTTTTCAACTTTTTTCCCATACTCCTTAAGAATCGTAGCAAAAACTTCCAGAACATTTCCCTGCTCTTTTGTTAAATCAGACCCCATAATTCTCAGTTGCTTAGCTGCGTCCTGCTAGAGGCAATCTGTATGGTTTGAATTCCCATCCTTTCAGCGTACACCTTTGCTAACTTTCAGCAAGCAGTTTGGCTGAGCCACGCCACCAGATCGACAACTAGTCGGTTTTCATGCTCCACATGGTGGGCGCCCCATGTGGCACTTCATGACACGGACTCAAGTTGATGCAGAGACTCAAATCCCAATCATAATGTTTCAGACCCTCTCACAACCCCCACATCCTCTGGCCTTCAATGCCCCTACTCATTGACCCAGGGCTTGTCAAAGCACCGAGGCCTCAGAGCTCATTCCCAAACTGTTCATGCAAATCTTATCACCCCACACCTACAGAAACAGTGATGTCTCTGAGCTAGCCAAACAGGACATTCAAATGAAATGCACTTTACCCATTAATGATCCAAATGATGTACCAGGCCCATCAGTGCTAACATACTTCAGTTCTCTGTTAAAGACTTACAAACTTTTATGGCACATTTTACATTCCCTTTCTGTAAGACTATGTGAGGCACAGATGGGACTCCAAATGATCCTCACTACTATTCGGTTGGAAATAAATACAGTAGACTTGACAGGAAGAAGCCCCTTGCCTTTATAATGTGTTTCCTCTAATAGTATTTTTATGGCTTGTTCTATTTTGGGGATATGATTGGCTTGCAGATGCTGGTTTAATACTTTTTTTCTGCTTTGTGCTGCAAATAATTGGAATTTAATTAATTCATATTTTAAAAACTCCAAACAAAGCATGGTGTTTAGCTTCAGTCTTGTGTTTACACAATGCTTGAATGCTTGCACTTTGTTTGCTATGCATCAGTTAAGATTTCTAAGCACAGGCAAAGCCCACCTGTCATCAGACAGGTAGTCAGTAAGGAATCAGCGGCTCTAAATCCATAGTGAGAGCAAGTTTGCTCAAATTAGGTAGTGATTAATGGGCAGTTTGAAGTCACTTGACTATATTCACCTCCTTAGTTTCATTTGTGCTGCTGAGATCTGTAGTTGCAATTGAGGTTGTGTCCACAATTGCTTTTCAGGTGTTTTAGTTTGAAAGTTTTGGTTTTCCATCTTGTCAAAAACAAAAGCCATCAAGCAACAGTGGATAACTGATTGTAAACCATCCTGTTCCAACCAAAGATGACTTTCCTTTTGTCTTGAAAGGTCTGTACCCTCAATTAAAAATGGAAGTTTGTCAAATTCTAAATATTGTCACAGTTAAATGCTCAGTAGGTTGGTTTGGTTTTTTTTTTTGAGGGGTGGATATAAACTAATAAAAAGTTTAAAATTGTAATATTTTGCTAAATGCTTTTTCAGCAGAAACTATTTTATTAAATTCATATTGGCTTCAGTGAAAATTGTGGTCAGTTATGAGCTGCATTTTTCAATCATTTTAATTATTCTCTTCAACTAATTCCATTCCTGGCAGTGTTCAAGGTCAGGTTGGACAGAGCCTTGGACAAGACATTCTAGGAAAGAGGTGTCACTGCCCATGGCGGAGAGGTTGGAACTAGGTGATCTTAAGGTCTTTTCCAACCCAAACCATTCTATGATTCTATAATTATTCCTATTTATTTGGATATACTTGGCCTCCTTCTATTTCTGTTATGGATTGTTGAGATCTCAGCCCTCATGCAATGTTTTTAGCACTTTTAGCACTTTTTCTGCCCAAATCTTGCTGACCAATTCAAAGTATATTGTCTGATTCTCTGATCAGATGTATATCTTTTTGTTTTAGACATCCTTTTCATTGGTCTGTGAATGACCACACTGACTCTTGAAGCAGAGTAGCTTCTTGCATTTTCTTCTTCAATCAGCTGAGGTCTGCTCTATATTACTGTACTGTATGTGAATACAATAATTCAGATACTCTTTCAGTAGAGGTTTTGCTACTGAGAAAAGAAACAAACAAAACAGCCTTATCACAGGTAACTGCACTAAGCATTTTTAAAGGATTCATCTGGAGTTCATTAAGCGAAAGGAACTTTATTGAGCCATTTTCTTTCTCACAAAACTGAGCTTGAGTAAACTTATTTATTGCATGGTAGCAGGAATAGAGTGCCGATTTGGGTGTTTCAAAAGGGAACGTTGACATGACCTGATAGTTAAGGTGGACTGTCTTTATAGCTCCTTGTGAATATGCCATAAGGTAAAATTTTTGTTATACTCCAGACATCATGAACCCTTCTATTTTTGTGAACAACAACTGAGGTCTAATAATGAGATTATTTTTTTTTTTCATTGAATTAAATAAAGAACTTTGAAACATCTGTGTACCAGAACAAAGAATAAGTGCATTACAGATAGGAAAAATAACAGGAGCATATTCAGTAGATGAGGCACTATGGACATTATGGACTCTGCTATTGTTGTATATTCCTTGTGTAAGCACCAGGATAAGATATTCTTCGAGATGTGGGGAATCTTAAGACAAACAAGATATCCCAAAGGATCTTGAAGGTCCCTTCTGTTTTCAAACTTTCGAAATACCAGTCAGCATGTGATAACTTTGCTCCCAAGGTTCAAGGAGCAAATTGTTCCTTCCTTTTTAAATATGGCTGCTGGGGTCAAAGGAACACCTGTGAGCTCTAGTGGGTAAAAGTGTGATTGAATGAAATTAAGTTATTCACTTGAGATAATTAAGTTTTGAGTTCTGTAGAAATTATCTAAGATGAAGCATCAAGAATATATGGCAGTAATCTTCAGTAGTGCACTGCCCAGTAGTCCGTACTCTCTAAGGCTCTTACAAGGTTTGCAGTTTATGAAAAACATTTAAGTGTTTCTGTTACACATTTTGGTTGCCATGCTAACTTGGCTTCCATCAGACTGCAACAAACCCAAAACACCTCCTTACATATTTGCTTTATGACATTTTATTAGAATGCCAATATAACAGTTTTATAGTAAATGTAGGATATGGCAGGAGACTAAAATAACACCATATTCGCTGAACACTTTAATCTAGGTTTAATAATTTTAAAGTTTTTAGACATTTGTAACTTAACCTGTGGGCACAATCTAGTAGTAACAGTGCTTGAGAGAAGTTATGAGGACTGTGCTCTGAGATTACAGTGGCTCAAATAACCTAGTGGTTCCAAGGGAAACTAAATCTTTATAAAAACCCTCAAACATCAGTTTAAACTGTTAACTTTAATTTTATTTTAAATTCATGTTACAGTAATTGCATCAAGCTGGGATTATGTGTGTTTTCTGATTTTGTTTTACAGCACTTCTGCCTCTTTTAACCATTTCCTCTACAGATGACTCTTTCTTGTTGCTTATTAATTCAACTTCTCCCTCACAGGGTGTACTCAGTTAACACAATATCTCACCAATAGGAGTTTTGCTGAAGCATTAGTGGCAGCACATGTATTTAATGCATTATGAAAGGAAGGGTATAAAGGTTAGAGTATGTAAGGATAAGGGCGTTTTTGCAGATTTGTCAAGTAAAAAAATAAATCTTCCATATCAGAAGAATGTAAGATTTCCATTATTATGGAAATACATATTTCTCTCTTATAAAGAAGATGATTGCTACTTTTTACTGATTTGGATATACCTTCTTCTCAAACACCCAGCAAGAATGGCAAAAGCAGCAATTTTTACAAGTTTTGCACGTCAATGTGTGTCCATGTTGTGGTGATTAACATGACATAACAGGAGTCCAAGATGCAGAAACTGTTGGGCAAGTACCTCTGAAAACCACACATCCCCTTTAGCCAAAATATTTGTAGCTTGGGGAAACTAGAATTGTTCTGTGAATTACTATAGACCTCAAAATAATCTTAGGGAGGAAAAAAAAAACTTTAAACTTTATTACCATTGTTTTACAGCAGAGGAAACTAGGAGACAGAAAGGTTAATGCCAAAAAATGTCACAGAAGGAGTCAACAGAGAATCTAGCTTCTTGTTTGAGCATTTTGAGAAAAATTCATGTTTCAATGAGGCTTAGGAGCCTATAGTGAGAGAAACAGGAAAGAATCCTTATATATGGTCATATGTATGCTTTTGTCTAGTGACTTTAGTCATAACTGCCCTGCTGCTAAACAAATAAATTTTTTAAATGGCACAGCCTCAATGCCAAGACATACTTCTTTCAACAAATGAAGGCAGGAAACCTTACTAGTGTTAGCAGAAAAGGAGATAACAACAGGGAAATATAAGTCTATAGAGAAGAAGTAAAAAGGGCAAACAGCAACCAGTACCATTGTCCGACGCAAAGGATGCTGTTTGTATAGGAAGTAAGTACTTAGTTAAACTTTTGCCCAATTTTTCCATTATATCTAAACAGCTTTAATGCAACTTGAATTTACTCTGAAAGGAATTAATATATGAGACATACCCTTTAAAAAAAAAACATAATAAAATACTGCTAATGAACAGCTGAGAAGATAGCAAATGCATCGATCCTCCATGGGTCATGTGTCTTGATATCCTTGATGGATATTTTTATGACTTAGTTTTTCATATTTCCTAAGCAGTATTTCTTCTACTTCATGTTGGAGATTAAGCACTGTACTGTCTTCACTGTAAAAAAATTTGCCTTTCCATGAAACCATTGGCCTCAGAGCAAAATGTTCAGTGACTCTATACATAAGCAAGTGACTAAGAAAACTCTGCCTTCTGTATATAATTGCCTGGACTAGTGAAAAAAAAAAAAACAAAAAACAGGTTAGCTTCTCCTTCCATCCTATCAGGAAGTTACAGCTTCTCTCCATACCACAGCACCAACCTGAGGCTACTCAGAAGCTTACTCTGAGTGAGAGGTATTATTTCAAAGACAAGAACAGACTGTTCTGCTGAGGAAGGGAACAAAGGGAATTGAACATTGACCAGACAGAAAGAAAAAGCCTGATGGGTGAGCTTTGCCACAGACAAAGTAGGTCAAGTGAACACTGCGGTTTTATCAATTTCCAGCCTTCAGCTGCTGCCCTAATCCATCTGTAGTTTAAATCAGCCTCTGGTTTTATGACTAAATACTCACCTCAAGTTACATGCCTAGCCCAGATTGTGCCTTTCTCACAAGGAGCAACCCAACGGTATTATGATTGACAGAGCAGAGATTAGACTGGTCATTTGGTGTACAGGAGCCCCATATATCTTCTTCTTCCTGATTTATAACAGGAATCTGAATTAGAGTATTTTGCTCTGAGGAAGCAGCACCTTTGCTCTGTAGGTGAATGTGGGCTGAGGCTCTCTCTCTAGCTTGCTTGACAAAAAAATCTGGTTTGGGTTGTAGCTTGTATATTAACTTGAAAAAGCTGAGTCCTCAAAAAAAAATTATTAAAGAATGGCTGGGAGCTGTGTAAGTGTGTAGCAGACACATTTTACTGATATTGTGTGAATGCAAGAACAGAGACATTTTACTGACAAAAACCTGGATGCTTCTAGGATTCATCCAAGCAAGCGCCTTAAGAGTTACAGCTGGATTTAAGTGTCTAAAGTGGCACTTAGATATCTAACTTGGTTTTTTTATATATATATAATTATTTACCTTTTTTAATTTTCTCTCTCAGTTTCAGTTTGAATTTCCCCTCTTGCTGGAAAATCTGTGTTACAAATTAACATATACTGGACAAATAAGCATATACCTGGCAGCTGGATGTATGCTAAATAATACCCTGCAGTATTTAAGGTCTTAATAAAGACAGTGACCCAAGAAAAGAAAACAACAAAGCTATAAACTTTAGTGCTGGCAGGTGATGAGCTTCTCACTGAATCTGTCTTCTTAGATAGCAGATTTTGGCTGCGCTGTGTTTATGTAAGGAGGAAATTCTTTCCTGTTAGGGTGGTGAGGCACTGGAATGGGTTGCTTAGGGAGGTTGTGAATGCTCCATCCCTGACAGTGTTCAAGGCCAGGTTTAACGAAGCCTTAGGTGAGATGGTTTAGTGTGAGGTGTTCCTGGCCATGGCAGGGGTGGGGTGGAACTAGATGATCTTAAGGTCCTTTCCAACCCTAACTATTCTATGATTCTATATACTCCTCAGCCATGATGCAACACATATCTACGGATCACCCTCTATTCCAGGTCCTGTCCAACCAGGCTACAGGAGTAAAGGATCACAATTTGTCCACACACCTCTCAGCCCTGATGAGTATGCTAATTTCTGTCCAAACAACCTAAAACACACAAAATACCCCCTCTCTCTTGAGAACATAAACAGTTGAGTGGGGAACTACTCTTCTGCCTGATGGAGAGAATTCATCTTGTAAACACTTTTACTGTCAAAACTTGGCTATGGAATCTCTGCACAAATTCTCCCTTTAACTGGCTTTGACTCGGTTCCCATCAGAAACAGTTTCCTCAACATGTGCACAGTTTCTTCATTGCCTTACCAGAAACCGTCTGCCAAAGATAGCCCACTGAGGGCAAATAGTAAGAAACAAAATAGCTGTTGTGGGATAGTGAGTGTGTCAGTGCAAAAAGAAAAAAGAGTGGAACAAAGGCCAAAGCTAACAGAAATCTGAACAGCCCTGGAATTGAGGAGGGAAAAGCTTTTCCTTCTTATTCTTGCAGCAAGTAAAGACCAAAACTCAGATTGGCTGTGTCTGTTTAAGTACCAGCTAAAGATTCTGAGTTTCAGAGAATGATTCCAACACTATTAGTTCCCCAAAGTGTGTAAAATCAATATTTTGGATTTGGGGTGCTTTGTCTGCTTTACAGACACAGTATACTAAAGTAACCTAAAATAGGACAGCTGAGTGTTGGGTCCAGCCTAAACGCTGTTGACCTTAGACATAATGTCTAGAACCTGAAAGGGAAGATACTCTAATAATACTTATGCTCAATGCTGTCCTGGGTTCAGCAGTAGCAGTCATTTTTCTCCTTCTTGGTAGCTGGTGCAGTGCAGTGTTTTGACTTTCGGCCTGGGAACAGACCTGATAACAACGATGTTTTGGTTTGGCCAAGGACTTTGTGAGCCTCATGCTCTGCCAGGGAGGAGGGGAAGCCCGGAGGAAGCAGAGACAGGACACCTGACCCAAACTGACCAAAGAGGTATTCCATACCACAGCACGTCATGCCCAGGAGGTAACTGAGAGTTACCCAGAAGGGCTGGCAGACTGCAGGGTTGGAGGAGCTATCGGTCGGTGCTTGGTTGGGTTGAGGGGGGGGGGGGAGTTATATGTTGGGTGGTGGTGAGGTGATGTATTCCCTTCCCTCATTGTTTCTTTTATCATTATTATCATTGGTGGTAGCAGTAGTGATTTGTGTTATACCTTAATTACTAAACTGTTCTTATCTCAACCCTTGGGAGTTGCATTCATTTCAATTCTCCTCTCCATCCCTCCAGGAGTAGGGGGAGGGCGGGGGGGGAGTGAGTGAATGAGCCCTCTGCCTGGTTTTAAACCACGACAAATGCACAGCCACTTTTCTTAAAAAATAGATGAGAACTAGACAAACATCTTTAATTATGTTGCAGTAGATGGGACACTGGCTCAGACCCACCACAGCCTGAAGAAGTTTGAAACTTCTGCTCCTACCCTATTTGAAAGTACCTAAAGTATTAGACTGACAACAAAAGAAGGCAACATGTGCTATTCTTTTGTGCACATACACAGACATGCACATACACACACATGCACACAAGCACTCAAGTTTATCTCTGTGCATCCACAAATCGTGCTTGATCATGAAACCATTATTGGGACCATTCCCTGGAAACTGTAGGGATATTTTTCCTTCTGGTCCTTTTTCTAACACTTGTAAGAAATGTTATACTTTGACCCTAAATGGAACTAAACACAGCTCCTAAGTGAATGACATGGTACAAGGATGGTGACTTGTGCGCTGGGAGAGATATATACACAGTGCAGGGCTAGCGAAAGTAGTGCAGCCCAAGGCTCAGCTGCAAACCTGAGCCATGGATACAACCAGTCTATCTATTCAGGCTGACCCCACCTGCCATGAACACAGCAAGTGATTCCCCTTGCCTCTGACACCTCGTTTTCTCTCCTGTGATGTGATGGCGGCAAAACTCATTCTCACTGCTTTGGTAATGCAAGAAAAACACCTAATCCTACAGCAGGGAATAGGAGATAGGGATTAATATCTCATATCAAGAGACCCTCTAACTCAATCCTTCCAGGAAATCTGTACCTGCTTAAAAGGCAACCGCATAATCAATGAACAGATGGCACATCTTTTCTTCTTGGCAATGAGAGCTGGTAAAGACAGGTAGCCAAAGCCATTCATCCTCCCATCCCCAGCAGAAATGCCTTTTAAGAACAAATTCTGACAGTTCTATTTTCTTGATGAATGAATGGTGGATGTGATCCTTGCCAAAAAGAAAACCCCCTCAAATGATTAATCTTTAATAAAACTTAAAAGGCTCAAGCATGTTCATGTGCTATTTGGAAAGATATGGTTAGCAGAAGTCATCGAGTTGTAACATCACCTTCACTTAACTAAACATGAAACCAACATATTTGGTGGGTTTAGGCCAAGTCTTACTAGGCAGGATTGTGCACTGCAAAGGCTACACCTTACTCACTGGTATTGTTTGGCAAGGCTTGATGGAAGCATCAACAGAGAAACCATAGATTGAATGAGCGGAGGATAGGGCTATCTATTTTACTACCTTGTATCCTGAAGGACTGAAGGCCACAAGCAACATGAGAGAATGATTCCATGCCAAATATTGCAGGAGTGTATTTGTGTACAGTAGATGCTAAAGAAATAGGGTCTAATATAGGTTATGTGAATAGCACTCTGCAGTTTCCTGCTTCTTTTTACTGATTCCAAGACAGTCTGCTCCAGAGGCAAACTTCTACATTGCACATTTCTAAAACTGAATAAGGTGGTGCTCTTCCCCATTATTTTTCTCACTTCCTACTCAGAAAAAAGAATAATTTCAGATATAATTGTTAGTGATTACCAGTGATCATTCTCTTGGTAATACAAGTTTTTTAAAAAACCCAGCCAAACAAAACACAAACACAAAAAAGTAGATACTTCAGAAAAAAAAATGGTTTTTTTTTCTAATTTCTCTGTATCATCCAGGTTTTTTTGACTATTCTAAACCCTGTGCATGTATCACAGTGGTAAAAGCTCACTGTATATCTGCAGGGTCCATTGTACATGGGTGTTAAACCCAATGTACTTCAATGATAGCTACCTTTATAAAGTCATAGAGACTGAAGGAAAACTCTATTGCAGAAGATTGCTTTGAAGTGAACCTTCAGCCTGATACTCAAAGTCAGGCTGTGTAAGTGATACAAAAATAATACCTGATAATAAGGATTCGGTTAAAAAAAATCTCACTCATTTTTGTCACGTTATTCTGCAAGAATGTTTTGGAGATTGAAATTTTGTTTTCATGAAAATCTGAGGAATATAGGGATGCTGTAAATTTTCTACTGCTTACATTCCCATGCTGAGACCTCTAACACAATGTATTGAGTCAAAGTAGAACAATAATATATGACCAGAAAGTTAATGAACATGTGAAAACACAAAGCAATCTCCATTGCAAAGGGCTTGCAATCCATTGCCAGACAAAAAAGGGATTATGCCAACAATACAGTAGTTCAGCTAATTCTAGCAATAGTTGACCTAAAAATTGGTGTTAAAAGTCTGAGGAATGCAAGTAAGAACAATAAAGTACAGATTCCACCTTCATGAAACAACAACAAACAAAAAAAAAAACCAAAAAAAATACAAAACAAACAAACAAAAACACAAAGCACAAAAAAACCAAACAACAGTAACAAAAACTCAAACCAAAACATTTTGCTGCAGAAAAAAAAAGGAAATATAATAGGAAGTTCTTTGAATGAGAAAAAAGGTTAAAGGGATACTATAGTCCTGTAAGACAGGAAGCCAGTATTGTATGGTCACTGGAATGTAATACTGTTACTTCCTGTGAGAAGTAAATGAAAGATATATAAATTCAACCATAGCTACAAACATCTGGATGCTCAGCTGCCCTGTTGGCTGAGAGGAAGCAGGTGCAGTTGTCCTCTTGGTTTCAATTAGCCTTATGCTATTCAACGTAGACATTACTGGAAAAGGCTAATGGCCCCCATATGGAAACATGACCAGTCCCACTGCAGTGGACAGGACTGTTTGGATCTCAGTGGAAGAAATAGAGCTTGGGTATGGTCAACCACAATAAGGATCTCATCTCTGAAGAACATAACCTTGTCCATACACTCTTTCCTCAGTAGACCCCCTCCCTTGAGCCAAGAGAGACATGAGAGAGCCTCAAGAAAATCTCTGTTAAGAGGAAAGAGACTCAGCTGGCCTGTACACAGCAACACTTCAAGTACTGAGGTATGCACTGACAGGATGTATCTGTTCAGAAAGTAGATTTGTAACTAACAACATTATTTAGGTAAACTGAATTAGAAAAAATAACTAAATCATACAACTGTCTGGTTTGTGAACAGCACAGTCTTACTCCAAAGGAGACTATATTTCATATAGTGTATGTTAATCAAGCCTATTTGTATGGATGAGTGTGACTGTATGTGCAAACGCCATGTACCCTGCCTTGGGTACCAAGCACCTTTGGCACTTAAATTGCTGTAGAAGCCACCATTAAGACCTTATCTGTATCTTTTGCCAAGGTACAAATTCAAAATGAAACAGCTGCAGAGAAAGTTCAAAAGGAAGATGGACTTAGAATCATAGAATCATAGAATCGTTAGGGTTGGAAAGGACCTTAAGATCATCTAGTTCTAACCCCCCTGCCATGGGCAGGGACACCTTACGCTAAATCATATCACCCAAGGCCTCGTCCAACCTGGTCTTGAACACTGCCAGGGATGGTGGATTCACAACCTCCCTGGGCAACCTATTCCAGTGCCTCACCACCCTAACAGGAAAGAATTTCCTTCTTATATCCAACCTAAACTTCCCCTGTTTAAGTTTTAACCCATTACCCCTTGTCCTGTCACTACAGTCTCTAAGCACTTGAAGCACTCATCTTTCTAAACACGGTTTGTTTACCTTGTATTCTAATACAGAAGCCAAGGGAGAAGAATACCAAGGAAGAGAAACAGTTTAAATTAGCACAAGAACACATAGGTGCAATAAATTGCCCAAGAGGTGTAAGACGTAGGATGTTAAAGTCTGAAATGGCTTTCTAATATCCATAAATAAACAAACAAAACCCAAAAATAATTCTCAGCAGTTTTAAAATGATGTATAAGAAATTACTGAGAAGGTAATCATGCTGGTTTTGGCTGGGATAGGGTTAATTTTCTTCATAGTAGCTGGTAGGTGGTTATGTTTTGGATTCGTGCTGAAAACAGTGTTGATAATGTGGAGTTATTATTGCTGAGCAGTGCTTACATCAGGTCAAGGCCTTTTCTGTTCCTCACCCCACCCCATCAGCAAGTAGGCTGGGGGTGCAGAAGGACTTGGGAGGGGACACAGCTGGGACAGCTCACCCCAGCTGACCAAAGGGATATTCCATACCATATGACATCATGCTCAGCATATAAATCTGGGGAAAGAAGGAGAAAGGAGGACATTTGGGGTTATGGTGTTTTGTTTTCCCAAGTCACCATTATGTATGACAGACCCCTGCTTTTCTGAAGATGGCTTGAACACCTGATGGGAAGCAGTGGCTGAAGTCCTTACTTTGCTCTGCTTGTGTACACCACTTTTTATTTCCCTATTTAAATTAGCTTTATGTCAATCCATGAGTTTTCTCACTTTCACTCTTCCAGTTCTCTCTCCCATCCCAATGGCAAGGAGGGGGGAGTGAGTGAGTGGCTGCATGGAGCTTACCTGCTGGCTGGGGTTAAACCTCAGCAATGGTACAAAACTGGATTCCCAGACAGCGAGGACCAAACTGCCTTGACTCAGAAAAAAACATTCAGGTTCAGTTTCTAGCCTTAGTTCATTCCCATAACTACAGGTCTCAGTGGTACCTTTAAGATATTTTCCTTCCCTAAGGTTTATGCTTAGAGTCACGATTTAAAAGGCAGCCTCTACAGCCTTCAAAGAACATTAAGAAATGTAAGCGCAGACCTCTCCCTTGGATAACAATCTGCAGGAGAAAAATCAGTATTACCTGATTCCAGCATTGCCATTCTTCTCTGGGAGGGGATGGTAATGATCTCAGGGTAGTAACTAGCCAGAAGAAGCTGTGATGTCTGACTAGAGAACAGCTGTTAGTGAAGATTAAGGTTCAGTTTTGAGACTAGCTCTAAGATATATGTAATGTCTTCAGCTGGTTAAGTCTGGAATTGTTTTCCATCAGAGTCAGAAAGAGTAGAGAAAGTTATTTGGGATATTCACTAGCCTAATTTTGAATATACTAAGCTGCAATATGAGATGCTCTTACTCAGATGTTCCATCTTATTCTGTCATAATTTATCTAAAGCTTTCCTCACCAACCACAAATGTCCTAGCACCTATGTTACTGTCTATTCTTGGATTTCTTTCTCTAGTATTTGAATGTAGGTGGAATGAAGATATGGGCAGGCTACCTCCACGATATGAGGTTACTCCAGGTGAGGTCTCACAAGAGCAAAGTAGAGGGGCAGGACCACCTCCTTCGACCTGCTGGTCACGCTCCTTTTGATGCAGCCCAGGATACAATTGGCTTTCTGGGCTGCAAGCGCACACTGAAGCCGGCTCATGTTCATTTTCTCATCAATCAACACCCCCAAGTCCTTCTCTGCAGGGCTGCTCTGAATCTCTTCTCTGCCCAACCTGTAGCTGTGCCTGGGATTTCTCCGACCCAGGTGTAGGACCTTGCACTGGGCATGGTTAAACTTCATGAGGTTGGCATCAGCCCACCTCACAAGCGTGTTGAGGTCCCTCTGGATGGCATTCCTTCCCTCCAGCGTATCAACTGAACCACACAGCTTGGTGTCATCGGCAAACTTTCTGAGGGTGCGCTCCATCCCACTGTCCATGTCAGCGACGAAAACGTTAAACAAGACCAGTCCCAACACCGATCCCTGGACACCAGTCATTACTGATCTCCAGCCAGACACTGAGCCATTGACCACAACTCTTTGTGTGCGGCCATCTAGCCAGTTCTTTCTAATGGAGTTTATTTCATCAGATGTGGAAGGACATTAAAATCATAGCCAGCTAGCACTGCCAGCAATCCCTGTTCTCTGGGCACTACTGCCACATGCTCAAAAGACAGATTACTGTATTCTGTTTGACATGAGACCTCTGCTTTTCCTCAGCTCTCTTTCCTCATTCATGTATGCTTGAAGTCAGAAATCCATGTCTCTGGTCCTGCCCTAAATCTGCCAGAAAAGAAACACTGGCAGTTTACTGATGCTTTATGTGAGCAAGGTTTTGTGAAAACATATACAATTTATGAAGCAATTTTGGCAAACTGACAGTTCCAGACAAATTCTCCCAAAATTACTTAAAAAATTACATTGCGAGTAAACCAGGACAGAATATAACGGTAGCCAAGACAAGGCCAAGTCAAAGAAAATGCAGACTGCTAGCAGCTATTTTCTCCTCTATGAAATATGATATCTAATATTTTCTCTACATAATCCCTGGCAGTTTAGTGAGTGTTTTTACCTACCTTTTACATATGGATATACCAGAGCAGAGAATTGATCAAGTGATTTGAACAAAGCTATAGATGAGATTGGTAGAATTGGTTGACCCAACCCAAGGCCTCTCCATTCACACCCCCTTTTGCCTCTTTCTTGGGTAGGGAAGCATGGTTTATTGTTCACTTTCACTGTTACACTGGTGACATCCTCTCCTCAGTTGCTTAATTGCATTTGTTTACTCCGCTGGTGCTCTCTGATCATCCTTATTACCACAAACTGAGCAGAAATTGTTATTTTGCTGTGCATCTGTTAGATCTGTTAGACTGTTTTCTCATTATTTTCTAAATGAGCTCACAGGAACCTCTTTTAATTATTTTGTCTCTTTTGGACAATATTTCCATTTTGGCTTCTCAGTATTATGCTTACATTTTATGATATATACATCCTTTTTTTAAATTCTTCCATTATTTCTGGTTTCTATAATTTGTTTTGAACTTCAGTACCTTTGTAATTTTCATGATGAAGAGTATTGAATTGAAATTTTGATATAATATCAATTGAAAGTATGGGCTTTCAGTAAGTAAGGTCATATTTCTCTACTGCTCTCTTCCATTTTTGAGAACTCTCCATGTTTTCTTTTCCTTCTCTGCTTTGTTGGCTATACTGACAACTGAATTCCCACACGTTGCTACATGCTAACCTCACACTGCGTGCTGCCCCCTTGCATGGGACACTTGGTTACTGAGTCTGGACAAGCCCAGCCTTCACTGCCTTCTCCATTGCTGAGTACAAAACCTGCTGGCTGTGAATCTTTTGTCTGTGGCTTGTGTGTTCACAATCCCAACCAAGAAACAGTAAACCCAATATTAGCTCTGTAGAATGTAGATGTTTGGGGTTATTGTGCAATGGTCTACCCAAAGTGGATTGGAATCAGCAAGATCTGTCATCTAGCTTAGCTGGCTGTAGTGCAGACACTAGGAAAAAAGGTAACATTATATACCTGACTTAATTAATTGACAAAAAATATCTGTTACCTCTACTAAATAGTCTAGTGTTTCTTACCAAAATGTCTACATGTGAAAAGGTAAGTCATAAGATGGTGAGCTTCAGCATGGGGAGCTGTTCCCTTTACCATTGCAGGAATGAAAACTATTTCTAATGACATGTCATAATCTCCAGTTACTCTTTAGTAACAGTAAATAAAACTAGTAGTAACAGCAAATAAAATGCTCTGTGGCAACACAAGGAAACCACAATGATTCCTGATACAATCATAAAGGGAAAAAGAATTGGATATACACATTTTAAAATAGTATTTAACAAAACTCACCCATACAAAAACATTTAAGCCTTGTGGGACTATTATTCATAGAATCATAGAATAGTTAGGGTTGGAAAGGACCTTAAGATCATCTAGTTCCAACCCCCCTGTCACAGGACAGGGACACGTCACACTAAGCCATATCACCCAAGGCCTCGTTCAACCTGGTCTTGAACACTGCCAGGGATGGAGCATTCACAACCTCCCTGGGCAACCCATTCCAGTGCCTCACCACCCTAACAGGAAAGAATTTCCTCCTTATATCCAACCTAAACTTCCCATGTTAAAGTTTGAACCCGTTACCCCTTGTCCTATCACTACAGTCTCTAATGAAGAGTCCCTCCCCAGCATCCCTATAGGCCCCCTTCAGATACTGGAAGGCTGCTATGAGGTCTCCACGCAGCCTTCTCTTCTCCAGGCTGAACAGCCCCAACTTCCTCAGCCTATCTTCATACGGGAGGTGCTCCAGTCCCCTGATCATCCTCGTGGCCCTTCTCTGGACTTGTTGCAACAGTTCCATGTTCTTTTTATGTTGAGGACACCAGATGTTGAAATATTTCATGTTGAAATATTTGATTACTGCTATTCCCAATCATCAGTACAAAACAGTGTCACACAGAGATTTTTCAGATTAATAATTTTTTTCTTTAAGATAGAAGATTCTCAAATCGAGGCTTTAACTGGAGAGAGCATGAACTGTGAACGACTTAGCTGCTCTGAACTAATAAATACTGATTTTCGCAAATGCTGGTGAGAAAAGCGGAGCACTAGGAGGGGGCTGGCCAGCAGGTGGCGAGTTTTCTTCAGGATTGCACTTGCAAGAGAAGATTTTGATGGTCCTGTCTGCTCAGTAGTGCCCTGACTGTATTATTTTTACAGTTCTACGCACAAAAGCCTATCTCAAAATAACCTTAAGGGCCTGACCCCAAACCACAAATAGCAGGAAGTTCTCAGTTAAGGCTGAAATTCTGTCAGTATTAAGTTCCCCCTTGGACGAAGGTATTACAGCATATTTCGTATTTAGGATCACCTGACGCAAGAAGCCCCCCTGTTAGATGACCTTTATCTCTAACACTTCTGCATAGCTGTATTGTCTTTCCCACTTGACTCTTAACTTCCTTTACTTTTGTGACTTTTAGCTGATCCCTCGTCTTTATTTCCACGTAGTATCAGTGGGAATTTATATACTTTATGAAAGCTAAGGCTAAAATAAAAACAAAACAAAACAAAAAACAAACCAACCCCCCCCCCCCCCCCACACACACACACACACAAAAAAAAACACAACAAAAGGAATGCCATTTTTTTTTATAAAGCTGGTATATATTTAGAAGCTGCTAAAACCAGGAAAGACATTGTGAGTAATTATACAACTAAAATTCTGATTTTATATAAATCATCCTCAATAAACCTCATTTTAGGGTTGTTCTAAATAATAAAATTCTTGCCAGATTAGTATTTCTATCTACTTTAGCCAGACACTATTTCAGTATGAACACCAATAATACTTTGTGATAAAATAGCACTTTTCCACCAAGTACAAGCCAAGAAATTTAATCCACAATGACACAGTATTGCAGTTGTTAGATATTACTGTTACTGAACATGTTACTCACATAGATGTCTGTGCAAGGAAACTAGAACTCCAAGGCTGCTTCAGTCATGTGGTCATGTCAACAGTGTACAGGGCTAGGGATCAACTGGCCCCTGGAAATCACCATCACATAAAAGAGAGGGGGTATGGATATGATTTAGAGGACTGGGGACTGATGTCATTGAACTAAAAATGTCCTTGTCCCCTGTAGAGGGCTGGCCGTTGTGTCTGCCAGCAGCACAGGTCAAATAATTGCATAGCTGCAGCCAGCTGAAGGGGAAGCAGGACTGGGGTCACCGGCTGTTGACAACACATTTGTGTGCAGTGGAGAAGGTGACCTCAGTGTATGTGCCTTTTAGTCCTGTACTGGATTCCCCTGTTACTTCCAAAAAGCTGAAATAGTGGCAGTCCCAGCTATTCACTGAAATAGTGAATGTCCCAAACCTGTTTTTAAAGTTAACCCCAGTGACTGCTGGGCCTGGCTCTGACCCCCCATGCAGGCTTTCCAAGGCCCAGGCTGTTTAAAATACCATCCACATTTCTAAGGTGTAGACTGTGAACCAATGGATCTGACCCAGGAGAGCTACCTCAGGAGCCTGCCCAAGGCTGCAGAGTGGGTTTGCACAGGATCTTAACAAACTTCAGCACCTCTACACTCTGCTTTCTGTTCTGGACAGGCATGGCTGTTGGCGTATCAAAGGCATGGAAATGAAATGCCTCAGTGCTTACAGCAGGAAGAAGGTCAGAGTTCTGCAACACAACCTCTGGTCAAATCTTCCCTCATGCTACTGCACGTGGATTGAATGTGCTTTTGGGCTCTGGTGCCTGGTCTTCCAGAGTAAGGACATATGAGAATTGGCAACTGACTGAACTTAGAGCCTGGTTTCATTATGTATCCTAAGATCTATGTGAACAAAGCCAGAACAAGACCCCAAATAATTAGCATATAAAACCTCGAATCCTGTACTGCTGTATTACCATCTCCAGTCCTTCTAAGCACAAAGCAGATGCTGAATTGCTGACAAGTGTTTCATGTGTTAAGTCCTAGGAGAAGGATTACTACTTTTCCAACTACTTCTTGCACCAGAAAAGCTTTCATTTTCGTTGTAATGAGATTCTTGTCAAGTAGGTGTATGATCTATCATCTACTGCAGGTATAAGCTTTATTAACTTCTGGTGATGAAGCCTGATAAAAATGCAGATTCAGAAAAGACTTATCTCACCTTCAGGCATGAATTGAGATGCCTAAAATAGAGAACATTGGCTCTGTGTATGTGCCAGCATATAGGCAATTTAAAAAAACAATAAAGGTTTCTCTGAAGTGTGAATCAGATCTCAACATGGGTTGCATTTACTTCCACTCGCTAAAGAACTGGGATCCAACACTCCTAAATAGGCACAACAGTGTAATTGGAAGAGTTACACATCTGGACTGAGGTACAGGTATAAGTGAGGTCAGAGAATGAGTTTCCTCTGCTTCCAGGAAGTGCTGGATGCACTGAGGGTTACTAGCCCAGTGTTATTGTGACGAAATCCCTTGAGGGAAGATAAATCTTGTGGAATCCTGATTTCAGTCCTGTGATTGACAGACCATGGCAAGCAAATATTGCCTTTATTCCTTAAAAGTTATGGAGTCCTCCTGTAACTGTTAACTATAGTAAATATAAGCTTTACCAAATATGTTATTCAAAAAATACCAAAAGATAAAGCTGGCTGATATTCCTTGAATCAATATACATATACCCCTAATTCTATCATGCATACCATAATGCTGTCTATATCTACATATACATACAAAGGTAATTTCCTATTCTACATGTGTGTATGCATATATGTATACATGTACATGTATACATATGTAACTCTGGTTCCATACGTACCATTCTGTTAGAAATAACTCTTTCACCTCTGTGAGAGACCGTTCTTTGTGATCCTTTTTCCTGGCCAAACTTGAGCCGGATGAGTTGGAAGATACCCCTACTATATTTCCAGGCTAGCAGAAATGCATATTTCATAACAGTAGAAAAAGGACTTCTTTTTAAAACATGTGGCATAGGCATAATCCACTTGCTGTGATGTCCAGGCTTTGCTGGCATTCCACTTGAGTGTCCCAATTCACACTGGTCTTTGTCTCTCAGGCCCTCATGTCACCAAACTCATGTCACCAAAATCTTTCGTTCCTGCGGGGTCACTTAATCTTTACTCAGTTTCCAGCAGATAAGGGAATTGTATGTAAGTGAATGCAATGTACACAAGTCATTCCAGCCACCCTTGTTTTAAATGAACTTTTTTAAGAAGCTGGTTTTGACCTGATAGAATATAATGCTTTCAAGGGAACCATATAGCCATTACAATCCATCATATAAATGAATACTTAGGGATACCTAAATCCAAAGGTTATTTGACTGTTCCATATTTACTTGCACAAAAGGGGCCAGAGGATAAACCCCTCAAATCTGCAGTTAAAACATCTGTACTTAGGAATTTTTTCTTAAATTTGAGCACATACATCAACTTTCTCAGGTTTCCAAAATTATCAGTTCATCTTAAATCAAAGTGACCCCCAGCATCAAATTATATTTTGGATGTATATTACTAGCAAATTATCAGTTCAGAAAATCAAAGTGTTTCAGAATGATAAAGGTATTTTATATGACCAGTTCTGATTGTGGACTCTGGCTTCTCTATAACCTGATGGCTCTTTATGTGTCATTAATTATTATGTACTGTACTCCTTTAACATCTATGGTAGATACTGTAAGGTTGAGGAAAAGCAAGCAACATGAAATATAAAAACGTTCTCCAAGCCCTGCTTTCGCTTCCTTTTGTTGCTCCCTTGTAATGTAAAAACAGATAAATTGTTTCCTCTTTCAAATACAACAAAAAGAAATGACTCCTGGGAGGAGCCCTGGGATGCCAAATTTGAGCCTGGATTGAATTTTTATGACCACTGTAAAATCTCCTGAAAATAGGAAATTATAATGGAAATGCTGACTCTCGCTGCACCAGTGTGAGCAGCACCGCGACGGCATTATTAGTGATCTAAAGGAGCTGGAAGTTGAAGTGGAATCATTTGCACAACCGACTTCACACCGCTTTGCAAACAAAGGGGGGGGGGGGTGTGTGGGGGGGGGGGGATGGGGACGGAATCTCGCACTTAATTAGTTGCTTGCAAAATCCAGTGTGATTCTTGAAGACAAATCCCCTATCGCTCTAGTCCGTGCCCTGGATCTCCTTGCCGAGCCCACAGCAGTTGCTGGCAGAGGTCTGTCCCTGCTAGGTGACCAGCCCACGGCGCGGGGACGCTGAGCTTACGCGCCGGCGGATCGCTCCCCCTCTGCTGCAGCTCGCAGCGAGAAGGCAGCGATATAGTAAGGCGCTAAACCAAATCTCAGCACCGCGCTAAAAATCAACCAAACGATTTCTCCCTCGTTAACAAAATGGAGATGCGCCAAAGTTTGAATTTTATCGTCAGGAAGCCTTAGAAGCAGAATTTTAAAAATATTGCAAAAGTTGGCATAACAGTGTTATAACCATCACAGTGCTGGTTTTCCTTTGGCGGTCGGGAGCATCAGAAGAGCGTTTACTCCCACCGCGGAAGCAGTTTCCGCATTGCTTTGCCGGTATTCTTCCGCGTCTTGTTTTTAGCAGCTCATTAAAATAATAAGGCTGATTAAAATTAAAATAATGGGACCTGAGGAGCGACCTAGGTACCTGGGACGGGGGGAGGAAGAGGAGAGCCAGTTTCGGAAAAGGAGTGCAGAACTCCCCCTCTGCCGCCTGCGCTCGTCTCCGCGGACACCCCTCTTCCAGTGCGCGCTCTAGTGCTCTTCGGGCTCACCCTCGATGGGCTCGTTTCCCTTCGTGGCTCCCCCGTTTCTATCTGAGTCCGGTTTATCCGAGGGAGGGGAGCTGTCAGAACCCACATACTCTAATCCTTCAAGGCGGTCAACACCAAAATAGCAGGAAGAGTTAAAAAACAGGCAAAGCGAAGGAAAGCGGGAAAAAAAAATAATAATATCTATCTGTAGATCCCAGATGCCACTGCTAAGCAGGGGGCCTGTCTCGGGGGCGACATCTTGCCCGGGGAGGTATGAGGACAAGGGGAGCACACCGCAGTGCACTTGTGCTCGCTCTTTCCTGCGCGCTCGCCACCGGAGCTGGCTCCATCCCCCCAGCGAAGCTCCGGGAGCGGAGAGGCTTTGGAAACACAGCAGAGCACAGCCGGCTGCTCTGTCCCGTTCTCCGCTCCCTTCCCCCGGGAGGTTTGGGAACAGCAGGGCTGCCGATCAGACGCAGCTTTGACCAGGCACCCCCCACCTACAGCCGCGTTGCGGGGGGCGAGATGTTTGCTGTACTTGGAGCAGCCAAACATCCCCACCCTGACCAGACGGACCCGCTTCTCCTCGCAGTCCTTGCGAGGCGCCTGCCGCTGATGCTTCGCAAGTGGCATTGCTATTTCTCCTCAAAAAGAGATTTTTCGAGGGACAAGCACCGTTCCCCAGTGGGGAGAATGTCCCAGGGAAGCAACAGGGAGTTTTCCCCTGGACATGGCTACGGGATGGGCCGGGAATCGTTATTCTCGCCGGAGTTTACTGGGTCCCGGAGGTGAAGCTGGGTATCCCAGCTGAGGGAGAAAAGAGGGTCAGTAAGGTTGTGCAGCCCTCTCCCAGCATACTGTAGGTGCATCCAGGGATGCCCGGCATCCACAGGAGCTTAAAACAGAGGAGCGATCCCCAGTACCTGCACTGCGCAGGATTAGCCCTTGAACCCAGAATTCGTTGGAGACGAGGTGACAAACGCACCTGGCTCATGGAGGGAGAGAAGGGGACTTGTCTCCAGGTTCGATCCCCGTGCCCCTTAAGTCTGCTCTGCCGTCGGGGCACGAAGCCGCCCCATCGGAACAGGCACCGGCGTGGTCAGGAGGCAGCGCTCGGTGCCGGCCCCGGCGCTGCGGACGCGGAGCGGGGAGGCAGCCCCCGTGTAGTGGCCGGATAGTGCCGTTCTGGGTGCTGCTCCCCACAAAACGGGTGGCGCAGCCCGGGGCGGGGGGGCCTTCGCCCTCCAGCTACATGGAGCAGGATGTGGCTGGGGAAGGTTTCGAGCAGGGGACACAGGTGGAACGTAGGGACAAGGACTTTGGTCTCCCCCATCACCCCACAGATTTCTCCTGAAACGAATTGAGTTTCGCTGTCACGTCTAAATCCTACAAACGTGGCTTTGGGAGCAGATGCCTTCATTTTTTATGAGTCTCTTGAAGTTGTAACATTCCTAATCGACAGCAGATCTTCGCTGTGGAAAAGCGCAGTGTATTCCCTGTGTGTCAGTACTAACAGTGGTTTTGTATCCCGTTCCCGGTATTAGGTTCCCCACCGTTACAAGTTGACATAATGCAAATTAGCAAGGGACATCATAAAAATCCATCCGAGAATAAAGGCTTTGGAACAGCATATCCGTCATAACTTAAACACCAGATATTTAAAACAAATGCACTTAACAAGACAGTTAACCTGAAACTTCAGTTCAATCGCCAGTGGGTGGACAAGTCCAAACATTTTTATTTTTTAACAAGTACCTAAATATCAGGCTATACGTTATCCAGGCAGCTTTCAGCTACATTTCCAGTAATACTCTGGGATAGAAAAATATCCCAACGTCCCGCTTTGATTATAAACTATTTTCGCGTGGGAATAATTTTCTGTTCCCCTCTCCTCTTTAGACACTGGGATCTTTTACTGCCCTTTATTTCGATGCGTATTTCTTTCGGAATGATGGTTTCTGTAACTGGAAGCGCATTTTTTAAATTGTTATATATTTTGTTCCTTTGAAGGCAGCACGCTCAGGTAATCATTGCTGATGCCGTGTTTGCCATCTCAACTAATCTGCTACTTCTCTAAGGGAATTGCGACTTTTGTTTCAGTAATGCACGCACCCACCCCCAGCTGTATCAAGATGCTTCCTCTGGGAAAAGAGAAATCTTCATCTAGAACAGAGTATCTCCGGTCTGTTTCTTGAGGATCTTCCATTTCTATTCTGACAACAGGACTCGAAAACTATTTTGGAAAATGAAAACTTATTCGAAGGCGTCAATTTACAGCATCGGGCACAGGATCGCACTCTCTACAATTCGACCCCCAGACCAGTGCAAAGGTTTGGAATTTATTTGGGGGCGCGGGGGGAGGAGGAAGAGAGAAGGGGCTGGGGGGGCGGGGGGGGGGGGGAAGGAGGAGAGAGCCGTAATAAAGAAAGAGAGAAAGAAAGAAAGAAAGAAAATAACAGCTCGAAATGAGAGAGAACAGGAGAAGCCGGATTGAGGGAGAGTTTTTGCTTCGCCTTTGCCTCATAAAAATGCCACTCGTTTACAAAATGAGGGAACGAAAACCTCTTCGTCTGCCCAGAGCAGTGAGTGGAACTGGACTCCGGATTCCTCAGAAATAGAGATGTTTTGTGGATGAAATGGCAGTGCTATGGTCTTGCTTCACCACGCCACTGTCGTGTTCATGAGCGCTCATTCTGCAGGATGATAACGTAGCTCTCCCTCGTTGCTGTTTTGGTCATGGTTTTTGCTATTTGTTTGCTTGTTTTTCCTTCGGAGATGGGCAAAAATCGGTGTAACAACGGGAGTGACATGAACAGTAAAAAAACACATGCTTGTCCTTGAGCACGGTACCATGTTATCCTGACGGATCTGTCTTCGCTAGCATATTATATTACCCTGGTTCCTCAGAACAATGTAATACACCCAAGCAATTTTCCCCCCTTCACGGATCTAAAGGAGTGTGAATGGATGGATGAATAGAAAAACAAATAAGCAAGGAGATTATGGCCTCAGGATTAATTATAAAACACGTTTAACCTTTTTCTTTCGAGGGTTATTTTGTTTTGCCTGCTTCGCCCGGGTAGTCTGCCTCCCCCGGACTAAGGACGGCTCCGCGGCACCCAATCCGCGGGGGATCCGCTGGATTTTGCATGCCGTGGATCCCCTCAGGAGTCCAGGGAGGGACACACCAGCTCCGGGGAGCAGGATGGACAGGAAGAAGGCACAGAGGTCAGGGGCGCTGGGGTAGAAAGTGGGAACCGGTAGGGATGCTGGGGCAGGGGAAGGAACCGGCTCTACCCCTGGGGTGGGCTCTTTGCAGTTAACCGGCTCTTGGCATCCTCTCGGGGGATCTTCTCAGAGAGGGAGAACAATGTGCAGTATCCAAATCCCTATGGTTGGAGCAGATCCCTCCCCCAGCCTCCCCCCACTGTTTTTTTTTTTCCCCTTTCTTTCTGCCTTTCTACCCTCCTGCCTTCTCCCCCCGGGGGCAGGTTCCGGAGAGTCCTGTCCCGCGAATCAGCGGGGAGGGGGCGTAGCGAGGCCGTCCGGGAGCGGAGGGGAGCGGCACGGAACGGTGTGGAGTGGCGGACCGGGCCAGGGCAGGCAGCGCGGCTGGGACAGTGCAGAAAGCAAGGGGACCCCCACTCCCCTTCCTTTCTCCGTGCGGCTCCTCCGAGGGGGTCCGAGAGTAGCGGGCCGCGGGCGCGGAGAGCGGGGGCGGGGCGAGATCAAGCACTTGCGGGAGGCGATCCCCAGCTGCCGCGCCTTCGGGAGAAACGGGTTGAAAAGTTGGTTCTTCCCAGCCAGAAAACTTTCTCCCCGCGTGCGCATGCCCGGAGCCTGGTGGGAGGTTGAGGGGGAAGCTGGGGGGGTGGGGGGGTGGGTGGTGTTTGAAATAAGGAGGAGGCTGGAGAGAAGGGATCGGTTCAGTCTGAGCTCGGCTGCTCCCGGGCGCGTTTGCACTCCAGCAAACACAAACGGCGCCGGGAGCAGGAGGAGGTAGTGCAGCTCCGTGTCCATCAGCCGGGGCACCTGGCCCTGCTGCTCGCTTTGGTTTGCCGGTCCAGCCGGCGGAGCAGTGGGGTGGGGGGACAGCGCTGTGCCCTCCAGGCCAGCACAGACACTGACACCAACCTCTTTTATTTTTTTTCTGTTTGTTTTTGTTTGTTTATTTGTTTTTTGTTTTGTGTGTTGTTTTTTTTTTTTCCCTGTTATTTTATTTTACCAGCTCAGATTTAGCCCAGGATCTTTTAACTGCTGCCAGCGGTGGAGCACAGATCGGGATTAGGTAAATAAAAAGAGCAACTCATTCTTTTTGTTTTCTTTTTTTGTTTTGCCAAGCCTCGGGGATTGGGGATATAGATGCAGACACCTCCATTTCTCTCCCTCCTTTCTTTCTTTTCCCCTATCTTCTTCCACCATCCCCTTGATGGTGCAGAAGTGGGGAAGTTGTGGTTCACGTGAGGAGGACTGTTCTCCGTGGAGCGGGTAGAGGGCTGTGGGAAGCCTTCACATGGGTCTCGGCTATTTTGATGCTATTTAAAGATTTATCTTCCCATTTCAAATATGTTTATCTACCTTTGAGGAGAAGCTGTGTTTTCAACCCTAGCTAAAAATTACACATACGAGCTGCAAAACAGAAGCCTGAATGTCCTTTGAAACTTCAGCTTCTCTCCTCTCGATTCTTTACTTTTATTCTCTCTTCTCTCTCCTTTTCTCTCTCTCTCTCCTCTCCTCTCTCTTCTCTCTCCTCTCTCGTCTTCTCTCTCCTCTCTCGTCTTCTCTCTCCTCTCTCGTCTTCTCTCTCCTCTCTCGTCTTCTCTCTCTCTCTCTCTCCTCTCCTCTCTCGTCTTCTCTCTCCTCTCTCGTCTTCTCTCTCCTCTCTCGTCTTCTCTCTCCTCTCTCGTCTTCTCTCTCCTCTCTCGTCTTCTCTCTCCTCTCTCGTCTTCTCTCTCCTCTCTCGTCTTCTCTCTCCTCTCTCGTCTTCTCTCTCCTCTCTCGTCTTCTCTCTCCTCTCTCGTCTTCTCTCTCCTCTCTCGTCTTCTCTCTCCTCTCTCGTCTTCTCTCTCTTCTCTCCTCTCCATTTTTAATGTTTTGAGGTTCGAGAAGCCTTCTCTGCTTCCTCCCAAGTCCCTAACAGAAGAGAACCTGATGTTTATATTTGTCTGAATGGATCAAAACAAGTTCAGAGTAGGGCAAGTCTGAGCTTTTCTCGAGGCCGAGCCTATAAAGTGTCAGTGCAAAGCCGAGGATTAGGGTATAGTTGTTACAGTTGGCTTCTGGGAGGGAAATATAAAAACAGAGCGTTTCGGAGTTGACCGTGGCGCTGCGGGACTCTTCCGGTCACACACGGGCAGGGCAGGAGGGTGAGCGCTGTGTCCCAGGCAGGTGCACTGGAGGTCCAGTTCAGTAAGACCGAAGTCAATCGACACAAGGGACAGCCCCGCAAAGCGGGGTCCGGCTGCTCCCGTTCCGCAGGGCGCAGCTCAGGGGCGGCGGGCCCTCGCTCGGCCCGGCCTGGGCATGGCCTGGGGCCCTGTCACCCAGAGTGTCTTGCCCCCCCCCCCTCCACCCGCAACTACTCCTGCTGCGGCCGTGGGAAGCTAGGAGTACCGAGGGAAGAAACTCTTGCTGCTGCCGGAGAGAGGAAGCACTATATTCGTGCACAGGGGAGGCACCGGGCGTCTCTCTAGGGAGAAAGCGAGAACGAATCTTATGCCGGGCGCCTTTTTACACCCAAGGGAATAAAAAAAAACACTCGCACAGAACTCCCAAACCAACCTAAACGCTTCTGTAGGGAGAGAGTTGAGGAGCATGGCCCTGCGACCACCCCCAGCCCGTGGGGTCACTGTCCCCCTAGCCTTGGGACCCGAGATGTGGTGGTGGTTGTTTTGGATAAAGGCTGCCCCGGGAAGCGTAGCCATCGCTGGTGCAGTCGATCCCCGGCTATTATTATTATTATTATTATTATTATGGACTAAAATCCGGCGCATTCATCCGCTTTCGCAGTGGTGGTCTGAAGAAACTTGTCAACAGTGATTTCGCGATAAAATGTGAATGATGATTTTATAAGGATTGAGCGCAGATATCCAAGGCACATGCTGAGTCTTTCCAGTCCTCATTAATGTTAGCAATTAACTCTTTCACGCTCAATTAGCCCCGAATAAACCTGCTTTAACAGATTCTGCAGACTTCATTAATACTTTTAATAAATCTGTGCTGAGCAACGCACTCGAAGAGCACCACGCTCGAATAATGGAGAGCGAAAGGGCAATTTTATTCCCTTTCCAGTTAGTTTCCTAAACACAGATAAATTCTAAGCTCTGTTTCCTAGCTTAAACTGACAGGAAGGGAATATCTCGTTCCCTCAAAGGGGACAAAATAGGTAGGTGGCAAAATGCTGCACACTGATGTGATGGTGGCTGAAAGGACAGGGCTTCCACTAGACTTTAAAGGCAAAAGAGAGGGACTTTTTTTTGACAGATGAACCTGATTGTTGTAGTTTGAGGCTGCGAAAGAATGCAGCATTTTATGTCCGCTACTTTATCATGTTTGTAAAAATAAGCAACCTTCTCGGAGTAATTTACCTCCTCCATTCTTCCATGTGGAACTAATTAGCAAACCTCATTATTTATGAGTCAGGTATTTAATGTAACAAATATCCCTTTCAAAGGACAGATCGGAAATTGATAATTCAAGGTAGAAAGGAAAAACACAGAGTAGCCACAAGGTGACTTAAAAATCCACTTAATTTCGCCCCTTGCTACGCTACCAGCAAAAAGCCGGGTGAATTTCTCTTTTCCCTTTTCTACTTTTTTTTTTTTTTTTCCTTTATGGCGCACAAAGGAGGTAGAATTTAATCTGGAAGGTTAAGTTTACAATGGTCTTAAAACAATGGCAACTGGACAATAGCATTACCGTATCTTCAAACAGGACAAAGGGTAAGAAAGCTGGAGACAGATGTAGTCTTTCAAGTTTATGATCCTATTTTGCAGGGTAAATTTATCTTGGCATGAGTGGGATTTGTTTCAGTCAGAACACAAGTGGTTTGTTCTTGATTACTCACTGAGCTAGTTTGTATTAAGAAAAAAAGGAAAACCCCGCACAGTTTTATTGTTGGGGGAATTCAAGCAGAGTAGTCGAGGGGGTCTTCTTCTGTTAAAAAAAAAAAAAAAAAAAAAGAAAAAGAAATTAAAAACAAGCTCCGATAACTATCTATTTACATGAGACAGAATTAAAGGTGGAGGTGACACAGAAATCAAAGAAACGTTGATCTCTGCGGGCAGCGGGAGAGTGGAGGGTTCCCGCACTGTGCGACCCGCTCCCTTTGATGTCCTGGAGAGAGGGGACTTCTGTATGAAATACTCTGCTCTTCATCTGCATTTTTGACTAACCCCGTTGCACAGAGCAAAAGTGTAACTTACATTTCTGGAAAAGTGCCAAGAAACTTGTACTAATGTGAACACTCTGCTCCCACCTCCCCTTTTCTTCTTGGTTTTGTGGTTTTGGGGGGGTTGGTTGTTTGTTTTGTTGGGTTTGTTGTTTTTTTTTCTCCTTCCTTTCTTTTCCCCTTGTTGTCTTTTTTTTTTTTTTGAAAAGTGTTAACACTTCTCTGGGAAAAAAGAAAAACAAACGCGGGCACTGCTGATGCTGTTATGACGTTACTGTATTTCTCCTTTCTGACCCTTTCTTAATTTGGGAAATCAAAAGAGAATTTTTTAAAATATTATTGAGCAAGCATTTACCCAAACAGACATAGTAATTTTTTGTTTATATATTTCATATTAAAGGTTTTATTAGTATATGGAGAAATAAAGAGGGATACGGGTAGAAATTAACTCAGTTTGTAATAGCATGTTTCATGCTTGACAAATCTATAGCTGCCTCGGCAGGAAAATAAGCACAGAGCCGTTGTGACAGGCAGAAAATACATTTCAGGTACAAGAACAGAGTGTTTTCTATACACTTGGTTCTCGAGGCCATTGGCTGAGGCATTTGTGCTGCAAAGTGGACACGCCAAGCATATGGGCAGCACTGACAAAATAAAAAGCATTTCCCCAGTTGAACAACAGAACAATATGGTTGGTTCATCGGCCCTAAATAGTTTTTTTTTGTTTGTTTGTTTGTGGGTTTTTTTAAATAAATAGAGGAATGGAAGGGAAAGCAAATTAAAAAAAAAAGAGGAGAGGGAGAATGTAACACGTGCATTTTTTAATCAGCCACTACCCAAAATGTATCTAATTAAAAAAGACGAAATGTCACAATCTCTTATTCTGGGTCACTGCGCTGGAATTCCTCTAAGATTTGAGTCTATCTTCTGCTGCTGATTTATGTAAAGTGGCGTGAAAGGTGGGCCCGGCATATAGAACTGCACAGAACAAGCTTCTCCCTCTCACACCCTCCCAGCCACAGCTCCTCAGTCTGGATAGCCGCTCACATATAAATCAGATTTTTTTCCGTGGTCTTTAGACCTCTTCCACCACTGGTTTCCACCTACCCAGTCTTCCATCCCAGAGGGACGATTACTGCTCTGCAGCACTTTGCTGCCTCCTTTTCTCCAAAGGGGCTTTACTCTTCACGTGGGGATGAACTCCAGGCTGAATGCTGCAAGGATCCTGCTGGGACCCTGTGGGGATCCTACACTGACTCAGCAGGAAACCTACAGTGGACCCTATGTGGATCTGTGGGAACACTGCAGCAAACCTGTGAGGATCTTATGAGCACCTGTGGGGTCTCTATGGGGACCCTGTGGGGATCCTGCTGGAAAACAAACCCACAGAGAAAAATCCTGAAGTTCACTCAGGGGGAAGCAAGTATAAGCTGTGGGCTGTGCAGTAAGGATGAGACTCCCTGGGATGCAGGGATGTGATGCCTCCAAAAGCTGTGGGTGCTCTCTCACACCCACAAAGAGAGGAAGCTGTATCCCAACCACCAACTCTTGGGAGGCAGCTCTTGCCAAATGGATGACAGCAGCCAGGACTGAATTTGCAAGCAGGGCCAGATGTGCCTTGCTGCTGTGGCCTTGCAACATTTTTCTCTTGTGGGGTGAAATGGGTAGGGATCTGGCTTAGAGGAGAGGCTGGGGGCCTGGAAGGACCCTGAAACACAGAGCAAAGTGGTGGCACCCAGCCCAGGGGTAGGGCTGCAGCCCTGCAGCTAGTGACTTCAGTGTCCCTACGGGAGGGATCCCTCCAGCCCTCGCCTATTTTCTTTTTGAAGGGTTCTGATTAAGTGATTGCCTAGATTAGGATGTGGGCTTGAAGCCAGACACTTCCCCCTTGGGAGAGCAAATGGCACTTCAGATTTGTCACCCAAACTTAGCTTTTTCCCATTTCTTTTTGCAGTACATAAGAGGGAGGGTTGTTGTCTGGTATTTCCCCCTAAAAAAAAGAAATCCAGGAATTTTCCCTTTTTGAATGAGGGAGGACTCGCAGTTTTGGGACCAAACTGACACTACCACCAAGCAGAGGCTTGGCTGAGGCCAGACCACAGTGACCTGAGTGACCCAGGGGCAGAGGGCTCTCTGCACCTCCTCCCACATCACCTCAAGGGTCAGGGTTAAAGGCAGATTTTGTGGGCAGTATCCAACTATTTTCTAAAGGCTGAGGGTGCTCAAGAAGGGATTAAAAATTACATGGGAGAAGATTGAAATTTGTGGGCCAAAATGGCATCTTTTTGCTGTCTCTATGTAGTGCATTATTACAGGTCTACACAGCACAGAGATGCTGTTGGGGATGAAAAATTGCTGTTGGGGTACAACTTTTGTGTGTGAGGAACTGCGAGAGTCTGGAGACCTCTGGGGATACACTCACAGCCAAGAGCTTTTCAGACCTCTCTGACTCCAAGGCAGTGCCCTCCTGTCACTTTGGAGAAGGGTGTTAATGAGGCGTGAGGTGAAAAATTCCCTCTACTTTTATCTTTGTATAAATCCACCTCTTCCCCACTCCATCTTTTTTTTTTTTCCAGATCTTTTCCTCCCCTGCTCCCAAGATCCTCCTCCTGAGTGGCTACCATGGGAAGTAAGACCTTGCCGGCCCCAGTGCCTATCCATCCTTCCCTCCAGCTCACCAACTACTCTTTCCTGCAAGCGTTCAACGGGCTGCCCACTGTACCCTCTGACCACCTCTCCAACCTCTACGGGTTCAGTGCCCTGCATGCCGTACACTTGCACCAATGGACTTTGGGGTACCCGGCCATGCATCTACCCCGCTCCTCCTTCTCCAAGGTGCCCAGCGTGTCGAGCCTGGTGGATGCACGGTTCCAGCTGCCAACCTTCCCTCTCTTTCCACATGTCATCCAGCCCAAACAAGAGGCCACCAATGTGACCCTCAAAGCCAAACCCCGCTTTGACTTTGCTAACTTAGCAGTGGCTGCCACACAAGAGGACCACTCTAAACTGGGACAGGCAGACAGTCAGGGCTCACCCCCAGGGTTGGGGTCCTTGCTTGAGGTGACTAAACTCTCTCCAGAGAAGAAACCCACACGGGGAAGGTTACCATCCAAAACCAAGAAGGAGTTTGTGTGTAAATTCTGTGGCAGGCACTTCACCAAGTCCTACAACCTTCTGATCCATGAAAGAACCCACACTGATGAACGGCCTTACACATGTGACATTTGCCACAAGGCCTTCAGAAGACAGGATCACCTGAGGGATCACAGGTAACAATTCTTCTTCTATCTTATTTTCTTGTCTAGCTGTACTCTCCCAGTTACCTACCTACGTTCATGAAGGTGCCTGTAAGAAAAGCCATGTTCCTGACCACCAGCAGCATTCCCTCTCAGTTTTCCTCTGCCCACTGCTGGTGGAGGAGCCCAGATAACTCACTTTAGAAGTCAGGCCTGTTGTACTCACACACCCCACAAAAGTGATTTGCACATCCTCCTTCTTAGCTTCCACAGATGTTTCACCCTCCCTTTGCATGGTCTTGTGTCCTCTGCCTTTATGATTGTTCAGATGTGTCATGAAGACTTGAAGCCTGATGATCCCAAAGTTAGAGAGAAGCTCTTCATCCCTAAGAAAGACACCCTTGTGATATCCCTCTTTCTTCTTGCCCCAGTGCTGCACATCAGCACTCTTGATCTCATCAAAAGGTGTAAAAACCTCCAGCATGTTCTCCGTCAGGTAGCTCACGGCCGAGTTTAGGTTAGTTATTTCTGACATCTCATTTTTGTTCTCTCCCTAGATATATCCATTCTAAAGAAAAGCCTTTTAAGTGTCAAGAATGCGGGAAAGGATTTTGCCAGTCCAGAACACTAGCTGTCCACAAGACACTGCACACGCAAGTAAAGGAACTGAAACCTGCCAAACTTAAGTGCTGAATCTCCAACTTCTATGAACTTTTCCTCCCCCTCAGACTTTACACCAAAACCAGAGCAGAAACAAAACTTTCAGGATGGAAGCACTGAACTTCGCATTTTGTTTTTGTTTGTACTTTCAAAAGAGCAAAATCCGCACCACCACCTTCCCTGCCCAAACTAACTTTCCAAGCATGGCTGAAAAGATTATTTTTGCATTTAAAATACACAAGAATAATGCAGGGAGTGCTAGCTGACTTGTGTGGCTTTGATAAACTTTGTGCCAAAAGGTGGTGCTCACGTGTTGGACAGGAATCTCTTTAAAACCAAACCAAACCCCTCAAGTGTCGTTCCCCCCCCCCCCCCCCAATCCCAACAAAAGAACCCAGAATCGTAGCAAAAGTATTACATATAAAAAACCCAACCTCTTATTTTATACCTTTTTGACTGTATAAAGCTTCTTATTTTTACACTTCAGGAAATACAAAGAATTCCAGAACATGATTAAGAACTGAAATGGTGGTTTCTCATCACAGCATCATTAGGACAAGCAGAAGGGCAACTTGCAAATCTCACTTGCTTGTTTGTTTTCTTCAAAAGAGAAGAAAACGAATATTTGGAAATGACCTAAGTCTCTCAAGTGAGGAGTCCTATCATGCTCCGGAAAACGAATCCTGATCTTAGACCTGTGGTCCCTCGTGTTCAGGATAAATCAGTGTTCATAGGACATGGAGACTTTTTCTTTTGCCTTATGGTCTTGTGCTCTGTGAGGAGGTTTGTAAGTTGTGGACTTACCTTAAAAAAACAAAAACAGAGTAAAGAAAGATGGCAAAGCATCAAACTGATGGTATGCACAATATGGTTTTAGTGGTATTTTAAAGTCTTCGTGCACCCTGATGAGAGAGAACAAATTTCAACCTGAGAGCGTATTTTTTTAAATGCTGGCTTTTGGAACAGTGTATTCAAACTAAAAGACATTCCAATAAGTTTTGTTTATTAAAAAAAGAAAAAAAAGTTGTATGGCTGTTTGGCACTTTATGCTGATTATTGGTAATTGACATTTATCACTGGATTGTGTGTGTTTTTTTAAGTATTAAAATAAATCGTTATTTTACAGGCAAGTCTGCATGGGCTACATATGCGTTCATTTGAACTCTGGTCTTTTCCCCACCAAAGCCTCTCTGGCAATACGCAGGATATTCAGAACCAGGTTGTTTTTGTTGTTTTTTTGTTTGTTTGTTTTTCTGAGTTAACTTGATATTTCCTCAGTGCTTGTTTCTACCAACTGCCTCATTTTCTTTCTCTTTTTCCCTCGTCCTTTCTTCTTTCCATTTTTTTTCTTTTTGCTTTTCTTTCTTTTTTTTTTTAAATTTTTTTTTTCTTTCTGTTTTCTGAGGCTGACAAAAGCAGCCAGACCTTCGAGGGCTCAAATAATTTTGCTGCTAGTGTGGAAATAAGAAAAAAATCGTCTAAAGTAACTAAACCTCGGGCATTAGCTTATAAGATTAGGTGTCAGAAGTGTTATAAAACAAAACAGATGAATAATGGGCGAATTGGTGCTGCCTTCCCAGCCCGAGGGCACTGCGGGGAGAGCCTCCTTGGCTCACCGTCCTTCGCCTGTCAAGAGCGGGCATTTCTCTACTGCATCTTCGGCCAGTTCAGCGCTGATCGGTGCGGCCTTTGGTTCCCGGCAGCTGTTTCAGATCAGAGGTATTTATTCCACTGCGAAATCGCTTTGGATAGAGATGGGGGAGAGAAAGCTCAGACCTGGGAGATCCGCCTGAGCCTTTGAAGGGCTTCTTGCCGTCCTTTCCCATCCCCTCGGCAAACCTTAAATCCTCGTCCCCCTGTCCAAACCAGTGCCCCCCGCGATAAGAAAAACCTGCAAATTAGCTCTTCCCCTGTGGCTCTTGGCGCTGCCGCAGCGCCTCGGTCCAAAGCGGTTCCTTTCCTCCATTCTCTGCTTTGTTTTCTGAAAATACTTCTTTATTTGGCTAAGGAATCCTATTAACGACAGGGGAAAAGTTGCGGTTGTAGCTCCTTTAATATAAGGGGAGGGGGCAGAAACCTTTCTGCCCCTCTCTTTCACCGGACACCCATTCGAGCTCATGGTAACTACTTTAAGTTCACTTGCTGGACGGGCTGCAGCGGGCGCCTCCGGAGCCGGGAAGCCCTTGGGAAACGCAGGATAACGAGATGACGCCTCTGTGCGCATCCAGCCCCCGAGGCTGGGAGAACGGGCAGAGTTTGAAGTCGGCTTGCTTTTGCTTTGCTTCCCATCCACCGCTCGCTTTCCACACCGTGGGAAGGCTTTTGTTTTTATCTTAAAAAAGCATCTGAAAACCAACCGCTCCGTGCAAGGAAGGAATGCGAGAGGGAAATCGCGCAAGCCTACAGGAAGCCCGGGCTAGCCCTCCTTGGGATGAGCACAGAGCTCTACCCGTTTTGCGCGGAGCCGGGCAGGAGCAATCCCTTTGCTACACTGGCCTCTCGTTACCGAGCCGCATCAGGCTGCGTCTTCCCGGCAGCGATTCTGGGGGGCAATTTGCCTCCTTCCGAAGCCCCGCCCCCCCCAGTCCGTCCGCGGAGGTTTAGGTGCGCAAGCCCAGAGGGAGCTGCCGTCCCACCCGCGCTGGTCGTTGCTTGCCGAGCGCCCCTTGGAAAACGTTACCCGGCCCCGCTTCCGGGACAGGGGCTCGGCTTCCCGGCAGTGGCCTGTAGCCACTAGCATTGACACGACGTTAACTGTGAGCCTGAGGGACGATACACTCCTCCCCCCTGTGTATTTCTTCTAAAAGGAGATTCAGTGAAAAACAATCCCCGATGAACTTCCCCTCTGGTGTCGTTCGTGGCACAGAGGAAAGGAGAAAGGATGCTCCAGGGATCCTGTAGTGGAGGGAGAAAGTGAAGGGCTGTGTCGCTGGGAGCCTGTCATTTTTCAGGGGTCGTGGCTACGCGGTAGAAATCCAAGTCGGATCCAAAGGGAGGAAGGAAGGGATGCAGGGAGGGTCACTCCACTGAGGCTTTCCCATGATGGCCTCGCCAACTCCTTAACACCAAGATACCAAAACACCCGTGGCGAGGTAAGAATCCGTGTAAGTTACTAGTTCCTGGGAACTATTATAACTGCAGGGATGTGAAGGTGTAAAAACTGCTCCTCCCAGCTGGGCATGAGAAGCGTTTCATTTATAAACCTGAAGCCTGGTGATCTGCCTGCCAGGAATTTCCTTGGACGTGTATTTTTATATGCAATTAAAACAAAAAAATCCCCAGAACTGACATAATCAGAATTACAGATGTATTAAAACTACGTGGGCATACTGAGCACAGGATGCACATATGGCCTCTTAATATCATTTGTACTACACGTATACATGTGTGTATTTCCTCTCCCCAGAAGGCCTCTTTCAACCTCATGCAAACAAAGGCTATCTCTCTGGTCATGCTCTCAGCTGCACTGGTGAACAGTTCGCCTATTTTCTCCAGTGTTTTGAATTTTGCTAGGCAGTATCAGCTCAGTGATTCCAAGGAAAGCAAAGAAGACATGAAATCATGACAGTCAGAAGAGATAAGTAGTACTAACCCCTAAAACAAATGAAAGGAATTAGACAGGAAATGTGACTTTTGAATCAGGATCACAAATAATTTAAATTGTTAATTACCTCCCTTTCTTCTTTTCTCTCTTTGCAAGTGTTTTAATCTAACATTCATGCAGTGAATAAAACTTATTTAGGCCTCTGTCTGCCAGTTGAGAGCTGATTCTGTTTTCACAGTTGCTCTAAATTTTGCATTTTCATCATAAAAACATCACTGAATAGAATTTTGCAAGAGTAAAAAAAAAAAACAGGGCACCTGACTCCAGTTGCTTCTTTCTTTGAGATTTACAAGGGAAACACAGTTGTTTGGTTTTTTTTTTTTTTGTTAACCATTTCCAGTTACAGGAGAAAATGTAAAGATGTCTTGGCATGTCTCTCTCATCCCCCCCTTTGCATTCCAGTAATTCTTTTTCTGCCCATAAGCTGTTACTTCTCTGCAAAAGCCTGATTCTGCACAGCTTGCTCAGGCTGGGTTTTTCTGTTGGCTGCAGGAAGAAGTCCTGTCAGATGGGGTCTTCAGTGTATATTCATGAAACAGAGCAAAAACCTCTCTCAGTGTGCACTGGAACAGCAAATAGTTACTTTTCAGCTGTGAATTACATGTGCCTCTGAAAAGGGGACCACAAATCACTGGGTTTTTAAAGGTTCCGCATGAGTTGTATATTAATCCCAGCTTCCCTAGAGATGGATTAATCCCAGCTTCGCAGTTGTGTGGCTACAGGCAATGTAGATGGGGTTAGGGGTAGGGGAGAAGGGAGATAAGGAAATGAGAGGGAAATTAAAAAGATATATCACAGGAATACATGGCCTAAGTTGTGAGGAGCCATAAGTACTTAAGTTTCAGTACCTCTTCTACCTCTGTCACCACATATAAGCTGAAGCAATTCACTTCGGTTCCCGGTTTGGTTTCTTTATCTGTAAATTTGGGATAATGCTGCTGCTTTTGCTCCCAAGAGGCTGGGCACACTCACGTAGAAACTCCTGCTTAGCCCTCAGTAATGAAAAGAGATACTCCAATTCGTACCTGGGCAGCTGAAAGCAGTGGTTGATCTGGGAGATCTAATAGAGTGTGCAAGACAAATTTATATTTGCGTGTAATTCTTTTTCAGCCCTGGCAGTTTAGTTGAGAGATGGAGTCCTAGAGCTCAGCATGCATTTCTTCTCTACATTCCTATCCAGTGACTAACCAGGAGGAATGGCATGGGCCAAATTCATCCCTGATGGGACTCCAATGACATCAGTCATCTTTATAGGAATTTTTTGAATGAAGTCAATTGGGTTTTATGAGGACTGAGTTTGGCCACATGCATATTTAACTGCTCAGAGAACTGAAGCCATGAAGGAGCTTTCCTTGTCCTGGAACAAATCACTTCTGAGTCTGGGAGACACAAGCTAAACCATTGACCTGTTTTACACAGTCGAGTTTACCTTATTTTAACTAAAGAAGTTAAGTGTGCTCAGCATACAGCAGAACTTGGAAAAAAAAAAACCAAACAACAACAAAACACCCAGCTGCCCCAAAATGAAACTTGCATTTGTCCATACTGCTTGGTGCAGCACCATGCCATGGATATCCAGCAGGCATGTTTACATGACCCAGGGCAGCACCCTGCAGGAATACTGGCATGAGGCCTGCGAGCAGAGCAGTGGCTCTGACCCTTGTTAGGCTTTGCTGTTCCCTGTCACACTTACATGTCTCTGCCACTTCCAGCCCACGTCTCTGTCAGTTCCAGCCCACATCTCCCTTTAGAGTCTCTCTGGGGCTTTAATTCCACTGTCATGGAACATGGTAAATCACTAAAAAGGGGTGCTTTTTCCTTCACCTGTGCCTTAATGGCTGGTGCTGACTCCCCCTGCACCTTATGCTTATGCTTTATAGGAGTCTGATATTGCACAAAACATAAAAATGTTTATATAATTCCTGACACAGTAGCTATTGAAAAATAAAACAACAATTCTGTCAGTGGCAGTAATTATCAAAAGTTTGTCTATAGAGCTCGTAGACACCATTAATCATCTAAATTATTTGCAAGGTTTTTGGTTCTGCATTCTTACTATATCTTTTAAGGAGTAAGTTAACTCAAACAGTAGAAGAACTGTATTGCTAAGTATAGGCAGTAGAATATCTGTTCTGATCATATGAGGCACCTCAAGTGTCTTCTAAGGGATAAATATCAGATCTCTTTTCTTGGTTCCTAACTTGCTTTCTGTCTTTACTAGATCTGTGGTGATGGAATTTGCATTTTATTTTCAATCCTTTTACATTTTACATGTGGAATAATGAAATCTGAGTTTACGGGCTTGTTCATCTCTTTTACAGCAATTTGACTTGGCTGAATCTAGTGGAGCTATTCTAGTTTTACAATAAAAGTTGTGAGAAGAGAATTAGACCTACTGATGGTCTTGCTGCAGCCACAAACGCCACACTGCTGAGACCCACTATCATGTTTTGCCTATATTTAATTTTCTTAGGTTTTACTTTGTTTTTTTATTTTTTATAAATAAAAAGTATTTTATTTTACTTTTTTGTTTTACCTTATTTTACTTTATCTGTCCTTATTTGTCTGTATTTCATACTAGGGTAAATTGAGGGGAAAAAAAATGTTACTGGCTTTCCGGCTTTTCAACAGGTATATCAGCTTGTAACAGAGACCTGATCCCAGTTTTTTTCTTTTATTTTTTCATTTTCCATCTTTATTTCTCTGGTAATATTCCTTTTATTTTTATTTTTTTCTTTTCTAATGTGGTAATACTTCTTCCTGCCTTCTTTTTGCTTCCTGTGTTGATAGAGTTCTTGCCCTGTCTATCTCATTTCTCAGATTTTCTGCTTCTTTTTCAGCTCTGTTTAAGTTTGCCTGCATGTTGCTGGAACTGTAATTTTTTTTGCCACATCACTGGAGCTGTTGATTCTATTTCAATCTGGCCTTTTTTTACCTATCCTTTGGCCTTTTCCATCAAGTTCAAGTTAGTGTCTTCCAGGATAAAAGTCACTACAACTGTGTTTTTCTCCAAGTCTCTGAATTGATCCGCCTCTTCATCCTCTTGCTTCCTTCACTTGATTCAAGCAACTGCATAATTGCTACCTTTCTCTCATTATGACACCTTTTCTCTCTCTGGCCTTTTGGCTTCTAACTGGTGTTGGTCATAGAACATATTATGGGTGAATGATTAAATCATTAAACTTTTTTTTTTTTTCATTTAAGAGCTGTACAGACACAGCATGACAGCTTATATATGTCTTGCAAATTCTTTTGAGGCTGTTTCTTTATCTACTTTTTCTCCAGGAGTTCAGCACCAGGCTACAGAAAATTCACACTTATATTTTGAGATAACAGCAGAGAAAACTCCCCAGTAAAGAAATACTATAGTAGGTAAAAGAAGATCTCATCTAAAGTTAGGTAGGAGATGTCTGTGTACTAAATACTGTCTTTGGGCAATATTGATATACCAATGAGTTTGCTCCTGATCTTGCTCTCCTTCCTCACCTGCTGTAGCCAGTGAAGCTGGTCCAGACGAAGGACCATATTGCACTTCAGAGAATGAAGCAGGACATAGAGATACACTGCTATATAGTGCCATGGGACTTTTCCTCTGCTCAGGAAAAGTCTCTTTCAGTCTCTTCAATCCCTATTAGTTGAACTCTCAAACCTCACAAATATCAAACCCCTGTGTTTCTTCATTAACTTAAAAAGGCTGCTGAGGTCACTTGAGTGCTCTAGGCAGAGCCACCTTTGTCCTGCGGGTTTTCCTCTCTGCGAGTTGTCTCTGCTGTGTACTGGGACCAGTTGCAGCCTCATGCTGGTGAGTCTTTCAGCCTAACACTTAGCTGGTCTCACTGGGATGCTCTCATGGGTTAATGTGCTTGGCTAAATTGTCATGAAGTCTTAAGGATTTTTTTTTTTTTCTGGGGTTTCTTTTTAACTGAGCATGGTAACAGGATAGCTAATTACATATTTTTATTTTGCTTTGCAATTGTTTGATCTGAACATTACTGAAATTCTTTTTTTGTACCCAAGATGATTTTTTCCACTTCAGATGGGAAATTTTGTACTATGAGTAAAACTATATTGGCTATGTGCTTACAGATTCTTCTCCCTAACTACTCCTTTACACACATGAAACTTGGTTTATGTCTTGAAAAGGACATGAAAAATAACATCATCTGTGACATAAGTAGAAATCCAAGACCTTCAGAAATGTGCCACTTTTCACCACCTTTCTTCAAACTGTCAGTTATTTTGGTGCCTATCATGTATTGCTTTTCATGTTTCTTAAGTAATTCTCTTGGAAAGTGATTTCTCTAGCACTGCACTAGCACAGAGAGCTGTGGCTTTTGCCACCCATCAAGTGCATTATTGGATGCCTATTGAACATTCAGTGAGTTGCTGGATACTGTTGGTATGCCCAATTTAGGCTTTGTGGTGAAGGCTGCCCTGTACAGCTTTGATCACAGTATTGGCTGCTGGTCTCAGTGACCAAGAAATAATTAAGAAGCTGGATATTTGGTGTTCCTTAAAGAAGAATGACTCAGCTAGCCCTCTACTGTTGATTTCTTCGTTGCAACAGGCAGAAGTTCAGGCCAAGAACTCGTTTTCCCTTAAGCATTTATTTGGTGACCAGTTGGATATGGCTCAGGAAACAGTGTTTCTCCAGTAGTTGGGGAATGTTTACTTCCAGCTGTTTATTTCCCTCAGTGGATTAATAAACCTATTTCAGAGTGATTCAAAAAGGAAAACTACATTCTCAAAATGGAGAAGGAAGAACATTCATAGTGACACAGTGCTTTCATCAAACTCCCTTTTTCCTGCACCACAAAGGAAATGTTTAAATGAATGGCTCAGTTTCCTTAACTTTCCAATGTACCTAATCAGATATATAAACGCTATAAAACATAACAAAAGCAGTTGCATCAGTTGGGAAAAAGGGCAGGGGAAAGCAGATGGAGTTTTAGTATTCCTGAACACAACCTTCCCACTGAACTAGTATCAGTCTGATTATCACATTACGGAAATAACACTATCTGCAAAGATTTTGCTCAATATGAAATCGTCAGCAAGGAGGGCTCAGTGTTTGGTGCCATTTATTTAGAATGTCTGTGAGGTCTCCTACTCTTTTCCTCTAGCACAAATTAGTTTAAGACTTTCTGTCCTTTTTTTACTGAGATGTTGTATTACTTCCAAGGTGGGGATTTTGTGTCTTCTGAGTTTGAGGAAAACATCTATCATATAGTTACCTCTGATTTTAAGGAGACAGACTTTTCAGTTCTAGGTGGATGACACAAACTATCCTTTTCTCCTGAGCTGTAGTGGGTAGGTTCTCTTCGATGGCAATTTTGCTAAAGTAGAGTGAACATGGATGAAACTGATCATAAGGGCAAAGCTCTCATTACTGCTGACAGTCCTGTAAGAGCAATGAGTTGCATCAGGAGGGACAACAGGGAATGAGAAAACCAACCCATTTTACAGGCGTGCGGGTTTGTATGCAATCCCGTGGGAAAACATTGAAACAGAAATGCTGGATGCAAGTCTGTTCAGCACTGGCATATTTCTCTGACCCAGTCCTGCCACTGCGGAGAATATGGAAGACAAAAGGTCAAGAGAGTTTTGACTAAACCTGAAGGTGTGAATATGGGTTTGAAAGTCAGAACTCCAAAGCCAAACTTCTAAACTTAACATGTAAGCACCAAACTCATGGTTGTCCCATTTTTCAGAGATACAGAGTGACAGAAAGTCCCAACTGAAGTCTTTGTTGGCTACAAGTTCTTAGCACTTACGGCTTTGATTTTGGTATTTGCACTTGAGATTGGTAGTTGACTTTAGTAGGGCTACCCAGTTTATAAATCACCTCTCGTATTTGGTGCAGTGTTTGCGTTGGCGCAATGTTTGTGTATCTCCAGATGGAGAAGAGTGTGACTCAAAGGTGGATTTGGCAACTCCAATATGCCTTAGGTCAAACATCTGTAGGGAATGTGTCTGATTTCCTTACAACTTCATTGTTTCAGTAGATGGTGTATTCAGTGCAATGTTATATCTGCTACTGAAATAGCTGAATGCAAGTACCAGGAACCTCTGGGAAATTTTAGTTAATAGGAAAATAATCTAAACCAAATCCATCCAGTTATACAGTCAGGAGAAAAAAAAAATGAAAATAAAAGGAATTACTGATTCAACCAAGTAGGCACAGAAATGAAACCACTCTAGGTTTTTCTTTTTACTTTCTCCAACTTCCATCAATCTAATGAACAAACTCAGTCAGCAGCACAGTCTTGTTATGAATAAATTAATGCCATAGATTCACTAATATTAAAGTGCCCAGGCAGTCAGCATCAGTCACTGTTCTGCTGAGGGAGCTGTGGCATAACAACCCTGTATTTGGCTCTAATGCTTATTCAGATATTTAGCCCTAAGAGCCAATGTAACCAAATTCTGTAGTGGAAACCTAGCTATAGAGAAAGAAAGCTGCAGTATCGCAAAACATCAATTAGCCCCAGTTTCAAGTGGGGGTAAAAGGAGTCATGTAAACTGCATTTTAAATTCTTATGTTTGGATTTTACGCTGATAAGAAACCGGGAGGTAAGACTAAGATGTGGAAAGTTTTGTATCTCACTGTCATTACTGTCAATACTGATGTCTTCACTTCTACTCTTCAATAACATTCAATAATGAAACTAGTTGCAGAATTCAAAGAAAGATCACAGATGCTGTTTTCTCCATGGGCTGTCTCTTGCTTTGAGGAAAGAGAGTCAGTTTAAACTGGTCACTGAAAATCTCAGTGGACTACAAACTGATGTTAGTGCTTAATATAAATATTTTATTTCTCATGTCGTGGGTGGTGATCTTCATGATTTGAAGATCTTGTCCTTTCCCAACCCAATTTTCTTTTTTTTTTTTCATCTATCTAGATACAGAAGCAGAAAAACTTGCAATTAAAACCAGTTGATTTAATATAGCCATAAATGCTTTAGGTTTGCGCCTAAAGAAGGCTGCTTTCCTCGTTCAGAGCCAAAAACTCATTGCAGAATAACTTCTTGGAACATAGGTAAGAAATGTTATGTAACATATATTCAAAGGGAACAATTTACAAAAATTTCAAATATTGAAATTTCTTTACATGAACAATTTTCATATTTATATAAATAAAAAAATCACATAAATGAAAAAAGCACATGAAGAAGTATAGATTACATGTATTTATAGTGAAATTATTCACTTCATGTGGATATTTGAGCAGTATTTAAAATACTGTAGTATTTCTTTGTATATGCTTGCAAAGGACTTTTATATCAACTCATCCTGAATTTTTAACCTGTCTCTTTGTACTTTTGAGTAAAAAAAATAAAAAATTACTGGACACTAAAAAGTGGTTAAGAAATGCTAAGTCTGGCTCTTGATTTCCAAAATAGTGTTTATCCATCTTTGGGTATTTTTATGCTGCTGCTGTTAGGAACAAGAGCTAACATAACAAGTCTTGTGAGAATATGTGACATCCTTGAAGCTGGCATTGATGAGGGCAGTAATTCCTGCCTAAATATGCATGTATGACAAAGTGTACACGTCTCCTTGGCTGCATTTCTGTGCCGTTTTGTAATCTTTGGGGAACTCCAGGTCTAGGTGGTAAAGCTCACATTTTTCTCAACTAAGGGATAGTTTCATGATTTTTCAGATCTTCAGAGGGATTAATCCCTGAAAATGCTGACAAACTAGTTGAGAGAAGTAATTTGAGATATAACTCTTTCACCTTTTCTGCTGATGTGAAGTGAGGATTGATTTGCTGAAGGGGAATTTGCTTCAAAATGGGAGTTACCTTTAAAATAGGGGCTTGGTTATACTGGAGACTTGTCTAACCACTTCATAGTATAGGCCACATCATAATATTTCAAACTGAAAATCTTTTCTTGCTTTATTTTATTTCAACCTCATTACCTCATTATCACATTTGTCACTGTAAGTGATAACAGTCACGTCTGCCCAATTGAAGGCAGCGTTCTAATACAGCATATTGGAGACACACCAAAATCAACAGCACTTGAGATCTAGGACAAATTAGAAAATGAATCAAAACCCTTTATTCAAACCAGCTACTGTTTTCCCTTAATGCCAATGTTTCTATACCTACAGCATATCAAACCACACGCTACCTGGCTTAGTGATTGTGTCTGTAACTTAGATACACCACTCATAGAATCATAGAATCATAGAATAGTTAGGGTTGGAAAGGACCTTAAGATCATCTAGTTCCAACCCCCCTGCCATGGGCAGGGGCACCTCCCACTAAACCATGCCACCCAAGGCTTCGTCCAACCTGGCCTTGAACACTGCCAAGGATGGAGCATTCACAACCTCCCTGGGCAACCCATTTCAGTGCCTCACCACCCTAACAGTAAAGAATTTCTTCCTTATATCCAATCTAAACTTCCCCTGTTTATCCTTCCTGGTTTTATCACTTTTATTACAGATTTTTTTTTTGTCAGTTGCATGATATATGTTTTCTTTTACTCAAGATGGAATGGAGTAACCAGAGCAGCGCTGTGGAGAATGACTTTGGGGTGTTGGTTGATGAGAAAATGAACATGAGCTGGCAGTGTGTAC
This sequence comes from Pezoporus wallicus, assembly GCF_028554395.1. Classification (NCBI taxonomy): domain Eukaryota; kingdom Metazoa; phylum Chordata; class Aves; order Psittaciformes; family Psittacidae; genus Pezoporus; species Pezoporus wallicus. Next base: position 841,379 of record NW_026642654.1, read on the forward strand.
TCGCAGCCCAGAAAGCCAACTGTATCCTGGGCTCCATTAAAAGGAGCATGACCAGCAGGTTGAAGGAGGTGATTCTGCCCCTCTACTCTGCTCTTGTGAGGTCCCGCTTGGAATACTGTGTACGGTTCTGGTGTCCTCAACATAAAAAGGACATGGAACTGTTGGACCAAGTCCAGAGAAGGGCCACGAGGATGATCAGGGGACTGGAGCACCTCCCGTATGAAGATAGGCCAAGAAAGTTGGGGCTGTTCAGCCTGGAGAAGAGAAGGCTGCGTGGAGACCTCATAGCAGCCTTCCAGTATCTGAAGGGAGGTTATAGGGATGCTGGGGATGGACTATTCATTAGGTACTGTAGTGACAGGACAAGGGGTAACGGGATTAAACTTAAACAGGGGAAGTTTAGACTGGATACAAGGCAGAAGTTCTTTAGTGTTATGGTGGTGAGGCACTGGAATGTGTTGCCCAAGGAAGCTGTGAATGCTCCATCCCTGGCGGTGTTCAAGGCCATGTTGGACAAATCCTTCTGTGACGTGATTTAGTGTGAGGTGTCCCTACCCGTGGCAGGGGGATTGGAACTTCATGATCCTTTCTAACCCTAACTATTCTATGATTCCATGATTCTATGAAATGTATTAATTATATTTGTATTAATTAATTATTGAATAAACCAAAAACATATTACCGCAGCAAGCTAACTCCCCTGGACTTCAAGAGAACAGATTTTGGTCTCCTTAGGGACCTACTCAGGAAGGTTCCATAGGAGAAAGCCCTATAGGGCACGGGGGCCCAAGAATGCTGGCTGATATTCAAAGATCACCTGCTCCAAATGCAAGAGTGCTGTGTCCCAACAAGAAGGAAATGGGGCAAGAAGGCCTGTAAGTCTCCATGGTTGGATAAAGAGCTGTTGAGAAAACTCATAAAGAAAAAGGAAGCTCATGGAAGATGAAAGTGAGGACAGGCAGCCTGGGAAGAATGCAGGGACATTGTTGGGAAAGCTAAGGATCAGGTCAGGAAAGCTAAGTCCCAGTTAGAATGGAGTCTGCCCAAGGATGTCAGAGATAACTGGAAGGGCTTCTATAGGCATGTTATAAACAGTAGACAGACTAAGGATAATGTGGGCTCTCTCCAGAAGCTAGCAGGAAAACTGGCTGTCTGAAGCTGTCCTGCATCTAATAGTGGTTTTATATCAATTTGGACACTAATCTTACTTACCTGGCTCTTCTGTATTTTTCTCTACTAAGGAGCTAGGTAGCTGATGCCATTGACTTATCCATTCAAACGCTTGTTTGGGAGCCTGTTTTGGGGTTTTTCATTTTCCTCAGAACTGTGGTCATAAGGCTTTAACAAATGAATTTTAAAGTCCCTTGCTTGACTGAAACTGTATAACCACGTCAATATCAAAGTCCATCTGAAACCTGGAGCTTTTGTACTGTTCTGTGGGAGTTTGAATCTAGTACTGCTAAAAGAATAGCTAAGAGAGTAGTAACAGAAGAGTCTCTTGTTTCTAGAGAGTCAGAAGTAATCTTTGAAAGATATGCCCCTTCTCATGCAAGCTGTTAAGACATGACTGAGCCCAGATTTAATAACTTTTGTAAAATTTATCTTTAGCATGTTCACCCAGTGGGAAAGAGAAGGACCTCCTTCCTAGAAAGACATCATACACGACTGTAATTGGCAACATGTGTATTACATGCACAACCTAAATTAAATTGACATGCCTAGGGATTCCATCTGCTGTCAGATCTAACCTACCACAAAATAAGCAGCAGCTAGGATTGCTCAGAGCCTGTCTCTCCTCTAAAGTTGCAATGACATGAAAAAGTGGGAGTACAAGGCTCAGATCGGTCACCATCATTCTGCTAAGTATTCTGAAGAAAGATATGATCATCAAGATGACTAATAATGGCCGAAACCTAGAAATCCATTCTCTCCTGCATAGTGATTTCTTATAATTCCTTACATCTTCTTCTGATGCATTTAGTGCTACTCATTGCTGAAGGACGTAACTGGGCAACTGATTAACCAGTTGACTTGACTTACCATGCAAATTGTTTCGAAAAATATACCTGATCACAGAATAAAATAAAGTGGATTATAAATGAGAATTAAAAGAACAGCTGGTGTGTGAAAGAATGTACAAATCTGTAAGACAACAAAATGACTTCTAAAGCAACTATGACAAAACAGAGTTGATCCTGTAGATGTCTATTAAACACAGGGATTACAAACTGAAGAAGTCTTATTGGCCTCAATCTTTCCTTCCCTTCTGTATGGTTAAAATGACTCGTGGTAGTGGCACTGTGTTGCAAGATTATATCTTTATTTTTCTGTGTACTGTCAAAATGAAGAAGTCTGCAAGTGTAGACACTGCAATATTGATTTTAAAAGGAATAGGAGTGAACATTTGCAGTTCATCCGTCAGTAACAGAAAACATTTCTTGACTTAGAAGATCGTTATATTTAAAATATTTTTGGCTGTAACAGTAATCCCTAACTATTTTTAAAACAACAAACTAATTGGAAAGAACTGTTTATCACAGCCCAGCATTCCCAGAAGGGGAATCAATTTATATAAACATGCTAAAACTGACCTATTTGTGAAATGTTATGGAGAGCTGAGAAGAGAACCACAACAGATCTTTATCTTATATTTACTGTTTTAAAAGATCAACAGTAGGGTGAAGTCTGAGGCTAGTTATTGCATATGTTTTAGCCGTGAATGTTAAGGTCATCTAAAATCCATTGCCAAAGCCACTGTGACTGCCAGCAAAATGTAAACTAATGTTCCAGGGCTCTCATTATATGTTTAATATGAATATGCTTCTCTCTCCGTATAAATCACTGTGAATGCAGCAATCAGTTGTTCCTAGGAAAGTCACTAAATACAATCATAGGTGAAAAGCTGAAAACTCTAAAGAAAGCAGCTGATGTAGCCCCTAAGGAAGAAAAGCAGAAGGATATATTTGTAATTTAAGGGAAATGCAATTTTATAGACATTTGCTATTTAAAAAGTAACATTAATATGCATATGACAGATTTATTTTTAATGTGGTTTAATCTATTAAATGAATATGCATGTCAAAAAAAAAAAAAAACCTGAAAAAAACAAATATGGTCTGCAAGTTCTATTTTGTCCCTAAAATGTCTGTGATGTTTAGAGAACTTTCTGAAGGCCTCATTTATCTTAACCAAAGAGGAAAATCCCCATGCAGTTGAGATCAATTTCAAAATTACCATTACCATTACCATTACCAGAAAGCAATTTCTCCCAGCGTTGTTTTTGCCAGGCCAAGATTCCTTTGTGTGAGGATTATGGTATTTCTTTTTCACTAAGTAAGAGTTCATATGCATGGCCATGTACACGTAAGAAAGACTGGGAAAGTGCAAAACAGCCTCCTTTCATGACCTTTGTGTAGCAGGTTGTCAAAGTTCTTTGACTTCATTTGTTCATCTCCATTATGTCCAACGGTTGAAGATGCAAGAGCTGTATTCAGAGTTTCTCCAGGAGATTTGGCATGTAATGCAGAATGCTCCCAGATAGGCGTGAGGCTGCTTGAAGTACCATTCAGCAGCTCCTGATCTGTCTGCTCTAACATTTCTGATGTTGATGCAGATGTTTCTTCTGAGAACCTAGTTACCACAGAAAGATTTAGGTCATACCAAAATACTTTCTCCTTGCTGGAGATCGCAGCTTTCAGGCTCAAGTTCTAAAGTTTCCCTAAAGTCAATGCAGAAGTAAGGCAAAGCCTTAAGCAGCACTACTATTACAGAGTTACAAAATTAGAACAGCTGGGAATGTTGACATGAAGTAAGACAATTTTCCAAAAAAGTGAAGTACATGAAAGTTTTGGAAAGTGCAAGATAGAGGTTAGCTAACAATACTCCTGAAAAGTCTTTTATTGATGATGTTGCCCAGTAGCATTGCTGTAAATTAAGACAATCACCATACAAACATGGATTTTTCTAAGTGTTAGCTTTCTTCACTGAGGAATTGAGTGAGAAATAGAGGGAACTTAGACATTGCAAAGAAGAAGGAAGGGGAAGAGGCTGACAGAGAGTGCCAAAGCAAGGAAGATAGTGTGTTTAAAAGAAGAACTTGAGGCTGTGCCAAATCATAATTTTCTTTAAGAACTTGACAACTGAAAAAATTCATGAGCATGCACAGATCATGGTCAGAGGGAGACACTGCAAATTCACTGCAATGTACTGTTAGAAGGCTGGGGAGAAAAATGCAGTGAAAAGAAAGAAATGGCCTTTGGCCATTGCTGTAATGAACTGTGGAAGGTTCATTGGATAGAACATGAACCTTAGCAATTCTTATGGCATGCAGACATTGTTTAACAAAACCCAGTAGCTGTCAGGGGATTTCATACCCTTTGTATTGTAATACTGATAAATAAATCAACAAAACACATACATAAATATACACATAAATGAGATTCAGCTGGTGGACTTGGTTTAGCCCTGAATTTGCAGGGGAGAAATTTTTTGAAGTTGAAATTCTTTGAAATTCAGGCCTATAACTGGCTTGCAGAAATTCTGTGCAAGTTCGTAAGTTGTTGAAATGGCACAAATATATTTTTGTTTGAATTACACCCAATCTGAGCTCAGCCCAGGCTGTTCTGAGCTTTTAGTTTCTGTGCACCAAGATTAGAGCTACATGAGACATTTTTGCTGGGAAAATGCAATTGATGTGGGAGGTGATTTTGAAATTTTATTTCCAGTTTAGTGTAATCCTGAAGAGTTTGTGTGTGGACTGTAACTGTGTCAACAAAATTACAGGAAATTGTTTGCTTTCACTGCTATAAGCTACTAGAAATTTAATCCTTTTTATAATACGCTTAAAAAGTGGCCTCTCAGTTACAGGATTTGTAAGGTAGGTAACAGCCCTCCTTCACTGCATATCCCAATTTCTAGACTTGCTTTTAGATAAACTGTTGAATTGTGACAGTCTAAGGCTTGCCTACCCATCAAAGGAACTCACAAGAGCCAGGACAGCAGGATTCAGTGTAAAAGATCTGAAACATTTAATAAGGGATGTAAACTCACTACAGTTAACTGTTTTATTATAACTGAAAGTATTCAATTCCTAGAAAAAATGATGCGAGAGCTGGGTCCTCATTTCTCTGTTGCCCATCTTCCCCCAAACAGATTTCAATATGGGACAGTATGGTACAGTATAGTGAAAGAAACTGAACAGACTGGAAAAGGTCTGTAAAATCTTGTGAAACAAGGAAAAAGTGAAAAAGAAATGACTATTCACTGTACTTTCCCTGTTCTTCTGTGGGAATCTCCCTTCTGTATACTGGACTAGCTGGATGTTTGGTTGACTTGGTACTGTGATTCTCATGTACAAAGCATTGTTAGTCAAAATACTGGGTAGTAGTGCTCTGCTCCTACATTTTCAGGGAACTGATTAAAAAACCCTACAAAAACAACCTGGCTGAAACATTGCTGCTTTCTTTAATGAAAAATGTTAACATTTTCTTCAATATGCAACTAGACAAGCTTTACAGACACCATTGTAAGAGGGAAACTCAGAGCATCCCCTTTCCTCCTCCAAGCACCAACACATTAAACACTTACAGAATCACAGAGCTGGGTTGGATCTACAGAAATCACCTACATTTCTCCTGACCTAAAGTGCTGTATTTCTGTCATTTCTGGCAGAAGTAGTTCTAACCTATTTTAGAGACCTTCAGAAATGGAAAGTTTACAACATCCCCAGACATTCAGCTTCTGTTGGAACATGATTTACTAAGGCCCAACATAAATATTCCATGCTTCAGTTTCATCATACTACTCTTTGGTCCTTTCAACCTCAATAAGAAGTTTATGATTCTAAGTGTATTATTCCCATTTTCTTAGCTGCAGTCTTTTATGTCCTTTTAGTCTTTTATTTTGTAGACGTCAGTCCTAGTTCAAGCATCTGATCAGACATTACTCATAGAATCATAGAATCATAGAATAGTTAGGGTTGGAAAGGACCTTAAGATCATCTAGTTCCAACCCCCCTGCCATGGGCAGGGGCACCTCCCACTAAACCATGCCACCCAAGGCTTCGTCCAACCTGGCCTTGAACACTGCCAGGGATGGAGCATTCACAACCTCCCTGGGCAACCCATTTCAGTGCCTCACCAACCTTACAGTAAAGAATTTCTTCCTTATATCCAGTCTAAACTTCCCGTTTCAGTTTTAACCCTAACCCCTTGTCCTGTCACTACAGTCCCTAATGAATAGTCCATCCCCAGCATCCCTATAGCCTCCCTTCAGATACTGGAAGGCTGCTATGAGGTCTTCATGCAGCCTTCTCTTCTCCAGGCTGAACAGCCCCAACTTCCTCAGCCTGTCTTCATATGGGAGGTGCTCCAGTCCCCTGATCATCCTCGTGGCCCTTCTCTGGACTTGTTCCAACAGTTCCATGTCCTTTTTATGTTGAGGACACCAGACTGCACACAATACTCCAGGTGAGGTCTCACGAGAACAGAGTAGAGGGGCAGGACAACCTCCTTTGACCTGTTGGTCATGCTCCTTTTGATTCAGCCCAGGATACGGTTGGCTTTTTGGGCTGCAAGCACACACTGCCGGCTCATTTTAATTTTCTCATCAACCAACACCCCAAAGTCATTCTCCACAGTGCTGTTCTGGTTACTCCATTCCATCTTGAGTAAAAGAAAACATATATCATGCAATTGACAAAAAAAAAAAATCTGTAAAAAAGTGATAAAAACAGCAGAGACTTGTGCACGTTCAATGCTTTGTCCTCACAGAGCACAGCTTTGGATCGGATTCCAGGGCTCTGTGTAACCACAATATCCAGGAGCTTGCAAAAAAGCAGAGTGGCAGTAGTCGTAATGACTATTGCACATTTTAATTAAATACTTCTCCTTCTCTACTGTTTGGTAGATGTCATGGTCACTTGGAAGTTGCTGATATTAAAGCTTATCTATTGCTACACTCGTGGTGTACCAAAACTGAGAAAAAAGAAGTAACAGACAAATAGTTCTTACTATCAAGCTCTACAGCCATTTTTTCCGTAGAGGTAATATTAATCTCCATGAGGCACTCAGATCTGATTAACTAAATGTAAAATCTATATTAAAAGAACATATTTTTCTCAAATGTTTTTCTTTGAAGTATATAAATTTTAATACAAATAGTTACATTTTTTTTTTTCAGCGCTGAGATAAACTTGATCTGTGAAAGTGACTTTCATGCTCTCAAAATAATTTAAAGTTAAAGGTTTTTCTAACTTTCTTCACTGGATATCTGCTTACTCTTAGGAATACTGAAGGTTTAAAACAGTATGATTCTGTCCCTTTTCCCTGATTACTAATTCAGCAGAAGTGTCATAAAAAAAATTATCAAAGGAATGAAAATAACTGGCATGACACAGTAGACCCCATTCTAGCAATGTTGCAGCTCATGCTGGAAATAGAATCTCCAGTTTCATTTGTTTTGATGTACTGTATAAATATTTAAAGAATGCAATCTGCAATTTTATCTAGCCTTTGCTGAATTTCAGTGTCATGTCTTGGTGGGGGTTTTAATGCTGATACTAATTAGTGTTAGAATTGCTGGTTCAGCAGACCAGTGAGGGATGTACATTAGTCCATTTCTGCTCAGAAAGCCACTTCAGAACAAGTTTGACTTGAAGCAATGGTCCAAGTGTCATTGAAATACCATGGAAGACAGGGAACCTTATATGTATGTTATGAAGTTCAATGCATACATGATGAACCTCATCTAAACTTACTCTGCACATAAACTTCTACTGTATTTCAGACATTCTGGTATAGAAAAGATACTTTTGTATGCAGTGAAGTAATTTACAAGTGGCTAATTGTAAATAGCCAAAAAAGTTTAGGTAAGTAACAGTGTCATTAAATAATTTTTGTGGTAATTTTATTTAGAACTTCTATATGTATATGAATATCCCATAACCTGCTTATCTAGAAATCAGAACCTTGTACGATTAGAGAAACAGGACAGACACTGCATCTCAGCAATTAACAGTGGTGTAAGATCAGCAGTTGAAGATTAATACACTAATGTGACAGCTGTGATGCTGCCTGATGCACTGTGTATTAGATTGAGGTCTCCAGAGCTAAAAATAGAAAGTGAGCAGCATAGACCTTCTACTAGGGGCTAATAATAGACTCACATGCACCAATAAAATACATACCTTGGAGACATGTAAAAATCTCAGAGAATGAAAAACTGTCACCTAAAAATCTATCAGTCAGGATCACAAGGTAATTATTCTGAGTTGTGATGTGAAAACTTGGGGAAAACTATAAAATACAGTTGTTCGTTTGTCTGTCAGTTCAGCATACTTTCAAAATCTGTGCTTTCTGAGGAGTATTCTCAGCATCCAAACAGGCGCATGAAGTGGGAGGATACTGCTGTGGTGTCAACTGTTTAATCACTAGGACTACATCCATATTCTTAAATAAAATAAGCCAGGGCTGCTTGCCTGGCCCTGAAGCTAAGTGGCAGAGCATGATCCCTGTCCATGTGTCCAACCTGTTGGTCCCCTCAAAGAGGAGGCTCTGTCCAGGCTGCTGGCTGGGAGCTTTGCTTGGTTTGTTGTGTTTTGAAGCTGTGTTCATGCACTGTGAGTTATTGGATCCAAAGCTGTGCCTTGGACTGCCCTATCAATTCAGCAGGGACAATCACAGGATAATGCTTGCTCTTGTACCTGGCCCTGTTATCAGCAGTGCAGACTAAGTTCATGGCCAAGGACTTTAATATATCCAGCCTACATACTGATAATGATACTAGTAAAGGAAAGAGTGTGTGTGTGACTTGTCTCCAGCTGACTAGCTGCTAGATGACTAATTGGCTCAGAGAATAAGGTCCAAAGCAAAGTAGGGAAATACTTGGTTAGTTCTGATGAATCTCACCAGCCTGCATAGTTCATCAAAAATTTCCCAGACTACTTTCAAGCCTTTAGTCTCTAAATGTATCTTTGTAAGAGAATGTGCTGACTTTCTCTACGAAATGATGGCTTTTTGTTAAAAGAGTAGATCAGGAAACAGAAAAGTATTATTAAATGTTACTGAAGTGTGTCTGGGAGGAGTCTCAAGTCTTTATTCTTTTTAGGATGGCATTATAATTTAAAAACAATGACCATAGATTCCCATACTGTAATACAACCACTCACTGAGAAGAGGAAATAAGGGTCTATACAAAAAAATTAGACTGTTTTGGAGCCTGTGGAGGTGGAAGGCAGGCAGCATCAAAACTGCAGGTTTTTGAGCTCCCCAAAATCATTTCAGAGGCACTGTTTTTTTCGTAAAATTTAGTTTTGTTTCTAACTACTTGATTTCCTTGAAAAACTAGATGAATTTCTTTTTTCGTTAACATCTTCCAGGAGAAATCTTCTCCCCAAAATATTTTTCTGATCACTTCAGGGAGAACGTATTTCATATGACTTTTCCACAAAAAAGCTGTTCCATGTTTAAATACACCTATACAAAAGTAAGGGTAATCTACTTATCTCGATTTATACATAGATGAATCTAACACCAAACTGGAGTTGCTAATCTTACTTCTGAACAAAGTTGTCTTTTCTCCACATGGTAGAACTATCCTTTCTGGAGCTCACAAAAATATACTGGTTTATGCTCTATGCCTGACTGTCTTTAAGGCTAGGGAATACTCTGTAGAATCTCCTCATACTGCTACATGAGACTTAGGTAATTCATAGTGCTGTGTAAATAGCCCTTGAAATTTGGCCCATGGGAGATATACAATTCTAATACCCTTCTGCCTTTGTTATCTCTGAACTGTAATTTGTTTCCCTCAAGGAGTCTTCCGTTTCCAGAGACAGGTCCCCATTTCAGTTTTGGTGCAATGAAGTCTTGCAAAGAAAGCACACAATATTCTCTCCTGTATTCTTTGCTGTCAGTTTTTCTTATTTTGCAGTTTCTTGCTAATTTTTTCCATGCCTCAGAATTCTGATAAGAACACCAGAAATAACTGAAAGTTCAAAGTGGACAAAAGAAGAAGAAACTTCCTGATTAGCAAAAAAAAAAAGGGATTCAATAGCCATTATTATGACAGATCTGCTACACATGTCCAGCTACAAAAGAACAGTTGGAAAGATTTCTACAAAGGTATAACAGATCCATAATTACATTTACCTTAAGCCATTGTTTATAAGCCTATTCACAGAAGATAGTTTATGAACCTGCTCTGGGATTCTTCTGGTTGAAAGGCATTGTATAAATACAAAAATCATTCGCATGCAACTATAAGCACATTACGTACTGTATGTCAGATGACTGGAGAAATTAAAAACATCATGGACTGTAAAGTGTGCTGTGAAATGGAAATTAATGAACAAACGTACTAATAAATAAGCAAGTGACAAACACATTATGAAGCAGAATCGGTAGTAGAAAACAAATACTTGTTTGCAGGTGATCTAGGTTTGCTATTTGAAAGCAGAATCTTAAAGTAAACAAAGTGCAGATTCATTCCTTTCCTTCTACCCAAGTCAATTAAGTTTTGCTTACTACCGTGTTCAGGGAGGAATCCAAGATTAGTTTTCAGAGTGTTAAATGAATGAGTAAAATTAAGACAATATCTCTATCTGGAGAGTGCATTTTTACATGCGAGGATAAATTACTTTTGTGTCACTTTCAAATCTTGAATAGCCTCTGTCAAGTAAAGAAAATATCCATTAAAAAGATATTTTTAATTCTTATCAGAGGTGTTTCTGTGCCAAATACACACTATTCTGTGATGTACAGTGGTGTGCTGGTACTCCTTTGATCTCAATATCCTTCATCCTGGTCTGCTGCCAAGGATCATTCACTCTGCACACATCAGCTGGGACATGAAAAAAAATGAATGAAACTGAACTCGTGAGCTGAATTCTCATCTGACTTTGCCCCATTTCTCTGTTTGCCTCTGACATCTTCCTCATTTATTCTGGTATAGGTAACACCATCTACAGCTGTGCCTTCAACACAGACAGATGGCATCTTCCTTGCTTAGTCAAATAAAAGATAAAATATTTCTCTTTAAGCTTGTAGCTGGTCATGTTATGATGACTTTTTTTGAAGAAGGACAGCCTGTGGCACAAATACACTATGAAGTGTAACACAGTTACTGAGCTAGCTTTACTCATTTCAGTATATGGTCACCTCAGCATGGCACTGTTAGTTCAGGTGCCAGTGTTATTAGTTCAGGTGCAGCAATGTGCTAATGTGGCGCTGCTGCTTCCAACATCCACATAATTTTCGCTGCAGAAAGTTGACATGCCTTGCTCAGGTCTGCTGTGTGTGGCAGTATAAGAAGTGCCCTATCTACACCATGCCCCTTCTTAGATACCCATATTCACATTCATATCAACCTCTTTATTGTATTCAAGCTTCACACACCTGAATGGGTAGGAAGTGTTCCCATCTCCATTACTATGAATGGAGATGAAGCAATGGATCACATCCAGAGATGACAGGATTACAAAGTTTTACTCCCAGGCATGCCAAGAGGAAGGACCATTGTCTTAACCACTGACCCCTCCTCCCTCCATAATTAAGTGTTTGGGTTTTTGTTTCCTTCTTATGACCAGGTGACTGTAGCAGGGATTTCACTGTGGATGCAAACACAAATTTGGTCTTAATCACTTACTGACATTATCTCTTAAACACAGATAGCTCTAATAACTTAGGTGGTGAATGGACATCCAGTAAAAGTGTCTGCTTTGAAGAGTTCACCATCATAATAGGCCAGGAGGAATAAGCATTTTGCCTAAAGCAGTGTGCTACAGTAAGTGCAAGCTTACAGAGAAATAATAGCCAAGCAAGGATTGGTTTCTCATACTTACGTACACTGTTGCAAGCACAAAGTGTGCAGAAGTTTATAGCACCTTAGGAAAGAAATAACCTGGGATCTACTTGAAAACACATTGCAGAGATGCCTGAAGTTACATGCTTGAGCCTTAAGAGAGTAGCTCCCTCATGAAATCTAATTATTATAAACAGAGTACTGTGGTATCAGATATAAAGCCTCAGATTATCTTAAATGCATTATGTTTCCTTTGACTAGACTACTTTTTTTGAGTATTTTTTCCCCATTTTTTCTGAAACTTGCCATGCTTTTAGGTTGTTTTGGAACTTCTTTACTATAACATGAGTCTGGATGTGGTCATGTCCCATTGATTTATCATTGTCTACACACTACAAAATGGAATGGAACGAATTACAATAGAGCAGAGCAGAACTATTTCAGTTGGAAGGGACCTACAAAGATCAGATCATGTAGTCCAACCGCCTGACCACTTCAGGTCTGACCAAAAGTTAAAGCATGTTATTAAGGGCATTGCCTAAAAGCCTCTAAAACATAAATAGTCTTGGGGCATCAAACACCTCTCTAGCAAGCCTGACCCTATTTCTATATAGAGTTTCATATGATGAAGCAGTGATTCTGTGTTTTGCCCTGAAGTGCTGCTGTCAAAGACATGCTAGCAGTAGGCTCAGTACAGTGAGTAATTTACGCACATAGTTCTTTACTGCCTGAATTTCTGTTTTTTCACTAAAGCAGCATAAATGTGCCTAGAGTGGGATTGATTAGGATTACTTATATCCATTTTAAGGCACTTTTATACTGCAGGGGTGGTGGAAGAGCCCCAACTGTAATTTAAAATGAGGCCTTTTCAGTCAAAATTGCTCTGAATTGCTATGTTCATATAATAATGGTAATATGCTCTCTTGATACATTGCAAATGTTCCATGCCTGCAACACCGACACTTCTCACAGCTGTAATACTTGCAGAGCCAGGTATAGTGGTGAAGGCCAGAAATTTCTTCAGTAGTTTTTCAAAGGCTATGTGTATTTCTGCTTATGTGTCTATGTGAGTCAGTCTTCGGTGTTGAAACAGACCTTGTGGCACACAATACTTACACAGATGGTTCCTATTCCCATCTGTGAATAGTCAGAGCATCAACTCTTCTTGAAATAACAGGGGTTGCAGAGGATTACAGTAAGGTAGTAGTAGTACAGCTGCACCTATCCTGTAGCAGTGTGCTTGTCCAAATTATTCACTGCAGATAGCAGATGTGAATGACCTGTTACTTTGTCCTGGGTTCAGCAGCTTCTAAAAATCCCTTATGTGTCAGAGTTTTTTATTTTCCCTTTTAAAGACTTATTCCAAAAATCCTCAGTCTATTTTGAATTTCTTTCATGATCTTTTTCATTCTACACAAGATGAATAAATTTTGAATACATTTTCATTTACATATTAATATCTGATTAGAGGAAGCATAGAGCACAACAAAAAAAAGCAACACAAGATACTCAGATTCTGCACAAAATGGGTCTAGTTTTCCAGGTTCTTGCACCTCAAGTCTAGGTGACTACGCAAGTGCAAAGCAAGAGTAATGTCCAGTATGGTAGGTGATGAATGAGAGAGAGAGGCCTTTAATATGCTGTTATGCTACCTGACATATTAGAATTGTCTTAAAGAACATCTGACTTGAAGTCCTTACATTGCCAGATAGTAAATAAGAGCAAAACCCTGGGGTTTTGAACTGATATGGCACAGGTGTAAATGATTATTCAAGAGTTATGCGAGCAGAGGCAGCACATGCTGAAATTTGGGCATGAGAGGCTTGACACTTGCACGTGTGTCTTCTGTGGATGCAGTCTAAAAGCAGCAGATTTTCCGCTTTCCATATTTGCAAGCCAGAACCTGATGACACAAGAATGCTTAGGAGAGGCAGTATGAGTTAGTTGTTAAAATGAATTAATTAAGGATAATTAAAAAGCTTCAGGAAATCATTCAAAAGGAAAAGATCTCAATTACATTTATCTTACTTTTTTTCCTACAAGAACACATACTACCAAAGTTTTGTCTTGTGCATGCAATTAAGACATTGGAAATGTGAAGTAAGATGTATTCATTTAAATATTTTTTACTGCACATGAAGCTAATGCATTTTATTTCACACTCACCATGGAGTTTAAAGAATGCAGTCATCACTGTCTTTCTGCTGACGGATAGAGAGTGGCTTAACGTGGTACACTACATAGTGGAATCATGAAACTGCCTTCCACTAACAATGACCTGCATTCTTAAAGATAATTTTAAATTTTGTTGAACAAGAATTAGAGAAAGCAAAACAAAACAACACAAAACAAACACAAATCCCCCCCAAAAAGCCCCCAAAACAGCTGACTGAAAACACCTGGAACAGACAAGTGAAAACTGATTCTTACATTCGTGCTATTGCTGACATATCTAAGCAAAACACAGTGGAACAAAACCTCTTTGAAGCCCTGTATATGTTCAGTATTTGCTGAGGTGTGTTGCTTTGCACCTGCATTTCTGAAATAAGATGTATTTCAAAAGGGGGCAGGGTTGATTTTGGAAGGTGAGATGGCTCACTTGGTTGTGCAAGTCAAGTGCGGCAGCAGCACACCACAGATGTCTGCCACATGTTGTACACATTTTAACATTCAGTAGCAAACCTTATTATATAAGAGCAAGAAGAATAAGGTTCTTTTCATGCAAGCAGGTGAAGTAAACCCCATTGAGATGTATGTCAAATGGAATGCATAATGGATGATGGTCCAGATGTGTCCAAAAAAGAAACGTGCTTTGCATGCAGCTGAGATAGGGAAGCTTGTGGTAGATTCTGCCCTTTGTCTATGAGGCTTTGGCTCTGGACAGGGATTCTTGTCAAGTATTTCTGCCAAATATGTTAGTATTTAACTCATATGTTTTACCATATATGGGTATCTACTTAAGCACTTCTGTGTTTAACATGTGCCTATTTTTTTCCTTTTCATTCTTGCAGAACTACTTAAAAATTCAGTGGGCCTAATGACTGTTGAGTTTTCATTAACTTAAGAGAAAACATACACTTTTACTTGGGAATAAGTAGAGCACATGGAAGAAAGAAAAAAAAAATCCAAAATCCAACAAATGGAAATTCTCAACAAGAGAACATTAAAATCAAATTCTGTCCTCAAAAATGTACTCAGCTACCAGAACATTTGTGAGGGAAGTTGCATGGGTAACTGCATGAGCTGGATTTTCATCCACTGGGAGGTATGGTTCCATTTCACAATGGCCATTTCAGATGGATGATGCAGTCCAGGAAAAAAAACCGAAACAAAATGTTGTCTGTTTGTTCAAGTCTAACTTTCCCCAGAATCTTATTCTAGTGTAACTGTTGTAATGGTAGTTACACCAGTTAGTAGACACTGGTCCCTCTTATGGGATGGAGTTTGAATTCTTAATGAGTCTGACCAAATTCAGATGACAGGGGTTCAGGAAATAAAATATAGACTTTTACCAGAATGCTAATTCTTCAAATAAGGTTGCTTATTTAGGTGCCTAAATATGGATTTACTGCCTAATGTTTGTGTTTTATATTAGATTTGCATGAGTAACATCTGAAACCTTACATTCTTGGCCTGAACAAATGAGTAATGTTTCTTTAAGGAAAAAATAAAGCCAAAACTAAAAACCCCAGAGCCTTCATTAGGTTTTGTGCTAACCAACATTCCTATGTTTTATATTCAAACCAACATATTAACATGAAACAATCATTCCAGATGGAAGAAAATATCACTTCTGGGGTCAGGAAAGGGGTACATAAAATTCTGGCAAATTAGAAGGAAAACTCTACAGAGGCTAAAAAGCTCATTAATATATGTTTTAATCCCCTTGTGGATCATAGTTGTTTGGACCCACAGAAACTGAAACGAGAAAATGCTACCATAAGCTGACCAGTTTTAGTGCTGAAAGGCAATATCCAAAATGTTCCTTGAGCTTCTAGTGATTGAAAGGCCTTGAATGGATATGCTTATACATTCTACTGAACAGCTGACTGAGTAGATGCCTACTCTAAATTAACATGTTACAGATTGTGGTGTAAACTTCAATAGAAAACATGTACCTAACCAAAAGCCAGCATAATTTTAAAAGTATAACAATTTACAAGCATCATATTTTTAAAGCTGTTTTGTTTGGTGGTTTGTTGGGTTTTTTTTTTGTTAAGGAACAACAACAACAAAAACCCTCAACCACTGAATAATTTAGTTTTGCCTTGGGGATAGAATTTCAAGAAACCATAGTTTATGCCATGCTTTAGCTGATCTGCCTAAATACAATATCTGTAACTCCTTTATGTGATAATGTTTTTTACTGATTTTCTGTCACAAAACATTAGCAGACCATGCTAGGACATGCTTTAAATTTGAGCTTTAAAAGTAGAATCAGATGCTTCTTCATTACACCTATTTAGCCTGATAACATCAGCAAACAATTCTCATCTCCTTTTACTGACCTTCCTTCCTGATGTGGGTTTGGTCTTTTGCAGCTTCAGAATCCATGTCGAAGGGCATCATAGAATCATAGAATAGTTAAGGTTAGAAAGGACCTTAAGATCATCAAGTTCCAATCCCCCTGACATGGGCAGGGACACCATGCACTAAACCACATCACCCAAGTCTTTGTCCAGCCTGGCCTTGAACACTGCCAGGGATGAGCATTCACCACTTCCTTGGGCAACCAGTTCCAGTGCCTCACCACCCTCACAGTAAAGAACGCCTTCCTTATATCTAACCTGACCTTTCCCTGTTTAAATTTGAACCCATTGCCCCTTGTCCTACCACTACAGTCCCTAATGAAAAGTCCCTCCCCAGCATCTTCATAGGCCTTCAGATATCCCTTCAGATACTGGGAAGCTGCTGTTAAGGTCTCCACGCAGCCTTCTCTTCTCCAGGCTGAACAGCCCCAGCTTTCTCAGCCTGTCTTCATATGGGAGGTTCTAGAGTCCCCTGATCATCCTCGTGGCCCTCCTCTGGACTTATTCCAACAGTTCCATGCCTTTTTTATGTTGTCTTTCCTGGCTGAGAGCGCACACTGAAGCTGGCTCATGTTCATTTTCTCATCAACCAACACCCCCAAGTCCTTCTCCACCGGGCTGCTCTGAATCTCTTCTCTGCCCAACCTGTAGCTGTGCCTGGGGTTGCCCCCACCCAGATGTAGGACCTTGCATTTGGCTTGGTTGAACTTCATAAGGCTTGCACTGGCCCACCTTACAAGTGTGTCAAGGTCTGGATGGCATTCCTTCCCTCCAGCGTATCAACCGAACAATACAGCTTATCAACTCTCACTCTATCATGAGAGGGAACACTTTTGAGCTATCTTCAGTGACAACACTTGACTCTTTTGTTGGGACCCATATATTAATTATCTACAGAGTGAGAAGTGAAATGGATTTTACAGGAGCACTGATATGAACATGACCAAGACGCGACAGCTGAAATCTCAGCACAAATCCACAAAGCTGAGCACATGACAGTGGTGCTGTATGAATTTCACTATCTGGCTGTCTCCTAGAAAACTGAATGTCCCTTACCAGGACCTGCAGGGATTTGAGGGTATTGTTTGAAAGGCAACCATCTATTTCACACCTTCCAAAGCAAAACATGATTTACAGCTGGCTCAGGATGGGCCTTTTGGACCCAAACTTCTTACTGAAGGAAGTACTTACACATGAACTACTACTACTCCTTTCCTTCCGTTCCTTCTGTATCTCTCTTACCTGGATATACAACATTTGCATGTGTATTACAGTACATACAACTGTTGATTACTTCAAGATGTTGGATCAACAGAAGCTCAGCAAAGAGTGAGGCAATTCTTTCAGCTAGGAACCTGAAACATTTCTGAAATGTTTCCTAAACATTAACAGGAACCATGAGGTATTTTGATAGACTTATAAATCTAAACTCATTTATAACAAATACTGAATTTATTGGTTTATTATGCTGGCAGGAATGACATATTGTATTATAAAATCAAAGGCCAGCATAGTTCAGCTATCTTCAGCTATAATTAAGATTTCCATATATTTTACAAGATTTGAGAAAGAGCAATACTATAAAATCTGTAGACCTTATTCATTAAAAAAGCTGCTTATGTAATCAGTTCACATTTTTCAACGTGTTTTATGGCCATCCTGGAATATCTGCCTTCAATAAATATTGGATGACTTCAGCTATATTTGTAATGTTTATGACTGTAGATCTACAAATACAGATGAGATATAGCTGCTAAAAGGTAGGTCTGTTTTTATACTTGTTATTATTTATTATGTATTTCACAGTAGCACCCAAACTGTATGCATGTTTAATGTCACTCATGCCAGTCCCCATGCTGGCAGCAAGACTTTTCCTATATTTGCTGCTGAGAATACACAGGATTTGTGCTCTGGTCTGCATACAATAGTGGGGGGAGCCTGTGAAATAAACCAGGGGTTTCTCAAACTGAATTTGTTTGACGACCTCCCTCAGGAGCAGCACAGAAATAGCTTTTAGTTCTCTGACTTCTGACCTCCATGTCCTCTTTACATTCCCCAAATACAGACTCCAATCCCATGTTCCTCACCTGGCTGATCTTTCCGTCAAGCCCATTTAAGCCTCTAGTCCCCTCATATTCCTTCAATTATTTCTATGCACCTGTCACAACAAACTGCCCTAGGATCCTAATACCCTTCTGGTGCACAGGTCAGTGCTGCCCTCCCTGACCCATGCACCTTACCTTATCTGCCACACACCTGCACTAATGTTAGTCTGAGAAGAGCAGCTCTTCTCACAAACTTCAAAATAGTGCATCCTTGCCAGCAGCTTCAGAGGGTCAGGTCCAGTTGTGTTCATATGCCAAGGCAGTGGCAGTCACAGCTCCTTACTCTGTGGGGTTCCCTTTTCTCATAGGATCAGAGGCCATCTGTCCTTGTAAGATATTTCATGTTGAAATGTAATGACTGATGAACTTTTTTTATGAACAGTTTAGTTATAATTAGTATCATTACTGCTGTTGAAGGGTATTGTCTCTCAGGTGCTGACTAAGATCCTAATTTTGCAAGATTTCTATGTCACTAGCATCCCAAACTTGTCTGATACTACACTAATATGGAATACACCAAGATATTTGGTAAAAAGACATCTGGAGTAGCAGAAGGATATGGAGAGGTGTGCTCAGAAAGCTGCCTACCTCATGTCCAGGAAAGCCTAGAGCTTTCCTAATCCATTATGCCTCTTAGTGGTTTCCTTGCTTTAAACTGATCAGTGTCATCTCCACAGTTTAAAGGGATCTGCTCGGTTGAGAGGGTGGCCTCCATTCATGCCTGGGAAGTGCGTGTAGATTTGCTGCCTGAATCTGCTATTAATTTGTTCTGGAGGAGTGCCTTAAAATAACTTGTAGGCATTCCCACAGGAACTTGAATATACATGAAGGATTGATCAGGATCATATTCATAATGATGCATTGATCACATTTGTGATCAGTTTTTTGATGCTGAATGCTGTACTGTACAGTTTGATTACAGAATTTTTCTCTAGCAGTCAGCCTTACTGCTAGGCATTTAAAACAGGATGACGCAAAGAGCAAACTACTGCATACTTCACTACAATAGGAGAAGATTTATTTACCTGAAGAAATTTCAAGTGGACATTTAGATACTGCCACTGTGGCAGAAGAATTAACATGGGAAAATGCAGCTGATCCTATTTTCCAATAGATCTAGTATGTTACCAGCACACCATGGGCTGGAAAAAATTATAATCTACAAAAGGAAAATTGAAATATACTGAAATCTAACCAGGGAGGCAGAGGAACATGTCTCCTGGAATGGCTCCTGTGTTGGCAGAAGTGACTGGGCAGTGATCCCAGAGTGTATTAATCTCCAGTTATGAAGCTAGCATAGGAAGGTCATTTCGTTATTAGGAAAATAAAACACGTTTTATAAACTGAATTTTGGTCATCATGGAAGGATTACACTCCTATCAGTTTAGCTCAGGACCATCCACTGGTTATGGTTAGAGAAGCAGAACTGCCTACAGTAGGGCTAGAGGTTGTCCTTGATCTCAGACAGCAGGGCTTGCAAACACAGTTTGGCTTTCTGTCTTCTCTCAAACAAGGTAGTCCCCAAGTGTTCTCAAGATTTACATCTGAAAGTGGCATCTGGCAGGAACTACAGCAATGACAAAGAGGGTGTTAACAGTTAAAGAGCACAGGCAAGTGCCTGTGCAGCGGAGGCTGCAGTGCAGAGCTCGGAGTGTAGAGAGTGCCTGCATCGTTCCTGTGAGGCGAGGGTGCACAATGGGCAGGGCTGCACTCGGTGCTCCCTGGTGGAGGTCCTCCTGCAGCAGGGGCTGAGCTGCGGGATGCTGTCAATAGGCTGAAAGATGTCAGGGAAGCTGAGAGGAAGCAGGAATGCTTGCTCCTGGCCCAAACTGTGCAGGGGCCTCAAGCGTCCCCTGTAGCTCATGGAGAAAAGAAAGAGCCCGTTAACCCAGGAACCTGGGAACTAGTAACAAAAAATACCAACAAAAAAAGGAGGAAGAGGGCAACTAAAAGCAAGGGGCTATCTCCTAAATCTGATGTCCCCGTCCAGAGCAGCTTTGCAGTTCTGCAGGGGGCTAATGAGGAAACACACTCATACCAGAAACAGCCGGCTGATGTACTGCTGAAGAAGATCGCTACTGGTGCTGCCAGGATAAAGCATAAAATACTATGACTGTCTGGGTCATAGTAATAGGGGACTCTGCTTTCAAAGGCACAGAGGCACCCACCTGTCAGCCTGACCTACTCTCAAGGAAAGTGTGTTGCCTACCAGGGGCTCAGATCAGGGATGTTGCAGAGAGACTGCCTGGTCTAGTAAGCTCCACTGACTATTACCCACTTCTAGTTGTCCCTGTGGGTGCCAGTGATATAGACAGCAGTAACCCAGAGAACATTAAGAAGGACTAGATCCGTGAGAGAGGTGGTTAGGGGCTCTGGAGCTCAGATAGTCCATCAATTCTCCAGGTTAAAGGGGAAGACCTTAAGAAGGCTAGGAGGATTGTCCAGGTTAATAAATGGTTAGAACAGTGGTGCCATAGTCAGGGGTTTGGGCATTTAGAACATGGGACTCTGTTTGGGAAGCCAGGTCTACTGGGGGCTGGTGGAGCTGGTCTGCCGAAGGGGAAGAGTGGTTTTGGTAGGAGACTTGCCAGACTGGTCAAGAAAGCTTTAAACTAGATGTGTTGGGGGAGGGGGCATCATTCCATCCCAACACACCCAGTCAGTTGCCAGCACCTATAATAAATGCTCGGAGCAATGCAGAGATATTCCAGCCACTCCAGGCAATGAGCCGGCTTCATCTGGAGCTCGGCTCAGATGCCTCTATACAAAGGCCTGTAGTACAGGGAATAAACAAGGAATTGGAGATGTGTGCACGCCTGCGGGGATATGATATAATAGGTATCACAGAAACATGGTGGGATGGCTCCTATGACTGGAGTGTTGGAATGGAAGGTTACAGGCTCTTTAGAAAAAAACAGGCCCAGCAGACGGGGAGGGGGAGTTGCCCTTTATGTTAGGGATAGGCTGGAGAGTATGGAACTCTGTCTGGGGACAGGTGATCAATCACAGAGAGTTTGTGGGCCAGGGTTAAAGGGAGAACAGCGCTGGGGGACATTACTGTGGGGATCTGTTACAGACCGCCTGATCAAGAGGAATCTGTGGATGAAGTTCTCTATAGACAGATAAGAACAGTCTCACGCTCACAGGCCCTTGTTCTCACAGGGGACTTCAACCACCCTGACATCTGTTGCAGGGACGATATGGCCTGGCACAAGCAATCCAGGAGGATCCTCGATTGTGTGGAAGACAACTTCCTTCTGCAAGTAATAGAGGAGGCAACAGGAGAGGTGCCATGCTTGACCTCCTGCTCACCAACAGGGAAGGGCTTGTTGGAAACGTGATGCTCCAGGGCAGCCTTGGTTGCAGAGATCATGAGATGGTCAAGTTCGAGATCCTCAGGACAGTGAGAAGAGCATGGAGCAAGCTCTCTGCCCTGGACTTCAAGAGAGCAGACTTTGGCCTCTTCAGGAACCTGCTTAGTAAGGTTCCATGGGATATAGCCCTAGAGGGCAAGGGGGCCCGAATCTTTTGACTGATATTCAAGGAACACCTGCTACAAGCTCAGGAGTGTTGCATCCCAACCAGAAGGAAGTGTAGCAGGAGGGCCAGGAGACCTTCTTGGATGGATAAGGAGCTGCTGAGGAAACTTAGAGGGAAAATAAAGGCTTATGAAAGGTGGAAGCAAGGACAGGCGGCCTGGGAAGAATACATGGATGTTGTCTGGGAAGCTAGGGACCAGGTTAGGAAAGCTAAGGCCCAGTTAGAATTAAACTTGGCTAGGGATGTTAAGGATAACAGGAACGGATTCTATAGTTACATTGTAAACAAAAAACAGACTAGGGACAATGTGGACCCTCTCCAGAAGCTATCAGAACTGGCTACCCTGGATTTGGAGAAGGCTGAGGTTCTGAATGACTTCTTTGCCTCGGTCTTCACTGGCAAATGCTCTGACGACACCACCCAAATCTTGGAAGGCAGATATGGGAAGTGTGAGAATGAAGACCTTAGGTTCACTGTAGGAGAAGATCTGGTTTGAGACCATCTTAAGAACCTGAACATGCACAAGTCCATGGGACCTGATGAAAACCATCCACGGGTCCTGAAGGAGCTGGCAGTGCTAAACCACTGTCCATCATATTTGAAATATCATGTCAGCCAAGTGAAGTTCCTGATGACTGGAAAAAGGGAAATATAACCCCCATTTTCAAGAAGGGGAAAATGGATGACCCAGGGAACTACAGACCAGTCAGTCTCACCTCTGTGCCTGGCAAAATCTTGGAGCAGATTCTCCTGGAGGGCATGCTAAGGCACATGAAAATCAACAAGGTGCTTGGTGACAGCCAGCATGGCTTCACTAAGGGGAAATCCTGCCTGACCAATTTGGTGGCCTTCTATGATGTGGCTACGGAACTGATGGACAGGGGTAGAGCAGTTGATGTCATCTACCTGGACTTGTGCAAAGCGTTCGACACTGTCCCACATGACATCCTTGTCTCTAAATTGGAGAGACATCAATTTGATGGATGGACCACTCAATGGATAAAGAACTGTCTGGCTGGCCACACACAAAGAGTTGTGGTCAATGGCTCAGCGTCCAGCTGGAGACCAGTAATGAGTGGTGTCCAGGGATCGGTGTTGGGACTGGTCTTGTTCAACATCATTGTTGGTGACATGGACAGTGGGATTGAGTGTGCCCTCAGCAAGTTTGCCAATGACACCAAACTGTGTGGTTCAGTTGATACGCTGGAGGGAAGGGATGCCATCCAGAGGGACCTGGACAGGCTTGTGAGGTGGGCTGATGCCAACCTTATGAAGTTTAACCATGACAAGTGCAAGGTCCTACACCTGGGTCGGAGCAATCCCAGGCGCAGCTACAGGTTGGACAAAGAAGAGATTCAGAGCAGCCCTGCGGAGAAGGACTTGGGGGTGTTGGTTGATGAGAAAATGAACATGAGCCGGCTTCAGTGTGCCCTCGCAGCCCAGAAAGCCAACCGTATCCTGAGCTGCATCGAAAGGAGTGTGACCAGCAGGTCGAAGGAGGTGATCCTGCCCCTTTACTCTGCTCTTGTGAGACTTCTCTTGGAGTGTTGGGTACAGTTCTGGTGTCCTCAACATAAAAAGGACAAGTTGGAACTGTTGGAACAAGTCCAGAGGAGGGCCACGAGGATGATCAGGGGACTGGAGCACCGGTTGAGAAAGTCGGGGCTGTTCAGCCTGGAGAGGAGAAGGCTGCGTGGAGCCTTCCACTATCTGAAGGGCACCTATGAGGGTGCTGGGAAGGGACTCTTCATTAGGGTGTGTAGTGATAGGACAAGAGGTAATGGGTTAAAACTTAAACAGGCGAAGTTTAGATCGGGTATAAGGAGGAAGTTCTTTACTGTAAGGGTGGTGTGGCACTGGAATGGGTTGCCCAGGGAAGTTGTTGAGTGCTTCATTCCTGGCGGTGTTCAAGGCCAGGTTATTCAAAGCCTGCCTCTGTCTTTTTGATAATCTCTTTGTAGGCACTGTCATTCTGCTGTTAGATCTTTCTAAAGCTGTCTTTTCTCAGGCTGAACATGTTCAGCTCCCTCAGCTTTTTAGAGGGCAAGTCCTCTGGTCATTTTATTTGCTCTTTGCTAAACTAACTTGTTTATTGATATCTCTCTTGTAGTGGGGAGTTCAAAACTGGACACAGTATCTAGATTTGGTCTAATAAGCACTGAGTAAAGCAGAAAGACACTTAAACTGATGCCTTGACTGTGTTCCTGCTCATGCAGGCCAGGGTGCTGCTAGGGTGCACTGCTGGATCATGACAATCTTGTGCCCACCAGGACACCAGGGCCTGTTCAGGAGAGCTGCTTCCCAGCCAGGCAGTATCCAGCTTGTAGCTTTGTGAGAGGTTACTGTGTAAACTAAAGGATTAATACACCACAGGTCCTTTCAGGAGTTATCTAAACCCCTATGGTAAACCTCATTCTTCTAATTCCAGCTATAGCTTAAATGTTAGTCTCATAACACTTCTGAGAGCAAATAGGTAACAGCAGCCAAAGAAGGTTCTGGGTGAGAAAAGGAGATAAAGGAATATCCTGATGAATTTTAAGAAAAGATGAGATTTAAGATACATGCTTGTGTACAATCTGACCATCTTTAGCAATTTCCAGGTCCAGTGTGGTGGTGTTTAGGTTTTCTATGCTCCAATTGTTAGTTCTTGCTGAAGATCAGGTACCATATAGGAAATGGAAATGCCAAACTGAAGGCTATGAATTCCTCATGGTAATAACATCCCTGACCTACAGGAGGTTCACTGCAGCAGCATAGAGGCATAGTAGTGATTTCGGCATGAGACTGAAGCTTGTAGATGACCTCACCAGCATTTGCTGTTGCCTAGAGGAGTCTGAAATCATGTCCAAAATGCTTCTCAGTGCTTCTGTGTTATCCTGTTTACATCTCTGTGCTACCAGCGCAATTAGGAAGAGCTAAGAATCAGGCCTGTGACATGTGACATGCCTTTGGCTGGGAACACAGGAATAATGAGACCTAGAAACATTAGAAGACATTTCTGGGCCAGTGACCAAGGAAGGACAGAAAGGTTCCTCCCTTCTGTCACATTGAAAAGAACACCTTAGAGTCATGCAAATCAGTAAAAACTTGAGAATTGCTAGGAGGCAACAGTGAGCTATTGTGCCCTGTGAGCTGCAGAGCAGTATCAACTGTCTGTATGCTTACTGCAGCAGGGAGCAATGCCTCATCCAGGCATCTACTCATGCACTGACTCCCTGGAACTGGCTCCCTCTGCAGCAGGCTGACCGACTTTCTACCATATAGCACTTGACCCTGTGGCTTCTCTGGACAATTCCTTATGGCCTAATTATGATAGTGTGTGTGTTTGTTTGTTCCTGGTTCAGACTAAAACAATTCCAGGGCTTTGCTTCATCCCATCAGTATGGTGCTTTTGCAGTACTGAATTAAAATGTTCTGCATGTCTAAGGCATGAGTGGAAACTGATGATCGTTGTTGAGGACAATGCTGGACAGTGCCAGAAAACAGAAGAAGCCTAATCTCATGCAATTCTCCTAAATGCCAACTGGAAACAATGTTTTTGGAACAAAAATCTGTGAACTGTCCCCGGACATCTGACCACAGCCCTACTGCACCTAAGTTCACCCATTAGCCTTCTTCATTTAGCAGTGTAAGCACAAGCTAGCATTGTGCCTCTATAAGAAATAAATCAGTGCCGAAAAGGGGACTGGAACACAAACACACTACTCTTCAACTATTGGAAAGTTGTCAGTAGTGCTTTTGGTTCAGGTGAGTAGTGGGCCTGCTCTGAAGATTGCCAAGCTGGACCCCAAAAGCCAGGGCCATTGTCGAAACAGGGAATGCTGCCTTTCTCCTCCATCCTTGTCTTAGACACACACATCAGGGAGTTGAAAAAACAGATGAGAAAGGGAAAAAAATATTGTTTTCACTAGATCTGTGTTTTCATTTGCTTCGTATTTTAGGAGCCATCGACAAAAGGGCAAGAGAGGAAGCTACAAATCCTTTTCAAAAGGCAGAGGAAAGAAACAGTAACAGCAACAACAACAAAGGAAGCCAAAAGGTAATTTTGAAATAAATCCTTATCTTCTAAGCTGTAGAGCCAGGCCTTGGGTAATGTTAATGAACCATTAGCCCTGCCTTAATCACAACATCACTTTCTTTTGTTCTCGCACCCCACTGCTTTTTCGCAGCCGGAGACACTTAGATTTTCTGAAGTGACAGTGCTCCTCACGAGTATAGTTCATGCTGCTTATAATGGACACATCTGTGCTTACAATGTTTGTCTGTCATATTCACTGTTTGCTTTTAGGAGCATGATGAAGAGTGTGTGGCAGCCTGTGTATGTGTGTATGTGTGGGAGCAGCAGTGAGAATTCAGACTACTTAAAACCCTGCTAAGATGCTCTGTTTCTCAATACTGTATTTATTGCAACTCACTTTGTAGTCAGATGAATGAAGCATTCTTTTTTTAAAGGAATTTTACTCCCAATTGTTTTTATTACAACATAAATTTGATGACTCTTTATTAGACAGTAAGAACTAGGGCAACCCTTTGTGAGACTTGATCTGCTATTGAAATGTGTACAGTTTTGCCCTGGAATTAAGGCCTTTCAACTGAACAAAAACTTACAGACAAAAGTTCCCCTTACAGTCATAACATTGGTTTTCTCTGCACAAGCTTTCCTCTACCACTGCTCTTCAAATCAGTTCCCCATGGCAATTTCAGTGCTGGTGAATGAAACAGGGCCAGGGCATGGGCCAGGGCACTTGCATGCAGCTGCTGTTGAATTGTTAGCATGGTCTCTGGCACGGTTTTGTCCCCAGCCAGGA
Organism: Pezoporus wallicus; assembly: GCF_028554395.1. NCBI lineage: Eukaryota > Metazoa > Chordata > Aves > Psittaciformes > Psittacidae > Pezoporus > Pezoporus wallicus. The sequence goes on from NW_026642654.1 coordinate 868,160, forward strand.
GGAGACTCCTGCACAATGCCTGGCAAAGTCTGTGGAACTGCATGAGTGATATGGCTGCAGAGATCCTGTTGTGATCAGGGTGTGAGTAATGCCATATCCTTTGGGCCCCAGCTAGAGACCAGGTCCTGGCCTGTGTTATTTACTTGGTAGGGGGTGCAATCACAATATCGGCCTTTTTTCCTTCTTTTCTTTCCCCAGCTCCACTCCCCGCCCCAGCAGCAGCTTAGATGGCTATTGTTTTAGGCTATAATTCTGCAATAAAGGTTGTAGGAGTGACTTTGGGTTATTTGTTATCAGTGTGAGATTGGGTTTTTATGCTACAGCTCTTCCACCGTCTCTTTGCATATACAGAAGTAGGTGAGGGAAACCCTGCAGTACTCTTTATAAGTCAGACTGCTTGTTGTCCTTGAAACTATAGAAAAAGTAATCACACACTCCTGTTTAGTAAAGTGCTAAGAAAAGCTTTTTTTTTCTCTTCTCAATAAGTTTTTTGCTTCTGTATTTCTTAAATAATTTTGCTGTTCTCATACTTTGTCCAGAATTTGCACATCAGGGAGTGTATTTCTTGCTTATTATTTTTCTTCAACATCTTCAATTCCTATAAATTAGTATCCAAGGTACAAGGTAATGAAAAATTAGCCATAAAGCATAGTTAGATTTCATTTGTCCTCTTGTGCATTTTTCTACCATCATTCATTCAATATGCTGTTACGTTCTCTTTTGTGTATTGTGTCCTAACAATCCCTTTAGATCATTTTCAGAATGCTCATTAGCCAAAAAAATATATTGTTAAGATAATGACTCTAAATACCAAATTGATTTTCATACTGGATAGATATTCCAGTATGAGCCAGTATGCTGATTTGAAATAATGGATATTTCAAACACAAACTGTTTCTTACATATTTTTTTTTATTTAATTAAGCCAAACAAGAATAATATGAGGCAAAAATACAACTTAATATTAAAAAGGTTCATAATTTACTTTTCCTTAGTGATGCTGATAGCTGGAAGAGCAATGGCAAATATAATTAAAGTTGCATAACTCTTCCATTCTATCCTCCTTTTAATTCTCTCAGTTTTGTTAATTGAGCACTACCCATTCCCAACATTTATATTCATAATTTCTGTCTGAAAGTGGTGGTTTTTTTTTTTTTTGAAATCTATGTAAAAAATGTTCCAGCAATTCTTGAGAATATCAAAACTCAAATCAATGCCACAAACCCATAAAAAGAATAACTAAAAAAGTCTGTCTTTTATGAACAGCTCTCATTAAAACAGCTTGAAGAGGAGGAGGAAGAGCCAAATACTTTTTTTGGTATAAATGGGGAAATATCAATAGGAAAAATGGGAATTGTGGTCATTTTCAGGTGCAGGAAATTTGGCACATAACTTGTACCAGAAAGAGCGTCTTTTGAGAGGAAGTGCTTTGGTAAATATTGGCTGCGTTTTGACCAGAAAGTGAATCTTTGACAAGTTAGCTCTGTTTGCATGGAGTAGATTTCCTTTATGTAGCTATGAGATGTCACTCAGTGAACTGTGTAGAGAGTAAGAAACATTTTGGAAACTTGTGGATGTTAAACTAAAGTTTTGCTTTCACAAAGCTCATAAAGTAAGCAAGGCTTTGATACCCAGAACATCCAACATTACTAAAATGCACCTCTGAAAAGAATGAATGGCTCTCAGTGGGTCACATTTTAGACTTTCTTTCAGAGTTAAATTACTGTACAGATTTTGCACATACTCGAAACTAAGAACAGAAATTTAGCTTAAATCTTAATTTAATGTTTTTCGTTTATACTAATAGATATAAATTACCATAACTTTAGCTTGGAACCTACCTTAACCCCAAACAGTACTTCTGAGGCAAGATCCCTGTGAAATCTCAGCTTTCTTTTGCCTGATGTTTCATTATGCAAGGTCATAGTCTATTTTGCTCACCACCACTAGTAGGCTTTTCTACTTCTGCTACCTTTTTCTGCTTTACATTTTGGCATTTATTGACATCTGGGTTCAATTTGACTGAATACGTAATTGTAAATACAGTGGAAATAATCAGGTCCTCTTTTTGAAAGAAATGTAAGCAAGCAAGCCAAGTGGTTTGATTTTTGCCCTAGATACATTCTCACTTACTTTAGAAGAGCTGTTCCTGTCTTCGTGCTTCTATCATTGGGAAAATTGTACGGGTTGTCTGTAGAAGGAAAGGGGCGGAGTTAATTCTGAAAGTAGACTGTAGGCTTTACTAGTCACCTGTCAGCTAAGGACTAGCACAGTAAAGAAGATTTGGAAAAGAAGCTGAGCAGTGCCTCTAAGAAACCTGTTGTGCTATGAATTCTGAACATTATTGACAGTGAAATACTTTACAACTTTAACCCTTCAAAAGCTAGGCGCACGTCTTTTAAGCTAGTTACAGAGATGCAATCTGTAGGCAATGGAGAAATAAGTACCAGTCCTTTTGGATGGTGATGCATCCTAGCTTTTAGGGGATTGTGGTGATGGTGGCGATATAGGACAAACTGTCCTCTGAAGATGCTTTTGTCATTCCATGGGATTTGGAGAGATCTTCATGCATTGTTGCAGGCACCTAACTCTTAAACTCTTAAAGTCAGGATAGAGAAATCCAAGAGCAATTAATCTATGTCAGCAATAGTCAGTTGTAACATATTGCTTGAATTAAGCATTTTATTAAATGATCCTTTTTCAGTGACAATAATAGTAGAACTTGGCTATGCCACTTAACAGAATGTTCCTGGGATGGGAGAGGTGAGGAGTGAGGAAGCTGTATGTGCTTCACATACCTAGAGGAGATTTCTGTGAATACTGAGTCTCAGAGAAATTTTCTTCTTGTTTCTGTCTCATACCAGGTGGAAACTGATGGGGTCTGGATTGTCTTGTTAGTGCAATTCATTGTATACCTAAAAGGATCTTATTTGGCAAAGTCTTATGTTGTGATATTCTTGGGTGTGGGTGGTAAACACCACTTAAAACTGTCCTGGGTTCAGCAGTAGCAGTCATTTTTCCCCTTCTTGGTAGCTGGTGCAGTGCAGTGTTTTGACTTTCAGCTCGGGAACAGAGCTGATAACAATGATGTTTTGGTTTGGCCAAGGGCTTTGTGAGCCTCATGCTCTGCCAGGGGGGAGGGGAAGCCAGGAGGAAGCAGAGACACGACACCTGACCCAAACTGACCAAAGAGGTGTTCCATACCACAGCACGTCATGCTGAGGAGGTAACTGGGAGTTAGCCGGAAGGGCTGGGAGACTGCAGGGTTGGAGGAGGTATCGGTCGGTGCTTGGTCGGGCTGAGGGAGGGCAAGTTATCGGTCGGCTGGTGCTGAGGTGTTGTATTCTCTTCCCTTGTTATTTCCTTTATCATTATTATCATTGGTGGTAGCAGTAGTGATTCGTATTATACCTTAGTTACTAAACTGTTCTTATCTCAACCCGTGGGAGTTGCATTCTTTTCGATTCTCCTCTCTGTCCCTCCGAGAGCAGGGGGAGGGCAAGAAAGGGGGGGAAGTGAACGAACGAGTTACCTGACTGGGTTTAAACCACAACAGTTCTTTTTTGGCGCCCAACGTGGGCCTCGAAGGGTTGAGATAACGACAGATCTGACTGGATTGATAGTCACTTGTCACAATGCTGATTTATTGGCTCTCAAGGTTGTTCCTCTTGATCTCACAGTTTCAGTATATCGTATCTTACGTCCATCCGGTATTTGCTGTATTAGTGTTTTTCAAGTGTGGGGCTTGGGCTAAGGTTTTTATCCCATTGTACTTTATGGTAATGACTTGTAATACAATAGAATCATTGATCATGAAACTGATCTGGCTTATGTTCCCAGTGTGGTCACCACCTTTATACTTTGGGAGGTATATGATGGAGGTGCTTAGCAATTACACATCTTTTTTCTCCTCCTCAGGTGCTCAACCTGTGAAGGAGACATCCTTTTACCCTCCTAGTCGTCCCCCCAGACCATTTACATTTGAGAGTTTTGAATTTTTTGAATGGCCTTTTAATGCTGTTGAGACTTGTTTGCTGATGGTGATGGGAATCACCATGCTAACACGCATACAGAGTGTGTTTTGCCCACTACTGATTTCAAGAGTTAAGCAGATTCAGGTTTGGGTCTTGTCTGGGGTTAGACGACGATTCAGGGGGACCAAGAGGTTTTCCCCAAGGCTGGACAGTATTGAGTGGCAGGGTGTGTGGGACAGTATGGGCAAGTATCTAGTCCACTGGGCCCCTCCAGTGCTTTGGAAGCATTGGAGATGGAAGGCAGCTGTATGGAGTCCCCAGCAGCAAGCTGCAGAAACTGCTGAAGGGGACAGTGAATTATTTTAAGCCTGGTGGGCCCATGGCACTTCAGGCCATCAGAGCAGAGATGCAACACAGAGATGGACTCATGATCGAGGGGTGGACTTAGCAATGGACACTATTGCCCAGGTTATTCACAAGTGTGAACACTGCACACAGTCTCTCCTGCTCTGGAAGACTGTTACAAGAGATGGAGCCTGACATCATGGACCAGATGGACACAGCAGCTTTATAGGGACTGGTCCGTGCACTAAGATAAGAGTGCACCGAGATAAGAGTGATGGTATATTGAAAATGTGGGATCTGAGCATGACGTGAATGGTATGGAATAAGGGGTGGATTATGTCCTGGGTTCAGCAGTAGCAGTCATTTTTCCCCTTCTTGGTAGCTGGTGCAGTGCAGTGTTTTGACTTTCAGCTCGGGAACAGAGCTGATAGCGATGTTTTGGTTTGGCCAAGGACTTTGTGAGCCTCATGCTCTGCCAGGGGGGAGGGGAAGCCAGGAGGAAGCAGAGACACGACACCTGACCCAAACTGACCAAAGAGGTATTCCATATCACAGCACGTCATGCCCAGGATGTAACTGGGAGTTAGCCGGAAGGGCTGGGAGACTGCAGGGTTGGAGGAGGTATCGGTCGGTGCTTGGTCGGGCTGAGGGAGGGCAAGTTATCGGTCGGCTGGTGCTGAGGTGTTGTATTCTCTTCCCTTGTTATTTCCTTTATCATTATTATCATTGGTGGTAGCAGTAGTGATTTGTGTTATACCTTAGTTACTAAACTGTTCTTATCTCAACCCGTGGGAGTTGCATTCTTTTCGATTCTCCTCTCTGTCCCTCCGAGAGCAGGGGGAGGGCAAGAAAGGGGGGGAAGTGAACGAACGAGTTACCTGACTGGGTTTAAACCACGACAAAAACCACCTGTAATTTCGTCATAGCTATAAACCAGAGGTCACTTCATGGTGTATTATAAATCAGAGAATATTATATTTAAAAATCTGTTAGCTTTTATCTTTGTTCTTACATTCACTCACTTAACCAGTGCTGTATCAGTTGAGAACTATATTTTTGTTTCTAACCCCAGAAATAATATTTTCACCTGGCGTAAATATGTTTAATTCGGCACAAGGTTTTTCCTTGCATAGATTTTTTTGTAACTAATATTCACTTTCTTTTGTACACCAATGTACACCATGCTGTGTATGAAAGCAGAAAGCATTCTGAACTGGTAAGCACACACGTAAAAGAAAGGTGTGAAAAAGGAACCATTTCATGGCTCTGAAACCAGTGATCACAGTGTGTTGCATGAGACCACCCCACAAGAAGAAATTAGAAATGTTGAGAGCTGTTGAAGACCAAATTTTCAAAGCAGATTGGCACAAAGTTGTTTAGCACAGATGTTTCTGTAATTGTGATACACTGGGAAAATTCTCAGTGTTCCAACTTCAATGGCTCCCAGACTCACACTTCCACCTGTGTGTTGTGGTGGTCTACTCTTAACACACTGGACTGTAATGTGAACCATGTGGTAATGTGTCTGGCTCAAAAACCTGTTAAACCCTCTCCCTTCCACCAGTGTTCTCGTCACATCTTTAGGCTTGTTTCCTCATTTCTATTTTTATGTTTAAAGGATTTACAAAATGGAGACAATAAAGACATCAGGAAGCTCATGGGACTAGAGGTGCAGGAGGGAGCTAATTCAGGTACTTCCAATTTGGTGGAGATAAAAGTTGTTAGCTCCTCTGTGCAGTGCATGTAAGGGCCTTTGAAAAAACTGTGGTGGTGGTGCTTGTCGCAGCTGTCTGACCTACTGGTAGGGGAAAAAACATTATTTGATGAATTGTTTCTTCAGGTTAAGAAACTACTTTAAAAACAGTTTGTAATGCAAACACATTTTAACCCATCTATTTGTCTTGTGAGCTATTTACTCAGACCAACATTATCATGATACCTTCTAGCCCTCACTTACCACTTTGCATAAGTAGATCTCAGTGTGTTTTCCAAAGGGTGCTCATTATATACTTGCTGTCAGAGATTTGCTACTGAACTCATGATTGTGCATGTGTGTGTGTCTGTGAGAATAGATGACTCTCAACGTCATAAGAGCGGAAATGTGACAAATATTTTGCTAACATTTTTACATTTGCTAACATTTACGTTGCTAACATTTTGCTAACATGCAGTAGCCTGGGTGTTCCAGAAACGTGTCAAGAATTTTTATTAAAAAAAAAAAGTATGAAAAACATTGGTAGGTAACAGCATAATACACGTGAATTCAGCAAATACTGTATTGGAAAAACGGGCAAAAATGCTAAGTTTCCCTCAAAGTCCTGGTTAAAGCAAGACAAGTAAGTTGTATATTACTTAGGTTTATATTTATAATCTTACCTACTGCTTGCTATTCTGTTTAGGTACCTCAAAACTGATGATATCCACAGCTAGAGCTTTCTGAGATTTTTCTCACAGAATATTTTTGCATTGGGAAATTGCCTTGGATTTGGATTCACTAAAATCAATTTGTTTTACAGAAGGAAGCAATTTTTAGTGACATAATAAAATACAGAAATATTTTGATAAGCTCAAACCTATTCATTTTATTTTCCAAGTGAGTAATTTTATTTTATTAAATGTTCCTTAAATTTTAATTTATTTTGAATATTAAAGTTGTGTTAAAATTATTCTTTGGAAGACACACCTCAGTACTCTAGAAAATAATTTCCAAGGGAACTTAATTTCATAGGAAGCTAATTTTAAGGATCTTTCTTTCTGTCTCTCTAGAAGAAAGTAAATCTTGTTTCTGACTACCTTTGGTTACAATATTCATGCTATTGATATTTGATAAGTGATGGAGTTAGATAGGGACTTGGAGCTATTCAAGCATTTGGGGTTTTTAATGCTATCCCCCAAAAGACAAAACTGCCCATTACTAAAATAATTTTACCATGGAAAAGTTCTTATACTGATAATAAATGTTTCAGTACAAGTGTTTTCCTATAGGTTAAACAAAATCTACTATCTCATCAGGTTCCTATAAGCCATTTAGAATTTGGGACTGTTGTTTCTATGGATATGAAAACAGAGCTGAATTAAACATTGAAGTGAAGCTCCCAAAGACTGAAGCAACCCACTTTTCCTAGCTGTCAGTAATATTAAAATAAGACTGAGGCAGAGACGGAAACCATACTGTTTCTGTTCCGGAGAAGCACGACTGCCTCTCTGGATGCTTCACATATCCCACAGAAAATGGTTGAGCCTTTGTCAGCCCTCCTGGTCCTCAATGACCTTGGGCTAACGCTTCGCCGTGAGGTCACCAAACAATAGATTGATCATCCTGAAAGGGTGAGTTTCTCAAGGGTTACACAAACAATCTGCAATCATTAAAACTAACTATAGAAAAAGTCTAATCCTTCCTTTTTTAAAGTAGTTGAGTCTGAGTTTGGGATTGGAAAAATGGACAAATTTACTGAATAAACTCCTCAATAAATGTTGGGTTTTTTGTTTGTTTTTTTTTTTACTTCTAGTTAGCAGACTTTGCAGATGACAACAAAAGTAGAGATGGTTGTGAATACCTTCTGTTTGTAGCTATTGAAGTTATGTTTTACTTCACATTCAAATTAGAACTGCTTCAAATTAACACTGCAGAATAAAGAAAAAGTGAGTGCTTCTACAAATACTATACTAAAATTGTTTTAGTCTAATCTTATTGCATCTGAGTCATAGCTGAAGGAATGTCCTCACCTGCACCATGAAACAGAATGAAATGTTTTCTAGTCAGGAAGGTGAAGATTAAATGCAACTGAAACAGTACTGATTTAAATGACATTTTTCTAAAAGAAATCCCTTTCCACTGAAGTTCAGTTTTTAATTGTCCGGAATGTGAGAGCTTTGACTAGCTTTGCAAGTGTTCAGACAGAAACTGGTATCACATTTATAGAGACACAGAATTTCTATTAAAAAAGAAGCTTCTAGAAATAATGGTCTGAATTGTTTTAATTTAGAAAAAAAAAGTACTTATATTTTACTTGGAAATTTTCTACTTGGACAAAAAAATAAAAATAAACAGATTAAAACTTAAACATGCTGGCAAGAATAATACTCTACATTTTTAAAGAGAACTGAGAGTGCACCTAAAATCATAATACTACAGTAGAAATTACTCCTTTTTTTTTCTTTTTGAAAGCATTGCATTAAAAATATCTCCCAAAAAACTAATATAGCTTTTACCTTTATTTGTTTTTTATTTTAATTTATTTTCATAATTCCAAATCTAAGGTAGGTGTGAAGAACTTTCAGAAGATTGTTCTTGTGTAGTGGACATACCCAGTGTAATAAACTGCAGCTGAGTTTCCAGGATACTAGTCTTTTGCATTGTATTAAGTAGTCAGATGCAAATCCTGGGTAATGCTAGACAATTATGGGGGACCATGTGGCTTAAAAGGCTTCTGGAACAGCCAGCTATCTATAAAAAAACCACTATAACAGTATATAAAATACTACCTTTTTGTAGCTGGTAATTCTGATCTGCTGAAAATTTTAATTAATGCAATTAAACAAGTTTCGTAGTGTCTATCTCAAGTGCTCCAGCTCCTTATAATCGAAGATACAACTCATAACTTTAGAGAGGCTTGTGTTTATGCCAAGGATTGAAAAGGTTCAGTGTCAAAATTATGAGGGGAAAATAAAAAGATGCCTCGTTTTCTGTAGTGTTGCACTCCAAGATGTGTCATATTTTCTTGGGGTTACTTATTCTCTTTTATTAGGAAAAGAAGATGAATTTAGATTAAGTTACAATTACAGACAAACACTGTTTTGTTACTTTTTCGCTTGCAGTCCATCTTTCACTGCAGGTTATGAAGATACAATGTATGTAACAATGGATTAGCTCTTCACCATTCTGGACTTGATTCATTACTGCTTTGTGTCACACAGACTAAAGCTAATACAGAATTTAAGTTTCTGGCTGACTTTTAATATATGTTATATCCATTTAAAAGGCAAAATAAACTCTAAAATTTCTGTGAAATAGTATTTCTCCCAAGAGGCAATGGGCCTATTGCAGCACTTGAGTGCTTAGGTTAGAATTTATATAGAATCATAGAATAGTTAGGGTTGGAAAGGACCTTAAGACCATCTCGTTCCAAACCCCCTGACATGGGCAGGGACACCTCACACTAAACCATGCCACCCAAGGCTCTGTCCAACCTGGCCTTGAACACCGCCAGGGATGGAGCATTCACAACTTCCTTGGGCAACCCATTCCAGTGCCTCACCACCCTTACAGTAAAGAACTTCTTCCTTATACCCAATCTAAACTTCCTCTGTTTAAGTTTTAACCCATTACCCCTTTGTCCTATCACTACAATCTCTAGTGAAGAGTCCCTCTCCAGCATCCTTACAGGCCCCCTTCAGATCCTGGAAGGCTACTATGAGGTCTCCACACAGCCTTGTCATGTCTTGAAAAAGACTCTTGGGAACTTGAATAAACAGTTTTGAAGAAAATACTCTGCTTTAATGATGTTTGTGTTTTCTTTGTAAACTGCAGTGGAACCTGGTAACCTGTGGAAGACATTTGGAACTCCACTGTTATCATCTATAGCTGAGAGGTAGTAGGTTACCACTGAACTCAACATTCAGCTTGGGACTGATGCTTTCATATGCAATTTGAAACTCATAAAAAGCATAAAAGTTCCTTCCTTCCTTCATCCTAAATTACAACCGGTCTGATGGTGGAAACTGTTTGCTAAAGGAGTATTTAAAGAGAAACACAAACATTTTTTGGCCAACTTTTTCAGCAAAACTTTGTTGGAGAAGAGCTGAGCTATCCTGTCCTCTCAGATCTTGAGGAAAACAATTAGAAACTTGATACATTAGGACTGAGGGGAAATAACATCAAAACTTTGTTTCTGAGAAGAACTTTTATATCAATTTGTGTGTAGCTGAATAAAAATATGGCAAGCAGAGCTGGTAGACAGCTGGGTTAATGGTAGGTAAGCACTTGCAGCCTGGTGACGTTTGTGAAAATAACAATCTTTTTCATTTTTAGACTACCCATTTAGGCAGCCAAGTTTTTCAAGCAAGTGATATCCCTGCAGAGTGAGATCCTTTCATATGGTAAACTAATATGTCTTCCTAGCATAAGCCTTTTTCCTTGTTCGTGTATGTCACTTTCTTGCTGCCTTATTTACTTCTTTTGCTTTTTCTTCTGAGCTATTTTTCCTAATGGTGACTGACAGATGTTGTGGAATGAATGTGGATGACACCAGTTATGGAGCCAAGTCAAGAAAAATGCAGTCCCATTTTTAATGCAAGTTTATAAGCCAATTCTACAGAGAAAAAAAGGGGAAAAAAAAAGACTGGGCCCAAAACCCTTGGCTTTATGCTTTCTCCAGCTCCTGCAGTTTAACTTATTTTCACTCTCTGTCTCTTTCAATCCTTATAAAAGGATACTCACCTCAGACCTGACCTGCAGCAGCTCTTCCTGCTGCCAGCTTGCAGTAAAATTTATTGCCTTGTTTTATCAGATGACATGAAACAATGCCAACAATTTCTCCAGTGCTATCTATATGTGATCAAACAGCACCAAGCAAAGATATGGTGTTTTCTCTTGAATATTTTTAAGCTGTAAAGTCTACTGGAAGCATACTTGTTTGACAAGAAGTAAATAACAGATCTTTAAGCCGGAAACTTGTCAAAAAGAATACTTGACAAGCCAACATTGAAAAAAGCTGGAAGAAGGAATCTTATTTTATACTGCAGAACTTTGCAGTATCATCTGATTTAGAGGTCAGCCCCCTAAAGTTATTTATTGTTCAAAAGGTGGTTTTAATAATTTTGAAAAAGTGTGGCTTCTTTCCAACTATGCCTTCCTTCTCCATAAGCACCAGTAATCAGGATTAAAGAACTTTAAATAACAACAAACCAAGCTTTGTATTTGTGTCTAGAGTCAACTTGCACTGCTGCAGGAAAAAGTTGATTTTTCTTTTGTTACAGTGCATTTAAAAATAGTTTTAAAAATCATCTTACAGTATTTACAAATGCCCCAAATGATTTTCCAAGCTCTCTCTTTCACAGTGCTTTACACCTAAAATCTCTGATCACTCATTCCTTAAACCTGAGGGCATGCCAACATTTGCAGTGGAGTGAAGCAAATACGCCTATGCTTATGGAAATGGAAGTCAGTAAAGTCTCTCTGCGGATCAGCATCCTGCTGATACATTGACAGGAAACCAAAAACAGGACAGACATTTTCATGCCTTGCTGTGACCAAGTCTCTTTGAAGTTGTTTGAGACCTTTTTCTTTCAGTGCAGCTCTGCATAAATGCTGTGTTATGCACTGCAAACCAGCATCTCCACCAGTATGTGTGAAAGTCTTTTGCCTCTACAAAAGTGATCATCTATTTCACTTTTACAGTCTTTATTATTGTGGCTTTTGAAAAACTCACACATTTTGCCGCATTTACATCAACACAACTTCCCTTTCAGTCAGATAATGCTATTAGTCAATTTTACAAATGAGGAACTGAGGCATAGAAAGTACCTTTCTTTATACCTCTGGTCACAGAGAAAGTCCAAGGCAGGTGTAGTCACCTTATGTAACTTGAAACATTTAACTCAAACCATTGCAGTTACCCATTTCCTTCCACTGATGTAGTGAATGGTAATGCTAAATGATTTCAGTAATATCCCAAGCTAAGTTAAATGCTTTAAACACCTTGCTCCATCTTCAGATTAGCATGTCTTTTCTTTGCTTCTGCTGGGTTATAAAGATGTGTCAGCATACAGATCAAATCCCATACTTGTTCGAAACTTGAGTAAACCTTGAGTTGCCCTATTGCAGTGCTTAGCTGGAGGTTGTGTAAACTCAGTGTGTACTTGTCAAACATTGAAAGAATCTTCGTGTCTTGTGTACTGTTTTGCTGTACATTAGTCGTTATACACGATATAATCTAGGTTTTTGATGATGACAAATATTATAAATGAAAAAAATGAAAGATAAGAGGGATTACAGGCTAGCTTTTGCACTCCAGGTTAATGGGAGCTTGCATGTATAGAGAAAACTTTGGCACTGCTACAGCCAATGGGAATTTTGCTGTTGGCTTCACTGGGTCCAGATTTTCACCCACAGACTTTCTATGCAGTATATTCTCATTTTTCAGAAGTCTACATTGCCTATTTTTAATTTGGTGGTAGAATGTATGCTCAGAAAATAAGTGCAAATCACAGTGTAGTCATCTAGAAGTATTATTCTTCATTTTCATAACTTCATCTGTCATGTTTATTTTTAACTAAGTTCTTTTTCGTTTCTTATTTTTTTTTATTTTCTATAGTGGCTTCAGTAACTTCTGCAGTTTTATAAACTTACCTTCTTTCAGTAAACTATTTGGAAGCAACCATATTTTTATAATCAAAATTTTACTTGCTCCTTCCCACAAACATGCTGGCAGCTAAGTAGAAGCTAAACTATCAAGCAATATTTATTTAATTGTGATTTTCTGCAGTTATTTAAAGTGGTTATTAGGTTATTTAAACCTAATGATACTGAACAGAGTATGCACTGTACAAATTACATCGAAGTTGAATGACTACTATATCAGTATTTTTGTTCTGTTTCAATGTTTGGTGATTTTTTTATGGGGAAGATATAGATATTTGCATGGAAGAAGCCCAACATCGTAATTATAGTCTACCTGGAAATGTCTGTCTTAATAAAATAACTGAATGGAATACGACTTTAGACATTATGCCTTTAATATTGCTATGAACATCATTCTTACCTGTTCAGTCCTTTTACATTCAAAAATATGCTGTGGGCAAGAATGTCTTTATAAGCTCAAAAAGTGGGTCTGGAATTCATTTCATACCCAACTAATGCAGAAAGTGCTTGGAAAGTGTGTCTTGCAAGGAGAGTTAATGTCTATTCTGTGCTGACTGTGTGGGGAGAGCACCCTCTGTAGTGTTAATCCTCATCCATGTAAGCGGGACTGCTCTAAACTTTGGATCTGATCCCCATGCTGCACCAGCCAACAGAACTGAGCTGGCACATGGGAGTGGAAATAACTGGGGCCAGGTACAGAACTCTAGGCCATTGGTGCAGGAGGAGCAGTGACTGCATCACAGCTGAGTCATGGTCTAGTGAGCTGCCTCTGATTTGCCTGCTGCAATCATGCCCTGTTCCTATGGTAAAGCCATGGCTGGTTTCTAAATTAGTTGGTGATGTTCACTGTAGTTTTCCAGGGCATGCCACATGGCCCTCATGAAAAGGAAAAACAGGAAACTTGCTATTAACAGATTAGTTAGCTGAACCTCTTTAGTATTAGCTGCAGTGAAAAAATGCTGGCTGTGGATGCAGAAACCACTGCTACTAGAATATGGAAATTGTTCTGGCTTAATGAAAACAGGTGATTTGACTTGCATTTGTAAAACTTTGTTGCAGAGCTCTTTTAAAGAAGGGGGGACTGGGGAGGCGAGAGGAATTTTAATTTTTTTTTTATCCTGGCTTTTTATAGGAACTGTGTTGTTAATGATTTTGTGAATGCTTGCCTCCATGTGAAGGAAGATGGATGTGTGAAGAGTCACCCAAGTTCCAGGGAGAAACTGAGCAAGACAGATTAGTCCCACCTCAGCCTGACACCTGGGGCACGTCCTTATCTAAGGGGGTAAATGGATCAGAATGTTTCTGCCTGTTTATTTATTCTCCTTCTGTTTGGAGACTTTCCCTGATTAATTACTTTCTAGTAATTGCTGCTGTTAACTAATGTCAAACCTAATTAACCTGGAGTCCCTTCATCCAGTACCTCCACCATCCTTTTATAAAGACGAGAAGGTCATCAGCAAGGAGGTACTGAGGATGACCACACTTTACCCATTCGTTTATTTGCTTTGGGCCTTGTTTGCTATTCCTGCTGCAATGCCTGGCGACAGCTTTCTAGAATTCCCATCAAGTCTAATTGGCCTGCTGAAGCAGCAGTGAACACAAGATTTAAGAAATGTTTTCTTTAAAAACTTCTGGTCCTACAGACACTTTGAGATCAAGTTTCACTCTGCTGAAATCAGACACACAATTCCCTGTGATTTTCATGAGAAATACTGCTAGAAAGTATTAAAAGAGAAACATGTCTCTGTTGTTTAGAGGGACTGATGGCCAGGGGTGTTGAAGAGTGGGTGGTGGTAACTTAGCAAGGCATCTACAGAATCTTTAAAGGATGCCAAAATTAACACATACAAGGTATTCAGTATCAAAGTTTTCAATATTTGGCTCCATAAACACAATACCGGTTGCAAAAACAAAGCTAAGGATTTCATGCTGATTACTTAAATAAAAACTGTTTAATTATGAACATTTGGGAAATGAAGTTATGAAGGACTGACCAATATTGCTATGGCTTCCTAGTGTTTATACCAGACTGTGAACACTGTGCCAGCACCTCACTGTGTAGTGCATTGTATATCCAGCTACAGTAAACAGTTATAAGGCTCAGCATGGATCAGTCACATAGCTCAATGCAGAAGGAGGTTTATCTCATCTCTGAGGCCTATTTTTTTTTTAGCTTCGTAAGGTGTGGACTTTCCAGTCCAATAAAAGCTACCAGCATTGTCTATGGAGGTGGCTGATCAAACAGGTCAAATTCCTGTCTTCTTTTCTTGATTTTATTTGCTTTTAGGCATTTTTATGCAACAACACTAGAAGATTTGTTTCAGAAATAGGAATAAGTCATTTAGGAAATACTGGATAACACTTCAGAGTTGGCCACAAAGATCAGATTTGTCTGCCTGTTTGTCTATGATTACTACTGTAAATATGCATCTTTTGGGAATTTCTTCCTGTGTCTCTGACTTTTCCTCCTCTTCTGTCCACCCTTCTGATTGGCTGCAACCAATTTTTCTGACTCAATTGCTTTATCTCACCATTTGAAGCTTTGGAAATATAAATGAAAGTTATAGAATGACTATAGGGATAGAATAATGAGTTGTATGTTCTCAGAAAGACGTTTTATGGTCACATGTTTGACACTATAATATGTAGTGGAGCACATACCCTGTCAATCACCACCTATCAGCTGGTGAGTTCTTGGTATGACTGCTGTGGTGATGTGCTCACTTTAGGCTCTCGTGCCCATCCACCCAGCTCCAGAACATATATATCTTACTCTCTGTATTCATCTGGCATCAATTCAACAGGTGTATACCACTTGTTGAGGCTTTTCATTCACAAATAGGGATAGTAGGAAACCTCCCATAACTTCTGCATTGAGCACTCTGTCCTGCCCTGTTGCATGGGAAGAAGAGCTGTTTGTGAAGTAAATCCTTCACTGCTCCAGTTTAGAGTCCAGTATTACAAGGTAAACCAGCTTAAATTTCAATTTTCCTTAGAAGTTTAGATTGCAGTTCAATTGTTTCACAAGAAACTTAATATTTGTACTGAGGAGCACACAAAGGTGAAGATAATAGGCATCTAGAATTTTAAGTCTTTTAGGCATCCCATATAGGTTATTCCCAACCAAGAATCCAAGTTGTAACTTTAATCATCTGATTAAATCAGTGGATTGTAGTGACTTTCTAGGCTGAAGGTGATGTGCTTCAGCATGATACTCCTTGTGTTACCAGTACTCACATCTCACATTTTTGAACTTTTCATTTTTTGACATTGTAACTCTTCTGTTATGAAAATTCTAAAACATGTCACTCTTACTGGCTATGTGTTTACTAGTAAAGTAAACAGCGCCAGATAGAGTTTCCAGCACAGAAATTAACTCATCTATCATCCTGGATTGCTAGTGTGGTGCCTGATGTATAACATCCCTGATATTTTGCCCTGGACAATTTTGCATTTCCCTAAACAGCTCCTCCACACTCTGGGAGTTTGCACATACCAGGTACTGCTCTCAGTAACTGGGTTGGGCACAGCCACCCCACTTTATAAGACAGGATTCCTCAGTAATACAGAAGGAGGTTTTCCTTTGTATTGAGAATCATGGCTAGAGAGTGTCTTGAGTTCACCACCTTTTTCTTCTCTCAGAAGTGTATTAGCAGTCATTAAAAGATAATGATGTTAACGTTGATTTTTAAACAGCTAGCATTTGTATTGTGCTCTGCTTCAATTCTCCTATGAAGACAGAGTTGTCAGAAGCTGCAAAACTGAAGAAAAAAGGTATTCCTAACATATCTATGTGATGCACATCGCCACCACTACCACCAACAGCAAACCTTCTCAGTATAATGACTGAACTTTCTAGATTTTCTGTGAACAGTAAAGGAGAGAAAATTGCTGCTACCATCTGAAGCAAGAAAGGAAGGTTTGTTCCTTATTCTGTTATTCTGTTATTATTAATTTCCCTCAATCATATGAAATTGTTTAATATTAACAAAAATGTAGGTGCAAATTTCCATGGTTTTCACTTATATGATCCTAAGGCCTTAAGAATATTTATTGTCTTGAGGAAGGACAGTGTCTTGTATAACATTGTTCTATTACTCTCTTACCTACCCTGTGCATGTGCTAACATGAACATGTGGAAAATTGCAGAATTCCTTCAACTTTGATGCCCACAGAAGAATGAAGTCAAAGTAAATAAATTTTAACTAAAAGATTCCTTTCCTCTCTTCTCTCTTCTCCCCTCCCTGTAGTACTAGAAAGGGAAATATGGGAGAAGGTTTAGTCAGGTACCGTCTGTCTAAGGATCTCAACTTCTGGAGCTCTGAAACTGCCTCTATGATGGCAAGTTAAAGAGTACCTGGAAACATTCCCAGATGCTGAAACTCAGCTGTGCACTGTTAAATTGTTAGCATTGCCCCTAGCATGGCTTTGACTCACTCCAGCTAACCCCCTTCCCAAGCATTCCTGGACAATATGCAGGAGTTAGTATGGGTGGGGTACCAATCCCAGGAGGCAGTCTGGGTGGTAGTTACAATTTAAGCTAGGAGACCTTAATTATACAGATGTAGCCAAATGATGCCACTTGGCTAGTAGAGAGTTCTTGGCACTGTTTAATTGACTAGTACAGGTGTTACCTGAAACTTCAAAGATCTGTTCACATGTAGAGTCAGTTGTGCCACAGACTAGACTCTGTTTTTCTGGAAAGATTTCTAGCTGGTCTATTGCAAGTGCATTTGAGATTGTTATTCTTAAAACATGTTAACCTATATTCTGTTGTATATGAGTGTTTCACAGATAACTCTAGCCTACCTGAATATACACGATGCATAAACAAGGCAGGCTGATGAACAGATCTGGAATGAGGCGACATCTCCAGGGCCACACACAAATACTCGCATGCACACACCCACACTTAAATCCCTTTTCATTTTGATTCTACCTATGTTTGTTTTTCTTGTTGCTGTTGTTTTTTCCCAACATAATGCAAGTGAGATCCAAGCCTGAATCCCTTGTACTCACATTGAGTGTACAATTTAAGAGGCCTAAAACATAATAAACAAAAGCAATGGTTAAGGGCATTTTCCAGCTCTATTTTACATCTTCAATAACAATGTGCAAATGAAATGGCTTGTTACTGGAATTCCCTCGTAAGTTTCCTCTTGCAAAAGCTGCAGCTTCTGTGAAAATATGACTCAACTACAGATATCAGTGCTAAGTTTAAGTGCTCAGATTTTACACTGATGTAGCTGAGAACTGAAATTCTGTAATTATTCACCCTTTTGCTTTTATGAATATCTTTTCTATGCTTAAAAGTGACAAGAGTCAGATACAGGTATATATATTTTTTTGTTTGTTTCCCAGCAGCAGTTATACTGACAAACCCCTCATTTTTCCTTAACAGCTTAATTTAAGATGAAAAAAAATGAAAAAAAAAATCTTTAAGGGGGCTTACTAGTATGTTTCTACCAATTACTCTATGTTAAGAAAACTCTTAATGTATAGGCAAGAGCTGATGTTTATGCATACTGAGTAAAGACAAAATCTCCTTGTTAAAGACCAGCAGCTTACTCGACTCAATCACAAAATGTGTGTGATGGGATTTGCCAGAATAGTTTAACATTAAAAATTCTGAACAATGTGTTTTGTTTTAATGAAGGCAGAATATAGGCAAAGCCTTTGTAAGAGTCTTTGTATTTCTTATGTGCCTTAGGCAGTTGCCTTATTGAAAACAAGTTACGTTTGGGTTATCAGTTGTAGACAAAAATGTCTACTTTTTTTTCCTATTTTTTTTCTTTCTTTCTAGAAGGTGTATGTTTTTCTACTTCACATGACAGATCCACCTCCACATCTTCTGGCAGTTTAGGTCTTCAGAAGAGTTTTCATCACCAAAGAGGAAGACGTGTTAATACTAGTATGTTTGGCACAGGATTTCTGTTTTAGGGTAGAAAAGCTCAACTGATTGCATTGATTTAGCTACTGTAGTTAGAAATACTACAGTATAATATTGGAATCACTGTATAATGCATGCTTTTGTCACTCCTAAGATGTGATTAACTTGCTTAGGATAAGCATAACTTACGAATTCGCTCCTAACACGTGAGACAAGCCTTCCCAGAGAGATGTAAATACACCAGATGAAGTCAGTTTTATAAAAGAAAGCAAAAAAGGAGATGGGAAAAGGGAGAATTAAAGCAACAGATTTATAATGAAGAGTAATCTATAAAAATCTTGGGAACTCACAGTTCAGCAGAATTGTGACTTGTATCCTTGGGTGTTCCTTTGACAGATGCACAGTTGAGCAGAAAAATGGGTAAAAAAGTGGGGATACATTGAGTGTCTAAATCTTGCATGTTGTTTTTTTCTTCTTTTATTGGATTTCTATTCAATAGGCTCCTAGCTCAAATGTAACATAAGGATGATGATGTGTAGGGTTTGTTTTTCAGCCCTAAAACCCCTAAGAAATAAGATTGGTCAGTGGCAACAGTTGGTCTGCAGTTATCTGGAGTTGATAACATGCTCTGTCTTACAGTACTATTTCACCAATGATTTCACTTCTAATCCTGTTCATAGAGAATTGTGCCTCAAATGTCATATAGCCAAATCAAGCTATAAATAAGATGCACATGACTTAACAGTGAGTTCAGTTAATAATTAAAAAAAAAAAAGGCAAATATCATCAATTCTCCATCACTGGGACTCTTTCCATCAGTACTGTGTGCCCACAAGATACAGGCTAACAAGTGGGAGGTGTCCCTGCCCATGGCAGGGGGGTTGGAACTAGATGATCTTAAAGTCCTTTCCAATCCTAGCTATTCTATGATTCTATGATTCTAACAGAAGCCATCAAAAGATAACATAGGGTGAAAACTCCATGCAACCTTAAGCATTCTAACTTTCCCATGGTATTTGTCAAGATGTGCTTCATCATAGAATCATAGAATAGTTAGGGTCGGAAAGGACCTTAATAGAACCTAGTTCCAAACCCACTGCCATGGGCAGGAACACCATGCACTAAACCATGTCACCCAAGGCTCTGTCCAACCTGGCCTCAAACACCACCAGGGATGGAGCACTCACAACTTCCTTGTGCAACTCAGTCCAGTACCTCACCACTCTCACAGTAAAGAACTTCTTCCTTATATCCAATCTAAACTTCCCCTGTTTAAGTTTTAACCCATTACCCCTTGTCCTACCACTACAGTACCTAATGAAGGGTCCCTCTCCAGCATCCCTATAGCTCCCCTTCATATACTGGAAGGCTGCTATGAGGTCTCCATGCAGCCTTCTCTTCTCCAGGCTGAAGAACCCCAGCTTTCTCAACCTGTCTTTGTATGGGAGGTGCTCGAGTCCCCTGATCGTTCTCGTGGCCCTCTTCTGGACTTGTTCCAACAGCTCCATGTCCTTCTTATGTTGAGGACACCAGAAGTGTACACAGTACTCCAAGTGAGGTCTCATGAGAGCACAGTAGAAGGACAGGATCACCTCCTTTGACCTCCTGGAAGTGTAATAGGGAAACAGAAATCATCAGCTTTATTTGACATTTACATTTACATGGATGAATTCATGTCTTATAGGGCTGGAGAACAGCATATATCGAGTGCATACTGAAATGATGCAGCTGAACTTTGTTGATCTCTGTCATCCAATATTATTAAATGCTCTACAGTTCTCAGGGTAAAGGAAACCAAGAAAGTCAGTAACATATTTATTAAAACACCAAACAAGGAATTCTTAAAATATTTGTCATCACATAACAACATATGTTATTAGCCCTTTGGCACTGTGTGACATGAACAGAATTTCCTCCTGTTTTGGACTGAATTTTACACTTGCTCATATTTCTAAAGTTGTCTTATCAATTGTTTAAAACAGAATTTGGATACTTCTGCTCTCAGAAAAGGGAACCTCAGTTGAATTCTCTTTCTTTTCTTTACATTTAATCTATTCTTTTGCCTTCCTCCATACTTATCTTTTACAGCTCTTTGAACAGTTCACAACAGGTTTATGATACTTGTACTGTTACTTCAGTGAGGAATTTCAACAGCTGCTTCAATATCTCTAAGGTGCTGGTTTTAGGACATGCAAGCAAGGATTTACTTTAATAGAATCCCTTGCATCATCATGATTTAACCCCACCTGGCAACTAAACACCACAAAGCTACTCACACACCAGTACAATCATGTAAAAGAAACAAAACTAAATGAAATTCTGGTCTTATTCTTGTCAGTAGTAATTTTGCCATTGCTTTCAAAAATTTATTCGTTATTTGATCTATAGTCCACCCAGTTTTAGGATGAGATACTGCCTGCATTTGTGTGAATCTGTGAATTTGACAGGCAGTCCATTTATAGGCAATTGTAAGCAATTGCTTAACACTTTCCCTGTATGTCCCATACAGGACATACAGGACATACAAGAAGCAAATATACCAAATCAGTTCTTCTTAACACATGCAGAATTGTTCTGTATGTCTCCTTGGTAGATTTTTCTCTGGGTTGTCAATTTCCTTCACTATCAATTTATTAGTAAAAGATAGGCATCTTTATCCAATGGTTCCAGCCAACTGCAAGTGAAGCCTGAAATATCTAAATAAAACATCACTCTTTTTTACTGGTATCTCAGCCAGCATCTCCTCTTGCTCAGCTTTCTCCTGCCAGTTACAAAAGACCAAAAAAAAAATCCATGTAAGACAAATTCCCACCCTATTCTTAGTATGAACTGGTATTTCTAGATCGTCTTAGATGTTACGTTCCCTGAACTATGCAATAATCTGTACAAATGCATCTCCCATGCAGTTTATTTCTTGGCTCCAATTTGTGTGTCAGTAGTAAAGGAAAGTTTCACTGTTAAATACACTTGCCATCTGCACTGTACTGTAAATCAGAGATCCCATTGTTAAAAATATCTCCTGCAAAGATCCCTTTAAATACACTTGATGTCATATTTTTAAACCCCTGACTTCTTTTCGATATGTCCAGATCCCTTCTCTGATGGCATTTCCAAATGTCCCCACTTATCTCTTTCTTATAGATCTAAGAAAGAAATAATGTTGGACATTAACTGGGCTCGAGAGGTGTTTTAAAATTTAGCATCTTTTCCCCTAAAAGACAATGTATGGTGATTCCAACTACTTCATCCATCTTTCTCTTCCCCCTGGGTGGCTGGGAAGGACCATCCCATCTTGGCTCTGACCCTCCACTCTGGCTACTGTTGATATTGCTGCTGACTCTCTGTTGTCATGATTGATGTCTTGCTGACAGGCACATAAATCATGTCTTTTCGTAATGGTTAATGCTGGTATTTGCATGTATTAGGCATGTTTTTGCTTTAAAACACTTAGAACCATGTGTGCTGCATTCATTCTGCTACCTCAGGGTTTTAGGGGGAGGGGGAGTTTGCTGTGTATAGATATTTTTGTTTAGACAGTGGGGAGAGCAGAGACAATTGTTAAAAACCCACCCAGATGAAAAGGGATGAACTTTGCAGCTGCAGCGCAGTTCAGACTACAAGACCCTACAGGGTATATTGCCTGGCCAGCAGCATATCAGTAGCTGCAAACAAAGATGTATCATCTGCTGTATCACTGAATTTTGAGCTGTGTGCTAGGTTTTGATTAAAAAAGAAAGATGTTCCTTAACTCCAAAGGCTTTTAATGTTTTACACAGCCTTTTGTGGGTGTCTGACCTTCTACAGATGATTTTTGAAGAAGGCACAATTCAGATTTCATCCATGTTACCAGTTTTATCTCTTTCCCCCCTACTGGCCTGAAACAAACAAGAAACTGTTCTTATTATTTCATAATATAATTTTCAATCATGGATCCCATGCTTCTGCCCTCTCCAAAAGTTCTCTGAAGGGAACAATTTGTCCCAGAATTTGGCAGCCTGGAGAGCCTGCAGTTTATACGAATCCTCCTGATGGGAATGAAGTTTTGGCAACTGATGGAATTACAGAAGTATGTTAAAGTCAAAACTGAAGAAAATCCAGGCTCAAACCTTCAAATCTGCAGAGAGATTGTCCCTTTGGGGATCTCCAGTTCTTGGATAGCCCAGGTCATGGAGGCAGGCAGCAGCCCTCCCTGCACAGTTATAGAAAAGAAAATTAATGACATGAATCATTTTCTCCTCTGTAGACAAGGCTGTTTTCTTTGAAAAATGATAACTGGAAAGCAGATTTCCTACCTAACATTATCCATTTGTGATGGTAATAATTACTTTTACTTTTTATTATTAAATTGTGAACACTGTCTCTGGCATAGTTTTGGCCCAGGCCAACTTGCACTGTTCCAAATGATATGCTGTATAGCTTGCAGCTTACCATAGGTCAGGTAGATATCATTTTTACATGATCGCTTTGCATAATGTAGTTTTTAAGTTCCCTTTAGACAACATTAAGGAATCTGTATATGCTTTTATGTTTCCAGCAACCACCTTAGTATTAAAAGGAAAAAGTATTGTAATGCAGTAAAACATTGCAAAATGGACCCAGCATGGTCTGTGAGCATCTTCCAAACAAACTTTACATCAGAAGGCATGACACAAGTCTAGAAGAGGCACATGCTTTTAAAAAAATGGAAAATAGTTTTGTGGACATTTAGATTCTATAGAGGGAATTTCATTTTTCTAAGCCATTTTGTAAACATACGCATCACTTTATGGTAATTTTCCATTAAGTAATGGGCCTTGCCTGAGCATACATATTGAAGCAAACCTGTCGTTTACTTCAGAGGGGATTTTGCTTGATCTAAGAGAAATGCTCAAGTATTATGTAGTTAAAAATAGCATTGAATTTAGAAAATGCTAGCTTTTGAAATAATATGAAGGGCCATCCTCTAAAGAAATCTTTTGCAAGCCAAAATGGCACATGAACCACATACTCCAAAGGCCAAGAGTATGTACTTGTGGTCAGGCTCATTTAGACTAAATTCATTGCTGTTTTCCAGAAGTTCTTCAGGTGTGAGACACCAACTCAAAGACTGAGGTCTGAGACCTTTGGTTTACAAGAGCAACATATTCAGCTGCAGAAAGGGATGTCTTCTTACCTTCTCCTGTCTGTTTTCAGGGGTCTTACAGACTACCAGGAGTGCTTTGCTAGGGAGCATGACAGTTTTCATATTATGGGACTACTAAGGAACAGGAGAGAATCTTGAGCAGCTGAGATGAAAAAGTGGGGAAAATTACAGTGTGAATTCTTTGGCAACAAAGAGATTATTGGAGGAAACCTGAAGGTTGTTTCAAAAAAAAAGGAATAGAGAAAGGGAGTTAGAAAATTAAGACATTACAAAATGCACGTAATCATATTTGTCTTACAAATTATGCAGTTGTTTTAGTTGCAATAGTAAAAGGTGAGCTAAGGAGATGACTGTCTTTTTTTTTTTTTTACTCTACAAATCCTGACTGTCTCTTTTCTTACAAGTTTAAAAAAAATCCCAAGAAGTAAAGTTTCTTTATGTACTCCTCTGACCAACTGTGACATGGTAAAGTTTAGACACTGGTCCTCCATCAGGATGAGAATTCCTGGCACTTTTTAAAAAAAATCTGGGGATTTGAAAAAAAACACACCTTATTATTTGTTAATATTTTAAATTGATATCTCCCTCCCTGAAAGCATTTGGATACTTGTCTTTAGATAAAACATTCCTTCAGAGGTGTGGAATATTTTAAGATACCTCAGAAACATTCTTCCCTGGATTCGCCAATAGCATAAGGATTCAGCAGATGGCAGGATGTGGCCACTTCAAGACAGCCAAGAATCTGGGCCTCCACCCTCCTTTCTGAGCATGTGTAACCAAGCTGTCTGTCTGTCAGGCAGTGGGAGAGAGCCCAGTGTGGGAACTGCATGTACTATTGGAAAGCTTTTTAATGAGTATCACAGTCATAATTAAGAAATTATCTTTATGTGTTCAAACAGAGGCCCCACTTATGCGCTGTATGAAACTCTTACTTGCATCTCTGGAAACCATAGAATATTTCTTTGGATTGGCTAGGAACCCACAATTTAGCACATGCATTATGTAAGTATGAAAGGGTACTTTTTATGATCCATTAAGAAGTACATGCACCCATCGCCAACAAGCACACCATCTAATCAATCTTGCATTCCATTATTCTGTTTCATACTATTTTTGATGGGAAAATTCCACTGGGTGGGCCATCGTCCCTTTTATAAATTAAGGAATAAAATAAACAAACAAATAAGCCACTCACAACCCATATTGCTTCTAAGGCTCAGAAGGTTCTCATATATTAAATGACTGCATCCCAGAGTAACATCTATTTTGTATTTGAGTTCAAGTGATTTCTGTGAAAATTAATGGCAGTTGTGCACATTTGGGAAAGGAAGGATAGATGCCGAAATACAGAACTATTGCCTGTTTGTAATGGATTTGGAAGGCTTGCAACCCAGCTTTCTATCAGGGGAGAAATCAGTGATACAGAACAACTTAGAATCATTTATTTATACTGTGCATAACAGTCACTGAATATAAGTGGTCATAGACTACATGCAGGCAAAACCTTTTTTAGAAGTCTTAACCCAAGACTCCCTTTCCACTTCTCAGGAAATAATTCTCATCAAGGATTGAATCTAATCAAAGAGCGTAAGATAGGCTGAATTCTCTGGTTGTTTGCAAAAGCTCCCCCATAAACCTGAATCACCAAAAACTAACAGTACAGCATTCCTTGAAAGTGCATGTATTCCTCATAGACTAAGAAAAGGAATGTGTAAGATTATATTTAACATGACCACCTGGTGACTCCTATCATAACAAAAGAAAGTATTTTAAAAAGTGCTCAAGAGTCTCTGACTTTAGTGAAAGTAAGTTTTATGTACCAGAAAGAATTAAAACCCCAAGTCCACACATAAATAGGATTCAAAAAGTGGCTAGCATACAGCCCCCAATGCTGTTGGCATGTATATTTTCTAGGAACCGAGGTGGGGTTCATCTGAACAAATCCAGTCATCTGCACTGCAGGCATCTGTATCTAAGCTCACTGCCAACTCTCCTTTTCTTCCGTGGAGAGAAAGAGTCACTTCTAAGGTGACAGTAATGTCACCCTGAAGTAGCTACCTGAAATAGGTCTGACAAGACTTTACTGACAATAACAAGATCTGGTGAAGGTGACTGGTTGAGGCACTGATTTCTACATTGCAGAGGTCTACATTTGTGTGAGATGAATCCTACTGCTTTTGTTTTGGTGGTTTTCATGTAGATAACTAGCCCAGTTCTGACAGTAATGAGTGGCTCATCACCTAGTTTGTGCTTGGACTCAAGTAAGCTCTAAAAGCAAGGTGTCTCTATTAAATCCTATAGGACATACAATACCGAAGGCCTCTCAGAGCACAAACATGCTCCAGCAAGTGAAGGATTTTGACAAAATGTTCCTATGCCTTTTTTCTTCCAAAACCCCAGGCAAGGGCTCCCACTGTGTATGCCACCATGACCTTGTTCTCTGGCAGAGGGAGGGTTTGGTTCCCCTTAACCCTGTGGGTTTCTGGAATGGCATCTCCCACCTTCTCCAGGAGCATCCTAACCCTGTTCACAGGAGAAAGGGGGAGAATTGGCTCTGTCTCTTTTGCTGGAGAGCTTCTATCAGGCCAAAAGAATAAAATATTTATTGAGCCAGGAAGAGAGAGCAGGTGGGACTTTGACATTTGACATAAGACATAAGGGTGTAGGATAAGGTGGAATTAAGTGAACCGAGTTGCAGGCAATTCTCTGAGAACCACTTGGCATGAGGTAAATCTTGGATAAAATGTATGAAATGAAAAAACAAGAGAAGATATCTCTCACAGGAGGAAAAGTATTTCACTTGAGTAAACGAAATCAGAGGTGATATTGTAGTTTACCAGCACATGTCATTTTTAATATAATCTGCATCTGACTTGCTTTTTGTGCAGCATAATGCTACAGAAAGCAGTTGACT
The DNA here is from genome assembly GCF_028554395.1 of Pezoporus wallicus. Taxonomy (NCBI): domain Eukaryota; kingdom Metazoa; phylum Chordata; class Aves; order Psittaciformes; family Psittacidae; genus Pezoporus; species Pezoporus wallicus. Next base: position 894,767 of record NW_026642654.1, read on the forward strand.
CTGAAAGTGTAAAACTGGACTAAATCAAAAACAAATAAACCCCAAACAGTTTAGACATTTAATCAACACTACATTTATACAACAAAGATAAGATTGCTGCGAACACAGCCTACATAGTTTTGAATTCTTTGTATGTGTCCTTTGAATTCAAGAGCAGGAAGTAGGATTCAAGTTTATTAAAGTTGATAAGGGAGGTGGAAGATTTTTCAGGAGTGTGTTTGAGCTTACTGACCTCTCCCAAACTTCCTTCAGTTAACTTTCCTGTGTGTCTCCAAATCCCAGAGGCTTTGGAGCTCAATTCTTAGACTGAAGTATTTAAGCAAATGTTTTAATCATTTTTCAATGCTTGTTCAAATACATGTATTGGTCAGCAGCAGTTCAAGGTTTAATAAAAACATACAAACATAAATTACTGTAAGTTTATCCTTAACATGTAGAATGAAGACATTTTCAGTAACACTTTAGACATTCTGCAGTTCATCCAATGTAAAAGGAATAGTTTAGGTGACATATGAATTATGAAAAAATTGGATTTCTCTGCTGGTTTGCACTGGAGATCTTAGTTCACTTTCTGTCAGGAAGAACATCATTCTCAGAATTGTCCCTTCATGTTAGGACTTATATTACTCCACACCTGGAGACTGCACAGCTCTGATTTTCATGGCAAAGGAGACTTTTATGTTCTTCCTGGACATTTAGCTCTTTCTTTGGAAAAAAATAAAAGTCCTGTCCATCTCAAAATTGAGTATCCAGAAACATTAGCAATCCAATTTTATGGTAAATTCCTATTCCTATTACATTAGTAGTCACATCAGTAAAACCCTCGTGACTGTTACATCAGTTTCAGGAAGCACTGAAGTGATGCACAGCAGTTTCTGAAAGGAATTTAGAAAGTATGCTGTATATGAATACAACTGCTTGTCTAACAATGTTATGACCCAAGTTTGAATATTTTCTGGACAGAAGGATAATCATCACAAAGTACACTGTGGGGACTTTAATGACTATCTCCCATCTACCTTCATCATACTAGTCACTTCATTAAGATCCTACTGCACACAGTGAATTAAATGGAAGTGATCTAAAAATGTGGGAGAAGTAGGTGCACTTCAGAAGCATGAAGCCTTATGTGAATTATTTATATTCCTTTGCTCTCTACTGGGGGGGTTAGAATCTCATGAGAGCATTCTTATGAGATGTCAATTTGAATAGATGTGGCTACTTTTGTAATATCTCAGAAATTTTACTTTCAGCTTGTTTTCTCTTACTTCTGGAACTCCAGGAAATATTATGGTTTGAATTTAGGGCTCTAGATAGAAGTTCAGAATAGTTTTTTCATCCAATTTGGCTTGCTCACTCAGACCGTTGTTAAATGGGGGCTTATTCATTTTGTGTTGGCTGGTGGCATTGGTAGTAACTAAATATTCCATTCTCCAATGTATATATTCCCAAACTAAAAGGCAGATGTGATTTTGATGTATCTTAAATTTGTACAGCTCTCATTATGTTGTCTCAGTAGATTAAACCCAGAACACTAGATTAAAATAAACCTCAAGTTTATACATGTGTGCAGAAGTTCAGGCTCAGTTTTACTCACTGTTGTTGATTTCATTTTTAAGTTACAACTTTAAAAATCCAATTTTTTTTTTTATTTCATGTGAATAAAAGCTACTGTGTTATAAATGCTTAAGTACATGTCATACCTTATTCAGATGTATCCCCTAAGTTGTTTATATTTACTCTGTAAAGTTTATTCCATACAGGTTGTTTATATTCACCTCTGTTAATGACAGAAAGCTTACCAATAAACCAATGACCTCTACTCTCAGATAGTTTAACTCAGCCATTTTTAAATGAAATTGCAATTTATAATTTCTCTGCCTTTATACTGGAACAAGATGGCTATATTTAGGCAAGAAAAATCATGTAATATTTCTTTTAATTTCCTTGGTAGTAGAGATGAAAATTATAGACTTTTTAATGGTATTGTATAACATTTAAACCAGCAGTCTGGGTAATTAGTCTTTTCCTTCACTTTTGGCTGTCTAGATCAGTTCTTTGATTCAGAGTTCATTAGCAAAGAACAAGATTGATTGTAATCTCCACTGTGCTAATTTTACATGAGTGTAATTCTAGTGGCATTGGTTACTTCTGATTTGCACTGATTACTGAGGAGCTGAACATCTCAGTCCTTGGTGTAAACAGATGTATCTTTAATGAGAGGATCATGGTCATGTACCTGTAAACAAAAAGAGAAATAAAATCTTATTCTGATCATTTCTAATCTCAGAGTTACTGTTTCCACTGTCAATTTAAATAAGTTTAGGTATAATTGCATAAATAATAAGCATGCATTCTAGATCCTTTGCCAGGAGAAGTATACTTAGCAAAAGGAAGGAATGTCCACCTGTAAAATTATTTGTCCTTATAAGCAGCAACAGGCATATGTTCTACATCATATTTGGGCCCAGTCTCTGTGGCCCATGACCAAAGTAAACACATTTTTCTGATGTAATTGTTGATTCTAGTTGAATTAGTGCAATGCAATCATAGCTGTGAGAAACATTTTACTTGGACCAGCTCTCAACCAGAGCTCAGAGAGGTTGTCTACCTGGCAAACCAGCAACAGTAGCTTGTTTTCACAAAGTTTTCCAAGTTTTGTACTCAGAGGAGCATATAAAAACATTTTAAAGCATGGGTTGTGGTCCTGCTCCAACTGACACTTCAGTAAATCAGAAGTAACTACAATGAAGTCAAAAGCAGCCCTCCCAGTACATATGAGAAGAGCTTTATGTTCCACTCCCTTGCTGTTTTCCACTCTGACGTACTTAGCACTCAGAGGAACCTACTCATATACTGTTTGGGGACACATACCACAGTTTTTTCTCCTTCCTTTACTTTCCAAGTGCAAGTGCTAGCCACCAGATGAATGTGTATAACTAATAAATACGACAGGTAAGCAACTAAAGTTGGGAGACACGGGAGTAAATACACAAAAATGGTGGCTGGCTGAAACTAGTTCCAAAATTCTGGTGCTGTTTTGTGCATATTTCCAGGTATGAAAGGGATTGAACACGAGTTTAATTTCAAATTTTGGTGAGCTTTAAATATGGAAGTTCCAATTTTGTTTCTTAAATTGTACATTTATTTTTTTTCCCCCAGGAAAAAAAAAAGCTTTATAATCTTTAAGGGACATCAAAAGTCAAATACAAGTTTTCCAGACCAGCATTCTTACCAGATTCCTGAAAATGTTGCACTTTGTGTTATTCTGAGTTATTTCTATTCATCTCTTCCTCATTATATATAGAGAGATCTATTGCCTGCTTACTCACAGACCTAAAGTTAATATGAGAAAACTTAGATTATTTCTTGCCAGCAATGGAAGGAAAGAACAAGAAAGAGAAATGGAAGGTGGGAAGGGACATGACAGAAAATAAGGGAACATTTGTAACTAGGTCATGGGAATATGATTTTGATATATTTTAACTTTGAATAAGCAAAGTGCAAGAACAAGAATGTTTAGTCACAGTTTTCAATGCTAGAAAAGTGTGATGGCCTGAAGACTGAACTAAGCATTTTGTCACAGAATATTTAATTGAACACTCCCACTGATACTCTGTGCACACATGAGGAGGAATAGATGTAGCATATCTCTATCCGATATTCCAGAGTGATTCAAAAAAAGTAATCCAGTTACCTAAGAGATAAATGGTATTTTTTAACTTCTTTTTTTTTTTTTTTTTTTTTTTTTTGCACATATAAAAATAACTGATGCTGAAAACTGTCTTTCTTCTGTTTCCTATAGTGTTGCACAGGTGGTTCATTCATTGAAAACACCTTCTGCTGTTCCAGTTAAGATTATTGTACAAACAAACAATGGAAACCTCTGCCTTGGCAACTGAAAAGAAAGATTCAAGCCATTGAATTTGCAAGGTTTCTTCAGCTTTACTCAATCTCTTCGATCAAATCCATCTGTGAATCAAAGAGAATTAGCCATAAGCCATTTTAAACAAACGTTGTACATCTGGAAAGAGATTATTTAAGCACAAATGTACAATAGAAATCTGATAATCACAAAATGATAATCTCTCTCCATTCTTAAATGCTTTGCTTGTATTGTATGTTTTCTTTTTAGGACTGTTCCATCTATATACTTCTGTGAAATAAACTCATTTAACATCTGAAAAGAAATCTGGTTCTGGAGTTTAGCTGGATTGAGCAACCTGTTAGTTCTCATGCTATGAGCCATCCTGATGTTCTCTAGTGGAGATTTGTCATTATAGAATCATAGAATAGTAAGGGTTGGAAAGGACCTTAAGATCATCTAGTTCCAAACCCCCTGCCGTGGGCAGGGACACCTCACACTAAACTGTGCTACCCAAGGCTCTGTCCAACCTGGCCTTGAACACTGCCAGGGATGGAGCATTCACAACTTCCTTGGGCAACCCATTCCAGTGCCTCACCACCCTTACAGTAAAGAACTTCTTCCTTATATCCAATCAAATTTCTCCTGTTTCAGTTTTAACCCGTTACCTCTTGTCCTATCACTACAGTCCCTAGCAAAGAGTCCCTCCCCAGCATCCTTACAGGCCCCCTTCAAATACTGGAAGGCTGCTATGAGGTCTCCATGCACCCTCTCTTCTCCATGCTGAACAGCTCCAACTTTCTCAGCCTATCTTCATATAGACACATCGCCGATTTTACTGATCATGCAAGGCCAGAGATTGCTGCTGGGACACGATGCTAAATTCTTTCGACAGAGTGATCCAGTCCTGTTTAAACTCTTCCTGACATCTCCTGAGAAACTGAGAAAATGTGCTCAAAACTAGAAGTAACCGAAGCCAATGGAGGAAGGAAGGGGAATGAATTTTGTAAGCAATTGCATTGAATAGTAAAAAAAAATACAAACACATGAGGAAAAATAAAAATCTTGAGTTCCTTGCTGAGTCAGGTGAGTGAGACAAGAAATAACAAGTTTACACAAGGCTGTCCCTTGTAAATCCTGGAGTCTCCTACCTTTCTGCAGGGTCTACCCAGGCAACCTAGGCAACTGCTTTAGGGTTGCCTAAACCTAGGACTAACTGCCTGTGTGCATAACTGATCATCCCCTCTAACGACTTTTGATTTTGTTACTGGTTCTAACCACATTTTATGTATCTTTCAGACATGAAGTTCCATCATGAACTGTGAAAACAGATATCTAGGTAAAGGTGAGAGGCTTCCTATTGAAGGAAAAGATGTGGTACAAGCTCAACTATACACCAGAGAGAAGCTCAATTTGATATATGCTCTTAATTAGTCACTGGAGAATACAGAATTCTATCCTCTGAGAACTATGTGGTAATTAAATTTTTTTTTTCTCACTTTGAAATATTCACAACATCTCTATCCCATGTAGATTCTCTTAACATTCATCAAGAATGAACTCATGCTGCAATTTGGTATCTTTCATCTAAAAATGTCAGCCAACCATGAAACAAACCTGTCAGAGAACAGGCTTCATTTTTTTTTTGACACTTATGAAATGACCTCTCTTAAGTAATTCAACCACGCTTTGTTTTAAAAAGGAAAAAAGTATTTTCCAGTAGAAAAAAAAAAAAAAAGAAAAAAAAAGAAAGGAATTGTAGACAGAGAATGTTTGTAAATGAATAGATTGTCTGTTGAGGACAATCAAAAGGCAATAAAAAGGAAGCTATAACACATTGGTGGAAGTGTATTACTTACTGGGACTGACATTGGAAACAACTGTTTTCCTAGTTAAAAATGAGACTATTTCACCCTCTGCTATGCTGAGTTTAGCAGCTATAAGATGAACTTGCATTTGGGTGCCTCTAGTGGGAGGTCCTGTTTATGTGACTTGTGTACCCCTAGGAGAAATAAGACCTTAGCCTGGGAACTCTAGTTTACTAGGCCCAGAACTTTCAGACTAAAGTTCAGGACTTATTCTAGGTGAACTGGATGAGCTTACATGTTCAACATAGACCCATACTTTGCAACTTTTTTCACAGGTTTTGTCAGAGTTGCTTGACTTGATATTATTCATTCACAGTCAGAGCACTGAAATATTCAAAGACCTGACTTGACTTATTTGGGCAATGTTTCAAATAACCCAGTGACTGGTTTTGGTTTTTGGTGTTCATTTCTATAATGAAATCTCATGGATAAATATGATTACTGTCATGGCTTCTTGGATTAATTAAAGGGGATTAGCTTCTTTTCCACAATATTTCTTGATTTTGTAGCAAGTATTGAGGCTTGGCCTCCTAGAGTCATCTCTCTTCCTTTATGTATCTAACACATTTTATAATGCATCTGAATGCACAGATAGGTTGTTTTAAAATGCATTCACTCCAATGAACTTGAATTTTATTATGTATATACCAGGTGGGTAAGTGTTTTTAAGAAACTGCTTTTGCAGTTGTGTTTTTGTGATTGTTTTCCTCCCACATTTATGTTCCACATACAAATCTTTATTAATGGAGAGAGAAAAATGCAAAGACCTAAAGATCCTGCCATTCCTTAGTGCGCATTTTTGAGCTGTATCAGGGGTACACTGAACAGCCTTGTTTCAAGCCATGAACTTATGAACTGATGATTTTATGAAATACAACTCTTACTGTTATTATAATATAATCCTCATTCCTTTCATCACCCAATTTTTCTGCAAAGTCAGATCTTGCTTTATTTTCCTGCAGGGTGACATGGAAGTACGTGCCCACTTCCATCTGTCGTACACTGTGCAAGCATCAAATGATCAAGTAGGCAGTTACTAAATAGAAGCAGCTCCTGCTGACATCAGTGGCTAAATGCTTTTCTTTGGCAGTGGGTGCATGGTCTAGTCTTAGGATAACAATGTGTTTGGTCTTCTCATCCACTTCGTGACAGTTGGCTGTAAATCTGGTTTCAAGCTCTTTTCTTCCTATGTTGAAGAGTCAACTGGGCAGCCATTTGCAGTACTTTATATGAATCCAGATTAGAGGTTAGCTGCTGATAATTTATCATGGGCTTGTCTAATTAGTGCATTTCCATCAGCTATTCCTTTTGCTAATTTGGAGGTAAGCCACTAGTTTCCTGCAGAAAAATGTTGCAAAAACTGGTACCAAAACATAGCAGAGGCAGATAGAGCAATCAAACAGCTTAATTCATTTAGGTCCATTAAGGAAGTAGAACTTAGAGTAATTAAGTCTCTTCCCAGTTCTGCCAAGTTGATGGATAAAAACAGCCTAGAAACTCTCATAGGGCGGGCAGTCAGTCAGGGGGAAGAGAGGTGGTAGGTTATCACCAGATGGCGCTGGTACATGCGGCGTTTAAGAGCCGTGAACACTTCTCTGTTCTGCCTTGCCTCTGGACGAAGGCCGTTGTTTGAAAAGTTGTCAGGAGAAACATCAAAATTGCTTCTTTGATACAATTTCCACTGACGAGATCTTCTGAGATGCATTGTTTCCTGGACAGTTGGGTTTGGGTGGAAGTTTCAGGGAGCATGTTTTACTTGGGTGTTCATGGTAAAGGCCTGGTGTGGGAAACATCACCCTCTTCTGCTAGCAAAAGCACCCAATGGGTCAGCAGTGAGCAGCAAATCTTGACCTTGAGCCTTGAACCTGCCTGCTTGAACCTGCCTGTCTTGTTTGTCTTGCTGGTCTACTTACTTAAGAATTACATATAAAAGGTTCAAAATGCTGGCACTTTTGTGGCTGAATCAACTTTCTGGTTGGACTGTATTGTATTAATTGTGTAATTACATGGTGTTATGCATTAGTGTTTTTCCGTTGGTGGTATCCCCAAACACCTGATTATTACATGGGAGACACCTACTTCTGTGCATCGAAATAGCTCAATTTCAGGAAAAACAAAAACCAAAACAACCAAACAACAACTCTTTACTGCTTTTTGACTAGGTGCAGCTGTTAACTGTAACAGAATTCTGCCAGGACTTTAAAGTTAACATATTTTCCTTCTTTCTTTCCCATTCCCTAAGAGTCTGTGGGTTCTTTTCTGATCATGGTTGAGGAATCTGATTTGTGGTTCAGTATTAGTGTGCTGACAAAAAGTGCTACCTCTTGCATTATTAAAATAATTCCCTGCAGCCTCTAGGGATCCTTATATGTCTCCGATTCTTACAGAACCCAGTCTGATCCTGTTTTGCTTGTAAAATTTGATAGGGTCACTGTTCAAAGGCTTGTGGTAGGTGTACTGTCTGATTTTAACTCCTTGATGACCTCAGAGATGCTCCTGTGTATATAGACATACACATACCCATCTGGGCCTACATCCAGTAAGGTGCAGAGCAATGTGGCTCTGCTCCAGCAAAGCACTTAAGCAATTGCTGGAATTGGCTGGAGCCACTGGGCTCCAGTCAAGAGGGAGGTACTGCGACATGACCTGCATTGTGAATTGCATACAGATGTATGGCTAAAGCTGGTCTGAAAATGAGTATAGGTAATCCAAATATGGTGCTTCTTTTACATTTAAAGGGGGTAGTCACGAGGGCTAGCTTAGCCTAATAGAGTTACTCCCCAAGGCCCCATGGGGAAGCCCACCTTGCTCCTCCCACCGTAGAGGATGTGTCTAGAGAGATTAATATTGTGACAATAAAGTAAAGCTTTATGAATACTCTCAAAAATATCATACACACCATACTTTTCTGACTTGTTGCAGTTCTTGGGCTGTGGGTAATGTTTATGAAATGTTCTAAAGTATTCCAACATTTTGGAAAGTGTTACCTCTTTGCTTAATCCTCAGGGGGATGCTGTAGTTTCTGGAGCTATGTTTAGAGCTGAACCTTGCTTTCAATGCAGGTGATAAACATAGCTTTATCTTTGCAGGTTTTCAATTGTTCCTTCAGTTTACTGACTATGTTTCTGACATGTCCGTGTATATGATGTTGATTCTTTCAAGTGACAGCTCCAGCAAAAGTGACACAATTTTCCAAGTAGCTTTACGACTTTCAGCAGCTTTTACCTCAGCCAAAAACAATGAAATAGTTTGTGTCAAAGAAATGAAGACTAAGATAATAACATGGACAGTGAGTGTACAGCAAATGTGTAATCAGGATAATAAAACAGGTTAAAATGATGATACATGACCCTAAGATATTTTGTAGTATAAATCCATGCAAGAGTGAGTCAGAGCATGTCCTTTTAGGTTTTCTTTGCATTCTTGATTTTAAGGCTACTTTCTTCAAAGTGTGCTTAACTTTGTATTGTGCAGAATTAAACTGGAAGTTAATCCTTTCAGGCAGTGGCACTCATAAACCTATAGCATGAAGAGCAGAATAGGAGAAGACAACATCACAGGCGATAGAGCCAAAGATGATTGGTAGCAACTGGTTCCCTAGTAGTTCAGAAGTGATACATGAATGTGTTGTTGTAAATGAAGGATTTCAAAGCAAAGGGATAAGTTATGGTGATTGCAAGCACCTCTTTTTTCTGTGCATGGATTTTGATCAGTTGTTGTCATTGTGGCTTGTTCTTTTCAAGACAGCTTTCCAGTGCTTTACCTGCTCAGTTCCTTCAACATATAATGTGTATTCCTCCCATCAGATAACTCCGGCATCTCGGCATTGTTGCAAATAAATAGCAATTTTATTTGGGAATCCTTGTCCCTTCCAGTATGATTATCTGGTGGTCTTTGTCCTATCTGATTCAGTCTCATGTTAGCAAGTTCAGACGGCAGCTTTAAATGTGCTTCCTCCTGCCTGAGCCCAATTCTAAGCAAAATAAAAAAAAAAGCAGGTAATTAAAATACTGTTTTTTTTTTTGTTTCTGTGTGAAGTATTAAATCACTGCCTTTTGACTGTTGAAACATCAAAACTTATTTTAGTTTTGATCTCGCAACCAAAACACAATTTGAAAAAAGTCGAATGATACGCAAGAAGAAACCAGCATAGCTCTGACAACAAACTGATTTTTTCTATATATTTTCTCTTCTATGCATGATAATAACATCTAATTTTCTGTCAGAAAAAATAGATCCTAGAGAAGCATCTGTGTCATTTGGAACACACAGATGTGAAATCTGCTCTTTACCCAGAGGGAATGTTTTGACTGACCATTGCAGGAAGGGAACTGTTTCCTAGGGGAAAGAAGTCCAATGGTATGAAGTTCATGCCCTCCAATACATCTGCTGATCCACACATGCAAAAAAAATCTGGGAAAGAATATCCTTGAAACACCTTTTGTGACTGATCAGTTCACATGGTGGTGTTGAAGATAGGTGCAAAAGGATGAGGTCCATTCTCCAGCTTACATATGTCATTGTCTTTTCAAGTAAAGCATCAGTATAGAGTGGGACAGTACCGTTTTAATTCATAACCAAGGCCTGCACATTAAGCCTCCAAAAGATAGAGATTTTTTTGTTTCTTTGTAAAAAGGGGCAAAGCTGAAAACACATGCTGAGGCTGTGTAGACTCTGAGCTGGAGTAACTCCTGAAGGATGCTAGGCCTAGTGGGAATTAAAAGCCAGACCTGCTTCCCAACCTCAAGCTTCCTCTCCCAGGCATGCAGCAAATGTGCTATTCGCTCCCTGGCCCTTCGCACAATGTGCTGACCTTCCCCTCAAGTAAGTCAGCCCAGCATGAGAGCAACATATGGAGCCTTTTGGGCCTTCCTCTGTCCAAAAGCTTGCATCATTTTTAGGCAGTATAGGACCCCAAGTGACTGACCTTCCTCCTCTTGAAAAAAGTATCAAGACTCTTCTTGACTTCTGTGGAAAGGGGAGTGGGCATTGAGTTTGCCTCTGGGAAAACAGAAAATAAAAAAGGCAAGTTATATGCATCCCTGAGAGTCCGTAATACAGGCATTACTCACACAAATACAATGTTTAGACTACCTTAAATGTGTATTAGTAGGAACATGTATGGCAATATTTCAGTTTCTCTGCAAATAGAGCTTCTGTATGTGCAAAGTAGCTGGTGATGTTACAGTGACACAGGGCGGTGAATAGCAATCCCTGTAGTGGGAGAAAAGTAGAGAGTACAGAAGGGTTAAGTCAAAGCATTTCACAACAAGTCCTTTATTTTGCAAAGGATCCTGATATAGTAGACTGTGACATTAAGCTTTCACTCTTGGCATCTCAGAATTTCCACCAGATCATGAACATGATAATTTATGAGTATTTTAGCTGCACTGTCTTGGGAGACAGTTTACTGTGCATTTCTGTGGAAGGCAAAATGCAAGTGTTTGAATGGATAGGAATAAAAGGTGTGTTTTCTAATTTCTGCAGTACTGCTTCAAGCACAATGCACTGAAGATTGATTTCAAATACTTCAGTTCTCTCAGCTTTGCTTGTGGAGAAATATAGATCTTGGTGACCGTCCCCATCCCACTCCCCCCAAAAAGACATGATAATCTGGATCCACTTTTGTAAAAAAAAAAACAAGCAACCCAAACAAAAAAATATGCAAAATCCTACACGGAACCGGAAGTAAATCCACTTGTAAGTAAATACTCCATCATCCCTATATTAGTCAAGTGTTAATTGTAATAATAGATTTGTCACATAATCAGTCCAAATATCTTTTTTTCCCTAAAAGCTCCATGGAAGACTGTGCAAACCCTATTTAACACTGACAGGAGCTGCTAAAGCAAAAACCCCTTCTTTGTTTTGATCATTCCAAAATAGTGTTCATGCAAAGGTTATTGACCAGAACCAAACTTAAGGCAAAACATATTAATTCCCATGTTTATATATTGTTCTACGGGCTTCTACACATCAGGCTGCGTAATGATGGGACTGACCTCTAAGTGTGGGAGTGCAAATAGGTACAACAGATCACTGTCTTTCTGTGAGAGAACCTTCTCCTGGAAACAGACAAGCCAGGCAGTGTGCATTTTAATTAAAATCACATCCTGGGCATTTAAGTTTTCAAAAATTATTAGTATGACAGAGATTACCTTTTCTTGTGACTACTATTATTACTGTCAGATTGCCTGCTTCAAGTGGGGGGCTGAAGGTTACATATGGGATAAGGGAATGTAAAGTTAGTTGGAAGGGTTAGTACACAGGGCCATAGTCTTGGAATGCTCTTTGTTGGCTAGCAGTCTCTTGCTGTCTTGTCTACCGCTGTGCAAAAGACCCCTTAGGACATCATGTATATTCTTCAGTAGTGACTGCAGTGCTGTAAACTGCAGGTGACTGGTCAAATCCAATTTCTCTTCCTGAACAGTGCACATGCTATCACTGCTGCATATTCCTTGTCAAGGCAAACAGGGAAACAACTATATGGATTATTATTGGCAATTTCTTTCAAATTTCTGCTTGGTATTTTTTGGATTTCTTTAAATAATTTTTCCCTATTTGCATTCCTGCACTTGTAATTGAAACTAATGGAGAATCAGAGAATCATAGAATCATAGACTCATAGAATAGTTAGGGTTGGAAAGGACCTTAAGACCATCTAGTTCCAACCTGCCTGCCATGGGCAGGGACACCTCATACTGACCCATGTCACCCAAGGTTCCACCCAACCTGGCCTTGAACACAGCCAGGGATGGAGCATTCACAACTTCCTTGGGCAACCCATTCCAGTGCCTCACCACCCTTACAGTAAAGAACTTCTTCCTTATATCCAATATCTAAACTTCCCCTGTTTAAGTTTTAACCTGTTACTCCTTGTCCTATCACTACAGTCCCTAGCAAAGAGTCCCTCTCCAGCATCCCTATAGGCCCCCTTCAAATACTGGAAGGCTGCTGTGAGGTCTCCATGCACCCTCTCTTTCCAGGCTGAACAGCCCCAACTTTCTCAGCCTGTCTTCATACGGGAGGTGCTCCAGTCCCCTGATTATCCTCATGCCCCTCCCTGTACTTGTTCCAACAGTTCCATGTCCTTTCTATGTTGAGGACACCAAAACTGCACACAATATGGTGGAATAAGATGACATTTGGGTGTGTAAATAGTCTTACAAATAAAAAGATGAGCTGCATAGCTTAGTGAAAGACCACACTTTCTCTTTTATGTAGCAAACTTAGGACTCACAAAGAGGCTTTCTAGAAACATCTTAATTTTTTTCCTAGTCACACTGACATTCCTATGATTCATCTATGTGTATTTTACAAATAAAGCTGTGCCACAAAAGAATAAAATGACCTACCCAAGGCTGTACAAAAACTTGTGGTGCAGTCAGCAGCTGACTCGTACTCCTAAATCTCTGTTTCATTCTATTGTATTATTCTTTGGCACCTAACTAATGATTGTGTCTTGAAAAATCTTCCTTTCTGGAAACAAGTTTTGCTCAGCTCTAAGGAGCACAGCCACTTTAAAAGCAGAGGGGAAAAGAACATGTGTTTGGGGGAAAGTATAAAAAAGGCACAAGAAAAACAAATTCTTTCATAGTTTAAAATTCCACTTTGAAGTGCATTTTGGTGGTTATCAGATAAATCCCTAAGAAAAGAATTGGAATGTCACTATATATGTGCTTGAAGCAGTTCTCTCTTTAATGGGTCTTTTGGAACTTGCCTAAGTTGCCATGAGAAGCCCGTTTTTATCATGCTGTACTGTAAATATTTTAGTACTGAAACTGACTTTTAATAAAATTAACTACAAGTTCAAAATGCTTAATGGACTCCATGGCAGTACAATTAAGAAGAATGTCATTTTGTCTCTTTAATGTGCCCCCAAACATTCTTGCAATGAATTAGAATGTTGATTGTTATTTTTCAGCTCAGGACTTCGCAGGTGTGTAATGTGACTCCTGATTGCAGGACAGCAGATTACATTCTCCTATAAAACCATTTCTAAGGGACTTGGCACAAAAACTGTTATTGCATGTCTGCAGGTGTTTAGTAATTGGATTAATGCAGAGCAGAAAGAATGTCTGACACCCCAGTATGGGGAACTGCTGAGGAAAGACACATTCATTTCTGAGAGTAACCTGGAATGCACGATGACAGCCTGTTCACACACATAGAGCCAGATCTAAGCCTGCAAGTTTAAAATTAACTGCTGTGAGCAATCACCTTCCAGAGAAAAGTTTATCCAAACCTAAATACAATAACAGGAGCTCTGTAAGTAAGGAGGTAGGGAGCTTTGGGCTATGTTTTGATCCTAGTCCAAAAGCAACTTGCATAACCTTAGCAAAAGTCCTTATATCATGCATATCACGGATCCCTAAAATCCTAGGTGTCTAATAAAAATGTCCTTGATAAACATATAGACCCTCAAAATTCTGTAAAGGTATAGAGAATATAATATAATCTCAGATCATGGGCTTTCATGGTAAATTGATGTTCTTTTAAATATCTCGATCATGAATTGGAAAGGCTTTTGTAATGGCCAGGGACCAAAGACATAAATCTTTTTATACTGATGAAAATATTAAACTAAAAGAAGTCCATTTGAGCTAGTAAATACTTGAAACAAATTTCTAAAAGGGTCTCAGCTTAGACCCTGTCAGTGTTCAGAAGAACACTTGCATGTAAACTTTGGGTTCACTAAATTTCGATGTATGGCTGACAGGTTGTCCTTGAAAATTCACTTGAGTGTGGGTACTGTTTTAGAAATCATCTTTTGCACATATGGCTTATAGATTAACTGTAACAGCAGCAGGATTTAGGGATAAAACCAATTCTTTGTGCTATCTTGTGCTGGGAAAACAGGACCCCTGAGAAACAGTTCGCTGCTGCTAGGGTGTCTGTGAGGATGTAAGTGATGTAGGTCCATTGAGGGCACTTCAGAAAGTATTTTTTTATCTGCAGGGTATTATTCTCCAGATCTACGCTGTGAGGAAAAAAAGGGTATTGAGGTGACTGAACAGTCAGTCATCTGTCGAGTTCCTCTGGAAGCAGCACTAACTAGACGCAGGCAGCAGAGACCAGTGTCCTGTAACCAGACTGTTGGCTAATTAGGAAAGCCACCATGTTTGGATAATGTTCATGACTTACACTTGTTGCCGTTTACACAGTGCATTAATTTCAAGGTGAAGTAAACTTTTTTTTCAAGATGAAGTACATTACACCACATTGCCTATGGAAAAGATAAGTTTTCCTTTGGGAATCTAATCAAAATACCCCTGCCTTTTAGGAATAACAGTTGAATATTTTCCCAGAATCTTAAAAGCTTTGTCCTTTGCAGTGAATGACTTTTCACTGCGGATCAGGAGTTTGATGACCATGGAGCAAATGGCAGCCTCATGGAGATCATTGAGAACTTTGCACTGCCTTCCAGATGCAGCAGTCACAAGTCAGTCCCACTGCAGTTAAAGCTGTTGAACGACTTTTGTTATAGCTTTGTCTTTTACATGCATTCAACTTTCTCCAGGTTTGACCTCTATCAGAAGGCTTATTGTTGAGGACATGGACAATAGATTGACAGTATGTATAAGAAAGCTCATATTGCACAGATACATACATAAGCACAATCTACTGTTTTAAAAGATCTTCAGGATGAAAGTTTCAACTTCTCTGAAGGATGGAGAATGTCATATTACCATTCCCTTCACAGAGGTATCTCTGCCTCAGTTTATAACTTTTCCATGAGTCAGGCCCTAGTGTGGAGGCTCCGTTTCTTGGGGGTGGGGGGGTGGGGGTGGGAATGCTTCATTTCAGATGTTTGACTTTGGAGCTTTAACACTCCTTGATCATCAGCTTTTATGATTTTTTTTTTTTTTTTTTCCAGAGCTTGAAAATTAAAAGAAGTTTATAGTGAATCCACAAGCATTCCTGTGGCACAGGATGGGCTGAATGATGCTGACCCTGTAGGATGGAAGCAGGTTGTTCTAACAGGCAAATTAATATTGCTTGAATGACTCAGGAAATAATAAAAGCAACCAGTTCTGCATCTAACCATCCCTTTCCCCAGAAAGGTGGTGGAGTTTCCATCTAACCTTCTCTAGCTTTACTCCTCAAAGTTGGATTGGTCCCTGAAAAACAACTTTGAACAATTTCTGAAAAAGTCTCTGAAGCCCAGTGTTCCCTGTAGATGAAGGAATGGCTGTGTGCTAACAAAGCATCACAACAGTGGAAACTAAAAGGAAATAAAGGATAAGTTTGCAGATGTTTGACCTGCTTTTATACTCAGTATGAACTCACTCACATTTGTATACTCAGTATGAATTCACTCATGGTCTATTGTTGAAAACAGGAAAAATAACTTATCTGGACCTTTGGTTGGGCTAAATACATAGTGCTACTTTTGTATGTAAGTCTGAAAGTTAGAGTTCAGATAAAACCAGTTGCTTCAACTCCCTTTATTGTCAGTGGAGACAGTGATTTATGCCACTTTTCTAGAACACCTGGCTCAGGAGTTGCCTTCTAGATGTGTAAGCAAGGGTTATTAACTTTGTGCATTTACTGAAGAGAATTACAGACATTTTTACTCAGGAAAACCAGCATTTCCTTACCCTTACCAGAGAAGCTTGCTAGTTCTTTCTTTTTAATATTAGTATTAAAATAGAAAGACCGCAGTAGAAGATCTTAGTAACACAGCAGACAGTTTTAACCATTGTCCAATTCCATATACAATTGTTTTTTTCACATAGTACTCAGAAAGGATGATTGTAAATTGGGATGTTTTAAAAAACAATTTTTTCCACAAGTAGAAGAAATGTATACCTCACCCAAAGGGTAGATGTCATGATTATTGTTTAACTGCATACAGGCTTTTTAGAAAGAAACATGGGCAAAATGGATTTTCTTCTTCAAGTATTAAGTATTGTGCCCTATTTTTTTAAAGGGTTGTTAACTGTGCTAAGGAGCATAAGTTTGTGGTTTTCTAAAAGAATTTTGAAATTCCTACCATGTCATAGTTTGCTTCAGTTCCTTTCTCTTATTTTTGTTTTTTAAAAAATGAAGAAAATCAAGAGACATGCCAACTAGAGGCAGAGATGTGTTCAGACCTGTAACATTACAGGTTCAGGAAAACTTCAGAGTTGAAACTGGTAGGATCTGGTTACATTTCATCAGAGAGGATAAATTTATGGCTGTAACCCATAACCTTTGGTCAGTCTCTGTTTCTTCCCATTGGTTAAGAGATACACTTGTGCTACTCATCTGTCATGCAGTCACACTGAATAAAAATTTCTTTGTTTTTGTTTCATTTACTAGCTACTTACATCTTCAGCAAAGATAGGAGCTATCCAAATTTTCTGTGTGCCTATCTACAGAAGACAAATCAAACTTTAAAAAATTATATCCACATGCAAAGGACAGAGATTGCTGGGGCTGCTGTAAAAACTGAAAAGTGGAATAGCTGTTACTCACATAGCAACTGAATTGACAAACTATTCTGTTATTATTAACACCATATCTGTGTAGCCACAACATAGAGCTCTGGGGTTACATTTTTATCAGTAAATAAAATGGATCAGATCTATCCTCTGTCTCTGTGGCCTATGACATGAGGATGCTCATGAGCAGACAGCTGAACTCTTTTGCTTTTCAAAACTGTGTGATTGCCTCCAAATAGGCTGTTGTTTCTTGGGTTAGCTAAGACCTGAAAACTGTGTCCAGGCATAGTCTGGAAGAGTATTATTTTGGATCCAATCAGTGCCAAGAAGTCTGCTAGTAATTTAATGTCATGACCTGGCCCTTTTTAGTACTCTAATATAGAAGTAGTAAAAAATGCCAGGTGCTGTACAGAACTAGAAACCACCAAAATGCCAGTCAGACCTTGATATAAGTAACAATATTGAGAGGACAGTTATACATAAACCTGGATTCTGCAAAGATGCACATAATTTTCCTTCTGTGTTGCAGAATGGAATGAAAAGGCACTAAGTTTCTTCTAAAACTTGGGAACACATGTATGCTTTTACTGTTACGCTTATAAAGTCTGGGAGGAGGAATTTCTGTCACTCAAAAATGTTCCTTTTCTCAAACAAAGGTAGTATATGAACAATATACTGCAAGTTTGTAATGAAAATCCATCTTCACAAAACCAAAAGGATATGAAGCATTCTTGTCTCCCCAGATTATGAGGGTTTCACATTTCAACCTGAAGGAATAGTTCTGTTTCCCACCCAAACATAATTTTTGGAGAACTCCTCGAAACCTGATACCTGAACGCTGCTCTTTATGGGAGCTTTTCTGAGTTTCCATAGCAGTCTACACCTGAGGGTACACTGAAATACATGGCTGTTCATAGCTGGAACAGTGAAGCTACATATATGTGTCTTGTATGCCTTCATTATAGGGGACACTTGCATATTACCTCACTTCTGGTTTTAACACATAATCACTGTACTGAATTCTGGTGGTGTGTTCAGGTCCAGCTGCTTTTATGGTGAAGGAACTAAAATTCAGGTTCTTATTTCACCTTATCAAGAAACCTCTGGATCCCATCCTCATTTTAGAGTGAGGGTAAATCTGGGCACAAGCAGATAGTGGTGGGAAGACACCCAAGAAGAGTCAAGTGCCTCAATTTGTTGTGGAATCATGTGTGCCTTAGGTGGCTTGAGGACAAAGTCCCTCTTGATTTTGCCTGCAAATGAATGCAGCCAAGAGAAGGACTCAGTAACTTGTCTACAATTTATTTTTTATTGCTGGCTAAGCTGGTCTAGCCCCAGAGATATTGGTGCTTAGTACCTGGAGACATCCTCTTCAGATTTAATTTCAGGAAGTGATTGCAATGAAAAAAAATCTGGGTGCTGGGCTTCTGAAGGAAAAAAGAAATTAGGCTGTGGGCTTCTGAAGTTACATTAGAAAAATAGAGGATTTGCTACTGAAATTATTCATTCCAGTCCTCCCCTGGTCAGAGGGATCTTATTAGTAGCTGATAATACTCATCAGAGGTGACATTAAAACTTCCTTATACTCTCAGATGTGTGGTCTGCTATCCTGATAACCAGAGGCAACCTGATGTTAAAAGTACAGCCACGCTGCCAAGCAGTGCTTAAAAAAATGCAGGGTGCAGCTGGTATTGAATAAGGCTCTCCCACGTTTCTGCATAACACAGGCTGCAGCCCAAGATGAAGCCACTAGAAAACCTCAGCACAGGCAAGACACACAAGACTGTATAGCCAATGATAACAGGAAAGTTTAACACTAGATCAACACAAGTGTAATTAGCTGTTTCAAGTGGAGACATTATTCTTCATTTCCTGCCGTCAGCTTACTTCTCTGAACTGTTAAACAATAGCTGTATTTCATGAACAAAGGGTTGGGCTTCAGAGGCTGGTGAAATGGTTCCCCTGTGGGACTGGATCCAAAGGCAGATGGATTCACTGGGAGTGTCACTGGATTGCTTCAGGTGGGCCAAGACAGCCTGACAGACACAGAAATTGTGGAGAAAGGTAGCTTATTTGACAAACAAAAAGCAAGAATTTTAATCCAGCTGATTTCAGTCCTTTTGACTCAGGTAGGCTTTATACCCACCATACTAAAACACAATCAAAAGATCCCCTTCTTTTCTTCTGTTGAGCCCCAAACTTTTAATACAAGGAAAGATTTTCACTTTGTTTTCCCTACCAGTTTCTGCACACAACTCTTCCCTTTTCTTCTCATTCTGACAGTCTTCTTCATCCATTTCCCAGCTTTCAGTCATGCTTTTTCAATCTTTTTTTTTTTCTTTCAGTGTTGTCTCTGCTGCCTACTAGTAACTTCCAGATGCATGAAATTTTCTTTCCATAGATCCAGACTTCTCCAAGTTCCAGTGGGATTTGCCCTCAGCAAAAATCACTAGCCTATAGAGGGAGGCTGGCCACTATATGAGTCAAATTCCTGGGTTACAGGTAATGAGAAGCAGCTAGATCCAGGGAAAAGCTGCCCTCTTACTTTTGGTGACAGCCTATCCTGCAAGTTTTAGCAACGTCTGAACTCCGTATTCCATAGGGAGTCTAATGAGAATGTTGTCTTCCACCAACTTCATACACACCCTGCATGTTCAGTAGGGCCTGGCATCATCTGTGGGGGAAAAAAAAAAAGCATTTAGAAATTTCCAGTTGAAAAATGTATAGAATGATATAAATCATTAAATCTTTTGTATACTACGTGTGCAGACTATAGTTATGTGCCTGACATGGTAAACTTTTGGTGATTTTTCCAAACTTTCTACCATTTTTAATGGCAGACTGCAAAAAAAATAGTTTGCATGCTCCAAACACAAGTTTTCTGCCTGCTTACATGCTGATAACAATTCTGACTATCTGCTATGCAAACAACAAGACATGTAAAAGGGACTGCATGTAATTGGAAGACGTGATGTGTAAAATTACTTCTTTCACTGTCACTCTGCCTTTATTTTTTTCTTGAATCTGTTATTGAAAAAAAAACCGAACCCAACCAAACCAAAGAAAAAAAAACAGCACACAGAGAAACAAATATGTACGCGGTACATCAGAACCTGGAAATCTTCCAAACCGCAGTCTAACAATGGGCAAAACTATCAGATAAGATTCAATAGAAAACCTACAATGTGATGATGGGCTGATTTTAGAGACAAGACACAAGACATGTACTTCTGGTAGGATTCCTAGATAACAAATTCAGTTCCTGCATCTGCTACAGGACTCCAATGTTACCTTAAATAAATAATTTATTATTTCTGCTCCTTGGTTTCCCTATTCTGAAAAATAAAAGAACCCTACCATCTTCTTTCTCCCACAATGAACCTTACACCTAACAAGGGTCTATTGTCTCATAAATAAAACTAAGTTAATGCATTTAGATAGTATATATGCAGCAATGAAGCATTCTTCTGCAAAGTGGTTTTGGTCTTGGTTATATAAAGCTATGAGTCATTCCTTTCTTTTATCAGACATTTTTACTTGACTTTTACAAAGAACACAAAAAGCAAAAGGAAAGGTTTCATGGATGATGTGAACTGAGATAGATAGGATAGAAAGATTTGGAATAAGCTGTGGAAGATACATTAATGCTTGAGAGTGTGTATAAAGACTTTCTCTGCAATCTCCAATCTTTAAGTAACATTAAACTGTCTGCATTAGGTCTTTTTCAGCTGTGTCACTCTACACAACAGATGTTGATCCTGTGAAACTTTCAAGTGAAAACATTCCATGATTCATAGAAAATTTATGATTGAAAGATGGTATAAAGACGAGAAACCACCCGCCATTGTGAGCCACTATGAACATGTGTGCAAAGTTATTGCAAAAGTCACTGTGCGTTCTACACCCAGAAAAGGGAGAAAATGTTCCCTTGGCTGACTAAAATGTATAAATTAAGTAAAGATGGCCTTCTCCTACTGTTTGAGTCTTTCATATCAGTTTACAAGCAGTAAAATCATAAAAGCTCAGCAATAAGTACAACATTACTTCTACTCACTGTCAATTTCAAGAAATCAGAGTATATAATTTGTAGAGTAATCTTTTGAATTCCCATCTTAACATTAAAAAAGAAATGTGGTATCACTTCATGTACCTGTCTGTGACTTTTCAGACTGTAAACAACTCACAGTGCATAGTTCGATTTGTCTGTCTGAAACCATGAGCCAGACATTTGTATTAACAAAGGGTTTGTTTAGAACTGCTGTTTTTTTTTTTTTTTCTAATGAATGCTAGAATTCTTCCTCCTCCTGAGGGCATATAGAAAAGGCAGTTGAAATGCTGGAATTTTCACAGTGTTGCTACTTTGTTCTTCATTCAGAAAAAAAGAAATGCCATGTGAGTAAAGTAACTGTCAAACTGAAGAAAAGTGCAAAATTCTGAATATTCATTTCACGGCACAAGAAAATTTAAAAAGATATACTGTAAGTTAAAAAAACAGAATTGAAATGTATCTATCTTGCAAATTTTATTTCAACCTGGTGCTGGCCTTCCATCTCAGGATTCCAGAGGAAGCATGGGCTGCCCATCTTTACTGGAGGTCTCCTGCACATCACAGATGTGTTTCTGGGCTGGGAACAGTGCAGGTCGGCAGAAGAGGAAGAGGAGGTGGGCAGGATCTCCAAGCGGGCAGATGACAGCAGTGGTGGCCAGCAGAGCCAGGGAGGCAGGAGGGGTAGGGACAAAACCACACCCAGAGATCAGGGAAAGAATGGTACTGGTGGGGCAGCCCCAAACAGACGGTGAAGAGCACCTTGGATATGGGGACAGGCTGATGTTAGGTGTTCATGGCAGTTCATGGGCTCTCAGAGGGGCAGCCCAGGCCAGGAGCTGGGATTTGGCCCTGTCTGGAGAGAGGCCAGAGGATTTGTATGTCCCTGCACAGGGACAGGTCTCAGGACAGGGTAGGCTGGCTGCAGTCGAGCTGTGCTGAGCTTGGTCCAGCTGTGCTGCAATTGTTCAGTGCTTGAGTGACTGTCACCTCCCTCTGTTCAGCTCAGCTCGAGGAGGGCCACATTCCCCCGCTGTCATTGTCCCTGTATCACAAATATTGCCAGAACTGAGTCCACTCTTGGGCCAGCATCATTTCTGAGAGCAGCACAGGAATTGCCTTGGGAGGATAAGGAAACACCCCGATACAAAAGAAAACGTAGGAGGAAAGCAATGCAGTAGCATGGCCAGCAAGGGACCCTGCCAGGCACCACTGGGAAGGAGCAAGAGGACACAAAGGGATATGCATGGTCCTTCTCTTTCTGGCCAGTGAGAGTGGACACTGCCACAGAGAGAGGGACCCCCACAGGGGCAATCAGATCAGGTGTCTGAGAGCCTTAGCATCTACTATGGGCAGTGGGAGTGCAGAGAAGGTGGTTTTGGCTTTATTTTTCACTATCCTACTCTCTTATTAGATTGGCAAAAAGTTAAATAACTCTTTCCCAAGTCAAGTTGTGTTTTGCTTCTGAGAGTAATTGCTGAGTGATCTCTGTGTCCTTATTTCCACCCAGGTTCTTTTTAATTAATTTCATTTCTCACCAATCCTGTTGAGGCAGAGGGGCGAGAGAATGGCTTGGTGGGCACCTGGAAATCACCACACCTGGGGAGGAGCAATGGCTCCTGCTTGCTTCTCATCCTTCCTTGTATGGGCACATCAAGCAGAAGCTCTGTTGGCAGCTTCTGTGCAGAGAACTGTGATGGCCCTCCAGGTTCCTGAGGAAGGGGACCTGGGACTGGTCTTACACTTCAGGCTTCTAGAGACAGCACAGGCTGCCCAACTTCCCCTGCACATGACAGCTGCATTTCTGGACTGGGAGCTGCATGGGTGCTTCAAGGCAGCAAGTGTCAGGGAGAAAATGAGGTTTGGTATCCCCATGGAACACAGAAGATGGAAGCCCCGGTGTCTGTTCTGTCTGCACTATGTAGATAAATGCCTCTGTGGGCATCACATCTCCTTCTTGCTGTGGGATGGTGTGGGCCCATCTCCTCCAAAATCCCTGCCTCTCCCTTTAAAGGAGAGTGTCATGGAGATGACCTGAAAGATGGGAGGATGGCAGAATCATAGCTCAGAGCTTTGGTTTCACTGGCAGCTCTTTTAGCTTGAGGCAGATGAGGCTGTGCTGAAAGCCCTCACTTGTGGTTAGAGCAGATCCTGACATGAAGAAAAGGTCAAGGAGGAGGTGAACAGGATCCTTTAGTAAGCAGAAAAGAGCAGTTTTGGCAGAAGGGTGTGGAAGCAAAAAGCTTTCGTAAGTCTCACTGGATCTCTGGGTGACTGCTAATTCATTTATTTTCTGAGATAAATGGAAATTATTTACTGCACCTGAAGTTAACCATCCACAGAATATACATCTAGTTTGAACTAGTAATCTTTTCAGTCAGTGCTGAAAGGCACATTCAAATGCAAAGCAGCAAACTGTTCATAATAGGGTAGGAACATTCACTTATTGTGTGCTGTAGTAATAAACAAGGGTGAAAACCAGATGAACTCCTTACTCTTCAGATTTTCTTGTAACAAACTTGCTGTACCCATTTTGGGGTTCATACATTTCATATTCTTATAAAGAACGTCCTGGACTAGATGGAACAAGGCCTTTCAGACTCTGCTTCTTTTTTATTGTGTTTGGTATGATACTTTTTAAATGGCAGTTGATGTTATGCCCTTGAATGAAAAGAAAACCAAACTACAGATCTTGCCTGGAACAGATATTAGGAATGCTAAAATGTTGTAAGACCTTGGCAGGGTCCTACATTAGAGGAAGAAGATTATCTCTGAGGTAAGGAATTATCATGATATTCTCTTCTGTTCTACTGATAAGTTTCTTAAGTGAGAGACTGGTCAAGGACATTTTTATTCTGTTTAATGACATCTTGTAATAATTCTGTATGGTTTTTGATACAGCTGCATTGTGAAAATACGCTTGTTGATCAGTTAAGGTAATGGATCTTTCATTTTTTATAATTGGATACTCTAGAAGGATTTTCTCAGGTATTCTTGTCAGGCATTTTTGAGATAGTGCAGAATTTGCTTGATCATGTTCCAAGACAGTTGTTAAAAGAATGCCTGCCTTTTCTCGGTCATGCTATCCTGAGAGTTGTGAACTTCTCTCTTCAGTCTGGGATGGTTCCAAAATAATTTAAACTGGGCTACAATCATTCTTTTGTTAGAGAAGATGTCTTCAGCCATGGATGTTTTGCTTAATAGCCAACCAGTTCGTAACTTACACATTTCAGTTAGCAAGATGGAAAAAGTTTAAAGTTCAGTCTAGATTATATACGTTATAGTACATATCTGGTAGAGCTAGACTTTATGATTGTCCCTTGTTGTTAATAGTGTAACTTTTTTGCATGGAGCTCTATTCTTTTTGGTAATTTACTTTTTGACAGCAATTTGGCAAATAACATAAATACCCGATTACTCTTATGCATAGAATTTTTGTAATAGATGTCATTGGGCTTGCCCCTGTATGTAAAGCAAGATAATATTAGTGTCTTCTTAGTGGAAGGCTAGTACTAATTCTGAATGGAAAATGAAGTCTTAGTAATTCAGTTGCAATAAATTATCAACATGATTGCCAGGAAATGAGTAACTAAAAAATATAGGTGAAACATTCCAACAGAAAACCCTTATGCATCTAATAAGTCTTATCCATTTTTCATGAAAATCGGTGACACTGAGATTCACAAATATTTCATTGATTTACTGGGTGGTACATAGGGAGAAAAAGGCTCTTTCAGAGAGTTACTCACCAGTAGGTGAGTCATATTTTGGAAATGCCCTTTTTTTTCCCCGTTGTTTCATGAAGAAACAAAGTTCCCTAATGGAGCATAGACTTTTGCTTTTAGGTGTTAAAATTCTAAAATTTTGCTTTTAGGTGTTAAAATTCTAAAAATTAGGCGTTAAAAGTCTTGAAGGCCTTCTCTGGTTATGAACTCTAAATGAAATAACTGAGGGCTATGAAGGCCAACCTTTTGAAGACCAGCGTCGAAGCTAGGGTTATATTTAGCGTCTTTGCTTGATAAGGCGCAGTGGTCTGCAAGCCTTTTCTAGTTTCTTGGGCAATGGCACAGGGTTGCAAGGTCTCACTTTTTTTTTCTTTTTTTAATGAGGTTATGATAATCTTTGGTTGTTTCTTTCTTTCTTTGGTGTGAGTTATTTTCATGAATATAACATGTGAATATGCTAGAATTCATTTGAAAAAAGCTTTTCTAGTCCTCAGGGTAACATAAAAGAAGCTATAAAATAATAACCACATATAGTGAAGTTGTGATATTTAATTTTTCTGAAGAGTTGTGGAGCCTGAATTATTATAGCCTGATCACAGTTCAAATCATCTGAGAAATGCTCCCATTCTTAAGATAAACACATATTTTCGTAAAACAATCTATCTTCTACCAGTGAATTTTGATTCCTGAAATATTTATCAAGGAAAAGTTTAGCTAAGTGTCAGAAAAATAGCTTGTTTTTTTGTAGAGGGCTCCAAGACATTGTCTTTCCAATATTCTTTATGCCAACAGTGAAGGAATATAAAGCTTTGTGTGGACTTGCTGTCAGAGACTGTGAACTGCCTTCCAGTTCTTTCAGTATCAGTTGGTAATGAAAAATAAAACCATACGAAAGATTAAACCAGCATGTTCATATATTATTATTTCAGATATCACACCGGTCTTTCTAGTGATGTGAGAAACCAAAATTTTCAAAACTTCCTCAAATCATAAAAATATTTTAAAATACTATAAAACAATTTTAAAACTTGCAAAATGGGTTATATTTATTCACTGTTTTAAAGGAAATTAGTTTGGCAGGGAGAAGGAAAAAGGAAGAAATAGCAGTATGAACACAAAACACTTCATTTTAAAAGGTGGGTTCCCCTAATATGGATTACTTGCTTTTGTAAGCCTGACTAAAAACTTGATATGGTGAAATTGTAAACATCTGGAATCATCAAAATCAGTAGGAAATTATTTTAACACAGAGTTTGGGATTAAATTTCTCAAATTTAGACATCTACAAAGTAGACATCTAAGTCTGAACTAGTTTTCTAAGCCCTATGTAATCAATAAAGAAAAACAAGCTCTTGCGAAGAACAATTCATTGCCATTGTGAAACACATCTGAAATGGTCCAGATGAATTACTCCCAGAAAATGTTTATTTTTCTCTGTTTTTCTCTGCAAAGAGAGACATGATTGACTACCTTGAATGTAAACATCTGTAATGTAGTCTACAGCTAGGCAAGACACCTTCATTATTTTCAGGACTGTAATAACATGTACGCTGTCTACTTCAAATTTGGGTACAGAAATCAGATACATGGTTGAATTTCCTTAGGTTTAGCTTGGTTACCTCAAAATCTGTGCATGCATATGCACATATACATGTATCTACTTGTGTTGATATGCAGGATATATAGTCTCTATCAAGACTTATATCAGAAATACTCATCTTGATAGCTTCCTTCTGCAATGTTACATACAAAAACCACTCATGTTACTCAGACAGGATTTTCATATTAATGCTATGGAACTGAGCAAGAAAATTGACTGCACTGGGGGTGGAAAATTCCTTCATTTATTTTGTAAGCTTCAGCTTCAAATGAAAGCCACATACATAATATACAAGGTAAACTGAGGAACATTTAATCATTATAAACCACAAATCATAAAATAATAATAACTATTCTATGAAAAATAGAGTTAAGGTGTTGCTTAGCTGCTAGGTAGTGCTTGACAAAAGATAAAATATTTGAAATTTTAAAGTCTGTATGAAAATCTTTAACAAGCAGGTAAACAGTTAATTTGCATTTCGTATAAAGTCTCTGGTGAAGTGGTGAAGTTATTGCTAAATGTCATAGTGCTTGCACCACAAAGATAAAGCTTGGGGTATGTCACATGGTATAGATGGAAAATAGTTCTGACAGCCATTTGTAACTCAGAGCATCTATTTACAAACCTGTGTATCAAGCTCTGAATCAGTTCTCTTAACAGAAGCCAATGTAATCCTTACCAGTTGCTTCTTCCAACATGCCAGTCTTTTGTGACAGTATTCTTGGGCTTCAGACAAAAACCCTAATTTGTTTAAAACTTTTTTTTTTTCTTTCTTTCTGTTGCACTCAATCAGACAAATGTCAACTGGGTATCAAATTGCCTTCATGTCTCCTTCATCACACACAGGGCATGATTCAATTTAAGGTGCATTTAGATGTCAGGAAGTAGGTGTATTCAAGCATGCTATTATCTGAGATCACATTAGAGCCAGTGAAGAGCTAAAGCTCAATTCATTTGCTTAAACCTAAGCGAATACTTTAGATGTCCTAAAATATCTTAAGACAGGGCTAGAAGCTGTGACAAAAGTTCCCTCTGGGGAGCTGAACTCTCTTAGTCCAGCAGCTGGAGGCCTAGGCAGGACACTAAGGCAAATCAGTGGACACCAAATGCCTATTTGTAGGCAAGTGAACTTGAGCCCTTGTGGTTTGGAATGACATTCACAAACCTAACCTATAGACTATCTGTTATTTACCACTATTCACATGGTTCAGCTGGAGGTAGCGATGGAGGAATTGGTCTGGCACAGAACTGTAGCCCAGGTGCTGAAATCAATTAACCAGGAGCTGTGGGTATGGCCCAAAGGTTACAAAGGTTAAGAAAATTATTTTCCCTAACCATTTTGTACTTTGGATCAGGCCATCTGTGCATGAAATAGCTTCCAGGATCAGATCTATCATGACTTTAATATTCACTGCAAATTTAATGAAACTTCTTCGGCAGTATAAAATTAGCTGTAAAATATAGATTTTAAATCAGCATTCGGTCCTTGCAGCGTTTTATGCATATGATCCACTTACGAACTTTCATTAAGGAAGCTGCATTAAAGTCATGAGGCACAGTTTTTATAAGCTTTGTTTCCTTCAAATCTTATAAAAATAAATTTAAGTAGCTTACATATCCCTAAATAAGCTATAACAATAGAGTATGGTACAGTTCAGCTAATTTAGTAGGCTAGAAAAAGTTTTCTTGCTGGTTTTAAAAATGTTAGCTTTGCTGGATATATCATTACCACCAAGTTGGTACTGACTTGTGGAGGCTATAAAACAAATAAAGTCATTAAAAATAATTTGAACAAAAGGAGTAACTTGATATCATAATGTCATCCACATTTGGTTAAAATGACTTATTTTAAAGCTCCCTTTCATCTTACTAAACAGATTTCCAAAGTTAAAAAAAAACGTGATTAATAAATTATCCCCCATAAATCTTATGATAACTATGATAGTCTTTGGAGAATTATGAAGCCACATCTGGAAAAAGTATTTTACTGCCTGTAAAACAGCATGCCATGAATTTTACTAGTTCATATTAGTAAGTAAAATACGGTACATAATTTTTGCATTCATCATTGTGAGAGCAAAACACATAATTTTCTTCTCCCCAAATCCCTTAGATTCATTTCATGAAGAATGTTTCTTGTAAAGTTTATAAGAAGCTTGTTTTCTTTTATTTATAGAGATATTTCTCCCTTATTTTAGCTGTAATTTACAAGATGAACTAGAGAGTACCTACCATTAGAACAGAAGTAAACAGTAAGAGTAATAGGGTTCATTTGTTATTATTATTGCACCAATCTTAAAATGGACAAGGCCAAGCCATTGAATAAATGCCAGTGGACCAATCAAGAGAGAAAGCAAAGAAGTTCATTTTCGGCTACATAATTCAACAATAGCTATTACGTTATCCTTTTTCATTAATGACATTTTAAAATATATAGATTACAGTCACAAGTCATTCAAGATGAGTTGCTGTAATATTTCTGGAATTAAAAACTTGATTAAACTTAAGTATTTCTTAAATAAAATGAGCAATGTTCTTGGAGAGCCAAGTATGTCCGAGGGAAATATAAACCCTTTTTTATTTCCAAGCAGATGTTTGCAATAAGAAATGGATGGTGAGTGAGAGGGAAGAACACCATTAAGCTAAGGTAACCCCTAAAGATTTTTATATAGTTCTGCAATCATAAGCTTCATCAGTGTTAAATAACACAATAGTGCTTGTAATGTAACTGTTTTTATTTATATGTAGATCCTTGAATATGCTTTACCTCAAGTAATATAATTTGCTTAATGACCATAAAAATGCTATATTTTAATGTAAATAAAAGATATATAATTTTTGTAGTCTGAAAAGGTTCTTTCTGTACAGATACAAGAAATCAGGAAAATAACATCTGTAATATTTTGTTTTTAGAATAGGAATAAATAAAAATCCCAAAGAAAAGCTTGCTAAGGAAATGTATGTGGACTAGATTCTGATAGTTTTCTTTATTGCAACACTCTCATAATATAGCCATTTTAGAATTATTTGTGTAACATCTTGCTCAGACTGATAACATGGATGATATTCTGGCCATAAAATTGGTATTGCAGTAAATCTAGCTCTGCTTTGGATTGCAATGGCTGTTATCCTGTAGTGCTCTTATGCTGGTTGTAGCTGATTGTTCACATATCCAAAGCTGAAATAGGCTCATACCTATTGAAGCTTGTCCCTTTTCTGAAAACAAAGACTTTATTCTCTCTGACTTTCCACAAGCTTTCCTTTGCTAACCTCCTGTGATTTTGGCAGAGGTTTATGAGAAATGACAGGGTCTGTGCACAGCTATTGCGATGCTGCTGTAGAAAGGATTGGATAATGTCAAAATTGCACATCCCCAGACAGCCTAGTGAGTGAGTCAGTGTTTAGTTTAGTTAGGGAATGGACAAGGCAAGGTTTTAGTGGTGGTGGGGCTGCAGAAGAGGCCCCTGCAGTAGAGGCCAGAGACTTCCCTGTGCCAGTCACAGCCAGTTCCAGCCACGGCTCCTACAGACCCACTGCACCAAGGCTCTGCCAGCCTTGGGAGCTGGTGATGCTGCTCTTAAAACACATTCAAGAAAGGGCAAATAACACTAGAATAAGATTGGAGGAGAGAACAAAAAAGAGTGAGAAACAAGAGAGCTGTACCAAGGTCAGAGAAGGAGAAGTAAAAGGCTCCAAGCATCAGAGCAGCTATTCTCTGTAGCCCATGGAGAGCCCATGATCTGCAGAGCAGGTTTATCCTAAAGAGCTGCAGCCCAACGAGAATATGTGCCAGAGCAGGTTTCTCTTGAAGAAATGTAGCCACTGAGAAGGACCCCTGCTGCTGTAGAGAAAAGAATGAGGAGAAAGGAGTAGCAGAGGGAAACTGTTACACATTGGGCTGCACCAAATGAAGCGTGACCAACAGGTTGGAGGAGGTGATCCTGCCCCTCTACTCTGCTCTCATGTGACCCTACTCGGAGTACTGCATGCAGTTCTGGTGTCCTCAACATAAGAAAGACATGGAGCTGTTGGAGCAAGTCCAGAGGAGGCCACAAAGATAATAAGGAGGCTCTATCACCTCCTGTATGAAGACAGGCTGAGAAAGTTGGGGCTGTTGAGCCTGGAGAAGAGAAGGCTGTGTGGAAACCTCATAGCAGCCTTCCAGTATCTTAAAGGGGCCTACAAGGATGATGGAGGGGACTCTTCAGGAACTGTAGTGATAGGACAAGGGGTAGCAGGTTCAAAATGAAATGGGAAGTTTAGATTGGATATAAGGAAGAAGTTCTTTCCTGTTAGGGTGGTGAGGCCCTAGAAGGGGTCGCCCAGGGAGGTTGTGAATGCTCCCTCCCTGGTGGTGTTCAAGACCAGGTTGGACAGAGCCTTGGTGACATGGGTTAGTGTGAGGTGTCCCTGCCCATGCCAGGGGGTTGGAAGTAGATGATCTTAAGGTCCTTTCCAACCCTAAGTGCTCTATGATTCTATGACCACAACCCCCATCCTTCCTGTGCTGCTGGGGGGTGTAAAGGAGCCTGGATTGATGGAATGAAGTTGAGCCTGGTAGAGGAGGGGCAAAGGTGTAGGTTTTAGTGTTTGTCTTTTTGATCCTAACTACCCAGTAAATTATTTTCTCCCATCCCCCCTGTGTTAAGCCTGTTTTTCCTGTGATGGTGATTGTTAAGCAATCTCCCTGTCTTTTTCTCAACCCACAAGCTTTCTCATCCAATTTCCTACCTGCTCTGTCCCAGTGAGGAGTGGTGATGAGAGAGACGAGTGAGCAGCTGGGTGGTTGTTTGGCTGTTAGGCAAGGTTAACTCACCACAGAATAGCAGAACACTCAAAACATTAGAAGCTATATACATAAATGGACAGGTAGAGTGCAAACCATACACGACAAATCCTTACATTTTAACACGGATGTACGTCTGTGCTAGCTTTATTTCTTAAAGCTTGATCTCACTTATTCCAAAGTGAATGTCACCCGTTCTGAAGGAAAATTACAAAATTTACATAAATTCATCAAACAATTTTCTGTATTAATTCCAGCATGTAAAAACATGAGGGTGAAAGGTTTTGCTGTATCAATAAGCCTTTCTACTTATCATCAAGGTGCAGGACATGCATAATCTCACTCTGCAAACTCTGGATGACATAAGAAAGAAAAATCAACTGTACAAACTAGCAGAAAACATTGGTGTCAAAAAGGCTCTAGAGACTATAGGGGACCACAAAATCTGTCCACTGTTCTTTGATGCTACCCCAATAAAGGCAACTGTCATTTGGGAGTGTGATAACCAGAGTGTAGCCTTTGAGACAGAGGAGATAATTATTCCAGTGTACTCAGCCACAGGGAATACTTCGATGGAGTACTTTGCCTAGTTTCAGCATCATATTTAAAGAAACATGTAGGCATATTGGGAAGAGTCCAAATGTGAGCAAAACCCAAGGTGAGCAAAACTAATTAAGAAAACATGAAACTGTGGATTTCAAAACATTTAGAGTAGCAAGGAGGGCGTGCAGCAAGCTCAATGCCCTGGACATTAGGATAGCAGATTTGGGCTATTTTAGGATCTTCTTGGTAGAGCAGCATGGAATAAAGCCCTGGAGAGGAGTCCAAGGGATATTTGAATAGTAACCATAAAAGCCAGCTAATATTCATAGAATCATAGAATAATTTGTGTTGGAAAGGACCTTAAGATCATCTAGTCCTAACCCCCCTGCCATGGGCAGGGACACCTCACGCTAAACCATGCCATCCAAGGCTTCTTTCAACCTGGCCTTGAACACTGACAGGAATGGAGCACTCACAACTTCCATGGGCAACCCATTCCAGTGCCTCACCACCCTTAAAATAAAGAACTTCTTCCTTATATCCAATCTAAACTTCCCCTGTTTAAGTTTTAACCCATTACTCTTTGTCCTATCACTACAGTCCCTAACAAAGAGTCCCTCTCCAGCATCCTTGTAGGCCCCCTTCAGATACTGGAAGGCTGCTATGAGGTCTCCATGCAGCCTTCTCTTCTCCAGGATGAACAGCCCTGACTTTCTCAGCCTGTCTTCATATGTGAGGTGCTCCAGTCCCCTGATCATCCTTGTGGCCCTTCTCTGGACTTGTTCCAACAGTTCCATGTCCTTTTTATGTTGAGGACACCAAAACAGCACACAATACTCCAAGCGACGTCTCACAAGAGCAGAGTAAAGGGGCAGGATCACCTCCTTTGACCTGCTGGTCACAATCCTTTTGATGCAGCCCAGGATATGGTTGGCTTTCTGGGCTGCGAGTGCACACTGAAGCCGGCTCATGTTCATTTTCTCATTAACCAGCAGCCCCAAGTCCTTCTCTGCAGGGCTGCTCTGAATCTCTTCTCTGCCCAACCTGTAGCTGTGCCTGGGATTGTTCTGACCCAGGTGTAGGACCTTGCACTTGTCATGGTTAAACTTCCTAAGGCTGGCATCAGCCCACCTCACAAGCCTGTCAAGGTCCATCTGAATGGCATTCCTTCCCTCCAGTATATCAACTGAATAACACAGCTTGGTGTCATTGGCAAACTTGCTGAAGGGGCACTGAATCCCACTGTCCATGTCACCTACAAAGATGTTGAACAAGACGGGTCCCAGCACTAATCCCTGAGGGACACCACTCGTTACTGGTCTCCAGCTGGACATTGAGCCATTGACCGCAACTCTTTGTGTGCGGCCATCCAGCCAGTTCTTTATCCCCTGAGTGGTCCACTTATCAAATTGATATCTCTCCAATTTAGAGACAAAAATGTCCTTTGGGACAGTGTCAAATGCTCTGCACAAGTCCAGGTAGATGATGTCAGCTGCTCCACCCCTGTCCATCAGTTCCATAGCCCCATCATAGAAGGCCACCAAATTGGTCAGGCAGGATTTCCCCTTAGTGAAGCCATGCTGGCTGTCACCAAGCCCCTTGTTGTTTTTCATGTGCCTTAGCATGCCTTCCAGGAGAATCTGCTCCAAGGAAAGAAGAATTGAAAAAAAAGAAACCTGCCACCTCATCGCTTAATGTCTGCTTTTCCTCAATGGAGAGCCTCAGGATGTATTCAAGGATCACCTAGTCCAAGCTCAGGGGCAATGTATACCAAAAATGATGAAACCAGGCAAAAACACTAGGAGGCTTGCATGGATGAACAATTTGTTCCTTGACAAACTCAAGTACAAACGGGAAGCCTACAAGGGATGGAAGCAAGGACAGATAGCCTAGAAGGAATGCAGAGAATTTGTCTGAGCAGCCATGGATCAGGTTAGGAGATCTAAGGCCCTGATGGAATTAAATCTGGCCAGGGGTGTCAAGGGCAATAAGAAAAGCTTCTGTAAGTACATCAGTGATTAAAAGAAGACTAGGTAAAGTGTGGATCCTCTCCAGAAGGAAATGGGAGACCTGGTCACCCAGGACATGGAGAAGGCTGAGCTTCTCAATGATTGCTTTGGTCTTCACCAGCAAGACCTCCATCCATAATGCCCAACTTGCAGTAGGGCCTGGGATAATGAAGAATCACATGCTGTAGGAGGTCATGTTCGAGATCATCTGAAGAACCTGAAGACACACAAGTCTATGGCAGCTGATGAGGTGGATCTGTGGTTCCTGAGGGAACTGGTGGATGAAGTGGCTAACTACTATCCATCATATTTGACTAGTTCTGGCAGTCTAGTGAAGTCCCCACTGACTAGAAGAGGGGAAAGAGGGAAAGATAACTCCCATTCTTGAAAAAGCAGAAAAAAGGAAGACCTGGGAAACTACAAGCTGGTCATGGAGCAGATCCTCCTAGAAACTATGCTAAGGCACATGGACAATAAGGAGGAGATTGGTGACAGCCAACATGGCTTCACTAAGGAGAAATTGTGCCTGACAAATTTGGTGGCCTTCTATGACTGGGTTACAGCTTTGGTGATTAAAGGAAGAGAGACTGACAGCATATACTTGGACTCATGCAAAGCATTTGACACTGTCCCACATGACATCTTTGTCCCTAAGCTGGAAAAACATGGATTTGACAAAGCACTTACTCAGTGAATATGGAACTGGCTGGATGGTCAGACTGAAAGGGCTGCTCTCAATGGCTCAATGTCTAAGTGGAGACCAGTGACCATTGTTCCTCAGAGGTTAGTGTTGGAACTGGTGCTGTTCAACCTCTGTTGGTGACATGGACAGTGGGATTGGGTGCATCCTCAGCAAATTTGTCAATGACATCAGGCTGTGTGGTATGGTTGAGATGCTGGAGGGAAGGGGTGTGTTGTGGTTTAAACCCAGTCAGGCAACTTGTTCACTCACTCCCAGTGAGTGGTGCCGGGCTGACAATAATCGAGGGCCCCCCCCCACCCCCCACCGGGGCTCTCCCCTTCCCCGCTCCCAGAGGAACAGGGAGGAGGATCGAAAGGGTGCAATTCCTACGGGTTGAGACAAGAACAGTCCAGCAACCAATGTACAACACAAATCACCACCGCTACTATCAACTACAACAATGATAAGAGAAAATAACAAGGGAAGAGAATACGATACCACCGGCCAAGAAACAAGTCCCACCCGGAAGCCTGTGTCCTTCTGGGTAACTCCCAGTTACATCCTGGGCATGACGTGCTGTGGTATGGAATACCTCTTTGGTCAGTTTGGGTCAGGTGTCCTGTCTGCTTCCTCCCGGCTTCCTCTCCTCCCTGGCAGAGCATGAGACTCACAAAGTCCTTGGCCAAACCAAAACATCGTTGTTATCAGCTCTGTTCCCAGGCTGAAAGTCAAAACACAGCACTGCACCAGCTACCAAGAAGGAGAAACATGACTGCTACTGCTGAACCCAGGACAGGGTGCTATCCAGAGGGACCTTGAGAAGCTGATGTGGGCCAATGCCAACCTCATGAAGCTCAACAAGGCCAAGTGCAAGATCCTGCATATGGGTTGGGGCAATCCCAAGCACAAGTACAGGCCTGGCAGAGAGTGGATGGAGAGCAGCCCTGAGAAGAAGGACTTGGTTGACAAGAAGCTAAACATGAGCCAGCCAAGAAAGCTAACTGTATGCTGTACTGCCTCAAAAGGAGCATAGGCAGCAGGTGGAGGAAGGGGATTCTTCCCCTCTACTCTGCCCTATTGACACCCCACCTGCAGTACTGTGTTCAGCGGTGGGGCCCCCAACATGAGAAGAAAGTGGACCTGTTATAGAAAATCCAGAGGTTGTCCACAAAGATGCTCACAGGGCTGGAGAAACTCTCCTGTGGAGACAGGCTGAGAGAACTGGGGTTGTTCAGCCTGGAAAAGAGAAGGGTCCAGGGACACCTTATAGCAGCATTCAAGTACTTAAAGGCGACTATAAGAAATCTGGAGGGGGACTTTTTACAAGGCTATGTAGGGATAGGACAAGGGCTAATGGCTTTAAGTAAAATATGGTAGATTTAGATTAAGCTATGAGGAAGAAATTCTTCCCCTTTAGGGTGGTAAGGTACTGGAACAGGTTGCCTCCAGGAGCTGTGGATGTCCCATCCCTGAAAGCATAAGGGAACCACAGATCAGAAATGCAGAACCGGCAAGGAAAAACCATCATGGAGTACACTAATATCCATTTCCACACATGTGCTCTGCTTCCTGGGTACAATCATGATGCTCGTGTTACTGAATAGCAGTAAAACCAGTGTTTCTGAACTGGAAGTAGTAGCACAACTTTGCTTGTAAATTGGTGTCTCAGAGACTGTTCTTTAGCTTAAGGTCAACTGACACAGTCTGACAATGTGCACAATATTAAAATTCTTTACTATTCAAAATATGTCAAGTCCATCTAAACTCCTTGTTCACTGTGGTCCTTGGCCTGAGTTAGTGCTGCAGTGCGCGGAGAGTTGTTTGACAGAGGGAGCGTTGGTTGGTCCAAGGTAAAAGGTCACCAATAAGCAGTCGAACATTTTCAGCAGTACTGAGAGTTGAGTTCCAGGTCTCAGCAATGTTCTCTGGGTTTGTTTAACTTCCCTGTATAAATAAGGCCAGAGCATCCTGGGTTAATAAGGAGTGGCAATTAAGACCGCAACTCTGTATCTTTGAAAGCATCTGTACAAATTTAGAGCACAATGTTCTGGATGCTGGAAGAAAAGGAGTTTGCTTATTTTTCCATCACTTTTCCATCTGAAAAGCAGAACCCTACATTGTAAATTACATGGCCAGGCTAGCTGCAATGAAGAGGGTACATATTTATCTCAAGCTTTAATATTGATGTAATTTCTGTTCTTCTATGAATGGGGACAAGAATATTCCAACTTATGTTTGTTCTTAAGGTAAATATGCAGCAGCCCATCATAGTCAGGTGCTATTGTCAAGTTTTCCATTAGAACTAAGGCACAGAGACTGTGAGATACCAGCACTTTAAATAAACATGGATTCATAAAAATATCTCTTGTTTTGACACCCACTATTAATATAGAGAGAACTTTCATGTCCCAGAAGATTTACAGGATTTAAGCCTTCTTGTTTGTTTGTTTGTTTCTTTTAAGCAATATCATTTAACATCTCAGCCCATCTTTTTTGGTGAAATTAGGATATTAGTATGTTCCTTATAAAAATATTAGGATATTATTATGTTCCTTATAAAAAAATAAGTGATTTCTTCTTATTTTATATGTATTTTGAAGTCAATCTCTATTCCTAGGCTGCAAAGACTTCTGAACTAAATACAACAAATAAAATGCTACTCGGTTTCTGCTGTTGTTCAACCACCCAAAAAAAAAAAAAAAAGCTCTAAGAGTCAGGAGACATGAGATTGAAAAATACTGAAGATACTGATCCTCTGGTTATTCTAAAAAATTTTCCTGTGTTTAACTTTCCCATCTCTTTGCACAAAAAATCATAACATATCTCTGAGCTTGTAAAACTCCTGGAACTCAGGAGACAGTTAGTGCCATTGATTTAATGGTGTGTGAGACTCAAAACCTGACATTTTTCTAGGATAGCAAGATGGTTAATTTAGGTTTTTTGTTCTCAGTTTCCACATTCTTATAAACACAAAAATGATTTGTTTAAACAGTATTGTTACAAAATACACTGTGAGCTCTTTCAAAGTGTATTTTTTTGGAGGAGCTGTGTGGGGCAGTAGCTTTTGTCAGAAATGCCTCTTTAATTTGGAATTTAAAGAACCAAGAACTAGAAAGATGACATATCCAAACCAGAGGTGGAACTGAGGGGAGAGTCACAGGTCAACACAGCTATGTTAATTTGGGGAGGAAAAAGTGCTCTTTTGTCACTTCCTTACCTAGAGCACCAGAGAGGTAAGTTTACCATTTTCTAAATTTACCATTAGTACAATGGAAATGTAAGAGAAACAAGTAATTGACACTGGTCAAAAACCAGGACCTCCAAAAGAATAAATATATTAAATGAAAGTCCATAATTCTAGGCAGTCACCTTGATACTGGAATTGTTTTTATAATCATAGAATGGTTAGGGTTGGAAAGGACCTTAAGATCATCTAGTTCCAGCCCACCTGCCATGGGCAGGGACACCTCATACTAAACCATGCCATCTAAAGCTTCATCCAACCTGGCCTTCAACCATCCCTGCCAGGGATGAAGCACTCGCAACTTACCGGGCAACCCATTCCAGTGCCTCACCACCCTAACAGGAAAGAATTTCTTCCTTTTATCCAATCTAAACTTCCCCTGTATAAGTCTGAGCCCGTTATCCCTTGTCCTATCACTACAGTCCCTAACAAAGAGTCCCCCTCCAGCATCCTTGTAGGCCCCCTTCAGATACTGGAAAGCTGTTATGAGGTCTCCACGCAGCCTTCTCTTCTCCAGGATGAACAGCCCCAACTTTCTAAGCCTGTCTTCATACAGGAGGTGATAGAGCCTCCTTATTATCCTTGTGGCCTCCCCTGGACTTGTTCCAACAGTTCCATGTCCTTTTTATGTTGAGGACACCAGAACTGCACACAATACTCCAAGCGAGGTCTCACGAGAGCAGAGGGGCAGGATCACCTCCTTTGACCTGCTGGTCACGATCCTTTTGATGCAGCCCAGGATGTGGTTGACTTTCTGGGCTGCAAGCGCACACCGAAGCTGGCTCATGGTAATTTTCTCATCAGCCAGCACCTCCAAGTCCTTCTCTGCAGGGCTGCTCTGAATCTCTTCTCTGCCCAACCTGTAGCTGTGCCTGGGATTGCTCTGACCCAGCTGTAGGACCTTGCACTTGGCATGGTTAAACTTCCTAAGGCTGGCATCAGCCCACCTCACAAGCCTGTCAAGGTCCATCTGGATGGCATTCCTTCCCTCCAGCATATCAACTGAATAACACAGCTTGGTGTCATTGGCAAACTTGCTGAAGGCGCACTGAATCCCACTGTCCATGTCACCTACAAAGATGTTGAACAAGACGGGTCCCAACACTGATCCCTGAGGGACACCACTCGTTACTGGTCTCCAGCTGGACATTGAGCCATCGACCACAACTCTTTGTATACAGCCATCCAGCCAGTTCTTAATCCACCGAATGGTCCACCTATCAAATTGATGTCTCTCTAATTTCGAGACAAGGATGTCGTGTGGGACAGTGTCATTCTCACCTCAGAAAGTGTTGGAAGATGTTTTTTTTTTTTCAATTATCTACAAATCTGGGCTAAAACACTGTGAAGGTATGTGTATAGATATGTACAGATTATTTATTCTGTTTTGAACTGCAGGAGAATAATTTTTGTGTGAGAACATGCGAGTCTCAGATCTTTCTGATTCCTTCAGTGCACCAAAACACCAGAACTTTCTAAGGGGAAGAAACATGGAACACATTGAATTCTGTTTTCATAGCAATCACGATTATGATATTTATTTAATGAGTAATGATTAGAATGCATATTTATATGTAAACAGTTAAAATAGGCACTAGGTAGATTTGCACAAAAATACTGAGCAAACTTGCAAGAAACAAATTGTATTTGCTTCTAAATGCCTTACTTGGGTTTTGCCTTTTGATTAAATGTTTCCAGCTGTTTTTTCCTTCTTAACACAAGAAAAATAATTTTCTCTCATTTACACATTTATTTTTTTTACTGTCAAGAAACTGGTGGTGAAAAGAAGCATATGAAAAAAAAGGGTGAGAATGCAGAAAAAAAGGAAGAAAAGTCTTAAAAAATGAAGGTGAATAATAACTCAAAGTAATAAAAGTAATTGAGAAAGTGCTAACAACCCAGCTCCAAAATGTGGTATGAACAAATGCCTTCTACATTGCCAGAGTTCGCACAAAGCGGAATATGGAGATGGCATTAGTTACTCTAAAAGGTGCCTTTCTGTAACTGTGGCCACAAGAAAGCTCCTGATGCTTGGCCAGCTGGACATCTCCTGTTTTGACACAGAGTTGAGTTTCACCCATGACCCAGGAGGAGAAATGGCTCCAAGTGCTTCTCTCTTTCTCCTCAGAGTACAAGTCATTTTCTCCAACCTTTTCAGAACTCAAAGGTAGAAGACTAATGGAATCCATTCTGATTCTTCTCCTTTTGATGAATGAACAATACTGGTTAGGCTGATTAGTAGTATGTTGACATGCAGCCTTAAATGTCATTCCCACTGGTGCTAACACCAACATATACATTGTACCCAAATGAAGCAGCACAGTTGAAAATACTAATAACGTTAGCTTTATTTACACTAAATGTAACAAATATTCCTTTGGTTGGAGGTTCTGTCTCATGTCTCTGTAAAACAGAGTAGTCAGAGTGATTCATTGAATAATAAGGTTTGCTCTTCTCTAGCCTCTGAGGAAATTGCATCCTTTCCTCTGAGGGGATAAGGAGGAAAGGTGTCAGTGATCTGTATGTTTGAAACCTCATTAAAGCCTTCATCTGAAACTGAATGAGGCAAAATTTCCAGCTGGCACAGTTTACAGCTGCCACCTTCCTGAGGTCAGAGATAGCATGAGTGCCTCAGTTTAATGTTACAAATCCTCCTCAGTTTAATGTTACAAAGTCAGTCAGATCCAGAGTTGGATTAGTCTTTGATTTTAATTTTTAATTGCTTTCCAGCTACATAAAAATTAAACCGAAGTCCATGAACATACACTAATTAACATCAGGGGTCTGGAATGAGGCTGTCACAGACCTGGATGACAGATTTAGAGAAAGTCCCAAAGTCTTCCTCTTAAAGACAGTTTTTCTACCAAGAAGGCTGCAACCATGTGGGCACCTTTCTTTATTCCTAAAGCCCACATTATCCCTGATGTCTGACCTCAATCAGGGATTTAATGCTACTAGAAGAATCAGAGGCTTCATGAATTTCAGCGAGAACCTTTCTGTTTGGGCTGGCATACCCTGCAGTAATAAGTAACAAATTAAAAATGTAAGATAAATCCACAGACTTCTACTGCAAAAACATTGGAAGAAGAATCAATTAATGCAGAAGGTCTAAATAAGCATAACACTGAAATAAGATTATAAAGTAATTCCTAAAGTTGCCTTTGCTGGTTTTCATACCAGCAAAAGGTAATATTTCCATTACATCAGTAATGTCTAATATAAAATAGAAAACAGCATGACAGCACTCCTGACAGCTGACATGTCAGGATTTGGACAGGAATTATCAGCACTGTAACCATGAGATACTGAAGCTGGAAGAGGTAAACTAAATCTCTCTCCTTTTTACAGCTGTGGAAAGTGTATTTCCTTGTCAGACACAGAGATGGATCTTCAAAGCTCAGTCATCCCATTGCCCTGAGACAACATATGAGAAGAAAAGATGAGATGCCAGGAGGGTTAGCATTTAATTTCCCTTAAAGTCTATATATTTAAGCACACTTATTCACGTTGATTATGCAAACTCTTGTCACAGGTGAAGCATTTTGCCCAGTTTCAAGAGTGCTGGTTATCTTAGTTAGGTAAATTGTGAAGGTGCTTCAGGTTCTGTGATGGCTGATCACTTATTTCCCTATTTATTTCCCAGTGTTGTCTCCTCTCCTTGTCTCGTATGTCATCTCCTCTTGCCCTGTCTCATCTGTTTTTCAGATAGTAATTCTGTAAAAAAAATTAATTCAACTCCATCTCTAGGATAGTTGATAAATCAGTGCTTACTTTCGTCCCCAGGGAAGAAAGGAATGTGTTTATCCTAATTCATCTTTTTTTTTAAAAAAACAAACAACAAACCAACAAAACTTGACTGTTTTGACCAACATCACAGTCCTAAATATCCAATTGCTTAGTTCCCTAACTTAGCTTTCACTTTGGATGTATACTGCATTTTGGATCAGTTTAAATGTTATTTGGAAATATAAATAACTGTCTGATGAGTCTGTGTGCAATCATGTCACATGAAAAATGCATGTCTCAGTAACAGAATGCTTTTATGAGAGAAATGCACATGAGATGAGAATGAAACTTGATTAGAATAAAACAAAACCTGACTTTTCCTCCAGTTTCAAAACCTTTTGTGTTTCTAATTTTTCCAGTTTTGTAGCTTTTTTCTTCTCTCTCTCTCCCCCTCTTTCTTCCCCTGCAATTCCTGGTTTTGGCTTCAAAACAGAAATAGCAGGATATCAAGGGACAAGGCTGTTCTCAAGATTTCCAGTCTTAACAGGAGCCAAGCTAGTTTTCCATTTTTCATGATCTCGCAATTTTTTAAAATTTGACGTTCAGTTTGATTAAGCATCTGAATAATTATTCCTTAAGAACCTTCTTATAGCAAACATTCTTCCCTCACCATCAGGCTGACTTTAGTATCCTTGATTCAGAAATTGTCTAATATCTGATTGGAGCTATAGGTAATATCAAAATTTATTTGTGTGAATAGGGCAACAAAGAATTAAAGAATCACTTTTTTTTTTTTTTTTGTGATCAGAGAATATCGGCAAAGAATGAGGCCACCAGAGGGCACCCATATGGTCTTGTGAAAATAATGTGATTCTAATGAAGTTGCAATAGAAGAATTAATAACAATTATTAAATGAGGTCAACAGATGTCAAACAAAGCATATTGACTACTTCCTGCCAAATTTTACACATGTCGAAAATTAACACAATGCCTCAATATTAAACAATCTTAAAACAAATTCTGAATCCCATACTCAGATTTTAGTTAGGAAATCTCTTGATTGCCAGATCTTGAAACACACTTCTAATCACTACCAGTTCTAGAAAGCTTCTATAGATGTTCTCCTGACTAAAGACTGACAGAATATTGACCAGCTACTGTATCATTCCACTTGCAGAGACATTTTCATGTCTACAACAGGAAGACAAATGGATTTTTAATTTTTGGCCTGAGACAAGGGATTATGATTTTGATAGGATGCTGACAGCACTTATTAAAAAAACCCAGCCAAACAAAAAACAACCAAAAGACCAGAAAGTAGAGAACTTGTTTTCCACATATCACACAGCTAAAAATAATTGGTTTTTACACTGTGTATTCCTTAAA
This sequence comes from Pezoporus wallicus, assembly GCF_028554395.1. Lineage (NCBI taxonomy): Eukaryota > Metazoa > Chordata > Aves > Psittaciformes > Psittacidae > Pezoporus > Pezoporus wallicus. The sequence continues at coordinate 937,673 of NW_026642654.1, forward strand.
TTGTGGGTTTAACAGGACAGTAAAGGAAAGAAAGGTCAATGGGCTTGTGCCCAGAATGCCAGTTTTCAAAAATAATTTTGAGAAAAGCCTTAATTATCTCAATATCATGAAATCTGAAGACTTTTGAAGACTGCTTATTGCTAAGGAATTTCAGGAAGAACAGTATTTCAGGTTTGTTGGATTTCATTTTTTTGGAAGAGGACATCTTAGCAGGCCCATGAGACCTCTAGAAAGTGTAGCTATGCCAAGGACTATATATCTTTTGTGCTATATGTCTTACTAGGTGCTGTCTACCACCATATCCTGCTCTCAGACATATTAATATTTTGCAACATGATAAATAGTTTCATATTTCCACAGTTGCATACCCTGCATCCTGAGGGTGACACTCATTATTATCCTTTTGATTTTAGGGACAGTCACCATTGCTGTCAATATTCTTAGAAAACAGCCCCTAACGTTTGATTTTTGGGGGGGGGCGATAGTTTTATCATATATAATTAGTAGGTGACGAACTGTTAAGCTGAAAGCAACACTCAAACTCATTTTAGGTAAATTGTTTATGACCTGCTTATATTCTCTTTATTTTACAAATGAGTCCTAATCTTTGGGATATTTATGCAGCTTCTTTTGGGAGTCGGTGCTTTCAAACCTGAGTTGTGCTTTAAGGAAGGAGGTTTAACTTCAAGTCAGTAGAGCACCAGAGGCAGAAAGAAAACTTTGGGGTTTTCAAGAATGTCAAATAGTCCTCAGTGGTTAGACTAAAGGTAAGTAGCTTTGTAGAAGATTACAAGGAAACGCGCAATCAGAGGTAAAACATAAAGAATTCTCTCCTGTATAGGAAAAATTGTATGTTATTGCAGAAATTCTTACTGTCAATCAGCCAAGTCTGGTGCTGTGTCTTAAAAGTAATTAGTTTAACTGATGTGGAATCACTCTAACCCCAAGCCTTCAGTAATTGTTTAAAGATTTAAATTTTACAATTGATTTCTTAAGTCAGACTAGTAATCAGCCAGGTTTGGGGCTGAGCTGTGAAAGTTAACAGAACATTGTGTCAGAACTTTAAAATGTATTAAATTAAAGTCAAGGGACTGACAGTGAATATTTTTAAGCAGGATGCAAACTTTTCCCTGACAGTTTAACTGGAGAAGAAACTCCAGGCTCTATAGGAAAGATAGATACCTAATTTGAGACAAATTTCAGCTGGTACAGACATTTTCCCAGTAATATTAGAACAGATGTTAACTGTGATAAATCAAGAAAAACTATAAAGAAAGTTTGAATTTAACCCAAAGTTTTACATGAAAACATATATGCTTGAAGACACTGCACCTATGAACTCAAGAGCTTTCAGTTGACTTTAAATTGATAACATTGAAATAGCTTTTTTGAAATAAATGTGACGTCATTTATTTAGAGAGACCCAGAAGGATCTCATTTCTTGGATAGCAACACTAAGATGTAATTAACCACTGATAAATCCACAAGTTGTCTTGGCACTCATTTGAATGAGAAAGCAGGTCCACTGTAATAAACATCTTCCTGTACTTATAGACATAACCCTTCAACTGAACAGAAGTTGTACCAGTTAAATGAGTTTATTTCTAAATTTTTTCTGACTGTGCAGATTCAACATTAAAGACTGTGATAAACCTTTTGAGCTTCAAATGGTGGAATCCACTACTGCAAGAAGAGAAAACCTTGTGGTAGCACAATGCAACTACAACTTTCCTCCACCCAAACGGACCAAACCTGTGGTTCAAACTGCAACTCTCTTTCAACATGCTTAGGGCTGAGTGGGATCGGTCGATAGTCAGCAAAGGGAATATAGATGGTTAACTTCAGCTGAATATCTGTCTTAAACAGTTGAAATTGTATGAGAGGAACCTCAACCTTGCCTTACAGCACAGACTTTTGCCTGTGTACTGTAAAAAGAAATAAAAAATAAAAATACCTTAGTCAGATTTTTCCTGGAGCCTAGAAGATAGGGTGTGAAATCTGTTTTTCAATCTAAAGCAGTTTATATTTCTAAAAAATATATAAAATATTCTGTATTGAGATTGTATGAAGTTAGTTTTTATATGAAATGAAAAAAACCAAACACTGGAAGTTTCTTACAATGGTGTTCACATTCCCTGCTAAGCTCTATAGACCTTAAAACAGATGGTGAGGCCTTTCACAGTTAGATATGCCACACATCAAGATGCGGAAAATGTTTTAATTTTCAACAGACAGAGCTGACGACAAAGAAATAAACTACTGTAACAGTTGCTTTATAGGTTTGATGTTCTGAAGAAGCACAAGAACTACCAGATTTAACAAAATTGAGAATTGTTTCACTACTGTGACCTTTCATCTGAGATGATAAAGAATTGATTCAAAAGAGACAAAAAAGTGGAATCAGGGGAAAGAAAATAAAAGAAAATAAAAAGGAAATTAAAAACCTTCTCCTCAACCTTTTCACGCTTTCCGAACCAAACTACAACCAAATATTTCTGAAATCCTGGAACAAGTAGAGAGAAAGTTTTTATTTCGACAATTATAATTGCCATCAAAGTCTGAAACTAACACTGCAAAAATGATTTTTCTGGCCAGTACCTGAAAGGTAAGTGCCAGAAATCTCACATGAATTGCTGGTTTTCAGGAGACTGCCAGTTCAAACTGGAGATTTGATAGGTTCAGATAATTTCAATAAACAGTCAGAATTCTGGATGATTGAACCAAACTTGCACTCTGAACCTTTCCATTTAACTGTCTGAATAGAAAATCACATTTATAATTTATAGATAATGGCATTATCTGGGGAGTAGATTACTCAAGGAAGAATATTTAGTCAGCAGCTTCTGATATTTATCTACCAGTACATTAACTTTTCTCCTCCTTACACCCTCGGTATTTTGTAAAATGACAGGTTTTGTGAGACATTTTCATATTTGAAATTTATTTTCAGGAAACTGGAAATAAAAACAAAGACTTTAGTGATCTGTGAAAACACAATCAATTTATTTATTAACCATACTGACAATGACTGTCTTTTCCCCCATGCACATCACCTGCAATCTAACATACAATACTATTTGATTTACCCCAATAGTACTTTCTTTTTCCTTTCAGTCAATGGAAATCTCTGAAACGAAGAGCCCAGGTAGGTTTCTGATGCATAAAATAACATAGGTTTTCTGGACACTCAGAGCTTATGTTAATCTACCAACTTCCGTTATAGCATAACTTCAGTTCAGATTTGTTTAAACAAGTTTCCACCTGCACAACAATCCCTTTTACTGCCACTCTAACACACTCTTCCCCAAGGAGCCCTGTATTATAAATCACCAAAGTGCACATGCTGCTGCTGCCAGCGTGAGAGGGGTCTGGCACAATGAATCTGAGGAGTAATGAGGGACATGAAATAGCCCACACACATTAGGAAAGAAGAAACCAGAACACAGTCTTAGAGTGTAGAAAGGAGTGTATCAAAAGGTTTTAAATGCAGCATATTAGATTCAGATATGTATCTTTAACGTGCTAGCTGTGACCATGAGGAGAGCAATCAGTCCCAGAACAAATACACACCATCAGATAGCCTAGCACGCGTGTGCACATACACCTGTGCCTTATAAAAAAGAGAATAAGCTGTAACATCAGACAACACTATGTGAATTTCATCATAACGACAAGATATGATCTTCAAATGACAGGAAAAAAAACTGATAGACAAGAATCTGAGCACCTACCATGCCTGAGCTGCACGTTTTCATCACTTTACCAAGTTTGCTCAACTGATTTTTTTTCTCAGTAAGTTCTCAGGAGCTAGTTCCAAGTATGAACAAAAAAATTGCACTCAGCCCCTCTCCCTAGCCACAGCTCCCATTGGTAACAGTAAATTACTTTCTGTTGCAAGAGCCTGTAGTGCTCTGTAGTCTCCATTTACCCTAGCCTCCTTCCTTCTTCTGAAGGAAACCGGTGGTCTTACAGCATCCAGGGGTGGTCTGCAGACCTCCTCTTAGCTGCAGTTGCTCTGGTTCTTGTCTATGCTCCAATCAATTCATACCCAGCTCAATGCCACCCACAGTGTTCATTTGCATGTGAATATCAGAATGTTCTTCAAAAGATGCCAGCTCTATCTTCCTTTGATGTGCCATATTAGGTCCTAATGGGCCAAATTCTTCTTTTACACACATGCAGTTCCTGCTGACTTCAACCAAGGCTGCAGATTCACAACATACAGCTTTAAGCTAAGTGGAGACTAACCACAGTTTCTGAAATATCTCAGCACAGAGCTCCCTCCAGTACAAGAAGTCATATACTTCAGAGTCTCAACTATATCAGTTGCTGGGATCTGTTTGTACCAGGAGAGGTCCATATGCATGTGTAAAAACATTTTTATGGTACTATTGCAAAAGACTAATTATGTTAAATAGTTCTCACTGCCTGAGGATTTTTCTGTACTGTGCCTACAATTTATACATACAGACACAAGCCATTTCTAAGTAAACTAGCCTGGACACTACTAGAAATGTAGATAGAATTGTGGGATTCAGTGCAAGATGCAAAACCCACAGGGGACTGGGTAAAGATTCATGGAATTTACCCATACTGTGTTCTGTACTGGGATAATTGCTCTCCTAGCAGTACCTAATGAGCTAATTTAAAGATAAATCAGCTTCAACAACTGGTATGAATTGCAGTCATAGTGCAGACCTCAGTATAGTCATCCCCCAAAAGAATGATCATTAAGCTTATGCAGCTATTTGAAGGACTGAATCTTAATTATACCATAGCTGTTCCACTCCTTCATCCACCATATGTGTAGAAAGCCAAGCCAGGTTAACAGAACATGACATTCACATGTTTGTAGATTTTTGGTTCATGTTTTAATGACTGACATACATTTTATGGTAGGATTACAGTGATGAGCTGGGTGCAGTTCTGAAAGCAATCAGAAGCAGTTATTTACAATTACTTTAGAAAAATGCACCATATGTTGAACCCGAAGCAGCTTATAAAGTACACAGGGTAGCAGAAATACTTCAGAACAATCCTTTCTGTGTCTTTTCAAGTTTTTTGAAATATACATGATATGCAACTGTCAATACTGACCTGAAAGTTTCCTGTGTGGTGTACACATATTCTGTATTTTTTGCTAAGTATATTGGCACAGTAGTATCGCAACAGCAAAGCTATATTGAATTTTATATAGCAGAGACTCACAGAATTTGTACCCACATCACTCATTCTGTAACAGCCTGCAATTAATTTGTTGCAGAAGGATAACAGAGTATTTATCCATGAGTGATGAATTTAATACAGGCTGGAAAACCTGGTGGAAAAATTAGGATTGATTTATTCTCAGCTAGCCCATACAGGAGCATCTTGCTAAGATAAAAAAAACAAAGACAAAATAAGACGATATTAAAAAAGATAAGGCAAGACAAGTCAAGGTGGAGTGGGCTAGTCTGCAGAATCCCTCATGACATTTCTGCTGAAGAGGAGTTATTGTGCTGCCATTGTTTTATTTCTCAGTTTGTATTGCTGTCTTTAGATTATCTGATCAGATAGCATCTGCTCAAATGAAATACAGGCAGTTGTAGTCCAGTACAGATTAAATGGTGGGATTAATTGCTTACTAGCTCCTTCCTTCCGTGTCTTCTCTGACCTTATGAGTTTTCCCTTTAACAGGGGCACGTAATGCTGCAGAGCTTGCAAAGTGTGCAACTTCCCCAGCATGATGATTGCCTTGGCATTCATCCCTTAGAGTCATAAGGCCTAAAGCTGTGACAGCCCAACAGTCATTTTACTTTGCCATGTTTCCAGGCAACACGGTGGGAGAGGAACTCTGCCAAAACCATCAGTGAAATGAACTGACTTCATAGAGCTGGTTATTTCAGATTACATTGAAATTAAGGACAGAAGAGACAAATGAGAACTGTTTCATCTGGACCTCCTGTTTATTCCAAAACATTAAATATCTCTATCTCCAATCCAAGCATCTATTCCCCTAAGAATTGTTCCATATAATATTTAAATCCCAGCTCCATCCTCTAGGTACTGGGGAGCTCAAAATGGGACACATGTGGGGCCTCACCAGTGCCAAATGGAAGGGGACAGTGAACTCCCTAGGTCCCTTAACCACTTTACTCCTAAATATAGCTAAGCTCACATTATTCATGATGAGAGTACTCTACATGCTCATATTTAGTCTGGTTCCCAACTTTCCCACCAGGGCTACATCCCACATGCTCCTAGCCTGTGTTAGTGCATGAACTTTTTCTGTCCCAGGTGCAGGACTTTGCACTTCTCTGCATTGTACTTCAGGAGGTTTTCTGTTGACCCTGCCCTTGTATTTATCAAATTACTTCTGAATGTCTGCTACTCAGTTTGTCGCTGACTTCCCCTAATTTATTATAACCCTCAAACTCTCTGATGGTGTGTTCTGCCTCATTATCTTATCATGGAATAACAAAAGGTAAGAGATGAGGAGAAGACTTCAGATTCAGAGATTCCCATGCCAGAAAAATACATACCATGATGTTCAGCCAGATCTTCCCTCTCTGAGCACCGGCTGTGAGCCATCTACTGCCTTTTCTTACAGATAGGCCAGTGTGAGTAAGTCATTCCAATATTTAATCATTCTCACTGCTAGGAAATTCTGTCTTGTTTAAGTTTGTTTAAGGAAATTCTTTCTGCCCTTTTCCAACTGTTTCAGATTTCAGTCTAAAGCTTTACTACAGTATTACATGGACTGATATGGGAAAACAACCTCAGACACAGAATTTGAAGACTTTTTCCCTTATTTTTGAAATAGATGCAAAAAATATTCTATTGCTCTGAATATGTGAAAAAAATTTGTGAATAAGATGAACGTTTTCTCACTTTAGTTGTAATTTCTGATATTTTACATTTTGAAAAGAATTTTCAACCCATTTCACTGCAGATCATTTAGACCATAACCGGACAGTGTGAAGCTATTTTCCAAGTATGTTTTATAGGTACATATGATTTTTAATCAATGATAATTGTGTACAATTAAGCTACCTGAGTCTGGTACACATGAGAGACAGGGGATTTGAAATCTTTGGAGTTGTTTCAATATCTATGATCAGTTAAAGAGTTCTAAGCCTGCTCTAGACTTCATGTATTTCTGCCTAGAAACTCTTGGTTTCAGAGTTGTGGAGCATGGTGTGATGTTAATAAGAACTCAATATTGCTATCTCTTCCTTACAGAGAAATATGATTGTAGTGAGTTTAAAACCACAGCAGTAGAGATCTGCTTGCATACTAAGTTAAGAAACAGAGGTTACAACCTGTTTGGGTTACTGCTATGAAATGTTTAGTTTTTCTTTTTTTTTCCAGTAATTTATTTTCCATATATTTTCACTGCATCTGGAATTGGTACTAATCTTTGATGAGAAAGTCAGAAAGGCTAGAGGGTCGAAATGGTAAAACATTGAAATATAGATTTCCTATAGATGTACCAGCTGCTCTGTACTTCTCTGGTAACACACAGAAGCCTCACATTAGTTAAGCTAGTTTTATGGCTGCCTTGTATCACTGAAATATCATAGAGCCACTAGCCCATATTTGTGATCCTGGTTCAGTGACTATGCTTTTGGCTAGGTTTGACTTTTATTCTTATTTGTATAATTCAACAAAAATAATTCCTTTGACATTAGTGGCTTAGTACCTGCTATGTGAATGAGGAAGCTAAAGCATACTTCTCAGAAGAAAATGCTTGTCTTAGTAGCATTAGAATGGGATTTGAGAGCTTTGCACGCAATTCCTCATTATCACAATCTTTTTATGAGACCTTCTGCAAGACATCATTTTCCAGCTCATGACATGCAAAATGAGTGTGGAATTCTTTTCTTTCATCCTTTGTACTTCCCATTTACTTGCATTAAGTACTGAAATACAACAACTGCTTCCTGGCATGTCTTTCAAAAGTTCCCAGCACAACAGAGCCCTAAATTGTGATGAATTTGTAAAAGAAAGGTTAACTTTCCTTAATTCATGCCTAATAATTGTTTAGATGAGACACAAAAAGTTTCACATGCACTCTCTTTTTCCTGGTTACAGTGTTTGGCTAGAGCTATTCATATTTCCTCCAATGTGCTGGTAGCATTTTCTATTCTACCCGCCAAAGAAACTGAACCTCTGATAGAATCCTGGAACTGCACAACACCTGGCTTTTTTGCCAAAATATTTTCAAGGTGTTACACAGTGATGAAAAGTAAATTTTGAAAATTTTTTTTCCCCCCACTTCTAAAACTCATCCATTCCCAACAAAAACATTGTTCATGTCTCAGGCACTCTCTGGCATACAGGCTGTTTTATGAAGAAAAAGAAGAGGGAGGGAAAGCTGCATAATTCCTCACAGTCCTCTGCCAGCATCTACCTCATCAGTGGATTTAAGTCTGAGAGGTACTGTTAAATCCTTATGCCATCCTTCTGAGACTTGTATCCAATTTTGTCTCCTTTTACCCATGTTTTCAGGCCCACTGAGATAATTTCAGTATCAATTAAAAAAAAAAAAAAAGAAAAGGAAAAAGTCAGGGAAAAAAATATTCCCAAACCCTCTTATTAATGCAGGAGGTCTTAGCTCCCCCCAGAAGACCTGCGAGATGTTGCGCATGCTCACTGTGACACAAATTTTGGCAGTCTGCCATCACTAAAGGACGGTGTAGGCTCCTGGGCTGTGTACCAGCCCTGCCACTCTGTAGGAGTCTGAGAAATGATGGTTGTTAGAGTTTGCAGTGTGAGTCCAAGCTTACAAGCACTGTGGAATAACAGGATGATTTCCTATCCCCTGTCCTGTTTGTTTACACCTGTGTTTGTGTGCAAAGTTGGAGTGCTGCCTTGGTCTCTGATCCATGGGGAAAGCGCTGCTCTTGCTGGCCAAGAAAGCAGGCAGGTGGGCAGGTACTTCTTCCCAAAATTTCCAGTTGCACTATATGCCTTCAGCCAGGTATGAGCCTATGTTGTGTACATAACATTTCCATTCATTTGTCGTCACCCTCTTCTGAAACTCATTTAAGAATCTTTTTTTTTTTTGATTGATTGCACCAGTTCTATTTTCTTAGTTCACTTTTTTTAAATACTCCACCTTGTTCTGTTGTTTATTCCCAAGCCACCTATGAACTGGCTCACCTGTTGTATGCTGAAAAGCCTGAGTTGATGATGAATACCAGCTCTGTAAAGTTGTTCAGAAGAGGCAAATTACATGGCCATTATAAGTCAGTTGCATGAAAATCCTTGGGTAAACATCATGTAAGTCAATGAACAGAGCTCCAAGTTGGCACGTTTTCCTTTTAGGTAATGGATAACCCTGCATACAACTACTAGAGCGTTCCCTCTGAACTAATAATAAGGAGGAAGCAGAGATCATATTTGGATTTAGTACAGCCAAGTGTGAGGGCAAGGGTTTCATTAAAGGAGTTCAAACAAAAGGGCAGGCATGACCAAGATGTTATGCCTAAGGATTTAAATTTAGTTTCCTGTGTAAGTATGCAGCGTCTGCCAAGAGGCAAATTGTTTCCAGGGTAACACTTGAAAAGAGTGATCATATATCCCTTAAAATCAGACTGTTGAATACATTCATATAGCAGGACTCCACTATGACTTTGTGCATGCATTGAGTTTTATGCCGGAACTGTGCTAAGTGAGGTTTTACTGAGGGAATGTCATTCACAGTACTGCCACCATCCACACCCCCACCATTTTCCAACAGAAAGGCCACCAGCAAAGGATTTCCATCTAGAAGTTTATTGCTCTAGATACCACTGATTGAAAGTGCAAATGACTGTGTAAGAGCACTCAGACTTGAATTTTCAGGTATGGCTGATGGAATTAGCTACTTTGTTCCCACTCAGCTGTCTTTGAATTTTCAGACTTTCCATCCAAGGTTTTTTTTGAAATCTCAGACTACACAGACCATGGCACTGTGAAACTTCTGAAAGACTGATCATTTGGTGCTTCTGAATGACGAAGCTATGACCATGATAAAAGGAGTTCCTTATCGATTCTCTATATGATAACAAGTACAATAAATGTGTTACTGCATTTGTTTTGAAAAATGTGGCTATGTCAATTTGACAGAGGGCTCAAAGCAGCCCTGACGGTGACTAGTTTCATTCCTAATGCACCCTGCTCTAGGATGTTGAATATATTGTACTGACAGCTTCATGTTCATTTTCTGGAAACAAGAAAATAAATGCTAAAGTAGCTTTTGCATGTAAGGTATATACTGGTTTTTATTTGGAATCAGGTATGAGGTAGTTGAGAGAGTGCCTGAGCTTTTTTCATATTTTGGGTAGTTTTTAAAAAATAATTTCAAGTCACTTCATTAGAAAGAATTCTTCGTCATTTTTTTTGTGAGCTGCATGCAAAGTTACAAATATTTAATTTAATTTAGTGTTTTACTCATGTTTGTTCCTTTCTAGTGAAATTAAACCCACTTATAAAAATGAAACATCACTTTGAATAAAACTCTTTTGTTCTGAAAATGTCAAGTTAAAGTCTTTAGAGTTCAAAACCAAAACAAACCACTTTCCAGAATCAACACCAATTAAAAAATATTTTTGTTTATCACAAAAAATATTTCATATTTTCTTGGCAAAATGAAAAAAAAAAGGTTGTATTCTATTCTGTTGCGTTTTATTGACCTGGATCTAGTTAAAAAATTAGGCAAGCTGAGTGAAAAAGCTAGAGTATAAGCAAGGAGAGTGCCAGGGTGTTGTGCTGTGTTGCAGTTGTCCTGGTGTAAATCCACAGATATCAGTTTTCAGGGTTGCATTTTTCTTCTATTAATGTAGAATCATTTCTCTCTTGGGTGGCTGAGAGAGCGGTGTGCAGATTTTAAATGTCAGCTCATGCTTTTCTGCTTAGTGGAGCATACTTATTTCTGCCTCTTAAGGTTGATTTAGATTTTATTGAGAGAAACTTTTGTTTTGAACCAAAGCTAAGAAGTTTGACTTCCTTCTACTCAAAGCTGAAATACCCAAGATCACACTCTTCTGTAAATACTGAGATATCTTCTGCGTTGAGAGCAAAAGTGTTTGAAGGACATATTTGGCTTAAAAAAAAAATCTCTTTTCTCAGGCATTTGCTTGGGAGAATGGGATGTGGGGGAAGGAAGGTTTGATTGTTTGTAGTTTTACGTCAGGAAGTCTAGCAGAAGCCACTGCAACATCTCATAAAACATTGTGCAGCTGTGTGCAGACCTCGGGGTGCACAGATGCATATGTATTATATTTCCTTGGAAGGGGCACAAGCTGAACTTTTCGATTTTGACACCCTTTGCATCCAGCAAAGGTGAGGTCTGCTACTTGTGCTTTAGGTTTTAAAATTAAAACCGTGTGTGTTGTAGTGCTCACATGACATATATAAATGTATAAATGAGGGCCATTAAGTGAGTGAGTTTGCACATCATTTAAATGAAACAACACACCTAACCAGATGGATTCCTAAAATGAGTAATTGTGTTCTGTTATTTCCATACCTATTGCCATTCCTGGTATATCCTCACTTCTCTGGTATGTCCATCACTTTGATTTGAGTTTCCTGACTGGGGGGCCAAGACATTGTTTATATATGCTTTCTGTGAAGATCTTGATGTTATTACGAGCAACTGGGAGTGGGATTTTTCTCCCCAAACTATAGCATGAGCTTGTTTTTTTGGCATCCTTTATAGCCAATGGAAAGAAAAGAAGTTTTTCAGAGGGAAGTTTAACCTGTCCAAAGACATATGTATCTGACAGGTAGGTCCAAGTAGTACTCTAGATGTGCCTGTCACTGACTGCTTATGATAAAGGGAATCTGGACAACTAAATTGGACAAAGAGCCAGCTTTTCATTTGGAATGGTAGTGAGATGAAAAAAAGCTTATGAAATTATACTAAATAAAAAAAAAAACAAACAAACACAGAAAGGTAGAAAAGGAGCACCATTCAAGGGCTTTTGGGAGATGCTGAAAGCTTTTACCACTTCTCTGCTTATAGCAGTTTCTACAGCATTTTGTTTGACTTTCCACGAGAAAGTCTGTCAACTGTGCTGCATCTTATTATGGTTTCCAGGACTGCTGCCCAATTTAAAACGGGAAAATCAGGTCTCAAATCTTGACATGCATATAGGAGGACTCCAGAAGCCAAACTCTATCTACATGCCTGCAAAAGCTGGATAAAACTACTAAATAAAAATAGGGTGTTAACTGGTCTACAATCCCCCTTTGAATTCAGACTTTAAACCTGCCAGTGGTGTGAAGAATAAACTCTTGTTTTTAAGATTTTGTAGCATTTGTTCTTGCAAATTGGCAAAGCATTCCATGTAAATTCCACCCTCCACCGAGATAATGTGAGCCTATACAAACTTGTCAAAACACATCTACTCTTTGTTTCTATCAACTTTAATTCTTTTTTCCTCCACATATGGTAAGAGAAAAATAATAATAATGCCAGCTTTTCTTGTAGCTTTTTTTCCCTTGGATTTCAAAGTGCTCTACAAAGGTCAATATCATTATTCCCCATTTTTCATATGTAGACATTGAAAAATTTAGCTGTGAAATGGCATCTAAATATAGAACCTGAGTATTAGTTTCCAGTCAAAAACAGAAGTTGATATTCTTTTTAGTAACATTTCCAGCAGCTGAAGTGGGTCTTAAGGAGTACCAGAGTGCTAGTAGCAGTGCATTTAGGAGTTCTGGCAAAATGAAAAGAAATCTGCAAATGTCATTCATTATTGTGACCCATTTTGCTGTCATGGCACTTGATTTTTGCCACTTGAAAATGCCAGACAGCTGCACAGCAAAGCATTGCAATTTTTGGACTCTTCACTATTTATTTGGATTTTATTTTTTATGGTGATAAATTGAAAGCTGAATTTGTAATAATACAGGGTATGTGTTCATGTGTATGTGCAATGTGTGTGACGTAGGTGTGTATCTGTGTGCTATGTGTGGTTGTTTGGCTGTAGTCTGAGCTGCATCTGTTAGCAATGAAAAATATGTGTTTTCTCACAGACATAAAATTCTGGGCCACTTAAAGGTGAATTTTTTCATCAGATCTTTCCCCATCCTGTAATTCATAATCAGTGGAACTAGTTTGCAGTCTAAGACCATAAACCACATAGAAAATAATCATGAAGGGAGAAGTTTGTAATGTCTGCCAGATGATAATCCAGAATATCTACATGCTTGGAATTTATATTGGTGACCCCTGTTACCTTCAACAACACAAGAAGGAAGATAATAAGATTATGTTTTGGAGAGTAAATAGTCAGTAGTATAATGGGGCATACTTCTATTAAAGTGTGTGGACAAGATTTTTATTATTAACAGCTAACTTTATACACATCCTACACATATGCTGTGGGATACAGATAGGGGAGTGGGTCAGAGGAGGGAAGGGAAGGGTTGGAAAGCATGTCAGTGGACAGATGTGAGGAACTAAGGGAAGGTAGTAAAACAATACTGCCCAGTCATCCACCTGTGAAAAGGGAAAAATCTTATATGAAGGATCCTTTCTAGGCTTTTATATATGTCATATATAATATACTGCTTTGTACTTCCCGGTTGTGTTTTCTGTATGAGCTCAGGGGAGTGAGTCAGCCAATGTAAAAGTGGAAATGCTTTGCTGGAAAATGCTTTGCTCTTCTCATGTGATATGAGTCCATAAATACTAATTTATTCTGCCTTTTATTCATAATAGGGCTGCAAAGCATGTATTGCTTTTAGAGGCCCTTCTGAGGACTTTCTCACCATATCCATACAAATAAGACTGCAGACTGTTCTCTGGCTCTGAGGTAAGCAGCACAAAAAGCTGTTAAAGTCCTCAGCATTTGGAGGCTTCAGAGGACTGTAACCACCCTGCCTCTGGGGAATCATCCCTTACCCATGGATACTTCCCAACAGTGCCCAGGAACTGCTTACAAAAGCGCTGATGACACACACTGTTTAATTTACCTGCTCAATGCAAGTACCCTGTTTTGATCTAAGCATCATCCATACTGGTCCCACAAATATTCACACACACTCAGTTCTCCAAGCAGGAAGGAAAAGTAGAGAAAAAACATCTATCATGTAATGAAACTAATTGTTCTTGCTAATGCTAGTGAAATTACAATGATGGTAACACAGTTATTCTGAAAAACAAGTTGTCCTCTGTCTTGGCAACAGAATTCTAACTTAAAGGAGATGAGAAGTTCTTTCAACATTCTGGGGGCTCAGGAGCTCTATACCCAGTGCAGAATTTTCTCTAATGATTCCATTAGATTGACTCTCAGACGTGTTTCTTTTCATTTATGAATCGCGCAGATTTGTTCAGAAGTCTCTATGCAAAATTAATAATGAAGTTACAGTGTTGAATTTTGAAGATGAAGATAAGATAAGCAAAACTGGATGTTCTCATTAAATAATGATTACTAACTGTGCAGTCACCTGAGGTTTTTTGTCCTGAATCTATGTGATAAACAGTTAAACCAGTTTCTTTTGGATCTGATAGGAGGTTTTAATCTGATTTTATTGCATTTTATATCAGCCTCTTGAGTTTTTCAAGTACATACTGAAAGTTAAATCAGCACAGGGATAGTGACAGCACGTCTGAAGTATAAAAATCCCAAATCCTCATGTAGACTCTATTGTTCACAGGCATACAAATAAGCTTCTGGTTAACTGTCTGAGCCTGACCTGAAGTGCACAAAACTTGAAGGTTTTACATCCAAAGTGTTGGTTCTCATAGTGCAGTCTGGAGCTCTTCCAGAAGTGTCCAGAACTTCCACTTTGCCCCAGGGCATATTGCCTTCCTCTTCTGGCAGCAGCCCATGAAAATGTGCAGGTAGAAGGAAACCAGAAAGTTTTTTAGCTCACAGCATATTATGTTAAGAGATTCTATTGTATTGACATATGGGTAATTAGAGATGAATGAACTAGTTCAATCTAAATAACAACCATCCCCAACCTTTGCCCACTCAAAAAGTGACCCTAACCCAAATCTTTTTCTAATTTGGATTGGTTCAGAGAGATCAGCTGTCGAGCCTGTCAGCTGGTAGCCAGACACCAGAGCAGACATAACTAATTAGGATATATTCCCTCATCTGGAGATGAAACATATTTTTTGTGCTTCTTGCAAGTTCCTATAGTTACAACTTGCATTAAAACCTCCTGGTCTGAAAGCAACATCTTCAGAACTAAAGCAAGTGAAAAAGTAGCCTTGTCCTGGAGAAACCTATGAGAGTTGAATTTGTCTTAAATGGATGTTTTCTCCCTCAGCAGAGTTCAGCCTGCAAAGTTACTGACATCCCATCCTTACAGGACATCTGATTCTGAGTTTTAGAATAACTTATTTCTCAGTTCCTTTAGTCAAATTTAGATTATGTATTATCCAAATTTGTCCAACAACCATATGATTTTGTCACTTATGACTTGGGATAAAATATTGCAAATACAAAGGCTATGAAAATGTTAATAATTTGTGGCTTTAGTGAGGTGCAATGTATTCTGATAGCTAGAAATCATGAGGTATCCATGGAATAAGGACAACCCACAGGACTGTGAAAATTTAACTGAGCAGCTGTACTTTGGGTCCCTATTAAACAGCTTGCTGACTACAAGCAGCAGAGTATGAAGCTTTTCTGTATTTCTAAAAATAAACATTGTTGCTGATGTTATGTGGTCTTCTGCACTTGCTATAATTGCATTTTTTGAGTGACCATTTATTATTTTCTGCCCAGATTTCAATCCTGTTCCACAATGGTCAGACAGTGCACTTAATGTATTTGAATCAGAATATATTGACCCTGTATTTTGATACCCATGCTATTCAGAATCTGGGGAAAAGTCAATAATGAAGGTCAGGATCTCAGTATGCTTCAAAAACAAGATTAAACATGCTTATGGCTAAAAGGACCATAAGCCAAATTTCTGATAGGGAGGCTATAAACTCACATGTTCCACATGTGTCAGTGAATGATGGAAAAAAATTGGAAGAATATAGCATTTCAGAGAAACTAAACACCATGTGCTCAATTTCTTTTCAATACAGATTGTTCTCCTGAAAAGCAATTTTAATTACATATTATGTATGTATGGCCAGAAATTATTTAGCCATTCCGCACTCAGCAAGGTAGCTCTGTTTGAGTAGGATGGTATTGTCAGTTGCCTGCACAATTTTTTATGCTTTTTAAATGCCAAACTGTGGAAAGATTATGTGCAAATGACAGTTTTATATAATTGGAACAGGAAACATATTTCCACAGTCCATGTGTCAAAGCTGCAAGACAACTGGAATGGCTTTCTAGAAACTCGGCTTTCTGACAGTCCATGGCCATTTCGTTATTATATAATCCAGCTCAAACTTCCCCTTGCTTAGTCAGTCACTGTAAGAGAAATGGACTGCTGTTGAATCTCACTCCTTAATATTGAATGGCATAGTAGTCAGGATTTATTGGGCATAATGGAACTCTAAAACATCTGTAGCAGCAGGCACAGCAGCCACAAGAGCTGGATGGGTACAATTTTCAATGAGTGTCCTGTAAAACTTCATATCCATTTTATAGGATTAAAAATTCTTGGGAGTATCTTTTAAGCAGTTTCCCTTGACTTTGTGAATTAAAAGGTGGCAGGGATTTTACCTGCTTCATCCATGTACCTGCTATGCACATATTAAAGCATGTATGCTTTTGTGGGTACCCTACTTGCTGCCACCCAGCTGCCAGGCCAGATGGTTGAGATATCACATGATATGGGAACAGGTATGTCAGGTGCCCTACAGCATTTGAAAAGGCACCAGGAACTTGCGTTTAAGCAACTGAGTCTGCCCCTAGCCCATAGTTAGCTGAATCACTCTCTGTGCTCCTTTGACTGTATTAACTGTATCTTCATTGACCACTTAAGGAGCTTAGGCACCTGGCTCCTGTCATATATGCCTATGTATAGAGAATTGAATTAGGGTGTCTAAATTTCTTGCTGAATTCTCCCCTTACTCTCTTTAATCATTTTGTCTCAAAGGGAAGAGGCAGATACTTCCCCCTGTCTCTTCACGCCAGCTTAAAACCAAGAGATGATTCATGTCCCTTCTTGAAGTGCTAGTGACAGTTCCTAGTGAAGTGATGTAAGTTCTCAGTTTCCACTGACATTAAGTGTCATGAGTCCTCACCCAAACTTTTTCATCCTGGAGCTTCGGTGAAAACCCTAAGGCTTGGGAATACAGGTTTCTGCTGCCCATCCATGCTTCCCACAGGCAGGGGAGGGGCTGAACCCGCAGCTCAGAAATCATGAGCTTTGCCTTAATACTGAAGAAGCTTAGGACTTTGCAGAGTTTGAAATACTGCAAGTCCATGAAAACTCCCTGAATCAACAGAATGGGATGTATTTACAAAATAATACATATGTGATCTGAAAGAAGCCCAGAAATGTCACACTGAATGTGCATTTTCACTTGTTCTATGTATTTAATTAGGTATAATTTGAAAGCCATTGCTACCTAACTGCACAGTTATTTCACACTTTCTCTGGGTGCTGGGTACACATAACACACTGAACGATGAACACTGTACACCTAACCTCTAATCTACCAGGTCAATGGGCCTTCCATGATGTTACTTATACTGGATAGTTTGCCCTTGGAAGCAAAAGGTTGCATGTGTAAAACCAGAAATAAATTTGGAAGTGTTTTCTGTGTGCAGCATATCTTGTCTATTTCTTTGATTATTTTTAACAATAGTAAAGGTTTGATATTTTCCAGGCATTGTGACTGCTCTTCATCTGAGAATCTCAAAGCATTTTATAAAGATTAAAATTAACCCTCACTCTATGTGTATATGCTATGTAAGTTTTATTACAGACGGTTTACAGTACTGTCATTTAGCATATACAGGGAATCAGTTATGAGGTGGAAAGCCGAAACAGAGTCTGGTTATCCAATCTCTTAATCTTGTCACTAGAAACCTTCAATTAATATACAAGAAATTCTTGTGTATAGGTTTAAAGGTATCAGGACCTTCACTGAAAATCTCAGTGCTTGTCAGCAGCTACTATACTGTGGAACTGTTAATGGATAATATTATTGATTCTCTAAAAATGTGTTGGAGATGAAATTCGGAATGGTCATATTGCCAGATTGGCAAGAAAACCCTCATTGGCATTCTGATAAATGCAATGCCCTTTTTGATATAAAGCCTTCTTCTAACATGTCTTAAAACAATCACAAACCCTTCTAAGTAAATGTAATTTCATATGTAGTCATGCAATACATGTTCAACTATCATAAAATTGATCTGGGATGCCTTCAAATTCCTCTACCATCAGGAAAACTGCAAAAAGGGTGAACACTTGAGTTGGTGCAACATTCCCTATAGCAAATGAAAGAGGATTTGAATCAGTTTTATTAACATTTTTGTATTGGTATACAAGAAAACTGGCAACAAAACAAAATAAAGGATATGACAACATTACCATGAAGATCTTACAGTCCAAGGGCTGAATTATATAATTCTTATTCCAGCACAATGACAATTACCTTGACTATAACTTCCGAATTATTAGCCTTGGACAGAAAAAAAATAAAACTGTGAAGAGGCAGGATGGTATCCCCATTTAGCCCACAATAATAGACTTACTAAGCAGGGTTGGTAGCTGAAGCAAAATAAGAAGTGGACTAATAGGTTTAAATGATATGAAGCTGTTGTGGTTTATCCCCAGTTGATAACTAAGCACCATACAGCCTCTGGCTCAGGTCATTTCAAAATTAACAGATTTTCAAAACCAAAGGTAGCGTTGTCATCATCTAACACTTATTTCCTGCATAACACAAGCCAGAGTTCTGCAGATTAATGAATGCTGTGGAGAGAATAATTTTCCCTTTTTCAAAGTCAAGAATGTGGAACTCAAAAGCTTATGTTGAACTGAACATGGCCGTGATGGGTTTCAACTTATTTGTCCAATTGTTTCCTGAAGAAGTTGTGCAAGCAAAGGTACAGAAATCAATTTTATCTTTCCAAATCTTCTTCCTCAATTGTCTTATTATAGCAGTGTTTATGATCTGGCCTATATTTATTGCATTCTTCACTAGCATAGGCCTTGCATTCCTCACTTGATATTTGCCATGTGTTGGGCATTACTTGAAATACATAGTTCTGGTTTCTTTTCTCCACAGCCACAGGTCAACTAACTGATATAATGTAGGAGGTTTTAGAAACTTCATTTCAAGCTATCAGTTATAAAGGTAATATATTGCTAGAGTGTTGGTATCAAGATGTCAGTGGAGAAAAGAATTAAGCTGGTACTGAAATCCCACAAAATTAGTGAAATGACATAAGCTGCAACCTGCATTCCTTTTTTTTTTTTTTATCTTTCATACATCCATACATATATACATATATAGTCTTGTGTGAATACATGTGCATATAAATGGATTCTTGCACCTGATGTAAAACATAAAGGATTTGGTTTATTTTTTTCCTAGTTGTGAGTTGAGCAGAGGCAAGTTTCACAGGTTTTATTTTGTGTGCCCAGATTTTTTCTTTGGCTATTATTACTCAGCACCTGTACTTCCACTGCTTCTTGTCTCCTGTAGGAAAGTAGGTCTGTTCAATATCGGAACAGGTAAAGTGAAGGCTGTGTGTGAAGCCACTGCTTTCTATTTGTACAAGCAATAGTTACAAAATGGACATTAAACAGGCACCCTGCTATGTACCTGATCAGTGTCTGTTTCATGTCTTGGTATATTTATCTTATACCTGCTCCAGGAACTGTTTCTCTCTATATTTCTCTTTCTCTCCTTTCTCTTTCTCTCTCTCTCCCTCTCTCTCCCCATTCTCCAAACACACACTTCTTTTTTCTTTTCCTTAAAAAATACAGATGATGAATTTGGTTCAAAAGTGACATCTTTGGGAAGATTAGCTAAATCAATGCCTCTGGGACACAAAATCCCCAGTCAGCTCCTGGAATGACACAGCTAATCCATTAGTGAAGATGGGTCTAGGAGAAGAATTTAAAGACAGTATTAAAAGGCTCCCAAAATTTAATTGAATTCTAATAAACCAGAAGGAACACATTCTTGCATGTGTGTTTTTCTTGCAGCTGGTGAGTGGTGACACCATAGTACCTTCTCTACCTCTTTCCAAATAGCCATTGCTCTTCCAGACATCTTTCAACCTAACATTGAGATTGGACCTGTACATGGCAGATGTGGACAAGCAATCTCCAATAGCTCCAAGAAAAGAAATCATAGCTGATACCGGAGAGGAGTCTAGAATAGCAATTATGTGTTGGCCTCTGCTATCCTTCTAGGCCATCTTCATCCACCAGCTCTTAAACCTTACACCATTTAGATCCCTGACTTTAATGACTACATGCACAAAAAATAAGTCCATTAGTTATGGCTAATAAAAGCATGGCCTTCTGTGACTTCATAGGGGTCAGATATACTCCAATTGTAATATATGTATTTTGCCTCTACTACTCTGCTTTTTATACAGTCTGAAATCTTGAAGATCAAAAGCACGACAGATACATTTTCCTATATCGTTCTTTATTTTGTCCCCTCCAGAATGCATCTTTCCGGTGACAAATGCATTTAATCCTAAATTCTTTTCCTCTGAGACCCCATGGCAGTAGCAGATTAGTCACTTTAAACAAAGCATGATTTATTTTGTTGCTCCAGGGAGTATGGTGCTCATTGCAAAGCCCTGAAAAAGTAATGGTCTAAGCACATATTTCCCTCTATCTAACACTTGCTTTCCAATTCTGGTTGAGGGGGATTAACTTGGCATATCATGACTTCCTGGTCATTCTATGAGTGGTACAGTCTGGAAAGATATAAAGCAAGCTTGTATTTAAGTTTTAATAAAATTTAAATTCCATCCCATCAGATGAGTGAGCACTTTAAAACTGAAGAAAGAGTTTGAGGAGATGGTAGCAGAGGTGCTGCTTACCTACCTTCTGAATATGAGGATCCTTATGGGTAGGATATCTAGGAAAGAGAATGCTTTTCTTCTGTCTCTTTTTGTTCTGACACTTGTTGAATGGTTGGTATCATAAAATACAGCTATTCAGGCTGTGGTGACTAGAATCACAGTTTTTACCATGCCGAATTAGTGAATACTAAACTCATGAAGGCACAGGGATTTGCTTGCCTTCTCCTCCCCTGACCCTATGAATCTTTCACACATGTGTGCAAAGTGGACTCAGGGGTGAAGCAGTCTCTTATTTGGAATACTTTGCAGGTGCTAACAAATGACCTCTGCTACTGTATGGGACTGGCAGGCTCTCATCACTTTTGTCTGACATAGGTGTAGATCCTGGATGCTCTCCTTTGCTTGGACTTGTCTGGACCTGGCTACACCTTTCCATGGTGGTAACCAGTGATTGTGTCAAATAGCTTCTGTCAAAGTAAGCAAACCACCATCTTCATAGGACTAAGGCAGAGAATCAGTTTCTGCAGCCTAAATGACATTGCACATATCTGCTCCTCTGAGCTAGTCTCATCCAGGGGACATGACAGAAACCAGCACAGCGCCTGTGGATTAGCATTGCTCTTCTGAATATACATATCCAAAACTTCTTTTACAGATTGGATTTAGTTGCCTCAATTTAAGCATGTGATTTGCACTCTAATTTAAGGCTCCTAATGAAGCATTTTGCATAAAATGGTTTCCTGATATAGTTCAGGAAGAGAGTCAGGTACCTTTGAAGACCCACGGATGGTGATTTTATTTACCTAATTCAACTGATATGTGTTGATGAGCATAGCAGGGAAAGAGCAGACTACAGCTGGGCAAGATTATTTGCTAATATTTTTCATCCTGTAACTTGTGACTTCTTTGTTGTGATCACAAGAAAGTCCCCTCTGTTGTGTTCTGTTGAGATCTTCCCAAGGGTAACAACAGTTCAAGATATGTCTGTCTTTTTCAATCATATTGTCACCTTTGTACCAGATACTAACCTGAACCAAACAAAATGTTCCATGTTTGTTTCCAAACATAAATTTCAGTCGTTACTGGTCTGTACTGGATTTAATCAGCGACCTAGGAACTTTACCAACAGGCTCCTCAGCTATTCCAGCTAGATCTGGTTTTAGACAGTTTTTGCTAATAGTAATTGGGGATACCATTTAAGTATCCAGATAGGATGTTAATTTAAAAGGCATTTTGTTGGCTGATTTTATAGTAATTTTTATGATTTCTGACTCAGATTCCATTCCTCAGATTGTCACTAAAAATATTTCAAGATGCATCTTCTGCAGTATGTCAGATCCACGTACCAAAAATGAAGTTGTTCCAACTCATACAAGAAGTTAGGGGAAAAAATCCAGCAGCATTCCAGTACTTCAGAAAGTTCCAAATTTCAATTAAATTGAATATCAACATAAGTTTCCTAAAAGATCAATTCAGCTTCAAGAAAGACTATTGCCATAAAATTTAGATTCTAGAATGAAGAAGAATTTTTCTTTAAGAAATTTATACATATATATATATATATAAAAGGGACTACAACTTCCATCATGTTTTTTATCATAAATTAAGCCCACATTTTAGAGGCGAAGAAAATATTTTCTGTTGGTTTAATCAGATTATTCTATCTACTTGGTTAACAGTTTGCAATATGCTCACAGACAATGCAGAGAACAAATATACCAATATTCAAATTCCAGATTATCATAAAGCTCAAAATCCATAATTGAAAAGAAAGCATGGTGTGGAGGGGGAGGTGGTGGAGAAGAGGGGAGAGGAGAAGGACCAGATTCTTTCATGCATTGCATGTATGTAATCCCTCTGACATCAATAAGTGTGTGAATGAAGAACTGGGGAAGAGCTTGGCTCAGGATACGGAAACTATTTGAAGAAAATGCTGAATGAATTTAAATTGCCTGGGGTATGAGCCCTATCTTATAGAATGAAAAGTGGCTGAAGGACTATAAACAAAAGGAGAAGACAAAACATTAAAATATAGATTTATGGGAAGGTCTTTTTCCAGTGAGGTACTTCAGGGATCTTTATTCAGTATGGTTTTATTTAACATTTTCATTAATGATCTAAAAGAAGTAAGCCACCCACTAATGAAAGTCCTCTATAATGAATAAGAGGGTGGAGTTACAAAAGATGATGAAAGACAGATAGTACAAAGGAACCTGGATACAGATCCAAGGTTACAATTGACATCAGTAAGTTTTGGAACAGATCAGTGGAGATATTAGAATAATGGTCAGAAAGAATGGCCAAATGAGATTCGTCTTGGAAAATATACAAAGGCATCAGGTGAAAAATTACCCTTGACCTAATAATCAAAGAGAGACAGAAACATGGAGAGCAGCATTCTAAGTGGGTTTGCAATGCATTAGAGAAAGGGAAATAATATGAATACAATTTGAGGATTATATGTTGCAAAAGGGAGGTTCATTTTCTCTGCTAAGGCTAGACATTGTAGAATACTACTAGGAAGAGTAACAAGGGACCCAAGGGTTAGTTTACAAAATAAGAGCTATGTGCATATACAAGTAGCAATGATACAGTCACCCCTGTATCTACTAGATATTGGGGAATAGTTATCTATTATAGCTATACATAATCCTCAGTGAAACAAGAGCAAACAAGTCCCAAAATACTTTGGAAATTATTCTTATGTTGAAGCTAGCTGTTCTCTGAGGTGACACTGAACTACTCAAATCCCTTCCAAACTAAAGCATGCAATGATTCTAAATGTTGGACTCTAATTGTAGCAGTGCTAACAGAAAGACAATTTGTTTAAAATTGTTCTGCCACATCTATTACTGCCTTTTTTTAATAATCTGTGGCCAATCTCATGAAAAATTTGTAAAGGTTAATGATGTTAATGATCAATGGGTGAGCATTACTTAGATACATCTATGAGTATCATAATAACTTTTAGCTTAAGAGGTGTCAGACTTGTTGGGTCAGATTTTCAAAGTGTAAAAGAAATAAAACTAAAAGCATCTTTAAGGATGTCCAGCTTGTTAAGGCAGTTTTATAGATTTTATTAGATACCTTTACTAGTTGATGATTAATGACTGTCTCAAGCTCGCACAAGAAATTAATGATAGGGAAACTGAGGAAATTGATGCAATAAATAAAAGTCTATAACTTTGTAGGATCATTATAAGTATCAAAGATCACTAAACAAACTTTTGCCAGGCAAAAGTGTTATAGACCAGCTTAGACCCATTGATTTGTCAGTTCTACTCAGATGGTATCTTTACTTATGCTAGGATTCATATGCTTAAGGCTAATTTTAAGCAAATGCTGGAGTGCTTTACTGAACTAGGATGCAAAATGCATGTTTTCCTATTACACAGACTCATATAAAAATGTAGGCATTCTTTTCAAATAAGAAATGCTTGCAATTCCAGGTCAGTTCTGAGCATTGTTCTACATTTGCCAGAAACAAAATAAGTCTGGAGGAATAAGATGTATTGGAAACTTTTTATTCCCTCCAACATCAAGTGGAATTTGTCTGTAAAAAATACAAATATTTTGAAAGATAAAAAGATGTGTGAGAGAGATTGTGAAGTATGTCTATAGCCTGATTCCTTTTGTTAACATACCCTTATAAATCTGCAGCAGCTCCAATGGAATTTAACTATCAGGGAACCAAAAGATCAGAATTATGGCATTAGTTTCTTTTTTTAAATGAATTTAACGTTTCTGTGCTGATAGTTTGAATTTGTTAAAAATAAAGACACTTTATGTAACTATGGCCCTGTGAAATAATTTAAAATTTAAATTACATAGTCATACCCTTTTAAAAGACTCCTTTGCACCAGGGTATTGTCAAGCCAGTGGAGGCGATATCCATATCCCACGGAAGGATGACAATGTCAGTTCACACACCTTAGCTCTGTACTAGCCAGCACAGGGCAGTAGGTAGCAGGTAATGCTGTTCAGGTGGCACTGTGCTCTGCCTGAACAAATGAGCTCTGCTTCCAGCCCTATAATCATTGGTCCATCAGGGATTCTTTGGGAATCTCTGTACCGTATCCCAAAAGTTCATGCTCTTGTGAGCAAGAAATAGTACTGTTGTGGCATAATCAAAAGTTACAAAGTATCAGCAAGGGAGGTTAACTGTAGCTGAATGCCTTTTTGCGCCAAATGAGACAAAAATCCTCTCTCTCTCGCACACAAAGTATATATAGACTTGTGCATGGTAATTAATAAGGATCTTTCTGTTATGTGTGAAAGAACAAGTGTCAGAGATAGCAGATTTTTTAGGTTTTCATTTGAAGCTAAATAAACAGTTTACAATGAACTTTTTCAATTTTTCTATTTTTTTCCTAAGAATGTCAGTAAACATGTTTTTCTGTGCTTAAATTATTTGTTATGAAGCTTTGATATATAAATTCACATTGTCTTGCATTGCTAAGCTATAATTGATTGGAATAATCTCATCTGGTTTTATTCCTTATATATTTCTATTCAGATTCATATTTTAAAATTAAATTTCCATGAATGCTCACTTTTACTGATCCCCCCCCAAAAAAAAAAAAATCTGATGATTTGAAGACAGACTAGAAATGCATGATTTGAGGACAAAATGAGTTATTTGTAGTTGATGCATTGTAGGGAAAAAAAAAAATAATGACAACAAATACTACTGCAAGTGTTACAGTGATGAGAACATCACAGGTTCCTAGATTACCCAGGCGGACAAGAGTAAATTTATTCCATATCTCTGAGGTAAGAATTGGCTCCATCATCCAGTAAGTGATCCTGCACTCTATTTGAATGATCAGATACCACATTTAGTCAGAACTATAAAAAAGTGACTTTCCACTCTCAAACACAGGGTTTTTTTCTTCCCAAATCAAATCACTTTTGGTGTTTGCCTTCTTTCAATGGACCAAAATGTTAGTTTACAAAAATAAAAAAAAACAAAAACATCTTCTTGCTGAAATAGAATTCCAATGCCTGGTGAAAATTGGACAGCATTTCACTGAAATGAGGTACAGCTATCTTGTAGTTAAAGATCCAGCAGTGCGTTTCAACTATGAAAGGTTGTTTGCCCTGACAGTTTTAGTATTCTGGGAGATTGCATTCACATTTTCTAAAAGCAACCACAGGGTTTCATCTGGTTTCAGTATTGCTCCTTTTCTACTTTATATCAAAGCTGTTACGTGGTTTTTCTGTTCACTGTTAAAAAGTCATTGCTGTGTACCTCAAAGCATGGTGCTCAAGATCGATAGATTAATAGCAAAACATCCTTCAAAGAATGAATGCTTTATTCTGACAGCTCGATAGAGTTCAGTCTGTAAATCTGAACAGATATTATTTGTGTATGAAGTAGTTAATGATTTATTACCTTATATTAAATTGCTTCAAATGAAACAGTGTAAATTCTTATATGGGCAATGTCAGGACATTGAGCTTAATCAACAAAACTCTGCTATTCTCATGTCCTTAGGTTTACCTAAATCCATTGCGTTTCTAGTACATATATAACTGTCACGACTCTATATGCTTCTCATGCACAGAGGATTGCCAAGGTATTCTATCTCAGACTGAATTTTATTCTTTGCCTGTATGGATTCTTCATCTCACTGAATATTGCTCACAAAGACAGAATAGAGTCTCTGATATACACTATGATCCCCTTCACAAGGTCTCTTGAAAAAATTTATACATCAGTATAGTTCTTGAGAGACACAGATGTTGATTTTAAGTTTTCAGGTAAGAAATTGTACTAAGAATAGTGCCAGAATTTGAGGGTTTTGAGATCTGAGAGACATTTCTGATCTTAATTCTTTTGCTACACGTTCTGTAGATTGACAAATGACTTCAGAAAATACCATAAATACTTAATACACTTGTGATATTAGCCCATTTATAATAAATACTGTGGGAGGGGTTATTTTGTTGATGATTTATTGTAATCTCTTTGGCAGACAAGTAAACTGGAGAGTTTTTTTACATATAGTTCTGTTAATACATAATATAGCACACTACATGATTACTAACTTAATGCTTCTCATTGGGATACATAAAATGTAGTAAAAATAAACAAAACTATAAAACAAGGGATTTTTATTCACTGATTCATTCCTGTTTATGAATATACAGTGTTAGTATAAACAGACAGAGGGTCCTCACTTTATCCTTTTATGATTTCCAAATGTTGCTATAAAATGGTAACCCCACCGAAAACAAACAAAACAGCATGTCATATAAATGTAACTTCAATCTAACATTGCATGAGGTCAGCTTGGCTTTGAGAAATATGTGGCTTTTTCAACTGTACTCTTGCTGAAAATTTCTGTTTGTAAATGTCAATGATATCACTAAAATGCAAAATAAGAAAACCTTATGTGGAAACGTTGCAGAAATGATATTCACTAAAGGAAGTTTTCAGTTATATTCCTCATAAGATTTTATGCATTTTATGCGTTTATTAGGATATTTATTTAATAAGAAAAACTTGAGTTCTTGAAAACACTCTCTGTCTATTCTCATGTAAAATCCCCAAACCACACTCTTTACATTAAGAATAATGTGTTCTCAGTAACATTATAATTTTAGTAAATCTTGTGACATCTTTGAAGACATAAAGTAGCACCCCAGCGGTGCTATACTCTTCACTTCCTAATTTACACAAAACAAGAAGTATTTCTGTGGAGATGCCTGATAGAGTACCTGCCAAGCATGAAAGAAACACAGCTACATGGGCAAACGTAGCAGGGGCCAGGAACCAGCCTGCAAGGAAGTGGCAAGGTAATGAGTGGTGCCTCATTAGAGAAAGTCATCCCGTCTAATCTGTGTAGGTAAAAGTTCTGCTACCCCACAGAGTTACAGTATTAGAAAAGGAAGGCTATCTGAGATATTGTGAAACTGTTAATAGCATTCTAAAAACATGTGTGGAAGTTTCCCACAAGAAAGTTAGTGATGGCAAGTAAGGATATGTCCTGCTTTCACGTCACGAACTTGTAATAAAGACTGCCAAAGAAACACGGCCTTGCAGGGTGTATTTAAGCCATGGAACTCATTGCTGCAAATAAGTAGCACAGATAGACAAATAAAAAGTATAGAGGGGTTTAAAAACTATTTGAAAATCAAGGAAAAATTAGATGTGGAAATGCAGGTACAAACCTTACTTTCTGGAAACCTCTAAGTTTCTGACTGCTGGGAAATAGAATTAAGATGTAACAAAAGAAACACTGCTTCATGTTTATCTTTATTCCCTCAATTTCTCCTGCTAGTAATCATCTTCATCCAGGGGTGCAGGCAGGATGCTGATTTGAGTCTGCCTTGACCTGCCTAGCATAAATGTTTTGGTAGGTGCAGGGCTGGGCCCAAACAATTGATGTAAAAGAAAGGGCTGCAGAGCCTCATATACATGAAGTAGGTCTGGAAAGCAAGAACCAGAACTCTAACTGGAGCTGTGGCATGTAGTTTGTGGGGTTTAATCCACAAAAGTTTTAAATAATTTTTAAATATTTTCTCCATCACTTGAACTTCCAGTCTGATAATGGTCAGGTGACCTGCAGAATCAATTTATAAATCTCTTGAAAACCAACATTTTTTCTTGCTATTAAAACAAGAACTTAGCAGTGTTTGCAAAATGCTCTTGTTCATCGCTTAATCTTCATTCTCTTTTGTCAAACACATTCACTAAGCTGTATGATGCTAAAATGAATAGCTTTTACTACTGATAACCTTTGATTGCAAAAGATACTTATTGCTCTATGTATTAGCAAGATGGCCATACTCACAAGAGAAAAGCTTTACTGCATGAAGAAACACACTGTTCACCATAAGTGTCTCACAGTCCAGCTTTTTTCTTTTTTTTTTTTTTGAAGATGTTCTCAGAATAGTTTGTTTTGTGATTGTTAGGGAACAGAAAAAGGAAAAAAAACAAAAGGAAATGTGTTTATAGTGTGAATACATTGAGATTTTTCAACCAGCATAACCCCCTGAGAATTTGGACTGCAAGATGAGTGTGTGTGGCTCCATGCGTGCTTGCATGTATTGAAGGTGTTTTTCATTTCTGCGATGTAATAAAGCTTGAACTGATGCAAGAAGAG
This sequence comes from Pezoporus wallicus, assembly GCF_028554395.1. NCBI lineage: Eukaryota > Metazoa > Chordata > Aves > Psittaciformes > Psittacidae > Pezoporus > Pezoporus wallicus. Next base: position 966,684 of record NW_026642654.1, read on the forward strand.
GATGTTTCATTCTACAATTTTACAGTACAGGAAGAGCTCTAGAACAACAAAAATAAATCCATATACTCTCTGTTCTGTTTAATAATGGCCTTGTGCAGGACAGTCAAGTTTCCCACAGAGTAAATACAATCCATATTATGCAAATATGATCCTGTGTACATTTATTTAATTTAACATTACCATCAGAATAGCACATTTCACGCATAGGAATGCAAATCCCAGCAAGGGAGCAAATTAACTGCCCACAAATTGTTTGCTAACTATGACATTTTCCAAAAGAAATCTCTAAGGTATATCTTTACCAAGGGCACAGTATTAGAACTCTAATACCACATGTTTCCGTTTGAACAGATGGCAGTGAAAGATTTGGCTGCAATGTGTTATTAGTTAACAGAAAAAGACTTACTGATAGAGATCAAAGGTACTGTTTAAATTTACTTAAAGGAATGGTGGTTTGTAACCCATTCATACTTGCAAGTAAAATTAGTTTATAATTACTTGTAAGCAGATAGATCCTCAAAAGTCGAATGTATTTTCTGCTTCAGAGTCTGTAACTTATCTACTGTAGTACTCTTCCCTTTAATGTGTTAAGAGATGCCTTAATTCAGGTTCATCTGCCATTGAACTGAGACAAGTTGTAACATAATTTCTGTAATTCTATTTCTAAACGTTCAGAGGAAGCAACACATTCTATGGATGCTATGATTTTAAGAAACAAGAAGCCATTGTTTATTAATGGCTCAGTTTTGCATTAAGTGTCTAAATGCTAAACCAAAACACATGCTTATGTTATTCTTGTTACTTATTTGTACTTTAATGTAGACTGTTGGGTGCTGGAATTCCTACACCCAGAACAGTGACCCCTGACAGAGAGTCTGAGACTCAGCTGGCACATCAAGAAACACAACCTTCCCCTACTTTCTGCTTGACCAGAAAGAGTTCAGTGTGTAGCAGGTTCAGCCCTCGGTCCTCCCTGTCAGATCTATAATGCTTCCCAGTGACAGGCAGGATTGAGTTATGTGACTTCAGAGTGTCTGAAAGTCCTGTCTGAAGTTGGTGGGACCACTCATATGGACATAGTTAACCAGCCATACGTATCAGTGCCTGAAGGACAAGGATGAGGACTGCTGGGCTAAGCTTGCCATTTCACATTAAAATAGTTGTGGAAATATGTGTTGAGTCAAATTCTATTGTACTTATTCTATGTGAATAAATGAACGTTAAAGTAATCTGCACTTAAATAGGAATAAAGAATAATATACTATGCATGTCAGAGAAAAACGTTTACAACAATCATACCAGTAGAAATGTTGCTATATTTCAGTTCTTCACAATAGTCTAAAGAATAAATGAATACGTATAGAATAGGTGAATGACTTACCTTTCATTCCACAGGAAATTTCCCTTTCTCCATGTGCAAATTTCCTTTTTTTTTAAAAAAAAGAGACTTAAGAGATAAATTCATTTCTTAATTTCACTCAAGATGAATTAAATAATACACATAAATACGTTCAGAGGCAGAGTATTTTTAAAACTAAGAATATAATATAAAAATAACATATTCCTTTGTTCAGATGATAGAAGGTTTTAGTACTATCTGAAAGCAAATATTCCTGTTGACATTCAATATAAGATATGCAAATATACTTATTTCTGGAATAGGGAAACTTTTTTGTTACATTCAGGGAAAAAATTTATTTGATACTCAGGACATTTCATTTAGAATAATTGTAGTTGTGATGTAAACAGCATTTTTCAGTCTTACTGAAGTCTTTTACAGCTTCTGCTTTTTATTTTTTCTTGATGATTTTCTTTTGACTAAAAGCCATAATGTCATGACAATATAACTCAAGCTCTAAGAGAAATGGTCATGGTCTTGTATGTGAGTCAACTGTATACTACTGCCAAATACTAATAAAAATTCTCAGCTGACATTTTACTCCACCTTAAAATACTTTTACAGTCTGTTTTTGGCCATCTCCAGTAAGAGATGCTGGGAACATATCATAGCCTTATGAAAAGAAGCAAGAATCATATATAAAGTACACATAAGATAGGCTCAGTGTAAGACTTGTAATCCCTTTACTCCATGCTGTAAAGCCTTTCTAAAGCTTTCTGGGTCTTGGGAACCCACACATCACGAAGAACATTTAGGCATTAGAGGGTGTCCAGCCCAGAGATCGGAGGTCTAGAAAATGTTACCTCTGAGGAGAGATTGAGAGTAGAGGATTTGTTTAGTCTAGAGAAGTGAAGACTAATGGGAGACATGATAACAGTGTTCAAATATGTACAATTGTGCTGCAAAGAACTGGGCAATAATTTTTTCTTCTTTTTCACTTAGGACAAGGCAAGAAATAGTGGTCTTGATACAAAGCAAGATAGAAATAACTGAGAAAAAACTCTGTTGGTAACGATGGTTTTGGATGCCACAATTATAAGCGGAAAAGTAAGTAAACAATAGTGATAAATCTTTAATCTTTCAAGTAAAAGTCTTATCTTAGATAATTTTCCCACTGAAGTAAGTTGAGACATCAAAACAACAGAATGAGAACCTTAGCTGTAAAATAATGACAGCCTCTTTCCGAAGGTACTTCTGGTCTTTACAGGTAACCAGTCAAGCCCTTGTTCAGCTATAGCTGGGAAGTAAGGGCTGTTTTCAGACAGCGTAATAATACAGATGTGGCATATTACGTTTATTCTGCAGGTAGTATTTACAAAGCTTTTAACATGGGTCAGTTACCTAAAGAGAGGCACCTGGTGCCTTTTGAGCCACTAATGCCCAGTGTATCCAAGATGTCCATAAAGGAATAGCAGACCAAAGGAGAATTCTTTCCTTCTGGAACTGCAGGTGGAGGCCAAGTGTAATAGGTAAAGTTTCCATAGGTGTACCAGAAACAAGCAAATGAATTGAATTCTGAGCCCCTGTAGTTTAAAGGTTTGTCAGCAAATTAGAAAGACTCTATAAAAGCAAGCTCAGAAACATTCAATATTTGGAAAACATGTTTCTTAATGACACTGAAAAAGCTGAAACAATTAAATAGACAAAAGTGAGGGCTATGAGTATGAAAAATTTGCGAAGATTCTAATTTCTAATAAGGAACAATTTGTTGAATATTTCGTATGCTGAACTTAAGTTCACACTAGAAAGTTAACACACATTTTTGACAGTGAGTGTCATTAAACTGGTACAATTTGCATAGAGGTCTTACCATTTGAAATTTATGTGTTCAAAAGATGCACTGTGTCTAAAATAAAAATTGTGAACTGGAAAGGAACTGAATGTTTTGGCCCATATTATACAGAAGGCTAAATGAAATTAGTAAGTCTTAAGTAGGGCCACAGCTAGAATGTTTGCCCTAAGACGTCAGTGGAAATGGAAATACACATACTGACCTCTCTAGGACTTTGCATGTTTTCTGTAGCTGCACGCATCAACAGCAAAAATTAATCTAAAATCACTATGGTCAATGTTAATAAGTGTTCCTCATGGTTGTGAAATATATATTGACATGAATTATTATCTTTGGCATTGATTCAACCTCTTTTCTATCATACTACTTTTCTACTACAATGCCAACTTCAGAGCAAGGTCAGTTTGTGCAAATTTTCTACATAAGTATATGAAATGATTTGACCATCCTTTCTCCTGCAGGCTAACAATGAGGTCTTCATATGGACCTCATTGTCAGTAATAGGAGCATTTTCATAAGGCTCAAAAACTTACCCAGGGCAACATTCAGTTTGAGGCTAAGATTCTTCCTTATAAGAGTCTACAGATGAGTTGGGTACTTAAGTGCCTGCTGCTGCTTGTGGAGAGTGGGTTTGCATCTTGCACCATTTGTGATGCCCTGTGACAACCTGCAAGGCTGCCACTCCAGAAGGGTACAAATACTCTATAAGATCTGCAACATATCTGCCAGCTTTGGCGTATGTCACATAAGTTAGGTATCTACAAAGAGCTCAAGTGCTACTAGTTGCTTGTGTTTAAGCAGCTGAATCTCATTCCTGCATAAATTAAAGAACTCCATGCATTCAATGTAATGGCAAACAAGAAGAAATTAAACTGAAATATTAATTTTTAAGCTTCTTATTGTCATCTAAGTTTAGTGTTTCAGTCTTTCAATATTTTTATCCTCCTTGTGAGGCAGAAGGGTATTGTTACCCTCATTTACAGGAAAAAGAACCACCACAAGCAAAATTATTTATCAATGGAAAGTCTCTGGTAAAACTAAAAATCCAATCTTAAATTTCCACTCTCTGACAGTGAAGAAATATGGCATACTGCAACTTTGCATGATGGCAAATTCAGATAGGTAAATTTACTATAAAACTACTCTAAAATGAATGTTTTTGTGAAAAAAATGTCAAACTAAATTAACATAGCTAAAAATGTCTGTGACTTTCATATGGGAGGTGTGTGATGCAGAAATAGTTCTCCTGAGTCCCACATCGTTCCCACCTTTCTATTCGTAGTTCTTCTAGCTATTTGTCATGGTTATTTTTTTGTTGTTTTTTTTTTTTTTTTAGCATGCTGGATTTAAAATTCTATATTCAGTCTGTGTGATCTAAAAAAAAATGGACTATTAAGGGCATGCTCATATAAAGTTGAAAGCATATTGGTGCTGATCCACTCTTGTATCAACAGAGCCTCCCTAGACACCAGTTTTCTCCTACTGTTATGCAACAAAACTTCATTTATAGTTTAGAAAAGTGAAAGATTAAAGAATAAGATATGAACTTCCAAAGAGTTACTTTTCTTCTCTCTCTCATTTTCTTTGGCTACTACAGAGATTTTGATAATGGACTTCCTCAGCAAAGTTCTTTTGATAAATCTAGAGGATCTCTGCTACATCAGAGCTATAAGATATTCTGTACTGGATAGTGGCAAATAGTAATTTTTCAGAACCCTGAAGTCTAGAGCATGTAGGATCTTAAAATCATACTTGAGTTACTTTGAAAAAAAGTCAGCTGAAATTCTGTAAAATATAATAGCATCTATATATAAATTACTGCAAAAAATGAAAAAAAAATCAAATCTTCTTGTAAGACACTAAAAAGAAACTTCTATGTATTCTTTATATTCACATAATTAAAGCAAACAGAAGCTACATGTATATTTTGTCTTTAATTCCATACTCTGTTTTCATTCAAGCTTCCATCCTGGCTTGATATCCTATGCATATAGCCTGAAGAAATGAAAGAAGAAGATAATGATCCTGGATCTTCATTTATCTCAATTAATCTTTAAAGCAATGTGCCTTTTTTCATAACTTTCTGGAGAAAAAGTGCAAACTTTGAGTCTGGTCCATGATGATGTGGATGTTGTATGGTTCCTTGAGCAGCTGAGGTCAAGCCTACACCAGTGAAGGATGAGATAACAAGCTGGAGGCAGCTGTGTCCGCAGAGCCAGAGATGGAGTGAGTTTAAGAAAAGGGAATAGATGGCTTGTTCTAAATAGAAGCCACAGAGTAAAGCAGTGTCTAGGCAACATGTACAATATGAGACCGGGCTCCAGATCATGTTCTTTGATGGTACAGCCACAGCCTGGAAGTCATAACCATGGGGATAAATGAAGAACTTGGCATGTGAAGATTCTGAGTCTTTTGTATTTCTTTTTGGCCATGTTATTTGCTGGTCTCATTCCTCCCTTAGTCTGCTATATAACACTATTCACCTGACATGGTCTGCAGTACAATTGACTGAATATTTGTTTCTGTTTCTAATAGCCACTTGCTGGTCCTTGGCAGATAGCCACAGTAAGACTAGAACAGCATAGGCTAGGTGCAACAGAAGAAGATTGTCTTCTTTTAAAATATATGTTTTATAGCCTCAGGAAATTGCTATAAACCATTGCACCTTAGAAAAAGAATACAAGTTTCTATTTAAAGCAGGCTTTGCAAACAACCCCTTGACTCACTGTGTAGCTTTTGCAATCACATGGATGGGACTGAATGGAACTTATTATTTTTAGTAGAATCAGAGCAGACCTGCAAAACTGGCAAACTAGGTGGGCTTTCCTGATGGCTTGCTGATCTCAAGGCATGTATGGATATCTCATAGCTTACACAGCTGTAACATTGTTTCACACACTCTAGTTGGACTATCCCATATGTTGCCACAAAATGTTAAGACATCAAGACTCAAATGTTCTTTTGTTCCCTTTTCCTCCCTGTGTATGTTTTACTCAGTAGCTTTGTTTATTTTCTTAAAATATTTCCTTTTTATTTGCGTTTCTTGGCAAAGGCCTCCTTGTGTTTTTATAACTGTATTCTTCTTTTGGTCCTTCTGCCAGCTATATTACCCAAGATTAGCCAAAAGTGTGCTTCAAGGGCTTCAGTTCCTCAGAAGCACTCATGGTGTTAACAGGAAACTGAAAATAGCTTTTCATTTGCCAATTCATTCAGTCCAGGTATAACAGTGAAATGTAGAAATATTATATAGCATTGCTATCCTTCTTTTTATCTATCTACTCTCAGTAGGTCATCTTATGTTGAAGAAATGCTACAAAATGCAAATAATTTTGTCTTTGGTGTGGAATTATTTATTTATTTATTTATTATATGGTAGGGAAATGGCTGTTGTAGAGCAGAATAGATTCCCTCAAATGCCATTTCTGAATCAGGACTGCCATAACAGCTACTGGCATTTCAATTTGAATGTAGGTTTAGGATCTTTTTTTTTGTAGTAGTAGTACAGGAATGCTATTCTTGTCCCAGCTAGCACTGTCATGTGAGACAACGATCAACTTCCAGGTGCTCCCAAAAATGTTATAATGTGGCTTTTGTAAGGAAGGATCAAATATTAATTTATAATCAGGTTAAATGAAATAGTCAATGTACTTTATGATCAACATTTCCACAGTCAGTGTTGCTTATAATGAAGGAACAGGAGAAATCTCTTTTTTAAATGGAAATGAGAATTCCTAAATGGTTAATCCACAGACATTTTGCAAAAAGCTACATTTCTAACCTTGTGCAATTTTTAAAATTTTATTTTACTAGCAGCCTGAAAGTTGTTGGCTTGTCAAAAGCCTCCTTCAAAGAGCTAAATACCAGCACCTCCTGAACTAACAATAAGACATGTTTTACTAGTAGTGATGAAACAACTTCTATAAACACTCCCTACCTTACTGACCATCCTTTCCCAGTATTGATTCACCACCGAAATATTTGTGTCACTTGAGTTCAAGTACATGAAACCAAACCTTTCAGTGCTTGGAGTTGTATGAGTGCCACTAAAAGCAGCATGCACTTCAGCAGTTAGTGAATTAAATAAGCAAAAGCATGCTAATGGTCTCTGTGAGACCAGTACTGCTGACCTTAGAGAGAGAATGATAATAAAATGAAGAATACAAACAAGAGATGGAACCATGGGCCTTTTATGGGTCATATCAATAGAGCATGCAGGGATTCACAGCTACGTGTTATCATTGTCAGACCATCAAAAGAAATGTATTTTCTCTTTCTCTAGAATTGTGTTATCAGAAACTGCTCTGAATAATTTCCCTCAAATATTTGCAGGATCCTATCCATATTATATTTCTGCTCAATTCAGCAGTTGGTAACAATTATAAAAAACTTGAACTAATCTTTTAAAACCAGGAAATATTCCACAGTTAGGGGATTTCTTGCTCTTATTTCACAAGAGTCACAATTTGTCCAATAAAATACAGAATGCAAATAAATTGCATATAATTCTTTTTATTGACAGAATATTTCAAATTTGACTGGAATTTGACTCTTCTTCTACATGGAATTTTTTAATGTAGTGTCTAACTATAAGGTATAAAATGACTGGTGAACAAAACGTGTTACATTTAGATAAAAGATATTTGAAACTAAAGAATGCTAGATTCAGATTACAAGCCAGAGATATATAATTATGATTTCCCTTAAAAAAAATCCCCTATGTTTAACTAGAGGGACATAATCGGAGAATGTACAAAAGATAGAATAACTAACATGAGAAATAAAAAAAATTTTGCAGCCTAATATTCCTGCATAAACCAAGTGCCTTCCACATAAAATGCATTTAATTTTTTCCCTCATATTTATTTGAACTGTATTATGTATACTCTGCCTCAGGGTGGAAAGCAGGAATGCGAACAGCAGTTTAGATCTCCAAAATAGAATGGGTAGAACTCTACCCCTTTCTAAGCCTTTTGTTGGCTTGAAAGCATGTTTTCTCCTTTGCTGTGAATATATTGCAGGAGTTTGTGTAAAACTATTACCCACTTACTCAGGCTTTATAAATCAAAGTAAGATTTGGGCAGAAGCTGGGAAAGTAAAACAGATTACCTCTTTCAAAATATGAAAGTATCCTGGGATGTTTTGTCTTGACATAAGCAGATGCTGGCAGTCAAGCTATTTGACCCTGGCACCATTTCACTGAGTATTTGTTTTCAAGCACATGAGAGGAGGAATGAATCCTTGATGTTGCTGAATTCTTGAAGTAGTGTTTTAAAAATAATTTATTTTAGAGCAGTATAAACAAACATATGTAACAGTGAATAGGAGACCTGGCTTATTAGGGAACACAAGAAAACAAAAAAAAGGAAGGAAATAACGTACTTTCTCTCCTTCCCACCATTCCTGAAAATATTAAAATCATGGGTCCTAGCTCTGTGAACTTTTATCCAAAAGTTAATTTTACTTTCAAGAAAATTGTCCTATGAGTTATAGTTTGCAATCTGTTCGAATGACAGTACATGTATCACCAAAGAGAATGGACTTATAATAGCAGTGAGGATTTTGTGGGTAGTACCGTGTTATCTCCATGTTCTTAATACATTTACTTACAAAGTTATACATATCAAATGAACACCCAAAGAAGTTTAGATTTTTTTTTTTTTTATTTCTCATTCAGCAATGTATGTTTACCAGGTTTATCTAAAGTACAAGTGCAAGTAAGAAAGGTAAGATCAGGAAGAATCTTATAACATTTTGGTGCTTGAGCTATTCAGCCAGACAATGGCTAAGTAGGAAGCAAAGCCCTGGTTCTTTGGAATATTGCCTGCATATGCTAGCTGACATAATCTGGGAAAAAAAGAAGAAAAGGAAAATAAAAAGTAGGTCTTCCAAAGCTACTAGTAATTAAATGCAGAAAACTTACACCCTTACTGACAGACAGTAACCACACATTTCTTTTTGTCTATGTGTAGTTTACCACCACCAATTTTTAAAGAAGGCAACAGCTAGACTTCAGAAACTAGAAAAAAACTATGACAGTTGCTAGCCATTGTCAATCATTACTCCAACCTAGCTTTCCACACACTCCCATCTGTTGATCTCCTTTGTAATCTTCTTTTACGGAAATAATTCTTTCCACCTCTTCCTCCTTATTCCACCTTCTTAATTTTCCATTCTCTAAACTATAGTCTCATTGGAGAAGTGCACACCTTCAAAGTAGTGTGGACAAAACATACACATACATGCTTTGTTTTTTTGTCTTGAGCACGCAGAATAAAACCAAGGAATGTTAAAGTCCTGTCAGTAATTTTTTTTTATTGCCATGGGCACTGACATGAAACATTCATTTCATGTGTTTAAATAAAATACACAAGAAGCAGTGTGTTTCTCAGAGCTTTCTGGAAGTGTCTCATCATTTCTGTCTTCTTGTGTATGTTCCTGTATGTTTTATACCTGTTGCTGATTTCATTACTGATATATTGCAGCATTGTGCTGCCACAAAAGGCACTATCCCAGGTCTATTTAATGCTGAAACTAAGAATTCTGGAGTTTAGATAGAAAACTCACTCACACTCACAGGTCATTTCTACCTTACACAGACTGGAGAGTGGGCAGTTGAGTGACACTCTTACCAATAATGCATTCGTTTACTTACACTTATTTATGACTCAGTCATATCTTAGCACAAACCTCCATGTATACACTTTCTATACACCTCCTCTATCTAACTTCCATGTTTTCAGCAGACATTAACCATACCTACATTTTCATTTTTGCACCTGTAATTAATTGTCTAAGAAATCCCTGTAATGAAAGCACTGGTGTGGCTGAGAGACATGCCAGACAGATGTGCGCACACAATAAGACACCAAAAATTTCACTTGTGTTTATCTGGTTGCCCATTAACAACAGTTACACAATGTTTTGGTTACTTGAGTTTTAAGAAGCAACGTAAAAACACTGGGAAATGAGGGATATTAAGGTCTCTGCAAATGAAGAGTAAATGCAAGTGTATGTTGCTAATTGCTCTTGCTTTAAAAACCGTGACTCAAAAATCACTCCTATGCAGCAAAGATACAATAGCAGCCTTTTCTAAACATAGTAACAGTAAGAAGAACTGCTAGAGAAGCTGACTTTTCCTTTAACTACTGTTCTTTAAAAGTGATTCCGTTCAACAATGTACAAGGTCGACAAGTCAACGCAAGACCACCCTGCTTGGGGATTTGCTCTCAACACAGAGTTGTGTTGAATCCTTCAGCTGAGAAATGTCAACCAGCACCTTTCATATTTATGGTGACTCATAAACAGGAAACTCAGCCCTGTCCACGACACTGAAGCTTTTTCATATCTTAGATCCTTTTGTGAAGGAAAAAGTAAAGGGGAAAAAAAAAAAAAAAGAAAAGAAAAAGACAAAAAGAAACCTCTCAAAACAAAACAAAGAACTTAGCAGGACATTTAAAGCAGCTGCCTTCTATTTTACTTGCCAAAATAAATATTGTCAAATTAGTAAGGCATACTGAACAAATTATAAGCTAAATGCAAATTTATCGACTGAAATACAATGGTAGGGTAGCCAAGGAGCTTGCAATGGTATAGTTCATCTTTGTAAGTAGGTGTTTTGGTTGGCCAGTTGCTGGAGAGTGACATGGGAACAGTAATATAAAAAGAGAGCATTTCTGTTACACCCAAGATGAAGAGTTTGTTTTAGAAAGTTCAAGTAAACATTTTCTAACATACATTCACTAGTTTCAGAGTGTCTTTTGCTACCAAGAGAGAGATAAAAACTAGTTTTAAAAGTCTCTTATGAAAATAAAACATTTCAGAAACAGTAATGTCAGCATGATAAATTATCCAGCAAAATTTTGATGGAGTTTCTCATTTCAGAATAATGAGAAAGTCTTGATTCTATTCACCCATATTCTTTCAAGGACACAGATGGCCTTTTTATCTCTGATGTGATTTAACCTTAAGTAACTACAAGAAGTATCACAAAATCTACTCCATACATATGTTATAAATGAGTATGAATACATACATATATATATATATATATACCCCAAATTTCCAAAGAACTAACCAGTCTAATATATTAAATCTAGTGCCTAGCTAGTTCATACACATGGTTTACATGAGAGCTCATGAGCCATTTTTGTCAGTGTACTGTTCACTTTTCCATAAGTAAATTTCAACATTACTGGGAAAAAAAAAAAAATCTATTGAGAAAACCAAAAGATCAAAATTTTGCTTCTGGTCAGTCCAATCCGGACTTTCTTATGTTTTGGCTTGGAGAAAACATTCATATTTAAAATTTAATGTTTAAGGTCTCCTTTTAATAAGTCTGATACTACATTGCAGGAAACACACTGTGGCCAAGAAGTCTGATCCATGTGGAACAAGCAGAGGTTTTTTAAGTGATGAAGCTTACATAGATCAATAAGGTTCTGGGAGTGATGCAGTTAATGTGGAACTGATTTTGAACACCAGGCATACCTTTCTGTTCAATAAACCAAACTGAAGCATTGCAATTCAGAAATAGCAATGTATATAAAAACATAATGCTGATCACTAAATGACTTACAGTAAGTGGAGCCTCTCCCTTAAAGAAAAATTTTGATATTTTAACTTTTAACCCTAAATTCAGGGTGAAAAAAAATGAAATATTTAAATGCTTCTTGCAACCAGACTCCTTTTTTTTCTGTTACAATTTTCACTTTTGACCTCCTACAGATAAGAGTTCCCAGCTAATAATCCCACTTTGCAGTTTGAGCAAGCTATACTGAAATAACTTTCTTTATAAAACTAAAAGCAAACTGGCAAGATCTCTCCCTAATGCCTAACTGCAGCCAAAAGGGTTTCACCTATCCTTTCAGATAAGATGGAAAATGCCTGCATTTCCATCCTGTAAAGGTTGCTCCCATTTTGCTCATCTGCACTGCACTGCAGGGCCCCAGTCATGCCAGGACTGATGTTTGGTAGTAGACTGTATGAAATCTAATGGCACCTGCTTCTGATAGACAAAGATTTCAGCTTCAGATTTACTCTCTTATGCTCAATCATATAGTTTGGTTGAGCATCTACAGATCTCCAACTAAAACCCATCTCCTAGCAGAATCAGAGAAGTGACCACTGCTCTGATTATCAGCAAGAACATTTGGCAAAACATGCACAACACAATTAAGAAAAAACAAAGCTGTGAAGTTTACTGTTTGAGTCAGCCGAGTTCAAAATAAACAAATTTATTCCAGCAAAATATTATTGGTTTCCTTGGCTATAGAGCCCTTCTGGAAAAGAAAAAAACCCACTAAAATCCCAGTGCAATTTTAAATTCTGACGCACTTTGGGGGTTAGATTTTCCTCACAGAACACTGCAAACATGTTTTTTTTTCACATCAATTGAAAATCAGAGTAGATATTTTACAGAAAGCTGGCTTTCTGTGTTCCAAAGAGGCCTACACGTTTACTGATTTGTCATGAAATTTTGGTTAAGGTGAAAGAGGGAATAGTTCCAAATGCTGAAAACTTATATGGGCCTCAATGAAGCTGATACAACAGAGAAGAAAGAAAATAAGAGCTGATCCAGGAGTTTTCTTATACCTGAAAATGAGAAAAAACCTAACTCCCAGACTGGACCAAAAGGGTGAGTTCTCACCCTTTACATACTGTGGTGGCATTTAGAGTTTAATATTTAGCCTATAACAGCACTGCTCCTGTTGGGGGAGATGCCTTTCACCCCATCCCAGGAGGCCAGTCTTGCAAGACAAAATACCAAATTATTTTTCTTTCTCAGACTTATACATGTTTAACTTTTTTATAATTCATCTGAAGCAAAATGGATCCAGCTTTCTTTCAAATAATGCAAAACATATGGGAACAAGGTTGTGTAAGTCTCAAGTTGACAGGAACCAAAGCCATTCAATGATTGTCTCAGACACACGTGATATTCTCAGATCTGACAGACCTGTTATGAGAGCAAATACTTGCAGCCTGCCAGTCAGCTTTGTAGTAACTTTGCAACATGGATGGCTGCAAGGAGGGTTATTCCACTTACTTGCTATTCACACCATTGCTACATCATTTCAGAGGGCAGAATGGGTGAATGACATCCTGTGCCAAAAGACTCTCATAAGGTCCTCTTACTTCTGGAAAGCTAATATCCATACAGGACCTACATCAAATTCACTTGCACACATGAACAAGCCCTCAAAATTTAATATCAGTGATTTCTATCACTGAATTGACTGATATATGTTATATTGAAAATTGACATTCCAAGGGTAACCATTGCTTTGATAAAAATGGAGAATCATAGAATAGTTTGGGTTGGAAAGGACCTTAAGATCATCACGTTCCAATCCCCCTGCCATGGCTAGGGACACCTCATACTACCATCTCACCCAAGGTTCTGTCCAACCTGGCCTTGAACACCGCCAGGGATGGAGCACTCACAACCTCCCTGAGCAACCCATTCCAGTGCCTCACTACCCTCACAGTAAAGAACTTCTTCCTTATATCCAATCTAAAGTTCCCCTGTTTAAGTTTTAACCCGTTACCTCATGTACTATTGCTACAGTCCCTAATGAATAGTGAATCCTCAGCATCCCTATAGCCCCCCTTCAGATACTGGAAGGCTGCTATGAGGTCTCCATGCAGCCTTCTCTTCTCCAGGCTCAACAGCCCCAACTACCTCAGCCTATCTTCATATGAGAGGTGCTCGAGTCCCCTGATCATCCTCGTAGCCCTTCTCTGGACTTGTTCCAACAGTTCCATGTCCTTTTTATGTTGAGGACACCAGAACTGCACACAATACTCCAAGCGAGGTCTCACGAGAGCAGAGTAGAGGGACAGGATCACCTCCTTTGACCTGCTGGTCACACTCCTCTTGATGCAGACCAGGATACGGTTGGCTGTCTGGGCTGCGAGTGTACACTGAAGCCGGCTCATGTTCATTTTCTCATCAACCAGCACCCCCAAGTCCATCTCCACAGGGCTGCTCTGAATCTCTTCTCTGCCCAACCTGTAGCTGTGCCTGGGATTGCTCCGACCCAGGTGTAGGACCTTGCACTTGGCATGGTTAAACTTCATGAGGTTGGCATCAGCCCACCTCACAAGCCTGTTGAGGTCCCTCTGGATGGCATTCCTTCCCTCCAGCGTATCAACCGAGCAGCACAGCTTGGTTAAAAAAAGCTATTTTTTCAAATTTCTGCTAAAATGGGAATTATAAATAGAAAATCTAGAAAATGGTTTTCGGTCAGACCTACTTTCCACTTTCTCTTTTAAAGAAAGCAAACCATTTTCTTCAAGAGTTTACAGTGTGGAGCACACTTCTTATTAACAACTGGGGATGCTAAAGATGTTTACTTCACCATAGGTTTAGATGTGTCTCTGTCATGGTTCAACGCCAGCTGCCAACTAAGCTCCACACAACCGATCACTCACCCCACTCCTGGTGGGATGTGGGAGGGAATCAGAGGCATAGAAATGAGAAAACTCATAAATTGAGAAGAAGACAGTTTAATAGGTAAAGCGAGAGCTGTGTGCACAAGCAAAGCAAGCCAAGGAATTCATTCACCACTTCCCATCAGCAGCCAGGTGTTCAGCTATCTCCAAGAAAGCAGGGCTCCATCATGCATAAACCCTTACTTAGGAAGACAAACACCATCACTCTGAACGTCTCCTGTTCCTGCTTCTTCCTCCAGCTTTATATGCTGAGCATGATGTCCTAAGCTATTGAATATTCCTTGGATAAGTTTAGTCAGCTGTCCCAGCTGTGTCCCTCCCAGCTCCTTGTGCACCCCACCGCTGGTGGGGTGGGATAAGGAGCAGAAAAGGCCTTGACTCTGTATAAGCACTTCTTAGCAGTAACTAAAACATCCCTGTATTATCAACACTAATCAGCATAAATCCAAATCATAGCCCCATACCAGCCACTATGAAGAAAATTAACTCTATCCTATCAAAAACCAGCACAGCCTCATACAAATTGTACTCCACCATGCCATCTTTCTAATGTGATGGGTAAATCCATAGTGAGTCACCTTCTGTTCTGTACCATGCATCTGTAGTACAGATGTATAATATAGATACCATGCGGGCAGGTTATGACTGACATGCAATGAAGGTGAAGCCTCAATCGCTTGAAAAGCTGTATTTTAGCAATACAGGGTCTATCACCCATGGGGCTCAGATAACTGAAGAGCTAAATGCCTTTGCCTAACAGTGATCATCAGCACCTCACAGAGTGCACATGCACCTTCCAGGTTTGCACGGTGCCTTGGGTGGACTGAATGCACCCTGCCCTCCAAAACCTGCAGGATACCTGTACTTGCTTTCCATGAGCAGTTCAGCTGAGCCTGACTCTGGTTCTGCGGCAGATAAATTCACCCTGTGCACTGTATGGTAGGGAGCTTGCAAGCAGGAAGCACCAGTGGGTGTGACAGAAGTGGAGCTGGAAGCAGTTAGACGTGTCGAATTATATAAGTAGCTCAAACTACACAACAGCATAAATTCTGCACGTGCCACAGGCAGAGCAGAGCCAATTATGTTTTATCAGTCTCAGGCTGCTGTATTGCCCCCTTCACTTTTTGACATTGATCTAGTGGAACCAGTGCATATGAAGACACACTTTCATATTCTTTCTCTTTTTCTTTTTAAATATAAATATTTCAAAGAAGCCCTTCCCATCAGTAATACCATATGGTTCTATTTTACTTAATTGTTGCTCTACATAAGGAGACTGTAGATAAAAGTTATTTTCTGCAAAGTCACAGCTGCATTGCCAGCTGCATTACTGGCAAAAGTAGTTACTCTAACATGACTTTTTTTTTCTTATTATATTCTTGATATATAGCTTAGGTTTATACCGTCTTCATTTTTTTTTTTTTTTGTGTAAACTGCAATAATCTGATGCTGGTTATCTGCATCAAAGACAATAATTGAACAAAAATATATTTAACTCTACCAAGCTTCTTAAAACATATGGAAAAATATCCCTTAATATACATGCATGCAGCTTTGGGGAAGACAATAAAACGTAATCTGAGGGCAAAACGTGGCCACTTGGTCTTTTGAAAGGAAAGAAAAAAACCTAGAACTCTACATATCCCTCCATCCCCTGTATTACCAGGAACCAATTTTTTACAAAGTGTAATTGTGTTAGGTACAATCTGAAGAATACACTACATTCTTTAAAATGCTTAAGGATTAGTGTCTTCAGCTAGGGGGACAATCTTTCTATTGTCTCCAAAGCTCACAGTCTTGTTTTATCTCAGAGGATGTTTATTCCTAGATAGTGATCTTCATAACACGGAGTCAAGAATAGAGACATTGACAGTGGATATAGTTTATCGCTTGATAAAAGCACTATTTAGTAGCAGGAGTGAATATTTGAGTCAGCAAAGGCTTGCATTTGCTCCTCTCAGCTAATCTGTTAGGTTTTGCTTATTTATAGATCTTAGGACCTTCTTTCTAACATTTGGCCATAGCCAATATTTTTTTGGCTGTAGATTTCCACATGCTTTCTGAAGAGCACATAGTTTAAACTTTAACTTTTATAGTTAAATAATATGTATAAAATGCTTGCATAGGTATGGTTTGTACACTGAAAGCTGCACAGATCAGAGAAGATAACTGGCACCAAGACATTCAAGACACATTCACAAAGATGTTCATATGCCTATACATCACTACTGTTTTCAGAAGTAATTTGGTAGTGCACTCTGGGAGGCCTTGCTGTTTTCTCTGTCTCTGAAAATCTCAGAATATCATTAAACCAGTTAGAATTCCTAATTAGACGTTGAAACTGTTGTCATTATTTTGTTGTTTTCTTTGAAATATCATTTGCTCTTCTGTTTTTAGAAGAATTACTGTGATTGGTTGTGATTTTTTTCACTGACTTGCCAAATGGATATTGCACAAAATAAACAAATAGGATTACCAAAGTGCCTTTCTTTGTGGGATGACACTCCTCTCTCTCTCAAGGTCACTGGACAGAATACCTTGAAATTTGAAAAGAAAAAGAATGAAAAAAAAATCCCAGTTTTGTTATCTAAGTTAACTAACAACATTTTAGGAGACATTTCTCTGTCTGGGGGGAAATTACCTTTAAAAAAAGTCAGTGATATTATCCCTTATTAGAATCATAGAATAGTTAGAGTTGGAAAGGACTTTAAGATCATCTAGTTCCAATCCCCCTGCCATGGTCAGGGACACTTCCCACTAAACCACATCACCCAAGGCTCTGTCCAACCTGGCCTTGAACACTACCAGGGATGGAGTGTTTACAGCGTCCTTGGGCAACCCATTCCAGTGCCTCACTGCCCTTAAAGAACTTCTTCCCTATATCCAATCTAAACTTCCCCTGTTTAAGTTTTAACCCATTACCCCTTGTCCTATCTCTACAGTCCCTAATGAAGAGTCCCTCCCCAGCATCCTTATAGGCCCCAAATTTATTCCTGATTATTATTCATTCTTTTATTAAGGTTGACAAATCTACTCTATTAAATAAAGAGTATTTTAGGGAACTTTATGTTTTTCAATCAACATTAACTCCTTTGGAACCTCACTTCTCAGAGTTTCAGAACAACCTGAAGACTCCTGGCATCTCACATACGTTTTTCTGCAACACAATATAGAACTCTGGAAATCACCAGCTCAAGCTGCAGTCAGGACTCAGCACTGTCACCACCTGGTGACGTTACTTTATTAATAAAGTTATCAGTAGAAGTTTCCTATCAAACAAGGACAAAAATTGTGAATAAGAAGTGAGAAGAGAGCAGGTTTCTGTGTGCTTCTGCCTTTAAACCAAGGCCTCTTACCACTCATGAACTCCCATCACTTTTCCCTTCTTATCCCAAATGCCCAGTGTCCCCTCCTGCTCCAAAGCAACAGGTCTACCATGAACCCTCCTAGGACCCCATCAGACACCTCTGCATTGCTCCCAGACCCTTCTCTTGCCCTTTCTGTCCAGGTCCATGCCGGCTGAGACTACCACTGTGACCCACGTCCACTCTGAAAGCCAACCCTTTTGAATGCTTCATGCTCCAGTGGGCCCCCAGCATCTATTTCTGCTAGCCACAATCTCTTCTCAACATTTGCTGGCCAGTTTGAAAGAATGAACCTAGACATGGGATGAATGTAAGACCAAGATGGCGGTCTATGGGGATAGGATATATCTGCGGTTAAGTTAAACCCAATAGCAATTGCCTGCTAGTATGACAGAAGTACTTCTGGAGAGCAGATAAGAAGTCTCTTTGCTTCCTGTAGGCATATTTGAAGTGATTATTTTGTAGTTTCCCATATTTTTGTAAAAATGGCACTTCTAGTAAACTGCTGAAAGTGTGCATCTGTCTTTAATAAAGAAGGGACTTAATTAGCACATCTCCTCTGTTGAATAAAAAAAAGGCAGAGGGGCAGGAGGAAGAGATTTATTTTGGTGCCGTATGAATCATAGCTAGCCTAGCATGCAAAGCGTGAAATAATGCTAAAGCTGAAAGAAATGATATATAAATGGAAAAGTCATCCCCCATGTTTAACAGCAAACAGCAGATACAATACACCATGTTCTGGTGCAGAAGAGCAGTTTTCCAGTGGAATTATTCCAGATTTACACTGTTGTGGCTGAAATGAGACACTGTCCCACAGAGCATATGTAACTATAGGCGTAATGTGATACTCCCTTTCCTTCCACAATCTTGTTCAAGCTCTGCTCAATCTGCTACCCACAGCTGGCAGTCAGTAACATGGCCCAGTTGTATTAAGTGCTGTACAAACACGTAATGAAAGGTAGCCCCATACCTGAAGAGCTTGAAACTTGAGTATAGTATTAGACACTGTAGAAGAATATATCAAGCACAGAAAACAGTATTTGTTATATTGGCAGAATGAAAAGAATAATTTTGGCTCTTATGTCAACTGCTGTGATGTTGTTTGAAGGTTGTATGGAAAAGGTTGTATGGAAAAGGTTGCATGGAAAAGAAGGGGAATCCTAATATGGCTCATCAGGATAGAGCGAGTAAAGCCTCAGACTGAATTTGGTGAAATTGGACTATCAGATGTGGGCATCATTTTGGACAGAAAGAAAACCATTTGAGGGACAGAACATGGTTGTCAACTTTGCTCTCACATCAGCTATTGGAGCATGGGCCACATTGGGTGGGTAAGCACACTGCTTACAGGCTTTCAGCCCCCTCAACTGATTCTCAGGAAGGTGGCAGATGATATTTTGTAGGTGTGGAAATGCAAAGAATTAAAGTAGGAACAGGACCTGAAAGATCATAACTTGAATGTTTTAAAGAGGAAGATGATGTGTCTGAAATAATCAACCAATGTTGGTTCTGAACACTTCTAAAAGTATATTTAAGTGAAACAGGATGAAACTTGCTGGGAAGGTGCTCTGTCCCTTCCATCCAGGCCATTGACAAATAAGTTAAATAATCCAGTATAGACCCTTTCGGGACATCACTAGTTAAAGTTCTCCAACTAAACTCTGTGCTACTGATGCCATTCAGCAAGTTCTTAATCCACCTCACCATCCATCCGTCCAATCCATACTTCATGAGCTTGCCTCTGAGGATATCATGGGAGACAGTGTGGAAAATTTATACTGACAGTTGTCAAAATCCTTTTGATTCTGCCTGATATATATTGGTTGTGGAGGGAAAAAAATACAGACAGAATGAAATGCATGTTAGAGTTTCTTAAATAACTGTAAATAAATTGGTAGAAGCAGACTAGTTGTAAGCTGAGAAGCAGAGTAAATTACTACATTTAGGTTTATCGGTGTGCTACCAGAAGCTACAGACTTAAAAATATTCAACATGGGCAAATGCTGTGTCCAGAAAAAATTCCATCCATCTCAGTTATGACTGTTGTTTCACAGTAAGTCAATAGTGCCAAGCTGATCTCTGTAGAAACTAAAAATAAGCCAGAACTAGGCATGTTTTGTGAGGATGTCTGCTTTAGACATATGACATTTAAATTCACACCGTGCTCTTTTTGGGTGCTTTGAAAAATGTCCTAAGAAGATTTGAGTTCATGCACATGGAAACAGCACAAGAGAAGGGTATGTGGGTTACTAATAAAAGCATGACGGCTGAAACTGTGTCTTCGTTTATTTAAACAACCCTCCCTTCATTGCTGTGTGTTCCAAGGACTCAGTACAGTTCTCAGAAGACAGGTTCATCCAGTGTCTCAATGCAAGTTGAGCTGATCTTGATTCTCTTTGTAGCTTGTTTAACTGAGAACCCACCTGAATCTAGTGTTCAGTAAATGCAGGAAAATATCTGGGTGCATATTTAAAAAAAAAAATAAAATATTGCCTCTTTTCAAATATCCCCGTTTCTCCTGTCGGAGTATGTGCCATTTCACTTCATGAGTGACACTGTCTCCCTGTCCTGGGAATGTTATCCTTCATAGATATCCCAGAGTCAACTACAGCATTTCAGTGTTGAAGCTAACTAAAGAACAAAAGCTATTTTCATTTAACCTAAAACTTTCAGAAATTATTAGCAGCTGTATATTAGCCCCATTTATGCCACACGGTGCCTGACACTATTTTAGAATAGTATTCAGTGGGCTTATCAGAGTTGTCTGAGTTAGAAATTTGATAAAATTGTCCTGTTGTATTAAGAAGCACTTGAAGAAAGGGCAGCCTTGACTTGTAGACATGTTAATGCAAAGTTCTTCATTTAAACTGTGCCCTTATTTGCTGGTCTATAGTAAATGTTGAAAAATGTTACACAATAACATCTGTTATTACACAATAGTTCTCTATTTGCTTCCAAGGAGCTTACATTAACCCAGCATTGCGTAACTTTTTTCTTCACATAAAACAATGAAAGCGTATGCTGGCCTGTAAAAGACTGTATGGCCTCAAGTAATAAATACCTCTCAAAGACACTCAGCACAAAACCTCATTGTTAGGGCAGTTTTGCCAGAGAAGTTGTGCTGTCGTTCAGTCCAGTGAAGAGCAGCTATCTTCATGCTGAATGATTTAAAATGTCTCAGAAAGATTTTGAAGGAATTCATGTACTGGGAAAGTGATTCAGGATAGGGATGGGCAGTTTATGTGGTTTGAGAGTGACAGGTGCAGGGCTGGCTGCACAGTGTAAGCACAGAGCTGGGGCTATGACTACATTCCTGACCTTGCTAACAAACACATACTGTCCTAAACAATGGGGACAACTCTTCATTCATGCTGCTTTTGGAGCGTGAGTGACAACGGGATCATCCTCTTTTTTTCTCCAGAATAGCACATGACATGAAGTTCATTGCCAGAACAGTTGTAAAAGTTTTTTTTTCATCCATTAGAAATGTGATAAATAGTGGTATGTAAGTGGAAAAAAAAAAAAAAATGCATTTTGATTTCTTCAAAGTTTTCATTTATCACTGAAAATTAAAAGAGGAAAAAACCACCTTCGTTTAACTTTCCAAGAACCCATACATGTTTCTTTTTTTGTTTTCATGTTTAGCAACATGTGACCAGGGACAGCACACATCATTGCGTCCAAGCAAAGGCTTGCTGCTGCTATAGTCTCTGTAAAGACTTTGTTACTATTGTTAGTTGATTAATGTTTAAAATTGGATGCCTTCTGGGCAATACACATAAATAAAGAGAGCCAGATGGGCTCCATCTGGACAAATATAGATGTTTACATCTAAACTGGTCCCTATAAACTCCCATTGTATTCAGTGGCAAGAAAAGGACACTTTCAGGCTGATTTATCTCAGGTTAAATTAGATATCTAGAACTAGCCAGCTGAATAGCCATTCCTATAGCTCCTATTTCTTCGCACAGATTTCAAAGGGAGTTTAAGGAAACAACCACATTGTAGATATCAAAGTAGAAAGTTCAGGAAGTTGAGTCCTTCTTCTCTTAACACAAAATTGCAATGCCTCAAACTGTCACTATGGTCTCAGCAGAGATGTGTAACTCTTTAAAAAGACTACATTCAAAAATGTAAAAAGAAGGAGAGAGGTGGACATATCTATACACATAACTGGTTTACTTTTGAGAGTGTATGAAAGCTATGACATTTAAGTAAAGTCCATTATACTCTCAGGGTTGCAAGCTACAAATCAAGCTACATTTTTTCATAGGATTGCTATTGATGCAACATTTGATATTCCAAAGGGTGACAAGGAGTAAAAAAAAAAGTACAGAAGTAGCCTTGTCAATGTCATACTAAAGGATATGCTTCCCCTCCCACTTTCTGTTAATGGTTATTGGTGTAGCATGCTTTGTATGGGAAAAAGAGTTACTATTGGTAGTTCTTTCCTCTTCCAGGTTTTAATACTGGCTTCACACAGATTGCTGTAGGCCAAGACCAGTAAATCTCTGTCAATTATTTTAATGAAGAGCAGGAAATAGGGAGAATTTTTTGTCCTTTTCTTTTGGAATGGATTGCCCCCAAAAAGTAAGATGTAACATTACTCAACTCCAAAGTGAGTAATTCCAGTCGTTTGATAAGAGCATCCTAGTCCAACATTCAAGGATGGTGCCTTAGCCAAATAAAGGCCAATGGTCCAAAGCAATGCAAGTGTTCACTAAGCAATTGGAAGGGCTAACCCAGTAGAACATTTTTGTTATGCTTATTTAACTTTTGCAGTACCAAAGTACTCTTTACTTAGCTGTAGCAACATGCCTAGCTGAAGTCTAAAGCACACTGCTGCAATTCTTTGCTACTTTATCTTTTCTCTGTAGTACACCAAATCACATTATGCATAGAAAAAGAAGAAACACTGTGTTGATTTGCTCTGCATCTTTATGAATGAAAAATACACTGTCACCCAGATTATGTTATTCTAAGTGTAATCAAAGGTTTTAGTGTAATATAAAATAGACTGTGAAAACAGAGTTTGATGTCTGGTCTGAAATGAAAGGGCCATCAGCCATTAATGATCCCCATAACAGTTGGAAATGCTAATTAAACAGAACTCCAGCAGAATGATAAAATAATAGAAAAAGAGTTATAAGTTGATATTTTTAAATAGACATGATCTTTAGTCAAATACAGATGTTATCCTAAAAAAAAGGTAAGATTGAACAGAGAGAAAATTATAATGAAATGACAGAAAGCCAGAGTTTTATGTGTCAGAAAGCTGACATGGTAGCGTTTGTTATTCTGCAGATTTGTAACAGGTGAGTGCAAGAAATTAATTTGAAAAGTCTGTGATCTCCCTGCTTGAGCAGTCATGGTTTCTCCAGAGAGTTAATATGTAAAGTGACCTTAATGATGGAAGTCTGGAGACCTTTTACATACATTGCTGAGATTCACAGTGATAGGAAGTGTGGCAGCAAAAGGTAGCATACCATGTTTAGGTGCACTTTTTTCTCATCCACAAACCCTAGCTCTGGCCCAGCTAATGATTTTCTCTGCTGTCAGCTGCAAAATTTTCCTCGTGCTGACATACTTCTCAGAAACAAAGGAAAGGTCAGGGACTCGGTGCTGTTGAGGATGAGAGGTGAGAGGACTGATCTGAAATTATGTTGGCTTTGAGAAAGATGGAAACCAAAGACCGTGTTAAACTCAATAGTTTGATGATCATTCAACTATTAAATCTTTAAGATACAGCGGCAGATCTTATCTTAGGAGGACCAGCTACGTACTCCAGAGATATGAGAGTATCATGAAAAAGACACAAGACATGACCATAACATAACTCTTTAGATGGAAGAATGACCAACGAACTCTCTTGTAGCCACTGAAGAACATTGTTTGCTTGAGGAGAAGCTCTGAGAGTTGGTGTAAGATGAGTGGAGAGGCAGTAAAAGTTCCTGCAGTGGAGATAAAACTGAATTATGTTGATAGGATTTTTCTTATTAAAAAAATCCAAACAGTATAAGTTGTAATTTCCTATTCATCCAGAAACATTACTGGAAGAGCAACAGAATGAAAGCCCTGTGAGGATAAAAGACACTCTGAAGTTCTTTCTGTGCTTGAAAATCTCCACAATAGCACATTTGAACTGCTAATGGAGTGATCTTATGGGAAACCATTGTAGTGATTACCTGCCCAGAATTGCCTCATAAAAGTTCTTAAGTGTTTCAATATGTTTTATATTGGATGGTGAGAAAACCTGGGAGATGTGGGAGGATGCAAAGAGCTCTCTCAAATATGGAAAAAATATATAAATAGCAATCTTGACCCCTGACAGCTCACAGTTCCAGAGCAGAAATGCATAGATAACAAGGAGAAGGATGAAAATAATGCCATGAATGTACAGGATGAAATTAATTCTTTTTATCATTCCAGATGAGCTGCTGGCACTTTTTACTTCCAAATGGTGTAAGGAGATGGAGCTTAAAAGGCAAAAAGCTCAAACACAGTTTAAGAAAAGGGCTGAAGAAGAATTTGTTGAAGTTTTCCACTTACCTTTGAATACGTACTTTGAAGGTAAGGAGGAAGGCAGTTTAAGTCAACAGAAAGTCATATTCCATAGGATGAGAGACCATATTCACAATGATATGTTGAGATCATCTTGTGCTGCAACAATACAGAAATGTTTTGGTAGAAGCTGGAAGACAGCAGTTACCATAGCACCTGCTTCCACTGCAATCTTCCACCCAATCTCCCACCATAAGCCACCCCACCTGAGCTGCTCCCTATTTGCTGCATGACTGCTTGTTGGGTGCTAGGCAGGTTACATTCAGTTGGCGTCCGTGGATATCTAGCCCATGCAGGAAAAAAGTTATGACAATTTGGATGTAACATTTTCATTCCAAATTCATCTCAAGCATTAAAAATTATTTTTCTGAAGTGTTTTCATCTGAGGCTCCCAACATAGTAAGGATGTGGACCTGTTGGAGTGAGTCCAGAGGAGGGTCCCGAAGATCATCAGGGGGCTGAAGCACGTTTCCTGTGAAGACAGGCTGAGAGAGTTGGGCTTGTTAATGCTGGAGTCCTGGCATTAGAAATGCTAATTCTCTTCATTTTGCATAAGACCAGTAGAATGAATATGGAGCCCATTGAAACACGACGATTGATGCGTGCCTCATCAACAGAATCTGCTACTCGTAACTGCAACTTAAAGCAGCCTTCCTGTACCTAAAGGGAGCCTACAACAAAGCTGGACCTTTTACAAGGGTGTTTAGTGACAGGAGAAGGGGGAATGGATAGAAGCTGGGTAGATTTATAGTACACATTACGAAGAAATTCTTCACTGTGAGAGTGGTGAGACACTGGTTGCCCAGAGAAGCTGTGGCTGCCCCATCCCTGACAGTGTTCAAGGCCCAGTTGGAGGGGGCTTTAAGCAACCTGGTCTAGTGGAAAGTGTCCCTGACCATGGCAGGAGGGTTGGGATTAGATGATTTTTCAGGTCCCTTCCAATCCAAACCATTCAGAGAGCAGACTTTGGCCTCTAGAGAGCAGAATTTGGCCACTTCAGGAACCTGCTTAGTAAGGTTTCATGGGATATGGCCCTAGAGGGCAGGGGGGGCCAAGACTGTTGGTTGATATTCAAGGATCACCTGCCTCAAGCTCAGGAGTGTTGCATCCCAACTAGAAGGAAGCACAGCAGGAGAGCCAGGAGACGACCTTGGATGCATAAGAAGATGCTGAGGAAAATTCAAATGAAAAAAAGAGGCTTAGAAAAGGTGGAAATGAGGACAGGTGGCCTGGGAAGAACACAGGGATGTTGTCTGGGAAGCTAGGGACCAGGTTAGGAAAACTAAGGCCCAGTTAGAATTAAACTTGGCTATGGATATTAAGGATAACAGGAAGGGATTCTACAGGTACATTGCAAATAAAAAACAGACTAGGAAGAATGTAGGCCCCCTCTGGAAGCTATCGGGAGAACTGGCTACCCTGGATTTGGAGAAGGCTGAGGTTCTGAATGACTTCTTTGCCTCGGTCTTCACTGGCAAAGGTTCTGACCACACCACCCAATTCTTGGAAGGCAGACGCAGGGACTGTGAGAACGATGACCTTGGGACCACTGCAGGAAGGGATCTGATTCAACACCATCTTAAAAACCTGAACACACACAAGTCCATGGGACCAGATGAAATCCATCTGTGGGTCCTGAAGGAGCTGGCAAATGAAGTTGCTAAGCCACTGGCTGTCACATTTGAAAAATCATGACAGTCAGGTGAAGTTCCCGATGACTGGAAAAAGGGAAATACAACCCCCATTTTCAAGAAGGGGAAAACGGATGACCCAAGGAACTACAGACCAGTCAGTCTCACCTCTGTGCCTGGCAAAATCTTGAGGCAGATTTTCCTGGAAGGCATGCTAAGCCACATGAAAATCAACAAGGTGCTTGGTGACAGCCAGCATGGCTTCACTAAGGGGAAATCCTGCCTGACAAATTTGGTGGCCTTCTATGATGGGGCTATGGAACTGAGGGACAGGTGTAGAGCAGTTGATGTCATCTACCTGGACTTGTGCAAAGCATTTGACACTGTCTCGCATGACATCCTTGTCTCTAAATTAGAGAGACATCAATTTGATGGATGGACCACTCAGTGGATAAAGAACTGTCTGGCTGGCTGCACACAAAGAGTTGTGGTGCAGCTCAATGTCCAGCTGGAGACCAGTAATGAGTGGTGTCCCTCAGGGATAGGTGTTGGGACTGGTCTTGTGCAACATCTTTGTTGGTGACATGGATAGTGGGATTGAGTGTGCCCTCAGCAAGTTTGCCGATGACACCAAGCTGTGTGGTTAGGTTGATACCCTGGAGGGAAGGAATGCCATCCAGAGGAAACTTGACAGGGTTGTGAGGTGAGCTGATGCCAACCTCATGAAGTTTAACGATGCCAAGTGCAAGGTCCTACAGCTGGGTTGGAGCAATCCCAGGCAGAGCTACAGGTTGGGCAAAGAAGAGATTCAGAGCAGCCCTGTGGAGAAGGACTTGGGGGTGTTGCTTGATGAGAAAATGAACATGAGCTGGCTTCAGTGTGCGCTCGCAGCCCAGAAAGCCAATCGTATCCTGGGCTGCATCAAAAGGAGCGTGACCAGCAGGTCGAAGGAGGTGATCCTGCCCCTCTACTCTGCTCTTGTGAGACCTCACCTGGAATATTGTGTGCAGTTCTGGTGTCCTCAACATAAAAAGGACAGGAAACTGTTGGAACAAGTCCAGAGAAGGGCCACGAGGATGATCAGGGGACTGGAGCACCTTCTGTATGAAGATACTGGGCAAGTTGGGGCTGTTGAGCCTGGAGAAGAGAATGCTGCATGGTGACCTCATAGCAGCCTTCCAGTATCTGAAGGGGGCCTATAGTGATACTGGGGATGGACTGTTCATTAGGGACTGTAGTGACAGGACAAGGAGTAACTGGTTAAAACTTAAACAGGGTAAGTTTAGATTGGATATAAGGAAGAAGTTCTTTACTGTAAAAGTGGTGAGGCACTGGAATGGGTTGCCCAGGGAGGTTGTGAATGCTCCATCCCTGGCAATATTCAAGGCCAGGTTGGAAGAAGCCTTGGGCGACATGCTTTATTGTGAGGTGTCCCTGCCCATGGCAGGGGGGTTGGAACTAGATGATCCTAAGGTCCTTTCCAACCCTAACTATTCTATGACTCTATGATTTTATGAATTAACTTCATTTAAGGGATTTGAATGTGTTCATACTTACCCAGTTCTAAAGATTATGTCTTATTACATGATTCAGAGGCAGATGAATGGCCTGATTGCAAACTTCCTAGTTAGACTTTTCTCCTGGGATTAGGTTCAGGCTCATTGCTCAGTTTTGTATAAGCTTGACTGTCAGTTTTTTATTTTTATGAAAATAGACTAACATAGCCAAGCCAAAATAATGAAGACATTGCTCATTGTAAATTAAATTTAGAATGCAAAAGTGTCTGTGCCAATTAAAAAAAAAAATAAATTCAAAATAGACTTTGCAGGCACAAGTTTCAAACCACATTATAGTACTGGAAACCTTCATTTTTTTCCTCAATAGAAGTGATGACACAACTTTAGATGGCAACATCCTGAATAAAACATTGTAATAAATACTCAAAAATGGTTATTAAGGAAGGAAAAAGACTTGGTATTCATATTACACCATGTAGCTTTTTGTCCCCTAATCTTCAGCCTTATCCAATCTTGAAAGATTTATAGTTTACTAATTCTATATGGCAAAATGACATTCTCCTACCCAGCAAGGTCAGTCAAATACAGTCCAGGCAGTGATCAGTGGATTAACACATCACTGGACACCTTATAACTTTACTGCTGCCAGGACATTTCAGTTACAGAGCATGACACTGTGAATGCTCACATGGACAGCTGGTCTTACCTTCTGGTTGCTGAAGACATAAGTAAATTAAAACCCATCAGCAATATGTTTCTTTGACATATCTCTGTTTAACTGGGAGTCTGCTCTATAAGCTTGATTGATAGCATTATTCTGTGTATACATGCATATATACTTGGAGATTTCTAGAGTTCTAGAATATTTTTGTTTTGTTCTAGAGGAGTCAAAGTTTCTGATAATCCCTCAAAATATTAGGGAAAAGTTAGTTGGAAACAGATAGAGAGCCTTGATCCAACTCCACTCAAAGTTCTCTCACTGCCTTCTAAGGGTCATCACAGCACTAGAGTGGGTGGTCCTTCTGTCCTTCACAGTAGGCCAAATCATCTCAGATCCTAACTCACATGTGCCATGATTTGGACTCACTGCTGCTTTAAAATTTCAGGTTTGGATGAGATGTACAGTGGGAGGAGTGCAACAAAGGATGGATTCTTAGCAGACTGATGTTTTTGTCTTCCCAACTTGGCCCCTGGCACAAGTTAGAACATCCTATCACTGAAACACTGTAACTACTACTACCCGTGCCCATTCCCTGGCCATTTAGTTGTATTTGATGGCTTTATACCAGCTGCAGATCCCCCTAACTGTATCCTCAGTTAGCCTTTAGAATCACTAGAAAAACACAAGGGAACTGGCACTGAGCCGAGCTGTTTGCCTTCTACCATAGTGGTTGGTTTTCTATCATGTGTCATACATCTGCACAAGACCAGTAATATTTTGAGGAACTGGTTATCAAACAGCAGCATCCTTCAGGTACTGATAAAAATTTCTTTTGATTTTGATGTTTCAGCGCATGTTAGCAGCTGAAACTGGCCATGTATATATTGAAATCATGGAGCTGTAAAAATTTATGTAAGCTGAAAACTTGCTTTCTTGTTTGCTGTAGAGTAACTGCACGACCCGTTCTTGAAAATGTATTGCAGAAAATGTAAGTATAACGATCTTTGTCCAGATCCACAAATGCAGTAAACTGCCATAACACCTCTGAATTTCTGGAACAATAGGGGTTTGCACCTGTTTAGGACCCTCACATACATGATATTACATGAAAAAGTGTGTCCAAACATCTGCACACAGCTAAGCCTTAAAGAAGTAATTTCAGGGTAAGATTAAACAGACTGCACATCTACAAATATTATCTGTCAACAAATTATCCTAATTCTTATGTCTAAGCATGGCAATTGTCTCTCTGCCTTTCTTGTCAGTAAATTCCAGTATTCAAATGGAATTATGATATTTTATCCCCCAAGAAGAAGAAAAGATTGTTCTGAATTTACTGCTCTTTCACCAAGTGTCTTATTCTTGCATTACATGATTGTCTGAAATGGAAGGGATTGTTGTACCAAAAAAATTTTGCTAAAGCCCTCGTAACTCTTTTCCCGTGCTGCCCCACTTTTTGCAAACTGGCAAGATTTGGCTGCCAAGTGTCCACAGGATGGATCAAGAGGACGAAAGGTTTCCTCCATCTTTTATGAGCTGCCAAACAATGCCTTGTTCAGGACATTTTAATCTTTCCAGGGCTGAAAAACAGTCTAGATTTATTATAAGGTGGGTATTTGAGAAATAAACAGATGTTGGCATCTATAACTTGAGCTCTTCATGCAAGATACACAGGCTTCTTTGTAGTATGCTTTAGCAGGCATTTATTTGAGGCAGTGTCCTTGAAACTAGCATCTTATGGGAAAAATAGCACATGGAAAATTACATCATTAGCTAACTTTTGGAACATACCACACCTAGTTTACTTTTCTGATCTATACTCCTCCCTCTGTCCTCATTTTTCAGTTTTACCTCTCTGCAATTCTCACTTTTAGCAGTGTTTTGCCAAAGCTGGTAAATAATGAATGACATGGTGAATATATTCAAGCAATGACATTTTTATTACTTCTTTGTCTTTGCCTTGGTATTTCATAATCGTCAGAAAAATTGTTGTGAAGTATAGGACATACAACTACAGAAACCCAATATCATTTTGATTAATTATTATATTACTTTTCAATATTTTGTGCTTATATTCCACATTAATATCTGACAAAAGCTCTTACTGTGTGAATCAGGGTAATGTCTCATACTGCTCTATCTGGTGTGATATTTCGAAATTTATTTTTTATCATTGTGCTAGCTCTGAGTAGCCCATATGAAAGAATTTGGTAGTTGTAGCTTCTCTGTATTAGGTAGTCCGATTGCCAAATAGTAAGCAAAATAACAAAATATGCTGTTTTTTAGTTATACCAATGTTAAAAAGTTTTCAATATTAATTAAAGCTGATTATGAGACTGCAATATATATTATATGCAAAGAATGACATTAAAGGTTGTGAATGCTCCATCCCTGGCAGTGTTCAAGACCAGGTTGGATGAGGCCTTGGGTGGCATGGTTTAGTGCGAGGTGTCCCTGCCCATGGCAGGTGGGTTGGAACTAGATGATCTTAAGGTCCTTTCCAACCCTAACTATTCTATGATTCTATGTTCTTAGCTACAAATAGTTAAAAAGTGTGTAGTTTTCATTAACTGCTACCTTTCTGTCAGAAACTGCAATGAAACAATTAATAATTTATTTGAAGCAACAGTCTGTGAGGTCCAATCTATTAGACAATATTTGTCACAATTGTTTTCATTAAAGAGAACCAGTCAAGCTCCTCTCTGAAGTTTTGTCAAAAAACTTGAAACTGCAACTCTTCAAAACTTGAATACAGCTCTAATTTTTAATTCCTGCGCCCCCCCGCCCCATATTTTATTCTGATCTGCTTGGGATGTGGTCTATTGCATCTTCCCCTTCTGTTTTTTATTTGAAATAAGACAAATAAATTTTCCCAGTAATATTGTGAAATGGAGGTGGTGAGATGGCAACTGGATAGATTTTTTCTGAGACAAGATTGGTAATCTTCATAATTTCACCCTGTATCATTCCTCCTCTTTGCTTAGCTGCTGGAAGTGATGGAGGTTCTGTTCATTCTTGCTTGCCTTTCCTTGCTTATCAGCAAGATCTTTCAGCAGTATCCACCTTCTTCTCTGACATCCTTTTCCAGATTATTCAGCCTATATTACAAAATTACAGAGCAAAATAGTGATGTTCCCACTCTAAGTAATGACCAGTATGATCTGAATGACAGAATAAAAGCAAAAGTCAGAGACAGAATAGGTTATAGCTCTTCCCTAGTGAATTTATCAGAAAGTGGGTGTAACTCCTGGAAATATTGCTAATTAGTGAAGGCAGAGATCTTTAAAGCAGACCTGCGACCAGATACATGGGAGATGGAGGATCACAACTTTCCATCTGTGTCTGTCCACCAAGAGGAATGGCTATAATCTTGGGTGCAGCAGGTACCGCTGCTTCCAGGTCCCAGGACGGCACTTTCAAGAAGCATTTGTGAAGTTTTCTTAGCAAGGCCATGGCCATATGAAATAAAAAGCACCAGAGCTGTTGTCACTGTTCTTCCCCTACAAATAATGGCAGAAGTCAGGAGAATGTGCTGCTTCCCTGTCTCTTGCAGAGCCCAAGGAGTGCTCTGTAGGGAAAAGGGTCAATTAGGGACGAATCAGAAAAATATGTGCAGGGGTTGACAGCTACTTCCAAGTCCAGAAGTGTGGCCCAGCTAATGGATTTCTCCCTTATGTTTCTCATGGAAATGTGTGTAGAAAAAAATCAATTTAAATACTAAAATTTGGAAAACGATGCAATTTTTGACTCTTCAGAAGAAGCTCACATTGAGGATACATGTGTTCTCACAGCTTCAGCTCAAACATCCAGAAATGTGACAACTCCTAGGTATTAAACTATGTTTGCAGACTTTGCTTACAATGGAAGCTTCTAATGGGAAACATATTTTTGTGATGCATTTATACAGTGTGCAGTAGATGTGTGGAAAATAACAGTGTGCAGCATTAAAATGTGACTATTTCTGAATTAAACTGATGGTTTTTTGTTTGGTTTTCTTGAGAAACAGCTCTGGTCTCATCAAGCTTTGTCATCTCTGTAATTTAAAACACAGTTCAAAACGTAATTATAATGGAAGACAATATATCCTACTCTAACACTAGGCATTAAGAAGCTTGACATCTATTAGTTTAACACCTAGACCTCTCTTCAAGGACTGGACAGGGATGACATCTTCCCAGGAGGTTCAGCACGCATGTCTTAAGCACACCTTTACCCTCTTAGGATAAGGGGAAGTGTTCCCTTAAAGACACCTCTCTTTGTTAGCTGCAGATTCAGGCTACACAGTGAGATTCAGC
The DNA here is from genome assembly GCF_028554395.1 of Pezoporus wallicus. NCBI lineage: Eukaryota > Metazoa > Chordata > Aves > Psittaciformes > Psittacidae > Pezoporus > Pezoporus wallicus. The sequence goes on from NW_026642654.1 coordinate 999,359, forward strand.
TGGCACTAATCTCCTGACAACAATCTCCTTCACTGACAAATTTGGTGCCCACAATTTCTAAGGATTTGTGGGTTTGCAATTATTGAAAGTCTACATTAAAGATCCAAATTAGAGATGTAGTACTGTGCAGTATAATTTAGCAGACCAAAGTGATTAGCAGAATTTCTCCTGAACAGTGTTTTGGAAATTTCTATTAAGTTGTTTTTTGATTTTTTTGTTTCCAAAACCAGAAAACCACCTCACCTCCTCTTTCTCCTGGCATTGGGAGGAGGTGGGGATAGAGAGGAAACAAACAAAAATCCCCTATATGTAAATTTTTAATTTCTCCTTGGAATATATGAAAAAAATCAGGAGTTCATACTAACTACACTAGGCCTCATTATTATTTCAAAGTCTAAAAAGGCTTTTTTTTTTTTTGTAAAAAGGGAAGATAAGACTTTAAAGGATTTGGTGACTTTTTTATTTGCTTTTCACTGTCAATCAGCTATTAGTCTCAAGTAAAGATAACTTCTTACTGGAAAAATTGTTTCCAAAGTCCATGTCAATTACCATATACTTACAAATACATATATAAGAATTTTGCTCTTCATTTTTTCAATGAAGAAATCTGTTCTACTGTATAAGTCTGACTGTATTCTATACTAACTGAACAAAGAATTGCTTTGCCTAGTGCTACAAATATTCTGCTTGCTGAAAGACCTTGGGTAGAAACAGATTTTTTCTGAAATAATCATAATTCACTTTAAATTCCACTTGGTCTTAGTTATTCTGAGGATGCCACAAAAATTTTCTGGGGTCATGACAAATCTTATTTGAATTCCGTGACAAAAATTTCTTCTGAAAAATGACTGTTTTACACTATTTATATATTAATACACAGATTTTATGTGAAGTCTCATAAACACTGCTGTGTCTTTTGAGCTGTATTATAAGTTTGGAAAGAAATAAAAATTTAAAAAAAAGGAGAAAACTGACTAGATGGAACCTGAAGAGTGGATGTGTGACCACTACAGAAGGACAAGAGACCATATTTTGTCCTAGATCAATTCCTTATTTTGATTTCACAAAATTTATGAAGCTCAAGTAAAGGTATGTTTGTTGTCTCCAGACACAGTAAAGTTCTTTTGATAATTTTTATGACTAACACTGTATAGATTATGTACTCCTATTCTGAACCATAGTAAGCTTTTAACATCACTTGCTTTCAGTAACAGTGCCTTTCAAAAGGAGCAGGATATTGTGTATAATGATCTGTCTGTTTTAAATTGTGTTTGTCATAACTTCTAATTACTGTCTGTTGGTCATTTACACAAAATACTTTTTAAACTAATTTTGTGCTATTTCCTTTCTTTCAATCACCTTGACCTGGAATGAGATAATTTTGAATTTCTTCCTTCTAATCTCAGTAATTTGGATTCAGGTATATCTTTAACAGGAAGTAAACTCTAAAAATGTAAAGAACAAAACATAGGTAGTAGAGAATTGCTGTTACTTTTAATATTGACAAAACAGAGGGAATGTCTTAACATAGTCCTCTGTAGAGTTAAATTCCCTCAACTTCCATTTAATTTAATATAGCAGATTAAAGCAGGAGGAGTTTTTACCTTAGTGGTCAATAACCAGGTACATGTTGCAGATAGAGGAGATTTCCCCTTCCTCTCCTGAGTGAGCTCTTAGTTACACATCTGCTTCCCCTTCCTTTAATCTCTAATTTAATTTAAGGGTAGCTGAGGATTTACAACACAAAGCCTAAAATGTTTATGTCATAAAATCTTTGCTTCAGCTTCTGATTGCCAGTCACTGGGGACTGAAGCTTAGGACTGTTATTTTATTGACTTTAGGATAAAATGGATGAGATTGTAATAATAAAACCAGATTAGTAGGAGGTAGCCAAAATGAAGCCTATGGAAGATGAAAGCCAACAATCATGGCCTTCATCTGCACATCTCTAGCTCCCACTACCTTCTGCAGCTGATTCGGAATTTCACAGATTTTTATCTGGTGTAATTACCATTTTCTGTTTGAAATTTTCTATAGAAAAAGATCACTTGTAATAACTTTTTAATACTTGAACAAAAATAAAACTTTAAAAAATACTTTTGAAAGTATTGTGTTTAAATATTTCAATATGGAAAATATCAGCTTTCTCAGTTTCACATAGTTTTTGTTACATAATTTCGGCTACTATTAGGACATAATTTAAATTAACTGTTTAGAGATTATTGGAACGCTAAAATCTTTCTACAGACAGAGAGAGACATTCTGAATATTGTTTTCAGTTGTGTTTTTTTTTCACCATAATTCTCCAAAGGAAACCTTTTCAATATCTCATTTTGCCTGAAGGTTGGTGATGTGGTTTCCTGATTAGTTGTATCCTTTTTCAAACTGGTTTCTAAAAGGTGGTTAGATTTTAAGATTCAGATTTGGTTTTAGTTATTTAGCTTGGATGATTTTTAGTAGAAAACAATTCTTGTCTGTTGTTTTGTCTTTCATCGGTTTCTTAGCTCCATTCTTGGACAAAAAGCTATTTTTTTCTACAAAACCATGTTTTAGTTACTCCTTGACATCTAGGATTCTTCCTGGACATTAAGAGAATAGACTTGGTTTTGAATTAAATGGCACTGGCTTTCATTGTCTTGGACTCCCAATGTTAAGATGAAAGGACAGAGTGAAGAAAAACACTCTTCTCAGGCAGTGGTTTTCTCTGAAGCTTCTAAGACTTCCCCTATATGAGACCCAAGTCTTGCTCTTGAGTATGACATTTTCCTGGATTTTTGCATCTGGGAAAATTAGTCTGGTTGAAAATCATTTTAGGAAAAGATTCAGTCGAGTTTATGTAATTGAATTCTTCCAGATAGTGTAGCTAATATTTGTCTTCGTTATACCACCTTTCCTTCCTCACCAAGCTGCCACATACAGTGCATCAGTGTGCACCCCAGCTGCTCTGGCCTGAGCAACTTCATAACAGAAGGAATGAATGAGAGGAAATGGCCTCAAGTTGCACCAGGGAAGGTTTAGATTGGGTATTAGGAAAACTTTTTTCCCTAATGAGTTCTTAAAGACTGGAATCTCAAACAGACTGCCCAGGGAAGTGGTTGAGTTGCCATCCTTGGAGATATTTAAGACATGTAGGGACATGGTTTAGTGGTGGACTTGGCAGTGCCAGATTAATGATTGGACTTGATAATCTTAAAGGTCTTTTCCAATTTATATGATTCTATGATTCTGTGATTCTAAATCAAGAGAGACCAATAATGCAAATGTGCTGGTAATCCCTGAATCTGAAGAAAGTGGAGCACTAATCTTAAACTTGATATTTTAAGAGGTATACACTGATAGGACACATGGGAATAGTTTAAAGGAGGTTTAGACTTGACATTAAGAAACATTTCTTGACCAAGAGTTCAAACACTGGAAATGTCTTCCTAGAGAGGTGGTCCATGCCTCATGCCTGTCAGTGTTTAGGAAGCATTTGGACAATGCCCTTTATAATATGCTTCTGTTTGTCTGGTCAGGACTTAGATGGATAAACTCTTTACTGGGTAAAGAAATGGCTAGATGGCCAGTCCAGAAGAGTTGTGGTGAATGGAGTTCAATCCAGATGGCAGCCAGTCACAGGCTGTTTTTCCTAGGGCTCAGTACTAGGACCACTTCAGTTTAAGATCCTTAAAAAGGGGGCGTCTAGTGCCCCCTCAGGAAATTTGCAGATGACACCAAGCTGGGCAGTAGTGTTGATATGCTGACGGGTAGGAAGACTTTTCAGAGGGATCTGGACAGGCTGGATTGATGGGTTGAGGCCACTTTTATGAGGTTCAAGAAGGCAAAATGCTGAGTCCTGCACTTGGGACATAACAACCCCATGAAACTCTACAGGCCTGGGGAAGAGAAGCTCGAAAGTTGCTTGGCAGAAAAGGACCTGGGGTTGCTGACAATGACAGTGACATTGACAGCAGCTGAACATGAGCCAACTTGTGTCCAGGTGTACAAGAAAGCAGCATCATACTGACCTGTATCAGCAATAGTGTGGCCATCAGGACTAGTGAATTGATTGTTCATCTGCCCATAACTCACTTGTAATTGGTGAAGCTGCACCCTGAATAATGTGTTCAGTTCTGGGTATCAGTCTCTTTTCCCAAGTAAGAAGTGATAGGATGAAAGGAAATGGCCTCAAGTTGTGCTAGCAAAGGTTTAGACTGTATATTAGGAAAAATGACTTCCCTAATGAGTTCTCAATCATTGGAACAGGTTGCCCATAGCAGTTTTTGAGTCACCATCCCTGGAGACATTTAAAAGACATGTAGATGGGATGCTTAGGAGCATGGTCTGATGGTGAACTTGGTAGTGTTAGGTTAACATTTGAGTTGATGATCTTAAGGGTCTTTTCCAACTAATTCCAATGATTCTACGATTCTAAGTGATCAGGCAGTTGGACTATATGATTGTTGTAGGTCCCTGCCAAATGAAACTATTCTATCCTATCCTACCCTATCGTATCCTATCGTATCCTATCCTATCGTATCCTATCCTATCGTATCCTATCCTATCGTATCCTATCGTATCCTATCCTATCGTATCCTATCCTATCCTATCCTATCCTATCCTATCCTATCCTATCCTATCCTATCCTATCCTATCCTATCCTATCCTATCCCATCCTATCCTATCCTATCCTATCCTATTCCATTCCATTCTATTCCAATTTCCTCTAAAAATGTGATGTTCGATGCAGCAATGACAAGAGCACAACTGTTTTCCCTTTTTATCTGTTCATGCTTTCTGACAAGATTCCACTTCTTTTAGTAGATGATGACCTTGGTCTGAGTTTATAATAGTTTCTCACCTCCCATCTGGAATTCAGTAACGTGATACACCTTCACCCTAAGCCATCTGCTGTAGGAATTTGCACCTAAATGCAGTAGCATAACCCAACAACACAAGCTATGCAATTATCCGATAATGTCCTCTCTCTCCACAAGAAGAAAATAAAAAGAAGTGAGTTGAAAGTCTTTCCCCTTTCCTGCAAGATGATTGATGACCTGCGCTTGGGATAGGTAAGGACAAAATAGCACATGGTCCAAAGATCCAAAATAGTAAGTCCATGAAAATGCAGAGTGGGACATTGTGGACTCACCAGTTTGCATCTGGAAGCAGTATAGCTGCATGTACTTGGCGCCATGCCCAAGCTAATATACCCTGCCCTTTGTGTGTGAACGTGACTTTTCTTCTTCCAGGACTGATTTGGCAGTTTATCCAGAACCGCCCTTCTGGTTCTGGGGTTAATGCAGGAGGGGAGAATCTGTCTGCAGCTGGCACTGTGGACAGGCTTTCAAAGAATCTCTCTGGCACCAGGATGGGAACCTGGGATGCAAAATCCCCTCCCCAGGCACAGCAGTGTTTTCTATCCAGAAGGTAACACTTGTCTGTGCAGAGAAGAAAACATTCCTTTCAAAAGATTGGTCCAAGTTTCTGGAATTAATTCTCACAGGAAAAAAAATGTTAAAAAAAAACCCGCCAGTGACCCATGTTGTCCTGTCTATAACATGGAGTTCATACAACCCGTTTTTTTCTGCTCGATACATGCAGCACATTTATCACTCAGTTTTCTCACTCTCCTTCCCTAAAGCTGTTACCCAAATGCAATCACATGCATTGACAATGTCCTTGCACTGCAGAAAGATAAACGGCATGTGACAGGTACTATTTACTTGACATCATGCTCTTTACAAAGGCTTTGGGATATAAGAGGTATAAGATTCTCTCTGGAACTGAATGGAATAGAAAGTGTCTGTATTTTAGTGTGGTACTTTAGCACACAGAAAAATTTGATTTGCTAAGTCAGTTCCCTACCAGATCAACCTGGACACACTAAACTTTCAGATACGTTATTGTTATATTTATCCATGTTCTGTTTTATTGGTTAGATATTACATTTATTTGTGCCTTATATTGTGCTGACCACATCATGTTAAACAGTAAATAGTAACTGCAGGCAAATACTAACTTTTTTGTTGGGAATCATCTTTTTCACAGTTTCAAAATTGCTGGTGCATTTCACATCAGGCTGCTGACTACACAGAAGTAGCATTCTGGAGTTAAAAATACTTGTGGCAGCCTCTACTATTTCTTGCTCATTATCACTCTCCTTAGCCAGGTTAAGCTGCCCTTGAGGAAAATGGAAATGGGAGCTTTGCCTGAGGTGAGGTCTTCAGAGCTATTCCTGTTGATCACATTTTTGGCAGACAGAGAAGAACTGGGTAAAAGTTTGGGGAGAAGGAAAAGTTTTATTTTGCAGTTAGAGCTCAAATAAACTGAGCCAGCACAGAGCAAAAAGGAATTAAAGAGCAAAAACCTAAAAACTGAAGAAGTTCCTTTGATTTCACATGCATTTGGGCTTTGGATAAATTAATTTTGGATAACTTACATGCAGAATTATACCTCAGCCAGGTGTATTTGAAAGATTTGTGGACTTTGTAAAATGTTTGATGAAGCTGGGCTGAATTTCAGATCTGTAATGAAACATGGAAGCAGGTGAGTTCCATGTGTTTTGGAGATTTTCTCATAAATAGTTTGCATTGCTCTAATAGTGACAAATTTAGAAAACTACCTTACCAGATGTATGCAGAAAAAAAGAAAAAAAAAAGTAATATGAGGACCAGAGAGAAAGCCTGAGCACAGAGTTGACTGCTGTGAATTTCTGCTCTTCTGAACTGAAACAGAGCTGTACAATGCTGTGTCCAAGCTGAACAGTCAGAATATAATGGAGGGTTTCTACAGTAGAGGTCCAGCTTCAAATTAAAAAAATGAATAAGAGAGAGAGAGAAGGAGGAAAAGTGGGATGGAGGGAGGGAGGGTTGGAGGTTTGGAGCTAGGGAGGTTTGGAGGAAGGAAGGAAGGAAGGAAGGGAGGGAGGGAGGGTTGGAGGTTTGGAGGAAGAAAGGGAGGGAGGTTTGGAGGAAGGAAGGGAGGAAGGAAGGGATGGAGGAAGGAAGGAAGGAAGGGAGGGAGGTTTGAAGGAAGGGAGGAAGGGAGGGAGGGAGGGAGGAAGGAAGGAAGGATGGAAGGAAGGAAGGAAGGAAGGAAGGAAGGAAGGAAGGAAGGAAGGAAGGAAGGAAGGAAGGAAGGAAGGAAGGAAGGAAGGAAGGAAATTTTTGCAGAATTTTAACAGCCAAAACCACAAGGGGTCACAGCAAAAGGGGTCATAAAATGAGATCTCTTTCCCAGGAGTGTTAAAATGGCTGTCTTGAAGTGCTCACAGCAGTTGGCTATCTGAGCCATGAATTCAGCGTTTTAAAGTATTGTGGGTTGCAATCACATTTACCCAAAGAGAACTAGTGATTCAAACAGATACAGTAAGAAAAGGTTTCATACTTCACAGACCTTGCAATTCAGTTAGTGTTAGTTAGTATGTCATGCTTATTATGTTTAATAGATTTTAATATGTTATATGGGAAAAAGCTAAGTATCATACTTATTTAGATAGATAGCTGGCAAATATATTCACAGAAGAAAGTTTTGAGGAACATCTTTTGCATTTTCACTGCAAATAAAAAAAAAAGCAACAAAAAAATCCCAAACCGAATCAAAACGAAACAACAAAACCCCCCAAACTTTTGAGTGAACAGTGAGCTTTTCCATCCAGAAAATCCTACATGCTTTACAGACCTAAACCACACTATTTGCATGACTCTGTGTTTCCTAACCAGACGATATCTCATGTGATATACCATAACGCTTTATTTTGATGACATGACATGGTAAATTATGGAAGTATCTAGGTGTGAGTTAAAAAGATGATGACACTTCTCTGAAGTGGTAGTTTTGAATGTCTATAAATATCGATATCTGTAAGCATAGGCATTTCCAGTATAAATAAAATTTTGTTTCAGACAGTTTGGTCACAGTTCATTCCAGCAAATTTAAGTACTTACTATGGTACAAATGGAATCATTCTAATCCCCTTCTATAGTCAACAGACTCTCTAGAGGTCAGTCCCAGAAATATACTGACTTTGAAAGTGCTTTTCTGCTGTCACTGAGGCATAACATTAGATGAGGTAAGTCAGTAAGTCATGATCTTTCAGTATGCTTGCAAAATCAGAATAGGTCTATAGAAGCTTTCTCTCACTGATATTTAAGTTTTCAGTACTAAAACTTTTAAAGCCAGTCACTGACAGTTATTTTTTAAAAGTCTGTCACTGGACCATCTGTGATCAGAATTAAAGATAAGTGTATTAAATAAATTATTTACCTCAGAGAATTACCAAGAACTACTTAAACACTGCTGCTTGCTCAGAATGAGGATCTCATCCAGTTCAGGGTCAATATAGGAAGTATAGACAAATGCTGTGCATTTAAAATTGAGGCTTTAGAAAGAAGGGGCTCCTGTGACAAACTGTGACAAAGGGGCTTTTACTGTGACAAACTCACACTTTCCTTGCCTACATTAAGTTTTATAAGCAACTTAACTAGAAGGAGCAAATAAAAGTTGAGATAACTTCATGATTTCCAGGAGGAAAAAAGCAAAGTGATCCCATCTAAAATGTAGTTAGCTTCAGTTGCCTGAAATAACACATCCTCTTTACCACTAGCCACAGGTTGGTATTATCTGCTGGAAGGAGCAGTGTTCCATGGTGAACTATATCATGGTGGATATAGTATTTGGCACACCTGCTAATGGGCAATAACCACTGTTCATTTACTGCTGCACAACACGTTGTCATAGAAGATGTTGGCATGTGTCAGTAATTCTTCCATGAAATGTTTCCCCAGTTCCCTATAAGAAATAAAATTCCCATAAGTCATTGACAGGGTATAGTGTAAGTCATGATTCATGACTGTCCCTTATGTGGCAGCAAAAAAATGTCTCTGCCCTTTATTCAAATCGCTGTTCAGAATGAACTCCATATTTTTTCTGTCATTCATTACAAGTCTGATATTATTTGCGATTTGTTTCACATTGAATTCAAATCCCTGAGTCACAACTAAAATATTTGAAAGAAGAATGTGAACAGCCTGTAGGAGCATATTTTGAATAAATAGCAGCCTTATGCACAGAAGCCAGATTCTTCTCCTCTTATTTGCACTGGTGACTGTCCAGAAAGAAGCCCACTGATATCCATACGGTTACTCCAGATTTACCAAAATTCGACTGAGCAGAATTTAGCCCATTACCATAAATCAATGGCTAAATTATTTAGAAGGAAAATGGGCCAAGACCTCCCTGACCATCTTATATAAAATTTTCTAGTGATCTTCGAAGGAATTTTGTTTGATTAGGATTTGATGTTATGATGATTCATTGGAGGGCAGTTTCATGAGCTGGTAACCTTCTTGCTGCATTAGAAATTTTGAAATTATAGGTAAGAGAAAAACCTTGTAATATTGTGGAAAATACATTTCCATGGTAACAAAGTTGCTGACGCATTAACATTTTGCAGAGTATTAACTGCAAAGGAATAGTGTTCTGGTATTAAGAATAATTTGACATAGTCCCTGCTATTTGTTGTTCATTATCAGTACTCATTGCCAGTTCAACATTCCTCAAAAAAACTTAAATCCTACCTTGGGAAAATGAGGTAGGGAATATGTGGAATGGCTGATGACATCATGTGCTAGTAATGGTTATAAATCTTGAGTGAATTTGTAAGTACAAATGTACAGCTTGATAAGTGCCAGATTTCACGCTTGCATACTTATAACTTGCAAATTCATCATGTGCAGAACTTGGGAACATCATTTTCATCCAGAATGTGTTCAATTACACCTTGATGATGCCAGACCAGAAAAAAAAAAAAAAAGCCAATCTCTATTACAAAAAATGAGGTGTTATATTTTGTAGGAGGATAACTTTAATTTATTTCAGATTTTAAAATTATTTCAAATGCTTCATTTATGTCTTCATCTAAGTGCCAGTTTTACATTTTGGAGACATTTTAGAAATTAGCCTAGTGCAGTATAAATGAATGATAACAAATGCCTAGAAATTATACCGAGTGCAGTATAAATGAATGATAACAAAGCACTAATGCCATTTGGATGGGATAATATTGGTTAGTGTGTCCAAACTTCTTAAAAGAACATTCTAAACTATTATATCGCCAATTAAGCAGCAAGGTGGAAAATTCTTGTCTTTCTGTTGGCTTAGAAAGAGTCTTAGTATGTTGGTTTTTTTCCTTATAGCCTTTAAAATATAAGAGAAAACTTGAACTTTACTTCAAAATATTTGTATTTCAAAGTGCTTCTTAAATAACTTTTACATTGAAGCAAAACAATATTACCTGGGAGAAAACAGATAGAAAGCCTTTTGTAAAAGGGTTTGGATACTTGAGTGCATTGATAACAAAATCCTTGGATTTTACCAATCTACTTTCCTCTGATTCTTGTCCAGCTTTGGTCACAGCCACTGAAAGTTTCTACCTGACACCAGCCCAAGCAGTAAACTCCCAGGCCCACTTTTGAACCCCCCCAGTAAACGCTGGGTGGTTTGGATTTAGAAAGATGAGGTTACTGCTGAGCTCAGGTTACTGCTGTCTGAAATCTCTGCAGTTATGTATGTGTAGAGTCGCTGACATCAGTGTCACTGCAGTTCCCAATGGACAGGTGCCCATCTTCCCAGCTCTATTCAACAAATAAACTGCAATTTGAATGCCTGTTGAATGTTCAGTTTTCACAAAGTCGTGCCTCAAAGGGCATGCAGTCTCCTGAGTTTCTTCTAACTCTTCAGTTCCTGACTTGCCTGTGGGCCAATGAAGATTTATATATAAGGTCTTATGGACTTGTGACCAGGCAATACAGTTGTAGCACTTTATGCCTACTTTGTGATATTAGCAAGATATTTCTATGTGTCTATTAGAGGAATTCCCCTTGTTTGGGATCAGACTTGGGCAGGAAATTTCAAGTCAGGTTCTCCAGTGCTACTGAGATTTTGTTCAGGGCTTGGGGCCAGGAACAAGTAATTAGACTCTGAAGCCCAGGGCTTGCTACATCAAAGGTCACTGAATTTTGAAACAAAATCTCTTCGGATGGAGTTGTACTTTCACAGTCACATCCTGACCCTGATAGCCAAGGGCATTCCAAACTTTTTCTTTCCTTTTCTGGACCTTGTTCCCTCCTTCTGCTCCTGAAGTGAGGTGGAAGAGTGAGCATGTGGAGTTGTCCTTGTCTCCAAGTTGCTGATCCAGTTGAATAGCAGCCCCATAAACAAGCCAACAAAACATCTGTATTTTGTCTTAACAAGTTCTCTAATCTGATGCAACACTAAAGCACTTGTGCCTCACAAGAGGAATGTGAGTGGAATGCCATTTTTGGGCCATAATTTGATTTGGGGTTTTTAAATTCATCAGAAGACAACACCCTCACCCAGACAGAGAGATTGCAGATGATTCTTCCGTATTTGCCCATTGCTATCCTCAGAGCTTGTTCTTGCAGGTCCATGAGGGTGTTGAAGCTGAAGTAATCAGTTTCCAAGTAAATCCATGTCTCTTGTTCTTTTATGTTATAAAGGGAGGATCCATTATATAGTCTTACAATTTGAAAGGAATCTTATTAAAAAGAAAAAAGGATCAGGCATGTTTCTCCAGTAGTTACATACTGTCTTTAACCGAATTGCAATAAACATTGATAATAAGTTCATGGTGCAGATGAATTTGTACATTGTGACCAATAGTTTTATTTTTTTCTTTTGAAGAATATACACAAGGTCTGGATTTGTCCACATTTTGAATTGTAAAGCCACATTTTTGCCATCTTCAAACTCCAAGGACTATAAATGAACAATTCCCTGTCACAGTATATATCACTTAATCCTTTACTGTACATGCACAAATAATAGCTCAGAGTATATAGAAGCATTCTGAATGAGCAATTTTAGGTTGATGATATAAAAATATTTTTCAGAAACCAAAAGTAATCTTGATTACTTAGATTAATTAGACAGCTTTTCTCCATGTTTTGTTCCATGACTTGTTCCATTTACTAACTGCTCAAAATTATAAACCAAGTATTGTACTATTTATGTTATTTACATGCATTTTTCATTCTAGTGTGCAATTTTATTTTCTATAACAGATCTACTTGTAGCTACAGTTCAACTGTCTTAGTGCTATGCTGGTGTATATTGTAGATCCTGTTCATGGTACAGAAATATGGAACAAGTGTGAGAGAACACAAACATGAATAAATTAATTCTGACAATGGAAGTCAGAACAAGCCAAGAAGGCATAAACACATTTATTTTGAAACTTAAATGAATATTTTCAACAATTATAAATAAAATAATTAACATCTTATACCACATCTTGCGCCACAAAGAATCAACATCCATGAATACTGGGTTATGGAAATTTATCTGAAGAACCATGCCATAATGTTTTAGTCATTCCATTATATTTTATGCTTTTGTGTTGGCCTTCCTCCCACTGTTAGTAATCTGGATCCAGGGAATAATCTCCAGGGAACTATGAGTTTGTTTGGAGGGAACTGTTTTTTCCTCACATGTGGACTCTAACTGTTAAAACTCCAAACAATTCCTCATAACAGTTGTGAGTCTGAGCTAAAAGGGAGCAGTAATGCATCTTCTTAAGGGAAAAAGGTATTTCAGCTGAATGAGCGGAAATGATACTGCACAAGCAACTTGAGGTAAGAGCAATCCAGCTCTGCCAGTTCCAGAAGAACATAATATGAAAATGAAGAAGCAGAAAGCTGAGTTACATCACCTCAACAGCACTATCACTCACTGACTAATTTTCTTAAAGTGCAGAACACTATTTTTAACTGTTTTTAAAAATATCTGATAACTGCCTTGTTTCCTATTCTCCTTGCTATTGTCCTCATAGGCCATCCATATTATTTTCCTTGGGGATACCAGTGAGTCCTGCAACAGTAAGGAGTCTTCCCCATAACCTCACAGTAATTTTTAAAGAAGGATAAAACCACAGTCAACAGTTGTGCAGCACAGGAAATGAGACAGAAGCAATTAGGAATAGTAAATATTAACATGGGGCCTTATGATGAAGATAATCCAAATTTAGGTGTGAGAATCCCCACCAGTGTACCTGGAGAAGAACTTCTCTGGGCCCCTAGGACTCAGTTTCCTTGGGTTATTTTTTTCCACAAATAATTTTGCAATGACAACTTTTTCAATAGTGTCATAAAAACTTCTTTTTTTTTCACTATTTTTTTTTGTAACTGATGGTTCATACACACCTGTTTGATTGACCTTTAAATCCGCTACCTCACATAGTTATTTCCATCAAAACATAAGCTACAATTTCAAATCTTCTTTGCTAAAAGATTTTAATTTATTCATATGACAGGTTTTATATTTATATTTTTACAGTTCTCACACCATTAAAATACTATTGGTGCCAGCAACATTTAATTAAAAGAAAAATACTGCTTTTCTGCACAGTATGAATGTTTATACAAGTGTATATCTGTGAGAGAAATTGCTAACTTCTGTTTATAAAACTAAAACCCTATTTTCAGTGATTCACATTGTAGAAGTATTGAATTAAATCTTTCCTCTATTAATCCCATTTAGTGACCCAGATTAAAAAATATCAATGCTCTAATAATAAAACAGTTAGTTATGTGTTTAGGTGTAATTTTCTGCACTCACATTTAAGTATTTCTGCAGGTTTCTGCATTCGGAACATTATACTGAAAAGAGTTTGTATAGTTTTTCCACTGCTCACTGCAGCCACCAGCAGCCTGAATACATAGAATCATAGAATCATGCTGGAAAAGACCATCTCACAATTCAGAAGTACTTGTTGTATTTGCCACTTATTCCACTGAGAATATATATGTAGCCTTCCAAGATAAAAGACGCTAAATAGCTACACATTATTAAATTCCATTATAAAATATTCTTAATAAAATTCCGGATGGAAGATACAGTAGTTCCCTTCTCTCTTTTACATAAACATATATAATAACACTTTTTTTCCCCTCCTGTTTCATTGTAAAGGTTGTGTTCTAGTCTGTTGGGCATTACTGTCTGACTGCAGCATCACAGAACTTCCTAGCCATAGAGGTTTGAAACCTATGAGATATGGTTTCAGCCAGCCAAGCCTTGGCAACACTGGAGCTATAGTTGGGCTCAGTTATTCACCCTCAGTCTCACTTGGAGAGACTTCAGTCAACCTGACAGTTTTGGACCAGATATCTGGGCTCAGACTCCCTGATGCTGATCATTCATGGACATCAGATGCCTAAACCACTCTGAGACTTGTATCTTTAAACTGCAGTGGCACAAAATCAGCATCAGCAAAGAAGTAATCCATTATCAAAATGTCTGGTAAGGGAGGGATTTGCATAAAAATTGTTATGAAGCATTCAACTCCTATTGCCTGTTATAGCATGGCATACGTCAGTATGCCAGCTCACCCATATGACTTGCTTATCAGACATGTCATCTGAGATTTCTGAGATTTTCACCTATCTATACTGTTTCATGCAGTTTATTTATTTGGAAGCAATATATTACTTTCAATGAAGTTTTCAGTAATGAAAATGTGAGAGTGACTTTCTATACACCATCAGCAAGACTTGAAGCAGTCTGACTTCTCTGCGAGTTCAGGTTACTTGCAAAGAAGGTAAAAAAACAAGAGTCTGAACTGTAATGAATTCTATTGATTCAGGATACTCCTTGATATTGTAAACTCTTTTAAAGGTAGTATAAGTGTATAAAAAAAAGGAGATCAGCACACTCCCACACTCCTGCCATTTAAGGATGTTCCAATAAAATAGGATGCTGGCCTAGAACTGTTTGGTTTTACCTTTGAAAACTCAAGGCCTTTCCTGATTTCCATAGCAGAATGATTTAAGTTCAAGTCTTATTAAACACAGCAACAAGATTCAGATGACTTATTACAAAAGAAAGCTTGAAACCACGTGTGAAAGTCACCTGAGCAAATATACATGCTTTCTGTCTGTATCTTAGCTAAGCAACCCAAGCCCCCTTTAGACTCAATAGAACAAAATAAACTTTTTAGTACAACTCATCTTAGGCATTTTAGATATTGACTTTAGGATAAACTGAGCTGCACGTTAGCAGGGTCTATTTCTCCACACTGACTATAAGTGGCCTAAAGTGATAAGCTCAGATGTACACGTCTAGACTCTAGATGTTTATAATTAGTTGATTGAATCCCATTTGTTCAATCTGCTACAGCTGGTAAAGTACAAAATTTATTTACCTAACATGTCATTGTTTCAGTGAGAATGGATAAAGCTAAGTCTTGTATCATTTTTTCGTCTATCTGCTTATGGCTGTTGTTGAAGGCAAATGCTTGAGGAGATGGACCCTAAGTCTGAACCAGAAGGGTTGATACTGTGTCCCTCTGTTCATAATCTCAACATTGTAAAACGTAAAGGGAAGAAAAAATAACTTAAAATTTGAAATGCAACAAAGTGACCATCAAAATAAAGGACCCTAGATTTAGAGCCAGAGAAAAGACAGGCCTATGAGATAAGGAAAAGCTAAACAATTTAGACTGAGCCTCTTATGACCCAGTTCAAATATTTCTAGTAGGTCACATGAAGCTAACCTACTGTGTACTACTTAAAGCATGAAGTTTAAAAGGTATGAGGAAAATGCAGTTAAATGAACTCATAAATGAGGTTGACCCTATCAAAGGTTTGCAAAACACATTAGAACTATAAAAAAGTAGCTTTTAGAAATGCAGTATTTCTAGTTATTATTTACAGTTGCCTTACATAGCAGAAGGGATTATGCTGTCCTTAATTAGGGGGTATACCAAATGTTTAAGAAATTTAATTTGAATTTGGATTAAGCTCAACATTTAGGTGACTGGATTTTTATATTACAATAAGTTGCAATGAAAGAGGAAACAATAAGAAATATAAGCATTTTATACGATATACCAAGCAGTTTATCGCACATTACGTGATCATGTAAATGTCACAAATAACTCATATCGTTGTCATAAGTAGACATAACTTATCCTTCTGTGTTTGAGGCTGGAAGTATGGGAAAGCTCAGGTTTTGTTCAGAAGTTGCCCAGCTTTTTACTGAAACATTGACATCTCTTGAGTTTCTGGATCTCTGTTGTGAAATTTTCTGTGACCAAGTCACATCACGTTCTATACTGAGGTCTGGGAAATACAAAAGGATTGTTGCTTCTAAAAACAGAAGAATGCTGTAAATCTTTTTTTCTGTTTAACAGGACAAACAAAATTTTAAACCTCCCTTTAAAATGTAACTGCACAAAATATTTTCACAAGTAACCCACATGCCAGGTAAAGAATTATAAACATTTGTCCAGCTTTAAACAGTCCATTTTTTCTTTTGAAGACAGACGAACTTATGAAGCTGTATCTTGCAATCCATTTAAGGGCTTTAGAGTGAAGAAAAAATTTTTACCCTTATGTGGAACCACTTCTATTTAGCAAAAAAAGAAGAAAAATAAAAGGCATAGACAGAGCCTGTAGTGTGACTGTTAGCACAAACCTCACTGGCAAAGTTCTCTCCTGGAATTAAAATTCCATAACATAAACTCAAGATCACCCATCCTTTTTGGGTGTTGTGGCCCATCTTATTTCTGAATGCCACATTTGGAAAACAATTTGAAGCAAAACTTCTTCCACTATTACAATATTCTTTTCTCTAATGAGCTGTCTCTGTTTTGTGCCAGTAACAGCTCTGATTTGTGGTCAACTAACATACTATTCATAGCTACTATATATCCCTCCTGGGATCCATTTCTATATTGCCAGTCCTTCTACTGACAAAAGAGTTTTAGGTGTACAAGGAACAGTAGATATGGCCCTGTTCCTAAAAGAACCCTGAGAAATGGCCCAGGCAGCACACTTAGGCTTTATGAGCAAACATATAATATAGCTTGAGTAGCTTGTAAATAGAAAAGGAGATAAAAATCCAGTATGGAGCTTTTTAAAAAAATTAACTATTCCTCCACAGTATAGATGCCCAAATGTTTTAACCTACTTTATGGTGCAGACAGAAATATTCAGTGCACTAGCTGAGACAAGCATAAAAACAAACTGGCAAAAATGCATAAATCAGCGTAGGCTTACTTGTATTTACGTTAAAATGTTCTAAAGTTTTAAATTTACAATTTTAAATTATAATTAGACAACTACATAAAAATCATATGCAAGTCAGTATAATTTAGCCACTTAACAAATCAAAGTCGTAAAATGGCAGCTTAGCAATCTTCACCTATGTCTCTCTCCCAGTCTTTCATAGCATAGTCTTAAGCTTCCCTGAAGTCCTGTGAGAGAAATAGCTTCTGTGGCATAAGACTAGAAAGTCATAAATTAAGTCTATTGTATACAAACTCATACTTTTTAGCCCTATATTTGCTTATTGTTTTGACTGCTATCCTTAGGATAACCTTTATGGGTTTTTTTTGCAAGAAATAACTTATTAAAGGGAAATTCTCAACGATATCTAAACCCTTAAAGTTTTCAAACCTACTGGCTGTACTGTGGTAAGTCTGCATACAAACAACTTTACTTGAATTTAGAGATAAACTTAATACTTGAGTTTGGAGAAAATTTAACGTTTATGTTTAATTTGCAAACAGAATAGGGGTCACCTGGAGTATGGTTTTGGTTTTCTTCAGAGCATTCTTGTTTTTTTAAGCTCAAATGTACAAATCAGTGACTGGTGAGAGACAAAGATATTTTGGTATCCAATTATACATACATCGAAGCAAAGACAAGAACCCTGTTCCTTCAGCTCCAGAAACAAATTCTGAAGTAAAGGACAGCTACCAAAGAGTTAAGCATAGCATGCAATAAACAAAACAAACCTCTTATTTTTAACAAAGTAAAGACCATGACTTTTACTGGCAAGAGTTGCAGGTTTCTGAACCTCTCTACAGGCTTAACTTGTTAGATATTTCTCAAAGTTAGGCAGCATCAATTGTTTGCCTTTCCCCCATTTGGGTCCAATAGTTGAGTGATAATCATAATGAAGTCCTATATAGTAAAAAGTTGATATAATTATTTCATAAATCATGAGGACAGAGCTAAAAAACATAACAAAATCTACAAACTATCTCTTAGAGATTCAGAAGTGACCCTTTTTATTTTTTTTTAAGAAAAGTTAACAAGCACAAGACTGTGAGTGCTCACAGTTTGCATGAGACTAAGGATGTTATTAGCACTCAACATTACACCAATAATTCATGAAGAGCAAGGCTAAATTAATCAGCCAAAATAGAAAACAAAACTGGAAGGACATTGGAAGTTTGTGTGCCAGTTTATGCAGCCTTCCTAAACCAACACCAAGAGAACACAGCTAAAACTTTTGCTGATTAAAACAGTAATAACTGTTCAGATTTTACATATTTAGCAACTGAAGTTACTAATGTGGGATTCAGCCTGCAAAACCAAATATGAAGTTAATTAAATATCTAACAAATGTTTGCGAAGCTACAGAAAGAAAAGCATTTGGTTTTCAATTTCCTTTATTATGTCCCCACCCCATGAGTGCCCCCCAGGCCCATTTCCTTTTCTTGTTCAAATTGAACAACTTTCCCAAGAAAATTAAGAGCTGGGGTTTTAAAACAGCTCAAGAGAGTTGGTTGCTCAATCGAAGCTCGGTTTCAATGAGATGTGAACACCTAATTTAACACATTTCTTCTTACCTAAATCAGGCACTGTCAAAGATACAAAGTTACTGATAATACAAACAATACATATGAACTATACATATTACAAAAAAAAAAAAGAAAAAAGAAATAAAACATTTATCATTGCACTGCTCTCTTCAGGGTATCTTTCTTTGCTTCTCATACCACAAAAGCCAAGAACTGATTGCAGCTTTTGTCCAAGCTCAGGCAGCCCTCCAAATGGAGACCAAATCAGTGTTTCTCTTGCACTTGTACCAAGGACACAAAGCAGCCTGTTTTCATTAATGAAGCTACTCTTTAGATACTTCTGGTTAATCAAATAAAGGTCTGGTTATAATTATAGGCTAGACACTGGGATGCTTACTTCATGTTGCAAGCAAGAGTAGCAGTTGCAATGAAAATTTTGGCTGTGACAGGGGTTGAGAGTGAGGGTGTCTTTTGAGGGCTTCCACTGTGATAATGCTAACTGGGTTAAAGCTGTCAGGGATATGCTAGTCCCAGCCTACATGACAATCTCATCTTCACTTGTTTCTGCTATGTAGTTCATAGTTTCATTTAGTATTAGCAGCTGACATAGTACAAATACAGAGAATGAACCTTTTACCATATTTCTCAAGGTTGTTCTTAAGGACAGTGATGAAGGCAAAAAGTGCAGCCTTAAAGCTTTGTGATACTATTAGAATCTTCTAATTCAGTCTCCTGTACAATACAGGAATTTAAACAGCTATTATTTTCTGGATGTGTTCTTTTAAAATGTACTCCTAAACTGGTACTTGTCTCTCTACAGAAGAGGAGCATTTTTCCATGTATACTTTGTAGACATCTAATCTACTATAGAACTTTGAAGTAACAAGTGCATGTATATTTCTAGCTCATTTTCTTAATTTGCAATTCCACGAGGCTTCTTTTGGTATATCATCAGTTTTTCAAACCATATGACAACTTTTTTCAGAACAATTAAGGAGAATAAAACTTGAGTCAAGTTGTAGCACCCACAAATATCAACAAAGCTGACATGAAAGAAGTCTGTGATTTTCAAACCTGAATTGTAGTGGCTGTAGTGTTACCATAAAATGGACAGCGTAGAAGAGAACTCACTCTTTTCCCCAAAAGTGCTGTATCAGCCAGATCAAAAGCTAAATTACAAAGGGGTATTGCTGCTCTCTCTACTACCTGTTCAGATAAACATGAAACATTCAGAGGGTTCTATGTGAGTTCTCTTCTACACTGTCCTTTGCATAGCTATTTCTTTAAGTGCAGGAGAAACCAGTGAATAGTAAGGTGCTTCTGTGAAGTGAAGATGAGGCATATTTGTTTACCATATTTGATGACTGTTTGAACAGGGATCCTGCATTCTGGAAGCACAGAGGCAGTGAGCTGCCTTCTAGGAGTTAATAAACACTTTTGAGAAAATCAGGACCCCTCTGCAGGAGGCACTGTGCAGCCATATAGTAAGAAAGGGCAAACCCCAAACCCAACCTCAGAGGACTCACACTCTAAATAGACCAAAAAATGTGTGAGGCGCCTCAAAAAGAGCAGCTCAGTGACCAAACCAGTGATAAAATCTGGGTTAGTTGACTCCCAGGGACCCCTCTCTGCTGCTACTAGCAGGGAGTGAATTGCTCTGGTCTATCCATTTCCATATGAGTCAGTGAGCTGAAAAAAGCATGAAGGCCAGAAAATAGCCTAGAAACAGCTCTGGGATAAAATAGCTCTTTACATAAAATTGTTTAATTTACTGTTTTATTAAAGTGATCAAGCTATATATCATCTTGTGGTTCTGCATCTGAACAGAGTGGCATAAAGTAGAACACTTATTTAAAAGAAATAAATGTCAAATTCTTGCCTGTCATAGATCCTGAACACTTAGGGGTTGCCCCTGCTTGGATAAGGCACCGATGGCTTTCAGCAGAACTCAGTGACGTACATCCTTACATAGGGTTGGACACATGCCATTCTGTTGGATGTACATTGTGTTCTGTGGACACACTAAATCTGTGTTCTCAGTACTTACATGTGACTCAGAAGGAAAGTATTGATAGCGGATATGGCAGCAGATTGCACATGGCATTAAAATTTACACATTAGGCTTGCTAGGAGATATTGCCACCTATTGTTTTCCGTCTTGATTGCATTGTTTTCTTAATAAGTAATGGGATTTGCTGCATTTTAACAATGTTATAGACAGACACTATGAGATGAAGATCTGCATTTTCTTATTGCAGTTAAATAAACATGATTTTCAAGGAGTAACATGTCTTTGTTTTAGTTGTTTCTTTACCAAACGCCACTGTAATATTAAAATTTTTAATTATCTCGAAGTTCATAGTATTTTCCTCCCTGAAGTTCCAGGTTTTGCATGTTTTATTTTTCATATGAAAAGGCTTCCATTTAGTTAGAAAAGTGTATAAAAATGTACAATTTGCTTCCTTTAAAAACAATCAGACAGCATCATACTAAACTGTTTAATTTGCTCCAAAGAAAAAAAAAATATACAATTCAAAACCAAAACAAACCCATAAAAAGCCCCCTTCTTTAGTAGGTATAAGCACTTGTTTTTCTTTTTGGCAGTTTCTTTACTGTAATACATATCTCTGACAACCTAAACTTGTCATGAGATTGTCTTGATTTTCCTGGATTTCTTTGGTCAGAAGGAAGGTAGGATGTTTGACTAGCCAATCTGTTTAGTTTTAAAATTTTTCTTTATTAAATGAAAGCAATTCAAAAGGAAATGAATACAAGTTTCCTGAAAATTAAATGACATTTTTTTTAACTTCAGATCAAATGAAACATTCTTGAAATAACTATTTCTAATTATTTTTTGTCTTTTTAATATGAAAATCTAACAATTTTATTATCAAAGCCACAACTGTTCTTTGCAACATTTTTTTTTTCTGTTAAACAAAAATGTAATTATGTGCCTTAATGATCTATGTCCTCTGATCTTTGTTGCATGACTAGTTGCAAAGTTACTCAATGACATCTGTCTTGAAATGGCTTGAAGACTCAAATGAAGATACTGATATTGCAGTATCTGGGTATGAAAATCAAAACGAAAGTCCTGGTACAACTTGGAAACTGACAGATGGGCAGTAATATTATCCCAAAGGGAATTTCCCTATCAGCTCTTCAGATCACTGTTCCAGTCTTTATGAGTGGCATTTTGGGCTGTTTATACAGTTCCCAAAGAACGGTATGTGGTATCACGACTTTTTCATCAAGGCATTGAACACAGACTATCAGAAGAAAACGTGGCAGCTAGTTGCACATGCCTTTCCAGCAGAGTAGCCTGGTTTGTGTCATCATGAAGCCAAGCTTTGGCACACTGATACTGAGAAGGAACGGGAGTCCCAATGGTCACATCAGAACATAGGCTTTGTGAAATGACACAGTGGGAAGAGATTAAAAAACAAAACAAAACAAAAACCCTAACAAACAACACAAAACTTTATGCAGAGAAAGAAAAAGAAAAGACCAAATAGCTGGCCCCTGTGATGTTGATAGAAACATTGAGTGCAGTTGTAGCCATAGCCAAACACGACAATAGAACTAGGACACATGGGTTCAGAAATGTACCGTGCTTTGTCAGAGATGACTGGAAAAATTAGTTCTGTGCATTAGACAGAGACCAAACACTATTTATTATCTCAATATTTAATTTTGTCTTGAGGCCTCTCAAAATTGTGTTCAGGCTCATTTCTTCTTATTACTGCCATTGTAGTGCATCCTGTAACAGATTATTTCATCCTGTAATTACATGGTAATTCTCTTTTAAGGACAGTTGTTCCTGGGCCCTATTCATTACATTATCTGGTTCAAGAAGACTGTTATATGATTTCAGAATTACTTACAGATGAATCTGAGAAACTTAGATTAAATTAATATGAAGTCAAGATTTGTAAGCTTTATATAGAAGAAAGCTGTTAAACAAAGGAATTGTACTGCTTTTGGAAAGCAACTAGGAAAGAAATCTAGATTAAATTAGTACAGAATCACCAACCAGCTTTCTGTAGATCCACAGATGCTTCAGCTTCTAGCATCTCTAGATTATGTCTTTCTGGAAAAAAATGCATTAGTTAAAAATAAAAATTGTGTTTAATGTTGTCGTGGTTTAAACCCAGTCAGGTAATTCGTTCGCTCACTTCCCCCCCTTTCTTGCCCTCCCCCTGCTCTCGGAGGGACGGAGAGGAGAATCAAAAGAATGCAACTCCCACGGGTTGAGATAAGAACAGTTTAGTAACTAAGGTATAACACAAATCACTACTGCTACCACCAATGATAATAATGATAAAGGAAATAACAAGGGAAGAGAATACAACACCTCACCACCCGCTGACCGATAACTCGCCCCCCAAGCCCAACCAAGCTCCGACCGATACCTCCTCCAACCCTGCAGTCTCCCAGCCCTTCCGGCTAACTCCCAGTTACATCCTGGGCATGACGTGCTGTGGTATGGAATACCTCTTTGGTCAGTTTGGGTCAGGTGTCCTGTCTCTGCTTCCTCCCGGCTTCCCCTCCTCCCTGGCAGAGCATGAGGCTCACAAAGTCCTTGGCCAAACCAAAACATCCTTGTTATCAGCTCTGTTCCCGAGCTGAAAGTCAAAACACTGCACTACACTAGCTACCAAGAAGGAGAAAAAATGACTGCTACTGCTGAACCCAGGACATTATCCACCCCTTATTCCATACCATTCACGTCATGCTCAGATCCCACATTTTCAATATACCATCACTCTTATCTTAGTGCATGGACCAGTCCCTATAAAGCTGCTGAGTCCATCTGGTCCATGATGTCAGTCTCCATCTCTTGTACCAGTCAGAGCAGGAGAGAATGTGTGCAGTGTTCACACTCGTGAATAACCTGGGCAATAGTGTCCATTGCTAAGTCCACCCCTCGATCATGAGTCCATCTCTATGTTGCATCTCTGCTCTGATGGCCTGAAGTGCCATGGGCCCACCAGGCTCAAAATAATTCACTGTCCCCTTTAGCAGTTTCTGCAGCTTGTTGCTGGGGACTCCATACAGCTGCCTTCCATCTCCGACGCTTCCAAAGCACTGGAGGGGCCCGGTGGACTAGATACTTGCCCATACTGTCACACACACCCTGCCACTCATGACTGTCCAGCCTTGGGGAAAACCTCTTGGTCCCCCTATATTGTCGTCTAACCCCAGACAAGACCCAAACCTGACTCTGCTTAACTTTTGAGATCAGACAAAATGGTTGTGGGTAGAACACAGCCTGTGTGTGTGCCAACATGGTGATCCCCACCACAATCAGCAGGCAGGTCCCAAGGATACCCAAAGGCCATTCAGAGCCTTCAGAACTCTCAAACGATGCTGCTGTGCTTGTCACTGGGGCTGGTGTAGCTGCTGTGCTTGCCGCCTCTCCCACCGCCAGCTTCTCTTTTCCTGAGTCCAGCTCTTCCTCCTCTGCCTTGCTGGGAAATGCTGCGTGGTCCCCTGCATCCTCCTGGGGCTCGGCGGGCGGCTTCCGGGGAATGCTCTCGGCCGTCGCGGAGCTCGGCTCCTCCGCGGGGCTCGGCTCGGCCGCCGCCTTATCCCGCTGCTCTGCAGCCGCTTCCTTCTGCTCCTCGACCGCCCCGGCCTCCTCCACCGGCAGCCGTTCCCTCGCGGCCTCCGGCCCCGCTCCCGCCGCCGCTTGGTCCCCGGGGCCGCTCTCCCGGGCCGCTTCAGCAGCCGCCGGCTCCCGGGGCCGCTCCCCCTCAGCTCCCCGCAGCCTCACGAAGATGGAGAGTAGGGGTGAGGGTCAGGGCGGTGAAGAGCAGCCGGACGGCCAGGTACAAGTCCACGGCCACGTCCGTCCCGCCCTGCTGCTGGAGCCCACCCGTATTACAAGCCATTGCCATAAAGCACAGTGAGACAAGAACCTTAGCCCAGGCCCCACACTTGATAAACACTATCACAGCAAATACCGGCTCTACGTAAGTTACAACGGTCTGAAGCTGTGAGATCAAGAAGAACAACTCTGATACCCAATAAATCAGCATTGTGCCGAATGACTATTAATCCAGTCAAATCTGTCGTTATCTCAACCCTTCGTGCCCCACGTTGGGCGCCAAAAAGAACTGTCGTGGTTTAAACCCAGTCAGGTAATTCGTTCGCTCACTTCCCCCCCTTTCTTGCCCTCCCCCTGCTCTCGGAGGGACGGAGAGGAGAATCAAAAGAATGCAACTCCCACGGGTTGAGATAAGAACAGTTTAGTAACTAAGGTATAACAAAAATCACTACTGCTACCACCAATGATAATAATGATAAAGGAAATAACAAGGGAAGAGAATACAACACCTCACCACCCGCTGACCGATAACTCGCCCCCAAGCCCAACCAAGCTCCGACCGATACCTCCTCCAACCCTGCAGTCTCCCAGCCCTTCCGGCTAACTCCCAGTTACATCCTGGGCATGACGTGCTGTGGTATGGAATACCTCTTTGGTCAGTTTGGGTCAGGTGTCCTGTCTCTGCTTCCTCCTGGCTTCCCCTCCTCCCTGGCAGAGCATGAGGCTCACAAAGTCCTTGGCCAAACCAAAACATCCTTGTTATCAGCTCTGTTCCCGAGCTGAAAGTCAAAACACTGCACTACACTAGCTACCAAGAAGGAGAAAAAATGACTGCTACTGCTGAACCCAGGACAAATGTACAGATATATAAATTGAAGTTATAATTTAGCTATGTAACAAGGTTAGGATAGCTGATTTATTGGCTTCTTTGCTCTAAAACTCTCCAGACTAGAAATAGCATCCCATAAAAGGAAGAAAACTTTACAGGAGGTTTTCTTAATTTTTGTCATATTCACCTCAGAACACTTTGAAAGCATAACATAATAGTAGTTGAAGTCAGAATCAATAAATTTCTATGACTTCATATCACTTGGGAATGGCATTCAGCCATTTTCTTACAGCTTTCCATGATAAATGTTCTAAGGTTTTGTTTTTAAAAGTTACAAATGGGTGGGTACTTTGGTGTTTTTTTTTTTAATATTGATTTACATTTTTTTTTGGGGGGGGGGGGCTTAAATGAAACTTAAACCTTATTAGAATCACGGTTTTATGTTTGTAGGAACAGTACATGAAATTTTATAATTTACTGGACTCTACAAAGATCAATTTTTATTTTATTACTTTTTTTCTCAAGGTTCAAAAATTTGTAGATAGTTTCCTTAATAGTCTGTGATCCTGGTGATTGAGTTTGTATCATACAGACAGTCATCGGTTCTGCTACGGCACATAGTTCTTTTTTTCTCCACCATTTGATATAATCTGACATGAAAAGAAGTAAATCACTAAATAAATAAATAAAATGAAAATAAATAAACTTCCTACTAGTTGCTGAATTGTCTCAGAGAAGACTAAATTTTAGTGAACTCACATAGTGGTATCAGTGCTAAGCAGATATTAGAATGCATGAAATACTGTTTTTTCTAGTTTGACTAAATAAAATCAATTTTATTGAATATGAGATCATAGAATCATAGGATAATGAAGGCTGGAAGGGGCCTCAGTAGTTCATGGCATTTGCTCACAGCAGGATCAGCTTTCAGGCCAGGTTATTCAGTACTTTAGTCATCCAGGTCCTGAAAAAGCACCAAGAACAGAGCCTCCACAACCTCTCTGGGCAACCTGGCTCTGACCTAACAGTGATTAAAGCAAATGTGACTGGTTTTACATATCTTGACATATTGAGAAAATATAATAAAATTAATGGGTTTTAGTGTGGTGAGTTTATTTCAGACTTAAATAAAACACTTATTTCCATTTCCAACAAGAAAATGAGAGATAGAGTCTTCAAATTCTGTGGGAGAAGGTAGCACTAATCCTTTCCTATCTGGTAACAGGGGACTACAGAATATAGCCAAGATATCTGATATTGCCTCAATTCTCTAATTTGTTTTAAGGCATCAGAGTCCATCTCTTCTACTTCCAGAAAAATACCTTATTTTTTACAAGTACGGGCTACAGGGGTAGGAGGAAGGCATGCTGTCTTGAAACTAGAAGTGGGTGGATTTGAACCGAAGTCACCAGCAGGCAGGTGGGTATCTTCATTACTAAGTAAACTTCACTGAGGCTGAAATCACTCATGATGGAGCTAGACCAATATGTATATTTAAATGATCATGAAGGCAGAGAGCAAGAGTATGAAAGTGACTTAGTGGCCCAGCAATTAGCCATATACCCAGGAGGTCCAGCCTTGTCTCCAGGAGGAACATGTCTCGCAGTATCCAATAGATTGCCATTTTGGCAATGTCTTAGATTGTATCATAGTACAATTAAAATTTCCAGATCCAGGGAATGGAAATAAAGTATTTTGTGGTGATGGCAAATTTTTTTTTCTAGTTTTTTTTTGGTAAAAGAGTGCGACCTTATTCTCCTCTGACACCTTTACTCTTCCATGTATGTGTACTGCATATGTATGACGGAAATTGCAGTTTTCAGTAAATTCATAACAAATATAACTTTAACTAGAAACGCTACATTGCTCCAGCCGGAACCATTTCCCACTGTCTTCACAAACACTTGGCCTTGGGCTTATCCTTGGTATAGCCCCTATCAAATCTAATGTTGAATTGTTCAGTCATCTTCCACCATCACTTCACTAATGGGCCCAGTTCTTATCATCATCTCACAAACGCCTCTGAACCCTTTCCCAATTCCCCTCATGCTTGGGAAGAAATTCTCATCCATGTTTTCAATCAGGCCATTATTGTTTTTTCTATAATTCTTAAAACCTGCTTCTGGTGAGGCATCAGCATTGTGGATATTTAGGCCTACCGAGATTATATGTTATTTAATTGTACCTTTTACATCAGGACCCTAATGCTGTTTAGGATTTACTACACGTAACTGTAACAGAATTAATAAGTAGTAACATAACTTATGCTAAGACTGAAAAGGGTAAGACTTCTCTGATAGGAAGACAAATCCCTGCTTATCAGTGGAATTGTGTGTCACATCTTAGCTAAAGGACTATTTAAGACCAAAACTTATTTCTCCAGAAGTTGTTTGTTCAGGAAAGAAAAAGTTATGAAAGTGGCACAAAACTGACAAAGGATGCACTATGTCAGGAATACAATTTAGACAGGTAGGCTAAAACATGAATAAAAATGTGACCATGAATAACCAAAATGATGTCTCTATTGAGGCACTTCACTGACTCATGTGAATGTTGCTCGAAGTCAAACCAATTTCAGACACTTGGATATGTTTACATAATTTTATTCAGTCAAGCTCTGTGTGCAAAAAGTATTTTGAAGTGTTGATCTAATTTGTGTGAAAAGGAAAGACTAAAAAACTAGGATTTTCTACAGGGCTGACTGTCTGAATTCTTAAGGTTAGAACTATCTGGCATATGAATTTCATAGTGGCTGAGTCAATCTAGGAAAAGGATATGGAACTGTAGCCAGAAAACTAGTGAGGTCTTATTCCATAGTGGATAAATCCAATAGATATTGACAAGGAGGTTCTTGCAGGATCAAAGCCGTGCCTCTAAAGCTTAGACTGAAAAATAAAATGTAGATGGGGTGAATGAAATGTAGAGGAGCAATACAGCACTTGAGCATTTGGCCTCAGTCCTTCAGGAAGCACAAGTTTTGCCACAGATAAAGTCATTATTTTATTTTGTTAAAAAAAAAAAAAATCTGTTTTCTTAGCCATTAGGTCAGAGTGGTGGGACATTTTCTACCATTGCTTCACAGTCTTTGGAACTAGAAATGCCCTTCCTTCCCCCTCCCCTTTAACACCTTCTTGCAAGTCCAGGAGCTGGACCTCAAAGAGGAAAACCACCACCACCAAACAAACAGCTAAAACCTAGGCAGTCTTATGGGAACAATACAATTGCCACCTTGACAAGTGAGGAGGACACCATAAACAAGTTCATCATGTTTGCTTTTCTTAAGGGCAGGATTTTTTTTCTTCATGCATATCCAGTTTCAGGCTGCTTTGAAGGCTATGTCCTTCACTCCTCTGCAGCTCTGAAACAATGAACATGAATAAAGAAGGCCACCAGGGAAATTCAAGCATTTCTTTGGCCTTCTTTAGCATCTCTGTTGATTTTATCACCACTAAGAAACTGGAAAGTTGGCAAAAGCTGAGGTTTACTGTATGGATGGCTCAAATAACCTCTGGTGTTGGAAAATGCTTAAGATTTAGTTTTTCTGTGCCAGATCAAAGAACAAACATCAGTTGCTATGCAGACTGAAGTCAGTTTAAAGTGAGTTTTGAAATATGACTTCAATATGGTTTTATTCTTTAGTAAATATTTTAAAATGTTTATACAAAATGCTTGTATCTGGTCTGTAGGAAAACTTCTGAATGTCACAGATTGAGGCAATCTATGGCACAAACATCCTAATCATAATATAGCAGACTTCTTGAGAATGCTGTTTCCAGTACTTCTGTCATTATCTTAATTTGAGCCAGGATTTTACAAATTAGTAAAAGTAGATGATTCTTATTTACTCCATTTTAGCATTTACTCCCACTGATTTTATGAAATCCCAAAAGTGACTTATTTCTGAGGCAAGGATCCCCTTACCCTCAACTAGATGAAAGTTTTGGTTGTTTTCCAAGTGCAGAAAATGCAAGTGCCCTTCCTGCTAGAGATTTATGGAAACATTGATAGATTTCAATAGAAAACATAGTATTAGACAGTATACTCTCAACAGTGTTTTCACCAAAGAAATCGTCACATAGGATCCCTCCATTACCTATGATATATTTTGAGCATAAATCCATAAATTCCTATTTCAAGCAATTTTTCACAGAAACAATATATTTCTGTAGAAAACTCGATTGCAGTTCTTTTAAATGCTACAGGGCATTTCATTAGGGAACTATTTATCTTATAAAGTATAAAATATCTTCACTTAAAATGTATTGTAGACAAATAGCTTAAAAGTATCTGTACCTATTTTCCCTCAAAGCCATAAAGAATTTTGGAGATTAAATTAATTTTGCCTTTTTACCAGCTTTCATCCTTTTGACATATTACAGACAGGCAAATTCTTTCATAATATAATAGTTATGTCAAAATAAAATAGCCCACCAGCAACCTGGCCATGAAACAGTCCCACAGGTTGTTCTAGACCTGGACCAGAAATGACTTTAGAAGAACCAGCCAAGCAAATGTGCCAGCTCATTTTCTAACTGCTGGAAAATTTAATTTCATAACTGGCATGTGGGTGTTGCAGCTACCCGGCTTGCTTCAGACTGTCCAGATTTAGAGTCAACAGAGGATTAAACCAAGGGACATCACTTGTATCCCACACCACACTGAACCCTCTAGAGGCAGCCAAGATGATACTGTTACATTTAGTTATTAATGATTTAATACATGTTTATTTCAACACTTTGTGTCGTTAGCCAGTGATTTCAGCACACTTTCAAGAAAAGACCATAATAATGGAATTTACCAGAGGATTAATGCTTCATCTGTGCATAATGCACACAGCTGAAAAGTAGAGGAGGTTTTTCTGACACCATCGCTGGTAACCATGTACTGTAGAAATAATTACAGTGAGGATTAGATCTCAAAAGTTGAAGTCTGTATCCAGATTTTACCGAAGTTCAGGTATGTGGGTTTGATCCAGCCTGCCCAAAATACAAGCTCCCCATTAACATAATGTTTCTAATAGCATTTCTTCAAAGCTCAGAGCAGCTCAGATGCAGAGATTGATTTCTGTCCCATTTTCATTCAGTTGCAATTTATAGATCATTGTTTTAAACCTTTGTGTACATTTATGATACAATATAAATAACAATAGAGACACAACTGCAAAAAACATATCATTTATAATGTTACTGCTAGTCAAAGACAAAATACAAAATCTGGGTTTAAATTACAGTATTCTGATCCAAACAGAGATTCTTCACCTATTCAGTCATTTACATTGTCCACAAGCATAAAATAAATGGATAAATTAACTATTGCCTTACTGCTTCATCCAAGAGTGTGCAAAAAAAAAACAAGAAAAAATAAAATGAGGAGAAAATAGTCTACGATTTGTAGCAATTGCAAGTCAGCATGAGTTATTTATAATTTGTGATCTGTGGCCAAACACTTTGACACCAGTGGCCACAGTTTATCAGATATGGATATAGACGTTTTCCTTACCAGAAAGAGTAAGATATTTGTACTTTTCTTGTAAGTTTATACATCAGCTATAAAATATGCAAGAAAGGGATCAGCATTTTGATATGGTGTCATTGCAAGTACATTTGTTTGATCTGTTATCAGTAAACTGTTTAATTATTTAACATCTGCAATTTTTAAAATTTATCAGTAAATTACTGATAACTGTTTTGATTTCACATGGCAACTGGAATCGTATCAAACTCCTCTTCCACCTGATTTTACTCAATTTTAGTAAATAGTTCTTCATCTGTTTGGTGAGGTTTCAATTCAGGCACCCCACAGAAAGTTGGCTTCTGTTCCTTTCCAAATTTATTAAGGTGCTGCTGCTGTTACATGGTGTTTGCATGGTTTTGTTTATCTGGTTTTAATGGCATAATTCAGCTGTGACACTGATTCCAAGTAATATGACTGAATTCAGGTGGGAAGGCAGTTTCCTTTGCAAAATCAGCTACTTAAATTGAGGATCTCTGCAAAGAGATCCACAACTGAATTATCTGCCTTGTTACTCTTAAACCTGGTGCCTTCCTGATAAAACTTAGTCTTACTGATAGGACTAGCAGGTGGATGAAGGTATGATTTGCAAAGGTAAGCAATGAGTTTTTGTTCTATTTTCTGTAAGAGATCAGATACCTTTGAAGATAGTTAAATACTCACTGTGATAAAGGAGTCACTCAAAATTGGTCACTTTTGCAAATTTTTCCATAGTATCAAACACAGAAAACAACTGAATTTTCTGAATAAGCTGCACAGAAATTTTTGATAAATGGGTTTCTGCACACTGAAAACAGTTGCAATGTATTAAATGTCAAAAAATATAAAGTCATTACTTTCCATTGCATTTTATTCAGCTCATGCTGAATGCTATTAAGTTACATATGACGTACGATGCTATATTAATATTTCATATATATGATCTAATATGAATAACATCCCCAGGTTTGAAAAATGAGCTACTCAGAAGAAAGGCATAATTTGGACATTATTTCCTACTGGTGGTAATTTTTTCATTGCTGGGGACAATATTGCTAACTAAAAACTCCAGACACTCTGGGCCAAACACTTTTCCTGTTATTCAGTTTATACTCAATAAATGTCCCCTGAAATGATGAAAGGATGTTACTATTTGATTCTATAATCCATACAATTCTTTAGCTGGACATCTTGACACTCATGGCAATTTTTTTTTAGATGTAAATCAAATTCTTCCATTCTTGTCCTTATATTTTCTGCACCCTCTGTCCGTGGGCTTCTTCTAACCATTACTGTTGCTACTGTTGAAGAACTGAAGCATCTTTTCCTAACTAGCAATCTTAGCTGGCAGTGATCAAGCTGTTCTTACTTTGGATGGGCACCCTAACCCTGCATTCCCTTCTCTACTGCTTGAACTTCTAGCCATTTTGTATTTTTTCTGAGTAGTCTTTTTCTCTCAAGAGACCCTTGAACTACTCATTAGGATCTCTAATGTAGCTCTCAGGATCATGCAAGCATCTATACCAGAAGCAGACCTGGCAGTAAAGTCAGATAAGTGTACATTAAATTTTTCATTATATTTTCATTTCCATCATTCACATTCACACTTTAAGACTCAGAGAATTCTTGGGTAGAGATCCTGATGTACTTCAATGAGTACGTATTTAAATTAGTTTGTATTTATTTTTATTCTTGCACTACTTGTCTTCATTTTTTCCATTATTTTAGTGTTT
Source organism: Pezoporus wallicus (assembly GCF_028554395.1). Classification (NCBI taxonomy): domain Eukaryota; kingdom Metazoa; phylum Chordata; class Aves; order Psittaciformes; family Psittacidae; genus Pezoporus; species Pezoporus wallicus. Next base: position 1,031,830 of record NW_026642654.1, read on the forward strand.
TACAATGCTTCATTATCCAGACCATACACTGGGTAAATGTTTTTATACTATTCACTTCTAAGCCGGGTGTTACATGAGAAGCAGATAAAAAGTGCTCCAGCATATATGCTATGAAGCAGGTATGGATTCCTCTGGTATGGCAGGGAGGCAAAGAACAACACAAAAGGAAGATACTCACTTCAGTGCTAGCAGAACTATTCTGAAATAGTCCTTACAGACATTAAACCCAATGGTCTATTTCCCTTTCAGAATTTTTGTTCCATTGTATAGCTGTGCACTTCAATTATGTCTCAACTTATGCTGATGGAAGACAGAAGGCATTTGGCCTTTAAAACTGCATTTGTTCCCATTTTTATGAATTGAAACCAGATTCCTTTGCTGTTTAATTTCATAGAATAATAAAATCACTTAGATTGGAAAAGACCTCTTGAGGTCTTCAGTGTCCTGCTCACAGTAGGGTTAGATGCCAGGCCAGGTTTCTCAGGATTTTTCCCAGTTGTATCTCGAAAGCCCACAAGAATGAAACCAGCACAACCTCCCTGGGCAGACTGCTCCAATTCTGGACCATCTTGATGATGAAAAGGTTTTTCTTTATAACCAGTCAAAACCTTCCCTGTTTCAGTTTATGACCATTGCTTTTCATCCTCCCTCTCACCACACACTTTAGTGAAGTCATTGATCTTAGAATCATAGAATCATAGAATAGTTAGGGTAAGAAAGGACCTTAAGATCATCTAGTTCCAACCCCCCTGCCATGCGCAGGGACACCTCACACTAAACCATATCACCCAAGGCTCTGTCCAACCTGGCCTTGAACACCGCCAGGGATGGAGCATTCACAACCTCCCTGGGCAACCCATTCCAGTGCCTCACCACCCTAACAGGAAAGAATTTCTTCCTTATATCCAATCTAAACTTCCCCTGTTTTAAGTTTTAACCTGTTACCCCTTGTCCTGTCACTACAGTCCCTAATGAAGAGTCCATCCCCAGGATCACTATAGCCCCCCTTCAAACACTGGAAGGCTGCTATGAGGTCTCCATGCAGCCTTCTCTTCTCCAGGCTCAACAACTCCAACTTTCTCAGTCTATCTGCATGCGGGAGGTGCTCCAGTGCCCTGCTCATCCTCGTGGCCCTTCTCTGGACTTGTTCCAACAGTTCCATGTCCTTTTTATGTTGAGGACACCAGAACTGCACACAATACTCCAGGTGAGGTCTCACAAGAGCAGAGTAGAGGGGCAGGATCACCTCCTTCGACCTGCTGGTCACGCTCCTTGTGATGCAGCCCAGGATACGGTTGGCTTTCTGGGCTGCAAGTGCACACTGAAGCTGGCTCATGTTCATTTTCTCATCGACCAACACCCCCTTCTCTGCAGGGCTGCTCTGAATCTCTTCTCTGCCCAACCTATAGCTGTGCCTGGGATTGCTCAGACCCAGGTGTAGGACCTTGTACTTGGCATGGTTAAACTTCATGAGGCTGGCATCAGCCCACCTTACAAGCATGTCAAGATCCCTCTGGATGGCATTCCTTCCCTTCAGGGTATCAACTGAACCACACAGCTTGGTGTCATCGGCAAACTTGCTGAGGGCACACTCAATCCCACTGTCCATGTCAGCAACAAAGATGCCGAGCAAGACCGGTCCCAACATCGATCCCTGAGGGACACCACTCGTTACTGGTCTCCAGCCGAACACTGAGCCATTGACCACAACTTTTTGCGTGCGGACATCCAGACAGTTCTTTATCCACTGAGTGGTCCATCCATCAAATTGATGTCTCTCCAATTTAGAGACAAGGATGTTGTGTGGGACAGTGTTGAACGCTTTGCGTAAGTCCAGGTAGGTGACATCAGCTGCTCTTCCCCTGTCCATCAGTTCCATAGCCCCATCATAGAAGGCCACCAAATTGGTCAGGCAGGATTTCCCCTTAGTGAAGCCGTGCTGTCTGTAACCAAGCACCTTGTTTTTTGTGTGCCTTATCATGCCTTCAAGGAGAATCTGCTCTAAGATTTTGCCTTCTTCCTGAAGGTATGGGCAGGCTGCTGTTATTTCCCCAAAACCATTTCTTCTCTAAGAGAAGCATGTCCAGCTCCCTCACCTTCTCCTCTTAAAGCACATACTCTAGCCCTGAAAATCTTGAAGTCTCTCCACTGTACTCTTTCAAGGTTATTGATATCTTTAAACTGAGAGGCATGAAAATGGATGCAGTACTCCAGATATGGTCTAATGAGAACCAAATAAGAATAATCACTTCCCTCAGCCTCTTGGCTGTTTTTTCTGTATGCACCTATCATTCATCTGCCAGGGTGCAGTAAGCACTCCTGGAAGGTAAGTTCCACTAAGCTTTATGGATTTATATCCCTCTGAGTCACATGCACTAAATAGCTCTATAGAGGGCCCTAGCTCTCCTCATTCACTATATAGGGAGCTTAAATTGATTAACGCTCTTTGTCTACATCTAGCTCACATAAGTTAATCCTATAGGTTTGATAAAATATGCATACTGTGAAACCTTCTGAGATATGATATACGAAATTATGGCGTTTGACACTGTCCCACACAACATCCTTGTCTCTAAATTGGAGAGACATCAATTTGATGGATGGACCACTCGGTGGATAAAGAACTGTCTGGATGTCCGCACGCAAAAAGTTGTGGTCAATGGCTCAGTGTTCGGCTGGAGACCAGTAACGAGTGGTGTCCCTCAGGGATCGATGTTGGGACCAGTCTTGTTTAACATCTTTGGCGCTGACATGGACAGTGGGATTGAGTGCGCCCTCAGCAAGTTTGCTGATGACACCAAGCTGTGTGGTTCTGTTGATACGCTGGAAGGAAGGAATGCCATCCAGAGGGACCTTGACATGCTTGTAAGCTGGGCTGATGCCAACCTCATGAAGTTTAACTGTGACAAGTGCAAGGTCCTACACCTGGGTCGGAGCAATCCCAGGCAGAGCTACAGGTTGGGCAGAGAAGAGATTCAGAGAAGCCCTGCAGAGAAGGACTTGGGGGTGTTGATTGATGAGAAAATGAACATGAGCCGGCTTCAGTGTGCATTTGCAGCCCAGAAAGCCAATCGTATCTTGGGCTGCATCAAAAGGAGTGTGACCAGCAGGTTGAAGGGGGGGATCCTGCCCCTTTACTCTGCTCTTGTGAGACCTCACCTGGAGTATTGTGTACAGTTCTGGTGTCCTCAACATAAAAAGGACAGGGAACTGTTGGAACAAGTCCAGAGAAGGGCCACGAGGATGAGCAGGGCACTGGAGCACCTCCCGCATGCAGATAGACTGAGAAAGTTGGGGCTGTTCAGCCTGGAGAAGAGAAGGCTGCGTGGAGACCACCTAGCAGCCTTCCAGTATCTGAAGGGGGCCTATAGTGATCCTGGGGATGGACTATTCATTAGGGACTGTAGTGACAGGAGAAGGGGTAACGAGTTAAAACTTAAACAGGGGAAGTTTAGATTGGATATAAGGAGGAAATTATAAATATATATATAGGGTGATGAGGCACTGGAATGGGTTGCCCAGGGAGGTTGTGAATGCTTCATCCTTGGCAGTGGTCAAGACCAGGTTGGACAGAGCCTTGGGTGATATGGTTTAGTGTGAGGTGTCCCTGCGCATGGCAGGGGGGTTGGAACTAGATGATCCTAAGGTCCTTTCCAACCCTAACTATTCTATGATTCTAAGAAATTTAACAACCACCTTACTACAAAATGGTCACTAAAGCAACACAACAATATTCTACTTAGACATAAATTTGAATAAGCATAATTCCAGAACAAACTTCCAAGGAAGAGGAAAACCTCAATCCAAGCTGAAAGAATGTGAAAAGGACATATTAGATAAAGGATTCTTCACTACCCCCCCATCACAGCTCTCTTCCAGCCTTGTTTCTGTTGTAAAGTTGTCTAGGATGTGAAATTATTTTTGGACAATCTAGAAAACATGAAGTATAAAATTTTAAGAAAAGTCACCAGTTCAGACAAAATAGATATTTCAGGCAAGCCCATTTTGATGTCCACAGCCCAATGAAACAGTGGGGAATCTTAGGTTTCAGCTTGTATACCCTGCTAATATGACAGAACCATGATGTTCCAATAGAATCATAGTGCCTCACCACCCTAACAGGAAAGAATTTCCTCCTTATAGCCAGTCTAAACTTCCCCTGTTTAAGTTTTAAACCGTTACCCGTTGTCCTGTCACTACAGTCCCTAATGAAGAGTCCCTCCTCAGCATCCCTATAGGCCCCCTTCAGATACTGGAAGGCTGCTAGGAGGTCTCCATGCAGCCTTCTCTTCTCCAGGCTGAACAGCCCCAACTTTCTCAGCCTATCTTCATACAGCAGGTGCTCCAGGGCAAAAGATCCTCCTGGCAAGTCCTGTCTTTTGTTCCTCTTGGAAGAGCAGAAAGAAGTAAGGCAATTCACAGTTTAAGGAAAACCTTTTCTTGTTACTCGTTCATTCTTCAGAATCCTAAGCAATTTTTGGTATTCTTCTTCTGTGGCCTTCTCCTCAGGTACAAACAGAAGCCTACTGATGTCAAGAACATTCCTATTGATTTTGATGGATTGAGAAAAAAACTTTACCTAATAATGTTAGTGACATGGTGTTTTAGAGAAAGTATTTATTAGTCTACTGTCAAAAAGAATATGGCAGGTACCTTTCTGTCAGAAACATGAGTTGGGAGAATTTTTTTTGCTTTGGAGCAGAATATACTTCAAGGTGGAGTGCTCCCTCTTTTTGAACTTAGTCTCTGTTTTTCCCTCAACAGGCTAACCTGCCTACCAATTACCAAAACATATTTGATGGCTGCGTTCTGTTATTTTCATAAATGCTTTGAAGAAATGTGATGTTATGTAGCAGTGATATGCTGTCCAATTCAAGTTAGTCATGAGGACAGAAACTCCACATGGGTTTTCTCTTTTAGCAACTACTACAAAGGACGTTCCTATGCAATTCACTCTCCTGTTTAAAGTTTCAGAACCATTGTGACGGTAGCTAGCAGCAGAGATACTTTCTTAAGAAAAATAACACAGTATGTGAGACTGAACAGAGAAGGAGGAGCTGTTTTTCAGATCTCATGTCTGTATTTGGTTGGCTGGTTTCAATTAGCACATTAAAATTTGCAATGTCTTTATGTCTTTATTTTTAAATGGGAATAATTATGACTTCTTTATATCTACAAAGATCTCTGAAGATCTGCTAATGAGAGAATATCTTACCAGTGCAAGGTATTATTGCAACAAAGCTGATTAATGGAACTATGCCTGCAGGGGAGAGGGTGAAAATAGAAACCATACTTTTGTCAGAGTCAAGGAGCTAATGAAGAATGAGGACAAAATGCTACATTGCTTTGTAAAAAATTAAGGATCACAACTACATCTATCACCATAAATGGCTTGCTTGAATTGCTTGCATTCTCTGTCTGAGCTGCAGTATTTCATTCAACTAACCATTCGTTAAACACACATCCTGAAAGCAAATAACTTTAATGTAAATAATTTGTGAAGCATTGTTCCATCTGTTGAAAATGTGCAGTAGTAGTTTCAACCCTTGTCTAAACCAGGCAAGCTACTTTCAGGCAAGTTTGGGAGGTAAATGAACTATCTGGCTGCTTTTCTTGGCAACATCTCTATTAGTGGGAGGTGGCAGTAAAGAGAACATGAGGAAGACTGAAAATGTTTACTTAAAACTTTAGCCAAATGGCTAGGGAGAGTTAAGATAAATCATAACTGTCAATGATGACAACTTTAGACTGCTACTAGTTCACTCCTGTTTATGCTGTTTTAAATGCTGCACTTAGAAACATTTTGGAGCAGACTGAATTTTTATTGACAGATGCCATAAGTTGTTTAGATGTAAATATTTTGGACTTGATTCTAAGAGTGACATGGAAGATTTGCAGGAAAAAGTCTGTAAAGCTTCACACAACACTTGAGAGATAATATTTTTTAAGAGTGCCTCCAAAATATGCTTCTGTGACTCATATTTCCCCAAAGAATAAGGTCCATAGATCAATGCAGGCTCATTACACTTTCTCACACACACAAAAGCCAAAATCAAATGTTACAGCAATTGACCATATGGGATTATTGAACTGGGTCAGATTTTTTCCTTTTTTCCCCACTCTTCTCTTGAGCACCTTTCCCCCCACCCTCCTTTTTTCTTTTCTTTTCTTTTCTTTTCTTTTCTTTTCTTTTCTTTTCTTTTCTTTTCTTTTCTTTTCTTTTCTTTTCTTTTCTTTTCTTTTCTTTTCTTTTCTTTTCTTTTCTTTTCTTTTCTTTTCTTTTTTCTTTTCTTTTCTTTTCTTTTTTTTCTTTTCTTTACTTTTTTTTCTTTTCTTTTCTTTCTCTTCTCTTTTCTTTTCTTTTTTCTTTTCTCTTTTCTTTTTTTTTTCTTTTCCTTTTCTTTTCCTTTTCTTTTTTCTCTTCTTTTCTTTTCTTCCCTTTTCATTTTTGTCCTTAGGCCAGACGTTCAGCCAGTAACCTCAAGAGTTTTTCTTCAAAGGTTGGGTCATGCTGACCAATGCTGTGAAATACAGTACTATGTGAAAGGGTGAATTGATCAGGGATTTAGATCAATTTATAGTTTACTTTCAACTCTGGCAGCTGCTGCTTCTTTTAACTTAACTTTTAACTTAAGTTAAAATAAACAGCACATCTAGATGCTCTTTTGTTTATATAGTTCTATAAGATTTGCTTTGTAGACTGCAATATTGCAGTACTCGTTCCAGGAGGAAAAATAGCCCAAGAATTAGAATAATCTAACCCTGGGTTCATATCCCTTCTCTGTTTAGAAATGGGAGTATTGCTAAAAGACTTTTATCCTCCAAATATCTTCAGTATGGACAATCATTTTTAGAACACACGGAGTTTAGCACAGAGGTACTTCCTCATGGACTGTTCATGTACTCCTACTTGGATAGATGAAAAGAAACTTTTTTTAGTGGAGTTTAGTACCTCGGATGAGAAGCATGCAAACAAAAATAGATTGTTTTTCAATTTTGTTCCTACACATGAAACCTCTGTTGAAGAGCATACTCTGTTTCTTGACACTGAATTCTAAATTCAAAACAGTTTCTTAGCCTAATACAATCAACTCCTTCCTAATCATAGAAAGACCTGAAATTCATTGCCCTGTGCCATCAGTTTTTCTTAACATTTACATTCTGGTTTTAGGGATTTCCAACTTTCAGTCCTGATGAGGCAGAATAGTATGGTTAATATTAACTATTGGAGTTCCACCAGACTTTACAAAGAAGCTATTGACTTTCAAATCCTGCTTGAAAAGCCTGAGCTTATTGAAACACCACGCCTTTCCTTTCACATTCTAATCTTCCCTCTAAGATCAGGCATTGGTGTGTGGAAGAACTAGATTTGTTTCCTACCCAGCTACTGGCTGCTCAGGAGAGGACATGCTTTTAACATCTTCTCTGAAAACTTTCACTTTCTGAAAAAGTTTAAAAGATTCACTGACTCAGAGGAGAAGAAACTTGCCTCTAAAGGCCTGACTCACTCACCTCTACAGGAGACACATAGCCAAGATTTTCTGAGCCTCCAACCCTAACTATTCTACAGTTCTATGATTCTATCCTTGCTTAAAAGCCTGGTTTTGTACTTGACTTTGTTCATGGCTGCTCAAGCTAAATACACAGGCAACCACTAGCACTTGAAACTCACCAGTCTGATGTATAACTCTTAACCACTAGACTAGACAGTAACCTTAAATTCTTAAGGTTAAGTTCTTAATCTCTTGCACTGCAAATTTTCTAATTCCCAAGTAGAGCAGAGGACCCTTAACCAAGGCTTTCTTGGGGACTGTTCTTCATTGCAAAGAACTAGGTACATATCTCATGACCACATGTCATCAAATGGCTCATGTTCACTCCGCTTAGAACTAGGTCTACTTATAGCAGAGTTTCTTGGAAAGAACAGGATGGACTAGCCTAAAACAGTCAGGGAGTGCACTAAGCAGTGTTGAACAAGCATTCAGCACTTCAACTCTTTCTTATGCCTCTTTTAATTTTAGAAACATCAGTATACTCAAGAATTTCTCTGAAAAGTTTTATGCTTCTAGTTCAGGACATTAAATTCTTCTGGAGATGAGATCTCTTCAAGTTAAATTAATCAGTCTAAATTTAAGGGAGCAATTAATCTGCTGAAACAGAGAAATTAAGTACAGTTCTAGATATTTTAGAATCTTATGTGGGTAACAGCTACAATCTGGGATTTAAAAGATTCATACCCCTCTGGAGGGGCAGTCAAAATCCTGTAGGAGGTTGAGCTACACATCTTGAATGGATATCTCAATGAATCTGCATCTTCTAGCAACTGATTAGCTCCTTGGCTATATTTTTAGAAAGGCTAGAATTTAATTTCCTTCAGACAGCTAAACTTTGGAGAGCTGCAATGTAGATGTCTACATGTGAGCTCCACTTTTAGCCAGAGGAAATCCAGACATAGAGTCAGTTTCCTAAATACAGGCACCCAGTGGCATTTGTATTTTTCTTGGCCTACAGCTACTATTCCAGAAAATGTGGATTATCCAGAGGTTCTCCCTCATGTCTACAAGTCCCATGTGGGTATTTCAGGTATACTCAAGCAGTCAAGATGCTTGAACAAATTAATTGAGCAGATGGTTTGCAGTTAATAAATGAAATAGAACCTAGAGAACTGCATATTGCTACTAAAGAGCTACCTTGTGTCTTACATATTGCATTAACTGCTTTGATGATGGATTTATTTCATTTGCCTGAACAGGAGCATCCTACACACCCAGGCCAGAGAAACCTTCACCATAGGATCCATGGGGATTCCAAGAGACAACTAATGGAGAGAAAAGAGGACTTCCGGATATGACTCATTTCTTCTCAATGATTCCTAAAATAGGTAGAGTTGGACACTAGAAGAGCCTATTTCTCCACAGACTGCAGAAACAGTCTAAGGTGACTAAAACAGGTCTTTAGACCTCCATTGTGAATTCAAGTATATCGTGCCATTTGAGATACAGCAGACTGCCTAAGACATCTGCAAATGGCTGTGACACATAGCATAAAATCTACAAAAGACCAACACCCTTCTATGGCGGATTTTGTCTGGAGGTCAACCAGTGTTCATCCTGAATCTTCTCAAATGACTCTGGAAGACTATGTCTAGCAACTGAATTGGGCCTTCTAAGGAAAACCAATGTCCTTTCATGGAGGATCTTTTACTGGCAGCTGAGAGCTAACAGGAGTGTAGTTGCAAGTTTCTTTTGACTTGACACATTACTGTCACTGATAATACTGATTTAACAAACTGAACATTTAGTCTGGCCCTGATGTCTGCAGCTGGATTATAAGAAAAGGAAAAGTGCTGAATTTGAAATTAGGGCCAATGGTTCAAAAAAACCCAAAAACCAGAGACATAACTGAACAGGCTTTGATGTAATAATCAAGTCTAAAGAAACTAAGAGTTTCACAGCTAAACCAAGAAAAATCCATAAGTAAATCTTAAAAATGATTTCTGTGAAGGGATTCTTAGAACAGAAATTTTTCAATATAGACTTGGAAAAATGAATTTTTCAAATATTCTTCAAAACTTGGCTTCATGTTACGTCCCTGAGATTCACAAAACAACCAGTTTTATACATAACAAAAATAAATTTTATCCCAGAAAGACCTTCCTTTATAAATAACAGTCAATCAAATATGATTACAAAATTTGGAAATCTAAGTTGGAATGGAAACTGGTTTAACTCATGGCATAGACATCCTCCAACAACAAAACAAAAGCCTACAATATTTCAACTATCTTTCAAAGGCTTTATGCATTGCTGAACACATTTTGAAAACTTCTGTTGTAAAGACTATTGGCATCGCAATGTTCAGTATAAATCTGTAAAGATGAATCTGTTCAAACTTTATGGAGCAGCAGTGGAAATCTTTGAAGAACTGGGGACCCTTAAATAGAAATCTGTGGGGAAAAAAGGTGCAAGGATTCATGAAACACTTTGGGTTGCTTTCCAGTAGAGTACTGGAAAGATTGTTTTATTTAGTTAACATACCACAAATGAAATTAATGGATAATACAGTACAGCTCTGCACAAAGTTGAAAAGGGCATTCTCAAGGAATCGCAGTCGCATCACTACGGTATTTCATACAGAATACAGTAAAGGACATGTTATAAAGTAAATACATAGTGCTAAACTAACAGAGATAACAAGAATGATTTAGAAAGAAAAGGTCCTGGCTAACTTGATGCTTCAGGAGGCTGCAGACAAAGCTGATAAAACACACCATAATTTATTTGGATTTTCAGAACATTTTGACAAAGTTCCATTCTACTGGTCTCTGTTTAAGCTAAAAGTTGCCAGGATCTAGGGAAGCACATGGGAGTGGATAAAGAGCTGGTGGAGAAACAGAAAACAGAGAAGCTATGTTAGACTGTGGAAAAACTAGATTTACTGGGGCCTGACAGGGGTCAAAATTTAGGCCTCTACTGTTCTTGATCTATAAAAATGATATAGGCTAGTAAAATACACTGACAGCACATTGTAGAAGGAGCCATGAACCTACAACGTAAAGCTAGAAAAATTCAGACGTGTTTTTTGCTTAGCTTGCTTGTTTTCATTGCTCTAAAAGCACTAATAATCTCCTTTGCGCTAGCTCGTCAACACAAATGCATTTTAAGAATGTCAAAGCTGTAAGGTAAATAAAGACAGGCCAGAGGAAAGAAAAATTATTTTGGATCATATGCAAACACTACATTAGTGTGCTTAAAAGACCTGCATTGTTTGGGGCAGTGCCAAAAAATTGAAGATATAACCCCAGGTATGACACTAGTGATTTCCCTAGTTTTATATCCTTGTTTTCAAAGAGTTCGTGACTCAGTAGTGTTAATACAGGGGTGGCAAACATGACTTCAAAGTTATACAGATAACCTCAATGGAAAGAAGAAAAATCAAAACTGTTTCTATTGTTTCATCAAAACTCTTTCAGGTTCCCTTACATTTTTTTAAGATTTACTGTAACCCTAATTTTGATTTCATTAGTAAACTACTATCAACATAAGTTTTAAAAAAGGTAAGTTTCTTGTTACTGCAGGTTGCTCCTTCTCAGGCAAAGCAGTAGGACTAGGTAGACTTACATGCAGTCACTGACACAAATTTCTCTGTCATCATAGGCACCAGAAACATGTTCATGTACTGCAAAACACCATGAGTCATGTGACCAGTCCCATTAAATACAACAGTATATGGTACTAAGAAAGGGAACCTAAACTATGTGTGTAAACAGGAATGTGGGCCAATGAATTAGCACTTTAAGACTGAAACATGTAAAATTACAACCAAAATATGCTATGATTAGTTTTGAGTCAATATTTTAATAGGAAAAACACATTTCCTAATCAGCTCTATATCTAAGTCTTTGCTGAGATTCATCTGACGTAGTGTTTCTAGGTAAGCATCAGGGAGCACCATCTTCCATACTCAACTTAAGAAATATAACTCCAAGCCAAAGTAAATACAGTTTTCTTAAGATAATGTGCTGAAGTTCAAAAAAAATTGAATGTGGCAATATATAAATAAAAATGTGAAAACAAATTTTACTACTATATTTGATAAGATAGAATGTAGCTACATTGCTATTAGACTTATTAGTATAGATAAGACCTACTTCTTGGACCAGCATAGCTTGTGTCTACACAGCTAAACTCTTGTTTCCCCACCCCACAAGCACAGTGGCCTCATCCATGCCACCCTCTGTATATAGTTTCTAACACATGTTTTTCCCTGATCTGTAGTGCCTGGGAATGTACAGGCTGGCACATGCCAAAACTGAGCCAAGGAGCGTGCAAAGGATTTGTTAATATATATATGGTAAACTAATGCTCAAGCCAGTATTCTGTTCCTTCATAGTTTACTTGTGCAGATGTAACTCACTGCAACAAAATTTTCCTGTGTACCCATGGCCAGTAATATCTTGTTTGGTGAAGCAGTTCCAAGACAATGGAGCTATCAGCAAGGAAAAGGCTACTATTCTGCCAATAGTGAATAGAAATCCATAGAACCAATTCTGCATAAATGTAGTACTAATATATTTACTTAAAGCATGCACTTCAGCATGAGAAATATTAATTTCCTCAGCCCAGCTGAAATACTGTGTTGAAGTAATGTGTATAATATTTTCAAATGAGAAGCATACACTTCAGATTGTGAAATACCACAACAAAGAGCTATCTAATAATATTTTTACTGGTTATTGAGAACTGAAAAAGATTCAGACCAGGATTAGCACAGCCAGATCCAGAAAGAGAATCAAATAAGGTTCTAATTAAATTTAAAAGATGCAATGTTATCTTGTAAAAGCTTGTGATGAAGAGGGAGCAGCACAAACAGAATAGGCAGCAACCACATCAGGTGTCACAGATGCTAAATTTTTCAAAATCTAAATGGTGTCCAAAACAAATTTATTTTTAGTAAAAATTTTAATTTCTGATATTCCTGCCAATATTTTTGGTTTAGAGAGGCACATTCTCCTCTGTACTCTATGTAGATGAAAGAAGGACATCTGAGGTGTATGAGAATTTCATGACCTTGTTTGGACAAATAAAAAGCTGGTACAATACCAGTACAAGGGATCGCCAGTTGGATCCATTAGCTGTACAACACCAGATAGTTTTCTCCACCCCTTATTTGGTACGATAGTCTACTCCTAAACATTTTCTCTACAAGACAGAAATCCTAGGTTTTTAATTCCTCAGACCAAATTCTGGGCTGGGAACTGCCAACCTAGCAGTCTCAAGAAAGCCTGATATTTTTAATTGAACTAAAAGAATACTTTGACTAGAACCTATGGAACAACTAGAAGAACAAATCAGAAAAAGAAGTTTCAGTTGTGGAAAGGCTTCTTCATACCTGAAACTGAGGTTTGATAATCTAGAACTCATCTGGGACCAGTGTGCCAAAAGGTCTGTGTGGTTTTACAGCTGTATCAATTGATCTAAGGGAAGTTCACCTATAAATCTTACCTTGCTTATATCCTGTCATGCATTTTATTAATATAATTTTTTCCCAACCCACTCAAGTCTGTCTGTTATCACTATCACTGCCACTGATGCCTAGCAAAGGTGACATGCTTGCAAAAAGAATCCAGGTATACATGTGCAGGATCTTCTCCATTGTTTTAATGATCTTACTCATCTTCAAGCTCAGTGCACCACAAAACTTTGCAGTGGGAGGAGTGATGTAATATATGTTACATGGTCTGAATCTTTAAGGGACTGGATAGGGTCAAGGATACCTAAATTCTCAGAGGTGGAGCCATAAGTTTGAACAAATCTGCTTCGCATTTCATGTTACAGGATTTGCATTTTGCTTTTGATGAACTAAGAATGTAGACAGAAACCTGTATAATTGTTTAAAGGAGAATAATAAAGAAAACTTGTCCTCAAGAAAAAAGTCTGCCAAATCAAAGCAGCTTGTCAAGCCTACCTCACTGCAGCCCTGCTTTTGAGCACTTCTCATGCTAAGTAATGTTTTCTTTGGCATGAAATAGCTCCGTATGACAATGCCATTTCATCTGTTACAATGGATAGCTCATTCTAGTGATAAGACCCTTTCCCTAATGAATGCTCCTGGCCACAGTTTTGATGACAGCAACATGGTATAACAAACATTTTAATTTAACCTCGAGGGAGATGTACCAGAAAATCTTGAATCTTCAACTAATAATCATCATTATTATTTCAGAACAGCATAGGTGATAAGTCTCTTTCTCCCCCAGTGAAAATTAAATTATGCCAACTCAAAACAAAAACTTGGAAAAAAAGCCCTTTTTCACCAAGCTGAAAACCTTGCCCAGATGCTGGAATTCTCTTTTTCTCCCAATTCATAAGTAATTCTTTCATTTTAATAACAATGGCAGACAGAAAAATAGAAGAATTATATCCTAGAAGCATAGAATAGTCAGGGTAAGAAAGGACCTTAAGATCATCAAGTTCCAATCCCCCTGCCATGCGCAGGGACACCTCACACTAAACCATCTTACCCAAGGCTTCGTCCAGCCTGGCCTTGAACACCGCCAGGGATAGAGGACTCACAGCCTCAGTGTGCAACCCATTCCAGCGCCTCACCACCCTTACAGTAAAGAATTTCTTCCTTATATTCAATCTAAACTTCCCCTGTTTTAAGTTTTAACCCGTTACCCCTTGTCCTGTCACTACAGTCCCTAATGAAGAGTCCATCCCCAGGATCACTATAGCCCCCCTTCAAACACTGGAAGGCTGCTATGAGGTCTCCATGCAGCCTTCTCTCCTCCAGGATGAACAGCCCCAACTTCCTCAGCCTATCTTCAGATGGGAGGTGCTCCAGTGCCCTGATCATCCTTGCGGCCCCCTTCTGGACTTGTTCCAACAGTTCCATGTCCTTTCTGTGTTGAGGACACCAGAACTGCACACAATACTCCAAGTGAGGTCTCATGAGAGCAAAGTAGAGGGGCAGGATCACCTCCTTCGACCTGCTGGTCACACTCCTTTTGATGAAGCATCCTCCCAGGATACAGTTGGCTTTCTGGGCTGTGAGCGCACACCGAAGCTGGCTCATGTTAAGTTTCTCCCTGACCAACACCCCCAGGTCCTTCTCTGCAGGGCTGCTCTGAATCTCTTCTCTGCCCAACCTGTAGCTCTGCCTGGGATTGCTCTGACTCAGGTGTAGGACCTTGCACTTGTCATAGTTAAACTTCATGAGGTTGGCATCAGCCCACCTTACAAGCATGTCAAGGTCCCTCTGGATGGCATTCCTTCCTTCCAGCGTATCAACCGAACCACACAGCTTGGTGTCATCAGCAAACTTGCTGAGGGCACACTCAATCCCACTGTCCATGTCAGTGATGAAGATGTTAAACAAGACCGGTCCGAACATCGATCCCTGAGGGACACCACTCGTTACTGGTCTCCAGCCGGACATTGAGCCATTGACCACAACTCTGCGTGCGGACATCCAGACAGTTCTTTATCCACTGAGTGGTCCATCCATCAAATCGATATCTCTCCAATTTAGAGACAAGGATGTCGTGTGAGACAATGTCGAATGCTTTGCACAAGTCTGGGTAAATGACATCAACTGCTCAGTTCCATAGCCCCATCATAGAAGGCCACCAAATTGGTCAGGTAGGACTTCCCCTTAGTGAAACCATGCTGGCTGTCACCAACCACCTTGTTGATTTTCATGTGCCTTAGCATGCCTTCCAGGAGAATCTGCTCCAAGATTTTGCCAGGCACAGAGGTGAGACTGACTGGTCTGTAGTTCGCTGGGTCATCTGTTTTCCCCTTCTTGAAAATGGGGGTTATATTTCCCTTTTAATTTGAAAATACTTTTCAATATTGCAAACAGAAATGACAGCTATATGTAATCTAAGATCTAAATCAATAAACACTGAATTATATTCAGTGAGTAATGTCTTAAAGCTGAACTTTATTCAATTACATCTGTATAAACCTTGTATAATATAATGTGGTTTTTTTCATGTGTTTTTTTTCTATTTGGGCAGCGAACTCTCGTGTGAGATCTACCTCTGTCTTAGGCATTACCCAGTAGTCATAAGTATAGACTTCAGATGTTACTGAATACTTTGTGTATACAGCTAGAAGACAAACACCTGCATAAAGATAACAGTGATACACTATTTCCTTTTTAAAAAAAAAAAAGGAAAAAAAAAAAGAAATCTTACACCACCACATGCCTTTCACCTATTTAGATTTGGCGTTAAGTATCCTCCCCAGGAGAACCACTGGACCTTTCTTCAGCCAGAGGAATATGTCATAGCTGTTAGAGTCTACAGGTTAAAACTAACATCAACTGAGAATCCACTCCTGGGACAGGTGGGCTGTCTTTCAACTTTACAGCAAGGCCACAGAAAATGAGTAAGAAAAGCAGTCCCGTTTTTCCACAGAGAAAGACTTAAGCTGTCTGTTGAGAACAGTCTCAACCTCATGAAAGTGGAGATATGCATATTTATCTTATACGTAAACTGTCTGACATACTGAAGCCAACCCGGTTTTAGGCAGTGTCATGATGGAGGCAATAGTTTTCTGATGTTACTAACTCAAAGGTTAAAATAACAGCTTAGAAAGGTACTGCTGTTCATTTTAGTGACATAACCTGAGTTCAGTATAAAAAATTTATGAGTGTAAATTCAGTGTCTGGCCCCAAAGAAAGCAGGGTACCCCCCAGGAGAATTTGTAGTAATAACTTAGATGGTTGAATTTAAGGTAGAGTGAATGTGTCACCCCTTGAAGCAAAACACAGTCCTTTATGGAGCATTTAAAACATTTAGTCCTTTCTAAGAATAGTAAAACAGAAATATGAGCTGTTAAAGGATATGTTTATTTCTTTGAGTCTGACAATGAGTTTTTCAAGTGCATGTATTTCTTAACCTGTGGTACTTGGTACTTTAGCCAGGTTATTTTACAGCCTTGCAAAAAGTCACGGGTCTTCCTTTTTTAAGAAAAACACCTGTATAATCTGAATACTACAACAGCCAAGATGACACTGATACTCCTAATTTATGATCTATTGCTTCTGTTCACTTGAGCATACAAACTTGCTGGGAATATTCAGACTTAGTGACATATCTTTAAAATCAGTGGCATGAGATAAATGTCACGCCATTTTCCATCATATAATTTATGGACTGATGCAATATTCAGCAGCAAATGTCTATTTATTCTATAATGCACTGAATCACTAGAATCTTTTCAGATATCTGTGGATAATATGAAACAGCTCTACCCAAGTAAAATTTTACCTGAAATTCCCCCAAGGAACCTGAAGGTATGGAGCATTTCCCATTTCATCTTTCATGACCATACCAAATCAACTGAAATACTTGTCTGGGCTTAGGAGACAACAAGACTCAGTTCAGAGGTACAGAAGTTAACAGGTAATAGCTGTTACTTGTGCTGCTGGTCTTGACTTGAAAAGTAGCAGAAAAATGTATTGTTAAAATGATATTTACTTGAAAGCTATTGCAGCTTCTATTAGCAGCACATAAAGAATATAATTAATAGCATGAAACTATTTCTTATTACTTGCATTTAAGTAACTGAAAGCAAATTCCCTGATCTAGCTACTATATAAAAAAAAAAACAACACACCCAAACCCACTTCCACAAAAAAAAAAACAACAACAAAAAAAAAACTAAGAAACCAAACCCCAAACCAGATACTGACCTTGAAGAAAGGCTAACAGTTGTTGAACTCAGCTTTTCTTTCCAGCTTAAAAAAAACCTTACTGCTTGGACTTGGCTTTGCAATGTAAGCTGAGAGGTGGCTTTTGTATTTTATGCTGTAAATATTTCTGTTGAAGATAAAACAGTGAATATCTGCAAAAGCACCATGTGTTCATCATTTTTGGAAAGTATTCTGGAGTTTGTGTGTACTTCACCCTTTTCCAATTTTATTGCAATTAGTGCCTTATTTCTTCTGAATTAGTATATATTATTTATCACCCATTTTGCACCATTAAAACTCCTCATAGTTCTTTGTCTTAATTTTATTAAGGCCCATACTCACTAATTGTTAATCATATGGCAGTGAATTTATTAATCATATGTTTTTTTTTTCACTTCTGAGACTCATAACTATTCAGTCTCTTGACACCTACAGTATTAGCGATGACCCCCAAGAAAGAAATCAGAGAAGACAATTATTTTCCCCAGTAAGCACATAGTATCCAGTCATTATTAGAAAAGGGTTGTGTTTGTCAAGACTTGAAGCCCAAAACAAATTCGGGACTCATTCCAACTTGTCTCCTCTACCGCTGTGGTCAGCTTGGACTTACATCCCATACAACACTGCATAATGCAACACCGGACATTTTCACTTTTAAGAAGGTCACTGAGCTGTCATACAACTCTATAACGACCAAAGATATAGCAGAAATGGTTGGGCTGTGCATAATGTGAGGAATCAGCCATTTTGAAAGTAAGCACGACTTATAGTGAGCCTTGAAGTGCAGATAGAAAAGGTTTTCTCTTCACTGTGCTGACTGGGTTACCCCAAAGATTTCTTTGATAGTACTCCAATGTGTGCAGCCAGTGAATTTTGCCTTAAGCTGCCTTTGAAGGCTTTTTCCTACTTGGATCAAGATGTCAAAATGTCCTCAGTTCCTTTGACTCAGCTCCTGATTTAAGCAGCACTTGGCATATCTCCAGAATGATATTAACTCCTGCTTCTTTTTTTGACTGCATTTTGCACTGTGAGTTACCAGTACCCAGGCCATGCTCTATACTTTTATACAGCCACTTGCACCTATAGCAAGCAGTTGCTTTTGGGGACAGCTGTATTCTACTGGGTACAAATATCAAATCTAAAAATGAACTTCAATTTATATTTTTTTAGCTTAATCAAAGTGTTTGTTGTGCCTGCATTTTAGAAAAAAAAATCTGGATATTAAGTCAAAGATGTCCTTTTGGCCTGATCTGTCAAGAGATCATCCCTATGATGTCTTACCTAATTGTCTCACACAGTCTCGGTCTCTGGTTCAGAGGACCCTGTCTCCCTCTTTTCTTCCTGAAGCCTTATCAGGTGAGTGAAGCTACATCCTGAGCCAATCTCAGTCATAAACATACTTCTTCTCACATGACATTCACAGAAATATAATACTAAAGTGACTTCTTGGATCAGCAGGCTATCACCAGCCATTGCGCTCTATAGCTCTATTAAGTTTATCAACCTCTACTTTGAAAAGTAGACTTTAGTCAAATTTGGTGTTTCCTGGAACACAATGCATGATGAGATGAGGGAAGAATGACTTAATTAGATCAGTAGTTCACTACAGTTTTAAATATCTTCCCCTCTGGACAAATGCTGTAGGACAGACCAAACCCCCAAACCTAGAGGAAAGATTATAAGAAAAACAGGTTTTTTTAAAAACTCAGGATTACTCACTAAGGTGATCTCTCTTTCTTTCACTGACTCAGTACAGTGTGCAATGACACAGTACACTAATGTAAATGCTGTTTTCCAGATGATACACAAAATCAGATTTTTACCAGCTATTGTCATTAACACAGCCCTGTCACTGCTGGAAGATAATTCTAGTTTGGATAATTAGTTACATTCTTTTTGGCTATGGGGTAAATTAAAACAGTCTCAGACTAGGATTATTCTGCACTGATATGTTTGTTTTATGTTTCATGTCACAAATCAAACAAGATAAAATGTAGCTTTAAATAGTGGTTAGAATATGATACTATCAATAGGACTTGTGGGAAGTCCTCTGGGGAATATCTCTTTATACAAAGCTTTACTGGGGACAAAGCTTGTAAATAATTTATCCTAGAGAGAAAAGTTTTGCTATCTCTGTCTTTCTGATATAGCAGGAATTTGTCCAATTGTGAAATACCAATGAATCTGAAACTACTTTTTTTTTTTTTTCCCGTGATAAGCACACCCCTTTCAGAATCTCAGTCTTTATGTATTGTCAGCTATTCTACTGTGTTTTTCTAAAGTATTTCTTATCGTGTGCAGGCAAATTCTGTTTGCAGAAAACATCTTGCAGTCCTCCCAGAATGCATTTCAATAGTGAATGAGGGCTCTCTGTATGTTTAAAGCCAGATTCCCTCAGCTACATTTGGAATTTCCTCCCAAACCACAAAAAGAGAAACAACTAACAAATGACATTTATGGCACAATGTATAACACACACCAGATACATATGACATTTTTTATTTGGACCTTTCTAGCTAAACAGAAGCAAACAAATGCTTTATGAAATTCTCTATGGTTGCTATGGTTATCTTTATCTTAATATCCACAGCCAAAAGGATTATCTCAGGTCAAGACGTTAGTCCTGTGAATGCTCTTATTTAAACATTAAAGTTATTTAAGGGAAAAAAAAAATAATTAAAGACAAAAAGACGTAGTAATATTTAATAATAATTGCTGTACTATAGGCTGAATTGCTTTACAGCTGGTCCTAGTGTTATTTTCCTCTAACTTTCCAGAACAATGGGTGTACCGGTTCCAGGTATGGTCCTTGTGTTCAGGCTCTCCATAATCCTTTCTTAAATGTGGAAATTTGCACTCTAGCTGTCCTGGTTTTCAGGAGACATTGCCCTAGGTTGCCTAGGACTTTGAACTTTACTGCCCTTTCTTCAGGTTTGAATATTTGCAGGCATTTGAGGCAACAATTTCAATACTCAGAAACTAGCTTGTACAGGCAATGAAAAATGAGGACTTAATACTCCTGAAAGACAGTCAGAAATGTAAATCAGGAAAAAAAGGATGATTATAAATATATTCAGGCAGCTTTCCACATAGTCAAGG
This sequence comes from Pezoporus wallicus, assembly GCF_028554395.1. NCBI lineage: Eukaryota > Metazoa > Chordata > Aves > Psittaciformes > Psittacidae > Pezoporus > Pezoporus wallicus. The sequence continues at coordinate 1,052,134 of NW_026642654.1, forward strand.
TACTTCTGTCACAATCTGTATCATACTATGAGGCTGGCATCAGAATTCTCTCTCTGTATTCTGATAGAATAGTATCTTACTACTTGCATGGTCACAGGGGATAAAGTTTTCAGACTGATTTGAAACCACCTAAAATTCTACTGGTGATTTCAGTAAGCACCAATTCTAAGTTCTGCTGATTAGTTAAACACTAACTTCATTTTAAACTGCTCAACACCAAGCAAAAATGTGCTTCTGAAGTTCCTATTATAATCTTGTTAGTGGTTTGGTCCTAAAAGTGCTCCAGAAAATCTTTATTTGTATAATGAAAATCAGTCAGAATCGAGCTTCCATTTGCACCAAAAGCTATTATTTTAGTTGGGGAATGTAAAAGAAGGGGTCTGAAACCAAAATCCAGTTAAATAGACTGATGGTAGGAAATTCCTTTCCTGACACTTTGATACTGTCTGTATATTTGATGGTTTGCTGTACCTGACAAAGAAAATGGGAGTCAGCTTGTAATTAGCTGCTATACAAGCTCTAAAATGTTACTGGGAGCTGGGAGGGATAAGGGATGTGATTTGGTTTGGTTTGGTTTTTAAGGAAAAAGACAAATGAGGAACAGCTAGTGCAAAACAGTTTAACTTCCTACATAGTGCAATCTCTCAGTCAGCTCATCTACTTTTTATGTCATTTAAGTGAGGCAGAGCCTTTGTGTGTTTGAGTTTCCAAGGTGAGAAGCAGAGGGACAAGGAGGAGTAACACTTGTGTTCAAATTGAATCCAGTGGCATTTCAGGGAAAAAAAACAAAACAAAAAAACCAACAAAAACCAACGTAGGACACAGTTGTGGCAGTGATTAAGAAAATAATAATCCCTGCCCGAAATCACGGCACATGCTTCCCATATGTTTCCCTGGGCGTTTGCCAGATACAGCAGGATCTGGTGACATTGCTGTAGAGCGATTCAAGGCCTGAAAAAACCTTCCTGCACTCGATAGGGCTGGGTGGGGTAGGGTATTGAAATGGGTGCCTGCTTCTTGTTTGATTTCCTGTTGAAAGGAGAAGCATTAAATAAAGCTGGCAGAAAGAACTCCCAACAGCTTTCTGTCAGAAAGTGTATTTCTGTTAGAGTTGGAAAGCTGGAGGAAGAAATGTCTTCTGAAATTTGGCCTTAGACAAGTAGAAAAAGGGAGAGTCTACTTCAACATGTTCATTCAGCTTTTGAGTGCACTTTTGAAGCAAATCCCCTGTTTGTTCCCATATACCACACTCCAGTTCACATCATGAAGCGGTCTCTGAGCGAGAGAACTGGATTCCTTTCAGATTAAATTCAACTGGAAGATGTGCTCCAGAAGCACAACTAATATACTCCAAACAGTTCTGAGTGTTTAAACCATGGGAACAGACTAAAGCTAGTGTGCAGGAAAAACCCAAAAATGTGGATAGTACAGATGTCAGGTCCTCAACACCAACAGCTTCTCACTGCAGACCCACTCGTGGGCTGCATGATTTGCTGATGTGGACACAGCCAAAGCTTTCCAGAACAAGCAGTTTTGGTTTTCAAATGACTCTTTGCTTGATTTGTTTTTAATATATAGTATATTATATAATGTAAAACTTAAAACTGTAATACAATGCTTTAACTGACCTCAAACCATTTGCATTGTCTTTCATGGAGTCCTTTGAAATAACTAGGTTTCCTTCCAAATGTGACTGAGGACAAAATGTGAAATCTGAAAATCCTTTGCAATTCTAAATTCCTGTCTTCTATAAAGCTGTATAAGAGACCTGGATATCTTTGTAAATTAATACCTTTGTGCTTTAAACATCTGAAATATTCAGGCCCTGTTCAATCTAATGGCCAGACTGCCATGTGTAATTACAAATGATGGGAGGAAGCTGCTCCTCCCTCTGGCATTCCTTATAGGACAGGCCGTATGTTACAGATTTCCCACCCCTTCCAGCCCTCAGACTGTTCTGTCCCCATAAAGCTAGCAGCTCCTGCACAGCTAAACCCTGAAACCTACTGCCTTTATACTGGCAGCCTGAGCTGAGTATTTATGGAGGGAAATGCCTGCCTCACACCTGTAAGAGATGGCTACTCTATTCAGCCATGAATCCTGTTCTTCAGGAGGCATCATGCTCCCAAAACTGCCTTAATTAAAAGAAAAGAAAAAAAAAGAAAAAAAAAAAGAGTTCTTACAATGGCAAAACAATGCTTTAAAGATTTGAGACTGCTCTAATTGCCTACGTTGTTGTCTCTTTAAGCCAAGGAATGGACCCATGCTCACATCTGGTAGTCAAAACTAAATGGAATCAGCTGAGAGAATACCCACTAGAAATTAAATTGTACAGAAGATGGCTAAGCCAGAAGGACTTAAGTGAAAGGCTCTTTTTAATAACTCCCTTGCTTTGCACTCATGCCTTTTGTTTACTTTGTTTATTTTTGTAATAAGCAAAAACAAATGAAAATGTCCCAGTTGTTAGCATTTAGCAAAATGTGTCCACTGTGCATTTAGGAGTGCATTTTCCAACCCATTTCACAATAAGGACGTTATTCATGGCCTGCAGTACGTCTATGGAATGTTAGCCTGCAGCTTTATGAATTGATTTTAAAATGTAATGGAAATATACTATATGTGCACAGTAGCTAACTCTTCCAATGTTAATAACTAGGGCATTTTCATTTGTTTTTTGTTTATTAAAAAAGAATGGGAGGCCTAGTCCTAAGAATAGCCATCTGACTCCTTGTTGAAACCGACCATAACTGCCTGCTTACAGAGCACTCTTTAGCATGGCCTGGCTCAGGCCACACGCAGCTTCCTTTTACTTGTTTCATAAACTGCCGAACCATGCAGAGAGATGGGATGGTGTCTTGCTTTCATTTTTCTACAGATATATTCTCTACCCAAAGCTTTTTGTCAAGTTGGTAGTTTCTCCCCTTTTTGTCAAAATTTATAAGCAAAAATTTTCACTAAATTGGAAGTTGCAAGCAACAGCCCAGTCCAGCTCCTCTCCAACTCTAGAACAATTCAAATCAAAGTCATAGAAACTATAAAACTGAGTATCCAAAGACAGAGCCTTGCTCTGCAGATACAGAAGAAGAACCTTAATGAATAAGACCTCTGTGAAATGTTACCATTCCTTGATTAAGGTACCCTTTAAGACTATCTCGTTGCTTCCAAATTCAAAGAGACAATCTGTCAAAAGTATTATAGAAAAAAATATTTATATAAAGGAAATATAAAGATGAAAATTTACCACTGATATTACTGGAAAGGCAGCTGATTCTATGTAATAAGATCATGGTACAGAATCTACAGTAAACAATACAGATAAATTTTCTTTCAAAGAAACGATACAAGAACCACAGGGATGCGGGAAGATAAATTTTCCCACTGTGAGTTTGATGTGAGTTCACGCATTTCTGAATAGGAACCAAATCACTCAGGGAAACTATGATTTTCAATGCAACAGTTCCTAATGTTTAAAATGTTCAGATATTTGTTCCTCATACTCAGGTATAACATTACTAAAAACTGTCGACTTCATATTACAAACAACCTGATTAGCTGATATGCACCATTGTGCAGATTTTTGTATGTGGCAATGATTAATATTGAGAGAAGAAAACATCTTTGTTCAACATCTTTGTCAGTGACATGGACAGTGGGATTGAGTGTGCCTTCAGCAAGTTTGCCAATGACACCAAGCTGTGTGGTTCGGTTGATACGCTGGAGGGAAGGAATGCCATCCAGACGGACCTCGACAGGCTTGTGAGGTGGGCTGATGCCAACCTCATGAAGTTTAACTATGACAAGTGCAAGGTCCTACACCTGGGTCTGAGCAATCCCAGGCAGAGTCACAGGTTGGGCAGAGAAGGGATTCAGAGCGGCCCTGCGGAGGAGGACTTTGGGGTGCTGGTCGATGAGAAAATGAACATGAGCCAGCTTCAGTGTGCACTTGCAGCCCAGAAAGCCAACCGTATCCTGGGCTGCATCAAAAGGATCGTGACCAGCAGGTCGAAGGAGGTGATCCTGCCCCTTTACTCTGCCCTTGTGAGAACTCACTTGGAGTATTGTGTGCAGTTCTGGTGTCCTCAACATAAAAAGGACATGGAACTGTTGGAACAAGTCCAAAGGAGGGCCATGAGGATGATCAGGGGACTGGAGCACCTCCCATATGAAGATAGACTGAGAAAGTTGGGGCTGTTCATCCTGGAGGAGAGACGGCTGTGTGGAGACCTCCCGGCAGCCTTCCGGTGTTTGAAGGGGGGCTATAGTGATCCTGGGGATGGACTGTTCATTAGGGACTGTAGTGACAGGAGAAGGGGTAATGGGTTAAAACAGGGGAAGTTTAGATTGGATATAAGGAAGAAATTCTTTGCTGTAAGGGTGGTGAGGCACTGGAATGGGTTGCACAGGGAGGCTGTGAATGCTCCATCCGTGGTGGTGTTCAAGGCCCGGCTGGACGAAGCCTTGGGTGAGATGGTTTAGTGTGAGGTGTTCCTGCCCATGGCAGGGGTGTTGGAACTATATGATCTTAAGGTCCTTTCCAACCCTGACTAATCTATGAGTCTATGATTCTAAGATGCTTGCTTATATTGTTTCCTTATTACTGATTATTTATAGCACTGTTGTTCATCAAATACCTGATAAATATAGATCATGACTGTCCTGGGTTCAGCAGTAGCAGTCATTTTCCTCCTCCTTGGTAGCTGGTGTAGTGCAGTGTTTTGACTTTCAGCTCGGGAACAGAGCTGATAGCGATGTTTTGGTTTGGCCAAGGACTTTGTGAGCCTCATGCTCTGCCAGGGAGGAGGGGAAGCCAGGAGGAAGCAGAGACAGGACACCTGACCCAAACTGACCAAAGAGGTATTCCATACCACAGCACGTCATGCCCAGGATGTAACTGGGAGTTAGCCGGAAGGGCTGGGAGACTGCAGGGTTGGAGGAGGTATCGGTCGGTGCTTGGTCGGGCTGGGGGGGGGGCGAGTTATCGGTTGGCTGGTGCTGAGGTGTTGTATTCTCTTCCCTTGTTATTTCCTTTATCATTATTATCATTGGTGGTAGCAGTAGTGATTTGTGTTATACCTTAGTTACTAAACTGTTCTAGTCTCAACCCGTGGGAGTTGCATTCTTTTCGATTCTCCTCTCTGTCCCTCCGGGAGCAGGGGGAGGGCAAGAAAGGGGGGGAAGTGAGCGAACGAGTTACCTGACTGGGTTTAAACCACGACAATGACGTATATGCCTGTACATACCTAGGCAAACATGAGACTCCCTTCCTTGTGATCTCAGCTTAGCTTTAGTGTTTTCAGTGAACAAGTTACTGAGCAAGATGCAGATTCATTGTATTGAATATACTATCCAGTATTGGTATGCTTCAAACTTCACAGTCTAGTGCAAAATCTTACCTTTTTTTTTTTTAAACTAATTTTAATGGGACTACAGCTAGGAGAATGTACTGTGTGGTATAATAACATAAACAACTATTCTTACTTGTGATTTTTAACTGGTGGAAACATTTTTTTTTCATTGCAAAGAAAGTGATAGGAAAGTAGAACCTAATAAATAGTGACATTACAATGCAAGGGACCTTTTAGTGATCTTCTGAGGGTCATAGAGAACCTGAATATGCAGTCCTTTTCCTATGTAATGTACTGGTGGTTGCTCTCAGAGGACCTAGGGCACAATATACTTGTCCTTTGGAGAAAAGTTTAGCTCTGCCTGCTTCTAAAAATATCCAAACAAAATGTGATGCTTCAGTCCAGTGGAACAGCTTCATAGGAAATCCCAGCTGTGGAACAGCAGATCTTAACCTCTGGAGACTTTGCAAACTCTTAGTTTGAGCAGAAAAAGAAAATAACACAAGTCCAAAAAGGAGCGATTGCTGAGGTAAGTAGCAGGAGAAAGGATGCTTTCAACACTGGAGTGGGGGGAAGCTCAGCGTCCAGGATCCTCAACTCAGAGCGACAAAAGCCACTAAGGGAGCCTCAAGTCCTTGACAGGACCTGCCCAGGAGCCGGCATCCCAGCTAACGCAAGCAGCTGACTCACAGGGGACGGAGCCAGGAGCAGCAGCACCAGCCCTGATTGGTTAAAAACCTGCCCCAGGGAGCGCAAGCAATTAGAACGGGCAAGCAGGGCGTGTCGAGACAGTTCGGGCAGGCAGGAGAGCGGGTTGGGGAGCGGGCTGGGGAGCAGGCTGGGGAGCGCTCACCTTATGACGAGTGCCTGGTCTGGGAACTCTGCTCTGGTTGCCCTGGTGGTGGACAACGTAGGCATCCTGTCCTGGGTTCAGCAGTAGCAGTCATGTTTTTCCTTTGTGGTAGCTGGTGCAGTGCTGTGTTTTGACTTCCAGCCTGGGAACAGTGCTGGTGATACCGATGTTTTCGGTTGCTCCTAAGTGATGTTTACCCTGACCAAGGACTTTGTGATGCTCATACTCTGCCAGGGAGGAGGAGAAGCCGGGAGGAAGCAGAGACGGGGCACCTGACCCAGGCTAGCCAAGGAGGTATTCCATACCACAGCACATCATGCCCGGGGTGGGGGGTAACTGGGAGTTACCCAGAAGGACACGGGCTTCCAGGTGGGACTCGTTTCTTGGCCGGTGGTATTGTATTCTCTTCCCTTGTTATTTTCCCTTATCATTGTTGTCGTTGGTGGTAGCGGTGGTGATTTGTGTTGTACATTGCTTGCTGGACTGTTCTTGTCTCAACCCGTAGGAATTGCACTCTTTCGATCCTCCTCCCTGTTCCTCCAGGAGCAGGGAAGGGAAGAGCCCCGGGGGGGTTGGGTTGGGGCTCTATTGCTCTCAGCCTGGCACCACTCACTAGGAGTGCGTGAACAAGCTGTCTGGCTAGGGTTTAAACCATGACACACCCAGACAGAGCCAGTGAGAGGGGAGGCTGCAGCGCAGAGCTTGGAGTGTAGAGACTGCCTGCACTGGTCTGGTGAGGGGAGGGTGCACAATGGGCAGGGCTGCACTCGGTGCTCCCTGGTGGAGGTCCTCCTGCAGCAGGGGCTGAGCTGAGGGATGCTGTCAGTAGGCTGAAAGCTGTCAGGGAAGCTGAGGAAACAGAACTGCTTGCTCCAGGCCCAAACTGTGCAGGGGCCTCAAGTGTCCCCTGTAGCTCATGGAGGAAAGAAAGAGGCCATTAACCCCAGAAACTGAGAAATAGTAACAAGCAGCACACCCACCCCCCAAAAAAAAAAAAAAAAATGAAAAAGGAAGAGGACAATTAAAAGCAAGGGGCTTCCTCCTAAATCTGTTGTCCCCACGCAGAACCGCTTTGCTGACCTGCAGGGGGCTTATGAGTAAACACACTCGCGCGAGAAACAACCGGCTGGTGCACTGGTAAAGAAGATCTCTACTGGTGCTGCCAGGAAAAAGTGGCAGGTCACAGTGGTAGGGGACTCTGCTTTGAAAGGCACAGAGGACCCATCTGTCAGCCTGACCCAGTCTCAAGGGGGGTGTGTTGCCTACCCGGGGCTCAGGTTAGGGGTGTTGCATAGTGGCTGCCTCCTCTACTCAGTCCCACTATTACGCACTTCTAGTTGTCCATGTGGGTGTGAGTGATATAGATAGCAGTAGCCTGGAGAATGTAAAGAAGGACTACAGATCCTTGGGAGAGGTGGTTAGGGGCTCTGGAGCTCAGATAGCCTTCTCATCAATTCTCCAGGATAAAGGGAAGTACCTTAAAAAGGCTAGGAGGATTGGCCAGGTTAATAAGTGGTTAGAAGGGTGGTGCCATAGTCAGGGATTTGGGTAACTAGAACATGGGACTCTGTTTGGGAGGACAGGTCTACTGGGGGCTGGTGGAGCTGCTCTAAGCGCGGTTTTGGTAGGAGGCTTGCTAGGCTGGTCAAGAAAGCTTTAAACTAGATGTGCTGGGAGAGGGGGCGTCATTCCATCTTAACACACCCAGTCAGTTGCCAGCACCTATAATAAATGCTCGGAGCAATGTAGAGGTATTCCAGCTGCTCCAGCCAATGAGCCGGCTTCATCTGGAGCTCGGCTCAGATGCCTCTATGCAAACACCCGTAGTATGGGGAACAAACAAGAGGAATCAGAGATGTGTGCACATCTACGGGGATATAATATAATAGGCATCACAGAAACATGGTGGGATGGCTCCTATGGCTGGTGTGTTGGAATAGAAGGTTACAGGCTCTTTAGGAAAGACAGGCCCAGCAGGTGGGGAAAGGGAGTTGCTATTTATGTTAGGGATAGGCTGGAGAGTATGGAACTCTGTCTGGGGACAGGTGGTCAATCAACAGAGAGTTTGTGGGTCAGGGTTAAAGGGAGAACAGTGATGGGAAACATTACTGTGGGGATCTGTTACAGACCGCCTGATCAAGAGGAATCTGTGGATGAAGCACTCTACAGACAGGAACAGCCTCACGCTTGCAGGCGCTTGTTCTCATAGGGGACTTCAACCACCCTGATATCTGTTGGAGGGGCAGTACAGCCCAACACAAGCAATCCAGGAGGTTCCTTGATTATGTGGAAGACAACTTCCTTCTGCAAGGAATAGAGGAGCCGACAAGGAGAGGTGCCATGCTTGACCTCGTGCTCACCAACAGGAAAGGGCTGGTTGGAAATGTGATGCTCCAGGGCAGCCTTGGATGCAGCTATCATGAGATAGTTGAGTTCAAGATGCTCAGGACAGTGAGAAGAGTGTGCAGCAAGCTCACTGCCCTGGACTTCAAGAGAGCAGACTTTGGCCTCTTCAGGAACCTGCTTAGTAAGATACAGCCCTAGAGGGCAGGGGGGCCCAAGACTGTTGGTTGATATTCAAAGATCACATGCTACAAGCTCAGGAGTGTTGCATCCCAACTAGAAGGAAGTGTAGCAGGAGGTCCAGGAGACCTTGGATGGATAAGGAGATGCTGAGAAAAATTCGAAGGAAAAAAGAGGCTTGTAAAAGGTGGAAGCAAGGACAGGTGGCCTGGGAAGAGTACACGGATGTTTTCTGGGAAGCTAGGGAGCAGGTTAGGAAAGCTAAGGCCCAGTTAGAATTAAACTTGGCTAGGGGTGTGAAAGATAACAGCAAGGGATTTTATAGTTACATGGCAAATAAAAGACAGAGTAGGGACAATGTGGGCCCTCTCCGGAAGCTCTCGGGAGAACTGGCTACACGGCATTTGGAGAAGGCTGAGGTTCTGAATGACTTCTTTGCCTTGGTCTTCACTGGAAAAGGCTCTGACCACATCACCCACGTCTTGGAAGGCAGACGCAGGGACTGTGAGAATGAAGACCTTGGGCCCACTGTAGGAGAGTATTTGGTTCAAGACCATCTTAAGAACCTGAACACACACAAGTCCATGGGACCAGATGAAATCCATCTGCAGATCTTGAAGGAGCTGGCAAATGAAGTTGCTAAGGCACTGGCCATCATATTTGAAAACTCATGGCAGTCAGGTAAAGTTCCCGACAACTGGAAAAAGGGAAATAGAAGCCCCATTTTCAAGAAGGGGAAAATGGATGACCCAGTGAACTACAGACCAGTCAGTCTCACCTCTGCGCCTGGCAAAATCTTGGAGCAGGTTCTCCTGGAAGGCATGCTAAGGCACATGAAAAACAACAAGGTGCTTGGTGACAGCCAGCATGGCTTCACTAAGGGGAAATCCTGCCTGACCAATTTGGTGGCCTTCTATGATGGAGCTATGGAACTGAGGGACAGGGGTAGAGCAGTTGATGTCATCTACCTGGACTTGTGTAAAGTGTTCGACACTGTCCCACACAACATGCTTGTCTCTAAATTGGAGAGACATCAGTTTGCTAGGTGGACCACTCGGTGGATAAAGAACTGTCTGGATGTCCACACGCAAAGAGTTGTGGTCAATGGCTCAATATCCAGCTGGAGACCAGTAACAAGCAGTGTCCCTCAGGGATCGGTGTTGGGACCGATCTTGTTCAACACAGAATCATAGAATCGTTAGGGTTGGAAAAGACCTTAAGATCATCTAGTTCCAGCCCCCCTGCCATGGGCAGGGACACCTTACGCTAAATCATATCACCCAAGGCCTCGTCCAACCTGGCCTTGAACACTGACAGGAATGGAGCATTCACACATTCCTGGGCAACCCATTCCAGTGCCTCACCACCCTAATAAGAAAGAATTTCTTTCTTATATCCAATCTAAGCTTCCCCTGTTTAAGTTTTAACCGTTACCCCTTCTGTCACCACAGTCTCTAATGAAGAGTCCATCCCCAGCATCCCTGTAGGCCCCCTTCAGATACTGGAAGGCTGCTATTAGGTCTCCACGCAGCCTTCTCTCCTCCAGGCTGAACAGCTCCAACTTCCTCAGCCTGTCTTCATACGGGAGGTGATCCAGTCCCCTGATCATCCTCGTGGCCCTTCTCTGGACTTGTTCCAACAGTTCCATGTTCTTTTTATGTTGAGGACACCAGAACTGCACACAATACTCCAGGTGAGGTCTCACAAAAGCAGAGTAGAGGGGCAGGATCACCTCCTTCGACCTGCTGGTCACCCTCCCTTTGATGCAGCCCAGCTTTCTGGGCTGCAAGCGCACCCTGAAGTCAGCTCATGTTCATTTTCTCATTGACCAGCACCCTCAAGTCCTTCTCCGTAGGGCTGCTCTGAATCTCTTCTCTGCCCTATCTGTAGCTGTGCCTGGGATTGCTCCGACCCAGGTGTAGGACCTTGCACTTGTCGTGGTTAAACTTCATGAGGTTGGCATCAGCCCACCTCACGAGCCTGTCAAGGTCCCTCTGGATGGCATTCCTTCCCTCCAGTGTATCAACCGAACCACACAGCTTGGTGTCATCGGCAAACTTGCTGAGGGTACACTCAATCTCACTTTCCATGTCAGTGCTGAAGATGTTAAACAAGACTGGTCCCAACACCTATCCCTGAGGGACGCCACTCGTTACTAGTCTCCAGCTGGACATTGAGCCATTGACCACAACTCCTTGTGTTCGGTCATCCAGCCAGTTCTTTATCCACCCAGTGGTCCATCCATCAAATTGATGTCTCTCCAATTTAGAGATAAGGATGTCATGTGGGACAGTGTCTAATGCTTTGCCCAAGTCCAGGTAGATGACATCAACTGCTCTACCCCTGTCCATCAGTTCTGTAGCCCCATCATAGAAGGCCAAGCCCCGTCATAGAAGGCCAACATCTTTGTTGGTGACATGGACAGTGGGATTGAGTGCACCCTCAGCAAGTTTGCCGATGACAACAAGCTGTGTGATTCGGTTGATACCCTGGAGGGAAGGAATGCCATCCAGAGGGACCTTGACACGGTTGTGAGGTGGGCTGATGCCAGCCTTATGAAGTTTAACCATGACAACTGCAAGGTTCTACACCTGGGTTCGAGCAATCCCAGGCACAGTTACAGGTTGGGCAGAGAAGAGACTCAGAGCAGCCCTGCGGAGAAGGACTTGGGGGTGTGTCCTGGGGTCAGCAGTACCAGTCAGTTTTTCTCCTTCTTAGTAGCTGTTGCAGTGCTGTGTTTTGACTTTCAGCCTGGGAACAGAGCTGATTAATGCTGATGTTTACTCTGACCAAGGACTTTGTGAGTCTCATGCTTTGCCAGGGCGGAGGGGAGGCCCGGAGGAAGCAGGGACAGGACACCTGACCCAAACTAGCCAAAGAGGTATTTCATACCACAGCACGTCATGCCCAGGGAGGTAACTGGGAGTTACCCAGAAGGGCACTCTCTTCTCTGTCGGGCTCATTTCGGCCGGTAGTATTGTATTCTCTTCCCTTGTTATTTCTCTTATTATTATTGGTGGCAGCAGTAGTGATTTGGGTTACACCTTAGTTACTGGACTGTTCTTATCTCAACCTGTGGGAGTCACATTCTTTTGATTCTCCTATCCATCCCTCTGGGAAGGAGGGGGAGGTGGGGGGTGAGGAAAGAAAGGGGTGGGGGGGAAGTAGAAACTGTGTGGCTTAAACCACGACAGGGTGTTGGTTGATGAGAAAATGAACATGAGCCAGCTTCAGTGTGCACTCGTAGCCCAGAAAGCCAACCGTATCCTGGGCTGCATCAAGATGAGCATGACCAGCAGGTTAAAGGAGGTGATCCTACCCTTCTACTATGCTCTTGTGAGACCTCACCTGGAGTATTGTGTACAGTTCTGGTGTCCTCAACATAAGAAGGACATGGAACTGTTGGAACACGTCCAGAGTAGGGCCACGAGGATGATCAGGGGACTGCAGCACCTCCCATATGAAGATAGACTGAGAAAGTTGGGGCTGTTCATCCTGGAGGAGAGAAGGCTGCATGGAGACCTCCTAGCAGCCTTCCAGTATCTGAAGGGTGGCTATAGGTGTGCTGCGGATGGACTGTTAATTTGGAACTGTAGTGATAGGACAAGGGGTAAGGGGTTAAAACTTAAACAAGGGAAGTTTAGATTGGATATGAGGAAGAATTTCTTTACTGTAAGGGTGGTGAGGCACTGGAATGTGTTGCCCAAGGAAGTTGTGAATGCTCCATCCCTGGCAGTGTTCAAGGCCAGGTTGGACGAGGCCTTGGGTGACATGGTTTAGTGGGAGGTGTCCCTGCTCATGGGAAGGGGGTTTGGAACTTGATGATCTTAAGGTCCTTTCCAACCCTAACTATTCTATGATTCTGTGATTCATGACCCACACATAAGTGCTTGTATGGTGGTGCCAGGACCTTAAGAAGAGATATGTTATACGTCTCGAAATCTTGGGCAAACCAAGTGTCTTTTGAAAAACCACCATTTGTAGGCTGGACAAAAAAAGTGACACAAAATGTGCTTGAACAGGAACAGACTAGAGGCAAGGGAGCATTTGATGCTGATTGTCAGCAGAGAAAATGATGCAGAAATAAAGCACTGAGGAAGCATTGACCTACCCCTGCTTCAGATTGGTGCTAGGTGGTGCTGCCTGAATCTTCCATGATGCCAGTGCCAAAGAAGCTTGTGTGGACATTACTATTAAACATTTTGAACATGAGATTTTGGGTGAAAAGAACCCTTGAAATATGCTCCTCTCCTCCATTTCCACTTGTGGGGTAGGAAGCTCATGCTGACACACTCTTTTATCTTACAAGCTTTCATGTTAGGTGTAAATAATAACCTAATAAACTAAATGCTACCAGAGATCATTCCCAGGCACTGGTACATAATCATTTATACTGTTAAATTGTGAAATGTCCGTGCCATATTTCAGGCATTTGTCAAGCAGTATTGTTGCAGGCAATGCCCAAACATGGTTCAGAAGTCAGCATGATCCAGAGACCATTCCCAGTAGACAATGAGCACTGCTGGCTCATTTTCAACCTGCTGTCCACCAGGACCCCTATGTCTTTTTCTGCAAAGCTGCTTTCTATCCATTTGGCCTTCAGCCTGCACTGTTGCCTGGAGTTAAGACATTCCAGACGCAGGAGCATTCATTTGCCTTTTTTGAACTTGAAGGTCTAGTCAGAGCATTTTCCAATTTTTTGTGGTCCTTCTGACTAGCAGCTCTGCCCACCAGTGGAGTTGCTCCTCCCATTTTGATACAGACTGGAAATTACCTGAAAGTGTACTCCATCCCAGTGTTCAGCTCAATATTGAAGGTAATAAACAATCTTGGGCCTAATTTTGATCCCTGTGAGACTTCACAAGTAATCACTACTAGCTGGACTTCTTTCTGCTCATCACGATCCCTTGAACACGGTTGTTCAACCAATCTTTCACCTATATGACCATCCATTTGTACAGTCTAGATTTCCTTGTCCAAGCCACTGACATTCATTGTAAACCGTGTAACTGAGGCAACAGTCCTGGTCACTAGCTCAGTCCCTAGTGACCTTAGCTCCAGATTTTGCATGGAGAATCCAATGAATACAAGAAATCCCAGTAACTAAATTCCATCTGGCTTTTGATAGTGACAAGAGACTATGTGCATACCATTTCATGCAGCCTTAGGGCATAAAGGTCCTTGAGGTGTGCAAGAAGAGACAAACAAAAGGGAACTGTTGTGATAGGAATGCTTCATAATGGAATGTAAGTGTTGCAGTAAGTATGATAATTTCACATGTGCAGGCGTGACTTGGATGCACAAGTCTGATATATACATGTAATTTAGGCATAGGAATCTAAGTCTTACTGCTTTTGACTGGGCTCATCAGTTAGCAGGGCAGCCTAAGACTGTTATATTTGTGGAGCCAGGGAGATAAATCTTTGTCTAAACTGCAAAAGTTCCTCTTTCCAAACAGGTGCCAAAAGGAAAATTACAGAAAGTAAAGAAGATTTTTAAGGAATTCAGAAAACAAACATCCATTCTGCACCTTTATGCAGTCAACTGAGGGACTGAAAATAATCTAATAGAATACTAAAAAAGGGCTCATCTTTCCCAAAAGAATCTGCTTTTTGTAACATGACCTTTGAGAGACCCATAATATCCCAGTCTGTGGTCTCTATAATAAAATAAAAAGATAGGGGATTCTACATAAAGCTGTGACATATCCCTGCTGGCTCAGAGAGACGCTACATTGTCCTGATTATGTTGATGCTTCCTTCATATTGCTGTACTTGGCGCAGGATCACGATGAGAGGCTGAAGCACTATTTTTAGCTGGCATAGAGCCACAGCAATAGTAAGGAATAGGATAGAGAAGTCCTATCTCAGAGAATCTCTGAGATACCTGTATTCTTTTCAAAGAAGAGAATAGAACAATGCCTACATTTTGCAAATTCCTCACTTTCAGCCAAAGAGAATGAATCTCATTAAGACTGCAAGGTCACTAGGGCAAGTATTCTGCGTTAAGCACCAGCATCACTAGCAAAATGAGAATGTGATGGATAACTGTCTTCCTTTAACAGTAATAGAGCAGTGTGTCCTACTTCCTGCAAGCCTTTCCCTGCAGGGCAAGGGGATTTTGTGCCCCACCTATGCATGCCACTCTGTGTTTCCAGAACTCACTGCTGCAAGCAAGGCTCTAGAGCACAGTTTTAAAATCTCCTCCTTAAATTCGTAGAATAATTAGGGTTGGAAGACCTTAAGATCATCTAGTTCCAAACTCCTGCCATGGGCAGGGTCACCTCACGCTAAACCATGTCACCCAAGGCTCTGTCCAGCCTAGCCTTGGAACAGCACTTCCCTGGGCAACCCATTCCAGTGCCTCACCACCCTTACAGTAAATAACTTCTTCCTTATATCCAATCTAAACTTCTCTTGTTTAAGTTTTAACCCGTTACGCCTTGTCCTATCACTACAGTCCCTAATGAACAGTCCCTCCGCTATAGCCACCCTTCAGATACTGGAAGGCTGTTAGGAGGTCTCCATGCAGCCTTCTCTCCTCCAGGCTGAACAGCCACAGGTTTCTCAGCCTGTCTTCATACGGGAGGTTCTCCAGTCCCCTGATCATCCTCGTGGCCCTCCTCTGGACGTGTTCCAACAGTTCCATGTCCTTTTTATGCTGAGGACACCAGAACTGTACACAATACTCCAAGTGAGGTCTCATGAGAGCACAGTAGAAGGGCAGGATCACCTCCTTTGACCTGCTGGTTACACTCCTTTTGATGAAGCATCCTCCCAGGATACAGTTGGCTTTCTGGGCTGTGAGAGCACACTGAAGCTGGCTCATGTTAAGTTTCTCACTGACCAACACCCCCAAGTCCTTCTCTGCAGGGCTGCTCTGAATCTCTTCTCTGCCCAACCTGTAGCTGTGCCTGGCGTTGCTCTGACCCAGGTTTAGGATCTGGAAGTCATCTGCACCATGAAACTCAGTCTTGGGACAGCCAAGGTTTTCCAAACAGCCTCAAAATTAACACATTTTCAGAATAAATCCATCTTTGGAGAACCATTTGACTTAGCCTCTGGCAAAAGCTGCTGTCATCTGGGAAATCTCCATGCTGCAGAATGAGCCCTCCTTCGATGTGATAAAGCAGCTGGGGCAAGCTGGCCCTCTTGCTTCCCCACAGGTAGCCCTGACTGTTTTCCCTTTCTTCTGTTTTTGGGTGTAAGAAAGTTATGTTCTGAAATGTATAACTCTAATTGTACGCAAGTGCCCATGGACTATTACAATATACATTAATTTAAACAGGAATGAGATTTGTTTTCAAGCTATCCCCCATTCATATTTGTTACCATTTCCTGCTATTGTTGTAGGTGTGTTTTATGAAACAATAGACAGCTTTGATGTAGAATTAACTGAATGTGTTTTACATATTCAGGTTTTGTTGGCAGTGTTTTTTTGCTTCTGGCTTTGGTCTCAATGCACTGCGAACACTGACTGGGAATTTTCAAACATTAATATATAAATTTTAAAAAGGAAGAAAATATAAACTGTAAGCCCACCTACTGCTTGCATGGCAAAATTTAATGCGGTGATTTCTTAGCATGCAGAAGCATGGACTTAATTATAAAAGTACTGTAAATCCACTAGTTCTCTACAGTTGGCTTTACATGCACACACATACGCATGCACATTTATGTATGTACAGAAGCTTTTATAGCAAGTGTGAAAAAATTAAATACAGGCCAGATGGTTGTCCTCAGAGAAACCAATAAGAAATTGGAATAGTTAAAAATATGTTTTATCTTTTATAAAAAGACTGAAACATTGAAATTTCAAAATTCCTTTACTTAAAAAATCAAACCTTCTCTTTTCTTCATGGCTTCTTGTTTTCTTACATTGCTTCTTTCCTGCCTGTCCAACTGGGTACCTCCTTAGCTGCCCACCTTTCTATATTTTTTCAAGTGGAATAATTCAGGAAAGAAATGAAAAACCACAGGAAATATGAAAAAAAAAACCCAACCCAAAACCATCATCTCTGTTTCTTTCATTTTGTTTTGACCAACTGTGAAAAAGTTTCTTAATTTATTAATTTCAGAAAATGTTTCACATTTTCAGAGTGAAATGTATTGATATGTGTTCATAGTTTTGTAGGTTTGTCAACTGAACAAAGCTAAAACAGAGAGAGGAAAAGAAAATCTGTTTCCAAAAAGAAAAATAATAATTATGAATGTTCTTTCTACTCCTTCACTTTTACTGATTTTTTATTGATGTTCTTGTGCTTCTTTTAGGAATGATAGATAATTCAAACCACAAAAATCTAGGAAAAAAGTTTGCAACTTTTAAATTTATTTTTTCGATTGAAAAGTGAAATCCATTACAACTATTCTTTATGAAAAGATTAATTTGAAAGATCATCAGGATTATTTTTAAAAGGCTTTAAAATCAGGTGCTGATGATAAATTCAGAGATACATTTGCTGATGATGGTCAAGTTCGGTTGCTGGTTTTGTGAAATGATGGTCTTTCTCTTTTGCTGGTGTTTCTTTTTCTCTAAGCAGGGAAAGGAATAAAGTCTTGCACCCATTCACTCTAACTGTAACCTCTTACCTGACATTCCTGTACCAGGATTTTAGCTGTTCTGGTCTACCTTTATACTAAATACAGAGATCTGAACACTAACACAGAGTGATCCAGATCTGAGATTGACTGTGGTTTGTTGTCATAATAATTGCTACATTTATTAGAACTTTAACATCTTCACAGCAAAGAAACCCCCCAAAAGCCTACTAGAGTTGCATTTCTTTTCAAGGAGAGCTAAGAAAACAATGGACTTGGTTAAAAATAAATGAACTAGTTAACATGTATGTCTTGCAGATAATATTTAGCACCTAACTGTACAACTCTAATTTTATTTATGCTACACCATGCTCTAGACAAGCCATTACTAGCTGGTTTGAAGAAAGAGATATTGAAGTTATTTCTGCAGATACATGCTTTTCCCTCAGTAGAGGTTAAAAATATAGTACACAGAGAAAAATTATTAGAAAATTATGTGAGACTGAAGTAGAAAAAATTGATAGTCTAAAATAATTACATTTCCAGATCTTGATAACATCATGCTGTTCTGATCAGTTATCTCAGAAAGGGCAGAGAAGGTCTAGAGTATACACAGATAAGGAGAACAAGGATAATCATGTCTATGAATAGCCAACTTGAGTTCAATATTTAGGTACAAATTCAGCTCCTCAAAACTGCAGAAATGAAAGCGATTGAAAGATATATTGCAATCTTTTTTTGTTCTTTTTTTCCAAACCTTTTCCAAAGAAATACTTGACACAACTGTTGGAATGGCTTTTTCCCCACCTTTTGCTTTCTTGAACTATGACATACTGAAATTAAGAAAGGGTCGTATGAGAATGGAAATATTATTTTCATTTTTTGCTACCAAAAAGCTTCTTAAAATGACAGGCTTTAAAATATTTGACTTGAAAATACTTTACTTCTTTTAAAAATGATGTAATGTTCCTTACATAATGCACAAAAGGTTTTCATCAATTTGTTTCAGGCTCTCACATTGCTGTATATTGTATTATTAAAGCTGAGTAACACTGAAGTAAAATTTAACATAAAAGTTTATTCATAGTATTCCTTTCTTGTGTTTGTTCCTTGTTTCATTTATGGATTTTTTGAAGAAAGAGGTTTTTGGAGAGAGGGAAAGTTAAAAAGTAACATTTCTGTGGAGCAGTTCAACTCACTGCGTGGCTGGCTTTCAAAATAGCACAGACTACCAGTTGCAGCCACTTGTTGGTGGTTACAAAAGGACCTGGATAACTGTTTCAGAGGCATATACCTGAACTGACAATGTCTAAAAGTAGGTGAGCTGAATCCTACACCTTGGTCCTGGGCAGGGGAACAAGAGGGAGCCCAGACTTCCTTTTGCAATTTTATTTGTAGCACCATGGTTAAGGAGGGGATTACAAGACTCCACAAGGCACTGGCCTAGTCAGCTCAAAAACAAGGGACATTTCGGACAGGAAACTGCTGTTATGCAGGTATAAAACTCACATAGTGATGAAGAAACATGTTGAAGGTGCAGGCTTACCCATCCTTTCCTTATAGGTGGGAGAGGAAATGCAAGGCCGCACTCATGTGCAGGTGGAACCCAGAGCCAGGAGCAGGTTAGCTCCATCTGTAACTGCTCTGACTGGGACCAAGGATCAGTAACTGCAAGGTGGTTGAGCTGTCTCTGTAAAGCTATGGAAATGCTGCTTTATGGGTGTCTTGTTCCCTGAATGAGCATGCAGCTGACATGCCTTTGAAGTACATGCAGCTGTACACATTTACCCTTTTCTGCCTGATGTGCAACAGGAGGTTTATATTTCTTTGCTAACTCTGTGCTTTTCCTCTCACACAGCTCTCATCTCTAATTGTTTGGCTATTAATTAATAGTGTACTACACAGGATTAGGTAATCAGGAAAACTGGCATCATTTACATCAACATTTACTACATTTATCTTTGGTTTTAGACTTAAATTGCGTTTTCATTCCAAGGTTTTACAGCCAAATTTTTATTTCCATGCATTTGCTAATGAATTTTTGTGGCCAAAATACAGGATAAAATAAAACTTTATGATCTTAGCTGCAAGTTGGTGGAAGGTCATTAGATTTGGCAGTCATGCTATACATACTTGGAGTTCAATATCCAGTGATTGTTTCCAATTTGGTACACTTGGGCTTTCGTAACAATAAATGTTAAACTTTCAGATTATACGGTATTGTAAGTTCCAGGGAAGCATTAAGACTAAATATAGGTTCAGTTTTTACCTCCTTTGAATTATTTTTTCTTCTTTTTTAATTCTTCTTGCTGCGAGTGAAGCTGTCTTCCTGGGGTATAAAGAAGGAAATTTTGTAATCATAGAATAACACCATGTTGAGCTATACAGCTGCATGGAGCTGAATCAGATTGGCATGAACATAGTGCCTATATAAGGGAATTTGTGCACTTGGAAATGAGGTCTAGCAATTCAAAAAGTGACATTACTTTCCTCAAATAAACCTTGAACTATTATTTTAGCATGGCGTTGGGGAATGAAGAGTGACACTGTTTCAGAGCAATAAGAATCTGATCATATTTGTTTTCTAACAGAAAAGATTGGGGTTTTTCTGTAAAGTGTAGGAGTTTCTTTGGGTTATTGGTTTCTGTACTTTTCTTCCAGTCCCTCTACTCCCAGCTTTTTCCTTTTACTGTTGACTAAGTAGTCTTTTCTCATTTAGATTATAAGCCTTAAAATTTTCTTTTGATTTTTACCCTCTTCCTGATGCATAGGATTCACAGCTATATTTTACCAATATAATCTTTGTAAGATCTGATTACTCCTTTTCTATTATACCGTTGTCTAGAATTCCACTATTGACTTTTGACACATCTTGTTTTCTATCAGTCCATCTAAAATCCTGACAAACCAGTTTTCAGTAATGAGCTGGCTGTCTAAATATACATGCCATCTCTATGTATGGTAAGCCTAGGAGACTGGGAAGAGTTTATATGCATGTAGGTGCACCTGTTTTTGTAATACTACTGTGTTAAAAAAAAAAAGAGTTTCAAAATTAACTCAGTGATTATTGAGTTCAGATAAATCAGGACTAGATCTCAACATCTCCTAAGATGACTCTTGTAACACCAGAATCACTTCATTCAAGTCAAACTCAATATTCACTAATGAGCAGTAGTAGAACCAAAATATTGTTTTCCCTATATGTTACTCCAGTACTTGCTATTTGTGTGGGTACAAATTTAGAAGAATTACTTTAAGAAAGTATACAGATTTACAAGTAAGCTGACCCTTTTTTTTTTTAATGTGGTATCTGCCATAGAATTCATGTATGACTTATTCTTGCAGGCAGTACCTTGTCACCAATACCATGGCTTGCATATTTTAAAAGTAGTCTATTAATGAGTGGCACAGCAGTAAACTTCTGAAAGTTACTCTATGGTGGAAGGAATTAAAAGGATAATTCAGATCTTCAAAGTAAAGGAGAGAGAGAAGCATTTATCTTGTAGTGAACAACTGAAAACCCAGAACCAGAACAGAAACACATTTACTTTGCACATAAAAGTCTTGGCCTGGCTATATACTCATGCTCAAATTGTTACATGTGATCTTTTAAGGCAAATGATCATGTAAGCCTGAAAATATGGGTCAGCTATTTCAATCTGTTATCAGTAACTGCCTTCTAATTCAGTATTTAATAGACGTATTTATTTAAGAGGCAAGTCCTGACTATGTTTAGGCAAAACAGATTCCTGTAAAAGAGTTGAAAAAGTTCTAAAAAAAAAATAAATAAAAATTCCTCCTTTGATGCGAGAATGAGGCTATCCTGCAGTGCTCAGATTAATTTGCCAACTGACCACGGCTTTGAAGGCTAGCAGCATGCTTTGCACATACTGTGAGCCACTGACTTCATCAGGTGAAAGTTTAGTAGTTCTGAATAAACTTAAAAACCGAATCATGAGCTCTGTGTTGACATGAGCTGCTTTCTCTAAACAGCTTTTAAAGCTCCTTACCAGGCCTTTATATGTTTAGGGGATTCCAGAAGTTACTCAACAATTTTTCTCCATCCTCCCTAATTTAAAGTATTTCTGATAGTTTGAGGTAATTCAGGGTTCATTAAGGATGGCAAAGCATAAACATGACTCAGGATTTAGTGATTAAGGATCTCACATTTGTAAGGAGAGATCTTAAAGCCAGTCCTTGCTTTAAAGTATTGGGTAAAATATAGACACATCCTTTGCATGAATGCAGGAAATTAGATGCCCCCTTAAACCATTAAATTATGTGATTGTATATTAGTCTATAATCTCTTTTTGCCTAATGACCCTTTTTATGGAGAGCTTGAGAAGGAAAAGATGAGAGAACTCCCTTGACCCACAGATCTATTTGTAATCTTTTTCACCCTCCCTATTTTAAATCTTTTGGTAGGAGACAACAGCCGTGAGTTCATATATCCAAAAGACTAAAGAAAGAGCTGAAATGGCATCTCTCACAGGCTAACTGAATGCTGAGATCACTGTGCATGATCAAGAAGCACGGTTGTATGAAGTAACGGCAAAGAACAAAAGTCATGGATGTGTCTGTTTTCCCTGAACAGTCTGATGTAGTCCTTCTCTGTGTCTGAAATGTGCTTCCTATAAAACCTCCGATTCCCTTGCATTTCAAATAAGAATTAAAAGAAGACAAAACAAGTCAGTTCGCTTTTTTTTCTTTTAATCCTCAGTGAAGGACAGAAGAACTGAAGGAGCTAGACCATTGAGTCCTTAACCCAGGATCATACCTCAGCCCACAGGTAGCCTGTAACAGCATGTGAACGGCCTGTGAGCTGACAGTGGTGGCCACCAACCACAAACTTTTACACCTCCTTGACACTTCAGACTCCTCTGGGTCAGAGGGACTCTGACCTCATTGCTGTCAGGGTTAAAATCCTTCTTGCCTTTAGCTGGGCCAGTATTTTGTACATATTTTAACAGCCAAAAGCCATAATTGTACATGGCCTAGACTTCTATGTGCACAACACTGCAGTGAAGGTGCTAGGCTAAAACTCAAGGGATATGGGGTCAGTTCCCAGCTCTGTGGATGGTTTCCCCATATAAATGTTTTCCCCTGAAAAGTCTAGCAAGGCGCTTTATCTATTCTGTGTTTTCTCCCATTTTCTCATCATTTATCTATTCTCATAAATTCTCTATAGAGTGAGTGTGTATTCACATCTTCTAATCCATCGTCTCTTTTTTTGTTGACATTTTTATTTGTAATACAAATAATGTCTCATTAAAAATCAGTTTTACTAAGTAATCCATGCCAATGCCATAACACTTTAACAACATCTATTTTCAGGACACCAGAGCACCTTGCAATCATTACATATGCACGCTGCCTGACCTTTGACTTTTAGTCTAACCAGTTAGGCCTGAGAAAGCCAAAACTGTTAGCAATTGCCTCTGTTCTCCGGATTTAGGTGAAGCCATTTAAATGTCTCTTAACCTTGCTTTTTCTGTGGCTTTGCTAGCACAATGTGACTTTACTAATGGAACTCTTGTTTTACTTGAAGCTTCTCTAAGCTTTGTAAATACAAACTAACAAACGCATATGCATTTTTATATATATATTTTAACATTAATGTTTGACCAAAACACTTCCTAAACAAAGCTATTTGCAGGATAAGGAGACCAAAGTTCATACAGCATTGGATTTGCAGATGCCAATAACAGAGTTTCAGACTTTGCCTGTATAGCAATATTAATCTACAGGTTGAAGAAAAAAAAACCTTCAACACAGCCACAGATAATCAAGTCAACCACATCTATCCCATATACGTATCTCAAGATAGGTTTTCAACATGTTGAATGCAGGTGAAATTCCACATATTTTTCCCACCTGAGAAGTCAAAGGAATACTATTCATTGCTGTGTATTTGCTGATATTTGGTATATATGCTTGCTTTCCCCTGCTAGTCTAAATGCTTCAATTAGGTTCAGCATGAAGAGCAGTCCTGAAGACAGCAATGAAATCTGAGCTACAGAGACAGCAGGAAATATTTGCAAGCTGTGCGAGGTCCAGCAGTGACATTTAAACAAAACACCACATTTTTCAGGAGAACGCTGCATGCTGATCACTTATGAACTAGATCCCCTCCCCTTTCAGAGAGGAGATAGTGTTCATCTCAAAGGGGAAGATGAACTCCTTATTCAAAGGAGTACATGGAGAAGTAAACCACAAAAAACCAAACCCAAGCAAAACCAACACTTTGAGAAGCTTCCCTGAACTAAAAGATCAGATAGAGGCATTGGAGAAAGAATGGGAGGGAGGAGGGAGTGAGATATGGAGAAAAAGGTTATTCACACTGCCTGACTTCAGGCACCCAGTCCAGGCTTCTTACAGACAACTGAGACAGCTAGGCTCCTGCAGAGGTCCCTTTGGGGTCTATTTTGATTAATTTAGAGGAATTGGCTCCCTAGTTTAGGATAGTTAGGCTATGTGAATGTCCTCCAAATTATTAGCTTTTAATAGCATTACTGGGAGGCTTTTATTTCCTATGATATTTACTTACATCATAAATCCAAATAACAACAGTGGGTTTTAGAAAAGGGGAATGAAAAAGCAATAATGTGCTACCTAATAATGGCCTAGGTACATTAGTGTAACTTCAAATATATTTATGATCCTCCTCTTATACTGATTTCTGTAAGACAATAGAAGGCATTTGAACTTATGCAGGCTACTCCCTAAGAAATAAAAGCCAAGTTGAAACACTGAAAGGTGAAGAGTAATCTTGAAAAAAGTCTTGAGTACCCTGAGCCAGTTGACCTGTACACTTTCTGTCCAGTCCTTTGACTGTTTCCTCAGCTTCAGCCTGAGCTGAGAATGTGCATA
Organism: Pezoporus wallicus; assembly: GCF_028554395.1. Lineage (NCBI taxonomy): Eukaryota > Metazoa > Chordata > Aves > Psittaciformes > Psittacidae > Pezoporus > Pezoporus wallicus. The sequence goes on from NW_026642654.1 coordinate 1,076,262, forward strand.
AAGCTTAAACAAAGGTGAGCTGACCAAAAAAGCTGGGGAGCCATCAGCACATACTGTGCAATCTTGAGTACCCAGCTGAAGCTTGTGTCCTGGGATGGCTGGTGTTTATAGTGCAGACTTGAAAGTTAACAACTTTTGGTTTATAAGTCTGTGTCCTGAGAAAAGGCTGAGATCCTTGCTGAACAGGCACTGCAAACATACCCATTGAGCCTGATGTGCTGTAGTCAGGAAAGACCCCTTACCAGCGCAGCTCTGCCTTTGGTGCACTGAAATGTGGGGACTCAGAGGTGTGGGAGCATCCCCCAAGTTCTACAGCTCAATATGTTCCTTTGGGACAGCTGTGAGGTTCTTGCTGTGTTGCTACTGTCAGTAAGCTCCCAGGTTTGACCCCTGTGTCAGTGGCATGGCAGGTTAGAAAACAGGGCATGTTAGAAACATGTTAGAGTATCACAGGTTTATACAAATCAGGACAGGACTATTTCTTTTTCAAAATGTAAAAACTTTGTGTGGGAGTTCACTGCACCAACATGAAATCAAATGGAGCATTTGCAAGATCAATTTACTACTTCAAGACTGTTGCAAAAATATGGCAGTAAAGATAAAAAAGGAGTCTAATCCAAGATGGTGCAATAGCTTTCATCATTCAGTCTCATAAATATCTAATCCCACTCGCAGAGAAAATGTTTATTTTCATATAAATTCCTTTAAATTGTAGTGTTGCTCTTTTCTTAAACTTGACTAATTGTTTTCTGCTACCCCTGTGAGCCTGTTTTCATCATAGCATGTTTTCATATCTTGTAACTCAATTGATGTGGCTATTCCATCCAATAAAAAAAAAAAGATGCATTGTAATACATTTCTAAGGCATGTGCATGTTTCCATCAGGTATTCATTTCCTGTGTTTCTCAAATTTTCTGAGTGCAGAAGCATAGTTTTCATGTGGCTTCACTTTCTGAGGGTTTCATTTTCTCCTTGACAGGTACCAGAGGTTTGTCTATTTGAGCAAAAGGAAATAATTTAATGGACAGCAATCATGTTCCTGGCCTTCTGTCTGGACATTAGATGTTCCACACAGTTTAAAAGAGGTCAGAGTAGTTTCATGATAGTTGCTGCTAAATTTTTAAGAGCTGCTGTGGTAAAATGATTCTGCTTTGGCTAAGCATGAAACAGGATGTAGCTGTGGTCTCCCATATTCAGTCCAGGCTGGTATATGGGCTTCCAAGTAATAATTTTTTCTCTCAATAATCTCTTAATTTAGAAAACCTAACATAACCTGAAAGTGGTTTGGATGGATGACTGGATTCAGCTCATCATGATTCCCAGCTTTTTCTGGGGGGTATGTTGCTTCTCCTATGTGTCCTATCCTGCACAAGAAGACCATTACCAGTTAAGAAAAGGAGTGGGTATTGCACAGTGCAAATATCATGAACCAGAAAGCAGAAAACCCTCTTCCCTCTACACTCCCAGAGGAAGGACATAATTTAGTGTAAAGTTTACGTCTCTTGAACAGACAGCTAACATTCTCCATGAAATGCAAATGCTTCTTTCCAAAATACCAGCATTGTGAATCACTTCTTTTATTTAAAAAAAAAAAAAAAGAAGAAATGAATGTAATAAACCAAAAGAAAACAGCTTTGCATTCCTCTCAGGCCGCCTTAGTTCTTTTCTGTAAATGCATTTAAGCATGGCTTTACATAAGTCAACAAGATAACGTCTGTTCATATAGCTGCCTGGATTTCCACGTGTAAGGAACTCTTGTCAGAATTGTCCATAATTCCAAAGTGCATATTTTTTTATTCATGCATATTATATATACACATATATTTGTGTGTAAATGTGGGTATGTACATACATCTATATATAATTGTGTATAAACATTAGGCAGAACACAGTACCCTAAGCAGTAAAATTATGCACACCACACTGTGATGAATATTAAGTTGTCTGTTATCTTATCAGAACCCTACAGTAAGTACATTTTAATCACATTTTCCAGGTTGTGTGTTTCACATGCAGCATTCAAAGGATATAAAAAGATTTTAGTAAGAAAATACACTGTTTTTATTACATTTGTATGGGATGCATAACTTCACATTCCTACATGTTTACTGTACTTCCCATAATACCTCAGTTGTCAGGAAAAAGCAGGAAAATACAAAAAGAAAAACAGTTTAGATTAAAAGACTCAGACCCCCTATAGATATTCTCAGATCCATGAAATTCTTTCTTCTGGGGATTTCTCTGATGGATGCAGAGGCACATCGCCTACCCACAGCATTGTCAGGAAACCCCACACCTTGAACAGGATGACCTCAAAGAAGCTGCTGAGGTTTTTTGTCCTTTTTTCAGACCTTTTTCTCCTGGGGCCAGATCTGTACTGTGTGAACATTAAAGATTTCATGGTGCTCTTCAAAAGGGAGCCAGCCCTGCACTCCTTAACAGCAGTCTGCTTTGCCTCAGGAATTAAAGATAGTAGGAATTGACCTCAAAACAGGACTTCTACCCAGAGCTGATGAGAATTTTCTTCCCTTGTCCCTGTAATTTTGCATGCCTTGTGCTAGCTGGTTCTCCCATTCCATACAACCCCCAATGCAATGCCACTTTTTCTGCATCTTTCCCATCATTTTGGGTTCATTCATAGGAACACCATCATAATTACACCGAGTCTGACTTTAAATTGCATTAAGTTTTCTTTACAACTAGTTTCTAAAGCCCCTTTATACTACTGGAATAATGTATGCAGAACTCAGTGTAAATGAAAATCATCCCTTTTTTTTTTTACTTTTTTCTCTTTTTTTCTGCAAAGCGCTGTGTTTGTTCCACAGAAAAAATAAAGCAGAACAGCCATGACAAAAAAGCGTGATCCATCTCCTGTTTTAGCAAAGAATGACCTGAGAACTGGTGCTACCAAAGTTTTATCTCTCACAAACAGATCTTAGAACCGTTTGCTGGATATAATAGAGCATCATTAAAAAATTAACCTAGAGTTGTCCAAATAAATACACAAAGTACATTTTGCAATTCATTACCTCATTTTAATTGCATTTATCCACTTTATTACTGCTTTGCAGTTCACTAATTTTTGATGGGTTTTCAAGTCATTAGTGACAATGAAAAAAAGTGAACCACAGAAATGATAGAACCACAACAAAGAAGGCAATCTGTTTTAAAACTGTTTTAGACAAAAGAATGCTCGGTGGGCCTGGTCAAGGCAATTAGGTCTATTACTGACAGTTCATGGTTTTGGAATAATGATGTCCTCTAGATGTGATAAAATTACTATGCATGTCTAACAATAGGAAAACAATGGAAGGAACAAAAGCAGATGTCACACAGTTAGTTTTGCAGTGGAAAGAGCTTTCTTCTAGAAAACTTCCTAAATTTTTCTGTGGAAAAATTGGGCATTTTTTTTCTCCTAATACATCATTTGCTTCCTAAGGAAATTTCTTTTTCTTTCTTTTTCTTTCTTTTTTTTTTTTTTTTTAAAAAAGAGGATACATGAAGTTCTAAAAATATACTTTTGAAAACTGAAATACAGTTTAAAAGGAACTGTTGTGTCTATTGCCACTGGACTTCCTGGGTGCCTGACATTGCTCTTGTTCTTTAACAGTACTTGTCTGAAGTCTTCCAAAAAGCCTTATGTCCAGGTGAGCCAGCAATATACACTGTCTTCAACAACATGGAGAGATCTGCTCTGTGAGACATTGGAATAGCCCAAATAGTCTGGAAGAGTGAGAAGAAAAGAAAAGCAGCTTCTTGTTCTTTAGACACATCTTCCATAGTATTTCCATAATACTAATTTCCTATAAAATGTGAATTAACTGAAAAACAGTATTTAACTAAAACCAAGTAAAGTTTTAATTTAAAAATAGTTAGAATTGTATAAATTTAAATATATGTATTGGTTTCATTTTTATGGACTGAAACCCATTTTCCAGCCATCTAGCTTCATTCTATCAGAATGAAATGAAGAACAATTCTCAGTAAGGAATCAATTGTGAAAAAGAACAAATAGCTGAAAGACTGGATTTTAAGGGAAAGCCTTAGAAATTCATTTTGTTTTTTGTGAAAATCAGTAATGACTTTTTAAATTGTTCACGTGCTCCTGGTGTTACTTGTTTGAAGAAAACGGCATTGGGGCAGTTTTAAATAAGGTGTATACACTAGGTCCATCCCACTTCAAGTAAACAGTTGTGCCGTTTAAATAATAACCAAGGCTCATTTTGTGTCTAAAGGGAAAGGATGGACTTCCCTAAAAGACTGTTCAATTTTAAGTAAACTTATTCAGCCTTTACCTACCTCCATATCTCTCTTTAGCTACATAATTCAAGTATCTTCTGCAAGTACCCAAAGCTAAGTGTGCAGAATATCTGTATCTATGTATATTATATCAGGAACACAGTTTCTAAATTATGAAAAGAAGGTTTTATCAGCCATTCTGTTAGTACTCCAAAGCAGAATATTCCACATGCATTTTACTTGACCTTAATAGTTAATGCAGTCTTTGCTCCAGAGTGGCAAGTAAGATCAGGGTCTTTGGACCACTAGCCTCATCCCATTAGAAACTACAATCTCCACTCCGGTGGCTGCTGCATATGCAGCGTTTCTGTACGAGCAAAAGATCTGGTGAGCACAGGATATGTTGGAACAGAGGTGATGAGCTGTCCTGGGTTCAGCAGTAGCAGTCATTTTTCTCCTTCTTGGTAGCTGGTGCAGTGCAGTGTTTTGACTTTCAGCTCGGGAACAGAGCTGATAGCGATGTTTTGGTTTGGCCAAGGACTTTGTGAGCCTCATGCTCTGCCAGGGAGGAGGGGAAGCTAGGAGGAAGCAGAGACAGGACACCTGACCCAAGCTAGCCAAAGAGGTATTCCATACCACAGCACGTCATGCCCAGGATGTAACGGGGAGTTAGCCGGGAGGGCTGGCAGTCTGCGGGGTTGGATGAGGTATCGGTCAGAGATTGGTCGGGCTGGGGGGGGCGAGTAATCGGTTGGCTGGTGGTGAGATGTCGTATTCTCTTCCCTTGTTATTTCCTTTATCATTATTATCATTGGTGATAGCAGTAGATTTGTGTAATACCTTAGTTACTAAACTGTTTTTATCTCAACCTGTGGGAGTTGCATTCTTTTCGATTCTCCTCTCCGTCCCTCCGGGAGTAGGGGGAGGAAAGAAGGGGGGGAGTGAGTGAACAAGTTGCCTGACTGGGTTTAAACCACGACATGAGCCTAGCAGGAAATGGTAAGTCTGTGGACCACTCATCTTCCATTTTCAGTCTCTTCAGAGAGGTGCTACTCAACCGTCTCCAACCTTAAAAGACTATTTGGAAAATTAATTGAATGCATGACTTAGTTGTGGTACATATGGTTTTGCAAGATTACAGTTTATGTTGTCATTTGTGGCATTGTGGCATTGTCTTTTATTGTTCTATTTTTACGTTTTCAATAGAGCAGTTTCTTTAATTATAGTGCAGTATCCCCTTTTAGTAAAAGTAGAATTTAAATGAACTTAGGAAAAAAAAGCAAAGGACTGCAAAACAAGCCACCAAGTCAATCACTCCTAGCTCTGGGACAGTCCTCTATGCATGAGATTTTAGAAGTTTCACTTCCTTACCTCAGGAGCTCATTTTCCCTGGCAGTAAAATCGAAGTAGTACTTCTCCCTACGTATATTCTTTCACTGAAAGAATAAGAAAAAGAATGAATCACTTGTGACAGATTTTATTGCTCTTACTGTCTGTGTCACCAAAGTGCATTCTGATAAACCCAATACATTTTAGACTAATTGTTACACTACATGTCAAAACAGTGTCAAAGATCAGTCACTGTTCCAGGGACCAACCAGTGATTTTGGCCCACAAGTCTTAAATTATTTTAGTTTCCACAAGATGACTGCATCCTACTCGTCACTGGGAGTAATTCCTGGTAGAGGCTAGACTGTAAACTCTCCAAGTCATTTAGGAGAGAGTTAGTTGGCTCGGGCTGTTCAAGCCACTCAAAAGTACAGATGATCAAGATTCAGCTCCACTGACTGCACTTGTGCTTTGATGCTGTTTAATGTATTAGGATAAACAAAGCCATTAAGAAAGAATAGAATGGGATGGGATGAGATGGGATTGATTAGATAGGATAGGATAGGATAGGATAGGATAGGATAGGATAGGATAGGATAGGATAGAAGCCTAGTGGAAAACTCATTGGTTTACTCATACCCATATTGCTGGAGGGTGAATCCAACTTACTAATTAGTAAGAAAAGGTACATGATGCATAAACCAAGTTTTTTCCTGCAGCAGTGATTGCTGTTACTGAGAAAGCAAAATTTACTATCAGAGATTATTGTGCTCAAATGAAAATGCAGACACAGGTGCTTTAATACTTGAGCTGGTATAAGTTTTACATAGCTGTAAAAAGATCTTCAGCTTTTAAGTCACGGTCTTTTTCTTTACAGTAATAATCTCTTCACTTTTACAAGCTCTATATTATTTTTAGGCAAGAAAACACTGTAAAGTTCATGTTTTATTGTTCCTTGCAGCTATATAAATGTACGTTTGGCCAAAATAAATCTAATTCCTACTGTGAGAACTGAGAATCCAGAATGTTGATTTTCCTCAAGTTATAAACAATGTGAAGATATGTTACACTGGGTCATAATTTTCCAATGTACAGCAAAATGTATAACTCACTTTTAATAACAAAACTGTATATATCATTAAAGTTTCCTACTCCATGGAGCACATATCGTGTTTCTCTGCACAGCAAGGGATATCCTTTCTATGTACCACAATTTCTAAAATATTGTTTGACTGAATGAAAAATATTTTAGTGATTCATTAGTAAAACACCTGTCATTTTGAAAAATTATTCAAATTAGTCTGTATTTTCATTAGTAGTATAAAATTCTTTTTGCAGACACTTTTTTTTTCTTTGTAGATCTAGTATTGCAGCACAATTTTGTACTTCTTTCATCCTCTTGTTGCCATGGTTTTCGAGAAGGGAACTTTGGAGAATTATTTATTTTGATGTCTTCTGTAGCTGGAAGTTAGAGGCACCTCCTAAAATTTAACATGCCTAGCTAGGAAATCCACAATGATCCTTATGATACTTTGATTCATTAAGTTTCTAATTGTGGGTTTTCCAAGCCATAAACTTTCCCGAAAAGGTATTGACAGGATTTTCTAAATCTCTTGACTTTGCTCTAACACTGCTTCCATTCACATCCATGGTAAAATACCTGATGACGTCAGTGGAACTACTTAGTCCAATACTGAGTGCTGTTTAATATCCTCTCTTAGAATACTACCTGACTGTTTCATAAACCTTCATCTAAATCCTTCTTCAAACCATAGCACCTCTGCCTACAAATCCCTGAGGTTATTAAAAGTCTTTGAGAAGAAAAAGTGTTTGCCGCATACCTGGAAGGTTACTAAACCAGGCTCTGAGAGGGCAAGAAGAAAAGCTTGAGAATCCTGACGTTTTGCCCAAAACATGCTTGCAGTAGCTAAATGGCATGAATAAGGTTCATCATACAATCATAGAATAAGTTATATTGGAAGGGACTTCTGGAGGTCACAAATCCAACTTCCTGCTCAAAGGTAGGTTTAACTTCAAAGTCAAACCACATTTCTTAGGGTCTTATCCCAACAGGCTTTAAAAATCTCCAGGGTTGGAGATTCTGTTCCCTCTCTGGGCAACCTGTTCCAGCCCTTAACTCTTCCTGTGAATAATTCTTTTCCCCAATGCCCAGCGTTTTCTTTGTGTCACTTTTAATGACTCCCTCTTGCCCTTTAACTGAGTACCACCCTATCTTGAACACATAGAGAAGAAGGAAATTGCAGAGCTCCTCAAATAAACTCCAGAATACTTGGGGCATAAAAGCTTAGTAACAACATATTGACTCCTGCAAGATCCTGTCAGTGCCAAATGTAACATCTAAAGTGTTGACAGTAAACTGACTGCATGATGTGGCATTCAATAATGCATTTGGCACTGGTATGACCGTCTGTCTGCAGCCCAACAAACTTGGAGCTGCTGCATTAATATTGGATTCATCTCTCAAGACTTTAGTCTGTAAAAGCTGAATGCCTTATCTAAATTAGTCACAGAGGTTCTCCTCCTAGGCGGGGAGAGAGAGACAGAAAGAAAAAGAGAGCTTCATACAATATTGTGATCAACCTTTTGTGTTAGTCTTCTGTCGAAATACAGCGTCTGGACCTGTTGAATGGGTGATTATGCTGGTTCAGCTCATTATTGAGATGAATTTAACTCAGGGAAAATAAAACAAACGAAAAAATCAAGCAAGAAAGGAAAAGTAATGGCCTGACACAAATCTTTATATAAAATATCTACTACGGTGCCTCTGAATCACCCTGGGCTATGGGATGAGTATGCAACTGTCCTACACTGACACTGGCATTCTATGTTACAGCAACAAATACTCTCTGGAGCTGGTGTCTTCTTAGCAGAGCCCCGATCAACTTTCTGTCCTAGTCCCTCCCTGCGCATGGACCCACTGCTCTTCCCTATGCCTCTTATGGTAGCTTTTGGTCCATGAAGGAGGTGTGAACAGGAAAGAGAAGGCCAACAAAGCCAGGTAGTTAAATGTGACACGCTAGCTTGTTTCATAAGAATGGGGTAGTTGTGCAAATTGTGTATGTAAGCACAATGACACTCATGCAAAAGTAGGAAAAAAAGTGTTTATCTGAGTTACTGTAAGGGAAGATAAGTATTTTAGTTACATGAAAAAGAAATGTACATAGTTTGTCATTTCAAGTGTTTCTTTTTTGCAGCTTCTGTGAATTGTGGGTATAAGATGGTCAACTAGTCAGTTTGACCATCTCTGCAAAGATAAGTATTCTGCTTTAGGGAATGACTGTTAATCTAATGCAAAAGTGCAAAGGCTGATGTCCACAATGCTCAGAGCTAGCACACTCCAGCATGGGCTGGCAATGACCTTGCTACAGGGCACATTATCTTGTGTTCTGTATGACACCTCTTTAGCACTGAGACATGCTTATTATTTGGGGAACGGGGTTGGGGGAGGACACAACAAATGGGCTACCCACATCACAAAAATCACTATCTCATAGATGAGCACAATATTCTTGTCCCCAAAGGAATTAACAGGCTTACTTTAAAAGAGTCTCTGAGAGAAAAAAAAAAAAAAGTAATGAAGTGCTAGAGAGATGAGGGAGCAGACTGAAGAGAGAAGGTATTCAGTGACATCTAGCTCTGTGTGACTGTCTAGCACACAAAATCACAAAGGTAGGCTAAAACTTGGAGTAAATGTGTTAAGAATAGACAGAATTATTACTGTCACTGTGAGAAAACTTTATATACCAGGTATACTATCTATCTGTGGCTGCAGCTGTTATGGAGATGAGAGAAGAAGTAGCATATATAGGTCATGAAACTTCAATTTGAGATGTTAGTAAATTATAGTTAGCAAATGTAATGTAGGGATCAATCCTATAGGATCATGTTTGCTGGAAGGGGATAGTGAGGGAAATGCGTTCCCTAGTTGAACTACGAAGTATCTAGAGCCAAAGAAAAATTGGGGAGGTGGGAGAAATATCACTTGCTTCTCTCTATTATTAAATCTTTTTCTTGTATGAAATACCCCCCCACACACTAGTAAATATAGACCTGATTCCCTTCTGTCCCTCAGCAGGTGTCTTTTTTAAATTAGGAAAGTTTAATTTCATTCTTTCTTGGTGCAAGTGAGAACCGTATTTGAGGTACCAGAGAGGAGAGAAACACTTAAAAGTTTTTCTTTTTAACATGTGTCTCTTCAGGCTGGATGTCCATATGGTAGAATTATTCTTCAATCCAGTAGCATGAGAAGTTGAAAAATGTGCAATGTAGGGACAGTTTGCTATAAACCTTCTCCAAACCTCAGCTGAGCTTCATTAGCTCCCCTAGGAAATTTCTTCCTTGCTGAGGAGAAAAATTGAAGGAAATGCTTGTGTTTCTTGAATTACTTTGGGTTACAGTAATTTGTCCTTTTATAAAACAGAAGAATTTTGCTCTGCATGTTGGGTTTTTACTATCCCTATTCATCATAATCACAGAGCTAGTAGAAAAGAGAACATTTCCCTTTTTTAGCACTGAGGTTTTCAGGAGGAAAGATAATTTCCTATTGAGTAAATTTTAATTCTTTTTTTTTTTTGGCACAACATTTCTCTAAATCTTGATACTTTGCTAGTCCCCAAACACGGCAGTACTGATGCAACTTGAATGAAATCATGGCTTGCTGAAAGACAGTTCAAAGCTCACAAGGCTGCAGCAGAATAAGTGAGCTGGGAAGAAATCTCTGTACATCACCTGCTTTTCCTCTCTGACCCAAAGCAGGATCCACGCCATTTCAAGTTTCTTAGGGAACCTCTTAAACCATTTTTGGTTCTTTTGATTGATTACTGCTCTCATACATCTACACTGGACATTCAGTAAACACATGCAATCTCTGCACCCCTTTTGTTATTACAGAGGCTGACTTGCAGATGGGTGGAGGAATCTCTGAAGAATATTTGTGAATTTCAGAGGATCTGCCAAGACAAGGGCAGGCTGAGGAGCTTCAACTACAAACTCTTCAGAGTGTGAAAATCTAGAAGTACGTATGACAAGTTATTAGTACATTCAGAACCATTGTACAGTATGATATTGCAAAGAATAATGCTAAGTGATAACATGGGATGCTTATAGCATATAAACTTTAACCCAACTTCCCATTTTAGTATTTTGTCTCTGTAGTAAGGCTATAATGAGGTCTGGCTTGGGGGATCATAGCTAGGTGCCTCTTATTGCACAAATTTTCCCAATATCTTCAGCTAAAACTTAAGGGATTTTGCTCCTACTATGGCTGCTTAGAAGCTGTCCACTAACTCTTCTGACGTTCAGAAAATGACCAGTCTAAATTCTTTGCCAATTTTAAGCCATTTTTTTTTTTAATCCAAATATTATTGTTTACGGTAATTTTTTCCATTTATAGATATTTATAAGCAGATATAATTTCTATTTTCAGCCTTCGATTAATCAAGCTGCATGAGTAATATTCAATGCTTTCTGTTGGAATGGGCTCTACCATTCCTTTGGTACCCCAGTACAGTTTGACTTTGGGGATGACACTTCTATGGCATTGTTGACAGAGGTAAAAACTGAGAGCTGCTCACTTTGAATTGATCATCGCTGTTGTATTTTCTTTGATATAGGTTGAGACAAATTCATATGAGACAAGACTTGTATGAGCCCTTTGTAGAAAAATCAGTGGTACTGGTGATACTGCAACAAAAACTGGTAGAATCACAGGTCTCTGCTCTGAAAGCTTTAGCAAAGGGTTTGTTTTATCATGCCAGTGGTGAGCTGCCCAGTCCTCAGTGCAGACTAGCTATTGGTAGTGGGAAAAGTCTGTAGTTAAAATGCTGGTAAAAACAACTATTAAGTGACGAAAAGAGACAGCAGGAACTCATTCTGGCACCCAGTTCAAAATGTCTGCAGATTACAGGTTGAAAATGGCATAAATTCATATCTACTTTTGGTCTGAAAAAGCTGTGTGCCTTCCGCAGAGGCATTGTACAGCCTCCATATGTAGCATCACTCTGTCCAGACATTTTTTCGATAGAGCTTTTGGAGAGAGCTGATTGTAGGCTTCCCACAATGATAAAGGGGTGGGAAGGAGTTTCAGAAGGCAGCTGGCTGGCTCAGTGCATGTGGAAATGATTACATTAATGGTGCTTTTATTTTATAGAATTATTAACAATGTTGAGGGGAGGCTAGATGCCTTGGAAAGGCATCTTTTAAAATTACTGTAAATGTAAATGAAGAAATTAAATAAATCCATATATTTGTCATCTCCCTTACCAGATCAGATAGCACCACAGTAGACAAAGCCACACCAATTACAGCTTAGACACACAATCAAGTTGCTGCTACTTAACTAGTAGCATGCATCAACTGAGCTGTGGTATAAGATGTAACCACAGTTCCACCCCCAATAACTCATACCTTCACCACATCCATGGAGCAGGGCTGCAGGCAGCAGAATGGAGGTCCACCCTGGATGGTGGCTTTCCCATGAAGCCTTTTGGTGCTGCAGCCCTGCCTGAGCACCCTGTTCTCCACGTGATTCTCTCCTGCCTCTACTGCCTGCTTTTGCACTGGCTCAGCAATACCCACCAAGAGTTGCTGTGGTTCCACAAAGACAAGAAGAAGGTTAACTTGACGTATTTCTTATGCTATGCAATGCTGCCTCAAAATGCAGTGCAGGTGAGGACAAGTGTTTTTTTGTCTTTAGAGACTACCTTTTGGATAACCAAACAAGGGATTAAAAAGTATCCTGCACTGGCAATACATTAGCTTGGACTTCTGCTTCCTCTAAAATTCTGTCTTTTCCAGCTTTGTCCTATGCCTGTAAGTCTAGGAAGAGATTCTATGTTTGAGCAAGCTCTGGAGACCAAATTCTCATGCCACAGTCTTTGGACAAAAACAGATTTTAACACACGGATGGTAGAAAGAGGTCTTATGCACTATTAAACTGCATAAAATACATCCTGATTTTTATGCCTAAACCAGTATGGTGTTTCCAGTTTTAGTGCTATAAATGAAAGGCAAATAAAAAGGCAAAGAAGTATTTAGGTTGAAGCTAAAGAATTAATTAATTCAATACTCACTGAAAAAAAAAGTGTGCTAATCAGAATCTATCTTTCTTGCTGGAAACAAGGACATATTAATAAATTTCACAAAAATAGGCATCTCAAATATGACATGAAATGGGATTGTATCACCACCAAACACTTCTGCAAGTAACAGAGGAGCTGACAAGGAGAGGTGCCATGCTTGACCTCGTGCTGACCAACAGGGAAGGGCTGGCTGGAAATGTGATGCTTCAGGGCAGCCTTGGATGCAGTGATCATGAGACGGTCAAATTTGAGATCCTCAGGGCAGTGAGAAGAGCGTGCAGCAAGCTCACTGCCCTGGACTTCAAAGGAGCAGACTTTGGCCTCTTCAGGAACCTGCTTCAGAAGGTTCCATGGGATATAGCCCTAGAGGGCAGGGGGCCCAAGACTGTTGCTTGATATTCAAGGATCACCTGCTACAAGCTCAGGAGTGTTGCATCCCAACTAGAAGGAAGCACAGCCTGAGAGCGAGGAGACGACCTTGGATGGATAAGGAGCTCCTGAGGAAAATTCAAATGAAAAAAGAGGCTTATAAAAAGTGGAAGCAAGGACAGGTGGCCTGGGAAGAGTACAAGGTGGTTGGTGACAGCCAGCATGGCTTCACTAAGGGGAAATCCTGCCTGACCAATTTGGTGGCCTTCAATGATGGGGCTACGGAACTGAGGGACAGGGGTAGAGCAGTTGATGTCATCTACCTGGACTTCTGTAAAGCGTTCAACACTGTCCCACACAACATGCTTGTCTCTAAATTGGAGAGACATCAGTTTGCTAGGTGGACCACTCGGTGGATAAAGAACTGTCTGGCTGGCCGCACACAAAGAGTTGTGGTCAATGGCTCAATGTCCACCTGGAGACTAGTAACGAGTGGCGTCCCTCAGGGATCGGTGTTGGGACTGGTCTTGTTTAACATCTTTGGCACTGACATGGACAGTGGGATTGAGTGTGCCCTCAGCAAGTTTGCTGATGACACCAAACTGTTTGGTTCAGTTGATACCCTGGAGGGAAGGAATGCCATCCAGAGGGACCTCGACACGCTTGTGAGGTGGGCTGATGCCAACCTCATAAAGCTTAACCATGCCAAGTGCAAGGTCCTACACCTGGGTCGGAGCAATCCCAGGCACAGCTACAGGTTGGGCAGAGAAGAGATTCAGAGCAGCCCTACGGAGAAGGACTTGGGGGTGTTGGTTGATGAGAAAATGAACATGAGCCGGCTTCAGTGTGCACTCGCAGCCCAGAAAGCCAACTGTATCCTGGGCTGCATCAAAAGGAACGTGACCAGCAGGTTGAAGGAGGTGATCCTGCCCCTCTACTCTGCTCTTGTGAGACCTCACTTGGAGTATTGTGTGCAGTTCTGGTGTCCTCACCATAAATAGGACATGGAGCTGTTGGAACAAGTCCAGAGAAGGGCCATGAGGATGATCAGGGGACTGGAGCACCTCCCATCTGAAGATAGGCTGAGGAAGTTGGGGCTGTTCATCCTGGAGAAGAGAAGGCTGCGTGGAGACCACCTAGTAGCCTTCCATTATCTGAAGGGGACCTAATGGGATGCTGGGGAGGGACTGTTCATTAGGGACTGTAGTGACAGGAGAAGGGGTAACGGTTTGAAACTTAAACAGGGGAAGTTTAGATTGGATATAAGGAGGAAATTCTTTCCTGTTAGGGTGGTGAGGCACTGGAATGGGTTGCCCAAGGAAGTTGTGAATGCTCCATCCCTGGTGGTGTTCAAGACCAGGTTGGACGAGGCCTTGGGTGATATGGTTTAGTGTTGAGGTGTCCCTGCTCATGGCAGGGGTGTTGGAACTTGATGATCTTAAGGTCCTTCCAACCCTAACTATTCTATGATTCTATGATTCTAACACAGTTGTTTGAAAAAAAGTGCTTTAAAAATTTATGCCAATGTACATTCAATCACCAGCAGTTTTAATTCAGAAAGGAAACACTTTTCCTTTATACAGACATAATTTCTTTTATAAAGTGGGGATCATAAATGAAAAAGGATAAAGAGTTTATTTTAGTGACAGAACAAACAAATAGGAAAAGAAAGAATGGTACCTTTTTTCCAGCTTTTATTTCTTTTTCTGACCTTGAGCTCTGTTTGTTTTCAGGTACACTTTTTTTTCACAGCATGCACACCCTATCTCATCTGTATTCATCCTGCAGATATGAAGATGGCCTAAGCTACTAGAAGAAAGAAAAAAGTTTCCTTCGAGGCAGGTTATTGAGTTCACTTGACAGGATTTCGGGCAGATTGGCTCTGAAGCACAAGGCCCGAGTCAACAGCAACCCTCTTTGCCCAGTAGAGGAGAACCCAGGGGAAATGTCACTGGGAAGTGAGCAGAGCATGTGAAACCACCTCAAAATTTATTCCTGCACCTATGTTGCAACAGAAAACCAAGTCCTGTTGTCCAAAACCAGCAAAGTAGCAAAGCTGTTGCTGATAAACAGGAACAGGACTGAAGTGGGTTTCATCTGCCCAGTTGGGCTAAAGGACTTTCCACAGTGCAACAATAAATTTTTCTTTTCCTTTCAGTCTTTGATCAAAGTTTCTTCCTGCTTCTTGTTTTTGTTGGATTTTTTTTTTTCCCAGAATCAAAGTTGCTGCATTTCCTAACATGCCCAGTGCCCAGAGTCCCTAATTTTATCAAAACTTCTCTTAATATATTTTGCTCTTCAAAAATGTTATGGCTCAGAGGCTAGGAAACAAAGCAAAAGGACCCAGAAAGTATTAATTTATATTTACTTAAATTTTCTTTTTCTACATCTTGCTATTTCTGTGGGGCTTTCTTAAGCTATCCTGATCTGTAGGTTAAGCAATACTTATTTCAGTTATCATCATGCGAGTGAAGCAAAACCACTCTTTTATTAACCTTTTATTACTATAGAGTGTAATAAAGTATTTCACTTGCAAAGAATATTGATCAAAAGACAGCTCACACTGTGTTTACTGCTGAATGCTCAGATATAATGAAGCAAAATATTTCAGAAATTATATCTGAAATTAATGAAATTAACTACTTGATTGAACTTTAATTGGAAATTTAGTGAGTATAGCAATTCCAGTTGTACCAGAACACTTTTAAAAGGTGCTTCATTTCCATCATAAATGCAAGGTGTTTTCTAGAAGCTGCTGCTGATCATTTCTAGTTACTTGCAATGACAGTAATCTTAAATTGAGAGATGGTATCCCTCAGTATCTCATGGGATGAATGGAGGAAAAGGAGGGGGGAAAAAAAGGGAAAGGAAGGGCATGGAGGGAGGGGTGAGAATATTTGTTAAGCTGCCTTGACGACTGCAGATTGTTGGCCTGAGCCTTTGTTGTGTGAGTTCTTAGCAAAACATGGTGAGGCAGGAAATAAAGTAATATGCTTTATACACAGAGTAGAGGTGCTTCAGTGGACAAAGGCATCCAGCTTCCATAACTGATTAATTTTGTTATTGTCTCTGTCTTCTTGGATATACCTATTTTGAAGCTTCAGGACCTCTCTTGCCCTTCTTTTGCTCTGGAAGGCTTCCACTTTAATTCCTGAAAATGCCTTGGAGTGACATTATAATGTCAAATCACTGTGTGTATTTTCACTGTATTACAGGACTCTGTTGTTTGTTTTTAATGATGTACTTAAAATGTTGTGAACTGCCTGAGGTAACTTACAAGGACCAGTCTGGAAAAGTCAGTATTAAATATGCTGCTTCATTATATTTGATACTGAGGCCATGAATAATGACTTACCCTAGATTTCAGTAACCAATTGCCATATTTACTGGCAACGACCCTGTGAAACTTGTTGCTATAGTAACTTAATCTTGGGCTGAATTCAAGTCCCAGAAGAGGTGTCTGTTATCACAAAAGACACTGCTGGAGCAAGCATCTGTAGCTGCAGTCTTGGAAGAGAGTGACCAGAGACTGCACAGGCTGAGTTTCTAAACTCTCACCCGCTCAGGCCACTTGAGACTGCTGGTCATACAGCTGGATTGTCTCATAATAAGCATGTGTTGGAAATGTTTGCTTTTCTCCGTGCCTTCTACAGAAGGTAAAAATTTCTCACTTCTCCCGATAGAGAACAGACCTACCAAGAAGTGAGAACCCATCTGCAAAACTCAAGCAGAAGTATCCCAGCCATACCCTTCTTTTGTTTCTCTTTTCTTGACTCACTCTCAAAACTACCATTTGATATTATTTTATAGAATTTTTAATAGTAGACAGAAATGTTTGGGGTTTTCTTTTGTTTTGTTTTCTTTTGTTTCATTTTCCCTCAGATTTCCAGTAACTTCTCTTAAAAGTAGAATTGGAGTAATTTTTTTCCCCGTACTTGCCAGACCTGCAGAAATATTGCCTTATGCACCTGGGGATCTGTCGAGGGTCTTCCACAAATGTGAGCAGCCACTTGCTCCATTTCTGGCCCAAGCCAAATCCTACAGGAGGATCTTGATGGAGATGCAACTCGGGGAATGCTGGAGCTGACTTCTCCAGCCCTGAACCTTCCTTCCTTCCTTTTAGCAGCCTGCCTGGACTTGCTGATCAGCTGAACTCTCTCTGTGCAGGCTTCCGAGGTAGGTAATAAGGAGGGTATTGTTTCAGTTTTAATGTGTGAAAATAAGTCACTTTTTATTTTAGCAAAATGTCATGTTCCCCAAGAGACATGTTGATTTTATGAAGTGGAACTTTCCAACAGAAAAGTTGACTGTCTCCCAGATTTACAAGGCTGAATGAGAAAATGGCCAATGCACTTCAGCTGCCATGCATGACAAATAGGCTGTGTATATAAGGGACCTAAGTCCTAAATTTCACCTGAATAAAGTTGGACAGTTTTGTATTTGAAGGAAGATACAACATTCAATTTGTGTTGAGAAATCCTGAGAAAGTGGCATCAAGGGTGTTTGCAGGAGCAAGCGGTCTGGACTACGTGAGAAAATTGACTAAAGATCCTTTTCCTTCATATTTGTCTTCCTTGCAGGACTCCCCTCCTTTCCAACCTTCTAAGTAAGCACTTCACGTCGTCTTTATGTTTAAATAGCATTGTCCTTCAAGTGTATCATGATGTAATACAAGTGTTAGTGTAATCCTGAATTTTTAGCTTGATATAGTCTTACCTAGAAGATTTGGACTGTGTTGGAAATGTTCCTTCACTTGTTCATGAGCAGGAGTGTTTGCTCGGTTCCCTAGCTATAACCTAAACTTGGCTTCAAAGGGAGAAAGCTGACCTTCCGTGTAGTTCTTATCAGAGACTGCCAATTTACCCTGAAGACACTAAAAACAGCTTGCAGTTAGCTTAGAGTGACAAGTTTAATATTCACTTATCAAGTACAGCAATTTATTTTTACAGTGTTGCAAAATGGCCTGGGCCCAGCTAATTTCACTTGGAGGAACAAACACTGCCACAGCCAGGAGGCACAAAATGTGCAACAATAATCCTTAAGGCAACACACTGTAATTTGCCTTCTGTTTAATGCCATGTCAAACAGAAGGATTTCTACACATTTCAGATGGTGACTGTGTTGCCTTCCCTTAGTTTGAGTTAAAAAAAAAAAATTGATTTACTTCAGAGAGCAGTGATAGATGAAGGATATGACATGCACTGAGCATGCCTAGTTCCTTGCTCATGCCAAAAAATTCCCAGAAGGATAAATCTCGTTTCCTGCCTTACTTCACAGAATTTAACTTTTTAAACAAGTCATGTTCTGTGGTTTGGATTCTGTGTTTATATCAGGGTTTGTTTCCAGGCTCATGGACAGTAATAGTACATGGGTCTGAAAAATCTGAACTTTTCATGTGGAGAGAAATCTTGGTGGTTTAATCTCATTTTCATTCTTATTATTTTCATTAATTCTTATAAAAATAGCCTTTACAAATAAGTTGCAATAAAAGCTGATATTTTCCAGGTATAAGCTAGAAAATATGCAAACTTGAGCTTTCATTTAAGTCAAACTTATTTCCATGATTTCAGGCTGTACTTATATATTCGTACTGTAGACTTTATTTGTTTTAGAAAATATGTAGCTGGAAATTAAGACTTAATTTTAAAAATATGTCTGTGTTTAAACTGACTTGTGCATTTTATACATACGTACATACACACACATGCGTATATAAACCTTTTGTGATCTACTGATTATAGCTGGATTTAAGTTGAATTGAAAGCAGAATATGAATTATATTGAACCTTTTAGCCCAAGCATGTTTAGATGATTGTTCAAATATATATTTTTTTCTGGATTTCCTTTAGTAGCAGCACCTTCTTTTTTTTTTTAAAAAAAAAAGATACTTCCATCTCATTTGATTATATCTTTCAAGAACATGGAGTGTTATCCATATATCTAGCATGCAGAGATTTGAGAAGGCATGTGAATGTAATGTAGCATATAAGAGGACACATAAACACACAAACAAACAGAAACCAAGCAAGGATCAAACTTGAGACTTAAAACATCTTGCTAGATTTGGAACTTTAATAATGCCCAGATTGTCTCCATAACAAGTACCCAAGATTTTAGTCATATATGCAAGAGCAGTTCTGCTTAATAGCCGAGTGATACTCCAAAAAAAAAAAAAAGAAATTTCACAGTTGTGCTGTGAAGGTAAACAAAAGTATAAACCAAAATAAAAAAAAAAAGTTGGTGTTCCAAAACCTTTCCTAAGCTTAACAGAAACCTGATAAATTAGCTAGCTGGGTGGGATTGGTGGGGTTGGGTTTGCCTGTAGCATTTTTTTATTTAACTGACATCGCTTTCAAACCCTAGCTGGCTCTACACCATATTTTTGCTCTCTCACATTCTAGAGTTTAGTGTATGTCGTGGTTTAAACCCTAGCCAGACAGCTTGTTTACTCACTCCCAGTGACTGGTGCCGGGCTGAGAGCAATCGAGGTGTCGTTTCACACCCCCCCCCCCCCCCCCCCCCCCAGGGCTCTCCCCTTCCCTGCTCCTGGAGGAATGGGGAGGAGGATCGAAAGAGTGCAACTCCTATAGGTTGAGACAAGAACAGTCCAGCAACCAATGTACAACACAGATTACCACCGCTACCACCAACGACAACAATGATAAGGGAAAATAACAAGGGAAGAGAATACAATACCACCGGCCAAGAAACGAGTCCCACCCGGAAGCCCGTGTCCTTCCGGTTAACTCCCAGTTACCCCCCACCCCGGGCATGACGTGCTGTGGTATGGAATACCTCTTTGGCTAGCCTGGGTCAGGCGTCCTGTCTCTGCTTCCTCCCGGCTTCCCCTCCTCCCAGGCAGAGCGTGAGCCTCACAAAGTCCTTGGTCAGGGTAAACATCACTTAGGAGCAACCAAAAACATCGGTATCACCAGCACTGTTCCCAGGCTGGAAGTCAAAACACAGCACTGCACCAGCTACCAAGAAGGAGAAAAAGGACTGCTACTGCTGAACCCAGGACAGTGTACTATAAAAATGAGTAATTTCTAACTACTTCACACATACCTCAGTAAGATTATTATACACAGTAGTTATTCCTAGATAGATAGATAGTTATAAAAATTTGTATGTGTGTGTGTGTGTGTGATAGGAATATAAATATGAATATATGTGTGTATGTATGCATGTGTATATATGCCCATGAAAAATCAGCAAAACTGTTTATATTTTGGTTTATATTAAAAGAAAAAACTTAATGGGCAATAGAAGGAAAAGTTTCCCTTTGTATTTGGCTAAAGCTTAAGCAGAACAGCTGGTATTTGTCCAAAGTGGCAGTTCTACGTGTTGCTGTTTGCTTCTACTGAATAATCTTTTAATCAATAAATATTCCTTAAGCAACAGTGCAAATTTTTTCATGACAATATGGGAGATTTCCTTTCTCTTAGTGTAGGACTAAACTTGAAAATTTTAGTAAATAGTGGTAAAATAAAGAGTACATGCTGAATTAGTTCAATACAACTCCTTTATTTTTCTATTTTACCAATATTATGAGACTAGTTTTCAGACCTCTAGCCTTGTTTCTTGACACTCAAAATATATAGTAAATGGCAATCCCTGCTTTAATGTCAATACTCTGAAATATGTCCATAAACCTCAGCTCTTCTGCTTTCCATGCAAGGATGCATGACCTTTATGTAGGAACTTAAAAAGCAATTTGAAGAAGAATTCCTTCAAAGAGAGACTCCTTCAAACTAGTGCAGACATCCTTCATTCTTTGGCCCAAGAAGTAACAAAACCAGATGCTTCCACAGTATTGCTGAGGAAGAAGCGAGAAAGAAAAGGGAAAGAAGGAGACTGACATGCTGTACTCTTGCTCCGTGTGGTGCCATGTGGTCCTTATTGCACAAGACCAAGATATGCGCACCTTGGACATAATCCATATATAAATCAGGATGCTACTCAGCTGCTGCTCCAGTACATAAGGTCATGAGAACAGGCATACCATCTCTAACAGTGGCTGTAAGGGACACCTAAAGAGTAGCAAAGTCAACCCCAAATACTCTCTTCCAACTATTTTTAGAGGATTCCCTGAGTTTGAAATGGTCTACTGAATCAGTAATCCCCAGTGGATTTCTTTTCCATGTTCTCCTCTATTCTCCCCTTAAACCCATGTAAGTTTTGCATCTACAGCAACCCTTGAGGAAACACTCTGTATGTCCACTGACTTATGGACATAAAGAACAAGCTTTCTTTGAAGTTTTCTGTTTCTTCTTAGGATCTTGATGGCACATCATTGCAAGTGACGGTACCCATACCTGTTTCTTCCTTCTTGGTATCTTCATCCAGTCTTGCAAGAGGTAGTACCTACCTCAAAGCACCAGTAAGGAATTTCCAGCCATGTGAGGTGTCCATGTTCTTGTTTAGAGACCAAAATGCTTCCAGCATCTTGTGTTCCTAAGGCTAAGAAAGGAAAGATATATTTGAGTTTGAGGCATTGTGCTGTCATGAGGTTAAGACAAGCTCAGGTTCATATGCCTCTGCAATTTGCTTCCTGTCATGTTGTAGATCTCTTTTTCAGCTAAATTTAAATGTACTACCACATTCGGGTGGCCCATTTGCTGCCCTGGGTGTGGAATGCCTCATTTGCACTTAGTGCCCAGCACAGAGAGACCAAAACTTGTCTGGGTAACCACGGAACTTATAAATAAATAAAATTAATATCAAGCATTATTACCATACAGTCCCCTCTAAAATAAAACAGTCTCTATAAATGGGCAGATTCCCTTTAGTTGCTCTCTTGGGACCTTCTGTTCCTCGTGAGTATCCTGGGAACATTGCCTACACAATCATAACACCAAGTTCTCAACCTGGTACCTCTTGCTGTCTTTCTTTCTTGTTGCTTTAGCTGCTTGTGTAGCCAAATATAAATCCCCGCATTTGCTTTGCTTTTTTCGTGTTGTCCTTAGATTCTCTTTCCATCATGACTGAACCTTCCTCTTTGTTTCTTTGCCAAAAATGTTCGATAAGTAAGTTTTTTTTTCCTAGTATCTTAAATTTACTAAAGAACACCCCTAAATATTTAACTGAATTCTTGGAATAGTTTTACATGTAATTACTCTTGCTGCATCAGAATTTCCTAGATGTGGTTTTTTTTGACTTCTCTCCTAGAGTGTAACTCTTTGCAGTGTTTACCTGAGGAGCAGGTGTCTCCCGAAGGGCTGACTGGTTTTATGTGAATTCCTTTATTTGCATGCCCTACTGATGTACTGAAGAAAGATTTGAATTATGTTTCTCAGATAAACTCGGGGATTACATCATGAAAAAAAAGAACATTTCTGCGTGCCCCCTTCTGGCACACGGAAAAGATTTCTTTCTTCTCTGCAACAGCCTGTATTTGATTTGAATACAGCTGATATGATTCCTGCTCAAATCTTCTTTTTTCATGGCGATGCATATCCAGTGTTGTAATTTTTTTAGAAACTAGCATGTTTCTAGCTTTTTATGATCATCTGAGTGTATTGTTCCTCATAGGACTACACAGCCTGTTGGATGAGCTTCCTAAGCCAAGCATCAGCAAACTGCCAAGAACAAGAGGACATGACCACATAACTGGGGAAAAGGTAAAAAAAGAGCAGTAAAGCTTTTTATAAAAGCATAGACTAAAAGTTACTCAACCAGTCATGAAACTGAAATGACAAAAGCAAGTGATAGCAGTAGCAATGGGGAAAATTTGCTTTGAATAAAAAGAAAAAGAATACACTAGTCCGTGTGGATAGGTAGACACGTCTTCTTTTAGATGAAAACTTACTTCCTTTGTGATCTTTTCTTTGCACTCTACTGTCCAGTTACAGTGTTACTACAAACACTGATAGAAAAGGAATCATCTAGATAATCCCCACAATCCTGTAGAACTCAGGACTGGAAGACCACCCAGGCTCACACATTAGATATTCCTTCAGTTTACTACCTAGTGAACTGGATATGTTTTAAGACGCTTGCATAAAGCCTTGATTAAAATTTCTTGTCTTTCTGCATTGGGAACCAGATTTTATAAGGACATTACTTTCTTGGAGAGTAGATTAATCATAAAATTGTAAATTAATCTGAAGTTCATTTTTTGGGGGGTATCTCTGCATAATTATAGGAGCATTTGTTCCTCTAATATCTTCTGGCATATGCCTACACAACTTCAGGTCATGATTCTGAGGTTTCTCATTTTGAAAACAGGTGTGCAAAATGACCTGGACCTGGAATCTTTGACTACAATTGTATTAGCAAAGTGGACAGGAACAAGGCAGTGGCCCAAGAACAGTTACCCATATTGTTAAATTGTTAATCTATTCCCTGGTGCCGTTTTTGCTTATGTCAGACAACACTATCTGTCTGGGACCTATCACATGCCAAGGAACATTCCCAGGGATGGTTTGGATGCAGCCACCCTGTTCTGTAATGTAAAAGAATTTATTAGTGTGGCTGTGGCCAGACCACAACATTTGGCTTCCAGGACAATAAACGGACCTAGATGCTTTTTTTCCTTGATAACCTTCATTTATGTAGCCTAGGAGCAACAATTTGAGGGGGTCAGGTAACTCCCTAAATTATTACCTCTAACCCCTTTCAGTATCTATGATAATTTTTAGAATTCCTAAAAAAATTGCTATGGAATAAGCTTCATAATTATGAAGTTTAAACTCAAATATTTCTGCTAACCATTTTTTTTTTTTTTCAGTGTTAAATAAAATCATGGCAACCTTTATCTAATAATGCTTTGTTTTTTTTCAGTGGAAATTCATTGTTAACACAGATTATTAAACACAGATATTTGTGTTAACACAGATTATTAACCTTCTATTAAAACAAAATTTTTATTTGGATTGCAATGCAATCCAACATCAAGTATGTAAGATAGTTAATGCTACGGTTGGACAGCATTTTAATCAGGCAATGTCACCCATCTGCAGTTATCAAGTTACTTAAGTTTCACAAAGCACTTCTTATGAGGACCTCTCTTCCTTTCACTTCTCTTTTCTGCATTATTTCTGTATTTTAGTTGCTGTTTGTCATGAGCTTTGTGATAATTTTTAGAGATGCAGAACTTTCAGGAAAAGATGGGTCCTGGAGTCACAAAGCATAATGTTTATAAATAGGACACGCGGTGAATCTCAGTGGTTTCGGTCTTTATTCCCTTCACTCTTTCAACTTCTTCCTTTTTATCATACCACATTTTCTGGTACCTACAGGTAGAATTAAAAACTTAACTAAAGAAGAAATTTCTGTAACAACAGTTCGTTTACATCATTTTCAGTCCTGACCCCCAAATACAAACCAGTGTTAACAGTTTATAATTACAGTGTTAACATTTTAGGTTTCTAAAGTAAGCTAAACATTTAGGAAAGCTGTGTTGCAACACGCTGTTGTCTTTAATGCAGGAGAGTTTTTTGTCTAAGTATGATACACTGGGTTTCTAATTTTTTCTGTTAAGTGTAGCATTTCTGTGGTGCTCCATTCCTTTCTCTCACTTATCCTTTAAAGATACTGGGTCTGGAACTCTTGTATTTATTTCTGTTTTATTGTTCAAATGTTGCACAAACAAATGACTATAGTCAGATTACTGCAGCATTCATAAAATGAAAAGCCATTGGATATACCAGGATTTAACATTTTAATGTCCACTCCAGACAGCCAGAGGTAGTTAAAAAAAGTTTATTTTCCTTTCTATTTGAAAACATTTTCATCCATGGCAATTAGCCTGATCCCTACTGGGAAAACAGAGACCTAATTTTGTCCTGCTTAATACAAACAGAATTCCCAGTGACTTCACTAGGAGTTTTGCCTGAACTAGGAGCACAGAAGGCAGCCCTATAAACTTTCAAGAATATCCCTCTTCTTTCCTGTGGCCTAATATAATCTCTGCAGTTTACAAAGTACTTACATTGTAACTCTGTAACAAAGTGCTTTGCAAATTGTCTCATCCTTATGCAGTACTTTTGGACTTTTGATAGAGATCATAGTTTTGTAGGAGCAAAGCATATTTAAAAATTTCACATGCCCTAGGTGGTTCTACACCCTTCTGTATAGAATTGAGAGCTGTGAACAGTGAACTGAACTATATCAATGAAAGTATAATCTCCTTTCCCATGACTTTACTACTAACAACTTCAGTTGGTAACAATAAATGAATATCTTGGATTTAGAGAATAGTAAATACAGCATCGAAAACCAAACCGTTTCCAAGATCATATTTTCTCATGGTTAGGGTATGTTATACTACTCCACATTATTGAGCTAGTTAGTGTTTGGAGATCAAAAAAAAAAAAGAGAAGAAATCTGAATGGGAAAGCTAGCTTTGGCAGGAGCACTACTGCTGGTTTTAAGGAATGAAAAACAGAAGTTTTTTTAAAAAAAAGAGAGAAGAAAGAGGTCAGAAAACTTGTTTTTCAAATATGTATCAGATGAAGGGTAGATTATGGAGAAGTTTAAAAAACAGAAGTTAAAAAAGAAAGGGTAAAAAAATGGGCGCTGTCTTATTTTTAAAGATGGAGTGCAACTGGAAACAGCATGCAGCCAAAGGTCAAGGTCAAGAGTAATAGAATCCTGGCACTATGTGCTAGTTTATCTTCTACACGATGAACTCCTGCCAAACCATATACACAATGTCATACAGCAGGGAAAAGTGTCTGATGCATCTCCAGAGTATTTATGAGGGCTTCTGTTTTGAAGATAGTTTCTTAGGTAACAGAATAATAACATAATGGGACTATTTCTCATTAATCAGGGACCTTTTTTTTTTTTATTTTTTTTCCATTTTGGCTTATTCTGCAAATTAAATTGCGATAACAGTTTCCCTCTTTCTGGAATCCCCTCACATCATTAAAAGGATTGGATTCTGTTAATTTTATTTTTCAGATTTGCAGTGAGAGAAGGATTTTGGTGGTGGTGGTACAAGCGCTGATTCAAAGAAGACTAAGTCTTGCTCAGGAAATAAATAATTCAGTTGAAATGGTATGCGTTCACAACATTTAAAGGAGATGAAAGAAGGTCTTGACTGTTTGCTTCTTGGGCTGTGTGCCTTCCTGTTTCTCATATAGTACTGTGTGTTATGCTTTGTTTCTTTTAGGCATGGTAGTATATTTATACTCTGCTTGCAAAGCCTTTGCCCTCCAGTGTACCGTCAGAGCATAGTCCAGTAGTTTGTTTTTCTACATTTAGCCTTATTTCACAAATGTATAAATACTGCAAAATTAGTTTTAGAAAACAGTTTATCTAAAGCATATCACATAGATTTAACCAAAAACCTTGCAGGTGTGCAACATGAAATGCAAGAAAAAAATATGTCAGATTCTGATCCAGCACTGGGAGCAAAATAACTTCATTAATGGAACATGGATTAAACTCACAGCAGCTGCCTTGTAATATTTATATTCCAGCCTCTCATGAACTTTTATAACGGGACAAGTGAGATCACATTAACTGCAGCAAAACAAAATCTACATATTTACTTACCTTAGAGTAGCCTATGCCTAATTTTCTAGCTCTGATCAGGCTTCCCTTTAAGGACATTATTCATGTGGACATGAACATTCCTGAAAAAGTAAGACAGCACACAAGATGAGATGTTACTCGTTGGAAAGCTTTGACTTCAACAGAAGCATTCACTATATTTATTTTTTTAATTAATCATTTGTAAGGAAAAATATAGATACAGGCCTATTTAACTTGAGTAAATGAACTGTTTCAGTGAAATCCGCAAAAATAAACTTCACATGGGAAAAAGGTTTCTCTAGAGAGCCCCATGAATACTATAAGAACTGAAAAGCTGCTCCCTCTGGTCCAACACTCCAGCTGAAATTCCAGCAATGAGGTTTAAGCTACTGAAAGGTTAAAAAACAGATAAACTTTAAGATTTCAATAAGGAACATAGGGTTCAGCATTATGCATTAAACAGTCAAGGAGCTTCATAGTGTAGGAGAGTCATAGCACAAAGCAATAGAATCATAGAATCATAGAATAGTTAGGGTTCAAAGGGACCTTAAGATCATCTAGTTCCAATCCCCCTGCCATGGGCAGGGATATCTCACACTAAACCATGTCACCCAAGGCTCTGCCCAACACCGCCAGGGATAGAATAGGGTTGAATCAAAAGACAGAACAGTCCATGTTATTGTTACAAAGGAGTAATTTTGAGTAAACAAGTTCAGCTCTTCTCCATTACTGAATCAGGATCCGTAACTGTGCTGTGAATAGCAGAAGTAGCATCAAAACAGAGAAGTGACTGTTAAGCAGTGTAATGTACTCTTACACTAAGAGTACAATTTGAAGACCCTCAGAGTTTGTCTTGAGCTTGAGTTACTGGCTTTTGACACTAAGCTAACAACTCCAGAGGGACTATGACTCCCAATGCTGTTTGAGGTTTTATCAAATTCAGTCCACTGAGTTCTTAATCCTAGAGAACCACTCAAAGGTTATAAGTTACACAGTAGGTGAGATCCTGCTAAACTACCTGCAGCTGCATAATTCCCAGGACTACTTTTTCTAGGGCTGTGAGTGGTTTGGAACTGTAGTTCAGACTGTTAGAAAGCAGCATTGAATTCTGAGGGATGTTACTAGTGCCCGAGTGCACACCGTGGAAAAGAGTAACCAAAGGGTGTCATGTAGGTTCAGTACCAGGCAGCTGTGCTGCCTGCGCCAACAAAATTGACAAGTTTATCACTGTTTATCCCTCTTCAAGTTAAACAACAGGTATAGCACAGGTTTTAATAGCGCTATTTAAGAGGTTGCAGAGGAAAGCCCTTTTGTTAAGTGACATTCAGTGATTATCATCTAGACCTTTTTTGAAAGAAGCTATTTTCAGGTGCATATTCTGCATGCTAATGTACCGCATTTTAAGATTTTTGAATTTTTTTAAATGCTCTGCTAAATATTCTCACTCTTAAATGGAAGGTAAGGTAATATATAAAACCAAATGGCAATGTTACTTTGTATACTACCCAAAATTTAGTATCTTATTGGCCAGAAAACACTGCTGCTGAATATCAGTGAGGGTTAATCTTGCTAGCCATTGCAAAAGCCTGTGTCCAAAATGTGCACAGAGTAATGCTGGCTCTAATTATTACACTATATGGAGAGATCAGTCAACTTTATTCACAGCAATTCACTAACTTTTCTTTTGTGTAAACTTGGCACAGAAAAGCTTTTGCTATTGAACTAAATAAAACCCTCAGCACATGGCCATGGCCCAAGGGGACACTTTATCATTTGTATATAGAGAGACATTTGATTATGGCTTAATTATACAATATGCTGCTATTTATTTTCAATCAGTCTGCAAACTCTGTAATTGTGGATTATTTACTGATGAACTACTTACAATCCATTATTCTATTATGTTAATGTATTCAAATCCAAAAACATATGAATGTTTAATAACCAAGTTTAAATCAGTTGGGCTTTTATTGGTCTTCAGGAAGAAAGATATGTAGAAACTGACAATTTCGTAAATCAGAGTTACACAACGCTGAAAACAAGCTTTGCTTTGTTTCATTTTTTAAGTTTCTAAAAATTGTGTAATTTATCATATCATTATTATTTGCTACTGTACTTAAGGCTGTCATCTTCTCTGGATGGCATTTAATCAATTGCAGAAATCAAAAAAATAAGATGGTGGACAACATTTCCCAAAGTTCTCAACAGCAAGACTTTCCAAAGCATGAAAATGCTTCAGAACTGCTCCTTTGGAATCCTAATTTTAAAATTATAAATTATAGCCTTCTTTTTCTTGCATTTCCCTACTCAGCTTCTTCCTGGCTGTAGAGGGAATTAGAATATTTGGATTTGAGCCAAAATCATACATTTTCTTGAGTTCTAGCAGGACTTGAATTGCATTTATCTTCACCTCCTGTGGAGATACCTCATTAAATGGGTTACAGACACTTCTGAAGTTGCACTTTACTGCTATGCAAAGATTTTTATCAATCTCTGGGTCACAGAGGAAAGGCTTGAACAACTCAGTACTCTGAGGTTACAGGGCTTCATGAGGAGGCTGAAGTTGCAGCCCCTGCTTCTGTTCATATGAAAGATTGTGGATCTGTTCCAAAGCAGTTCAGAGGAAAGCTGAGTTAAGGTAGTTTATATCCCAGGTAACTCTGTAAGCTTAAGTTTTGCTATGGAAAAGGGGAAGAGGGAAGCAGGAAATTGGTGATACACTTTTGAATATTTTTGACAGCATGGACTGATTTGTTGCACTGTGAAACATCAGCAGAGGCACCAGTCTCTGATGCTTAAGTGAAAGGATGATCCAACAATATGAACCAAGATGGGTGCCAGATATACTTCTAGGAGTATATTTTGGCTTCATAGTGACAAAAAAAAAAATATTCTTACTTATGCAGCCCCTTTCCAGAGCTCCAGTTGAGAACTTTGGCAAATACATTAGGATTTGCCAGTGTGTTTGAACTTGCCAGACTGTTTCCCTTACAGTTTTCTTTATCAGTTTTGCTTGATGTTGCAAGTTTCTGTTGTCTGCAGAATTCTAAGTCTCCTCAAATCCCAAGAGGTCACTTTCTCCTCCAAAATACCTACCAGCCGGTTGCATATTATCGACTTGATGGCAATTCACACTAGAACCAGGACTCTAGCTTCTCCAGAGTGCAAGGACCATGAAAAGGTAACACTGCTTTCATTCATCTGTTTCTGCAGGCTAATTCGTAACTTTCAGGATAGTTTCCTACTAAACCCCTTTAAAATGTCAGCCTATTGACAAAGATAGAAATTACAGATGAAACGTTTCATGTAAGAAAATAGGAGACCCAACCCAACAATTGCTTCTCTGCCTAACTTCTCTTTTATGACTTCTCAGAGGATTCCTCATAATGTAGACTTTAGGATCAGACACAAGATTTATATAGTAAATTAACCGCAGAAGTATGACAAAGTAAATCACTACTTTAATACAGTAATACAACATTATATTAAGGCTTTAATATAAATGGTTTATACAGAGGTTAGTAATTGAATACTAGATATTAGAAGCATTTTACGGACTTTATTAGTATTTGTTATGGATGGTTACAAGCACATTAGCAGGTGTCACTGATCTGTTCATTCTATAATAAACTTTAATAAATGATTTACCATTTACTATAAGGGTTATCACTCAAATATCAACTCCTCAGACATTATTTATAGATATTTCATAATGTTATGTGTGATGATTGTATCAAGTTTAACTAACCAATACTGAAGTTTTTCTGCATTTTGTTTATGGTAACATTTCATTAACATATATACAAACTTTTAGGGTCTTTTTAGTCATAGTGGATGTTGTACTGTCTATATGAAAATAAAAATGTTAACAATAATGATACTCATATTCAAAGATGATGAAACCATGTAGTAAAGAATTTCAGTATTTATTGCATTTGAATCATTTATCTTAAACAAAAAATCTGTGTCAGACTGGGATTCACATAGCTAGCTTGGTTTGCAAGGTAAAAAAACCCAGCTGATTTTATATTTTTTACACCACCTTTGTTCTCACCAGGATATGCACAGTAGATCTAACTGGTCACGATGAGTGTGAGCATCAGGCTAACAGCCCTTGAATGTCCAAAGTGCTTCAAGAATGCTGAGACACATCTCTCCCATTCTGCTTACAGTATTTTTGTAGTGAACAGAACATCTGAAATAAAAATAAACCAACAGCCTGGATACCAGAACATGTGAGCAATGTAGTAGAATTGGTGCCCGGATTGGTGTGCAACTTCATGTGTTTGTATGCTTACTATGTATGTAAATTACATATATATATATACGTATGCACACACAGTTTATCATTCAGATAACTTTTAATATTTGCTGATAATTTTGAATATTTTCATATCATAAATGAAAAAAAAAAAATCTTGTAAATCCGAAACATTTTTTACCCTTAAAAATGAATGTTCTTATTGAGGAAAACCAAAGCTGTCACATGTTTTAAACAAGGCTCATATCTTGTTCTGAAATATGACCAGGACACTTATCTACATTTTAATACTTTCACAATCTTAACATGAACCCAATACTGTTTGCTTTGTTTTACTTGAAGTTCCAGTTCTTCAAGTCATTTTACGACGATCTTGGTATTAACAATGAAAGTATATTTTTTTGCCTCAGACACACAAATGAGACCTCAGAAAGGTATTCTGAAATGCTTACTGAGATTTCTTTGTGTAGTTGTTTTTTTTTTAAAATTGGAAATATTGCTACAACAAATCTGAACCTTCCACATGAAGAATAGGTTTTGAAGCAATTTTATTTCTTTCAGGATATTCTGGCCAAAACCAAAGTAAGCAAGTGAGGCATCAAAATAGCTTATGGTTTGATATTGAGGATATTATGTTATGATGCAGGAGATCTATTGTCATTACACCACTATGTAGTTTGGTGCTAGTGAAAACAAAACCAAGATCTTGGTTTTACCCCTGTGCAGACTAGAAAATCTTGACTGTAAACATGGGAAAGCACATATTTTGAGAAGGTGACACTTTAAGGACCAATATTTAATAAAAGTGAGTATACAAAATTAATATTTTTTCAAAATACTAAAACCAGATTGTCAAAACTTTGTCCAACCTAAATGCAGCAAGGATTATGACTTTCAATTGCACATGAGACTAGCATCACCTTGAGCACCTTTGACTTTCAACCCCACACAATTTTGTGATTAGTTTTAGCTGAGCAGGCTTTCTCATCCTTTACCTCAAGGTGACAAAACTGGTATTCTTAATAATCACCAGCCCAATATGCATTCAGTCCTATAAATATGTTGGACAGAGTAAAGAATACTGATGTTCTGTTCCTATCTTTGGTTTGGACAAGGTTTGGGGCAAGGGTCGATCTTTACAATGAAAAAATTAACACTACTTTTCTTCTTTCCCATTGATTGAGCAGGACTGAGGCAAAGCTCCAAAACCAGAGAAAGTCACTCAGTTTTTCATCTCACTGAAGACTAGCAATTAAAAATTAGGTTTCTAAATTTAAGTGGTCATCCTCCAAGATACTTTTCATCCTTCAGAAATAGATTAATTTTCTTTCTTCAGAAACTTATATATATGCAATGAAAATGTAGATGGCAATAACTGTATGAGATGAATCTTATTATTTAAACTAGTTTTCTTCTGAAATTTTAAATTAGCTATGATTCTAGAGAAAACATTAAAAGATGACTTACAGGTGGTTTTAATTCCTTTGCTTATTAAATGCAAAAATAATATATGTGTAAGTATGTTTTTTCAAGTATATTTTTGTCATTTCTTCATCCTCTTGATACTTGCATATTTTCATTATTCCTTGAGTTCCTAAAGTAACATTTTATCATTATTATTTTTTTGTTCTCCTTAATAAAACTTTTCTTATGTTTTATCTTTCTATTTTTTAGTTTCTTTCAATCTGTTTTCCAAAAATACTTAATTTCCATTTTAATAACCTGCTTTGGTTTTCATGAATGTTTTAAGGCTAAATTTTCCACTTAAATACCCCCTTTATGCCTCACCGCTGATGTCCTGCATGTAACAGATCTCAATGTGGCCCTCTGCATTTTTGAATTATAGCTTGGCTATTAATCTTTCTTTATTGTGGTATGTTTAACAAACTATTAAAAATAATGGTAGCTGGCAATGAAAACCTGTAGTGCCCTTTAAGAGACATTGTTTGAACTGATATTTAAAAATTTCTAATTCTCTGGGGTCAGGAAAGTAATGTTTTCTTGTTTTTACAAGTCGTTTTGCAGCAAGTATTATATAGTCCAGAAATGATGTTTAAAGTTTCAATAGCTTCTGGTTCTCTGTGCCACATCACCTTGCAATTGCCCCCAAATTGTTTCTGAACCACGTTTCCTCTGGCAAGGAGTGGTAGCCCTCATTTTATATTACATCGTACAATATACAGTGCTCTCACCCCACTCATAACAATGTTAATGTCAGAATGAAAAATGATAAAGCATAAATTAAATAGCAACCATATGTTTTCTGTAATATATCTTTTGTGTTTTCTGACCCAGGTAAACAATTTCCTTATATCTCCTGTTCAGATCTGCATTTCATCCTCCCGATTTGCCTCACAAACACCAGAGAGCAGGCATCTTGCCTGTGTCCAGACAGCTGAACTTGGACTTCAGTTAATACAAAGTGATAGTGCTCATTGCCACTAAACAAGCTTTTTATTTTAACCAGCGAGTTTGTTAAATAATGTATCTCCCATCAGCCTACGGTCATTTTAGAGCTTTACAAACAAGCTTAATCTTCCAGTCCATGTTATAACAAAGAACAGAAAGTCTTTCCATATGATTATTCCAGTAGACCCTTAGTAAATTACCTGAACAAATAAATGTTACAAAATTCTAGTGGTTGGGCTCCCTATTCCCCCTCCTCCCCAGCCCCCAGAGCAAGCGGAAAGCACTCTGTGTATATTGCATTCTCTAAAGAGGAGGGCATCCAAAAGCTCCAGAAATCATTACAACAAAACACAACCCACTAGTTTCCTCTAGTGGAGAAGGGAGACTATCAGAGAGCCAAGGTCCCTTCAATGCATGGATCATTGGTACACAAGAGCACAGCCCAACTGGTGGGTCAATCACTAAAAATTATCTGGGATGATACATTTTTTCTTCTTTTCCCCAGAACTGCAGACACCCTTTGTTCAGTGCACAGGGGCTGTCAGAATGATGGGTCACTGGCAGCAGGGAGAGGCAATGGCATACAAAGTGTGAATGTGACATTCACCATGCAGCTTAGGTAGCTGCAGCAATCACTGTGCAGGGCTCTGAATACCGTCAGGGTGCTGTGCATGTTCTGGGCTGTGTGTATTTTCACTTATGTGCTGACAGAGCACCACTGGCAGATTCTCTGCCCTGGTCTCACTGGGCTTCCTAAACCCAGCCTCCCACCTCTCCCTGTGTGATGGTTTCTTATCTACTTCATAGAATCATAGAGTCATAGAATGATTAGGGTTGGAAAGGACCTTATGTTGACTTTTAGTCAAGTTCTTAGTCAAAACTACAAATGTTACAAAATCTTGTACCTAGCTTGTCATAATTTTTGATTCCTCTGGTCTTTGTATCATTTTCAGCACCTATTTTGCTCATCTGTCTCTTTTGCTAGCTGGCCAAGGCATCTTGTGCTGACTCCTCTATGTGACATGTTTTTTTGAGAGCAGTGATTGCTAGAAATACACAGCCAGGCTTAGTGCCACAAGTGGTGTCACTGCATCACTGAAATGCATACAGC
Organism: Pezoporus wallicus; assembly: GCF_028554395.1. Classification (NCBI taxonomy): domain Eukaryota; kingdom Metazoa; phylum Chordata; class Aves; order Psittaciformes; family Psittacidae; genus Pezoporus; species Pezoporus wallicus. The sequence continues at coordinate 1,110,562 of NW_026642654.1, forward strand.
AGTCATCTGTTGAGAACCAGGACCTACTTCTAAGGGGGCAGACTGAACTGCCTCACTGATGTTGGTTCTGGTGCGTTGCACTAGATCTGCTACTACATTAGCTCTGGTTTACAGGCTTGTCCATTTAAATGAAAAATGATGGTGAGGTTCATAGGAGGCAAATAAAGTTAAGCATTTTGTCTGTCTGCCCTAAAGAGTAATAAGAAGGGGCAGCCAAGGAGAGCATTTTAAGAATAAAAAATAGATTCTGGAGGTTCTTTTTGCCTTTGATTGCAGGTGGAGTCTAGAGGACCAGCTTGGGCTTTATGCTTGGCTTTCAGATAGCTAAAGGAATCCATCCTGTGTGATGCATGTCAGCCTGTGAGATCTAGCAGATGTATATCGTAGTGGCTTTTTCCCATATATTTTTCCAATAATTATAACTACATAGCACTGAAGTTGATATTAAATTTTAAGTTTTAAAATTTTACTGTCCATATACATTTTTCAGAACTTTAGTGTTTTTTTTGCATAGATCAGACTTTTTGTCTGAATTAAGGTTTCTGAATATACTGTACAATAATCTGCTTGACTTTCCTGGTAATTATACGTCAACCGAGAAACTGCAAGAAAAACTGAGAAACCTGACTGACTAATGAATAAAGTCAACACTCTTTAGTTTTGGCTGTGGATACCAGGTAGGAAGTCTTAATTCTTTAACAGTTATATGAGAAATAATAGTCTAGATAGATAGTGCAAGAATAATGAAGAGAAAAAGTTGTAAAACAATCCTATATTAAATGTCATGCACTCAGAAGGTTAGACTACTTAGATCTAGTGACAATATTTGTAAGACTTGCATAGGAAAGCAAAACCTTTCATACATTCTTTTTTGCCTTTTTTTCTTTTTTCTCCTGGGAGAAAAAAAAAAAAAAAGCAGTGACTCAAATCTGGAAAAGCATTTTTAAAACCTCCAATATGATAGTAAAGATTGGTCTGATATATGCACCTCAAACCCTAAAGCAGATTTGAAAGGCCATTTGGACCTCAAGTTATAACTATACCTATAAAGAAAAAATTTCAGGGACAGTGTTATTCAATTTGGCTAAAAATATCAGAGATGTGGAAAAACAATAGGTACCAAGTTCCCTCTGGTTCTACTGAGTAACTCTCTGAAGTTCTTGGAAAGTTCCATTCTTTCTAACTTGGAACTGGGATTTGGCAAGGCAAAATTTGGCACCCTGGAACATCTTTTAATTCTTAAAACAGATTGAAATTGATATTTCTTCGATGCAGCTCTTCCTGTTCACAAATAAAGCATAATACCCTACCTTGTTGAGCTCAAGAATACTCAATAAGAAGATGGAATTTGATTTTATTTCCTTTTTTCTTCTTTTTGGGAACCCTTCATCTGGCTCTCTGACCAGATCTTCCTTTCATGTACACAATCCTGTTGTCTCTAAAACTCCCTTGGCTTAACATGCCTTTCTTTTTCCTTGAATTTGTCTCACAAAAAAAAAAAAAACAACACAAAGAAAGAAAAACCCACAAAAAAACCCCAAACAACTTATGTCCCTCTAACTAATTCCTAACTCTGAGTTTAGAAAATCAACCCACTTTGGGTCATGTAGCCAATTCCTACACAAGACTTGCACATAACTTCCTCTGCACGGAGACACCTATTGCCTCAGCAACCCCTTTCAAAAAGGAGTTCTGATGGTTTTACAAACTCAGTGGGAATTAAAAGCAGCAGTTACATGCCCCAGCAAGATTTAAACCAAGTTATCAAGGGACGAAGGGATGCTCCCAGACCTGTACTTTCTACTTCATCTTGCCACAAGTCATCCCTCCCTCGGGTCATGGGAGTGTCTTTGTGAAATTCAGTCAGAAGTTTACTTCATGTGACATGTCTACTGTTTGTACAGGCAGCAGGTCTGCCTGAGTCATCCCTGCATGCCAAATACACCAGTGCAGTACAGCACTGAATTAGACAAAGAGATAACCTGAGTCCTCATAAAGGCATAAGTACATCAGATCACCACTGTGCCTCAATTCATAATCAGGCCTAATTCTCTAGACACAGAACCAGCTGTAGAAAAGGTGTTCTTTATGCTATGGACTGTGCCAAATAAGCCCATTTCACAACGTGCTATAAGGCAGCATAGGACACACCTACAAGACGCATTACATCTGCATTCATCTTCCTGCAGAATAGCTCTTTAAAAATCAACTACCACCATAGTCCAAAATCTGCCAACATGTCCTTCTACTTCTTAACTGACCTCTGAGTTTTTGTCACTTGAGCCTATTTTTCTAATAATACCTACAGACTAGTAAGTTACTTGTGTTATTCACAAATAGCCAGGAAACACGGTTTCTAGACTGTGACTTAAAAATTCAGACAAGAATTAGACAAAAGCACAGGGAAACCTTTACCTCCTTTTCCAGACTTTGGACGACCTCTGTATCTTTGTCTTGCTGGAAGATGAAGCTGTGAAGATTGGCTAGTGCTGCCAGGATAAGATTATTCCACACCTTTAGTGAAAACGCGTAAGAGTTTGAAGGCTTGAAGTCATCATTCCTAAAGCTTTAATAATCTTTACAGTAGAAATAAGTTTCCCTTAACCCCATTTATTTAAAAAAAAAAAAATATTGTTTTATATAGAGGAAACTATCCAATGCAAATACAGCTAAATATTTTAATGGTTTACACCTTCATTTTAGAAAGTTTTCTTTTAATTTGTTAACTTTTGTTCCTTTGAACCAGCTCAACCTACTTATTTAATCCCTTGAGCTTTCAAGGGACAGCTTGCAGAAAGTTATATACACAAATATAACAAACATTTCAAATAAAGCACAATGCATAAAGCAAAGAAAGAGAAAAAATTGACAACAGCTGCTAGATTTAACAGTAATAGTTTTGAAAGATTTTGGCTTGAAGGTTAAGAGTATCTTATGACAATAAGCAGAATTTGTATATAATGTCAACAGCCCTGTTGCAACATGTCCAGATTTAATTTATTCTTGTTCGCTTGCATAAGACAAGTAATATAATTGGGTATGTCTGGTTCATGACATTCAAGTTGGAAAAAAATCAAATAAATCATGTTTTTTTAAGAATAGCAACTTCTAAAGCCTTTGGCCTATGTCTCTTATTAACATTAGAGACATTTTTGTCTGAAAGCGATAACCTAAATGTTTGCAAGTATTTGTTTAGTTTGATCGGATTTCATCTGCATGAGCCTTTTTGCTTCTGAATAAGGTAGTGGTAAATAGTATTCTCCTTAGTATTTCTTTTCCTCTTTCTTTTTACGTCCAAAGAACATTGCAAATAATATCAGTTGCCTGATTAGCAAAAAATTTAAGGCTCAAAGGACTGCACTCATCAAACTTTGAGGCTCAGTTTGGATCAGTAAAGCATGTTGACAATTTGGAAATATTTTTATTCCCTGCTTATATTATACTTATAATGAAAAAATAACACGAGGGATATTACAGCTATATACTAATCACATGCTACAGCATGTACCATGTTCCAGTGTGTTTCCTAAGATCAGTCATCAATCAGTAAACTTGTTTATTCATATATATGTATTAAAAAGGAAGAAAAAAATACTCTCTTTAGAATTATATTCTTAGCTGATAGAAAGCAACCTCACATTAATACCCTCTGTGAAGCTTTTACATGAGAGGTAAAATTCTTTTCATATGACTTTAAATGTCTAGTGTAACACAGAAAATTAGTATAAACTAATTATGTAAGGTTTCTATTATATTATGGAGAACTAGGTCCTTCAACAGGATGATACACACATCTGTCTGACACTTATGTTCAGACAGGATCCTAAAAACTGAAAAGCCTATATCTTTCCTTTGATTCTGAAGGGAATCTAGAGTGTGGTTTCTTTGAGATGTATAACTTCTAGGTAGCTGGTGAAATGAAATCCACTACATATGGAGATCTGGACTTCTGATATAAATTACCATACTACTTTGACTAAAAATAGCGATACTTTTTAATGGTTTCAAATTATACTTTTTGGTCTCTTAAGAAGGATGTAGTATGCTGAATTAGTGCTTAGGGTTTTTTATATGCATTTATTTTGCACAGAGGGACTACTCTGGCTTCAGTGAAAAATTTCCTGAATTAAAGGAGATTAAATTAAATAAAAAAATTCACTAAGGGAAAGATGGGATAATACTAAGATGGGTGGCAAAAATAAGGTCTAACATAGAATGCATGGGCTTAGCAAGAAATGTGCATGGAGAGCTTGGAAAGTACACTGGTGACATGTATTTCTATAATGTTTCCAAACATTTTGTTTTGGATGATATTAAGACTTTATAAAACAAACATATGCTCATGCTAATACTGTTTTGAAGCAAATATATTAATGCAAAAAAGTCTAAACAAGTGTGCCAGATTTCCTCAGGGTTTAACTCCCACAGCAGCAAAAGAAGTAGTCCAGAGTGTTTGAAATACTTTCCATAAGAGCACTTTTACCATGCCGAGAATGAAAGCAGGAGTGCTGTGCAGTTATGGCAATGCAGAAGCCTCCGCAGCATATGCACTGCATGGATGCTGCTGCATCCTGAAGAGGGAGGAGTCCAGGTGTCCTTCTTAGGTATGAGATGAAGTTTTACTTTACAGAAGAGAATTGTCAGTGTTACAAGGGCAGAGACTATGAAAACTTCTCTCCTAACAGAAAAGAGCAAGAGACAACCTAATAGTGAAGACCTATGCCTTTCCAGGCACTGTCACCATGTTGTCACATCACCCTCTGTACACCACATTTACCAACAAACACAAAGGACCTGCTGAAGGAACTCTAGCCGCTCCCATTACTACTCATTAGTTCAGCACATTAAATCGCAGTCCCTGCTGCAACCCCCAATTCATTGCCTCTCCTTTCATACTGAGCTTTTGTTCACCTCCCAAATAACACTGATGCTGTCTAAAAAAGTGTGCATACATATATCAGCTGGAGTTCCTGGCTTATGTATGTATGAATATATGTGCATACACATGTATATATGCACATACGTACACGTACATAAATACATATTCCTATATATACACATTTTTCTCCTAACAAATTATTTGTATTTCTTAATCTATTTTTTTCTTTAGCCTTTTCTTTGGGAAAATACTAAATTACTGCTTTTTTCTTTCTTACTTTCTTTATAGGGGTCAGACTGCATTGTTGAATCGCTTTAAATCCTGAGTCAGGAGCATGTCACATCGTTATAAAACGGTACTGTTGATGGAGCAGCCTTGCACTGATAGGAGGGCTATTGATTGCAGATCTCCTTTTAGACTGGATTTGTACTCTTCAGCCCTTTTACCTGGTCATAAAATATAAGTGGGGTTTATGAAAAATAGCAGTTTACTTAGGAAGTCTCTTAACAGGTTTTTTGAGCTTAAATGTACATTCCTTTAAGTACCTGTTAATTACTTTACTGTGATGATGCGCACCTGTACAATGTCAGACTGCCCACAGAGCCCATTGTTAACCTGCTTCTCAGCCATTTACTGCCCATGATTCACAGTCGAGGGGTCTAGGATTATTGTCTACTGGGAATTGCGTTTTAGTAGTACAACAGTGTGCTGGAGATGTCTTAATGGCTGCTCAAGTGAGATTGTTATAATGCCTGCATTGTGTTCTGGCCAGCACACAGCCCAATTGCTTTTTAAGTTATGGCATCAGCAAGCCCCAGGTCATCTGCACTTAAATTACATGCACGTATCTGAAATGTTGATGTGGCAACTGGTAGCAATGTGTACAATACTTTTAACCTCCAATTTGAGGGGTGCTTGGGATCAGATTATATGAAGTGTGCATGTATGCTTCAAGCTTTAGGATTAGAGCAGGCTTTTGTGATTTTAAATGTCATTGTAAATTTCGCCTTAAGCAGCTCACCTCAGCTCATGTGCAGCTTTCCCCTTGATAAGCCAGAGGATAAAGAAAATAAGTGGGTTGTATTAAAACTCATGTACACCTCCTGCTCATGAGTTTGCTAGAAAATCATTCAGATGGGTAGAGTTAAAGGGTACAGGAATCCATCCTTATACATCTCTTTTTTAAAAGACAACTGCCCCTGCACTGGTGTGCATGCACATGTACACACAGACAGATAAATATATGCATAGTCACATACACACACTGCATCTCAGGAAAACAGCATAGGGAGACTAGAAACTCCATTTTGTAACATATTCTGCTGTTTCCTTCCCTCACCACTACCGTGTAAGAGCTTGAGCACATCAGCTGAATGCTCTTGGGAATACCTGGAGCAAAACATACTTGTCATTGAATTCACTGCCAAGGTGTCTATGTCATTTTTAGCTCCATTACTTCTTTTCAAAGTCACAACCACCAGGCTAAACTATCCAGATTTCTTTTGTTTGGTTGGTTTAGTTTTACTTTGGTGATGGTGTGCAGGCATTGATGTACTCAAGTAGATGTAGAAAGAAACTCAGGAATTTCTAATGCGTTTAGAGTCTATAAAGTTTTCTGGCAGCACTTATAACTTGAGCTGGTTGCAAATGTTAGATATTTCCCACAGAAAAAGCAAAAAGAAGCTTCCCCCAGACCTAACAGCAACAAGAACACACACACACCATCCCCCTACCTCAGATTTTCCACTGAAAAACTGAAGAATGCAAAAACTTTGCCTAATCATTCCAGTTTCCTTTTCAACAAGAAAACTTTTTTTTTCCTGAAGATCCTATTCCATTTAAAAAGCATATCAGCAACTCCTCCCTTGAGTGTTGAGTCAAAAGCAAATTTGAAAGAAAATGTTTTAACTGATTCCACTGTAATGCCAAGAGCTTGACTGGAGAAAAAAAATATGAATTGGAGTACTTCAATGCATCTGATCTTACCTAGTATTATATAAATAGAACTCTTCCCATTAAATGAAATTGTATTCCAGTAGTATTGCTGCAAATATTACCTCCTTCATCTAGCATACCACCACTGAAACAGCACACTTCTCAAACAACTTGCCATCCTGTCAAAAACACAGAACTGGAATTTTTAACAGATGGCATTTTCACTGCTTTGAAATTTTTACAGAGAATGAGCTTAACACATTGAGTTGGGCAGGGGTAGAAGCAGTGCAGGGAAACAAGGAGGGAAGGCAGAAGAAGAAATTTTCGTAAGCGTTCAATGTGGACATTTATCTCCACATTAAAAATAAGAATTTTGCCTGATTTTGCAATGTGATCAGAATAGGAGCAGCACTGAGCAATTTGGAGAAAAAAATCACACTCCTCAATGTTGTTAATATGAGTCATAATTAGAGATGGAACATCTGATCCAAACCCCAATTAGCTTCAGGGGAAATCTGGATCCAAACTTTATGGCTTGAATTTATTTGCATGCTGAGCCAAGACAGAACTCCTGACCCACTACTGTCCAATCTCTCCCCCCACTAGCAAATCCTTTGGGGAATTAGAGATGCATATCTGGTTTAAGGTCTGACATTTGTGTTTTGGAGCTTGTTTGACAGTATATTTTACACACAAAGCACTTTCCACCTCAAAATGCTATTTGCGCTTTAAAAAATGCAGGAGGCTGATTCTTAGGAAGTACCCAGCAAAGACAAGTGATGCACTTTCTTCAGCACCTTTTCAAAAAAGATGAAAATGCTTACAAATTACCAACATTCTCAAAATTTTCTGTCTTTTGAATCAGAGAAGTCTCCCTGTAGCACTGCGTGCATTTTCCAGTTCAGATCCAGTTTCCACCAGATCCTGAGGGTTTGATTATCTCTTTCTCACTCGGAATCACACTGCTTTCAGTTGAATTATTCATTAACCAAGTCATGACCCAGACTGAAGATGTGTTGGTAAACCAGGCTTTAAAGTCACAGACGGAACTGAGGAATGTACCTGCAAATCCAAGGCTTTGTAAGACCATGTGCTGTTTCATGTTGGTAACATCTGACAGGGAGATCTCCAAGGAGATCGCCTTTTCAGGCAATCTTTTCCAAATTACTTCAAAATATTGTCTTTAGGAAACCAATAATTAATTATTTATAAGCATTATTTTACTGAAGGAGTTTAAGCTCTTTGCTTCAGTTATAAACTCCATGGAAAGCTGTGCTAAAGCTTTTTTTCCCACCTTTTCAGCCACTGTATGATTCATTAATTGCAGAGTATGTGCATTTAGGAGGCAGCAACATACACAAGATAAAATATTTGCCTCAAGAATTGCTTCTCAGCTCAGCTGTGTGACACAGGGTGATTCACTTCTCACACTGCAGGCCTCAGCTTCCCACATTGTAATTCAGCATGTGTCTTTTTTATGGAGATTTGTGTGCCTTCTGGATGAGAAGTTCTTCACAACAGTTGTGTTTCCATGTTTGTGAGAGCAGCCCCACAACCTAAGTAGGACTGAATATGAAAGAGATAATAGGGCCTGTCTTTGGTAGCCAGAAAACTTGATTTTTTTATCTACAGAAGGACTACAGGCTGAAACAATAGTGATATTTTAAAGGACTGATCTGACAATGATGATATTACTAAAGTAATAAAAAGGACCACAGGTCAGTATTCAGAAGAGTACACGCACTGCCTTGGTCCGTAACATAATGAATTGCAGACTGCACTGTTACATTGCCTTGGGCCAAATCTGTGATTCCTCCAGCTATGTTGCAGGCCAAAATGATAATACAGGCGGAACAGTGTAGGCACAGCACTGCGCTGAAGCAGTCCTGTGTAATCCAGCCTGGACCTAGATCAGCACATAGACAATTAGCCTGGGTCTTCCTGCACTGACAGATGTGACAGATATGGGCATATCCTCAGTTGTCTGGAGCCAGTAACATTTAAAGACTAAAAATTCATACTCATGACCTATTTTTTTAAAGATTGGCAAAGATTTTGAGTTAAAAGTCCAGCTCTTCTTACTTTCACACCTAAGCTAGCTCCAGTGACTAAGGGCAGCAGGCTCTTACTGCTCTATTAAATGTCTAGTCTATTTTATGATGCGAGAAAGTTATCAGAGCGTGTGCAGTTATGGTCTCTCCAAGCCTCTCCACAGCTCTCAGGCTGTACCTGGTTTACCACATAAGAACAGGATAAATTTACTGGTGGTAAAAAGGCTTCCTATAGATTTTGGCTTAATTTGGGAATCCAGGAAAATAGTTACTATAGTAAATACTTGCTATGATTGCAACACACTGATTTACTGCCTTATGGGAAACAACGCAGCACTGCAGTAATAACAAAGTTGTTTGCAATTATATGTGCATATATATGTATATATGTGTGTATATATATAAGGAAGTGAAATATTCCAGATTGACAACACTGTAGAAGGAAAAAAAAAAAAAATTGGCTCCATATACAGTATAGGATTTTTCTTTTCCTTTGTTCACAAAATGTATCTTACCATGGGTGATATAATTTTTTGCATCATGAATATTTTATACCAGACTTTAGCCAAACCCATGATATATCTCAGAAATTAACTTAGGAAAATCTGATTCTCATTATTCTCTGATGTTCATTGATTTATTTGCTCTCTCAAACAAAGAATTTTAGTCCCCAAACTTGGTATCTACTTAGCTTATTCTTAACCCTTCCATGAGTGGGGGACGAGTAATTTATTTCTCGGGGAAATGTTGAATCACTCTTTTTTGTGCTATTTGGCTAACTTATTCTATTATTTGCATCATCATATATCATTTTTTTTCCATCCATGTAAATAGAATTTAGACCATCTTGTTGAATCTTCTTTCTACATTTGAAAGACTTAATGGCCTGATGGAAAAAAAAAAAAAAGAAAAAAAACCCCAAACAACTCAAGAAGAGGGAGAATGTATTCATCTGAAATAGAATATTATATGTTCTTTAGATATCTAAGCCCTAAACTGCAAATCATTCTCTTCCCTGCTCCTATTTCAATCCCCACCCAGCATCTGAGCAACTCTGAAAGCATCTGAACTCATCAGGCACACCACATTTGGACCTGAATGTTCTCTAGGCACCTGCAGTTCTGCATTGTGTGCATGCCCAGATCCACCCAGGCCTTAATGCAATCCAGAAACTCAGCTGCATGATGCCAAAGTTCCCTAAAGGACTTAATCCCATAAACATGCCTAAAGCCCAGTCCACATGTTCTAGTAGGACCAGGCCTCTCACAAGCTGTAATCATTTCTATTATCTTTTAAAACAGCTTTCTGGAAAAGAAGGTGGTTTTCACTGGCTTTTGCAAAGTAGTCAGCTTAGTAGTGGATTTACTTGTGAGGTTTTTAAACCTGAGTACAGTTCCTTCCACAGCTTGAGGGGGACTTAACCCCAGGCTTCTCATGCCCCACAGAGTTCTCTCTGTCACATAACAGTGTGCTATAAAATAGGATCCTGCTTTACTACCATAAAGATATGTTCCTGGGTCAAGCAAGAAGCAGCTGATACCCTTAGATTATTTATGCATTTAGCATACATGATAAAAAGACCAAAAGTAAACCCAAAGATTCAGAAGTCAGGTGCTTTCTCGTAAATCTCTTCCAGTACCTATTTGTTGTACAAATACGATGAGTTCAGATTTATCAGGAAATAAAAAAGCTACTGTATAACTCAATGATAATAGCAATTATTTGTTCTCCTTTGGTCCAAGAAGAGGGACTCAAACCTTGCTCTCCAAATTCCTACCAATTTGCCTTTCTTTGGATGAAACAACTTCATCAATCTCACCTTTTTCTACTGCTCTTAAAAAAAGTGGCCATAGACAGCCTCCAGATAGGGAGAAGCACCTTCCCAAAAGTGTGACTCAGGTGTTTAAACTATGAGAAGCAGAGGAAACTTAGACAGTGTCATGAATCAAGAAACAGCCTACTGATGTTTATAGCTGAAGCAGGAGATACAGCTGCCATGCAGAGACTTGTTAACCCTTCAGGTAGGGTTCACTGCAATAACTAAACACAATGCAGAAAGGGACTGCCTTTTGAAATGCTGACCATGCACAGCTTCTCTCAACTTCCCTAAGAACAAAAAAGAAAGAAGGCCATAAAATGGCAGGATCTGTTTTTCTTTAGGTTCAGCAATTCTTCAGCTTTTTAAATTCAATATGAGTTTTAAATATAAATATTAAAAAATATATCCCAACAAACTGGAATTGAAATTTTGCAGTATTCTATCCAACTCAGAGAACTAGTATTAAGACCCAGGACTTCTTATATTATGGCCATGATTTTAAATCAAATAAGAACTACACTGACAGAAACTATCATTTGGTATGCATTCAGTCACTTCTGTGAAACTAGACAGCTATGTAAGGCAACAACGCCTATTAATTCCAGTAGTTAACAGCACTTAACCATGTCAGAGTTGTGTTTCAGCTTACAAACATGACTACATATTTCTTCCCTGGCCTATTAGCATCTTAGTTCTACATCTTGTCCTGGATAGACAGATCCGTGCTAAAAAGAAGCCCTAAACTAGTTCCATTTGTGGTCACGCTTGAGCTCCTCTTACAGGTGACTGTCAAAAAGCAGCTGTACTGAACTTTGATTTCTGTCTCTGCCTTAGCAAGCAGTCCTCTCACTCGGCAGCTCTCACTAGCCTAGTCTGTACCATTAACCTACCACTGCCAAATCCACCAATAAGCAGTGTTCCTTAACTGCTACATCTGCACGTCTTTTAAATATCTCCAGAGATGGTGACTCCACCACTCTCCTGGTCAGCCTGTTCCTATGCTTAACAACTCTTTTGGAGAAGAAATTTTTTTCTAATATTCAATCTAAATCTTCCCTGGCACAACTTGAGGCCATTTCCTCTTTTCCTATTGCTTGTACTTGGCAGACCAACTGCCACCTCACTACAACCTCCTTTCAGGTAGCTGTAAAGAATGATAAGGTCTCCCCTAAGCCTTGTTTTTTCCAGGCTTCACAACTCCAGTTCCCTCATCTGCTCCTCATAAGACTTGTGCTCCAGACCCTTCATCAGCTTCATTGCTCTTCTCTGGACACACTTCATCATCTCAATGTCTGTCTTACAGTGTTCAGTCCAGGACTAAACAAAGAATTTGAGGTGTGGCTTTACCAGTGCTGGTGATCGCTGCCCTCGTCCTTCCAGCCACACTATTGCTGGTACAGGCCAGGATGTCATTTGCCTTACTGGCTGCCTGCGCACAAGCTGGCTCATGTTCAGTTGCTGTTGCCCAACACCCCCAGGTCCTTTTCCACTGAGAAGCTTTCCAGCCACTCTTCCCCAAGCCTGTAGCATTATATGGGTTGTTGTGACACAAGTGCAGGACCCGGCACTTTGCCTTGTCGAATCTCACACACGGCTTTGGCCCATCAATCCAGCCTGTCCAGATCCCTCTGCAGAGCCTTCTTACCCACCAGGAGATCAACACTCCCACCCAGCTTGGTATCATCTGCAAACTTTCTGAGGGTGCATTCAAACCCCTGTCCAGATCATTGATAAAGCTATTAAATAAAACTGGCCCCAATACTGAGCCCTGGGGAGTACCACTTGTGACCAGCTGCCAACTGGATTTAACTACATCTACCGCAATTCTCTGGACTCAGCCATTCAGCCAGATTTAAGCCAGCAAAGAGGTCACCCATTTAAGCCATGAGCAGGCAGTTCTTCCAGGAGAATGCCATAGAAAATTGTGTCAAAGGCTTTAATAACATCTAGTTAGACAACATCCACAGCCTTTCCCTCATCCACAAAGTGGGTCACCTTGTCATAGAAGGAGATCAGTTTAGTGAAGCAGGTACTGTCTTTCATAAAGCCATGCTGACTGAGCCTGATTACATGGTGTCCTGGGTTCAGCAGTAGCAGTCATTTTTCCCCTTCTTGGTAGCTGGTGCAGTGCAGTGTTTTGACTTTCGGCCTGGGAACAGAGCTGATAACGATGTTTTGGTTTGGCCAAGGACTTTGTGAGCCTCATGCTCTGCCAGGGAGGAGGGGAAGCCGGGAGGAAGCAGAGACAGGACACCTGACCCAAACGGACCAAAGAGGTATTCCATACCACAGCACGTCATGCCCAGGATGTAACTGGGAGTTAGCCGGAGGGGCTGGGAGACTGCAGGGTTGGAGGAGGTATCAGTCGGTGCTTGGTCGGGCTGAGGGGGGGGCAAGTTATCGGTTGGCTGGTGGTGAGATGTTGTATTCTCTTCCCTTGTTATTTCCTTTATCATTATTATCACTGGCGGTAGCAGTAGTGATTTGTGTAATACCTTAGTTACTAAACTGTTCTTATCTTAACCCGTGGGAGTTGCATTCTTTTCGATTCTCCTCTCCGTCCCTCCGAGAGCAGGGGGAGGGCAAGAAAAGGGGGGGAAGTGAGCGAACGAATTACCTGACTGGGTTTAAACCACGACACATGGTTGTCCTGTATGTGCTGTGTCATGGCACTCAGGATGAGCTGCTCAAAACCTTCCCTGCCACTGCTGACTGGCCTGCAGTTCCCTAGATCCTCCTTCCAGCCCTTCTTTTAGATGGGCATCACATGTACTACCTTTTAGTCAAGTGGGACCTATCTGCTTAGCCAGTGCTGCTGGTAAATGATTGAGAGTGTCTTTGTGAGCACTCCCTCCAGCTCCCTCTGTATGCTTGGGTGGATCTTGTCCAACCCCACAGATTTGTGTACATCCAAGTGGTGTAACAGGTTTCTGATCATTTCCCCTTAGATTCTGTGGGCTTTATTCCACTTCCCATCCCTGTCCTCCAGCTCAGGGGGCTGGGTATCCAGAGAACAAGTGGCCTCACTATGAAAAGCTGAGGTTTATTTTGAATAAAAAATGACCATAAGAGGTGTTTAAAGATTTCTTGTGATGGCATATGGTCAAAGGATGTCAAAGCATCCATATTCCAGCTAAATGTTTTTTACAACTGATTCAGCCAGAAGACATGTAAGCTCTGAAACCCACAACTGTCTAAAATGGTCTAGTTGTGTCACTCTGTCCTATAGTATGTCCCCAACAAACCAGCATGTCTTAATCATAGTTAGGTTAATCAGGTAGATGAAGGTAGATATGTACCATTAACTTATATGGAGAGAAAGTTGCTGCGAAACTTGGTGTATTTGAAATTAAATCCCCCAAAACAGTAGAAATAAAGGGGTACCAAATTTCCTCCATGCAAGGCTGGAAATTCACTCTATAATGCACTACTGAGTGAGCAAATAAATAGCAAAAACTATTTTCCTGAAGCACGTTAGCTACCTGCTTATTGTTGAAACAACTTGTGTCACTAATATTTTTTTAAATTCCTAGAGATAAAGTTTTACCAGTAATACAAGAAGGCCACAGTGTTAGTCTTATACTTGTTGGCTGCCTGCCAATCTTTTAAAAGGCCATTGGATACATTAGATAATGAACATGAGGGATTATTAAAAATAAACTCACATTTTGGTACTTAAACCTGTTCTCTCTCTTCTCCTTAACAAGTGATTGCTACAGCATATTAAGGGGGAGGGAAGAAAGCACAAGTTAGAGCAGCAGAACTAGATGAAACTTTTATGCTAAAGAATCCATTTAAAATGCTCTTTGGCTGTCTGTTTGTGCCCTTGAGTCTCAAGAGTACAGTTGGCAAGAATAGAATATCACTTATGGACTCAAAAAATGATATAGTACATTTCCTACCCTTTAAAATCCTTTAATGTGTCCCCAGAATCCTGTATAATGCAGAAAGGAACCTCAGAAACTTTGGATGCTTTTCTGAATCTTATTCAAAGAATACCAAATACATTGTACTGTAAAAATGGGGTGGAAATTCTGTAAGAAAACCCTTTATTTCAGGTTTCATACCTTTTGCATGGAATTAGCATAGAACTCCACAGGAATGAAAGTGCATGGAACAATTGCAGAGGTCAATCATATCTTTCCAATTTCAGTAATTTGATGATCTGCATTTCAGTTGATTCTTAGGCAGTAGGAACCATTCCTTTTTGGGATAATGGTAAGGCCTGGTGAACAGGCTTAACTAATTTATTTAATTCTGCTGGGAGGTACTTTAGGGATTAATAAGGAACAGCAACTGATGCCTTGCCACATGCTCTCTGGACTGTGATTTCTTTGCTCTTAGCTGTTTCACAGCTTTTCTCAAGCTCAGAAAACAACCATAAATCAAACTAAATATTTATGTAGCTTTCTGGCATTTTTCATGCATGAGTGAAAAAGACGACGGGTAAACTGGTCTTAAAAATTCCAAGGAAAAATATTTCATGGAAATTTGCCGATTTGTCAAAATACAAATGCTTTGCAAAGGCTACTTGATTCTGTGGATGCTAGGGTGGATGTAAAGAGGAACTATCATGCTTAGAAATAGACTGCACTGAGGGAATAAACAGACTGTTCAGAATACATCACACAAGGAGCTATGAAATCCATCAGTGGAAATGCTCCAGATTTTTACTAGTGGAATACAAAGCAGAATTTGATCTCATATTTCTGCTTTGAGAATGCTTAAATATAAAATGCATCTAGGAGATAATTTTTGGTTGGAGTAAACAACTTCAGTAACAAGGGTAGTTAGTGAATGAATGCATAGGGCAAGCTATCCTAAATGACCAGGATTGGCACCCAGCTCCAGAAGCTAATAGTGGAGAGTTTTTAATTGTCTCCAAAGACAAGTTTAAGAGCTAAACACTACCAATGGTCAAAATAGAACAGGAGGCTAAATAGAATAGGTCAAAATAGAGGTCAGAATAGAATAGGAGGCTAAATCTAGCCAGTAGTAAAGGTTGGGCACATCACTTGCCCAAGGTACCGCCTTTCCAAGAAGATGTTTGTATATGGCACAAATCCATTCATCCAAGAAGTCTTCTGCCTAACTCCTGTCAACCAGATACAATCTCACAGGCTAGACATTATCACAGGAGCCAGGGAATGTCTGTAACACTACCAATGCTCTTTCCAGCTTCTTATTAAAAGTCTGTGTGACTAGGGTACCTAGCTAAGCCACAGGCTGATCAAGTAGATCAATACTAGAATTCAAATGACTAAAGGGTTCTGGTTATTTTTAAATGAAAGCAGTGTAGACCATGTATGGAACTTGGGTCCTTTTCAGTCCATGATGTCTGTAATATGGATCTGAACAATCAATATGCACAGTGCAAGGGAAATCAGATATACGGT
The DNA here is from genome assembly GCF_028554395.1 of Pezoporus wallicus. Lineage (NCBI taxonomy): Eukaryota > Metazoa > Chordata > Aves > Psittaciformes > Psittacidae > Pezoporus > Pezoporus wallicus. The sequence goes on from NW_026642654.1 coordinate 1,126,642, forward strand.
ACTGTGAGCTACTATTTAGCAACATAAAGAGGACCAGAACAGTCTCACAAGGTCTTCTGTTGAAAAATATATGTAAAATAGAATATGCCTGCCCTTAGACATGGAATCACAGAGTCACATAATCAGAGAATCACAAAAACAGAGAACAGTAGAGGTCGGAAGGGATGTCTGGAGATCATCTGCTCAAAACGCCTTGCCCATGCATGTGCAAACTGCTTGTGAGTACTCCAAGGAGGGAAAGTCCACAATCTTTCTGCACAGCCTATGCCTGTGCTTGGTCACTCTCACAGTGAAAAAGTATTTCCTGATTTTCAGGAAAAACCTCTCGTGTTTCAGTTTGTGACTGAAAACCCCAGGGCTACCCTCCCTTCAGGAGTTTATATACATTGATAAGATCCCCATCCTGAGTCTCCTCTTCTTTAAGCTGAACAGTCCCAGCTCTCCCAGACTTTCCTCATATGAGAGATGTTCTGGACCCTTTATCATGTTAGTGGCTTTTTTTTGAACACTACTATGCCCATCTCTCTTGTATGGAGGAGAAAATTGGGTGCAGTAAAATGAATTAAACCCAAGAACAGTGTTAAAAGTTAAAGTAAGTTTGAAGTCAAGTATACAAAATGTAGAAAATGATGAAATTCTAGTTTTCTTCAGTCAATGTAAATTCAGCTTTCATGCATGTGTGCATTACTGTAATGTCTTGAGTTAAAGTTCACCTACTACTTCCATAATGAAAAGAAACCAAAACAGACCAATAAAAAACCCACCCTAAAAAATAAGAAATACTAAATTAAGTTGCCAATAACTTGATAGCCTCATCCTACCTTATTAGATGTCAGAAACTGAAGTACAAATATATGTAATCAACTGTGATTTTTTATTATAAGGGGAAAATTCAAATGTGTGAGTTCTGAACATCTAGTAGTACTGTGTAGGAGGTATTCAGATCTCAGGTACTGAAACTTGTGGAGAAACATGATCTAACTTTGGCAAAAAACGTGCAGATGTATAGCAGGTACCACTTGAAACATTTTTTCTTCAAGTTAATGCCTAAACTTCCAATAAAGTGAATGGATGAAAGAAGGTGTCTTAAGTTGTGAAGGAGGTGTTCTTAGCCTGAATTTAGGCAATTGGAATTCCTTCCTGCTTTCACCCTTACATGTTTTTATCTGTTTAGAACAAATTTCGATACTTAAACTCTTTTGGAATGACTGATTCATATACATGAAGGAAGTATATCTAACTTAGTCCGCCTGGGTTTTATCCATAACTCTTAACTTTCCAAAGATGTTGGCTTAAAATTCAATCTATTGTTTAGGTGATAGAGAGGCCTATTATTTCCTAAAGTCAACAGCCTTCAAGTTGTCTTAAATTGGCCGTAAGTCTAGGAAGAAATTAATCAGGACTCCAAAATATAACTCAAAGTAGCAAGCTTAGTTAAATTGTAGTATGTCTCTGAATGTCTCAAACAGGCCATATAGTTAGAAACAGAGGCTGTAGTTGTGGTACTGTGAATCTTTACATTTTACAAAGTCAAATGCTCCACAGACACTTTGTCTTTCATTCTTTGGGCTTCAAAGAGAACTTTATCAGATGATTACAGAGTTATACATGCTGCTGATTTCTACATTATTTAATTCCAGGGGTGCAATTGTATATATTCATACATATATATGCCTGTAGACAAACACACACCCATATACACAGTCACAGAAGCATGTATGTAAAAATATGCATACATACATGAGTGCTTGTGTATGGGCATATGTATGCATGAATATATATATATATATATATATATAAAAATAACTTTACAAATGGCTGTTTTATTCAAGTTTGTTGATAGCTTGAGTTAATGAATGATTAGGCTTTTGGCAAGTCCCACTGAAGTTTGAATCCAGTGCTCATAAAACTAAGCAAACTCCTGGAATCTCATCCAAAAATGGACCTCTTGTGGCATGTCTCATATTATTGTTACATACTATCCATGAGGTTTGCTGAAAAATAATAAAAAAATGGAAACAAGGATTATTAAGGAAAATCAGGTTCTATTTAAAGCCAGTGGTTTGGCATTATTGAAAAACAATGTGATTTCAGACTATAATAATTTTCACTTACCCATTTCATGACAATGTCTTTTAAGTATATTTAGTCAGAAACAATTCCCATTTTTATTTTCTGACAATTTGTTGGGGGGGTTTAAAGCAATGATGTAGTCTGCTGGAATGAGTAGTGGACAGGGTAAGATTTCTCTAAGTAGCCTGTTAGTGCTTTTCTGTGCTGTGGCATTCAATGTTTTAGAAACTTCTCCGAGCAACACCATGTATAAGTAACTTGTTCTTCTATGCTCTCTATATTTAGTAAAGAAGCTTGTTTGAAACCCTGCTGTGCCCATGTGGTTTCGATATATAATTTGGTTGTATAATGAGAGAAAAAGACAAAACAACCCATAACATGCCCGATATTGTACAGGACACAAATGAAGATGGTCTCTCCTGCCAATAGTCCAACATCTCCAACTTCAACTATATTCTGTTGGATGGACCCTCACCTCCATATGGAGTTCTACAGCAGCCAGTGGATTCCCTCATATACGTTGGTGTCTGCATATGCAGTTCATTATGGGGCTGCAACCCAAAAGACATACATGAGAAAGAAGAGTGGAGTGAATAAATACATTTCAGTTGGCATATTCAAAGATAGCTTAAAGGCATGTGATTTCCATTAAAGCTCCATTGAATGTCACTTTTAAAAGGTTATTTTGGCAGGTGACATATGAAAGGAACATCCCACCTGGAAGAGGTTTTGGTAACATTCTTTGCTATTCCTGTAAGGATCATCTGTGCATTATGAACAGTGCAGGCTTCAAAAAATACATTAACAAAAGAAGTAAATTTAACTCTTTGAAGGCTTCCACTAGAGGACTGGATTATAAATAAACTTGCAGCTATATTTCCAAATTATTTCCAAATGCAGTTACTTCTTAGCTTGGATAATGCTAAATATTTTAGACTGTTCTACACCTGCAATGTGCAGCATAAAATGAACTAAGTAATATGATATTACTTGCAGTTGTACTTTACATATAGTCTAAATTACAGCCATGGAAACAGCTTCAGCAAGGAGCAACAGAAAAGATTTTAACACACATGAATAAAATCAGTGGCTGAGAAACACATAGGTAGAATGGGAAATACACTTCAACTGAGTCTTCAGCTTCTTCACGGAAAAAATAAAAAATTCATCTCCTAGAATGGAATTCCTCTTGTAGGGATTATGTTGCCAGGGCAAGACATGGAGGAAACAGTCTCTTTGAGAACTACGTAGCAGTAATTTCCTTACCTATCCCCTAATCTTCCATCTATAGATATTGTTGACAGAAGTACACTTAATCTGTTTGAACCCTAATCAGATATTGCTGATATTTTAAAATTTATTTTTCTTGGTTCTTCTCAGCTAATAGAGTTGTAAGTATAGTGTGGGATTTGGAGTGGACAGCCAATAAATTTCACGTTAAATTAATTTTGTTCATTAAATGAAATTAATAAATAATTTCATTTAATTTATTTAAATGAAATAAATTAAAACAAAGCATGACAAGAAAATTAGGGGAGGGGAACAGGATGAGGGACAGAGGCAGGATGACAGGGTGGAAAGAAGAGTGAAATGAGAGACCTCTCTATATGAGGAAAGTGTTGCTTTCTTCAGCTCATGAGACCTTCAAAACAAGAGTGTCTACTTAAGTAAAACCCAACATATTCTGCTAAAAACAAGCCTGTGGCTTGAGGAATGTCATTGCATATACTGTATGGAAGTTCAAGTTAGATAACAGTAGTGTCCTTTCTGCCTTTAATACCTTTTATTCAGTAGGTCTGCTATCTTACTAATAGAAATAATTGATCCCTCTTTGTTTAAGGATGATTTTTGCATTGTTGCAGCAAATCAGTCCATCTAAAATAAGTACTCAGATTTATTTTAAGCTACCTCCTTTTTCATAATATAGCTGAAAACTAAGTAACAAACATGCAAAATCATAGAATCATAGAATGACTAGGGTTGGAAAGGACCTTAAGATCATCTAGTTTGTCTAGTCCCTACCATGAGCAGGGACTTCTCACACTGGACCATGTCACCCAAGGCTCTAGCCAACTCCTTATAAATGTTAGTATCAAGGAAAAAAAGAAAAATTTAAAAACATAAGGTTGTGTTAATAAAATAAAAATACAAACATTAATGTCAAAAATACACTTCGGAAAAGATTTTAATGTTGCACCACATTTTCTCATGCTGGTTCAGTAGTGTACTTGCACCAATAAGTTCCGACACTGGGAGAAAGTGAAAAGTAAAACCTAACTCAATGCCTAATGAGTGTAACATCATTCACCGTCTTTACTGGATTACGTTTTAAAGCACTAGGATACAGGTATATTGCAAGTTACTTGCCCAAGGTAACACAAGTATCAGAAAATCCTGTAAAAGCTCTGACTTGCCTCTGGTCTAACAGGAACTGTTGTTAGAGGTTGCTTCCTTTGGAGTGTGTGTGCAACTCATGGCATATTTCTATTCATCAGGGTAGCTTGCTTTGTATTCAGAGTGACACATCCTTAGAAGTGCATTTGCTCTGCTGTGCAAACATGGACATGCATGAAATAGAAGGGGGGAAAAAAAGGGGGGGGGGGAAGAAAAAAATTAAACATTATTTAGTGGTTGGAAACTATTTCCAGTTTGTAGCCACTGGAAGGGTCATCTAAGAAAAGTTTTCCCTCTGTTATTACAGAATAATAGCTTGTGGATGCTGAAAAGCAAACATAACTTGTGGTTTTCTTCAAGTCACACTGCAGGGCTATCTTGCGCTTAACAGTTTAGCATCATGTTGTTTGGGAAAGGTCACGTTTTCACTTTCAAGACACCATTTGTCTTCAGTCCCTTCTTCTAATCTACAAATAGTCACCCAATAGTTTTGGGCAGGAAGCCAAGTACTTGGTTACAAAAGCTGCTTCAAGTGGTATTTTACTAATCATGAAGTCCTCACTGTGTTAAATAAATACAGGTAACCTTCATCAAATGGTGTTCCTGTCTACTGACAGCCAAATATATCACCCACCATATGTACAGGAACACAGCAGCCACTGGTGTCTGCAGTTTCAGACCACAAATTATTATTTAGATGATAATGAGTTAAAAAGTTACCTAGAACTTGCTGTCAAACTTTTGGGATTTTTAAGCAGCTCAGACTATCTTCAGTTACAGCAGTCTGGAGTATATTCTTTCAGCTAGGGCCAAATTCTATTTTATTTACATGAAGCAGCGTGTTCCTTTCAATATCTTTACTGAAAAGATTACACACCACTGAAAACAGAATTCTATTAGATGTCAAGGTTGAAGAGTTCATTATGATTAAATCAGCAAGTAATCTGTGTTGCAGTGAACCTACTCTGTTTTTACACTAGTGCAATGGATGACACCACCACTGTTTAGGTCTATGATTTTTTTTTTCTACTGAACAATTCAACTTCTAGAGCAAAGATTAAGAAGAAAAACCATAGTGGAATGACTGAAGCACCTCAGCTTTAAACTTCTTTCATCCAGAACAAGAAAAACTAAATATTACGTATACCAGCGTCAATTTTGTCAACTGTTTTCGTAAAAAAAAAAGTGACAACAAAAATTTGATGTTTTCTAAAACAAAATATTTACTATTTTACTTAAAAATTATGCTTGATTTTAAAGTACTTTGGGATCATTAAGAATAATAATAAGAAAAAGTCTTAAAAACAATGCTGTACATTTTGAAACATTCTGTTTGGTCTGAATTTTACTCCTGCTTATCTCTTTGCTTTTTTAATACTGTTCTCTAAATAGCCACCAAATGAATCAAAATGTTATCCTTAGATCTAAGAGAAAGGATCCAGTACACAAATGACAGCTTCACAGGATCTCTGTATGACACCTCGGTGAGCTGTGCAAGTCTGCTGCCTGAGAGACCTCCCAGGTGCGAAACATCATGGCAGTGGTCAGTGGGCTGTAAAACTCTTGCTCTGTTACAGGAAAATCTCTTCACCTTCTCATCTGCAGAGGACTGACCTTTGCACTCTTCCAGCAATAAAGGCTAACCACATACTGGTCTCCATCAGCAAGGGCATGGTTATTAGATCAAAGGAAATTGTTATTTCCTTTGATTCAGTATTCATGAGGCCACAGCTGGAACACTGTGTCCAGTTTGGGTCACAAAACAAGAAAGAGACTGGTATACAGGAGAAACCTCAGTGGAGAACCTCTAGGATGTAAGGGACTTCACAGCACACAATATATGAGGAAAGGCTGAGGGAACTGGGTTTGCTTAACCTGAAGAAAAGAAGGCTAAAGAGGAATCTAATTGATCTTCAAATTTCAGGCAGATGTAGAGAAATGGATTTAGACACTTTTGGGAGGTACACGTTGAAAGGAAAGCAGGCAGTGGCAATTAAATTGAAAAAAAATGCCATTTAAACACAGTAATAGATTTCATAAAGTTGCTGCGGAATCACTGTCCTTGGAGATTCTCATACACTTTGAGCAACCTGACTTAATTTGGACTAATTTGGTTAGACTTCAAAAGTTTGTTCCAACTTAAATTATTCTACATTACTACAGCTCAGGAAATGTATTTTATTTCCACAGAAGCACAGTTTAAGGAATTATAGTCTGTTGCTTCATGTTTCATCTTCAAAGTTACAGTTTGCATACAGATCATTGACCATTTCTTCATGAAGCTGATTGAATGTAGGGAGTTGTGGAAGATTATGGGGAGGGTTCCCAATAAAACTGACTTTCTTGTAAAGTCTTGCCTGACATATGGAGAATGGAAAAATCACAACAAGAGGTTGGTTTATTGCTAATAGGAAGCTCTTATGCATAGCTGAGATTCACTACCTAACTTGTCTGCTAGGGTGAGGATTGGGAAAGTATACAAAATCATCCTAGGTTTTTCAATATTTCTGAGTTTCAAGAGATTCTGGTTGGATTTGGGAACTAGTTTATTCTGGAATAAGTGTCTTGAGTAGTCTTCAGATGACACAGTTCAAATAAGATAACTTATGGAAGACAGTGAAAAGAGCAAGTCCTTGGACAACTGTGAATGTGTGGCAAAATAATGAAGGTCAACTAATAGCTTGAGAATGGCAGATCTCAGGGAATTTTAAGATGTTTGCCTTCAAGGAGACATTATGAATTAGACTTTCTCAAAGTAGAGACACTGCCAAATGACCATCTGGAATACACTGGGTATAAATATAGAACAAAATAGAAAATAATTAAGTGGTAATATAGAATGGCAAGGGGCATGAGGAAGAAGAGCATATTCATCTGGGAAGGAAAAAACATGAATATATGCACTAATAATAAAAGTCAGATGAATCAATTTCTTGAATGGTTACCCCAGCCGCAGCTGGAACGTTCTGAGATTGGGTGAGTAGCCTTCTTCTCTCCCAAGGAATCCTCGAGTCAAGAAACCTAAAAGAAAAGATGGGAGTAAGATGGAAGAAACAAGGTCTCCATAGAAGAGGTGGATATATAAACTATTCTTAGATTAAGAGATCAAGAGCTGATTAAATTGATTTTAGCTGATTTTAGAACTACAAAACAGAATCAAAGTAATGTTTTGGATTTTTAAGAAACAAACTAAGAAACTAAGGGATCAAGTCAACAAAGATTATTTCACTGAGAAAACTAAAAATTTGAACAAAGTAAAAAGCTTTATCTGAAAATGCTTTCCAGGTAAGAGGGGAGACTAATAAAAAGAGTTACAGGTATGGGAAGAATTACTATCACTTCAGAAAGGTAAGATCACATATAAAGAATAAGATTCTGATTACTCATGTAAAAATAATTTAAATGGTAGTGAAGACAGGTAAGGGTTACTAGGTGAATAACATAATGAAGTATTTAGATTATGAAAAGAAATTAAACTTTTTTTTGTTACTCATAAAACAACTAGGGTATAAAACTACTTGTAATAAAGACATCTGGATCATAAATGTGAAAGATACAGAATTACTATTTCATTTTGAAGTTGATATTGACATAGAATAGGATGAGCAGAAAATGCTTATGAAAGACATTTGAGTAGAGTTTCTGATTATATTTCTGATCATATACATTGTGATTTTCAAGGACAGCCTTCTCAAGATCATATATAGGGATAAGAAAGTGTTGTGGTTTAAGCCCAGCTGGCAACCCAGAACCATGCAGCCGCTCGCTCACTCCCCCCGCCCTGGCCTTTCTTAACACCCCCCCCCCCAGGCTCCCAGAGGGATGGGGAGGAGAATCGAAAGAATATAACTCCCACAGGATGAGATAAGAACAGCCCAGTAAATAAGGTATAACACAAATCACTGCTGCTACCACCAATGATAATAATGATAAGGGAAATAACAAGGGAAGAGAATACAACTGCTCACCACCTCCTGACCAATACCCAGCCTGACCCAAGCAGTGATCTAGCCCTTCCAGGTAACTGTCTCCAGTTTATATATTGGGCATGACGTGCTGTGATATAGAATACCTCTTTGGCTAGTTTGGGTCAGGTGTCCTGTCTCTGCTTTCTCCCGGCTTCCCCTCCTCCCTGGCAGGGCATGATACTCAGAAAGTCCTTGGTCAGACTAAACATTACTGAGCAACAACTAAAAACATCGGTGTTATAAACGTTGTTCCCAGGGTAAAAGTCAAAAACACAGCACTGCACCAGCTAGTACGAAGGAGAAAAGAATGACTGCTACTGCTGAGCCCAGGACAGAAACCTAAATTGTTTCTAGATGAAACTAGAAACATCACATAAAGAAGGAATTTCATAACCAACTAGTGTGATGTTACATTTAGAAATCAGAAGTGATACAAAGGTATCTTGGCCACCATGTGCTGAGGCTTCTTTTTCCACTGTATTTTTTAATGTTAAACCTATAGTTTAACTGACAGTTAACCAATTAGTTTCTTCTGATCCCTGCTGAGGCTAGGAAGAAATACTTTTCTTTTTTACTCCTTGACTCATAGCTTGATTGCATTAGGAAGTGCAAGTATGTTTTCATTCCACCAGCCCTTTGGAGATAAAATGGATCTGCAACTTTGGAAAGAATGTGCTTGTACATCCTAAGGTGCCGAAAAATCTCTGGCATGTCAGACTAGTACAGCTCAGCCTTGCAGTTGCCTGATTTCGAGTCAGGAAGGAACCTTCCCCTAGGTCATACTGTCCAAGATCAGTGAGGACTGCCTGCACAGTCTTCTGTGGCACAGGACACAGTTCATTCTTCAGGATCATTTGGGCACATTCACCTCTAAAATTTCATGCTATTACTCTTGATAACAGCCTTTTATCTTTTGGGGATGCTCAATACTGTCTTTTGCACCTGGTACCTGTGTTGTGTGTGAAGCTTGGGAATATTTTGTAGCTTGCAGTGGGCAATAGGAAGGGCAGGTGAAATAGCACTGATGTTTTTCAGAGACTCATAAACTTAGAATAACACTCTTCAAGCCTCATTGTAGACACTTTTACAAGCTATCTACCTTTGAGAGCTATTTGCTCTATATTTTTGCTACAGGCACTGAAGTAAGATGGATATTTTCAGGGGGAGTTTCAATCTGTGGGATTTTGTATTTTTTTCCTTCTCAGTAAGATCCTTTGTCTCCTTGAACTATGAAAAACAGAGAAACATAAGGCACAACAGTAGGAATAAAATGTTTTCAGGAAACACTTTAGTTTGCATTTATGAAAGTTGTACATAGAGAAATTGGAGCTACAAGTGCCTGATGCTTTGCATTTGAAGGCAGCTGAACACAAAGATCCATATGGCCTCTCAGATTTATATTCTTCTGTCCTATATGTGGTAGGGGAAAAACAATGACAACTCTTATTGAAAGGTCAGTAAAGACATTCTTCCCACATCACAAAGACCACATATCCAAATCTCTCTTTTAAAAACGTTAAAAAAAAACAGTGATTCACACCCATAAAAATTCTAAATTTTGTCTGAAATTATCAGAACTCAGTTAAGTTTAAAATAATGGCTATAAAACTGCAAAACTCACTCTAAAAAGAAACATAAGTATCTTGAAAATATATATATGTATTTTAAATTAATTTTCTTAATGAAGTATGTTAGTAAAGTAGCTCACTTTTGTGATATTGAAATACTAGGAAACCCCACATAAAGTTTTCTATAACTATAAAGTTATGTACAGATATCTGCACTATACTATGATGTCTCATTTTGAGTCCTTGCCAAACCATTTACTTAGAATAAAAGCAGAGATGAAGCCAATGGCTTTACAGTTGACATGGGAGACGTGTCTGTATCCCAACATGAAGACATTATGGACTAGATTTAAAAGCGAAGGCATGTGCAATTGCGTGCATACTTTTGAGCATGCCTAATATGTCCACAAATATTTCACATATGCAGGCAAATCACATTTCTGAAAACATACATGTCTAGTTATCTAAAAAAGAAAATAAATAAAAAATCTCTGTTACCCTCAGTGACCAAGACTTAGCTTCAGCAGTTTCCCCAACAGCTAGTCAAAAAGTCAGAGAAATATGTGTGACTAAAAAGGAAGAGGATGTTCTTGGAAAGTTGTGTTAGTTTGTAATAATGGTTGTTCAAATGGAGTTTTCTATTTCCTTCTGTGCTTCATTACCTTATTTATACATCTGTATTTTTGCTTGTGTGTTTGTTATGAACACTATCTTACCAGTCCTTCACTGTGGAAGAGCTCTACCTTTGTGTATTCCTTGTTAGTCAAGTAATTATGTGATGCTTAACATGAATGTATCATGTATGAAGAAATTCTTAAAGTTTAAGTTGCAAGTTTCCTTGTCTACACTTTCTTCAGGTATCTCTTACTGTATGCACAAAGACTGTGCAAGCAAAATATACTCAGCTAAAGTGCATATCAGTTATTCATTGGCTAGCACACACAGTATGAGCAGGGTTAAGCTTCTCAAGTTGGCCATTTATATGTGTTAGCAAGTCATATTTCAGTGTATACATTTTAACTTCAAAAGCCAATTCTGCATGTTAGTTACAAGAATGGGGAAACAAAAAACTTTATGTACTGGTTTGAAGGCACTTTTTTTTTGCCTAAAATCACCTTTTATTGCTGTATTTGTGCCACAAAGAACTGTCTTTGAGAGACACGTCTTTCAAGCAGCCCATACTTGCATGAATATGGCAGTGCCTTGTAGCTGACTGATCTCTGCTGTTATTTTTCCCAGTAAAGAATGGCAAGACATCCAGGAACCTGATTGGTTGGCATGGATTTTGTTTGCTATAATAAAATACAACAAGGGCTGTCAAGACTTATTGCTTCAAACGAAGAGCTGTGTACAGCATGGTTCCCCATAGCAGCCTGCATATGGAACCCTTTAAATATTCTTAAGAGACCCATTGGGGCTTCTAATTATTGTGAAACATCTCCTGGCAGAACCATTCCTACCCTTCCAAGAATGCGTTGTAAAAATAATTAGATGATGAGATTTAGATCGAAACCGCTAGCCAGTGATTTAAGAGTTTTGCTCGTACCACATAGAAAACCAAGGAAATGAAACGTTGAAAATCTCTTCACATGAAAGGAAAACAATCCTTTGTGGTTCACATTTTGGGGGGAAGGCACAGAATGAACTCCTCTTTTTCCCCTAATTCTTACCTCTCCCCAACTTTAATACTTTGTTTCCTGTGGTTACATGAGGGGGTGGAGATGTTTCTTCATTTTCTAAACATTAAACCTCTTGAGAATCAATCTCCATTTCTGGGGAGCCTGCTATTAGAGAACAACTTGAGGAGCTTGCTTTAATCAAGCTTAAAAGCTATGAAGAATAGAATCACATTTTATGGCTTTAGAGGCTAAACCAACATGTCAGTTAGGTGACATCACTTCTACAAAAAAAGCAGAACATCTTTGTTCAATCAAAACAAACAAACAAGATTAGAAGTTTAAGTGCTGTGATTTAGGAAAGATTCACATTTTGAATTAAATCCTGGAGGACTGTGGACGTGGCAATGACAAATATTTATCACATGAAATGTGGTGGTCAGCTTAACAGTTGTGTTAGTTTAAATGTGAAGATGATTATTTTTGCATTTTGCCAAGGAAAATTAATTCATAGTATATGCAGGTGCCATGGACATGTTTGGTCCTTTTCCCTGTTATTTATTTCCTTAATTAAGTCTTCAAATTGAGCTTTTCAACACCTAGATTCATAAAATGAATTTAAATAGAGCTGAGGGACCTATTTATATTCTGTACTTTCTATTAGCTATTTGCCACGATGCAGGAGGGTACACATTCTGCTAAGAGTTATAGAAGATGCAGAGCTTTCCCTAAAGAGAAGACCATACAGACAAGTCAAAGAATAACAGTGTCACCACACTGCCATCAGTCTTGCTGTCTAGATTCATGATCTACATGCAAACACTGACCCATATCTCTGTAGGTATTCTTATCCAGGCCTTCATTCACTATACTATTTCTAAATATGACCGTTCCCACTTACCCCCATGGATACAACACAAGAAAGCTCTCACTACATTGTTGTGTGTTGAATATTGCTGTATTCTTCTTCCATGCCCTTGAAAAATACAATCCTGACAAATGGCTTGTTCCTATAGGCCAGCACCCTATCCAACTGCTGTGTTATTGCAGTCCTCTTCAACCATAGAATCATAGAATCATAGAATTGTTAGGGTTGGAAAGGACCTTAAAATCATCTAGTTCCAAATCCCCTGCCATGGGCAGGGACACCTCACACTAAACCATCTCACCCAAGGCTTTGTCCAACCTGGCCTTGAGCACCGCTGGGGATGAAGCATTCACAACTTCCCTGGGCAACCCATTCCAGTGCCTCACCACCCTTACAGTAAAGAATTTCTTCCTTATATCCAATCTAAACTTCCCCTGTTTAAGTTTTACCCCGTTACCCGTTATCCTGTCACTACAGTCTCTAATGAGTCCCTCCCCAGCATCCCTGTAGGCCCCCTTCAGATACTGGAAGGCTGCTATGAGGTCTCCACGCAGCCTTCTCTTCTCCAGCCTGAACAGCCCCGACTTTCTCAGTCTATCTTCATATGGGAGGTGCTCCAGTCCCCTGATCATCCTCGTGGCCCTTCTCTGGACTTGTTCCAACAGTTCCATGTCCTTTTAATGTTGAGGACACCAGAACTGCACACAATACTCTAGGTGAGGTCTCACAAAAGCAGAGTAGAGGGGGGCAGGATCACGTCCTTCGACCTGCTGGTCACGCTCCTTTTGATGCAGCCCAGGATACAGTTGGCTTTCTGGGATGTGAGCGCACACTGAAGTCGGCTCATGTTCATTTTCTCATCCCCCAAGTCTTTCTCCGCAGGGCTTCTCTGAATCTCTTCTCTGCCCAACCTGTAGCTGTGCCTGGGATTGCTCAGACCCAGGTGTAGGACCTTGCACTTGGCATGGTTAAATTTCATAAGGTTGGCATCAGCGCACCTTACAAGCATGTCAAGGTCCCTCTGGATGGCATTACTTCCCTCCAGGGTATCAGCTGAACCACACAGCTTGGTGTCATTGGCAAACTTGCTGAGAGTGCACTCAATCCCAGTGTCCATGTCACCTACAAGGACATTGAACAATATTGGTCCCAACGCCGATTCCTGAGGGACACCACTCGTTACTGGTCTCCAGGTGGACATTGAGCCATTGACCACAACTCTTTGCGTGCGGACATCCAGACAGTTCTTCATCCATCGAGTGGTCCATCTATCAAATTGATGTCTCTCCAATTTAGAGACAAGGATGTCATGTGGGACAGTGTCGAATGCTTTGCACAAGTCCAGATAGATGACATCAACTGATCTAACCCTGTCCATCAGTTCCGTAGCCCCATCATAGAAGGCCACCAAATTGGTCAGGCAGGACTTCCCCTTAGTGAAGCCATGCTGGCTGTCACCAAGCACCTTGTTGATTTTCATGTGCCTTAGCATGCCTTCCAGGAGAATCTGCTCCAAGATTTTGCCAGGCACAGAGGTGAGACTGACTGGTTTGTAATTCCCCAGGTCATCCAATTTCCCCTTCTTGAAAATGGGGGTTATATTTCCCTTTTTCCAGTTGTCGGGAACTTCACCTGACGGCCATGATTTTTCAAATATGATGGACAGTGGCTTAGCAACTTCATTTGCCAGCTCCTTCAAGACCCACGGGTGGGTTTCATCAGGTCCCATGGACTTGTGTATGTTCAGGTTTTTAAGATGGTGTTGAACCAGATCCTCTCCTACAGTAGGCCCAAGGTCTTCTTTCTCAGAGTCCCTGCGTCTGCCTTCCAAGACTTGGGTGGTGTGGTCAGAGCCTTTGACTGTGAAGACCGAGGCAAAGAAGTCATTCAGAACCTCAGCCTTCTCCAAATCCTGTGTAGCCAGCTCTCCCGATAGCTTCCAGAGGGGGCCCATGTTGTCCCTAGTCCATTTTTTATTCACTACATCTACATGAGTAAACCTTCCCTGGTGAGGCAGTTTCCAGCTGGTCTGCAAGCATCCTCCTCCTGTGGGCTTCCTAAGCACCCTTGATTTTTTCATCTCCTGCCTCTCACTTTTTGAAGGAGATCCCTATAGGCATCAAATTCTGAGGGGTTTTGTCCCCTTTGTAAGACTCTGTTCTCGTATGATGATACAGAAAATACTGACCTGCTGCTTGCATGTAAAGGCCATTGCTTATGCTCAGAGACATGGTGTCACTTATTTCTTATTGTCCTCAGCTCTCAGTCTGAGTCCATCCCAGCTCCCTAGCTGTAGATGCTCAGCTTTCTCCAGCAGGAATTATCCTCTGTTCTCTTTTACAGCACCTGGCACAAAGGGCTCTGGCTCCTAGACATATAGCAATACAAATAATCATAAGTGAAAATAAATGAGTTGAGAAATTGCCTGCAGTCACACAGCAGGGCAGTGGCTGATGTAAGATCAGAAAATTGGAACATCTGGTTGGAAAACCAGCCTTAGTTATGATTTTCTAATTGAAAAATTGTGTTTGGGATGAAAATTCAAGCTGTAGATGTAAAACTCGAGGACCCATCTTGTAAGGACTAGTTTCTATGATTTTCTTAGAGCCATAATGTACCCAAGTCCTGCAGAGCTGATTTTTGGCATGTGGCGAAAGCTGTGCAGCAAAATTTTTTGTTGTCCTCATTTCTCGTCCTTTTTAATCTTAAAGCTTTGCCAGTGTCATGTTCCCTCATCTGCCAGAGGTAGAAAATGTTGAGTCACAGCTCTGACCAGTGCACAGACTGAGCTTCTTAGCAGTAGGCATCTTTTTGACCTCCAGGTCACTCTTACACATCGATGGTTAACTGTTGGCAATAGCCGGGCCTTTGGGGATTGCAGGATAATCACTTTTGGGTTTAATGCTGGGAATTTTTTATTTAAACTCTCTTAGCTTGTTACTCCATGAGATTAAACAGAAGTAAGTCTGACAGTGTTACAAGAAGCAGAGGACTCAATGACATACCTTAAACCCAACAAACTGTGCTGTTCACAGATCTGACTGATTTTACTGTGCAAAAACCGAGGTTTAGTCCAGAAGTTACTGTTTGCAGTTTCGCCAGCAGCACTATTTATAGTTTCAATCAATTTGAAATACATCAGAGTTGGACAATGCTGCTGTGCATGTGTGCAGGTGGAGAACACATTTATATCCATCTACAGACTCTGCAGCCTCCATTCCTCAAATTTGTCAGAGCCAACCTCTCTGAGTAAACTTAAAATGTCTTAAGCCTCCTTATCCCTGGGAATCAAGAGAAACTTAACTACTTCATGGATTAGGGATAGTGCTTGGAAATAACTTCCTGGTTGTTCAAGTGGCTTCATCTCCTTAGCTGATAAGAGCAAATTTACAGTCTTAGTTTAAGAACAAAAAAAAAAGAGAGATTTCAGTATAAAATGTAGTAAATTTCAAAATAAATGGAAGCTTTATGTTTTATGACTGCTTCCAGCTAAAGTCTGAAACACACTTCTATACAATGATGAGTCAAAGAAATTAGCTTCATCAGATTGTGTATTAGACAGGCCTTAAACTAAAAAAAAAGAAGAAAATATAATTTGCAGGTACTTGCTAGTTAAAGCGAAGGCAAGATGCTGATCTCATCTAACTCATCTTGGGGGTGCTGACTGATGAACCAGCTTGTGCCCAGGCAGCCAAGAAGTCCGATGGCATCCTGGCCTGTATAAGCAATAGCACAGCCAGCAGGGCCAGGGAAGTGATCATCCCCTCGTCATTGGTGAGACTGCAACTCAAACCCACTGAAGTGCTGGAGCTGGTCCAGAGAATGTCAACAAAGCTGGCAAAGGGACTGCAAAACAAGTCTTATGAGAAATGGCTGAGGGAACTGGGGTTGTTTAGTCTGGTGAAAAGAAGGCTGAGGGGGGACCTTATTGCTCTCTACAACTACCTGAAAGGAGAATGTAGTGAGGAGGGTGTCGGTATCTTCTCCTGCGTAACAAGCAATAGAAGCAGAGGTAACAGCCTCAAGCTGTGCCTGGGGAGGTTTAGATTGAATATTAGGAAAAATTTCTTCACAGAGAGGGTGATCAGGTATTGGAACAGGTTGCGCAGGGAAGTAGTGTAATCACTATTCCTGGAAGTGTTTAAAAAACGTGTGAGGCCCTCAGTGACATGGTTTTAGTGGTGGTCTTGGCAGTCCTGGGGTAATGGTCAGACTTGATGATCTTAAAGGTCTTTTCCAACCTAGTTGATTGATTCTGTGATTTTATGATTCTAACCCAAGTTGTCTACAACTGTCCACAAAAAAGATGATTGCTCTAGACTGCTTCACAGTGAAGGAAAGAAAAATTACACTTTATAGGCATGATTCACGTCATTCATATTAGAAATCTACTTGAAGATGATATGAATCCCAGTGGAGAAAAGACTAAGTCTTCATTCATTGTAAAGGAAGTGTAGGCAAGCAGTTCAGATAAAGACAAGATTTAGTCACAGTTACCTCTTTCTCTGGACACCTCAGTCAGATGATTATTAGGGAGCAGACTCACTGTGTAAAACATTTCGTCCAGATGGGGTTTTCAGAAGAGGCTGCTCAGATCTTTAAGTGCCTATAGTAATTTGTCTTCTACTAGGAAAGTCTTTCTATTGTTTTGCTAAAATTTTCTGAACCATTTATTTTTCATGTGCTTGCAAAATTTCAGAATTGAACACTTGTAATAAACATCAACTCTTAAACCACCATTTTTTTAATTCAATAATTTCTGAACTGTAGGTTTTCAGTGAATAAAATATCTTTTAAAATTTTATTAGTAAAACTAAACACATCTATGGTTGTATGCATGGTCAATGTCTCTAAGTCTTGCAGACCTTAGCAAACTTTTCAGACAACCTGACCTGAATTCCTAAGTTCATAATGAAGTATTTTGTGCAGAGATGTTTGATAAAAGCAGATGACCAATTGCTCACATTTGTCTTCAAAGAGATAACACAATGTGATGAAACTGAAATCCAGCTAAACTTAAGTTAAATGTTAGGAAAAACTAGATAAACTCTACTGGAAGTGATGCACACTGCCAACAGGGGTCATGGAATCACCATCACTTGAGTATTCAAGACTGGGCCACCCATCTATTTGGGAATGTGTCAGGAGTAAAGCAATCAATCCTACTGTGATGCAGGGAGATGGACTCTATGACCTACCAGCAGTATCTTCCAGGCTAAATGAGCCCATTATTCATGGGGCTAATAAAAAGTCAAAGGGGAAGCCTTCTGGGAAAAAAAAAAAAAAAAATTACTCAGAATGTCTGGGTTGTTCATTTTCTTTACCAGACTTACTTTAAATACTAGACAAAAGGGGGGGGGGGGGAATTAAAAGCATTGTGTCTACTCTTTTTTGTTTGAAAGTATGTTTTTAAGACATTAGCTTTGCAACATAGCTTAGCTTAGATTCAGATCCAAGTTTTACACCGGATCTTTTCCCGATAGAGGGATAAATCAGATCTTCATAGCAACAACTTGTCCCGTTCTATGCAATATTTTGCTTTTTTTTTAATGTCTCAGACCTGTCAAGTATTGGGAATATAATTTTACCCTCTTTCCCCTCATTCCAAAAGCATGGGTTTATCATCTCCTGCTTGGATCAAAGCTGTCCTGTGTCAAAATCCTCCAGTGAAATATAAAAATTAGATACTTAAATAGTTGGATGTCATTCAGTTCTTTAGCTGAGCAATCATAGTAGTAGTATAAAACACTCCCTCCTTTTTACAGACTACAAAAGGTAAATTCAAAGGATAGATCTTTAGTTATTTTCAGACTCCAAAATCCTGTTCAGGATTTACCTGTAAGTATCATGGCTGAAAAGTGTTGATAAACTAAGTGCAATTTTATTGGGGAAGCAGAACACTCCTCTTGCCTGCAAATTCTTCTGCAATGAGATAAAAATTAGTCCAGTCTGTAGGTGAAATCTACCGTTCTGTGTTGTCTGAATTTCACATAAAACTGATTTATACTTTCACCTCAACACAAGAAAGAACTTCTTTACGTTGAGGGTGGCAGAGCACTGGAACAGGCTGCCCAGGGAAGTTGTGGAGCCTCCCTCTCTGAAGACATTCAAAACCAGACTGGATGCATTCCTGTGTAACCTGCTCTAGGTGGCCCTGCCTTGGCAGGGCATCAGACTAGATATCTCCAGAGGTGCCTTCCAATCTTAATGATTCTGTATTTCTGTGATTTAGCAATTAAATATTAGGTCAATGTAGTTCCACTTCCTAGCAATATCCCTCTGAGAAAAGAGGTGGATATTAGTTAAAACAAGAAAAAAATAAAAAAAATTCAAGGTAAACCCCACAAAAACCCCAAAGAAACCCACCGTGTTGATTATAATGGTACATAATTCTAAATGGACAGTGACAGAAATTATCTGACTCTATACTTTAAGCCCCATTATACAGAGGTAACGTGTTATTGTAACATTCCTGTGCATTTTCAGAACCCTCAAGAGCACTTTTATGTCCTGGAAATTTTCCTTGTTATAGAGCTGACATGGATAGTGCAGATCAAGTGTACCAGAAATAAATATTTTAAGTTGGTGTGTGAAAATATTCTAATAACTCAGTCCCAGATATTCAAGCAGTTATTATTTCAATTCAACTTTTAATGTCTACCCAAAGAATAAAATAAATAAAAGCTGCAGCTGTTGCATTTAAGCCATTCTAAAGCTTGCTTTCCAGTAAAAAAGTTATATGATTTTCTAAACCTTTTAAACCTCGGCCACAATATTTCAAACTAACAGTTTATTCAATTAAAAACGAACTTTAAGAAACAGATAATATTTTTTAAGTATCTTAGCAACAGGTGATTGAATCCTTGCCTGGAACTATGAGACACGTTTTGCCAAATGGGCTGCATTCAAATGATATCTTTCATACAGCAAATGGAATAAATCTAATATTGTTTTGGACAAGTTACATAAATTACATCATAATACAAAATTCTTTATGTGTTTTCAACAACAATAGGTGATGGACCAATGAAAGAAGTGAGAACAAAATACATTCTTTTGTCCTCTCCATCTGTGGCAGTTAAATGCAGGTAGCAAGTTCAGATACTTGGCCCCAGAATCTTTGCTTGAATATTTATCTTACCTTCCACACATAAAAGCTCCAGCTCGGGCCCTGAGGTCACTTCATGAATTAAGAGAGAGTCTTTAAGGAGAAATCCATGAGGAATGCTGATAAGGAACCTTGTGTCTTAAATGCCTTAAATGTCTTAAGAATTAAGATGTCTTCTGAAGGTTTGAATAACGACATAGCACTAAATTGCAAAATCTGCAGAGATCACATGTGGTCTTTTGATTTTGAGATAGATCTATGGGGATTTCTCAGTAACTATGAACTATCTACTTATTTACCAGAAATTTCCAGTGTCCAATATGAGTACTACACTATCATGCCACAAGCTATTAGCATAAAGAAACCAAGCAAGACGCAAAATGCTACACATAGAATCATAGAATAGTTATGATCCTTTGCAAGATACCGATCCAATACAAGTGAACAGAAACTAATTGTCTATGACTAGTGAGAATGGGGTTGAGAGATACTTAGACATTATGGGCTCACTTCTTTCAGAGGTATGGCAGCAACAGTAAAACACTTCTCTTTGGGATGTTTTATTTTTAAAAAGCAAAGCTTTTTCCACAGTGGGCTCCGAGTTCAAATGCATCTGTAAACAAAATGTATTTTGTCTTTCCTATCTTAGTCACAAGCCTTTTTCCTATTTCCAGAGGTGCCTGCATGCCTTTTCTTAGGCTGTGACCAGAAAGCCCTACCTGAAGAAAACATGAACTACTGTACTACAAGTAACATGGCCACTCGAATGGAATGGAATGGAATGAAATGCAATGGAATTGAATGGACTAGACTAGACTAGACTAGAAATTTCAGTTGTAAGGGACCAACAATGATCATCTAGTCCAATTGCCAGACCAATTGAAGGGTGACCAAAAATAAAAGCATGCTATTATGGTCATTGTCCAAATACCTCTTAAACATGGACAGGCTTGGGCCACTTATCTAGAAAGTTTATTCCAGTGTTTACCCACCCTCTCAGTGAAGACATCTTTCCTAATGTCCAGTCTGAATCTCTTATGATGCAGCTTTGAATGGTTCCCACTCATCCTGTCAGTGGACACCAAGAAGAGATCTGCACTCCCCTCTTCACATCGCCTCCTCAGGAAGCTGTGGAGAGCAGTAAGGTCACCTTTTAGCCTCCTTTTCTCTGAACTATACACACCTTTAGAATACCCTGAACCTTAGAATATTTGACCACAAGCTAAAAAGCACTGGGTTTGATTTCTAGCTTTGCCTCTAGTTTGCAAAGAGATGTTGGGAAATTGCTTCTTTTCTGTGCACTTGTTTCCCCTTTGTAAAATAATATTTCTTTTTTTTTAATTTGATCTTTCTGATTTCTATAAACCTTAAATATCCTGCATTATAAAATTCTAGGTAAAAAATAATTTATGAAAAAAGACCAAGAAGATTGTACTTTATCTCAGATTTTGTTTTATTTTAAATTGTTCAGAGTTCAGTGTTAACTTGGAAAGGAAAATTAAGGCTATATATGCATTTAAGTGGCTCACAATATCTCAGGAGGCTGTAATATGAATGCATGTGGAATGTTACATATTTGTTATGCTGCTTAAAGCAATATAAATGCTTCTTAAAGTGAGTGAATATTTGGAACAATAAGGTAACTCTATACAATTTAAAATTAAAACAATGGTATATACTCTGTTACTGCCAGATTCCTGTCATCTTTTAATTCAGCTTTTAGTCATATGATATCTCTAATGGATATTTTCAGACTTTTAATGTTGAAAACAAGTTATAAACAATATTCATACCAGCTGTATTGTTGGGAGGTAAATGAATCAAGTATTTCAGTACAATGAAAAGAAATAAAAAAAGATATAGCTGAAATAACATGGAGGCAAAGACTTACTTTCCCTTCCTTCAATATCTTCATCACAACTATATCCTCATCACAACTGAGAAAGCTGCATTGTTTTGGAGGTGAGTGACGATATTTCCATACACAGATAATCTGTTTGCAAAGAATGAAGTGTTTCCCACTTCATGTAAGTGAAGAGCATTGTGTCATGCTGAGTGATGAACTGTTCTCCTTTGCTACTGACAGTGTGTCATGCTATGACTTCAAATGTACAGCAAGATGTGTTAATGTGTCAAGTCACGCTTCCTTGGAACACCTCACTGGATTCATAAACACAGGCTCCTGCTCAAGAGAGAAAATCTGAAGAGAATAAAGCATTGTCAATAGAAGAGACGAAACTAATTCTGAAGGTGATGTTGAAGGCAAAAAGGTCTGGAATGGAGACCTGTAGAGAACCACAAAAATATATTTTTTCCATTCCAGAAGCTGTTGCCTGAAGGACACACACAGATAGTATTAATCCAATAAAGCCACAGGGAGGGGGGAGGGGGGCAGCGTATGGGTCAGTGGTGAAGAACCTAAAACAGACCAAAGAAGTTGTAGGTGCACATTAAGGTCTTTTTAAGGTCTGTGTTTGCTCATTCCAGAAGGCTAATGATAAGAAATTTCAATGGGGAAATGGGAGGAACATCATATCTTGCTGAATGTTTACAGTGTTAGAACATAATGGAGCTCACAGCAATTGCCAAGATATTCTGTGAAGAAAAGGTTAGCTTAATCTCTGAGGATAGATTTGGGAATAGATATATAGGTTGTTCACCACTCACTTATCCATGCTCATTTAAAAATTTGGAAGACTTCAGGGAAATTAAAAGTTCAGCTAAAACTGGGATTACATTTTAAATGGTCAGAATTTTGATAAGTAAAGCACTCTGATGTAACATACTGCTTTATTTTTAACTGATTCTTTAACTAACTAAAGAAATACATCCGTTTCCTTAAGTCCAAAAGCACTCTATCCTTGCACCAGGCATAAGCTGGAAAAGAAAAAAAAAATTCTTGCAAGAGTTTATCAATTGTGCTCCTGTCCCAGATGACTTCAGTAGGAGATATGTTGATGTTTGTCCAAGAGCTGTCCCTAAAACAGCTCATACATTCCTCCCTCACTATGAGAAATCTTTTCTTACTCAGAAATCCTTACTCAGAACAGAATTGTCAGAAGGGAAACAATATCTACCTGAGGTCCAAGGTGGATGTCCCACTAGCTGGATCATAATTTTTCCAGAATACAAGCACACAGGTCCAGTTTTCCTCTCCCTTCCCCTCTCCTTCCCTCCTCTCCTCTCCCATCTCTCCTGTCTCGCCTCCTCTCCTCTCCTCTCCTCTCCCTTTCCCTTCTCCTCCCCTCCCCTCCTTTCTCCTCCACTCCTCTACCATTGCCTCACCTCACCTCTCTTTTCACCACTTCATGTGCCCCACCAAGAGAAGACCAGGACTAAAAAGTTCCAGGTTATCACTTAGCAAAAATGGTCTTGTCAGCTATGAACAATTTCCTGGAAAATGTCAGGATTTTAGTTAGAACTGGATCAGTGGCTTCCTTCTCACATCTTGACCTAATAATAGTATTTGCTTTAAGACGTTATTATGCTTCACGGTATTGACAGAAGTAGAACATACTTCTGTTTTATCTTGTGCATGCATGCTCTTTCTTCCTCTGTTTCTATCACTTTTTGCAACATCCAGTACGAAATGGAGAGAAGAATTTAGTTCAGATTCATGTTGATGGCCAACATAAGATGTACACTTGCCTTCAAAACAGCAAAGGTGGGTTTGTACTGAAATAAGAGGTGTATAATAAACAAAGTCTTGGGTCAGATGGTTTAGTGTGAGGTGTCCCTGCCCATGGCAGGGGGGTTGGAACTAGATGATCTTAAGGTCCTTTCCAACCCTAACTATTCTATGATTCTATGATCTAAATGAATTAAAAACAGGGCTTCAAAGTTGCCTCTTATAAAGTGAAGGCAATTTTCCTTAGCAACTTTTGTAAAAGTATTTTTCAATCTACAGGTGATAAAATAATAAGAATATTTAGAGTATTAACTAGCAACAGTTGATATAAAATTAATTATTGTAAATGCCATAATGATGTCATAGGAACAAACTGGAGAAGTCTACAGACCCACAGAAAGTATTCAATTAAGTTTTTTCCTATAATCTGACAATGAGATAGCATATTAGAAATCAGGAACCTATATTCACATGCCTATGTTTTAATATATTGTATTCTACTTTTAAATAAAGGAAAAGATAAAGAATCTTTCCCCTTCAGCAGTGGTAGTGGAATAGTCTGCTGGAAGTTACATTCCATTAAGTGACATTTGTTTTTCCAAAATGAAATGTCTGAATGTTCTGCCAATCATGCAGTCCAGTTGGCCAAACATTCTCTATTGCTCTGTACAGGAATATGGACATGGGTTCAGTACAGGGCACTTTTGAGAAAAACAGCTTAGAAAATATTACTGACCAATGCAACCAACCACCATCTGGGATTTGCTAAAACATTATTTATTCATTATGTCAATTGTATGTTAAGATGGTTCTTCATGTTAGCGCACACATCTTTCAGGTAAATATTCAGAAAATACTCCCCTTTAAATTTATTTGTACGTAAATGTTTTAAGGTATCTTTTCCTGTATTTTCAAATGCACAATATCATTACCCTCTCTATACTCTGGGAAAGTGTATTTTTGGAAAGAGCATCAGGATCTTTTTCCTCCATTATTCTGATTTTCTGAGCAGACCAGGTAAATGAAATGTAGAAAATACATACAGAGAACACGACTGTTTGGTTCCTCTTCAGTACAACCCGATACAAAATACTTTTGAGCTGCCTAACATGGTGTAGGACTCAGTAAATATAGCTTAGTAACCTGATCTTCAACTCTAAAAATCAGGTATTAGGATGGACAATATATATACGTAAGTGAAATATATATACGTAAGTGATTCATAGCATCTATAAGACACCTTTCAATGTGCCTCTCAAGCCTATATTTTCCCTAAATTTCCATTTAGGGTTGTTTTGGTTTGCTTTTTTTTCTTTTTTTTTTTTTTTTCTGGTTTGTTCTATGGGGAGTTTTTGTTTTGGTTTTGCCTTTTTTTTGTTTTTCCTGTTTTTAAGCTGAAACATGATTTTGATTGCATTAGTCCAGAGGATATCTTTGGGAGTAGATTCCAGAGAGCTGACTGTGGAGAAAACAGATCATGAGATGAAAACACATGTTGCCTGTGGGACTTGTCACTCTTAAAAGTTAACTATGATGCAGAATGGATCTCTGCAGCCCACTAACTTGCTCTGTGTCAGGCATCTGAAATGGTGGTAAGAAAAAGCTCCTGGTAGACAACAGCAGAGTGCTGGGAGGGAGAATTCGAAGCAGTAGCAGCAGCAGAGGATAAAATGGCAGGCAGACCCCTGCTTATCCATATATTGCATGGATAAGCTCATGAAAGGGAGGAAGGAGGAAACAGCGGAGCTTGCCTAATGGCAAGGTGGAAAACCCAGTGTGATATGCAATAGCTGAACATGGAGGAACCTGTAATGACACTGCTGTTACAGGACACTACTTTAAACTACATCACTACTGAGCTAGCTCTAAGTGAACTAGAAGACTTAGACCCATCCACAGAAAGGCTATAGATATAAAGCACAGCTTGGTGTAGGCACTGGCTTACTGGGTCTTTTCTTGGAAGTTGTATAACTGTGATGGGACAGCACTGTTCTCCATTTGTTTGGTTTGCACAGATAGATCTGATCATTTGGCTTTTGGCTCCATAAGTAGTTCATTCCGTAACTGTTCCAGTCACATAATTTCACAATCAATTACTCAATGTAGTCATATACTAATAATTTTTTTTTAAATGCATTTTTAACAGATATAAGACACATTATGAAATTTCTGTTTTGGATTCAGAAGGAAAATTTGGCCAAAAGTCATTCTTAGTTATAAGAAAGTGGTTGCTTTTCAATAATTGCTTATTAGAATAGCCTAAAAAAATATGTTTGTATTTCATGCCATCATAGTTTATAATATTTGTAACTTAAGTCTTTGTCCTTGGTTCAGCAGTAGCAGTCATTTTTCTCCTTCTTACTAGCTGGTGCAGTGCTGTGGTTTTGACTTTCAGCCTGGGAACAGTGCTGATAACACCAATGTTTTTAGTTGGTGCTTGGTAATGTTTACTCTGACGAAGGACTTTCTGAGTCTCATGCTCTGCCAGGGAGGAGGGGAAGCCAGGAAGAAGGAGATACAGGACACCTGACCCAAACTAGCCAAAGAGGTATTCCATACCACAGCACGTCATGTCCACTGTATAAACCGGGGACAGTTGCCCGGAAGGGTTAGATCACTGCTCGGTTGGGCTGGGTATCGGTCTGCGTGTGGTGAGAGGTTGTATTCTCTTCCTTTGTTATTTCCCTTATCATTTTTATCATTGGTGGTAGCAGTAGTGGTTTGTGTTATACCTTAGTCACTGGGCTGTTCTTATCTCAGCCAGTGGGAGTTACATTCTTTTGATTCTCCTCCCCATCCCTCCAGGAGCAGAGGGAGAAAGGGTGGGGAGTAAGCGAACGGCTGCGCGGTACTGAATTACCGACTGGGTTTAAACCACGACAGTCTTGATGTTACGTTTTGACCGTTTACAGCTGCATTTACTGAGCCTCTGGGTATGATAAAGTGAAAGATGTATTCGCACGTTTGAAGTCACTCATATTCTTTTGTATGTCAGGTATCCAGTTCAAACATTAATTACCTAGTAGTTGTCAGGTATCATCTTTAATATATTAACATTAAATATAGTCCCTTAATCAAAACTCCATAGTCAAACACCATGAGAGTTTAATTCTGTAGGAGAAAGAAAATGACACTGGAGTCAGAATCAAGCATTTGCTAGTAAATTCAATGTTTTTGAAATTGCCAATCTATTCAGTGACAATATCAGAATTAAAATCGAATGTTTCCTAGGTGCAAGACATACAGTTTAACCACCGTACAGGCTGCCTTTACAGTCTACAATAGGAACATATTTCTATATGCTTTTTTATATTAAAATATACATGGAAATGATGAAGATGACATTAGTAAATAACACATAGGCCTTAAGATGAATTTGAGCAGGCAGCTAGTATGTGAAATATATGATGCAGTCAAACTAATGAAGTTTTAATTTGAAAGTAACTAGTTTACATAGTTGTTGATTTAAAAATGTTAGAAGCCAGAGAAAACCTCCTCCAAACTGGATAGGTTGAGATATATTTGCAAAATACTTTCAGAAGAAAGAAATAAATAAGATAGATAGGAAAGCACAGTGGTTTATGAAAGTATTAAAAGTATCATATGTCAGCGATACCTACTTTGTTCCTCTCACTTTGGACCTCACAGACTGATAAGAAAGGAAAAGCATTATAACCCAGAAGTAAAACTGTTGCGTGATTATAACCCTGACAACCTCCTCCTAATGAGTTTCCCTGCAGATAGGGAGAAGAAACAGCTTTGATCTCTTGGAGTGAAGGATCTGAATGAACCACTGTTTTAAGGAAAGAAATCTGATTAGGTCTACTCTCCTAGTAATCAAAGTCACAAGCTACCATTTGAGGTATTTGTGAAATTCAGATAAGATTAGTTGCTCCTTGGATAAGCCACTGCAGTCAGTAGGAGCTAATTTTGTCTAGGGTATGACCACAGGAAGTATCACAGTGGGAAATTAAGAATATTTTACAGGGTAAAGCACCATCTATTAGAAAAGTTAAATCAACTTTAAATGTTGGTAATCACTTTCATGATTAACAGTTCTATCTCATTATTTGACAATGTGCTGTAAGCTGTATGAAATTTAAATGAAAGGCAGTCCCATCTCTAAATGGTTCAAATGACAACTCTCCTGCAGTTTTTTGAACTGCCTTATTTATCCTAGAGCTATATTTGACTTCAGAGTACCTCTTCTGTTTGGTAAACATGGATATTAAACAGATGTATCTTATGAACAATAAATAAACTGATAACTTATATCAATTTCCTTTTATCATTTCTCTGCTCCACTGGAAATGGGAAAGAATGGCATCTCCAGAACTGACAGGCTCGGAGACAAAAATAGGCATATTGGTATTTAGTTTAGATCCTATATGGAAATGAGCATTTAGAGAAATGAGAAACCTGAATGAGCTAGTCTGAACTAAATCACAGTTCAGGTTTGAGCCAGAGCATCTCCTTGCTGCTGTATTACTGATGGCCAGCTGATGGCTTTTGTGTGATTGACAATTTTCATTGGGACACCCTTGAAAAAAGAAAGTGGCCATTTAGCTATACAAAGGAAGTAAGACGATTTCAATAAGGTTAAAAAAAAAAAAGAACTGTTAGTTTTAAATTCTTCTTTTTTTTTTTTAATAAATAGCCTTTGTAAAGTAATAATAATTGGTTTACTATGTAAAAAATATAGATAAAATCTGTTCAGTAAACATCTTCCCACTGCTAAGGAAGGGTATTCTCCTGAAGAGATTCTGACACTTAAGGGTCATACAAAGGACCTAGAAATGTACTTTTTCCTTTGAAGCTATTATAAAACACCTACATTAATTTCTGTCAGATTTTGAGACAGATTGGCGGGGGGGGGGGGGGAGAGGGCGGAGATCAGTGACTCATTTCAAGCTGTCACTGTTATTTGTGGTCAGCCAGAAGCAACTGATAACATAGTATTATCTGCTAAGAGAAAAGGAGGGCAAGAAAGGGCTTATGTTTTGTTGTTCCTTTAAAATGAATTACCCCCATCAAAATGCAGCCTTGAGAATTTAATTAAGCAGCTGCCTAAATACTGATATTTAAGGATGTTAGGCATCCCATGTCAGCCTACTAAACAAATGGTACAATAAAGATGCAAAGTGCTTTGATTGAAGACTGAGCTTTTTCACTACTTAGTCCTCAAACCATCTGGCTGTGTTTGGAGAATGTGGGATGGTAGCTATTCTAACTCTTATCTAATGATATGACTCTCACTGTCAAACATGTGCACCAGAAAGCAGATATTGCACTCTTTTAGGCTTATAAAGTCTTCTTATTTCTCTAGTGAAGGAGCATGTTTTGAAGACAATAAATCCCAGAGTTTAAATGATAATATTTTTTAGTGACGTAAAATTCAATGCCTATTCAGAACAGTGAAATTGCTTTAAGGGGTAGTATTCATCCAGTTATACTTAAAGGACAAGATAATTTGAGGTTTCCCAGTTATTACACAACCATCTCCGAATTTAAAGAGGGGCTGATTCTGAACACTTTCCAAATAATTGGGCCTCCTTCCAAGTTGGACTTTTGATTGGCTAGTTGGTTGCTTTGTTTTGTTTTTTTTTTTTTTGTTTGCTTGGGTTTTTTGTTTTTTTTTTTTTGTGTTTTTGTTGTTTTTTTTTTTGGGGGGGGGGGGGGGGGGGTGTCAGTACAGATACCTGAAATTAAAAACCATTCATAAAAAGTTGGTTCTAGGAACTCAGCTTCACAGCCCTCCATTACTTTGACCCTGCCGAAAATCCCACATCGCTTAATTTCCTAATATTCTCACTCCACAGTACCAGTCTGCACTGCTTCCACTTTCATTTCCAACTGTGCTTTCCACTTTGGAAAAGTGTGCTTTGCCACTTGAAATTAAGACTTTTTTCTAGTACTGCTTTTCATTTGACATCACTTCTTCATTTTCTTTCCTTTCAGAAGCCTGTTTTTTCTGACAACCTTTTAGAAGAAAATTCACATTCAAATCCACATTCTGTAGCAGTCTTATTTCTAACTTTTACATGAAAAAAAAAAAATAAAGTATAGGAAAAAAAGCAAAAACTGACCCTTGCAGAGACACCTGAATACAAGGAAGAAGAGCTATATGATTAGAGTCATGCTCTGGGTGAATTCTTAGCACTTCCCCATGGGTTACCAAAGAGCCAGAAACTACAGCACGAGTGTCACCAGCCAAAATTATTTACTCAAATTGTCCTGACTTAAGAGAGAGTTAAAGTTTAGACAGATACAATACTTAAAAAACTTGGGTGAAAAAATACAGGTTTTGTCCAAATCTGTGTACATTCATAATAGCGACTAATTCAGTGTAATAGGAACAGATAAGGCTATTAAAGGTGCTGATGCAGGGGTCTTTGTTTGTTATATGAGGCTGAGGATTCTTCTTCAGACTAGGCTTAGCTTAGTCTCCAGGGCTCATTTTTTTCATGACACACGCATTTCACAGGTTTCTGGGAAAAAAAGTGTATAGTGGTGATGGTAGATGATGGGTTTACATATGTCTTAAGATGGGCATCTAATACCAATTTCTTATTAAATTACAAACCAGTGCAAATGCAAATGTTATAGCTTGATTTTTCTGTTGAACAAGATTTGCCATTTCTGACAATGTACTCTTATTTTACACCTTTTCCAATTCATGCTTTTCTGAAAAGTGTTTATTACTTTGCAAATGCCATTCTTTTCCTAAATTTCTTGATGAAGTTTGAAAGAATTTAATTTCTTCAGAAGAAGGATGTGCATATGATGTTGATTCTTCAGATAAAATCAGAATTTGTTTATTGATTTTAGGAGCATAATTCTCACCTAATGTTTTGGATTTTTTTTAAATTCTTCCTTTACTGGAAGAAAGAAAATGCTGTTTACTGTATTTCTCTCTTTGGCTCTGAAAAGGAAAGGCCTCTACCTCCAAAGGGGAGAATATTTTAGCCTTCTTATATTAGCAAATGAAAAGTGGTTGATGAAATAAAAATATTAGGTTCAGAAACTCTGGTGTAAAGCTCTGTCCTATAATCTCATATTACTGGACACATGTATATGTGAGGTTTTGTAAGCTCAATAGAGGTTGTACTCATTTATGGATATTCTGAGGGTCAGAGATTTTAGTGATGTTCCTATATGGCAGTGATGCTCCCATCCAAGTGAATGGTGCATGCCTGCTAACTGGCTAGCAAATGCACAATTAATCAGACCCGATGTTTTTCCCATATTTATTATTTCTTGATTTATAACATGAAACCAGATTAAATGCAAGATGAGTTCATTTTACAGGCGCATAAATACAAAAGCTGCACTCCAAGAACACACACTGACTATAGCGCAGACTAGTTTCTTTGGCAAAAGCGAGGGGAAGAAAACACAACCATTATCTAGAGTATATACTTGTATATTCCATAGCAATGTTAAGTATGTTATAAGCAGTAGAGGACTGGTTTCTTAACACTAGAAGCATCACAAAGCAAGTGAACATTCAGCAGTCTGGTCCTAAATCTTATGAACCACCTTATGCACAAATTCAGTATCAGTGGTCATATTCCACAAACTACATCTATAAACATATATTAGGTGTAAGATGAAAAAAAAGCTTTTGCTGTTGTCTCTCAAAGAAACTTCCCAGATGCAAAATCTTTGAAACATCTATATCCAATACTGGCACACACAGAGAGCTGGTTTGAGACATTTGCCTGAACTTGGTATGTAGTGTTGATATATTTGTATCAAAGGGTTGTCAGAATTCTGATCAGGAGAGCTAACTTGACTTTGACAGTTATGACAACTAATGAAATTTGTAACTGGGGGCTAAGGGACTTGAGAGGGATTCAGTTTTGACCAGCAAGAAAAATACATTCTTCTTATCAAGATGAATATAAATTATTACACTTTCTTAAGGAGCTTTCAGTTTTGATTATGTGGACTATAAACACCTTTCTATCTGGAAAATTACATACAGCATAGACCAAAGTGTGAGTTCTTTTTTTTTTCTAAGGGTTTAAAATTGATCTTGTATTAGGTTAAAGGCAATCACTTTTAGAAGACGTGACAGCCTGAAGTAAAAAATACAATTTAAAGGTGAAAGGGTTATCAGCTGAAGAAAATTGTCCTGACACCAGTCTCCTGCAATCGTGGGCAGATGAATTACGTTATTTTAAATGAGATCTCTTTGGTAAATTTTCCATGCTAAGCAAAACAAGACAAATAATTTTTCAAAGGAATTCCTGTCTTGTATTTGTCCCTCTCATATAAATGCAAATAAAATGTTTTGAAAGAGAATGTTTTTATAAAAGCCTTCAGATTTTTCATGTAAAGAAATGCCTATGCCATATTTTATTTCTTATTTTAATGTGGTTGTGCATGCATGAGTCTGTATATCTGTTTCTATGTGCCCAAACATGTACATATTTTCTGTGTATTCATGGAAAATACAGATATCCACACATGCAGAAAAACGATTGTTAAACACTTTGGCTTGAAGTCATTTGAACTGCAGACACTCTAAGTAGAATTCACCACAGGTCAAATTCTTTGACCTGCTCGTTTTTAAACAGTAGTAGATCTCAGTTTTATTAGATATATTTTACAAAGGCAATACTGCTGCTGTTAGGCAGCGAGCATTGTTTTTGTCTGTCAGCTTTAAACCATGTTTCAGAAGATTTTCTTGATGGTACAGATAAACATTAAAAAGAAAAAGGGAAAATAGCACCAAAAAAAAAGAAAAATCTCCTATCTTTCTTCAGTGTAGCAGCATTCAGCTGGGAATTCCATGTAGTTTTGTAAATTTTTTCCCTATAGGCAAAGCTGTTCTTCCATGGCTTAATTTCTTCTTCTGTAAGAAGGGGGATCAAAATAGTTAAAGTATCAGTGGAATGCAACATCTGTGAGTGAATTGTGAGTAGTAAGGACTAAATTGAGGCACTGAGCAATTAAAGCTTTTCCCTTTCCATGTTGAAAAACCCCAAGCTGCAGGTTAAGTGGGAGCAGGAACACTGTAAACTCCTTGGAATCATTTAGATCCTTGCCTACTATATGCCTTGGATTTGTCTCACAAAGAGTCATTACATAACGGAAGACTGAAAAGGAAGGAAGATAACATAATTCCTGACTTCACAATCAGTATTAGATGGATGCATCCACTGAATGCCCCTGACAGGTAAAGAACTATGTCACTACTTGTAATGTGATGTGTCTTTAATAAAACTGAAATTAAAGCCTCAGATCAGACAATTTTAGCAATCTGAATAACTCCTGGCCCTTTCTCTAGCCCTGAAACAATGTTGTATGTTAACCTCATCCTTTTAATCAATATAAAGAGTAAGAACAAGAAACGCGGGCTAAATTATGCCATTTGCATTTGTGAGAAAGGCTAAGCCAGTTTGCAGAGCCTTGCCTTGGACCACAGGAACAGAGGTGGGAGTTAAAACAGAAAAAAATGAAGAAATGAGTCATGAATGACATTACAAAAATACATGCATATGAAAATCTAAGATGCTTGCTCTACAGAACCACAAGCATTTTATACCTGACCTAATCATATGAGGTTGCTGAATTTTGAAGTTTCTCTGGTTTTGGATAAGTGGTGTAATTAAAAGCACAAAGCCTGTGGCTGGGGAGCTCTGCAGAAATGCCTGGGAAGCCAGAGAGGGGAAATCTCAGAAACGGTGTGCCATGGCAGCAGCCAGGGCCACCAGCTGGCTGCAGGCCAGGAGCTCCACAGTAGGTACCATCCCTGAAGCACTTGCCCTGTGAGATGTGGAGGAAGGAGATGGACCTGTTCAGCCTGGGTAAGGGGCAGTGTTGGGAATCTTCAATAGCTGCTAGTCCGTGCCTCAAGAAAGGAGCAAGAAGGTGGATTGCTCACTGCAGTGCTTGGTGAGAGAGTGAGACAAGAGGGACAAGTTGAAATAAAAGGGGTTCAGCTTGGATGTACTTAGAGGAGAAGTTGTGCTGCTCCATCCTTGGAGGTTTCCAAGACTCAACTGGAAAAAGACATGAGCAACATAATCTGACCTCATAGTAGACCCTGATGAGGAGGGTACCTCTGAGCCTTCCAAGGTCCATTCTGTTCTGAATTATTCTGTGATTTTATAATCCTGCAATTTCAAACTGTGTCACTAGTAATCAGTGTTTTGTGTGTTTATTTGCAATAACCACTTCAACTGAAATCATAAAAAACATAGTTTTATTAAGGATAGTAACTGGGTTTTTTTACTGTACAACTTTATTTCTTGCAATGCAAGACCCATGTTATAAATCCAACTTCAATTTAGTGTTGCATTTTATGTTCAAACTAGAAAAAATGTTAGAAAGAAATGAAGACAAACCATATCCTCAGCAGTTGCCTAACTCTAAGCTTATTTCTGTTGCACAGAAGCCAACCAAACCAGTAATAGGGTAGTGCCAAAGATCATCAGAACAGTCTGCCAAAGAAAAAGCCTTAGGCCTAGCTGCTGCTACTGGAAAACCCCAGACAAATGCCTGGCAAAGAACTGGCCCTGGACTTACACATTGTTATTGTGGAGAAGGGAATGATGACACAATTTCCCTCACAATATTTATACACTTGTGCCCTGGAGCCTTGGCTTCTCGTGCTAGTGGATGTACAAAGAAACCAACTGCAGAAAAGGCATTTTTGTTGCTTAAGGTGTCACTGTGACTATTTCTACTCTTTTTTTAGATATGTAAAATAGAAGTGTTGGAGCATCTCTCCTAAAAAAACAGGCAGAGAGTGTTGGGGTTGTTCAATCTGGAGAAGAGAATGATCCAGGGAGACCTAAGAGCAGCCCTCCAGTACCTAAAGGGGATGACAAGAGAGCTGGAGAGGGACTTTTTACAGGGGCATGTAGGGATAGGACAAGAAGTAATCGCTTTAAACTGAAAGAGAGTAGGTTTAGATTAGATACTAGGAAGAAATTCTTCCCTGTGAAGGTGGTGAGTCACTGGAACAGGTTGCCCAGAGAAATTGTAGATGCCCCAACCCTGGCAGTATTCAAGGCCAGGTTGGATAAGGCTTTGAGAAATCTGGTCCAATGTCAGGTGTCCATGGCTATTGCTGTGGGGGGATGGAATGGATGACCTTTAAGGTCCCTTCCAACACATACCATTTTATAATTCTGTAATTCTATGATTATATCCCTAGATTCTCATAATGATCTTACATCAATGGGAGGATGCCATCATCACACAGAGTTTACCATCACCAAAGGCAAAACAGACAGCAGCTAAAGAAGAAATAAGGGCATCAGAAAGG
Source organism: Pezoporus wallicus (assembly GCF_028554395.1). Taxonomy (NCBI): domain Eukaryota; kingdom Metazoa; phylum Chordata; class Aves; order Psittaciformes; family Psittacidae; genus Pezoporus; species Pezoporus wallicus. The sequence goes on from NW_026642654.1 coordinate 1,161,146, forward strand.
TGGTATGTGGCGTCACATTTAGGCATAAACAGTGCTGAGAATGAAGTCCAGGTCTCTTGACTCCCTGCTGTATGGGATTCATCCTTCCTACTCAGCTGATTCCTGTCCAGACAGACTGTGATGCTTATATTACTGTGTAATTACAGCAAAAGCCAGTTCTTTATGTGCACTAGCACATGTAGGCCCCAGAGTTATGCATGTCTTTTGGGATAAAGGCCTATATAGCTTGAACAATTTATGTCAAACCCATAATTCCAATGTCATTTCATATACACACTTGTTACAAGGTCAAGAAGGATATTTCTCCCAGGGCATTGCCTCATTTTCTTTTAATTAGTGCAACTGTTCTTGGACTATGTGGGATTTTTATTTTTTTTAATTTTTTTGGGGGGGCGCAGGGGGCTTTCATTGTGAAGTAGATTGTCCTGGGTTGCCCCAGGATATAGATATAGATTAATGTGAATAAACTGAAGGATTTAGCATTATAGAGAGAAATTGGTAAAACTATGAGAGAAATAACATGATTTACTAACATAACAAGCACATAGATATCTTTCTATAAAATATTTAGTGATTATGCTTAAAAATTTATGGGTCCTTCCTGAAAGGAAGGAACTTGATGGACTGGGGTAGAGCAGTTGATGTATCTGGACTTGTGCAAAGCGTTCGACACTGTCCCACACAACATCCTTGTCTCTAAATTGCAGAGACATCAATTTGATGGATGGACCCCTCGGTAGATAAAGAACTGGCTGGATGGCCGCACGCAAAGAGTTGTGGTCAATGGCTCAATGTCCGGCTGGAGACCAGTAACAAGTGGTGTCCCTCAGGGGTCGATGCTGGGGTCTTGTTCAACATCTTTGTTGGTGACATGGACAGTGGGATTGAGTGTGCCCTCAGCAAGTTTGCTGATGACACCAAGCTGTGTGGTTTGGTTGATAAGCTGGAGGGAAGGAATGCCATCCAGAGGGACCTTGACACGCTTGTGAGGTGGGCTGATGCCAGCCTTATGAAGTTTAACCATGACAAGTGCAAGGTCCTACAGCTGGGTCGGAGCAATCCAGGCACAGCTACAGGTTGGGCAGAGAAGAGATTCAGAGCAGCCCTGTGGAGAAGGACTTGGGGGTGTTGGTTGATGAGAAAATGAACATGAGCCGGCTTCAGTGTGCGCTTGCAGCCCAGAAAGCCAACTGTATCCTGGGCTGTATCAAAAGGAACGTGACCCGCAGGTTGAAGGAGATCCTGCCCCTCTACTCTGCTCTTGTGGGACCTCACTTGGAGTATTGTGTACAGTTCTGGTGTCCTCAACATAAGAAGGACATGGAGCTGTTAGAACAAGTGCAGAGGAGGGCCACTAGGACTAGCCATTTTTATGTTTGTCTCTGATTAAACCACACTGTCTACTATAGAAGTGGAGATCATTTAGAATCTAGAAAAATAATATGTGCGAGTTGAAGTAGATTCTGTTCTAGATTCTGTACCTTGCTCTATTCATATAACAAGGAAAAGTGAATAAGAAAAATGCAATTTACACTAGAATACTATGATGCATCCTCAGGTTTGCAGTAATAGAAGCATACCAAACAGCCAAAATGGTTTAGTGTGGGCGGACCAGGTTATTAGAAGCAAAATTTTTTTCCTTTCAAAAATTTAAGGATTTCTTCTAAAGATCTGTCAGCATGACATGTATTAGCCATCCACTTTTTACTTTAGTCTAATATAACCTGATATGTATGTAGGTAGTTTGGTGGCAGAATACAACACTGGTACTTTTAAAACAGATGTCTGCTTCACACCGCTATTATTTAAAGTGCATGAAAATTAGCGTTATGCTGTGAGCAAAGGACATTGGAAGAGAAACCAAAAGAATTCCACCTTGAATGAGGTGGAAATGTGAAGTTTTCTTACTGTTTGCCATGAATTTTTTCCTAGTGCCAGAGTGGTTTCTATGCGGACTTCTTGTGGAGTGAAACAGAAATGATGGCTCAACTGCAGCTTTTTCTCAGTCTGTAGCAATTTATCAGCATTATACCAATCTCTGAAATGTCTAGCTGCTGTTCTTCTCTGAAAGCACAATACAGCTAAGATAAACAGTGTTGCTTTACAATGAACAGGCAGAAAGATAAACACGTGTTCTAAAATGACAATAATTTTTCTTCATTCTGAAAAATTTGCTACTAGAAATGGGCATTCAAGGGCAGGAGAAGGAAACAAAGGAGACGCCATTTCTCTGTCTTGGAACAACTGAGGATTTCAGTTTTATTTGCTACAGGAAAAAAGCTGCTGTTTCAAAAGTTCAGTGTAGATGAGAGCATCTATAAAATAAAATATCTCTCTTGCAGAATGTCAGAGACTACTCTGCTAAATTTATTTTTAAAAATACTTCTTGTTTAAGTAAATAGAGCTCAGCTGAAGAGGAGCTATTACTTCAGTGTGAGCTGAAGGGTTTAGAATGCTTAAGAAAGCCATTTCACTAGGAATTAGAAAGAAGAAGAAAAAAAAAACAAACCCCAGATAGCAGCAACTGAAATATTTACCAGCTAAACAGTAACATCAGAAACATATAAACACCTCTCAAAAAAAAACCCCACAAAATATTTACTGCAGGACAGCAGCTATTTGCCTTTGCAACATGTGAGAGACTAGCACTGAATTCTCTCTGCACAATGTTGCATTAACAGGCTTCCTTTAAAATCTAGAGGGAGTAAAAGAACTCTAAAACACACTCATTTTTCAAGGTCAAAACTGAAACTGCAGTCCATTGTGTAGCATTTTAGAAGGCAGGACTGAAGGCCCAGCAGGCCTTTCTTGCTTTAAGCTTCTCTCCATCTTGGTAAGGTTGTTTAGCTGTACCATAGTCTGATTTATTTTTTATAAGAGACAAATCTATAAAGCTGTTCTTATTTTACTGTAGACATCTAAGATTTTTCTGTCTAAATCTAGTCTAGTCATCATAGCCAAAAAAAGAAATAGATAACTCCTAGGATGAAAATCATTTCAACCTTTGATAGACATCTAACTTTCTGCCCAAATTAGGTTATCCAAGAAAAAAGCCTGTGCATGCTTCAGATGTGCCCTGACTCCATTGTAAAAAAGATCTGAGTACTACTCTGTCTCCTTCTTTACTCTAGTTTCCATGCAAAGGACACTTGAGAGAAGTAAAACCACTCACCAGAGATCAGTTTAGCTGTAATTAGAGATAATTGAGATGATTTGTAATCTCAAGCATTTGACATAATTAGTTGTTTCCAAAAAGACATTGTGCGTGGGTGGTGTTCAGACGAAAATGTTTGAATTTTAGTGTGATGATCTCACTCAAAGTTAATTTCAACATATTTGGCATCTTGCACTCCATGATTTACTTGCATTATGCCAGACAACGTTTACAATTATTATATTGCATGATGTAATCTTTGACATCAGCATCTATTACTTAGCATGTTGAAGACTTCTTGCCACTTATTCAATTTCCCCTCCGTGTTTCAAATACGTAAGTTAATTATGGCTAGGTAAAATCACTGTGAAAAGATTCGTTAGAATTAATTCACTAGAATGAAACTCTGCACTAATAAAAGTTCTACAGTCAGTTAGAAACCCATGTAAATTTCCATTCTACCACAGAAAATAAATATGGATTTAAATGGTTTTTATTGACTGGTTTTGTTTCTTTCATGTAACTTAGTTGGGGTTTCCACTCTGGGAAAGTTGTTTAAGAGGAACCTTCACTTTACCTATTAATGGTACAGGAATCAAAGATACATGACTAAATGTGATGCCTATTGGCTAATTCCTTATAAAAATGTTTATTTTAGATTTTTGAGGGCAGACTTTACTCACAGGTTACTGTAAACTTCTATCTCCACTACAACCTGAAGTGATACACAAGACAGAATATTTTTAAAATCTAGAATAAGTTTAGATATTTTTTCCCCTGTTGTCAATATAAGATCTTCTTTCTATCTATCTTCAGCAACAGGTAAAATTCCAGGACAATTTTGCAGGATTACAATAAACAAAAGTTTTGGAGATTTTTTTTATGTGAGAAACATTGCAAGTCCATGCATTTAGAAGAACAATTGAAGATTTCATATGCATCTGTGTATATATATGTATATATATATATATAATTTCTTTATAATTCTCAAAATTATTTTTTCATGCATTCAGTTACAGATCCTGGTACTCTGAGGAAATCAGCAGGAATAAGACTGTGTTTCAGGGGCAGTTTGTAGAACAGCACCCAGAAAAATTGATACAATCCAGCTCAGGAATGATGCCTTTGAAACAAAATCTGTGGTGTAGAAATGAGTAACTACTAGAGCACAGGGCTGCCAACTCTGGAATTTAACATTCTGCATTTCACTTAACCATAAAAAATGAAGAGGACCCATGTTCAAAGGCAGATGCAGTAAAATATTAAATTAATTTTATAGTGTGCACATTATAGGTCAAGCATGTCTAAAAGTTCCCAAAGCAAACTTCAACAATGTCACTGAAAAATATTAAGCATGGAATAACATAAGTGAAACATACTAATAGTAAAAGGCATTTCTATTGTCTCTTCTGTATCCTCATACTTTTAATAATAGATGAGGTAGTTTGGGGCATATATCAAAATCTTCTCTTGCTTTTTCTGGGCTTAGTTTTTATGATTTAACTCACAATGCCTAAAATTTTACCTACAATAAGGAATCATTCAGTTCAATGCTGCTAGTTATTATTTAACAAGAGCATTCTCATTACACCATAATGTTACCATACTTTGCATTTCAAGTTTTCTTTTTTTTTTTAAAAGCCGAACATTTATTAGTATAGTCACATTATTTTCCAAACTCTACGGGAAGGATCTTCAGCCCGGTTATGAAAAGAGGGGTCCTCTAACTCCAAGGGCTACAACCCAGCATCAAATACTGGTCACAAGTTCAAGAAGGCAAAAGTACATATGTTTTTTACAAAACTAATATCAACAGCAAATTCTAAGCACTGCTGACAGTGTGGAAAGTGGTAACAGATAAAAACCAAAAAGGAACAGAGAGAATGAGAGAAAGAGGGTAGAACAAGTAAAGGAGATCATGTAGTCAAGGAACTTGTCTAAAGTCAGTATATTTTAGAAGTATTCTCCTGGGTCCCACACAATTGGTTCCATGCAAAAGACCTCAGTATCTCTCAGGTCTTCCTCCTTCACCAATTTTTTAGGTGATAATATGCAGAGAGATCACCAAAGTTACAGCCAAATTAATGAGTAAGATGGCAAAGTCAGCTATACAAACGCAGAGTAGAAATCAAAAGACCTAAATAGCTGCTAGGAACTTGAAGCCTGGTTCTGTCATCACTTAGTAGGTGGGTTTTGGATAGTAAACACTAGAACATAGCAAGGCTTCAGAAAGGCTCAGAATTTATGAGACTCCCTACATATACGTTGTTGAAAGATCAAGAAAGTTAGCCTGGATTCCAAAATCTGTGATAGTAATCATGCAGAACTCAGTGGGTTTGGAACTTGTGAGTGACACGGATATTTTGTTTGTTTAAAGTAACATCTCATAATTATTTATCATCTCAAAAAGACATCACAGCATGAATAGTTTTATATAAATTTACACCTATTTGCTTTGATGGTTCTTGGCCTTCAGCCTCTGGTACAACATGGAAGATGTGAATTCATGCTTCACAATTGCTACTTTTTTTTTAATTAGACATGCCATCAAAAGCTGTCTCAAGATTGACAGATCATGCTTTGCCATGTTAGCACTCAAACAAGTTATCACTCAAAGAGGAGCATTATGAATAAGCCATAATATAAAGTACATGCTCTGAAAGGCCTCTGAACAATGCATCACAATAGCAGAGCACAAATGTCACTGATAAAGTATGGAAACAATATAAACTCATGCTTCAGGGCATAGATCAACAAAGGTTTTACATTCAGACTAAAAGTTACAAGGATTAAATCTTGTTACTCAGTGCATGTGCATTGCCTAGCACAATGGGATCACTGATTTCTTACTGAAGTACTGTGCTGCTGTAGTAACAACCACCATAAAAAGTGTGATAATTGCAACAATATTTATTTTTAATGATGGCATAAAGAAGCCTTTCTCTATATGTGGGGAGACTCAAATGATGATTTCTTGGACTGTCTTCTGAAATACAATCCATTACAAAATGCCTCCAGCAGCTCCTTGAAGTTCAATTTCCCAACTGTCCACACAAGCTAAGTTTACATTAGCAAGGTTTGATGGGAGCTTATCTACTAAGCTGTTAGTGTTGAGGATGCAATAACCCCATTATATACATTTCAGGAGCTTGTTTTTGAGCTAGCTCTGGTTTTGTCCTGTAAAATTCAGCCCGTTATCACTTGCTGCATGTTAGATGCAATGCCAAAGACCACCCTTTGGTTTATGCTGATCCCAAAAGTATCGATTTCCTGTTATACAAGACCACTCCGTGATGCAATCCAAGAAGCAGCTGGAGGGGTTAACTGGATGATTAACTTCAGAAGCATGTTCCTGACCTGAACTAAATTGCTGTTGTAGACACACTAGTCTTGGCCTTGGAGCACATGCCAAAGTACCACTGAAACGTTCTGGAATGCCCAAAGGAAAATCCTAACAAGCCCCAGGTGTCATAGAGCCTTTCAGGACACCCTTTGAAGCCACCAGGAAAACTAACACCTCAGTGCCTCATGACATGGAGCAACCTGAAATGCAACACAGTTGTGAGCATGTTCCAGTGCCAGATGTCTCTGCAAAAGCTGTGTGGCAGAGGTGCAACCCAATGCTCTCTCATTTGTAAGTGTCTCCATGCTATTACACTAGCAAGAAAATGCACCTGAAAGGAAGCCTTCTCCATACTGCCAGAAATCCCATGTCTAGCTAGTGAGGACTAAATATCAGATTTGGCTCCTTAGAAAATGTCCGTCATTCACTGACAAATGGGAAAAAGCCCAAGAAGACAACCACATCTTTCCCTTTCTTCCCATTCCTTCTCAGGCTTTCTCACACCTGGCCAGACTGGGGGTTTGTATTTGGTACTGGAGGCTGAGCACCGATACCAAGTTTGCTAGACAAGCCAAATCTGTCTAGCAGCAAGGCACACCAGAATTCAAGATAACATCATTCCAATTTGATGGCAACATCAAACGTGTGTGTAACCCAATCCACCAACTCTTTTGCTAGCTCTGTAAGTAGCTATGTCCAGTGTTTGCTCAGACATGCCAGCCCGCCAAGGCCAGCCCAGGCAGACATGTTATTTTTGGACACACAATGGATTCATTATGCAAGAAGACAAAAGCATATAAGTATAAATTAGTCTAGTGGGAATGGATTTGACTTGGGAGGAAACCACAAGTATTACCACTGTCAAAGATTCAGTCATCAGTATGTGTCTGCATTTCTACTGGTATCATTAGGTTTGAAATTATGAGAAAGGCTGAAAAGCTATGGACACATTGGGGTGATCTTCCAAGAACAGGCTGTGTGATGGAGAACCACCTCACAGAGAATAGGTTATGCAAGCATAACTGCTTTTTAGCAGTTTGCATAGTAATTGCTCATTTCCCTCAAACTCACATCCTTCCACCTGTGGTAGCTTAATAGACCCTTTAAAGTCTCTTCATATTGTCTGACTTTTGTAGAGTCTTAAACTCAGCACTGAAGCACAGTCCTTGATAAAAACCCTTTTTCTAAGGAGAGACTCATGTGGTTACTGTCTTAAATACTTTCTGTACAACTGATGGTTACTGAATCATGGTAATTCTATGATGGTGTATGAGGGGAGGGGAAAATTGTTGGGGGAATGTTAATATAGTTTTATTCCCTCTGGAAATAAAACATGTATGCGGACTACATGTCACCTGCTGATTTTGTGCCTTGGGAGAAGAAGCTTTATGTGCAAAATTTCCAAATTTTATGTCATACAAACACACACATGCATGTATTAACATTAACAACGTATTGACAACTATTACCAACAGTTCATTCTGTGCTCCTGGATCCTGTGAACTTTTTTAATGCTGGGCTTATGTGATCATTAAAAAAAAAAAAAAATATTAAAGACCTCAGCCACATACTGGTGAGATGGAGGGACTTGTCAGGGCAGTGAAGTATGCTGGCTGAGAAGCCAAGCCTAAAAGGACCATCTTTCATCAGAGGAGCTAATGAGTGTGAGTCCCTGGGTCAGTAGTTAAGATCACCTTGTCCTATGTGATTTGCTAAGAGCACATAGAAAATAGTCTTTACTGGAATTGGGTTGTGGTACAACTTTTCTTGCCCCTCTGCCTCTTTTTTTTTTTTGTTATGAAGTATGGGTAGATATTATTGTGAATTAGTCTTGTATTTAGATACATTGAGAAATGATGCGGTACCAGATGGAGCACACAGAGAGTTGTGGTGGGCCCTGGAAGGGTGGGATATAAAGAGCTGTAACCCCAAAGTCTACCTGAGAGCCAATGTCAGCATAACTGGAGTAGCTTGGTAAAAAACAATGTTCACTTTGATTCCATGTTGGTGCAACATCATGGGCTCATTCTTCTGTAGTAACAGAGCAACATAACTATGAACAAAAGACCTCTGGTGTGAACCGACATTGTTGCTTACAAGTGTACTATATTCATTAGTCTTTAAGAAACAGTCTTAAAATGTAACATTACTGTTTCTTGGAATAAGTGGATTATTTGAAAATTTAGCTGCATATGTAATTGGAGTTAAACAGTATTAGGATTATACATTGTAGCTAATTTTCCTTCCATACTGTTCATCAAAGGATAAAGCACAAGAAAGCAGAATAGTGACTCAGTTGAAGAAAAAGTTTTACTTTGTGAGATTCTATTGTTACCAATTGTTCTGCAGATAATAACTTAAATAGACTTGTGCTCTCACTTAAGTGCTTTGCTGAACTGGGGCCAGAGTGCTTATGACTCCATAAAAGTCATCCACAGTCATTCGGGTTTTACTACTGTCTATCATGGTTTTCACAGTAGCTCTGCCCTTCCAGGGATATTTCTTATGTGCACAATATGGGACAAAGTATATATTAACTTTGAAGCACCACAAGAGGAAAAAAGAATAGGTATTTGAGAAGTTCAGTTAATGGATACATTAAAACAGAGTTGCTTCTTTAAGCTAACCTTGTTATCTTAACTATTAGAAGAAAACATACAATCCCTGTCGTATTGAAGAAATCTTGATTTAAATTAAGCATGTGCTTAATTTTTCTTCATAGTAAGTAATATTTTTCTGCATCTTTTTCTTTATAGAGTTGTCTAATGTCTATTTACTACATTATGCTGTACTATACTATGATCAGCATTCAATATATTTGTACATGTACATACACAGATATACACACATATATGCACACACAAGATTAGCATATCAGCAGATACAGTTCTGAAACTAAAGGATTTGAACAAAGGTCAATTCAGCCCCTTGTGTTTTCACAGTGCAGCTTCAGACCCTTTGATCTCTGGGTCTTAGCTCTAAAATGAATATATAACTACAGAATAGTGAGCAGAAGCATGAGTTAAACAAAAAGGGGTGGACACAAAAGGGTGTTGCCCAGGTTTGGGACATCTGTTTGCATGACTACTTGTAGACCAAGGTGAAAAGTGCAACTGGCTTCTTGGACTGAAAGAAGTGTGTAAACAAGCATGAAAGAGAGATTAACTCTCACCATCAAGAAATGTTTGTGCTCCTGAAATCAATGGGTGATGCGTGACAACAAGAAAAGGGCAAATATTGAGACAAAAGGCTCCAACCTGTGGCTTGCATTCAATCAGCTCTTAATATCAGGTAAACTTGTTACAGATACACAAATTACTCATGTACTAGGCTGTGATTTCACTAAGGTAGGAAGAAGTGTTGATGTAGATAGAATAAATGTAAGCAGCAGACTGTCCTGTAACCGATCCGACTTTAATCTTCCTCAGTTGATGACAAATTGCCATTTACAGAATGTTTTGTGAGAATGTAAGCCCTTCAGATTACAGATACCCAGGGCAGGGAGCTGCAGCAGATATCCAGGTAAGGGAGCTGCAGCAAATGTGCCATATTGCCACTAACCAAATTAAACAAATAAATATAAAGCAAAACACTTTGCAAATATCAGCAACTCTTTTATTTTTCCCCAAATTATGGTTGCTGTGACCTATGTGAAACTAAAGGTTTTATATCTCAGAGATTGCTGCAAAGTTAATACATATATGAGTCTAAATTAAATATATGAAAGATTATGTTTACAGAGGATTTCTCCTTTTGAAGTTCTGATTTAATTACACGTGTAAAAGCTTCTTAAAATCAAGTCAACATAGGTCTGTAGTAGAAGCTTACCATCTGGAGAGGCATCCTGTCATTCATGGAAGTAACAAGTGTCTATCAGACATCAAAGTTTCTGTTAGAGGTGGTGACTTCTATTAATCAAGAGGTTTTTAAAGCTTTACACCTGCATATAGATCTTGCTTTAAATACATCACCATGGCTAAAATGCTGCTGCTATTTGTAAGTGATCCCATGAAGTTTTGAACATGCACCTTTCATACTTTGGATTCCATCTGTATCCATCTGTATTCTTTTATCCTGAGAGGCTGAAATGGCAAAATCAGTTCCATTTAAATGCTGACTTCAAAGGTCAGTATTCCTAGTCTTCTAGAAATCTCATGTTGCTCCTCCAGAAATCCCATAGAGCTCTTCCAGAAATTTACTGGAAAAATGGGTAGAGGAGAAACAAAGAGAGTGAGCATTTAATGACTTGGAGAGGGATTGCAGGTCAACAGAAGAGCACCTGGAGAGCAGCACAAAGGGATTCCAGCAATTCCAGCCAGTAAGTCGGCTTCATCAGGGACCCAACTTAAATGCCTCTATGCAAATGCACCTAGCATGGGAAATAAACAAAAGGAATTAGAGGTCTATATATGACTGAAGGGCTACAGTCTTACTGGCATCAGGGAGATGTGGGATGAATCCTATGACTGGAGTGTTGGAATGGAAGGTTACAAGCTTTTCAGGAAAGACAGATAGGGGACATGAAGAGGTGTAGTCATCTATGCCAGTGACCAGCTGGAGTGCACAGAGCTCTGCCTGGGGATAGGTGAGTAGATGACTGAAAACTTATGAGTGAGGATTAAAGGGAGGGCAGGTGTCATAGTTTAGATTCAGCCAGTGACTCAGCACCATGCAGCCCTTTGCCCACTGCCCCCTTCCCTCCCTCCCCAAGGTGGGATGGAGAGGAGAATCAAAAAAATGTAAACCCCACAGGTTGAGATAAGAGCAATTTAATAACTAAAATAAAGTAAAAAATTGTGATAATAGAAAGAATACCAATAAAAACAATACTGATAATAATAAGAAAGAACAAGGAAAGAAATGAAAGCTCAGAAAACAGAAGTGTTGCATGATTACTCTCCACCCACTGACCGATACCCAGACAGACCGGAGCAGCAATCAGTCCCTTCTGTGTAACTCCCCCCAGTGCCAATACTAGCCATGACGTGCTGTGGTATGGAATAGCCCTTTGGCTAGTTTGGGTCAGGTGTTCTGTCTCTGCTCTGGAGAACAGAAGCCGCAGCTTTTTATAACACTTTGGTAAGAGTCTCTGGTAAAATCAGTCTAGTTCAGCACAGTACTCCATGGTAAAGCCCTGATCAAGTATAGGTGTCTAATTCAAGGTAAGATGAAGCTCCCTAACTTAAATTTAGGCATTCAAATTCCTAATTCTCAATTCCACTGTACTTATCTGAGAATATTCCTTTCCTAAGTGCAACACTTGTCTGTGTCCTACAACCTGAAAATATGTGTGTCACAGCCACACAACCAGATGCTAAGGAGCAACTCATGCAGTGGGACATGGGAGAATTGAGAGATTAATGTGGGGTAAATCACTGCTTCTCTGGAGAGATGGGAACTCAAAAGCAGAGTTACTCTTTTCTAGTCTGCTCCTGGAGAAGAGAAGCTAAGCACTGTCCTACACAAGGAAGTAGGGTAAAAATCATAAATGATCCTTTCACTAAATAATTTGGGAACTCAGTTTAAATGTATTTTTGGCAGTCATTTCCCTCCATTTGGACTGATTGGAACCACTAGATATGCTGTAAGTAAAAATAATGGTTTGTGTCACCAAAAACAAACAAATAGCTCCTGGATCCCTGAATAATTTCCAGAGCTGTTTAAGAGGGGGGTTGTCTTTAATTGTTAATATGGGGACTTAAAGTCAAGCTGATGCAAGCCCATGCAGCCCAACTATCTGAGAATTCAAAGACAGCATTAAAAGGTTAATAAAAGAGAATTAGTTCCTCCTTGTCTCTCATTAAATGCAATCAAGGTATCAGTACATTTTTCTTCAGACTTCTGAAGTACAGTCTACTCTTTTCATTCTGGTTTACTGCCAGAGTAACCATATTAGCTGCTTTGCTACCAGTGTAATGCAAAGCAGTAGATGCCTCCATTTGTTAAAATGAAAATGAGTTTGGTTTTATAAAATAATTGCTTTTCCTTTATTCTGTTTTTCTAAGGCAAGACAAAGGATAATGACTGTGATCTTGCTGCCTTTCTTTTCGAAGGGCAAAGAATACCATCCTCAGGAATAAAGCAGAATAAATGTTATTAAATGCTTACTAAAAACCTCCACATATGACGATTTCACAACTTGTTTGCATGTGCGATTTTTTACATTTTGCAACTGTAATATGTTGACTTCTGCTTAGTTTGGAATCTATTATAACCCAGAGGTCATTTCCTTTAGATTTGTTCTCTAGGTAAACAACAAAAAAAATTATTATTACTATATTTAAGCAGATTATTATTGTAACATAAACAGAGTGTTTGTGTTTTCTTTATTGGATTGAATAGTCTTCAGTACTGATCACTTCCCATTTCCAAAACAAAAGAACATGCCCATCATTCCCTAAACAGGCTTTAACAAATCTCTTTTCATTTCTCTCTTACATGTGAGAATATCCTTGCCTTATCTTTTATATTGTTTATTTATCCTTTTTTCTTAACTCTGACAGCAAAACCAGTCTTTTCATGTGAAGCTTTACAACCTGTTTAAACTCAGTTCAGAGCTTTTAGGTTCTCATGGGCCAGCAGTAATCAGCCCAACAGTGTAATGTCTGCACTGTGAATACTGTAGGTCAACACTTGTTTAAGAAAATAAGGAAGAAAAAAAAAGTTCCCATTGGAATGTTGAACAAATAATCATGAAAATGTTTCATTTTTAGGAATTTTAAAGGCTTTTCTTTATCAAAACACAATTTGGGACCCAATTTGACCCGACAGGCTCCCTTTAGTGCATGAAAACTAGATGCAATAACCAATTTTGACATCATATTTAGAACTATGGTGTCACACTTTTGTATGTCCTTCACCTTGGTATTAATGCTAAATGCTGCAAACAAGTGAGATATTTTTCTAGTGCTCATGTGGACTGTATTGTTAATGTACTTACAAACAGATTTAGAAAGTATGAAAACAAGAAAGTGCCTTGCTGACTTAAGAAAGTAACTATATATTTTCTAAAAATATATATAAAGGGGTTCGCTTCAGATGCAGTTCCTTGACATAGCAACAGTACTTTACAATTATACTGAAATTATTTTTAAAACCCACCAGAAAAAAAATACCTAAAAGTCTCTTTTTAGAAAAGAATCATTTAAGCATATTGTTATACTGGTTTTCTGAGCAGAGATGGGCTGACATAATATGCTTAATTGTATTATTTATACACTATAAGCCAAAAGTGATTTTTGTTGACATATTGGTGGGGAATGACTGTTTTGGAATGACATGTTGTCTCCCTTTGGATCAGGAATTCGGCCTGTCCAGTGACTCAATAGCAAGTGGATGAGACAGAAAATAGTATCTCTATGAGCTCTCCTTTTACGAACAGTAGAAAAGGACTGGAGACAGGGTTTTCCAGAATGTAGATGAGTCTAGTTTGGCCAAAGGGTTGAGAAATGAAAGACTAGGTAAGAAAAGAGAAAGGCAGATCTCTCAATCTCTATATTGATTTTTATGAGCTTGTTCAAAGTTTAGATTTTCCTGTTTGAATTATCAGTTTCACAAAGGAAGCTGGAAGGGTTCACAAAGACTGACTCGAACAGAAAGAGTATCTTACTAAAGCACTTCTTAACTTTCCTGTCCTGATTATTTCTCTTGTTCTACCATCCCTCTGGGTGCTATAATTATTCTTTGGAATACTTTCCTGCTACTACCTATGTGTCATACTACTCATAATCCTTTGTAGAGAGCACAACCCTGTGCTGGGCGGGACTCTCTTACACAACAAAATGGGTGTTAAATACATAAGAACAGCAGACATAAAATTCAGCCTCCTGGACAGGAGGCTATCTAGGTCGGGAAGTGGGAGAAAAGGTCAGGACTGTCATCTGAAAGTCACAAGTCTTAGGCTCTGATAGTTTAGCAAGCTCTGTCTCACAAAATTTTGAGAGTAGTAGTGCCTAGATTTCACCTAGTTGACAAAGAATGGTGTCCACATTTAATTTTGCCTGGGCAGACTGAATGTATATTTGCTTCCTTCCAGCACTGTCCCAACCAGGTAAGAAGCTATGTGGGGAGGAAATTTTTCTTTTCTTGCTTTGACACTTGAATTTTGTATAAAACTCTGGATTCAGGTCACTTGCCTCCTAAAATATTGCCCTGTTATTAGCTATACATTACTATGAGATGTGGCAGTTAAGTCAATTGCATCTCTCAAGGAAGAAATGAATATTTGCTTGTGCAAAGAAGGTAACTACGTCCATACTAGTGAATAAGAACTGCCAGAAACCCTGGTTTGGCTTTCAGTCATGACACAGCATAACTTGTGTCCACGCAACTAAAATCTTATTTAAGAAGCAAAATGGTTGGATCTATACTGGCTTCTGGGTAATATTCCTGTACAGCACTGTGGCATTGTCAAAGAAAGTGCTAGAAATTTAAAATCCTGCAGGGAATAATAGGACTAACTGGTAAAAAGAAAGGGGGGGGGGGGGGAAATCTTCTTTTGTGCAAGAGAATACTTGAACTATAAATCTCCAAATAGCATGCACATCAATTAAGTGTTTATTAGGACTTAAACCCATCTGTGCATGCCTACAAGCATACGTAAAAGTAACAAGATAACCAGGGAATTTAATGCTGGAAGCTTAGAAAATGGATAACACTGGGGAGTAAGCAACATTTAAATGGCACTTTAAAGCTTTCATGATTTTTTTTATAAGTAAGTCTCTTGCTACTCTGATTATAGTAAAAGCATCCAGATATGTCCCAGTTATAACAAGTACAATGATACTAGCCTGAATTTGCAGAGAGGCTGTAATCATATTTCTCTTGTGAGATTTCCCCTTTCATTTACAAAACAAATGAAAAAAAAACCCCAAAAAAACCCATAAGTTCATTTGAAGAAATTTAAAATGTCATATTATTATCTGTTTCTGGCAAGCAGGAAAAGGACATTTTTCCAGAAACCTAAACAATTTGCTCCAAATAATTTCCAATTTCTAGACAGACCTTCAAAAACCTATCTGGATTCAGATAAGATAAAATGTTGTCATGTTTCTAAAAAGTATGTCATGATTCAAATGTTGATTAAATTCAGAGTATTTGTGCTGGTGTCTGGAGAAAAGGACCATTGTGCTGCTGAGCTGGATTTCTCTGCAAAACTTGTTCCACTTATGTTTGTTATAATTTTCTTGTTTCTACTGAAAGAAAGGGAAATAGATGTCTTGTTCTAAACTATATTGACAACTTTACTCATATTGAGTTATATGTTACTTTTTGAAGAGTCATGTTGACTTAAATGAAACAAAAGCATGTCAGAAGGTACTATCCTCTGTGATAGTAAGTAATGCAGTCTGGTCCTTCTCAATGGATCTGAAAAAAATTCTATTGTTTGTTTCAACCAAAACTTTCAACATTTAAGAACAGTTTTATGGACCATCAATAAAATACAAAATATTCCTGAGTCATCTGTAGTAAAAATGATTCAGAATTATCTTTAAAAATTCCTGCACCTGTTGCGGTTTTAGCTCCATCATAAAATGTCAAGTAACTCATTTTCAGTTATTAGCACCATAGTTAAATATCCATGTTGAAGTTGTGGCTTCAGAAATGAAATCTATTGGCAAAAGCTTTCAATCAGAGCTTGTTTTGTGAAATTCCATAATTTCTAAGTAAATCAAATCTCTAGATCACAAACCCTGGTTCTAATGGGAAACATTAATCTTCCTGACTTCCTCTGGATTGGCAACATGGATGCAAGGATATCCCACAAAGGAAAAATTTTAAAGTGTTGCCCAGGAATGTGGTGCTGGTGTCAGGTAAACCAAAGCTCATTTAGAGTTGAGCCTTGCAAGGGACATAAAAAATCAACAAGAACTTCTTGTTCTTGTTCAAGGCTGAACAAATCAAATACAGAACTGCTGCTGAATGGGGCAGGTGGCTTAGTGACAGCAGACACACTTAAAGCTGAGGTACTCAATACCTTCTTTGCTTCAGCCTTCACCAGAAATATCTCCCAGGCTTCTGTAATTACAGAAAGTGCTCGGAGAGATATGAGCAGTGGATGAGGATCAAGTCAGGGACTGTGTGAGAGAACTCAACCCACGTGAGTTCTTGGGACCCCATAGGATGTGCCTGAGAATGCCAGCCAATGTCATAGCAAGTCTATTCTCTACCACCTCTGAGAGATAAGGGGAGGACTCCAAAGACTAGAGGAAAGTAAATGTTCATATCTTTTTTTAGAAAAAGAGCCCAAAAGGATGATCCAAGTAATTAAAAATTAGTGAGACTCATTTTGGTCCCTAAGAAAGTTATCGAGCATGTCCTCTTGAAAACCATTTCTGGGCATGTAAAGGAGAAAGTGATTGGAAACAATCAGCGCAGGTTTACTGAGAATAAATCATGTGTGACAATCTGATTGTCTTCTGTGAAAAGTAACTAGATTTATGGATGAGGTGAGATCAGTGGATGTCATTTACCTGGAATTTAGCTGGACTTTTAGCACTCTCTAACATTCAAGCTAGGATGCTATTCTCTGGACTGATGAATAACTAGATGGGTAAAATCTGATTCAATGGTTGAGCTTAGAGGATAGTAGTTAACATGTCATATTTTGTCTGGAAGCTGGTAATTAGTGAAGTACTGCAGAGATCTGTCATGGTGCCTGTCCTGTTTACCATTTTTACTGGTGACTCAGAAAAAATGTTGGAGTGCAGTCTGATTAAGTATACAGATCACCAAACCAGGGGAACTGGCTGATACTCTCAATAGAGAGCATTTAGAGATGATGAAGCCGTGCTCTTCACAGTAGCATACGGTGGGAGGATGAGCAACAAATGTAAACTGACACAAGAGCACCTCAGACAGGATATAATGCAATACCTGTTCCCCATGAAGACAGTGAAGCAGTGGACCGGGCTGCCAAGACAAGAAGCGCAATCTCTCTCTGTGGAAGTTGTTAAGACCTGACTGGACAAAGACCTGTTCTGACCCCACAGCTAATCCTGCTTTTATCAGAAGGTCGTACTAGAAGCATCTAAAGATCCCTTCTGCTAAATTATTCTAGGATTCTATGAGTAGAGTTGCAACACAGAATTGTATATCGGCTTTTCATATAATTTAAGAAGCAAAAGTGGTGGTAGTATAGGTTACTTTTAGTTATGGCTTACGAATTATTTTGTGTGTGATGGGCTTTTGTTCTTATCTTTCCACAGTTTTACACTCTGCTTAATTTAGTTAGCATAATTGATTCTAGTTATTGGCTTGGTTAATGAAAACCACCATGCCAATAAGCAAGTTTAAAGAAAAAAAAAAAAAAAGGCAAAATGTTATTAATCAAAGACAGGTTCCCTCACACATATTACCAGAGCCAAACACAATGTATAAAAGTGAATTGACCTAAGAAGAAAAGAGAAACATGGATTTCAAGAATACAGCTGGTTTATTTCTCAGTGACAAAATACACAATGAGAGTACAGGCCCCAAATGTCTAAGGAAAGGAAAGATGTTTTAGTAGCTTGGCTTTATCCTACATTAGCTGTCCTGAGTCAGGCTTCTTTGAAAGTGTTCATGACCATAGTAAAAAAAAAAAAAATTCAGTGCAGAGCGCCGGTTTGTTGTTGTTTTTTTTTTTGTGGTGGTGGTTTTTTGTTTGGTTGGTTTTTTTGTTGGGGTTTGTGTTGTTTTTTATTTTTGGTGGTGGTGGTGGGTTTTTTGTTGTTTTGTTTTTATTTTCCCCTGAAGTGAACTGGTTGTTTCAGAATTTCCAGTGAAATGTAACCATGGTCTCTTATTCATTGTTTCTCAGAAACTTTTAAGGACTGATCCTGTAGCTTTGAAGTCAGTGGGAACAGAATCATAGCCTTAAAACATGTTTTGGCTGATGTTGTCACACTATTGCTCACATCTTTGTTTTTTCTATCTGATTAGTGTTTCATACTTTCTGAAAAGAGATTGCTGTTGGTTTCTGGAGGCCCTTGGAGGTTGGAGGAAAGGATTTCTGTTTGTATATCTTTCTAGAGACTGCTTCCACTGGAATCTGTAGGAAAGTGTGATTTGACTTCTGTAGCTTTAAAATGGGTTTGATATGAATTGTTTCCTGTAGCTACTATGTCCATACAAGAAATTAAATGTGCTCACACTACAGATAACCAACATAGAAAAGCATGCATTCTTTTTATCCTTGTGCTTTCAGACACTGAGCAGCCACATCCAAACTGCCTGTTAACAAGTTTCTGGCCCAAGACACTCAAGAACTGGTTTGGACAGCAACAATTCACCTGGGTCAAAGCCAGCCAAGTACCACCTGAATTTGTTTGCATTATAGGCAACAAAGTGGCAGGGCATGTTCCCTTCTACTATTTAATCTATTAGTGTGCATAACTTCAGGGTGCAATTCATCTACCTTAATGTAGACATCTGAAAGTTCAACATTTAAACCTCTGCTAGTTACCCTGGCTTCCTGTTATACTCAGTGGAAGCAAATCCAGGCCACAATTCATCTAACCTGTCTTGTGTATTTAGCTCAAGTAAGATGGATTGCAATCTGGGAATGCCTATTTTTCCTTCTGACTATAAAGTGAGTCTGACGTCAGCAGGTCAGATTTAGAACTCTAACTATTAGGCACCTGAGATAAGGTGAGACAGATACCAGCCTAATTCATACTAATAAGTTTATCAGCATATCTTTTAGGTTAAGATACACTTTGAAAGACCATGTAGATTAAACTACAGGTTTTCACTCAAGAAAAACAGTAGAAATACTTACTGAGAAATCTCCTTGTCAGAAGATTGAAACTTTTCAACAGAACAGAGTATGAAAGGGTGAAAAGTTTATGGTTCTATTTTTCTGTAGCAAGATGTCCAGAACTGTAATATTCTCTCACATCTGTCCCAGAAGTATGATGTACTTTATTAGTTGCCATGCTGCCTTCACTTTTGTTCTAAGCATGGAGTAATACCCATTTCATTCATTTTGTTCTCAAGTGGAAGCAAGGCTTGAGTGGATGGGAGGATCTACCTGAAGCTTCAGGATCTCATTTCTTGTCTGTGTCTGGAGATCTGGGTATATGCAGAGGATGACGAGGTCAGGGCTCTGCCCTGCAGCAGCATAATTGAGACAGTTTGGCCTAAATTTCATTAATAACCCCTTTTCCACTCTGACCTTCAGTCATAATAAATACCTGGGAACCATAGCTGTTGATTACATTTGCAGTTGATGCCAAGTTATATCATTTCTATTACCATTAATGTAAAGAAAATATTTGTGTCTGAAAATGAATCACACTGCAGCCTATACCCATTTTTTTTTTTTGCAACCCTTAGTCCTTGTTACCTTCATTAGATATTTTTCTAATGATAATTAACTGAGAAAACATGACCTAAGTAAAGTTATCAAAGGAGAGCAATTATGGGAACATGTGCCATATTATTCCAATTAGGTAACTGCTCATGGTGGTTTCACTTGGTAACAGCACAAAACTACTGTTCAGCCCAGTATTCCCACTGTTACATTGATAAATGATCCCAAGGCTGCCTTTCATTTGACAGGTCTATTTTTGGACAAAACAAAATCACAAGATTTATAAGTACCACAGTGGGAGGATAAAGAGGATCTGAAGGGCATGAGCCCTGCTCTGTCTTCTCAGAACAAAAGCTCAAGAAAAATACTCTTGGTAGACCAAATCCTAAGGACTCCTTCATTCAATCCTTAACTAGATGTGATTCAGGCAACCTCTTGCAGCATTAGTATGGATATATCTGAAGAAATGCACAACTGTGAGTCAAGTTATGATTCATGATTTTTGTTGTGGGAGAACAGTAAAGTCCCACCCTTGGCAGGACAGTATTTCCTCACAACAACTTTCCTTATGCATGAATGGGTTTGTGAAACAAGGAAAAGAAAGCAAGTATCGTTGACTCCGTGACTTACTTCCAGCTCTGGATCCCCATGACAGGAAGGGGACCATCACTGTGCACCCCCCAGATGTATAGACAACAAACATTGAAAGAGTTAGTGCTTCCTATAGTTCCCTTTCCTTCTTCCACTCTAGGCAGTGGCATAAATTTTATCAAACCAAATCTGGAGAAAGATATTTGGGCCACAGACCTTTATGGAATCTGTTGATTGAAAGTAAATTGAAAAACTTTACCCTTCAAAATCTGGTGGAGGACCTTTCATCATCCACAATCTCAGAAAAAGATGTCTTCAGTAGCAGAGTACCATAAAACCAAAAAAAAAAAGTAACTTTGTCAGCAAAGACAAAAGGAAAGGATAGGATAGGAACTTCGCACTATGGCAAGAGGTTAATGGACATGATCTTACAATTAAAGATATTTACCAGAGAAATTTGAACCCCATTATACTCTGGCTCATGGTACACAAGGAAGAACTGTTTTACATCATCAAAGACAAAAACCAGGTCTATAGGTAAGCTTTAAGAATAATAAACATCCTGAATTCAAGAATAAGTCTGTCAAATGAAGGGATATTGATTTTAGAACAAGGAATATTATGTCAAACAACATTAGTTTAATTGATCTGAATTTAGTTTAAGTACTAAAAGCATTTATATACAAACAGCAAATGAAAATTAACTGCAGCTGAGTCCCTTGATTCTTAGATTATACAATATGCACAAGCAACTGAAAGTTCTTGTAGGAATCCCAGCAGCATGGTCTGGGTTCTATTCCCATAGCATGACTCAATAGAAAAGCAATATGCTTTCTTTCAGAAAATATGAATATTTAGAGCCATGTTTTGACTTTTAAAAATACACAAAACTTTTCCTTTCCCAAAAGGAATTTATAATAAAACACAGAAAAGACACTAGAGCTACAATCATTGCTAACATGGTTTAGTTCAAGTATTTCAGCTTCTGGAGTGAGCCATCCAGGAAAAATTCATTCCTTCTGAAATAAATCCAAATATATTTGGTTGCTGTTGGGTTGGGTTTTTTCCTTCTCCTCTCACTCAGAAAATTACACTATTTAGCTATCTTAGATGCTTCACATTCTGCATTTGTAGGAACAGATGTATAGAACCTTGAGATGCTGACTGCTAAAAAATGTTGATGTGGTTGCCCATAAGGGAAAATGCCAAGTTCTTTCTATAATTTATTTCAGTTTGTTTTGTTTAAAGTCTTGATTTTTTCAAAGTGTGAAGGCTTTTCCTAGAACTTGCTTCTTGTGCTTTGCTAAATTAATGAGATTTTAAAGAAGTCATAATAACAGTCCAAACCGAACAATATATGCAGAGGCTTAAAGAAGTCTAATAATTGCCATTTAGCACTCTCAAGTACTCAATCACTTGTTCAAACAGGACTAATGCTCTAGAGTTTCTTGGTCTTATGCTTGTGAACATGTTGAAAAACTTCAACCAATAGGAGGTCAGAAAGTCTCAAACTTGAAAATCTACTGGTAAACATAATATTAATTGTGTTAGTAGTATGACATAAAATAAAAATATTCATAAAATGCAATTATAATTGTGTTATTAGGGTAGAAAAGAGACTTACTGATGGAATTATTCCTTCCTTATAAATGTATCCAAAACTTGTCAGATGAACTATGTGTCTGATTTTAGGCATAGATGACTCATTTTGAATGCCTAGAGAATAGATCTGGTCTGCAATGAATGACCGTTTATGAGCTACATAAAAAAAAGCAACTCTTAGCTGGATCATTAATTGAATTATTAAAAACCAAGCTTATTGACCAAAATAAAACCTTTTAGGTTTCTCTAAATATTTCTTTATATATCTTTATCTCATATCATTCATGTGATTTTTTTTTTGGTTGGTTATTATTGGTTATTGGTTCTTCTTTGAAGTCAATAAACACACCAAAGAAGTGTAGGCACAAGAATCTCCTCCAGAGTTGTAATAATTTTTAAAATATTTTTTACTTATAACACTCATTATCCATATATCACAGTGAAATGTTAGGTGAACATAGAAGAGTTTAATTTTTTACACAGCAGTGCAGAGGTTTTTTCCAAGTCTTGTGGTTCAGATCATGTCAAAATACAAACTGTACATCTGATGAAGAATTCAATGGGGAAATATCTGAACATTCCTCTTCCTGGCCTCTTAAAGAGCTTGTCTCAATAGGTCACAAGTTTACAGCCTCTTATGAGGTGCATCCTCTATTGTGCACCAGTGTAAATACCAATGTATTGTGTAAATATCAATGAATCTTCCCATCAATTGTTTGACTTGCTAAGGAAGGGTTCACTAGTTTCTCCATTTATTTACAGTTGATCTAGTTCTTGGAATGTGCCTTTTTACAGGCCTAGTGCCTTGGTTATGACTAACTGAAAGCTCATGTGTTAGCCAAGGAAGTGTGACCTGCCATATGGAACAAAACAGGCAAGATTCAGAGGCACAAAAAAAACCAAGAAAACAAGGACATGTCACTGAAAAAGATGTTTTAGGAACTTGCTCATTGTTAAAAGTAAAGAAGAAAGAAACTTGGCAAGTCTCACTTTGCCCATATAAAAGTTGTGTGACCTCCTACATATGATTTTTAGTTCTTAGGTACAGAAAGTGTTCTAAAGAATTCATGAGTTAAAGGGTAACAGGGACACATGTAAGAACTACTTCTATACTGAGCCAGTAATAAGCATGACAAGGTTGCTAAAATACATCAGAATTCTAGCTTACAGGGGACTGGTTAACTCTGTATACCAATTTCAGATAAATCCTGCAATTTAGAATCACAGAATAAATTAGGTTGGAAAAGACCCTTAAGATTATAAAGTCCAACCTTTAATCCAGGACTGCCAAGTCTACCACTAAAACAAATCACAGGGTCTCAATTACACAGTTTTTGAACTCTTCCAGGGACAGTGATTTCACCACTACCCTTAGCAGCCTGTTCCAATGCCTGACCACCCTTTCAGTGAAGAAATTTTTCCTAACATCCAATCTAAACCTCCCCAGCCACAGCTTGAATCCATTACTTCTTGTCCTATTGCTTGTTACTTGGGAAAAGACAGCAGCCACCTCCTCTCTCCATCCTTCCTCTCCATCCTCCCTCTCCATCCTCCTTTCATGTACAGAGCAATAAGGTCCCCCCTCCCCGAGCCTTCTCTTCTCCAGACTAAACAATCCCAGTTCCCTCAGCCATTTCTCATAAGATTTGTCCTTCAGACCCTTCAGCAGCTTTGTTGCCCTTTTCTGGACCTTCTCCAGCACCTCAATGTCTCTCTTGTAGTGTGGGGCCCGGAACTGAACACGGTACTTGATGTACAGTGAATTCAACTAAAGTCAATGGAGTACCTGTTTACACTAGTTGTCCATCCAGTCTCTGCTGATTTGTGAGAAAGCCATGAATACATATAAAGGCACCTGTAAAGAGGTCAGTAGCTATCAGTAAAGTAGGATATCCTTTTGTGTTTCTTAAATTCTATGAAAACTATATTGAAATCTTTCTCACTGTAAATTTATGCAACCTACTTGCAATTGGCTTAGAAGGAGGTGAATTTCTGTTTTACTCTGTTAACAACTGCTCCCTCCAACACTGTCTTACATTTATGTCCAAACCAAATTTATGCATCTCTGCATGAGAAAATGTTTCTGTAAAACCTCATAGAAAAAACAGCCTACTGATCTGAAATTGTTTTTTATTGCCATGTTGAAAATTGTTATTTAACAGTAGTTAGGCAGGTAGCACCTTATTAATAATGATTGTCTGAAAATTATTCAACAAGAAATCACAGCAAAAACTTAGCATGCTTCTTTCAGTATTGTTTTCCTTTCTTAACACATTAGTCCTTCCATTTCTTTTTTACCTACTAGTTTTGAATTCCATTCCACTTTTATGTTAGTACAGAGGCTATTCATTGTCACATATATACAGCAGCTCACCAATAGTGGTGAAACTGCTGAAACAATAGCAGTTGTGTCACTAAATTCATGATGCAGAAAGATGCCAGACTGACCTGTGAATGCTAATTGCCAGGCTGCAGTTTCTCCAATGTGCCAGTATAGATTGGAAAGCAAAGAGGTCAGGCAGATTCTGAGATCATGTCTATAGTGACAAATTGAACACTGCTGGGGCCCCGACCCAGATGCCAGAACTAGAATTTCGTTATTGCTAGGGCAAATTTTGACATGCATTTTGTCAGTCTACCTAGCATTCTCCAGAAAAAAAAAAAAAAAAAATTAATTGCCCTGCACTGTTTGGGTATCAAACAATTCACAAAATCAGTCTTAGTATAACCACTTTGTTTTGAATGATAAGATTTTTTTATAGCATAGATTAGCTAGGCTTTGCAAGTTGGCCTCCATGAAAGAGAAGAAATCCTAGTACTGTCAAATTACCAGTACAGGTATAACTAGCAAGGTGTAACTACTAGAGTTAATACAATTTCAGGGAACTGCAAAGCCTGGCTGTACTAGTCTTGGTACAAATTCAACATGTCTGGCTTTCTCCCTGTCACCACATCATTTCTGTATGTGCAATGCAGGAATGATTCTAAACCTCCAGGTTAATGTTATCACAACAAAAAAGAAGTTCAGCTGATGTAACCTTTTTTTTTCTATAATGTGTAATGAATAAACCTGCCAAAAGGCAGGATAGTAACTAAGTATGAATTACTGTATAGGATGAACGCTCTTAGTTGTTATTTGGGATGGTGCATTTGATTGCCAGAAGCAAAATATTCTTTTATAGGTCCTTCTGCAAACAGCAACAGAGGTGACAGAAACCACTTGCCAAGAGAAATACCTTTCAGTCTCAGAAAAAACTGATTCTACAGAGATAGTCTTATTTATATTCCTTTTCCCAAGGAGAAAAGAATGCCAGAGGCAGGTAGGGAATGCCCAGGATACATCATGCCATGCTGCTTAATTATGCAGAATAAGCACATCAAGCTTCTTAATACATGTGTCTATAGGGGACCTAAGTGGTTGAGTCAGAGTAGGTATAACCTTAAAAAATATTTCTTTAGCTTGCAGATAATCAGATGAAAGAGGTTTCTTCGCTGAAATAACTTGCAAACATTTTTAAAGCCAACCTGTCCAGCCCAGTGGCTCTTTGTGTCTTTAACTCAACATTCTTTTCCTGCATTTTAAGTGTCAAGACAGATAGGTATGACTATTTATAAAGCTATGCTGGAGGTGAGAAGAAACCTCATCAGAGGTGTAAGAACTGCCTTTTATTCAGACTCATATCAATGAAGCCAAATAGCCAAAACAATAATCACCCAAATTATAAGTAAGTGGAATGCCATACTGGAAGGAAAAGTGGTTCACTTTGCATTATTAGCATGTATAAGGACAGAGATTAGAGGAACAGATTGCTGCTGTGCATAAAACAGAGTTGATACACAAACCAAGAAGCAAATGAGAAAAGGATCCAAAGAAGCTGTAGATACACAGTCCTGTGGTGAAAATAAGAAGTAGGTCACAATAACCAAAGCATTTATTATATGTTTGCATGAAGGTATGAATAAGGCTAAAATTATCAAGAAAAAAATGTGCTTTTTTTTTTTTTTAAATGTCCTTGTCCGCTAAGGAAGTAAGGTAAGTCTTTAAGGGTAGAGAATTTTATTTCAAGCTTCTTTAGTACTCATGTTCGCAGACTTGTACAGACACCCCAGAGTCCCAGGAGGCTTGACTTCCCTTCTGTCCTTCCAAGGATACACAGGAAACAAGGTTTCTTCATGCTAAGTACCAAAATCCCATTTTTTTTTTGTCAGAAAATGAAGTTTTGTTAAAATTTGTCCTTATATTTGCCCATATCTAGCTGTTTCATTTATGTTTAGATAAAAAAAAAATTATTAGGGAGAATTTGGATAACAAACAGAAAGGAATGTTTCATTTTAAGCGATTTTACTTTTCAAGATGAATGTTATCTGATGTAATAAAAAAGTTGAAGCAAAATATCTTTGTGTTATCAAAACAACTTTTCAACTGACTCAAACCATTTTTGTTATGGCTGCTTTCAAATGGATTGAAATGAAAGCATATTTTGGAATGGGAGAATTTGCAAAACTTAGATTTCTAAATTCGTGCTTTACTGAGTGACAAATGATCCATTTTCAGTAAACAGAGACTCAAAGGTGATCTACATAGACATGATTGCAAGATATGCAATTTGCATAACATTCAGACTTTCCATCTCTCCCATTTTGGTTTGTGCTGGAACAATGAATCTACAGAATAATTGTGATAGGTCTTTTACTTTCTAAATCATACTGAGGGACCTTAGTACTAAGATCTTTCTGTTCAGAGAAATTCTCCTAATCTTCTAACAGTGTAGCTGTGACCTTTGTATTTCAACAGAATTTGCTCTGCTCTGCAATACAATGTTAGGTAGGATGCAAGAGATTTCACAAACATATGATTATGGATAGTAAATAACCATTAAGTAGCATCAGTCGTCTTCAATAAACACCACAATACCATCATGCTCTGAGATGCCAAACAAATACATGGCCTGAAGCACTTACTGATAAATTTATGCTGACCCCAAAGTGTGAAAATAGGTGAAGACTTAGATGAACTAACTTCTGGTAAAGTGCTGCTCCTGTAAAAGCAAAATACACCACCACAACCTCCTGCCTCCCTCAGCCCCCCACACCCCTCCCTCCATGCACATTTATATATATAATATCTCAAATCACATACAAAAAGATCTGATCTTTCCAACAAAGAAAGCCAGTGCAGTGCCTGGAGTTTCTCTTTCCTCCCAGGTCCTTTCCAATAATATCTGGCTCAAGTTCAGCATGTTACAGGGCTCCCAAGCCTCTTTCCCAGCTATATCTGTCTTGCCTCTCTGGGTAAAAGAAACTTATTTCTGGCTCTCTGTCAAGCTCCCCACAACCTTATATTACCAAATAACAATGTTGAAGGCAGGAATGCATACTTTTGCTTTGATTTCCACAGAGAATCATAATTCTTCTCTGCTTCTCTTTCCCCTCCTCCCCTCCTCTTTAGGTGACAAATGGCCCTCCAGAAGTCACCCATCTCTTCATTTTGACCTTCTGTTCACCTCCTCCATTTTTTTCCTCTGCCCTGGCCAATTCCAATTTGGGTAATTATTCTGTCTGCAGCACATAAAATTCTCTCTTTTGTTGTAGTCAAAAATAATATCCTTCTCCTTCTGTTCTTAAACTCAAATCTATGCCTTGATAAATCATTACTGTGGTTTATCCCAAAAGGGAAAGAGTAATTGAGGACTTATATCTTTTTAAAAAATCATCCCAGTGTTTGGGGATCCTTTGGGATGAATAGTGTTATATTATTAGTCCTTAATCCCTAGATGATTTGCATTACAACTACTATTCTCTCTATTGTACAACTTTTTAAAGTGTGTTTATTTATAGAGTGAATTAATATTAAAAATATGTAAACCTTTACGCATGGAAAAATGAAAATAGCTATAGCTTTGGAAATGTTTTAGCAAACTGAAATTCTAGCTGTTCTAAATGCAGCACTGAAGAGACATGAAATTCAAACTATGATATTTTCCAATTTTTCTCTCTAAATGTGTACCTAGGTCCATGTATTTCTATTCTTATTACAAAATAAATAAATAAAAATTACAAATATGTAATCACCATTTTTTCAGCTTTCATCTTCAGAAAGGACCAGTACCTTTTCTGTAAGCTTGAGTCCATCTTGAATAGTATTTCTCTTATTAGGCACATCAAGTCATTAAGTCATCAAACCATGCATTGGGTTGAAACACTTTGTAGATGAGGACAGCTGTTTGCTGTGAAGGACCCATTGTTATTTTTGAAACAGATGCTTTGATTTCTTGGAAAGAACTAATATGTGCTGATTTTAGCCCCAATCCAGTATGACACAAAAGCATGTGCCTAAATCTATCTTTACTCAGAAAAGCACTTATACATATGTTAAAAATTAAGAATGTGCTTAACTGCTTTGCTTAATGGGGATGATCTTGAGCACATATTTAAGTGCACTGTTGAATCAAGGCCAGAATGCCCAATCTTAGTTATTGTGAAGTTTGCTATCTTTTACTACTTTAAGAAGTTCAAACAACATAGCAATGCTTTATTTCATGTTCTTTGCAAAGGAGGCAATTGCATACTTGACAAGAAAGGTTCATTGCATCTTGCAAGCCAAGTAGTGGGGAGGATGGGAAAGCCTGCTTATCAGGCTTCTCTCACTGGTAAGCATGTGAGATGTGATTTCATCTGTGGCTGCTCTTCAACATCTATGAACCTGTTTCAGTTCTCAGCTGGCTTCTTAGTCAGGAAAGACTCCTACTTTTTGCCCTGCTTCACAATCTGACAATGGACAAAATGGCATTTGTCACATACACTACAGCTAATGTGCCCATGCAAATACATTCCTTTTTTGCAGAGGAGCAGACGTCACTCTCACTTTTTATGTGAAAATATCAAACATCATCTATTTCCATGATGATTTGGTCAAACCCTGATGCTTTGACAATTCCTTTGACTATTTTGCCTGATACTTTGACAGTTTCTTACTTGGGAAAATCTACCAGAGTCCATAATTTATGGTTTTTTTTTTCACAGTGAAGTGTCTGCCATATTATTCCCCATGAAAACCATCCACAGCCAAGGACACTATTCTGGCAATACCTGGATGGGTGGTTTTCTTCTGCTTACTAGATTCCGTAGCATTTATTTTTTTCAGTCATCTGAAGTATGTATGGCATGAGACTCATGCTGTAAATTTCCAAATACCGCGCATAAGAAAATATGGACGCTTTTTGCAATTTTAACAACTGATAAGAGATAATTTCCAAATTATACTGAAATCTTTTTATCTTCCTTTACATACAGACCTTAACACTTTTATTATTCTGAACTGAATGGCTAGACCAAAATTTTGGTAAACTAATATCTTGGTTTTAGGCAGAAAGCCTCACTTTCTAAAGGGCATTTGCCATCAGAAAAAATAGCAGTGCAGATCTGATATATGGCATATCCCGCCTCAGCCATACCTTTAAATCACATCTGCTTGTTTCATCAAGATAAACTACTTTCTGTTGTCAGCAGCAGAAAGACAATGAACCTGTGGGAAACAAGACGGATTCTATTCTGCTTTTTGTGTCATCAAAGATGCCAACTATATTCTGATCACTGAACTTTTCTATTAATTCTTATGATGAAAGGGTGAGGAGAAGAAACAAAGCTTGTCACTCATGTTTCAGCTGAATTTGCAGTGCTGGCTGTCAGAAATATCATCTTTTGAAGTCCTTCTGCCATCTACATGCATTCACGCATAAAGGTATAATTGCCACTTTACTAATAGAAAACGTATTCTGATAATTTTCCACATTGTTTCACATTCATTGCATGTTCTGTTCCGTTGTTTCTTCTAATATCCTCATCTTTACTCATATTTTCGTAATAATATACATCAGGTTTTTAATGAAAACATTATGAAAATCAAGGGAAAAAAAGAAAAAATGTAACAATAAAGACCAATTTCATTTAATAATTTGATGATAGAAATGCACATCAAGAGCTCAAATTCACTACAAAGCCAAGCTCAAAAATTTTTAAAGCTACAGATCCACTACAAAAAAAACCCTGCTTCTGCAATCACCAGAAAAATACTAGCAGTGGTACTGTTTAAAAACATCAAAGAAACACTGTTTTCTTCTTCCATACCTCTTTAAAGGAAGGGATTAGTTGAGAGGCAGTTCAAAGTGAAAGCCAGAGCTGTTTCAGGGAACTTCAGAATTTGGAGCAGGTGTTATTACCACATGTGCCAGTAGTATATCCAGTAGCAGTGCGAGTCATCCTGTCTTAAAGGAGAAGAAAACTTGACTCAGTATTCCCAGCAGAGATCCCAGACAATGAATCACAGGTTGAGGAACTGGAAGTATGGAGAGGAAGAAATAGACGTATTTTATGAGGGTTACCATGAGAATAAAAGAAAGGAAATCATGCTTAAAAAAATTTACTAGAACAAGTAAAAAAAGTCAGAAGTTTCTTATTTGCTAGGAAAAAAAAAAAAAGCTAAATTCACACAGTATTATATGTTTTTATGACAATTATAGAAGACTGACACCAGTATTGGTGTATACAGGTCATAATTCACTAGCCATAAAGCTGTAAGGAAAATGACAGTGTCCTCCAAAGTGCTGTAGTTACTTAAGTGTTATTACAGACACCTAAGGTCATACTTCCCATAATTCTCCTTTCTGCAGTGAGCTGGACTACATTCTAATGCTTTCCTGGTGAAGGACTAGAGAATTTGCCATTACCAAGCCAGTTTGGGTACTTGCAGGTAGGTACTAGAAGGTGTTCAGCCTTTTAATGTTTGTCCTTAAGCTTGCTTGGGGGTGAGTAGTTAGCTCTTTTCCACGTTGAAAAGAAATCCCAATATTAGCACCATAGCTCCAGCTAGTTAGCACATGTCTAAAGCACAAACCATTTCAAATGCAAAAGGCTACGAACAGAAGAACATTTAGGCCATGCAATGTTATATGTAAATATCACTCAAATTTCATACATAAGATGATTCTATTCAGCACTATAAACCATGAAAAATAGGCCTGGAATCTGACTTTTAAAAATACAAGCAAAGGAGTCGTTTCACTTGCTCTGCTCTGTGCAGCTTTACAGATAAAAAGCAGAGTCAATCCCAGCTTATTGCCCTTATTAATATTACAGTTACTGCTGTGATTCGTGGCTAAAAAAACAAGACAAACCTTCAGTCTGTCCTTACCAGAAAGGCATCAAAGATCATAGTTAGCACATAAAACAGTGCTCTGTGGAACTGTTTTGTACTCAAAGCAGAATAGGAATGGCCAGACTGAGTTTTGCTATGCCTACTCAAAGGAAGAAAAATTCCAATTGCAGAAGTGTAAGTGTGGAGACACCACTAGCTCTTTGCATCTCTTCACAGAAGAGGAAGAGGGAGGCTGAAGAAATGATAACTTTGTGTCCACTTGCACCACTCATCACATTTTATGCCAAAAGATGCACTACAAATCACTACCTTTTTTTTTTTTTTTTTAATTTTTTGCAGTTAGGAATTGGAATTACCTCGAGGACATCTTAATATTGCCTGTTTATTCATTGCAAAGGAAGTCACAGTCCAACTTTATTGTCTATACAGCCTCAGGATAATTGTGTTATTTTTCTCTCTGGAATATGGCATCTCCAACCACCTAATGCTGTAGATTGACTTTCGTGATAGGGCTGCTGCTGCATAAATATGACCAGTGTGAGCTCACTGAACAGTGGACTCTTAGAGCAGCACTAAACAGAGACTGTCATACATTCTGGGAAGAGAATAGCTTGTCCAAGCTTACCACATTTGATACAGTTCTGTGCTAAAGTGTCATCTTTGGTCTTGAGATCATATCCTGACAGTTGAGAAAGGAGTTAGTTTGCAATTTTAGAATCATAGAATCATAGAATAGTTAGGGTTGGAAAGGACCTTAAGATCATCTAGTTCCAACCCCCCTGTCATGAGCAGGGACACCTTACGCTAAATCATATCACCCAAGGCCTCGTCCAACCTGGTCTTGAACACTGTCAGGGTTGGAGCATTCACAACCTCCCTGGGAAACCCATTCCAGTGCCTCACCACCCTAATAGGAAAGAATTTCCTCCTTATATCCAACCTAAGCTTCCCCTGTTTAAGTTTTAACCCATTACCCCTTGTCCTATCCCTACAGTCTCTAATGAAGAGTCCCTCTCCAGCATCCCTATAGGGCCCCTTCAGATACTGGAAGGCTGCTAGGAGGTCTCCACGCAGCCTTTTCTTCTCCAGGCTGAACAGCCCCAACTTTCTCAGCCCGTCTTCATATGGGAGATGCTCCAGTCCCCTAATCATCCTCGTGGCCCTCCTCTGGACTTGTTCCAACAGTTCCATGTCCTTTTTATGTTGAGGACACCAGAACTGCACACAATACTCCAGGTGAGGTCTCACAAGAGCAGAGTAGAGGGGCGGGATCACCTCCTTCGACCTGCTGGTCACACTCCTTTTGATGCAACTAGATAGATTACGGTCTTGCAGTGAGATACAGCTTAAATAATTTGATGTCAACATTGTAGATAACTATATGTGAGTTAGTCACCATAGTTTGCCTTCATAACACGTGAAAATAAGTCAGTGATTTTGGAACACAATCTGTGAACTGACTCACATGCCAGAAATGCCTGTTTTTCTCATTGATGAAAAGGGAGCTTAGGGTTACCACTTGAGGAATCAAAAAGCCCCTATGTTATAGATATCTCCAGCCAGTCCAATGAATGCTGTGCAGGGAGACTAACAAGTCACAGTGCAGGCTGGGAGGACTTAAGCTAAATCTATTCAACATTTTTTACCCCAATCCACTGAGAAATTGTTCTGCAGTCCACTTAGCATAAAGCAAATGAATACAGTACAGCTGCTTTCCAAATATGGGACTGGCTACAGAAATGATGAGGTCCACAAAAGACTACTCATGCCCCAGGTTTAGACAAAACCTTACTATCTAGCTTTTCTTGTCAGTCTACTCACTCAAATCTACATTATACCTTAAGTTTCTATCTATCCAAGGACATATTCAGAAAAAAGTTATGCAAGTTTCCTGAGTAAATCAGAAACCATATTTTCTCCTTGTGACTGAACAAGATTGGAATTCGCTAGTGATGTCACTCAAACCAGTGTAAATAAGGAGTAACTACAACAAAACTAGTGGAGATAACCTACTAGGAAGTAAGAATTTAGACATACTGCTAAAAAAAAAACACCAAAGCTTAAATTACATGAATGATAGAATGATGTAATTTGGTTCTAATGAAATGGTGTGGTCTTTTTTCATGTAACAGAGAGAAATAGCATTGTAACTCAACAAAGTTTTCACTTAAGTTACAGTACATTTTACTGTCGTCAAAAAAGTATTTGGGAATAATAGTTTCCAACAAGTGTCTGTTGAAATTTTGGGATAATAAACTTTTATGTCTTAATATTTATGATTCTAATAAACTACCACAATATTAAAATGAAAGATACAAACTCTCAGGTCAAAAATTACAATTTGTTGTAAAGCAAAATAATTTTGAATAATAAACCACTATTGAAATCTAAGATCACTTCCTATAATTTAATAGGTGATCCCCTTGGTGATATATTCCGGATATTAAACTAGTTTAACTCACTTGGACCAGCTGTTTTAAATTGTTTCATAACATTCTGCCATATGATAATAGAAAAATAGGTATAAAATGAAACAGTAACCATTTAAGTTCTGATTTTTACCTTTCTTGCCTATCACAAAGCAATGACAAGTGTATGAATCAGGGATCAATTAATTCATTCATTACTGTTAATAGCAGTAAACGACAAGTGTAAATCTAATACTTTGTTTATTAGCCCACTTATAACATCATTGAATAAGAAGTCAGCTGACCAGATGAAAATGGCTGATTGGATAACATATCTCACAGCTCCCAATCCAGCTAATATATGTCAAAGCAGTAAGTATTTTTTCACCAGAAGCATCCAGCTGCAGCCTATCAGTGTTTCCATAATGAAGTCAGTATAGCTTTTGCTCATAAAACTTATTCAAAGGATACTGTATAAGAGAAAAAACATTTTCAAAAGGCTCTGTCATGTGCAACCAAAAATACTCCATACATGTATCTTTCATTATATTTCAAAGACACTTGGGTTAGACTTGTAAGTCATTAGAGGAGCTGACAATTTATCCATTATTTGTTCCATATGAATGCTTGCTGACACCAAGTTCATACTTTTCAGTCCTATGTGTGCTACATGGTGGAAACTTCCCTTTAAACCGCTTTAGAAAGATGATGAGCCAATGTCAAAAAAATGCCATATTTATCCTTGATATCAAAGATAACTAGTGGCCACGTTTTGTTTTGTCACTGGATGAGGAAGTTCCCTGCCCACTACAAATGAGCTTGTGAAACCTGTAATTTACTGGAAAGTGGAAAAATGCTGTTCTAATGTACAGTATAAGACCTTGCTCAGGAACAGGGCATTGAAGTGCATGGAAATACAAGAAGCAGTCTCCACAACTGACAGAGACTAGAAGCACGCTGTCTGGCTCCCAGAGCAGGTGCTAATGCCCTTGGGTAAGTCTCTCCTTCTCTGGTCAAGAAATCGCACTTTGTGTTGGTCATGCAATAGAACAGGCTGCAGCTACTGCAATGTGGAACTACATCCCACAGAATCTGGTGCACTTGAGAGCTATGTTGGCTTGAGGTCTATAAAAATGGCAGTTTTATTTACACAGTTGTTCCATTATGCCTTACTGAAGGGAACAGAAAGATTGCTTAATATGCTTCTCATTTGTTTATTTGTTTTTCTTTATTGGATAAAAGTAGTGCTCAGGAAGTAACTAATATAACTGACAGCACTGGCTTGAAGAAGGAATGATGGCAAACAGGAACAGTTCTGTCTGAGACTAGTGAATGACAGGTCTCTACCCACCCAGCAAATCCTTCTTCAAACAAATGCCCCCTGTGGGTGGGGAAAGATGACCAAGAATATTTCCATTTGTGAAAGAATTGTAGTCTACCCTCAGATCAACAGACCTAATCAACACTAATCCAAGCAGGCGCTTAGCCCTATTACAAGCAATCATAGACTGAGTTAGTTTGGAAGCTGACTAAGGAAAGTCAGTAATGGAAATACGAAATGCAGGTCTACCCTCAAAGTTTGTGACTGACATTAATGGAAATGCCTGTTTACTCTCAGATTAAAGATAGGTTATGTTGGGGGAACATAACTTCATAAGAATAGCCGCTTTATTGCCAAACCCTTAGTGGTGTCAAATACTCCACAGAGGTCAGGAAAGAGCTATGTAGAACTGCCAGTGCTCATAAAAGTTTGTGCTGGCTCATTATAATGTGGCTTGTGGACTGAAGCAATGTCTCTTTATCACTCATTGAGTAATGCCAAATACCTTCTGAATTTTTCAGTCGTTGATATAAATGAGTCTGTGCGCTGAAACAGCCCGGTCCAATCAGATCAGTGGAATAGTAATACCACCTCTTCTGAATATCATGTTTGTGGTTTTTCTCTTTCATTATAGTTGACTGAGTGAGAGTAAGACACTAGAGCAAATGTAAAATCTGACAATTTAAAAAGTGACATCTTTGTAGCTGATCCTCACCTGACATAGATGGGGAATATCCCTACAACGATAACAACATTGTACCTCTTTACTCCAGGCCCTGAAGCAGCTGGATTTCTCCAATTCTGTAATTTAGACAATACGACAAAATGCTCTAGAAGCTACAGTTAAGATTTCCTCTGTTTTCTAAAGCACCAAACACTCTGGTGGCTCAGGAATAATTCTCAAGTATTGCTTCAATGTGTTTGAAAGTGTTTGAATTCACTGACTATTCTCAGCTATACAGGAACACACACACAGATGCACACACAAACAGCTCTTGAAGAAAATCAGAGCATCTGAAAGAATAGGTTTACTTTACTCTGTGTGATCTCAGCTACATTATTTACACACAAAAATCTCTTAAAGGGAACCATAAAAACACATCAAAGTGCAGTGACTTTCTTGATCCCCTCCCTCACAAAGTCTACAACAGATTTTGCAGTTTATCTTCCCTTTCTGGTCAGTCTCTTCCAGATCTTGTAATAAAACAGAGTACATGAAAACTGAAAATTTTCAGGAAAAATGTTCTTGAATATTTTGTTTTAGAAACTGATTCTTCTGTGCTGAGCTTTTTTGTGTATTTTTATATACTCTTTCAGCCTTCTTCTTGCTGAGTACCTTAGGAGATGCATACACGTATGAACATGGTGATATTATCAGACCTTGTGCTTTGTGTGTCTTATATTTTGGAAGCAATAAGCTAATCTAAACTACCATCTTTCTAGTTTGCTCCTCTCCTGACTAGGGAGTAGGAGGCTTACAGAACTACCAAGCACCTACAGTAGGTGCGGTCCTTTTGAAATGTTCTAAGGTGACCTGCATATGAAACCTGCCATAGCTGGGAAGCATTGGATCTGGGTAGGCTGGGTCACGAAATTGGAGCACAGCAGGACAATTTGCCATGTTTGCTAAAACTTATCCTATGAACTACCACTTGTACATAAGAAATCAGGACTTGGGAGACTCATTTTCTGTTCAATCACAGATTTCCAGGGTAGCCCTGAATAACTGACCCACCCCTCCACACCTTGGGTCTTTGCCCATAACTTTGGGATCTTTAATGGGGAATAAGTACCTGCTATTAATGACAAGCTAGCAGTCAGAAATTATGAAGATGGGGCCTGCACAAGCAGTTCAGAATAAAGAAGATGGTGCACTCCTCAGTTTGTTTTCTGGACTACTGGTGGATATAGTCATGCAAAACAGTAAGGCACACCTGCACTTCAGTTTCTGTGTAAGACACCTATGTAAGCACTGGCTGGATTCTGGTTATCCACAGGAATTCAGGTTCAGGAAGAAGTAGAAACATGAGTCAGGACCCAGCAAGTCATCTAGTAGCTGTGGAAGGGTGTCTAAAGGTCTTGCTGTAATAACCTCTTTGCAATGTCTCTCACTATCTTCCTTCTCAGATGGAGGGGAGGAAGGGAAAATCATTGTTTCATTACATAAATCAAAAAAAGTGCCTTTTATTAACACCTCTTGCCTTACGCATCTGTGAGCAGATCCACAATCCAACCTGAAATTGGAATAATAATACACTTCCTTCCTCTTTAGCACTCTTTGTCTCTTAGGCACTTGCCCGCCTTGACATAACTCCTCCAAGATGCACCAACTGAAAATTAACATTTCATATTTCAAAAAGATGCAAAACTGTTGTTCTGGCTTGTATCTTCACCATAGCATGACATCTGTATTTTGCTGCTGTGCTTTCAAATTTCTGAATTACCCTTGAGTGTGTTTTGGCTATTTCCATCATTTTAAAGCCTCCCTTTTCCTTACAAGCCCACCTGGAAAATGGCAATAAAACTTACAGGCTTTAGGAGGCTTGTTTTCCAAAGTTCACTGCAACTCTAGTTGTTTATCACTTTATCAGGCATAAAGGATTGTTATAATTCTGTACCCCTAAATATATGTAGTTAAATGAACTAAACATACAATGCTACAGGCTTGAGGAAGAGTGGCTGGAAAGCTGCTCAGTGGAAAAGGACCTGGAGGTGCTGACTGACGGCCGCTGAGCATGAATCAGCTTGTGTTCATGCAGCCAAGAAGGGCAACAGCATCCTGATCTGTATCAGAAACAGTGTGGCCAGCAGCACCAAGGTAGTGATCGTCTGCCTCTACCAGCACTGGTGAGGCTGCACCTTGAATACTGTATTGAGTTCTGGGCCCTTCACTACAAGACAGACATTGAGGTCCTGGAACAGGTCCAGGAAAGGGCAGCAGAGCTGGTGAAGGGTCTGGAGGACAAGTGTGATGAGGAACAGCTGAAAGAACTGGGGTTATTTAGTCTGGAGAAGAGAAGGCTCAGAGGGTACCTTATTGCTTACAACTAACAGAAAGGAGGTTGTAGTGAGGTGGGTGTCAGTCTCTTCTCCCAAGTGACAAATAATAGGACAAGAAGTAATTGCTTTAAGCTGCACCAGGGAGGTTTAGATTGGATATTAGGAAAAAAATCTTCACAAAAAGGGTTAGAACAGGCTTCCCAGGGTAATGGTGAAATCACCATGCCTGAAAGTGTTCAAAAAACGTGTGGATGAGGCCCTTAGTGACATGGTTTAGTGGTGGACTTAGCAGTCCTCTGGTAAAGGTTGGACTTGACGATCTTAACGGTCTTTTCCAGTCAAGCTGATCGATTCTGTGATCCCATGATCCTAAAATAGTTTGGCTTGTGTAATGTCAGACAGGGTCTGTTAAAATGCACATGACAAAAGCCCCAATCATTTTAGTCATTATTAAACTGTCCTGCACATCCCAACGAAATAAATTCTTTATCTTGCTATGTGGAAGCTTCAGCTTAGAAGAATGTTAGAAGTTCAGTTCGAACAGTGATAAAACAGCAGAATCTTAACTAGATAGTAATTCATCTAAATATGCTGTCTATGACAATTTTTGTTCTTTATTATGTTAAATAGAGCTTTTTAGTATTAGATACAAGTGAATTACTCTCTAGATCATAGATGGTCTCTCTAGAACAAAGGCTGGTGGCAGCCTGGAGACAAGCAAACACAATCTGCCCTCTTCTAAGATGACAATCAAAGAAAATTCCCTATTAGTCACATGGTTTGTGCTGTAAAGACATAATTTCCAAAGGTGAGGAATGTTATGAGCAAAATCCTTGGAAACTGAAATGCAAACAGAGAAATTTGAATGCAACTTAAGTGCTCATTTAGAAGAGTTTATTAGATGATTAAACCCCCATGATTTCACACCCAAGAGCAAACTTTTGCTGAAAGCCCAACCTCATTTAGTGGAAACTGGGAATATAAAAGCAATCTATAACTTGAGTATAATGTGAAAATAGACAAAGATAGCAGATTTAATTAGCAGTATGAATGAAAAATTCTGAACAAAAGAAAAAATAACGAGCACTAAAAACTTGGGAAAACAATTGCTGCCTTTAAGAAAAAGAGAAAGAACTCTTAAAATTTGTGTTAAATAGAGAAGAATATGCTAAAAGTGATATGACATTAGATAAGAATGTTACATCTGTTAGTAATGATAGAGAAAAAGGATAAATGCTTAGTAAATACTGCCTTTTAATACTGAAAGAAAAACAGGACCATTTAATCACTTCACATGAGGACGATTGAGATCTTTCAAGTCCTTCAGTTGCCAAGAAAGATTTTAGATAAAAATTTACATATTTTCAAATCAGTAGGGCAGATAACTTGAATCTAAGAATCGTCAGCAGCTTCCCAAGGAGGCAGCTGAATCACTAATATTATTTTTCAATAAACCTTGAAATACTGGAAAAATTCCAGATGACTAGAAGAGTACAAATGCTATGCTGGTATCCAAAAAGGTTAAATTAGGGAAGTTACTGGACATCAATCCCAGCCAAAATAACAGAGAAGATGATAAAGAAACAAATGTATAGAATTGAGAACTGGCTGAGAGTTCCTAGAGGTAACCTGCCATAGGGCACACTTCTACATCTGGTGTCAGCTGTCAAGGATTGCCTGAATTGTGACTGGATCCAATGCAAAATATTCCCAAATTATTGGCAGAAGACAGTTGTGAGTGACAGAAAAACTGGTGGAAGCTCATATATATACACAAAATTGGTTGATTTATTTAGCCAGGTGAAACAATTTCAACTAACCTGTTTAATATAGCCACACTTCTACAGCTGTTCTAAAATGGATCTTAGACAAGCAACAGAGCAGAAGTTCTGAATGTAATTCTGGAAAAAAACCATACATGAACCTTTTATTGTATAAGCTGAGTAACAACTACAAGCAGGGTGATGATTTTACCTCTGTATGCAATATTGATGAGATTGATACTGGATATTGCATACACATCTGGTGTCCATATTTGGAGGAAAAAAAAAAAAAAGTTTAAAAACTGGAAAGGATGCAGAAATGACCTTAAAAATCATTTCAGGATGTAGAAAGTGCCTTACAGTGGGGCACTGGAAATACTCAATCTGTTTAGATTATAGTAGATTTAAGTGTGGCTTGATTATGTATGCATGTACATTCATTAGAAAGAACACTGAACACTGAAAGGATTTTTAAACCAAAACCAAAAAAGGCCTAAATAAAATCAATAAGTACAAGCTAAAACCAGAGTTTAGTTTGGAAATAAGGCACATTTTTCAGCAGTGAGGGAGATTAGTCAGAAAAAGCAGCTACAAAGGAAACCAGTGAATTCTCCCTCTTCATATTAATATTGGCTGCATTTCAGAAAGATGTGCTTTAGTCAAAAAAAAAGCTATTCTTTAGTCAGAGATTTTTGCTCAATTTAATATATTAAATTGCCCAATTATTCCTTCTGAACTTAAACACTTTATGTAGGATACAACTCATTTAACTTTAGTTCCCTACAGTGTAGACATCTGAACATCAGGTAGCCAGTTTAAGATTG
This sequence comes from Pezoporus wallicus, assembly GCF_028554395.1. Lineage (NCBI taxonomy): Eukaryota > Metazoa > Chordata > Aves > Psittaciformes > Psittacidae > Pezoporus > Pezoporus wallicus. Next base: position 1,201,600 of record NW_026642654.1, read on the forward strand.
CTTTAAGTCAACAGACACCTTGGGGACTGGATTCATCTCACCCATTTTAGAAACCAGCATTAGGATGAGATTAATCCTGAAAAGTGCCTGTTTCTATTATAAAAGAGATGCTATAAAGGGAACAAAAAGAGGATATAAAGGGAATTTGAATAACTAGCTCTGGTGTAGAAATTTCCACTGAAAATGGATATATCCAGTTAGGCGAATCCTACCTAGGATTCGCGTCTGAGTGTCAGGAAGGCATTTTGACAAACATTCCTAAGCAGTAAATCTAGTTCAGCAGGAACGACAGTACCTCAATTTCTGGTAGGATTAAATGAAATAGAGGTTTATGATATTTCTCCTGTGTCTAATATGTAACTGTTTACACATATTTATTTTGGTTTTTTTTCTTCCATCTCTACGCTTTCCCTATGTTTTAAAATGAGATTTTCAAAAGCGAATTAAAGATGAGGAGTTGAATGTCTATATTCACTAAGGGCCCAGTCAGTCGCCACCCAGTAATCCAGCCCAGTGGGAAGACACAGAAAAAAATGTCATCCAGCATAAGACCTTGCTGTGATTCTGAATTTTCTGATGTTTTCCTATTTGCTTTGAACTCCACATTAAAACAAGGCAGAATAAATATTCACAGCAACAGAAGGAAACTTGAGAATAAGTCACAGCTCTTAATGGACAACAAGCCTCAGTCACTGGGAGCAGGCACACGAACACACACAGAGTTAAAGGATTTGTGAAGATTGAGGGGTTTTGTGTTTAGAAATAAGCAAGATCTCCCAAACCAGAGCACTGGTCAACTTTTTACAAACAACATGGCTTGAAGTCAAGGGAAGATTTGCCTCTGGAAGGACCAGAGGATTGGATTCAATGCAGTGTTCATTATGGTTCTTTCCCTTTTCTTTATGAACCACCTGGGAATCTTATCTCCCTGTTTCAGCTCACATGAACTATTTTGTTTCAACATTATTTTTTACTATTCTAGCCTGTATGCTTTATTGATGTTGATTATAATCTGGTTGTTCACCAATTTAAATTGAAAGGAGAAGCTGCAATCCAAACCCATTTCTGTAGTGATTTAAGAACAGCTAACTTGTTTGTTCTTTGACCACACTTTCTCGTTATACAGCTGTTATAGAAATTTTTATTTTTGTTAAGAAACCTTTTAATACCAAAGCACATTTCACCTATATCTGTTTTAGTGTAGAGTGCTCCTTCTAAATAGACTTAAATACTTAATAGACTTAAAATTACTTAAATATGAAGTAATGTGATGCAAACAAGAAGCAATGTAATTAGTAATAATAGACTAATTACTTAAATAAGAAGTAATTTTATAAGCAATGAAAATTATTAACGACTTAAAAAAGGCACTTGTGGAGTATCAAAAATAAGGATAGGATTCAGCTTGGACATTATATATTAACTATGTGTAATAATTTATGTTGCAGGTATATGTAACTTGGAGCATCTATTTATCCTTATTGAAAATAGTGAAAAGATTAACACACTTGAAATAATAATAAAAAATTTTTCTCACTAAAAATCATTTCATTTGTGAAACTTCTTGTTACAAGATAACTAGAAAAAAAATCTCAGTATATCTTTTTTTTTAGACCACATTTTTAAGATTGCTCAGAGTACAATTGTAAAATAATGCACATCGAGACTTGAAATTCATTGGTTAACTATTTAATTAATGAGCTAATAGGGACTTTACCATCTTCCTGAAGTTCAAAATACAGTTCTCTGTGCTGCCATTTTTATTATTTATAGACATCAGCAAAGGCATGAAAAAATTACACCAAAATGAAACCATAATTGAAGCTTTCCTGAGCAGACACAATTTTTCACATGTATTTTCCCTTGAAAGAAGGATGAGGTGAAGAATGAAGCAAGCATTATCTAAACCATTACGTTACTAGAAGATGGCTTATAGTACAATATTAAATATGACCTATGATACTATATAGATGTGATTATATGATTCTATGAATGGTCGACTACACATGGTTAAAAAGAAAATTCTCATTTGATTTGCCAATTTCTGTTGACCAAATTGTCAGTAACGGGACATCTCTAGAGGTTTACCCTAGACAATCATTATCAGACTTAAGAACACTTTTCTTTTCTGAAATCCATTTCCAACTTTAAAATACTGTCACAGTAGTGCCACAGAGAAGGCTCAAGCTCTGGCATGCAGTTATCCGTATGGTTAAATTATTACACACCTTTGACTTACGCCAGCTAGCATTCTCCCAGGTGATAGCTGACCATAGTTTAAAATGACTATATAGGTCAGGAATACTTTCCAGCAGTCACTTTGGATGTGGCTAACCTGTTTTGCAGGGAAAGAGGTTAGATGTATGGATGTGAAATGTTCCCTCAGGTCCAGAAAGCAGACATTCTACTAACAGCATAGGTTTAGTCTTTGTATACAAGAAATAATATAGTGATACAGAAATTCTGTCCTCTGACATTAGAAAGATGTGCCAAAACATCTCTTTTCAGGCATGAGAACTCCTAAGAGTATCTCAGCAGAAGATGAGGGACCACAAAAACTTGCCAGGCAAAAGAATGGGGGATGGATACTGCTTTTGCTAAGCAAGAAGAAATAGCATTCTGCTAGCAGCAGAGTGTGCTGCTGATGGCACAGCTGGTGAGGTTGAGGGCATCAGGATGGAAGGATTGGGTGGGTGGTAGGAAGAGCCAAAGGTTAGAGCAAGAACACTGTGTCAGTGTCCCTGTGGCCGTGTCCCTGTGGCCTTTCTGATCTCTTTCTAATCTTCATGGAAAAGTCAGGTCTCCCAGAATGGCTCACATCCATATTGTTCCTACACTAGAGAGGTTGTACTGCATCCAACAAAAAGCCCACCTAGCTCCAAAACCAGATATGAAAAGCAGGTGCCAAGATAAAAACATAAGAATAGTGTAAACAGATAGCAAAACTACCTACCTCAAACAGCTCATAACTTAAGGACTTTCTGAGCTCAGTGGATTTCTCTTTCTTGGATTGTCTATTTCTCCTCTTGAATTTTGTCATGTACAACATCCTATGTGAAAGAACTCCACTGCTTAACTGCACCCAAGTGAATGAGCTTATTACTTGGTTTTGTGCCTCCCTTCTAGTTCCAGCTAAACAATCAATCCTTGGGGCCTCCTTAATATCACACCTGGCTGTGTAGTCCTTTTCCATATTCTCCTCCCCAGTCATTTTTTTCCCAGACCTGAGAGTCCCCCATTCCTTAAGTGATTCTCCACAAAGAAGCCTTTCCATACCCCTCCGTTTGCCTCAATCTTTTTCAGTCCTGTCATTGTATATGGATAATTTCAGTATTGTTCACAACTTTTCTATTTTTTGTGAATTTCTAGTAGCACATCATGCTATCTTTTTTAAATTAACTATTCCATTCCTAATTTCTAACAATTGGCTTATGGTTTTGTTTGCTCTCTGTAATGTGAACTGATTGTGTCCGCACACTGCAGCACTTGGAATAAAGCCTCACTTGGTACTTACCCCATGGACTTTGGCACAAACTAATTCACTTGCAGCTCATGATCTGCACAAAGTTTGTCTATCACACTCTTACCAGTTGAGGCTCACAGCTGTGGCTGCCCTGCCGCATTCCTGTCAGCAGCTAGGGATATTCTCACAGCCCTTTTGTTTCCCCACAAGCCCTTTCTAACCTTAGAGTGGGTAGCCTGAGGTAGCTTTCCTTCACCCATGTGGCCTATCTTTAGGCTTGAAACTTTTTATATTAAGAGAAAATACTTCTTCAGCTTGCTTTAGATATGAAGAGTGTCTGCTTTACCATCTGTTACGCTTATACTTTTCTATGCAGTGACAGTATGGGTAGAGACAATGGGCAGAATTGGGGTGAGTATAAATTGAAGAACTGGGTTTAGTGAAGAGGAAGAGATGTCGGTGCTTGACTGATTCCCTGCATCAGTCCATGGACTATCTAAAAACTGAAGCACAGATTATTTGAGGAGACACCTAATTGCTCAGCTCCAGTATGGCTTCTGGAGGTGACCCAGTACATGGTGTGGACAGTCTGGGGAGCAGGACCCTGGTGCAAAGCAATTAAAAGGTTGCTGCAAAGAGGAACAGAATAGTCTGTACTCCAGATCTCCTGATGATGGGAAGAAAAACAATATATTTAAATTGCAGGAAGGGAGAATTAGGTTAGACAGTGGAAAGAACTTTCTGGCGTTGAGAGTTAAGCCCTGGAATAGCTCGCCTGGCAACTGGTGCAGTTTTTCTTGCTGACAGGTTGTAAGAACAGGTTAGACAAACATGCCATGAACGGTTTTGGTCTACTTGATCTTTCCTTAGGTCAATTGGAGAGATAAAATCACTTTTTCTGTTCTTCCCAGACTCACCTGCTAGAATATTATCATTTTTCATCCCAGACTGCTAAAGATAAAAATGGATGCTTTTTCCATGTTTCCCACTACTGCGAAGAATAGGTTGTTATATCTGTCTCAGAATTCTGACAGACACAAAACCACATTCTGTGTTTGTAAAAATCAAAAACCCCACAGTTAAAGCAAAGGATCTCTGTCCACTTCTGCCAGTTTTGCTTCATGTGCTGAAACTAAGTATGACACATTTCATTTAATAATAAAATATTTGCTCAGTAAATATATTTATCCATTTCTTTGTCAGTCTTTGCCTTTTATTTGTTGATTCTTTCACATTCTGAAAAGTAAAATGAATGTTATGGCAGAAAGCCTTTTTTCAGAAGTTGCAAATAGAAACCACCTCAGAATACCTCTGGTCAGAGTTCATTTTGGTTTGGATTTGATTACAAAATTAGATAGTTGCTTAAAGTATTACAGCCAAATACAGGCCCAGGAGGCATTATATTCCCAGTTTTGAGATTAATGCATTGTACAGCTCCCAGTCATGAAATTTGAAAGCATTTTAAATAGTGGCCACTGGTCATTTTATGTAGCAGCACAAATAATTAAAAAATCTTGCTTTAATTCCATATCTATTGAGTACTTTTTTTATGTTTTGCTGCCCAGAAACAGTCTCTGCACCAAAAATGTAACACTAAGATGAGAATTTATCTTGTATCAGCTAGGCATCTGGGATTTGTTTTTATGGTTCCAGAAGGCTGTATAAAAGAAATAAACTACATCTATCCATTAGAACTGTTCCCCATTCAGAGAGATTATTGCTGAATCTTATTCATTCTCCTTCTGTCCAAAAAATCCCTACTCAGTATTTTCCTCAATTATTTGTTTACTGATTATAACCTATGTGGAAATCCTTAGGCTGTCAATGTTGCAATGCCTTTTCTCACAGGCTTCATTTCTGCCTTTCAGAGAAGCCATGTGTTCAAGACTGGCTAAGTAGCTTTCTGTCTCTTTAGACACCATGTAGGTAAAGTCATTCCCAGAATTCTTTCTCAGATGTCACCTTCTTTATAAATACCTAGGTCTTTGCCAGTTAGTATGTCCAAGCTCTTCTTAGCTGTGAGCATGCTCTACACATCACAGACTGCTTAGAGTTCATGTTCAGGCATTAGCCAAAGGCTTCACAGTTTATTTTCAAGCTTTGCTAGGAAACTCTATCTTGCTAATCAAGCTTAATCCTCTAGAAATGTACAAAGCATACCTGATTTTACCTTCTGAGAGGTGAAGTGACAGCTTGCTTTGAGAATGAGAGGTGATTATGGGATATACACCTGCCTGAACAGGACACTTATCTGAGACATCATAATACAATTCTCCTTCTCAGAGGCAGGACACAGGACATCTCCCACATCTAAGATTTAGTCCTAAATTCCATACTGTCAGATTGATACTTTTTCTGCAGCTTTGGTTTTCCAAACAGGGCAGGGAAATCATATCTGCCCGAGCTTAAAAAACAGTAGCAGAAGAAAGCTGATGAGGAAGAAAGTTAGATATGGGACAGTCACACATCTTCAAGGATATTCCCAGGTGTGTCTGTCTAAGCTGCTTCTGCACCAATACGCATACTCCTTCTATTCGTGACAGCTCTCTTCTGTCAGGTGTCTCAGCTACATGTCTTTCCACACATGCCTCAGGAAACAGGGTTTTCCTCTCTCAAAGAAACATGAAAATAAAAACTGTCAGTGTTATAAACATCACAAATAAAGTAAAAATATTTCTTATGCTCTATGGAACATAACTGTGAGAAACTTAATTATACTTGTTAACAAAGGCTGATTTGGGGGAAAATTTCCTGAGACTACAGAAAACACTAAGTAACTCTCTCCAGACATCCTCTCTTAGTCTTAATGTAATGGTGAAGGGGGGTAGTTAATAGCCCAGACATGTAAAGTAATCCAGGTTTTGAAGGAATGACCAGATATTGAAGCTATTAAATACATCTATTTTTTAAATATTTCCAAGTAATTAACGTGGAAATTGTATTTAAAATATGCGCACTCGAGGTGTCATTCCAGGGAGTGATGGGGTGCATGGGGGTGTCTTTTCCTTTAAAGTAACATTAACATTTATAAACTTTGAATTTTCCAGTTATTTTCTCCACACAGTTTTTTCCAAAGGCAGGAAAATACATGTTTTCCAGTTCAGAGAGGAAGTGATGTGGGATTGCCAATGCCTTGATTTTGTTTTCCTTTCCTTCCTCTTTAAGCAATTTGAGGCTAGATACACAGAAAATGACAGTCCTATGGTTTATTTATAGACCAGAGACACACAAACAATGAGACAAGGTGGGTGAAACTTCCTGCTGATGGCAATGTAGCATAAAGGAAAAGAACCAAAAAAACAGGAGAGGGCAAAGACACTGAACGAAAGTGACACAAAAAAATTAGTCATATCTGAATCATATGCATGATTGTCTTTCATATATAAACATTTTCAAAAGATTCATAAGACTGAAAAAGGCTATCCTGAAGAATACTGAGGAATTTCCATTTATTGTAGTTGTAGTCATTCGCAATTAATATCAGTGGATAGTCCCATGAAAAGTCATGTTGCTTAACACCAAGCTTCCAAGCCAGTACAATGTTAGCACCTCTGTTCTTATACCTCAGCTAAAAAGAATCCTCTATCATTATTTACCTGGTATTTTAAGATCCAGTCATTCAACCAGACAGCTGGACATGATCACCTTGAAACTCAATTCATGAATCACACTCCTTGTTACAGTAGATGCTATCAGAAAATTGCCCATCAGAACCACTTGGAAAGAATTTGAACACAATGGCTGGAGTCAGGAACAGAATTACTTTCAACCAGAGCTGTGAAACAGTCCCATGAATGGTTGAAGAATATTAATAAAAGAATGGAGTTAGTTCTTGTTTATGCTAAAAACCAATTTTTATTCCCCTTTTCCTGTGCTTCTGCTGTTTCACTACACACCTTTCCCCTGAGCAGAGGAGTAAATAAAAACTGGTCTTACCAGTTGGCATTGATAAAATCAAGCTCACAAGCAGATATTTCAAACCCTTTATTAGCAAAGCCATAAACTGCATATGCTTGTTTGATTAGGATATGATGAAAAGAATTTATTAGCAGATGTGTATTCAGCTACACTGTTTTATGGGCAGCTTTATGAGATTCTCTCCTAGGCTGACAGGTGCAGCCTGCCAGCTGCTTTGTACAGTAAACAGGGGACAGAGAGCATGCCATGTGCAATGATTTAATCAGTTATCATCAACTGCTAGAAAATAAACAAGGGTTTGTGTATTTCTTTCAGTTCCATGTATATTAATTGAAACCAAATACTACAAATGATACTAAGAGTATCACTGATCAGAGGACACTTAAATTTAATAGGACACAGCCATGTAATACATAAATATAATAAAACACAGTCATGTAATACATAAATATTTTGTTAAAAGATGGCAGAATTTTGTTAAACTTGGCAATGGGAAGTCTTTTGAAGTCTCATTTGTCAGTTTCCATTCATAAGACAGTCAAATCTAGTCATTTGGGTCACAGCTGGCAAAAGAAAGATGATCCTCTTGGTTTATTGTTCTGATACAAAATTGTCATTACAAATTGAAAACACAGAGCAAATAAAAGCAGGCAAATGGGAAACTTGTGTGGTTACGTATTTTTAACTGTTATGCCTGGCTGTACTTTGCTTAATGGGGGTTGCAGAATTCAAGATGTCTATACCCTGGGTCACATTACTATTGTTTAAAAATTTCTATACCGCTAGTTTACAACTAAAATGTTCTTTCTCAACTCAGTTCTCATATCCCGTGTTTTCAGTTCTTTAAATACGTGTAACCTGAACTAATATTTTTAATAAATATCTGACAGCTGCACTGAAACATTTTTATTTTGAATATTTGCATGTCAAAATAAAGATATTTAAGATTTCTTTTTCTGCAGCAAAATAAGACTCTTCATATTTTTTAAAGAAAATTGATGCAAGAACATTTTACAAAAGACGTTTTAGCTTTATTCCCTGCATGTTTATGACAAAGAATGTCAGGATTACACTGCCAGCAAGGACAGGTTGAGAAGAGATGCAAAGCAGCTAGAAAACAGTCCAAACTTGTTCCATAATTAATTATAGCAGTGATCTGTTTAAAATTATGAAAATTGAAGCCATAGTAGTATAAAAAAGAAAAAAAAAAGCCATACCAAAAAGTTTCCCCCTCAAAAATGTGGGTTTGTCTTTGAAGTGTTTAAAAAATAATTTCATTTTTCTGAGCCTAAGTGCATATTCAGATTTAAATACATTTTCTGTGCTGGTTGTGAGTCAATTTCTTGCACAGAATCACAGGTGCTAGAGAAGGAACAGCATCAGCAGCAGATTTTATTCCCTGTCTCGTTTTCTGATTCTAATAATTTCTTTGAAGGTGGCAGAGATTATTTTTGTTCTTTTGCTGCTAACATTTTTGAAAGGACAGGCTGCACTGCATTTTCTTGACTGACTTCTTCCTGGACTAGTAAAGATTATTAAGTTTCTAACCCACAGAGATTCATGTCTTTTCTGACAGATGTTGATTATTTGACTGAGAGGCCAACTTGTAGATTCAGGTACCTGTTCTTGATTCTCATTAGGGCCAGTGGTACGTAAAGATGTAACATTCATTTGAGAGAAGGGACAATGGTATTCCTTGATTGCACTAGCTAGCTATAAGAAATAAAACACTGCGCATAAGCAAAGAGAAGGATTCAGAAGAGAAGAGAAGACAGCTGAAAGACTTCAAAGAGCATGTGGAAATGATGCTGTTGTGAAGGGATATGCTTGTGGATTGCAAACAATTTAGGGAGATTAGCAGCAAACAGAAGGGCTAAGGATGATGGAACAAATGGGTGGAAACTCACTGGGGATAAATGCAGTCTGGAAATGGGAATTTTGGAGCCAACAGAGGAACAAAGTTTTGAAAAGTGCTATACTAGCAGAAATGAAGTCTGAAACCTTCCTACTTTTAAGACAGGTCTTGCAGCTCTGTAATAGGGACTCTATGAATTTCCCAGGATTTAACTCAGTGATCCAGGATGTCTCTTTCAGCTCCATATATTGCTGTGACTGGAGTGAAATGCTAAAAGAATAGTTTAGACAACATGGAATTTTAACGATTTTAGAGAGATGAGATTCTAGCAATAACAGCCAGAGGATCCAAAGCTGTCACAATAACTGCAGACCATATTAGGTACAATATGATATTTTATAAGGTATTATGATGTACTAGTTCACCTTCATTCACTCTTTTTCTCTTCATGCTCTTTGGTATATTTTCTGCTGAAACACAAACCACAGATCAGCCTTTTTAGGATTTTACAAGGAAAGGTGTTACACCAAGAGCATGTGCTGTACAACTTACTAGGAAATAGCACTTAATACACACCTACCTTTTCAGTGAGCTCTTGGGCTGTCTCAGAGAATTTGTCTTGAGCAGCTACTAGGCAGTAACTCAGTCTAGACTTTTCCATGGAAACATCTCATCATATCACTGTTCTGCACATTTATAGCTTAAGGTTTGCCTTAGGGCATGTATGTACAAACACACTCTTTGCACTCTTTCCACAGAGATACTATCTTCTCCCAAATGACAAGACAGCCTCTCTATCACCTGGGGATCTAGGCCAGATAAGAATTGTAGGTCCTGAGTTCCCCTTAAAGCCTGCAACCCTACAACTAAAATAAATGCTGTTGTGGTCCTGAAGCTAGGATATCATTATATGGCTATATCCATCGTATTAAACTCTCTTCACCTCCAAAATAAGGTGGCCACTTACAGGCACAACACTGGGAATGTATTCATCTGTCCTGGGTTTAGCAGTAGCAGTCAATTTTTTTCTCCTTAGGAGCTGTTTCAGAGCTGTTTTGACTTTCAGCCTGGGAACAGAGCTGATAAATGCTGATGTTTTCTCTGACCAAGGACTTTGTGAGGCTCATGCTCTGCCAGGGAGGAGGCGAGGCCTGGAGGAAGCAGGGACAGGACACCTGACCCAGGCTAGCCAAAGAGGTATTCCATACCACAGCACATCATGCCCAGGGGTATAACTGGGAGTTACCTGGAAGGGCACTCTCTTCTTGGTCGGGCTCATTTCGGTGGGTGGTATCGTGTTCTCTTCCCTTGTTACTTCCTTTATCACTATTATCATTGGTGGTAGCAGCAGTGATTTGTGTTATACCTTAGTTACTGGGCTGTTCTTATTTCAACTAGTGGGAGTTAACATTCTTTCGATTCTCCTCCCCATCCCTCCGGGAGTGGGGTGGGGGAAGGGGCGAGGGGGGGGAGAAGGAAAAAAGGTGGTGGGGGGAGTAGAAACAGTGTGGCTGACTGGGTTTAAACCACGACATCATCCTGTACATTATCCCTAACCCACACCTGGGAATCATCTGGAAGAGTGATAGTTATCTTAAGTCAAAAGCAGGCAAGGCACCATTTAACGTTACAGATAATGGAGTTTTAGTGTTTGTGCCTATGCCCTGTTTAACTTGCTGGTAAAAAAGAAACCTTAGGATACAGCTAAAAGTCTGCAGTCTGGATCCACAAAAACAACAGACTTCAGGATGCAATAAACCCATCATAGGATACATTTATATTGCATGTCAAGCTCAGGTCATCATTCTGGATCTGAACTCTAACTTACCAACAGTGCAAAAATTTACAGCCTCAACACAAGGCTGCAATTCCCTCAATGGCAGGTTTTTAAGTCTTTGGGACTGATAAAGGTCCAAGGTGAGACAGCATATGATGCTCAGGTCTGGTTTGCAGGCTGAAATGAATAAGGGCAGCTTGAGAAATTACTTAACCACCTCCCTGCAGCTGGGCACTGGTAAATTGTTTGCAGAAATGGCCTCTTGAGGCACTAAGGAGCATGAGGGAGGTCTGCAGTGCTGTGGTCAGCTGGCAGGAGGGCTATTTGGTACCGCTACCTAGACCTCACACCATAGCAACTAGTCCATACGGTTAAGCCTATGTTCCAAGTATTGCAGGGTGAGAATATAATCTTCTCCTTGCATTGCTCTACCATGGAGCCTACAGTTATTCTAATCCTGTCACACGTGAAGTTTTCTGACTTTGTTGCAGTTGTCTCCAATACAACATATGTGTCATCCATATAACTGGACTGATTGCTGTTCAATATCCCAAACAATCTTGCTTCATTCTTCCTTTCTGCCCAAATCCAAATTCTGCCATCCATGCCCTATCCAAAATTAGCTCAGGCACTGCGTGACTGCTGCGTCAGAGATACATTGTTCTGGTTTCATTACCAAAGCCTCTCTCCCCTACCCCAGCTCTGAACATCTCCAATAGGCAGGTAGGGCCTGCCTTTACAGAAGGTGTCTGCACAGCTTTGCAAATGACTGTTGTGCATGCCCAACTACTACCTTAAGCACTCCTCCAGCGGCTTTGGGACTTTTGTGAGAATGCATAACCTTCCATCTCCATACATGCAGGTACTGAGAAGTCACAAAAAACCAAGTAAGTAACTATCTAGCTACTCTGCTCAAACGTCTGGAGTACAACATAACGTACAATGGTAATAATCAATTGGTTTCAGCTAAGCACATACATGGCACCTATACAGTAGTGGTCAATATTTCCTAGGTTTTCTGGTTCTCTGTGCCTGTATGAAAAGGGCAGCTTATTTCTCCTTTGTGTATCTCTGCCTTCTGCTTGCCTAGCTGCTTTTACAAACTGGTGTATTGCTTCATCTATGCAGCAACACTTAACACCACTCTGGGTCCTTTTGGTCCCTAATGATTTTCTAAATAGAAGCTACAGGGGTTTCTTTTTATTCCCCATATACACAAAAGGATCAGGCAACATTTCATCTTAAGCACAGAGCGCTACTGAAACATATTCCTAATGTTATTTATATGGTATTTTTATATGGAGAGAAGTTATCCTCTGGAACCCTGCCAAGGAAATTGCACAAGTAGGTGAGGGCCTAGGAACAACTGCTAATCTCAGAGAAGCGATGTGCTTCCATCTCCAGGGTCTTTGTTTAATTCTTTGCTTCAGATTATATACACCACTGAATGTATTCTTCGTGGAGAGACTAATATAACCACCTTGAATCTGGGTTTGCAGTCTAAAACTTCAGGATTGCTGCAGTACAACCTAGAAGCAAATGAAGTTTTCTGAAAAGGAGCAATGGAATTCAGTGCTGGAACTAACAGTAAATTTGTAAACCCCGGAATTAAAATTTTGCAAAGTTGGTAGATTTTACACTGGAATTTGTGAATCTTTTCAGTTTTGACATCTGCAAACAAAAATTATCTTTGACAGAGGGGTAGAAAAAAATTAACATAACTTGAGAAAATTATTTCTCGAAACAACAGATTCTTCATTTTACAGGTCAGTGCTGCTCATCTGTCTGTCTTAATTTCCACTAGATATTATCGCTCATTATGCTCATGGTTTTGGTGAAGGTCGATAGAATATAGACACATATACATTCCCAGACCCACCTATAAAATGGCATCAAGCACACTGGGTGATTTGTGATGACAAACACACTGCTCACTCTATACTGCTATACACTTTTGCATGTCATTAAATTCATAGGTCACAGAAGTATTTTGTGACCATGAAAACTTGGTTGAACTCAGTTAAGTGGTAACAGGCAGAGAGTGATGAGATTCAGTGTAACTATAAATGTGAGAGAAGTCTTTGGTGTATGAAAGCATTTGAAGGACTGGGGTATTAGTTTTAACTCAAACCTAGTTTTGATATACGCCTGCTTGGCAGGATAGTGAAGTGTGCGTCATGTCCAAAACATTCCTCCTGGAAAAAAAAGGCTTTGGCACTACAGTAAAGGACAACCTGGGAATTGCTGATAAAGCAGAGGTGTTTTTCTCCTCAAAAAAAGATGCTAATTTGTTGCAGTTTTGTCTGCACAAGACCTATTATATGGGCTGTAATTTCACGGGATGGAGACTGTGAACTCCCAGGTCACTTGTAAACCGATCACTCCCCAGCCTCTTCTCCTTGTGCTTTTAAGTGTTTTGAGCCTGGTAAATTGAAACCTGAAGAAACACAGAGCTCTGATCTTTGGGACCTCTAGAGCAAACCTGGGCTTTTGCTGATTTGCTCTAGGAAGTAACTGCTTACTTACCCCATAATTAACACCACAAAGCTGATCTTTGGAAGATAAAGTATGGGAGGTCAGAGACAGGATCAGGGAGAATGGTTTCATTAGAACTGCAACATTTGAGGCCGGATTCTCTTCTCATTTGCATCAGATTAATCCAGGAATTATTTCACTGAAGTCAAAGGTGTTCCTCAACTATAAAATCTGTCTGGATTAGAACCAGATCATTACTCTCATGTCTAACAGATTTTAATCCATATACTTAGTAAAGAATGCAACAGAAGTTGTTACATCACTAGCCACACTTTCACTCTTATCTCACAGCAGAGGCTGCATTAGCACTTCCTTACAACCTTCAATTTACAACAAGGTTTCAGACACATAAATAAGTATTCCAGTTGACTGGTTTGCTTTATCCAAGCTACTAAGTAAAGTAATATACATCACATTGAATAACACTGTTAAACAAGCTTTGCATAAAGTAATATTTTGTTTACGATTTTTTATTTACATCTTGCTGCAGAGAATTAAAATCACTTTCTTGTATTAAAAAAAAAAAAGAAAGAAAGAAAAAAGGGAAAAATAAAACAAAAAAAGAAAAAGAAAAAAAAAGTTCAAACCCCACATTTCCCTCATTCGCATTTTGCCGGGTTGAATTCAGGTTGATATCCAGTTTATATCAATGAAGAGTCAGTCCAATATACGGGATAGAATAAGTAAAAGACTCAGTTGACATTTTTAAACTAAGTAAGTCATTCATGAAAAATAAGAAAAAGAACTAAAGAGGTATATAATATATATATAGACATTCCAACATTCAGTTTGGGACTCAGATTGCTACATTCCAGAGTGTGGCTGTACCAAACTTCCATTGTTGACAACCATTTACATCAGAAATAAAGACTCATTTTGGAGGTTACAGCAAGACTTATTTATACTACAGGACTGGATCCCATCACATTTTAAATTTACTGGGTGAATAGTTTCTACGTGTCCCTCATCTTACACCTTTGTCACACACTACATCCCACATCCAGGCTTTGGCATGAGAGAGTTATGCATCCCAAAGACGTTTTCCTCATAAAACTGGCTGTTTACTTTTTGTACACCAATACCACAAAGCTAATGCTCTTTCTTTTTAAGAGGGTCAGGGTCCTTGAGTCTATTTTAAAATGAGAAATGAAGTAGTGCGGATCGACTAAACTTCAGAACATAAATCAAACCTTAAATAATGGAATGGGCAGCCTTTAATTTCTTACCCAGAACATGGGAATGTTGAAGATGGATAAACAGCCTGCTAATTTGTCCTCTTGTTTTAGTCCTTATATCAAATGTGGTTCTAACACACAGGAACAGAACAGACATGAGTCTGTGGAGTAATTCATCTGCCAAAAATAAGTTCTGGCTTGCAAGCAAGAAGGCATCATATTCCCAGCTATGGACACAATAGTTCCCTTTCTATGGTTACACCTATGCTAATAAATTAACCAGTGCCAGAGAATATTCTGGGTACTGCAACTTGATCACTTACATGGCTAAATTATAAGAATAGCCCCTGGCATGGTTTTGTTACAATCACCTAGCATTTCCCAAACAATTATTTGGCACAGTGCAGAAGTTAATACGGGAGAATGACCACTCAGAACAGGCAGTTTGAAATAGTCCCCATTTTGTAAATAAAGTTTAACAACACGTAAATGTCAAGACAATGCCAGCTGGCCTCATGGTCAGGGAACAGGCACTGACGCTGTTTGCTCTGTAATATAAACCTAGCCTGCACAAGTAAGACACATCAACACAGGAATGCTGCATTTCTGGATGCCTTGCTCCAGAGCCCCTACAAAGTTAAAAGAAATCCTTAAAAGACAAGACCAACAGAAATGTCCAGAAGGATTTCCCCCCCCCCCCCGCTTAAAGCTTCATATTTTGTAGCTGACTGGGTTATAATGGTAACATTGGGAATACCAAGCCCCTGTGTATATATTTCTGACTGGAAATAAAGTTTGACCAGTAGTCATCATATGGCTTCTTCACAAGCATACTTCAGTTCTGTATAATGATTTCAGGTACGTCAGACCAACTCAAGATATCTCCAAGAGTTTCCAAACCAGGTGCAGACAATCTCTCTGGGGCAGACATTGGCTGAGAAGTGGAGAAGAATACAGAAACCCCTGTGAGATACACTAACACTGCTTAGGGTAGTGCTGTAGAAAGGAAGCAGCAAAACCATGATAGCATTTGTCAGGCTGTTATATCTTGCTTTCAGCTCAGGGATGACTGATATCTTTGCTTTCTAAGTCTTCCATGCTCTGTGCTAATTCTTCTCTGGGTACAGGTGCCATATGCTCATTCTGGGCAACTCACCCTGTCTACACAGAAATGCTGAGGGCAGCAGATATCCTAGAGCACCCGTAAGACCACAGTAAGCACCAAAAAAAAGTGGTCACCTCTCTAGCCATTTCCCAAACAGTAACAGCAGTTCTCCATATTTTGTTGCTAAGCTCCTGGCCATCATATTTGAGAAATCATGGCAGTCAGGTGAAGTTCCCGACAACTGGAAAAAGGGAAATATAACACCCATTTTCAAGAAAGGAAAAATAGATGACCTGGGGAATTACAGACCAGTCAGCCTCACCTCTGTGACTGGCAAAATCTTGGAGCAGATTCTCCTGGAAGGCATGCCAAGGCACATGAAAAACAAGGTGCTTGGTGACAGCCAGCATGGCTTCACCAAGGGGAAATCCTGCCTGACCAATTTGGTGGCCTTCTATGATGGGGCTACGGAACTGATGGACAGGGGTAGAGCAGTTGATGTCACCTACCTGGACTTGTGTAAAGCATTTGACACTGTCCCACAGGACATCCTTGTCTCTAAATTGGAGAGACATCAATTTGATGGATGGACCACTCGGTGGATAAAGAACTGTCTGGATGTCCGCACACAAAGAGTTGTGGTCAATGGCTCAATGTCCACCTGGAGACCAGTAACGAGTGGTGTCCCTCAGGGATCAGTGTTGGGACCAGTCTTGTTCAACATCTTTGTTGGTGACATGGACACTGGGATTGAGTGTGACCTCAGCAAGTTTGCTGATGACACCAAGCTGTTTGGTTCAGTTGATACCCTGGAGGGAAGGAATGCCATCCAGAGGAAACTCGACACGCTTGTGAGGTGGGCTGATGCCAACGTCATGAAGTTTAACCATGACAAGTGCAAGGTCCTACACCTGGGTCTGAGCAATCCCAGGCACAGCTACAGGTTGGGCAAAGAAGAGATTCAGGGAAGCCCTGTGGAGAAGGACTTGGGGGTGTTGGTTGATGAGAAAATGAACATGAGCCGGCTTCAGCGTGCACTCGCAGCCCAGAAAGCCAACCGTATCCTGGGTTGCATCAAAAGGAGCGTGACCAGCAGGTCAAAGGAGGTGATCCTGCCCCTTTACTCTGCTCTTGTGAGACCTCACCTGGAATATTGTGTGCAGTTCTGGTGTCCTCAACATAAAAAGGACATGGAACTGTTGGAACAAGTCCAGAGAAGGGCCACGAGGATGATCAGGGGACTGGAGCACCTCCCATATGAAGATAGGCTGAGAAAGTTGGGGCTGTTGAGCCTGGAGAAGAGAAGGCTGCGTGGAGACCTCATAGCAGCCTTCCAGTATCTGAAGGGAGGCTATAGGGATGCTGGAGAGGGACTCTTCATTAGGGACTGTAGTGATAGGACAAGGGGTAACGGGTTAAAACTCAAACAGGACTGATATATCCAAGTTAGATTGGATATAAGGAGGAAATTCTTTACTGTGAGGTTGGTGAGGCACTGGAATGGGTTGCCCAGGGAGGTTGTGAATGCTCCATCCCTGACAGTGTTCAAGACCAGGTTGGACATTGCGTTGGGTGATATGGTTTAGTGTGAGGTGTCCCTGCTCATGGCAGGGGGGTTGGAACTTGATGATCTTAAGGTCCTTTCCAACCCTAACTATTCTATGATTCTATGATTCTATATTTCCTCTCAGGTTAGTGTGATTTGAGGGCTGGTCTCCACACAACTTCTCTGTTGTTCAACCTCCCTCAAGAGAAACTGTAGCTGTAGACCAACACTCAGGGCACTCACCTGGAACCTTACTCCACCAAAGAAGTAAGCGTTGGCTTTGCTAAAGGAATCATAGAATCATAGAATGGTTAGGGTTGGAAAGGACCTTAAGATCATAACCCAAAGGTTATTCAGCTGGACCATTTGTAGCAAATGTGGGTCCGGAGTACCTCAGGCAGGAATGAGAAAAGAATGTTTGGCATATATGTTTTCCATATAAAAGGTAAGATGCACCTCATGAAAGGGAATTTAATATCTGAATAGCAGTTTTCCTTCCTTGTGTAACCTTTCCTCTAGACTGCTCAACACACAGCCTACTAGAACAAAGCTGATATGCAAATCATCTATATTTACCTCCCAGAAGCAGGTCTCAAGACTGATTGCATCTTCAGCAGGGTGGCTACTGCCACTTCAACTCCTAACATGGAACAATCAAGGAAGGCCTGTACTCCGCCATAAACTCAACCCCACTCACATCATTGTAGTGTGGTTGAGGGTGTAGGTTTCTGAACACTTTATTAAGGAAAGGGCATAAGCTCATAATCAGTAAAGAAAAATGTAAGAGAATTCACTTGGAGAACCTCAAAAAAGAAAACTTCGCAACAACAAGGTCCGTAGAGTGTTCTTCTATTTGTGTTTTCTTTGGGCTTTTGGGTGGGTTTTTTTCTGTTTTTTTGGTTACCACTTTTTTTGGGGGGTTGGTGTTGAACCAGAATAAGTTAATTAAAACAAAATGGTGGAGAATGGTTCTGTTTTGGAAATTAACAATAGAGAACCTACCAGATCTTTGGCATCTTTTTCATTGTTTGTATAGGAATAAGAATCGTAGAATCATAGAATCATAGAATAGTTAGGGTTGGAAAGGACCTTAAGATCATCTGGTTCTAACCCCCCTGCTATAAAGAGAAATGTATATTCTGGGCTCAGTTACTTCCTACCTCTGTCTTCCTGTCTCTTTCTGTTTCCCTGCATCTCTGTCTCAACTTTTCTGAGTTGATGGGGAAGAACCTTTCACAGGTTAATCTCTTATTTTAAGCTCCTTTGAAGGAGCATCAAACAACTGCAAGGCTATTGTAGACCACATGCACTGTTGTTGCTTCTGGTCCAACCATTCTCAGAGCTCAAAGGAGAAGTGAAGGTGTCTGGACCACATGAAAACAGTAAGCTGGGAGTCTCTTTAGGGTACTCATACAGGAACATACCTGAGAAAGGTATTTCTTAGGAATGGGGCATCCCTGCACATGCAAGATTGAGAAGCTGGGCATGGAAAGAACATGTGCTTCTCTGTCCTGTGCTCCACTAATCTGAATAATGTCTGGCAGAGCTAAGCATGCACAGTCCACAGCAACCAGAGATGGCACTTTGTCAGTCTTGCCCAGAACATGAACCTGAAACGTCTGGGATTCAGTTCAGAGCCTCAAAACCACCATGTGTGAGGAGGCTCAAAACACCACAGCTAAACTGCACTTACATAAAACCATTAATTAGTCATGTAGCACAGTATGAAATATAATTCAATCCTGGTGATAGACTGGTAGATTAATCACAATTTACAGCCTTGTAAAGGCAGATACAAAATAAAAGTAAACAAATTAAAAAAATGGTAAAAGAAAAAGAAAAATATTCTAGGACTCAAAGCCTTTAACTTTCAGTAATATTTAAATGTATTGATGACATTTTTGAAAGACAAACTATTTCTCCCTTTTTCTCAGTTTTCCGGTTGAGCATAAAACTGAGTTTTGACTGCTTTTAGTTTAAAAAAAGAAAAAAACAAACAAACAAACAAAAAAATACCCAAAAGCAGATGATTTGGGGTTTTCTTTAGAAAAGAATTTTGAAACTTTGAAATATTTTTGATTTCCTGGCTTCTTTCTGAACAATTAAAAAATGTTGATGAAAGTGAATTTTTTCTTGAAAAGATCTTAAACTAAAAATTCAGCAACTTCTAGTGCTAATCCTGGGCTCATACAGTTAACTCCTAAATGATACATTAACTTTCTTACACTGGTTTATTAAAAAACAAAACAAAACAAAAAAACAAAAACAAAACAAAACAAAAACAAAAAAACCCTCCAGAAAAATAGCTTGAATTTCAAGAATTTGAAAATCCATTATAGTTTTTAGAACCTACAAAAACTTTTGTAGGGCATTTGACTAGCGAAAAACATCATTTTGGGCCCTAAGACTTTCACATCCCATTCAACAGTCAACACAAAGACATTTCAGTGACAAAACCCCAATATTGTCTAACCTGCATATGTTTATATGAAAAATATGTGCATGACTTTAAAAAGTGACTTCATGTGTTATTACTTCTTACAACAAAGGTGTGGGCTCAGCACATTCCCAGAAATGCTTTTCATTGAAGAGGATATTTATTTTTTTTTTTCACAATAATGTGCTATTTTTTTTCATTTTGGTTGAGAATCGCTTGCTTACATCAATAATAAGAACAGTGAATTTGAATTCCCAGAGCTGTTTACTGCAATGGCAGAAATCCCTTGAATGCAATTATCTTGGACAAGGATTTCCATGTCCCTCATTCAGAGCCTTCCTAACACAATGTGCTTTGCCCTTAGTTGACTGAGAGGGCCTGAGTTTCAGAGAATAGGGCTTCAACACTTTCTGAAAGTGTGACAGCTTCAAAGTATGTCCAATGAGACCCCAGAATCACCAGTCATTTTGGAAAAATGTTGTTGCTTTTTCTCTGATCCATTGTCTTTTTCAGAATGGCACAACTGTTTGCTGTGCACAATTCCCAACAAACTGATTGATGTGGAAGGCAAGCCAGGAAAATCTCTGCTCCACCCCATTTTGCGTGTCCACAGTCCAAAATGTTTAATAGCTGCCCAGATGGGGAATATATTTTTTCCTCTCTGTCCTGCACATACTCCTTCTGCAATTTGCATTATTATTGGGTAGTTTGCCTGCTATTGACTTCGTTCTCCAGCTTGTAACCCTTTACATAGTCTCCTACCTACCACATCGCTCTAGAAATGCCACCAGTGAACTCTTGCCATGAAATGTTCCTGTAAACAGGAACAAAGTGAGCAAACAGATCCTTTGATTAATCATTGCTATAAATACACACACCTTATTTTATCATTCAAATGAAATCTGCAAGCAGTCAAAATGCTTGCATGCTGCCCTGTGCTGTAATGACATATGTATTATGTTCTGCTCTCATTGCAGTATTGTATAACCATCATCATTACAGCTTACATCTTCATTCCTTCTTAGGTTAGATGACCAACACTGAGATTAGTAACAGGTTTTAAAGTTGTCCACATTCTGGTAATTTATCACATGCACATTACACAAATAAATAAATAATACGCACTTACATATCAACTTAATTGCTGCACATCTAAATACCTGATTTCACATAATGAATACATCAAGGAAGCCTATACCCCAATAGATATTAATTGCTGTGTCTGAACCAGAGGCCTCACTTTTCTCCTAAACATGCTACACTCACTGGGCTATTAGATTTATACTGCTTCTCATCACTGTGTTGCCCAAACACTTTTTTTTTGCCAAAACAAAAGCAAGAATGAAATGCCTAAAAGAAAGTTGTTTTTTTTCTTTTTTGGAGGGAGAGGGAAAGGTAGCATATTTTGGAGTAAGACCCGAACAAAATTACCCTTGCAGCCTTTACTTATTTATATTGGTTTAGTGTCAAGGGATAAAAGCGTTGCAAATATTATCTTTGGAGCAAAATGTCCTTCTGCTCAGGTATACTTCTAGATAACTTACATAACTCTTAGTTTACACCAGTGTAACTGAGAGCTGATGAGTTTTTTCTGGTATTGGGTTTGTGCCATCACCAAGAGGTGGGTTCCTCCTCAGGAGCAGACCCTCCTCCCCGGGGTGGCCTATATGAACAGCACAGGTACTGACACTTCCTCCCAGGAGGAAACTCCAGCTTACACAGGGCCACTCCCCATTTCAGAGGAATTTGGTATGATTTAGGACCACTACAAATTTCTGGTCATGATCACAGTAAGTCTGAAGAGGATGCAGTCATGCAGCCTGAAGGTGCATTAAGTGTAATAGCCTGACTCCTGTTTTACTCTGTAAAAAGGACACCATTATACTAAGTCCCTAGTAATTGCTAAACTGCTACACTTCAGCAAATTTCCACGAAAGATATACTAGTCTCCAGAGATGTTCTGGCACCGGAGTGTTAAGTCCAGCATCCTTATTTTTTAAGTAGGTGATTCTTTGCTACATAAATGTCCCAGCCTGCTGCCTCTGGAGACATTAACAGACTTTTAACCTCCTCTGTGCCTTATTCACAGGCAGGCAGCATCCTACCTCCCCATTCCAGCCCTGCTTTGCTTATTTGTGTTTATGGTACGCAAGGCCATAGGTAAACAAAGAGGAGTTTTAGACACTTTCTGTTCTTAGCTAAACCTTTTAGTTACACATTAGGGAACAGAAATGTGGTAGGACTCTCTGTTTATTTGTGGTTCTTTTAAGTGATGTCCAGAGACCTACATTTCATGGTTGTTTGAAAGTTTATATAACAGTGGGAAGCTGTTAAACAGCAGTTTACCTTCACTTTTTTCTTTTCTTTTTCATCATGTAAATGTTTGAAATTAACACTCATTCTAACATTATTTTAGTTATCACTCAGCGTTCCCCAGGTTTTCTTTTCACTTAGAATTTGTTTCCTGTAAGTGATGATACGCGCATTCTAGTCAACAAATTTAAAATTTATTTGAAAACTATGTGCTTTAAAATAGCTCTTGAAAGTTTCGTAACTAATTCCTGAAAAGAAAAGAAACGGAGGAAAGGAAGGGGAAAGAGAGAGAAAGAAAGAAAGAAGGAAAGAAAGAGGGAAAGGAAAGAAAGAAAGAATGAGAAAGAAAAGAAAGAAAAAGAAAGAGAAAGAAAGAAAGAAAGAAAGAAAGAAAGAAAGAAAGAAAGAAAGAAAGAAAGAAAGAAAGAAAGAAAGAAAGAAAGAAAGAAAGAAAGAAAGAAAGAAAGAAAGAAAGAAAGAAAGAAAGAAAGAAAGAAAGAAAGAAAGAAAGAAAGAAAAAGAAAGAAAGAGAAAATAAGTAAGTTGTGATTAAAAAGAAAAATCTGCATTCTTCACATTGAAGCTATAAACAGGGCAAAAAGTACTTCCAAGAAGAAATCTTTTATTTCCTTACATTCTATTGAGTAATATGTAATTCAATCTTTTAAATTAACTGGGTATGTTTTTTGAAATGTTCACAATGTTCTTGCATGTCTCCCGGTTTCTACGGATTTCTCATGTTCAAACACCCTTTGGATGTCTCTAACACTACACTGTATTGAGGATATAAACTTCTCTTTCATGTCTAAAATCTCCCTTTTTTTCTTTGTATAATTTGCCCCTAAATCTGTTTCCCTAAAAGTCAATGGTACTTCTACTTTGCTGTAGGATCCATTCCATTTACTGCTTTAACCGGTGCAACTCCTTCCAACAGCAAACACTTTTTTCATTAAAAAAGTAAAAAAAAGTAAAAAAAAAATCCAAATTAAATATATATTCTATTTACAAGGCTGGTCTTAATGCAGAGTCACTTTGGGATACTGGATATGTCGTTTTGCTTCAAATTATCTTAAACCTTCATGCTAAGAAAAATAAAATAACTTTAATGTAAATCATTTAGCATATAAATTTGATTTTGACTAAAAATAACTGTATAAAAACTGCCAAATTTTAATTCAAAGTATGCATTATCTTGGCTCTATACATTAGTATGAAAGAAAATCCACTTTTTAATTATGATTTTAAGTGTTTGGAAAATAATTTTAAGCTTCAGGCCGAAAGACAAGCCAGTTTGGTTGTTTTTAAAATTATTTGTGTCCAGGAATTTTTCTGGGAGAACATATATGGAATTCATAGTAAAATAAATTTAACATAATTCCATCATTTTTTTGGAAAGCTCACATGACACAGTCATATCCCATTAATTCACAGTGATCACCAGAAGGCCAACTGAAAACTACAGAATAATACAAGCTAGAGCCAAAAAAATTTAACGGTTCACTACACAAGACCTCACTTATTTTAGTTTGTTTTTTTTTTAAAAAAAAAGACATATTGTCTTCCCTTCGTAACTTTGTGCAGTAACTCTAATTTAAATGACCAGCTTTTATAAAAACAATTACTTTTTAGGGTTATGAATTCTCACGGTATAACATTATGTGTTTATATATTTTCTGGAACATTTCTGGATGCAGACTCTTCTACAAACATGTAAAATATTCTCTACCGTAAGGCAATGACTTAAACAAAATTTCTCTTCTAAAGTTGCGGAAAACTCCAGGGTTCCAAAAGAAAAAATTGTATTATTAGTAGTATTTGTCAAGCTATTCCTTCTGTTCTCTAACTCTTCTTAAAAGAAAACTTTGGTGAGTGGCAGAACTACAAATCCAATCAAACATCATGAAAACTGGCCATAATAAACTTTGCTATAGTGAACTCCACTTAGAGTGCAGCAAAATGAAAATCACAGAGCATGTTTACACTTTCTGAATGTGCACACTGCATGCACAGAGCCACTTCAAACTGCTGAGAGACAAGTTTTTTTAGAAGGGGAAAGAGTCACACTGAATGTCTTAATATGTAACAAGAATAATAGGGATTTCTGAGGACGATCACCAGTACAGCTCTCAATAGAAAGTAAGCAGAAGGGCCAACTGTAACTTTTGAACATTTAACTTAAGTTCAGCTAGTAGTTAAAAGACAAATGTGGTGTGAAAGCTCTAATTCACAGTTAATAACTTCCCCCTCCTAAAACATATACAAGGGTGTGGGAGGAGGAAGATTTAAAAGATGTAAAGCCCTGTTTAGGCTAACAAGTTGTTAAATTTCTCAAGCTAGGACAATTTTCTAAGTACAATCATTTCCTCCAACAAGGTAACTCATGTAAACACTATCAGGGTCATATTGTTTGTTCTGCGCTGCCAGACGGGGGATATAAACCATGCAGAAACAATTTCAGATTTCCACCCTGATTAGTTCATCTTGAATATTTTCAGTGTGAATCTGGAAGTCAGAAGTTTACATAATGGTTATAAATTAGGGAGAAATCCTGCTGCCAAGAAAGTCACACTCAGGCAAACAAACTGTCTCCTTCCTAACATGTTTTAGGTGTTGCTTATCAAACACATTCTCAGCTGTAGGTGGAAAAAGAACTTCAATTCCTCATCGTTTTGCTGGATTACTGTTTTCCCATCGTAGGCTGTGCAGTCAAAGCGGTGATTCAGCCGGTTAGAAGCTGTAGCCTCTCCGCACGGTCCCCATCCGTGTCCCCCGAGTCCGTAAACCCGGCAAGGGGAGGCTTGAGACAGCCTACAGCTCCCCCCCGGGGGGCAGCGGTAAGCCCACAGCCTCGCGAAAGCCTGCAAGGGGCTCTGAACCCCATCCACCAGCCAGTGAGAAACCGCACAGAACAAAACCACACACACGCCCCGAGTTTTTTGCACCGCAGATATTCACTACCAGGCAGTCTGAGGGGGGATCGGGTCCTGCACCCCTGAACTCCACGCTTTGGTACAGGACGCTCTTTAGCACATTACGTCTTCCTGAGCTTCTTCAGAGCACGGCTTTTGCTGAGTTTTACAGTCATCACAAAACATAAGCCTTAAAAACAGTATTATCTTACAAAACCTCAGCATCATGCCAGTTCTCATTAGAATCGACAGTTGCTGTGGTTAAAAGGAAAATAAAAATCACGGTGTAGCTGTAGAGCAGATACCAAGTATTCGAGTGAGGTTTATGTAAGGGCAACTCTCAAGGCAGAGACAGATGGCGAAGGCAAAAGGTAACGTTAAGACATTCTTTCCAATTGGCTTGGTTGAATGATAAAGCCAGTGAAATGCTCACTTTTATTCAGCAATCATTTTGATTTAAAATTCTTCATGTACCAGTGTAATTGAAATTTCTGGTTATTGCAAGTATAAGGGTAAATCATGCCCTCTGACACATGCACGACTTCAGCTTTCCTTTAGGATCATGTGGGTTAATGTACATATGTGTCAGGGCAGAGTTTAATATTATCTCTGCGGAACAGTGAACAACGTAAGGTCAAACAAGCCGGTTTCATTTAATGCTAACCGTGTTTAAGAAGAAATGTCAGAGTTCAGTTCCACTGGCTCATGATGTAAATCAGGAATCACCACAGCCAGATACTTACCCTGATCTTATACCAAATTTGCATTAGGATTACGCCACTGAAATAAATCACTGAAATTACCAGGAATCCATCCACTGACATATAAGCAGTTCATAAACTTTTTGCAAACAAGGAAATCATGCTATGCAGGTGAGTAAATTTATTCATGTGGTTTAACTACTTGATACAGTTCCTTTTTTGTTGTTATTGCTGCTGCTGAAGTATTTTCAGCTGAAAACTGCTTTTTAAAGGAAAGTTTTGCAGGAAATGCCCCTTTCCTTTTTCCTTTCCTTTTTCCTTTTTCCTTTCCTTCTTCTTTCCCTCTTTTCTTCTTTTTTCTCCCCCTATTTTCTTTTCCCGTTCTCTGTCCTTGCCTTTCTTGACGTATACTTAAAGACTATACAAATTAAAAAAAGCCCTCAAACTTGCTTTTCAAAATTTTCTAGCCAGATGACAAGTTTTGATTTTTTAGTGACAATTCCACTATTTTTATTCTTAATGAGAAGGGAAAATAATGTTTCCCAGTTAATTAATTTACCTACAGAAAGAGACAAGCTTTTCAGGAAGCAGAAGAGCAGACCGAGCCCTAGAGCTGCAGCTGGCAGAGTCTCACCCCAATACATCTATGGCACATTTGGTTGCGTTGTGCCAGATGGTAAGACCGGTGTGAGCACCAAAATTATCCCGTGCCGCAGGACTTCGAATACTAACACACGCTAGGAACGTGTTTATTTTCAGACGAGTTTCTCAGGTTCACGATCTATACGTTGCTGGAGTTTTTAGGCTGTTGCTGAGCTGGGGGCCACAGCAATGCCCCACGCTGTGCTGCCCCGCCGAGAAGAGTATTTCGGGGAGCTGAGGGGAACCAGGGCTGCCGAGGAGTGCCGAGGGGGTCAGGGGTACAGAGGAGGTGGAATCGCATCCGCAGACGCGGCTGAGCTGGAGCGACTGCTTTGCCGCGGGCTCCGGCCTCCTTCGCGGCAGCAGCCTTGAAGCGGCAGCTTTGCAACTGGGGAACGTTTGCTCCTTCCAGCTGGTGGCGGTGACGGAAGCGTGTGAGCACAGGGAGGCTCCGGTGCGGTGCAGCCCTGCGCTGCCCCCGGACCGGCGGACGGTCGGAACAACACCACCGCTACGGCCGGCGGCACTGGCCGCCCTTCGCCTCTCCCTTCTTCCCCTTTACAAGCTGTTAAATGGCGCCTCCTGCCTACGGGCGAGAGAAAAGTGCCCGTGGAAGCTGTGCCTCTGCGTTTGTGAGCTCTGGCAGAAGCTGGAGCGGGAGGGTGGTGTCCTCTTCCCCTGGCAGGGGACAGAGGGTGACCAGGACAGGCCGACCGGCACAGGCCAAGGTCTCCCTATCCCGCACCATATGTGGCCTGAGAGACACACTTGAGCTCCCTCCTAAGCCTGTATGAGGATAGACAAGGCACCATCAGAACCCATCAGAGCTCTCTGCAGCAGACACCTACAGAGCAGAGGAATTGTGTCCCACAAGTGCCTGTTTCCCCTACTCTGTAGCTAGGGAACATTGCAGAAGTCCAAAGCCCGACTGAGCTGCAAGGTGAGCTGAGCTGAACCCTATATGCAGTCCCAAGCTATAGCAGATGCTGTCTGCAATGGCCTTGCTCCTCTTGGATCATCACTTTCCTCAGCTTCCTGCAGCAAACCTGCATGAGTGGGAAAGCCCCACTCACGCTTAACAGCGTTCAACCACCTATGTCACTGTCCTTGACTGACACCTGGTAGGTTTTGAGGCACAGCTCTATTTGCTGCTACAGTGCATAAGTCCTCACATTATGGCAAGACAGTATTTTGCATAGCTATTTACTGCAGAGGTAGAAAGGGAAACCCACATGGTGCTGGTGCTGTTCCTACTTGTTCTGATTCTGTTGCACACATATTCAGTACCGTATAAATTAAATTAGTTTAGGACAAGTGGCTTTTCAGAGGATAACAGGGTAGCCAGACTTCCCCAGAATATATGCTGTTTGTTAATATGTGTAAAGGAATCTGCCTTCATGTATAACTACGATGATTTTTGTCACTGCTTATTAATGTGACTCAACCAATACTCAGGCGAAATAGGACAGAAAATATAAAGCCTCCAGACTTTGGTCTGCCACAGTTAACTGTGTAAATTTCTGATTTTCACACTACCAAATGATTTCTTTTTCAAGTAAATGTCTAATGTACTCGGTAAGCATTATATGAAGTTTAAATATTGCAAATGTAATTAGCACTTCTGTAGATGATTTTAAACATAAGGCATAAGTTGCTCACCCAGATTTCCTCACATCATTTCTCATATATATGGTAATACACACAGTGGATATGGAAATTATTCCACTAACATTGGAAAGGACATACTTTAGTGCTCAAATCCAAATTTACTCCCCCTGAGCTTTCTGCCCGTAATATATTGAGTGCACCACCTGGACTTTTCAGCCGTGAAGAAGATGACAGTACTTCAGCCTTTTCAAAACATCTCTGAACTATGTCAAGAAACAGTCCTGGTTCTGCTCAGCTGTGTTTCTCAGTCCTGTGGATGATATCTAGTTGGTCTATGAATGCTGATGAAATCGAAATGTGTAACATATACCATAATTGCAGGCATTTGGATCGACATATAAAATAACTGTTCTGAGAATATCTCCAGGACTCATGCTCTGCAAAGCACTGCCTTTCTTGCATAAACACAACTAACTCAAGGAAGAATGTATAAACTCTTCATTCACACACCTTTGCCCTTCTTCTCTCTTTAGTAAAAGAAGAATCTCAGCTTAATGCAGTTATATCTTTGCAACTACACATCTGCAGCCTTTCAAGAGACAGTTGTTCTCCCTCAAGCTCTTCTTTTAGGTCCTAAGTAAGCACAGACCATGGGCTCAATATTATCTAAATGGAAGCTTTCCTATCAAGATGAAAAAGGGTATTCACTTGATTCCCAGCAATAATACCTCTATAGCCCATCCCTCATGCTAGGAACATTCATCCTTCCACAAGGAGGTCTCTTAAGTCACCACAACGCATGCTGAGCATTGGTCACATCTTATTTCTAGGTCTCCCGAATGCTGTCAGAATTATCCAGGTGTGCAGTCAACTTGTACATAGGCGTATGCATTCCAGATAACGTTTATCTCTCCCTGTTACTACTTTTTTATTCCTTTCTTTTTGTTCAGGGAAGTCCATTGCTGCAAAAGAAAGCAAGCAGACTACAGGCTGACTGGCACTTTTAATGTATTTTTAAAGTATTTGCTGCTCACTTCACCAAAAATTGAAAAGGGGAAGATTTTCTGAGGTTTTGCTAAAATCTCAGAAGCATCCTGTTTCTTTTTGTTTATAAGCCATTTCATTTAAAAAAAAAAAAGTTTTGCATATTGTGTATGTGTGTATATTGTATCATCTGTTCAACAGAGAGACCAAATCTTATTTACTCTTACATTATTTTGTTACTTTACTGTTTCTTCTTTTTTTTTAATAATGCATTTGATTTTATTTAAAGGCAAAGAGAAGATGAGAGTGAAGAAGTGAAGGGGAAAAGAATCATTGTGTTTCGTAGTTTCTTCATTTAAATCTTCAAAAGGCTTTAACATGAGCTGGAGAATGAAAGAGTGGGTGGAAATGATTCCCAGGACTACTGCTTGCTGAAATCAATTTTCTGCAAGACTGATTTCATAGTGCCACATCACATAAGACTACATTTTGGTTATCATATCTTCTTGACATTAAGAAAGAAAAGCATTTTGTTGGTTTTTTTTAAGTATAATTTACAAAAATACAACAGAATTCAGCAGACGCATTGCTGAAAACCATAAAACCACAAGAACCAGGAATGTGTTCATAAGTGTGTTTCAACATGACAGTCACTGCTCTGACAGCTTTCTCAAGTCTGTTCATATGGTTATTGATCAGGTAAGAGCTAATTGGACTCTCCAAAAATCAGAGGTAGCTACTGAAGAGAAAAACTCATGATAACTTGATCTACAGGCAGGAAATTACTGTTAAAATTCCAAGCCATCACCACTGGCTTATGATGCCTTTCCAGAGTGGCTGAAAAAATATCTTACTTCTTTTCCTAAAAAAATATATATAAATCTTAAAATATTTTTAACTTAAAACAACAAAAAAAAACTTAAACTGAAACTGAAAGACATTTCTGTCCCCCATGCACAAAAAAAAAAAAAAGAGAAATAGTAAAGGGTTTGTTTTTCACATTGAGTATACAGCATTACAACACATAAGGAAATCTTTTCTGTAAGTCAGAAACATCTGTAACTGCAATTACAATGCCTATAGAGCATTAGAGTGCCTAGGTTTAATTGGAAAACTCACTGTACAAGACACTTAAAGCAGAATCATAACAGGCTTCTTTAATCAGCGATGTCTATTCCGACCCTCTTCATCAAAGACAATATGGCCAACTCCCTGTCTGACAGCAGTGGGACCAGGTTTGTAGCGGACAAGCCACGAGATTTGCCATGATGCACCACAGGAGTGGGCTCTGGTCTAATCAGACCTTAATTATTGTCTCTGAGGAGTCAGGGGTGCTGCTTTGAGAGACATCAGTTCTGGAGCTGCAGCTGGCGTTGAGGGGGCAGCAGGTAATTTTAGGTTGTTTAATAGTTCCATCTCTGTAATTGCTTGAGGGGTGATTTGAGAGCATTAAGTTCCCCTCAAACTCAGCTTTCCTCACCAATACCCTCCAACTGCTAAAATAGAAGATGGGAGAGGGACCACACATAGCCACAGCTCCTGCCTGCTAACAATTAAAATCTGCTTGGAAGAAATTAACAATGAAAACTCTTAGCTATGTCATATTCATTGCCTTGCATATGAATTATGAGGTGAGCTCTTACTTATGAACATATCTGTGATATCACACTTCCCACACTGTAATATAGTCTTCTTTTTGTATTTATTCAATGTATGCTGGTTGGCAGTAAATGATACACTTTGGGGTTTCATGAATATGCTAAACACACAGAAATTAGGTATGGTGGGAGGAAGAGACCCCATGGGTCAGGCAGATGGATAACTAAGAAATAGAAGTAAGTAATAGCCATGATATTTCTTGTCCTCTCACAGCATGCTGAAAAAAATGTTGGCTGTACAAGTTGTCACTTGTACACTGTAGCTGTTTGCATATGTAGGTGATGCAAATGGAAATCAAATCAATAGCTTTATGACTTCATCAGTAGCTCCTTAGATTTCCCTGTGTCTGTTCTCAGAGTAAAGAGTTGTCTGGACTTCATGTCCATGATACAATGGACAAAAAAAAATCTAGAGTAGAAAACAGCGTCAAGAAGGAAGACTTGCAAGTAAAAACCAGTGCAAAGGATCTGGGAGGCACATCTCAGGCCCATATCAGCATAGTTCAGTGTGGTTTAATGTTAGCAGCATTCATCAGGCTCTAGGCAGTAACCTGCAGTCTGAAGGTCTGCAGCATAGCTGGTCACTCTATGTGCTCAATGGGTGGAAGTAGGTGCTTCTAAGATACCATGGGCCACAGATGACAAGTAGGCATAAAAATGGGTAGGATTGTTCACATGCTAACTGCACCTATTTATCTCCACTGGCTATAAAGGAGACCCAGAATGACTACCTAAGATCTAGGTGCCTACACTGTAAACAGAAAATGAGGAGTGGTTAGTTCTACCCAAATTGGTAAATGCAAACCATGAAATGAGCTTTGGTATTTTTACACAGTTCCAATAATAGCTCTTTCTACTTTTTTTTTTTTATATATATAACCCACACACATTAAAAATTCATATAGAATACACTGTGGTGTGTTGACGTGTTTGTAAAAAGAACAAGGGTTCTGGTTTTATGTGGAAGAGCCATTTTGAGGAATTTCTGGACTGTTAGGCATTTACATGAAATGGAAGGGAAGAAAACTGAAATAAAAATATAGAGGAAAAGTAAACTGATTCATAAATAAACTTTGAGATGCTCAACAATTAAAGGTTAGGTTGCCAGCTATCATTTATTGGTAGAGCTTCTTGACTTCCAGAGTAACACAAGAATTTGCTCCAGCTGAGCACTAGTTGTGCTGTTTCTCAGGATCATTCCTCCCACGGCGGAGTTGGCAGAGGAGCAGCAGCCATCACCAGGTGGCACTGTTAGAGCTCTGAGTGAAGTTAGTGGCCTTTCATGGGGAGATCTTGCAAAGTGGTAGGCAGATCAATTTCGAACTTAGTATATTAAGCATAGTTAGCATATAGGATTTGGTTTTCTTTATTTTGTTTGGGTTGTTTCTTTTCTTTTTTTTTTTTTTTTTTTTTTGTCTTAGGAGTCCCCCATTGGTGTTGAGATTGAAATACTCAATGGCAAAGATTTGTGGCAGAGCTATTTGTGACCAGCTCCTAGCAAGACTGATTTATATGGTAAAATTCAACAAACAACATTACAAATAAACCCTGATGTGCCTTGCTAATTTCTTCAATGTAAGAAACAATGAATTAAGGCCTGAAATCTGCTGCTTCTCAACAGACGGGCCACATTATCACTGTGCTCTCTTATCAATAGATTTATGAAATTCTGTGGATCTGGAAACAGCCATTTCCAAGCTTTATATATAGAAAGGGGAAAAAATGGTTTCTCTTTAAGTGGATAAATATTGAAGAACAGTCAGAAAATTACAAAGCTTAATATTGTGTAAAGAGACACCTAGGATTTTAGAAGCATGAGTGAATCTGTGGCATTAGAACGCATATCTTGTGACAGCATCTTTTGTTAGGAAATCATCCAGTATTTTCTCCTGATCATGGTTCAGTATGTTGAAGAAAATGCTGCTGCATACCATCTTAAGCAGAATGAGAAGTACAGAGAAAAGAGAGAAAGAAAGAAAGAAAGAAAGAAAGAAAGAAAGAAAGAAAGAAAGAAAGAAAGAAAGAAAGAAAGAAAGAAAGAAAGAAAGAAAGAAAGAAAGAAAGAAAGAAAGAAAGAAAGAAAGAAAGAAAGAAAGAAAGAAAGAAAGAAAGAAAGAAAGAAAGAAAGAAAGAAAGAAAGAAAAGAAAGAAAGAAAGAAAGAAAGAAAGAAAGAAAGAAAGAAAGAAAGAAAGAAAGAAAGAAAGAAAGAAAGAAAGAAAGAAAGAAAGAAAGAAAGAAAGAAAGAAAGAAAGAAAGAAAGAAAGAAAGAAAGAAAGAAAGAAAGAAAGAAAGAAAGAAAGAAAGAAAGAAAGAAAGAAAGAAAGAAAGAAAGAAAAAGAAAGAAAGAAAAAGAAAGAGAAAGAAAGAGAAAGAAAGAAAGAGAGAAGAAGGAAGGAAGGAAGGAAAGGGAGGGAGGAAGGAAGGAAGGAAGGAAGGGAGGGAGGGAAGGAAGGAAGGAAGGAAGGAAGGAAGGAAGGAAGGAAGGAAGGAAGGAAGGAAGGAATGAAGGAAGGAAGGAAGGAAGGAAGGAAGGAAGGAAGGAAGGAAGGAAGGAAGGAAGGAAGGAAGGAAGGAAGGAAGGAAGGAAGGAAGGAAGGAAGGAAGGAAGGAAGGAAGGAAGGAAGGAAGGAAGGAAGGAAGGAAGGAAGGAAGGAAGGAAGGAGGGAGGGAGGGAAGGAAGGAAGGAGGGAGGGAGGGAAGGAAGGAAGGAAGGAGGGAGGGAGGGAAGGAGGGCGGGAGGGAGGGAAGGAGGGAGGGAGGGAGGGAAGGTGGGAGGGAGGGAGGGACGGAAGGAAAAAAGGAAGGAAGGAAGGAAGGAAGGAGGGAAGGAAGGAGTGAGGCAGGCACGCAACGTCGCAGCCAGGGAGGGAGGGAAGGAAGGAAGAAAGGAAGGAAGGAAGGAAGGAAGGAGGGAGGGAGGGAAGGAAGGAAGGGAGGGAGGGAAGGACGGAAGGAAGGAAGGAAGGAACGAACGAACGAACGAAGGAAGGAAGGAAGGAAGGGGAAGGAAGGAGGGAAGGAAGGAAGGAGGGAAGGAAGGGGGGAAGGAAGGAAGGAAGGAAGGAAGGAAGGAAGGAAGGAAGGAAGGAAGGAAGGAAGGAAGGAAGGAAGGAAGGAAGGAAGGAAAGGAGGAAGGAAGGAAGGAAGGAGGGAGGGAGGGAAGGAAGGAAGGAGGGAGGGAGGGAAGGAAGGAAGGAAGGAGGGAGGGAGGGAAGGAGGGCGGGAGGGAGGGAGGAGGGAGGGAGGGAGGGAAGGTGGGAGGGAGGGAGGGACGGAAGGAAAAAAGGAGGGAAGCAAGTAAGGAAGGAGGGAGGGAGGGAAGGAGGGAGGGAGGGAGGGAAGGTGGGAGGGAGGGAGGGAGGGAAGAAGGAAGAAAAGGAAGGAAGGAAGGAGGGAGGGAGGGAAGGTGGGAGGGACGGAAGGAAGGAAGGACGGAAGGAAGGAACGCAAGGAAGGAAGGAAGGAAGGAAGGAAGGGGAAGGAAGGAGGGAAGGAAGGAAGGAAGGAAGGAAGGAAGGAAGGAAGGAAGGAAGGAAGGAAGGAAGGAAGGAAGGAAGGAAGGAAGGAAGGAGGGAAGGTGGGAGGGAGGGGGGGGAGGGAGGGAGGGAAGGTGGGAGGGAGGGAGGGAGGGAGGGAAGGAAGGAAGGAAGGAGGGAGGGAGGGAGGGAGGGAAGGAAGGAAGGAAGGAAGGAAGGAAGGAAGGAAGGAAGGAAGGAAGGAAGGAAGGAAGGAAGGAAGGAAGGAAGGAAGGAAGGAAGGAAGGAAGGAAGGAAGGAAGGAAGGAAGGAAAGGAAAGGAAAGAAGGAAGGAGGTTTAAAATAATTTCTTAAATTCTTTCAAACTAAAGCTTCATTTGAATTTTCTAAAGTGCAAAGTGTTTGAGCCCCTTTCTACATTTTTTTTAGCTATAAATCTGGAAAAAAATGAACTATTTCTCTGCAGGTGGAAATGTTTTCGCAGTATTTTCAGTCACTGCAGTAGTATGTATTATGTTGTTTATTTATACCAAGGTGGCGACATAACTCTCAGGTACAGTATCCAGCTGCTCCCATCTGCATTTCTAGACTTTTGCTCCAATTCTTATGTCACCTGCTGAAAGAAAAAGATCAGACTGTCTGAGAATTGAGCAGCCACTTCTTTGAAGCAGTTACCAGCACAGCTTCTGACTCCAGTC
This sequence comes from Pezoporus wallicus, assembly GCF_028554395.1. Lineage (NCBI taxonomy): Eukaryota > Metazoa > Chordata > Aves > Psittaciformes > Psittacidae > Pezoporus > Pezoporus wallicus. The sequence continues at coordinate 1,236,401 of NW_026642654.1, forward strand.
CTCTGCCAGCACACATTCAACCAGCCTGCAAACATCAGTAGCTGGCTTTCCCCCACTCTGAAGCTTCAAATTAAATTGCTGTTGAGACTCCATGACATAAATTAAGAACAGAAAAACCAGTTTTAAGCTTATGGCTCTGAAGAAATCACCAAACGAGTTCTATTTTGGCAGCCTGCTGCTCACAACTCAGAAAATACGACAGCAAAGCAAATCACATGTCCAGTGTGTGTTTTATAACCCTGCACAGGCTAAGCCATCTTGTAGGCACATGCTTGACTATTTTTAGTGGCTGTGCTCCTGCAAATATGGCAAAGTCCTTTAGCATTGGCGAGTCACTAGAGGCTACTTGAAAAGTAGCAAGGGATGTCAGTTGCTGGAATTCCGACTGAAAATAATAGTACCTGGATTTCAAATTTGCTGCACAGGTTTGCCAAAGCACAAATGAAGTCAGCTCTGGCAATGCGACGATTCACTGATTACTGCCTCCAGCCATGAAATTGGAGGATCTGACTGTGTTTTATTTTCATCACCATTGCTACAGCATCGTTTTAAAGGTACATGATTACTTGTGGGAATGTCAGTTTTCCAGGGTGTCCATCTGGGAGTCAAACATTTCTTCAGTTCCAAGAAGGCAGTGTGACATATTCAGAGGACCTATAACTGACACGGCCCATTAGTCATAGAAACATCCTACTAAAATTAGCGGCAGCTTTTCATCTTTATGGGCCTCATGCCTCAGTCCATATGTAGAACATACAGAATGGATTTTTCTTTTCCTGGCATGTAACCCCGTCTTTCCGGTACTTTGGTTCCAGACCTTCATGAGCCATGCAGGTGGCTTTTGTTGCTCCACAGCTCATATTCTTGACAGTTACTGCATCTACACAATACTTCTGGATTCAGCCAGGCTGAAACATTCTCACAAACAGTTACTTAAGATTACCAGCATTAGCACATAAATATAATTGTAATTAATAACACTTTGGCTTCTTGAAGATCCCTTGTGCTGCTCTGTTGGCTCTATTTCAACTGCACCTAAAAAGCCAGCAGCAAGGGCTCCACATCAAACCATCTTGGTTTTAAATTTTATGTGGTTTGTTTTTAAATTTTATGTGGTTTGTTTTTAAGGTGTGCAACAGGGATAACCTACAATGATTTCCACTTTCAGAACCCAAGGTTTTCATGAATCACTCACACTTGGGACTGTATATATTTATTTCTCTATTGGGTCCCTGCTGGAGATAGCTTAGACCTGATTTTTAGAGGTGTTGGGCAATTAACAGCCTCCATGTGAGTAAGGGGAACTGTGACTGTGTAGTACTGTGCTGGATGTGGTTTCTCATTTTCTGAAGAGAGCAAGCGCAAGAAGCCATTTTGACAGTGTTTATCTCATGTTTTCATGTGCAGTCTAAATTTATAGGAAACAGGGACGTGAATGAATTCTGTGTCATTTACAGCCTTTATGAACTGAGTAAAGGATTCAAACAGATATTTTACATCACTAATATACATCAAAAAGGAAATCCAAGACTTCTCAACCGTACCCTCCAACTTGAGGGTTTCTTTCTTGCTTCAAAATATAGGTCAAACACTGAATAAGACTCTCCTTTTCTCATGAAATAATTTCACCGAAGTAGGGGTCAGGTTGTCAGTGAAACTATCATGACACCTTCACTTAGAACACTGGATTTTATTTTCCAGTGCTGTTAATATACAAGTCTTCCAAAGCATTTTACCTGTTCAGAAACAACAGGAGTAAGTGTCAAAGTTGAAGTCCATGTGTTATCAGCATTTTGCTCAGGTTAAAGTTGAAAACACAGCACTGCACCAGCTACTAAGGAGAAAAATGACTGCTACAGCTGAACCTAGGACAGTAAGCCAGGTTGCCCTATATGAATGTTGCCCTATATGAAGGTTGCCCTATGTGAAGTCTCAAGCTTCTATTTCTCATTTTGTAAAAAAAAAAAAAAGAAAAAAAAAGTGAATTGCCTGTATAAAATTCAGAAGAAAACTTGGAGCTGACTAATAACATGGGTAGCACTATCGTGCAACGGTTTCCAGTCCAGAAATAGGAAAGGTGATTCATTTTGGTTTGGAATGAAACAGCATTGTGTCTTGGTGTTGCTTATAAAAGCCTTTAGAGTTTTACTCTCTGCAGGCTCCATTGCAGTAACAACCAGTGGCACTTCTGTTAGCTCATTATCAGCATTGCTGGCAGCACAGGAGGGAGAATTAGTTGCACATTCAGATTCATTGTAAACTTTCTATTAAGACTCTTTAAACAAAGGATTTACAAGCTGCATCCATCAATAGAAGCTGTTATAGAATCTCACTGTTACTATAAGGACTGATTAGCCTTTTAATGACACACTGTGAAAAATTTACTAACTACCCATTAACTGTTTGTAAATGGAGCTGGAGTATTAAGACTTTTAAAGAACATGAGGGACCATTCTGAGGATTAATCTGGCTTCCTGCAGGTTGCATGTCACAGCATCTTGCCAGAGGAGTCCTGCATTGAGCCAGCAGTTTCTGGAGGAACTACTGTATCTTTCCTAGAAAACCATTCGTTTTGAACCTGAAGTTCTCAAGAACTTCAAGAACTTCTCTCTTAATTACTCAATACTTAAGCTTGTAAAAAACAGTCCTCATGCAGTTCCAGGTTTCAGTTACTGAATAGCCTGCTACAGTAAAGATCTGTCCACCATTGCAACCTTCCCCCTTCTCTCTCACTCTTTTAATTCATTTTATATTCTATGTTCCATATAAAGTAAAAAAACATTACTTAATACTTAGGTATTGGTAGGATCTGAGCTCCATCCAAGCTAGGGATCAGTCATGTTGATGTTATATGAGTTAATGCTAACCCATCCTTCCAAAAATTACATGGGCAACACCTAACTGATGGAGGAAAAAAATTAATAGCTCAGAGGCTGGCCACAGAGAAGAGTAAAGAAGTAATGGGATACATGCAGCTCTTAGTCATTTACATGCCACGTTGAGACATGTACCCAGAGCTGCACCTGCAGGTGTATATGCCTTTGGAAAGTCCTCTGGAAAAGGTCTCCTCTCAGAGGGAAATGGTGGCCAGGCTGCATCTTATGAGTAATTTGAGATGTTGAATTTGAAACAAAGCTAAGTCTTACAGCATGCACAGAATCACTGTTCATTAATGGTGTAGCAGATAACTAAGTAAGAGCTTTGCCCATGCCACTAGTGTACTTGTATTCATCCACTTCTTACAAGACTACTTTGCCTTTACCACACTTGCCTAAGCTTCCCTTTAGAAAGCTGCCTTTGTTGAGTTTTTCAGAGCACACGGAGTGGCTTGGCGTAGAAACCCTAGGGTCCTCTTCAACTTCTCTATAAAAAAGCTTGGATGTCCTCCTGTTTTTCTTGAATATATGCAACACATTCTGCTTATTTTTTTTTTTTGCCAAGGTGTTTAGAAATGGTAAAGCTGGGAACTGAAGAGTGCTGGCAGGCCAGGTCAAGGCAGTGTGCTTACTGCAGCAGTATTCTCCTTCCAGCTGGTTCTGCTTCCCTGTAATTTGTTCAGGATTTGCATCAGGACCTTTAAATTCACCTTCTGCAAAATATTTATTAATTTATTTTTTCCCTCTCTCTCTGAGAGAAATGTTTTCCCCCTTCCTCTCTTTCAGATGAGAATCATTTGCCAGTCGACTGGAAACAAATTAGTACCATGTTGGCAGGACAGGTCTGCCTGTTTCCCAGACACATTCCTCATATTTGCTAATTCTTTTCATCATGAAAATGGCAGAATGGCAGAGGTGAAATCATACGTATTCAAGAAACTCCTGTAATCGAGGTACATCTAAAAAGAAGTGGATTCACCCTTCACAGTTATAAATGAGGTCTATTCCCACTGGCTGCAGCATACTTCAGACTTCTTAAGGTGGGTGACTCTTTGGAGGATTCACAATTTAAACCGCTATTGATGGGTTGTTTAAAAAACTCTTCTTCGTTGAAAGATATTGTTGCATCTGTTTATTAACTACCAAATACATGTATCTGCTTCCTTGTCTCTTACAAATATTAGACTATTTACCCTCGTCATTAATTTGATTTTTGCTGCGTCCTTGCACTCTAGGACATTAAGGGATTCTAAAAGACTTTCCTGTAGGCAAGCTGTGGTATAAGGCTAACAATTGATCCAAATCACAGACAAAGACTGTGTTTGAAATAAGAATTATTTTCACACCTTTTTAAAAAAAACAAAGTTCAGATTTTTCATTTTGACACATTTGAGAGTAAGCTTACCTAAATGTAATGTAAAATTGAAATGAAATAAAAAATAACTATGACATAAATGAAGTATTTTAAGTCATGCACTGTGTTTAATTTGATCAGGACTGAAATATCTTTTCTTTCATTTTCATTTTGGCAAAAACAACAAAAAAGCAATTTTGGGTTGACCTGAAACAATTTTTTTTAAGTTTAGCCAGAGAGTGGAAAGATCAGTTATTTAGACAGCACTACACCCAAATTGAAATGCTGTGTCATTTCCAGCAGGCTGTCCTTCCTGCCTTAAATGAGCTTTTCATCCTTTGTTATATATATGTTTATAACAACTGATGAGAGAAATATTGAGTAATCAGATAGATCACAGTCAAAGTTTCAGAATTCCTTTAACTATTTGACCTTCCTTTCTTGGAAAGGAATCATATGTGTGTGTGCATCTTATTCATCATGCCAGTTTATAATGAGATCTTTTTTGTTGTTGATTGTAACCATTTGTTGTTGTTTCAAAAATAAAATTTCCATATTAATTTGTTCCATCTCTTGCTTTGTGGGACATAATTTACAGTGATGTGCCTGGCCCTAAATAAATGCAGGTTAGCTTACAGTAGGAAGAACTTTTGGAAAAAAAAAAAGAGTTTTCCCCAAAACAAACAAACTTTACTTTTCAATTTTGCTTCTTACAATGGCTGTGTGATACTGAATATATAGGAGCAGGATGTTTACTCACCATCCTACAGATGTCTAATGTTTCAGACATGTCAAATGAATCACTTTTGCTCTGTTGGCTTACAGAGATGTAAATAGTGTTCTACTGATTCATCTTCTAAAAAGGCATTACTTTAGAGAAGCTATTTATGAACCTGAGTACACCAAGTACTCTGTTTGTTCTTTTTAACTCCTTCCCCATTTTTCTACTTTTAACACCTTTTCTGACATAAGCATGTGCAACATAAACCTTGTGTCATGTGTTATAGTGTAGAAAATCTAAAATGCTAAACACACTAGCGCTCTTTGGGTAACACCTACAATCATAATGAAGTGTTTCCTGGCATGCTGCATGCTGTACCTTAAATCACTTTTATATTAAGCTCCGTAAGTGTTAGGTCTTTTCCCAGTTTCACCTCCACATTAGTGCCTGAGGGAAGGGAGGTGGGTCATGGTAGGCAGCCCCTTCCCAAGGCAGTGGGGCTGGTGGAGGTGCTTGCCACCATGAGCTTCTGCAACTTGTGATGTTAGGCTGAACTGTCCCCACAGGTGCTGCCTGATGTCAGGACAGGAGTATCAGCTCTGCCAGAGAAGCTGCAGAGGTGGGAGCCTCCTGGCGGTAACCAAGAAAGGAGGGGTGAATAGTACTTGATAGCAGAAATGTCTTTTATCAGCACAGCAGGCTTCAAGAAGAAGGGATTAGTCTACAGCTTAGCCCTAAAACCCCAGTTCAACACCACATTTAAATGCATGTCCTACTCTGAACATATAAGGCACTCTTTAAACATCAGTGGGATTTCTCACACTGTTAAAATGGTTATACACGCCAGGGGGTAATTAGGAAGATTTGCAATTTTTTAAAGTGTAGAAATAAAGAGAATAAAATTGAAGACAGAAGAAAACAATCCACAAAAAAAACAAAAACAAACCAACCCAAACCCAAACAAACAAACAAAAAGCCTACAAAAAACAAACAAAAACCCACAAGAAAACATAACGCAGGAAAGAAGTGTTGATAACTAACTAAGAGTTCAATAATTCTGACAGAAATTTGGGCAAGATAGTGCACATTAGATATAACATGAGTCTGAAATGTGTTGGAAACACTGTGTCTAAATTATATTTAAAACACCTCAATTGGGAAGATAATAATCTTTTCCCTCAATGATGTTGGAATTAAATGTGACAGCTGTGTATTTTAATTGGCCATGATGTTCTTCATTTTCAAATTTTTGACACTGCTAACTGCTAAATATTTTCCTAAACAGCCTGACTACTTGATAGCCCTGACCGCCTACAGCCCATAGCTCCTATTCAAACTAGATTGCATATAGTCTTGTCTTTATTTGAAAAATTACCAAATTAAAAGTTACCAGCTGTAAGAGAAAGCCAGAAAAAACTAAACTTGTATCCCAAGGCAGTGCAAGATGGGTAGGTATAATTAGATACTACAGGTGTCAGAAATATTGCTGTCTGTAGATGTATGGTGGTGCATTTATGAACAATTAATTGTATCTGCTATTTTACTGCTACTAAACTATTACTATTATTATTGATTCAATGGTGTAAAAGCCATCCTTCTGCAACTCTTTGCAGATCGTATTCATTTTTGATGCTCTGAATAATTCAGTTACGCTGGAAAGATGATTGTTTCACTAACGTAACTCCAGGAACTACTTGTCTCTGACTCCTCAACCTCATGTAACTGATTTAAAACAAATGGATTTTAGCATCAGGATTGCCAAGCAGCAGCAAACTAGCAACAGCTAATCCCCTGTGCTGAAGACACAAAGCAAGTCTACAAGATTTCTCATAAATCTAGGTGAAGAAAGGGAATATCCACCCAGAGAAAAAATGCATACATTTTGTATAGAAAATAACAATTATTTAGTAGTTTTTAAATACTAATTATTAAATATTTATAATAAATGAAAGGGGAAAATAAGCTATGGCTAGAAGGAAAGCCATATGAATTTAATTAAAATAGTTTTTATAGACTGTGAGTTAAGCAGGAGTATACACAAACATCTGATTGTTTCCTTTCATTTCAGTGACTTCCATTCATTTATCACAGAAATGGGTTCAAGTCATTGCTGCAGTGAGGTAAACTAGGGTGTACATTTCTGTAAGATCTGCACCCTTGTCCCACAGCTAATGTAGGTAACCTACTTGGGCTTGGGTAGCTGGGCTGGACATTCGTATGTCAGCTGAAATAAATGAAGATCCAAGTCTACAGCTAAACAAAACAAAACAAAACAAAAAACCAACCCAACAAACAAGCAAAAAAAAAAGAAACAAAAAAAAAAACAGTTACACAGGATTTGAAATTTCCAGATTAAATCAATTTATATTTACTGTAAATGCTACATTTGAGGGTAAATACACCTTTAGGATTACGATCAGAAATGCTCCCTCACTAGTAAAAAGATTTTATAGGTTTATTTATGGAATATATGCCAAAATAGGATCCATCACTGTGTACACTTCTTTAGAACCTTTAACTTCATAAAAATCAAAATAATAAGAGGCTTATCTGTGTAGAAAAATCCAGCACAAGCCACAAGGTACAACTGATAAAGAAGTATTTTTATGTTATTTGTGTATGCTGTGACTGTGAGTGAAACACTGAACATATCTTTCATTTACTTAATTTAAAAATGTCTTTATCTTTTTTAAGGACTGCTTCTGAAGTGAACCTTTCTCATTCTGCACATGTTCTGATTTACAGTCATCTAAACCAGGGACATTCTCAGACAGCTTGGTGTTAGATAACCAAATATTATTTAGTTCTTTGTTATAACTGTTATATAGAAGAAACTTCAGTTTCTTCTCTGAAATGGTTTGGATTTCTTTTCCTGAAAAATGATCATTTCTCACCTTGTCCATTGTTTGAGCTCCAGTGAGGACACATATTTCTTCTCTAACCTTTCAGAAAGCTTCATCTGAAGAATCCTGTAACTGGAGTCATTTTTATTACCTTAACAGTCTCTTCTTCAATCTGTATCTCTCCAAAGAAAATCCAAGGCCATTCTAAGAAACCAGAGAACACTGACCCTTTAAAAATCACCTCTGATCTTGGAGCAGAGCTTCCATGTTTCACATGAATACAGCCTTCCCTCCCAATCTATTCTGGATTTTTTTTACAATCCCCATGTTAGCCAGGAAGTCTCTGAAGCTCAGCTCCTACCAGAACAGTTTTATACCTTATACCTTTGACAGGAACTGCTGGCATTCGCCTGCAGGAAGCTGACATGTGATTTAGGAGGGGATAAAACATGTACATGTTTGTTACTTGAATTTTACAGCTCTGCAGGGAATGAAATTTTTTTTTTCACAAAGGATTTAAAACCTTGGCTTTCTTCCCACTTGAAATTTTCAAAAATTCTCTGAAGGGAAATTGCAAGATGTAGTTAATTTGGGGTCAATTGAAAGGTTTCAGTTTGACCAAAATCTAAATCCTTTTAATTTTGACTTTTGTATTTATTTTTTACATTACAGTATAATGTACTGAATAGCATAAAATATGAGATGCAAGTCCTAATACTTTAAAGAAAGTCTTGAACATATGGCCCAAATGTAACTGATACATTGATGTCTAGCTGTGTTTATGGAAACCCTAAAACAACAACTGTGGGAGATGTGAAATGAGCTATTCATCCTGACTTGTGTCCAGGAGTGATATTTAATAACAATAATGTTTAAAATAGTTTATCAAAGAGCATGAGAAAAAGAATAGGAGGAAAGGATATGATGCAGGAAAGACCAGATATTGTAAGAGACAGCTTCATTTGGTGTCAAGGACAAACTATATTTGCTAAAAATACATTTTCATATAGTTACAAATGCTCTTATATTCTTATACCCTTATATTCTTTCTAAGTCAACACAAATCAAACCTTCAGCAATGAAGCTCTGTTAAGCAGAAGTAGAGATTCAGGAGCTGAATTTTTGATATCACCAAAACCAGCACTGGTTTAATGCAGAGTCATACTTAAGCATTTTCACTGATTGGAAAACTGTTTTGGTGCATCATTTGACTGAAACCTTTTCCACCAGAGGAGCATTCCATATCTTCTGCCACTGCCACCACCACATTACTACTACTTCCACAAGCACAAAGGACAGCAAGGTAATCAGGTACAAGTCAACACCACCAACCTAATCACTTTTGATGAATAAATGAGTGTCTGTGCAGATAATGTGTAATACATGCTGACTTCTGTAAAAAATGTTGACACCATCCCACCCAGTATTTTCATGTGCAAGCTGGGGAAATCTGGGCTAGACAAACTGTCTTCAAGATGGGTTGAATACTGGCCAAAGCACCTCATTCTAATTAGTGTCTCAACATCAACTTGGCAGCCAGCAACAAGCAAAGCAGCCCAGGAGCTGATAGCAGAACTGTCACTGTTCAGTATCTTTATCGATAATGAAATAGAAACCACCCTTGCCAAATGTGTAGACAATATTTAATTAAACAGAGAAGGGAGGATCTGATACACTGTACAACTGTGGAGTTTCAAGCCAAAGGGACTAGGCTAACAGAAGTCTTACAAAGTTCAGCAAGGATAAGTGCAAAGGTTTGTGAGTGAGCAGACTAAACATAAGTCAGGGAGTCATTTGTCTGACCAGCAGCCCTGTTAAAAAGGACCTTGGGCATCTAGGGAACACTCGTTACACTGATAGCCACCAGGGTGCTCTCATAGCAAGTGTAGGAAACTAACGGTTACGTTGAGAGGAGCCTGGCCAGAGGAAGGAGGGAAGGGAAGTTACCCTTCCATTCAGCAGTGCCATGGAAGTGATTTAATAGAAGCCTACAACTCTTAGAAGGATAGTTACAAGGACAACGAGGCCAAATTACTCTCAGGAGTAGCAGATATTTAGCAAAAGGCAAGACCAAAGTGCTTCAGCCTGGGAGGTTCACCTTGGACTTTAGGACTTCATCAATAGAAGAGCAGAGCAACAATGGAACCCATATCCAGGTGGAAGTTTTGTCCTTGGAGGGTTTCAAGATTCAGCTAGACTTAGCATCAGCTGATCCCATCTACTCTTGTAGACAGTCTTGTAGACAGTCTTGAAGACAGACTTACTCTCTCCTTCCTTCCTTCCTTCCTTCCTCCCTCCCTCCCTCCCTCCCTCCCTCCCTTAATTCAGTAAAATATTAAAATGGACCCTGTGGGGTAATACTTCCTGAGAAAGGTCTTTACTCACCAGTCCAGTATGAAAAGAATGGGAATTACCATGACTAATTAGGAATGATTTTCAGCAAACTTAAGGCACTCTCTGGCTTGTGAGAGAAGGCCACAGTCTGTCCACAATCTGGAATTTAGGTGCCAACATCCTAACTCAGTGCCATTTTATACAGAATTTGAGCATGACTACAGACTGACTACACTGTCCTTTTCTCTGATAATAGATGCATTTAAATTCTCTGTTAAGAAGAAGAAGAAAAAAAAAAGTGATTACAGTCCTGCTGAGATAACATCCTATCTTCTCAATTCAATCCACTTCTAGTGAAACTCTTCTGGCTGGCGAAATGTGACCAAGACAGCTACCCAGAAATCAGTAACTTCCCAGAAACACAACTTCACACAGCCTTATATCTCAGACTCAGGGAGCAGTTCAGTGTAACTTTTTAAGATACTATAAGATAAAATTGATGTGGTTGGAAACACTATCTACATATGATTTCCCAAATAGACAGATAATAAACAATACAATGAAACAGGAACCACCAGAGAAGTTTGCTCAAACAGGGAATTGGAAGTTGTTAACACAGAGATTCTGAAAATGGGCAACTCAGGCCTTTGGAGAGACTTTTTTTCAGTCTGTGTGGCCCTTGGAATATTTTCATCCAAGAGGAGTTCCCTTGGATGAGATCCTTGGAAAATATTTCCCTTTGATCTCTGGTGTATTACTCCTCTTTTGCAGCCAGCCAAAGTTTAAAACTAACTTGACTCCCTTTTGACTGATACTTCTGCAGTCAGATATGCAGTTAATGTAGAAGGGATCAGAAAAGACCCCAAGAAGCACTGCAAATAATCAAAATGCTGCTTGTATTAGGCAGTCATAAGATGAAAATTTTGGAGATGTCCGGAAGAGGCTTGTCTCATCAGTACCAGATGCTTAGACAGACATGGGCTATGGAGAGAATCATCCACTAGTGGAGAACTCACAGTTGCACAGAAGACAATGCAACTAGACCAACGCATACCACCTGGGAATCTGGGCCCTAAAGACTGAAATCATAACAATAGCCCTAAAAATAAGTTCCCACAAACCAGCCTACTTGTCAGTAATGTTTCTTGCCTTAGTGAAGCTTGAGATCTGCTACTAATACAGGCTTCCCTGCCCTAAATCATTTATTTTGACAGCTCATAAAATATGGAAACTCAAACACTCAATACTCCCCACTCTCTTGTGATTACTGTTCAGGGACAGACTCTTTATATCAAGCAGAAACTAAAAGACTGTGGCATGTTATCAAAACCATAATGAAATCTTGTGCAAGCACAGTAATCAGAGAGGGCTATTTGTCAAGACATACTGTAGAGAAAAACAAAATCCCACAGTAGAAACAGGAGTGCTTGCTCTGCTGAGAAGGACTGTGAAAATGAAATGAGGCTCTTTTTTTCCTCCCCTTTAATCAAAACTCATTATGCAAACAAAAACGTTACCAAATAACTTCTGCTGATAAAAAAAAAAAAAAAGAAAAAAAAAGTTGGCTGGAAAGGAGCAGTGCATAATTTATACAGAAATAACATTAAAAGGGGGATTGTTCACATAGATATTTCAGAGTGTGTGATCAGAAATTTTGGCCCTGGGGGGAGCTCATGTTACTGCCACTACTGGGTTGAAGCTGGATTTGACTCTCTCTTTGAGACAGTCAAAAACTGGGAAGTTGCAAAGGGAACTAAGGTGCAGGCAGATCTGATATTACTTAGGAAGTCTCTGGTGAGGGAATGCCTGTGTTTTGACCCCACCTGCTGCTGGAGGTTACCAGTTCTATCCACAGAATATCTGTAGAGGTTTAAACTTGACTCATTGTTTAATGAGAGCGCTGGAGGGGGAGTTACATGCTATGGGATCTCCTTCTCCTATGCCATTGATTTGAGAGCCAGAAGCCTACTCAGTAAATCAAGGGTAACATTATTAGGTTACTTAAATGGACTGTTGCAATGTTAATTAGCCGGTACATTTGTGGTCAGTTTGCCCTTCTGAAAATTAAGCCACTTTGCTGTCTAAATGATGCTTAACTCCAGGTGCAAAGATCAAACATTCCAGCTTAAATGTCCCCGTTCTCAGCTCTCTGGGCTTTCATAGTACCATCATATTTTCAAATACCATCCCAGTTCTAGAAGAGGAGGGCAATGTAAGGTCAGGATTGAATTTCAACCAGAGATCTGTAAGGAAGATCTTAAAAGAAACACTGCTATCTAATGTTATTAGTTGCAGGGTTGCATGTGCACTAAATTAGTGAATGTGTATGTAAATACTGACGAGTAAAGGGCAGAAAGGGTAGGTGACTATAGGGGTATAAGAGAATACTTCATTTTTGGTCATAAGTACAATCTATTACAGAGTCAGAGCAATGCAAGGTTACTACCTGCCAACAAGACAGATGGAGGTCTCTTTTTTGCTGATAAATCTTGAGTGCAGCTGTGTTTGGCACATGCTTGTGCTGTAAACAGGAGCCATGGCTTTAAACGTAATTCTGATATTTCCACTCCTGCTAATTGTTGCTTTCACTCCATCAGGGGTGGCACCTGGGCCATGTCCTGAAATCTATTCAAACCCAGTGAACAAATTAGTTCCTAGAGCTGCCTGCCTTGTAGGTGCCTGAATTCATTTATTCACCTGTTCCAGATAAAAGTATATTAAGTACTTATAAGTCCTTAATTTTAATTACACTTAGACACTCAGAAGTTGCTTTTATTGGTGGAGATTCACGCAGCTAGCCTCTTTTTCATGTTCCCCACAGTAAAATGTAACTTTTGTAGCAACCCACACTACAGTGAGGGAGTGAATATGGTGATTGCCTAGGGTGGTGTGATGGTGTGATGGTCTCATGGTCAGGGCACTTGCCAGAGCTGCAGTTTCATTATCTTTAAGCTAAATAGTCCATGACTACAGGGCTCCCATTTCTTGCACTTCAGGGTGTTATGGAAAAGGTAACAGCTGGAACTAGACTTTTCCTGTTCCAGGAGGTGTGCATCATAGAAGAAAGCTATTGCAGTTAGAGAGAAGTACTTAGTATTTTCTACTTAGAATAGGTCCTTGCCCCATGGTATTCCCGCGGTTTTGCCAAATATAACTGCACATGTAATAGTCTGAAATACATACATGAAAGGAGCAAGATGTCAGAATAAAATCAAGGTAACATATGACCCGCAGCAGACAGCAGCTGAGCACTGTAGTTAGCAAATCCGTCAGTAGAAATGTTCTTCACCTTCACTTATCTGCCCCAATATGTAAAAATTAATATATTGCATAAAGGAGCAAAAGACAAGGATAGGAAAACAAAACCTCCTATATTTATGAGGGTTCACTAGCCTGTTGCCTGTGGGTTAGAGGACTGCAGTGCTTTGACATTTTTCAGGCAAACCACTCTGTTACGGGAAGTTACCTGCAACTCAGCTGTTGCCATAGCAGTATATTTTTTTTCAGTTGAAAATCTATTAAAGTCTCCCTATAATGTGCTCCCAAAATATCTTTGCCAGTTCTTTATAATTTTCCATTTCATCTACTTTGAGCTCTTTGACACCCCAAAGACATTTGACTTCTTTCTAGAACCTTCAAAGTGAGACAGCTAGGATCATCCTCATTGCTCCTTGTCCTAACTACACACACACTCTCCTGTCCTTGCTTTTATTTGTTTTACTTTCTCTGAACTAAACTTTATGACCAGCAATGCTTCTTCATTCTGCTCCTGATTCTACTTTTCTGCCAGTTGTAAAAGCCTTCACTGCCATTTTCTGTGTCTTCCTTTTGTCTCCATCTATCACTCTGGATGCCTTACCAAAGAGCGATACTGCTTTAAATAAAAATTCTGAAGACAGTTTATCCCTGATGACAAAATTAGAGACTAGGCTGAAAAGCAGATAGATTTTTACTATTTTTTTGTTAAAGATTGTGATTTACGTACGTTGTATTTATCAAAGCTCTAACCCTTAGTTATAACACTCTCCATACATATCCCAGGGATGCATCTAGGAGGCCTTTGAAGTAAGTTGTGAATTCACTCTGCCTGAGACTTATACCAACTCAAAGTGAATCAGGTCCAGATTCAGTGTGCAACCACAATTTAATGCTGCTGATTTGGAACTGACTACTGTTCATCTGGCTTGAATCACAGGCAGAGGCATCCCATAAGACTTGTTTCACTGAGTATAGGTATCTACAGAACAAATATCAGTATCTTAGCCAGTCATCTAGGCTGTCTTTATAAAAAATGGAGAGATCAAGCTGCTTCTAGAGTGCAGTTTAACTCCCATTGAAGTCACTACCTTAAAAATCAGACTCACATTGCTTAGTTAAGCCTTATGCATGCCTATTTGTCTACATTAACTGCAAAAGGATCTTACGTAACTTAACTCAGATGCAGATGTCTGAATTATCTGCCTGCAAATTAATACATAGATTCATAACCTGAATAGAGTTTCAGTACGAATCTGTCTTTGGCGATCCTTTCTTTCTTGACTGAATGCATAAGAAACCTGTGCAAATCTATGTCCAATTTTCCTAGTTCAGATAGTTTCCTGAATGTGGATATGAATATGTCTGGCATGAAATGGTTACACAGATGGATCTTCATTTATAAATCACTAGCTCAGAAAAGTTATCTGCTGATGGTGTACTAAAATAACTTACAATAATTTTCTTTACCATGTAGACTTAAAATGTACAGCAGTAGATTTTAAATATACAGCTAAGCAAAATGACATCTCTTGCTGCAGCTGCAACAGCAAAGTGGCAGTTTCCATCACCTTTGGTAGTTGCTGTACATTTTCTAGCACAATGGTGCACTATTCCTGTTGCGTGGTGACTGCATTATGTCACCACCTTATTAACACTGATACATATGAAAGTTATTTAATACTTAGGTATATAAAAACTACAATTAAATTTTCATACTATTTAGTAACTCATCACAGAAACTATTTCAAAAGATATACAGATTTATCTCTTCAAATAATCATATTATTTCCTCCAGTGATGTCCAATGAAATATTACACATAAATCTTTCCTTTATTCCTTTCATTATTTCCCTTAAAATTTTCCTTCATAGTGTTTTATTGATCTCTTTCTTGTCATTGCACCACTATGAAACATCTGTGTTTTTCCTTCAGCTCACCATCAGTTCCCATTTGAAAAGTCTGTAAATTTTGTGCTCCTCTAAAACCTATAGATAATTGATTCCAGGAGTGTGTGTCCACAGCAAACTGTGTAGCTGCAGTTCCACTTCATTTAACAGTATACAGTTCTTTGTTAGGTGGAGATCAAAGAATATAATTTTATTAAGTTTTATTTGCCAGATTGGAAAAGAATGGGCTTTCTTAAAAAAAAAAAAAAAAAAAAAAGGCAGGCTAAGCATTTTTTCCTTATGGAATGTAGAGTGCAAAGAGAGGTAAAACAAAGCCAAAAGTGATTCATAAGTATCTTGAAGTAGTTTTCAATCAACAGCCTTAATGTATACTGTATTCAACATATTTTTATCATTACTATAGAAAAGTGTCATTACCAAACTATAGTGAGGAAGAAAAAGTCTTGGGAAATGCAGAATTAAGCAAGTATTTGCTACAGTTTGTAGCTCAAGAAAAGAGTTGGATGGAAAAGAAAAATTATGTTTAATTCTGTGTGTTTTGTTTAATTCTTCTGGATTTCATGCATTTGAGCAACTTTATGTTAACCTATGACTACCAGAACTGCCAATTAGCATGCGTAAATGATTGCAGGATCAGGACTTGCCCATGTAGCAAATGGTAATGTTTAAATGTCATTCTGCTGTCTAGAGCCCCAAAGCAATGAAATACCTAGGCATATGCCTAAAGCACATAATGGGACATCACTTTAAAAAAGATGATACTCATATGAGGGAGGTACCTCAGTGGCATTGGTTTCAGAATGCTCTGAACCATCCAAAGGGCTTCTTTGCTGGCTGAAATTAAGAAAAAAACACTTGAGTTAAATTCCTTACTGAAAGTGCTTGAAAAACAGTGGCAGATAAATTTCACTTCAGATAAAACAGAAAAAGGTGAGAGAGAGGCAAATTAAGCAAAGCAAGGAAGGATGAAGATGCTTCAGGTCAGGCTGGAAAAGGAGATGAAGAATAGATGAAATTGAAAACTCAAAACAGGATGTCCTGGAAAGAAGCTGCTCAAAACAGCAAGGTTTTATTTTGGAATGGAGAAGTTCTCGTCTTTTCTTTGGTACTTTATTACTTCTGGTTTAGGTTTTTGGGGGGCCTCTGTATTTCTTTCTGCTTGAGAGCTTGGTGAAGATAGAAAGCAGAGTTCAGTCTTCCTTCTGTAAATTAAATGTTTTTGGAATGTGCAATCATCTAAAAAATATGACAGTGATGGGTACCATGGAACAGCTTAAATAGTTTTGGATACTTGGCTCTACTGATGGACAGAAGTTGTTTATTATTCTGTGTGACAAAACAGCACAGTCCCTGATATGTATTTATTTTATAAGGTCAATTTTGTAGCTTTGGTTTCCTTAAGATGAGGTTCATGTTAAGAGTACACAGAATTAAAAAATGGGACTAATTATTTTACAGTGGAGCATTATAATTAGAGTAGGTTATAGCTGCTTGTCCAAGAGTTTTAAAACAAAGAAAGAGAAAAATAAAAGCCAACAAATAAGCTCTGACAAAGAGTAAATGTTTGAAAAACAAATTGGTTTCTGCAATTTTATGCTGAAAATTCTAAAAATATGAAGAGAATACACACTTTGAAATGAAAAATTTGACATTTTAAATTTCTGTGTATTGAAATTACTTCAACTATTTTTCAAATACTACAAAATTCAAGACCTCAGTGATTTCTCAATTTTATCTAAGCAAAATTTTCAAAATAAAATATGAAAAAATAATTAATTTCATTGATTTTTTTAAATCTAAAAATATTCTCTTTTCAGATGGATAAATTTCCAAGTACTGGAATTACCTTACATTCTTTTTGTAAACATCTAATCACTTTACAAAACTCAAAATAAACCTCAAAAGCAACACAAGAGATTGGTTTACAAAATGTGCTATGAAAACACCCAAATGATGCTAATTTTGTCATTTACAATACTCTGCCAAAATGAAAACTATTACATTTAATGTACAGTAAAAGTAGTTGTTGGTTTGTTTTTTTGTTTTGTTTTGTTTTTTTTTTCCTAAGGTTATCCAGAAAAAACAGATTTTTTTTTTGTCTTTTGTTGTTTGGGTTGTTTGGGTTATTTTCAGATCTATTTTTGTTAAGTAGAAAGATACCTAGTTTTGGGGGCATGCTAAACAGCTCCATCCAATGCTTCAATGCTTTTTTTTTTTTCTCAATAAAAATAGAAAAATAGAATAATTGTGCCAAATCTGGTGATAATCACACTCTTAAATTTAGCTAAATTCAAGTGTGGCTACTTAATGTAAGTAACTATGTTTGACGTGGTCCTATTACCATACTGTTTGTGTGTTTCCCAGGCTAATTTTTGCAGTATCCTGTGATATTTGTGCACAGCAAACTGAGAAAAAGAAGTCTGGACTAATTCTTCTTCACTTTAGAAGTGTAACTCAGGATGCTTATGGTGTATATGCTTTAGGATCACTGTTTCTCTGAGTTCCTTCTACAGCCAAAGAAGAGGGACAGGAGCCATCAGAGGGAGGCTGAGCCCACAGAAGGCCCATACCAAAGTATATGAAAAAGAAAGCAATTTTGGAAAGGAATAGAGGAGGGGAAAGAAGGCAAGGAAAAAAAAGAAAAAAAACACAGAAACAGTCATTATGTTGTGATATAAATCTTTGGTGCACATGCAGCTTGAACATGATCATTTCATCTCTAGAAGGTTATAGTGACCTGTCAAAGAGACATGAGAGAAAGACTATCACTGGTGTGGAACTACTTCCACCAAAGAAACAAGTAGTTTGTCTCAGTCTTCAACTGGGGAAGTTCTTACAGAGTTAGATACAATTATGTCCCTCAAAAAAAACTGAACTGGAAACAGATGGACACTCTTTTCAAGAGTGAGTTTCAAATGAGATAAACCTGTGGCATATTTGACAGAAATGGTGGGGGAGGCTTAACAGTGAGGAATAAAATGGCAGAGCTCATTACTCTGGGATGCAGGAATGCGTTCAAGGATATCAGACACAATCCTGACATAAAAATAGTTCAAGGCCTGGTGCCACATATGGGACTCTGGACAGTGAGGTTGTTTGGTCTGACCCATTTTTATGCTCTTTGTTTTGTTCTTCTAAATGGATCTCTGTGAGCCATCACTGAAGGGCATAGGGAGCTTGAACTATGGCTAGTCATGCCAGTAATGTTTCCAAAGGTGATGTGAAGGTCTTAAAGCATTGCCTAGCCTCATTCAGGATATCTGTGGTGCAGGAGGGCAACTCAGTCTTAAGTGTACAGCTAGCAACCAAAGACATCCATCATGTTTAAACATTCTTTTGACTTACACAGCTTTTCCCTGGAGTTCAAGCAATTACTCACAGCCTGAAAAGAGGGCATCTGCAGTCACTTGTAGGATTTGATCTCCTGCATGGCCGCACGAGATACTTCATGGGCACAACTTGTGGGCACAAATATAATTTCTGAATTGCATGTGTATATATCTGTGTTATTATATTCTTTCACTGTGAAAGCAGTAACTACTGTATGTGGTAAAATGATATATTGTTGTCCGCAAAATGTCTTTGGCAACAGGATGTTCGCTAGCCTTGGAATTTTGCCTTGTATAAATATTTTTAATCTGCTCCATGTAGGCATATTTTGGCTCCAAAATAAAGGGTTTTGGAGATTAATATATCCAAGCTCAGTTCTGCTTATACATTCTACATACATCAAGGTTTTATTGAACTCTGCATCTAGAAACTTTGTGTAGCAGCTGGTTTGGGGTTGTTTTTTTTTTTCATTTGCCTGCTTTACTCAAAGGAGGATTATGACTATATCCTATTTTTATACTCTACAAATGTAGTAATTTAATCTACAGATATATTTTCAGTCTTCAGATGTAACCTATATAACGCATGTTCAAATTTATGGTCATTATTTTTCCTGTAAAGAATATTATTGGCCTCTTTTCAAATGACCACATTTTCTCAAGGAACGTCCAAATAGCTATTTATCAATGAATAACGAATATAACAACTCTTTGACAGTATCAAGTACCTTTCAGCTGAGTATCTCAAAGCTCTTTAAACTATTCATTAATCCACACTATGCCCTTGTGAGATATCTTTCACTAGTCTGTTTTACTAGCACAGCAACTGGGTCTCACAGAAGTTGCATGCCTGGTTTCAAGTGAGAGTTTTTCAGTCACAAGCAAAAGCACAGCCTAGAGCTTCTGCCTCACCGTTGCTCATCGGAGCAGTGGTCTCCCTTGCTTGTTAAAACTTCTGCAAGAGAAATTTTAAATGGGGCTGAAATAGTTATTCTGCCCAGGTGTACCTTACCAGTTCTTTTCAAAGAGAAAATCATACACGTATGTAAGTATACACATATGTATCATGTAATTCAATCTAGTTTTGTAGGTTACTCCTCTGCTGCACTGAGTGTGATGCTGGTTTTCCCAGATCATCAATCTCATGGTGGAGAAGGTGACAGGTAATGAGTGGGTTCCCCCACACCTCATCCCTTGTTGCCTGAGCAGGCAGTCCAAAAGAGGGGCTCACTACAGGAAAACAAAAATGCTGCAGGTGGAGGGGTGAAGCATACCAGAGAGAGGGGGTGTTTCTCTGATTCAAACATCAACAGCTCTACTGTGAATACAGGAATAGCTTTCAGATGGACCATGGACTTCAGATCTTTATGCAATTTCTGCCTCAGTCTGGATGTGATGTCTGCAAATGCCAGTTCAGAATACAGTTTACCAGCTGCCCAAGGTGCCTTTAACCCCATTTAAGCAAGAAATGTGTTTCCCACTTTTTACAGAGATGGAAGGTGTTGCTCTCCCCAGTTGTATGTGATTTTCTTCATGTGGCACTGTATGCATTTCATGTGCAATACAAGTATTATTAATTGGAAGAGACTGTGAGATCTTTTATTTATGCTCGCTATGACATGATTTTTTTCAGAACTTTGCTGTGACAATTAGTGTAATGTTCTTGTAAGCTTATATCTCATTACAGAGAACCAGACTGTCCTCTATAACACAGACACAAATTACCTCTTTAATTGGAAATGAAAGACTGACACCAATAACAGCCTCTGCACCTTCCAGACAGGCTTAATGGCCTTTGCGATGTGTGAGTGCAAGAATGCAGGGGTGGAGGTGATCCATCTTCCCTCCCACTCTCCTGCCCCAGGAACCAGCAGAGAAGTGAAAGCACCTATTTGATGCTTTCAGCAAACATTTGTCTGAGATCAGGGCTATAGGAACAAGGAAGGGTGGAAGAGTTGCAACAGTGACAAGATGCAGGTTTCTACAAATGCAGTGGAATGCAGAATGAGAAATATGGCAAAGTCATCAGCTTCTTAGCAGCTGATGGTGCTGGTTGGAAATATAATGGTGACCAAGTGATGCTGTCTTTCAGAGAGATGAGATAGTGTCTGTCTTCAGCTTGATATTTTCATCATGCTTTTTGGCATTACTCAAAATCTGTTATTCTTCATGGACTCGTAACCTAATGTATACACTAACCTGGAAAAAGGATCAAGGTCACACTGGAGAAACAGATGTGTTTCTGGTACCCTCAGTGAAAAGAACCTCACCTAGATATCCTTACTGAACAAATCATAGGCAGTTGCACTAAGTTGCTCATCATTGCTGTAGAGCTACTTCTATTCTGAGTGCAGAAAACAATTCACTGCTTTCGTTTACCATAAAAATTATAACTACAATATAAAAATACAAAGCATGTATTGCAGACAGGAATATTGCATGGTAGATTGCACTTTTTTTCCTCTGATAGAGAAAATAAATTAAGTTCTTTCAACTTTTGTCCAGAGATCACATCTTTTAAATCTTCTCTCACTGTGTCTAACTTTATCTTAAGCATACCTGGGTTCTCCTTGAAACCCAAACTTCGTCACATTACTTTATCTGAGACCTCATCACTTCCAGCTAAATTACCTACACCATCTTATGTATTACTTTCTGCTTAACTTTGTCCAGAGTGAGACTTGTGAAAGTATCAGTTTGTTGACTGGTAAGAAGCACCAGACTCAGAGTCACCTTCTCTCTACTGCTGCTATGAAGAATCATGGGGATTTGGGGGATTTTGGACCCTACAGCAATTTTACAGGTATACCAGTTCTCAGCTTCAAATGAGCTGTTTTTTTATGGTCCAGAGAAATATTATCTCCCATTAAGGAATGATCTTGAAAATTTTCACATTCCCCAGAGACTCCTCCTTTTCCTCCTGCGTGGTTTCCGACCAGAGGGGAGTGATCTGGCCCATGAAATGGATGCTATTTTATGAATAGTTAGCTTTACGTGTTTACAATGTGTTAATGATAGTAAAGCATGGGAAGTCTTTAACCTAATGCTATGCAGACTGAGCCACTGTATACACAGACTTTTTTCTTCTTGACACTGCTTTTTTAGAACCAATTTTCCTTCTAACTCATTTCTACCTTAACTTCAGCATCAATAAGGGCAAACTGCAGGCCTCTCCAGCAACCATGGACCGTTTCCAAACACAGAGTCCAGTCTCTAGCAAAAGTGATTTCCAAGTCTTGCCACAGAATAGCTTCTCTTCCCAAAAGAGAGGTTATAACAGTATCATATAACCACATGTGATCACTGCTGCCTTTTTAACGATGGCCACTGTTATGCACTGGAAACATGGAAAGTGTTCGTGGTAGCCCTCCTTCTTGATCTTGGTGTCCTTGTACCTCCCCACCTTTGTTTTACCACCAGAGATGATGGAACTAATACCCTCGCACTCCCATAGTGTGATAATCTGAACTGAAAGTCCTTGGTCTTGCCTGACAGGCTTTTCTGGGCACATTCCTCCTTAGCTTGATTTCACTTACTTCACTCTTCAGGATGTTATAACCTTTGATCTTCCATAGTTTTATTATGTGACAGTGCTGGCTTTGCTCCTTTGGCTGCACAGGATACACATTTTCCATCCCAGGAGACACTGGGGATCGTGTGAATGTCCCAGTAACAGAGAATGCAAAAAAGTCCAAGTTTTAAGTACAGAAATGGGGATTAAGCTCTTAGGAGCCTGCTTTATATTTTGAATCCTCCAGCTAAAGTACCAGTGCTCCTGGCTGGAGTCTATTAGAAAAAATATTCTGCTATTTTGTTCAACAGCAGATTCAGAACAATACTATCCTTTTGAATATATATGTGTAATTGAGCAGTGCATATTTCTGTGGTTTAAGTAGTCATGTTTGACATGATCTGTAATAATTAGCAAAGCCTTGTTGACCTATAGCACTCTTAGCTGCAAAGCAGAGTGTGTCAATTGCTCCTGGACAAGAATTCACCCTTAATGTAATTCCATTAACTTCATGCCCTTGAGATTTATACTGATATCCACCACTAACATCAAAGGGTTTGGCTAATTAAAGTGGAGAATAAAAATTACCCTTTTCCATCCCTTAAAATTCCACCCAGGCCAGAAGGGAAATCCCCTGTGGTTTTTATTGTCCTTTCCCATAAGGATAAACAACCTTCTCTGAGAGCTCTTGTCTTTACCCACTGTGACAGTTAAATGGACACTGCTGGGTTAAAAGTAATGCTCCCAATTCTGACTCTTATTTGCACTAGTATAAATCACTAGTAGCTCCACTGCAGCAAAAGGAATTACAATGTAAAAAAAAAATAAATAAATAAAATCAGTATAGGTGGGAAGAAAAACAGACCCTCATATTTACAGCAAGTAAAACAACACTATCTACGTTATCTACAACCTGCCAGCCTGCCAGAACTGTACTTGTTCTTAAAATCCAATGTACTTATCAGTCCTTATATTGTTTAACTCAGTGTTCCCATAAGCTTACAGAGCTTACATGCTTCAACTATGTTTTGTTTTCACACATATGATAAAAAATATTTTCCACTAGTTCTATAGTATAATAAATAACACTCTTCTTGTAAACAGTAATATCAGGCAGATTCTGCTATAACATTAAGTATTCTGCTGCTTTAAAACAGTAAAATACCACTACATGTTCCTGTACCAAATAACGTGTTGGTGTCAAAATCTGAGGAGCTTATGTGAAATTTTGGAAAATCCATGTGTACCTTATCAACAACATTTCTAGGCCATCAACTACATGGGATTAAGCTGAGATTTTCCTTTTGTGGGAAACTACCTTATAAACCACAACATTATCTTTTTGAAAACTAGACATATCACAACACCCCATGGAGAAGAAAATTCACGTAAAAAGTTTTGTTGAAATGCAGATATTGTTTCAAAATTTTTGTAATTCAATAATCATTGGAAGCTCGCTCTCCAAACCTCAACCAAGGTTTCCACACCACCCAGCCCCACCAGCAACAGGGAGGGTCAGGACCTGTGGAGGCTGGGGCAGTCCTATCAAGATGAACCTCTAGAAAAATAAGAAATTTCTGGTCCAACAACAACCTGTGCACAGGTTGGCAGGAACATGGTCAACTTCCGACAAGACCCTGTTTTTATTTCATCCAAACTTCATCAGACTTGACACATTCCTACAAAATACTTCTGTTTCCCCACACTGGCATTTTCCAGCAAAAGAAATGTTTGATCGTTGGCTTCCAAACAACTCTGTTCTAAAGCACACTGTACAACCTGGTCCATAAACAGTAACAAGTTATTTCCAGCAGTTTACACCTGACTGGCATATACTCAACTCTGTTTCACTGTCCAAACTATTCCTTCAGGCGCTTTTGTTTACACACATATTCTTTGGATAAGAGCATAATTTAGTCTCACTAAAAAAATATAGCAGTGGTCACTGATCAATGTAATATACTTTAGAGACTAAACCAGATTAAAATGAGCCTATTAATATCTGAAAATACCAATCAATATTTGAACTGTTTATCTATATGCATGCTAAAAGTGCATTAGCAAAATAGCAGCTTATATACAAAGCTGCCCATTGTACCCATGTTGGTTCATTTTTCTTCAGTCTACAGCTGTGCACGTAGCCCCACTGGTTGTAAAATGCCAAAACACTGCTTCTGACAGATCACACCTGCTTCAAATAACACATCTCACCCCACACTAATCTACAGCCATAGGCTGGTTTTAATGATTTTAAAATGTTGGTATTAACTCTTAATGCTCAACTAGTTTTATGGAAGCAGCAGAGTTCATTTTGTCTAGTTTTAATACAATCCCAATAAAACAGCTGGGAAATTGCAGTGCCAGGGAAAAGACATTCAAATCCACCATTTCCCCTATTGTAATAATAATCAGCTTGACAAAGTCAGATAGTAAAGCAGATTGTAGCACTTTGGGGGTTTTTATACATATATTTAATTATATTGTTAAGTTCCCCATTTGAAAGCAATTTAAAAAATACTTTCAGTTCAAAAGTATAAAACTATCCACTTCTGATTTCAGCCTGACATTTTTATTGGTAAACTGAGTTATAATATGCTCAGGTTCATTCCTCATTGATTGGCTGCTGAGCTTTCTACCAGAGTTTTATGGCTTTATGGGAAAGTACAGTTTTTAAAATTATTTTAAATTCATGGGCTACTCCTGCTTCTGAAAAAAGCTTCTCTTGGCTTCTCAGAAATGCATAACAAGAACCCATGTTTACTTAAAAACATCTGCTTTCCTTTCAATGTAAAATAAAAAGTGGGCTGGTGTTTTCCATGCTTTCCATTTACCCTTGTGTCAAACTATGAGATGATTTCTTTGGGGCTAAACCTGGCTCACTGTCTATCCCAGCACAGCTAATGGAGTTGTGTGGTAAGATGGAGTGAAAAATGTGCATACTCAAGGGAAGGGCTCACATACCTCATGTACTGCATAGCACAGTCCTGTGGGACCTTGGTCTAGCTCTTAGCTACAATTTGACAAGGAGAAGATGGGAGCAAGCAAGCCTGGACTTAGTTGGTTTCCCTTGGATTCCCAGCTAAGTATAAAAGGGACATAAAGATCACTGTTAAAATCATAGAAAGGTTCCTTTTGCAGTCTTACAGAGAAACTCAGATCAGTTACTGCTAGTAAGTGCAAAGACCTGCTCTTTACACTAGAGGCAGAGACAAAAAGATGTATTGAAATGTCTTGATTTTTGTTATACATATTGTTTTGTGGCTTTTCAGATCTTCTAAAATCCTGTTCTGAACTAATTCCAGGTTACAGATTTTCTTTATTCAGCATCTAGCCAGCTCCACTTATCTCACTGGATGCAGGGGTTGGCATGTGTGTAGAGGAAAGAGGATGCAAGGATGCAGGGCTGCTGGCCCACCTTTCTGGGGACAGGAATGTGTCCAAAGGCTCTGGTGGCCATGGAGCAGCTCTGTGGGGAGCCACCAGTGTGGGATCAAGAAGCATAGAGCGTCATTCCCTGAGACAGTGGTGCTTCCTCAGCATCTGCAACAATTCCCAACAGAGGCTTGAAATTAGGATAGGTAAAGCTTTGGCCCAAGAGAGCACAGCCATTCTACTCTATACCAGAAGATGCCCAGATAATATCACAGTCATGATATTCCAAGAACAACAAATTGGGTATCATCTACACTGAGGCCTCATTTGGCTCTTCCTGGTAAATACCGATGATGCACACTACTGGTAGTGTGAGTGTAGAGGAGTGGCTACTGATGATAGATGTTACTGCAGTTTGTTGAGTAGAGCAAGTGAGTTTTGTAGATATTAAACTGTTGTCAACTAATGAGGCTTATCACGCCAAATGTTCAAAACATGCTTTTGATGCCTGCTAGCCAGAGGCTGCTACTTCATTCTCATACATGTTTATGCGACATACATGCAAGTTTGTTTTTCCAGAACCCTTTCTAAGAAAGCAATGATTCTCATCTAAGTCTCCCCCAAACTTAACACTGTACTTGCTGAAGGAACACAGGGTGTATGAAAGTATAACAGTAAGAAGCTGTTTATACCCTTTAATATTATAACTCAGCTTTTGTCATAAATCTCTCTCCTTGATTGCACATACCTCCAGCATGAACTCATGCTCCTTTTGATTTTCCTCTTTATTACCCTTAGCCAACTGAGTGATGTGTGAGTTCCTGTCATGGTGCTGACTCTATTACAAAGTGCAAAGGTAATTTACATCACAGTGCTGGCAGGACAACCAATAGCACAGTGCCTGGGAGGTGTGCAGCTCCAACAAGCCTCTCTCTTTTATGGATGATGGAGAGCAATATTTAAAAAAAAAAAACAAACTATAAATTTCTATGCATGGTTAGAGGCAAGTCTGTGAGGTGGGAAAGCGGATTTACACTCAACCCACTAGCAGCATCATGAGGAGTCAGCATCCAGTGAAAAACCCCAAGAGCAGAGCCTAAGCCACCCCCTTCCTGGCTGAATTCCTCTGGCTTATTGTGGGGGAATGAGAAAAGTGGGGGAAAACAGAAAATTCATGTTTCTTTGCTGAAGAAGTTCACTGTAAACCAAGACTCCCTGGAGTCAGGGCTGCAGTTCTCACACAGCTCTATACCCTGAACTATTTGGAAATTTTCATTCAGGTTGAATATAAACAAACCTTCACTCTATCTGAGTTCAGGCAGGGGAAAAAAATCTCCCAGAAGCACAGCCTGAGTGAACAGGGTCAGTCTTCAGAAGGTCTGGAGGAAGCAAATCCTTTCCAGGTGGCACTCGGCAGATACTCATAATACCAATGGAAGCAACTAATTTCAGAGGCAAGTCACCCTACACTCTCTTTACAATAATTAAGGAGAGATAGGCACCTCAAAAAGTGGTTTGGAGAATCCTAGTTAGGTTCTTGGTGTGATTTATGCTTTGAAGAAAACTCAATTTTGCCAGCAGTGCATAAAATTTCCTCCTACCTGAGATAAGAGCCCACAGTTAGCCTGCATGAACACACCCATCTGCTGCTCTGTGCAACTCTGAGACCTGAAAATCCCAACCTCCCTGTGGCTGGGGACACAGGCCAGCATCAACCTTGTCCTAGGTCCTCAGACAAACAGGGATGGTAACATGCACTCTGTTGTCTGCCAGTTTTAATTCAAAAGAATGCACTATACCCCCCAATGACCCAAATTCTGTAAGCACTAGAAAATACAAATTTGCTAGTGGAAAGGTAATTTTAAAAGCACCCCAACAACCCCGTCACTCTTCTGACAAAACCCTCTTTTCAAACCTAAATTTTGCATGAGAAATATAGTATTGCTCTCTTCAAACAGAACAGCAGGAGGGGGGGAACTTCCTTGCCTTCACACACATCACACGCATATATGTGTGATAGTCCTATTTTACTTATTAAGGAGTTCAGCAATATGACAGGCAAAAGTGACACATGGGAGCCCTCTTGTCACTTCCGTATCACACAATGAAGAGGTTTTTCCTGCTTCCTCCTCATGTAGCTCATGGGCACACTGGTTTCAGGCTCCAATGGGAATGTTGAAATAATTGTTGTTAAATATCCATGTAAACAGCTCTTTCTCTGGTGTTTGACAACATTTTAATATCAGGAATATGTTGCAAAATATTATGAAGTTTGATAGATACAAAATCTGGGTCCATCTAATCAAAGATAGTTGAAGCAATCAAGAGCTCCTATTTTAATTATATGGGAGTTAGGGTAACTTTGGGAAACAGGCATCAGCAGCCATCAAACTCATATTCTGATGTTCATTGAACTTCAGAAGAAATATTATGCTAAATCACAATGGTGATGACATATCTTTACTCATGGATGTGCGACACAGCATCACCAGCTGAATTTCCTATTAGCTTGCACTATATACTCAAGACAATTACACAGAATCACAGAATCACAAGGGTTGGAAGGGACCTCAAAAGATCATCTAGTCCAACCCTCCTGCAAGAGCAGGGTAACCTAGAATACATCACACAGGAACTTGTCCAGGCGGGCCTTGAATATCTCCAACGTAGGAGACTCCACAACCCCCCTGGGCAACCTGTTCCAGTGCTCTGTCACTCTCACAGTAAAGAAATTCAATATAAAGTTTCCTCTGCTGGCCTCCAGTGTACAGCTTAATTCAAGTTCTTTCATAAAGGGGTTTAGTTTAAGCTGGGGATATTAAGATTGTGGATCTTTCCATAAAAGTATAACTTTTCAACTCCTCCTTAGACAGAAAATGGGAAGAATTCTACTCAGCATAACCTTAAGAGAGCTTCAGCATTAATATGGTGGGAACCAGTGTAGCCTCTCTAAATAATCTCACACCAAGCATTTCCACAGGACTTATTTTTGCAGCAGTAGCTTAATTCCAAAGCCATATAAATCTACCTGGTTTGTAAAACTACTGTAGTGCAATACAATGAAGGCCAAAACTTCATTCCACTGACAGTGGAATGACCAGTAACAGCAGAAGAAAGCAACACTCTCATATGTTTACTATATCACATTTTATACTGATGTCATGATCCACTAGCTTTTCACCAAGATGAAGTCTGACCTTCAGCTTAGTATGAATACGCAGGGCAAAGTGACCGTACCTAGACTGTTTTATTTACCGCCAGTCACTGGGTGTCACATTATCTCCCCCTGGGACATGTTCTACATTTGCTTTAAGGGTGTGTTTATACTGGAGTGTAGTGTGAGTAGACATTCCTGAGCAAGCATTTTAAAGAATATCTGACGACTGTTCGCAGCACAGCTGTGATAGCACAGACTTCAGAACATGACTGCTACTGCTGAACCCAGGACAACTGGGTGCCTCCATATCTGCTTAATTTTAGGGCTGATCTTCCTGACCCCAGAGCTGCTGACCAGAACAATCTGCCCAAAGTCCAGGAAACTTTGTAGGTCCACTCATGCTCTGATTCTCTGATCCTGTTCACAGGTCAACATGGTGAGACTGCAAGAAGCCAGAGAAACAACCAATCAGCCCATCCAGCATACCACTGTCAGCAGACACTATGAGTAAGTATACTTATTAAATATATCATGTCCTAGACAGTTAGAAGAAAGATGTATAAGCGCACACTTATCCCTAGGGTGCCCCTACTAAGACAATGGTCTGTATGCATTTAGCAGTGAGACCAGCCTGAGTTCTTAAGTATAGTCTTTGATAGTGTGGCAGCACCAGAGTACCTTAAAGTCATACTTCAAAATTGTGTGACCTCAGCATGTATATCTACTGATCAGCTTAGGATTGCTTTGACTGTTGGGCATGTTCTTTCTATTCCCTTAGCATCTGACGCATCCCTCAATTAATCCAGGCAGTCAGAGTGAAACAAACAAAATATAGGGTGTTTAACAAGAAGCAGAGGGAGCAGACTTAGATGCTAAGCCGGCATTCTACTGCTTTTCTCTTTCTGTTCAAGTAAAATAGTAAATATAACTTTTGTGCCTTCCTCTCCACAATTCATACATCTCTGTGTCTGTTCACTGCCTGTTAAGTCAATGATCTATGACTGTCCCAGAATCTGTGACTTAGAGATTGCATCATTTTTTCTGATCTTTTTATCCATGCTTAAGTAACTGTACACAGGAGGAGAGTATTTTCATGTATGTGTTAAGGTCTGTCTTTTCTCCTCCAACTCTTTTCAAGGTCCAGCGAGGCCTTCCAATACTGTTTGAATTCTTGTAGATGCTACTGGAAGTGATGTTGGTTATTCTGAGCAAAATGCACAGAAGGCACAACTGCAGTCTGATTTGAGAACACTGTCTCTCTAAAGACAGTTCTCTAAACAGAAAGTGTCAAGTGTATATTCAACCATTTCCATCAAGTATAACCAATGCAATCAGTACTATTGCAATCCTGTAAACACAGTATTGAACTGGACCTGAGACATCTGGGGTCTGACTAGCTGCATAGTGCTGAATAAACTGGTTACTTCTAAATACCTCAATTTCTTCACCAGCAAAAGAGGGATAACATTAATTTTCTCTCTAAGTAAGTCCTTTGAGATCCATTAATGAGTAAAGATAGCCACAGAAGCAAAGTTTTGTAAGTGATTATATCTTTTTAATTTTTTGGCAAGTTCATTTGTGTTCAAATCTGCTGTATTGCTGGAAATGAAAATTGTTCTATTTCAAGTCTTTGTATAGATTTTACAAATCTAAATATTCAGATTTGCTCAAATATCTTCATTTTCCTTGAAATGTACAATTTCTTATCTAACTTTCACTATGCAACACTTCAAATAACTTTGAATTGGTGGCAGTGAAGCTTGAACAGAGGAGAATTCTGGCTATACCTTTAATACTCTTAATGAGTTATTTTTATGTATCCTAATAGCTCCAAACAGTAAGCAGCATAGTGCTGTAACTGGCTATTTATTACACTTACTGTACAGAAGGAAGAAAGTCTCTATCACTTTTTTATTCACATAGATCTTCCTATAAACCAGATAGTTAAGTGATGTATTTATTTTGGTTGCAAGCCAAGCAGGAATATTTAAATCCTGCTTTTGGAAGCAAGAATTATCTAATCACTCACTAGCTTTTATAATAAAACATTTATCATGGAACATTAATCCATTAGTACTTATTTTCCATCCCATCCTTTCACTAGCACCTTGCTTTGAAGAAGGTTCAGTTTGGCTGTGATTTTTCCTTTTATCATATATCATAGTTACATGATGGGACACACCAACACTGAATTCAGAAAAAAATTTTGCACTTTGCTTGAACTTAGCACCCAGATGTTCTGCTTGTGCTTCCACTGCTAACAAAATAGTGCATGTGTGAGTTCTGAAATAAGTCTTTCATCGTTATGTACCAGGTTTTCATGGCTGTAAGGAGGCATGTGGAAACAGCTAAGAATAATTACCTGCTAAAGAAAAACCTATGTTTAACTAGCTTTGTTTTTTCACAGCTTTAATTTGCATAGCACATCACCAAACTGCCATGCTTAAGCTCTTTGGCATTAAAGGCAAAAATTAAATGCTTCAGGGGGATTTCTGCTTTGTTTTGTTTTGCCAAATTAGAGATTAAAGGTAACCCCTGAATAAAAAGTGCACTCTGACTCTGTGATGCCACATCACCTATGGTGCTGTGTGACTGATCAAAGGTTTGACTTCCTTGGGCTCTTGCTGGAGCTGGATTACAAAGCCACTGCTCAAACCAATGTCAGTTCAGGACCAGAGGGTCATGTGTCCTCGTACAGCACAAAACCAGTAAAAGGGAGTACTCAAGCAGTCTTGTTGCATTTTTCTTCAGCTTCTTCTGAAAAGAGAGAAAAAACAAATGAAAGCAAGATGAGAAAACCAGGAAAAAGCCCGAAGGGAATGTCTCCAAGGAGCCAAAAGCTCCCACAGGATGTCTGTACAACCAGGAAGACTCACCTGATCTATGGCTCTTCTGTGCTGCTCTGCCCAGCACCAGTTGGATGCCCTGGGAGGTATCTCTGGAGACACTGCAGCAGTTGAGTCAATCCTCCATTCCCCAGGGTGTGCTGGGACTGGGAACAGCAGCTCAGGCTGCAAGGCTTACCAGCTTGGGATCTCAGCTGAAGCCAAGATTGTCCCCCTTCATATATCTCAAACATTACAAAACTTAGGTATCATATGGCTCCAAATAGGGTTCTGCAGCCTGCTGCTAAACGGGGACTGCTGCATTTGTTTTTCACTTCTGTGAAGAAATTTCTAAGCCAAAATCACCCTTTTGTGGCATGCATTACAGAATGTATGAAACATCAGCGTGAAATCCTGCAAACTACTGGAGTAGATTCTTTGCAGTCCATTGGTGTAATAAATACTATGTCAAGTTTGTACAGGACATGAGCCAAACTGTTATTAATTGTAACACTGGAAGACCCTGATTCACCCCACCTCTCTGCAGATTTAACTGAAGATCCTATGTCAAGTGCTGGCTTTAGGCAGGCTGCAACTTGGGAAGATTAGTGACTTAAGTTGATGCGGTTATTAGTGAGGCTGGGGTAAGTCAAATAAAATGCACGCAGAGACAAAAAACTGATCACTAAAGCAAATGGCTTCTGGCAAATAGGGAATAAAGGAGGAGATGATTTTGAAGACCGCACATTGTTTCGGCATTTAGATACATATTTTCCCTGTTGGTTGTTAGTAGGTGAGAGCATTGTGATCTTTGGGGTCCCCAGAAGAAAGTGCTTCATGCGGCAGAAAGCAGCTGGATACAGAGACAGAAGTAGCTCTTTATACATTTCAGACTTGATGCTTATTTAGAAGTCTCCCCTATGATTTTAGGAGGGAAGTACTTTTTGTCTTCTCCTCACTGTAGGTTTTTAATCCTCAGACAATTGTTGTGCATCCTACACCTGTAACTTTTTTGGACATTAAAAGAAATTTTGTGTGCAAAGATGCAGTGCAGGTTCAAAAAAAGCAAACTGGCAATTTATCTAAACCCCCTTAAAAAGACATTTAAAATTCTGTTTAAACATTTAAAACATCTAAAAGAAGACCACAATATGTTTATTATTAGAACATGAGAAGTAGACTCCTTAAGCTACATTTTCTTAAGTTATTTGAGTAACTCTTATCTACTAATTTGTGTGGTGGTTTCATGTTTGCAAGACAGGACAAATATGTGTACATGGCTATCTCACTAGACTTGCAAAAATAGGCCTATCTTTTCAATATACTTGTATTTTCAGTAATGTTTGTATTTAAAGACACCCTTTCATATTTTTCATGCTTCACTTTTTAATTAGAAATATCTCTTAAGATTTTTTTTACATAGGTAATTAAAAAATATATTAAAAATATAATGCAGATTGAATATCATTATATTGCAATTAATGGAAGAAACTATTTTCTTTCTTCCCACAAGGTAAACATTAGCTGCATTCTCAGAACCAAGTTATCAGCACAAGAATATGAGGATTTCTTGTCACTGAAATGGTATTACGTCACCCTTTAAGTTCATTGAACTGTCAATGCAGGTGTGTTTAAGGGATCTGATGGAATTCCCTCAGCACCTACTGAGCCAAAGATTAGTTCAGCACTTGTGCCAAATACAGTAGTATCAAGGCCACTCTAACTTTTGAAGCTGGGGGCTGTTCCAATGGGCTGCTCCAGAAGCCAGAAAGATGTAATGAAGAATCACATTTATATCACCTTTCCTCTTCTGGAATCAGATTTGCTTATATAAGCAATAGCATATAGTATAATAGCATGTAGTACAATACAATATGAAACAATAAAGTACAATATAATAATAATTAAATCTAGTATTGTTGAAGAGTTATGAAATCAGGCACTGAATATTCTACCAGTTTCTGATATTAGGGGACAATTAGAACTATCCCTTTTGACAGGGTAGTCATAACTTCTCCTAATGAGACCTCTGTCCCCCTGCTTTGCTGGGGGATGTTCCTGCCTGATACAATGAGTCGTATCCAGAATAGATATTTGCACAATTTTCTTTAGAGAGGCTTATAACATATCTGTGCACTGGAGAAATTGATCTCTTTACAGTCAATGTCCACCAAGTACGAAGGTGAGATTTATGACCATTGAAGACAGGCTTTCTGCTAATTGTCTTATGACAGAGAAACTTAATCTTCCAGGTGAAACAAGGGGGGCACAAAATCACAAAATGGAATATAGAAACCTTTAGAATTAGATTTAAGTAATATAAGCATAGCGACAGACCACAGTGTCCTCTGAATAGAAATTCAAATACATTCATTTGACTAGCATTTTGTATTTGTTAATTAAATACTTTACAAAGCTTTACAGATAGGCTGGTATTTGTGGAAAAGCAAACAAACAAGCAAACAAACTTATCACGTCTTCTTTATCAAAGGGATGGATTGATAGTTAAGGTACGTCTCAGTCTTACATGAAAATTTAAATGTATTTTACTTCTGTGATTTCCCAGCTACAGCAAAGTGAACTTCTTTAGTATTTATCCTTTATTAGGCTACCTAAAGTGCCTACCATGACAGGGAATACTGCATACTTTTGGCTGTATGTGCGCAAAGACGTTATAGGAGTTCTTATACATAGGGTTTTGATAGCACTGGTAAAATATGAAAAAAATCACTCCACTTAGAAAAAAGCTACATGGGAAAAAAACAATAAAAATTTCCTAAGCAATACTATCGCATAATTGGGTTGCCTGGAATAAACTTAATTCATTAAATGTCCTCAGTTCTCATACCATTCTGTCTTAATTGAGGAATGAATTAAAGACCAGACTTTTTCCATTGCTGAATTTTCCATTGTGAAATTTGATGTGTTCATGACTGCAGAACCTCTGTTAATCAATAAATCACTATAAAATTTTGATCAATTAACTAGTCAACAGCTCATCAGACAGTTCAGTCAGAACATCTGCATTTCCTTTTGTCCTGTGTCATTTTTCAGTGAAGTAAAATGTGGCTGTTTCTGTTCCCAGATTGTTTGCTTTAAATGTTCTATGGAAGAATTATGGATTATATTTATTTACACTTCAGTAGCAACTAACATCCTTCTTCAAGCTCCAGGCTCATATTGTGCTGGGTTTTACATGAATCCATTTTAATAGGCAAGGCTGAGGGGAGAAGGAGATGCACAGTTATTCCAGGGAAGCTTGCCCGTACCTCTGCACAAGCCTGGAGGCAAAGCCAGTACCAGAGCTTGGATGCCTGGAGTCCTCACCCAGTGCGTTGCCAGCTACACTGCCTTTCCTGCAAGAGAATACAGGGTGCTCTGACCTAAGCAAACATCGTTGTTTTCAAAGACAATTTGCCAGCATGAGCTTTCCTGTAAAAGGAACGATTTTATTAGCACTCTGGGTAGGATGTCATCCTCCAATGGGATGCCTCCCATGGGGCCGTCTAACCTGCACTTAGGTGCTGCATGCAGCTGCCCTTCCAAAAGCAATGCCCCAGCCCCTTCAAAGGGAGGGATGGAGGTGGAGGGTGGTACCAAGCAATGCAGAAGCACATGTGGTAGGTGACAGTATTCTCCCTTCTGGAGAAAAATTAAATTTGCATGTCTTAGTCAATACAAAACAATTATGACCATGAACGTGGCTGTGTTGTATATTCAGCCACGTTGGTGCCATTTGGATGCCTGTCACAGGAAGTGATGGATCCTGCCTAAGAAAACAAATACAAAACTTAGCCTGACTTCTTACCTTGATGATCCTATTGAGATACCTTAGATTTCAAATCTCTTCAAGGATGCAGCGTGGAAACCCTTCATTTATTGTTATTGACATTGTTTGCTATGCTGGTCAAGGTCTTCAGTCACTTAGTGTTTCTTTATTTCTTGCAGATTTAATGTTTTTCCTCACCCTGCTGATATTTCCAAACTCTCCTGATCAAGGGAGAGTTCAAAACTGCCCTCCTGCTCCCCAGTCCAGCAGTGGCCTCTGAGCCACCCTTTGCTGTTCATGCATGGAGTATTCACAGTCCCATAACCTCTACACTTAAGAATGCAACATGTTCTGATTAATTTAAATATGTGAGCTGCTGCCTCTGCTCTTATTTCCTTACAGTGGTTCCACTTTGTCTGTATTCCTCCCACTGTTGTTTTCATCACTGTTCCTCATGAAAAGCCCTCTCCTCCATTTTTGTAATTGTCCCTCACAAATCTTTGCTGTAAAAGGAGACGAAAAGAAATATCAAATGTTGGGATTACCTACTACAGAGAAAATCCAGTATTTCAGGCATGTCTGTTGCTGATCTTAATTCTCACTCAAACAGGCATGAGTTCTTCTATCGTTTGCTAGAACACATGAGAAACAAAGTGGAGACCAGGGTGTCTTCCCCAGGGCACAAGTAGTAACACAATTTGGTAGTCATTAACCAGAGCACCATTTGAGACTTTGATTTCAAATACACAATAGCTCAGTTTCCATCTGAAGCAGCCAACAAATAAGGAAACTAGAAAACATTACCCATGATGCTTTACCTCGATACTATTTTTTTATTTTTACTTGCCTCAGAAACAAAAAACAGAGGCCAAGGAGCAATATATTGAAAAAGCTGAACCGTACCAACCTTTGAAGAATCACATACAAAATACTATTTTAAATCAAAAAGTACCTGTGTTGCTCTTTGGACCAGATTGCCAGCTGATGTAAAACAGTTCAGCTCCTTTAATCATATGGGGCTATGCCAATTTACATCAGCTGAAGATCTGTCTAATAATAATACGTGAAGCAGGGCTTCACCACATACTGTACTCAATGTTGGAAAACATCCTGTACTTAAATGCATGCAGTTCTTTAACTCAGAGTATGAGACTGGCCATATTGTTTGACATAAGGGTTAGTTTTCAGATAGCGAAATTTCAGTTGCCAGGTGCCAGAGGCAATTTATCAGACACTCATAAAATAAAGATCAAAAAGACCATCAGTCTCCCACTGCATCTGGGATCTAGGAAAGAACACTTACAGCCCCCTATCCTTTAAACAGCTCTCACTTAAAGAGCTCACTGTTTATAATAACAAGAAAAGGAGAAAGGGGTCAGGTCAAAACCAGCAGAACAGCAGGTGGTGTTATAAAGGTTTTTTCCACAGTTAAAACTTTTGTGAAATAGTAGTTCAAATGTACTCATACAAGCCTGTTTCGTATTTTTAATTTGTATTTTTAGATAATTTTTGGCTATTAGAATACAAGTCACAAATTACTTGACCTCTTTTTCTCTGCTGTTTACTCCAATATGTTACAAAAATAATCATGAGTGATTTCCTTTCATGCTTCCCTTTTGACTGAAAGCCCTTGTTACACAATACTGAACTCAGGTTTTAGATCCAGAACCAAAATTCCTCCAAAGTTCAAAGGGGTTTCGGAATAGTGTTCCTGTTCATAATCACCTTAGCTGGAATGGTGCAAGATGAGAAGTTTGGATTCAGATCTGAACTATACTATTATTTAGTATTTAATGAGCACTTGCACTCAGTCTTTGCTGAAGTCAGAGATGTGAACCTTACCTTCTGAAACATCTCACTGTCAAGGCTTTGGTGTTGCCCTCAGGTCTCCTTGGTGGAAGGAGAGAAGCATCTCTCCACATTCAAAGAATGTGTCGCATTCTGCTTTGAGTCCATCTCTTGTGACACCCTTCCTCAGAGTCAAAATAGCCAGTCTCCATGAGGTAAGAATTAGCCACACATGTTGAGAGTTGTCATCAGAAACTCACATAAGAACACTCAACAAATGAGATAAAGATATATCACTCTTCCAGAGGGGTCAGTGGGTGTCCCATGAAAGCTTCATCTCTAGTTTGCAGCTGACAGTGACAAGGTGATAAATTGTATTTACTAATTAACATATAACATTACCACTGAGGACACAAGATCAGGGTAGATCTCCCCCTGATGTACTAAAGACCTCTGTGAAGCACAGAGCATACAGAGCTCCCAGGGGCCTCAGCATTTCATGGCACTGAACATACTGGAGCAGAGGGAATGGAATTTGCTTTGACTAATTTTAATCCATTAATTTAAGTACCTGTTCAGTCTCCGTGTATAGCAAATGAAAACTATCTAAATTAATATCCTAATTACAGTTCAACTCAGATCTTGTGCATCATCCTGTAGAGGTGCTTGTCATCAGTGAGCCTTGGGAGCCCTGGCTCTCATATGAAACACCTAAATTAGATCCTTAAGGCAGGTAATGTGGATGACCTCTCTGAACAGACATAATCTGTAGTGCATGCTGTTTGCTCATGCATCTTTTCAGAAGCATTCTCTGTTGCTTTTACCCTCCACTGAGTCTAATAGTTTCTTCACCACTGCATTGATTAATGGCCAATTATTGGGAACAGAAATGCCTCCAAGTTCACAAACACAGTGCTCATAATTTTTCAAAAATGTGTATGTTTGTTAACAGCTGCTGCACAGAGGATTCAAAAATCCATGGGAAAGAAATGGTGTGCCTTGGACACAAAAGTAGAATTATTTTCAATAGTAGAATTATTTTCAATAGTGACCACAATATTGTTACCATACATCAGCATTTACTGAGGCTAGTACCCCTAATTTTCTGACTGCTATCAAGCTTCCCAAACACCTTGTCCCAGAAATCACTTTTCTATTCCAAATCATAAGTCAGGTTTCCCATCTGCTTTGGACATCCATTCAAAAAAACTTACTTGGCCTTAATCCCAGTCACTGAATTCTGTGTGGTATCCAGTATAGTGTATGCATTATTTTGAAATGCTGTAATATTGACTATGTTATCTTTGCTTTATAACTGTGATCCCATAGAGCTTTCCTTTGTATTTCCAGCATTCATTTCCCAGGCAGTTTTATAAAAATGTAATGAGGTGCTATTACTAAAGCCTATTAACTTATACAGGCTTGTTGCCTGATGAGAACTCGATTTTATTTTCCTTAAACTGCAGGCCAGATTGCAATCAAGTAGTTTCTCCAGTGAGTATCCCAACAAATTAATCATCCTATGAGATAATGTCACAGTACAGATCAGGCCAAAACTTTTCAAAGTTCCAGCAAAGACATATTTACTCTTTTCACACTAATTGGCTGTAGCAAGGTAGTTTTTTCCTTCATTTTATTGTTTCTTTTTCTCCTGTTTTTCAACCTTACTCCCAGAAATAACACCAAGATATTTATGGATTCCACTGAGCTCATGGGTTTTGATTAAAATTTCTACATAACTGAATAATTTCTTTAATTTATCTCTTCTAGCAAGACCAGCATTAGGCTTGTGCAACATGCATAGGCATGAGACCACACAAAGGAGGAGGTTTTGCATTCCAGGTCACCATCTCCAGAGGCAAAAGCAGAGCAAGGGCTGCCAAATTGGTTAGATGGGCCCCAGCTCCGCCCTGCAGCTGTCAAAGCCCTCCCACACACTGACAGAGCCAGATTTTCCCACTCCTCACTGACCTCCAGAGATGTG
Source organism: Pezoporus wallicus (assembly GCF_028554395.1). NCBI lineage: Eukaryota > Metazoa > Chordata > Aves > Psittaciformes > Psittacidae > Pezoporus > Pezoporus wallicus. The sequence continues at coordinate 1,275,429 of NW_026642654.1, forward strand.
CCGAGTATGGAAACCTGCCCAAAGCACCAAGGTGTTAGGCATTTTTGTTAAAAAAGGGCTGGAGGAAGAGAAAGACCTTGTAGTGAAAGTACAAGGCTGTCCTGGCTTCACTTCCTAGTCCTGTTGCACATTGCTGGTCTGACCTTGCATTTTACTCCCTGTATTTCTATTCTGTTTTGACTTTCTGTTTCATAAAGCAGGAGAAGAAAACTTCTGTGATCGGTGGAGAAATATAACAATCAAACTGTGCTTAGGTCATCAGCATACTTTGTAAAATTAGTGAAAAATGTGAAAAAAGAGGGGAACTTTTCAGTATAGACCAGGGAATGCAAACACCAGATTCATTATGAAATAATACTATATGTTTTGCAAATGTTAGGTATGCAGCAGCTAGGATATACGATTCTGCTCTTAGTCACCAAAGATGGTATTTCATACATACTGGGCCCCTGAGAAAATATTATCAGCCTGAATTGCAAAGAACAACATCTTCTGGCACTGTACATATCTCATGGGATTCCTTAATTGATATACTTGCAATTGTCCAAAATGTACATATTTTTGGAAAGCTACTTTCATTGAGCTGGAATTCGTCCTAAATTTCTTTGGCACCCATCTAATGATATCTGAGGTGATGTAGCAAGTATTTCACAAATACCAGACCTAAGAAAAAAATGCTACTTCAAGTATCTCAGTAGATAGGGCATTAATGGGGTGACCAAGCAACCCTTTCATGGCAGCCCTTTTAGCCATGTGAACCTAATGTGTGCATCTAGTCTACACTGTACTCCTAAAGGGGCAGTCACTTGAAAGGAGGTTTCTAAATTTCCCACACAGTCAATGAGAAAACGTGGTGTCTTTGAAGGTCTCCTTTGCGAGACTCAAGCTCCTTAAAATAGGACTCCTTCCAGTGCAGGCACAGGTTACCCAGACAGGTGAGATCGACTTTCATTTAAATGAAAATTGACCTAGTTTTATATAAGGCCTTCCCATGACATCAAAGAGTACCACTTCACATAACAGTCTCTCATATCTGTTTTTTAACATGGCTTTACCTGTGTACCTCCTTAAACCAGCTAGAAGGCAATCCTAAACAGAACAGCAAAGCCTTCAGAGTATCAAATTTAGATCTTTATCTATGTTTTTTCTGCAAACTGAATTAAAGCCTTTTGCAAAAAAGATCATCTGAACTGTTATACAACACACTACCTACATTTTCTCTCATAACGTTTCATGAAAATATACTGGATTTTTAAGCAATTCATATCTAATTGCACACTTTAAAACTCCATGTTTCCTTAGCTAAGCTGCTCCAAACTTTCATCAATTGTAGCACAGATCAAATTTTGCATGTCATTAACTTGCAGGAGTAGGGTTTAAATCAGAACTTGTGAGATTAGCACTTTTATGCGCATTGGTATGCAGCTAGATAGCTAGTTATATGCCATTTTTATATGTATCAAAAATGACATATCTATTTCTGATGTGAACCCTGTCATTAAATCAAGTCAATTATTCCTTTTTGGTATTCAAAATTCTACCAATTCCTCCCAGCACAAGCCAGGTTCAGATCTTGGCTGCTTCTTTATGCTGGCTCTGTGATTTTTCTCAGCTCTAGTTTTTCCACTCATCAAACTCATAGCTAATTTCTCCTTTCCCTCCTGCCTCTTCCCCAGCATGTCTGACATGTCTTATCATGTCAGAAGCTAGCTGCATACTCACGTCAACCAAAGCTCTGGAATACAGTTCCCACTTACCTCTGAAACCTTCCCTCTGCCCATTCCCACGGTCTCTCTCCCAGCACCTCCCAGCCCTTTAGCCTGTCTTCTACAGTTGGCTCCTTTCCTGCTCCCTGCGGTCCTTATGAGCTGCCAGCTGGCCTTCTCTCTTCTTCCTCAGAAAATTAGATACTCTTGCTGTCCCCACTACCTAATACAGAGTCAGGTTCATGTAATTCCATCTCAGAAGGAGAGCTCTAGATTCATATTTTTGCTCTTGTTTCACTATTGATGTTTCTGGAGCCAGACTCTGGCAAAGAGGAAATCAAAAAGTTGTGCACAGTCTTGATTAAAGGCATAATGAACTGGCTCATGGGCATCAGCTGCTGGATGGACTCTTAAGTTCCTTGATGCTTTTATAAACACATCACCAAAGTCTGATTTGCCTGCAGCTCCAAGTCTCCAATTTTTTATTTGGGACATAGAAGCTAGTGAAAAAACATCCAGAGTTGTCATTTAAAAATGGGAAATATTTTCTAAAAATGTTGCCAGAAAAATATTTAATTTACAAAGAAGCTTTCTCTCTCCACAGTACTTGAAAGTCAAAACTGGCCATGCAGTTTGGTGAAACACCTTAAGTAGCCATAGATTTTTTTGTTTCAGAGTGTTAATACCTAGTTTACAAATTGACAAGTGTTGATCTTCTAATGATACTGTTATTTAATGTTTCTAGACAAAGGGAATTACTTTTCTCATATGTTATGAGAACTAATCATCATGGGAACAAAAGTAAAAGTTGGCTACTGAACTAGAAGAACTAGCAGATCTATTACTTTCCTGGAAATGTTTCCTTTTAGTTGGCTAATGTGCATTATGACCTAATGATAATGCTGCACATGCCTCTATAGAAGGGATGACCTCTTTCTGTCTATTCTTTGAGCAGACAGACAAAATCTGTCTCCTTTTCAGACACCACACAGCACATTAGTATGTTTTAGCCTTTATTTATACTAGAACTGGGTGCTAGGACAGCTTTGTGATTTCCAAATTGCAGATGGTTTATGTCTGGGCCATTCAGCTTATAGCCCTCACCCATTTATATGGCCATACCCACGTGTAAAAAAGCTCTGCTCTTTGAATATCTTTTTCATCCCTTTTGATGAACTACACAAGAAAGTTGTTCTCTTAGAAGACTTATTTTGAAGGTATCTTCTGGGATTGAACTTCATTTCACTGGCGAATGTAAATGAGAAGCCATTTAATATCCAGTTCCCCCTGCACCTTTCTCCCAGATGGTGTTCTGAACCTGTATTGCATTCGTTTCCCCTGTTCAAATGAGGGGCAAGTTATTCTTACTCATCCCAGGATCATATTATTTTTGACACCCATTACATGTTGGAGGGTTCAAAGGACTCAGTTCAGTCTTTTTTTCTTGTTCTCAATCAGTGGTGAAAACTTTTCTAATTCTACAAGTGGTTCCTCTCTTTCTTTCACTCCACACACACAAACAAAGGAGAGGAGAAATACCTGGTAGCAACTCAGGACAGGATAGGGAAATTGTGGTATCATAATTACTGTGTCCACTACATGTCCCGCAGAGGAAAGTACTCTCCATCCTTCCTAGTCTGAAGCAGCAGTGTGCTTCACTGGAGACAAAGCTTGATTTAAAAAAAAAAAAAAATTCTTTAAAACTATTATGGTGCTGAAATTCCTCCCTCATAACACAGATGACACAAACATGCTATGATGCAGATCATTCTGGTTTTTCAAAATTTGCTTTGTCGTCCAGGCTGCTAAACATCTTTTAGAGCAGGACCTGTGGAATCTGAGGTTGATTCCTGGAGCAGCATCACACCTTTCATAAAGAAATACATTTTAGAGGAGGTGCAGAAAAACAGTTAAACGTGGGCTCTTGATATACTCTGTGTGTTTGTGAGGCCTGCACTTGTCTTTCTAAGACAGCAAATATCTAAAATGAACCATGGGACAGTTAGGTTTTTTGGTTATGCTGGATTATGTAGAGAAACAAGAGATTAGAGTAAAGTGCTACATGAAAAGCTACAGGCTTTACTTTCTGGTTTGGTCCCTGATTTAAAGCAGTTGTGAGTCAATTTTTTCTGGGAAACGCACAAAGAAATTTTTATTCTGCTTGTTGATTGACTGCCTCTGGCCCGAGACAGTGAAGGAAATACAGTTACTCTTGGATTATACCCAGTTTCACCATTACTGATTGATCTTCCACTGAGAAATCAGCACAAAAGGCTTGTCGTCTGCTACTGCTTGGCAGAGACCAGATAGTGGTGTCAGGATGGGACCATTATGTCAGGAAGGCAAAAACAGACTTCTCAGAGGAACTCACTTTTAATGCTAGTCTTGCAGTTCACCTGTGGTGTTACATCCTTTTCATCCTTTATACTTGGGAATACTTCATTAAATACCATGCATTGTTTAAAAAGCGGATTGCCAACTTTTTTTTTCTTTTCTTTTAAGTCTAGAGCCAGCAAAGTAACCACTTTCTAGACAACACAGATAGTTTAACTTCTGCAAATGCACTAATACTGATAGCGTCAAAGAAGGAACACGTCTCTGACAAGGACTGAGTAGACGCTGCACAGCAGATAACAAAATATTTTTTTAAATGAAGCCAAAAGAAAATGGAATAAAGATAAAAAAGTAATCAAACACTTTATAGCTGGTGGGTTTTTTCCAAGTAACAGAAATCACTGGATTAATACAAAATCAACAAGACTGCCCCACTAAGGAACAAAGTTATCTTGAGATTTCTTTATCAAATGAAACATTCTAAGAACCTGTTTTAATTAAAAGCATTACTTCTATCTTTTACCGCATGCAATCTTCTATTTGGAACAGCTTTAATAACAAATGGCAGGTATTTAAACAAATGGGATTTTAGCTGTGGAAGAGGGACGATATCTATCCATTTGGTTTGTTTAGTCCATTCACACCTTGACTGATGTCTATAGGTCTTGTTCAGATGTGGCAAAGGAACTGTATGCTTTGTTTTGTGTTGTTTGCTCTCTCCTATATAGTAGTGGCTTGATAACTATCCCATCCGCAGAAACTTGCTTACACAATGCCACTCTCTCCCCCTTCTGGTAGGAAGAGCAAGGCTGGATGCAGCCCCAGCTGTGATGAACAGCTGCAGGATTGTCCCTTCTCATAGGACGCAAATCACGGCTGCTGTGTTAATGAGGAGTCAATTCCTTTTAATTCTTCCTTCTTTTCCTCCCCCACCTTGTTTTCGCTCACTGGCAGGTTCACCCCAGCCAGGTGCACTTGGGCAGTCCTATGTTTCTTGCCACCTTTGCACTGAGGAAGCAAAAAGGTCCTTGGGGTCCTCTACTACAGAAAGGCAAAGGTTTAGCTGTACCATTCAAACATACATCCTTACTGAAAGTAGCTACCTAATTACGTCAGTAGTTAAACTTCAAGTACTATTTTGGAGAAAAGCGTGGGAATTGAGATTTGCTAGATGTGCCCCAAAGGAGAATTTGTCTGGTTGTGAAATACTCCAGCTTCTGGTATTGTTGCTCCTTTTTATTTCATACAGTAAACACATATTGCTACTCTGATGTGCCTGGTCCTTCAAATGTTAACACACAAGAGTAAACTTTTATGGTTACATGGATCAAAGGGTTGCACAAAATTAAGAACATGCATTAAGTGTTTACAAGATCAGGAATGTAATCTACTGTGCCCAAAATAAGAATTCAGAAAAGTCAGAGAAAGCTTTGCACAGATTTTCTTCATCTTGAATTCAAATGAATATGTTACAATGGCCTGAAGCTGCACATGAAACCTTTGAGTTTCCTTCTGCTTCATGAAATTTCTCTCTAAGACGAAGAACAAACAAGTTAAAGAAAATGAAATTTTGGTTCTGGCTCTGAAAAGTGAATGTCTGTGCTTAAGTTTATGAACAAAACCTTTGATGTCTGTGGGTTTACTGTATAATGTTTTGTCACACACACTGGATCTGTGTGACTTACGGCTTGGCATATTCAAATGTACTTTTTTGCAGAGCACTACTGGTCTTATATGTGTAAGTTAGCTTTCATTCTAAGGGATTTTTAGAATACCTGGATTTTGTTAAGCAATCCATACTATAACAATTCTCCATTGCAGTTGAAAAACATGGCTTTTCCAACACTGGCTGCTATACTTCACATGCATATAATATTGCTATCAGCTGCCTATTGACTTAAAAATGTTTTATTTCTCTCTCTCTTTCCTACTTAGAAAGATTAAAGGCTTAAATGTTCTGTTATACCCTACCATACCATATGTTAAGAGGAAAGACTAATTTTGGCTGCCTACAACATTCCAATCCCTATTTAAATAATATTAACTAAATGCTCAACTTGTATAAATGCTTAAATCTGCAGATGTAGGGCTTTGACTAACAAAGTCCTTTAAGGACCAAAATCTGCAATTTACTGCTTTTGAAAGGTCTGCCATGCTCCAGGGAGATGTAGTTTCTTGGTGGAGTCCTGGCAGGGCTTAGTGTTGTATTCACAGGATCTGTTCACACCCACTGAATTTCACTTAGAAAGAGATCTACGCAACTCCCCTAACCACATCATTCTGATGGTTAAAACGCTTGCAATTAAAGCCAGTTTCTGCTTTTCTCTTGCTTAACACACAACTACAAGCAAATGTTTCCACTCTTTTTTTTTTTCTCCTCTCACTATTCAAAACAGCCTTCATAAAGGTTTTAGTTTGCTGGGTGAGCTATCACACCACACAGACAAGGGTCAAAGATGAACAGAACTCCTGACATAAGGCTTCTGTCACTCATGAGCTGGAAGGACAAATTAGACAAATCAGCCCTGTAATAAGAGGATATATTCTCTGTGTGAGATACTCAGGGGAGATGACCACCTCCTATCAATTGATAGGATTCCAATCATCAACTGATGACTGGAATAGTTCAGTACCTTTTTACAGTGTGTTTTCAAGCAGGTGCTGGGATTAAGATTATAAGCATTAAATTAAGGTCTTATGTTCTCTTCTGGGTGCAGATTCAATAAATATCCATTCTTACTGAATTTGGGGTGTGTGAGCTGCTGCAGCAGTAGAGTATCAACTTCCCTGGGCTCATCAGACAGTGGCTGTGTTTGAATCTCATGCCTCAGCCTGTTGCCCAAAGAAATTAGAAAAATATTCTCTCCATCCCAGTGAACAACTTCAAAAGGTTTATGTTTATTTGCTCATTTTTTGTTTAGCTAGTGGGTTGTTATTTTGGGTTGTTTGGTTTGCTACATTTCTTCTCCCTCTGCGATGTTACACATTGGTTGCTGCTGGAGATGTGTCATCAGGACAGAACAGCACTCTGTGAGGATAGAATGCATTTCCTTGGCCAGCTGGATCTTCTGCATGAAAAGTAATGCACAGAAATACACAAAGATTTAGACTAAATGATACAGTCATCCTATCTAGCATTAAGTCTTGTCAGATATATTTATATATTGGTAGTTTAAATTATAAATATAATGCCGTTAAACTGATATTTTAATAATTATTAATTTGAAACAGGAAAAGTATAAAACCCATGAACTCTATAGCACATCCCTCTTTTTAGTCACTAAAGTTATTATTTTTATTTAAGTATTCCTCTTTCCATACTGATTCATTTGCCATTTCTTCCACATCTTAACTAGATGCTGTACCTGCTGTACTGAATGATTGACCCACACATCTATCCACTATGCATGTATTTTACAATCATTAGTTATGGGTGAGATCACATCCTGATCACAGGAAGCCCATTAATTACTCTGAAATTGTTTCAGTCTTTCCTTAGCAGTCAATCTAAATCTCTGCTTTGAAGCATAAACACATCCTTATGTATTTTTCTCTTAAAATTTGTGTCTTGCTTACAATGAAGTTCTGAGGGCAAGCAGTAGCCAATGGTGTTTTAGTGTGGCACTGTAAATGTATGTGCTCCACCATGCCTTGTAAGCACAAAGCACTCTAGCTGATGATCTACATCAGACCATACATATGGCAAGCATCAAGAAGCTATTAAACCTGCTGACTTTTAAAAAGCATCAACAAACTCTGGTCGTATTAGGTGTTGCATATGAATACCTAGTTCCATTTTGATATAGGAATTATACAGTGTATTGACTATCCTCTCAAATCTGGACTTCTTGGCCATTAAATGCCTCCCAGTACAGTCCCAGCTGCATGTGGTGAGTCACCCTTTAGATGCCACCTGTCTGGGACTGTTTATTTGTATACTTCATTGTATAGCCAGAAGGCTATATCAGGCATTTCATCTGGATACCTGAGATGGTCCTTAGGAAGATGGGAGATGTGTCAATCAGAGAAAACACGTTTCTGGCCACTCTTGGGGATTTTCTTTATAAGTAATAGATACAAGCACAGACAATCACTAGGACCTACTGCAGAATAGAGGGATACAATCATGCCTTACATTACACATTAACATCATACTACATGTTGAACAATTCTACCTACTCAGATTGCATTTGAAATTTTTGTGTGCAGTACTTTCCAGCTTTCTTACAAGTACTGAAACATATGTAGGTACCCACTGTATTCTATTTCTTTCTTTTTTTTTATTAATTGGATTTTTTTAAATTCTCTTCAAAAAAAAAAAAAAAGACCAGTAACTTTGCTTCCCATTTAAATTAATAATTTTAAAAGACAATATTTCTGTTCAAGCCTGTACCTTAACTATTTATTATTGGATACGATGTCAATTACTTGCTTCTTCCGGATTTTCTACCAGTTCTTCATCCCTGGTCATCTAATCATGTAGTACTTGACTTGGTAATTAATTCTTTTCTTTGTTTAAAAAAACAAAAGACATCTACAGTCATGTGAGGGTCATCATACTTGAATAACACTGCCAAGTGAAAAAATTATACTGGAATCTCAAAAGATATCTCATATTTCAAATATCTTAGATGTATTACATTCCCAAAAGGATGAGGAGTTCAAGGGAACAAAAAAAACCCCTCTACTTATTCAGCTAGGAGTGATGTGCATAGCAGACTCCAACTAGAACAGACAGCATTACTGCAACAGCAGACACTGTTGCCAGAGGAGAAAGGAAGTTGATCGGTAATGCTTCTCATGGAAAATTTGTATGTGCTTCCTTCCAAAGCCCTAATGTGCATGCTCCATGGAGCCTCAGAAGGACATATCTACACTGCTCACATCCACTGATGCTCTATCCAAAGGTTTCAAATAGGGCTTGCTTCCTTTCTGTCTAAGGAGAGGCTTCCACCTGACGGAAGAAGCACCAAAGGTACAGTTTTGTTCTAGGCAGAGTTCTTTCTCTCCATATGGCAAAGATAAAAGTTTATCTAATAATGGTCTGTTAAGATAGATAGGATTATCTTAGTCTGGGCTGTTAGTATAAACTGTGCTGATCTACATCAGTATCATGTTAACTTGGTGACAATTTTAGAGAATCTTCAGACTCTGATAGTGAGACACAGGATGGGGGATACAAAACCAAATTGATAACAAAGACAGTCTTCTTTTTTTTTCTTAAGTGAGTAAAAGGCAATCAATAGCAAAAAAACTGATGTTCTTGGTGATTCTTGATTTGGAAATCAGCCATTCTTACTATAAAATATATGCAAGAAGGAGAACCCCAGAGTGGTTCCACTTCATCTACATGCTTCCCATTGTTTTCGTCACTAGAGCTCATGATAAGCCTTCTCTTCCATTTCTGTCAGTCTTCCTCACAAAACCTTATAACCTCTCCATCTTTTATGATTTTATGCTTTTAAATTGCTTTAAGTCTGATGGTAAAAGAGAATGCTTAAATATATAACTGATACACCCATTCACCTTGGGATGAATGTTTATCTCTGCAGATATCATTGTATTCCTCACAATCACACGTTCGTCCCTCCAACACATATGGCAAGCAGTTGTACCATAGGGATACTACTTACAGTTTACACCTGGGAGACTCGCAAGATAGAAGTTAAAAGAGCAAAATAACGACTCTGACCTTGTCTTAGCAAGCACTACTTTTAATCAGTGAAAATCTGATTCAACTCAGAAGCATTCGACACTGTCCCACATGACATCCTTGTCTCTAAATTGCAGAGACATCAATTTGATAGATGGACAACTTGGTGGATAGAGAACTGGCTGGATGGCCACACACAAAGAGTTGTGGTGCAGCTCAATGTCCAGCTGGAGACCAGTAACGAGTGGTATCCCTCAGCGATTGGTGTTGGGACCGGTCTTGTTTAACATCTTTGTTGGTGACATGGACAGTGGGATTGAGTGTGCCCTCAGCAAGTTTGACAATGACACCAAGCTGTGTGGTTCGGTTGATACCCTGGAGGGAAGGAATGCCATCCAGAGGGACCTCAACACGCTTGTGAGGTGGGCTGATGCCAACCTCATGAAGTTTAACCATGACAAGTGCAAGGTCCTACACCTGGGTCTGAGCAATCCCAGGCACAGCTACAGGTTGGGCAGAGAAGAGATTCAGAGCAGCTCTGCAGAGAAGGACTTGGGGGTGTTGGTTGATGAGAAAATGAACATGAGCCAGCTTCAGTGTGTGATTGCATCCCAGAAAGCCAACCGTATTCTGGGCTGCATCAAAAGGAGAGTGACCAGCAGGTCGAAGGAGGTGATCCTCCCGCTCTACTGTGCGTTTGTGAGACCCCACTTGGAGTATTGTGTGCAGTTCTGGTGTCCTCAACATAAAAAGGACATGGAACTGTTGGAACAAGTCCAGAGAAGGGCCACGAGGATGATTAGGGGACTGGAGCACCTCCCGTATGAAGACAGGCTGAGGAAGTTGGGGCTGTTCAGTCTGGAGAAGAGAAGGCTGCATGGAGGAGACCTCCTAGCAGCCTTCCAGTATCTGAAGGGGGACTACAGGGATGCTGGGGATGGACTCTTCATTAGGGACTGTAATGATAGGACAAGGGGTAACGGGTTAAGGCTTAAACAAGGGAAGTTTAGATTGGATATAAGCTTAAGTTCTATACTGTAAGGTTGGTGAGGCACTGGAATGAGTTGTCCAAGGAAGTTGTGAATGCTCCATCCCTGGCGGTGTTCAAGGCCAGGCTGGACAGAGCCTTGGGTGATAACGGTTTAGTGTGAGGTGCCCCTGCCTGTGGCAGGGGGGTTGGAACTAGATGATCTTAAGGTCCTTTCCAACCCTAACTATCCTATGATTTTAAGAAGCAAATAGTATTTTCCCTGTCTTTAGAACATGCTATTCCAAAGAAAAAAGGTACTGTTAGCCCAGATTTGTGTCCAAAAGTGCTCAAGAGATGGCCCAAGTTTCTGATCCCATCTCCTTCAATTTTTATTGAAGAAAGAGGAGTGAATATTTGCATTTGAAACAGTCAGGCAGTGGAGTGTTCTAAAAAAACATCCAGACTTCAAGAAGCATTTTTCATCCAGATATTTTGAAGCCCTTAACAGAGATATGTAAGGTATATCATCCCCATTTTACATGACAGAAAAATCAAGATACTGTTGAGTTAATTCAGCTGCCTAAAGATAGCCATTAATTTCAGCTAAAGGACAGGATCAGATTTCTGGCAACAGAAGAAGCTGAATATTGTTCTTCCATTCACTCGTTCTACTGTATTTCCCCACTGCAGCATATGTCACGTTATGTGATGAAGGACAGGCCATGGGACTGTCCAGGGCACCCTTCTGCCATTCACACTGCAGATGTGTCTGGCCCTGCAGACTAATAACACCCCAGCAACTGCAGTTCTGGTGAACAAATGCAGAACTGCTGAACACTTTAAAACACACAGAAAAGCTTTAAATCACAAAGTCAGATGTTCTCCCAAAATTTCTTGTTTAAAGACCGTGAGCAGACACTGCCAAGACTGCAGAGACTGAAACAAATCCTTTACCTGTTGCAAGCTCTTGGCACAAATTACACAATACAACAGGAAATCCTATGACACAGCAGTGCATAACAGTACAGTGCCTGGTTGCAAAGAGCTTGCCTCCCACTCTCATGGCCATCAGAACAGAAACCTTTCAGCATGACTGCTCAGCACACAACAAGCACCCAATGTTATATTTAGATTGAGAAACCTTCTTTCACTCCTGCTGCCTTGAGAGACTGGAAATTGCACTGCATACAAGCCTCAGAATTAGCTCCTTGACTTTATTCGCTCTGCTAAAACACCACCTGCTTTCTCCTTCCCTCCCTCCTGATGTCTGACTTTTGTTAGCTACCATATAAAACTTTTTCTCTAATTGAAATGGGAGTGTGGTGGCTGGGTATTTCCCTGGCACATCTATCTATTCATGCTGGAGCACTATAGACACATTCACATTTACTGGCATGTTTTTTTCCTTTCTCCTTTTTAAACTTTAGACATCTGCCAGTTCCAAGATACTACACCTTCTTTTTACAGCAATGCCTTAGCTATGGAAATGCAACTTTCGTTTATTTTTTCTCCCCCATCCCCCCCCCCCCCCCCCCAAAAAAGGAAAAAAAAAAAACAACAAAAAAACAACATGCCTTTTCCTGTATTGTTTCAGTTAATAGGAAAAAAAGCCCATGCAATACCAAAAATTAGTGAGTAGCAGCACAGAAACAGATTTAACCAGAACATTTTCTCTCTTTCCAGAGCTTCCCTGCTACCATTTCCAATAGGGCTGTTCATAGCAGTCTACAGCAATGATTATTAAGAAAAAAAGACATGCTATTACAGCTCACAGTACCCTAGGATATATAGCTGAACTGCTTGCTCTGATGCTCAAACTGGTGCTGTTTATCATTTAATATTATGCGTCTTGCTATAACATCAGCAATTGCCTGATGTCAAAAGCTCTTTGGAGATAACTGAAATAGACCTTCAGCTACAAGTTTGGTTTGAAAGGTTTCATGCCTGAAAACGGAAATGCTTTAAAGCTACACTGATGATTTCCCACACCTAGCCTCCGTAATATAACATCATCTTCCTGTTAGGGCTGAGATGAAGAGATGTAAGGTGGCAGAGGCCAGAATCTCTTCTTCTTCATATCAGTAACCACGAGATCATCCCAGAACATGGCAGGAGGCTTCTTGGTTTGGTGAATGCCAGCATAGGAAAGGGAATCAAAATCCAAAACAGTTGTGAAGCAGTAGGATATCCAGTAGAAGTGCTCAAATTGGGAAGTGGCCAGGACATGGATACTAACAAGATAAATGTACAGAATATGCTCATTTTATTGCTAACTCATCTTTGTAGCTCCCTTTCTCCTCTGCACATTTTTTGCCTTTGGATGGTGTTTTCCAATAGCACTGTAACTTTTCAGTGTACAGGCCAATGGGCCACAGTGTAAAAATAAGGAAACGGTAAAGCCTGGCTTTTGAATACTTCCAGATTTCTGGAATGTATCTTTCCATTGTTCATCGTAATGAGTATGTAACAGTGGGATGACAGACTGGATAGGGGTGAGGAGATGCCGAAGGGAAGTGTAGCCACCCAGTGGTCACCCAGCGCTAAGTTACTTAGCAAGTGCTGCATGGAGAGCAAAGGATTTACTGTGATTGCTCCTTAGAGCCCATTTGCAGAAACAGCGCAGGATGCAAAATCACTTCACACTTTAGTGACTATATTTTGGCTTCCACGAGATGAAAGGAAAAACTTCAAAACTTTAACATAGGTCATCCTGTTTGCAGGAAAATTACTATACCGGAGAAATATATAATATTCCTACGATGTTATTTTGAATTTGCATTCTAGTGCATTCTAGGCTCAAGCTGAAATCAAAGCCTGATGATCACGGTTCTTTCAGTGATTTCTAATGAATGGAAACTTTGTCCTTGATGATTTTAAAATCAGACAGAGAAGAAATGAAAAATTAGTAGTGAAAATCAGAAATTAAAAATCAACAGACATATCTATTCTCAAAGCATTTATGTGGCCTTCAAAGTTACCCCAGGTAGCCGTGATTAATCGATGAGGTGAATCTCTCCATCCTGTGGTTTAATCTAGTGTCATTGACACATAGCTTTATCACCTACACTGTGCACTCTGCATTGAGGAGCTCATTGATTTAAATTCACACTGCCTCACATTGTCTAAGTGGCTATGAGGGAAATCACAGGAGCTTGAAAAACTGACAAATACACATATTAGAAACTTAGCTATTGTGAAATAACTTTTTTTTTTCCAGTCACAGTAATAGAATCCTAGATTTCAGGGTTTTTTCTTAGGTGTAACAGACAAGCTTTATGTTTTGGATTCTAAATGTCTTTGGGCACTAAACTGTCCATAAAGAATATCATATCAAATACATATTTCTCAGATATTTCATAACTGATTTTCATAAATTGGTTTCATATGATTAAAGAAGAAATATCAAAAAAGATGAGAGAATTAGCGTTATGTTAGGACATTTGATCTCAAAGGACAGTGACTGATAAAACTATACATTGTGACAAAGGATTATTTTATTAGGAATGAGCTGATAGCGTCCAGATAGCCCAGGTCAGGGTTGTAACTTAGGTTTGAGGGCAAATGGGACAGTAATATCCTGGGCTGGTTTCATGAGATTCAGGAATGTCTTAGACAGAGAATAGGCTCCTTCCAGTATTGGATAATTCTATTCAGGTCTTCTTTATTTTTCAGCTTTAATTAAAATAATTCTTAGAGGTTGCATACTCTGCAGTGTTTCCAAAAAATCCTGTAACCTTAATGGAATCTCAGTAGTAAGCAATAAATAGGCATGTCGAGTGCTGGATTCTCTGGTGTGAAGTCTTCAAAAAACCACGATCATGCTTACTGTGTTTCTGATATTGCTGAACGGTAAAATAAACCCAATTTACTCAGGCTGAATAATCAGCATTAAGCCCTTTTAAAAATCCCTACAACCTCTCTTCCTTTGCAGAATTAGTTTGCATAATTGACATAATAAACCTCATTATTCAGGGCACAAACACATCTCTAATTATTATGTTAAAATAGACCTTAACTGAGAGATGTTGAGGAAAGAGAGGATTAACCATAACTTCCCTTGAAGCATCTCCTTCTGGTCATCTCTTATTGTTGGGTACCTGCTGCTGGACTATGCAGATGATGGATCCGATTGACTGTGGCAGTTCCTATAGTCTTCTTCCCAAAGTACGTTAAGCAGTTTTCCAATTCAAAAATCTCCTCTGAGAAGGAAGACATAAACTATGTTTATAATTAACTGAAACATGCTGTCTTTCATTTATGTATTTATTTCTTCTATGGTATTCCTAGTAGGTAAGATAGTACAATTTGCTTCATAAAACGGAAAGATAACCCTCCACAGCTGAATCCTCTTTGCCAGCATCATTCACAGAAGCAGGTTCAGAGGCTTAGGAACCTGTTCACAAATATTTATTTTCCTTATTCAATCAGCTCCTATCTGTTGTAAGCCCACCTAAGAAGCGGATTTCACTCTACAGATTTAGAAGGACTTTCACAGTGAAAATGTCATGTGAAGCATGAGAGGTGAAAAGAATAAGGTTCAAAACAGAACATAACAGTTACATAAACCTTAAAAGAAAACCCAACCAAAACCTAATAGCCCTAGTAATAGTCCTCAAAGCAGCAAAGCTAATTCAGTCTGATTTTCTATTACTTGGAATTTCAGGGATAGATTCTGCAGTACCTCAGAAAGGGTTAACAATGACTGACACTCTTTAATTCATCATGTTTTTACTTATAAGGCAAACCCTTTGATAATCACATACCAGCCTTCTCCTCAGAGAGGACTCTCAAACAGAGCCTACCTGAAACTTGCAGGAGCCTGGTGTTTTTAGTAGGTCTATCTGAAATCAGCCAAGAATTTCAAAAGCTGTCAGAGATACAAACATGTCATCCCATAACCTTTGCTTCTATTGGAAACAAATAGAAAATCAATGGGAAAAAAAAATGCAAATAATAACTTTTCAAAGAACTTCCTGAGTTTTGGTTCATTTTTTAACAATGTTTGGTGGAAAATGGACTCATAGAAGACTATTTTATACAACCGTATGCTGGGCTGCATCTTAAGTGTCATCATCAGATCCAAGGAGGGAATTCTCCCCCTTTACTCCACTCTCATGAGACCCCATCTGCAGTACTGCCTCCAGCTCTGGAGCCCCCAACATAAAAAATGAGTTCAGAGGAGGAGGCCATGAAGATGGTGAGAGGGCTGAAGCACCTCTCCTATGATAACAGGCTGAGAGAGTTGGGCTTGTTCAGCCTGGATAAGAGAAGGCTCCAGAGGAGACCTTAAAGCAGCTTCCAGCACCTGAATGTCCTACAAAGAAGCTGGAGAAGAGCTTTTTACAAGGGCATGTAGTGATAGGACCAGGGAGAATGGCTTTCAGCTGAAAGAAGGGAGATTTAGATTAGATACCAGGAAGAAGTTCTTTACTGTGAAGGTGGTGAGACATTGGAACAGATTGCCCTGAGAAGTTGTGGATGTCCCATCCTTGACAGTGTTCAAGGTCAGGTTGGACGGGGCTTGGAGCAACCTGATCTAGTGGAAGGTGTCTCTGCTCATGGCAGAAGGGGTGGAACTAGATGATCTTTAAGGTCCCTTCCAACCCAAACCATTCTATGATTCTATGATTTTCTCATAGACAAGGTAAGTCCAAGACAAGTGATGTCCTTTCAACTGCCTGTAGAAAGCATAATCCTCTGACCTTGAAGTTTTATTTTTGCATTCTCTAGAGCTGTAAGCAATTTTTACTCATGGCCAAACCAGGTCTGGCTGCAACCACTACATTTGTTTCCAATTGAATAAAGTGAAACTTTTGTGCAAGTATACTTGTACAGAGTTTGTGAATGATGTACTTTAGTGATCATTCCTTCCTCAGCTGGGACAATAATTAGAAGTGGGGTCTGAACCAAGCTTCTTGGAAGCAAATAACTCCATTCTTGTATTAATTTAGAACCCAAAACCAGATGCAGCTCTGAATTTCACAAATGGGATCCCCCTGAACAATGAGCAGCATTAAAGCTTCAGACCAGGTTTCCCAAATTCAAGGATTTTAAAATCTAGCTCTTTATTTTGTGGTTTGTACCCCAGTCTCTTTCTAGAGATATTTTCAAGGTTAAAACCTAGTAACAAGCAAGCAAGTTTTTTTCATCAGAAAATATTTCTATATATCTTTCAGCTGCTCAAATTAACCTATTTGAAACACATTTGCAATTTGCTGCGACTGAGTGACCTGCTTGTGAGGCTGTATCTGATCATTTGCAGACCCTGTTAAATAACAGCTTGTGCATGACTTTAGCAGATGGTTTAGCTAACATATAATTTCTATAGGTATATAAAATAACATTTTGAATAAGAAAGCATAATGGCCTCAAGATTCTCTCTTCATTTTTGCAAAGCCATTTGCCTCTAGCTATTACAGCACAGCAGCGAAGGACCATACAGTGAAAATTATGATAGGGGTAAACTAAGCTGAATAATAACACTACTTAAGTAATACTCCAGAAACTCTACTTATGTGTATATAAAAACAAGCATTTCACAGATTGATACAAAGAGGGAGGTCTAATATTTCCAGATCAAGCAAAACAGTTTGATCAGCACTGATATGGTCATGGTTTTAAATATCTGCAGTCTCCAGAGGTGGTTTATTTTGACATAGCCATCATTAAAGCTGGTCTTTAAAAAGCATCGGCAAACAATTCCATAATTTACTTTCAGGAGATAACATATTTTAAAGGATATGCATTGTCAAAATACAGAGACAAGATTTTGCTCAACTGCACTTGGATTTCATTCCAGATGATAAAGGAACAATAACGGATTCACAGCTTATGTTTTTCAGAGTTCAGAGAGAGAAAAATTCCAGAGCATAACTTTAGAAGTAAGTAGTTATTCACCCTACACTTCATCTGTAGCAGATTGAGGGAGTTAGAGGTCCTGGAGAGCAAGAGGCTACTCTGCAATACCACGAGGGCACTCCACAGTGCCCCTTTTAATTCTGACCCCAGGATGTGCACCCCAGGTGCATCCATACACCAGGAAAGGTATGCTCTGCAATTTGCCCCAAGACTTTTCCCATCAGGGAATAAACTGGAATTATATGTGATATTCTCTCTACCTGTGGACCTGCATTTCCTTTGGAAGGAAATCCTGATGCACAGGCAAATGAAACACAACCCCATCTACTCCCCTCACAGAGCTGGAATGAGGCCATGGTGCTGTGTGAACTGAACCTGAAAGGTTTCGCTGGAGGACCTGTCAGTCCTATCATGTTTGCTCAGCCAAAGAGCCCCTGTGGGAAGTTTCTGCTTTGAATCATCCCCTAGAAGAATCCACCAGTCTCCCCCAACCATGGAGGAAACCTCAGAAGACCAGTTGACTGTGGCTAGAGTTAGCCTTTATTATCACAGAGTTAGCCTTGTTATCACATTTCTTAATAATTTATCCTCTATTAATGGCACTTTGTTCAGCTAATACTAATTATTCTGTGAACATCAGTGAATGTCTTGTGTGCAGACTTGTGGGTGTTCTGCATGTGTATTAATGACAGAATACGTCATCCTCCAGACCAAATGAATACATATCAGAAAGTTCTGCCAAAATGCCTCCTTAGATGTGTTTTTCTTAAATATTGTAAGCCACAAAAAGGGGATACAACTTTGCAAAAATGTTTACAGTTCTTACTCCATTTTTTATTTCCTATCTGCCTTACCTCCTTAAATTCTTTCTCTCAGTACTTAGGATGCTGTAGTTGTCCAGTTTGAACCTAAAGCCCATCCAAAATCATTATTAAGTAGTGGGAATAGCTCTGCTTATTGATGTCTGTGATGTGGCAGAAAGAATCCCCAGTACTGTCAGAAAACAAAAAAATAGCAATCAACTCCAGCAAATGAAGACAGAGCTATAAAACTATCAAAACATATAAAGCTATCACTGCCAGTCCTGCAACACCCACAGACATGAGTCTAATTTATATGAATTGTTCCAAGCCTCATTTACCAAGGAAAATTGCTGTCATTACAGATACATCAGTGAGTTGGTCATGAACATTTTTGTTCTACTTTTCAAATTAGAACATATTGATTATTTCATACAATATTTTTTCAAGGGGAAATGTTGGTTTTCGGAAATGGATTGAAAAACATTTGCAAATGTTTTTTGAGGTAACTAAGGCTTTGTCTCCATAAATGACCATTCTACTGCTCAAAATTACTTTTAACAGAGAAATATAAGCTACGTAAATCACGAAGTATATATTGAAAACAACCAAAATGTTCCCAAATTGCCAAAACAAAATGTTACAGCTAATCTGAACCAAACCCGTATCTTCTGGATTTACAGACCACGATGTTTTTAGATTTTGACTTCTTTGTCTTGATTCAGGACATCATAAATATTTTTCCATACTGTTACATTTGGCCAGAATGTGAAACCTATTTCCTGCCTGTTTCTTTTTTACTACCATACTGATGGCAGTTCTCCTAGTGCAGTCACAGCTGTAAGATATTGGCTCTACTGCAACTGTAAGACTGCTTTTGCCAAGATAATTCACGTCAGTTCCACAGACCCGAAAGATAACTGTCCTGCAAAACCAATGTTTTTACTTCATAGGATAACTGTAGATATATAGTTTTAGACAGACACACAAAAATCCCTCAGATCGAGCTTGTATTGTGGTGTTAGCCATAAATTTGAAGAGTAGATTTTCCCCTGTTTGCATCAACGAGTCTACTTCACTGAACATATTCCTGTAATCCACCAAAGTGCAAATGGTCTTTTGGGTCCCATGTGAGAAATTTTAATGTTAGCTATAATTCTTATTTTACTACTTGAATGTAGTGATGGGAGATGTACTAATACCATGGAAATGCTCTTAAATACTCCCCGTTCCAACCCAATGCCAGAATTATGAGATTTTAATAGACTTGCTATATTCACTTTGCTAATTTTGTGTCCTATTCCTAGTCCCTTTGTGAGCTCTTTGCTCCTGCCCCAACAGCTGTCTCACAGAACAGGTAAGATTGCTTGAATTCTTTCTCTGCTTCAGCATCTGGATGTGGGAAAAGCTAGAGAAGGGTCACGTACTGTATTCCTTTCCCCCAGATGGGTATGCATCTTCTTTCCCAAGCACAATGCTACAGCAGAAGACAGTAGCCTTCAGTGGGATTTTATGACATACCTACAAGAAGAAGTTTGGGGTCTATTCTTGAATTTTGAGGACAGATGGTATGGTACAACTCTTATCTGCAAGAGCAAGATTTCTTCTCTCCATAAGCAGAGTGGCTGTGTTGAAACACCTTCCTGGAAGCCATACGTGCCTTACGAAATCCCTACAGCAGGTCTGGGTATGGTTGAGAAGAGCCCTGCCTGGCACAGCTCCATCATGCACAGGAGCACGCTGACAGCAAAGCACTAAGATAATCATGGGATGATATCTCAGATCTTCCTCCCCATCCTGCTATCATTTACTAGTGTGGACCTACCTATCCAGCCCAGCATCCTAGCAAGAGTGGGAAGAAAGTAAATTTTGCTGAAAAAATGTTTCCAGGACCCCCAGCCATCAGGGAAAGTCTTACTGACATGAGTATAGCAGACGTCAGCCTGGAGGTTAAGACCCAGAGACAAATTCCTGACCCTGGGAATCAGTCAGTGGAGAACACCTTGAAGGCTCACTAATCCCTCACTTACAACATATAGCAAAGTTTGATGATGGTGTGGTATTTTGTCAGCATTGGTATCATGGAAGACTTTAATAGAATTATTTCACTTACTTCCCAAAATGTTAGCACTGTAATGAATTTCAGCTTGCTTGAATGAATATTGAGATTTTTTCTATTGGCTGAGACTTTTTCTTTAAGTCTATATATACCTAGGAACAAAAATTATTTATTTCTGTATTTATTTTTTACAGAGAACTTTCTAATAAAGAGGGCAGGGAGCATAAAAGATGGAAGAGAGAAGTTCAGCATTTTTAATTTTGACCCTAGCATTGCCCCTGGACAAACCACTAATCAGTTGAGTTTGCACATGATATAAATTTCTTAGCCCCTTGTGGCTAATGAGAGCCGCAGGATAATGAATCACATCACCACTTCAAAAGATAATATGTACAACCCTAATGTTTTCAAATTTCATAAAGATGACATGAGGGCAGTTGGAAATCTGCCAAACTTCAGAAGAGTTATTGAGTTATATGCACAGTATCAAGGCACAACACGCATGGAGGAAAAAAAAATGTTTTGTAGACAGAGACAGAAACTGGAAAATAATACATTAATGGATAAACAGACATACAGGGGTCCACTTTTTTTGTTCTGTGACATTTTACAGGCTGGCCGTGTCTTGTGCATGATTAATTAGTCTCCTCCATGTTATGACCCTACAATTTTTCTGAGATGGTAGATAATTCGGTTTTATTTGCTTTTCCTGTGTGTGTTACAAACCTCTTGCAACTGCAAAAAATATATCAGTGATCCCACATATAAGATCAGCAGTTTTGCACATTTGTTAACAGCTAGCAGCTCTCTGCATAAAGTAAGCATATGACCTAATAAAGTTGTGTAAACATACTGTCATTAAACATATGTAATAGCTATTATAATTCGATATATTCTTAGCTGTCAACAGGTTTTGGACTGGGCTCTGGGTGTTCTTACGTGGCAGTTCAAGCAAAGGTGGCAGCCAGCAGATCCCTGAAAAGCACCCTGCCAGCTTTCTGAGTGCTGTCTGCTGGTAGAAGAGGGAGCTTTTCAGAGGTGAAGTGAGTGACGCCCTGAGCATGCCTTCTGGGGATGCCAGCCTAGCCAGGCGAATGAATGAACTGCTGTGTTTGGGCTTGCTGTATGTGAAGATATCTCTGCTTTCCTCTGAGGCTGTCACCAGCACTGAGGAGTCCAAAATGCCATCAGAGGGAAACTTGGTAGTTACAAGGAATTAAAACTGTAGTAAGAGTTTTCTGTTTTGACTAGCGCTGAAAGTCGTGGGGTTTGTGGGGTTTGAAAGTATGTGGGGTTTGTGTTTGTCTGGTTTTGTGTTAATACTATGGGATTTTGCTTGAGCAACACCAACAATAATATTTTAGGACTTTATTTCAAATGAACCACAGGGAATGTGATTGAAAAATTCCAATAGTCAGGACAAGCCCCATTTCTATATAACTTAGCTTTGCCTTTTTACTCAGGAAAAAGCTATAATGAAAACTGAAAAGTAAATCATTAGGTTTGAAGTGTAGAAAAGGATAGGCTTCTTTTTCAGAGCTGGTGCCAGAATCACTTCCAGGTATGACCAGAAATTGGGAATTCACAGCTAAATCACGGGTTTTCATTTTGTTCTTCCTCATTTGCCATCACAACGATGAAGGACTTGGAGAATGCTTCACAGCAGAGGTTGCAATGAGGATTGCAAGCCACTTTTTAAATATAAATCAACTACATGAAAAAAAAAATTAAAAGGGCAAAAAGTGCAGATCTTTTTTTAAATCTGCCCTTACTTCATCACCACTCCAAATGGGTGCTCACAATTACTGTTTATGTGATATTAAACTCTAAGCACTAAGGAAGGAAAATCTGGCCAAAATTCGTAACAAGTCCTCTGTTTTGTCAGTGTGAAATTCTTGATAATTTGTAATGCATTTAGCCATTAATCATTTTAAAGGACTTTTAAATGGGCATGAAGTCCTTTGAGCCTTTCCCATATACAGACATTGGATCAGGGACCTTTGCTACAAATTGCTTTTGTCTGGACTTCTAATACAAAATCAACTTGAGAACAAGGGAAATACATCACTGTTAAGTTTTATTATAAGGCAGAGCCATTATAACAAATCATGGGAAACATTTTTGAGCTGCTCTATTAATAACAGCAGTGCCTGATTTCTTTGGTTTAAACTTACCTTTTTCACATTTTCTTGTGACACTTTCCAGATATAAATTGTTATGATGAAGAGTCATTCAAAACAAGGGAAAAAGCTGTAATTATGTTTCTCTTTTCTAAAAGAGAGTGGAGCAGGAGGGGGATTATTTTACACAGATCAGTGAAGGGCACCCTAATAAAGATTGGTCTGGAACATTTCTTTTTATGACAATTGACTTATCAGCAAGAGTCATTGTAGCAAATCTGGAAATTACATAATTGCCAGAAACTGTAGATATTTGGCTTGGCAAGAACCTTAGGTGTCTCTGATTTATTATTGTAAGAATCTGGCTCTGCAAAGATGAAGAAATGTTTAATGAAAGAACAGTGAATACAAATGAAACAGGCAGAGATCCTGTTTTCAGAGGCTAAATTTAACTACATTGTCACTACTACTGTAACACAAATAAACCAAACTGAAAATATCTGGGGTGGCAAACTGGCACAAAGGTCGATCTGCATGAAAATGATAATTTCAACAGCTAAATACTCATCTTTTCCTCTCCATTTTGTACTACCCTTTAAGCATGTACTCTGTGGGTCATTCATTTTATTAGATGTTATCCCTTTAGCACAGGCACGATAATAAAACTTGTTAATGAGAACATGCATTTTTTTAATCTGTCCTTCACAAGCCAGTGAAGTCTTTTCAAGCAGCAAAGTCTAAAGGTATTAGGTATTATTAAATTCAGGAGAAATGTAGGTGACTTCAAGATCAGAGTGGTGAAGCAGGAACACTGTAAGTACTTATTTTAGGTTTGGAGGATTTGCAGACCACAGCAATTCTGAAAACATACATAATTATTCTCTGTATCAGAAGACCAGGTCACCACAGAGTAGATTAGCGTGAATGTCTTTGCTTAAACCTTTGGCATCAAAGATTTACTTTGGCAAGTCCTCCAGGGCAAGTTTTGCCTTTGATAAAGTTCAGCCTGGATTATCATCTCCTCTTTAATATCTCCTTATGTTTCTTGTGTTTATCTTACTACCTCATGGAGGAGCTGCTAAGAACATCCCACAGTTTATCTGTCTTGGCATTCAGCTGGGCAGCAGCAGCTGGGATTAATGCCACCACTGCTGTTCCTCAGAGCTGTTGCAAAGGGAAAGAAATCCTGCCACAGCATGAGACCAACATTCCTATCTCCTAGAAGACACAAGTACTGGCACCGCCATCATCCATTAGACAAGAAGCTTTAAGCATGCTATCAGGCTGGAGCTTCTCTGCTGGCACTTGGACAAACCACAGTTCTGCCAGGACTGATCATCTCAGTGTTACGGAGGAGGAAAACACCCTTTTAGAGAAAATGTTTCTGTTGAAGTGCAAAACTCAAGTGATATATTTCATTGTCAGGAGATTAGGAAGAAATATAGAAAAAAGTCATATAAAATCACCTTGATATCTCCATATTTTTTCCAGAAGTCAATACTGAATAGATGTTACTGGACATGTTGGGAAAGGGGTGATATGTCAAAGAGTGTGAAGCTACCTTTGCTAAATAATGGAGATATCACTAACAATAATATTGCTCCGTATTGTTTCTGTGCCATATCTGCCCTGGTACTGTTAACTATTGAGACCACATAGACAAAGGTGTCTCCAGAGTCCTGAATACAGAAATCTTCTGCCCAGTCTTGATCCTATCATGACTATTCAAACTTCAGTTTTTTAGCAGATAGCAGTAATACACATAAGCATCAGAAAATGGAGCACCTCCAAACTATTCAGCTTGGGCTTTACAATCCAGTCAATGTAAATGGAAGTATCATGGCTTGTACTGTATGTCGTGCTACAAGAGCATTTCTTAATGGTCAAGTTTATGAAGGTTTTGCTTTCTGTTTTTTTCTCATTAGCACCAGCTGCAATACCATTCTCTCAATATATTTAATATGACTGTGGCCTTGCAGTACAGTCCAGCTCTGTGCTTGGACTTCCTTCTGCAGTTTACCTTCCTTTCACAGTTATATTCCAACTATTTCACGTCTGCATTTAAAAAAAAACAGTGGGGAAAAGAAGCACCCAAAGACAGAATTCTGCATTAGTGATCTAATGTGTGAGTTCTTTTCTTCTGAATGTGAGCAAGCCATTTTAACACATATGCCTTCCTTAACAGATTCGTATGCATTTTCAAACTCTACATTTTCTGTAGAGAAACAATAATCATGCATTTCATCTTCATGATTTATATTACAAATATATTTTACACATTTACTACTTTATAATATAAATATTTCTGCTTTTTTTTTTTATTTTCCTTGCAACCTTTCAAAATAAATACAAAGTAAAAGGCCAAGCCAGTCCTAGAATAGTAGGAAAGTCACTGGCAGGAAATATGAAATTAAAAACATTATATAATTATTACTTTAGCAGTGGCTGAGTGCAGAAAAACACGCTTTAAAGGGTCTTAGATGTTGTTTTCCTTCATTCTCCATAAGGTCATGCAATAAGACTCTAGATGATCTTAAGGTCCTTTCCAACCCTAACAATTCTATGATTCTATGATTCCATAAAATCCAATGGCAAGAGCAAGAAGGAATTTTCAGTCTCACCACTAATGGAAAGGAGATAGCTCTCCTGGAAAGGAGCAAGAGCGCCAGAAACTTTCTAGCTTTCTTACTCATTCCATAAACAACCACTCAACATGCATCCTCAAAAAACAAAAGCACCATTGCACTGCAAAAAGTTACACAAGCTGGAATCAGGTGTCCTGATGGCCCTGATGCTAGGCTACTCTCAGTGGCATCACGGGATAAGGAGCTGCTATTCCAGCACAGCATGGGTGCTTTGCAGTTAGAGTGCCCCTGGCAGCTACAGAGGGAGACATGGAGACTTGGAGCATCTCTGTAATTTTAGTGGAAGATGGAGAGGATCCTATGCAAGCAAATCATTGCTGTTCTGTGCTAAGTGAATAAATTACTTTGTTGGTAATTCTCAAAAGAATTATGAACTGAATGGTGCCCCTCATTTACTGAGGAAAATATCATTCGATGATTCCCTTGAAACCCTACATCAAGAATCGCACCTATAGTTGTGTCATTTCAGATGCATCTTGACAAGCTTTGTTAGTTAGCTTTTTGGTTTTGTTTTGGTTTTTCTTTTTTTCTTTGTTTTGTTTTTTTTGGTTTTGTTTTGCTTTGGTTTTGATTTCTTTTTTTTTAAGAAGGGAAAGGCTTTAAGACAAAACTGGACAGAGTCTGGATTAAGAGGAGATCTATATTTTTCTTTCTTTTCTTTATTTTTTTTTAATAGCTGAACCTACAAGAAGTTTTGATGATCTCAGTTCAATTCTAGAGCTTGAACCAGGAAGAAGTGTTTTGAAATGGTAACAGGACTTGAACTCCCTAATGATGAAACACACATGAGTCCCTCTTGCAAAAAATATCTCATAGTGGCTTATAGGAAAACATGTGCCTATTACAGCTTCTTTTTTCTTTTTTTTTTCTTTTGTAAAATATCAGAATGGTTAGTACAACAAACTTTATGGTTACTGTTTTCACGTATTTTTGCAGTATTCTTTATTGGGACATATTATGAAACTGGAGTCCAAATTCCCTGAAAGACTAATTTATCCATTTTTTTGTAGTATAATTTAATTGGATACTTACCTTCTTTTAGATTTCATCAGAATCATATGTGGTGCAAGGCCGGCTATTGAGAGTCTTTTTCTTGGCACCAAATAAAACCCAAGAATAAGGCTACCAGTTATTTCACAGTTTTTATATTCAGCTGAAAAGTTCTCCCATTTTCAAGTTAATACATTGTTGGCAGGATATGGATTAATAACTATATTTTAAGCTAATAGTTTCCACTTTGCCAAACTTTAGTTGTTTGCAATTTTTTAATTATTATTATTCTGATTCAACCTGGACTGAGAAAAGGCATTTTTAACTCAGAGAGTTATTTTACCAAAATTTGTTCTTTTGCCTCCTAGAATGTAGTATGGGAACAATATATTGTTTGGCTCACATTAGCATTTTGAAGGAACTTTTGCCATACTTCTGAAAATGAATTTAAATTTGCCAAGTTTTGAGGCTTTGGAAAATCTCTTTACACATGCTCAGGGGAGTTACCAAGAATATGCCGAAGATGTAATCTATACTGAACATATTCTGTACTCACCTGGATGCCCCTAAACCTTCTGCCAACATAGAATCATATCACAGAATCATGAAATGGTTTGGCTTAGAAGGGACCTTAAACCTCATACAGTTCCAAGCCCTGCCACGGGCAGGGACACCTTCCACTAGACCACGTTGCTCAAAGCCCCAGTCCAACCTGGCCTTGGACACTGCCAGGGATGGGGCAACCACAGTTTCTCTGGGCAACCTGTGCCAGTGCCACATCACCCCCACAGAAAAAAAAAAAAAAAAAATCAGTAAAATCTATTCTAGATTATCAAGAGCCTTTTTTTTTATCAGTGCTTCTGTACTCCTCAGAAGCTATTATGGTGAGGGAAACTACAACAAAATATAGGATTCCGCAGCACCCTCACCACCCACTCTCAGCAGTATCTTTTTGATGTTAATGACTGGCGAGGATTAATAAATTGATGAAATTCAGCTGAACTGGACATCTAAGGGAATTATACACAGGGTTTCTAACTTAGACAATTCTTACAGGACCAGAGGAAATCTCCTGCCCAGATATAGTGCAACCTTTCCCTTTCAAAAGAATTTGTAGGCAACCGAACATGCCATTTTCCATTTCTGAGATGGTCTATTGATTGTTAAAGATTTAATTCCTGTGGGGCTGTACACAGCCCCTTGTCACAGCACTTCTGCTGTTCCTCATTTGAGTCTCTTCTGGGACAGGGAAGGTACTTCCTGAAGAGAGAAATTCTGGTGAAACTATCTCACTACCAGCAGGAAAGACCATGAACCTTAACTCAAAGATGTCATGTGGAAGGGGATCATGTGGAAGAACTATAAAACTGATTAGAGAAGACAGTGAGAAATACCATATCCAAATATCTGTGATATTATTAGAGAAATAAGTATCACCAGGAACTGTGTCATTATGGCAGGAAATAATGGATACAGGCCGGAGAACAAATGATACCAGTAATGACAAGCACATTCATTTACATAACAAAGGCAGATCATGCACAAATGAACGTTTTTTCATTAATACCTGATTTTTATAGAGAGGAATTATTTAAAAACTAAATTTGAAGATCTATGGAAAAGTGGATTTGGGTTATGTGCTATGACACCATATTTTATGACTGCATAGTTTTCTTATATAAAAACTGACATTATTAAAAGATTTTTTGGGCAGGGAGGGAACTGCTAAATGGGACATGTGGAAACTCATTGGCTGCTGTTAATTGCTCCTGAGTCACTCAATCATCTGTTTTTAACTTATTTTTTGTTAATGACCTTAGTAATTAGCCAAAATCTTTCCTGATTTTGAGAAGTCAGCAAATTTTATCAGGTCTGCTTTTATTTATTATTAATTATTAAGTAAATGACCTTGAAAGCTAGCAGATTAAAAGTGAGACGAAATATAATGGTACAAGGCACAAGATCACGAGCTTAAGAAAAAGAACAAGAAATCTAGTATCTCAGTGGTTAACAAAAGCTGTTAAGAAAGAAACAATGATTATTACTATGTTATGCCTAAAGTACTATGAATATATACTGACTGACACACAAGTCAAGGCTTAGAAGAAGCCCATATTTCTTCTTCCTGTTCAATTGCTTACTGGCAGCTTTTTGAATCGCTGCATTTGGCTTACGTCAGTTTGTACAGAGCCTTGATGAACAGGTGGTCCATAGCCACCTGCAACAATCTGAATAGCATGTTCAGTATTCTGATAAATGTAATTCCAAGAAGTCCTGGTAAGATGTTGGTATACTCAATGAAATTTTGTGCTTCTTGATTCACGGAAGGCTTATTGGAATTGCAACAGATGCAGAGAAGGACAACTGGAGGCAGTGGGGAAACCATCTCACCAAAATAAAGGCTATAAAGATTCCCTACCACGGAGAAAAGAAAAGCTGTGTATATATTCAAGGAAATAGACTTGGGAAATCTTTTCTTGGGAATAGACTTGGGAAATCTACTTCAAGGAAACATACTTGGGAAATCTTTTCTTACTCTTCATTGCTTTTTCTACTTTCTATGCAGTGCATTATAGTATTTAGCAACCAAATCAAAATTTAGTCAAGCACCAGATTTTCAGCCACACTTTTGTGACTTGTGCCTAGCAGTGGGTATTGCAATAATGCAGCCTTCTGACTCAGGAGTTGCAGTCCAGCATAACATAAGTCCCAATTTACAATAATCTTTTCAGCCTTTGCAAGCAGAAGGGCAGTATAAGAGGACATGGCTGCAGGTCACAAAAACACTCAGTGCAATTTAATTAAAACCAAATGCAGGCAGTGGTTGGCACTATGAACAAAGAACCAGCGAAGCTGGTGATAGTGCCAACCATCACCAGATGAAGAGGCCATTGGGAACTACCAGAGCCCTGCTCTCTGCATGCTCACAGTCTTTCAGTCTGAGTCTTTCCAAACACTCCGCTCAATCCCATCTCAGTGATTCACCCTGTCTAAACACATGAACAACCCTTCCTATCAACTTGAATAGCCTCCCTCATGTCAAAGACCACTGAATTCCACACAGTAATATACATACAAGCCCAACAAACCACAGAATATGTATTTCAGAAGAAGAGAAAATACTTGCTGCGGTATGCTCACACAGCAGGAGGTTGCCAAGGTGGTACTACAGCTCATGAGGACAAACCTGAATTATTCAGTACTGACAGGAACAGACACAGCAACTCTGGGCCAGCCTAGGTTATAAGGTTACAAAAACACTTGCTAGTTGCACTATGCTCTTTACTGCTGCCACATTGACATACCAGTACCCAACGTATCTACTTTTGAAGATCCTTGGGTGAAGATCCTTGCATTACCTTTGACTGCAGTTCTCATAGACCTTTCATCTTTTGGTAAGCCTGTAGCTTCTAGCTTTTGAGTCCATACAGGGGTTGCCAGGCAGGTTAGCATTCCTACAGTATCTCTGGGGAGACTGAATATTAACCTTGTTTAAATGTCTTGTATTCAGAGATCGAGATTTGTTCCCCCCACACTGCACTAGAGTTACACACACATTTACCATAGGCATTGACCTCAGTCAGCTTAGGCTCTCCATATGAAAGAGAAGAGCATCCAGGGTGCAATTTAAACCTGCAGTGGAATGAACTGCCTTCTACACATACCTTTTTCTCTCCAGAGAAAGAACACACCTGTATGTAACCCTGAAATTTCTGTACAGGAGGGAAAACAGGATAAAAGGAGGACAGTTTGTGTGTTTTGTTCAAAGTCAGGAGCTGAAGCTGATCATCCAGTTATCTGGTCCATGGCCTACTGAAATCCCATTGTGTTTATCTTTTAGTTTTGCAATTTTATAGCACCATGTAAAATGAGGGTTGGGTTTTGTGATGCAGACATTATGGAACTATACATCACAAAAGCCTCCTACTGGAAACATTGCTTTTATCTTATTACAGTTGTTAGTCTTGTCATTGCTGCTCATATTGCTATCTTTCCATACCCTCGTGAAAGATATTCAAAACAGAGACATGTAAATACTGCTTTGGTGTAAATAATACAACTTGAAAATCTCTTTCAAAGGAACTAAAAGCAGACAGCTGGAGTATTTTCTTCCTCGATGCATGCACATTGTGAACTGGTGAACATGTCCAAGGAACATTTAAGTTAACAGGACAAAAGGAGAAGCCATAGCACAAGGAGTGCTGGGGGCCATGTGGGGGCCAAATGCAGGAGAGGGACTGACACAGTGCTTTGCAAATGCACAAGACAGCAGTCTGGCTGTCGGAAGGCATGCAGAGAGGTGCATCTGTGCAAGCCTCACACTTAATGTTTGGGCTTGGAGAGGCCTGCAAAAATCTTCCTTCTATTGAGAGGACTCAGGAAGGGAGGAGGGATGTCATATGGGGACCACCATCCTGTGTGTTCTTACAGCATCAAATACTACAGCTTCCCAAGGCTTCTTAAGGCCCTTCGAAATTAGCATAACATAAACAGTAATACATTATCATCACTTTTGGTCCTTACTCATTTTCTCCCAAATGCTTAACTTGCCAAAAGGAAAGGACTTGAACCAGAAATGGGATATACATTCCCTGCAAACAGAATCACATCGTAACTTAAATTACAGAGATGTTGTGTGCAGGTTGCTGACAGGGTTGAAGGCATAGCTTAGAGAAGCCCTAAATCTCCTCTTGTATTTACACTCCTGGCTTCTCTTTCCCCCTCAAGAGCACTTCACTAATCACTTACAATCCTTTTCTTGGAACTGCATGGTAACTGTGCAGTCTAAAGCACTCTCAATGCAATTAAAGCTTTTCTCCTTTACTAACAGGTATAATCACATTGTTCCACACCCCTTGCTTGGAGCTATTTGTGCGTTTTCTGACTCTATCCCTAGCCTTCATTGCCGAGGAATGTGTAGAAAATGTATTTTTTTCACACACTCATCAGAAACAAATAGGTTTTGTCCTCAAGGACAGTAGCAGGACGGCTGGCTATCTAAACAAAAATCATGTTTCCCAGTCTGCTATGTAGGTCCCATTATGTGGGGGTTAAAGTATAAGGGAAGGCTAGAATGAGATTTCTTCTGCATGTAGAGAGGAAAGGCAGATATTCTGTTTTAGCAAAATAGAAGATCTGTTTTTCTCTACATATGTGTGACAGGCTGTCACTGCTGCAACACAGTTCAGTGGACGTTTTTCCTTTGATGGTTCTGCTTTGCTGTTGCTCCAGCTGACCAAAGCCCATGGGACTGATCAGCTGTTGCATCAGGCGCTGTGGTGTCACTCAAGCACACGCATCACTTCATACCTTCTTCCATTTAGGAAATGGGTGGGAAACCACACTTTGCTTGAATGAATTTTCTACATATGCCTCAGAGAGGGGGGAGGAGAAACACATCAAGTAGTCTTGCTTGTTCTTTCATTTTTTAAGAACCATAACTAGCACAGTGCAGCAGGGATTAAGTGATAGATCAATGGTATTCTGTGCAAGCACACAAAAACATGACCTAAGAATCTTTTTCAATATGATTTTCTTATTAAAGATTTTAACCTAATTTAATACTTAACTTGAACCCTTCTGGAAGCTAGCACAGCCTAATAGCTAAATCATGGGAATTTAATGCAGAATAGAATATGCAATTACCAGAGTGAATTTTAGAATAGCTTAACTTCTTTTGTTATGCTAAAATGAATCAATAGGATTTCAACATTAGGTCTCAGTCTTGCACAGACATGTCCCTGTGTGGAGCTGTTTGCGTGACTGGAGCCTCCATTTATTTCTGTTATTAAAGAGATAATTGGTGCATAATGAAAAATACTTAACTGTCTCTAATATACAGAGCTGAATTTAACTTTTTTCATTATATTGTACTTTTTATTCAGCAGGACCTAGGAAGCCCATAGGGATTTGTGTATGATTTATCCACCTTCCATCTTATGTGTGGTTGTTTTGTAATGCAAATATTCTTCTGGTTGAGCTTGGAACAGGGACAAACCTTCCTGCAGTGCACCTTTTCTTTTCTTTTTTTACTTTGTTCTGGAATTGCCCACAGAGTAATTCCAGCACTGCAATAATCAAATCCTGTCCAGCCAAACCTATCATTGCTCCTGCTATTGCTGTTGGTTTACTTTAAAAAAAAAGAAGTTATGACTTTATTACTGATTATTTTCCAACTCAGAAACACCAATACAAATACTTTGTGATAGCATATGTGCCCTTTTATTGAGCCTTTTCTGATCATAAACTTGCAAAAAGATTGTAATCTTGTCTTATTTATCTTACTCAACATTCCTGAGGAGATGGCCAAGTTTGCTTGAAGCTGGACTCCTGCTCTACTGTAAGAGAAGTCACTGAATATGTCCTAGTTCTCCCTGTCGCAAACTACCAGGCGGGGCAGGCGTATTCAGCATTGGAGCTAAGGCAAAGTTTTCCAACCTTTTCAGTTAATATCTAGGTAAAAATAGTATTTTATCTGAATTTCAGAATTCCTGATATGTTTGGAAACATTGCAGTCATGTGATAAGCCTTTCTTGAGGTAAAGAAAGCTAATTTATTGCTCAGCTCAGGAAAGGTAGGACAGTTCAGTTCTAAAAAGATGATGTTGCAGATTATATATTCCTAAATAAATAAATAAATATGAAGCCTCTAGAGAGAAGAATCTACAAAAAGCTGAAGAAAGAACTTGGCAGATTTTATCCTGACAAGGAGAAGGAATAGAAAACTTCATTAATAAGAGAAATGAAATTTATATTGCAATAATTAAACAGGATTCCTTAGGAAAAAGAGATGACAGGTCAGTGAACCTCATGCTTCTCCTGTAGCAATCCCCTGTACTTGTGCTGGATTCAGCTTTCCTTGTCACCTAACCTTTCTTGAACACTGGAATGACATGCTTTAAGTGACAGAGATGAAACAGATCACCTTAAGAAAACACTAAGTAATTTATGTGGCTGTTGCAAATGAACATATCATTAAAGACCAGCAGCAAAGCAAAGCTAGGAAAAGACACAAGGCAGTTGCCATAGATTACAATGTGATGTCACAGGTTTTTTTCATTCTTGTTTTCCTGCACAAATCCATTGGGAAGAAAGGGGAGGGAGGAAAAGAGACAATGGAAAACACTGCTGAGGAGGGACCAAAACCACCTGAACAACTGTTAGATGAACTAGAAAGCATCATGAGATGTAAGATGAAAAAGGGAAGTGAATAATGCAACAGGAAGATTTCTTCAGCTGAAATACATATGCCTTCAAGGCATGATGCAGCTTCATTATGCACATCTTTGGCACACATCCAAATACTCTTTTGTCATTTGTGCTCACATTAAAACTAAATTTGGTCAATGGGAGGCAGGCAACCAAAGGAATACAGACTGCCTGAGATCCACAGTGAGGATTTGTAGGAAACACGTTTAGATTGGATATTAGGAAAAATTTTGTCACAGAGAGGGTGATCAGGTATTGAGACAGACTTCCCAAGGAAGTGGTGGAATCACCATCCTGGAAATGTTCAAAAACTGTGTAGATGAGGCCTCCAGTGATTATTGGTTAACGGTGGTCTTGGCAGTCCTGGGGTAATGGTTGTACTTCATGGTCTTGGTAAAGGTCTTTTCCAAACTACTTGATTCTATGATTCTATGTTGAAAATCACTTGGTAACTGTTTTTAATGAATCACGTCTTGAATTACAGGGTTGCATTAAAAGTACTTCTATTACCTGCAAACAGGAGGGTTTTCCAAATTATTTATCAGGCAGGTCAGATGTGGCAGTGTTGTCACACATTTTGCCACAGCAGCAGATAGATGTAGATATCAAAGGAAGGAAAAAAAAAAACAACCAAACCCCAACCAGAACTTTTTTTTTTTTTAAATTAGTAATGCACTATGAGATCCTTCTTGAACAAAAGCATATCAAAATATGGCTTGTTCTTAACGTAAGAAAATTACTGGCAGCTCAGGCAGAACTTTCTCATTTGAATAGTTATACAAGACTTCAGATTATGTGCATGACTTACTTTTCTGCACACTTACTATAAATAAAAGTACATACAAAGATAGCAACACACATTCTTTTTTTGTTTGTTTAAATGCAAGTGCCCTACAAATTAATGGGCAGTAGCAGAAAATTCCTTTCCTTTCTAGCTTAGCTCAGAAACTGTGAAGTCATTTAATTTTGGATACATTCCTATTTCTCAGACTCCCCAGGAGATTTAGTAAAAGCAAGACATTGCTCTTTTTTGGAACCCCATGGGCATTACTACATATTTTACATGTAGATAAGGCTGCTACACTCCGCATTTGGAAAGTCAAGATTTCATTTATAAGGTGCTGAAGCTGGAAGGCTTTTATGTTAGGCCCTCAATTCACAACCTCCAGCAAAAGAGGAAATGAAGGGTATGTCAGCAGCAAGCAACTGAGCACAGAAGACATCTCAGTTCAGTGCATATGTTCACACAGCTGAGTGCTATGTAGAGATACCATGTGGGTCTGGCAAGGAAAATATTTATGTTAGCATAGCACTGCTTTCAGCAGCAGCACTTCAACAGCACTGCCTGGGCCCAGTACCAAGTTACCATCTTTTGAGTTTTCAAGTGTCTTGCAAAGGTTAAAAAAGAGTGTTCCTCACTTGATTGATGTGTCTTTTCTTGGGCAGACAGGGAGGGGGGAACAAAAATAAAAACAAAGAACATGCTTAAGGACCTTTGATTTTGCTCCCGCGTAGATGCAGGGTGGTAGGGAACACAGCACAACAAGCATTCAACCTGCGCACAGCTCTGGGAAATGTATAGCCGCAAGTTCACACAGAGATGACAGTTCAGTTTTGTAGCCACCAGAGAACTGGTTCCCAACTCTTCCTGGGTTTTTTACCCCTCTTCTCCAGGGGCAAGGGATTGACCTGCAGCATTTTACCAGGAGTAGCCTCTTCTTAGAGATCACCTTCTTAGACTGATGCTGAAGTTTCTGAGCAGGACCATGGTGGTTGTGGGACCAGGAGCAGCTGTTCTGTGGCTTGAACCCTTTTTCCAGGCTCAGCCTGAGTGCTCAGCTGGGTTGACAGGCTTGCAGCTGCATAGGAAGAGGGTTGGAAAGTGGAGATGTGGCTGACCTGACTGTGGGAAAGGGAACAGGTGTTGTCAGTACCATATGACAAGCTACAGCTCTGACTAGAGATACTCCAGTGGACTACTCAGGATCAAATCCAAGGAAAACAAGCACGCCTATCAGTAGCAGAGCTACTAAAATCAGGTTTGTTAGATTTATGTTATGCCTTTTACATCTTTCCATGACAACACACACCTACAATGATCCTACCTTGTCTTTTCACATCTATCTTCCCAATACGCTACTCTCAGTACCTCTCCTTTTGCCTTATATTTCCAGTTCCCATTCCCCAGTCTGGTCAACACCCATTTCCAATTTACTCTAACCTCCCAGTTTCCATCACTTCTCTGCTTCCAGATCCCTCCTTGATTAGCAGGGCAACAATGTAGCAGATTTGGAAATTGCAGATCAGCCAGGGAGCATTGGTTTGCTGCTACATAGCAGAAAAGCAGATAAAGTAGGGCAACAAACTGCATGTTGCTGTTGATTTGCATTAAACGTTTTAAGAATTTAAATCTCTTTGAGATCTTTATCCTTCTGTCAAATTTGTTTGCAACTGAACATCACTGGGGAATGACGGACAGATGGTGTAATTACATAAGCCTTTCACTGGGTGTGGGGGGGGGGAAACAACAACTCAAAACAAAAAAACAATGCAGAACAAAACAGGCAAAAGTAGCAAAAAAAGTTATGCTCCTTTTTTGGAGACTGGGTTGAGGCAGAAAGACCAGACAATCTGATGAAGTTTATGCAGTGACCAGGGTCAGAAGCAATGTTCAGAGTATCCA
Organism: Pezoporus wallicus; assembly: GCF_028554395.1. Lineage (NCBI taxonomy): Eukaryota > Metazoa > Chordata > Aves > Psittaciformes > Psittacidae > Pezoporus > Pezoporus wallicus. The sequence continues at coordinate 1,311,455 of NW_026642654.1, forward strand.
TTCAAAATGTTGAAGAGTCCTTTGGACAGTGCTTTCATGTGCTCCAACTTACAGATACCACTGAGTCACTTGCTGCCAACAATAGCCAACACTGTACATTCACTGTGCCAGACCCCACACTAACTCAGGAGAAAATACACTTCCTTCCTCACTTTGCATTCCCTCCTAAAGCTCACCAGTTTGGGGACCTTTGCTGTGGTTCAGATAAGCACATGTGCAGAGGCAGCTGGGAGCATTTCAGAAGGGTGCACATTAGATGCTACCCACAGCTCTTGGGGGGGAATCTATTTTAGGACCACCAAAACTACACACCAGAACAACACTTCACTGTGTGTGCTGCATACACCCTGGACCCCACTACCCAAATTAATGTTTCTTCTAGGTGCTTTCAGTGTTCCTGTGTGGAACAAAAGACCACAGGTCACTGGCATCCAGCTCATTTTGATTGCTAAAATCATGACTATATTATGCAAGAACTCTCCTGGAAATATGTCACAGTTAAATCAACTAAGCCACTGCAGCGAAATAATAAATCTCTAATGGTGTAGACAAAATAATCGCTGGAGGCTGCACTGCTCCAAGCACTGTGGAGAGGAGCAGTCGGTGTCACGGCGTGGGCTGGGAAGGGGAAGCTGCCCCACGAGGAAGGGCGGCGGCTCCGGCCCTCACGAACCGCCCAATGAGGAGAGATGCTGCGGCCCCGCTGACCCTTCGCGTGTGAGAGTGGGGAAACCGCGGTCCCGCTACCCCGCCGGGCCTCCGAGTGCCAGGGGAGGGCCGTGCCGTGCCAGGCGGCCCCGGGCGCGGCAGAGAGAAAGGGAAAGGCAGTGCAAGGGGAAGTTCCCGCTGCCCGAGCAGGGTAGGGTAGGGTGGGGTAGGGTGGGGTGGGGGGGCGCCGGTCCTTGCCACCGCTTCCCTCGCCGAGCCAGGCACCATGAGCGGCTCCGGCCCGGAGGGGGTCCGGCCCAACGAGGCTGCGGGGGACGGGCTGCAGGAGGCCGAGCAGGACTGGGCGGCGGCGAAGGCTTTCTACGACAACCTGGTGTCCAAGAGACCCCGGCCGGTGAGTGCGGAAGGGCGGGAGTTAGAGCTTCGGGGGCTGCGGCCAGACGCTAACCCACTCTTGCTCCGCAGCCCAAGCCCCAGCATGCCATCACGGTAGCTGTCTCCTCCCGAGCGCTCTTCGACATGGTGGAGGAGCGGCGGATCTACGAAGAGCAAGGGGTGGAGAAGTACGTGGAGTACCAGCAGGACAACGAAAACGTCACCCTCAAACCCGGACCGGCTTTCTACTTCGTCAAGGTACCCAGACCGGGCGGCGGAGTGCGCCGGGGCGCGGAGGGTGCTGCGAGGCCAAATTTCGGGAAGAGGAGGAGCCCGAAGCCTCTTTGGGCGGAGATAATCGTGCGCCGAGGAGACCTTCTGGGGACGCGTTCTTGTGGCAGGGATCAAGCTTCGGCCGCAGCGCGCGGCAGGGTCTCCGCCGCTCCCCGCGAGGACACGGCCTTGCGGCTGCCCCACTCTGCGCTCCCCTCCGGTCCCCTCCCGCCCGCCGGCACTAATGCCGAACGCCTGCCTGCGGTCACGTAACTGCTCGTGTCGCCGGGACCAGAGTTTCACCTTCAGCATCGCGGTTGTGCCCCGCGGCGCTCCCCGGTGTGCTGCTGGGGTCGGTACGGGGCAGCCTGCGTGTTCTGCTGGGCACGGTGCACAAGAAACAAAATCAGGAAAACAGATCATCTTGGTTCCTCATTCCATTTTTATGTCTCACTTATAATAGGGCTAGTAGGACTATGACGTTCATTTTATGATTCTATGATTCTGTATTATTCAAATTACGTTCTTCTTTCTTAGTATTATTTTTTCCTTACTTTCATTGGGAATTGTTCTTGAGCAGCAAAAGAAATAGACCTCGTAGCTGGGAGACAGGGTTTAAGCAGAGGTGGAATGGAATATTTGGCTTTCAGTGCACAAGGTAAATGTAAAAGGGGCCTTCAAGAGAGCTGGAGAGGGACTTTTTACAAGGGCATGTAGGGATAGAACAGGGAAGAATGGCTTTATGATGAAAAAGAGATTTACATTAGATATTATTAGGAAGAAATCATTTACTGTGAGTGTGGCAAGTCAATGGAACAGGTTGCCCAGAGAAGCTGTGGCTGCCCCTTCCCTGACAGTGTTCAAGGACAGGTTGGACCAGGCTTGGAGCAACCTGGTCTATTGAAAGGTGTTGCTGCCCATGGCAGAAGGGGTGGAACTAGATGATCTTTAAGGTCCCTTCCAACCCAAACCATTCTATGATTCTGTAAGAAAAAATGGCCAAAGAAAGCCTAGAGATTCAGGTTTTAAAAGTATATTTTCATTACTTCAGGTTTAGTCTCGGGAATTTGAAGCGTTTTCCACATTGATCACTTTTTTGTAATAAAGAGTGAAAAATATTACTTATATCAATACCCATGCTGTTGTAAATATAACAGGTAACTGTTAAGAGCATTAATAGCACAAGCATTGCAAATGTGGTTTTAACATGAAGTATTTCATTTTGTACACCAGTGAGGCTAGACTGAGTAGTGAATTTACTGCATCTTTTCCTATCTGTAGCAGCTAGACATAGCAGCTCTGCTAGCACAGACTGTTTTCAAGCGATTTTTCAGATATCAATGTCAAATTCACTTTGAATATAAGCAAGATTTGACTGTTTAACCCCTCACACTTTGAAAATCAGAGCTGTTAGCTATGCCTAGCTAAGTGCCCCTTGCCTTCTGTTCCCTTCCGGTATGCTGTTTGTATTTGGATTCTTTATATTTTTTAAAAGATTCATAAATGCTTAGTCACAGGAATCAGTAGGCTAGAGAACTGTGGGTTTGTTGGGTGACACTTTCTAGTTGGAGACAAGGGCAAAAAGAAGTGATATGTTTTTTGTTTGATTCCTTTATTGAAATCTTAATGATTCTTAAAAGTATTTTATCTCACGCTTGTAACACTTAAGAATTTTCATCACAGGCCAGGACCTCCTTGGACAGCAAAGTGTACATGCACTGGGCAAAAAATGGCATCCCTATCTCTACTCCCCCTGTTCTCTGATACTTTAAGAAATTGACAGTGTAGTAGAGTATTAGCAGTAGAAATGGGTTATGATCACATACTGAGATATTTCCTAGGCCTTACACCAGTTCAGAGTTTTCCTCAGCACAGTCCACCATAACATAGCCATGCTTTTTATAGTGAGATTCTGAGAATTATCAAATCTGTTTTTAAACCTTAACTGGCTTGACTTTTAAAGTACCTTAATGAAAATTAACCCATTTGATGATGTTGACTTTATTGCCATAATCCCTAAGAATACCATTCAAGGGCCAAGATCCCAAAGCAGAGGTATAAATCTAGAGCATAAAGCAAGTCTTACTCCAAAGGCGTAAGATTCTAAATAAGGAGAACAGATGAATACAGAGATGAGCAGATGCAAGGTCAAGGAAATAAGAATGCCAGACTGTGGTTATGACATGTTGGCCCATTATCTTTAAAGAGATCTCAAATCAAAATCTTCCTTATTCAGTACTGCAGTTAGAAATTACCAAGGTAATCATGATTGACAGGATATGGTTTTGTACTCATTACTTAAGGACAGACAGTCTTTGAAAGCTGACCTCCTGAGCTGTGGCAGTAAATCTTGTGTAAATATGGGGCCCAAATTCACATTTGTACATGCAAAACAAGTAGTTGCACATATAAATACACTTTCTCCTTGATTTCACAAGAACAATTTTCAGGTGAACAAGGAAGCCCAAGTTTTAAGTGGGAAAAAAAAAAAAACTGGCTGATTGTCATAATGTTCAGCAATGCATTGATTTATTCTGGATGGTTATGGTGTGCCCCAGAAAAAAGATTTCCATGATAAAGTTAAATTCTATAGCTCAGCAAAAGAAACTTACTTGCTTCCTTTCATGTGAACCCAGTCAGATGACTGTTGAGAGCAGCAGAGCAAAAAGGAATAAAACAAGTTCATCAAACTAAATTTTCAAGTATTTCATGTTCTCCTTCAGGACTGTCCTATCACTAAAACCACAATGATTAGAAGCAAGGCACATTCCACTTGTCTGTTGACTCCCACATTTTTAACCTGCAGGCGCTGGAGCATGTCAATGCCCGACTTCTTGAGCTGTACCCTGATGATGAAGAACGGTTTGATATTGTCCTGATGACTAATAACCATGCCCAGGTGGGAGTGAGACTCATAAACAGCATCAATCACTATGGTAAGTAAAATAAATACTACCTTGTTGAACTGCCTACTGTTACATAATAAAATGGATTACTTTCATTTTTCTGGTTCTGACCTTTGTGAAAGAAGCTTGTTTGATACTGGCACCCATTGCTCACAGGATGATACTTATTTTGGGGTGTCAGCATAAGATAGTGTTGAACAGAATTTGGTCCAAAGCTCTAGATTTAACCTGTCAGGTGTGAGTCTTCATTTCTGAGAAGTCCTTAAGCTTTTTGTTGTTTGGTGTTTAATCCACCAAATACCAAACATCATACATACACCTTCACAGCAGTTATTTGGCTGTCTTAAGAGGTATTTTTTTAAATCCTCAAGAAGGAAGGGCTGATCAAACACTGTAGTCAGTTTTAGCCTAACTTGCTGAAATGACAGTGAACATTTTTTTCTCAAGTTTACTGTCAGTTGTAGGCTAGTGTACCTTTTCACAGATTCGTTTTACAGGTTTGTAGTGTGAAGGCACAGTCACATCTTGTGCTGTTCTTACTTTAGGTTTAACAATTGAACGTTTCTGTATGACGGGAGGAAAAAGTCCTGTTGGTTACCTGACTGCATACCTTACAAACTTGTACCTCTCAGCAGACTCTGAAAAAGTGCAAGAAGCTATAGAAGCAGGTTTGAATTGTGTTTCTTTTCCTATCTCATCTCTCTGTTGTGCTTGTTTAAAAAATGAATATATTGTGTGTCTTTCACAGAAATTAGTCCTGCTTCATCAAATGCAGAAAGTCACAACTTTGTATTGTGCAAGTTTATCACTTATTTTCGCCTAATCAAATAAAATCAGGTTATTTCTCTTTACTGTTCCTCTCTGACCCTTCAGCCTGCTGATAATGACAACTTATGGTTGATTCTGGGTAACCTGATCTAGTTGGAAGATGCCTCTGCTCATTGCAGTGGGATTAGACTAGATCGCCATTGAAGGTCTCTTCAAACCCAAACTGTTCTATGATTCTGTGAACTTAATCACCCTCTACCTTTGTCACACCTTTCTGTCTTCTCACGTACTACAGGAAATGAACTCCCATACATACCTACTTACCTCTATTCAACTTTGAATGGGGTTATCTCTTACAGAAAACAACTTAAGTGTTTTGTAAGAAGTTAAAAAATAGCAAGTAGTTTGATTTGGTGGTCTGCTTGGAATGTCTCATTTGCAGCACACCTTGGGGACTGTTCCTGTATATTCTTATATGGAATTTGAAAGAAGCATGTCTAAAAATTTACTCCAGTGGGATAGTTTCCATGCATTTGTGTTACAGAACAGCCATTACTCATTAGCTTTAGTGCTTGTTTCTGCTCACCATTTATAAAGGTCACCACATATAAGTTATTGGAACCAAACTGCTGACAGTTTAATGGATGACTTTTTAAGACATGCTCTCTGAGGTTCTCTCACGTATTTTCAGGCATTGCATCAGCTACGATGTTCACTGCCAACACAGATGTTGCTTACTCGGATACGCAGTTGAGGGTAGCGTTTGATGGGGATGCAGTTCTCTTTTCTGATGAATCAGAACAGATTGTCAAAGAGCAAGGATTAGACAGATTTTTTGAACATGAACAGCTGAATGAAAATAAGCCTCTTGCACAGGTTAGTACTTCCTGAATATGTGAGTTTTCAAAACATCTGTTAATATTCATTGCTGCTGTATTTCTCCATATTCCCCAGTGTGTATTCTTCTTTGTGGAAGCTGATTGCCCTATGTATTTTGTTTTCCAAGGATAATCTTTAAAATGCATGTTTGACATAAAAGAGCCCACCACTGCAGTCCTTTTACCAGGTCTCCCACTTCACTGAGCAAACTGCATATATATGACAGTAACTTAGAGTTGTATTTTAATTGTATCATTAGGAAAAGGAAAGCCTATTACTGATTTCCTTGATTATTTTTCTCATTGGATTGTGTAGGTAATGTTAAGCATGGGGATATACAGTTATTGAAAAAGGGTAATATCTGTGCTTATTCCCAAGCAGAACTATGCCATTTGCCTAAAAAACTACAAATATTTAAACATTAACTTCAACTGAAAAAAAAAAAAACAAACCCAAACAAAACAATTCTGCTATTGTTAAAAATGGTATAAATTCAGAATAAAAGGTTGATTTATGAAAGTATTGGACAGTGCAATGTATTACAATTTGATGCAAACTATCACTTACCTATTAATCATCATATAATTCTAATATTGTCATTAATCTAGAAAGAGTTTAATGATGTCTATGTAATAAGGTCTTTTGCTGGTTTTTGCACAGGAAAAGAAAGTGCAGCTCATGGTTCATAGTAGAAAGAGTTAGGTGTTTTTAAAGAACATTTTGTTACAGTTAAAGACTTTGAATTGTAGAAGATCTTGTAAGCCTTACTGAGAATCAGTTTCCTACTGATCATAGAATGTAGGATTATGGTTTTAACTTTTTTCCATGTAGAGAATTTGCTGAGTAGTACATCATTAGGAAAGGAACCCTGTATGTCAGTGGCAACGTGGAAGAAAGGAAAAGAATGATTTAGGGAGCTGTGGACAAATACTAAATATGCTTCTGGTATTTCCTACTTAGGGACCTTTGAAAGGTTTTCTGGAAGACCTAGGGAAACTCCAGAAGAAGTTCTATGCCAAAAACGAACGATTAAATTGTCCCATAAGGACCTTCCTGGTCACAGCCAGAAGTGCAGCGAGCTCTGGAGCCAGAGTGCTGAAGACTCTTCGTAGCTGGGGTCTGGAGATTGATGAGGCACTTTTCCTAGCAGGAGCTCCTAAAGGCCCAATCCTCATGAAAATCCGCCCTCACATTTTCTTTGATGACCAGATGTTTCACATCGAAGGAGCACAGAAATTGGGCACCATCGCTGCTCATGTTCCCTATGGCGTTGCTCAGAAATACCACAAAGCTGCATGACTGGGTGGCACAATTAACAATAAGGTTCTTAAGTCAGCCAGCCTCTAGTATAGCAATAGTTATGTCTGAAAAACTCTACATTTGTATATTGTAAGCAGTGTTTAAAGATTTAACTTCTGGCTAGAACAGCCTTTAGAGGAAATATTTTTAATGTAGGTACATTTTTAATAGAGTTATTTTAATAGCATTCTTAAGCCATTTAGATTTTTTACCTGTTTGGATCTAAGACTGTGGTTTTGATGTTAGGAAAAGATTTGTATTGTTTTTATAGCTTGAGACATATTTTGAGAGACAGAGAAAACAGTTATATTTTCTCTAAAAAACTGCTGGCAGGTTATTTATAACAAAAAACATGCTGCGATCCTAGTCCTTTACAGTTATTTCCAAAGTTACCAAAAGCACAGTTTACATATGTATACCTCTTTGTGGTTTGCTTGTTAAATATGTGTCTGGTAGATCTGTTATCACAAGGTTTCAGCTTTCAGTGCAACGTTAGCTTCTTTTATCTTGTGTTTACAGGAACCCTTTATTTTTTCTATATTGTTTTCCTATTCTAATAAATCTGGCTTTGCAATTACAGAACATTGTCATTTTTCTGTCTAGAGGTTTTAGCTCAATTTTCTATACAGTTTGTGTAATCAGTGTCTCAGACTGTAATCAGTCCCTTAACTCCTCCAGATACTTAGAACCAGAAGTGACCACTTTCAGCCAAATTTGAGAGCGAGCTAGGTGTCTCAAAGACTTTGACCCAGTAGATTTTACAGAGTTGGGTGGAAGTCTGAGATGCTGTGAGTATCTAGGCTGGGTCAAAGGCTGAAGCTTTCAAGCATACCTTTGTAGCAGCAGAGAATCTACCCTGAAATAATGCTGTTGATGGAACTACTTGTTTCTAAACTAGATTCACTTAGGACTTACAACTGTTCTGTGATGTTCATGAACTCACTTTGGCACTCTCGGATGGGTTTCCAGGGGACAGGTGCCTGTTGCAACATGAATTGAAATTTACACCACTGGCCTATGCTACCTCTTTTATGCTAGGTTCCTGTATCACAGTGTCATCCCTGTAGCTATGTGATATCCAAATGACGCAACTAACATCTGTCAGGTGGTGTTTGTTCTCTTTCTCTCCCAAGTGGATGGAACAAGTGTCCTGTTTTATTTTTATTGTTGCTTTGTATTTATACCAGAAGAGACAAAACCAAAAGAATGTGCTTTGCAGTGGGAGTAGAAGATAGTGAAGGCTTGTGATGATCTGTGGTTCCTGGAGGAATTCACTCCAGAATCTCACATTAACCTCTGAGAAAGTTTGGTCTCTTCTGTCTGGATGAAATGTCCTGTTACTGCAGAAAGCTTCATTGCATTAATGATGGTTTCCTCCCCAGAAACATAGGTAATCCTTTAAATGTTCTGCATCCAAGCCACAAAGTTCTTTGAAAACAAAGGCAAAAGCCATGATCCTACATGGAACTTGAATAGAGACCATTAGAAAGCTTTGTACATGTTCACACCAGCACGTGGTGTTGATGGGATGCACTGCAGTTTTCTGGTGTACTTGGAATTGAATAAGTGCTAGAGGCTTTGTGCCCAAAATGTATCACATTTCCCAGCCCAGCAAGGAGGTAAGGAAGACATGAATAACTGAGGCCTGGTCATTGTCTGCCAGGATGGGATAGAATTACTTTGCCAAATGGAGATGATAAAAAATGTTATTAGCAGATGTTTTTATGTGACAGCTGAGAATCAGCAAGGAAAAAAAAATATTCCTTAGCTGTGGAATATAAATTGTGTGTGTACCTTCACCACAAAAGTATGGCTGCAGATTTCAGGAACACCAGTCCTGCCTTACTGAAGCAGAACATGGATCAGCCATTCTTCATCTGTGTGTTGTCAGAGCTACAGGGGTTGGGTGCAGGAAAACAAAGGGTATACACTGTGTACAGACTGCTGGCACTTGACTCTCACTGAACATAGCAATTCAGGCTCGATACTGAAAAAAGCTGATGGAATCCTTGGTCCCTTTGGGACTCCAGAAGTTGAGTGTCTCATGCCTGACTAAGTAAGCATGTAAATCAGTGAATAAATTGGAAACTGAATCATCTGGTCTGTTTGTCTTTATTTCCAATCAACCAATCCTCCTACAGAAAAAATTAAACCTACAGGCTAGGAGGAGCTTCCAGCTCCGGTAGTACTAGAGAACTACCTTTTCCAGTGTCATTCCTGACAGCACCAAGGCATGTGTGAAGAGAAAGGGTTCACATATTAAAATTACATAGTAGAATTTACGTTCCTTGTGATAGGATTCAAATTGAAATTAACATCCAGAAGGTTAAGGTCCGCAATCAGTTCTCCTGCAATCACTTCTCCTAAACTAGTTGAGTAAAGTGCCCTTACATGTTTGTTCAGATTATGCACTGCATTTTAATTATAATGAAACTGTCCCAAGCTTGACAGCTGCTTCTCTATATCCAGCTGGCAGCACGTTGGGTAAGTGGAGCCTCATTCATTCATGCAGGTGCCTTCCAGGCTAATATGGATGTCTGGGGAGATGCAGGGTTGCCAAGTAGTCTCTGCCCATTACAATTGTTCTTTGCTGCTCTAAGACACAACTTGGCTAGTGGGTCCAAATAATTTTCAAGAAAATTCTCTGAAATGGGGTGAGAGCTGGGGGAAAGGTTTTTCTATTTTTGTAGACATAGACCAGAATCGTCTCAGTAACATTCCAGTCCACAAAACAAAACAAGCAAGTAAATAGCAACAAAACCCAACAAAAACCATCTCGCTTCTCATGGTCATGAAGATACCATGAATTTATGTCCTGGAACTTCATGACCCTAAGCCAGTCACAGTTACAACAACTGATAAAGTTTTTCAATAGAGGAATAGAGTTGAGTCCTATGGTTCTGGTCTGTCCTGTCTATCAGCTTGTTTGTAACACTGGAAGACAGACCTGTGAAAAAGAAACTGTCATCCCAGCCAAAATATGGAAGAGTATTAATGATAACACAGATCGAATTCTCTGTGGAAATAGAACTTTGTCAGGCAAAGCCAGTCCTTGTTCCCTTAGCTTCCAGGTTTGTGCACCACATCACAGTGATGAGTCCAGGTAAGACAAAAGGTAATGATGTCTCCCACTGCTACCAATTGCCATGGACAAAAATGTTGGAAATCAGCTCTTGAAGGTTGACTTCTTTTATTTTTTATTTCTTTTTGTTACAGGAGAACATATTCTCTGTGTGCGTTGGATACCTCACACCAGCTACCAAGACTTAATAAACCCATGTTCCTCTGTTACTTCACACCTCCAAGGCATCCTTAGAGTGTCCAGGGTAGCATAGTGAAACAAACCTGTGGAGGAAACTATTTCAGGTGAAAATTTGGAAATGGTAATCATTGCATGTGTTCCAACATGCACCCTTCTGTGTTCCTGGACTGTGATCTGTCCTAAGGATGCAGGAATCGGGTACCCACTGTCCCTTGGACTCCTTTGCCAGATGCTGTAACCTGTGTGGGTGTGCAGTATTACTAAACAGCACACACCCATCTCGAGTGCAACAGATAGATTGAGAAAGCAGTGCAAGGTCATTGGGCAGCAGAGGTAGGCATGTCTCTGACACCTCCCAGAGATATGATTTACTATGACAGACCATATAGGAGAACACCTCAAGCTGATTATGGCTCTTATGTCATTTTAAGAATGCCAAAAGCCACCTGTATCAGAAGCAGGCACAATGGTGTGACCTGGTTAAAATACCCTTTGGTGTAGCCATGAGTCTCACAATGGAGTAAAGAGCCAAAAATGGAGAAAGATTTTTCTGTGGTGAATACAAAGACAGGTCTCTCAGCGAATCCACTGTGTTTAAATGTGGTGCCTACACAGCCCTTGAACTTCCTGAGAAGTATGAGAGACAGCCAGAGAACACATGGTAAGGTTTCTTCAGAAAAATCTGATATGTTTCTTCAGCTGTAACCTGAACTGAAGTCAGCCTCAGAACAGACTGCAGGAGTGTGACTGTGAGTAGCATCAATTTATGACAGTTAAGGGGTGGTTACTACTGCAAATGTTTGCATCCAGACCAGCCACCAGACACCCGATGAAACATTGATGGGTTTCCTGTTGTGTTTCTTACATTCTTACACATTTCCCCAAATGTTCTAGGTCTTGACTCAAGACAGACGTGCTTATTATCAGCCAAGCTTGTTTCTGATCTCCCCCATAGACAGTTGTCTCCTGAGACTCTACTCACCTGCATGCTGGTACCTAGTCCTGATCCTGAACTTCTCCTAATTCGTGTTCTATCCTCATTGTTCCTGTCTTATTCCTAAATCTGCACTGAACTCTATCACTGAACTCTATTACTGCTGTTTGTTTTCAGGGGGGAGGGGTTTGTTGTTTGGTTGGATTTTTTTTGTCAAACATCTTTTTTTAACTTACATTGCTGTTGATAAAAATTCAGTTACTTTTAATTGTCTCTGTACATTTCTGTTAGCATCTCTCTCAGGGCTAGGGTGAAAGAGATTTTGATGATGAACCCTCAGTGGCCACTCCTGACTCCCTGGATGGGTTCATGTTGCCTTGGGTGATTTCATCAAGGTCTAGGATTAGTAAAAGCAGGATCTGGAGACATGACATGAAGTCGATGGCTGAAAACAGGTTTTGGGTTAAGGATTCAAAATTAAGTTTGCAGGTCTGAGGAGCCCAGGGGTCTCAGTGACAACAGGTGGAGAGGTCCATTTGAGGCATGAGCTACCAAACCAGCTATTTGAGGGACCCACATTATGTGCATATGTGTACCATCACCCCGTGTCAAATTGGGCAAAAGGATAAACCAGCACCTGAGAAAAAGCAGCAGCAGAGCTGGTGCCAATGTTTCTTGGTATAGATATTGGATGGATTTAGGGTCCATGCTAATATTTAAGAGACCAGTGAATGTGAGTGTGCTTGTGAGGTGAGTGAGTGGATGTACATGTATTTTCTGCAAGCAGCCTCGCTTCTTCCATGCTGGGATGGAACAGACCCTCTTAGTCCTGAAGACCACTAAATTTGGTTACCTCAAACAGGCTGCCTCTAAGCTAAGGTTGGTCCTAGAACTATGTGTTCAGCAGGTCTGACTGTCACCTCACTGGTATGCTGTCCTGATTTCCTCTGAGTGAGTTCATTTTCTTCTTATAGATTCTAGAGTAGCTATCAGAGCAGATACCACCATAACAACCTTGTAACATTCCCCAACCTTATCATTTTTGCTTGCAACATGCAGGTACCAAGACATGCTTGGCCATGTACTAACACCTCTGCTACTCTCAAACACATGATCCAGCTTGATCCAGAGTCTCAGAACGTGCTGAAATATCTAAGAAAGAGATCTGGTCTTGAAGGCAGCATGGGGGTAGGTCTCTGCATATCATTCTGACATAGTCTCTCATTCTACTTCTATCCTAAACTTTCCCAGAGCATTCCATTGGCACAAAGGCCATCTGGCATGGAAAAGTCCACGCACATGCTAATTGTCGAGAACACAATGGCTGCTTCCAAACTGCCTAGCAGGAGCTCATGAGCTGTGGGAGAGCCCTGATTAGCCCACAGCCTTGGGACAAAATTCTGCCCCAGGCTGCTGTTGCAGTACGTCAGCAGAGATGTTGCATTTCTATGCTGGGAGCCTTCTTGGCTCCACCACATCTATGGCCACAGCCTCTGTGTCTCATGCTGAAGACCCAAGGTAGAGAGAATGGCTATTGCAGAAGCATTTAGTCTGCCATGAGACTCAACGACTGATAATGAAATATTGTAAGTGCCCTCCGGGACTATGCTTGGCCTGCAACGGCCAACAAATTGCTGGAATTAAGAGGCATAATGATGATATGTGATATATTAGCAAATGAAACCAAGAAGAAAGAACAGGTGGGGATACAGGAGCTATTGCTGAAGGACGAGCAAAACTCATATAGAGCAGACCTGGTAGTTGTTAAGGAAGACAAGGCCTTAGTAATCAACATCACAGTTAGTTATGAGAGTTATGAGAGTAAATCAATACATTTCGCAACTGCAATAGCAAAAAAAAGTAAATAAATATTAACTCTTAAAAGGTTATTGGGAACTGACAAACTACACTGCTATTAAATTTATGGGATTTCCTACACGAGCATATTGGAATAGCATCAAGGCAATTATGATTTATTAATTGACTCAGACTCTCCAGTTCCTGAAAGGAAAAGGTCACACACAGGTTATCAAATAGTGTGATTTTCCGGGGCCCCTACATAAGAAGGACAAGGACCTGTTGGAGTGAGTCCAGAGGAGGCCACAGAGGTGCTCCATGGGCTGGAGTACCTCTCCTATGAAGACAGGCTGAGAGAGCTGGGCTTGGTCAGCCTGGGGAAGAGAAGGCTCCAGGGAAACCTTATTGCAGCTCCCAGTACCTAAAGGGAAAGAAATCTGGAGTGGGAGATTCTAGAAGGTGCGTAGGGATAGGACAAGGGGAAGTGGCTTTAAACTGAAAGCAGGTAGATTTAGATTAGATATTCGAAAGAAGTATTTCACTGTGAGGGTAGTGAGGTCCTGGCTGTGGTTGCCCCATCCCTGGCAATGTTCAAGTCCAGGTTGGACGGGGCTTTGAGCAACGTGATCTAGTGGAAGGTGTTCCTGCTCATGGTAGAGGGTTGGAAGTAAATGAGTTTTAAGGTCCCTTCCAACCCAAACCATTCTATGATTCTGTTATTATGTGGTGTTGTTCTTACATATATTTGTTAATCAAGCACAGTCGATTTTAAGAGCTCAATTTGTACTGTGAATTGTATGAATGGATGAATTGTAAATTAGCTGACTCTATCTATCGAGAGCCCCCTCCAGCCCCCCCTATGGCCATTTGTCATGATTGTCAAAGCCAGTATGTAGGGACAACAAAAGTCTCGGAATCACGACATGTTACCTGTTCTGCCAAAACCACAGTGACCTTAGGTTGGTAAGGTGTGCGGACCTCCCCTACTTAGCCCGGAAAAGAAGCATGTATAATTTGATATACTTTCGATAAACAGAACGAGTTCACCTAGCCCTCCGCCTAGCGGCAGAAGACTACAACCCCCACAATGCGCAGCGCCACGTTGGCCAATGCGAAGGCGTCCCCAGCGAGCCCGGTGCGGGCCCTTCGGGCGGAGCGCCGCTCGGCCCGGCGGGATGGCTGCAGCGGCGCTGGGGCTGACGCTGGGCGGCGGAATCTTGCTGGCGGCCTGGCGCTGGCTGCGCGGCGCGGCTCGGGCAGCCGTCGTGTGTGGGGCCTCCATGCGGGGCAAGACGGTCATCATCACGGGGGCCAACAGCGGTCTGGGCCGGGCAGCGGCGGCCGAGCTGCTGCGGATGCGGGCCCGCGTCATCATGGGCTGCCGCGACCGGGCGCGGGCCGAGCGGGCAGCCCGCGAGATCCGGGCCGAGGTGGGAGAGCGGGCGGAGGATGAGGGCGGCGGCGGCGAGCTGGTGGTGCGCGAGCTGGATCTGGCCTCGCTCCGCTCCGTCCGCGCCTTCTGCCACCGCGTCCTCCAGGTACGGCCGGGCGGCGGCGGGGCGCGGGCCCGGCCCGCGGGGAGAGCGGGCCCACGGGGGTGCGGTGGAGCCATTCGCCTGCCGAGGAGGCCCCGGAGTGCTTGAGCTGGATGCTGACAGCGCGGCGGCGTCCTCCAAGCTGTGTACTAATAGGTTCTTTGCTCATCGGGCAGTGCGGGTCGGGGTATGGGGTGTTGGAGGGTTCATCGCAGCGTTTGGAAGGAGGGTATAAGTAAATTGGCCGTGGATTAGTACCTGGAAGCATAAAGTTCGTACTAGTTTGTTCTGTTATAGTCCAAGCTATTCTACCTCTTTCCTGGTCTGAAAAGGAAGCACTTGCTTCTGCGTGCGATAAATGATTTGTCTTCTCTCTTAATTCATAGAACCGCAGAATGATTTGGTTGGAAAGGGACCTTAAAGATCACCTAGTTCCAACCCCCCTGCCATGGACAGAGACACCTGCCATTAGACCAGGTTGCTCAAAGCCCCGCCCTACCTGACCTTGAGCAATGCCAGGGATGGGGCAGCCACAGCTTCTCTGGGCAACCTGTGCCTGTGCCTCAGCACCCTCACAGGAAATAATTTCTTCTTAATATCTCATCTAAATCTCCCCTCTTTCAGTTTAAAGCATTCCCGCTTGTCGTATCCCTACATGCCCTTGTAAGAAGTCCCTCTCCAGCTTTCTTGTATGCCCACTTTAGGTGCTGGAAAGCTGCTCTAAGGTCTCCTCTGGAGTCTTCTCTTATCCAGGCTGAACAAGCCCAACTCTCTCAGCCTGTCTTCACAAGAGAGGTGCTTCAGCCCTAGGATCTTCAGTTACTCTACTTTAACCTGCCTTTTTTGATTTAAATTGGTGTTATAGCTCAGCTTTGTCTCCAGAGAAATAAAAGTTCATGAATGCACTGTTCACAGCTCCAACCTTCCTTCTGCCATCTCCTCAGACTCTGTCCCCCCATGCACATTTTATGATCTCTTCACCGGTTCTATCAGACTTTAGCAGATACACATTTTTGAATATATAATGTTTCTGCAGAGTTCCTGAAAACCTGAGTTTGAGGAGACCGGGTACATCCAGTTGATTCACCTGACAGAAATGCCACTAGGTGAGTTCAGCAGTGTTATTAGACACTGGTAAGCAGATAGAGGCACTGTTGGAGGCAGTATTCCTCCACTTCCATTGAAGTAATTCACTTCCATGAAAAGTGTTGTTTGGGACTCTCATCTCACCCCATCTAGCTACTCAAGCTATGAGACGCAAAGTCATGGGAAGCCAGGCTTAGTATTTCTGCTGCTGCTCAGAGCAGTGGTTAAGTACTTGTCAGCAACCACTCAGGCATCCCAGGGCATTGACTTTCAAATAGCATTTCTAAAATTTAGATATCTGGGAAAAGTCAAAGTTTTAACTTAATAGTGGTGCTTTTTGAGGTCATATTCATTCAAATCCAGCAATAAAGTCTAGCTTTCCTTCAGTGTTCTGGGAAAATATGCATACACAAAGGATATAACCCACCCATCATAAATGAAAAAAAAACCCAAACCTGTCTAACTTCTAAGAATTGCCTTTTTTTCAGTACCAGACATGAATCTGTTAGCATCTCCTTGTTGGTAAAGCTAGTACAAGTGACTTTTAAGCAAGAAGTGGGTGAAGGAAAAGAGAGTGCATGTACCTGCAGAGTGCTGCTGACACGTGCATTTCAACTTGAGTTTTTCAGAATAATCCAAGAATCTGAATTGCAAGGGGTGTGAGTTCAAGAAATAATTTCAGGAGCTGTGCCACCCAAGTTCGTGGTTTTTAACCTTTTTGGAGCTTGTTATTGGAACTGATTGTTTGGGGGATTGTTGGGTTGGTTTCTTTGGGGAGTTTTGTGGGGTTTTGTGTTGAGATGAAGAATACTTAAATATAGTCAGGATGGGGAAACAGTGCACTCCCACCACCTCACTTTATTTGTGGAATCTTTCCTCTGCACAGCTGCAGTTGATCACATCTTGCACTCCTTTATCTCACTGCAAAAAAATAAAAGACTTTTGAGATGTTGGAGGGTTTTATGGAAAAATGGAGAAAATGGAAGTGAACTAAGGAGCTACAAGGGATAACGCTGGCTATCAGAGCAGTGTTTTGTGCATTCTGTTGTACTTGGGCATAGCCACTACTTGCTTCACATTGATCATATTACTTACTCTAGATTATTTATGAGCCTTTTTATAGGTAGTGATAGGATGAGGGGTGATGGCTTTAAACTGACAAAGGGGAGATTTAGATTGGATACTAGAAAGAAATTTTTCACTGTGAGGGTGGTGAGGCTCTGGCCTCAGGTTGCCCAGAGAAGCTGTAGATGCCCTAAACCTGGCAGTGTTCAAGGACAGGCTGGGCAGGACTTTGAACAATCTGGTCTAGTGGATCATATCCCTGCCAGTGGCAGGGGACATGGAACAGGATGATCTGAAAGGCCTCATTCAAACCCACACCATTCTATGATTATAAAATATAGGAGTCTCAGCAAATAGCACATGGTGGAACTCTTGCTTCTTGAAGTGTTAGTATTGCAAAATAAATCCTTCAATTAGATTCTGCAGAAAGTTTCTAAAGCAATGTTTTTCTCAAAAGAAGAAAGAAATGTCACTTCAATGAGCAGATCTACAATCAGTACTTCTTCAGTCCTGCCCCGATTTAGTGATGGTAGCTATTATGTCCCTTTGGGTAGAGAGAAATGAGTGATGGTCTTTGGATCATGCCTCAGGGACCCAATTATATGAAACACTAAGCAACCTCAGATCCCACAGAAGTCAGTCTTGAGGTTGAAGTACTTGATGTTTTGTGTGCTCAGATGGCAGCATTGTTAACAATGCTAAGTGCGGATTTTGATTTTCACTCTATGTAGTATTGCTGCTAATGGCAGTCAAATAAAAGGCAAATGGTACAAAATTCATTTTGAGGTTCTCTATTTTTACCATAAGATAAAATGCTTTCCAGTGGCTGCATTGGGTTTAAAGAATGAACAGCAAAGAAAATTCATGCTGCTTTTTCTATAAAGGGAATACAAATTCACTTATGGTTTGTGCATGCATAAATTTCCTGTGATACTTTCACAGTCTTTTGTCAGAGGTGAGTGAAAGCATTGAATTTGGAGCTTCTTCAGGCAGCTTACTTTAATCTGGGTTATTTGTTGTTTGTTTGGTTGGGGTTTTTCTAGAAGAAGTTCCTGTTTTGGGTAAATTGGAGAGCTCTTAATTTTTGAGTGGATGCTGGAGCATGAAGTGCATTGATATATTATATTTAAATTATCTGTACCACCCTCTCTGTTGGTTACGTTTCCTGATTCTGTAGAGTGTAGCGTACCTCCTTGAGTGTGTTTTCTACCAACCTGAACCAGAATACTGATCCATCAAATAGCATGTGCTGAGCATGTCATAAATATTTCAAGACTGTCTCTTAGTTATTGAGTAGATCTGTTAAGTCTCAAGTTGTATGAATCATTAATGTTACTTTTATATGATGAGTTCTGCTCCATAGTTCTCACCAAGCAGCACAATGAGGTGATTTTAAAATAAGACACTGTTTAGAATCATTAAAATGCTGTTTTGCAAAGTTCTCCATGACATGCTCCTAGTGAGATGATGGGTCTGCAATGTAATAGTTTCTCTTCAATCCTGAGGTCAGTTCTTTTGGCTACTGCTTTCTGTTCCACATCTGTGCCTTTTGCACATTAGACCCCTTGCCTATGGCCGAGGTTCGCCATAAATTAATGTGTGTGCTTTTGCAGCACGATAAACACATACTTTTTAGAGGAAAACAAAACCCATCACAAAGATAAATTATCATTGAATTGCTATAGAAGAAGCTGCTCCTATTGATGCAGATGATTGTTTTCTTTGCCTGCATTGAAATTAGATACAGACCTAGTCTCGTACCTGTATACTGGTAGGGTCAAGTGCTCTCTTTAATGTTAGTTCAATTTAGGGTTTGTGTTTTTTTCAGAAGTGCTCTAAGAAAATATCAGGAAGTTACAATTCAGAAAACTAGGAATGAAATCATTCGTAACAGTGGCCAATGATAAATATTAAGCATAGTGGTATGTTTTGCATGACAGTTCTAAAATGGAATAATTTTTTTCTTTCCTGTCTAAAGGAAGAGCCAAGGCTGGATGTTCTGATAAATAATGCAGGAATATTCCAGTGTCCGTACATGAAGACAGAGGATGGTTTTGAGATGCAATTTGGTGTAAACCACTTGGGTCACTTCTTGCTCACCAACCTTCTTCTGGGCCTCCTCAAAAATTCTGCTCCAAGCAGGGTTGTTGTAGTATCCTCAAAGCTTTACAAATATGGAGAGATCAACTTTGAAGACCTGAACAGTGAAATAAGTTACAATAAAAGCTTTTGTTACAGTCGGAGTAAACTGGCTAACATATTATTTGCAAGGGAACTAGCCCGTCGGTTAGAAGGGACAGGAGTCACCGTCAATTCACTTCATCCTGGAATTGTCAGAACAAATCTAGGCAGATACGTGAATATTCCTTTGCTGGCTAAACCTCTATTCAACTTGGTGTCATGGGCTTTCTTCAAAACACCTCTGGAAGGAGCCCAGACTACTATTTATTTAGCCTCTTCTCCTGATGTTGAAGGTGTGTCAGGAAAATACTTCGGGGACTGCAAAGAGGAAGAGCTCCTGCCCAAAGCCATGGATGACTTGATTGCGAGAAAGTTGTGGGATATCAGTGAAGTGATGGTTGGCTTATTGAAATAAGTGTCAGGGGAATCTGCAAAACAGAATGCAGATAACTATGCAATGCATATTTGAAACACTCTAATTCTCAGTTTAAATGGTGTGGGAATGCAAGTTACTTTGCTCAGTAAGTATTAAACAAGGGAGTGATTTATGCTGGAACTCTGTTTTGAAATAAAGGACAATAATTATTAGACACAGGCATTCAAAAATGTCTGAAATAAATAGAGTTTTAGGGCGTGAATATAATTTCTGATTAATCTGCTTGGAAACTCATGTTTTACAAACAAAAATTAAGCAAAACTGTTTTGCAATGCATATGTATATTTGTCATGTTGCACTACTTGCAGTTGGACAATGCAGGGTACTGATGGTGAAACACTTCTATAAAAAAGTTTTGAAAATAGGTCTTAATAATAATACGTTGTTGTCTTTTTTTTGAGCCATCACCATGAAGAATGGAGTAAACAGTTCTACTGCTACCTTACACTTGAATTGTTCAGGCCTCAGTGCTGTTGGATTGTTCAGGCTTCAGTGCTGTTGGCAGCCTTATGGCACAGTGAACAAAACTGTTGAGCTGCATACAGTTTAGCTGTGAAGCACAAAGGCTTTTTTTAGTGGTCACTGTTACTCAGTGAGTATATACACTTGGTTGTGTGAACTATGTTTTTATTTTCATGTGTGCTGAACTTGCTATTTCTTGATATGCAGACACGCATTAAAAATGTACTTGACACTCTCATTATAGTCTTTATAAGGCTTTGCATGTAATGAACTGTCTGCATTCAAAGTTCGTAAGACTTCGCCCAAACTGAAGAGAATACGCTTTTCAGTGTGTGTTTGGCTTGGCTGATGGCACTTTAACTCAGTAAGGAGATTAGTTAAGTCTGTATCATGCAGCTTACTGAATATTAATGAATATTCTTTTAAATAAAAAATCTTTTAAAAAAAGATTTAGCATTCATTCTTTCACTGTGAAAGATAGATCAGCAACCAACAGTCCAGACATGGTCACTTTGTTATAAAGCAGAAAATTCACCTGTACTAGTACACCTTTTGTGAAGGGTTGGGAGAAATAAAATGGGCTCCAAATAAATACATGGGTATTATGTAATGCTATGGTGACTTTTTTTTTAATTCATACAACTTGTGGATTCATATTGATATTTATGACTTCTTATTTTGCTCTACATTTATAATATTTTCTAGCAGTTAAGATCATAGAATCATAGAATGTTTTGGGTTGGAAGGGACCTTAAAGATCATCTGGTTCCAACCCCCCTGCCATGGCAAGGACACCTTCTGCTAGACCAGATTGCTCAAAGTCCCGTCTAACCTGGCCTTGAACACTGCCAGGGGTGCGGCAGCCACAGCTTCTCTGGGCAACCTGTGCCAGTGCCTCACCACTCTCATAGTAAACAGTTTCTTCCTATCTAACCTCTGCCAGCTTGAAGCTGACAGTGAAGGAATCTCAGTGTGCAAGAGCAACATGCTCCTCTTTCAGCTTAAAGCCATTCCTCCTTGATCGATCCCTACCTGTCCTTGTAAAAAGTCCCCCCATACTTCTTGTAGGCACCTTTAGGTATTGGAAGGCTGCTTTAAGGTATATAGAATAAGTATGGAAGAACAGCTACAGGCTGGGCAGAGAAGAGATCCAGAGCAGCCCTTCGGAGAAGGACTTGGGGGAGTTGGTTGATGAGAAAACGAACATGTGCTGGCAGTGTGTGCTCGCAGCCCAGAACGCCAACCATATCCTGGGCTGCATCACAAGGAGCATGACCAGCAGGTCAAAGGAGGTGATCCTGCCCCTTTACTCTGCTCTGGTGAGACCTCACCTGGAGTGTTGTGTGCAGTTCTGGTGTCCTCAACATAAAAAGGACATGGAACTGGTGGAACAAATCCAGAGGATGGCCACGAGGATGATCAGGGGACTGGAGCACCTCCTGTGTGAAGACAGGCTGAGGAAGTTGGGGCTGTTCATCCTGGAGAAGAGAAGGCTGCGTGGAAACCTCATAGCAGCCTTCCAGTATCTGAAGGCAGCCTATGAGGGTGCTGGGGATGGACTCTTCATTAGGGACTGTAATGATAGGCCAAGGGGTAATGGGTTAAAGCTTAAATAGGGGAAGTTTAGACTGGATATAAGGAGGAAGTTCTTTACTGTGAGGGTGATGAGGCACTGGAATGGGTTGCCCAAGGAAGTTGTGAATGCTTCATCCCTGGCGGTGTTCAAGGCCAGGTTGGACAGAGCCTTGGGTGAGATGGTTTAGTGTGAGATGCCCCTGCCTGTGGCAGGGGGATTGGAACTAGATGATCTTAAGGTCCTTTCCAACCCAAACTATTCTATGAGTCTATGATTCTATGATTTAGAATGATTGTTTACTTGGACTCTCGGCATAACTTTTGCACAGTGGACTGGATCTCATGTAGCCTTACGCTTCACAGAAGACTGCTCTGAGTGAGTGACTTGGGTGGGGGTGGGAGGCAAGCTGTGAAGTGGAGCAGGTTTTTAAGATCTTGTAAAGTGGAGCTTTGCACTGCTTACTGTAAGGCACAATGTAGAGATGGGTGTCCTGTCAACATACTCGAGTGCTGAGGAAAGTCCTCTGAGTAATGCCAGAGGGAGGTGTGTAACATGCTTAGAGAAGTTCTGCTTTGATCTTCAGTGTTGCATTTCACATTTTCATTCTAAATTCTTCTAAACAGCTGCATGGAGCACCTTTAAACAGCTAGCTAAAGAATTAAAAGTTCATTAAGGTCTCTGTAAAAACACAGGGAAGTCAAGCCAAATTTGTGTTTTCAATACTACTGTGGCAAATCTAAAGGAACGCTATTGTTTCACTGCTGAAACATGTTACACCTCTTGCAAGGAAAGCCTTGGATGCAAAAGTGGAAGATGGAGAAGATAGCTAGTCCGAAAATACTGTAATAAAGAACTGCACCAAAACTGGCTGAAGAGCAGAGAAATACATAGTTTTTCAGACTGAATGACCAACATAAGATGTGCACTTGCCTTCTAAACAGCAAAGGTGGGTTTGTACTGAAATAAGAGGTGTGTAATAAACGAAGCCTTGGGTGAGATGGTTTAGTATGAGGTGTCCCTGCCCATGCCAGGGGGGTTGGAACTAGATGATCTCAAGGTCCTTTCCAACTATTCTATGATTCTGTGTCGCAGGCTTGCATAACATGTAATACTTCATACATCTGCTAAGTGCTTGTTTTCATTTTCTTCTGAGATTACATTTCTGCAATCATAACTAAATTAAAGCCCTCCTTCCAGAGTGGGAGAGTGATCACATGACACCTGTAATGGAATGTTAATGAATTAATGCCTGAAAACAATTAGAAGGGTGGATTATTAGGAATTTACAAAAAGGTAAGCTTTTTTTCAACATCTGAAAGCAGTAAGTTTTGTCACTTCCAAGGTTGAATGTAATTTAGCCTCTGCAGACAAGAAGACTTTGATTAATCTCTTGAGACTGCTGCTAGTGTTTGTTCACATGATGCCTTTGTTATTATAGAAGCATCCAGGAACTGGAGACCTTGTAGGTCAACAGATCTTGCAAAATGTAAGAGCAAAACCAAAGAAGAGCCCTTATTTCAGCAACCAGTAATGCTGACTCTGTCTAGGATAGAACCAAGCATTTTGGCAAAAGAAGTACCTTTGCTCTGCTCTGCTCTACAGGATCTTAGTAAACTCAGGCATATGTTTATGGTTTCAGGACTATGTTGAATATCCCCTCTTGAAGCTGGTAGAGGATGCTGTAAGAGGAGATCAGCACCTTCATACTTCACCCTAGTATAGCAGTGTCTCCAGAAAGATGTAGCAAGCTCTATGTATGACTATTATATAAACAATTTGTACGAAGAGCATGCAGCCAAAACTAGGATGCCTTCCAGATAACGCTCTCTGCCATCACCACCATAAGAAGACCATCATATGAATCCCACTGCCCTTAAACTTACTTCCCATGAAAAATTAAAACTCTTAAACTAGGATAAGAGACACTTCCCATGAAGAATTAAACTTTTGAGCAAAAGGCAGACAGTGACGGGATAGAATGCAAAGCCTATTGAAATGCAGCTTTCATTGACAGGTACACAAACTGATTACATTGCTGGCAAGTACGTTACAGATATGCAAGGACATAGATCTTGTTGGGGTTTGTGATGAACTTAAATATTACAAGTGAACTCCTTCCAAAGCCAAATTGTACCTTCAGCTGTCTTACTTATATTGGTAGAATTTGAGCATTTGATTTTGAGTCTACCAGCAGTGTTGGGCCAGCTCTCCATGTCTGTGGCTTGGGGATTTAAAAACTGGGATGTGTACAGGGCACAGTGACTCCTGAGAATGTAGCCCTTGACCTTTTGCTTTCCACAGGGAAAATGCCTCTGCTCTGCCATAGCTGAGAGGTGGAGGGCCACAGCAGTGGTTAACTTTGACTATTTGCAGATTTTCCCCACTAGAGTCTTCAGCCAGTCTCAGCAGCAAGTGGAAATGCTTCCAAGTGATCCCATTTTATATGTCAACAACATTGCAGACTAACTGTACTCTAAAAAGTTTATTTTTAAATCAGTGTGTGAGAGTGTGTGTGTACTGACATGTGCAGGTGCAATTTAATTCTTCATTTTATAAGACGGACAGTAGAACTGTCAGTGGTTCACTGAGGAGCTGAGGCATGGAGGAGAGCGAGTAGTTAGCATGGAGTGTCGCCTGCACTGCTTTGATACATGAAGGATGAGACATCAGGCTTGGGGGCAGATCTGTTGGAGCTTGAGCTCAGTGTTGGGCTCAGTTGCTTAAAGTTTCATCTAGGCAGACATACCCACTTGTCTGCTTCTGCAGCCAGAAAGCACACGGGCACAGCCCAGCAGAGGAAATATCTCCATGTAATGATCGAAATGGACCTCAAGTGCAGCAGTATGATTTATTCATCTTTGGATGTGATGCTTTTGAAAGTGCCCCTGTAATGAACTTCCCTCATGGATAGACTGAGAGTTTAAGAAAGAAATAATTTCTTTTTTTTTTTTTTAATTTCTTTCTTTCTTTTGATTCTCAGTCCCAGGCCCTATAGCTATAAGCCAGGCCTTCCTGCACACATGTAGCTATTATAGCTGAGATTTCTGCAAGTGAAATAAATTGCAGTTGCATGTATTTATTTTATGTGCCCCATCTGTTGAAGTCAGGGGAGACTTCACATTTAAACAAAAAAACAACTTGAATCTGTCACCAATTTACCTTCCTTACCTTGCCACAAAGGCCAGCATCTATCCCCAGGCAAAGGGACAGCACTGCTCTTTGAGTTACTAGTCAGCACAGCAGGCAAGCTTACAAACCCAGCAAGGGTTCTCCGGTAAAAATTCTCCATCTTAATGAGATAAATGGTCATTTTTTCCATGATGCAATAAAACCAGAAGTATTTAAACCCTCTTTTTTTCAGCAGCTGCTTGGTTTGCCTTAGCTTCCTACTAAGTGAATGCTTCACAGGCTTCAAAGCCTCAGCCTGGTGAATGTGTGGTGTGATTATGCTTTTGCTGAAAAATGTGGATAATTCCCACTTCAAGCATACTTAATTTCTTTCCACCTAAGGCTATAAAGAAAATAAACAACTTGCAAGAGTCATACAAATAATTTTAAAATGGGAGGCCTGTTCCCTTTTTCACATAACTTTTTCCAAACTAATCACTTAAGGAGTAATTGACTTTCAAAACGATCCAGGAGGCCTCCACAGCTGAATTATTATTTTTGATCTCTCCCAGAATGGTGCTGCTATTTCTCATAACAGAAAATGGTGACCTCCCTCTAGACTTTTTACTTACCAATTTAGCTACCACTAGCAGCCTCACACCTGTTGTAACTGGATTCAGATCAGATAAATTAATTTGAATATTTAATTAATTCTGAATGTTCTATGTAACACGGAGAAAAGATTGCTTTCCTAGTTGCTTTTGGGGTGGGGGGGAGGCTGGCACACTGATCACCTAACAAGGTTGATAGCCCTTCTATATTTAAGAATGATCCCTTCTTTTCAGGTAATGTGAAAGAAACTGAACTTACATAGGGAAGTAATCAATAGCTTACTTCCCATGAAAGATTCAGGAGGGTGTCACATGCTTGAAATCTATAATAATCACTTTAGCAAGGTACCGAGTGTTTCTCTCCATCTGCTTCATGGCCAAAGCAGGCAGTCTGAAACTGTGGTCCCACTAAAAATGTTGGGAGTCAGGCACACAAATATTTTTGATGATCTTGGTCTCCTGGCTTTAGGTTTGGCCAGTAGGACTCTCACAGTCAGCTAGATGATGATTCTTTCAAGCTTGAAGAATGAGGCTTTATGCACTTCTGTGTATGTGTGGCATTTTTTTTAAAAAAGCATCAGAAATTATGGGAGTGAGGTGGTGGGATTGGTTTTATGCATCTATCAAATGTCCTGCAACATTCTCCAGAAATGCATGTGTTGTTTTTTTTTTCCCAGAGGAATGTCAAGCCATCTCCACAGTTGTTGGGAGTTTATCAGTTTGCCACCTGGACTGTAGTTTGGTGATAAGTGATGTTATTTCAGTTTATCTAAGTCCTGTTGCAGCTTTCCGCAGCAGTAGGTCAGTCTCATTTGTCCTTCTAAGTCACTGCATAACCATCTGCTCTCCAGATCCCATTTGCCCTTGAGACAAGCAATGTTAGGGGTCTTTCTAAATGCTTCAAGAAAGAGGTTGTGAACCGCATCTGCAGAAAGACAAGTGGCATGCCTGGAGGCACAGAATCTACATGCAGTGCAACGGGTAATTTTGGTATCATTTTCTGTACTCATTCACAGACAGGTATACCCTCTGCAGTGTATATGGGTAGGTATTTTAGAGTTCAGTGTGCCCCAGGGGCCTGTATTAAATGTAGCAGATTGAAAGGTGGTTCAGTACCACACATTTGCTATTCTGAAGGACCAAGATCCTGCAGGTCCAGTTGAAGTCACTTGTAGTTTTAGTTGTTTTGAAAATGCTTGGGAGGAGGAAAAGACCAGAGCATCCTTTTCCTTATATTCAGTCTGCCCTCCTGCAGATCGTCAGAGGTCTAAATTTGTCTCAGATGCATATTCACAAATGTTGGGGGAAAAAAAAAAAATAAGCCTACTTTGTGGAGGTATTTGTCCATAAAATTTTGCTGTAAGTGGAAAATTTAAAAAATCATAATTTATCATTTTATAGCCAGATGATATTATGAACTGATTATATCAGCACAGCTAAGACTGGGGTCTGGGGTAGACAGAATAAGAGATAATGAGCAGTCATCTGCAGATGCAAGACAGGAAAACTGAAAAAAACTTTGGTAAGAATTATTTTGTTTCTATTTCTGAGGTTTTTGTTGTTTAAGTCTAGATACTTGGTATTTTTTTTAAAAGCGTTAAAACTGCAGAAAATGTGAGAACAGCCATGTTTCAACAAAGCGGCACGGTTCCTCACTGTGGAAAACCCATAAAATGACAGGAAATGGCTTAATGTGGTAGGTGTTCATTTTTAAGGGTTCTGTTGACAGAAGTTAATGAGTGAAAATACTGTATTTCATTTTTTGCCTTTTGTTCAGTAAATAGCAGGGAATTTTCATGCTGACTAGAGGGACAGCTTTGTACTGTGGTGGTCTAAACTGGGATTTTTCATTAATGTAACCAATCAGAGTAGGTGGGTTTTCTTTCTGGTTTTGTGTTGGACTTTTTAAGAAAAATGTTGAAGTCAAAGAGAAGACCAAGAAAAAACACCACAGAGTTTATCCTTTACTCATCTGGAAGAGTTTATTTTAAACACGGAACATTGTTTGCTGCTGTGGAAATGAAAGTGAGAGGGTTGCAGCTTTCTTCCGATGCCATCTGGCAGATGATTTACTTGCATATGGTATTCACTAATCCAAATAACCCTGTGTGTGGTAGCATTGTCTCTTTACTGATCATGCGGCTGAGTTGGCTGAACCTTAGATGGCTCACAGAATGCTATCAACAGCACAGTACAATAGACTGTTTAAAATTAGAACAGGATTAAGGGAAGAGATATGCCAAATTCATCGTGCCTATATCTTTATTAAGCATTTTCCTTACCTGGACTGAGCTTGATACTTTCTTTTTTATTCGCTTCATGGTTTTATTCACTCCATTTTTACTCAGGCTTTAGCTTGTTTTGAAGTCAAAACTTACATGTAGCCTCCAAGCTCAGATGGGACCAGAGCACTGGGCATCCATCCCCAGACCAGGAGCCTTGCCCTAATTATCACTGTGTTTGCTCCTGTAAGGTCCCTTCCTGACCTCATGAAACTTGTATTCCTGCTGGGAAGTAAGGCTGCTTCTGCAGGACAGTTACATGCTGTAACCAGTAGCTTTGTGATTAGGGACCTATCCTAGTGCCTAACCCGAGCCAAAATTTTCTCCAGATCAGGATATTCCCTTTTATCAGGCAAAAGATCTAGCTACTCAGTTATTATATTAATATTAGGTTGCCTCCTCTTGCTGTAATATGAAAGAAAGAGCCTTATTTTGGGTTCAGAAAATAAAGGTTTATGTCTTGAGGAGAAGATCCCAACTTATGGAGGCATTCACTTATAGCCTTGTATTTAAATTCTAGGGAGGAGTTGGTGTTCTGATGCTCTTCTATGTTCAAGACAAATGTTGTGATTCTCTTCTCAATGTATAGGGGTTTTGAGTGATTTTTCCACAGTGTCTAACTCTGTGTGCCTATAGGTCTTTCACTTTGACTTCAAATTCCACTCTGAAATCTAAAGATCTAAAATTTAAGTATTGACTTTGCCTAATATGTAGTCTGTGGAGACAGTGTTCTCACAGGAGAATGGATAATTGGTACATAAACTCTGAATAATCCTGAAAGATGCAGCAAGGCCGTGAGAGGCCCAAGGAAGCTTAAGCAAGCAAGATAAGAAGAAGCTAGAATTCACTGCGTTAATGAGAACTGTGGACTGTTGGCAAGCTTTCGAGGTCAAGTTCCCACACCTGTGCTTAACCAATTATATGCTAGTTGTAAAGGGTCTTCAGGACATGTATCCAATTATAATATGCCAAATCACTGTAAGTGCATGTAAGAAATAGTATTTAACGGGTTAAGGCTTTGTAATAAACGGCTTTTTGCCTGATCATATTGATCTCTGACTGAGTCCATATATTTTCTGCGGCAGTAGTCACTTCTGATTTTTAATTGGATCTGGTCACTTCAAAATGTCAATGCTATGGTTCCATATGCAATTGTGCTTTCTGGAAGCTGGCTTTTTTTATTTTAAGGTAAGTTGAAGAGTTTCAAAAATGCTGATTTTCTTCAGAGATTGATCAGTATAATTTATACATGAAATTAAAATATATACAGTGAAGATAATTTTGTAGCAGAGAGAGGGACAAAACAGAGAGCTCAGCTCTTTTCCTGCAGAGCAGCTGACACTTTGAACTCACTGGCTAAATCTGTATTACTAAGCATTTAATGCCAGGATCTGTTTCCAGAACCACAAGTTGAATGGGATAAGCAAGGTAAATGTTCATTTTACCATATTCTACTCAGCCCCAGAAGAGGCATGGGTGCATCCAAATTGCTTGCTAAGAACAGTCTTGGCCCACACTCACTCCTGGATGAGGCAAAGAATTGTTTCAAAAAGCATCAGTTGGCCAGAGCTGAAGCTGTGCAAAGAGCTGTCCTAGCTATTAAACAGTGCAGATGCTCAAATTTCAGTGCCTGGGCTGGCATCCTGTCACTTCTTAATTGAGTGGAATAAGTGTAGCCAAAAAATGCCCCCTTCCTCCCTCAAGTGTTAACAGAATAAATGTGATTTTTCAATTTACTTCCATGACATTCAGTGACCATTTGGAAAACTGAAGCATATTTTCTCTTACTAATTTTATATCACTAAAATTCCACTGATTTTGCTGCAATTACTACTGACCGACCCTGTAAACACTTGGAGAATCGGTATTGTTATTAATATCACCATGTCATCATGCTTTGTTCATTTTCAATTTTATAACTACAGTCTGATCTCTTGGAATTGTGTCCGCTAATGGAGCACTGCACTATGGAAATCTTATTTTATCAAAACTTGTTATTCTTGGACTAGAATTATCAGTTACGCAGTTGCACTTTATAGATCCATGGATTTTTTAAAGCCAGCAAAGGCCCTTAGATTATTTAGTCTGACTTCCCAAATGACACAAGCCATTTAATTTAACCCAGTTAGCCTCGTGTCAAGTCTAGCAACTTGTGTTTGGCTAAGGCTTATCTTCTAGAAAGATGTCCAGTCTAGATCTGAATCCGTCAGTAGTTGGAGAATCCATCACTTCCTTTGGCAGTACAGTCCAATGGTTATCGCCCTCAGTCTTAAAAATGTGTGTTTTGTTTCTTGCCTGAATTTGTCTGGCTTTCCCTTCCAGCTATCACCTCTCATTACGCCTTTCTTTTGTGAGATGAGAGCGCTGCTGTTGCTGCTTAGTATTTTCTCCCTGTGGTGATACTTGCACATTGTAATCACTGAAATCATTGCTACATGTTTTTATTAAACTCAACAGATTGAACTTCTTTAATCTCTTACTGCAAGGCCCTTTCCAAGATTTCTGATAATTTTTGTGGCTCTCCTCCACATTCTATCCAATTTCTTACTTCTTTTGTGAAATGAGGAAACAAAACCTGGATGTAATACTCCATGCATGTTTTCCTTTATAGGCAATCCTAGTACTTGTCGGTGCACTGAGAGGGAAGAGTACTTCGCTCTGCTGCTCTAAGGCAATCACTAATTTAAATGTGCCTGAGGCTGCTCTCTGACACTGTGGCCAGCTGGAATATCACAGTCTGCATCTGTACTCTTGAACGCTCTTTATCTTCCATGATGGGGAGTCTACATCCAAAAACTTATTAGGAATGCTTCATGCCAATTCCTGACGCTTCAGCTGTGTTTGGGAATTATCTGGGAAAATGCTGGCAGAGGCCACAATCATGCCAGTGATGAAAATAACCATCCTGTGGTACAGATGTTCATGGATTAATGCCTAGGAACATTTCCTAGCATTTTCTTATTCAGTAGTGTAGTCTCAAAAGTTCCCAGTTATGCTCAAAGCCTCACTGACATTTTTAGCTTCAGTGAAAGTATTAAAAAAGACATGTTTCTTCTATTTGATTTAGGAATGTAGGAGTGAGATATGTGGGCTCAACTGGCCATCTTGTGTAGGTGAAGACATTGTCAAGTTAGAGACAATCATCCCCTGATTTTCATTCACCCCATTTCTCTAGATGCCTATATTTGGACAGATTCTCTGGTAGGATTTGCCTCTCCCCACCTCACCACTGATGATAAAGGGTTCTTGGATGATCAAGAGCCCAAGAATAACTTTTTACAAAAGGATTTACTTAGATGAAATGGCTCCTACTCAACTTTACTTTTGTGCAATGACTCCTACTCCTGTGGGGATGACTCCTACCTGTGGCACTTAGCATCTAAATAGCAGAGGGGTTTTCTGTAAAAATATTACCCATAGATAGAATACATTTGCATGGATATGATACACAGACTGTTAAATAATTTTTTCTGACTTTTACTATAGGAATTGAACATGAAATAAAACTTCCTATCGTGATCTTTCGAAATGCAAACACTTGTTTATACTCTCCTTTTAATGTGCTTCCCATGATACAGCAACACTAATCAGCATCCATATATAATCAACAGATCCCACATTTGCTGATCCAAAGACTAATCTGTGTCTTCATGGTGTAGACATTTTGCTGACTGAGACTCTGCTCTCACCTCTTTCCTCCCAGAAAAGGATACAAAGAACACTGAGTGAGTAGGATAGTCTGTGCCCATGTCCTTAAAGCTCAGAGAGGATGGGTGTGTTAATTATTGTCTTCCTATCTAAAAACCATAAAAACACTTGAAATCAGCTGAAGGATTTCACCACTTTAGTGATGTGAGTTCCCAACTTCAGAGCCCCCATAATAGCTCGGAAGGATCCAGTCGCTCTGGTGGATGGAATGGAAAAACTTGCTACATCTCTATCCTTATTTACAGGTGGTTGAAATAAGATGCAGCAAAATGTTTTCAGTACACTTTTAAGTCCATTTTCATTAGTAAACTCCTCGTCTATATACTTGTGCATTGGTGGTTTGCTTTGTAGGGGTGTTTGAATCAAAAGTATACCTTGGACCTTTAATTTGCCAGTTTTGTTTGTATTCATTTATGCTAATTTAGAGGTATTGTACTAAAGGAGTGTACTTAAAATGATGCAAACACTATAGCAACAGGACTAAGTGATGAGCAAAATCATAACTTTGTCTCACTGTCCACCATGGCTTATTTTTAGCTTGTACCTTGACCGTCTTGAATCTAACTTATTTCTCCATGCCATGACGTGGGGTTAGATGTCTCCAGACAGGATGGGCGGACAAGACTTGGAGGCTGACTGATGCAGGCTTCCAACATTAATCTAGCAAGCTGTGCATTCTTAAATGTTTCTGTATGCTCCCATTCCATGTCTTAGAGTTTATAGCTGTATTGAATGCTGTAAAATCACAGTGTCTACAGTCAGTCTAGAGAAAGCTAGGCATAACCAGTGTAGATGCACATTAGTCTGCACTATTTGGTTTTGAGACCAAGACTGACCATTTTATTCAACACTCTAGACATGCCTTTTGAAATAAGGCTTACATTAATGTCTTGTCAAGTGGAGGCTGTAAAAAACATAAAGGCCTTTAATTCGTGCTTGCTTCTGGTTGGGTAAGAATTGTGGGTCGTTCTTGCAACTGAGCTTCACAGACAGGTGCTTGTGAAGTGAGCAGTGCTGAGCACAGAATATTCAAGTTGTGAATAAGAGACTTTCATGTTCAGACACTGTCACCAGTGTTGGCTGTAGACTGGGCTCTGAATTATGATAGTTTTGGACCTAATTCCTGCTCTGTTCAGCTGCCTTGCTACAGGACAGTAACTCTTCAGGAAGTGTAGAAGGGTTGGGAAGTATAACTGTTTCAGTCATCTAAGGTAGATCTACCAGCAAACATGAATTGAGTTTCTTCTCAGTTATAAACCATATTTAATATTAACCTGGTGAACATGCAAAAAGCACTAATTCATATTCTTACCTCAAAATGCACCTCTCTGTTCAGGAATAATCTGAAATGGTAGCTGATCTAGCTAGCATGAGCCAGAGCAAAGCCTGCTGTAGACGTACAGTGGGGATTCATTATTACTTTTGTTAGGTTTTATTATCATCACCTTCAGTGACACATACAGCGTTTCTTTCATCACTGTGTAAGGGGGTTAAACATTACAACAGCAGACTAATATTTCTCATCACCTGCCCATCTGGCAAGCCTTTATTGTCTAAAGTTTGTTCTGACACCGTTGATTTTAGATCGCCACTTTTGCAGCTGAGCAAAGTGGTGAGCTTTAGTTAAAACAAGGACTTCCTGGGCAAATATAGCATGATTTGTCTATTTTGGCTCTACAGATCCCTGGCAATGAAAGGCCTCTGGGAAGACTGGGCTAGCAAAAATGAATATGCATGCAGACATTTATGATGCTGCTCTGTTATTTTTAATGCAGTGTACATTCAGCATTTTTTCCCTTTATAGTGGGAAATCATTTAGATGTTTCTTTGAAGACTAATTTAGGAATGTTGGCAAAGGCCAGTTAGCATAACATGTGCAATTTATTATGCTAACAATGTCTGATGAAACAACAAATATGAATAATCCTGCCGAGTACAGAAAAAACAAATGCACTCTTTTAATGCTGTAACTTGATCTGATCTTGGTAGACTAAAGTTAATATATTTTGAAACAAAATATGCATGGCAAACTGTTTTCATAATATTCTAATAAAAGGCTTTCTCTGTCTCATTTTTAGTTTTTGCTCTCTCTCAGTCTTCCCTTTGTTGTTTTCAAATAAAAAAAAAATAGAAAACATGTATTTTACCATCTGTAAAACCCCTAAATTCTTCTCAGCTGCATTAAAATGCTGTTAAAATGCTGAAACCCCATTTCTTTCCATTAGGTTCCTCTTTACCATATGCACAATAATTAATATAGCATGGAAAATGGTCCAAAATCCCATGTAATTCAGAGATATTAATAAATTCTGTGCTTTCTTTTTTTGGTAGGGAAACTGAGCATCTAAGCAAGTTGGAGCTTCATTGCCCGAAGGTGGTTGAAATAGCATAAAGTACGGCACAGTCAATAGTCAGGGAGTTAATATAGTGAGAAATCCATTTACATTGTTGACTCAGTAATTTATTTGCTGTGCTATTGATTTGACCTCTGCCGAGAGAGGTAAGTTTGGTCACAGTTTTGCTGAATGTGCTGTAAGGGCTTGTGTAGCATAACTAGAAGAAAATGGTGATGGGCAGGTCATAGTTGAACTGGCTTGGAAAAAGCCTGGGAAATTTTGACTGTAAAAGTCAGACTCCTCTTCCTCCTCTCATCTCCTTCAAATTGTGACAGGCTTATTCCAATGTACTTACCCTAGTGTACTTCACTGACAAACCCCATATGCCCACTAGTAGGCCACTGTGTACCCTTAAGGCATCGTTCATTCATTTCCCTCTGCCTTAGAGAAATACTCTCTCAAGTTTCAATCTTCCTGCTTGAAACTTTCCACTGCTCACCGGGGGAGATTCAGAAGTGTCAGTCGCATTGATTTTCCTTTTTCTGTTTGCTTGTTCCTAATTCTATTAGATAGGTTTTTTTAAAAACCGTCCTTCCTGATTGCTAACTACCAACAGAGTAGCTAGTGCCATTGCACTGGAGGAAGTCATCAAATGAACCCATGTGTAAATGAATGGCATTAACCATCAAATTAACTTCCTCAGCAGTGGGAAATACTGTACTTCATTAAAGTTCCACTCCTATTGTCAATTTGCATCTAATTTACAATTCTAGTCTAGGATAGTTTATCCCTGCTTTTTATTATCTAGATTAACTTTAAACACAGTACTTAAATTATGTTTTTGGTATCTTTCAGCAAGTCAAACTGACTGCCAGCTCTCTAGAAATGAGCAAACTGACTGTTTCTTATGAAACATGCTGTTTGCTTGAAATTTGCACTGGGGCATGGCCATGTGTTTGTACATATGCTTCAAGGATGGATCTGCTCTCTGTTCATACATTACAAAATTGCTTTTCATTATGAATGAATTTCCTATGAATTCATCCCAAGTTTGACATTACCTCAGGATCCATTGAGATTTCAAGGAAGAAATGGAATAATTCCCTATCTATTCACAATGACTGCTAAACTCTTTGATAACAATAATCAGCCTCTGAAGGTAACCAGAAAAAAAGCTCTCACTGTATAGTTATCTGTGAGTTTTCTTTTCTCAAATGTGTTGCACAAAATATGCTTTTATTTTTTATACACCCTTTTCACTTAAGAAATTCACATCTTCTGTTGCCTAGAAAATTTGATAAATGAATGGAGAGGCGGGGAAATGAGGGCTTGAGAAATAGCTAGAAGCTGGGAGATTTTCAAAGTACGGGATATTAATCAGACTGCTTTAAATGTGTTATTATCTGAGACTGAACAAATGAACATTTTGAGAAAAGGACTTTTTTTTTAACTTCTGTTAAACAAATAACTTATTTTCCAATAAAACACCCTGTTTCTCACAATTATAATGTTTTGAAAGTGCAGAGGAAAAAATCTTTTTTTGACATTTTAAAAAGGCAGGAAGAAATTGAAAGTGTCCTGTATGCCTTGAAGGGTTAATTATACGTTTTGTATAAAATACATTGGCTCACAGAAATGCATGCGACAGAGGCTGGATACCACTGGTGCCTTCACGTATTAGAAGACATTGCTCTATCTGCAAGCTGGTGCCTGGGCAATTGTAGTGAAATACCCCTGTGACTAAAATTACTTTGTGCACGTTCTGCCCATTCTAACCTCAAGATCTGAAACCTACAGCTTTGGCAATAATAATAATCCAGAGATTCAGGACAGCAACCTTTTTCAGCAAGGTAATGACACATACATAAATTACTCTGAAGTTGATCAAACACATAATTGTTCATTGAATTAAGGCTCAGACTACTTGGGACAGAATTAAGCTTATTTCAGATGAAAATTATCCTTTCATGTTTTTGTTATCACATAAGAATTTTGACTCAGATCAAGAGACAGTAGCTAATAAACATAACCCATTTTTCTTTTAGAAAGGTTTGCTTCTCTTCTTCAGAAAATATATTTGCTTCCCCTGGAAAATGGAGACTTCTAAATGGAAGCTCAGGAATGGCACTTCTCTTTTAGCTCAGTTGTGCCAGTAATTCTATTAAATGTTGTATTGCTGCATTGATGAGGAGGAATGTCACATCTATAATTGTGTGTAATGTGTTGCGTATAGGGTAAATATGAATCAAAGTAAAACCAAAGTGAACTGTCCAATGAATGTACCTGGTACCTTCTTTCTGGTCATGCTTGCTGTTCTGGATGAATATTTTCTTCAGTCAAATGTAATTTCTAGAACATGTACTAGAAAATATAGATCTTTTTTAATGTGTATTTGAAAAACTGCTCTTGCTTTCTCAGGTAAACTGCTGAAGTAGGTCAGTTTGCAGTTTTTCTGTCAGCACATTTAAAGGCCTCCTGTGTAATAATAATAGCTTAAAATTGTTTATAAGATTGATTTTAATAAACACTGCATAACATAGAGCAGTGCCCAGCTTAACCAGTTGATTCAACGCAATATCATCTTTCACTGGTGCTCTGAAGAAATAGCACAAATAATGAAGTTGTCTGAGGTATGTCATAATACTGTGATCAAAAGGAATGTATTATTTAAATATTATAATAAGCCCAGTGATGTCTTTTGAAATAGAATGATTTTAATTCAAAAGCATCTGCTTGAAAGTCCAAAGAGATTAGAAATGTCCATTTATGAAAACATACTAACTAAAGGCTCTAAATACTTAGAATAATTCTATGCCTATGTAAGTTAGTTCAACTGATAGCAAAACATTTCAACTTCTTTTATTTGAACAAGGGAATAGATAAACAAAAGGAAACGATCCTGTTGTTTTTAAAATTTCGTGAAAATATAACCCTAACAGAGGTCAGTCTTCAAATGCATGGTCCATATGGCTTGGCTGACACAAGTAGCTGTAAGGATAACATCACTATGTAGGAACAGTGGGACTCGGCTCTCTCCAGCTCTGGAGTAGCAAAGTGGAAAGAAAATGTAAACTAAACTGTTCCTTTATCCACCATTTTTGATGCCTTGAATATATTTGAGTCAGTAGAAGCATAAACTACTGCAGCTTCTATGTCTGTTAATAAAAATTCCAGAAATAATTATCCCTTACTTAAAAAAAAAAAAAGAGGAATAACTATTTTGTGTTTGGCCTGCAAGTCATCAGACATCATTATAAGTGGACTTCACAAGCAGCTATATTGTAGAGGAGTGGAGAAATACTTCTGTTAATGGTGGTGTAACTATTTAGAGGAAACTACTGTTTAGTTTAATGCTTTACACTTTTACTAGTCAAATACAGTTCAGCTACATTGGCTGAGCATAGACCTTCCTGCTAAATAGGCCACATTGTGGAATATTGTTTTACTTATTTGTTAAAGTAAGTTTAGCAGTGCATATGCATTATTCTAATGTTTCCTTGAAGCCCAAGGAATATAATATATGTATAATGAGGAATGTTGTCTATTTCAGATTTATTTAGTGTCAAAAAAAGGTGATCAAGATAAGGTCACTGGGTGAGTGGTGTGTCCTGATAGCTACACACATCCTATGGTCTGCATGTTGGGCACAGTGATAGAATTAATACAACCCAACAAAGAAGGCATCACGGCTATATCTCACAAGGTATTAGGGCACCAAGCCTGCAGGTTAACAAGTTGAGGTATGTACATGTCTGAGCACTTGCTCATTCACGCTATCAGTTGTCTTGCCAAGTTCAGTGTGATGCTGTGTGTTAATGCCAAGGTTTCTGCTTCAGCAGCGACCTGCCTAACTTGGAGCTGGTGGTCCTTTAAATTACCTTCGATCCCTAACTGACTGTCTGACCATGGCAGGGGAGTTGGTACTAGGTGATTTTAAGGTCCTTTCCAACCCTAAGTATTCTATGATTCTATGATCTGTCCAGTCTCCCTGCACAATTGATAAGACTTGAGCACCAAAGAATGAGATCCCAGAGCTCAACAACTGGTGTGGAAAGCCACCAGCAATAGTCAGGAGGAAATGCTGAAGAGGCTGAGCTGACTCGCAGCTGCCCTGCATGGAACTGGATTTGCTGTTTTAATGACTATTAACTATTTATTGGAGTTGGGTGTTTAAACCAGGACAACCTTGGGTATAAAAACCTGAAACGGTTAACCCCTTATGATATCTAGATGGTTAGACTCTTCAGACTGAGGTTCTGTCTATTACAGAGATGAGATTTATAAGCAGATCTCCAAGTACTTAAGTGTTTCAACTAAATAATTAATATTCATTTTGTTATGTGGCGTTCTGAGATGAAGCTTCCACAGTCTTTGTTATTAAATCTTTGTATTGTATTCTGTGTACTATAGTTAAAGATGAGCAGTAACTGAATCTTCCAAAAGGGACATCCCTGTAATTTTCATCCTGGACTGGATTCATCTTGTTGTATTTACCTCACTGCTAGAGTATGACAGCTGGTAGAAGCTAGTGTGCTGAAGTGGTAGAAGTAACAATAGAATTCTAATATTAGAATAACTAAGTAAGAATCACTACTTCATCCTTCACTTATGTAGTGTGAATTGCACATCTGACAGAGATGACTGTAATTCTGAATCAGGCAATTTGATTTAAATAAATATATCTATAAGGTCTGTATCTTCCCTTTCTGATCTCCTGTAGATCCAGCTGTAGATTCCTCCTTCCTGCTGTAGCTGCACATCAAAAGAACTTTTCATAGACAAAACTGACCCTATGTATTTCATCTCCAAAAATAACTGTTTATGGAGACTCAGTTCTTTGTGTTTGGCACTTGAGGCATTAGCAGTTAGAGGGGAAAAAGCAGTCACTTTTGTGTAGAAAAAGAAACAAAATGGGTGCTTTGGCGTAGTTCTCTCATTCTCTCTTTTAGCTGAAGTTCTTGTGTTTCCACAGGCTCTTTGGCATAGTCCTGTTGGCTGTTTTAGGGAGCTGTCTTTGTCCTGTCTCTGTGGACTCTTCTGAAGGATCCAGTCTGTCAATTACATTTGTGACTTAGCTCAGCTCATGGGTACCTATCTTTTGTCATCTGGATATGTCTGCGCTTTCAAATTATTATGTCCCCATTTCCTTCATCCATTGTGGTTCCTTGGCAGTCTACCGTTTGTAAATACGATGCAGTTCACTTCTGGGCTTGCTTCTGGAGTGGGATAGGGAAATTTTGCTCCTATGCAGTTCCCAGTAAGCAGAATGGATAGGTGCACTGGGCTTGTATTTCTTTGCTCTACCCTATCCTCTAGCCTTTTGTAAGCAGACTGCTTGGAGACTTCAAGCACTCCCATGTGCTGGTATGCCACGCACCAAGGTATACAATACATAATGTCTGTCCCATACCATATAAGTACTACTGTATCGGGCTGCAGGACAGCCCAGAAATTATTTTTAACACAATAAACTCATAAAAATTATAAAATAACCAAATCTCATGGCCACAGAGATACAACACAGGGACCGAGGAGACCCATGACCAAGTGCTATCTTGTGTGGGTATTGCCAGTCTGCTCTGGGCAGTCTGTTGATGTGACCATACTGCACCACTCAGGCTTGAATCACTCCCTGGGGCAAAAGCTTTTAGCATATAGAATAGCAATGGAAACAGCCTCTGTGGCTTAGTTCCTCATCCATCCTTCAGATGGTTTTTGCAGAACTATGCCTGTAACATCATGAATTTTCATGGGATATGATGGACAAGGGAGATATGAAAGTACAACAGCTAGAGAAACTGGATATGTCACTAGGGACATCATGTACTTTGTAACTTGTTTTTTTAAGCCTGATGGATCTACAAGTAGAGGTGACTTTTCAAGGAGTATTTCTAGGAATCTTTAAAATTGATGCTGAGGCAATATAGTACAATAGGAGAATATACATATAAGCGTAACTTACTCTGAAGTGGTGTTAAAAGCCTGCCAAAGCACTGGTCTGCAGTCTCAGGTCAATCTATTTTTCGTAATACTGGAGGAAAAGAGTTTACAGCTGTCCTTGGTCAGATGTCAAGCCTTCCTTCAAGTAAAACTACTTCTTTTAATTCTTCAAGTCTGACGCCTTTCCCACAATATTAAGCATTTATTAATGATGCATAACAGATAAAGCCCTGATTTTATTTTTGCCTAAAGAGATTAACATATGTGATGGACTCTCCCCCTGTCAAGATATTAACCATTGTTAAGAGTTCCTTTCTTTGGAAACCTTTCTATCAGTGAAA
The DNA here is from genome assembly GCF_028554395.1 of Pezoporus wallicus. Lineage (NCBI taxonomy): Eukaryota > Metazoa > Chordata > Aves > Psittaciformes > Psittacidae > Pezoporus > Pezoporus wallicus. The sequence goes on from NW_026642654.1 coordinate 1,351,284, forward strand.
CTCATTTACATAAAGTAAGATTTATAAATTGGAATCATAAAATTAATTCCATTGGGAACTATGCAATTCTGACAATCACTTTCAAGTCCAAATCCAACCTTTTTCTCTGCACTTTCCTTTTTGCATATCCTTCCAATCTAGATTTTACTAGTATTTGTTAACACTAGACTAAAAATAAATACACATCTCCCTTTATGGGAGAAATAATGTTTAAATAACCACATGACTACCTTTGGAAGTCATTCAGATATACCATTGCCATGGATATAGCGTAAAACATCAACTGTACAGACTAATAATAACACTCAGTTATTAGACTAGTACTCTGCACATCTCAAGATGCTTTATAAACATGATCACTCACTTTGGACAGACACAAGAATTGAAAGAACAAAAACTCAGATTGCTTTTCCTGAGGAACGCTCATATGCCAGTAAAGAAATGAGTTTGCTGGATTCCCAGACCATATCCAATAAGTCACACTAGGCTGTGTCCGAGCAGTTGATACAAACCCTATTCCAGCCATAACAGAATTGATTTTAGCCAGAAAACGTTTTGATGGAAACGAGGCTTACTTCTTACAAGCATGGTACTGAAACTGTTCCTTAGCTGTAAAGGCCAGGTCACTACATTTTGAGGACTAGTTTCTACTTTAAGAATGACTCTGTGTTCCTGGCCAATAGCTCTGAATATACTCTGCCAGTTCTGTGCTCTAGGACAACTGGCCAAAAGCCTACTGGCGACAAACTGGGAGAACTGACAGTATCTTTGAGTGTGAGACTCATCTTGGAATCACCTCTTATTGTACAGAGCAGAGAGTTCTGGAAAAGATGTGAAAAAGCCAAATAACCATATAGAAAAATCTCATTTTTAGTACAGCTTTCCATAAGGATTTTTAACACAGGGATCATTGTTTTGGGCATGCCAATAGAACCAACCAGAAGTCTCCAGTGAAAGATTACTGAATTAAGCAACATCACAATGATGTAAATGCAAATTATAAGACTTTTTAATAAGACTTTTTAGTTTAACCTGGTATTTTTTCTGCAGTGGCTATGGCAAAAGTCTGGGCGTTGAGCCTGCTTCATAAGCCTAAGTTCTGCCATATTTATTCACCTGCAGGGTACTTAAATTAATGCTCCCCAACCTCTCAAGAGCCTTTTCATACTTCAGTAACATTCTTATAGCTCCTGAAGGGTTTCCAGATGAAAGACGTGTTGAAGAGCAAAATACTGCAATTATCTGCAGAAGTTAGTATTGCCCATATATCATCCAGATACAAGCACAGTTTTGGCCTAAGTACGTGACCCCAGTACCAACTCAAGGCTAAACCATAAGCATGTTCCAGGGAAGCACATGGCAAAGGAAACATTACTTAAGATCCACACTGAGAAAGAAAGTTTGAAGGAGATATGATTTCAAATAACACAGTTGATGACACTGACTTTTGGTACTGGAGATCTGTACAAATATTTACTTAGAAAACCAAACTTGCTGACCTCTCTTCAATTGTCTGACAACATTACCCATCGGTGGCTTACAACCAGGGCTGAGGATGGCACAGTTTAGCACATGGGCATTGTTTTGTGTGACCAGAGCAAAACAATTGATTTGCATTAACAAAATGTGCGAGGAGGCTTGCTCAGAACCTGCCCATGATAATTCAGTTAACAAGATTTACTAGCCCATTTTGGTAAATGGAAAGAACCAAAGGATATTGGGCAAAGTCCTCCACAAGTTTATGCATGGCATAACTCGTAGGTTCTTGGAGTATAAGACCAACAAGACCACTCTGATCAGTTATTTTGACTTCTTCCTTAATACAAGACACAGGACTTCCCTGAATCTTTGAAAACACAAATCTCTCTTTTGCCATAGAATGGAAAACCATAAATGTATACGTTACTCTGAGGTACTTCTGTTTATATTACATAGGGTTCTATGAATAATTTGGGTTCATTCTGTAGGATTGTTAAGTGAAAGGGAGCTATACTGTCTTGGCTGGATCACAAATGAAACACCCTATAATATGCATAGAAGCACTCGTACGGTATAAATAATATTTTTAATCAGTCATTGAAATAATAATATAAAGTTCATTTTATTAACGTTTGAAAAATAAATGTCTTCACCTTCCTTCACTGGACTTTAAAAGAGGAAAGTTTTACATTCCCTGTGAAAAAAATAAAGTAAAAAATGTTTAGAGAAATGAGCAATCTGACTGGTTAGAGATCACAAATCACTAATAATAATAAGCTCTGAATATCAGATGCCAAACAGCTGCACAGCCTCTTAAACCTAATTCTTCTTTCTTGGAGGATATGGCAAGTTTGGAAACGAGACAGTTGCCAAACCAACCACAAGATGTAGGCAGAAATTTTTCTTTGAATAAGTCACTGTCACCCGTGATAAAACGAGGCACAAGTGTCTTGGCGTGAGGGAATGCTGCAAATTGGTGTGCACAGTGAAGACAGAGCCCATGAAGACTGGAGACAGAAAACACAGACCCAGCCCCAATAGTGTAGTAAACAATTCACTCAAAAGCAGGAGGTGATAAGTGTAGAGTTTATTGGATATATCGCTAGCTGTTGCATGCTTTCCCATTACCCGACAAGGTACTATACAGTTTATTCCATTGCAGTTTGCCACCTGGTATAACAATGTATAAAATTGGAAGAGAAAATATTTGGAAAAGTCATATGAATGTTCAAAAAGTAGATGGAAGATGATTATGCCTCTGAGTCCTTTCCTCACACTTGCACTTTACAGGGCAGGTGTCAAAATTTCAATTTATACATGTAAGAATTATGGAAAGTTTTAAATGCTCAGTATGGAATATTCATTCCTAGCAAGTGCCAAATATCTCAGCTTTACAGATACTGGAAAAGTAATTCATCTACTACTCTTTGTAAGCTCCACTCATAGTCTTAATACCCTCCTATGTAAATACAAATCCCTTCAATAATTGTTATTTTTCAGCACTTTGTATTATGGAAACGTGGCATATTACAAAACGTATAGAGTATCCAGGCTTCTAGAAACCTGTGGGAGAGTTGTACAAGTCACAGTCTGTCAGCAGCATCTAAAGGTCCAACCTCAGAAAATATTTATTCTGTGGAACACCCTTCTCTGCCCTGAACCATTTGTACTTTGTCAGATATCAGAGCAGAAATGTAGTAAACTGTGTAACCTGCCAGTGCCCAGGGAACAATGGGTTTTGGTTTAAAAAAATAAATTAACTTTCACAACTTGACAACTCTGTGCTTTCTTTCTGTTCCTTTTTTTCTCCTGAATCGCTGGAAGTAAGTTACACATTACCTTGTCACGGGGAAACAAGAAATATCTGACTAGAAAAAGATGATTCCTCTCTGGTTTACTCTGTAGTCATTCTGTGTTCCTCCTGTCAAGCTTCATCCAGGATCATCCAGAATTTTTAATTAATACAGACTAGTATGGTGGCAAAAGAGTTTGTAGAGAGATAGGAAAGATTCCTCCTTAGTGAAAGAAGATGGGGTTGCAGAAAACCACTATTGCAGTAGTTGAAAAGGCAGTTCAGTTACAATGATGCACAGGATCAGAATGATTTGTCAAATCCAAGCCATTTAATAGAAAGCCTGACTGATACAGCTAATTAGAAGATGAGTGAACAGGGAAGCATGTGTCTAAAATCCTGCTCTTCTGGGACCAAGGGATCCCTCCTATTTTGGATTCACATTTTGAAATGCTGCTCTGGAGCTGCAAAGGGAGGGCTTAGTTCAACACTGAATCTAGAGCAGTCCTTTTTTTCACAGCTGAAAAAATACCATTTCCTCCTTATTTGTCACTGCTGACAACACATGAGTTACAGTAATTTTGGGGGATCAAGGCTATCACTGCTCAAGTCTTTCTTCTGTGTAGGTCTTTTGGAAAGATCAAACATGGCCCTGTAGCATCACTGAGTGGGAGAGAGTCTTGGATGCCAGTGAATAATTAATATGATCCAGATGAAGCTAAAAATAGCCCTTCCAGGAGAATCCCCTCATGCTCATTCTTCAGCTCATATAGCTGGTTTTGCCTGTACGCTGTCTGAATACAGATAGTGCTCCTTCCATCCTCCCTCTCACATAGGTCCTTCACATAACCTACAAAACAAGCTAAGCCCTGGTGGCTGGGGTACTTCTCTCAGGGGCTTCGACATGGTCTGTGAGAACTAAAATGACGGTGGCATTGGATAAAAGACAGGGAATGACCACATTTTGCCTGGAGCCCATTCTATAAGGTGTGGGCTGAGAGCAGGTTGAGCAGAAAGATGTTTAATTTGTTTCCTCTGTCAGGGCACAGAGATAATTTAACCGCTGAGTTGCTTAGTGCTGCCAGAACTGAGGCAGCTGAGAGCTGAGGACCAAAGCTGAAGCACCTGGGGATGCACTTGAAGATTACGGACTTTCTTAACACAAAGGTGAGTCAGCTGCTGAAAAAAGTATGTGGTTGTATTTATAGGTACTGAGATGTAATTCAGGATGAACAAAGCTGGTTTAAGATTTTTTTGGGGATTTCCTAGTCCTCTGTGATGCTGAACAAGCTAGGACATCTATTGGTTCACCTGTCTTCCATTTGTACACTGGGATAATAACAGTTATGCAGCCACAGAGGTATGCTAACAGATAAATTGTATGATAGTTAAAGCCTTATGCTATGCAGTACATAAATAAGGGGTTATTTAACACACTCAGAACAACTTTATTACCTTCATTGGTAAAAATATTGTGTGAATACCCCATAAAGCAATGAACTTTGCCATCTTCATTGCCATGAGGAATGCCCTATGTCTTCAAATTCTTATGAGGCAAACTTCTGAGATAGTCTCCAAGAGATTGGTGTCTGGAGCTGTCTTAGCAGAGGATATTCCCAAAAACCTTCCAGAAGAGACTCATCCAGGGGTACTTGTTTTCCTCTATCATTAGTCTTCAACTTGTACTGTAGATAAATAGGAAAATTCATATTCTTTCCAAGGCTATATCTTTCCAGCTGTGAAAAGTGTGAAGTGCTCTGGCCAGAAGTTAAAAAAGTAAAACATGGATGTGTACACCTATATTCTTCCCTCTGTCTTTCTGCTATGCTCCTGTTGTACACCAGAGAGCAGCACTCTGACTTGGGGGAAAAGTATGCAAGACATCCAACACATGCTAGGCGAAGTAGGATAGGCAGGACTGCTGCATCAAGTCATTCTTCATAGAAGTTCACACTACTGAAGAAAAAACACCTCCTTGCTATTCTAAACAAAACCTTATTATAGAAGGGTTTTCTTCTAAGTAATATTGGAGCCAACAGATGTACTTTTCATACATACTTCCTGTTGCTATGTAACTTTCCTCTAGCAACTGGAGCTCAAGCAGTGCAGGGTCAGATGTATAGTCCACAATCCCAGTAAAGAATGCCATTGACCAATTTTATCCAAGATTCCCAGGGCATGGCCTTCTCTAACAAACAACAAGAAGCTTTGGGGCTAGAATACACCCTGGCAACAGCACAGAGATGGTTATCAGAATCTCTGTGGTAGTTGCCATCATGCAAGATTATGGCAAAGTATGACTTCACAGACTATATTACTATGGCTTTCAAATACCCTGCCTAGATTATCCCAGTCTGTTCCTGCTATCTTCATTACTTACTGCTGTGCAATAAGTATTACGTAATGTCTGTGACTTGTAAACATTTGATTATAAATTCAAATACCTGTAAAATTCCCAGTTAAATATTAGCTGCAGATAGGTTGAAACACGGATATTTCTGCTGGAATTAGTCCAGAAAGCCAGATTTAACCCCATGGCTTCCCAGCAAAACAATTACAGATCTTGAAGGACAGGAGTAAGGCTGGGACCAGTCACTCCAGCCATGGCCTCCATGTGTACACAGGGAAAACTTGCAATTCCTTGACTACAGGATCTGAAACTTTGTCATTAGTTATACCATACATTCGTCTATTTCAGTCCCTTCTCTGTCATCCCGCTTACAACTGTCCCCACATCACCCTTCTTTTGTGCACTCAGCTGGGGGTGTGCAATAACTACCCTGCTGCACCCAGTGGCTATAACAACTCTCCTCCCACAGATAGACAACTGGTACTTTGGCCCTTCATGTTCCTTGTGCTGGAGGATCTTCTGCCCTCATGTCTGAACCCAACACAGTTGCAACTTTACCATGGTGTCCTTCATCAAGTATGTCAGAGACTATGAATAAACGAGTTTATGAAAAACATTCGAAATAATTCCATTGGTCATACACCACAGTGCCTTTAAGTTACCTTGGAGGTGCTTTCAAAGTCTGCTATGGGGCCTATTCGTAAAAGACCATGGAAGTGTTTTCCTGGTACCACAGGTATCAGGCAACAGTGTATTCAAGTCATATTAACTGCAAATGGAGCAATCAGTAATTTCCAGACTTCATGTATTTCATCAAAAACCTTGTTCCTGAAAAGTCTAGAAAATTAACATGTAAGCTTAGTTAACACTGCACTGTATCTCTCCCATGTATTCCAGAATAAATGGCTAAACTTTCCCAGTCACTCAAAACAGGTGACTAACAACAGAAAATATCTTGCTCTTCTCCCCTTAGATCTCCTAAGCAATCATTTTCCCTGCTCCCTGAGCCCATGGATCAGTGACAAATCCTCCAGTATTATAACTGAGTTATAGCTGTGGGGATGTCAGTGCCATTAGTAACTTATCTGCTGAGAACAACTAGTGCCTGTTTCCTTGTTTGGTTAAACAGTCTTGCCCTCATCCTACCTCAACATTTCCTGCACATAAAGATAAAGCTGATGTCTATGCTTGCCAACAAACTGCTGTGACAAAAACCAATAAGAAAAACATAAAACCAGCAACTTAAAATTGTTGGCTGCTCACTGCAAAGACCTCTGGAATGCAAAGACTGTTATTACAAGAGGAATTCCAGGCACATGAACACAGGTTGGAAAGGACTTGCTACCTTCAGTCTTCTTGGGATTGACAAGAGATTATAAGGATGACATTTTAAGGAGGGAATTGTTTATTTGTGATAGAAACGGGAAAAACAAACCCTTGGTTACTTTTTTGAACTATGAACAGCTTTCAGAGACATTTCTCTTATCAAAATGTCTTGCAAAATCTGAGGGTGGGGAAATGGTTGGAGAGCTCACAACTTTTCAGAACTACAGCTAAACAAGTGAAAATGCAGCCCAGGAACTGGCAGAAAACTGCCTTTCTGTGAGCAGGGAGTTGACTGAGAAACCTTGCAATGACCCAGGAGTTGGTAGGAAAGGACAGGGAGATTAATGTGATTCTGAACAGACAAGCAGCCCTTATGGAAAACGATGCACTGAAGCTTCCCTCCCACTCTCTCCTTTCCTCGGCACCATTCTGCATCCTGAAGTGGGTCTGTCTCTGGATCCCCAGGCCTCCAGAAAGCTGTCAGACTGGAAAAACAGGTCCTCAAGGATTCAAAACACAGCTCCTTCTCCTAAGGCACTGACCACAGCAGTGCCCACCTCAGATCCCTCCAACCCAAGTAAGACTTTATTGCTGCAATAATATTGCTTTCAGCTTTTCAAATGCCTGAAGGGTCATTAGGCAGAAAACCCACAGCCACAAACAGCTGTATCCTGTAATGTTCAGGGCTGTGGGAGCTGTCTGCATTGCACTGTCACTGATAAGTTCGAAACACAGTATTTGCCCCATTTTCCTTTTTTTTTTTTTTTTTAATTTATAGTGCTCACAGTATGCATTCACCATTTTCCCGTGTTTGCACTTTGAGGGCTTTTTAAGAAAAAAACAAATTTATTTTTCTTTTACTTGTTGCTATAATTTTAGTTTGCATTTAATACCAATGGTTTGAAATGACTGAAAAACGTAGATTTTTTTAGACCTTTATTTGCAGGAGTTAAGAAGTTTGTGACACACTCAGGGAGACAAGGGTCCAGTTTAATATCCTTTATAAGCAATCTAACTTGTACTCAAGAAAAGCACTCCACAAAATGATTTAATAGGTGGTAAACAGCTCCAAATCATGCTAATTCTCCAAATCAGAATACCTGCATAGTCCAGGCAATGTCATCTTACCTGCTTCATCTAAATTCATGTTCCAATGCCATCCTGATATTCTCCAGCTAATTATTAAGTTAATTGTTGTTTATTGGTGTAGTTTTTGTTATTGTTGTTGTTGTTATTCAGTCAATATTTTATCAAGGAAGGTAGAGTATGTAGTCATCAAGGGGAACATAAGACTAATTGGCAGTCACTGTTATGCAGTCGTCCAGAGAGTTAAATTTGGTCTCTGGTACTGTTTCTGCCACCAAAGACCCTCCCAGATAATTCCCAGTCATGCTTTAGGTAGCACAGTTTAGGGATGACCCCTTTTTCTGCTTTGGAGGGGTAAGAAAGCCCCACAGTACTAATGGGAGTCATGCCATGCCCAGTGACCTCAGGGACAAATAATGGTCTTTGGCCCATATAATTTCCTAATACAGATGTTGCTCCTCTGCCCACAGTGGACTTGAGACCTCATTTTCATTAAAAATAGAGGAATGAGCTGCTGCAGCCCTAGCCCTGTGCATCAGACCATTACAAATCCTTCTGGAACTGCCTGATTAATCCTTTGTTATCGGGACTTCCTGCCAGCACCCTGTCACTGCCTCTCATCCTAATCCTGTGGCACAATCCCTTCCCATCAGGTAACACTCAGTTTGACTGCCCAGAAGGGCAACGTGCAGGGCAAGGTGTCTTCAGGACTGTGCTGTGAGTGTTCAGTCTGGACTGGAAAGGCTATAAGTAATGTAATAAATGTATGGACAGACTATTTCCTATCAGACACAAAAAATATACAGAGAAAGTCTGGGCTAAAAGGCTTTTGGTTTTGGTGTCCTGAACTCAGAAGTTACAAAGTGAAGCAAAGCAACATCTACAACTGTCAAATGAAGTCAATACTACATATTCTTTAATTTCAAAAAAATGAAATGAACTGAAGATTTATAGGTCTCTGATCTGGGATGAATCCCAGTTGATATTTAGGACCAGTATTGAAGCTGATTCCAGTTATCCCAAGCTGTATGTACCTCCTTTTTCTATTTGTGTCACACCTTTCAGCCTACTCCAAAGATCAAAATGTTTTCCTGAAGGACCTTTCTAGAAATCAGTTTACAAACTCATTTTCCTCTTGCTGGAACTGTCTCAAAAGAGAGGAGTCACAGAGTCCCACTGTTAAGGTGCACCTTGGGCTTCAGAGAAGGTTTTGATCTTGCGGCCAAAGATTCTTCTGTCTCTTCTACCTGCTAAGTAGGACTAGTTTTTTGCAATTCTCCACACTCTTGCCTTTTCCACTTGTTTCACTTATGTCTGTGTACCAATCTTGCTTTTTTTTTTAATCCTGATCTCAGTTTTAGGCTCCTACCCAGCCAAGTCACTGGCACAGTTTAATGTTCGTGTAAGTCAATTTGCACCAAAGAGGGATCCCACTCTTTCTCCACATTCCAAACATGCTCCTTCACCTATCCTTGACTGCAGTTGTCAGTTCTTCTCACATATCCAAAAGCCTATGAATAGTATTAGTGTTCTGTGAGGAAGTTATCTGCATCTTTTAGCATGGGACAAGAAATTAGTTTTCATAATTTTAAAAAATAATTGTTGTGTTTACCTAAGCTGTCCTAATATTATTTTGTTTCAAGCTAACACCCACCATCAAAAATCACAATGATGGTTGTGACAGTTCAGAAAAATCATAAAGAAGTCAGAATAGTGCTAGTTTCTATCAAACTTCTGAATTTCTCTTTATAAACAGAAGCTTGCACTTGTTTGAAGGAACCTAGGACTTCCATACTTCATTCATGTCTTCTGTCCTACCAAAAGACTACCTCATCTACTGTAACAAAGGCCACATGCTGAAAGGAACACATACATCTTCATGATGTATGTTTGGCTCACAGCCTGAAGCCTCAGCTCTATATCTGTAGATGTTTCAATAGGTTTGGTAGAATGGTTGTTAAAGTTGACTGCCAAGTCCTGAGACAGCTGCTAAAATCTGCCTCCAGCAAGCACTGCTCCTGGTGGTTCTTGTCCTCATTATTTTCAGATTGCTCCTCCCTCTACTGACACCCACTTGTTTGTGCTTGGGTTTGGAGTCCCTGGGTGCACCCCATGGCCCCATCTACACTTGCAGTGCTCTCATCACCTGTATTACTTTGGCCACACAGCCTTTGTGACCCCTTTGGCCCACTACTGAGTTTGAAGAAGGATGCAACCAGACCAGGTCCTTCACTGGATGCAGCAGGCACTGGACTCTCTGAAGGGAGGACTTTTAATGCTTTCTATCCTTCAGGACAAAGGAAAACAAGATAATTAAAACCAGTGAACTCAGGGAGGTGTTAGCTGCGGCCTCACACATTGGGTTTATAGGCTGAATCTTGTTCTCTTTAGGCTTCCAGATTTTTCTCGGTTACTGTTTCTCCTGTCACATACTCACTATTTCTTCTGTCATACACTCACTGCTTCTGCCTGCCCTTTGGAAAAACTTTTCTACAGTCCTGCACTTCATCAGTATAATAATTATTTCAGGCTTCCCTGTTAGACATAGCAAGCTAGTGTGAGGCACAGGGAAGTAAAAGGAAGTCTTCTTCTTAGTTTCAATATGCTTTGAATGAGGTATTTTTCCTTGATAAATCCTTTTTATTTTCTTCCCTCTTCTTCTTTCATTCACTGTGATATTCAATATGTGTGTGACTGTGCATGACCGTGTGTTTGTGTTCTCCATCTCCTCGAATTTTAGAGCTGGGAAAGATACAAATTTGGGAGATAAACTCTAAAGACATCATCGATGAAGCATTGAAGCCAATTCCATATTTTAATCCTGCATAAATTATCCTGGAACACAGCCCACATTTATGTTGTGTGAGAGAACAGAAAAATAATGGGATTACTCAGAAGTTTCAGATGATTATAAACATATGGTGCAGGATGGTATAAGAACAAAACGTACTAAGCAAAATATCATCAGTAAATGAAAGGTTAATAATGGAAAAAGTAAATTTGGAACCTCATATGTGGCCTATTATCAAACACTACTGACACGAAAGAATTCCTGGAGAACTGTTAAAAGTGGACAGCTAGTAGTTTAATGACTGTAACAAGAAAACTTTAAGTCATTGGAAAGGAAACTATATGATTATAAAAGAACTCATCACATATTTAAGCCTCCTATGAAAAATGGTAGTTTTGTGCCTGAGGTTCCGGACTGGGACTCAGATCTTGATTTATTTCCCAGTTCTGCTACAGATTTCCTCTGTGACCTTGGGCCAGTTACTTTGGGAGAAACATGTTAGAGCTCCTAAATGACTTATGAATCCAAGCCCCTTTTCCAAAAGAGACATAGCAGCAGATTCACAAAGGGGCAAGCATGTAGGAATGCTGACCATAGCCAGGGCTACCCACAAAGTGACAGTGTGCTGCCCTAATACTTTCCAGTTCTGAGCATCAGCAGCCCCAGGGGAGATGGCTGTCTTCTGAAGAGGAATAGAAAATGAGCAGAAGATGGTATTGGAGGGATCAGCTGGTACTGTGGAGCAGGCAGTCTTGGGACCTGCTCCCTCTCATGGTTTCCAGATTCTGCTCATCACTGGGAGAGGCTCTGGTGTGATGCCTGGATCTGTGCAGACAGAAGATACCAGGAATTACATGGTCAGTAGGATTACCCTGAGAAACACAGGGTCTCCTGGCTATTGGCATCCTGCTTGGGTCAAAAAAAGAAAGAATCGGGAACAATCATCTTTCTCAGGGGCAAGTGGTTTTGGTGTAGAAAACCTTCCACTTGGTTAGCTGCCCACCAACATCACTCAGCCTCAGAGCTCAAACATCATTCCCAAAAGTCCAAGGTAAGTGGAAAGAAAGACGGGCAGGATGACAGGGGCATGTCATCCTCTCCTACCCCCAATCTGTGAAGCTGAACTGTAGCAAAACTGCAGACCTCCCTTTTCTTGCTTAGATTTTTGGGCTTCAGTATGAAATAAGTGTTTGTTTGTGCAGGAATTAGCTTCCTAAGGAAATTTACATAGCAACCAAGCAAGCATGTAAACTTGAAGCACCTAAGTGTTGTTGCCTCCAGCTTTCAAACAGCTTTGAAAAATGGACCCTTTTTGCTGCTCCCAGCTTGTGAAGTAGAAATAGCAATAGCAGAGTATTCTTTGTCTCCCTCATCCTATATTAGTCCGTGCTGTACATAGTCCCAAAACTCACACACAAAATAGGAATGCAAGAAGTAATAAACCTGTAATGTAGGTAGGGGAGCCAAGGATGGGTATTCATTCTAGTTTTCCATATGCTATAGCAATGATAAAAGGATCTTACAGGCATCTCGTCCTCTGACTTAATATGTAGCATGGTCATAACTCAGAAACTTCTTTGGACAGGATTCACAAACTGCTGTGTCTGTGTAAAGTCAGTTGAAAGTAAATAACTTACTTTCTGCTTCAGTCTCTTGGATATCTCCATTTACCATGGTTTGTTTCATTCTGCATGGAAGTATATAAAACTTAAGGTATGTAATAGACCACAAAGGTGAAGAATATTAGGTTTCTGAGAATCAAAATATCCTAGCAGAGAACCTTCCATAAAAGCATATATTTTGTTGTCAGTGGTTTTGGCATAAGCAAAAATTCCATACAAAGCCCATGAAAAAGTGTAGTAAAAGAGCGTAGAGGTGGATGTTTATCATTCAAAATGAAATGTTTTAGTAATTAATGTTTGCTGACAGGATTGGGGAAGTACAAAGAAATTCAGAAACATCAAGGTAAATATTTTCACTTCCACCAAAACATTTTCAAGTTATGAGTGTCCACCTACATCTACTGCTGTCTTAGCAACGCCAAGGAAGTCTGATCTTCCTTCTAGCTGTGCTTGATGCACTAGAGGAAAACTATTATGAGTAGTGACTGCTGCAAATTTGCATTTCATCAAAGTTGTATGACTCTTCTGGGTGAGAGTAGGAACAATTTCATACATGTAAGTAGCTGAAGTTTTGGTTAATAGGTTAGGTTCCACATTCAGAAAAGAAAGTTTCTGTCACTGTGACCTTTTGTATCTGCTTTTATAATCAATGTGATCAAAGCAGTCCTCCTGTCATGGGACAGGATTCCCTTCTGGAATATTTCCACAAGACTGGAGACAGCTGTTGCAAAAACCATATTTTAAAAAGCTGCAGGAAATCTGTCTGTAACTGATGCTTTTCCCAAGTTTTAAGTCTTGAAAGAATCTTTCTGTTTCCTGTAAGTACATGTCTCTCTTCATCTGATGTATCTGCTTATAGAGGGGAATCCTTTCCGTGTGAGTTTTTCACTGATGTTTGTCTAAAATGACTTTGGTTAAAATTATCTTTTTCTGAATCTGTTTGCCAATGTATTTGTCTTTGACAAACTACCATTGAGTCATAAGCTTCTAGGTCAAGGGGGTCATTATGATCATCCCATCTGACCTTGGGTATAAGGCAGCACAGTTTCAGTTGTTCCTATAGGTATTCTGTTGCTTCTGGTTAATGTGTTCATCCTTCAAGAGGGACAGATTTCCTGGGGATTAGACTGCCCCTACTAGGACTACAAAAACCAAGGAAACAGCTGAGTAGTTCAGGTGACTCCTTCTGAATGTCCTGGTTGTGTCACATCTGTGTTCTACATGCTTATTTCTGAAAATTAACTAGTCACAGTTAATTTTAGTCCTAAATTAGTCCCAGTTAGTCCCTAATTAGTCCCAGATAATTTTCCATTTATTCTTTCTTAAAATATTGCTGTGTGTAAATTGCCCAGGAGCACCATAGGAAGTGCAAGGATACTGAAAACACTGGTTTTGTGTCACGGTTTTACAGTGCCGCCAAAACTGGTGTCATCTAAGCATTGGTCTGTGGCGAGATACACTGATGTGGTTCCAAGGAATTTATATGTACTGAAATCACACAGTGTGTGAAGAAGCACAGGTTCCCTGCCTGTGGGCTGGCCATCTCTTTTCACAGCTCAGTGAAACTCCATCTATTCTGTTGTTGGCAGTATGTTGCTATTCCTTCACTCCCACAGTTTGGAGGTAAATGGTGATCCTTCAGGACAGATCTCTGCAGTTTTGCTTCATGCTTCACTGAAGCATAAAATGTGGTGTACATTGACTCCATTGCTGTGGTTTTCTTTCCAGGCACATAGCTGCATACTCTTCCCAGTGCAGCATCCCAAATCTTTGGGAACTCTGAAAAGGGTTTATCAGTCTGAAGAGCTTTGTGCCCAGAACTTGCATAGCAGAACCATTTTGCAGTGAACAGGGTTCAGAGTTATTTACCGTATGAAGCACTTCACAGGCTGTTGAGCACTCCCACTAGTACATCATAAGCTTTCTGTTTTGACATCCTGAGCCCTCTCCTTACATGTCCTCCACTATCTCCAAACTCTGCATTTCCTTCCATTTTTATCTCTTTTTTTTTTGGTGACAATACAGTAAAGAAAATAAAGACTGTTGCCAAGTTTGTTTACTTTGCACTCAATAATTCTAAATTCAAAATCTGTGGTGATAAATGCGACATATATGTTTTTAATTTCACCTGATGGATAACAATGTCCTAGGATCTTTCAGCACTCCCTAGTAAGAAGTTCTTACTGCAGTCTTATTTTCTGTTTATGAGAGATAAATCACATCTATTTTAGTCTCTATTTCTAAATCTCAATTTATTTGATTCAGAAAGAATGAAGAGCTTTCCTGTCTCTCAAACTTAAATAGTTAAGTCTGTTCATAGGTTAATTTTCCCTAGTCTGTGGACTCTTCTAATAATGTCTTGTACTGTAGGTTCTTCTTCAAAAAGAGTGTAGAATAGTTTTAAGTGGCTGAACTGTGATTAACCTGTGGGTCCACATGATTGACAGAAACATTCATCTTTTATCCTATTTTCAAATGAAGGTTCAGACCCTGTTGTAAAGCTATACTTTAAGAACAAGCTATTGGCCTTAATTCAGATATAACCAAATAATGTAACAGTATTTATCAGGTCAAATTTCCTGATGTATAAAAATAATCAGTTCATTAGTTTTTCACTTTTTTTTCTTGTAATTGTTGTTGTCCAGTTCTGTAACTGTGAAAGAGGTGGTATAGATTTCAGATAATGTGAGTAGAGCCAATTAGGGAAAAGAGAATCCCAGATTTTAAGTGCTTTACAGTCTCTTTAGAAAATAGGCCACCCAAAAAGCTTTCAGCACTAATTGTTCCTGAAAGTGGAATGGCTATTACTTACTGCCACAGGGTCCTCTGATCTTCCTGTGACTCTACATGAGTCTGTTTATTAATGTTTGCTTTAAAAATGGAGCCCTTCTGCCTTTTTTTTTTTTTTTTTTCTGATGTTCTCAGTACTTAGCGTAGTAAAGACTGAAAAACAAACGAGATTATCTGTGACTAATATTTTAATCCAGAGCCCTGGAATTCCTTGTGCACTATTTGAGCTGTTGCGCAGCAGGCTGCCTGCAGACATGGCATCTCTGTGCTTCTCAGGGACCTATTGAATCTATTTCTGAGACCTACCTGTTCTGTAAAGGTTAGTGTATGTAGGAAAGGTTTTAGCAGCTTTTCATTGCAATTTCACCTAATAATTCTTTCACAACACTGAGTGTGGATCCAGAGAACATTAATAAATGTAAATACTGAATGAAATACATGGAAAAGCATGAAATCCTACAAACATCGAAGAGAAACATATTAACAGGTAGATATATTTGCCTTACAGAAAATACCTTGAGTTTTCCCGAATTTTCACAGCTCCCTTGAGTGTCCTAGCATGTATCTGTTCAAAGCTTCTCTTCAGAGCAACAACTCCCTATTTGCATTTACTTTATTTTGCATACAGTCAATGGAGCCCATGCAATGTGAACTTTAGGAATTTAACAAACCAGTCCTCCTAAAGTGATTAAGTTACCATTTTCATCAGTTGAAAAGTTTCCTTTAAATTCAAAGGAGTGAGAGTCTGTATTTGAAAGAGTAGGATAAAGTGTTGTCTTAATTCCATATACCTCTCTAAAGTGGTCTTGGAAAATAACTTAGGAACTTAGCTGTCTGACATATCTGTCACAAAGACTTCTCTGTTCATCACTGGGCTGTACATGACAGGAAAAATCACATTATGGGTTTGTTCAAAACGTTTTTCTCTGCCTGATTCTTGTACCCAGGCAAGTCTGGGATATGTTGAGAAGAGGTTTTATAAGTGATGTCCTAAGAAATATCAGTGGTGTGCCTGATGTGCTCATTCTTGAGGTACTGAAATACAAGTTTATGCTTTGTGTCTTCAACAAAAAAGGTTGAATCCTGTCCTCTGGTGTTCACACCAGCTCCACTAAAAAGTCTTGGATAAGAGTTCTCTGAAATCAGAGAAATCATAAGTGTCCTATATATACAAACAAGCATTTTGCAAATAGGAACAGCATGCAACAGTGGATATATAACTCCTCTGAACAATAAAGACTACGCGAAGCCCTGCATCTAGTGCACAGTTTTCCTCAAGTCTTTGCAACATGTCCCCATTTTTTCCTACTTCTCGCTTAGCTCAAATACATTTTAAATTTGTACGATGGGGATTCTGACTGTGAAATGGGCTTTAAGCAATCTTCATTTGCAAAACATCCGAAGAAAAGTACGGTAGGAGAGTGATTAATCTTGTGGGCTTTACATGCCCCCTGGTGGAAAGCCCTCAGTGTAGCCGTAAGGATTTAATGCAAAAACATAGCTTGTAAACAGATGTGTGGCTCATGAAAACGCATTCTCATTTGAGGCACTGCACCATTATCGGTGTACAGCCTATGAATAAGAACACACAAGATCCCAAGTTACAAACGAGCACCTGGACTCATTTAAGTGCTGCTAGCATGATGTACATTGCTCGTACAATATAAATTGCTGGCCTAAAATTTCTTGCAGGCAAACGATGCCAAGCTCTTAATATATATAAAATGAACTCTAGTAACTTAAGCAAAATAATCACAATTTTCCCCACAGTCTTTCCAGGATTTCAATCTGGAGGGTTTTGAAGGATACACAATACCTTGTTACAAACCATATAATGTTTTAAAAAGTATCCAACTGACAACCTTGGCTAACATTGTATCTTCTATCTAGATTACTTCAATATGTCATGTCCATATCACACCACTCTGTCCATGGTCCCAATGCCAAGGATTTCTGTCTTGTCCAACCTTTCCATCTGGAAGCAATGAGCTTAATATTCTGGCTCTACCCCCAAAAAAGCTATGTCACAGAAAAGTAGCAGTCTTACGAACTGTTGTATACCCTGAAGACAAATTTGAGATCCACATAGTCTCTCTAAGTTCTACTCAGATTCAGTTAAAGGCAAGTTTTCCACTCTACTCCCATAAGACCTCCAGCATACCATAACACTGTAAGAGCAATTTGACAACCATTTATGCTTAAAACCTGTCCTAGGCATGTCAAAGGGCTGTGTTTAACAGATAATGAAGGGCTAAGATGTTCCTTTGGGGCAAAACACATTGTGTTGTAAGATTTGCTGTTAAGAGGCTGTTCTTTTCATTGTGATTCCTCTGAAAGCCTAAAACAAAGAGAAATAGAAGTTTTTTGTTTTCAAGTCTTTTCTCATCTACTTTAAAGCCAAGGCAACCTATCTAGGAGCCCATTATACCTATGGAGAAAAGGATGAGGCAGGTATTGCCCATCAGCTTGAGCTGTCGCTCTGATTCAGCATTCATCAGCACAGCCTGGCATCCAAGAGCAAGGGCAGTGCTCCCTTCTCTGCTGCTGGGTGGAGGGATGGAGACCTGCTCTGAGCAGGTTTGCTTTAAATCTCTTTTCTTTTAATTTTCTTTCTTTCTTTTTTTTTTTTTTTTTATTGCAGGGTGAGGAAGGAGGGACATAATCTGAGCAAAGGTTTTATAAGTGATGTCCTAGGAAACATCAAGAACCACCAAAACACTGACTGTGTGTTGTTTTCATTTTCTCGTGAGCCATTATGAGCCATTTTTTTTTTTGTTCCCTTTTCTAGTATTATCAGCAGTTTGCAAAAACTGGAATCCTAAGCCAAAATGTGACAGTATTCCTCAGGCACCTCACCCGGGCTGCATAAATTTACAGAGGGAAAGTTATCTCACCTACCTTAGGCACCTGGTTTTGGTTGGGATGAATCTTCCATTGGAAGTGCCTCCCTCCCCACAGTAACTATAGACAAAGATAGCCTTGAATTAATATCTAAATAACTAGAATAAGGCAATATCAGTCCCATTTTTTTGATGCCAGGATTAAAACCAGAACTTGTTTGAGTCAGTTTTTAGGTCTCTTTTATTCTTACACCATTATAAGAACTCATTTTCTAATTCCTTGACTCTTTTAATTACATTTAAATTGAACTTATTAGCATTTAATTGAAACTTCATTCAATGCCTCTCAAAATAGAAATCAATTTTAAGAATTACTTATTCTGCAGTAGAAAAATGTGCTGATACAGGTGAATTAATCACATGTTCTTAGAATCATTACTATATTCTTGCTGGCCAGAAAAAAGATGAAGAATTGAAAAATGCAGTTGTTCTGAAACCAAAATGCTTTGCCCAACCCTATTAGATTTGCTGAAATACGTTTTGGCTGATAAGCATATTCTGACATTGCCAAAATGTCCTGTTTTATAATTTTGGAACTGGGTATCTAATATTTCTTTTCAAAATAGTTTTTCATGTTTAATGTTCCTATGATGTGTTTCATTTTGTGTTCTCAATACAATTAAAAAGTCAACCATAATCAAAAGTTTCTGAGACATTTCAGTTGATACAACACGTTTTTCTTAAAACTTTCTCTTCCAAATAATTTCAGAATTTTCAGAAGTTGTGCCTAACTGGCCTAAGATCAAATTTGAAAATCCTCTGCAAATTTATTTTCTGCATACGTTTGATTTATTGCTGATATTCCACCAAAAGTGTGTCTGCCGTAAACCTCTTAAAGAGCTGAAAGGAAAAGAGATTCAGTGTTCCTCAGAGAGGACTTTACACTTTCTGGGCCAGGACTTAAAATTCGTTTCCACCACTGCAAGACTACCCAGTACCAAAACACTTTTCTTCAAGTGAAGCCGAGGAGAGATTGGTGGTAATTTTTATGTCACCTTGCACAATTTAAAGTGTTTAGAGGATATAAAATGAAAGATTATAATCTGTGAAAATACAGATGTTAGTTTATAACATTAAGATGCCCGACTGGTTAAAGTTCATGGTAACTCTCATTTGCTTCTGTGAATTGCATCTTCAAGAAACCAGAAAGTAAGTATTTCTTCATAGCTGTAGATTCCAAGGCATGGGGTTTGATATGTTTATTTATTAGCATTGGTCTGTGTAGCAGTGTCTTCAAATACAAATTTGCTATAAGAAGCCAGATCCCTCAGCCCATTGAGTCCATTTTGTGCTACTTCATAGCTCACTTCATAGCAGTGGAATGATGGGTACCATCTGGAGGGTTCTCCTGAATATTTCCTCTGCGAAGATGGTTGCTGTAAAGCCAGCAGAGATGTCTTCGCTATCTCTGACACCTCTGCTGTGCTGCCTGGCATGAGAGAAAAGGGTGTGTTTACAGAGAAGACAGAGAATGTGGAGAGAAAAACATTTTTGCTGCTTGATTTTCCCAGATCCTACTTTCAAGCCAAAGTGAATTGAAAGTTCAATTCGCTGATGATATTTTAAGGCATTTCTCAGCACAGTTTTGAGTTTTGTTTGAATGTTGGTGATGTTATAAAGCCAACCACACTTTTCAGCCAGTCTTCCCTTCTTTCCTAACTAGCAGACTAGAACTCAGCCTAAAATTGTTCCCTAGCACTTAGACATCTCTGCTTTTTGCTGCTTTCCAGGTCACCAGTTACTCTTTCCTCCTAGGAGTGGGTCAAAACAGGTGATTAACTCACATGCTGAGATGTCACCCTGACTACAGATGGACTCTGCAGAGGGACAGGCATCTCCCTGTGACATCCTCTGGCAGGCTGAGTAAAGTAAAGCAGGCTCTTATTGCTATAGCAGCCCTCAGTGTATCTGCAGCTCCTTGCTTTTGACAGCTATTTAAGCTTTACTTTACTCAGACCACTCCAGAATCTACCATGTCATCAAAACCAAATACCCCCAACAGCCAAGTAATTCTTCCCTTCACCCGCAACACACATACTCACATGTGAATTAACAATGTTAATAAAAGGTAAGTTTCAGCTTTTTTTCAAAGGACATGATCTTGTCATGTCCTAAAATTCCGTCATAGAAGAAAGCAGTAAACCCACTGTCTCTTTCCAAAAGAATTTATAGTACTAGTATAATGAAAGAAATATAGAATAAACACAGGTGGGAAGAATAAAGAAATAATTAGGCAACCTTATATTTGGTGAAATACATTAGCATACTCTAAAAAATGAGCTAAGTGAGCCTGCTTCATCTGGCCTTCCTACCTGGTATAGAGTCATAGAATCCTAGAATACTTAGGGTTGGAAAGGACCTTAAGATCATCTAGTTCCAACCCCCCTGCCATGGGCAGGGGCATCTCACACTAAACCATCTCACTCAAGGCTCTGTCCAACCTGGCCTTGAACACCGCCAGGGATGGAGCATTCACAACTTCCTTGGGCAACCCATTCCAGTGCCTCACCACCCTCACAGTAAAGAACTTCCTCCTTATATCCAGTCTAAACTTCCCCTGGTTAAGTTTTAACCCGTTACCCCTTGTCCTATCACTACAGTCCCTAATGAAGAGTCCATCCCCAGCATCCTTATAGGCCCCCTTCAGATACTGGAAGGCTGCTATGAGGTCTCCATGCAGCCTTCTCTTCTCCACGTTGAACAGCCCCAACTTTCTCAACCTATTTTCATAGGGGAGGTGCTCCAGTCCCCTGATCATCCTCATGGCCCTTCTCTGGATTTGTTCCAACAGCTCCATGTCCTTTTTATGTTGAGGACACCAGAACTGCACACAACACTCCAGGTGAGGTCTCACAAGAGCAGAGTAGAGGGTCAGGATCACCTCCTTCGACCTGCTGGTCACCCTCCTTTTGATGCATCCCAGGATACAGTTGGCTTTCTGGGCTGCAAACACACCCTGAAGCCAGCTCATGTTCATTTTCTTATGGAAGAGCACCCCCAAGTCCTTCTCCGCAGGGCTGCTCTGAATCTCTGCCCAACCTGTAGCTGTGCCTGGGACTGCTCAGACCCAGGTGTAGGACCTTGCACTTGGCATGGTTAAACTTCATAAGGCTGGCATCAGCCCACCTCACAAGCCTATTGAGGTCCCTCTGGATGGCATTCCTTCCCTCCAGGGTATCAACTGAACGACACAGCTGGGTGTCATCAACAAGCTTGCTGAGGGCGCACTCAATCCCACTGTCCATGTCAGCGATGAAGATGTTGAACAGGACCCCTACCAACACCAATCCCTGAGGGATACCACTCATTACTGGTCTCCAGCCGGACATTGAGCCATTGACCACAACTCTTTGTGTGCGGCCATCCAGCCCTTTATCCACCGGGTGGTCCATCCATCAAATTGATGTCTCTCCAATTTAGAGACAAGGATGTCGTGTGGGACAGTGTCGAACGCTTTGCACAAATCCAGGTGGATGGAGTCAACTGCTCTCCCCCTGTCCATCAGTTTCATAGCCCCATTACAGAAGGCCACCAAATTGGTCAGGCAGGATTTCCCCTTAGTGAAGCCATGCTGGCTGTCACCAAGCACCTTGTTGATTTTCATGTGCCTTAGCATGCCTTCCAGGAGAATCTGCTCCAAGATTTTGCCAGGCACAGAGGTGAGACTGACTGGTCTGTAATTACCCAGGTCATCCATTTTCCCTTTCTTGAAAATGGGGGTTATATTTCCCTTTTTCCAGTCATCGGGAACTTCACCCGACTGCCATGATTTTTCAAATATGATGGCCAGTGGCTTAGCAACTTCATTTGCCAGCTCCTTCTGGACCCGTCGACTGCTCACCTGCCCCCAGACAGAGTTCCATACTCTCCAGCCTATCCCTAACATAAACAGCAACTCCCCCTCCCTGTCTGCTGGGCCTGTCTTTTCTAAAGAGCCTGTAACCTTCCATTCGAACACTCCAGTCACAGAAGGCATCCCACCATGTTTCTGTGTTATCTATTACATCATATCCCCGTAGACATGCACACGTTTCTAATGTATGCCTGTCTTTGCTGGAGTTCGTTTTCTTTTTGTGAGAATGACTGTGTTCACTCTCAGCATTGTTATAAAAAGAGAGTGAATTAAATGACCTTGAGCACAAATGTGTCCAGAATTAAAATTATTTATTATAATGATTGAAATTATTCTGAAGGTGACTTGAAGTTAAGATGATTGTTGCACGAAACTGCTTGAAGAGCATGGAGCTACCTCTGAATTTTCTTCTGACATCCAATTATTTGTCCACAGGTCATATAAATTCATATTGCTAAGCAGGTTACATTTACGTACTACTGTTGAAATCTGAATACAACTGCTGTTCAAGTTTCAACTAATTTTTCAAGACTGTCTCTCAGAGGAAATGGAACCTCATGTGATTTAACTGTTTGGGGAGGCAAAGGGGGGTTAAATTCGGTAAATTTATGTTCATTATAAACAAATCCAAATTCCTAGCTAGTATGGTATGACTAACATATGTCACATACTACAGCATGTCTGCTGTACCCTTTAACATTTTAACAGTCCATCAGACATTAATGTGACTTAAACATCAAAAACAGGTTCATTTTGCCATTAATATCCTGAAACAAGAACATCTAATATACACATCCTGAGATTTAATCTGTAAACATAACCAAAAATGTCTGGATGAAGGGGCCTTGTTTATATTTCAGTAGTGCTACTTCCATGAAGCATGTGTCTGCTATCTTTAGTATGCAACTCTAGCATCCTACCATTGAGAAAGCCCTAGTGTCTTTGATACTGTTAGGGAGACTTATAAGTCTTCTGCTGACAAACCAGTCCCTTTGTAGATTCCCTAAAGTTAAAGCTACTGATAAACATAACTTGTCTTATAAAAAATAGAAGAATTTTAAAACCACTTCAAACATATTCAAGATTTCCATATTCTTTTTTTCCACAGTGTGAAAGCAGGTTCTGAAGTGCTTTGGAATTAAAAGGATATGCTTCTCTTTACCAAAGTAATGACTTGTTTAATAAACAAGTAGGGAAAAGGAAAAAATGTGCAGAGACACGCAGAGTGACAAAATAAGAATATCTAGATCAAACTTAATGAAATGCAAAAGAACTTTCAATCCAGTCAAATCCCTTTGTTTATTTTTCTATCATTATTCAATACTTGGTTCTTGCATTGATGAATTCTTAAGGAGGTACATTTCTTAGGAATTAATGTAGGACAAAACATATGTGCACTAATAGTCTCCAAACACACTGTATCTATCAACTGTGTTAGAACTGAGTGAAGCCACTACAGTCAGGAAGATAATGAGGAAAAAAACAGAGGAAAAAAAGGAATAGTTATACACTTTGATATCTGCTAGATTGTTTAATCCAGCTCTTACGTAGATAAAACCACAGTGTAATTGCTATAGAGTGAACTGCATTAGCAACCATGGCCTTGGAAAACCCAGCCAGATGCATTCAAGGTCTGAAGTACACATGCATGCTTCAATGAAGGCATGTCTTAAATCAATCATTGCAGTGGTGGAATTTGTCAACAGCATGATTTTTGAAGAAAAATGCAGATTCATCTGAACTTTTTACAGCAGTTCATGTGTTTCCATTAAATATTTGTCAGGAGAGTTTTGCAACCTGAGGCTGGAATTTCTCATCAAAACAAGGGAAAGAGAATCCCTTCTCAAAATAGCTAATGGCATGTGAAACTCCTTTGGCATAGAAAAACAAAAGCAAGGACTTCAGTATGGTCTCCTGAGCCACCTAATTGCAGTATGTGAAACGGGGCCAGGGCAAACTTGATCACAGGCAGATGATTGTCAGTAGAGTTAAACTGTTAGAATGGTCCTTGGCAATAGTTTGGCCTGGGCTAACTAGCTCTCTCCCAGAAATGTCCCACCACAGCTGAGGGGATAGTTTGAGCCAGTATAGATGCAGTCAGCATGTTTTGGGGGTAAAAGCAATTAACTGTGTCAACACAAGCCGTGAGCTGGCCTCAGGGCAGACAGCAATCCCTGGGCAACTTCATTTACTAGTACAGCTGCAATACAGTAGTCCCTGTGAGCACATGCAATACAGTAGTCCCTGTGAGCACAAGGGGGAGTTACAAGATACTGCAGGGAAAGACTTTTTCACACGAATTTTTGCTGCATTTTTTTTTTCTGGAATGGTCTCTGCATTGTCCCATTGCAGACTAAAAATTATTTCTGAAACCATGACTTTTTGCAAAATAAAATTCTTGTTTTCTGGCCAACTCTAGCACCAATTTGGCAATATTGACATAGAAACTAAGAGAATTTATACTAATGAAACCCCTGGTGTGGGTAGAGTTATGCAGATAAAAGAGTAGTTTATACACATTTCTCTTCCTGTAGTGCCTCAACATTTGGGATTCACTCAAATTTCCCACTCAGATTCTATGTTAGGTTTTTCTTCATGTCCTTCTCTTTCAACAAATGTAGCATGAAAAACCCACACACAGGAATTGGAAGGGAATAAGATATGGATGAACAAAGGCAGCCTAACTAAATGCCTGTGTATTCTGAATATATAAAACATTCAAGACATACATGTTGTTCCAATGAGGTTCTAGTGGTTAATAAAACCTGGGGCATAAGAAACACACTGCTAATTTATTTTAGGGGATACTGCTTTACTCATCCATGCCATGAGAGCTGTGCACATAGCTTTGAAACACATACATTCATCTTTCTATCTGTAGATGTCTTAAGTTTGCCAGCTGATGGAGGACACTAGTCTTCGAACTTCAGATAGATATTGAAAATCCTAGATCTATTTCTGTCCATGTTCTGTGAGAGTAGTTTAGAGAATGGTCATGCATCTTTGTGTCTACACACAGAACTCCTTAAAGTTACATGGGTATTTCTCATATCATGTCGTGTTTCAAAACTAGAAGAATTGTCTTTCTAGTAAAGATCTGTGGATGCACTCTGTGAGGTTTTCAGTCTTCTTTGCATAGGAAGATTTCTTTTTCAAAGATAAATCCAGAGAATGAGAAATAGTGAAGTAAGGTAGGGAGAAGTGTTCTGATGAAGAAGCAACAAGTTAGAAGGATGTAGATGTATTCTTAATTGAGATAACATGATGTTATGTAGAAGCAATGCTAAACCCTGAAGTGAGCCACTGAATACATCTGAGAGTGCTTTTGCAATTAGTGATGCTTGTCTTTGTATAAGCATAGCCCATGAGACCTTTCTGCATCAGTGCATCCAGTCTTTTGCATCCATCACCACCGAGTTTTGCAGCCTGACTCTTCTAAGTGCCCATAAGATATTATTATGCTTACTGACTCCAATTGCAGAGATCTGTAACTATTATACATTTTCTGGGGGATAGATGGTCTTGCTTCAGTTTTCAGTTTCTGGAGGCACGTTGCTCTTCTTCAGGTTCCGTTAAGAAGCAGTGACTGTCCTCCCCATTGTATAAGAGAAAATAAAAATCTGAATAATGAAGCAGACAGCATTAATTATTTTCTTTCTACCTTATACTTTTAAAGGTAATTGTGCAATATCTGAGAAGTTGATCCATGTTCATTGAACACTTGGACTTAAAAATGCAGAGTTACAGACACTTCCAATAGGCTACTGTCTCTCTTTTACTAAGATCAATAAAAATTAGTCACTATGATTTTGTGTTAATGTTTAATTTCTAAACAAATGTCCATGTAGAAATCAGATCCTCCACAGGGTTTAGCTATTGTGAAGCATTTTTCTTTCATTTCATTTTAGATTACTTCTGCTCTGCCTTACCGCCATAATGAAACCTAGTTTCTTTCTTTTGGCCACATGTCAATGTGGATAGTACGAAGCACTAAGAGCTTTCTATTGCTGTGGTATATGCTGTTAATTGCTAACATACTCTGCCACATCTTTTTTTCACAGTATTGGAACTTTTTAACTATACCACAACTCAACAAATATTAACAGGACCAGACATGTCTTGGAAGATGGTACTGCTAGTATTTCCTTCCTCCTTTGGTTCTCACTGAGCAGATGTAAACCACTTTAGGGCTGCATTTCAGTTCTGAAACCTGTTTCAGTTTTGCTCAAACCTAATTGAAGGTCATGTGGAGTTTTCTTTCTTTCTCAAAAACAACAAAAAATGTGGTCTTTGAGTTTTAATTACCAAGAAGCTCTCCCCCACAGAATCCACTTTTAGGCAGATATATTGTAGTAAGCCCATGAAAAAACACAACTCCAAATTCTTACTGAGAAAGTAGGAAAAATTATAACTGGCAAATACTTAGACTCTCAAGACCCTGACCACATGGCCTGCTCTTGTTCCCTTCGGCAGTTTCTCTTTCAAGCTCTCTTCAGGACCTGGGCTGTCTTGGGTGATGCATTCAGCTATGAGCCTTCAGAGTAGGGCATGATCCTCAGTAGGGCCCTTGAGTACTCCTAAGATTCAAACAAATGATTAATAAACAGCAGATCCCAGGCAGTAAATTGCATTTCATTCACATCATTCAGATTTTTGCTCCCACAAAAGGAGCTTGTCTACATTCATTTGGTGCAAAATGAAGGATGGACTCAGGTTTCATGAGTCTAAAGCCAGAGTTTTCTTCCTCCATTGGGGAATCTAAGTTTCCTTTTGAACAGAAATTTAGATTAAATAAAAAATACATTGCTGCTTTCACAGCCTTTTTGGCTGGGAACCAAGGACTCCTCTCTGTAATTCTGGTTTATTCTGCTTATTCTTTGCAGGTGGTTTCTGAATATTTATGTTGCCCTGGGCAAGTGACTGAATATAAGTCTACTTTCCCAAACACAAATGAGAATAGTACTGCTTATGACATCTTCTGACTAGCAGTATTGGGCCACTTAACATTTGAACCAGTACACAGCATTTATGTAATGCAAAGTAAATAAATATTTTGGTACTTGATGTGATATGATATAGGATATTCATTCTATTTCTTATTTCATTGAGAATATATAAATACATGTAAAAATACATTTCTTGGTTGGTTGAATAAGTTTCTTGAGGAGAGACAAAAGACTGGGGCAGAACCAACCAACCAACCAGCCAACCAAAAGTCCAGTAGTCTCTTACTACCTCAGAAAAACAGACTTTGGCCCATTTTTCAGTTTTCCTCTAAAAAAGCTGTTGCAGAACATCGATGTTTTGGAAGAATGAGGAAAGGCAGCTAATTTGAAAGCGAAAGAGATCAGTATTCATTGTTTTCATGTATAAGTGTGTTATTTAACAGTCCAATAATACTTAATTCTTGAAAAACATAAGTAATTACAGTGATCCAAACTAATTTTTCCTCAGCCTGTGTGTAGAACCAGTTTTATTCTCCTGCACCTATTCAGAGCCTTGGAAGATGGCTTTAGTTCAAGCAGAGCTGTACACATTGCCAGTGCCCTGATCTTATCACTGCTAATACAGAAGTGTGTGGTATTAGCATCTGTATAACACTGTATTGGGTTGTTGCACTGCAGAAATTATGTACTCAGTATCAAATTGCTTGGATGTAGGGACTTTTCTAGGGGCTGTGGGGTTTTAGACACTTGTAAATGAATTATATAAAACATTTTGAGGCTTGTGTTGGCTTGCAATGCAATGTTTTCAAGCATTGGGCAATCTCTTCCAAAAGGAGAGCTTAAATTCTTTTCAACAGCATTGCTAAACTGCATAATACAACACCTTTCTGTAATGTATTTCCAAAAGTGAAATCTTGCTTGCTGTGCAGCTTTTGTCAGCAATGAAGATTTTTGTTTGGTTTATAAAGTTGGCTTTTGAAAACAGAGCTTGCCAGAAAATAGGAATGTTATTTCAGGAAAAAAAAAATCAAGGTTTTCACATTCATTTTTATTCTGATGCAGAAGGAAACCAAGGCATGCAATTTTTATTTTTTTTCCCTTCAAATGAGAGAGGGCCACCAGAATAATTGACAGCTTTGCGATTCAAGTGTTTAGCTAGAATTAAAGAAAAAAATCCTGCACTGAGTGACTCGATTTTTTAATATGGATCTCATAGACCTCATACTGGATTTGAACACACAATTCATCCTCGACATGGTAGAGCTTGCCAATGAAAATTACTTGGAAATAATAAGCATCTTCTTGTGAAGCTTCAAGTTTGACAAATCACTATTCATAAGAAAAAGAAAAAAAATCAGCTTCATTCCATGCTTCACAAGATTATACATAAAAAAGAATGCATAATGATACTATTTTTGAAAGAAATTACACTGAGATTGAATTTAGAGACTCGGGGTGAAGATTCAGCTTCTTTTTATACTATACTCATTTGTAACATACCAGGAAAAAATTACCATAGCAAATTGCACCAACACTTCTGAGTATATGAAGTAGACATGATATAACCCTTGTGCTTATGATCTCCATAGAACTGAAGTTAATGTTTAAAAAGCTAAAATACTAGCTGCCACATTCAGCTGCAATAAATACCTTTAGATCCACCTTAACCTTCAGGGCTGGCAATACCATGCTTGCAGATACATTTCAATAGAAATAGACTCAGGACGATCTTCCACACCAGATATTTTTTTGGTGCAGAAAATAAGCAAACATGGGCTAAGGCAGAAGAGGAGCACACAGGAACCAAAGTGGATAAAGACAGCTGGTGACAACTACAATTGCCCAGAAGATGCAGAGGAATGGCAGCCTGTATGCCGCATCTCAAATAGCTGAGCAGAAACAGGGTTTGAAGCAGGTTGACAGGTACAGATTCATTCTTCCATTGCATTGTAGCTCAGCAAAAAGAACTCCGGTCCTTTTGTTTGAAAGTGGCATTGCTAAACGAATGCAGGAACAATGGCTTTACTACTAATGATCCCAGTGCAAAAGCAAAGAAATGTGAAATGGGCTTATTTGGTAGCACTCCAATGCGAAGACAGAAATACCAGCAGTTGCCAAGTGGGAAGGATGAAGTCAGCAGAGAGAGTATTTTGTTTCTAACTTTAGAAGATACTGCAAACAGTGGAAAAAGAGAAAGGGGTTGGCTTTTATTTTAAAAAGAAAACTCTTTAGCATGCAGTTTACACTGTTGTAGCATTTACACTTAACATAAGCCAGCTTTATTTTATTTATTTTTACATGTTTGCTCAATTTCACATGGGGTAAGTGAACGCTTAAAAATATATCTTCTAGGTTCATGATATACATCAGAGCTGTATAAATCTCCTAGGAGATTTAAACAAAGAGAACCTAAAAAAGATGTTCCTTATTTTGCTGTAGTTCTGCCCATGATTAATGGAAGCCTCTGATGACTGCAACTCAGTATATTTCTTGGCATTGTCACTATGTTTTCCTTTCTTCTCAGCTGGGTCAAGTCATAGTGACTATAAAAAGTAGAATCACAAGGCTTTTCTTGACAGTCCAGTAATATAAAAAAGGGCCTGCTGCTGGACAAGGTGTTGTTTTGTACATAACTGTGGGTGTTTGTGAGGATATGATAGAGATTAGAACAAATAAATAGCAAAGAGAGAAAGGATTCAGATGAACTTTTGCAAAAGCAACTCTGCCCCACTTCTTTGCTGGCAGCACTTTCTATGAATGGCTCTTTGTACCAGTACATTAGCAATAATGGTCTCTATTTTGCTTTTTGGGTTTACAATCACTCAGTTTTGATTTAGGCTGCAGTATTCAGGGTGCCTACTGAACATATGAAGTCAAGCATGCTGAATACAATTTAGGCAGCACAGCTTCTGTGGTGTGACAGTTCTGACAGGGTTTGCAGATTCTCTGCAGTACTGAGCTGTCAGAGCCTGGCTTCAGTCTTGGCATCTTCCAATGCCCAGGTGTGCCCTCCTGATCAGCTCACTTGATAAGTAATGAATATTTTACCTCAAAAGCTACAGAGGAAAGGCTTTGTATGAAAAACTCTATACATAATTTCAGCAAGAAATATTTGACATAGACTTTTTCATGGCAACTTTGTTAACTTATACAGCCAATTTTCTTGAGGGAGTTTTGCAGAAAACCTTTATAATACCATATGGTTTAGTGGGATTTGGTGCTTTAGCTTTGCTATGGGACATGTTGTGCATACAGTGACCATCAAGGACTAGAGTATGGACTATTTAAAGCCCCATATAATTTCAAGAAAGGACAATTAAACCATGAAGAAAACAACTTTAACTGATTTCTCCCCATTTTTGAAAATTTACTTAAAAAGTGGCTAATGGGTAGCTTAGGCTGTTGAAATGATACAGTCTCTTTTAGCTTGATGAATAGGAGTCACCAGTGTGTCCTTTCAGTACACCTCATGGGAATTTTCAGAATGTCCTAAATCACTCAAGTCTGCTCCCTTACTGGACTACAAAGCTCATATATGCTCACATTTTGTGGAGACAGAAGGCTGGGAGTCAGTGCATCTAACATTGTTTTATTGCATGGCAATTTAGCTAAATCTTGACGGCTTCTTGGATATATAACACCTCACTACCACATCATTCCTTCAAGAACACCTAGGATATGCTTGCCTTATAACCTGAAAAGTGTGCTCTGACCTGGATGGCAATAGGCCAGTCTGTGAATGTTAAACTTTTGTAACCTTCACAGCAAGTTTACACCCACAGTGGCTTTTAGGAATGGTCCGTCCCCTGGTTTGTCCCAGCCCTCAGGCTTTGCCCAGGAATTATTTGGGAGGGTCCTAGTTGGCCTGTGCCTAAAATGTGCTTAAATTATGCCATCAAATATTCTAAGGGTTAAGCAACTTTAGCCATAATGATGCAATACCCTTCCCATCGCCTCACACTGTTCAGTTTACAGCCACAGCCTTTGAATCTCAGTCAGATCCTTTTACATTTATTTCCTCCTCAAATAGAGAAAACCCCCAAACCCAAACACGTTCTATTTGGCATCTGCACACTGAATTATGTGAAAAGAGAGATGTGCCAGACGTCAGTTAACCAAAGTGACTGCCACATTTGTTCTGAAACTAAACTCATTAGGAATTTTCATATGGCAAGTACAACCACGAGCACATGGTGATTTAAATATTTCCTTGTGCTTTAGCCACTTAGAGTACAAATAATCTACTTATCCTTGTCATTACAACAAAATTTATTTCACAAATATCTGATAACTCCATATTTAAACACAAATTGCTAAAGTAAGCGAATGTGTCATGTTAAAAAAAGTTCAGCAAGGCACTGGAGCAGGAGGTCAGCAGTAAGCCATTGTCAGCTTCTTGTGTGCTCAAAATTTATGCTTGAGTGGTTTATTAAGCAAGTGCCATTTTTATTTCATTCTAATGACTTTTTTTCCTAAAATGTGTATTTGTCTGTATCTACATAGATGTATATATATAATGTTTCATATGGTCCAATCCTGTTGCCTGTTGATTTGATTGAACTGCCTTAACACGCATTTACCCTACTAGATAAAGAGCTAGCTGGTGAGCAAGCTGTCATTTCATGGAGAACACCAGCAATATCCTAAGTCTTCTAAATACAAAGATTCTAGGTTCAGTTTATGGAATCATCAGCTTTTACAATCACAAGAAAGACTATAGTCATGCTTTTAGATTTTATGTTAAAAGATTCTTCTAAGTCTTTTCTTGTGACAAACTGGAAAAAAGGAAGTCTTCTTTCTTTAAACAGAACATGATAAACAAATGGCTGTTTTTAAATTTAGGCAGCCTTGGGGTAGATGTGAGAATAAGCTGTGAATTAAGCATCCCTTGACAGATGGAAGTTTGTAAAGTGAGAAAAAACAGACTGACCTTTAGTGTGGTGCTGACAAGTGAAGGATTACACCATCTTTGGTATTGGGAGCCACATGTTATGTGTACCTCATCAGAGGGGCATATGTACACAGGAAACCCACTGTTCCCTGCCATTTATTAATAGTAATACTTGCCGAAGTCAAAATATTTAGTACATTTAATGCTTTGAAGGATTAAGGAGCCATTCCCATTAATATTGAACACAGGAAATTACTAACTCTCAGGACAACACCAGGTACCGCAGATGCCAGGGCTTTTTGAAAACTGGCTGTGTGATTTGCTCTAGGTTGTGGCTCTGGTTATACACCTGTGTGTGAGGGCGCAGCAGGGACAGAGGCTCCCTAGGACGGAGACTGGGAGCAGCAGAGGGGCAGCCTGTCCCATTCCACACCCATCCAGGCACAGGACAGCTGGGGGACACTGGGGCTGCTGGGACCTGGAGACCAGAAGTGTAGCAGCATTTCTGGGGCAGGGGCTAATGATCCCATGGAATATGAAATGGGGTTATGGGCTGTGGAAAGGGTAGGGAGAGGTTATGATGAGGGGACAAGGTTACAGATGGCAACTAGTGATGTAAGTTAAGAAAATATTATTATCCTTCTAGAACAAAGAGGACAATTTTTTTTTAGATAATATTTTTTCTTTTTCTTTCTTTTTTTTCTTTTTCTTTTCTTTTTCTTTTTCTCTTTTTCTTTTTCTTTTTTTCTTTTTCCTTTTCCTTTTCCTTTTTTTCCTTTTCCTTTTCCTTTTCTTTTTCCTTTTCCTTTTCTTTTTCCTTTTTCTTTTCTTTTTCCTTTTTTCTTTTTTTTCTTTTTTTTTTGTTGTTTGTTCTGTTTGTCATGGTAGTCCTGTGTTCAGACTGTATGAAACTGTATGGTTTAAACACTCATGTTTAACAGGGCTGGGAATGTAGGCACTATGGAGCCCTCTGTAAACAAATGTGCACACAAAGTGTGCATCTGAAAAATCACACATATGGCACAGCCTGTGCCTTCCTTCAACCCTATGGGTCAGATCCACACAACAGAGTTGTTGGTCAGAGTTACCATCTCTGAAAAACAAATCTCCTCTTTGACGAGGTTCATGTTTCTAAAAGGATCAAAGGTTCCTACTGCAGTCCCAGTAGCAGCCTTTCAGAGGCAAAAAAACACCAACAAAAACTACTATGGGTAAATCTGATTTTGTTTAAATTTCAAGTAAAGATTGATTCCTAGAACTGAAAAGAGTTCTTGAATAGCTCCACTTTTAGAAATAAAATAAAATTAAAAAAACCCACAGCATTAAAGAGTAATCCTTGGAAAGTTCAGCAGCAGCCTTCCCTAAAGAATTAATGAGAGGAAAAAAAATACTTCCAAGATATTCCTCTTCATTTTAGAAATACATATTCTTATCCAAAAATTTGCTCCTTCAAATCTCTCCCTCACTTATTATGCCGAATATTCTTTCACGTTTTCAATCTCATTTTACATGCAAAGACTTTTTATGTATCTTTTCATCTAAGTGGACTTGACAAGTTAGATTAACAGAGATGTTTTACTGTCAAGGCTACAATAAATTCCATTCTCATTTTAGAAGTGCACTTCTGATGCAGGCATTTTTGCAATGATAGCTATGGGCATGGTGTTATAGAATGTTTATTTGCCCTGTGAGTTTGGGAGGGGCATTTTGTTTTTCCAGGCAAAATTGGAAACAGAGGTGTCAAGGGGAGATGCTTGCATTTGTTTCATCAGTTGACATAAATACAATAAGGGTTCTCCATTCCATCCTGCTTCCTCACGAGAAAGGTGTTTTGCTTTTGCAATTCACTATTTCCATCCTGAACTACTGTGGATACATTTGGTTCTTTCATGCAGAGCCTTTTCTTGTGATCTTCTGCAGTATTTCAACACCTCCTGGAACATGAAATAATTTGTCCTGAAAAATGGATGATGTTACTGCAAATGTTGTCATGGTGGTCTTTGGCCTGACATAAAGCTGTTTGGAGTGACTGTGTCACAGCTGCAGCTATCTTATTACCATCAGAGATGGTGTGAATGGGCACTGCCAGATGTTCTCTAGGAAACACAAGGACATTCAAAAATACTTGAGAATAAGCAATGCTCAATGTGTCCTCTGGAGCTATCCCATTAAAATGCAGGAAAAATCCATTTGGTCATCTCAGGCAAGAATAAATTTGAGATACTTAAATTCGTCTCGGATTCAGTTCCAGTTAAAGAGCCTTATGGATCAATTCAATTGCATGAATAAAAGTGCCTAGCGCCATTTGAGATTTTAGGAAATCTAAGAAATTCTTACAGGGCTGGCAGATATGATACAGGAC
Source organism: Pezoporus wallicus (assembly GCF_028554395.1). NCBI lineage: Eukaryota > Metazoa > Chordata > Aves > Psittaciformes > Psittacidae > Pezoporus > Pezoporus wallicus. The sequence goes on from NW_026642654.1 coordinate 1,385,472, forward strand.
ATAAAGGAGACCTTAAGTCTTCAGGAGCTGCATCTGGAAGCCAGTGGAAAATGTTAGGTCATGGGAAATAGTGCTAGTCCCCATGTGTAAGGAACAGTAACTTTCCCTTAAACTGAAGTTTCTACTTGTAGAAACTGTTTAAATGCTTGGTATATAATTTAGGACTTTAGTCAGTAACAAACAGAGTCAATAGAAGTAGTATAGTCAGAGTAGCTAAGAGAAAAACTTGTCTGGCCATCCACTGTTGACTGGACTAATTTGTCTGCTGTTAGGCATCTACTGCTGTTAAAATGTTTCAGGGCATCTGAGGCACTGGCACAAATTAATACACAGACACAGTACCCACAGGTGAGTAATACCTTTCTGGCACAATGTCTGGAGGCCAGAGAGATATGCTAGGGCATCTAAAATGACCCTGTTATGTCTGCATTTAGAATCTGAATCATATCCTTCATGTCTGTTTCAGGGTGAAATGACTAGCTCTAACCTCTATTGATGGTGTCAAATAGATGTCCATGGAGATGCTCACACTGATGTGTCTCAGCCTACGAGCTGAATTTTGCTCACCTCATTTCTTCTACAGCCAGACTTGGATTTATAGAATCATAGAATCATAGAATAGTTAGGGTTGGAAAGGACTTTAAGATCATCTAGTTCCAACACCCCTGCCATGGGCAGGGACACCTCACACTAAACCATCTCACCCAAGGCTTCGTCCAACCCCACCTTGAACACCGCCAGGGACGGAGCATTCACAACCTCCCTGGGCAACCCATTCCAGTGCCTCACCACCCTAAAAGGAAAGAATTTCCTCCTTATATTCAATCTGAACTTCCCCTAAGTTTTAACCCGTTACCCCTTGTCCTGTCACTACAGTCCCTAATGAACAGTCCATCCCCAGCAACCCTATAGGCCCCCTTCAGATACTGGAAGGCTGCTAGGAAGTCTCCACGCAGCCTTCTCTTCTCCAGGCTGAACAGCCCCAACTTCCTCAGCCTGTCTTCATATGGGAGGTGCTCCAGTCCCCTGCTCATCCTCGTGGCCCTTCTCTGGACTTGTTCCAACAGTTCCATGTTCTTTTTATGTTGAGGACACCAGAACTGCACACAATACTCCAGGTGAGGTCTCACAAGAGCAGAGTAGAGGGGCAGGATCACCTCCTTCAACCTGCTGGTCACACTCCTTTTGATGCAAGTGAATTTATTGGAGTGCGGTTTTTGGAACTAAGATAAAAACCCATAAAATAATACAAAATTTGAGTTTCCTTGGTGACTGGAATAACGTGTCCTAAAATATTAGGGCTCTGTTTTACTGTGCTTCTGCTCAGCATGACTTTGTTAGATGAAGGCTGCCAAAGTTCCCTACTATTTGGTTTTGTACTGAGGTTCGTGTACTGCTCTGGTTTCTTCCTGCTATTTTTGATTCTTGCAGGCCTGCATGTCTGATCATCACAGCCTGCAGCGTTCTCTCCCTCCCTGTGACATTATCTGTGTGCCAGGGCCAAATGAGGTAGGAGCAGGGGGTGGCAGTGCAGGAATCAAGGAAACATCTGTACTGCTTTTGTGCACACTGAGGGCTCCCACACTGCAAGGAGCTCTCAGCTGGACACATCTGGCTGAAGTCCAGCACCTTTGAATGGTTCCAGTAACTCTCAGAAGTTGGAACACACTGGGGAATCTGGCCCAAGCTGCTTAGGGTTTGTGGTTTAATGGGCTAAATTGGGCTAAGGAGTGAGTGCTTGTTCTAGCTGATTGCCTCATTCAAAACCATCATTTTCAACAGAAATACAGCTTCAATTAATACTTTTATTTCCTCTATTTAAACAGAAGTCTGTCCCATACAAACCAGAAATACCTGTTGGCAAGGTAGCCTACATATGCTCCTTAGCCTAAGAGGACACTGAAGTTGGAATAAAAGATATAAAACAGCCCATAAATCCCTTCATATCTTAAGCAGTATTTAGACTTCCCCAGAATGTTGAGCTCTGCTCTGAACAAAGACCTCGAGGCTCTTGCACGTGAACAAGACACTTTCCACTTCTACATATAAGTGCCTTCTCCATCTGCCATTTTGCCCCAGTGAGGTCTGTCGTGGTTTAAGCCCAGACAGCAACCCAGAAACCATGCAGCCACTCTCTCACTCCCCCACTTCCTCCCCCAGCTTCTGGAGGGATGGGGAGGAGAATCGAAAGAATATAACTCCCACTGGTTGAGATAAGAACAGTTTAGTAACTAAGGTATAACACAAATCACTACTGCTGCCACCAATAATAATAATGATAAGGGAAATAACAAGGGAAGAGAATACAACTGCTCACCACCTCCCGACCAATACCCGGCCTGACCAAGCAGTGATCTAGCCCTTCCAGGTAACTGCCCCCAGTTCTACATCCTGGGCATGATGTGCTGTGGTATGGAATACCTCTTTGGCTAGTTTGGGTCAGGTGTCCTGTCTCTGCTTCCTCCCGGCTTCCCCTCCTCCCTGGCAGAGCATGAGACTCATAAAGTCCTTGGTCAGAGTAACCACTACTTAGCAACAGCCAAAAACATTGGTGTTATCAGCTTTGTTCCCAGGCTGAAAGTCAAAAACACAGCACTGCACCAGCTAGTAAGAGTAAGAAAATTGACTACTACTGTTAAACCCAGGACAGGCCTCACTCACTATTGCTGCTCCTGCTCTGCAAGAAAGAGCACAACTGTCTTGGGCTGCATGGGAAATAATGAGGGCTTAGGAATTTGTGTCTTTTGTTCCTGGAGTTATTAATACAATTTCCATTTTCTCCTACTCTCTATCTCCAGTACTGTTTAAATGCACTGCTTAGAAGAAAAGGAGGGCAGTGGTCATTAACAGGTGGGAAGGTAAAGCAAGGGGAGGTAACTTTGCTGTAGCTGTTTATTTATCACCAGGCTGAAGGACAAATCTCTCAGCAGAAAATGTGGGAAGATTTTTTTCCTTGATTCCAGGTAAATTGGAGACTTTATTTCCTTCCTTGTGTCAGTTACACTCATTCTAGATGTAGGCAGCTTGCAACAATCCTCTAGCAAATGGATGAGAGAGAATGAGACGTACAATTTAAACACACATATATGCCCAAAAATATTCACTCACTTTTCTACAAAGGACATGTTCAATATGAGGGAGACAGGGGATGCTGCTGATTGTAAAGGCTGGTTTAGATTTTATTGTGAACGAAACATGGAAACTATTTTGAATGAAGGACATAGTTATGTTCACTAAAGACCATGGGGAAAAAATTAGCTCTGGTTCACAGTGTAGGTAGGCAGGGTTACAAAATTTCCCTCCATGATTTCCTGCCCAGAAATAGTGCCCATGTGCTGCACAGACAGTGGGTGGATATGCAGAAAATCTGAATGTATTGGGAGTGTATTTGGTTTACTACACTCATACCAAGAGATGCACACAACTGAATGTCTTCCATGTGATCTGGGGTTGAATTCAACCAGCAAAGGAGATTTGTTTGGCAAGTGGATTCTGGCAAGTCTCAGAAGCTTGAAATTTCTCCGATGAATTTTTGAGCAGAAAAAATGAGGTGCCTCAAGGGAAATCCAGGTATACGGTAACCCCCCCCCACATATGAGCTCCAAGAACAAAACCATACCATCAGTTGTATGTAAAGGCAGTAAATGAGAGCTTGCAGGGATAAGTGAGCACAGCCTGTCTGCCGTCTGAGGGAAGAACAAGGCCTGAGTCTGCATTTGAGCCAGATGTGAGAACAAGTTGACTTCCTGACACATTCAAAAGTCTCTCATTAAAAAACCTGCATCTTTGCCCATGGGAGAAGAACTACATACTCACATGCGGTGGCTGACACCTGGAGTCGTGGCCACTCTGAGAATCAGCCTACTTGAAGCTCTGCAAATACCTGTCCTTAAAACCAGTTATTGTGCCCTCCCCTTTTCTAACAGATACAGAGGTTATTTTTGTGCCTGTGAATGTTGTTTTGGGTCCAGATAGCAGAACCAATATTGATAATTTTCAAAATGATCAGGGATGGTAGTTCCATGCAGAATTAATGTATAAAAGGTGCACATACATGATTGCATAATTACATCCTGCCTTGCATTCTGATTGCTAAGCATTCAATAGTATTTACAGGAAATTAATAACTTTACAAAGCAGCTGCTCCATCCACTCACTTTAAAAAATAATATTGCTGTTGTAAACCATGGATTACTCTTTCTGATAGTGGTAATCCCCTTAAAATTGGCCATTCTGTAGTTTTCACGAATTCATCTTTCCTTCAATGTCCTTTGAGATAAGACCCAAATGGTTAAATGTCCATAGCCAACCTATAATTTTGGACAATGTATTAAAAAATGTTAAAAAGATAAAGATACCTGGAAGTAGTTGTCATTAGGTGAAACAATATATGTTGGATATCTGAGAGTTAAAGTCATATCCCAGCATATTCTGTCCTTCCCATTAACTGTGTAAGGAATCGCGTATTAACAACCACAGAAATATCTCCCCATTTATATTTTGAAGCCTTATCACCAGTGGGAATATTAGTTTTCCCATGTTCCAGTGTTTTGCAGAGGCAAATTAGTTATTTAGTTGAGCTAAGTGGGAATTGTTCAGTAAAATGTTTTGTATTGGAAAATGCTGGTTTGCCAAAACAGAATCTTTCCATGCAGATGATGGGAGGAACTGAGGTTAGAATTTCTGCCAAAACCCTCCTTGGTTCTGAGAATCATCTATCCTGTGGTTGCAGCATTCACCTGAGCAGCCTGTTCTGTCAGTTTGTGTGTCATTCCTGTGAGTCTCCACTCACAGGAATGCTGACAGCAGGACATCAGAGGTGGTTGTCATGTGGATAAGTAAAGAATCATCACTGCTGGGCTGCCCAGAATAGTATTCAAGTGCCTTCTTTCTGTGAAACAGTTCTGTGAAAAATATCATCTGAGAAGGTTTTAGGTTTATCACACAGTGAAAGCAGGGTATTTACTTTTCACCACAAAATTCCCTCATGGCAGGGTGACCCTACCTAGCTCTAACAGCACTCTGATTTCTGAGTAAGAATTAGCTCTTGAGATTGCTCTTGGCCCTAAATTTTTTGAAGGGTGAACTAATGTATGGGTAAAAAAGTACACTATCAGGTTTCCTGGCATCTGGTTTCAGAGAGTTGCTCAGATCTGCCATATGCTTTCTTAATACTTCTACTAAAGGTATGCTATGCTAGAACAACTGACGAGAGTCTATAGTATATTGAACTTTGCAGGTGTCATATTCTTGGTGGGAAATGCTAGGTAGTAGGATGATATCTAGACTCAAAAGTGCATTTATAAATTCAAACATGATGTTTATTTCTATCACATTTTGGTATACTTAAGACTGATATCTGTCCTTTTTTAAGTAAATCTTTTATACATTTTCATAGCATAGAGCCTTGCAACAAAGTCCAACAATGAAGCCAGTGTAAGTATTTGGAAAGGTTATTTAACTTTCCACTGTTATCAAATCTCTTTTCTTGAAAAGCTGTGTAAACAAATGCTATTTTGGAAACTCTCAGCAAATGTCTAACATTTACGTTTGTTCACATTTGTTTTTATTTGAGAGCGTCTCCTAAATTTTTGTTGTGTCTGATTCTTTTAAATGTGCAAACTTGCTTGTTAGGAACATTTCAGTTTAAAAATTTGCTGCTTTATGGCCTTTTAAACCCCTTAAATCCCTTGCCTAAGTGCTCCTGAAGGCCATGACAAATAAAGCACAAGCTTGGCTTTTGAGGGCACTTGTGCAGTACAGCCATGATGTAGAATGAAGAAAAAAAATGCTGATATTTCTAAACTGTCTTTAAAAGAATCACTCCAGGAAGAGCGCTGCATAACTCTCTGATTGTTGAAGGTTTGGTGTGACAGTCAATGATTTATGGTGAAAATGATGATAGGACAGTTTTTCCAAACAGTTCAGCAACGGTCTCACTTTATTCGCAGGAAATGTTATTACTGGCTGCACTGCTAAGTGTGTTCAAACCTGCGACTGATTCCTGGCCCACAGTCCAAGTGGTGAAGGGTGGTTTGTGGCTATGCTGCTCGAAGTTAGCTCTGATTGTCTGCATCAACCCTGTTCAGTACATGGTCCTGGACCTCTGCTGGGCCCCATGTAATTCCCCAGTGACCTCAAATCATAACAATCTTTTTGTGTATGGTTCTTAGTTCAGTTCACAGTGTCAGGAATAGTGAGGACTGTGTTACAGCCTGACAGAACTGTGTTTTCTTAGCATGAAATGGGAAGTGTGAACTGTGTGAACTGAGCTACAGGATGAGGGCATGCTTGATGATGCAAAGCCTGGTAGAACATTTTAGAGGACTATGCAAGATGGGCAGAGAAAAATCTAATGTGACTTCCTCCATATTGCCTTCTGGGAGTGGTTCCCAGGGCTAACCATCCCAACAACTCTTTGAAACTTTGTCTCTCCAGGATGATTGACTCATTTCAGAGGAGAACTGTGAGCAAATTAACAACACAACAATGGATCTGCAGGGAACAAGGATCAAGGAGTAAACTGTGAAACTACACCAAATTATAATTTAGGCAAACCCAGTGACTTCTGTGAGAATTAGGCTGGGGCAATATTGACTAAATCTGAAAATCCTGCTTCATATTTTTATCAAGTTTTAAATTCAAAACTTTGGTAAAGTCCAGTCTTCAGTCAGGTCACCAAGAACTTTGTTGAATTGAAGGACCATAGGGCAGGGCCTTAAGAAAACAGCCCTGTGAAAATGAGTTCATGACAACATTTAAGGTTGGTCAGAAAAATTCTATCCAGCTGATTTCAGAAACATGCTATGGATAACCTGGTTAAAAATACAGGGACATTTAAACACTCCTGATGGAAGCAGAGGACGTTTCCTGAAGATTAATGACTTTTTAGGAGGAGCTATGGCCTGAAATTCATCTGAGAGCCATTAGCCTCAGCTAGCCATCAATCCTCCAGAAAGTTTTGTGCCAGAGTCATTATTACAATTAGGAATTTAAATGTATGGTTGCAGTGTATTTTCTAGTGCATGATGAAGATGCTATTTTGACAGGACTTTTCTGGAGAATTCTGCATTTGGCTAGATGGATGGCTTGGGGTCTCTCACAGGAATTCTAATAATTTAAAATAATTTAAAACCCCAATTATGTAGCACCCTGGAAGATCATCTGTGAACATCAGACTCAGCCATGCAAACATGTGAAACAAATAACACCTCATAAAGAGAATAGCTACTTTGTCTGTCTCATCAGTTGGACTGTGCTGGGTTTTAGTGCTTTCATTCAGGTAGTCATTAGCTTCAGCCTAATTAAAGAGCCAGGATCCAGCTGTTAATAATTGATTGAAGGAAAACTGTATGGAGAAAATCAGATTTGGAGTTCTATTCTGGTAATGATTAAGGGGTTATTACTATATACAACAAAGTCAGTGGTAGATGCTATGTTAGAGTCAATGGCAGCAAGAATGAGCACTTGGGTTGTTTGCATTACTGTAGTACACAAAGTAGAATATCATATGTTTTCATAGTTCAAAAGAAACTTTTCTATAATGGCTTTTAAACTATTTTAACCATAGTGAAAAAGCTTTAGCTAGCTATTTTTTAATTAAGACTGTCACTTCTTACTTCAAAGATTTCATAAATAAGGCAAGACGGATTTATCCAACCACTTCCTGTATGTAGCAGGCCATTTGACTTTCTGCAGTTATCCTGATACTGAGCTAAATAATGAGTCTTCAGCAAAAGTATATCTTATAGTATTGTGCTGTGAAGCTATCAAGAGATGGAAAATCTGCCGCCTTCACTGGTGTTTCTTTCCATTCATTTATTACTACATTGTAAACATGTGTCCCTCCTAAACTGGACTGGTCTGGCTCCATTCACATGCCCGTTCTTATAGCTAATGAGCCAGCTTTCCCTGGTACTTATTATTTAAAATTTCTTCCCCAATCTTTCACTGTAATCAAGTTAACTTCTCATCTTACTGATAGCCAGCAGAACCCAACTCCTTTAATTTCTGCTCTAAGACACTTTAGCTGCACACAAAAGTAGAAGCATTTTATACTGTAGAAATCTAATGGTTACATTAGCCAAGTGGAAGCTTATACTGTGTTGGTTTTCCATCAGGGCAAACCATCTTACTGAACTCACTGCTTTCCAGGATAATGAAGGCAAATTCTTCATTCTTTGTTCTTCAATGCATAGCTTCATGTTTAGCTGTATTGATTTTTTAAAAAATATTTTGCTTAAATGTTTTGTTTAAATATTTTGTTCCTAATTGGTCCAGAGCATTCTGTCATTAATTATTGTTCTGCCAATTTGTGTGTCATCTGCTAATTTTATGAGTAGTAGAATAGATTAGAAATGTTCCAGTTCAGCAATGTTTCGTCAAAAAATGCTGCTTCATGAATCTAAACTTTTTATGTCTAAACATTCTGGTTTCAATGAACTTTTCCCAGCAGGTTTTCCCTGATACTGAGGACCCTGAAAATGGCTGGATTTTATAGACAGTTTAAGTCACTATCTGGAAAATTGAGTAGTACACACTGTTTTTTAAAAGTTTCTTTACTTTAGAGATCTGAGATCACTTGGAACTGATGCAAAGCCCATTAAAGTCAGTGGGAACCTATGTATTGACTTAATTTGCCATTGGAAAAGTCTTTTTTCTGTAATGCTCAGTTTTAATTTTTTCTTTATAGACATCTAGTTTCTTCCTGGATGAAAAATTCCTTACAAACTAAAGCAGATCATCAACAAAATCCCACAGCTACATTTGAAAATGATCTGCTGAATTGGGTAGTATTATAGCAGCCCATAAACTTCTTTGGCTTATTCCTAAGAAAAAAAAACCCTCTCTTCTTTTCTATCTTTTTTGTAACCTTCCCTTCTCACCCAAGCACACAAGCAGTGGTGAAGGAATATGAAAAAAGGGGTGGGAATGGGGTGTAAACAAAAGCAGGGAACTAAATAAAGGCTTCCAGCTCTGTTCAGCCTTTCTTCTACAGATTATTTTGGAAAGCAACAAATTCAACATGAGTGGGGGAAAAGGAAAAGGGACTGAAGAGGTCAGGCTCATTTTATCAATGAGGATTCCTAACAGTAAAATATTATGTCCTCTAAAGGGAAGCAGTGTAATATTCTTACTCCAGGTCACAGTATTTCTGACAAATCAGGTTTTCATTGGTGAGATGCAGGGCAGGAAATCCTATATTTAAAGTATTAGAAGGTTTTTTTTTTTTAAGTTTAAATGTGACTCTTAGGGCAGCTCATTTCCTAAGTTTTCCATGACTTCATAATACTTTGTATAATTATACTCTGATGTTTTTAATATTTCACCATTTGACTGTTTGCTCATACTTCCTTTTTGCCAGTGAGAATATGTTCAGTAATGGGTACAGCACTGTCAGGGTTTTTAAAGCAATGTGTGATGCCTGTAGCAAAAGTATTGATGTGTGTGATGAGCAGCAGGAGAGTTCTATGCTCAGAAGAAATGTAAGAGTCACTTTCTGAAAATGAGAAACTGCAAGAAAAATGTGTCAAAATGAACTCAAGAAAATTATCTACCATAAACAGTCATAATTCCCAAGGGAGGGTGAGGGGAAAAGACAGGCACAATCGTGTTCTACTGCTAAAAAAGCTCACACTACTCATGAAAGATCAACCTGCAAATCACAGTGGTTGCCACTTATTATTAGGCCTGTTCAGATAAGAGTTTATCCTCTCTAAAATGATATGCACTACCAACTGGTTTGTAGTTCATAAGTTTCCTTGTACAATGGTGAGTGTAAATCTAGACAGCTATGGTAGCTCTGCATTCTCACTGCAGTCATTTTCTAGTTTGACAGGCTATGAGGGAGCATATAAAGCAGCAAAGGAAATGCAAGACATCTGTAACAAAACCAGTGAACATGCTATTGATTTGTTTCCCTTGCTGGTGTGGTCCTGGCATTGGTCTCTTTCTCCAGAGAAATGAGTTAAAGAAACAAGTCCAGTAGAGAACATGGAATTTTACTTCCATTCATCTTCCTTATTTTGCAAGCACCACATTCTGCAAATCCCATGCTAGTAAAGCTCTTGGATCCGTCCTCAAATTCTTCTGGATCCTTAAGGGAGGAGATGTCAGAGCTGGCCAAGAATCTAAGTAGAAACTGATGACAGAAACTGACATTAATCAGCTCCACAGTATGTTCTGCCCAGCAGGTTTCTTCCAATAAATCAAAGGACTTTGGATCCAAAGGGCATTTAACCATTAAAGAGCAAGTGTTCACTGTGGTCTGTAGCAGCTAAATATGATGAATTTAATATTGATTTTCACATATAACCCCATCCACATAGCATGTTTGTGTGATTTTACATATAAATACACTGGAGCAAATTCTCAGCTGGGTCAAGTCAGCAAACTCCACTGATTTTACTGCTTTACATGAACTGAAGGTTTCTTCCACAGTATATGAACAGAATTAAATGGTTCTATGTTTTCACTGTTTTCCCTTTTTTTTTTTTTTTGTTCTGACACTGATGGGAAACAAAAACACCATTAAATCTGGAAAATTTCTGCCATTCTTGTAGTCAGCTGTTTCTCTATGCTGAGCACAGACAAGTCATTAAAGGGGAGAAAGTAAAGAGGGTGCTACAAACAGGTCAAGAGTTCTTGCCAGTTGGAGTGTGAATCCACAGTTACTCAGAGGTAAGTCTAGTGGCCTCAGCTGAGTTGCTACAAGGAGTAACACTTAAAATGGCAAAAAGGTTTTATCATTATGAAAAGTCATTTAGGTTGTTATTTGATTTCCAATTTTTTGTGTGTTTGTTTTTGTTTGTTTGCTTGGGATTTTTTTGTTTGTTTGGTTGGTTGGTTGGTTCGGTTGTTTTTTATTTTTTATTTTTTTTTTACTACAGAAAAAAATGTTTCTATAAATACATTAGCAATAAAAGGAGGGCTAAGGAGAATCTCCACCCTTAGGGAAACAAATGACAAAGAATTAGGAAAAGGCTGAGGTACTTAATGCCTTCTTTGTCTCAGTCTTTAATAACAAGACCAGTTGTTCTTTGGGTACCCAGGTGCCTGAGCAGAAAGATAGGGATGGGAAGAAGAATAAAGTCCCCATAATCCAAGGGGAAATGGTCATAAACCTGCTACACTACTTAGACACACATGAGACTATGGGGCCAGATGGGATACACCCAAATATACAGAGGGAGCTGACGAAGTACTCACTGAGCCTCTCTCAATCATTTATCAGCAGTCCTGGATAAACAGAGAGGTCCTAGCTACTGGATGTTAGAAAATGTGAATCCCATTTACTAGAAGGGCCAGAAGGAAGATTTGGGAAATTACAGGACTCTTATCCTGACCTTGGTGCCAGGGAAGGCTATGGAGCAGAACATCCTGAGTGCCATCATGTGGCACGTACAAGACAACCAATGTGATTAGGCCCAGTCAGTATGGTTTATGAAAGGCAGATCCTGCTTGACCAACCTGATCTCCTTCTATGACACAATAACCCACTTAGTAGATGAAGGAAAGGCTGTGGATATTGCCGAACTAGACTCTTGTACAGCCTTTGACGCCATTTTCTACAGCATTTTCCTAGAGGAACTGGCTGCTCATGGCTTGGATGGTGGTACTCTTTGCCACACCTTAAATACCATGTTCAGTTTTGGGCCCCTGGGGATACTGGTTACAGCCAGCCTGATATGAGCCAGCAGAGTGCACAGGTGGCCAAAATAATCCTGGCTTGTATCAGAAATAGCTTGCCCAGCAGGACTAGTATTGTCCCCCTGAACCTGGCACTGGTGAGGCTGCACCTTGAATACTGTGTTCAGTTTTGGGCCCCTCACTACAAGAAAGATATTGAGGTACTGGAGCATGTCCAGAGAAGAGCAACAAAGCTGGTGAAGGGTCTGGAGAAAAGACTTACAAGAAGCATCTGAGGGAACTGGAGTCGTTTAGTCTGGAGAAGAGAAGGCCCAGGAGAGATCTCAATGCTCCCTACAACTACCTGAAAGGAGGTTGTATCAAGGAGGGTTTTGGTCTCTTCTCCCAGGTAACAAGTGATGAGATACAATGACCTGAAGTTGCACCAGGAGAGGTTTAGATTGGATGTTAGGAAAACTTTCTTCACTGAAAGTGTTGTCAAGCACTGGAACAGGCTGCCCAGGGAAGTGGTCACCACCCGTGGAAGTATTTAGATGTGTAGATGTGGCACTTAGGAACATGGTTTAATGAAGGATTTGGCAGTGCTGGTTTAATGGCTGGACTCGGTGATCCTAAAGGTCTTTTTGAACATAAATGATTCCATGATTCTATAATTCATGTCAAAGAGAGATGAACATGATATTCTCTGGAAAGAGATCATAAAAAATGGACCATTGGTAAGAAGGTTCCTCCTAACCTGGAGAAAAAGCCTTGCGTTGCATTGGGAACTAAGTTATTAGTCTGTGATTCTGGAAGATGCATGTGAGGTGGTTAACTGGAGAGAGATCTCCCACTGATGATCCTGCAGTGAAATGCAGGGGCATGATATAATTTTTGAAAAGCATTGCAGTGGTTTAGAAGATTTGTGCCCATTGGTTTCATACAGCCACAGTGCTTAAAAATACCTAGTATTCACTTAACACAAGACCTGGGCATATGTTATTTGAAAACTTTTCCCCACAAAAATGTAATTCTTCAAAAGCTCTCAGACTATCCCAATTTCAGACTACCACTACCAGAGCTAAAAGCAGGGATCAAATATACTTCACCAGATTAAATAACATGCTTCTCTGCAAAGGCTGTGCCTACAGCATTAGTAGGGCTTTAATGTATATACCCTATAGATGAGCCATGGAAGCAGACACAAAATGTGGTGACTGGCAAATTACAGAATTAAACTTAACCAGATCATAATGGTATCAGTTTACACTCACTTTCAAGGTTGAATTTAGACATAAAAATTGCAGTTCCCCTGTCTCAGAGCTCCTCTGCATTCTCATAGAATGTTCCTGCCACCTTAAGAAGAAAGTGGACAATCAGGTACATTTAAAACATAAACTACAGTGTGTAAACAGACAGACAGCCTTAAAACTGGATAGCATTTCACTGCGGTACATAATGCAAATACTGACTAAATTTCCCAATGTTTACATGGGAAATACCCTGAATGGCAGTTATTAATTCCAGTAATGCCATAATATGAGATTTTGAATTTAAGACAACAGGTGTTTCAGCTGATGGGTTTTATGGCAAGACATGAACAGTAACAGCATTCTCCTGGAGAAACTGGCTGCTCATGGCTTGGGTAGACACATTTTTCACTGGGTCAAGCCTGTCTGTGTGGCCAAGCCCAAAGAGTTGTGTTGAATAGAGTTAAATCCAATTGGAGGCTGGCCACAAGTGGTGCTCCCCAGGGCTCAGTACTGGGGCCAGTTCTTTTTAATACTGTTATCAATGATCTGGATGAGGGGATTGAGTGCGCCCTCAGGAAGTCCTCAGACAGCACTAAGCTGAGCAAGAGTGTTGATCTCCTGGAGGGTAGGAAAGCTCTGCAGGGGGATGTTGGACAGTCTGACGAAGGGTGTGGAGCACAGCACAAGTCTTATTAGGAATGGCTGAGGGAACTGGGATTGTTTAATCTGGAGAAAAGGAGGCTCAGGGGAGACCTTGGTGTTCCCTACAACTACCTGAAAGGAGGTTGTAGTGAGATGGGTGTTGATCTCTTCTCCCAGGTAACAAGTTGTAGTAGTTTCAGCTCAGTCGTAAATCAGCCACGCAGTCCTTGCTCACTCCCCACCCTTTCCTCCCCAAGCTCCTGGAGAATAGAAAGAATGTAACTCCCATGGGTTGAGATAAGAGCAGTCCAGTAACTAAGGTATAACATAAACCACTACTGCTGCCACCAATAATAATAATGATAAGGGAAATAACAAGGGAAGAGTATATAATACCACTCGCTGACCGATACCTAGCCTGATCCAGCAGAGAACTTGCTGTTCCAGGTAGCTCTCAGTTTACATCCTGGGCATGACGTGCTGTGGTATGGAATACCTCTTTGGCTAGTTTGGGTCAGGTGTCCTGTCTCTGCTACCTCCTGGCTTCGCCTCCTCCCTGGCAGAGCATGAGACTCAGAAAGTCCTTGGTCAGACTAAACATTTGAGCAGTAACTAAAAACATTGGTGTTATCAATGGGGACTGTAGTGACAGGGCAAGGGGTAATGGGTTAAAACTTAAACAGGGGAAGTTTAGATTGGATATAAGGAGGAAGTTCTTTCCTGTTAGGGTGGTGAGGCACTGGAATGGGTTGCCCAAGGAAGTTGTGACTGCTCCATCTCCAGTGGTGTTCAAGGCCAGGTTGTACAGAGCCTTGGGTGACATGGTTTAGTGTGAGGTGTCCCTGCCCATGGCAGGGGGGTTGGAACTAGATGATCTTAAGGTCCTTTCCAACCGTAACTATTCTATGAGTCTATTCTATGTAAACAAAACATCAGAGGAGTAATGACATCTTCTGTTATAAGCTTGTGGGATGGATTTATAAGAGAGGTGAAGAGTATTGATACCCACCTACTTCAAGATTACTTCTCAGTGTATAAGGCAAAAATCCAAGCTTGTATGCAAGGGTCATGGGAGGGAAGACACCAGCCAGCCTGTTCTCCATCAGGGAGACTGGCTAAAATTTAGACTTAAATGCTAGATGAAGACCTGATTTATTTATCCTTTACCCTTTCCTTCCCACTCATGGGTGAAGTGGTCACAAAACACATACTGCAAGTTATGTGAGGAAAGAGTAACCATGCCTCCAACCAGGTGGCAGCTGCATCTACCTTTACTTAATCAGCAGCAAAAGACTGTTCTCCATTTAGGATCAGGCTTTTTTCTAGCTTCAAGAGTCAGAATATTCTCAATACTTTTAAGCAAAAGAAAACTAAGTTTTGTCTTCAAGAATATGTGTATCCATCCTTGTGTGTGTATATATATATGTAAGGTTCCTTTCCTCAAATGTCTGAGAATTCTGGGGGAGAAAAAACTGTCTTTTGCTTTATGTTGTAGCTTTTATTTTTCAGGTTTTTTTGACATTTCTAGAAAAAAAAAGTTTTATTTTTTGTTTTTATCTTCCACAGGAAAATTAATAAATATTAGAAAGATGTTTCTCACCTGCTCTGTTTTTTCAAGAAGGCAGAATAAGAAGGATCTACTTTTGTCTCTGACATTTGAATAGTACTTCAATACAGAGAATATTCTTTTTATTTCACTAAGTCTAAACCATCTCATACTTCTCATATCATCTGTAAAGATGTCAATGTGCAAACAGGAAGACTGGGATTCTGACTATGCACCAACCAAGTTGACCATTACAGCCATTTGTGGGAAGGAAGGGGTAAAGGAAATAAATCAGGTCCACATCTAGCATTTGAATCTTCATTTTAGACACTCTCTCTGATGGAGAGCAGGCTTGTTAGTTTCTTCTTCCTTTCTTCCTCATGACCCTTGCATGCAGATAGGATTTTTTCTTTTGAGAGAAGTCATGGAAGCAAATATCTTGGGACAGCATCTGCAGGTGGTTATACCAGTTAGCTCAGAAGTGAAAGGAACTAGCTGTTCTCATAACTGATCTGCAGATGGAACTGCGAAGAGGTACTTGGAAGGAAATGGCTAAAAAATGTGAGTTCCTTTGTTTTTTACCGTATTCTTTTAACTTAAGCCTGTTCAAAATCAGGGAAAAAAAAAATATGCTAAATGGATTGTTAGAGTTTCTGAACAATGTTTTTGACAAGGAGATGCCTGGTTGAAAGTGAAGCCAGTTACAACATTACACTGTGTATAAAGAAGAACACAAAATCTATAATGTCTCCAGAACTGAATGTTCAAATTGTCTATGAATGCACATACTGGGAACTGAAAAGGTTTTCTTGTTACTTGTTTGCTATTTTGCCTTTACTCCACTTCATGTATTAGTAAATGGAAGAGTGCCAAAGGTGCAGAGAGTTACAAGGGAATGACCAAGAAGTCTGGTGGCATGCAGCCCTGCAACAGTCATTGGAGACAACAGATTCACTCCAGATTCAAGCATCTTCCCAGTGCACTCAGGTTTAAATCACTGCCATCTTAGGTGCCATATCTAATCACTGGAGCTCAATGGGTGTCTCCTGGCAGAAATTCATTCATGCTGTCTATTTGAATGCTGGATTAAGAGTTTATTTTACTGACAATCTGTGGAGGCAGAATGACCACACACATTCCTCAGGTGGCTGGAACAAATCCAGGAATTAATCCTTTTCAACCAGAATTGCTAAGCTATGACAGCAGTCCTCTGATCTGTAACAATGTGGTGGCTTTTTGTAGAATTTTGAGTGCTTGGCTACATTATATTGCTTTTTTTTATGATTTATTACTACATATTACATGATTATGTACCTGGGATGGTCCAGAAAGTTATTTAGTTTCTTATGAAGCAGATGGAATACATTACATTGAACAAAAGCTGGCACTA
Source organism: Pezoporus wallicus (assembly GCF_028554395.1). Classification (NCBI taxonomy): domain Eukaryota; kingdom Metazoa; phylum Chordata; class Aves; order Psittaciformes; family Psittacidae; genus Pezoporus; species Pezoporus wallicus. The sequence continues at coordinate 1,401,931 of NW_026642654.1, forward strand.
GCATTTGTTTTGTTCAATCCTGGAGCCAATTTACATGTTAAAGTGGAGGATTCTGAAGGCAGAGGACACAGACACAGAGGCCACCTTCAGTCTATGTACAGCCATACCTATCCTGCCCATTTATTTAACCAATTAATTCTTTTCCATCCATTCTCCTTTCTCATCCACTTTTATTGTATCAGACATTATTTACTTTTGCCGTAAAAATATGACTTATACAGATTAGAAGAAAGCAAGGATCATTTGAAGGATGGGTATAAGAAAATGAGGCTCAATTGCCTGCACTACAACAGGCTCTTTTCAGGATTTTGTTCAAACTAGTAAAAGCTACCTCTGTCTTAACTTTTGCATTTGTTTCAATGAGAACATAGTTGTTCTCAGCTTCACAGCAATGATCAAAAATTTCTCTAATACACTGGGACTTGTAACTTGGGCTTGGTAAACAAAGGAATAAAGGAACTTAGAGGGCAGTTTAGATGGGATTTAGAAACCTAAATCAAACAGTGTGATTGATAAAAACATCCACATAATAGTGTAGGCCCATAAAGATCTTCCTTTTGGACAGTGGTTACACAGGCACATGTAGTTCTACCACTAGTATTAGAGTTATCACTGTCTTGACCTAGATGAGTAAGTCAGCATTTAGCTCCTACTTAAAAACATTTGGAATTCAAAGATCAGGTCAAGAAAAAGCAAAAAATTACAACAAAAGTACAACACGGAACACAGGGCACAGCACAGCTATTCAGAAATTAAGCTGCTGGATCCAGGTTTGGTATCCTACTTTAGTGTTAGCCTGTGCACAGAGGAAGTGGCAAAACTAGATATAGTGCTCTCAGGTTGATGGGGCTTAAACATACATCTTCATGCTATGAACGTCTTAACTACCAAGCCATAGCAGATACTGAAGTGCCCCTTGCCTTTATTACAGAAGTTGTACCAACACACATTAAATAACCCAAAGGATTCTTGGAGCAAATAGAGAAAGCAAAAAAGGAAAACTTGGTAACGCACTGATGGGTGCTTGTTCCTCTGAGGGAAGGAACTGGTTTTGGTATATTCATAGAATCATAGAATCATAGAATAGTTAGGCTTGGAAAGGACTTTAAGATCATCTAGTTTCAACCCCCCTGCCGTGGGCAGGGACACCTCACACTAAACCATCTCACCCAAGGCTCTGTCCAACCTGGCCTTGAACATCACCGGAGATGGAGCATTCACAACTTCCTTGGGCAACCCATTCCAGTGCCTCACCACCCTTTACAGTAAAGAATTTCCTCCTTATATCCACTCTAAACTTCCCCTGTTTAAGTTTTAACCTGTTTTCCCTTGTCCTGTCACTACAGTCCCTAATGAAGAGTCCCTCCCCAGCATCCCTATAGGCCCCCTTCAGATACTGGAAGGCTGCTATGAGGTCTCCACGCAGCCTTCTCTTCTCCAGGCTGAACAGCCCCAACTTCCTCAGCCTGTCTTCATATGAGAGGTGCTCCAGTTCCCTGATCATCCTCGTGGCCCTTCTCTGGACTTGTTCCAACATTTCCATGACCATTTTATGTTGAGGACACCAGAACTGCACACAATACTCCAGGTGAGGTCTCACGAGAGCAGAGTAGAGAGTCAGGATCATCTCCTTCGACCTGCTGGTCACACTCCTTTTGATGCAGCCCAGGATATGGTTAGCTTTCTGGGCTGCAAGGGCACACTGACTTTCTTATTGAACAACACCCCCAAGTCCTTCTCCACAGGGCTGCTCTGAATCTCTTCTCTGCCCAACCTGTAGCTGTGCCTGGGATTGCTCAGACCCAGGTGTAGGACCTTGCACTTGGCATGGTTGAACTTCATAAGGTTGGCATCAGCCCACCTCACAAGCGTGTCGAGGTCTCTCTGGATGGCATTCCTTCCCTCCAGGGTATCAACAAACCACATAGCTTGGTGTCATCAGCAAACTTGCTGAGGGTGCCCTCAATCCCACTGTCCATGTCAGCGACAAGATGTTGAACAAGACCAGTCCCAACACTGATCCCTGAGGGACACCACTCATTACTGGTCTCCAGCCGGACATTGAGCCATTGACCACAAATCTTTGAGTGCGGCCATACAGCAAGTTCTTTATCCACCGGGTGGTCCATCCATCAAATTGATGTCTCTCCAATTTAGAGACAAGGATGTTGTGTGGGACAGTGTCGAACGTTTTGCACAAGTCCAGGTAGATGACATCAACTGCTCAACCCTTGTCCAGCAGTTCTGTAGCCTCATCATAGAAGGCCACCAAATTGGTCAGGCAGGATTTCCCCTTAGTGAAGCCATGCTGGCTGTCACCAAGCACCTTGTTGTTTTTCATGTGCCTTAGCATGCCTTCCAGGAAAATCTGCTCCAAGATTTTGCCAGTCACAGAGGTGAGACTGACTGGTCTGTAATACCCTGGGTCATCCATTTTCCCTTTCTTGAAAATGGGGGTTATATTTCTCTTTTTCCACTATCAGGAACTTCACCTGACGGCCATGATTTTTCAAATATGATGGCCAGTGCCTTCACAACTTCATTCGCCAGCTCCTTCAGGACCCACAGATGGATTTCATCAGGTCCTATGGACTTGTGCACATTCAGATTTTTAAGATGGTCTTGAACCAGATCCTCTCCTACACTTGGGCCAAGGTCTTCATTCTCACAGTCCCTTCGTCTGCTTTCCAAGACTTGGGTGGTGCGGTCATATCCTTTGCCAGTGAAGACCGAGGCAAAGAAGTCATTAAGAACCTCAGCCTTCTCCAAATCCAGGGTAGCCAGTTCTCCCGAGAGCTTTCTGAGGGGTCCTACATTGTCCCTAGTCTGTTTTTTATTTGCTATGTACCTATAGAATCCCTTCATGTTATCCTTAACATCCCTAGCCAAGTTTAGTTCTAACTGGGCCTTAGCTTTCCTAACCTGGTCCCTAGCTTCCCGGACAACATCCCTGTACTCTTCCCAGGCTGACTGTCCTTGCTTCCACTTTTTATAAGCCTCTTTTTTTCATTTGAATTTTCCTCAGGAGCAACTTATCCATCCAAGGAGGTCTCCTGTCCCCCCTGCTACACTTCCTTCTAGGTGGGACGCAACACTCCTGAGCTTGTAAATTTTATTATATTATAAATATTTTCTACTTAGTCCTAAAGATACATCATATTCTTTGGAGTTCATAGCTCTCCTGTCAGAGATACAGTCAAAGTCAATGTTGTTCCTGCAACACCCCTCTGCTCTTCACAGCCTGGCATTTTTCAGCTGTAACACTATGAACAGAGGGGTCCTATATTTTCAGCCTGCTTCTCATTTATTCCCTTGTAAAGAGAAAACATGAAACTTTCAGACTAGATCTCTCTTCTCCCAAGTGTGTTCTTTGTCAAAATGGGCTGCTCTGGTGTTTTTTGTCAGCTATACTTAACCATACTCAAAGAACAAGTAAGCAGGTTTTTACAAAAGTGCTTATGACAAAACCTGTTAAGGGAAGACACAGTATTTTAGACAAACCTCTCTCTCCAGTGTTTCTTAGTCACTGCTGTCTTGTGTAGTTTATTCTGAGTTCATATCTAAACCCTTTTACCCAATTAGGCCTTTCTTTTAAGCACTTGAATTCTTTTCATTTACCTGTAGTAAAACCTGTCTGGAAGCACTTTATTAGCTTTGAAACAATTTACCTACACTGCATAAATGTTATTTGTGTCACTGTCTCCTGAGTTCATTAATCCTGGAGTCATTCTCATAGTGGCATTGTCCCCAGTAACAAAATATATTTCAGCCTTCAGGTCTTATCTACTAATGTTAGCCCATGTGTGGCAAGCAATTCCATTTACTTGTTCTTGTCTATTCAAAACACTAGCTTTGAATAGCTGCTTTGAATAGGCAAGAAAAAACATCCTACTCATAGCCGCAGGGTGGAAGTGGCTCAAGTGCCAGTGTCTACTGCCATTTTACATGCTCAGGGATATTAAAGATGTCCTTATGAGGCTAGCTGCTATGACCTGAGACCTAAGTGATATCCTTCTATAATGGCAGCTGGATGACCAAACCAGCTCAGGTGGAATCAGACCCAGCATGGGACAAATAAATCAAGGTCTTGCTCATATTTTACAGTGAGAGGTGGCTTGGAACTCTGTGGTTTTGACTCCTTTGGGGGAAAGAGAGAAGACTCCATTCTGTTTCAGAAAAAGGATTGTGTCTACAAATGCTAGACCAGCTTGGAACTCATGGGGCAATTGTGAAGACAGTTGCATTGGTAAAGGGGTGGTCAGTGTGATACAGGGTTAACCAATGTACAAGGCGGTTAGAGGAATTCACTTGCTGAAACAAAATTATTGTCTGTACCTATCATGCCTACTAAGCAGAACAAAGGCACTAACTATTGATACGGAAAAGCAGAAACCTGGTTCTATTGATAAGGAAAAGCAGACGCCTGATAAGGGGGAGAAGCAGATGGTTTATGGCTGGGACACCGACCAAACCCTAAGGCCATACATGAAGACTAAAAGGTGAAAAGTTTAAGAAGACTTATTTACTTCATCTTGAAGACCCCTACCCACAGGAGGAAGACTCATTTACTTCATCTTGAGACCCCTGCCCATGACCAGAGGGGGGTACTGCGCAGGCACAAAGGACCTTCTAGCTCATTATAATATGAAGCGGGGTTAGATACTAAATATGTATAGGCATATTGATAACCTAATGAATATGTATAACTTAAGAGAATAAATGTAGAGGGAAAAATGACTCTGGGTCTGCATACTTTGGAGGAACTATCCCCATGCACCTCAGCACTGAATAAAAAGCATACCTACTTTACAACTTTTAACGAGTTGTGGAGTCAATCCGTGTATCAAGTGGTGTTTTGAGCACTGGCAGAACAGTCAGGTTAGGCAAATAGAAAACAGAGCAAAGAAAATAAATGGTATCGTTGACCTTTGCTCTGTTCTGATGTGAGAATGGACACTGGCATCTAATTTGGTAGGCTGAATTTCATTCTAATCAACTACTATTTCTGTACCTCATAGCAGCCTTCCAGTATCTGAAGGGGGCCTATAGGGATGCTGGGGAGGGACTCTTCATTAGGGACTGTAGAATCATAGAATCATAGAATAGTTAGGGTTGGAAGGGACTTTAAGATCGTCTAGTTCCAACCCCCCTGCTGTGAGTAGGGACACCTTACGCTAAATCATATCACCCATGGCCTCATCCAACCTGGTCTTGAACACTGCCAGGGATGGAGCATCCACAACCTCCCTGGGCAACCCATTCCAGTGCCTCACCACCCTAACAGGAAAGAATTTCCTCCAATCTAAACTTCCCCTGTTTAAGTTTTAATCCGTTACCCCTTGTCCTATCACTACAGTCCCTAATGAAGAGTCCCTCTCCAGCATCCCTATAGACCCCCTTCAGATACTGGAAGGCTGCTAGGAGGTCTCCACGCAGCCTTCTCTTCTCCAGGCTGAACAGCCCCAACTTTCTCAGCCTGTCACTGTAGTGATAGGACAAGGGGTAATGGGTTAAAACTTAAACAGGGGAAATTTAGATTGTCTATAAGGAGGAAATTCTTTCCTGTTAGGGTGGTGAGGCACTGGAATAGGTTACCCAGGGAGGCTGTGAATGTTCCATCCCTGGCAGTGTTCAAGACCAGGTTGGACAAGGCCTTGGGTGATATGATTTAGTGTGAGGTGTCCCTGCCCATGGCAGGGGGGTCGGAACTAGATGATCTTAAGGTCCTTTCCAACCCTAACTATTCTATGATTCTATGATTTCTCTAAATCATTTTACCACATAGGTCTCTTTCTGTACCTTCTACTTCTGTTGATCTAAGAAATTATCTTCAAATTTACTAGGCACTATTTTCTCCCTTAAAATAAGTTTAGCATTCTTCTAAATTCTAAATCTAAATTCTTCTAAAACATCAGGGTTTTTCTAAACTGAATGTCAGTATGTTCAAAATTAAGGGTCACAGTGAAAGGATGTTCAATTGGTTTTGAACTGAATGTTAATAGCAGCCTGATGCCTAAAATAAGTGTCTCCTGCTATAAATTTCAGTCAGCTTATACTGCTGTCCAGCCTAGCTCATCTTTGTTGGCAAGTACTTGTGACATTCTTCTCATTCTTCATGTCATATTGGTACTGTCCTTCTTCCAGCAAATGTGAATGAATGTCTTCAATATGACTGTAACTGTTTAAAAATCTTTCCAATCAAATCAGAAATCAGAACCATCCCCAGGTCAGTTTAATTTTCTCTGGCTTTCTTGGAGAGGTGGAGAGGTGAAAGCACAGCAGGATGCTAGCATTCAGTAAGATCAGGTTGAAAATCATATCGGAGAAATGAGGAAAACAGTAGGAGCAAGGAGGTGAAAAAATTAATTCACAGAAAAGAAAATAAGGAGAGTCTTTATAATTACTTATATAGCAATGGAACAAAGAGAGTGTGAACTTCTGGAGACTGAGAAACAAATATGATGATATTAAGGTCCTTTCCAACCCTAACTATTCTATGATAACAAACGCAAAAAAGAAAACCATCTTTGAAATGGCACTGAGCAGCTAAGCAATCTATGAGGTCTTAAAGTATAAGGTTCTTGACAGAGACATAGCAAAAAAGAGGTTTTATCTGGGAACTCAAGGGTGGTAAGTAGAATCACTTCATAGATGCTTATGGAGAACTAATATAGCAAGGGTGTTGTAGGCGAAGGGACAGTTTACATAACGTGATATAACAGCACTGTATTTTTTACTGTGTTGGATAAAATGTAGTTATACAATTGAAGAAACTCTTCAAATGTTTCTTTTGAAACCAGTTGCTAGTTCAAACCTTCAAGTGTAATGCTATCCTTTTATATTTTTATGATTTTTATCATAATCTGCAGTTTCACAAAGGTGCCATGTGATCTGGGGTACATTGGGAGAAGCAAGGTGAGTATCAACATGATGTCAGTGGTACGGTTAAGAACAAACAAAAAGCCATTTACCACACCAAGCCTCTAAACTGCATTCACAGCTTTGGGTGGACTTCAGCCAGCCTGAATTTGGTTCACATTCATGCCAGATTTATTTTACTATGGTTTGGATACAAAAATTGAGTGAAAGTAGGGCATTTCCAAGACTCAAACCCAAAGCTTAAAGTGAAACTTGGAGCATGTGAACCTTTGCAACTTGAAACCAAAGAAAATGTTTGTGTGAACCCTTGCTAAGTAAGCCTGCTGTGTTTCAGAGAAGCTCTAATAAAAACCACACTGCCATGAATCACTGAATATTCCGCACTTTGACTTGGTAAATTTATGTAAGTTCCATGACAGTCCTTTTAAAGAGTTCATTTTTCACTGAGCTCTGAGCCAAATCATGAAGTCGTTGATGAGTTTTGCTAAATCCTCACCCAACCTAATCCGAGTAAAGTTAGAGGGAGATTTGACTGAGTAGGACAAAATAAAAACTGAGTCAGGGTTTGGACTTTGGCACAGTAGCTTGAATTTATAGTTTATTTTTAGAGCTTGAATAAATCTATCTCCACTAATGAGTATTAAATACAAACAAGTTAAAGAAAACTGTTCAAATCTGGTGAAAGACCAGATTCATACTGTTTTCTCAACCTGCTCTCAGTCATGTTTGTATACATTATGGGAAGGTCTTTAATGACGTAGTTAGTGCTATTTTTTTTCTCGCAAATCTTCTGTTAAGGACTGCTCTGGCCACAGACAAGTGCTATGTAATTAATGAAGATATTTTCTGCTGAGGTTTCTGTATTTTTTTAGACACTGAAAGATGTTCAGTGAATTGGATGAGTGGACTTGTTAAAGGAACTGAGCATTTTCTTCTAGAGGTAAATTTCCCTCTATCTCTGCTCTCAGTTTTTGTAATGCCAGGGAAAATATTTTTTGCCGCCTTCTCAGTTGATCAGTAAGTGTGTTCCTCTTTTCTTTAAACTTAAATACTGGGAAATTCTGAGAATTGAGCTGTGACACCCCTACTGCTGCACTGACACTGGCAACATGAGCCTGCCCTCGTCCTGCCTTGATTCCATTAAAGGATGAGCTCTAGGTGTACATTGTCTCTCCATCCAAACCCAACTCATTCAAGGTGATACCGAGAACTAAGCACACATTGCAGAATGAACCTATCACTGCTTCCTCCCTCTATTTTCTTGCCCAGCAGTACCAGTTTCTCATCCAGGTTCCTCCTGTAGTAAACAGTAGGGGCAAGCTCAGCTTGCTGTTTTCTGCTTTACAGCCTCTTCTTTACTTTCTCACATCTTCCTTTAATCTTTGATATCTTCCTATCACCTGCCAGTCTTTCAGGCCCATTTCCAGTTTCTTCATAGGATTTCAGTTTGTTTTCTGTTTCAGTTCTAGTCACAATTCCCACCATTCCAGTCATCCACTCATACCAGCCTAATTTTTTCATAACTCCCTTGCCACCACCTTATTCTGGTTTTTATCTTTTCATGATCCAAAACCACACATCTGAAGTCTCCCTCTTCCACTCTGCCTGATTGCCTTCAATGACCTCAACATCCTTTTTTATTTTTGGAGGTTGCTTCTCCATCTGGAATCAGTCGTGAGGATGGGAGGTGAGGGCATAGGTGGAATCCAGTTTTGTCCTTCTTGCTGGGCAAGGCAACAGAGTGGGGAAGCATCTTTCATTGACATATTTCAATGTCTTTCTAATATATTGTCTGTAGGGTTGCCTTCTGTCAGGAAAAGCTGAAATGTTCAAGCACGATTGGTAAGCATATATTCACTGTAGATCCTGGAAGCTAAAATGAAAAGCACCGAGAATTGTGAACTGAATTTGTTGCTGGTGGTGTTTTTTTTCCCCAAGAGCTTATAATCTGGGAGAATCAACATGGGTTGATCACCAGAGCTCAGCAAGCACTGCACAGATCCACATGAGCTTCTACTCGTTCTGATTTCCCATGTACTGAGCACAAGGAGGCTAATGCTACTTTAACAAAACAATGAACAGAAGTTACTAACATTAAAATCCCCACACTTTTCCTATTTCCCCCAACTCATACTCTAAAAGGTCTGAATAATTTGATTGCCGTTACCAAAAATTCAGCCTGAGGCAGTCAAAGTCATGGAAAATTTCGGTCCAAATGGCTAATGTTCTGGCAAAGTTATAAGCAGCTGAAAACTGTATTGTATAACAGCACCCATCAGACAACCTGAATAATATGGAGTGCTACCAGCCAGACCTAAAATTAGAACTGGACAGGAATGAGTTTTCCCATAGCCTCCAAAATTTTTTTTCAGCTGTGCATTGGCACAAGCCCAACAGCTTTTGAGGTTTTAATGGGAAAGAGACAACAAACCATCAAACCCTCTCCTATTTACTTGGTGATCAGAGAATTCACTTACACCCTCCATTTCCTGGGGATGAACCCTGAATATAGATCTTTGCATGAACTTCCATTAGCACTGCCCAGTATAGATGCTTCAGGTTGTATATTTATTACTCATTGATCCAGAGAAAGGCTCTGAATTTCAATGCACAAAGATATTCTGGTGTTTCATCCTCACAAAGCTTGATGCTTTTAGGTTCCAGACCTCAATCTCTAGTTAGACAGTCAGAAGAATCCCCTGGACTATTAAAAGTCCTCTGTGAGTCAGGCTGATCATGAATTAAATGGATTCCCAGGCTTCCTTTCTCACTCAGCAATGGGGCTTGCTTTTTTGTGGTTTTAACCAGAAATTTTATCCTTGACATGAGGTATCTTTTCTACGCAGTTTTGGCCAAATCTGAAAGTTCATCTTCTGACAGATCAATGCTGTTCTAAAAGAATTTGTGAATCTATTTCTAGAAAACATTGGGAAAAAAAACCCAACCCACCACCAACCACCAAAAACAAGATGAAAAACCCCAGTGCTCTGAAGTCTGTGGGTGTAGCTCCAGGGACATTATAGCATGAAAATTGTCATGTCTCTTTGGCACCCCACACACATTACTGTCTCAATAGAGGTCATTGTGCACCTTTTTGTTGCTGTGTCTGAGAGAACTTTAAGAGGTTTAAGTTAATAAATAATAGCAAAGATTTTGCCATGAAATCAAACCAGAGCCTGTTAATGTTCTGTGTTTGTTTTGGATGCTACAGCTGGATGCTTGCATTCCTGGTAAAGAAGAATCCCTGGAGATAACCTCTACTACTAACCACAGTGCTCTGCCACTCCCAATGGTGTAGTGTATTTCTGTTTTGCCCTAAAATTTTCAGGTAAACAAACACTACAGCAGTAGTGTCCCACATATATTCACTATTACTTTTTCCTCTATAGACTCACAATAAAGCAAAATATAACCAAATACATTATTACTGACAGTCTAATAGAGGAAAACATGTACAGAAAGTCAGCCTTGTGCAGCAACTGTGAGAAAAAAAAAGCAATGAGCATGTTAGTGGTCCAATATGCAATAAAGCGTCCTTCCCAGAAGAAACTAAGTAAAGAATCACATTATTAGCTGGACAAGCTTAGTAGTGTCACGAGTCTCTTCAGAAGCAAGGATAATAATTTTCTTTTTTCTGGTTGCTTAAATATGGTATAATATGTTACATGATTTCTGTAACACCGGGGAAAGGATGAGGCTAGAGTTTAGAGAGTGCATTGCTGACATCTGGTGGAGATAGAGTTTAAACTGTAAAAAAAAAACCCTGTAAAACTTTAACTAATGTTTATATTGTCACAGAATAATTCCCTTTAAATGAAGACTCAGGAGGATTAGAACTGTAGAAATGTGGAAGACGGGAATATATAATTTATGAAATCTAGAAAATGCGGGCCTTTTCTGTTATTTGTTGCACTGGGATCCTGGGTATTCATAGCTTTTTCACTAAATGCATTCAAAGGTCTTGGGGCTACCCCAAAACAAAGAATGTGTGAAGTCTTGAACAACTTGAATATTTCTACAGTTACACCTAAATTGTTCATGGATGGTTTTGCAATAGATCTGCAATGAGAATATGATCTTACAACTGTATAAGAAAACTATTCCTTTAAATGAACTTGTGTGAATGAATAATGTATCCTGAAAATGATAATAAAATAATGATTGTTATCCCATTACCATTCAAATCACAACCAATGAAATATAATGCACTTTCCCCATGCCAAAGCTTCAAAAAGAATAGACCCATTTTCTCAAACTTCCATGTTTCTTGCTGATAAACTAAAACCCTAAGAAATTAAAAGCTTTCTGTTCCCAAAACTGAGAAAGAAGGGATTGGTTTTTTCTGTTTTTCAGAATCCTTTCATGCAAAGAAAATTCAGAAAAATGCTTGATGGAAAATCATTGTTGAAAATAATTATTTTATATTTTCAAATGATGGAGTTATCAGGAAAACAAATAGAGACTTTTCAGGCATCCATGATAAGACAGTCCCTAAAATTCTATGTAGTTCTGAATCTTAGAAAAGTTGAAAGGTTTTATTTATGCACAGCTATTTGATGTTAAAATCCCTACCTTATATAGTCTTCCTCAGAACTGAGACATATAAAATGCCCATCCCATCCCCGCAGTCTGATTTGTTTTGTCAGGAATTGGAATTTCTTAAGCCAGAATCTGGGTATAACTGTATATCCCGCACCAAGGAAGCTGACACCTCTGCTTCTGGCTGTTTATAGCAGCATTTAACATGAACTAGTTGTTTGCCAGACTCATGGGGAGGTTGGAGTTGTGTTGGAATTACAGAAGTTGTGAAATATTTAAAAAATTGGATCTTGGCTGTTACTTAATGGCAAAAGAAAACAATATGGTTGGCATGGGAACGCAAAAGATTTGAGCAGTGAGTTTGCTGTGTTTCACAGCGCTGGTTGTGACAGATGTTACCAGGGAGCCTCGCACACAGCAGGGCAGCATGCTGACGGAGAAAAAAAATGGAGGCTGCTGCCAGGAATGAGATGGCAGCAGGTGGACAGATCTCTGTGCAACAGTTCCTGAGAGGCTAGGACCCAGCTATGAGTGCTAGGGAGTCATTCTTCCTCAGCAGAAGGGTAGTCTACCACATCATTATTTTTCAGATTAAATGAAAGCACAGAAGAATGGGTGAGCTGAATTTCACATTGCAAAAATCAAACTGGAATTTCTCTCTGGTGCAGCCCTTCTGGAGCCAATTGAATTTTTCTAGGAGAGGATCTGGCTAAATGAGTTTGGAGGGAAGGTTAAACATTCTTCTTTTATTATCCTACCCTGTACCATTACAGGGTTCTTTTGCTTGGCTAACATAAAACCAGTTCTAATGCTAAAATAATTAGAAAGCTAGTATATTTGCTGTTTCAATATGAATAGTCCATGACATATGTCTCTGTGGAAACCTTTTGTACATGTTAGATACTGTCTGTCAGCCATATTTTTCTCTAATTCTCTGCTATTTTTAATATCATTTTAACCTTTTTATGTATGCTCAGTATATGCCCCTGCCAAAATGGTATATTACAGGTTACACAGTCAGCAACACCTAGAGCTAAGGTTGCCAAGAATCTTCTACGGTATAATACTATTTCCAGTTGCTTATAGCTTTTCTGAACTCTAACAGTATAGGCATAAAATATCTCATGTTTCTCTCAAACTAGATATTCATTTTGACTAGCTTATCAAAAAAGGCTGGGTTTTTTTGTTGGGTTGTTTGGTTGGTTGGTTTTGTTTGTTTGATTGTTTTATTTAGCTATTTTTTCTTAAAGTAGAATTAGATCAAAGAGATTTTTTATTTTGAATGTTCTTCTTGGCCTATCTTTCTATTCATTCCCAAGCTTTTCAGGTAGACTGTTAGGTCACTTAATTAAGCCTCTGATTACTGTGATATTGTTAAGCAAAGCATTTCTTTCATGATTTTATATATGTTGCCTTGTGGTCCCCAAGATTGCTCTCATCAAGTCCTTCCTTTACCCTTCTGCAAGTCTATTCTACATGTTCTTTCCCATGGCACAACCTCACAAGCAGAAAGCAAAGCATACATCGTTTGTTCTGGACAAGGCCTATGGTATAGTTGTGCAGAGGCAGATGCAAATGACACAGTCAAAAACTCCCATCTCCTCTTGCTCCCAGTTATTTGATATATGCATGGAGGATGAAATACTGAGCAATTCTGTGTGTGTATTTGAGGATTTTATCTCCAGCAAAAGTCATTTTGGTTGATCTGAAACTTCAGGGACCAGTTTATTAGCTGAGTCAAAGTTAGTGACTGCTCTGGACAGAATGAAAAACTTCAAAATGGTTAATTCACTGGGTTCCTGAAGTAGTTTAAATAACTTAAAAAATGGATTGTAGAGAGTGCACCCACACACTGACGATGAGAGGATCATAGCACCTCAGCTACAACAACCTAAGTTCAAATATATTCCCCACTTGATTAGGATCCATTTTGAAATTTTCCCTCTTTCATTCCACATTTATGCCCCAAATCCTAGGCAACAGAATAATCCAGTTTCTGGCTTCATTCAGGGTTTATTCCATCCCAAACAGGTCAACTTCAGGGTGAAAGACTGAGAATGAGAGATGTTTCTCCTTAAGTAAGTACAGTATATGAGCTAGGCAAAACAAATCATTACTCCTAATAAAGGGCAAGAACAGACTCTACACTTTCTACACTGGATTTCAGAAAACCCTCTGAGATCACCAAGATTAATGTAAATTTATGATAATTAGGAAATTTAGAGAAACTCACATCTCAGATGGAGTATCTTCTCATTTTCTAAATGAAGTCCAGTACTGAAAGTGATGACCCTGCCAAATATGCCTGAAGTAGAGCAAAATATGACCTACTGATGGAAGGAGTACTCATGTCAATCTGTGGGAAAAAAAAAAAATCTTGTTTGAATTGTGTCCTCACAGGGAAAGAGAAATTAGGAAAAAGTCTAAAAATCTGATGAAACCCAGCTCCCTTCTGTATCCTTTCAGACATGACAACCCTGAAGCTCAAAATAAAAAATAAAATAAAAAGAAAAAAAAAAAAGGAAAAGGAAAAGAAAAAGAAAAAGGAAATGAAAAAAAGGAAAAGAAAAAGGAAAAGGAGAAAAAAAGAAAAAGAAAAAAAGAAAAATAAAAAGTAGAATCTCCAGAAAATACGTTTGCATTAATAGGGAAACATTCACAGGACTTACCTTACTGGGGCTTTTTGAGTCACTATAAGCAAATATTCATGCAGTGACCTGAAAGTTCTTAAGCCTCCATTTCATCTAAAGGTTTATTGCAAATTACACAAAAGAATAGTGTGCTACTGTAACAATATTCAGCATAAATGTGTACAGAAAGAGGCCTCACTCAAATCTTCATTGATACAACAAATATTTAACTGCACACCACCAGAGCTCAGTAAGAAACAAAAAGAAGCTAACATTTCCAGGGAAAGCATGCTTGATAGAGATGTCTTTTGCCACACAACAAACTATGACCTGATAAAAAGCAATGACAGAAACAACAAAAGTATGTGTATATGCATAAATCCACACACACTGTTCAACTGGTTTGTTGAGAAAGATACCTTTTTGTCACAATGATGTAGTGCTTTGATCTTGCCCCATTACAAAAGATCATACCATCTCATCAGTGTGCCATTGTCAATGACAGCTGTGGGTCACAATTCCAAGGAATGATACTAGTTCCCTTTCAAGCATGTCTACATGATTCTTGGAACATATGAAAACATGACAGTTGCCTCTTCTGATTCATAGTCTAAATCTGCTGTTTAAAGAAATTCTAACACCACATAAGAAATACATGACCCATAGCAGTGCCGATGAGAAAACTGCTTAACTTTCTTTCCTTTTAGAATTTACAAAAGTATGTTTCAGTTAACAAAATTAAGTATTGATAATGAACGAGGAAGTTGTAGAAATAAAAAGATTTAGGTATAGATTGTAAGTAAGGGGAAAATTCTACAATGCTTCATGTGAATATAAAGACCTAAAACAATATAAAAAGACAAGAATCTAACCACTGCATGATACATTTGAAGCTTTTGCAAAATATAATTAAATCATATTAGTATAATATTTTACAAATTAGTGTGCCCTTTTAGTTCAGCACAGTTAATAAATAGGAAATAGATGGCATAGTACAAAAGATATGTAGTCTTGAGGTAGAAGTGAAAAGGCTAAGTTTGTTTGTACAGCTCTTTTTAATTTAAAAAGCTCTATGCTGTGCCAATCATCAAATCAGTGATATCACAGCAGTAACCATGAAAAAGCTTGTAATTGAGAAACATCAAACAATATTATCTAAAGCCAAGCAACTTTTGCAGACAAAAGTCTTGCTCTTGTTGCAGTGACAAGTTAAATAACACCCAGATCAGAAACAAATAGAAAACATAAGATTTCCAGGCTGTTGGAAAAAGTGAGGTCCTAAGTATGACAATGAGCAGTAATAGGAAACATTATAGGTGTCATTGTTAGAACAGCTGGGGAAACTTGAGGAAGCAGATGATTGATATATCAAGGTTATCAGAAATGAAAAGGAGGATTTGATATAATGAATGACATAGAGAGAAAAGCTAACCTGCAGAGCAACACAAATTATTAGATGGGAGAAATAAGGGTTGAAAAATATGAGAGCAGTCAAGCAAGATTTGGAGACAGATTAGAAAAAATAACACAGAAGAAAAACAACTCAAGGGGGAGAGGGGAGAAACAAGTTTTATTAAATATGAACAAAAAAGCAAACTCATTTCAACAGAAGTAGGAAACCGTTAGAGCAAGGCCAGCTGCAGTGCCATTCCCAGAAGCAACATGTACCACACCTGCTGAGAATACCAGCCAGGAAAGACATACATCCTAGAAAAAAACAGAAAGCTTCTAAAATTCATCAACTGTATGATGAGAATTTAATCCTTATTTATGACAACACTTATTGTCAGTGGGGACATTATATACCCTTCCTCCTCCTCCTTTCTGATCATGCTCATTTTCTGGTGGCTGTCAAGCTGGAGCTGTTTGAGAAAGAATCAGTCATGGACAGCAGTTTCCCCTTGTCGTGGTTTAAACACTAGCCAGATAGCTGGTTCACTCACTCCCAGTGAATGGGGCCGGGCTGCTGGAAGCAACTGAGGCCCAAACATGCCACCCCCCCCCCCCCTTCCCCCCGGTTCTCTCCTTTTCCACTCCTGAAGGGATGGGGAGGAGAATTAAGAGTGAAGCTCCCACAGGTTGAGACAAGAACAGTCCAGCAACCAATGTACAACACAAATCACCACCACTACCACCAATGGCAGCAATGATAAGAGAAAATAACAAGGGAAGAGAATACGATACCACCCGCCGAGAAATGAGTCCGACCCAGAAGCCTTGTGTCCTTCTGGGTAACTCCCAGTTATCCCCCACCCCAGGCATGATGTGCTGTGGTATGCTCTTTGGCTAGTTTGGGTCAGGTGTCCTGTCTCTGCTTCCTCCCGGCTTCCCCTCCTCCCTGGCAGAGCATGAGCCTCACAAAGTCCTTGGTCAGGGTAAACATTACTTAGCAACAACTGAAAACATCGGTATTATCAGCACTGTTCCCAGGCTGAATGAAGTCAAAACACAGTGCTGCACCAGCTACCAAGGAGGAGAAAAATTGACTGCTACTGTTAAACCCAGGACACCGCTGTTAATGAAATGTTTGAAGATGTACCTGAGATACTGCTAGCAGATGTTTGCTTGCAGATACTACCTGAAAAACAATTTCATATTCCTTTCTATTAGAAAAGCAGCTACACTTACGGTCCTTACCAATTATTCCATGCAATGAAAAGGTTATATACATGTTTGATGTCTCAGAATATAATTTTATGGAAGCATTATAAATCATCAGTCATTCTTGTAGCTCCCTTTTCCATTTTGTTTCTTTCAAAAACATTTCAGAAGTTCGATGTCTGATGTAAGTCTGATGCCTCTCAGGGTCCCATGTTATCTGTGATTTGAGACTTGCATGGGTCTTGAACTTTTAAGTAGTTTCCAGATACCCTCAGTTAATTTTGTGTTTTCACCCATCTGAATGTATTCTAACCAGGAAACAGACTTTTTTAAGGCTGTACCATTGACATCAGGTGGCTGCTCCTTTGCAGAGTTATAGAAAAAAAAACAGAGAAAAAAACCCAGATAGAGGGTACTTCTCAGAAGCTCAGGTCCTGAACAGTGTGATTATGTTGATTTTCTTTGTGCGTTTCAATTTTCATGATCCTCAAAGAAAAGCAGAAGGGGAAATGTGTAGGTTCAGTGTTGTCTCTACAGGATGAGGAGACTAATTTGTACATTTAGAAGTTGTAGAAATTCTCCAACAAAAGAAGTCTTAAATTGACATTTGTTTCAGTATACTATAGGTCAATTGAATTTGCTAGAATATAAACAGAAATTAATCTGGGGAAATATTACAGTACATATTCTGCAGAAGATCATAAATGTTGTCATGTGTAGTACCCACATTTAGTTCTGGAGCTTAAACATACTCTAACTGCACAATACAGTCACAGTCATGTTACACAGAAGTTTAAGTGCAAATGCAAAACAACCAGAGACTAACTTATTCTATTGCTCCCAAAATCAGTCATGCTGACTAAAAGCTTTTGTGACCATTCCTGTTTTACTTTTTATTTTTCAGATTTTTGTTGTCTACAGAAACCATTTCTCTCCAGATCATTGTAAACTGGTTCATGTATTGCTGTGCAACCCACTGCAAACATCACATTACCATGGCATCTAGCATTCCACAAAAATGACTTATAAATTAGGTCAAGGTTCTGATTCCTTATGGGACTTATTAGTCAAAATATTACATGTAAAACATGAATGTGAAACTCCATGAACACAAGAGCGCTTGTTTCTTCAGAACCTGGAACCCATTATTAGACCAAACCAGTTCTGCTTCCTCTTTCTGAAGAAGGCATCTCTGTTAATTCAGAAGTCCCAGTTGATATAAATTAATTCTCAGTCTGATCTGGGCTGCATTGATAGAGATAATATTGCTACTGGAAGGAAATATGAGACAATGCAAACTACATACATACAAATAATTCTTCTTAAGATTAGGTCTAGTTAATATTTGTAAAAATGGTTCAGTTATTCTTTCTATAAAAGAATTTCAGGGCTTATCAGTCCTGTTTCTCTCACAGAGGTGATAACATTTTAGGAAGAGGGTCATTTCTTTCTGATTAGTTACTTCATATGTCTCTTAACTAGAAGAGACATACTTTTTACCCAGGATATTAAAGATGCCTACTCCTGATGTCACAGCAACCCAAGGGACAGACACTAGCAAAATAAACTTTCTTAACTAACTCTTGTATTGACCTTATGTTTTAGTACAGATTTTATACATTTTGAATCTCAAACTTACTTTTTTCCATTTTCAAAGCATATATGATTTTGTAAATGTGAAGCATTTCAACAAAAAAGGGTAGAAGGAAAACTGTCAGAATTATAAAAAGTGTGAATAAAATAGCTGGCAAACTTTGTCTTTTTATTTTGTTAAGATTCTGTTTCATTGATATTTATTTCTGTGAAGATACTATGTTATTCAAAAATGAAATAATTTATAGAAAAGTGTCTAGTTTTTAGGAAAAATGTTTTAGCTTATCCATCATTCACAACCTGTCTATCTTTCAGAATTTTCTTTTTATTGTTCATGCTTCTCAGAGACCATTTGGTATGTTTAAACTCATAGGGTGATGCAGTATGTCAAAATCTACATTCTTGCATTCAAAGAAAACCAATCTCAAACAACTGAACAATCTGAAATATAAACATATTGAGGCTTTCTGAAAAATACACCTATACCGCTCAGAAGTCAAAGTATTACTGCAATGTTTTCCACTGAGTTTTACTCTGGAGATTCAGATTTCTTAAAAAAGAAAGGCATATCCCTTTTATCAGAGTTTCACCTCATTCTAAAGTAGATGTTCATTTTGCCTAAACTGAACTGAACAGCTTCCATTTTGTATTGTGGTGGAATGTCAGATTAATTGAAGCTAAATTTCCTGAGCAATAACTTAGAAATAAGTGATTTTTTCATTACTGTAAAATACTGTGTTTTTGTTACTAAACATCTCCAGCAAGTCTGAAGAAACTTAAATTCATATCCAAGAAGTCAATGATTCTGGATTTGTG
This sequence comes from Pezoporus wallicus, assembly GCF_028554395.1. NCBI lineage: Eukaryota > Metazoa > Chordata > Aves > Psittaciformes > Psittacidae > Pezoporus > Pezoporus wallicus. The sequence continues at coordinate 1,420,989 of NW_026642654.1, forward strand.
GTATCAAAACATTCTTCAGGTCTTGAAGCCCATTTCACATTAGATGCTGGAGTGGGCCTCAGGCACTTGAGCTTGTCTTTTCCCCACTGGTAGATTGTCTCCTTCCCCATATGGTGCATGTCTAACATGAAAGGTAATCAGCCTGGATCCTGTTTTTGAGGTAGGCCTTGCCATAACATAGAATCATAGAATCATAGAATGGCTAGGGTTCTAAAGGACATTAAGATCATCCAGTTCCAACCCCCCCTGCCATGGGCAGGGACACCTCACGCTAAACCGTCTCACCCAAGGCTTCATCCAACCCCGCCTTGAACGCTGCCAGGGATGGAGCATTCAACTTCCCCTGTTTAAGTTTTAACCCGTTACCCCTTGTCCTGTCACTACAGTCCCTAATGAAGAGTCCCTCCCCAGCATCCCTATAGGCCCCCTTCAGATACTGGAAGGCTGCTAGGAGGTCTCCACACAGCCTTCTCTTCTCCAGGCTGAACAGCCCCAACTTCCTCAGCCTGTCTTCATACGGGAGGTGCTCCAATTCCCTGATCTTCCACGTGGCCCTTCTCTGGACTTGTTCCAACAGTTCCATGTCCTTTTTATGTTGAGGACACCAGAACTGCACACAATACTCCAGGTGAGGTCTCACAAGAGCAGAATAAAGGGGCAGGATCATCTCCTTCGACCTGCTGGTCACCCTCCTTTTGACGCAGCCCAGGATATGGTTGGCTTTCTGGGCTTCAAGCGCACACTGAAGCTGGCTCATGTTCATTTTCTCATCGACCAGCACCCCAAAGTCCTTCTCCACAGGGCTGCTCTGAATCTCTTCTCTGCCCAACCTGTAGCTGTGCCTGGGATTGCTCAGACCCAGGTGTAGGACCTTGCAGTTGTCATGGTTAAACTTCATAAGTTTGGCATCATCCCACCTCACAAGTGTGTTGAGGTCTCTCTGGATGGCATTCCTTCCCTCCAGCATATCAACCAAACCACACAGCTTGGTGTCATCGGCAAACTTGCTGAGGGCGCACTCAATCCCACTGTCCATGTCAGCAACAAAGATGTTGAACAAGACCGGTCTCAACACCGATCCCTGAGGGACACCACTCATTACTGGTCTCCAGCCGGACATTGAGCCATTGACCACAACTCTTTGCGTGCGGCCATCCAGTCAGTTCTTTATTCACCGAGTGGTCCATCCATCAAATTGGTGTCTCTCCAATTTAGAGACAAGGATGTCGTGTGGGACAGTGTCGAACACTTTGCACAAGTCCAGGTAGATGACATCAACTGTTCTACCCCTGTCCATCAGTTCTGTAGCCCCATCACAGAAGGCCACCAAATTGGTCAGGCAGGATTTCCCCTTAGTGAAGCCATGCTGGCTGTCACCAAGCCCCTTGTTGTTTTTCATGTGCCTTAGCATGCCATCCAGGGGAGCCTACTATATCAGCCTACTATTCTTCCTAGGGCAATGACATTTGTATCTCTTCAAGTTCACTGTCTACTTGCCCAGTCAAAAGACTGGCAGACTTGAAGAGTGTGGCAACTCAAGCTTTTGCTATCTCTCCAAAAGTATACAGGAGAGCTGAAAACTTCCTCCCACTTCCCAGTTCACCAGCTGTGAGTGCTGCGCAGACCAGACAAATTAAGCTATCTTGTAAATTAAGAGCTACTCAGGTATAGACATGGGCTTACTGTACTGTAAATAGTTAAAATGGTGCCAAAACTGGTTCTAGCCTGTGGTGGGATAGCAGGGTAGGAGAAGTACTCAGTTTGAATTTGTATGGGCACAGAAGTACCTGACAAAAAGTGTGGATGTGGCAAGTATATTCTGAAGGCAAAGACAACTTGGTTAGTATGGAAGTGGTCAAACTATGCCTGCTGGTCTGAGAGGCAAAGAGCAGATCACAGCAGTGTCTACAAGCATAGCTATAGCCATAAATGCCAACGCCCAGATGAGTAATAAATAATGCCTGGGTCAAAAGCACAGGAAAGATTAGTAGGGACCAATATCTTCAAGATTGTAGCCTACCTCTTAACCAGCGAGGCACAGATTTAATTCAAGATGCTGAAAACCTAAATCTGATGTTGCTAAGCATCAAAGGCCTCAGAGATGAACTCGAGAATGACATGAGACTTGAGTTATCACAGGATAATGATTTTAAATTGAATGGAAATTTTAGTCATAAACATCAACATTCTTAATTTCCAAAGAGAAATTTTAATAAAGCATGGAGACTAGACAGTTAACTTAGCTGGACCTGAAACTGATACTTGAATTTAGAAGAAGCCTTAAAGTCAAGGGTGCAAAACTTATCATGAAACTCTGTCTCAGAGAGGAAAAAAAAAAGGAAACTTGCAGGAAGTGATTCCAGATCTGACCAGATGAGTAGTCACAAAGAAAAAAAAAAGATATTAGAAATAAGCAGAGTGCCTACACTGATTAGGGGGAAAATGACTGATCATCAAAGAAAACTGCCTTAGAGGCCAAAAAAAGTGGAGAAAAAGTGAGAATAACAAAGAGTCAAGCTGAGTTAGACCTTGCAAAGGATATTAAAACACATAGCAGAAGATTCTTCAGCCATGTGAACAAAAAGAACAAGGGTGGAAAAATTAAATTGGGCCAGAATGTAGTGAAGATCGAGTAGAAATTAAGAATAAATCATGTGTAAGCTGTAAACTGAATTATGCTTCAGTTCAGGTTTCAAGGAAATAGGCAAATGTTTTTGAACATCGGGAAAAAAAATGAGGATGGGGGAAAAAAAAGTACAGAAATGGAAACCAGCACAGTTAGCGTAGAAGCACAATTTGAGATGTCTAATGTACTCCAGGAGGGACAAAGTGGAAAATAAGTATAATCTCAAGAAGGAACTGGGAAACAAAATTTGAAGTGGAGCAGCAGGTATTTTTTAATAAATCCGTAAAGCCTGGTTGGTGCCTGATGTTTGAGACACATCACACAGTAAAGAAGCTGGAGTAAGAAAGTGGTCTGAACAACTGCAGACCACCTAAATATTAGTTCAATAATCTGATGTCTTAAAAACAAATTTTGAATAAGAGAATTATTAAAGGCACGGTGGTCAGTTACTGAAAGGATTTTTCTAAGGCACATCATGATTAGGTATCAATCTTTCTTTTTTAAAATAAATGAATTTCTACAAAAAGGAAACAAGGCAAATATGAACTTTCTCAACATAGTTAAAATGGTTGCCATTGAAATATTATCAGCAAAGCCAAAGAAAATGTGCAGTAAAGGAACTGCAAAGCTACTTAGAGTCTGGCAGGAAAGGGCACTAGAGCAGCTGACACTAAAGGAACTCAAGGTTGGGAGAAAATGGTTTTGCTGCTAAATGATCATTTTGTAGGCAGAGCATTAATGTTCCCATTAATGGCTTTGATACACGAAGTCTGTCCTGAAGCCTATCAGGGGCACAGAATTAGGAGACTGAATATGGAGGAACTGGGTGATATTAAGAATGGTAGGATTGGGCTAGGATGCAGAAATATGAAAATGATATTTTGGGGATGAGGAAAGAGGGTGGAAATTGCTAAGGTGATGAAGAATTTCACCATACAAATTCTTTGTAAGATTAGTGCCAAAATTACATAGAGGTAGGTAAGGATTGGTGGCGTTTTACAAAGCATTACTGAGATACGAAATATAATATTGCATACAGTTCTGGTAATGCATACTGAAGAAAGATGGGTGAAGAAAAGGATTGCTAGTATGATCAGAGAATAATGGGTTTATTTAATTTGTCATGAGAGCTAGTTTAGCCTATCAAATGAAAATTGAGAAGTAACATGAATACATTCTATAAATACATCAGAGAGTTAAATACCGCAGAAAAAGAACAGTGATTTAAACCAAAAGATGATGCTGGCACAACAACACAAAGGTATAAATTGGTCCCTGAATAAATTCAATCTGGAAATCAGAAGATTCTTATCTGTTACAGCAGTAAAATCTTGGACCAGCTTTGCAACAGGAGCAGTGGGAGCAGAAAACCAAACACTCTTGAACTGGAGTTCAGAGCTTTATACCAGGTGTGCTGACACTGTATTTGCATATATAAGATTGCCAGTCAGGTGGTCTGCTCAACAGCTAATTTCTACATGATGTTTATCATCCTTTTATATATGTATATATTCATACACATATATATGCATGTGTGTATGAATATATACATGCACCTTCCCGTACATCCATTCACAAAAGTCCAAGGCAATTCCTCTATTTACTGCACTGCACCAAAACCCAGGAAAATCATGAATCAGTAAGGTGATTATTTGAATTACCACAAGGCAATTTCTGCTTGTGAAAAGCTAGAAAGATTTATGAGCTCGAAATCCCTAGGGAGTGGTTACAAGCTGTGAATGCAGGAAATACTTTTGGGCTGTTGTTAGTCCCTATATGACAAAAAAGGAAATGCTGATGGGAGATGCTGGCTTAATTAAAAAATGCATGCTGCCTCTGGGCAATTAGAAAGCACCAAGCTGCTCCTTTGAAACAAAGTAGACCCAAAGCTTTTGAATTTTACTTATTTTCTATTAAAACCAGCTATTGACACTATAGGAAACATGAAAATCTAAATAGCAGGAGCGGAAGGGGAAATACAAAACCCCAAAGTTTATTTGTCTTGTTCTAAAGCTAAAAGTCAATCTGTACTCAACTGGATTCAGCTGCAGTGTTGATATAGGGAAAATCAGCTCATCAGTGCTTTTCCTGTTTGATCCTAATACTGCCACGAGTAAAGCAGAAATTGTAAGGGTTGCGTGACTCTATTAAATTTACTCCTACCATTGTTCCATGGAACAGCCCATATCCATGCCGCTGAACACTCTTACCTTTCAGAACTGTGTGGTGGCATCAAAGTGACTCTTCAGAGGGCTCTCTGGCCCACCCTAGACTTCCACACTTCCCCAGGAATTGTTTGGGAGAGTGCCTATTGGCCTGGGTCAGAACCATGCCAAGGACTCTGTTAACAATTTAACAATATATATGACTGACTGACTTCCAGTACCCTTGGAATGCTCTCTGGAGCTCTTTAATTTATGAGTGCAGATATAATCGAGGGGCACCATTGCCCCTTGTTTCCTTGATCCCCTAGTAAATCTGCCCCAGAAACAAAGACAATGTGGAGGCCAAATCCAAAATACAGTATTAAATAATTTTCCAACTATTACTTAAAAGAGTAAAATTTCTCAGCAATGCAGCAATAAGAAAATCATCTGGATCCAGCATGCTGAGGAAGTGCATCATATTTGAAACTTCAAGAAGCCTCCCTGCAGATGTCTGACCAAAAGGGGTCAAACTCATTCAAAGCCTATAGTGCATGGATTAAGGCCTTTGACTGACAAGAATATCTACAGCACATGTTACAGCTGAAGATCCTTGCATGCCTTCTGTGGCTTATGTTAGGATTTTGGATGGGTCTAACTAGATGAGTATTTGGTTTACATGTGTACACATGGGCACCAAAGCAAGCTAGCAACAAAATAGAATTCACAAGTCTTTTTCCATGAAAGAAGGTAAAGAATTGCACCTAACAAACCATTTCCTGGCTTTGGAAGAGGCCTCATTGTATTGGTGACAGTGAATGGCTGTGATGATAGCAGTAGTGGCAACGTCAGAGTCACAAGGGGAGACAGGATGCTCACCTGTAAGTCTTCATCTTCATGAAGATACCCTTTGCCTGTGAGTACCCTCCCTGTGCAGAAGGTACAACACCAGCTGGAAAACAAAAAATATATTATTCTTTATCCTTTCCACAGTGTTCAGTCTGACTTCTTTAGGTGCTATCAGAGCTGATGCTTTTTGTTATTGGCACTGCATCAGTTTCTTCAGTCTGCTGTTTCAAGGAAGATGAACATTATTGTATGTCAAAGACTTCAGTTAAAGCTAAGCACAGTCTTAAAAATACAAGGCAAAGATCAATTTATGATGAGACAGTTTCTCCTTTGTCTTGCCCTGAATTTTTTCTTTTTTACTGAGGACAATCATTTGGTATTAACTTCTACTATGGCTTCAATAGTCCTCCTTCACCTCTGCAAAGGATTTTGTGTTCCCTTTTTGTGACACACTGCTATGTTCTATGACAGATTTTCTCATCAAGCTTGCTCTCTCTACCTAGTGGAAGTTGCATGTGTTGGGCCTTTGTAGGATTAGTTTTGCTGTTTACTGGAGTGCTGGAGAGGTTTGCAGGTTGTCTGCCTTAAGTGCTGGCATCACTGGATTTCACACTTAAAGATAAGCAGCTAAGCCATATACCTTTTGAATTATTTACTGGAAATAATAGCAGAGAAATCAGTGAATAAGCTATGTGTGCGTTCACACAATTCCACCAGTGCACCTCAGTCCAAGACCAAGGACAACGGCAAAACCCTGAGAATTTTAAGTTGTCCTTAGCACTGCTCCTAGATGGAGACGGCAGGAATGTCAAGCACTGGTCCTTTTGTCTGTGTCTTGAGATACCTGATTGCCTCTAGCTTGCTGCTGATTGGGGCAAATGAATTTGCATTTTTATTTTCTTATGTGATAACTATATATTGTCACCTATGAAATAAAGATAGTGGAGCTTTTGTACAGCAATTTGGGATCTATGGATGCAAATGACATTAAAAATGAAAGATGACTATTTGCATTACTATTATAGTTCTTTTGTCAATAAAGGTAGCTTCTGACTGAAAGAGTTTCTGGTATTAGCTGACTTGATTAGATCCTTACACTCTTAGGACATATAGGAACCATTTGCCATATCTTGGAGAAGGAGAAATATCTGCTCATAAACAAAGAAGTAGATATCCTGTTCTGGTTCAAAATACATTTCATGTTGAATAAAAATAACATTTACACACAAAAGGAAAAAAATCTTTCTCCTTCCTGATAAAAATGATTACATCAGAGTCCTGTTGCAATTGTTTGAGAATTTAGGGAAGCTAGTGATTATTTTTCTGTACTGTCTCCAACTAAAATGTTGTATTCTTCACAAGTAGTCCTTTTCCCATTGGTGTGAATCCCAAGAGTACATTAAATAATACACTTCTAGTTGTAAAACAGATGGAAAAATGTTTAAAAAGGTGCCAGGTTTATTTATGGAAGCATGAAATTGAATTTAATAGGAGAATTTTGCCAGTATGAAATGTGAACTCTCAAAACAGGAAGTGGATTTTATTGCTTATTTATTTTATTACCGGATCAGCTGCCCAGAACTGTAGAATCCTTCCTCTCAGGAATTATTTACTTTCCAACTCTGAACCAGAACATCTTGACCATCAGTTCTTACATCTTCTGGCTGCCAGATTCTCAACTATAAACATATGTGGTTCTGTCTATCTCTGATGATCTTCTGCAGATTTATATAGAGAAGTTTTACTTTCAGATTTATTTCTTGTTTTAAAACAATTTGAACTGAACAGGCTAAGCCAAAGGAAAGAGAATTTCCTTTAGCTCTTTATTACTCTTTAATTAATACTAGGCTATTTCTTTAAAGGGCTTATGACATGTATTTATTATGCACCGAAGGTACAAGAGCTAAAAAGTCAACGCCCAAATTATTTCTTCTTCTCTTCACCTCTTCACCTCCAAAGGGTGCCTATGAAAGAACAGGTGCTATTCAGCTTCCAAAAAGTGAGCAGCATTTGGGAAAATTGCACAGAGAAAAAAAATCTCACATTTTCTGGGGACAGACTGAGCTACTATGCTTGGATGGAGTTGAGTAAGGCTGTTGACAGTTGGAGACAGCCTGTAAACCTTTGCCTGGCTCTTGTCCCCTTTTCCTCTACATCTGGACAGTAAGTCGAGGTATTTGGGATGGTAAGCAAGCCTCCATTTTCAGCCAAGTTAAAATTGTGGTAACCTGGTGGAGATCACATTTAAAAAAAAAAAATATAGAAATAATTTTTTCAGGAACAGGTGACTATGATTTTACACCTCCAAGGAACTGCATGCTGTGAATGCCCATATTTACTGCAATACAGCTGCAGACTTCATCAAGGAGTGCTCTCAAGTAATCCTTTGGTTATTGATAAGCGTAAGAGCTTCTGAGAAAGATAAAGGACTGCAATGGTACCTTTTACTTAGAGAAACTGAGTCTCAGTCAGTTCCTACTATCATAATGTAAGCCCATGTTAGAACAAAACTTAGAGTTGTTTCCTGAGGTCCTGGTCCAGTGCTTTATCCAGTGCCACAATGCCCTCAGGCAGAGTGCTAACAAAAATCAATTGCGTGCATGTGCAATGTGCTGTTGTGCTCAGCTCAGTGCTGGCACTCACATACACTCACAAATTTCCATTTTATGCAACCGCATGAAACTCATGCATGTGCAGTTTTGCATGGGAACTTAAAAAAAAAAAAAGTGACAGTCTTGATCTTGCTGCTCTCAGTTTACCAATTATGGATAAAGATTGAAGGCAATGTGGAAAATCATAGTCATGATCCAAACCCCGCATAGGAAAGACATGATTACAATAGGCTTTGTAGCAGGCATTAAATCTCCTCTTAGTAAGTGCATGAGACTTTCTCATGCCTCACCTTTGTTTTACTGTTGTCTTTTAAGATTATTAAATTACTCAGAACTGCATCACACCTTGTGAGTTTCCCCAGGACAAAAGCATGTCTCCAAGACATTCAGTGTTTGAAATCCAAGTGCACCTATATTTTGAAGGTTGAAGATACGGTTTGGAGAAATAGGTACTTCAGAATAAAACTTTTTACTGACATGTTTGTCTTCATGAACAATTAAACCTAAACATTTGTTAAACGGAAAACAAAAGCAATTTGGATATGTAAAAGAAAAGTCATTACTTTAATTTTCTGCCATTAGGATATTGTGAAACTTGCCAGTTCTGCGGGATTTCATATTATTTGTGCCATTCATCAGCTTCATTAATATGTCACAAGCACAATTTCTGAGATGTATCAGAACTAATTAAGCTTATTTTTGTACTTTCACTTCTTGGAGAGAGATTGTTTCAGTTCAGAAGTGCATACAGTATCTAGCAGATCTGGTAATATATTTAAATATAGGAGTAAGGCTCTTCTTTTAGTTCTAGCCAAAATTCCTACAAAGTTTTGTACAATGGGTTTGAAAGCTCTTATATATTTAAAGAAAATCCTTTCAACTCACTCTGGAGTCCTGCTTTATGTTTCATATTGCTTTGAACTTATTACCTCCTCTTCTCAATGTCTTGGAACATTAGTTTGGAAGCATTTAAAGCTAATGATTAAATGTATAGTGAAACAACACTTTGATGTTGCCAGAGGCAATTAATTTTCTCTATTTATACACAAAAGGTTATAAAAGACTGTGTTATGACAAACGAAATGATTCCGTGAATTCAAAGTAAGTTAACTGAATTTTAAAATATTGTTACTACTTGGTGGAAAAAAGGTATTCATCAAGCCTTATCTTAAGTCAGAAAGCTGTGATTAATTTATGGAGTTTTGAATGCTTTTAAAATTAGGAAAGAAATTATGAATTTGTCAGCTATGGAAAACCAGCCCATAACAGGTTCATTCAGAATGAAGCTTTCATTGAAAATACCTTACTTGGTGTATATATATATATGTATATATATATTAAAATTAAGGTTATGAGCTTACAGAAGTCCCTGAGAGAGATCACATTTACACCTAAGTACCCTGACTATTGCATGTTCTCTGCGCAGATGCCAGTTGACCTTTACTAACAAATGGAGAAATGTAGTGTATGTTTTTACCCCTACATTTTTATAGGCAAAGCATCTCACACTTCATTGAATCCATGTGCTGGAGGCAACAGACGTGATTAGATTATAAATTACTCAGAGCCAGGGACTGGAAGTTGGGTTCTGCAACTTCTGAAGTTTCTTCTACCTGTGAGTGGGCATAGGTACTTTTACTTCACTGAGAGCCATGCAGCTGAACAGGGGCATCACACATGCATGTGCATGCACACACATGCATGTAGATGTACATACATCATGCATTCTAAGACTGTGGACATGCTTAAACAGAAAGGAATCATATACTTTCAAACATCAAAAATTGTGAAAATGGAAAAAAAATACAATGGAATGGAATAACCAAGGAATTAAGAATTTAAAGACAATTTAGTTTTATGCAATATAATTAACTTCTCATTTTCCAATGAACTATAGAAAGTTTGGATTTCAGGCTAAGTCTTTATCTTATTTGTCACTTTAAGAAATATGCTTGTTACACTGACCAAGATATACACAAATTCTAAACATGATCCTGCACAGTAAAATTTCTAAACTCATAGCAGTGGGAAAAGTAGCTATCAGAAAGGGGAAAAAGAAACCTGCTATGCTTTTGTCCAGGAGTTAGTCCCAAATTTTTCTGATAGCTCATAAACTGAAGGCAACAATTTGGCTTTCCTCCTTGTCTCCCTTCCCCCGCCCCTATATTGGCTGATAGTCTCTTCAGAATAAAGTAATGAACTTCTGTTTTTTACGAGTTAAAACTATTTGATGAACAGAGCTTAGACTGTCTAACACATAGATTGTTTGCAGACCTCCAGAGCATTTAGGGATATTATTTTTGCTTTAGAAGCTACACAGTGCTAGCAAGAGCTTTTTCTTTGAATGCCAGAATCCCAGTGAAGGAAAGCCCTGATGATTTTTAGTGTTCAGTCTTATTTAAGACATGCTTGGAAATGCAGTACCTATGCATAGGGATGGCAGATGTGTAGTTCCCACAGAAAGTTCGTATTCTTCTCAGCAGAAGCTAGAAGCCAGAAAGATGTACATACATGGTCATCCTAAATACTGTTGAGCACCTAGGTTTAGGTGAATTTAATTGCACCTTAAATATACTGACAATTAACAACTCAGTTATGATTCTCCTTAAACTTTATAATAGCATACAGCATCTTTTAGGGTTGAGGAAGAATTATCTACAAAAGACTATGGCACAAAAGAAACCAAGTAAAGGCATAAATATCTAGAGGAACTTCACAAAATACAAGAGATACTTTTCACATTTCATTCCCCCCAGTGGACTTGCCAGCTCTGAATTAGGCATCCATATTGTGCATAACAGCAATAAAGAAAGTGCATGTCTGGAAACAGTCTGAACAATAATAATCTAATTAACTGAATCAAGTGAAAGCAATAAGTAACCAGTAAGAAATACTGGGAGAAAAACTGGGTCTCTGCCCATAAATCTTATCACTAAAAACCAGAGAGATGTTATACTCTATTTTGAATTATTAACTGGAAATAATGTCCCTAGATCATCTTGTAGATAGGAAGGAGAATCAACTTTGCTGTTAATTGGCCAATGCTTTAGGCCTTTGCCTGAACGGTGTCATCAATTTTAACATACATTTGTCCATTCGTAAGAAAAAGGTTAAACTTTGTTCCTATTCATAGAGAACACTGAGTCACTGCACTATTAGATATGTTTGGTCTCTCTTCTAGAAAATTTTATTCCTTTTTAATGATACAGAGAATAAGCAAGAAAGGAACTCTTTTGGGGGTTCTTACCTAAGATGAGGGTGAGTCAGGCTCTAGTTTTATTTTGCTGAATATTTGATTATTTATTCAAAATGGAACAGCTTCAAAAATATTTTCCTTAAAAATGTTCAAACAAATCATCTTGACATTTCCATTTTTTTTTTTTTTTGGCTGAAACAATTGGTCAAATCTGGTACAAATTTGCAGCGTTTCCATCAACACGAAAGTGCATTTTTGAGCAAACAAAGAACTCTTCCATAAAAATTGCCTGGCTATAATCAGAACTGAGGCAATCTTGCACATGCCAACCAGCAGAAAACTAGGTATTGGTTAAGCAAGAGCAGAGAAAGTCTGAGTTCTACCTAAATCCCCTTGTGGCATTAGTCCAAAGTGATTAGTCCCAGGTCAGACAGAAAGCCTGTAGTGCATCAAGCAAATTAAATCCAACCCTCCTGAGCTATAGGATAATGTGCTGGTCTCAAGACCTCCCTTCTTGGAGGCTTGAAGAAAGGAGATTATTAAATATAAACACAAGGTAACATACTGCTCTATGGAGACCCAAGGCATGATGTTCTGGAGGAGGGATGCTCCCCCAGCTGGAAATCTTTCAAGGGAACCCACAACTGTCTCTGCCAATGTCAGGAGCTGTCAACATCCTTGACCAGCAGTCTACAGCTTGGAAGTCCACTCAGGAGGTGTCCTGTTAAATTAAAGGGCAGTGAGTTGTAACACAAAATACTGCTTTAATGTGGACTTGGAATTGAAGAGACTTATTTCCTTTAAAACATCATAGAACAGAGTAATCCTCAGATTTATTTTGATTAGCAATCTGGATAACTTCTTGGCAGTGTTTATTAGATCTTAATGTAGGTCAGTTGGAAGGCCAGATATTTTGCTTTCTCCCCCTTTGAATTACTAGCCATTATTGTCTCTGTTAATGAATCTGGATAATTTTAACTGTCAGATTCCAATGTAACTCTCTGAATAAATTGATTGAATTGAAGTTGAACCCACGTCTGTGTTCAAGCTAAGAATGAGCCTGAACAGAAGTCTCTAGAGTTTCCTAAAATTTCAGGGGGTTTATTAGTAGAAAACTGATTTTGAAACACTGAACCTAAAGTAACTGGATAGCTTTGATTTCATACTGATGTCAAGTCAACAGGAGATTAAAACTCCCACCACAGCTCAGATGTGACCCAAGGTGAATGCAATTACATATGAATATTTCAGTGACAGTTATTACTGTCCCTGGAGCTGATCTTTCACTTTATCTTCCTCCTCATTTTGAAATATCTTCTTTTAAAACAGATTGGAGTACCAATAACTAAAACTGTTTTTCACTTCTAAGTCGTTAGAAATGTAGTACTAAATGAGTTAGTGCCTCGTGTTTAGAAGAAACATGTTTATGTTGCAGATAGTCATTTCAATTCTCCTTAAAGCAGAAATTAATGCAGGAGATATTACTTCTCTATAACTGCACTGTTCAGAAAAGCCTTGCCCCTATGTCTAATTATTTATTAGCTGTACATCTTCTTACCTGTGTAATGGGAGGAAATGCTCCCCACCCTCTGTAATACTGCAAATGAGTATATAAAATGTCTTGGTGGTCTTTGGCTTTTCAGCCACACATTTTGAGGTACCACTGAGAGAGTGAAGAAGGGTGAGATGTTAAACATGCAGACCATACTCCTAAAAAAGACATTATCTGCTGATAATCTCACTGTCTGTGCTAAAGTGATAACCCTCATCAAGAAGCACCCCATGAGCGATTCTGGTAGTAACCTGGTTTACCTCGACTTGGGTTCTGGATTCCTGCAGTCAGCAACCAGATGTGCAGCATGACACATTGACATCTGTGCAAAAGCAGGGTAGGGCTTAATTGAGATATTGAAAGTAGAAACAGTTTTTCATGCTGGATTGGTCCTGCCTACCTAAGTAAAACTGTGGATTCAAGTGATCACGGTGTTGACCACCAAATTAAACTCTAAGGTAGTCAAGGTCCAGTTGGGAAATGGTACCTTTACTTGGCTGATTTCTGATCAGTAATGCTAAAACGATTTCAGAAAGTCAGAGGTTTTCTTAGGCATCAGAGCACTCTTTGTTATTGCTAATATCAGAACCCAGCTTTATGGGTTTATTCCGTCAACGCCTGTCACAAGCATGGTGACAGGAGTTTCAGGAACAGCTGAGGACAGCTGAGAAGAATCAATCTTTATCTTGTCTTTTACACTTTACATTTCAAATTAGTACATTAATTTTCTACCATTTTAAGTACATTAAAAAATTAAAATGTAATTTTTACTGGCTACAATGACAGATTATTTTGGACACACTTACAGCAACATTTAATATGTTGGCATGGTTACCCTTTTGCTTCCTTGCTAACCATGAACAGTTTTTGTAAACTATCCAAGTAATCTAACTGAGCAAAAATATCCTTCTTCCTCCCTCCTCCTCCCCCTCCCAGACCCCTATCCCTTTCTGACCAATGCTTTTCCTCACAAAATCTTTTTGAGACAACTTCTACTTTTTGACATATCTGTAGCACACTTCATTTACATCAAGCAAATTTCTTAGTTCCTGAATTTCTCCTGCACAGCTTAATAGATCAATACTACAGAACTGTGTTGGACTGAAATGAAAGCACCTTTTTCTTTGAAGAGCCAAACTGGCACTTTGGAGAGGATTTTGTTTGAAATTAAGATGCTTAGATTTAAATATAGGTTTAAGTTTGCTTAATATGTTAGTATATATTTCCTTATATAGGTTATACAATGTATAGGTATAAAAAACATATGCTTTAGTCTTATGAGAGACATGTATTTCTTTAGTTTGGGTACTAAACAGTATTGCACCTGCTCTCTAGTTGCTTCTCTAAAAGAATATCAGACTTCTATAGGCACCATGTCATATCTGCTGGCACTATGCGGACAGCTTGGATAAGTCAGCGTGTCTCAAATGGCACAAGGTTTCTGCTTAGAGTTCTGAATCCTGCCATAGGTGTGTGTCTACATCAGGTGTCTACTTTTGGATGAAATTTTTTTTCTCCACACTCCACTTACTGTATTGACTTAATCTCCACAGACTATTGTGGGAATGTAGATACTCATAGATTAACACTACACGACGATATCCAAACTGACACGTTACTTTCAGACTGCATATTGCCAGAAGAGTTTTAAATTCAATATTTTATCTTGGCCATGGTGTCAGGAATTGAGAACATGACAGACTATCCATCTCAACAATACCTGTGGTCAGTTATGGCTGACAATATCTGTGTACAAAGAGGCTGACAACTGATCTTTTGGAAAGTGAAATCACCTATTAAACAAATTCTAAATTTAGTTTTGACTCCTGCTGTAAACTACAGAGTCCTAGCTTCCTTTGAAGGTGGATAAGAGGGAGCTTCAGCAGAAGGTAAGTCCTTGAAGGGAAAAGTCATGACATCTTGTTCTGTGAGCAGAAGACATTTACTGGGAGCAGACATTTCTGAGAAGAAAGGTAAGGCAGAAACAGTGAAAATGAGCCATTCGTTTTGTTAAAAGACTTGTTTAAATGCAGGATAAGATGAAATCCAGCATCTTTTGGAAAAGGAGAACCTTCTGCTGGCAGTGTGGATATGTTAGTGAATCACACTTTATGCTTGTCAATTGATATCAGTAATTAGTTGCTGCTGAAAGGGACACAGGCATTTGCCTTTCTCATCCAGGTCCTCATTTGTGGGCCTATCAGAAAGACAGGAACTAGATACCAGCTCCATAGGAATTTGCCATTGTGATCTACAAGTGGATTTGCTGTGGGATGCCTCGAGCTATGCTTTTTGTGTAGGGGTATCTGAAATGCTTTGGCAGTTAGGAACTGTTCTAAATACACTTGGAGTACGTGCGTTCAATGTGTTTGATGTGTTGCATTAATAGAAAGCCGGGGTTACAGCAAAGATCTTACTAGTGCTCTGGGTTTGGGCACATACTGTGCTGTGGGTGAAATTCCTGAACAAATCCTTTATTGGCAGGAGTGGTAGAGAGGATCTTGAATTCTTGCAGTTCTTCTTGGTAACATCTGTGCCTGGGTGATAGGAAGCCTCATATAACAATATTTGAGCCTCTAAAAGAAAGCTGCAGGTCTTGCGAGGGACGTCTCAGTAGTTTTGGCCTGCAGTGGGGGAACACACCTGAGCACTACTCAGAGGTCTCCTGCTGCACCATCTCCAAAAGAATCACTTCTGCTGTGAGACACAGAGGTCTCAAGATACTCTGCAGTCCTGATCCCCTGATACTCCAGCATGACTACAAATAAGAAATTGCATTTGGCTCAGGGATAAGGTGAAATCACTTCCCCGTGGTCACATAGGAAATAAACAGCAGAACTTAAATGTGATCCTGTTTCCCGGATCCTCAGTGCTAAACTACAAGACTTTTCCCCTTTTTAATGGTGCTTTATGATTGTATTTACTGTTGCTTGTGGTTTCTTATCTACGTTGGAAAGAAACTAGACTCTACTATATATAATGAGCAATTTAGGGCAGTAATTGTTTCCATTATTTGCCCAGTTCTAAAAATAACAATGTTAATATGTACTAATTCTTTGTAGTTAAGGAGGTTTCAGCACTATACTGTTGTTTTATCTGGAAGCTCAGAAAATGTGGATGTAACCTACTATGATGTGACAAAGACCAATAGCCTGACTAGGCAGCTATGTTAAATTTAAAACCAGGCAGGGATGTTTGACTTTATATGGGTTTCAGATGCATCTGTGTCTCTGGAGAGAGATGCGCAAGAGGCCTGGGACTGAGAGTACTAAATCCTTAATTAAAGAACTCTTAACTGTGCCTACTACATTTATAAATAAAAAAACATTTGTCAGAGCTTTTATCTTTTCTTGCAATCATCAGACTGTACTAGATGTTGACAAAGTCAATGATTTATGCCTCAGATTTTTTTTCATTATGAAATACCAAAGATAGTATTATCAGTGAAATCTTATGCAACTTAAATCTTGGGGCTTTCGTCGCTCTGCCTAAGTAATATTGTGGGCCTTTCTCACAAGTCATTTTGGATTATGTTGGTCCAACAGAGGAGATTAAGTGTGCATACTGAAGTTGCATCCAAATGGAAATTTGGGTTGTTTTCCTTGAAAGGATTAGTCATTTAAAAACAAAAAAGAAAAAAGAAAAAGAGCACTTCAAAGAATGTTTTAAATTAAACATCAAGATATTAGTTGTTGAATTCTAGATTTGCTTGTTATGTTGTATTTAAATGTTTGTTTTCAAATTCCTGAATACCGCTCTGTATAAAAGATAACTCTCTTGCTCCTTTATTCTAACAGAGCTTTCATTTCACAAAGTGAAAAGATACCAAAGGGTACAAGTAAAGGTTGAACTGGGACCTTAATTCGTAATCATCTACCTAAGTGCAAACAGGGATTAGCTCAAGAACAGACCTAGGTTATAAATCCTGGGTGAACATCTTGGCCATGTGGAGGCTGAGGAGCAGCAATCTTCTACTGCACTATACACCCCCTTGTCTACTTCACCCTTACTGTTGCCTTGGTGAGTGAAGACCTTTCTTGCTGTTTTCTGGAAGCAGGTAGTTCCCATGATTCAGGACAATGGTTCACCCAGTGTCACTTCATGGTTAAAGAGATGCTGCTTAGGCTGTGCAAAATGGTTTTAAACAGATGGTGGAAGATTGTGCCATACATACATGCACACACATATATGTTTGTACAACTTCAGCAGTCCCATTATTACTATGTAGTGCAGTTAATGCTCACTGCTACAGCAAGTTTGCTGGTATTTTGAATACTGAATACTTATGAGCAAAAATTATGAAACAGTAAATTGGCAGTTTATCCACATGCAGTCTGTTTGTCAAACTATTTTCTATTCATCAAACTGTTCAGACAGGACGTTTGCTCTTCTGAACTTCAGTATGCACAGAGAAATGCAGTCTCTTCCCTTGACTACTCTGTCAAGAGTGAGATCTTGAGCTCATTCAGGAAGTTTCAATGTTTTCAGTGAAACCACAATGTGTGGTTGTGCAGGTCCGTTAGGGATTGAGAGGAAGGGTAATATCTGACATGTTTTCCAGATACTTTAACAAGTTTGAAGGTCTTCAGAATTAAGAGCACCCAGCCTGTAGGTTAATCATTGGTATGTCCTCAGCTGTTGGTGAAAACAAAAATCTGTTGTAAATTAAAGCACTTTTTTCAATAACTTTACGTGACTTTACCACTATTCAGAACCTTTCTGATGTGAATGTTCATGTTGAGCTTTAGAGTATACTTTTCGTATGTTTGTAACTGACTGTTTCATTTGACTTTCATTATATGTGACAGGGAAATAAATGACTGTTTTATCAAAGCCTGTGAATTCAGCATTTTTTCCCCTAAATTTAACATAGGCAGTAACAAACCAGCTGAGATGTCAAACAAAACTCATTTTATCCTGTTTTGCTTTTTTTTTTTCTTTTGGGACGGTGGAGTGAGGTGAAGAGAACATGGGTTAGAGCTGAGTTATCTATTTTCCACCATGTTAAACTCCCAGTAACCTCTAAAGCAAAAAAAAAAAAACATTATATTTTCTAGTGTACATTCAGAAATTACTGTCTTGGATCCACATGAAAAATACAAATGAGGCACAGAGAAAGGAATATATATGGTCTTTCTTACTGTAACTTTGAATATCTTAGAAAAAGACAAAGTAATGAGAGTAATGAAAAATGGAAATGTGGAAAGAGTGTTTTCTTTTGGTACTTTTTAATAATTTTTAACTTCTGGTGTGCTTTCATTTCTCCTTTTTGGTTTTGTGCCTTTCATATGGGGTTTTAAAGTAAGGCTTAATCTGTAAGTACGTTAAGACATTATTTTTTTGTGTGAATTGACCAACATAACAAAGGGATCAAATGAATATTATTTGCATTACTGTTTTGGGATATCCTTGTTACAGACATGTAGCCTGTCTTACTGTAAGCAGTATGTAGAAAAAAAAATCCTATTTTTTAAAAAAATGAACATTATAATGGTAGGACAACAACCAAAACAACACTCAGGAAATCAAGGAAAATATGTATTTGTGACAAGAAATATCTCTGTATACTGCTTCCCCATTTAACACTGCTTGTGGAAGACAGGTTCCGAGACAAATCTGAAGTACTACGAAGTGACCTTCAGCTGTTTACTGGGGTGTTGCGCAAATTATGAGATGTGAGATGTCATGAATGCGTTGGTAGAATACAGGCTAAGGTTTCAGTAGCATTGCAGAAAGGATAGGTATGAGAAAGACTTCTAAGTAATTTCTGCTCAAAAGAAAAAAAAAGAGGGAGAGAGGACCCTTGAGAAAGCAAAGTAGCATCATAAGAAGCAAAGGAAGGGCTATTCTTTCCACCAATATGTTTGTGCACATCAGTCCTAACTTCTTGGCCTCAGGCTCTAATTAAGAAAATGGCTGAATAGTATTTCTCTGACACATGAGAGTACTGAGAGAATAAGTGAGCATTAACACACCAGTGTGTTCCCAGCACCAATTTATATCATCATTAGCAAAATAAGGACACAAGCACAGGCCCTTGTCATCATTCACCGATGTGGTTAAATTTTCAGAACCATTTTGTTGTAGGTCAACAAAAAGTTTTCCAGAACAATTCCTGGACATACTGTGCAGTCAAACCTGGCCCAGTACAATTCTTCATAAGCACTTTGAATGAAGCCAATCTCTTTGGACAGAATGCTTAAGAGTATGGCTGTGTCAGGACAGTGACAGCTGGCCTCAGGGCTAGAGAACATTGACCTGGCACAAGAAACAGGTCTGTGCTAGTTTAGAACCTTCACACAGTGTTGGTGGGCCAAGTTAACTGCCTACTTAAGTTACCCTGTGACACTGAGCATTTGGGCGAAACACTGAGCAGGGTTTTAAGCAAATGGCAAAGGAGAGACCTTGAGTAGGCAAACTCAAGATCATCTGGCTCCTGAAGCACCCTCTTGACACTCCATCAAAATGCAGGTTAGAATGACCCCATACACAAGAGTCCTGTTAGCAACTCTTCCTCAAGGAGTACTGCAGCCATGTACCATAACCCAATACAGTGTCATGCCATGCACTGTGTGCTCATTCTTCCACTATTTTCCTGATTACTATATAGAAATAACTGCAATATACTCCTGTAGTTTTTATTTCTCTCTCTTTTTAATTTTCTCTCTCTTCACTAATAACACTAATAACAGAAGCCTAAGGAGGAGGGGAGACTGTCATGTAACACAGAAATATCCTGTATATTCACCATTCATCTACTAAAATGGACAGAACTGTTTTTCGGATTATCATATAACATAATGCATACAATACCTGAAGGGGCTGAAGAAAGAGAGGCGCCCCTGAGTAACTATTACTCTATTACTTTGCCAGACAGGTAGGCTTGGGTTGCCTCTCCTTGATCTTCCTCATTCTCTACTCTCTTCAGTTCAGGAAGAGGTCCTCTGGTCAGCTTAATGTTCTGGATCAATGCTAATGATGTCTTATCCTAAGCTGACTCATTGAGAGCCAAAGTGCTGATTGTGTTGACTTACTGGAGAATGAGAGACTTCTGACAGTAGAAATCTTAGAGTTAGAATAAACTGTCAGTCTGGGCTGTACAATCTGTGCTGCAGGTCTGAGTTCAGTGAGCTTCTGTAATGGACAGGAATTGTCATGGAAACTTCAGCTGAGGGCTAGGGCAGCCATGACCTAGATCCCCGTTTTATTCCCAATTTTAAACTATGTTTAGTGCTACTAGAGGCTTCTAAAGTACCATTGTGAATCCAGGTCTTCAGAAGCTGACTGCTGGATACAGTCTGGAGTAGCTAGGGCAGCAAAAGTGTTTTTCTTAGACAACTGTAACAGCTTTGATGGTTGCTGGGACAACATGTTGTCACTTAACAACTTAGCTTTGCCTCTAACTGAGTGCTCTAAAAATAGTTTTAATTGCAAAGTCTCTTCCTCCACCATTTCTGCTGCACACAGGCCTGAGAAGGGGTCTCTGCTTCTCCTGACAGTTGAGTCACATCCTTGGATGCTGCTCAGCTCTGATTCCAGGCCAGACCTTTGGGCTTCTTGCAAGGGGGAGGATATTTATAACCTTGGCTCATGAAAGGAATCCACAGGGTAAATACATGTATACATGTTCCCTCAGTGCTGATCCCTGAAGGAGCAGCAAGGATCAGCATCTGTACCAGGCTGACATCTAGGTCAGCAGAGTCTGGCAGACTATGCCAACTGCATGGGTTGATGCATACTGCCAGGCTATAACTGAGCAGTGCAGAAATCTGTCATCAAAAGTTCTGGTCTATTTGTCATATTTACTGTATTTCCCCCAGCTGTTGCTCCCCAACATGTTGGTAGATAACAGCACAAATTACTTCATGTACAAATATGTGACCTGGGTTAGCTAGTACTAGCCCTTACTAAGGGTGAAAAAGAAAACTGTTTGTGAGGTGGGTCATTTGAAAATTTAGTACTTTTCCGTCAGAATGAAATGCCTCACTGGGGAAAGCCCCGTGTTTTGAAAGAGTGTAGAAAAGGAAGATAGACAACTTTAGGATGCAAAAATTCAGGTTAAACTTCTTCTGCTCTGCATGAATCTTGCCAGCTCGCACTCCTTCTGGACATCTTTTATTTTTAATAAATGTTGATATATGCAGAGGAAGAGGAAGCAGTCAGAAAAAGAGACTGGCCAGTAAAAAAAGCACTAATCAAGGGTGTGGGAAACAGGCTGGAGGCCTGATAGATCTGAGTTAAAAGATAAAACAGCATTGACAAGAGTGACTGCTCACTTAAAATCAGACTTCGATGGTTTGTGAGAGCCAGAAGACAGACTGGCAGCAGTTCTGGGCAGTGTTGCATTTTAGAAAAAGGGCTGAATGGAGGTGTGGCAGCAACAAAAGTGTGAGGCATATAAGCCTCTGTGAGAAATTTTCTTCACTTGCCATGGCATTTTTATTACACATTTTGAATAAAGAAAATTGGGTGAGGAGTAAGCTGGAAAAGGAATGAGCTCTGAGTGCCGGGAACAGCTGGAGCATTTCTGACATACACTTCTTTTACTTGCCACCCTATTTATGGGTCTGTAGGAATGTGGAGGGAAAAAAAGTTTACTGCTTTAATATTTCTTGTGAGCAAAGTCCATACAGGATCCATCTCAGAATGTGAGAGCAGATTAAAAAAGGATGTGTCTCTGTGCCTGGTTGTGATGATTGAGTACAAGGTTTTCTATACTATGATTTAAAGTTACTGGACATTTTTCCTCTAGGTGTTCTTTATGTATAATAGTGCATACAGTCCTTCCATCTGAATCAGTAAATACAACTTTTAGAGGAAAAATTACTATTTAGTTATCTAGTTAAACGGATTGGGATTTTTGGTGGAATTTTTGTTTGTTTGGTTTTCTTTTTTAATTAAATATTTATTTAGATTACATTTTATAGTGTTATAGCATAAGTCAAGAGATCATCTGCTACAAATAGTCTTCTAAGTACAAATAGTCTTTCTCTTGGCATATTACCAAGTATTCAGCAGAATGAAGGCTTGTTCTGCCATGTTTCCTTGGGCAATGGAGGTAGAAACATTTTCTTGATATTAGTAGAGATGAGCGGAGCAGAGAAAAACTCAGTCTTTTCTCACAGACATCTGCGAGATAATATACAAATCATCTGCAAGTCCATCCTGTATCAGGAGGAAGTTTACAGCTTGGCTCATGCTGTGTTTCAGCCCATGAAGGAAACATGCCTGTGTTTCAGCACATGAAGGGAGATGTCCAATTGGATTAGGGACAGGAGAAAGACAGAGGGAAAGATCCCTTTTAGATAGTGATGCAAATGGGGCAAGAATCCAGGTTTGGCACCTTTTCCCTGATGTAGGATCTACATGTAAGAGGAAACCTGATGCACTGTGAGAGTCCTTTATGAACCACAGAGCTTGAAGAATACAAACTTCACATTAGAAAACTGAAGACTAGTTAAACTGTGACTGTTGTGATGCTCACTGGGGCTACGAGAGATTCTGTTTAGAAGGAATGTCTAAAAGGGAGATTGAGCTAGCAGCAGAAAAACTTGGTCCCTAATTAGTATAGTTTCTTTAGAGTCCCTCACCAGCTTTGCCCTGTGGCTTATCAAGGGAGAGATCTGAAAACTCTTAATCAATTCCACCAGATATGGCAAAATGAGAAAATAAAAGAAATTCTACCTTCATAAAGAAATTGCTTTGATGATCTTTTTTTATTGTTGACATCATAAGGGGATGTTGGTGTCAGAAAACGCAGTAATAAGAGCTTAGACTACTCATAAAGTTGTAATCATGTTGAACAGACAGCTCCTGTTTTGATTCAATAACTACTTATAGAAACAATTCAAATTACTTCTATAAGTGATGTGATCAATTAGAAAAATAAATTCAGTCTGTTAGAGCTTTTTTTAATTCACTCTTCTTGAGTACTTGTGCAGTCAAAGGTTCATGTTTCAGTCCAGAAGCCACAGTTCATTTGTTCAAGACAGAAATTTCATTTGGGGATTAAATTATTATAATTCAGAAGCACTGAAGCCAATAGCAATTTTGCAGATGATTTGAATGGAACATGAAGAGGTCTTTCCTAAAGATGTAGTGTACAATTTTGTGGTTGAATAATCATGGAAATGACAAATCACGAAGTTAAAATATTATTTTCCTTCTATTAAGTAATTAACCCATAACTTTTTGAAAAAATCATAGCTCGGATTGCAGAGAAACAGATAATTTTGAAAACTAATAAATTAAGAAAGATGTTATAATTGGTATGGCTACCATCAGTCTTTGGAACACAAAATATTTGAATTAAATGATTTTCAGAAAAAAATTTTCCTAGTTCTATAACTGGTACATAATCACAGAATATAAATAATCACAATCAAACATAAATGTATAATAATAATTTTCATCAGGAAACATTTTTTCAACACTAGCACATCATGTTAGAATGCAAGTAATAGGTGTATGATAAAATGATTTGTGATATTTTAGTACAGTTAGAAGTAGCTTTATTCTTAAATACAATAAAATTTACTTTTTATTTGCTCTTGGGATAAAACATTTACAGTCAGAATTGAAGATTAACATAGTAGAATAACATAACTGGGTTAAAATATGGTATCAGTTTGTATAATGGCATGTTATATGCAGCTGCTCTGCATTATATTACCTTTTTATTGATGCATTCAGAATTTTTTTCTTGTGGCTTAGACATGTGGGGGCTTTTAAACCTACAAAGTATAGCAAATTGTAGATGAATTGGTCCATGAGGATGGTTTAAAAAAAGTCTCTTAAGGTATATTGTTGAAATTAGAACATGAAAAAAACAGAGGTACTGGAGGAAACTTTGACCTTCTGGAATTCCATTTAAACTACTGTAACAGTAGTCAGATTGTGAAGTAAGACTTTTGCAATATTTACTTCTTCATGAGACTTAGACTACTTAGTCAATGTTAAGAAATAATTACATTAATTAGCTACATAATATAGCTGTTTTCAAACAACGATAATTCAGGCCTTGTCTAAAAGCTGCAATTTTTTCACTTGGATAACTAAAATACACATGCAATCCCAGAGTAAAAGTAGACGTTAAATACAAGGTGCTGACTCTTTTAGGAAACAAAAATGGCCTCATAACCTTATCTGTACCATTTAGTAGTAAATGAACGAGTCTTACCTTGATTGTGTTAAATTGGTGGGCTGGCATTATTTGCACTGAGATGTAGCTGTATTCTTTTACTAATAAAAGCAAATCCTCAGAAGATGCAATCTGACTTGCCTTCCAAATTGGAAGCCTGCTCACTGAAATGCAGTAATTATAGGCATAGAATCATAAAATTAACATTAATTGGTTTTCTTTTTTGGATTTTACTGGCTACTGGTATTTTTCAAGTTTCATTTTCTAAAGGAATTACAGTGTTCTCTAACGTAATATATAAATAAGATACACAGTATCTGTAGCAGAATTTCAAAGTTCCCACCATTTATCAACAATAAAAGTCAAAAACAATTTGTAGAGGGCACAGATAATCCTTAACTTTATTACTGGTCCCATCTCAGGAAGTTTTGTAGGTGCATTGGTATTTACATCATGATACTGGTTATTGATACTACAGGATTAGGAATTTCTGAGGGCTCAGTCTGTTATGCACAAGGGAAAAGAATTTTCTATATGAATAAAGGTGGTTCACATTAATAAGACAGGAAGCATTTTTAATTTCACATTTTCATATTTTAAAGATATGCAACTTGGTTTTGTTTTATGGATGTAGACATATACATTTCATAGCACAGTTTTACATTTTAGAAATAAAGAATGAAGGCATTGGAAGACTAAATGGTCTCCTAAAAAAATAAATATTTTGAAATAGTCTGTCTTTCAAAAAGACTGCCTCTTCCACTGCTAGTATTATGAAATAGCCACAGGAAAAATGCAAAGTTTGCTTCCCTGCCAGTTTAAGTAATTTCTGTGGATTTTTTTTTTAATATATTTACTATATTAATTTGTTCCATTTTTCACACAAAAATAAAAGAAGAAAATCCTCCACTTTACAGAGAGGTATGAGTATTTTTAGAGCTGTCTGAAATTTCTGATACAGGGACTTCAAGGGTATGAATGGTCAATGGTTTCCTACCTCTGTGTAATACAATTCTCTTGGTTCTGTCTATCTGGAACATATTTGTATGAACTTTCAAAATGGTAAGAGCTTTCTAAAGGTGACCAAAATGCAGTAATAATGTTTTAAATATCTTTATTTAAATGCTTGAACCTTGCCAAATGCAATTCATAAAAATCAAAACAGTATAGCAGAGAACGTACAAGTGTATGAAATAAGAATATCTCAAATTTTGGCTGCCTGTTAGCATTACAGTCTGAGGAGCTGAAAAGATTTCTTTCCAAATTCATGTGTTGGATTGACCACTTAAATCAGTAAAAAATATTTCTGATTTATCTGAAATTTTACATAGCAAAGCAATGTATGATCTAAAACAGGCCATCAAATGCAGGCTCATGATTTTATTACCACAGATATGTAAAGCACTGCTTTAATGGCCAAAACACCGCATTTGGAAGTCTTTCAGACTGCTGCTACATTTCCAAATAAACTAATAGAAGCAGGAAAGAGACAAAAATCTTTCTGAAAGGTTTAATAAAAAGCAAAGTAAAATGTCCTACTGCCAGAGACTGAACAACAATTTGGGGTTTAGTTTAACTCTGAACAGAGGATTCATGTTTGTAGACACTGGTAGTGATATGAAGCACTATGGGAAATATACTGAAACTGCATGTTTCTGTCCTGCTGACCTTGATGCTCACAAAACTATGGCATGAGACAAATTGGAAACATGCTCTGAACCAGTTATCCATTGTCAGCTTCAGGGAAAATCAATTACTGTGGAGAACAGGAACAACAGAAGCATGAGGATTTATTGTGGCAGAACTTAAGATTCTCTCTGCTTGAGTGTCTTCTAAAGACACCACTGCAGTCACAAAGGTATGATTCTTGTTATTCTATAAGTTATTTGCAAAATCAAGAATGGAAAGAAGTTGTTTGAAAGTGAATACATACTGGGGAAAAAATCTCTATATATCTTTGGTTTTGAACTACCAGTAGGAGTTTAATTTATATTTATTGGTCTGTGACTCCACTTCTGTGCTACAGCAATGCCATTACTTAAAGTCAGTGAAAAAACTGCAAGGGCAAAACAAATCCGATGGTTGTATAAAGCTTAACAGGCTGATCCTTCCTCTACATCTGCTGAGTTAGGCACTGTCTGAAGGCACTTGATGATCATCCTTAGCTGCTTGAAAAAAGATGCTTTCTCCCAGATCATCTTCTAGCTAAATTATATATGTGAATGAAAAGATGTAGGCATCTCTGGGTATTTTGATATTTTCTGAAGGAAATATCTGATGCAGATACGGTCAATCTCATTTTGAAAGTTCTTTTCTCAGTGGATTGTAGAAAGGAACTAGATGTGTAATCTACAGTGCATGTATTGCTTTTAGACATCTAAAAATATATAAGAAAAAACCTGCTTCTGTTTTACTCTAGGTTCCTTCTCTGAGGTCACTTGAAGATCACTCTAGAAATATGAAAGAGAGTATATTTGTAAAACTCTAAAACAACATAAAATTTGCAGTATAAAGGTCATTGTTAATCTAAACTATTCCATTATCTTTGCTATGTATTCTTACTGAGAAATTCTGATTATCATCAGATTTATCAAGAAGATGCTTTTCTAAAAAACAGAGATATTATTTAGTGTGCAAGTAGATCTTTACCTGGGAATGGAATGAATGCTTTAAAGGAAAACACTTATTTTTATGGTTTTTGCCATCACATACAGTATCTTCTGAGTGCTACAGCTCCAGCAGTGGCATGACACAAGACACAGAGCTTTTTTTGAATATAGTTTCTTGCACTGATATTTTTTCTTATATGAGCATGTTCATAGTAGGTATAGTATTGCCAGTATGCCTCTGCCCCTCATAGTTATACATGGCAGATAAGAATGTCCTGGAAGGCAATATGGACAGCTAAATTTATGAAGACCACTATCTGACTGTAAAACATCTGCCTGAGGATCCCACCAAAAATATATTGTTGGCTGGCTAGCTAGCAATTACATGCAAACATGCTGTACCTGTATGTCAAATACAAACCAGCTGCAAGATCACTAGTGCTGATTCATCTGCAGAACACACCATAAGCAATTCATTTGACTTATGATGAGATAGAGTTGAGTTGCGTGATGAAGAAACAAGAACAGTAAATCGGCTGCCAGTCAGCTATGCCTTTAACTGAATCTCCTTGGCTAACACACATACACATGCTATTGAGCTATTACTTACCTACAGGAGCTTTGAAAAGGTGGAGGAAACAAACTACTGAAACTGTGTGGTGTCTTTCACACCACTAACCGATCAGAAATTAGCTTTTCTAAGGGTCAAGAAAAGCATGTGTTTGCAGTAATATTTATAGCCATCTGCACTATTTTAATGCTAACCGTTGCATATGTTCTTGTTGGCAAACCCAGGTCCAGCTTGGTTTGAGCTCTTCTGGACTGCAATGTAAATCCTGCTAGGCTCTTCAACTCCAAGGGATTAGAGGCTCACAAATCACAGACTGGAGCAGAGGTCAAAGCCACAGTATTTCAGGGGCCTTAAACAGAGAGCCTCAGAATCTCTGGTCCTGCAGATTGCTCTAGTCATTCTGCATTAAAAGTTTGGGAAAATGTTTTTTCCACCATTTTTGTGCTCAGATGTTAAACAGTTGTTAACTAGCAGCTGTTAACTAAGTAATTGTATTCCAGTAGAAATAAACACTGTAATCTCCAGCTCAGAAGACCTGTCAGTGACTCCAGGCACGGGGTTAGAATGGAATCCATTAAAACCATACCTTTTATTGTTAAAAGTTGTGGAAGAAATATGCAATATAATTATGCCTGTCCTAAAGGAAGCCATCTATCTAGACTATTACTAGGCAACACTGATTATGCTCAGCAACCAGTATGTATTGTATTTACATGTCATGGTTTCCTTGTTAACTTCAAAGGATTTGGGTTTATGTCGCTAAAGTCCTAATCTGTAAGACCTTTGCTATTTCCTTTGGGAAACAACTCTTCAACTAAACAGAAAATGTTATCAGGAAGGTCTTTTCCTTTCACTCATATTTCTCTTTAATTCTGCTTTTCCTAACCTAGTCTTTTTTTCTTTCTTTTTTTTTTTATTACTTCACTAAATAACTCCTCTTTCATAAACTGTGTTCATCCTTGGAACAGATTCAGCCTCTGCTTCTCTTACTTAGATATGTTAGGATTCTTAATATTTAAAAGGTTATCTTTTCTTCCCTTCCTCCCCTTAATTTTTATGTTGAGCCCCTCTACTACTAGGTTAAAGCCAGGGCTGGAACTAGAATTGTTGAAATACCATGAGTATTTACGATGTGTCTGGAGCTTTCTGAAATACTGTGAGAAAGAAAATTTTTGTGAGATTTCCAGCTCTGTCTTAAGATTCAGATAAGATCAGAATAACAATCCAAACTTTTTAGTGATATTTATCCAAATCTTCTGATATTTCTTCATCACTATTAAAAAACATATATAGACTACATAGTATATGCATCACTGATGCATTTTGTCCTCCCCATTTTCTTATCCTGTATCTCATCCAGTTCAGGTCAATGTCCTTTAGCATCATTAATAACTTGAAACAACTTTAGCCTGTTGTTCTTGACCCCAAGATAACAAAACACATCAACAGTTACAAGCCCAGACTCTCAAGGCACCCACTTTTTTTTCTGAGACAGTGAGCAAGTCAATGTCTGTGTTGTCCCACCCTGGCTTCCTACTTAATTCCTGCTCTTGCATAGCTCTTCTGTAGCCCAATATTTACATTTCCCTCACCTAGTAAAAGACAAGAATATAGATCATAGAAATTATATCTACCAAATTTTGGCAGGACACCCACTTGCAAGTCATAGAATCACAGAGTTAATGTATGGGTTGGGTTGGAAGGGACTTTAAAGGTCATCCAGTGCCATGGGCAGGGACACCTTCACTAAAGCAGGTTGCTTAAGGCCCCATACAACCTAGCCTTGAACACTGTCAGGGATGGGGCAACCGCAACTTCTCTGAAAAACTTGTGCCAGTGCCTCATCAACCTCACAGTGAAAATTTTTTTTCTAACATCTAATCTAAATCTACCTTCTTTCAGCTTGTCACATCTCTATGTGTCCTTGTAAAAAGTCCCTCTCAAGATCTGCTGTAGACCCCCTTTAGGTACTGGAAGTTGCTCTAAGGTCTCCCTGGAACCTTCTCTTCTCCAGGCTGAATAAGCCCAACTCTCTCAGCCTGTCTTCATAGGAGAGGTTCTCCAGCCCTAGAAGCATCTTCATGGCCTCCTCTGGACTCGCTCTTATGTGGGGGCCCCAGAGCCCCAGCACAAAAGCACCAGCAGCACCACAGCATTCTGGCTCCCACATAAGCCAATCTACCATGAAGGGGCTGTGACCATCTTCCGTTTTACCTCATTGCTCACGTATGTATAAGCAATCATGAAAATCAGAATCATAAAAATGTTATGCATGCTTAAACTGTCATATCTCAAGATTGTGATCCTTTAGTACCATATCAATGTCAGATAAAATTGGTAACATAAGTGCATTCATAAAAAGCACCCTTGTCTGTTGAAGCAAGTTTTGAGGGAAAAAACTCACCTTGGAATAGAATCTTTTGAAGAGGACTGACTACAAGGCAAAATTATATTTCAGTTGCATATGTCATCATCACTGTGCCAGTCTCCTGTCGGCGGCTTGTCTGATTGTTTTACCTTTGGCTGTTAAGAGCATTCTTTAATGAACTATGTACATTTTATCAACCTGAATATCTTATGAACTCCTCTACTTATTCTTGGCAGCTTCTCTTCATGCTGAAAGGAAAGGGAAAATTTCAGTGTATCAGGTATCTTTTTGCAACTTGTTCCCTTATATTGTATTGTACTTTATCTTTAATCAGCTTCTAAAACTGATGGACTTGTACACCCTCTATTCTCAGCTGCTAAAAATTATTAGAAGGGCTTGACCTGTGTATATGGGTGATATTTTATCCACTGGTTTTCATTGAAATAGATTGTTCTTCATGAAGATAAATTAACTAAGCAGAAATACTTGAGTCTAATTTCAGCTACATTTGTTTTCAATGGTACAATATTTTTTTGTCTGGTTGTAATAACATCCAACAGATATTGAATACTAGATGATGAAGGGTGGGCCCCAAAATGTTTGAATGTTCATCTCAGATAAACACATAGAAATCTGGCTGTCTGGCATACCTGTTAAGTCCATTTCAGTCTATAAAATAACACAAGTAGAAATTTCATGTCAGCAATGTTTACATGAGATCTCTGGTACATGCAGTTATAGCTGGATTTATGCGATTCTTATTTTCTCCTCTTCATCTTTTCATGCCTTTTCTTTGACTTTGTGTTGAATTTAGGACTTTGAAGCTGCTTTTTTTGGTGAAAGCCAATGAGGGAAAAGGACCTCTTTCTAGTCTCAAACCAGATTGTGATCTTTAAATCTATAAGAAGAATCCTTTCTTTTGAATTCATCTTAAGCAGAAGAGGAATAAATCATTACAGCAGAACCTTTCTTTTCCTCATAAACCCATTAATATATCCTCATCTTAGGTTGTTATCTTATTATGAGATGACAACATATTAACACACTAATTTTTATGCGGACCAACCCATTTTGGCATTAACTTTTTCTAAGATAGGTCTAAAACTAACTTCACACAAAAAAAGTCCTTTGTAGTTCAGCCTCACCAGAAGCATGGGACTTAAACACCAGGGTGGAGATTTAAAGTCTTGTTAAATAATGATCCTTTTCATATGTTCAAAGGGAAAACCAAGGCTTGGACCACATCTACAGAGAAAATATCAGATCCTGTTAAGGATAAACCCAAAAAGGCTTTTTGATAAGAAAGATGATGCAGAAATATCATGTATACTTCTCCAAACCATAGATACACCTTTCACTCATCAACATGGTTTGAAGTTTCTATATAATTCTTCTGCTTCAGCTTGATTTAATCTTTCTACCCCACATCCACCATTTTTCTGCGATAACAGCCCAGCTGGTACAGCTGGATAGGAGAGATTGACCTGGGTGAGAGAAGAGTCATTCAGACTCTCTCTGGAGACTGCTCCAAAGGACTTGAGGGGAGCAGGAATGTTAATAGGTCACTTCCAGTGGGATAGTGGAAACCAGAAAATCTAAATGGGTTCACAGTTTCCAGAGATGAATTCCCTTTGCCATAAATCATTCAATGACACAGGCTCAAATCCTGATTTAAAGGATGTTTTCTTTGTATTTCTCATGGGTTGCCAATGCTTCTTTACTCAAAGATTAAAATTTATCTGGTTTTGTATTCATTCAGAACAAGCATAGAGAAACACTTCTTATATAGCCCTGAGGATAACTATATATCATATTACATTGGAAAAACTGCACAACGCAATGTAGAGATCAAAAGATACTTTCATAATCTTGTATCACAAACAATTAGTTGATCAGTATTATTTGTATGAAGAAGGGGTCCAAAATTTTCTACCAAACCTGAAATATACTGTGCTATGCATTAGAAAACA
This sequence comes from Pezoporus wallicus, assembly GCF_028554395.1. Taxonomy (NCBI): domain Eukaryota; kingdom Metazoa; phylum Chordata; class Aves; order Psittaciformes; family Psittacidae; genus Pezoporus; species Pezoporus wallicus. The sequence goes on from NW_026642654.1 coordinate 1,452,626, forward strand.
TGGCCTATGGTGCAAAGGAACAATGTGAAACAACCTATTCATAATAAAGATAAGGAAAAAGGAATGAATGGTAGGAATAGTAAAATCACCCACACTATGAATATACATTTAATAGTTTGCTGTTCTGATCTGTTGCATGCCAATGGGTGAGCTGGCCCTGTTGCAGTTAGGCAGTGTAAGCAAGTGAAAGAACAAGACAGAAGCACATTCAATTTCACTAAAATGGGCACTAGTATTCGATATCATGCCGAATTCTCAATATCCTGATGAGATCATAATAAGATTCATCTGATTTCACTATTTTTCTGTCATTCCTTTGTGCCAAAGCACTTTCTTTGGAGTACTTTTAAGTCATTATTCAGAACTCTCTTTTCCTTCATCTGTAAGCAATTTGACGCAATCTTGGTTTCAGCTGGCTAGTTCAACATCTCCTGATATGCTGAATGAATCAACGATTTGAAGTAATCAGCCAAAATTTTGTGACTTTATGTCCAAAGAGGAGCAGTGAGCTGGGTATGGCATGAGGAAAATCTCTTCCAATTCAGGAATTCATGTTGGTCATTGCTACATAAGACATACTGTTATCTGGCAGAGAATGAAAATAACAATTCCTCAGGAAAAAAAAAAAAAATAAAAGAAGAAGAAAGTATTATTTCTCTATTTCTGTTTTTGCATTTTTTAAGTGTATTTTCGTGTTTCTCAGTTTATTTTTATCTCAAAAATCTGTATTTCATGTGCTTCAGTTTAGGGATACTTAAATAAATGTCTCAAACTTCTCGATGATTTAATACAAAAATTCTTTTTTGTCTAACATGCCTTTAAATGCAATCCACATACCAAATTATTCTACATAAGGTTCAAATACACAGCTTAAATTCTGACTCACATAAACCTCTGTATATATGCCCATATGCATGCTTGCGCACACAGAGAAAAAAGATTCTAATATATGGATGTCTACCCTTTACTCAGAAACATCCATATAAAACAGGACAATAGCAAAGCATCTAAAGGATTTCTTGGACACTTGCTCTTCTCCCTTACTAGGATATAGAATTCTCTGTTAGAATGTGATTTAAAAGAAAAGAAAGGAAAAAATGATATAGTGGAGATGTGATATATATTGTGCATGTAACACCAGTTATAGCAATATCACTATCAAAGAGGAAGGGTTTGTAGATTTTTTTCCAAAAGACAGTCAGATTCCAGATTCAGTTAATCTTTCTGAAAGTTTATGCAGCAGCCAGATGCACTCAAATGAGTATACCCTGTTCTATGGTCTCATATGGTTCCTTCTGGGATCCATTATGTCCCTGGTTTCTGACAAACACAACAGCCTTAACAGGACTGATGAAACTGCAGTCTTAACTGAAACTTAGACCTGGTTCATCACTAGTTTTGAAAAATAGAAATTACATCTGAAATTGCAGAAAGGCTGTAATTCACACTGAAGATAAAGTTTGATGCGGAACATAAATAGAATTGAAAAGTTTGTCTTGTTTCAACAGATTGGTCTATTAATGTATGGCCTGGTTTAGCCAGCTATATATAAATATAGATATCTACACACATATTCACATATATATGTATATATATATATATATATATATATATATATATATACACACTGGTTACAAATAGTGCAGTTCCCAGAATGACAGTCCATAGTGGAAGTGAAATCCAGATTAAAAAGAAGTGGTTTTGTCCAGCTCCTCATTGTAAATTATAAATAAATACTGAGATACATTTTTTTTTGTTAGATGTTTTAAAAAAATGTGCTTACCCCTGTTACTGGTTAGTAGCTTTATAATTTTATCATAACTGCTCCTCATTCAATGTGCAAATAATTATCTAATTAGAATTAGATATTGGCTCTAATAATGTGTGGAATTCTGGCTACTTTAAGAAGAAATTTCTGGCTTTGATGAGCTGAAAGTTTCAAAAAGATTATGAAAATTGGAGAAGAAAATAATCTACAAAGTAATGTTACAGCTATGTGCAAAATGTTCACTTTTATGTTCTGTCTGAACACTAACACCTCATTTGCCAGCACAGTCCCTGAAACACTGCCTCAAATGTAATGAAAAAAAAAGCCATACCAGACTCTGTAAAGTCACAGTATAAATGTATACTTAAATACTTCCAAGAAAGTTTCTCAACAAGGAATGATATGTAGTCCTCGATGCTGAAAGTTTAAGAAGTGTTTAAATGCTATATAGTATAGACTGGTAGGAAATGCTTGCTTCAGGCCTAATGACTTTTCTCTAATTAAATTGGGCATAATTTATAGCAGATGAAAGCCCCTTGCTGACCATCATTTGCTGTGTGGTCATTCCATACCTTGTATTTGTCCAAATATTTTTCTGAATTATCCAACTGTTAAACTATTTGGTGTCCAAATGTTTCTGGATTGGTACTAAGAGTTTTTATGTTTCTTGCTTAACTCTGGTCTGTAGTTTCTCCATACATAAATACATCAACCTGTATTAAAAACAGAGCCTTTATCTGCACAAGTTGCTTGGGGAGTAACTTTCCCTCATCTATAAGACAAGAAAGACTGTTGTTTTCTCTTTGATTTAGGAAGCTGATTTATAAAGGTTTACTTTTAAAGCTTCTGTTTCAAATGCGTTAACTCCAGAGTTTTCACATATTGCCCAGATTTGCTTAACCATGTTTAGGGTCTGATTTATAAACTGTGTGCCTTTTGACTCAGCAGTAATCTTTGATTTAAGACAACATATTACAAGTAAGTTTTTTAGTATCTTAGTATTTAACTGCATTCAGAGAATTTATAAACAAGCAAATGTATAGTACGCGTTCCTGTTTTGTTTTAGTTTTCTATTACTGAGCTTTTAATGGAATATATGAGAGAATTTTAAAAGTAAAGTTAACTAAAGCCATTCAGTAATGAGAGTTTCTGGGGTGCTGAATGCCAGTGAATCACCTAAAAACTTTGGAAAATACCTCTTTTACCTCTGCTACTGAATAAAGCCTTTCTGTATGTATTCAAGCATATTCACTGTCTATATTTCAATTTGCTTCTGAGCCATCAACATTTTGCAGATGATTTCTCCAGCTGGGGTTAGATACACACCCTTATTTCTCATTATTGGCATAAAAAGGCCCTTCCAGAGATGTCTGGGATGTACATTTATATTAGCTGGTTTGGAATAAACAGTAAAAAATTGCACAGAGTAGAGGTAATAGCATGTTCTCTGTTTTGCTGCCAATTAACACAAAGGTGCAAATATTTATATATGAAATGAATTATCTATTTTTCATTCTGTTAACTAACTAGAAACTTTAAAGCTTTAGAAACTGCTTAGAGTTTGATAAGGTCTGTAATATGAATGGCCAAAACAGCTTTTGGGGAGTAAAGATTTTATTAACCTCGTACGAGAGTTATTATTCCTCAAAGTTCAAAGCTGCAATTTTAGGTCACAGGTGAAGAGAAAGGAAAAAACCAACCCAAACCCAAACCCATAAGAAAGTCCTATTATTATATCAGTTACACTGTGATTTTAAAAAATTTTCTTTGTGTTTCTGGTCTGTCCACATTCCCTTTGTGATGCATTTGTGGACAATTTGAGTGGGAATGGTGGCCAGAGCAGCTGTAGAGCTAACCAGAAAAAATTTGCTGGAGCCAGGAAATAGTGAAGGATTCAGAAGACCTAGAAATATTAGAAAATGGGCCCTGCCCCTAGTCTCTTCAGGCTACATGAGGCTGTCATTGCTATTTATTGCCTAAGTGATGTGCAGGTAGCAGCAGCAGCATCAGTTGTAGTAGGATCCAAGAAAAGAGATCAAAGCACTTTTCACCCATGCCCATTCAGCTCCCAGCTGCAAGGTATCATAAGATGACAACTCTAGTTGTAATGGTTTTATAGAAAGCTATCATAATTGAAATTATTCCCCACAGATACAGAAATTAAAAAAGACAGCAGATATAAGTGAGCAGATATGTGTGTTCAAGCAAAAGTATTCAGAACTTGAATACAACCATGTAGTGCTATGACATTTAGGGATAGGACAAGAGGAATGGCTTTAAGATGGAAGGGGGAAGGTTTAGATTAGGTATTAGGAAGAAATTCTTTACTATAAGGGTGGTGAGGTGCTGGCACAGGTTGCTCAGAGCTGTGGCTGCCCCATCCCTGGCAGTGTTCAAGGCCAGGCTGGATAGGACTTTGAGCAACCTAATGTAGTAGAAACTGTCCCTGCCCATGGCAGGGGATTGACAACCTTTAAGGTCCCTTCCAAGCCAAACCATTCTGTGATTCTGTGATGGTCATATGATTTTAAGAATCATTACTTATTTTTTGAATTTCAGTAACTAAATTATTGAAAAATGGATTTATTCAGAAACCCAGGACTTTTATCATGCAACATTTATTAAAAACGATAATATGTGTAAGAAGCTTGTGCTTTGCAAACATATTTGTGGCTTTAAGTAAAATTGTTTTGATTCAAAATACAAGCTAAGAAATCTATTTTAAAGAGGTTTTGCAACTCTTCAGTGAGTAGTTTTTTCCAGCTTCATCTCAATGGCATGTCTTTCTGGATCTCCTTATTTATTTTATATTCAGCTCTTTCTAAATCAGCCTCTGTCCTTGCCATTATGTTGCATACTAATGAGCGTAGAAAGACAATAGTTGCTGTCACTTCAGCAGTGACACACACCATATACTGTTTAGGATTGTTTCCTTGGGGATGAATGCATTTATATAAAATGCATGTATATAAAAATGTTTTGTGGATGAGAAATATTGCCAAATGCTGATTTTCACTGTATGAAATAAGTGAAATAAGTAATAATCCATTTCGTTAAACAAAAGTACAGAGGTCCCCTATGTTTTTCCAATCTTTTCTACCTGCTCGTACAACATCCATTCATTCTCTTCAGTCTAAACTATGCACTAGACTTCATTAATTCTTATGTTCTTACATTCATTAATTCTTATGCAGACATGTCAAGCACATGAGACTTGCTTATACATGAAAGTTACTTGAAGTCATTTTCCTTCATTAATATGCAGTCATAAAAAAATGAAAATACTTGCAATAGAAACTGCAGTATGACAGTTAGAGCCAGCAAATGAGGCCATCGTGAGAAAACATCTCCATCTAGTGGTATTTTCAAGAGTCGGCACACGTCGTGCCCAGGATTCTTGTGCCACTGGGTAATTCATTCAGTAATAGCTTATCAGTAACATAATGGCTGACATGTTAGTAGCTCCAGTGTAACTATGCTGATGTAACTGGTAAGACTTTCTTGTGTAAGCAAAATCCATTTCAATCAACAGAAAACTCCCATGATAAAACTGTGTTGTTACAATGTTCCCTTCCTTGTGCCCTTTAAGACTCGCTGCAGAAACTGGAAATTTTGCAAACTTAATTCTCATGTCCCACTGAGGTCATACTAAGGTATTTTCCTTGACTTCAACAGACTCAATCCTGATTTCAGCCCATGGAAGAACAAAAGGCAGATTTTCTCAAAAAATTCAGATATCACCACTCAAGAAATTGGCCCAAATACAAATTATGAACACAAAAAGTGTTAAAAAAAAGATACAGCGCAGTCAGCCTTGGGGCCAGAGGAAGGGTCCTGATATTGCTTCATTTCCTTGAATCATCTAATGGCATTGGTCCCAGAAGTCCATTACTTAGCTACTTTCTACAATGGGTTCAAACAGGAGCAAAAGAAATGGTCCTCTGTTTTTCTGTACAGACAGCTTCATAGGTGTAAAAGACCAGAGCAGTTCCACTGAATTCAAAGAATTTAATGGATTTTTTCCACAATCTAAATGGAACCAAAATTTGTGCTTTGGTTCCAGACATTATCCTGAGAAATTCACCTCTAAAGAGCTAGATCATGTAGACACTACAGACCTCTGCACATGCAGGGAGGAAGAATTATCAATTTCAGAAGTAAACCCACCTATTCCATAAGCTGTGGTGGAATTTCTTAATATGCGACAGACACAGTTATTGTAAAGGAAAATACAAAGAAATCCTGAAGTCACCTATGTTCCCCAGTGGAAGAGCACTAATGAAATTCAGAAACTGATGTAAAATACAGGTAGGAAGCTTACTCACAGACCGAAATAACACAGCATCTAAAAAGAAAAAATAAGGAGGTAAGAGTGACTGTAATCCTCCTTATCCCAGGTTCATTTCTTAAACATGTTTTCAGTCTTCATTGTTCCTCAGTCCCTTTGTAAGATTAAAAAAAAACATAAAAGCTAGATAAATTCTGTTCTTCCATTGTTTCTCTTAGCCTTGCTGAGTTCATTATTCATATGCTCTTTCATTAACATAATGTGGTCTTCTTTCAAGATGTGCATTTCTACATCAGACCTTCAACAGCTTAACTATATGGCTCTAAAGTGTGCAGGTTTCCCACAGTATTACACTGAAGATAAACAGCCCACTCATTTTTTTCAAATGTGTAGCCTTCCATGCAGTAATTTAGACATTTTCTGTATTAACATCTTTAATAAAATGCATCATTAACAATTTTTAAGATGAGAGAAGGAATTTTCTTATCCAAGTTTTGCCTGGGAAATAGCTGTATAAGTCAAATTAATATCTGAATTCCAGTAGTAACACTGAGTTATTACTTACTACATTTCTGGAGCAGTGCACCAGATTTAATAAGCTTGACCAATCTGATTATGCCTGCTTATGCAAATTGGAGACACTTGACTGCCAGCCTGTGTAACCCACCCTGGGCAAGGTTAATCAAACTATAATTAACTTTTCAAGAAGTTATTTCAAATGCGGTTCAGTTGCTGGTAGGCATCACACTTTGGTGCCAGAAAGTAAAATCTTGAACGCCATGAAGTCATTAGAAGAACTTCCTCTTTTTTCTAAGGATTGAAGACTTTATCTCGAAGCTTTTATCCTGAAGTATCACATAGACTTTCTAATCTAAACCCTCTTATTTCAAAATACAGAAACATAGAGCCATAGGCAGAGCCATAGTGTAAATTAACTTACCATGTAAAGCAATACAGGAGGGAGGAAGGGAAGGCCTCAAAGGGACTTTTGAAAAAAGCTGCACAGCTCCATAAAGCAGTAAAACAGCCACTTGGATGTGAATTTTCGTAATTTCTTGTATTTAGCCATTAACTTATACTGTTGTAATGATAAGAAAGTGACAGGAGAGGGCAGCAGAATACAGCCATGACCCGGGAGCTATAGCAAATGTAATGCTTTTTGACCATGCCGTTTGTATGCTTGATGGCTTTTGAGTGTTCCGTTTCATTCTGATCCAGCTTAGGTGCCTGACTGAAGAGTGTGATGAATTGTAGTTATTGAGTAGAAAGCCAAGGAAAATACTAACCTCCGTGAAGAAGTTGTGAGATAAGAAAATTCTACTTGCATTACATTTGCCCTTTGTTTTACTTAATTAAAGGAGACGTGGTCTCAGGCTTACATAAGAGGTACTAAATCCTTATTCTGTATTTACTGATTCTGAGGAGAATGCATCTTGGTTTGCTCTGGGAGAATATTTTAAGACTCCATGTCCTGGATTGGGCTGGTATAGAGCTAGTTTTCCTCCTAGTAGCTGCAGTGCTGTGGTTTGCGTTTAGGATTACAATAACGTTGATAACACACTGATGTTTAGTTGTTGCTGAACAGTAGTGCTTACAGCAGTGCTTACTCTTAAGTCAAGGCAGAAGTGAGTCAGTATCAGGGTCTTTGTGGTAGTATCACAGTATGTTAGAGATTGGAAGGGACCTCGAAAGATCATCTAGTCCAATCCCCCTGCCGGAGCAGGAACACCTAGATAATGTTACACAGGAATGCGTCCAGGCGGGTTTTGAATGTCTCCAGGGAAGGAGACTCCACAACCTCCCTGGGCAGCCTGTTCCAGTGTTCCGTCACCCTCACTGAGAAGAAGTTTCTTCTCAAGTTTAAGTGGAACCTCTTGTGTTCCAGTTTGTACCCATTACCCCTTGTCCTATCATTGTTTGCCACTGAGTAGAGCCTGGCTCCGTCCTCGTGACACTCCCCCTTTATATATTTATAGACACTTATAAGGTCACCCCTCAGTCTCCTCTTCTCCAAACTATAGAGACCCAGCTCCCTCAGTCTTTCCTCATAAGGGAGATGTTCCACTCCCTTAATCATCTTCGTTGCCCTGCGCTGGACTCTCTCCAGCAGCTCCCTGTCCTTCTTGAACTGAGGGGCCAACTGAGTCCTGCATGGTAGTGTGAGGCCAGGTCCTGCTGTAGAAATCATGTGTGCTGTGCTCAGGTTGGGCAATATCATTACTATTTAAGTCAAGTGCTGCCTCTTTATAACTGTCACTGTTGTGACACTGATATATCTATTACTTAGAATTGGCTAATAGATTTCCCGTGTAAATTCTGGTGTCTGAATCATTATACTGATGAGCTGGTGACTAACTCTACTGGATTTTGGATTTATATCACTAGCTGTCAAGTCACTAAAACAATAAATTGTTCTTTCTGGTCATCTCCTGTTTCACTTTGAGACTGTTGCTATCTGAATTCACCTAAAAGCCCCAGTCCAAGATTACTGCTGCACAGTAGTAGCCAAAACCCTGTTTAGATTGTCTAAAGGATGTAATTAAGCCTGTGTGCCTGGAAAGCACATTTCAGTGTGGGTTTGTTTACCTCAGTCCTGATTTTTAGTTCCAGTTGGAAAAGTCTAGAGATAGATAGTCTCTGCATGTTCTCAGAGTAAGGAAAGGAGTAGCAGGAGCTGTGTGAGCCTGGTCTCTTCTCCAGTGAGCCTCATGGACCATGGTAAGGGCAGAAACGGCAACTTTGGCATCCATTAAATGCAGCTTCACTGCTAATGTGATCAGCTCCAGTTTTTCTTATTCTGGTGCTGCTAGGTGAAGATAAAGCTTGCACTGGAAACTGAACTTTCCTGCCTGACATCACACATAATTAACAGCTGCAAATAAACAACCATGCACCTTGATTATTAACTCCTGGGCCCATATACTCAGGATGGGATGAGGAAAACCAGCATAGACAAAGTGATATCATCAATTTCCAGAAATGTTGCAGCCTACGTTGGCCCTTGGATCAGGCTTATATGTCATCAAACACATGATCTCCAGACACAGGCATGAACAAATGCGTATTTTCAGGCTAACTGAATGTAGTAGTAGTAACAGGGGTTATCATCATCATCATCATCATCATGATGTTATCTTCCTTGTAGTCATATCGACACAGTAAGCTGATACTGTGAAGAAGATAAATCCAAATGATGTACAAGTGTTGGGTTTTTCTTTGGATTGACTGCAAATGCAAAGCCTCCTAACATAGCTTGGCCAAAGCTTCAAAAAAATGGGCTTATTGCATTGTAGGCTGCATGGTTATATAAATACTTTTCAAGTTATATTTCTGTATTTGGATTTAAAGATTGTTATGAAGCATATACTGGTTTAAGGCACATATTTTTCTTGTTCTGTCCATTTTCAGGTATGGTTTGACAGGATGATGAAGATAGGTTTTTTTCAGTGATGTCCAGTGATGGGACAAAGGGCAATGGGTGTAAACTGGAGCATAGGAGGTTCCATGTGAACATCAGGAAAAATTTCTTTACTGTGAGAGTGACAGAGCCTGGAACAGGTTGCCCAGGGGGGTTGTCGAGTCTCCTACATTGGAGATATTCAAGGCCCGCCTGGACAAGTTCCTGTGTGATGTACTCTAGGTTACCCTGCTCTTGCAGGAGGGTTGGACTGGATGATCTTTTGAGGTCCCTTCCAACCCTTAGGATTCTGTGATTCTGTGACTGAACAGTGAGGTGAAAGACAACTTTCAAAGGTGATAGCTTTTAACAGACCTAGTACAGGCTGCCTGTCACTGCAAATCTATAGGCATTCATTGTTATTCACAGCTTTATTAAAAAAGTGAATCTGAGTTAAACGTTATGCCAGAAAAGCAGGACTAGATCATGACAGAAATCCATTCATTCAGAAGTCAGCTCAACAATAAGAGCTAAAGTGGCTATCTAGGGGAGAACATAAGAGCAGAATAAGCATATATATTATCCTTCATACTCTCCTGGTCTCCCAACATTTACAGTTTATTGAGCCAAATATGGTTTCTATATACATAGTAACTTAAGTGGATTTCTGTTCCATAAACTTGTCCAAATTTCCATTGAAGATCACAAAACTATTTAATAAAACATAAGAAGCACACATACTTGGGTCTCCTGGATATTATGTTCTTTGAGGAGGAATGAGGAAATAAGGAGAACACCACAAATAGTTAACACAGGTGTTGCTTTCCCCTTGTCACAACAAGCAGAGTGTCATCAGGTAATTGTTTACCTCTAAATATTTAAGCTGAGCACTATCATCTTGCCCAGGCATGCAGAACAGACTTTTGGACTGTGATCCTGAGCTATTCTCCTAATCACTGACCTAGCCTTAATCTGCTTTTCCAGAACCAGGTCCAGTTTACTAAGGCAGGCATCATTTGTTTTTTCCTATCTTTTTCTTTCCTTTCTTTTCTTTTTTCTCATTAGATTTAAAAGTATTTCCTCCTTTTCTCTCCTTTTAATTTACTCTCTAACCTCACTTGTGCAACAACTTTTGCTGTAAAGACATCTTCCTAGAAAACCAAAAGTAGAGAGAAGACAATTTGTGTCAACAAGATGTAAATCAAAGTAGTCTTTGGCTTCTTATGAAGGTACAAACTAATTAATCACTTGGCAATATGTTCAGTGTTTGATTCAATGCATGAAAGTCCTTCCTTGGGACACAATCAAGAGGTAGGTCGTGACTAAAAAAAGAGATTTACATTGTTGACTGAATCGCCTGAAGATCCAAGAATTCTTATTAATGACAGCTAAAACAGAGGATGGTAGAGCATGATTCATACTCATAATGATCCTTTGGGACCTCTGTTGTGCCATTAATGGATTCTCAGAAGTGTGATTTTTAATCAAACGGCAAGATATGCTGGCAAGTTACCCAGCTCCCTCAGGCCAAATTGTTTTGATGTGCAGCAGTGAATTTCCATTGAGTCTGCTGGGCAGGATTTTGTGATCTTGGGAGCTCGACAGGCTGATACTAGTCATTCTCACTTGAGAATCAAAGATGTGTTCGCCTGAAATAGTAACGCGGTCAGCCAGTAGATGGCTGTAAGTCCAGTGAAAGCCTTACAGATGCAATACCAGTGCTATGACACAAGTCCTCCTTTATCTTCGACAGATTTTGAATAGTCTGAAGTAGAAATTCTGCTTCTATGTCTGAGCTTCATTTGGTGCGGTTCTTAGCTGTATAGAAATATATTTCAGAGGGGTAGAAAACACCTCTATTTGTCAATGTTGTTTAAACACAGCTGGCAACTACCTACTAAGGAGCCATTTGCTCACTCCCCTCTCCTGCTCTCCACAGGGGAGGAGCACTGGAAGAATGTAAAACCTATGGGTTGAGATAGCAGTTTAATAACTGAAATGAAGTAAAATATAGTGGTAACAGAAACAAAACTAATAATAGCAATACTTATAATAAAGAACAAGAAGAGACAAATGACAATTCAGAAAAAACAAGTGATGCACAATACAATTTCTCACCACCCACTGACCAATATCCAGCCAATCCCCGAGCCACGATTGATCCCTTTTGGGTAACTCCCCCCAGTTTACATACTGGGCATGACATGCTGTGGTATGGAATACCCCTTTGGCTAGTTTGGGCCAGGTGTCCTGTTTCTAATCCCTCTCCGCTTCCTGTGTCCCTCCTCTCTGGCAGAGCATGAGACTGAAAAGTCATTGATCAGAGTAAGCATTACTTAGCAACAACTAAAACATTGGTGTGTTATTATCAACATTGTTCTCAGACTAAATCCAAAGCACAACATTCTACCAGACACTAGGGAGAAAAATAACTCCACCCAGCTGAAACAAGTACAATCAAGAATACAATCAGTACTAGCCAATTCTAACTTCATCCCACCTGACTGAACAATTCAGTCTCATGCTGACTCTGTAAAGTAATGCTATTGGTAAGAGCTTAAAGATTCGCAGAAAGAGAGAGAGAAAGAGTCAAGGGATGAAGCTTCACCCCCCCAAGGTTAGTCAAGACACTGTGATAAGTAAGAAAATGTCTTGAATCTCCTCTTTACCTAAATATGTCCTTCTAGCAGCAAGTATTCTCACATCTGCCTTGTTGGAGAGAAGGCAACACTCTTACTAGCTGCTAATATTGGTAACTTTAGATTATTTATCCACCTGTTTGAGTAGGTTGTGCTTCTTTTTCTCAGGTTAACCCTAAAGTCTAACATAGCTTCAGCAGGTGCCCTGATGCTAAAACATTAAGGTACTTAATAGAAGAATTTATAAAGGAATAAAACATTGGGCTGGGTGTCATAAAGTAATGGGCTCTTCTTTCCCTGCTCTGATGAAGTCGACATGAGCTCACATGGTGGTAACCAGACCCTCTAGCCTATACATTTATTTAAACAGGCAGCTGGCTGATCTGTTCCCAAAGCTGAAGCAGGGATGGAGTTCATGGAGGTCTTCAGAGTATAACTTACCTGTCAATGGCAGACATAATCAACCCACCACACTTACTCTCTCGATGTCTCTGGAATAAGAAAGCAAACACTTTTTCCATTCTTTTTATATGTTTCCAGACACTTACATTATGTTTTCACTTCTTATAACTGCTGCAGGATGCAGCCTGATGAATGAGTTATGCCTTTGGTGCTGACACCCAGCTGAACCTGCTACTAGAATTTAAAGGACATGGTCAGCAGCAGGATGTTGGTATGCTTTTTACAGCAGTTGTCAGTTTCAGAAATAAAGTTAGAACAGTCATTTCTCTATAATGGGAAGAGCAAGAAACCAATTTTAAAAGCTCACACTTAAAAAAAAAAAAGCTTCAACTTGCTAAAAAGCAGCAGAATTGTGTTAATGTTCAAAATTGCTGAAAGTCCAATTGCTGCTGTGGTGCCTCATGCTGTGTAACTTACTTTGAAGTAGCTGTTGAGCCTGGTTTAGTGAAAAGTAATCCTTCTGTACAAAATCATTTACCTCTAGAGATGAGAATACCTATCCCTGTACTGCATTACTCTAGTGGTTAAGCCAAAGACCTGCATCAATTTAAGCTAAACAAAGCTGCCTTTTCTGGGTTGATGTTTGCTTTGCATAAAGAAGTACATAGCAAAATAAAAAAAAAAGACTTAAGGCCTCAGAATGAAGAGATGTAAACTAAAATACTGTCAATGTGGGATTTTTTTTGTTTTTTGGTTGGTTGGTTGGTTGGGGGGGGGGGGGGGGGGGGGGTTAATAATTCAGGCTCTCCAAAAATTGACTTCTTGAGTTTATTAAATGAATGACTATTAAGTAAAATCTAATTTGTACTTGTGAAACTGCTTTTATAATTTGTAGATCTTCAGGTACATTTTAGACATCAAAGTATCATGTAAAAGCACAGGCAACTATTATAAATCATTGTTTTGAGGTCAGACCCTTTTAATCGATTAGCTCGATCTATAACGTGGAATTTGAGACAGCAGTGAGGCTGGAAAGTAAAGCCAGGAGTAGCTGAGAGAAGTGAGTGTTGCCTTTATAAACTAATTTTTAAGAGTCTGTAGCTTTATGTGGCTCACAGCTCATCATCAATCTAAGGACATGGGCAAAGTTTCAGAGTAGGTGTCAGAAAAAAAGAATGACAGAAAGAAAAATTTGCCTTCTAACTTATTCTGTGTGTTTGCAAGGCCAACATTTAACCACATTGCTGGGTAGCTGTGACCTGCTGGAACGATTGGTATTGCCATGGCAGAGTCATGAAAACTTCTGGGAAAAGCAGCATCACAGTGTCCCAGCAGAAGGACAGAGAATAGAGGGAGAGTGCTGTAAAATGCAGTGAGAAACCTCTGTTGGCCTGTATGCCAGAGGGAGTTATATTTATTCATGGATTTTCCTCCCCTCCTCTGCATCCTCCATGGAGTATTAAACTCTGCTAGTAGCTCCGTCAGTCAATTATAGGTGGCTTTTTGCACAGATGCTCAAAATTATGGTTCAATTGTGATTTAGACCTTAATCTACAGACTAAGGTGCATGTGCTGAAATAACAGGGGAAAAACGAAGAAATCAGTTATTCATTCATATTTCTTGGTTGCTCAGTAGGACTTGGCCTATCAGGAAGACAAAAAAGTCTGAACCAGACAATGCGTTTACCTCAGCTAGGAGTCACATATAGTACCCCCACATATAGTACTCCCACATATAGTACCCCCTCAACAGCAGAGCAGATGTGTTGCAATTAGCTACAAATTCTTTGAGATTACAAGCTTTGATCATTTAATGGTAATGATTGTAAGGCAAATTAATTTCCTAAAGTAGATTTTGCTTAACTACATAGAGTCTCCTTGATTCAATAGTATTGAAATTAACAAATTTTCTACAGTCAAAGTTGATCTGTTAAATTGCAATATAATGTTTCAGAGAGAAGGAAGTGAATGATTGCTATTTTATTTTCTCTGAAGTTTACGAGGATGCTTTATGCTTCAAATTAAAGAATTATTTGGCTTTAATTTTCAGCAATATAATTTTATGATAACTAGAATTAATGACTGCCATTTTTTAAGCAAACAGGATAAAAACCTACTCACCTTATCTATACATCTAAGTTGCAATTTTCTTTAGAAATGTTCCCTTCTGCTTAAATAACTCATGTTAGCATAACAAGTAGGTCTGGTTCTTAAAACATAGGAAAAGTCCAAGGCAAGCAATGGGAAAATGAAAGAACTCTGTCTGCAGCACATTTTACCATGTCCACAGAGGAGAAACAAGAAGAATAAGATTACTTAAGTTCCCTTCTGAAACCTGAGTGGAAGGGTAGCAAAAAGCTGAGGAATAGACGAGGGATCTCCTAAGATGGGGAGATGTTATTAGAGAAAAGGTTGAAACTGGCAGTTCAAACACCAGATGGATATGAGCATAAGCAGTGGAAAACAGAGGCAAGTTTAACAGAAATCTTCATATAATTAAGAGGGCACCAGAAAGCTCATCTGAAATGTAGTGCATACGGTAATGATTTATCATCTATCTTTTCACAGCATCAAGAATACCTAATGTGTTTTCTACACAACAGGGATGCTATTTTGCTGCTCAGAAAAAAATAATATTTTGAAAAAATTGGCGCAGGACAGAAAGAACAAGCAAGTCTGGTTTGCATTATCTGCTATGCATGCAGTTTAACCTGGATAGCTGTAATTCCTAACAGAGGAATGTCTAGTGCTTTGAACTTATTGTATCATGACAGATTACTTAGTTTAAATGTTATGCTGTGAAAACCAAAAATTAGAATCTAATAACTATTTGAATTTGTATTAAATGACTTTAACCAAATCCTGGTGTGAATCAGTTTTCTGACTTTGTCATTGAATTGGTTTTCAAAACACCCTGTTTCAAAAAACAGGACTCCCCCTATCCTTTCCAGCCCAAACCTCCCAGTTTCTAGTGAAAGAGATGACTAATTCTTATGGACAGCCATGGACAGAGGAGGGTTATGTAGATCAACAGTGCTCTTCTGCCCAGCTAGTACAGGGAAAGATTTAGTCACTTTTTACCCAGTGCTCTCACTTCTTAGCTAAAACATTATTAGCAAAAAAACATTATTAGCTTGAAAATATAGTCCAGTGGAGATTGTAGCTTCAAGTCTGTTCTGAATCCCACTGATACAGAAAATCCAGGACAATTTCAACGAGTTTACATTCTTTAGTGGTAGCATTAGACAGCATGCTTTAGGAGTAGGAACAGAATATGGTTTCTATTCAGAAATTGCAGAAGGAATTGAAAACAGAAAGATGATTTTACATCAGGGAAAAAAAAGCAGTAACTGAAGTAAAAGTAAAATAAAATGAGACACTAAAGTGAAATCAGTCAAACAACAGTGTAATATTAATGGAGACTGTGAATTTTTTGTGGGTTTGACTGAGAAAGTTCAATTAAGGAAAGATGAATGTATATTGGGGGATATTTTTTTTGTTGCTATTACAGACTATTTTCTTTTCTAGGACCGCAGGGCTGATGTGAGGTTGCAAAGAATGCCTCTCATAATACTTCATTATATTTGAACAACCAAAATCTTCAGAATCTTAGACCAGTGACTGTGTCTACTGAAGTGATCATAAATTACTAGTATTGTAAAGCAAGAGTGTGGCTGTTCAGTGTAATCTGCAACATTATTTGGTGCCTGTAGTACAGAAAGAATGACCAGTCTTTCATGTGTCCCCACTAGAAGTCTTCCTGAGGACAAATTAGGCTCCATCTTACCAGACAAGGCATTCTGAGATGTAAGCTGTTCTACCAGCACTTCAGTTTTCTACTCCTAGCAGTAAATGTTTGTTTCATGTACATTTAGGAAAGGAAATGTTTAAGATATAAGCAGAACTGGCTACTGGCTGACATTTATGAACGGTATATACTTTTTTCTTTGAACAATAATCTTGATTTCCTGGAAGTCAGAGGTGAGACGGACTGGTCTGTAGTTCCCTGGGTTATACATTTTCTCCTTCTTGAAAATGGGGTTATATTTCCCTTTTTCAAGTCTTCATGAACTTCACCTGACTGCCATGATTTTTCAGATATAATGGGCAGTGGCTTAGCAGCTTCATTCACCAGCTAATTCATAGAGATGATCTTTCTTCCCCTATTAGTACATTCTTCCAGCCCACCAGAAGGATGAAAACCACTAAGAGAACACCTTGGGGACTGAATATCAGTCTACTACAATTTTTTCTTGAATATTTCTACCACTCATGACTTAATTCTCGATGTATAATTTAAATTTCTCATACGAAAGGGCAGATACAAGGCAGCAAATCAAGACAAACAATCCAGAGTGAATTCAGAGCAATCCAGCTGAGCTCCAGTGTATGAGCTCAGTTTTACCTTCAGTCTCTAAGCCTTGTTTCAAATGTACAGCCTTTTCTTGGCTCCTTCCTTCCCTTTCCCCATTTGCAGCCCCTCCAGAAGACCTGTTCTTTGCTTTTCTTTCAATGACCCTTGTCCACATAATTAGTAATAAAAGTGAAACTGGGAGTGGTAAAAACATAGGGAACACCATTAGCTACATACCATAACCAAAATAATTCAGTTCAATTATTGCAGTTATAGGTCCAGCAGCATAATTTAATGGTGGTTTTGATATGATTATTTTTCTCTACAGATGAAGAGTATTCAATAATGTGCTGGATAAATCATGTGTTAGGTCTAGTAATTGTGAAATCATAGAGTCATAGAATCATAGAATCAATCAGGATTTAGAATCAAGGAAAAGACCTTTAAGATCATCAATTCCAACTTTTCCCCCAAGGACTGCCAAGACTACCACTAAACCAT
Source organism: Pezoporus wallicus (assembly GCF_028554395.1). Lineage (NCBI taxonomy): Eukaryota > Metazoa > Chordata > Aves > Psittaciformes > Psittacidae > Pezoporus > Pezoporus wallicus. The sequence continues at coordinate 1,469,975 of NW_026642654.1, forward strand.
GTCACTAAAGGCCTCATCTTAGTGGGTTTTAAACACTTCAAGGGATTACCTGGGGTAAACTCAGGCAGGGAGCTTTGCACACTCACCGTCCACCCATGGTGCTGGCTCTACCCCCAGCCATTTGAAACCCATGTGGTATGGATGCCCAAAATCTTAGATTTGATAGAAAGATCATTGTGATTTATCATCCTCCCTCAGGTCTGCGCATTTACTGCACTTGTCTGGTTATTATCTTACTGAAAAAAAATATTGGAAGTGGAAAAGAAGTTCTGGGAAATATGAGCATTTTGTGGTAAAATATTGCAAAACCATAGTGATGGCTGAAATGAAATGGTTGAAACAGTAGAAAAAACAGTGGGTATTTTGAGGGAAGTTCTCTGAGAGAGATACAAAAAATAAAACAACATTGTGAAACTTCAAAGGACACCAAGTGACAGCAGTTCCAACATTGACTGTAAAGAAAATATTTTAGTACATCTTAGGTAGATAGACGGTTGCACCAAGAAACTTTGTAAAAGCAGAATAGTGTTAAGTTAGTGAATTGATCAATTTGAGCTACAGAAGAACTGTTTCTTTTGCAAAAAATAGAATATTTAAATAGATACATGATATGATATTAAAATGTTGTTTCTTCATAAATATTAAATAGTCTCTTTAGAAGTGAGATATAGAAGTTGTGTGTCACAAAAGGGCTCACTGGCAGGGCTGTTCATTTTGCATCTTTCACCAATACTTCATTCACGCCTTTTAATGCAGTTGCTAGATGGGATTTTTTATGAAGCCTCCTACACTGGAAAGATTTTGTTTGACATCTGTTATAGGAACAACATCAATTCACATTTATAGAAGTTATGGTTTTGGTGTTTTACAGAAAATAAATGGATTTGGTAAGAATATTCCTTGAATGATTTATAAGGTGTAGGAATTTGTGATCTGCAAAATTTGTTCTACAAATTAAGTCATGCTACATAGAATCGTAGAATAGTTAGGGTTGGAAAGGACCTTAAGATCATCTAGTTCCAACCCCCCCTGCCATGGGCAGGGACACCTCACACTAAACCATCTCACCCAAGGCTTTCTCTGACCTGGCCTTGAACACCACCAGGGATGGAGCATTCACAACTTCCCTGGGCAACCCATTCCAGTGACTCACCACCCTTACAGTAAAGAACTTCTTCCTTATATCCAATCTAAACTTCCCCTGTTTAAGTTTTAACCTGTTACCACTTGTCCTTTCACTACAGTCCCTAATGAAGAGTCCCTCCCCAGCATCCTTTTGAGCCCCCTTCAGATACTCTAAGGCTGCTATGAGGTTTCCACGCAGCCTTCTCTTCTCCAGGCTGAACAGCCCCAACTTTCTCAGCCTATTTTCATATGGGAGGTGCTCCAGTCCCCTGATCATCCTCGTGGCCCTTCTCTGGACTTGTTCCAACAGTTCCATGTCCTTTTTATGTGGAGGACACCAGAACTGCACACAATACTCCAGGTGAGGTCTCACAAGAGCAGAGTAGAGGGGCAGGATCACCTCCTTCCACCTGCTGGTCACGCTCCTCTTTATGCAGCCCAGGATACGGTTGGATTTCTGGGCTGCAAGCGCACACTGAAGCTGGCTCATGTTCATTTTCTTATTGAACAACACCCCCAAGTCCTTCTCCGCAGGGCTGCTTTGAATCTCTTCTCTGCCCAACCTGTAGCTGTGCCTGGGATTGTTTCAACCCAGGTGTAGGACCTTGCACTTGTCATGGTTAAACTTCATAAGGTTGGCATCAGCCCACCTCACAAGCATGTTGAGGTCCCTCTGGATGGCATTCCTTCCCTCCAGGGTATCAACCGAACCACACAGCTTGGTGTCATCGGCAAACTTGCTGATGGCGCACTCAATCCCACTGTCCATGTCAGCAACGAAGATGTTAAACATGACCGGTCCCAACACCTATCCCTGAGGGACACCACACGTTACTGGTCTCCAGCCGGACACTGAGCTATTGACCACAACTCTTTGCATTCGGCCATCCAGCCAGTTCTTTATCCACCGAGTGGTCCATCCATCAAGTTCATGTCTCTCCAATTTAGAGACAAGGATGTTGTGTGGGACAGTGTCAAACGCTTTGCAGAAGTACATATCTATCTACTTCATTAGCGTTGCTGTCTTTGGAATTCTAATATCAGTGTTGAATAAATAATTCAGTCTCCCACTACAATTCAGTCTAAACTGTGAGGGAAAAACTGCTGATAGAACATTTCCCTCCTATAAGGAGGGACTACTTTACAATGATTCCACTTTCCCTGTGAAGATGCTGTTCAGGTGATATACTTTGACATGCAATATAATTCTTTTTATGGTAAAAAATGAAAGTAATTTATCACTTACCTCTGATTCATAGATTAGAGCCGAAGTTAAAATTATCACTGCATTTTTCTTCCCTTTTTTAATTAAAACCGATAAATGTAGATAGGTACTGTTCAGAATGAATCAGAAATTCTTGTGGTCTAAAATTAAAGTTGTGTGAAAGAAATTAAGTGTCAGATATTGTGTTCAATACAACAGTGTGTTCAAAATTTAAGAAAAGTGAAAGACAAAGAAAAATAAATTATTTTCAATACCCAGAAGATCTAACAAAATTGTGAGAGTTTTTTTAACTGTAAGCCACTTCTACAGATTTCTGAAGACAAATAAACATGACTTGCACCGATCATCTCTGCACTTTTGGATCTGTCAGTGAGTGAATCCAACTGGATTGCACAAAAAGTGAACTGCAAGGGTAAATGGCTTTAGGCTAGAGGTATGTGTGATCCACTACTGAGAAGGCTATTAAAGAATGAAGGAGGCTTAGCCGGTAGAAGCACAGTGACAATTAGGTATATAATTTTGGAAAAAGCTTCTTACAAGGATAGTACACTAGGTAAGTAGGAGTCAAATTTGACCTTTGCTTCCTGTGTCTTTAGTTTGCTTGGCTTTAATTATTTTAGGTCCTTTAACTGGACCCACTGTAGAGCACTCACACTCTGCTTTTGCATGTAACTTCTATTGCCTGTAACTCCCTAAATGTGGATCTGATTGTGAAGATGATAAACTCTTTCAAAGCAATCAGAAAAATAACTTCTCTATTGCTTTCTGAACTAATCATACTGCTCAGAACAAATCATTTGAGAGGCTTCATAACAGATACAGCAGAAGAGAACACAGCTCACAATAGATAATTATTTGATTTACTATTATAAAACAGGTTTCCAAAGACAACTTATAAGAACCGATATATAGAATAGGTTCCTAATGAACTAACTATGCCTTACCATGAATAATTAGATGAGCCTTTAATTTAATTGAAGCACTAAGGAACTGTTGCAAACCTTGAAGGTAAATGCAGAAGTCTTTACATTCAACACTCTTCATATCCACCTACTGGGCAAAGGACAGGCAAACACTGTCAAGCTAATTATGATTTGAGAGAGATTTTCTATAGGTGCTGGCAAAAGCAATATGAAAAACTAAATATTTTGTATTAAAGGGAAAAGACAATCCATGGTAAATATAAAGTTGGTGAAAGAATTTATGCAATAGAGGGGAACATGATAGTTAATGATTTAATAAAAAGTTTCATGATAATTAGTTAATTGATTATGCTTTATTGCTGTAAAGCAGAATTTCTCCATTTTACTCCTTGAATTTATATTAAATTATATCCATTCATAATTTAGCTCATATTTTAGAATAAGGTTACAAACCATTTACTGTGAAATAGTTAATGTATCATTTTTCTAATTGCAAAGACAAAATGCTTTTTCTTGCCCTAGAGATTTGCGCAGTTTCCAAAACATCATCAAATGTAAAGTTTTTCAACAGCTGGAGTGTGTGCACTCAAACAAATCCTCGTTTATGAGAGAAGCGCTTTCACTTTGTAAAAAAGCTTTTTTAATGGACAAGAGATAATATAGTTTCCTCTCAATCAGCTACCATTTCTTCCAAGGAAACTGAACAGTTATAAAGGTGCAACTGAAATAAATTAAAAAAAAAAAACAAAAGCCTGATATTTACATCCAGATTCTATCTGTTGGCATCTGTAATAAAGTCTGAACAGTGTCTGGGCCTGAAGCATTTTCTGAATATATCTGTATTATCTTACACACTTAATCTCTGAACCAGGGTAGAGGTGTCAAAATGCTCACAGGGAATAGTCCTAAGTCATTGCTGTTGTCCGCATGACCTTACTCTGTTCTGTTATGATTTCCTACTGAACTCAAAGCTGGACCAGCTGGTGAGTAGAAGGAGACCTGCACCTGGGAAGGCCTGAGGTCTGAGCAGGCAACTGCGTAAGGGACCAAGGGCCTGGGCATTGATAGTGGATATGGTAATATTTAAGGAATATGTTCTGGGTAATAAGAGATTATAAAAATGTTTAAGCTGAAGTGGTAAAACACTGGAATAGAAGCTTAGAGAGGATGTGGAAGTTCCATCCCTAGAAACATTCAAAGCTTGAGTAGACAAGACATCCAGCAACTCGATCTAATTTCAAACTTAGCCTTGGTTTGAGAACAAAGATGGGGTAAGATGACCTCCAAAGGTCCCCTAAAATCTACCCTGGGCTGCATCAAAAGGAGCATGACCAGCAGGTCGAAGGAGGTGATCCTGCCCCTCTACTCTGCTCTCACGAGACCTCACTTGGAATACTGTGTACAGTTCTGGTGTCCCCAACATAAAAAGGACATGGAACTGTTAGAATAAGTCCAGAGTAGGGCCACAGGTATGATCAGGGGGCTGGATCAGGGGACCTCATAGCAGTCTTTCAGTATCTGAAGGGGGCCTGTAAGGATGCTGGGGAGGGACTCTTTATTAGGGACTGTAGTGATAGGACAAGGGGTAACGGGTTCAAACTTAAACGGGGGAAGTTCAGGTTAGGTATAAGGAAGAAGTTCTTTACTGTGAGGCACTGGAATGGGTTGCCCAAAGAAGTGGCAAATACTCCATCCCTAGCAGTATTCAAGGCCAGGTTGGACAGAGCCTTGGGTGACACGGTCTAATGTGAGGCATCCCTGCCCATGTCAGGGGGCTTGGAACTAGATGATCTTAAGGTCCTTTCCAATCCTAACCATTCTATGGTTCTATATATCTAAAGAAACCAAGCAATTTAACTGTTTCGCCCGTTGGGGATTTCCCTAGTCATTAAGAATTCCTGATAGATTTGCAGTTAATATTTCTGTATCTTTTTGATACACATTCTTCCGGTCCTCAGCACTTTAGTTATAGATGATTTTAAAAGCCTTATTGAAGGCTGAGGGTGACACTGAAGAGCCATTCAAAAAAAGAGCAATCAAGGTCCCCAGAGAATGGAAAAATCTTCTATGGGGAAAAAATCAAGCAGTTCTCTCTTAACTTTAAGCAGAAACTTCTTTTTGTTTTGGTAGCACCTGATCTGAAGATAGGAAAATTTGAAACACTGCTCAGAATGAGAAAACCTGGTTCTCAATATCCAAAGATCACTTTGGAAAACAAAATGGCAGTTTCATGAGAAAAGTATGTATTTTCTTGGTACAAAAGGTTTCCATTTTGTTTCCTGTTGCTTAATAGTACTTTATCACTGCTAAAGCAAAAAAGAAGTCTGAAACTACCCATATAGCAGAGAAGGGGCAAAAGTGGCAAGGGTGGTCACAACTGAGCCTGAAGATCAGAGCAGAAAGCAGTCAGTAGGTGGAGGCAGTGAACAAAGCCCAGTTTCTGTTGAGCTCTTTGAGGCTTGGATTCATGTTCTGAAAAGTTTTTTATACGTAAAATGTGTAGCGACTCCTATAGAAGATGCCACTGAGGTGATGAAAAATATAAATTTGCAGTGAGATTCAACCCCAAACTTTTTTAATTAAGCTGCCACTATTTACAGATGCAGTCTTGGCATTATAGGTAAAAGGCAACTCTTAAAAAAAATATTTATATATTGCAATTTCATTTTCTCTGGAATGTGTTTTAGCCTCCTGCTGTCACTTCACCTATAAACTGGAAAGCATTAGCTGGCTAAATAAAGTTATCATGCATTAGTTATTAGAATTTTGCTATTAGGTGTCTGGCAATGAAGCATGAGGGTTCAACTCATTCATAGTACAGCAATGGAGGAGGTATTTCTTGGCATTTTGGTTACTTCTGAAACTCCATAGCTCATGTAAATTTTAGTGTCATTATGTTATATCATAGTAATTCTTGTCATAAACCAGGATTGTACTGTAAAATGTTAAAGTCTATCCCAACCCTATGGAATTAGGAATATTAATTTTTCTGTGTGTTCTTTTCCTCTTCTTCATTTATGCTGTAACTGTAGAAAACACGATTCCTTGAAATGACAAAGAAAATTCCCTATATATAAAGTTAAAGTATCATTTCCCATTTGACCATTAGTACCATAACAGGTACACTTCAGAAATTTTATTCAGCTCAATTAGGTTAGAGGTATTGAGCACAGGGACTAAATGTAGGTTATTCATATTTAAAAATCAAGGTTAAAAAAAAATCCAAAGAAAGCATATCACAACAGCACTTCATTTTTCTGCTCAAGTTTTATGTCATCCCTCTTATCTGGGACTTGTATATGGCCCCATCTTCTAATACAGTTTAGCTGCTTTTGGCAAAATGTACACCAGGGATATAAGATGACTTTTGTGCAACAGCACCTTCAAAACTGATCTGAGGCTGTAGTCTTACTAAGTTGTTACAGTACGTGTAAGTCTGCAACTATATTTCTAATATAAACATCCAAAAAATATGCCTGTCATAAAAATATTCTCAAAACATTGTGTCCTGGGCTCAACAGTAGCAGTCATTTTTCTCCGTCTTGGTAGCTGGTGCAGTGCTGTGTTTTGACTCTCGGCTTGGGAACAGAGCTGATCACTATTCTATGACTCTGTGGTGGCATTCCTCATGGGTCTGTGACCCAAGGAGGACCCATTCTAGAGCAGGAGAAACAAGAAAGAAGGAAGAAAAGGAAAGAAGGGGGGGGGGGGAAAGGTGAAAAAAACAAGAGCAGCATAAAGAAACCACTGTACGCTGATCGACCTCCTGCACTTCCTTTTGCCTCACCAAAAAGACAGTGCTTGAGTGTAGCCTGCAGCAATGACAAGGGGCTAATCAAATGTTTCTATTAATTGACAATAAATTAAGTTAAATTCCCCAGGTTTGCTCTATTTTGCTTGTGACAGTATTTCTAACAATATGGAGAGAGGGATGCTTTGCACTCGGATATTAAAAATTTGGCTTATGGAATCACTTACAAATTGTATTGGCAATTAATTTAGTGTGGAGTTGGAAGTTTCAAAAGTGCTTACTATCTTGCAGTTTCTTTCCCTTCTCCCATCTATAAATCTGACTCTCTGGTAATGAGCAGTAACAGTGCACCAAGATATGAACCAGAGCAGCATGAAGTTTTAAGGCATGAATTCTGCCATAACTTCAGCTTACACAATTTCTTCTGTTACAGCTCAGGCATATTTGCATACATCTGACAACTGAAATATTAATAAAATTATGAAAATTCCTATACAAATTTCATTTTTTGTAGAGTGATATTTCCTTATGAAGAAAAATTGCCTTAGAATTCTTTTATTTCCTAGCCAAATTATGGAACGTACACAGAAGGCACTTTTCCACTAATTAGTTTGAATAACTGCCAAATTAAAGTGTAATAAGAGAGAGGAAGAGATAAGAAATGCCTTGTAACAGAGCTGGACAAACAGAAGACTAGAAGATGTAGTTTTTAAATTTTTATTCTATTTGCAACACAGTGGTTTATTCAGTTGCTCTCTGATGTTTAAATGCCTGGTGATAAGTATCTTAGATTAGATAGACAACATTGGTTATGAGAAATTTAATGAAGTAATTCATATTGGCATATAGGAAAAATACACTCCTCTTACAGGAAGCTTTGTTAGCATTCTCGCTCTCATGCCAGAAATAATTTATAATTGCAGCTGTTCAGAAATTCTTTTCCTATGTGTTATATGTAGTATTTCAACATTTGCTTTTGTTTCAGAGTAAAACAAATTGAAATATCAGTCTTTCAACTGACTCAAAAGTTCTAAATACATTTCTGGAAGTGTTGCAATTTTTCATCAAGCTGGGGCATTTCATTCAAATTCACGACATTTTTGAGGTTTGAATAGTTGATACTTTGCTGAAAAATAAAATAGCACAGACTTGTCAGTCAATTTTTGGTTTTTGCAGGCTTTTCCCATATTCTAATGGCAAGAAGAGAGGAGAGAGCAGGGAACTGCGGCTGAATCATTTTGACCCAAGTTTTAAGAACTATCTTTTAAAATGTAGTAGAGAGAGAAACCTTTCTTTCTATTTATCTATTGGGATACTGTGAATGTTATTTACTCCCTGTGGGCAGTTATTTTAGATGGGTTTAATTTTCATACTTAGAATATCATGGTACATTTCCTCCTGTACCATTTTCAAACCAAACCGATAAGAGATACTGGAATATGCCAGAAATCGTGTCACTGGCGGATAAATGACAGCCTACAGCTTTCATGCAAAAGCTATTAGTGGTTAGAAGGGCTAAAAAGAAAGAGCTCATATTACAGTAGCCCTTTATACATTTCCAGATTTATACTGTAGATGTTGGAGAGATAATAATGACAGAAGTTCCTCCCTCGGTAAAGTTGAATCTAGGCACCCATAAGAAGATTGCTATATGTAAATATTCCCAAATACACTACATCTGTTTCTCAACAGTTTCTCCTATTCAAGATGGGCCAAAAGAGAGCAGGATCACATAAATAGATGTGTTCTGTATGAGTATCAGGTTCCAGTATAGGTTGGGGAACGACCTGTTAGAGAGCAGTGTAGGGGAGAGGGACCTGGGGGTCCTAGTGGACAACAGGATGACCATGAGCCAACACTGTGCCCTTGTGGCTAAGAAGGCCAATGGCATCCTGGGGTGTATTAGAAGGGCGGTGGTTAGTAGGTCGAGAGAGGTCCTCCTTCCCCTCTACTCTGCCCTGGTGAGACCGCATCTGGAGTATTGTGTCCAGTTCTGGGCCCCTCAGTTCAAGAAGGACAGGGAACTGCTGGAGAGAGTCCAGCGCAGGGCAACGAAGATGATTAGGGGAGTGGAACATCTGCCTTATGAGGAAAGACTGAGGGAGCTGGGTCTCTATAGTTTGGAGGAGACTGAGGGGTGACCTTATAAGTGTATATAAATATATAAAGGGGGAGTGTCACGAGGATGGAGCCAGGCTCTACTCAGTGGCAAACAATGATAGGACAAGGGGTAATGGGTACAAACTGGAACACAAGAGGTTCCACTTAAACTTGAGAAGAAACTTCTTCTCAGTGAGGGTGACGGAACACTGGAACAGGCTGCCCAGGGAGGTTGTGGAGTCTCCTTCCCTGGAGACATTCAAAACCCGCCTGGACGCATTCCTGTGTAACATTATCTAGGTGTTCCTGCTCCGGCAGGGGGATTGGACTAGATGATCTTTCGAGGTCCCTTCCAATCTCTAACATACTGTGATACTGTGTGATACTGTGATACTGTGATCCTGTTGCGATTTTCAGATTAATGCACTCATTACAGTAAAAATTACTTCGTGCTCTTCCTAATCCTTTCAGCTTTCATATTCCACCAGCTACAGTTCTCTGGGAGCTTTAACAACTTGTATTTAATACATTGTGATAACCAATCCCCAGCACAAGAGGAAAATCTCTTGGGAAACATTTTGTCCATTAGGAGAACAGCAGATGGCACTACAGCCATTTTTCCAGAAGCAGGACATCAATACAGAACACTCAATCTGGAAAGTGGCAATCGATCTAATTTCATTGCTGTTATTTTACAGATGCTAATCAATCATCAAAGCTTCTTCTGCCTAATGCCCTGAAACTCAGCCCTGGTTTAAGAAGATAGAGTCTCAGTAATGCTGACAGATGCCCTGAGGCAGAACTCTGAAAGAATGCATACAGGTATGAACTACTGAAAAGCTGCTCAGGTCAATTAGATGTCTATGGATTTAAGGAGAAGATTATTTTTTTTTCAAAGAATTTTTTTAATAGTTTTAAATAAAATTAGGTGAGTGTGTGCGGATGTGTAGGTGTCAAAAAGTGGAGCCTGTTAATTTTCATATATTTCTCTCTTGTTGGAAAACTGTGAGTGAAACCATGCTACCAAAAGAATGGCTGTTTGATCTCTCTTTCCTTGCACAATTATCACTGTCCTTGTCCAGTACTTTATCCTAAACTTTATTAGGTAAAATCCACCAAAACTAGGTTGTTCCTTTCAGTTATTTCTGAACAAGTCACAATCACAGACTTCATTGATATCTCTGTTACTGCATTGAGGAAACCATTTGTCTATTTTAATGTAGACATTTAGTGAGAGACATCAGATGAAATCAGATAGAATCCTGCCAGAACGAACATTACCCTGCACAGACATTCCTGTTTATGGAGAGGATTTGGAATCAATGATTTTAAGCCTAAATGATTTTAAAATGGAAAAGGCAGTTTGACACAAGCTCTTCTCTAGCCAAATTTTCTTCTGACCAAACCAAACTTCTTCCAGTCTTCGTGAAACCACCACATAAATGTTAAGTTTCATATATCTGAACTACAGCACTTACTGTTTCTTTCACCACCCTCTTTTCCGAGTCTTCTTGTTTATTCTTTCTTGAAAGCTATGTCAAAACCAAGTACATTATTTCAAAAAAATAAAAAAGAGCTTTACTATGAATCCACACACAGACCCTTCCTCATATCACATCAGAGTTTCTGCAACTTCTTTTTCCCTGGCAATAGCGAGTCTGTACCACCATACCCATTCAAAATGTTCAGAGATGGCATTATTCTTCATTGAGTTCAAAGCTTTTATGTTGTTTTCATGGAGGAGATTGTTACAAATAACTGTCCCCAGCAATAGAGAGCGAAGCCATAATTAAGTGAAAGAAACATGGTGAAAAATAAAGCAGATGAGACATGGCAAGTGGGAGATATATGATAACAAAGATTATTGACCATCTATTTATCAGTATATTAAATTAGGATTTATGGATCATTTTTGTTACTTGCAGGCACAAGTTTCTCCTAGAATTGAGCATATGACACGTAACATGATTCAATTGAGCAACGAAGGTGTTTAATCAGCTAATCCACTAAGAATCAGCTGCTGCATTTTCAAGACTCTACACATAAAAAAGGCACCTATAACTGCATAAAGTGTATGTAAGGTTTCTTACTTGATAATGCGAGTTCTGTTTCACTTATCTGAGTGTTAGTGAACAGCATCCAATTGCACAGCAACTTGATAGGCTGCAGCTATGGTGCTGCCTGTTCTGACCAACACATTCATAGAATAGTTAGGGTAGGAAAGGACCTTAAGATCATCTAGTTTCAACCCTCCTGCCATGGGCAGGGACACCTCATATCAGACCAGTCGCCCGAGGCTCTGTCCAACCTGGCCTTGAACACTGCCACTGGGATGGAGCATTTGCCACTTCTTTGGGCAACACATTACACTGCCTCACCTCTCTCACAATAAAGAACTTCTTCAGCTCGGGCTGGTGCAGACCAGAGAGAAACACAGCAGCTGTAGCTTGACTTGAAGCTCCAGGGTGTCCCAGGATCAGGAGGATGCAGGACTGTGCTCACTATGTCCAGTAACCTGTACAAAAAAAACAAGCAAACAAAAAAAGCAGTCTTTGCAGTAATCAAGGATGACTGAAATACTGCAGCTATAAGGGAAGATAACTTTACTTTTCACTGGTTTTATTCATCACTCACTGAAAAGACTGACAATTTGTTTCTCATCAAACTGTAACTAACCGCCTTCTTTGGGGAAACAGCAATTAATTTCCAACAAGAATAACAACAGGAATGTAGTCAGCAGTTTTGTGGGTTCTACTCTACTTCTAACTGATTCAGTTCACCAAACTTGTCCAAATCAATTAGGGCATGCTGACAGTACCAAGCTGGTTCTCTGTCTCATCGCAGCCTCTCTGAGAAGCACAGTGAAATAATCTGGAAACCAGACACACTTACCCAGCTGTGAGGGCTGTTTGGATATGACAGTCTTCAGCTTGTGGAAAGCTGATCAAAACTGTTTCCTGGCTGTGCTTGTGAACTTGTGAATAGACTTATGCTGATCTCCCAATCTACTTTAAACTATACCAGGCTGAGAAACACATGATTTTGGCTGAAAACAGTGATGAAAGTAGTAGATTTGCAATACAAACCAATTTAGTGTTTTAGTTAGATAAAATGGTTTAGACCATTTAAATTGATTTAGACCAATTTAGACAGACAATCTAGTCCAAACTGTATTTAAAAGAAAAATTATTCTTACTGAATTTCCTTTAACTTAGTTTTATGTTAGTCTAATACCAGTTTAAGAAAGTCTCATAATAAAAAATAACATCTACTTAGCATAGTTTTGTTTAAAAAAAGTAATTGAAGATCTTCCAAAGTATTACTGATTCATGTTGGATGTCAAATGCTCTGATATCAGGGGGATCAGTCTATTGTCATCTTATTCAGATTAAATTTTGCTTTTATATTATACAGGGAGATACAGAATGCTTAACTGATCAAATAAAAATAGTAAATTTGTTTTAATATGCAGAAGTCATCAAATTTCTACTGAAAACTTTCATAAACCCCTCATTCTTATGTGTCAGCAAGTTGACACAAGACCCACTTTATGTCTATGTATATGAGTGTGTATATACACATAGATATGTATACATACTTAAATACATAGAACCATACTATTATTTCAGCTCTTGTCATGTCTTTACCACATGGGACGGTATATATCAGTAGGGAGTGAACAGGAGATTGTGGGCCCAAGTGTAGTTTTGCATTTAGAAGTAGAGGCACTTCTATCAACTCACTCTGATGATTTCAGAGAATGACTGTGGATTATGGACTTATTAAATTAACAAAACTGCATGATAAATTGGGGCAAAAAGATTCCCCCCTTTTGTATATGCAAAAATATAGATGTAGTTAAAAACAAGATGAACACTTGCCTTGAAAATCCCACATTTACAACTCTGTCCTAGAGTGAGGTTGTTTGAATTCAAACACTAATAAAAGGATCTTGCTTAGACTTTTTACATTAATTTTTTTTCTCCTTTTAAAAGCTTTTTACATATACTCACAGTTCATTGTCTTGGCGATGAGTCTGCATGTCAGAGGAGAAAATTATTAAAGTGTTATTTTTCTGACTTTAGTTTTCCAAATGCATGTGGTTAAGTCCCTTGAGTGAAATCGACATGTTGTTGGAGGAAACAGATAAAATCTTCAACCTTTTTATCTGTTCATTCTACATACTCTTGAACTCCAACAGCTTTATATTTCTCAAGCAAAACTTAACACCAGATGATTTACAATTTATACAAACATGTTGAGTGATAGCAATGATTTATTTGTAATACACAAAGAAGTTGTCATTCTGTGATTCTAACAGATTGAGTCATCAGAGCAGTGCTGATGTATGTCTGCCATAAACCAGACAGCTTTATTACATCAGAGATCAAGCTTTGCAGCTGTGGTTACAGGCAATTCTATTTAAAATGTGCCTATAACTTCCAAAGCCAAGACCAGCATATCTGTTTACTTTCTTGCTCAGTTTTCCAGCCAAAGGCTTTTTTAGGCTAAACTGAACCTATACTTGGCCCAGGAACCTATTAATTAAAAGTTCGGAGTCTTCAGCTTGGGAGACACATATAATTATAAATTAACTTTGAAGATTTAATTCATTGAATGATGCTTTCAAAATTACTTTTAAATCAAGAATTTGTGATGTGGTGAATTTATTTGTTATTCATCCTGGAGCAACCATCTTGCCCAAAGAGATATCTGAACTAGCCAAAAATCAGGGCTCTGTGCTTTAGCTGTTTGAGGGGTTTGTGGCTATGTGGGTGGACTTTTGTTTGGTTTTGTCTGGGTTTTTTTCCTAATCACCTAACAGCTGTCCAGGTCCTGCAATCACATAAAGTGAACATATACTGGAAAGAGAAGGCAAGCACGAAAACTTGAGACAAATTTCACCTTCTATGTAACTCTTATTGTAAATGTGACATAAGCACCTAGTTTGGGTTAGATTCCTCACTTTTTCATGAGATGAATCACACAGGTGATACCAGAGAGGCAAGAACTGGGCTATATGAAAAATGGGTGCAAGTCAGAAGCTGTTTGAATGTCTCTACATTACAGCTGACTTGGTCAAGTTTGCATTTACAAAAAATTCTATCAGAGTTAGAGGTCTCCCATAACTAACAGACTTGCACTAGTAGACAGTAAACAAGGATGTAGACCCCATACTAAAACATGAAGTTGATTTTGCCTATTTTGTTTTTATCTCTATACTCAGTTCAGAGCACAAGCTCTGCAGAAGGGTGAGGTGACCCCAATGCTGTCCTCAAGACATGAATATATATTCAGTAAACATTAGTGTTTAACACAGCCTGCAAAAGAGCTCTTATAGTGATTATGAAGACAATAATACATCTAGTGTATATTCATAAAACCTAGTGTTAAATGCATGCAGTGTGAATCTCCACTCAGCCACCATCTGGCTCCTTGTTACTGAAAGTTGAGAATACTAAACAGATAATGAACCAGGGCAGAAGATTAGCAGTTAGATAGTGTGTTTTAGCCCTAAACTATCAGTCTTAATCAGATCAGGTATCCTCTTAAAAATATCTCTTCTATAAACTGTAAGAGTTTTAGCTCATTTTCTATTTGGAAATAAAACAGAAATATAATCTCATACAAATATTTACTATTATTTCTTGGAAACAAAGGCAATCTCGGTAATTAATGAACCCACTCATCAAAAAGCTTTAAAAGCAAATGAGAATTACAAGTAAAATTCAACAAAAGAGAAAGACTGGATATAGAAAATTTGCATTTAGTAAGGGAAGTTAATTTAAGAAGGAAAAAAAAAGGTCAAAAATACTTACAAAAACTTCCAGAACTTCAGTAACATATTAGACATTATCTGCTACATTTAAACCATTTTAAATTACCCAAAATTAATAATATTTAGAAGTTCTAACTAAAACTGCTTGGGAATCTCTAGCCTTTAATGTTTAATTTTCATAATCTTCACAGTTTTGGGACTGTAACAAAAGGCTCAAAATGTTTTGATGTTTTGCAATTGCTTAAGTGTCAAGCAGGATAACGGATAGTTATAATCTTGACATCAAACAGGAGGTAAAAGTAAAAAGGATTTTGACTATGAAGAATAGAAGACTGATATCTGGCAGGATTTTGAGACAAAGGTGTCAGGCTCAGTTTCAGATTATTTTGCTAGTTTTGTTAAACAAAAGAAATAATTTAGTTTCTTTGTTAGCGTTTCTGAAGCAAACCAGCATCCTGCCTCATTTCATGGTTTTTGTTTTGCAGCAGTGAACAAACTGTATTCCTGCTGGACTGTTGAAACGAGAGGATGTGCATCAAAACTAGTCTGAAGTGAATGAATTATATGCACTGACATGCATGCAGTGCAGACATAGCCTCTCCAGATCTATCGCTTCTCCTGAGTCAGTCCTTTTGCACTATGCTAGTTGCTGGTGGAGAAGTAATAAAAGGTAGCAAAACCAATTCCTGAATAAGGAACACCTCTTAGTATTGAGTCTTTGGTGGGATAATTCATCTACAGCTGCTTAAATAGGAATCAATATTTAATGTGAATGAAGTGAATAGGTGTAAAAATGATTAAGAGATCCCAAAGAGAAGTTATTAAGTAAAAAAAGTTACAACATGAAAATGTTTCCTTTGGCATCCTGGAGAGACTATTTAGGACTTTGGAGTGTTCCATATGTTCAGCAAATAACCACAGATCATAAATCCTAAGAAAACAAAAGAAAGACTAAATTACTGACAAAAGACAACCAGACAGTGAAATCTGGACTATTTGGTAAATTGGGTCCAATTAAAATCAGTCATAAATAGTTGGAAGGGACCTTAAAGATCATCCAGCTCCAACCACTCTGCCATGGGCAGGGACATCTTCCACTAGATCAGGTTGCTCAAAGTGTCATCCAACCTGGTGGTGAACACTTCAGGGGTGAAAACCGAAGTGCATGTATGTAGAAAAAAATGCAGCTGTGTCTACCAGATGCAGTACTGTAGAAAAGCAGCGACCCTGAAGTGAGTTAGATATCATAGTCGGGAAGTAACTTTTTTAGCTTTTGTAGCTGGCTGCAGGTATTACTAAGAGATGATATTACTCACAAGCACAGTTGAGATGGATGCTAAAATTTGCACCATGCAAAAAAGCAATACAAGATGTAATATTAATACACAATATTGATTTGATTTCTGTTTTCTTCATTTTCCTTATTGTCATAATGGTGGTAGTAAATATGTGTGACTAATGATTTCTGTGAGAAGACTTTTCACAATCATACACACACACACACACATTGCCCTTTCAGGAATTAGCAAAGAGTTTTTCACTTATTTCTTTAAGTGACTGCCATCAGCACATTTCAGAATCTCAGTAGCAAGTCATTTTCACATGGTGCGAATAACCTCAGAAACAAGCCGGGTTCTCTCATTTCAGATTCCAGGAAGGTCCTACCTAATAATTAGGAATTTCAGGACTCCTCAGAATGTCTAGTAAATGGGAAAACACCTGTCACTGCAATGTTCAGATACCAACCATCTCAAATTGCACTCCAAAGTTTCTGGACATTGCTGAGGTGAGTAGCTCGAGAGTGACGCCTTCAACACCTGAGCGGGGAGAAGCTCAGCGCCCAGGAACCCCAAATCAGAGCGACAAGAGCCACTAGGGGAGCCTCAAGTCCTCGACAGGACCTGCCCAGGAGCCGGCAGCTCAGCTGACGAGAGCGAGCAGCTGACTCACAGGGGGCGGAGCCAGTAGGAGCGGCACCAGCCCTGACTGGGTAAAAACCTGCCCCAGGGCGCGCGAGCAATGTGGAGGGTGGTGTGGCAGTTTGTGCGGACAGGCGAGAGGGATGGTGAGCACTCGCCTCATGACCGGTCTGGGAATTCTGCTCTGACTGCCCCGGCGGTGGCCAGCGTAGGCACCCAGACAGAGCCGAAGAGAGGGGAGGCTGCAGTGCAGAGCTCGGAGCGTAGACAGTGCCTGCAATGGTCTGGTGAGGGGAGGGTGCACAATGGGCAGGGCTGCACTCGGTGCTCCCTGGTGGAGGTCCTCCTGCAGCAGGTGGCTGAGCTGTGGGGTGCTATTAATAGACTGCAAGATGTTAGGGTAGCTGAGAGGAAGCAGGAATGTAGCTCACGGAGGAAAGAAGGAGTCCGTTAACCCAGGAAGCTGGGAACTAGTAACAAAAAAAAAAAAGAAGAGGAAGAGGACAACTAAAAGCAAGGGGCTTCCTCCTAAATCTGTTGTCCCCATCCAGAACCGCTTTGCTGTCCTACAGGGGGCTAATAAGGAAACACACTCGCACCAGAAACAGCTGGCTGATGCACTGATAAAGAAGGTCACTACTGGTCCTGCCAAGAAAAAATGGCGGGTCATAGTAGTAGGGGACTCTACTTTGAAAGGGACAGAAGCACTCATCTGTCAGCTTGACCCAGTCTCAAGGGAGGTGTGTTGCCTACCAGGGGCATGGATCGGGGATGTTGCAGAGAGTCTGTCTGCTCTAGTAAGTCACGCGGAATATTACCCACTTCTAGTGATAAATGTGGGTGCTAGCTATATAGATAGCAGTATCATGGAGAACATGAAAAAGGACTACAGAGACCTGGGAGGGGTGGTTAGGGGCATTGGAGCTAAGATTGTCTTTTTGTCAATTCTCCAGCATAGAGGGGAGGACCCCAAAAAGGCTAGGAGGATTTGCCAGGTTAATACATGATTCTAACAATGGTGCAATAGTCAGGGGAGGGGGAGTTGCTATTTATGTTAGGGATAGGCTGGAGAGTATGGAACTCTCTCTGGGGACAGGTGATCAGCCAACAGAGAGTTTGTGGGTCAGGGTTAAAGGGAGAACAGCAATAGGAGACATTACTGCGGGGATCTGTTACAGACCGCCTGATCAAGAGGAATCTGTGGATGAAATACTCTATAGACAGATAGGAACAGCCTCACACTCGCAGGCCCTTCTCCTCATGGGGGACTTCAACCACCCTGATATCTCCTGGAGGGATGGTAAGGAACGGCACAAGCAATCCAGGAGGTTCCTTGACTGTGTGGAAGACAGGTTCCTTCTGCAAGTAATAGAGAAGCTGACAGGAGAGGTGCCGTGCTTGACCTTGTGTTCACCAACAGGGAAGGGCTTGTTGGAAATGTGATGCTCCAGGGCAGCCTTGGTTGCAGCGATCATGAGATGGTCAAGTTCGAGATCCTCAGGACAGTGAGAAGAACATGCAGCAAGCTCACTGCCCTGGACTTCAAGACAGCAGACTTTGGCCTCTTCAGGAGCCTGCTTAGTAAGGTTCAATGGAATATAGCTCTAGAGGGCAGGGGGACCCAAGACTGGTGGTTGATATTCAAGGATCAGCTGCTATAAGATCAGGAGTGTTGCATCCTGACTAGAAGGAAGTGCACTAGGAGGGCCAGGAGACCTCCTTGGATGGATAAGGAGCTGCTGAGGAATTTTCAAGGGAAAATAAGTGATTATAAAAGGTGAAAGCAAGGACAGGTGGCCTGGAAGAATACAGGGATGTTGTCCAGGAAGCTAGGAACCAGGTTAGGAAAGCTAAGGCCCAGTTAATTAAACTTGGCTAGGGATGTGAAAGATAACAGCAAGGGATTCTTTAGGTACACTGTGAATAAAAGACAGACTAGGGACAACGTGGGCCCTCTCCAGAAGGTATCAGGATAACTGGCTACCCTGGATTTGAAGTTCTTAATGACTTCTTTGCCTCAGTCTTCACTGGCAAATGCTCTGACCACACCACCCAAGTCTTGGAAGAAGGATGCAGGCACTGTGAGAATGATGACTCTGGGCACACTGTAGGAAAGGATCTGGTTCAAGATCATCTTAGGAACCTGAATATGCACAAGCCCATCGGATTTGATGAAATCCGTATGCAGGTCCTGAAGGAGCTGGCGAATGAAGTTGCTAAGCCCCTGTCCATAATATTTGAAAAATCATGGCAGTCAGGTGAAGTTCCCGATGACTGGAAAAAGAGAAATATAGGCCCCATATTCAAGAAGGGGAAAATGAATGACCTGGGGAATTACAGACCAGTCAGTCTCACCTCTGTGACTGGCAAAATCTTGGAGCAGATTCTTCTGGAAGGCATGCTAAGGCACATGAAAAACAACAAGGTGCTTGGTGACAGCCAGCATGGCTTCACTAAGGGGAAATCCTGCCTGACCAATTTAGAGACCTTCTATGATGGTGCTACGGAACTGATGGACAGGGTTAGATCAGTTGATGTCATCTACCTGGACTTATGCAAAGCGTTCGACACTGTCCCACACAACATCCTTGTCTCTAAATTGGAGAGACATCAATTTGATGGATGGACCACTCAGTGGATAAAGAGCTGGCTGGATGGCCGCACGCAAAGAGTTGTGGTCAATGACTCAATGTCCAGCTGGAGACCAGTAACGAGTGGTGTCCCTCAGGGATCGGTGTTGGGACCAGTCTTGTTCATCATCTTTGTCATCGACATGGACAGTGGGATTGAGTGTGCCCTCAGCAAGTTTGCTGATGACACCAAACTGTGTGGTTCGGTTGATACACTGGAGGGAAGGAATGCCATCCAGAGGGACCTCAACATGCTTGTGAGGTGGGCTGATGCCAACCTTATGAAGTTTAACCATGACAAGTGCAAGGTCCTACACCTGGGTCGGGGCAATCCCAGGCACAGTAACAGATTGGGCAGAGAAGAGATTCAGAGCAGCCCTGCGGAGAAGGGCTTGGGAGTATTGTTTGATGAGAAAATGAACATGAGCAGGCAGTGTGCGCTTGCAGCCCAGAAAGCCAACGGTATCCTGGGCTGCATCAAGAGGATTGTGACCAGCAGGTCAAAGGAGATGATCCTGCCCCTTTACTCTGCTCTCGTGAGAACTCACTTGGAGTATTGTGTGCAGTTCTGGTGTCCTCCACATAAAAAGGACATGGAACTGTTGGAACAAGTCCAGAGAAGGGCCACGAGGATGATCAGGGGACTGGAGCACCTCTCCTATGAAAATAGGCTGAGAAAGTTGGGGCTGTTCAGCCTGGAGAAGGCTACATGGAGACCTCATAGCAGCCTTTCAGTACGTGAAGGGAGCCTCTAAGGGTGCTGGGATGGGACTGTTCATTAGTCACTGTAGTGATATGACAAGGGGTAACGGGTTCAAACTTAAATAAGTGCAGTTTAGATTGGATATAAGGAGGAAATTCTTTACTGTAAAGGGTGGTGAGGCACTGGGTTCCCAAGGAAGTTGTGAGTGCTCCATCCCTGGCGCTGTTCAAAGCCAGGTTAGACAGGGCCTTGGGTGAGATGGTTTAGTGTGAGGTGTCCCTGCCCATGGCAGGGGGGATGGAACTAGATGATCTTAAGGTCCTTTCCAACCCTAACTATTCTATGATTCTGTGACATGAGAAATGTTTCTCATAGAACCACAAATGTATGATTTCCCCTTTATTCATGTGTGAAATTAACTAAATTTAGAAAGTGGGATATTCTGTGAAGTACATAAAATATTACTATGTAATATTTTTCAGAGACAGTTAAAAAGAATTATTTTTAAATTTGAGTGTCACCCTGTCTCTGCCTCTCTCTCTATGTGTGATTGCTGGTTTCTTTCCAGGGTGTTGCAGAATGGCTCTAAGAGCAAGGCCATGGATCCTTAGAGGCCTTGTGCGAGCAAAGCAAGGTGTAGGCCTCACAGGTAACCAGAAACCGGATGTGGGAGGAGATTGTGAAGGAAGCTGTGTAGAACTAACCAATACTGTTGTGACTAGTAGGCGTGGCTAAATTCCACGCCTATGTAAGTGAACTGCTTCACAAATAAAGGAGAAGTTTGCTGATCACCCATATTGGGTTGGCGTGTCTTGCTTCTCCTCGCCGCTTACAAATGGCGCCCGAACAGGGACATGGACTACAGGGCCCCGGCTACCGGGGACCCGGAATACAGGGCCCCGGTTGATGGGGACCCGGAATACAGGGCCCTGAGTATCAGGGACCCAGAACGGCGAGTGAGCGGCGCCGGAGGCAGCGACCGGGGAGCTTGGGCAATGCTACTGCGGTGGCGTGATGGACCCGGGTGCTTGGACTGACGGAAAGGAGTCCGCCACTGGGGCGAACCAGACACTGCTGCGTCGGAAGGCCGATCTGGAGACCGAGGTTACAGGACGATCCAGAAGATGACGATCCGGAAAAGGCCGGCCATGAAAATGGACCGAGAGGTAGCCGCTGATTTATTACAATGCTTTTTATAAAAGCGGGGAATTGAGCCTGAGACTCTAAAGCAGCTAGCAGGTCTAGTGGCTGTAGGGAAGGCTAAGGGATTTTTTGTAGATCCTAATACATTTTTTGAGGAGAGTGAGTGGCGAAAGTTTGGGGATGAACTATTTGACTCAATGCTAAATGATGATAAAATGGCAAAGAAACTCGGTAAACCACGGAGAGAAGTAATAAACTGTACAAAAAGATACAAGGCAGAAAAGAAAACTGCCGCTGTAGCAACGGAGAAACTAGGAGCAGACGTCCCCGGTCGGTTGAAGCCGGGGGAAGATTACAACTCGTTTCCCCCAACTCGCGGGGCGCTCCCTGTGCTTGGAGCACAGGGTTTTTCCCCCCCCCCCTTTTCTCCCCCTCCTTCATCAGAAGGTCCAGCGGAGGAGCTGTAACCCCCTGCTCCCCCACCACCCCAGTTCCGAAAATAGGGACTTTGAAAAGGACAGAGAAAGTATATTAGAAGGGATACGCATGATGAATGTCGAGGAAGCCGAAAGGAAGAGGGTGGTGCCTTGGCACCGGATCGATTGGGGCGCTATTTTGAAGCACGCAATAGAAAATAGAGATTATGTGCTAGCGGGAGATTTAAAGGAACTGTGAGCCTTTCCAACCCATTATGCCCTAGAGTGGAAATTTTTAACTCAGTTACGGAGGAGCCCGGTCTGCAGATGGCCATATACCAAACGAGAGACATCTGACAAGAAAGACATAGCTGTGAGCAATGGAAACCCTGAGTTCCGCACAGGATCAGACCCCAAATCCCCTGAATACGAGCCAGATTTACATCCTCTGCTTCCAGACTGACTCTTCGTCTCCCGGATCGGTCTGCTCAGACTCACTGGCCCTGGAGATGCTCAGCTGCAACAATGGTTAATCAAAGATGCGATCATTACTGGTGAATTTTCTGCAATGGGCATCTCTGCATATCCTGTGTTTACTACACAGCAGGGGGCTAAAGAGTGGGAAGCTCTTGATCTCAAAATAGTTAAGGAGGCCTGACAAGCAGTGACCACATATGGGTTAAAATCCTCTTATACTCAAGCTGTATATGTTATGATTTTTTCTTGCAATTAACAGGGGGAGCCCATACAGTTTCTCTGTGATACTCATGTACTAGAAGTTGGTAACTATAAGTATGTCCAGGTTTCTATCAACCCTTGGAGACCTTTGTAGATACTGCTGGCCACTTCTTCCAGCACAGGCTGGCCACCTGTGTCGGAATGAGTGTGCATTTTGGTCAGTATAAAAGCCCAAGCCTCATACGATGTGGGGGAGGCAGAGCCTCTGCGGGGACACCCGCTAAGGTTGAGCCTGCCACCTCACACTGCAGTGATGCTTCTCGGAGCTGGTTTGCTATTAGTCTCCACAGGGTCCTTGTGCCACGTTCTGTACATGGAACTGTAGTGGGAGTAATGATTGTCTGGATTTTGTGCTTCAAATATTGTAGCTGTGTGGCGTGTGCTTGTGGGATCCCATACGCGTGTGTGTGTGTGTGTGCTGAGGGCAGACGGTGTTCTGTGTATTTTTGTTGTTGTTGGGTTCATGTAAAAGCTTTTAACGGGTAGCTGTTTAACATTTCGGGCATGAAAGGGTTAATGTAAAAGTGCAGTTGCCGGCAGGTATTTATGGTGGCTGCTATTGTTGCTGCCCAGCAGGACGGCTTTTACAGGGATTAAAAAAAAAAAAAAAAGGGGGAGGGGAGAGAGAGAGTAATGATGCTGCATTTAACCTGTTTAACCTGTCTACTTCTCAAGAACTGATAACCTGGGGGAGGGGTTATATTTGTGTCCTCCTGCCTACAGGTCCATGGTGACTGCCTGCAAAGTTTGTCAAGCCTTGCCATGAGCTGGACAGACGAATGGAAAAACCTGATGCCTCAGCTACAGGAGCTGACCGTGAATATCCCAAGCAGAATGAGATAGAGGAAGAGAAAGAACGAATAACTGCAAAACATCACTGAAAAGTAACATCCTGAATATGTGTGCTTGTAAAGTAGCTATTATTAGAGGTTGTGATTTTGTATTTACTAGCTAGTTGCTAATAAGAAACTACACCTTGTATTGTATAGATTTGTCACTTGTAAAAGAGGTGTTAGAGTATGGAAATTTGCAGTAGCTGCTAGAAAAATGCTAAGGCAAAAGCTAGAAAGATTTTAATACAATGGTAGTGTTATAAGGCAGGTAATGGAACAAATTAAGAGGGTGGGAGAATTCCACTGGTAAGAAATTTCTTTGGCTAGTCCCTCACTACCATCAGCATCTTCAACATGCTGCTGCACCCTGTAATAGTTACTCTGCTAATGTAAATGTGTGTGTGCCTTGCTGTAGTAGCGACTTGTTACTGGATAAAACAAAAGGGGGGAGATGTGGAGACAGTGTTCTCACGGGAGAATGCATAATTGGTACATAAACTTTGAATAATCCTGAAAGATACAGCAAGGCCATGAGAGGCCTGAAGAAGCTTAAGCAAGCAAGATAAGAGGCTGGAATTCACCAAGTTAATGAGAACTGTGGACTGTTGGCAAGCTTTCAAGGTTGAGTTCTCACACCTGTGTTTAACCAATTATATGTTAGTCACTAAGGGTCTTCAAGGCATGTATCCAATCATAATATGCCAAATCACTGTAAGTGCTTCAGCCGGGGCCTTGGCTCAACTAAACAGACTGAGTTGCTAAGCAGACAAATACTACATCGAAGGCAATTTCTGATTTGTTGTTTAATGTTGACTCTGTAAGACATGCAACACTGCAGAACCTTTTGTTGTTGGAACAGGGACATGGATGTGAAGAGTTTGATGGAATGTGTTGCATGAATCTTTCTGGTCATTCTAATTCGATACACGCACAGCTGAAAACCCTGGCTCAGCATACCCAGCAATTGCGAGTGAGCAATGACCTAGGGATAACTAAATGGTTGTCCTCATGGGGCATTACAGGTTGGCTTAAAACACTGCTATTTGAAGGACTGCGCTTATGTATCATTGCTGTTTTAATCACTGTAGTTGTTAGACATGCTTATAGTTGTGTGATGAAACAAGTGACCAGAATAACCCACAATGTTTGGCTCGCACAAAAGAAAAAGGGGGGAATTGTTGCAGAATGGCTCTAAGAGCAAGGCCATGGATCCTTAGAGGCCTTGTGCGAGCAAAGCAAGGTGCAGGCCTCACAGGTAACCAGAAACCGGATGTGGGAGGAGAATGTGGAGGAAGCTGTGTAGAACTAACCAATACTGTTGTGACTAGTAGGCGTGGCTAAATACCACGCCTATATAAGTGAACTGCTTCACAAATAAAGGAGAAGTTTGCTGATCACCCATATTGGGTTGGCGTGTCTTGCTTCTCCTCTCCGCTTACACCAGGGTATCTTGGTAACTTCCCAGCATCAGTGGTTCATAGCAATAGACGTATTCCATGTCTTTGTTTCAAAGATACTGAGTTTTTATTTCACATTCTTAAAAAGCAAGACAGAAAGCCTGAAATGTCCATGACTCTCCTACATGATCAGTTCCAGAATGCATTCTAGGGTAAAAAGGATACTAAGGGCATCATTTTCTTCTTGGCTTCAAGACCAAAAATTTAAGTGGCTGGCTCTTTGGGATACCTCAGCCAACGCCTAATGCTCAGTTCAGAGCCCAGTTCTGACCCTGCTGATGTGAAGAAGGAAAGCTAACTGATATCTCTAGCCTGGGAGTTCCAACATGATGTGCTTAGCTTCTCTCACTGTAATGGGAGAAACAGCACAACCAGCACTTCCAAGGAAAGCTGGAAGGCTGGGTACCTGAAACATCAGTGAACCAGAAATCTCTGGTTGGCTCATTGGTCTTCAGGTGCTATGGCTAATGAAATATGCTATCCATGGAAGATAGAAGTAAGAGAAACAGCATCTTGTGTAAAGCCTGCAGCACTTTGCAAGCAGCCTTTTTATTTTGTCTGCAAGTTAATTCCCTGGACTACACAGAATTAAAAGAAAAGGTATTGCAAGGCAGTAATTCATATCCTAATGTTAGGCATTAAAATGCCTGGGCTGATTAAATGCTAAAATGCTGACTGAATTAAAAAGAATGGGGTCAAAAAGTGAGCTTACCGGAAGTTTGCATCTTGAGACTGCAGTTCAGCTAAAATTGGTGTTATTTTGTTATTATTTCTTTGTTAGGTCTTTTATTTGCTTTGTGTTTCATGTTTCTTCCTAGCCATACTACAATTACATATTGCCAGATTGAAGGACCTGGACTCTTGTCAAAGGTATGCCTGATGGCATCTGCTCCTAAACACTAACACAAAAAGCGCCTAGAGAATCCCAAAGGCTCCAAAAGGGAAAAACAAGATCATGCAATTATTTAATGAAGCATTAAATAATTAGAAGAGGACATGGTACAAGACTCAGATGGGCAGCAGAGGTTTCAACAGAGTTTGAAGGAAGAAGTAGAAATAATCTCGCATTTTTTCCTGAGGTTATGAAGCAGTTTTACAGTCCTTTTAACCACTGTTCCAGACTCAATGCTGTAATAGCAAAAGTGGCTCCTCAGCAGTGCCTGCTCAATCATATAAGTCCCAGGTGCACTCCATGTTGAGAATGTGAATAGCAAAGTTCACTTGATTTCATTATGTTGTGAACGCTACAGAGCTTTCTGTGGTGTCTGGAAAATCCCAGTCTCAATGCCCAGTGGAATTTTAGTGAAAAATATGCACCTGTCAGGTCTATATGTAAGTACTCTATAAAGCTGACCAGTCAAAAATCTGTCTTTAAATACAGACATGAAATAATTACTGCCTGTTCTATTCCAAATAGAAAACAACAATAAAATCAGGTAACTTGTATTATTTCTTACTTAAATAACATACTGAAATCGTGGCCAAGAATAAGGCACCATAAAAGCTTACAGAGGTGCAACAAAAAAGGCTAATGGCAAGCATAAGCCACACATCAACCCTTTTTCCATTACATACATTATTGGAAGAGGTAATTTTGGCTAGCCTAGAACCAGAATGCAGTGGTTATTACAATTTATGATAGATTCTCTTCTTAAAGCTAGTAATGTGCTTCATTGTTGATATTTTTCTCTTTTTATTAGCTGTTATGCCCTACATATATATATATATTTATATATATAATTTCCAATACCTGATCTAATCTGATTTATGATGAAACAATTCCAGAATATATACAATAATCTTACCAAATTCTTAAAATTTCAGCATTCTTTATAAAGGTCTGACAACAGAGAGCCTTCTTTATAATAATCTCCCTACATGAAAAGTACATTTTGAACTTCCACTGTGATGTCAACCTAAAAACTACTTTAAATTGCCATGCTTAGAATGTCTGCAGACTTCATGGAATAAACCGAGGTTTACTGCTTTGATTTAGATTTACTATGTTGAAGAACTGAGATAAAGAAGAAAGCAAGGAAAATATCTATCTTCTTTCTTGCGTGTTACCTCCATCATTTGTGTCTTTTCTTGTGAAATCCCACCAAAATCCTTGCTAAGCTCACTCTAACAATTATGGTTTTCTTCCCTTCTTGGTTAAACTATGTAAGCACTAATAGAACACAATGAATGGATCTCTGAATTTTAATGGTTCTTTTGGAAGTTCCTAGATAGTAGATAAAGTTTCAGATGCCAAGAGAACAGTCAGTACAGCCTAATTTTAAAAGTATAACCAAGGGGATTAGAGATAATTCAGTATAATTTCTTGTCTTGAAAAAAATACAGAAAAAGAAACAATATATTAGAAGTCACCTAAAAGAAATTGATAAGTAATAAGATGGATTTTTAAAGAACAAATCATGTCAGATAAAACAGTGACATGATTATTTACTCTGTATCAAGAAATAGTCCTTGGAGATACAGGAGAGATTGTAGATGATATTTGAGCTGTGTGGGTTAAGAGTTTTTAAGGATGCTTGGGGAATAGAATATTGATAACAACACTACAAGATGGTTATGCACAAATAGGACTGCTCAGGGAATATCCTTCAATATTTGAACATTTAACTGAATTAACTAAGTGGAGATTCTGCAGCGGCCTTTACAAGTCTCTAATGTACATTTTATCCATAAGTTTGTAGATGAAACAGGTAACATGAACATTTAAGTTTTCAGATAAGCCTACACAAACACGTTTTGGAGGACAGTGAAAATCTTTTAAGGTTCTTAAAAAAAAAGCAGACACCCACCCATCTTGGAAAAATCCTTGGATGCAAATAAACAAGGAGGAAAGTGAGGAGGTTTAACTTGCAGTGAAAGAGATTTTGGTGACTTATTAATGAAACCTTTCAAACAGTGATGTTAGTCATCTGCTGGATAAAGAGATCAGATTGGGATAAGGTATTTCTATCCATTGAAGAATGGATATCATTTTTGTGAATAAGGCCACTGTTAGATTAATTAACTCTGCCTTGAGACAACCAAAGGACTAGTTGATTTCCTTCCATCTTATCAATTCCATCTTCCAAGTTCTGGACACTTTTGGAACTACAAGGTACAGTTTCATTAACAATTGTAGACAG
Organism: Pezoporus wallicus; assembly: GCF_028554395.1. NCBI lineage: Eukaryota > Metazoa > Chordata > Aves > Psittaciformes > Psittacidae > Pezoporus > Pezoporus wallicus. The sequence goes on from NW_026642654.1 coordinate 1,497,857, forward strand.
TGACTCATGACCAAGATTCTTACTTAAAAGCCATACAGCATTGTTCTAGCAATACAAATCATCCTTTAAATGACAATATTTTATCACCTTGATAAACTCTGATTAAAATGGCAGGAAATTACCTTCCTGTGAGGAGTGGTTATACAACTCTGACCAGATGCTTTACCTTATGTTTCAGTGCACGTGACAGAAAAACAACCTGTAGGACTCAAATGAATTTAAAGAGACTCTCTACTGCTTGATTTTCAGCAATACTTAGGCAGCATCTCCTCAGACACAAAGTGATATGTTTTCTGACTTCCAAGGGCTGCTTGAAGGTAAAGGGGCCCAAGATAGTTGGTTGACATTCAAGGACTGCTTTTTCCGTGCTCAAGATCGGAGCATCCCGACACGTAGGAAGTCAAGGAAGAGGGCCAAGAGACCTGCGTGGCTAAATAGAGAATTGCTGGGTATGCTCAAGTGGAAGAGGAGAGTTTACAGGTCATGGAAGGAGGGGCTGGCCACTTGGGAGGAATATAAGGCTGCTGCTAGAGGATGTAGGAAAGCAGCTAGGAGGACTAAGGCATCCTTAGAATTAAACCTGGCAAGAAGGGTCAAGGACAGCAAAAAGAGCTTTTTCAAATACATGGCAGACAAAACTAACACCAGAGGCAATGTAGGCCCACTGATGAACGCGATGGGTGCCCTGGTGACAGAAGATAAAGAGATGGCAGAGTTACTGAATGCCTTCTTTGTCTCTGTCTACTCTGCTGCGGGCAGTCCTGAAGAGCCCTGTACCCCTGAGACCTTAGATGAAGTCAGGTCGACGGAGCGGTTTGCCTTAGTCGATGAGGAATGGGTTAGAGACCAGTTGAGCAATCTGGACATCCATAAATCCATGGGTCCAGATGGGATGCACCCGCGGGTGCTGAGGGAACTGGCGGAAGTCATTGCTAGACCACTCTCCATCATCTTTACCAAGTCTTGGGAAACGGGAGAGGTGCCTGAGGACTGGAGGAAAGCAAATGTCACTCCAGTCTTCAAAAAGGGCAAGAAGGAGGACCCGGGTAACTATAGGCCGGTCAGCCTCACCTCCATCCCTGGGAAAGTGATGGAACACCTTATCCTTGGTACCATCTTAAGGCATATCAAGGATAAGAAGGTTATGAGGGGCAGTCAACATGGCTTCACCAGGGGAAAATCATGTTTGACCAATCTCTTAGCCTTTTATGAGGAAATAACACGGTGGATGGATGATGGCAGAGCGGTGGATGTGGTCTACCTTGACCTCAGCAAAGCATTTGACACAGTCTCCCACAGCATCCTCACGGCTAAAATGAGGAAGTGTGGACTGGATGATCAGGTAGTGAGGTGGACTGCGAACTGGCTGAAGGAGAGAAGCCAGAGGGTTGTAGTCTATGGGGCTGAGTCTAGTTGGAGGCCTGTAACTAGTGGAGTGCCTCAAGGGTCAGTACTGGGACCAGTATTATTTAATATATTCATCAATGATTTAGATGAGGGAATTGAGTGTACTATCAGCAAGTTTGCTGATGACACTAAGCTGGGAGGAGTGGCTGACACGCCAGAAGGCTGTGCTGCCATCCAGCGAGACCTGGACAGGCTGGAGAGTTGGGCAGGGAGTAACTTGATGAAATATAACAAGGGAAAGTGTAGAGTCCTGCATCTGGGCAGGAACAACCCCAGGTTCCAGTATAGGTTGGGGAATGACCTGTTAGAGAGCAGCGTAGGGGAGAGGGACCTGGGGGTCCTAGTGGACGACAGGATGAACCATGAGCCAACACTGTGCCCTTGTGGCTAAGAAGGCCAATGGCATCCTGGGGTGTATTAGAAGGGGGGTGGTTAGTAGGTCGAGAGAGGTCCTCCTTCCCCTCTACTCTGCCCTGGTGAGACCGCATCTGGAGTATTGTGTCCAGTTCTGGGCCCCTCAGTTCAAGAAGGACAGGGAGCTGCTGGAGAGAGTCCAGCGCAGGGCAACAAAGATGATTAGGGGAGTGGAACATCTTCCTTATGAGGAAAGACTGAGGGAGCTGGGTCTCTATAGTTTGGAGAAGAGGAGACTGAGGGGTGACCTTATAAGTGTCTATAAATATATAAAGGGGGAGTGTCACGAGGACGGAGCCAGGCTCTACTCAGTGGCAAACAATGATAGGACAACGGGTAATGGGTACAAACTGGAACACAAGAGGTTCCACTTAAACTTGAGAAGAAACTTCTTCTCGGTGAGGGTGACGGAACACTGGAACAGGCTACCCAGGGAGGTTGTGGAGTCTCTTTCCCTGGAGACATTCAAAACCCGCCTGGACGCATTCCTGTGTAACATTATCTAGGTGTTCCTGCTCCGGCAGGGGGATTGGACTAGATGATCTTTCGAGGTCCCTTCCAATCTCTAACATACTGTGATACTGTGATACTGTGTGACAGAAATACTGCTGAGTTAATATCTGTCTCTGGGATTTGAATTTTGAATTGCTAAACATTGTCATAAGTGCAGGTGGTGAAAGGGTTGGCTCTCACATTAATGATCCTCAGAGTCTGGGTGATTTTAGAGAAGGGATCTTCACTGTCTATGCCACAGAACTTCAGTCATTTACCAGCTCCTTCAGATAACTGCTACATTTAGCTGGTTTAAGGCCTCCCTTGATATATTCAGAAGCATGTTAGATATAAAGCAAGAGTGCCATCTGTCTATTGCAAAGAGAGAAGAAAATATTATGTCTACTGTTGCAAGAGGAGTATAAAAAAGACTTCAGACTCTCTGGTCAAGTTTTGAGAGCATATTAAGAAAACTTCTAGGAAAGCAGAATATTGAGATAATAAAAGGTGAAATGCTGTCTCACACACAGGTTTTCACTTGTAATATTTCAAGAAATTTAATTTTTTATGGTTGGCAAAATTCAGAGATTGACTTTTGTTTCACTGAATGGATGAAGATTTAAAAAAAAAGTGTCCAATCTAACAGAATTTAGAGCCAATCCTCTCAGATGCTGAAGTGGCAGGTATTTAAAAATCCAGGTATCCAAGAAAACACTCACAGCATGGAGTAGCTACCTTATCTTTAACATCTATTTTCTATTTAAGATCAATATATGAAGCAACATTTAAAAATCTAATTGCCAAACAGAACTTTGCAATAAAATCACAATATTGAAAGAGCAAAGAATTTGCAAGCCACAAAATGAACACTAATGCAAGGAGGAATTCAACACTCATCAGTCCTTGATTTTTCATTCAATTACTTAGTTTTATGGTCTTTGCTTTCCAACATGAATTGGTTTTATTTTAGAGTTTCAAAGGGAAAAAATGGTACCTTTGTATTAGCCATAGAAAGTGTTCAGAATGTACTTAAATTAAGAAAGCAATATAATGAAGAATTGCTAAGAAGAAGATTTTAAAGCATGATTGCATTTTTCCTGCCCTTTATTGCTTTCAAATTAACTTAGACTCAAAGAGCCAGTGCAGATGGCTTCATAATTAAAAACAAATTATGTATATATTTTTTACTCTGAACTCTTCCTACAAAACCTAATCTTTTTTTCATCCTTTTTTGACTGTTTCATTTAGGGTATTCATATTGTATCTTAAACTGCCATGAAAAGTCCTGCAAGGGTTAAGATAGGTCATGGTGCATGAGACCTAAGCAGTCAGTGATTGCATGGAAAGGAATAAACCTCATCTGCATGAGGTAAACAGTAATATCTCTTAGGGCAAAGGTATAAATCTCAGTGGAAGACCTAGCCCATAAAAGGTATCAGAGTCCCACTTGATTAGCTTACTTTAAAGTACATGGTAATTTATCTTAGCTCTGCTGTGACATGAGAGAAAGTAATGGCAGAAAGGGGAGGCTCACAGCTCTGTAAATAGATTTCCTTCTGAAAGCCTGTTTACCCAAGGCAAACTTATGGCCTCGTTAAAAGTGATGGCAGAATTCCCATCAACCTTATCTGTAGTAGGAAAGGGTTTAAAAAACATTCACTTGTTGTTGAATGCTGTGAAGCCACAATTATCCCAGGATGGATTCAGTACTAGCACTTTCAGCATCACGTTTGTTAGACTTGGAACTTGTTTCAACACTGAAATTGATTCACTTCATTATGACTAAATGAGGGCAGCTCTCCTATCATTGATTCAATTTAATGAAATTTAAGCAAGTGTAGCTTGTTCCTGTATCAGAAACAGGAGGAAGACACAGTAGAATAAGCCACCTTTGTACTGATTTTGCATTTACATTTAATGTGTGTGTGTACCAGGACACATGTATTCACAGAAAGGTGGAACTGAAACTTGAATTTGACTTTCTGGTAAGAGATTGTATCTATCAGCCAAATATTTAAGCCAATATGAAAATTGTATGGCCAGGTTACATAAGAAATTGGAGTGTTTAGACACATATCTAGCTAGGTTCTAAGCTTAGATCAATTCTAAAATTCAAGCTGGTTGCAGTGTATTTGCAAAGAAATCTTTAGAGGTTTGAACAATGTCAATGGGACCTTTCCAAGGCAGCAGGTTTGTATACTCAGTCCTTTTCTCTCCCAGTGACTGGGTGGAAAACATGCTTCAGAAATGGTGGGAATTTTAAAGGCTACAGAAACTATAAAGTCAAGAGTCTAAATTCTCTGCTGTGTGTTCTGGCTGTTTGGGGTCACACAGCGTTATGCATAAGCTGTCTGCCTTCCCAGAGAGGCAGGGGGCAGGAGGAAAGCTAAAAGGCAATGGAAATTCAGAAGCAAGGGAAAAAATTAATCACAGTGCAGCCAGCTGAGCCACCCACTTAGTCCTCAAATCAAATCTCCAGTGGTGCACATGCTGGTAGTCAGATGACTTTTAGAATATCGTGGCAAGACTTAATGTCACAGAGGCAAAAAAAGGCAAAAGAAGAAGTTTTAGTAAAATAATCAGGATCTAGCTGCCAGACATTGCAAATAGAAAATCATAAAAGTGAAATGGTATTTGAATCTAATGGAACACCTAGGTAGGTTGCTTTTCTATGAATGTATATACACAGATATAATTCATACATATATTTCTGTACATACAAATCATATATACCTGATGAAAAGTAAAGTTAATGTGAATTTAAAGGGACTGCACTTGTAACAGTTATTTGGCTAAAAGTACACAAGGTTTACTGCTATTACTTAAAAATTGAAAATAGTTTGTTATTAGAATATGGAATCCCTATCCCAAGAAAGATGTACTAGAAATAGATTTCTAAACAGAGCAATGTGCAAAAGAAAATAATTATAAACTTTAAACATAGCTACTTTGAATTAGTTTTTTGTTGAGTTTGTTGGTTTTGGTTTGTTTTGTTTTTTTCCTAGAAAAACTAAAACAAGAGGTGGAACATATAGGTATAACAACTAATTAAGGTTCCTCATGCTACACTCAATCTCCGCAACCAATTCAATCTCTCCACACTCATTGTTCCCTTAGTCTACTGACTAAAAAGGACCATTTAGTGGCTTTTGTAGTGCAGATAATTAAACAATGAAGATGATTCACATATAAATGTTTAACATAGATATGTAGAAGCAGGAATTCCAACATCTAAAAATATAATGAACAGTTCTGGTAACTTTTGCTAGTACTTGCTCACAAACCATCAAAGAACTTCTCTATGTATATCTCACCATCATCATGGCTTGACTTCGCGAACAAAGATTTGGGAAGGGCTTTACTCACGCTTACTACAAGCGCACTGATGACTAAAAAGGCCAACGTGAGATAGGCAAATCCAGCTGCAAAAAGCACAGCAAAAGGTCTCCTTGGGTGGTATAGGCGGGGCGTGATACTTTCTACATTGTCTTTTCTCCTCGAGACTAGTTCTGTGTGAGTTCTCAAAGGAGTCAACGGCATTATGTATGGTGTGTCTCTAAGTCTCCAAATTTGAAAATTTGCCGATAGGTCATTCCGATCGTACGTATATCTATGAGTTGACACAAAATGTGGTAAACTTCAGTTAGCAATTATAAGACAGTATCAGATTAGGTTTTTATTATAGATTTATAATATGCATTAGTCAATTAAAATGCAGTTTTTGCTTAGTACATTGTAGATCAAGCAAATTTTTTTTTTTAGTAAATGTAAAATCAATTATAATTGTATGGGTGACTGTTCAGGAAATGAACATGCACTTTTTTATTTCAAGACACAAAATTTTAATGAGGATCAAGATTTTCTTAATACTGGCTGGGTGACAGAAACTTACGCTGCAAAATAGACCAGATTTGGTAAGAATGCTAAAATATTGGCATATAAAAAGTAGGAAGTGCTGGGTGATTCTAGCTTTGTTCTCAGAGTGATGACTATCTGGCAACAACTAGTGATTAATCTATAACATACAATGAAATCAAGGTCATAGAATCATAGAATAGTTAGGGTTGGAAAGGGCCTTAAGATCATCTAGTTCCATCCCCCCTGCCATGGGCAGGGACACCTCCCACTAAACCATGCCACCCAAGGCTTTGTCCAACCTGGCCTTGAACACTGCCAGGGATGGAGCATTCACAGCTTCCCTGGGGAACCCATTCCAGTGCCTCACCACCCTAACAGGAAAGAATTTCCTTCTTATACCCAATCTAAAAATTTTATATATCAATCTGTTTTTTTTCTGTATTTGGGCCCATTCTAAATTGTTCCACATCTTGCCTTTTAATTTACAGAATCATAGAATCATAGAATAGTTAGGGTTGGAATGGACCTTAAAATCATCTAGTTTGGGGACTGTAGAAGTGTTCTGGTGAACATTAAAAATGGTGAGGAAGTGTATTCTCTAGTTTTGTTTAGTGATAAATCTGTGTCATTTTAAATAATGCATTTTTGACCTCTTAAAGATGAAAAATATTTTGCAGAGAGTACCCAGTGCTACATTTTTTACTGCGAAAAATATTTTCTAAGAATTATTCAAAACTGAATTACAGAAAGAAATTCCAACAACCGAGCACTGAAAAATGAAAGTTAATTAAAACCAGAAACTTTTTACTTTTGCATTCTCCTTTTTCTATTTTTTTTCTTCACTGTCTTCTTGCTTTTGAACTCTGTATCATAACAGCTATGAAAACAGAGACATTTTTATTCTTTTGTCTTGATGTGAACATTTTTCTATTTTATAAGTTTCAGTCTCTTGGAAACTTGTTGAGTGGAAATTGAAACAAAGACAAATTAATTCCCTTTTTTCCTGCTTTATCTCCTCACACAGGGAGACATGACTGGAGAATATTTTGAATATGAAAAGTTGTTACTTAGTAGCACAGGACAGAGGCAGATGAGAGCAAAAATATTTTGCTTTTAACATTCTCAGGGAATAATAACATTTTCTAGGCAAACATACTGGCTTTGACTAACATTTTACCTGAAAGTTTTATAATTAAGAAAAGCTCTGCCTTTAGCGATGATAGCGATTTTCTTAAACAGCTGAGATATGATAGTAAAATTATATGTATGTGAATAACAACACTGTTACAGTTATATACATATAAAACTGTAGAAGTATATATTTCCCCATTCAGTGAATTCATTATATTCTTCATTTCACATTCACTAACATTTTAGCCTCTGACCTTGGCTTTGCTTACTGTTCATTTCCTTTTGAGTTCAAAAAGACCTATAGCTGTCACCTGCCCAGAAACCTTTGTGTGCTTCCATCTTCCACATGTGGCACACACACTTATCTCCTCACAGTAAGCCACTGCAAAAGCCAGGGAACTGGACCCAAAAGCCTTGTGAACTCAGATGTCTTCTATAGTTACAATAATAATCCTATTGAAGCTGTCTGCAATAAATTAAGGTCATAGTAATTTACAGTCATAAAGAATGAGCAATAAATCCTGTTGTCTGAAAATGTTGATTCTAACAACTAAGTAACCTAAAAATATCAAGTCAGGGAATGTATGCAGTTTGGCTCACAGTGATGTCATACTGCTTACATTCTTCTACAGTATTGAATCCCATGCTAAAGGCAACATTTGAAGGACAATTGCTCTGATCATATTATCAGGCATGCTAGTTTATTTATCTCTGAACTGGAAAAAGTCCCTTATTATTAATTTCCTTTGATTATCAATAAATAAATAAACACTGGAGCTTGAGTTCTACTTCTGCTTCCATGTGGTTATTTTTTGTGATTGCTTTCTCTTTAACATTAAGATAAAACCTATTAACAAATCTTAACATACTGTCTGTTCTCAAATCCTTATAGCATGCTCCTTTAAACTCCAATAATAAAGAACCTGTTTATTGCAATTCTGCAATTTACTGGTTTGCTAAAAGTGTGAGAACAATGAAGAATTCAAAAAACTGAAGTAATATTTGGTCCAAATGAGCCAGTTCCTCAACTAAGAAATGACAGCTTTGGCTTAAAAGAGTAGATAAGTTTGTATGAAAACACGTGCAAATTTTTTGCATTTTAAACTAGTCAGTAACGGCTAATAAAATGTAACAGTTGAGGAATTATACATTATACATTTGTCATTTTTATTATTTAGATCACACAGAGATGCATTTTTGTTTCAGCTAATTCACTGTATAGCTAGGATCAGAAATATAAAAAGTATATTTGACAGTACTGTATTGTTTATGCTATCTGCAAGAGCATTAGTATTAGATTTTTTTTTTTATATATATATCTTGGTTTTGGGACAATTACATATTCTTTAACATAAAGCACACTGTGTCCTGGGTCATCAGATTCTAAGATGTGTTACTTTAGGTGTCTTATGATAATCTAAATTAAAAAAATGCAGTTCTATTACAAAAAAATGTGAATAATTTGAATAAAGCCAAACGAAAATATAGATCCAACCACACAGACTGAAAGACGAAACTAGCTAACCTAGTTAGGAACTTGCCAAAATATCTTCTCTGATAATTTATATTCTGGACAAAAGCTTTAAAGTGATATTTTTAAGATTTCGGGATGGCTCATTTCTATCCAGCACATCAGGGTTTTATAGGCAGTTTTGGTATGATACAGACTTATACAGTGTATACTGAAGTGCTTTACTGCATGGTATACAGCATATACTGAAGTGCTTTACCGAATGGTATACCCTGGTGCAGCTCTCAGTTCATGTCATGGGAAGACTGGAGTGTTTTCCATAGGGTTGAATAAATTAATGATCTATTTCTGTCAGGTTTCCCTTGTACACATATAGGACACAAATCTGCTTTTAGTGGCTAGTGGTACCCAAAAACTCTTCAGCCTACCAAGGCCTGTTATGCTCTGCTAAGACATTGAAATCTTTTAGCACTGAAAGTGCTGCCTTGATGTCCTTGGCCATTTTCTCTTCCCACATGCCCATCTTGTCTAATCTGTTAGTGTTTCCTCCTTGAATCCCTCAGTTATAGCTGAGGTTCAGTGGTATCACACACCTACACACTCTGTCAGAGTTGGGTGAACAAGTAATGGGATGGAAGTTGCATCAGCTTCTCATTTTAGAAAGCACTCTGGCATATTTGCAGATGAAAAGTCCTATTGAATGATAATGAACAGCACCCAGACAGTCTGGATGTCCAGTTATCAGTTCAACACTATAAAACTTGCACTTCTCACATTTTAAAATATATAATGTGATGAATCCTGAGAACATTTAAAGATATATGTAAAATGTTATTATCCTAGTTTTCCTGGTGTGGATTTAAGCACTAGAGAGAAATGAGTAATTTCTTTTTTCTATAAATTGAAAGAGGTCATCTATTCTTATATGTTCTTTCACATGGCTAGCTTGCAGGTGCAAAGTGCAGGTGCAAAGTGCAAATATATTTGGTTAAAGGTCTTATTTAAGACAGTTATTTATATTTCTGTATCACTCTACAGAAAAGCCCTATAAATGCCAAGTCTGTCTGAGCAGTTTTATTAAATCAATTTTACTATGCTATTAAGCACTTTAAAAGCGGTTCTTTATTAAGAATGTTTGCTTACATATTCTGTTAAACTAATATCTTACCTCAACATCAACGGCCTGTTCTGATATCCTTTTTGAAAGCCCTTAATGCCTGAATTTGTCCTGGAAATCCTCTTGTGAATTCCACTATCAGGATGAAAAAGTTATCTGATGTGAATAAAAAAAAAACTGAAATGTGAATAAAATACCCCTGAAGTGGGTCCATTAAGAGCTACTTCTTACTAACAGTAAAGAATCTCATTATTTACAGATATAGCTGTGCAATTAATTCACTATTTATTTGCCTGCTCTCTTTCAGCTTTCCATTACCACAAGAAATACTTGATAACCTGTCATAGAAAGTATTGATTGATCTAAAATTATGGAAAAAGACTCAGCCCAGGTGGCTGAGCAGTTGGCACTGTCTACAAAGAATAAAAGCTTTGATCTTTAAGAAAACCAAAATTATGTAGGGTAAAACAATGAATGGTGCTCAGAGGCTTCTGAGTTCAGACCTGCTGTGGGTCAGACTCCAGCCTCACACCTAGCACCACTTGCACTACCATTACGGATGGCATTACCTCTGCCAGCGCTGGCACTGCGTACACAATAGCCTCCTCCAGGCTTCCTTGCACCACCTTGGATGGGTCACTTTGGTTCAGAAGATAAAAGCAATTTCAGTCTCTGAGGCTCTGCTTAGGGAGCTAAGGTCCAAAACTGCACTCTAAACCACCTTTTCTAAGCAGCTGCCTAAATTTAGAAGTAAATAAAAGCCTTTTAGGACTACCAGAGCTGACCTTAGCCTTGTGTCCTGGGTTCAGCAGTAGCAGTCATGTTTCTCCTCCTTGGTAGCTGGTGCAGTGCAGTGTTTTGACTTTCGGCTCGGGAACAGAGCTGATAGAGATGTTTTGGTTTGGCCAAGGACTTTGTGAGCCTCATGCTCTGCCAGGGAGGAGGGGAAGCTGAGAGGAAGCAGAGACAGGACACCTGACCCAAACTGACCAAAGAGGTATTCCATACCACAGCACGTCATGCCCAGGATGTAACTGGGAGTGAGCCGGAAGGGCTGGGGGACTGCAGGGTTGGAGGAGGTATCGGTCGGAGCTTGGTCGGGCTTGGGGGGCGAGTTATCGGTCAGCAGGTGGTGAGGTGTTGTATTCTCTTCCCTTGTTATTTCCTTTATCATTATTATCATTGGTGGTAGCAGTAGTGATTTGTGTTATACCTTAGTTACTAAACTGTTCTTATCTCAACCCGTGGGAGTTGCATTGTTTTGATTCTCCTCTCCGTCCCTCCGAGAGCAGGGGGAGGGCAAGAAAGGGGGGGAGTGAGTGAACAAGTTACCTGACTGGGTTTAAACCACGACACCTTGCAAAGCAGTTTTGCAAATGTACAACTGATTTTACTAGATCTGATACTACAACAATTAGCTACAATGAATTTTTAATGAGAGAGAGAAATAAAGATTACAGAGATTAAAGAGATAGGTCTTGTCTTTAAAAGTCAAATACAAAAGGTATTCTAAAGGACAGAGAGAGAGATTAAAACCCAGACCTTCTGCAGCTGATAGGAGGGTAAATTCAATCACATCTTCCCAAAATTTCCAAGGGTGAGAAGAGAGACAAGAAAGCTAATGTCTAGGAACAGTGCTTAGGTTTCTCAGTTAAGATCTGGGGAGTTCTGATTTCCTACCCGCATTCCAAAGATCCTTCTTTTTATTCAGTTACCAGCTAGCGATAAAGTAAATAATACCTAGGTAAGCATGTTCAGCTGTATGAATGTACTATGGAAAATGAGTGTCTGAGCATCACTTCTTAAGTTGTTCCTAAATATTAGTTAAAGCTACTCTTCCTTCAGTAAAGGCTTTCAACGGACAGAAAAAGATACCAAAGCCAAATGATACAGGGAGGCCAAAGGGATGCACCAGAGACCGGAAGGGGTGCACAAGGCTTTGGAAAACCTCTTTAATATTTTATCTTAACTCAATGGATAAGACTGGTGAAACTACTCAGCTGTAGTCTCAGTGAGATTTCTGTCCTTCAACAATCACCCTCAATCTCAGCAGAGATTTTTTCTGTCTGGAAGCCTTATCACTGATAGTGTTCAAGGCCAGGCTGGACAGGGCTTTGAGCAACCTGGTCTAGTGGAAGGTGTCAGTGCCTGTAGCAGGAGGGTGGGAACCAGATGATCTTTAAGGTCCCTTCCAACCCAACCCATTCTATGACTCTTTGATTTTATTTCATTAAAGAAGAGGGAGATTGTTTGATATTAAGCATACAATATAGGCAGAAATATCAGAGTTAAATATATTGCAATATGGAGGTCAATTAATTTCATATGGCTCTGAGATTCAACCAGTCACCAGTCAGAGGACATGAAAAGCAGCTTCAGGACATGAAAGCCTCCATCTCTCTACTGTGTTTCAGACTTTAGCGATTTGTTTTCAAAAACCCAAATCTGAATTCTTCAATGTCAGTGCTGCTGCGAATATAACAGAACATAATTGATTGACAGCTTCATGCCAAAATAATCTATGCAACTGAAGTCATGAACTTTCTTCAAATAGGTAATAGCTGAGAATTTATTTTGCCGTAATGTTGCTAACAGTCTGTCGCTTTTATTACCTTGGTGTGTAACTTAAACACTTAGGCATGAGGATGGACAATAGCGCAGCTACCTCCTTGTTCTCAGTGTTCACCTACAGCTAGCAGATGATTCCTGGCTTTTTGTATAGGACTTTCTGATTATCGACTTTTCACTCTGTGTGAGGAGCTGAATTGCAATTCAGTTCTCATTCTGCAGGCAAATGTGGAATTCATTTCACTACAAGCCAGGAACCTGACAGTTAGATGCTACAGTGCTTAAAATAGTTATTTGGCCTGGTCCAAAAGGGTTGGTTTTGGTTTTGTTTTCTTTTAAATAATGCAGTATGACTTAAGGATCCTAAGTTAAACCTTTGTTTATGTGTCTGCTGAGCAAGAATGGCTTACCAAGTGCAGGCCAATATCAATCAAACCATCTTCAAATACATTTTGAGAGGTAATTATGGTGGCACCAACCAGTAAACATTACCATTTAGCCATCTTTTCATAAATAAACCCTGCCTAATAAAGCTTGCTTGGAGCAGGAGCTATTTAGAGACATTGCTGATAGAATCTGGATGTGTACAGTTGGGCCACCAGTGGGATTTGATAAACTGCAAAAAAGATTATATAAAAATTTATTTAATATATATTATTTCCCCTTTACCAGAATTACAGTTTAAACATGTGCAAGGATCAAAAAATACAGTTACAACCTCTTAAAATAAATGAATGAGTATTTTTATGCCTTTGGCACAAGCAAAGCAGTCTACCCTGGCTGCAGCCGAGCACCACACATATAGGTAGGTCTCTCACTTCTGTAAGTGTTGCTCCATGGAAGTCTTTTGTTGCATATGTCCCACAGTCAGTCAGTGATTCACCTGACAGCACAGCTCCATTCTCAGGAAATAATTAAATATGATTCTCCAGGATGCTCAGATGGCAAATTCTGTGGACCACAGGGCCATTTAGGGTGCCTGTGCATGTCTGCATTGTTATACCTTTGTTGAGTGCTGGCAGTGAAGTCAGTAAGAACTATAAAACGGACTTTAATAAGGGTAGCCTTGCTTCCCAAGTTAAATTCTGTTAATATTGAATATTTACGGTTCATATTTTCATTGACATTCCTTGTTGTTCTTTTAAGAATGCTGAATCAATTGCTCACTTTTTTGTGGAATTTATCATATATTGTAACACTGTGAACTGAAAGTGCGTAATTATTACCTCTTTATAGAACAAATGCATTCAGACATTTTAAAGGAAAAAAATACCAGTATGCTATAAAAATAAATAATTTGTTTTGCTTTTCATAGAATCACAGAAATAGAGGTCGTATAGCTCAGGCTTCCATATAGCAGGCAGGAGCATTGCCAGCACTAGATGAGATCAGCTGCTTAGCCAAATTCTGAAAAACTTCTAATAAAGACTCCATAGAATCTCTAGTAAATCAGCTCCAGGACTGCACGACTCTCCCAGTGGAGAAACTTTTCCTGATATCAAACCTGAACATCCCTAACTACAGTTTGGAGCCACTGGCACGTGTCATAACATTGGGCACTAAAGAATTAGCAATGCCAATACAGTTTACCAGTTGCACTAATTTCCACCTGTGGTCCCACAATTTCTGACAGTTCCTGGCTGTCTTCCAGGTATTTAAAAAAGTAAATAAATTATAATAATCATTGAAAAAATCCAGTAGTCTTTGACACCCCATGCAAAGTCTGAACTTCATGAAAAAAAAAAAAAAAGAAAAAAAAGAAAAGGTGAAGAGCTCTGCTAACTGAAACAAAATTTAGTAAAAAGGATGCTCCAGTACCTTGGACTGGTGAGGTCCACTGCAGCTCTCAGTCTTACTAAGCCTTCTTGTTAGCTCATAAGCAAATCATCTAAATTCTATAGGAATTGCTCCTCATTGTAAAATTAAGCTATAGTTAGCTTTCCTTATCTCAACGAAGTGTTGTGAAGAACAAATATGTTTCTTTTAAAAAGTCTCATAAACTCAGAAAATTCAAAGGTGGAACCATATAACAACCTAAGAGATATAGCTAGAATTTCTTTGAAAATGTCTTAAAGAAACTGCGGTTTTGTTTGGGTTTTGTTTGTTTGATCCCTATGGACAGTAGGAGTTTCACATTTGACTTCACTAAGAACAGCTAAACGCTGGAGTAAAACAGAACAGTGAATCATGCATTACAATGAGAAAGGACTGGCTAAAGGTCAGCATTTGGAAAGCATAAGGACACATCTCCTCAGTTCTTATGATCTGAGAAATAGCCTTGAGCAAACCACTTCTATGCCCTTTCCCTCCTCTTATTGCAGAAGTGGAACAAATACTATCCACCTCTTATAGAAAGTACTGTGTGGAGGACAAGTGTGCCATAAAATCTAACAGTATGACAGTATGACAAAGCCACCAAACACAAATACAGGCAAAAGCATTGAATTACTTAGTTTTATCCAGTCTATTTGTTTGGGTTTTTTTTTTCTTGAATGATGTGTGGGATAACAAGCGCAAAATCACCCACCTCTTAAGCGACATTTTTGTTTAAAGGAGCAAAAGGGTATAGCCATTAGAGCTTTTGCTTTCCCAGGTATTTCAGCAAGG
Organism: Pezoporus wallicus; assembly: GCF_028554395.1. Lineage (NCBI taxonomy): Eukaryota > Metazoa > Chordata > Aves > Psittaciformes > Psittacidae > Pezoporus > Pezoporus wallicus. Next base: position 1,512,922 of record NW_026642654.1, read on the forward strand.
ATTTGATGGCAAGATCACTGACATTCACTTAGAACATTACAAAATACAGGAACTGTGAACACTGTTTACCTTAAGATTTCATGATGTTCAAAGGAGTGTTGGAGGACATTTTGGACAGAAAATAAATGCAGTATATTGCTAACTCCAGAACAATACCATATAGGCCATTACTGAAAAATAAAACTACTGGATATTTGATTAGGATAATGTTAAATATTCATATAGGTTTCCTAGGAGGCAGGAATAATTTTCTGGATTTCCTTTCTTATCTAAGTCTGTATCAGTCATAAACTTTTGTGAAATGTTTCCTTTACATCGCCAAGTAGCACTCAGATGGTATACCTCTTTCATAAAGAGATAATATTCACAGTTATATAACAGAAATAAATAATAGCATCCATCCTGACTGTTTAGACATAAGTTTTTTCAGGACTTTCGAAGACAAAATGGTTGCAGCTGGCACTTATAGGCATTCTGAAAACCATCTTTACTTCCTTAAAAGACAAGTCCAGTTTAGATTTATATTCTGTTAGCTTAACTCTTTCTGAACAGTTCCTTTAGCTGACGTCATAAAGGTAACTTTAAGGAATAATTCTTCTAAGCTGCACTTCCATGAAACAATAAAATTATTATTTTTCATCTGCCTTTATGATCATGAATACTCAAAAGTAAATCAACGTTTTCCTCATCCAGACATACAGCAAGATCACAGCACAGTAGTGAAACATGCTCTTGGGTCTGATTGCAATGTGGTTCTGCAAACACCAACAGAGCACTATTTTTTATTGAATGAAAATCTTGCTGTCAGCATCAGACCACAGCAACTGGCAAACTGTGGAGGGAAAGAAAAGGGACATTTCTAATCAAAGAGGTGGAAGATTAAACTGAAGCAATCCTGAGTAACATGTCATGAATTAAAGATAACTAAAATATTTTATTTTCAATTGACTTCTTCAATAACACATACCTGTATTCCCAACAATTTCTGAGTTGTTTAAATCTGATTTTTGCAAGAACTTTTTTTGTGTGTGTTATTTGTATTTGCCTATTTGCCTTTATTTTCCCTAGAGCTCTTGAATTCAGCATATAATAGGAACAAAATAGTGAAAGATATATGTCAAAGATAAGAAAGTCCTGATACGGAAAGGCAAACGATAAACAGCCAATGTATTTCTTGACTGACAAAGTGCATATCTCCTTTGGTATTTATCATGGTTAAACCTAGACAGCAGCTTGTGCAGTCTTCCCCCCCCCCCAAGATGGATAGGGAAGAGAACTGGAAGAGTAAAAGTAAGAAAACTCATGGGTTGAGATAGATGGGTTGAGAAGTAAAGGAGAAGCTGTGCATGCAAGCAAAGCAAAACACTTGCCATCAACTGGCAGGTGTTTAGCCATCTCCAGGGAAGCAGGGCTGAATCACTAGTCACTGTTACTTGGGGAAACAAACACCATCACTCTGAATATCCTCTTCCTTATTCCCTCAGCAAATCCAAAATACAACCCATACTTGCTACTATGAAGAAAATTAACTCTATCCCAGCCAAAACCAGCACTGTCCAAAAAGATTGCTAAATTCAACATCATGCTCCAAATCCATGCAATTGCAGTCCTCATTAATGTATTTCTCACAGAGGGAGGGTGCACTGTTGGATTTATTTTATTCATTGGATAGAGGAAACATTGATATTCAAGAAAGATAAATTGTCAAATGATTTGTAACTTTTACTAAATAATTTGAAATTTGAAAATTAATCACCTTAATCGTTGAGTTACAGGAAAAAAGCCACTATTTGACCATGTCTTTTCCCTGAATAGCACCTGTAACACCTAATAAATCTATCAAAACCTCAAAATATTCTGTTTCAGGAATGTTAAAGTTGTGTCTATAATTGTTTCCAGTTTAAAGATGTGGACACAGTACTAATCCAGTTCTTCCTAAATTCCCAGATATTCTTGCCTGTTTGATTTTCTGGTGCATGCAAAATATTCCAACAAAACAATAAATAATATTAGGCTCTAATTCAGAATATTTCTCCACTTTGGGGACTGGTTTAGAGGAAAGGACAAATTTGGCTTCAGTGGTGGAGGAATCCATGGGATCTTCTGGTACTGAGATGAATTCCATTTTTGAGACAGTCTAAACCCTGTCATAAATCACAATTGCTTGTTTTGAGAACCACTAAATCGAAGTTCTGTGTGTGCAAGGATGTTTGTTATACAAGAGATTAAATATTTACAGAGCAGTAGCTACATTCTCAAAGTTATGTCAACACTGAATAACACAGAGTTAAGGCAATTTAAAAGTTTCTGGTCTTTTAGTCTTCTTTCGGAATAGGATATTATAACAACTTAGTTGGCTAGGTCTTCTTGCTTATGTTGAATACTGCAGATTGATTATTGTGTATAAAATGTTATCCTATTGTTATAAAAACTATGGTTTTTTGCCTATAAAAATACACATATATATAAAATTAACCTCTAAGGTATTTTGATAATCAATTTTAAAAGGGAGCTTTGCTCTCTCTCACTCCTGATTTTAGTGTGATAAAGAATTAATTGTAAGCAACTGCTGCAGAATCTGGTCCCTGGTTAATTCTCCTGTTGATTAACTTTCTCAAAACTTCTCCTCAATTATATATGGTAAATGGCACTTTCAATGTGTGCAGGTGACACTTTCAAGGTGTACTTGCTGACCGGCTGTTGGATGATGAGGGGGAGCAATTTTGCTCAGATGGTGGGCCTATTGCCTTCTAATTCCTGCTCCCACCAGTACATGACTGTCAATGTCTAGCTGCTCAATTTCAGCAAATTCAAATTCTGTTCCCATTTCAGTTCCTACTGATAATGTCAAAGGAACCCATATGTTTTAACATGATTCACTACAATAAGTAAGATAAACAAGTGAAATCCTGTATCCAGGAAAATCCCCATTTTAGAGTGCTTAGCACTGCATCATTTACAAAACAAATATTTTTTCCAGTGATGATTTTTTTTATTATTACTACTCCTTTTTTATTAGATGTATGAATCCTAAGGCCACTTTTTTTAATATGGACTTTTTTCTCAGGCACAGGCATCTTATGCTCCCTACATGAAGGAAAGCAATTTAGAATTACATTGAAAGTCATAGCCAATGGCAATGAAACATGTTAAGTTTGCCACAACAATTTCTGACTATAAATCATGTCTTTTTCTAAGTGAAATTTGCATTTGTTCAAATGCAAAAGGATTGGCATAATTCACCAACTAGCGTTTATAGGGGAGTGAATTAACTGTCTTACTTCCAAAGCAGAACCACAACCTCCAACTTATTATTTTATTTTTTAAAACCTGTGCAATTTCCCAGTTATGATTACTTTTTTTCCAAGTTGCTGACAATCCCTCAGGCTTAAGATATGAAAAACATAATCTAACTGATAATTAATTCACGATTTGTTTTCTTCCCTGCATTCAAGATAAGAATTAGGTGATTGTGAGAATAGTCTCACTGAAACCCACAGGAATGCTACAAGGGGGAAGCATTGCCAAATGGTTAATGGCACTACTGCCTCATTTCAGTGCTTCATTTAAAGAACATGTGGATTTCCACCAGCCACCTTGGAATTGAAAATTTCAGTTTCCATTGCCAAATTTCTTCAGTAATCCTGTATCTGCATTAGTATTGTGTTTAATGAGTTGGATGTAGGATCAGATGTGTTAGCTATATAGATCACTTTTAGTAATTTAAGCTCCACTCATTTGCACCATAAATGAAACTCTTGTGTGAGCATAGAGGGAAAACTTAATTTCCATTCCAGCTGCAATAATATCTGCAAAGACTATAAATTTGAGATTTGCAATCATCAAATGAACAGCTGCATTAAGAAAGAAGCATGTGTGAATATATCAGGATAGCTGAGAAGTGTAAATTCAAAAGGTCTAAAACTCTCAATTCTCATTTATTTTAATTTATTTATTCAATGGGAATACAAATTCTGGTCATGTTTGGACTAATTCTTGATCTCATCAAACTCTGAGAAGCCAAAATAACTCCAGCATTTATCCCTGACAGAATGATGAAATTGGAAGCTGGAATTGCTTGAAAGTCTTAGTTTTGCTTTAGATAATTTTTTTTTTCTTAAAATAATAAGACTTTACAGCTGTTAGCTCATGAACCCAACAGCCCAGACACCTCAATAGATGACCGATAAATTATGTCATGCTAGCTGACGTAGTAACTTTTCCTGTATTCTTAGCTCTCAGCATCTGCAAGGCTTAGATCAATGTGCAACAAAAGAGGTTTTGATAAAATTGTACTCCTTTCAGGTTAAGGTCATGTCCATGAACAGTCACCAAAGGTCAGATGCACAGTAACTTCTTAAATGCACAGTAACTTCTTAAATGGTGGCACTTGCTCACATGTGTAAGCAGCTCTAGAATTATGTTACCTTGTCTTTGCTTCCTTCAGTTAAGGGTGACCTTGTCCCTTGCTATATGTGAAATATGTATAATAAAGCTGTAATTATAACTGTATGTGAAAAAATAATTTGAAGATTTGGACTTCATACCTTTTGTATGTCTGGAAACATTTCAGGAATGCTAGGAATGAAAGTTAACATGAACTTTCAATGACTGCTAAATAATTATTTTTCATGGACCCCCCCAAAAATGTGCCCTAGATTTTATACCTTGTATTAATCATCCCCCACTTGTGCAGTCAGGAGAAAACTCTCATTATTCAAGCTACAATGGTACTACATTGGTCTGTCACACGTTGCTCCAGTAAAATCAAATAATTAAATCAGATAATCTAATATTTTCCTCAAGTGATGCCAAAATGATAGGAATTGTGTGCGCCATTCATCACAGAAGAAACATTCCTCTTCCATAAAGATATGACTCATCATGGATGGAATTCATACTTTGCAGAATAGTATGGTCATAGCTACTGATTAAGTCTTAGCTAAGCTTAAGTTACAGGGATGAAGGAACATATGCTTATGAATTATGTGACATTAAACCTATGAACAATTCTACCTGTTCTTTTTCTTAAAAAAATAAAGCAAAATAAAGCCATCACTAATGGACATGCTTTTGAGGTACTACTTTGCAGTTTGAGTGTGTTTTAATTCAGATTTGTAACATTAGTTATGAAGTTTCTGAGGTAAAGAATTATTTAATCCAAATTCAGACTGGCAAAGGCTTTTAGACTACCAGACATACATGCAGAGATCTGCCTGTGTTTCCAAAGTCTAAAAGTTCTTGATGTATAATTTTAATGCCAGAACTGCATGAAAGCAAGCTCATAAAATTTAAATGGGTTGCAGAAATGTGAACTCCTTTTAGAGCATTCTGTCCAAATATAATTAGTTTGGATTAAAGCTAGTTTTCTTCTCCTCATAAAACCTGTAGCAAAATAAGTTAAAACATACACATGCTCAGCACTGCAGCTTGGCTGTCTCTACCCAGTCACATTTGATCTGTAGTATAGTAAGATGCTCCTGGCAAACTAAAAGAGTTTATTTTTTACCACTTGAAAGATGCCATTACATCAGTAAATTTTCTGCCACCTCCACATATTTTTACAACCCTCTGACAGTATTTCATACACAGTTTGTCATGGCAGTGTTTCAGACTTGGATTCAGCTTCAATTTAGACTAAGCTGAACGCTAAGTAGGTTGTCTTCACCTGCTCTCTGCATAGTCAGAGGAGACATAATCTGTGTGAGAACTCTGTCTCATATACATACTCAGGGACCTACACACATCAAGTCACAAGAGGTATATTCAGGTGCCTTGCATTTCTTCTCTGACAATCTGAACACAAGTAGTTCAAATTGCTTAGACCAGACATCTAACTTCAGGGAAATAAAGTTATAGAAGATAAATCTGACTTTCCATATCTGTTTTCAGTCAATAGCCATGAAGAGTAACACTCCTAAATTTTGTCTTACAGGAATATAGGCAATTACTATGTTTAATATTCTTACTGTAACTTGCCTCAAAGTAAAAATTACACTTGGTCTATATTAATTGATTCAAACTCAGTGCTATGTACAAACCAACCACTCATTTTCTCATGTGGAATAATATTTGTTGCTTGCCAGTGTAAGATCTTTGCTGATGTCCAAAATGAGATTCATTGCACTTGTTACATTTCTCTTCAGAAACAAGAAATAGAATAGGCTATTTCAGTTGGAAGGGACCTACAACAATCAACTGCCTGACCAATTCAGAGTTGACCAGAAGTTAAAGCATGTTATTAAGGGCATTGTTCAAATGCAGCTTAAACATAGACAGGGTTGGGACATCGGCCACCTCTCTAGGAAGCTTATTCCAGTGTTTGATCACACTCTTGATAAAGAAATGCTTCCTAATGACTAAACTTCCCTTTGAACTGTTTGCATGTGTCCTATCACTGGATGAGCAGGGGAAACATGCTATTGCCCTCTAAGCAGCAACTCAGAAGCTGGAGACTTCAGTTTTCTTGCCATGTACAAAATAAAAACTATACCCCTGAAAAAGAAACCGATAACCATTCAGTATGAATATACAAAGCTAGCATCTTAATTTTTGATATTACAGAATGCTTATATTTATTAGTTCTTTGGTTAGGCAATATTCTGAATGCTTTAAGGCATTTACACTAATGAGTATAAATACATTATATGTTAGGGGATTTCAGCTAGAACTGCATCTAAATTTATGCAATAGAGAGAGACAATGGTAAAAATAAATCTCAAACTACCGTGTATGAAGTTAAAAAGTTTCCCATTGGCCACCAAGCTTTGCAGTGGAAAGACCTGAGTTTGCCACTAATGTAAAGCCTGAAAGATTCATAATGTGAATCTTAATCTCTTGGCATATCTTCAGAGATTTTTGTTAAAGACATAGGAAGGTAAGAGGTTTGAAGGGTGTGCTTTGTCGTGAGTATGTGGGCTGGGGACATACTTTGTCCCCACTCCAAATGTGGAAACGGCATCTTTTTCACTTAAAGTGGAGCTTTCCTTCAATGAATAAAATGAAATCACAAGTTAAGTGTGCATGTACCAAAAGGTTATATACAGACAGTAACTAGAATTTAAGCACTGACAGAGTTGGAATGCAGCACGTAACATAGCAAGATTACTTACACTTTTCAGAGCATTTCCGCTCATCATCCTGCTTGGCAGCAGATGGAGGTGAGGGACAGGTTAGTTTTTGTTTATGAACATCACAATGGAGAAGGCACAGCGGCATCAGAGAGCTTTGAAGCACTGTAATCTGCAGCCATATGCGTATGCTGGAGCAATACTTTGTACCACCTCAGTTTATAGCTTAGCCATAATTAGTGGCATTGTTAAAAAAAAAAAAATATAGGTCCTTATTCCGCCCGCCCCTGACAGATAATTAGTTACTTCTCAATGGTAGATTTATACATAAAGCTCCATAGGTTATTCTTCAGCATACAAAGATAAAGATGTCTCTGTAAAAGTTTGAATTATTTTTGTACACATACAGTTAGCATACAGCTTCATGTAATCAGCAAATATCAACATGCAGAGATCTTACACACACATATCTAAATAGCTGGATGCACAGAGGAAATAAAATGTTGCTTGACCTTGGTTTTCAAAAAGGTTTTTGCTGTTCTGTTGGGTGAGTGGTGAAGGGAAGTTCCTCCCTTTTCAAGCTTAGCATTGGTCTACAAGTACAGAAGTAAAAGGTCCATGGTTTTACCCTTTTTACTGAGTCCATAGAGATCATTTGTCCTCTCCCAAATTGAAGTATTGAATAGAGAATGGCAAACCTAATGGTTTAGGTGTGGACTGTAGAAAATCAATCTAGAAAAAACAGTGTGTACCTTCATTCATAAGAGGTTAAAAAGAGAAAAAGAAAAGTTTGCTCGATTGGTTCCCTGGAGGTTTAACAAAGCTATTCCACAAGGGCAAGTCCTGAGAGCTCAGCTGGTGCAGCACTGCTGGGACTGATGCCAGGAAGGCACTTAAAGCAGAGCCAGAGCACAAATATAGGACTGTGTCCCTCGTGCCACAGCAGAGTGAAACACATTCTGCATGGCCAGCTCTTCCAGGAATACTTTTGTAGAGAAACTAGTGCTTTATTTTGAGAAAAATATCTGAAGGTAGCAGTGGTGAAATGTTCTCTTTTGTGTGAGTTTTACTGCAGCAACAAAAACATTACCTTGCTTGAATTTTGTTATGTATTGTTTCTTAGAAAAACCCTACATAATAACTCTTAACGACCAAAGACTGAGTGCCCTCTTAAAAATTAATTACTAGGAGAAGAAGACCACAAAGAGCTAAAGGCAATAAGCCATATGGATAGTAGATAGACTGATGAAAACTTCTTGGCAGAGAAGTGATTCTGGTGCTTTACATGTCACCTTCAGTATTAACCTTGAATAATGAGCTGAATGTGGATTTGTTTTAAGCTTTTTTGCCTTTTGTCACTAGCCAGCAAAGCATGTTTGTGCTTGTTTCACTGAATAAAACAAGAAAAATCTTACATCCTAGTTCTGAGATTCTCCTTCTTATCTCTCACGAAGAGAAGAAAAGGCAAAAACTGTGTTCTTATGCCAATTTTCTGATTTTCTGCATGGCCTTAAATTACACTCAGTCCTAGCAAATTTATCGTGTCCTGTACATTAATTTACTAGGTATTACCATCTCATCAAAAACATTGATGTTAAGAAGTAAAGGGGAAAAATATAAGTCCCTAAAGAATGTGTGGTGCTATTTAAGGCATCCTAGAATATGTAAGAACCTTGGAGCAGAGCTCCCAGCAGAAATGCTAGAAACCACTGTGGAGATTCCAGCCCTCTTGAAAGTTACCTGGAAGCCAGGAAAATGATATTTTAGGGCACCAGTTAGGCACCTGAGTTTTATCAAAAATATACTTACCTCTGTAAAGTAAGATAGAAGTTCAGGCTTTGCTATATAAATTAAATAGATGCTGAAGTGGAATTACATAATGACATTGGTATGTAATCTTAATATTTAGATGGGAAAAGCTGATAAATCTATTGTGTTTATTGAATTTCACGACAGTGTTTGTTAGGAATTGTGGGATGAACGTCAGAGCTAACTCTGCTTCCCAGAAAAGCAGGTGGCAATAAGAGATTGCATAAGTTTTACTTTTCAAAAGAGAGGTCAGAAGCACTCTGCTTTGGTAATGGAGAGTGAGGAGGTTCTCCCTTGTATTCAGTAAATCACTGACTACCCCATCCACTTGGGAGGAATTTTTATTTTTCAGGATGTGCTTCACTCCATCATGGGTTTCATAGTTTGCCAGCCTGAAGAAGATATAAATCTGTTTTTTCTACCTACCTGGAGAATGCATCTGGCTGTTTTGCAAAAAGAAACTGAATCTTATGGGGCTGAGAGTGCAAGCATCTGGAGATAATAAATGGTAAGACCTGGATTAAAGCTTTTGTTGTAAGGGTTACAATGTATTTTTACCCATATAGTATGCATAAGCAGCCTTTTAGGTAGCTATAAGAACCTATAGTTCCCTGTTCAGATCCTAAATTACCACTCAGTGCATTGACAGACAGGGTTTCTATACTGGGCACAGAGTGTGTTATATAATAATTTATTGGAGAATTTAATGGATTTGTCTAAAATTGACTTAAATATCCTGCAGAATTTCCTTCTAAAACTGCCCAGCATTTTTAATTTGAGCTGTTTGTCACATTAATAAATTCTAAAGATAGTTTTAATCTTATGTTTCACTCTGGCATAGTATTTCTTTTATTATTGCTTTCAAGCTTAAAATGGCACAAAGGATAAATGAACATAAACACAGGGTGAATATCAGCCCATTAAAAGGTTTAAATACCTCCTAAAAATACTGCAGAACATTGACTCTTGATGAATTTCAGGAGGAGATTACTTTTAATTGGATATATTGCCTGCTATATGTTTGCAAATGGGAAAAAAAAAGTGGCTAAAGGTATACCACATCCATAATACAACAATTCAATTATTGTATTTCAAGCAACTATATTTTACATTTAAATTTTATATAATACATATAATTGTATATATGTGTGCTTATATAATATATTAGTATTTTGTAATGTGTTTTATGTGGTTAGATTTCCTTCTAGAAGAGAATAATCTTTAACCCATAGCTCACACTTAACAACATAGAAAGTTTAGCCCATAAGTAAAATTTATCAAGTTTTATCATCATAACAATAGAAAAATGTGATACTGTTAACAATAAAATCTTTAGGTGAAGGTTATTTTTATGACCACATAATTCTGTAAGAGTTTTCTTTTTTATTTTAATGGGCATTCAAATATTTTTTTTTTTGTTCCTGCATGTGGTTCTTAAACCTACTGCACACTTGTAATTCTTTATAACTACCTACTGAAGTTAACTCTCCCTCAAGAATATTTGGGAAATTGTCCTCAGGAAAAAAAACAGAAGGAAGGTGTAATTTCGTGATTCCTTCGCTTGATCTTCTGCAGCTGTAATAAAGCTCCACCTTGACTGCTAGATAACACTGCTATATGCCTATAAGTAAGAGGAAAAAATCCTAGCAGTGCTAAAGATTTTGATAAACAAAAGTTGGGGGACTTTTTTACAAAATCAAAACACAGGGAGAAGACATGAGAGTGTTTAGTGGCTTAGGATGGCAAACTGAATAAGGGTTAAGTGGCAATATTGTTGGGCCAACACCGTGAATTCCTTTGTTTGCTCCCTAAATAACACTCAGGTGCTGTTTAGGTGCTTAAAGTACATCAGGCCATTGGCAAGCAGCACTGAGAAAAACTCCAGATTTGCTACTTAGAATCATAGAATCACAGAATAGTTAAGGTTAGAAAGGACCTTAAGATCATCCAGTTCCAACCCCCTTGCCATCGGCAGGGACAGCACACACTAAACCATGTCACCCAAGGCTCTGTCCCACCGGACCTCGAACATGGCCAGGGATGGAGCATTCACAACTTCCCTGAGCAACCCATTCCAGTGCCTCACCACCCTCACAGTAAAGAATTTCTTCCTTATATCCAATCTAAAACTTCTCCTGTTAAAGTTTTAACCCGTTATCCCTTGTCCTATCACTACAGTCCCTAATGAACAGTCCCTCCCCAGCATCCCTATAGCCCCCTTCAGATACTGGAAGGATGCTATGAGGTCTCTATGCAACCTTCTCTTCTCCAGGCTCAACACCCCCAACTTTCTCAGCCTATTTTCAGATGGGAGGTGCTCCACTCCCCTGATTGTCCTCGTGGCCCTCCTCTGCCCTTGTTCCAACAGTTCCATGTCCTTTTTATGTTGAGGACACCAAAACTGCACACAATACTCCAGGTGAGGTCTCACAAGAGCAGAGTAGAGGGGCAGGATCACCTCCTTTGGCCTGCTGGTCACGCTCTTTTTGATGAAGAGCGAGATACTGTTGGCTTTCTCGGCTGTGAAAAAGATGTTGAACAAGACTGGTCCCAGTGCCAGTCCCTGAGGGACACCACTCGTTACTGGTCTCCAGCCGGACATTGAGCCATTGACCACAACTCTTTGTGTGCGGCCAGCCAGCCAGTTCTTTATCCACTGAGTGGTCCACCTATCAAATTGATGTCCTAGAGACAAGGATGTCATGCGGGACAGTGTCGAACACTTTGCACAAGTCTAGGTAGATGACATCAGCTGCTCTACCCCTGTCCATCAGTTCCGTAGCCCCATCATAGAAGGCCACCAAATTGGTCAGGCAGGATTTCCCCTTGGTGAAGCCATGCTGGCTGTCACCAAGAACCTTCTTGATTTTCATGTGCCTTAGCATGCCTTCCAGGAGAATCTGCTCCAAGATTTTGCCAGTCACAGAGGTGAGACTGACTGCTCTGTGATTCCCCAGGTCATTCATTTTCCCCTTCTTGAAAATGGGGCCTATATTTCTCTTTTTCCAGTCATCGGGACCTTCACCTGACGGCCATGATTTTTCAAATATGATGGACAGTGGCTTAGCAACTTCATTCGCCAGCTCCACCAGCACATGGATTTCATCAGGTCCCATGGACTTGTGCATATTCAGGTTCTTAAGATGGTTTCGAACCGGATCCTCTCCTACAGTGGACCAAAGGTCTTCATTCTCACAGTGCCTACGTCTGCCTTCCAAGATGTGGGTGGTGCGGTCAGAGCATTTCCCAGTGAAGACTGAGGCAAAGAAGTCATTCAGAACCTCAGCCTTCTCCAAATCCAGGGTAGCCAGTTCTCCTGACAGCTTTTGGAGAGGGCCCACATTGTCCCTAGTCTGTCTTTTATTTCCAGTGTACCTATAGAATCCCTTCCTGTTATCTTTCACATCCCTAGCCAAGTTTAATTCTAACTGGGCCTTTGCTTCCCTAACCTGGTTCCTAGCTTCCCAGACAATATCCCTGTATTCTTCCCAAGCCACCTGTCCTTCCTTCCACATTTTATAATCATTTATTTTCCTTCAGATTTTCTTTAGCAGCTCCTTATCCATCCAAGGAGGTCTCCTGGCCCTCCTAGTGCTCTTCCTTCTAGTCGGGACACAACACTCCTGATCTTGTAGCAGCTGATCCTTGAATATCAACCAGCAGTCTTGGGCCCCCTTGCCCTCTAGGGCTATATCCCATGGAACCTTACTAAGCAGGTTCCTGAAGAGGCCAGAATCTGCTGTCTTGAAGTCCAGGGCAGTGAGCTTGCTGCACACTCTTCTCACTGTCCTGAGCATCTTGAACTCAACTATCTCATGATAGCTGCATCCAAGGCTGCCCTGGAGCGTCACATTTCCTACGAGCCCTTCCCTGTTGGTGAGCACGAGGTCAAGCACGGCACCTCTCCTTGTCAGCTCCTCTATTACTTGCAGAAGGAAGTTGTCTTCCACACAATCGAGGAACCTCCTGGATTGCTTGTGCCAGGCCGTACTATCCCTCCAATACGTATCAGTGTGGTTGAAGTCCCCCATGAGAACAAGTGCCTACGAGCGTGAGGCTGTTCTTATCTGTGTGTAGAGTGCTTCATTCACAGATTCCTCTTGATCAGACAGTCTGTAACAGATCGCCACAGTAATGTCTCCCTTTGCTGTTCTCCCTTTAACCCTGACCTACAAACTCTCTATGGACTGCTCACCTGTCCCCAGAGAGAGTTCCATACTCTCCAGCCTATCCCTAACATAAATAGCAACTCCCACTCCCCGTCTGCCGGGCCTGTCTTTCCTAAAAAGCCTGTAACCTTCCATTCCAACACTCCAGTCATAGAAGCCATCCCACCATGTTTCTGTGATGCCTGTTATATCATACCCCCGTAGACATGCACACATCTCTAATTCCTCTTGTTTGTTCCCCATGCTATGGGTCTTTGCATAGAGGCATCTGAGCCGAGCTCCAAATGAAGCTGCTGCAAGCATTTATTATAGGTGCTGGCAACTGACTGGCTGTGTTGGGATGGAATGGTGCCCACCTACCCCAACACATCTAGTTTAAAGCATCCTTGACCAGCCTTGCAATCCTCCTACCAAAACCACTTTCCCCTTCAGCTCCACCAGCACCCAGTAGACCTGGCCTAATAAATTGAGTTCCATGTTTTAGATACCCAAACCCCTGACTATGGCACCACCCTTTTAACCATTTATTAACCTGGCCAATCCTCCTAGCCTTTTTAAGGTCCTCCCCTTTATCCTGAAAAATTGACAAAAAGACAATCTGATCTCCAGAGCCCCTAACCACCTCTCCCAGGACTCTGTAGTCCTTCTTCATGTTCTCCAGGCTACTGCTATCTATATACCTAGCACTCACATTTATCACTAGAAGTGGGTAATAATCCGTGCGACTTACTAGAGCAGGCAGACTCTCTGCAACATCCCTGATCCATGCCCCCGGTAGGCAACACACCTCCCTTGAGACTGGGTCAGGCTGACAGATGGGTGCCTCTGTGCCTTTCAAATTACAGTCCACTACTGCTACAACCCACCACTTTTTCTTGACAGCACCAGTAGAGAGCTTCTTTACCAGTGCATCAGCCGGTTTTTCATGGCACGAGTGCGTTTCCTCATTAGCCCCCTGCAGGACAGCAAAGCGGTTCTGAGTGGGGACAACAGATTTAGGAGGAAGCCTCTTGCTTTTAATTGTCCTCTTCCTTCTTTTTTATTGTTTTTTTGTTGTTGTTGTTGCTGTTTCCCAGCTTCCCGGGTTAACGGCCTCCTTCTTTCGTCCATGAGATACAATGGATGCTTGAGGCCCCTGCACAGTTTGGGCCTGGAGCAAGCAGTCCTGCTTCCTCTCAGCTTCCTTGACATGTTTCAGCCTATTGACAGCATCCCGCAGCTCAGCCACCTGCTGCAGGAGGACCTCCACCAGGGTGCACCAAGTGCAGCCCTGCCCATTGTGCACCCTCCCTTCACAAGACCTGTGCAGTCACTCTCTACACACGGAGCTCTGCACTGCATTCTCCCCTCTCAAATACTTGTTCCCATGTATTTTAGGAAATAAGAGTTTAATCCATAAAATCAGATAGATAATGCATAGAATCAGATGCTTCTAATCTACTATTACTGACTTCCATTTAGCACCATTAATTAACTCTGAGTGAGGAACTGACTTGGTTTTTATAGAGCATTGTAATTTTTCCCTTCTTGATGAGGGCTTCCTTGTTGTAGTGCTGCTTTTGAAAGCTGTGCTGAAGAATTACTGTGAGTCTTCAGTGCTTGGACAGAGAGTTATTCTCTTTCAATTTGAGGCTCAGAAATAGGCTATTGTATTCACTTAGTGCTGATTTAAGAAGCTAAGGTATGTCTCACTGACACCAGTGGAAATATTCTCACAAATTTCGTAAAAGGGGAATTATGTCCCAGAGAGCACAGGAAGGTGTGAGGAGCTCTCCGGCAGAAATAACTCTTGCCACTGATTCCAGTAGGAGAAAGCAAGCACTAGTTATTCATTTATAATCAATCAAGGTCTAAATATACACGCAATGAATTGTATGCCTCTGTTAATGGGTTATTATTTGGCAGTTTTTTCATCTACAGTCTAGTTCAGAACATAGCCATAATAAACTTTTTTTCCATTTTAAACTTTTCTGTCCTAACCACAAATCATTCCAACTGAGAAATATGAACTGATAAATCTGTCTCTCTTGTTACTATACTCAATTGATTAGTTCTGCTTCATCTCACAAGGGATGTATATGAAGAAGTACCTTTTTTTGGTAACTACGTGTAATCGATTGTAGGTTGAAAATACTATTGAGTGCAAATGTAAAATTTTTATCCGATTAATTTGAAAAGTAAAATAAATTCTATTTTGCAGGTTCAGATACAGTCATGACCATTAGAAAATCTCATCATTCAACATGTGTTTTAAATTTTCCTGCATTTTTTGTAATGTTAAGGATGAAAATGCTTTTTTACAGTGGACATCAAAGCCAACTGACTCATAACCATCCTAGGTGGGAGGATGATTAGGACTTGGTAAGTAAACTGGGACAATGATGAATTTAGTGACAGGGCAATTCTTTATCTGTAATGCAGACAAAATTGTGCTTTCCCATAATAATTTCCTGCTGGATATTTGACAAATTGAGAACTGATTTCAGCTTAAGGACTCATGCAACAGCTTTGTTGTGTATGGTAGAAGTTTTCTTATGGGAATGCCACAGCCTTAGAGTTTGTTCCTATCTATGAAATCACGTAGTGTGAATTGGTTATATTTCAGGACATGCTATAGAATCCATTTTTTCACCAGACTTTTCCAATGAAGAAGTTTTTGAAGGCACTAGAGTGATCTGTAATCATTAAAGAATTATTGTTGAGGTGACGAAAGAAAGGGAATGGGGTTTGTGATGGATTACCTGGGATTCCTTCACTTTGAGTATAATTTTATTTTGTTGTGGAAACATGGAGATACGGGCCCTTTCAGAAGCCTTTATAAAATCAGTGCAAACTTAGAAAAACAAAACCATGGATGGGCTAAAGCGTTTTGCTCACAGTATTATAGATTGCCAGCAGCAAAATTTGTGAGGATTTTCACTTGAAAAGCCAAATTCATTCTGTGATGAAAACTGGCCCTACTTCACTCTCAGTTTTCCATCTGCACTATTCACAGTACAACTTACCGAAGCCTCCCAATCACACAGTTGCAGAAGCAGCTGCTGTCTAGAAAATAAAATACTTTAAAACCTCAGCTGAGGACCCTAAAAGAACCAGATAAAATAAGGATCCAGTTACCAGCCAATGTAGCCCTTAAGTAACTTCTGGTCTTGAGGATGCTCTGAATTACTCCAACCTATAACGAGACCCAAAAAGTTTAAAATTCTAATATCACCAAGCACAGGGGCATCTCAAGCCTTCTCTCTTCATCATTATAACCTTGCTTGTGATATATTTTCTGTCAACAGTGTCAATAGTCCAACCATTAACCCATCACTGCCAAGTCACTAAAGGATGTCCTTAAGCACATCTGCACTTTTACATATCTTCAGGGATGGTGCCTCAACCAGTTCCCTGGGCAGCCTGTTCCAATGCTTGACAATGCTTTCAGTGAAGAATTTTTTTCCAATATCCAATCTAAACCTCCACCGGCACAAGTTGAGGCCATTTCCTCTTGTCCTATTGCTTGTTACTTAGGAGAAGAGACCAACAGAGAGAATAAGAAGGGTAAAAGTGAAAAAACTTGTGGGTTGAGATAAAGACAGTTTAAGAGGTAAAGCAAAAGCCATCCATGCAAGCAAAGCAAAACAAGGAATTCATTCACCACTTCCTATCAGCAGGCAGGAGTTCAGCCATCTCCAGGAAAGCAGAGCTCCATCATGCATAATGGCTGCTTGGAAAGACAAAAGTTGTAACTCCAAACATACCTCCTTCCATCTTCTTTCCTCAGCTTTATAGGCTGAGGATGACACCATATGCTAAAGGATATTCTTTGGGTCAGTTGGGGCCAGGTGTGTCCCCTCACAAGTCCTTCTGCACCCCCAGCCTGCTCACTGGTGGGATGGTGTGAGAAGCAGAAAAGGCTTTAACTCTGTATAAGTGCTGCTCAGCAATAATGAAAAGATCCCTGAATTATCAACACTGTTTTCAGCACAAATGCAAAACAGCCCCAGTGCAGCTACTATGAAGAAAATTAACTCTACCCCAGCCCAAACCAGCATGCTACCCTTTAAATACTGGAACATGGTGATAAGGTCTCCCGTGAGACTTCTCAAGGCTGAACAAACCCAGTTCTTCCTTAAATGGCAGGCTTCTCAGTCTGTTGATTGTCCTCGTTGCACATCTCTGGACCCTCTTCAGACTGTGCACATCCTTTTTGTATAGTGGGGACCCAAACTGAGCACAGCATTCCAGGTGTGGCCTAACATGCACTGAATAGAGTGGGATAATGACTTTTTATGTCTGCTAGTGATGCTCTTGTTGATGCATCACAGCATCTTGCTGGATTTCTTTGAGGCAGCAGCACATTATTCACTCATACTGAGCTCACTGTGCACCAGGACACCCAGGTCACTTTCCAAAGAGCTAACCCAAACACTAGATGGAGACCCCCAGGTCTTTTTCTACTAGAACTAATCTAAAACCATAGAAGCATGTTTGTGAAGCTAAAGTATGTTTTAACATCTGTTTTCACTATGAAGAGCTCAGATTTCCAATATTTTGAGGTTTGTGACTTAGCTCTGGTGGTACATTGATGCTAATGTACATGACTGATGCTAATTGAACATGGATAAGGAGCTCATTTTAATTTCTAATATTTGGGCTAATATTTCAACATTCATTCTTTGATAGTCAAGAGACAGTATTTTTTCTTTTGAAATGTAAGAAAGATATTTGTCAATTTAAATTATATTGTCTTTTGGGATTCAATGGACTTCCAACTAACATTTTGGAGAGAGGCACCTAGAGTAAGAAATAGGTCATTTTATATCTCCCAGAAAAGGCTATGGCTCTGATTCACGTTGTCATGTCTAATGTAATCCATCTCTTTCCAAGGCTTATAATTACTATTCATGTACTGATGACCTTGACTTTCTGTTATGTACGATACAATCTTTGGCTTTACAAAAGAAAACAAAAATCCACTCACTAGAAAGAGTGATAATTACACTTTGGGGAACTGCAATCATTTACAGTGCACTCATTTAACTTTTTATAGATACAAATATTCAGCAGAAACTTTGCCAAAAAGGAGAAACCTAACACAATGCTCTTACTTTGACTTTCATCTAACCCAAATTCCCTTGGAGTTTTTTCATTGCCAGCCAACCTTAGGTAATGTGTCCTGACTTTCTAATGACCATTTGACGTAAGCCTGAGCACCTGTGGAGACTTCCCTATGACTGTTGAGATGCATGTTGTTTTATGCTGATGCATGAAGAAACTCTCCAGGTTTTGACTGAAAATCAAGAGACTAAATTAATTACTTTATTACAATTACAATTACAAAGGGATTAAATTGGCACAAAATAAAAAAAAGAAAACCAACAAAACCAAACACACACTAAAACCTCTACTGCAAGCCAAATCACATGCTTTTTAAGACAGAACTTTGATATTTTTTGCAGTTATTCCCAGCTCTGGGGTCAAGAGCCTTCCATAAATAATAAACAATTATTTACAAAAGGACTCTTCATGCTGAAAAGTAGATTGACAATCTAATAAGTTTTCATTACATTTGCATGACTAATTTTAAAACACATCCCACTCATAATGTTATGTTGTGGATGCATATTCTTACTTAGAGTTCACAAAACTTACTATGTTTTTCCTCTACTTGGACAAGTTTGGATTATGGATTTCAAGGGGAAAACAATGTTTTCTCTGTCTTAGGAGATATGTTTCCCTGCGTTTCCCTGTGTTAGCAGTTCTGTGTGGAAATGGCCCCCCCCTTCTTTTAGTGGGAAAACTAAATGGTGGGAAATAACAAATCAATTCTGTCACTTTCGACTCTCTTCCACCTTTCCTTCTCTACCAATGAACCCAAATCCCTGTAACTCACCTCTATCACTGCACTGTTCTGAACTTCTCAATCCCTTCACTGTTTTCTTTACAAGCTCATTCCCTGCCCTTTTCTCCTCCTCTATCAACTGCTTTCCTTGTTTATTTTTTCCTGTTATTTTTTTTTCCTTTCCAGGTGCTGCACTTTCATGTTTTTCCACTCTCCTCTGCAGTCAGTGTCATCCAGTTTCAGGGAGGCCAAATATAACTTCCTAAGAAACTTCGTTGCTTTAGAAATTGGCAACCTTGCACACTCCACGTAAGCATTTGAGGGAAGACATGAGGGTGTGACAAGAAAGGGAACATGGCAAGGGTAAAAAGACACCTCGTATTGTATCCACCAGCTAGGATGTAGCTTTGGGCTTTTGAAATATACATGTTTATATTTGATATGTCTGGGTTTGATCTGTCAAGGCAATAGTAGAACAGTATTTATGTACTAGTAATTACAGTATTTTCCTCCCCTGCCCAGTAGCATAACTATAGTTTATCAGTATTTCCATTACAAAGTCCATTTTTCAGAGCTCAAAAACTCAGCCATTTAAGACTGCATCAGCTCAAAACTAGATATACAAGTTGTCAAAGACTATTAATTCACTTTTCATCTCCATGGTGGAAGGGAAACATTTGTTGGGAGGGTAGGTGATAATTTATGATATTTTATTTTATTTTTGAGCTAAAACTTGATTTTACCTCTGAAACTGAAATGTTGCACATAAATTGTCACTTACATGGGCCAAGCCTTTCAAGATTTTTTGACATAGAACAGCAAAAATATCCAGATAAAAAACACAGCTACCAGCGGTCAGTGTAGAAGTTTTTATCCTTTTTTAGACTACAGAGTTTGTTAGTTTTAGCTGTTGTCCCACTGGTAAATAGCAGGCTATGAGTTTCCTAAGAAGAGCATGTTATGCACAAAACAGGGAAAATAAAAGGGCTTAAATTCTCAATTTAGACCTCTGGGTGCAATTCCATTGAAGTGCTGGACTTGTGTCAGCCTGTGTCACTGGAAATTTTATTTCATGCAGCAAATAGAAGTCAAGACGCTTCTATCAAATTTTCATCCACAACAACTCTTTTCCTTTGCATTAGGGACCCATGAAGGCATGAATTCAAGTGGAAACATCACTGATGTTTAAGCTATTTTACTACAGTGTAGGTGAACTTTGATTTTTTTAGGACTTATTTCTACCACACCTGGAGAGACACCTCAGCTAGCTGTGTGGTCTCTGGTTTTAGTCATGTTTACGATGGGATGGTTAAGTACTCTGTGAAAGTTGGATTCCTTTGAATAAGCACACTTTTTTATGCCTAAGTATTTTCAAGCAGAAGGTGAGGATAAGGGGATATAGCACAGAAGCTGTGAAAGATGTTACAGTTCTTCTGTGATGACAAATTAAAAGTTGAATGTTGCTAGGAAGCAATAACATTGGCCATAGTGTTATGAAAAGGGGAAGAGAAGGGGTGAACCTTCCAGTTTACCAAGCAAGAAGGAACTCTTTGATCTACTTGAAGGACCCAGGTGGAGTCCTTTTTCCCACTAATCTACACCACAGTGTGACAGTGAAAGACAAATCAGCATAGACAAGAAGAAAACTGCCTGAATAAATTATTTTGTTCTGTCACAAATTTGTCCTCAGCAGTTTAATGTTTAATTATACTGCATTTGTTATTATAAAGATGATATTAGACAATAATAAACTATTTAATACATTGAAAACGTTAAATAGAAGGTGCTTATTTTGCATTTACTATTGCTTCCAGAAAAAGAAAACTGAAGAAGTGGCTCCTGGACAAAGGAAAAGTAAGAACAGCAAGAAATGCAAATAGAGTGACTGTGTTTGCTGTCACTAACTGCTAAAAAAAAGCTCACGTTTCATTCACAACCAAATACTGAAGTCACATCTATTCTTCTTTAACAAAAATTAGCTTAGTGATACAAACAATGGATGCCTCAGTTTTCTTCAACTGATTTTAAGTATTTTACTCCGCCACAAAGGGCCAGTTTGCACATGCACCAAAGCACAGTCATTCAGAAGAAGGCCAACAAGAATTAGATATAGTGTGCGTCTGCTTCCTGAGCCAACCTGAACACTATTCTGAAGTTTCTCATTGCAGTAATGTGCTGCCATACAAGAGCCATAGGACTTCAGGCAGCTGGCTACTTCTCTCACAGCCCATCTGCATATTTTGGCATAGAATATATTAACAGATTATCAACCAGTATCAGCCTTTGAGATATGCTGTAACTCACAGAGGAGGTGGAAGCATTGCATTGTATATGAGCTATATGCAATATAGTGTAATATAGGATCACTCATTACAGTTTACAAAACCTTTGAAAGCCCCATAGCAAATATAGACTATCACTGCTAGATGTGATTTAGCTTTCATATGGTTTAATTTGAAAAACACTGTATAAATGTGCATTCATATTTACTCATGGTTCTCATAAAGTTTAATTATAAATAATTTGTGGGAAAAAAAAAAGGAACATAAATGGCTTCAGTTTCTTCAGCACTTTGTTGGAAAAATGTCTTACCTTTTTTCATACCACAGAGCTGTCAAAGGGAAATGACAGTAAAACCAACAAACCACTCATTTTTACTAAATGCTAATGGGAAAATATCCAAACTAGCTAAATACTGTCACCTATCAAATACTATAAAACCTATAGACTGTATAGAATGCAAACTGTCATAGTTCAGTTGCAAAATCCCAGTGAACTGTCAGAGCAAATTTTCAAACCAGAAAATATTCATTTTGGACTTTGACACAGTTATTTCATGTCAAAGCATTGTGGTCAGGAAGTTCCTTTCTGAATAGGGTTTTATTAGTCTTTATATTTCATATGCATGCTATGCAGAATATATAATTGTGGAAAATATGAGCCTTCTCTGAAACTGCTAACCAAAACTATTTTCCACTTAGAATAAATTCATCTCACTCAGCATTAGTATCTGAAAATGTGTGCATCTAATCTAGAGAGTTGTTTAGATTTTCCTTTTACCCAGTGGACAGAAATAGAAATCTCAGTGTTCTTCATTTTAGCTTCATAATACCCTTCCCTCATGAAAGAGTACATTTTACTCCATTAGTAACTGACTTCTAAAATAACCAGAGAGCTTAGACTAGGTGCTTAACTGTAAGACAGGTAAAGTTAGGTTCACATGCACCATCCTGGTCACATGAGATTTCCAGGTATGCAGCCAGGCTATCAGAAACTAATCTAAGAGATTCTACTATCAAGATGATACAGCAGTAAATTTTATACCTCTAATAGTGGCTTAAGGCCAATTTAGAATATTTTGATTGGTGCTGTTACTCAAATATGGGGCAAATTTTCAAATATGGCTTGAATAATATTTTTTTCAACACAATCCTGTGACACAACATGAAATAATTTATAAAAAACAAGTTTCATGGGGTTGAAGACTGTCTCTGAGTATGGCTGAGAATGCTTAAGAAGTCACATGAAAAATAGAACAAGTAGATGTTGAAACTTTCCTCTTATGCCTTCACACCTTCCAGCAAGTTGTGGCTCAGTGATTTCATCAGTCAGAGGGACTTCATCTTTAAATGGACATTTCTTGGTCAAATCATGACATAGAAGATTCACTGAAATGCTGAAGGGTTGCTTTTTGCAGCAGAATTCCTCTAAAGTGTTTGTTTCCACAGTGCAAAATATGCAAGCAGCAATAAATGAGAGTTTGATAGTGCAAAAACACAGCTTGACTCCAGGAGGCACTTTCTGATTTATGGCACATAAAATATTGCCCATAGGAAAATAGGAACATTCATTTCATAGGACTTACTGGTGCTGTCCTAAGTTATAATGTAGATTCAAACCTCCTCAGGTAGCAGAAAGTCTGTATGAGCAAGGGTTCTGACCTTTGGGCTGTTGGAATAAAGAAAGAGGATTATTGAAGACTTCTGAAAGCAGGAGAGATGAAGGGGTGTATTTTAGTAGCTGAGCAATATCTAACTCTAAGATTAAAGTCTATAAAACAGTAGGAACTTCTTGTATAAATCTGTCAGTCCATTTTCATCTCAAATTTGAGACAAGGGGGGGGGCACAAAATCACAAAATGGAATATAGAAATCTTTCAAATTAGTTTTACGTAATGTTAAGTTTGAAGGCTTTGTAACAGTAGCAATGGAAAATTACTAGAGGTGCATGATACATAGAAAAATAGAGTGAAGCTAGAGAACATATTGAGAATTCTCATAAGATAAATTGTTAGAGTTGACATAGTTTTAAGAAAAAGTTTAGAAGAACAGGACACAGGATGGGGAGTATCTGGGAACTGCAGGTGTCCAGGATGGGCTACAGTTAAACTAACTGATAAGTAGGAGGATTATTATGCTTCAAAGGCTGCCAGAAGTGATGAAGATTGGGCTGATGCCAACCTCATGAAGTTTAACCATGACAAGTGCAAGGTCCTACACCTGAGTTGGAGCAATCCCAGGCACAGCTACAGGTTAGGCAGAGAAGAGATTCAGAGCAGCCCTGCGGAGAAGGACATGGGAGTGTTGGTTGATGAGAAAATGAACATGAGCCGGCTTCAGTGTGCGCTTGCAGCCCAGAAAGCCAACCATATCCTGGGCTGCATCAAAAGGAACGTGACCAGAAGGTCGAAGGAGGTGATCCTGCCCCTCTACTCTGCTCTTGTGAGACCTCACCTGGAATATTGTGTGCAGTTCTGGTGTCCTCAACAGAAAAGTGACATGGAACTGTTGGAACAAGTCCAGAGAAGGGCCACAAGGATGATCAGGGGACTGGAGCACCTCCCATATGAAGACAGGCTGAGAAAGTTGGGGCTGTTCAGCCTGGAGAAGATTAGGCTGCGTGGAGACCTCATAGCAGCCTGCCAGTATCTGAAGGGGGCCTGTAGGGATGCTGGGGAGGGACTCTTCATTAGAGACTGTAGTGACAGGACAAGGGATAACGGGTTAAAACTTAAACAGGGGAAGTTTAGGTTGGATATAAGAAGGAAATTCTTTCCTGTTAGGGTGGTGAGGCACTGGAATAGGTTGCCCAGGGAAGTTGTGAATGCTCCATCCCTGGCAGTGTTCAAGACCAGGTTGGACGAAGCCTTGGGTGATATGATTTAGCGTAAGCTGTCCCTGCCCACGGCAGCGGGGTTGGGACTAGATGATCTTAAGGTCCTTTCCAACCCTAACGATTCAATGACTCTATGATTCTATGATTCTAAGATTGTTGGAGGAAGTAAACGACCCTCAGAGACCACCACCACAATTCTGTATGCATGCGGGGAACTTTCTGGAAAATTATGTAATCCATATGTAGCCTCATGAGTATGTATGTATGCCCAGTGGCTACAAAAGGACGGCTTGTGTGGCAATGGGGAGACACACGTTAGGAAGAGCTATCCCCCGTGTCTCCCGGCACCGCAATAACGAATACGTGCTTGTCAGCTTGAAAACTTTGTTGGCAAGTTTGTTCCTGGACTTTTCTCTGAATCAAAATACATTGTCTCTGCACTTTCAGCTGTCAAGCTCTGCTTTATGCATCAGCCAAGGAAAAGCTTTCTAATGCTTTTGTGGTTAAATTCCCAGTACAAATTCCTGCTTTTACACTGATGTGCAAATTCCTGGTCAAAATTTTGAACCTGCTGTACTCAAATTATAAAAACACACATCAAGGCCTCTCATGCACAAAGGATGTTATGAAACTTGTTGCTTTTGAGGCATAGGTTGTATTTCAAGGTTGATATAAGCAAAAGCATTCTTTCAAATTAACAGTTTTATGCCTGACTCTATTCTGCTCTCGCAGCAATTGTCCTCTTACCTTGGGGACTGGCTGCTGCTTTGAAACATAGCGAATGGAATAGGTAGCATACCTACATTTTCTAAAATGGTCAACAATAGCAGCCCATTGCTGCTAGGGATGGTAAGTGACTTGCCCCAGTATGGAAATATGGATGTTTATGGAGATCTGCAATACAAATGGACATGAGGTAGCAGGGCAAAGTCCAGGGAGAGCTGATGCTTCCCTCATGACAGTTGCTGCTTCTTCAGATTCTTCCTGAAAACTCCCTTCTTATCCTCAACCCCATTAAATAACTGCTTGCATGGTATGTGGTGACTGCCACTTCTCATGCTATCCATCATGTTCTTATTCTTACCTTTTGTCCTAATGATGGTTTCCTACACCTCTCAAGGCTCAAGCTGACAACTCTGTGAGGAAGGCAGTCCTTTTGCCATGAGCTTGTAGCTCAGCAGGGTCCTGGTTCCTGTTCTGGCTCAACAAAGTCATTGACACAGCAGTGAAACATTTCACATTTGTCCAGCTGCACTTGAAAGGCTGAGATCATCTGCAAAGTGAGCCTGGTTGCACAGAGCAAATAACCTAAAGCTGCTTTTTTGTCTATCACTTTTCACATGCAGGTCAGCTACGCATTCAAAACCTGTGCCAAGGTCTACTTAAGCCTACAAGGTTGCCTTACTCCTTCTTCTGCATATAACTGAGCAGCAAGCACTGAGAAATATTCATTTCCTCCTTTTGCACATCTACCTGATATTGGCAGAGTTATCCCAGAATGAATTCATATTACATAAATTTTATGGCAGCGCTGACTGCCTCAAACTTTATTTACACATGTGCAAAGAGGCCTATGACTTCAGTTTAGGTGTGAGGCTCTTCCACTTGTGCTTACTTTGGAAAGATATAAATGACTATGTGATAAGCAGGAGATTAGTGCTTTAAAGGTGCAGAGCAAGAGAAGGCCTACTGGAGAATCAGCACCACTGCACGTCACTGAATAGATTAATATATATAACAAATGTATTTATTTCTGTACAAAAACAGAATGTCATATCCGGTTTTCACATGTCTTTCACTGTAACAGAATTCTTGCAAAATTTTTTCCAGCACTGATGATATTGATATTGATGGTACTGATTGCCATTTTGTAGTACATCAGGTTTAAATAGGTTTCCCTGCCCATGGCAGGTGTGTTGGAACTAGATGATCTTAAGGTCCTTTCCAACCCTAACAATCCTATCCTATCCTATCCTATCCTATCCTATCCTATCCTATCCTATCCTATCCTATCCTATCCTAATCCTATCCTATCCTATCCCTATTCTATTCCTTTGCATTTACATGTTTTGTAACTGTGCAATACTTAGAACATTAAGAATGCATGCACTAGATAATAATGATATAAGAGTTGAAAAAATCAATGTGAACAAAAGCTCAATTAAACAAATAAAATTTCATTAAAAATCTGACTTCTAAAAAAGTACACAGAGATTGGATCAAAGCTGAAGATGAAACCACTTCAGTTTCATTCCAAGTAGACTTGCTAATGAAGTGCACATACTTCAAGTGATTACTACATGTTGTTCAAATTACTGTAAAAATCATCTACTGCAAACATTTGTGTTTGATACTTGAGTCATATTTTCCTGGAATAATCATCCATCTTTATGGCCTTTCACATATTGTATTTTCGTCTTTCTGTGGCTGAGGCTTGGCTAGACTAGAATAAGTATTGATCAGGCATCATTTCTTGTTTGCAAAATGTGAAAATCGGTGTTTGTGAGTCATAAGAAGCTACAAAATATGTATTGTGCAAATTAGCTATGAATAATAGAAGATCGGGAACTCTATATTTTTCAGCTTTGTGTTCCTTCATTTGATGTAATTAATAATGTCCACAGTCCTTCCCTTAATGATTGTGATGGTCTTTTGTACTAAGAACCATCTCCTCTGTTCTGTTCTCTCCCATCAGGCAATGAATTTTTTAATTTTTTATCATTTGTACTGATCAGGCCATCCTTGTCTCCCTTCTAAACCTTTCATTCATTCAATACAATTCTGATATTTTGTATTCAAACTCAAACCACTACTGCTGTTTATTTTTCAGAACTTCCCTCCCCAGGGTACTTATACAATCCTTGCTATCTAAAACAAATATGCACTGAGGTCAATGAAAAAATGACAAAGTCTGCATATTTCCAAGAGCTGTTTTACCTTACAAAGTACATTATTCATGTTGAACACACACATGATAGTCACAGACTGCACTTTTAGCCATGTGGGAATCAATGGCAACTTTCAATAGTTTCCAGTTCATTTAGGATTTCAGAAACAGTACTTGCCTCTCTTTTTCTAACATAGTTGTTGCATTTCAAAGACATTGGAAGGTGTGTTTCCTACATCATTCCATAGACAAATTATCTGGCTTTGCTCAAGGTCAGATGAGAGATATATTGCCAAAAATGTCTTACTGAAGATAGAGTCTGCAGGTTTGCTGCACAGTCCTAGTCAGGAACAGGGATTTCTGGACATAAAGAGGAGCTGTCCCCAATGCTATCCACAGGCAGTATGGCTCATAAGCAGAGGAGACAGCAGTGCCAAGAAGCAAGAGGACTTGAGATGATTTTTAATAGTGGGTTACTATCTAAGTATGACCAATGAACATTTTTTACCAAAGCACTTCAAATGTAGCTCAGTCAATAAGGCACTGTATGATATCTACCAGCTGAGAACTTTATAATTCTTTCAGGAAAAAAATGTATATATTTATATCTATATTTGTTTATTCTGTATTTGTAAAGCATCCCAGTCTTGACTAGAGGCTGCGGTTGCTACTGCAGTGAAGATATCCCACTCTAAGCATAATCACTGTGCCACTGACAGCTGATGAATGCAGAACTACAAGCTTCAGTTTCTTGTTGATTACCAGACTTTCAGTTCATTGCTTCCTCTTCTAGAAAGCACTGAGATGTGCAACCAGAATGTTATTATTCCACAGTGAATAGGCAGATTTATTATGCATGGAGTGAGCGTACTTTAGATTTTGCTCAACAAACATCCTGTAGGGCTATTCAACTGAATATTAGTGAAAATGTTAAGTCAGCTCTTAGGAAACAGTCTGGAGAGCATTTACAGACTTACAGAGTTTGGTTTAGCAAGTGCTTTGCAGCTGTCAATAACAAATATGTTATCATGACCATTAAAAATTTGCCAGTTGCTTTAAAGTAGTACCTTTGCTTCACTCAGAACCAGTGTTTCAGTAAAACATTTTTGGCAACTTGTCTTCCCCCATATACCCAGAAATATTAACCTTTGAAAGAAATGCTCATGCCTTAAATAACTTTATCTACAGAAGAACACAGTTACTGTCGTATATACACCCTACCCAGCCTAACAGAATAACAAAAATCATTCAGCAGCATAGCATGTTACAGGGGACCCTGAGTATCAACTCAGGTTTCTAAGCAATCTTAAAACGCACATCACTTCATTTTATTGCAATTATTACCAGTTCTCTCCAGAGTAAAACTAGTTCAGGTATGCCTATACTAGGTACAGGCACAGCACTGACTGCAGCACAGACCCATCCTGAGCACTGCATGATAATATCTGCACAAGTTTGTACCTGCTATGACAGCTAGCTCTTTTAACTGCGGTGGGGAATGCCTCTGGACTGCAATGTTGTTAGTATCTGCAAACATATTCTATTTAATCACACATAAAGGGCAAATGGGGAACTCTCACTGATACCCAGTTAACCATATCTTCTAGTAAATAAGAAATAGCCACAATCTGTTCAACTATATTTTCCAGCCATACTGTTAAATAGTTATGTGATCCCATCCAACAGGGTGGATCAGTCTGGAGGGGAAGACACAGTGGATCAAATTAAATAAAAAGCAGCTTACAGTTCAAATATGATCTTTGCTGAAATTGTAATTCCCCAAAAAACTGTTGTTACAACAAAGCCTGTTCTTTGATGCTAGTGGATAAGGTGTTTGGTCCAGAAGTAACCTCAGCTTGCACAGAAACAATTTATTTCCCAACCCCCAGTTTATTGGGCCTGTCTTTTAATTTCTTTTAGCACAGTTTACTGTCAGTCGCTACAGAGTCTGCGCTCATTTTGGACGTTATCTTCTTAAATGTTTTACATGATGATGCATTTTGAACACCATTCAAATTGGTACAGTATGCAGGGTATTTATCTTCCTTGTCTTTAAAATTAAAAAAATGTTCTCAAAACATGTCGCTTTGAGACTTTGTAATATAACCTTCCTAAGTGACTGTATATGAAAAATGTGTGTAAGATTGGTGTTGGATCAGGTTGCCCAGAGAAGCTGTGGCTGCCCCCTCTCTGGGTGTGTTCAAGGCCAGGATGGATGGGGCTTTGACCAGCCTGGTCTAGTGGAAGGTGTCCCCGCCCATGGCAGGGGGTTGGAACTACATGGGGTTAACCTTCCAACCCAAACCCTGCTATGACTCTGTGATTCTATGATTAATTCCTGGGTCTGAGACAGTCATAGCCACAAGGATGCTTTAATGTCAATCATTGACCTTTAGGAATAGCTTCCATGTGAGCTGGGAGTTCTCTGTCCTTTTTTAGTGGGCCTGCCTAGCAAAAATCTGCTTACCCACAACTACATTGCCAGTGCATAAAGATGAACCGTGATTGTTCCCTGCCCCTTTGCTGGCATTCTCTTGCAGGTAAGAAAAAAAAAAAACAAAACCAGAAATTATAAATTGCTTGTTGAATTTAAAAAAAAAACCCAAAACATTAAATGCATAAAAGCAAATGCAGTTAAATAAATTATAACTTGGAACAAATTTGTCCAAGAGCAAAATTGCGGATTATTTGCAACCACTCACAGAACAATTACTGTGCAATAGTAGTACTGAACAAAGGAAATTATTTAGATATTTCCTGCAAGTATTCTCTGCATTGCAGGAACAGCTCTGTGTATTGCTAACACATAACAGCCCCTAATGCTTACACAAATGAAATCCTGCAAAAGGCTGCTATCATTAATCATTAGTTGTAAAATGCTATCAAGCAATTTAACCTACAGAATCAGCCCACTGTAACGACCACACTATATTTCAGTCTCTTAATAATGCATATTCAATTATCTACCTCATCTTCTTCTGTCTTTATTATAATTGGTAGTCACAAACTGCTTAACTGCTGCTCTCCATAAAAAAAAAAAAAATAATCTAGAGAAAATTGAAAAGGTTGGCATGTGATCATTCTTGTCTTTAGGGCATATAAAATGGTCAATATGTAATCTGTATTTTTCAAACTGTTCTTAATGCACTGCCTTCAAACAAGTGCATACACTTCATTGTCTACTGACTGTGGCAGATATGCAGATGTCTGTAGAATTACATTAAATGGTAACAGAGCATTGGTGCTCTGGACCCTGGAGCTAACTGCCAGCACCACCAAGCTGTTGGAGTGGCTTCAGTGCTCCTCTGGCCAGGACCAGATATTTTTCCCAAAGCAGTGCTTGAGAATAGATCAGGGTTAGCACAGGTCAGGAATAATTCCTAGATGCAGTTTACATTCGGCAGCTTTGTTTCATAACCAAAATGTACCAGACCATACTACAAAGCTCTTCTGATACTATTTGGTGTAGTGGCTGGCATAGATGTAGCTGCAGTGCATCTGCACAAAGCCTGTGCTTTCAGGAGCCAGGTCAGTACTTTAAAAAGAATGAGCTTAACTTAGAAACCTGAAGATATAGGTTACCATGGGCCTGACTTCTTAGTATACTTCAGGTTTTATAGTAGTAATTAGTAGCAATTCTTATTTCCCAACAACACAGAATGAAAGAATTTTATCTACACATAGGAATATAAGAATATAAAATATAGAGGGCAACACTAAAGCTACATCCAACTGAGAATCCCTGTACAACAGCAATGTAAGGATGCCTGGGGAGAAATGCACAATAAGAGCATGGAGTATTTTTTTCCCCTCAGCTTTCTTACCTCTCAGCTTCTGGCAACCAACAATTTAGGGATTTCCTCAGCTGAAAATGACACTCAGAGTATTTATTTTATGAATTTCTGCTCTATGTGTTTGTTCAGTTGCCTTTCTATAATTCCTTATATTTCCAGCTTCTATAAAACCAAATGACATCACACACAATTCAGTCCTGCATTGTGTGAAAAGCGTGCAAGGGTTGAATGACTAAGTTAAAAATCAGGCTTGTGAAGGAAAAAAATATTTATTTTCTGTATTTTATGAACATTTGTTAGTGCTGTGGCATTTTGAAAATAAATAAATGACTAAAATTTTGACCTTTATAGCTTGATTGTTGCAGCTTTCAGACTCTTATGCTCTGCATACTCATGTCTAAAAAAATAATAGTATTTGTCTTTTTTTTCACCTTTATATCTGACAACATCAGTATTTTCAGCATGTCAGGAAAATATACTATTTATAGTAACAATTTTAATGTTATAATCTTGCTCTATTTGTTGTTGCGAACTTTTAATGATACTCTCCGGAAGAATTTCCCTTTGGGTAATCTGCTGTATGTATCTGATTTATTTTTACAGTTTGTTTTCCAATATTGAAAAAAAAGTGATTTCTTTTTTACAATCCAGTACAAACAGAACAACGGATTCATGGCATGTTTATTAATCAGTTATGCAAAGGGAAAATTTTATCTCTGGATAATTTGCTGGTTTGTAGCTTTTCTCCATTCTCTTTTTTTTTTTTTTATGTATTGTCATTTTGCTGAGAGAAACACACTGTAAAAGCAAAAAACTCAAAGTGTAATTGAAATAGAAAACGGCATTATTTTTGTGTTGGGTGTTGGTCTACTCCAGTGAAAAAGATTACATTGGGAAAATCAACTCTCAGAGCAGTCTTTAGATCACAAGAATGCCCCTGAACACTAAAGGTCGTAAAATGTGCTTTCTGAAATGTCACATGGAAGTTTGCAAGTTGGTGAATTTTCCTCTCAAAGTCTGGGTTATATAGAGCTTAGCAAAGACATCTCCAGAAACAATGCTTTTCAGGAAGAGCATACTTATTTCCTGGACTGTTAATCCTAATGATGATGAAGTGCCAATGCTTGATGAAAACCCGAACACAGATATCAGGAAAAGTGACCTGTCGTGAAGAGGTAGCTTCACCACTGAGTTTATCCCTTCCTGGCACTCAAATCAAATTAGTTTGATATCACAGGGGAAAAGGAACGCAAGGTGAGACAGAAAGTGTTATAAGATAGGTGAGATGAGTTACATTCGTAATGCATACATCTTTATTGAGCATACAGAATACTTAGCTGACTGGACAAATAGATTTTGTAAATAAAATTGTCGAAGGTTCTTGGCTCTTGTCTCTGAGGAAACCTGATGTAGATGGTTGGTATCTGTATCACTAAACTCTTTTACCTCCTCAACAGGTTGGCTGGACTGACTATCTTACCTCCAGACCATCCTAAATCTTAGACTATGCAGGAGGATTAGGCATAGACAAGGCACTGAGCAACTTCCTTCGACCAGTAAATTATGCCAGATAACCTCCAAAGGCACTTTCCAACCTAAATCATTCTGCAAGCTTATGATTATCTAGGAGACTTCTAGGTCACTTGGACCACAGACCTGCCAGTGCTCATAGTAATAGTATAATATAAGGGATCATATTGAGTCGATTCCAGGGTCTATGGCTAGTCTAGATCTACCTACAGACTATATACTTTGAACAGGGTAACAAAGATGTTAATAAATGGAAACCTGATTCTTTCTTGGTTGCACCTTTAATTTCAGTAAATTAATGTTTTCTGTTCAAATCTACTGTCCTGAAGTTTCTGCGTATCCCTAGTAATAGAACAGTTTCCTTATTCTTTGGTGCTGTGACCATTTTCCTGACAAATGGGGAAGCCATGACTCAAGCTTCTAAGGTACAACTGGGAAAAGATATATTATTACTAAAAAAGTCTATAATCACTGATGAACTCAAGCAAGTTCAAATTAATATTGCAGTGCTAATACTGCAGTGCTGTGACTTGTGCTACATTACGTTGTCGTATAGCAAGGTCTGGCAGTATGCTGCCCCAAATGAACAAACAAAAGATAGGTGAAAAAAAACAAGAATGTATCAGACATCAAATTTTGTGAGTCTGATGGTACAGAGGCTGGTTTTTGATCTCATCCAAGGGAGATTGAAGTTCAAAGTTTAGCCCAATATCACTGCAGAAGTGATTGTCTTTACAGTTGCAGTAGACTCACAGATGCAGTTTATGACTTACAAATTGGTAGGAAGTACAATAAGCATACGTTGCATTCTACAGAAGTTGCATATGAAAAGAAGTCATAGTTCTGCTCAAGTTAAAAGCATTTTTCCCTCTTCCAACAGAAATACCTTACACTTTTTTTCCCAAGTAAGATCTTAGCAATGGAAATTATCTCCCTGCTGAGAATATCCTGAAAGCTCCATGGCATATCGCTGTATTAAAAAGAGTATAGATGTTTCCATTGCTTAGTGCTTACTACATCACACCTTAAGAAAATCTTAATTCTCCAATGTGGAAGGGAATTTTTAGGAGAAGACATTTAGTGAAATAAGGTGATAGTGATTTCACTAATTAGATCTGAAAAGAATCTCACTTCAGAATGCAAAAATACCTTTAAAAAACCAGCCCTGCATCTGGGATCAATGTGGGTGTTGATGGGCTTTTATTTGTTTGTTTTAAATGACTATTCTTTTATGAAACATTAAAACAAAATCTTTGAACAGATTTAGGATAAAATCATTCCTCTTGAATCCCATAATCTCTACTTGGTAGGAAAGTGGAGAGCACTGCTGCAAAAACAGAGCAAATGAACCAGTTACTGCTTTAATTTCTCTCCACAACAATACAGATACGGAAAATGCTCTTTAATGGAACAAAGCAAAAAATAGAGACTGAGGTGGGGATAAGGGTAATTAGGGTCCAAGCATAACAAAATTCTCAAGCCAAATGGATTTCTCTACTAGAAAAAAATAATGGAACAGCAACTTAGGTAAATGATAGGCAAATTGCAAATGTAAGTTGCAAATGAAATCTGAAGAGTGAGGGGAAAAAATATTAAATATTATCTATAATACATTTGAGATACAGAAGTAGAAAAACTGCATGTAATAACCATGAAATTGTACCTGGAAAAAAAATAAAGGCAAACACTTGGGTATAAGATACAGGTATTGGCCTGTGGTTGACAGAAGAGTCTCGAGACACAGTAAGTCTGAAGCTTACCCAAAGCTTACTCCCAGACTCCAGCCATTTGTAAATCAAGGGCTGCCTGTGACAGAGCCTGCATCTTATATGCAATAACTTTCATAGTATTTTCTAGCTGCTTCATGAACCCATGTAAAATTTAATATCTAAAATATCCCATGAGAACTAATTAACACCTAAACTGTACCCCACATGGAGCAACATATTCTTTTGTTGGTTTTGAAACCTGGAGTCAGTTGAATCTACTAAGCCTTTCTGATTTTCTGCATGACACTCAGGATCTATAAAATCTTAAAAGGCTTTTCTTATATCCTGTCATCATCACTTTCTCCCCCAGACAACTTCTTTCCAGTCTCAGCCTATGCTTTTAGTCATCTTTATGGTCCTCTATGTTTTTTTCCGAGTTTTACTATAAGACTTTCTGAGACAGGAAAAACAGATTGTGTGTGGTACTTAAGATGTGAGCACATAATGTATTTCTACAGTGCCAGAAGGTTCTGTTTTCTTCTCTACCCCTTTTCTTAAATACCTACTAATCCATTTGCTTTGTTGAATCTTGGTGAACATTAAGCTGTTTTCACAAAGTTGTTATAAACTTAGATCTTGTCTTTTAGTGCCAATATTCATCTTAGAGACCAAGCTTAGAGACCACCATTGGATGCTTGTTGAAAAAAGAAAACTCTTTATTTTTTTACAGGTGAATAACTTTTCCATTAAACTTGTCCTCACTTTGCCTCTCTTATGATGGCTGTTCAATGGAGATGATTATAAAGAAGCAGAGCAGTATTTTTATGCCAGGTTTAGTCCCAGGATGTATTGGTAAGATAAATTCCCCAGACCTGTACAAATAAAACACGAGCAATGTCAGAGAACCGGTTAACAGAGAAGTGCTAAAACAAATTGATTAACAGCTGCAAGGTATGAAAGTCAGATGACAGACTTCAGAAAGTTCCAAGGTAATAAAAACAAAACCTTGCTTAAATCTATTATTATCAGGGAGTACTGGAGCATGGAAACTGCTGTTTGTCCTTAAGAACTGTATTGGCAATAATCCAGAACTACAAACTAGTAAGTTTTTCTTTAGCATTGTGAAAATTGCTGGAGGGGAAATGGATATCAAGTTGAGAGTACATAGATGAACGTATAATGCTGGCAATCTTCCATTGCTTTCTATACAGGAAGCTCACACCTCCTTAAAAAACCCTGAATTTTTCAAGCAAAAATTAAAAGAGAACCCAATTATAGGAATTACCAGCTTTTAGAACAATATAGAATTTTACCATTCCTGGCATTAAGAAATTGTCCATCATTTTCCCAGAATTAATAAAAGGTTAAAAATTTCGAAACATTAATTACATGAGAGATAATAAAAAACTGATTTGCATTGGCTTTTGGTCTACCTAACTTTAACACAGAAAGCCAAGCTGTCTTCAGTCCCTCTCTAGTCAACACGGATAAATATGTACATTCAGATTATGATTTATCATATCCTAAAACAAATATCTGATAAGAAGCCAGAGGAATTTTTTTTTGGAAATATGTCTCTTTCAGTATTGATGGTAGATGGATTTCAAAGGGCTTATTTAGATCAATTAACTAAATTTTATATAGCCTGAGATGAATCCCTCTCTCTACACTGATTCAGAGAAGCCATTGTGTAGTAGTGCTACTAGCATTGCACCATACTTGCATTCCACTAGCCTCAAATATTAGAGATCTTGGGTTTGCGTTAAATTTAGAAAGTCCACAAAAAGCTATCTTGTCTGAGGAGTACAATTACTAAATAAAACAAGTTTATTTCTTCAACTGGAGATTTGTTTACTGAATTCACATGACTTCAGCATCTCTGACTGTATCTGACTAATTCTGGGGTAGGCTGTCCTCAGCTTTGTGCGACAGAAAGGAAAATGGGATGGAAAAAATATACATCCTGAGCTATGTGACTTTTGGGTTTTATGTAATCACCATATTTTCTGCCTCTCTGAGTTTTACCCTCACCTGTGCCACAATGCCAGGAATCTTTCGTTTAGTTGCTAATTAAGTTTATAAATTATATAACCAAGTCAGTGGCTCCCATTACTTGTAATGTTAGCTATTGACTTTTCATTTACCTCAGATGATTCAAGTGAAGGCATTCCCATGGGGACACTGCAGAGGAGAAAAAAAAAGAAAAAAAAAAGGACAGAACAAAACACCACCAAAAACTACAAACAAATAAAAAAATCCCAACAAAACAGATATGAAGCCAAGCAGAGTGAAAAGAAAGTAGCTTACAGCTTTTTCAGGCCAGAGCTAATGCATATTGTACGCTAACAGATTTTGGGGAATAACAGCATACTTTTGTGGCATGAAATTATATTTTTGTTATGAAATCATATGTTTTTACTGATCACACAGTACTTGGAGTAATAGAGAATGAAATGTAAAGTCATGTGTTTCTGGGATTTTTATAATCTCATTCATGACATAGAAGTCTCAGAAAGCCATCAGTGAAGCTTATAACCAAGCTATTTTTTGTGTTGTTTGTGAAGATCTTCTAGTTTGGCTCTTTTCAAATCTTACTTTCTGCAAGAAGTAAGTTTATGTGGAGACCGTCCATTTAGTCTGATTATATTAAAGTTCCCTTTTTCTTACTTAAACGTAACAACTAAAAACCCCTCCTAAAACCAAAGATTTCCTGATTTTGGTCTAAGCAGAATGCAGAAGCACCACTAATCTGAGACTAGCCAAATGTCGAAGAAGAACATGAAGAAGTGTCCCCATTGATGCCTACATGTACAGGTGTTCCTGTCTCCAGCCTCACTGCTCTGTGCCACGAGGAACAAGGACCAGCTAATTGACCTTTGCAAGGCCAGCTTCAAAGACCTGCTCTGAAGGAAGTAAGGCATGCACTTCAGTCCACACAATCTGTATCCACCTCTCCCAGGGCAGAATAAAGACTGGGAATTTGGTGAACTCTTTGTTCTTGAAGAGATATTTAATGTTAAATACCTCAGCACACAATGGAGAATAGGTATCTTTGTCTCCTTTGCCAATGCACACCTTATTGTGAGCTGCAGTCATTATTCCTCTTGCTTTTTCTCCCTACAGGCATGTGAAATTTTCAGATTAACAGAATTTTTGGAAAGAAGAATATCCCTTCCCCATTATATCCCAGGTTGAGGTAATTCCAAATTTTACAGGGTACCTAACTCAGGTCTGTGAATAGTGCCAAAGTCTAGAAGACAAGAAACATTTCAGAGTCAATCTTCACCACTTTCGTACTGACTGGTTTCATTGTCCTCTCCCTACCAGATATCTAAACACTTAGAGCTGCCCTAAGCTTCCGGGTCAACAGAGAGAAAAGTTAGTTCAGTGAACTGCATGCCAACAGTCGGTTACCTAAAAGCTGGTTGCTTGGCAAGGTACAATTCAGTTCCTTTCTTGTTTGGGTATTTAGAAAACATCTTTAGATAGATATTATATATGTAGGCAATAGTTCACATTGACAGGGTTATTAATATGCTTAAAATAGTCTTTCACTAATATTGATATGGGAATAGAAGAGTCCCACTAACGCCTTTTGGCAGCAAGTCAGATGGCAATGACTTGCTTAGAGTTATACACTTCTTAAACAAAAGTTCCAAAAATATGTAATTGTTGTTTATCAGCAAACAAGGCTTTGTTACCACACAGTGTTTAAAGTTTAAAAACAAAACTATGTAAAATCAAGATAATCCATGTTGCAATTCAGTTAGGAGGTGCTTTTCACTGTGTAATTTTAAATGGAATTATCCATAACTAGACACATTTCTAGTGCTTTCCAATGAGGACTGGATCTTGTCTAAGCTGATTACATATTTTCACCATTAGCCTGCAACAAATGAAAAAATCATTACTGATAAGGTCTGTGAGATAAAGAGAGACATAAATCATAGAAAAGACAGAATTATTGTTTCATAATCAATTTGCAGAAGATGCAAGTATAAGGTCACATGTGAAGGCACTTATAATTTAAACCTCCTTAAGAGCGTGGCTCTCTCTCTCTCTGGTTAAGGCCTGGGTAAACCTTAACCATTTGCTGATGATGGCAGAAAAGAACTAGCACAGTCTTGCAAGTATAAGCAGGAAAATGTGAAGTGGAACTAGGAAG
Source organism: Pezoporus wallicus (assembly GCF_028554395.1). Taxonomy (NCBI): domain Eukaryota; kingdom Metazoa; phylum Chordata; class Aves; order Psittaciformes; family Psittacidae; genus Pezoporus; species Pezoporus wallicus. The sequence continues at coordinate 1,551,000 of NW_026642654.1, forward strand.
TATAGCATCCCTCTGTTTTAGAGATTGTCAGAGCTATGAAAATACATGGTTTACGTGTTATATCTGCAATTCAAGCAGGAAGCTGAGAAATTTGAGGTTTAGGAAAAAGTCATTCATATACATGAATAACAAGAAAATTAGTATCACTGACATGTAAAAGTTCCAAGCCAAGAAACAGAAATATGATTACTGAGGAGTCTCCCTTTCAGGAAGTACCTAGCAAAATCTGGTGATTGTGCTCAGCTAAAGCTGTGTAAATCCAGGCACACATCTTCATGATATTTTAGAAGTAAGGCTATTTATCCTAGTTAGTAAGAGACATGAAGGACTTGTTTTGCTGAAAATTAAGTTAAAAATGGAAGTGGCTTTCTAAATATATTCCATTTCAATCACAGCTATTTGACTTTTTTATTTTATTTAAAGCATTATGGAGAATGTGAGAGGTGATGATCCACATGATGATCACCTTATGTGTCTATGTGAACAAACCTACTCTCTTATTCTGGCGTGGGGAGGGGAATCTGCTCAAAATGAAACACAAACAGACAGAGTTAATGACAGAAATACAATACGTTTTTGAAAATTTATGTGTTCTGTATATATTGCTTAAGTAAGCAAGCTGTATCCTTGCAGAAATTATCAGCAAGGTTGTTTTAAAGACTCACTTCATTTCAAACTGAATTGTGTTCTGCATGCTGAAGCTATTAGATTCCAGGTCTCCCACATCTATAGTGATCACCTGACCTGCTGAACCACTTTACCTCTGACCTTCCCTTCAGAGAAGATACCACTGAGATGGGAAAGATTACAAAGCCTACGAGTTAAATGCCTGCTGATCAGATAGCCTAGTAAAGTTCTTAATGAAAGCAGGAAAGTAGAGGCTGCTGGAGAAAAAACCCAGAAGAGGTAATACCCTGTTCTGACACTTCACATGAATTAGGAAATAGGAAAGTCTGGCTAAACCTCTGCTTCAAGATGTCTACAGCAATGATTTTAAGTCAGGATTTTCAGCTACAAGGACACCGACTGGTACCAGCAGGCTGGACATGCTGGTTTTCTAGGTTGCATTTGCTCTTGAGATACATATGGTATAGAACCAAGATTGTCATGGAACTGTTGCCCTGGGACTTTTGCTCAAACAGATGTTCCCAAGAGCTTCATGTCTGTAAGGAAATGTTGAGTTTTCTAGCACTCAGCTGGTAGAAAGGGACATTTCTTGGTTAACTCAGTTTTGCTCTGGCAGAGTCCTATGCCTAATTGATAAATGTGTTTTTAAACAATTTCCTCCAAATTCCAAACTGCTAATTTTAATGTGGGAGCTATTGGTTTCTACATCCCTGGGCGATGATACATTATACCAAAGAACATGACACACGCTTCTGGGTGGAATTCTTTTCCACCAGGAAATCTCTTTCCTTTCTTGAAAGCTAAGGAGCTATGGTATGACTTCTTTAGTTTTGCACTTGACTTCCCCTCATTATGAGATTGAGGGTTCTGTGCATTTCTCCATACAATGTGCTAATTTACTTTCATTCCTCATAATTAATAACAAGCAGAATATCAGAAAAGTCAGAGGTAAAAAAAAAATTCATTTCTGGTTGGCATGATTGATTGCTGCAAGTAACTGACAGCTTCACTGAATTAGTTTGCTGCTTCTTTTCTTTAACACTTGAGATTTTTTTTGTCTCTGCCTTTCATGTTCATTTTGATTTCTGTCTGGAAGAATTGCAGCTTTCAGGATTGGTTTGCGATTATGGCAATTCATTTTAGCCTATGCTTCACTAATTGAATCTCTCGTTTCTTACAGATCATTGCGAGAACAGATGACGATGTGCCTCCGTTCCTCCAGAAAAAAATATTTCTGCAGTCCCAGGACTCCAGCCTCATGAAAATCTTCAGAAAATTGTTTCATCCCTTTTTAGCAGAAGAATGTTTAAGCATATGTTTATTTAATTATAAATTCTATCAAAAAAAGGAAAATTTCAAGAACACTTTACTGACTTAGCAACACGCATCCTATTAAAAGCATATGTGATTGTGGAGACATCTACACACATACTAAAAATTAAGCAATGTTATGAACTAGAAAGCTGTTACGAATCCACTATTTACACTGAGTACTCCTTTCTATAGTTACTTAAATCCAGGGCCATGATTGTGGTCCCTTCAAATCAGCATGAGCTAACAGCACCAAGAGACTCTGCCTGGCACTAAAAGATATCATATTTTCTGTATGCCTGACAATTCATGACATTTAAGACTTCTTGAAGGTGGTATTCAGGATACAGTTTCTTCAGAAGTCTCTTCTCATAATTGCATAGCTTCTTTCTTCTTCTACAGCTTTCCCCAAGAGTATCTACATAGTCTTGAATTAGATAGTCCTGAAGAGAGATAAAAGAAATATAATTGAAAATTGAGATTAATATCATGTATGCAATAATGTAGAAAATTTACTATCATGTGGAAAATTTGGCAGAGCGTGCTGATAGAGTATTGTATGTCTGTTCTATCCCAAAACCGTTAACCTGGCATGCAATCATGAGATGGTCGAGTTCGAGATGCTCAGGACAGTGAGAAGAGCCTGCAGCAAGCCCGAAGGGCAGACTATGGCCTCTTCAGGAACCTGCTTGGTAAGGTTCCATGGGATATAGTCCTAGAGGGCAGGGGGACTCAAGATTGCTGGTGGATCGTCAAGGATCACCTACTACAAGATCAGGAGTGTTGCGTCCCAACTAGATGGAAGTGCACCAGGAGGGCCAGGAGACCTCCTTGGATGGATAAGCAGCTGCTGAGGAAACTTCAAGGGAAAATAAAGGATTATAAAAGGTGAAAGCAAAGACAGGTGGTCTGGGAAGAATACAGGGATGTTGTCTGGGAAGCTAGGAACCAGGTTAGGAAAGCTAAGACCCAGTTAGAATTAAACTTAGGTAGGGATGTGAAAGATAACAGCAAGGGATTCTATAGGTACATTGGAAATAAAAGAGACTAGGGACAACGTGGACCCTCTCCAAAAGCTGTCAGGAGAACTGGCTACCCGGGATTTGGAGAAGGCTGAGGTTCTGAATGTCTTCTTTGCCTCAGTCTTCGCTGGCAAATGCTCTGACCGCACCACCCAAGTCTTGGAAGGTGGACGCAGGCACTGTGAGAATGAAAACCTTGGGCCCAGTGTAGGAGAGGAACTGGTTCGAGACCATCTTAAGAACCTGAATATGCACGAGTCCATGGGATCTGATGAAATCCATCTGCGGGTCCTGAAGGAGCTGGTGAATGAAGTTGCTAAGCCACTGTCCATCATATTTGAAAAAACATGGCCGTCAGGTGAAGTTCCCGATGACTGGAAAAAGGGAAATATAACCCCCGTTTTCAAGAAGGGGAAAATGGATGACCAGGGGAATTACAGACCAGTCCGTCTCACCTCTGTGACTGGCAAAATCTTGGAGCAGATTCTCCTGGAAGGCATGCTGAGGCACATGAAAAACAGCAAGGTTCTTGGTGACAGCCAGCATGGCTTCACTAAGGGGAAATCCTGCCTGACCAATTTAGAGACCTTCTATGATGGGGCTAAGGAACTGATGGACAGGGGTAGAGCAGTTGATGTCATCTACCTAGACTTGTGCCAAGTGTTTGACACTGTCCCACATGACGTCCTTGTCTCTAAATTGGAGAGACATCAATTTGATGGATGGACCACCCGGTGGATAAAGAACTGGTTGGATGGCCGCACGCAAAGAGTTGCGGTCAATGGCTCAATGTCCGGCTGGAGAACAGTAACGAGTGGTGTCCCTTGGGGGTCGGTGTTGGGACCAGTCTTGTTCAACATCTTCGTCGCTGACATGGACAGTGGGATTGAGCGCACCCTCACCAAGTTTGCCGATGACACCAAGCTGTGTGGTTCGGTTGATACGCTGGAGAGAAGGAATGCCATCCAGAGGGACCTCAACATGCTTGTGAGGTGGGCTGATGCCAGCCTTATGAAATTTAACCATGCGAAGTGCAAGGTCCTACACCTGGGTTGAAACAATCCCAGGCACAGCAAAGGTTGGGCAGAGAAGAGATTCAGAGCAGCCCTGCGGAGAAGGACTTGGGAGTGTTGATCGGTAAGAAACTTAACATGAACGGGCTTCAGTGTGCACTTGCAGCCCAGAAAGCCAACCATATCCTGGGCTGCATCAAGAGGAGCGTGACCAGCAGGTCGAAGGAGGGGATTCTGCCCCTCTACTCTGATCTTGTGAGACCTCACCTGGAATATTGTGCGCAGTTCTGGTGTCCTCAACATAAAAAGGCCATGGAACTGTTGGAACAAGTCCAGAAGAGGACCACGAGGATGACCAGCGTACTGGAGCACCTCCCGTATGAAGACAGGCTGAGAAAGTTGGGGCTGTTCAGCCTGGAGAAGAGAAGGCTGCATGGAAACCTCATAGCAGCCTTCCAGTATCTGAAGGGAGCCTCTAAGGATGCTGGGGTGGGACTCTTCATTAGGGACTGTAGTGATAGGCCAAGGGGTAATGGGTTAAAACTTAAACAGGGGAAGTTTTAGATTGGATATAAGAAGGAAATTCTTTCCTGTTAGGGTGGTGAGGCACTGGAATAGGCTGCCCAAGGAAGTTGTGAATGCTCCATCCCTGGCGGTGTTCAAGTCCAAGTTGGATGAAGCCTTGGGTGACATGGTTTAGTGTGAGGTGTTCCTGGCCATGGCAGGGGGGTTGGAACTAGATGATCTTCAGGTCCTTTCCAACCCTAACTATTCTGTGATTCTATGATTTAGGACCCCTCTCCAACCAATCAGGCAAATTAAAACACCACTTGGGACTGACAAGGAATAAATCCTCAAGAAACAGATTCAAACCAGGAAAACCACAGTGAAGAAATCCTCAAGAAACATATTCAGCATCACTGCCTAGGTCCATGACTTTATCAAAGGAAGACATGTGTTTTCAATTATCTCCAACAATTACTGCATCCAATTGTTTTATAGGTTGCAGTCCTTCAGGAATTTAGCCTGTCCCTCTTCGTCTTGCAGTTGCTTGAGGCAGAATTCATTTTGTCTCTTTGTGCCTGAAAAAACATGGCTGACAAACTCCAGAATAGATATGTATCATCTAAATTTGAATATATATATCTTATCTTTAAGGTGAGAATTGAATTAGCTATCAACCTTGGCCCAATTTACCTTCCTCAGAAATCTGATGGAACCATATCATTAAATCCCATGGAAGAAGCAGTAAGCCAGAAACTGAACTCATGGAAAACCTCGTCCTTGTTGTAGAGATCCAGTTGAAACTTGGAAACTAATATGTCGGGCTATTTGAACTGTACTGAATGTAGCTACTTTGCCATAACTATGACATGAAGAATGCAATAATCTGTCCTTGTATTCAGTGAGATATTCAAGGGCCTAGATCCATCAAAACAATAAAAGATGTTGCAATTGCATAAAAAGTAACATTATTCTCAATATATTAAACCACAGAAAAGGTCTGCCATATAAAAAGACATGTTCTGTGATGCAAAGCTCAAAGAAACTTTACAGTCCACAGTAAAATCTCCAATTCATCCATTTTCAGGAGAGCATAATTTAATAAATGCTATTGACTGCATTCTTAGTTTTACATTGTGCTGCTGGACTTTTGTTTTTTCCTACCATGGTGTCTAAGGCTTCGAGCTGCAGGATATTGGAGTCCAGTGTACTGTGCATTGCCAGAGCAATGGTAGCTTATGCAATTTAGATATGAAACTTTGCATGGAATGTGCACTAGATACTCTCCACTGCAAAATCCATCACTACCAGAAGCAAATTTCCAGGAAAGTTTAATCAAGATTAAAAAAAAAGAGGAAAATAGAAAAGTAGAACACCACAAAGTGCTATGCCAGTAATACCATAGAATCATAGAATCATACGATAGCTAAGGTTGGAAAGGACCTTAAGATCATCTGGTTCCAACCTCCCTGCCATTGGCAAGGACACCTCACACTAAACCATGTAGCTCAAACCATATTGTTATCTAACAGTATCTGTTAACAAGAACATAAAAATATCATCATCTTCTAAAATGATTTGGCCATGTCTAACATTGATTATTGACACAACTACAGACATGCATATGCTGTGCTTACCATTTAGTTCTTTTCAGTAATTACCACCATATTCTACTTTTTGAGGCTCAGATATGTCCTTCTTTTGAATTCATTCATACTGTTAACCTTCAGCAACTTCCCTAAGTCCAGCAGACCTGTGTGAAGCTCTTCCAGATTGTGCTAGTATTTAGTAATCAAGCATGCTTGTCCAGCTAACCAGATTTTATATGCATAGTTTTCACTGGATATTCACTGAAATTGAGAGGTCAAGATTGCACTGAATAAAGATTAAATCATGTTGTCTCATTAAATTTAAGGTAGGAAGACAGGATCTCCTCTGAGGCATTCAAAGACATTCACTCTTCTTCCTTTATTATACAGGGAATTTATGCTTATATTAAATGCCTAAATTAGACCCAATATTACATTTTTCTTTAGAAATGTTAGTTCCAGTTTACAGAAGCTAAGGCAAACTGTCACACAATTTTTTGCATCTTAAAAATTAACTGCATCATTTTTCATATGTGACTTCTAGTAATCTGACTTTGTTGTCAATCACCAGGGCCATCCATCCATCCATCCATCTGTCCGTCTGTTCTTCCATCCGTTCATCCATCCATCCATTCATCCATGTCCATACAAAGGGTCTTTTGATCTCAGGGTGTAAAAAAAACTTACACAGGCTTTTGCAAAATCGGCTCTTTAACAGTAAAGTTCTTAGTGAATAAAATATTAGGTCAAGGAAATGCAGCCTTTAGTTTTAATGTAGGTGATAAATATCCTTAAGGCATGCCCCTTAATAAAACCACCTGTCAGTAGCTGCAAAATTTAAATTCAATTTCTCTGGTCATTAGAGATAGATTTGAATAACCAGATGTCAAGGCAGGTGATACACTATATTTGATAGTAAGTTAATGGCCCTTGAAATTCAGAAGCAGTATGTCAGCCCTAACGGCTCCCTTTGTAACCAACTCCCCCTCTTCCAGACTTATACCTTCTTATGTTTCCACTTCTTTCATTAAGATCAACAGCTCAATGTGAGAATGATGATCTTCTGTTTAGATGAGATAACATATCATGTTATATCATTGTAATGTTCATTATCTCTGGGACTTCATGTCTGTGAAGCTTCAGTTCTCTGGGTGTTTTCTTTTCAGACACAGAAAAATGATGTCTATGCTCTTGTCCTCGGTTCAGCAGTAGCAGTCATTTTTCTCCTTCTTAGTAGCTGGTGCAGGGCTGTGTTTTTGACTTTTGGCCTGGGAACAGCGCTGATAACACCAACGTTTTTAGTTACAGCTCAAATGTTTACCCTGACCAAGGACTTTGTGAAGCTCATGCTCTGCCAGGGAGGAGGGGAAGCCAGGAGGAAGCAGAGACAGGACACCTGACCCAAACTGACCAAAGAGGTATTCCATACCACAGCACGACATGCCCAGGATGTAGAACTGTGGGCAGTTGTCCGGGAAGGGCTAGTTTACTGCTCGGTCGGGCTGGGTATGAGTCAGCGAGTGGTATTGTATTCTATTCACTTGTTATTTCCTTTATCATTATTATTATTGGTGGTAGCAGTAGTGGTTTGTATTATACCTTAGTTACTGGGCTGTTCTTATCTCAGCCCCTGGGAGTTTCTTTCGATTCTCCTCCCCATCCCTCCAGGAGCCGGGGGGGGGGCAGGAAAGGGTGGAGAGTGAGAGAGCGACTGTGTGACTTACAGCTGAGCTTAAACCAAGACAGCACTGCAAATAAACTATATACACTATTAAATGTACTTGTGATTCTTCTGTTCCTGGTTATTATAATATTTCATTTAATCCAGATTTGTATGGCTTTCTATCTTTTCTGCCTGATGAAATGGAGAGGATTCTTTGGAAGGCTAAAGAGGGAGTGCTAAAATTTCCTTGCAGAGCAATGGACCAAGTGCTGGCTTTGACTTGCACTGTGTAGTTGAAGGTGCAATTTGGCTTCTAAGGTTTTAAAAAATCAGTTTAGGTAAAACAATAATTCTCTTTTCAGGTTCCCTCGAGTGACTCATCAGATGGCAGCAGTGGTTTATAGCACGTATTTGAAAGACATGTTGCATACTGCAGGGAATGAAAAGAGTTTTAAAAGATAAGGCAGGGGTTTTCCAGTTCTGCACAGTGTCACCACCTGCAGTGACATTCCCTGCATATTTGAACACAGAATATCTCTTCATGCAGGATCATAGAATAAATCAGATCTTGGTAGCAAAAAACAGTCTGCAACAAGTAAAAAAGTCCAACTATCTGCTGTTTTGTTGCTACCTGAGCATTTGGTTTTTCCATTTTGGGTGATGATTACTGAAACTTGGACAGTTTTAGTATCTGCTAGAAAATTTTTGCTTGATACATCTGTCACACTAATCAGATTTTAGAGGTGATCATAACATAAATATTTAACCAAACCTGTGGGATATTCAGAAATGTCTTCCACAGCAAACAATGTCTGCACCCCAGATGTAGTACTTGTAGACCCAGCCTTGCAACACAATCAGACTTCCTGAAGGTTGCTACTGGTGGGGTTGATGTCTTCTCCAGCCAATCCAGCCATTCTTATCCTGTCATTGTATCAGATTTAAGGATTGTGTGAGCATGTGATGAGTCACATCAACTTGCATATTAAGTGGCTTGGGCCAGTTCAAGAGGGGTTAATAGATGGTGTGTATGGCTCCTTTTTATTGGCTTGTTAACACCAGTTGAATGAAATTAGCTGTTGGCCCACTCACCAAAAAATGCTTAGTGACACCATTTCCATTTCTTTGAAGAGAAGGCTTCTGCTATTTAATTTAGCAATGCGCTGATTTTGAAAAAAATAGCAATATGTAAACTAAACTGCTAAGGGGGAGGATATAATACAGTTGAGGAGGAGGTAGGAAACTGAAAAGGAAAAAAAAACAACAGTATTTTCATAGAATTCTGGACAATTTTCTAATTCCTGGGGAAGTTCAGAAGATAACAGTTAAGTTCATGGAATTTGTAACTTTACCATTTCAGACTACCTTTGAAGAATTGAAACAGATGTAAAATAACGCCAGTGCATTCAAAATCCCAGCAGCTGGTGAATGGCATTAGCCCATGATGCCTTGCCTCCAAGAGCATCCCTCTCCAGCAGCTATAGGAGCACACAGCTGAGTGAGAGTCACAGGGGAGTCCTAGGCATGTCTAGGGAACAACCAGCACACATCTGATTTTCTTCTAATTATATCTCAGCAATCATCCCTGTGGAAAACAGTTTGTAAACATGTCTCATGCAATTCTGTCATGTAGTAAAGATCTGCAAGTTACATTTTAATTCAATTGACACAGAGTGGAGAACACTCAAAGGGTTGAGGCTGGGCAATCTGTATCCATGCCATAAACATTTGCCCACATCAGTAATCCCTGCAGTAGTGCCTCAAGGGAGAAGGGTGCTACTCAACCTGAGCTTGTCAGCAAGGTCACACTGAATTGTACAGCAGGGCTCAGACTTCAGAACACTTACTCCACAGACATTCCCAAGTTACCTTTTATTTCACATCACTGCAGAGACATAAAAGAGTTTAATACATATTCAAATTCAATTAAAAAGTGCAATATACATTATTCAAAAGGAGGGGGGGAAAGGGTTTCCTTTCAGTGGTTTTAAATTTAAATGGAAGCACTTTAAAAGTGGCAATAATCTCCTTCATATATTTGAAACACTTTCCCCTTCAACAGTTAAAAAAAATGAACATGTTCCCATGATGAGTTTACATTTTGGCAAGCTACTTTTCCTGACTAAAATAATCCATTTGGATATGTTTTTCCAGCTGCATTATTATATTTTTAGCTAGGGGATGAATCAGAATGACAGCCATATACTTTCTTTGCCATTGAAACTTTATATAATTTTCCTTAAAGCCTACTCAGAAGTCAGGTGAGACAAAATGCATTGAAAAAAAATTTCATGATGGTACAATATTTCTGCTCAGTGAGAAAGAAAGAAAAAGGGGCCATAATATATGTTTTTTTATCTCTCACAACACCTCCTCTAAAGACCATGGTCTTATAAAAATACCTATATAAACTGGTTTGTCACCTATTAAAGTATTTTTCAGGCTAACAACCTTCTGCTCCCATACAGTGGCAAACAGACCAGGTCCTCATCTAGGACGTGTGTGACAGCCAGCGATGAGCAATTCTCTTCTTTGGCAATTAACAGATTTCAGAATTTCTCTTCTCTTCACACCAAAGGAATGACCAGCTCTGGCAGTCTATTCACTGAGTGCTACCAGTTTTTACTGATCAACAGTGTAAGAAAGTGGAGCCAAGGGATGGGAAAGCCCTTCCAAATACACCTGTCTGAAAATGAATGCAGTAATCTGAGTTACAAAACTTTCTCAGAAGAGTTTCAGATATAGGAAAATACCTACGTATTCCAAACATTTGAATTAGGCCCCCATTTGGTGATGCAAGCTTTGTGAAACTTGAGTAAACTTCAACCACCATTCCATGTCCACCTTTAACACTGTACTTTGATCTACTAAGGAGAAGCTTTAAAAGGGAAAAGGCACACAAGCTTCAACATAACAGATAATTTTTGTGCTTATGAACTAATTGTTGTTGGTGATATATGTTTTATTATTTGTTTTTTAGTCTTTGAAAAATGCCAAGATTTTCATCGTTCTTAGCAAACAAGGAAACTCAGCCCCTGTTGTCACACTCAGGATTTTCTGTTTTTTTCGGTGGTACTTTCAGATAAATGTTTGGCAGGAAAGCAGATTATTTGGGGGAGAGGGGTATATGTTTTTGAACTGTATCACTGCTCTGCTAGTTTTGAACTTCAGAAGAATTTCAAAACTGCTGGGGAAAAAACCCACACATGAGTATTACACAGAGGTGGATGTAGCTGTGAAACATTCCGTAGGGCTGTGGGATGTGTTTCATAGCCATACAGCTTTCTCCTGGTTGTGTCAGATAGGCACACATTGTCTTAATGGAGACATTCTCTCTCCTTTGGTAGGAGAAAAGGAACTGCCTTAGCTCCCTTCTTGGATGGAAAAGGAAATGTAATAAGGAAGACCTCATGTATCTCTGATATATTTATTGTTTTGGAGGGACATGGCTTTTTTAAGTACCCTGAATTTCTATTTGAGCAATTGACAGTGGCAATCCAAACATCTGTGCCTGATTAAATGAATTCTTGCTGGCACTTTGAGAGTCAATAATTCTCTGACAGTAATAAACAACACACACAGGCATTCACCTATTTGAAATGAAGACACCTACCTTCCCTAAGCTTCAGCTGCTCCTTAGAGAGATCCCCCTCTGTGTTTGATATTCAGTCTGGTTCAGTGTTGTTCTGTATTTATCCAAGACAGAGATGGCTACTGTTGCACACTTTCATGATTTAGCTGCCATGGAGTTGTCTTTTAAAAAGTTATCCTACGTTTAAAGATGCATTGCAATGATTTAAAAGAGAATTGTGAGTGCTGTTAAAAAATTCTAAAATACTAAATCAGTATAAGAGGTCATAATTATTTCTGTAATACATATTACATATTAGACTTGTAAAACTGAAACAACTGTAATATACTGTAAATTTGTGAAATTGAGAGAATGAAATCCAGAGTTGCCACTTAGAATCTATCTTGAAAAATGGGTCTGTTGGATCTTTTAAAACCATATATCTACTGGTTAACTTTTTATACTCTACATATTTTTTAAGCCAAATTTGTCCTTTCCCATTATTCAGAGTTTAATTAAATAAGGTCCCAGCTCTGAATCCCCTGAATTTGATAGTTTGCTGTCATAAGGGAAGGCACATGCCTCCACAAATCACTGACTCTCACCAACAGATTTTTGTAACTGCATTACAGAAACTGGAGGAGATTATGAAGCTACAGATCTACATGAAGTATTCTCAGTTGGTGTTTCTTAAAGTATCTACTTAACCATAATGGGACTTCAGCATCTCAGCATCTAAGTTCAAGGCATTTTGCAGCTAACGGATTACCCTGCCCTTACATACCCTGCAGTCCTTCCAGTTCTGTCCCTCCTAGACATGTAACATACAATATAGTATCCATTCATCTCCTTTTTTAACTTTACAGCTCAATCACTTCCCACTTTCAGGGGAATGTAGTAGCTTCATTGTAATTAATTTCTGATCATGTCATAGCTGTATTCATTAGCATATGTGAAAGGCAGAGGTCAGCCTATATTTTATGACACCCACTACTAAATGGAATACTCCATCCAGAATGTGGGAGGAAATGCAGCAGTGAGGACTCATGATTATCTCCTCAGCTTCTTTAGTAATTTCACCAGCCAATAAAAAAACTTGCATGATATAAATGCTTACTGTTCATACCATAGGACAAATTAATATTTGTTCAGAGTTTCAGTTCAAGTACTATCTCTGTAGTGCTTGAGCATCCCTTGACAGCACTGCTCATTAGTCTCAGCGTGTATATTATCTTTCTTAATTAAAGACTCTTAAACTTTTTAGTCATGAGAATTCACATGTGAAAAAAGAAGAAATACTGTGCAATTCATTCTAATTACTGATTTACATGGTTTTGGCTGGATTAGGAAGTGAAAGTTTTGGTCTTAGTCTAGCTTTAGACAGATAGTCATGTCTCAGATGTGCCGTATACCACTCAGGAAACAGAGCTAACCTAAGATAAATATGAAAGAGAAATTTCAGAGAACATCAAGCAATGGGACTATGAATTACAGTGTTTTCTGAAACAACTGGGAATCTTCCTGTTCATGTGCAGAGCTGAACTGAATCGTGCATGTGTGAGGTCAGTGGAGGGTCAAGAGGATAATGCTCCAAATACAGGGGTTCCGATGAAATCTTGGACTCCTCATAGTCAACAGTGTAACTCACACTGAGATTAGGTTGTTCATGACCCTGCTGTGCTCAGTGCAGCAGAAGAATTTTGGCTCCTTCTGCAGGATAGGGGTTTATCTTTGCCTTTCTTTGTCTCTACCAACCAGATCTTACCCATGTAGTCTCCAAACAAAAATGATAGATTTGATTTTTAGCCAAGAACACTAATAGAAATTGGGATGCAAATATATAATTATCTTATTAATGTCTCCTGCTTCCCCAATGCCCTATTAACTCTTTTGTGTGAAAAAAAATCTGAGCTATTCAGATAACAAAAACCATAAACTTTTCTAAAACTGTACCTAGTGATGTAAATCATATGAAAAATAAATACAAATAGATTTTTCAGCTATAATTCTGATTTTTGCAACTACATTTTCTCAATCAGATGACCAGTTTGTCCTATATTTATTCCTCTTTACTTTAGGAATTTTGTGTCTCACATTGTGTTTTGTCTGTTGTATTGTTGATATTAATCCTAAATTTGTCTTTCACTGGTTGCTTTTTAAGTGTTGTTAATAAATCAATAAACCATTCTGATCATGATTCAGTTTAACCAAATGAACTGAGTAGTTTTTCCCTGCATTGTTATTACCAAATGACATTAAGTTGCTGTTAGCTTGAGGTCTATATGCAGCTCTGGTCGTCTGGTCGTCAGCAAGGAGGAGGTTCCCTCTGCCCAGCATGCAGAGTACTGGAATAATCTTGAAATTCAGCTGCTCAGGCTGTGCTTGTCAGTGTAATAAATTCTTTTTGGTTTGATGATGAGAATTTCTCCTAAGAAGGCTGGTTTGTTTTTTGTTGGTTTTTTTTTTTTTTGAGTGATACCTAAAACTTAATAATAATGTCAGTATATCATATGGTAATGATGATTTCATTAAGACAGTCAGAAATAATCAGTCTTTTTGACACTTACTGTAAAAGCCAAGAAATTTTATTATCAGAAAACACAGAAAAAAAATTCCATGCTAAATTTACCTTAAATTTTGGTCCACTTAATGTCTTTCATCAATTTCTACTGTCTTAGTTTAACAAATGGAACCATAAATAACGCAATCTACACCAATTGCACTTATTTGCAATTAGAATTTTTTTGGTGCTCTGTTTTATGAACATTCAATCAACTGTGTAACCTTGATGGAAGGGGTGCAATTTAGAAGGCCATAATGAATATTTAGAAAGTCTTGCTTTGTGATCTCAACTTCTGATTTTAAATTAACAACCAGTAAATCATTCTGCACCATGCTCAGCTCAGCAGGTGTAACATTTTCCTGATATAGAAATACATGGATATCTTTTTTTATTTCAAAGGCACTAGGTTGGGGTTTTTAAGCTTCTAATAATTATAATCTAAAGTTTTAGAGTGTTTTAAGGTATGTATTGAAACAAATTAAAAAAAAAAAAACAAAAACAACAAAAAACTCCTAAAATGTATATTTACGATGCATGATGCCAAAAAAGTGATATTACATATAACAGAAGCTACTAAAACAGAAACAATGATTCATTGACAGTTCAGTCCTTGCTTCTTGAGGGACAGGAACAACTAGCTGAAAGTTTTATCAGATTTTCTCCAGTTTGCTGCAGTAACTTCATTTTAAAATATCCTGTCATGGGGGAATACTAACCTGTAAATATAGATTTGCAACATCCACATTTGTCAGTCATTTAAAAATGCAGTAAAGAGAAATCCCAAGAATGGCAAAAAGGGAAATACATACATTCTTCTAGCAATAAGAAAAATCTTGTGACGCAACAGGTATTATTCAGTCAAACTAAGCCTTGTGCTTCTGAAATATGTGTGAGATACAGGAGAACAGAAACTCAGGATTGGATAAATCTCTGGAAGCAATTCCGTAGAGTGCTGTGACACCTGCAAGTTTCCCTGCAAATTTCTATGGATCAATATCTTGAAGTATGTAAAAAAAAATTGCAACTGGTGATTGTGAGATCTTAGGCATCGCTCCCTCCACATCCACGCTTAGGAAACTGCTGGAAGAATTGTGCTGGCCTCATGGGAAATCCAGTTCATTTCAGAGCCTAGAAACAGCTACAGTTCAGGCACATGGAAGAAACTGGAGACAGGAATCT
This sequence comes from Pezoporus wallicus, assembly GCF_028554395.1. Taxonomy (NCBI): domain Eukaryota; kingdom Metazoa; phylum Chordata; class Aves; order Psittaciformes; family Psittacidae; genus Pezoporus; species Pezoporus wallicus. The sequence continues at coordinate 1,566,042 of NW_026642654.1, forward strand.
AGCCAAAGCACCAAATAATCCAAATAAACACTTCCTTCAGTGAGAGGATAATGCTGATTTTGCTCACATTACAGTCATGGAAATTTGTTTAGCCCAGAATCAAACAGAGGCAATTGCCAGTGACCTCACTGGCAGTGGCATACTGTCTCTCTGCAGGCAAAATATGTGCCCTCTTCCACCAACTGTGTTACTGCCCTGAGCACACACCTTGCTGCCCTGTAAGCAGCTGATCACAAACTGCCTAAGTATTATATAGTAGCAATCACCTTCCTGCACATCATCAGGAGCAAAGGGAAGCAAGACATCAGTCTGGAGGAAGGTGCTGATCAAAGTGAAACAGCTAGAGGGTGTCCATTTCTGGACATGACTTACTTGAAAGATGACTCTGTCTTGTAAAAAGTTGATTTGCTGGCAAAAAAAAAATGTAGCTGCAAAAGCTGCTGTAGGAAGAAAGCTAATAGCCATCTGTAATACTAGTTACTTTCAGTGATAGAGTGGGGAGCAGCGATGAGACTGTACTGCACAGCAGTAGTCTGGTTTCCCCTGTACTGTCCATCTTCATGCTCAGCTGTAATGCATGGCCAAATGAGCAGTGCCATTTCTGTCTGACAAAGAAGGGGCTTAATCACCCCACTGTAAATGTCCCTTCTTTAGCAGAGTCCCCTCAAACTTGTATCACACCTGGAAGATTCCAAGCACCACCATTCATGGTAAAGTACCTAAATTCATGTGTGGGCAACAAAAGGAAGCAAGACTTTCTTTTATGTTAGGATAATGCACAAATACCAGTACAGCTGCAGAGACTAGAAAATGCAGAGACTGAAATGGCTGCTTCAAACAGAGCTGCTTCATTTGAAAAATATTATTAAATTACCTGAGTCTGGTATTTGATTATAAAATAGAGTTGAGCTTGTTGGCATTTTATCTGCTATTCTTATCAAAGTTGAGACAAGAAAACATTTATCTTAGCTATGAGAGTGGAAATAATCTTGTGGAATATGAACATTACTGCTAATACATGGGTTTTGATGTCTTCCTAAGCAAGCTATTACTTTGCTTGTCTTTCATTTGAGAGTCAAGTTAAAACATAAATAGAAATGAGTGTATTTCCCTGAAGCTGGAACTGTTTTTAAGAATGTTCTGACTGCAAAGATGGAAACAAGACTTGCAAGTGTTTGCATCGTAACTGTGCTCAACTAGTGTTTGATTAAAAATTGGGGGGAGGAGAAAGGAAAAAAAGGGAAAAAGATTTATTTGGCTGAACATTATTATATATGCTTCTTTCAGATGGAAAATTTTCCATGAGGAAAGAAATAGTTATTCAAAGGACAACAAGAAATAGTTGATCCCACAAAGCAATCATACACAGAAGGTGCTTTAAAAGAGAAAAAGTAAGTTGTTAACGCTGAAGTTGAAAAAGTTGAGAGCTATGATGCATAGGTCCCAGGCTACCATTCACTTTGACTTAGAGTCTACACACGCAGCTGCTATCTTATGCTGCTATTGCATAAGACAGAGTGATTCATTATTGCAGAGTGATGTGAATCATGAAGTCTCTGTTGTGGCATGTTTGGAACAGGAATTTTTACTCCTTTGTTCTACTTTTAAGATAACACTGTTAACAAGGTAACAAAATCATGTCAGCCTTGCGTGGACAGAATTTAAATTTTCAATGAGATTTGCTATTCCCTGAAAAAGTCTGAAGGGGGTATTACCCTACAACTTTTATTTCAAGGAAAATAAGCAGCTTTCAAAAAGAACTGTCTTGCAAGGACAAGTTGTCTACCCAGCAAGCTGTGTGAACAAGCCCCCTTTTTTCATGGGGGTTTCCTAAACGCATACATATCAGATATATAACAGTATGCAAAAGTCTACTTCCTGAGATATTTGTTTTTCGTAAAAATGAAACAGCATTTAAACTAAATGATTAAAGCTGTGTGGATTTTTTTGCAAAACTATAACTAAAACATTTCCATGCTTACAAGTTGTAAATACTTATAACAAATTCTCCCTCTTGTGTCTCAGATTACATTAGCTATTGATGAATCAGGTGATGGGTTTTGGTTAGCTGCCTCTTTTACTGGAAAATTTCTAAGGGGAGAGAAAACAAATAAATACTTCTAAGTTACTTCTTTAGAAGTTTTAGCTATATTCCAATAAAACCTTACAAAGGATTGGCATAATTGAAAGAACACCAGTAAAATCAGTACTGAAGAAATAAATAGTGCAGAAACTAATATAGTGATGAAAACAGGCCGTTTCTCCTTGGTTTCTCCTTCTGTTCCAATCTGGAAAAACTAACATTAGCATCAATAGGATATGAAGTTTTGTGGCCATAAACTCACAAAGACGTTCACAGCAACCTCTTTGATTTTAATAGTATCAGAACATTATTATTATGGATTTTATGCCTTGATCCAGTTTCAATACACTCACAGCTGGGCTGCTACCTGTGCCTGATCTAGTCACTTCAGCTCTCTAGCCAACGTTGAGACATCGGAGAAGCAACATCTCCAAATCCCTGAGCAGAACAGCCAATGCCACTCATACATGTACAGCAGTGGTGTGCTTCCAGTGTTCTGCAAGCCTCACTCTTTGCCTTAAACCCTGTGCCACCAAGCCAGCATGAGTGGCACTAGTTCATTTGTCTTTCACAGAAGCTCATTGTACTTTCAGAGCTGTCAACTCCAGAACAGCCTGCAGGAGCAACAATGAATATAATACCTTTGATGTGCTAAGACTTTCCTGTGGAAGTGGCAAATGTCAATACAATTCTAATATTCCCACTGAAGAGTTTCAATCAGTACATCTGCATCACTGGACCAGCACACTTTCTAAGATGGCCATGGACCTTAGCTATACAGAACAAGAGACTTACTAGAAAAAATAGTTTTCTCCTAGCCCATATATCCAGATTTCCTTCCAAAACAAAATAAGACACACTGGTGCATGGTCACACTCAGGTCTCCATCCTGACAGACAGTTGGAATGGTGCCAGGTTGTAAAGCTAATTCCCAGAGCCAATGGAAATTAGGTGAGGCATATTTGTCCAACTTTACCAACACAGCCAAAGGGCTCATGGCATTGCTCAAAGTAAGAGCTGCAATTTCTGGATAAAGGATTGAAACACAGAGATTAATTTAACTCTTCGCCATTACAGTTTTCATGTAGAGAGGTCAACCACTACCAATTTTTGTCACTTCAGCACTATCTAACACACATGGTAGGATGCTGGATAGGCCAAATGGACATTAAACAGGCAAGTTAAGAAAATGGGAAGTCTAATTGTTACCTAGAAATTGCTTGAAACTAAAGCAAGTTCACAGAACCTTACAAGGGCATAAAATTACGTAAATTCTGATAGAACATGAACAGAGTGGAAACAGCAGCAAAAGAAATACAGAGAGGACCAGCCAACAAAGTAAGTCATGCTGACAGGGCTAATGCAATAACACTTTTCAGACTCTACAAACATTTGGAATACAAATGGTCTATTTCCTTCCTTTAAGCACAGCATGATTTGCTCTACAAATATCTTGAGCTTTGATTTAGCAAAGCATTCAGCCATGTGCTTGCCTCTAAGCACATAGTTAAATTCTACTTGCCACATCCTAGATCTACTATATTGCAGGGTGGAAGTTCATGGTGTTTGACAATGAAATAGAAAGCTTTCCTTTGCCCTTGAGAAGTCTACGATTCATCCATCAATCAAAAAGTTTCTCATTTTCATTTTTTGCACTGACTCAGAATGAAAAGGGAAAAAAACCCCAAGAGGAATAGGCAGTAGGAAAAAGCTACTCCAATAAAACAAAGTCAGTCACATACCAAGCTTATAGTAGCATGATGGGCTGGTGAAACCTGTTTCAAACTGGTGAATGTAGCACTCTGATTTGGTCTGTGCAGAGGAGGTTGCAGCTTGCCAATGCTATTCCATAAAAACCAGCACAGTTTTTGATAAACTTGCAGAACAAAGTGGACCACATATCATAAAAAGCAAAGTGTTTCCCAATCTAATATGCCAAACAGCAAAGAGGATAAAAGAGGAATTAAAATCAAGCCCTAGAAACTGGCTCAGAGAAAAAAAGAGAGGATTTGGGGACTAGAGTTGATTGAAAAGATCCTTAGTAGCACTGTACTCACAAAGATGTTGTCTTGTTTTTCATTCACAGTGTGTTCCGAAGGAAAGGAATTTTGCATTTTTTTTTCCAAATTAACAACAAAGAATCATCCTGAATGACTGAAATAACCCTTAAGTTCCTGCCTTTTTGGTTAAGTGTTTAAATCAAAAGCAATCATTTTAAAGAGTTCTATGTTTCTGATTCCCTATCCTTGTCTGCCTCTGAACTGACTGCACAATACCTCTGCATTTATGTTTATAATCAATATATTTATATTTTAAATACCTTTGTCCTTCCTAGTTTCATTGCATTTTAATATTTTAAAGCCATTAAATTGACCATGGTGAAATCTCCCATAATAAGATACTCATTACTTTAAATAGGTGTGTTTCATTTAGCATTTTAGAGCATTGTCTATCTCCTGATTTTTCACTGGTATCTTTTCCATTATCTGCATCTCTTACCCTACAAGCTACTGTATAACCTTCTAAAATCTACTTGAACAACAAGGACGTCCTAGGTCTTAATTTCAGTCCCTTTTTTAACAGTAGAGTCATTAGATGTCAAGTTTCTCCTTCACTAAGCCTGTGTACTACAGATTATGAAACATTTAATCAGTAAAATTAACATTATGATTAAGTGCTACATTCTGTGCCATCTCCTTACTCTGTGTCAAAAATCTTGTCTTCTTTTGAACATCCATGACTTTTTTACAGCACCTCATTGAAAATAATGACAGGTCAGAATTCCATGCTATTTGATTAGATTAGATTTGCACTTTCGAAAACTTCCTGAATCAAATACATTGCATAATGCAGTTCAGAATCCCAACTTATGCAAGATTTAAAAGCAGTAGTTGCTCCAGAACAATCTTTCATGTCTATGGGGATTCACGATACCTGAAAATTATTGATCATGGTTCTGAGTTGTGGTAGAAGCACGAAGCAAATGTATGTCTCACTAAGCAAGACACATTTAGCATGTGAAAGTAAAGGCAACAACACCAGTTTTAATATTCTCTGGGTTACCAAAGCATATTTAAGTTGAAGACAGTTGGCATTTCCACATAATTCTTTCCCTGCAGCCTTTCTCATTTCAAAGTACTAATCAAATGGTAAGTCCTTTCAGGTATTTTTGTATTAAGAGAAGGAATGTGTCATGTACCATAAACAGAATGCTGGTCCCCAAAACAATCTTCTAGCCTCTTTCATAGTAATTTCAGGCATGTGGTTTAATTTTTAAGGTGTTTGACATCAGTATGGGATGGATATTTTGGGCAGTTTTAATCTGTGAAAACAGAATTGTGGGAATGAAGTCATGTTCATAAATAATGACAGAGAAAGCATAGGTTATTAGACTAGAACTTAACCTTAGCCTAAAAAGAAATCTTTGTCAATTTTCATTGGGAAAGTTGAACACCATCCAAGTAGAACTTACTTAGCATAGTGGTGACCTGGTGTTACTCCACAGGTAACAACTGCGCAGGTTGACAAACTTACTTGTTTTCAAATTTCAACACAAATTCAGTCATTTATCCTACTGAAAATTCTTTATGATTTAAACTTCCCAGCGAATCTTAAGTGTTTATCATGTTGAATATGTCTAGACTATCCTAAGTGTTATTGTTGGATAGGTTATATTGGGTAGGATTATTATTCCTATATACCCTGAGGTTATTTTAAAAACGTTTTCAGTAAGACTGGTCAGTCATTTCTGGAACAACATCAAGGGCTGGACTGTCTTTTTTTCAGGGTTCTCACAGGCTTTTTGCAGTGCTGGAACTGGAGCAGAAGTTTAGTTGATAGCCCACTCATATTTTTGACAGATGCAGTCCATTTGATACGTTAATGGATATTTTGGGTTTAGTGGTATATTTAAGGCAGTTACTATTAAATTGTCATAATTTATCACTGATTGTCACACAATGTTATCTACAGCCTAGAGATTTTCCCTGATTTTGGAATCAGAGCTAAGAGCTACAGGATAATGGCTGATCTTTTGACCCTGCCTTTAGCCTAAGACTTATTCCAAAGACATTTCCACTATTAAAATGCCAGTTCATCACCCCTGTTGCAGTAAAATGGAATAGGATTCCCTCTGCCTAACTTAGCTACCTGAATTTAGACATCTAGTGAAATCCACTCATCAGGTTCACTCTAAAGCTATTACATAGAGCTCAGAAACTCCAGAGGACCAGCCCCAGCTTCCCCATGCACTTGTGTGTGCTGGTATACCAAGTTACCTTGGTGAGGTACATGCATAGCTTACACCTAACTTGAATGCAATTGTTTTATTTGAGATGAATTAGTTGTCTAATCTGAAATTCAAATGCTATGGACAAAAAAATTAGAGATACAGGAGAGAGTACTATAAAGATATTTGCATGTTGTGCCTTTCCCTCAAACAGAATCTACAGGATAGACAGACACTTCTGGGTTTTATTGTGTGCGTTCAAGTAGCTAACTGAAAGTTGATTTTGTTAGCTAGAAGATGAAGCTTGCACAAAGCACAGTGCTGAAGCTCACAGGAAGGTAGAATATTGGCCTGGCCATTAGATCTGATGAGTCCCTGAAAATTCAAGCTTTTCATGCTGTAAAATAGCAATAGATGGCATTACAGCATCATTAACACCTTGATTTCTTTTTTTTTTCCTGTTAACATTCTCCAAAGAAACATTTTTATGTAATAACTTTTCTATTCTTTTTCTCCTCTTATGGACAAATTTCAAATTCCAGTCACTTAACTGGAATTTATTTCAGTCTGTCCTCTCCAAAACAAGTGGGATTAGTGTTCATTTATGTACAAACTAGATGCCTTTGAATTTGCTGAACAAACAGAGCAGGCTGACATAGACCACTCAGATATTTATGAAAAGTGACTGATAAAGCCACATTTATCATCCACTAGTCCTGTTATTTAAATGGTCTGAGCTTTTTCATATCAAGCAGATTCAACATAATAACATGACAGAAAAATTAGACACCTCTTGCAAGGCCTGCAGACAGTGCACAGGAAGAAAAGGTCTCTAATTGAAGTGCTGAATCAGAGGCTTAGCAAATGTAAATTCAAGAAAAAATACAGATGAATGCCAGTTTATACAGACTGGTTGCAATGTAATTATACTGAGTGAATCTTAGTGTAGAGACCTAAATATCCAACACTAAATATCCAACAATACCTTCATTCTTAAACCGGTGTTTGCTCTGAAATCTTTGACAATACTCTTCCTTTCCCCCATCATCTCAACATATGGAGCATTATTTGCGTGCTGGTAACTCTGCCCGGCCCCTGACAGAAGTGTGCGTCTCAGAGTCTGTGAAAAAACAGCAGCTGTCCTAAAAGGAAAGTATTAGTTATAACTTAACTAAGGCTTTATGAAGGACTCTGCTAAACAGTGAGGTAACAGATATTTGAGACACATGCTAAAATAGCTCCTGCCTTCTAAGCCTCAAACCTGCTTTTTGCATCTTCAGCCAAAAGTTTTAGCAAGTTGTTTGGATCTTTCTGTGGAACTAGGCTGTGAGCATGGGACCAAGCCACTACAGGACAGTCCTGCTCCACATAGGTGTGTTCTTCCATGTGTCAGGCAGTACATGGGGAAACACATCCACAGCCCTCTATGCATGCATCCTCCAGTATGGAAGCTGTGCGTGCCATCAGCCTCCTCTTCCTAATGTATTTGGCATAGCATCCCCGACTATGTCCATCACCTTCATCTGCACCCTTGGACTCTTGGAATGGAACCTTCACGTGGTCCCTGGGGCAGCCTGCCTTTCCTGCACCAGGAGCAAATGTTGGTGGCTCATTGCAATGAGGATATGAGTCTGCAAGTGTCCTCATGTGATTTTTGGTTGTTTCTTTTCTTCCTATTCCTTCCTTCCTCCCTTTCCTTTGGGAAAACTCACATACTAAAAGTTCAGCGTAAACAAAATAATCTTGTTCTGCAGAAAATAGATTAATCAACCAGTAACTGGCACCAAGTACGTCAGTTTGGCACGTACATCTTTCATTACCAGTAGGGACAAATATGACTATTTGAGAACAGCTTTGCATCAAGCCTGGAAAAATGCTAAGAAAAATAGCCACAAAGAAAAAAAGGAAATCATTAATAAATTATCCCAAATTATAGCATTCCTGTAGTATAAATGCAGGGCCAAAGGGTCAAACAAGTGGGTATCTTCACAAGCATCTATCTGGGAAAGGTCCCTAATAGTTGCACACACACCCAAGGCTGGCTGACCGCTGCTTCTGCTGCTGGAAAGGAATGTTTATGGAAACTAAAAGAGGCCAAATTATGGGGAATAAGGGATATTCAGAGTGAGAGTCTGTTAAGAACCAAAACGTTTCCTTGCAGTTCTGCATGAATGAACCAAAATGGCACAAATACTTTTAATACATGTCTAGGCAAGGGGCTAAAAAGAGCACATGTAATGGAGATTTCCTATACTTCTGTCAGGAAGGAGAAAATTCAGAATACAAAACCTGTACTCTGCTACCCACAATATAGTGGTATTTGATAGTCATTTCAGTTAAAGTCTCTGCTCTTTCCTGTCCCTGGCAATCAGATTCCGTCAGCAAAGGAAATAATGAAGAGGAAAAAGGGAATGTATAAATACTTGCCATAACTTGTATACTGTGTTTTTTTTCTATACAGAAATATCTGGCATTTTAATTGCTTCTGTGAGATCAGAAGCCTCAGTAAAGGTCTCAGGTTTGTAAAATCTTTACAACGAGTAAATGCATTCAGGTTTTCAGCCTAACCTGGACTGTGCTCTCAGGCTAGACATTGGCTGATAACATGAAAGGAATGGAGACAAAGCACCTTGTACTGACAAGAGGGACACTGAAGACTCATAGTCTAGAAAAAGGTTCCTAGACATTTTATCTCCTGACAGACAGGGAAAGAAGCCAAAACAAACTGAAAGGAATGTTCTTGCATGGGTTGTCTTCTGAGAAGAAAGTGTATGCTTTTATTAAATGGTGCTGTGCATTGGCAGTAAGGGTAGCTGAAACCATAACGTAACTGTCTACCAAAAGTACAATTATGTAAGAGACACATTTTGCAGTGGGATATAGTATCTTCTACCCTAGCTGGATTTCCATTTCAAACTAAGACCTCAAAACCATTCTTTGCATGGCGATTCCCTCACATCAAGTGATGCTTAAGATCCTAGCACAGTCACTGTAGTCCACAGACCCGAGATAAGGGTGAGATCCAGTTGCCTAAACATAGCCCACTGTTGTCACGTCAGATACTACAAGGGTATCCAGGGCATGTTATCTCCCATAACTCTTGTGCATTTTTTGCTGTCCATCAGCAGACATTTTGGAAGCCTGAAGACATATCAAACAGCAGTAGGTGCCTTAATTTAGGCAACTTTCTTACTTAGGATGAGCTGCATAGACTTCCAGACTCCACCGATGGTACTGGCTGTATGTCCACTGCCACCATTAACTCATGTACAAGAATCTACACATAAATAAATGTAAATAAATCAGATGCATTATTCTGAAGATAAATCCTGTCCAAATTTTGGACCAGATCAAAACCCAGAGGTCATAGCAGGAACTGCACCTTGGATTCGGTTTTAAATATGTTGGGGTCAACAACAGATGTGGCTATTGAGTCTTCTTGATGAAATGACCTTGTCATTATGATTGTCTTAACCTGCCTCCCTGGAGTGGAGCTGAGCTTTAGATCAACACTTGATCCTGAGCACAGGCAAATAAAATGATATTTTTGCTGCTTCTGTAGCTTTCATAGCTTTCACAGTACCTGAGAATACCAGAGGCCTTTTTTAACAAAATTGTCTTCAGAGACACCCTACAAGAGCGAAACTACTGCTGTTATTGCTATTATTCCCTTTTTAGAGAAAAGGGGGCTGCTGAGAGTCTGTATTTTTAAGGTATCACTGTCACTATAGGCATATATAGGCCAACTGAGTTTTATGAAGTACTTCAGACTCTAAGTTTGGCTGAAAAACTAGACACTTTGTGTCTAAGTGCTTCTGAAAATCCCACTATGGCCCTTTTTGCTGCTTTATTGCCTAACTAGCTTGTGAATTCTGCTGTGGCTTCCTCAAGGTGACACACAACTTTTGGATGCTACTTCTTATCTTGTTCTTTCCTTCAGCTTGCTTTGGTTTTGGTCACTAGTCCTTTTCCTCTCTGACCCAAATCCCAAGCTCATTCCTCAGGTACATCTAGCATGAATGTACCATGGTGGGTTGGAACCCAGCTAGTCAGCTCATCAGCTGTTTTCCCTTGCATATGGCAAAACCCAAGGCTCCTGCTTATAGCCCTGCAGTCACCTCGCATTTTTGCAATTACAGAAAAAGTCTTAGTACAGTGTTTATTTCTATTTAAGTTAGCCATTTATATACATCCAATGAAACAGGAAGCACAACCTTTCTAGGTAGCTGATCTACCACAGCTTCATAGGAAAACTAAGGGGAAAAAAGTATGTTTATTAAAAATAAGTCTTTGCTACAAATAAAGCCATTTCCTGTTTTTTTTTAGCAGCAGGACACATGGAAAATAATCTATCATTGTTTTTTTCATTACAACTTCTTCCAGACATGGAAACTGTGAAGAACATTTTTTCTTCTTAAGAAAATTAAACCATTTCCTCATAGTTTATATTTGTTAAACACTTTGTCAAGCTTTTATGTCCTCTAAAAAAGTCTTTGATTTGTCAATACCTTTTTAAAGAAGGTTTCTCTGTAACAAGCAAAGTTGTTATTTGACACATCTCCCATTTCGAATGGGGGATAGATTTAAAATAATGCAGCTAAATTGGGAGTGCAGCTGTAATTGGGAAACAAAGCTTACTGACATACTCTTATTTTGATAAATTTCCTGTTAGGAAAATGTTTGAGCTATTCATCAACAATATACTTTTATTCTAAAATTATAATATTGAAGAAGCGAACAAATCCTTTTTTTTTCAGACTAATTTGGTATGCTTTACAACAGTGATGTGCAGATTTGAGAATATATAATAGATAATGGCACTAATATATAGGAAATGGTTTCATCCACCAGTTAGATAACAGGTTCTCCCAGGTTATCTCAGGAGACGCTGGCCTTTTGCCCGTAAGCTACTTCTCAAACACCTTGTATGCCTACGACAATATATACAGAATGATGAAGCTTTCAAAAAAGAGATCTGTTCTGAATGTCAGAAGTGACTAATTACCTCAGTATCTTGTACAATTTTCCAAAGCTATAAAGTAGTAAGCAGGAGAATTACCTTATAGCTGTACTGTAATTTCCCTAGCCAGTAAGTTCAAGCTGTATCTCTGCATTTTAATGTGTTTTATAATAGGAAGTGAACTTCGCAATTCATCATCCCTCCTTCTTCTCTTTATATAAGTTTAAAATTCAGCTCCTGATCTTGGGTGATGTAGATAAGCAACAGAGAAATTAAAAGACGATTTTGTACTGTTTGTAAGAATCATTGTATCTTTAGAAGAATTATCCAACAAATTAAAAAAAAAAATAAAGGAAGTTTTTTGGTTACAATTAGTTGAGAAATCACAATGTGACCTTCATGTCCAAAGGAAAAGTGACATAAATAACAAATGTCCACTGAAAAACTACTAAGGCCAGTGCAGCCACACTGACAAGACACTAGCTGAAGAAAAAAGCATATCCAAAATCTTGCTGGCTTGAAGGACTTGAAAGAGGTTATAGAGATGCCACTCTATCAGTAATGTTGACTTGCGTTCTTTGCAGCTGCATGTGAAACAAGGATCAGAGAAGACCATGTGGCTTCTGTGGTGTGAATGATTATTCATTGCATATTAACTGAGCTGCAACTGTGATTTTCTTGTGGAAAAAATAAAACCCTAAAAAATCAGAAAGACAAAACATGATTTTTTTATGGAAACAAGTTTTGGAATAAAATACCTGATCAAAAGGAGAAAAAAAAAAAGGAAAAGATAATGTATTCTACAGGATTTCATAAGAAGCTGTGATTGATTCAGACATAAAGATATTGGTGAATAAAGTAAGAGATGGCATTTCTTTACAGAATGCATTACTTTCAGGAGTGATGGAAGGACCATATTAAGCCTTTTTAAGAGATATTTTAAACAAGCATATGGTATTATGCCATTTAATATTAGATATATCCTTTCTCTTTGCTATAAACTGCTTTTCATGGGAATTCTATCTTAAAATTTTATTCAGTTCTCTTTATGCTTAACAAAAGATTTGCCAACAGTTATATTCAAAAAAACTAAAAGGAACAGTTAATTTTCTGTAACTCAAGGAACAGTTAATTTTCTGTAAGTCATAGGACCTTTCCATTGGGTTTGCTTGTAAGAAATGCAGCACTACTAGAATAAGGCAAATCATACTGAAAAATTTATGCAGCTGCACTTTTTACAATGTACACTTATTTTTTGCCCTGCACATTTTCTTGAAGAGATATATAAGAAATTGAGAGGTTTAGGGTATTTCAAGTGGAAGGGGAAAGCTCTTTTGGCAAAGTACCCAGTTTCATGTGGAAACAGGTTTTATGCATACCCATTTGTCTGCCAACACTTCACCTTACCTCCCCAAAATGAACTAGCTACTGTAGATCTCATATGCCATCCAATGCCTGCTACAAGTCTTATGAATAATTAAGGACTATTAGACAGAATGGCAAGACCCATTGAAGCCTGAGATCATGTTGCTTTCATGTAGTAGGCACATAAATAATACAGTCCTAAATTCACTTTTATATATGCTCCCAAAATACTGTGAGATTTTTTTGCAAGTACAAATTTCATGCTATTGCTGTTAATATGCAGCTAAGTAGAGCCCAGTGGGCAGCCTGGTCAGTATCTAAAATCTACAGAATATGTCCAAAAAATTGTTGAACAATGCTTTTCAGTTTATGTAAATCATATAGCTCTGGTAACTCTAAAGAATTTACAAACTTATATCAAGTCACACTTGTCAAAGAACTGATCTATAAGGCTTACCCATAATCTGTATACATCGTCTAAAAAGGTAACAGTTGACATGCAGAGAAATCCTCTAAGCAGTTAGTAACTTCTTGCTTGACAGGTATTTTCTTCTATACATAACATCCAAATAATTAGTAATATAAGAGTTTTATTTTCTCCAGGATTTTCCATGCAAATGTAAGAAATAAATGTTACTTTTGCTGTTCAGAAATCTGACAGTTCTGCAGTATGCCAGCTTAGACCAGCTCATATAGCTCATCCATTGAGCATTAATATTCATTAAAAGCAACAATAAAGTGATATAGCCCTGATTTAGCATACTGACAGGAGTACAGGCAACAGTCAAAGCTGGGCCAGAATGCCCTGTCTTGCTCTTAACTCAAGCATGCATGTGCACCAGCCCACAGCTCATTAGGTCCTGCTGCTCATCTAGTGCTATCCAACCAAGAACAATAAAGGGTGAAGTTCCACTTCAGTCTTGATGCCTGTGCGCTAAAACACAAATCTGTGTCTTGCCATCAGCTAGATAAGCAGCCTCACTGGCACACTGGGGACAAAGTTTTAAAATGTCAGTGCTTAAACGTATATTTGAATTACAAGTAAATAGTCTAATATTCTGTGATGGTTTTGCATCAAGCATCTACAAATAAGTCAAGGGATATCTAAAGATTTATTGGTATATTTTGCCATCAAAAACTAGAAACAGTCTTTCCAGACGTTTCAAAATATTTCAGTGATTAATTAAAATGGTGTTAAAAAGGATTTCACCCAACTGGAATTAACAAATAACTGAAAAAGCCAAAATAGATATTTTCTGTTCAAAGCTGGAAATAAAAGGCAGTTAGGATGATCAATGCTGATTCTATGCAAGTATTTATTACTTACTGTGGGCAATAAGAGACCCAAGAGGGAGAGAGCAGCATTTAAGACTTTTATCAAGCAACCAATACCAAGGGCAAGAGTTTCTGGTTCAAGAGTAAAGATGGCTTACACCTTCAGTTATGCACACATGATTCACACTGTTTGCTTCATGGATGCTCCCATTCCTTCTCTTGAAGGTTTCCATCCATCGTGGTAGTGAAGAAGCTCCAAGGAGGGCCCACACTGACTGCTGCTGTCTTGTCAGCTGCAGCAGTAAGTGCGTGCTCCATGAACAGCAAAGACTACTGCCAGAGCCCCAGCTATCACTTAGTGTAATAAACTCAGATTAGTGAAAGGATGAGGTGCTTCCTGCATGACTTTGACAGATCGCTATGGATATGTTTGAAAGAATAGATTAAACATTGCAAGAGAATGTTCCTAAGCAGAGGAACTTTGACTCTATGTGGCTAAGCAGCTGGAATGATCCAAACTGGCACTTAAGTTTCCCAGACCGTCCCTGGACATGCTTTGTAAACCAGCATAGGCTCCTTGACACTCCCAACAGTCACTTTTGCTGTAAGCACCCTATTCTAAAAGGTGAAAAGATGAACAGCAATAAGGCAGGCAGTGCTCTGATCATTGACCTCCATGCCAGAGAACAGACCTACTTAGACACAATTCCAAGTACAGATGTCAGTACTGGCACCCAGGAAGGCAGGCATAGGTTCTTGGCTCTCAGCAAGCAAGGTTCTGCCTTTTGCTGGGCACACCAACTCCTTATTACACACCAAGGGAGAGTTATCAGAATGGGATATTGCCAAAACACCCATTTCTCAGCAAGATGCCTTGGACAGCAAGCTAGAAATCATTTCTGTGTAAAGGTCTCCTGAATTTCTGCAGATGAGTTTAACATTAGCTAGGCCACTCAGTGACAGCAAAGTTCTCTGCACTAGAGATTAAATCATAGGTTCCAGTCCCAGCTCTCAAGCGTGTTTGCTTATTTTACTTACTGACTGTTTAACATTTAGTACATAAACACTGCTTGGGACAAGAATAGGAATCCACAACTCACTGCTTTTAGACAAATTTCCTGATAACAGTATTAAATATTTGTGCTTGCTCTTGTGTTTTCTGCTCTGTACAGTGGCTCTTCAGATCTTTGCTGCACAACAAAAAGGCGTCAAGGGAAAGGGAAAATGTCCAACAGATGCTAAGATCATCTTTAGTTTGCATAGTTTCATGATAAATGATCTTGAATTTCTTTGGCACAAATAGCTCATGGGGAACTGTTCCCTGTCCCCAGGGTAAGTTACCCCTATATAACTATTTAAAGTTAATTGAGAAATTTATATGCTTCAGTGATCCCACATTTCCCTGCCTCAGTTTTTCTTGTTCAATATAGCTAGGGCCCTTTCCCTGCTCATGCGTGGGATTTTAAGAACAACTATGGACAACTAGGAAGCTTTTGTGCTGTTAAAGACATCTTTGGATGCAATTTTCGTCAAGACTGCTGAAGTCTGACTCTTGCTGCTGCTAAGTTAGATCAGTATCAGCATTGAGACCCAATGGGAAATGGAGAATGAAGTTATCTTTCAATGAGGAAGGAAGAAGGCTAGAAAATAAAGCAAAGGACAAAGAAGAATATAAAATAATAAAGTGAACAAAGAAGTAGGAGGAACAGCTTTTGCCTTTAGAGCCCAAGGAGGCTACATCCACAGCAGTAACTCATCATTGTAATACTTGATTTGAACAGATGGTGAAAAATAGTTTCCTGCAAAAATTACCTTTACATGCTGCTACTTGAAGTGGGGTCTTTAACTTCAATTGGAAGTATAAACAATTATCTCAGTGATTGCATTGGAACGACAAATTGAAAGAAACACAAGATTCATAAACCATAATTTTTATGTTGGGAATGTTTAGGCTGAACTGGGAAAACAAAGGTGCAATCCCTCAGAACAGATCACTGTCTCAGGATCTCAGTAATTAGTGCTGGCAAGATGCTGAGAGGCTCTGAAAGCAAATGCTTCCAACTCATTCTGGCAGGGTGATCAAAAAAAGTCTGCATAGAAAGTAGGTTTTACTATTACTCATTAAAGGACTTGAAATTAAGAATAAGGCTTAGGTCCTACATTTCAAAAATAAACTTAAGAAATGTCTCTCATATGGAAAGCAGCCTGTAAAAATAGTGCTTCAAAGAAAAAAAAAAATCTGTTCTAAACTAAACTTTGGACCTGTCAGTCCAGTCCTGTTCAAATCTGAAGCTAGAGCAGTATTTTGTAAAATTAAGACGTATGCTTCTCCAAGTTATATTACTTCTAGGATTCTTTCCCCTTTTTAAGCAAGGGAGGCTGAAAGACAGTCCATCTGATTTAAGTTATTTTACTGGAAATTTCTGCCATGTTTTGAGCATGTTCCAAGTGGCAGTGGAGATATAAATAGTAGAATAAACAAACAACTGCACAAGCGATGTTGAAAAGTCAGAGACCAACAAGATTATCGGTTGTTTCTGCAGTACTTCCAGCCTGTCCACATATCAAATGTAATAGCATGTGACAAATTCTTTATTGCCAGAAGCTAGATTTGGGGTTTCTTTATTCCCTATTTAATCATTATGAACTATTTTTTCAGTATTTTTAATTCTGAAAATAGAGAAAATCATATCAAAACCACCAACAATGAAAACCCCTTGGTTTTGGTCAAAAATCCTAGGTTATGCATTGCATTGCACTGTGCTTTTATGATGTATTTATAAATATAAAGGCAGCTGTTTAGAAATGAAATTCCAGAGGTAAAATAAAATGTTCTTTTCCTTCTAAACCAACTCTTATTCAAGGCTCTGAAGCAATAAGATAATCTTTTATCCAATATTTGTGTGCAAATAATATTTATGATAAAATAATGATCAGTCATAAGGCTCTCTGTATATCACGTTTGATTATGAATACTACACATTTGGCACTTCTTCCTGACTATAAGCACAAAGAAATAGACAATACTGCATAATGAAAACAACTAAAATAATGAGAGCATTGTTGGAAAGGCAGTCTTTCAATGCTCTCTACAAATGCAAATAACTTGAAATGTATTTACTGATTGCTGAGTAAATACCTGTCTTTACTGGGACTCACTGCCCAGAAATAATTTTTAAGCTGCTCTGAAATTCTTCTTCCTATTTTGACATTATTTTTGTGGTTTGACTTATTTATTTCAGTGAGAACTGCAATTTGTCTTTTAAATGTGACAGTCCTTGCAGCTCATTTTCAGACTTGGATGTAGGTCTGCTCCACTTCAGGTTCTCATGTCAGCATTGAAGTGATTCCTTTTTAAAATCCTGATCTTTCATTGTTGTTTTCTTGAGTGATGGTTGCATTTGTGAATCCTGTAAGTGTGATTGCAGTCTGAAATTGGATACAGTTGATCTAGGAACACTTATTTTGCTACCGTTTAACCACAGTCTCATGGGATGAGCTGAGCAGAAAGTATGGGATGCCCAAAACATTTGCTATATTGGACAAGAAATTGGAGCCTTCTGAGCTCTTTCCAAGTACTTGTGATGTTTGACCTATCCATTAGTCATATTTGGTCTATGATCTCTGGAGTATCTTTTATAGGACGTGAGCTGATAGCCACAAAAGATGGATAGTCAGCTAAAATACTGAAAGGGATATAGCATATCAAAAAAAAAAGATGAAGTTGCCCTATATTAATAGTTAAAGTAATAAACTGATTTCCAGTCTCAAGGTACTGTAGAGGAGGAATGTGCATGTCTGACAAAAAATGAGATTGAACTTGCTATGGTCACTCAAGCAGCATGTTGCAGAGTTAAGAATAAAATAAAGTCTAAGAAAATGTTACTTTTGATAAACCAACAACAGCCTCTGTAACAAACCGATTGTTATCTAAACAGTTAAGGCATAGGCGGAGGAGAAAAGCAGAGCAGAGCAGATCAGTGAAGGGACGGAGGAGAAGCAGCAATGAAGTGACTTCCCCAAGGAAATTCAGTGACCAAACCAAACTCAGAGTTTGCACACCCAGCACTTGGGTTGTGTTCACCTCATCTATAGCTCTTCCATGGTACGATGCAGGGGGCTGTATCTTCCTCAGTGATCCAGTTAACATTTATGGCACTGAATATCCAGGGCACTAAACAGAGGATTCTTCTCAGACAGTGGTAAGCAAGAGCTGGAAGAGGTAACCATTACTTTCTTCAAGATCTGTAAATTTAACTATTTATACCCAGTCTCTTTGTGCTAATTACTATCCCCATTTCATTGTCAAGATTACTCTCTCCTTAGACAACACTGACAGTTAAGTTCTTAGATCAGCATTCTTCAGATTTCTCTTTGTCCCTTTTCTTATGCCGAAATACCTCCATACAATTGTAAATCTCCCCTCAAAATTTTTCTTTGACAGGACACTTTACAATGGTTAAGAAACTGCTATTCTGAAGTCCTATTGCACAATACTTGTATAATTACGTATCTTCTGACTGTATCTAGCTATCGCCTCTAGGTTTATAAGCATTTAATACAGGGCAATCCAGGTTAAGCAAAAGAATATGCATGCACTAGTGAAATATGAATATGCATTTGTTTGTGGTTTTCTCTCTTTAAATCTGTTTAACCTAGAAGATAAACCTTCTATGTAGTCCATTAGATATGAAAGAGAGTTACGTCAAAAACACTGACTTTCAGAATTCTTCCTCAGCCTTGCTGGCCAGGATATCTCACTGAGAAATGAAATAAACTTAAAGAATAGCTAGTTTTCTTGGTAACAAAAACTTTGGAGATTCTATGATTCTAAGATTCTAAAGAAGCAGTATGGATTCTGCTCAGGCCTGTCAGGAGAGTATTCTTTTTTGTGTAGCAATAGTAAAAGCAACAGGAAATGTGGAATATTGCTAGGCTGTTACTCCTGGTACTTGTACTACCAATTTATACAATTAAGAGATATAATGCAGTTCTCTTGAATATTTCTAAATTATTTCAAATTATTTTATGCCTTTTATATATTGGTGTGCACTGTATTGTTTTTATTCCATTTGCAGCAGCCATGATAATATATCTTCAAGATGATGATTCTTATCATAATGGCATATGATCCAGGACTCTTGCTTTGCAGACAGGGATTAGGTTAAAACTTGTAAATGCAAAAGTTTTTCATTCTTCCAAGTATAATCTTGGTCCTAAATACTGAAAACAAAATCAAAACCAAAAAAACCATTTTGACCTCTTAGTATAAGATTAGAAAAAGAAAATTACAGTGGACCTCTATCTCTAATGAAATTATTACTGCTATCAAGAAGAGAAATATTTCTAGCAAAGTGGATGGCTCCTGACTATGATAGCTCAAGTCCATTTAAACAAGTTTCCTTTATTTCAAGACAGGTACAACAGTATGGAGAATCTGACACCTAGTGTAGACTTTTTATGCTTCATGTACAAGTAGAGCAAATATCTGAGATTTGCTTACTGAAATATTTTCTCATCTTCCATAATTTAAAATATTTATTATTGTGATGTTTTATTTCTGTCTATTCCACCTGAATGTCTGAAGTTCACATATCTTCATGGGAGACAAAGTTGATGATGTACCTCATTAAAAAATAAAGCTAAACATTTTGCTCAAAACAGAATCATGTCATGACTGAGAAAGAGCGTTTAACACTGTTTCTTCTCAACCTTTAATTCACAGTACATTTTAACATTCACAGTAATGAGCCACTTTACATAGGGCTTTGATTACATTGGATGAGAAAGGGACGTAATGGCTGACGTGAATATCACTACATTGAGCTCTTCAGCTATTATCTCTTCCCATAAAATGCAAATCACTAACCATATTATCATTTTCTGTCTCCCTTTTTCTATATATTGCAGTAAATTGTCTGGGACAGTTTAAGGAATCAGAATTTTAGATTGTATTTATTTCCCTTCTCTACTCTTGTAACATAAATTCTGCTCAGCTTAAATCAAGCACTAAAGCTGAGCTTCCTGCTTTGCATGCTGATCTGCTAGTTGTCAGCACCAAGCTGAATGGAAAACAAACCCAGTATCTCAATATTTGAAGGCCCATTAATGTAAATAATTGCAGTAGCACCATAAAGCTACTTAAAGAATGAATATATTAAGGTGTGGATGTTGTGCCTCTGAAGTGCTTGCACTGCTACTTGAAGACAAATGAAAGACAGGACACATCAATACAGCAAACAAGAAGGAAAGAAGAAATTAAATATAAAACTCTTACAGCCACATAAATATTTAAATGTCACCTATGACTAGAATTGTCAATGATTAGATCAATAGTAACAGACCTTCCAGAAAGAAGCTCTGATAAATTTGAGAGGAAAATGTCACCTTGTCTTGTCACTGGCTCAAGCTACTCAAGCTAATCTGAAGTCCCAAGATGAACTGCAATCCAAAGAATTCCATCTTCTTATTTCATACAACAGGGCATTTTGTATGATTATAATTTGGTCTCAGTTGACTTGAAAATTGCTCCAGGCCACCATGAAGTGTTTGAAGTTGATAATACAAAATAAGCAAATTTTGCAACATCCGTTTCTCAATTTGATTTTTTGCATAGTTCATTTTTCTCCATTCCCAGGCACTTATGTGATCTCTTCAGTTCTGAAGACACAATGTACCTTTGCAGGGTATAGCACCTATTCCACAATAGTTGAGTCAAAGAGTTCACTCAGTTCTTTTATTATATTTCAAATAAGGAACAATCTTTAGGGAAATAAGAAATCATAGTTAAAATAGGCTGTTTCTCCATCTGTCTGAATAAGTTCAATAGCAAAAAGGGCTAATAAAGTAGGAGAATGAAACATAAAAAAGAAAAAAGAAAGCATTCAAAGTTTGCGGAATAGAGAACAATACTTTTGTTTCTGAAAGGCAAAGCTTGAGGGTTTAAAGTATATAATATGAAATGTGACAGATGAAATAATTATTTATCATTGGCTAGCACAGAGTGAATTCTAAATGGAAAGCAATTTTCAATTAACTGGTCATGCTACACTTACCTGAGGTTATATTGAATAACCAATTATGAAGAAATGCTATTTGCCTACTGTTTATTTTATGTTCATTTTAAAACTAAAATACTATTTAAAAAGGGGTGGCAAAACCTGCCAGAAGTCAGTTAACACTGATAATTTCAAAATATTATGGAGAGATGGATTACAGCTAATGCCATCTAACTTCAGACAAAATATGGTATTATCCCTCTAAACTAATTCAATGGCTACTTTTATAACCAAAGCTATTCAGCTCTCATTATGCTACTGCAGTTTATGAAAGTAGAAAGAAACAGGTAATTAAACAGGTATGTTAAGGGACACATTTATATGGTCTGACAATCCCTCTTCCTACGCTGAAAGACGCCAACAGTCCCCTAAATTAGCATTTATATGACATCCTTTGGTGCCTTCCAGCATGCACCTTGAACTGGTTTCTCTCTCAGGGGAACCAAAATTGCACTCCCATTGCACCTAAACCCCGTTTTTAATGCAGCTACAAGGCCCTCCATCACCCAGCTCTCCATGTGCCTGAAACTATACTCATGATGGAAAGTCAGTCAGGGACAGTCATACAGAAATCTTCTTTGTAGCAACTATTAAACACACTGTATGGCTAAGACAGCAACGGCTGCAGAACCATCACTAACAAAGATGCAAAGTGGCTGTTCTGTCCTAAGACTGTAATAGATCACACCAAACCAAACCCTGATCCCTCTGTCTCTGCACTGCACCATGCACAAATGTAGATGTTCTTGTACAGATACATGCGTAGCTACAGGCACAGTATCACTCATACAGTGCAACACAGACACAGTAAATGTGTCACCCTGCATCTCCTTCTGCATTGACCCACACCAGTGTGATACAATCAAGCTTTTCAGAAAGGATCCATTATTTTGGGTTCCTCTTAAACACAGTATGTGTGACTAGCTAAGCTCACTCCTTCACAAATTTGAAGATAAAGTCCCTACAGCACTGGGATTAACAGTAAATTTCCCTTTATCACTGAAGGCATGTATCAGACCCGATTCATTTACAGTCTTTCAAGCTTCTTTACTAGTCACCTTCAGAATTTCTGCCTATTGTCAAATGACAATAATGCTCATGTCTTGGAATAGCCTGGGTTTCCTGTGCCAAAGCATCAAGTTAAAAGTGCATGAGGAAATGGAAGATCGCATTTAGGATTGTTGAAAACATTCCTAAAATTTAGCTTGCTTCAAGTAATGAAGGAAATAGATAATTGTGTTAATTTGATTTAATAAATACATATGTAAATATACAGCAAGTGATGATATTTTCAATATATTAAAAGGGAATTCTATTTTCCACAAATACAAATATTCCAAATAAGTTGAAAGGAATCACCTATGTTTAATAGGTAACGTGTATAAAGATCTAAGGAACAATTGCATAGGAGACATTATTTTCAAAACATTATTTTAAATATAACCACTGAATCACCCTAGAATTTCAAGGCACTTTATAGAAAATAGTTAATTATATATTATGTATACTGAACTCTCAATCAGAGGAACCCAGCATCTCCCACAGTAATTAATTTTATCTCCTAATATCCCAGTGAGGTAGGAAAATATTATTGTTCCTTCTCACTTTTTTGAGAGAAGTCAAAAGAAGTGCCTCTTCAGTGATGCTACAGGTCACATACAGCCTCCAGCCTCCCATCTCAAACAGCACACTGAATGGTACAGAATTGCTGCATGCTTTTTGCAGGTGCCTGAATTGTTTCTCAGAGACACAGAAGAGGTAATGGTTGGACTTGGTGATCTTAAAAGTCTTTTCCAACCAAAAAAAAAAAAAAAAAGAAAAAGAAAAAAAAAGGCAGAAATAGCACCCAACAATCATGACTTTGAATCCCTGAGCCAACCAGAAGAACATTTTCACTGACTGAAAACACTTCTACATCTTGTTTTGTAGCATCTTCATAAAAGTCGGTTTCAGACACTTTTCAGTTAACTGAGTGTGCATTAGTGATAGAAGGTCAATGGAAGGGTGGCGCTAACAGAAGCAAGATGTGTTACAAAGGGAACTGAACTCTGTGAAGCAGAAAAAGCAATTTCCCGAGAAGCACTAGTGGGAGAATGCTACAGTTGCATTCCAGTACATCCTATGGTTAAAGCCCTCCTGCTAACTGATGTTTTGCTAATTAAAGAAGATGCACTAAGTTCACTGACATGGTTATTAAGTATCAGACACCGTTTATCTCAAAACTTAAGCAGGGTTTTCAGAACACTGGTGAAGGTGTAGTTGGCATTCAAGCAGTACAGAATGCACACATGAACTGTGCAATGTGTTGTGCTGGAACAGTTTTTGTGATACAACAGAAACAGGTATTTTCTCTTTCATCTTGCCTACATGTACCAAAGGCATGAGCGGTACATATCAATACTGTTGTTTACTTGCTTACTGTATATTCTTCAGCTAGTGGATAACGAGCTGAAGTAATGACTAGTGGTAATGTGTACCATGTAACTTACGGGTAATATGCTTAGTGCATCAAATCACACAACAGCAGGGAAATGTGTCATCTGCTTGAACCTATTCAATCAGGACTTAAGGATTGCTTTACAGAAACCTACTTGATGAGACTACCAACATATTTCATTCCCCATTTGCCCGTCTCTGTAGTTCTCTGTGGCTACCTCTAAGAAATGCCAGCAGCATCTGGGTGATGAAAGGAAAACCAGTCTCTACATTCTTGATATTCCTGAAAACACTGGTCAAGCAGTTGCTTATCTTCTGCTGTTAACTGTCACCACAGCTCCTCTTGGGGAAAAGGCAGAAAATTTGACTTAGCTCATAAAATAGCATGTTCTTGTCTTCTAGCTGCTATTTAAGGTCACAGATGGGAAATATTTGATAACGGTTAGCCAGTAATCCTCTCAGGGATAGGGACTCCCTCCTGGGACTAGATACTGAAGGAGTTTCATTGGCAAAAGAGGATCTCATCTGCTTTACCTTCCTCATTTTTCTGTTTTCCAAGAATGAATACATAAAAATAGTTTTGGATGCTTACAAAAACCCTTCGAACATAGCTGGGCTGATCATGGCTGATATGACCCAAGACTGCAAAGAAGAGAGAAAAAGTTTTTCTGGGTAGTGATAACCAAATTCCTTTGGAGAATAGCAACTTTGGCTTAAGGCCAAGGTGTCTGGTGCACAAAACCATTATTAATGTCCCAGTTAGATGACGCTGATTGTTGAAAGTTATGATGTGTCTTTCTCCACTCTTTTTTTAATCAAATTCTGCACAATTGGTACAATTTTCTTGTGAATACACATTGAGATCTATTGAAGCATCACTAATAAATGTAAGAGACTTCTTTCTCTTCATTTCCTAAAGTATATAAAGCCATAATAGGAAGGATATTATTTATAAGGATATTACTTATAAAAAATAAAAAAAGGACTTGGAAAATACTGAACATCTATAAGCTGTTTTGGAACCTGACCCTCACCAAGTTCAGTCCTGGCTCTGTTGTCAAAGTCCTTTTAGATTATGAAGAAACCCTGTATCTCTCTTAACCTCTCCTTTCCCAAGCACCTCCTGTCAATAGTATCAACAAAGCTATCAGTATAAGGTGAAATGGTTTTGGCCCAGCATCTATAACTGCTACCACAATACTGTGAAAACTAACCCACATAATGAACACCATATATATATATATATATATGAACATTGTGAAATGAAGCCCTCATGAACTCAATCAGGTTATCTCTACAGTTCACACTGAATCAAGGATTTTCTGAAAACTCTCTGCTACCAAACTCTGTTATCAAACTAAACCACATGAATTGAGAGAAATCCTTGAAAGGGTGCTTAAGAGCAGAAGCTTATCCTCTGTGCATGGACTATGTCAACTAGTTATATACACTGATACACATGCATAAACATATATAAATTTTATGTACATGTACATACACATGTATATGTATATGTGAGGCACATGCAAATAAAATATATTCTAAAAAAATTCACCCCTGTATTTTGTGATGGGTATTCCAGTCAGAATACTGATACACTTATTTTCTTAAACTCTCTGCTTTCACTTCGAAGAAGAGAAATGGAATTGCATTTCTTTTCAATTGTAAAATTTACTCAGCAATTTTGGTTCCAGAGATGAGACTGGTACTTTTGCACAGCAGTAATTTTATGCAGGCCCACACACAGAAACTCAGATAGAAAACATTCTATTGACAATGCAGCATTCCCTCCTCCTGCAGTGTAGCTGCACTTCAATCTGTTAAAACCTAAAGGTGATTCACTGTCATTGGGAAAAGTTAAGAAATTATCTTGTCCTGAGAGTTATGTGTATCATTAAATATATAGGGACAAATCCAAAGTGGTCTTAAGAAACAAAACCTGCCATTCAAAGGACTGAGCTACCTAGATCCAAAAATACTGCACTGTAGTCACTTAAATTGGAAGCCTGTATATCCCTTCTGTGGCAATAAGGAAATGTAAGTGCATTTAAAGTCTGCAATAGGCATAATTGAGCATTCTTTGAACTTCACTGAGTATATTAATTATTCAGATCTTCCTTCTATAATTCCCCTGATTCCTAGTGCTGTGGAGAAGACTAGTTTGAGATGAAAAATAAATACACAAATTCAATATTATTACTACACTACATGTATTTAACCTGACAAGCCATATGGTTTATTGATATCAGTCAGCAAGATTTATTCTTTAGCATAAAAATTCTTCACAGAATTTCCTGTTTCTACATCTGATCATCTTGCTCCACAGTTGAGAACTGTGTGTACATGCGTGCACCTGTGTAGAGATCAGCCTGTAATTAAGTAGTTTAGACAGACTGAATCAAAAATGTAGCCTAAGAGAAAATTAGACATTTAGATAGTCATTTCAGCTTTAATGCTTTAACTACAGACAGTATTACAGCTTTATTTATGTCACATGCATTTCGTTTCACAAAACGAAAGAAATATGCTCTGTGAGCCACTGACTACTGTAAACCTCATATTGTGATCCTTCCTTCATTTTCAATATTGCCTCCAACATAAATAGCTTGCACAAGGGTCCTAGAACCTGTCCCATTACCACAGAATCACAGCATTGTTAGGGTATACTGTTGTAGGCTAAATAATAGGGTTGGTTTTACCTCAAACAGTGAGATTAAAGGAGAAGTCACTAAGAAACACAGGGAAAAATACACAAAGAAAGTAATATTAGCATTTTATTGGCACTGAGGTAGCTTGCCTTATTGTGGAATAGTTGGCTGAGGTATTAGCAGTTTGTATATTTAAACAGTAGGAGCAAGGAAATAGCAATCAGTATCATTTACATGTCGCAGCAAATCCAGATTACACAAAGGCAACAGCAAATGCCAGCAGTTACAACATGAGCAGCTGCACAGAACCCAAAATCTCCATCAGTCACATTAGCACTGCAAGTCATGCAAGCAACAGAAAAATTATGTTAAAAAGGTGACTGGGTGTAGGGAGTCTGTAATTTAACATAAACCATCTCCTGACAAAGAAGGATGCTTGTCAATAGTGAAAGCTGGATTATTAGGTGGTGAAGTGGCTATTGGCAATAGGCTCTACTGGTGAAAGGGTGACAGGATCAAATCTGTCACTGCTGTGACCTTCATGCAAGGTACAGGTTGTGATTTTGACCATTAAAGATGGGCTAGATAGGCCTGTTGGCCATTTGAATGAGAAAGTGCTGCTGTGTCTCTTCAGGTGCTAAGGAAGATTTTGCCTGACTGAGTTAACAACAGGCTCAATAACAGATGGGCCCTCTAAGAGACCAAAGATGCTCACATCATGAAGAAGACAAAAATACTTTTAAAATGGAGGCAGACATCTATAAGAATTAAAAACCCAATGTATCTTGCAGCTCCCATGACTTAATGGAGAAGGAAACTGAAAACTAAAAGGGAAAAAAAAAAGAAAAAAAGGGGGGGGGGGAAATTAAATTTCTTGCTTGATTTTGTGTTTTGTGCAAAGGAAATGATGCAGCTTATGTTAACTTAGTAAAATTAGCACTCAGAGTTTCTAAGCAGTAGGACAAGAATATGCAGTTATATTTGACTGCAGAATAGGAGTACACAATTGGCTTTCATCTCTTCTTTATGTTAAGGAAAGAGCTGCAATTTTTTATTTATTTATTTATTTACTTTTTACTGCTAGTGCATTTTTTCTGCTTGGAAAACTAAATAAATGGTTACACAGGAGCCATAACAGATTTTTTTTTATTTTTTTTTTTCCCAGACTAAGCTATAGAGAACAAATTTTTTTTTTTTTTTTTTACCTCACTGGTAGTAATTCTGAATAAGACAGAACATGGATGGCAAAGCTTAGTTTCAAAATTTAAGTGTAAGCATTGCTACGTGTCCAAAGCCTCCTCTCTTCCCTTTCGATTTACAAGCATTTCTTTGTTCAGGGACACCACAAGAAGAGCTTGCTTATACATCCAAATATGCACATTAAGCAGTTCATAAGACAAACACTACAGAACAGCTACTGCGTCTTATTTGCAAATTATAGCTATAGATTAAGTGGGATTTTTAAAAGGGGACATTAGCATCGCCTATTGCTAATTCTGAAATAAATAAAATTATAAGGAGTGGATCAATTTTTGAAAGGTTAAGTAGTTCTGGTTTGATTACATGTTTGAAAATCCACATTTAGACTCCTGCTCTGGAAACCGAACCGTAAATTTCTCTAAATTTACAGCAGTTACTGATTGCTCTTAAACTAGAACTAACACAGAAGTAGTAATTTTTGGTATTTTTGAACATCTTCTTTTGATCCCTAGCTAAATGAAGAAGTTCAGAAAGCGGAGCAAAGATGCGACATGGCCAGACTTTCAAATCTCATCATTTATTCCATTTCTTAATAACTCTTATCCTATAAAGATCCATTCCTCTGACAGCAATGACACTTTAAGAATTGAAGACATTTTAAAGCTCTGGATGTAGTCAATGGGTTTTTCATACAGATTATCTGAAAGACTCCAATGGGAAGGGGATCTTCATCATGCTGGTGAGTGTAGCAAAATACTAACTTGCCAGCCTATCCAAAAGCATCCTGTCTGTCACCATCCATGCAGGACAAGCCTCTGTAAATTAATAGTGTTTGTTTCAGATTCAAAAATACCATCAATATCTACACGCTACTGTGGTTGTTTTCATTACTTACTTTTTTATTGCACTCAATATCAAAAAACCAGCTAGAAATGATAGAGCATGAAAAGCTGGCAGAACACTACTCATAGGTGCACTGCCATCTTCTGGGAGAATTTATCCAATTTCTCATTCACATGAATAAATCACCTAGTCCAGTTTCTGTCCAGTATAGTGAAGAGGTTGATGTCCAGCTAGCCAACAGTAAAACTGAGAGCTTTGCATTTTGGTTTTATGACCTCTTGCTTCATTCAGCACCAAGAAACAATCATCATCATAAGTTGCAGCTATGAGCACTAATAGATCAGACTGCTTAGGAAAATCTCTCTCATGGCCACAAAAGGCAAGAGATCTAAAATATTATTTTCAAATAAAATGTTCAACACTTTTAACTGTTGGCTCTATAATTCCTGCTCTTATTCAATAATCCAAAGAAAAACATAATGTGATTGGGTGCCACATCCAGTCAGAGACTCATTATGAGTTTGAGATATATTAGCCAATCTTAAAATAACTTATTTTGTATCTATATTTTGCCTAATGTTGCACACTGACCCTCTAGGACAGGCTGTTAATAACCTGTTTTATAACATCTTCCATGCTTTGACATATCAGCTGAAAATCAGCTTCATGAAAGGGTACATGTCTCCCAACATATTTTAAGGCTGCTAATAAAAATTCTGGATGCCTCAGATGAAAAGCAAACACTCAGTCTTTTGAAATATTTTTTCTCAAAATAATTCTATTCTCTTTCATGGAGCACATTGAGAAAAGCTGCCCAGCAGCTCCTGCAGAGATCACAGCAATTTTCCATTTGTTTTAAGGCTTATACATATGAAGTCTCCATTGCTCTTTGTAAGACAGGTTACAGAATTTTGATCTGTAGGTCCTGCAGTGCAGAGGTAAAGAAGCAGAGAAGAGAAAGAGTTTACTCCTTCCTGTTATGTAAATAAATGTTATTAAACAAAACAATCTGTTTAACAAACTCAAAATACCTGTTTTATGAAGCCTCAAAAACCTTAAGTAACAATATATTTTGTTGCTTCTATTCCCAAGCTAGTTTATCAGTTAACACACTCAGACTCTCACTCCCTCTACCAGGAACTGCTCCCATCAGAACAAATTTTAAGGCAAATGCCTTAATTAAATGAAACAGCTACTACAGCTGATAAATGCTGGTAAGCTCATGACAAGATGCTAAAATTTTAGATGGGTCAGTGATGACTCCTCTGCCACTACCTTGTCACAGCTCAGGCTCTGACTAACACAGAACAAGGTTTCACTTGTGTAGTTGCTGTCTGCTACCAGCTGCTTTTTCTGTGTCCCATCTAACTCTGACCACTGGAGAAGCTCAGCTGGGGCTCTCTGCCAGGTGTTTTGAGGGCAAAGCAATCAATTAGGTTACAATGATGTTGTCTAATGATCTCAGCCCAGCCATGTACCTTCAGACTTTCTGTTACCACAAATATCTGTGATGTTCAGAGGGATGTCAAACAGAGGTTTTTTCCAATCTCTGTTTATTCTGCAACTTATCTTGACCATTATTAGGTTCCTAAAAATGGGAGCATCTGGGAAGCTCACAGGTATGAATGTTAACTAATTGATAAATCTGTCAGATCCAAACATCAAATCCTTGTCAAATACCTTCTTATTCTTCTATTATCTACCCAGTTAAAAGGACTTTGCAAAGAATGTCAGTCACTGGACATACAGAGGTTCACTGATAACATCAGTAATGAAATTCATCTTCAATACTTCAAGGAAAGCTTATGAATACAAATAGGAGTTCACAGAAGGAGACACATTTTCCCTGCACAACTCTTCCATGCTGTAAATACCCTCCAGAAAACTTACTAAAGACAGCCAGCTACAGTAGAGAGGAACCAAGGCTTGTTTTGGGGATGGGAGAGGACTGGGAGGCAAGGGCTGAGTGATTTCTCCTTGTATTGCAATGCATAGGAATTAAGCATCCAAACTCACTCACGTCAAATGAAAATGAGACTATTCAATTTGAAACTGGGACCAGATGCATTTCCGAGACCCAAGCATGTTTCTGGAGCTGCAGATGAATGGAAATAATTTTGTGACAAGAAAAAAAAAAAAAAAAAAAATCAATGCATGATTTTGTCTAAGCCAGAAGTAAAGTAAACAAAACCAGTATTTTTCTAATGCTGGACAGAGAGAGCCCCACACTTTCCCAGGGAAGAAAAAAAAAATATATATATTTATTAAAAAAAAAAAGGATTTGGAGATAAATTTCATTAAAATAGGGACATAAAAATAGAGTAGATCTGGTTTTGGTTTCCAGACAGGATTAAAATAAGCTTTCACTTTCCTCCCCTGGAAAGCTCAGTGTTCCCTAGGGAAAGCTTGAATATTCTCTTTTATGAGGAGAGAAGATGCAGAAACCGTGATGACCTAGAACAGGACTTTTCCAAAACCAGATTGAAAAATATCTCCCATCCATGAGGATGGGAAACAGAAGGACTGGAGGGATCTCTTGTGCAACGATTATTAAAACCCACTGAGCATAGTTGTGACTACTTAGGCTTCTTTGCCCCTTTTGGTTTCTTCTGTAAACCTCTGATGGTCTTTGCACCAACAGTGAAAGCAAGTAGTTCTTCTAGTGTAGATGGCAGTAAACAAGTAGGTCCTAGGAAGACTGAAGATTGTGAAATTATTGCAAATTAATTTTCGTGTTCGTGAAGACAATTAACTCATGATGTTGCCCCTTGGTTCCAGACTACAGCTGCCAGTCCAAAAAGTTTGTTTCCAGAGGATAAAGTGCTTGAACAGCTCCCTCCATTGCCCCACTCCAGAATCCTTGCTCCTTGCCCTCCTCCCAGCCTCAGCCTGGTAGAGGCTTCCCCATGTGCTTCCCAAATTCTCTCTCAAGTGAGACCTTCTTTTCTTTTCCTTTTTCTTCTACTGGCCTTTTTTTGCCAGTAACCTCCAAGGAACAAACACAGCTCTTCCCCAGTCTGGGAGAGGAAGACCCCTTCACCTCTCTTCTACATGTGTGTCATGTCAGAGCAGTCAGACTGGGCTGTAGATTCGTTCTTCCAGCCTGATTCCATTTGAGTTTCATAGATTCATGTTGCTGACAGCAACATATCTCCGCAGTGACCAGAGCTGCAGCTTTCTAGTTTGATCCTAGCAGTATTTTTATAGAAGGGTCTAGAAGAAATAAAGATGCTTTGATAAAAATTATTCTGACTTATTCTAAAGCCCTACAGTATTTATTCAGGATGCACATTCATTTGGGACACAATGAAAATTCTGGGGCTTAAGAATTAGCTGAGCACCTCCTACCTGGTTATGTGAAGACAAGAAAATGAAGCATCAAAAATCATCAGATATTTAAGCAAAACCAGCAATATATTTTTGCTGACATGTGATTTCACACAGTAAGTGACTGTTATGTTCATTAAGGCGTAGGTTTTTTGACTGAGTAGGGATAGATGCTGGAATATATAATTGTTTCTTTACACCCTCTGAATTCAAAAAAGTTATTTTAAATATTTACAAAGGCAAGGACTGCAATACAGTTTCTAGTTAACTAATCTAGAACAAAAATGATTGCTCACTTTCCCACAAGAAGAAACCATTGAGTTTCACCCAAGGTCCCTTTCCTGTATGATTAACTGATACTTCTGAACCAACAACAGATGACCTGCAGTAGCCATTCACAAGTGGCCAAAATTATAAATAGATACAGTCTCAAAAATATATATCTAAAAGCAAAACAACTCTCGAATCAGCTGAACATGACTGGTTTGCTTGGCACATATTGAGATATAAGGATTGAATCTTCCCGCAACTGAAAGCCTATGCAATTTTATTAGATGACCCATGCAAGGAAAGCAATAAAAGACCTAAAAACTAAGAAAAAATATCAGATATAGTTAAAAATATCTATTCTGGTAATGAATACAGTCTGGCTATATTTCATTGATAGCAAATATAAAATGCAGAGCAGTTTTATCATGACTTTCAAACCAGAGCAGAGAATCATAATTAAGCTCAGATCTCAACATCAACGGAAACTCAATTGTATCAGCATCAGCAAAGTCTACGTAATATAAGTATCTATTAATAGTGAGAAGCAACTATACCAAAGGTATGGATAAATATAGAAAAAGCCTATAAATAAAAAAGACTGCATATAACTGTCCAAATAGACTGTTCTGGAAGTTAAATCTTATTAATGCTTTAATGAAATGAGTTACTTTCTATCAGCACAATATGCTCTAAAGAGTTAGGAAGCAGCTGGGAACACCTATCAAGGGTATATAAGCTGTCCTCCAAAGATGCTACCCCAGAAGCTGTGATCCAAGAACATCAGCTTTTTCAGTTTTGTAAAGTTCCCCCAATGTTGTGGTGGCAAAGCAGCGTTCAAAGGTTTGCACTGCCTCATTAATTTACTCCAGGCTTTATCTTCCTGCCAATAACTCACATGTCAGGGTTGCTGGTTCTTTTCGTCTTTAATCAACAGGAGGAAGGACTGCAGATCTGCATAGTCAGTTGCTGTGTGCTGTCGTACTTTGGTTTACAGAAAAGGGCCAAAGAGCAAGGAGAAGTTTTGAGACTTACTAGAAATATTTTCCCTTCCAGCTAAGGAGCCATGCACATATTTCAGCTCAGCTAGAGAGGAACTAAGCAAGAAAACTGGCCAGGCTCAAAGTGGCACAAGAATATTTATGGTATGATTCACAGTTGAAACACTTGGTAGTGGAGCAGAGATGTCATTTCTTTCTGCAATACTTGTAGAAGGAGCTAAACAGGTAGGCAAAGCACAAAAGGATTACCACATGCCTCACTTTTTTCCATTATTTCACATTCAAACTTAAGAGGCTCCTTGAATTTAAACTAGGTATCTTGAAGCTTTATAGCACTGATGATAAACAATTCAGTGGCACAGGTGAGTCAGAGAGATTTCAGCACTCACACAGTGAATGATGAAGCTTTAAAAACCATGGAAGTCTGGCATCCATTCAGAAATTAACTGAAGTATTATGTTCAAAATTACACGAGACTTAGTACATAGTTTAATGATTATGTAGCTGCTATACTATTTATAGGGCACTCTTCAAGCACATTCATGGACTGGCTGATTAGCATGTCAAACATAGTAAGATATATGAATGTAAGCAAAACAGAACTAAGAAAGTTAGGTCTTGACTTTAAAATAAAAGAGGTTATATTACACAGACTTGAAGCCAGTTTTCGAATAAGTTTAGTGCTAAGTAATTTTAAAAGTAATAATGATCCTCTAAGGAATAGAACTGAACTATTCTAAGCATAAAATGTGGTTTATATTTCTGATATCAGCACGCTGAACCAAATTATATCTGAAAAATTAAGAAAGTATTAAAAAAACCCTGTCTGACCTTCTAAGGAGAAACAGATTGGATTTCAGTGAGCTGAATGGAGTCAAGGGGTTAAGGACAAAGGTTCAAAAATACTAGGAGGGATAAAAATGCAAAAGAGCCCAGGGAAATCAGACTTTTGTGTGCAAAGCCTGTCAGATAACAAGATTTCTTGCTGTCAAGGAAATAGAAATAAAACCAAAACCCATTTCCAATCACAATGGAAGGGTGGGATTTTGAAATTTTCTCTGGAAAAAAAGTTTCCAGGGGAAAAAAAAAAAAAAAAAAAAAAAATCAATTCAGAGCCATAAAAATATGTTGATTCTGACCTATGAAATACTTTGTGTAGGTAAGAATCAGGATTTCATTTCAGAAGTTCAGCTCACCTCTATTTATACAATCAAAATATTAATAGCTATGTAATAACAATGATTCTATGATTCTATATAATAACAAATATACTTTGTACAGAAGAAAAACCTTTTCAGTACTAAATGCAAATACAGGCATGACAAATCAAACAGATCACAAAAGCAAACTAAACAACAACAAAAAAAAAAAAAAATCAACATTTCTGGTTTGTTCTTTGGCTTTTATCAGACATGAAATGGAATTATTAGCACGTCCTTACAGGGGTGCCGCTGGGAAGATAAATCACATCAGTATAGTGCTCACATACCAAAATCGTCTATACCAAGAAAAATTAATTAAATACGATGAAGTAACCTTGGAATTTGCTCATGGCAGACTGCCACTGCATCTCTGTCATGATCCCAAGAACCCTTTTACTGAATACGAAGTTATTTCACTCTATTGACATATAGTCCCATTTTTCTCTACAAAGGTCCTTCCTTGTTTTCCACCACTGCGACCATGGGAAAACACTGGCCAGCACCACAGAGGATATCAACTTCTCCCCTCAAGTCCAAAACAGCCTAACAGGCAGTTCAAATGTACAAGGCTAGGTCCTACCATCTAGCTGTTTTCTCCTCACCACAAGTTTTTGGGCTAGGGACACCTCTGTGACACAAGCAGGAAGCCCAGTAAAGTCCTTACATGTATAAGTTTTCCTATCCCCAACAAACTGACAAGTTCCATGAAATTTTGGACTGCAGCCACAACTATAGAGTCACTGAAAGAAGAGTTGGGTCTCCACCAAGAGGACAATAATCCAGGACCTTTTCAACTTTCAGGGAAGCTCTTTTCCACCCAGAAGAAAATTATTATTTTTTAAAAACCTGCGTCATAGGAGCAATCTGCTTCACATTTACACAGATTTATATCAGAATAATTGAGATATGAAGCAGCTTGAGTTGGGGCTGGGCAAGTGGCTGAAGAGAAGCAGGAGGAATTCTGGAGCCACTTCTACCATTAACCCTTCTTCACTCCCCCTGGCTTGAGCTCATCTCTTTTGTTCCTAAACAGTACAGAAAAAAACCCCTATGCTTTGTTTTCTTCAAAAGCATTTCACGTACATTAAGATCGCTCTAACTGCCCAAGCCTTCTCTTCCCTAGACAGAACGTAAATATTAACAAATAATATTGTAACAATCTCACTCTTAACCCTACCTCTCCATTTTATTACACTACTTCTGCTTACCAGCTGCTAAGAAGTTACTGGTTGATGCTCGTTTATTTGCTGAAAAGTGCTCTATTCGAAACATATTTACCAATTACTGCAGAAAAACATAAATCATAGAATCTCAGAATGGTTTGGGTTGGAAGGGACATTAAAGATCACCTAGTTCCAACACCCCTGTCATGGGCAGGGACACCTTCCGTTAGACCAGGTTGCTCAAAGCCCCATCAAAGTGCACTCTGAACACTTTGAGGGATGGGGCAGCCACAGCTTCTCTGGGCAATCTGTGCCAGTATCTCACTACCCTCACAGTACAGAATTTCTTCCCAATATCTCATCAAAATCTCCTCTCCATCAGTTTAAAGCCATTCCCCCTTGTTCTATCCCTACATGCCCTTATAAGAAGTCTCTCTCAAGATTTCTTTCTAAAGGCCCCTTTAGGTACGGGAAGCTGCTCTAAGGCCTCCTCAAGCCAAATTCTCTCAGCTTCTCTTCATAAGAAGTGCTCCAGTTCTTCGATCATATTCACAGCCCTCCTCTGGACTCCATTTATAATTACTACTTAAAAAAATTATCTTTTCACTGTTCAGCTTTCATTCCCATCAAATGAATCAAATTAACAGATGGGGTCAAACAGGCTTTTCACATAGGGGTTTTTTGTGCTTTATATTGAAACTCTCACTCATAAACTTGTTAAAACGAGCTCATTTCCTTTCTCAGGAGGTGATTTTTCTTGTAACTGCTTTTTTATTTTCTGTTTTGAGCAAACTAGATAATTCATTTCTCCTTACCAATCACCACCTGAGTGTCACGTACATCAAGGGAGGCAATGGATCAGCAACAGCAAGCAGGAAGATGACACAGGGTTTTTTTTTCCCCTCCATCTATATTCTCCAAGGAAAATAAGTCTTTCCCAAAGAATACAGCTATAACTGGATGAAAACATTTTTTTTTTTTGTAAATAGAAAATTCATTGGAAAAGTCTGTGACAGGAAGACTGACTTTATTTCTGTATCCAGCCCACAGTTGGTGGGAGTTTTCCACAAAACAAACAAATGGAACAAAAACAAAACAAAAAAGGCAGGAGGGCCTTTGGAACAGTGTATATTTCATTGTGAAATTTTCTGAGAGCATCCTGTTTCCAAACATGCTGAAATGCTGCATTTCAACATATTCTAAAAAAAAAAATACTTTTT
Organism: Pezoporus wallicus; assembly: GCF_028554395.1. Classification (NCBI taxonomy): domain Eukaryota; kingdom Metazoa; phylum Chordata; class Aves; order Psittaciformes; family Psittacidae; genus Pezoporus; species Pezoporus wallicus. Next base: position 1,602,318 of record NW_026642654.1, read on the forward strand.
CATTGTGAAACTTTTTTCCGTTTTTTATGTCAAACCAGCCTAAATTTAATTAGATGCAAAAAAATTAACCCCTCAAAATCAAACAGAATATGAAGTCAAAAAAAGCTTAAGGGTTCTTAATGATTTGTTTAAAAGAATTTGGTCCAGTAACCAAATAGAAAAATCTATTGTTTGCTGTAATAAATTATACTCTTTTTTTTATACAACTGTGACAGGACAGCACAGGGGATGATTATTTCCACTCCCTCATTCTAATGTCTTTTTTTTTGTTTTTTTTAGACATTTCATTAAAGATTATCTTAAACAAGTTGGCCAAAACTAAAATCAGCTCTTCCAACAAGACCTCAACTTTTTCCACTTCTCCACAATTAAGTCACCGCTTTCCCAGTAACAAGAGGTCTTCAAGATCACCACCCCCTTTTTGACCACCACACTCCCACAGGAAAGGAGCACACAGACTGAGAGACAACTGACATCCTACGTAGCTTAAATGTCAGAAAGAGAAGCAAAAGATGTGATGGAAAACAGAAGTGCTGGATGACAGAATGGCTGGCACGGGATCATATGAAACTTCAGTTAGAGCCACAAAGGAATAGCCCAGTCTTTTGTATCTGAAAGCCACTGCTCTCCACCACAAGAGTCATCCGCCTGAGCCAGCCCAGATCCACCCCTGATGCTCCATATCCTCCTGCACTGCCATACCTATAGTTTTATCTTCCTGGTGAAAGCAATTGAGGATCCCTTCAAGTACAATTTTTCCCCAAATGATCACAACAAAATTCTTGGTTGTCTGCTTTTCCGGAACTTGAACTGCCTTCACTCGGCCAAAGATAACTTTTAATTAAGGTGTCAAAAACTTACTGGATGGATCATAAAGATGGTTTCCTTCATGCTGAGCTGTCTCAGATTCTAAACTCCTTTTTCAGCTACTTTTCTTGACCACTTAATTAACAAACGGTTCATCATCTGACTTGCCAAGAGAAAGGTATCTCAATCTCTATGAAAGGAGTCACAGGCAGGAAAGAGCCAGCAGTTTTTCTTTCTTACCCTTATTTTTTTTATGCTCAAGTGTATATACAGTTCCTTTTTTATTTTTTTCCAACAAAGATCACTGTGAAAACTGTAGTTATTTAGCCATGACAGTTATTCAAAGATTTTTCCCTGCCTTTTTTCACCACATAAAAGTCCACACATTTTTCTTTCTCCTCCATTAAAAAAAAAATAAATTAAAAAATAAATCAATTAGCTCATGTAAGGTTTACTGCAAATGTTGTTGTGTGTGGTAAATTAGATTTGTGATGGGGAGGTCACCTGCACTGTAAAGGAACTGGATATAGAAATCATAAGTGGGAGAACATGATTTTAGCAATACAAAGCATTTCTTCCTGACCTCATTCCCTTCGCACTTTCTTTCAGTTTGCTGAATAGCTGGGAACATTGCAAGGATTATATAGCCTGACACATGCTGCAGGCCTAAAAGGGAAGTATGTGTTGCCAAAGCCCTCTTGCCAAAGCCATAAAGAACCAAAAGGAAAAGAAAGACCACAAAGTGAGCTAACAGATTTATCTCCCACACTGGTTCATCCATTCTGAAATGACTGCAAGAAGAAAGGCTGCGCTTTGCCAAAGCTGTGCTATGGTGCAGTCCTCTTCCTTGGAGATGTTCCTCTGTAGGAGCTGAGAAGAGGAAAAGCATCAAGACACAGCGGGTAAGATTTCCCATCTTTGCAGCATGTCCTCTCTACAGACTTGGCTCTTGTCATCAGCCCCTTTTTCCTGCTCCGTTACCTCCTTCCAGCTGCTCCCATTGCATCTCTTCTCTGATTTCAGGTCTGAAGAAGCATTTTAATGCTTGGGATAATTGTCATTGGATTGATAAGCACATTGTGTATAGGGCAGAGAAGGCTGCAGTCCCTGCAGTGCACTTGTGCAGCAGAACACCACTCATGCAGAGATTTCATGTTCTTTCCACCCATCACCCCAAATACATCAGCCAAATGATACATCCATCATACAGATTCCCTACCTTGATCCCCATATTCCTCCAACACTTATTTTCATACGGACACTCAGTGGCCCTAAATACCGTCCAAGCATTGAATTTTCACCTGTATTTCATTATGATACTTCCATTCTTGCCCTCTTATTCCTCCTATGGCAAGGCAGAAAAGAGATGATAAGAAATCCTTGAGCCACCTTTTCCCCCTTGTCTCAGTATTTGCTTTCAAGGAACTCTTGTGTTTTCTAAACCCTTTCCAGATACCCTAAATTTTCCTGGAATTAATTAAAACATCAAGTGGGGCACATAGAGGTTTTCAGCAGATGACAATACAGTGAAAGCATGCTAACAAAACCCAACATTTCTGCTGCAAGTGCCCTTGGCAAAGACCCATATTCCCATATGCATGTTTGCACTGCATTGCTAATGGAATCACTTTATATGCACCGCACACCCCCATAATGCAGCAAGTGCTAGCACGGCAGATTAACAGAGGTTACCTTTGGTGCTAGACATCTAAAATTCTGCACAATAACGCTTCTACAGCTGTTCAATCAGTCTGTGTATGTCTAGATATATAATACCCAAAGAACTAGCCTCTCATTTACATAGCAGTCTGAAAGCCAAGAGTACATGACACAAAAAGTTGAAACTAGGACAGAATCAGATTAATACCTTGATTTCTATTAACCTTTCATTCCCTGAACACTGGAGAACTTAAGTTTTGTTGTTTGAGATATGTTTAATGTACTACAACTACACATGAATCCACATGTGCTTCTGATGAGGACTAAATTCAGTCTCAAGACCTGCAACAGTGCATTTGACATCACTCCAGACTGAAATGCTGTACCCTATATTTTCCTTCAGATTCAACTGTCAAAAAAAAATAAATAAATCTCCAGATGAATATTACTTATTATTTATTTGTATTCTTTAGCCAAAAAAAAACCCTAATGCTGAAGTGTGTGATGCCAAAGGCTAAAGAACAGAATTACAAAATATATGTTAGAAAATTAAAGCTCTCCCTACACCCTACCCATCTGCCATTTCTCTTTCCATATAGAGAGATTCTAGTCTTAAAAATAGCCAGCAAGGAAAAATATTGCTGTGGTTTTGGTATGTTATGGTTTTACCTTAAAAAAAAAAAAAGCCAAAAAACAGAGAAGTTGGAACAACATGGAAAAATTATTGTCCCGAGGGAAGAGGGGTGTTTACAAAAAGTCCTGCTCATTTTTAACAGCCTTAACTTCAATCACCCTTCATTTCATTCAACACTCTCTATCACCACAGAACAGAAAGATTGTTACTTCATCCTCTCCCAAAATATTTAGAGATACAAGGAAAAAAAACCACAACATGTTTTGCTTTCCGCCCGTGAGGCTTATGAAGCTATGCTGTCAGACACCAGCATCGTTCTGTTTCATAAGGAATTCCTGGGCACTCAACCTGCATTTTGGCACCATGAGTTATTTATTCATCATGTTTTGGTTTGGTTTTTTTTTTTTTTTTTTCAAAGATCCACAACCCAAATGGATAGTTATTTGTGCACTTTGGAGTTACATCCACTGGAATAAAATACCAAACTTATACATCTCCCTGTCTCAGGACCTAAGCTGGTCTTCAAATACCTGATCAAATAAATATTTAAAATCTCAATGTTCACAATTCAGAAGCAGTCCCTAGAAAGGGATGGCACTGGGTTAGAAAATAATGAGATCTGCATGAACTGGCTTTGGGGAGGTAGAATAATATCACTGGTGTTGCCACGCTCCTGCACTTCTAAGAGATCTGGGAGAGAAACCAAAGCAAGGAAGAAGTTCAAGGTTCAGGTATTTAGCAGCAGCTTTTTGAAGGCTACTCTGTGTGGCGTCAGTCCAAGGGCTTTTGCTGAATCACACATAAGTAGAGATTTGTATATGACCTTGAACCCATTCCATTAGCTGGAATAAGATGTTGCTATCCCACAGGCTTTGAGCTGTAGATACAACATGTCCTTTTCTCTAAGCCAGCTTCTAGATGTGATGCCGTCTCTACCTTTTATGCTGACTGGAGCTTGGATGTTTCTGAAGTGTTGCACATGCTATAAATCCTTGCAGCTTCTACCCCATTTTCTAGAAAACTGGAAACTACAAGTGTGAAGGAGTTAAAAACAGTTTTTCTAGTCCAATACTACTTTTTGACAGCATCAAATGCCATGCATTTCATAGAAAGGGGTTTTTCCCACCTCCTGAATTGAGAACATTGGGACTACCTCTTGCTCCTTAACTACCTGTAACAGCTGTCAGACTATACCACAGATTACCACTCCCTACGCTGGTACCACTCTTCAGATAGACCAGTGAGGTTGGAGGGCAATACCCAGAGTAACAGTCAATAGCAAAGTCTTTTAACTTGTCTAGAGACACAAGGTGACTTTTTCTTCTGCTAGATTCTGCTTGGACCATAGGCTCATGATGAAAAAATAACTGCAACTGCACAAGAAATTGAAAAAGAGGTCTCAGCAAGTCAGGACATTTTGCTACGCTTCAAAGAGATGCTGCAATTACTGTACAGCAGGAAAGTGCTAAGATGATTTTAATGGCATCTGCTGTCTCTTGATTGACAGAGCATAAACATTTCAGAAATACAAGCAACAGCACTGCAGCTATACGGCACTAGACAGCAATATTTACAGACCGCAACCAAGCTATTGCTATCAGTCATAAATAGCACATCTAGTACAGGGTTATTCTGATTTTGTCTGAGAAATATCCTCTTTTGGAAGAAGAGGTATTAGCAGCTTCACAAACACTGTCAGCTAATCAAAAAAACCTAGAAAAACTCTCCACAGCTTAGTGGTTTCCTGTCACTTGCTCTAGAAGTCAGGAATGCTTGGAAATGAATAAATGTATTAATAAACAGCAGCCTGTCAGAAGCCTTTGGTACACCATGAGCCCATGTACTGCATGGCATCCTTGTCTCTAAATTGGAGAGACATCAATTTGATGGATGGACCACTCAGTGGATAAAGAACTGGCTGGATGACCGCACGCAAAGAGTTGTGGTCAATGGCTCAATGTCCGGCTGGAGACCAGTAATGAGTGGTGTCCCTCAGGGATCAGTGTTGGGACCAGTCTTGTTTAACGTCTTTGTCGCTGACATGGACAGTGGGATTGAGTGTGCCTTCAGCAAGTTTGCCAATGACACCAGGCTGTGTGGTTCGGTTGATACCCTGGAGGGAAGGAATGCCATCCAGAGGGACCTCAACATGCTTGTGAGGTGGGCTGATGCCAACCTCATGAAGTTTAACCATGCCAAGTGCAAGGTCCTACACCTGGGTTGAAACAATCCCAGGCACAGCTACAGGTTGGGCAGAGAAGAGATTCAGAGCAGCCCTGCGGAGAAGGACTTGGGAGTGTTGATCGGTAAGAAACTTAACATGAACGGGCTTCAGTGTGCACTTGCAGCCCAGAAAGCCAACTGTATCCTGGGCTGCACCAAAAGGAGCGTGACCAACAGGTCGAAGGAGGTGATCCTGCCCCTCTACTCTGCTCTTGTGAGACCTCACCTGGAGTATTGTGTGCAGTTCTGTGTCCTCAACATAAAAAGGACAGGGAACTGTTGGAACAAGTCCAGACAAGGGAAACGAGGATGATCAGGGGACTGGAGCACCTCCCGTATGAAGATAGGCTGAGAAAGTTGGGGCTGTTCAGCCTGGAGAAGAGAAGGCTGCGTGGAGACCTCGTAGCAGCCTTCCAGTATCTGAAGGGGGCCTATAGGGATGCTGGGGAGGGACTCTTCATTAGGGACTGTAGTGATAGGATAAAGGGTAATGGGTTCAAACTTAAACAGGGGAAGTTTAGAGTGGATATAAGGAGGAAATTCTTTACTGTAAAGGGTGGTGAGGCACTGGAATAGGTTGCCCAGGGAGGTTGTGAATGCTCCGTCCCTGGCAGTGTTCAAGACCAGGTTGGACAAGGCCTTGGGTGATATGGTTTAGCGTGAGGTGTCCCTGCCCATGGCACGGGGGGTGGAACTAGATGATCTTTATGTCCTTTCCAACCCTAACTATTCTATGATTTGCCAGTCAAATCTATGTGATGCTCTCAGCATTCCCAGACACCAAACTGTCTGCATAAGAATAGACATGGAATCTGCTTTTAAAGGGTAGTATTTCAAAGTATGGTGCCTGACACTAGTTTCTACCTAAGTCGTAAGCAATATTTAGTTTACAGGCCTGACACACGTGTCGTTTATTTAGCTCGTATTTACACTTATTAATTTGAGCCAGGTTGTAAATTTTCTAAGAAAAAAAGTACAGCCCATACGTATTTTAATGACTGATCATATACACAGCAGGAGTCATCACTAATTTCACCCTAGCTAAATTCTCCCTGCTGCCATCCAAGTACATGAAACATGCCTTTCTTGGCTGAGACACTCATTCTGGGACAGGAACAGGACGGCTGGAATACAGATTGGGTGGGAAGGCAGAACAGGGTGATAACAGGAAGGGATATGAGGCAGAAAGAGAGTAAAGGGAAGAAAAGCATGGGTGGAAAAAAGAGGAAATAAGTGAAAGCAAGTGAGGACTCTTTCTGTCAACTTCTGTCTCTTTTCTTTTTTTCTAAGATCCTCTCAGGCTCTTCCATCATCCCTTTTTATTAACATCTTCCTAACTTCTCCTGTTTCTCTTTTCTCATTCCTCTATATTGGCCTTTTCCCTCTTCTGACACAATCCAAAAAAATGGTGGCAGCAAGGCATGAGCTGTGGGCAGGTGGGTGACAGCCCCTGCCAGTGGGAAGCTACTCAAACACGGAAATGCAATGCAGTGCAGTGGTGCCTTTCCATGCTACACTAGGGAAAACCACTTCAAAGATGAACACTACTGCACAAATACTGGATATGGAAAGGGAAGTGTTTGCTATCAAGACAAAGAAACTAATAACATGACAGTAAACAGTTTTGCATAAAGACAAATCTCTACCATAGAAAATGAGACATATCTGAACAGTAACCTTTTCTGTGCTTCAGGGTCTGAAACAGAGTAGCTGAGTGGAGAAGCAATCTTGCTCCCAGTTATCCTTACATGAAACCAACATGCTCGATTTTCTCAAACAAAGGGAACAGAAAACAAAACAATTTTTTAAGATACAACTGATTTGAAAAAAAGCCACGATCTCATCATGGAAATCAAAATGACATGCATTGCATGATACATGGGTATGTACTTTACCTTCTGATATGTTCCAGAAGACACCTCACGTCTGGCTGGTTTGGGGGCTTTTTTTGTTGGGTTTTTGTTGTTTTTTTTTTTTTTAAACAAGCTGTATCTACGCACAAAGAAAGTCAGAGGAACTTAAACAGTGTCACAGCCTTAATACTGATTCATGTGTGTGATCAAGACCTTAATAATTTAATGACATATTACCAGTCTGTAAAATTTAATATAAAATTTGTATACTCTGTGATCATTGGGTAATGCTTGATCTATAAACCAAGATTTTTTCAGTAGCAGGCTTTTCTCAATTATTTAATACAGATTTCTTACCTTTTTTGTTCCAATATTTTTCTCTGCTTTTGAACTTCAGTAGCACTGTAATGTATCTTTATATGGAGACTACCAAGAGAGTTTCTTTAGACAGACAGTAATTTTTATGCTGTTATTCTGCTCGTTCCTATTAGATTTATACACATATACGTATTTAATATTTTGTATCATTACATCTTTGTAACATTACTTGTTCAGTGAGAACAAAACACATTTAGGCTATCTTTCCGTTTTCGTATTCCTGCACTAACTATGGGATAAATTAACCTTAATTATCTGTCAAGCATCGCATACATTTAGAACACTTGCAAGTAATAAGACAAATTTTGAAGTCTCTCTAAAGCCCAAAATAGCCTCTTTAAGTCCCACATCACAATATTGGTGCACAGCAGTCCTGAGGGACATCTATTTCTGAGGTATAGGCTGATCCACCCTATTTGTTTTTCATAGAATAACAGACTCATAGAATGGTTTGGATTGGAAGGGACCTTAAAGATCATCTAGTTCCAAACCCCTGCCATGGGCAGGGACACCTTCCACTAGATCAGGTTGCTCAAAGCCCCATCAAACTGCACCCTGAACTCTTTCAGGGATAGGGCAGCCACAGCTTCTCTGAACAACCTGTGCCAGTGCCTCATCACCTCATAGTGAAGAACTGATTCCCAATATCTCATCAAAATCCCCCCTTTTTCAGCTTAAAGACATCCTTCTTTGTTCTATCCCTACCCGCCCTTGTAAAAAGTTCCTCTCGAGATTTCTTGTAGGCCCCTTTAGGTACTGGAAGCTGCTCTAAAGCCTCCTCTTCTCTACACTAAACAAGCCCAATTCTCTCACCCTGTCTTCATAGGAGATGTGCTCCAGCCCTCGGATTATCTTTGCAACTTCCTCTGGGCTCAATCCAACAGATCCATGTCCATCTTATACTAGGGACCCAGAGCTAGATGTAGTACTCCAGATGGGGTCTGAAGAGAGAGGAGTTGAGGGGGGGAATCATTAGAAAACCTGAAAAATTATCCCTCTGCAGACAGTAATATTGATTGCCATCTTCTGGTTTTACTCAGTCTTAGTATCAGCTTCTAATGAGTTTGATCTGCCTTGAGTAGAAACTCAGTAAGGTTTTCAGCACTTAGCGCAATTAAAAAAAAAAAAAAAGCCTCTATTTAAGGAAAATATCAACATCACAGCATCTTTGATTCTCCATTGTCCAGCAATCTTATTTAGTTGCTAAACAAATGAAAGAAAATAAAACACTATGGATTTCTGCAAGAACCTTGAGTTTCTCCAGTACTCCTGGCTCAACAGCTGCCTTTCCTTTCAAGTAGCCCTAGAAGATCCAGTCTGAACCACAGCAGGATTAGCTGGTTGCATAAGAAAACCCTGGAGAGGAACGCACAGAGCTTGCGGCATTTTGCCAGGCAATGAGCAATGTTCCAGCCCATAGTACAAACCAAGAAAGTTTCCATCACCAACAGATGAGCTTTAGAAAAAGGAGCTGAAATAGCTTCATACGAGTGCCCCACCCTACACCTCCGATAGGTATGATAGAGGAGAGTATGTCCACACATCTCTGCTGCTTGGCATTACAGCCCTGGGCTGAGAACCAGCGCAGCCAAGATGCTGCTTGCATTTGCTCATACTGAGGCAGCAACCTCGAGCAAATGAGTAGTGGTGACAGCAGGGAGCAATAACTTATAAAGACCACCTCAGATGTTTGATTCAGTGCACACAGAACAAAGCCTCTGGGGAAGCCACCAGGCTGGTCTTAATCAGAAGAGGGTCCTCTCCTGGCATCAGAATCACTCAGGTTTGCAATGGAAGAAGAGGTGCCATTAAGCTCCTACCCTCCCCATACCAGACACTTCATTCTGAGACTTGCAATGTACATCCTGTAGGACCTGACAGAGCTTGGCCATGCTGGGCATTATGGGAAAAATTTATTTTAAAAAACTAAATAGGTATTGTGCTTTTGGAAAGAAATTCATAAATATTATGCTTCCATGGAGTAAAAACAATATGTACCAATATATTTTCTGCAACATAGGAAATGGGTTCCCAACTCCAAAATCACATCAGTGTGTTAGTGAGCACAGTTTTACATGTACATAATTCCTTCTTTTTCCTGATGTATTTGTAGGTAAAAACTTCACCAACTTATGTGATATTTCTTACATATTTTTAATATATCTCTACCTGAAGAGCAGCAAATTATAAAAGCAGATTCTGTATAAGCTATCAGATTGCTGCAGGGGAAAAACAACCAACCAAACAAAAACTGTTTCCACAAAACCAAACAAACACTGACCTCACATGTAAAACTGTTTTCCTGACTCCTTCTCCCCAAAAAATGCATAACATTAATTGTGTAAAGACTAAACCACCATATGAGGCATATTTTAAAGCCTCATATAAACAATGACGCTTCTATGGCATACTCAGAGCAAAGAATGTCCAAATATGGCTGAGAGTTAAGTACCCTGAGAATTAACTGCTCTTAATAAATTCACCGAAGTTTATAAATCCACATTTACCAAGAATCAGAAGAGAAATGAAGAGAACACTGCTCATTTTCCTGTACCATTCTCTAAAGATGCTGTGTTATAAGCATCCTCCATATCTTGGATGCTGGACGCATCTGTTGAATCTTGGTCACTGACTACAATTCCTACTGAAGAAAGGCTAGAAATGAAGGAGTGCATCTTTTTTGCATAAATATCCCTAATATTAAAATAAGGTAGGTCATTACATTTCTCTTTGCGATCATTGTTGCATTGGTCTGGATCAATATCTTTTTGCTTTTGATAGTACTTAGAAAACTTATTGAAAATAATGGTGATTGGAAGTGCTACCACTAGTATCCCACAGATAATGCACAGGGTGCCGAGCAGCTTTCCAGCAAGAGTGACTGGGTAAGTGTCCCCATAACCAACAGTGGTCATGCTGATGGTTGCCCACCACCAGCAAACAGGGATGCTTTGCAGTTCTGATGAGTCATCATCTTTCTCCACTGAGTAAACAAGCACTGAAAAAATAGAAATCCCAACAGACAAAAACAAAAGCAGAAGTCCAACTTCCTGATAGCTATGTCTCAAAGTGGCACCTAAAGACCGCAGTCCTACAGAGTGCCTGGCCAGTTTCAGGATGCGAAATATCCTCATTAACCGCAGGATCTGAACAACTTTCCCCATGTTTTCTATGTCTTCACTTTCTTCTTCCTTCGTGTCTACAGCTAACGTGGCATAAAATGGGATAACAGAGACAAAATCAATGATATTCAGTGGTTTCTTCCAGAACTTCTTTTGACTTGGAGCAGTGATGAGCCTGATCACTAGCTCCGCAGTGAACCAGATGATGCACGTGATCTCCACAGCTTCCAGCACAGGGTCTTCAATCTCCCTGTCATTGGCGTCCAGCCTTTGAAACTCTGGCATGCTGTGAATGCACATGGCCACAATTGATGCCAGGACAACACTCAGGGACGACACAGCAATTAACTTGGCAGATAAGCAGTATGCTGGATTTTCCATTCTGACCCAGATCTTCTTTCTTATTTCACCAAAACACAGATCGTCAAACTTTTCCAGCTCTTTATCAAATATGGATGATTCTTCGTTAGAGGAGTCTATACTTCTGTCATTGCTCTTCTGATCCCAGTCTTTCTCAGGACCTTCTTCTTTCCTTTCTTGGTACCGATTGCTGCAGCAGGAATCAATAAACAGCTCATTTATCCCCCAGTACTCTATTTCCTGGCAGAAGGAAAAGACACAAAGTTCTTCCATGACATGAAGTTTACCTGTATAGTAAAAATTCAGAACATATCGGAACAAGGAAGGATTTCTGTCAAAGTAATACTCCTTGTCTGCAACGCTGTAATCATCACACAGCTCTAGGATAGCCTCTTCTGAATGGCATTTGAGAAGTTTCCCAAGTCTGGTATGGGGAAATCGGAGCAAGGTGCTTTGATCCACCGATTGCTTAAAGCCACCCACATTCAAATTGATAAGTTCTGCATCTTTGCCAGGTCTGCGGAAAAATTCACCATAAACCATTTTGAAAAGATGAGTTCCACTTCTGGTGCCCAATGAGATTACATTGAACCTGAAAAGAATATAAGGTATTATTAGAGCACTTAATTCAGTTTTGCTCTTGCACCACATCGTTTTTTCCATGTCTGGTTACTGTGAAATGCTGTAAGAAAAAAAAGAAATGAAGTAACGAATACCATTATTCAGCATTTCACAAAAGCACATTTAAATCAGGTTTATGGCTTAACACAGCTTTAGCAAATGTTAAATCAACAGGTTCTGTTTACTCTCCATAATTTTTTCTAGTATGGAAGAAGAATGCCTAATTCATCAGTAAATCAGTCCGAGTCTACTATCATATTAAAATTAATAATCATGAAATAAGTTTACTATGATAAAAATGTTAAAACTAAAGACAGAAAACTTATCAATCCATCAAAACATTTCATAGAATCCCAGACTGTTTTGTGTTATAAGGGACTTTTAAAGGTCATCTAGTCCAACCTCCTTCAATGAGCAGGGACATCTTCAACACATTTAGGCCAAAGCATAAGAGCAGGTGCCTCTCAATTATGATGCAAGTAGAATTGCATTGATGTATATAATGTTGCAATTTATAACCCACTACTTTCAACATTAGCTGCTTGAATGTGGACTGCAATTACTTCTGCTGTCATAGCAATTAATTTCTTTCTAGAGTCACCCACAGCAGAGCATTCTGTATTCTTGAAAAGATATCAAATGTGCATTTGAAGCTTTCCAATTTCTGACTTCAGCGTTCTGTCTCGTACGTATCTGGGTATCTGCACCTGACTTCCTACTCACCTGTATTGTCACAGCCCTCTTCAATCTTGGTCAGTTCCAGAAGAAATTCCTATTCTGCCACAGCATAGACATAACCACAAAAGCAATGCTGAAAAGTTGGTGTTTAAAAGTCATTTCTGGACAGAGAGGCTTCCAGGGGCTTCCAGAGACTTCCACAGTAATTTTGCCTCAGCAAGTTAACTATGGATACCTGCAGATAGACAGAAGGACATTTCAATGTTTCCATACTTTACTGTAAGTTAAAACATTCACCTGAAACTTAATTCAAAAGGCAGATATAGTTACTAGAAAATAAGTTAAATTTTTCAGAACTTAACTCTTGCTTTCCTTCTAAGGAACAGTTGTCTACAAGCCAAAATTGGCAGTTCTTACACTTGTCATGAGATTATGTATAACTTCTGACCACAAGGAGAGCAAATTTTTTTTGATCTCTGACACTTAAGCATTAATTGATGTATACTAAGCTTTCATTTCAATTTAATATGGAAGTCCATGAATTTTAAATGTGACAAGAGAGCATTGTAATTCTCCAGTCCTAACAGATGAACTCGTATGCAGCACAGAAATTGCTTTGGTGCTCTTTAATGGTTTGGGTAAGCTACTCAAGGAACAGACTAATTTCTATACCTGCTCATCTTCCAGTGCCTCCTGCAACAGCACCAATTATAATTTGAAGTTAGGACATGTGAGAGTTTGGATATTTTCTGTAGCTCCTCAAGGTCTCCTGACTCAGTTAATGAAAGTCATTAAGGTTATATTTATATCCCTGTTGGCAGTGTGTGCAGCATGGCTGCATCTCTGCTGTACGCCAGCATTGACAGGGGAGTACCAGCACTGGTTTACATAAAAGAATCCTGGGCATTTTCCTCAAACAAGAGTCAGTGTAGACTTTAATCAGAGTGTCAGAGTGGATGGATGAGATACTGGGCCGCAAGGCTGAGCCCCACTTTACATCATCAGAACAAGTAGGAAGCAAAAGAAAAAAAAAAATAAATAACCACTCTCCACAATCTTTATTCACTGTCAGCAAGAACAGTTCAGCTTTCATTTCAGCCTCATGTACTTGCATTAATGGACGAGTTCTTTTGAGCAATATACGCCACTCCAATGCCTTCTACATGGGATGATCACTGGGAGCCCACAGTGGCACAGTTCCAGGGTGCAAGTTAAGGCACATCAGGTTGTAATACAGATTCATTTTTCTGTTTAGGGTGAGGTTACAAAGAACTTTTGTCATGATCTTCTCACTCATCTTGCCTTTAACTTCCCCCCCTCAACAAGGTTTTTTTTTAGGTTTGTCACAAATATCACTTAGAGATCTACTCAGCGCTGTTCTCTCCCATTATTCAGCTTGTATAATTATTATACTTTGATAGTCCTTCATGCAAGTAGGAACACAGGGTCTGATGCTATAAACCTCACGTATTCTACTTCTGCTTCTTCATGGGACTCATTCCAATAAAAGCTGCTGGAAATCTCACAGTAATCTCCCTGTGCATAACAACTACTGACACATATAACACATGATCAACCAGGCCTAGAAGATGCTGAAACTACATATTTGCTCTTGTAATTAGTTCTGCAGAAGCAGATCTACATCCAGAGTGAACTTTATTTATACAGTGAAAGAAAAATGTTATTTTGAAAAATGGGAAAAAGCAGTTGTTTTTCTGGCACCAGTACCATTCTCTCTAAACTAATTTAGATTTGAGATGAGTTGTTTACCATTTGCATAGCCTACTATACAATCAAAATAAAGTTCTTGTTCTGCTAAGACATAGAGGGGTAGGAAAAGTACTATATGAGACAAACTGCTTTCTAACTAAGCAAGACAAGAATAGGCAGGTTTTATGGCATGATAAACTGTGTACATAGATGTGATTTTATACCTTAAGATGTAGCTTTAAGACAGGTATTTACTAGCCAAACTGAATGACTGTAAGAAACAATTACTCCAATCATTTCCCAAGGCTCAGCTTTTAGGAATAATTAAGACATAAAATAAAAGCACTGATCTCACAGGTGAAGTGCAGCAGGACTCAGATGATGAACAGTACCATACTTCCCTCATGATCTAGAGCCAAGCTATGTTTTACAACTCTCTACATTAAAAAAAAAAATAAAAATAAATAATTCTCATGGACTGGAATAACTGGAGGTCAAAGTGTATTCAAAACCAGACATTCCACTTATCAATTACTTTCAGTAAAATCTCTACTTCTCTTTCAGCAATTGAGAGCACTAGCAATGTAAACTAGTACTACAAATCCAGAAAAAATGTCAGTTGATCTAGGGGTTCTTATGACCATAATAAAAACAAAGCAAGTTTTACTCAGAAATAACTAAAGTGAGAACTCAGTGCTCAACAAATCCTTAGCACACTATACTCTTACTGTTTTATACATCAATATAACACTATATTGATTATGTAGATGATATTCATAATGGTGCCTCCATGTAATTGCTCTGTATAATAAATTCAATGAGCAACATTTTACTGCTTTGTTTTGAGGGCACTGTAGTCATAATTTGTGAAAGATAAAGAGAAAAAATAAATCTTCCTTAGGAACCTGCTATAATGCTACTATTATTTTTAGATTAAATAATGTACAGGAAACTATGAATAGGAAATATGCTAACTATGTCAAGAGAAGCTTTGTGATCTGAAGAATGTCTTGTTTGACTTGCAGGGACCTTGATCCCTGACCATGGACCAAGAAATTGTTATGCCAGGCACCATCAGAATAATTTCTGGCATTCAAACAAGTGACTTCAGCCACAGGGCAAAGACCACAGAAGACAACTTCTGCCTCAGCCTGACTTGCTCTCTACTCAAGGGAACTCTTTATTCACTCAATCAAAGGTAAAACTGCTCAGCTGGAAACATTTGCTGGTGTGCCAAAGCCTGTGTCACAAACATCCTAAGAACACAAAGCTACCAGAAAATTAGCTACTCTCAAATTGAAGTGCAACATTAAAGTCTTTGATCTTCCATACACAACAAATATTCATATACAACATCATAAACTGCTAAACATTTCAAAGCACACACTTCTTGTCCTGGAGAGAGTATGAGAGAGTAAACAAACACATATCAGTTGTTAGTTATTTGCTTTCATTGCTTCAGTTGTTTGAATGAGCTACTGGATAAGAAATCATATAGAACAGGAAACAAAACAGAATACAAAAGAAAGATGCTTACTGGAAAAATTAACATTTTCCAAGATGATGAAAAACCCCAACAAATAAAAGTTCCAAATGTTAAGCTTCAGGGCTAAATAAAAGCCAGTCATAAGGCAAAGCTGTGTGAAAAAGGATACAAACATTAGAATAAAAATCAAAATGAAAGGATCCAACTCCCAGTCCAATTTGCAGATGGGCTCTAGCCAGAGCTTCTGCAGTCATACATCGCTGGCAAGGCCACAGGCCCATTGTCTGACTATGGAAGTGATATTGTAAATTTCTGGGCTTTTACACACTGTGAAATCCCTAAAGCTCACAGAAGAGTCACTGAGACAGAGTTTGTATAAGGCTGTGTGGAGACCTCGTAGCAGCCTTCCAGTATCTGAAGGGGGGTTAGAGGGATGCTGGGGATGGACTCTTCATTAGGGACTGTAGTGACAGGACAAGGGGTAACGGGTTAAAACTTAAACAGGGGAAGTTTAGATTGGATATAAGGAAGAAATTTCTTTACTGTGAGGGTGGTGAGGCACTGGAATAGGTTGCTCAGGGAGGTTGTGAATGCTCCGTCCCTGGCAGTGTTGAAGGCCAGGTTGGACAAAGCCTTGGGTGAGATGGTTTAGTGTGAGGTGTCCCTGCCCATGGCAGGGGGGGTTGGAACTAGACGATCTTAAGGTCCTTTCCAACCCTAACTATTCTATGATTCTATATACAGTCCCTTTTAGAGAACTATGTCACAGATGTATAACATACCCCAAAATGCTGTTGTTTCCAAACCCTTCTGGAGCAGTGGCAATATGGATTCCCATGCCAGAACATCTGAAATATTTGTCAGCAAAGTTTCTCATTTGCAGTTCTCTTTCACACAATCTCTGTACAAAGCCCCATACTCTGCGAGGTTCTACATCACAAGCTTCAGCACATCTTCTTTGACGTGTTGCACATTTGAGTATGGCAGTACCTCAGCTACCGGTAATTCCAAATTGTTATGGTTTCAGTTTTTGTTAGCATTAATCTGTCTGTGATTATCCAGACACAATAGAAAGAAAGATGAACTAATTTACAATTGGGCAGGATATATTGTGCTTTGCTACTTAAAAGACAGTGCAGACCTACAGGTTTTCTGCCAGTATGCTTCATGGCTATGTTATCTATAGCTCATCTCCTGCTTGCTACACAGTAGCACTTCATAAACCTCTCAAGACTAAGAAAATTCACATTTCAGGATGGCTTCTTCTAAGTTGAAAGAATATAAATAAAAATCACCTAGTCCTGCTCACACTGAAGTCAAGAGGAATCTGATACTGACATGCACTTGAATAAGCATGCAAATCTCTAAAACTCTACAAAGTATTTCCAGAGATCAGGGATATTTTTCCCCAAAGAATCTGATAATCTAGGTAGATTTTCCATTTTAGGGTTCCCAAATCAGAAAAATCAGATTTGAAAATCAAGTGTCTTATTTGGGCACCCAACCATCCCCAGGAACCAGATTTTGCCTCCTGAGGCAGGTAAGCACCTGGGATCTAACTTCTGCTCATTTCCTGACAGCTCAGAGCTTCTACAAATCACCCTACCTGCACATATGCAGCTTTAGACACATATACTTTTAAAAAGCTGTGGATATGACCCTAACAAGCTTGAGCTCAGGATCAACAGTTTCACTGATTTTTTAAATGTCTGAATTTCTCCAATCATCATAGGGTAAATACTTGTCTAACGCTCCACCTAAAAGTTTTTGCTTTGTGACTCATTGAGCATAGTAAAACACCTAAAGGCACGTATAATTTACTTGATTAATCACAATTAAGGATGTGGACTGAAATCCAGTTAGTATGACTTAACCTACTGTCTGTCAGCTTGGAAATTTAAAACCGCTTTAGCACATGTAATTAAGCCTGAAAAGAAAATAAGGCAATATTACTTGTCACAGCCTCTTTCAGTGCTACATAAGCTGCAACCGTCAACTCTCCTTTGTACTACTTGACACAGTTAATCGTAAAGTCATTTGCAAATAGTCTGTAGCAACAGAGGTTAACTAAAAAGTCATCTAATGCAAACAGAAAGACAATCTGAAAAAATTGGTCTGTGGTTATGGAGGTTCTGTGAGGCAAACAGGATAAATTCATCAGCTAAATTATCTGATCAGTTGTAGTATTTTTTTAATACTCCATAGGCACTGACATCCTTTATCCAGAATATTACATTAAAAGACCATGAAAATAATAGAATTATGCAAGTACATCTCTCGTCAAAATGGATTCTGTACAACCTCCCAGTAGAATTTAAGTAAATAAACTTTGAGTTGAAATATCCAGGACTGAATTTTTGTTCTGCTATTACTTTCACATAAACCTACTGGGCTAAGTTCAGCCCTGGTACAATTGTACTGATGTCTCCAGACTCTTTTAGAAACTGAACTTGGGCCAAATGTTCATGCATCTTTGCAATAAAATGGAGATCAGAAAGATCATCATCACTTGGAAACAGCAGTAGCTGCTAGAAGCACTGCTGACAATAAATGTAAAATTATCTGTACCTGTGGAAGGCAAAATACATATTTTTAAATCACCTCCTCCAAAAGACTGCATAAGGAAGAAATGGAGCTGTTATAACTCAGAGTTATGAAAGAACACAAGTAAAAAGAGAAGAATAAGCACCTCAAGCCCGTTCATACCACTTAGCTTAGGCACACATTTTCAGGTGGGGTCCAACTCTATATTGACTAGATAAGCAGCCCATGTGAGTAGTGTCATAAGGTGCCTAACTTGCATGTGGCTAATACTAGGTAAAATGAATCCTCCCAAAGTGAAATTTTGCTGATTTTCACTGTGATGATGCTGTCAAGGACAGAGTATATGCCAATGGGTGGGTATGAGAAAGGAGCAAGGGAAAAATGCACTGGCTATAGCATCAACATGACAGAAGCTTCTTTGGGAATCTGATCTGAATTGCCTTTTCATATACATAAAGAGCAGGGAGAGTGATCTAATACCATCCAGTTATCAGAATGTCACCTTATAAAATGATTGAAAGAAAAAAACAGAGAAAAAAGAAAAATGCATCCTTTTCCTATCTTGAAAAGCTCCTGGAGGTAACACACATTATGACAGTTAACAAGGCTTGCACCTTGCAGTGCTCCCAAAAGCTCTGTAATTTATACTCTGTTCATATAAATTAAAAGATCATTATCCACCTTAACTAAGTGGAAATAACAGATTAAAATGCTTGAAAATCTACCCATAAATCCCCACCAATTAAGCAGAGCTATAATGTTGCACTTGTAACACCTGTTGGCTACCACAGCCAGCTGACCACATTACACATCTCCTTGAGCTATATTGTCACAATTGCTGAAGTTCATACAAATATTTGAGAAGATGGTAAGATCCCAAAGGTGTTATTACTACCAAGTCATCATTGCTGTGGTTTGATGGTAAAAGAAGTTGTCTCTGCACAAAGGTGAATTATACCCACAGTGAACTATAACTCTTCCATGTGAGAAAACTGAATATGGAATTTTGCAAAATTCAGATAATTTTTATCTCTTGTGGAAGGGGAAGAGAGAGTTAAAATTAAGATTTTAATTCACTGCCAGGCACATTGACCTGATATTCAAAGTTTTCCATTCATTAGTCCATCCTACATTTCTTGATTGTAAAGAAAAAACAGTTATTCTTATTTCTCACTTTGGAGTCTGAGGAATTGTCCTCAATTTCTTAGCACAGATGAGTCCTGATGTTGCAGGATCATTTCTGCTCCTAGATTATCTCTTCCCACACACACAGTCCAATTGCAAAAGTCAGTTTCACTGGGTGAAAAAGTTGTTCTAAACAATGACAGACCGATGCACCTCATAAATTAGGGCTATTTTGTAACACATCATAGCAGATAAAAATTGTTAGAAGACATGCAAAATCAGTCCTGCCTGTGCTACCAATCACTCCTCCAGTAACACTCAGTCACAAGACCAGAACAGCTACAAGGGCAATTCGGCTGCAGATGGCATAGTACTAATTACAATTTTATTCCAAAAAGTCCTGGCTTTGGGGTAAGTACTTAAAAAAAATTATCTCCCCACAATGTTGTTGCAGGAGTATCTCAGTCACTTTGGGGTCTTTATCTGTAAAATGGTTATGTTAGCAATATACTATTGACTACAAAAATTAGGTCAGAAATGGAGCTTGAAGAGTAATACAATCAAATTTTTCCCTCACCTCAATGCAAGATGAGTTACTTCTAAACAATTTTCATCATGTTTATTTAATCTCCCATAATAAGGCTTGCACAGTGAGGTTGTGGAATCTAGTCCAGTGTTGAATGCCCCTGTTCTCTCAAAATTATCTTCCTAACATCTACTTCAGCATACTGTGCTGCTGTTCAGGCCCATAGAATAGACTGGGGATGGCTATCTACAAATTCTCCATCACAGTTCAGTTTCTTCCCTTGCTATATAGCTAATTTTACTTGTCAGCCTGAGTAGCTGCAGCTACATGGTATTTATTTATTTATGTTTTGAAAAAAGGTCTGCTAATCTCAGAGATTAACAAAGGTTTTCTTTACCACAGTGAAATTCTCCAAGATACTTATAGTCTCTTGGGCAACAACAACACAAGCAATTGTTATTGCAGATATTTTGGGTGAAACCTTCAACTGAAAAACTGTAAAAACCTGTTTGAAGCACATTAATGTCACTAAAGGAGTCTGTTGTTCAAGATAAAAATTCTCTTGACCCAATGCAACTCAGAGCTCCAGATCTCATTTATGCAAGTCCTGAAATCTGCTTCAATCCAATAATCACCTTCCAAGCACACAAGTAACTTTTATAATGCATGAGTTTTGTGGTTTAAAACCAGGCAGACAGCTTGTTCACTCACTTCCCCCCCTTCTTGCCCTCCCCCTACTCCCAGAGGGACAGAGAGGAGAATCGAAAAGAATGCAACTCCCACAGGTTGAAATAAGAACAGTTTAGTAACTAAGGTATAACACAAATCACTACTGCTTCCACCAATGATAATAATGATAAGGGAAATAACAAGGGAAGAGAATACAACACCTCAGCACCAGCCGATTGATAACTCACCCCCCCCAACCCAACCAAGCACCGACCCATACCTCCTCCAACCCCGCAGTCTCCCAGCCCTTCCGGCTAACTCCCAGTTACATTCTGGGCATGACGTGCTGTGGTATGGAATACCTCTTTGGCTAGCTTGGGTCAGGTGTCCTGTCTCTGCTTCCTCCCAGCTTCCCCTCCTCCCTGGCAGAGCATGAGGCTCACAAAGTCCTTGGCCAAACCAAAACATCATTGTTATCAGCTCTGTTCCCAGGCCGAAAGTCAAAACACTGCACTGCACCAGCTACCAAGAAGGAGAAACATGACTGCTACTGCTGAACCCAGGACAATGAGCATGTGTGATATGAGGGAATATCAACAAGTGACTTTCTAGAGCACAGAAACCTCTGGATGTGAAAGGAGTTGGACATGGCCTTCCAGCCAACACTGGGAGCCACTGATCCAGCATGCTGCCGTTCAAGCCAGCCACCTGTGTCCATCAGGTATCAACTCAGAGTGGGAGACAAACTGTAGCGTGGTGTTAAGTAAATGTTAGATGCAAATCAAGCTCTGAGGACATACTGTTTGGAGCTACTGTGTAAGCCTTACACATACTTAGGCTTCTAGAAGCCTCAGTTTCTCGGAGAACTCAGATATTTGGGTCAGATGCTCACCACTCCTATAAGGGACATTGCTTTGTTCCACCCTTCCTCTTAGCTTTCCAGGTAGTATCACAAACTAATTTGCATTTAAAAGGTCTTTTCAATGTCGTCTTCTCCAACCCAGTGCTCAAAGATGGTCCAGTTAGAACAGGGCCAACTGAGTTTTTAAATATCTCCAAGATTTCCCAAACTCTGGTCAACCTAGATCAGTGTTGGATCCCTCTTCTCGTTAAAATATTTCTCCTAAAGTCTAATCAGATGCTTTTTTATTCCAAATTGGGTTCACTGGCTTGCACCCCATTGCTATCTCTGAGAAAAGTTACCATCAGGCAACTGTAGCCCACAGTAAAGTTTCTTCTGCACATTCTCTAGATTGAACAATCCCGTCTTTGTCAGCCTCTCCTTATAAGCTGTGTGTTCCAACCCCCAACCATCTTGATGGCCTTCTGCAGGACTCACTGCAGTATGTCAATGTCTGGAGCGGAGAGCTCAAATCTGGACGCAGACCTTGACGTGCAGTCTCATAGTGCCAAGCAAGCAATGATAACTGCTCCTGTGGACCTGCTGGCTATAGCCTTGCTAATAAAGCCCAGGATGCATCTGGACTTAACTGTGAGAGAACATTGCTCACTTGTGTTCAACACATTGCCTACCAGGATGCCCATGTCCTTCTCTACAAAGCTCTTTCCATTCAGTCAGGCCCCCAAACTGTAGTATTGCATGGGACTACTGCAGCCCAGATGGGAGTTTCTCCCGGATGCCAAATTCCCTTTTATTAGCATCCCATCAGCGTATGACAGTTGTATGAGCCACCTCAGCCCTCAAAAAACAAAGGTATGTCCCCACTTACTTCAACTTGGCTGCCCCCTCAAAGCATTGAGGAGGAAAGGACATTTGCTAGAAAATGTGTGAACCAAGTACATGACAGGCTAAGATGTAAAATTACATCACTGTGCCACTGTTCAACTGAATATTCGTTGAAATAGCTGAGGCATTGTCATTATACACAAAAAGGAACAGCCAGCAAGTAGGTTTTCCACCAAATAAGCATTAATCATACCAGTGCAACTCATCTCAGCACTTGACAGTATTATTATCCATAGTTTATTTTCAGGAAGATTTGGATTTACATATGCAAAATAATAATGCATATTTACACAACTTGTAAGGTACTGTAGGTGTTATATGCATGGTATTCTGCCAATATCAATACACAGCCCATATCAATATGGCCATTTACTCAACCTAATATAAGGCCTTATAAAGTTACTCACATGTAATGTTTACTATTGCCTTCCAATGACAGAAAGTCTGGAACAGAACATAAAGCCAAACCAAATTAGAAAGAATTTCATAATCCAGAAACAACTCTTCCTCTCCTTCCTTCTACCACCTTATTTTTACAAACATGTTTTTCTAACATCTAAGATGACTGACACAAGTGTCCAGGGAAGAAAACTAAAGATAGATAGCTGGGTAAATCCTAATCCCACAAAATCAGCAGAGATTTTGCAGAAGACTTTAACAGAATGAGGAATTTCTTAGGCTTTTACTTGGGCTAACCTTCAGCTAGACAGATTCAGAAATTCCCACAATGAGCCCCAAGAATTTCACAGGCAGTTCACACCAAGTCCAGAGGAAGATCTGAGACCCCGACTACATACCTTCAGAGAAGAAAATATATTTAAGTACATGCAGTGCACTGGAAGAAACTATTTTATGAGCAATATGTGTTTGGGTTTAGTTGGTAGTTTCCCTTTATAAGCTGCTGCTTGAAGCAAAGTACCACTAAATACAACTTTAAGTGAAAACCTGTTTGCCCTTAGTAGCAGTGCTAATCCACAATTCACTAGGAGTAAAAAGAAGACACCTGAAATTACATTTCTTTCTTTTGATCTTTGTTTGAATGAAGTAATTCATTATGTGCTCAGTAAAGCCTCAGAGAGAAAAACAATGACTTTTGCCTCTCACTTCATTTCTGTGGCACTTTCCCACAGGCTCCAGGGGCCCCAAAGATCTTTAAAGTTCAGCCTTTGTATCCGAATACATAAACACTTGATACCAGCTGAAATCACTGAGATTTATCTCTAAGAGAAACATGTCTAACTGCCCAAGATCCAAGCCTCAGGCCTAGGGCCAGGAGCTGTCAGAGATGCCAGCTAAGACAGTCCAAAGTTCCCAGATAAGAGGTGGATATAAACAAGCAAAAAGTGTCTGAACTGCAGCTTTTGCTCAGCTTCAAGGACAACTGGTAGCTTAAGAAGGCTGAAACACATTCCCTACCCTCTAGTATTCACAGAAAAACCCAGAAAAGCCTGGCTTCACAGCTAGGAGATGGACGGAGCATTCCAAAGAGAGGAATAAGCACTTTGAGTAGCAGGTAAGTGCTTGCAGATTAGGCTTTTCTCATTTTAAGATTCACAGGTTTCAGTATGTCCCACAAGTACTCTTACTTGAGTGTCAAATATACTATGAGACCCAAAGAGCTAACTTGTCCTTAGTTCTGTACTTCCCTGTCATTCTAATAAATCAATCAAAATGAGTGGGAAAAACTACTCTCTGCCTGGCATAACAAACAGCAAACAGTAAAACAAAATCACAACTCCCTGAAAGGAACAGCCTACAAAAAATGAGACCATAAACACCACTACTGTTTCCAGACTAATGGCATTGAGCTAAAATATCATCAATGACGCATGCTATCCCCCTTGTTCAGCTCAAGCTTTTACCAATTTCATGGGTGAATTAAAAGAGCAGTATTTATCACTATTGGCTGTCCTTTCCAGTGCAAATTTTGCACTGCACAGGGAGACACACAGATCTCCTTACATTAAGGAGAATATACAAGGCAGCATCTTTTTCAGCAGTTTATTCAGGGAAAACCTGTATGCCACTAAAATGTCATGCTAAAACCATCATTCAGTGCTTGTCACTAGCAAAGGCTAAACCATGGAGGACTCGTTTAAATTTGTGCTACACTAAGGAGTCAGTCATTTTCAAAATCAAACCCTAATTTATGGCTCTATTTGGTCTTCTTTCAATTGGCAACAAATAGAGTTCATAAAATTACAAAGCAGCATTGGAATCATAATCCAGTTAAATCAGCAGTCACAATGTTTCAGATAACTGAAGAATTTTAATTTAAAAAAATGGAAAAGATGTAACAAAAATTTTAATAAAAAGGAGTCTTCTTTGGGACACATCTGATTCTTTGCAGCCTCCCTTTTAAACATACTGATTGACAGTAATTGTACATTGTTATATATAATTGTACAATGTTATATGCTTATCATTGCATCTCGCAAACTATGAGGTCTGCTCTTCTCTCACTAAAGTCAAGAGTGAGAATCTCCTTGCCCTCTGCAATACGCTCTCCTCTGACACCAAGGAGGTTTCTGTACTGAAGCCTTCACAGCAGTTAACGCCGCTGGAAGCAGCATCAGCTTTTGTGAGCTCAAGAGGAGGTAGAAGAGAAGAAGGAAGCAGAGCTATCAGAAATGCTTCCAATTTTTATCAGCCTACCAAGGCTGTGTGTTAACTCCTCCATGCAAAATCAAAGCTGTCATAAGCTTTTCCTCACGTTGATTTTCTGCATCCCACCGGTAAGCTGCCTGTAATTACATGAACAGCAGCAATCAACTTACTGGGCTCAGAGAAAAAGAACAAAAATACAGAGAAATATAAAATGCCTTCTATATGGGGCAGCAAATTCTTAATACTAAGTTTTACAAGACTATTATGTACAAGACAGTTTTGTCCATAAATCTCACAGCACTATTTTAAAAGTGCTGTGAGGCACATGCCTTAAGCTCCATGCCATGGAAGCCAAACCTGAGACTTGAGAAGTGACCTGTTTGACATTGCATTGTGGGTCAACATGTTCTACTTTAACATTTCCAAACTCACAAAGCCTCTGTTTTTGCTTTGATTTTAGTGAGACCCAGAAGAGAAGACAAGCAATCCTCTGCACAGGCTGAGCTCCGAGCCTGTCATAAGAGTAGCACTGAGCTAGAATGATTAAAGATAGAAGAATTACTCAGTTTTTAAGGTATCAGCATCTAAATTGCTTATCCAAGTTGATAAACAAAGGACGAAAATGTACAAAAGAGGAAGAAAAAGGGGGGAAGTAAAATTCTCTGTCTCAGACAATAAATAACCTGTCCTCTTTAAACAAGTCACACTCCACTTTGTAGCCTTTGCTAGTTTTTAATGGCTGGTGAGACAAAAAAATTTCAAAAGGAGTGGGGGGTGTGAGGAGGAGAGACAAAAACAGAGAAGTTCACTTATTAGCCTTTACCCCAAGACAGTCCTGTTCATAGCATACATGGCTCCAGCATAACAGGTTTACCTCCAAGAGACGGCAATAGGCAGAGAGCAAACTGAAGTCAGCCTGACGTCTGCAGCCGGGGGACATGCTGCTCTGAACATTTGGGAGTCCAATGCGTTGAGCCATAATGGCTTCCCAATGTGCCCCCTCCTAGCAACTCCTCAGCAGCTATGAGAGCCAGTAAATCAAAATCTCTCACCTCACTCCCCACCCACCTGCCAAGGATGGGAAGGCAGAACAGATAAGGCACTTCAGTGTGAAGAGCGAGAAGATGAGTTAGAGAGCTTGAGGATAACACTCTTGAAATTAAAGGGGTAAAGGAAGAACATAAAGTTATGCTAAGACCAAGGACATCGGGAATACCTAGCAGACCGATATCAGTGTGAAGCTTTCCATGACCCTTCATATATCAACACGACTAAAACTTCAACCACAGAGCCCACCATGTTTACTCCAGACTTACCATAGCTCCTTGCAGAAGAGGACACAAAAATCAAGGTCTCTGGCTTCATCTCTAGCAGAGCAAATGGCCTGAATCCAGAGTAAACTGAGCTCTAGAATAAGAACAGTAACCACAATGGGACCTCCTAACATAAGTGATGAGACTCATATTTCCAGAAGATAAATTTACCTTGAAAATAAGATGACTGTGGAATGAGCTCCCTCAGAAGCTAAGAACCAATATGGTCAATACCATCTTCCTCTCCAAGATACGTATTTCAGAAGTCATCTCTTCTAGAGTCGAACGAAAAACAAAACAATACCATTACAAGCAACTGTCAGAACATACAGAACTCCCTTCTAAGAGAAAGTGGGCAAGTTATCCACAAATGACAGATATCAAAAATTTAACACACAACTGCTAGCACTTCGGATACGTTATGAATGACGGTAAGACAAGGCAGACTAGAACATATTCATTGGTAAAATACGGAAAAAAAATAAAGGCAGACAGAAGAAATGGTGAAAAAAAAAAGAATAATAAATAGTAAAGTATGGAGAAGTATACTGGGGTTATACCTTGGAGCAGACAATCACCTGACATCAACTAGTGCAGAACCACTGACTGGAACAGGCCAAGGACAGTTTCCGTCAGCTGGGAATTTGGCCCTCTACACAGAACCAAAGGCAATCAGGCAGCATCCTGCCTAGTTTCATGGGGGTGTTTTTCCCCTCAGAAAGTAAAGCGGCAACATGGGAAAAAAATATGATCCCATAACTTGAAAAGGAGAAAGAGGCTAAACGAAAAAAAAAAAAATAGACGTAGAGCAAGAAATAAGAACAGAGAGGGCAAAGGCAAGATAAGAAGAAAATACCCACAGATTAGAGGAATATATTTTATTTATTCATAAACTCTGTTTTATTATGTGTCCTTGGCAGACATCTCATAACTAAAAATTTGCAAGGCAAGGAATGATGCGAGACTTGAGGCTTGTTCCTAGTCATTAGCCTTGGCTGTATCTTTTTTAATACATGTGCCCCACTAGCAAGTAAGCAAGTTCTTTAAATCAAGAGCTTTTAGACAGGGGGCACGTTGCAAACAAATGAGTTTAGCCAGAGCGGGATTCCAGGAGAAAAGACAGAAAGCATGGCAACTTGTTTCAAGTAACCAAGCTGAAGGACAAGCTGTCAGGAAAGATACTGTCCAACAGGATAGCTTGTTTCTCACTTTGCCCCTAGCTCAAGTCAGACTCTGCAGAGCATCTGCCTTTCACCCACACCCCTTGTTAACTAGCACTTACTTTACCTGAGATCAAGTTGTGCTCAGCGTGCTCAGCTGGTAGGTAGAAGGGATGCAAACAGCAGGCAGCCACAGGAGCAGTGGCAGAGGTCTCTGGCAGTGATCCCAGCACAGAAGCAGCAATGTGTCCAATGCCAGCTTCACTGGGGGCTCAGCCAGAACAAAAAGCTCATCTCTGGCAGATGTACCAATGCTGAGCTGGGAATGCCCAGCTATCTCCACCCTCCATATGAGTTTAAGTTGCTTCTGCAACTCAGCTCAGTCACTGCTGAACCTTGTTTTGCACTGATGTTGAACCTGGCTCATGCTCTTGGCACTAAGGACTAATAGTTGATTTTACCTTGCTTATAGCTGTAATTGTCCAGCTAAGATGGCTTAATATTGATTTATCATCTGTTCAGGTTTGAGAGGGTTTTATTATTCTTTACCTGGGAATTTTGCTAAGTCCTAGAGAGGGTGAGCAAAGAAATGCTTTTCTTTCAGGGCCTCTCTGTTTCTACAGAGGACTTTTTAGGAAAACATCTGACCTCACCTGTCTCAGGAATAACATTAGGGACCACAATGGAGTTCGCATTTCAGCTGAAAACTGTTGTTCACTGATTTTCTTTTGCCCACACTCACAAATAGGAAGTTGAAGGGCTGCTACCATTTCTGTGGACAGCCTTAGAGCCAAGACTGGTACACAACAGACATTTGAATGCAGTGTTCAAGACAGTCTCTTCAAAGAAAAGACCTTTAATGTCCTCTGCTGTAAGTACATACAGGTTTTTCTTATTTTAAGATCAACTTAAAAGCCTGTTAGCCTGTATAAAGAAGGTCTAACAGAACAGAAAGAAGCAAGTAACTGTGACTTAGGAAATTCAGATACTATTAATGGACTTTTTCCCATTCTTCAATTTCTGCAATTAAGAGGAAAAACAAACAAACAACCAGAAATAATGATACTGCACCTCTTTGTAAAAAGAACCCTTTTGAAATCTATCAATAACAAGCACCATATAAAAGCTAAGCATGAGTACTGTCAGTTAAAGCTCGTTATCACCATTTAGTTACCACCTATATGCAAATAATCAACAAAATTTCTGAAAACAAAATAATCTTTTTCTACCCACGGTGCTATCTCAGCAGTTATGAAATACACCTCGCAAAGTTAAAAAGCCACCTCTGCATCCTAGTGAACTTAGGGTATGAACACTGATTGAATCCTACCAAAACTGTGTATGACTGAACCCTCACTGCTTACAGCAGAGAGGGAGTTTGGAAAATGCTGCAGTTGCAACAGAGGAGAATAAGAATGTGCGGCCCAGGACATGCTTCTGAAAATGAGACCCTCCCAAATTACCCCAAGTCGGACACCCAGAATTTGACTCACAAATATCCTCCGAAAATCCTGGCTCGTGTACAAAGTGCATTCTTGCCTCCTCTGCCCTCTTAGGATGTTAGCCTGAGTACCTTATGCCATCTATTGGCCTAGAACAGCGACCGACGCTCTGAGGAGAACTTTAATTCTGGGAAAGTGACTGTTAAAAGGGATCTGGCGGTAGATCTGTAAATTCTGCTAATGGAATCAATACACTGCTGCTGCTCAGATCTTGAGGTCTACCTTCCCCAGCAGTTACTCTGAGTTCAGCTCCCAGAATAACCAGTAGTTCTGCTTTGCATTAGACAAAAGAGAAACAGTATTGACACAAGGCTATCTCACTGCAGGAAAATCCAGAAAATGAGCAACGAGTATTTCCACTGTCTTACAGCAGCACGTAAGGAAAGCCTTTTTATTAAAAAAAAAAAAAAAAAAAAAAGTGAGAAAGCCCCTTCAAAATCTACCTGGATCTAAAATCAAGTTAACTATCCCCAACTTAGTAAGTCTGCTTTAAATCGGCCATCCAGAGCGAAGAGACTTCTCCCGCATTTCTGTAGCCATACAGGCTACTGTAGTGACTCACGCCTGCTTATATCAAGTTTACTTTTTAATCCAAAAGTGTTCTTAAAAGGCAAGGCAGACCACTAAACGTGAAAAGGGTTCAGAGACATCTCTATTGATCCGCTTTCATTCAAGCCATTAAAAAGCAGCCGTGGAGAAGTCGGCAGGAGAACCGGGCGGACGCCCCAGCAGCGGCCGTCCCCCGACCGAGCCCAACCGGATCAGCCGCCGCCGTCTCCCACCCAGTGTCGGAGAGGGGCGGCAAGTCCACATCGAAGAGTGCCGGACAAGACTTCGGCGGAGCGGGGAAGCCCGCCGGGCCTCCCCCAGCACCAAGCTGCACACACATACACATACATACATACACCCCTTCCTCTTTCTCCTCCTCCTCCCCCGGCTGTTTGCTCTGCAAAGCGCAAGGAGAAACCACCGCACCTCCGCCGCGCCGAGCCGTGCCGGGCTGGGCTACGTGCCCTCCCCACCAAGCCGCGAAGGCGCCCACCCTGGGGCTGCACGCCACGGCGGGGACTGGGGACCGGGACCGCGGGCCGGGGCACAGCGGGAAGGCGGTGCTGCCTACCTGGAGCTTTGGGCTGCCGGCTGCTCCACCCGGCTCCGCGGGGCCACACCGCACGGCCCGGGTGGGAGGGGGAAGGCGGGCAGCGGCGGGCGGGCTCAGGCGAGTCCCACCTCACCCGCGGGTCCTCTCAAACTGGTCTGCTCGGCTTTTACCTTCCCGCTTTTGTGCGGCAGTGGTGCCAAGTACCACGCAGATCGTGACGCCGAGAACGGGATTGATCCGCGATTGATTCACTCCCGCTGATTTGCTGAAGTGGTAAATCCAGGACTTCGTTTGCTAGCGGTGCAGCTGGAGATGCGGCATGTCCCCCCGCACGCTGCAGAGGGAAGTGTTTTCTTCTCCACATTATGCCCCAAAATAGTTTCCGTAGTATAAGGGCTTATTTCTGCCTTAGTCGAAAGCGGAGGGTAATAAGAAGCCAGGCCAGCTCCGGGTGTAACAAAAGCACACCCGTGTAAACTTTCGAGAATGGAACATTATGCCCATTCCACTTGGTCTCGTTTTGAAAATTGCCGAGGGTGAATGTGGAGGTTTAGTCCTTCATTACAAATTTTGAGACAAACAAAAGTGTTTTCTGCACTTCTTGCAAACATTCCCGAAATTTTCATTAGAAAAAAAGCCATCTGAACCATCAACATCATTATAAACAGCAGATATTTGCTTAGTAACTGTATCTGCCATTTTTTCCCCCTAATCAATATTACCTTGGAAAAAAACACTCACGAATGTTGCTGAAATTTCCCTGGGGTTTTGAGGGGGATTGGGTGTGGGTTTATTAGAATTCATTACATGTTTTAAAGACTTCAGTGACCTCTTGTTGTATAGTCAACATGAATAATCACCATGCTGTTGTGTTACTGGTAATAATTTTGAAGTCTTACAAGAGTCCTCAGTTATGAATACTGAGGAGACTGGGGATCCTAAAGTAGTAAGTTTCTCTTTCACTGTGTTTACTGGTTACTTAAGTTACTAATGCTGTGCGGAAAGGGTTCTTCCTCTTACAAGTTATGGTGTATAATTACATTAATAAATTCATTGTTTATCACCTTCTTGTTTCATTAATCATTGAAGTTTTAATCACTGCATTGCTTGTCCAGACATTACAGCAACCTTTCAACATCGTGCGTGGCAATCTGCTAAAACCATAATTAACCAGCAGTATATTAACACCAAAAGTAATGACCCGCACAGAATGACATTTAGTTACAGAAAGTTGGTGAGAAAGCAATATGCTGAGTGCAGAGTGAATTTCTTAGAACTATCCAAATACAAGAATGTGAGCAGAATACTTCCTGAAGACAAATGAGGTCATCTTAGTGGGTCATTTGAAGATTTCAGCATAAAATTTGACAGATCCTGCAGAAATATCATTACTGACTTTGGAAATGATACTGCAGCACAGCAGCGCATCAGACAGTTACACAACCTAAGTCTCACAGGCAAGAATGCAAGATGCTGGAAATTGCCCAGAAGGCTGAGAGGCAGCTCCCTGGGCAGCAAGGACACGTTTCTGTAACCGTCAGTGAGATCTGTAGTGGCAAAGGAGGAGATGGTGAGCTCATTGCTCAGGTCAATGCACCTGGTGACACTGGTGACCCTGCCCTTAGCCACTGTCGTGGTCACTGGGTATCTCCCATGATCCTGCTCCATGGCCCTCCTGGGATGGAGGGCAGAAACATGCTGTCTTGGCTTCCCGCCGAGCCTGTCAAGCTGCAACCTGCATTATCAAAACTTACAGCTTCTTACATCAGCATGATGTTGCATTGCTTTTTTCTGGACAACAGACCCAGTCCCTTGGGGGCAGCATATTTAGAAATGCCAGTTCTCTCCTCCCAGTGTTCCCCAGAGCCAGACATCTTCTCTTTTGTATCTGCAAGATACAATCAAGAAATATCGCAAGACTTAGGAATTGCGTTTATTTCTGTATTTCATGGTTTCTTTTCTCATAAGCAGTGTCTGAGCACTGAGCTGTCTGAAGGAGCATCTTCCCTTACAAAGCAGTTTTTCATGTGTTTCCACTAAAACACAGCAGCTCCCCTGAACTGTGATCGTGCTTTTACACAAAGAGAAGACTTGATGGTTTTGGCAGGTTTTTGCATCTTCATTTGAAAATATGCCCTGGAATTTGCTTGACTTGTTCGTCTGAAAAAGGAGAGAGGTCATTTCTAGATTCTTGATGCAGGAAAACTTATTGCCAGCTGTTTATGTTGGGCACGAGCTTAGCTGCTGGCAGTGGGGAAAAGAGATGAAGGGAAATCTAGGCTATACCACCATCATCTCTGTTGCACTGCAGTGGTTTATAATAACGCAAAACGGTGTTAACTGTTGTTCCTCAGCTCAAAAAGGACTGTGAGATGAAGACTGTTAGGGAAAATGGCACATATAAGGCTGGCTTACAGTATCTTGTGCTCTAGCCAAAGGTCAGCCAAAAATATTTGTATTCTGGAACAAATCACTACAAAGTCTGCAGAATAGATTTTACAAACGTTAACTCCTTCAAAGCTGCTGGTAACAAGTTAACTCAAGACAAAACTTTTGGTTTAAGTCCCTCTTAAGATGAGATGATTTTCACCAGTGGAGTGGAAAGTTTGCACTAGTAAACATATGGCTACATCAGAAGGGATTGTGACTCCCCCATAAAATATCTTACACCCTTTTTATGTCTCTCTAAAGCACACAGTGAGCCTATCCAAAATCAAGCTGACACTGGCTAATCGAAACTGGAAACAACAATGCCCTGAGCACTGTTGTGCATGAGTTTGTTGTGTTTGTGTAATGCTGACATCCCTAGGGGCTGGCTATTTTATCCCCTATTTGTTTTCTTCCCTGAATTGCCTTCATTCAACCAAATTTTGTCAGCAGTTACACCAGGGGGACCCTATTAAAGGCAAACAGATTCAATGTTCTTCCTCTACAAATGCTCATAATTTAAGCTGCAAAGCTGTGGGACAAAGTGGGAGTAACTCTGCCTTGGGTACTTTCTTGAGGAGAAAAGGCAAAAAAAAAAGGCAATTAGAATGGCAATTCCCCTGTCAGCAAAAGCTGAATCTGATCTGCAAACGCTGAATTGATGCTGTAATTCCACCCACCCCAGCCCACAGGAGGGCATGCGGAACAGGGACTGCAAATCTACTTCCAGCTCCTGCAGTACTTGGTGATGGACATCCATGGCTGCCACACCAGCAAGCAGGAGTTGTCACTTCCTCCACAATTCATACCAATCATAGCATTTCATTCTGCCAGTGACTTACATGTTTCTCAGCGCAGGACTTTGGGTTTCATTTGCACCCTGGCTGAATGCAAAATGTCTCATCCAACTGAGTTTTACATGGAGCTTGCACTACATCCACAGAGGCTCAGACCTCCCTTTCATACAAATCAGGGGAACTACTCTTGTAATATTATGGTTTTACATTGTCACAAGCAAGAAGTAGATTGGAGACAGTGCGCTCCTGTACTTGCTTTTATGTTCCCAATCTGGGGACTGTGTTCTTTCAGTTCATGAAAATCTGTGGGAATTTACAACTTTTGCTGTTTAGATCAGGAAGACAAAATTTCTTTGAAAAGGTTAGGGTCCTTCTTAATTAGCCTGAGACAATTACTTCATATAATGTAACATAACACTTCAGTTCACTAAATAACAATATCTAATTATAAGAAAATATTATCAAGGGAAAGAAAGAGAGTTTTAAAGGGTTTGTGAGGCAGTATGGTTCAGTAACTTGAGAAAACACTACGTCAGAACCAGTAACAGAACTTGGAGCCTCAGAGTTTTTTACTGATTTTTTTAATGCTGAGGTTGGTAGTAAATTATGAGTAGTCAAAGGAGGATACTGCTAGCATTTGCATTTAAAAACATCTGTAAATGTTTCTAGGAATATGTGAACCATATCAGATCTTTAGTCAAGCAGAAGTGAAGACATTTATCAATGCCAGCTACTCCTTGATTTCCAGGCTATTGACACATTTCTTAGGAAGAGAAGTCAAATGTCCATGTGCATTAAGTATATTCCATTTCTGGAAAGGATGTTTTCCATTTATTCTGAAAACATATTAATACAGAAGCTTTTTTAATAGAAATGATGGATGACGAGTTACCGAATCACTATTCACTGAAGTAGATAGGAAATTCCTGGTACCTTTCCTAACTCAAACTAATCTGAAATTACAATGTGATCTGTAGCAGAAAAGGTCTAAAGTGGGGCCTTGGAAGCACAATCTACAAATGACAACTCATGGAAATGCTGAATGCAGCACCTATCATTACACAGGCTGCTAATACGGTAATTACACATTGGCTATATAACCTGGCTTGCTGTTGCAGCTGAATTCTTTCTCACAACAAACATGCTGGGCTTTACAGTGCTGCACATTAAAAAAAAAAAGATGGGAAAGCATAGTTAGTGAGGTAAAAGAATGCAAAGTCTTTTAGTGGGAAAAGGATGTCTGTAAAGAACAGTGAAGAAAGATCAAATGTAATCTTTTCATTGCTTAAGAAAATTAAGTAGAAGGTGGGGCTTTCTTTCTGCGACCTTCTTTCTCTTTACTCTTTTATTACTCCTTTGCTGCCTTTATTTTTGCTTTTCAACTCTATTACTATTCAGTGTTACCAAGGTGGTGCGTTAGGAACTTCAGTTCAAGCACATAACTTCATTTGGGTAGATGTAATACAATCAAGTACAAAGGAAGAAATCCTGAAGATTGGATAAAACAGGGCTATAGAAGAAAGTGAAAATCAGGGTTTGGAAGGCAAGGCAATACTAAAACAAGTAGAGCGTATTAAAGCTATAGCAGTGTTTCAATTTGTTTAACTTTTAAACTTTATTTTCCTCTGCTTCTTTTAAAATCTAGCAAAAAAAAATTCTAGTTTCTTTTCTTTTTGGGGGGGGCTTTGTCCTTACTTTGCATTTCTGTTCAGCTCTGAAGTCCTTGACATGTCCACTTCTCTGACTTGCCATCAGTCATCGGCTGTGTGGGTAAAGGATAGAATTGCACAGATTTCCTTCAATACTTTCAAGAAAGACAGACCAGCAATCAATATTGCTATACAGGCATATAGCACTGATTATTGAGATGTAAGGTTATTTACATCTGAAAGCATTCCACCTTGTTCTTCTTATGAATAATGAAAGAAGTTATGGCATTCTTGTGGGTCTGGGTTAGCTAAATAAAATCTTTGGAGCGTATGAAGGGACTATTACATCTTCGTTGCCATCCTGTGTTTACTTAATGTGTTCTGGGAGAAAAAACAGAGCACTAAAAATGAAGAACTTTGTCCACATTTTGGAAAGTTTCTATTCTGAAGAATCTATCTGGGTAGACTATTGACAATATTATTATGTAATTTTCAAAGAAGGTCAATACAGAAGTCTTTCAGCTCTAGAGATAGTAAAATGGTATGAAGTTCACCCATTTGCATTCCTTCAAAGGTTATGTTGTCAGTCTAAGATAATCAGTTAGGACCTTCTTCTGTCAGTGACAAGTGATTTATTCTATGTATTTTATACACACAAATGATAAAAATTGCTTTTTTGGAGGTGCTCATTTTCATCAGACTGACTGCAGGTAAAGCCTAATGGCTCAGGCTAAAAATCTAAAATCAGAGGACTAAAAGTAAAGTTAATCACATTCTATGTGATTAAATAAAAGGGAATTATCTTTCTGGTTCAAATGATATTTACATTATTTTTTCTTTTTGTTATTTAGCAGTTATGGAAGAAGCACTGACCAAAATGGCAGCACTAGCAAAATGGCTGCACAGCCTATTGGAGATGAAGCACTAACACATTCTTGGTGACACAACCAAGAAGAAAATTGATGTTTCAGAAGGAATGCTTGTTCTCCCCTCAAAAGAATCAATAGCATTCCTCATGACTACATCTGGCTAAAAATGTAGATGTTGAATGGGAAATGTGGATGAAGTGGGGTGGTTTACCTTGCTTTGCTATCAGCTGTAAGGCCCTGCTTTGCCAAAGTCTTCTTTGGCTGCTGTTTTTCCATCAAACAGCAGTGTGGTCTGTTGCATTATACTGGGCATGTTCCATAGTCTCTCCAAAAATATCCTTGTACACAGAGCATTAACTTCTTTGAAACCCCAAAGATGAGCTTAGAACTCATATCAGATCCAATGTCCAGCAAAGAATGATTGAGCAAGATGCAAGCTGTACTGATGCTTACTAGTGGGTATAGTGGCTCACTTTTCACATTGCATATACCTTTTTTGTGGGGCTTCTCTGTCCTTTCTGGGAGTTTTTTGAATGCAAACATGCTACATTTCATATAACTTTATTATTTGGACATATAAAACAATACAGTTTTGTACCACTTAAAGGTGGGAGTCATTTCCAGCAGTTCAAATGCAGCAAGAAGACATGCCTTTTGCTGAATCCATCTGCTCAGAATTTTGACTAGAAAGAATAGAGAAGGATGTCATTAAAGTAATTGGCCACAGCATGGCTATGAGCCATCAACAGAATGTGAGCATAAAAACCCCAAGATGTTTTCAGTAGAGATAAACATTTATATCATTTTATACAGTGCTGGTGAAACCTCATCTGTATTCCATATCACAGGAAAATATGCTAAATATTTTCAAAGGAATGGAGAGTCAAGTGTAAGGTAGCATGAGAAAGACTAGGATGCTTCAGTCCACAAAATAAAGAGTAACAATTAGTATGAGTTGTCCTTTCGAAAGTGAGAAATAAAACCAGGAGGTAGATAAGGGTAATTTAAGCTCAAGAGCTGTAGTGGTACAAGAACAAATCAACGTAAACTGCTCAAGAACAGAATCTGGATAAAAATTAGAACATTCCCAAATGCCAAAGAAATAAAGATCTAGAATATTCTTTCATTAGAGAGTTGGGAGGGGGCAACAAATTTGATTGGTTTTGGAGTAGGATTCAATCACGATCGTATAGAGGATTGCCTACAACAGTGGGATACTAAGTATATGGATTTATGGACTCATAATCTTCTGAGATTTTTAAGGATACCACTGCAAGCAAATGTGAAAACATTCAAATTAAAGTAGGAGCATTTAATATTTGCACAACAGGAGCTGTGAATAGTTACCCTGATGAAAAGCCATTTTCTCACAGTGATTAGAATCAGGTGCTTTAAGAATGGCTTCCTTCAGCAACAAACACCAGTTTGAATGTGGAAACACCACATACATCCAAACAATGCATCTGATGAGACTGAGTTTACCAACATAAAAACAGGTGAGCCTATTATAAATCAGCTGTGGAGCAACCCGATTGCTTAATAGAAAAATACAGGAATCCCACACTGAGCTTAGGTTTAATGGATCTGTAGCACCCCCTTGTACAAATGCAATGCATAGTATTAGATTATTAACTATTATTAGTTAATACATAGTATTAACTCAGCTATATATTTATCTGGATGAATTATGAGGGTTCTAACACAGTGTCAAAACATGAGCTTTTTGACCCCCATAGGTGAATGGAAATTTTTTGGATGACATCTATAACACTTGGATTTTTCCAGATATCTGAGTTAATGTAGTTGTGGGAGAATCTGTTATTTTATTAATACTTTCTTGAACACCAGCCACTGCTCACTGCCTTTCAAGAGGAAAAACAGCACTCGCTGCCTTAAGTAGCTGAAGACATTCAAAGCACATAGTGCTTTCTCAAAAGAAAATCAACATCAGCATTGCTTCCCAGTCCTGTGCTATAAACAGAATGCAAAGGAGTTTAAAGCAGTTGCTATGCAAGCATAGAGAATTCGCTTGCTACACATAGGACCGCTAAAAGCAGTCCTGGGACATCTACTAGACTAATACGCAATATTATCAGGCTAACAGTTTTAAAAGCTGCATCATTACTCCCATACAGA
Source organism: Pezoporus wallicus (assembly GCF_028554395.1). Lineage (NCBI taxonomy): Eukaryota > Metazoa > Chordata > Aves > Psittaciformes > Psittacidae > Pezoporus > Pezoporus wallicus. Next base: position 1,640,022 of record NW_026642654.1, read on the forward strand.
TGTCAGACTGCTGCTCTTTAATTTAAAAATAACATTGAAAGGGAATCCCTGCAACTTATATGAAATTAAATCATATTGCTAAATCTAGCATGATTTTGTTCTGAAGCTGTGGTAGTCTTGGCTCTAATATGCATAAAATTTAAAATAGCATATTTATATGTTGTTTAGGGTATGGCAACTGTACCACAAAAAAGTGAAGACATCTTCACAGCTCTTTCCCCTGTTTTTCTCCTGCTCTTAGAGACATAAGTCTTCTGACAGGATTGCTTTTGCTGGGCAATATCTGAGGCCTACAAATGGACCTGCAAGTTCAGCACAGTAACATAGTAGTTTTATAAAAACAGGCAAGGATACGAAGCATCTGAACCACAACTTTTAGGAGGCTTGACTAGTAGTTACATGCCATGCTCAAATCACATCTTACAGTTGCCTCACTTGGGCGTTCTGACTACAGCCATGTCATCTAAGATCAAGAGAAGAGTAAGTCACATTCTCTACTGTTCAAGGTTGCCAGACCCTGCCTATCTCTGCAATAATGGCTGAAGTAGTCAAAACATCTACTGTGCTGAAAACACATTGTTTGACAACCTGCTATCAGTAGCAGTACACCATCTCGGTACACAGACCTTTCTCCACACCAAAACAACCCAGCTCCTTGTCAGGGTCCAATTGGAGAAAACCCCAGTGCCGGACCCTCTTTCAGTTCGTGATCCCAAGAGTGAAATTAAGATGCAAACAAGGTCAAGTACTGTAGTCAGTCAGTTTATTACAAATTACAAAAAGACAGTTATTGTAAAAAAAGGGAAATTGTTGTAATAAAGGGGATAGTGATAGGACAGATTGGAAAAAGGATAGGAAATCAAGCAAGGATTTGGGAGAGATAGCCACTACAGTGGATCCAGCGGGATCCTGGGGATCCACTATCATCGTCATTGGTGGTGGGAGTTCTTCAGGGTTCATAGTCTGTATCGGAACAGAGTGTCCCCCAAGAGTCCATTGGAGGTGAGTGTCCTTGTGGAATTGCCCTCATGGCAATGTCTCATGGACAGGGTCCATAATAGTCATCAGGGTCCGTAGTAGTCATTGGTGGAGAGTCCTCATGGAAGTGTCCTCCTGGAATCATCCTCATGGCAATGGCTCCCTGGCAATGTGCTTCTTGGTGTTTACCTTTTATCCCCTTTATGCTCTTTGTGTCACATATTACATGTTCCTGGTGGACCAGTTTCCCTGGTCTTGCAGCCAGCTCTTCAACTGCACACGTGTCTTCAGCAATTCTTCAGAGAATGGGTAGCAATTTCTCACACCAATCCTTGAGGTAGTGGACTGGAAGAGTCTTAGCTCTTTCCCACTCATCCCTCAGGCAATGGACAGTGGAAGAGTCTTATCTCAACTCCTCCCACCCATCTCTGAGACAAAAGATAGATAGAATCCCATCTCATCTTTGAGACAATGCACAGTGGAGTCTGATTTCAGATCAGTCTGTCACACTCCTCTCCTTGCATCCAGTTGATTTAGGAGAACTGTAAAACTAATGGTAGAGCAGCCAGCAAATACAGTCCACAGCATAGCACCATAAATAGTCACAATGATGCTCCTATGTGGGCAGCACCTTGCAGCATGCAGACAGAAAGATCTACCAGATCATGGGAGCTAAGCAGCGAAGATATTAAGGCAAATTTTCCACTGTGGGCAACACGTAGTCAAACCATAGCCTATCCTGAAAGAAGCCAAATAAGCTAATAAACAAGCGTTTTCACTAAGCTGTACTAAGAGCATTTCTGAACCTTTCAAGAACCTTTTCACGTCCCTGCTACAGCCTAAATAATGAAATAATAGCCAGAACCAGGTCAGATCAGATCCTGGGTCACACAACACTAGTCTTGTCCTAGCTGATCTTCACTGATTTCAAAGAACAGTTTCTAGTTTCCAGTGATAAGAGTAAGATCCTAATCAAATACTCAATTGTTTGATAAATTGTGGGGGCTTTTTTAAGAACCATTTTCTGATGCTTCTTTTAAAATGGAGGCAAAAAGGAGTGTTGGCATTTTCAGTAGAAAATACTGAGCTTTCACATGAAACCAGTAAAGACTGATTTATGATTATTTTTTTTTAATTGGATTCAAATTCTGAAATATTAGTGAATAAGTGTTTTCTGTCAGCAAGGTGAAATCACGATGCAAAACTTAACATATAAGTCAAGGTCAAACCAGAACTGGGTTCAGAAAGGGTTGTGTTGTTATGCCTTAATGGCTCATAACTGTTCTGATTAGTGTTGGACAAAAGTGACTTCCACACCCCTCATCCATCCTGGGATTTTTTGTGTCACCCTGACTCCTTCAGCTGTCATTGAAATTACTATAGAATAATTCCTTTCTGCAAGAAGACATTAATATCTATATTAAAACTTGCTATGACTTCCTGCCAAACTACTGAGTGTCCATGCAGCTCTGAAATGATTAATATTGGCATACTGTCATCAGCTACCATGATACGTCATGGAAGTTGTGGTTGGGTTGCTGAATATCTGTTATTCTCCACGGTCTGGAGTCTCTTGCTGTGAAACATCTTCCAGGACATGGAGCAGAATCTCATCCATCAAGACAATAGTGTGAGTTGCTGATAGGGAACTTTGGCAGGAGAATTTGGCCTGCTGTGGAGAGCAGTGACATCATAGGATCATGTAGATTAGAAAAGACCTTTAAGATTGAGTCCCACTGTAAAGACATTTAATCTGTAATCTCCAAATGATACCACAGAACCTCAAGAGATTTCAACCCAACTTCAAAGCAAGATGACGTAAAGCCCCTGAATTTCTTCTGAATTCTTCTTCTTCCCAGACTGAAGTTCACTTCTGAGCTTTTTCTTCTGCTAAGTATTTTGTTATTTCTGATCTTTATCTCTATTTGGGAGTAAAATAAATGTCAAATTCATTACCAGGACATAATTCCATTTTTTTGACTTGAACTGATGAATGTTCAATGACATTTATTGTGGAATCAATAGGAGTACATGAAATGCAGAAAAGATGTGAGCAGTATCTCCTTAGGCCTCAAACTTGTCTTTTTCCTGTAAAATACCTAATCTGAGACCAATTTTCCCTGTAGTTACCCAAAAGCAGTGTAAATCTAGATAGATTATATTAAAATATTGCCACTGTAGTAAAACATAAATGATCTTTCATATTTATATGGCTTATATGGCTTTTTTGCTACACATATGCTGTAGTGTGTGAGCAGTTCACAAACTTTTTTGGTATCTTACCTAACAGTACTGTGAAACTGTCTTATACATGAGGGATGTAGATACTGATGCCCAATGAGACTTCCAAGATCACATAGAAAATCTGAGGCAGACTGCCCCAATCTCAGTATATTCTTCTAAATCAGTGCAATAATTCGTCTTTTGTCTCATTGCTCAAGATGAAGAGGGGAAAAAAATGGAAAAGGAGTTTGGAAGACCCAACACGGCTTTTCTTTAGCACAGTGTTTTACACAGAATGCTGTGGAGTCAAACTGAAGGGTAGGCCATTTTGCCTCTCTGGCCTTATTCACAGGGTACTCTCCATATACATGACCTGTTCCTTACAAAATCCATTGCACAAGGTGGGGATATTCCCAGACAATATCTATATTTTATGGTCCCGCATAAAGGTCATTTATCATTTGGGTCTTTTTGATTAGATTCTGTTTCCACAGAAGGAAATCTGGCAAAAAGCTGGAGTTGCCCCTTAACCATTGCGAAAAGTTCTGTAAGACCTTTAACTTAACACTGGGTGGCTGCCAGTTCTGGGGAGAAGAGATGCGTCATCCAAGTTTGAACCTATCTTCTGCCCCACAGGCAATATGGAGTTCTATCAGCAGTGCAATGTAGATAAACACTGATGAAATTGAGTACACTTCCAAATTTCAAAATAAATCAATCAATAAAAAAGTTTTTCACTCTTTACAGTGTGCTGGGAACAGAGACAACCTCATCCTCCAAATACCAAGAGCCTAATCCAAACGTCACTGAAATCAGAGAGGATCTGATTGTTGTTTATTCAAGACTGTGGCATTAAACATTAGAGACTTCAATAAATAAGCCTAAAATTGTATTTAAATAAATTAAAGTTAAATTTTATAAAGATACCTTGGGAAGATTACTCTCCTCTTGGTTCTATATTGCTTCATTTTGACTGCTAATAAGACAATGGAATTACTTGAACAGATGGAGCAAATCTGTTTATTTGCTGCTGATTGCATGCCATTTTTACTTGCTATCTCTGTTGCTACAAAGTCTAATCAGTACTGGTGCATGGTTTTGCACCAAATAAAATGTCCTTCATTCTTGCAGCATGAAAAGCTTACTTACTGGACAGGTAAATGATATGGCAAGATCTCAAAGACTTTACATAAACAGAGAAAAGATAGGATTCCAAATTAGTGAAACAGTGAGCATAAATACCAGGAAGTATTGGAACTGCCTGAAGACAAGAAATCTGTCTGAAGAGAAGAATCTTGGCTTCTGAGCATAGTCCTGAGTGGTTTGGGTTCTTCAGCATTGCAGAAGGTTTGAAACTGAAGAACAGCTACAAATACAAAATTATTGTATCTGCATGACCCATCTGCATGACAGGAGCTAGTTTATGTGTCCATTACTTTGAGGGACATAAATATGCAATAGCATCTTCAAATTTAGACAAAGAGAGAATGGAAGGGAAGAGTGAAATTTGTTTATCTATACTTGAAATAGAACTAGATCACAGATTGTATTTTCAATTTAAGAACAAGTAATTCTTTCCTTGTTGTCAAGTAACCATGTATCACTACATACAGACAAAGACAGGGTTGTACGGGGGCAGCAATTACTAATGGACATCACTGAATGATAAAGAGCTAGCTCAGAAATGGTATTCATTGCACACAGATGTCTGGACCATGGGCAGATGTCTTAAATTGTCTATACAAAGTGCTTTTGTGCTATCACAGTAATCTAAATTGCTTTGCGTTTGGTTCCAGACATTTCTACAGACTGCTTTCCACCGCACATAAATTCCCATTCTCAAATCCTAACTGGACTTCGAGGGCCAAATTACTTCCTGGCGTAACTCTTTTTTGCTTGATTTGGCTCAAGTTTAGTGGTGCAGACAAACTTTGAAAATGGTACTATCAATTATAGGAGATATCATACATAAATCCATAGGTTATGGTCCTGCTTCAGAGGAGGGCATCCACCCCTTGAAGGAGATGAGCAGAGAGAAGGTGGGGTGGAGGCATGGCTTTTTGTGCAAAACATGATGTGCTTCACAAGACAATACAGTTATGACCAACGGTCTTATGGGGAGGCTTGTTTCAAATGTCCTACTGTATCCTATTCAGAGAAGAAAGAACTACCGTAGCAGGTGTTATAAAGCTTTAACTCAGGACGTGGAGTACTGCATCCATATCTGGCACCCCAAACATAAGAAGGACGTGGACCTGTTAGAGCAAGTCCAAAGGTGGGCCAGAAAAATTATCAGAGAGCTGGAGCACCTCTCCTATGAAGAGGGGCTTGTTCAGCCTGGAGAAGGGAAGGCTTTTAGAAGGGAGACCTTATAGCAGTCTTTCAATACCTAAAGGGGACTACAAGAAGTCTGGAGTGGAGCTTTTTACAAGGGCATGTAGGAATAGGACAAAGAGGAATGTCTTTAAACTGAGAGAGGGGAGATTTAGATTAGATATGAGGAAGAAATTCTTCACTATGAGGAGGGTGAGATACTGGCACAGGTTGCCCAGAGAAGCTGTGGCTGCCCCAATCCTGGCTGTGTTCAAGGCCAGCTTGAGCAACCTGGTCTAGTGTGACGTGCCCCTGTCCATGGCAGGGGGGTTTGAACTAGATGGTCTTTAAGGTCCCTTCCAACCCAAACCATTCTATGAGTCTGTGACATTTGTCGTGTTAAATGTGCAGGTCCTGGTTTAATCTGTGAATTGTTAGCTGGCAACCATCGTACCTCTTGCTCCTGAGTACGGGGAAGCACACAGAAAACCACCCATAACTGAGAGAGATTGTTTCCTGACTCTTTGGGGATTTTAGCTCTACTGTACTCCCATAGCAGGACTTTGCCTAACTGAAAATCCAATCACTAATGGTTTAGGATATCATTCATATCCCCAGAGGAGGTATATCTTGCAGCAGAGACAGCCCAGCATAAGTTGTTGAGTTTTAGTTAATGGCCTCATTCTGTCTAATGTGTTTGCTCTTGCAGGTGTCACTTACAGATGAACTGTGTGTTTTCTATCTCCCCATTATTTATTTATTTATATTTACATGGAAAACATTTGAATTAGACCAGCACATATGCACACTGTCTAGGAACAGATTAATGGAAGTGGAAACAGAGAGAGATAGTTGATTGAATATTATTCTGCATTGCAACCCTGTGAAGAAAATGAGTGGTGGACATTTTACAAGGGTCTCTTTATAAGGATGAAAATGGAAAATCTCTCTTTGTTTTATTATTCCTATCAGCATAGAATTATTTATTACCTAATCCTAGAGGAACTATGATTTGACTAATTTGTTGTGCATTTTTGCATGAAGTCAAAATAGCTTTCGAAGTATGCTTAACAGATAACTGTAGAAGATAGTACAGACCTCCTTTTTTCCTTCATCCAAGGGTCATGTCACTACATGAGCTCATCCTATTGCCTAGTCACTGCTTGCTGTGGGAGAATTATGCTACCAGCAACAAGGCTGGTAAGATTAAGATACACTGACATCATCATGTGGTTCCACATAGTTGTTAGGCCTAAAAGTTCTCATAATACTACATCATTTCTTCCTGATGTTGCCCTGATACTGATTGAAAGGCCAGAAGGAAAATTTTGTCTGTAATCTTTGACATTTTGGCCATACAGCTGAAATAAAGCCTTTAAGATTTCAGTATTCTTTAGAAACTAAAATTATGTTAGACAAGAATTCTTCTTGCTTTCTAGTTAAATCAGATGGTAATTTAGGTTTGATTGGGTATAAATAATCTCATATTTATTGATGTTATTATATTGCCCAGAATCATGATCATGGTCCAAGTCAACATGTGCTGCATACTTAAAAGTAGAAAATAAAAATTAAAAAGCCCACAACAAGAGCTGAGTTGTAACAGGACTAGTGCAGTTCTCTTCCCATTCCAGTAAATGGCTGCTAGTTATCATGATCCTGTTTAAACTGCGAGAAGTAAGGAAGACACATCCAGAATGCCACTTTGCCCCAAAACCTCAGCCTGTGTGTGAGTACTGACAGATGGAAGGATTATTGGAAGCATGGCTAGAATCTGTTTGGGGTGGAAAAGCATGAGCAGTTTTGACACCATATAATTACTGTGATGGGCTTGTCGACACTGCAGATCTTCTTTAAATACAAAGTGTAGTTAATGCAAGCTGGAGGAAATCTCAGGCTCTTCCCTGGTAGTAACTAAAATCATGTTCTGGAGAAGTGTAGTAGCTGTTTTGTAATATTGTAAAAACACACTGCACAGTGAAATAAAGCCATAATTCAAGCGGTCTCCATTCCAACAATAATAAGCAGGGGTGCACAATCCAATATTTAATCCCTGACTGCCTGATCATAGTTTTATTTATTATTATAATCCATTATTTTTATAGTATCCTTGGTGGAAAGTGCTTCTCAGGAAAACTCCGTATAAAGTTAAAAAATTACCATCTAGGGAATTTCAGAAGGAAACAGCAACATGAACACTTTCTGCTGGGGTAAAATCCATCATCTTGGAGCATGGCAAAGCTTGGGGTTTACATTCAGTTAGTTGTTTGACGCCCCTGAGGATATGGGAAGGGTGTAGTAAGGTTAGCAGTGATAAGCAGCATAAATACACGTCTGCCTGTGTAATCCTCGCCCGGTTTAAGGACAAGCCCTGGCCAGAGGCGGCTCCGAGGCCGGGAGGCAGCCGCGGCTGGGAGGACCGGGCTGAGCAGCGGCAGGAGGGACTCGTGCGCCCTCACGAGGACACGAGTGCTAATTACAAGTAAGCCCTCCAGGTCGGCGGTTCCCGCAGCCTTCCCGTCTGCAGAGCAAGGAGCGCAATCTCCAACAGTTACAGGCATCAGCCTAGAACAAGAGAATCCCCAGTATAAGATTAGGAGAGGTACGAATTATGTAGAGAGACTCAGGCAGCTCTGACCGTTCATTTGGCATCACTGCCAAGCTTGCTTCTTGGGAAAGGTGTTTCAAACAGAAGAATGGCATGCACTGACATGCACAAGGTGAATGAATATTCCTTACATCCTGGTAAAGCTGCTAGATATAAAGTGAACAAAGAAAATGGGGAAATGAAAGCAGTGGCTTAGCCATGAAAGAAGAGATGATTTTTTTACCTATAATAATTTCATTGCCTCTGGAGAACTATGGCTCTGAGAGTTGAGGTTGTGTTTGCACGGAGTGACTGACGGCGTAACAGAATGATGTCCAAGACAAGGAATAATGAATTCCAGCATTCTTTGTTACATAAAAGATCATTGCATCTGTTATTGTTTATGCTACTGATGTTGCTACAGTTATACACAAACAGCGCTCAACACTCACAGGCAGTATGAACAGACATTGCAGCAACCCCTTTGCACGCTAAATGACATAGCCACCTTCTGACCATCAGCAGCTCAGCAGCTCCAGGGACATCATGTTCCCACACATCACTGGCAGTCATCAGAGTACATGGAAAACAGTTACTGACCCAGATCCAGGGCCACAGGCATGACTTCTCTGCCTTTTGTCCAATTTGTTTGTGGCCAGATCCACTCCTCCACAGTTTTTGGGCTAATTTTCCCCAAATTTGGTGATGATTTCTGGTCATCCTATGAGACAGTTCATTCAGTTTGTGACACCCATCAATCTCCAGCTAGGTTTTCTTTTACTGTTAGTTTTGACCACTTACCTTAAAGATCAACAGTTCCTTACCTTTCTCATTATACCAAATTGCCTTAAAACTATATTTTACACATTTGCCTCTGGCAGGCTTCAGCTGTCCAGGGAAGGTTATGCAAAGACAGGTGTGCTGGGTTTGCATGGCAAGGTTCTGGTAGCCAGAGGCTACAGGCGTGCCTGTGTGAAAAGCTGCCAGAAGCTTCCCCTGTGTCTGACAGACCCAGTACCAGCTGCCTTGAAGACAGATCTGCTACTGGCCAAGGATGAGCCCATCAGTGACGGCGGCAGCACCTCTGGGATAACACATTTAAGAGGGGAAAAAGTTACTGCAGTCAGAGAGAGAACTGAGAATATGTGAGAGGAACAGCCCTGCAGACACCCATGTCAGTGAAGCAGGAGGGGAGGAGGTGCTCCAGGCACCAGAGCAGAGATTTCCTGCAGCTCATGGTGCAGACCATGTTGAGGCAGCTGTGCCTCTGCAGCCCAGGAGGGACCCCACACTGAAGCAAGGGAAGTGTATGAGGAATCCTCCCCTAAGGAGGAAGGAGAAGCAGAGATAACATGTGATAAACTGACTGCAAACCCCATTCCCTGTCATCCAGTGTCACTGGAGGTGAGGAAATACTGAAAATAAGGAGTGAAATTGGGCCCAGGAAGAAAGGAGGGGTGGGGGGAAGGTGTTTTTAAGATTTGATTTATTTGATTTGATTTATCCTACTCTGGTTTGATTAGTAATTAATTAAACTAATTTCCCCAATTCGAGTCTGTTTTGCCCTTGATGGCAATAGGTGAGTGATCTCCCCTTGTCCTTACCTTGACCCATGAGCCATTCATTGTATTTCTTCCCCCCTGTGCAGCTGAGGAGGGGAGTGATAGAGCAGCTTTGTTGGGCACCTGGTGTCCAACCAGGGTCAAGTCACCACACAGGATGAAGAGTCATAACTCCCAGTCAGAACAGTACCAGTTTTCATGTTGTCCCCTCACAGCCTGCTAGCTAGGAGCTAGCAACCATCAAAATAAGGGGAACCTAGGGAACTACGTAGGAGCAGATTTAATCAGTAAAGCAAATGAACAGCTGGCATGAATTATAGGCTCATAGGATGGTAAGGAGTTGAAAATTAGTTTCATCAGTATAAAGGTGGCAGCCTTTCCATTTAAGCAAAGACTCTGAGAAGCCAGAAAGGCTCTGGTGTCTGTGCAAAGCTTGTGAGGGAGGATTTTGTTTGTGTGCGGAGCTAAAGGAAAAAACAACACCAGCAGAGGCTGAGCTTACATATAATGGAGCTGGGTCTGGTGCAGAGGTGAGAGCTTCAAGGCTGCTAAATATAAGTGGTCATTAAATGTATGAACTTTTCTGGTTTACCTTCCCTGCCTTTCTCGAGGTGACTGAGGAAAAGCTATTCTGTAATTTCAAAATCTGGATCTGTAGCTCTAAATTTAAGACTAGCTTAATATCCAGACTGGAACTTTCTTAGCACAGAAATATTTTACCAAGCTGTTGTCACAGCTGGGACTGTTGCTAATACCTGTCTTCTCTTACAGGTTGTTACTAATACAAATACTAATCTCTGAGATATGGACCCAAGAAAGACCAGGTAGTGCTGCTATAAACTGCTTCCAAGTAACAATTTTCAGGCCTTCTCATGGGTGATAATCTGTGTGTTTCAGAAGAGTGCACGTTTTTCTGAGAAACTCCAAACATACCGGTGTCTATTAGTAACTCTGCTTTAGGCTTATGTACCATCATATAAAGCAAATGTTTCTACCTTTCTATCTCTCACTCTGATAACAAGCACTGATGAACTTCATTGTTGTTCTTGTTTTCTTGACCCTACTTATTGAACATACAATATGTAAGGCCTTTTAGATGCTATAAAGGTGTCATCACTTTGCCTGAGAAGGAACAATTTTCTTAGCCAAAATTGCTGTCTGCTTTAACTTTATAAAACAGAGCTGGTCCTGGAACAGAAGATACAGAGAGAGATGGTTCTAGGACTGTTTACCCTACTCACTGCAGGTGCTATATAAACATATTAGCATTCACCAAAGATCAAAATAAAAAGATACTGGAGGAGGTTTTACCCATCTTGGAGCAATTATATGGCCACTGAGCAGGATCAAGTTAGAACTATGGGCAAAAATGAAGTTGTGTTTGCTAGCATCTGTCTGGTGTTCCCCAGTATGACTGACAAGGGAGTGTCATTTGTCATTTCTGGTTAATTTAAGGACATAGTGCTGAGCTCTCCAGGAAAAAGGATCCTCTAAGCCCTTGAAATGTTCCATTACTATAAAAGGTCTAATTGGCATTAGCTCGCTATGGCATAGAGAATTCTGTTTGAAACAACAATTCTGAGTTTGTTGGAAATATATGTCAAATAGACTCTTCTCTGGTCTTGAGTCCTACATGTAGCATGGTTTGTACCTGCTTCCTGTGTTTAAGAGGATTGGCAGCCATAGCCTGTTTATGCTGCAATCACAGCTTGGGACTTGAGCATCTCAAGCCATCCTGTTTGCTCCTGTGTGGTCTTTTCCTAGCATGAGTCAACTGATTTCTGGTACTTGGGCAGGTGAACAGGGTAGGCTGATGGGTAGCTGAGGTGCCTCGTCCCCACCCCGACTTGGCTTGTAGCTTTTCTTGTGAATAGCTGTGTATGGGTTTTTTGTTTGGTTTGTTTGTTGTTGTGGTTTTGGTGGGATTTTGTTGCTGGTTTTGTTTTTTGGGTTTTTTTTTGGGTGGGGTGGGGCTGGGGTTAGTGGTTGTTTTGTGAGGCTTTGTTTGTTTGTTTAAGTGTGGGTTTGTTGGTTTTTGGGTGTTCGGGTTTTTGGTTTTTGTTAGATAGGGATTGAATTTTCCTCTTTCCAGGATTGTAGAGGGGATTTTCTTGTTTTCTTTTATTCCCATGAAGGTGCTCAGACTGGGGGAGCTAATTTAGTATTTTTTTGACTGTGTTCCAAAATCCCATTTCCATGACTAGCTGTTGTAGGTAGCATTGCCAGCTAATTAGACAGTTACTACTGGAATGCTAATTTCAGGTCTGGCTTTTCTCCTGGAAGTATTGCCAGTTTAAAAGTTAAAAACAACAGTAAAGCCTCCTGGAATAGGACTGTCACAACACTGAGCTTTTATAAAGCAATCTGGGAAGTAACAGATTTCTCATTGAATGTTACCTTTAATCCACTACTCACTAGCCTTTCAATATGTCCAATGCAGGACCAATGAGTGCAGAATGCTTTGGGAACCTTTTGCGTATAACACTGAGTGCAGAATACTTTGAGGACAAATACTTATTCTTCTCTGTTGTTGGTAAGTTGATACAGAAGAACTTGAGGAGGGATTTGCACATGATGAAATGTTTAAAGTTCTCTGAGATATTCTTCTACTGGAATTCCCTGGCTTATTGTGAGTTTAGTAGGTTTGTCCTCATTGTTAAGTAAAGCCAAAGGCTACCTTTATTTCTGTAGAACATATCCTGTAGACTTGTGTGATAACTTAGCAATATCAAGTCTAATCATGGTGATCTTTGGCCTCATGGTAGTTTCTAGGTGTTTATGATGGTGGATTTCCATTCTGGTAAAAATGTTTCCCAGTAACAGAACATACTGTTCTGAAAACTTGTTATTTGAAGATGGGACTACACTACTGATTTTGCATTAGTGACTTTCCACCTTTTTTGCTTACAGCTAAGGGACTTGGAGGTGTTTAAATTCTTACTGAATTCTATGAAAAATAAGCTGGGCCCTCTGGCTATGGCCTCAGTAGTCAACAAGTGGTGCAATTGAATGGAAAGCACCATGCAGAGCCCTGGAAGGACAGAGTGAGAACTTCTGGGATACATAAGTCTCAGATGTAAGATTATATGCAGAAAATGTAAACTCGGCCTTGAACTGTGTTTCCTTGCTAGTTAGCTGTCTAACTAGATTTAGCCAATAGCATTCAGTCACACCCATCTTTCTAGAATGTTAAGCTTGTGTAAAAACATACTTAATAGTGTCTTTCTTCAGGCATTCATATACAAAGAAAGACACTCTGGGATATGAGGAGCTTGGAAGTAGAAAATAACTGTCTTGGGAAGAAAAAAAAAAGGCAAAATAACTAAACCAAAACCAAAAAAATGTCCAAAACCATCAATGTAGCTTTGTAACCTAAGAAAAATTCAAGCTAAGCTTTGGTGTTTTTGTCACACTGGTAAGACCCCTGAAGAGAATTCGTTGGCCAGGCATGCACCAAGAGAAACACAGGCCTGTGCCAGCCATAGATCAAACTCCTGATGCTGCTAGTCTGTCATCATGTGCCAATCCTGACAACTTTGGCACTGATGACCTAGGTTTTTTTTTCACTTAGGATTTTATATCTTACTTTGTTGGTGACATTCTCTCCCTGCCCCCCTGCATCTTTTGTTGCAACTCTTTTACCACTTTGCAATTCTTCTATGTCTGAGCCCAGGATATACAGCTGGGCCATATTGGAGCAGAGTCAACTGAACCATGGGGCCAGGGCAGGTAGCTCAAGGAGTTAGCAGAGCAGAAGTTATACTCATTAATATGGTTCTTGACTAATTGCCCATAGATCAATCTGGCATAGCCTGGGAGCTCAATGAGGCCATGGCATCACAGTGTGGCTATACAGTAACTTACAGCAACTGGAGTTACATCGAATTTCATGCTTCTGCACTGAGCTGCCATTCTCGCTTAGAAGTAAGTCTATTATAAGTGTTTTGATTGCAGTGCTGTTATGTGTGATTTATGTGAAGCAGTACCAAATTATTGATAGATATTGAGGTGTGGAATGTCTTGAGCATCTGTTAGCAGAAAAAATGTTTAACTCTCAAATATATCCAGAGGTCCTAGAATATTCTATGGTATTGACATTTGAATGGCCTACACATGAACACATAAAGAAGCATATCACATATGCCCTTGAAGAGCAAATCTTTCCTTTTGGATAAGAATAGGGAATTCTGTCTGGCAGCTGTGTTGTACTCTGCCCAAGTGTTTAGTGCCTGAGACACACCAGAGTAAAAACAAAACAACAAAACCTTAAAAGCTTTGGCTGCTTTAATTTCTCACTCCTACTGTATCATAAAACTATGCTTTAGGGAGAGTTTTTTTGTCCAGTTCTGGGGCTATATGAAAGGCTGACTACTCCCCAGAGTATTTATGTTGCTATTTAGCTATGCAGCTACATGCACGTAGCCTATGTAGTTAATCAAGTAGAAAGTAATAAGGCTTCAATATGGAGTTGCTCTTCTGTGCAGAGCCTGGTGGATGGATTTTGTAATGTACTGTTAGGTCACCAGGATAGATGGTCCCTAATTAGAGAAAACCAGTCTAACAAGAAAATGTTCTCCCTGTGCATGCAGGAAGATATGTTCATAATAACTGTAGAAATTAAAGCATCTCATGCTGCTGATATGAAAAATGCTACAACTCATGTGAAAAGTGCAAGTTGCTCTTATGGTCCATGGAGGTCGAGAGAGCTAATATGTGAAAGTAACTACATGGAGGTAAGTACTGGAAGTACTGATAGGAAGATACTTAAAAGTAAGGTAAGAAGGTAAGTACTGGAAGACGCTCTCTTTGAAGCTGATTAGATATTAGGAATGTGTATTGGAAGCAGAAATTGAGTGCTCAACCATGAATAGCTCACTAGTGAATGCACAGCATGTATCTTGAGTTTAGTGATGCATTCATATTATGCTTATTTAGCCCACCTGTAAATATTAATAACCAATTAAGTTGTGAAATTTTATTCAAAATGTTAAGCTAACTTGCTGTATGTTGCCTCAACAAATCTCATTTGCGATAACAGAAATGTTTACTTTCTGATGGAAATTTTCCTGCTGAATTTGCTGAGGAGAAATGCAGAGAGGGAGCAAAGGACTCCTTGGAAGAGTACACGGGAGTCAAAAATAAATTTCTGGCCTTAAGTGAAAGTAGAAATGGGAAGACAGGCGAAAAATAAAAACAAGCTGAAACCAAAGGGATTATAGAAAATACACCATGCATGATGACATCTTGTGCCATAATCTTTTACTTGGCAGGAGGAAACCTTCTTCTAGGAAATGCTAGTTTCTCTTGGAAAAGACTTGTTTCCTTGTCTTCAATGTCTTTACAAGTACCATCAGCAGACCCCTTACAGAAGCTCTTTCCCTTCAGGTTTCTGTCAGGAGGGAGGTTCCACAGATTGTAAAGGCCATCATCCAAGATGAACCTGAGGACTGGTATCTTGGCTTTCTGGAGGTAAAACCACAGTATTTTTTTCCTAGTAAAAGCTAATGATACTTCAGGTACAATCATCTTTCTATTCTACATCCACACAGTAAAAATGTCCTTTTGGAAAGCATTTAAGTAGGAAGAGCAGAACTTCTGTACCAAGTGATTTTAGTATAGAGATTTTGATGTGTTAGAAATAGCTGTAGGCCATGTCTCCAGTGAGGAAATGGAAACAAGTCTTTCTCAAAAAGCCTAGAAATAAAGTCTTCCCAAGACAAAAGACTGCAACAAAAACTGTCTTTAAGACCCCATGGCGCAGGAGTGAACCGTGGATAGGATTTTTTCTTCTTGGACCTTGTATTTGCAATGCAGTTAATCTTTATGCTCTTAATATTGAAAATTTTCTGGGGGAAATGGGGGAGGGAAGCTAGAGGGGTATCCCATTAACTATTTAGAATGAGGCAACAAAATTGCTGGGGAGTTCAATACAATAAATCATTCAACATAGTAAATCTGTTACTTCAAACAGCATGTTTAAACTGTTGATGAATTTCTCTGGCTAGGCAAAAGCAGGAGAAGCCTCAATATGGCAAATAGTTTTTCATCAGCCAGAAGAAAAAACGGCTCTGCTTGTGAGTGATGCTTGGAGTGCAGGTTATGGACTCAACACCACAGATGCCCGGGTTGTGCTGCGAATACCATATACTGCTGCACAAATTCAGCTGGTCAAGGTTGGTATGCTCATTCCAGCCCAGCAAGCTGCCAGGCTGTGAGGTCTAAACAGATCTCTTCCTACAGGATCATGGAATTACCTTCTCTGCAGTGAGAGCAAGTATATTTTACAAACGGCAATGGATGATCCTGATGGTGGATACTGCTGTGGCGTGTCCTGTAGGTGAGAAATGCAGTACTTCAATATGTAAATGCACAGGAACTGACTTACAACTATAGTAATGAGCTTACAGATTTCATATCTTGTCCCTAAGATGGTGTGGACTACATCAACAAAACAATCATCTGGACTGTTCCAAAATATATTCAACCAGTCTCTGCTGGAGAAACTAGCTTTAAGGATGTGCTTGTTGAAGCTGGTGTGGATCTACACAAACTCTCTGCCAAAGAAATGGCTTCCAGGAAATATGTGTTATTGAATGACTTAAATGCAATTATGATGAGGATACCAATAGGTGCAGAAGGTGGCTCTTACAAGGTTAGTGACTTATGTTAGGTGCCAGACAACAGACTTTCTGTGGGTTGTTTATCTTTTTTTGGGGGGTGATGGCCTGAGACTTAAACATTTAAATCTAGTTGCTTGGAGTGAACTGAATCCTGGGCAAATGCAGTAAGAAATGAACTGCAAAGGAAGTTGCAGGAGGAGCTCTTTCACTACTGAAATGGTCCCCTGCTGCTTTGAAACTTGGGGATGGGAGATAATTTTGCAAAGAAAGTGTTACAAATATTCCGAGATAATCTAAACTTGTAGAGATATAGCAAGTGCCACTTAGGAGTTTGTCATCTCTGAGCTGAGAGAGCACAATTGTTTGGATCTGTAGCTCTAGCTGACCTTGAGATGCTACAATACAACTTTAATGTGAAATTATGTTATACTAAAGGGTCTTGATTTGAAATTCTAGACTTCTGTGAGCAGTGGACAGCATGGGACAAAATACACTATCAACCTGTTCTTGGAACATCAGTGGGAAGATAACAAATGGGGACTAACTAAATATATTATCATCAAGGAAATAGAAACGCCATTTGAACAAGTGGAACTTGCTATAAGCAACAGTAAGTAGCCTAACAATTTACTGAAGTCTCTGGCACTGTTAAGACTTTAATGTTATTGCATTCCTTTTCAGATTCAAATCTGAGTTTGAGGCTAATGAATGTTACAGTGGGAACATTCCTC
The DNA here is from genome assembly GCF_028554395.1 of Pezoporus wallicus. Lineage (NCBI taxonomy): Eukaryota > Metazoa > Chordata > Aves > Psittaciformes > Psittacidae > Pezoporus > Pezoporus wallicus. The sequence continues at coordinate 1,657,036 of NW_026642654.1, forward strand.
CCAGATGTGAAGCTTGTGAAGTTAACCATTGAGGGGACAACTGTTGCCTTACCTGAAGCTGTTCAGCATGGTTATCTAACGTATGAGATCAGATATGCTAATGGAAGCAAAGCCTACATAATACAAGTCTCATTTGATGCACCAAGCATTAGGAAAGAGGTGCGTACCAGGACACTGCAGCATACTATGGTATAGAAGCAATGATATTACCTGGTGATTTTAATTTCTAAATATGATTTTCCTAGTACATGGGAGCAGATATGAGAGCATACACCCTGAATGTTACACTTGCATTCATAATTCATCCAACAAGTGAGACCTTCACTGTCCCAGTCATAACAGTGTCAGCTGTTAAAGATGCAGGTAAACTAGTGGAACTTGGGCAAAATGGTACCAGCCTGGTTATGGACTTTGCTATTAACTGGGCTAATTTCAGCCAGGGATACTGTCAATCCTAAATAGCCCTATTAAACTCTGACAGCAGAAAGCACACTGATTGACTTTTAACTGTATTGCAGTGCTACCCAGTGCGAGAGGATTTTGTGATGGGAGGAACCTTCATCTCGTTATCACTCATGGGAATGTGGACCAAAACTGGCTCCCCTTCATCTCGGACAGGCACCTGACCCCAGAGTCTGTGAAGAAGTACAGCTACAGCCTGAGAGACAATGGCACTCACTTGGCAATCTCTGTCCCTTTCCTTTCTTCCCACGTGAACTATGAAGTAAGGATGCCAGCATATAGCAATTAAAAAGCGTGCTCTGGCTGTGAAATATGAACATGATACACTATGTCCTTGAAAGTGAAATAAAACTTCCCTTTGAGATAGGCTTCAAAGGGTTAATGGAGGACTCTCCTACCCTTGGAAGAACACTTTAATTTTCCTTTGTTAATGTTGGCAGAAGTAGGCAGGGAAAACAAACATTCTGCAAGCATTTTAAGGCTGAGCTATCTTTTAATGACAACTGTACATACAGTGGGGTTCCTATTGCACTCTATTGTGAAATGACTGAAAAAAGCTCATTGTGTGAGCTTCTAGATTAAAAAAATCTCCTGTGGATTTGACTGGGATCAAGCACCATTACCTTTGTCTTGTGGTAACCTTCTCTCCTAGTTTCTGAATACATTAGTTGAACAATGTGTTTTTATTACCTTGTTTAACCTGTGATTGTCATCTCCAGGATTTTCATGCCTCTGGAATAAAGGCTTCACTCCACCTAACCTTGAAGGATGGCCTCACCTTGGCTAATAAGAGGGAATTCTCAGTTTCCTGCAGCTTTTCACCTTCCCAGCTAATACGTAATAATATGTTGGGGATTAGCTGTTAATGCTCTTTGAGCTGCATAACTAAGTTGCACAAACCTGGGAAGTCTGAAATGTTTCTAGAGTTTATACTTGTGTGATATTCTATTTGGCTCTCAGATTTCCTATAAAATAATATACTAAAAAGCAAGTTAAATTACAGGTTGGAATGACTATCCTGTCTAGTACAGTAGGTGGGAAATTCTACTTCACCTCACAATTCCAAGATCATGGTCCTTTTTAAAGGATTCTTGTAGTTGGTTTGGATGTTGAATGGTTGGGTTTTTTTTTGTTGGGGGGAGGGGGAGGATCAGCACATAAATTAACCACGCTAAAGTTACTCATGGGTATAGAATATATAGAGTATCTCAGCTAGAAAAGTCCTTTTGGGACAGGGTGATAGCTCCTAGGAGGAGAAAGAGAAGTGAAATCACCAGTTTCACTTGTGCTGCACACTCTACTAGCAGTTAGTCTGAAGATTGGGTGTTAATACTGAAGACAGTCTTGCTCAAAACGTGTGATGTGCCAATAACCTTGCTAGCAAATCCATGCAGAATCTCTTCATTGTGCTAGGCCATAAAACATAGGAATGTGAGTCCTGATTTGTATGAAAATATTATTTTTCTCTTTCAGAGTGCCTACCCAATGGTACTGTGGTTATTACTGCAGTAAAATTGGTGGGAGCTGCAGACCTGGACACCAGCCTGTTTGTTTTGAGGGATAGACAGTGCAAACCCAGTCTAGTGACAGAGAGGACTGCAACCTTCAAGTTCAATGTGAACACTTGTGGGACAAGTAGAAAGGTAAGGGTTAGTCATGTGAAGCTTACTGTGTGTTGGGGTAGGGTTATTACTAGAATGGCAGAGGTTCACAGGTAAACATAAACTGCAAGAAGATCGCAGCTGACTTTGTTAACTACTACATCTACACTCGTTTTCTGAGGCTATTAAATTCAGTTGGACAGAAGTTCTTATTTGGCTGGTAACTTATTTTCAAGGTGAGAGGTGTTTTCTGAAATTAGCCTTCAGTACGATACTTCTGAAATGCTTAGTAATGGACTTGAATGTGAGTTTATGCAGTTGAGAGATACTCATATGCCTTCCAGAAGCTGGCTATGTGTTGCTAATGAATACCTGGGCCAAGACTAGAGTGGGTCCTGTTCCTGCCTTTTCAGTACTGCACAGATGGGAAACAGAAAAATAATGGGTTATGCTCAAATTTGGTTCACCACAACTGCAGCTTGCTCCTGCAACTGTTACATCTCATGCTGTACATTGATTCTGTCAACAGAAACAATTGAGCTTTTTCTTAGGCCCAGTGCACTTCCTTTCTGGGGTGTTATGTCATATGCAAGTTACTGTTAGCTAATAAACTGTTTCTTCTTGACTATGGCATAGTTGTCAGCTTTAGCTCAGTAGGCATATGGCTGTTAGCCAGCAATTTCTGGCCATTCCAATGTGTACTCTGCTCAGTGCAGTCTGCCATTCAAGAGAAGGGATGTGAATGTTGTGTCAAAACCAAAGTAAACTCTAATATAACTGTCCTGTTTGTAATGATGTGTCTTTCAGTTCAATAGCACAACTATGATGTATGAAAATGATGTACTCTACTTCAGACCTGGCAGTGATACACCAGTATACCGGTAAGTCTCATTCCCTAGAAAAAGGTTGCCTGAGGTATTTTACTTTCTAAAAATTTCATGCTAAACCTCTTCCCTCAGGCTGAAATTTGTATGCTGGTATGCAATCAAGCAGGCTGTTGATGTCCAATATGAATCTAAGAAGAACCCACCACCCAGTATTAAGCCAGGGTTTGGCTCTCTTGCTCTTTCACTGAAGCTTTTTAAAGGTAACATTAGACTCCATAGAATCACTGAATAGTTGAAGTTGGAAGGGTTCTCAAAGTGGTTTTTGTCTGCGTACTCTGCTCAAGCAGGGCTACCTAGAATAGATGGCCTAGGACCTTGTCCACGTGACTTTTGACTATCTCCAAGGATGAAGAGGAAACCCCTCTAAGGTCTCCAACAGGCTTTTCCATTCCAGAATGCAAAATAAATGGCCAAGTACCTGTAGTGGAACAGATGTAGCATTACTGATGTGTGGTTTCCCTGCCTGGTCTAGGCATGCTAAAAGTTGTAGAGTGGATGTAATGTGAGCTTCTCTCCTATCAGCTCCTTAAGTGTTGATGAGCAGAGAGCACTGACTGAAATAATTTTGTCAGAGAAGGAAACTACATCAATACTGCTGTAAAATGGTAACTATGGGAGTAGTAGAACAGGCTGAAGTATGAACCAAACCCTCACCAGGATCTGGGGTGACCCTAATGAAAATTTCTACTCCTCTCCCCCCACCACTCCATACCTTCAAAGAGGTGCTTTTGAAGGAGCATCTTATTCCAATGGGTTTTTGCAGAAGGAGGAGTGTCTCATTTCTGTATCCTCAGAGCCAAGGAATGCAGTTTAGATCTTTGCTTTCATTGATGTTTGTCTTTCTGCTACCCTATCCCCATCTGTTGACATTCATGCGCTCTCCCACATTTTGGTGTTACTGTGCCAGAGAAAATGGTGGTGGAAAGTGAAGCAGAAAGCTTGTGAATACATTTTCTGTAATAAAGGCAACTCTAACATCAATACTCTCTTCTAGAGAAATCCTACACAGAGCCCTACCAGGAGCTGGAATATCCTGTGGTAAAATACCTGAGGGAGGCACTGTATTTTGAAGTTGAACTGCTCCAGCCTAAAGATTTGAGACTAGAACTAAACCTGGATGACTGTTGGGCTACAAACTCCCAAAGCCAGGACAGTCTTCCGCAGTGGCCTATGCTTATAAATGGGTAAGGAGGGCTTTCCCCCTGTGTTTGGCAGCTGTTCAGCACAAGGCCCCTTACCTTAGGTGGGGGAAGGAAAAGGAAAGAGGACTCAAGTCAGCTTGAATGTGTTGTTTTATCCTGATGATCGGCCGCTGCTAGGCGGAGGAGTGCATGTCAGCATCGGCACAGGGATTATGCTTTCTGATGGCAGCAGTCACTGGGGTGCACAGGAGTGGGTCTAAAGGCCATATGGAAAGAACAAGAAGTAACCCTTACTGTGGCCAAAAGCAGGGATCATAAATAAGAGAGGCTCTATCTTTATTCCTGTTACCTGAGGGAAATGAAGAGAGAAGCTGCTCTATTTTGCTTCCTTTCTTTCTTTGAAAATCTGGTTCAAGTGATGAAAGTTTGTATTAAATACACTTTCTTTCACATTCCCTAAAAGGTGTGAAAACAGTGGAGACTCCTACAAAGCTGTCTTACACAAAGTTAATTATAGCCTCAGAGTAAAATTTCCTCAGCACCTGAAGAGATTTGAAGTGAGGATGTTCACCTTTGTACTAGGCACAACTCTGTTACAAGAGCAGGTAAGGCATCTCTTTCACATGCTGTCAGCAGTCTTGATATGTGAACCTGGAGCGGTTATTGCAGGAAACGCTGTGTAAAGTCTCAGCTGGGCAGGTGCTCTCTGGGGCTGTTAGCTACCTCCTTGAAGGCATAATACTGTAATAGTAGTAAATAAAGACTAGCCACTGAAGACTGCTCAGTTCATCTCCTTTAGAGTCTGTATGTGTATCAGATGCTTGCCAAATAAGACTCCCCTACACATAATATATTCTTGCCTTGTAGCTGTATTTCCACTGCAGTGTGATGATCTGCAGCACTATGCAGCAGCCTTCAGGCTCCCTTTGTCCAAGGAGATGCAATCCTGGGAAACACAGACTTGGTAAGAAAACTGGCGCTTCTCAAGTCACTCGAGTCTTTGCTCAGCAGTATGGCACATACAATCGTGAGCCTTGCCAGGTGACTGAATTCTAGCATGAGCTGTACAGAAAACTAAAAGCTGAAATGTCTTGCTAGACCGCAGTGCAGAACCACATCAGCGTGGGAAAGTGTCATCCGGACCAGTGCTTATCAGGAAAGAAAAGAATTAGCAAAGGTTAGTGTTAGTCTTAAACTATGCTACTGAAATACCAAGCATCTGCTGTTGTAACATAATGTAGTTCTGTATGCCTCCCTTCTCCCTGCAGGTGAAGACACTGACTTCTTGACAGAGACTCAACAAGAACTATTTACTTTTATGAAGCTGCAGTTGTGTGGCTAAAGCGTGCATAGCCTGCCCAGGCTTATAAGTAAAGACATCTTGAAAGTATCTACTAGGAAAATATATTGATACCCTTTACTCAGAAAAGGGCCCGCTAACCAGTATGGATATATATTTTTGTCTTTAACTTAAATTAATCTTGCTCTCTTGTGCTCCTCTACAGTGTCAAATTCTTAGTCTTTTGTGTGACTTGCATCTGACCTAGTCTGCTCAGCTAACATGTCTAGAACTTGTCTAATCAGTTTGTAGTTGGAAGCATCTGGTTTGGGGTAGGGGGAGAAAGGTGGCAACAGGTAGGAAGTCAACAGTAAATCACTCTGAGCTTTTTTAAAGCTTCAGTATGAATAAAGGATTGCAGGGAGCTTAATGTCAATAAGCGAAAATGTGTTTTGAAGCAAATTGGGGCTGAACATAGTTGATCCTATAGCAGTTATTGACAGAAAAGCTGTAAACTGTGGATCTTTTAGAAGTGTTGTGGCTGCGCAATGTCAAGTTACCTTCCCTAGGTGGGGAGAAAATGCTCACAGGTAGCATCAGCAACTACATAGGACAAGTAAGCTGTCAGCCTGAACTAAAAAATAAAAAAATCCTTGTAGTGAAGACTTGTAGTAGTAGTAATGATAATACATGGACTCTGTCCATGAAGTGTTAAAGATTCTTGGTTACTAGAAAACATGATGCTCAGGAGCTCCAGTCAGATTATCCTGTGTTGGTGTGAGGTTTTTTGGGTTTTGTTTTGGTTTGGTATTTTTCTTTCTTATAGGAGGAATATTTCTTGGTTACTTTTTTTTGCATCTGAACAGTGATGTAAAAACAGCTCAGATTCAATATTGTATTTTCCTGTTCTAAGGAAAGCTATTGCTTAGCATGAATCGCTATCTCTTAGGGCTAAAGATACAATAATGGATGTCTGCTTTTTAACTTTATATTAAATAGAATTTCTGTGAAGGCTAATTTGAGCAAGAAATAGATTTGTCAATCTATTTGCACTGTGAAGAAGTACGGTGTCTAAAAAGATTGTAGCTCTGTTGCTACAATACCTGTACAGAGATATATGCTATAATTACAAGCTCACGTTAGTGAGTCTTGTCTGTGTTCTGATTGCCTGTTAAGCGTATCTGTAGTAGGTGTCTTACTGCCATTTCTGGGAAAATCCGTGTGAGCTTCATGATGAGGAACACGTCAAGTCATTAGCTGTGCATCAAATCTGTTTTCCAATAGAGGGAGGCTACCATGCTAAAGGAGTCATATTCTGTTATTCCTGTGATAGGTGAAGACTAAAGCCATGGAGATATTGAGGAATGAGATGTAAATATGTTAGCATGGGAATAAAGGGGAAATGCAGAACATAAGCCTGACAGCAGACTTGACAAGTCAGTGATTTGTGCTTAGTGCTTTCCCCTACATTAACCCTGTGGGTTAAGTACTTACTATTCCTCAGCCTGCAGGAGCAATCTATTGAGCAATCAGACACATATATTATGCTGCCAGGGTTTTGGACCGAAGAGAACACAAGTATGGGCACTCAAAGTGGTATGGTGAGTTTACTGTTTATCTTGCATCATGCTGACAGTCTCCCAAGAAATGTTATGCACTGTTATGCAGTGTTTTCTCCAGATGGGTGAGTAGCAATCGTCATCTGTTGTAACAGCACTCTACCAGCAAAGCATAGGCTGTCTTGGGTAGCCTGTGCTGCCTTTTCCCCTGTTAGAGTTGTCTGGGGGAAAACCTAGCAACTAGGGACTGCTGTGAGATCCAAGCATGAGGCTGGGCAGCCTATTTCAGTACTGTTAACACAGTTTTGATTGTGGCTTCCTGGGTTTCCAATTCCTCTCTTCCAACCAAGATTAGAGGACAGCATCACTTAAGAATAGAAAGCTGGTATTTACAGTCTCATCTAACACACCTTAATTTCTTATTGAAAGATTAGGCAATACCTTGAGATTCTTTATCTGTTGATGGGGGATTTAAGAATTGTTGAAAAGCCAAATGATGCCCAGGTAAACTGTGGGTCTTCAGTTCTTCTTAAAGTTCTATTTAGTGCCACTTCTCAATATGAGAAGCATTAGTTAGATGGTCCTTTACCTTTTTGATATGTGGGAAAATTCAAGGAGGTTCCCCTCCATGGTTGAACTTGGATTTATATAAAGCTGCTTGTCAGATTTTTCCAACAGTATGCAGGACACAATGGGTTTGAATATCAGTAAAATCTTTTAAAGATGTGATGGTAATGGTCTCTCCACCTCAGAGGTGTCTGTTTATAGTTAAATTCAGGAACTGCCTTCTTGGTTATATATGTAAAGAAAGACAAAATCCTCTTCAAGTGTTGTATCAACACCTCTTTGCCTTTTAAGTGGATATTTTATGGCCGCATGCTTTTCCCCTGGTATTTGGGATGTTATTTTATATCCCTGTTAACACAAGTTGAAAGCAAATCGATCTTCTTTGTTTATGCTTAATGTCTTCTGCAATTCCAACAGGTGAATGATAAAAGTCTAAGGGAAAAGAGAAGTCTGGTGTGATTTGTTTTTATAGGAAAATGTGAACAATAGCAGTACTGCAGACATTTACCACCATTTATTTGGAATGGAAATAAATCGGTGCTACAAGTAGCCTTATTATATGTAGCTACTGAAACAAAGACAGAGCTCTCATTTTTATTATAGTCTATATTCAAAGATATGGCTAGTGTTTTAAAACTTTACCGCTTTGGAGATTTAAAGCAGCAGCACAAAATTCCCTACTAATACTGAAAAATTGATAAAACTGACATTTATGTTTTTCTAGGCCAATTTTCCTTCTTGGTATTTTGCTTTTCTTTTTGTTTTAGATCTTAATGTCTTCACTAAATGCTATGCAATTCTATCCAGAGGAAAACACATTCTCACAGTGAACCAAAGCTTCCCAAATACTTCCATCAAGTTTTGGCCTCTGCTACATGTCTATTTGAGATTTGAATCTTCACCTAATTGCTCCCAAGCAATTGTGCTTTTTCTGCTAGATTCCTAAATCCCAGATAGACCTGTGCTTCAAAAGAAATGCCTGGCAGTCTAAGTAAGCTGCATCAGTCTTGTTATACTACTTAGTGTAGTGCTAGGAGACCAAACTTGGGCGTATCTTGCTGTGTGAATTAGCACAAAGCCAGGGGCTTGTTCAGGGAGGGGTTCAGATGGGCCTAACTTCTACATCTTGTTAAAACCCAGCTGCTCTATGGGGAGCTGGGACTCCTCAATCTGTTAAATGCAGTAACAGCATTTGTGGTTGCATGGCAAATAAGTTAGAGAGTAAAAGTAAGTCAAATCCTGCCTCCTTACAAGCTGAGGTATATGCATATTGTTATGATTGTGGGTTGGTTTTGGTTTGTTTGGTTTTGGCTTTTTTAGCTACTGCCATGTAGACCTGGAAGGATAGGCCTGGCTTTCCTAGGCTCAGGGAATATGGAGCCATGGCAGCTACCAGTTAAAAAGCTCTCCCAAGGAACTGACTGAAGTCCTTTTCCAGGAGGCTTTCTTCCCCCTCACCCTAAGCACACCTATGTGCAGCCCAAATGTGTAACCATAAAACCTCTTGGCACCTATATGGTGCTCCTTAGCATAGAATTTCAAAGTGCTGTGTTGAGCAGCCCCAGGCTCCCCTCTGCTGTGGGGGTTGAGTCCTCTGCCTCAGAGCCTGGGCTTGTCTAAGGAACCTTTTCCTTTAACTACTAGGGAATATTCTCTCTGAGGTACTCGCCCTTCCCACCAAGAGAGAATCTGGCCTGCTTGCTGTCTTCCGGGTGTTTTGCCTAGGTGTTATTTCTGCCAGCAGGCAATGCGCTGCTGAGCCCTTTTCATAGGGCGGGCAGAGAAGTTGTCACTCTCCTGAATTCAGGTGGAAAAACCTGCCCTGGAGAGTGAAGCTGTGCAAACCTCCTGAATCCTGGGCTAATACCCTACTTATTAGGCTTCCTCCTTCCAATTCGTGTGCTTTCTCCTAAATAAGCCACCATCACATACTTTCAGCTTCACTGGAACAGCCGCTGGACTTTGAGGTTTGATGAAACCCAGAGCCTATTCTCATACTGTCAATAGCAGCAACTCCTCCCTCTAGAAGCACCAACTGCCTGTCTGATGGCATCAAAGGAGTTAACCTCTGTAAAATCTACTATATGTAACCACCTGCTCTGCCCTGCTTTATTCTTCCCTAATACAAGGTTTAGGATGGTTGTGGGGCAGAAGTTCCTCTTTTCTTTGGTTTCTTCAACTCTCTCTGTGATCCCACCTGGTCTCCTCTCATCAATTCACCTAGAGTGGGGGCAAGGGTGCAGCTCTGAAAATAAAGAACTTCTTAAGAAAGCAATCGGCGTGGTCTAGCCATCTCACCTATGAGCTGATGCCCCTTGTTCATATTTCATCTTGCCTTTAGCCTGCTTCTCTGCACTGCTCTCCAGGGTCTTTGGGCAGGGTCTGTGCACAGTCTGGGCTGTTTCTCTTTGGCTCAGTTTGAAGCATGTTGTTCTTGTTACTGGGGGGAGCGAGTATATATCTGGGAACACTTTTGTTTAAAAGACAAAACATGTAGATGGAGAGTGCAGCAGCTGACAGTGGGACCTGCAGAATGGTGTAATCGTTTCACCACTAAACAAGGGTGAAGGACTAGTTGTTCAACACAATTGTATCTGGAAGCTTTTCCTGAGATTCTTAAATTCTTTTCAATTAATTTCTGCAGAAGATTTTACAATGCTTTTCATCCCTTTTCTCTTTAGTAGTTGAGCATTTGTCTGCCCCACTTTCAGCTTTGACTAGTATCACTCATGAGATTTCTTGTATGAGAACTGTGACTAGAATAGGAAAACTATGTTTTGTGGTGGTGGCTGCTGTTTTAGTACTTACATTCTGCTCTCCAAGTTGGTAAGGAATTTCAGTGACATGATAACCTGGAAAACAGCACTTTTGGCGCTGGATGAGTTTATTTCAGTAACCTGGGGATTAACCCCAGTTTACTCTCCTGTATCTCTTTAGCACAGTAAAAAATTCCGTCCTTTAGGTAGAACATAATTTAATTTGATTCCTTAGCCATGGCCTTCCAATACTTGGGCTGCTACTTTAGCTTTATTTCTATGCAAGTTTTCAGCATATTGTGTTAAGAGAAGATGTGTTCATGTGAAAGATGTCCTCTACTTCTCTAACTTGTGCAATTTTTTCTGACTGAGGTTCCACTTTTTTTTTGCCTATGTTTTATGGATTATCGTGGTGTTGCTGCTGGAATTCATTATAGCTTTATGTACAGTCCTGGAGGCTAAACCTTGTACCCTTAAGTGTGGCACTTGGTCTCTTTCACATCAATTAAATTAATTCTGTGGATATATAGGAAAGGGAAAAGAGGAGGAACCTTGACTGCGTTCCATTTTATTGAAAAAAAAAAATAAAATCCAACATTTAGTAGCAGCAGGGCTTGTACCATCATGAACATAATAATTCAGCCTGTTCTGGATTAGTAAAATGTCTATGCCCAGGGCAAAAATTACAAAAGCAGGGAGTTATAGAGATGTTCTGTGTCAACTGGAGCAAGAATTAGTTTCTTTCTCAGAGGGGAGAAACAAACCTGGCAGCTCCTAGGAGCTCCTAGTCACAGACAGATACTGAACCTACCTCTGTTTCCTACTCATGCATCTCAGTCATACACATATGCAGGTGGAAGGAGCCATCCCCTGAAGGGGGAATCAGGCAAATTAAACAGTGCAAGAAGGCAATGTATTCTAGTAAACTGACTCCATCTTGGACAAGGTCTTTGGTCCTTTTGCAGCACAGTGAGTGATTTAGGGCAGATGATTCCCTAAGGTCCATTTAGATGCAGTCAGGCTGTGCTGGAGCTCAAAATATTTAAAGGTATGTCAGTAGCCACTGGAATTCCAGAGCCAACGAACAGGCACAGGCAGGATCTAGTTCACTGCCGCTGAAACAGTGAAGTGTCCTGAAATGCAAAACCTTGCCTTTGTGGCTACTTGCCTTCAGGAACAGGCTGCTCCAGCGTGGGTCCCTTGCTGGGTCCCAAATCCTGCAGCAAGCCTGCTCCACAGTGGACTTCCATGGCCTGCAGGGGCACGGCTGCCTCACCATGGGCTGCACCACAGGCTCCAGGGGAATCTCTGCTCTGGCTCCTGGAACACCTCCTCCCCTCCTTCCTCACTGACCTGGGTGTCTGCAGGGCTGTTTCTCTCACACATTCTCATTCCCCTCTCCAGCTGCAATTGCTCCTGAGCAGTAACATTTTTCCTTCTTAATTATGCTATCCCAGATGTGCTGCCACCATCATTGATGGCCTCATCCTTGGCCAGTGGTGGGTCCATCTTGGAGACAGCTGCCACTGATTCTATCAGACACAGGGGAAGCTTCTGGCATCTTCTTGTAGAATTTATCCCTGTAGTCCCCGCCCCCCCCCCAAAAAAAAAAACTTTGCTGTGCAAATCCAACACAGCTTAAAAAAATATTCTCCTTATATTCTTGATAAAATCCTAAAGATTGTGAGAAATCTAACATGGGTTAAAACAAAACAGAAGCATATAGGATATGATTAAATGTAGTTACATCTTGAGGGCTAGTGCTACCTGCATAAATTTGAACATAGCTTCTTTTTGAGACACTGATGGATTTCATGCTGTTTGCTGCAATACGCATGTACCATGTGAGAAGAGGACAGAGTCAGAGTAGGCTGAGCCTTGGACTAAAAAATGGTCAAAGACAATTGTATTTTCTTTCCAACAAACAGAGGGAAAGAGAAAAAGGGAAGGATACCGCAAAGTTTTGACTTTACAGTGCTCTGCTACAGGGTGTGTCCACAAACCTAAAACCTAAGCCATATGCCCCACAGGGATGTGCTGATACATCCATCCCGGTGAGGATGGCTTTTCTAGCCTGTTAGGTCCTGGTGCCTGCTCTAGCTATGCCTTACATCTGCCCTTGGAGAAAAGATTAATCTGTCTTAACTTGCTCCACACAACTCAGCCCTGGGATTTGCTCCTCTTTCTGCATTCCTGGCCTCAGCACAGACAAATCTGATGAATCAGTCTGCAATGGGATTTACAAAACAACCCCTGTTTTTTGGTGGTGTGGCAAGAACTCTGTGATGTCTGTAGGAAGAAAGTCAAAGTAATTAAGACTAAGTTCTCACTAGTTTGATTTTGGTTTGTGCTTTACAGGACTGTTACTAGCTGTAGGAAAAGGCTGATCTGACAGCTTTTAATAAGGAGCTATTATGGTTACTAGAGCCATCCTAGGTTTCAGTACACCTTGAGGATAAGATTTTGCATCTTTCTGATACCTGAATCAATTTATTTCATGTCAGAGAGAAGGAAGAACAGGAAGATATTTCAGCCTAATCTTATTTGTTCTAGCAATTTGATGTAAAAACTTCTTCCATAATTTATCAGACATTGAGGCAAGGAGGTTTTATACATTAAATACAGAAATATCATATATTTTTGTATATATTAATAAAGCAGAGAGGATTATAACAGCAATTTATCTATACAAAATGTCTGTTTATATTTCATTTTCAATATTTAGCAGTAATTGCTAGATTTTACTTAACTATCAATCAGATATACAAAATACAAGCTATGACACTGGTATTTATTTGTTTGTGAGCAAAGATATTCTCATTGTTACTTAGTTTGTTGATTTTTTAGGTACAGTGGAAAAGTGGATAAATAGACAATACTTGAACTAACCATACATGTTCTTCCTCATCCTAGTATTAAAGTGCGGACAAACCAATACACATAGTATCCTTATAGCGTTGTCAATTCTTTTGTTAAAATTCAGTTTAAAACCTATGGATTTACTATTGTCCTTAATACCCAGAAGATCTGTCAGAACAGCAATTAGGTAAATCCTAGGAAGATCAGTTGGCTTTTCTTTTTTCACTTTTGTATCAGAATAGGTTTAATATTTCTCAGAAGCTTACAACTAATAAAAAAAAAAAAAGAGAAAGACATAAAAAAGCAAAACGACTTCTGTCTTAGCAAGCTGCAGCTCAGGTTTTTAGGCAGTCCTACATCACCTTCCATCACCACGTCATATGTACAGCACTGGCCCTCGCTCTCCCTCCCTTGTTCTGTCCTCCTCTCACAACCCATGCTCTGGCAAGGAAGAAATTTTGCTGTTTTTTTTTTTTGCTTGTAAAGACCCTGAGCGTGCCGGGGCGAGTGCTCCAGGTGGGGTCTACACCCGCTTGACGCTGTTGAGGAGCTCCGTCAGTTCGCTGATGTACTTGATGGTGTACTTCAGGGTTTGTATCTTGGTGAGGGGCTGTCCCCTCTGGCTGTAGACCGGGGGCAGGTAGTTGCGCAGTGTGTGGAGCGCGTCAGCCAGGGTCCTCATCCGCAGCTTCTCCCTCTCGCTGGCTTTCCTCCTGCGCTGGGCGGACATCCTCACCTTTGTGCCCTTGGGCAGCCGAGCCTGCCCGGGGCTAGGTAGGTAGGCAGGAGGAAAGTCCACCAGGCTGTAGCCCACCAGGCTGCCACTGCTGCTGCTGTAGGGGGTCTCCACTGCTGCTGGGCAAGGGGATGAGGAGTAGGATTCAAAGGAGGGTGCTGGGGATAAGCTGTGCGGAGATGAGACAGGGTGCAGCTCGAAAGACCCAGTGGTGCTTTTCCAGTCCCAGGACGATAAGCAGACAGAGTGTTCTGAACCCAAAGCGTCTTCCATGTTTATCAGTGTCTCATGCAGTTTGTCCATGCTGGAGGAGCGCTCGGGAGAAGCAATGCCCTCTGCCTGCCAGCAAAGGCTGGAGCCGCCGGCTGCGGAGACCTTTTTATGATGGAGGGAGGAAAGTGACAGAGTGGGAACACGGGTTTGGTGAGAGGAGTTCAAAGGAGCAGCACAAGTGCTAAGATGGAAAATGAACTCCTGATGTGCTAGTTTCTTCTCAGTGATAATTATCAACCTTCAGCTAAAAAGCCTTTAAGCTAACAGGCAACAGAAAGAAAGGAGGAAAAAAGATTATCTTCTTGCAACTAAACCAATTAAGGCTGCGCATCTACATTTAACATTGTATTGGGGGGATAAGTGGTAAGAGAGGAAAAAGAAAATTAACCTTTTTACAAACAGTTTACAGACATAGAATTTAATGGCTGCTAACACAAACTCTGATTTTAAGCCATTGAGCCCTGATTTCTGTGTAACTGAATGCAATGGCACTACAGCAGGGATGATTTGATTTGTGCTCACTGCTGCTGAAATAGTCTCTCATTATCAGCAACTTAATCATGAAAGTCAAAGATGTTTTTTTTGGATTTGTCTGTGTTACGGCTCTTTAAATCCTCTTTTCATGAGATTGCAGCTTCCCTCTGGATCACTTTGGTTTTTAGCAGCAGAAAGGAGAAAAGAACAGCAATGCATTCCCCCACAACTTGTAGATTCGTTTGCTACTTTAAATCATGACTGGGAAATCAAAAAAGAAATCTGTAATTGTAAACAAAGTTCCATTAAAAAAAAAAATAGGAAAATATAATCTTACAAAGAAGTCTATTAAATAAAATACAGTGTAACAACTTTGGGCCTAGATAAATATTTTACATGGAAATGTCATCCAAAGAAATTTACAGATTACACGTGTGTAAGAGAAGACTAGCTCTTTCTGTAAAGTTTTCTGTCTCTAGGACTCCATTCTTCTGCCAAAGAAACCTTTTCCCAGCCCTGACTCAACTCAACAGTGCAATTATATACTAGGCAGTTCAGTGAAAACATATATCCTATAAATTAATAAGATTAATTATGAGCACTTTTCATATCTAGGCTTCAGAACAGCTTATAGTGATGATAAATGACCGTTATTACGCTGCGGAAATGGATAAGCAGAAGCAAGGAGTAATTTACCCAAAATCACAGAGCAAAGCATTAAGAGAGCCAGGAAAACTGTCCAAAACTACTGAGCTCTGCAGCTATACTGAGCAGCTTGACTGCCAGCCGTGACTTTGTATCTGCCCATAAAGGAAGCAAAAAAAAAAAAATACATATATATATAACGAAAAGAAGGGGAATAAGAATGACAATTTGGGGTAAAAGAAAAGTAGGATTTAGTTCAGAGATTTATTCTGTGGTAGCGTTCTCTGTATGCACCATAATCCACTCTGAGAAGTGGGGGGAATGCTTCAGCTGTGCCATTCTAGAATACATTTCTTTCTGACTGTGAAATCCTCACCTCAGCTACAGAGAAAAACAACGCAACAGTCCACTACTCGCCATAATCATTGTGAGGGTTTTTGTGAGTTTTGGTAAGTTCAGAATCAAAATGCTGGGAAGCAGCTTGTGGGAGACAGCGATTTTAAGCTGAGCTGAGTAAGAATCAAAGAGTGAAGGATTTTTGCACTTCATCCCAGGCTGAGACAGTTGGACTATGATGACATCTAGCCCCTGTTGGCACTGCTGGGATAAATGTTGGATTTGATGATGTTAAAGGTCTTTTCTAACGTAGTTAATTCTATGATTCTGTGCAGAAACTCAGGGCACAGCTCTCCACAGTGAGGATTGCATTGGGGTTTTATGGTTACCCTGCCATTTTCTGAGCTCTGCTTTACTCATTTAAGGAAAATGAGTTGAAAGAGTCACAGGAATCACAAATGCCTGCTACAGATTAAAATTAACACAAGATGAATGACAGGTATTTTCTGTGACTTCAGTGAACAGATGTGTTTCATTGAGCATCAAGACAATGGTCACAAGGCCAGAAGTTAAACACGAGGCCTAATTTGGCATAAACAGGGGATTCATTTTTGTCCCACTTAAAATCTCTTTCCCACTCTTTTTCCCTTTTCCTCCCCGTATTTGTGCCTATGGTGCCTTTTCCATTTGTGTGTCCTTGCTTTTACTTTATGTCTTTCCCTTTTTGGTAAACGCAACAATTAGAAGGCTACAAATATAAAAAACTGAGAGTGGGAGGTGGAAGAGGAGGGACTTCTGTCAAGGTATGCCAAGAAAAAGGAGCTTGCAAATATGTGTATGTGTGTGTGTATATAAATATATTAAAAAACACACATATTGAACACATATGTATATATATATATAAACTGCTCTGTTCAGCAGTTTTGATTATGGAATCATATGTTAATTATAGGCAGTCCAATTTAGAAGCAAAAATCTCAATAAGTCATGTGTTTGCTGATTATAAACAATGCATGTTGCCAGTTTCTTTGTATTCCTCTTTTATGGGTAAATCATAGAAAGTGTTGCTCACACACCAAAGGGGAAAAGATTTTGTGCATGTCCAAGCTGCTGTTACTGTAGAGGATGGGTGAACACTGTCTGATTTCATCTTTGTATTCTAACATTTAGGGATTCAGATGAGATTGCACAGGGAAGAGGAATGCAAATTATAGCGATAGCTATATCTTTTCTTAAATCTTATGGGTAAATGTTTAGAGTAACCATGACAGGATATTAGAGCATGTGGACAACTGCTCTGCTTGCATGAAAAATCACTGTATCTTGTAAGCTTATGCTCTTCTAAACTGTTTCGCAGACACAAAAAATTTACAGGCTTTTCTGTATTAAGAGATAAGAGGTTAATGCTCATACTTGAAAACTGTCTTGCATCTGTGCATCCTTGTTTATTACCATCGTATTCTCCGGTGTTATTTGAGCTTGGACCCACCTGGTTATGTCCCAAATGTTGCCTAACTGTGATTCAGGAGATGCCACCAGAGGCATAGGCATGAGCAAAGGTTTTACCCATATGAAAGCAAGTTGTGACGTAACACATCTTCAGAGCCAAAGAAGGAGCTGTGGCCCTGTTGCTCTGCTGCTATAGATGCAGCCAAAGGTTCAGTTTTGAAAAACAGCCACCCATGTCTACCCACAGCCCCTATGTTCTCCAAATGTACCCACATGAAGTGTGCCTCAGTTTTGGCCAAATCAGGAAGCTATGTAATCTCTCTCCACAATCCCTGTATGATCCATAGCCTATGGGATGTCTCTCTCCACGTTTGCTGTACATAGCCTATGTAAGCCAACAGAGTCTCGTGGTGTGTAGTTTTGGATAGCACTACATTTCCATCCATAAATGCAAAAATCCTCATTTAGGAAACTATCTTGCAAAGTAGAGACAATGTAACAGGCAGAAATTACCAGAACAGGTCACAGTGTTGTTTTATAACGAGGCTTTAAAAAGCACTATACAGAGCAAGGCATGGCTACAGGCTGGAGACCAGATTTATTTATCTATAGGCCATGACTATTTAATGTTTTCTCACTAAAGAGCTAAGAAAGTCTAATATGTCAGTTGGCACCTTCCTGGAAAGTAAATCTGTGGGGAAAATAAATCTTTATTTCGTATGCAATCTTTATTTCATTCTACCTCTCACAATTTTTAGGAATTCCCTTTTTGTCTGGCAGTAATGTCAGAACATTGAAGGCTAGTGAGTTATAAGGTTAACAACAGTGAAACACAAACTGACACTTAACAATTGATGAGGCATTTTCTGCTTGACTGATAGTTTTGATTTTCCTGTCACTAATTTATCCTGCACTGTAAAGGCTAACAGTTTAATCTTCATCTCTTTTAAAATGCAAGGTTCCTTGCTCATTTTTCTGAATTCATTATAGAAGAGAGGAGAAACATGTGAGGAACAAAAAGTTTTCTGTTCACAAACAAACATACATGGAATAGAAAACTTTTAAAGCTTCCATATGTGTCTGATTCAGGTTTTAAATTTACAGTAAGTTGTGCAAATAATCACTGTCATCCTCAAGTACGGTAGATAAACAATTTTTTTTTGTGTGAAGTTATTTAAAGACTGATCTACTTTATTTAACTTTTATTAGAGTATGTTTCCACCAAGCTGTGAGTTTGGTAGGAGAAACAGAATTGTGACAAAAGTAAAAACTCATATTGGATGAGAAGAATGAAGAGGTTGAAACTGAGTAAATATGGATAAATGTCTTTCAATAACACTACTCCCATAACAGTCAGTTTCCTTTACAATTAGGATGGAAGTCTAGTCTTATTTTATTGACAAGAAGCAGACCATACAAATATCCTTGTAGAGCACTTAGACGATAAAGCCTCATCTTGCAGTTTGTACCATGAAAAAAAATCTATGTCTCAAAAGCTTTTAAAGTTGCTTCTCATTTAATAAGATGTTTCCCAGGTATTAGCTGCTACTCTGCCCACTTGCTGAGGAGGTGGCTGTCACCATCCAGCTTTACAGAGGTGTGGATGAGGAGTCAATCCCCCATATATAAAATGTGGGGCAAGCAGCTGCAGGTCTCACTAACTCCAGCAGACGCAGCAGGTGTTCAACACTTCTGAAAAATAGTGTTGAACACCTCAGTTTACACCCAAGTTGGCAATAAAGGAAGGGAAGGATCCACCACATCTGTTATCCAGAGTCACATGAGCCACCAGACAATGCTTCTCTCCTTCTTAAGGCTTTCCCTCAACTTTGACAGACGCATTTATTTTTAAATGTGTAGATTTTGCAGCTTTTTTTTTAACTTGTGGAAGATGGTTTAATCCGGGTCCAACCTCTATTGAAATAGGTAAGACATCTAGGTAAGCAAGCTGGTCAACAAATGCATACTTTTTCTCCTTTTTCTTTTCCTTTTCCTTTCTCTCTTTCCCTTTCCCTTTTCCTTTCATTTTTCTTTTATTTCTTTTTCTTTACCTTTTCCATTTTCTTTCTCTTTATCTTTCTCTTTTTCTTTTTCTTTTCCTTTTCCTTTTTTATTTTTTTTTTTCTTGAGGTTAATATGCTAAAGAACATGGATGAACAGCCAGCTACAATTCCCTGTAACTGGGAAAGAAGGCAGTAAGAGAACCATGACTGGTCCTGAGTCCAGCCCTATGAAAAGGAAGCCACAACCCTTACTATAATCCATAAAAACCATGTGTAAATTGGATGTCTAATTGTTATTACTGCCTTTGGCCAAACAAACTTGTGGCTAGCACAAAAGAAAACACTGTTATTCATTTGTAGTAAGACCAGAAATAGGCTAGTTCTAGTGCTGCTAAAAATTCCTGCCGTAAATGTTTAAAACTGTTAATGTTCTCAAGGGCACGAGTCCAAAATACCAAACTAGGAGCCTGCTCATGGAGAAAAGACAGTCAAGTAAGTAACACTGATTTCACGAGGACTTTGTATAGTGACAAGCACCTCTCTGGCATTGCTCTGGTAGGATCAGGACCTATCTATGTGCTTTACATCCTTAAACGTAAGTATTTGATCCTCCAAATAGTGGCAGTCTCCAACGATTGACAAGTGACATCAGCTCCGCAATTCATTTAAAACGTCTGATCTCTAAGCAACTGGCTTCCCAGATGAAAAGGCCTATGTGTGGAATTTACACCTAGCCACCTTTTAAGTAGGGAGTTTATTACCTAGTGGTTTTCAGCTGATATTTAGGAATGTCTTTTTAATACCCCTGTTAACAGAAGTTGAAAGGAGGTTTGACTATGTGGTTGGTCTTTAATGTCTACTGGCTGCTTCAGCCAGAAGGAAAGGGCAAAGCTGGGGGAGGAAGGGGAGCCTAACAAGGTGTATTTTGCTCAGAAAATGAAAAGTAACAGATATTATCAAAATAATAGAAGCTGTTTCAGTAGGATAACTCCATTACAGCTTAGCACAGCTTGACTGTACCAGATTTCACATTTGGTTTAAAAAGTCTTGTTTGCTGTAATGGAATGGATATATTTCAGATTTTTCTGGGAGAGGTGGAGAGTTACCTCTTGTAAATATTGCAGGATCATCAGGACTGCCTCTTTTTCTACCCAAAAACATACATTCAATTTAATAAATGATAAAGTATAATATCGTTTATTTCCAAGTGTTTCTTTTACTTACTCCATGAACATCTTGATGACTGCCCTTGCCATGTGTGATAGTGGTTTCACATGGCTTTTTAAAGGACTGAGATAGCACCTAAGGGGTTGTACTCTTGTTTTCCTCTATTACAATGGGCTTTCGTGCTCTGTGCTCTAAATGGTTCATTTTGCAGCATGAGGAATTATCCAAAATGAGGTAAATCTCACAAGAAATTCCAATAACTAGGAAAATGCATTAAAAGCTCAGTTATGACTATTTCTAGTCAAGCTGCACAGCTAAAGCTGGGTAGTTTTGAAGGGACCTATTTTTCAATTGCTGTGATTACATTTCAGCTTAGGCTGTTCCTTTTCATCCGCTGAACCTCCTCATCAGTATCTGCTCATTTCTTCCTCCCCTGTGTCCTAGCACTGATGCACAGAATTGCTGCATCCTGCTAATAGAAAACATGTTTCACCTCAGTGCTAAATGAAGTTATGCTCTGGACACAGCCTGCAGTTCAGTTTAATAATTAAAAACTGGATCAATAGTCTGGATAAAAGACAGCATACAAGTGTTAGATTACAAATTTAATTTAGTTCTTACATTTTTCATATTCTGAAATAAAGCATTGTGTGCCTGTTGAAGCCACCTTTCACAGGCATGTGCTTAACCCACAGGTGAGGAACATTGATTTAAATTGCAATCTTAAATTTCTTGGCAAGTTGCTAAATTGTAATTTTAATCACATTCGATCCCACAAAAAAACAAGCCTGTCCTGTAGTCTACTGATGAATATTAATGGTATATTAAGTTTGGGATATTTTAATTTTCAGTTGCTATGAATGCTTCCACAAATTTTGCCTAACATATTACACTCAGGTTTATAACAATCCCATTAATATAAAGTAAAATAATTCCCCCTTCTTTTATAGGTAACATTGCACATACAGAGCTTTTCAGATTATACTGAAATGCAGGAAGTGGTTAACATGTTGGAGAGCAGAGCTGCCATTCAGAGGGACCTGTACAGGCTGGATAAAATGATCTGGGTGCAGCCTTGGGAGGTGTAAGGAAAGAGAATGCAAACACCTGTGCTGGGTGGGATAACCCCATGCAGCAGCACAGGCTCAGAGTGTCTGGACAGGAGGTAGCTTCTGAGAAGACTTGGGGAACCTGGTGAGTTGAGAGACTTGAGCAAGTTCAGAGGAGGATCACCAAGCTGGACAGGGGGCTGGTGAACACAGCCTATGGGGATTGCTCAGGGAGCTGAATCTGTCCAGCCTGGAGACAAGAAGGCTCAGGGGAGACTTTACCACTGCCTGCAACTCCCTGATGGGAGAGTGGAAAGAGCAACCAAACTCTTTGCAGAAGTTCACAGTGGAAGGAGAGACAATGAACACATCAAGTTTTGATGTGGTGTCTTTGACCTTTCAATGATGCATTGTAGGTTTCCTGCTGTACTTAGGATGATAGAAAGTACCAATATACTTTTCCTGTCTGATTAGATTTTTGGACAATTGTGTTTGGGTGACAAGAGCATGGTGTAGAGGTCTATTCTCCACCCCTTAAGACCCTGCTCCCTTTCTTTGCCTCATTATTAGCTTTTATTTTTCATCTCATTTTTTTCTACCTCTAGCTTGTCCGATCTATGACTAAACATTATTTCTTTTCCTCTTTTCTCTGTCTTTTCCTTTCTCTTTCCTTGTTGTTGTTGGTTTTGGTTTGGGTTTTTTTTAGGTTTCATCTATTGAATTTTCAGTCTGTCATTTTTTTGGTGCTTCTTGGTACTGACAGTAGAACATGATGTCTTTTTTAACATCCCTTACCCATGTAAATCATACATCTCTGTTTATCTACTCAGTTGCATGGATAAAATTAATGTTAGAAGCAGGAAACATTTAACTATCCACTTGAAACAGGCTTTTCAGGAAGTCCAGGTTATTGATTAAATAGTTACAATAGTTACAGTATATAGTTACACAAAGGGGCTCAGTTAAGGTTTGCAAAGTTGCAAAAAGTCATATACTTCAGGCCACTGCTGTTTAGAGAGCTCTTATATTGTTTTCATTTCTGTTTTGAAATGCATGGGAGCAAAAAACCTAAATTCCTACAAGGAAAACTTACGTATGGTAAAGTAAGTCCAGTTTGTAAATCTAGCAGATGGAACAAGGAGAAGGTAAAATGTAGAACTAGCAGGAAAAGGGATTACTAAACTTAAAGCTTGTCTTCACTCTGGCAGCCCATTCAACTGTATCTGCTGTCCACCTTGTCACTGATGAGACACAGACATCTGGTTTGCACCCTGCCTAAGTTCCTGCTTAGTTAATGGTAATTGGGATGTGTTAAATTAGCACATACATGAATAAGCAGGTAGATCTTACAACAGCAGTTATGCAGATCTTGAGGGCAGCTGGTCCTAGCTAAAATCCTGCTCTCTTAGGGTCCAGTTTGTTGCAGATCTGGGAGGACAGTAAAGCGCTGTCTGGAGAGGCAGCACAATCACATGGACAGGAAATCGGGTCCTGTCCTCCACCCTGCTACTGACCTGCATGATCCTAAAGAGACCGCACCTTCTGCTTCTGCTCTCCCAAATCTCTCTTCCTTAGATATAGACTGCTGGTGGAAGGATTACCACTCTGCCAAGATCTACTATATGATGCCCACCACAAGGGTCAACCTAAAGCTTGTGACACTGCCCTGTTACAAAATACTGCATAAACTAGAGAGAGTATCATCAGAAAACAATTAAAGCTAAATTCTCCAATTAAATATTGCTTTAAGACAACTGAGCTCCCGGAGAAATTATTTTCTAAGGTAAATAGTAGCAAATGGGTTGTAGAAAGAAGGAGAGGAGAGGGAAGGGAAAATGGAGAAAGAAAGGGAGAGGGGGAGAGAAGGGGAAAGGGAGGAGGGAGAGGAGGGGAAAAAATATTTCCCTGACATTGACCTGCCCTGTCAGGCTGGGATGCACACTCATCAGTCTCTTGCTCTTATCTGATATCTGACATTCTGTGATGAGTTGAAAGCACAGATGGATAGTGCTCTCTTTTGAAGAACAAAATGTTCCAGGAATTGAGTTTTCAAGTACCTTCAAAGTGAAGTTAACTCTTACGCTGAAGGAGCATCTTTTTAGGGGGGGGGGGGGGGGCAGGACTCAAAGTATCTAATGAGGATTCCTTACTAACGTGTATATAAACTAAGCTAACATTTACATAGTCCCTGCTACTTTCAATGTACTTCAGACAATGGCTAATCAATACTCATCACACAGCTTTAATAAGGCTGAGTGTTCGGGGGTGGTGAGCTGCATTCTCCCAAATACAACGTATAGCCTATTTGGCTAGACACCTCCATCACTGGAGTTTTTCTGAGATCAGACAGGCTGTCCCCCTCCAAGAAACCTAGCAAGCCTTGTCTTATTTCAAAGGAAAAGCTCAGTTTGGAGAAATATAATTTGCTTATGGCACAGGAAAGAATTTCATGCAGGGTATTTTTACTTAGGGAACACAGCCTCCCTCAGGAATCAAGGCTGAGATGAGCGTGAAATGAGCCCCTGACTTTACAGGCTTGGAATTAAACACTTTGATCCGGCAGAGAAATCAGCTGATTATTTAAAATTTTAGACAATCACAAGGGGTACGATAATCCTGTTCCAAATATTCAGCTATGTTCCTCCTGAATCCTGTGACTCCCGACTTCTTCTGGGGTCATTAAGCAAACATTAAGAACATCCTTTTTATATTCTAGGTTATAAGCTTGATTTTGCTCATATATGGTGACTCTGTGATTCTATGATTCTATATTTAAGAAATATCTCCATGGGGCTGTCACAGTCTTTTCTTGAGTTTGCTTGGTGCCAAAATTCTTGAAGGGTCCTACAGTGAGAAGTTCCATTTCAACAGTAAATTCAAACCTACAGAAGAAGCCAATCTTTACAGCTCAATGGGATTTATATCAGACTCTGCATTCCTTTAAAATCTTCCATGAGGACATTCTCTAGCCTCAAAGAAACTCTAATAAGAGAAGTTCAAATATATTTTGTCATGTGTTATATAAAGACCACTCAAATTCAGCAATAGAATATTTTCTGGACACAAACTCTATATTTTTTTCTAGTGTACATCTTCAGAGTGACTTTTAGAGCTGCTTTTAGTCCTAGATCTTCCACCTGGTAAAATGTGCATGTAGGTGCCTGGCCTGGGGCACAAGCACTAGAAGATCAAAGGCCTATAAATGTGTCAAACTTTCAAATGCAAATCACCTGCCATATTGCTGCTGAGAACAAATCCTTCATTATCACCATTCTGTGAAAGGCTAATTTAAGCCTGAATTGGCTGAAAAGAACAAGAAAAAGAAAGCCATTTATCTTCCTGTGAGTTTTATTACCTTTAGATTTATTTGGCTAATGGCTCAATAGCCACTAATCAGAATATCTGCATGACAAATTCTTCAAATGATCCATAAATAAAATATGTGATCACATAATGTTGCTATTAAAGTTAAACCCAGACCTATGACAATAGGTTATTAAAACAGTACTTACAATAAGCCACTCTTTTTAATTGCCACACTATGAGCTACTGTGATTTGTATACTAACAATTATCACCTATCTTATTAGCTTGAATTACATTCAGGGGAATTTTTTAAGGTGTACTTTCTAATTTGTATGTTCTCCATAGCATCCTGTCATCATTCTGGAAACGTAAGTATTTTCTTAAAAGGTACTATGTCTTGGTTTTTTTCAATGATGTAATAGAATACTTGATTGATTTAATTGATTGGAAGAGCAAGAGTTAAAAAAAAAAAACATAACTGCACAAAATCGTTACATATAAAGGGAAATCCTACACCTCTATTGATAAAAAAAAAAAAAAACAATTGCAGGGAAGTTTTGCTAAGTGAGCTTTATTGGGACCCTGAAAGGAGATATGCCTTGATTAGAAAGCTCTTGGCCAGGATGGACAAGGAGCTGTCTGAGGGGACCTCACTGGGTACCCTGAGCTCAGCAAGTGTCTTCAGAAGGTGGCTTTGGTTGGGTCTGGAGAGGCTCCCCAGAACATCTGTGCTAGTAACTTCTACCTACATCAGGGGCACTTTGTACATCACTTGCTCTGTTGGTCAAAGTTTTGATACATTTTCCCTCTGAAACAGTCATCCTTCCACAGTCACCCACTTGGGTTGTGTTTTGAGTTTTATGATCACTTCAATACAATATACAAACTAGGGGCATATCTTCAGACAAGAAGGCTGTACAAGCTGATATAGATATTACATGGATGTTACACCAAGAGGACCCTACAGCTTTGAAAGCTTTTCCCCTTTCACCATTCTGTCA
This sequence comes from Pezoporus wallicus, assembly GCF_028554395.1. Classification (NCBI taxonomy): domain Eukaryota; kingdom Metazoa; phylum Chordata; class Aves; order Psittaciformes; family Psittacidae; genus Pezoporus; species Pezoporus wallicus. Next base: position 1,682,586 of record NW_026642654.1, read on the forward strand.
AAGCAGTTCCAAGTCTTGGGCTTCTGTGATGAGAATGCCCCAGTTGTTTTTTTAATGAGAAAACAAACAAACAAAAGCCGAACCCTAAACGTCAAGTTGCTGGTATCTTACAAGATAAATACGCTATTAACAAAGAAGCTGACGCAAGGTACACACCACTGTTATTACTGTTATTGGAAGGAATATAATTTTCTTGAGGGAATTTTTCAGTTCTGTGTACAAATTCAAACCCTTTCAGTGCCAGAGCCACATGCTTAATCTACACAGTTATGTTCTCCAGATTATCAATGTGGGGAGAGGAATGTCCTCTCTGTAAGACCTCAGTGGTGAGCTACAGATAACAGAGCAAGCAAAAAGATTAGTGGCTTTTAGAAAATTATTTATGAAATCTATAAGGTTGTTACATGGAAATCAATCAACTATTATGGGATACCCTCCAGCCCACCTTCCAAACCACTAAAATCAGAGACTACACTGTGGGAGGTGCTGGAAGAGATGGTGCTGGATAAGGGGGTTTTTGGTAAACAGAATCAAACTTGGCCTTTGCAGCTGGAAAAAAAAAACCCAACCAATCAACCAAAAAACCAAAAAAGGCAAATATTATTATGAATCTTGCCTGATTTCAATATTGTATCTCAGAACTTCTTACCCATGTGATTATTGTGTTTTCTTCTAGCATTGACAAAATGACTATTCCTAGAACAACAGAGTAACATATTTATGAGTTTTTACAGTTAGTATACTAACAACCCTAACAGCTAGTAACTGACAGTAAAACTGGGGGAAAATCAACTGAAAACAGTATTTCTTTAGAAATCACAAACAAAAATCCTAAGGCTAAAATTTTTCCCAAGTGTCTATCTTGTAAATTCTAAGCAATCTGCAAGCAGGAAGATTTGGGATTTGTGGAAAGGTAAACGAAAGAAAGTCCAGAAAGCAGAGTGACAACCTCTTGGATGATGACACATCAGCAGACACCAGAATAGAGGTGTATTTGTGCTTGGAGATGTGTGGCTGCAATCCCATCACCTTCATTTGGACTTGATGGTAAGAACACCTACAAATCCCACACGCCTCATGATGTTCAAAATAAATACATAGCGCAAGCAAACCTCTATCTGAAACCATACTGTAGAGCCAGTACTTTCAGTTTTACAAGGCAATAGAGAAGCAAAAGTAGATGTTGGGCTGTATGTGCCTTACTAAAAATTATCCCACAAGGTTATTCCAATCAATCACCTTTTACAACTGAAATTATCTATTTAGTAAGAGCTTCTCATCAGCTCTGTAACTAATTAGAAGAAAACAGACCATATCCCATGTTTCTGACTGGCAGGTCTTATTTGGTAGAGACCAATAATTAAGAAAACCGGCAATGCGTTAGTCTGGGTAGTCTTACAGAACCCCTGCGCAGTAGGCGTCCATGTGGCTGTAAGTCCCAGAGCAATTTGTTCCACTTAACTCTAGGCTTTGGGGAATCTGAGCCTGAGCACAGCGCTCTTTTCCACCCAGCTGCAGATCAATCAGTGGATTTAGCTCACCAGCACAAAAGATTCAAAGAAAATGTCTACAACACATCGCAGTGGGCTGAGCAACAGAGAGGCTTAAAGACTAAAGTTGCTCTGAGACCAGGCTTTCATGTTGGACCGGAAGACAGCCTGAATTTGACCTGAAACAAGGCCACAAATTTCATATGTTTGCAGCAGATAAAACTTGGACAGTTTATAGGGTTTGGGGTATCTTGTCTGTCTGCTGCCACGGCAACACTGGAACGCTGGGATGGAGGAAGACTGCACATAAGGGCTCATCTAGTAAGTTTGCCCCCAGATTTATCCAAAGCAGACCATGCTCACAATTCCTCCCACCAGGTCCTAAATACCCATACCCTATCATGGGTCCAACCTTTGTCAAGTGATCGGTAAGACAACTGACTTGTCTTCAAGCTTGGCTGAGGGGGTGATCTAGCAGAGCAAACTGCATTTTAAAACAAGATATTAAAATAATGCTAAAATACAGCTATTTCTACACCATCTTAGCATTAAAAATATCCCTAGTTAGCTTCTTTTCCTTCACTGTATTTTAGTCAGGCAGCTGATTCACTTTAAATATCCACCAGGCGGAATTTTAGTCAAAGCAGCTGCTTTCATGGAGCAAAATTTTCAAAGGTATGTCCCTTTTTCCAGCTGTGCTTGGTCTTCGAAGTGACAAAATCTCTCAAATTCTGTCAAGGCAAATTGGGATGGGGGTGGAGACAAGGTTTGGGTTTAAAGAACTTCTAGTTTTATATGTGATTAATTTTACTAAGTAAAATTAGGTTCAGTATTAGTGCAGCTATAATGCAGGATACATGAGCAAAACAACTGCAAAGAGTGGTTCTGTCTCCCATCTTAATTTTGTTTTCTTGAAACAGTTAAAGTGTTTTGTTTCCTGAAGAAAAAAAGTGCTAAATCTAGCACCGAGTTTACTGTTTTGTCAGTAGCACTTTGGTTTATAACAACTCTCAGTAATATTCTAACCACAATTTCCTTTTATCTGCTGATACAACAGGGCAGGGTTTGACACCTTTTTAGACATGAAGAGTATCTTGTCTCAAGTAACAGCTGCCATTAGTCTCCTTCACCCTATTTCCAAGAATCTTTCTTGGCATAAGAGCACACAAACAAGGCTGTGCAAATCCTCAAAGTTCAATGACTACCTTCTCAAATTAGGAAATTCCTGTGCTAGCTAGCAAAAGAGTCACCAATGCTATATAAGAAGTAGAAATTAGTAAAAGCAATGAAAATGAGTTTTTCCTTTCGATAAGGATGTTCACACATGGTGATGAATATTTCAATCATATTTTCCAGTGAAAAATGAGCATGTGTAGCTTGATAGTGTGATACATAGACACTGAGGAATAGGTTGTTTCTTTTTTACATTATGTATTTATTAGCTCTCTATGTATACATACCACATAAACAATATTTATCTTCCTTTCTTGTTGATTCCTCCTGGGACCTGAAACTGCAAGTTACAATCACATCGTTTCCTTTGTTAAGCTATGCTAAATATATTTGTGACACCTAAGTAGAAGTTTAATGCTGTTTGTTAAGTGGAAATAATGATATTTATAATGGTATTTATCCTGCTAAGACAGAACTCCGTGGATCTGCACTGTATTTCTGCAGGAATTAGTCAAGCTAGGGGGATGCAGATACGATGAGCCACAAACCAGGTGAAGTACTCAGGCTGGTCTACATAAGAGAGGGCATCCTACACAGTTGTTTTCACCTCTATGGCTGCTTCCAAAGTAGTGGCAGAAAACTTGCCCAAAATTGAGATGCACTGCAAATGAAAAAAAACTGATTTTTTTTTTATGCTTGAACTGTACTTATGAAACCAAGTCAATTTATAGTGATAATCAGCAGCAGTCTCTTTTCCTGCCCCCCCCCCCCCCCCCCGAGTTCTCAATATCTTACATCTACTTTCTGGTTTCTGTCAAATTTGTCATAATTCTGGCATGGTAATGAATCATGCACTAAAGCAGTCATCCCAGTCCGATTAAAACAGAACACCCTCTAATGCCCACTCCTGCCTCCCAGTTGAAAAGAAAACCACAAACCACAGGAACCCACACTGAAGTTGTATGATCCCTCCAAAAAGAGTGCATTCCCCTATGCTGGGAGGGAACAAAGAGAGGTCATTGACATGATGTTAGCATTTTTATTAATGAAAATTCAAACTCTTGATTCCACCTTTTAGTATTCAAAATCAGGAGCAAAGAACGGAACCATACATAACAAAGAACCTTGTTTTTTCACAAAACAATGGTCTGATCTCTCCACTACTGACCACTGCATAAAGAAAATCTCTCCATTTATAGTCCCCAGGTGCCTGCTACTCTGAAACTTTGTTCTCCTAGCTACCCTCTCACACCATCTGCATGATTAAAGAGTCTCCAGAAGAGAGAGACCATCTTCAAAATTTAAAATAAGTTCAAAATACTTTGGATTTTTCTCATTTCTGCAATACATTTCTCATTTGGAAAATAAACTATAAATAAGCATTCTCATCTGCCCAGAGAAGAAATAAACTATCATTTTGGCTAATTATAGACTGTATATCTATAGGCTACTTATACCTTCCTTAAGCACATCTGGAATTTAGCTTCCCAACTTTTTAAGCCTTGGCCTTTACGAAGAAACAATTAATACTTTCATTAAGGCATGGATATACTAAATTTCTGTTGTTATACTTCGGTAAGAGTGGCCTTCCTTCTGGTTGGCCCACCAAAAAAAGTTATGAGCACCTAAACACAGGCAAGAAGGCATTTTCTAGTAAGCTGTTGAAGACAAGTTTTTTTTTTTTATGTAGGAACAGAGACTGCTTCCATATTAAAGAGGCAGGAAGAACACCTTCAAAATTGTAATTGTATTCAACTTTTGCCTTTTAAACCAAACATTTACATATTATTTGAAGAATCTGCAATATCATTAGATTTCTGCAACTTACCCTTCATTCCAGGCTAAGTTGGTATGAGCTTCAGATGTTTTTTTGTATCTTATTAAAGAAAAAAATGCCCCAAACTATAAATGTTTGATTAGAACAGACATCAAACTTCCTTACATGTTAGACATGGCAGCTACAAAACTAGAATATTCTTACATTGCTTATTCCATTCTTTGGAAGACGCACACACCCAAAGAACAGTTTATTATAGGGTATGGCAGATATAAATCTAGCTACCCTTCAAGGTACATCTGCTGTGTGTCTCTATCTGGTCCTTCAGAGATAATCAATACAACCAGCATCCCAGGACTTCAAATCCCATTTTAAAACTAGCAAAATTAAGTTAGTGGAGCAGAATGGAAAATTTCAGTTGGAAAGAGCTGTTATCACTTTGTCTTATTAAGAATATCCGACAGTAGTGCCAGCACTATTTTAGTAAGTCTGTTTTTATAAGCAGAAGGACTAATAGCTGTACACAAACTCAGTGGAAAAAAACTTGTTTCATATATAAACCTCCCTGTTCCCTTGTATACTATATGCTGATGCTTATGTATCAAGTTCAGAATGTAATCAAGTCCAGAATAACTTGTACTTGCCCATAATCAGTTATCTGGATTTTTGCTAACATTTTGGTTTCAAACTTAATGTCCAGTATGTGGTATTTCACAGCACTTCATATTCATCAAACCTGTGCCTACTTAAAACTGACAGATCATACTGCAGAAGCTTTGAGAAAGAACTTTGTAAGAACTGAAGATTAAGAGTTCATTGTTACCATGATGTATTTTATGGAGAACCTAACTGATTTGGATTCTTCCTTTTAGTCTTTCAGACAGGGGAAGGGGACTGTCTGCCCATGCATAAGACAGAACAGCACCTTTGGCTTGCTGTGTGGGGCCAGAACCCAACCTCTCAAACTGCTGTTCTGGACTCTGGAAACAATTAACATCCCTTAAAGAGGATGGTTTTGGAGTTACTTGCAATGAGAAACTACTACCATCTTTTTTTGAAGCGGTTGGTTTCCTCTTCCCTTCAATTATAAGTGCTGAGTCGCTGTTTGTTCTTTTGCCAGAAACAACGTTACTCTTTTTCTTTGTAAAACATTTTTTAAAGTGACTATGGTTCTGTTGCCTTTTTTGCTGCTCATAAATCTGATTTTTATTGATGATCCCATCATCACTGTCTTCACTAGAAGAACACCTGTTCTGACACACACTCTTCTTAAAAGAAGTTTTCCAAGTAGCTTGAATATAAGCTTTTTCAATGTGACAGCCAGTTACAATATCTGCTGGCTTTTGAGACACCTGAAGCATTTCACACCAAGGAGGAAGCGTCCCTGTTGTTTGCCTGCTGAGGGCTAGAGATGTTGAACTGCTTATATTATGGCCTTTCTGCATCATTCCAGCCAGGCTATCGGCTCTTTCGTACTTATCTTGATAAATGCGCACACTGGAATCTTTTGTGTGTTTTTCTGATAGCACGTTTTTACTTTCCTGCATCACTTTATTTAACTGACAGAAGGGGATGTAATCTTCATCAAGAGTCAATGTTTCTTTTGTTTGTTTAAAACATTTCAAAGGCTCCAGCTGCGTTATATCTGCAGACAACAAAGGCTTCGATGGCATGGAAGTCTTCTTAAGTATTTGCTCAGTTAAAGACTCCTTCTGAAGTTGCCCCATAGCATCATTCAAAACCAAATCATCTGCACTATCCAAATGATGCTGATCAGACTGCATAGCATCAGAATATTCTGACCTATTTCTCACTGTTTCATGATCCAGTGGATGTGAGTGTTTTATGCATGCAGTTAAGTTAGCTGCTGGATCTTGGGCATCACCCCCATGTGCTGGTGAACCACTGAAGAAAGTTCCTTCCCAATCAATACTGCTCAGCTGTAGACCAGATGTTATAGAGGAAGCTGTTGACATCCCCGAACTTTTAGTAAACTGTGCTGGCAATATAGATGAGTCAGCCACAGTACTCTGTGAGTAACGTGATGCAGTCAGAGGAACTGCTGATGCTGGCTTTTGAACAGTAGATAGGCAGGAAGCTGTAGCTAACACTGTATCTTTTGATTCAGTACTTCCCTGGTGTAGCTGATCTTCTGGGGGAGTTTTTCTATCTAACATGGAATCCTGCACAGGAGGAATTCTACACCTGGCTTTCAAATTCATTTGAGACAGAAGATTGGTAACTTCATCATAAACATTTGATAATTCCTTTTCTTTTGGTCTGTCTTTTCTGTCTGAAAAAAATAACAGGGAAAAAGGGCATATCAAAATGGTGTATTAACCACAGTTCAGATTTCCTAAGTATTACAAGTATAAAATGGTAAGATAAAAGCACAGTCCCTGCAAGATATGACCTGATCTTGACAAAATATGATGTTGCTCAATGGTAGGACAAATGTTTGTTACTTTTGCTTTATGTACTTAAGACCCAAAAGTTCATAAGACATATGCTTTTGGACTTACTTTTCTGTTTCTTTTTCCTAACTTCTGACTTTTCCACTTGATAAAGGGCAACAATATCAGGATAAGCAGCCTGAAACAAAGACTCCTCTTCTACGGTGACTACAAACAGCTCTGCAGGCTCATTTTCTCCATCAACATAATGTTCTAAAAAAAAAATAATGAATGTACATTAGACAGATATATACACGCCTATCAAAGTAGGCAGTAAGAAAAAAGAACAAAATATTTGAGTATAAAGAAGGTATGTAAAAAGGTCAATAGTATAATGTTTGAGATTTAGCTGCAAGTAAAACTTTCTTTCTTTTTCATAGTTTCCTGGGAACATTAAAGGTAGAAGTTTGTCAGCACAGAAAAATACCTAGCTAGGAAACAGACACAGCTTCAGGTATTTATAGTGAGCCAAGATTTTACTGGTTTACATACTCTAATAGAGTCCAGATCTTATTAAAATATACCAGAAGAAGTACCTGAAGATAAAGTCCCATGTTTTCTAGATAATTGTTTTTAAGCACTGATTTTACTTTTAGAGTATGTGAAATTTGATGCATATTTTCTATTGTTTTCAAAGAAGAGTTTCCAATCCAACCCATGTTTCTTTGCCTCATAATGTCATAAAATTCTACTCTTTAAAACATGCTCTTTTTCTATTAAAAGCTTTTTTCCATAATGTACATAGAAACAGACCTACCTGGTTTTTGCCACTCAATTTCAAAGCAAGGAATTCCGTTTTTAACACGTGCCTTGACTATCCTGTAAGAACAAAAAGGTGGCCATTAAAAAATTTTGTTTAAACAGGAAATGAAAAAATATCTAAATATATTTTAATACTCTAATTTGTAATGATTCAGGGGAAAAAATATTCTTGTAAGAGTAAAATAAATGCACCTTTAAAAAATACGCTACTTCTTCGTATAAGTTACACGTATAATTTAGGGTCTAGAATTGAGCGCGGAAACATTTCTCTTTTTTAAAATGATACAGCTCACCAGAGCATAACAAGAAATCAAAAAGCTATTCTGCAACAGACAACCATAACACAGACTTGTACAAACAGCAGTTTGCTATCTTCAACTAACCTACCTGAAAGATAATTCCTGCTTGATTAATCTGATCTTCCATGACAAGGTGACCCACTTTGTGGATGACAGAGAGGCTGTGGATACTGTCTACCTAGACTTTAGTAAAGCCTTTGATGCTTCTTCCCTCAGCATTCTCCCAGAGAAACTGTCTGCTCATGGCTTGGATGGGGGTACTCTTCACCGCACCTTAAATTTTAGGGCTCTTGGGGGTGTTGCCTGATATGAGCCAGCAGAGTGGCCAGGTGGCCAAGAACATCCCGGCTTGGATCAGAAATTGCTTCGCTAGCTGGACTAGGATTGTCCCCCTGTACTTGGCATTGGTGAGGCCACACCTTGAATACTGTATTCAGTTTTGGGCCCCTCACTATAAGACTATTGAGGTGCTGGAGCATGTTCAGAGAAGGGCGACAAAGCTGATGAACGGTCTGGAGCAGACGATTTATGAGAAGTGGCTGAGGGAAATGGGACTGTTTAGTCTGGAAAAAGGAGGCTCAGGGGAGACCTCAATGCTCCCTACAACTACCTGAAAGGAGGTTGTAGTGAGGTGGGTGTTGGTCTTTTCTCCCAAGTAACAGGTGATGAGAGAAAATGGCCTCAAGTTGTGCCAGGGGAGGTTTAGACTGCATATTAGGAAAAATTTATTCAGCAAAGGGTTATCAAACATTGGAACAGGCTGCCCAGGGAAGTGGCAGACTCACTATCCCCGGAGGTATTTAAAAGATGTGTAGATGTGGCAGCTGGGGACATGGCTTAGTGGTGGACTTGGCAGTGCTGCGTTAATGATTGGACTTGATGATCTTAAAGGTCTTTTCCAACTTAGAATCATAGAATAGTTAGGGTTGGAAAGGACCTTAAGATCATCTAGTCACTTAAATGATCCTATGACTCTAAATCCCCAGAGAAGCTGTTGCCACAGACAGTAATTTTCTGAATGACCAGACAAGGTCATTTATATCTTTTGCATCAGACCACAAAGGAAAATACATGAGCTGAGCAGGAACAGTCAGTCTTTATGAGATTTTCTAAAATCATTATCTAGACTAAAAGCATTATCTACACTCCAGTTTAATAGTATCCCACATGTAAAGAGGCTCCTGATGAATCATTACTGCATTTTTAAACATTTCTTAACAAAAGAAATCTTCTAGAGCATGCATTATCTGCCTTTTAAATTCTTGAAACACTAGAAAGTGTTATAAACAGAGTATGCCAATTAATTTGCACATCAAGGTAAATGCTGGCAATTCATCTACCCAATCTGTTTAAAAAGCAGCCCCCAACCAGTCTCTCCACTTATTTTAAAGGTAGCACTGAATAGAACAGCTTCCCTTCAAATAACAATTTAACAAACTATGACACATCAACAGAAGAGATACTATCACATTGCTATAGACTGGACTTCTGTCCCCCAAAATTAAGGTCTATAAAATCTTGAACAGCATCAAAGAATGTGGAAAATCTACTAACCTTCTTGCAATACATGAATTTGGAGGGAAAGGGGAAATTTGGGTTTCATTTTGAAATGGAGATCATCAGATACTAAAGTAAGTCACAATTTCCTTCACACAGTGCAGTTGAGATTTGCCAACAGGCACTGTAGATTATGGAAATTTACATAAATTTAAGAAGATTAGATCATAAAATATATATATACTTTAGAGGTCTGGTAGAATATGCAGATACTAATTATGGCTCAGAAAACCCCTGATTAACAGAATCCTGGATGATGGGAAAATATTCTGGGCAAAGTAATCACATGATTATTTTCTTTTTTTTTTTCCTGCATAACCATTTTTAGAAACAGCATACTTGGCCATTTTTATATTCCTTAATGCAGCAGTCCTGAATTAAAATGTTGTTTTGAGAAGAAGAGGTAGCAGAATAGAAACATAAGGCAATGATTTCATCAGACACACAGTACAATGGCAGTCAGTAGGTTCAGTAAGAAATCAGAGACCATGACTGAACCTGTAGATGATCATTTCTAATCCTAGGCTCTTATTTTGAATCACAGAAATCATTTAAACTTCTGCTAAGAACCTGAGAAGAGGATCAATGCTATATTGCTAGATCTCATGTGCAGATCCAAAGAATGAGAACAGAAAGTAAGCATAGGAAAAAGCAGGCATTGTCAGTTAGAATGAAAGGAAGCTGCTGTATGTATTACTTTGTGCAGCAGTAGTGTAAGAATTGGCGTTCTGATCTAAATTTTTCTCTCTATTCAAAATGAGTATACAGCTTGAAACAGAGGAGGAAGAAAAGCATTGTATTTCTCTAAAGGAGGTAAAACCCCATGATTTTCCATCCATCAGCAGAAGAAAACATATTAAGTTCCAGAAATCAAGCTGCCTTACCGTATTGCCTGCATTTGTTTCGAATCAATGTATCCATATTTTCTCTGGATCATATCATAATATGTCAGCAGTACTAACAGTTTCTTACAAGCATAATGTTTGTTCCATTCCATCTTCTCAGAAGCAAATATCTGTCAGCAAAAAAAAAAAAAAAAAAAAATCCCACCCCAAACTGTAAAAGTTTCTTATACTTTTAGGTATCATGCTTAGATAGCTATGTAGTAGCTAGTAATACTGGAAAGTGACAACCAAAACAACAGCAAGTGACCTTTTTTCTGAGTACTCTTTCTAGTGGGAACCTATCCCATCCACGGCAGGAGGGCTGGAACTAGATGATCTTAAGGTCCTTTCCAGCCCAAACCATTTTATATTTCTACGATTCTGCTTTTTTACATACTGTTCATATCATCTGATTAGGCTTTCAAAAAGATGAGGTATATTAAGAAGTTGTAGCAAGATTATTGAATTATTTCCAATAAAATTACCAATGAAGTTCAAAATCACAGATGCCTGCCCTACTAATAAAAATATTAATACTTAAAAAATTACAGAGCTGAATGTCCAGTATTTTGTTACATACCTGAAATGACAATAAATTTGGCCTTTGACATTCCTTTATGTTGATTAATTTATTCTTGTTTACAAGAAATTCTTGGATGACCTTGAGATAAAACAAAAAGAAGCAGTTTAAGAGAAAGCAGAAAACTGACATTTTAAGTAACTGATGAATATTTAATCTTTAAATAGGCTTCTTTGTTACCTGAGAGAATGGAAAGCCCTCACAACTGTTAGCTTTTCTGCAGGTAAAACAAATGTGTTAGGAACCAAATATAAATGGAAAAAATGCAGGGAAAAGCAGTTCAATTTTCAAGACATTCCTACTTTCTGATACTGTCCTCCACTGCACTTGCTTGTTTCACTCGCTCTAACTGATGCCATTCACAAGAGCAGCAGCATTTGGGGTCATTGGGTTTGCAGTAGCTAGTGCTTTCACAGAATTTGCATCCACTGCGCCCATGCTCCTTGTAAGATCCTACAGAAGCAGAGACACAAGTGTGAGGCAAAAAAAGGTTTCCAAAATCTCCAAATACACAAAAGCTTAGAACAGGTATGAATCTGACATGAATACTAGTTATAAGCTGATCTGAGTGCATTAGTTGTATTTATATATCTACAATGAAAACTAATAAATACAATCAAGCTCTCATTTTTTGGAAAACATCTTCCCCAACAGTTTCAGACCTTATGCTGAAAACTTTATTACCCAAGACTACAGAAGTGGTCTGTGACAAACTGGAAAATAGAAGTAACTTATTTGAAACAGGCTTTTCTTTCTCCAAGTGATGGGTTTGAACGAGTTCACTTATCAAAGATGCTACCAAAATGAGGTTCCTTAAGATTAATTTCTTTTTAAGAAGACACTGCAGCAAAACCCAGCAATGCTAATGGATTCAGTCCTCTTGATGCAAGACCAACTTAGGCAACTAAGGAAACAGCTGCTTGTCAGTATAGCATACTTTCTTCATTGATAGCATTAAAAGCGCAAATATCTGAGAACACATAACAGCATTGTGGTAACATTTCATCTGCTATCAACTACCTTCACACTTGAAGAAAGGTGGTCCCCAGCCTCCAATTATTTATATAAAGATACATATACATAATACTGAAAACAGGAACACAGCCCACAAGCTGAATGACAAGCAGTTTTTAATGCTATTCATAAAAATACCCCCAGACCAAAACAAACCAATCCCCTTCCCCTCCCCAGAACAAAGAGTAAATAATCAGGCTAGAAATAAAATTCAGCTCTCTTCAAACTGACCTGGATGATGGCACTCAGAACAGTGAATTACCCTTTTAACAACTAAAGGTGGATTATTATCATACTGAAATTGTTCTTTCCATTGCTCAAATCTAAAAGGATGATATTAAAAGGATTTAGAAATATTTGATCAAAGAAGCAGTTTTCTAATTAAAGGGATTATCTTTTTCATTTTTTTACAATGAAAGTGAAAATTCTACAATGACTTTTTTTTTTTACAGTACATTATATAATTGTTGGATTTCTAGTGTAGACACACACATTATGATAACAAACAGAGAAAACCTTTGGTATATCATGTCCTGATCCACAACCCAGCTAAAACCAGCAAAAGTCTCTCATCAGTCCCTGTGACTTCCTTTCCAATATATCAGCTTATATATGCTAGCTCAAAAGCTAGGAACCAGATAATATTTAAAACAATTAAGAAGCTTGCCTAGTAAAACACAATTCATTTAGCAAATGTAAAGAAAAGAACATGGTAATCTCTTACCCCCCTCCCCCCCCCCCAAATAAAGTATTACAAACTACCTTGGAGCTGAAGTACATACTTGCAAGTTTGAATAAAATCAAAGTACATCACCATACAACCTAAATTTTAATTTTACCTTTGCAATAAGTTTTGACCTCTCAAAGTCCCAATTAACTTTAAAGCTTGTTCCTTCCCAACCCCTGGAACGCCCTATAGAAGCAGAAATATGAAACATTATTTAATGAAAACCAGAAAAGTATTCAGATTTTCATAAAAACTGCCTTCATAATATTAAGTAGAAAACTGAAAAAAATTGTCCTAGATATTGAGAATAAATTGAGAAAAAGAAATTTTAACCAAGTTCTAACATCAGAGAAGGTGACATACTATACTGTACTACCAGTGTAACACAGATAGGGTTGTTTAGAGCCTTGTCCAACCAGCCTTGGAGGTTCCTTTTCTGCAACCTAGCTTATAGACTGAAATCCAGAACTTTGTAGTAACCCCTTGCTGTGGTTTAGCTAAGTACTGTACAGCCACTTGCTCACTCATTGCTTCCTGCCCTGCGTGGTGTGGGGAGGAAAAAAAGGTAAAAACTCATGTGTCGAGATAAGAACAGTTTAATAACAAATAAAATAAAATACAGCAATAGTAACAACAGTGATAATAATAAAATGCGAGGGGAGGAGAGGGAGGGGGAAGAGAGGGTGTGAGTGTAAACAAACAAAAAGAAAATTGAAGTGATATACAATATAATCGCTCACCACCCATTGACCAGTACCCAGTCCGACCAGAGCAGTGATCAGTCCCTTCCAGGTAACTCCCCTCAGTTTATATACTGGGCATGACATGCTGTGGTATGGAATGCCCCTTTGGCTACTTTGGGTCAGGTGTTCTATCTCTGTTCTACCCCGGCTTCTTGCACCCCTTCCTCACTGACATAGTATGAGAGACTGAAAAGTCCTTGGTCAGGGTAAGTGCTACTCATCAACTAAAACATCAGTGTATTATATGCATTATTCTCATACTAAAGCCAAAACACTGTATCAGCTACTCAGCCAAAACCAGGACACCCCTAGACATACTGAAGAGTGAAAAAAATCGATTCAAAACAACCGGAGAAGAAACAGAAAAATGATCCAAAGGCTGGAGCACCTTTCCTATGAAGCCAGTGTGAGAATTGGGGTTGTTCAGCCTGGAGGTCCAGAAGACCTTATTGCGGCCTTTCAGTACTTAAAGAGGACTTACGAGGAAGATGGGAACTAACTCTCTAGGAGGGGTAGGGCCTGTTGTGCTAGGGGAAATGGTTTTAAACTGAGAAGAGGAAATATTGAGATTAGATATAAGGAAGTTTTTTTATATGAGGTTGGTGAAACATTCAACAGGTTGCCCAGGGAGGTGACAGATGCCCCACCCCTGGAAACATTCAAGATCAGATTGGATGGGGCTCTGAGTAACTTGATCCAGTTGCAAATGTCCTGCTCATTGCAGGTGGGTTGGGCTAGCTTCAAAGGTCCCTTTTAACCCAAAATATTTCATGATTTAAAATGCACATACTGCTTTTCCAGTTACTCTTTCAATCTTAATCCTATTTTGCCAAGACTCAGTATAGTTGACTAAAAAGATTGTATTGAGTGTGCTTTCTACAGCATTATTACAAATAAATCTTTATCTTATTTTTCTTTAGCTGTAATGGCAAACTGAAATGTGCAACCATATGAAATAAACGTACATTCAAAACCAGTTAGGAGTTCTCATTGGACTGCAGCCAGACACTCGGATAGAGAGTCAGCTTCTGCAACGAAATCATCAGCTTGATATATATTTAACAAAGTACAATTATAGAGTAGTATTCTCATTTTTCTGTTCTGCCAATCCCCATCCCAATGCATTCCTGTAATTCAGCTTCTGTTAGAAGTTTCTATCTTCATCCACTTTGCTCATGCATTATCATCCACTTTAATGGCTGTAGTAACTCAAAATACCTATCTGACATTACGTAATTATTTCACCTTAGGACTATGCAAGAACCTGGCATGCCGGGAGCTGCTACTTCCATTACAATAACCACTTATTAGTCACTAGGTTTTTAAACTCCCTATTATTATCATAATTCTTACAAAATAAATGTATAATAATAGTAAATAACTATTTAAAGTTTTCTATAACAGAAATAAGTCTTGCAAGAAAAAAATAAAATAGAGATTCAGCATTATCAGCTAGTTTAAAATGACAGTTTTATCGAACTGGAACACAATATATTTAAAGCATAACTAGATATACACTGCAAGTGTGAATGGGAGCAACCATTGCCCAAAGTCACTGTACAATGAACTGTACAGAAATCAAGTTTCATTCGACTGCCTTCCCATTTCAAACAGCCATTACAACAGCTTCTATTCAAAGACCCCCAAAAATTCCAGAGCTCACAGAAAAAAAATAAAACAGTGAAGTAGTAATGAGTGAGATGCTTCTCACCTCATTCATTAGGTAAACTTTCAAGTAGGTGACTTCTTCAATAAATAATATATTTACAAATAATAGAACTAAAAGGGGATACATCAAAACTGCATCCAGAACTGGCAACACTATTAACTACAGGTTAAAACAATCACTACTAAGTTTTCCAAGCTGCATAGACAAAACTCAATTTTCCACAGCTACTCTGCCAGGGATGTACTTACACAGTTACAAAGTATCCTCACAAACAATTGAGTTTTCACAACTTTGCTCAGTGTAATCAACAGCTAAACTTTTGTCTTCAGTTATATACCAAGTCTGGAATACCACATAACAGCTTTAGAAAGATTAATGTACACGTACTGTTTTGATTATCTTTAAGCCCTCACAAATACAATTTACAGCAACTTACCAAGCATCTTCTTCAACTAGAACTCAGTAATTATGCACTGCATACAATTTTGTCAGCATGAACACATCATCGTTGACATACTTTATTGATTTTCAAGGCAGTGTAAGTACCTAATAAAAACTAATTATACTGCTTACCTTTGGAAGATAATCACAACCCAGAAGAATAGCTAGCCCAATCAAAGATTCTCTGTCACAACCAAGCTTCTCCTTAATAGAGGACATTGTGTAACAGTCAAGATGTGGATCCTGCAAGAGAAATTCATTGCATGTGTTATTTTTGTAACATCGGGAAGGAATCGCCCTGAGTCACATTCAGTTATGATTGCTTACCCACCCCTATTCACCCACATCTGCAGGAAATGGGTCTATCCCCTAAGATGGGTCTGAGAGAAAAAAAAATAAGCATCAATTAAAATTTATGAAGTTATTCATGGACAACACATGAACAACAACAGTTACGGAATTACATGTTTTAAATTGTTAAAAAAACCCTAAAATAAGCCAAGGGGCATTTTTATTGTTTGCTACCTGTAGAAAAAGTGTGGCAAAACTAACATTATCCAGTACTACTGGCTGCGCAAGTCATCTCAGGAACTGCAGTTTTTAAAGTCTATGTAAACATTTCAATGTGCTACTTGAGTAAAAAAAGAAAAAAAATTGTTACCTAGAATATTAGACATGAGCTATGGAACTTCTGAAACTTTGAAGGGTAGAGAGACTCAAACACAACAACATGAAATCAAGATTAACATGAATCAAAACATAGAATATTGCCTCCATGCCCTGCTCCCCCAGCAAAATAAAAACACCACACATGCCAACAACCCAAAATAATCCATTGCTCTGGAAGAGATGTCCCTGCCAGACAAACACGAATTATTTTTTTTGGGTTGACTTAGGTAAGTAACAAAGTACATTAAAATATTGAGGCCACCTTCATTTTTGGTGATAAATGACACAGCATACCAGGTCAAGACAAAGCCCAAACACAGTGCCATCAAAGGAAGTCATCATCCATCAACTTTAACTACTTGATTTTTTTAAAAGTTAATTGTTCACAGCACTTTTTTTTTATTGTTTTTTCTCCTGTTACTGGAGCATTTTCTTAAGTCCTTCAACTGAACATTATTTAAAATACCAACCCCTATATCATTTTTCCTCCACTTTCTTGTTAAATTCACTAGACAGAATATATGCATTCCTTTCTATGATATAGATAAAAAGTACAAATTACAAACACTTGGGGCTGCCCTTTGCCAGGTCTGGAAAAATACATTCCTAACAAATCAACACTTCAGCTCAGTGTCATAAACTGATTATGATATAAATGTACAATGAAACCTTATTCATGTTCAACTGGAGACTAATTTTATTAATTGTAAGTATATTCATAATAAAACAAACCTTTAAGACACAAGCATGTGAACACTTATTAGACCTATGAGGCTGACCACTCCTATATGCCCTTAATGGTAAATTTATAGGAAGCAATTACTTCACTAAAATTCTCTGTAGAGGAGAAAAGGGAGGGGGATGGGATTGGAGAGGGGGTGGGAATAAAGAGATGTAGCAACCTTTGATATTATGCATCACTAGACCCTTCAAACCCAGACAATAACCTAAGTATTCTTCAATTCAGTAGTTTTGCTCTCACATTCAATACACAAATTGACAATGAATCAAACAAAACGTCTGTGTCTTAAACATACTACTTTAGAAAAACTCACCTATGAAAGAATAATATCCAAGTAATTATTTCAAATCCCTTCTTTCTCTTTACATTTTTGGGAAAAGTATAAAGAGAGGCTGAGAACAGGATGAGGTACACTACCTTAGCATTCATTGCAAAGTTCCTATAAACTGTTTGAGCTCCATATAAGAAGACATCTCCATCATTGGTAATGCAGCCATCAACAAGTCCTTCTGCACTGAGGTAGGCACACATTGCCTCTGCTTCCCCAGCAGCTTGAACCCAAGGGACACCTAAACACTCCAGCAGTTCAAGACACTAAAAGAAGAAATCCAAAAGGAGAGTGACTGAATGCTAAATTAAATCTACTTATTAGCATGCTTTTTTTCAGAGTGTATACAAAACTTGTTACTGTTGCACTGTCTATAGAACACTACCTCAATACAATTAGTACTTCAGAAGAAATACAGTCTACTGTAACAGTGGAAAGAAATATCCAAGAGTAAAGTTACAGGACTTAAAACACAGCATGATTAATGGTTACTCACACTTTAAATAGGTATTTAGGATGTTTTCAAGAGAAAAGTAACAAAGCAATATTTACTTATGAGAAGCAAAGATGTTTATTAACTAGTAATACTGGGCTAGCGCAGACATCTTTCAATAGACACCAGACTCCCCAGGAATATCAAGCATGAAAGTACAGTACTATCAGTCTAGGAAAACTGGACCACAGTGTAAGACATTCCGATTGATACTTAGATATACTACTTACAAATTTCAGTAAAAAATTCAATCTATTGAAGCCATGAGCATTTAGAAATTCTATTTCATAAAATTTCATATAGATAAAAATATTTGCAAGAAAGAATGAAGAATAAAACTACTGAATAGGAGGTCTTTGCAACCAGAGTTGTCTCAATCATCTATACAACTGACTATACAAATCTTCCTTTTAGCCAAATCCAGTAGGTTTCCAGCAAGTATATTCTCTTATCTATTCAGCTAGTTTTCCAAATCACAGATCTAGGTTACAAAACAGTTTTGTGGACATCCCTGTTTTCACATACACCCCGATCTAGGAAACAAAGTATCAATTACAACACGACAAAAGAAATAGGAAGTTGAATTTCTTTAATAAACACTCAATTCTGACTATGGCTTACTACAGCATAACATGCACACAAACATGAAACAAGGAAATTATTCTGATATCGTCCTCTTCTACAAGAGCAGTTAACAGATGCTGTAAGGCCCAATTGCAACGGTATATGTTCCCTCAAAACTCAAAATACTGTTGAAGTGTGTTGTATAGAAAACTACTAATTGTTTCAAGTTTTTGTATTCAGTTTGGTTAAGATTTCTATCATATTAAAAATACTGAAACACAGTCTCAATTACTCACCTCTTTCAGAATGGCTTTAAATACAGATCTCCCTGTTCTTGCAGCTCGAACTTTCTTTGAAGGTCCATAGCGCATCTCATTCCTCTTACTCAATGTGTCTGCTTTCAATCTGGGGGCCTCTCCTTCCATGACAAACACTAGCTTAATTCCCATTGATGTTAAGAAAGAGATCCGAAAAAAGAGGTTTCTGCAATAAAGCAAAGTGCTCCGTAAGCTGCAAAAGCCTGATTTCTTCAGACGTTTCCCTTAAATCCTTCAGCCTACCTCAGGAATAATCTTAGCTTTCTCTCCATCTTTTACGATTTCCTCACCCTCAAGCTAACAAACTTTTTATCTACATCCCTGCCTTTGGTTGACATTCTTTTGCTATGAAGTTGTAACAGCTTTACAAAATTTCCAAGGAAATACCATACAAGAACAAGAATGTAAGCAAGTATAAAAGGCTTAATAAAAAACAAATCAGCATCCAAAGCCTGCTTCTGAACACATAACCACACTGATTCTTTCGTATCAAATTTCCATCCCAAATCTGTCAATACAGTACATCAGACTCTGAAGTGATTGAATACTGTGTTATTACACAGACTTACAGATATCACTACCATGCCAAGCTATTTCATACACAAACCAGCGACACTGATGGACAGAATTTTGCAAGAGAACAATAATAACTATTTGGGTCTATAGCAGTAAAATTGAGAGCAGTTAATATCAGAAAGCGTACACTTTTCCCTGTAATTCCAGTATCAAACTTTTGAAAGGAGCAGACCAAACATTCATATCACAGTGACTGACATTAGTCTATATTTAATTTTGTACATTTGCTATTGGTAAAAAAGAATAAGCTGATCTGTTGAGGCTACTTGTTTTCATAAATGATATAAAAATCTATCACAATAAGTTTCTGTGAAATATTTAGTAAAACAGTTCAATTTCTAACTGCCTGAAAACGTATCTTTTTTTTTTTTTTTTTTGGTAGAAATCTGTTTGCCTTCCTTTGGAAAGGCTGCATTAGAGATCTGGACTGATGCTTCCATTCCACTGCACACAGGACATCCTATCAGAGGGAAGTAATGACTTTGGTCATGCTTCAAGTTTTATAGTTAATTATCCATTTGGTGTCATAAGTACAACATTATAAGAAATTATTCTCAGAAGATGCTGGTATTTCATACCAGCTGAATTCAACACAAGCCACAGAAACATCTAACAGCAGCCAGTAACTTGAGATTCTTGAGCTAATAACATGATGGTATTTCATACCAGCTGAATTCAACACAAGCCACAGGAACATCTAACAGCAGCCAGTAACTTGAGATTCTTGAGCTAATAACATGACATTTATATAAAATTGCATACATTTTTCTTTTTGTCAGCATCATTTGCAGAAAACACTGCTTTGAAGTTACAGCTGCTTATACTTGCTCATCCCTTAAGATGTGATTCATTTAAATTAAAAAATATACATACCCTTCAAGTTTGTTCATAAGCTTGAAGTACGATTTAAACATATTTAATTCCACATGGTGTCTAACTAGAAATTTATTTTATAAGCCAGATCAGGATAGAGCATGCAAGGCTGTCACTATGCTCTGAACTGACTAGCATCCAAGCTGTTGTGATAAACAGTTTAACCTCCCATACTACCTTCCATCACACAGCTTCAGAGATAGATAGGAATTAACACATTGATTTGTGTTCCTTGATAGTCCGTGTATCACACAGAGCTATACCACAGTAAAACAAATATGGTTCTGCTTAAATCCATATCATCCTCATCTACAGTTGGGCCCAAGAACTTATATTTGCACCCAAGCATTAAGCTGAATTCAGCCATTATGGCTGCATCTTCACTTCAAACCCTTTATGTATACAGCACAAGTGATAACAAGCCAACACACTCACATGGATTTTGGAGGTAGTCTTAAATTTGGAGTAATTGTCATACTTAAACAGGTATAAGACTTCTGGCTACAATAATTTATATGGATACCATACCTCAGATGTGGCTTGGTCACTACTCCAATCATGTTTTTAACAGTCTGTGCTTCACAAACCCACAGGCTTAAATCAACAGCAAGTGTTTTTCCTTTGAGACTGGTCAAGTTGACAGGTTGTCTCACAGGTTCAAGGATTTGCCACAGATTAGTCACTCCCATTTCTGCAGCTTCTTTGTTGTCAGCATGAACCTTTTAGCTGTGAAGACCAAGCAAAATAAAATACTTTCAGTATACAGTATGAAGTATATCATGAACATGAGGCTCAGAAAATAAATATTTAGTCATCACCGATTTTACTTTTATGAGCCAAGAACACTTTCAATCAAGCCTTCCAAGTGTGTAGTGACTCCAGCTCACAGATGGTTTATTACTAAACACCTTCTTAGGGCTGTACATTTTCATTGCTAATGTCCTGAACATAAATAAAAACAAACTCAGTGTATGTGTGCAAGTAATTCATTTCTAAATCATGCACAACACAAGCTTTGTGCAAAAAAAAAAAAAAAAAAAAAAAAAAAGGAAAACCACACCTCTTGAGGGAATTACTTCCTGATCTGGAGTGGCAGGACTCACATTAAAATGTTTCTGTTCAAACAGAAATAGCTTAAAGCTACTTGAGGAATACTTACTATGAAAACAAAACTTGAACTTTCCTTAGTATTCCAAGATGATATAAAGAGGGTCAACAACCATGGATTCTGGCTCAGAAAATTCAAGTTGGACTTTAGGAAAAAAAATGACAAGGGGTACAGCAGCACTGGTTGTCCAGCAGTTACAGAATCTCCGTGCTTGGAGATTTTCAACATCTAGCCAGCATACTATCTTACCAGTTTAATCCACTACTGGTGTGGAAGTCCTACTCTGAGCAGGGAACCAGCACTGATGACCTCCAGACGTCCTTTTCAACTAGCATTTTGCAATTTATAATGGTGTGACTGCAGAAACACAGCAGCATGTATGTCTATTACCATATAATTTTGTTATGGTGTGATTGGCACTACCTATAATGAATACCAGCTGAAAACATACAGCCATTAGGTGGTATATTTCTTTGTCTCTTATTTAACATTACTTCTATACCTCTGTCTCTATGCTACCACACTATCAGATTTAGATTTTTCTTCTTTTCCATTATTCTTGTTTTCATACCTTGCAAGTTCTATATAAGGCCTCTACCATATACTCTACTTTTCCCCCTCACGATACCCATCTATTCCTGCACTGTCTTACTGTACAAAGTTTGCCTCATGCTTATTTCTCTATTTTTCTCTCTTTTCCCTCAATATTAGAAGATAAAAATCAAATAAAATCTGGAATGTTTTGTATTTCTCTCTTTCTGATTTTGGAACTACAATGTACTCAAGATAAAACCCTCCTCTGAATAAATCGTGACTGGATAGGGTAGCTGCCAGTGCTCGGAAATCAGTTGAAGACATCCGAGGAGCTATGCCACCTTGCGGCCTCTAGTGAGAACGGCCACGTTAAATTCAGCAGCCTTCCACATTCCACATCAGTCTGCCGGAACAGCCAAGCCTGTTTTCATAGAGTGTGCTGCTTTATACCTTAGAATTGTTTCAAAGCAGGGCAGCTGAAATTCAGAAAGGCTGTTTTTGAATCAAGTTCTCACGTTAAGATTTAATTTCAACAGAAATCATGTTTCTCTAATCCATTTACCTACTACAGTCACTCAACCTGATTTTAGTCATATGCATACGTGTATTGCTTTTGCTACTGCTACACCAAAAGCACATAAAAGGAGTTAAACACAAATAAACATGCAAATACATGGCACAATTTCTTGAAGTCCAGGATGGTCAATTTCTCTGATGCACAAGGGAGGCCAACAAAAGGCATCCAAACCTTCTCAAAAGAGAAGTGTGATATTCAGCGTCAGCGAGATTTAACAAGAGAACACCTAGCAGAAAAAGGGACGTCTTTTTTAATGTTTGCATTTGGCTCCTGCCAGTCTGCATCAACACAAATTCTTAAAAACCCCTTGCATTACTTGCTTGCTAAATATTATTATGGACTGTCACACACAATTAATAGAAAAGACATACACTAGAAATAATACAAATAAGTATAAAAACTTGAAAACTACAAAAAATGACCATTTTTTCCCCATTATGAGATAATACTGTTATTTAAGAACACACATTTTCCTTGCGCCTTTCGGTATATATCTAGAGCAGTTATGGAAAAGCCCGTGAGACCTACTAGTCTTTGGTTTTTTGAGCATATCTTGTAAAATACTTGGAACTGGATCTTCTATACAAACAGCTCTACCACCTTTAACAAGAGTGATCTGTCTACTCAGATTTTATTGAGAAGCTTTGTTCATTACAAAGCTCTGATGTGTTTAGAGAGATGGTATCTTCCCAAGTAGGAAGACTGAACTTTGAAGTCACTGAAGACATTATGCTATTACAAGATCATTGACAGGATATATAAACTCAAAAACCTTCCCATTTCTCACTGGGCCAGTATGTTCTTTTATAAAACATAGCTCTTATGTTTTATAAATTGTGTTTAAGTCTGTATTTTACCCCACAAAGTTTTTCATCCAGACAAAAAAACAAGTCATTTACTTGAAGATAACTACAGAGTACATTTAATGGCGAAATTTTACCCAGGTATGTCTCCACTCATTGCCAAGGTAATCTGCAAAGACTGACAAGCATATACTTTATGTCTAACGCAGATGCCTTTAATAAATAAATAAAAAAAGGGGGAGAGAAAGAAAAAGAAAGCTCTCAACACGTTTGTAACAACTCCCCCACTCCCTCTGTGCTACGGCGATACCCCAGCGCCTGGCTCAGCTTTGCTTCTAAACCTGAGCACCCGAAGCACAGCAGTGACATGCTTCAGCATTTACAGATTTCTCCTCAAACTCTTACATTTATGCGTGTCCTTCCCCTCGATGAAAACAAACGCGGGAGGTTGCCTAAAAGCGAGATAAGAGGACACGCAGGCGTCTCAAGCACAAGCATTCAAAATTCCCGCCTTAATGCCAGCCAGGGGTAAGAACGCACCGCACAGATAGAAACTGAGCGTTTCCTAACCCCCTGTGAGGCGAGAAGCCTTCTTGAGGGCTCTCCCTGCCCGCTGAGGACTGCGGACCCACCACCCCGGCTCCAGGCCTGCAGCCCGCTCTCCCGCAGCGCTGCCCGCCTGCGAGGGGACGCTGGCGGAGCGAAGGCTGCGGCACTTTCAGTGGAGAAAGTGGGAAAAGGGGGAGGGGGGACATCGGCAGAAACTTACATCCCAGTTGGAACCCCGAGAGGCGCGGGGACACCGAGCTCACCAGCTACCGAGGCCCCGCAGCAATGGGGAGGTAAACGAACGACCCAGCAGCCGCCCCATCCTCTCGAAAACGGCGGTCGCGCGAGAACGTTCTGCCTGTGGCGGGGGATGAAAATGGCTGTTGCGCGGTAACGGCTCACTAGGGGCGGGAGCGCGCAGGCGCAATGTCTGCGCTGGCTCTTCCGTCGCAGGCGGGTAGTTCCTTGTGGCTCGTTACGGTGGCCCACTTCTAGCCGTCCGTCATTGCTGCGTGGGCCTCAGAATCTGCCCGGGGTCCGAGCCGGCGGTGGCGGTTGCAGCGGCCCCATCTGCAGCGGCGCTGAGGAGAGGTGAGGGGCGGGCGGCCTGGGCGGGCTGCGGGGCCTGGCAGCCTATGCCAGGCGCGTCACTTCTCCCTATGAGCGGGGAACGGCTGGGAGGGAGATCAGCTGGTCGGTCATAGGGCAGTGGCAATGCCCGCTTTCTCTCGGTGCGCCTTTCGGCGGTGTTTCTGTGGAGGTACGTTAGCAGCCAGAGAGGGCTTTTGCCACCCGCTGTCCAGCATGGCTGCCCTACCCGGGGCGAGGACTGACCGTCGGCTGCACGGCTTTGGCCGGTGGTAGCCGGTGTTGTGGAGACCGGAGCAGGGAACGGGTAAGGACTGAGAGACGGCTGCTGCCCGGGCTATCCATCCGCGGAGGGACGGGTGTAAGTTTACTGGGCGGTGAGTGGGTCCTTTCAGGTTGTCTGCGGAAATTGTGGGGCCAAGCAACAAATAACCATGAAATTGGAGGTGCGAGTGGGCGGGATTTCTGCCCCCCTCTTTCCTTTGTGCCTCCCTACAGAAGAGGTGGAGCTGCCTTCTACGCTGTTGTTGGCCAGACAGGGCTTTTCCAGTTGTTTGGATAGGCTGATGTAGACTTTCTGTGCGTTGGCTCCAAATGTATTCAAAGAGGAGTCGGGAATGTCAGAGTCGTGTAATCTGACTTGGGATCTCTGTCACAGATAGCCCCTAAAATCACAGCACTCCATTGCTGTGTATGAAGCTAGGCTTCTGACTTCCGTCCTCTGAAACGTGTGCCTTTTAAGTTCCCTTTCTTCATTACCATAAACTCTAGAAGTAATTTCTTACTTGCTTGTCACTTTGTGTCTGTTTAAACAAACAGTGTGCTACACCCCTGCAGAAGAACACATCTCTCTTCTTCCTCCCACCCTATGCTTCCTCCCCTATCTTGCATTCATCCTGCGGTAGGTCTGCTCTGATGGCTTCTACCTACTGTTTTCCTAACTGGACAAAAGGCAGTCTGGGTTGTAGCACCGTGTAGAGTGGTTAAAGTGGATGTTTTGAGTGCCAGACGCTTCCTATCTCACACCAGGCCAGCACAAGGCTGCTAGAAAGCCAGTGGAGGGGCTTTGGTGGCTGTAGGTTCGTTGTGTCTGCTGTGGGTGAGGCCAGCTGTGACCAGCCAGGTAGGGAAAGGGGAGAACGGCTGTAGAAGCACACCACAATGGAAACTGGAAAGAGGTGCCCTTGGTTAAGTTGCAACATGGGCGGGCAGCATTGCATGTCACTTCCAGTGCATGCAGCCTCTGTTTTCCTATACTTTGGTGTTAACAGGGCAATTACTTTTCTACATGTAATAGTCCTAATAGTTTTATACAGCACGTTTGGGTATTGAGTTTTAATTTTGTGCTCTCTTTAGATGTGTAACTATTCTAATAATTTGTGGTAAACCTATGATGTTTTTATAATTGGGTCTACTTGGTTCCTAATTTGTAGGTCCAGTTTTTGTTCCTATTCTCACTGTAGCTATTTCAACCACTGGCACTTGCCGTAATAATTTCTGAGGTGACTTCGGTACTGTTTGCTTCAGTTCCAATTAGGTTTTATTTGCAGTACTAGCTCTTCAAGAGTTCCAGAGTCCAGACTGTCCTTCCTTTGGCCTTCATCATGCTTGGATTACATGAGTGAGTTCTCTTCTAGGTTATTTTGTTCTGTTTTCCACTCTTCATGTTTTGTTTTTTTAAATGTCCCAGTGGTATTGTGATAGAACTCATAGCCCTTATCTTTGGTTCCCACATTAATAATTACAACATTGAAACTTTGTGTTTTGCCTTCTTTCTAGAGAGAAATTTTAATGGAACAGCAGATTGAATGAATGCTTGCCTTCATATTAAGGTGATGGATAAATTCCAAGAGCATAGAAGTGACTCAGGTCTGAGTACTTAAGCACGAAGACATGTTTGTTTGTGGAGGAAACTGAAAGTAGCTTAGTAAAAGTTACATAAACTGAATCATGAAGTGTATTTCCTCCTTGGTTTCTGTGTGTATGGTATTAAACTAGATAACATAAAATGGAAATGGCAGATTCCCTGTAAATACTTAATGAACATAATAATAATCCAGTATTTGATCCAAAATCCCTGCCATACAAAACTGTTACAAGAATGTCAGATGCAAAAATTATTGCATTTCTGCGTTTGCTTTGAATTTTATTTATTGCACTTATGGGGAAGAGATGCATATTATTACTTTCTTTATAATTTAGATCCTGTGTCAACATAGACAGAATTGTTAGACACTGTATTTTATAAAACAGTGAATACCTGGAATAGAAATTAAATACTCTTTGTAATGATGTAACAGATTTTAATGTTTGTAGTGTTTCATATAATAAGTGCTACTGTCTCTGGTACATGGTAGTTCAAGCTATCTGATGAGAACATTAAGCTGACACAAGTAAAAAAAAGCAGCTCAAAGAAATATGTCTTTCTCTACATTGACCTAAATTTACAGATCTGCACGTTGAAATAGTTGGGGACCTTACTTAATTTAAAAGAAAAAAGCTTTTTCCTGCATTATTTTTTATTAGCTTGAAGTCGGGGAGATAAGACAGAAATGGAAAAGACTGCTCCTTTCCATTGCAACCCTATTTTAAACTACGACTTCAGTGATAAGATTTATAGTTTCATAGTGTTTATTTCATTGAGTTCTCTGTACATTCTCCAGGTTACTAATCTGGAGATATTTGAAGAGCAAATGTGGAGCAAGACACAAAGAGAAGCTCTGGGAGGGCATTAGTGCTTTAATGAGGAGGCCTCATGAGGTCCTGAGCTGTACACTGTACAGCTGGAACTGCTGTGCTGATCCACCCAACTTCCTCACAGACTGTGCCATCTTCCCTGGAAGACACAGGAGGTCTATTAGGAACCGTTAGTGTGACCTTCTTGGATTGTCCTATCTGTCCTGTTGGACAAGAAAGTGGTCATTCATTATCCTTAAATGTATTGTTGACTAAAATGTTCTGCTGCCCAAGCTGCCAGTGTGTTTAGGCTCACACAGTCAATTTGGTCTCAAACTGCGACACATGGTATCAACTTTGGACATGCAGTGTCTTGTGCTGGTCATTCTTTCTTGCACCCCACCCGACTGAAAAAAAAAAACCATCACAGGAACAATGCTTTTACTCAGAATTTTCCTTTATTTGACTTTCTGTATTAATTTTCTAGGCATTTATCAACTGCATATATTAATACACTTTCTGGCTGCACAGCTCACTTTAATCAAACCTGCATTGATGCTACGAATCATACTATGGCAGCTATGTACTTCTTACAACTTAATCTTCAACTCCATAACTAACCAAAACCAATTACAGCAAATTTCCCAAACTTTAATGTACCAAGGTAAATGGAACCGAAGTTGATTTTGTTGTTACTCAACAAACAAATTCATCTTGACTAGAATAATGAAGTTGTGTTTCTTTTTTTCTAATACAGCTTCATAGTAAGCTTAGGCTTAAATTCACTGAAATTTTTGTTTTGAAAAAGTATTTTTTTGTTGCAATGTGTGCTATGATCTTAATATATTTTTACCAAAGTAAATAAATTAGTATGTCTATGCTATGGTCTGTAGGTATGTTTTCCTCTAGAAGACTGAAAGCTACAATATTTCATTACTTTAATTTTTCAGTGGTCATGGGTAAGAGAAAGGAAGAAAGTATTTCAAAGCCTGGATCCCATAAAAGGCAGAGACAAGAACACAGAGATGAACACAGCGATGAATCTAATGAAGAGGAAAATTTCCTGTCATCACCTGATAGTAGTTTCTCTTCACTGTCAGTGAGTTGTTTAAAGAGTCGTGAGGGGAAAGATTCAAGAGAAGGTTGATATAGAAAAGTTCTGTGCCTTTGAGTGATGTTGAAATAAATATCTCGTGTAGACTTCAGTGGAACCAGTGTTGATGAGGACTTCTGCATAAGTTCATTCTTACCTTATTTGTTTTGGGTCATCTAGTTATAACATTCATAAAGCAACAATATTCTGGTTTTATAGAATGAATTCTATGGAAGTTCTCAAAAAAACAAATAAAGGAAATGGGTTTTGTTTGATAGAAATGTGGTATATTTGGTTTATGGTTGTAGTAACAGCAGAGAAACCCAATCATTTAGTGAAAGAAGTATCAAATACTTGTTTTCCATAGCTGACACTTTCAAATGTCTAAAAAACTTCTACTGTTTGAAATACATATTTTGATGGAAATGAAACTTGAAAACAGGAATACTAGTTATTTCTGCTTTTCTGTAATAGGTGAATTCTAATTTGATGTAGGATTTAAAAAAAATAAATTCTGAGATGGCAAATACATGTATTTGCATACAGTGGCTTGTGTATTTAGACTGGACATTAGGAAGCATTTCTTCACCGAGGGCATGGTCAAACACTGGAACAGGTGTGCTAGAGAGGTGATTGATGCCACAGTGTTTAAGAAGTATTTTAACAATGCCCTTAATATGCCTTAACTTTTGGTTAGCCCTAGATTGGTCAGGCAATTGCACTAGATGATTGTTGTGGGTCCCTTCCACCTGAAGTAGTCTATTGTGTAGGACACTATGGTAGATTTTTGGTACACAGAAGCATCATGACTCAATTCATTTTCGTGAACAGCAGCTGTTCTGTGTCATTGGTTTATTTTTCCCCAGGACTTTGCTTTCTTAGAAAATGCTGCTTTTCTGAAGTACTGGTGATAAAAAGAGTTTCCTGTCAAAATAATACTTCACCAGTTGAACAGTGGGCTGTCCCACTTTGTTTCATTTCCCCTTTCCCGATTTAATTTAATTTCCCTGTTCTAGGCCATACTAAGAATTCTCACAAATAGTATTATTCAAGTAACAAAACAGTGTTTCTATGATGCTGTTTATTACTGCTCTGATAACTGTAGCATCTATGATCTTTATCTTTTATGTTGTATTAATTGTAAGTTAGTTATGGGGAGAACTGAATGTTACTACGGGTGAGCTTCAGTAACTTCCTCTTATTGTATTATGTAATGGCTGTGTAGCAAGCAACTTTATAGCGTTTCATGAAGCCCTTCTCATTTGCTTGTAGCTTGTAACCCTTGATGTTTTAGATTGTTCAGCCACTTGAATTCTCATTATATTTAAAATAGATAAAGTGTATCATTAAAATGCATGCATAACACCAGTTTTAATTGTTAATCTCTAGACTGAAGGGGAAGTTGGCATAATTGAAGGTATCCAGCTGAAGAACTTCATGTGCCATTCAATGCTGGGGCCTTTCCAGTTTGGATCAAATCTCAATTTTGTTGTTGGAAACAATGGAAGTAAGTATTAATTGCATCCTTTATTTGTCAAAGGACCGTTTAGTTAATCATTTAGAAGGTGTAATTTTTATTTGAAGAAGAGTTGCTAGCCATCATGGAGATGGACTCACTTCTGGACTTTGGAATGACACAAGTCTATCCCAGTAGCTCAAAGCTTGTGGAAAAAATTAGGTCTTAAATTTGGAGAATTTGTACTTTTAGTGCATGAATACATAAGTAGTCAAAAATCTGTAATACGGGTGAACTGGATAAAGAGTAACAAGAACTTCTTTAAAAAAAATAACAATTCTTCTTTTACAGGTGGAAAAAGTTCTGTATTAACTGCTCTTATTGTTGGACTTGGTGGAAAAGCCACCGCAACTAATAGAGGTTCCTCATTAAAAATGTTTGTACGAGATGGGGAGACGTAAGTAAAACTGTTCTATTTTTAAGGTTGAACATGTTTAGTGATTGTGATTTAGGTTAGCTGATCGGTTTTCTGTTTTCTTTTGTTTTCTCTGTTGTCCTGCTGGATCTACAAGATTTGAATGAAAAGCATAGCACTGAGGAGAGCATATATAAATAAAAAAAAAAAATACCAAAACACACAAAATGGATCAGAAATTTTACCAGTAATTTACCAGTAGTTTACCATTGTCTCTGAACTAGCTAACAGTGGCATGTCCTGCGTGTTACCCAGTCCTTGTGTATTAGTTCTGCTAGGCACTTGAGTATCCTACAGAACAATCGAGTTAATTGGAAAGGAATTATTCAGAAACTAGTTATCATTGTTGTGCAAAGAGTGAAGATAATTCTTTTTCTTTCTTTCTCTTGATAGACTGACTATACAATATAGAGACCTTGACATACAGGTGGATTATTAAGTGTTCATAAAGTGGATTCACGTTTGCTGCTAAAGTAGGGATAACAAGTTTAGAGGAATCACTAAAAAGATAAGAGGGGAGGTTTAAAAGTTTACATGAAGCTGTAACTAAAAGCTTCAGGCTTTTCCTTTCAGAGGTGCTTGGAGTAAAATTGTTGGCAGTAACTGCCTTATGTATAATAACTTAATGCTTCAGCATCCACTTGAGAAACAAAGTATTAATTCAGAACTGAAACAACATCTCATCTTCGTAAAAGTATGCCTTAAGCATTCATCTATAGATTACTTTGGTTAGAGATGGCTGTAGAAGCGAAGTAACTGTTTCTACTGGAAGCCGGTTTCGGGACAGGAGATCTATTGAAACACATAGGGGCACTCGAGTGGGAAGAGAAGGCAGGGGAAATCTCCTGCAACTGTTTGCTTTGTGTCATGATGTATCTGAAGCATAGAAGGTGCAAACATGTTAGTGCGAGGCAGACTTTCTGGCAGTGTATGTTTTGTGATTTGGCTCAAAAAACTGATGCTGATTTTGCTGAAAAAAACCACAAATATATCTTGTTCTGATTGGTCCTGTGACTGACTTTTGCTGTGACCTGTATAAGACATGGCAATTCTTGTGGAAAATTAGAATGTTCTGAAGTTACTTTCTTTTTTTTTTTTTTTAGGTTTGGGACCAATTTCAGTTGTCCCTTTTGTAACTTTTGTATTTTTTTATTTTAGTTCTGCAGATATTTCTATAACCTTGCGAAACCAAGGTAGAGATGCGTTTAAGCCAGAAGTGTATGGTAGCTCTATTATTGTGAATCAGCGCATTAATCTGGATGGAAGCAGAAGTTACAGACTGAAGAGCAAATCTGGTTGGTGGTAGTTCGTTCTCAGTCTTAGAAGGTCTTTTTTAAAATTTTCATTGCTTTGAATCTGTTGATGTTAGTAAACCACAGAAGCCCAGAATGGTTTGGGCTGGAAGAGACTTTAAAGATCATCTAGTTCCAATACCCCTGCCATAGGCAGGGACACCTTTCACTAGATCAGGTTGCTCAAAGCTCCGTCCAACCTCGCCTTGAACACTGCCAGGGATGAGGCAGCCACAGCTTCTCTGGGCAGCCTGTGCC
This sequence comes from Pezoporus wallicus, assembly GCF_028554395.1. NCBI lineage: Eukaryota > Metazoa > Chordata > Aves > Psittaciformes > Psittacidae > Pezoporus > Pezoporus wallicus. Next base: position 1,714,126 of record NW_026642654.1, read on the forward strand.
CGTGTCTCACCAGTAAAGAACTTCTTCCTGATGTCTAATGTGAATCTCCCTTCTAAAGGATGATGTTTGTCATTTCCTTCATTATTGAAGGATGATGATGATGAAGTTTTTGTTGGTTTTTTTGTTGTTTTTTTTTGGTGTGTGTTTACTGTAGACTAAGAATATTTATATTTTAGCATGTCAAAAGCAGTTGTGTCAGGTTTTGCATGATGTGAGGTCATACACTATTTGTCTATGAAAATGCTCATCGTTTTACATTTACTAAGAACCCCTAGTTTAACAAAAAGCTAGGGAATTGCATGTCTCTCTACTTTGGACCTGTTAATATTTTTCATTTTGTTTTTTCTTTACCCCTAGGGACCTTAATTTCATCAAAGAAAGAGGAACTTGTAGGAATACTGGATCACTTTAATATACAGGTAATTGTTATAGTGTTTAAATTCTGTGCAGTTTGACATCAGCATGTGATGTTATAATTTAGTTAAAAAGCAATGTTTGATTTTGTTAAATGGAAATTCATCTCTTCCATGTTCTTTCATCAAATGCAATGGCAAAAGAAAACTGAAATTCCAACCTCATACAATGCACAATAATATTCTGTCTGAGACAGATAAATATTTTCTGTGAATTGTGAGTCATGTATCCTGTTAATGAAAGTTTTAGCATATTTAGGTTTCTTTCATACCTGGAGCTTTGTTTTGGTTTTGTTTTTTTTCCCTGCTCGTTATTTCAGGTTTTGCTGTTGCAGGAATTTGAGTGTGTTTTTGCTGCTTAAGTGATAAAGGAAAGATCAGATAGTGCACAGGAAGTTCAAAATCAAGATATTCAGCCTTTCAAATAATACAGAGTTCTGTTAGCATGTATTGATTTTTATGTTGTGGCAGCTTCTGTAAGAATATAGAGGGTGATTCATTGCCTGTAATGTGATACTTTGATCAATTAAATAATGAGAAACTAGCGGATGTTGGACAAAATTTCTAGTGCTGGTCTTGTTAAATGAAAAAAGAGGCACTGTCATTCTAGAAATCAGTTATCCTCCTGGAAACAGTTCCTTAGCTGTCCTTGTTGTGGTTCTAATTTATACTTCATGGAAGCTTTTTTACTTAAAATAAAATGAAAGTAATTTATTTTTACAGGTAGATAATCCTGTGTCTGTTTTAACCCAAGAGATGAGTAAGCACTTTTTACAGTCTAAAAACGAAGGTGATAAATATAAGGTAAGAAAAATAACTGTTTTGATTAAACATTAAAATACCGAGTTCAAATTTTTAGAGGTGGCATATGGAGAAAAAAATATAAATCAGAGTTCTTAATTTTAAATGACCTGTTGTGGGTTAACTCAGGTAAGCAGCTAAGCACCACACAGCTACTCAGTCACTTCTTGCCTGCTGCTTGGGATGGTGGAAAAGGAAAAGAAGAGTGAAAGCAGAAGATTTGTAGGTTGAGATAAAAATTTTCTAAAAAATGAAGGAAAAGCAGGAAAAGGAGAGAAAAAGGCAGAACAAAACAAGAGCTCCAAAGGCAATCACTCACCACCTCCCATGGGTAGACTGAGACCCAGCCAGTTCCAGAGTGAAAGATGTCTTCCCCCTAAATCCTCTCCTCTCCCTTTCTATTACTAAGTTTGACTGTGCTGGTTTTGGCTGAGATAGAGTTAACTTTCTTCACATAGCTGGTAAGGGGCTATGTTTTGTATTTGTGTTGAAAACATCAAAAGATAGGGGAAGAAAGAAGAGGGAAATGTTCAGAGTGATGGTGTTTGTCTTCCCAAGTCACTGTTATGCATGATGAAGCTTTGCTGTCCTGGAGATGGCTAGAGACCTGCCTGCTGATGGGGAGAGGTGAATGAATTCCTCATTGGGCTTTGCTTGAGTGCACAACTTTTGCTTTATTAAACTGTTTTTATCTCAACCCATGAATTTTCTCACTTTTACTCTTCAGGTTATCTTCTCCATACCACCTGGGGGGATTGAGCGAGTGGCTGGGTGGTGTTTAGTTGCTGGTTGAGGTTAAGCCATGACAGTAACATTCTATGGGATTGAATATCTCTTTGGTTAGTTGGAGGTCATCTGCTTGGTTGTATCCTCCCCCCCCAGCCTCTTTCACAACCTGCCAGTCTCTTCACTAGGAGAGCAGAGTGTTACCAGCTTTGTTTTGGTTACACATCTAAAACACAGCAATGTAACAGTTGCTGTGAAGAAACTCAAATCCATCCCAGCCAGACCCAGTACACTATCTGATTGTAGCAGTTGCCCACTTGCAAAACCAATTTTTTAAGTTTCTTTTCTCTAAAGACATCAATAACTTTAAAAAAATCTTAGGACACTGCTGAGTTAGTTCATTATTCAGAAATACCTTACCAGATATTTTACTTCCGGTATCATTCAGCATGTTTAAGAGGTTGGGATGAGTGGTCTTTTTATGGTAATTATTCAAAGTTCACTTAGATAAGCTGCTGTATCTGACATCTGCATCTTTTTATTTCTTTTTAGTTTTTTATGAAAGCAACTCAGTTGGAACAAATGAAAGAAGATTATTCATCTATTATGAAAACTAAAGAAAATACATGTATTCAGATAGAACAAGGTGTAGAGGTATGTAAAAGTTAGTTATTTCCATGCTGAGATCAGTACTAAAAATCTGTACTAATATCTGTACTAAAAATAAATATGCGAGTTAAACTACATCGCTTTGATTTGGTTAGGTCTCAGTGGCATGGAATTAAAAAAAAATAAAGTCTTTCCAATGTTTCATATTGAACCTCTCTTTATTTTTTAAGCGTCTTCAAGAACTTAAGGAGCTTTATTGTAAAAAAAAGGAACATTACAAAAGTATTGGGTTTGTGAATGATATGCGAAATCATCTTGAAGATTTGAAACATAAAATGGCATGGGCAGTGGTAAGTATCTTGTTCAAATATGTTTCCTCGTATGAAACATAGTTTCAGTTATTCCTGCTCTGCTGTGGACATTCTGATATATCTTAATATATGCTTCCATTTAGGTGGGTGAGATGGAAAAAGAAATTCAGCCAATCAAAGAATTCATCATTGCTGAAGAAGGAAATACGAAGAAGTTTGTTCAGAAGATAGAAGAATGCCAGGTACATATATGGTTTAAGCCATATGTCAGTCTAGTTTTGGCTCCTTGACTCAAGAATAAAAATAATTAGACTATGATTGTCCTTTAGCTTGTAAGCCATTGAAACTGGCCATCTTAGCTTTCCACAAGCAGCCAAGAGCATTCTCATTTATACACTTTTTTAGCCATCTAAAGTTTAACAGTAATACTCACATTCCACATATCATTTGATAATAAAATTAGGACATTTTGTTTCCTGTTGTTTAGTGGGGGGTGTGTGTGGTTTTCATGCTGATGCTTTTGTTTCAGGTAAGGGTTATATTATTTTGACTGGGGATTTGGGATGACTAGCCTTGCATATACAAGTGAATTCTACTTTTACTGTTGAGAGTACTTACGTGATGCCTATTTCTGTAGTGTCAGAGTGTCTTTCAGAGATCTGTCATGTAGATTTTCTAGGGTATCACTGCCTGTAGAAAAGATCAGTGTCTGATTTCAGGAGACAATTGGAAATTTAATGTACTCTTTGGATGGTACTTAAGACTTCTGTAGGTAGCAAGAAAGAATAGTTTTGCAGAGAAACACCAGGCATCATTATTTTGAACTTTTCAGTCTACTAAAACTCTTTCTGTGAACTTTCTGAGTTGGCACTCAAAAAAAGAAATATATATCTATATATATATTTTTTTTTTAACAGTTGAGGTATTTTTACTTTATGGCCAAACATGTCTACGTAGTCTTGAAGGAGCATTGTCTGGATACTGGTTTCACTTCTTTCCGTTTCGTGGTCCTTGGCCTTATTGTATTGAGTCTTGTGTTTGACTCATGACCATGAATTGCTCTTTTCTTCACAGATTTCGTACCCTGTTGGTTTCCTGAGAATGCTCCTTTATGAGTTTTCATTTTAGCATACTCACAGTGGCAATGACTTTAGTATATTTTAGAAAAAAAAAAAAGAGCAAATGAGACATGTCAGATTCTTTCGACAGATACTCCTTCTGTAGCATTAAAAGATTTTGAAGAAAACTGTGCCTCATTACTACTTTTCTATCATTCTTTTTATTCACCAAAGGTGAAAGTCAATGAAGCAGAAGAAAAGTACAAAGCAATACAAGACAAGTTAATAAGGTTAAATGAAGAAGCACAAGCCCTGCATCCTCAGTGTACTTCTTTGAAGGCTGATGTGCAGGCAAGAAGAAAAGCAGTCAATGAAACTGAGGTAGGCAAAAAGAACTTTCAAAGTTCATGCCACTTCAAGGTTTTAATCTTGTCCATACTCTATCTGTATGTGCTCCTCCATCTGTGTTTAGGCTTCCTAAATCCATACTGCAGTTCAAAATAGGTGCAGTATCCTGCCTGCTTTGCAACTAGCTAAAGCCCATGGGGTTTATATCTTTACACAGATGTTAAGCAGCGTTAAGCTTAGGTCAAAGTAAGTATGATTCAAGTTAACTGTGTTATTCCCTTTTCACATTCCTGATATTCAGGTTCTGGTTGTCTGTTCTGATACAGTTCAGTGTTTATTTACTGAAAAACCTAGTTACTTTTGAAATTATTTCTTGCTTCTATTCATTAAACTATTGTATCCTTCATAGGTAGTTTATAATCGTTTCAAAACAGAGTTGAAACGTCTGGAAAAAGATGATGAACAGTTACATAAACGAATTGAAGAACTGAAAAGCAGGTAAATACAGATACAGTGATCATGGTGTATGTTAATTAAGGTATAGGAATACAGGGAGCGAGGTTTTCTGATTAATGAGAAAATCTGCAGTCACAGAAAATATTTATTTAAACTTAAGGTGGGTCCAGTTAAACGTTTAAATGTTTCTGATCCTGCTTCTTTGCATACCAGCCTTTTGACTAGAAGGTGATGAAGTAATTGGGTGGGAAAAAAAAAACATTTTTTTATTGGTGAGAATATACATTTTCTAGTTTTCGTGCTGTTGCAAACCAAATCTATCTTAAATGTAATAGGAATGTAGCTAGGGCGAGTTGTATACTCATGAATTTGAAAAAAAATCATGTATTTGTACATCATCAGTGTGGTTTTAAAATACTGTCATGTGATCTCTCGTAGTGCTAATCGCCTTTCAGAGCCTGAAAAATTGGAAAGACAAAGGAAAATCACACGCTTAAGGGAACAGTTAAAGGCATTCCATGATGAAGAAATAATGATTGGTCAACAGATGGATCAGTTTCAGCAGGCTGTATATAAGTGTAAGGAAGAACAGGCTAGACTTACGTAAGTAATGCTTTTTGAATGTAACTTTTCCTTTGTTTCAAGTTATAAGAGGTCCTTTCTTATGTACCTGCATTCCCTCATTCCCTGAGGTATTAGACTTCAGTTCCTCCCCACTTTATCTTAGGACTTGCTAAACTTTTGTCTTTGGCACACAAAGACTTAATTTAGAAACTTTTTTTTTGTCATTAAAAGTGAAAGCTATTGCTAATTTAAAACCTGATAAAAATTCATGATGTCAGTTTAATGCCCTTTTTTTCTTTCTCCCACCATCTGTCCCTTATTCTCTTCTTGTCATATAGGTATACTTAGATTTAATAATTTTCATGTTGTTTATTATACTAATACATCCTGATATGATGTCACAAGCTATAGAACACAATAAAAAGAAATAGGTACACTATGGGGTAATTTGTCTATAGTTAAGGTAAATTTATGGAGACTTTGAAGCAAGTGGTTCAAATTCCAATTTAGCCCATACCTGAGGGAGGAAAACAAAGCACTTACTGGCTTTGGTTTGGAAATGTGAACTTGAACAGTGATTACTGGAGGGAATTGTGCTGATGTCTGTAAACAGTTTCAGTATTTAAAGGGTGGCTGCAAAGAAGAGAGAGAGGGAGACTCCCTTTTTAAAGAGTCAAATGGAAAAGGTGAGGGGTAGTGGACATGAGTTACTCCTTGGGAGATTCCAGCTGGACACAAGAGAAAACTTTTTCACAATTAGAACAATCAGCCATTGCAGTAATCTCTCCAGGAAAGTGGTGGACTCCCAGCATTGAATACTTTTAAGATTAGTCTGAACAGGGTGCTTGGACAGCTAGTCTAAGTCATGCTTTGTCTAAAAAGGTGGGACCAGTTGACCCTTGAGGTACCTTCCAACATGGTATTCTGCGATTATTCTATGTTTTATTGTATTAAGAAATTTGAGAATTGTTTCTTATTGCACTTGATGGATTAGATTAAATGTCCTTTCTGGATTATTGTATCCAACAATTACTTCATGTTCTCTTGAAGACCTTTTGTAGAAGACAGTGAAATTGAAGCATATAAATGGAAATAAATTTATTACAAGTTGTTAGAAATAGTCTTGTAAAACTAGTTGCAAAGTAGTAATCTGCTTGCTTTTTTGTCTCACGTTCTTTAAGTTATAAAAACACCATTTTATATGTGTAGTTAAATGTATGTTAAAATATTGAGGCCTTGATACACTGTCCTTCTATTAGTACTTCAAAAATAAGACTTTTTTTTTTTTTCCCATAAGCTATAGCTACTGAGAAAAATTCTGTTCTCTTAGGAAAGAAAGCTGTGATTGGAGACAAGCACTGGATGCCAAGCAGAAACAGCTGAGAGAGCTGAAAGATAGTAAAACAAATACCTTTAGAAGATTTGGACCACATATTCCAGCGTTTCTTGAAGAAGTTGAAAGAGCCTATAAGCAAGGGCGCTTTAAACAAAAACCTATTGGACCTTTAGGTAAGAATGACTGCTGAAAAAGACATTACTTTATGGGATTTATTGCATGGCCGCTAATGTAAACAGTGATCTTCTAGAAAAACTATTTGTTCTTTAAGGAGCTTCAAACCCACCTTTCTTCTGTACTTCCTGGACTAAAGGTTGTATCTGGGTACGTTATCTTTCTGTCATTTTTCCTCATTTTCCAACTGTTTTTGTTAAGTTATTTTATGTAGTTACAATGTTTAAACTTTCAATGCACCTCTCTGACTCCCTCACATTCTCTAAGCATCGGACCTCTGTGCTTTGACTGCTTGTTCCTTGAGGGATAGTAATATCCAGATTTTGGACAAATTCTGTTCAAAATGTTCAGTTGACTCGTGGGCTTGTCAAACTTGAGATATTTGGCATGGAGCAAGTCAGGCAGAACCAACTAAGATTTTCTTGATAAATTTGGTTTAATTCTGTTGACCAGCTCTTACAGTGACTGCTATTTTCAGTTTGTGAATGGGAGTAATGGTTTCAGCATATTCTGGATGTAAGTGTAAAGGTCAAGTACTGAATTACTTCAGGGTAAGAATGTCCAAACACACATACTGCTGAAGACAGGCAATATAATGGAAATCTTAATGTTTGTTTAACTTGCAGCTTAGGTGTTCCTCTGCCTTCACCTGTAAAGCATTAAATTGTTGATAAGCAGTCTTTACCTTGATTGATATACTTCTGCTGACCTGCCATAGACTTGGTACCTTAATAGAAGTTGTTAGTGACCTGTCAAAGAACAAAATGTATGCCTCCAAATATATGCAAGTGTTTCTATAGAAAGAGAAATAATGTGTCTGTTTTCAGGGTAGATTTTTATGGAGTTTTTTAGTTAACTGTTTATTTTTTTTTCTTGTAAGAAAAGTTTATTTTAGATTCCTAAAAAAACCTCATAATGCAACAAAACAAAAAACTAGAGTTGTGTAAAAGTGCACTACTGGATGATTTGTTATGGAACACAGTTCCTAAAGCCTTGTTTTTTATGTTTATTTAGGTGCTTTCATTCATCCTAAAGATGCTGAGCTGACCTTGGCTGTTGAATCTTGTTTAAAGAGCCTAGTTCAGGCATTTTGCTGTGACAATCACAGTGATGAAAAAACTCTTCAGCAACTGATGTCAAAATATTATCCACGTGATTTTAGACCTCAAATAATTGTGAATAAATTTCAGAATACAGTTTATGATGTTAGGCACAGGTAAGTTTGTTGTTTTGAATATTACTGCTTAGCCTTTACGGTTCACATTATTGTTAATTGAAAGGAACCATTATTTTACTTTATTTATTTTTAAGAATCTCATATGAGCTTTATGAATGGGTTTTTCTCCTTCTTTTCTTCAGAGGAGTCCATCATCCAGAATTCCCATCAGTTCTCACAGCACTGGATATAGATCATGCTGTGGTTGCCAATTGTTTGATCGATGTGAGGGGTATAGAAACAATCCTGCTGATTAAAGTAAGGCTCTCCATTCCCTATTGGTCTTTAAAGAAAAAGTGTTTTCTCTTTGTATGGAGCAAATACAGTACTTTAACTGGTAGTGTCTGTAATGGACAAAAGAGGTAGAGAAAGGATTGTTTTTTGTTTTTTTTTTTTTTTCCTATTTCCTCCCTCTGAGGAGAGGTAAGGACCCTGATGGCTCAGTAGGCCCCAACTGTATCAGTTACGAGTGTTACAGTGCAGTGCACAGACATGTATGTGATCACCGGAGGGCTCCAAGTAAGCCCCTCTTGGCATTAAACAAACTCTCAGTATCCCAATTCAAGCATTGTTTTCATCATGGGTGGGACGGAGTGATTTAGATAGTGGGATTTACTTAAGAATCAGTAAGGTTAGAGCTTTTGCTCTTTATTTCTACACACTTTTGCTTATTTCCCTGTTCTCCCCAACACTACCTTCAGAGGTCTCAACTTCTGTCTGCAGCAGGCAGATCACTGCTGGTCATGAGACAGCTGCTCACAGATACCTGTTTGGGCTGTTACTGGCCAAGGGCCCAGGGCATTCTGTGGGATTTGCTTCCACATAGCTTTCCCCATGTGTTTCCAGGATCATCTTTGTTCCTGGGGTGTTCACCACCACCTTTTTCTGGGCCCCTAAGTGGTATAGTTTCCCATCTAGTCCATGTATGTGTAATCGTTTCGGTCTCGTGTCTATTATTTGGTGGGTTCAGGAAGTGTCGGTTTGTGTAGTTTCAGACAGCCCTTACCAGTTGTACCCAGCAACTCGTAGTTAGGTACCAATTTTAACTGTAGCAGGCTTATGCTTGAGAGTTCAAAAATTTCCACAGCTACCTGCTCATGGGAAGTTATCAGCTACCTGTGAGCATTTACATTTATTTTTTCATCTACCACAACAACCAGAGGCCTTTTAGACTCTGCAGCGTTAAAGCATTTAAGAATAAAGAGTGCAAAGAAACACGGTTATGGATAGAGTCTGGTAAAATAAAACAGTAGCAATAATCAGTTATTAAGTATGATTTGAATGAGGTGACTAGCAATTGAATTAAGCTGACATTATTTTGATAACAATCTATTGCTTGATCACTGTAAAAACATGTTAATGAGCTGTTTCCTGCAAGTTAATTGATTTTTTTTATTCTCTGTTACGACTGAAGATACCAACTCATGCAGGTAAGATTACAGGTAAAATGTTCAAAGATAAAAACGTGTATATTTTTATTTAAAGAAAGTAGGGTGTTCTATAAACAGCAGAACTGATAATGCTTACTTTTGTGAATTTCATTTTTCTCCAAAGCCACTTGTCCTAGTTTTTCCTCTGACATTCCTACTGAAAAAGAGGCAGTTTATGCTATGTCTAGTGCAGAACTGACTGTTTACTAAGCTTGGCTGTTACTGAATGGGATACATAACAGCTGAACCTTTTAAGCTTTTCTCATGACAGGAATGTTAGTTTTGTTCTTCTCTTTCGGCTTTACCTAACCACTGGTTTTCATAATGTTATTATCTTTGAGCCCTACCTGAATAATTGCAGCCGAATCTGAAAGAAGTTGAATAGGTATTGTGTGGAAGTAAAAATACTTCTGAGTGGGTAACATGATTGCCTGGGACAAAGGCACTTGTGAGTCTGGCACTGGCAATATCTTTTACACCAGCATGTTTCCCCAAACTTTAATTGAATATTGTTTGTACTTCACAGCTTGCCTTGGAAAATTGTTTCCTGTATGTGTTTTTTCACTTTTCGTAAATACAGCTGTGTGTAGCGACCTTTCAGTTAGTGAGTTTGGATTTTTTACCAATGGCAAATTATAAGGAGCTAGACTGCAGAATGTACAATGTAGATAAATTTGTAATAGACTAAAAGAAATAGCTAAACTGAGTGGGTTTTAGAGCATGAAAATTTCCGTCAACTAGAAAAGCAGATTCTTGACATTACAGATTTTTTAACATGCTTTGATCACTATATTTCTTCTTTCTCATTAGGATTTGAAATTATTTCCAGGTGAGAACTTCTAGACAAGTTTTAAGTTGATATCTTTAATTGGGGTTGCTTTTCCATTGGTATGATAAGGCCATTGTATTTTTCAGAGTAGCCGTAAGGCTCGCGAAGTAATGCAGTTTAATCGGCCCCCAAAAAACTGTCGAGAAGCTTTCACTGCTGAAGGTGATCAAGTGTTTGAAAGACGGTATTACTCTTCTGCTTACTTCAGGCCTAAGTTCTTAAGCAAAGATGTTGAAGCAGAAATAAGGTTAGCATCTTGTAATGTTGTGTTTGTGAAAAGTGCCCTTGACATAAATAGTGTAATTGCATATTTGTCTATTTACACGTGCACTACTCTCTAGTCTACAGTTTCTTTCTGAGATTCTTTGCTTCTTCTCTGAGAACTCTGGAAAACGTTTTGATTTCAGTACTTTTTTGTGATAGGTACAAACTTATACCTAGACACTGCTCAACTTGTGGCATGTAAATTTTGCCCAGCAAGTAGGGATTTGCTCGACTGAATACTCTAGGATATCTAGCTACCTTCCTTTTTATTTTATGTTTGCTGAAAAAGAGTATGGACTCAAAGATGGTTGTTTATTTTTGTTTTTTTTTAATCTAATACCTGCATGATGGTATTGTAGTTTACTGCAAAGGAGGCCTGTTTTTTTTCAAACCAAAAATGTGTTAGTACACGTCATGCTACTGGTTTCAAACTTTTAATCTGTATTTTCTAAAGCATTTGATTTCACTCATGGTAGGTATCTCTGACAAAACTTCACTCCCCTGCCATTTTTTTTTCTCTCATTAATTTCAAAATGGTAGTTTAAAAAGCCAAATATATTTTAGGGCTTGCAAACTTGAACTGTCACTAAGCAAACTGTTGACAATAGGATACTTTAATTTTGATGCTTAGATTATATTACAGATGTAATAAGTAAATATTTTAATTTTAGTGTTAATGGCTGATAGTGTAGACTGAATTGAATGTTAAAAATTTATTTATGTAGACTCCCAAAGTTTTAAATAAGTCAGTTAACTATACTTTGTTAGTGTGAGTATATAATGAACTTCAAGATTATCCTAAATGTTATAGGTCTTTCATTACCAGTGTTGCTTTGGGGAATGGTGTAGGCCAGTTAAAAAGGGAAAATGTCTTCCTATTCCCCTGTCCCCCTTCAGAATTTACCCTAAAGAATGACACATTTACCTGGATTAGTATAGGTAATTTATTAAACACCAATTCTGGAATCGGACTTAATTAGTCCTTTTAATGCAGCTGTAACAAAAGTTGTCTTAAATGCTTGTATTAAGATTTTTTTAATTTTCTTTTTCTGTAATATTAGTAAAGCTTCCCCTTTTGCAGGGGTGAAAGACACTATACAAGTTTTGTCATCTAGAAATAGTAATCAAAAATACCTTTGCTTTGCATTTCAAATATTTTGACTGGAAGTGGAAAGTACAAAGCATTTGTTTTCTCTGAAGATGCAGTAGTACTTTTAGAAGTAACACCACTGCTTAGTTCAGACATACGGCCTGTTTGTGAAAATTGCTGACAGAGGTTACAGATGGTTTAAATAACATGAATGATTTATCCACCAGGCATTGAAGTAGGACCATCAAGCAGAAATCTGCTTTGGTGTTTCTTTACTGATCATTAAAACCATCCAGTCCATAACAAGCTTGACATTTTTATGTATATTTTTTTTATGGGAGCATATTTTTACCCTTTGTCATGGATTTGATTTTTGTTTATTTCTTTTTATTACATACACATGTAATGATATATGTATGTATGTAATAATATATGTAAAAGAAATAATATGTATTACTTTTTAATAAAGTCACTTGGAGAAAGAGATTGAAAGCAAAAAGGCGCATTTGACTGCATCTCAGCAACATTTACATTCCCTTGAAAATGAGATTAGGCAGAATGAAGATCATCTTCAAGGTCATCGACAGCACCAAAAAAAACTACAGGTAAAAATAAGTACAGTGTCAGCTTTTAGAAGTTCTTTAGTCTTTCTCTATTTAATTTTGACTTCTGCAGTATCTTTTGAGTGGATGAAAGTTTTTAATGTTTATCCTTCCTTTTGTTCGCTTTCATGCAGTTTGCCTTTGTAGTAGTATGCTTTCATCATTTAGGCAGAATGATAAAGGCTACATCAGTTCTAGTGTATGCTGTTTGTGTACAGTATCCTTTTTGTTTCTGCATCTTCCCCCCCACTTTGTGCTAAATCTCACAAACTTCAACTGCTTTCTTTTGACACAGGTAAGAAGTTGTGGCAAGTTTCTTCCCCCTCCTTTATTTCTGTTGAACCTTTCCTCTTCATTCCCAGAATATTGTTTCTCTTCATGGTCTTTGTTTATATTCTTAACCATGTTAATATGCTGAATATTTCACTTTTATGCTTTCTTAATTTTAATTTCTTTATAAACCATTTTGACACCTATTAGTCTTCTTTCTTTGCTTTCCAGTGCTTCAAGGTAGGATATGTATTTGTGGTGGCAGTTAAGCAGTATAAACTAATACATAAGTTTATGTTCACTAAATTACAAATAAGAAACATCAACCTGTCATGTGGACTCAACTTGCTGAAGATAAATATTTGAAGGAAACAATAAATATATTCAGTAGTCATGTTGAATGCAAATACAGTAATAACAATTTAAAATGCATGTGACTTTGAGAACAAGTTTTATTTTATAAAAATGGATTCCATAGGTAATTGGGAAGAGTCTTTGTGAGCACTAATGAAACTAAAGGGCCAAATATCTTGCTTTCTTTGTTGACTTAAATGAACAAATGTGAACTTCTCTCCTTAGATAAGCCTAAGAATATTTAGTTTCTTTTTCTTTTCAGATAAAAGTAAGAACAACAAATGCAGAAATAGCAGATCTTGAAAATATGGAAGAACACCAGGCAGTGGACATTCGTACATTAGTAAGAAGATATTATCATATTATGTCCAATAAGGATATGAAACAATGTCTTTTAATTTTGGTAGGGTTTCAAAATAAGCAAATAATGTAGATTTTTCACTAGTGTACTATTTGAATAAATAGTGAAGAATATAACACTTTGGCATAATTGTAAACATTCTGTAATGGTGTGAATTTATTTATGGTGAGTTTTTTTTCTGTGTTTCCCTTGCCTTTTTTTTGTTGTTGTGGTTGTTGGGTGTTTTCTTTTATTTTTGTTTTTTTCGAGGTGTTTTTGTTTATTTGTTTGTTGCTTTTATTTTGGTAGTTATTTCCCTCCCTCCCTTCTTTTTTGTCATTTAGTGGTCTCCTACAAGATCTGTCAGTATGTTCTTTTGGGTTTTAGTGACAACTACATTGAGCTGCTTGTTTTCTGATTAGAGAGTACTGCATGTAATCTTTTACCCTGGTAGAGATAATAAAATAAGAACTGTGTACAGTAATTTGCAAATATGTCATCTTTTATTATACTTTATTTAGTACATTGGATGAAGCCTTGGGCGGCTTGGTTTAGTCTAAGGTGTCTCTGCCCATGGCAGGGGGGTTGGAACTAGATGATCTTAAGGTCCTTTCCAACCCTAACTATTCTATGATTCTATGACAGGAAGATGAAGCTAAAGAAAATAAGTGTAAGATGGAAGCTGTAAAAACAGACATGCAGCAACTCAGCAGAAAAATGGAGGAACTCAAAAGTATTCTCCAGGTAGCTGAAAAAAACTTTGAAGAAATGAAAGAAAAAATTCATCAAGTGGAAGAAATTGCAGGTCCGATTAAGGTAGCAATAATTTCATGTTGTATTTTTAATTCATTTCCTGTTGCATGGTAAGGGGAATTAGGTTAAAATGGAGGAGAAAAGAGTATGCAACTTCCTGATACATTTAAGGTCTACCTGTGAAATGGAAACAGAGTATTCCATCTAAACCATGTGAAGAAATAAGCGTGGCAGTGTTTTGAAGTTGGTTGTTAAGTGTAGTTGCTATAGTGTTTTATGTTTAAAAAGTGTTTGTTTCCTGGTATTTATTGCTCATAACTAAAAGTGCTAAACAAAATAGAAGGCAACTTTTATATTCCTGAAAGGATATTAGATGTACTGCTGCGTGTTCTACAGCTATTTAATTAACTGTTGACATATGGCAAGTTGTGACTTCAAGGCAGGATTAGAGAATGGTAAGCACATCCATTATTATTGGTGATTGTTGTTTTTCTTGTTTGTTATTTTGTGGGGTTTTGAGGGGTGTGGTTTTGTTGGTTTTGGTGTGGGGTTGGGTTTTTTGGTTGTTTTTTTTTCAGTAAGCCTGTCTAGTTAACAGGGATGAGGAAGAAAATTGCCTTCTAATTTGTTATTCTTTATACCTCTTAGCTTCTCTGAAAAGATCTATCACTTCAACTGTATCTAGCTGATGTCACACAAGCATCAGAAGTTGTGGCTAGAATATAGTGTAAAAAGTAAATGTAGTTTTTTAAGTTTTAGAATCCCCAAAGATTAAAATGTCCTCTCAAGATTTGATTCCTAAATGCAATTTCAAGTATTTATTACGTCCTTATCAGAATGGAGTGTAGACTTTCTGATAAGTTACTGTTAAAGCTCCTGGACTTTAGGAGTTGTCTTTTGGAAAATAAAATAAAGTAGACAGTGTTAAAACCAATGTAATTACCAGTAAATGTCAGAAAGATGCTTAGGAATCTATCCCTGCCAGCTCACTTCTTGACTTACTGCAAACAGGAGGAATTAAACCAAGCTGATGCAGAACTGGAGACTAGTAAACGCCGTTTGCAGCACTATGAAGAAAAACAGAAGGAGCACTTGGCTTGCGTAAAAAGACATAAAGAATTACTAGCTGTCAAAGAAAAACAGTTAGAGGTAGGTGTGGGTTTTTGTCTTTATTGAACTTGGATGGTCATGATTCTTCTAATATTTAGTAATATATCATTCCACTTGTACATCCTACAGACCATATAACACTGAGTATTCTCATCACATCTGAAGCTGTCTAAAACAAGTCAAAGTAATTTTGTATAAATGAATCAAGGCCTCTTTCTTGTTTGGCAGAGCACCGTTTCCTGTTTTGATAGATAAGGGTTATCCATCAGAAGTATTTATTCTGTATTTTTCAAGGGAAAGATTAAAATGACTTAACTTAAAAAAAAACCAAACTATTTTAAATTGAGAATTACTGGTTTTCTGGATGCTAGGTTTCTCCTTGTACAGACCTGATCTTTTGAAGACTTTTAACTATTTAACAATTAATTGAGTTTCAAACATACTTTAGGAAAAAATGGCACAAGCTAGGCAAATCTACTCAGAGCGCCTAGAGGTCAGCAGAACTGTTAAGAGTCTTGATGCAGAAATGAATCGCTTGAGAGAGAGGATAAATACAGAAAATAATCGCCATGGAAACAGAGAAGAAATAATACAGTAAGTCATCTTTACTATCTAAAGTAATTCAGGTAAGATGGAAAAGATAGCGGAAAGAAGAGGGTTTTTTACTGATTCACAATGTATTTATATGTGTTCTTAGGATTTAATCCGTGTCTGAAGACATGGAAACATGCAGTACTGATTGTGTGGTCAGCCACTGAACTGAACATGTTTAGGCAGTGTCTGTATTACATATATGAAATTACCAACAGTCACATACCCTTTTAGGGTTTAGAAGTATCCCAGTTACGACTGTGGTGTAAATGTAGCTTGCTGTTGTTCTGTGGTGCAAAGAGTACTAAACACATTCCCAGTTTGAATAACTAATGCAGTAGTTAGGCAAATATTTGAGGCTTTGACCTCAAGTATATTTCAAGAAATGATTCGCCTCAGGTATTCTTGAGCATAGGGAGCCCAGTCATTCATTCTCCTTGATGTAAGAGTTTTATTTCAAAAGAATTAAAATGGAAGTAAAATTAATATTTTTTTCCAACTTCATTTGTGAACAGTGTCATACTTGTCTCATCAAATACTTCTAGCTTTAACATGGATCCTCAAGAGAAAGCTTTTATTTGAATGTTTTGATTATCAAATTGATATTCAGCATTTACAACAGTAGCTCATTTTTAAAGTAATGTATGTTGAGTCCAGACTTTCTGTTAATTAAAACAGGCAGTTTCATGATGCAAAGGAAAGATATACAGATGCAAACAGTAAAGTAAAGAATTTAAAGAAATTTATTAGGCTGCTGGAAGAAATAATGACACAGAGATTCAAAATATATCGGCAATTCTTAAGGTGAGTTAATTTTGCTCTAATTTCTGGTTTTAGATAAACATATAGATCTAAGCATGCACCCATACTCCAGGGTGAAAATTATAAAGCAGACCTGTGAGAATGAGATATCTTTAAGGTAGTATTCACAGCAATCTTTCTAACCTCATCATGCTCCTAGATCCAATACTGTTGTGCCCTCAGTTCAGAGGCAGCCTGGACTGACAGCTGAAAAAACAATGTGATCTCTAGAGGCTGTATACTGCTTCATACCAAAGGCCTCTACTCTGCTGACTTAATCCAAGGCAGTTCAGTTGTGTTTCAGTGCTGGTTTTAGTCATTAAAACATCAGCAACATAGTAGTATCGAAATCATCTGGACTGTTGCTTATTTTCATAGAGTATAATTAGTGGTGCTGTGCTTGTGTAATTTTGTTGTGGGCCAAATGTGTTTTCTCTGCCCTGTGCTGAAAAAATGTTGAGATCTTTATTCAGATTCTGTAGTTTGACAGCTGCTTCTGTCATGGCGTTTCCATTAGTGAGAGTGCATCCCTTCTTTCTTGTTTCAGCCCCTCACTACCCCATTGCTATCTGTTTCCCAGAGCAGTCCTTCATACATCATTCTTTTCAGCAGAAATTGAGGAATATGTGTTGATTCTGTTTGTAATTCTTGATCTGGGATCTGAAGGGGGTGCCAGTATGACTGTGACCAATAACAATGCTTAGGAGAATCCCAGCCTTTGCAGATGGAAGTATAGAAATAGTAGTAATGAAGATTTACCTGCAGAATCTGATACTTGCCTTATGGTGCCCATGTATGTCAAACTGAATCTTGTTCCTAGGGCCCAAATTTGAATATCAGTCCCACTTCAGGGTGTGTTAAAGCACCACAGTTCTTTCTTGAAGGAACTGTAATGTATTGTCTGTTGGAGAAATCGTATGCTAGAACTGGGGAGGAAGGAGAAAACTGGTAGGGAAATTAATGTTTAATTTCCAGAGTCTAGCAGAGTCCATTTAAATTCTTTACTGTCCTTAATGTGAAGTTCTTTCCTGTCCAGTATTGGAAGTGGCATGTGGTCCTTTTCTGTTGAAGTTGTGGAAGAATGGTGTAAAAACCTTCCAGTCTGTTGAAGCAGACTTCTAGAAAACACAAAGCCTTGTATGTCTTGATTTCTTACTTGGTTACTTTGTGTTGGTGATTCTCTGTAGTATGTCCAGTATAGAATGTCACCCACTCCAGAGCTTAATTGATTTGGGAAAATGATATTATTAAAGTGAGTTTATTGCTTAAGATTATGATGTGGAACTTGATAAAAATATGTTGTCACTTTATCATGTATTTTAAAACTTACGGACCTAATGTTTGTTTACTTGATTTAACTGATTTAAGGCTCCTTTCTTTACGATGCAAACTCTACTTTGACCATTTATTACGAATTCGAGCTTGCTCTGGAAAAATATTTTTTGATCACAAGAATGAGACACTTTCAATAACAGTAAGTTATTTTATATTACTGAAATTATCACATTATACAATTATTATTGCAGTTGTTACCACTAGCATATCAGGTGCTAGAACGTGCATTGCAAAGATAGAAGAAATTGTTCTTCCCTCTCCAAAATGTGTTATGCTAAATTGTAGGATGCTGTTGAAAACAAGCAAGAACAAAAACTTTATTGCTATCTTATATGGCCAGGTTGCAAGATTATATGGAATAAATTTGGAGTCTTGTCTTGTGCTGAGGATAAAAATTCACTAGCAAGTCAGTCTTTCAAAATTATTAATTGCTATTCCATTGATAGGAAGTTTACCTTAATTTGTGTGATTGTATAATGGCTCTAGTTGTTATTTAAACAACTTTTAATGGCTGACAGCTTCAATGTTATGTTATGTTTTGTTTTTTTTTTCTTTTGTGTATCTTTTATCATACCTCCCCAAAAGTTTTTGTTATGGGGGTATTTACTTTTGTTTCTGTGGGGGACTTCACTTTTACGAATTGAAGGGAAAAATGTGTATTGACAACATAAATATGTGTCGACAGAATCCTAATTAAACATGTGAAGGATTCATATCTGAAGAACTCAAACTCGGTCTGTAAAATGTCATTATGTGGCTTTGTCAAAATACGTTTTATTTTTATAGCTGATGTTTCATGTTTCTCATGCAAGAGATACATGTTTACTCAAGGAAGGTAAATTGAAAAAACAGCTCCTACAAAAAACACCAAAGACTTCACTCTAAAATAATTCTTATTTTCCTGCTTAGCTTGTTAAAGGTAGTGTAAATATCAAGACAAGAAGATGCTTAAGTTTAATCTTAGAGGGGGAATGCCACAAGGTGTCATCATAATCAATGGTACCAAAGGATTGTTCACAATGATTCATGTATTTTAGTAAAGAAACTGTTTCTCCTTTAAACTCTTGTTTCTTCAGTAGGAAACACTGGCAGTCATTCAATCTTTTAAGTGTATTTTACTGTGATGGAGGAAGATGTAGTGGTCCTAGAAATGTGTTACTAAATGATTAGGAGCCATCCCATTCCAGAATGGTGGTGGTAGCTAAGTGCATGAAATTGTTCTCAGGTGATCTCTATCTGCTCAACCATAATGTGCTTACCATTAAAATTATGATTCTGTTAGTAAGTCTCCATCTCAGGTTTAAAAATGGCTCTAATGTTTTTATTTCAAGGTTCAGCCTCGAGAGAAAGACAAAGGTACCCTTAATGACGTGCGATCTTTATCAGGAGGTGAACGTTCCTTCTCAACAGTTTGTTTCATTCTTTCTCTGTGGTCCATTACCGAATCTCCTTTCAGATGCTTGGATGAATTTGATGTCTACATGGTATAATTTAAACTTAAACTGCATTTGCTATTCTGATTTGTATAAATTAGTGGAATAGTTGGGTTATTATTTGTATTTGGTCAGATTTTAAAACACTGTAATTTAACTGTAAATAATAAATAAAAAATCCCCAAATCAAAAAACAAATCCCCAAGACAAAGCTTTTTCACTTTGCTTAATGACTTTTGAAGCTTATTTTCTTTTTGAAGTTGGTACCCTGAGCTATGAGCAACTTGCTTAACTTGGTCCAGCACGAAAATCATAAAATAGTTCCCCAAGCAGTTGTTACTGTGTTTGTCAGCGTTGCCTCTGCATATTGCTATGACAGTAGCATCTTTCCAAGATGCTGAAATGCAGAATAAATACTAATGTCAGGTAAAACTTAAACCTCATCTTTGTGTATAGCTTTCCTGCATAGGTGATTTATCAAATTTTTTTATTGCAAGGTATTTGTGCAGAAGTTTAGCCAGGTGTCCAGGAAGGGGTGAATACTCAGAACCATAGGCCCTGCAGAGAACCTCCATACCATATCATGTGTTCTGTAAATAATTACACATAATTTGTCTTTCTACTGCTGTGCCAGTAAGTGCAATGACCGTCTCCATGTTCTGTAGTTACTTTTAGTGTAATCCTGGAGACCCACCACAAGAGGACTCCTTCATCATATTTGCCAGGGAGGTACCTAGTTTCATGTGTAACAATGTATAGAAGCAGAGCTTCGTTTAACTCCTAGTAGTAATAGCTTCCCATTGCACATCTTTTTCACGAAGGCTAATGTATAAGGTTGTTTCAAAATAATAATAGCAACAGTAATAATCACAATAAAACAAGCTACAAAATAGCTTGGGTTTCATGCAGCCCTTAAATCCTTTCAGATGATTCTGAGGCAGGATTTTATGGGAAACATTATTCTACTTGAATACAGTTCATCTCAACATACTGATAAAGTAGGAAGTACTACGTACATATCAAAGGTGATAGTAAAATGCTGTGAGTAGGAGTATGTGATTGTTCCAATAGCAGCTTTCTGTTGTCTAAGTGTACTAAAATGTAGAGTTCAAGAATTTCCCAGACTATAATTTTTAGAATTTTAACCACAATGTTTCTGCAGCTTGGTTTTTATTAGACGTTTCTTTAGCTCAGCTTTACTGTGTATGAATTGATTCCAGGAGGTTTTTCAATTAAGATATTTCCTAATTATTTTATTCTTAAGCATTTGTTCTAATTTGTGCAATAGTAGGCCAGTGAAGTGCATGGTCAGTATCTCTATCTGATAAATCTTTTTCTTTAGGACATGGTTAACAGAAGAATTGCAATGGATATGATTCTTAAGGTGGCTGGCGCACAGCGCCATCGACAGTTCATTTTGCTCACCCCACAAAGCATGAGGTAATACTGTTGTGTTATTTTTGTACCAGGAAATATTGCAAGGGAGTTCTATTGCAAGGAGTATCGCTTGAAAAAAAATCAGTACAAGGAAAAAAATTTTGCTGTTTGTAGCAGTAGAAAATGAGCAATTAAGCAGTTCATTGCTGATTGTTCTGGGAATTCAATAGGATTTTCACTCTTCCTTATGTAATGTCTCTAATATGGTCATTCAGTAGGACTCGAATCATTTTATCTTAAGTAGAACAGCCTTTGGAAATGTTTCATTGTGTATAGTAGGCTCCTGGTAGCTTTTAGCCCTGTATCTCTCTTTCCTCCCCCAGACTTAACAGAAGACTTTGCATTTTCCCATTTTTTCTTATTTACTGCAGTACGTTCAAGATGTTTGTCTTCTGATTTTTTTTTTTTTCTTTTTATCTAGACTGATAACAGACTCCTTGGGGATTTTGTTTGTTCATCCCTGGTAAAGCAATACCCAGCTTAAAGGGACAGTCATTATCTAACCTTATGCTGCCAACTCTCCTCTCTATTAGGCAGATGTAATCAGTGAAGCCTGCGGAGGATAGTTAAGCAGTCTACAAAGATAATTGTAAAATATAGTTGATTTACTCTTGTCTTTCTTTATTATAAATCTGTAAGAAGTAGAATAATGGTATTCTGTTGGAAATTCTTCGTGGGGAAGTTCTGAAACTGTACTCAGGAAACATACAGAAATTTTCTGTATGGTTAAAAGTTATATTTAAAAGTTCAACAATTCAAGTGCATTTTGGTTTTTGTTATATTTTGTTACATCATACAGGTTTAGCAAACATTTAATGAAAGTATGGAGGCACCTTTGGAAAAATTCTATGTTAAGATAATCAGTGGAGAAACCTATATAAATGTATGTCTAGTAACTTTGCTCATTTTTTAGTGTGATGTGATTTTACATGTATAAAATGTGTGTCACTTCAGAATCTCTAAGGCAGATACGAACTGTGCAAGATCATCGTTTCATCTGGAGTTTCTCTTAAAAGTACCTTTTCTATAATTGAGGTAGCCTAAGTGTTAGAATCACACAATTTAAATCGTGTTTACCTCAAGCTTTTACTGCAGCCTGCCTCCAGTATCAGTTCAGTGAAGCCAGAGCTTCACCCCTACTGTTTTTTAAACCTGCAGAGAAAAAGATGGAGTTATTGAAAGGAAAACATGTTGATGAAAAGAATTAGATGGAAATACAAAAATCTGTGGGGAAGAACCACTGTTTAAATGATGCATACTTTATTTTTAGCTCTCTGCCTACGAGTTCCTGTATTCGAATCCTCCGAATGCAAGATCCTGAAAGAGGCCAAAGAACACTGAATTTCAAAAATAGGAATGACAAAGAGGAAGATCAATAAGTATTTCTCTGTATGAATATGGCATATTATTGAGGATAAATGTGTAATGATGTGTATAAAGTTACTATTTCCTGATGCTGAGAAGGGGATCTTTTGTTAGATACTCTTGGGAAAAGAAGAGGTTCCAGTATTTTTTTAATTACAATTTTTTTTTTAAAGAATTACCGTGTGTGTACAGAGCAATAATAAGCACAGTTTTTATGATGAGAAAATCCTAAATGTTCAGTTGATATTTTTAACTACCTGTTAGTATACTGACTTTTTAAATCAGTTGTTCTGTTTTGTCTTCTGGAAAAGATGAAATGTATTTTATATAACTGTGGAGTAATATTTTAATAAACAGTGAGAACTGATCCTTGTGGTAATGTTTTAGCATCTCTACGCTCTTAAAATTAGCGTTAAATTAAAAATGTTTCTTTCTAGCTCTGTTTCTTAAATGTGTGTTAATAAATATATGCAGTAGAACAGGTTTCTTTTTTTTCCAGTGGAACCACAGCAGCTGACCATGTTAGCATTTATAGTGTATATTTTCATAATTCGAGAAGTGAAAACTTATTTGCAGTATATTCTCTGGGCAGGAAGAAAGTGCTTTTATTTCCTCCTAAAGAGTTTGTAGGGAAGAGTTTGAGTTTCTTTGAACATGGGCTTACAAAACCCAGGAATCTGTGGCTTTATAAACTCTAAATTTTTTAACCCAAATAAACTCCATTCTTGAACAGCCTGTGTTTGCAAGTATATACTAAAACTGTAGATATTAATTATAACCAAAGGGACAGAAGTAATTCCAAAATAGAGGAATTAAGTGGAATAAGAATTTGGGGAAATAATACAGTAACTTTTATATGGCATTGTGTAGGCCTGCATTTTGTTGGGTGTCTCCACCTCCTTCAGGACTATAGTAGAGCAGTTAAATTAAACTTGCTTAAATAATACAAGCATTTTTGGGGGATTAGAGGGAAAAAGAACCACCAGATTTTTCAGACTGCCCCAAATTAACCTTTTTTGTTTTCTTCTCCTTTCTCCAGGAACTTGAATTTGTTGGGAGCTCTTCAAAAACAATGACTTTTTAGAGTTTAGCCATCAGAAATACATTTTTCTTTTTGACACAATGGGGATACAAAAACCACTGAGACTATTCAGAGAACAGTTCTGCACTTTCTACAGTCATTTCCTAAACAGCAATTCTTCAATAAAACCTCATTGCAGTGTAATTTTTAACTTGACTTTGTAGCCAATTTTGTTTTCAGATACTGCAGGTATTTTGTGGTCTTTAACATTGTTTAGTTTTTTCACAAGCGTATATTAAAGCTGTAGGTATCTCTGGGTTGAAGCTAGATAAGAAGGGAAGGAAATAACCCCAGCCAAAACCAGCCTGAGAAAGTTAACTGCAGTTTAGTGTGTTCCAACTGTAGGAACTAATTCTGGTTACCTTTTAAAAGCTTCAGATGTTTACTTCTGAAAGCACAGGGTGATGGGCCAACAGGCTTGTCCCACCCTTGAGTAAGTTCCTGAAGAAATAAGGCCAGGCTTTTTGTGGAGGTGTGTGGCAGAAGAGGCACAGACAACGGTCATAAATTCAAGTGGGGGAGAGGTTCTGGCTGGATAAGCCAGCATTTGAGCATGTCCTAGTAGGCTGTAGAATCTCTGTCCTTGGAGGCTTTTGGGATCTAAATAGGCTGCTGCACCTCCTTCAAGCAGGGAGCTGGACAGAAGACCTTTGGAGGTCCTACCAAACTCAGCAACTCCATGATCATTCCATTTGATGGAATATGTATTAAAGATACAACTTTAGGATTCTGTGAAAACACTTGGGGGAGGGGGGTGGGGTGTGCTGGTGTAGAGACACATCACCATACAAAGTGTCAAAACTTTGGCAAAACTTGTCTGGAACATAAGCCTGCATTGTTTGCATTGGGAGTCCTTGATACTATTACATGATCATGAGCACATGTTTAGTTTGGCTCAGTTTTATGATGAAACTAGAACATGGTTTAGACTGCTTTACAATATGAATAGTAGAATGGTATAGCATTGTTTCCTCCTGATATTCTTCAGCATACAAAAAGTATAAAGCAAGAGTGCAGGAGAGAGAAAAGCATTTATCTTCATTACTATGTTTTTAATGAGTTATGTGGAGAAGAGGTTCAGGGAAAGTGATTACTGCGTTACTTCTGAGCTCACACTTCAGCTTTCTCCCATGTTTTTTACACTTGAAATATTGGAGCAGTTGGCAACAATTCTGGTCTTTGGTTCAAAGCAATATATTGTATTTATTCTGATATACCACAGTACTTGGATGAAAATATGTGCCTGACTGTAATTATAAACAACTGTTTTCATGGCAGAAGATTAATTCTGAATAAACGATTACTGAAGCACTTGCTTGGATGCACTTATTTTTGCAGTGATCCTACTAAGGTCTCAAAACTATCTCATTCTTGGTACTTTAAATGCAAATTTCACTATACCAGCTACCTAGAAGGAGGATCGCAGTACTGATACTACATTTTGTGACTTTGACTTGTTGGCCATTTTGGATGGCAATGCATTGCTTAATGCTGCATTAAAGTAAATGGAGCCTGTCCAGCTACATTAATTTGAAAGAGGTACCACTGCTCTAGTAAGTATACATAAAGCGGAAAGGCATAAATTCCCAGGAATATTCAACAACTAGTAATTTACATTTAAATGGAAACAATGGGCATAGCATTCTCAGAAGTATGGAATGGTTTCAGACTGGTTTTTTTTTTAAGTTACAGCCAAATGTACACAGCACCACCCTCCGATTTGCTCAGATGATTACCTGTGTAGTCTAAGTGAAATCCTGGTATTAAAAAATGCAGTTGAAATTTCTGTCTTTTGCTGTTTGTTTGGAGTATGAAGAAACTTAAGTATGGATGGCTGTGGTTGTGGCAACAATTGATTCTCTGTGTGTCCCATGCCCCCTGCCCCCCATGTTTATTAGCAAAACATGTAAAACTGATTTTTGTTAGGGTTTTTGCCCTCAGTTTTAATATGAGCTTCACTTTTAAAATCCGAAAATACAGAGAATGATTTGGTTTGTGTCATATTTATTGTTTAGCTATTAAGAGTACCAGCTTGTTTCTTCATAAGGTAAAGAAGAAATACCAAACATGCAATTGTGAGATGTTCACTCTTTCGTTTTGTTGTAATCCTGTATGCAGCTAGGAAATGTGGTGTAGAAAAGATTTTTATCTGCAATTTCTGCAGTCTGCCAGTTGTTGGTGCTTTCCCACAGCTGTGCAGAACCTGTACTTGCCACACTATAAACTTGACTGATATACGGTGAATTGAGAAGGAAAGTGGTTCTCTTCACTATCACTTCACATCATCGTACTTTATGGTGAATTTACCAGTAATGATTTTTAACAACATGTCTATTTATATTAAACCAAGGGTAGGTTAGTGTCACATGATAAGAAGAAATAACACTTAAGTGAGGGGAAAAACATTCGAAGACCAGGTTTAGGTCCAAGCAAATCGTATTTGAATTCCAGCTAGCTCAAAAAGCTACATAAGCACAGGTCTGGAAGGTTTACTGTTAAATCTTAGCATTAGCATCTTAAGAGGATGAACAGCTGCTCTGCTGGTAAATACACATACAATTGTTGGTTGGTTTCTTAAAATACGACTCTTCAGGTGAGTGAGTGCAAAGAGGTTTTCTTCATGCTTTCAGAATGAAATACATACTTCCCAGTAGTACAGTCACAGAGAATTAAAAATTGAACTTTTTTTGTCTTATTACTGGGCTGAAGACGTGAAATAAGAATTAGGGGAAAAGGTCAAATGTTATAAATTTATTTTGGGACATATATATTGCAACCTCTGTGGAAGCTTTTGAAAATTCAGGCAAAGATCAATACACTTCCAATAAAACCTTTAAACTTCCAATAAAACAATATTTTAAACATTATATATATATATTTATATATTTTTAATTAAAGGGATCATTTTAGCAGGATTCTTTTTTTTTTTTCTTTTTCTTTTTATATTGCATTCCTCTGACATAGGTCTTTCCAGATTGAAGGGATGCAAATGAGGTAAGAATTAAGGCAAACCTAAAAGGCATGCAAATGAAGTACATTTATATCCACTGACAATACAAGCACATGTGTGGATCAGACTTAAGAGCTGAGGAACTCTTCCCCTCTGTCTGTCCAGTACTACTTTACAGCAGAATGGTGACATGATTTCTAGTAAACAGTTAACATTACCGTGGGTATTCAGTGTCACTAACATTACTCAGTCTAGGAGACACGGAGCTAGCATCAGTAAAACATGAACAATAAATAATATAATTCACTGCAGCACATGACTGCTGCACAGGCTTCAGAGGAATAGGGTTGTTGTGAAATGACATTGCACACATCACGTTGTGGCAGTTTATTTTTATAATATATACTTTTAAAATTCTTTAGCAAATGACATTCTCATGCACACAAGTGTTTCAAACACAAGAAGCAAGTCCATTTATAGGTAGTCCAAGCAAATTTTTGTGTGTGTGGAAATAGCTGCAAACTGAATGGAACATTAAACTTCTGTGCAGTCTATGACGCATTGTACACAAGCTCATTTTTGAATGTCACACTGCAGGAGTAATACAATGGAAGGATCACTCTTTGCAGCTTCTTTGAATTCATCCAGTGTGATCTGGTCATCTTTGTTCTTATCCATCTTACTGAAGATCTTGTCTACCCGTTGCTCAGGCGTCAGACCATCCTCATTCATTTTCATCATGATCACAGTGCCCACCATTTTGTAGATGGCCTTTGGAAAGAAACCAAATGGAAAGCTCAACGTACAAACTAACCTGATTTCTTGATGTGATCAAATTCTGGAAAGATACTCCAGCAATAACAGGATTATCAGTTTCCCAAAGGATTAAGCAATTTTTTTTCTCTTTTCATTGAATCTGGTGTCCATACATTTAAAACAAGGAAGAATGTATTTTACTTTCTTTACATGTAGATTATTTCAGTGGTTACATTTTGCATTCTAGAACGAATTTCTGTGGCTTTCTGTTTCAGAGTGCAAAACTGTTGTAAGCTATTCTCTGGATCAACTGTTTATTTGGCTTGTAATCACTCCAGTGAAATATTTCACAGGAAATCTGAATAATCAGTGTTGTTAGAAATTATCACCCTTTAATAGCTTTCTATGGGTTCAGGGGAGCAAAAACTGGTATTAACTACTGTGGTGAATAGCTGGTAGATAACGATGGCAGTAAACTGCATCCGTATTATGCACTGTGGGCAACTTAATGCCCATCTGTGAGACCTCACTGAAAATAGCGTGTTGTTTTCCCTGTAAATTTTCATAATCATCTGAAGTTAATCGCCAGTGGGGCTTCAGCCACTTGAGCTACAAACCAGTAATTTCACTGGTGGTAAGTGATTCTGAGATGGGCTTTGTAAATCCTTTGCTGTGCTATTCGTATGGTTAATCTGTTCATCAGAGAAAAAAAACAATTACCTCTGGGTATTTAAAAGCTTGTATGTACTCTCTGCAATGCTCAAAGATTACATCTATAAAAATCTCAGTCTGCTTGCACCACTGACGCATGAGTCAGTGTAGAACGAATGTATGTAATCTGTGCTTTTAAAGATAGGTACAGCTATTCGTGTGCTTAAAAGCTAAAGGGTACGGGAACAATCAATTTCTGTTAATGTTCAGACAGGTTATGTTTAAGTGTCACATTGGACTCACCTCTATGATTTCCAGCATTTCCACTCTTGTAATTTTACCATCACCATCCAAGTCGTACATGTTGAAGGCCCAGTTTAGCTTTTGCTCAAAACTGCCCCGTGAGGTGATGGACAGTGCACAAATGAACTCTCTGAAGTCGATGGTCCCATCTCCATTTTTATCAAAGGTTCGGAAGGCATGCTGGGCAAACTTTGAAGCGTCTCCATATGGAAAGAACTGCAAAATAAAACAATGATTAGAACTGTGGGCAATGCAAAAGAACAAGCTCTGTACCTGCCTGCAAAACACTGAAGTGAGGCATTTACTGAGAGTTGCTGGTGGGCTTTGTGTGAAATGGAAGCTACACAATGTAAACTTCTGTAACAGTAACAATGCAATGATTAGTCAACAGTTTTCTCTACAGCAAACAACATTACAAATATATTTCATCCTATTTTAAAGCTAAATTAATGAGATGAACCTGAAACCGAAGTTGGGTGCAAATGGGAGATTCTATTTAATATTCTCTGATTATGAAAAACAGTGACCAAGGTGCATTTTAGGACTATTTTTTCTGCCCTTGATATGTTGCAACCAAGCAAAAGTGTGGGCTTGTTGTTATAGAACTTCGTTTATTCAAAAAGAAGAATCTACACATCATAGCATAAAAAAACAGGGACATATATTCTGCCAACCAACATGAATACAAGTGCATAAGACAAGAGCTGAGATAAACGATACAGAACAATGCTTTCATGTTTAATATCCCTTATCAGTGAACACTGCAACTGACTGTAGCTTAACAAAGTATTTTACATGACTATAACATGTAGGTTTTCAGCTGCTATTTTTTCCCTCAGGAAACCTGTGATTTAAGACATTTGACACAGTAGTTGTTCTTTCTGTGGCCCAGATGCAAGAAAACATACCTCTTAAGAATGGAAGTTTAAGTCCCACTGCAGTGCAGGGACTGTACACAAATAATGATTGTTTCTATATTCCCAGCACAATTTTGTGGAGGTTCTCATGCTCCTAAAATAAATATAAACCTGAATTATCCCAATCTGGGGCTGTCTCATTTTGTGCTTTCTGAAACCCCGATTCTTAGTAAGTATTGCATTTAGTAATGTAAGCTTGGACGAAACTTCAGTAGCAGCTGAGGAAGTGGATCTGCAATTTTCAGTTTTCCATTTCCCCATCCAAAGCTTTCACTGCAGGCTGGTGGTTGCTGTGGTCAGCCGTGAAAGCTCTTGAACAGCACACTCAGATTTCATGGGGGATCTTGGGGATCTCACAGCATATACAGAAATGGGTGCTACTAATTGTCTGAGTAAACACACCTGTAGAACATGACAAGCCTTTGCTGCTTTTCCTTTGGGGAGGCCAAGTGACCATTTGGATACTGTATCTTGCCCTAAAACCACAAAACTTCACGTGCAGCCAGCTGCTTCTACTATGTGGGTCATGTCATTGCTGCATTGCCAAAGGGGTCCTAACCTGAAAGTTTTCTTCAAAACTGTTTTCTCTGATACCAATTTTTTCAGGCATCATTCTGGATAACCTTTGCATTGTGGAAGAGGTACAACACAGTCACTTCTCTGGCTCAGCGGCATCACAGTCATTGGAAGATCTTCCTCTTACCCACAAAAGAGATCAGGGTTAAACTTTGCCCCCTCTTCATCCATTCAGAATATTGTCCCCTGTTGTAAATTAACCCTAAAGGGTTACAAATCGCAGTGTTATCCCAGAGGTCCATTTCGATTCCCAAGTATCTTTTCAGGAAGCTCCCTGAACATGGTGCGGAGGCATCTGGCGTGTACCCATTCCAGTGGCGGTTTGTCCAGGTTAGCATTGCTGTTAAAGTTGTGATTTTCTTAGTTGACTTTGTATGGATCAGAGTTCACCCACAGCTTCTCTGCCCCTTTTCCTATAGCTGAAAGAGGTATTTGATATTGTCTGCTCCTTAAAATGTAACTTATGGGGTTGTGCTCAACCCAGCCTCTGTTATGTTCTGATAATCCAAACTGACGGAGCCTTAAATACCTCAAGGCTCTGTTCCAGCTCTTTGCGTACTTTCTGATTTTTGACCTTTAATCTTTTTTTTTTTTGTAAGCATGACTGGACTCGTAAACACACACAAAGAGATATGGATTCTCTGATACACCTCAGGCCTGCAGCGACTGCAGCTACCAGACCTTCCTGAATTGTTCTTCTGGTGAAAACCTCAGCCTTCTGTCAAAGCCTCCATGGGAGGCCTTAGCTAACTGTAAAGACACAGACTTTAACTACTTTAACACTAGTCTGAGCCAAGTAGCAGTGGGAGACAGGGATCTTTAGAAGAGAAACACCCATACTTGGCAGGGGGAATATAAGGAGGGAGGATGGCACTCTGGCGTGAGCTCAGTGAATCCCTCAGAAACAAGTAAAGAAGAATACAGGGAGGATTTTCAGAGGCTACAGCCACTGTGCAGGCCAGTGCTTTCAGCCTTCCCTTCCAAACCCTTGTCCAGGTGATCAATCTACTTATGAGAGTAATTAGTTCCCTTCTGCTGCAATGGTACCACTGAAAAGTGCACTCTGCACACCAACATTTTCTCCTGCTTTACCCTTTTCATCCAAAAGCCAAGACACACAATACCTGCCTGGGTTTTTTACAGCAGTAAGTTCCAAGGGTGACCAAACACTGATCATTCCTTTGTTTCTGCTTCTCTAGTCTCATCTCTTGCTTGGACTGCACCTTTCCTGACCAGTTACATGAACATGCTAGCATGTGAAGAAAGTGTTTTCTCTACAGACAACTATCAATTAGGGAAGGAAAAGAGGAGAGAAAAAAAATCCCTTATTCTGCTTCTACATAGTGGAGAAGATTATCTTGCAGACTCTTAGCTCCTAGAGTGTTTCTAGACACTCCTGGTGGTATATAGGGGCTTTTCTAGGGTCCTGGAGTAGAAGTATCTAGTGAACAGCATCTGCAAATTGTACATAACTTAAGTCTTGGGGAAACTGATCAAATACATAGGAATATTTATCTGCTTGGCTGCAGATGCTTTAGCATCTTTGCAGCGATGATGCCCACAGACAACTCTGTGACCAACTCTATCCAGATCACCTTTGGGAGCGAGTTACTGAAAAAGCATAAAGCATATACTAAAGAACATGCATAAAGCATACAAAGCATGTGGCTCAAGCTTTAGCATATGGAAAGAAAAAAAACCCAAAGCAGTATATTTCTCCAAATTCCCCTGTGATGTGGGAGGTTAAAAAAAGGGTCTCTCCTTCATTTGTAGGGTGCAGTGGGGTGAATCTACAGACTGGCCTGAGTGGTGCTTTGGTTTGCATGCAATGTTCTATCATGTTTTGAGATTCATTTCTATTAAAAGGGAAATTCTGCTGTAAAATGGAGAAAGACAGAATTGGTGTACAAAGAGCTGTACATGCTGCCTGCACATGCCCAGGGGACAACCCAGGCACTCATCTAACATCAGAGCTTTCAGCACTGAGGCAGGAGCTGGAGTGCAGAACGGGGTGGGGGCGAGCAGGAGGTGGTACAGCGCTTCTGTACCCTATCAAAAAAATCTACTTTAACTCAGGTTATTTTCACAATTCTCACTTCATTTGCATCTTAACTGCTATGATACTGAGCAGAATGTGTCCTATCAGCAGTATGGGCAAATGAAATGATCCAGTTACTACAATGGGTTTTGAATGAGGCCTATGATGATGTTAAATCTGAAAGCCTTTCCTTGCCACTTTCTAGTTCTGTCAAAGGTTTTTCCTGAGTTACTATGCATTTCATGAGATCTTTAAGGAATCGAAACACACCCAAATGTTCTTACTCAAGTCCAGACCCACAAGGGCGTTTAGGCAACCAAGGCAAAATCCACAAAGGGACACAGGCAATGAAGGGCTCTGAGCAGTTGCCTCCATAGCCAGGTCTTCCATCACTCTAAGGTGTACACGTTATGGCTGTTGATTTCCAAGGCCTTTTCTCACACAAAATTTCCCTCTAAACTTTGGAGATCCTGTTTCCAGAGGCAGTTAAGCATACCTTACTCTGCTGAAGTCTTTCTGTGGTTCCTATCCCCAGCTGCCCTTTAAATGAAAAGCATTTAGATGAATTTAAATAACCACTGAGGATTTCAGCCTCACAGCTTTCAGAGGCAGAAGTTTACTGTAGAGACATTATAGGCAATGAATGAGCACCCAAGAATTTGGCTCCACAGAAGCAGAAGTAATTTCAGCAGCTCGGCAGGCTTCCATTAGCAACTTAATTGAAAGTTAAGGGATTTGTATCCCAGAGATACAGATGTTCCTGTCTTGTTCCCCGCCCTCACCCACAGAGCAGCAGCACATCAGCACAGAAAGGCACATCATATGACTTTGAAAGGTCTGGGTTGTCTTGTCCATATGCATTGGAAATGAAGTGAGGGTTACAAGGATTTAATTTCTTTACTGAAATTTCAGGGTATGGAATTGGATGATGTTTCTGCACTGCACTAGAGGTGAGTGCTGTAACAAATCCAGACATGATATTCAAAATTGTGGTACCAATGGGGACCCTCTTCTCAACCTTCTCCTTATCCTCTGTTCCTGTCCCCTCTGCATTATCCCTCCATTACATACAGACATCCTAGGATCTGTCCCTGCCCATGGCAGGGGGTTTGGAACTCAATGATCTTAAGGTCTTTTCCAACCCTATGTATTGTGAGTCTATGATAGGTCTAAAAGCTTTTCAAATAACTCACCCCCAGATACAACACTAATGCCACAGATCTCCATATAAGCTGAAGCACGTGTTGCACTAATGAGAATGATGGGGATCCCCGATCTCTGCTTCACCACACATACAGCCAGAGGAAAATGGGCAGGTTGATTGGGTCTTGTGGGGCAATGATGCATGTAAAACTGCCTGGAACAGCAGCAGGGTTCTGTGGAGTACTTTTCAGAGCTGAAAGCCTTGCCCGAAAACATTTTTTGTGTATTACCAAGCTGGTTAGCTTAAAAATGTCTTTTTGTAAGCTATTTTTACTTTGCAGATGAAACTGGAAAGAGCAAGCGTACTCTGTTCATGGTTAGTGAGCTGTATTTCCTCTGCCTTCCAAAGTACAAATAAACGGATAAAAATGATACTACTGTGTCAGAGTGCACACCTTTTGAAGTCCAAGCTCAGTGTATTCCTGCAATGTAAAAGGAAGATTATCAAAGCAGACAATGATATTTAGCCTGTCAATGTGTAGGGCTGATGCTGATGGAATATGCAACAAAGCAATGGCATTGATGTATTTTTTTCTGTCGCATGTTAATATAGCTACACTGCTCCAGAAGGCAGATTCATTCTGTGTTCCTCCTACAGCTGCCTCTACTGGGAGCAAAGCATTATCAGTTTTCTGACTTCTCCCACTCAGCCTTTGAGGGGCTACCTCTTTCCAGTTTGTCATACACGTACCAAAGCACTCATCCCCAAAACATGTGACTCCCTGCTCAGTATCTGGGACAAAGGCCATTTTCTTGCTCAACTATAGCCCTTTTATTGTGCTTTACACAGACAAAAGGTCCACTGGACCGACCCATAGGAAAAATGCAGAAGCAAAGCATGCAATGACACAAGCCAGTACTGCAGGTGTGCATGGCTTTTACCAGCCAGATGCCTTCAGAGGAATCAAGGTCTCTTTAGTCAGCAAAAAAAAAAATGAGTTGGATTATGTTTTGCTGAGTATTAGCGAGAAGGTTACTCCATGGGATTACAGTGGATTGATACACACAAATCTGGGCTTCAGGCTGACAGGATACAGACCTAAGCCTTTCAACACCGGCAAAATTCATTGCTGCAAAGCAGAAAACACCATGATATTTTCTGCAGCAAGGTGAATAAAAAAAGACATCAGGGATAAAGCATCAGTTGCAGAGCAGAAATGATACAGCAACATGAGAAAAAAAAACAAAACAAACAAATGTATAGACTGTCCCAGACCTGAACTTCACAGTAAAAGCTCTCCAGTCTTTTGTCTGCACAGATGCTGAGTCTGGTATAGCTGCACTCTTAAGTACATCTGCAGTGTAAGGTAGAACTATCCCACATGGTAAAACTGCCTCCAGCTTGCTGGAGGGTCCATCCACAGCCATGGGTATGTAGGTTTTAGCAGCCCCTAAGCCACGGGGCTGAGCCTCTGGAAAGGACAATCTTGAGGACCATCAAAGACCAGAGTTTCAATGTCTATTTAGATCCAGACCTCAGTTCTCCATGTGTAAATCTGTGAGATGTCCCCACCTCAGAAGTGCTCTGTGAGGATAAATACAATGGAGAATTGTGACTCTTTCAAATACTGCTGCAGTGGGAGTCATACAAGCAGCAAGGACTGGGGAGAACTGCCAAATCCATGGATGGTTACTGCTTATGTCTCTGCTTAGCATCTTTCATGCTGTGAACATGTATGCATGCACAGACACACAGGGAGGCTCATATGCAGCTGTTAGTTCTTCACATAAAGAAATACAAATGCCAAGAAATGTAATTTTCCCTCTTCACAGGAAAAAAATCACAACTTGTACAGGCTGAAGTGGGATCAGAGAAAAATCTGTTTCTTACCCAGACCACCAATGACCGTGCCTCGCTCTCACATTATTAAGGACCAAGTCACCCAATCTTACAGATGTTTTTAGCCACTGCAGAAATGCTCATTTCAGGGATATGGAGAAGAAATACTTGAGAATTTAGGAGCTAACCTTGAATTATCAATACCAGTTCCCTGCAATTATGTGAGACACAGGTTAAGAGACCAGAGAATAAGCACACAGTATAGGCTGCGATAAAGTAAGATCCACAAGAAGTTGGAGGAAGATGGATGGCAAAAGAGAAGCCATGCTGCTGCTTCCCAAGCATCCATCTGGCAGGGTCTACCTCTAAAAAAACCCTTTCAACCTGAGAAGTTAATCTTTATATTCACATTTGTGGGAAATTAAGTCATTAACTACCAGGAAATGAATCGATTTTCAATCTTAGGTTTTCTCTGATTAGATTTGGACAATAAGACACTTAATTGAGCTGTTGCAGTGCTATAGGTCAATACACCAGCACATCAGCTATTACTCAGTGCTAACAAAAAGAAAATCTGAATTCAGAGTGTATTGTCAAAACAGTTAGTACTGCCAGTGCTGAACGCCATGATGACTGTTGATTAAACGTTATTTCCCTCAGATCTTCCTTAACTGAGCAGCAGCACTGGAACTCAAAATAAAGAGTTGGGCACAGACTTCCACTACCCCAAGGTCAGCGACAGCACAGGGCTATGGCAATGTCAGGATCCTGCTGTGCTGTTGCTATGCCCCAACCTAATTACAACATCCTTTTTCTTGACATCATGTTATCTCTTTAGGAATCTGGGAATGTACCAGATGGAGAATACACTGATCTGGGACATTCCTTCTCCCCCTCTTCCTCTTTCCCTCCACCCCAGTACTGGTCATCTGACTCCTTTTCATCTCTGAAAAAGGCCTTATTTTCCCAGTGAATTTTGGCTCCAAATGTTCAGAGCATTAACCTGAATGCTGCGCCTGCTGTGCTGTGAAGTCCTTAGTGCAAATTTCACAAAAGAACAGGGCTATAGAAGAATCAGGAAGTGCTATTTCCAGCCAGAAAGGGATTTGAAACACAAGTCACTAAAGTCTGAGACAACCATCTTATGAATACACAGATGGGCTGCAGAAAAAACGCTCGTGCCTGAAATATCTGACTGTCTCATATACTTATGTAATATGTCCTCCTAAAATTCCTATACATATGGAGTTGTAGCTCAGTACTGCAGAAAGGAAACTGCAGAAAGAGAAGGAAAATGTCTATAAGCAGGGAGTGTCGGAGAACTGAGAATCTGAACCTCAAGATCCCAGTGACTGCTAAACTACACAATCCCTTTTCTTGATATTGAGTGCAAAACCTGCTAATTCAGGAATTACCAACAACTAGCTTTAACTTCTGGGGAGAATTATCAATTCCCTGAAGCACAGCTCACTGAGCTGGGAACTGGTGGACTCAGGTATCTTTTCCAGTTCATAAAACCTGTGGTAATACAGCAGTCCATAAACCTTTCCATACAAAGAAGAAAACTACAACCTGAAGTCCAGAAAGACCAAAGGAGTAGAGAAGAGGAAAGCTGTATGGTACCACAAGCACCTTGAGAGAAAAATAAAGTGCTTGGAAAATCAGAGTGCTCAAGGAGAGAAAATGTGAAGGGCTGCCCCCCAAAATGGTGTTTCCTGCTAGCCATCACAGGCTAGAAATGGGAACTACAGCCAGCACTTCCAGGCAGCTTGGTCCCAGTAGGGACACATTCAACAGTATAAGTAGCTGTATGACAGAAACAGTCCCTAGGTCAGTCAGTGTGCAGCACTGTGCACTTCATCCCTTTGGGCCCAGCCAACCACAGGCAGTGGGCAGGCAGTGTTTTTTGTGTTGTACTCAAAATGCTCAACAATGCCTAAGGGTCAGGCAGAGTTAATGACACAGGGCACATGGGAACCCAGCTGGGTAAATCTCCTGCTTGGAGACCACGCAACATCTGTCCCTGAACTCCCGTGGACTTGTCACACAAACACATGTCTGGTTGGAGCTGGTAATAGAAGAATAAGGTTTCCATGCAGGACAAAATGGGGAAGAGTTAAGGAAATGGAAAGGACCCTAAAGTTAGAGGTGAGAAGCAGGAAGGATGGCAGCAGTGGCAGCAGCAGTAGTTAGCATAATAGCCAAGGGGCAGGAGGGCAATGACTTCACATCATCCTTTTTTCCCTTGGCATATCCTGTTGACTTTTATTTTCAGTACTGAGTATGAAAGTACTTCAACTACTCACAGAGGAACTGTACTAAAAT
Source organism: Pezoporus wallicus (assembly GCF_028554395.1). Classification (NCBI taxonomy): domain Eukaryota; kingdom Metazoa; phylum Chordata; class Aves; order Psittaciformes; family Psittacidae; genus Pezoporus; species Pezoporus wallicus. The sequence goes on from NW_026642654.1 coordinate 1,750,722, forward strand.
GAAAGTTTCTAATAATTTGAAATTGGAAATGGGCCCCTACATTAATGCTGCAAGGCCTCTTAAAGCTTTTCCTTTGCAATGAAGCTGTGAGCAGACAGGTTTTCAGGTATCCTTCTGAAACTTACAGCCCTGCTTTGAAGATCCATCTTCTGTAACCCTGCCAGTTCTGTTCTTGTGGTGAATAGATAATAAAAAAGGACTCTTAAAACAGTGCAGTTTTAAGATTCCAGCTTTGCAAGATAATGTATTTTCTCCCATATCTACACTTTCTCTTATGCCATAAGTTCTTTCAAAGGTCAACACCAAGACCTACAAGCCCAATTGTATATAAAACCTTTGAAATATCATCATTCTGGTGCAAAGGATAGCACATCTATATGCATCGATGTGGACTAAATCAGTTCTTGCTTAGGAAAAACGTCTTGGAGGAAAACACTCTTGAGCTCACTGACGTTTTAAAAAAAACTGGTTTTATTTATGTGAACTGTTGCACACATTTGTAATTCCATGTGAATAGAAGTATTATTATTGTTGTTACTGACAGTCACGATATCTAGGAATGTTGGTTAAGCAGCACTTCTTAGATAAAACCTAAAGCTCAACATACAAAAGAAATAAAGAGGAAAGAGGAAAAGTCAGTGCAAAGGAGCCTGGAAGACTTTTCTTTGTGACTTGATTCCAGTGGATCTTCCCAAGAGTGGGAAAGGAGAAACGAATGACACAACTCATTGTGTCACCTTCTGGGAATTAAGATGTATGGGCAGGTCTAGAATAAATCACAGATATGCAAAGACAGCTCTCAGCAACACTGTCTCCTCATCATTAGCTTCACAGATCAATCCCCCTAAGGGGAAGGGATCTTGAACAAAGACTTTTCAAGGATGAATGTAATGTAAGGATGTAAAGGAGCATTACATTCTTGTTCCTTGTCTAAAATGGTGCAAGAAGGGAAAATCCTCATGGTATATAAATCATCTTTTCCCCATCAGTTATGTTCTTTGCCATCTGTAGAAAGAGATGTAGAAATCCTCCCTATGGGCCATATGGATCACTGCTTTCACAGACATGGCATCTCCCTAGATATGCTGCTGCTATGCTAGTACTGACTGTGCTCATGAGCTAATGCAGACAAAATATGGATATTGTGATAATCAGTACTAGATGGTTCCCAAAGGTGTCTCCTTTTTAGACAACTGGCCACCTAAAGAAGACAGTATCAACCCACATGTAGTAGTGCTTCTCCTGTGTTTCATCCCTCCTACTCCAATCAACTTGTGGGGGATGCAGACTTGTATGAGATTATCCTAAGTAAACTAGATGCTTGAAGGGGGAAAATTACCCACAGATTCTGTCCCCGCAATACTGTAACTTTGTATTATCATCTTGCAGTGGGTTTTTATGGTTTTATTCACTCTTCCAGATGTCAGACATGATCTCAAGGGTTCATTTTAGAGAAATCTGTAAACCTATTAGAAAAAAATTGGAACATGCTGCTTGTTGATTTGAAGCATTGCAAGTGAGAAGCAGGGTTGCCTTCTCTCCTGCATTTGCCTCCTGAAGTGACTTAAAGCCTTCACCACATGGTACCTTTGAATTTCAGCTCCTTTCTGCTGTGAGAAAACCACCACTGCAGCTAAAAGCTATAATGGGTAGAACAGCCTCCTCTGTTACAGATAGATCAACTGGCTAAGAGCTTACCTGCCACTTGGTTCCTTTAAGGTCTTAGAATTATTCATGCTCTTAGTCTATGAATGACTTAACACTAGAATGCAATAAAACCATACAAAGGGATAGTATAAAATCAATTCTAAAATCTGCAAAGAAAAAGCTACCTTTAATTAAAAACAATAAATGATTTTATCTAAAAGGGTGAACAAAGCTATACTAACAAAAGATGCATGCTTAAAAGAAAGCTACTATCTATGCAATTCTTCCAATGCCAGGCTATCTCATTGCATGCACTGTTTGACACCATTATTACAAGTTTCAATAACTTGATTAGGAGTCAGCTGAAAAGAAGACAGTAAGAAGCGCTCCTTGCTGCATTATTTATCACACAAGCTTAGTGCAGCTACACATTCTTCTTTGGATTAAGACACCCTCTGTGCCCCAGACCAACTGAAGATACCCTTACTACTTCAGTTCGACACAAAATTCTGAGTGTGACCAATGTAAAACTGGTGTCTTCATTGCAGAGAATGCAATTTCATTTCAATCTCAGATCTATTTGAATTCTTCTCCCCAGCTGGAAAAAATCTCTAAAAACCTGAAAGCCCAACCAAATCCACCTGCAGGAGCAAAATACAAGATCTATTTAAAGACATAGCAAAGAGTAACTAGAGGGATGTACCAAAATCAGCATTTCCCATTAATAAACACTACCTCAAAAATACGCTCCAAAATGCAGACTGATGCAATCCCAACTGCCCAGCAATGTAATTATGGTAACTAGCTCACATTAGGGAACAACTGTTGTTTTTCCACACTGAGTAATTAATATGAGTAATAGATTTGTCTTTTCCCCCCAAGTATTCTGGTAAACATGTTAAATAAATCAAGTTGTAGGCTTTCATAAATAACAACAACAGCTACTCAGCCCTTAGCAAGCATGCAATGATACAATAATAGTAAATAATAATAATAATGGCAAAATAAAGAGTTCAGTATTGGGGTGAGAATTCAAAGGAGGACACCTGCTTTCAGATAAGTTTGCTCTTGTATCTTATAAGAGCAGCAGATTGCATCCTTTCTAATATTCCCTTACCCCAGAGTCAACAAAGATGAAAAAAAAACCCTATAGACATTAACAGTTGAACAATAAACTATGTAATCATGACCAAACTATTATGCTACCAACAGCTTTCCAGAAGGATGCCGGTTTATGCTTGCTAAGAGTGAGCCTCCCAGGAACACTGCTCTTGGTGATGCCAGTTCCCAAACGTTCTTTCAAAGTTTATAGCTGGGAGACACAGCCCAGTTCCTGACATCCCCAAGTTCTTTCATATCTCCTCTATGAGTTGACTGCATATAATGCTCTTTAGAGACAAGTTCTTTCTAGTGAAACAGTAATGACATATATTTCACATTTATTTGATAGACTTACATTTCATACCAGATGCAACTGAGGATGAAAAATAATGACCTAATTCTAGTAAGATGTTAAATTCTCAAACAAACAAATCAAAACCAAGGTTACAGAAAGATGAGAATACAAGAAGAAAGCATTTTCTCGATTGGTTGCCATTATCACTGAAGCAGCAGGTAAACAATCTTCTCCAGCATGGGGGATTTTCTGAATTTGTTCTCCTATTGCATTAATTTTGCAACACACTCCTGACTTCTTGATGGTCAAAGGATTTTCAAGCCTCTAAACACTTCATAAATCATGTGCAAAGAGATACTCAATTCACAACCGCTCTCTTTTAAAGGCAGCTGTCTCGAGAATGCAACTAGTTTCAGAGACTCCATATATGATACATAATATACAATACATAATATTTAGCCTCTTACTTAAAATTACATGTCAGAGTTGCCATTTCTTCTGTTTTAGAGATAACGCACTTATAAAAATTGTGTAATCCCCCACTTCTCATAGCGTGAGATCTTTATGGAGAGGTGGCAGCATCTCCATAACTAAGGTCAGCACCAGATTTCCTTGTGAGAAAGTCTTGAAATTCTTTGCATCTTTCCTTGATGACAGCCAAATACCTAAAGGTGATAATATTGCCCAGGCAAAGATGGCAACAAACTAGCCAGAGAATTCAGTCTCTGAGGATGTAAAAATACTTACTGAACAAGCAACACAGGAGAATCGTCTATAGTCTTTGTTAAACAATAGCAGAGAAGAAACTTACACTATGCCTTAGATAGAACATATCTAAAGAACAGGAACAGCCTACCAAGCTAATGGGTGCCAGTGCTTTTTAGCTAAAATATGGAGAAGCTTCTCTTTCAGGCTGGGGTCTAGGGTCGAACTAGAAAACACAACACTGACATTTCTTTCTGCAATTGGGATGGAGCACAGAGGATACCCAGTCCAGCTGCCAGTGCAGATTTAGCAGCATCACCTGCTATGACCCTCAGCTCATGAGGAAGAAGGCAAAATCCTAAAGCACAGCACCAGAGCTCTCAAATTGAGCACTTTAAGGACTCACTCAAGCAAACACCATTAGCACTTAGCAGCAGTATTTTGGGTTGTCCGAGTATGAAAGAATTCCAAAAGCACCAAAGTCACTGAAGGTCTATCAGAAACTGTGTTCTAAGGTAGCTCTGTTCTTCCTTTCTTACAGAACTGTCAGCAAGTCTGTACCTCTGCCAGTTCACTCTCTCCTCGTAGAGTATAAGCAGACCATCAACTCTTAGGGAGCTCCCAGAGCTCAATGGTATTTTCACAGAAGACAGACAGTTGAAGACTCCCTGTGTTTTGGCTCTCTTCATTTGAGTAAAAGTGAGTGCATACTCAAAGCAAGCACAGAAAAAGGTAGATTCTCCACAGCTAACCAGGTTATTCATGGAGAAAACCATCTAAACAAAGCCCCCCTGGCAGAGAAAGAAGGTCTAAAATTTAATCATTTCTACTGGCTGTCAGCATCAATACTTTCTTACAGCTACACCCCAGAAAAATGTTTAGGTTTGGCTTCTTTACTCACTAGATTCCTGACTGCCTCTCAGCCATGGACAGTCCTGATATCTAATCAGTTCCACTGTACCTACATACCTGTGAATATACTTATCTTTATTCTAATAACACTGCTGAAAAACTGGGGTTTTTGTGAGCTAAGGTGTTTAAATGATCTGTCACATTTAGTACAACAGTCGGCCTGACAAACACCAGTTCAAAGCTCATTGCTAATTCTTCTTCCATCAATGGAAAGAGATGCTGCATCATGATGGGGTGATCTATTCCAAGACAGGTTATATATCCCAACAGCAGGCATGACCTGAATCCTATTCCAGGTGAGTACTTTGTGATTTCTTGGGTTATAAAGGACTGCATGACTACAGGCTAAATGAAAAATAAGATTTTAATTCTCAATTGAAATATAAAGTGCTATTTCCTCATGAAATGACAGGGAGGAAAAGAAATGGTATGGCACTGAAGCTTGAATGAGATGCAAATTTGAGGTCACGGTATCATGTGTTTGAGACCCGTCATGAAGCTGAAACACAAGTGAAGCTGTCACAGAGATACAATGACAATCCAGTCCCACATGCTGATGAAGTGACTAAAATCCAGAGTGACTGCAGAGCCAAGGGAAATAAAGCTGTTTATTCTCTACCCTGTGTACATAAATAGGAAAGATTTGGTTCTGTTGTCCTGTGAGCACACTGAGATGTCAGTCTAAAGAAAAGACTGACCTGCGCTGTCTTTACAGAATGGCAGAATATGTTGACTTTTCAACTAAAATGTATCTTTGGATATTTCTATTGCTGCAGCGGAGCTGTGTTTTCACAAGAGGGCAATGTATATTTCCTAGTCACAGCAAACTCTGGGTTTTTCCTCTGACAGATACCAATGACCCCATTGCCTCAGGAGAGGTAGCAATGTGTAGATTTTAGCTAGCTATACCAATTTGTCAGACATGTGGTTAATAACAGGTTTTCAACTTTAAAAAGAGCTGTTTTCACACCTACAGAAATCTGAGTGATCCCAAAGTGCTTTGCTAGCATCAGTCTAATAACACAACCTGCCCACACAGATGGACACCAAAGTACCAGCAGAACAAGGCAACAAAACAAATGCGCTTGCGAGATTGTACATATGTAAGCCACCTACCAATTCTACCACTTTTATACACGACCTATCACATTATTATGATTTGGGTCCATCTGCTGAGACTTTCTGGTGGAAAACAGGGTGGAATATTTGCTTTAAGTAGCCTGTAGGAAAACTCAAATTACCAGATAAAGGACTACCCTGTGTTTGCAGACTGAGTCCCCAGTGAAGCACAGCAAGTCTGACATGTATCAGGAGCATCAGAGTGGCTGCCCATGCACTGCAGAGTCAATCTGCACATGTACAACACACCCGGGGCTGACACCAGAAGGTGCAAAGTTCATTGTTTCAGTGCAAATTACTCACACAACATATAGATGTTAGTTATACAAAACACAAACAACAGGAAGTGTCAACTTGCTTTTCATGGTGTGGAAGCAAATAACTCTCCCTAAGAAGACTACCAAGAAGTCCAGACACAACTATGAGAAACAGCGTATTTTGAATTTTAGATGTTGGCAAGAATTAGCACACCTGAACCATCTACAGCTCTCGAGCCATGAGAGCAAGCAGTGTACTGCTGAGAGGGCAGACAGATTTCAGGTTGTTCCATAAAGCCCAGGAATTACAGTTTCCATGCAAAGCAGGTGAGATCTTGGTTTCTAAATACCTTGAATTGTGAATCTCATCTTCTTCCAGATTCTCCATAGAAAGGTTGGGTTTGGTTTTAGGCATTAGAAACAAATGCCAAGGCCAATCAGTGAACTAAGATGAGGCTTTTATGTCTGTTATGCTCCCAAACAAGTCCAAACCATTTACACAGTTCACTGCTTTACACTGCACTTTTTAAAGCCAAGTTTTCAGCTTTAATTAAAAGACTGTCCAAAGCCGAGGAAGAGTTTGAAGCATGAAGGACCTAGTAGGAGCTTCCACGGGGGGGGCCAGTTTCATACTGCCCCTGTGTCTAATGCAGCTTAACATTCTGGGCTGCTAAAAGCTCTGCTGCATCCAAGTAAACTTTAGGGAACTGGCAGAGCTTTGGGGCCCTGAAATAGTGACTGTTTTCACTGGAGACATTTATGACATTGGAATAAAGATTCTCCCACATTCCTTAGCTTGCACTGAGATCCTGTAGGTTTGTCCTCCCACTGCCTGCGGAGCAGATAGACACACTCCGGCACTACTCTGCCTCCAGAACCCGCTTCCACCAACATCTCGTTTCAGTTTAACTTGAAAAAAAATAAGAGCAATTTAATCTTTCCTGCCTTTGACTTCGAGGTTTTGTTCTAAATGTATTTTGACAGCAGAAATAAAGACAAAGTTTTAATAAAACTGAACCACAAACTGAATTATGTATTTCCATTTCAGGAGACAATTTCACTGCTAATAACATCACTCCCTTCCAAAAGCATGCATGGCAGAATTCAAAGTATTTCTCTGTTCCTTCACAGTATTTTGTATCTGGCAGTATCTCTGCAGCATACAGAGCTCCCTCTTACACGTGTATGTGTCATGTGTCTCACTTTGTTTGCCCAGGAGTTGGGGTGGGAACATCTGAATTGCTGAACCAGTCTGTCTGGAAAATTTGTATGCTAGTGGATTAAAATACAGACTGAACCCTGGCAACATCCCTGCTTTGGATCTCTGCCTAGAACCTTTTTTCTTCATATTCAGTGTTCTCTGAAAACATGCAGCAGCTGCAGGCTTTTTGTAGGACCCCCACACCAACCAGAATGGAAGCACATGGCAAGGCAGGGTCGACACCATGTTGACAGCCGGGTGGAACATCTTAATTTTCCAACACTGAACCTTCATTTGGTTCTCATCTTATAGAAACAACTGCAGTCAAAGAGAAGCTTACTGAACTAAGATCAAATGCTGAATAGATGACTTAAGTGCAGATTTGTTCTTAATTAGCCTTAAGACACTCAAAGGGCCAATAAAACAAAGGCACGAATTTTATTGTGTGTCAACAAAGAAGGGGCTTGAAAGAATTTGCATCAGCTGCTAAACATGCTCTAATGATCACCACTGGATTATTAGTAGTGACCTAGATGTAAAAAGCTCTGATCTTCTTACTCCCTGGTTATTATTCAGTTTCTAGATCTCTTTAAGGTCAGTTATAGTGAACAAAAATTGGGATGGGTGAAAATAGTGTGTGATATGAGGGAGAGGAACATGGAATATTGATCCCCAGACATTTCACTGAATAAAGCAGGCAGACACCAGCAAACATGACTAATAAGAACAAGCCAGAAAACAGCATTATATTTCAAAGAAATCTAGGGGGCAATAGCTTGAGGTAATGAGATACAAAGTCTTTCACATGTAGGTCACCAGTTTTAATGCAGCTCTGGTCGTAACAAACTCTGGTCATTAGTATCTGACAGCTGTCAGAATGAGATGGTAGTCCTGGTTTAATTGCTAGTGATATCTCCAGAATGAAGCGTATCAGCAGAACTGTAATGCTGTTAAAAGTCTAGGCAGGAAGGTCAAGGACCGACTGGGCATTGAGAGAGGATCTCTACCCCCTTACTGAAAGCTTCATTTTCTATTAGTGTCAACTTGAGATATCTCAAGGGTAATAAATCTCTGTGAGGAAACAGAGGATAAAGAAAGCAAAAAACAGTTCAAAGAGAGCTGTGAAACTGCTGCCTTGAACCCAGATCAAGGGCCAGCTCCCCAGCTGGTGATTCCACTGAAGTGCTCGTGCTGCACCAGTTCACACTGCCCCAGGGCTTCTCCCTGGTATGTTCAACAGCAGCAGCGCAGGGCCAGCAGATGAGAGTGCAGACACATGGCGACATGGAAGGAAAGGAAGAGCAGACCAAGGTCACAAGAGATGGAGCAGGAAAAAGGAGCAAGCTCAGAGCATGACAACACAGACCTTAGCATGGGTCCTTCCCAACACAGAGCTCCCTGTTTTTCACATCCTGGTGAAGCAAAGTTTATTATTTTATATATTGCACTGCTGGCCCCACTACTGTCTCTGAAGGGGGTCAGAGCAGACATCACAGAGTGCAGGAACAGTGCAAGTGGCCATGTCTCTCTAATTCGTGCTGTCCCTCAGCCCAGGGTCCCTCTGAAGAGCCACAGCAATATATCAACTGCAGAGTAAGGTGTGGGGAGAGCCTGAAGTTGTAATTCACATAATCAGGACAAAGGGTCCGCCCAGAAATTATGAATAAGAAACAGAGCTCATTACTGCTGACTTTTTAAAACCTTTTCTTTACAATAAGAGAAAGGCCTGAATTTCCAAAGCCCGTGTGAAATATCTAACATTCCTATCAGGAAATGAAAGAAAAGATGATTTTAAAGCTTGCAAGACAGAGTCTTCCCATTGCTGATCAGAGCAGGGAGCTCTGATATCTATATTTAACAAAAAAAAAAAGAAAGGCTAAGTTTAAAGATTCAACTTTGATTCGTAAGATCAAATGGTCTCCTTCTCTACTAGCTGTGCCTTTAGTTTGTTATTAAGAGATTTACCTCACTTCATCTGTCCCACACCCAAGTATTCCATCTAAGCTACTTATCAAGGTTCCCTTAACAGTGACTGAAGAAAAGCAATCGCCTGCAACAGAAGACTTCTCTGTCTTGGATGCTTGGAATAGGTAGGCTAAAAACTCCTATCAAGAGGTGGTTGCTAATGTAGCTTGGACTCCAACATGGCACAGGTTAAGTGGGTAAGTTGAACACAGCATTTTGTAACCAGAGTGACTCTTCAAGAATTTTATGAACGTTTTGGATGGGTATTTTGGATTCTGCCTTGAGCAATCCACTCGATGCTATTACATAAAGCACAACGTTTTTACCTATATGAGTCCAATTATCTGAAGATATTTGTTTGCAAAAATGACAAATCAAATATGTGCATAAATAGCTTAACAAAGATGGGTTTAAGTCCTTCTTCCTCACAACAACTAGTGTTGTCCTATCTGCTCAGCATGAGAAATATGCTAAAAAGGGAGTCATGCTTATGGTGTTTTTAAAGTATTTTCCTTTTAAAACTCTGCCATTTGCTTTTGGAAGTGTGTAAGTGACACGCAAGAGTCACATTCCAAGTATTTCATGTATAGCAATTTCTCATAAAAAACAATGCTCTTTCACACTGCATTTTAGGATTGTGCAGATTCCATACTCCATTCAAATGGCGTCTCCAGCTGTTACACAGGGACAGAATTATCAACAGAATTATTGTTTTCTTTGAATACTGCCCCTAAGTAAATGAATAAATGATACGGAAATGTCCTGAGGTAGAGCAGCCCCAGCTGAGGCTTTTGCCAATTTCGAGGATAATTCTGCCCAGTACTTTCCAGCCAGCTATCCATCAGGCTACAAAGCAACCACTAGATGGGGGTGGTGTATACTACACATGGGGTACCTGACACTTTTTGCTTGGCTTTCTCAGAAACCTCGAGGAAGAAGAAACTTCCACACACTGTACAGGCCTCCACTATGGTGTAGGTCAAACAGCATCCTTCATCCTTCCCAAGCAAGAACCAAGTGCTTTTAAGTTGCTACAGGCTGTTGTGTTACAAAAGCTGCATAATGGAAAGTCTTAATACTTTGGAAAATGTCATGCCCAGTGTGATACAATTGAGCGCTGCAGGACATTGATGAAAACAAAAATGAGGGATTCAGGAGTTCCTCTACACTTCATTTAAAATAATCACACTCTGCCCCACGATGCTACAGCTGACTCTGTTGAATTTAGCTCCATAATTGGCAGTGGAAATCTTTGCTTTCTCTCTCATGGAATTTACGTGTTCTGCTGCTCTTCCTTCCAGCAATGTAATTACAAGAACCTGTTTAGCATAATTAATTTGCAAACAGGTTGGATGAAATGGGATTGTATCCCAAAGGCTTTTTCAGCACGAAGTGAAACTATTTCTTCACCTGTACTGTAATCTAGAGCCTCCTGTACAGCAATTTTTTGCACTTTGCATTTTAAAAGCTCTTCATTTTGAAAGGTGCTACAATTGGAAGCCCAGTTCTGAGCTGTGCTGCTGATGTATACCTAGATTATACAGCTCATTCTGCAAACCACGGTCCCTAGGGTATCCAGGCTCTGAGCAGAGGGAAGCTCTGTAGTCAAGAGCTCTTCCATGTTGGAAGGGTTTTTACTGAAATGGATTTATCTTCCTCAAACATCCCCAGCCCAACCTGATCTGAAACAACAGCCTTTGTTTAAGGAATTTTGGATGTTAAAGGATGTCCTGCACAGCCAACGAGAAGAATGCTGAGGGAACAGGGAGGGAGGAACCCCTCCCCACAGGGAGCAGCTGAGAACTTTGCTCCTGCGTGACCACTTGGGGCAGCTTCATTTGTCCCAACAGCAGTTCTCCCAGCTGTACTGAGACCTGGCATCATTCCTCCCTCATGTTTCCATAAGGACAAGGGCACAGAGAGGGGCATCACCCTTTAGTGCATCACCCTCACTGGCACCTGCCCCACGCAAGCAACTGAGACAACGCCCTCAACACCCAGCGCTAAGCACATCCGCAGGACCCTCCTGCTCGTTCCCTTGACTGTGAGGGAGTTGCAAAGGCACATACAGAGCCCCAGCCTCTTAAGTGCTCCCTGCAATTACCAGTCTACCAACTGCAACAGCCACACTTAGCTTCTTATTTATTGTTTATTTTAATATTAACTGTGAACCTGTCCCCTTTGGTCTGCAACAGAGAGATTTCTGATTGCTCTAGCTCCCCTCCATGACAAATTCATTTCCAAGGAGTGATAATAAATCAATCATTTATGGCATTAACGGCTTAGCTCTAGAGACTTTTAATTTCAATACAATCACGGCTAGCTGATAACAGCAGGCAAATGGAAAGCCCTACCCCCAAAAACCTCATTCAAAACTGATCATCCCAGATTAGAAAGAAAGAAGATTATTTTAATGATCCAACCTGAGAAAAGATCATTTGGGTAGTTTTACATAGAGGGAAGTACATTTATGACATGACAGTGATGGACAAATGATGCAGAAAATGGGTCAGTCTCCTTTGGAGAAATCTTTCAAACACTTGAGTTTACATGGGGACTAACAGACTTGATGTCTGGCAGTGCAGGGGACAGGGATTAGTCTCTACTAAAGGACAGATGCGTTGCAGTGAAGCACCTATTAAACTCAGCTATCATGCAATCAATCAAAACTCATTTAGCAAGCTCATGGTTTCTAATGATCATATGATATTCCTGTCAAATATTATTTCTATTTAAGCCCTAGTTATATTGTTTTTATAAATAATACAAGCTATACAGTTCATCAGGTAGTGAACTGGGCCATGCTGCTCAAAATACCACTGATGGAGAACACTTGCGAGGGGAGTCACAAGATTTCATCTGTTGATTCACGACTGGAAGAATGAACACACATGATACTGTGTGAGGCACTGAACTGGCCATTCCTTGAAAATCAGGCATGAACCCCAAATAAATGTCAGTCAAATAATGCTTTTAAAACGTGGGGCATTTGAGCAAATTCAGTTACTAAAAGGACTGCTACCATTATGAATTAATAATGAATTGTGTGTCCTCTTCCACACAAAATCACCACATCACATCACTGGAGTGCTAAGGGACATATGACAACTAAAAAGCCATGAAAATAGTCTGTAGCGCATACCTGAAGCCCTGATTTATATACTTATAATAGACAGGGAGATTTATCAAGATCTGTATGCAAGGCTGTTAATTACAATCTACTAGGTTTTAAGCAATAAATTTGAATTCAGAATGATCAGATAAAAAATAATGTAGTATATTTTATTTTAAATTATTAAAAGAATGGGAGAGAAACAAGCATTTGATTGCTTCCATAAGCTTCGTAATCTTAACTGGTTAATATAAAATACTTTATTGAGCTCTTTAATAATTGAGTTTCATTATTAACTACAATACTGAACAAGCTATTAAACTTGTTAAATAGGAGACAGATAACCTCTTGAGCAGCAGAGTCATCATTGTATCTCACTATCAAGTGCCCATGTGAATCCTCTAGTATCTAAGACGGATTCAGTCCATGTTGGTTTCTTCGTAAGAGTATTTTGGCCTCATGTGGATCTGTTATATATATCTGTTATATAAAACTTGTAGGATTTTTTTTTTTTTCTCTTGAGACTTTTATCCCTCTGACCAAATTGTATGAATCGTGGACATAGATTCAAAACTCCTTAGGGGAAATTAGAAAGACAGATGCAAACATGCACACAACTCAATCACATCATCTTTATTTCCTTAAGAGAAGAGACAGAAAATATTGTCCAGACAGATTTGACAGTCAAATGTCAAGGGGACCTTAATGGGAGTTTGGAAAACTAAGTTTAAATACTCTCAAGTAGAGGTAAGATTACCCCTTAAACCCCAGAATACTCTGAGGCACTGCACTGGGGGTTATAAAGGAGGCAGAAACATTACTTTTGTGGAAAGGCTTGAATTTGACTTGGTGCCTTGCTCCAGAAAGGGTTCTCCATTTTGGGAATCAAGAACTGAGGGACACAAATGTCTTCAGCCCAGGTCATGGGGTGCAATGTTTCCTGAGAGCAGGACTTAACCTAACTCCCCCTCCTGGACATCTCTCATCAGAGAATCAGCTCTTCCCTGAAAATATGTACAAGTGTCTCAGCTTGCTCGACCCATTGAGCAGGCACCTAGACACACACCTTGTGCAAAGTAAAAAAGAAAACTCATTTCCTGTTGAATCTGTCTAGTTAGCTCAATTGTTTATTTAACATTTATATTAGGCTGCTACACCCAGGATCTCTTGTGCACATGCCATGTGCAGAAACAACCTCCAGTAGCACTTCTATGCAAACTGTTGATGCTCCTTTTTCCAAATCATACCACTCACAAGCAGTTAACAGCTCTTGCTTGGGAAGTGCTTTGTCTCCTTCATGTAGCTCATTTGCACATGCATTTCACTTCTGAAGCCAGACAGTAACATAGGGAAGATTAAGACATGGCACCACATCATCTATCCCAAGTCCCTCTTCCTTGGCAAAGGTAGATAAAGTATGATCTCTCATGTTGGCACAGAGAAAACAAGATCAAACCCAAGCAAACACGCTCTAATAAATAGGACCCTGACTTGTAAAAACTAAGGCTTGCCATGCAGAACAGCCACTGCTCACAGTCTATTGATTACACAAATCACATGTTGAGCCCTCTGTTAGCAACAGAAGGAAAAATAAAAACCACATGTTTTCGATTGCACAACATCAGATGGCTCACTGACATCAGTAAGCCTTCTTTCTCCAAGTGCTTTTATATACAAAAGGAAGATGTCCTTTAAAGATGAAGACAATGAGAGGAAGGTATGTCCTTAATGAGTTTGAAAATTGCCTCACAAGACCAGTCACTGATTTATTTGTTCTTAATTTAGTGATGGGTGGTTCTCCAGAGGAATTAAAGATTGTTTTAACAGACAACTGAAACCATCACAGCTTTTGGACTCTGTTTTTTCCTTCTATCTGTCCATTACCAGAACTGTCCATCTGACTCTGACTTATCCCGCTATTAGTATACTGTTACTATTTTACCAGTAGGCTATTTTAGCAGCAGACTGGCCCTATTTTACCTTTAAGTGAAAGAGCCAGCTTCCAGCACTGTTTCTTACACCTTCAACACAGCAATTTGTAAGGACACTGTTGGGTGATGGTTTGAAAAGGGCAGGAATAAAGACTACCCTGTTTTTCTGGATATGCCCTAAAGTCCCAGCTTCAAAAGCTGCTGGTTCAGGAGTGATAACATAATCCCTGTCCCCCAGGGAATCACAGCTGGGGTCACTGCGAGCACAGCTGCCAGCACAATCACTGGCAAACACAAGCCCCTGCTGATGGGACAGAATGATCAGATGGGAGCAGATGATCTAGAATCAGTGGGATTAAGGGGTTCATTCTCTTGGTTAGTTAACCCAGGGACACAGTTTCTCCATTCTCAACAGGGCTACTGAAAAGAACAATGGGGTTGCCTTGACCAATGTCATCCAGATGTGTTTCTTATAGAAACATAAAATCATTTAGGTTTGAAAAGACCCTTAATATCACGGAGTCCAACTGTAAACACCATGACTAAACTATGTCTCTAAGCACCACATCTACACATCTTTTTTGGCTGCTTTGTTTTTGTTTTACTTACAAGTCTTTTATTTGTGATCCATGATGCCATTTATTTTTAGTCTTATCTTCCATTTCAACTTCTCCCTGGGTACATTAGCTCAAATTCTTTCAGTTAAGTTAAAACACATGAGCCCAGGTGAGAGCTTTAATGGAAGTGCTGGCATGAGAAGTAATCAAATTATTTAGAGGTTTATTTTTCTTCCCATGGCTTTTCTCCACTGGTGCCAATGACACAATCTCTTTATTCTAAGCACTTCAGGTTGGCACCTTCAGGCACGGCTATTCAAGAGGTAATAAGATCCTCCTTTATGAATCATAATACACATGAGAAAAGAAAAAGGTAGCCATACTCTGTGAGATACCAATTACTGCTCTGAGAACAGCAGTAAGATTTTCAAATGAGATAACCATTGCTTCTCCCCACAGCTTTAATATATCCCAGAAGAAAAGACAGTTAAGGCTGAGAATACAGTGCCCTTTAAAACAGCATTAGCGTATTATATTTAACAAAAACAATAAAGCATTGTCAGACACAGGAATCCAGAAAATCCAGTTAAAGCCCCAGCATGGATAGTAAAGGAAGCAGTTGCAAAGGGTGGGGTTATCCAAGGGGCACTTGTTTCCTGAAGGTCCTCTGTATTCAGCTGAGAGTGACAAGTTTCACATAGGGTCAAATCAGAGAAAGTAAATGAGATCCTTGTTTTGGGTGATCCTGGGGAAGAGCTCATCTCTTTCCTGTAACTTGAAAAAATCTAAGAGACACTAATACCTCATTTGGTGAAGGGCTTTTTCAAATTCTTTGGAAAAGTCAAGTAAACAGTATCAACCAGGTTATCTTCATACACATACCCAACTACCCCTTCAGAGATCTCTGAGAGGTAGTGAAGGAATACATGGTGTTGACTCTTCCCCAGCAGACTGTAAATATATAAATCCCAATGCTTAAATTGCAGACTTCATAAAAATGATGCTGACAGGGGAAACAGAGCTAAACTGGACATAGGTTCCTAAGTGCTTAAGAAAAAAAATTCTACATTCAGTTAGACTGAACCATTGACTTAATCTGATTTCTTGTATGTCACTTTTTCCATGTCACTCGCCAATTTTTCTTTCTAAAAAATACAGTGCAATTTTATTCCATAAACTAGTCCTAAATCTTTTAAACTACGGCACAAATTCAGTTGTTCTATCCTTGTTTTCCACAGCAATAAATGTGTATCATTTTTTCTGTGTAGTATTTTGTTTCATTGTTTTTCACAGCCTAAGTATTTTGCCCCAAATGTCACAACAGTTTTGTTGCCTCATTTCAATAGTTTTGTTAGCAAAACAGTAAACATGTGAAAATGTTTTGTTTCTCATGACTTTTGTGTTAAGGGATGACATGTATACACATCATTTCCAAGCCAACCAGGGAAACTAAAGAAAGCATTAGGAATTTATTGCATAAACTGCGTGTTTAAAATGATATTTTACGACATCACATTCTCACCAGACTGTCTTGAAGTGCAAGAAACAGTAACCATTTTGTAGGCATCTTCTCTTAAATGATTTAATGACAGTTAAATGGGTTACTTGGCTTGTAAATTAGTTACAAAGCAGAAAATGCCTTAAAGAATTATAAATTGCCTTCAAAAGAAGGAAAAAACATGAACAAACTTCAGAGGAGAATAAAAAATTCTGCTTCTGTTGTACATGGCGAAAATTTTCTCAGTCCAAACAGTTTGAACTTGCTCATTCTACAAAAATTTATCTTCCCACTGTTAACACCAAGCCAACACTGCTGCAAAATTCATTTACCTGTCCTGTCACTTCAACCTGCAGCCTTCGTGGTACTTTTCTTCACTGTACCAAGGCATAAATGTAGAACAGCTCTTCACTTCAAGCAGTGACATTGCCTGTAACTATCTACAGTTCTGGAGCAAGCAGCATTACCCATTCTTCCAGTGCATGCCCACTGCAGGTATTTCAGCCTATTCAAAATGTCTTCTTGAAATGTCTTTGGCTACCTAAGGCTTGACGATCGTCAGCTGTCATTTGGGCTGTGACTTCTGGGGCTCTTGGTATTGTTTCACTATTCACATTTATTCTCATGGCCCTTTTCTCCCCATCTACCAGCTCCTTCTTAAATGCAGACTATATGGTCTGCAGGGTATAGACTACCTCCATGCCTTGTGTTGGTACACCACTCATCATGCACTCTTATGGACTTAAATGCTAATGCTATTAATTGCAACAGCATTTCTAACATCCAAACTATTTCTTAGAAATAGTCCTACCCTGTCAAGCCAAAGGCATGAAACCAAAAACACTAATAGAAAAGAAAGTCAATCAAGTCTTTGAAAAGCACTTGAGCCTGACTCATTTATTTTCCAAATACAACTAAATCTGTCTTTAAAAGCAAAGCCACTATACAGTTGGTCTATTTAGGAATACTATATGTGTTCAGAGTTTCTTCTTAATGTTCTCCCTACTCCTTGCTTCCCATTATCTAGACCTAACAATTCATGGTAAGATTTGGTAAAGCAAAACCAATCTGACAACAGTTTATTTTCAAGAACAAATCACCTAAATATAACCACTGATTGACTAAATTTTTCTAACGCATTATATTACCCTTATTTACATGTTTCTAGAATGGAATTATATTCCTCTTATACCTCCACATTTCTACGTATTTCCAAAACCACATTACCCACTTGTTATTTTAAGTATATTACATATCTATATTTCTATCCATCCTTTTTACAGACCTGGGATTTAAATCAGAGCTTTGGCAGGTAACTTAGCCCTGTTGCTTAGCAGCAGCTGAGACACATGTAAATGCAATAATGGAAATTCTTGCGGTTACAAAAGTGGAAAGACCTTGCTTGCTGAAAGCGGATGTTTATAGACCAGCTGGAAGCAGAGTAAGTGGCAATATTAGATTAGAAAAATTCTTTCCAAACAAAATACATTCTCAAATACAAAGCCAACCAGCCTGACACAACCCATACAATAAAGAGACTGAGGTCAAAAAAGCAAGAGTCAATATCTAATTACGATTGTTTTTATGTATTGATTACTCTAGCATTTATCCATCATATGATTACCAGTAAAACAGATCACACCCCATTTCATTTAATGGGTGAAATAATAGATTCATAAAAGCCAATTGCAAAACTTTTGCTGCCTTTATAGAACTGGTATTTCATATTATTTCAGTTTTTTCGTTAAAACTTATTTTCAAAAGCGTTGATCCAAGTGTCCATGAGAATCAACCTAAAGCCAAACTGCTTAGCACTCAATCTAAAAAAAAAAAAAAAAAAATACTTGTTTTAATCTGTATTTGACAGGTCCATATACTCACAGAAATGTGTGGATTACAGCAGTCCTAATTCTATGGTACCATCAGCAAGAATGGTCTTCAAACTGAAACAAATACACTTGCGAATTACCCCAGTCAATGATGAGCATTGTCCCTTTCTACAGGTGCTTAAGTATCTTCTGCTTTGCTGGTGTGTAGCGTGCAGGAGGGTTATGCCCATGCTCATCATTAGGCTTAAGGCTTAATACTTTGCACATGTAGGATGCAATACATCTTAGGCATAAATTGTCCAAATCTAAAAGCTGTGCAACTTGAGAATCCCTTTATGAAGAATGGAGAACATAATTTCCACAGCATCATTAATTAATTAATTAATTAATTTCTTCCAAAACCAAATGTTTAAGATCAGATTAATTCCTTTGAGAACTCTTCTTCAGTATGTTAGCTATTAAAGAAGCAAAAGCAGTTTTGTATAAGGCAAAGTGAAGGGAAATGTCTTTCTTTCCATTGACTCTAGTGCAGTCTAAATTACCAACTAGCCTTCAATTGGCAAAATTAATCCCAGCCCTTGCACCTCTGCTGAAGCTCAATGGCAGGGATAAGGGTGACTAAATAAGCAATAATCTAGTGGACAATGTCCTATATTTTGACTCACAGGTCTGAGTGCTATCCACAAAGGTGCTAATAATCTCCTGAAAATTAATTTAAGTCCATTACCACCTCTAACCCTGGCTGACTCCTACAGTCTGGAAAGCAGTTATTTTGATACATAGGCCTTGTTAGGGACTCCTTTGACTTAAAGATAATTAAAAATATCAATTTGTAGTCTGCAGTGCCTCATTCCCCGAGCTCTAACTATCTGTTGTTTATACATTGCAGATTTATGCATTGCACAAGGTTTTTTTCTTCACTGAACTCTGTAAAGCAGAAAGGAAGACATAAGAGATTTTCCTATTCTGAGTATTTGACAAAAGGTTTTATTTATTCCAACTGAACGCAATTGTTATTTTTTCTCCCTTCTAAATACAATGGTTTGTCAGCTTGTGTCACTCATTCTCTACTAATTTCCATCATCTGTGTCTCTGGCTCCCATGAGAACATTTCTATTCTGTTGCAAGGCCCAGAAATATACTAATCAACAAATATTTCTAGCCCAAATCCATTGTCACAGTGTCAGCATGTTCATGAGAAATACTGATGCAATTAAACACTGATTTGCCACTCCAACTACCAATATGACAGAGATAAAACACAGTTTAGCTTATATAGATTTTTTAAATTATCCCCTTTATGAACCTTGTGAAGGATAATCAGCTACACTGAAGAACCAAAACAAGAAAAATGCTTAATGCTTTTATGGTGTTTTGCATTTTACTGCTGTACAAACATTAACTAATTAAGTCTCACAATACCCAAGTGAGGAATGGAAGGAAGCATTATTATGGTTATATATTATAATTACACTGTCTCATTTAGAATTTCCTGGCTTGTGACTTTTAAAGTAATTATTATAATTATCACAAAACTAATAAAAAGTCAGAAAGAACCTTGCCCCCTCCCCCCCCCCAGTAAATGGGGGGGAAGCGAAGCGAAGCAAAGCAAAGCAAGGTAAGCTAAGCAAAGAAAGAGCTTACACAAGCCTAAAAGCGCACTTTTTCTTCATGCATTTCAGCTTGCATTTTCCCTCTGTCCACCTAAGTCCACAGGACTTGATCTTGCTTCCACCAAAGGAGATGAAAATATTCATAGAATCATAGAATCGTTAGGGTTGGAAAGGACCTTAAGATCATCTAGTTCCAACACCCCTGCTGTGGGCAGGGCCACCCTACACTAAATCATATCACCCAAGGCCTCATCCAACCTGGCCTTGAACACTGCTAGGGATGGAGCATTCACAACCTCCCTGGGCAACCTATTCCAGTGCCTCACCACCCTTCTTGAAAATGGGGGTTATATTTCCCTTTTCCCAGTCATCAGGAACTTCCCCTGACGTCCACGATTTCTCAAATATGATGGCCAGTGGCTTAGCAACTTCATTTGCCAGCTTCTTCAGGACTCGCGGATGGATCTCATCAGGACCCATGGACTTGTGCACATTCAGATTTTTAAGATGGTCTCGAACCAGTTCCTCTCCTACAGTAGGCCCAAGGTCTTCATTCTCACAGTCCCTGCATCTGCCTTCCAAGACTTGGGTGGTGCAGTCAGAGCCTTTGCCAGTGAAGACCAAGGCAAAGAAGTCATTCAGAACCTCAGCCTTCTCCAAATCCTGTGTAGCCAGTTCTCCTGAGTGCTTCCTGAGGGGGCCTACATTCTCCCTGTTCTGTTTTTTATTTGCTATGTACTTGTAAAATCCCTTCCTGTTATCTTTAATACCTCTAGCTAAGTTTAATTCTAACTGGGCCTTAGCTTTCCTAACCTGGTCCCTAGCTTCCCAGACAACATCCCTGTACTCTTCCCAGACCACCTGTCCTTGCTTCCACCTATTATAAGCCTCTTTTTTCAACTGAATTTTCCTCAGGAGCTCCTTATCCATCCAAGGAGGTCTCCTGGCCCTCCTGCTGCACTTCCTTCTGGTTGGGATGCAACACTCCTGAGCTTGCAGCAGGTGATCCTTGAATATCAACCAGCAGTCTTGGGCCCCTCTGCCCTCTAGGGCTGTATCCCATGGAACCTTCCTAAGCAGGTTCCTGAAGAGGCCAAAGTCTGCTCTTTTGAAGTCCAGGGCAGTGAGCTTGCTGCACGCTCTTCTCACTGTCCTGAGGATCTCAAATTCAACCATCTCCTGATCGCTGCACCCAAGGCTGCCCTGGAGCGTCACATTTCCAATGAGCCCTTCCCTGTTGGTGAGCACGAGGTCAAGCATGGCACCTCTCCTTGTCAGCTCCTCTATTACTTGCAGAAGGAAGTAGTGATTCTACACAATCAAGGAACCTCCTGGATTGCTTGCGCCAGGCCGTACCGTCCTTCCTACATAATGTCAAAATATTGCTAAAGACCACAGTGGATTCTTGATTTTAAGAACAATTAAAAAAGGAGTGTGTGAAGAGAAATTTCCTCTTTGATTTCTGCTATCTGCTCAGAAAAAAATTAAGATTCTGGTATAAAACATCCTTATAGATTCCAAGCAGCGCTATGAAGTCTCTGTAAGATCTTGTAAAATTGTTTTTCTTTCAAATACCTCTCACCAGTGTCTGGGTTCCTCTTCCCAATTCTAGCCTTCTAACAGCTCACTGGCACCTTTCAGATGCACGTAGATTGGTTCCTTCAAAGAACAGTTTCTGCCATCTCTCTCAAACAACTATCTTGTAACAATGACTTGCCCATTTGAACTGGAGATGCCTTTACTCTTACTTCAGTAATAATATAGTTCCATATGTTTCTCCTATAATAATGACATTTTCAAGGTCTATGGGGACAAAATCCACTTTATTTAATACACAAAGTGTATTTAATACACAACATTTGAACTTTCAACTGACTCCATCGTAATAGCCAGTCACTGCAATTTTTTAGGATTTAACTACTGCTGGATCAGCATTTGGGAGAAGATTCCTTAGAAGGTCATAATCAACTGAATAAGTTGGAAAAAGACCTTGGGTAGTTTCTTTTAGCTGGAAGCATAGCAGTTGTGATAATGTCTTTCAGTGTCTTTTTTAATTATGTAGTATAGACCTAACAGTACTAATGTATGTACAGAGAATCCAGCAGAAGAAAGTAGTAGTCTAATGAACCCAAAATACACACAATACTATTTTGCTGAATGCTACTGGAAAAACGAGGAAAGTAGAAAGATCTGATACTATCTAGCAGGTCAGGCCAAGACTGATAGAAAATTAATGTTCATAATTTACAAATCAGGAACCAACCAGTGTTTTGGGCTGCTACCTAGTACCTACATACCCCAACCATTGCTGGACATGTGTTTAACCCAGGACAACATGGAGCTCAGTTCATTTCCCTATCCATCAAATGCTATCAACAGTGGTTTTCCATAATATAGCTCCTTTCTGTGCAGTAAATTGTCAATAATCACTGTGCTAGTTGTAGATAGTATTTCAACTGTACTTGTCTCATGACACTAGGAAGACCATCTGGCTAAATAGATGTGGTAATCTGGTTTGTTTGGCCAATGAACTGAAAAACTCCACAATGGTTTGAATGGTCCCTCCCCAGCATCCCTATAGGCCCCCTTCAGATACTGGCAGGCTGCTATGAGGTCTCCACACAGCCTTCTCTTCTCCAGGCTGAACAGCCCCAACTTTCTAAGTAGGCTTTAATACTTCAAAAGTGCATTTTCAGTCCATCATGGATTATAGTAAAGAACTATTCTCACTTTGGCCAAACTCTTACCCTCCACTATGATGTTTCCACTTCAATATGCATGTGACTTGTGCACTGTTACCACTCTCTTTTGTAATATGGTAAATGATCTACAAAGGAACTAGGGATTGCTTTTCTTGAAAATACATTCCCCCCCCCCGCTGTTCTTTTGGCTCCCAGACATCTTGTCTGCATAGTAACATGACTTCATTTGTCCCTTGACCCAGCTACTACACCAATGTGCTGCAATAAAACCTGGGAGAGACTTCAGCCAGCAAGCTACATGAACTGACTCACACCACACATATACAGGACTTCCAAGGAATTTTTGTACTGTTTCAGGCTTTTAATCTACATAAAAAGGAAGGAGAAAAGGTTCTTGCCCACTGTGGCACTTCACAGTAACATGGGCCATCCCACAGAAATCAGTGGTCCTCCCAGGACTGCATATTTGCTTTCATAGCAAGAAGAATATTTCTATGAATCTGGAAACTTAAATATAGCCCATAGTGTTCTGGCAACATGTAAAATGCATGTGCATGAGCCCAGAATAGATCAGAGCAAAGAAAATGATTGAGATGAACAATCACATGGAAATAAAGAACATTGGGTACATGTATAGAAAATAGAAACAAATAACTGAAAACTGCCTGAAGGCAAGTACTATTGGTGATAATGCAGGGATAATGTTTTCGTAGGGATTAACTGTTCAGGAGCACTTTTCCCATGTGTAAAGCACAACATGCTTTTTATTCAGATAGGTTGATTTGGCAGCCTCTGTATTGCTAGCAAAAACTATTTATTGCACCTGTGCAAGAAAAGTTCTACCCTTGGATAATCAGAATGCAGTTCTTTTATCTCTGACAACTGCCTGCTGGATAGAGCTCAAGAGCTAATTTCCCACTGGTAGCCCACTTCTATAGGGTGCCTATTGGAAGTTTGTGTGTCAAATGAAGCATTTTCAAAAGTCTTTAATAAATTTGACTACATGTCAATGTAAATTATATACTGAATGTGTTAAATTCAGCCTTTGGAAATGGATTTGATTTCTTTGGGAAAATGTCATTATTCCTACTGAGAGGTAACAAAGAGGCACACCTCATCAAAAGAAACTGCTGAATACCAGCATTTACCTTTTGTTAGCATTACTTTATTTTTTTATTAGGTTTTATTGCACTGAAACTGCTGGTAATTTTCTGTATGATCAACTTAATTTCCTGAGAGTGAAAACAGGGTTTCCTTACATGTTGCTTTAGAGGATGTGCCCTTTTTTATGATTTTTCATGCTTCAAAGATACCCCAGGGTAGTAGATACAGGAAGAAGAAACTGTCATTATTCCACCTGCCCTTGGCTGTACATTACAACAAACCCAGAATTTATGTCTCTGTGAAAATAACATCAGGTCCACTAAACACCACTTTCCTGCTATAGAGAAACACTCCAGGGGAAAAGAAGCTTAAAAATAAATGAGCAGATAGAGCAATACACCATAGAGGCTAATTTGTGGCACAGATTTCACAATTCTAACACAAGGCCACTAATTTGTTGGGCTTCCCTTGTCATATACCACATTTAACTGTTGCAACAACTAATTGATAGATAAGTAATTGCTTCTTCAAACCAAGATTCATTTAGGACCTTTAAATGTAATTATTACCATTATAAATTTCCATTTTCAGAATCCTATATTGTAGATCAGTATTTTTTCCAGCTTTTTAAGAACCACTAAATACTGTAACTCAGAAAATGTACCTTTCTCAGGCCAAGTGTTATCTGAACTATTACGTTTTTAAACAAACAAATGCTATGTATTGACATGATAGTCTAAAAGGTCAAATACTAGAAACTGTAACTTCCTAAATAACAAGTGGAGTGTTAAGGCATACCTTGTTCTACACAAATGAACAACAGAAGAGATAAGATGAAAATTATGTGTGCAGTACCACTACTGTGAAGCTGATGCTGAGCAGTACCCTCCTGTGGCTTTAGACATACATGAAGTGGTATGACTGTATTCCTCCAAGAAAACTTTAGGATTTGGTGACCACTAAGCAACTGTGAACAGACTGGTGTATCACCACATAAGTGACTTGTCCTAATTAAGAAACCAGGAGAAGTTTAATATGTGTATACAATGTTTGTACCAAGTTTACCAACCCATGTGTAACATAAGACTCAATGTGCTGAAGATGCTTTGTACTGAAATGTAGAAATAGGACCCTGAGGAAAGGAGTCTTACTCCTGAATTAAGCTAGAAGTGTTCATGAGGTGCAGGGGAAGGCATCCGACCTGCCAAATTGCCAATAGCATCTGTGAGAGGGAAAGTGGGACACAGAGATTTAGTGGGGGGAATAACTGCATTCTTTCCTGCTGGGGCTAAGGCATGTTTGTGTGGATAGGGAGACTCTGAAGGGAACTCGAGGACATCTGCATTTCACTGGGACCACATCCAAACAGCATCACTTCCAGCTACCCATGTTTAGCAGCTGGCTCAAATGCAGTTGGCTGGAGTTTATTCTGGGGAAAACAGATCCATGCTAGGAGGCAGGACATCTCCTGAAGTCATCTGCTGGCTTTACCTGTGGTGTCCTGGGATGCTTTCACAGCACAATTTCTTGTTTAAACAACTGGTCTATTCTTAGACAACACCATCATTTCAGTTACATGGTTTAATTACATAATTATCTGCATTGACATGCATTATAAAATTAGGTGCTGCAATTGCTGCATTAATAAACACCAACACAATTAAAAGTGTTTCCAGTACCAAAAAAGTATTTAGAAGAGGGACACAGATCTAGTCAACATGGACACAAGAAACAGTGGTAGATGAAGCCTGTGAACATCACAGCAAATTCAAAGACTGCTCCTTTTAATCAGTTCTGTATTTTGTTTCGGCACTAACAGGAATGACATAGCCGAAACTCATCTATCTTGGGTTAGGGCTTTAACTTTTTAAGGCAATCTCGTTGCCTGATCTGTTGGGCAAGGAGGATCAAATTAGTGAGTATCTATCAAAGAAAGCTGTGAAGAGTCATGAGTATCTACACAGGTGTGTGATTTCCTAGTAAGGGCTGACAGCAATTTT
Organism: Pezoporus wallicus; assembly: GCF_028554395.1. Classification (NCBI taxonomy): domain Eukaryota; kingdom Metazoa; phylum Chordata; class Aves; order Psittaciformes; family Psittacidae; genus Pezoporus; species Pezoporus wallicus. The sequence goes on from NW_026642654.1 coordinate 1,776,270, forward strand.
AGAGCATATCTTCTCAAGTGAAAGGGGACACAGGCATCTAGAAATAACTTGGCAATTGAATATACTTCTGTTGAAAGCTGCTAACAAGGTCCATATAAAAACTTACTTCAATTAATGAACGAAGAATTTTTAATTATTTTTAATAGCTTTGTTAACATGGAAATAATCCTCAATTAACTTTGATAAGCACTTCAAGGTGAACTGTAGTGCTGATTTACACTTCTGCTTACACTGCTGATTCTCTGGACTACAGGGAGATTTTATTTAAAGCTGCATTTTATTTAAAGCTGCATGTTCAGTTCCATGCAACCAGACAGACAAACTTCACAACTTCTTATACAGGTAGATTTCACACTAATCTCTTCTGAGAATGTTTTGTGTGTAATTCAGCAAAATGGCAAAACCTCCTCCAGTCAGTCTGAATCTCCTTGTGTTGATTACTTTCTCTTCTAAACCATATGTTTTTTCTCATTTTTTGTTTGTGACTGAATATAAAATTAAGATAACTAGCTGACTGTCATGCCAACTAGCAGTAAGTCATCTCAATTCAGCAATCAATTGGTTTGTTGGTGCAAACAGTCTATTCCTATGAGCCTTAATTAAACATGAAAATATGGAAATTTACTCTCATTGAAGAAAAAGAAAGTTATATCCCAAGGTACTGGAAACATTCAGACTACGATTAGTAGAAACCTGACTAGAATCTTAACTAATGACTACATGATAATAAAAACTGCATTTAACTTGGCAACAAAATGAGCTCCGAAATGTCTCTCTATACCACAGAACCCTGAAAACCACCTGACGTTTCATTACCTGCATAGCTATAACTATGCCTGACACTAGCAATAGCAATTTGCCATCTCAAAGTACCACAAGTAGATGGGGCAGACTGAGATGCAGCGCACGGCTGTAAGAGCCACAGTCCAGATTAATCAGACCCCTTTAATTTTTGGAGTATTCATACCCAGCTACAGTGACTCACAGCTGTCCATCTGGGAAGATCTAGAAGTACGTATCAGGTAATTTAATTTTCTGAAGGACAGATGAGTTCCCTGGAAGAAGAGGGGGAGAGGCAACGCTGAAGCATGACGTCAGAGACATCACATCAGGGTGAAGTGACTTGTTTCAAAGCACCAAGTTCCCATCCACACTTTATGAAACAAGAATGCTGTTTTCAGACGTGGGTACAAGTGAGATATTGGAAGCAGACTTTGATACTAGAGGAAAACACTTAATGTTTTAAAACAAAATACTTTAAAATAGCACTACAAGTGCTGGAACGAAGTGCCCTGGTTTCAAAGGTTCCTTCAGGAGCTGTGTAATACCAAACAGCTTTTTTATTTTAAACAAACAGAAATGTTTATAGTTCAAGAAATGTGACAAACTGAAGTCCCTGAAAGACTTTATTTGACTTTGTCTCAAGTTAACAAAAACACATGCTTACTTTAAGGATGATGCATTTTTCCAAATCAAAGTTACTGAAGACCTAAAATACAGGTTTCCACTAAGACACAGTCACAGTTTAACTATAGAGTGCAGACAGATCACAGTGTAGATCTAGAGTAGCCATTTGATTAAAGTCTGGACAAAAGTGACATTCTATAGTGTGTACGTGTGACCTTAGGAAGTCATTCCCAAGCCATTCTGTAGGAAAAAAAACCCTCTCACTCGAAGTAAAATGAGGGTCATTTATGTTTTGACCTATGAAAGAATTTCAGCCCTGACCCTGCCAAAAACATCAAGCAAGTGGTTTAACCTTTTTGTATCTCAACTGTCTATACGTAATACAGAAACTATATGCTCCATTCATGGCTATTTTATTTATACTGCAAGGGAAGGGAATATCTTTGAAAAAAGTACAGTCGGTATCATCACTCCTTCACTCCACTGTACATCCTCAATGATTTTCACTGGCTTTGAGAACACTTTTTTTTTTGTGATGGGAAATAAAGCACTGAGGTGGTGTGAAGGGAACCGGGAAATATGAAGTTTCAGGAGAAAAACAGCCCAAACCACTTTTTAAGACAGGTTGGGTAAAGGGTGTGAACCACCAATCAGTTTTGACAACTGCTCTGAGGACTAAATTGGTAAAATAAGCATTGTTACAGCAAATATTAGACCTGAAAACTGTAACAGCCGTGGGACTTGGGTTAACAATGGCTCTCTTCCTCCTGCATTACCCTTCAGAGAAATCATAAATGTATTAGTGAATCCAGTGTTTTGCTACAGAAATAATTACAACGTCCCTCGAGCTTGGAAGGTTGGACTGAATGAGCCCCAGTTGTCCCTTCCAATCTCAGCCATTCTCTGATTTTGTGATCCCAAATTCATTGTTTTGCTTTCTCCAAGGAATCCAACACAGAGCAAAGCTGAGCTGTAAATGAACAAGATCTATAAAATACATAACAGGTTTTGGAACTGGTAAGTATCCTTCAAAATAAAAGATGAAGTAAAAGTAATTTGCACATTATTGTTGGAAAATTTACACAGCCCAGATTCTTTGATCAGGCTATGTTGGAAAGTAGGGCAGGCATGTAGATGGTGAGATTTTTGAGCATTCCAGGCTGGATCATCTTGCCCTGGCTGCACATACTCTCTTCAATGGTTTGGACTTGATGTTAGAATGCCTCCAGGAACCACATATAACCACAGAACTACAGAACTACTCAATACTTAATAATAATTAGAGGTTTGGACTAAACCTTCACATCCCCACGCATCTGCTGATCTTGTAAGCTGTGGTGATGCCTTTGAATAGTCGGTCTGCTTTCTGGATTCATGTGACCATCATTCCTGCCTCTCACAGAGAGGGTGTCAGCATATGTTACCGAATTGTTCAAGCATCAGGAAGATTTATCCCCCTAGCCTGGACACTCCACAAGCTGCTATTCGTAGCAATTAAGATTTAGCTATTTAGATTTAATCTCTTAGAATTGCCTGACCTCCTCATTCTCTAGATTTAGTCTCCAGAGATCGTCTGGAGGATATGGGCCATTATGTGCTCTGCAACAGAAGCAAACAAAAATATATTTTAGCCTTTAAAATTAGCCACTAGCCATAATGCTGCAAAAACAAAAGGACTTGTCCTTCTTTGCCTCTGATACTGTTTTTTTTTACTAACTTCTCACCGCTCATCCAATACAGACTTAGGTTTTGAGGAACTGCTGCCTTTAAATGACAGCTAGCTATGTGTATGTTCTTTACACGTGATGAGAGAAGCTCTTCAGACTCTCGATCCAGCTGGTAGGACTGGACATTAACAGAGTTTGCACCAGACTTCACAGGATTAAGGTCACATGATGATAAACAATTTCAAGAGCCCAGTACAGTCCTAAGTGCTTAAATAAGGATCAGGAATAAAACTCTCATTAGCTTCAGTGAGATTATGATTTCAATTTAACTGACTCCATTTTACCTTGTTAAAGGCTCTTAGTATGCAGTGTTGCGATTTACAACCAGAGTTTTCAGAACAGTTTGATACCCACCATGCTGGTCCCCTAAAAAGCAGGTTTAATTTTACTGTGTAGCTTAAATGAAAATCCATGTTTATTTACTGAATTTTATTTTTCAGTATGGTTGCTGATCTGTTTGCTAAAAGGTTTTTAAAGATGTTCCTTAAAATGATATTAAGTCCAGCCATTATTTTTTCCACTAACAGCACAAAGACAGAAATGCAGTAGAAGAGCATGTTGCCAGTATCCTCCCCTTCCTCAGATTATTCAAAATCAGTTTCAAAGTTAACAGTGCCTTACGGGTTTTTTGATTTTGAATTTATATTTAAGAAACATTCTGACCCTTTGTTTTAAAATTCATCCAGCACAATCTAGCATCTGTTTGAAACATATAATAAGCCTCTTATGTGGTTTTCTAGTAGACCTGCATTTTGGCACAGCACCTGCCTATTCAAGTTTATGAGAAGGAGGAATAATGGCAAAAGCAGTTTTTCATGGAAAATATCCAGACAACAAGATGAAGCCTTTTTTTTTTTCTTTTTTTAACCAAGTCCTGCATTAAAAGCAATTGCAATCTTTTTTGTTTTTAAAGTTATCAGAACCCAATTTTAATACAGCTTTGGAACACTAAATATCCTGAAAAGCACTCCCTTGTGATAATGATGGACCGCAAATACATTTGCTTTTCAGCATACTGCCTTTTGGATTCTACTGCATTAATTTTCCTTTAACTTTCACTGCACTTCTGGTGAAAGGTTTTTTTATTCCTTAGGAGCATTTGTTGCTAATGATTTTACTGTAATTGTCTCAAATGTGTAGATTTGCAATAAGTGCTTAAGGAATACATTAAGAATGTCTGTCTCATAGATAGTTCTACAAACTCCCCCAAAAGCAGAACTTCCACTGTGCCAATAATGTTACTGTTAGGTTTTTCTAGCCTCTATCTGCCTATCTACATGTGTGGTGCTTCTTGTAGAGCAACCCTGTAATGTCCCTGGATCAGAGCTATTTGTCGCTTTACTTTTTTTTTTGTCTGATTGTCTCCAACCTAACTATAATAGTTCCATTATTCTGAATCAGTCTTAAAAATTCAGTAACATAGCAGCACTATTGACCTGTTTAAGGATTTTTAGAGGCATGTTTATAAATAGATGTATATGATGTTTTCTGTGCTGTTCTCAAATTTAGGTGGTGCATCCAACAAACATACTGTCATGTTGTCCAGAAAGACGGCTAGCACCCCAGATGTCATCTTCTGGAAGGCATCAACAGCATGGGCTAAAATCACTGTATGAGCAGATATGTCAATATTTCGGATAATCTGCATGATTTCAAAACATGCTGTAGCACTTTAGCAATACAGGATTGGTATAACTATTAACTGCTATAACATTCCTAAAAAGTGCTCCTATTATAGGGAGAACTTCAGTGGCCAAACCACACTCATAAAACCAGCACAGCTCTTCCAGTTCATAGAAATGATCCCAGGAAAATCAGTTTCTGCCAGTGCAACTGCATCTATATTAGACACATCTGTAAACACAGCTGTGCTGTTCTGGAATCCCAGTTCTTCACAGCCACTGAAAGCCTGAAATCCAGTTCTAACCTAACATTTTGAGGAGCTTTGTGCCATCTTTAGAAAAATGCTAGTCTGCCTTGAAAATCTGGATAGAGAAAAAGAGGCTGCAAATATACACACTTAAATTTCAATGGATTTTTGAGATTCTTTTGTTCTATGCATATTAAATGAAAGACTAAAAATCAATTCCCTTCAAGGCAGGAAATGTGAGATAAAAGCCAAAAATATGACAAACCATTTAATTGTAATTCATCAAATAGCGTTATTACTTTTTTCATTTAAGCGTTATATATAAAATACCAAAACATACCTAAATAATAGATGTGCAATAAATTCACAAAGTCAATGACTTTATTTAATTCTAGCATTACATCTTGATCACTCCTAACCCTACCCTTCCAGTTAAAGGACCACTGGTGCTTGTTTTTGTCATTAATCCAGAGGATATGCTTTTCATGTTCAGTGACCCAGTTCCAAGAAGTATCACAATATAGAAGTCTATTTTTCCCTTAATAAACATGCATAATTCCTGTGAATATTAGCATTGATTATACACACTTACACACTCTAGGGCATATTCATCCAAATTCAGTGAACTGAAAAGACCTGAAGGAAAATGTATCTGGCCCTCTAGACTGCAAGAAACCCTAAAGAATGATAGGAACAGTCCAAAATGCTTTATTGGCATATTTTATTTTAATGACACTTCTGAATATTAACTCCTTCAGCTCTCTGCCCGCAATATGAATGATGTTATATGTAAGCTAAAAGAATTATGGGCTTTTTAGGATAGAAATATGGAAAATGAAGACAGCAAGCAAGGATTAAGCTTAATGGTTACGATATTCTCTTTGAAGACGGAAACTGTAGGTTCCAGCCTGTCCAATGATATTTCCTAAAGAAAAAGAGGTGAATTGGGATATTGCCAGCAGCCCAGGTGGGCATCTCTCATCACAGGTAGAGCAATGAGAGGGTGAGCAGTGCAGACTCAGACTCCTTACAAGGACATAATAATGGATTCAGAGTTTTCTACAGCTTGATGAGTATTTAAACCACTGTAGTAAAGGTAATGCACAAACATTGTCTTTGTTACTTAAGAGAGAAAGTAAAAGGACTTGAGTGACTTGGGCTTGCTTTGACTTCTAATGCCCTAGATAGTTCTCTGCAGGAGAGATTTGGAAGATACAACTCCCAGTATGAAAATACATGTGTATATACCCTGGAGAAATGTAGAACTTAATATAAATTCTTGTCCCAAGCATCACCTGATGGGTTTGCATTGGCACACTTGTTTACAATATGCTGGCTGGAGTTCCAGCTTCCCCAGAATGGTATCCACAAATTTCTCCCCCTCCCATACTCTGTGCAGACTGTTGAGACAGCTAACTCAGTGTTTCAGCATTTAGGTCTCATTTTGGCTCTGGGTTGACAGTACATAAACAATTCTTCAATAAACTGTTTCAAAAACTGCTGAATCATTCACCTCATTCAGCACCATGGAGGGAAACATGAGCACTAACAGCTTGCCACAGATTCCGGATCCCAAGAACTGATTGCAGACAATGCTAAATATGAAGCAGTATAACATATATTCCTGCCTATTGGCTGCTTATTTAAAAGAGGTGTTCTTGGCTAAATGTTTTTATAGACACTTGCAGTAAAGGTGCTGCAAATAATTATTCTGTAGAGCCCAATTGTGTAACTGCTATTATTTTAAGCGCTGAATGATTTGAATAATGGAAATTTCAATAGCAAAGGCTTCCAAGCCAAGCTAGAGTGATTTCCCCTTCAGTCAATACAGCTTTCATCTACGTCAGTAAACAGCACAGTACAACTGATGCAAATACATGGAGTGGAAGAGTTAGTGTTGAGGACTTGACATCCATATCATACGTTGTGGGTGTTTTACTTCAGACTAACTCCAGCTTATTAGCTGACATTAAATACAGTGATACATTAGGTGCAAATTTAATAAAAAAAAAGGCAGTTTCTGTGCCCTAAGATTGTGCACCCCACTCTGTAATTACAACGGAGGAGAAGTGGAGTTAACCAGGAAATTCGCCTCACAACACTGCTCCTGATATAATCTAAAAATGTTTTTTTCTCTTTAAGCCGAAGATGTTTTCTACTGTGCGTGAGTAAAAGAGCTTTCTTTGCATCTTAGTTAGATGACCAACACCCTTTTATGAATACACATGAAAGTGCACTACACAAATATCATGAACAAAGAAACAATGTCATCTTAATAAATCTGAATTGAAGGTAAGTCCTATATTTGTTTTCCAAATATCCTGATTTATGGAAATCTTCAATAAAACCCAATTTAGACCAACAGATAAATGTCATCCCTCCCAACTCTAAGTTCACATAGAGGAATGACTAATCAATACATGCTTCATATATTTTCCTACTGAATATGCATTAAAGGAATTGAAATGCTGTAAAAGTAATCGTAATGACTGGGGTCTCCTGCTGGTGGCTCCTCCTTGAAAGATCAGATTTCTCATGTGGGGTTTTCTCTGCAGCCTGAAGCCAAGGCAGGCAGAACGTCCTCATTGGAGAAGTCACCACCACAGCCAGCTCTCAGGTTATCAGCTCCTCAAAGAGCCTAGGGCCATAATTTCACAAGCATTTCTATGACAGAATAAGAAGTAAAGCTTTGGATTTACTACAGCTAATTGTATTTGTCCTCTGCAAAATTAGTATTTTGCTCTGCATATAAACATTATACACAGAATGACAATAAACTGGACTAAATATATGACAGTACCATTACAGAGTAAGCCTCAAAACCCGTAACTACCAAAGCAAGGGAGACAATCTTATTTGATGTGCATATCTAAAAATGTGTGAGGCCATAAAACTAAAACCTAGATATTGCAGATTAGTAACACTACAGCGCTGTCTCCAAATTTCAAGATCAAAATACTGCTGTGCTCTTCAGAGTATTTTTTGCATTACCATTTCTGCAAACAGGATATTGAATTTACACTCTGCTATTTCTTTATGAGGAAAGTGTCTTGTGAAATACCTGGGAATACTTCAAACACCCCTTTGAAGGGAGAAAGTCCTAACATTTTCAAGCTATAAGAAGATGCGTTTCCCACAGCACACAAAATCATTAAAAAAATAATAAAATAGTTTACTATGATGTGCCAAAAAGAATATAATGATTTCTAAGTTAAACACTTGATCTATCTCATTAGGAATCCGTATTTTGTGAAGAGCATTTACTTTCCACAGAAACATATATAAGAAATTATTAGATGTCTGATCTTGCTGGATGTGCACTGTTTGAAACAGAAGCTATACGTTGTCGGTCAATAACAAACACTACCTTCAGGCACTGGAAATTCTTTCATCTGAAAATAACACTCATTACAAAGTCAGCCATTTCTTAAAAAAAGAATCATGAGGCAATATCTTGAGCCATAAACATTAAGACAGAAGCTTATTTATGTAAGCTGGAGTCAGCAGATTTTGTTAGACCATTCAATAGAAGGAAAAAGGGGGTAGGTAATAATTTGCAGAAGGATCTGGTTCAAGGCTGAAGAAATTTAGGAAAGGACTGCAGCATGCATTTAAGGGAAAAGACAGTCCCATCTGTCTGCAGAAATTGTCAGTGGGCTTAATATTAACTGCTGCATTTGAAAGGCTTTTTAATTTTTATTCAGCCTCACACTGTATTTATGAACCGTTTTGATCCTGATGTTCATCACTGCCATCCAATATTTTAACTAATTAAAAGTACTTTGAAGTCTCTGACCTTTAGGCAGGCACTCGATTCTGAATTAAAATATAATCATCTTTGTAACATGAATACACTCCTTATACTATCCCCATGCTCTTCTTGTTAGAGAATAAATACATAATAAATGTAAGGAAAAGACTACAATGAACTTGATAAAATAACAAAAAATAAGAAGAAAATAGACTGAGAAGCCTGGTTTTCCTTTCCTATATAGCAAAGACAAAGAGACAGCAGGGAAAAAATAAAAGCAATACTTAGGATTTACAGAAAGAAATCCTTTCTGCAGAGTGCATAATGCATCTGCAGGACATACTGTCATGGAATTTCAACACTTTTTCTGAAACCAAAAGGGCAGCTTTTCATATGAGTAGGTAAAGCAATCACAGGCTTATATTCCAGCAGTATCACACAGGTACGGTGCTGTTTATTGAACAGGATCATCTTTAAAGGTGAAAGAAGGCCATAAACTACAGAATGTAGAGAATATGTTTCTTGTGTGTAAATCACAGCTTCTCTAAACTTTTGGTTCTGACCACTGGAGCTACATGAATTGCTGGTGTGATGAGCACTTTCTGTTTATCTCCTGGTCTTCACCATTGCTTCTTCTAGCAAAGGTACTCTTTAGTCCAAGTGACTAGCAGCTCTTGACCACATTACTTAGCAACCTTCTACAGCCAAATAATAGGAACTTAATAAACAACTTACTTTTACGTAGAGCTGTTGAAACTCCTCAAGGTTCAGTCTACCACTTGGACAGTCCTTTAGAAATCCTTTGTACCACTGTTTTAGCTCATGTTCATTGAACTCCGTGCTCTTCACCAGATCTTCCATCACCTCAGGGGCCAGCTTGCTATTCTGTTTCCCCATTCTGCCTTAAGAAGAAAAAAAATAATACGGTTAGCCAAATTGCTGTGTACATTTTAAACTGGAATTAGTGACAAAGCTTGAACTCATCACTTGTTTCATACTCACTGCTGCTTTTAGTCAAGCACAACTTGACAATTCAATAGTGAACAGGAACCTAAGCTATGCTTGAATATGAGAGGCTAAAAACAATGTAAAAGATAACATTCTTCTTTCCCTTAGAAGTTTTAAGGCCTAGACAGACTGCTCATTTGCCTTCAAATTACGTAATTTCTAGCTTTTCTTCACCCTAAGGCTGAAAAAGAGTATTTAACTTTTTATTTGAATTTAGCAATTTTTTTTCACAGATTTAGGCACGTCCACGATTTTCTATTATACTTTGTCTTGCAAATCTCTTCTGATACGACATCTATGTTAGCAGCTATTTCTCACAAGTAGGCGGCCATGGAAAGACAGGCTTCTAATGTCAGCACCAGGTGTTCCACTGGGAGGAAGGAAAGTGAGAGGCCACACACTTGGTCTCAAAAAATGGTTAAACCGAACTGGAAAATAAATGTAATTCTTATACGTATGCACATACATATGTATATATGCAGACATGTACATGTATGTGTGTATGTCAATGTATGTGTATGTATATATTTACTGCACAATGATACACAATAAATGGTTTATATTTAAACACTGTTAACTCTGAAGATATCCACATTTGTTATTTACATTTTGCATACACACTTATAAATATTAAACATAAACCACAAAGAAATACAAAATAAGCATGTGCATATAGATACGTAATTTCAGTACTGTTCACGTTGGCCCTTTGAGATATTTCCAGGTCCTCTGACATTTGACCAAGTATGTCCTTTGAGAGGATTTCTGAGAAATCATTTTCTTTAACTTTTTCTACTTTACTACAGTTTGTTTCACGACAGGAGATGTCTTTCAGTTGTTTTTTAATCAGATGACAGACAGTACTTAACTTGTCCTGTACAGAACTGCAAAATGATAATTTCTTTCCTAAGCCTAGCTTAGCATTTCCATTTTTATCTCCAGTATAGCATGTCTCTAATGACAGCACCACACTGAATGCACTGATTTTTAGTCCATATCACCACCCATTTCTGACACTAATTTACCGCTTTTGTCACATTCCCCTATTTTGAAGGGGAAGCTTTTTTCTCAAAAGGACATACTTTGCTCTGTTCCAACAAATCAATGTATTTATACAATTTCCTTATTTTTTCCTTTGCACTTGAGCAAGTGCAAAGTTAAACATTCTTTCTGGTCCATGCGTGGCCAACACATCCTCTGATGCCATACCACCAGCAGCATCATATTTCCTCCTGAAACACGTCATGGTTCCCCCTCTCTTTTGGCTATGGTCCTCCCCAGTCTGTCCTCACCTCCTCCCACACCCCCCAGCCCACCAAGACAACCAGGGCTGGCAGCAAACCTCTTTGCCAAGACAGCACACAACTTGGCCACACAAACAGTCCCGACACCCAGAAGGAAGATGTCTTTCGTCAAAGCATTCACTGGTACAAATCTGGGAGATTTGAACATTGGAAAGTACAAAATACCACAAACCATCAGGCTAGGAACTCCAGCCAGATATGTGTCCATGCCTTCGGGACACTGCTGTTAGACAAGTGCAATGTGCTGTGCACAGATGTAACTGGAAGTGGGAGTGAGCCGCCATTACCTGGGGTGCCTCCAGCAAGCAGATCTTCCTTCACCAGGCTCTGCACATTCTCCTTGTACCAATGCTGCAGAATGCCACAAGTGCTCTATTGCTCAAGGCCCTGTATCTTCTCTGAACCCACTGCAAGCACTCACTGAGCTGCAAATTAATGGCAACACACTACTTGCTCTGAACTTACTTTGAAGCTTTGCCAAGCTCCCATCCATGTTTTGGTAAACAGTACAAATATGGGGGAGTCTAACCTTTCAGGTAATTTCCATGGCCTAATTGTAAACATAGATGTCCAGAAATTAGCCATTTTAAATAAATGCTGGGTTTGCAATTTATATTATTTAGAACAATTGCCCCAGCTTTATCCTTGGAATCCCCACTTCTCACGTATGGCGCTGGCCTAATTTGGCATAGTCTGTATTTAAATTTCATGGAGACTAAAGTATACTTAGTTATTTCTTTAGCTCTAACTCAGATGGCTTTTTAAGTAAATAGACTATTTCAATAGACTATTTTATTTGTTCTGATCTTTAAGGGGTCTGTTTATTTCCCCTTTTTTCTTTTTTCTACTTTAAACTGTTACCTTTTGCAGTCATCAGATGCTTTACTTAGGACCCAGAGGATCCTTAAAGATTCTCATCAATTATAGTAACTACCTTAGGTAGATTCATAAGGCATCTTCTGGCTGTCTTACTTTAGCCAAGTGTGCTTTTACTTGACTTTTTTCACCTGGATTCTTATCCCCATTAATATCTAATTCAACAACACTTGCACATGAAAAGAAGCATCTTCAACAGGCAAAAAATCCAGTTGTTTTGACTGACAAATTTTCTGTAATAGCAACATTTTCCTGTATTTATCATGTCAGCTTTACAGCCCTTGGACTTGACACTACACAGACGTGGAAGTAGAAGGAACCTACAATCTCAGCACCACCCTCCAAAGGTACCTATGCTGTTTTCAGTAGTGTTGACACAAAACATCATAGAAAACGGAGTGAGTCTGCACAAATGCAAGAATACATGAATAAAGAACTGGATAAACATATCCACGCATAACCTTTATTATCAGATCTGGAGAAACAAGACACCAATTTTCTGCCTCTGTGATACAGGTCTACTTTTGGTCAGCTGCTTGTTCTGCCATGGGCTGTCCAATAAATCACAAACAGCTTCCAGCCAGCCCTGATGTACCTCACCATATAATAGCCTCCAGCAAATGAAAACCGCAGTTTACATCTTGATAAAGCACTTTCAAAAACTAATTTTTTTTCCACAGAACCAAACCAATATTTGAGGAAGGCATAATTTGGGACTGCTGGATTCCGTACTCTTACTCGCTGCTGCAGCACAGCACGGTGCATAATCTGTCAGGATCTGTTTGAGACAAGGGACTGAACAAACTGACCAAGCTGGTCACAATGCCTTCCTGTAATTAGAGGCACTCATTCTTTCGTCTCGCTTTAAAGTTCTTTTCTCATGGAACTGAATTACAATCTGCAAGAAAGCTCAAGAGTGTCATATAATTATCAAATATAAACTCACACTTCTGGCATTGGGAAATCTGTCTTATTTGGGAATAAAAACTCAAATACATAGATTATCTAGTTAATCATATTCTAACATCTTCTAGAGTTTCACTGAATTGCTTATTATTATTGAAAAAGTACAATCACCCATTAGCAATAAGTATGCCACTGCCAACACATCTAATTTTCTAAAATTAAAAATATTTTTAATTAACTTATAATCATGGTTTCCCAAACATGTTTTTTCCTTGTGAAAAATCTATGAATAAGCATTAGGAAAAGACAGGAGAGAACAGCTGCACAATCACTAAGTTTTCAAGAGGTCAGTCATTTCTTTGTTTAATAAATGTTATTCTTTTAAACTATAAATTTTCTTCCAACTTCCATTTTTCCTAACATACAATGTGACAATCCAAGCACTGTTACTCATCTGTTTTCTGGTTGACAAAAATCATGAAAGGGAACACACCCCACCAAATAGCAGCATACTTTGATTCCAAACCATCATGGGGAAGAGATCTATGATAAACAAGGAGCCATAGTACATGGGTTGCACTTGGCACCAGTAAAGGTGTCAAGTCTGTTCCAAATGAGCATACTCTGGCAGAAGAATGCTTATTAATACTAGAAAGGGGAACAAAATCCAAATTAGAGATTAAGAAAACCACTAAAACTCTATTGATGTGCCACAAGTAGCAACAGCAATGAAGGTTTAGTTTTAAAACACATTCTTTTGGCTGAAATGCTGCAAAGGGGCTGTCAGCTACCCAAAGAAAGAAGCTTTTCAGAAATGCTCAGTACAGTAGTACTTCAATACTTCATTAACACTTTAACTGCTGCTTTTACACACTCATAGGAAGGTCAGATTTAAAAGATGGAGTTTTATTAAACAACCGACCCCCAACCTGCAGGAGTCCAGGCTGTGCCAGCAGCAGGCAGGGACGATATGAGGCCATATTTGCTTGCTCTTTGCCCCTCTGGGCCTCAGGAGGTCCATGAACAGCCCACCTGGGAAGCAGGAAAGGGCTTCAGCAGCTACTGAAAGTCACTCAAAATGACTGAGCAGCATGGCTAAGCAAACTGTTTTTATATGATTTACTGGGGACTTTGAAGGTAATGGGCATTCTGTCACATGCAGAAGACAGTTCCTCCAGTTTTAAGACCATACAAAGTTTTAAAGCCAGTTTTCCCTGTTTGATACCCCTCCTGCAATGCCATCATGTGTCCCACACGTGGTGTTTCAAAAGCTCTTCACTCTCCACACAATCTTCATCCAAACTTCCTGGCCAATGTGAAGGTTTTTTCCTGCAATATTTGAAAGCAATTCCTGCACAGAATTATTAGGTCTGCCTCTCCCACTTGGCTTGCCAGTACTAAACTGGCAGTGTGAGTACAGTTTTACAAATCAGAATTTTATTAAAGACATAACAAGAAGGAGGGACACGGGGAGAAGTTAAATTTCAATAGCAAAACATGACACTTACAGAAGCTTGTCTGCTGTTCAATGATTTCAAAACACCCCCAAAATGTTGCCCATGCAGCTCCATTCCCACCTGTTTCCTTCTTCCCCTCTGCTCCGCTTTGCCCTCCTCAGCAAGCGTTCAATGGTCAGAGGGACCAAGTACAAATGTAAATCCAGCTGTTCCTAAGGAAGTAAACTGAGTGCTGCTGAAGATCACGTATTTGTGCTGAAAAAAGAACCATATCCCTTTGAGAAGACAGCACCAACAACGACCAACCATATCCCTAAAATCCAGTTTTGCGTCATTTTGCTTGCTTTCCTTAAACTCAATGATATAAAACCATTTCATTTTCAAGTTGCATTAGAAAATGTGTTGCCAGGTTGTGATCCTTCCCCTCTACTCAGCACTGCTGCAACAAATCTGGAGTTCACCAGAGAAGTGATGAAGGGACTGAAGCATCTATCACACAAGGAAAGACTGACAGACTGTGGCTGTTCAGCTTGGAGAAGACTCAAGAGGTCTTACCAATGTGTGTCTAAATACCCAACAGGGTAGACAAAGACTGCAGAGCCAGTGGTACACAGAGACAAGAGGCACGAACTGAAATTCAAGAAACTGTATCTGATTGTGAGTAAACACTTTTTTATCATGCAGGTGATGAAACGCTGGAACAGGTTATCCAGAAATGTTGTGTACCTGCCATCCTTGAAGATACTCAATGACCAACTGGACACAGCTCTGAGCAATCATCGCCAGCTGCCCCCTGCCTGATCAAGGGGTTAGACTAGAGCATCTCTGGAAGCTCCCTCCAACCTCAGTGACTCTGTGAAACACTCAGGGGAAGAAAATGGGGCAGCCATACCACCTAATGTTTTGTATCCATAGTAGCTGTCTAGTTTCACTAAATTCCCTCCATGGGTAGCTGAGAGAAAAAGGGCTCATCTCAAGGAACACTTGGAAAAGATATGCTGGTGGCTGCAGTCACCTCCCTCTCATCACTGACTCCAAGAGTGCAGGGACATTCACCCTATGTCCCCGCACACAAGCACCTAACTGAATAGGGCTACCATTACAGATAGGTAAGAGACCATTTATCTCAGTATATTTTGGTTGCTTTGACACCTGCCCATGTTCATGCTCTTGTTTTCGCAGCAGTCCTGCATGAGCTGCAGGGGGTAGTCAACCAACATCTCTGCAGCCTCATGAGGTCTCTGCATTAAATGAGTTTGCTTGTATGGTGCATGTTTTTGTTGCTCTTCCTTGGCTCTGGGAAATGGGAACGAGTCATGTGGACTATGCCAGAAGCAAATGACAACACTCACTCTGCCAGCTCAGCTGTGCTGGCAGGCACTCATTAGGTTGGAAGGAAAGCTGTGTTTCATCTCCACCCCTCTGCCCACTCCCAGCCTACAAGCTCCCACAAGAACGTGCTGAGGCCTGGGGATAACATGTGAAAACCAGGCACTGAACAGGCACGTGGTGGGTGTCTTTCCAATCTTTGACACAATACAAATCTATGAACAGTACATTAAACACTGTATAGACTGCAACATAGATACAAATATAGGGGTAACAAACCCCCAAACAATTAAATGCTAGGAAAGCAGACAACTATGTCTATAATCTACAAAACCAGAATAATCTCCATGCTATTTTTGAGCAGCCTATTTATCAAATTTCCAGCTATGTGCTGATAACTGTAACTCCTGACAGCTCCTAGCATTGCTCCTTTCTCCTCAGGCTACTTCTGACACTGCTTTTTCTCTACTAATGTGAGCATGAAGCATAACTAGAAGCAGGCTATCAATCCACACAGATGCCTCATTCTTTCAAATACACTTACTGTTTCATAGAAGGGCTGGAGCACTTCTGATATGAAGACAGGCTGAGAGTTGGGGTTTTTCAGCCTGGAGAAGAGAAAGCTCCAGGGAGATCTTGTTGAGGCCTTTCAATACTTAAAGTGAGATTTTAAGAAAGGCTGAGAAAGACTTTTAGTAAAGAGCACTTAAAAAAAAGATGGAAAGCGACTTTTCACCATGGGCTACAGTAATAGGACAAGGGGCAATGTTTTTAAACTGAAAAAAAAAAGTAATTTATATTGAATACAGGGAGCACATTTTTTACAGTAAGGGTGGTGAGAAACTGACACAGGTTGCCCAGAGATGGAAGATGCTCCATCCCTGGAAGTGTTCAAGGCCAGGTTCGGTGGGGCTCTGAGTAACCTGATCTACTGAAAGACAACCCTGCCCATGGCAGGGAGATTGGATTAGATGATTTTTAAAGGTCCCTTCCAACCCAAACCATTCTGTGATTCTAAGATAAGGATTTTTGTGTGTATGTTTGTGTAACACCATACTGAAGTTAGAAGCAGTCATAATTTATTGCTGACATTATAAACCTCAAACTAAGGGTGAAACAAACAGGCTAGGTTCTGATTTATATTACACCACAGAAAAAACCTGGAAGAAATCCAGTGATTTCAGATACTTTACCGGCTTTACCAAAGATCAGATTCAGGCCTGCAATCTCTCCGTGTAAAAGAAATGGGGAAAAATAGAGAGTAATAACATTAAGGAATGCAATTATCCAACTGAACTGAATAATAAATGGAGAAAAGAGGTTTAAGCAAAAGAAGAGAGATATATTTTTAAATTTTATTTGCAATGAGATGGATATTCAATTAGATTCAAGCAATAAAAAAACATCTGAAAGGGTAAAAGCTGTGTAGGAGGATGATCTAACATAACAACAACTGGTATGTAGGTTTTTTTTTCTCTAGGTGACTAAGAAGCAAAAATTGGATTTATTTCATTAAAAGTGAGGATTTCTGTCGAGTCTGGAATAAAAAGAAAAGGGAGTTCTCCACAGTTTCAACATGAAAATCAAGGGCAGTGCCAGACTCAGGAGTAGCTCCACTGCTGATGCACCCCTGTAGGTCACAGTAGTAGGGCTCTATTCAAAGCCCAGTGCTGAAGATGACAGCTTGGGTAAAAGCTAATTTGCGGACATGTGGCCTGAAGTACACCACAGGGTCTTATTTCTGCCCACTCTGCTCAATTGCTTACATGTCATAGCTGGTTTTCCTCCTTTGAAAGTAGACAGAGAGGAGGTACGTAGCATAAAGCAAAGACTTAAGTGGGTTGTCCAACAAGACCCAACTGCTCGGAAGAGCTTTGAGGCTCTGTCACTTAGCATTAGACTTTGAGAGACAGGGAAAATTCCCTCTTTTGCTTGCTCTTTCTCTCAGTCTGTTTTTACACTACAAGGAGAGTATCCATATTGCGACAGAAAGCTTAGGCTCTGAATGATCAGAAATCACCGTATGTTAGAGATTGGAAGGGACCTCGAAAGATCATCTCCTTAAGAAAATTTTTGCTTTCTCCTTCACTCTGTTACTTGGTTTTGTTGCATGCCATAACTCAAACTTGCTTGGTTTTGGTTTAGGTTGTTTTGATTTTTTATGTCCACTTCTCTAATATTTTGACAGAATTTGGTGACTTATATGCTCTGGAGAATTTAGTGACTAATTTCTGAAGAGAACAACATGCTTGTTAATGCTAAGTGCCAGACAAATATGTAAGTACCTCTGGTGCCACAGTTTCATTTTACTATTGGCCAAGCTTCTATCAGCTGTGGTGATCAGTAGGTTAACAAGGAGGTGTGAATTGAGGAAGAAGCCTTATTTTTCAGCAGTGAAATGAGTATTTTCTTCACCAGTCTATCTTCTTCAATTCTGTCCTCATAAAGATTTTAAAATGCATGCAGAATATTTACTGGACCTTTCTGTAATAATTCATATGCTGAATACCATTCCAATCACCCAATTATCCAGAATGCTCCAGCACCAGAGCCTTGATTCCAGGGACTACTTTGCTATATAACTTCACCCAGTAAAACAGGTTTCGTTTTTTTCCTAAGATTATATTCTAGAACATGGTTTCCAATATGCTTTCCCTCATGAGATGCCCTGATGTGTTAACAGAGAAATCCAAAACCTCCTGGACATCACTCCAGTGAAGTTCACTCTAGTTCAGGGTGGCCAGTGGAACAAGTTACATGGCAGCACTAATGGTCACTTTCCAAGTCTTACATATCAAAAGAGTGGCTTATTCAATTCTAGGTATTTCAGTATTTCACCTCTTCTGGGGCAGCTGCTGCAAACACCTTTTTAGAGGGGGAAGACTGACAGGGCATGCCTGAACATTACAGTTTCCCTGAGTGGGTTCCAATCTTCTTCTGGAACAATAGGGTAACATTTATGTAGACTGTAAACATCCATCTAGGGTTTTTAATGCCAAACTATATTATTTCCTCTGTCTGCAATATATATATATTTTGTACATAACCAGTTGTAGAGACTAAAGTTAATTAAAATGTTGTTCTTCTTTGAGATGGTCATGCTTGGGGATAAGAGTTTTTAGATTTTAGCCACTGCCTTGACCACATTTACATATACACACCTTTTTTTTTTTCCTTAGTTTTCCTTTGGTTTTAAATATTCATTTATTCTGTTGTAGTTGCCTATAAAAATTAATACATACTTTCTCTCCACTTTCTCCACTTATATTACAGGAGATCTTATTTGCTATCAGTTTGTTCTATTGTTAGTCTGAAATGTCATAGTACTCTTATGTTTGATATGTGAAAAGCCAAATTCTCTAAGCTGCTGTGTTTACCAAGAGGTCCTTTTATTGCTCACCTTCCAGCCTTATTCTGAGTTTGAATCCATCACATCCCCTTTTTATGACCATAAGTCACTGGGGCTTTACTTAATGGTACAAAATTCACTCTTCATTTTTATCTATATTCCTCATCACAGCACTTAAACAACACTGCCCTACTTTTCTGAAAAGGTGGATTAACCACATCAAACATTAGCTGTTTCAAAAGTCATTTGTCTTTGGTCCTTCTGCAGCCAATGGAGATGGCAGAAGTGATTTCTGAGTGATTCACCCAATGCAGAGAGAGATGCCTGGAAGAGGCAGGATGAATACATGCATACTTATTTTAAGACAGGATGAATCACCTTCTGCAAATGTCTCTTTCTTTCTGCTGCTTGTAGAGGCAGCGTTGTACTTTCTTAGATCTGACTGGATTTCTAAATGCTTAAAGTGAAGCAAGAAAAATCCTACCTTGCTAATTGACAGTGGATAACCTAGAATCAAAATGCCATTCATGATCTCATTAAGAAACACACAGATTTGCCAAGGTTGATTGTTAATCCTATGTACTGCAATCTTTATTCAGATGTCATTAATGCCATTCCAAGCGCAAATGCTGGTGTACCAGAGTCTTTCCTGAATTAACTTCCATCAAACCAGTGAAAAAAAACTAACTCTTTTCCACCCTTTTCCAGGCCCCCAAAACCAAAAGTTTATTTAAGTAGCTAAACTGCAGAGATTGGGTTGCTGAAGGTTGCTCCATTATGCCCTTGTCATCTCATGTTTTTTCCTCAGTACAGTCCCATGCCAAGTAAAGTCCTGGCCTCAAAGAGTAATAAAAATATATTTTTATTATTATTAAATACAGCATCATTTTGTAAGAAATTTCATTCTGACCATCTAAACGCTGTATGAAAGCTTGGTCTTCTCCAACCAATTTCTAAAATCCAGCTCTCCACCAGTCTCTTTAGCAGCTATGTCTGGCAGCACAAGACACTGTGTCATTGTTCTGGATTCACAATAAGTGGGCATGGCGAGCACTGTATGGCCCTCCTCCAGTGTCAGCTGGGATTAACAGCAGCAAGATCAGTGCCTAGATCGTTTTCTCTCTGTTCCCAACTCACAAAGCAGTGGAAGGGTCTCTTTTTATCTTGTTGATGTTCCTGTGTGGTGTAATTACAACTACGACTGACAAAGGATGGAGTAAAACTCTGAGTAGCGGTATCAGCTTATAGTCTGTAAATAGTGTTGTGGTAACAGAAATATATATATAAACTAACACATACAGATACATTTTAAATATTTTGCTTCCATTCAATTTCTTCATTAAAAAGGAACACTTAAGCCTATGGAGTTAGCTTGCTTTTGCACATGCATCTATGATGGCTATGAATCAGCTGATTTCAACTGATGATTTTGACCTGTGTGCTAAACAACTACAACTAAAAACCACATGACTATACTACAATAGTTATTAACAGAAGTGGTTAGCAGGAAAGCAGATCACAGCTTTTTATTTTACTAAAACCCTTTCAAAATCAAAACAGTGTTTACATCATTGTGGCTAGTGATCCATTGGTGCAACACTCACCCCAAATTCATTATAAACACATCGTCAGAACTATCCCTTGTGACTGCTTCAGATGGAGCATGATTAAATGCAGAGGAAATGCATTACTGAGAAGATGAATCATGATTCTGCAAAACAAAATCAATGGCTTTACACTTTTGAGTTGGACACTGAGGGACAGTAAAAAATGTTACTTATACAAGGAAGCAAGCAAATTAATCACATAAACAGCTTAAACAGGAAAAACAGACTGGCAGTAACACTGACTATCAAAGAAACACAGAAGAAAACTTGAAAATGTTTTCTTAAGGTAGAATTTTCAAATAAAAATTCCTCCATCATACTACTATGAAATGCAAAGTTTTATTTCCATCCCTTTTGATTTTTAAGGTTTGGAATAAATGTAGTAATTTTAATTACAGTGGTCTGATGGCTCATTTGAAATATTTCAGTTCCTTCAATCTAGTTTAAGCAGGAAGGTTGGTAACCATCTCACAGCAATAAGTGCATGAAATGCCCTAGTGAGTCCTGTTGGTATGATTTAAGCCACTCAGGTCAACTCAGCTGCCCAGACATAGTGTGTCCCAGCTGGTCCCTGCATTTGTATCTGCTAACTCCATATGGATGTCCCAGATGCCTTAAGGCCTTTCAGAATGCACTTAACATCTCTGCTGAAGCAGCTGAATCAGTTGAATGAGATCTTGCCTGCCTATTTTAGACAGCCAACTTGAGCCTAGCAAACCAGCTAAGTGCCAAAGTGCCCTGTTTTGGCAACAGGGAAAAGCCATCACAGAGAAACCCTGCTCACCTAAATTACCGCATCAGTCTTAAAACTACAGGCTGTCCCTGGAGTCCATGAAAAATGCCTGCCTTCTTCTACACTTAAGCTAGGAAGACAGCTTTGTTATGCACCTGAAGATTAAGTGGGAAATAAGATGTTTCCAACCTAAATTAACAGGCTGTCCATGTACAGAATCACAGAACCACAGAATCATTAGGCTGGAAAACACTTTTAAGATCACTGAGTCCAACTGTTAATCTAACACTGCCAAGTCTACCACTATGACATCCCCTTTGCTTTTATAGAATAATGCACAATAAGACCAAGTCGTAGCTCATCTCCAAGTCATTTTTTGGCCTTGACTAGTATCCTTGATGAACGCTGGAGCAAAACCACCAAGGCTGAGAAAGTGTGAAACCCACCAGGGCTGACCTTAGAAGTATTCATTGTGCTTCCTTCCTCCTTTAGGAGTTTTACTTTTCCAGAGCTGCCAATCCAACTTATGTCATAAAGCATGCAATTAATTAAAAATGTAAAAATGGCTTTTATGCAGATTGAGAACATGATTTCTTCAGTACACAGTATCTGTTACACAGGAAAACCCAACATCAAAAAGCTGTAATGCCCATAAACATTAGCTAGTATTTCCTCATTAATTAGCACATGCTAGTAATATTGTTATTTGAAATCAGAGAGATAAATAATATAGTTGAATCTCAAAAGCCCTTCTTCCTGGAAAATACAAGTGTTCTTACAAATGACAGAGCTCCTAGCAAGGTTATATACTGAGGGAAAAGAAGAATGCACTCTGACATCAGTATTGATAGAAACTGCAAAATGAACAAAAAGGACAAAGCAAAGGAAAAGCTGTCTGTCTCTGAGGAGACTCTATGTCCCCAGTACAGGAACTTCATTATTATTTCATGACCTTAATGGCAAGCCTCTAAGCCTCATGTATGTCTTTCCTAACAAAAAATTAATTACAAACACAAACTAGAAAATCTTGGATATGCAATAATTGAAATCTGTAAGGTATTTCTTCTAGTTTTGACTTCATTTATACAAACAATAGTTTGGAGAGACAGCTAAATAAAACATACAACTTTTCATAAGTCCCAAATATGAATCACAGCAAATGGTCTTTCTGTTAAAAGATAAGCCAGAGGGAGGCAGGGAGAGAGAGAAAATCAAAGACAGAAAGCCTCTCGTGCTAAAGGACTACATAATTTTACCATTTCATACATTAAAAATTATTGGAACAATTTCTTCCAACTATTTTTCAATAGAGCTCTACTGGAATAAATTTTTATAGCAACTGCCTGATCAGCTGAATGTATGTGCACATGTGTTTTTGTTTTTTTTTTTGAGAAATAATGAAAGATAGACAAAAGGTAGAAGAGAGAGTCTAAATCTCTGGGACAAGCTGTAGCAATACATCCAAAAAAGAGAAAAAAAATAATGGTGATGCAGATAAAAATATGAAATATAAAAATATGAAAAATACTGTCTGAATTCCTTGAGTTTATCATCCACCAGGATAAAGCAACTGATAGAGGTTGCTAAGCACAAACAAGCTGACTCAGAAATCTTTTCCAAGGTCTCAAAATTGCAATCTAAAATACCAGCCTGCAGTTCCATTAAATTGTCTAGGAAAATAAAGTTTTGCTCTGATTCACTGCCCACCTCTGGTACATAAAGACCCTGTGGAAATCTACTTTAGAAAACCTAGCAAGAAAAAGACATTATTATAGGCTATGAATCCTGGAAAGCATGACATGTAACTCTCATTCTCAAGGGGCAGGGTATCTTTTCTTAACTTAGGGCTGTCGCTGAATTGTCCATGGGAACAGTTCAGACCTATGGAACCACAACCACAAGGGTGCCGGACAGAAAAGTAACCATAAACAGACATTTCCACTTTAAAGCAGAGTTGCTGAGACAGCCCTGTGGGTTCTGACAAAGCCAACCAGGGATTATCACTGCCAGTAAAGGGGGAACTGTTGGAGGCAACAGGTAAGGAGGAACAGCTTAGGCAGCATTCACATGACTGTAACTTCCACAGAAACTGCTGCTCCCAGGTAACAGGAGACAGCACTGGGCAAAATACTTGTATTCCCAATCATGATACCAAGCAGCTGCAATTGCACTGACAGCTACTCTGGACTATTTAAGTCTGTAGAATCTGCAAAGCTAGAAATGCCAAACACTGCCTTCCTTGGCATTACTTCATGATTACTTCACTCATCGCTGGAGAATGTGCAGGTGAAAAGATTTATGATAACAAATTGTTGTTGCTTCCTCTAATGATTCCAGACGCTGCGAGTGACTGAGGATCATAGAATCATACAATAATTAGGGTTGGAAAGGACCTTAAGATCATCTAGCTCCAACACCCCTGCTGTGGGCAGGGGCACCTTACGCTAAATCGTATCACCTAAGGCCTCGTCCAACCTGGTCTTGAACACTGCCAGGGATGGAGCATTCACAGCCTCCCTGGGCAACCCATTACAGTGCCTCACCACCCTCACAGGAAAGAATTTCTTCCTTATATCCAAACTAAACTTCCCCTGTTTAAATTTGAACCCGTTACCCCTTGTCCTGTCACCACAGTCCCTAATGAACGGTCCATCCCCAGCATCCCTATAAGCCCCCTTCAGATACTGGAAGGCTGCTATGAGGTCTCCATGCAGCCTTCTCTTCTCCAGGCTGATCAGCCCCAACTTCCTCAGCCTGTCTTCATATGGGAGGTGCTCCAGTCCCCTGATCATCCTTGTGGCCCTTCTCTGGACTTGTTCCAACAGTTCCATGTCTTTTTTATGCTGAGGACACCAGAACTACACACAATACTCCAGGTGAGGTCTCACAAGAGCAGAGTAGAGGGGCAGGATCACCTCCTTCGACCTGCTGGTCATGCTCCTTTTGATGCAGCCCAGAATACGGTTGGCTTTCTGGGCTGCAAGTGCACACTGAAGCCGGCTCATGTTCATTTTCTCATCAACCAACACCCCCAAGTCCTTCTCCACAGGGCTGCTCTGAATCTCTTCTCTGCCCAACCTGTAGCTCTGCCTGGGATTGATCTGACCCAGGTGTAGGACCTTGCACTTGGCATGGTTAAACTTCATGAGGTCGGCATCAGCCCACCTCACAAGCATGTTGAGGTCCCTCTGGATGGCATTCCTTCTCTCCAGCGTATCAACCGAACCACACAGCTTGGTGTCATCGGCAAACTTGCTGAGGGCGCACTCAATCCCACTGTCCATGTCAGCGACAAAGATGTTAAACAAGACTGGTCCCAACACCAATCCCTGAGGGACACCACTCGCTACTGGTCTCCAGCCGGACATTGAGCCATTGACCACAACTCTTTGTGTGCGGCCATCCAGCCAGTTCTTTATCCACCGGGTGGTCCATCCACCAAATTGATGTCTCTCCAATTTAGAGACAAGGATGTTGTGTGGGACAGTGTCGAACGCTTTGCACAAATACAGGTAGATGACATCAACTGTTCTACCCCTGTCCATCAGTTCCTTTGCTCCATCATAGAAGGCCACCAAATTGGTCAGGCAGGATTTCCCCTTAGTGAAGCCATGCTGGCTGTCACCAAGCACCTTGTTGATTTTCATGTGCCTTAGCATGCCTTCCAGGAGAATCTGCTCCAAGATTTTGCCAGGCACAGAGGTGAGACTGACTGGTCTGTAATTCCCCGGGTCATCCATTTTCCCCTTCTTGAAAATGGGGGTTATATTTCCCTTTTTCCAGTCATCGGGAACTTCACCTGACTGCCACGATTTCTCAAATATGATGGACAGCGGCTTTGCAACTTCATTTGCCAGCTCCTTCAGGACCCTCAGATGGATCTCATCAGGACCCATGGACTTGTGCACGTTCAGATTTTTAGATGGTCTCTAACCAGATCCTCTCCTACAGTGGGCCCAAGGTCTTCATTCTCACAGTCCCTGCATCTGCCTTCCAGGACTTGGGTGGTGCAGTCAGAGCCTTTGCCAGTGAAGACCGAGGCAAAGAAGTCATTCAGAACCTCAGCCTTCTCCAAATCCTGTGTAGCCAGTTCTCCTGAGAGCTTCCTGAGGGGGCCTACATTCTCCCTGTTCTGTTTTTTATTTGCTATGTACCTGTAGAATCCCTTCCTGTTATCTTTAATACCTCTAGCTAAGTTTAATTCTAACTGGGCCTTAGCTTTCCTAACCTGGTCCCTAGCTTCCCAGACAACATCCCTGTACTCTTCCCATGCCACCTGTCCATGCTTCCACTTATTATAAGCCTCTTTTTTCAACTGAATTTTCCTCAGGAGCTCCTTATCCATCCAAGGAGGTCTCCTGGCCCTCCTGCTGCACTTCCTTCTGGTTGGGATGCAACACTCTTGAGCTTGTAGCAGGTGATCCTTGAGTATCAACCAGCAGTCTTGGGCCCCTCTGCCCTCTAGGGCTGTATCCCATGGAACCTTCCTAAGCAGGTTCCTGAAGAGGCCAAGGTCTGCTCTTTTGAAGTCCAGGGCAGTGAGCTTGCTGCACGCTCTTCTCACTGTCCTGAGGATCTCAAATTCAACCATCTCCTGATCGCTGCATTCAAGGCTGCCCTGGAGCGTCACATTTCCAACAAGCCCTTCCCTGTTGGTGAGCACAAGGTCAAGCGTGGCACCTCTCCTTGTCAGCTCCTCTATTACTTGCAGAAGGAAGTTGTCTTCTACACAATCGAGGAACCTCCTGGATTGCTTGCGCCGGGCCGTACCGTCCTTCCTACATAATGTCTTACAATTTTTTGTATTTCTGTAACAAGTTACACAAATTAAACTGCTAAGAATGAACAAAAATATCTTGGATGGCAAGCAGAAGAAAAACCTTTCTTCATAGTCAAAGGCGTCTTCACCATTTAATTGCATCCACAGCTTTCTTAATTGCAAAAACACCCCACAACTTGAGTTTATGACTGTAATATGTAAGTGTGATTGAAATCACCTGGCTTCAGCACTCTCAAATACACTAATATAGTCATTTCGGCCAACAGAGACAGTCACAGCCAGATAGCGATTCAGCAAGTTGATCTAAGACATTTCTCCTAGGGTGGAATGAGTCATATATTGGAGGTGCTGTTCTCTCTCCATAGACTCTCCAGACTATCATGTCTAACAATCACTGATTAAATTAGCTTTCCTGAATTTGCCTGGTCCCTTTTTGACCACACTTACATCTTGGTCTCCACAATATCCTGTGGAAATCAGTTTCAGAATTTAATTAAACGTTAAACAATAATTTCATTGGTGACCCTATTTCTTGTACTGTGAGAAAGTGACTATTTCTTGTTCACCTGCTCCTCATCAGTTGTGAAACACCCAGACTCTGCCTAGTCTATGCTCCATGTTCCTAATCAGCTTTATCCCGTTTTTCTAGACTTTCATCAATTTCACTACTCATTATCATGCAAATGACTATAACTACAGACAGGATGCTCCACACGCTTATATAGTATTTTTCCTACTTCTGTCCTACTAATTCCTAACCATTTTAA
This sequence comes from Pezoporus wallicus, assembly GCF_028554395.1. NCBI lineage: Eukaryota > Metazoa > Chordata > Aves > Psittaciformes > Psittacidae > Pezoporus > Pezoporus wallicus. The sequence goes on from NW_026642654.1 coordinate 1,803,141, forward strand.
CTACTACTTGTCATGAACCAGTAATTTGAGAGATCTATCCTCATTAATGCTCAGATCCATTCTTACTTTCTACTAGGTAATCTATAGTTATCAACATACTTTGCCCCACATGCAGAACCTTACTCTTATTGCCAACACATTCACTTGCTGTTTCATCTTCCCAATATTCAGTACTAGATAATCATGCTGCAGGACTTTAGAGCCGGATTCAAATCTGACTGTTATGGATAATGTCAAATCATATGCAAACTTTCTCACTTTCCTAGTGAATTCCGCAAGTTATTTATAAATATGTTTTATTTCTTCCCCCACTCTACATGAATTGTAAAACCATGTGGTAACTGGTTTTATGCCTATGTATATATGCATATATGAACACTACAAATTACTTAGAAAATTCAAAACTAGATGAAAGATGAGTTAAATATGCTGCTATCATTAAAGGTTAAAAACTTGAGGAAATTTCATAGATTCATGTATTTTAACAACCTGGGAAGAGGTGTTGTGATCACTTAGGACGGAAACAGTAGAATTTCACACACAAATTCCTGGTTTATCTCCAATCTTTGTCATTAAGCAAGAGTACAGTTTTTAGATAGGCACCTGGTCTTGATTTAAAGCTTTAAACCAACAGATAATCTACCACGTCTATAGTTCGATCAGGCCCTGCTTGTGCTAAATGCTGCACTGATAGAGCTGTTTACTCTGGTGTGACAATAGAGGGGAAAAATTAAAGGAAAAGAAGGCTACAGTTTAGCAATAAGCTAAACAGTGGAATAAAATAATAACAAAAAGCACCCCTCCCCAAACAGCAGCAAGAAAGAGAGCAATCTTAAAAGCTATTGTGGCACTTGCCAGGAGCTTTGAACAGCTAGTAGCTCAAATCAGAGGATGCAATATAAAAACTGTTGGCTGCCAGAAGGCAAAGAATTGTTTGAGCTGGTTATAGTTGCAGCACTTTCTTTCTTTTTTTTCCCCCTACATTACTCCAAAAAGACTCAGCACAAAGAGAACCAGTTTCAGAATCCCCTCTGGAACTGAGCAAGACTCCAAATGATGGACTTTTGGCAGTGATATTTTTCAGCCTCCAAGACAAAGCAGAATACAGAACAAATGATATTCAGGAAATCTGCCTGCTTGTTCATGGTGGAAAAAAATCCCTTTATCTTTCCTGACCAGAGCAGCCCCATTACTGAGGCCAAGTAAAAGGGGAAGGGAGTGAGTGTATGTCAGGAAATAAATTCAAGGAAAAGGATCAGAAATCTCTTTTCTTGCTTATAAAAAACTGTATTATATTCTGTGGGAAAATGCGTGTATCTTGGAACAAGAAAATGTAGACTTCAAGGCACATGGTATAAGGAACCAGATTTACAAAGACATGTAAGCACTTCTAGGCCTCTGCACTACTGGCTAATGTAGGTGTTGGTACTAAATTGCCTTGCTACCTTTCTTTCCAAGTAAGTCAAGGTGATGCTCAGTATCAATTGTCTCTCCAGCAGCTTGAGTGCTCTTACAAAATCTCAGCAAGTACTTAAGTAACAAATATAATCTGAAGTATTAGCTGTGCTTTCCCTGCTCAAAATGCAACTCTGTCACCTCTACTAAGAACACGACACTAGCATACAAACAGGTCAGGCACTGAACTTCATCATGCTAGCTTGTGCATCCATGCCTTGTTTTACCTAGTACCACTTCTTAGCATTTTGAAGGTCCCCATTCCCCACACACTGCCACTGTGAAACATTCAAGTTAGCATTTGATTCTTCATAAAAATAGCCAGGCACATGAAGAATGATACATCATATTATCATTAGTCCTGGGGAGCTGTGAGTGCCAAGCTGTGAGCGCACATTAAGAGTGCAGTAAGGAACGTGCCTGAATAGCCCAATGAAATTACTGACTACAATGTTGCTGAGAAACACTGACACCTAATATAGATGTACCCACACAATAAATATAGGCTAAGCTGGGTTTATTATGCAGACGTGCTTAGTGGTAAGAGTGTCTACGCAGTATTACCATGGCTCTGCTATCACACAGTTAGGTAACAGTACATTGATTGTGAACCTCAGCCCCAAATTGTCCCTCTTCTTCCTTGTCCAATCTTTTCCCTGTGCCTATGGCTTCTGGCAACACGCTTGTCAAACCAGTCCCAGTAAACCTGTACCAGCTCATTCTGACTCTTTCTCCCACTTTCCTCCCCTCCTTTCTTCCTACCTGGCTCTCATTCCCTATCCAATGCCAATTCTCATCACCTCGGTGTTTTATCTGTACTTTTACTTTTTTGGCTTTTCATCAGCAAAAGCAGTGAGAGCAGTGATGTTCACAGCATGCAAGGTGTGTACATAAGGCAAAACAAGAGAGCTTTGCTTGTTTAAAATACAGAGAATTCATCTTATTGACATTTGAACAATCTTGGCATCTTCGGGCACAATACAACCACTCCCAAAGAGCAGAGAGGGATGGATGCCCAGGCTGCCAGCAGGGCCGCCAGCATCTCTCAGAGAGGCAGCCCTGAACAGCAGAGACCGGGGGCAGGCTTCAGCAAGTTTAAATGATGATGTACACTTTATACAATGTTTGAGAGCATTTTATGTTAAAAAACAGGTTGTAAAGCTAAGTAAATTATGCAGCTTATAATTATGTTGTGTAAAGCTCAAACAACCTAAGGCAGCCACTTTAGAAACACCATGATTTACAGGCATGAGATGCAACTGCAGGGAGGAAGGCAAAAGTGATACAAGTGTCTCCCTCACATGTGCGCAAATGCACGGGGTTTGCATTGTCTATGTGTACTCCTCCAACTACCCAAAACCACCACAGGCTGGTTGGAGAAGGAAACGCGTACAGACAAGAGCCATCTGTGGGCAGGAAGAGCAGGAGAGACAGCTATGTTCAAGAGCAGTAACGGCAAGTGAGACATCCAGTACAGCATTTTCAGATCCCAAAGGGTCTTGGTGAATCTAATCACCTAAAAAGTGGGATAGGAGGAAGAAATGGGGGATGAGCTGATATCCTCATGTAGAAAAAGAGAATTCAAACTACCAGGCGGAGAAGCTGTTACTTACATTTTCTGCATGTTATTCTATATTCCTTTTCCCTTCCTCGTTCCTAACAAAGGAGTGTTGAGCAAACCTATCTGTCTGAAGTGTGTAAGCAGGGAAGCAGAGATCACTGTCAACTCCTCTAGGTGTCTAGGTGGAAGCTTGAACTGGTTTTGTTTGTTTGTTTTTCCCAGAACAAATACAGGAATGAGCCTGGCTCTTGCTGCTTCCAGTCTGCCCTGATAAAAGGATAAAATGGAAATGGAAAAGGCATTGGGGTCAAAGATGTCACTTGCATTTGTACTTTCTCTTTTAAAAACTACCTGTATTTCTCAAATAAACTGTTCAGAACATCTAGGAAAAACTTTTAAGGCTAAGAGGAATGGTCAGTTTGTCCCTGTTTTGCTCCTCATGTAGAGCTGTTGCTGAAAAAAAAAAAAAAATCTTAAATCTGACAGGCCTGGGAAAGCCCGGAGGAACTGCAATCCCCAGTTATTGTCTTGAAGTTACTTGCCATACAGTTAGTGCCTGCCACCAAATAAAGCCACTCAGTGGCCTGCTCATTCTTTGCTGATGTCATATTTCCACTCTATTCCATTATCAGTCCTCCAAACTTTCTTAGAAACATCACATTTGTCTGTTACTTGAAAGGAGCTAGGTTGATTTACGACCCTGAGAACCTGGCCAAAATCCAGAATGACTTCAAACTGCCAGTCTGTAGCTTAATCTGTTTCCTCAAGAGACTGAATGAAAACGTTTTGGCTTTTGTTTTCATTATTATTGATGAAAATAAATAACAAAAAATCAGTTGCAATTTTTAAAACTTTCATATGACTAGGGACCACAGAAGAATGAGCAATTATACTGTTAATGCCAAACGATCTGAAACTATTGCAAAGAAAACTGAGAGAAGACTCTTCTCCACCACAGCATCCTCAAATCATGCACAGAATAGTAACACGTAGTTACGTAGTCAGTAGCAGGGAACTTGATTAATCCAGGTTATTTCTACCTGGGTGGTAGCCATTAGAAGCTGGATATCTAATCTAGTCATCGAGGCTCCAATGTGCAATGGAGAGAAACAGGCACCCAATTCACCAAGAGGCAATTCATCCCACGCTAAAAATATGCATACAAGATAAGTAGGATTAATTGCTCTCTGGAGATGCTTGCTTTTGTTTGCCTAACAAGAAAGCCTACACAATTAGTTTAGACTAAACATTTAACTTCCAGACAACTAGAATGGCATGAAAAAGAAATACCACCCCTTGAGCTCAGGCTGAGCTGACTCTCCTGGTCTGGGGACAACTGCAGAGCCTATAGCTAAACTGTGCTTCAATCCTCATCACCCAAACATAAGTACTACATGGCTGATGAAGTCCACAGAGGAGGCAGTGGATCTTGGCTGAACCTGTGGGACAAAACACCAGACCGACATTACATCAAGCCCCTGTGCAGACTTTCCAAGAAATTGTCTTTCTGCCCATGCAGCGTCTTACCAACCTGTTTCAAACTGCTCTTTTTTTAGGGTTCAGATTTATTAACAAAAATCACACAGCTTTATGTTCTCCGATTTCTCTGGTCTTTGTATGGCCATTGTCATACATTCATTGAGTTAATAAGCTTCTCTTGGATGAAAAATGGGGAATATGTTAACATTTTTAAAGGTATTTTTAATAGTTTTGACAGGTTAGTACCACTGACTTCCTGACACTTCCATGGGGAATGATTCAGTACCAACTAGCTCCAATCCTTGGTAATTAATATAAAGGAAAGACTACAAGCATTTCTACAGTTTTGTATTTAATTCTATAAACTTGTTTTATATGAATGTATCGGTAAAAGATAACTTTAGAAAATAGCATCTCTCTGGTGTTACGTAACAAATGAGTTGTAATACTCCACTGCATCTATAATGCTTAGTTTCAAGCACTCAGATATACGTAGATACCCCGTAAGTCTCACTTCTCCAAACAGCACAGGTCCTTTTGACATTTAAAGAGGAGCAAGTTACTACGCATCTAAGCATAGTGTCAGTTAATTAAACAGGCTGAAGCAAATCCAGTCACACCCAAGAGTCCCAGTTCAGATACTTCCAGGTCTCATGACATGTTTCTCTAGATTCCTGCTTTTCTTGAAGAATTGTCCTCTGCATATAGAAAAGGCACTACAATCGTCATTAACCTAGTTAAGCTTCTTTGATTTTCTTTTGACCATGATATGTACTCACTTTGTCCTTGCTTTTGCCTTCTAAAGCAGTTTATAAAACTTGAAAAAAAGGACTCCTTTGTATCATATGGAAAATAACTGCGCTGTAAGGAACAATACCAAGGCTGAAAAGCCTAAAATTAGACCTGCGAGCTTTGCTTTCATTGGCAGCGATGTGTGTGCATTCATATTGTCCCAATCTTACATTCTACCTCTTCTTTCTAAACACGCTACTTTCTGAAAAACACTAAAGCTTAAAATTAGCAAACCTCTCTGATTTAAGGGTATTCTGACCTTGATCACTGGCTATTTTGATCACATTCACCTTTAGGTTTTAACAGTAAATTACAAGGTCAGTCCATTTTCAAAAGCAGTAGCAAAGAAAAAGCATTTGCAGAACAAAAAGGCTGAACGTCTCTGAAATGGTGCCTGGAATAATCCTTTAATTTCCAGGGGTTTTTTTTCCCCTCCTAAGAAAACTGAAACACAAATTTAATAGCTGTATTTTTCTATCCTGAAAGCAAGATAATGAAGAAAGACGCATTCTTTAATGTGGCTGGTCCTGGGCAACTTGGGACTAACAGGGATAATTTAGTCATAACAGGTCAGCATCTACGATTTACCCATTCTCTTCTCACTTTCACCCAGTTCCACTGTAGTCAACAGGGGGAATAAATAAGAGCAAGATGTATCCAAAAGGTCAAACTTCATGGATTTTCAAATGAAGAAAGCCATAGAGAGGCTAAAGTGAAGACAATGATAGCTACTGCCTTAAAGATAATGCAAGCTGTTGCTAGTGTAGTGTTTATTTTGAGTGTCTCCTTGTGGAATTTCAGGATAAAATATAACTTGGCAGTGAACATGAAGGGGGCATAGTCAGAGCAGTCCAATTTCAACAGACTATCAAGATGAACTGTTGGGAGTTATTTTACAGCTTTACGGCCATAGATCACTCTGAACCACCGTGGTGTTACTTGTAGAACACTACAATATAAATAGCAAAACTACATCCACTATCTAGATACCTGTGGTATGCTCAGACAGAGCACTTTTTAGGTAACTAAGTACCACTGAATGTGCTACAGATAAAATACCTGAGTTAGGATATTAGCTACAGATATAAAAAAATGCAACAGTTATTTATCCAACAAAAAATGCTGATGTGGATCTCTAACAGCAGTAGCATTAAGAGCTTAAGGTACCAAATCAGGGGGTGATTTTCTGTCAGAAAAAAGAGAATTTAATTCTAGCACTGTTACAGTGAACAAGGAGCCAAATAGTTTCTTGGAGTTAAGACCAGGGGAAGTCTAGACAAAGCTTGCCTTGAACTGCATTCAGTGTTTCCCACTGGAAAATCTGTGGCCATAAAAAGTAATGTTTTCAAACTAAGACAAAGAGCCAGAGAATACTATTTATTTCAACACACTGATTTTGTCAGTATTTCCTAAAGCTTCCTACACCCTGGAAACTGCGTAGGCTGTCCTTCAAGCTTCACTTACCCAAGAAGCAATCTTCACGGGTCACACGGTGGCATTTCAGACTATGTTGAGCTTTTGGAAAAAAACTGAAGCTGGTTGTGTCACTGAGACAAAACGGAGATATTAACCACCAACTGCCTCATGAGCAGCATGGAAACCCTGAGAAAGGTAAATATACCTTTCTCTGGACCAGGAAATTTTGTCCTAGTTCCAACCTAAGGATGAGGTAATTTCTTCCTAGGAGAGCCCTTCTTTTGTGCCTGATTAAGCCTGGTAATTACCTCCTGGATTTTGCGGGTAGGAACATGATGTGCAGTAAGTCCATTTATGGGGCTGTGGTTTCAGTCTCAAGCTTAGCTTTCTATTCTTACATATAGAGAGTTGCTTTTACTGCCTTGATAACTGCAATCTTTGAAGTTTCTGTAAGTCTTTCAAACTCTTCTAATGACTCAATCACTATGGACATGCTTATACTTGAGTATTAGTTCAGACTGAAATCAGGAGTGGGTACGAACTACAAAAGGTATTGCTGAGAAATGCAAGGTAATAACACTCTCATTCCCTTCTATTAACACAGTTATGTTTCCAGAGAATAACAATTCTATATAGACTAAGAGCACGTATACAAAGAACTATTTTGGAATAGCTTTTCCCAAAGAACATCAGAAACAGGAGAGCTCCTCTTTGCTACTCACTTCACTACATAAATGTGATCTCTCACTTTACATAGATCGTGTAAGACCAATAGGCCTATATACTTACAGAAAGAATTTTCATATTATTGATTACAATGGATAATCAATAGTAAACTGAACCAATAGTAAATTGATTCTGCTAAAGGATTTTGTAAGAACTGCACTGGAAGGAGAATTACTACATTAAAATAATCAAAATTATGCAGATTCTGCAGTAAGCTCTAGAATCCTTTTAATAATAAATTAAATTTAAATTTAGTTATATCTATTTTAAAAGATTCCCCACAGATCCTGAGATCCCCACACAAACTATGCACACTCTGTGTTGAATACTTCATAAATTTTCTATACTCCGTACTACACAATACAGAGGTTCTGCATTGAAGTAGAAGGTAGCTTTGCAAATTTCTTCATGAATAATGTAGAGAAAAATAAGCTAGGCTCTTCTGAAGGCAACTGACAAAGCAGAGGTAATGGCACAATACCTTGACTGTGTGAAACAGCTGAGTAAGAAACTTTTCCTCAAAGCTTCACACAGACCTTGGGGAAATGTAAACTTGCGACCCTGGCATAACTGATGCAGCCTGTCTATTTCTTAGGTAAAATGGGTTATCACCATTTAAGCTTTCTGTGGCATCTTATGCCTTTATTCATTTGGACAGTCTTCATAGTAGGTGCCAACTGTCACATCAAACCAGTGCGTGCTGAGACGAGTTGTGCGCTCGACTGCCAAAGTGCCCCAGCTCCCAGTTCCCAGGTCAGCTCTTCCCAGGCCACCAAAGGCAGACACCTGGTGCTAGCTGGCTGTGCCCACACCAGATGCAGAAGCAGGACCTCAGCAGCACCCTCTGTGCTTTACTTCACACCATTCATTCTCCAACCAAGGAAGTACTTATTTCACTCCAAAGCAGTCTAGACATGAGCTAATATATATATACATCATAGATGCAGATTACTACCTGACATAAAACCAGAAGAAAGCATCTGACAAAGAGAAAAAATAATAGGTTGAGTAAGCTTCATGCTAGTGAACATACTCCTATGATAATCTCCTTTTCGAACACCTACTTCATCTGCTTACCACAGGAAGGGCTCTTTGATGCTTCTCACTAGCCATATTCTGCTTCTGAGGGGAAGTGAGATTTAGAGAAATCCTTGCAGGAATGGCAGAGTGCAGGCAGCTGCCTTGCCTACTAATCAATGAATGCTGCCCAGGAAGAGAGACAGGATGAGCACTGTTTCCTGCCTGCCTGTTCATCTGTCCCCCTGGGAAAAAGCAAAACTGCAGCGACACATTAAGGCATGTGCTGTCCAAGTGCCTCAGGCAGGAAAATAAGCAAAGTATCAAGTAACTGAGCCCTTTGAGCTACCCATGGGACGCAGGGCTGTTCCAGCCAAAGCAAACTGCTACAGTTAAACCATACCTTTATTTTTTTCCTTTAGAATGATAAAAAGTCCTGTTGAATGGTCTGAAGCTACAATAGAATAAAACTGGCAAGCTCTTTTGCTGAAAAACAACCAGACTGTGAAGTTCTACCTTCAGAATACACACCTAAGCTGAGAAGTTTGCTGTACCAGCTCTGGAGTCTTGCTATGCTAAAAAAAAAAAATTGTACAACCAACTCATATATGGCAGATTTTAATCTTTTGTCTTACATAATGTAGACTTGGCTAACAGCACTTAATAACAACTTAATGGAGCCTGATGGAGTTGAACTGCCTCATATCCAGTGTGATTGGTGCTCAAATGGCTCCACTTTTAAATATTTTGCCACAATAATTAATGGGAAGTAATGATAACCTGCAGTTGGCCAAAGAAATACAAGATTTTTCAAAGGAAAAACAGGGAACACACAATTTCTGGACCATTCCACATAAAAATAGGTACCTTTCATTTTCGTCTGCTCTAATACCTTAAAAAAACCCTACTTTCACCAGGTCTCAGTCTTTACATTTTCACACCCATTCCCCTCTGAATCAAGAAAGAACAAATAGCTACTGCTGCCAACTCTTACTGTAACGACAAATCTTCCGCACAACCAGAGATCAGCAGAATGCGACTGGTTATGCCTGTTTACTTCGCTGTACTGAGAAATCCTTACATTCCAGTTTATTCACAAACTGACTTCTAGGTAATGCTTTACCATGTCCAAGGAAAAAAGCCACAAAGCCTGTCTAAAATGAAATACAGCTATATATTATACAACAGCTCTAACACTTTTTAGTCTGCCATAAAGAATACAACTGGCAAAAAGTAAGTCGCATGCTTCTTTCTAAAAGATAACTTCAAAAGAGAAACTGATCTGGGACCTTATTCTTTCATAGTATATTGACAACTGTGTATGCATGAACAATTTTCATGTGTGGAGACCTGACACCTGTGTTTTATTATGCAAAAACCTAAGAAGAAAAATATGTTAAGGACCACGGCTAAACTGATAAAATTGATGTAATAATTGTATGTAAATGTACTATGTAATAAATCCAATGTAATTAAAACCTAGAGATATTGGAAACATGCATGTCCTCATTGCCTACTAAAAAAGCCCAATCCATGCTCTGCAGCCCACTTCCTCACCAGCTCTAGTCCAAGTGGATCCTTATTATCACACCACCACCTGACTGAGATCTCAGCACCAAAAGTATAGGAACCTGGGAGAGATGTAAATACCACAGTAACCAATAAATTGCCACTGTAAAAATATTTCAAAGTTAGAGTGACGGTGGCCTAGTCATTTAAATTTAAGATTTAAAACAGTTATTACTTTTAGTTCATTAATACTTTTATTTCATTTTTAGTTCATGAGTGGCACACAAGCACTTGCTTCTGTAAGAATTTATAAATATAGCCAGTATTTCTAAACTGCGCTGTTTAGCTTCAAACCAAGTACCTTAGGGAGCCAAGAGGAAAGACAAGCCTCATGAACAGGTCACAGGCAGACAACGGTAACAACTCTGTATTGGTCCCATTACTCCAGGGAAGGATTACATTTCAATTTTAATCTGACAGTCCAGTTCCATTGCCAGAAAAGGTTATACGCTCCAAAGAAAACCTCTCTCATTTTTTGAAACAGCTCCTTGCTTAGTGTCTTGTGTATATTCTAGGACTTACATGGCACATGCAAGGCAGGGCAAAAAAAAAAAAAAAAAAAATACTGGCCATGCTTCTTCACAAAGAAAAAAAAAAAAAAATCTTTCGGGTGAGCTAAACCTGCAAAAGAATAGGTGGCAACAGCAAAGCAAGGCGACAGGAAAAGCTTCCCTTTCTAGCAAATGCATGTGGTTCGGTGACCATGTCAACTCAGCCAGGAAAGGTTGGGCTGCATCAAGAGATCAGCCCAAGCTGGTGCCACCAATAACCCTCCCACTTTCAGGACCACAGATCACCTCGTGCTGGGGTAATCAGGCACTGCATTTCAATTCAGTCAAGACAGACCAGTATCACACCAAAAGTCCAATGGGAAACTGCTTTCATCCAAATTTCCAGATCTGCATCCTCATTCCTTCCAAATACCAAATGTGGTCACCACACCAGGAAAATCCTCTACTACTCATCTCACTGCCAGATGCAGAACACAATCACCAACGTAGGAATGGTATCTGAACTGTACAGACAGGTCTTTTGAGGAAGAGACTGGCTTCTACTAATGAGTGGGACCAAAACACTTGTGGCTTAACAGTAAAAAATTTACACAAATGGCAAACATTTTTCCACCTTGTCTTGCAACTAGAAGCAGCGTTTTTGAGGTTTTAGTCAAGCTCTTTCAAATCAGCAGTGCAAACTGAGTTCCTCCCATGATAGGAACCTCACTGTAACACATGATCAGGTAGGTAAAACACAGTCTGCAATTCACTATGAGAAGCAGTGTCTTGGATTCCACCCTCTGCTTTGCCTTCAGTTTTCTATGAGCTCTTGGACGAGCCACATTTCTGTCTTCAGCATCATCATGTAATACAGTGTGAATGAAATTATGTCAAATTCTATAAATTTGCCAATACCGTAGGTGTCATATCCCATTCAAAACTGACATCAGCAATGAAAAACTACATAGCACATAAATACAACTGCAAAACAATGAGCAACTTGTCATTTAAATACTTCAAAATCAGGACCCCCAAACTAACAGCTTTTTACAGAAAAAAAGCAGGATTTTTAAAAGCAGTAGCGCAATCATAAGATCAATGAATCATATGATGAGAGTACATTTAAAGCCTTACGCAAATGCTTCACATTTTATTTTTCAATCCTTCTCCCTGCTTAGTTTCATGTCCCAAATGCCTCTAGATGAGCAAATTCCCCTAGCACTTACAAAGAACTCACTGCCAGAGGGAGTCTGCACTGGGGGTATTCCTCTGGTCATTTTTAGGACTTACTTGCATGTGACTTAAAACTATTTCAATTCTCCTTCTTCTTCTGCAACAGCTACATCTATCACCCGTCTCAAACATACATATAAGTAAAGCTACCACAGCTCAGCTAGCTAGCTATTGGCATCTCAGTTAAGGCTTCCTCTAAGCACCTGTCATGCTTTTGTCCTAGTACGGTTCTGATACAGCCTGGCTATCATTACATCTGAAGATGCAGTTCAAAGAAAAGTTGCAAGAATCAGCTGGATTTATCATTAAGTTCAGTGTTTCCTGGAAATTCAGATTTTTCCCTGCAAAGTTTTCTCATAACACATAAGAAAAAGTGAGAAGTGATGAATGTGTTGGTGATTTTCTAACTAATCACCCTTTTTGTGAGAGGCTCTCCACTCTTCTTTCCTAGATGTTGACACCTTTGCCTTCTGGTACCTTCAAATGCTATCCAACTCCTTTCCCTCACTTCCCCCTTCCTTTCTGATTCACTTAAAATGTCTTCTCCCTAGCACTGAAATCCTCACAGGTCTGATCCTGCCTACATCTTTAACATGATTCATGATCACACCTTCTCCTTTTCCCCAAGTCTCATCTCCTTTAGGCTATGAGCTAGCTAAATACTTACACCTACATTTCTAGTCAACTCTGTTCAAACCAACAGATTTTCCCATATATTTAAATCTAATCACTCACGGAAGTGTTTTGGTGCTTCAAGAAGTTCTTTGCACTATTCAAATCCATTCTTTGATCCAATTTTTCCAGTAGGGATCTGATGCATCAGCTCACAGAATGAGTCCTATTTGTGTGACCTGGGACTTTGGTCCAGCTACTTCAGGATAGGATTGATTCATAAAAGAAATTTCCAGTTGACATTCAACTCTATGGTAGCAAATGATAATTAAGCACCATCAAGCCATCCTACCATTTGCTCCCAAATATTTCCTGATGTCTGTGCTTGTCAACAGCACTGCGAATGCCACTGCCCACCGATGACATACACTTCCTTTTGCTGTACAGCCACATCTAAATTACAGTTACTGTAATCTGAATTTTTACAGCATGGCAAATTTCCATAGCACAGTTGACACAACATGAATCTGCCCCTTTAATCTGTGTGAAATTGATCCCTTAGTTTGTTTGTTCTCCTAGATTCAATATTTATAGAAGAGTACCTCATTACTCAAGTGTCCAGAGTGATACCACTAGCTTCGATCATTTACAATAAACAAAAAAATGCTTGTATCTGCAGACTTCTTGAAGGGATTTTCAATGGAAAACAGAAGTACAAGACTAAAATGGCTGCTAGCTACTGTGTAGGTCTTCCTTGAATCAGGAATCTCATAAATTACCATTCTGAGTGACAAAATGCAAAATTGCATAAATAGGTAGACATTAGTTGTCTCACACAGCTTCGGATGTTGAAGTCCTCCTGAATGTATCAATGCTGACAACAGTAAACGGTTGTGTTTACCGGGCAACACTGAGAATTACAATTTCAGTATCTCTGTAACATATAATCCCAGAGCAACCTTGAACGTTTCATGAACTCTTCCTTTTATCTGGAGATGAGCTGACATTGATATACTGTTATTGGTCATCACTAATACACTTCTACTGATGAAAGGGAGATGCATACAGCTGAAGTGAGTCACATATTGCAAGACCTTCCAATTTATATGGAAGAAAGTGGAATTTTCAAGATACCTTTCTGTCTGCTCCTCAGCCAACTATGGAATATAAGACACCCACTAAAACTCAAGCCATAGTTAGACACAGGAATTTTTTTCACATATTTGAAGCGCATGAAGTTGCAGGGTTTGCCTTTTTTTTTTTAATTTTGACTATCTGTATTTCACCAACATTAAACCAGCAATACAAAGTAACGATAGGACTGTTTGATACCAAAATACAAATTACTTTATTATTTTATATTTACCATGAGTTTCTCAGGCAACAATTCAGAACCCTGTTAAATTGTTTTCATTTATTTACAGTTGCATATTATGAAAAAAAAACTATATTCAGTGAAAAATATTTGAAGGAGGTACTAATGTATTTCACAAGGAATAGCATTTGACTAGCAAACAATTCTCTAGCTCATTCTTGTCTAAAGAAAGCAAACTACTTTGTGACTGAAGAACTTGTATGAATAGATTTTGGTAAGCTAATTAACAACATGGATGTTATGGCATTAAGTGATATGTACATACTGAGAAGGGAACCACTGATAACAGTATGTAGAAATAAAAAATGCAGAATATGTTATGCTAAATTATTGTCACATTTTCGGTCTTCTGTATCACATCTTCCCACTCCAACACTACACAACCAAGATAAAAAAATAAACAAAGAATAAATATATAGGCTGTGGTCCTACTATGCAGATTTACATGAAGCTCCCCTGGGCCTTGCACTGAGGTATGGGGAGGCAGGGCACTGAAGAGAGTGATTCAACAAAGAGGAGAGATACACAGAAAGAACACAGCCATATTCAACATCTGTTTGCATTGTACCATGACTTCTTAGAGACTTCTCCCTGAAAATACCAATCTAGAGATACTTATACACAAACCCAGCTGTTTAGAATGTGCTCTAGGTGTGTCTACACCACAGCCCCTGCAGCTGGAGTAGATGAGTGCCTGAGCCATCTTTTACCTTGCTGGCTTTGCCACTGTAACCAGCCCCACCAAGGGAAAGCAGAACGTGCTGCAGGCCGTATAACCCACTCAAGGGCAGGATGAAGACTTGAGTACAGCTAAGCTCTGTACTGCTGTGTCTGGCTTGCTGCAGATACATCATATATTTGGTTTAGGGATAGGTTGAGTATGTCAGCATATTTCATTCACAACCTAGTGACTGCAGAATAAATATATCCTAATTAGCTTTGCAGGAGAAGGACTCAGTTGCTGCTATCAGACATGGACTGGTTCACTGTCACTCTGTGAAACCCCTGAACATGCATCTTTGTGCACAGGCTGCAGTTACAAGATCTTTTATATGTTGTTAGAATTTTAAAATTACCCTTACAGCACTGTACATGCAGCTGCACTTCCTAAAACAGATCCTTGTTTTATAAGGCTAACAGTTTAAAAACCAAACACAAAACCACAGTTAAAATACAAGATGAGGGAGGCATTCCCTATGGTGAAACACAGCCAGGTATCATTAAGGAGAGGGAGACAGGCAACAGGAGACTGTTGGAGCAGAATCAAAGAAGAAAGGAAGCAGATAGAGAGGGAGGAAAAAAGGGATCAGTGAAGGCTAAAGGATAAGACATGAAGCAGAGTTAGTACCTGCTGACACTTCAGGATTAAATTCTCGTAACAGAGTGGGAAGCCTGAATGAGTAATGTTCACCACTTAAACCATGTAGAAACTTATACTACTTATGGATCTGTGTTCCAGTAGCACCTCTTTGTGGCAGGTATTTGAGAAAAATGTAAAGCCTCATAACCCCTTCCAACCCTTCTATTTCCCCAGACAAGAATTAATATCAATAAAAAATAGCCATTGAACTCAATAGGTAAGCACTCACCCAATGCGTACCACAGCAAGAGACAGCTCTTTTAAGCAAAATTAATTAATGGAAAATGATGAAGGCTACTTTGTGATCTACTTACCACACCTGAGGAGGAAAATGAAGCCTTAGAAACTACCTCTCTTTAAGCACTCTGGCATTTCAGTAATACAGCTGAATCATTAGAAATTCACTGTCAGAAGGCAGCAGGCATATTTTATGTACTTATATTGGAAAAACAGTTTGTGATTTCTTTGACTCTCTTAATTTAAGGATGTGTTATATGTAAGTGTTAACAAGGTAAACCACCTAATGTTCTGAAGACCAAAAAGGATGCTAATCTTCTAAAATTTCTCATTTTGAATCGATATGAAGGACCAGATTCCAAGCTCACTGGAGCACACTGCAGAGCATCCTTTGACCTTACAAGGTGGCTAATGTGATCAGATAGAAGAGTACTAATATATCCAAGTCAGATGCAAAACCAAACAGGTGAAAAATACAGGTCAAACTTCATTAGAAGGCATTTGAAGAAACGGTCATTTCATATAAATCACACTGGTTTGCAAAAATTGACAATACAATCCAATGTTTTATGCATCAAACTAAAATTCCTTTTCAGGCTATCATACTTACAAACAGAAAGCTTTTTATGCAGTTAAAAACAGGTATTTCAAGACCATCCTTGAATGTAGCTCCTCATTTGTATCATTTGAAAAAAAAAAAACAAACACATTCAAATGAAAATTGACTTCTTTAAAAATGTACAGTATATAAGAACATCAACTGTATATGTGCTGGGCATCAGCAATACTTGCACAAATAACTTTCTGAGTGCTATCCATTATATAAACTGATTTCATTTTCAGTGTTAAGACCTTGTAATAATGTTCACTTTCACTAACTTTTCAAAATCACATTTATTTTTCCTAGATATCTGAACTTCTATTAAAAAAACAAAAGCATTTTAATTCAAACTGCTACTATGCCAAATAAGAGTCTTCAGTTACTTTGTATTTCTAAATATAGCAGATAAGAGTACACAGAAATATGCTGTATTCTAAGAGCTTTTATAAACAAGATGTTCTAATTTTAGAGGACTCAATTCTGAACAAGGTCTAATTAAATACACAGATATTCTCAAATGCAGTCCACAAAAAGCGTAACGTTCGGCTCTCCTCACTTCCATTTAATTCCATCTTGTAGTGAGTGATTTAATATCCACTTTTGAATAAAAATGTTTTTGCACTAGGTGGAAGACTAATCTTTCATTGAAAAAGAGAAATTATTTTTTAGATACTAAAATCAAGCCATAGTTATTTTACAAGCACCTGGCTCAACAGCTTACCTATTTAATATTCTTTCAACTACTTCATAGATTGATTGGCTAAAGAACTGGTAATGAAGACCAGAACCAAAGTGCATGTTTTAACACTAAGGATAATTAACTACTACAAAATCCTAGGGAGAACTGCAAAAAAAAAAAAAAAAAAAAAAATCTTGTAAATCAACACTGATTTTGGGTTGGTTGGGACTGTTTGGCTTTGGGCGGGTTTTTGGTTGTTTGTTTGTTTTTTTTTTTCAATAAAAACAAAAAGGTATGTGCTTCATGAACAGAGGACTAGACAAGCATTGCTGAGTCAAATGTTACGGACTCAGCTAGACAGTTGGTTAAGTTTCATATTGTTTTCCCTTGCAGAGTTAAACATACATGAATCTAAAAGCTTTCAAAACACGCCTTCCTACTTAGCTACAAGTAAAGTAGCTTTTATCAAAAAGTTTAAAACCTTGTATTTGTCTAAAAGCTCTGTAAATTACCATCAGAGTTTTTTTTCCTGAGTACAGATTAAGACTTGTACATTGCTGACAGTATATTCCTTATCAAAGTTTGAACAACCAAGGTAATCCCACTGGTTGTTATTATAATGGTGGATGCAAGTCATGAAGAGGTAAACAGTATCTCACTACTTTGTTATGACTAACTATGATATGAAAATACCCTGGTAGGACCAAATAAAAACAAAACAGTTAAAAAGCCATTTATACGTCATACCATTATGGACGTCAGTTTTACATCTTTTCATCAATGAACTCTGAGAAAGTCCAAGTTAGTGAACAAGAAACAGATAAAATGATTCCTCCTGGTATTTAGTAGACTATACAGTGGAGCTGCATAAAAACAATGATGCTTTTCCAAAATCATCAATTATTTAAAACTACATCTGATTTAAGCCAAAAGTGATTAAAGATCATTTTAATAAAAAAGTTTAGTGTCTCATATATATTAGTATTAAAGCTATAAAAATCACCATTACAGCTTGGATTTCTCCTGCACATCAATTTAGATTCTTGTAATGTTGTGTAGATATTCTTCTCCAAATGGCTTTCTGATCATAAAGTGATTTTTGAATTCTTTATCTTCCTAGTAAAAAACCCACTTGATTACCTCAAATTATTGCTTCTCATGGCTTTAAAAATCGTAGGTTGTTGACAAACTCAAGAATGTAGCAAACTCTTGCTTTTTCAAAACAGTTAAACTGGGGAAGCTGTAATACATTCTGTTAAATTTGTGCAATCTGGGATTGAAAAAGTGACTCAGTGGGATTTTTTCCAGGCAGAGAATCTCCAGTAATACCTGTAATCTTCTTTCTTTGTCCTCAATATCAGCATTTTAGAATACGTCATGTTTAAGTTACTTAGGCATTTATCATCACAAACCAAATGAACACTGTTCATTTCAATTAACTGTGGTTTTACAAGTTATTTTACAAAACATATTCTATTCCTTAGCCTCCTCAGGGGAATAATCACAGAGAAAACCAGCTTGATATTTTTAACAAACACATCAGTGAAATGGACTATCAAGTGATTTCTATCTTTTCCTCTCCTTCAACTGGCTCCCCGAAACGACTTACTTTTTACAACCTTCAGCTATGAGACCATCTCTAATAATCTGCCTTTATTTCCTACACGTGTGTTATTGTCCTTTGGGTCATATTCATATCTAAATGTGGGAAAGCTCCTGAAAGCAGAAACCCTGTGGATTACGTCCACATAAACTTTAAAACACAAATTGAAAAAACACATCTATATTCTTAGCAACTTAAACCATAACTTAAAAAGCAGTAGGATTTGAAGCACTACCCAGGGATTTTGCATTCCACAAACAAGCATCCTTTTTATCATCTGTTTCAGTACCTTTGAAAGGGATTATAGTTATTACTCTCAGAACAATAGCATAAAATTCAAAAGGTAAGATTCTCTCTTTCTATGAATAAAGATAAGAGTCAGAACTGAAGTAAGAAAGTGCCTCCCTGTGATAGAAGCCCATCTGGACCCTTACATCTTATACCACTACATATGCTTATGGTCTTCCCTATGTCTGCTGTATTCTGATATCAGAAACACTTTCAGCGATGCCACGTAGAGAAGCTATAGAGTAAGACATGATCTTTCCCAAGGATTAAAGGAAATAAACAGTGAAGCACATAACTGGTAAAGAGAAAAGCAATTCAAAGGTGCAATGAAGGTACACAAACAGTAGAAACAAAATTACACCCCAAAGGAAGAACGAAAAAGGTTAAGGATGTACAGAATGTTAAAAGGTACACAAATGCAAGTAATGGGGACTCACAAGAAAAGGGGGACAGATAGCACAGTCTAGGCTCATTACAGTGACGTCTGAGTCAAAATTAGGCTTGAGGAATAATGTGTGAAGACCACACTGCCGCTCTTCTTTCCTAGTGCAATACAAAATTAAAGGAAAGTGCAAAATCTACTGGCTATTAAATTCTGAAACACGATTCTTTTTAGACCACTCTAACAACAAAGGAAATTTAGCCCCAACCCATGCTGGTAAAACAAATTAAAAACAAAGTGATGAAGGCCAATGCTGAAAACGTTTGACATCACAGACAAGGAGCACAGTTTTTCATGTGCTACATGTTTCCGTTCCAAGTACCTAAAAAAGACATTTGCCTATTGTATTTAAAAATGATCTAATTCTAATTTCAATTAGTGTTTAGTTTCTAATTTCAACTGCTGTTTAATTCACAGCTGGAGGATGAGCCAGCATTATGTGCCCAAGTGACATAAACTTCTGGAAATCACAGAAATCCACAAGAATCTGCAAAATTTACACAAGTGAATACATAAAACACGAGCTTGAGGCGCAAATATAACAGAAAAAAATCAGGAATGTGCAGCAGAGACAGACATAAATTTAGAATTCCAAAAGTGCAAAACAGAACCAGGACAACAGCTTGAAAAGTAAACAGTTTTGGAAGCTCCCATAACAAAAGTTCACCATACTCATGCGTTTGTTAAAAGGAATCTAGATTCTGAGATTCAGATGCTGCCTGCAGCTGCATTGAGTATAGGGAGAAAAGTCAAGAGGGCTATACCATCCCAACACATGGAGGGAGCTGCAGGAGGTTGGTATTGCAGCCCATTCATTCCCTGAGCCCTCGAGCAAGATGGTGTTGGAAGGCGCATGGGGATCCCCAGTGCAGCCCAGCTATGCTGCAGTCAGCAGGGTGTCGCACCCTGGGACACATGCAGGGCTTTCCCAAACAGATCCAATGTCAGCTTCATTGCATCGCTTCTATCCCACGCAGCCAGCCTGATTCCTGCAGGCTGAACCAGCAATCCTCAGCTGTGCTGTTTTGCTCTGCCCTGTCCTACCCATCACATCCCACCTAGACTTTACCTTACTATTCTGGCCAGGGCTTAATTTTTCTTGGAACTGTGGCATGATATAAGCTATGACTCTGTCAGTGTATTACATCAGGGGAGTGCACAGCGGGACCTGTACAATGGAACCAACAGCAGTGGGGACATCCCTGGTACTGCTCTGCAGTTGTGGTTATGTAATGCCATGAGAGTCTGAAGAAGATGTCGCTCGACAAACAGCTATTGTGCTGTCAATAACTGGATGCTCCAGAACATGAAGCACGCTGAAAAATCACTGGCACAATTCTGTGTATCGGTATGCATTTGTATGAGGCAAGAAGACAGGACGACCTAAAAAACTGATTAAGTATTGCAGTTCTGTGCCAGAGAGGTTTGTGGCTGAACAAGAAGATAAGGATTCAGTCCTTAATTAAAAGGCAGGAATAATACATAACAAGGATCAAGAATGTATTTCCTTATTTTTCCTTGACAGCAGCATTAGTCCACACTACTTTATGTTTTGTTTGAAAGGAGAAGTGAAATGTAATTAATCAAAATTGATCACAGTCCACAAAATGCATAGTGCTGCTCTAACACTGAACTGGAAGACCCTTCAAGTAAACCAATGGTCTTAAATAAACATTGCTTTTTTTGAAAAAGGCATTCTGTGAAGAAAAAGGGTAGTAGTGAAAGCTAATGAGTCTGAAAATGTGTCACAGAAACAAACTACTAGTAAGCATGTCTTCTGAAAGGGACAGTGAGTATGTATTTCACAAAGTCTGAGCATACTTAGTTTTACTTGAATGTGAGGAATCTGTTCCTTATCATATCCCAGTTAGTAAATACGTGCCTCTTTTTCTTCTTCATAAAGAGGCAGTGGTACCTCTGAGAGACAAACTTTCTAATATATGAAGGAAGACAATGCCTATCCACAGAAACGGTCACTACAAAATACTGCTAAAAATATTTTGCCAGCAGAATTGTTGGGAGAAGCACCTGTATCTGTTACATTACCATCTTCTTTGCAAGAACGTGGAATTTATTCTTACATTTGGCCTTTTGCTAATTGGTTAGTATGTGCAAGTAATCACATTTCAGTTGTAATGAAAGGGCAGGTTTTTTAATTACCCTGTTATCTGCACGCTTTTTCAGCCGAAAAGTTTGCCGGTGGAGGTAATCGCCGCCGCCTCCTCACCCTTACCCCCCGGCCTCGCTGCACCGTTTCGGGCGATGCGGGATTTGGGAGCGCAGGTCCCCCGGCGGTAACTCCGCACAGCCGAACTCGGGCTCCCCCCTTCGCCCTGGAAGAGCGGAGAGCCCTGTTCCACCTCCCAAAAACTCCTGAACGGTCTCTTCCAGGGACCGCGGGGGGGGCTGCTGTTGCATAAGATCAGGCTCCTTCCCCCTTCCCCCCCCCCCCATTCTCCAACCGCTCCTCCCCACGTCGGAGGCCGAAGCTCCAAACCCAGGCTGGGGCAAGGCTGGGGAGCGCTGGGGAGTACGGACACACACAACACCCCAGCAGATGAAGAGCTCAGTGGGGTTGGGGACAAGATGCAGAAGAGGGGCTGTGGGGTGACCCTGCAGGTGGCTTCATGCAGGGAAGGGATTGCCCGTCTAGGGGGTGGCCACCGGTGGGAGCAGTGGGGAGAGCGGAGAACTCCGGGGAGGGACGGGACACGCCGGGCTGATGGTGGTGGACCCTTCCACCGGGGGAGGAGGGACCCGAGCTGCAGGGGGAGGGCAGCGCTGTTGGGGCTCTTCCAGCGACCCCCGCCGGAGCCTGCGCCGGGAATCCAGCCCAGCGCAGGGCCAGCCCCGTGTCCCGGTGCGGCATCCCCGCGGGCTATGGGAGCGGCCACGGCACCGCACTGCCGGGACCCGGGCCTTACCGGCGGGGCCAGGGACTAAAGAGCCCTTCCTGAAGCTGCGGAGAAGGAGGGAGAGGAGAGAGCCGTAGTGCCGGCCCGCAGGCAGGCATGCCTCCTCCTCGAGCCGCACACACGGCACATCACCCAGCGCGTACAACTCGTTTCCAAGCGGAGCTTGCGCGCAAAGTTGCGCCGGCCGGGCTGACACACCCCCCCCCCCCCCCCCCCCCAACCACCACACCTTGTGTCCGTCCCTCCGCGGCCGCGCACCTCGCGGAGCCCCGCCACTCCTCTCCACACGGTTCAGAGCAGAAAACGCCTCACTTTCCCCCACGGCTGCTCACGATCTGCCTCAACCTGCTCCTTCCTCCTTTTGTTTTGATCTCTGGATATGAAATTCTCTCTCCCGTCGCCTCCTTCTCCTCCTCACGCCTTCGTGTGGGAGATGACGGCTGGGACCGCACACCAGCCTGTGTCATCTCCTCCAACCTCCATTTCACTCCGAGCAGTGCCCGAGAGCGCGGTAGCAGCACGGCACCTCCGCGTCTGCACCTCCCGCCGCGCCCGGGGCTCGCCCTGCGCCCGCCCCGCGTGCCGAATAAAACGAAATAACGAAATAAACCCCCTCTCACGGGCAGTAACAACGGCGATAGGGCGGCCACAAGGGCCGGGAGCACTCCTGCCTTCCCCGCGGGTGTGATGACCTTGCGAGGACCGCTCCTGCTCTTCGCTTTCGCACGGTCTTTAGGGTTTATTATCTTTTCCCTTACTGGCTCTTTCCAAACGCACAAGAATGCCAAAGACTTCCACTTTCCCCGAAACAATTTCCAGACGCAAACTGTGAAGCGGGAGATCGATGCTTCCGTTTGATGCTGCCGGTATCGATATCCGGATCGATGTGGGGTTCGGTCTCCTATCTCGCAACAGTTGACGGCAAATCGCCTCGGGCGCGATTGCCCTTCATCCCGCCCGTGAGGCGACACCCCCACGCCCATCTCAGCGAGGACCACTCGCGCGTATCCACATCCCTGCTCCCGGGGCGGAAGACCCCCGAGCGACGGGGAGCGGCCGCGCTGACCCGGCAGCCCCCGCCCCGGCCCCCGCTGTCCTCCCGGGAAGAGAACACCGCGCGGGGCAGCCCGAGGCAGCGCGTCCCCGGCTCCAACCTCTCCGCCCGGCGGGCAGCCCTGCTGCCGGCGCCCCGACGATGCTTCCCTCACGCCCCGAAGCCCGGCGGGCGGGTGCGGAGCCCGGACCCCCCACCCAGCCTGACCACCGTGGCGCACTTACAGAGGGCGCCGAGAGCTGTCCGCGGTGCGGAGGAGGGCGCTGGGCCGCTGGGTCCCGCCGGGGTGCTGGGGCCGGAGGGACGGCGCCTCGCTGCGCGCCCGCCAGCCGCTCGCGCCGCCGCACCTCGCGCAGCACCTCGCACCACCGCTGCCGCGCGCCCCCGCTCCGCCCCACGAGCCGCCCGCCCGCCCCGCACTGCAGACCGCCGCCCCGCGCGCACGCGCCGCCCAGCCGCCCGAGCATGCGCGAGGCCGCCGCCGCGGGCGTGAGGGAGGGGGAGCGCGCGCGCGACCCGAGGAGACGTCGCGTTGGCGGCGCGGAGGGCCGGAGGGAGAGGGAAGGGAAGGCCCGGGGCGGAATGGCGGCCGGGCAGCCGCGCCAAGTGCGGCGGCGGCCTCAGTGTCACTGCCAGAGACCCGAGCAAAACCGTATCGTGTGTGTGGAGGGACGCGGCCTTGACCTGGAGCTGCACTTCATTTGGGGGCTCTCCTACCTAATGCGTGGAGCCATCCGTAGCCGTCGTTTATGCGGGGAGAAGGCTTCACGGTGTGGTCTGCTCCAGGCTCATGGCACTTGGGTCCCATGTGTGGAGCCACCTGTAGCCCTCATAGAGTTACAGAATGGTTTGGGTTGGAGGGACTCTTAAAATTCGTCCAGTTTCAACTTTATGCCATGGGCAGGGATACCTTCCACTAGACCAGGTTGCTCAAAGCCCCATCCAGCCTGGCCTTGAACTCTGCCAGGGATGGGGCAGCCACAGCTTCTCTGGGCAACCTGGGCTGCCAGTGTCTCACCACCCTCACAGGGAAGAACTTCTTGCATGTGTGGAGGCATCATCTTGTGTGACAAGTCAGTTTTCTTGCTGTGGTCGCTGTCCTCATGGTAGTTTCTGTTACGAGAGGAGTAAAGTTGAAGGCTTTCACTAGACATCGCACAGCAGTTGGTAGGACCGTTCTATGGCAAAGACATAGGTAAATGTTGACTGTCATGCATGGCAAGTTCTGTCGCTGACTGTTTACACAAATTAAGCATATTTAGCATGTCTTAAGCACAACACTGGGGAAAGCGGGTGATACAGCAGGGCAAGCAAAATAATCCCATGCATAAGAAAGAGTACTTAGATCAAACCATGCCCTTTTTTATCTTGCTACTCATAATTTCAGAAAAAATATAAAAACATGAAGACTCTATAATACATGATGGTAGTAGTTTATTGTTGAAATGCCTGAAAATTTCAATTGGAACACAAACTGATGTGTTAGTTACTATACAAATTTACAGGAAGCTACAGTATTTTCAACTTGCTAATGTAGACAATTGAACTCATAATTTATCCTTATGTGATATCAAAAAATCACCATTTTTGCATCCAGAATTACTTTTTGTGTGTAAGCCAATAATTTTAAAGTTTTACACTTTTTTTTTTTTAATTTCCCAGTGCTTTCTTCTCCCTCAGTTCATGTTTTGATTTTCTGTATGTGCAAAAATGCAGCCTGAAAATGCTAAAAATTTAGGTTGATTCCAGACCTGGCACAAACAAACAGTTAGGAGGTGATTAACTTCACAGAGTATCTCCAAAATCCCTGCTTTACATGTTCTGATTAATATAAATTATTTCCTGTCATCTTCATATTTTGCTACCCCATTGCTTGCTTGGCCTGCCAGATCATTAATAATCATCTTTAGCATAATGAAAGTTAGAGTGCTGTGGCATCTGCTTGATGAGTTTTAACCGTGTTGTTCCCTCATATTTTCTGTCTCTTGTTCAGTTCTCTGTAAGTTTGTTTTTTTTTACCATCACAGTGCAACATTAATTCTGTGTGACCCATTTTGATTGTGTCCACATAGCAGTTACTGCATGACTTCACCTCATCTTGGTAACTCTTCTAGTGGCAGGAGTGGTAGCTATGGCAGTGCAGAGCTCCGTGTTGGCTGTAAAACCAGGTATTTCCTTGGTGCCTTAGATGGGTTTTGCTGCTGCTTCATAGCAAATAGTCAGCTGGTTGAAAGTTAACTTGGGGTCATCTACTAAGAGACTGGTGCTTATTGATGACATGACTTTCAACATCATTGGGGGTCATCCTTTTCAAAAAGGTGCTGACCATTTGCTTGTCATCAAAAAGCAAAAATTATAGGTTGAATTTTAAGACATTGTGGCTAAAGCACATTTAAAAGGAATTTTTCTTATTTTTTGTTATTTTTTCTTTTCCCATTGAATCCAGTGGCAGAATTTCTGTCTACTCTAAAAAAAGTATAAATTAAGCAGAGAATACTGTCATGTTTTTATGTACAACCATCCTAGTTGAGGATGAGGTAATTCTGGGTAAATTCAGGTTACATAGATTATGTTTTCAAATGCATTTGAAAACATAATGCTCATTCAAAACAAGAAGTACTCTGAGGTATTTTTCTAGAAAACTTTGGCTTATTTTTTTCATGTACTCCAGTACAGTAACAATGCAGTACAAAATGCCATTTGAAAACTAAATATATATAAAACCTCACCATTTGCAGTATTACTGCTTAGTCCAAAATGCCCATGAAAACACTTCATTTTTCTGTTAATCAACAATTTAATTAATGTTGCCTATTAAACCATGCATAGGGTTATTTAAAAGGTAATAATGACATTGTCAACAGTTGTGCTCATGTGACATGCCTTATACTGGGCTGTCCTACACCGTAAGCAGTCACTGGAGGCTTTTGTAACTGGGGTGTACAAGTTTACCAGTTCAGACTTCTAGCATTTTCAGCCACTTAATGTTCATTTTTAATCTATGTAAACGACAATAATGTATTTTAGACTGTGGGGAATTAGACTTGTGGCAATTCTCTATCATACATGTAGTTTTAGGACTTTTTGTTTTCCAGCTAGATGGTTCTTTGGATTTTGCAAATGAAACTAAGTGTTGACATGTAGCAACTTTAAGTGGTTTTTGAACCTAAAGCACAGATATCAAGCTTATATCTAAAAGCTTTTATACCTAAAGCTTATAATAGAGCTACAGCAATTTAAACCAAATCAGGAGCTTACCCAAATTTTCTATTTAGTGTAGTAAATGTAAATATAAGAATTCTTAGCTTATGAATGAATGTAGGCACAAAAATGTACATACTCTTTTTACAGTCTACCATGGCTTACATGGGTCTCCTTCAGGCTTTGGATCCTAAATGTTCTGTTTATGCCTTTGAAAGAAGCCAGGTGATGCCCTAAACCTCTGATCTTGTCAAGGGAGATAGATAGGCATCTCCAGAGGGAAATTCAAAATCAAACGAAATCAGGGCTCTTCCTGTCCTTTTTTTTCTCTCTGTTTTTGCTCCAGAGTTGAGAGTTCAGTATGAAAAGACAGTAGTCTCTGAGAGGAGTCACTATCTCAGTAGGTGGATTAGTGGTAATTAGGTATTTATTTATTTTTTTAGCATGACCTCCTGTTCTACAGACACCAATTTAATTGCAGAATACTATTTCGAGGGTTGCCTTTTCCTCTCTCCCTTTTATGCTCAATAGTTTCTAGGAATATATTTGCAAATAGGTTTTATGAGAATCAACACCAGAATAAATATTTGTATCTACATCTGTAGCTGTATACTTTATGTTCTATTAGGCCTTTTGAAGGAATTATTTCCTGTCTGCCTTCTGTGTTCTCTTCATGCAGTTTCTACATGCTGAAATACACTTGTCTGTTACATGGGGAACTGAAAGCAGCAGTGCGGCTGCAAGGACTGGCAGAAGGGAGCTGCTTCAATGCTCTATGATTAAATAAAGCTGGTGCAACATGCTGCAGTTGGAAAAGGGTAAGATTCTTGATATTCAAAAGCAAACTATGAGCGTGACTGAGATTATCAGTTTCAAAGTGACTGTAGATTGTCTTGCTGCTTTAATGCACTATGTAAAATTATATTAAAAATTACATTTTAAGTGTGTATGTTATCTTTCACATTCATCTCTCATTCATTTTTAAATAATTCCCCTAATAATGCAGATAAACCAAAATGGACTTACTTTACAAATAAATCCAATTTTTCTTCTTTATAAAATGTAATGATTTTATGTATATACATCCCTTTTGTATGTGTCAAACCAAGTAATTTATACTTCAGTCTTTTTATTAATGAGATTATTTATTAGTCTTCAGTTTCTCAGTCTCATGGAATGAAATGTAAAGAAAATACCATTTATGTAACATCATCTCTGATGTGGTATAGTGCAGTCAACTGGGGAGCGCATGCAATGCCTAACTTTAGATACCTACATTTGATGATAGCTAAATTACTTGACTGTTTCCTTGCATTGCCTCTGGTATCAGTGAAAACACAAAAGAAGCCCTGACAGGGTGATTCAGGCTTGGAACCTGCCTACCAAAAGCCAAGAAAAAAATATATTGGAGTTTAGGCACCTAAATGAAGCGTCTAAAGCTAAATGGCACAAGCCTAGGTTTCCCTTCAGTAGGGCTGTTTCCAGAGAAGCTGCTCCAGTTGCTCTTCTTAAGTTAGGCATTTGCTCAAGTGGAAATAAAAGCTTGACATTCTGGACCTGAGAAATAGAAGATGCAAGTAAACAATGGCTTAGAAATTCAAGAAGATTCAAGTAAATAATGGTTTAGAAGATTAGGAATGACAAAACTTAGAAGCATTTCAGTTTCTGCAGATGTCCTAAACATAGCATTGTGCTTTCCTTTGCCATTTTCCTCAGCGCAGAACTCTTACAATGTACAAAATAATTCCTGTGAAGTCAAAATGGTCATGCAGTCTTGAGATGTTACAATAGGGCTTGTTTGCGTATTTGATCCATGAGTGATTTTCCTTTGTGAAAATATTATATTGATGACAAGTAAAAAATTGTAATGCAGCTATAGAAATAATAGTAAATAATAAAGGATATAAAAGGAAAACACCACAAATTTCACAAGGTTAGCTGATTTATTAGTAATTAAATACTTAATCTTACCATCATGAATCAAAACAAGCAGGATACTACCTAATCTTTTTTTTGGACATCAGATTATTTTACTCCATTTTCTTGCATTTTTGACGCAATTTTTATTAATAACATTTCTCATACAGTTCTATATGGTTTATAATACACTTCCATGCTGTGTCATGTGAATGTACTTTCTACTAAAAAATGGTGGGGAGGGTAGATGGGGCTTTGAGCAACCTGGCCTAGTGGAAGGTGTCCCTGCCTGTGGCAGGGCAGTTGGAACTAGGTGATCTTTAAGGTCCCTTCCAACCCAAACCATTCTATGCTTCTATGATACTATGATATGATTCTATGATAAAAGTTGCAGCAGGACTGTTTACTTGCTTATGGACAAAATGTACTCGGATCTTGGTGGACATGTAGGTAGTTATCTTTATATAATGAAACTGAACTGTGAGACATAATGACTTCTCATAACAGTCTGTATTTCATACGTAATACTTTTAAATATAATTTGATTTAAGAAAACAGCAGTGAATCAGCACTCTTTGCCCATAATCGCAAAAGCAGGATTTACTGCTAAAAGTGGAGATACATCTCAGAAACTAGGCTACTGGACATAAAATAAGTTCAAACCCAACAGACAGACATGCTCATCAGAGAAAAGAGATGTTAAATAAAATGTTGAAAAATTATTCCATAATTCCATTTGCAATGAAAACAAGTCTTTTCACATGTAATACTAGGTCATTTTTTTCTATTGCCAGCATCTCTGTTTGTCAAAATCACATTGCTGCTTCTCTCCCCGAAATACATCATACAGCATCTAGTCTGGTACCTGGTATCAGAGATGTCAGTTTAAGAAAGGCTTATGAAAAGCAAAGCAGTTACACAATGTTTCTTTTTCAAAACCACCTCCTTTTCTAGTAGTTTCAGGTTTAGGAACATGCAGAGCTGGAGTGTACATCTGGATCAGGATACTTAAAGGATACTTAACAGGCACTGATGAGCTTCTTAGGTATGGATTTGTCATTATTAAGTAATTTATATCTGTGGTTTCTGTAACTTCCCATTGCAATGATTTCCATAGTTAACAAGGCTTTAGATACATGAAAAAATACTGACCCATAGTATTAATACAGACCCCATTTTTCATATTCAGTGGTGAAAAAGGGTAGTGCCACACTGAAAACAAGCTGTGCAGTACCAGCATAGAAATCTGAAGTAAGTTTGAAAAGATGAATTTATAAATATTAAAAGACATAAAAATATGAAAAATATTAATACTGAAATGACTGTATAGATTTTCATTCTTTTCTATCTGATAAAAATGAAAAAGAAAACAACCACTTTCTAAGCTTGTAAACAAGTATATCCCATCACCATGTGTGCTTGCTGCAGAATTCAAGAGCCATCCCTCAAAGTTAGAACTCAGGGAGCACCTGGGGTATCCATGTGCTAACAGATTATTATATTTGATGAGTAAGAGGAAAAGAACTTGCCTCTGAAGACTTCTAAGAGCTTGAAAACGCTTTACCTGTGAGAACCACACTAGGTGGTTTAGCTCAACATCAGATACTATACTGAAGTGTTTCTTCTTCCCTGATCCTTCCTAAATAACTTCCACCACCCTAACCTGTGGTTAGCCCTTATTGTTAAATTTCCTTCAATTCTATCTTCCCTCTTAGGGTCCTGTGATCATGCTGCATCACTCTTCATTCCTTCAGCCCTGGAATCTACCATGCTGTCTGCTGCATCTAATAGCCTGTTACCTGGGGCACAAGCCCTCTTCCAGAATGGCTGGCTGCTCCCAGAGGAGGGGTTTACCAAAATAGAGGGTAGCTGTGTGCGTATGATATTTTAAAGTTCAAATGTGGCTTATTATCTTATATAGGAGAAAGGGAACTTTAATATTTTTAGATGCTCTTGTGATTTGTTTGTCATTGATAGCAAAGTAAGCCAAGCAAAAGGGGGAACACTCTCATGTTGCTGTCATAAACATCATTCTGTAGCAAGCCAGAATACTTCAAACAAATGCAGCAGATCCTTTGCAATACTGTTGTCTCAAATAAGCGTTATCAACTTTTCTAGCTATTATTCTGTGGTTGCTTAATATATATATGTATCTGGGGATGCATGGAAAGAAATAATGCATTATTCCATACTCCTGTTAGTTTATCCAAATTAGGTATTATATAGCAATGACAACTGTTTGCTATGTGTATAAAATTTTCAACTTCAACATAGATTTCTATTTCATTTTTAAGAATTTGGCAGTTTATTTCATGTTATACAGCACTGTACACTGTATCCTTAATCTTCATTTCATTTTCATATTTTTTACTGATCATGATTTTTGTACCCATGTTCTACATGATGTCTAAATTGCTGGTCAGCACAATTCAAGTCATTCTCTGGTGCTGTTTCATTCAATAATGAGACATTCAGTGGAGGTGAACCAAAAATCATGCAGTAAGTTTAAATTAATTTAAAATCAACTCACTGTGAAAAAAAGGATAGTCCCTAGCTCATTATTATATGACTGCAGGCTGCTGCTAACTCAGTAGTATGTTGTAAATACTGTACAACAACATGAAAAGCAAAGAAATGAAAGCAACGTGGAGTTGGATGAGTTTTAATAAACCCAGAGACTAATAGAGCCCTTAGATATTTTAACTTACTATTATTTATAATCTCCTTTAATCAGATTTAACAAGGTCTGGAGAATCGAGTGGTGTCCCTCCGGGATCAGTGTTGGGACGGGTCTTGTTTAACATCCTTGTCGCTGACATGGGCAGTGGGATTGAGTGCGCCCTCAGCAAGTTTGCCGATGACACCAAGCTGTGTGGTTCGGTTGATACCCTGGAGGGAAGGAATGCCATCCAGAGGGACCTCAACATGCTTGTGAGGTGGGCTGATGCCAGCGTCATGAAGTTTAACCAAGCCAAGTGCAAGGTCCTACACCTGGGTTGGAGAAATCCCAGGCACAGCTACAGGTTGGGCAGAGAAGTGATTCAGAGCAGCCCTGTGGAGAAGGACTTGAGGGTGTTCGTTGATGAGAAAATGAACATGAGCCAGCAGTGTGCGCTTGCAGCCCAGAAAGCCAACCGTATCCTGGGCTGCATCAAAAGGAACATAACCAGCAGGTCGAAGGAGGTGATCCTGCCCCTCTACTCTGCTCTCATGAGACCTCACCTGGAGTATTGTGTGCAGTTCTGGTGTCCTCAACATAAAAAGGACATGGAACTGTTGGAACAAGTGCAGAGGAGGGCCACAAGGATGATCAGGGGCTGGAGCACCTCCTGTATGTAGATAGGCTGAGAAAGTTGGGGCTGTTCAGCCTGGAGAAGAGAAGGCTGCGTGGAGACCTCCTAGCAGCCTTCCAGTATCTGAAGGGGGCCTATAAGGATGCTGGGGAGGGACTCTTCATCAGGGAATGTAGTGGTAGGGCAAGGGGTGACGGGTTAAAACTTAAACAGGGGAAGTTTTGATTGCGTATAAGGAGGAAGTTCTTTACTGTAAGGGTGGTGAGGCACTGGAATGGGTTGCCTAGGGGCAATGGGTTGCCTAGGGACAATGGGTTGCCCTGACAGCATTCAAGGCCTGGTTGGATGAAGCCTTGGGTGGCATGGTTTAGTGTGAGGTGCCCCTGCCCATGGCAGGGGGGTTGGTACTAGATAATTTTAATGTCCTTTCCAACCCTAACTATTCTATGATTCTATTCTATAAATGCTGAATATATTTTACTTCATATAATGACTGAATTGTAAAATGTTTGGGGTTGGAAGGGACCTTAAAGATCACCCAGTTCCAATCCCCCAGACGCAGGCAGTGGCACATTCCACTAGATCAGGTTGCTCAAAGCCCCATCAACCTGGCCTTGAACACTGCCAGGGATGGCGCAGCCACAGCTTCTCTGGGCAAACTGTGCCAGTGTCTCACTAACCTCGTAGTGAAGAATTTCTTCCTGATATCTAACCTAAATCTACTCTCTTTCAGCTTAAAGCCTTTCCCCCTTGTCCTATCACTGCATGTCCTTGTGAAAAGTGCCTCTCCAGCTTTCTTTTAGTCTCCTTTAGGTACTGGAAGCTGCTCTAAGGTCTCCCTGCAGCCTTCTCTTCCCCAGGTTGAGTAAGCCCAACTCGCTCAGTCTGTCTTCACAGGAGGGATGCTCCTGCCCTCTGATCATCTTTGTGACCTCCTCTGGACTCATTCCAACAGGTTAATGTCCCTATTGTGCTGGGGACCCCAGAGCTGAAGGAAGTACTCCAGGTGGGGTCTCAGAGAAGCAGAGGGGCAGGATCACCTCCTTTGACCTGCTGCTCATGCTTCTTTTGATGCAGCACAGCTCACAATTGGCTTTCTGGGCTGTGAGTGCACACTGCAGGGTCATGCTGATCTCCCATCCTTCTCCTCAGGGCTGTTCTCAATCCATTCTCTACTCAGCCTGTATTTGTGCTTGGATTTCCGCAATTCACATTCAGGACTGTGAACTTGCCAAGCACAGAGGTGAGACTAACTGGCACGTAGTTCCCTGGATATTCATTTTTTCTCTCTTTAAAAATGGGCATTATGCATTATATTTCCCCTTTTCTAGTCAGTGAGAACTTCACTGGGCTGCCACAACTTCTCAGAAATAATGCCATTTCATCTGCCAGTTCTCTCGGGGCCCATGCATGCATCTCATCAGGTCCCATGGACTTGTGCACCTTCAAGTTCCTTAGACCCAAAGTCCTCTATAATACACATTATCCATTGCCTTTCAGTAATATAAAAAATAATTTTATAAGGAAAATGCTTTATTCTGAAGGCTATTTTAAGTCAAAAGAGATAATATCTTCCCAGTTGAAAAATTTGTGTGCACAAATAATTTTCAAATAACTAAACAAGAACTGAGTAGGTCTGTGAGTACAGCAAACCTATTTAGACCTGTTCCCTTTTATTTACTGCACTTTGGCATATATAGTTAAACAAAGTTTCATCACATGCTGTACACATATATTAGGATGTGTATGTGCTTTTGTGATGTATATAGGTAAGACAGACATTTCTTTACATTTCTTCAGTACCTTAACTGTGAGGTTTCCCGAAGCCAATTACAACATACAGTTCCTGTGCTCTTAACTACTTGTTTTATGAATGGAGGAGACAGAGGAGGGATGTAGTTCCTTATTCCTTTTGCCATGAAGAGCTGCCTGCTAATAAATGCAGAGCATGTTCTGCTTTCTTATTTCTGAGTGGAGCAATTCTGCAGGCATGCACAATAGAGAAACTCAAGAGGAAGCCCAGACAGCTCAGACTAATTTTCTGTTGCAAGCATCAGTCTCAGTGAAGATAATGTTTCTTCCTGTGATCCCACTGAGCTTGCCTGGTGGAAAAGTGTCAGCTTAACTACTGGTTAACAGTCAATAAAAGGGTAGTGTTGGTCAAAAGACATGTCTGTGTTTCCTAATACTATTCCAGACAGAGACTCCTAATCCTGAATGAGCTTACATGGGATAGTAAGAGCTAATGCGTCCCTGAGTCCAGATTTATTTACCCCCAGGTCCAACTGCTTCCCATGCACAAATATTTTAAAGTTCACAACCTTGCATGCTGCAATGCAGTACATTACACAATCTTTTGTTGCTTTATTTTCTCTCCGGGCTTTTTAGAAGCAATATTTCACTAACTTCTCAAATGATTAGCATGTAATTGCAGACACGTGTGCTAAGATTCACTTAATCAAATTTAGACATTGGAGTAGCCCTCTACATTTGAGTTAGTTGCACTATGTTGCCAGTATAGTCAGTTGAAACAAATAGACATTTTTAATCTTTTATCTCTTCCTAAACATCTAAAATAAAATTTAATGTCAGCCCAGAAGTGCCTATTTTCCCTGCTGTACATAAAGGGAACTTTAAGTGGTTAGCTCAGATGCAGATGTCCTAAATTAGGTTACATGAAAAGCACCCTGTAGTTTTCAGACTGATAATAAATATCACTAATTGTGAAAGTGGCAGTCCTGGTGCTCAAATCTGTGGGACCTGCATTGCTGACCCAGTTGCTTCACTGTTGAATTTGCATTAATTTAGATTTTATTCCCTTTTCTGAACATAATGTGTTTTAGAAAACATCGGGAGATCCAGTCCATGTGCCATCATTTGACTCTTTTGACATTTGACATTTGATTAACAGTCTGTTAATCAGTACTCTGGTTTTAATCTTATCTTTTAGATAAGTTTGGTAAGAAATGGGTAATAGGTTAATTGCAGGTTTACCTCTTGGACTTGCAGTATGTTGATCTTTCAGCAGTTTAGAGGGAAATAATTCTACCTAATCTAATCATTATTATAAAAAAGTCATTGTTACTGCAAATCATTTTACAGTCTCTCTATAGCTGGGGAGATAGCACTGTATGGCAACACATCTTTTCTGTTTTAGAGACTTAACATCAATCACCATCTAGATGAGCGTCTCCCATGCTGGACATTCAACTTTTAAATTACAGAAGTGAGGTGACAATTAGATACACAGTGAAGGGGCAAAGAGTTTAGACCTCATTTGTTTATCACTGGATGATCTCTTTCAGGCACAATATCCTAAGAAAGCAGGATTTAATGTCATACTGTGTTCTAGATTCCTTGCCTTTGTAAAACAACTAGTAATTCATGATCCTTCATTCTGATGCCATTTCAAGCTAATGATAGACTAGTAAGTGTTTTGTCCCACTTAATTTAATGTGAACAGTTGCATAACTGAGATTGTTATTTCTCTTAAGAAATTTATGTTATGGTCTATGTGAGTTGTTTAAATGAGTTAGTATATACGTAATTTGTGTGTGTGTATGCAACTGCACACACACATGAAAATGTTAAACCTACATTATTTGCTGCCCAGTCTCATGTATTCAATCATTTATTGTCTTTACAAAATTAGTTTATAAAATTTTTTGGCTGTTACTTATCTGCTTCTTAGTTTGCTTTTTTAGGCAGTTGATTAGGTGGTTTGACTTTTTTTTTAGCCTTTCTGTGGTTTGGTCTGTTTTACCGATTTGTTGATGTTTAACAGGACATCAGAGCTATTTCATAGATGTTTAATCAACTTGCTTTGCTTATCTTGAGTCTATTCTAAATTTCTGTCTGTAGTTGAAATGGGATTTGAATGTAGGAATTTTGTAAAGACCTACATAACTGTCATTTTTAATGTATACTTGTATCTACACATAAGAATGCATTTTATATAAGATGTATATAAATGTACATAACTGTCATACACACAATAAATTTATCCAAGTATAAAAATACATATATATATATAATTGGTGTATCTTTTATGTGAGAATGATGCAATCAGTTTACAAGTTATTTTGTATAAAGAAATGCCTGCAGTCTTCCTTGTGTCATACGTTGGTAGTTGACCATGTTTGAGACTAGACCAAGCAGGAGCCGTAAGCTATCTAATTTTTCAGTGTTCACCATGAACCTCAAGAAAAAGTTCCATGTTCTTAAAGAAGTTTTTTCCCCCTAATGCTTTTATTGAACATAAATTTCTGATTCTTGAAAAAAGAACATTAAGTTCTTCCTGAATTTATGGACCTGTAGACCTTGTTCAATTTCTTTTTCAAGGCCATAATTTCCCCCTTTTTTTTTCTCCTAAGGCTCTCTTAAGGAAAACCTTTAAAAGGGGGATTTGATAAAAATGATTAACTGATCTTTATTCCTATCATGAACATTACTGAAATTCCATCTCTCCTTCAAACTAGCAACACCTGAATATATTAAAATAGATTAGAAAGAATAATTGCTGAATTCAAAAGCAAACTGCTTATTAAATCAACATAGTTTAGCAGTTGTTTTAGCAAGCAGTCAGTGTGGAAACCACTTACCAGTTGCTAGGATGTCTCATTTATAGTGTTGACCTTCAGCTATATCAAATCACTACATGCTGTGCAATAGTGGAGAGGAGTAGCCTGGCTACCTGTATGCTATACCTGATTCCTGGGGCTTGCTGAAGACAGATACAATGCTCTTGCTATTTACAGCACTGTCAGGAAAACTTGGGATCTCAGGAAATTATACTCCCATCCAGCCCACTCAGCAGGCAGAACTGAGGTGCGGTGAATGTATGTTGTATGTTTGTGTCTGCCTACATTAGGTACTTTTCCTTTCTTCAAGTGTTTTCCTGTGTCTGTGAAGAAGATTTTTGTAAAGAAATATATGTATATAAATTACACTGTAGGTACACTGTAACTTCATGTCAGAAAGCATCTTATACATAAAACTACTCAAAGAGCCACTATTTTTTTTCAAGAAAATGAGAAAATGGCCAGTGATTGTTATCATGACAACCTATTGTCTGTTGCAGCTTTAAAGAAATGAAAAGGAAGAATTCTATATTGCTCCTATGTTGTAGAACCATTGCCTAACAGCAACATTCTATGCTGTTCCCTTCCTAAAAATAAGAATAGATATTATTTATTTTTACTGTATTTATTTTTGACAAGTAGAGGATTGCTCATATTAATGGTCTTACAACATTTTTTATCATCACCCCCATTCTTTCACATACTACATCATTTCTTTTTCCTACCCTTCACAATCTTACATGCTAACAAATTAAAATATGAATCTCAATTTATAGTATTTTATATATCTTATTGTAACTACAGAATCTCATTCTAAGATAACATTAAAAGATAGTAAGAGGAATGTGCCATCCGTTATGTTTAAAATTAATTTGGATAAAACATTTTAGGTTTACTTGGTTTCACCTTAAAAATACTGCACATTATTATTTAATACTGCAAAATCAACAGATAATTGTGAATTGTGCTTCTGCAGGGAAAAGTATTTGGATTTTGAATCTGAGCCATTTAGAGTATTTCATCATTATAGCCTACAGTTTCCTCAAATACTAGCAACAGTATTCCTGCTTTTGTAATTCTCCAAGTTTTAGCTTTGTCAACTTTGTTTACATCATTCATCTTTTAGTTATCATTTTAAATATAGTCGATAATTTATTCACAATAAGTCATAATCAGCTCCCAATGGTTCTATATTAAATGCATGAAAACACAGTTTTTAAAAGCTCAGTTATGCAAACTATGTCAGAAAAAATGAAGTTCAGTACATTAAATCAGGACGTTACTAGCTGTTCTGATCTAGCTGTACTAGATATATACCTCATCTAGATTTCCTAGATATACTTGTCAGATGTTTTGCAACCTAGAAGCAAAGCAACATAAGAATTTCATTTTCCAAAATAGAAGGCTTCTACAGATGTGATACATACATTATAAAAAAGTTTTCACTTTTTTGATGATAGTAAATCATATTTTGGAGTGACAGCTAAGACCTACGATAAGAGTTTTTCCTGTAGTTCAGAAGTTTAATCTTTCCCAGCGTTTGAGAAAACAGGAACAGCTTTCACCCACATTATTTATATTAACAGCCATGACATCTGGAGACTTTACAAAATTAACAGGGAACACGTAAGTTGCCCACATGCTTGGTGACACACTTCAGCTACTTATTATTAGTTCTATGTGCCTGCCAAAAGTGAACCCCCAACAAACAGATTTTGACACTTGACTAAACAATTGTAGTTTATGCCCACATTTCATGCCTACGACTGATACTATTTATTAGATCATGATGGTGGGGAAGAATAAAAAAGAAAAAATAATGCATCTATCAATTATAATGTGCTAATTCCCAGTGCTTACAGTGTAAGCAATACATTTTATTTCTTGATATGTAAATCTTGCTTCATGGTTGCCAAATTTGTTGCAATCATACTAAATTAAAGAATTCAGAAGATATTTATCATGGCTCATATACATAAACAGAGGAACGTGTGTCTGGAAGAGAGCTTTAGTCATGGATTGCATATTTGAATAATTAGGAGTAGATATTTTGCTAACAAATCTAATATCTTTGTTTGCAATGCCATTACAGGAAACAGTTTCTGATGTCCAAATAAGACATTTTAGTTTTAAAAAACTTAGGGGATGTAACTGCTGTGGAATAATGTTTTCTTCAAAGTCCAGCCAATTGCTCTGATAATCAAAACCTTCTATCATTAGAATGAAACACACCATTATGCTGTTCTGCCTCCTGAAAGATCAACATACCTTCTTTTTTTGTCACTGGACAGGTACACATTTTGGAATTAGTTCAAACAGGAATAATGAAAATGAAAGGAAGAATTCATTCAAAAACAGATTTAAAGAGGATATTCATCCATGGAGTTTTTAGGGCCAGTTGTTTATTATTTCAATAATATTTAGATTTGATTATTTTTCATTAGTAGCACATTTCAGAATCCAGTATCTTCTTGAAAATGTAAAAATACAGCATATTTTTAACGCATTAATAATAATCTGAAATACACATCTAATCAAAGAATGGAAAAATGGGTGTACTGGATAAGGTGTGTATATCTGATCTATTTATAGATGGGCACAGTATATTGTCTCCAACAGTGGCCAGTATCTGATGCTTAGAGAAAGTGTATAAGAAACACCGCAAATATTAAATAGTCCTTCACTTGGTACTCTCTAGTTTCTGACAACATTTTGCAGTTTTTTGGTTCTTAGTTTGCAATCAAGGCATTGTGCTTAATAGGATACGGAGGTAGCCTTCCTGAATCTTATCTTAGTCTTGAAGCCTTTGAGCCTCATCAGTACATGCTACCATTAGTTGCACAATTTAATTATACATGCAAAAGACTATATTTTGTTTGTACTATGCTTCTGGAGCATTAATTTCAGTGATACGCCTCAATTCTTGTCCTGCAAGGAGTTTCTTATGTCCTATTTGACACATCTGAAAATGATCTGGAAAATGGAATGCATAGCATGGTGACAGACTTTACCAATGATACTGACTTATTTAGACTAGTAAAAATGAGAACCACAGCTGAAGAACTGTAGAAGGACCTTGTGAGATGGGGCAGTAAACTGGCAGTTGAAATTCGATTTGAAGTAACATAAACTGCTGCAGAGGGGAAAAAATATAGTCCTAGCTTCACATTTAAAATGATGGGCTCTGAAATGACTGTTATTGCAGAGAAGCCAGCTCTTCAAGATATGATAGATGGTTCAGTGAAAATATGAGTGAGCAGCAGAAGTCAAAAACCCAAGCTAAATCTTAAAATTATTCGGAAAGAAATAAAAAAACAAATACATTGCTGCATAAATATGTGAACCAACTTGACTGCTACATGCACTCCTGATCCTTTATCTTATGGAGGATAAGGTGGAATTAAAAAAGGCTCGGAGAAGGGCACTAAGGATGATCAGAGATATGGAGTTGCTTCTGTTGTGAAGTCAACCGAGATTCTTCAACCTGGAAAACAGATGCCTGATCAAGCTGTGATAGAGGTCTGAGAAACATGAATAGCCTGGCAGGGTTATGTAGGGATTGAGTGTTCACTGTGTTTTTTAATACAAGAAAGGGAGGCATCGAAACAGAGCACTGGCTCCAAATAAATAAAGCGAGATTTAAAATTACTGAAGTTAAACTGTGAAATCCTTTGTTCCTAAATTTTGTGAGTGCTAAAAGTTTATGTGGAATTAAAGGGAGACTGGAATGAAATCTAGTGAATATAGAAATCCACGGAAATACTGAATACCTAGACAGTAACCAAACAAGAAATCATTGTGGACTGAGACTTAGGAGATGCACATGTTTTATCCTGTTCTTACTCTCTTTACAACATGCCCGAGCTTTCCAGTGCTGTCAGATAGGACACTGGACTGAAGTGACCTGAATATGAACGAATATGGCCACTCTGAAATTTCTATGAATAGTCCTTTTCCCCTATTTTATGCTACCATTGACTTTATAGACTCATATCTCGTTCCCACTAATCATCCCTTTTCTTCAGTTAGAAGTCTCAGTCTGTTTGAGGTTTTTCTCATATGAAGGTTTTCACACTGATCATGCTTTTCCTGTGTTTTCCAGTTCCGTTCTATTTTTTTGTTTGTTTGATTGGTTGGTTTGGGTTTTTTCATTTGTTTTCAGGTGAAACGAAAAGAGTACCACTCACTATTAAAGATTTGGACATACTGTGGATTACAGAAATACACTATCGGTTTTCCCAATAATTTCTTACTTTTTCTCCTTTTTTTTTTCACTGCTGTTGAATGTTGAATTACTGTTTTCAGAGACTGTCTGCAAATTCCACTATATCTTTTTTTCTGAGTAGCAGTAGCTAGTAAAGACATACTAAATATACCTGTACAGTTAGGGTTATTTTTCTTCTACATATTAGCTCTCATTTGTCAATAATGAAATTTATCTATAGTTTTACTATGCAGTCACAGTATCACAGTATCACAGTGTCACAGTATCACAGTATGCTAGAGATTGGAAGGGACCGCAAAAGATCATCTAGTCCAATCCCCCTGCCGGAGCAGGAACACCTAGATAATGTTACACAGGAATGTGTCCAGGCGGGTTTTGAATGTCTCCAGGGAAGGAGACTCCACAACCTCCCTGGGCAGCCTGTTCCAGTGTTCCGTCACCCTCACTGAGAAGAAGTTTCTTCTCAAGTTTAAGTGGAACCTCTTGTGTTCCAGTTTGTACCCATTACCCCTTGTCCTATCATTGTTTGCCACTGAGTAGAGCCTGGCTCCATCCTCGTGACACTCCCCCTTTATATATTTATATACACTAATAAGGTCACCCCTCAGTCTCCTCTTCTCCAAACTATAGAGACCCAGCTCCCTCAGTCTTTCCTCATAAGGGAGATGCTCCACTCCCTTAATCATCTTAGTTGCCCTGCGCTGGACTCTCTCCAGCAGGTCCCTGTCCTTCTTGAACTGAGGGGCCCAGAACTGGACACAATATTCCAGATGCAGTCATTCAGAATTTCAGGATGATTCTGGGATTCTCCACAATCAGCTATAATTTCGAATACCTCCAATAACTGTGATCTGTCTTACATAGTTTTCCAGGTAATTTATGGGTATGTCAAGCAGCATAGATCCCACAGGTTTTTCAGAAATAAAAGAGAACAAATAAAACTTTTGTCAAGCCCATCGTTTTGTTTTCATATGAAGTTTGATGGCCGTAGGTAAACTAAATACACTCTACTCAAAGTGCACTTTGGTTGTTAATTTTCCACTTCAAAAGGCACTTTCATCTTGTACACTTAATTTTCTCTGTTCTTGCCAATGATAAAGACACTAAAATCCATTAGAATCTGGATAACTTTAAGCAACTAGATGAGAAGTTGCTGAACAAGACTTTAGAATTCCCCTGACAAAAGAACTAGAAGAGTTTGTTATTTTCCTGCCTCTGATACATCCCCAAACTGTAATGAAATGATTCATCATGCACTTTACCAAGTATTTCTGTGTGAAAGTTCAGGAAGCAAAATCAGTAATCTGCATTGCTTGTATTGCCTTAAGGTACAAGGCTACCTATTTTGTTGTTTGTCCATTTGCTTACACAGGAGATCTATCTTGTGAAACTTTGCAGTTGTCCCATGGATGTTTTACACAGA
Organism: Pezoporus wallicus; assembly: GCF_028554395.1. NCBI lineage: Eukaryota > Metazoa > Chordata > Aves > Psittaciformes > Psittacidae > Pezoporus > Pezoporus wallicus. The sequence goes on from NW_026642654.1 coordinate 1,844,688, forward strand.
ATGTTATGTGTGTGCAGCTCACACTTAACTTTTACACTGTGGACTTCTCAAACTTAAGCAGTACTTCTTGTGAGTTTCTGCAATAATTTGTCACCTCTTAAATGGCTTCATTTGACTGAGAAGCTGCCTGAGCAGCCAACTGCAACTTCTGCACTGTACCCAGTTAGTAACGGCAGGAGGGGTGCTGTGTTTGTTGTTAACACGGCTTATTTCTAAGTACATTAAATCTACGGATAAGCAGATATGGCTAACACTTAGCTTTATTATATGACTCTGAAATGTAACATCTTAACTGTAAATACTATTCAAGAGTAAAGCAGGATGTGTATTTTGTAACTTCATGATGTGTTTAAAGAAGACTTGTTTATTTAAATGTAATCTGTTATTCTTAACTAGCTTTTTATCAGAAATAGATAGATTTCTGTAATAGATTACTGTAAGACTGAGTGAATCGCTATGCCTGTTAGTCATGTTTTACACATAGATGTTTTAGTTAGTTCACATTTGGTAAGCATAGAGACTAAAAGAAGACAAAGACTGGAAAAGGGAAGATGGATTGCTTAAAATTTAGTGCTGTAACAAGCTTGTTATAGCAAGCACCCCAGAGGTACCGGGGAATCTCCAGCCTTAGAAATATTTGGATCATGTCTAGAAGAGCCCTGAGCAGCTTGATCAAAGACTTGAGTTAGATGCAATTTGAAAGCTGGCTCTGCACTGAGAAGAGTGGTTGAGATGATCTCCAGAGGTCCCTTCCAACCTAAATTTGTCTGTGGCTCTATGAACAAGCCTATATATTCTATGCAGTATCTTCAGCAAAAGTAAATGAGGCTTAGGGATCATATGGATTTAGTTAATTGCCCTGCTACCATGAAAAGAACTACACTGCATTCCAAGTGCTTTGAATGCCTGTGACCTGAATTCAGCAGCAACTTTCAACAAAGAGGTTTTGAACTGTCTGGCAGGCAGAACTATTTTCACTGACCTTTGCAAAGAAGAGATGGATAATGGCAGATAAAATTGGATGAAGATCCTTTGTATCTGTGTTTACTGCTGTGTATACAAAATTCCTTTTTTGCTACTTCTGTTTTGGAATTAAGCTGCAAACATGGTATTTCATCTGGAAAATAAGAACATCTTTAGGATTGTAAAGGGAGTTAATATAATAGAGAATGATATGGTTGCAGCAGTGGAGCGGTATGATGAAACAGTGCGTCAGATAATGGGAAGAGAATGTGTCCAAAATATCAAGTCCAAGAAACAGCAGTTTTTATGCAAAGTGACAGCTGTCAAATGCATAGGACATGAGGCAGTCACACAGTGACTTCACTGTAGTGGACAAAATAGAGGTGTATGATTCACCCAACAGTTAAATAGGTCTAGCTTATGTTCTTACATGACCCTTAAGCATGTTCTTTTTATATCCCTCAAGACGTAAAATAACTCCTTTTGAAAGCAACAGAAGAGTTTGTTAACAGCAGAAATCAGAGCACCAAACCAATTTCAAAGAATTCAAGTCATCATCATGGCAGTCAGGCAGCAGTGAGACCAGTGCAGGGACAGGAGGATGTGTGTCAGATGCACTCCTGTTCCCAAGAGCTAAAAAGAGGCTTTGTCTTGCACTTCTCTATTACTCTTAAATAAAATGCTTTCTGAATGTCTCACAGTGGATCTTCACACACTTTGTTCCCCTTGTTTTACAGCAGTATTTTCCTTTCAATTTAGCTCTTTATAAGGCTTCAAGAGGAAAAAAAAAAATATGTTTTTTTGGAACAGCTTTCTTCTTTTCTGAGGACTTTGTGTTTGTCATGAAAGAGCTGTCACCATTTATGATGGCAGAAACAAAAAGGAAGATAAAATGTGGGAGGAAATCTAAAAATACTGGCATCTCAAGAAATGCCACTGAGCAGTTAGTAAACTTTTACTCAATAACTTTTCAAGAAGTCTGTGATTTTCAGGACAGTTTTATTCCGGGTTCAGGTTTGGAGGACCAACACATCACTAAATCGCACTAGGACTGCTGCTTGCACACACATGGAAGCTGACAGCAACATAGCGTACCTCCTACGTGATGCTCTTTCTTTGTCAGTATGGACATGCTATTGAGAATATGGAATTAATGTATGAGTGCATATAGAGAGACATTAGTTTCCTTGTGATTTTAAATACATCGGGTAAAGTTGAAGTTCTATTTTAATGATATAAGAACATTTAGCTGGCTTAAAAGTTAGAGTAGAAAATATGGATTGCTCTAGAAGTTTTCCTTTAAGCTATTTCAAAGCATAGATGGATAGGAAGAATGTGAGTTAAGGCTGCAGATACAGCAGCTGTGATCAAAAGTATAGGAAGTGTTTTCACACACCAACTTTTTAAAGAATACTTTTAATGATTAAGTGGTTGCATGACATGTGACAGTAAGATGACAAGAAAAAGATAATTGATAAAATACAGTCTTAAGAACATTAAGGACCAATATCCTGCTCATAAAATAGGTAATCTTTTCCTGGTAAATCAGTTAATTCCCTTTGGAATCTTAGTTCCAACCTTTGAAGAATTAGTGTTATAAGGTGAGCTGCTTTGACAGTGGAAACTTTTTAGCATTACAGTTCATCATAGAAACATGATGGATTACAACAGACTTTCAGTCTTGAAATTTCATGTTCTAAAAAGGCAGTTTACTTACAATGAATTGTAAGGACAAAGCTAAATTGAGATAAAGGACTTAAGCCAAATTGCACTGTTTCATTTGACCAATCAAGATTGTAATATTTTAGCATAATTATTTTTGGTGCTGTTTTTGTTGATTTTTAACTTAATTTCTTAATATTTATTCCTGACCTTTCTTTTTTAATATTTTTCAATATTTTTCTTTTTGAGTTAAAAAAAAAAAAAAAGAACGAGAGCTACAGAACTTTTTGTGAGAGACTTAAATAAGTGAAGGAGTATTTCTGAGAACTGCTTACTCAATTAGAACCCAAAACTTCTTTGCTGACTTTGTCAAAAAGCTGCTCTACAACCCACTTGGTCAACATGCAATGTAAGACAATAGTTACATACCTGATAACTGTGGTGGTGATGTAATCAATTGAAAGAAAGTGAAAGATTGAAATTATAAAAATTCTACAACCAAAATGTGGTGTTTGCATCCTGTTAAAATGTTATTGAACTGAGTAGCAAGAAAGCAATTACGTCTTTTTTCCACTCCATTAGTAGAAATATGCTATATTCATTTTGTATTATCAGTAAACAAGTAGTATATTTTTTTTGTGAGCTGCAAATTGAAAAGTGCAGAGCATACAGGATATGCTTCAGTGGAAGTCTGTCAGCTTATGCTAGGTATGTAAGTTATAAACAACAAACTAAACCATAGATTTGAAACAACTGGATACGGCTTAATAAACAATCTTGATCTATAGCTGTGTAGATGCAAGAAAAAGGCAGTTTTCTTTATTTTTCATTTAATTCTGGTTGTTTTCACTGTTCAAAGGCATGAGTAATTTTAAACTGACTCCTTTTTACTTGCAACCTACCATGCATACTAAGGGACTTCCCACGGACAGGCAAATGGGGGAATATTCTATTCAGAAGACATTAGAAACAGTTGTGAACACTGCGGCATTTTCCCTTCAGAAAAAAATACAGTAATTTGTCTTCCAGGAATGTTTCCTAGATGCTATTCCAATGCAGAGGAGTATCAAACATAAGTGTCATGGTGCATCTCTCTTACATGCATAAAACTCCTATTTCTTGTTTATATCTTGTTTATACTATCATTCCATTCCATTTTCAGTATTTTAAAATGTGAGTGCAATCTAATTGATTTCAGTCAGATTGTTTGTTTAAAAATAGACAGGAACTGTACCTTGTTAAATAAAGATTAATTCAATTAATAACATTTCTTAAGTTTTAGAAGGTAGTTATTAGCCAGATTTACTTAACAAAAGCAGAAATATTGAAGAGAAAGGTATTTTAAGGCTTAGTTCTATATGGTTTTCCTGCATGTAACGTTTACTACAAGGACCAATGGATCTGTTGGGCTTCAGTGGATTTGTTCACAGTAGTATGGATGATAAACCTTTAAAAAAATATATTTGCAGCCACAGGCCTTAAGGATGTTTCTCTTTTTATAGCCAGTCCTTACCAGTACTAAAGCAACCTGCTGGTTTAGTGCAGACTTCAAAAAAGGAATCTTTTGGACATGAAATTTCAGTGGTCAAAAAGGAAACACCTATTTCAAAAGCGCGAAGCTGCATGAATACTTGTTATTTTTGGAATAAAGGCCTTGGCTGAATCAATGTATGCTACTGTAAAGGAAAAATAAAATAAATAAATAATGGAATCATAGGATCATTTGGCTGGAAGCGACCCTAAAGATCACCCAGTTCCAACCCCCCAGACATGGGCAGGGGCAAGTTCCACTAGACCAGGTTGCTTCAAGCCAAGTCCAGCCTGGCCTTGAACACTGCCAGCGATGGGGCAGCCACAGCTTCTCTGGGGAGCCTGTGCCAGTGCCTCACGACCCTCACAGGGAAGAATTTCTGCCTTTTAGCTAACCTAAATCTATCCTCTTTCAGTTTGATGCCATTTCCCTGTGTCCTACTCCTTGTTCCATCACTACAGGAATACTTACTTGTAGGGCCCCTTAGATATTGGAATGAAGGAAGCAGTGTCTTTTCTGGTAGGATGGCAGAGAAGGGCTGTAGACAAGAGTGTTTGCACATGCAGGATCTCATGCTTCTGGAGTTACGCAATTTGGAAAATTATAACTGTAGAAATAATTGATGGCATGTTGCTTGGCTCTAGTCGGTGACTCTCACTCCTCAGGCACCAAAGAAAGGATTTTCCAACCAAAGTGCAGTTTCTACAGCCTCTTAGCAGCCATGCGCCTCAGCCTGCAGCTTTCGGCACAAAAATCACAGCAGCGGCGAGGAGAAACTACCGGCCTCTTTCCTTTCTGGCGGAGGGACACATCGCTTTAGAGACGACACAAAGATGTGCAAAGTGCGTGCGAAGTGTGGAGGCCTGGAGGGGCGGAGCGGAGGGATCCTCCCGCCACCGCGGGGCTCTTCCCGCCGTGGGGCAGTCGGCGGGGTGGGTTGGGTGGTCGTTCTCCGGAGCGGTGCGAGGTACGAGCCCTGCTTCTTAGGGTTCCCAAACGAGAGGGCCCTGCTCGGAGGCAGCGGGGTGCCTGGCAGGCAGAGCCCAGGGAGGAGGCAGCCTCCGGAGAGGGCGGGCAGCCGGGCTGAGGGAGACCTCCGCGCTCCTGGGGAATGCAGCTAGGGGAGGTACCTCAGGGCGGGTCGGGGCGCTGAGAGAGAAGCCACCCCGCTGCAGGGAGGGAATTAAAAGTCCTTTAAAAGAAAAGCTTACAAGAGGTTGTACAAAGCAGGAGGGAGAGACGGCTTTCCTGCCTGTAAAACTTAATTCAGAGAGGAGAGAGCAGAGTTGCTGTCTGCCAGACAGGTGAATCACCTCAGGGGCAGGACAGAGGGGTCCTGTCACCTGCAGCAAGGGGGAGGGAGGCGAAAACACCACAAGCCTGGGGATTCATTTGCTCTCAGCACTTCACAGGTATATCCCGCGGTCGCAGGAGTGTTTCTTGCCAAAATGGGTTTTCCTGTGCACTTAACAGAAGTAAACCTGTCAAATCAGGAATGCCACTTGATTCTTTAATCATGCAGCCCTGGTTAACAAATTAATTCTGTCAATTACATATTTCATGAAACGTTTCGAGAGCCTTCCTGTTGGCTGGATGAGGTCAGCTCTGCACGGTGACTGGGTTGTGCAGACATAGTGGTGAACCAGTCTGCTGCAAGTATAATAAATTCCCTCAATTTATGAAATCTCATTTTGCGCAAATTATGTTCTACACACTGGGTAGATCAATTTTTAAATGGAATTGCTGAGTGCAGTTGACTTGAAGAGACATGCGCTTCAGCATCAGTACATTTAACAATCTAGATCTGTGCCTGAGACACCGCTGTTTCTTTGTGTATGGGGATACAATCTGATACAGTGTTTTGTCATACCAGGGGACTTCTGATAGACTTGCCTTCACTTCCACATTACAAATTATCACACAGTGAAGACAAGATAGTCAATTTCTTTCAGCTTTTAGCAAGAGTCCCCTCCCCAGATCCTGAAGAGTTCATCAGTGGGCTTTATTTTTTTGGTATTTGTTCACAGTGTTTTGGCAAAAATACTGTGTGACAAGTGCATGAGAAATGCACTTAATCTCTTTAACTTGGCGACACAGTGAAATTATCACCCATTTTAATTTTGCATACTTTAGTAAATTACTTCTTTCTTAAATTCTAGAGCTTGGTTTTAAATGTTGTTCCGTGATCCTCTCTTTTCTCAGGCCTGGAATGTATGCGGAACAAATACCAGTGTAATAACGGGTAGATGATGGAATTACTGACTTTGTGTCCTGTACATTCATTACAAGATCATTTATGCCTAATACTTTAATATTTCTTTAATTTTCAGGACAGTCTCAGCAAGTATGGAACTTACATTGGTGAGCATGGAAAGTACATGTTCTGAAAGATTTTTTTCTTCAACGTCAGATGAAACCGAATGTTACCTATACCCAAAGAGAATTAAAATAGAAAGTAATCAAAAAAGCGTAGACAAACAGGAGCAGCAAAAGCTAGTGCAAAGCACACATGAACCTGTATATTTACCAGAAAGGCAGAACAACTGGGCATTACAAAACCAAAGTTGTGACACAAGAAAAACTTGTATGAGAAATTTTGTTCATTTTCAAACTTGTAATAGTGAAGTACTGCCATGTAGTGTGTCAGAAAATAAGCTATCCAGCAAAAAATGCAGTTCTGAAAATGAAAACCAGAGTACTACAGAAGATGGCATTTCATCGAATGTGCGTGGACAGCCTCTCAAAATAGAGTCACTCAGTGTGTGGAGTGATGCCAACACTTGTAAAAGTCTGCAGGTACTAAATCCACCCCAAGTGCAGCAGAACAGCAATATAGGACAAAACAATAAAAGAAATAGTGAAAATGAAATCAAACAAAATTCTTCAGTTACACCCTTAAACAGAGACTCGTTTCAGATGGAATTGTTAAATCATAAGTCTGTCTCTGATAAAAAGTGGAAACAATACCAGCTTCTGCAAGTTCCATTTTTATATGGTACCAGTTCTGTGTTTTCACACGTAGACCATGAGAAAAATCATTTTCTGGAAAAAGTGTGTTCTATAGAAGATAAATATTTCTCCAGTAGTAAGAATGAAACCACTGCAGAAAGTAAAGAAACAAATCTTTTGTCATACACCATTCCAACATTAAAAAAAACCTTTAAAAGTATACAGCCACTGGAAATCCCCAATTTTCAACTTCCTTGCATTTCAAGTAAAACAAATGGTGAAATGACATCAACTCCCTTAAAGGAGACAGACTGGAAGAATTTGCAAGCCCAGCCATCTTTGGTACAGTCTAAACGGATACACAGTGTACAAAAAATATCTGAGATAGAGAAACAAGAACTGAAAAATGATAAAAGTACTGTAAAAGCTTCGACTGTTGGTTCTGAACTTGGAGAAAATAATTGCCCACCAATTAGCAAACAAGAGCACAGTGCTTTGGCAGAAGGAGGAAGAGTCTCTGTAACTTACTTCAGAGGCAATGGCACTAATATTGAATTTAATCAGACATTTGCAGAAAATGAATTCAAAGATCAGCTGCTGGAGAATTCAGAAGGTGATGATGACCAGAAGTCAAAGATTCACATTTACATTAGTGCTAGAAATGTTCAGAATAAGAAATGTGTTAGCAGTAATGATCTTTTGAAAAGAACAGGGAGGAAGAGCAGTAATGAGAATGCGGGAACATTTCATCATATACAGACAAGTATTCCAGTAGTAACAGAAGTGCTAGAGAAAAGTAAGTTGGATATAGACTGTGGTGGGCATAAGTCCAACACTGATGTTAGTTTGTATGAAGCAAAATCACAACTCTCTACAAAAGACATACTTCATCTCAAAAGATACTTAACTAAAACTATGATATTTGAAAGGAATTGTCGTCGCACTATCACACAGAATTTTACAGTTATGAAAGTGAGTTGCAATATATTTAGGGGAAAGGAAATGTTAAAATTGAATCTTTCATTTCAAAACATGTTGTTTGGATGGGTCAGGACATGGCCTGAATTTCCATACAAAGATATGCCCATGTGTCAGGATTACAGTGTTACACATGGGTTTCATTTTCGTGAAATTTTAAACAAGCACTGTGATGCTCAAAAGTTAGTAAAGAGCAATATAAATAGGAACCTCAACAATAAAATACTCATTTGTTTGCTGGCTATTATTTCAAAGCATTTGAAGATTGAACCACTAAAGGCAATTCTTGCTTCCTTTCTCAGTAGCAGAAATACATTAGAAGAAAAGTCCGTGCAAGTGGAGAAACAGCCTTTATGTGAGAGAAAACAAAGTCAGTTAAACTCATGCACAGATAAGGCTTTGAGGCAAAACACAGAATTTTATAAAAAAAATGAAACTTATCCAAGCTTTTTAAATTCCAAATCCATGAAAAGCATTGGTTTTGCCTTTCATAATGAATGCCAGAGAAGACATTTTTCTGCATCTTTAGGTGAACAAGAGTCCACCGTCCTAAAACGAGGAACCCTCTTTCATGACCAAAAAAGTGGATTATATAAGAGAAGACATGTCAGAAAGCACCACCTCTTGCCCAGGGAGAGTGAAGGGTTTAGTACCTGTTTGAGGTCAGTCAGTCACAAAAATGTTATGAAAAAGCAAATTTTAGTTGCTAAATGCGTAATCTTGTTGCAGGGTGCTTTTGATTGTTCTTCACTGGACAAGATGTATTGCTGCAATATCGCAAAAGTACAGCATCTGATAGGAGCAAATCTTGGATTTTGGAGCCACTTTCCTGCCCGTTCAGAACTGAAATTTGCAAAGGTAAATTGTAGATTTGCAAATTGGGAAATATCAGCAAAGCAGGAGAAGAAACCAAGTGAAGTGTTTAATAGTTTTTTTCATGGGAAAGTATTTAAACCTTTCCCTTTTGCTCTCTGTGAAACTAAGAAACATGAAACAATTGGATATAGAACTGTCATGACATCTACAAATGAGGTCACAGATGAAGTCATGTATACTATGAAAAAATACTTGGGTACTTCTGGTTGTATAAATACTGATAGAAAAGAATATGTTAAGTCAGAAGAGTTGCAAATAAATTCTCATAATTTTATTTCAAAAAAATTTTTCTCTGTTTTTGACACATATGAAAAAATTCCCCTTACCACTGATTCTGAAGAGTTTGACCAGTTACTAGTTGTAAACCATGACAATTCTGCCAAAAAAGGGTTATTTGAAGAAAATGCAGTCACCAGTTCAGAAAAGGTTCATAATTTGCCTGCTAAATCAAATGATGTTTTAATTCTACCTGAACAGTCAAAACCAGCTATGGAAAAACGTCATTCTTTCTCGTTACAAGATAACCAACCTGAATATTTCAAGCAAACAGATACATATAGTCCACATTTAACAAACGAAGAAAAATTAGAAAACCAAAATGCTTACTTAAATTTTGAAAATGTATTTCCTAGTTCCTTAAATGTTTATCTGTCTGGCACTTTGCCATTAGACAGCAGCTGTTTTGTCAATAATGACAGAGAAGTAAGTGAAGATGGACATTGCAGGAATTCCTCAAGTGCAGACAAACAAAAACAAAGTGAAAAAAATCCTGCTGCTACCCAGTATCCAACCACAGAAAGTCCTGCCATGGCAGATACACACTTGCCATTACAGGCTAAAGAAACGGTGCAGTTTTCCTTGCAAGGGCATACACAGACAAAGAAAACAGCCAGTTCAGAGCCAGCAGCTTTGGAACAACATCCTAAATATGTACAAGAACAGGAAAAGATAAACGATGAACAAATGCGTGTAACTAATGAAAGTCAATGTGAGACTGTAATGAATGACTTGATTATTTCATATTCAGAAGATGAAGCTAAAACATTAATTGCTGCAGAAGAGAAATTAGAAATGCATTTATCCGTAATAAACAATGGATGTCTTGAAGATGTAAAAGATCAGTATTTACCTTTAGAAAATAAAATAACATGTGAATTTGAACTGAAGAGAAAATTTAATTTAGTACTAGAAGAGCTACATATGTTTCATGAAATTAGCAAGGGAAATGAAAACAATTTATCTAGTTTGGAAACAAACTCACACAACAATTATTGTGAGTTAAATAATTCTGAGGGGATAGATAAAAAAGTGACAAGTGTTTCTCAAAAGAAAAGATGTATTTCTCCTACAATCTGTGGTGCTATAGAAGGGCAAAATATAACTGACAGTAATGAAAGCTCATTAAATGAAAAGATGTCAAATGAAAATGAAGACCAGAAAGTATCTGAGGAATGTTGTATTTCAACAGTGTCAGCTGAAGAATTGCTACATTCACCTGTTGCAGAAGGTAAGCACAAAGAACTATTGGTTACTATGCTAATAAGAAAATTTAAATTTTATGCAGTATTTGATTTTCTGTAAAGGTGTGTTCCTCAAATAATTCCATGACAATAACAGAGTTTTCATTGGTTTGTTGAACAAAAGGTACTTGCTTGTGAATAGCCAAATGCGAAAAGCCTACACTACTACTGCATGTCTGCACACTGTGCCATAGCAGTTGTAGCTCAGGATTCAGTCAGCCAGGCTTGCTCAAACCTGTTTTAATAAAAATGCCATTACAGATTATTTCTTTTGTCTTTGATTTCATCCTGATAAGCCCTAAAATCCCTAAAAGAGTCGAAACACTCAGTAAGGTCATTGACTCATAGAATACTTAGGGTTGGAAAGGACCTGAAGATCATCTAGTTCAAATCCCCCTGCCATGGGCGGGGATGCCTCACACTAAACCGTATCACTCAAGGCTCTGTCCAACCTGTCCTTGAACACCTCCAGGGGTGCACGTTCACAGAGAGAAAATACTCCATTAAAACCTGATATAATATTCACAAAGGAGACAACTGTTTCCTTACAACTGGTGTAATAAAATCATAGAATCATAGAATAGTTTGAGCTGGAAGGGACTTTTGAAGTTCACCTTGTCCAACCCCCCGCTGCAGTGAGCAGAGACAGGCTCAACGCCTTGTCCAACCTAACCTTGAACACTTCCAAGAACCAGTTGAATGCCGTACCTTCTTTTACAAATGGCTCCTATATGATAATTATTCAAGCACTTTTCCAACAGTGCGCGTATTAGATTTTGTACATGAAATTCAGTTTGCAGAAGTGATGGGTTCTCACAGCTGCAGATAAAATCAGTAAGAGATATGCTTTGGTCATATTTGGTGAAATACCTGATTAAAATACAGCCATCTCTTATTTGGCATCTGAAATAAATTTCTCAGGGAGTTGACTCTAAATTTATTAGGTGAAGATTGCAGGGGGTTTATGAAGGTAATTAGTGTTTGTGAAACAATTGGAAAAGTGTCACAGAAAAGGCCTGGAGGGAGTTCTCTTCAGTGGAGTTTTCACAGTAGAATGTGCTGCGAGTTACACCTGAGTGCCTTGTCCCAGAGAATGAAAACCTAACAGATACTGGGTAAGTTGCTCTCTAAGTGATCGCTTTACTGCTGAAGCGTGGAGTAAAGATCCAAGTGGAGGAAATTACATGTCATCAGAGGATTAAAAACTGCATCATTTCATCTATGCAGAGATCTTCCTGAGATAGCTTTTGACAAGCACCTCAGAGTGCACCTCAGATGCACATACACCTTTTATATCAACAAGAAACACAATTTGCTAACTAAATGAAACAAACAATTACTTGTTTATGGAAAATAGTTACAATCTTAAATGTATTTCTGCTTCTGTTTTAAGGCTATTTTGATACAGCTTATAGAAAGCCATACACATGGGACCCTGCTTTTTTATCCTCCATGCTTCTTAAGGAGCAAACCTGTAATTTACAGAAAGAGGGAGGTAAGAGTAATATTACACTGCTCTTTATACCACAAATACCAGTGCTAATAAACTTGTTTCTCAAACATTTGTATTTGTGACTCCTCTTTATATCTTTCTCTTTATAGCAATCACATTTTGTCTAATTGTAGGTTACTAGGAAGTTGTCCTATCTTTGGCTTGGGTCACAGAGCAAGTCATGCAGATGCGAGGTTTTGTCCTTTGGACAGAAGAAAAGAACTCTTAACAATGTGGTGGTCCTTGTTTCGTTTTTTTTTTTTTTTTTAGCCATTTTGGACAAACCTCTTTGGGCCTCCAGTCATTGTGATACAGTGAAGATACACTACCAGGAGAATGTGATTTGATATACCTTTCTTGGAAGATTTGCACTTTTGGATATGCCATAGAAAGAAATCCAGAAGGGTATTACCAATCAATTTATTAGCACTTCAGAAAGCATGATTTTCTTTTTTTTTCCCCTAACACTTGAAAACGTTTAGTAAAACAAGGCTATTGGTTTATTTTGCAATGAAATACAAAAACATTGTAAGGAAAAGGCTATAAATAATTTCTGATTCACTAAGCCAAATCCTGATTTGCACCTCTTGCACCTCTTAAGACTGATGCATGCTTTACTGTTCTCAGAATTCAGAAAGTTGTTTCCTTCATTCAGGCCAGTCTGTGAAATGAGACTGAAAATCCTGAACATTTACAGATGACTTCTGGTGTTCTTCTTATCTATTTTATATTGAAGATATGTCATCTTTTGATAATATCTCATATACCAAATGCAGACTGCTGCAGAGAATTGTGCTTTATGTTTTTCACTGTTTATCACTATTAGTCACAGTTTATCATGGCTCTATAATGTGTTCGGGTTTTGTTGGTGTTATTTGTGTTTTGTTTGGTTTTGTTTGTTTATTTGTTTATTGGGTTTTTTTTTGGAGCAAGTGGATTCTACTTTCTGACTTTTGTAGTAGGTGCTGATATTGCTTAGAGAAAATTCAAATTCCAGAATGCTGTGTTGTGCATAACAGCACAACGTAATTGATAGTAACATCTTGTTCTTGGAAGTTTTGTTCAGATGGCATTGAAGCTTGCTAGATGGAAAGTTGTAGCTCCTGCAGAAGATCAGAAGATGACTGAATCTGGATTATCGTTCCTTTCTTCTTTTCCTGTTTTCATCCATAGCACCAAGGGCAAAGAAAACCAGACATTTTCTCCATAGCAGTAACTATTCCCTTCACACTGCTTCCTAATATTTTTTAAATTCCCATCTGAGCTTCTCCAGAAACCTTTGGAAGGCAGCCTTAGGAATGACTGACTTCTTTTTATCCCATGATTGCTGAGAAATCTTGCAGGTTTCTTGCTTATTTCTAAGGCATTCTATGCCTTATTTCAAGAGCTTTATCAGAAGCAACAGGTATCTAATATACTTACAGTAGAAGAAGGTGAAAAAATGCAACATTCCTCTCATCGTCATTCTCATCTGATAGGAAATAGGGAACTGCTGAGCATCTTCTTTTCTAGAAGGAGGTACATTGCTTCTTTGCTGTAATCTGTGGTTGGCAGAGACAGTTGTCACTGAACATTGTCTTAGAGATTATTCTGAATCAAGGACTATAGCTGGGTTTGTCACAGGGAGTATTATATTTACTGATAGGAGTTAATGTCAGAGGTTTTGCTGATGTGTGGCTGTCTCCCTCTATTTTTCAGTAGGATTCTAAGCCATCACATGTGCTCTTGTATGATTAGGGTTGGTTATTTGCCTTGGATATGAACACTATTTCTGCTATGGAAACCAAGCCTATTAATTTTACCAGTTTACTTGTAAAAACTCCATGGCTTAATCTAGCATATTACTCCCATAATTAGAAGATTAGGAGGTAGTGATTTTCTGCTTAATGGTACCAATGAGTTCTTTGCTTTACATCCCAGGATTTGCTCACATGAAATGACTGTTGCCTTAGAAACTGACTGTTTTGGAAAGGAGGAGATACCTAGGTGGGACAAGAGGATTTATACTTCAGCAGTTTTACAATTAAGCATGACTGACGACTGTGCTTTACTGGCTACATATAAACCCATAACACTTGACTGACTTTTAGTGCATGCAGTTCCTCTTCCAACTGACTCTGCCGAGTCTTACAAAAGGCATCTCAGCACTACTATCTCATCATTGGCTTAAGAGTTTTGGGATTGTTTTTTATCCCATAATTTAAAATTCTTGTGAAAGGCTTAGATATTTTTTTTTTTCTCCCTTTAGTAGGATTCCAACTGAATGCTTAAGGTTCTAATGGGCTCACTATTTGATAACTTAGCTAATTGCTCAATGCTTCATCATTTCATAGAATAATGGAAAATTGAACTGGAAAAGATCTTGAAGAATTTGACACCTTCTTTTGTGATTGATTATTGCTTCTTCTGGATGATTTATTATCCTAATCTCTAGTTTACAAGGTCATGGTCTTCAGTTCTTCCCCGCTGATTATATTATTTTATGCAAAACAGAACAGCTTCTAAAGGGTGCTGAATCATACTCCAAATTACCAGGTGGTACATACCTTACCCAATAGGCTGGAATTGATAATCCACATCCTCCTGTCCCACTTTCTGTAAAATGAGTGGCACAGGACAAGGCATCATGATTATTATCACCAGTAGAGTGGTTCCTGGCTCTGTAATTTGGATTTGTACATCTAAATCCCTCAGACTAGTGGTAAGTATTAAAGCATATTCCTCTCAGTAGGAGGTAATGTGCAGCATACTGTATGATTTTGTCAGTCTGTTAGGAAAGTTAGGTAATGTTAGGTCAGGGATCCTTCTGATCAGAAGGAATCTAATGTTAGCATTTCAGTTTCAACCCTAAAGAAAGTCAGATGCTCTACAGCTGAACAAAATGGAAAGGAAATAGAATGCAAAGACTGAGAAGCTGCAGTTAATGTTATTTATGTAATTTTGTTGTATTTCGTATGGAATTCTGGGTTTACCTTCACTTTTTATTTCTCTTTTTTAATATAGGTTACTTTATGTCACATGAAGTTATAAGAGTACAGCCTCTTAAAACACGCAAGGGCCCCATCAGGATTGGGCTGTCAAGAAAAGCTAGGCCCAAACAACAGCTTCATCCTTATCTGAAATGATACCGGATTCTTTTACCAGCCTTCAGATAGAACCACTCTGCTTGAAAACATCTGAAATGTTTTTATGTTCAGTGTTTTGGTTGATAGTTTGATCTTTGTGGTTTATGGTATTTTTAGACATTAATATTGCAGTGTTTGCTAGTGATTTATTTAAGAATACTCCTGTGAATACTTGATAGCAAAGGGATTTATAGTGAATGTTTACTAGTAGAAGTTTTAATGGAAATATGAAGCCCTTTTAAAGTTTATTTATTATTAATAAAATCTGACATGTATTTTTCATCTATTAAATACACAGTTGAAATTTTCTGTTGTACTCAGATGTTCTTGGAATCCTCCATGAGTTTATATGGTTTTAAAAACTTCATTAGTATTTTTAAAGCGATTTGTTACTAATGTTTTGAGAGGTGTAGGAGAGAATTTCAGGAAGCTAGGTTCAGATTACTAAATAGGACGAATACATTGGAGGTCGTTTCTTCTGAGGAACTTTTAGTTCCATACACTCGTCTCATTAGACAAAGAAATCTCTTGAATTTCAGGGTAGAGTTGGAAAGGAGGAAACATAAATGCTTCAGACAGAATGTCTTATTCTGAGGGCACTGATTCTGCTGCACACAACATGACAGCAAAAGACCAGCACATAAATTCTGGGGCTATATATCTCAAAAAAGTGGGGAAACTTGGGCTAATCTGAAGCATACAGCTATTGGTTAGGGACATCTGCTAATGATAGTTAATATACTGATATTTGCGTTATCTGATAAATCTATTTTTAACCGAACAAGAGCACACCAAGAAATAAACATCGGTCAAGTCTGGAAAAAAAAAAATCATTGAGTGTCAGAGCAAGAGTAATCCAATAACAGATATCCTGACGAAAACTTTAAATCCTCTATGCGATTGCTCAAAGGTTTTTAGAAAGTATTTTACATTGCAGTGGATGAGAATTTCCATATAGCGAGCATTACAGAATACTGACAGAGTAATGATAAGCTTCAGTACAAATAATAACACTTGGTTTCACCTGACCCCAGGAAAGCTGAGCAAGCTGAATTGATAGGGATATATGCCTATAGATAAATTATTCTTTAGAATCCATGGCAACAGTGCAAAGATTTAGCAGCAACGTTCAGAGTATGTCATATACAATAGTAAATATATCAGTATGCTTATCCTATAGGAAAGGACAATCCTATAAGCAAAGCAAATTCAGTACACAATGTGGGGTAGACAGGGGTGGGATGGACTCACCTTGGGACATGTTCACCACCATCAGCAGCCATCTTGGTGTCCTGGAGGGTGACTTGGCATAAAAATCAGTGGGGAGGAGCCTGTGGACTTATGACGGGTAGCAGTCCCCAAATGGCAACTGGGGGTCACTGCTTTGTCTTCCTCATACTTAATTTTGGTCCTTGTAAGCACAAGATCTTTAGATTTTATCAGTTGTAAATAAAGAGTCAAGGGATGCTGGTTTCTCAGTGTTCTGGTGGAAGTATCAGCTTACGTTTCTCTGAATCCCAGCAAGCAGCAACTGATCAAAATTTTTCAGCTAAGTGTTCTTTCTTGTGTACCTGGCACAAAACAAGGAGAGCTGCCTGTAGGCATCTGAATGTCCCCTCCAGGAGGTTTAACCTCACAACCAGGCAAAGGGTTTCTTGAGTGCTGCCCAACATGACCTGGCTTTCAGGAGTGATGTCTTACGAGTTAGCTTATATATCTCATATTTGCAATGGTTGATGTTCACAATAGGAGGATTTTTTACAATGTGAGACCTTAGAGATCATATAGTTCCACCCTCCCTGCCATGGGCAGGAACACCTTCCACTAAACCAGGTTGCTCAAAGCCTCATCCAACCTGGCCTTGAGCACTGCTAGAGATGGGACAGCCACAGCTTCTCTGGGCAATCTGTGCCAGTGCCTCACCATGTTCACAGTAAAGACCTTATTCTTAATATCTAATCTACCTTCATGCAGTTTAAAGCCATTCCCCTTGTCTTGTCCCTTCAGGCCCTTGTAAAAAATCCCTGCGCATATTTCTTTTCAGAAAGAGCCTGGAGCCTTCTCTTCTCAGGCTGAAAAAGCTCAGCTCTCTCAGATTGTTTTCATAGGAGAAGTGCTCCAGACCTCTTTGTGGCCTCCTCTAGACTTGCTCATCGGCTCCATATCCTTCTTATCTGGGGGCCCCAGGGCTGGATGCTGTACACCAGGTGATTTGCTATGTAAACTTTGGTTTGCTGGTCATGCAGCTGAAGATAGCTGCTAAGAGGAGGCTGTAATCTTAAATAACAGAGGAAGCACTGGCACTGGGAATGCAAGACTAGCCTTTGGCCAGCTTCAGCTTCCCCAGCCCCTGTGGGCTGGAAGACCTTAGGTTCTTTGTAACGCTGGAGAGAAGCATGTGAGTGTTGCCACCTGTGTACGTCAGCGGTGTAAATTGGCATTGTTCCACTGGGTTTTGAAGCTGTGCAGGTGTGTGCCAGGCAAAGACCTCGCCATGTGCCTTTGAATATTTTATTGAAGAAATGTGTATAGATTTTGAATTTTTTCATTGTAGACACAGTATCTGGTGATATGTTTTCAGATAGCTAAGCTTAGTAACGCTGACTCTAACAGAAATGCAGATGCAAAGGGCCATTATACTTTAATAATTATGCAGAAAAGCTTAAATATAATTTCCAAATAATTTTTTGTCAGCTGCTAGAACAATAGATACAGCTATGGTTTATTTTATGCAAAAGGATTCAATTATAGCCTACTAAAAGCCTTGAATTCTGTTATATGTACCAATACATGTGATTTTTTAATAACCCTAATTGAAAGTATCTTTCTTGTCTGCATTTTGAATGACTAGATGCAACGCTAACACTGCTCAGTGTGTTTTGGATAAATATGCATGATTAATAAGTGAACAAAAGGAAGATTGTTGAAGTCCACCTGCATAGTAGAAGTATAGCTATTGCCTCTTCCAGGGAATTCAATTGAAACAGGTAATGAAGCCCAGTTACACCTTCTCGTGTTGGAAGACAGTTTCCAAACAAGAGCAGACAACAAGCATTTGAGGGTAGGCATCAGAGAAAGGGCTGGAATGACTATGTTGTAAAAGGTTCTTCATCAAGAAAGATGGTGCCAGGGCATTTTGTGAATATGCATTTCTGGGAAGTTTCATGTAGTTAAGGGTGAGATCAACTTTTGCTTTTACAATTCATATCCGGTTTTAATCTTAATGTTCTGCTCCCAACATGGACATCCCACCACGTTATTCCCACACACCACTGGAAAGCATACCTGCCATTGCCCCTTGCCAAATTTGCTTTATCTCCAATGTTCCTCCTGAGCCATCAGCAGAGCATTTCTAGCAGAGCATGAGGTAAACTCAAAATTAGTTTTAATAATACCAGGGACAACTGAAAGTTAATTTTGTTTGAAATTACTTCCGAGTATGATTTGAGTGAAATTCTAAATAAGGACACAAGTGTTCTGTTGACAGTCTGGATGATAGATGAAAGGCTGACAGCTGTCTATGTGGAATGCAGCAATTTAACATTTACAAGTTATGATTAATTTCATAAGAAAAATTATTTCATCATGATTTAATAAAGTAAGCAAAGGAAACAGTCATCTTATAAAATATATGGTACCATTCAATGTCTGAGTCACTGCTAAGATGGAAGAGACTAAGTATGATATCTAAAGAGAAGTGAATCTTCCATTTTGTTATTTAACATTTTCCCTCTCAAGGCCCCTTGAATTATCAAAATATTTTTAGCCAGGAGTCATAATGAAAATTCAATCCAAATTATATTCAGTGTATGCACTAAGAAAGATGCCTAGACTAATTCTCTGCTAACATACTTTCTGTCAAAGCTTAAGTATGCAAAAATATGCAAAGCCTACCAAAGAAACTTGAAAAATAAGTGCATCAGCATGGATATGGATACCTGTATAACGTACCAGGTGTTAAAGTGTAATCAAAATGCATTCTCATTAACAGTGCATTTTGGAGCCTCTAATGCAATATACTGGCAAGGATGTATTTTCCAGTTTGAACAGAGGTTATGACTCCACGTGGAGGGATGGAAAATGGATTGAGTTGACCTGGGAGACTCCAGCCAATATAGTAAGGTGGGCTATAAGGTGACCTGAGTTGCCAAAGATCTTACAATTAATTTTTTACCTTTAATTCATTTATTGCTTATGACTATCACATTTAAAGAAAGCAAAATGACAAAAAAAAAAAAAAAAAAAAAAGCTTTTCAAAGACAGCAATCTTTACTTCTACACTGTAGATAAACTAATATTTTCTGCAGCAGTTTTGTTTGTTTGGAGGAGTATGCATGAGTGAAGGGATGTGTTGTACATATGCAGCAGGCAGGGAGCTGTCCATTGGGAAAGGTAATGTCCTGTTGACTAGTCTGAAAATAGATCTTGAGTTTTATTCTTCTCTTCCATTCCAAACATTCCCACACTTTTTGGAGCAGACTTTTCCTTGAGAAAATGAGCAGTGTTTTATGTGCCATCGGAGGCAGCTCCTTGTGCCCTTACCTCATGTATCAGCTTATTCTTCTTTCTGCCTTACTTTCTTCTCTTTCCATATCTGCTTGTATCCTAGAATTTGCTGAGGTTATGCAAGCATGGTGGAAAGCAACTAGAGCCAGACTTTCCTACAGTCAGCCTAGCTAGAGCAAAATGTATACGCTTGCCCTTGCCAAAGTTCACCTGTTATATGCTTGTGCAGCAGAAGTACATCATAACTGTCCAGATGTGGTGAACCACTGGTCTTGTCTGATATTTTCATGGTTGGAGATATTCCTTGGCAATGGATATGTGCTGAATTGTCTCAGTATGCCTCTCTGACCACATTTCTGTAAGCCGTGTCAACCCTGGCAGTTCTGAGTTGCGTAGCTTTGGAACAGTTAGCAGGAATGGTTGTAAAAAAGCTGGTAGTGTTAGAAATCGACAGTTTCCAGGAACCTATGGAGTGTGATGGTCAAATGAACTTGAACATGGTATTGATTCCCTGTGAGGGTGGTGAGGCACTGGCACAAGCTGCCCAGAGAAGTTGTGGATGCCCCATACCTTGAAGTGTTCAAGGCCAGGTTAGATGGGGCTTTGAGCAACCTGGTCTAGTGGAAGGTGTCCCTCCCATGGCAGGCGGTTGGAACTGGATGGGCTTTAAGGTCCCTTC
Source organism: Pezoporus wallicus (assembly GCF_028554395.1). Classification (NCBI taxonomy): domain Eukaryota; kingdom Metazoa; phylum Chordata; class Aves; order Psittaciformes; family Psittacidae; genus Pezoporus; species Pezoporus wallicus. Next base: position 1,864,969 of record NW_026642654.1, read on the forward strand.
TGACCCAAACCTTTGTCTGATTCAATGATTCTGTGATTTTGGAACCAGTGTCATAAAGAGAGTGCCATGAAAGTTAAGATGTAACTCTTCTTTTTCCTCCCTATGAAATAAGTACTTGTGAATAATCCTATGCTCATTTTTTTTTTGTGTATCATTCTATTTTTACATGTATATTTTATTATTTGTTTTTTAAAAAACCCTGCCACTAGCAATATATCTGTAAAAAAGCTGTAAAAAAATGTTTTGACATATTTTCAGAAGAGGATCTTTTTAAAAAGATGATGAAGGCTTCAATTATGCTTGTATAATACACTGTACTACTTTTATCCATCCCATGTGTTTAGTATGTTATTGCTTGCAGATAATTACAGGGCACAAAGAATGGAGGTGTGACAAAAAAGTACAGTTAATACTAAAAAAAATATACAAGACTGTTCACAAAACTGGAGACACAAAACTGAAGACACAGCATTAGACATGCTCATCCTTGTGAAAATTCTTCCTGTGTAAGTGTTGTCAAGGTCAGTGTCAGCTTGAATTCTTTAGTGCATCATGTAAGTGCTAGCTGTGCAGATTAGATCTGCCCAGGGCTATTCTTATTTGTTCATCCAGCTTTTAAAAATACATGTTTGTGCTCTTCTATTAAAAAAATTTCCATTAAAAAAATCAGCAGTCTAAGCTTGTATCAAGCCTTTCATTATATTCATTGTCCACCTACTTTTCATTTTGCCCCAGAAATATGTACAGACAAGTTTCCAGCTGCACACTGCTGAATCTGTTTTCACATTCAGTGTCAAATGAATAATAGATTACCTGCATTTCCCAGATAAGTTAATTAAATTAGATTTTATGGGGAATAAAAACAGTTCAATGTTAGGTCTCATTATAGGAACCTTAACATTTACAAAAATGCTGAACTAATAATATTGAACATGGAATTGTATTTGTAGTTGCTTTTATTTCTAGAATTAATCTTTACCTGCATGAGCTATGTCACTAATGGCACAAAATAATACAAAGTACAGCAATATTTCATGCACTCCCACTTATCCTATTAAGGCTCCTATTTTTCAGAATCTTCCAAGAAAATGGGGGAGAGGGAAAGAGAGATAAATAGATCATTTTTTTGTTATTCTTTTTCTCTATTGTAAGGTCAAATGTGAGGTTGTTTGGCTATTGCCAGATCTTATTAGGGCCAAATCTTGTTGTATGCTTTTGCATCAACCTGTTTTTCTCAGGGAAAGAAAATACTTGAAAAAATCTAGTTCAACCTGATTCTTAGTTATGGTCCTTAAGGATTCCTGGAGATACTTGTCTGTACGACAAGGAGAAGTGTGATGCTTCCTGAGCCACCACAGGCAGGAGCAGTAGGAGTCTTTCAGTCATGTTATCTAGCATCTACATACACAGTCATTTACAAATTTTCCCTTGACAGTCTTTTCCAGAGAGATCAGGAATATGTCTGCAACAGTGGATGCACACTTTTGGACTATACAGAGGTATTAATCTGTCAAAAATACTAACAACTTGTTTATTTTTCTCTAATTATAATCCCAGATTAAAATCTCAGAAGTTATATAATTCTTCTGCAAGCTTCACCCGTTGCTCTTGTAGTGCAGATCTCACTCTTCAAGCAGATGTTCTGAAGACAAATTTTGCCACTCTACTCTCTAGCCCTAGAGGGCAGGGGAGCCCAAGACTGTCGGTTGGTATTCAAGGATCACCAACTACAAGCTCAGGAGTGTTGCGTCCCAACTAGAAGGAAGAGCAGCAGGAGGTCCAGGAGACCTCCTTGGATGGATAAGGAGCTGATGAGGAAAATCAGCTGATGAGGGGCAACGTAGGCCCCCTCCAGAAGCTATCGGGAGAACTGGCTACACAGGATTTGGAGAAGGCTGAGGTTTTTAATGACTTTTTTTTGCCTCAGTCTTCACTGGCAAAGGCTGTGACCGCACCACCCAAGTCTTGGAAGGCAGATGCAGGGCCTGTGGGAATGAAGACCTTAGGCCCACTGTAAGAGAGGATCCGGTTCGAGACCATCTTAAGAACCTGAATGTGCACAAGTCCAAAGGACCTAATGAAGTCCATCTGTGGGTCCAGAAGGAGCTGGCACATGCATGACCAATTTGGTGGCCTTCTATGATGGGGCTACAGAACTGATGGACAGGGGTAGAACAGTTGATGTCACCTACCTGGACTTGAGCAAAGCATTCAACACTGTCCCACATGACATCCTTGTCTCTAAATTGGAGAGACATCAATTTGATGGATGGACCACTCGGTGGATAAGGAGCTGGCTGGATGGCCGCATGCAAAGAGTTGTGGTCAATGGCTCAATGTCTGGCTGGAGACAGTAGCGAGTGGTGTCCCTCAGGGATCGGTGTTGGGATCGGTCTTATTCAACATCTTTGTCACTGACATGGACATTTGGATTGAGTGTGCCCTCAGCAAGTTTGCTGATGACACCGAGCTGTGTGGTTCGGTTGATAGGCTGGAGGGAAGGAATCCAATTCAGAGGGACCTCGACACACTTGTGAGGTGGGCTGATGCCAGCCTTATGAAGTTTAACCATGACAAGTGCAAGGTCCTACACCTGGGTTGGAGCAATCCCAGGCAGAGCTACAGGTTGGGCAGAGAAGAGATTCAGAGCAGCCCTGCAGAGAAGGACTTGGGGGTGATGGTTGACGAGAAACTTAACATGAGCCAGGAGTGTGCGCTTGCAGCCCAGAAAGCCAACCATATCCTGGGCTGCATCAAAAGGAGCGTGACCAGCAGGTCGAAGGAGGTGATCCTGCCCCATTGCTCTGCTCTCGTGAGACCTCACCTGGAGTATTGTGTGCAGTTCTGGTGTCCTCAACATAAAAAGGACATGGAACTGTTGGAACAAGTCCAGAGGAGGGCCACAAGGATAATCAGGGGACTGGAGCAGCTCCCATATGAAGACAGGCTGAGAAAGTTGGGGCTGTTCAACCTGGGGAAGAGAAGGCTGTGTGGAGCCTTCCACTATCTGAAGGGGGCTTATAGGGAAGCTGGGATGGACTGTTCATTAGGGACTGTAGTGATAGGACAAGGGGTAATGGGTTCAAACTTAAACAGAGGAAGTTTAGATTGGATATAAGGAAGAAGTTCTTTACTGTAAGGGTGGTGAAGCACTGGAAGGGGTTGCCCAGGGAAGTTGTGAATGCTCCATCCCTGGCAGCATTGAAGGCCTGGTTAGACGAAGCCTTGGGTGGCATGGTTTAGTGTGAGGTGCCCCTGCCCATGGCAGGGGGGTTGGAACTAGATGATCTTAAGTTCCTTTCCTATTCTAACTATTCTATGATTCTGTAATGCTATATCAGAGATTTTCTATCATCATCAAATATTCTGGACTACTGGATGCACTTAATGTGTTTCACGGAGGTGATATTTGGCTTCCCAATTTGATAATAATTGTTGTTGTTTCATTGGCACTGAGACATCTGAAATATAGGAGTTGACGACCATACAGATATCCCTCTTTATTCCCATCTTGCCATGCAACTTCCTTTCTCCTGGCTGCTGTTCTGGAGAAAACTGTGGCTCTTAAAAGTTTAAAGAACCATTTTCTGCTGTCTTTTACTAACTCAGATATCCTTGCTTTGCTTCCTGCTGCTGACACTGGGCTGCTAATGGTTTTTCAAGCTGACCCTGCCACAGCCTGCTGGGGCTGCTAGTCTGCCTGCTATGGTACGGATTTTGTATCCCTGACAAGACACTGAGCCTGTTGTTGCTATACTTGTCCCAGTCTATACTGTTGCAGTTCTTGCTGTGCCTCTGTGAGTGACTGACAATTTATGTCATGCTGGTTCTCTGTAAGAAGGGTGATCTCTCTTAAGCCTGTGCCACAGATTAGTTTTTGTTCAGTGACTCAGTCAAACATGAAAATAAATGCCTGAGCTGGAGTATTTTTACTTTTTAAAAGATTTTCTGTTTGGAGCACAAGTTTTTTTTTAGGTGTTGTCTTTTTTGGTTTTTTTTTGTTTGTTTGTTTTTTGGTTTTTTTTTGTTTGTTTGCTTCTTTTGGTTTCAGTTGTGTTTTTTTTTTGTTTTTTTTTTTTTTTCCTTCTCATAGTAATGAAAGGCTGAAAAACATTCATTCTCGATCAAAGAAACATTTAGTTCAGTGTCAACATTTTGTTTACAGTGTAGAGACTTCTAAGGAAAGTTAGCTATAGAAATACAATACTAAATTTCAAGCACTAGTTGCAACCAGGCCATGAGCACTGGCCTCAGTGAGTAGTTAGAACACTTATACAATATGAGGAAGGCTTAAGTTTAAATCCTCCGTCAAGAAACATTGCTTCTTCACCTTCTGCCTGCCTGGTGCCTTCTAGGTGTCATACCATGTGGGTGTAATTTCACTCAGTCATTCAACTGAAGATGTTCTACTTTGTGTAATTATTTTAACAGGATCTGACAGCTGCTTGTTCTGCCTCCTCAATAAGTGCATGAGCGTGTAACCTGTTACATCATTCTCACCTTACTCATGAATATTTAGTATTTGTACAAGATGGAAGAGCTTCAGAAGAAGAAATCTGAACAACATGCTAGAATGCGGTACAGTCGCTGTGGCGGTCATATACTCTGTTCTGAGATACAGTTTTTGAGCTTCCTGTTCTTAAAGGCACAGCTGCAGTTGTTATCACCATGTGTCCTCTTTGAACATAAAACCCAAATGGTTTGTATATAAAGAAGTTTTTGTATTCCTGTTTCACAGAGCTCTTAACTCTACAGAGTGCAGTGACTCTTAGAGCAAGAGCTATGCAAGTCCCAAGAGATTTTGTTCTCCACCTTAATCTCAGTATCAGTTCTTCAAGGAGGATTAGTCTGAGATGGTGACATCGGTAATGAGTTGTGATTCTTGAAGAATAAAATGACTTCTCACTGTTTCATCACTTCACTTTCTAGACTACTGTAAATGTATGTGAAACTATGTACTCAGTCTCAGCCTCACTGAAATCCACTCCACAGAGAAATCAAATTCAAGTATATCTGTTTAGATATTATTCTTATGTCATAACGATATATTACTTTTGGAAAAGCTGACAATAGGTTCTCATCTAGCAGAGATTCTCCAAAACTTTCTCTTTGTTAAAGTTCCATGGTAAAAAATGGATAAACACTGTTAAGTTTAGGTATAACTAAACTGGGAATGTTCTTCTGAGCCATCCTATTTCTGTTAGCTATCATGACAGCAAAATCTTAGTTACTTTGCAGTCATTTGCCCAAACTGCTTGTCAGCTCCAGCTGTGTGATAAATCTGTGTCTGACTTATTGGCATGTGCAACACTTGGTCATTGCTCAGACCACAACTGTCTTCCACCACCATCTCACCCATCTGGATGGTTAGAGTAAGATGACTAATGGTCAGCTGAACAAATCCCGTATGAAGCATTATTATTCTCTTCCACAAAAAAAACCTTAGGGTTGAAAGGCAAGTCCCTTAGTGAGTGTTTTGAAGTGCAACTCTATTTTATGCCTCCCCTTGCATGAGCTGAGATGTCTAGAGAAGTAAAGGTCCTCTTTATGAACATATTTAATCCAGCAATATCAGGTGATAAACCACAGCAGTTGAGATTACATCTCTCTAAGAAATCATACAGACTGAGTTTATCAGAAGCTTTCTCCCTCACACTGTCTTCATATTTAATTAATTTAGAAAAACAACTTTTCTCCCCTCTTTGCATTTGCTACTTCACACAATCATCTTTGTCCACAAGGATGTTATTTTTTCATTTTACTTTTATTGCAAGATTTTTTTACTTTTTTTTTTCCTTTGCCTTTTATATCCACAGTTGAATGCTGTGCTGAATGTCTACTGATCTTGTGAAAACGGCTGAAGATATTTATAATTTATTAGAAGGTAGATTCATGCTCCAGACCATTCTTTTTATTATGAAGACTGGGATTAAACTGATTTGATTGTCAAGCCCCCAGCTGTTGTTCTTATCAACCACTGGTAACCTTCGCTGTCATTTTCTTGATTTAGTAGACCAGTTCTAGGAGAGCTGCCAAATTATAATCCAGGCGAAAGAGGCAGCAGCAGCACAGTTTCTGCAGCACTTCCTAGCCATGCAGACATGTCTTTCAGAGTCTGTATCCCTTTGAATCTTCCTTAGAAAGTGAAAACCAGACTGTTTTATTTATTTTTTGCATTTATTTCACATATTGCTTATGTAGAGTTAATTTTCCTGATTTATCTGGGGAGAATCTTGAGACATTTTGGCAGAAAATGTTCTCTTCTATGAAGACAAGAAATTGATGACGTCCACTTAGAGATCCCCGTATCACTGACAATGACTTACCCTTACTAATGGCCACAGGCTCTCTCATCGAAGTAGGCAGAGACAGCTCCTGAACCTGCTCTAGCAGCATTGGGCACCTTTCCAGGGCCCTGTTGTGAATGATGATCATCCTTCCCTGGGGAAACGTAAGGAAACATGATTTGAAACCTTTCATTTTCTTGATAACGTTTATTTAACATTACCTCAGGAAACCACACCAAGGTGCACTTTCAGAAGATGCACCCTAATGTGTATTCCCAGGCTGCTGAGTTCCCTGTATTATTACCTGTTTTCTCATATCGGCTACAGAATTACTGCCATGAATCGTATAAAAATAATGAATAATGAGATGATAAGATTATACAATCTAGATCTGAGAATTGTAAAAGCCATCTGGAAAAAGGAAAAGGGGCAAAACAAATATCAGGCAAATAAGATTTTGACAGACTGGCTCTTATTAATTTTTCCTGAAGAGTAAAACTCACTGTATTTGCACAAACTTCTGAAAAATACATACTTTTGGTGAGTGTGCTATTTGGACAAACAGAGCCATGAAGCATCATGTTTGTGCTATCTAACAGGCAGGCTATGCTTTCTGAGTGTGGGCAGATGTGAATGGTGCTTACCCTGTTCGGAACATTTTTTGTATCACATTGAAATTTATTAAAAAAGAGAAATAGTCTAGAGTTATTCATCTGCAATTTCACAGAAATCATCCTCATGAACCCACATATTTATAATGAAGAAAATAACAGTATTTAGCAGATGGAGGTAACTGGTATCATCCAGCAGTTTATTTTACCAAAATTAAGTTTCGCCTGAGATGTGGCACTTGTCAGCTGTAAAAAACTGTTCTTGAATTTAACATGAAAGTTTTGTTGTTTTTTTTTTTTTATTTCATATCAATTCACGTGTGTGTGTGTGTGTGGTGTGTGTTATATATTATTTTACAGCTGATTAAAAAAGCCTGATTTTCTTTTCATCTGTAATACTCTAATACAATCTACCTGATAAGAATGAATTTGGTTTTGATCCTGTGAAGTAATATAAATATTAGGTACCCGAAACTGTTGTGAGAGCAGATGAGGATGTACAAAGAAATGCCATGAAAAAGGAGTTATCCATACAGTCAATATAAATCATTATTTTTTTTCTGCAGACCCCCCATTCTGCAATTACAGTTTTTTGTCTGTTTTTAAACACACACAATTTCAACATGGTTTTTGTCAAAAGTCATATATACATATTCTCTATGTAGCACAGTTGAATTTATTCTAACTTTAAAGATTTTGTTTTTCTAAAATTAACAAAATAAAACCGTCAGAATGGTTTTGTCTGCACAGGAACGTGACTCATCAAAATGTTAACCTACCAAATTCTTTAGTTCAACTTTTCTGTAGCCATCTAAACTTTTTTTAAATGCTATTTCTTGATTCAGCAACTGATCAGCTATTCACTCCCAATTGTGATTGACGCTATTGATTAGCTTCTTGAGGGTTTGGTTCAAAGCCTCTTGAAGGCAGTAGAACATCAATAATTTAGCCTGTATACTTTGGATCAGTCCTGATGTTTAATCAGAATAACTGATGTTTTCTTCTAGGCTGCTCTTCACTGCCACTGGTTTCGTAACAGATTGAAAAAAGCACTAGCTGGGCTTGAACTGTAAACTCTTAGTTCTTATCATTAAAACATAAGGACTATATAAATAAAACATGACAGAACTTATTAATGATAATCTCTACTTAAATAAAAATACCATAAAATAATGTAATACCATTACCCCTTGATGGGAAAATCATTTTGGGCTATAATGATTTTGGTTTTATCGGTGAGAAAATGAGGCTGATATTAGAAACTATGGAGATCACAGGAAACAATTTTTGTAAACCAAACAAAGTCTAATTGTAGTTAGAATGAAATAATTTGAATCTAAAAAAACCCCATATTTCAACTTGAAGCACCAATTTAGCATGATCTGTAACAAAAATTCCACTAAAATATGTTAAAATTACATTTACATTTGTGTTTTTATTTGAAAATTTAGCAAGTAGGTTTCTTAGGCAACTAGGATATAGCTTTCCAGTGCCAAAATAATGTGTTAAGCAATTTTTCCTCATTAAATTACTTTTGTGCTGGAGATTCATTAATATTCATTCACTAAAATCTAATAAAGGTCAGCAAAAAGGTAATTGTGTCAGGACTGAATACCTTTCCTTGGAACTTTCTGTACATTCTAAACCAAGGTTTTTTTCTTCTATAAAACTAATTTGAAGGAGAACTTCCTGGTGCTGTTAGATCTCTCTTGCTCCAAGACAACCTTTTAGATGTTGTATCTACTGCAGACCCACAGATATCTACTGCAGACACACAGACACAGGCAGACACACAGACACACGTGTACATTCTCACAGCAGTGCTGTGAATTTGCACTGATGGGAGGAACTGCACTGAAGAGCACCACACATTTGAGACAAGCAGTTTGAGACAGTGAGGAGTCTCATTGTGTTAGGCAGAAACTCCAGGTGAGCTAGGCAGTATTTTCCAAGTGCCAAATTGATGTTTGGCCAGGACACTGCAGCAAGCCCCTTGGGCATTAAGGAATTCATGGATGAGCATTAAGGAATTAATGGCTGAATGTTAAGGAATAGAAGTGTGCTGACTTAATATTTCAGCCAAAAAGTAAAATCTCTGAACATAAAGGAAAAGTCGGCATTGCATAACATGAATGGCCTTAAATCAGGCTAAAAATAATAGTAAATTGTTATTTATTTTAAACAGCTAGCTGGTTTTCAGCTTGTCTTGAAAGTTCAAGCTTAACCCTAGGGGGCAATTGCAGACTGAATTTATGCTGCTAACTAGCTGTTGTATCATTACTATTGCAAGCCAAAAGCGATGGACAGTGTTTTACTTTTTGATGGCATTTTGTCTTAGGCATGGTCTATGATCTGGTCTGGTGCCATGGCAGTGTCTTGGCATCAGGAGAGACCCCAATTCCACCTTTCTGTGGCTCTTGCCCTCAGGAGGAACTCCCTAGAGAGAGGTGAGATTGCTCTTTTCCTTTCTCACTGGAAGGTACTTTAACAATGAGGGTTTTCCAGCCTTGAGGAGGCTGTTTTTATGTGTGGGGAGACAGGTCCCTCACAGAGCTCACTGGGGCAGAAAGGAAGGGTTTAGAAGGATTTTTTGTTTTTTAATGATTTGACCAATGGGCACTCAGCTGAAAGGGACCTCTCTTTGGTTTAGGTCTCATTCCTGTTCCTAGAATTATTTTTATGTTTAATTAGAAAATGCACAAGTAGTTTTCTGGAAGTGGGCCAGGACACAACTCTCTGCTCCAAAGTGAATAATGTAATCATAATTCTACTTAATGTTATTGGCACTGTGGTCCAAAGAAATTTGAGCTAGTTTCTCTTGGTGAGTAGGATAGCATTCCTCCGTCCTTATTCTGCCTTCAAGAATAGCTACCTATTGTGGTTAGGAGATGGAGATTTGACCTTGTAAAGCTGAAAAGAGAATTCATCACACTTTACACAGAAATGGCAGGGTGAAAAATGGGTAGTCACAAATATGTCCTGCAGGGTGTCTGCTTTGATAGCATCTGGTATGATCTGAGAAACTTTGCAAGTCAAATTCCAGGGGCACCTCAGGGAGGTACCACCTTCTGGTACCTTGGGCCTGAGCTGTTAGCCACTTCCTCAGAGTAGGGTGGCTGACATGCACAGAGGGACACAGCTAAACAGCTAGGGAGATTAGGTTTAACCAGCTGCTTAAAGTGAATTTTGAAAGTTGTGTTCTGCCCCATATATCTGACATGAGTCAGGTACTACTTACATGGAGAGTTGCAGAGATTTTTGTGGTTGCTGAAGTTAGATGTATATAATTAAAAAATGCATTCTGCATGGTCTGCTAGGAAAGAGAATTAAAACGTATGTGTCTGCTCCTACGGAAAGAATTATAAAATTAGTCTGGTGGGTCTGATTTTGTCCTGCATACTGAGAGATAGCACGTTTCCTACATTGGTCATTTCTTCAAGGATAAACAGCATCTAAAATGAAGACTGAATAAATGAAATTGTTCAAGTTTAATTCAAGGTAAAGCAAGTGTCCAGCACAGGTATACATAATGCCTGTACCTTCTAAATGGATTTTACCAGGCTTTTAAAATATGCTTTGTTATAGCTGCTACCAGTGGTTTCCCCCGTAGAAGATAGGAGCAGCTTCAGCAGACTCCCAAGAAAATTGTAAAACTAAATTGATTACCCCAGGAGGCTGAAGGTGTTAACTTTTTAAACAAAAAACCTATAGAAGTGCAGACTCTTTCATCACTAGGCATGGCTTATCATATTAACCCTTTCATGTGAACTGAATAAAGAGGAAAATAAAAATAAGACAATTACAGTAAATAAAATTGAAAAGTGTTTTCTGATATTACAGCTCATATAAAAGTTGTTCTTCCTTTGTTTATGTATGTAGAAATGTTATGCCAAATATTTTACAGGGTGTGGATGACATTTCGGTAATTTATACTGGGAACTAAGGCAAACCAAGCCACCAGCATCAGTTAAAATCAATACAATCTACAGCAGCTGTCTGCAATGCAGAGGATACAGGGGCAGGCACTTAAAAGACAGTCAGAATGTGAAGAAGCTGGTAATGAAGAAAATTATACACAGATGCCTGAATGCAGATTGTTTAAAAAATAAAAAATTAAACCCCATGCAGACCAATGCTGTCTTCAGAGAGTAAGCATTTTTTAACTTGTAGCACATAGCAGTGACCTAAGTGTCATTCCAGGAACAACAGTGACATAAGAATGAGCTGCTACTAGACAGGGTTTGGACAGTAACAAGTGCTTCTACATTAAGACATCAAGTTATCTTGTTTCTCCTCCAGTTAATGTATTAATAGGCCATTTAAAATGAAGATCCCACTCTACCAGTCATAATAGAGTTTTATTTTATCTGTTTCACATCCTTGCCAGGAAGAATTAAAAATGAAACATGCACTAAATTCTCATTTGTCTCAGGGCTCATAGCTGCAGTGAGGAATACCTTCCCTTGTGAACTGAAATCCAACAATTTAGCATCATATATCATGCTGATATATGGCAGACTCTTTTGCCTAGAGGACACTTTAATGATACATTCTCTGTAGTTAAAGTTGGAAATGATTTCTGTTTGAGCCTGGGTTTTAATCTTGCCATTTTAATGGCCAACACAAAATTGATCTTGCTGATACATTTGTTTGTTCTAGAAAATTAAAAGCTTGGTGAAAAGCTGATAAGCAAGTTGCATTGGTAAGATATCACAGTTTCAATAAACCTCAGTAAACTTCTGACTTCCTTTTTTTAATGAACATTATGTCTCAAAAGCTTCTGGGCTACAGTGGCACCAAACATAGTTAATTTTTATTGATCTCAGAATTCAAAGTGGAATCTCTGCATACTTTAAAATTGTAAAGTGGTTAGTATTTAAATCATCCTAAATGCATTTGGAGAATATAAATTATTTTTATGATGTATCAAATTTAAGTTTCACTTTTTTTTATGGAATCTGTAGGCTTATTGTAACATATTATCTCTGACATGAAAGAATAGAGGTTGAACTGACATATTTCTCATATAGTCCCAGCACTTATTAATACTGTTATTAAATATCCATGTCACATCTAGGAATCCACAAGTATTAAATTCCCAGGAGCTCTGTCACAGAGATGGGGTTGTGGTCCGAGGAAGGTTCCAGGCAACATCATTGTAAGGAAAATCAGATGTAGGCTGCACTGGAGCGGCAGGGTTGTCTACAGGTGGTGGAACTTGGATAAACCAATCTTGTTCATCATCCTTCAGATGATGTCACTCCTGACAAGTTTGAAGGCAAAAGCAATAAAAATCAGGCTGGTGGTGGACCACTACCTTGGTCTACCACTCCTGACTTACTTATGAGCTACGAGTGATAGCTCCCACCTCTTTCCAGCAAAGTTTTTATATTCTGATGTATTTTTGATACTTCATTGATTACTTGTGAGCTGGAGGCCTCTGGATGAAGCTAGGAGCTGCCAAGATTCAGAATGATTCTTCAGATATCTAATTTCTGGTGTGATGAAGGCATATATTTATGGGGTTCTTTTTCATTATCTCAAAACTAGTCAGAAACTTTGCCCTTCAGGCAAATAATATCTTCATATGTGTCAAAGCACTTAAGCCACAGATTCCTTCTTAGTGTATGCTTTCACTGCAGATTTGCTGGGATCCCTCATACTTTATGTAGGTTGTAAGATCACACATGAATTAGACTAACTTCCTTCTCCTAAACTGTTGTGATTCTTACAAGTTTTGCTCACCCCCCAAAATAGTGAGAGACAAAGACCAATGCTCAGTAGCAGAACTTTATAGGAGAAAGTTTAACTGAATATTTCTAATCTTTCTGGGAGTTAGGATATTTAGATGGAGTTTGATTCTGACTTCATAACCAAGCCAAGAACAAACATAAATGCCTTAATGGAAATATAGGGCAATTTAGACCCATGTATTTGATGAGCATAGACAAGCATAGAGAAATCATTCTGCCTATATGTTAATTAAAAATTGAAAGTCAAAAAGGAAACTACTCATATTTTTTACTGTGCTGTTTCTGCAAATTCACAGATTCAGTAAGTCTACTCTGTAAAACTTCAGATTGATTTTGTAATTAATATTCTGAGTGAGGTAAGCATTTTGGAGCTCTGGCTTTCAGATACATGTATAGAAAGTGCTACCATGTACCAAAGCAATATAGTGTAATAATGTGACGATACTGAAGATCGCAACTCATTTGGTGTCCTGTATAAATATAACAGCATATTTCAGACACACATTATATTATTTAACTGTTAGACTTGAAATGCCTGGCACTGGACTTCGAGACTGCTGCATGTAATACCACGGCAGACATGTCTAGTTTGGCTATGCTTAAGAAGTGATCCAGAAGCCCTTTTTAGAAGATACTTTAAACCCATTTTAAATCAATAGACCAAATAGCTGCTAGGATCACTAATTTTCTGGTGCCAAAAAGATAAGTGGAACGACATTACTCCTTTTTTTGTACTGGTCTGAAAGCTGCATCAGGCAGAAGTGCCTCACTTTCCTCAGCTGACTGCAGGAAAACTTGTTAATGTAGTTACTTTATCTGAAATACCTTTGTAAATGCAAAATAATAATAATTTAAAAAAATGTATAAACAATGACTGCTGCTCCTTCACTTTTGTTTGAAGAATTTCCCCAGGTAAATCTGAAAGAATTGCTCTGAGGGAGATAGGTAGATGCAACTCTAGCTTAGTGGCAGGCTGCTGGATCTGGGAGAGAGTTATGACACCCCTATCGCCAGGCTGATTTTTTTATTCAGTTCTCTAGAGAGCTACACATTTCACTGCCTGAAAAATGAAGCTGTTAGCACGTGTCAAATTCCAACAAGGTGTAAGTCACCAGAGAAAGGTTTGTGTAGGTAAGAACTCATTAGATGCATAAATTGGACAGATGAAGGAGGCATATAGCAGAATGACCCCAAACCACTGCCACATCTAGGATTTAACAGTGACCTGGTCCCTCTACAAAGGTAAAGTTTGAAAAAAATATTTCAATGGGTGTTGTTAGTCATAGCCTTTGAGGAACTTGCTCTAGGACAGAGAAACACAAACTCCATGCATCCACCGGAAGTCTGTGTTGCCTTTCTTCTATATCTTTGCTCTACAAGCATGAAGAGCAGAAAACAAACTCCATCCATTAAAGAATATCTTCTCCCTGTTAGCTTAAGTGGCCTCCCTATAGGAGGTACAGAGGACAGTGTTGCAGGTTCCTGTATTTGTGGGAGGACAATGTTGCAGTTCATGAAGAGTGGGCATAAAGCCGGAAGTGTATCAGTGGTCTTTTGCAGAATCCCAGACAGTTTGGGTTGAAAAGGACCTTTAAAGATCATCTAGTCCAACACCCCTAGTGTTCTAGTCTTCAGATCATTTTCATGGCCCTCCTCTGGACCTGCTCCAACAGGGATTATCTGTCTTTGAGTTGAGCCTCTTCTGTGTGCTTAAGCATAATACTTTGCATAAAATAACATAGTAGCTTCCCAGCACCAGGAAAAAGTATCTTCCTTCTCATACAAGAAGTTACAAATGAAGATTAATTAACTTGTGAAGAGAGAATAAGCAGCAAGAAAAGACCTCAAATCCCCCCCCCCCCCCCCCCTTATTATGCATGTCTTGTATAGTGATATTTTTTAAATGTATCACAGGCAAATTCAAGTTTTTAGCTGACCCAGTCAACTTCTTGCAAGTATTTAGGATTATTAAACTTTATTTGATGATGATTGGAAACGCTGTGTTGCCACCAGGGACCTGCTTAGGTGTTGGCATAGTAAATATCAAGGTTTGCACTCATTTTGACTCTAAGTTAAAGTTGGCTCAGAAGGATTAATTGCTTTTGGGTATGCTCTGTTCTTCCACATAAGGGAAGCTTTAGTTCTAAGCTGTAACTTCATGCATTAAACTTTCTGGTCTGACTTCAATCATGTCATCAACCTCCATTGGATTTTGTTAAGTACCTTTGGGACAGAACCAACGCAGAGTTTTGTTGCCTCATGACAATTTATATTTCTATTGACATATGTATAAATTAAAGATTTATATATGTGTTTTGAGCACACAGCACAACCTTCTAGATGCTATCCATCAGCCAACAGTCCCAAGGGACACTTACACTGTACATTTCCCTGTGTTCGAGTAGGTTGCACAGATTGCATCCTAAGCTTGTAAACTTGTATCCCTTTATAGGCAGGGTTGAAACCATAATTGGATACAGCTGGAATCAAAGCTAAACTTCTGTTTTATTTAATCTATGGCTTCAAATAGCTGGTTTCTACTGAACTGTTTAACTTGCACTAGATCGGAGGGGGAAGAGTGTTCATACAGCCACACACCAGTATCAGCTAGACAGTAAGCCCTCTTGCCTCTCAAGAGACATCTGCTGCCTGTGTTTCCCCCTTTTCTCTCTTCTACAGCTGAAATCTGTTTGATTTTCCACCACTAGAGCAAATACATATTTGCAGAACAAGCTCTGTTGGGAAGGACAACTATTGGTACTGCTTCTCTGTGATTTTAAATTGGACTAATTGCATTTTAACAGAAAAGGTAAAAAAAAAAAAAAAAGAGTAGTCTCAGATGGGAAATTAGGATCTCACTTGAGAAATGTATCTGAATTTGGGCTCAGAGCCAAACCACATTCTGTGTTATGAGTGCTATGATATTGCTGCTTACATGCACTGTTTTTGGCCCGTGCTCTTCTCCACAGCATCACGTTCTTGACTTCAGAAATGAGCAAGCAGATCCTGAGCTGTGTGAGGGTCATATTTCTACGATGAGGTGGCAACTGAGCTTTTTTTTTTAATAAATGCTCTAGAACCAATGATGTTATTTCAAAAAAAGGCAGATTTCATCTTTTTCTTTGTATTTTGTTTGTATAAGTGGGCATACATACATGTTTTTGAGACCCTAAGTGTTGAGCATATGCTCTAAACAAGGCATAATCTTGTCTGCTGCACTACAGCAGCGCAGAGGAACATCGGTTCTGAGTCAGCCCTGGAGGAGAAACAGGACTTGCTCAGAGTACTGTGGTTCAGGATATGTGCAGAACTGCAAACAACTCTAACAGAAAACGGAGATGTCTAGTATGTTTTGTCTTTATGTTTGAGATAGGCTGCAGCTGACAAAGCCTGATAAAACATTTCAATTAAATACAATTTATTTTGAATGCAAAATATGTTAGAAGTGTTACTCCCCCATTGAACTGTCTAGGCATAAAACCTATTTCTGTCTCTGGAATTGTTAGTCCCATAGCGAAATCATATAGCTTTGTTATTTTTATAAATAGTTCAGTGATTGTTATGTCCTTGCAGGTTGTTTGTCACAACAATTAGCTGTTACTTTATGCTGTTTTTTTGTCTTTTAAATTGTGCCTCTTGCTTAGTTAGTCAGCAGAGTTTCTATTGAGGTACTAGGACTGACTCAGAGGGTTTGCTCATCCTGTTCAGAAACAGTGAGGCTATGAAAGAATTGAGATCTATGGACTCCAACCTTTCATTCATTTATTTCACCAACTAACTTGCCAATTAGGATATAAATCCAGATTCATCCTACCTTGTTTAGGAACTACTCAAGAATGAGTATCTAGAGGACAATTAAAACTGTAGTTGGTTAATTTGTTTCCAGTGATGTCCATATTTCCTTGTTGATTTGAGGAGATACATAAGGCAATCAAACTCCTAACTAAAACACTTCAAGTACCTACAGCCAGCTGAGATGAATATATCATCTAACTCATACATATTATCAATTATTTGGATTTCTTAGGCAATGGCACTATGTTAAATGACACAAAGGCACACACATACAGATTCATTGCCTATCAAATAGTAGGCAAGCTCTCAGGGAGAAGATTTATTTGGTTTAGTTGAAAACTTTACAAGTGATGAGGCAATATTTATATGAATTAGGGTTTGGCAAGCTTTGACACAGATGACATTTTATTGCCAGTGTTGAATGGAGAGCTTGTCTCACTACCACTGGTCATCATTCCCAGGAACACAACAAGCATGGGAAAAGTCAGGGGCAGAAACAACAAGAAGAAAATAAAAACTGTAGGTGTACTGCCATTAGCTAGAGAGCAAAATGGGTCAGAGAGAAAAAAGCAAGAGAGTTTCTGTAAGAGAAAGGCAGCAGATACAGTGGGATGCTAAATGAAGTCGAAGCTGTTAGAGACAAGTATTAAAGCAAATAGGTCAAAGGATTATTTTTAAGTATGGGAAATGTCTGAATGGTGAAATGGAAAGTGAATCACTAATCATGAAGTTTGTGTCTTCACATTATGGACTTTCACAAAGTTGCAACAATTAAGCCCTCTCATTTTGCATGATCGCCTTAGTATCCATACATAAACTTTTATCATTAATTTGGTACCAAACGTGGATACTGAAGGAATTACTTCAAAAGGAGATTCTTGACTAGATTATTAATAATTTTTCCATTTGAGGAATTAGTAAGTTAGTTCTGAATGCTCTGGTTTCAGACACACAAATCTTATTTTATTTCTAAAATAATATTCTGGAAGGGCAATTTAGAATTGAGATGGAAAACCATCCAAACCATCACCAAAGAAAAGGTAACATGGCAATCCTCCCTTCCTAGAAAAGCTCTGATGCTTCAGGTGACAAAAAGAAGTCAAATTTTCAATTAGTGAATGCACAGCATAGCATTTCCTGGCTGGACAGTGTTCAAAATTAAATTTCTTTAAAAGGTCACCAGAAGTAAGTGGGGGTATCACTATAAACCTCTTTCCAAAGGAAGAAGCCTGCCATTTTTCTTTGTCCTTGGAGAGGAAAGAAAGTGGCAAGTCCACCTTTTTGTGTTTATGGATAAAGGAAGTTCAAATGTTTGAAACAAGAGGAAAATTCCGAAGCATGCACTGCTGTATTTTGCAGAGGATTTGATTTATGCTGCTATCCTTCATTTTCTTGGACTGTACTATTGGAACTGCTGGAAAATTGCAAAGGGATGAATGTACATTGACAAAAAGGTGAAAGGCACATATATCATAACCTGCTTTTTTTTTTTTGATGAGAGAATTTGTGAAGAGGGTGCAAAGTACCAAATGTTCTAGCTCGCTAGATTTTTTCTCTTTTGAAGCTAAACCCAACCTCTTTCTATGTAAATATGTGTAAACAGCAAAAATAACAATTAATTTGAAAGAAAGCATACATCATGTTAAGGTGCAGTGTAATATAATTAAGTGGGCATTGAATGAGGTCCTTAAGGGACAGACACATAAAATCAGTACTTCTGCTGAACCTCTGTTTCCAAGAACTTCTTGGACATACATTTCCATCCAATAAAGGAATCCTAAAGACATGTCAAGTGTCAGTGAGTCAGGAGAAAGCTGTAACAAGGTTAATGTGTGCGTAGGTGGCAGGACTCTTCTGGCTGTTTCCTCTTCTGGTTTCTGTTCAAATTGGTTTCTGTTCTGTTCCCTCTTTAGAGTTTTGGAAGAGAATGGTTCTAAGAAAGGTAATATTGACTGTCAAACAGCACTGTCATGGTTTAAGCCCATCTGGCAGCTAAGTACCATGCAGCTGCTTGCTCACTGCCACTCATACTCACCAGGGGTATGGGGAAGAGAACTATAAAAAAAGTAAAAACCTGTGCATTAACAACAGTTTAATAATTGAAATAAAATTAACATATAGTACAACAACAATAACAGGAAATGAAGAGAGAGGAAGGAATAAATCCCACCCCCAAAGAAAGAAAATCAGGTGATGCACAACACAGTTGCTCACCACATACTGGCCAATACCCAGACTGACCTCAGCAGCAATTCATCCCTTCCATGTAACTCCCCCACATACTGGGCAGGACGTGCTGTGCTACGGAATACCCCTTTGGCTAGTTTGGGTCAGGTCTCCTGTCTCTGCTCCCTCCCAGCTTCTTGTGCCCCTCCTCACTGGCAGAGCATGAGACTTCCTTGATCAGGGTAAGCATTGCTTAGCAACAACTAAAACACTGGTGTGTCAATCAGCATTGTTCTCAGACTAAAGCCAAAACACAGCACTGTACCAGCTACTGGAAAGAAAATTAATTCTATCCCAGCTGAAATCAGAGCAAGCATCCATTGGCATGGAAAATAAAATCCACTGGGATTTTATTTTCACCGTCAACAGAGATCATGAGAATGATTGGGACCCAGAAATTGCATCTAAGCAAACAAATCAAACAATGCCCTGGATCTGGGTATTGGGAAACTATTGTCTATATGGCCTAATAACTATTGCATGGTAATCATTCATCCAATTCAGTAAATCAAATGGACAGAGAAGGTATATACTGATGCTTTTAGGAAGAAAACTAAGCCCAAAATGAGCACATATTGTCTCATTTCGTTTAGTTATACATTTAATTTGTATAGTGAGGCAGCACTGTTGCACAAAAAGTGGTCAAATAATTATCCAGCTCCTATCTAGTGTAATCGCTTGAATTTTAGAAACCTTAAAATGGAAAATAAAAATTATTGATTGAAGTTCTTCTGCAAACATTTCTAACAATTTCATGGGTACTGGAATTCTGAAACAACAGTCCTAGTGCAAGTAACTTCCACGTTGTCCTGGTGGAAATCTCTGCTGCAAAGAGATTTATAGGAAGTATCTGCTCAGTATTTGTCTTTCTCAAGCAGAAAGTATGCAGAGTTCTACATTTTACTCTGAATATCTATAAAATGTAGACTGTAAGTCTAAAGCTTTCCTTCCCGTGGTACATTTTAAACCTTCATTAAAAAGGAAAGGATCTCTGGAATCAGCAAGAGCAGTAAGTTCCAAATAGCTTGCTATCCTCCATGGACAATAAACATACCATATGGGTAGAGGGAATGAGAAACTTATCCTCCCCTTATATGCATATTCCCCATATTGATATGTGTGTTTTCACAGTGCCATTAATTTCATCTTAAAAACTTTTCATGTTACATATTGATCTCAGTGCAAAATAGTCTTGTAAAATCTCAGCATTTCAAAAAAGATTTCTGTTCTGAACTGTAATTAATTCAAGGTTATTTTCATTCTTGGGTATGGGTTAAAAAGAGAGAGTATGCCAAAAATCCTCTTTCACATTGATGTAACATCAGATGACTTAAAGGTGGATCAGATGACTAGATGGATCTTCTCACATCTACAGAGTGTTCAAAAAATCAAAATATAAGTGATGGATAGGTTTTTATTTTGTGAGCTGTGCAAGTCAATTTTTTTTATTTCTGAAAACTGTCCCAGGGAAAGAATTGGAAAATACCACAATGGCAAAAAGTTTCAGTTCCAGTAAGCCAGTATTTTCTGGGAAAAAAAACCCAGCCAAACCTTTAAAAACACTTTATTTTGAAACCACTGTGATTCAGTGTATCTTAAAATGCAAGAATAACATATGACTCCATGGAATCGCACCCATCTCTCTTCTAGCATTTGAAGATCAAAAGCAAATTGAACTTTGGTGAGCTTTTGATGAAATTAGTTAAATTGCAGCAGGCTTAAATCTGTTCCTTTATATCTGCTGAAATATAATATTTCACACAAAAATAAAATTTTACATGTGATATTTAAAATGTGTTGTATAACAATGGAAGGAACTGTCTTAGTGTATGAGAAATGATTCACTCAGTTTCTAGGAATCAATAAGCCTGACTTTCAGCTAGCTCCACTGCAATCCAGAAATCACTTTCTAGAATCCAGGAAATTAACAGTAGCTCACAATCAGTGAGAGTGGAAAAGAAAACTTTGATGTTCCTCTAAAAAGAGAAAATAGAATGGAAGAGTAGGAGGGCTGCATGGATAGACACGATTATTCCATACTTTGCAGAAGTAAATGAAAAGCTGGAACGATAGGCCCCTGTCTTTAGGAGTTTACAGCCAGGTAGAAGAGAATTGGGGCAAAACTGATTCAGATAAATAAATGATGCTGATACATGCTGGTTATCTATATACTGGGATACAGTTTTGTCAAGCTATATGTAAATATTAACTAATTCTTAATTATCACAAATGCCTTTTCTGAAATCGAGGTAAAAGATAAAGTGAGATAAAAGTTGAAAAAGTGTGTTTTAATAACCAGTAATATTTTCTTCCTGAAACATTTCTATCTTCAACTCCACTATTGCTCACAATTTGTAAGTTCCCTCCTTCCAAATTCAATGAAAAGATGTCAAACCAGTCAGGTTTCATAAAGGTTATGTTTTATACGCATTCTTAAATTCTGTAGTATTACCGTTTGACAATTTTGGAGTACTTCACCACTCCAGCTTTACAGGAAGTAGTAGTTTCCTGCTCTGCAACCTCAGTCCATACTCATCATATATTTCCTAGATATAGAATCACAGAATAGTTTGCCCTAATATTAAACCACAAATCATGTGTTGATCATTTTACATTTATAAGTAAGGTGTTTATTCCTCATCCATGGTGTAAATCTGAAAAAGGACATGCTGGCCCTGTCTCATCAAATACAGCATTTGCAAGAACTTTTCCAGTTTAGCATCAGGGAAGGTGCTGAGAATGTCAAAACTCTTCAGCTTATGTATTTTCTTGGACGCTTGTTTGCTGAAGGGATAATGTTATAATTTAGGGGTTTCATTTGCTTAGTTAGTTAGTGTTTAGAAAGCATGTAAAAGAGCCACAGTGTTGTTCAATTTGCATCCATGACTGTCTGAGATGCAGGTGCTCAACATGTACAGCCCTTTGCCTGTTTTTTGCAACCCTCTTTTCTATTTCCTTTCCTTTCCTGCTCCCCATTCCCATTTTTACTGTCCTGTAGCACAGCAAAAAGGGTGAAGCAGGTTAATCTGCCAGCTTTAAATCTGGTTGTGACTATTTCTGGAAATTGGTTTGCCCTCTCTAAAAGGGTATGAGCCTCTCAGCTTCTTCTGATCTTTATATTCCCTTTTTTTTCCCCCAAGTGGAATTAGAAATGTATTACCAAGTAAGACTGGCATAGAAACACAAGAGATACTATGGCATTTCTTTTCTTTTCTTTTTTTTTTTAGCATGTATTTAAAATGTTCATAACTTATCGATGAGGTTTTGCAAACTTTTTATTCAAGTAGATCGTATCAAGAAGCTCTTTACCTAGTATTTTAGAGATTTTTTTTCAAAATTTTAGATAAAGATTTGTACCAAAATTTCCATCTATAATTTGCCATTTTAGATATTCAATGAACAGCAGGATTTTTACCTCTGCCAAGATTATGCTCCAATTCCAATATCAACATCCTAAAATTCAAGTAATTTTTATGTGTATTAATAGAGAATACAAAAAAAAAACCCAAGTTTACTGTAAGAATTTGTTAGGCTTCAAGACTTTTCTGGCACTATAAACAGAAGGGAATGCCTCAGGAATCTCACTGTAGCTGTTGGGCTTTCAGATGCTTATCAGCTCACCTGGAAAATCAGTAATTGCAGAGTGAACTTCACAGCAAATTAACATTATTGTGAGGCAGCTGCCAGTTATCCACTGTAAACATAATGTATTTAAATGAAAATATTATTGATAAGCAATTAATATGCATAACTGGCAGCCAGTTTCTTCGTTTTAAATAATTCAGTGTTTTTATCCTTAAAAGCAAGATCTGTGTTTGTGAAAGCTCTGAGGCTGGCAGGCAGTAGAAAATCAAATCATATCCTCTGGCTATCCACTGAACACGCACTGCATGCCTGGAACAGCTCTGCTCTCCCATGCGTTGACTGTCAATGTGCCTCACTCCTTCCTGGGAGACCAGCTATATCTAATGAAAAACAAATCCTTTTGCATATAGTTGTGGGTGAAAGTGCTGAAGAGTAATTACTGTCAAGTTCTTGCTATTTGTCTAAGCTGAGTCCAAACATGCTTTCTTATTCACCATTTCCCAAACTAATCAGTGGTCTGTCTCAGACACACCTGATTAACATGAAGGTAATCTGAGCCAATGTTGAGGAGTATCATCACAGCACACACTGGGGTAGGTTAACCACTATATTACAGTTTTTTCACATCACTTGGAAAACACAAAGATAGCACAAAACCTGCTTTGCTTGTTCTTCCCTTTGTATGTGTGTGAGCAAAAACTGAAGGATGAGAAATAGAAATATGTAGGACAAGTGAGTGCCTTACCACCAGATGCATGGCATGAATATATTGTACGGGTTATACTTTGCCTCTCAGGGTGGAGGATTCATTCAGAAATACATGAAGTTTCTCTCCTCTTTTCACAAAGATTCAGGTCTCCTCCGCAGGTTGCAGGTGTAGGTCTTGTTAGTGTCAATGGGAATCCACACAACTGCATTTTTAGCTTTTGGATTTACATCTCGCAGCCTAAAACAAGTACAAGTTTGTCTTTCTTTATTTAGTTAAATATCTTACATTTATTGGGTGGAATATGCAGAAAACAAGGAAAACAAATTCTGTCACTGAAATTTTAGGTGAAGAAATTCAGACTTGGAAAAATGTATGCATTTTTAACAGAGATTGTCTGTAAATCACAACTAGGACCATCTGCCAAGTTGTCCTGGGTTCAGCAGTAGCAGTTATGTTTTTTTTCTTTGTGTTAGTTGGTGCAGTGCTGTGTTTTGACTTCCAGCTTGAGAACAGTGTTGGTGAAGTCGATGTCTTCAATTCCCAAAGAATTTAAAGCATAATAGAATTTAGATCACTTAAGTCCTATTACTTCTCTTTTGATGGAGGTCATTGATGTCTTTATTCCATGAAACTCTCTTGCACAGCCTTTTGAACAGTTACAAAATTGAAAAATACTTTTGGTAATTGATTTAAGCCATATGTTATATTTTCGTATGTCCAGAAACAACTAATTAGAAAAAAAAATCATTAATTAATAATTGTTAATACCAGAATACAAAATCACATCTGTATTCTCAATGGTGTCAATGGATATTGATATATCTTATTCAAAAGAAATATACAAAGAGTATAATCTATTTTCAGATTTATCTTGTCTACACAAAGTTTACTCACAATTAGTTAATTTGCTTGGTATTTCAAATAGCAACCTTAGTGAAGAAAGTTAAGCTCTTTTCCTTACATTCAGGTTCATACTCCTGCTGTTTTAAGAAATGTCACCACAGTGTGAGTCCAGGTCTCAAGCCTATTTTATACAGTTAAGACATATTTTGACAACTTTTGGAAGAGGTGTTGAAAGGAGGTTTGAAAAGGAAAGCAAAATAACTGCCTAGCCAGCTGTGGAGGGAGAAGGAGAGACAGACTTTGTGGCATTGTCTGTACCAGGAAATTAAACAGACATGGGACCATTCTGTAGCATCTGTGCTATTGAATCCTTTTACCCTTAGTATTCTTTTACCCTGAGCAACACATTGGAAGTGTTGCTCAGCCTCTGCTAAACTCTGCCCAACTGGTCATGGAGCAGCCTGACAGTTTAACAGCACGGATGATCAAGTCCCATGTCCCAGCCTGGTTTGTTTTATTAACAGAGACTTTTCTGTGGTTCTGTAAGAGGTGTTACTGCTCTACAGCAAGGCAAAATAACTTTGTATGTTGTCAGAATAGGGTAGTCTGGCAAGATTAAACACAGTGAAACACACAGGGGGCCTAGCACATTAGTGGGGCATTTGTGATTTAATTAATATGGACCAAATCACTTGCATTTTAGCCATTGCATTAAATTGAATAAGAACATGTTGTGGCTACTGGAGGTTAAAGATTTTCCTTTACGTAATCTCGCACCAGCACGTGTTGGTGGTTTTTTGTGTTTATTTTTTTTTTTGTGTGTGTGTGTGTTTTGTTTCTTCGTTAGGTTATAAAACACTAATTGTTAAGTAATAACTGTCAGTGCTCACTAATCCAATGCTCCAACTCTGTGCTGCAATGTGACATCCCAAAGTGACCCAGGCTCCAGCCAGATATGACTGCCTTTTCACACCCAATTAACATCAGACTTTGTAGCTGTATCCCAAAGTAGGTAACTGAGGATACCTGGACTACCAAATTTTTTCAGTGAGCTTGAAAGTCAGATTTATTTCCATGTTTGTTTATAGCTAATTGAAAAGGTGTGTACAGCTAGGTCTGGCCAGGTTAAGAGGGAAATACAAAATCTCTCCAGACATTTCTGTTCATACCAGTTCTTGTACTCTTGCTCTTGTGTTTCTCCTTCTCCATTTCAATATTAAATTTCAATTTTATCTAAGATTAAGCTGATGAAGTTAAGCAATTCCCATATATACAAGAACGATTTGGGGATCAGTATGAAAAGTGTGCACTGTATTTTATGTTGATAGGCATAAATGCCCCTCAATAAATAAAAAGAAACAAGACCGCAGCTAAAGCTAAGAGTATATTTCCCTCTTTCAAACTGAGAAAAACAAATTCAGTCAAAAGAAATTTAATTACACATTGAATGATTTTATTTTAATCAAATTCAGAGGGAAAGGAGTTAATCTTGAATATTAAGATCTTTGAATAACAGAGGAATGGATTTGGTGGGGGGTTTTTTTCATATAAGGTTCAAACTATATGTGAAATTTTATTCTAGCTCTTATATGACTTTGGTCTTACACCATAGTTTGATATAATCAAAATTTATTTGTACAGCCCCCCTCTATTACCCATTAATATGTATAAATAAAAATATTTTAACAGGGGAAGGTTCTGTGCTGATGTGCCTGTGATACTGACATTGCTGAACAGGGACTTACCTGTACTTTTATAGAAATGAGCAGAAGCCATGTTCATCTCTTTACTCATCTCCTTGAGAAAGGATTAATATTGATCTTTTGAATGAAAAAATTAATAAAGGAATCCATCAGTGCAGAAGAAGTTTTCAGGAAGATGTGACACTTGAGAAAACAGTATAGTTATCAGCTACCCTGGGGCAGCGAAGTAGATATTTCAGATTCAGTTTTCACAAAAGTATTTCTGAGCCATATACACAAATTTGCAATTATAAAACCAGGAAAAGAATATGCCATAGAATTCAAGAGGATGTAATTCAATTATTTCAGTGATGATCCTTCTTCCAAATAACTCTGAAATAAAATAAAATATGAAAGCATAAATTTATGGAACCACACAAAATGCCACTTGAGATTTTTTTACATTTCATTAATTTAATTGCTTAGAGCGCTCTGAAATGCAAGGTAAAATCAAATGCACTTAAACTATTGAGACAGAATGCCCTTTCTCAATGACTATTTATACATTAATTTTATTCAAAATTGAAAAACTGAGGACTTATAAATTAATTTCTCGTATTTGAGAAATCATGGCAGTCAGGTGAAGCTCCCAATGACTGGAAAAAGGAAAATATAACCCCCATTTTCAAGAAGGGGAAAATGGATTACCTGGGGAATTACAGACCAGTCAGTCTCACCTCTGAGCCTGGCAAAATCTTGGAGCAGATTCTCCTGGAAGGCATGCTAAGGCACATGAAAATCAACAAGGTGCTTGGTGACAGCCAGCATGGCTTCACTAAGGGGAAATCCTGCCTGACCAATTTGGTGGCCTTCTATGATGGAGCAAAGGAACTGATGGACAGGGGCAGAGCAGTTGGCTCCATCCACCTGGATTTGTGCAAAGCGTTCGACACTGTCCCACACGACATCCTTGTCTCTAAATTGGAGCGACATCAATTTGATGGATGGACCACTCAGTGGATAAAGAACTGGCTGGATGGCCGCACACAAAGATTTGTGGTCAATGGCTCAATGTCCGGCTGGAGACCAGTAACGAGTGGCATCCCTCAGGGATTGGTGTTGGGACCAGTCTTGTTTAACATCTTTGTCACTGACATGGACAGTGGGATTGAGTGCGCCCTCAGCAAGTTTGCTGATGACACCAAGCTGTGTGGTTCGGTTGATACGCTGGAGGGAAGGAATGCCATCCAGAGGGACCTTGACACGCTTGTGAGGTGGGCTGATGAAGTTTAACCATGCCAAGTGCAAGGTCCTACACCTGGGTTGGAGCAATCCCAGGCACAGCTACAGGTTGGGCAAAGAAGAAATTCAGAGCAGCCCTGAGGAGAAGGACCTGGGGGTGTTGGTCAATGAGAAAATGAACATGAGCAGGCAGGGTGTGCTTGCAGCCCAGAAAGCCAACCGTATCCTGGGCTGCATCAAAAGGAGCGTGACCAGCAGGCCGAAGCAGGTGATCCTGCCCCTCTACTCTGCTCTTGTGAGACCTCACCTGGAGTATTGTGTGCAGTTCTGGTGTCCTCAACATAAAAAGGACATGGAACTGCTGGAACAAGTCCAGAGAAGGGCCACAAGGATGATCAGGGGACTGGAGTACCTCCCGTATGAAGACAGGCTGAGAAAGTTGGTGCTGATCAGCCTGGAGAAGAGAAGGCTGCGTGGAGACCTCCTAGCAGCCTTCCAGTATCTGAAGGGGGCCTATAGGGATGCTGGAGAGGGACTCTTCATTAGAGACTGTAGTGACAGGGCAAGGGGTAACGGCTTAAATCTTAAACAGGGAAGTTTAGATTGGATATAAGAAGGAAATTCTTTCCTGTGAGGGTGGTGAGGCACTGGAACGGGTTGCCTAGGGAGGTTGTGAATGCTCCATCCCTGGCAGTGTTCAAGACCAGGTTGGACGAGGCCTTGGGTGATATGGTTTAGTGTGAGGTGTCCCTGCCCACGGCAGGGGGTTTGGAACTAAATGATCTTAAGGTCCTTTCCAACCCTAACTGTTCTAAGATTCTATGATTCTATGAATTTTAGCACTTAGTCTGTAAATTTCTCATATCAAGAATCCCCTTTATCTTCTGTGTTATCTTGTGTTGTGGCATCAGTGATACATAAGATGATAATAATTGTCAAGAAAATTATTCTGACAGCTGCTGTTCCTCAAGATTCATCTCTAAATAGTATCACCAAAACATCACAGTATCCAAATAAGTTTCCCCTGGTTAGCAGTTATCACTGAACTCTTGGAATATATATTTTTCATTTTTGGTGCTATTATTTTAATGACAGCCCCTAATTAGGGTTGACATTTCACCAGGCTTATTTCATAATTCAATTCATTCTGACCTCAGTCAAGTTATTTAAAGCTCTTGAGGTTTAATTTTTGTCAAAAATGGCGTGCACGTTCTTACTTTTCCAGAGCAACTAATATTTGAAGTCCATCTTCATTTATGCTATTGCTTTCCTATTGAACTCTGTGTGTTAGGGCATCATCTAGGATAAATGTCTCCATCATAATAATATGCCAGGATCCTTGCAGCAATCCACAAAAGGAAATTATAACTCCAATAGATGGACTGTGCTGGACTTTGATCAGCCATTGGCCCACGGTGATGTTTACTGAAAGATCACTAATGATGTGGGGGAGTGCCATTGTTGAGATAGTGGGGTTGGCTCAGAGAAAGCTGACCAGGGGGACCTGCCCTTGCCCACTGCTGTGGATGCTCAAGAGACATTTCTGGGCTTGTAAGGAGCAGAACTGGGAAAGGAGTGGGTAACAATAGAGTTTCCTCTATTTCAGCCTTAAATCCTATGTCCCATACTAAAAGATATGGGAAGCATAGGAACTAAAGTCCTATATGTTTTTAATGTATAAGTTTCTGAAGTAAAGAAACTCCTTGTTGCATGAGGCACGTAGCAGACCATGCAGTTAGAGAGGTAGGAATGATTCCCACTTAACTTTGTCATAATAGGGGGCCACATCAACTGAGGCAAAAATACAAAAGAGATTTTCCACAAACACCCATTTTGTGAGCCATATCATATCCTGAGAGGGGACAATGATTTCAGAGGGAGGAGTAAGGAGTGGAGGACACACTCTGATGCTTATGGAAAAGTCCTGTCCTGAAAACGAGTGCAGAACATGAAAAATGGGATTGCTCAGGCTTGCAAGTTGGCAACAGAAAGCATCAAAATAATAAAAATCAATAAATATAACTGCCTGGTTTGTATTATACGTGGCTTTTATTATACAAAATAGCGTATTTCTGAACAGGTTCAATCTTTGTCATTCACATGGATAGAAGTTAACAAAACCCTAGAGGATTAGATGGAGTGGAAATACTGACGGTAAATATGTTGTTTACAGTTCTGCCTTTCATTGTTGCACTGAGCTATAGCAGCTTAAACACTTTATGGACAAATATGTGCAAAGAAACTTCAAAGGTTAATTTAAACAGTTTAATGCTCTGAAAACTGTAGCAACTTATCTACAGTGAAAACATGGTGCCTACAATGTGCTTTCTTTCCATCAGTGTAGCACAGTGGACCATTCCACCCAGCAACCTATGAAAAAGAATTGTGCTGAAAAACTGCATTAAAATTATCATGTTCTTGTTTACTTCTCATGGTGTTTGACAAGCATTTCTTTTTCTGTGTAAATTTCAATGTTTTGTGCAATGTGCATTCATAAATTTGATGCCGAGTCAAAGGATTAGCCTTAAAGATATGAATATTGTGACTACTCTTGGTAGTAAAATGTTAATTCCATTGCAGAAAGATATAAAATTGAGAAGAAAAATGACCAAGTAATGTTCCTTATGAAAAGATTTCACACATATCTGTTTGTAAGCCATAAATCCTCAGCTACAACTGTCTAACAAAACTACAGCTGTTGTGTAGCTCTTCTTGAACACAGATATATTATGTCCTCTCCCTGTCATTTCTTTAAGATACTCTTCAGGTTTCTTGTGTCCTCTCCAGCAGTCATACTTGAAAGAACAGAGAGTGAGTTTCTTAGTCTTCAGGACATTCTCAGAGAGATTAGTGAGAAAGTGTGAGATGCCTTTCCACTAGAAAAAAAACAGTATGGAAAGGATGAGTTTAGGATGGGAGGACTTTGGGAAACATTTTTGTCTGATTCTTCTTCCATTCCATGAAACCATCATTCTATTTACCTCTGTATTTTCTCCCTGCTTTGGAGACAGCCGCAATGATGAGCTGTTGCCTAGAGCATTTGTGTACATCTGCTGAGCTCCAGAAGCTCTGGTTTGAGTCTAGGTTTTAGCAGGCAGAGCTTGTAGGAGGTCAGTGCTTTATTAAAACACTGGAAGCTGACTTCTGTCTGCTTGTTTCATATCTGCAGGGCTTGTGTGCCTGAAAGCTTTTCTGCTTTCTCTGAGCATACATACTTGTCTAATAAAAACTGTTAGCACTGCCTATAATATTTATTTTACCCTGTTGTATCACAGAGCAACAGAACCCCTATAACATATCTATAACATAGCTGCAGCTATACACAAAGGCAGATATACATGCTCTTTTTTTCTCTTTTCTTCTGCTGCATATTTCTTCAGTATTTATCTTTCTCAAATATAGTATTCCTTCATGATTTATTTTGTCTTTTAGAATAATTTCAGAAATATGGCAAATTGAAGAATGATACCATAATCTATAGTAACAAAGCTTTATTTTTCCCATTTTCCTGTATATTTCAGTGTGGCTCAACCACACAAAAGGATGCTGCATAATATAAGTTTAATGCAGCACATCTTATGATCCCTAGTGCCCCAATATTGGACTTTTATATAAAAGAAATATGCACAGAATTATATGTCCATTTTATCTCTCCACAAAAATAAAATGGGCATCTTCTGAGCACTGAAAAATTGAGAACTAGAAAGCCAAAATAAATCAAGAATATGAGGCAGCCCTTTTTACACTGATTAACTCTTTAGTCTGATCTAATTGTATAATCTTTCAGTTCAAAAGACTGAGTTTCTTTTGAAATGAAACACATACAGGAACAGATAGTAAACAGCAATTCATTTCTGCTGTCTCTGTGCCATGTGTGGTTTGTACAGCTCTGTCATACTCTCCTAGGTAATCTCTTTTTCAGGTTTGAAGACCCCCAGCCTACTCAGCCATTCCACATATGGAAACTGCCGAACTGATTATCCTTTTCTTTTTCTAAACATTTTTGAACTCGAATATGCCCTTCCTTAGGCAAACAAACAGTGGTTTTGGATGAGTGAATAATGGATTTGTATAGTGGTGCAGTAGTATTTGTTCTCTTATTTTTTATTGTTCAACTAAGAAGTCTTAACAGTTTGGGAAGGTTTTGTTTGTTTGGGTTTTTTCTTTGACTGTTAGTGAGTACTGAGCTGATGTTTTCAAGGAACTATTTATCATGATTCCCAGGTCTCACTCCTGAGAAGTTATGCTCAGCTCAGAGCCAGTTGTCTTTTTATGAGAAACTAGGATGATTTTTCCTCATGTGCTTTGTTTAATGTTTATGTACACTGAATTTCATTTGCCATTTAATTGCACAGGTACTGAATCTTGTGAATGCCTGTGTAATTCTTCACAATTAGACCCTGTTCCTCCTTGCGTGAATAACTTTGTAACATCCTGAAGCTTTTTCATGGCACAACTCACTTGCTTTTCCATTTTTAAAAATAAAACCATTAAACAGCACAGCCTCCTGTTACTGTTGACATCTCTCCAATATTAGGGAACCTTAACTGTTTCTTATCTTTTAGCCAATTATTTAGCCACATTAAATAGCTAGCGCTTTTTCTCTTATACCAGTAAATGTTCACTTCTCTTGTGACTACTTGATTTCTTTAAAATCTTTTTGTGAGAGACTATCAAAATATTCAGGAAATTCAGATCATTTATTTCTATCCATATACCAGGTCAGCTGGCTCATTTAAAGAACTGCAAGAGTTTTCCACCTTTATGGGTGGTTCTTCTCAGAGGTTATATTTCACATCTTTCTTTTTTTTTTTCTTTATTCTTATTATTATAGCTCCTACTGCTTTGTCTTTTCCAATTCTCATCTTATATGACTGTAGTTCTGGCCTTCCCAGAAATTTGTTCCAAAGTTTGGTGTCATGTTTACTTGCCTCCATTCTTCAGGTATCAAGGAGGTTTTAGGTGAGAGGTTACACACTACACACTGCTGTTAGTAATTCAGCTGTTCCACCCTTCAGATCTCTTTGAATACTTTGATAAATTCTCTCTGGTTTTGGTGAATAATTTGAGTTCATTTGGTCTTCTTGTGCTGTACTCATTTCCTCTGTTCCTTCAATTTCAGGGAAATTCACTGCTCAGTCCCTCCACTCCCCCATACAAGCACTCATGTGGGAGTCTACCCAATTTCTTCTACAGCAAAAATGAATGCATAAAATTTGGTTACTTTGCAGTGCTTTTGTCATCTCTGAGTGTTCCTTTTATGCTTTAGAAGTCAGCACTATTCAGTCAAACAAAGGAACTTGCTCATGTTTAAACTGTTAGTGTCTGATTGGTTTTGACAGTCAGGCAACTAGCAGCTCCCACATTTCAGGCTGATTCTCCACAGTTTGGATGAAGCTACCCTGCTGTAAAGAGTAAGATAATGTACAGGCATGATCGTGCTATACCAGTAAGTTAAGGGACCAGAGAACATGTCCTCGTGCAGCTTTATTTAGCAGAAGAGATGTAGACTGGTTCTGTGATCCACGGTCCTATTTTAGTAAGAACAGATTTGCCCAGAGTTGCATTTGATATCCAACATTAAGCTTTTCTCCTTTGTCTTCTGAATAAGTGATGCAAGACAACTGTTTCTATGTTTTAGCCTGGTAAAGCATTTTCTTCCTGCACCCTTCATTACTAATGTGAAGGGCTTCCTAGTTTTAAAATTTGTAAGTAAGTTAGAAATTGAATTAGAATAATAGAAATATATATATATATATTAGAAGAAAACAAAAAAAGCTGCAACACTGTTATAAATATGGCTTAAAGAACATATTTCACTGTGAAACAGACACCCAGGGCAGGATACAGGTGCCTTGATGTTGGCATCTAGGGGTGTCTATCTGAGGTGCTCTATGGTATCTTACCTGGTCTCCATCCACCACTCAAGGATAAAAGTTGTGTCTATCTACAAGATTATTTGTCATATCTGAGAGCCAAATGGCAAAGTGTCTCAGGTTCCTTAGAGCATCTAAGATAGTACTCAGTACCTACGCTTCAGTCAACTGAATTAAGCTTCTTTTCAGCTGAATTTCTTTCTGATTTCTTTCTAGTACACCTACTGTACTAACTCAATTCATTTTCTGTAATGGAAGCTTAGACACCTACCTCATACCTTCCCTCAGAAACAGATATTTAGGCAGCTTCGATTGACAACAATACTTTGATTTGTTGGAATAAGATGAATTGGGGAGACACTAGCATGAAACAGAAAGAAAAAATGCAGCAGATATTCATAGTGTGTCTAGGAGGATTACAGGTGAAAGCAAAAAGGAAGGGACTTTGAGAGGCAAGCAAAGTGTGTCAGAACTGATTTAAATACATTCGTTCTTTGAAAAGGAATGCACAAATAAAAGCTAGATTCACACTCTGTGGTGCCTTTAATACCTCTGGCTTTATAAAGGGACCTAAGGCAGGTATGATATCTCCATATTATTGCAGCAATGGGAAAAGACCCCCTGTAACTCAGAATTCAGTCCCAGTTTGGTAACTGCCACTGCTGAGTTCATGTATATTATCTGTCAAGAGAAGTTACCTTGAAAAGAAAAAAATGAAACAACAAACCCTTAAGGTCTTTGTAGCAGCCATTAATAAAAGCTTCATCTGGGATATGAGAATTATCTCAGCTATGTTTGAGCTTGTTCAATGTCATTGGTAATCAACATTTTGGAAAATGATTTCTGCATGCATACCCTTCCCTGTATAGCAGAAGAAATAATGAACATCCTCATTAATGTCACTTCACAGCCCATTCCTACACTGTCACCACAGTCAATATATAAAGGTCAGATTCTACTTTTGATTTCATGTATGTATGACAGTATCAATTTGAAGAAACAGACTTTTGTTAAAGCAAATATCTCGTCAACTTCCAAATTGGAGATACGTGGAAGTAATTGTTCCATTAACAGTTGTTTTCTTTAAGTTCAGCTCATAGAAATAATATATTTTGTTTTGTTCCAAAGGGTTTGAAGCCTGCGGTGTCCCTCTAGCTTTATGGCTCTGCTGTATTTTCTCACATCTGACATAACGTGAGAAACAGAGAACATCTCACTTGCAGCGCAGAGTTTGGACCCAGAGTGTGTGATACATAGAATCATAGAATCACAGAATAGTTAGGGTTGGAAAGGACCTTAAGATCATCTAGTTCCAACCCCCCTGCCATGAGCAGGGACACCGCCCACTAAACTATATCACCCAAGGCCTCGTCCAACCTGGTCTTGAACACTGCCAGGGATGGAGCATTCACAACCTCCCTGGGCAACCTATTCCAGTGCCTCACCACCCTAACAGTAAAGAACTTCCTCCTTATATCCAACCTAAACTTCCCCTGTTTAAGTTTTAACCCCTTACCCCTTGTCCTATCACTACAGTCCCTAATGAAGAGTCCCTCTCCAGCATCCCTATAGGCCCCCTTCAGATACTGGAAGGCTGCTATGAGGTCTGCACGCAGCCTTCTCTTCTCCAGGCTGAACAGCCCCAACTTTCTCAGCCTGTCTTCATATGGGAGGTGCTCCAGTCCCCTGATCATCCTCGTGGCCCTTCTCTGGACTTGTTCCAACAGTTCCATGTCCTTTTTATGTTGAGGACACCAGAACTGCACACAATACTCCAGGTGAGGTCTCATGAGAGCAGAGTAAAAGGGCAGGATCACCTACTTCGGCCTGCTGGTCACGCTCCTTTTGATGCAGCCCAGGATACGGTTGGCTTTCTGGGATGTGAGCGCACATTGAAGCCGGCTCATGTTCAGTTTCTCATCGAAGCTTTAAAAAGTAGAGTATACCTTGAATGAAAGATCAATCTTGATATGCTTAAAAAATGCAAAATTCTGGGATCAAATGAAATGGAGGGAAGGAAGGAGGGAGGAAGGAAAGCTGGAAAAAAATTAGTTTAATTCATCTCTTTTATAGGAAAAATTATTGATGGAATAGAATTCCACACAGGGATGAACGAACACACAGGAGGGTACCGGGAAGCCTCCAGATCATGACCCTTCTTTCTACCTCTTCTCTGTATCTGAACAGCGTGTGCTCCCCATCAGCTGTCAAGCTGATAAAAATTGAATGGGGTCAGAGGGACATCTGCATCAGCCTGTTAGCAGCACAGAAGCTAAATGCTTTGAAAAGCCATTTTGGCTGTATGTTGACTTGTGTATTCTCGGCCTGCCCAGTTCTGTCTGAAAGCAAAATGTCTTGCTGTTTTATTCAGAACAGGCAAACAAGGAAATGCTTAAAGCTCTGGGAATGTCTTTTGGAAAGTCACCAAAACCCAGTGCAAAGAGATTTTCAGAGCCTGCTTACTAAGGAGTGTTTTGTTTTGAAATGATAGTGGCTGGGACTTCTTCTGAGGAATGGCTGATTCCTCGCTTCCCCCTGGAAGCCAAATCAGCAAAACTGCATGGCAGCATGGGCTCCTTGCTCAGAAGAAGCAGGGAGCAATGCTTTTGTGTCATGTCAGCTAAAATTGTTATGCAGTCCCATCTGTTATATCTCATTGCAGAGCTTGCTGGAAATTGTTTTTGTTTTTTTGTTATCTCTAAAGAACTGTTCAAGGGAGTATGTTTAAAGACAAGACTGTCTAGAGCAGGGTACCAATATTTGTACATTTCTAGCTAATCAGAGACTACCTGATATTTGTGGTATTGCTTTCTCAGTCATTACTTAAGGAAGACCATGATCGAGAGAAAACACAGAGTTTTGAAAGAGAAGGTTTATTTTTGTTAAGAGAATGTATATCTTAGCATTATGGAACTGCGTGGAGTTTGTCTTAGATTTATTTTTTAATGGTATTCCCAGAGGCTCACATTTCAGCGTGGCTTAGATTTTAGTACAAAGCTTTTCTTGTTTACCAGAATCTCACAAAATGCATTTCCTTTATAGCTTTTTATAAAAGGCTATAGGGGACTTGAGTTCACTGTACGCCTGAAGATAACTGAAGATAAATCTGTAAAGGAGCTTCAGCATTACAAAGCTGAGTGCTGAAATGATTAACTCTTGAGTGTTCTCCTCTGTGGAAACCTTGATGTATAGCATCCAAAATAAAAGCAACAAAATGAGTGAAAATTTGCCAGAATTGTTTAGTGCTGCTGTTTAAAATTCTTCTGGACTTCAGTGTTCAAAGCAGGGGAAAAAACAACAACAAAACCAAACAATGCATAACACAGAGAAAACCTTCCCCCAAGCAAAATCTGTATACAGCTAGTGGTTATGGAGTTCATGGGGGATGATAGGAGACCTCTGCATACTGTGAATAGACTTTCTGGATAGCTTAAAAGAGATAGGAAACAAAGTGCTGTAAATGCAGGGAGGCACAACATTCAATAACACTATGGAAATCGCTCTCCTTTGGGTATTTAATTAATTCCTGGATCAGAGACTTGAATCTGATTCTTTTTTCTCAGTTCTCATAGTGCTTCTAGGCCAAGAGCCTAAAAAGTCAACCTTTCTCTCTGGCTTTATCAGTAATTAAAGAAATTAAGTGAAATAATATTAAAATGAATGATGCAGGGCCATTTTCACTGAAACCCAAGAATCTGGAGAATTAGAAACCTGTTCTGGTGTGCATGGCCAAGTCTCTGCTTTGAAACCAGCAGGGAGAAAAGGAACAAAAGCCTACCTGCCAGGTAAGTGCTCTGGCAATTGGGTAAAATGGACACAGATGTGATCCTGGAAAGTCAATCATCATCATCTTTTGCAGAAAGTTTAATTTAAGGAGTATTTTAAAACCCAATTGACCTGGCTTCACATGAGCAGCAGGAGGATTTGGGGAGTTGCAAGCAGAAAATTACACAGGGGTGTAAATGTTGGAAGTACATTATTTTTTCTGTGTGAGACATATGCCTAAAACTCTTTTTGAACTTAACCTCTTGAGACTAATCCTGCTTATCCTACAGAGATATTCTACTGACTTAAAAATGCTGGCCTTACTGGAGAATCCTTTGATAACATTGGACTCTAGTTTGAAAGACACTTTTTTCCTCAGAGAAAGTGAATTTCCTTGGTGAGGAGTAAGACATAATCACTAGCAATACCCATCAGACCAAAGTAAGTACTTGTATTTCTGATGGAACTATAATGTTATCTGTGTAGTGAACCTTCATTCACCAGTACTTCTGTGTGGTCTGAGGACTAACACTTGCAGCATGGGTCAAAAGAAGTGACAGCTGCCACCATAGTTTGCTATTCTTGTATATGTACCCTTAAATTACCACATTCTTCACACCTCAGTATTCAAGCTTAGGCAAGATTTATGAAAAATATGTCTAAGATGTGCAAATCAAGCCATATGCTGCGAAAAAAAGAACAGATATGTATGCCAGGACTGTACTTGAACCTCTGAGAGAAGAAACGTATCCAGAAGGATCTCCCCAGCTCTTAAAATAGCAGGTTAAAGGATGGGTAGTGGATGTAGCAGAGAATGCAACTAATATGCATGCAGAGATGTCTTTATGGAATATGTAAATAATATGGCCCAAATTAATCTCATCTAATGTTAGACACAGCAATGTACTACTTAAGCTAGAAGTGTAGTTATCTGTGTCTCCCTCTGTAGCCAGCGGGAAGGAAAAAGCACTTCGAGATGAGATTTCATACCACATAAGATCCAATGACTTTGGAAATCTCTCTTTGCTGCATGTTAGTTTTGATTAGTAATGAACCTGGGCATTTGCATGGAAAAGGTTGTAGAGCAGGAGGTGAGGAGACAGTGTTCCTGAGAAAACTGGGAACAGATTGCCAGCTTTTGCAGTGTCAGGATTGTTCTTGCTGAATAAGGGTTCGGATCTCTGCTCTGTGGAGGGAACAGATAATTTGTGATGCTCATCGTGGGGTGGGAGAGTGGGCTGGACCATAGGAGAAAATAGACTGAAGCACAGAGACCAGGTAACTTCTGAGAAGATCTGGGAGTGGTCATAGCTAGACCACAAGGATTTTCCAAAGGCTGCAGAAGGGACTGTGTCAGATTTGTTGCCGCTCAGGAAGACTCCAAAAATAGGAAGACTCCAGAAAGTGCTGGACTCAAGACTTTCAAGGACATAGCAGACAGGGAAGAGATTTGTTTTCAAATTTTTTTAATTTTTTTTTTTTTAGTCTGTTCCACTTTGTTTTTCTCTCTTTAAAAATTTATAAATCATGGCCTAGCAATTCACAGCTGTGTTTTTTTGTGTTTACTCAGAGAACAGCAAATCCCTCCAAAGCTCTGACTGATTTGAATGTCCTGTCTCCCCATGCTAGAGAGCTGTGGAGTCATTTTTCCTGGTTACAGAAATTGAAGCTTATGAAAAAGACAGATGTTGTCTTTCTCATTTGCCCCTAGGCTCCTAAATTTCACTCCACTGAGCAAAGAATAAGATTCTTGTTACCCAGTTGTTTTACAGCAAGGGATTCTTCTCTTACGATCTTTTGCAGCAAAGCTAAGGGGCAGTTTGAGGAAATGCTTTCCTCTCCTTATTCCTCCTCGCTGCTAACCCCCCCAGACTCAGTATCTAGCAGGCAGAGGCACAGGGTCTCTCATATATGCTCTGTCTCTGCTGCAGAAAAATGTGTCTTTCTGAGTTGCAGTGGTTATATATTGCCCCTGAGCCCTGCAGTAATTCATGGCAGCCTTTGGACTGCTGTTGTACTCATAAGCGAAACCAGAGGGCGCTGACATCCTTGGAGGCAATCCACCTGCTCTGACGGATGGGAACTCAGTGTGGTGGAGACCAGGAACAGCCAATTCCTACATCTTTGACATATAGTTTTGGTCATGAGAGAGAATCCAATGATAATTCAGAAAGGCTTTAAAATCAAATGAAGTTTCATAGAATGGAAGGGACTTTAAAGCTCATCCAGTTCCAACAGCCCTGCTATGGGCAGGGGCAACTTTCACTAGACCAGGTTGCTCCAAGCCCCAAGTAACCTGGCATTGAACACTTTCAGGGATGTGGCAGCCACATCTTCTCTGGGCAACCTGTTCTAGTTCCTCACCACCCCCACAGTGAAGAATTTTTTCCTTATATCTATCTAAATCTATCCTCATTCAGTTTAAAAACATTCTCCTTGTCCTATCCCTGCATGCCCTTTTAAGAAGTCTCTCTTCAGCTTTCCTTTAGGTCCTTTTAGGTACTGAAAGCTGCTCTAAGTTCTCCCCCGAGCCATCTCTTCTCCAGGCTGAAGAACCCCAGCTCTCTCTGCCTGTCTTCATAGGAGAATGAGCAGAATTTGTAGCCTGCCTCTGCACAGAAGCTATTATTAATTTTAAAATTCTGCAGGAATGTGTTTGCAGTGACTTTCATATCTATTGTTTATGACTGGGCCTTCGGGGAGCAATGTACAAGTGGCAGCTGGACTTTCCTAACTCTTTTTTTCATGTTTCCTTTCATTGGCTGTTCTGCGGCTAACTTTTGAGAACAATTTCTAACGAGATTCTTGTGCCTAGTGCAACAAACTTGTTCATTTTGCAACATATTTTTTGTTTTTATAAACCTCTTTGGAAAGAGGTTAATTTATTTTTTTTTCCTAGAGACAGGCTTTATAGAGGAAAAGCTTTTTCCTTTCCTTAGGCTGTTATGAAATGTAAGTTGTTCAAGTAGAATTATCTGCCAAGTAAATTTCAGTCACACGCTTGCAAATGAATGTAGCCCTGAACTGCAAATTAAGGCTGAGTTGAAGAGCTCTTTGAAAATGCCTTTCTGAACGTCAAGGCATGGATTCCCTTCTCTTAATTTTAGGCCCGTCAGGGCTAGTCTGGAGTCATCTTCTCTCCCTCTCCAGTCAGTGGGGAGAAGCAGGTACCGCAGGAGGTTTTATGTGGGCTGGGATGGCCTCTTGAGGCACACGTGTCTGCTGGTGTGGGAGGCTGCCGCTGCTGCTGCTGCGGGAGCTCTGCAGAGCTCTGACACCTCAGCTGGCGCTGCTGCAGGGAAGTAGGAATGTGGCGCGGGGGGGAGGAGGAAGGGCTGCTTTTATGTATTTTTTCTTTGGTTACATGGCCTGTTTAAAACCTAAGGGGGGTGATAATCCTGCTGCATAGCCTTCTTGTCTGCTTTCAGGCAGCCCAGGAAATAAGACCCTTCTCAAGACTCCCTGAGAGCTGTCAGAGGTCAGTGTTCTCTATCCTCAAGTTAGTTGGTACCAAACTCCAAAACTGTTTCCATTGTACTTCCTAGAAACGTTTGCAGAGTAAGTAATTACTGGCGAGAAATACCAGGAGTCCAAACAGAGCTTCTAGAGGAAAAAACCAGCTGTGATACGGTAAAAAACACAGATTCCTCAAGTGGATATATTTCCGATGATCTTGAGAGAACAAAATGCTTCAGGAGTTCTTAAATTTAATGAATGACCTTTAGCATTAGGACAGAGATCAAAGGGAACAAAAATCAAAGAGGATCACAGGCAGAGTTAGCCACAGTATGTCCCCTTTTTCCACTGGAACATTAAAAAACCAAATAAATGTCAAACAGTTCTCAGATGACAGTTTTAGCAAGTTAAGAGAAGCTTTATCATTCTTCCTTAAGTTCTAGAGAGATGGTAAAGGGGATCAGAAGACCACCATAGAAGAAGCACTCACTGAACAGCCCACCACACCATCTTATAGTTCCTATGTTGGTTCAGGTTGTACTTCATGGAGCTATAGGGTACACATTACTGAATAAGAACAGTTGGTCAAAGTACAAACTGCAACATAGGAGGCAGAAGAGATTGCATCAAGTAACATCTGCATAGCCATAAAAGTGCACACTATGGGTTTGTAAGGCTAAGTCAAAAGAATAAAAACAGGACTCGAAACAAGGATATCATATGGAAAAAAATCCCCGCAACCCTACAGCATTATGCTGACTTGAAAAGACTATCACTGAGCAGCATGTGAAACAGGATTTAAACCATGACAGAATTCCAGAGGGCACCTTCAGCAGCACAGGGCTTGCTAAAAGTGTGCTGGAGCAGGCTGGTTTAGCACTGAGGAAACCACATCCTCTCACACAACCTGTGACAAGCTTTCCTGCAAGAAAAGGGATCCTCTTTCTTTCACTGCAGTGGCTGATTATGCCCCAGTGCTTAGCCAAAGCAAGGCATTTTTTTTTGTAGGCTAGCTGCTTTGCACAATAAAGGAACAGACAGACAGCTTAGACATCTTGAGGATGTACATCACTATGCAAGAATGGACAAGCATGGTTATATTTCTCACTAAGTTTAATGTAGTTAATCTAAGTGATAGGAACATAATGTTATTCCGATGTTTTAGAGGGGAATTTAAGCCAGCAAAGCACATAGGCTATATTCAAAAATAAATGAAGGCATTATTGCAGCGAAGGCTGCAGACTCGACAGCTAAGAGCTCTGGGGGCAGAATTTATGCTGCTAAGGTAGGCATCTAAGCTAAAACAGCTGACAGGCATCACAGGACTGAGGACTGTGTCCAGAAACCCAGCTGTCTTCCAGGCTCAGACACTGACCGGCAGCCTGGCAGCAGATGCTTACATGAAGGTAGGATTCACAGCTTGAACTTCTGCAGATACCTGTGGCTATAAGGTGGTGACAGCCACCTAGGGCTTGCGCAGCCTGCTCTTGAGAGCACTGACCAGAATGTGAGACCTCCATTTTAGGTCTGTCCAAGATAGAAAACTTGCAGGGTTTAAATGAAAAGTGCTTATTTCAGAGAGGACTACACTAACCACCAGAACAAGAATGGGCTGTTCTCCCTCCATCTGTTGAAAGTAGGTCACCACAACCCAAAAGCAAACTAATGTAAGCAAAGGGAGCAGGCTTCTGTTTTCCAGTGAGATAAGCAAAACAAATGAAGGAGAGAAAAGGAAAAGATCCTGATATTCAGGGAATGACAATATACTTTTTTGTTCTGAAGAGTATGTCTGTCTACCCGTTGCTTTGAAGATACACAAGAGATTGCTTAGTAGTAGCTGTAAGTTCCCTTGGTCAACACACAAGTGCTGCTTTATTAGCCAGTAATTCAACTGGGCTTCTCATCATAAAGATATTTATTTGTATTAGATATCTATTTTAACTTTATTGTAATCATAAGACATTACGCCCTACTGTCTGACACCCACAGAGTACTGTGGACTTATCCAATACAATTTGAGAAAAAAATACAGAAAAAAATCCATTGCAGTACTGAGAATTTCTTCAAGATTTATCCTTTATTTTTTTTTCCATATATCTGTTTGAAATAAGTTTTCACTACTTAAAAGAAAGAAAGCATGAAACTCCTAAAGATATTAAAAGCCTTCAGTAATATCTCTGTATGTAATATTTTTTGTGAGTTGCCTAGGAAATTGTTTATCCACATGTAGGAGAGATACCATTTTTAGGTTGAGACACAGAACATTTATCACAGCTTTTGAAATATTTTTCTGAAAGAAGGCAAGAAACAGGCTCTTTAATCTTATCGATCAAGATGCAAGTGAATGCATATCCAAAAGGCAATTGAAGTGTGAACTAGGCTGTATCCAAAAGGAGCAGATCCGTGTTATGTATGTAAATTGAAATGACCAGATCTCACAGTATTAAGAAATATTCACTGAATCCTTTGGGATATTCACTTTCAAGATATTATTTTGGAAATAATAGGAAATGGCTATCTTTGCAGGAAAGTCATTCACTTTTCATTTAGGACTACAATCAGCCAGGTACTTAAGCGTGTTACAGAAATAGCAAAGCTGGGATGAGTCCACTGTCCTTTCATAACTTATATAAGGCAGGGAGACATTCCATATCCAGGAGCTGAGAACACAGTTTTACCATCCTCTCATCCTCATGGTTCTTTGTGCCCTGAACAATGCTGGGAAAGAACATGGACCCATGATGATGCAGCCCCACACGAGCCTCTTCTGTTTCTGAAGCTGTGGGATAAATAGTGATTCAGACATATACAGGGCATGGCCGTCTAGTTTGAACATGCTTAAATTATCTGTCTCCATAACCCATCTGAAAATACATTCTCACTACATTCTATATAAAAAAGAACTCTGTTGTATCTGTTTTAAACTTACTGCCAGTTTCAGTGCCCCCTATTTTTAATATTATTGGACTTGGTGAATGCCAGCTCCACACTCACCTAACCTGCAACCTTCTAAATTTGAAGTTGCCCTGCTTAGAGTAGGGGGCAGGACTAGCAGACTTCCTGAAGTGAAAAGATGACCTCTTGAGGTCTTCCGTATAGCTGATCTTCCAGCCTATTCTACAAATCTGTTGGGGTTTTTTGTTGTAAATCCTGACCACATCACTGTCCAGTCTTCCCCTTGTCAAATTGAAATTTCAGCATTTCTTGTCTCTCCTTATAAGACAGCTGCTTTATCATTTTAGATGGCCTTCTCTGTAGTTTCTTTAATGCCACTCTGTCTTTCTTGAGATGTGGAAACCAGAACTACACACCATAATCAAGATATGGGCATCCCAAAGTTTTATATAATATCTGTTTCATCTCTGTGTCCTTCCTCATGTTGCTCACTCTTCTGTTGTCTTACTTCAGCTGTTGCTGCACACAGACCGAATGATTTCTGAGACCTGTCACTGGTGACTCTAAGATCTCTTTTCCTGTGTTGTAAATGTTAACAGTCACTAAAGCTCTATGACATGGCTTTTTGTGGTTCATGCCTGTATGACACGATCCAATGTTTATATCTTTGCTTTGACTAGTGTCTTTGATAAACTTCAGATCTTCTGCTTGAGATTTGTAATACAGCCTGGAGATAGGAATGTGGTGATTTCACATTTGTTGGGTTGGGGTGGTTGTTTTTTGTTTGGATTTTTTGTTTGGGGTTGTGTTTTTTTTTCAGCCAAAAAAAGGTAAAGAAAAAGAATGGATACAGATAACAACAGCTCCAGGGCTTTAAAATGATCGAGTGATATGAAGCAACAGCGTGGCTGTGTTCCAGTAATTATAATGGTGTTGGACTGTAACACACATCTATTTATCAGGTAAAATATTATGCAGTCTCTGTGATGTGTTTATTATTATGATGACTTTGCTTCTCCATATACAGGGTTGCTCTGATTTTTGATCCAAGAGCAGGATTCAATTTTTTTTCTATCTATGTAGTAATAGCCTCCTAACTACTGTTCTTATTCTTTGAAGAGAATAGAGTTTTTGAGATTAAGTATGTTTGCTAATTAGTCCATGAGTCAATTAAAAATACCTTCTTAAAAAAATTAGTCATGTACAGGACTCCTTTCACCTTGAATGATCTTGATAATTGGTGAACATGGGCTCTTCAAACCTTTCTGAGTTTAAGTAATTAGTTTCATTTAAGATGCTTATGACTGTCATATACAATTGTTGCCACTGGTAAGTAACAGATGAAAACAAGTCAACTCACATTTTCCAAGCTATGACCTGACATGCAGGTATGATCTCTTGCATCATTGTGATACTAGAGATGGCACAAATGTTAATTATCCTTTCTCATCACCCCGTTTTTATTTTACAGCTCTTTTTGAAATGAATCCTTAATGACAGTTAACTTCTCCAGTCAAGAATTCATGTCAGCATCAGTAAAATAACTTATTTCAGTGAAGTTGCATTTTTTTTTTACTAAACAGGTTTTTCCTCCCTGAACTGAACCACGTTTTAGTCTATTTTCATCCTTCAGAGAACTAAAAGAGCAATGAAACATTGGTGAGTTTGAACGAGCAATCTGATATCTTAAAGCTAGTATGTGGTCAGGCATTCACTGCTTCTCTATGGAGAGATGTTCTGGTGAAGGACTGGACCTCACATGCTTTTGCCTGCAGAGTCAGAGGAATGCTGCTTGGTAAGTGCTGGTGCAGGTTACAGGAACAGATGGCTTTTCTAAGCATGAGTCTCACCTGCTGCCAGCTATTTCTTACTGCTCAGGGTGGTCCTTGTACAATATGTGTCATCATCTCCTAAAAATAGTACCCTTCAAGGAACATGGTGAACACACAGCCTATAGCATAACATATGACGTTACCAATCACTATTATCACATTACCAAGAAATAATTTCTTACAGCTGTACATAGAGAGATTACAGACTGAGTCCATAGCTCTAATAGTTTAATTTCTAAAGGGGTTACTTTTATCTATAGTTCTGATAATTTCACTCTTA
The DNA here is from genome assembly GCF_028554395.1 of Pezoporus wallicus. Lineage (NCBI taxonomy): Eukaryota > Metazoa > Chordata > Aves > Psittaciformes > Psittacidae > Pezoporus > Pezoporus wallicus. The sequence goes on from NW_026642654.1 coordinate 1,909,806, forward strand.
TTCTTTCTGTGCCTGGATTCTGATATCTTGAATTTGCAGTCTTTCTTGCTGAATTCAGTGGAACTGCTTTGAGAATCCTGGCCAGAAATCCATGGAACCTTGGGTCAAGCCAAAAATAAAACAGTGTTCAAGATGAGGATATATTAAATGAAACCACAGCAACACAAATGAATGAGAAGATCAATAGTAAGTTTTGCTAAGAATGAATATAGTAATTTATTAAATTGAAAGCAATTTCACCATTGACATTTGCCAGCAGTTTACAGCTGAGGTTTGACTGCTAAGAGAGAAGATTGTTCTACCTGGCCATGCACCTTCTCCAAACTGTTTTGTCAAATTGATTAGATTGTATGTTGTATTGTGTTTGCATGGCAAGGTTTTGGTAGCAGGGGTGCTACAGGTGTCGCTTCTGTGAGAAGGTGCTGGAAGCTTCTTCCTGTGCCTGATAGAGCCAATGCCAACCAGCTCCAAGTTGGACCCACCACAGGCCAAGGCCAAGCCAATCAGCGACAGTGGCAGCATCTCTGGGATAAGAGAAGGAAAAGAAAAGAAGAAGGAAAAAAAAAGCTGTGCAATGGCAACTGAAGCTTGAGAGAGAAGTGGGAACATGTGAGAACAACATAAGCCCTGCAGACACCTAAGTCAGTGAAGCAGGAGGGAAGGAGGTGCTCTAGGCACTGGAGCAGAGATTCTTCTGCAGCCCGTGGGGGCAGCTGTATCCCTGTAGCCCATAGAAGTCCACAGTGAAAATGTTTAGGTGCTCAGACTATGCAATGTAATAATAATCAATACTGTTCCCCTAATTACATATGGTTATGATGTAAGAAATTACATTTATCAGGACAATTTTTTTTCCAGTGTGAGAAAAAAAAAGACAAAAAAGGAATTGAACCAAGAGGATACAGTAGTAGTAAAACCAGAAGGTCTATAAAAACTAACTCAAGGAGACTCCATGCTACTCCATGTAGTACTGTCATATTAGAAGGATGGTATGTTTGATTCACACATCAGAAGACAATGATACGGTCTAAAAACATTTTGTCTTTGTACACAGTTCTTTAGCATTGTTCTGTTCAGAGTGCCGTACTTTTCTTACGACAGACTTTTCAGACTACAGTTAATCACCTATGGAACTAATTCCCTAACCAGAAATGACTTAACATGGGTATTATAAATTTTAGAATTTGAAAATATAAAATCTCTGCAGCAGCAGACTTAAACAGAGAGACATGTTGCCTGTTGTAACTCATGTTGATCATATCCTAATACATGGCAATTCTTCTACCCTATTCTTAGTGCAATTTCTACGCTTTAACACTTCGTTTCTTCATGATAGAAGATAACAGGGGATTTGTCACTGATGTAGAATATTGTTCCAGGTTCTGAATTTAAATAATAAAGGCAAAATCCAAAGTAACCTCTTTTTTTTTTTTTTTTTTGTGGTTTTTGTTTTTTTGTTTGTTTGTTTTGTTTTGTTTTATTTTTGCCTAAGTCTGGTAAAAACAGTCATACTTGTAGCTGCTGTACCAACTTGCGTATATCCCTAGAGCAGATAATATCGTAGGTCAACTAAAGATATTTCTAGTAATGATGCAGAAGGATACAAGTATATTGCTCATAAATCAGAAGTAAAGGTCAGTGTTCTGGAGGTTCTTCTATCATATGACTGGTTCCTGAGAACCTCTAATGCCATCCTGATCATTAAGTATACTATTTTTATTTTTATGAAAAAAATTATCCCTGTTTTGAGTGTGAGAACTCATTTCATGCTGTATGAAGTGAGAGCGGGGAGGAATGAATGCTTCATTACTTTAGCCCAGTTGTGGTTTTGTGAATTTGTCTTTTAGCAAGTTAGCTTGAAGGCTGAGAAGGATTTTGTCCCTTAATGGTACTTCTCAACAAATCTAAGAATCTTGCTCAAAAAAGCTTTAAACATAGGCTTAAACACAATTGGCTACACTCTGCTGTGTTTGCTTTGGTATTACTTGGAGTCCTGGACATGATCTTTTCCAATTGGATCCTTCCTGGATGGACTCCCTTGGGTTAACACAGTGGGCATTCTTCCCAGGACATAAGGAAGAGAAAGGAAATGATATTACAGGATTTGGTAGTCAGAACTTGCCTCAGCACAGACATGAATGGAAATATTCCAGAATTCAGGCATAGCCATTTTGGAGCTATTTGCATCGTGGCACACAATTCTTTGAAGTGGTATATGCTGTGTGTTTACCTACTGTTGAAAGATTATTATTTGGGAACATGGCAGTCAGGAGTTCCAATAGTCATTGTTTCCCAGGAGGGAATCAAAAAGAGTGGAAGAGTATCTGTGCTAAATGATGTTGTTCTCACTTAGTGTGAGATCAGAGCTTGAGTCATTGCTTATTTCCTTTCAGTGTCCCAGAGGCTTTGCTCTGCTCTGCTGACTTGCATCATGGAGGCAATTTATTAGATAGATACTGTCTAGGGTTTTTTTTTCACAATCAACATGGAGTTGAGTTGAACCAGATCGACTCACACTCATATCTTTCACTTTTAAGGAACAGAGTAATGTCATTGTGTAAGTAATGATATTTATGGGAAATAATTAGTGAATAAGTAGAGTTAATGAACTTTCTCTTCTGAGAAGAAATTCAGCTGGAGTTGGCCTGAACGAGTAGGTTTAGCCTGGAAAGTAATTAGCTTGACTTGACTATTCCTTGAAAGAACAAGCAGTTCCTATTGAGCCGTTCAGGTCTCTTCACCAAATATGTAATAAAGCATTTTTCTAATGTGATTAATGATTTAGCTGAAATCAGAATGAGGAAACAAATTAGTAAAAGTTATGTCCTTCTTAAAGTCTTTTACCTTTTATTGCAGAAAAAAAATGCCCTAATTATAATTAATATCGTCTACTTAGAGTTCATAAAAATGCATAATTTAGATATGCTAATAACTAAGTTATTTTTAAATTGCAATATATTTAAAATTTATATTATGTAATTAATGTTTTTTTAATGTTCACTGTTTCCCCCAAAGATTTAACCAGCTTCAAAATATTTAAGGTAATTACAGTACCACACAAATCTTTTATGAGAAACTCTCATGTGTCACCTCATCACCACCTGTAATGAGCATTTCATGGATGGTGTGGGAGTGAACCACATTCCTTGGCCTTGTAGGTGGAGAATTAAATGCATAATACTGCTGCTGCTGAATATGTGTTCATGCTTTGCTTGATCTATAAAGAGTCTTATATTGTGCTTAAGCCTTATGGTATCTAAGCGCTTCTTAGAACTGTTCTAAAGGAATTGACTTTCTGTGTGTATTTCTGTGGGAAATTACATACATTTGTTTATGTGCGGTACTAAGCATAGTTGTACTCCTGTATTCTGGGCAGGAATCATGCATCCTAGTGTGGAGTGAGATCCATTAGTACAAAATCTTCAGTATGAGGGTTCAGTGCTTGTTCAATAGCCTTCTTAATAATATGCCAGCAATTCTGAAACACTAGCAGATTTTGATATATTCCTGTTTTCCTACATGTCCCTGAGGATTTCACCAGCCACTGCAGTTCCCACGGCATACTGACATTCCTGCAGCATCTGCCACAGAGCAGCTTCAGGGTGTGTGAAAGCAGCACCTGCATCAGCTGTGTCCATATCTTTCTTAGATGTCCCTACAACTATAGGGGCCACAGGAATACAGGTTTCTGCATTTCCCTAGGATTGTAATGAACAGATACTTCTGTCACTGCATTGTTAGGATGTTTTTTAGAGAAATGTACAGATTAGAGCAGCAGTTGTTACCTGCTTCTGATTATTCTTCCCTTGTTATAGACCTGCTGCAAAGTAGTGACCCTTCTGTTGCTATTAGTTCCCCTTACTTTTCCACATTAGATATCAAATATTTGTCTTTGAAGCAAAGATGAGTATTTGTATGAATTGTTAATTTACCAATACTGGGAGTTGTGATCTGAACCAGAACATTCTAGACAGGATATAAAGTATATGAGATAGCCCCCGAAGATGATATTTATGGGGAATTTGGAAATCTTTAAAATTTTTCAAAGATCAATGTTCTCTAAAAATGAATTTTGCATTCATGGCTAGTATCCACAGATATAATAACTATGCTTTTTGTTCCTCATAGCAGCTCCTGATCTGCTGTACTGAAAAATAAAAAGGGAAGCAGTAATCATTCTTGCTGTGAAATTTCATAAGAATATTATGTTTACCTTATATAATCAAAATCATATACTACGAAACAGCCACAGTTAGGAGACACTATTGAAAAAAGTTCAGCTAAATGAAGCTTCATGGTTAAACAAATGTTATGGGAAAACCAACTAGAATAGAAATCTGACATTGTATGGGCATAAACAGGTATTTGAAATGCTGGGCAAAGCTAGACTGTCAAGTAGCTAGACTGTCATATTATCATTCATGAAGACACATCAGTCTGATGTTAAATATAATTCTCTTTGCGCTACTATTTGCTGTTTAATATGTAAGGAGAAATAATTGTTCTTTATTTATTCAGCCTGTCACCTCAGATCTGAAGATTTCTGTCAATAGCAATGACAGGTGGAGACATGGGTTATGGTCCCTCACACTCAAATTTGAGCATGTCTATAGAGAAAAGAATGAAAAGGAGGTAAAGGCAGTATGTTAAAGCTGCTACACTAGGCTGATTCTTCTGCTCTACTGGAGCGATCCCATGTGGGTTATGAGATGTTTTTAAAGAACCTATTGTGGATTTAGGATAAAGTGTGACAATACTTGATGTTACCTGACACTTCTCTACACATGATTAGACATTCAAATATTCATGTTAAATGCCTAAATCCATAGATGAAACACAGATTTTTCTGCATGCCCTGAGTGGGGATACGCAACTGTAGGCAGGATATTTAAGCCTTCAAACAGTAAATGAAAAAGGGAGAAGCACTGAAAGCCATTCACTCTCTGCCCTTCACAGGAGCTAAAGCACTAGCACAAGTATAGAAACTGTGATTTAGATCTTAGCTTCAAAAAACGCAAAATTTTTATCTAGAGAAAGAAAATAGGGCCATAGACGCTATATAGGGCCATAACCAAAGCTATAACGCTCTACACGAAGCTGAAATATAAATGTTCTCCACCTATCCTGCTGAATCTGGGTCTCTGTTCTGAAGGACAGGGATGATGTGCAGAGGGAAAAGTGGAAAGTTATTTGACTTCATAGCCAATTGGAAGAAATAGCAGGGAGGTTTAGCTATGGGAATAAAATGAATAAAATGAGATTTGCTAAGTGATCTAGATGGAAGCTGAAGTGCTTGGAGATAAATGATTAAAGAGAACTAAGACTGTGTGAAACCAAAACTCAAAAAAAATAAGAAAGTTTTAAACAACTAATTCAAAAACAAGATCAAAAATACCAAAATAGTGGAAATCAATTTCCTTAGTATAAAAATGTACTAATTTATTAAGGGTGAAATCTTTTAGAATCATAGAATAGTTAGGGTTGGAAAGGACCTTAAGATCATCTAGTTCCAACCCCCCTGCCGTGGGCAGGGACACCTCCCACTAAACCATGCCACCCAAAGCTCTGTCCAACCTGGCCTTGAACACTGCCAGGGATGGAGAATTCACAACTTCCCTGGGCAACCCATTCCAGTGCCTCACCACCCTTACAGTAAAGAACTTCTTCATTATATCCAATCTAAATTTTCCCTGTTTCAGTTTTAACCCATTACCCTTTGCCCTATCACTACAGTTCCTAATGAAGAGTCCCTCCCCAGCATCCTTATAAGCCCCGTTCAGACACTAGAAGGCTGCTATGAGGTCTCCACACAGCCTTCTCTTCTCCAGGCTGAACAGCCCAAACTTCCTCAGCCTATCTTCATACGGGAGGTGCTCCAGTCCCTGATCATCCTCATGGCCATCCGCTGCACTTGTTCCAACAGTTCCATGTCCTTTTTATGTTGAGGACACCAGAACTGCACACAATACTCCAAGTGAGGTCTCATGAGAGCAGAGTAGAGGGGCAGGATCACCTCCTTTGACCTGCTGGTCATGCTCCTTTTGATGCAACCTAGGATATTGGCTTTCTGGGATGCGAGTGAACACTGAAGCCGGCTCATGTTCATTTCTCATCGTCCAGCACCCCCAAGTCCTTCTCCGCAGGGCTGCTCTGAATCTCTTCTCTGCCCAACCTGTAGCTCTGCCTGGGATTGATCTGACCCAGGTGTAGGACCTTGCACTTGGCATGGTTAAACTTCATGAGGTTGGCATCAGCCCACCTCACAAGCATGTCAAGGTCCCTCTGAATGGGATTCCTTCCCTCCAGCGTATCAACCGAACCACACAGCTTGGTGTCATCAGCAAACTTGCTGAGGGCGCACTCAATCCCACTGTCCATGTCTCCGACGAAGATGTTGAACAAGACCGGTCCCAGCACCGATCCCTGTGGGACACCACTCGTTACTGGTCTGCAGCCGGACATTGAGCCATTGACCACAACTCTTTGCATGCGGCCATCCAGCCAGCTCCTTATCCACCGAGTGGTCTACCTATCAAATTGATGTCTCTCCAATTTAGAGCAAGGATGTCGTGTGGGACAGTGTTGAACACTTTACACAAGTCCAGGTATATGACATCAACTGCTTTACCCTTGTCCATCAGTTCCGTAGCCCCATCATAGAAGGCCATCAAGTTGGTCAGGCAGGATTTCCCCTTAGTGAAGCCATGCTGGCTGCCACCAAGCACGCTGTTGTTTTTCATGTGCCTTAGCATGCCTTCCAGGAGAATCTGCTCCAAGATTTTGCCAGGCACAGAGGTGAGACTGACTGGTCTGTAATTCCCCGGGTCATCCATTTTCCTCTTCTTGAAAATGGGAGTTATATTTCCCTTTTTTTCTATTTGTCGGGAACTTCACCTGACTGCCACGATTTCTCAAATATGATGGACAGTGGCTTAAGAACTTCATTTGCCAGCTCCTTCAGGACCCGCAGATGGACTTCACCAGGTCCCATGGACTTGTGCACATTCAGGTTCTTAAGATGGTTTCGAACCGGATCCTCTGTTACAGTGGGCCTAAGGTCTTCATTCTCACAGTCCCTGCGTCTGCCTTCCAAGACTTGAGTGGTGCGGTCAGAGCATTTGCCAGTGAAAACTGAGGCAAAAAAAATCGTTAAAACCTCAGCCTTCTCCAAATCCTGTGTTGCCAGTTCTCCTGAGAGCTTCCTGAGGGGGCCTACCTTGTCCCTAGTCTGTCTTTTATTCGCTACATACCTATAGACTCCCTTCCTGTTATCCTTAACATCCCTAGCCAAGTTTAATTCTAACTCGGCCTTAGCTTTCCTAACCTGGTCCCTAGCTTCCCGGACAACATCCCTGTACTCTTCCCAGGCCACCTGTCCTTGCTTCCACCTTTTATAAGCCTCTTTTTTCCTTTCGATTTTCCTCATCACCTCCTTATCCATCCAAGGAGGTCTCCTGGACCTCCTGCTGCTCTTCCTTCTAGTTGGGATGCAACACTCCTGAGCTTGTAGTTGGTGATCCTTGAATACCAACCAACAGTCTTGGGCTCCCGTGCCCTCTAGGGCTAGAGAGTAGAGTGGCAAAATTTGTCTTCAGAACATCTGCTTGAAGAGTGAGATCTGCACTACAAAAGCGATGGGTGAAGCTTGCAGAAGAATTATATAACTTCTGAGATTTTAAACTGGGATTGTAATTAGAGAAAAATGGGGTAAATTTTACATTGCAAGGACCTTTTTTGCAGATGTTAGTTAGCTCTAGACAACGCATCATCTGCTTCCATTCTTCCCTGATTTTCCTAGTCATAGTCTTTATAGAGCCATTTGGGGATCTTTGAACCGTGTTTAAACCAACAGAAATTAAGCAAAGATGCACCTAAGTGTTGATTAAACTCAACCCTTTCTACACAATAATAGAAAATTTAAGAAGTATTAAATTGCATTGTACTGATGTCTTCCCCCTTTCCAGTTCATACGTATTGCTTTCAGTGTTTTTCAGTAGCTTAAGAGCCATAAATAAATATTCAGCATTTTTTCATGTGCTCCAGGTTATGCGATGCTTCTAGTGCCAGTAGTTCCAAAGTGATAGGAAAAGATGCCTACTGTTTCATGGTCATGAATAAATCACTTCTATTTTTTTCACAAATAGCGTAAATGTATAACCATCCTGGACTGGGCTGGACAAATCCTTGTGAGGTAGTTGGTTGTCACTTACAATAGATGTCACTTATAGCAATTTTCTGACTTTCTTCCTAAACAGATATTTGTTGAGTAAAGAAACATTTAAGTTTTAAATGTAAGTTGTTTATTAATAATAAATACTAATAAACCCCATGCCTATTTCTATCACAGTATTTTTCATCTTTAGATTCAAAGTACTTTGCACAGGATGATAATACTTTGCTCTGTCTTCCTCTCATAGTGTGGACATGAAAAGCTGAGTTAGAAGGAGGGATATGCCAGCAGTGACAGAGCCAGGGCTTGGTCTAGGGAAGTTTCTGTCAAACAGGTGAGAAATAAGATACCTCCCACAGGAACTGGTAACTCTGGAATAACAAAAGTCTTTTTTTCCTGTATCCAGACAGAATGTCCCCTGAAGTGACTTGGTTTGATTGCCTCTTGTCTTGTCACCATGCAGCCATGTGAGGTACCTACCTGCCTCTTATTTTATTCTGGCAGATTATGATTATATCACGCTAAGCCCTGTCTTCTCGAGGCTGAACGACCCTACTCCTTCAGCCATTTTTCTTTTGTCAAGTTCTCCAACACCCTGATTGTTTTGGTAGTCTTCTCCTGGACCCTCTCCAGGGGAAACAATGAGACGTAGACACTGGATGTAGAAAAAAATGTCTTTCTTGCAGTGAGGGACCCAAAACTGGTGCTGCATATAAAGGGACAACCAGTTCACTAGTGTATTACTGATTTAAATTTTTTAAACCTCATGTAATTCTTCTGGCCCAGTACTTTCACTCACCTGCATATTGCATACAGGGTATAGAATATCTGTAATAGTCTGCTGTCTCAATTTAACCCCTGCCAACAACTAAGCCTCATGCTGCTGCTTGCTCTTTCCCCCCTGCTGGGATGGGGGTCAGAAGGCAGAGAATTGTGGTCAATGGGGCAGAATCTAGCTGGAGGTCTGTGACTAGTGGAGTCCCTCAGGGGTCGATGCTGGGACCAGTGCTGTTTAATATTTTCATCAACGACCTGGATGAGGGAACTGAATGCACCCTCAGCAAGTTTGCTGATGATACTAAACTGGGAGGAGTGGCTGACACACCAGAGGGCTGTGGTGCCATTCAGCGAGACCCGGACAGGCTGGAGAGAAACTTGATGGAATTCAACAAGGGCAAGTGTAGAGTCTTGCATCTGGGGAAGAACAACCCCATGTACCAGTACAGGTTGGGGGTTGACCTGCTGGACAGTAGTGAAGGGGAAAGGGACTTGGGGTCCTGGTGGATAGGAGGATGACCATGAGCCAGCAATGTGCCCTTGTGGCCAAGAAGGCCAATGGCATCCTAGGGTGCATTAGAAAGGGTGTGGTTAGTAGGTCAAGACAGGTTCTCCTCCCCCTCTACTCTGCCTTGGTGAGGCCGCATCTGGAATATTGTGTCCAGTTCTGGGCCCCACAGTTCAAGGACAGGGAATTGCTTGAAAGAGTCCAGCACAGGGCTACAAAGATGATTAAGGGAATGGAACATCTCTGTTATGAGGAGAGGCTGAGGGAGCTGGGTCTCTTTAGCTTGGAGAAGAGGAGACTGAGGGGTGACCTCATCAATGTTTACAAATATGTAAAGGGTGAGTGTCAGGATGATGGAGCTAGGTTTTTTTTTTTCAGTGATGTCCAGTGATAGGACAAGGGGCAATGGGTGTAAACTGGAGCATAGGAGGTTCCATGTGAACATCAGGAAAGATTTCTTTACTGTGAGAGTGACAGAGCACTGGAACAGGTTGCCCAGGGGGGTTGTGGAGTCTCCTACATTGGAGATATTCAAGGCCCGCCTGGACAAGTTCCTGTGTGATGTACTCTAGGTTACCCTGCTCTTGCAGGAGGGTTGGACTAGGTGATCTTTTGAGGTCCCTTCCAACCCTTAGGATTCTGTGATTCTGTAATAGGACCTGAGCACTGGAAAAGCAATACTTCTATGGTAGCTTCTCTGTCATTTTAAAATAAAGTTCAATTCTTTTGTGCTTTCCTGGTGTGTTGAATTAGTCCCATTTGAAATGAGGAGATTAAGAGATCCTTGCTGGTTCATTGTAGAAAGTAGACGATTTGTTGACAAAAGAAGAAAAATAAAATAAAAGGATACCAGCTTAATTCTCAGTTCCAAAGCTTGCTGATTTTTTTCTGAAACAAGAAGAAATCATTCCTTGTTTTAGACAACCTGTGGATATCATTCAAGCTGTGTTCCGTACATAATGAAATAAGTCAACCAAAGTCTTCCCATATATTTTGTGCTGTTATCTTCTTGTTAGAATGGTAATCACAGGTGTCTTTTTTTCTACCTTTCTTTCCAAATCTGTTGTTCACACATTTCTGTTGTACTTCACACTGGCATACGCTTGGCAGCCACTCAGCTGTTGCTAGAGTTATGTTGTTGTGCAGGTTTGGCTGTCCTACTCTACTTCCCAAGATGCCTCTTTAATTGACTTAATTTTATTACTGAAAATTAATTTAAACATAATAGGCACAACCCTTAGAACCGTTTGCTCACATTTGCCAAAGGTCATTTATAACCCAAAGAAAGACATCATAATTATGTATTTTTGGCATAATTCCATTTCCTGTTTTTACAAATTACTTTTTATTGATTCCAATTTTTATATACATAATATGAAAGGATGCTAAGATGTATAAATAAACTATTTATGTGTATATATTTATATATATATAATTGATTAAAATGGCTATTTTTTTAACAAAGAAAAAGGATGATTCCATGTGTTTGCCCCCAGCCTCAGAAAAAGTTGTCATTTTTCTAGGGGCTGTATACAGTGTTATGCTTGAGAGGCATGGATTCAGTTCCTAACTCTATTATGAGGTTTCTGTACAATCAGCTCTAAAATGAGGATTGAATTATCTTACTTGTTTCATCTTAATTTTCTAGGTTTTTAGGATAGAATAATCAGTTGAAACACACAAACTGTATATCACAGTGGGCTATGTCTTTGCCTGAATCTCACAAAATGTCTGTACAGACACTGAACTGAGGAGCAAGGGAACAGAGCAGGGTTTATAGATGTGCGCATTGGAAGCAGATTTATTATATTTGTTTTTTTGAAATTAGAAAATACAGAATCATAGTATCATAGAAACATAGAATCATAGAATATGATATCATAGAATATCATTGTTTTCTGACTGTTCCTTGCTGAAAGCTTTCAAAAAAAGCTGTGTGTTTTACATAAGTATTGTGTTATTTATAATGAAATAGAAAAAGTAGTTTAAGACTATGAAACACAATTTATTTCTTTATTTTGAAGAGCAATTAATCATTAATTGTCTGTGAGAACCTGAACATTGAGCTTGTGCAAAACACCACTTTCTGTAGTGTGTCAGAGAGAGGAAACTGAAATTGTCTCAGGCACCATTTGCATTCAACCATTGGAGGGCTTCAGCGTAAAAGAAATAAATGACAAGGATTTTGGCTATTGATGCTGTGCAGATAGGTTTATTCTGCCCTCTTTGTTGGAAGCTGATAAGTCTCCACAGGAATGTGAAAGGATGACTCAAGGATAAGCTGACTCAGAGGATAGAATAAAAAAGCAGACCACCACAACACCACCGCAACATAGGGAAAATGACCACCTTGAGGCACCTTGAGAGAACCTCAGCTTTGGAACTGCACAAGTGCTCACTAAACTATGCCCATCATTATCATAGTAATGTCTCTCTGCACTTCATATGCAAATTATGGATAACACCTCAGAAGAATATGAACATAAAAGTGCAGGGATCAGGTCAGAGAGAGAGCTCCCACCAGTGACGATACCCTAGGTGAAGAGGACCAATGAAATGTCACTGGACCCACAGGCGGTGATACCTCTCTCTCTCTTTCTCTCCCTTTCTCTTTCTCTTCTCCTCTCCTCTCCTCTCTTTTTCATGGAATATTGACTAGATCTAAGTAAAAACACATGGCATGAACTTGCTGATCCAGTTAATCATTGTTGAGTTATTATAGCTAACCACATGCCTTGTATTTTGTATTAATAAATCATAAAACTGGTTGGTGTCGTTTCACCTTAATTCAGTACAAGGGTATCACAAATTTGGTCGCTGTTCCCAAGGGGTGGGAGGTCATCCTAAATGACTCCTTTTTGGTCTTGACGTTGTCAGATCAGTGTAATATACTATTTATCCCAATCTTCGCTGATGCAGCTTGGCTAAGCTACATAAGTATATAGAGCTGAATTAAGAACCTTCTTCAAAGGGAAATGAAAAACCTATAGTCTTTGAACTTTGAAATCCGCGTCTTTTGGAGTCTTTACTGTAGGACCCAAAGGAACACACGTTTTGTTGTTTATCCAGCCTGAACTTCAACTTTAAACACCTGTGCACAACATTTAAACCCTACTGGAGTCTTTAAAAACCATTTACAGTAAGTTCTTATTCTTGGCAGTGGCAAAAAAACTACATGAAGATTAACCTCAGCAGGTTCTCAGACCAGGTCTTCTGCCCTCATTCCACCTGTGGGGCTCTCAATAATAGGCATATTCAGGCCTTAGCTGGTGAACAGCCAATCAAGCAGGCGAAAACAAGATTTTGGAGATTTCTAGGTGTGTGTCATATTGGAAGCAGAGGGGTTGAACGGCTGAGGCTTAGGGTTTGGGAAGCTGTTTTTTACATCCCTTGCACTTGAATTTAACTTCAATTAAATTCAAATTCACTTGAGTTTTACCTGCTTGCACTTAAATTTAATTTCACAAGCTGTTTCTAATGCATTGGCTTAAAAGTGCCTTTTTACCTATTTTCATAAGGGTCTGATTTAACTCAGGCGAGTAAGTCCAGGAGACATTCAGTGGTTGAAGCATTCCACCTTAGAATAGCATTCCTGTCTGACAGAAATTAAATCCTAGCACATAAATACATGGGAAAACTGACCCAGCTCTATTTGGTATCAGATCTTCAGCACAGTTTTAAAAGCACATTTAGTTTGGATTTCTCACACTCATCGAGGGAGACTATTAGTGCAACCCACTGGGCTACTCTTCTGTACCGTACCATCTAATTAAGTCCTTCAAAAATAATGGTAATAAAGAGGACTACAGATATTATCTCCAAAGGTAATTACATTCCATCTGGCTCACCTTCCTGACTTGCATATAAGCAGGGAGTCTGACCCCCCATCCCTGTATAACTTGAAAGCCCAAGGCTTTAAAACAGTTCCTTGCTCTTTAATCTGTACTTACTGTTCTACCACCAGCAGAGAGAAACATCAAACCCTTGCACTTGGGTTGTCTTCATCTCCTAACCTCAGAGGTTTCTTCTGCTATCTAAAAATATTTCCTAGGTCAGTATGTTGAACCCCCTTCTCAGTTCTTACTCTCGTACAAAGTTTTTTGGGGGAACTTGGGATTCCAACACACCTGAGATACATCTGTGAGGATCATACTGATGCCCAGCTGTATTATCTGAACTCAGCTCACACCATTATCTGAATGGCAGCCATGTGACAGATAGGGATGGGAATTAAAGTAAAGCCCCAGTAAAGTCTATCCACGCTTTAACTGCTGTCTTCAGAAAGCTCTGCCAAACATGTGCCTCATGATACTGAAGAATTACAAACTTGTTACTTCTACTTTCTTTTCCCACAAAAGTAAGGGAGAGTCACTAGGTCTGGGATGTTCATACGTCAAGAGGCAAAGATCACTTTCCCTAATTTTTTTTTTAAATGCATCTTTAAGCCCACATAACTAAGACAAAATAAGTTATGTATCTATGTATGTATAAGACATTGTCAAACACTTCATGATACCCTTGTAATATGTTATTTTGTTTCTTTATTATTGTCTAGGATTTCTTTTATTTAAATCTACCTAAATCTCTGCAGAGACCATGGGTTAGAAACCACCTGCTTTTCTAAAGCAATCTGGTCCCAGGCCATCTGGCCAACTGGCCACATAACAAGATTAAAGGCATCTGGGATTGAAACAGAAATTAAGAACAACTCCTCATGACTGATTCCCTTTGATTGCATGAGAGACATCAATGCAACAGCTTTCAATAAAGACAAAACTATGGGGCACACTAGAGCCAAGCATATGATGAGTGATGTGTGGGTTGTGAGTCCTGATTTATTTACTAATGATGCAGATAATATACTATACCTTCTCCCACTTGCAATATTTGTTGAAAAGTGGTTTGTCAGCTGACAGTTCATTTAAGGAAGAAGGTGATCTCATGAGAAATTAATGAGGTTGACATATTTTACATTACTTCTAATGTATTACCCAAAATCACCAAACTTATGGATACTGAAAAAATTAGGACAGCAGCTCTCTTGTACCTCAATCTTACAATGCATTGCTAGAAAAGTTAAACTGTTCATCACAAACACAGCAAAATTGGATTGCTATTGAAAGCACCAGTTCACAGATGTCTGTGGCCAACATGAATGTGTTTAACACACGAAACACCATGCGGCAAGCAGACATGCCCCTACTCAACTTCCCACTTAGAGTGGAAAGAACTGATTTTGTGAGTCAGGAGACTGAAAATGTGAGGTTGGAATAGAGGAAGGGATAGAGAGGAAAGGAAGAAGTATGAAAAGACCTGGAAATTGAAGCAATTTTTGAAGAGGATTGAAGGAGAAAAAATATCATCTAGAAACATTTAATATCTAGAAAATTTAAAGAAGCAAAGTGAGGCTTTTGTTGTTTTTTTTTTAATAGTATATCTTGAGATTTTATCTGTGAGATCCAACTCAGAGCTAAATTTGTGCTGAACTTTGGAAATATCAGCATTCATTCATAGGTCTGCCATAATGACTCCAGAAGAAAGACAGAAATCATTTTAGCTTTCAGATGGATGAGTGTTCACTGTGTAGGAAATAAACTCCAGTCTCTTCTTTAGGTTTGCCTGTCAAAACAGTCATGAAGAATTAATATTTTAAGCCACATAATCTATTCACTCCTTCTACCATGTTCATGCTACTAATAGGTTGCGTTATTCTTTTTGTCTTCATATGTTTAGGAAAAAATCTTTCCTCCTCTCTCCCAAATCAGTGGGTGCATACGATATATTTTATAGGAAAATGAGAATGTGGCTCTATTCTCTCAGTGAAAGCTGACTTCTTATGCACTGTGTACTGAGTGTAAGATTGAATAAGAAAAGACTGAAAAACGTAAGAAGAATTTGTGAGCATGATAAAATGTATTAAGCCACTTGTAGACTGTGCCAGAGCCAGATTTAAAAGTTGAGTTCCTGATCCCCAGGAGAATTGATATTAAAAAAAGCCAAACCAAACCAAACCAAACCAAACCAAACCAAACCAGCCAAAACAAAACAAAACAAACCCCAAAACAAACCAGCAACACACCACTTTTTAACTTTGATCAAATGCCTTACTTTTAGACTTTTTTCATGTGACAGAAGTTCTGGAAAGTTCTGATTTTGAAAATAAGCTGCTGGATATGAATATGAAAGTATGAACATATGAACAGAGATTGATCCTTTTCTGAAAGTATTTATTTCCACACAGGAGTTACAGTGTTAACCTTGGGTTACATTTTCAGATGTTCAAACCCACACTATCAGTCTGCCTCAAGCCCACGTTATCTAAAAGTGGGTTTGACAAATATCTGCCCAAGATAATTAACTTAGACTAGATGTTTAACTTCTGAAAAGCTAAATCTAGATGAACTGAGTCCTCTTTGAAGTGTTTTGATGCTACAGGATGAAACAGAAATGTTGAAATATGTGAATTGAAAACATCAGAAAAGTAATTATAGGTCTAAAAAATCCTTTATTTTTGTTAAACATATTTTTAGTCTAAAATTATTCTACTGATTTTAACTAATATTACTCTCTTTTAACACTGATAGCCACTGTAAATGAGTTAATATAAAGGGAGACTTTTACTTGGTACAGTGTAGAAGCAGGTTTTTTCTCCTCATATATTAATTATACATTTGGATATTTAGGGTAATTTCTCTCCTGGAGAATGAAACTTTGTTTACTATTGACCATAGAAAATGTTGCCTTTTACATCTGGATCTTTTCTCTACAAAAACATCAAGCAAACAAAAAAGTCAGTACAAGTATTTTGAAACACTCTCAATGTGTGACTTTAAAGTGAAATCTGAATTTGCAAACAGTGAAATCAAAGTATCTCTAAGTACTATTCTCTGAAAACAACTTCATTTTTTTGCCACTTAAAAATGAATTTCTTATTTTAGAAATGTCTCTTTATATTTTTTCTGGGCTGAAAGGTCTCCCACATCAACAGAAGTTTGTTCGTGGTATAAACGACCTCAAGCATTTGGAACTGCTATGAAGTGGAGTATAGCAAAATGTGAAAACAGAAAATAGTTTTCTTTACTTTCAGTAATTCTATTCTGAGTTGTTTTTTTTTTTTTTGTGAAAACTGGCAGCTAATAGTATTCTAGACTTTGGAGCCATCATGTCCCTCAAGAGATCGTCTAAGTCCAGCCTCTAAGAGTTCACTGGGAGTGCTGAGGCTCTTCTCACTGAATGTTTGTCAAAGCTCTATTAAAAAATTAAACATGATAGTATTCTATAACCTGACTCATTAATCTGTTCCACATCTTAATTATGCTTAGTGTTATGATAAATTGTAAGTGAAATTCAGACTTTCCTGCTGAAGAAAGGGAAAGAACATTTATTCATGGTAGCAATCTACATGTATTTAGGGCCTGAGATCTTATTGAATAAAATGGGCATTGGGTAAGTAGAAAAGGATCTTGTATTCCATTGAGACTGATGGGTAACCGGGGTACATAACAAAAAATAGTGCAGAAACATTTATATAACAAAATACCGTTCGGCTGCATTGACCTGGCATTTGTTTTTTTTAAGAAGCTAATGGACGAAAGACCCATTGGTCAGAAACATCATGAAGGAAAAAGGTATAATGATTTTATAAAATTGGTTCACATGTTAATTAATACAGGCTCAACAGATCTATTAGAAGTGAGATGAAATGAAAATGAACAAAAATTACTGCCTACAATGGAAATCTTTTCTCTGCAAATTCATCTCCATTGAAATGTCCAGGAAAAAAATTTATTAAAAATCAGTTTTGGAAAAAATTCAATCATCTGTCATCTTGCTGGAAAGTCTATGTGCAACTTGCAGTTCTCTGTATTAAACATTATGATTCAAATAATTTAACTCATTAAACTATCAGCAGTTCTGTATCATTTTCTACTACTGCAAAAACGGTTAAGCTGTAGGCTAAGCTCTCTGCATCCTCTTCTTCACTTAGTCTTCTTTGCCCAGGGAGGCAGGAAACAGAAGCAGTTTGCCCTCCTAATGATGGGGATGGGTTTTACGAGTTGTCAGAGATTGTCCTCTCAACATGATTGCTTACCTTGCACTGTCAACCCCACATTCTCACACTGGTGAGTCAGTGCTCAAAACAGTTACAACTGGCTTTTAAAAAATCATATTTAAAAATAATATTTGTGCTTGCTTGGTTTTGAGTTCAGATCATTCATTTGCTCTGCTTGTATAAGTCCTTTGATTAACCCTTAATGCTCTGGTAATTAAAGGCAGTTTTGGAAAAGAACATTTAGATGTCACCTGAGATCTCCTGATTGGGATCCAGAATCTGATGCTGTGAGAAGCCTAACATGTACAGTGACCTGCACAAGAGAGTTTTGTGAATGGTAACACAATGTGCAGTGTATTTTCAAGGGCTTCCCAGTCAGATTTGTGAGTAGGGTATTCTGGTCTTTTCAGCTTGTTTACTGATAGACAGTCTACATTTTCCTTTCATCCTAGTTATAGCCCTATATATCACCCTAAGTAATCTCCCCAGTTGGTACAATTTATGTTTTATACATCTTTCCCTTTTAACCTCAGACTTCATTCAGCTCTGTGCCTGGAGAGACTAAGATATCAAAGTCAACCACAGGTTCCACATTCTGAATGGAAAATAAATTAGGAGTATCAAACCTGAAGACAGCTTTGATTATCTTTGCCACCACTGGTGCTTTTTGGCTTTATCACTTTGTTCATCCACACCGTACTCAGTTCCAGAGATCTGTTAGAGAAAAGAGAAGTTATAGCATCCAGACCTATTAAATAATTAAAAATGCGCGGTATGGGTAATTTTTGTGGATGCATGACACAGACTTTACAAAGGAAAACCAGTCCCTGTCTTTCTGTGTGATGAGGCTTTGTTATTCTTTTGGTCAGAAATGGGACCACGGTAGATCCAGAAAGGAAGAGTTCATGATTATTCTTCTTTGAGAATTTTTACCACTGTCCATTTAAGCATCTTGAATTATGCTTTATTTATTTTTAAGTCTGGCAATAGCAGACTTCATGGAGTATCTGGCAATACCTGGCATCTCTTTCACATGACAATTGTTGCTTGAGGCTTGAGGTTTTGTGCTTGAGATTTCTTTATTTATTCTTTATTTATTTCTTACAAAAAAAAAAGACGTTTTTGAGAAGAAGATTATGTAGAATGCCCTATGACTATGGTAGTGCTAGACTCCTTGGGACTTCAGCTGAATCTCCTGAAATGGGAAGGGATTTAGCTAGAGGGGAATTTAGAAGGATGCATGTGTATGGGGAATGTGCAAAGGTCACAGAACGTAGTTCCCGCTGTTAGGCCCCCACTCATTGCTTTCCTGGGAAATAAAAATCTCAGGAACTAGATCTTAATTTTGGGGAGTAGGTAAGATAGGCACTTCTTCATCCCTATAATTACTGGCTGTGTCTTTATCCCCGTATCTCTTTTTACGTCTACCTGAGAACTCTTTATATACCTACTTAAACAAGAATGGGTATCTCTCCGTCTCCATCCAGGCACTGCCACAATTTTAGACCCAAATCTACCACTCCAAAATAATTTGTGGAATTCCTGAAAAGCTTCAAAATTTCTTTGGCTTGCAAGAGCTCTACTCCTACAGAACCATCCCCACCTCCATCAGTGAGGGCATGTCTCTTCATGCATAGCCTATGCGTCATTGTGGCTCTTCAGGCAGCAGGTAGAGATTTATGTGAACATGACTGCCGGATGAGCATATTGCAAAGATTTCAATGCACTGAAATTTCTTGGCAAAAATCCAAGCCACATCATGTTTGAGTTATGTTGTTTTGTGAGTGCTCATTCCTTGTATTTCTCTTTACCAGAAATATGTTTTCTGCAGTGAAACATACAATATGCACAGTACTACAGTGCAGAGAAAGAAGCTGTCAGTTTTATTCCTCCCAGCTTTTTACTGGAAGATAAAGAAACATGGAAAGTAATTTCCCTCTAATACAGAAAAAACAGCTACAAGAAAGTGGCAAAATATTTACACAGAATCACAGAATGGTTAGAATCATAGAACAGTTAGGGTTGGAAAGGACCTTAAGATCATCTAGTTCCAACCCCCCTGCCGTGGGCAGGGACACCTCCCACTAAACCATGCCACCCAAAGCTCTGTCCAACCTGGCCTTGAACACTGCCAGGGATGGAGAATTCACAACTTCCCTGGGCAACCCATTCCAGTGCCTCACCACCCTTACAGTAAAGAACTTCTTCATTATATCCAATCTAAATTTTCCCTGTTTCAGTTTTAACCCATTACCCTTTGCCCTATCACTACAGTTCCTAATGAAGAGTCCCTCCCCACCATCCCTATAAGCCCCGTTCAGACACTGGAAGGCTGCTATGAGGTCTGCACGCAGACTTCTCTTCTCCAGGCTGAACAGCCCAAACTTCCTCAGCCTATCTACATACAGGAGGTGCTCCAGTCCCCTGATCATCCTCACGGCCCTCCTCTGCACTTGTTCCAACAGTTCCATGTCCTTTTTATGTTGAGGACACCAGAACTGCACACAGTACTCCAAGTGAGGTCTCATGAGAGCAAAGTAGAGGGGCAGGATCACCTCCTTTGACCTGCTGGTCACGCTCCTTTTCATGCAACCTAGGATATGGTTGGCTTTCTGGGATGCGAGTGAACACTGAAGCCGGCTCATGTTCATTTTCTCATCGTCCAACACCCCCAAGTCCTTCTCCGCAGGGCTGCTCTGAATCTCTTCTCTGCCCAACCTGTAGCTCTGCCTGGGATTGATCTGACCCAGGTGTAGGACCTTGCACTTGGCATGGTTAAACTTCATGAGGTTGGCATCAGCCCACCTCACAAGCATGTCAAGGTCCCTCTGAATGGGATTCCTTCCCTCCAGCGTATCAACCGAACCACACAGCTTGGTGTCATCAGCAAACTTGCTGAGGGCGCACTCAATCCCACTGTCCATGTCACCGACAAAGACGTTGAACAAGACCGGTCTCAACACTGAACCCTGAGGGACACCACTCGTTACTGGTCTGCAGCCGGACATTGAGCCACTGACCACAACTCTTTGCATCCGGCCATCCAGACAGTTCTTTATCCACCGAGTGGTCCATCCATCAAATTGATGTCTCCAACTTAGAGTTGTGTGGGACAGCGTCAAAAGCTTTACACAAGTCCAGGTAGGTGACATCAACTGCTCTACCCTTGTCCATCAGTTCTGTAGCCCCATCGTAGAAGGCCATCAAATTGGTCAGGCAGGATTTCCCCTTAGTGAAGCCATGCTGGCTGCCACCAAGCATGCTGTTGTTTTTCATGTGCCTTAGCATGCCTTCCAGGAGAATCTGCTCCAAGATTTTGCCAGGCACAGAGGTGAGACTGACTGGTCTGTAATTCCCCGGGTCATCCATTTTCCTCTTCTTGAAAATGGGAGTTATATTTCCCTTTTTTTCTATTTGTCGGGAACTTCACCTGACTGCCATGATTTTTCAAATATGATGGACAGTGGCTTAGGAACTTCATGTGCCAGCTCCTTCAGGACCCGCAGATGGACTTCACCAGGTCCCATGGACCTGTGCACATTCAGGTTCTTAAGATGGTTTCGAACTGGATCCTCTCTTACAGTGGGCCTAAGGTCTTCATTCTCACAGTCCCTGCATCTGCCTTCCAAGACTTGAGTGGTGCGGTCAGAGCATTTGCCAGTGAAGACCAAGGCAAAGAAGTCATTCAGAACCTCAGCCTTCTCCAAATCCTGTGTAGCCAGTTCTCCCGAGAGCTTCCGGAGAGGGAACTTTTCCAACCATCCCTTCCCTGTTGCTTAGCATGAGGCACTTCTCCCTGTTGGTTCCTCTATTACTTTCAGAAAAACATTGTCTTCCACACAGTTGAGGAACCTTCTGGATTGCTTGTTCTGGGCCTTACCATCCCTCTAAGAAATATCAGGGTGGTTGAAGTCCCCCATGGACAAAGACCTGCGAGCGTGAGGCTCTTTCTCTTTGTCTATAGCTTTAATAATAACTAATGATTTGTTGTTAAAATATTTTTGTATCAACATTTTTGAGTCTATGCCCTACAGAAAGTCTATCCGCTACAGAAAGTCTATCCCCTACAGAAAGCAGATGTAGAGATGTGGAAAATATTAGAAACAATTATGTTACTTCTAGCCACATGGAAAATTATCTTAACAGAACTCAGCATTCATGAAGTTCCTGCATATGTACTACATAACCCTCTTTCTTCCTGAAGATCTCATGTTTAGTCAATTCTTGAAAGTGTCCTTACACATTTCAGAAAAAAAATGTAATTCAATATCAATTCATACTTCTTAATTCAGAATTTTCTAGAGAAAATTCTTTTCCAAATGAAATGCAAGTGCATTAATTCAGAGCTACTTCTTAAAGAATAACATTTCCTTGAGGTGCAAGGAAAGCTCTAAAAATCAATAGAAGAGGATTTGCTTGAAATTTTAATTCCCTTTATAAAATATAGGAAACCTTATTTGCACACAATTTTTCCAGAGAGAATCCTTCGCATTGTGTCTATGACACGCTATTACTTCAAATATATTAACTGGATGTAAGATAGCTTTGAAAAACAAAGCAATGAATGTAACTTCTAATTTGTTTTCTTATTATATTATTATATTTGTAACTATCTGCTTTTCTATGTATGGCATTTTCTGAAGGAACTTCAGAGGGGAAATAAAGAAAAAGTGAGGGATGGTAGCTAACAAGGTGACAACTTAGTGGTTAGGGCACTTGTTTGGAGAGTGCATGTCTCATTTTCTTTAAGGAGGGATTTCAGTACAAATCTCCCTTTATATCTTGGCTGTCTACTGCATGCATTCAGCTATTATTGTCTATGGACTTATTGCAAAAAATCAATTCAGATGCAATATCATTCTTGGAAATCCTCATCTGCCATGCACAGTGTTTATTTCATGTGTCACATTGCTTTATTCAGAATGCTTCACTTTTTGTCCCTCTTGGGTTGAGGAGTCCTAGGCATGAGCAAGTCTGAAATAACTGATGCTGAAGGTTATTTCAAGTTAAACTGGGCTGTACCCTGCTAAATAAGTAAGTCCCCTCTAAATTATACAAGATCTGAGGAGATGTTTTCTGGTTCATAACCATGGAGAGAAGTAACCATGTCTTGTCTATGTTTTGTTTTTTTTGTTAATGAACTTTTAATGAACTTTTTTTTTTTTTTTTTTTTTATTTTCACCTCCAACCATTACATTCATGAAACATGTAATACCAAATACCTAAATTTAGAGGATATTAAGGTGGAAGTTGAAGGTACGATCAAGAGAGGTCTTTGGAAGGTAAACCTGGGTGCATAAATTTGAAAGTAGGTGTCGTGGTTTAAACCCAGTCAGGTAACTTGTTCACTCACTCCCAGTGAGTGGTGCTGAGCTGACAACAATCGAGGTCTGTGTCCCGCCCCCTGCACTGGGGCTCTCCCCTTCCCCGCTCCCGGAGGAATGGGGAGGAGGGTCGAGAGAGTGCAACTCCTACGGGTTGAGACAAGAACAGTCCAGCAACCAATGTACAACACAAATCACCACCGCTACCACGAACTACAACAATGCTAAGAGAAAATAACAAGGGAAGAGAATACGATACCACCGGCCAAGAAAATGAGTCCCATCCGGAAGCCCGTGTCCTTCCGGGTAACTCCCAGTTACCCCCCACCCCGGGCATGATATGCTGTGGTATGGAATACCTCCCCGGCTAGCCCGGGTCAGGTGCCCCGTCCCTGCTTCCTCAGGGCTTCCCCTCCTCCCTGGCAGAGCATGAGCCTCACAAAGTCCTTGGTCAGGGTAAACATCACTTAGCAACAACTGAAAACATCGGCTTCACCAACACTGTTCTCAGGCTGGAAGTCAAAACACAGCACTGCACCAGCTACCACAAAGGAAAAAACATGACTGCTACTGCTGAACCCAGGACAGTAGGTTTTTAATTTAGGAGCTTTAATTGCTGTGTGGAAGCACACACTTCTCTCTACTGACTGTAGAGGGAACCTGGGCACCAAAGGTAAGTGCTTGCAGAGATGATGTCAGTATTCTCCACTGTCTTTAGACTGTATGGAATGGCAATTAAAGCAAAAGTTATATGTTCATTTCCTGGATTATTCTGAGGTGTATGGCAGTAAGATCTTTCCTGTACCTTTTCCTGACAGTTTACTTTGGACATAGAATTTGCATTACACAGGTGCTCATCGTCTGCAACTTTTAGCATGAAACATTCATCTTTGAAGTTAATTTTTAAATTTATGTTTTAATATTAGAAATTAATATAGCTTCTCTGCCTGTGAGTTTGTTTGGAATGTTTAACCCTCATTGTAAGTGGTAACAGAAAACATGTTTTTCTAAATTTTTGTTTCCAATACATGTGTACAGACTAAAATTGTGCACAAACTAAAAAAAAATAAAAATTAAAAAATTAGTAAGGTTGAAAAATATTGGCCTGACACTTTATTGTTACAGCTACAAAAACTTTCCATGGTACAATTATGCCAGTAATATGACTTTGGTAAAGAATAAAAGAAACGGTAACTTTTTCTTTTACCACTAAATAGGAAGTTTATTACAAAAAATAAAGTCTTCCCTCTAAAAATATTGATTTCTTTCATTTGCTGCATATGAATGTGGATTTGCCAGGACTTTTCTTATAGGGTGTTTTGTTTGTTTTAATTTATATGTATTTCTTCCTTTCTTCCACTTTTCTCTATGTACACAACCTGTCATGGAAATGGGTGAATCCAAGTCCTATTCCCCTAGATTTAGTTGGATTCATGCCTTGAGGACAGCTCTTCCCAGCTCATTCTTTGGCTCTAACGGTATTTTTCAGGTCAAAGTCATCTTGCTTTGCTTGTTTTTTGTGCCAACCAGATTCTGTGAAACAGCAATAATGTTATGCTGAACTGGAGCTAAGAAATCCAACATCTCAGCAGGATTTGTTTTGTCTGAGGGGTTTTACTCCCCACTAATGCAGCCACAGCCTTTGGCTAGTCAGCAGGAAGGAACTAGAAAAAGAATAAGCCTGTGAGACTTAAGACGTTCTTGCTGAATCTTGCTCGGCAATGTAAAAGCTGATGTAGTGTCTTTGCACCATAATTAGCTGAGTGAATTTCCTTCCTTAGAGATATTAAAAACTGTTTAGACATGATCCTGGGCAACTGGCTTTAGGTGGCTCTGCTTGAGCAAGGAGATTGGACAAGGTGACCTCCAAAGGTCTCTTCCAACCTTAACTATTCCATGATTCTGTGAATTTCATGACAGTGCATTTTTGCATTTCATAGCATGAAAGTTTTGTTTTCTTGATAGGACAAGTGTAATAATAACAAAAAGATGACTTAATTTTTTTCTAGGTAAGTTAATTATGCATGATGCGTATGTTTTGAGCTTTGGTTTGAGTTACAGGGGATTATACATAGGGCAAAAGGAAGTTTGCACTTAGCATCAAGAGTAACAACCTCTGATAAAATAGAGAAGTCTTAATAATATTTCAAATAATTAAGACAATTCACTTGTTTTGCTTTGCTGTTACTTGCTCTTTCATAAATACTAAAAAGCCATCTGAGAAACCTCCAGGTTCCCTGTTGTCTCTAGATAACTGATGGAAGATGAAATGATTTGAATAAGAACTGTCAGACTCTATTAATTGGACACGGCTGAATTACAATGTAATACCATAGAAAAACATTTGCAGGCTATGCCAAATAGCTATCTAAAAGAGCCACTTTACAGAGACCTTCTTGGAGAGATATCAGTTTGGCCTTCCTCTTGTAAAGTTTGACAAGTCTGCTTGGGTTTCAAAGTATGCTTCTGTGGCTGCTATACAAACGCCCTCAATGGGTAGAGCAAATGCCCCTCCCAGCCACACAGAACATGCAAGAATCTTCTGGATTTTTGTCACCCACAGGAAATAGTTTTCTGAAGGCCAGAAAAATGCCTTCACATTCAGAAGAGGTTAGAAAGACCCATGTTACTTTTCTGCAGATTGAAGATAGCAGCTGATGGACAATGAGCAAAGAGAGTGCTGGAAATCAGATAACTATCCAAGTGAGGTGGAGGGGTTGAAGGGGATATACAGGTGCATCAGCACATCTGTTGTGTTTGCAGGCTAGTTCAGGTGAGACTCATTTCCAGATTCAGAGAGCTAAATAGAGGGGTTAACATGTAAGTTTTCGCATGTAAGTTGTTCATTCACGTGGTAGGTGAATTTAATCTTGACTAGATCTCCACTGACTGTAACAACAACTTAGGCACCAGTGTGCCCACAGGCACTTACATTCAGCTCCAAACAAGCTGAAATCTTGCCATTTGTCTCTGAGATGCAGGTGATCCCAGTGCTGGGAGAAGGACAGCTCTATTTTGGTAATTGCTACGGACTGCCCTTATGCATCATTCATCTGTTGGTCATTAGTCCCATAGCTATGTACGAAAACTGACATGGGGTGCCCAGTGTTGTCTGCAAGAGTCAGTAACAGCATCCTTCTTTAAAGCTCTGACTGTCATAGCTGTGAAGATTCCATAACTTCTCAGTTTCTGACAACCCACCTCTTCTTACCCTGGTTCATTGTGCTACGACTGGTGGCCTTTCTGCCAGCATTGCTTCAGGGGAGGCTTCTCTCTGGCCAATGCCATCCTCTTGGTTGTCTCTTCATTGGAACAAGAGGGAAAGGAGAGCACTGAGCAGCAAATGTGGATGCCCACAGTAGTTCATGTTTTTTTTAAATGGGAGTCTTCAATGGGGAGCTCAGCTCCAGCATGGTTCCATCTTGCCCATGAGGGACAGCGGCATGAGGAACCTTGAGAGCAACTTGTGGCAGCTTGAAGCTGACTGTAGCCCAAAGCTTGTGTGTGACTGTCAGCACTGAAAAGGTTATTCCTGCTGTGGTATGTTTGTAAAATGCCCTTGGAGATGATGGCTGCTATACAAATATCAACTAACAAAATACCATTAGAGTGTAATTAGTTATTATTACCTCAGATGGCTAAGATTTGGTTTCTTATTCCATCCTGACATGGTTTATTATAGAAGAAGAAAGTACAGGGAAAGACAAAGTGGAAAACAAAAGTGACAGGGCAGCGTCACTGAAAATCTGATATTGTTAAGAAGAAGCAGGAGTTGGAGCAGCACCAAGCCAGATGCACCAGAAATGGACAAGACCGCAGAAGTGACTTTGGGATTGAATCGTGTGAATGAACATATAACATAATTCAGCACTTTCTGTCCAATTCTTGGGAAGTTTCACCACCTCACTCTGAACTCATTCTGTAAAATAGTTATTTACTTTTCTTTCCAAAACAGAGTGACAGCAACTTTATTAATTAGAGCAAGGAAGAAATCTATCATGACTTTGTTCTGTTTGTTCAGTTGTTATCTTTGTGTTGCTAATTGTGACTGTACCAAGGAGGTAAGGGTACACAAGTCTTTCTGTTCACTTCCTGAGGCCAGGACTTAAAGGACTTTTCTCATTGAAATGTTTGTTCCGTGGCAGGTTTCTTTATGCTAGTAGCTTCAGCCTCACTGACTGGTGACTTATACTGGGCCATCTTTTAGGCAGGTTGCTATTAAAAGAATGTTGGATTATTTATTTTTCAGGTTCTCTGGAATGAGCACAATGTTATGTCCCATTAATTCTCATTCTCTGTTCACATACATCAAAATTCAAATTGCACTTGTGAGATGTAGTTCTCCTTCCATCGTTATTGAATTTAAAGGTAAAAATTTTACTGGATTCATTGGAAAAGATTTAGAACTGTTCAAAATTTAACTCTTCATACTATTACCATACCTAACAAGTTCCCATTAGGGGTTTATAGTCTGAGTGTGAAGATGAGTTCACCTGAAACTGAGAGAAGTGTTTGTCTGTAAGTTATAAAATCTTTGAATATGGTGGGACACCACGTTTTTGAATATGTGTTCAGTTGAATAGGAAAAATACCAGGTAGCAAATAATCATAACTTATCATAGTTTTCACTCCATGTGCCTAGATTGTACCCAGACCGATGCACAACTCTGTATGCGCAGAGGCTAGAAATTCATCACTGCACTGAAGACCTAGCATCTAGCAGTATTTAGGATACTTCCTGCAAGAAGAGCTGAATAGTGAGCTTCTGCCATCTTTAGGGAAAGCTGAGGACAGTCTGTGAAAGGGCAGTTTAAGAAAATGCTCTTTTTTTGTGACTCAGTTTCCCATTAAGGCTCTTAGGGAGAAGGAAATCTCCTTTTCCTGTCCTCAGAGTTTAAGTATTTATTTTCTGAAATGTTGCTGTGATGTTTCACAGGGGTTTTAGCTGTTACTGGTGACCTCTTCAGGAGCTCCTTCAAGGTGCACTAACCTGTGACCTGACCAGTCCTGGTGGTGTGCAGAACGTGCATGTGATGGCAGCTTCCCCACCCCTGTCTAGCCAGGTGCATGGAGGGAATAGGCCTGCGCGAGACTGCGCAGAGGTACCCTAACAACTTCACAGTTAACCTCTCAGTTTTCATTTTTAAAAGAAAATACATTATTTTTTTGAAAAGTTTGTTGGGAAAAACCTGTAATTTGATGAAAAATTTTCCACAGTTGCTGCTCAAACTCTAATGGATTCAGGCCTTCAGTATTTCCAGTGCTATCTTTGCAGTGCGCTCTGAGTAACCAGATTTAATAAACTGCTGTATTTTTAGATACATAGTAGCAGGATCCTTGTGTTTCAACATCTGTATGAATTACATAAGTAAATATTTGTATATATAATTATATATACAAATTAACCCCATAACTCCGTCTCATAACCCACCTATTTCTGATCTTCCACAGACTGCTTTTTTTTTCCTAAAGAAATCCATGTTCCTTGGGAACATTATCTATACAGTTTGACCTGTATTATCTCTGACTAATCCTGCCTTGTCACAGGTGCTGACTTTATGCTGATTACCTTATGATATGGAGTAGGTGAGGACTCATTTTGTGTTCAGTATTTTTAAAACAATATACATTAACTGGTGCAGGCTGTACACAGAATAACATAATAGCATTGTTGGTCTCTCAGCAGGGCAAAACTGATGGTCTAATGAAAAATTAAAAATGGAATCAATACAAGAGAGTATTTATTTATTCTTGATTTTATTGCCTTTTATGTAAAAGTATTACTAAGCGTATTATGGAATTAAAATATCAGAGGAGAAACACAGTGTAAGGGAGAGAAATGAAGACATAGAGAAGACGGAAGCATGGCTTCTTTTTGAGGTTAGAAGTGAACTAACAAATCAATGAACCTGTGGGATAAAGGAAGGTAGCACCAAATGTCAGGAGCTACATTGACCTGTTTGAATGATGAATTGTAGCACAGAGCACAATATGACACAGGGCATGTAACAATATGCCAGTGCAAGAAAGGTTGCAGAAATGTCACCTGTCAACAAATCTCACTACACACCTTTATTACTGCAGTCATCTAGTATCATGACCTTTTTGCATGCAATGTTAGCTGCTGTCTTGAAAACACATGCTTAACATATGCTTTGATAAATATTCATCTTTGAAAACATGATTTTAATACGACAAACACAGTGACAAAAATACAGAATAAATGATCATGAAGTGTCTGAATCAAACTGAGAGTGTGTGATATGGATGTAAAAATCATGTTTTTGTTCACGTGCTCTTCGCAATCTCAGAAAACTCAGTTTGGGAAAGCTGGGAGGTTGGGCTCCCTGGAAACATTTATTTTTTAGTAATATTCTGATCTGGTTAGCATTGCATGGCATTGCAAGTTATCAGCACTTCACCTGAGTAATGATGGAGCTTGCACAGGTGTGACACAGAGTAAGGAAAGCTTTGGGGCAGGTAATGTGCGTGGTACACACAGCTGCATGTATGTGGTTTCTGTCTGTCTCCAGGAGCCCTTTTGCGCAGGTTTCCAGAGGTCACCAGCACAATCACAAATCACGGATATATTTTGAGGGGTTTAAGTCCCACCAGGAGAAGTTCCAGGAATCACACCGGAAGGTGCATGTCCAGCTTTCCAATTAATTTTGCCCTGTAGCTAAAGTAGAAAATGTGTAATAACCAATCTGTAGAAGCAAACTACAAAGTCAACAAACAAGCTGTCATGGGTATTTCTTACTTCAAGATTAATTTATGTATGTAATGATCATGGGACATGTTTTTTTTGTGATCAGACAAGCCCCCCTGGTTGCAGATGAAAGACATAAGTTTTCTGCTTCCTTCACCCTTCTTCACCTTTCATTGTTGCCATTTCAAACCTTTTAGTAGATGTAGTCTATGAAAAAGATCTGGGCTAGAAAGATAAAGCTCTTGGCATCCTCCTGCAAATAAATAAACTTGGAAGCAAATTGTCTTCACAACATGATGCCATTTTCTGCCTAGTTTGCAGTTTCCCCAAGTGGTCCTGCAGGAAATGTGTACAATTCAGGGTCATTCTGCTATGCATGGGTGGCATCACAACTATTACATGGGAAGATGCACAAAATTTGCAAAAGAGACAAAGATGTTTGGACCACCATGCAGACTGGATGTCTAAAAGGGCCAGTAGCTTTCCTCTTTGCACATATCACTTCTTAAACTGTCACCAATTTCCTTCTCTCAGACAGCTGTTTATGATACTCTTCAGACCCCTATCTGAGGTGGAGCTCCTGAAAAGTAATAGACTAGAGAGTCTCAATGTCCTTAGGGACATCTACTTGCAGAGCTGCATAAACTGGCAAGTGAATAAGGAGAGCTTTGCACTGCAGGTACCTCTGCTGAACACTTTAACTACAGCCATGAGCAAAAATTGCGTACACTCCAGAATACCCCTGGGAAGAATAACCCAGACAATATGTGACATTATATATAATAGTATTCTTCTGTAAGGTCTTCTTGCTTTCAAGGGGAGATGTTACACTTGTAATAGCAGAAAAATGGGTAAACAATTCCCATCAAACCTGTACTAAATTGTACTTGTCCAGCCTATCCTTGCTTTCTGCTTTAGGGAACTATTCCTGGCAAGCTGTAACAGGAATTAGAACAGAGATCCAGGCAATATATTTGGATGTGTAAGGTCCATTCTTACTTCCCTGTGTGGTCAAAGGAGCAAACCTCACAGGGATCGGGAGATACCAATCTGAAAATCTAAGGCTTTCTAAAGGGTAGAAAACAGTGAAATATCTGATCCAAAATCCATAAAATATTTGTTTCTTTTTTCCTCTCCAAGTCTCAGGAAAAAACAAAGCTTACTTTGAGATGGAAGTTACACACATTGGAAAAAAGAAAAGCACTAAAAAAAATTTCTTGTTTTTCCATTTTCAATTTGCTAGAAAAAAAGGAATTCTTGGTCCATGCTTCCTGTTCTTTCATTGCTCAGGTCTATTCTTTCCATCTCCAGCTACCTGCTTAAGCTTTAGTTGTCGATTTAAAAGAGAAATAATATTCAGAATGTGATAGCAAGAAACTTAACTGCAATGTTTAGACCTTTACTTCTTCAGTGTCATTAGCTTTCATGCTTGGGAATCTTTTACATATTCCCAGGTCAGCCTGTATGCTTTATTCGCAGTATGTAAATTTGCCACTTCTTGGTCAGAAAGCGCAGTTATCAGGTCCAGGCTTGTGAAAAAGAATAAGCTTAAAGACCAAAGTGTGAGAAGGTGTTATACTTTCAAAGCTCTTGTCTCCTATCTAATCTGTGGATTAGCAAGTTTTTAGAGGTATGCAATTGAAATCTTGGATAATAAGCATAAAAAGGAAGAAGGCCAGATATTGCAAGTATTTAAAGCACCAACCTCCCACTGAATTCAGTAGACATTGTCTGCATTAAGCCTTTGGACTTTGAGGCCAGTGACTGCTGCAAAGATTCCCACTTGGTGTTTGTAAAGAAATGTGTGTTTCTGCAGATATGGAGCTTGGGTCCTGCAGGGTTGAGGCTGGTTTGTAGTGAAAGTGAGCAGCTTTATCAGATGAAGGGAACAGTTTTGTCCTCAAGTTCTTGTTTTCAGTTTGAGAAGAATTTGAACTTTGAATCTCTAGTGTTTCCAGGTACAATTTTGAAATGTTGACTATTTTCAAACTGAAGTCAACAAGATATGAAAACACTAAAATTTAATCACTTGTCAGACATGTAGTTTGATAACCTAGCAGTCACTGGATCCCCACAATGACTAGATAACCCTATAGGGCTTAGATACAGCAAGTCATCAAATTTGGTGCCACTAGAAACTTATCTCAAAGTGGCAAAAGTAAAACTGTGTTCTATTTAATCATCAATAAATGGAGATTGTGCAGCTTGATGGCAGAAGAACTTTAAAATAAGACCAAGGATTTTATTTCCAAAGGAGTTGTTCTGTAAGAACAAGTTGTGCTGTTATGATGGTGCGTAATGTGAGAGAATGTGTGGACTTTGTAAAGAGCGCTGTACTGACAGATTACATTACTTCTAATAAGTATGAAGAAGAGTCTTTTGTATAAAGATCACCTATTAACCAAGATTATTCAGTAGAAGTATCTGAAATAGCTCCACAATATTTGAGCTACTTCTGGGTACTAACATTACTGCTTCAATGCTACTCTGAACTTTCAAACCTGCAAGACAAATAAAGATGTACTGAAAGCGCAGGTCTGCAGAGAGATGAAAGTTTTCTAAAAGGTTGTTCACCTTTAAATATGATGCTGCAAACTCTGAGGGGTTTTGGAGTAAAAGCAGCCAATGGAAGAACAGAACAACATGAGACAGCTAGCGTCTGCACGGTGACATGAAACATGCAGAGTAGACATTTATATATCGAGTAAATTCCCAAGAATCCCTGAAGACAGAGCATAAGTCTATTTCCTAGGCTTTGTATTTCACTTTTTTGAGACAATATTTGATTTTCAATTCCACTATTCTGAAATTGGAGTGTTAATGTCATATGTTTATTTTTAATAAAGAAAGCAAGACCAGAAGAGGTTGTGGGAAATATATTTGCTGATTATTTTTTTGATCAGAATGAAAAGAGTGGCTCAAGAAGACCCTTGCAAAAGGAGAGAACAAAAGCTCACAAGGGTCTGTTTTCTCCTATTCTCATATAGCTCCATGTATGATACTGGTGGAATCCACCACTCTCTGTGATTCGTTTTTTACAGATATTGCATATGTGAGAAAAGATGACGACATGCATCTGAGATGAGAAGAGCGCAGTTACTATAATTAGTGTTTGTGAAGACATCACTGATATCGCTGGTAAGGGGAGTCTTCTGTCCCAGCCATATATCAGTATCCACAACCTTGCAGAGCTAACATCTCCTCCCTCTGCTACTAATGTTTGAGGCTAAAAACAAATAGTATTATTCCTGCAACTCAAAGATTAGGGGAAGACTGTTGGAGTCTGCCTGTACCTTTTAGTAGAACATGATGCATGTTTTTTTGATTGATGCTCATTCTGAATGCAAGCAAATCATCTGGCAGAGAGCAAAATTACCCAGTGACCTAATGTCCTGTCACTGATACACAACTAATTATATGAGCACTGATCCACATAACATCCGTTATGTGAATTTGAATGCCCATCTGTTCACTCCAGATTAATTGTGATACTGATAGCTCTGTATTATGAAACTGGGTTTTTTTAAAACCTTCCACAAAAAGCACCACCCTCCCTTCAGCTCCTCTTAACAAAACAAAACCCCAAACCCAAATAGAACACCAAAATGACCACTTTTCAAAAAAAAAAAAAATGCAGGGTTATAATTTCAGGTTTTGTCTTCACTGCCAGATAAAGCACAGCAGGACCCAAGAGAGTAGCTCATAGCCTAAGACATGCCTAGCAGTTATAAAGAAGATATTCTTTACCCAACCTTTTGATAATAAGTAAGGTTTACAGAAGTATTGAAAGGTTCAGTTACTCTTGCTTAACATTAGATATCAGATGTGGATGCCTGTATCTGAACTAATTGTCCTTTCAGGGAATGATTCCATTGACCTATTTTGTATGTCTACTTTAAGACAAGACAGATTTGCCCCATAAATGCTTTTCTCTCTGCTTCTCCATCTCTCTAAGGGAGCTTAATATTTGAGATCTGGTACTGTAGATGTCTGTATTTTGTGTGATCAGTTGCACCATCAGATAATTTGTGGGTAAATTTGTATATCACGTCTCTTTTAACTGCATTTTCTCTTTGCCAGCCTGATCTGGCTGAAGGTGTCCCTGCTCATTGCAGGGGTTGGACTAGATGACCTTTGAAGGTCCCTTCCAACCCAAACTTTTCTGCAATTCGTTGATTCTAACTGTTCTCAGATATTTTGATTCTTTTATCTTTTGACACTTCCTCATGAATCTATGCAATTTTTGCTAAAACTGTATATTGAGCCAGAGCAAATATTCCAAAGAGTTTATATTATTTAATGTTTGTATCACTTTAAGTGATCCCACTTGTAACATATGTCAAGACCACTTTTAGTAAATTCCGCTAGAAATCTTCCCCCAGAATTTACAGTTGTGTTTTTAAAAACATGTTAAATTTTCTGATATTTTATAATATATCTATTAATTCCTGAGCGATATACTTTTAAAATAACGGTATGAATTTGTGTATATATGTAAACGTATATATACTTGTGATTTAATTGTCTTTCCTCTAGCAAATTGAAAAATATATTTTGATCCATTGACCATCAGCTGGTGGCTTATGTGAAGTTTATTAGTTATAGAGTAGCCGTTGCACCATTTTTCTTCCACTACTAATTTACATTAACCAGCACTCAAACTGGATGAATGAAGCCAACAGTCATGTGAAGGATGTGCCTCAGTTTTGATAAAAGCAAAACGAGAAACTGCACTGTTTGTTTCATAAGAAGAATTCATAGTGCTATTTATTATTGGCATTATTTCAAAGGATCCACAATGATCCTAATGTTTAAATATGAAATATCTGTTCTCTGGACTATTTTTCACTATTTCCACAAAGAGCTTTTCTATGGAGAGTAATGGGAAAACTTTAGTTCTTCCTGTTTTTTGCAAGAAAAAAGTTGATATCAGACTTGGGATAAGAAGTTATTATAGCTGGACATATAGCTACCATACTGTCCTTACACAGAATCTTAGATTCTAGTTAGACACATGAAAGCAGGGATTTAAGTTGTTATATTTAAGAATTTGATCAGATTTTAACATTCTTGGATTTGTCTCAATTCTAGATGTTTAAAATGTAGATTTTTTTTTTTTTTTTTTTTTTTTTTTTTTTTTTTTTTTTTGTTTGATCTGGCCTAGACATCCTATGAACCTTTACTGGTAATGGAGAGAAATGGATAGCTCTGTAGAACAATACATCTCATCCCAGCTCAGACAGCAAGAACAGATTATATGAATCATTTACTTGTTGCTTTTATTTTTGCACTGATCATGATGTGGGTCCCACTCCTAATGAGTTGATTTGTCAAAGGCAAGTGCTTAATTCCTTGTATAGTCAAGTAAGAAATGGTTTCATTTGACATTGCTTCAAGACCTACAAAGGGAGAACTTATCTAAGTGTAGGTATACATCTCATGGAGTGTGCAGAAATTCCAGCAATACATATTGTACAGGCAATACACGAACGATC
The DNA here is from genome assembly GCF_028554395.1 of Pezoporus wallicus. Lineage (NCBI taxonomy): Eukaryota > Metazoa > Chordata > Aves > Psittaciformes > Psittacidae > Pezoporus > Pezoporus wallicus. Next base: position 1,944,842 of record NW_026642654.1, read on the forward strand.
AGTAGGATGAAGAGGTTGTATGGACAGAAAAGGGACAATACTGCCTGGCCTTAAAATAGAGTCTACTTTTATATGCGATGTAACATGTTTATATATATGCCAAATACATAGTAAACATCTTGAAAAAGTTCAATTTAAGACCTCCATTCATTATTATATTAAGGTGCCAGGTGCTATGGATGCAATTCATCTCACCTGTCTTGTATAATAAGTATGTACAATGTTTAAAGGGGAGCCAACATTTATGTTGTCTTTATAATTAACTAAGAGAAGAAGACACTTCTCTGCAAGCCTAAGCCTTTCTTCAATTCAGCTGATCTATTTAAATACCTATCTCATCATGAGACAATCCACTTGCTAGAAGCCCATTTACTTCCTGTGCACATCAGACATAGATTTTTACATTAGAGAGACCTACTATAGATCCAGCGAATCCCATCCAATTCATCCCTGGGAAAAAGATGTCTCAGGCTACAAAGAATGTACAATTTTACTTTAGTTCAAAAAATGTGAACTTCATTAAAGGACAAATGAGCTATGGTAGGGAAAGTACCATACAGTTTCGTTGACTTCAGAACTGAAAAGTTGGACAACATATATTAAGACACAGTACATCATTCCCTGCACACCTACACAGATTTTCATGGCGTAGTCTGAATGATCACTCTACACAAAAAATAATTCCATTATTATTATGAAATCTGATATAATTTTAAAAATAGCTGTAAATCTTAATACATAGCTTGTTTTCAGCCTAAATTACTGGAACAAACCTCAGTTTGTGCAGACCATAGGGTCTCGTGGCTTTGCCTGTCATGTTGCCTCTGTTTTTTCTGTAGGTATCTATATTCTTTGACATAAGGGAAATAATAGCAAATCTATGTCAAAAATTATATTATTTCACAGAGAAGAACCTGCATACTAATTTTTTTGCATGATCAGGCACTAAAAAGACTATTTAAAAAAAAAAAGACTAAGGTCATGGCTAATTTTTCTTTTTTTTTTTTTTTTCAGAAAATGTTAACTGGAAAGCTTAATATTGTTGCAATATTAAACCATAAATATGTGCTTCCTTCTAACTGTACCTTATACAATCTTTTTTTTTTGTGATATGATCTATCTACACTGTGGCTTTTTTTTTTTTTTTTTTAGCCTTTTTTTTTAGGACATTTTTGCTAAAGAAATAACCAGTATTTACCTATAACAGGTGTATTTGATTCAGTCTAAAGGGGAGCCATCATTTGAGTTGTCTTTAACTAAGAGAGGAAGATGCTTCTCTGCACATCTAAGCCTTTCTGCAATTTATCTGATCTATTTGAATGTCTATCTTAACAGCCATTGACATTAGCTATTTAGTATTTCAAATTGTATATAATAACTTGAATCACTTATTGAAACAGAAGAATTAAATTCAGGAGAATTAAAGCTGCTATGGTATTTTTACATTGTATTTTCTGTCAAAAAAAAAACAACAAATAATGAAGATAATGAAGATAAGTTTTTCCTGGGTTTATGACTCCATTAAATATAAGACAACCTGTTTACTGCTGATGAACAGTTTAACAATGTCATGTTTGTTCTTAATGAAATTCTGTGATCATAATTTATTATTGTAGGACGTCATAGTGCTTAATTTCTTACAGAAATGAAGTTTCATATTTAATAGTGCCTCCTTTTCCCTGTGTTTGAAAGATTATTCAATTTACATATAGATAGAGCTGAACACTTCAGCAGGAAATCTTATTGTGGGAACACATATTAAACCAGCAATTTTAGGAAATTAGATAGGAAGTGCACAAGATAATTTTATATTTTCATGTGTCAAGTTGAAAGTTTAAGAGCTGTTTTGCAAATGAATTAAAAGCCATAACCAGTACAAAAAAGTATTTACAACAATTGCTCCTTATAGGTACTTATTGGGAAAAGCATTTTACAATTAAAAGTGTAGTTTATATAACAAAATTACTTTTTCCTGGAATTTATATTTTGAAATATATAATCAAATTTACTGATTAGAGGACATTTATTCAAAGCAGAGTTGATGAGGAAAAATTTCACCTGAGTAAATTTTGCAGACTGTATTTGTAGCCTGAAAACCAGTTTAATTGCTGGTAAAATCCAGCTGAATTGGTTCTCAAGCTACATCTTAGTAGATATACAAAGAACTGATGTACTGCAAGTAATAAATCATGAATCTCTGTAAGTAAGAAAAAAGCAGTTTGAAAAACCTGTAATAGATATTGTTACAATTATAATTTGGATTTTCCAGTTAAAATGGTAAATTTTTATTGTAATCATTGTCTCAGCCAACCTGAAAAATAATGCCATTAAACTCTTGGGGAATGGCTTGCAGTCGTCTTTTGTCTTGAACTGATTATTTTTATTATACTGTGCAGTTTCCTATTTAAAGACAAAGCTGAAAATGTCATAGAGGTCAAAAGAAGAAAGCTACCTTTCGCAATAAATTTTCTGTATGTCTCTGGCAATGAGTCTGTCAAGTGCTTACAAGCTATGAAATATGTTAGCAATTTAAGCTTTATGTTCACTGCTTTTGAATGAAATAACTTTGATAAACAAATTCCAACTCCAAAAATAACAATTGTATTTTTGTTTCAATCAAATCTGTATCTAAAGAAAAATAATAATTAAAAAAATAGAAAGCATATTTTGCCTAAGCCAGATCTTTTCTACATAGTAATAATTGGAACTAGGTTAGTTTTAAGATTTCTTACTTAAAAATATCAACAATTATTTTTTAATCAATACTTAACATAATGCCTCCATTACAAAGGTAATGAATGTTCATTGTTTTGTGTTGGCATGAATAGCTTAGCAAGATCTGGCAAATTCCATTATTACTTCTGAATGACTTACTCATATTAGCTCCTTCTCTGTGTAGGAGTTTATGAATAATCAAGGTAATGGAGAGGTAAAATACAGCATAAAATAAAATCATATAATGGAAGCCTAATGTACCAATCAAATGAATGAGGGTGTCGATAGTAAAAGAGAAAGATATTTAAAAATACTCCTACTTAGAAAAAAATTGAAGCAAGGAAGTATGTCAAAAGCTTTACTTATGATGGAAAGGACACAGTTACTTAAACATTGTATTTCAGTGTTTTTCAGGTGCCACGGATGATTTGACATGGTCTCCAACCGTCTCTCTAGAGAGGTACTGAGCTGCTAGTGACTGTGTCCTCTCTGCAAGCACTGTGGTGGCTGTCCCAAGGATATCTCAAAAGTCAGCAAGATCTTACCTGTGGGCAACTGGAGTGAGGCCGTTTTATTTAACAGGCTGAGCTGAATGGCTGGCTAATTTGTTAAATATGTTGTCCAGATCTCTGCAGACTGCAAAGGGAGCTGGGGTTGTTACTGCCCTGGCATGAAACACATATTTAGATGGTTTATGTTTGATCTGAATTCTGTTGTCTTATGTCATGTGCTGTATGTAGTGTAAGAGGCAGGAGTGTAAATGTAGGTATTAATAGCATCAAGAATACACTAGGGCATGTGTCTGGCTAAGACAGAATGTATGGGAGACCAATGCTCTTCTGGAGCAGCAGCTGAAGGCCTGGCAGGTACGTTGGGGTGTCACTTGAGGGATGGTAATGTTCAGGAATCTGAATTTTTCCTGCAGACTGCACAATCTTCTTCTCAAAGACAAACTTCAAAGACAATCTTTTTGATTTTCTTTGTACTCCGTGCTTAACACAATGGTACCCAGGTATTGAGCATTTCACTGGTTCCCTTAGATACTGTTGTCATACAAGCATTTATGGAACAACCATTTTTGTATGCAAGAATGGGGCAGATTTTCTTAGTCTCATGAAGTAAGGTAAGCAACACCCAAGCATTTTTAAATTTTGTCGTTGTTTTAAAATACAGGAATATTGGCAGGAAACAAAAATTATATATGTAAAAAATTTTGCCCTGGGCCTTTCTAGAAAAATCTTCACCCATTGAAGCTTTCTGTGGAAACTTCATCCGTCACATCTGTAGACCAAGGTCCTGGAATAAAAAAAAACAAAGAAACCTTTAGTCCTTAAATACAGTACACTATAATACTTGCTGCAGTATATCAGCCAGTAAGATCATTCTGCAGAGGACAAATTGTATAATTTGCTTGATTTGAATCTACCAAGTGATGGCAACTTGAATCATCTACTTGACTTATATTGTTTACAAGACTATTAAGCTGCAAGTGCAATCACTATTTGTTTGATATACCTTTTGGGTTGACAAGGGGAAAATGCTTTCAGCAGTAGAAAAAAAAAAAAAAGATAGTGCTTGCTAGTGCTGATCACAGCTTTTCCAGTCAAATATGTTTCAGTGGAAAGTTCAATTTTCCCAGATCCCTATACGTCCTAGGAGAGGGTGGGAGAGAGGCACAGAGACAACAATGGAGGAACAGCAGTTTAAAGACCACCTAGAGAAGCTGTATTGAAATACATGGGGCTGTAGGGGATTCCCCAGGGGTGCTGGAAGAAGTGGCTCACATGATTGCGCAGCTTCTGACTATAATCTATGCAAAATCATTGAGACTGAGAAAATTCAATGAGGAATGTGAAAAAGACAAGGGAAGACTAGACCTTAGCAGTGCTTTTGATAACATACTTTCCTCCCCCCCCCCCCTCCTTGGAACCTGAGGAAGTGGCTGGACTGATAGATAGATGGGTTTAAAATTGTCTAAACAACTGGGTTCAAAGGATACTTTAATCTATCACTTGCTATCTCTTTGGCAGTTGCTAACATCCCAGTGGTCTGTACTGAGGCTGATGTTCAATAACTTCATAAATGACCAAAGTAATGAGACAAAATACCCTTCAGCAGATTATAGATATGCCACCATCAGTGGATGGCACATCACAGTGTAAAAACAATGTCAGTTTGAAGTTCTTTGAGAAACTTGAGGAGCAGAGTGCAGAGTTCAAGAGGGAGAAATATGACGTTTTTCATCTATGGAGGAATAGCTGCATAAGTTAGGAACTGACTGGATGGGTAGCACCTTGCTGAAAAGCGCCTGGAGATTACAATGGAGATCAATATAAGTCAACAGTGTTCTTTCACCTCAAATAAGTCAAACTAAATATTGGTATTTATTAGGAAAATCATGGCAGGTAAGGCAGGAGAAGTTATTGCATGCCATAAAGTGGTGGTGAAGTCACGCCTGGAAATCTAAGTCCACTTTCTGGTCACACCAGTTCAGGAGCAACTTGGAGAAAAAGGGAAGAGTCCAGGAAAATAAAGTTGATCTGGGACATGTGGTGTACTGGAACATGACTTACTATACTGGGGGAGCTGCTTCATGTGTGTAGTCATATGAAGATGAGACAGCATTCACTGAATGTAGTTAGCCTAGGTCACGTAAACTTAGTGGTCTGAACTTACCAATGAATCCCTTCACTGGAAAAATGTATCAGTGAGCATTTGTTGCCATTCTCTAACTGTTCCATTTTCTTTCTCTCTTGGTTAAGATTGCTCTCTTTAGAGGAATTAGCATAAAGTCAGTGAAGTTTAAGCAGAAAATATTATATGCATTTTAACAATGACAGTAATTTTACAGTGAGTAAATAAACATTCGTATATCTTCCCAAAAGATGTCAACTTAATTTGAAATCTTTATGATTCAATATCTATCTAAAAATAAATGCTCTGGTTTAATTAGGAGTAGCAGGTCCAATTCAGAGATTGCAAAACTATATCTACAATTTTTTCTATAGTCACATTAAATGATCATCTTCATTCCAGTTGGCCCTAATATGGAAGATTGCTTCCCCTTTACAAAATGTCTTTTTTTTTCAACACCACATTGTGCAAAAGTAATCTTAAAATGCAGGCATAAGGTTCTGAACATAAACAAATAGACAGCACTTTTCAGCATGTGAAAAATCAGCATCTTTAGAGTATTGAATTTCAAACTTTTTTACAATGTTGCAATCTGAGGTTCAATCTACAGCATAAAAGTTTCAGTCTTCTAAGAAAGCAAAGAGTGTTTCAGGATATGCATAGAGTCTTTGGAAGCAAATTTTGTTTAGAAGAGAACACGTGGTGTCCCTCAGGGATCGGTGTCGGGACCGATCTTGTTCAACATCTTCGTCACTGACATGGGCAGTGGGATTGAGTGCGCCCTCAGCAAGTTTGCCGATGACACCAAGCTGTGTGGTTCGGTTGATACGCTAGAGGGAAGGAATGCCATCCAGAGAGACCTTGACACACTTGTGAGGTGGGCTGATGCCAACCTCATGAAGTTTAACCATGCCAAGTGCAAGGTCCTACACCTGGGTCGGAGCAGTCCCAGGCACAGCTACAGATTGGGCAGAGAAGAGATTCAGAGCAGCCCTGTGGAGAAGGACTTGAGGGTGTTGGCTGATGAGAAAATGAACATGAGCCGGCTTCAGGGTGCGCTTGCAGCCCAGAAAGCCAACCGTATCCTGGGCTGCATCAAAAGGATCGTGACCAGCAGGTCGAAGGAGGTGATTCTGCCCCTCTACTCTGCTCTTGTGAGACGTCACCTGGAGTATTGTGTGCAGTTCTGGTGTCCTCAACATCAAAAGGACATGGAACTGTTGGAACAAGTCCAGAGAAGGGCCACGAGGATGATCAGGGGACTGGAGCACCTCCCATATGAAGATAGGCTGAGAAAGTTGGGGCTGTTCAGCCTGGAGAAGAGAAGGCTGCGTGGAGACCTCCTAGCAGCCTTCCAGTATCTGAAGGGGGCCTATAAGGATGCTGTGGACTGACCCTTCATTAGGGACTGTAGTGATAGGACGAGGGGTAATGGGTTCAAACTTAAACAGGTGAAGTTTAGATTGGATATAAGGAAGAGGTTCTTTACTGTGAGGCACTGGAAAGGGTTGCCCAAGGAAGTTGTGAATGCTCCATCCCTGTCGGTGTTCAAGGCCAGGTTGGACACAGCCTTGGGAGACATGATTTAGCGGGAGGTGTCCCTGCCCATGTCAGGGGTGTTGGAACTAGATGATCTTAATGTCCTTTCCAACCCTAACTATTCTATGATTCTATGAAAGAAAGTATTATTAAGCAAAGCAAAGCAGACCAACAAAATGTCAGTGTAAATGACAATTGAAAAACACCTACTTCTCTTGTGGTTAGTCTTCCATCATAAAGAATAGTTATGAGAAGTTTATTTTCTTCAGACTGTAAAAAGGAAGTGAGAGGAAAATGTTGTGAAAGTACATGTAATAAATATCTGATGGATAAACAGCGTCAAATACACATTGGAAATAGCACATTGAGTAGTTCCTTAGACACACTGTTAAGTGTAAGCAGTCTGGCGATGCAAAAATGCAATTGTGTCTGGCAGGGTCATGAACAAAGCAAGTTCTCAGCAAAAAGTCTCAGATTTCCTTCCCCAAAGGGCTCTTTGAATCTAACTAAAATGCCACATGGGTGCAGGAGCATTTCTTGGGGCATTCATAACATGCCACCACTGGTGCAGATGAGGACATTTAAGTGAAAGAGTGTTCTGAGAACACAAGTGCATTAATCAGCCCACAGCAAATACCACCCCTGCAAACTACAAGTTATAAGAATGACATAAATATTTGGGATTACTGAAAATCCGCTGAAACTACATCAGGAGTGCATAATTATACTATGTACTTATATGCACACCCAAACATATTTTTACATACACACAGAATGAATCTACAGCAGAAGTACTGCTGATCAAAATCTTTGTCGCATGAATACGTTGAGACTGTAATGGAGAAATAAGTTACTGCTGTAAGAAGCTGATTGCAAACTATTAGTATTTAATTGATGTAATTTGTTTTCAGAAATACAATTTAAAGGAGAGAATTTGAAAATTTTACAGCTGTTCTTTACTTCAGATGATGTTCATCTCTGAAGTTTTACTTAAATATGTGAAAATACAAAATGTTCCTAAAACTTTTCCAGTAAGTGCACATCACTGGTGTGTTTTCTCAGCGCAAGCACTAACCAAAGCACTACATTTCTGGGGTACATACTGTACTTTCTAAGCAACACATTTGAGAGTCACGTAAGGATGCTTTTCAACTTTGCCTTGTGTTCAGTATCTCACTGTAATTTTAGACAACATAGGTGAAAAGTGGAAATTGCCATTAAATTACACCATTTCTTTTTCTCTCCCACCCCGGGAAAGCACTGTTTGTTCATTTGGGGGGGGGGGAAGATTTGTTTTGTTTTGTTTGTTATTGAGAGGAAGCCAATGAACTACAAGAAAGGGTTTAGGAAGATTGTCAGAAAGTGTTCACACTGATACTTCCTCTAGAGCCTTGCACCAGATTCCAAGAATTGAGCCTCTTCCAAATTTCTTGTGTTCAAATGAAGAAACATTGTTCTTGTATTTAATGGAAGCATGGATTTTCACCCTCAGAGTAGTAGACGGATGGAATTTCTGGGTATGAAATTGAGTCTGTAGACTCAGAATCTCAGTTGTATGTGAAGTCAGTTGACTAAAGGGCTGTTCACAGATGGGATAGATTATCATAGATCCATAATTCTAGATCTTATATTGTGTGACTTTCATTCTTAATAATTTTAATTCACCAAAATTTAGCTGTATTAGCAAATACCACATACGCTAACCATTATTGTCTATGTGGTAAGAGCTTGTAAAGCCTGTTGCATTTGCATAAAAATCTGATACAATGATGTGTTTTAAAGCATGATTATGCTGAATAATCCTTTTAATTTAACTTGGAGTAGTTTAAATTAATCAGAATTGTTTATAATGCATTGACTAGAACAGACCGTCCAAATCTACATCTACTTGTCATTTTTGTGCTATAAATTACTGGATGAATTTCAAATACTAGAAATTGGATTTTTAGAGCTTCTCTGTCTTGTCTCATTGGCTTAATTTCTTGCACACTCTCCCCTCTCCCCAAAGCCTAATAATCAGTTAGTATGAGACCTAATAAAAGGTGAGTGAAGTCAAGTGTTGGTTAGGCTCTACAAAAGGTAGCAACTAAGGGCAGAAAGGTTGTGAAATGCAGCTTGTTTTACTAATTTATTAACTACTTAGATGAGAATATGATTTCCTTCATTACCAACATGAGCTCCTGATAAGAATTTACAATATGATTTCATTTTTCTCCTTTCCATTGTTCTTGTAAATTATACAAAAAGGCATGACAGTGGGAAACCTGTTGTGCTGAGACAATGATCTGTCCTACTGATCGATATTGTGTCCTTCTGCCTCAACTGCTTGCTTTCATCTACTCTAAATTGTCTTTGGGAAAGAAGACAGCTGGGTTTGCAGAATTTCTATTAGAATGCAGGCCTGCTACATGGTCATGGCTCTTAATTATAGCAATAATGCAAATTACCACAGAAAAAAAAGAGATTTTCCTCTTCCTTAATGAATTGCTATTAGGTGCAGGAGAATATATCTGTCTCGATATAGATCATTGTGCAAAAGAAGGTAACTGAGAGAATCAGTATAGGAATTATGATAGTTGCCCTTAATCAATGTAACTAAGCCTGTAAATGTATCATAGAATCATTGAATCTTAGAATCAGATAGGTTAGAAATGACCTTTAAGATCATCAGGTCCAACCATTACTCCAGGACTGCCAAGACCACCACTAAACTATGTCAATAAAGACTTCATCTACATAGTCTTTGAACACTTCCGGGACGGTGATTTCATCACTTCCTTGGGCAACCTGTTCCAATGCCTGACCACCCTCTTGGTGAGGAAATTTTTCCTAATATCCAATTTAAACCTCTCCTGACACAGTTTGAGACCATTTCTTCTTGTCCTGTTTCTTGTCACCTGGGCGAAGAGACCCAACCCACCCCACTTTATCTCACCTCACTCAATCTCCTTTCAGGTAGTTGTAGAGAGTGATAAGGTCCTTCCTGAACCTTCTCTTCTCCAGAGTAAACAACCCAAGTTTCCTCAGCTGTTCCTCATGAGACTTATTCTCCAGAGCCTTCACCAGCTTTGTTGCCCTTTTCTGGACCTGTTCCACCAACTGGATGTCTTTCTTGAAGTGAGGAGCCCAGAAGTGAACACAGTATTCAAAGTCTCACCAGTGCCAAGCACAAGCAGATGATGATCCTAAACTAGGAGAAGCTGTGGACTACTTCAAGCATAGAGTGGACTTACACTGAAATCTGGATAGGCTTGAGAGCTAAGCAATCACTAACGGTATGAAGTTTAACAAGAACAGCTGCCAGATTGTCCATCTGGAATAGGGCTATCCTGCTTATACATGCAAATTGCGGAGCAAGAGGCTGGAAAGCAATCCCGTGGAAAGAGATGTGGGGGTCTGCATTGACAGCAAGTTCAATATGAGTCAACAGTGTGCCTTGGCAGCCAAAAGGCTCAACCCTGTCCTGGGGGGCATCAAGGAGAGCATTGCTAGATGGTCAAGAGAGGTGACTGTTGCATTCTACACTGCACTAGTGCAACCCCATCTTGAATGTTGTGTACAGTTTTGGATGGCTCAGTATAAGAACATCAGACTATTAGACTGTGTTCAGAGGAGGGTAACCCAGAGGCTGAAAGGCCTTGAGGGCAAGACTTAGAAGGAGCAGCTGTGGTAATTCGGTCTGTTCAGCTTGGAGAAGAAAAGGCTGACCTGTGACCTCATGGCCATCTACAGCTTCCTCAAGGGGGCCAGCAGAAGACGAGATGCTGATCTCCTCTCTCTGGTGACCATCAACAGGACACGAGGTGATGGAATGCAGCTGTGTCAGGAAAAGTTCAGAAAGGTTCTTCACTGAAAGGATGGCTGGTTATTGGAACAGGCTCCCCAGGGAAATTATAGAGCTCGAGGAATGCGAGGGTGATGTCATACGATTTAGTTTTAAGTAGTCCTGCAAGGAGCAGGGGTTTGGACTCTATGATCCTTATAGATCCCTTCTAACTTGAGATATTCTATGATTCTGTGATTTTGGCCTAAACAGTGTTGCTTCTCTTTGTCCTTATTCCTAATCTCACAGTGTCATATGAATAGTATCAGTCAGATATCTTCAGAAAACTGTTTGTATGATGGGATCTTTTTTAATTAATTCTGGTGGTTTTGCAACGTGTGTAGCTTTACAACCAACTTGTAAAAGGAGAGGTAGGTTAATGACAGAATTTAAGGATTTCTAGCTTCTAACACATACAGGTTTCATTCAGTGTCATATTAATGAACAGAGATGATCTCTCTTAGTTAAAGGTGTTCTTGTCAGACTTCACCTTCCTTCCATCTCTGCATTTCTGTTAGGGTTTGGGTGTTTTTTTCTCCCCGGTATGATATCCTTGGTTCACATAGAGCACATAGAACAACATTAGCAATACCTGAACTTGCTGTATCTCAGTTCTAATTTGGAAGGACTGACTTCAGAATGAACATATTATAAGGCTGTATATAATTTTGATTTTTGGCATAATTCCTAGTTTTGTAAATAAATACATTTATATGTGTCTCTGATACAGGATTAACCAATGTACAGGGGGGTTGTACAGGGGGCGTTAGAGGAATTTGCTTGCTTAAACAGAAATATTGTCTGTACCTATCATGCCTACTGAGCAGAACAAAGGCACTATCCATTGATAAGGAAAAGCAGACACCTGGTTCTAGACTGATTCTACTTATAAGCAGCTATTGATAAGAAAAAAGCAGACACCTGAAGGGAGAGAAGCAGAAGGTTTATGGCTGGGTGTCGTGGTTTAAACCCTAGCCAGACAGCTTGTTCACTCACTCCCAGTGAGTGGTGCCAGGCTGAGAGCAACCGAGGCCCCCCTCCCCCCCCGGGGCTCTTCCCTTCCCCGCTCCCGGAGGAATGGGGAGGAGGATCGAAAGAGTGCAACTCCTACGGGTTGAGACAAGAACAGTCCAGCAACCAATGTACAACACAAATCACCACCGCTATCACCAACTACAACAATGATAAGAGAAAATAACAAGGGAAGAGAATACAATATCACCGGCCAAGAAACGAGTCCCACCCGGAAGCCCGTGTCCTTCCGAGTAACTCCCAGTTACCCTCCACCCCAGGCATGACGTGCTGTGGTATGGAATACCTCCTTGGCTAGCCTGGGTCAGGCGCCCCATCTCTGCTTCCTCACAGCTTCCCCTCCTCCCTGGCAGAGCATGAGCCTCACGAAGTCCTTGGTCAGGGTAAACATCACTTAGCAACAACCAAAAACATCGGTATCACCAGCCCTGTTCCCAGGCTGGAAGTCAAAGCACAGCACTGCACCAGCTACCACAAAGGAGAAACATGACTGCTACTGCTGAACCCAGGACACTGGGACACAGACCAAACCCTAAAGCCATACGTGAAGACTAAAAGGTGAAAAGTTCAAGAAGAGGAAGACTCATTTACTTCATCTTGAAGACCCCTACCCACAGGAGGAAGACTCATTTACTTCATCTTGAGACCCCTGCCCATGACCAGAGGGGGCACTGTGCAGGCGCAAAGGACCTTCTAACTCATTATAATACAAAGTGGGGATAGGACATGAATATGTATATGCGTATTGTGCAACCGTATGAATATATATAACTTTAGAGAATAAATGTAGAGGGAAACAACACTGAGGTGGGCATGACTTTGAGGAATTATCCCTGTGCGTCTCAGTGCTGAATAAAAAACATACCTACTTTACAACTTTAACAAGTTGTGGAGTCAATCTGTGCATCATCTCTGTATAAGTATCTGTAGGTATCAGCATAGATACACAGGGAAGCAGGAAGCCCTGGTTCTTTCTACTTTAAAATTGACCATCTGGAAGATCTTGTCCAGAGCAGATGCCATGTTTCTTTTAAATTAACATTTTAATTACTGTGTGATCAAAAGACTGTCCTGGAATGAGAAATTGAGGAGTGTTTCTAGTAACACATGAAGTATAAAGTTGCTATACAGTGATGTTACCTTTTTATAGATGGCCATCCACTAGTCTATTGATTGTTATTCATAGTCCATTAAGAAGGTTTTGTTGAACTTTTTACTGTGCTTTCAGGGGCCTTATTCAAGGTGAATTTGTTGTCCTTGACTTTTATCTCATTGATTATTCTCTGCAAAGCATTTCAAGAGGTTACAAAGAGCTTGCCACAGCACTTATTCGGACCAAGTGAATGCTTCATCTCAATGGGTATTTTCTTTCCATTTTAAAAGGAGCCAAGAATGGTTTCTTGTCTGAATAGTAAATTTTGTGTTTAGTGAAATATGCATTTGAAGTTCTGAAGCCATAGATGTTCAAAAGCCCCCTTTCTAAAATGGAGGGGTAATTCTAGATATAATATTCATTTCAGTGCAATATGTGTCTATAAACATGCATGACCATATGAGCACACTAAGCTCAGTTAACCTCACCTTGCATGCAAATGTTCCCAATGACGGCTCTTTCCCAAGAGGGTCAGTTATCAGTCACGGAAAGTTTGAAATCTTACGGAAATTTGACCTAAACTTGAAACTTGAGTCATGGGCAGATTCAAAATAGGACTGGCAAGCAACTATGATCAGAAATTAATTATCAGGCCCTCTTGACACAATATTTACTCCTTTTGGATTTTAAATCCAAGGAAAGTGAATATTTATATTTTCTCCATGGCCATGACAGCCAGATATCAAAAAAATTATGTACATGAATCATCTGGGATTTTTGTTTGGTTGTTTTTTTTTTTAAGGGTAGGGGGGAGGTTGGGGTTTATTTGGTTGATTGTATTTTTTTTTTTTTTTTCCCATGTAAACTTGACCCAAGAACTGTGATCTGGAAAGAAAATGACAACTACCCTAAAATTCTGATTAAACTTTGACTGTTGGAAATAATAGCACAGGCATGAGGAAGCTCTTCCTCAGGGAGGTAATACAGTCTTCTTGTCATCTAAGAAACGAAGCAATACAGTCTTTCTCTGAAGATTGAAATTAAATTTTTCTGCAGTAAATCAGGAAAGGATCCAAAAACCTCCTGGCTATTTCAATCCTCCTGGCTTCTGATAGTCTATTTTCAAGGTCTCTGGATACAGCCCAATCTTTCCATCCTCAGATCCTACACTGCTCTTGTGTCCCTGTTAGACTGAGGCAGGGATAAAATCCAGGTGGAAGTCCTCCAAGGCCTGTTATGCTGTTTATGCAGGCTGTTGCAGAAAGGATTTGTGGCTAAATGTCACTTCTATTTAGAAGTACCAAGGGGTTAAAGCTAGTATTATAAATGTCATTTTCAGGAGAAGCATGCCAGATAAATGCTAATCTGCTCCTCAAGCACCCTCCAGTGATTTTCAGAAGCTCTCTTCAAAGAGTAAAAAAAAAAAAAAAAATCATGGTACAATATAGGAATTGCAGTGCAGTCTTCAGCCACTGTGGTTGTAAACCTCCTGGCCTGAAGCTATAAAATCAAGGGAGTCCCTGTCACCAATCTATGGATAAACAGAAGGAATGACAGATAGCAAGAGTTTTCTTTCTGCCTAAAAATCCTCCAAGCAACATTTTGAGAAGCTGGCAATTTTTACACAAGCTTGGAAATAGTAAAGTGGTGAATCTGAAGTGTGGCACAGAGTGAAACTTACCTATCTAGAAAATACTGTTTATTCCCTGTCACTGAAGATTTCATAGAAATATGCTATAGAGAGACTTTTTGTCTTGAAAGGGACTTTTCATGTGGCTCATAGCTGAAGCTACAGATGGCAGCAGTAGAAGTCAGGGATCTCAGATGTGGTCTCCTTCACAGCAGAACCCCATGAGAGAGAAATTAATTGTGTAGCTGGTTTATGAATGCAGTGAAAGTTGGAGTATTTGGAATACAGCAGATAGTGTTTCCCAAAGGGAAGCCACATTAGCATTTATCTCTGCCATAGGACTATGGCTCTCTATTGCTCACTAACAATGTCATGTTCAATTAAATACTTGTTTGAAGTCCTTGTCCTGCTTTTCCCTGAGCAGTATCTTCTGCCAGCACATTAACAGAGGGTAAGGAATTTGTTCCATTGTACATGGAAATAAAAAGAAGCTTTGATGGGTTCCTTGCATGCCATAGCCATCTCAATACCCTGTATGCATGCTTGCTCCTCCCAATTTCTAAAGTGCTTTTGCTATCATAAATAAATACAATAAAGATGTAAGAGGTAATGACAGGGTGATGGTGAGAGGTCTGTGGACTGCACCACAGCTGTGGTCCTTTAACACATGGGAAACATGGGAAAATATTTTCATTTGTTTTGCAGAGTCCAGAACAACCCTCGTGGTCATACATGCCTCTCCCACATATTATCTCTTTGTCCCTCAGGAGTCCCACATTACTGCTACAGCAGCCCAGCAGACAAGGCAGTTGCATGTGTCACAAGATTCCTGGAGAGGAACAGAAACTGCAATGCTTCTCAAGAGCCAGGAGCTACTATTCTGCAGTCCAGTTTTTCACCTGGAAAAGTCCTGCTGGAAAAATACACAATTCTTAGCTTAAAACTTGTGTCACAGAGACATGATGTCTACATTATGCTCTGTCATATAACATGATATGAACAACCCCTCACCATACAGCGAACCTCTTTATCATTTAACAGTGTGTAGAAGGACGATAAATAGGAAAAATGTTGAAAGGACATTTGGTAACTTCTGGTTCATATGACTAGAATGGGAGTAGAGAGATTTCTGTCGTTAAATAACACTGAATGTTACTCCTTAACCCATTATGAAATAATTTGCCGTGTAGTAGACAAAGTCACAGCTTTGATGGAGGGAAAATGTTGCTCTCTTAAGACTACCTGAACTTCTAGGTAGAGGTTTATGCTGGAAGAATCCATGAATTTACACAGATACCTTAGCTATTTGACCTAAGTTAATTGCCACAGCTGAGACTACCTGCTTTCTGCAATAACAAGAGCAAGAGGTCATAGTTGAAGATGAACCCATAAATAATAATATTTGCTGAACTTCTTGCCCACTGCTGTAACTTCTATTAACCTAAATCTGCTTTGAAGACGACTGGATTTATCAGTCTGTTTTGATGTTACTTTTATTATAATATCAGATGCCTGGTTCTTTCTCCACCATACCTAAATGAATCTTGACCCTGCCAAATCCCAAACAAAAGTACTGATTTTGCACATTCGCTGAGGTATATAATTCTTGATTCTTTTTTCTTAACCACAGAATGCCTCATTGATAACGTAAACATAAATGTATTTTTTCACTTCTATTTGCTTTGTTTATCTGAAAATGTACCCATAAGTTCTTGAATTATTTTACTGTTTGCAGTAGCTGTCCATTTCTGTGTCTACTTTATCTTTCTGAAATTTTCATCTCATGTTTTTTGTGGGAATTGTAAGAATTTTCAAGGTTATAAAAAAATGTTCCAGTGTTGGAAAGAGATGAAAGATAAAACTCTCAGAAGTTTTCAGTAGAGAAAATAGGAGACTTTGAGTGGGTCAGTCAAAACATTTCGATTCTTTTGAGCAATCAGATTTTTATTTTTTTCTTTTTACTTCATTACTTCCTTGCATTATTTTAAATTGATATGCAGATTAAGAGAAAAAACCCATATTTTTGATTTTGAAAGTATAAATGCAGGTTATTTGGAGATCTTAAAGCTCTTAAAACATTTGGTTTTCAACATTTGTCACAATGTTGTTCTGGCTGTTCATGGAAAATAGCTCTTTCTTATGAACAGTTTTGTTTTGATGAATAGCTCTTTTCCAATGGCAAAAAAATTCTTTACAAAGTTAATATTTAAAAGCAGTTGTTAGCATGAAGTTTCTTTTTTGTATATGCATCTTAAATTCACTTTGTAACATTGTTTTTTAATTCTTGAATGTACATCTATCTTTCCAGAAATGATTTGTTCCAGAAATAAAATCAGAAAAATATTCTATAAAGGGGAAAGCTTTATTGATCAACTATATTAACATTGAATTATTTTTCTGTTTGAAAAATATTTTAGTTATGTAAAATATCTGTAGTATTTCAGAACGTATTGCCAGTATAAGCAGTATAGAAAAATGTGCAATTATCTTCACAAAAAAAGTAAAGTATAAAGAATATAAGAGAAGAAATTAGAACAAGGAACTTTTTTTTTTAAAATAAACAAACTCTACAAACGCACATATTCAATTAATCTTTAAAAAGTTTATCACTTATTCAAGAGTAACAATAAAAATCGTAAGTCTTAAATTGAAAAATACCATAAATAATTACTAACTCAAAGGATCAAAGGATTTTATAACCACAATCAAGTGATATAATTTTACTGAGGATTTGCATGCCATCTTGCCTGGAGCAGGCTAGACAAGTGATCAGGGGAACAGGATGACAGAACAGGAGAAGGTACTTCTTTTTTTTTTTTCTACTATACTAATATATTCCATAGAATATAATATAAAGTTACTTTACTACCTTTTAATTATATTCTGGACATACTTCCATGGCTTCATACTCTGGATAGTCGTTTGCATGTAAGGGAACTTCAATAGTATGTTGCAGCTGCTCCTCAAAATACAAGTGAGAACAAGAGGTAGACAAAAAATATAGCAACTCCTGCAGCTGTGCCTGGAACCCTACTAATGATAAGTAATGATGATTAAATAGTAAAGGACTATTACAAACAAGAAGCACTCCAAGGATCTGTTTTGTATGACCTGAAATATTGGCTGACCTCTCCTAGCTTTATACTCATGTAGTGTAACTGCACACACCTTTTGGTAGTACCTAGACTGTCTTCACGGTCAGTGGTAAAACGTATGGCTATTCATGGCACAATTCACTGTAACTCTTCACTTCAGACATCTCCTTCAAGATGGGATGAAATATTTGTTTGGAGAGTCTTTCTATTTAGAGGGGCTAAGGATGGTTGGCTCTGGTGTAAAAGTCTTTGGTAAGATGAATCCCATCCAAAGCAGATGGTGACCTTAAATTTTTGAAAGCACTGACATCCATATAAATTTGTATTTTTATATAGAAGTAATAATTTTTGCATTTCAAGGAATATTGATGTACACAGACATCAATCATGCACCTTCCAGTGTTCTGAGTCATTCTCTGGTGGCACTCATTGCCTTTTTGGTCAGACTAAAAAAAATTTTCTCATTTTAGGCACTCTGATTTGCACTCTGGGTGACTGAAACAAGCTAAAGGAATCAGAGTGTGGTCTAGTGAGTGTATGAGTGTCCTCAGATGTACATCTATGTGCAATAGGTTAAGTTTTGACAAAGAGTTTCTTCATTTATATTTTCCTGCCTACTTCTTCACATGGATGGGTGTAAATGAGATGAACTAGCCTAGACTAGTTTCTATCATTTATTTGTGTAAGTCATTATAGGTAGTGATGTTCTTGTATAACAAAAAATATTATTGGTATTCTTCATTTATAGCTCCACTGCAAATAAACAAAGAAGGATGAAGGTGAAAAAAACCCAAGCTCAAACCACACTGAAGATCTCATAAGGAAACAGCACAGGAAAAACAAATATTTTGTGTCTAAACAAAGGAAAAGGGATAGTAAGGAGTTACAAAGGAAACAAGGAAACTTTTTCATTCACTTCCCTGAATTCTTAATATCCCTGTTAAAAGCAAGGAGCAGAACCATACCACCTGATATAGTAATAAATTAAAGAAACAGACACAAAAACTTGGGTTTGGCCTCCCTATCCAACTGGAAACCATTGTAATTAAGGATGACCTCTTTCCTTTAGCTATTACCTGTTACAGTTTCCTCACCATTTGTTTTTGTAAATATATTTACACACATTGTGTCTTCTAATTTGTGAAATAGAGTACAACAGACAGCAGAGTCCCATGGAGCACACTGATGTATTAATATTAATCAAAGTAATATATGCAAATCAGATGTGCTAAGTCAGTTTTTTTTCTCCTACAGGGGGAAGCAGAGAGCTTCTGTTACTTCTTTTGATGGTCTTGCACACACTCAGTTTCCCATCTCTTTGGGACCTACCTTGACATCTCTTTCCTCCTCCTTTTCTCCGTGTTTTTTGAATATATATATTGATTAGTTTTGTAATTAACTCTTTGAGACATATGTCTGTGCATTTGCCTGTAAATGTTTAGCAAAATATCTCTCCTATAAATAAAATGGGCAATTTGTTCATTGAAAACTAGGTCTGCTAGAGACTTCGGAACATCAGCTGATTCTATCTCTATTGTACAATTGGATGCAATCAGAAAAACAGCAACAAAATATTATCAGCAAATGTCTTCTTATGGGTGTGTCTTTGTTGGACCTACTATAAAATGTAAAACTTCTGTTTATTAACGTTTATCTATGCATATGTGTTTGTATATATGTACATTATAAACACTATGTGCATGTGTATGTGTGCCTAGTCAGTAACTAATGTACGTATTTCTTTACCATATGCCTACCTCATGAAGTTTAACCATGCCAAGTGCAAGGTCTTACACCTGGGTTGAAGCAATCCCAGGCACAGCTACAGGTTGGGCAGAGAAGAGATTCAGAGCAGCCCTGAGGAGAAGGACTTGGGGGTGTTGGTCGATGAGAAAATGAACATGAGCTGGCTTCAGTGTGTGCTCACAGCCCAGAAAACCAGCTGTATCCTGGGCTGCATCAAGGAGGTGATTCTGCCGCTCAACTCTGCTCTCGTAAGACCTCATCTGTGTGGTCTTGTGTGCAGTTCTGGTGTCTTCAACATAAAAAGGACATGGAACTGTTGGAACAAGTGCAGAGGAGAGCCACGAGGATGATCAGGGGACTGGAGAACCTCCTGTATGAAGACAGGCTGAGGAAGTTGGGGCTGTTCAGCCTGGAGAAGAGAAGGCTGCGTGGAGACCTCCTAGCAGCCTTCCAGTATTTGAAGGGGGCCTATAGGGATGCTGGGGAGGGACTCTTCATTAGGGACTGTAGTAATAGGACAAGGGGTAATGGCTTAAAACTTAAACAGGGAAAGTTTAGATTGGATATGAGGAACAAGTTCTTTATTGTGAGGGTGGTGAGGCACTGGAATGGGTTGCCCAGGGAAGTTGTGAATGCTCCATCGCTGGTGGTGTTCAAGGTTGTACAGAGCCCTGGGTGTCATGGTTTAGCGTGAGGTGTCCCTGCCCATGACAGGGGGGTTGGAACTAAATGATCTTAAGGTCCTTTCCAAGCCTAACTATTCTATGGTTCTATGGTATCCATATATTGAATCATTAAAAAATCAAGTAATTCTGAGCACTGGAAATGATTTACAAAAACCTTCTTAGCGGCTATTGTAAGTATAAAATCCCCAAAGTAGCAACCTAAATAACTGATATGTAGCTTTTACTCTTTATGTAATCACCATGCCTTATATCAGCATTGATGTTGCTATCTACCTTTACCATCCCTTTCTTTTACAAAGGAATTGTAGTAATGAATTTCTCTATTCTCCCATGTGAAGCTCAAACTCTGTTTTACTTCTCCATTTGTGTTATTTTTTTTCAGGAAACCTCTCTAAACCTTTTTTTCAAAGTAAACAAGCCTTTAAAAACCATGAGCTATGAAGAAGCGCTTGGACTCTATGCTGCAGTCTCTGGGTCTGTAGCTACTTAGCACTGTCCTTTACTTCATTTCTTTGAGAGTAAACAAAATACTGCATTGCAGCAAATCAAATTTAAAGAGACACAGTAGGGCAGAGGTCTGGGTAAGAAAGGCTCAGTTTTGTTTGCCTCCTAGCAAAATAATAAAGAAAGGAGGGACACAGAGAAGCAACTGTTTTTGTTCTTTATTCTCTTATTTATTTATTGAAACTTAAATAAAGCCTGTTAGACACATCGTTTTATAGCTGAGGAAGCTAGCACTATGTATTCTTGGAGGAGTAACACAATGCTGTCATTTAAGATTGCTATAGCAAATACAGAAAGTGTGAAAAATAGATGTATATTAAAAGGCAATCATTTATAACTGCTGCTCATAGTAGTTTTTTTTTTTTTTTTTTAGAAGAATCAGAAAGCTTTAACAGTTAAAAAGTAAGCTGTATTCTCCACTTCGAAAAATAGCACTGGAAATTAGGAGGATTATAGCTATCATATAAGAACTTGGGACAAATGTATAGCAAATACTTTAAAATTGAGGATTTTGTTGTTTTATGTAATACTCAAAAGCAGCACACACATTAGTGGGGGAGAGAGAAAACACACAAAAATAATAAGTTAAATGAGAATTATCTCTGCCTCAAGTTTTCAACAGCTGTGGTCCAGTGAGTAATGGCTTGGTATAGAAATAGACCAGTGCTCTTTTTGCATGGAGGTCAGCTCTATCAGATTTTGTGCCTCTTTTCCTTAGAAGCAGCATGCAGAAAACATGCTTTGAGCTGACAGCTTCTCTATAGAAGCAATCATCCTACTGTTGTATGCAGTGATGGAAAAGACCTTCCTCTGAGACCTACTATTGTTATTGGGTCATGCAAGGCAAGGTTTGGGTCCACACACGTCTTTTTGAAACTGAGCCATTAGAATCCTTGGTGACTATTCAGCAGCAATGAGATTTCCTTCATTCCTCCACATTTATGCCTCTGTAACCTCATCATAACATTGCATGATGGCATCACAAAGGCACCTGTTTCCTTCAGAAACACCTATAGACTCCACCTTCCAATCTACATCCTTGAAATGCCTGATTAGATATGAGCTACTCCTATCTCTCTAGCTTATTTCAAAAAATTCTAATTACCTTTCTTATGATAAAAAAGGAATTGTCTCTTCAAACAGGCAACTTAGAGTTTGAGGCCACTGAGATTCAATTTGCATTTAAAAATAACCTGAGGTTTTCCATTATATTAGGAGTAGCTTTCTTGGTTTTATTCTTGCTTTTCAGTCTTAACAGAGCTTTTGTGTATTGAATATTCTGATAACAGTTATTACAACTTTTTGGTGTAAATCTTGTTACAGATGGTTCAAAAAGCTTTTTAATACGCATTGTAAATTGCAAACAGTAAAAAATATTTTTAATTCCAGAGAAAAGGAGAAAAGGAAATTGGTTGTTTTCTTATCTCTTTTCATTGTTGATGTTGTTTTGTTTTGTCTTATGAGTACTTCAAAATTGTATGCATTTTTGCAGAGGAAAAGATAATGTGTCACAGGAGAAGCAGCAAATCAAGACACAGGGAGTGCTTAATGATGAAGATGCTATCTTGGACTAAGACAAACCAGGACCAATTCCCTCTTCTGCAACAAATTCAGGGTTCTGTGACCTCAAGCAAGAGATTCCAAGCTGTTTTCATAAAGTAGCTTTTGGTGACAATGTTTGCTGTTTAAGTCCAAAATAGTAATCCTCAAAATCCTGCTGCTGTTTAACTGCAGAACCACCTGCATTTTCTTGACCCCTGTAAATTATGTCAGTGGTGTTCTGAAAGCACCTGCCTTTCCTCAACTTTCAAAGCTGGTCTACACTGTGCTGAATGAGGGAATAATCTTTGGGCCAGAAGGTAAGCAAGAGACTGATTCTGAAGTCTGATGGTTATAGACTTTGACTGAGGACATAAAGACCTCGATTCTAGTGTCCATAGTCACAGAATTAGTATTTACATGAACTAGAAGAGCTTCAATAACAAACTGAGGGAGTTAATCATTCTCACCAGTAAGATTTCATGGTCTGAAGGTAGAAACAGTCATGTGGGAGATGAGGAAGAAAGATTTAAAGTGTTTTCACAGACCCAGCTGGCATGCAAGTAACGTGTTTATCATGAAAACTGAAGAGAACAGAAGAGAGAGTGTTTTGTGACCTGTCTGCAGAGGGGACACATTTATCTCTGGAAGTTCCAATTCCCAACTAAAAAGGGTATAGGCTAGCCCAGGAACCTAAGTTTTGGGTGGATGACATTAGGTTAACTAAACTGCTTTTCCTCATTCTAGGAAACACTATGCTTTGTGGATTGTATGCTACCATACCGACAGTTTCTCACTATGAGGATTATGTATTCCAGGTCTTCTCCATTTTTAAAAAAAGAACCGATGGGCTTGGTATAAATTTATGTCATGCCTTTCTCTCTGCTCTATTCTAGCTTGTTATGATACAATGACAGTAAAACTAAGTCTTCGCACACCCTGTATTAGGGACCCAGCCTATCTAAACCAGGGTTGTGAATACCACAAAATGACTGGATAATTAGAAGTCTGTCGATTCAATGCCAAATATGTGCCTCCATATACCTGGCTGTTCATCTGTGAAATATGAGTAGTTACGTTCCTCCAAAGGATGCTGTGACCTATGGGGGTAAATATTTTAGTGACTGTGAGGCACTCTCGTATCAAGGCAATGTAAGCCACATATATCTTTATATCTTTTTATATTCTTTTATATCTTTATAATAGAAATGGTACTGAATGAGTGCATTGGCTTTTATTATTTTGCAGAAAGGTTCATATATTATTAGAGTGCTCCCTATCACAGCCTATTATTTTTACTTGAATAAAATTTATTCAATATATGCAATATATTTTTACTTGAATTAAAATACAACATGTTTCTTTGCTGAATTTGAAAGCAGAAAAGTTACCTTGAAGCAGAATGTAGCTGCGGTAACATGGTTTAGAAAGTCCAGTTAGACTACAGTGGTCTTAGAATCATAGAATAGTTAGGGTAGGAAAGGACCTTAAGATCATCTAGTTCCAACCCGCCTGCCATGGGCAGGGACACCTCACAGTAAACCATGTCACCCAAGGCTCTGTTCAGTCTGGCCTTGGAACACCGCCAGGGAATTGATAATTAATGATTTGGTTTACCCTTCAAGTACTTCTGAATTGAACTGTTTGAGGTGGAAAGATCTTAAACAGACATTCCAAAACCAGAAATTCAGCTTTTCAATGTTCTGATCTGCCATGAAGTTGTTAAGTTGGATATTCAATGAATTTATTGACATTTGTGTTTAAATGAGAAGTTTTACATTGAAAAATATTAAGTCATTAAGAATGTGCTAACTGTAGTCTAGGATGGATTTTAAACCTTGATTTGTTTTTTTTAAGGTAAGATAGTAATAAAAAAACATAAAGCTTCTTTGGCATTGACAAAAGTTATTCATTTGTCTTACATGTTTGAGAGATATACGTAAGATTTCTGTGGACTCCAAACCTGATTCCTATAGAAAATGCACAAAAACAAAAGTGATGCACAATAAAATTGCTCACCATCTGCTCACAGCATGACCAGAGCAGTAATCGGTCCCTTCCAGGTAACTTCCCCCAGTTTATACACTGGGCATGACATGCTGTGGCACGGACTACCCTTTTGGCTAAACTGTCCTGTCCCTGCTCCATTCCAGCTTCTTGTGCCCCTCCCTCATTGGCAGAGTGTGAGAGACTGAAAAGTCCTTGATCAGGGTCAGTGCTACTCAGCAGCAACTGAAACGTTAGTGTGTTATCAATATTATTCTCAGACTAAAGCCAAAACAAAACAAAGCACTGCGCCAGCTACTAGGAAGAAAAAAAACTCTATCCCAGCTGAACACAGAACAGCATATCTTGTCACTCTGAGAAATAGATTTTGACGGGCTAAAGGAAGAATACAAGTTGAGGCTTTAACACATCCCCCTGAGCAACTCAGAAAAACAAGTAGCCCGGTGATAAAAATGATTTTTGGACTACTTTGAAGATAACCAGTAAAGGTGTGTTTTGCTACTGGCTAAGAACTACGTATCTAATCTAGTCTAAATTATGTACTTCTTTTCATTTTTCTTCCTCTTCAGCTGTTCTAGATTCGAGGGGAGAATCTTATTTAGTACATATTTGACAATTGCTTTTCCGTGCATATTCAGCCCTCTAGCTAGATGCTTTTTCAATTTTTCACATAAAACTATCAGTATTAAGAATTCTAAACATCTTTCAGAATTAAGAAAGGTATCTACAGTTTGTGGTTTTTATATATATGTATGTATATTTACTCTGTTGGTTTGTGTTTGATTTGTTGCTTTGTTTTGTTTTTTTTGTTTGTTTTTTTTTTGTTTGGCTGTTGGGTTGTTTTTTGTTTTGTTTTGTTTTTTTTTTAACTACTATTGTTCTCCAATGATAAGGATTTCAGTCTACTCTCTCTATTTTCTAAGTAAGTGAAGGCTGAAAGAATTATTCTCAAGTCCTGGAGGTTATATGGAAGATTCTGTGTGTGAATAAACCATGAGAGTTGTTGATACTGTGATGAGGTGCTACAGGAGGAAATGGTTTTGCTTTTACCTGGGAAATTGATGTTCCCAAAGCATCTAAAAGTAAACAAATTTTAAGTCTTAATGAATTTTGAATCACAAGCCTTGAAGCACAAAATGCTCATTTTGTGTTCCAGAGGACAGATAAAAAAAAAAAGGCAAAACCATTTATTTCATGCATATTGCAATTATTTTTGGTGTCTTCCCAAATGTAAATGAGCATCTACAGCATCTACAGTCTGATCACAAACCCATATCTATAGCTGGTGAACTGGGAATGTTGTACAATTAGGATGTTATAAACTGGAAACCATCTCCTGCTTTTGTAACAGTGTATTTGACTTTTTACTCCAATGTGAAGATGAGTGGCAGGCTGGACTTATAAAATAGAATATAAAAAAAAAAAGAATAAATCTTATGATGTAATTATTTGGAGGGAAGGACCAAATGAATAAATTCAGTAAATACTGAGATGAAATGATAGAAAGATGAAGGGTTTGGCCAGTGCTTTGGAGAGCTCTTTTATTACTGACAGCAAACCAAGTAGAGAACAGAGTAAATGCCCCTTAAAATATCTTCTGAAAACAGGACTTTGGCTTATAAACTTACCTTTCCTAAGAAAATACATGGATATTCTAAAAGAGACCTGCTACTTTAGGAATATTTTACCAAAAAAAACCAACAAAACTTGGCTCCTCTTTCAGTGTCATTAAACCCTTTTTCCTGAGCATCCAGCTTACACTGTCCAGCTACACAGCATCATCCCCTCCTAGAAACCCAAAGACTTTAACAAGAAAAGAAGCTTGCAAATATTTTTGATCCTGAAAAATCCTAAACCCCTAAATTATTATGCCTACAAAGCTGTGCAACAAATTATCTTCAACAGAGATGTGACTATGCATTCCCTACACAGGAATTTAATAAGATATGTCACAATTAAACACACATGTCTGAAGAGATAATACTGTCTCAAAACAAACACTGAAAGAGAAACATGAGGAGATTTGAGCTTGTGGATTACTAGACCTGCTTTTAATTCATTAGAAAATAGATTCACCTGAGTCCTTTTGGAGGAGGCTTGAAAATATACTTCAGACATTTCTTATCACTTATGGAAAAGAAAACTCCATAGCTTTAAGAAAGAGGCAATACAGTACATCAGATTTTATGAACCTGGACTTGTAATTGGAGAAACAACAAAAAGGATGAGACTGAACAATGAAAACTACTAGAATTCCATGGTTTTGGTCCTGCAGCAGATGCTGAACTCTACTGAATATTTATCTTTAGATTCATCCTGCTTAGAACTAAAGTTCCAGGTTAAATACATGATGCATGACTGTGGTTTTTCTGATATGATTTAGGTGTTTTACATCATACTGTTTTTGTGGATTCGGTCTGACAGATTTCCAAAGCCACACTGAATAGAATTCTATTTTTTTTATCAATCTACTGGGCTGATTACATGCAAGAACACTTTCCAGAACTGAGCAAATTTCAGACAGATACAACGCAATGATTGCTGGAGACAAAATTGCCAAACTTATAGTGTATTGCAAACGCCTTTTCTTTAAACTTTTAGAAAATTCAGGAGGTACGAAAGGTCATAAAGGTCTTCTGTGCTCAGCAAAGGGAATAACAGCTTGCACTGCAAAGCCAAGCAAACTGGGCCACTCGGTCTTTTTATACTCTTGTACTGGGACAGTGTGTTTCAACTAACGTTTTGTCATCAGTGCTGATCAATGAGTTGTTTATTGTATGACATATATATTTAGGAAAGAGATTGGAATAAAAGTTGTTTTGTTTTATATTTGAAAAAATAGGAAGAACCAAATGCATCAAAACCAGATAAAATAGTGTAATGATACCTTAGGGGGGCACTGATCACAAATTCATATAATTTTGATGATGTTTTTGATATAGTGTTTTACAGCTTACTTGTACAATTCTATAACTATATTGTAACATTTCATAGCGTATATTCTTATTTGTTGCTGTGTGAAGAATTTCCTATACCATATAATTTGCATGACAAACTTGAGATACATATCGGTATCTTACAAACTTATCTTTTAAAACTTAGTATGAAATACAATTGCAAAATTTTAATTAAAAAAAGGGGATAATGTGTACATACAAAGTTGTGGAAATGGGGTGGTACACTGAAACTAGAATACCTGAAGAGGTTCTAACATGAACTTCTACCACTATAAATAATTTTTAACATTTCTGAAGACAAAGTGCAATATTTTGGGGACTATAAAAAATTATGCAGGTTAAAAAGAATACTAGATTTTATTTCTTTTGAATGTTAGAATTTCTATTTATTATAAGCATATTGGATGGCCTAGGGTTACCCAAAATTAAAAGGTAATCATTATTACCCAGGAGTGGAGAGGGGACAGAACAAGAAAAACACTGAATTCTGTCACAGATCTGAAGGAAACCAGGGCTGGTGATGAAAGCAAAGTGGTGGCAAAGTGGTGGGCTGAGGAGTGAAGGCTGTACAGCACTGGGCACACAGAAAAGCTCTGCCAAGAGACTGCCATCTCAGTGGGAGACAGCATGGAAGAAGAAAAGTACCAGAACCCCAGTAGGAGATACTGGGGCAATTGTAATTTGCAGAAGTTGCTGTGAAAAGGACAACATGTTTTCCCTCATGCACAGAAGGGCTAAAGAGGAGTATTGTGAATCATCTTTGTAATTCTCCGCAAGAGCTGTCACACTATATTTCTGACAGCTCATGGGATAAAACTGGCTTAAAAATTGTTCCAGTAGGATTGCTTGTATTTCACAGTGGACAGGGAGTCTCAGCCCTGTGATGAAAAGGAAGTCATCCTCATGCTTGCAGACCTGCAGTCTGAGTGTTGAAGTTCAGACACTAATAGTGTTTTGAAACAAATTTAGGCAACACATTGATAAAAGCTATGTGGAAGGGAGGTTTGAGAGGAAAGAAAGGTTTGGTGACCCATTCTGGAAGAGCTCTGTTCCTATCATCCCTCTCCACCAAGTTAAAAACCTCCCATTCATTCCTGTAGTTCCAAGAGACTGCTAGCAAAGAGGGTGAGAGGAATTCACAGCTGACAGTTTGCAAACTGTGGATCACTGTGAAACACGAAAATGTGAGCAAAGACCAAAGCATTTTTTATTAGATATTTTTTTCTCAGTAGAACTCCTCCTTAGAAGAGGCAGAATCAGAATTTTCAGTGACAGAACTGCTCCTTCCTATGTATTTATAGGCCATCTGACACAATGACTTCCTTACAGCATAAAAAGTAAGATGAATCTTCCTATCCCAGGTGAACAAGTTTGGTTACAATGCCTCTGTGCCAAAAGGGCTTTTCCTCCTGGGCATTTCTCACACAAAAATAGTACAAAGTTCATATTACTACAGTGTAACTAAACTGCTTAACAGAAAATATGTGTAGAAAATATCTGTGGAAGGTTGCATAAGCAGTGGCTTTATGCCCTATTAAGCCTTCAAACTCAGGTGCTTTGATTTTTATATTTATCTTTTTAAAGAATGCAAAAAGAACAGAAGTGGTCAAAATTCTTTCATCACCTCCTTCTGGATTAGGATTGACAGGATTCCTTATAAAACTAGACTTGTCACTTTATTACCATTTATAACTCTTAATAAGAACATTATTCTGTAGTGAGCTCGGAGGTCCTTTAAGAGGGATAAAAAAGAAGATGGGAGGAAGATAATGAGAATTTTATATATATATATATATATATATATATATATATATAACCCCCATTTTTGATATTAGAGGAACAGAGATCCCCTTTGATTGCTTATTTGTGTTTCTGCTTTTTAGGTTGAAAAGAGATCTTTTTTAGTAAGCTGACGCCTGGGGGAGGGGACCAAGCTGTAGTTATTTATTTGTGTCTCTGATATGGTGAAAAAGGATCTTTTGTACTAAGAACAGACTTTTTCTCTAGTTTCCAGAGGAGTTCAAAGATGATTCATGTTCTGCATAGCCAGAATTAATCAGGCAAGAAGAAGGTGGAGTAGGTTATAGACTTGCTGCAAAATAGTATATGTTCAATATACATCTACTTACAGTTTAGGATTATAGCTACAAATTGCAATCATGTTACAGGAGAAGAAAGAAATAAGCTACCTGTTCTCTGCTTCTGGCAGAACCTGAATAGAGAAGCAGATAGAAGCTTCTGGCAGTTATACCCTTGGGGCCATTTTCACAGGGATCCTGATGGAAATCTCCCTGAAAGCCATTTCGGGACCACCAATGCAGCTCTAACCATGAATGCTCAGTATTGCTTTTGTTTCTTCAGCTTCATTTCTCCATGCTGTAGCTGCCTTTACTGCTCTGCTTTGAGAGGATAGGAAGACAAAGTGCAATGGTGGGTATTCTTTATGCTTTTATCCACTCGGATTGCAGCGCATCATAATATTGGCAACTTTTCTCTGGATTGTAAAAGCAGAGGTATCATTTCAATGGACATGTTTTTTCAAGGTCAGCTGTATCAGGGAGATCAGAGACTCAGGAAATGGCAAGCTCAGAGCAGTGACTAGCATCAGTTGTGATTGTTTATGAGCAAAGGACAATATTTTTGCTTCCAAGTGTGTTGCAGGGTTCCCCCCCACAAAAAAAAAAAAAATTGTTGATGGAGGTCCTGTGAGAAAAAAACCCTAAGAATCTGCGTGGTGTTTGACTTCTGTACAATTAAAACTTTGTATTCAAGGTATGACAAAGTCTAACGGTGGGTGTGCATGAGAGACAGCTCTTGACAGCAAACTGACACATACCATGTCACATTCCAGTGAGGTATGCCACTACTTTCCCTTTGGGCAGAGGAAAATACAGTATATCACTTATGACTTCAATAATTCTTTAAAACTCCTTCCTGACCAAATAGGCGAAAAAAGCCTTGCAGAGTTGGTTGCTCTGAGCAAATTGACTCTGACATTGGTTGTGAGCCCCATGCTGCCATCACTCCTCATGGATATGTTCCCTTATGTTGACCACACTATAGTAGCTGGTACAGAAGAGAGAGCAACCCTGGATTTTGGGGAAAGGTATTCAACAGTATCTGGGACTTCCGTTTATATTTTATATGCCAGTGACTATACATGGCTCTAATACAATGTCTATAGGGGATAGGTGCATTATGTCTAAAAATGCCTTCCAGCCCCTGCTCTTCAAGATTTGGACAATAATACTAGAATAAGAAATGGAAGGGAGTTTCTTCAGTGCTATTTCAACCATATAATGAATAAGGTTAGAAAGGACCTTAAAATCCTCTAGTTCCAGCTCCCTTGCCATGGGCAGGAATGCCTCACACTAGACCACGTCACCCAAGGCTCTGTCTAACTGGACTTGAACACCGCCAGGAACGGAGCATTTACCACTTCTCTGGGCAACCTGCTCCAGTGTCTCACCACCCTCACAGTAAAGAAATTCTTCCTTATATTTAACCTGAACTTCCCCTGTCTAAGTTTGAACCCCATACCCCTTGTCCTATCACTACAGTCCCTGATAAAGAACCCCTCTCCAGCATCATTGTAGGCCCCCTTCAGACACTGGAAGGCTGCTAGGAGGTCTCCACGCAGCCTTCTCTTCTCCAGGCTGAACAGCCCCAGCTTTCTCAGCCTGTCTTCATGCAGGAGGTGCTTGAGCTCCCTGATCATCCTCCTGTCCCTCCTCTGGACTTGTTCCAACATCTCCGTGTCCTTCTTATGTTGAGGGCACCAGGACTGTACACAATACTCCAAGTAAGTGATGATTGGTCAATGTGAATGCAATACCCAGTTCATACTCTAGATTGTGGCCAGTAATTTTTTTTTCCTAGGATTTCCATGAATTCTGCTAATGAGCTGCTAAAGGTTTTCCACAGCTACCAGCAGTTCAATCTTTGATAGTGGACTGGTTTCAGGACATAGTAGAATGCATGTCCTGCAAACTGTATCCAAGCTGAGTCCCAGTCTGTGGAGTACGCATTTTTTTAGGCCCTGGGGTTTGTAATGGTCCTCAGGTATACAGTAAGTGCTCCCTGGAATGAAGAATTGCTTCAAAGCATCATTTTCCCTTTGCAAGAAACACCTATCTGGCTAAAAATAAACACACAAACCATGCAGTTTTAAGTAGCTTAAAAATAACACTCTTCTGTTTCTTCCAAGCAGAAAAATTATATAACAGCATTGCAACTGAAGTAAGGTAGTTATATCATATAATATGGGCTTGGAAGGTAGTCAGATGCCACAGTGATAAAGGCCATGTAAAAATACAAATAGAACATTATAGAGTGTGCTCTAAAGCTCTGGAAGAAGTTTTCCCCAGCTTTAGAAGATTTGAAATATCTAGGTACTGAACCAATACTAAGGGTGCACTTCTGTAAAACTTGCATTGCAATTTGCAATTACCCAGGAAAATTAATGGAGAGGTTGATAATATAAAGCTATTCCACAAATATGCATTAGTCACAGCTGTGCAACTGATTTAACATGTCAAAATTAATAAAATATTTACTTTCATACAGAGGGAAGATGCATCTTAAGAAATCAGAAAAGAAAATTCCATGGTATCTAGTATCTAGTTTGGAAATGAAAATGATACCTTTAAAAATTATAAGCCTGAGCTAGAGCCAGCTTCCTTCTCTTCCTTCTCTCTGGTGTATATTCTGGTCTCCATTTTAACTGCTGCAGCAACACCTTCCAGCTTTTCTTATCTTAAATACTGGTCTCAAAAAAGCCAGTGTCTCTGTTTATATCACAGCAATATCATGACATAAACCAAATTTCACAGCTTTCCTGTCAAGTCTAATGCACTCAGGTTTGCCTTTTAAAAGTTCCTGTTAGACACAACAAGGACATGTTTTGTCTGTGGTATGTTCCAATCTTTAAACTCCTTTTCTGCTGTCTATCAGCCTGTGGCAGAGATTCCACACAGTTCTCACAAATTTTGCTGTCATATTCCTTGCCTCTCATCCACATGAACCTCCAGGCTTTAATTAACTCATAGAACTTAAATTGCCTCTAATACCATCTTACTTCGCTATGCTGTGCTTTCATCCAAACTGAGCATTCCCCACGTAGGTAAGTAGAGGTTAAACTGTTACACACACAAAAAAATGCACAGGTAGGTGCACGACACAGGTGGCAAACTGATGCTCATTTTTCATTTGTCTTGAAAATAAATCTTACAAATTGCTGCAACACTGCACTTAAACTGTTCAGCCAAGGCATTACTTTATTTTCAATGTCTGTCAGATTAGCACTTTGACACTGTCAAGAACAGAACACTGAAATTAAATATGCACATTACTAACTACAGGATGCAATTCATTTCCTATACATTCTTTATTC
Organism: Pezoporus wallicus; assembly: GCF_028554395.1. Classification (NCBI taxonomy): domain Eukaryota; kingdom Metazoa; phylum Chordata; class Aves; order Psittaciformes; family Psittacidae; genus Pezoporus; species Pezoporus wallicus. The sequence goes on from NW_026642654.1 coordinate 1,977,234, forward strand.
TGTTTGTTTTATTCTACTTAAATTCCTTGAAAGGATAAAAATAGTATTTTAGATGGATTGCTGTTTTTCTGGCAAGTGTCATATTAAGTCAGCTATGTCAGCAAATCCGTGTATCAGATGGGAATAATGCAGCAGCCTTCCTGTGCATTACTATGGTATTTCTTCACAAGAATATCTTAAATGACAGTTTGGATTTCCTCTATTTACCATTTAATACGGTTTATCATTAAAATTCCATTCCCTCATATGCCTCATTACAAGGAATGGATAAATGCTTGAAGACATTTTCCTGATCTGCATTGATGCAGTTGATGTAGAAATATTTAAATATGGACAGCCGACATTAGTAAGTATTAATATATATTGAGCATTTTCCTTATAATCAACTGCTTCTTGTCCAAGATATTGTAAATAATGTGCTTCTTATCAAACGTGAGATAGCAGACAGAAAGAGGTAGAAAGAGGCAAAGGCAGATAACAGATATATAAGATGTAGTAATGATTTAAAAGAAATATAACTAGATGCCACTAGTTATGGGAATTCCATAAACAAATTTCACCCCTATCCTTGTTTGGGTAAATGTCAAAGAGGAGAGCTTTTTGAAAGGTAAAATACAGAATGATTCCACACAGTCATTATTCAGAAGTGTCTGCCAAAATCACAGGTAAACTCTAACATTATCTTCGGTTAAGTTAATTTCATAAGAAAATCTGATTTTCCTTTGTTATTGCAGAAATAATATATCCCATGAATAATGTTGTTCTGCCCCTTCTCACCCAACCATTTATACAAAAGTGGGAACGGCAAAATTACTTCATTTGCTGTTTTGATGAGAAGCAGTCTGTTGTTCCCAGGGGGAAAAAAAAAAAAAGAAATAAAGAGAAAGAAAAAAAAAAGGAAATTCTGAGCTTTTGAGTCAGATGTCATCTGGTTGTTTTCAGAACATTTCAATTTTACCCTCAATAGGATTTAGAATATTTTTGTCTATAATTTTTAATGGGCTCCATGGTTTCAGATATTTATAATCAATAGGCTGGGTATTCAGTGGCTTTGTGTTCCTTTCTATTTTTTCTTAAAGATCTTGCTTGCTTTTTTTTTTTTTTTCCCATTTTCCTTGGCAGTGTCCTTGCATGACCTCACAGAGAAAGGAAGATATATCCATCTTAGATCTGCCTGCTCACAGTTGTGCTGTCAATGCACATCTCAAGTTCCCCCAGCCACAGTTTGATTTTGCCTTTCCCTGTGTTAGCTACTGAATTTTCATTTGCACTCTGACTCCGCACAGCTTGAGTGACTTATCTATTTTTTTTACCCTGTAAGCTTTTTTCTCCTGTGCCTTCTTGTATTAATTACCAGTATTGTGTTTTCATGCTCCAATTACTTGATTCCCCCCCCCCCAAACCTTTCATCTTCTTTATTTTGTTTTCCAATTTCTTCCTTATGCCATTCACTTGCATGCTCTTTACAAGCTAATGCACTACAGTTATTTCTTTCTCCATCACACCTGATACGTTGTTGACCTTTTTATCCTCTTTTTAAAATCTGCGTGCTTATAAACTGTATTTTCCTACATTTGGTTTTACTGGGGATACTTAACAGACCACAATCTTTTTTTCAGTCCATAAAAAGCTGCTTACCATAAAAAGTAGATAATAACCTCTAGTAACAAAATTATTGCTTCCAGACTCTTGAGACAGCTATTCATATTTTTTCCTTAGCAACCTGTTTCTAAGATGTCTCAAACTTACATGGTGGAGAACCACTGTCTTCCTCCATTACTGGGATCTACATGCCAATGAGACATTTCCCTTTCTGGGCCTTCAGCTGCAAGCCACGGACTACACGATCACACTGAGCAGACTGCCTGCAGACCTGCCAGGTTCATGAACCACAAAGTCAGCTGTGCTCTATACTGGAGAATTATTATGTGGGAACTCATAACTCAGATTTATTGTCAAGAGCTTTTGGATTCTTGACCGAGCAGGTCTGGTGGTAGCACTTCTGCAAAAGACATGAGTGTTCATTGCAGAAGGCTAACATAAGGCTTGTCTTCTGTTTTCGTCTCAACACAGTGTTACGTAGAAGTACTGATGATGGGCAGATATAAGGAAGATAAGGGATATAAGGAAGAAATCTGCAAAATGTTAAGCAGTAATGACTAATAAAGTAGCTGCTTCTGGGCTCCTCAAAAGTCTGTTAAAGTCCTTCAAACACAGCAGCTGTGAAAGGAACCCTGCTTACACAAATGAATAAAGCTGCATACATATTCCTGCTGTCAGTGTGAATAGTGATTATCCTATTTTCTCTTGTTATTTTTAAAATCCACCTCCTCAACCATGGTATTTCTAGTCTTGTGATTAGTACTACAAGAACATGGATGCCCTAATTCCCTGGCACTAAACCAAACAATATTATTGGCATTTCTGAAATGCAGTGACTCTAGATTACTGCATTTCACTATGTATAACAGCTTGCATAGGTGTTTAATACTTTCTCTCAGCCTTTAAATAGTAGGTAATCTCAAATTAAATGTGTAATTTGTCACAATGTTCCTCTGCTTAAATCTTTCAAGAATCATAGAAACATAAAATGGTTTGGGTTGGAAGGGGCCTTCCTTAAAGATCATCCAGTTCCAGCCACCCTGCCACTGGTAGGGACACCTTCCATTAGACCAGGTTGCTCCAAGTTCTATCCAGCTTGGCCTTGAACACTGCCAGGGGTGGGGTAGCCAGAGCTTCTCTCGAGCAACTTCTTCTGGTGCCTCAGCATCCTCATAGTAAAGGATTTTTTCCTGATGACTGATCTATATCTCCTCTTTTTCAGTTTAAAGCCATTCCTCCTTGTCCTATTCCCACAGGCCTTGTAAAAAGTCCCTCTCCAGCTTTCTTGTAGGCCCCTTCAGGTGCTGGAAGCTGCTCTAAGGTCTCCCCAGAGCCTTCTCTTCCCCAGGCTGAACAAGCCTAACTTTCTCAAACTGTCTTCATAGGAGAGGTTCTACAGCCCTCTGACAATCTTCGTGGCTCTCCCCTGGACACGCTCCAACAGGACCTTGTCCCTCTTAGGTTGGGGGTCCCAGAACTGAAGGCAGTAGTGCAGGTGGAGTCTCATGAGAGTGGAGTAGAAGGGAAGAATCAAGTCCCTTGACCTCCTGGCAATGCTTATTTTGATGCAGCCTAGGATATGTTTATTTTTGTAATGTCTCTGATTGTAAAAATATTGAATGTAGACCAGTAGAGCAGAAAAAATTTAAGAAATTAAGAATTACTACAGAAATTATGAGGGTACTAAGGTTTACAGTTTATTAATGCAAAAATTTTCTTAAATGTCACAAATATGAGGCTACTGAAAAGATAAATACAGTAATGTGTAATAGAAGGGACAGAGTGACCAGTGTCGGCTGAGGCCGTGTCTACAAAATGTTGGATTTATCCCCCCCCAAAAATGTTTTTAACTCAGAGACCACAGTGAAGAAGTCAACCTGAAAAGCCTATTGCACATTATATATTTAAGGAGGAAAATAGAAAACATAATGGTATGTTGGCCCTTAAAAATAATTTTTAATGAAAAATAAGGGTCAGGTTTTTAGCATTGAGACTAAGTGGCAGAGTTTGGCCAAGCCCATGTTATTAAACTATATTATTATTACATGGGTCATGGCTGGAAACTGCTTGTTTGGTCATAGATTTGGTGCAGACCAACTAACACTCTGTCATTCTAACAAGTCAATTCTGCAGGTGATAAAATACCAGAACCTGTGTCCAGGTAGTGGCAGCATTTAATTAACTGGTAAAGACAATGATCTTCCCCCAGAGTTGAGCCAGAATGTATTGTGAATACTTCTTGATACTTAGAATGGATTTAGGAATCCATAAAATCATTTAATCCCCTTTTCAACTCAAGGAGCTCTTTCTAACACCAATAAAAAGGACAAGAAAATTCATGTTGGTTTTCCTATGGGAATAATTCTGGATAATTGCTAACTTTCAAGTATATTCACTAGGTATTTGCTTAAAAAAGGCAGTTTATTTGGAAAGTGTTTTTAATCTGCAGACAAGTCCTATGTCACTGCACCAGCTACTGACTGTTGCTGAGTAACACAAAGAAAGTAGCTCGCTCTTCGCTGCAGGATCCTGCATGGTACTGCTGAGCTATTTACACTTCTGAGTTCAATGGGACTGGAATATGATGTGAGGATCTGGTGTACAAAGTCCAGTTTGTTGATGTAAGGTAAGATGGAAAAGCTTTAGAGGTGTAAATAGTATAGCCATGCCCCAGAATCCTTGGTGATAAGGTTGTGCTGCTCATAAGTGCAGCTTGAAATGGATTTGCACCAATACGGGTATTGTGGTCTGGTATCTCACTGTATCATTATCAGTCAAGAGAACACTAAAAGAGAACAGGGACTGTTCTACCAGGTGTCTTCAAAGGTGATAGATTTGCTTTATTTAATAAGTAAGAAAAATTACTTTTGCTGTTCAGAGGAAGACAAAATTAGGAAGGCAAAATTAGGAAAGCTAAGCTAGAGGTGAGATACTTCTGTATTAGAGCCCACTGAAGACAATGAAGAAACTACTTGTTAATGCTGTAAGAAACTGAATTGAAATCATACTCCACTGTCCATTGTCTGAAAGACTGGTGTGAGAAGCTGAGGTTCATTGTCTCAAAGACTGCTGCCCATTATCTCAAGGACTGCTGACAGATGTGCAGTTGAAGAATTGTCTGCAGGACCAGCAAAACTGGGTGCCCATGATCAGCCAGGAATGTGCATTACAGTGACATTAAGAACAGATGTGCTTACCCCCCAGCACGTAATAAAAGGTGACAAAGGTAAACCTGTGGTCATCACCACTGAAGTTGACTACAGACCCTTGGGACACCACTGGATCCATGGTGGTGACTATCTCTCTGCACTCCAAATGCTTGCTTACTTCCTATCCTTTTTTCTGATCTGTCCTATCACTATAAATAATCTTTCTAATAATAATTATCTTTTTTACAATAAACAAACTGACCAATTGTGGTACTTGACCTCATCTGTGTCTTAATTTCACTTTGGGGATCGCTAACAAAATATTTCTGACATTGGGTTTTATCCAGCCGGAGCTTGACAAATGCAAAGCAGAGGTGCACAGTTTTTGGCTGCTGGGTGTAGGTATGTGTTAACCATAAGGGACAGTGCACTTGAAAGAGCAGGCAGAAATGTTAAAAATCATCCTTATGAAAATTATATAGTCTCTATGGAAAAAGGTTGCTGGGGTTTACCTGCTCTGCTGCAGCTCCTGATCTCTGAGCATCTCCTGCCCAGGGGAGATGCTCACTGGAGATGCTAATTGCTTCTCTTCCCAGATGGCCATGGGGGAGAGTTTTTGTCTCTCTTTTCTTTTTCTCTCACTTTAGTTTATATTTTTCCCTAAAATTAACTTTACTATGGAGCTGAGGTATGCCATCAGCTAAGGACACCACTGATAAATCCTTGTGCACTTAAACCTGTCTCACAACACAAGGTAAACATATATTTAGTGAAGTTTTTCAATGGAAATGCTTGCACATGAATATCAAGGTACTCAAAAAGGTGCTGCCAGCTTTGAGACCATTCAGCTCCTATCTGAATTTTGCCTTGTACTTCCTTCACTTGCTTGTATCTTGGGAGCTGCTATTTCACCAGTAGAATGAAACCAGTTCATTTCTCATACTTATGAAGAGGGTTTTTTAGCCGCAACATTTAAAAAATCTTCTATAGCAAAACAGATAAAACCCCTTTTTTCCAGAAAAGGGAAAGATAAGTGCCCCTTCTGAGGCTCTTCCTAGTTTCAGTTTCTGATTCTCTTATTCAGCTCTTATATGTTCAAAAGTAACCCCAGAGTTGAGGTCATGGTAAATATTCTAAATTTTCATCAAAAATCAAACCTCTGTGTTTTGTTTTGGTAAGTTTCATGCTATTCTAGAAGCCAGGTTGTTAAGAAAATTATGGAAAAATTTCCTCCCTGTGGAACTTTGCATATACTATATTCTATTGTTCACTTGAAAAAAAGTATATTAAACTGCCAGCATTGACAGCAACCTCATATTTTTTTTCTTTATATGAATAAAATATGAAGAAGAGAAAGAAAATATTTCATGTCACAGTGTTGAAGGGCAAGATGTGAAAACCTGGCTAATGTTGAAGAGTTTCATAAAATTACGGAATCGCTGCTGAGCAATAGGCCTGGTAAACTAAATGGGTGCAATCATGTAAGATAGAGCTCCACAAAACAAAACTAAATATATATGCATTTTTTCCATAACATGAGGAGTATTTTTAGTGATAACAGTAAACAGAACCATCAAACTTCAGTAGCATGCCATACAATTATATTTCAAGGCACTCTATTAGCAATGGAGAAAGAATCTGGTTTACAGGAATATTTCTTTTTTTTTTATATTTTTTTCTCTTTAGTAGAATATGTGTCAGAGGATCTTAATTTGCCATTTGGTGTGCATACCTAGAAATCCTTGCCCTGTTACAAACTCCAGCAGCAGCTGGTGAAAACTGATGGGCCGGTGCATCTTTCGGCTTTTTTACCAGCTAACATAGTCAGTCCTGATCTTTTCATTGACAGCAAATTAAAGAACTGCTGCAGAAGAATAATAGCTTTGTGTCTGATGTCTGGGACAGCCTGGTCATAATCTGACTTTCTGACTTCAGTGAGATGCTGCTTCTGTCTGAATTGTACCTCACTGACAAATGGAAGAAAACATGTACTTGCTTTGGTGCTGGATTTATTCTTCCCAGGTGTCTATAAAGCATAGGGATGAAAAACTGCACATACACAGAGAATGAGTTTGGAATAAATTTTCAGTTATTAATATGGACCTTGTTTTTCTCAGTTTTACTGCTCTGATGACAATGAAATTCATGTGAAAGTATATACAGCAGCAGGAGGAGGAACATGTCAGCTCATTTAGTAGACTGAAAAAAAAAACAAATCATGCATTTCTCTGTTGTTTCTGCAAACAATTTTAGGTTTTATGTTGATGACAGTTCAACTGCATATGGCCAGATGGATTCCATTTGTGGTAAGTCAATATGCTTTTGAATTTCTCAGCTGCTTTAGAATGAGAAGTTGAGGGCTAATTCAGTGCTTGTAAAAGGGGAATTCACATGTCTATAATGACTTTCATCAAAGAGCTTATCATCATGAGAGAATTAATAAAGATCACTTAGTGAGCCTTCACATGACCTCTTTGAGGCTGACATTAATATGATAAGCCCTTGGCAGATGATGCAAGTCAGATGATAAAATTCATACATGCTACGCAAATTCAGAGGCTCTGAAAGATTCATTTCACATTCTGCATTCTCAAATCTCTGCCTTAAACCAATTGACAAACGTGTTCATTCAGAACACTTTAGTGAGGAGTAAGTTTTGACAACATCACCTCTGATACGTTTTTCTAAATTCCTTTACCTCCATTCAGTCAGCTAATAGGTTGAAAAGCAGTAAATCACAGAAGCTCAGGTGACAATCCTAAAAGTTATCAGCTCTTTGCATACTGACTTTGCACTACATTCTCCAGGCTTTATATCTACAGGTATCAGTGAAAATTAGATCTTATGGAAGGAGAGTGAGTATTCATCACATTTCTAGCTCTGAAACGAAATGACAAAGAGAGTTCTATGGAAATGTCAAGAACACATGAGAAAAATTCCAATGTGCTAAGATCCTGCATTCATTTGTCTTACTTCATTTGAATAGCTCTAATTTGAATGCTGTGCCCAGAAACCAGAACCTGTTGCAGCTGATGGGGATAGTAGTATTTCTGTTAAGCCCTTAACACTGTGAACGCAAACCTGGGGAATAGCCACACTGAAGACTCTGTTTCTCCTACAAGTGTGCACTAGTGATGCATGATCAGTGTTTGAACACATGCCAAAACCCAGTGACAAAATTCTTTAAAATAGACTAAATCAAGCAGAACATACCTCAAAGGTTCAACAATTTTAGTGGTATGCCATGATTTAAAAAAAAATGTGAAGGAAAGCTATCTGCCAGTCAATACCTTGACATCCATCCAGGAATCTGAAAGGATTTTGAATGCCTCTAAAGGTGAAGTAATACAAACATAACTATGTGGAAAGAAGAAAGAGTCATAACCAAAAGAAAATGAAGAACAACAACAGAACCCTGGTTGCACAATTTTGCATTGCAGAGGATAAAAGACACCATGAAAGCTGCTATTGCCAATAAGACAGGATAGATAATGAGAGATTCGTGCCATCATCATACTAGCAAATGGAAACGATTTGTCACCTAGCAGAAGAGTTACAGAATACACTGATGCCTATGCAACAGCTATGGGTGACAGGATATGTTTAAGAGAGGTGAGAAAGATTTTCATTGTTAACAGGTTAATTTCCTCTTAAATTTCTTTTTTTCCAAGAGTACATTCCTTGGGCCAGGGATCAAAGCTCTTGCATTTTATTCTCAGTGTTTAGATCCAGATGATGTAACCCTATGTCTGACTTGGTTACAGAAACACAGACCTAATTCCACCTAAATGAAATATGAAAGCATGATCCAGACCCTTTCTACCACATGCTCTCTTTTATGGACAGAAATGCGATGCCCAGATGGGATCCAAAGTGTCTAGTTGGTATGGATGATCAATGGACCAAGGATAAGACAAAGATTTGGCTCCTGGTCTTAGACCTCCCAACATACAAATGTTGAGTAGCCAATGGTCCCTAAGTTAGTTTACTCACAAGACTTTTCAGTGACAAAAGCATTTTCAAAATAAGGATTATTTATCCTCAGATTTACAGTTTTACACTCTGTACAGAAAAGAATTACTAAAATTAATAAAATACTAAGTACTTCTTTTACTAAATACACTTGGTCTTGTCTGTACAGCATGTTTAAGATCCTGTTTATCAAAGTAACTACAATTTCTGGTTTCAGAAGGCAGGATTTAATATCCAGAAAAAGCTCTGGTTTGTTGTTTATTTGACCTACACGCTTTTTAACTTCCTGAACACTGAGGCTCCTCTCCAGAATCAGACTGAAGGTCAAGGATTCACCCTCATCTTGCTTTTCACAGGCCTGAAAACTTAAATCATATTAGGTTGGTGGGACTTGAATTGGGACTTCTTCCAGATAATGATTTCTCTATTTTGTTCCCTAGGGAAACTGTGTCATTGGTTTGCGTTTTCCACTAGTCACCTCTAACAAGTTCTATGATTCAGGCAGTACACTACAATGTGAGTATCAAGAGGGTTTTATAGAAATCATTTCATTTCTTGCAAGGACAGATAAACATTTTGCCTTGGAGATAATCTTTACTGTCCCATGCAAGAATCACAAGCTGTGATGAAGGACATAATATGCATATTGGAGCTGTATGATTAGGGGAAGAGAGGAAAAACATGACTTTTTATGGTGCAGCGTAACGGTCAAGTGGTAGACCTATATGAAGAAAAAAGAGCCATTAACACAAAAAGTATTCTGACTTTTCCAAAGGAAAGTGCCGACCAATGGCACAGGACCAAAGCACACAGGAATATTAACAGAAGCAAAATTTGCTTGAAACTTGGATGGGGCTATTTCAGTTATACCACTGATACTCTGAGGACCAGCCTTTGAGGAAGAACAGGCAGACTGTTGACCTTGGACAGCCAATTGCACCCAGTAAGATGAGCACAAAATGCTATCAGATAAGAAATTTTATTATCATTCATTATACATTTACAAAAGAACCTATTCTAAACCTAACAAAACTCAATGGAAGTTTTTACAGTCATTTACCTATGTCCTCAGGCTTCAGTTCAACAAAATACATCAGCACGCAGCAAACTGCCGTTATTGTCAATTGAGGCTGGCGGGTTTTAAAGAAGTCCTTAAGGTTAGGGACTCCGTGAGTGAAGACTTGCTTTTTCTACCTCTTACACATTCTCACTTATAATTTAGTGGGTTTTTTATCTATATAATACTTGATCTCACGCCATGAAGTTCAGATCACAAGCTTCAGAAGCCCATGCTATAAAACTAATGAGCTAGATTCACTGCTCTGTTCAACTATGTGTAATTCTAAGTCAAATTATAGCATGAGGGAGGAGTGAATTCAGCTATTCTCCATGTTCTTAAAGATTCATTCTTTTTTAGAAGTGCAGGAGCAATCCCAAAAAAGCCCATCAAACTGACTGTGTGCTAATGATTGCATTAGTTTGCTTATCTGTTTTGATTTCCTAATTTTATGGGAACGAGCTTTGGAATTAATTTGTCCATGATACTTAAGAAAAAGGTCAATGATATTTAGTTGGAAAAAGTTTTAATCTTAGACATTCATTTGCACAAGTTTTCTCTTGGGTCATTGTTATTTACCCCTCTCAGTCTGTGATATTTTTATGTGTCCCAGGCTCTGAAGAGCTGATGTTCAGAGTCCAGAACACAGGCTCTGAACATGAGCTGTTATGTTTTACTTTCCTTCATAGTGCTAGGTCAAGCAGAGCAGCATTTAGCTAGAGCATTGATGTGTAAACCTCTTTTAATAACCTTTCTCTCCCTCAGCTTCAGGTTGCACTACGCTAGAGTTTTTACACCTTTTTGTGGAAGTGAGGTGTTTCCTTCCTTGTTACTTCGTCAAGAACAGGTCTGAGCAGCTCTAGTGCAATAGCTACAGCAGTGAACAAAGAAGAAGAATAGAGGTGATTGGAGACATTCCGAGAAAAGCTAGGGATATCTTTCCTTGGCTCTGAAAATAGATGCTCTGTCTTGGGTAGAAGAACACAGTGGTACAATCCTTGTCAGAGCAAGGTCATCACTTTTCCAGATCTATTTTAAGGACCATTTGGTCCTTATGGTTTGTTTGCTTGTTTTTTCCTCTTCCTTAGGGGGTAATTGTATATCATCTGATCTCTTCAGAAAACCCATTCCTTAATGTATTGATAAGCAGCCTCACTAATATGTTGCTTTTAAATTTCTTGAGTGGAAAAAATTTTCACCATATTTTACCAACATAATCAGTAGAGAAGAGACAAACTACTGCAAGTTGACAGATATTTCCTGCTCAGCTTCAGTGGGGAAACCCTTTCAACTGTTGGAAGAATCTTAAAATTTGTTCTCACTTTTTGCTTTTTATTCTATCACATGTTTTGTGTTACCCATGTTACTGCTTCTAAGCTTTTGTTTATCACTGTACAAGATAAAAGAAAAAACAAACCAGCAATAAAATAATCTGTTAACACCCTGCTTCTGATTTTAGAGTGTTTGCTGGCCGGTGAGTCAGCAACAGAAACAGCAGTGTTCATTCTTCCTTCCTTTGTCAGTGTAATTTCTCTTTCCTACCCCAGTATGGCTTAGGTGTTTGCTCCAGACTGGAAGCCTTTCAGACAAGATTTTGATGGAGGAAATGTAGAAATATCTGCAATTAAAAAAAAGAAAAAAAGATGTAACTGGCATTTACTGATGAGCCTAAATAGAAAATCTATCCCCGAGAGTGCAGTGGTCTTGTACTGCACTCCAGATATCCTTCCTGACCACAAAATAAATACATGGCGAGAAAAGAAAGAAGAAGCTGGAAGACAAGTGCACTGACCTTGACATTAGGACAACTGAAATTACTGTAAATAGTCAAATACCTATCTGAAGATTAGAAGACTAATGTATATATCTTGCACTTAGTAGCTGATCTTCTATATACACGCAGACTATCTTACTGCACTTTTAAATTTTTACTGAATGTCTAATCTCTTTTTCTGAGTATGAACTTACCTTGTTCTGAGCTGACTGACACAAAACTACCCTTTCCACTGGCTTTAGATGAACCTGGAGAACAAGTTAAGACAACATACCTGAAGTATGGACAGGTATGGAAAGCCATGGATATCCCCCTTCGGCTTCCATTCAGGTGTCCCAAGCGTCCTTGAGGCAGCAGAGGCTGTCTGGGACCCTTCCTTGAAGAGGTCAGATCGTGTGTGGAAAGGCAATTTGTAGGAACTCAGCCAAAAGTTTCTCTGCTGGCAACTTAGTCAGTGACAGACAGGAGATCTTGTCTTTACCATTTCCTTTATACATGTTCAGGCAAAGAGTATAACTATAGCTGTAGCATCAAATGTGGGGGTTTTGTAATTCTCTCACCAGTCAGACCCCTTTTTCCAAGCATCCTTGCTGAAATGGATGGGACACACTCATCTTGTATGTGACTATGTAGAGTAAAAGAATGAGAACGTCATCAACAGCAATAACTGAATCACATAAAAAGAAATAGTAGGTTGACCTTGGCTGGGTTCCAGGTGCCCACCAAACCTTGGTCTGCAGCATGGGCTTCAGGGGAATCTCTGGTCCAGAATCTGGAGTGCCTCCTTTCCTCCTGCTACGCTTACCTGTGTGTCTGTAGGGCTGCTGCTTTCACATATTCTTACTTCTCCCAGTTGTGGCACAGCACTTTTTACCCTTTCTCAAATGTGTTATCTCAGAGATGCTACCAATATTGCTGATTAACTCAACTTTGGGCAGCAGCAGGTCCATCTTGGAGAGGGCTGGAACTGTAGGTAAATATGAAATTACCCACTCTTCTGCGCACAATCTCCAGAACAAGTTTTTCAAATGCAGCCTTAACACTTCCTTCAGTGTGTGCAAAGCAGTCTCTTTTGCACACAGTGGTGACCATTCTGATGCCAAGCAATCTCGTCTGAATTTTGCAGGTAGAAATATCTGCCAGTCATTAAACTAATGGAATCTTTCTCGCACATATTTCAATCACAGTAGCCCACAAAGATGCTTATAGGTGTGTTTGACTGTTTGTGGATTTATGTAGTAAAAACATTCACCAAAGTGATGTATTATCTCACTATCCTTTGCATAACTATTTTTGTTCATTATATCTGTCTTCCTTACTTGCTGTTGTCTATAGTGCATTCATCCACATGAATATAAGTGATGTACTGATGCTGAAATAAAGATCTGGTTGCTTTTACCCTTGCTGTTTTGTTTGTATTTATAAATGTACCTGGTTTATACATTAAAAGGCATCATTTGAGCTATTTAACACAGAAAAGCCATTCTTGTGTCAAACAGTTTGGTGATAAACAGATTTTAACTAACATTTTAAAAAAAACAGATGGAATCAATAACTGTTACACAGCACACATAGCTGTTTGCTGTGTAACAGAGTATGTCTAACATAATAAATACGCCTGTAGTATAAAACATGAGAAAGAAAAGAATGCAGAGAATGACCTTGAATGAATTAGATATAATAATGTTTACATACCCCTGTGTAGTTATCTTAGTCCTTGCAATCAGTAAGAACATTTCTATGAGAAGAGAATTCCTTGTAAATGAAATAAACAATCTCAAAGTCAGCTAAAGAGAAGAATAATGATAACATATGCATATGATACCTTATAAGGAAGCACCTGTTGGTTCTGGTTTGTTCAACTTCAAACAAACAAGCAAACAAAGAAACAAACCACAACAAAATCCCCTCAAGACCTACTTTAGTGCACAATCTCTTAGATTTAAAGGCCCATCAATGAATTTTGAATCTTTATTCAGGCTTCTTATTTATATTTTGGTACACCTGTTGATTAGGTGATTGTATCCTCTAGACCCCAGACTAGTCTTTATATTTGGAATAGCTGAACCCTCTGGAATTTAATTTCAGTGTTGAAGAGACCCTTGACTTTGTGTTTTTACCAAAAGTGGGTGAAATTCAATTACACAAATCTGAACTCCTCCACGCACTTGCAAGCACTTGAAATGAAGTGTTCTGATTTTGCCACAGATCTCATTGTTACAATGACTTGAGAATTTTTCTTTTATGGCTATTCATATAAACGAATGTTTCACAAGAACGGTGCATTCAAGAATTTGATTTTATGTCTTGATAAATTCATAGAAACAATATAAAAAAGTTATTAAGTTTTTTTTTAAATTGTCTTTTCCATGGACAGAGCTACCATCTCTAAAGTTTAATGTAACACCACTACAGCTTAATGTACCCTGAGATGAGCAAGTACAATTCAGCTTGAAATACATCTTTCCAGCATCCAGTATTTCAAGCATGAAATATGATTTCAGAAATTGTAGCTGCTTCCTATTGGTTATGTGTTAAGTAAAAAGAAACTGAAAATTAAGGAATTCCTTCATTTTGAAGGGATGTTCACATTTAAAATCTATAAAGAAGGAGGCTTGTTTTTATGATGCATTTCTTCACTACAAATAGTCTCTATTGGTATGGTTTTCTGCTGGGAAAAAAAAAAGTATGTAAAATAGTGAATGAATAACATTGGTAAGGCAGTGGTAATGCATTCATTTTAAATTTAAAGTAGTCTGTAGATTGTAGAGACAGAATATAGATGAATTCAATTTTTACTTTCAGATTTAAATAACTGTTCAACTCATGTATCTAAGTTTGCTATTACTTTCTAGCAGATAGTAAAATAGGAAAATTGCAGGAGCCTGTTTCCTTCAGTTCCCTATGTTCCTTTTGAAATTTCAGATCTAAATAATTAACATATGTATGAGTTTTAAAAATAGTCTAAAACAAAGACAGGATGGGATTCATTTATATAATAATCACAGTAATTCGTAGTACTACTTAATTTGTAGTACTACTCATGATATAAAAATCTAGTCAGATTTGTCACAGGCTAATTTTCATTCCTCCAACAGCATTTTAAAAACTCACACATAATCACAGAATCCCAAGGGTTGGAAGGGACCTCAAAAGATTATCTCGTCCAACTCCTCCATCTTCTTGGCTTAGGGGAGAAAAAAAATCACCTTTTTCTTTGTTTTTAAAACAGTAATATCCTTCATTGTTTTCACAAATAAATACAGTACATATCAAAGAACATAGGATTAAAGTATTAGAAAAAATCTGATTAATCTTGATTTTTTTTTTAGAGCATATTTTCTACAGTGTGCTACTGAAAAGTTGTATCCCTCCTTTCTTTCTAGGCACATGAATTATTTTTCTCAGTGTTTTCTGTTCATGGAAATAGGAACACATGTTTTTTTACTCAGATACTTCAGCAATTACTGATGGTTAGAGAAAATTTCCAAACCATTAATTATGTCCTGCAGATATGGGATAGTCATCAGTGTTACAGTCAGTATCTGGGCTAAAGGCAACAGGTGAGCCTTAAACCTGTATAGCTGAAACACAGACCTGGATTTAGCTTGGTGGAATAGGAACAGGACCCTCATTTTAACACTAGCTACAACATGAGATGAACCTTACAATCTCCAGAGAACACTAGGTATATCTTACATACTGCTGCTGCAGCACCAAAGAAGCGATTACATATTTAACCAAGACAGCCCTTAACAATCTGCTTAATTTTTAAGAGCTTAGATTCATTTTTTTAAGAGCCAGAGGTTTAAATTAAACAGTGTGCTAAAGCAGACCTAGGAAATTGATGTGTTTTTTTTTTTATTTTGAAGTGAAGCATATGTTTGAATAAACTAATGGACTAAAGAGTGATGAGGGAGAATTTCTTCCCATTTCAAATTCTTGGGGAAAAAGATACCTTCTAGATTTTCTGTTTGATATCTCTGAAACTGTATTACTTGTCTGTGTAAAGCATTTCAGCAAAGACAAAGGGAGCTATGTGAAATAATAACATAGCATGGTTTCTCCCCCCCTTTTTTTTTTACCTTCTATATTTCTTTCTGTCTGCCCTTAACAGAGACCCAAAAAACCACTGATTTTTTTTTCTTTAGACCTTCATTAAGCTACAGTGAGATTTTTTTCAACTTAAACCTGCAATTACTGAAACTGACCTTTGATATTTTTTCACTCAGTTTTATAATCCATACAAAAGTCTGTAGGTCTGTGCTTATTTCACAGGTGCCTCTCCTGAAAGTCTTAATTATGTTATTTTCCTATTCCAATGAAGTATTTTAAGCTTTCATAACATTAAAAAATGTTAAGGGACTATTTTCAGATGTCACTACGACCTTTAAAAATACCTAATCTAGCTGTTCAGAAGCTTTATAACTCATGGGCCTATTTTAAATGGAGAGTGGGAGGATAATCAAAGAAAGTCATTTTGTACTGAATAAAAAGAGAAGTGCACTAGTTCTACTTTCGTAAGCACACTTCCTATAGAAATTTGTCCTTCAGTACAATTGAATACCACAAAATACTGTGGTACCACAATACCACTTAAGTGTACTTCAAGGTGGCTTTGTTTGAGGTTAGTCACCCATTTTAAAATTCCTTCCCATCAGGATTTTTTTTCTTTGGAGTTATCTTCATTATCCACCCACATGCTTCCATCTGATACCTTATTTTTCCAATTATGTGAAATATATGGGAGGTCTTAGCATCTTTTCCTGCATGTATGTGTTAAAGGATACCCAAATGTTTAGATAGTGTATGTTGCTTGGACACACGTTTGTGTGTTGCACTCATGGGACCTACACAGCTGTGTGTCACTCACAGACACACGCACAGGTGTTGTGCGTAAAAAATGCTTGTCTCATAGACTTACAATCAGATCAGAACTGGAAGTTTATTTATTTATTAGTAGCATAATTAACTGTCAATTATTGAACCATGCATTCAGGATACGTTTTGGTGGTAAAACAGGTAAATCTCAACACAAGACATGAACAAACAGCTGCAGATTTTGAAATACTTCTTGTAACTAAGCTCCCAGAATTTTAATCACACACATGCATCATGTGTGTGAAACCCATCAGGCCACATGGGTTTCAGGCATATGTATCCCTCTGGGCAGTCCCTACTTGCAGCCCCCTCCTACAGAAGACGTGAGAGCTACAGTGCCCAGGATGCTCCCTGCAACACCTGAGCACATGCAAGTGAGAAACCTCCCTTGAGGTAGCAGCTTGGAGTCCTTCCTGGTCCCCCAACGATCCTTCATTCACTGTGTGCCTGCTTCTTGTGCCTTCCCAAGGAAAGGTGCTCAACCCAGCCTGGGCAAGGTGGTATTATGAATTTTTATGCTGGTACCCACCTCTTCTGGATGTTTTCACTTCCAATTACATGACTAAAGTCCAATTGAGGACCACTGTAGAATCTTACCACTGAGTATGAAGTCTATCTATCCTGTGCGGATTCACAAAGTGTAAGAACAAAAGGAGTCCATTGAAGGTCAAATCCTGGAAGCTATTAGGTTTTGCCTAATTTCTGCTTCTCCAGATTGATTATCCCATGTGGGGAGTGAAGGCTGTAAGATTTGCATGAAGAACAGAAGATTTGCATGAAGAACAGTTTGGGAATGAGCTCTGAGGCCTTGGTGCTTTGACAAGACCTGGGGTGATGAGTCGAAGGCTAGAGGATATAGGGGTCATGAGAGGGTCTGCAGCATTGTGATTGGACTATTTACCTGTAGAGTTTTACAGAGGCAAATGAGATTTAACATTGTATGTATGTGCAAGTTGGGAAAGTACGGAAGAGGGGAATGAAAAAGGCTTGGTTGTTATGAAGTTGGATTTGACTCTCTGCATCAATTTGAGTCTGTGTCATGAAATGCCACAATCCCAGTTTTTAAAAAATACAGCACCCCAAGAAGCGTTTGATTTTGCTGTGAAGATATCAAGGGATGGCAAACTGACATCTCTTCCGAAGTTTTTTTTCTACTATTATGTTAATTTTGTGTATAATCTACATATACTTGCATACATATACAACTACGTATGCAAGTCATTATATATGCATATGTGTGTATATATACATATGCATTCCTCCCTATTTAACAGCATGTACTTGTTTTCTAACTATTCAGCAACCAGCATTAAGTGGTATGTTCTTCAGTACTTGTGCACAGCTTTGTTATTTAGAGCAGCTGTCATACTAAAGCAAGATGTAGATAAGAAATAAAGACAAATATTAAGCTCTCAAAGAAGGTGAGCAATGATCCTTAAACACGCACTACTAAAATGCGAGAGTTTGTGTCTTTAAATTCAGGCTGAAATTTAGTTTGACTGCTGTTCTTAAAGAAGTAAGTAATGTCATCTTAGTTTCTGCTTCAGATTTGTCTAAGACCCTGTGCTGACATATTTCATTTTAATTTGGTATTCTATATCTGCTCTCCTTACTTAGAAGAAACATCAGTCCTCTACATATCCAAACAATTTCTTCAGGTTACCTTAAGGTCAGGACCATAAATATACAGAGGGAAAAGCCATGACCTACATACAGGGCTGGCTCACTGCTGTCAGCTCTGCAAGCACAACTGAATCTTTCAAGACTGAGTCATGCTTCTCCAGGGTTGAGGACTCAGGGCCTTAACAGAGCTGGGCGTTCTTCCCACAGAGACTAAGAGGAGGAGTGACACAGAAAGGGGGAGGAGTAGAGCTGTGGGAGGGAGAAAGGTCCTGGAGAGGCTTATTTCTTTCTTTTGGTGGGTCATCTGAGAGAGGGAGACAGTGACTGTTTCTGTGGGATATCACTAACTCTTACATCAGCTCTAGAGAGCAATAGCTATCCTGAGCTTGGGAACACTGCAGCCCTATATTTTCGTATACATCATAGCCTGATGATCAAGATGAGTGCTACCTTTGTGTGTGTCTGGAGCTAGCCTTGCTGGCATCTGCACAGCATGCAAATAATCACGAGGCCCACACATCTTACATTTCACAAACAAAATGCAATTGGTCTTTTTAACTTCATTTCATAGAATTATAGAATGGTTTGGGTTGGAAGGGACCTTGAAGGTCAAGAGACACCTTCCACTAGACCAGGTTGCTCAAAGCCCTATTTAACCCAGCCTTTTTTTCTATTGTAAGAAGGGAAAGTTAAAGCAAAATATTTCCTGAGGAGGTGATTATGCTATTTTGGTGGCAGATTCTAGTTAAGATGAAATAAGCCTTTTCGTTTTCCACAGCTGTAGCTTTAAAAGTGACCATAACTGGATTTGAAACCCAAAGTAAAAAATAGATTTACTGTTTTTAAAAAAAAAAATCTTTAGGATGAAAAATTAATAAACTTATTAAATGTTTTAAAGACATTAAATAATCATAAATGCAGAATTACTATCGGTCTTTTGAAATTATCCAATTTGTAGCAAACAAACTCTTATGTTGCAAAGTGAAAAAATATTATGCTTCAACTCAAAACCATAGAATATATTTTCAGGGCCAGATGCCAACTGGAGATCATGAAACAATGGGCAAAAACTGAACAAGGAGGGGTTCATAATTTAAAAATAGTGTGAAAAGTGAAAACTTCTTGCCCTGAAGGAAAACTAAGCAGTGGATCAGCTTGCCCAGAAAGGTTATGGGATCCCCACCTTTGGAATGTGGATGAAACCTTGAGCAACCTCCTTTAACCCCGTAGCTGACCCCACTTTGAGAAGGTAGTTATAGTCCTCCCAAGGTCCTTGCCCACCTGAGTGATCTCATGATCCTATGAATTCATGCCTGTATTTTACAGCCTATGCCAATAAGTATTTTATTTGTATCTATGGTGCAATGTATACAAATTGGCAATAAATATGAAGTTGAAAGAGTGTGAAACTGGTTATTTTAAATTATAATTTTAACTGTTTCTGCCTCAAAGGACCTGAAATGTGGATAAAATGTAGGCCAGATTTTCCAAACATAAATAAGAATAGAGATTCCAACAGTTTTCATGTGTTCTAAAGGAGGTAATTTCCTGGAAGAGAAATCCATTTGGTTTGCTAAGTGCATAGAAACCACCTCCATTTTTTAAAGTCATATACTGTAAAGCAGAGACTGGGAATATGCTAGGGACGGGTATCCTATGTATTTACTTTGTGTTTATACTCTGCATGAGTCTGCCTTAGTCAACTTTCGTAATCAGGGTAGAACTTTAGTCTAAATCAGGCCATTCTAATAATCATGTTTTAAGGAATGAGTCATGATCCTGAAGGAATCTCAGATTTTGCAACACACAGGCTGAAAAATACCAGTAGCAAGGGTGTTGTGACTCAACAGTAAGTTTCTTTGAGTTTGCTTACTTTCATTCTGAATCTATAATGGACAGAATCAAGGTCAGAGTATTCAGTGTTCCCAGGCTCATTATTCGAAATCCAAAACTGAGTGCATACTTGCTCAAATTCCAACATATTTGGACTTAATTCCTTATAGTAGATTAAACCTAAGTAAGCTTTATGGCATGCAAGAGTATCAAAGGTGAATCCATTCATTTAAAGTTATCCCAGCTGCTCCAGCCAATGAGCCGGCTTCAGTTGGAGCTCGGCTCAGATGCCTCTATACAAATGCCCGTAGCATGGGGAACAAACAAGAGGAATTAGAGATGTGTGCACATCTACCTGATGATATAACAGGCATCACAGAAACATGGTGGGATGGCCCCTATGACTGGAGTGTTGGAATGGAAGGTTACACGCTCTTTAGATAAGACAGGCCTGGCAGGCGGGGAGCGGCAGTTGCCCTTTATGTTAGGGATAGGCTGGAGAGTATGGAACTCTGTCTGGGGACAGGTGAGCAGTTAACAGAGAGTTTGTGGGTCAGGGTTAAAGGGAATATAGCTATGGGAGACATTACTGTGGGGATCTGTTACAGACCGCCTGATCAAGGAGAACCTGCAGATGAAGCACTCCACAGACAGATAGGAAAAGCCTCAGGCTCACAGGCCCTTGTTCTCATGGGTGACTTCAACCACCCTGACATCTGTTGGAAGGACAGTACGGCCCGGCACAAGCAATCCAGAAGGTTCCTTGATTGTGTAGAAGACAACTTCCTTCTGCAAGTAATGAAAGAGCCGACAAGGAGAGGCGCCACGCTTGACCTCGTGCTCACCAACAGGGAAGAGCTCGTAGGAAATGTGGTGCTCCAGGGCAGCCTTGGATGCAGCGATCACAAGATGGTTGAATTTGAGATCCTCAGAACAGTGAGAAGAGCGTGCAGCAAGCTCACTGCCCTGGACTTCAAAAGAGCAGACTTTGGCCTCTTCAGGAACCTTCTTAGGATATAGCCCTAGAGGGCAGGGGGGCCAAAGTCTCTTGGTTGGTATTCAAGGATCACCTGCTACAAGCTCAGGAGTGTTGCATCCCAACCAGAAGGAAGTGCAGCAGGAGGGCCAGGAGACCTCCTTGGATGGATAAGGAGCTGCTGAGGAAAATTCAATTGAAAAAAGAGGCTTATAATAAGTGGAAGCAAGGGCAGGTGGCATGGGAAGAGTACAGGGATGTTGTCCAGGAAGCTAGGGACCAGGTTAGGAAAGCTAAGGCCCAGTTAGAATTAAACTTAGCTAGAGGTATTAAAGATAACAGGAAGGGATTCTACAAGTACATAGCAAATACAAAACAGACTAAGGAGAATGTAGGCCCCCTCAGGAAGCACTCAGGAGAACTGGCTACACAGGATTTGGAGAAGGCTGAGGTTCTGAATGACTTCTTTGCCACAGTCTTCACTGGCAAAGGCTCTGACCACACCACCTAAGTCTTTGAAAGTAGACAAACGGACTGTTAGAATGAAGACCTTGTGCCCACTGTAGGACAGGAACTGGTTAGAGACCATCTAAAAATCTGAATGTGCACAAGTCCATGGGTCCTGATGAGATCCATCCGCGGTTCCTGAAGGAGCTGGCAAATGAAGTTCCGAAGCCGCTGGCCATCATATTTGAGAAATCATGGCAGTCAGGTGAAGTTCCTGATGACTGGAAAAAGGGAAATATAACCCCCATTTTCAAGAAGGGGAAAATGGATGACCCGGGGCATTACAGACCAGTCAGTCTCACCTCTGTGCCTGGCAAAATCTTGGAGCAGATTCTCCTGGAAGGCATGCTAAGGCACATGAAAATCAACAAGGTGCTTGGTGACAGCCAGCATGGCTTCACTAAGGGGAAATCCTGCCTGACCAATATGGTAGCCCTCTCGGATGGGGCTACAGAACAGATGGAAAAGGGCAGAGCAGTTGATGTCATCTACTTGGACTTGTGCAAAGCATTCGACACTATACCACATGGCATCCTTGTCTCTAAATTGGAGAGACATCAATTTGATGGATGGACCACTCGGTGGATAAAGAACTGTCTGGATGGCCGCACTCAAAGAAGTGTGGTCAATGGCTCAATGTCCAGCTGGAGACCAGTAACGAGTGGTGTCCCTCAGGGATCGGTGTTGGGACCGGACTTGTTCAACATCTTTGTCGGTGACATGGACAGTGGGACTGAGTGTACCCTCAGCAAGTCTGCTGATGACACCAAGCTGTGTGGTTCGGTTGATATGCTGGCGGGAAGGAATGCCATCCAGAGGGACCTTGACACGCTTGTGAGGTGGGCTGATGCCGACCTCATGAAGTTTAACCATGCCAAGTGCAAGGTCCTACACCTGGGTCGGAGCAATCCCAAGTACAGCTACAGGTTGGGTAGAGAAGAAATTCAGAGCAGCCCTGAGGAGAAGGACTTGGGGGTTCTGGTTGATGAGAAAATGAACATGAGCCAGCAGTGTTCACTCGCAGCCCAGAAAGTCAACTGTATCCTGGGCTGCATCAAAAGGAGCATGACCAGCAGGTCGAAGGAGGTCATCCTGCCCCTCTACTCTGCTCTCATGAGACTTCACTTGGAGTATTGTGTGCAGTTCTGGTGTCCTCAACATAAAAAGGACATGGAACTGTTGGAACAAGTCCAGAGGAGGGCCACGAGGATGATCAGGGGACTGGAGCACCTCCCGTATGAAGACAGGCTGAGGAAGTCGGGGCTGTTCAGCCTGGAGAAGAGAAGACTGTGTGGAGACCACCTAGCAGCCTTCCAGTATCTGAAGGGAGGCTATAGGGATGCTGGGGAGGGACTGTTCATTAGGGACTGTAGTGATAGGACAAGGGGTAACGGGTTCAAACTTGAACAGGGGAAGTTTAGGTTGTATATAAGGAAGAAATTCTTTCCTGTTAGGGGGGTGAGGCACTGGAATGTGTTGCCCAGGGAGGTTGTGAATGCTCCATTTTTGGTTCTGTTCAAGGCCAGGTTGGACAGAGCCTCGGGTGACATGGTTTAGAGTGAAGTGTCCCTGCCCATGACAGGGGGGTTGGAGCTAGATGATCTTAAGGTCCTTTCCAACCCTAATTATTCTATGATTCTATGATTCTACAGAACAATGGCTGTGATATATGGGGAACAGGAAGATTAAAAAGTCAACCCTCTAAAAAAAAAGAATGTGTTAAAATTCAGTTCTTTTAGTTTTAGCCTGACAGCTGCTGAGAAAAATCTTCACCCGAAGGGAGAAGTTTGTTGCATCCTCTAGTTTTAATACTCTAAGCATCAACTGTAGTGTTTGGATGCTATTGGATTACCGGTATTGTGATGGTTCACACATTGGTCATTGTGACAGGAGAATAAAGGGAAAAAATTCTCAACACAGGCAGTACAAGTGGTAAACTGCAAAATTAATATTGCATAGTAATGAAACATGTTCTCCAAAGCTAAAAAAGCAGACTTTGTTAGAGCTAGGTTTATACTAGATATGTCAACTAACTTTCATCTGTGAAGATGCTAAACAAAGCTTTCTTTTCCTTAGATACTGCTATCACTTCTGCCTTTCTTATATGCACTGATTTTCTTAAAGGCTTTGACTCAAAAAGCCATTGTTTTATTCGTGAAATATTTTATATAATTACTTGGGAGTGATGATAATGAGACTCACAGACCTATTTTAAAGCATCAGCAGTGCAGGAGCTTTTCGGTACTGCAATGCAGAAACCAAGCCAGCAACGAACTAGATGATAGTCTTTAAAAAGAAAAAAACCCAACTTAATCAGTAAAGATATTTACAATTCAACCCTTCAAGAGGTTTACTCCTTTTTGTTGTTGTTTATGCTTGTTTTTGTTTTTTGTTGTTGTTGTTGTTGTTTGGTCGTATTTTTTATTTGGGGGGGGGGGGGGGGGGGCGGGCAGGGAGGTTGTTTCCTTTCTCTTCGTTTGGTTTTCCATCCAGACTGTTCATCTGAAGTATATACAAAATAATAAGCAGATAAGGGTTAGTTTTTTGGTTAATGTGTATCACTTTAGGTTCTTTTCTCTTCAACAAGGAGACAAGTAGCTTATTCAGGCTGGAAATGTAGATTAGATTTTTGCTCTGACATTTGTATCCCAAATGTAGACTGTACATGGTTTTCTATGAAGGCAACTTACTCAGATGTCTATATTTTTCAATTACAGCTGTAAGCATGTGTTGAATATATTGAACATACTTCCTTTATAGGGGTTGTTTTGTTAAATTCTGCTAGTCTTATTAATCTTTAGGTTGTTAGATATATCTTTCTTTCAGGAACTGACTACTTTCCTAGAAGGAAAAAAAGCTCTGGACAAAAATAGAATATTGAAGAGGAACAAATCACATGAGCATGCCACATGCCTGAATTATTTGCACAAAATGCTAACAATACATTCAATCTTGGATAACATTTTGAACTTGTCTTCAAGAAAAATCTTAAGACTAATTTGAGCTCTGGGGATTTGCAGATCTTCAGTGTAGTGGTTAGGATTATGGAATATGTCAATAGAGTCAAGGATAAGATTTTCCTTAAATTGAACTGAATGCATGAGTTAATTTTATCTGTCTTAACATGTTTCATCTGCTGTTTAGGAAAAAGTGAGGGGTCTTCCAAAGCATCATTTGGGTTCTGACTTAAACAGGGTAAGTTCAGGTTAGATATAAGGAAGAAGTTCTTTCCTGTAAGGGTGGTGAGGCACTGGAATGAGTTGCCCAGGGAAGCTGTGAATGCTCCACCCCGGCGGTGTTCAAGGTCAGGTTGGACAGAGCCTTGGGTGACATGGTTTAGTGGGAGGTGTGCCTGCCCATGGCGGGGGTTGGAACTGAATGATCTTAAGGTCCTTTCCAACCCTAACTATTCTATGATTCTGTGATTCTATGATCTGGAGAGGTAGGATGAACTGCTGTGCATAGAGTTTCTTGCATCTTCCAAAGCACCCAGATGAAACATAGCTTAAACCAGACACCTAATTTAAGGTGATTGGAGCTAAATGAAATGACCCTGACAGTAAGGTTTCTATTCTCTGAAGAACTTCCGAAAATTCTGCTGAAAACATGAAAGGATTTAATGCTTTCCATTGTATTTTGTAGCTCATCTAACAAAAACATCCGTATGATGTTAAAATAAGATATGTTTCATGCTGTTTTTAAAGGTGGAAACAAGCTTTAATGTTTTAGGTATACCTGGGAAATGAGTAGCGTAGAAACATGGGGCTTCTTGGGTTGACTCCAAAGCCTTATTCTGTCTAAGGAGCGGATTCCAGTCAGAAACCAATTTCACTGTTACTCTCATGGACTTCCTGCTCATAAAGCTGCACAGCAAAACTCACAATATCATACCATATGTCTTCACAAACCTGAATGTTAATCTGCAAATTATGTATATAAATGCTACACCAGCTGACAAATGCACACTGTGTTTATGATTTGTTGCCTAATCAAAGGGAGGCAGGGATCACTGCAGGGTGTCACCATCTTTGCACTTGGAAATTCAGAGACAGATTTTGTTGAATATGTACAGTGCCATAAAATCATGGTGGGGCTTAGAACACATGATGGTCTTTTTGGTCCTCTATTCAGCAACTATTCATGTCTTTATCAACCTAGAGAGGGGACAACAAAGGAACCCTTCTGCACCTTTCATAGAAGATGATTCACTGTATGCAGAGATGATTCACTTGAGCTAAAGACCTACACAGTACCAGCAAGATTTGCAGAATCCGGCCTGAAAAAGTTGATTTTGCTCAGCAGAGAAATGAATAGTGAGTCTTATGTCTGCAGCTATTTGGAAACACTTGCATTTCTGTGCCACAAATATCTTCATTAAAGATTAATCATATCTTGTAGCAAAACTGCAGGTCTCTGGCTCTTATCACAGGAGAATTTCCCAGTGGCATTAAAGGAAATTGTGCTGTAAATGCATGCATAATCTCTAGGACATATTCTTCAAGCCCTTTTAGTTATTTTACAACTTGACATTTTCAAATCCTAAAGCTGGTTTCTATCTTTAATGTACAAACATGCTTATGCTTTTAAATTTCTGGAAATAAGTCATTTAGTATAAATCCACTTAATAGGAAAGAAAGTATATGCACACTGCAAATTATTTAACTCTACCTATACTATTTTATTTGCAATCATTAGTTATATCCTTCCTGAATCTACTGAGGTCAGTGGAATGAATGCTGTTGCCTTCAAAGGACTGCAACTAAACAAATACAGAATAATACAGAAGATACTGATAAACATACTCAAATCCTTTGAATCCTGTAAGAGGACTTCTCAGTAAAGAATTCTGCAAGAGGTAAAATCTCTATACGAATCACCTTTACCTTCACGATGTGAAGATGCTTTACCTCCTCCCCATATTTATAACTTTCTCTCTTCACTTATCCACTACTCTATTCCATGGCTTTGGTTCTGCAAGAACATAGCTGCCACAGTACTGCTTATGTTATAGTAAGAGACCCAATAGTGACTGTGAGTAAGAGGCTGATGAACAGTTTTGGAAGGTATATGTCTTAAGTCAGATCATGCAATTTACATACCTCAACTTGGTTTTACCACTCAGGAGTATGTAGGAAAGAGGAGGTTCTCCTGAAGAGCAGATTGCGATACCCTGGAAGTGACCTACCTTCTCCTGAGTATGGACACTGGCACCTACTGTTTTTGGGGGTACATAATACTCATAAAACTTGGAAATGAACCGTATGAGTTGTGTCAAAGACAGAGATTTAAATAGGTGAATTACTTTAATCTTATTATTTCTGTATTTCAGATGTCAGTAATATTACTACCAGATGCTTAAAGATACAGCCCAAGAGCCTCCATTTTTCAGTGCCTTGTTGTAATGGGCAGTTGTCTGAGGCAGACAACTCACTGCTGAGAATTGTATTGTAATAGACCCCAAGGTGTGTTGATATGCACAGGGTTAAATTAGGTACAGAACACTATTTGCTTTAAATAATATTTTTCAATATTACTTTATGAATAATGTTTACAGCAAGACACAATCCTATTTGAACCTTCACTAATTAATAACTTGGGAGTAATTAAATATTTTAATGAGACAATCAACTGCTATCTGCAGAATATACACAGATGGCAAGGCAGTAAGAAGAAGAGGTATGAAAAAAGTATTATTGTGTAGCCATGGAAACAACGTCTCTCTGTTTCTCCCTTCTTTCTGCCTTTGAGGTTCACCAATGATGCACATCATTAGGGTGTCTGCATCTCCTGACAATGGCAACTTTGCAGTGTCAGTCAGTGAATCTTTGCATCCATTCACACTGTCAACACTAAGTGATAGAAAGCCTGGAGAAGATGGGAAGTGCATACCAAACAGGCTTCCACACTCTGACAGTCTAGTCACGTACTCTTATGCAACTGCCAATTTTGAGGTTCAATTCAATGAAGAACAAAATGAAACAAGCCTGACTAGACTTTGTCTGTTAGTATGACTTCTAAAGTTAATTTCAGTGCTCATGTAAGTTAAAAAGCTGAGAAATAAGACTTGACTGTGTAGGAACATAGGTGAGCACAGCACGCAAATGGAATAAGGCCATGGTTCAGCTCTGATTAGAAGTTTTGTTAATCCACTGCAATCAGACCTTAGTACAGGCATTTAATTGTGCTAAACTGTATGATGATATGTTTTTGAACTGGTAGCAAGAAAGAAAATGCTAAAACCCTTGAATGTCAGTTATATTCACACACAGTCCTTCCCATGTGTACTAAGAGCTTTTATTTATGCCTTGCAAAAAAACCCATAAGAAGCTGAAGCAGAAAAAAAAATGTGTGAGGAAAAATAGAATAGAAAATCAGTTTAAAAGCACTGAAAGAAATTTCAGCCTGAGTTCCATTGTTACCTTTTTTTTTTTCTCAGTTTCTGCGGTAATTAAACCACTTCTAAATGCCTTAAGTTATTTGTGGTTGGAGATTCAAGAAGCAGGTGGAAAGGCATGAATTCATGGATTTTCCAAGCAGAAAAGAATAAATAGCATACTTATTACCACAAATTTATGCTTCTTAAACATTTTATTCCTAAAGAAATGTGAGACACAAATGATGGTATCATAAAAGAAAAGCATCAATTAGAGTAGTAGTTATCAGCTATTCATAGAAGAAAAGGAGTGACTTGCAGCTTAAATTACCCAGGCAAATACAGAAGTCCATGCCCTTCTTGGACTGTATATTCTACTTATGTCATACATAAGAAAAACATGCTTTCTGCAGAACTTGTCTCCATATCTTCCTGTCTGGATAGGAGACAGTCCCCTTAGGAATGGATTGTTTCTAAGGGGAGTGTTCCTTCCACCTCAGACCCAAGAGGATGATGATGAGAAAATGTCTGAGTCACTGTCTGCTTCTTGGTCACCTTCTGTGTCAGAATGAAAGCACACGGCCTAACAACCCCCAAAACACCGATTTATCCCACACCATAAACCTAAATAAGGCATGGGATACTACTCTTAGATGAGGCTACTCTGCATTTCTGACCTAATGAGTCATGGGTCAGTATTTTCTCCTGGACAAAGGCCAGTGTGAAAAGTACGTGCTATGGATCTTAAAGGACAAGCCATGATCCAGAAGCAGGTCCTGTCAGGCAATGACAGCAAGCAATTCCATGGATATGGAGTGCACACTGCTGCTGAGCTTGACATGTTGCATGTTCTGGTATGATCAGTGATGTTTGCCTAAGCAGACCCTGCTGACTCTCCTCTAGGGATTTAGTTTACAAAACAGGAAAGCAATTCACATGGAGCTGAACCCAACCAAACATTTAAGGGGTCATCATGTAGCTCACAAGGGGATCTCTGCAACTAGACTTTGCTGTGGAGCTCTGAGATTGGGTCAAAATACAAGAACTAGCAGACAAACTGCTTGTGAGCATGTATTCCCATCCAAAGGAACTTTTGTTGTTCTCCTAGTCTGAAAATAAACTAAAGTCTCATGCAAGCTTCTAGTCAACCAGTAGTTTAACACCTGTGCATTTTCTTAAGCATATTTGTTAAAATAGAAGACAAACAAATCCAACAAATAAAAGTTGGCTGTTACATACATAGAATCACAGAATCAAGAATCATAGAATAGTTAGGGTTGGAAAGGACCTTAAGATCATCTAGTTCCAACCCCCCTGCCATGGGCAGGGACACCTCACACAAAACCATGTCACTCAAGGCTCTGTCCAACCTGGCCTTGAACACTGCCAGGGATGGAGCATTCACAACTTCCCTGGGCAACCCAGTCCAGTGCCTCACCACCCTTACAGTAAAGAACTTCTTCCTTATATCCAATCTAAACTTCCCCGGTTTAAGTTTGAACCTGTTACTCCTTGTCCTATCACTACAGTTGCTAATGAAGAGTCCCTCCCCAGCATCCCTATACCGCCCCCCTTCAGATACTTACCAACCAGTATTCCAGATCCTTATATTTCCTTTGGGATCTGGAGCTTATTTGATGTCTAGGTGATAGGATGAATGCAGGAGCTGCCACTGTCTCCCATGGCTATGGAAGGAGTCTTAACATTTATCTCAAACTAAGCTGACACACTTCTAGCCAGTGATAAAGGCTGCAAGGGGTCAGTCTCTCTTTCTGGATGGTCACGCAATCATGGGGTTCATAGATTTGAGTGAACATACTTAGGTATGCTTAGCTCTATAGTCAACACACCATTCATTCACCAGTCACAAAAATGTCTACATTAACTGCTGTTATACCTAGGATCTCTAAGCAAAATATATAGAACTTAGGGAAATAAAATGGCAGCATTATTTATCTAGCCTTTCCTTTTAATTTCTGGATTAGGGGCATTGCTGTTTGTCACACGACAAATATCACCTTTGGTGTCACCACTGGTCCTCGGAAGATGTTTCTCCATTTATTGATCAGTGTAGGATTTTTTGTTCTTCAAGAGATCCATACAGCTCAGAGTGGATCCTTTGTACCCTTTGGGCACTCTATTGGTTGTTCCAGTAGATGATGTCCTGTGAGGCCTTCGCAGAGGCTCAGTTTATAGAGATGTGACACTGTTATGTGGGAAATACATTGTTGCCCGGAAAATTTGAATTACATGTAATATATAATTGTGTGTAATAGGTTTAAGAATTGGATTTTGCTGAATTTTAGCTCTCAAAATACACTGAACTTGTTTGGTTTCCCTCATTGTTTTCTGATTCTTCAAAGTTCTATTGAATGTCCAATTCAATGCTAAAGTTTCTTAGCTGCCCTTATAATTGATCCTCTGGGTCCCGTCATGCAGACCCTTGTAAACACATGCATTCACATTTGAAAAGGTGGGGACTAATTGTCCAATATGTAATGGGAATGGGAAAGGGAAGGAAGTTTCTTTGCCACATCTACCATTCATAAACCTGAGACAAAATGGATTAAATAGTTTAATTTTAGTTTCAACACACAATTATATATATAAAGGCAACAGTTTTCTGAAATGCACGATATCTGGATGTGACAAGAACTCCAGGACTATGAATATTCTCCATGTCATGAAGATACAATAGTGAAGTTAAAAGGAGGAGGAGGAATGTAACAGTAAAACATAATAGAATCATAGAATAGTTAGGGTTGCAAAGGACCTTAAGATCATCAACTTTCAACCCCCCTGCCATGGGCAGGGACACCTCACACAAAACCATGTCACCCAAGGCTCTGTCCAACTTGGTCTTGAACACTGCCAGGGATGGAGCATTCACAACCTCCCTGGACAACCCATTCCAGTGCCTCACCACCCTCACAGGAAAGAATTTCCTCCTTATATACAACCTAAACTTTCCCTGTTTAAGTTTGAACCCATTACCCCTTGTCCTATCACTACAGTCCCTAATGAGCAATCCCTCCCCAGCATCCCTATAGGCCCCCTTCAGCTACTGGAAGGCTGCTATGAGGTCTCCATGCAGCCTTCTCTTCTCCAGGCTGAGCAGCCCCAACTTTCTCAGCCTGTCTTCATACGGGAGGTGCTCCAGTCCCCTGATCATCCTCGTGGCCCTTCTCTGGACTTGTTCCAACAGTTCCTTTTTGCAGTCGTCAGGAACTTCACCTGACTGCCATGATTTCTCAAATATGATGGCCAGCGGCTTCGCAACTTCATTTGCCAGCTCCTTCAGGAACCGCGGATGGATCTCATCAGGACCCATGGACTTGCGCGCGTTCAGATTTTTAGATGGTCTCTAACCAGTTCCTCTCCTACAGTGGGCACAAGGTCTTCATTCTCACAGTCCGTTTGTCTACTTTCAAAGACTTGGGTGGTGTGGTCAGAGCCTTTGCCAGTGAAGACCGAGGCAAAGAAGTCATTCAGAACCTCAGCCTTCTCCAAATCCTGTGTAGCCAGTTCTCCTGAGTGCTTCCTGAGGGGGCCTACATTCTCCTTAGTCTGTTTTTTATTTGCTATGTACTTGTAGAATCCCTTCCTGTTATCTTTAATACCTCTAGCTAAGTTTAATTCTAACTGGGCCTTAGCTTTCCTAACCTGGTCCCTAGCTTCCCGGACAACATCCCTGTACTCTTCCCATGCCACCTGCCCTTGCTTCCACTTATTATAAGCCTCTTTTTTCAACCGAATTTTCCTCAGCAGCTCCTTATCCATCCAAGGAGGTCTCCTGGCCCTCCTGCTGCACTTCCTTCTGGTTGGGATGCAACACTCCTGAGCTTGTAGCAGGTGATCCTGCAACCAAGAGTCTTGGGCCCCCCTGCCTTCTAGGGCTATATCCCATGGAACCTTCCTAAGCAGGTTCCTGAAGAGGCCAAGGTCTGCTCTTTTGAAGTCCAGGGCAGTGAGCTTGCTGCACACTCTTCTCACTGTCCTGAGGATCTCAAATTCGACCATCTCATGATCGCTGCATCCAAGGCTGCCCTGGAGCGTCACATTTCCTACGAGCTCTTCCCTGTTGGTGAGCACGAGGTCAAGCGTGGCGCCTCTCCTTGTCGGCTCTTTCATTACTTGCAGAAGGAAGTTGTCTTCTACACAATCAAGGAACCTTCTGGATTGCTTGTGCCGGGCCGTACTGTCCTTCCAACAGATGTCAGGGTGGTTGAAGTCACCCATGAGAACAAGGGCCTGTGAGCCTGAGGCTTTTCCTATCTGTCTGTGGAGTGCTTCATCTGCAGGTTCTCCTTGATCAGGCGGTCTGTAACAGATCCCCACAGTAATGTCTCCCATAGCTATATTCCTTTTAACCCTGACCCACAAACTCTCTGTTAACTGCTCACCTGTCCCCAGACAGAGTTCCATACTCTCCAGCCTATCCCTAACATAAAGGGCAACTCCCGCTCCCCGCCTGCCAGGCCGGTCTTATCTAAAGAGCGTGTAACCTTCCATTCCAACACTCCAGTCATAGGGGCCATCCCACCATGTTTCTGCGATGCCTGTTATATCATACCCCGTAGATGTGCACACATCTCTAATTCCTCTTGTTTGTTCCCCATGCTACGGGCATTTGTATAGAGGCATCTGAGCCGAGCTCCAACTGAAGCCGGCTCATTGGCTGGAGCAGCTGGAATATCTCTACATTGCTCCGAGCATTTATTATAGGTGCTGGCAACTGACTGTGTGTGTTGGGATGGAATGATGCCCCCCTCGCCCAACACATCTAGTTTAAAGCCTCCTTGACCAGCTTGGCAAGCCTCCTACCAAAACTGCTCTTCCTCTTCTTTATCGGACCAGCTCCACCAGCCCCCAGTAGATCTGGCCTACAGACTGGGGTCCCGTGTTCAAGACACCCAAACCCCTGGCTATGACACTAGCCTTTTAACCGTTTATTAACCTGGCCAGTCCTCCTAGCCTTTTTTAGGTCCTCCCCTGTATCCTGGAGAACTGACGAAAAGACAATCTGAGCTCCAGAGCCCCTAACCACCTTTCCCAGGGCTCTGTAGTCCTTCCTTATGTTCCCGAGGCTACTACTATCTATATCCCAGCACCCAGATGTATTACCAGGAGTGGGTAATAGTCCGTGGGACTTACTAGAGCAGGCAGCCTCTCTGCCACATCCCTGATCCATGCCCCGGTAGGCAACACACCTCCCTTGAGACGGGGTCTGCCCGGCAGACAAGTGCTTCTGTCCCTTTCAGTGTAGAGTCCCCTACTACTATGACCCGCCGCTTTCCCCTAGCAGTACTATTAGAGATCAATCGGTTGTTTCTGGTGGGAGTGCGTTACCTCATTAGCCCCCTGCAGGACAGCAAAGCGGTTCTGAGTGGGGACAACAGATTTAGGGGGAAGCTCCTTGCTTTGGGT
This sequence comes from Pezoporus wallicus, assembly GCF_028554395.1. Classification (NCBI taxonomy): domain Eukaryota; kingdom Metazoa; phylum Chordata; class Aves; order Psittaciformes; family Psittacidae; genus Pezoporus; species Pezoporus wallicus. The sequence goes on from NW_026642654.1 coordinate 2,010,408, forward strand.
TGTCCTTTTCCTCCTTTTTTTTTGTTGTTTTTTTTTTTGTCACTAATTCACAGCTTCCCAGGTTAACGGCCTCCTTCTTTCCTTCATGAGCTACAGGGGAGGCTCGAGGCCCCTGCACAGTTTGGGCCAGGAGCAAGCATTCCTGCTTCCTCTCAGCTTCCCTGACATCTCGCAGTCTATTAACAACATCCCGCAGCTCAGCCACCTGCTGCAGGAGGACCCCCACCAGGGAGCACCGAGTGCAGCCCTGCCCATTGTGCACCCTCCCCTCACGAGACCAGTGCAGGCACTCTCCTCTCTACACTCCGAGCTCTGCCCTGCAGCCTCCCCTCTCACCGGCTCTGTCTGGGTGCCTACGCTCGCCCCCGCTAGGGCAGCCAAAGCGGAGCTCCCGGACCGGGCCCTGGTCATACGACGAGTGCTTACCATCCCACTCACCTGCCTGCACAAACTGCCTCTACCCGCTCTGTTTGCCGCACTCCTGAGTTATTGTAGCCAATAAAAACCATTGGCAGTGCATCTGGCCAACTCTTCCAAAGATGTGCTTAGACCAGCAGAGAGCATCAGGCAGCTTCTATGACTAGAAAATTTTCAGGTGCTCTATTTTTCTCTTTTAAACACTAGTAATGTAGATTTTCTCTGAGATGGAGTTCAATGCCTATCATCTTTGCAAGTCAATTACTGTTAATTCGATTTCAAATGTGTTGCAGCAGGAAATAAAATCTAGTCCTTCAGGACAGCTAAGAAAAGGCACTAGCCTGTCAACTTCACTAATTTCTTCCTAGAAGGTAAAGAAATACCATTACTACAGAAAAAAAAGAGACAAAGAAATCATGTTGGAAATGGAAGAATGAGTCTGCAGCCCAGAAACACCATATAGAAGCAGTGGAAATAGTTCTTAACATAGATTAGCCTCTTACAGATCACAAGACATTGACACCTAACACAGTTAGTGTATTGCCATAATGTATTGCCATGCTGCTACTCTGCAGCAGACCTTGGTAGGTACTCAAAGTCTTGGGTAAGCTACAACATAGTACATGGAGTCTTGAAATCATTGTCCTCCAATGACAACTCTGAGGAGCTCTTGTGTTTCCTTATGGTTAAAAGTGTGCTATAACTTATGTCTAATGTTGTTTTAAGTTTAAGCTGCTAGTCATTTGACAAAGTCTAAATTTTTCTATGTTTTTATGTAAGTTTTTTTCTGTGATAACTTGTGATTAGCTACCATGTAAAATAAGAATAAAAAATATAGGAAACTTTCAGTTGTATCTTTAGTATCCTAAATAAAATATTTATTTTTAATCATATTACATTCTATAATAAGATGAAGTAAACAGCAGATGTATGATATATGGCCAAAACCTTTGGCCTTATGTCAACGTAAAATTTCAAGGAACGTCTCAGAGTGACATAACATTGTTTTAACAGAAATAAGCTCTCCTGGAACATATTTGTTTCCTAAAAAAATCTATGTTTCCAGGTTTTCTTCATGATCCAAAAGAATTTATGATTTTAAATCTGAGAATTCCCCTGGGGCTGTGCTCTGCTTTTGGAGAATTACAACTCCTGAGTGTTAGCTTTTTCTGATCAGAGATAATGTTTTTGGTTTCTTTGTTCAATAATAGCAAACATTAGGTTACTGAGGCAAATACTATTTTGCAAGTTCAAATTCTGCAATACTTAACCTTTTTCTGCTGAAAAGTACCTAATAGTTTTTCTCCTGTTTTTGGTTTTCCAGAAAGTGGAACAGAAGAGAGATGTGACAAAAGGGATGGCAAATCCAACTTTTACTCACATAACAATGTATAAAATCCTGAAGTTATTAGTAAGTTAAATTTCAGTTGTCTATTGGAACTCTGCATTTTAGGTACAGACTTCAATATTTACCAGATCAGGAACATGAGGAAGAATAACACTGCAGAGCAAATTTTCAGTCTACAGGCTCTGAGCTATTCCTTGGTGGCACATAAATATGCCTGAAATCCTGTGATGTTCTGCATTAAATGAGAATTCTTTTTATATATTTGTAGGAAATTTCACTGGATAGAAATCTGTTTTTTACATAGTTTAGGTACATTTAAATGCTCAGAAGAAAACAACTCAGAGGAAAGAATCACCACACAGGATAAGCAGAAATGGCTTTGCAGAATCACTCTAGTTATTGAGTCTTAACCAACAAATGACAGTCTTGTCCAATCCCTTCCTGATTTGTCACATTGTAGTATCACTTTCCCCTAAAGCAATATTTTCTTTGAGAGGGGTGAGACAAGAAAATGCGATAGTTTCTGAGAAGCAAATATGTTCTGTTCTGAACTGCAGTTGTCAAACCACAGGTGATGGCAGGATGAGATGTCTCCAGGATATCTGATGCATGATCATTTCAGTGCTTGTTGTTTCTACGCAAATCATAAATCAGTCACCTCTGTTTTGGTGTATGTTTGTCCTTTGTCATCTTTCTCAAGAACTTGTTCCAATCTTAAGAAATGAAGCAGTTGATGCCAATGTATGGTGTCTGGTGGGGAGTTACCTAGGGAATGTGGCTGGATCTTGAAAAAAGAGTGCTTTTGCAGGGTGATATGATGCTAGCAATCTCAAGTGAAAAGCTGAAAGATAAATAATGGCTGAAAGTGTGGTACAGGGAGGGAGGGATAACGTGATTCAGAGAATATACTGCACCTGGGTATTGTTGTCTTATGAAAATGCAAACAAGGGATACCAGCTACTAACTATTTGGAGGTCAGCATCAGTGTATAACTGGTTTCATGTAACAGAGCTGAGAAATGAGCCACCATCACCTTACCAGAGTCATGGGATGTCGCTCAGACAGGATGCTCTAAGCTCTCCTACTTTGCTACATGTCTTACTTCACAGGCTGTTTCTGCTTGCAGAAAACAGGAAAGAACCGGCTGCTGCTAAGGTACCCTTGTAGTTGCATTGGATTTATACAGTCAGGATGTCAGCAATGACAAACGGTGGATACCTCATCCCCAGCTCTCACTGAAAATGTAGCTTGGGGTATCATTATTTCAAGGTTCTCTCTGTTCTAGGGCTGAGAGGTGCATGGGCATTTCACTTATTGATACAAATTAATAGCAGTAGATGGGTGACTCCAACAATTCAAAAATCTGTATGCTGCCAAATGACATTGTAATTCATCAAATTATGGGGGAATGGAAAACAGCTGGCCTTCGAATTCCAGCTCACTGGCTCTCCACCAAGGGTGAGACTGTTTCCTAAGGCTTCTGTTATCTTATACATACAGATCTGTATTTACGACAGCACCTTTATTCTCTGATACTATTGATGAGTGAGCTGTGCAAACTGAAGTTATCCATTCATCTAAACAAAACATTGCGGATTTAAAAATCCATGCAGAATGCTCTTTGGCTTTCCTTAGCACTGCTTGATTTCTCAGCCTTGTAACAACAAAGACAGCAATTAACTGAGCGCTGGCACAAGGTTGAAACTCAGTAAGCCCATGGTGTCTCTTAAATTGGTGCTGCTCAGTAACGTACTGCAGGCTGCTGTGAGCTAGGAGCATAGCTGCTTGTATGGTGACGTGGTCCAAAACTAAACTTTCCAGTATGGCTCCTGAACTGCTCATAAGAAGACATGTCATACAGAGTAATTGAAGGGTTGACTACTCAAGGGGTCAGGAAACAAATGAGGTTAGCTAGCATGAAGCTACTAGCACACCAATACCCCATGGTAGCTGCAAGGCAGCTCACATTTTGATAAAGTGAGGAAAACTAATTCACATTTATCATGGAACAGAAGTGAGTACAGAAGCAGTCATGGCTTAGAAAAAAGTTTCATTCTTCCAAAAGGAAGATAGATCTATTTTTTCTCAGTCTGTAAGGAGCCTGCAATGTATTTGAAGACTTAGGAACCTTATAATCTCTGGACGTGAACTGACTGCAGGATGCAGCTCTACACTCACTTGTTACCTCCAGCTGTGATGCTTGGGATTTATAGTTTTTCACATGTCTTTAGCCCCCCCCCCCCCAAGATTTCTGAGAGAGTTAAAAACATTTTACTTCACAGAAATCAAAGTTCAAACTGTGTTAAGTGGAGGATAGCAGGTTTTCTGTTGTACTGCTGTAATTCCAGAGAACTTAAGCTGAATTCAATAAAGCCACAAACAATTTACACAGGTGGCGATGACAGAAAAAATGTATACTGGCAGCTACAGCAGTAGAGTAGTAGAGACTTTATTTGCCTCCAGTTTGAATTCAAATCATTTGTAGGATTTCTTGGCTCAGTTTTCGGTGTCCCTGTGGAATAACACGAAATTGCATTTGTGAAACAGGAGCTTCTCTCAAACAATGCAGAATCCTGCAAAAAAGGACAAAAAATAGCTACACTCCCAAAGTTGTATGGGATAAATATACCCAGTGGAAAAATGATCAGAAAATGTTTTTATAACGGGGTTGATTAGTCAAAGGCACTGCATTGCTATGTAGAAGAGAATTCCTTTTTTTTTTTCTTAACTCTAAAGAGTAATTGAGAAACAAACAAATCATAAATTGAAAAAGACTTATCAAGAATGGAATTTATCAAGACATGATAAATTTTTTATTAATCTCAATGGATAACAAATACAGCTTGACTTTCTGAATTCCCCTTTCCATGTTACAAACCACAAAACAAATAGTATTTTACTTTACAATTTCACCCCAGAGGGAAAGTCCCAGAGCTAGCCAATATAAGCTGTAGTTCCTTCTCTCATCTTGATTTTCTACTGCTCTTTCATTTTCGTTACTTCTGTTTCAGATATCAGACTTGCTTACCTAACTTTGCCTAACTGAAAATGATTAAATAACCTGTTTACTTCAGGTCTGTTCACCTTCTCCTGAAATATTGTCCAATGACTTCACAAGGAATTCATCTAGAGATGTTGCTACCATCCTCTCCATCCCTGCTGTGTATGTTATGCTGGCTTCTGCAAAGCGTTGCAGTCCACTGGGTTCTTGCAGCTTTTTCAACGCCAGGAATCAAACTGAGTTGTATTTGCTGTTGTTTTCAAACTGACAGTGCATCCATTTACTTTTCAGACTCGAAGCCTTCACTGCAAATCTATGGGTACTTCATAGCATTGCTAGTGCCAGACAATGTTTTTTTCCTTTTGAGCTTCACTTGCTGATTTCTCTGCTAGGTAAGTTCCAATTGTTTGTTAAGGCTGTATTCAGCATCTTTAAGGATTCTTTATTTAAATGCTCTCTCCAAAACTGAGTTACAGTGTTTCCAGTTAGAGGTCTGGGCTGAAATATGACTGGAGAATTCTAGTTAAAAGAAAAAGCCATTATCGGCCTAAATGAGCCACTGCCATGCTTGTTCCTTCATTACATGCTCTTTCCTCTAATGATTGTTATTTTATCTACTTTTAAAAGACTCATTTACTTGCTTCAGTGCTAACAATCATAACAATCAAGGACTTGTAAATCCTCCTGGGCTGTAAAACTTATAATATTATAAGCATTTTAATCTAAGATATTTCATGGTCTTTTTTATCTTCTAATTTTTTTATCCTATCTAAGGAAAAGAGAAGGAACCATTTTGTTCACAACTTCCATAAGCATTTGTATACAACCACTATTCAAACATCTCTAATATCATCTCAAAATTGTCTTCTGAATTAACAAAAGGAAATGTAAATCAACAGAATACTTAAGAACATGTTTTCACTCTTCTTATCAGTGATCATTATTTACAGTTATGGAATGAAGTTCAATTTTAACTCTGACTATTTCCTCACATTTTCAAACAAGTGAATTGTTATTTTTTTCTCTTGAGTGTACTGGAATAATTTATTTTATCTTTAGTACCATGTGCTGTCAAAAAGTGCTCAGTGTTTTGTGCAATAACCCTTAGATACTGCACATTATTAACTTCTGTGTAACCTAATAGCTTTATGCAAAAGACCTGTAAAGTACCCTCCTAAAAGATACACTTCCTTAACACCAAGGACTTTAAAAAACCCTGTGAGAACACTGGGAAAATAAAGAGAACGTAAACAATGCTGATCTAAGAAGGCTTAGTCCAGGCATAGGCACCTTCCCAAGACTGAGTCACTACTGTCTAAAAATCTGACTGTCCTGCATGAGACATGCCAGCAAGCCTCAGAACCAGAGAATTGTCGCATATTTTGTCTACTAGCCAGTGAAGCTGGAAAACTGACTGCCACGGCACAGTACTTAACTCAAAAGACAATAGCCTCCAAAGTGACTATTTTTTTTCCATGGCTTCTGACAGAAAGTGAAAATGTTATAGAAAGCTATTTGAAGATGGGCTAAAGTCCTTTGGGATGAGTGTGAAAAGCCCTAATAATAAGACAGCTATTTGGATATTAATATTTTTGTAGCCATACTCTGCAAGTAACTCAAAGTGTTTTTCTGATAATGATAATTTTTCTCACCAACATTTTTTATTTCCTTTTTTTGTCTCTTTTGGTTCAGTTTCTTAAGTTGTTAATGTCATCCTGGTATCTAGCCACTCCCTATTTTATAAAAAAGTGGAACGGTCATTTTTTCATATATTTTAAATTCTTCTGATTCCCTTCTGCAACTATGACTTTTGGAAACACAAAAATGTTGCCTTATTATAGACACAATTTAAGTTAAAATAGGTAATGAAACAGCCTGTGGAAGATCATTTTAAGATCTGGGGTCCAACTGAGAGATTTCTTACATAGGGTCAGATTTTAGTTCAGAATTAAGAACTAAAGGCATAGAGAATTACTCTATTGAGGGCTCCCGAATATGACTGTATCATATCTTTTCTGTACTTTATTTTTAAGCTTCTTTGGGGTCTTTTAAACCATGGAGTTCAGAGTGCAAGGTGATAGGATATATTTGGAAAGGGGGACTGATAAATGCCTAGCACTGTAAAGTCTTTGTTTATAGACTGGATATTCTTCTAAGCTATCATACTGAAATTGCTGTTTTTACTACCACTGCCAGAACTACAGACTGATATTTTGTTGCTAATAACTATGTTTATTTACAGGTTTTTTAGTGTCAATTCTAGCTGGTTTTACTTTATTACATTATTCTCAAACTTATAGATGCTGATTAAGTTCTTATATATTCAGAAAAATAGAGTATATGGTAAAAGGAACACCCTGTCTAATTAGATCAACCTCCAATAGTTTCTGACTTGGAAGATTCTAGGGCCTAAGTGGTTCAAAGGCATTTCTGGAAGAATCAAATAAAAAAATGGGTATTTTCTCTCAGTGCAGCAGAAATTACTCCTCTTTTCTCTGCATCCCCAATATTAGAGAGAAAGGATAGGCAAACTAACATTTTAAATGAGATATTTCACATCAAAAGTTTTCAACATTTGAAAGGCAGATTAAAAAAAAACCAACTTATTTGAATTCCAACAGTTATGAATTCTAAAGACGTCCAGCTTAGTAGGTAGCTGATACGAATTTCTGTATATCAAAAAGCGACAACTCAGCAATGTCATTCCAATCTTGCAATGTATTTAGAACAGTCATATGAGACATAAAGGTTTACTCTTGCAGGCCAAATGTGATTGACAGGGCTACATTTACGGTTACAAATGTACTGACATTTGTGCTGCAAAACATTTTTAGGTGATGCTGATGAACTTCTGATTATGAAATGAAATTCACATGTGTAAAGTCCCTTCACTGATATTATATGGCATTTATCTTATTAAATTTGAGCTAATCAGTGTTTTTCAGACCATTTTAATTACCATAAAAACTGTCTTTCATTTACTGATTTATTAAGCCAGTGTCTTCACATCCTTATTTGTTTAGATTTATATTGTAACATTGTCTAGCAGCCTAGGTTACAAACCAGACTACTGTTTCATTAGCCTATATTAAAATACATTTTGAAAAGATAATTTCTATCTCAAAGACAAGGCAACTGGAAGTACCAGCACTCAGTACTTGAAATCAAACTGTTTGTTAGTAATCTTTCACCTCAGGAGTGGTGCTGTGTAATTTCTAAATGGTCAATATAATGTACTTCAATAAATCAAGAGAAGAAATGATTCACTTGTCTTCAATTGGTTTTTCCAATGAAGCTTTTGTTACCTGGCAACTGGATTTTAAATCCTGATGCTCCTTGCAGACCAAAAAATTATAGGACTTCATCCTAATCCATGCAACTATGGGAATTTTAGCTTTAGCTTTTTTTCACTTGTTGAGTCATGCCTGTCAGCCCAAATACGGGACTGGCAGAACATGTTGATCAAACCATGCTAGGTACTGTAGGTGCTTAAGAGACAACTCCTGATGACTGTGATGGTATCAAGTGGGACTCAGTTGTGGAAGATCAGTGTCATAAAACATTTGGAGACTGTTGATGGATAATTATAAGCACAAGTAAAACAGTACATACTGGGAAAAATATTATGCTTGGTTGCTTCTGCTGTTCAGGAAAGTGGTTTTATTCTGGTAATAGAAAATCTGGCTCTTGTTGCTGTGGAACAAATAGGTTTATGAATGAGTGCAAATCTGAGGTGACAAAGAACAAATTCTGTTGTCATATTGCATTGCAGACTTGAGCTAGATATATAAAACAAGGCCAGTGATGGCAACTTACAAATAAGGGGTCGTATAGAAACAAACTTATCTCAATAGCATGAAAAAAGGCTGGGCTAAATGTACTTGCATTGCTATTGCTGACAAGTTTTTTGGAAGCGTAAGAGATAAGAGGCATTTAGGGAATATGTGTATTTTTTTTACAGAGAGTAAAGAATTTCTTCTTGAACATGAAGACTATCTTGAAAAAAAAACCAATTGGGAAAGTAGCAAAGGCAGAGAAAGTACATGAGCTGAATGAAGACATGAGCTGAAAGTACATGAGCTGAATGAAGACATAGGAAAACTCCTAGCCTGGGAAACTGCTCACCAGAGACTGAAGCCGTAGCTCTCATGGGACGATCAGTCTTGGCCCTTGCTCCCCTCTTCAGTTCACTCACCCGTTCCTCCAAAGCTGAAGTAGGTTTTCCATCCCACTTTGTCATGTCTTCTCCGTGATCCAGCAGGTAAAACCATAGGGTACCCCGTGGCGTATACCTCCTGTATCTCCTCTCTTGAACAATAGGACGCCTTTTGTTAATAGCTGAGATGTGTGTTGGTACACGTGAGGAGCTGGATAAATCAGATAGATTGTCCCTCAATTGTTCGAGGTCCTGGGACAGTTTTTCCACAGCTGAGATGATGGAAGGGCTGAGATTGTCTTCGAACTCTCGGAGTTTATGAACCATTTCATCCACTGTTAGTGGTACTATGTCATTCCAGGTCACTGTTGCCAATGAATGGGCATATGATGACGGTGCATTCCGTGTAAGTTTTCGCCACATGGGTCGTGTACATTCAACTTCATCTGGATCTATAGGTGTATCCCCGTTATTCGGCTTGATGTGATAGATCATCTCTACGATGGCCGATTCCCTCAGAGACTGGATGCCTTTGTCTATAGTAGTCCACTTGGCCGAACGACTCGTAACATCGTCCTTGTACGGAAACCTTTCTTTCACAGCTGCCAAGAGCCGCCTCCAAAGGCTGAGGGACTTTTTCTCTCTTGCAATTGCTTTGTCAATTCCCCCTTCTCTAGCAAGTGATCCCAGCTGCTTGGCTTCTGTACCTTCTAGTTCGTGACCATCGTCCCCATTGTCCCAGCATCGGAGTAACCAGGTGATGATGTGCTCCCCTGGTTGACGGGTAAAATCTTTTCGCATATTCCGCAGCTCGGTTGAGGTCCGAGGTCGAGAAGTTACCTCTTCTTCTTCGTCATGTGATGATGACTCCTGATCAGATTCTGGACCGGGTGGTGAATTCATTGGTTCTTCATCTCGCTTCACCCTTTTTGCCTCCTTTTTGCTTGTTCTCTTGCGTACAGGGGCAACTGATATTGGTACGAATTGGTCCTCTGGTTTGGCTGCAGTGATTATCACTGTGGTTTGAGTAGCGACTGTACTTGTTGCTGGGGGTGGTGTAGCTACTGTGCTTGGAGCTGGGGTAACTGCACTGTCTGTTGCAGTTGAAGTTTGAGCAGCTGCTGTACTTGCCACTGGGGAAGCTGTGCTGTTCATTGCAGCCAAAGTTTGAGTAGCGACTGTTGCTTTGCCCTCAGATCCGCCGACATTCTTTTCCTTTTGAAGGTGCTGGATAGTGTTGAACAAGGCCCTGTAAGCATAGGCCAAGCCCCAGCACGTTGCCGTGATTTGTCCATCTCTGGTATGGCCAGAATGACCACACACCTCATTTAAGTGTTTTACTAATTCTTCTGGATTTTGCAGTTGTTCGGTAGTGAAATTCCAAAATACTGGAGGGGCCCACTGACCTAGATACTTGCCCATACTATCCCACACACCCTGTCACTCATGGCTGTCCAGCCTCAGGGAAAATCTCTCGGTCCTCCTACATTGTCGTTTGACCCCAGACAAGACCCAAAGCTGACTCTGCTTAACTCTTGAAATCAGTAGTGGGCAAAACACACTCTGTATGCGTGTTAGCATGGTGATTCCCATCACCATCAGCAAACAAGTCTCAACAGCATTAAAAGGCCATTCAAAAAATTCAAAACTCTCAAATGTAAATGGTCTGGGGGGACGACTAGGAGGGTAAAAGGATGTCTCCTTCACAGGTTGAGCACCTGAGGAGGAGAAATAAGATGTGTAATTGCTAAGCACCTCCATCATATACCTCCCAAAGTATAAAGGTGGTGACCACACTGGGAACATAAGCCAGATCAGTTTCATGATCAATGATTCAATTGCATTACAAGTCATTACCATAAAGTACAATGGGATAAAAACCTTGGCCCAAGCCCCACACTTGAGAAACACTAATACAGCAAATACCGGATGGACATAAGATATGATATACTGAAACTGTGAGATTAAGAGGAACAACCTTGAGAGTCAATAAATCAGCATTGTGACGAGTGACTATCAATCCAGTCAGATCTGTTCTTACCTCAACCCCTCGTGCCCCACGTAGGGCGCCAAAAAGAACTGTCGTGGTTTAAACCCAGTCAGGTAACTTGTTCACTCACTCCCAGTGAGTGGTGCCGAGCTGACAACAATCGAGGTCCGTGTCCGTCTCCCCCCCCACCCCGCACCGGGGCTCTCCCCTTCCCCGCTCCTGGAGGAACGGGGAGGAGGATCGAGAGAGTGCAACTCCTACGGGTTGAGACAAGAACAGTCCAGCAACAAATCACCACCGCTACTATCAGCTAAAACAATGATAAGGGAAAATAACAAGGGAAGAGAATACGATACCACCGGCCAAGAAAGCGAGTTCCACCTGGAAGCCCGTGTCCTTCCGGGTAACTCCCAGTTACCCCTCACCCCGGGCATGACGTGCTGTGGTATGGAATACCTCCCCGGCTAGCCCGGGTCAGGCGCCCCGTCTCTGCTTCCTCACAGCTTCCCCTCCTCCCTGGCAGAGCATGAGCCTCACAGAGTCCTTGGTCAGGGTAAACATCACTTAGCAACAACCGAAAACATCGGCTTCACCAGCACCGCTCTCAAGCCGGAAGCCAAAACACAGCACTGCACCAACCAACACAAAGGAAAAACATGACTGCCACTGCCGAACCCAGGACAGAAAGTTTGCTTGAAAATTCAGCACAGTGCAGATTAGGTAAGAGCTTCAGAAAAGTTAACAGTCTAATTAGAATAAGTGGTGCTCATGAAATATAAACCCAATATGGGTTCTTATATTAAAAGTCACTAATTGAAGTTGTGAATTTATCCTAGTTTTCTAGTTTTGTATTTTCTGGAGAAAGAATGAGGACAGGGTACACATGTATGCAATGTTGTTCATTAAGACATTATGTAATCTTTAAATGTATGTTATTTTTCTGATTATGACCTTTATGCCTGTTATGTCACATGGCAGCAAGAGATTCCTGTTATCAGCACACTCCTAAAGAGGTCTAAATTAGGAAATTTTGAAAAAAGTAGGATTTTTGCAGTGGTATAAATTTCATCAATGTTATTAAATTCTAGAGATTTTCTGCTGTAGAGGTGGACCACAGCATTTGCAGTGAACGCTTAATCTCCCAGTTACAGAAAACCATAATTAAGTTTGTCACTCACTTTAAGCAAATGCAAAACTATCCTGATAAAAAATAAAATCATGCTGGGGAGAAAAAAAAAAAAACGAAAAAGAACTGGTTTTTATTTGTTTTTGTTTTCCAGAAAAGGCCATCAAGTGGAAAAAGGGATGAGTATAATATCACAGACAAAAATGATATAAACTTCTAAGCTAGCTGTTGACGCAGGAGTCACGGACAACGCAGAGATGATCAGTGTGATCAAGCGATTGCCGAATTTATTACAAAGCCTTAACTCCTTATATACTATTTCTTACATGCAGTTACAGTGATTTGGCATATTATGATTGGATACATGACTTGAAGACCCTTACTGACTAACATATAATTGGTTAAGCACAGGTGTGAGAACTTGACCTCGAAAGCTTGCCAACAGTAAACAGTTCTCATTAACTCAGTGAATTCCAGCTTCTTCTTATCTTGCTTGCTTAAGCTTCTTCGGGCCTCTCACGGCCTTGCTGCATCTTTCAGGATTATTCAGAGTTTATGTACCAATTATGCATTCTCCTGTGACAACACTGTCTCCACAGCTAGCAACACATCCTGCCTGTTTCTGAGGTTCAGACAAGCCTTTTCTACCTAATTGCAGAAAAGTAACAACCACAATGAAGATCAAAAGTAATGGAGCAGTAGTTCAAATTCTTTATTTTTATTTTCGTTTTAAGAAAGTGACAATATCGCATTTACTTTTTGCTTATTTTTTTAGTGTTTCATCTATGCATAAGTAGGAGGGTTTACAGGGATAACACATGTAATAGATACTTGTTTACTTTCAGAAACTTGTCTTCATGTTAGGTAGTTGATTCTTCTGGGCTAAAGTATGGTTCATTAATGGCTATTTTGTCTAGGTGAAACTTTCTTGTCTGTGTTTAGTCAGTGTAGAAAGTCTGTGTTATTAAGAGATGAGGGCAAATAAGAAAATCAAACTAATATTGTATGATAACAATAAGATTTAGAGAAAGAATGTTTAAATGAATTTGCTGTAGCTTCTTAAATTGCTTTGCTTCCTGTAGCTCAGTGGAGTTGTGCTTATCACCTGTTTGGGACATTCAGCTTTGCTAGGTAAATTAGCAGACTTCTGAGGATGTGCATTGTTGTTCTGTTTCATTAGATAAACAGGACTACCACAGCAATATGGAGTGTGCTCAGCTAAGTACGTATTTCATCATGGTTTTGCACCTCTTTACCTCTTCATTTAACTAAGAAAATGAGCTCCAAAGAGACTACATTTTCATATTATGCCAAAAAGATCCCTAATGTAAAATACAAGTCTCAGTCCATTAAGCATCACTGCCACCAGGACCCCTTGCAGGGCAAGGTGCTACAGAATGCAAATGAAATGCTTCAGCGCTTAGGCTAGATTTTCTCACCCCTGGACAAATTTACATTAAGTGAAAAAGACCTTTCTTAAGCATTTATCAACAATTAAAATGCTAGGATTTTTTTTTTATGTAAATGCATTTTCCCAAGTGAATTTGAGTAATGAGCTTTTTTCTCAGGGGTTCTGGGATGCAGCAAATGCTAACATCCATGCACTCTGAAGAAATTTATCCAAATTCACAAGAGCCAGTTTTACTCAGGCATTTTTGGAATCAAAGCTATAATTTAAATGACTGAAATTTTCACTTGTTGACAGGTTCTGAATTTTGAACTACAAGGTTGCCAGGCATAGCAGTGACACTGAAAAGTTACTGTCATTATAGAGTGTACAGTGTGTTACTTACCTTTCAAACAGCTTTTTATATAAAGTGAGAGACATTAATGTGCTGGTTTAAATGAATTTTCAAAAGGTGCTTCTGAACCTTAATTGTATACCCATACTAGTCTGCAAACCTCTAAAGTGAATAGGTAAGGTAGGTCTGGAAATATCAATACTACATGATCAATTTGGGGATATTGTTTTTCTTCTTTTTAAGTACATAGGGGAGGAATTTTGTATTAAAAAGAAAGTACATTAAGTACTTTTTTCATTTTCTTTAAGTTCAAAGAATTGTGGAAACCTTATTGCTCTTAGGTCTGCTTGCAAGAAAAGCTTATGTGACAGGATTATAATAGAAAAATGTTTATTAGTGATGCTCAGGACTTAGTCCTTGAAGATGAGGGAAGGAAAGCAAAAGCATTGTTTTTGTGGGTCAATAGATTTTTCATCTAGAAAAATTTACTTACCTTGCTCATTATGTCAAATGGCTTAGTTTTCCAGGTCAGTTTCTATACATAAACTAAGTTATTACCTAGGGTAGTCAATTTTTGCTTTGAATGCAAGACTAATATCTTCAGACTGCTCATTTGTGTTCTAATTAGCTGTTTAGAAATGAGTATATTAGCTTCTCAGCTTGGAAGTAGTGGAAGGCAGGAGGGGTTAATATCCAGCCTACTTGCTTGGTACCATTCTTGAATTTTAGAAATGGAGGCAGAAAAGATGGACTCAATGAGCAGAGATTATATGTTGTTGTATTTTTAGATGTAATCCTCCTATTTTTACTTTTGGCTAATTATGCTTTAAGTGCCATAACCAGGACTTCTAAACTATATACATGTTAGATACCATTAGAAAAATAGGGTTTGATTGTGTAAAATGAAAAGTAAATGTAGACAATAGTATTTGGTTTGGTTTTGGTTTTGTGTTATTCTTTTCTTGTTCATTGGTTTTTGTTTTGGTTTGGTTTTTGTTTGTTTGTTTGTTTGTTTTTCTCCTTTATAATGAAGAAATTGAACAGAAAGTATCCAACTGATATTTATTATTTAAGAAAATCTCAGTTTAGCAAGGACCTTTAAAGGTTATCTGGTCCAATCTTCTGATGAAAGCAGTGCCAAATTTGCAGTTAGACCAATCTTTAAAGTTAAATTAGTTTTCCCAGGTAATTGTAAAATTGAGTTTTGAATACTACTGAGGATGGTGATTTCTACAAAAAAATTACATAGCTGCTTCCCCTCTTTTCCTCTAGGACAGCTGTTCAGGAAGTGCCTAGGGTGTTACACTGGACCATAGCTAGCTTTCTAAGAAAAAGCTAGTCTTTTGAAGTATTGACCTTGGCAATGTTCATTTGGCTTATTGCCACTGAGGTCAAGACTGTTGCTGCCTGAAAAAGGCTATTATGATATTCTGATACTACTAGACGAAATATTGCTTGCATGTAATAATTGCATTGTAAGTGATAGACGATCCAGGGGAAGGAAGACTTGCACAAAGAGGTAGTTGAGTAGATCATTTGATGAACCTGGTTTTAACGGGGTGGGGGGAAACAAACAAACAAGATTTGCAAACCCAAACGTCTTTCTTCTAGTTTTGCTGAACTCAAAATCCAATTTCACTGGCATGGGAATATATCAGCCAATAACTTTGTTCTGGTGAAATTTGAAAGCATAAAAACATAATGGTGAAAGTCTCATAAAAATAGCAGTTATTTAAAAATAAACCAAAATAAAATATAAACAAAAAACAAAACCAAAGCATTCCCAAGTGCAATATCTCAGACTCTAGGAAAGTGTGTCGAACTTTATCACATAAGAAGCCTCCATAATTTAGAAATGTAGAAACTTTACAGTGTAACTTTATTAACCTGCTAGGAACATCTTTCTGAAACAAGACCATCTGAAATGCAAATATATCTTGGCACAGCAAAAGTGATTGATGTCCTTTGCATTTTCAGTTTTTAAATAGTTAAGGAAGGACTGAGTTTTTACAGTATAGGATAAATTTTAGTGATTCATCACTTATGAAAATGTCACATGAAATTCTGTAGAACTTTAGGAATGATTCAGTAGAGGATGAACAGTATTTTACAAATCTATTACATTCCAGCTCTTTCACGGACACCCCCTTGTCGTGGGGAAAGAGCTTGCGTGCCCTTGTGAAGTTGGGAGCTACGCTGGTGGTGGCACATGCTTCCGATAGGGTCTCCCATGATAGGGTCTCAACTGAAGGGTCAGACAAAGTGTGTCCATGGGCAGGATGAGTTCACTAGCTTTCGGAAAACCATCCTAGGGGAAGGACAACTCTAACTTCAAACCCGGGCAGATGGAGCTCGTAAAGCCCTGTAAGGCCTTCCATCTAAGAGAAGGACACTCTAGTCAAACCTACGACCTGAGGACTTTGCTGTCACCGTCCAAGCTCGCTAGGCCCTGATAGATAAACCTCAAGTGTAAAGGGTGGGGCCAGTTCTGTGCACGCTGTGCCTCACCTAAACCCACTGCGCAGGCCCGAAGGGTTTACCCACACTTGCAAAGCCCTGTAGTGACAGGTGAGGGACAAAACAGCAGGTGATACGGTGCACTGGAAGTCACAGACCCAACCCTGCATGCAGGTGGCTCAGGACACTGGTCGCTCAAGACTGACCCAGGAGATGACAGTCTTGTCTGGCAACATCTTGAATGACCAAGCAGCCTTTTTCTCAAGGAGAACACTGCTTGCTCCATATGGAGAGAGGCCTAGAAAAGGTGGCCTAACCAAAGCTCATCTCCCCCTCCACCTGGTTGGCTAGCCACGGCCAACAGGCATCTTCTGTTGCGGTCAATTAAAGACAAAGAGACAAAGGCATACACCTGCCTCCAAAGGTGTGTCAAATTGACACTTGCATGTTGGAACATCAGAACCATGCTTGATACAGCAAACAGCGGGTGTTCTGCACTAATTGCCCACCAATTGTCATGACTTAACATTGATATTGCTGCTCTCAGTGAAGTTCACCTTCATGAGGAAGGCAGCCTTAAAGAACATGGTGCCGGCTATACACTCTACTGGTCAGGCAAATCCAAAACTGAAAGTCATCTTTCTGGAGTTGGCTTCATGTTTAAAAACTCCATTGTCTCTAAACTTGAAAATTTGCCTATAGGTCATTCCGATTGTATTACCTCCTTACGTCTTCCACTACACAATAAGCAACATGTTGTTCTTTTCAGCATATATGCAACAACTCTGCAAGCTGACCCTGCAGAAAAAGAAAAATTCTACTCCGACCTGTGTCACCTCACTCAAAAGGTTCCTATAGAAGATAAGGTCATAATCCTTGGTGACTTCAACGCCTGAGTAGGTAAGAACTTTGAAGCCTGGAAAGGAGTACTAGGCAAGCATGATGTTGGCAGCTGCAATGATAACGTTCGCCTCTTACTAGAGTTCTGTGCAGTGCAGCAGCTTACCATTGCTAACACTATTTTCCAGCAGAAAGCCAGAAGACAACCTGGATGCATCCTTGATCTAAACATTGACAACTTATTGATTATGTCTTAGTGCACCAGAGAAATATTTTTGGTCTGTCACACCCGAGTGATGCCTAGTGCAGAAGTCAAACAAACCACCACCTTGTGCGTTGCAAACTTAACCTCCACTTCAAGCCTAAACCTAAGAGGGGCAGCATTCCGAGGAGGAGGCTCAATGTTCATAATCTCCAAATAGCTGCAGTGAGGGACAGCTTTCAGGCTAACCTTCAAACTAGGCTTGAAGACCAGCTTATAAATTCTTCCCCTGAAGCGCTTTGGCAACATATTAAAAATAGCATTCTGCAGTCCTCCTTAGAATCCATTGGGTTCTCCTTAAAGAAAAACAAAGACTGGTTTGACGATAGCAACCAGAAGGTCCAGGAATTGCTGGCAAAAAAGAGATCTGCTCAACAAGCACACCTCACTCAACCACTTTGCCTTGTAAGAAAAGCAGCCTTTCGTCTTGCATGTAGCAAACTCCAACAGAAACTTCGAGACATCCAGAACAAGTGGTAGCTCAACCTAGCAGAAAAGACTCAATTATGTGCAGATCTGGGTGACCACAGAGGATTCTATGAGGCTCTGAAAGCAGTGTATGGATCCACATTTCAGGTTCAAAGCCCCTTACTTAGTGCAGATGGCCAAAAGCTTCTCACAGATAAATCTTTATCCTGAATTGTTGGTCTGAACATTTTCAAACACTCTTTAGTGTAGTCCAAGGCAAAGGAATTCAGTACATTCTACAACAACTGGTGAAAAATGAATTGGATTTAGCCCCTACCATGGGAGACACTCTTAAGGCTATACAGCAGGTGAAAACTGGCAAGGCAGCTGGGGAATCTGGAAGTACGGAGGCCAAGCACTTCATGCTAAATTTCAGAAGCTAGTTGTGCACTGTTGGGAGCAAGGTAAATTACCATCAGATTTTTGTGATGCAATCATCATCACTCTGTATAAGAAAAAAGGTGTAAAGTCAGACTGCTCAAGCTACCGAGGTATAACTCTGCTCTCCATTGCTGGAAAAATTCTTGTAAGAATACTATTGAACAGATTAGTACCCGCTATCACAGAAGAACTTCTACCTGAAAATCAGTGTGGTTTCAGAGCTAGTAGAAGTACCACAGACATGGTATTTGTTCTCAGACAACTGCAAGAAAAGTGTAGAGAACAGAATAAGGGGCTCTATGAAACTTTCATTGATCTCACCACAGCTTTTGACACTGTGAGCAGAAAAGGTCTGTGGCTCATCTTGGAACGATTAGGTTGTCCCCCCAAGTTCCTCAAAATGATTATTCTGTTACATGAGGATCAGCAAGGCCAAGTCAGATATGGCGATGCACGCTATGAGCCCTTCCCAATAACCAACAGTGTGAAACAAGATTGTGTTCTCGCACCAACTTTATTCACAATCTTCTTCAGCATGATGCTCCAAAGGGCTATGGTAGACCTCGACGAAAAAAATGGCATTTATATTCAATATTGTACTGATGGTAGCCTATTCAATCTAAGGTGACTGAAGGCCCACACTAAGACCCGAAATCATCTTGTCCATGATTGCTGATGATGCCGCCCTTGTTGCCCACACAGAAGCAGCTCTGCAGCATTTTAACATCTTGCTTTGCGGAGGCGGCTGAGCCTTTTAAGCTGGAAGTCAGCTTGAAGAAGACAGTAGTTCTCTACCAACCTGCACCACAAGAAGATTACCATCATCCCCACATTACCATTGAGCTTAAGTCAGTTCAGCAGTTCAGCTATCTAGGAAGCATTATTTCCTCGAATGCCACGATTGACAAAGAGATAGACAACAGAATAGCAAAGGCATATAGAGCCTTCGGAAAACTCCATAGAAGAATCTGGTGCAATAAACACCTGAAGAAAAGTACAAAGATTAGTGTCTATAGAGCTATTGTACTGTCTACTCTTTTATATGGGTCTGAATCATGGGTTATCTACCGTCATCACCTGCGACTCCTTGAATGCTTTCATCAGCGTTGCCTCCGTACAATTCTAAGCATCCATTGGACTGACTATGTGTCAAATGTTACTGTCCTTGAACAGGCAGGGATCACCAGTATTGAGGCCATATTGCTGAAATTGCAGCTGCACTGGGCAGGGCACGTCTCTAGGGTGAAGGATCACCGCCTCCCTAAGATTGTGTGCTATGGTGAACTTGTCACCGGTAGCCGCAAGAGAAGCGCCCCAAAGAAGAGATATAAGGACTCCCTGAAACAATACCTTAGCCTTGGCCATATTGACTACCACCAGTGGTCCACCTTGACCTGCAGTTGGGAGACTTGGCCATACACATACATAATGCTGTTGACTCCTTTGAGAACTCACACAGAACTAGTCTCGAGGAGAAAAGACAATGTAGAAAGTATCACGCCCCACCTATACCACCCAAGGAGACCTTTCACTGTGCTTTTTGCAACCGGATTTGCCTATCTCACGTTGGCCTTTTTAGTCATCAGCGTGCTTGTAGTATGCGTGGGTAAAGCCCTTCGCAAATCTTCGTTCGTGAAGTCAAGCCATGATTACATTCCAGATACTTTTTTTTTTTCTTTTCTGTGTGTCCTAATGCCATCTACATGCATAAATTAGAAAAGCCATCTTCATGTAGTCCAATGATCAGGTAAAATTAATTTATTTCTATTTACCTGAAATACACTTCTTTATTTATAAGAAATTATTTGAGCTTTATTTCTACTCATAATCTCTTACTCAGATGGACAGGACACTTAAAATCAGGTCTATCTGGCAGGTTTAATGATGACATCAACAGGAAAATGGGGATGTACCTAAACTTTACAACTGGGACAGCTCAGTTAAGTATCTGCTCATTCAGTAACGAATTCCAGTTGGATAAGTTAACCTTGAATAGTAACTAAATGTTACATTTCACTCAGCCATTTACTTATTTCTTTTACACTTTTTTCATCTGCCCCTGTAATGACAACAAAATTGATCTGAGTTCTTCTCAATGCCACTCAATACCCACTTCTTCCCTCTGATTGGCCTTTCTCATAAAATATAATTCAACCCCAAATTTATATTTGGATCCCAATGGGTAAATTAAAGTTCATGCAATTTACATTAGATCTCACTTCACTTTTTATTTTCTTGAAATTATATAGATTTCAGAGCTGCAAACCATAACTGGTGAGAGATTTACCTACAACCCTTAGTATCTCAATATGTGAGACATCCCATATGCCAAATCCTGAGGTGCTTGCACAAAATTGTATTATTTCTTCTTTCAGAATTAATAGCAGAATCTTCTGCTGGAAGGAATTTTTAATTCTTTTATTTACAGAGGTATAGTTGCAGTTAGAAATTAGAGTCATATTCTCCAAATGTGACAGAATGACCCACAAAAAGTTTCCGGAAGACTATACTCCTAAGAATCTGCATATACCTCTGGTTTTGCTGATGAAGTTACTCACATTGTTCCAATTCTATTACCAGGCAGTGGTGTTGCTGAGTGAAGTCTCTCAGTTCTTGTCTCATGTCATGGTTGAGGGTGAAAAGTAATTTAAAGATATACTTCTAAAGACAGAAAGGAGAATAAATCTCCAGTGTTCTTTCGCTGTTGGGAAATGAGTCAGTGTAGGAGTAGGCTACCAGCTAGACAGCTAACTTGAGATATTCACAATGTAGCTGTCCACATTAGAGATGGTCTCCAGGGGACATCTTCATCTGATGTGGTGTAGATGTCTGCCTTTTAAAATGATGAACTGTATTTTGAAGTGTGAATCTCTTTGAAATGGCTGTAAAGAGTTTCACGTAAATTAGCTTACAAGTAGAAAATTATATTGTAGTCAGGTTCTCAACTCAGCTACACCTTTGAACTTGACTGTAACTTGAGAAGACTATCTTTCTAAAGGGGTATTAAATGCTAAACAGAACAAAGCAATGTTAAACAAGGCAACCTTTGCTAAGTGTGCAACAAAGCATACTGAGGGGGAAATTAAATGACCTGTGTTAAATGGATAGGAAATAGATGAAGACGAGTGTTGTCTCACAGTTTCATGAGTTTAAAACATCATACATAGACACATAGAATACATAGAAACAAGATAGTTTCCAAGGGTAGTGTTTTTTTGGTTTTGCTGCTTTTGGGGGGGGGGGGGAGGCGGTTGTTTGTTT
Organism: Pezoporus wallicus; assembly: GCF_028554395.1. Classification (NCBI taxonomy): domain Eukaryota; kingdom Metazoa; phylum Chordata; class Aves; order Psittaciformes; family Psittacidae; genus Pezoporus; species Pezoporus wallicus. The sequence continues at coordinate 2,031,857 of NW_026642654.1, forward strand.
GTTTGTTTTGTCTGTTTGTTTGTTTCTTATCAGTTAAAATCACCTCCACACAGTGATTTATTCCATGCTAAGAAATGTCTAAGATCAGGTAGTACCACAGGAGTGATTATACTGATAAGCCTAAAGTCATGACCTAGATACATACACTTTTGGGTCACATAAGATTACCCAAGAAATCTAGGTAGGCATTGAGCGTATTACACCTTTCATATAATCAACCAGTGTCTGATTTCTTGGAAGATGTCAAATGTCACTGGACTTTTCTGTATTGGCTGCTGCATTGAACTCTGAAGGTCCAGGCACTGTTCAGCCTCTAACTTTGTTCAGAAGTGAATGCCTAGGGGATGAGCATATGCCACACTACCTTCTCACATACTTCCAGCTTCCGTTCTTCAGGTCAGAAACTTCTGGAGATGGCTCTAGTTTCTCTGCTCATTAAGGATGCATTCCTAAAAGGTGTAATTTATAAGGATTTGATGGACAGCAACACATTTGTTTTTTTCTCATAAAGATTAATGTAATTGAAGTGAGATGTAGGGACTACAGAAATGGCTTAAATACATGAGGAAAATGTATATGACATGGAAGACAGAGAAATATGTACAAGATCATCGGGATCACCAACTGTAGGAATGGCTGGCACTGTGCAAACAGCTTTGGAAGCTGGAGTTCTGATTTCTTTTAAAATAGAAATCAGTACATGACTGCTTGCTGGCTTCAGATCTTGATGGGTAGATTACTTTGTATGATGAGATCAAATGATGTCAACATTTTACTGTTCTTGCTGCCTCTTTCTGTACAATTACTTTTCCAGTATTGTCATAATCTTTGTTAGATGTCTGCTGCTCATCAAAGTCAATCAAGTCAACCATTGGAGAAGGAAGCTAAAAATGGAGTAATGATGATGGCTGTCAGAGCAGGGTATTAAATGACTGGCAATAGAAATCTGAAATGGTGGCTAGAGATGCCACGAGGTGTTACTGTATATAGTAACCTGGATTTTTTCCTCCCTTAGATTTTCTTCCTTTGCTTTCCTCAATAGCAGAAACAAACATTGTTTACAGCACCCATTGTCAAAGACCTCCACAGTTTAAGTGCATGTGTGAAAAGCCACAAGTTCTTGTACACCAGATATTTCTCTTCAGCTGATCCATTTGATGTCCCTTGTTACTGCAGTGGAACCTTGAGAATTCTCTCCATGCTGCTCATGATTGCATATCACCCACCTTTCAAGTGTCCCTTTTCCAGGCTGAAGAGTCCTGTCTTTAACATTCATTTCCTAAATAGAAGACATTGTGTGCATTTTTACGCTAGCTGTTCTTTTCTAAACTTTTGACAATTATACTTAACCTGTTTAGAGGTGGGGCAGCCACAGCTGTCCACAACATTCAAGGTGCACAATTACGTTTAGGTACAGAGTCTGGGTGGAACAGTGATACAATGAAGTTCTGTATTGTTCTAACTTTTCAAATAATTCATAACAATTAGTTTTTACTGAGCATTGAGATGATTTTTCATGGGTCTATCCTACCTACTAGCTTTTTAAAACACAGCATTTTGCATGGGAAATTAGGTTTATTAGATTTTTTCTCTATGTGTATTTCTATATTTCTCTCTCTTAAATTTAATTTGCTATGTTATTTCCCAATAGGTGAACTTTGTAAGATCCTTTTGCAGTTCTCCACAGCTGCTTCTTAATTTAAGCATAACAATTAACTTTATATTATTAGAAAAATGTTGTCCTTTCCCTCTTCAGTGCTCTTCTAAACATAAGTAAATGTGTTAAAAGCATGAGTCTCAGCAACAGTAAACATTAATGTAATTTTCCACACAACATATAACATGGCTGCCGAGCTTTCTAGCATGGGAGTTCACTGTGGGCAGAGTTTTAATAGTCTTGGAAGAGGCTGTTGGCCTTTCATGTGAATTTGCCTCTTTATTAAGTTTGACCCACTTGCTTGTACATAGGCATATGATACCATTAGAGAAATCTGTGGGTACTGCCCTCAGCCCCAATGATCTTTCCGAAAATACATCAGACCTACTGTCTGTGTTTATCTGCCACCCATCATCATCCGTGTAGTAGTATTTGAATTTGTCAGTTAAGATCTACTAAGCAGAAAACATTTTTCAGATATCTGAAACTCATCTTTGACTCATCTGCTTCCTATTAATGGATGAGTAGCTGTATACCTGTCTGTATTATCACTGAAAGGACAGGATCAGAAAACTTGCTTTTAGCCTAGAAAACAAGATATACTCTCTTCAGTAAGCAAGACAGCATGGAACCTTTGCATGTCTTGAGAAACAGCATTTGTTTGACTAACTGAACTATCCTGCAGTACTGTCAACCTCTGTCATCATTTTAGGCACTGTCAGACAATACAGTTCAGTGTATTGCAGCCAAATGACTCTTTTAAAGCTTCCATGCATGTAAAGGATTTTCTCAGGTGTACAGATGTTAAAAGACAGCTGGCAAATGATTCTGGTCATCCTAGATACCTTTGTGATTTTTACAAAGCTAGAATTAGCTGTACGTACCAAGTCAAGATGTGCTTTAAGCTTTATATATACAGCATGTCATGACAAGGGATAGAAAAGCCATCACGGTCTTGGTGATCGTGCTACTGAAAGCCCCAGGAAACCTGGTGTGCTGTGATAGGAGAAGAGTGTGGATGTCACAGGCAATAACCTCTGCTACAGGTGTAAATAATTTTTCAGGAGCAGTAATTACTATTTCCAGTCCTTTCACTGTAAGAAAAGTCCAGCCTTCACCCTTGAGGCAACAAAATTCAACTTCCCTTGCACAGCTGAGAAACCAGAGCTGGCTCAGGACAGTTCATACAATAGAAAGCCAAGTAAAATAACTCCTACTAGAGAGATTTTCTCTTAACACATTTTCTCTGTACCCTCTCATTTGTGGTCCTCTAAGTGAATCACTCTGCTCTGTGGGAAAGAGCAGAGTGGAAATAAGTATATGGGAAATAAGCATAATGATGCCAAAATCCAAAATGAAGCGAAAAGTTCACTACAATGAGCAATATTTTTTCCTCAGGTTCGCCTCATCAGAAAGAAAATGTTTTGCTGCTAATTTTATTTCACCTCCTTAGCAGGTTGCCAGAGAAACTAAAATTTAAAGGCACATAGTATTATAATGATGCATTTACCAATAAGAAAGACACGGAAGATTGTTAGGTTGTTTTGTTTATTTTATTATAGTTACATATTGCAAACTGAATATTCCAGGGTATGTAGAAGAGGTGTGAAATCTTGTCTATGAAAATTATTCATAAAACCTGTGTTAAAAAAATCTTCTTGGATATTTCAACTCCACAATAGTATTATTACTGAGATTGTTTGAAAACCAATGTTTTCCTATATGATTTAGTTTTCTAGCTTTATGAAACCTAGATTTACTTTTATGAAACAGTTTTTCCAAGAAATTGAAGATCTTCTTTAAAATGCTCAGAAGCCTTATCTTGCCCAAGGAAGACAATCTTGTGCAGATAGCCAGTGTCCAGAAGAGCCCCACAAGCGTAGGCAGTCACAACTCTAGCTCTGCAGAGCCATTCTGAAGATAATATTGGGAATACTGATAACTTCTACTATTGACCCTCTGCCTTCTGAATCAGAAGGAACAAATAACTGTATTTCCTCTCTCAGCACCTGCCAAACCAAAGCTCTGATGTTGACACAGAAAGTCTGCTATAGCAAAAAGAATTTTCACAAGCAAAGACCTATTATTTGCTTAAATAAAAGTGAAACTTATGGCTTGTCATACACATGAGATAAGAATAGATATCAAATGTCCTTATCGTTGTTAAAATCTATCTCATTATGTATTTATTTCACTTATTTTTAGCTGACAGGTCTGTTTTAGTAAGTCTCCTAAGCTATATCTATGGTAAGAAGAGAGAATCACCAGAAAGTTATTCATGTACCCAGGTCTTCATACTGGGGACATTGAGGTCTGGCTAGCAAGAGATATAACAGAAACTCTTTCAACTGAAAAACAAACAAACAAACAAACAAAACCAAACCCCACCGCCCCCCCCCGCCAAAAAAAAAACCAAAACAACAAAACGGCAGAAGAAAGGAAAATTACCTTTAACATGTAATTTTTGTGAAAACAAATTCAAACTGTTGATCTCAGAAGGTTCCTACAGTCTGTGTTACTGAAAGACCAGGTCTTTCTTTTTTTCCCATGCATCAAACTCTTGAATTCAGTTTATGAATGGAGTTTTCATTGAAATTAAGGTAGAGATGTTTGCAAAAATATTGCAAATATTTTCATGTTATTTCTTTATTATAAAACACTACCTTAACTGTTATAGATAATAGAAATACTGCAGTACTTAGTAGTAGGAAAGAGCTACAGGAATGGGCATAGGCATTTGTAACCAATTTTCCAGGACCATAGCAGGACCACAGGTCTACATTCAGATCTCTGCCACTGTCTGACATGAGGCTGTTCGGTTTTAAATAAAGCCTTGGTAGAGTATTTAACCATTTTGAAAACTTCTGTGAAATTCCAGGTGAGCAGTATTCTACACTGATTTAATGTCGTTTGATTTCTGTTATAAACAGAGTAACTACATAACAATAGTCTCCTGTTCTGTAACTAAAGGATGTGGTGAAGTTAGTGAACTTCCAATTAAAGAAACAAGTTGTAGACCTAAGCTGTTCAGTCACAAAAGGATTTTCTTCACCTCCATCCAGGCTATTAACATGCTCATTAGAAATCGCAAGCCCCCAGCTCCTGTTTAAGTGAAGACCCTTTACGTTAGCTTTAGGGATGGCAAAGCTGACTTTGGGTAATGGGATATGTGGTAACACAACAGAAATTATGCTGGAAGACTGAGATTCATCTTGCTTAAGATACTTAAATACATCCACCCTAAGTCCTTAGCTGTTTCTGTCATCAGTGGAAAGAGCTGAGAGCTTCAGAGAATGATTCATCTCAGCTGTCCTAGACATATGCAATGGTGAGATGAACTGCATTCTGAAGGTACCTCTTCTCTCCTGTAACTGTAAATGAACGACAATGTGACTAAATCAGACTTCAAAACCTGAACTTAAAACTAATTTTCTGATATCTAACTGAGAGTAGATGAAAGATGGTAGATTTAGATCAGACATTAGGCAGAAGTTCTTCCCTGTGAAGGTGATGAGGCACAGGAACAGGTTGCCCAGAGAAGTTGTGGCTGTCCCATCCCTGGCAGTGTTCAAGGCCAGGTTGGATGGGGCTTTGAGCAACCTGGTCTAGTGGAAGGTGTCCCTGCCCATGGCAGGGAGTTGAAACTAGATGATCTTTAAGGTCCCTTCCAACTTTAACCATTCTATGATTCTATGATGAATCCCACTTCAAGTATTTTTGTTTAAACCTCTTTTCAATGTAAAGAAAATAAACTATGTCAATATAATCTTTCAAAGAACACAACTGTCATCAAAACAAATAGACCTATGATTGCAGATAGAACAATTTTTATGGATCTTTATTGGTGTCTTTATCCTGGACATAAGCATTTTTGTTGTATAATGAACGTGAATAAGAAGAATAAATCTTATTAGTGATTATAGCAATGAACATTCAGCTTAATGTTACCATAACTTATCTCCTGCTGTGCTCATGATTAGATTCATAACACTTAACTTTACTGATGCTAAAAGATACCCACCTAAAAGTTAGGAACCTTTCAGTCAAACACTTACACTGTTTATGTAGACCCTAGTGAGGCTCACTAGATCCAGACAGGTGTGTCTTACTGGTTATGAGCAAAAGGAAAGGATCGCCTATCCTAACTTGATAATGATAATTTAGCTTCTTTTCTACCAGGACCATCAGGTCTTTCTCTGGGGACCTGCTTTCAACAATTGATCAAAGTTTTTACATGTACATGGGGTTTTTCCTGCCCAGGTCCACCTCCACATGACAGTGAAATTGTATGATGCATCAACTACACCTCCCAGTTTTGTATCATCTGCAAAATTGCTGATAGTGCACTAATCTGTACTTCCTCTGTCTGTGAAAGAGACAATCTTGAAAGCCTTACTAAAGTTGAGATAAACAATCTACTTCTCTCCCCTAATCCAGCAACTGTCATCTCATTGTAGGAGGTGATCAGTCTGGTCAAGCATGGTTTCACCTTTGTAAATCCATGCACACTACTCCCAGTCACCTTCTCATTTGTGCTTTGTATGTTTTGAATATTTTCAGGATTAATTATTCCATCAGCTTCCCAGGGCTGGCTTCCTTCAGCCCTGCTTTATGGTTTTCATGTTCTCTTCTGTCTGTATCATCCTATGTTCTTTGCTTGCTAACCTGCTCTGCTACTTCCTAAATTGACTTTGGGTCATCACATTTTTACTCTGTCATTAGTAGTTTAAAGCTGTGTTTACCAGGTTGTTCACTCTTTCAGTAAAGATGCTTTTCCCCTCTGTGGGAGGATGGTTCCCATTTTTTCCTAGTGGTCCTCAGTCATCATGGTTGTAAAAATTGGATTCTTATTGTCAGCAGCAATTGTGCAAACAGCTCCAATTAGTAATAATGAGAGTTTCAACTGATTTACAGATTATCCATCTATTCTACACAGCTTCCTTTTCCAAGAAGAGACTTCATAGTTTTAAAAAAAATTCTAAAAACAAGGGAGTTTTATTCTGGTAAGTGGCAGTTGGCATTAGCTGTGGAATATTTCCTGGAAATTCATGAGTCTCTCCCAGAGGTCAATGTTTCCTTAGTACAAAAAAAAAACCCAAACAACTAAAAACAAACCTTTAAAAATCAAACTAACAAGTGTGTGCTTTCCACTGGGCTTGTTAATGCTTTGTTTGCTGTACCTTCTTAAATGTAAATTTAAGAAGTCAAATAGATACCTACTGAGAAACATTTAGTTTCAATGTCTAACTGGGTCATACCAAAATCCGTCACAAAGGGCATGACTCCTATGTAATCTAAAAATTATGTTCAGGATCAATTCTCTTTTTATAACCAGACTACTCTGCCCCTAGGCTTCCTAGAACAGCCCCATTATAGGGCTTAACAAGCAGCAGAAAGGCTGAGTTCAGCCTTTATAATGAAGGGGTTTTATCCTTAGCAATGGGATTTGTCTAAACTAAATTTAGAGATAAGACTTAGTTGATACCTATATATAGCTGTGTTTAAGAGCTTATAGGTGTCTAAACTCTTTGCCAAAGAAAACCATAACTGTACCACTGATGGATTTTAGGAAATGATTCAGCTGACCAAAAGCCTAATATATGACTAAATTGCCTTAGACTAGGCTGATTCCTAACCTGCTCAGGACTGCCTAGCTAGAGGTACCAGATGCAAAATGTTGCTAGTTATGGTACGAGATGTGTCCTTCTACAACAGCAGCTGAAAGCTGGGACTGCCCCATATGGGTTAAGGAGAGGAGATGAATAATTTTCCTGTCTAAACATGAGTAGGGTAAATAATTCCCAGAATATAGTTTCACTGATGTCTTATTTCTTTGTTTCACAATTTTCATTTTTATAGGATAAAGCAGGCAGCTGCAATGATCTAACCTTTCTTTGTCATATGGCAGCAAGTGCCCTGCAAGAACCAGCACTAATGAGGTACCTACAGTCTTCTCTTCAATCCTTGTAAACCTTCCTTTGCTAAGCATGCATGAACAGATAAAAGGAGGGCTCATTTGGTATTGATAGCTTTCAAGAACTGTGAAACTTGATCCATTGTCAAGACTGATAATTACATATATTGTCACCAAAGACACATTTAGATATTTCCATTGCATAGGCATTGCACTATGAAAACTGTTCAATTTATTCTGAACATTTATTTATTTGTTTGTTTGTTCCGAACCAAATTAGAGTTCTGTGTCTGATATGCTCTGCTTTGGCGATTTTTAGTGACAGACCTCAAAGAAATGCTTCCTGAATTGACAGTCAAAAGAAGATAATAATGTATCTATTTGAATGTGGAATTCACTGGTATTACAATGACTTTCCTTAGATAAAATCATGATCAGGCAAAACATTTCCAGTTATTCAAGCAACATGAAAATTTAAATAACAGTAACTCTTACATTTGTTCACTGCTTCCCATCATAGAATCATAGAATATTTAGGGTTGGAAAAGACCTTAAGATCATCTAGTTCCAACCCCCTGACATGGGCAGGGACACCTCACACTAAACCATATCACCCATGGCCTCGTCCAACCTGGTCCTGAACACAGCCAGGGATGGAGCATACGCAACCTCCCTGGGCAACCCATTCCAGTGCCTCACCACCCTAACAGGAAAGAATTTCCTCCTTATATCCAGTCTAAACTTCCCCTGTTTAAGTTTTAACCCGTTACCACATGTCCTATCACTACAGTCCCTAATGAGGAGTCCCTCCCCACCATCCTTATAAGCCCCCTTCTCTTCTCCAGGCTGAACAGCCCCAACATTCTCAGCCTGTCTTCATACGGGAGGCGCTCCAGTCCCCTGATCATCCTCGTGGCCCTCATCTGGACTTGTTCCAACAGTTCCATGTCCTTTTTATGTTGAGGACACCAGAACTGCACACAATACTCCACGTGAGGTCTCAAGAAAGCAGAGTAGAGGGGCAGGATCACCTGCTTCGGCCTGCTGGTCACACTCCTTTTGATGCAGGCCAGGATACGGTTGGATTTCTGGGCTGCGAGCACACCCTGCCTGCTCATGTTCATTTTCTCATTGACCAACACCCCCAGGTCCTTCTCCTCAGGGCTGCTCTGAATTTCTTCTTTGCCCAACCTGTAGCTGTACTTGGGATTGCTCCGACTCAGGTGTAGGACCTTGCACTTGGCATGATTAAACTTCATCAGCCCACCTCACAAGTGTGTCAAGGTCCCTCTGGATGGCATTCCTTCCCTCCAGCGTATCAACCGAACCACACAGCTTGGTGTCATTGGCAAACTTGCTAAGGGTGCACTCAATCCCACTGTCCATGTCACCGACAAAGATGTTAAACAAGACCAGTCCCAACACCGATCCCTGAGGGATGCCACTCGTTACTGGTCTCCAGCCAGACATTGAGACATTGACCACAAATCTCTGTGTGCGGCCATCCAGCCAGTTCTTTATCCACCGAGTGGTCCATCCATCAAATTGATGTCTCTCCAATTTAGAGACAAGTATGTCATGTGGGACAGTGTCGAACGCTTTACACAAGTCCAGGTAGATGACATCAACTGCTCTACCCCTGTCCATCAGTTCTGTAACCCCATCATAGAAGGCCACCAAATTGGTCAGGCAGGATTTCCCCTTAGTGAAACCATGCTGGCTGTCACCAAGCATCTTGTTGATTTTCATGTGCCTTAGCATGCCATCCAGGAGAATCTGCTCCAAGATTTTGCCAGGCACAGAGGTGAGACTGACTGGTCTGTAATTCCCCGGGTCATCCTATTTCCCCTTCTTGAAAAATGGGGATTATATTTCCCTTTTTGCAGTCGTCAGGAACTTCACCTGACTGCCATGATTTCTCAAATATGATGGCCAGTGCCTTAGCTACTTCATTTGCCAGCTCCCTCAGGACCCGTGGATGGATCTCATCAGGACCCATGGACTTGTGCACGTTCAGATTTTTAAGGTGGTCTCGAACCAGTTCCTCTCCTACAGTGGGCGCAAGGTCTTCATTCTCACAGTCCCTGCATCTGCCTTCCAAGATTTGGGTGGTTCGGTCAGAGCCTTTGGCAGTGAAGACCGAGGCAAAGAAGTCATTCAGAACCTCAGCCTTCTCCAAATCCTGTGTAGCCAGTTCTCCTGAGTGCTTCCTGAGGGGGCCTACATTCTCCTTAGTCTGTTTTTTTATTCTCTACATACCTGTAAAACCCCTTCCTGTTATCCTTAATATCCCTCACCGAGTTTAATTCTAACTGGGCCTTAGCTTTCCTAACCTGGTCCCTAGCTTCCCAGACAACATCCCTGTACTCTTCCCAGGCCTCCTGTCCTTGCTTCCACTTTTTATAAGCCTCTTTTTTCATTTGAATTTTCCTCAGGAGCTCCTTATCCATCCAAGGAGGTCTCCTGGCCCTCCTGCTGCACTTCCTTCTGGTTGGGATGCAACACTCCTGAGCTTGTAGCAGGTGATCCTTGAATACCAACCAAGAGTCTTGGGCCCCCCTGTCCTCTAGGGCTATATCCCATGGAACCTTCCTAAGCAGGTTCCTGAAGAGACCAAAGTCTGCTCTTTTGAAGTCCAGGGCAGTGAGCTTGCTGCACGCTCTTCTCACTGTTCTGAGGATTTCAAATTCGACCATCTCATGATTGCTGCATCCAAGGCTGCCCTGGAGCGTCACATTTCCAACGAGCCCTTCCTTGTTGGTGAGCACAAGGACAAGCATGGCACCTCTCCTTGTCGGCTCCTCTATTACTTGCAGAAGGAAGTTGTCTTCCACACGATCCAGGAACCTCCTGGATTGCTTGTGCTGGGCCGTACCATCATTCCAGCAGACGTCAGGGTTTTTGAAGTCACCCATGAGAACAAGGGCCTGTGAGCGTGAGGCTTTTCCTATCTGTCTGTGGAGTGCTTCATCTGCAGGTTCTCCTTGATCAGGCGGTCTGTAACAGATCCCCATGGTAATGTCTCCCATCACTGTTTTCCCATTAACCCTGACCCACAAACTCTCTGTTAACTGCTCACCTGTCCCCAGAGTTCCACACTCTCCAGTCTATCCCTAACATAAATAGCAACCCTCCTCCCCACCTTCCAGGTCTGTCTTTTCTAAAAAGCCTGTAACCTTCCCTTCCAACACTCCAGTCACCTTAAGTAAGACTTTCTACCTAGTGTGTGGACTTCTGATAATGTCATAATTCAGTAAACAGAATTTGAGAAAGAATTTATGTAATTTGCCACAGTTACAAATGGATTTATTTTAAACTCAGGAGTTCTTGAAGAGCTGAATAAACAACTATATGAACATGGAAGCAGAGCAACTGTAATATATTTACCAGTAGGCATATACTTCAAATGCTCTTAATAAATTTCCATTTTGATTAAGAAGCGTTTTAAAAATCTTTTCCAAAGTACTAAAATGTAACTTTATTTTTACATGTATAAAAAATACTCTGGACAGCTACACATTTATTTTGGTTTTCCATGATTTTTCTTCTAAGTTCCATCAATTCATGGATTTTTTTTCTTTCATTTACATTAACTGATAATGAAAGACTGAGGTAATGCAGGTAGAGTCTGTATTTCAGGTGGCTGATGTAACCAAAATCATTAAGGTGACACAAATGTCTTCAGTGTTCTGTTCTGCACCAAGTAAATAAAACTCTACTGTTCACAGAGGCAGAACAGATGAGGTTACCAATCATGCACATACAGTATTAAAACATAGTTTTCTTTAAAACACAGATATATTTGATAAATCAACAGTTTTCAGCATGCTACTGCAGCTTTTGACTCCTACTCGTGTGTTATATTTTGCATTCTTCTCTGTGTCTGGTGAACCACTCCAGTCTGCTCAAAGGAAAAATAGACATACTTTGAGTAACTAAACAGTAAATGCGAATCATCTAGTTTTGTAACATAAAACATTGTGCAGCATATGAGTATTATCCTTCCCTCATTGAGGTAACCATATACTAGGAGTTAAGTGACTTTGCAGGTAACTGTAGGCTTGTTTGAAATGCAAAATCAGTTCCAGATCAAACTTATGAAAATCTCTATTAAAAAAAATGTGGGAATGCCAGGCACCTCATCTGAGGCTGGGTCTACACTTTGCCAGATTTGCTAAGCATCCTGGAGATGTCTTTTGGTTCTTTAGGATGTCTTAAATGGCAACAGTATCCTTCATTGGACAGCTGAGTTCTGCTCTCATGTCTGGTGAGCTTAAACACTTTCTGGACACCTCTGACTGCATGCATCCAATGTCAATTGACTGCACTAGATACTTAAAAACATAGACCACTAAATGTCATAGTCTTTTTCTCAAAGTGAATCTCAATTCTGTTTAGGGTACTAAAAAATTAGAGAAATATAGTTGTGAGAAATTACACTTTGTACATATCCAGGTGTGATGAGTGTCAAAGGCAGGGTAACCAACAAAGGTCCCTCAGACCTGCAGCAAAGTAACGCCAAGCAGTTTGTCATTGTCATAGGCAACCTAAGAAAGCATGACGTCCTTGCAGTCTTAACATGGAACATTCACCACGAGGTCATCTGTCCTTTCAAAAGAAAGCACAGGTTAGATTTTTAGAACCATAATTAGCAAAGGAAAAACTGACTGTGTTAAAAGACACAGAAATTTGTTGCCCATCTATTTTCAAAGAACAGTGGGAAGTGGCTGGGGGATGTCTTCCTGGCATTTGATATCATGCAAACTATTCTTCATCTGGCAAGCTAAGCATGCAAATTCAGTCCCTGAAAACAGAAAATGAAAGCAACTCAGAAAAGACATTTCTTTGTTCCACACGTAGGTGTTTCCGGTGTGGCTGTAGCTACAGATCACAGGAACTTCCATGTATCCCCTTTTCAAGGCAAGCATTACATCCAGATAATCTTAGATGAATTCTAGCAATATCTAATAAGAAAGATAGTTAAAATAGGCTTCTTTTAGACTATTGCAAACAAAGAAGCAGCTTATATTGGCAGAATATTAATCCTATTTACAAAACACAAATCAGGTGAATTATCTTTACCATGCTTTGATTTTACTTGAATACAGGCTTTTCTTCACTTGGTGATCCTGTCATTTTCTTACCAGAAGACAATATAAAAAAATAAGTCACCCATAGCAACACTTATACTGCTGTATGTTTTGTTATTATACATTGTCCATTCCTGTATACTGAGCTTAAGTTATGTTATCTAACTGAAACAATTTCTAACTTCGTTTTGATTTCAGGATTCCAAACTCTGTTGTTTTGCTCATAAATTCAACATTCTTGTAACCATGGCAACAAAAAAAATGTGCATACTCTGTCTTAGATATTATCTCACTAAAAAGTCAAACACTTTAAATGGAAAGCACTTTGCATGCCAGAACTTCACTGTATTTCAGATGAACAATTATGAACAAGAAATCAAATGTGTAGTGACTTTGCTAGTGGATGTACTGTAATTACATATCTGTTTCACAATGCACTTTTATGGCTCAAGGTTCTTCAAAATTAAAAAAAAAAGTACTCCATCTTTATTTATTAAATGATAATGCATTCCTAACAGGAAGACTTAACTCTCCAAATGTTTAACAATTATGCAGAATGCACTAAAGGGCTCTCAACTCAACGTTTGTTTTTATCTTTTTTATTTTAATTTTCACTGGAGCTCAACAGTAAGATATTGGTCTTAACAAAAATACAGGGATAAGAATCAGAACATTTTATAAAGACTTCAACTCACCTCCAAGTTTTGGCGAGCCAGAACAATAAGGAGCAGTACAGGTAGTGAAAAGAAGATAAAAGTACTCCTTTAATGTGACCTTTCCACCCAAAAATAAGTGCCTAAATGAAGCTAAAAAGAGCTTTAGGAACAAATTCTGACGTAACAGCAGTCATTACAAACTTAGGAACTTTCCTTTATGAGTGTTGGCTTCCCAGGACCCTAAAATGTGCTTGGAAGGTAAGTGTGCAAAACAAAGCTATTAGAGCCAAGTTCGGAATCCAACAGCCAGTTTTATATCAGTTGCTATTGTCCAAATACCTTCAATAAGAGCTAGGACAGTCGCTTGGTCATCAAAGTTCAAACTCTCCATGTTTGAAAATGCAACCCTCATTTTTCTTTCTTATGTAGCAGTAGTAGAGAAGAGAATAAATCTTCAGATGTGAATTACTTTTTTAAAAAACAGTCAGAATTATTTGTAGTAAAACACAAACAAGCAGATTCTGAGGTGAAGAATAATTTAATTGAACACTGTAGGGAATTGTCTGTATTGAATTCTTAAGAGGAAATGCAGGAAAACTTATAACAATTAAAGTTTCTTACATATCATAAAACCTGGTTTGAGAACATACAGTTTTTCATCATTGTTTCTATCTGAATAACCAAACTGCAAAATACAAACAAATGGTTTGTTCATTTTCTGAAGAAGAAACACCATGGGTTCAGATGACTGTACCCTAAGCCAGCATATCAGTTTGGAGTTGCAGTTCTGTTTCCCTTAATGAATTTGAGGGCCACCACTTCTGCACATTGACTGTCCTGTACCTCAGACGGAAATAAATTGGCACATTCAAACAAGAAATTCCTCTTCAGTTTGAAGAAACTTCAGGGAGATTTGAAGGAGCCTGTGTTGAAACTCTTAATTGTGTGACTCTAGAGGGAAAAAACAGGAGAGGGGCATTGCAATTTCTTTTCCATGTTCAGAATCTTTCCTGAAGTGACAGCTCTCAGATGGAGAGAGACAGAAATGTTCGGAGCAGCTCGCTGTTAATGAGATTTCTCTCTTAACAAGTATCTTATTTATCTTTTTTTTTTTCTCTTTATTCTACTGTTCTATTTCTGTTCTACTCTTCTGTTATTCTTATTTGGGTCTTTGGGGATTTTTTGTGGTTAACGTGCATGCAAAGCACAAGTTGAACGCCAAGCTAAGGTCAATTGTTCCAAATGATGGCTGCAATAGTTTCTTCAGTTTACTTTTCTGTTTGTGCTTTTGTCCTGGGTTCAGCAGTAGCAGTCATTTTTTCTCCTTCTTGGTAGCTGGTGCGGTGCAGTGCAGTGTTTTGACTTTCAGCTCGGGAACAGAGCTGATAACAAGGATGTTTTGGTTTGGCCAAGGACTTTGTGAGCCTCATGCTCTGCCAGGGAGGAGGGGAAGCCGGGAGGAAGCAGAGACAGGACACCTGACCCAAACTGACCAAAGAGGTATTCCATACCACAGCACGTCATGCCCAGGATGTAACTGGGAGTTACCCGGAAGGGCTGGGAGACTGCAGGGTTGGAGGAGGTATCGGTCGGAGCTTGGTCGGGCTTGGGGGCCGAGTTATCGGTCAGCTGGTGCTGAGGTGTTGTATTCTCTTCCCTTGTTCTTTCCTTTATCATTATTATCGTTGGTGGTACCAGTAGTGATTTGTGTTATACCTTAGTTACTAAACTGTTCTTATCTCAACCCGTGGGAGTTGCATTCTTTCCGATTCTCCTCTCCATCCCTCCGAGAGCAGGGGGAGGGCAAGAAAGGGGGGGGGAAGTGAGCGAACGAGTTACCTGACTGGGTTTAAACCACGACAGCTTTACTTACAGATCAATTCTGACTTTCACAGTTGCTGACTGTTCACAACTTCCACTAGTTTTTTTTTCAAATTGCTGTGGACTCAGGTCTCAAAAATCCCTGACAACTCTAAGGTGTCTTGAGTCTGGAACCCGAGGAACCTGACAGTCAATAACTGATTTCGGCTACCTTCATCTTCTGGCATTTAAATCCTAAAACCAATCTTTTTCAGGGAAAGAAAATTTCACACAACCAGTTTTGCTGGATCTGAATTGGACTTTCAAGGTCACAAATTGCTCCTGAAAATCTTGTGCTTAGCTACCAAAACCAGAGTAGTCCAAAATAAAGGACTGATACTTTACATTACTTAACAAAGGTTAGGCATGGTTCTACCTTGCACCTAATAATACAGAATGTGGTTTTAAACTCTTCAGGTGAGTGCCTTCCAGAAGACCATCTTCATGCAGTAAATACAGGGGGGTGTTCTAAAACTAGGACTTCAATTAAATTTCAGTGAGTGCAAAGGTTCTTGTTATTATGTGGCTTAGGATATTCTTTTCTGTAACCAGTTGCAGCACAATGTTTCTGGTACAAGCATTTACTTGCAAATGCAAAGGTAAAGCATTAGTTTTAGTATGGTGTGGGTCAGACGTGTCCAAATTTAACATCTGACATGTCTGTGTATTCGTTGGGATTTATTTGGTTATATAGGTTCAGGCTTTCTCATGCAAATCCAGATGATGTATGATAAATACCAGGTATATTGCAGTTTCTATAATACATAAAATTAAGTCCAATTTAAATACTAATAAGCCTAGCTGTTCCTGTAGTAACAATTAGGAATAAGGGGAAAAAATCACCTCAGAAAAGTTATATGGTTTTAATGGTTATCTTTTTTTAGGAAGAAAAAAAAAAACAAAACCAAACCAACAAACAACCCACAGAAATGGAAGTTACTGATTAGGAAGAGAATTGCATTGTAAGGGAATTTTTCTCTAGCTAGTTACTTTGGCCATAGACTTTTTTTTTTCTTTTTGTTGGAACTTAGGTAATTGATGAAAAAACTCATCAGAAAGGTAGGATTCTGTAAGCGGCGAGGAGAAGCAGACAGGCCAACCCAATATAGGTGATAAGCAACTTCTACCTTATTTGTGACGCAGTTCACACATATATAGGAGTGGTATTCAGCCACTCCTTCTTGGCACAACAGTATTGGTTAGCCCCACACAGCTTCCTTCACATTCTCCTCCCATGTCCGGTCTCCGGTTACCTGTGGGGGCCACCCCCTGCCTTGCTCGCACAGTCCTCCAGGGCTCTATGGTCCTGCTCTTAGAGTCATTCTGCAACAGGATTCCTCTCCTTATTTTACGCACTTGAAAGCTTAAGTTCTGTTCCAGGCTAGTCATCCTGGTTCTCTGAAGTCAGTGAGGAGGGACAGACACCTCTTTTGGATGTGTAGAGGTGGCTAAAGCCGATTTAGGCACTTCTTTCTGAGTTAATTTTTTCTCTTGACATTAATTGTGAGACTAGATGGCTAACTTCAGGTTACCTCTTACCAGTGTGTTCAAAAAATGGTGATAACTTGAAAAATCTATCATTTTAACAGACTTTTGAAGTGTTCACTCTGCAGGGAAGTAATTCACAGACTCCATGGAGGTCTGACCTGCAGCCTGTGCTGTTCAACACATTTATGAGTATTAAGAATGAGGTGACAAAATTTGCCTATGAGACTTGATTAACTGGGATAACAAAGATGGTTAATGGTGGAGAACTGCAAATGTTTGCAATATTTAATCACTAGGCAATGGATTGCTGACAAAACTCAAATGCAATATGTTGAGGAAAAATAAAAGGTTTTTTTAATTATTTGCAGGGATAAGTTCTGAGTCCACTGTTGCCACCCAGAGATTAGATCTTTGAATCACAACATATCATTGAATAGAAAACACATTCCAGTACTCAGCAACAGTTAAAATGAAACCATGAATTAATGGGAAAGCATTAGATAATATGTCAGAAAGCATCACCATGGTGGTGTATGACTCCATGGTCCACCTGTCTCTGGAGACATGTATGCTCTGTACTTCTCAGAAGAAACACATTCCAAGTGGAAAGATGACATGGAGGATCAAAAATGTGGATAGGTCTTTGACTGAGCAACCACTAATTGGACTAGTACGCTCAGGCAGGTTAACTGAGAAGTGATTTGACAGATAAACAGCTGGAAGAAGATGAGTAAGGATTGCTTGCTCACTGACTTTTCCATGAGAAGTAGAATAAACCAAGTAAAACTATCAGCATGCAGCCTCAAAACAAGCAGAAGAGACACTTCTCACAGGAATGATTACATTACGAGGCTTCCCTTCAATGAGCAGAGTTTAAAAGCTTAGTCTAGGTTCAAAACATGGTTTTTGAAATCATGGGTGCAAAAAGCAGAAGAGGACATTAAATATAAAGACAATAGCTGTGATCTTGAGGCACAGTCTGCTTCATGATGAGAGAATGTACTAGGAAGTCTCATGTTGTGCTTTCTTGGTTGTAATTCTTCTCAGCATCTGTTACTTTTCCAGTGCCAGGGACAAGATACGTTTCTAGATGGTCTGTTGGTTCTATTATTTCAGTTACTCCTATACTCTTTACTGCACACTCTTTTCCTTACCACCATCAGCCAGAGTGATCTTGCAAGTTTTCACAGAGTTTCATTAAATATAACTTCTGAAATTAAAAAAAAAAAAAAATAAAATTTTTTCAGCTGAAAAATCAATTCTGTTTCCATTTTATTTCTCTGCTGTTTCACACTGGGTTTAATATATGTATTATGGAATACCAAGCTTAGAGGATAAAAATGTTGAGAGATTTCTGTTCAAGATTAAGTTAGTGATTAATTGTGAAATGAAGCTTGACTTTCTGAAGTTCTCCACATGCAATATTTGTACAGGATTCTGTTCACCAGCAAATGCATTGGACTTCACAATGTTGACTAATGTATTTCACTATTTTTTATTAGAACTGGACAATCAGGTCATGTTGAAAAAGTTGTTAAAACCACTAGAGAAAGGGGAAAAATATTTCATATTTTATGCCTTTAGAATATTTCATTTAGTATTTTGTCTGGTATAGCATTATCTTTGACCAGGTTTTAACAGTTTATATACATTTTGTTATATTTATATACATTTTATTAGTTGATTGCTTCTGTTATTGACCCAATAGTAGTTTGGGTCAATTGTAGTCTTTCCTACATTTTTCTGACTTTCTGGTAAATTAGAAACACTTTATTTAGACTTTTCTCTCTACCCTGCCTTCCTCTAAATTCAGGACTATGTGTATATCCAAATATCCTACATTAGAACTATTTCCTACAGATATTTTAGAAGAACATTCAAGAAATAGTTTTTTCATTTCTTATATAGAACAAGCAATACATTTTGTGATTGCTTTAAACAATGTAACACACATTTATTTATTCACCTGAGTTTGCTTTACTCACACATTTAATGAAAAAATTTTAGAAATAATTAGGATCACATTCAGGTATGTATTTGTAGCTATGTTGGATACAGTCCCTGTCATTTGCTCAGCCTGTAATATAGTAGCTTGTAAATTTTATTTCTCACATTTAAAGCAGAGATTAGCATGGGTGGAACAATAGGAGTTGGGTGATATTGTACCAAGTATTCTCCAATTTGCACCCCACAATGTCATTTAAATTCAGTTTCACATTTAATTCCTACTTGAATTCAAGTAAACTAAGTCTCTAACTCTCTCTCTCTAACTCTCATTATCTGTCAATGCTTCTTAATCCTCATCCTTTATTGTGGAAAATAAATTAGCTCCACAAATAATCCCTCAGGATCTCTGGGTTTCTAAAAGAATCCTCTCTACTTCTCCATCTGTTGTTCTCCCAGCTGTTTGTTCACCCCTTTACACACTAATAACAGTCACATTTGCAAGAAACAAGTGTAATCCTTCTGTATGAAATGCATGGTAGGAACTACAGGCAAATCACTACTGAAGTACAGGGTGTCCTATTTATAAGCATTAGCAGGCTTTGTGGGAATAAATGAAGGAATTTTATTGTCATAACTTCTTTTGGGGCATGTATGGGCAAAACAAAGTTATAGAAGCCTTCTATCTTCATATTCTCTCCTTTCTGGTTTGTTGCCCTACCTGCTAGGCTCTAGCCACAGTTTCTCATCTGCCTTCTTTCTGTGCTATAACTCTTCCATTCTTCACTGCAGAGTCCCCCAAGCTCAGGGAAAAGAGTGAAAAATAACTTTTCTGTCCCTTCCACGTTTATATAGTAGGCTTTGAAGAACTGGTAAACAGGGATTTGAATTTCTTTTGTTTGAAGATATATTTGATCCTTAAGGGATGAGTGCTGCCGGCCTAGAGATTTTTCACAAACTGTTCCGCTGCTCCTTGTCCGTGTGTGCATGTGCTTTTTGAAGAAGACCTGACAGAGTCCTCAGTGGAAGGAGGCAAACTGCTACGTGGCCTTTTCCTCCCTCTAAAGAGAGCAAGTGGTCTGAAACATTGCTATTTGCCTCATGGGCCAGTTTTAAGCATCGCTCTCAAAGTTCATCAATCCCAAGTTGGTCAGCTGAAGGTATGCCTACTCTCGCCCATAGTCTCTGTGCTTGCTGCACATTTACTTCATAATACTAGAATATGACACTTTAATTTTATCAGAGTGTCCTATAGCTACACTACTTAGTGAGCAGTTGAGCATCTGTGAAAGTATACTCATGTTGAGAAGTATCCTAAATTAACTGCTCTTCTAATGTCTTCCCCTTGCACAAAATTTCATCTCCTACTCTATCATGTTCCTCTGATGAATGTGATTGAATTCTCAACTGGATTGCAAGCTTAAAGCACCCTAGAGGCTTCACTTAATATACATAAGCAGAAATAATTACGTCATTGAATTACTTCATTCAGGTAACTTGTTTTAATATTTATTTTTTAGAGTACAAACTAATGCATGGGGCTGTTTTTCTTTTGTAAAGCAGTGGAAGTGATTACATTCTCAAGTAAAGAAACAATCTATCACATTTTACCATAATGTTATTGTAATCAGAGTCAGCATATTCCATAAGTTGACAAAACAGAGTCATTCATTATTTATGTTTTCGAATCATTTACATTTAGACAGTACAACAGACTGTTGAGGTTTCCATGCTGTGAAATTGCGACTTAGCGTCATTTCAGGGCAAGAGTTATTTTGCATGCTGTGCCACCAGAAAACTCATCGCAATGGTTCACTTGAGGGCATGATACAAATAATATGAATCTCAAAACTGCTCTGTCTTCAGTAGATCCTTTCTGACAAAAATGTTCATCTGATCTATTTAGTGTACTAATTTCTGTAATGTCTCCAGATGCATTATTCAGTAACAATTAACACCTCTAAATTACACTCCAAAAGGAGTATCAGAAACATTTTACATATATATATGGAGAGAATTGTGTTGGGATTTAAAACAAATGTCAAGAAAATTGCAGTCAAATGAAAATGACTCTTACTGCATTGCAGATCCTAAGCAACTACTTCATGAAAAACAATAGACTGCAATGAGCAGCATAGGAACAGGCAGCATCTAAACATTAAACAGCGTACTGCTAAATTAGATTTCATAAATGATCCCTGCCTGCTACTTTCTGTGTGTTCTACATACAAGCCATGATGCATCTTCATCATTTTAGAATTGCTATGTGCAAATATTCAAAGAAGATCATCTAAGGAAACCCACTGGATGTACAGCATACTAACTGAAGTAAATCAGATGAAGAAAGCAACAATGAGAGATGCTGGTGCTTGAAGGAAATATATCTGGCTGCTCAAGCTGAAAAGAACATTATCTCCAAATGACACAATCAACAAGGAAAATACATAATGAAAATATTTTAAGGAAAAAATATAAGAATGGATATTTCTTTCTTACTGAACAGGTTAGAAAGTTATATCTGGCATATTTCACTGGAATTAGCTGGACTTTCATCCTTGTAAACTATTATTTAACTAAAAAAATCAACCTTGTGATCTAAAATTACCTGAAATTATGATATCTTATTTTATAGAGGTGGAAAAATTTCTATGTCACTCACATTTCAGATAGAAATTTTATATGTGTACCCTCAGTATGAAGATTTTATTTAGCATTGGAGTATTTTTGTAACATCAGAGCGAACTCACTAGTGGGAAATAATGCTATTAAAGCTACAAGAACAAGCCAATATCTAATTATAAGTGGATGTTACATCTTTCATAGTTGTTTCCAAAACTGCCATTACTCACTGCAATGGGCCATACTCAACTCAGGGATTTCCCTTATGTGTGAACACTGGAAGGTGACAGGTGCAATGAGAAGCTGTAGTGACAGACATACAGACTGTTAGGCCACCCGGGTCTTAGAGTGCAAGTGCACTGTGACTGAAGGAAGGACTTCCTATTCTGGGGTCAGGACACAATGAGCCATCTTACACCTCCTGCAGTCGTGGCAGAGAGCCTGTTTCGATCGCTTGTTCTCCTTGGGAATTAAGCCCTCCTGCAGCCAAGAGCAGCAAGTGGGGAGTTCTGTGTTCTTGCACCATCTTTCCTGAATATTAGCACAGCCAGTTATTTATTCTGAGTACTTTTCAGCATTACTGTAATTCACTTAAAGGACTCTGTGTGTGGACAGTATATGTGGAACAGAACACTAGAGTCTAAATGTGATGATGGGTGGAGGGTGCCAATCACATCTGATATAGTGCAAAATGCATCATAGTCCTGTAGCTGATGAATAATGAGAGTTTCAGGTGCCAAAGGATAGTTTATCATGACCTGAGATGCTCTAGGATAGCTCCCTGGCCTCCCACTCTACCTTCAAGAGGCAGGTGTTTCCTGCAGGTTTTGTGTCAAGCTGCATTAAAATGTTCAGATAGCATCACCTCAAAAGACAAGGAGTGCCATACTTAGCCAGCAAAATCTCATTTATGATGTTATTCTTGGTTCTAGCAATGCCTATAATTATGATAGAAGTTTTTCTTATGTGGAGAGGGTGAGTAAGAAGCAAAAGCAGAAAGTGAGAGGCTGAGAGTTTTCGGCCTTTGCAAAGCAAAGGTCAGATGTTGATGTTTCATCCCTCTAATTGAAATGTCAGAGGTACAAGATCCTTCACAGAAATGGCATATCATATCTGGGAAAGTGAATTAGGTCTCATTTTTTAAATAACCACTGAACAATCTGGACAGGACAAAGCGTCAGGAGCTAGCAGGTGTGATAGGAAATGAAGTAGCCTGAGGGATTGCTTTCCAATACATTTGTTCTCTGTGAACTGTAGAAATTCTCTTGTTTGATTAAACAAAAGACAGATAAAACTCACCAGAGATTCACAGATATAATTACCTTTGCTCTGACATGTTTAAGAGCTTCACCGAAGACAAACTGAAAACACACAGTGAAAACTATCTTCATGGCTTTGCAAGCCTACTGGAAGAAAACATGCTCGATGAGTTCCCATATGTCTTCCTTCTCCACTGGGAGAAATTGAACAATTTTACAGCAAGAGGTATCAATTCCACACAGATCTTGCACTTGCTGAGGAGCAGACACTGTGAAAATAAATTTAAAAAACTGTTTTAGATCTTGGCACTGCTGGGTATTAAAGAGGAACATCCATAATTGTAAAACTTTGGGATACTTGTGATCCAAAGAAAAGTGTAAGCAGCTTGTACTGAGATTGTTACTTTTATGGGATGAGTGTTTTGATTACACTGGGAAGATCACTTCCCTAAAGTGCTGACTATGTGGAAGAGAGAATCTGCCTTAGCTTTGACAGTTCAAGACTGACCAGTGCTGCATCTTCTTACAGAAACCCACATTTCTAGTGATTAGATCCAATTGCATAGCTGCCAATCACTCCCTAAACAAAGAAAACTCCTTCTGACATAATTTTAAATGAAATTTACACCTGACTATCAGCTGATAGAGGCCAAGTACATTTCAGATAGTCCAAGTCCTAAATAGGCCTACATATATCCACGAGTTCACGACTATCACTTATATTCCTGGCTGTCAACCTGATTCAAACATAGTGATTAATCTTTCTAATTCTGTATGTCTACATCTGAGAAAGTAATCTCTTGTCTCTTGATATTCAAGACATGCATTTTAGGTATCTCTAATGAGATGGTTATGCCCTAGGAAATGTCTATTGATGGCAAGTTTCCAACTCAGTTTAATGATACTGTATATGTATAGCTACATATAGATGAAGTATAAATGTGTGGTAGAACTAAGTACCTTTCAGAGAACAGCATAAACTGGAAACTTTTGATCCCATCAACATAGAGGCTATTCAAAACACATAAGAGCACCTGAGCTTGCGTTAAGGCACCAGTCTAGCTAGCATCTGAGGGATTCCCTGTTGCTGCTCTAAAATGTACCTGTACCCAGTAAACCTGTATACTGGGTTTACATGGCAAGATTTTGGTAGAGGAGGCCGGGGCTGCAGCGGTGGCCCCTGTGAGAAGACACCAGGGACAGCCCATGTGTTGAACAGAGCCAGTTCCGGGTGTATTCTCCCATGGAGGACCACACTGGAGCAACTGAATATGCCTTTAAGGAAGCTGAAACTCTTAAGAGCAGTGGGTGCTCTGGAGTAGGCCTGTGGAGAGGAGCGCACACAGGAACAGATTTTCTGTCAGTACCTGTGGCTCACTGGGGACCCAAGATGGAGCAGTCTATTCCTGAAAGACTGCACCCATAAAAGGGACCCACGCTGGAGCAGTCTGTTCATGAAGGACTGAACCCATGGAAGGGACCCATGCTGGAGCAGTTAGCTCCTGATGGACCATACCGCATGGAAGGGACCCACGCAGGAGCAATTATAGAATCATAGAATAGTTAGGGTTGGAAAGGACCTTAAAATATTGTCCTGGGTTTAGCAGTAGCAGTCAATTTTTCTCCTTCTCCGTAGCTGGTGCAGCACTGTGTTTTGACTTTCAGCCTGGGAACAGTGCTGGTGATACCGATGTTTTCGGTTGTTGCTAAGTAATGTTTACCCTGACCAAGGACTTTGTGAAGCTCATGCTCTGCCAGGGAGGAGGGGAAGCCAGGAGGAAGCAGAGACAGGACACCTGACCCAAGCTAGCCAAAGAGGTATTCCATATCACAGCACGTCATGCCTGGGGGGGTAACTGGGAGTTACCTGGAAGGACACGGGGTCTTCTGGGTCGGACTTGTTTTTCGGCGGGTGGTATTGTATTCTCTTCCCTTGTTATTTTCCCTTATCATTGCTGCCGTTGGTGGTAGCGGTGGTGATTTGTGTTGTACATTGGTTGTTGGACTGTTCTTGTCTCAACCCATGAGAGTTGCATTCTTTCGATTCTCCTCCCCATCCCTCCGGGAGCAGGGGAGAGCCTCAAGGGGGGGAACACGGGCCTCGATTGCTCCAGCCCGGCACCACTCACTGGGAGTGAGTGAACAAGCTGTCTGGCTAGGTTTAAACCACAACAGATATCTAGCTCCAACCACCCTGCCACGGGCAGAGACACCTCACACTAAACCATGTCACCCAAGGCTCTCTCCAACGTGGACTTGAGAACTGCCAGGGATGGAGCATTCACAATCTCCCTGGGCAACCCATTCCAGTGCCTCACCACCCTTACAGTAAAGAACTTCTTCCTTATATTCAATCTAAACTTCCCCTGTTTAAGTTTTAACCCGTTACCCCTTGTCCTATCACTACAGGCCCTAATGAAGAGTCCCTCCCCACCATCCCTATAGGCCCCCTTCAGATACTGGAAGGCTGCTATGAGGTCTCCACGCAGCCTTCTCTCCTCCAGGCTGAACAGCTCCAACTTCCTCAGCCTGTCTTCATATGGGAGGTGCTCCAGTCCCCTGATCATCCTCATGGCCTTTCTCTGGACTTGTTCCAACAGTTCCATGGCCTTTTTATGTTGAGGACACCAGAACTGCACACAATACTCCAGGTGAGGTCTCATGAGAGCAGAGTAAAGGGGCAGGATCACCTCCTTCGACCTGCTGGTCACACTCCTTTTGATGCAGGCCAGGATACGGTTGGATTTCTGGGATGTGAGCACACACTGAAGCCGGCTCATGTTCATTTTCTCATGGACCAATACCCCCAAGTCCTTCTCTGCAGGGCTGCTCTGAATCTCTTCTCTGCCCAACCTGTATCTGGGATTGCTCTGACCCAGGTGTAGGACCTTGCACTTGACATGGTTAAACTTCATGAGGTTGGCATCAGCCCCCCTCACAAGCATGTTAAGGTCCCTCTGGATGTCATCCAGCACTGCAGTCCGTGGGAAGCACCCACACTGGAGAAGTTTGCAAAGGACAGTGTCTCATGAGAGGCACCCAGCAGTGGAACAGGGGAACAGTGTGAGGAGGAAGGAGCAGCAGACACACGCTGTTATGGACTGGCCACAACACCCACTGACAACCCCATGTGCAGCTCAGAGGGAAAGAGAGAGAAGATTTAGGAGGGAAGTTGAGCCAGGGAAGCCAGGGTTGTGGGGGGAAGGTTTTTTAGTTTAATTTTGCGTTATAGTTTTAGCCAAAAAATCTAGAATGCATGTGTGATATCTAGCATGTATATAATGACTATCATTTATAGTAATCGAGTCTTTACATGGGAGATCTTTACTGTTATGTTTATTCATAAGGTAAAAAATGAGGAGATAATGTATGGAAAGGTCATTCCAAACAGGATATATGCGAGGGAGACTCAAAGGAAGTGAGGTTTTATCTTCTTTTCAAATATGTTTATGCATAGTGCAAATATTAATGCTATTAAAAATACAGTACAGGTTATTCACCAATATTTTAAAGAGGGTATCTTCAGTCTAAACTGCTGTAATACTGCAATGTATTAGCAAGATTAAAAATTTACACTAAAACTGGCAAGAAGAGCTGAAAGTCAGACATGAACAGGAAAATCACAGAGATATGGAAGGGGTTTTGGTTTCCCTATTGACAGACACCATTCACCCTTGTCAAAAACAATGAGAGAAGCACAAAGGAAATGATGAGTCATTTTATCATAGGATTTTTACGGGCAGAGTACACTTGTGTTCAACATGTCTCTCAGCTCTCACACAAAGCAAGCATACTGCAGTGCAGGTCTGGAGAGAGCTCACAGCGGTACTGCATGACATTAAATATATCAGAAAACTAAACCAAGCTGAGTTTAAAGTGGAAGCAAAAGATCCAATATATTCAGGGGGAGAATTCATATTTTTATTTATTTTTCAGGAGCTATTTCAGAAGAGAACCTGTAACTACTTAACTTAGGTGCTCAGCTGTACCATTAAAACCAAAAGGAAGCTCCAGGAGGGAAAAGAAAGCACCTGTGTGGATTTACAAGACACCTTTTCATCTGAAAGTAATTATGCTTTTCTTCTGGCAGTCTAGAAGAAAGACAGATAATAACAATTTTGACTGAGTTAGATCTTTCACAGTTATTAGTAATCATAACAACCACAGTCTCAGTAAGAGTTAAAGTATATTTAGTATCTTGCAGCATCAAACAATGCCCTTAAATCTGCATTTTACTTATTATAAGCAATATACATTAAAAAATAAAATTGAGATTTTTTTTCCAAGTAAATGACTACTTCTTTTGGCCAGAAAATCACACTTTTTTTTTTGAAAGTGGATTTTTTTTTTTTTTTATGACAATGTATAATTACTGTAAGCTTTCTGTGGTGGCAAAGAAACAAAGTCCAGAATAAAACTCCCTGGTTTTACAGTAATTTCCCTTTCCTAGAAAGGTCAGGAAAAAAATCCTGTTGAATACAATAACTGCAAGAACAAATCTATTAAGTAATGGCAATAACAAGCCTGCTTAAAACTTCTGTCAAAAGTTGAGGTGGTTTGACACTTTCAACGCTAGAGGAATTAACATCACGTTATTCAGATACTTAAGCTTTAAAGAGGCATGAAGTCAGTTTTCTGTAGAAGTAACCTCTTTTTCCTTCCTTTGAAAATGAGCTCTTAATAATAGTATGAAAGCTTGCCATAGGAAGCAACCTAAGGAAAATACATCTTTTGTGTCCTTAAAGGGTCCTTTACATTAATATCATTATAAACTAGAAAGCCAGACATAAAAATTAAGAGAAATACCACATGCTTCATGCTCATTTACATTAAAGACTTTCTTTGATCTCTTTTTCTAAGCTTTGATAGCTTCCCCACAGAACAGATCATCGTATAACATGCACAGCATTCAAGATTAATAAATTAGTGTGAAAGATAAGCCACTAGCATCAAACATATCTGTAGCTTTGATGCTGGATTTGTATTGCTAAGGACCTTGTTGGAGTTTTGCTAATCGTTTTCCTTTCTTTTTTCTTTCTTTCCATTTTTCTTCTTTTTTTTTTTTTTTTTTTTTTTTTTTAACAGAACATGGTATTTTTCCATTAGCAGGAGAGAAACAACTTCATTCTCCAAATATAAAATTCTGAAAAACTTTGGAGAGGCTTGAATCACAAACAGATTTAGGATGTTAATTCTGCTTGGCTCCCTTCTGCCTCACTGGTAGATCTAATGGCTAGTTCATAAACTGGTAAGCATAACCAGAGATTTGCCTTTCAGACCTACTTCTGAACTCAAATGAATGGACTCTATAACCACTTTGCAGCATTTAGATCTTGGTTTCACCTGCATAGTGAAACTTCACTTTCCAAAAATAACACTACTAATTTTGTGCAAGGAGGCAGATTTTAACTGTGGAAATTTGAAACTCCTCCTCATGTTCATGCCAAATAATCTTGGGAATGAATAAGGGTACAGGGAAGACCACAGTAGCTAACACCTCATCCGAAATGAGGAAGGGACTCTTCAGTGAAGTGTTTGCCTTTTGGTAACGTTTTTTGTTTTTAATCTAAATGTCAACACTGAAGAAAGTTTGGTCTTGAAATACTGTCCTTTTAGGTCAACCTTAGTCTGTATTGCCTACCTTCTAAAACCACAAACTGATTCATATGCATAACTATTATGCATATTATCATAACAAAAGATGAATGTATTCTATTCCTATGAGTTCTTCTGTTTGTTAAAAGATGATATATGCTTTAGGATTGCACTGAAAGATCCCCATGTTCTGTATCACTTTGGGTAGGGTTTTTCCCAGCTAACTTCAGCCATTTAATCCCAACTGACCAATGAGGCTCCCTCTAAGAGCAACAGGCAAAGTGAAACCAGCTTTGAAAGTGGGTATCTAAAGTAACAAGAGACTATACAATTTTGGATACATCTTGAACTTAATAAAGTATCAAAATCAATTTCTGCACACTTTGAAGAACAAATGCTGTTTCACAAGTGGTACTTACCTGCAACACATTACAGAACCACCAAACGTAGTCACATCTAGTAAAATGTGACAAAATCAGCAGTCATTACTGATGACAGAGGAAACATTCCTATCTTCGATATTCTCAGCATAACTCTGCTTTTCATGAGGCCCACTTCTTTGACTATAAAAACTAAAAATATTTTAGTACAAAGTATAGCTGCAACATTGACTGTAAGGAATGTCTGGCTCTCACCTCACAGGTTCCACAAAATTTTTAATTTCCTAAATAACGTTGCTTTTGAACTTCACTACTGACCTCTTTTTGAGCCTTCTGCTCACCCAAGTAGCACAAAGTTCTTGCTGCAAGACAGCTTTAGAATCTGAGGAATTGGCAAAATTCACTCCAGGTAAATAAAAATGAACATGCTTTCATAGTAACGAGTGGGGGGAAAAAGTATTTGTCAGTTTGGCTGTAGGTGCGTTTTTTTTTATGCTTTTTCTTTTTTTGTTTGTTTTTTTGTTTAGTTTTTAATAATAAAAAAACCATCCTGATCATGGTTTTGAGTAAATTATACACTAATAGGAGAAAATGATACACACGTAACATAAAAGTGTACGTATATAAGCTATACTTGTAATGAACAGCAAAGCAGCAAGTTTTAACATGACTGAAGCTTACAATTTTGCAGAATACTTTACAGTTTATTCTGTCCTTTTAGATGTATTTATACTATGCTGGCAATTAGAAGTTAGCATTTGCAAACATTGACTAGTACTGATGGGCTGATTTGGCACTGGTAACCATATCTACATTAAAAACTGAAACATTAAAATGTTTCAGGAAGGTTTTGACCTGAACAAAGCTGCAACATTTGTATAGAATGATTAATTTCTAAAACATTACTAATTTTATAAACTGAAATGTAATGACCAGGTTAATGTTTTCAACCATTACTGAATTTACTATTTATGATTTAAACAACTGCCTTGAATATTACTAAAATAAGGATTTTGGAAAAGAAATCTTTAGTTGTATAAGTTGAAGTGTTTCCTGCAGCCACAAGGCCACTTGGGCAAAACCTCAGAAGAGCTGAATTTTTTGCTATGCAATCCTTTGCAAGGATGGTGTCCTGGGTTCAGTAGCAGTCGTTTTTTTCTCCTTCTTAGTAGCTGGTGCAGTGATGTGCTGTTGACTTTCAGCCTGGGAACAGCACTGATAACACCGATGTTTTTGTTGCTGCTCAGTAATGTTTAGTGTGACCAAGGACTTTCTGAGTCTCTTGCTCTGTCAGGGAGGAGGGGAAGCCGGGAGGAAGCACCTGACCCAAACTAACCAAAGAGGTATTCCATACCACAGCATGTCATATCCAGGATGTAGAACTGGGGGCAGTTACCCAGAAGGGCTAGATCATTGCTTGGGTTGGGTTGGGTATATGTCAGCGGGCGGTGAGCTGACCTATATTCTCTTCCCTTGTTATTTCCCTTATCATTATTATTACTGGTGGTAGCAGTAGTGATTTGTGTTATACCTTAGTTACTGGACTGTTCTTATCTCAACCCATGGGAACTACATTCTTTCAATTCTCCTCCCCATCCCTTTGGGAGCTGGGGGAGGAAGGTGGTGGAGTGAGTGAACGGCTGTGTGGTTTCTGGGTTGCTGGCTGGGCTTAAACCATAACAGATGGGTAATTAAAGACATGGCATGTCTTAAGCTGTCAACCTAAGCTTTCTCTGTAGTCTGTGGGAGGGAGAGGCATCTTCAGTGAGTAATTCTTCCCTCCCGCTAGAGAAGTCTATCATTAGATGCCAAGATTGTCCCCAGAAAATTTTGTCTGCTCATTGATGCAGAGCCACTAATTACCAAGGGCCTGAATCTGGTGACTGGGTGAAGGACACTATCCCATTCTGGAAATTGTTGAGCGTTGTGCTACCAATGGGACAGAGCCATGGTCTTAGATAAGTCAGCAAAAATTCAGTTGTGCTTGGAGTCTGGAGACTCTTGTCTGACTTCTGATTAAGGTTAACACAGTAGTTGCCATGAAAAAGCGTATAGCAACCCACAGGTACCACATTGGCAAAAGACTGTGCTATTAAAAATATCAGTGAATGATGAATGAAATTAAAATTTGACCTTTCAGGATGACTGTCTTAAATTACCCTATGAAAAATGCTTCTCAAATGTTAGTAGGATTAAATATTTTGTATTCCTTCCTTTGCAAACTTTTTTGGTAGTGATCTGGTAAAAGTTACTTTTAGAAAAGATTGTCTTAATGAAGTTTCACGTAAAAAAAAACTAAACCTGATTTTATATTTGTGTTTGACTTTCATGTTATTTAACGGGGGGGGGGTTGTGTTTGTTTTTGTTTGGGTTTTTTTAGGTTACTATAATGTGAAAATAACACCTCAAAATGAAGATTAAGCATTCAGAAAATGAAATTAAATAACTGCCCTTTTCAATATCACTTGTCTGTAATTGGGGGTTTTTTATAGATTTTGCTTATCTGAAATAAAAATTTTCCAAGCATTTTCTCTCTGTTAAAAACTTTGATGGTTCTGATGTCCTTTGTAGACTTTAAAGGACCACTGCATAGCCTAGAAAATTGTAGAAGAACATTTTAAGACAGACTGATGGTGGGTGGATCAATAGAAATGCAAAATATTTCAATCATTGCTTTAGTTAACACCCTTGGTTAATATAATTATGAGATTACCGTTAAGGGATAAATTCAATTCTGAAATGAATGTTAAGGTAGGTGACAGAGTGTAAGTTAGTCAATGACAGATCTGGCTAAATAGCACTCAATGAATAATATATATGACTTGAACTCTCTTGAATACATAATGTAGGGAATATTCTATTAAATTATTTATCCTGTCAGAAAGCAGGTACATGTGCCAAATTTGCAGCAGTTGCCTGAAAGGACTCAGTTGCTGTGATACAAAGAAGTGAGACTCCTAGGGTACAAACATTTCTCACTGGAGAACCAGAGAGGAGCTGTGAGAAGTTGATGTGTTGGGGTGATTTAGGAGGAAAGGACTAATGATCTAAGGGATAATATAAAGTGCCCTCCCACCCATTAAAATATGCACTTGTAAAAGAGCCCACATAATTTGATACTTCTTCAAATATGAGAAATTATCTTCAGTAAAATCTGTTTCAGTATTGAAATACTAAAAGCATATATATTAATGTGACTTCATTTTATAATGTGAACACAGAAAAAATATAAAAAATTATATTTAGCTTGAAAATTTTAGAAAACTATGTGGTAATTTAGACACCCAAATCACATAAAATTCTGATGGATTTGGATGCTTCAATCTCTTAGCCTTTTTAGCTTTTTTTTTTCCCCCAAATTAGCATTAATCTTCATTTGGTATCTAAAAAATGCCATCATTCTTTGAAATCCCAGCTCCAGACTTGTTTAATGAAGCACGGCTGAATGTTTGGTTACTACTGCAGTCATCCAAAAGCTAATGAGATTTCAGGTCTACTGTCCAGATCCCATTCAGAATCACCTCCTGTGGTACAATTTTATCTTACTTTCTAGCACACGTATCCATCCCTCCAACATAGGAAAATCGATAAATATAATAACTGATAAGAAGAATAATCACTTTGCTATACTAAGGCTGGTTGAAAGACACAAAACCTCTTCCATGTAAACCGCCTCAAGATTTCGTCTACCAAGTTAAGACCAAATCTGATCCATCAACTGAAAAGGCAAAGGCTCTATCACAGTGCCTGGGAAAGGTAGCAGGAAAGCCATCATTCTTGCATAACAAAGTAACAAAGGCTAAATAAATAATGCCTCTTACACGGAAAACTAGATTTTAATTAAAAACAGCTTTTCTCAAACAAAAAATGTTCTCAGAACTTTGGATTGTTCAGTTTTTTGAATATGAAAACATTTAAGATGTGATTGAAAATACTGCCATCTTCATCACTCTATTGCACTGGGTTTTTTTTCTTTTTAAGAAGTAAATATTTTTCATTATGAGTGCAATGATTTAAAATTTCATTTACTTCAGAATCTTCTCAGGTAAAAAGAACCACATTGTAGAAAAGATATCATGCATCAGACCCTCCGGAGTACAGCAGGAGAAGTTTGACTTAAAACTCTGGATGTTGAGTACATTTTGCAGTTATTGAAGGAGCATTAAATGCATCTGGTCCAGTTTAGCTCTGCTTCACTGTTTCTAGTTTGCTAGGAGAATTACAATAAAATGAGAAATGTTATGCATAACATTACGTATAACAAATCTGTTTAAGTCCTACAGCCACCTCATGGAATTGAGGGACATATCTGTCTCATGGCAGAAAGGTTTAAGTTTGATTTGCACTGCAAAGACTATCCACCAAACTCAATCAAATTACTAGGAGTATCATCACTGGTAATTGATGAGGTAACAATTACATCACAAATAAATCGTCTAATTGACAAGCAGCATAGTGTTGGGAACATCACAAAGACTTGAGATTTAGATTTGACAATGGAGGACTGCAGACATAGGACAGAGTTTGCAAAGTGCTGCAGGATTTCCTTTTATGACAGTTGTTTTATTTTTTCACCATTTCTGTGTGGATGTGTGTGTGGTAAAAAAACTGTAAGAATTTACTTCTGCTTTCTGTCTATTAATTTACCTCTTTCAGGACTCTACGCAGTTTAAAAGCACCTTCAATTTACATCCTCTAGTAGACAACTGAAAGACAAAGGCTCATGTTTCAGTGTGTTAGGGACTTTTATACCATTGTGAAGGGAAGGTTTGTGGCTTTCCAAAGTAAAAAAAATACATCACCTGCTTCACTTCTGGTGAATGGGCTTGCTCAGATCACCATTTGGTTCTGAAGGCAAAATACAAACCATTCGCGTTATTCTCAGTAGTGCCTACTGTAACATAAATAAATAGATTTAGGAGCCTGAACTGCCAAATGGAATCTGGAAAACTGTTAGACCTGTTGCACTGTCTTAGTCCTTCCTAGTCCTTCTAGGATTGTTCTTTGTGGTATGTTTTCCTGAACATTGTCCAGTAGTCCCCATTCATCTAACCTATGAATACTGAGAAAAGGAACTGGCACAGTGGAGAGGTTCAGTAAAGCCATGAAAAGGGCCCAGATTCTGGCTTTACTTTTTATTTAGGTGAGGTAGAATTTGGATTCATGGGATGCACTTTCTCTGCAGTAATTGGCTATGTAAGTACCTTTGTTCAGCAACAAATGCAAGTAGATTTACTTATTTTTTTTCATAAAGATCAACTGACTCTCCACTTGACATAGTTTAACAGCTTGACTTGGAACTGACATGCCCTTGGATGTGATGCCATTCAACAGTGTAGAGTTATATATACTCCAAAAGATTAATTCATATAATCTGAGGCAGGATAAAGAGTGGCAAATACATTAGAGGGAGTGATTTTATTTCTTGTTAATGTTAGGCAAAGATAGACAATGGTAGAATACCAGGTTTTATAACTGAGATGTAGAAAATATCCATTGCAGAATGATATTCTTAACAAAATACTTAATAGAATTATTATTTTTTTTTCTTCATTTTCTTTTCTGAACAAAAGTAGAAGACTTTCAGTAAATGTCGGAAGGAAACGTCAATTGAGTTGATGCCGTTCCTCACTTTCATTTGTTGTTTTCAATTACAGTTCATTATTTTTTAATTTACAAGGAAAAGCAAAGAAGAAATTTATAAAAAAAATCCCAAACTTTGGGCTATGATTGTTTTCTAGCTTCCAGTTTTTGATTCTGATATAGGTGTTCTCCTGCTCCGTTTCATTTGATCACCAAAGACACCATGTTTGTCTACATCACCAACTGGTATAGCACAAGGGTGGGAAGAGAAGATTTCATTTTGCTTTGATACATTATGGTATCTGCATTGGGTATCTGCATTGTGGACAAATCTTTGACAGCAGTGATGACCTCAGAGAAAGGTAATGGTTTACAGGGTGATGCATTCCCATTGCAAATGGGAATCACTTGATGTTACTTCTATGCATGAATTCATCTGTGGTTACACTATGAGGGAAGCCACATACAGAGTATGCACATAGGTCAAAGTCACACCTAAACCCAAAACTTCCAGGGCACCAAATGAGAAATGCAGGCATGCCTAAGGTTTCTTGGAAAAGTGCCACCCTGAATTGCTATGAAACTCTTTTTCATGAGTTAGACAATTGAGGATGCTATGGAAATACTTAAAAAGTCTCCAAAAGACACATCAAGGTATGGTTATAGTGATCAAACTTAGATACATTAGAATTGCTCTTTCTAGACTCTGTGGCTTAGCTGTAGATGACTCTTACCTAAGTCCATACCATCTATTTGCATAGCAACAGTTAGTGTATGGACAATGTAGCTTTTGATAGACACATTTAGGGAGTTTCGAGGCAATTTTGCAGAACAATTTGAAAGAAAGAGCATTGTTCTGGGGAAAACTTAAAGCAGCACAAATGGTGTCTTAATTTCCTCTGAAGAAAACACATATTCTTTGATAAGCCAGCATGCCTGGCAGGGCTAGAAAATGTTGCTAAGGAACATGGTGCTGTAGTGAAATTAAGTTAGTTATTCAAAATAATTAGGCTAGGGAGAATGTGTGTTTTTTAAAATTCATAAAATGAAAGTCACAGATTAATAAAAATGACAGTCATGTTTAAAAGGATTGCTAATGTTCAGAGAGGTGGGTCAGATACTCTAAATAAAAAGGGCTGTGAAAGCAATTCAAACTGATAATGAGCTGAATTCCTTTGGAAGAGAATTTAGAAGGTAAATTTGTCTCACTTAACTTTAGAAATTAAGCTAAAGACAAGCATAGGTTAGCTGTCTGGGTTCCTCGTATAGTCTGTAGAGATAAACAGGTATCTTCAGAGATTCAATCTTAATAATTTCTCTAAGGAATCCAGCATCTATTTTTAAAGTTAGATAATGGGAATACTTCTTACATACACAGAGGAAGTCTGAGAAGAAAGACGATTCCATACCTGCGTGTAAAACATGTGTAGTTTTATTCTTTGTCACTTATTTTATGCTACTGCTGTTCTGCTTGGGGAATCCAGAAGTAAGTTTTTCACCTTTTATTATCCCTTTCACAAATTCACCACTTTTTCTGAACTGTAAAGGCACTAAGGTTTTCTTCCTTTATCAGCTGTTATCCCTGGGTATCAGAAAATACGGACAGTAAGATTTGCTCCTTTGGGCTAACTTCTGTCTTCTTATCTACTCAAATTCATCTGGTCTGCTAGACTGAATTGCTTTCATGTAGGCACACTATGTTCATGAAGCAGTCATCATAAAGTACACAGCGGAATTGATGGGGCTTGAGAAGATGTGCGCCAACGATAAATAACATATGATTCAGAAGACCCTCAGAATAACACATATGGGATGCAGAACATGAGTTGATGCCTCTAATAAACTGTGGATCCTTAATAGAGAGATTTCATTCACCTCACAAAGAATTTTTTAGTTGATATCTCATGCAAACAATAAAATCCTTCAGGTATTAAAAAGATTTCTATTGTGCATAAACTAAATGGCAAATGCAGAAGAAATCAAGCAAAAGAAGGGAAATAATGGTCCCATAATGTTGTTTGTGCTGTCATTTAATGTTGACATCTATCTGTCTTAGGTTAATAATAATATATTTTAAGTAATTTCTATGTTTTTGTGGGATAAAACAATACTGATGCTATGAAAATTAATGTAAATTAAAAAAATAGGGGAGGATGTGTAAATAAGCATGGGGTAGAGATTTCATTTTAAAAGGATTGACATCTTTATTAAATGCTCCATCACATATTCCATTAACATTTGCACCTTTTCCATTTGCCAGTCTGCTGTGTAGGGTAAAATATTGGTAATTCTTGGGTTTTATCCCAATTTTATTAGATGTATTTTTCTCCATTTCTGCTGCTGCCGTCTGTCATTAGCTTGGCAGGCTGTGCTTTAGTGCCTTTTTCTCTTCCTGTCCTGTCTCTCACAGCAGCTGCAGCAAAGAGTTAAACTTGGCAGCTGCACATTCCAGAAGCTAAATTCTTGGCTATATATTTCACTAGTAGTCTTCATTTTTAAAACTGGCCTCACATGATAGTCAACTTCTCTACAAAGTAGGTGTGGAGGTCAGATTGGTACCAATGCAACTGTCAACGTTTGCCTTTTGAGTAGTCATATCTACTTGATAATGGATATCCTGTTCCTGCTCTGCAGTACCCATGCATTACTTCACAGCACAGAAGACCTGAAAGTAAATACAGCTGTTTGCCAAGAAAAACATGCCAGTATTTTTCCATATGTCTGTTTCTGTACTGTAGATGTGGATGTAGCTAGGCACATTCAATCACATATAACTTGAACCATAGAGAAGAGACACGGCAGCAAACAGCTTATTCTTTTATACGTTGTACTTCCCAAAAGCTTGATTTATAAAGATAATAGTAAAGGAATGTTGACAGATTATATAGATAGTCAAAGACAAACAGCATAAATACAGAAATAGATAAAGGTAGACAATAACGCATAGATGAATACAACACTGAAAATGGGATTTGTAGTAGCAAGTAGACCAAGTTCTTTTAAAGCACATTTCAATTCTTTTCAAATGAGAGTGTGAGAAACATAATAAGTAAAAGCTCAGTATGATGGTAGTAACTAGTGAAAATTCAGTAAGGTAGCAGCAAAATTTAAAAACTTTTAAATAGCTGATTATGGTGAAATGCAACCCAATAATTATAATAATTACTCTCAAATCACAAGTTTTGTCAGGCAAATGCTGCTCTCAATTGGAAATGATGAACTCAGGTGAAACCCTCTAACTCCTATTTGAAATCATCTGAAGTGGAAAAGAAAGGATAGGAGTGCTGTCAAAACATCCTTAGAACCTCACTCCTTCAGAGGAAAAGTCAAAGAGTACCAGCAGGGGAACCAGCAAAGTTGGGGCATTTTTCTCACTAGGGAAGTGAGGACAAATACAAATGCTGATTCTGGAATCTGTGGAAACACATTCAGAGGAAGCTGTCATATAAATAAAAACATTTCATCACAGTATCGCAGTTTACACAAACCTGATCTCTGGTTGGTTGGTTGGGTACTTTGAGGCATAGAAAAGTCCTAAGAAACTCACTCTTCTCTCTCCCACCTGGATTATGATGTACCACTTTCTCTTTGAGGACTCATTGATTCTTTTTTATTCTTGTATTAAGAGATACTGGAGACCTGGGATCAAATGTAAAATGTTGTTATGCTTATGCTGCTAAAATCTCATACTCTCCAAAAGAAGATAACTGCACCCAAGGTGTTTACTGTGAATTGTCCTTTGGCCATGGCAGCTGTCAAGCTGTGCCAGCAATCGCTGTACTTGTCAGACACTGCCAATGGCACTGGGGACAGGGCTGAAATGTTTCTTGCTCCTCTGCTGTCTTTAATTCACTGTAGACTCACCTATGACAGTGCGCAACATGCTACAGTCACATGCCAGCAAGCCTGTTATCAGAGAGGATAGCTTTGCATCCGAGAGGCAGCTTTGCATAATAAAAGGCTCAATAAGCTGCTGTTTGCTTCATGGGAACTGTATCCTAAGGGGCAAAACCTACATTCAGTTGACATTATTACAGAAAACAAGGGACTACTGGAAGTGGTACTTTTCCTTGAACAGGGCTTTTGTATTTTCATTGAAACAAAAATGAAGAGACCTTTCTAATATTTTTTAAAGAAAATGCATACCTATAAAGTGTGTCCTTACTTGATGATTGAGATGCCAGTCAAGAAGGATGAATGAGATGTTGTGAGACATGGAAGGAGAAGGAAAATGCAAAATATTTTTTAGTTAAAATTGAATTTTATTTCTGAAACCCAACATGAGGGGAAAGTCTCATAAAGCCTTGGTGTTACAATACAGCCATTCCACTCTATTTATTTATCTACTTATCTATCTTATAGTGGGTGGGGTATTACATTCTTCAGGGAACTAACAATTTAGGGATCCTGATGAAGGAAAATAGTAAGATAAAAAGAATGAAGGATAGAATCTCTCAGTTCTGGGAGCTGGATGAGTAACATGATGGGTAGAAGCATGAATTAGAAAAATCTGTGTGTTTGCTAATGTTACTACCAAGCTTCAGAAATCCTTGCTACATAGGCCGAAAAAAACATGAGTACTGGAAAAGGAAATTATCTGTGTTTTGTCATTGGCCTTAAGCTATAAAAAAACATTCTTTTTTTTGGTAAAGAAATGAGTTACTTGGTTTTCAATTACACATAGTGGAAGGAGTGTCGACAGCAGGTCCAGGAAGGTGAGCCTTCCCCTCTCTTTGGCAGTACTGACACCAGATTTGGTCTCTCCAGCACAAGAAAAATATTGGTATTCTGCAGTGAGTCCAGAGCAGGCCACCATGCTGGCCAGATAGCTGGATAGAACACACGGCCCACAGGGAGAGGCTGGAAGAACTGGGTCAGTTCGTCTTGGAAAAGAAAAGGCCCAGCAGAGACCTTAGTGCTCTCTGCAGCTACCTGCTGGGAGGACACAGACAGACACAGATTTTTGTTTTGTTAAAAAAAAGGAGAAATATTTTTGCCATAAAGGGCGTCAAATTCTGGAACACATTGTCTAGAGAGGGTGTGAAGAGAATCTCTGTGGGAGATGTTCAAGACTCAGCGAGACGCAGTCCTGAGAAAACTGCTCTAATTATCTCTGCTTTGAGCAGTGGGTTGGACTAGGTGACCTCTGGAGTCCTCTCTCAACCTAAATTATTCTATGGCTGTATTAAGTAAAATCAGAGTGCTCTTGCTAGAATGTAATGTCTGCCAAACAGTACTCAAAGTGGGGGAGTAAAGCAGGGAAGAAGGAAGGAGAGCTAGAGTTCTATCAGGGCTTAAGCTTTCCTAACCTGATTCATGGCTGCTCTAACTATCCCTCTGTATTCCTCACAGGCTACCCATCCTTGTTTACACCCTCTGCATGCCTCCTTTTTATACTGGAGTTTGTCCAGGAGTTCCTTGTTTATCCGTGTAGGCCTCATGGCTTTCCTGCCCTACTTCCTCTTTGCTGGGATGCATTACTCATGAGCTTGGAGGAGGTGATCCTTGAACATTAACCAGCTTTCATGGGTTCCTCTTCCCTCCAGGGCTTTATCCGCTAGAACTCCACCAATCAGATCCCTCAAGAGACCAAAGTCCACTCTCCTGCAGTCCAGCACATTTATTACAGGAAGAATGTGTAGATATGTGTGCATAAATACACAAGGGATATGTGGACTCTGTGTGTCTTTTTTGCCATTTCTGTACTCCTGCCACATATAGGAAAAATGCTAGAAAAAATTGTACTACACTTGCAAATCACACAGGAAAAATTGGAGAATTTTTTCTTCTGTTTGATTTTAGACTACATATTTTTATTCTGTAACAGTATGGCACAAGAAATCATGACACAGAGGACTGAATGAGATCTGCATCCTACTACTATTGCTGCTGGCTTTATAGTGTTAAAATGTTCCCTGTGATTCTGATAGCTCTGCAGATTGGTGCAGTGCTTTCTGTGGCCAGTATGTAAAACACTGCTGAAAATAAAAAAGTGTCTCCAATAAGAGGTTTTTTTAATAGTTGCGGCAAAGGTATTCACAGTAACTGCACTGCTCCTTTATTTTTTTTTTTTTTGTATGAACTGAACATGTATCTGAGAGGCTATTTCAGCCTATAAGTTTCAAAAAGCTTTAAAGCCCTGGGTCCTTGAAAAGTCCTTAGTCTTGTCTATCTAATGGAAAGCTTACAACTCTTATGAAAGTGGTGTAGCGCATATTGTTTATCCTTGACGTATTTTAGCAAGACTGGACAATATTTGCAAAAAAAAAAAAAACAACAACCGAGCTAACAAAAAAATCATCTGCTTTTATGGCATTGTCTTGACTACCAGGACATTAATAGCCAGTGTAGCTATTGTGGAAAACTTTCAACAGAAAAACCAGCCTTCTGTTAGGAAAGGGCAAACCAGTTTAGAGTAGTGAAGAACACTCACCTTATTGTCTTCCCATACTGCAAAAAAAAAATTATCATCCAAACTTTTATTGAAAATTAAGCATGTTGGGGGTTGGAACTAGATTATCTTAAGCTCCTTACCAACCCTCACTATTCTCTGATTCTGTGACTTGGATTGTCAAAGCATTTATTAGTGAATTGTGGCAATCGTAAGAACAGGATGATATGCAATTCATATATTCCAAACTGACTGTCCTTTCTTATATGAACCTTGGGATACTAAGTATTTCTTGACTGTATTATAGTGATTTTTCTGTTTCTTTACCTTCTGAAAGAGGAAGGTGATGTATTTCTATGCACACAGTATAACACGAATATTCTGTTTTAATAAAGCTTGTTCTAGCATTAGTTTTAGCCACAAAACCTGATCCCCACAAGTCAAATCTCTTCCTGAAGAAGATAGTAAAATGTGTGAGAAATCTCCTGGGAACAAATGCTCTTTAGTTTAACCTTTTCTTTAAGAGATTTAGTATGAATGTTAATGTCCAGCTTTCACTCAACACTTGTTGATTTTAGTTTAATTATACTTTAGTTAGCTTTTTTCAGTATTTTGTACTTCAGTATTTGCGGCTCTGTAAAGAACCCACTAGAAATAGAACTGCAGACAGGAGCTATTAGTCAGGTATGGAAATTCAATTCCTTTGAGCGTGATCCTCCTGCTTAAATTGGATAATCGCAGACATTGTGAAACTGCAGAAAAGGCAATTTCCAGATATGCCCTTTTCAGCAGGGTGAGCTGCCAAATAATTTCAAGAGGGAATTACAATAGCTGCAAGAATTAACTGCAGAGTCATGTAGGCTGCTAAGTGGGGTGCAGTAGGCTAAGATGGATGCAGACTCTTACGTAATTTATATGCAGCCAAGGAGTGAGAAATACCAGACGATGAAGCTTTTCCCACATTATCACTGCAAAGTGGTTGTTTTCTCCTTATCAGAGCTGCCAAAGCAACACAAATTGAGAACTTAAATCTTTTTTTTTTTTTAATTAAAAGGATTCTGTTTAACATATCTGTCTCTTGCCCACTAAGCTATTCATACAGAAGTGAGACTGAGGGCTGAAACAGAGAGCCAAATCAAACAACCTACTCCAGGTATTGAAAGCATCTATAGTAAATGTTAGTAGCTGGTGGCAGGTTCTCTGGTGCATGAGTCTTATGGCTAGCTGAGAAAAGCTGGACCAAAAAAAGCCAGAGAAACTCCTCACAGCTGATGAAAGCAGCATAGGGCTGGCCTATGTTTACCACTTCAAATAGGTCATGCCACACACAACACCCATGTCTTGGAAAAGAGAAAGAGGAAAATGGCAAATGCAGATGTTTGATGCTGTTTTACACTCTTGTTTTGGAAAGAGAATTATGTAAATGCATCTAAATCAAATACCTCAGTCACCCTGAAGGTGCCTGCAGTTAATCTGATATGTGGATGCTGTCCCTTGTTGTGTAACAGGTTTCACCATGCGGAAGTGGCTGCTCTTTCAGTTGTACTCCCAGGTGTCATAACCTTGTCATGTTCCTGAAAACTGGATGTAACAAACCCATGGATTACAGTTGGAGCCTCTCACCTGAATATAAAGTCTGATGTTTTCCTCAGGGACAGATGTAGACAATAAGGTAAGCAGTAGCTCTAGATGCCCTGCAACCTAAAGAAGTGTTAAATTATTTCAGCAAAATACATGCTTCAAAAAACATGCAGTTACAGTCCTAAATAGCTCCATTAATTCTTTTCCCATTTTTTGCAAGCTGGATATCAGACCATTTGTTTTGGACAATATTTGTCTTTTTGCAAGATTCTGGATCTAGAATTAAACAAAAGAGAGAGAGTGGTAATAGTCAAAAGTGTATGGATGACATTCCATTTCCTCATACTGTAATGCTTCCCTATATAATTTCATGTATAAAATTTATATAAGATTACGTTATGAAGCTGGTATATGGGAGTCCCTGGGGAGTGAAAGCAATAGCTCAGGCATTGTTATATGCAAAACCATGAACCTTGTCTGACATCAAAAAGAATAAAAAAATCTTCTAAGAGTATACCAGAGCCAGTCTTTTCCTGTTTATGAAGCACACTTGTACAAGATGTAGCTAACAGTGCTTGTTGCAAAGCTGCTGACAAAAAATTTCTGCTCCCGTGATACTGTGTTTTAGAGATTTACATGACAAGCTAAGGTTAATGTTGCCATGTTCCTGAGGTTTGTGTCAGCATGCTACTTATCTTCTAAGGACACACAGAGCAAATATCATCGATATAACCTGCGTTTTAAGTGTCCCCCTTAAGGGTATCACTTGCAATTGCAGTAATACCTTTCAGCAGGAAGGGGAGGAGTCAACAGTGAAAGACAATGACCCACCAGCAAGCTCATCTACTCAAGAGCAGATAAAGGTGACAACACCACTTTTATCACCACCTCTCAGTTCCCAGCTTCCTAATACAGTTCCCAGCACAGGGATATGAATATTGCTTGTTCCTGCTCTTCTCCTACTACTTCCTCAGCAATATGCTGCATGATATTTTTAGGGTGGATGTGAATGAACTGTATCCATCCCACTCTGAATATCAGCATATGTTCAAGCTGCCTTTCACTAGGTACAAGCTGACGTTTATGTGATACTGCAGCCTCTCTGCTTCTTGCATTTCTTCTTTCTGAGAAGTCATTTTCACACATGGTACATTAGATAGTTCCCTAGGCAGCAGCACAATTGTGTTTTGTTTTCACTTGATCCTTTTTAGGAAGCTCTCTGTGTAGATGAAGGGTTATTTCTTATATCTATGTCTGTAAGTAATCACCTCTCTGAACCTTGCAGCTTTTTTGTGGTGAAAGGAAGTCAAGGGACAGTGAAGGCACACAATAAATGCTGTTTCTAAATCCTGTAGAATTCAAAGCACAAACCCACATAATTTAATGCTGGTAGAAAACTTGGCAGTGGTTTTTAGGTATTATTCAACAGAAGAAGAGAAATTTTATGCTTGACTGCAACAGCACATGCCTGTCTCAATTCCTTATTTTTGGAGGGTCTTCAGTGACAGAGTGGGGCATAATCTAGCCTATTTCAAAATCATAGAATCATAGAATCAACCAGGTTGGAAAAAACCTTTAAGATCATTAAGTCCAACTGTTCCCCAGTACTACCAAGCCCACCACTAAACCATGTCACTGAAAGCAAACTGATCTCCCCTCAAAATCTTCCCTCATGGCCTATCCTCTTCTCCACTCACCATCTCCTTTCATGTCTGCATTGCCACCCCTCTTCTCTGCTTGTCATTTTCCCTCATGGCCACACCACCTCTCCGCTTACACCTTTTGGCCACCCTTTCTCTCCCCTCATCCCTCATGGTCACCCCTCTTCTCCCTTCATCCTTA
The DNA here is from genome assembly GCF_028554395.1 of Pezoporus wallicus. Taxonomy (NCBI): domain Eukaryota; kingdom Metazoa; phylum Chordata; class Aves; order Psittaciformes; family Psittacidae; genus Pezoporus; species Pezoporus wallicus. The sequence goes on from NW_026642654.1 coordinate 2,075,716, forward strand.
TGGCCTCCCCTCCTTTCCCCTTACCCCTCATGGTAGCACCTCTCTCCCCTTCCCACCTACTAACTGCAGCTCTGCACAAACAAGGAAGAGACCAGGATGCCCCATTTCACCTCAGGTCATTGGGAAGATTTTGCAAGCCAAAATCTCCTGATAATTTCAAGCTCTACACAAACCGTAGAAAATGGAATAGCTGCATCTTCATTTTGGTTATCATGGAACATCTCCTGTAAATGATGCTATGGCAATGTGGTCGGTGGGCTTGCTTTAATGAGAAACAGAAGAGCAATGATGAGAGCGTGTGATGAACTCTCCACAGTCAGTCCCACCAAAGGCAACTGTTCCCAATGGAGCATGTAACTGTATGCTCCTGCATAGTCTTGGCTGCAAAACATGCCATCAGAAAGGGTTTGTATGAAAGGTGAGCAATGGCCATGTGTGTCACATTGGATATAGATTCATAGAATCTACAGGGTTGGAAAGGACCTTAAGATCATCTAGTTCCAACCCCCCTGCCGTGGGCAGGGACACCTCACACTAAACCATGTCACCCAAGGCTCTGTCCAGCCTGGCCTTGAACACGGCCAGGGATGGAACATTCACAGCCTCCCTGGACAACCCATTCCAATGCCTCACCACACTAACAGGAAAGAATTTCTTCCTTATATTCAATCTAAACTTCCCCTGTTTAAGTTTTAACCCGTTACCCCTTGTCGTTTCACTACAGTCCCTAATGAAGAGTCCTTCCCCAGCATCCCTATAGGCCCCCTTCAGATACTGGAAGGCTGCTAGGAGGTCTCCAAGCAGCCTTCTCTTCTCCAGGCTGAACAACCAAAACTTTCTCAGCCTATCTTCATACGGGAGATGCTCCAGTGCCCTGCTCATCCTCGTGGCCCTTCTCTGGACTTGTTCCAACAGTTCCATGTCCTTTTTATGTTGAGGACACCAGAACTGCACACAATACTCCAGGTGAGGTCTCACGAGAGCAAAGTAGAGGGGCAGGATTACCTCCTTCGACCTGCTGGCCATGCTCCTTTTGATGCAGCCCAGGATACAGTTGGTTTTCTGAGCTACAAGCGCACACTGAAGCTGGCTCATGCTCATTTTCTCATTGACCAACACCCCCAAGGCCTTCTCCTTGGGCTGCTCTGAATTTCTTCTTTGCCCAACCTGTAGCTGTGCCTGGGATTGCTCCAACCCAGGTGTAGGACCTTGCACTTGGCATGGTTAAACTTCGTGAGGTTGACATCAGCCCACCTCACAAGCGTGTCAAGGTCCCTCTGGATGGCATTCCTTCCCTCCAGCCTATCAACTGAACCACACAGCTTGGTGTCATTGGCAAACTTGCTGAGGGCACCCTCAATCCCACTGTCCATGTCAGCTATGAAGATGTTGAACAAGACCGGTCCCAACACCGATCCCTGAGGGACATCACTCGTTACTGGTCTGCAGCCGGACATTGAGCCATTGACCACAACTCTCTTTGCGTGCGGCCATCTAGCCAGTTCTTTATCCACCAATATGAGATCATGGATATTCTTACGTGAAAATGTATAAGCTTCAAATCTGATCATCTTCCCTTCAGTAAAGCAGTGGACCCATATTTTATCATGTTAAGGGTATTTTCCACTAATACTTTTCCTCAATACTTTTTTCTTGATGAACTTGATGGTTCCTTTTTTGTTAATTAGGCGTATTGTTTTATCTCCGTCAGAACAAGCAGTCAGCATGGGTGTTGGCCGAACATTACAATGACAAAAATGCTTCTGCTAATGTCTTTGAAAAACAGCTTTGGAAATGATTTAGCTCCTTGTTAAGGGGAATCCATATAAGGATAATCAAGCTCATTAATGAGTATGGTGTTCATCAGTCCTACCATGTAAAGCAAGGGCATGAAATATGAACACCTCGTGAAGGATGCAAATGATTTGCTGGTGGAAGGCAGATGCACTCTGGAGAACCAGTCTGAAAGAAGGGCAGCGTTGGTCATAGCTCTGATAGAAGGCTGTCCTGGGTTCAGCAGTAGCAGTCATTTTTCTCCTTCTTGGCAGCTGGTGCAGTGCTGTGTTTTGACTTTCAGCCTGGGAACAGAGCTGATAGCGATGTTTTGGTGTGGCCAAGGACTTTGTGAGCCTCATGCTCTGCCAGGGAGGTGGGGAGGCCAGGAGGAAGCAGAGACAGGACACCTAACCCTAACTGACCAAAGAAGTATTCCATACCACAGCACGTCATGCCCAGGATGTAACTGTGAGTTACCCGGAAGGGCTGGGAGACTACAGGGTTGGAGGAGGTATCGGTCGGTGCTTGGTTGGGCTGGGGGTGAGTTATTGGTCGGCTGGTGGTGAGATGTTGTATTCTCTTCCCTTGTTATTTCCTTTATCATTATTATTACTGGTGTTAGCAGTAGTGATTTGTGTTATACCTTAGTTACTAAACTGTTCTTATCTCAACCTGTGGGAGCTGCATTCTTTTCGATTCTCCTCTCTATCCCTCCAGGAGTAGGGAGAGGGCAAGAAGGAGGGGAAGTGAGTGAACAAGCTGTCTGGCTGGGTTTAAACCATGACAGAGGCAGATCACAGGAGCCAGCTAAAACTATTTTTAAAATGCAGTTTAATTTATTGTTATGCTATTAGCAAAATTTTTGTGTCATGAAATTATGTCAGAAAGAACTGTCTGTAGTGAAGATAAAAATGTTGGTGTGCATATTAATCATAGATTGATCCTGTAATCCATTAAGAAATATCAATTAATTAATTATAGTGTTCTTTAATTGCACACATTCCCAAGTGGTGGGAAAAGCATTTAAGAGATATCGTTAGAAACATCCTAGAGGTTTTCATAACTTGTTAAGGAGGAATTTAACCTACTTTATTTCATATTAGATGCACATTTTTCATCCTCCAAATGGGGAGAAGGGAAAATTCTCATTTTTATTTAATTTCCTAAAGGTCAGAAGAAAAGGTTGTGTTTCAGAAGATGGATCTTTCAGATGGAAAAAATATGAAAGAGCATCAGAAGAGAATGTGACATATGGTTCCTTTAGCAATTATTTTAAAATTCATTTATCCCATTTTCCTAAGAGAGAATCTTGTCCTTCTATAATACTAGCAACCTTAGAAATCAGCGTCAGTTAACCACAAAAAATAGACTGTGGCAGAGCAAGCCTTTCAGTACGTGATTATACATCTCCTATATGACACCTCAAAGGACTGGTTTGTTTACTGATTTCTTACTATTTCTGCTGGCTGCATACAGATATAAATGCAGAAAATACTTTGGTGAAAATGTGGATATGGCCAAAGCTTTAATTTTGTGATACATTTTATATACTTTACTTTTTCAACATGAAAATCAGCGCAAGTTCCTTAAAATTGTTTTTCCAAAGGTGATGCAAGACCACCATGGTTTCATGCAAGAAACTGTAGTGTAAGCAATTGATTTGTAAAATCTTTAATTTGATCTCTCAAAAATATTTATGCAGCTGGTAGCTATAGTGTTATTTTTGGTGATATTTTGAAAGTTTCCCTGAGGGAAAGGTTGGTTTTGACTGCCTATGTTGACTAATATTATCACAGTAGCCACATCTATTTTGCTAATTAAGAAATTATTTCAATTATAGCAACCCAAAGCAGTTTAAAATAAAACGGAACAAACCCTTAGTCTCTGGGTTCAGCAGTAGCAGTCATTTTTTCTCCTTCTTAGTAGCTAGTGCAGCGCTGTGGTTTTGACTTTAGGCCTGGGAACATTGCTGATAACACCAATGTTTTAAGTTTCTGCGCAAATGTTTACACTAACCAAGGAATTTCTGAGTCTGATGCTCTGCCAGGGAGGACGGGAAGCCAGAAAGAAGCAGAGACAGGACACCTGACACAAACTAGCCAGAGGTATTCCAAACCGTAGCACGTCATGCCCAGGATGTAACTGAGAGTTACCCGGAAGGGCTAGGACTGCGGGGTTGGACTAGGTATTGGTCGGTGCTCGGTCAAGTTGGGGGGGGCAACTTATCAGTCGGCAGGTGGTGAGGTTTTGTATTCTCTTCCTTTGTTATTTCCTTTATCATTATTATTATTGGTGGCAGCAGTAGTGATTTGTGTTATACCTTAGCTACTGGACTGCTCTTATCTCAACCCGTGGGAGTTGCATTCTTTTCGGTTCTCCTCTCCGTTCCTCGGGGAGCAGAGGGAGGACAAGAAAGGGGGTGGGGAGAGAAAGACTGCGTGACTGGGTTTAAACCACGACACCAGCACATTATGAAAGGCATGGAAACCTGGCAATATTTTTCAGAACTGAGTTATTATTTCAGTTCAATATTAATATTGTTGCAAAATGGGCAAATGGTTCACAGAAAGTCAAATGAATACCTCTTGTGCTCATGGAACTGTGCTGAATTCCAGCCTGAGCTCTCCCATTGCATTGGACTTTTTTCTGTGGTCGTGTCAAAACCCTAGAGAGTTGAGAGAGGTTAACCCGCATCTTTTCCTTAAGGAGAAAAGAGCAAAAATGATAAAAATAATTTTTGACAGCAAAGCTAAGTCTTATTGAAATAAGATAATTTTAAAACAGGACCCCCCCCCCAAAAAAAAAAAAAAACAACAACAAAAACACAGATTTTCTGTGTGAGCGAATACATCTGGTCTTGAAAAGAACTTCATACTTTCCTGCCAGCTGCATTCCCTTAGGTACCTTACTCTCTTCAGCCTTGCTCCCTTTAAGTCAAAACAAAGATTGCTTGTTAGGAATTAACAGGATTTAAGTAAAATATTTTTCTTTAAACAGATTTGTCTTAGTTTTATCTGGTTATCAAATCTGTTCATCATAAGCATTTCCCAATGTTTTCTTGTGCTCCATGTTCCCTTCTTGCTCTAATTTTCTGTCTGCATTGAATAAGCACCCTCACCTTCTCTTTCTCCAGGTTTTCCTATTGGAAGGTACAATTTCCACTCCCCCTCTGCAGAGTCTTCATGGCACAGTGAAACAGCCAGAGCAGGGTGTCTCCTTGCTAGCCAAGCAACCCCTTCAGCAATACCAAATGCAGAACTGCATTCAGCATATGGTGAACAAAGTAACAAAACAAATTCCAGCCACAAGAAATGTGAACACCACCTGTAATAACCCAGGGTACCGATACATGCTTCTCATGTTTGTGTAGGGTGTGGCAGACAAAGGCCACCAAGAAGAAAGATAATATAAAAGAGATGATGCTGTTCGTAAGACATAACCTCTAGATTATATTTCACAACCATTTCTGTGTTGCATCCAGAAAGATGTCTGCCAGGGCAGGACAAAAAGTGACATGTACTGCTTCAGTAGACTGTGCCAGTGCTGGACTGCAGGCGCAGACTTGCTATACTAAACTATCAGTCAAAAAAATATCACCTACAGCCATTGGAACATCTTTCTTTTGTTCTGCTATTTTTGGATGAAACTTGATAGAAATGCTTCAGTATTAATAGTGCCAGATGCAATAACAGAAGCTGTGATAATGGCCCAATTTTTTTTCTCTTGAGTAAAATTCCAAGGACTCAAAAGAATGTGAAAATGAACCTCATGGCAGTAATAACTGAGACGTATCACCATAACAACAACCCTGACAAACAATCACTCTACATTACATTCAGTAAAATTCCAACCTACAACAGATTTCTAGTCACACAGAAAAAAAGCCACATAAATGACTACAGAAATCAGAAGGAAACAGAGTAAGATGGAGAGATTTCTGGGAGTTCCTCAGTATTCTTTCGAACTGATAAGAATATCACTTATCAGATGAAAATAGTCTATTATTTGTCATGTTTAGTTAAGCCAGGGTACAGAGCTCTTCTTCACTGTCAAGTTTGTCATCCTTATGTACTTCACTGAAGTTTGGAGGCTGGATTCTGTATGCTAGATAAAATTTTTCTAATTGCATTTCTCTGGTTTTGCTTCCTCGGACTATGTCCTGTCTGTTACTCACTATTTTTTTACTCCATGGTAACTTATGTAAAAACAAACTTAGGTGCTCTTTCAGACTATCAGATTCAGAAAACAAACTACAAAATGGCAAAGGAAATATGATAATAGTAAGCCAAATTCATAATTTTGTATAAATATTGGGACCGTAAATGCATTGAGTGTTATGGGATATGACTAGTTGATGCAACAGAATGTTGGAACAATTTCAGCAAAGCACTTTCAATAGAGATGATTCTTGAACCTACATGAAGTGAAACAAGGAAGGAAGCAAAAAAAGAAGGAAGAAAACAAGGAAACAAGGAAGGAAGTAAGGAAACCCTGAGCTCTTTTGGAAACTCTAAGCTATGTTTCTCAATTCCCATGTTAATTTCTGACCAGTTAGTTCTTGGTAATTTTTTAACTGAACTCTGTGGCACCAAGTCTGTAGTGAAAGGAAGACATTAATAAGACCACTCTCTTCATATATCCCTAAATTATGGGTTAAAGACAACACTACAATTTTCTAAATTTTCACCTTGTATCCTTTTATTTATTTCTTTTTTTTAATTGCCGTGTACTGCTAGGGCCTACTGAACCTGGCAGCCTACAGACCTGAGGGCCTATGTTCCCAGGTCCAGCCATCACTGATGGTGAGCTTTTATTCCCAAATACCACACATACGAACATGTATACAACACACATATATACATACACAAGCATAGATAAATCAACGCATACAGAAAAACTGTTTTAAACACAAATGCCAACAGCTGCCTTGTCCACTGAGTCCACTGGTCACTCTCATGTGACACCCATGGTTATTAGGATTGTCCTACCTGTCATTGTTCCTCTGTTCACCTCTGTGCTTATGGAGATAAGTCTTCATTCACAAAACCAGACTCCTATCTTTAAAAACTCTGTTAAAAACATTTGAAGTGGTATAGAAGCCACTGCAGAAGTTGTTAAAAACTAATGTGTATATAACTTATACTAGTGATACTGGCATGTGGTTTCTATCTTGGACCTATCTAATTGTTTCTATATTAAACCTATCAAGTTTGAATTTCCAGCTACTATGTGTATTACTTTGGTGAATTATACAATAGAAATTTTTCTTTTAAGTGACCCTTCCACAAGTAGTAACTTATAAAGACATCAAGCTATTTTTGTTTTTCTAAATACATCAAACATGCTTTCATTGAGATTAAGCAGTTTTGAAGGAAATCTCCTGTCAACCTCACTTCGGACTCCTGACTTCTCCTCATGACAAACCCTTGAATTGAACAGACTGAAGTCTAGATCAATCCAAGTCTGGATGGGTACATGCTTCAGGACACTCTTTAACGTGATCCTGTCAATTATGGGTATACAAATAACAGGACCAGACTAGAAGCAGTATTAGGTAAAACTTTCATCCATTTATAGTGTAGATGTTTGGCATCCAGCACTGACCTTATTATTCTGCAGATTCACTGCTACAACTTGCATATTACTACTTGCCGATGCAAACTCAGACAGGTCTGAGTCTCTCAGTTTAAGACAGTGGCACCTCATCCCCACTGGTGTCTTCCAAACTTATTTCTAATTTTCAGTGCTCATGAAATGGGTGCAACTATTTTTCTTAGTGGCATTCACATCAAGGAAAATGCCTTATTCTTAATATAGAGCTCAGCGTCTCTTGCGTTCAAAAATGTTGTCCTAATTGATTATATGCAAATCCTGGATCCTTGGACTTTTATATTGCTCTCTAAAATGTTTCTTTCCAGAATATTTTCCAGTCCTTTAAAAAAGTGGTTTTACAGGTGACCGATTTAAATTAAGCATCCTATTTGCCTATATTAGATAAAGCAAGCCATTTATCTGCTGATCCTAATGTGCTGCTTCTTCAGTAATCCATCATTTTCATTTTTTATTAAAGCCTTGACCTATATGTCATCCCCAACTTTTTACAAAAAAGCTTTTCCACTCTAATCCAAGTAACTGATAGAGATGCACACTATTAATTAGTCATTCACATTTAATGTACACTGTGTATATTTTTGTTCTGTTTTTTCAATTAAACAGCATGCAGTACCAATCCAGATGCCTCACAGAAGTCTATTAGTAGTGTTATTGCCTGTATGGTCAATGTTTTACCTTTGCCAACTCTGTTAGCCTAAAGTGCCTTATGTAAAGTGTCCTGGTTCCTCACTGAGATGTTTCATGATAAAAGTTTGTTAAGTCAGGAACTTTCCATCCCATCCTCTTCATTATGCCTTGATCTCCTTAAAGAATCATAGAATAATAGAATAGTTAGGGTTGGAAAGGGCCTTAAGTTTGAAAAAGAAGTAGGTACTACCTGCAGCTGATTAGCAGAGTATGAATAAAACAAGGGTTTATGAACTGAACAGCAGGCAATGTTATTTTTTCAGTGCTGTATGAATTGTTAATCCAAGAGGCTTTTTTACCTGAGTTAAAAGCGACACCTGTGGCTGTAACATGTCTGTGTCTCTCTGCAGCTTCACCTGCAGGATTACATCATAGGACAGACAGTGGCATATTCTGCCTGTAGGTTATGATTTTGTGTGAGAGAAGGTGCTTCGTACTGCTTTGCTAGAAAAGAATTTTTGTTCCCTAGGGTCTCAATCCTTTTGTAACAAACTGATTCAAAGTTTGCAGCAATCAGGTTTTCCATCAAAATATTGCCTTAACTAGCTTATAAAATCCTAATAAGATATTAGAAGGTTAATAATTCTATTTGTTTAGTGCTGATTTTATGAGACCAGCTATGTGTACATGTATTTTTCTTCTTATCTTTTTTTTTTTCTGGAAGGCTCAATACCACATAAACTTGCAAAATTATTTGACAGAAGGAATGTGAGCTGTTGCTTAGTGACAGTTGGTCCATGAGGATATAGGATCATTTCTGCTCCCTGGTTGGATATATCTCCCACTGAATCTGATAGGAAGGTGAATCCACCCTTTAGTAAAATGCCATGTCAAAAGTCCCACATGAGATCCAAAAGAAATGAAAGGGAAAGCAGAAAAGGAATTTTCCACTCTTCTTCTGCAACTAGTAAGATTTAGTCAGCCTGAAAATATTTTGTACTAGGTACAGAAATCAATATTAGTTTGCCTTTATTTAAAGCACTGAAAATATTAATTGCAAAAGGGTCCAAATTATGAAGGATCAGATCCATTATCGCAATCGTCCATGAATGGGTTGCTGTAGGAACTTTGGGGATATGTTCTATTGGCATATAACATCCTATCCTTAGAAAACATGTTACTGCTGCTTCTATTCTATAATTCAGGAAGATAAAACAAATACTGGTGGAGACTGAACACAAAAATCCTAGATGTTACAAAATTCAAGCAAAGAGTTTTATATTACTTATTTTGTTAGCTTTAGTGTTCATCCATGCCTATTCTTCAAACATAACAGATCTTAACTGCAGAGACTGAGGGAATGTTTGAGGTTTCAAAACGTAAGTGGATAAATATTCACTCAACTCTGATGTGTTGAGTGGAAGTAAAATTCATTTCACCTAATTTCAGTGATCTAAGAGACATATTGTGTAAGCAGGTGAACTAGCAGATATGCAAAGATTGGTAAGTACATTCCAAGTCAAATCATTGTACTCTGAAGTTATGTGACCAAGACAGATGAGATGAATCATCCTTACACCTTTTTCTCCATTGACTTTAGTGGGAGCCTTGGTGGGTAGTTGGACATTTATCTTCGCTCAAATTAGATAAAGTGAATTCCACCCCAATTTACCAAACAATTGAAGTGCAGAATTATCTTTTCAAGCTGTAAATATAAAAATAAGTTAAATCAGTAATGTGGTGATGTGAAAAGTTTGCAATTCCAGCAATCCATGTCTATAGCACTGCTGAAGTTACAGTTGAGAGCCTAAGATAAGGGAAATGAGACTTTATTCTCAGTTGCTATCATTTTCCCTGGGGAAATACAACCCATCATAAAAGCTTTCCCAGAGATATGACTAACAAATACAGGAGTTAGAAATCTTTTACCTTTAAGAGAAATCTTTTACCTTTAAGCTTCTCCATTTACTTAGTGAGACACGAAGGATTTTTTTTGATGGATGCATTAACATAAAATTTAATATTTTCATTTTTTTTTTAATTGAAAAGACCATATTTGAGTCTAGAGATTAGGTGGGAACATGCTATCTCTAACAGTGTGGATACAATAATGAGAAAATAATTTTATTGATTTTCAGTTTAAGCATGATTGTATTAATACCAGGTGATTATCTAAAGTGAAACTGGAGAAAGAAAATAAATATTAATACCAGAATATTCAATGAAGGTATGAAGTAAACTGGGATTAAACACATATGCACATAGGAAAGATGATGAAATTTTATTACATGGGAAAAACACACTCATAATCCATTTATACTTGTACTTTGTTTTCAAGTCTGTTGCTCCGAAGATATTATACCAGGACAGTAGAACGGAGTAAGAACTAGTAGCAATTTTCTTATAGATCCAGAATAAAACAATTTCAGAAAACTTGAAGAAAGCACATCTTTAGGCAGAGCATGATCAGTGTTCCTGGTTTAGTTGAAGAAGTTACACTGTTACTATTTGCGGTATGTTGATTCTGTTGGGATAATAGAACAGCCCCAACTTCATCACACTTATTCAGTGAACACTAACTTCATAAAAAAATATTTTAAAACCTCTCATAAAGAGATATCTTACAAAACATCTTTTTCTGACAGGTTATAAGACCAATCTTATTTCCATGAATAAAGGCAATTTTCCAGAATGATAATGGTGAAACTAGAGAAAAGATAGCAAGGCCCAATAAAGGTTGTCATTTTGCAATAAACCATGCAAGAGAAGAGGCTGGCAGAATAGATGCAAATTATGGCATTTCCAAGTACTGACACATGCAAAATATCCCTTCTGCTCAGTTAGTCAATCATATTCTGCTAGATGAACATATTACCCTTCCAAGGAAAGAATGCAAATAACAGATGCTAAGGAGAAGACTGAAATGCTTACTAAGATATTTTTCTGTGATCTTATCTCTCACTGACTTTGTACAGACACGCATGCTAAAATACTGGCAGAACACTTTGTGTAGCAAAACTAAAAAGAGAAGGGAGTGGTCATGACAAAGGAAAACGAAGGCAAAACATAGGCTTAAGTGCATTGCTATTAGCAGTGTGGTATGGGTGATTTTGGAGACTGCTGAGTCATCTGGTCCTGATCTCTGACTTGCTTGTGACAGCCCTGTCTAGGCCATCCAGGAAGTTTTGTTTCTCCCATTTATTTTTAGGACCCATTACCATTAATCAGTCACTGACATGGATACACAAACCAAATCAGAAAGGACAGGCAGCTCTCAAGAATAGCTTCTTAGGAAACTTTGAATAAGACTATGAAATGGCTGCTCAAATTGGTTGGTACTCATTGCTAGTGCTGAAATTCAGTTCTACAACATGTAAATGAGAAGAAGAATGTACATCTGTAGTCAGTGTTTGATGAACCAACAGATGCAACCAAGCATATAAGCTTTTCATGCTTTTACATTTTCTAATTGAGCACTTTCCTCTTGCAGAGTTTGGTATAAATTCTTAAAATGTTGGAATCTTAGTCCAATTTTGACCTTTCCTTATGTTATAGTATTAAATACCTCACAAACTAATAGAGAAGAAATGTAGTCAAAATTCCTCCACAGTGAAGTAAGTAATAGTTGACATTTGTTATCCTCGTTAAGTAGAAATTTTAAAAAGCCAGAGATTACTCTTATGCCATCATCTCTGTTGAGCTAGGTTCCATCCTAACATTTCTGTTGCTGGCTGTGGACAACTTATCATTAGCAAAGTTCCTTTGGTAAATTTCCTGCGTTTTTGCCTACTCAGGCACAACATTTAAGGAAGTAGAAACTAAGAGTTGTTGCAACCCAAGCACAAATGCAAGTCATTTCTCAGATGAAGCATAAATGGTTAAGTATCCACATCATTTTTGTGGGCTTTGCCTTGCTGAGTGGTGATGTAGTTTTATTTTTGGGATTAATAGCTTAGAACAAGAAAAGTGCATAGAAATGTAAAGTAGCAGTGAAAAATATGACAATGTTTAATAAACAGGATGAATGACTTACCAAGCGTGCATTTTTCACAAAAATGACGACTTTTGCAAAACAAGAAATAATTAGGTTTGATTCTTAGATTGCTGAGTTGAGTCTCACCAAACAAAATGAGAGGCAATCCTTGACATGGCTGGTGGAATAACTTCTATCATTGTAACTTGCCAACAAATATTTATGAAATATGAATATGACAGCTTCACTCATTCTGCTATACAGATTAAGAATAGTCAAGATTCCCTTGAGCAGTGGCTCAGAAGTTTTCAAAGGATAATAAATGTTCAGATTTTTGCAGACTTCCTTTCTGCAGGATTCAGATGAGGCTAAATTTCAGCAAGAAATGATCTTCCCCTACTGCAGCCCTAGTCATTAGAAAGGACTGCATAGGAACCCTATAATTTCTTTCTATGTGACAGATGCACAGACCAGCTCTGGAGCAAATTCTTAAAATAAATATAATCTGTATTTGTGTTTACAGTCATATTTGGTGTAAAACTGATTCATAACAATAGTGATACCTTCCTTTCTGAATTTTCCCAGTATAACCCCACCTCCAATTTTTTACCTAAGTACAGTGAGTATGTACAGTACTTTAAAAACATGAGTGAAGGTGGTTTCCAGTGTTAACCTCAGTTGCTGCAGAGTCTCTGGAAAGTAATAGGAAGAGGTAAAAACTTAACTGCAGAGATTTGCTTCATTTAATTTCCCAGTCCATCATGCTACAACAAGAATGCAACTTTATAAGAAATTAGGCTGGTTGCTTAAATTTTTCTGGAATGGTAAACAAAGACTTTCATATGTTTTCATCTTGTATCTGACCTTTCCTTGAGAGGAGGTCTGATTATGTCTTGTATGCTACAGCTGAATTTTTGCTGGGGGTTTCTGTTTTATCAAACTCACTTCTGTATTTATCTCTTAAAGTCTTTGCTTACATGCAGCTGTGTCTGCCAAAGGAGATTTATTATGAAATTTCAACTCTGCATATGCCTTCAGCAAGGGGATTATACTGTGCAAAGAATACCTTATGTCTTCCCTTTCATCATTTTTATTTCTTACCCACCTAAGGGAAGGTTGTTTTTTCAGATCTTTTACGGAGCTATTGGTCTCTTCCTAACCTGAATATTCTAATACGCATTTTTCAATGCAATTTTTCATGTCTGCTAATGTATTTGGGCAAAGTCTTCAGTGACCATACTGGTAGTATATCACTTGATCCTTTCCCCTTACAAATTATTCTTTTAGATGGGCTATTGTGATGCCTCAAGAATGGTTTCTGCTAACTGATCATAGTGATAGGCATCAGTGTGACCAAGGGTTTTAAACTGGTTAATCTGTCTATCTATGTAGCAGAACAGAACTAATTGCTTTCAGTCTGGAAATTCAAAATTCTTTTATTGCATATGAAAACCACTGAAGCCAAGATATAGCTTTTGGGGGGCCACAGTCAGCAAATTTCGGAAATGAAACGGGAATTGAAGGTGCTCTGAAACTTACTATTATAGGTAAGTGGTTCAGTTTTGTAAATTATGTTGATTGACCAAACAAGTGAAAGTAATGTAAACTCTCTCCTGAAGGCAAAACTCTTCACTCTATTTTCAGGCTGAATGAAATGGGAAAGATGAAATAAAATGTTACCTTATATTTCCAGTCAGAACTAAGATAAATGTAGCAACAGAAATACAAGAATTTAGATTTGACATGGAAATAGAGCATTATTTTCTATTAAATTGGAAGGCACATATCTTGGACCTTGAGTTTAAAAATAAATACTTGAGTTGCATCAGCCACTGAATACCATCTTGTGACTTTTTGTGAATGACATAATTACTGTTTTTTTCAAAGTATCAAGACTTTTTGTAGGTGGTTGAAGATGAAGATTAACAAGAAATTAATGCATGGAATAAATGTACTATGTTTGTCAGAAAATATAAGTCAAGAATACATTCCAGTAACTGTCACCTTAGAGTATTTTAAGGAAGGATTAAATACGTTTAGATCTGTCACCAACACCTGTGTTTACACTGCTCAAAAATCCCTGAAGTTTATAAAACATTTTTTTTCTTCAGAACATTGTTCTACAGTATTTTTCATGGGGTTAAGAAGCAGCATACCCACCAAGGATCTATTGAATAATTTTCCTATTTTGAGAGTTTCTTCATCTATCTGAGTTGAAGATTGATATTCATGGTGATAATTTACGTGTTTTATTTATTTTCAATCCTATTTGTCTGTCCTGGGATTTCCGAGAATTTCTTAGCTATGGCTGCATATGTAATATAGTATATCACATACGCAATGTTATGGCATTAGTGTAGTTTATTAACTACATCTTTACTAGCTATCAGACTCTTCCTCCTGTAATTATACGTTCTAGCTATGGCTCTTCTTCTTCCTTATCTTACTAAAGTGTATTTTCTCTGCGCAGCATGGGAATCCACCAAGCTTTCCTGTGATGCATAAACAGAATATATTGCAGTCTTGTTGCATCCTCTGAAAATATTCCTGTTTTCTTTTATCAGTCTGTGCACAGCTATGTTTTGTTTCGAAGAATATCTGCTAGCCAGGTATAATTGCCTTAGATATTCTGGGGAATTTCAAACTGTTCTAGCTGACTATGAATAGGGTTTTAGATGGCTGAAGTAAAATGCAATAAGATGCCAAATGACTTACATTCAAAGTGAACAGCCTGTAATCACTGTTCACTGTGAAAAGCAATTGATGACACTTATGGGTGTACATGGCAAAGTTTTAGCAGGGGAAGAGGGGAAGCTGCAGGTTCCTAAACTGGTCAGCAGTCCAGCCATCCAGCTGCAAGTGCACAACTTCAGGTCAAACCTGAGCCCACCACTGAAGTTTGTGTTGCCTCTGTGAGAAGAGGTTTAAGGGTTATAAAACAGTGGATAGAGGAAAGAGGAGGGAGGAAAAGAACGAGAAACAACAGAGTGAACACCAAGACCAGAGAAGGAGGAGGAGAAAGTGTTCCAATCCCTGCAACAGATATTCTCTGCAGATCATGGAGATGCCATGCCAGAGCAGATTTCCTGCCTGTGGAGAGCCCATGCCAGAGCAGAGGAAGTGACCAACAGAAAACACTATGCGCTGACCATAACCTTTCCTTCACCTCCCCGTGCCATCTAGGGTAGGCACACAGGAGTCTGGAGTGAAGGACTGAATCTGAGTGTGGCAAAGTGGGGAGAAAATGCATTTCTTCAGTGTTTGTCTTTTTGTTTCTGTCTACCTGAATATTTTGTTTGGCAGTAAATTAAGTCCATTTTCCCCACCTCTGATTTACCAGTGAAAGTAATTGCTAAGTACTCTCCCTGACTTTCTCTTAACCCATGAGCTTTCTTCCTCCTGTTTTTTGGGTTGGCTCTTTCTTTTTTCTTATTGTCTTCCCCTGTTCTGCTAAGGAGGAAGAGTGAGTGAGTGACTGGGTGGTATTTAACTGTTAGACCCACCACAGAAATATATGGTTTGTGTAAAGACAGAATGAAAATGTGAAGGGTGCTCATTTCATACAGCTTGGGATAACGATGTGCTAAAAAAGGAACTATAGGAATTTGAATTATTTAATTTTATATTCCCTTATTTTAATAATTAAAAATACCAAACCAAGCCAAACAAAAAAACAAACCACAAATGGAGATTCTGTAATACTGACTAAAGCTATAAGAAGAATATACCTTCCTAACAGCACCCAATCAACTTGTTGATATGAATGCTAATGAGACTAAGACTAAAGAAGGTTTATAAGAAAACATAAGGATTTGCATAGATGATGAGACTGTCCACATTTCAATTGGAAAGGATTAAGAGAAGATAAGAACAGGCTGGCTGAAAGGATATAACTGTTGATGTTCCATGTCTCTAAGGCTAAGGAGACAGTCTGAGAGTATGAGTCTTCATGCCAGCCTCCTGAAAGACTTCTTGCACTTTCTTTTGAATAAGTTTATACTAGTGACAGGCTAATATCTCTGCCAATAATGTGGTTTGCTCCAGTTATTTCTGTATTCCTAGTTGCTTGCAAGTAGTTACAAAATTCATTTGGAATAACAAGATTGAGTTCCAAATGGTTCACCAAGCTGATTATCTAATGAAGACAATTATTCTTTAATCATCATGATGCAGTTGTGTGAGGCTTTGGAAAAGTGAGTCTGGAAAAGGAATTTGACCGAATTTGGCAGAAGCCTGTTGCTGATGGCAACAACTAACTGCTTCACAGAATGAGAGCAAATGGTGGTTTAAAAGGCTCAAAAAAAGATCATTCTCTTTCATTTGGGACCACATCAGTCCCCTGAGACATCTATCTGACCTGTTCCCTCTATAGCCTGTTTGTATGTTTCACTACCCTTACCACATCTAATGACAATATCTCCCATAGAGTCCTAATATCTAACTTAATTTCTTCATGTCCTGTCTTCGGTAAGTGATGAGAAAAAAATGTGCACCAGCCTCTATCTAGTGATGTTTCATGTATTACAAGTTATCTTAGGCTGTTCTTTTATAGTTTACAAATGCTATTCCTTTCAGCATTTTCTCATGGGTTGTGTCTTCTATATCTGCTATTCTTGTGCTCCCCTGAACTCTACCTGCTTCACCTGTATTTTATTTAGAAGTGCAGTGCCCAGGCAGAGCAGATTTTTTCAGATGAGACTTCTGCCAGCATAAAAAATACCATAGAAAAAATGACCTCTTCCATCATATGCAATATACTCATTAATATTGTAAACTAAAGCTCAAGAACATGAAGGACAGATCCATTCACAGTGCAGTATTCACATATTTTGTAACCATTTTTAAACTTTCTTCTTTAAAGAATTCCACCTTGCCTCATTGAAGTGATCAGCAGCACTCATTTTGAAGGCTATAAGCTTTGTGTGTCTAAATGAGCCTAACATGGTTGAGTTTCAGAACTTGATTTAAAAAATATATAATCTGACCAAACCAGCTAGTTAGATTAAAATATCATTTATTAATACACTAAGAAAACATATTTATGAGAGGAAAATAATTTAAAATTTTCTGCATCTCCAAGCTTTTTATATTTTTAAGTAATTATGTTACAACATATTTAACTCAGTTATTTATCCAAACATGACCCTTTTCAAAATTAAAATTAAAAAAAAAAAAAAAAAAAATCTAATTGGCTGAAAAGATAAAAATCCCTATTTAATAAAAATCTTTACTTTCTGTTGCACTTTCCTTTTTTTTTGTGTCACAAGGCTCAGATGTTGGGAGAGGGAAATTTATGGCCCAAAGTGATGATTTGTTAATGTTCAGATTACTGTTCTTACAGCAGAAGAAATGTTTTTTTATGAATTCCAACAATCAAAACAAAAAAGTGGCAAGAATTTTATGCGTATCTATATATCCAGTACAGTTACCATGCAGTAGATTGCAAGAACATGGACACAGGTGAAAATATCAGGGGATATAAATCAGGACAAGTTTTCTGCTTTCCTGCAGATTCAAGCTGTAGTAGTAATATTTATGTACACTTGTCTTCTGCTGAGACCACCATAAGTCTGTAAAACAGAAAATCAATGCTATTCTATCATTTACTGTAAAAGTTTAACACTTCGTGTTTATTTCTATTTTGAGATTGATTTCCTGGACAAAGTTCATATGATCATGCTGATTGTGTATATGTTTGTGTCCTAGATAATTTCTAAACCTCTTAGACAGTGTCATGAAAACTTAACACAAACCTCAGACTAGTTCATTCCCTACAATTTCTGGGAAAAGGGTAGCTGGGAAGAAGATAGACACCTCGTAAACACCACCTGTAATAAAAAGGCTGCAGCATGAGCAGGGAAGATTACTGGCAGATTAAATTATCAAATCGATAACTAAACAGCCTTGATGCTTCCTTTGTGCTGCAGCCTACATCTGGGTCTGCAGTTATCATGAATGGCAGCGTAAGGGAAAGGGACACAACTATGTCCACATCTAATGACACACATATGGTTTACAGCTCTGCAGCATCAGAAATGTGCTTTGGTCAAGATTAGTGCAACAGGCATTTATGACTTGACTAAGACATACCTCTGCACAGCCAGCCTCTTGCCTCTTTGGAAGACATGGATAATTTCTCAATGATAGGTTCCAAATTGCCTCATATCCTACTGTGCTACTTAATGGATTATCTGCTATACTACATTGGAGAGCAGTGATTTCCTGCTATTCAGTCTTCAATAAATTAGGCAGTAATTAGCTTTATAAGAAACTTGCTGAATGAGTGACGTGAGAAGAGAAGATACTGTTTTAAAGGGTTTATATATTGTTCTCAGCATTAACAACCTCATATTGGATGTAATAATTCTTGGGTATCTTATTAAAAATTATAAATAATTTAAATTTATTAACTTTTATTATAAATTTATATTTTATCAATTATGTTTTCTGTACTCTTTCTCATTGTCAGTGAGAAAAAAAAAGCTAAATAATTTAAAAGATAAAGCAATAAGAGATGACAAAAAAAAGTGATCACTTGATTAAGTGTGAAGACAGACAGAGTCCTCTTTTTTGTGCTGCATATTATATTGCTTCTTATTTGGAAATGTCCTGGTCCTTGAAGCATCAGCCATAAATCATAGAATTATAGAATGGTTTGGGTTGGAATGGACCATAAAGCTCATCTAGTTCCAACCCCCTGCCATGGGCAGGGTCACTTCCCACTAGACCAGGTTGCTCAAAGACCCATCTAACTGGACCTTGAACACTTTCAGGGATGCGGCAGCCGCAGCTTCTCTGGAAAACCTGTTGCAGTGTCTCAACATCCTCACAGTGAAGAATTTCTTCCTCATATCTAATATAAATCTCCCTGCTTCCAGTTTAAAGCAATTCCTTCTCATCCTATCACTACACGCCCTTGGACAACTCCCTTTCTAGTATTCTTGTAGGCCTCCTTTAGGTACTTCTAGTGCCCCATATAATGTCTCCCCATTCTCTTCTCTGGGCTTAACAAGCCAAACACTCTCAATCTCCCTCATAGGAGAGATGCTCCAGCCCTCTGATTATCTTTGTGGCTTCTGGGCTTGCTTCAACAGGTCCATATACCTCTTTCGTTGGGGGCCCCAGAGCTAAATGTAGTACTGCAGGTGGGGTCTCACAAAAGCAGAGTAGAGGAGAAGAATCACCTCCCTTGACCTGCCAGTCATGTTTCTTTTGATACAGTCCAGTATATGGCTGGCTTTCTGAGCTGCAAGTGCACACTGCCAGGCCATGTTGAGCTTCTCGGCAACCAATGAAAAACATCAACCAATCTTCTCTTTTAAAGATAAGATTAAAATGTCATTAGTATCAATCACTGAGGTAGTGACTTTTTACTCAGGCACCTATAATACAATTTAGTTTTTAGAAGAAAGCATAACACGATTTGCTATCTTAAGGATGCAATACTGCAAGGTAAAGACAAACGTACCAGAAAATTCTGAAGGTGTCTAAGACATTAAATGAAAAGTAGTCACAGATTACAAGCATTAAAATTATAAAACATATCAGCATAAAGCATAGCTGAAAGGAGAAAGGATGGCCTCACTTGAGACAAATAAGTAGGTCTTAAAGGAATGGAGAAACTATTCACAGAAGCCATGTTCTGGCTTGTGTAACAAGGTGAATATATTAATTAATTTCTTAGCACATCATATTAGTACTTCTCTTCTGCATTATCAGTTAGATAAGGGATATACACTATGTCACAGACAATGATTACAATGTGCAACAGTGTAAAACAAGGACATGTTTTGCATGGGCAAACAAAATACAGATTATAAGTAAAACTACTTATCTTAGTGTAGCAAAGTAAGTGACACAGACGACAACAAACAAACAAAAGACAATTCCTGAATCCAGCTCCTGGGTGGCAATTATTAGGCAAGATGAATTCCTAGCTTGATAAAACTGTGGCAAAATTATGTGTTACCTTTTAATCAAATTATTTCACTATCTTTATTTCTGTAATGAAACTTCAAATTGGGAACCTCCCAGTTTGTAAGCATGGTATATCTCCTCATCTATCATTAGATATACGTACTATATTTTCCTATTAATTACATGAGCAATATGGGAAGGGCCTTCAGATATGAAAGTGAGAAATTCCTAATTGTGAAAAGAGCTGCTATAGCAACAAAAAAGAATAGGAAGCATATCAAATGGGGAGAAAGTGATTTCATGAAGTTATAAATAAAACTACATAGGTTATGCATATTTCTATATTCATTACTTACATCCTCAGTATGTTGCATGATAGGAATTGCCAGTATAAATTCTGTAATGGTTTTCATGAAAATTAATATATCCACAATAAGCACAACACAAGGCTCTGCACAAGCACAATACAAGGCTACAGCACCGGATTTTCTGCCCTGCAAGATGTAAAAAAAAAACTACAGGGCCCCAAAATACAAACAACCGACTGAAAATAATCAGTCACCTTGGGGATTTTTGGTGGCTCCTTTTTAGTTTCTAAATATTCTTTTTTACCATATACAGTTGTTTCCTTTGGGAACAGCAGAAAGAAATTTTTCTAAGGGCATTGTTATGCTAAAAATCCACTATGTTAGTACATTCTATTTTTCACAGTTTCAGTTACAGGACTTTCTTCTTAGGTAGGAATGGGAATAATGTTTTAAACCTCTATATTGTTCACAGAAAGAAAAAAAATATAAATCCAGCAAGTTCTGTTCCCTCCATCAAGATGCTGTATTGCTATCTCTATTTCTTCACAATAAAATAACCTTCATGTATTACTACGGTAATGTACCACATCTTTCATGTTTCAGGTCTGCTTTTGTGGCACAATGCAAAGAAATGCAGATAACTAAAGCAGCTGCAACCATCTATCTCCTGTTCTCACATGCTAATATGGAGGGACATGCTAATACTGCTAACGAGTCTCAATCCAGTTCTGAGAATCAGCTGATGTATCAGACCTAGCTTGTAACAGGCAATATATTATTACCTTGCTAAAAATAAAACATATTCTTTATAGATTTCCTAAATATTGCTGCTTATCAAATGCAGTCTAATAAAAATAAAGCATTTTTCCTATAGCTAAAGTCACAACAGCAAAATGTAAAGACATAGCATGTAAGTCCTTATGAGACTATGTCTACTTGCATGCTGTTAAAAACTTTTGCCAGGATCAGATATGCCTGTTATTCATTTTAAGTATCTACCATACTAATTTCATCATCTGGCAGTATTATAGAATCATAGAATAGTTAGGGTTGGAAAGGACCTTAAGATCATCTAGTTCCAACACCCCTGCCATGGGCAGGGGCATCTCACACTAAACCATACCACCCAAGGCCTCATCCAACCTGGCCTTGAACACTGCCAGGGATGGAGCATTCACAACCTCCCTGGGCAACCTATTCCAGTGCCTCACCACCCTCACAGTAAAGAACGTCTTTCTTATATCCAATCTAAACTTTCCCTGTTTGAACTCATTACCCCTTGTCCTGTCACTACAGTCCCTAATGAAGAGTCCTTCCTCAGCATCCCTATAGGCCCCCTTCAGATACTGGAAGGCTGCTATGAGGTCTCCATGTAGCCTTCTCTTCTCCAGGCTGAACAGCCCCAAATTTCTCAGCCTATCTTCATTTAACATTGAAAGTACGTGTTTAAAGCAGGATAGCATATTCAAGCTCCAGAAATCACGAAATATTTGCTGATGTCTGATATCTTAGCAAGATGAACCAGCAACAAATGATTCTTTAGAAAGTGATTCAATTGTTTTCAAATAGTCATGCCGAAATTTTGTATGTTCATTTTTTTGACAAAAACCCCACCTCCAAACAAACAAAACAGCTGGAGAAACTAGACACCTTCTCACAGAAAGGTACATCTCAGAAAATCAACCCCTATAGGCCCCCTTCAGATACTGGAAGGCTGCTATGAGGTCTCCATGCAGCCTTCTCTTCTCCAGGCTCAACAGCCCCAACTTTCTCACCCCTTTTCTCTCAGTTATAATTTTCTAAAGAAAAAAAAAAAAAAATCACCTTTCCAATGAATATTTTTATAAAATCTTCTTCTTTAAGTTTTACAAAGTAATTTCTTTTAAATATCTGATTGCTTTGAACAGATTAAAAATAAATGGCAACTGGCTATAGAACTCATTTCTCAACCATGCCAGCTATTTTAGTTATTTAAACAGCCTCTTTCTAAAGACTTTCCTTCATTATGTGTTTCCTTCATTATGTGTTTTTGAGGCAGTTCTCTCTGCTTGAGGATTTGTGAAAGGCATAATTCTGTATATTGTGTGTCTCATGGAAATTTTATTCTGGCACAGTCAATAAAAATGAATGAATAAATAAGTATACTAAGAAAAATTACTCCAGATATTTTTATTGCTGAATCTTTTTTTTTCTCTTTCTCAGCACTACTGCATTGTCACCGCTTCTGCAAATACCCTCACAATAAAGAACTTCAGACACAAGAAAAATGCTTTACAGTGCCTTATTTTTTGTCTTCTTGTTAGTTATACTTACATTTAGGTTATTTCACTGTACTTTCCTAGATTCAGACTAACAGAACATAGGATTAAGAATTCCTGGCAAAATGAAACTTCTTGCATCCAGCCTGCCTATCCTGACAGGCAGGAACATGGTATGTTCCTTCTCTACGACTGGAATATAGGTTTTGTCACATTTGGCATACTCTAGAGAAGCTCTTTCAAGAACAGACATATTCCTGATGTATATTTTCTAGAGGCAGGCTATAAAAATACACAATGGTTTAAAATTACTGTTACCATGAAAGAATTTCTGGAATAAAATTTGGTGAGATTAATTCACTAAACAAATACTGATTCAATTTTGTGGCTATGATTCTTGTAAATGATGCTTGTAAAAGTAAAAACTTTTATTTGCATTTCCTGTGTGTTTGGATTGGCTTTCAATTAAGCAAATATTTAAGGATGTTATGTACATTAAAAAGGATATTATTGAAACAGAGAATAAATAAAATCTAGTATAACAAAAAAGTATTGACAATGAAAATCCCAAGAGTAACTGATTTTACTTCTTGAGAGGCAGGTTACCTTCTCAAAGTCACAAACCCAAGAAGTCTTCCCTCAGAATGAAAGGAGATAGTTCAAAACAGGCAGACAAGCTGCTAACAGCTCATGCATTACCAAATGCTATTTCCCAACCACCCTGAAAAACATCTGAGAGATTGTGTTCCTTTCTCTCTCCTTTAAGATCAATAACATCAATCACACAAAGATGGAAACAGACTAAGAAATCCAAGTGTTTGAGCTGTCTCCCAGCAAATACCCAACATTCTTTTTAAACTGTCCAGAAATGAGTTGGCAGAAATTGCTGATTAACTCTAGGGAAGTGAAAGAGCAGGAGGTTCATTCAGTATTAATGAATTCTGTGTCCTTCTGGAATGGTGAGGCAGAAAGATTTATCTTAGATGAAGGTGTAAAATTGAAAAATATGTACTGCCAAAAGCCTGGAAAAATTCTTGCACTTTCTATGCCACCATTCAAGGTATGTATCAATCAGTAGTAACAATCATTTCCATTTTGTGAGGTAAAAATGATAGTTTTCCTAGATTTCATGATGAATATTCCATAAACAAATAAACACATCATGAAGTTACATTATTAGTTTCACTTAATTATCTCATTTTTATTTGGTAATCTACTTCTCATTACTTCAAAAATTATACATTATTTCTGGTTTATAATTGGAATATTAGGGAGTTCTTGGCTGCAGATAGAAGTTGAGTGAGCTGAAATCAGCTGATCAGGAAATCCCACTGAGGAAAATAGAAAGCTGAGTCATATCTTCTACAGATTGTTCCACTGTATGAGGGGGAAATAATTTTGCTTAACTGTATGTACCTAAAAGCCTGTTGTCTAGATCTGAGTTAGTTAACCCAAACCCCATTCTGAACTTACTTAGTGAAGAAAAAGAGGAATCTAAAATTTGTTCTGCTGATTTGTTTTGGATACTGCTTTTAACAAGAATTCTGACAATTAAAAAAATACTAATCATGTCTTTTTTCATGCAACAACAGTCTTGTTATAGCCCTTCATCAGTCTGATATAGGGCAATTTTCCTTGTTTGTTTGGTTGGATTTTTAGTGAAAGAACTTGATTGCATTAACCTCTTAGAAGAGCTGCCACAATATCCATCACTTGTCACTCTCCTCCTTTTAGGACCAAACAATATTTCTGTCTTCTACACTAGGCTCTTATAACAATAGCAGATCTCTGATTTAATAAAAGGAGACTGAAATGCTGTGTCAAGACCTCTTTTCTCTTTTTGTAACTGTCATTTTGAATGAAACCTGATTATTGGTCTAGTATTTTAGCAGTTGTTTCAAGAAGTTTATTGTAAATGACAGCCACTCACTTGCTGACTCTGCTTACAGGTATATATGTAAGTAGAACTCAAACTGTGTAACTCAGTTTATAGACAGCATGAAGATATATGAAGTTTGAAAAGAAATCCCAACAGATAAAATTAAATTAATGAAACATAAAAATTTATATTTTCTTCATTTGCTAAATAAACCATTAATAATGGAACAAATTCAGAGTGACTTCTTTTTCTTAAAGTCAGTAACCATAAAAAACACTGTTTTCAAATTGTGACTCTTTCTTCCTTTCTACATTCTATTCACCTGATATGTTGTATAGAGTATTTACAGTCATCCTTTTGGAAAATATTATATTTCTTAATTTCAAGTCCCTGAAACTAATAATTTACAAAATAACACTTTTTCCCAAAGTAGGAAAACTTCCAATTCTTCACAGGAAGACCCTAGGAGGGAAAAAAAAAAAAAAAAAAAAAAAAAAGACTTTGGTTGATTATCACAAGGGAAGGAGGAAGATTTTATCCTTCCACAACATAGAAATTGTTATTCATATTCTTTGAGAGAAGAATCTTGAGAGCCCTGTTCTTTTTGTTTTCTCTTTCACACCATTTGATTTTGACAGAGAGAGAGGGAGAAAGAAAGGGAAAATGGAGATGAAAATGCTATGTAAAGACCTTAGAGCAGCCTTCCAATACCTAAAAGGGGCCTATAAGAATCCAGGAGAAGGACTTTTTACAAGTGGATGTAGTGACAGGACAAGGGAGAATGGCTTTAACCTTAAAGACAGGAGATTTAGGTGAGATATTATGAAGAAATTCTTTACTATGAGGGTGGTGATGCACTGGCACAGATTGCCCCAAGAAGTTGTGGCTGCCCCATCCCTGGAAGCATTCAAGGCCAGGTTGGACAGGGCTTTGAGCAACCTAATCTAGTGGAAGGTGTCCCTGCCTGTGGCAGGAGGGTTTGGAACTGGATGATCTTTAAGGTTTCTTCCAACCTAAACCATTCTATGATTCTATAGAGTGACACTATGTATCTTAACAGTATTGGATATATTATTATTGCTTAGATGATTAAACTGTTAGAGATGCTCATTGCAGAGTACTATTGCTCTCATGAATAGATTAAAAGTTAAATTAATTCTTTAACCCTGATATCTACCAATATAGCTTTCCTTCTCTCTATATTCCCAACTCAATGTCATTGGAGGCAAGATTTTTACCAATAATAAAACACAGAATAAAACTTCCCCCTGCATAAGTATTATTATTATTAACAACCAGTCAAATGTCTTGTCAATAGATCTGTCCAGAGTATATATTTGTTTAAATTATAATTGACGTTTTACAGATATTTCTATTTTTCCCTTTTTTTTTTTTTTTTTTAGTTGTCTGCAACAGTTCACTGGAGGAACGGTCATGAATTACGTTATGGAAGGTAATTGCCATAGCATACTGATATGCTCCATTCTATAATCAACCATTCAATAAGTTCAATAATAAATCCTACTAATGGCTTTGAATAAAGGCAAGCAAATATAAAAAAACCACAGGTGTTTGTTGTTTAGTTTTTTTTCTAATAGGGTTGAAACTGATAGGAAAAGTACAGCTAAAAGTACAGCTAAGTACAATATGGATCTGTTTCACAGGACAATAGTTGCACAATAGTATCTCTTTCACCACCTGCTTTCTGTGACTGTAAATCGTTATCCTATACTTGAAGAATCTTGTTTCAGAAGATGTAGAAACATTTATTTTTCTGTTTGCTGCTGTGCTCCTTGAAAAAGCAAGAGATTCTAAACATAAAGGGTATGTCTATACTGACAGATACGTACAGAAGACAAGGAAAGAGCCAAATGTGGGCTAATGTAGATAAATGTGTATTTTCTCTTAAATATTTCTGTTTAATGCTGTTGGTAGTTTCCCTTTTCAATCACGAAAAAATAGCTTCCTTTCAGTCTTATTCCACTTTTGACAATTACAGAGTAGTTTGTTGTGCAATGTTATTAAAATATGTCATGGCAGGGCAAACCTTTACTACTTAGTCTTACAGGTAAGTATTGAGCTTCCTGGTGGAGAGCTGGGCTTGAAAAATTTCCTTTCTGTTATTATCAGTGCTAAAAAGAGAGGTGGCACAGGAACAGTCTGAGAAATAAAGTACTGGTTTTTTTGCTAGAGATAAGTACAAGGTTTCCATCTGAAACTCCCCTGAGGTACTCAGAGAAACCAGACACGGAAACCAGCACTGATTTCCACTGTAGAAAAATTAAAAGCAAGAAAGAGCAAGATGAATACTGCTGAAAACTGTTGAGGAATGCTCACCATGATAAAAATAGTCTTTCCTGTTCCTGTTGGTAGAATACTTGTAGCCTGTTTTCATTTACAACATGGAAAGTGTTTTGAGGAGCTGTATTTATTATCACTGAGTATTTCCTTACAAAGAATAATGTGGCTGTGTTAATTTTTTTTTCTGGAAATCTTTTTGTTGTCATTTCAGATTATATTTTGCATCCATGTAGCTCATATAGAATCATAGAATCATAGCTCACAGTTTGCATACAAGCAGGTAACTTTAAGATGATTGCATGATCAATACATTAAGTACATGCTTAGGGAAACAAGTGATAGGGAAAGAAAAAGGGCTAGAAATTTCTTAAATAAAAGGATTCTTTAAATATGTACCTTCTAATGAAAGATACTGAGAAAGTCAAAATATGAAACAGTGTACCCCCAAAACAATGCAAAGGACATTTTTGACATTCTGGGTTATTTCCAAGGAATCTGTGTTCATTTACATGCAGCTGAGTGCTCTTGAAAAGCTGTTTTTAAAGTTTTTCCTTTAGATCCCTATTAGTGTCGATTTTCAGATTATGTCATGCATTTTAGTTGTCTTCTTCCTGACAGCAAGGAAAAGGTTTAGGGATATTAAAAAAGCTGTACTCTGATCATCAAAGAGAATTGGGAAGGACTGTCTTGTTGCAAAAAAGTTCAGATGTAAAAAAAATGGGTATATTTTACATGCTGAAAAGATAATTCTAAACAAGCGGTTAATTACCAGGAGAAACACACGAGGCAATCCCTGGATTCACAGTTCACGTTCACAGCGTATTGCCACTCTTGACTGTAATAATGAAAAATAAAGGGAAATTTTTGAGCAGAAGTAAAGGTGACTAAAACTGAACTAGTGTCCTGGGTTCAGCAGCTGCAGTCATTTTTCTCCTTAGCAGCTGGAGCAGTGTTGTGGTTTTGACTTTTGTCCTGGGAACAGTGCTGATAACACCAATGTTTTTAGTTGCTGCTCAGTAATGTTTCTGCTGACCAAGGACTTTCTAAGTCTCATGCTCTGCCAGGGAGGAGGAGAAGCCGGGAGGAAGCAGAGACAGGACACCTGACCCAAACTAACCAAAGAGGCATTCCATACCACAGCATGTTATGCCCACTATATAAACTGGGAGCAGTTACCTGAAAGGTATAGATCACTGCTTGGTCAGGCTGGGTATCAGTTGGTGAGTGATAAGTGGTTGCATTCTCTTCCCTTGTTCTCTTATTATTATTATTGGTGATAGCAGTAGTGGTTTTGTGCTATACCTTAGTTACTGGACTGTTCTTATCTCAACCCCTGGGAGTTCTATTCTTTCGATTCTCTTCCCCATCCCTCTGGGAGCAGGGGGGGAGGAATGGGGGGAGTGAGAGAGTGGCTGCATGGTCCTGAGTTACCGGCTGGGCTTAAACCATGACAACTAGGAATAATAGTCTTCTTCCTGTTCTGTTGTTTGTCATGAGAAAAACATAATTTACATTGGTGTGAGATTAAAAAAAAATTGTCTCATTAGGTTAACACCTGGAATACTAAACTGTGGTAGACATGAGTACTAAATTGTGATGAGAAACATTGTGATGAGAGATATGTAAGTCTTAAATTCCTTTCTCTCCCCTAATTTGAAATAATTTACTGTAAATGCCAAACATGGGTTTAACTCCTGGATCTACCCATGGTATGCTGGAAGCCTCTGTGAGATTCATTCCGCACTTTTGCCGCCCTGGGGCTTGGAATGCCCATTCTGTAATGTGGAGGTTTTCAGAACATACAGATAGTGTTTACCATGTCTTCTATGAAACGCTTCTACAGTTAGCACATGATACCACATTATTTTTAAAATTTTAATGCCAAGAAATGTTAGAAATTGGAATCAGTTAATAGGACAAGACTATCTGAAGCAGCAGTATATCCTTACTCAAATTACATTTAAATTCAGTATTGAAGCACTGAATATGGAACAGCAAAGCCAAAAGGCCTCTCTGCACTTAATATTAGGCAACAAGCATCTTAAAAGAACATGTTAATCTTTTAAAACATTAAAAAGTGTTTTCTTTTAATTTCACTATCTTTTTCTATTTTCTTCTCTTTTTTTCCTTTCTCTTTCTGAATTGTAATAAGAACAGAGAATGAAGAGATTGATTCTGACTGGCAAATATTAAGCAGGTTCAAAATCAGGTACACCCACCCCTCCTCAAAGTGATCCTCCTGTGAAAGTAAGAAACATTATTATAATGACATGGATTTACTGTTTTGTCTCCTTTTTTTTCAGTTTTGTGGATGATAACTGGTCAAGACTTGTAAAGAGTGACTTCCCTTTTACCCACAGTGTGAGAAACATGCCTCAAATGTGACTTCGTAGTGTGCTGGAAAATTTGCTCCAATTTCAGTGTTTCACAAACTTATTTCATTTTTAATTTGTGAGTATGCTGAAAAGCTGATCTGGAAAACACCTTACTGATAAGTGCTGCTTTCAGAAA
Organism: Pezoporus wallicus; assembly: GCF_028554395.1. NCBI lineage: Eukaryota > Metazoa > Chordata > Aves > Psittaciformes > Psittacidae > Pezoporus > Pezoporus wallicus. The sequence continues at coordinate 2,104,879 of NW_026642654.1, forward strand.
GGAACATACTTTATGCTTGTCAGATCCGATTAAGATCATCACAAACTAGGCAAGTCAGAATTACAAAACAGCATGTTAATGCAGTGGAGGCTTAAGTTCTTGACTGAAAAATAAGAAACTGATAGAAAAAATGCACACAAAAGAGAGGCTGCATATTTCAGTGTCTGAACTAAATCTCTGCAGCCTGTCATTTAGGATTTTTCTTTAAAGTAGCTTCCCAGAGCTGATTTTAGTCTTAGCTACTGTTATTCTGGTTATTGTTGAGGGTTATTAAAGTTCCAATGTATAATAATCAATGCTAGAAGGCCTTCCAGATTTTTTTTTTTTTTTACTAGATTAAATTAAAAAACTTTCAGGTTTAGTAGCTTGTATTTAAAAATCTGTAGAAAAAAGAAATCTCTAATAAAATATAGTGTCCAACTTGAGCAGAAGTATGCATCTGTGAATAGTTTACCTATCTCCAACCTCTTCCCAGCAGGGGAAACTGATGCACTTGAAATCCTTCTGACTGCCTTATTTCCAGTTTGTCTTAACCTACAAAACTGTTTAATGCAGACCTCCCCATTTTTTATAATGACAGTTAAAATGTTGCTGAAGCCTAGGGTAACAGTATGACAGTCTTGTTAATAAAGTGCTGCTCCTAGACACTGCCAGTTAATAGTGGCATAACCTGTAGCAAAGGATGTCATATTCCTTGGTCCTTCCTCTCCAGTTACACTCTTAAGTGAATTTCTTCCCCTGCTCCTGGTTGGTATTTGGATATTTTAACACTCAGGCTTGTCTCTCTGAATGTTTGCATAAGAAGATTTCCATGGGTGTTCTGTGATCTACACAGATGTTGTTTAAAAGAGAAATATTGAATGTAGGTAGGAGTCTACATTAATTCATTCAGTTTCTGGAAAATATTTCCTGTATTAATTAGTAGAAAGGTAAGAAGCTGAACCAGAAAAAGTCCGATACTTTCCTAGATCCCCTCTTTGCTCTGCATTATGATCCAAGGAGATCTGACAGTATTTCTTACCTAAATGCAAGGTGTGAGATATTCAACAAACTAATTAGAGCATGATATCTGTCTTTGCACAACTTTGCAATGTTTTTCAGATGTCTTGTACTCAGTTCTTTTCTCCTAGGTTTAAGACCAACACTCAAGAACAGATAAAGACAGGTGAGTCAAATCTCACTTTTAGTTGTCACAGGCCTGATGCTCTATTGACTCACTGTGGAATGTTTAGAAGATGAGACTTGCATTGCAATTTCACAGCAGTGTAAGAAGCTTTTTCTATGCAACTTTGATAGTTTCAGTATCCAAGATTTGTGGTTATTTTTCTGTAAAACACCATGTACTATATACATCAATCTAAACTCAGTGATTAGGAAAAAAAACACAGCTTTCTTCTCTTGCCTGTTATTGCAGTTGCCCCTAATTAAACCCACACTGTTTGAACCTACTGAACACTGTCCTGTAGCATTTGATCACCTAGACATTTGTGTCTTTTCATTAGTTTTGTGGTCAACTTTTCTCATCTGCTGCTCCTCTTAACCTTTTCCAGTTTAAAGGCAGGCAAAAAGATGCAAGGATGGCTAATTTAAGTTCCAATTAAGTGTAACTTCCTTCAGTTCCTGTGGAGCACTGATTCCACATTAATCTCCTTTTCGTCTTCACCTTTATACCCCCCTTAGGTGTTGACCCAGAAAAGTTTTCTTTGGGAGCCTTTTGCTTAAGCCTGTGTGAATTCTGCAGTAAGGGGTAACAAATATTGCTCCACTGAACCTGTAATTCCAGAATGATACGGTATGCACAGGTACTTACGGAAAAGGCTGAGACACTAAAATAATAGTGGAAGTATTACTTTTATAATGAAAAAAATTAGTGCGAATAAAGTTCATCAGGCAGCATAATAAGAAATGTTCTTTAAGATGTTTTTGACCAGTGGCCATATGTCATATTAAAAAGTATCAGAAACTCCGTAATTGTGTCACACGTTATGAAATCATGCATCATTTGCCATAGAAAAAATTCTGTATCATATATTTATAGGATTTGATTTCTATGTGAACTGAATAGTAAATAGACATAGAATTGTTTCTACCATGAAGTGAAGATTTCTGGGCCAGCTTGGGTTGGGGCATTGTTTTGAAAATGTTCATCATCACTGACTCAAATTAGTGAGTTTGTGTGCCAAGCCACAGTAGTTTGGATTTAGAATCATAGAATCATCAAATCATCAAACAGTTAGGGTTGGAAAGGACCTTAAGATCATCTAGTTCCAGCACCCCTGCCATGGGCAGGGACACATGACACTAAACCGTACCACCCAAGGCTTCGTCCAACCTGGCCTTGAACACTGCCAGGGATGGAGCATTCACAACCTCCCTGGGCAACCTATTCCAGTGCCTCACCACCCTCACAGTAAAGAATGTCTTTCTTATATCCAATCTAAACTTTCCCTGTTTGAACCCGTTACCCCTTGTCCTGTCACTACAGTCCCTAATGAAGAGTCCTTCCTCAGCATCCCTGTAAGCCCCCTTCAGATACTGGAAGGCTGCTATGAGGTCTCCATGTAGCCTTCTCTTCTCCAGGCTGAACAGCCCCAAATTTCTCAGCCTACCTTCATTTAACATTGAAAGTACGTGATTAAAGCAGGATAGCATATTCAAGCTCCAGAAATCACTAAACTTTCTAGACATGATGAAATATTTGCTGATGTCTGATATCTTAGCAAGATGAACCAGCAACAAATGATTCTTTAGAAAGTGATTCAATTGTTTTCAAATAGTCATGCCGAAATTTTGTATGTTCATTTTTTTGACAAAAAAAAAAAGCACTTCCAAACAAACAAAACAGCTGGAGCAACTAGACACCTTCTCACAGAAAGGTACATCTCAGAAAATCAATTTGCAGTCATACTCAGCTTTTGACAAGCAATTACCAGGAATTATATGTGAATTAAAAACATATAGTGAAAGTGCATGAAAACAGGTGTGTATACTGATGACTCTGAACTCTTTTTGATCTGAAATTCACATACTGTCTTCTAAATATTAGCCCTAATGACAGGGAAGAATTCTATCTGATGAGGAGCGTGGGATAATGTACAGTCAGTGTTACTAATTAAATAAGTTAAAATTTGGAAGAAATATATGTACATATAATAATGTTTACATTCACATTCAGAGTATGATTACTGACTAGTTTATAAACACTGCATAACAAAAAAGATGGCCAACTAATCAATAGAGGACATGTTGTAATGAAAGCGGTACCTTTTTCTGTCAACATTTCATTTCAAATTTAGTTTCTCCTATCCCAAACTGTGTTTCAAATTGTTTGTCTTACTCACAGTTAAGGATTTTTAACACCCCATTCCCTCAGTTTTGAATGGCAGATTTTACTTGCTAGAAAACAAACAGCTTCTTCAGTTTTCAGTGTCTCACTAATTTTCAGACAACATTACTAAGGCTTGCTGCATCTGGTTTCATGTTCTGAGTCTGGCATTAAGATTACTAAACTATATTTTTAGAAGTAGTAGTATTAAAGTATTAAATTATTTCCTGAAGCCTTTATTCATGAAGATGGAAAAAAAAAAGTTATTATCCACTGCCAACAAGAAGCTGGCTACGTTTTCCTGGTTAGGTGAAACTGATCTTAAAGAATGAAAGAGTCAAGTCCTGTATATTGTGATACAAGATACGGGGTTAAAAAACAATTCTTCACTGAAATAAATACTCATAAAAATAAAGTTTTGCATAAGCTAAAAAGGTTCACAACAACCTGGTGTAGTCAGGAAAAAGAACAGTAACTGCATTTTGTCTGTTTCAAGTAGCATCAAGAACTATTTGGGTGATAATTTCTTGCATATGGAATCATTTAGATGTTACCTGTGTAGGTGAACCTAGACAGTGTTCTATAATAATTTCAATAAATTAATTGGGAAATCTTTAATTGCTATATAAATGTGGAAGAAAAATATATGTTTAGATTCACAATGGATAGGTTAATGAATGAGAAGCAAACTGGAACTGAAGTGTTAATGTACATTTGTTGTAAAAACTATTCTTCTTGTTGCCCACATTTTTGTTTAACACTAACAGATGTCCCCTATATATACATGAGCATCCTATGTCATGTTTAAGAAAGGTATTGTCCATCAATTTTACCAGACAGTACATCATTTCAGAAGGCAGTTCAGTTAGTTAAAAAAAAATGTTTTGAGTGTAAATTCAACTGCCTTCAAAGTTCTAAAGAGATTGAGAACTATATTGAGAGCATTTTGTTGTGAAAATTTTTATATTTGTCAGAGACTCAAGAATCTTGAGATCTTCTTCACCATTCTGAGTGTTCTGAAATGAATACTTCTCATTCTCTATTTTATTTTGCTACCTGAAGATTAAACTTCATGTTTAAACAGTTAAAAATAGAAGAGAATTAACAAAACTGCCTTTTCTGGAGCCATACAAGGTTCAAAGTCAGAAGTTAAAGTATGTACACTTTCTGCCAGTTCTGCCACTTTCATTAGTTACTAGTTGGAGGTGCCTTTATTAGTCAAAAAATCCTGGTGGCTCAGTGTTGAATGAGATCCAAAGTTACTATAGATGATACTAGAGAAATATTCACCTAGGGGAAAAAGAAAAGTATATTCTTTACTGATGCGGGTATAATATAGCCTTAACATACCAAAGATGCATTTTAATGGTTTACTGTGAAATGCTTTAAGTCAGGATTCACTTTTTTCTTTACCAGCAGTTTTCCACCCACCATTCACTGACTCTGATCTCCATTTGTTTTTACCACATAAAATGGTAAAAGCTCTGATTATCTGGGCCCCTTGAGTATTTTCTTTCTGCAATAACACATATGTCTGGAGTGAGCTTCACTAGCTTGTTAGAATACTATAGTTTCATGCTATTATCAAGCTGTTAATTTGCTATTTGGGTCTTTTATACTCAAGTCGCACCATGGCAACAGCGGACTTCTGTGTTTTTGGGACTTGCATGGCTTTTCTTGACCATACAGGTGGAATTGTCTAGATTCACTGGTCGCTACTGAAAGGTTTCTAGCTCAAAGACGTAGAGAGTTAAGATATGTCTGTTGGCAAATCTTCTATATTGCTTCCATGCATATTTGTAAGAGTCTTCATTTTCTTACAAAAAATGAATATTTTTCTCTTAATGGCAGAAATATCTTGGTTCAGTAGTAATTCAGATACTAAATAGCCTGGAATTTCTAGGTTACTTTCAGACTTGGTGTTTGTGGTGGCAATCACACAGATGGCTTTATTTCCACAGAAGGATTTCAGCTTCTTATTGAAGTTATTCACAGAGATCACATTATTTTGATATTTTTATTTAATCTCTCTCTGGATTTTATTCCTCACCTCACCAATACAATGTGACCTCTAAAACACTAAAAAAGTAAACAATAATCCTTTTATTAAGCACTCAGAAGAGCTACTGCAGCTCTTCCAGCTTTCATGTCTCCCAGTTAAAGACTTATTTACTGAAGGTGCTGACAAGACTGCAGTTGAGATCCCAAATATAGGCTGCCCTGGTCATTCTCACAGTCCCTGCATTCAAAGCGGTAGCTTGACTAGACTTACATAAACTTTACGGCTATATTTCATGTACAATGATGTTTCTGAGAAAGACATTTTCCGTGATCTTCTTGAAAATGCCAATGATTTGGAAAATGATGAGCTCTGAAAATAGTTGTTCATTAGGCTGAAATATATCTTTGATCACTGCACATTACACAGGATTTGTCGCCTAGGCAGCTACTTCTACTTTGCAGCCGTATTCCCAGCATAGGAAAATATAATGACAACATAAAGGCAGGAGCTCATCATCTTGTGCTGCTGAAACAGACGGGCAGAAAAGTGAAGGAAGCAAAATGGTGATTGCTTTTTAAGTGCGTACAGGATAAAGAAAGCATAAAAACATTCTAGGTGTAACAGTGGAGATTTTAGGAAGACCTTTAAATTTAATTACTTTTAGCAGAAACCTCCCAAATCCTCATCAAAGTGTGAACTCTTAGGAATCTATGAAAAACAGGGGAGAAAAAACCCCAAACAGAACTGATCTTAAAAGTTCCATAAACTAATTTCAAAAGCTGCTTTGAGAATAAAAACGCATCCTACCAAAAAATAAAAAGCTTCTAAGAAAAAAATACACCTTTATCACTGACTATCATCAGAAGTCAGATTAAAAATAAGAGACAAATGAGAAATTATCAGTCCCCTTTGCTTCACTACCTATAAGCTACTGCTACAGCTCATTTCTTATAGCTCCTACAATTGTTTTTAGAGTATTATTTACCAGAGTTTTGAAAAACTGATCTGAAATCAATGGAATAGCTGAAGTAAAAATGTAAATACTTTTTCATTAAACTGGGTAATGTAATTAGTTTATTTAATGTTTTTCACTGAGGAATATTTGGGTGTCTACCAATGACAGTCTCAATAAAGATGTCAAAGAAAAGGTATTAGCAGTCCCTTGTTATATTGATACAAATTTCTTGTTTGTGTTTATTGAAGAGATTGTGAGAGACTGGAAAAGTACATTCAGGACATGGTTTAAATACTTGGTTTCACTAAGCTAAGCAGGTGGTAAGAGTAACATTATGCTAGTGCTGAATGCAGAAAGAAATGTGTGTATATGTTCCTTACATACATATAAATACACGAGGTGTAAGCTGTTATAATTTGACATATAACAAAATCAGCAAAGTATTTTAACAGCCACCATTTTAATAGGAGAAACACATGCATCCTTTATGTGTTTTAATAAGTGAAACGCAACACATGCAGGCTACTGTATACAGACCACTTATCTAAATGAGACAGGGCTGTTAAGACAGCTACCTTTCAGGTAGCATTAATAGGTTAGCCCTTGCTACTAGCTAACTGCAGCTTGACTGACATGCATGGCCTCAAAAATCAGAGAAGAATGCAATCTGTCCTCATCAGGAGGTTATGCTCTTCTCTGCATCTGACTGAGCCTCGTGTTAACAGCTTTGCCTAGATAAATCATCTAGATAAGATTTCAAATCTAAAACAACACCCACGTCATAGCATACTACAAACATAGAATCATGGAATCATAGAATAATTAGGGTTGAAAAGGACCTTAAGATCATCTAGTTCCAACCCCCCTGTTGTGGGCAGGTACACCTTACACTAAATCATGTCACCCAAGGCCTCGTCCAACCTGGTCTTGAACACTGCCAGGGATGGAGCATTCACAACCTCCCTGGGCAACCCGTTCCAGTGCCTCACCACACTAACAGGAAAAAATTTCTTCCTTATATACAATCTAAACTTCCCCTGTTTAAGTTTGAGCCCATTACCCCTTGTCCTATCACTACAGTCCCTAATGAAGAGTCCCTCTCCAGCATCCCTATAAGCCCCCTTCAGATACTGGAAGGCTGCTAGGAGGTCTCCACGCAGCCTTCTCTTCTCCAGGCTGAACAGCCCCGACTTCCTCAGCCTGTCTTCATATGGGAGGTGCTCCAGTCCCCTGATCATCCTCGTGGCCCTTCTCTGGACTTGTTCCAACAGTTCCATGCCCTTTTTATGTTGAGGACACCAGAACTGCACACAATACTCCAGGTGAGGTCTCACAAGAGCAGAGTAAAGGGGCAGGATCACCTCCTTTGACCTGCTGGTCACACTCCTTTTGATGCAGCCCAGGATACGGTTGGCTTTCTGGGCTGCAAGCGCACACTGCCGGCCCATGTTCATTTTCTTATTGACCAGCACCCCCAAGTCTTTCTCCACAGGGCTGCTCTGAATCCTTTCTCTGCCCAACCTGTAGCTCTGCCTGGGATTGCTCCAACTCAGGTGCAGGACCTTGCACTTGGCATGGTTAAACTTCATGAGGTTGACATCAGCCCACCTCACATGTATGTCGAGGTCCCTCTGGATGGCATTTCTTCCCTCCAGCCTATCAACTGAACCACACAGCTTGGTGTCATCAGCAAACTTGCTGAGGGCGCCCTCAATCCCACTGTCCATGTCAGCTATGAAGATGTTGAACAAGACCGGTCCCAACACCGATCCCTGAGGGACACCACTCGTTACTGGTCTCCAGCTGGACACTGAGCCATTGACCACAACTCTTTGTGTGCGGCCATCCAGCCAGTTCTTTATCCACCGAGTGGTCCATCCATCAAATTGATGTCTCTCCAATTTAGAGGCAAGGATGTCATGTGGGACACTTCACATTTCTATGAACATTCATTTATATTATTAAAATCAAATAATTGGGGTTTTATAAGCTATTTCTACTTCAATGTACAAAGCACTACTCAGTGTGTGAGATGAGATAGATGCAGGTTATACTTTTAAAATTACAGCTGCACTGTTTGCATTACTTTAGTTCAGAGAATTAGTGACTCCCCTGGAGCATATTATCAAAAGAGCATGTCCTCCGAGTATCTTTGTGGAAAGGGTTTTCTCCATACCAACAGCTAATCCAGGCAAGTTCACTGTTGGAGGTCTTCACATCCTCATATCTAATGGACCAAAGTGAACTACAGTAGTGTTCCCTTAACTAGGAGCCTGAAAAGTGGCACACCTGCTCTGCTGGAGAACTGCCAATAAACAGCGCTGTGCATTTCAGTGACACTGAAAACAATCATAGCAGCACATACAGTCTGTTCTCACAAGTAAAACAGGTGTTGTCTCCAAGTCTAGCCAAGATCATTAAGAGACCCTAACCAGTGATTTACTGGCAGAAATGTCATGACTTTTATTATCACTGATCAAAACAAGCCCTGTTCTTGATTTGCTATGATGGTTGAGGGCTCACCCAGTGTTTGCTGGAAGGCAGCCCATCTCAGAGACAGCCCATCTCTCCCTGAGAGAGGTGTGTGTACAAGAAATACAATATTAACCCAGAAATAAGTTACTTAATTACAGCACTGGATTTTATAGAATTGGTTTTAAGCACAGCTCCCAATTATTTGACTTAAATAAATTATAATTTTACAATCCAAAGACATAAAAGGACAAGACCTGAGGCATGAAACTAAACTTTCAAACTGTTGCGCACATAGCTCAGCATATGTGCTCAGTATAGGTACTGTGCTTTATATGACATCTACATTCAGGAAAGCCATAGGTGACTCAACCTGCTTTCTCCCCTGGGCTCCCAGTCGCTGTTTCTCAGAACTTCAGGTACTGGGGAAGAGAGGAGATGAAGTCTAGTCCTTGTAGGCATTCAGATGATTGACCATATGGATGATGTGATAAATGCACAACAGAGCATGGTATGCATTCTGTCTGCACAGGCTCTGCAGCAGAGCTGTTTGCTGCATTCCAGGCGTAGCACTGTTTGTGATGTGTTGCCTTGGCTTACATGAAAGACAGAGCCCAGGAGATAACTTTACTCAATAAATGTATATTTATATATCCTCTGTGGTGTTACTCTGTGGAGTCCCTCTCGGAAAGTGTCTATGTATGCCTCGTGGCCAAGCTTCCTTCCACCTTTCTTTGCGCTTTGGTTACTAGCAGCTGACCTGTGCCATGCCTAGAGATCTAAGGGGGACACAGCAAGTGGACCTTCAACAGGTCATGCACAGTGTGGACAGGTGAGATATGTCACCAGATGCTAGAAGGAATGTTTCTAGAAGGGGGCAAATCTGTTTTGGAGTTCAGTAGAACTATGGACCCTTAGAATCATAGAACCACCTAGGTTGGAAAGGACCTTTAAGATCATCAAGTCCAAACATTAGCCCAGGACTGCCAAGATCACCACTACACCATGTCACTGAATGCCTCATCTACATGTTTTCTGAACACTTCGAGGGGTGGTGATTCCGTCACTTCCCTGGGCAGCCTGTTCCAATGCCTGACAATCCGCTCTGTGAAGAAATTTTTCCTAATATCCAATCTAAGCCTCCCCGGTGCAGCTTGAGGCTGTTGCCTCTTGTCCTATCAATTGTTACCTGGGAGGAGAGAATGACCCCCACCTCATTACAACCTCCTTTCAGATAGTTGTAGAGAGTGATAATATCCCCCTGAGCCTTTTCTTCCCCAAGCTAAACAATCCCAGTTCCCTCAGCCGTTCTTCATAAGACTTGTACTCCAGACCCTTCACCAGCTCCGTTGACCTTCTCTGGTCTTGCTCCACCACCTCAATGTCTTTCCTGTAGTGAGGGACCCAGAACTGAACACAGTCCAGCCTCACCAGTGCCTTCAAGGCCAAGAGATGCCTTCAAGGCCAAGACTAGGAATTCAAAGTGTTCTGGTATGGATGATCCTCCCCCAGCGAGCAGGATAGATGGCGTCACTGATATCATATTCAGAGCAACTAGAGCTGTGCAAATGGGGCTGATGAAGAATTCATTTTAGTGCCTTTTCAGCTTTTTACAGTGGTGCAAGCCACTTATTTCTCAGAAAGACTGTGACAGTGGAAAATGGCACTGCCGCCTGACTTCAGAATACAAAAGGTGCACTTTGTTATCCTGATTAATCATGAAGAAAAAGAAAGGGAATCTGGATTCTGTCTTTCTTTTAATAAAAAACCCAAGATCATTTTACAAGTGTATAAAATGCCCTCATTTACAATTACTCACACCGAAAAGCTTTCCTAGCAACTTCAAGTTCTCAGAAGTTACCATCTTACTGATGAAACAACGTGAATTGAAAACTTCAAGAGCTAACTATAAATTTTTTTGAATATACAATTTTAAAGTTTCTGACCTGCGTGATAAGTGATTATTAAGGCTTTAGAAAAATTTGAATTGAATATGAAAATGGATATTCAACTCAAAGCCACGAAATTTCATTCACTGTAGAAGGTTTAAAACTCTCCAATTTAAGGAAATATTATTTAAACCTAATTTTAACAAATAAATAGAAAAATGAAGAGGGACACACTAGATAGAAGGAAAAGTGCTGTTTGAGAAATGTAACAATCAGAAAGGAATTAATGAATAGGAGAGGTACACACATGCCTAGAAATAGCTATTAATACCACAGAATTATGCACTACACAGTCATTAACGTCACATTGAATCTGGCAGTTTAACAGGAAGATTTTAGTTCTTTGAGAAAAGAAATTAAGGGCTCAATTCTGGATCCAAGCCATACTGAGAATGGAGAAAGATAAATAATGTCTCCTGGTGCTCTGAAAAACCATGTGCCTTTACAAAAAAGCAGTCTGTCACTGCACCTGTAATAAACAAACCATGCTGGTGGACCAGCCCATACGTGGGAACCAGCCCATAGGTGGACCAGCCCAGAGAAACTCGTTAAACCTAATTCTGAGTGTAAGGAAACAATCTTAGATGTAAGGGAAGTTGTTGCTCGCCTTCTGACTACTCTTCAGTGATGATTCTGCTCTATGAGAGGCAAGTAGTTCCAAGAGAAGTTCCATCTAAATTACATGAGATTAGGAAATGAAGATTCAGGTGTGCATCCTTAGAGTCTAATAAGAGTCAGACCTATGTCTGGTTTTAGTCCAGTGGTGTCTGCACTGGACTTTTGGAAGAACTGGTTTGCCTGAAAGAAGAGTTTTCAAAAAAGGCAGCTTTGAAGATTTTACTAGACATGGTTCTTCAGATATGTCTTCTTAGGCTGGTGGCACTGACAATATGTCCCTGATTCCAGTGACTAAGACTGCAATGTATGTTCAGTGTATGAGCTTGCATGATGCATATAGAGAGATGATTTTTGGATCTCTGCCCTGTGAGTGGCAAGCAATTACACCTTTAACTTCTTTCTTAGAGTATAGAATGTATTTGTCTGTTGGTTCACATTATTCTTGTTCTTGGTATAAGCAAAGCATTCCCTTTTATGGGCCTTAACCCTTCTTAGTAAATCTTTATTGAGTACTTTTTAACTTCTGTATCACTAATCCACGTAACAACTTCGTTGTTATTTTTCTGTTTATTTCTTATAAATATTTATACTGATACCATCATCTCAATTCTTAATCATTGGAATACTTTTTTTTCTTTGTTAAGTAATTATGTATGCAGTGAAGCATTATTTAAGCAATTAGGCATTACCTTTGTCATTTAAGTTTTCCTCCTACTGTCTTTTGTCGATGTTTCTGACTTTATAAAATTTACCTTTCTTAACTACCGAGAACTGAGTATTGATACACAAACCATTTTTTTGCATGTAATAAATACAATTTTATCATTATCACATACAGTCACAGAATTATTATTATTAGAATGACCTTTTGGTTTTATCTCTTGTAAATGCGTCTTTAATAAGTAAAATACCTCTAAGATATCAAATCTTTCTTTTTGAATGCTACTATCTGTTTTATACCTTTTATTCTTTTTTTTTTTTTTTAAGCATCAGGAATCTTTTAGCTGTGGTGACACAGGACTTCAGAACAAATTTTTCATTTTATGTTTTGGAAAGAGTTGCTCCTGTTGCTCTTTGCTTGTGACTGATCCATATTAGTCACCTGTGCTGTAACTTGTCAGTTGGAAAAATCAATCCCTAAACATTCTACAACCTAGTGCTCCAAAAGGTCAGTAACTCAGAAAACAAGCTATGATGTTTTTTCTGGTGAAGTACAGCCTCACCCCTTTTAAAGAAATGAATGGCCATAGAGTAACAGTATTGTGAGAGAGCTTGCCAAATTATGACTGATACCTAAACCTAATTATTACGTTTCCTGATGAATAAATTATATGGAAATCTTTGGGCTAAAATAGTGACATTCACATTTATTACAGAATTATAAATCTTAAACTATTGCTCTCTCTAGGTTATATTAGAAATAAAATTTCTTGATGTACAAATCCTTTCCACTATCAAGTCCTCTGTAGTCTTAATTATAGTGCAATACTGATTCTCAGTTGTACTTCAAAGTAGTATTTCTGAATGAGTGCCTTTTCCTCAGTAGAATACAGAGCATACAAGCTTTATCCTCAGAAACCTTCAGACTTTCCCATGAGTTTGCCAGCCTCTCCTTACAGGTGTCACAGTCCTTACCTTCAAAACCCCAATTCAGTAGTCATATAATGCTGGATACTCCCCCTAAAATAATAGGAAAGCTCTGTAAACACCAACATTTGCTTCTTGGTATGCTGAGAACTGCTCAGACATTGACAGTGTAGAGCAGCAAGATATGCCAAGCATTCAGCTGTGTGGGTTCTTACCTACCTGCAGTCCCGGAGCACAACAACTAGGCCAGCCCCTGTACAGAGGAGACCTGTATCCACACACCTTTGATCCAGAAAGTTTGTGTTTTGAGCATTCATCTGGGATATAAAGACCCATATTTTTCTTCTGTCTTTAAAAAAAGACAAGAGCCATCTCCCACTTCTCCTATGGATGTTACCTAACATAGGGACAACTGTTTTGGGATTCTGTAAATGACAGATTTGGCATCCACTAACTTGATTTTTAACACTGCTCCCCATTGTAAAAAAGACTTGTATATTCTTGAGCCAGAGGAAGAGGGAGGTGAGATTATAAAATGGCTGGTATCGCACTTAATGTGGAATATCCACATACACTTTCTGTTGCCAACAAAGATTTATATCTGGTGCTCTTAAATGGTGGATGTGCTGTGATATGGGTTAAGAGATGTTATTTCTTCTGTTTTCTGAGAAAAAATGTTTTAGGCATTTTGTTGCAGAGGGAGATTCAGGGTGATTCAGGATACAGATTGGAAATAAAGTACTTGTATTTTTTTTTCAGAGAAAGACACTGAAGTCACAGCAGTGGCAGCCTTTTATCTCAAATTTCGCTTTAGTGTTTTCTATCAGTTAGCTTATGTAGTCCTTTAGTTGTTCTAGTGACAACTTGTTCATATACAGCACGATTTTAGAAGTGTTCAAGTACCTTCATATGAGAAAGTGAGTCTGTACAAGACCTCACAGGCACTAGCTCAGGCTACTGTGTAGCAGTGTAGTCATTCCATATGGTGGTGTATTCGGGCAAACTAGAATATTGACAATATCTTTAGTTTTGGAACTTGAACAGCATTGTACTGCAAGGGAAAACTTACCTAAATCACCCTATATATCATTCACAGAATGTAGGCACCTAATGAAGCCTAGTGCTTACATCAGACAAAAAAAAAAACTTAAAAATTCTGCATGGCAATTTTGAGACATTAAGCTAGCTTCGTCCTTCTATAGGTTTCAAGCCGTTTTAAGAATGGCAGGTGAAACTGTTTGAAACATAATTGAGGTGGCTGGGAAGCTGGAAAAAGTGGGCTGTTTGTCTCTTAAAGAGTTCAAAACACAGCCTTAGACATCACACTATGCTGCAGAGATCCCAATCTGCAAATTCTCAGAAGGGAAAAATCTTTCTGAGAATCTGAGTAACACATATTCAATAGATTTATAATTTAAAAGTTTCACTGGAGTTTGCAGACTCAAAAAAAATAATAATTAAATCTTGCAGAGATTTTTGTTACTGAGAGTTAGTCCCAGCTAGCAATGATTCTGCTAATACTGCTTATTTGGGGATAGTTACCAGATTATTTTTAATAAATTATTATAAATATGATGCAAAAACATTTGTAGGGGTCAGTTAAATAAGTTAATTCATAGTCTACAGAAGACGGATACTGTTTTTTTTATTCAAGTATTAGAAAATGCCTATAAGGGTTCGAGACAGTGAATTCAAAGGCTGCATTAGGCTGCCATTAGCAATTGCCATTAATGCAGTTAACTTGTTGAAAGGCTATCCTATTTGTCAATGATAAAAGAATACTTTATGTTGGATTCCTGTCCCCAGACTTTTGTTGTACAAAAATTTTTCAGTTAAGCCAAACTAATTGTCTGGTTTCCTTTTCTAGGGAATGGAGAAAGATCATTGGGTGGGATGATTTATCTTTTTCAAAAATCATGTTCCAGGAAAGTGTATCATTCTTTATCGGATGCGTATTTTTCTTCTTTAACTACAACAGGTGGAGTTGTGAGGACTAAAAGAAAGAGTTCAGACATAGATTTGTCTTCAGTGTTTAAAACAGCTGCATACAGAACCTCTTTGTGGAGTTTTAAGTCACTCCCTGGTCTGTGGTTTGTTTCCTTTCCTGGACTTTCCCACACCATGTAGAGAGCTGAGGTGCTTGTCAAACTTCTGCTGTGTTGTGGATTGCAGCATCTGCCTTTTGGTGTCTAAGTTATTCAATGAGTCTAGGCCTAAGTGGTAAACACGATGTTCAAAAAGCAGTACTTTACTAGGTACAATAGTATTTGGTTTGCCTACACATTTTTCTGTGAACATGATTTACCTTTTTCACCTTTACCACTTGCTTAAAGGTAACTGAATCCCTGCCGTGAAAGCATAAGACAATTATTCATAGTTATAGCATCCCTAAGCTACTGAAGCATAAAATTAATTACAAACACATTATTTTGTTGATTTGGTCCTAATCCACATGTAATAAATGAAAAAATCACACTATGAATAAATCTTCCACTGACATGGCTGGCAAACCTATGAGTGAGATGACAAAAGACCTTTAAAAACCTGCTTTGACTACAGCAGCTTTATTTTCTGAGCTTTATTTTAGCCAAAAATAAGTGGATGGGCATACACTGTCTTCAACTGTCAGATGCACTAATTTATTTATTTGGCGAGTGATCTCATTCTTTGGTTAAAAATGCTGACCCCATCACAGAATTAAAGAAATGTACTGAAACCAGTGCTAAGGGCAGAGGAGACAGGCAATTTTTAAGCTAATCTTTTTTCTGGTCTGGCCAACTTCTACAAACAAGCATAACTCAACAGGTTGAATCTATATGAAAAAATTGCTAGTCGTAGCTGAGTGGAGAGCTCACTTTTGAGTTTGATTTAGGAAAAAAAGAGCCATTAATTTCAAATATCCTTTCCATGGGGAGTACCTAACTTTTTGTCCTATGGCACCATCTCTTTCTTTCCGATTGACACTTGCAAAGGTGTCATACAGTTGGTGAAGTAACTGACCAGTTCCTCCCCAATTGCTTTCAACATTATGTTCTTCATTTTCAACTGAAGGGGCAAAGGGACAAAAAAAGTTGCACTGTTTCTCCTCAGTAATATCCTGTTCAAATAAACCAATGTCTTTTTACTTAATCTTTTCCTGATGTCTCATTCTTAGTGAGAGAAATATTTATCCTAAGACAGTGTTCCTTGCACATCCCTTTATAGACTATTTTCCACATTATTTAATTGTTTCTTGAGTCTTTTTCATCTTTAAACCATAATGAGCACTACATCAATGGAAAAAAATAAGTCATTCTGAAATCTGTGTCTTCTTTTATGCTTTGTTAAACTTTGCTATTTACATTTTTTTCTATTCAAATATACTTCAGCTGTGAAAGAAATATGCTAGCTCTTCTTCTATGGAATATGTACTTATTGCCATAACCCACCTGGTGTTCTATTCAAATTCTTCAGCTATGAGAATTTGTTACTGCAAATATACTTCACTCAAAATCTGTGTGTAAAAGCTTTTAACATTTCTATTTGATACTCTTGTGTACTTCACGATGCCCACTATAGTGAGCATGTAGTTCAGCACATTCACTATAAGGATGTTGGCTTTTGTGCCCATTACTGCTTCATTGTTTGTGTTATTAACACTTGCTTTCTGATTCAAGCTTTCTTCCTAGGTACCACAGTGAATTGGAAAAAGAACACTGCAAAACACCTCCACCCCTGTAGCTGGGAATAAATACTGCCCAGAAGTCTAGCTAAGCAGCTGACAGGTCCTGACCATTGCTTTTTATTCTGTTTATGAATTGTCCCTTATGCTCTGCTCTTTATATAGTATCTATTTGCTGCTTTTATATGCTGACTGTCGGGTCTTGGGGTGAGGAGCCACTTTTCATTATGTGTGACAGTGAAACAGCACCTTGATCAGAGCATGGATAGCAGAGCAGTATCTCCTGTAATGAAAGCTGCTGCTATGGCCCTCATTTACATGCAGTCAGATCAAATGCTGCTTGCTTTGGAAGCAGTCCACTCTCAAATGTTTTTTTTTGATTGAAGACAGAGATCTGGAGCTGAACTCAGTGCAGAAAAAAAACATTTAATTACCCCAGTTATTGCTTTTAAAAGACCAGGAGAGAAGCATGGGCACCATTTCCATGTTTTTTTTTCATAGGCAGAAGATGCTCATTTATTCTGAAAAATGGGACCCTGATGTTTTGTCTTTGTTTCTGGCAAGCAAAGACCTTCCAGCCTACCAGACGTAGGATGCTCTCTGGCAGGGGCTACCAGTTCACAGCCTCTGATAGGGCTTCTCTCCTAAATTTATGGTCTGGGAGAGCTGTGTGCAGCATTTTCTGTAAAATATAAAAAAGTCTTGTTTTTTCAGACATGTGTAGGAAGATGAATATGAATCTACATTTCACACTTCTGTTGGTCTTAAGATCTTGTGCAGCTGTTCTGTTAATGGACCAATTTAACTTTCATCTATCACAGCGGTTCAAGTTTTCTAAGTACTTATCGTGTATGAACAAATATAAGGCTTATCTACATAGTGTGGTTTGGTTAATATACACATTACAATGGTAAATTTAATCAATGTTTGTAAAGTTAAACAATGAGAAACTAGGCTTTTTCTTTTTTTTTTTTTTTGATAAGTAAATTAGAAGGATTAAAGACATGTAAATATATAGTAATACATGTAGCCTGTTAACCCCTGGTGTTTCAAGGCTCCTAAATATGACAGTGAATGTGAAACAAAGTTGACAGATTGAAAAACTAATTATGGCTGTAAAGAATAGAACAATAATAATAATAAAATATTACATCTTTACCCATTTTTATCTTACTTTTAGAACAAGGTTTATCTCACGGGGTTTATCAGCATTTCCTCTACCATTTCCTCTTATGAATACATGGCATATATAAGTATCTCTATCTTGACTTTTCTCTTCAGTAAGATGAAGAAAACACATAGTTGAGAAGAGAAAGAAAATGTTGAAAGAATGACTTGGGGGCAGTTAGCATTCATTATAAGATATATGTGAATGTATTCCACATTGTTATATTAACTCCTCTGAAAGGAAAAATTCTATGATATCAAGAAGTGGCTCTGGAATAAGTCCTACTCCATGTATGGTTTGTAATCTGCAAACAAGCATAACCAACAAGAGTGTGTGCTACAGTAGCAGTCACCTTTTAGTGTTCATATGCGTCTGCCAGGATGACCTTGACATTGTGATCTGAGGAAGACACTCTTTTCATGTTGTACTTGGAAGTGACTGGGGTTTTTAAGGGTTCCTCCCCACTACACTTCTGGTAAGAAGATCATAGAGGATTGAGCTAGGTTAAAGTCGTGTCTTCACTTGGTTTATACTAGGGGTTTGGACACAGGTTTCTTAAACTTCTGGAACAGCCAAGACACAAGGAACCATTTTTCTTAAAATCAAACCTTATTCCCCTACGCAGATATTAATATTAAAATTGTACTTGATGTTCAAATCCTGAACATTCTCCTCTATCAAAAGTTACACTGGCATGTCATCTGCCTTGCAGAGTGCACTGTGATTTGTACCCTACCAGCAATATTTCCAGTTTAATTTTTCACTTCCTGTTTTCAGTAACCTCAGCTTTTCAGTACTTTTACTTAGTGACATTTTTCTAATACCATTACACTTTTTTTCTTCCTTTTCCCTTTTTTGTTCAGTTTTTCTACTAATTTTCTTACTGTGTTTAATAGGGTTTTAAATATTCCCTGTCTTGCCACTACTGCTCTGCAGTGTCCTGCTGTGCAAATTGGCACTGTAAGTGGAGGTACTTCATGTCAGCGACTAACAGCCACCCCTGGTGAGATACTTAAAGAAACAATTGCACTAAACTGTACCTCTTGCTTTGAATTAAAAATAGATAGAAGAGAAAGAACTCCAGCTAACAGGAGATTATAATTCAGGTTTCATAGAAAGTACAGAACTATGTAAATCCTTCAAGACCTGTAAAACTGCAAGGGGCTTTTCACTATTAAAGGAAAAGATTAAATCTTTACTTGGGAACGAACGAGGCTCAAAGTCAGTGAAGCCCCACAGTATTAAATTTTACAACATGTAAGAGATCTTTCTTGTCAGGATACACAGATATTCTGTGCACACTGAATAATTACCCTGTTCTATTTCACTTGGAATAGCCCTTAAAGTCAGCTTATTATTGATATTTTTATGCCTTTATCCTCCAGATGGAAAACAAGACCGCTATATTTCTCATTTGGGATTATTTGTGTTTGCTGGGACCGTTTTGACAAACTGTTTTTCATTTGCAAAGATCAGTTTGACACACTTGAGACTGATATTTTTTTCCTTTTAAGAAAGATTTTTAATTTCATTTCTATTAAGACCAGCTTCTTGGGGACATTTTTTTTTTTCAGGTCAAAATGAGGAAGTTCCTGTAGATAAGCGGCATCATTGCCCACAATATTCAGTAGCTGATGGTCAAATCCATAATCTGAATCCAGCACTGGACTTATTGTTACTTTGTGATAGCCCAGTGACTGGGCTTGTTATTTTTGTTTGTTTGTTTGTTTTCTAAATACCCTTAAAATTTCCCTGCTGTGATATTAGATAATGCTCTTTGTATGTAGCTCAGAAGTCAGAATACTTTGCTAACCTTATTCCATTCTCCCATTAGTGATTCCAAAATGGAAAATACAGACATTATCCCCACAGCAGAAACACAGGTATGGACCTTCTCCAGAGAAGACTCTTGGTTATTGCTGTGCTAAAGATCTCAAAAATTACTTGTGAAAAGTGAAAAAGACTCCTATCAAACTAGGATGTGATTCCAGCTAAAGTGATAAAATACTTATTTCAGATTGTCTCAAAATTGCTACTGGTGAAAAAAAGGTCAAAAATGGGAGTATGAGAACAGTGGTGACTTTTTGAAGGTAGGCTGGAGGAGCATCAGGGACCAAGAACACCTTAGTCTTATTGATTGCAGGATGGGATATGCTGCCAGCGAGCTACATTAGTTGGCCTCTGTACTGTTAATGTGCGTGCAATGTATACAGCTTTTAAATATTTCTTGCATTTGGAGGATAGTGGGCAAATTGCTCATAGTCCATGATCTGTGTAAATAGGTACAAATTATTTTACTCTGAGGTGGGTGTTTGTACAGTGTCTTTTCTAATAACAGACATTTTTAAGGTTTTCCACCTCCCTAGCATGTCCAGTAGGTTAGAAGTAGCCAACATGAGACAATTTGTTAGAATCACTTCATCTTTAACAGAGGATTAGAAGAGGCATAGGTATCCTTGCCTGGCATAAAGGTTCACTGACAAATGATGAGCTTGTTAAAAAGCAAAGGGGAATTATTATGCATTAATCATGTCAAATCATTTCCTGAAAACTCTTGTGAATGTCAGGAGCCATTAGTATACTGTTAATTCACAGAGCTGTGTCATTAGGCTGAACTCCTGGAGACCTGAATGACACAGGAAAGTAAGTCCAAAGAGCAGGAGCTCTGTTCTTCAGTGTTTGAAGAGGCGACTAATAAAGCACTGGGGTCACCCTGCTGGCATTCACCATGGTTCTCCAGTTGGGCCAATGTTACAGACTTACAAACCTCAGACTGCCTATGAAATCAACAAAACTCCTTCTGAAATGGGTGGGATGGTAAATAGGAAAGGAAGAGGCAAGACCGACACAGAATTTAGGCTGTGACTTGGACCCCCAAAGGTCTTGGGAATCCAAACTTTGGTGAGTGTGAATAGTGCGTCACCTTGTAGGTACAGCGATCCTCATTATTTTTTAGTTGCAGTAGTTTTAAGTAGGCATATTAGCCTAAGAACTGGTACCCAAATGTAATGCTGCACTTGCTTCTGGATTGGGAAAGGGGCAACCAGCCCAGGAGTCTGTGTGGTCTGTTTTCCAGAGACTTGTCACTGAAATAGGCTCCCTTCGTCTCTTCTAAAGTCTGCTAAGGAAGCAGAAATTGTGTGGGCCTGAGATTAAGCCCTAAAGTTGAGCTAATGTAAAAGCTCTAACTTAACAAGTATACACTTTCACAATCAAGTAACTCAAAGAGAGTTCAAGCTGTGTAGTCTGATTTTTACTTCTCTTCATACTAAATTTCAAAGTCCTATCCAACCCTAAGCATTCTATGATTCTATGATGAATCTTAAAAAAAAAACAAACAAACCCCAATCAGTTCCATTGGCTTATATGATACGGATGCTTATAAATTACAGATGAAGGCAGAATGAAAAGCAGTAAATATTAGTATGAGAAAGAATCAAAAAAGAAATACAATGATGGAACTTCCTAGTCAGATCAGATGTAAAAGTAAAATGTGTGTGTCCTGGGTTCAGCAGTAGCAGTCATGTTTTTCCTTTGTGTTAGCTGGTGCAGTGCTGTGTTTTGACTTCTAGTTTGAGAACAGTGTTGGTGAAGCCGATGTTTTCGGTTGTTGCTAAGTGATGTTTACCCTGACCAAGGACTCTGTGAGGCTCATGCTCTGCCAGGGAGGAGGGGAGGCTGTGAGAAAGCAGAGACGGGGCGCCTGACTCGGGCTAGCCGGGGAGGTATTCCATACCACAGCACGTCATGGCCGGGGTGGGGGGTAACTGGGAGTTACCCGGAAGGACACGGGCTTCCAGGTGGAACTCGCTTTCTTGGCCGGTGGTATCGTATTCTCTTCCCTTGTTATTTTCCCTTATCATTGTTTTAGCTGATAGTAGCGGTGGTGATTTGTTGCTGGACTGTTCTTGTCTCAACCCGTAGGAGTTGCACTCTCTCGATCCTCCTCCCCGTTCCTCTGGGAGCGGGGAAAAGGAGACCCCCGGTGCAGGGGGGGGGGGAGACGGACACGGACCTTGATTGTTGTCAGCTCGGCACCACTCACTGGGAGTGAGTGAACAAGTTACCTGACTGGGTTTAAACCACGACAGTTCTTTTTGGCGCCCAACGTGGGGCACGAGGGGATGAGATAAGAACAGATCTGACTGGATTGGTAGTCACTCGTCACAATGCTGATTTATTGGCTCTCAAGGTTGTTCCTCTTGATCTCACAGTTTCTCATCATATCTTACTTCCATCCGGTATTTGCTGTATTAGTGTTTTTCAAGTGTGGGGCTTGGGCCAAGGTTTTTATCCCATTGTACTTTATGGTAATGACTTGTAATACAATAGAATCATTGATCATGAAACTGATCTGGTTTATGTTCCCAGTGTGGTCACCACCTTTATACTTTGGGAGGTATATGATGGAGGTGCTTAGCAATTACACATCTTTTTTCTCCTTCTCAGGTGCTCAACCTGTGAAGGAGACATCCTTTTACCCTCCTAGTCGTCCCCCCAGACCATTTACATTTGAGAGTTTTGAATTTTTTGAAAGGCCTTTTAATGCTGTTGAGACTTGTTTGCTGATGGTGATGGGAATCACCATGCTAACACGCATACAGAGTGTGTTTTGCCCACTACTGATTTCAAGAGTTAAGCAGATTCAGGTTTGGGTCTTGTCTGGGGTCAAACTACGATGTAGGAGGACCGAGAGATTTTCCCAGAGGCTGGACAGCCATGAGTGGCAGGGTGTGTGGGATAGTATGGGCAAGTATCTAGGTCAGTGGGCCCCTCCAGTATTTTGGAATTTCACTACCGAACAACTGCAAAATCCAGAAGAATTAGTAAAACACTTAAATGAGGTGTGTGGTCATTCTGGCCATACCAGAGATGGACAAATCACGGCAACGTGCTGAGGCTTGGCCTATGCTTACAGGGCCTTGTTCAACACTATACAGCACCTTCAAAAGGAAAAGAATGTCGGCGGATTTGAGGGCAAAGTGACAGTCGCTACTCAAACTTTGGCTGCAATGAACTGCGCAGCTACCCCAGTGGCAAGTACAGCAGCTGCTCAAACTTCAACTGCAACAGACAGCGCGGTTACCCCAGCTCCAAGCACAGTAGCTACACCACCCCCAGCAACAAGTACAGTCGCTACTCAAACCACAGTGATAATCACTGCAGCCAAACCAGAGGACCAATTCGTACCAATATCAGTTGCCCCTGTACGCAAGAGAACAAGCAAAAAGGAGGCAAAAAGGGTGAAGCGAGATGAAGAACCAATGAATTCACCACCCGGTCCAGAATCTGATCAGGAGTCATCATCACATGACGAAGAAGAAGAAGAAGAGGTAACTTCTCGACCTCGGACCTCAACCGAGCTGCGGAATATGCGAAAAGATTTTACCCGTCAACCAGGGGAGCACATCATCACCTGGTTACTCCGATGCTGGGACAATGGGGCCGATGGTCACGAACTAGAAGGTACAGAAGCCAAGCAGCTGGGATCACTTGCTAGAGAAGGGGGAATTGACAAAGCAATTGCAAGAGAGAAAAAGTCCCTCAGCCTTTGGAGGCGGCTCTTGGCAGCTGTGAAAGAAAGGTTTCCGTACAAGGACGATGTTACGAGTCGTTCGGCCAAGTGGACTACTATAGACAAAGGCATCCAGTCTCTGAGGGAATCGGCCATTGTAGAGATGCTCTATCACATCAAGCAGAATAACGGGGATACACCTATAGATCCAGATGAAGTTGAATGTACACGACCCATGTGGCGAAAACTTACACGGAATGCACCATCATCATATGCCCATTCATTGGCAACAGTGACCTGGAATGACATAGTACCACTAACAGTGGATGAAATGGTTCATAAACTCCGAGAGTTCGAAGACAATCTCACTCCTTCCATCATCTCAGCTGTGAAAAAACTGTCCCAGGACCTCGACAAATTGAGGGACGATGTATCTGATTTATCCAGCTCCTCACGTGTACCAACACACGTCTCGGCTATTAACAAAAGGCGTCCTATATACGCCACGGGGTACCCTATGGTTTTACCTGCTGGATCACGGAGAAGACATGACAAAGTGGGATGGAAAACCTACTTCAGCTTTGGAGGAACGGGTGAGTGAACTGAAGAGGGGAGCAAGGGCCAAGACTGATCGTCCCATGAGAGCTACGGCTTCAGTCTCTGGTGAGCAGTTTCCCAGATGGAGTGGAAGAGCTGATTTTACTCCAGCTCCTGTGATAATGAAGAATAATCCCTTTCAACACGACTTAAGTGTCCAATGCTGTGACGACCATTAGAGGGGCCCTGCCTCCAGCCAGGTGGAGGTAGGGGACAATCGGATTTACTGGACTGTGTGGATCAGATGGCCTGGCACATCAGTCCCACAGAAGTATAAGGCTCTAGTAGATACCGGTGCACAGTGTACCCTGATGCCATCAAGCTGTCAAGGGGTGGAACCCATCTATATTTCTGGAGTAACAGGAGGATCCCAAGAGTTGACTGTGCTGGAGGCTGAAATCAGCCTGACTGGGAGGGAGTGGCAAAAGCACCCTATTGTGACTGGTCCAGAGGCTCCATGCATCCTCGGCATAGACTACCTCAAGAGAGGGTACTTCAAAGACCCAAAAGGGTACCGGTGGGCTTTTGGTATTGCTGCTTTGGAGACTGAGGAAATTGAGCAGCTGTCCACCTTGCCTGGTCTCTCAGAAGATCCCTCTGCTGTGGGGTTGCTGAAAGTTGAAGAACAACAAGTGCCAATTGCGACCACAACAGTGCACCGGCGGCAATATCGCACCAACCGAGACTCCCTGATTCCCATCCATCAGCTGATCCGTAGACTGGAGAGTCAGGGGGTGATCAGCAGGACCTGCTCACCCTTCAATAGCCCCATATGGCCAGTGCGAAAGTCTAATGGAGAATGGAGACTAACAGTAGACTATCGTGGCCTGAATGAAGTCACACCACCATTGAGTGCTGCCGTACCGGACATGCTAGAACTTCAGTATGAACTAGAGTCAAAGGCAGCCAAGTGGTATGCCACGATTGATATTGCCAATGCATTTTTCTCCATTCCTTTGGCAGCAGAGTGCAGGCCACAGTTTGCTTTTACTTGGAGGGGTGTCCAGTTCACTTGGAACCGACTGCCCCAGGGGTGGAAACACAGCCCTACCATTTGCCATGGACTGATCCAGACTGCACTGGAACAGGGGCAAGCTCCAGAACACCTGCAATACATTGATGACATTATTGTGTGGGGCGATACAGCGGAAGAAGTCTTTGAGAAAGGGAGGAAAATAATCCAAATCCTGCTGAAAGCTGGTTTTTCCATCAAACGGAGTAAGGTCAAGGGACCTGCACAGGAGATTCAATTTTTGGGAATAAAATGGCAAGATGGACGTAGACAGATCCCCACAGATGTGATCAACAAGATAACAGCAATGTCTCCACCAACTAATAAGAAAGCTTTTCTTGGGTGCAGTGGGGTTCTGGAGAATGCACATCCCAAATTACAGTTCGATTGTAAGCCCTCTCTATCATGTGACCCGGAAGAAGAATGATTTTAAATGGGGCCCTGAGCAGCAACAAGCCTTTGAGCAAATTAAACGCGAGATAGTTCATGCAGTAGCCCTTGGACCAGTCCGGACCGGGCCAGATGTAAAAAATGTACTGAACACTGCAGCTGGGGAGAACGGTCCTACCTGGAGCCTCTGGCAGAAAGCTCCAGGGGAGACTCGAGGTCGACTCCTCGGCTTTTGGAGTCGGGGATATAAAGGATCTGAGACCAGCTATATCCCAACTGAGAAAGAGATACTGGCAGCCTATGAAGGGGTTCGAGCTGCTTCGGAAGTGATTGGCACTGAAGCACAGCTCCTCCTGGCACCCCGGTTGCCCGTGCTGGGCTGGATGTTCAAAGGCAGGGTCTCCTCTACACATCATGCAACTGATGCTACATGGAGTAAATGGGCTACACTAATTACACAACGAACTCGAATAGGAAATCCCAGTCGTCCAGGCATTCTAGAAGTCATCATGGACTGGCCAGAGGGCAAAGATTTTGGAATGTCACCAGAGGAGGAGGTGGTGCGTGCTGAAGAGGCCCCACCATATAATAAACTGTCAGAAAGTGAAAAGCAGTATGCCTTGTTTACTGATGGCTCTTGCCGTATTGTGGGAAAGCATCGGAGATGGAAGGCAGCTGTATGGAGTCCTGGACGACAAGTTGCAGAAACTGCTGAAGGAGAGGGTGAATCGAGTCAGTTTGCCGAGGTGAAAGCCATCCAGCTGGCCCTGGACATTGCTGAACGAGAAAAGTGGCCAGTACTTTATCTCTATACTGACTCATGGATGGTGGCAAATGCCCTGTGGGGGTGGTTGAAGCAATGAAAGCAGAGCAACTGGCAACGCAGAGGTAAACCCATCTGGGCTGCTGCACTGTGGAAAGATATCAGGGTGCAGAACCTGGTGGTGAAGGTACGTCATGTAGATGTCCATGTACCCAAGAGTCGGACCACTGAGGAACACCAGAACAACCAACAAGTGGATAAAGCGGCTAAGATTGAAGTGGCTCAGATGGACTTAGATTGGCAACATAAAGGTGAATTATTTTTGGCCCGGTGGGCCCATGACACTTCAGGCCATCAGGGCAGAGATGCAACATATAGATGGGCCCGTGACCGAGGGGTGGACTTAACAATGGACACTATTGCCCAGGTTATTCATGAGCGTGAAACATGTGCTGCAATTAAACAAGCCAAGCGGTTAAAGCCTCTTTGGTATGGAGGACGATGGTTGAAGTATAAATATGGGGAGGCCTGGCAGATTGACTATATCACACTGCCACCAACCCGCCAAGGCAAGCGCCATGTGCTTACCATGGTGGAAGCAACCACCGGGTGGCTGGAAACATACGCTGTGCCCCATGCCACTGCCCGGAACACTATCCTGGGCCTTGAGAAACAGATTTTGTGGCGACACGGCACCCCAGAGAGAATTGAGTCAGACAATGGGACTCATTTCCGGAATAACCTTATAGATATTTGGGCCTAAGAGCATGGCATTGAGTGGGTATATCACATCCCCTACCATGAACCAGCCTCTGGGAAAATCGAACGGTACAATGGGCTGTTAAAAACTACACTGAGAGCGATGGGTGGGGGAACTTTCAAGCATTGGGATACACATTTACCAAAGGCCACCTGGTTGGTCAACACCAGAGGATCTGCCAACAGGGCTGGTCCAGCCCAGTCAGAACTTTTACATATTGTAGAGGGGGACAAAGTTCCCGTGGTGCATATGAAGAATTTGCTGGGGAAGACAGTCTGGGTTATTCCTGCTTCAGGTAAAGGCAAACCCACTCGTGGGATTGCTTTTGCTCAGGGACCTGGATATACTTGGTGGGTAATGCAGGAAGATGGGGAAGTCCGATGTATACCTCAAGGGCATTTGATTTTAGGGGAAAACAGCCAGTGAACTCAATTGTATGCCGTTGCCTGCTGTGTAATGCTTTTATAGCCCATCAACTAGATGTCTCCAGGTCACCAGCGACTGGCCCTGACTTCCCTCCAGCCATCATCCCAACAGAGAATGAACTTGGAACATCATGGACCGAATGGACTCGGCAGCATTATAGGGATTGGTCCATGCACTAAGAAAATGATTTTTTCCTCTTGGTCTGTATGTATATGGATGTATATATGTGGGAGAGCGATGTTGTATTGAAAATGTGGGATCTGAGCACGACGTGAATGGTATGGAATAAGGGGTGGATAATGTCCTGGGTTCAGCAGTAGCAGTCATGTTTTTTCCTTTGTGTTAACTGGTGCAGTGCTGTGTTTTGACTTCTAGTTTGAGAACAGTGTTGGTGAAGCCGATGTTTTCGGTTGTTGCTAAGTGATGTTTACCCTGACCAAGGACTCTGTGAGGCTCATGCTCTGCCAGGGAGGAGGGGAGGCTGTGAGGAAGCAGAGACGGGGCGTCTGACTCGGGCTAGCCGGGGAGGTATTCCATACCACAGCACGTCATGCCCGGGGTGGGGGGTAACTGGGAGTTACCCGGAAGGACACGGGCTTCCGGGTGGAACTCATTTTCTTGGCCGGTGGTATCGTATTCTCTTCCCTTGTTATTTTCCCTTATCATTGTTTTAGCTGATAGTAGCGGTGGTGATTTGTTGCTGGACTGTTCTTGTCTCAACCCGTAGGAGTTGCACTCTCTCGATCCTCCTCCCCGTTCCTCTGGGAGCGGGGAAAGGAGACCCCCGGTGCAGGGGGGGGGGGGGGGGAGACGGACACGGACCTTGATTGTTGTCAGCTCGGCACCACTCACTGGGAGTGAGTGAACAAGTTACCTGACTGGGTTTAAACCACGACAGTGTGTCATTTTCTTGAGCTAATTTGAACTTGCAGGATGTTTTTTTAATGGATTTTGTTGTTCTTTTCTCTTTTTCTTTTTTTTTTTTTTAATCAGAACTGTGTACTTATTCATATACCTCTACTTTCTGTTTTCTAGTGCATGTAGTGCATGTAAGGTACTGCAATTGAAAATATGGAGGCTTCATTAGGGCTTCCTGATGTGCCCTCTTCTCCTGGTCAGGTGGTGGGAAAACTCCATTCTTCCTGCAGGTTTGCAGGGATTGAATCTATACCTGGGATAAACAAACAAACAAACAAACAAACAATCAAAAACAAAACAAAACAAAAGTAAAAATAAATCTCTAGATAGACAGATAGGTATGTACAATAGCCATAGGTACATATTATTCATATATGTATGTAAATAAATTCAGATAGGTAAAGTTATCTGTAAAATGATTTTTTTTAGCTGTGATTTTTTTTTTTGTATTTGAGCTCTAAAAGCCCCTAGCTATTTCATTGCAAAAAAAAAACAACAAAAAAAACTTGCTCTAAAGAATATATGCTGAGGAAAAAATCCTCTGAAGTAAATAGGATTTTCATTTTTTTTTGTAGTTCAATCGCAAACAGAGAGGATCAAGTCCCAGTCAAGTTAATTGCAGATCGGTAAATTATAACAGAGCATGACTAATTTTTTTCTGTAGATGGAAATTAGTTGTTGGATAATAATAATTATGAATAGATTTATGTTTAACAGCTCTATTAAAGCATTATCAATCCACTCAATTCCTCTTCTGTGCTGTGTATAATATGGTGGCATATTACAGTTCAGAAAAAAGAGATAGAGAACAGTGGATAACTAAGCCATGGCAACATAACATTTTAGCATAAGGATTAAAACTGAAGATGTCTCAGCTTTGGGTTCTTGGCCAATTCCGATTTCTTATTCACTGAATAAGGAATTTGCAAACAGCAGTTGTCAGCTAAAATACAACAGAATGTGGGTCTAAACTCTCTGTAATGTGTAGGGGAGGAGATAATGGCCTGAAAATACCAGGAATTATAGCAAACGCAAATGGTTTGTGTCAGAAGTTCCTAAAAAGGCAAAAACAGTGGTAAAAGTACATCAGCCATTTCAAGCAGACTCTTTTCCCTCTCTTTAAGGTGCTGTGGCCCTGTCTTTCAAAATCTTACATTTCCAGTTAGCAGGAAGACAAGGTGATGATGATTGTCACTTTATCTAGTGGCTCAGGAGTTAAAAGGTGAGCAGCGTTAAAGTACATTTGCATATAAGAATATAAAATTGCTATCACAATATCTGGTGGGGACAGCTCAGGAATTGCAGATTTTCTATTTTGTGTTTCCAGATATACTCAAAAACCATCGATAATCACCTCTCTCCTCTCAGCTTAGTTGTCTGTGTTTAAATAGCCAAGAGATTTTCAAAAGCACTTGCTTTTCACTATAGATGATGTAGGCATTTTAGGTCTTTGCTTTTAGGAGATCTGTACATCAAAAAAAAAAAAAAAAGAGACAGTTTTGCACTGTCTTATATAAATGGATGGAGCTGACATTTTTAGTACTTATTTCAAAGACCTGTCTAAAGCTCTGCACTCCATGCCAGTTGTAGACATAACCAAGAGGAATTGAACAGAGGTGAAAGTGATTTCAGTGATGGCAATTGCCTTACAATCAAAGCAGTTTTCCTTCAGTTACTTAAATGTCTGCTCCAATAATAAATTCCCATGGGAAATAGACCAAATCTTAGGTTCTGTATGTAATTCTAACATAGAACCCTCCATTTTTATTATTTCTTTCTGTAGTAAGTAATAGCGTTTCCTGATTTTTCCTTTGTGCTCCATCTTACTCTCAGTCTGTTCATCAGAAGTCTACAGTCATTTTCCCAGATGCTGACCTTGAATTGCAGATGACCAGAACTGACTGTATCAGTAGGCTTTGTTTGAGATTTTTCCTGCACAAAGCCCACAGATAAGCCATGGACAAAAAAGTTCCCCAATGCACTAATTCTACGAATGCAGCATTCAACATTCATGAATATGAGTAAGCAACATAGAACTGACCCAAGCAATGAGTAAAAAACTTTCTATTTCTAAAACTTTCGAAAGTAAACAGGTTTCAAAAAGAAAAGATGTTGAAAATATCTTGGAATAGGATCTCAGAGGAAAGATGTTACTTTTACTGTCATGAGTGCCACATACTCTATCACTCCAAAATGACTCCCACAGCATCTGCTGTCCTGGCACAGTCTGTGAATCAGATGCTTTCAGTCAAGAATATGGTGATAAAAAAAAAACATACCTGCAAGAAGGCACTTATTACATTAGATTAACCACAGGGACACTGAAAGGTGTTGAACTCTAGGCAGGCATTACCAAAGTCTTTCTAACTATCACTTGCAGCTGGAGTAATGCTGCTTCTTCCTAAAAATGCAGCTTGACAAGCTTTCCTTTATTTTAGCTAATTTCAGGACTGCAATGGGAGCTCCTTGTGGTCAACTAAGAAAACAAAATAATAAATTAAAACTCCTTACATTGAATAGCAAATTACTTTTTTGATAAATCAAACAAGTTACTACTTCTGCCTGAAGACCTAATCTAACTGGATTTACAGTGTAAGAGAATGATAGATATTCAAGAGCCAAAAAGCGTTCTCTGATTTGTGAACTGTGAAGCAAATTACAGGAAATTGAAAAAAAAATGAATCTTCTTAATGGAAAACAAACAAACAAAAAAAATTACAGCAATACTCAGATTTGACAATCATGAATATGACTGCTTTGAAGGATTCAAGGATTTGAGCCAACAAGTCCTAGAGAGATTCAGGTCTTTGGTTTATTTTGGGCATTTCACAGCTTCACTGTCACAGACGTTCACTTTTCTGTACATATATTTTGCACAGACACTTTCATAGCTCCTTTTTCTACATGTCACCATGACATGCCAAATTGAGCTAAGATGCCAGTTTTAGCCCATGAGGCACAAGAAGGTATCTGAAAAACCTGCCTAGAGTGACAAGTTGGACACAGTGCAGAAGGGTTGGCTAAAGGCCATGTGGAAGCCTTGCACAATTCTCAAGAGATGCTTACGTTTAAGCAAGCAAAAGGATTCTACATTGTGTATGCTTAAAACCAAAAATCAGCTTCATTTTCTATGATGTGCTGTGTGCTTTCTACCTGGTTGATTTGCAAGTCGCTGGTGTTCATTAACCTATTCCTTCCCCACCCCCTGTATATTTCTATTATACTTTTATTAGCATGTCCCATAAACAACTTTTCTTAACCCTCTACCAGTTTTCTGCGGGGTTCCCCAGTACTTAGCCAATGGGAATTTCCTCCTTCATACCTGTCTTTCTTCCATGCCTTATCTCATTACTGTCTCATTTGTAAATAAAAATAATTTCCTATTACTTACATAATTCACAGTTGTTTCTCAGTACCATGTAACTACTTTTCAAATTAAATCTGTAATGTCTTTCTTTGACATTTTCTCATCCTGTAGCCAGGAGCTCAGTTTCAACAAAAATTTGTTCATTCCAAGCTTTCTCCTACCTCATTTTCTTAAGTGAACCAGCTACTGTACTGAGTGGTTATGCAGCCCAGTAATTTAAGCATCTTATCTATCTCTGAGTTTAATGTTTTTAGATGCAAATTATGTTTGAATTTTGCATGTTTTCTATGAAAAAAGTCTCTTTAATACAGTTTTTTTCATCTTCATATATGCATACATCTATGTGTACTTTCACACTTTATTAGAACAGCCTTTTCTCTAAATTTAGCAGATGCTATAATGTGGCTACAGGCATCATTTTCCTACCCAGCTCATTTGAGCTTGTTATCCCTTTCTTTAAATGACTATATCTCTCTTACACTTCATATGTGATTTCAGAAACTGCCTTTTCAAGGCATCCCTGTAACACCCATCATCTCCTAATCACAGTCAGAAAGTAGACTCTTGCCTTTGGTAGGACTGTGGTATCAGGCTCTCCTGACCATGCTTAACATTTTCAGACAGACATCGTCAGACTTTTTATCACTTTCATAGCTAGGAGAGTATCTGTGTAAGCGTGTACAGAACTAGCTACCTTCAGAGACATGGTTAAAAACCAGTCCATGACTGTGATGCCTGCAAAAACATAGAACAGTGAGAGAGGTTGCTGTGGTGCCACTGACAGCGCTGGCTATGCCTACTGATATTATCTTATTGTTCCCTTACGCTCCCTATATGTGTCTGTGCTTCCTTAGAAATGTAAGGTGTTTACAGTAAGCACCATCCCCTTGCATTCTGCAGAAAATCAGATCTCATTCCCTGGTAACCCTATGCTTATACAAATAATAATACATGAGTCTGTGTATCTCAGAGACATTCCAAAGCTTCTCTGTCCTCATATTGAACTGTAGCAGCTTTCATGTGTTTCCCTATGCCAGGTAGTGGTGGATGTGCTAGCATATGAGTAAAATGCTATTTCAAAGACATGTTTCATCCAGGCATCTAGCAATGAAACGCAATTATTTTAATTGGACATAATCACGTGGGAAAAGGATGGATGAATTAATCAATTCCAGTTAATTGGGATAATGATATTATTTATGCCGGTCACCTTTTTTTTTTACCACCATCTGTAGGAGGCTTTCCAACTGCAAGGCCAAATTTTTCCATGATACAGATCCACTGAGGCTACTGCAATTACAGCAGGAATGAATCTGGTGCATTGTTAAGTATAGGATAAATTGCCTCAGTTACTTATTTTTGGAGAAACTATATGTAGAGCTGACCTGGGAATACTACAAATTACTCTCTTTATTCCACTGTTGCTATCCTGTCATTAGTGATGTTGCAAGAGGAGGTGTTCTTGGCACTTATTCTAACAGAAATATATAACTTTTGTTTTGTTTGCATACTTACGCAGCTCATTACTATGTGAAAAACAATCTGCAGTTTAGCATTTGTTAATGGGATATGGAAAAAGGAAACAGCAGATGGAGTATTGGGAAACTGAATGCATAATAAGTTTGATCCACAAAGTCCTTGTGTGATTTTTCAGCTCAAGATGGTTGTTAAATTCCACTGCAAAGCTGAGCAGAAACCACGCTTATGTTCAAGCAATGAAAGTATAGTCTTTCACACTAAACAGACTTAAGGGTCAAGTGCTTTCTGCACCTCTTAAAGACAAGCAAAATCAAGACATTAGTTTGTGATTAATTCTGTGGTTTCTTTTACTGTTCACAGAGGAGCTCTGAAAATAATTTGGCGTCACGATTTACGCCCAGCCAGCAACCAAGCCCTACACAGCTACTTACTTGGTCACTCCTGCCTGCATCAGGATGGGGGAGAGAATCAGAAGAGTAAAAGTGAGAAAACTCATGGGCTGAGATAAAAGTAGTGTAATAGGTAAAATAAAAGCTGCAAAACCAAACAGAATAAATGGAGTAATTTATTCATCACCAGCAGGCAGATGTTCAGCCATCTCCAGGAAAGCATGGCTTCATCAGGAATTTCTTGGGAAGACAAACACCATCACTTCAAGTGTTGTCCCAGTTTATATACTAAGCATGATGCTATATGGTATGGAATATCCCTTTAGTCAGTTGGGGTCAGCTATCCCAGCTATGTCCCCTCCCAACTTCTTATGCACCCTCAGTCTACTGGTTGGTCAGGTAGGGTGAGAAGCTGAAGTCTTGACAGTGTGAGCTGTGCTCAAAAATAACTAAAACATCAGTGTGTTATCAGCATTATTGTCATCCTAAATCCAAAACACAGCACTGTACCAGCTACTAGGAAGAAAAGTAACTATCCTAGATAAAACCAGGCTAGATGGCTCATTCTCCTTCAAGTGATTGAAGATAACCTTTGCTGTGATATTATCCTACCTATTTCTGTCTTCAGCTGAAGAGAAAGAGAGTTCTGAATGCCAGCCTTTGCTCACTGTGTCTAATGCTGCCTAGTGCCTATGAAGTTCACCAGTGCGCGGACAGGTAAGAAGGGTTATAACCACGTTGTACTAAAATGCAACTTCATTTAATGTGCAATAGCACTTTTGCACCTCTCAGAATAAGATCTTGGGTATAAATTATTGCTGTATAATCCGTTTGTCCATCCTCATCTCTGTGTCAGACTGAGTGGCTCTTCAAATCTGATGAAATAGACCTAAATCTTTTGTCTTGCAAAGATAAAGGTCAAATCATTCTGCAACACTTATTGGATCAGGATACACTGAGCCATGGGTAAGATATATCTACCAGGCTGCAGTGAGACAGCTCATATTTTAAGAGCTTTTTCTGCAGCAGAATGGCACTCTGATTTATCTAACACAGATTTGTATAATAAATCATAACTTTTCAAACTTCTGGAAAACATCAAGTTGTGGCAAAAAAATTAGGAGTTTTAGCATCATTACATGGGATTGAGTGTGCCCTCAGCAAGTTTGCCGATGACACCAAGATGTGTGGTTCAGTTGATACACTGGATGGAAGGAATGCCATCCAGAGGGACCTTGACATGCATGTGAGGTGGGCTGATGCCAACCTCATGAAGTTTAACTATGACAAGTGCAAGTACCTACACCTGGGTCAGAACAATCCCAGGCACAGCTACAGGTTGGGCAGAGAAGAGATTCAGAGCAGCCCTGCGGAGAAGGACCTGGGGGTGTTGGTCAATAAGAAAATGAACATGAGCCAGCAGTGTGCGCTTGAAGCCCAGAAAGCCAACCGTATCCTGGGCTGCATCAACAGGAGAATGACCAGCAGGTTGAAGGAGGTGATCCTGCCCCTCTACTCTGCTCTCATGAGACCTCACTTGGAGTATTGTGTGCAGTTCTGGTGTCCTCAACATAAAAAGGACATGGAACTGTTGGAACAAGTCCAGAGAAGGGCCACGAGGATGATCAGGGGACTGGAGCACCTCCCATATGAAGACAGGCTGAGGAAGTTGAGGCTGTTCAGCCTGGAGAAGAGAAGGCTGCGTGGAGACCTCCTAGCAGCCTTCCAGTATCTGAAGGGGGCCTATAGGGATGCTGGAGAGTGACTCTTCATTAGGGACTGTAGTGACAGAACAAGGGGTAACGGGTTCAAACTTAAACAGGGAAAGTTTAGATTGGATATAAGGAAGAAATTCTTTCCTGTTAGGGTGGTGAGGCACTGGAATGGGTTGCCCAGGGAGGTCGTGAATGCTCCATGCCTGGCAGTGTTCAAGACCAGGTTGGATGAGGCCTTGGGTGATATGATTTAGTGTGAGGTGTCCCTGCCCACGGCAGGGGGGTTGGAACTAGATGATCTTAAGTTCTTTTCCAACCCTAACTATTCTATGATTCTATGATTCTGTGATTCTATGATTCTATGATTCTATGAACTGACTCCTAAGCAGCTGCAATACAGTTTGCTGCAAATATTACATGAGATGAGAACATGTTAAACAATCATGTTTTTAGGGTTTGGGGATAAAAAAAAAGGGTTAGAAAATATCAGGGCAGTCATCAAACCTGGAATTTCTCACAGGCTTTTGATTCGTTCATTGCAGGAGCCCTCTGAATTCACTCATGGTGTTTTGTGTGACCACAAAAGGAAAAGTATAATTTGTGAAAAGTCACTGTCTCAGGGCTCCCCTATATTTGCAACAGGCTGAATTCAATTATCCTGCATCCCTCAGAAACCTCCCAGCAAAAACAACATTTGTGACCCACGGCCTGAACATTTCCATTTAAATGGGACTCAATAGGTTCCTGTGCCTGTGGCTTCTTGTTTTCATATTCATACCAGTCTTCCACCCAGAAGAGCACAGGGACAGGACATTGTAAGAGGTCATGTGAGTCACTGCATGCAAGCCTTAACCTCTGTGCTAACAAACAAATAACAGCTACGTCAGGGGGACCACACAACATTATTGCACATATCTACAAACACTGTGGCCAGGAAATGCTTCCTGACACACTTAAAATTAGTGAAATTTTTATTTATGTCCTGGGTTCAGCAGTAGCAGTCATTTTTTCTCCTTCTTGGTAGCTGGTGCAGTGCAGTGTTTTGACTTTCAGCTCGGGAACAGAGCTGATAACAAGGATGTTTTGGTTTGGACAAGGACTTTGTGAGCCTCATGCTCTGCCAGGGAGGAGGGGAAGCCGGGAGGAAGCAGAGACAGGACACCTGACCCAAACTGACCAAAGAGGTATTCCATACCACAGCACGTCATGCCCAGGATGTAACTGGGAGTTAGCCGGAAGGGCTGGGAGTCTGCAGGGTTGGAGGAGGTATCGGTCGGTGCTTGGTCGGGCTGAGGGGGGCAAGTTATCGGTCGGCTGGTGGTGAGGTGTTGTATTCTCTTCCCTTGTTATTTCCTTTATCATTGTTATTATTGGTGGTAGCAGTAGTGATCTGTGTTATACCTTAGTTACTAAACTGTTCTTATCTCAACCCGTGGGAGTTGCATTCTTTTCGATTCTCCTCTCCGTCCCTCCGGGAGCAGGGGGAGGGCAAGAAAGGGGGGGAAGTGAGAGAACGAATTACCTGACTGGGTTTAAAACCACGACAATTTATAAGAATCGGTATATTTCATCTTAACCTTTGCTTATGTAAGCACTCTGTTGGTATCTTTTTCCATTTTTAGTTCATTTCAGTGTTGGTGACTAGAAAAGTCTGAACTATTTAAAGTGAAGTTTTATTAGTATTTACTATAGCACTACTAATTATTTCCTAACTTTACTAAAAAAATACCTTGAAGAAACCAAGATAGTTTTAATAGTGACTTTAATGAGGTCAGGATTTCACTCCCACATTCATAAAAATATTTCTTTCTGCTTACATTTGCTATGTGAAGCATGTTCTAGAGTTTATTGCCAAAGCCTTTATCCTAGGACTATCTTCTTCCAAAAAGTGTTGTGTAATAAGGCATGGTTCAGATACCACAACCGAACAAAAACTGAATACCTGCATCTTGAAATAAAATACATTTCCATTAGCTTTTCTTCCTCCTAGCTCATTAACCTTCATGAAGCAAATATGTACATTCAAATGAAAAAAATAATGACAGGAAATTTCAATCCAAATAAAACATACAAAAATTTTCAATCATAATTATACCTTTCAAACACCATTCTATGTTTGAGAATCTAATTTACAAGGAAAAGTGCTTACCTAAAAAGCTCATATTCTGATATTCCACAAAGTATCATATCTGTTCTGAATGCAAAGGAGTGAAGGTATTAAGGTCATCTCATGCTAAAGAAGACAGTATTTGTTTGATTTTAAAACTATAAATAAATAAATCTGAAATGCAAATGGAATCCAAACTCAAGAAAAACAGGATCTCAACTGCACAGGGCTTTCAAGTTTCCTGAAACTTTACCAAAATACTGTGAAATTTGTGCACAATTCTCATACATTTTAGAGAGCTTTTCCTTTAAGAAAACAGCATTTTATTTCTAACAAAATGAGATTCCTAAAGAAGAGAGGTGCTCTTCAGCAGCTGCACAAGTACATACAGTAGTGGTGGAAGGACTGTGACATGCATCTTGGCTGCTGCCGCTGTGCTCAGCTATGCTCTGTCTCCATGGAAACATTTCAGCAGATGCAGTACCTACCGGCAACTGAACAAAGATCTTCCTATTGCTCTGCAGAAGAAGCAAAATGTAAGCTACAGTGAATACAGCAGCTTTTCTTGACCCTGGATTTGTAAGTACTGACAGGCCAGAGATATGTCTTCCTTTTTTTTTTTCTTTTTTTTTTTCTTTTTCCCTCCCTGAGAAACTAGCAGTAACTGGAGGAGAAACAGAACTGATATTTCTAACAAGAAATATCTATTTACAGCAGGGTGTACAATCTTGAAGTCAAATTCCAAGTCACAGCTCTTCTTTTAAGGAAAAAAAAAAGAGAAGCCCTCAAATCAGACGTTCATCAAGTTCAGGGCAGAGTTAAATAGCAACAGTGTGCTCGTTGAAATTAAAATTCTAAGAGAACGAAATAAATATGTTGAATATATCATTATATCAAAGAACAATAGCTTCCACTTTCATTTCAACTACTTTGTGCTGAATAATTAAATGGCCAAGGAAAAGTCTTTTTCCGGCGTTAAAATGACAGAAACGGTTAGTGCATTTGAACAATGTTCAGTTCAATATAGCATAGAGCTGCCTTAGAGAAGTAACAAAAAACAACCTTTATTAGATCAGGAAAAATATAAGAAGAATGAGGCCAACCAAAATAATCTTGTATTTTGTTCCAAGTTACAAAACAAAGAAGTCAGACTTAAGGCAAACTCAGTTTAGCCTTTGGGATGACTCCTATAGGGACATGCAAGTTTGAATGTGATGAAACTAATTAATAACTGTGATTTTCTCCACACTCCTCTCATGTGCTGGTCACACAGGATGGAGCATTAATTCTCCTTATCCCTGCATCTTCTACTCACATATGAAAAGCATATGCAATCACAAAAGAAATTCAAAATTTACACTGATAACTAAGACAGGGTAAATATATCTGCCTTCTTTTGAGTTTCTGAGTATCATTCGAATATGGAAATGACAAAACAGAAATTTCCACAGTGCTCTCATCTGTTTTCTGATATAGATACCTGTAGTATGCATTTTGTACTACCTTTATGTTTTCACTGGTACAAAATAAACCTTGTTAAGTAGCAAGGACAAGTAATTAGTTTGATTATGACTAACAGTCTGCTATCTCTGCATATAAAAAACATCCCTCAATTAAATTTGTCAAGCATTACAGAACATGTTTTATTTTTTTAATAATTATCACACTGATATTGTCAGCTTTGTTTACTACAATATTGGTATTTTAGCAATTTACGATAATTGTAGCCTCTTCTAATTATAATAGAGACTTTATTTAAAGTTTTCTGCTCAAATGATTTAGAGCAAAAGCTGATGTAGATTGCAGCTGACATTAGATTGTTCTCATCCACAGACTTAAAACTATAGTACTGACATTCTTTCTAAAGAACCAATGTTTTGGTATCTTTTCTTAGACCAGAACAATTTCAGACTTCCAGAACTAAATTATTATAATAGATACGTGTTAGCAAATGCTGGGTGTGCCTGTGCTGTCTCCGGGAGAGACAAGAGTCAACTTGGAGCTGCACTGGGTGGTGGTAGTGGTACAGCTTGAACTACTAAGTCCTGCTGAAAGCTTCTTAGCTGTAACCTAATGCCACAGATGCTGTAACTTTGCATCAAAACCTGTGCCCTATGTCTGGTCATTTCAGTCAGCATGGATTTGTGAGCATCTGCTTGTGGAAGAGCACGTTGATGAAGCTGGGAACAAGAACAGAGTCTTTATGCTACACACATCTAAGGAGGAAAAGGAAACCCCTTAAAATTCAAATTCAAAGCATATTAATATGCTACACCTTACCTGGGATCCTGATGAAAATGAGATTTGGCTAAGGCCAGAACTCAGTAAGCATGCTTACACTTGGCTTTTTAGTAGAATTAGTGATAATGTTCAGCTTTTTAATATAAATAGACGCAATTATTTCATAAAAGACTTCCATCTGTGTTTAGCTGCATCTCTGTTAGGAAGGCATTTCCTTCAAGAATGACTTTATTGTGCTTCTTGCCCTCACAGTAGATTTGTTCCTACCTTCATGACCTGGAAAATACACTGCATTAACTTCCTTGACCAAACAGCGCAGTCCTTAGTTTCTACCTTCTATAGACAATGAAAGGCAGAAATGAATAAGAAAACCTGTAGCTTAAAGCTATCTTGCAAAAAATGGCTGTGAAATATAATTATTTCAAAAAGTAGAATAACTGTTTTCATTAATGTATGATTTTTCCTTTTTATGCCTACACAATAGTTACCAAATATATGTTCTTTTGCTATCTTTCCCCCGAATTTAGTTCTTAAACATGCTACGCCTGTTGTTACCACCATATGAATAATTTTAGATCCCTAAATTTTGTTGCAATCCAATGGAGAGAAATTGAGGAAAAGAATATTCCCTGCGCCCACTTTTGGAACTCTCAAAGATAACCAAGATGTTTGCCTTTATTTCTAAACTGGAAAGTTATCTTCAGGGCATTTTAAATTGCTTTCAAAATGTGTATATACTTGCAAAATAAGTATCAAAAAAAAAAAGAGGGAGAAAATAAAGTTTTTTTAATGTATTTAGCATTCTATGGCTAGCATTTAAATTAAAAAAAAATTTTTTTATTAATACTCCAAATAGTTGACCGCAAGCACAAGAAGATTTAAAAATTCCCAAACAAAAGAAGCGCAAAAACAAAACCCCAGACATATTTTTTTATTTTGGTTTTGAAAAAATATAAAAGAAAATCTGTCCCTTTGCACTTCTGTTTTTATATTTTCATCTTTTACCTTTTTTTAGTTGAACGGAAAAAAATAACAAACCAAAGTGAGGGAAGAGTGAAAAATTGAAAACAAAATGTCATTATATCAAAATGACAGTTTGTTTGAAACATTTCTATGTTACTGAATTTTATTTTACCAGAGAAATTAGTTTGACAAAATTGTTTAATATTTTATTTGCAAAAACATTGATTTTGATAGAAGATCCATTTCATAAAAGTCTTTTAAAATCAAAGTTCTTAGACAATTTCGAAGTCTTCTGAAGTTTACTACACCTGATATAAGAAAAAAAATAAGTAGAATTAAAAAACACTGAGCAACCTTTCTTTAATAAAAAACTTATTAATATCTGTTCAGAATATTTTTCACCATAAACTCAACAGTTAACGCCTCAAGTAGAAATGACCTTTCTATTGACCACAGAAGGTGTTGTTTAGTTAGAATTTACATGAAGCTAGTTAACTCATTACTCTTTGCTGACCATACTTTTTAAGAAATTGTTGTGGTATAACCCCAGCCAGCAAATAAGTGCCATGAAGCCACTCATTCACTCCCCTTACCCAGGAAGATGGGGAGGAGAATCACAAAAAGCTAAAACCTGTAGGTTGATATAAGAACAGCTTAATAAATGAAATAAAGTAAATTGCTATTATTAATAATACTAATTATAAAGTAGTAATAGCAATAGTAATTGTTGTAGTAGTAGCATTTAAATGATGTTAGAAAAAGAGAGAGAAGAAGAAAACCCAATAAACAGCAGGGGTGCACAGCACAATTGCTCACCACCTGCTGGCTGATACCCAGCCCAATCCCAACAGTGATCTGGGTCTTCTGGGTAACCCCCAGTTTATATACTGGGCATGACATACTGTGCTATGGAATACCTCTTTGGCTAGTTTGGATCAGGTGTCATGTCTCTTCTCCATCGCGGCTGCTTGTTCCCCTCCTCACTGGCAAAGCATGAGATTGAAAAGTGCTTGGTCAGGGTAAGTGCTACTTAGCAACAACTCAAACATTGGTGTGTTATCAACATAATTCTCTTACTAAATACAGACCACAGCACTGTATCAGCTACTAGGGGGAAAAAAAAAAAAAAAAAAAGAACACTATCCCAGCCAAACCCAAGATATTTATTTAAACTTAAAAGCATGCAGTTTGCCTGAGTCACATAGACATTTAGACAACAGCAGAGATTTGAGATGCTGTTCTTCTAAACAGATAGATGATCATCAAAAGACACTAAACTACTCAAATTTAACTGCTGCTTCTTAAAAAAAGAAATCCAAAAACTTAAAATAAAAAGTAGTTTCAATGAATCTATAAAAAGCATTTGGTGCGTTATGGGCTGAAGAGTAAGAAGCACAGCCCTGAACTTCCACCAGGACACAATGATTTGTAAGGTTCATATTATAACTTTCAAAGAGAAAGGAAAAACTGTGTTTAGGTTCAAGCTGTTTCACAAAATCAACATGTGTCCTTTTTCAAGTGGTTTTAAATACTTGCGGAGGTGAAAGTCATGGAATATGAATTTTCTAAAAGTTTTTAAAAATAAGGTGTAAAAAATTGGGAAATACAGATTTCTCCTTGTGCTATGGAAAGGCTGCTACATTTTTTAATTTCCCTGATGTTTTATCTTGCTTTGCCAACAGCTAGAACAACTAGTATTTCTACAGTTATACACTGTAAATCCAAGTTTTCATTTATGTACTCATCTCTTCACCTCACCTACATTATTTTCCTCCTTATTGCATTCACGGGGAGTCTTTCTTTAGTGCAGGAGGCTATTCACAACTTGCTAAAAAACAGAAACCAAAAAGCTCTTCTTCTCTCTATCAAATCCACTTTTACTTAATTTATATAACTATTCACAAGTCTGTAGCAGTCACACTATATTTCAGCTCAAGACAGAAAAATGTTTAAAGACAGAATTGATTGAATATTTTTCTTAGAAGGATTTTATACTGAAGTGATTCATCTTCTGAGGAAGTTCTGTGATATTTCCTCAAGAATTATATGTGGTATTGATCAGAAAGTGAAAATTCCACTACATATGTATTAAATATTTATTGGATTCCAATGTATATGTATACATAACAAGTATAAATCTTACATTTATCTGAGAGGAGCAGACAATGAAGTTTGAAAGTCCTTAGCAAGGCAAAGAAAGTTCTTTTCTGGACCCTTGTAAATTAAGCTGCAATTTTGTTGTCTTGTAAAACTGTTCAGCTACCTACCAGAAACATTGCTATTATTTTTGTATTTGCCTTAACTCCCAATGACAAACACTTTTTCATATGCAAGTATTCTGCACATACAAGTTTAACTGGTTGATTATTGTCATCATCAATTTATGGGGGATTGTGACAGAACTATGAGAAAGATGATTTGGAAAAGTTATACAAGGCATTACTGACTGACGGGAAGCTAAAGTACATATGAATATTGCATATGACACTTTGAACATTGAAGCACCTATAGTAGGTTTAAAGCCTTTTTTCTAAAAATGTATGAAAGAGAAAATGATTGGTTGATGCACTATTTCAAGGATGCTGTACCTCAGTTTGGAGACAAAGAATAGTCTAGATTTAAGTAACCTGGTACAACTCTATTGACTTCCAGAACACCTTGGATACATATCTTAGGGTTCTGCAAGTTTTAAAATGTTTATCATCTATAGTGGAAAAATACCCTCTTTCCATTATGTGCTCAGTGACATTAAGCCAGTAGAACATCACGGTAAACCTCAGTGTTCAAAAGGTATTTGCTGATAAAGGTGGATGTTTTTATCTGCTCGTAAAAAGGAATTTAAGTTAACTAAAAATATTTCACCACTACATTTTTTTATTTTTTTTTTTAATCAGCAGACCACATTTATTTCCAGTTTTTCAAAGTTTTTGAATCTATAGTTCTTCTGAAGTACACTGAGTTTTAATTTCCTCTTCCAGTTCCTATTTTAGAATTTCTTTTGAAGGGAAGCTTGGTAAATTTTATTTTTTCATCTACATTGTGAGCTGAAGTAATCTGAAGTAGAACTGAACACTATCCTAACATAAACAAGTGTTTTTCTTCAGATTTCTTTTATTCTCTGTGTCTTTATTTCACTGAACCTGAAAACAGTCGTATGAATGAGACGCAGTCTAATGAGCCTGTACTTTTTACTAATCAGAATTTTAAAAAGAGGAAAAATACCAAGTTAAGACAGTCTTTAGTTCAGATTGAAATGGAGATATACACTATAAATAAGCAAAGGCTGTTCTGTCATTATTTTTTTCTTTGCTCTATTGTTCAATTTCAAGAATACGTTGGTTAAATCCCAGAACTATTTAACAGAAATTCTTCTGTGACATTATCCATACCTGTTACCAGATCAGGTACTGGTGGTTTCAACTTTTCTAACCAATCACTCTGAAAAGAATTTGCAATTGAGCTGATCTTGGGTTCTCTAATTTAACCTTTATTAAATGGAGCCACCTTCAGGAAGACTTGCAGATCTGTGAATATTTGTAATGCCACATGTCCAAAGAAGCAACCTGACATCTTCACTTGAGAGAAATATTCAGGAATTTAAGACAAAAGAAAACAATGAGACACATAATCCATAACCATATTTTGGCATTTCATATACCATATACATGTATTTGTGTGCATTACAGGAATTTTAAATTAAAATACCACATACTTTGTTATTGCTTGTTACCCAGGCTTTGCTCGTTACCCAGGCTTTGCTTGTACAAGCATAAATATAAATTCTTGAGGGAAATGGGATATAATACTAGACTTACACAAAAGGAAATTAAAAAATGTAAAATTTTAAATGAGATATTGGGAATGTTTTTATAGTAAGAGCTTTTTCTGCTCTTACTGTTTTTACAGGGAGAAATAGAGAAACAGCATCCTATCTCTGCATAAATATCAAAAAAATACTATGTTGATGGAGACACAGTTATCAATTATTTAATGAATTTCTTTCTACAGTCAAGCTGTTCCTGTGTTTCACAGAACAATCTCAATATTTAGATAGAGGTTGCCTAAAAGAATAGTTCTCAGTAGCTCTTCCTCAATGGTTAGGTGTGAATGGCTTGTTGTGCCGCTGAGTATCCTCATCAGATAGTGACTAAGAGCTATTAATCATGTAAAAACTTTCTTTGTTCACAGTTGATTTCCTTAGAATAAATGACTGCTTCATGAAAATGTTTACTATTTTTATTTAAAAAAAAAAAAAACAACCTTATTTAAAAGTGGTGGTGAGAAACTAGAACATGTTGCCCAGAGAAGCTGTGGCTGCCCCATCCTTGTCAATGTTCAAGGCCATGTTGGATGGAGCTTCGAGCAACCTGATCTAGCAGAAGGTGTCCCTGCCTGTGGCAGGGGAGCTGGAACTGGATGAGCTTTGAGGTTGCTTATGACCCAAACTATTCTATGATTCATTCATTGAAAACTAAGAAAAAGATTGTCCCACCAAGAAAGAGCTGAAAGGCACTGGTGGAATAAGTCATGAT
Organism: Pezoporus wallicus; assembly: GCF_028554395.1. Taxonomy (NCBI): domain Eukaryota; kingdom Metazoa; phylum Chordata; class Aves; order Psittaciformes; family Psittacidae; genus Pezoporus; species Pezoporus wallicus. The sequence continues at coordinate 2,149,790 of NW_026642654.1, forward strand.
ACCGTTCCTTTTCTACACGAATTGCATTAGTTTTTGTAGTTAAAATTATAGAAAAAAAAAACAACTTTTTCTTCATTTTAGCTCCTTCCTGTAGTTCTAAATTTCAAAAAGAAAAACACGCATCTTCTGATAGTTGCAAGTTGAACCCGGCATAATGCAAGCGAGAGCTGAAAAAGACAGAGAAGAAGAACAGGGAAGAAAGGTATCTAACCATAAATATGGAAAAAAACACTGTCTCAGCCATAGCAAAATTGGCAAACAATAGGATTAGAAGACTTACAGCAATACTATGAACTAGAGGGCAACCATATAATCTGAGTTCCTGTAGCTGCGGAAAATGGAAGGAGCAACTAGATCATTGTAATGGTTTAAGCCACTGAGAAATTAATGGTGATTGTCCTGGGTTCAGCAGTAGCAGTCATTTTTCTCCTTCTTAGTAGCTGGTGCAGTGCTGTGTTTTTGTCTGTCAGGCTGGGAACAGCACTGATAACACTGATGTTTTTAGTTGCTACTCAGTAATCTTTACTCTGACCAAGGATTTTCTGAGTCTCATGCTCTGCCAGGGAGGTGGGAAAGCCAGGAGGAAGCAGAGACAGGACACCTGACCCAAACTGACCAAAGACGCATTCCATACCATAAATTTCTCAGTACTGTAATAGAGCTGGAAGTAAGAATACAAGAAGATGGGGAAAAGTATCTGGGTTTATGGGACTGCAGACCAGGGAATAGAGAGAGTTTTGAGTGATTTCTCACAAATGATGTCCAAAAGGAATATCTGGTTAAAATTCTCTGCTGTTTTCTCTGTTTCTGTTGTTTTATACAGATGCTACCATGGACAAGACCTCATTGTGTTAATCATAGAATAGTTAGGGTTGGAAAGAACCTTAAGATCATCTAGTTCCAATCTCCCTGCCATGGACAGGGACGCCTTACACTAAACCACATGGCCCCAGGTTCTGTCCAACCTGGTCTTGAACACCGTCAGGGATGGAGTATTCACAGTTTCTTTGGGCAACCTATTCCAGTGCTTCACCACCCTTACAGTAAAGAACTTCCTCTTTATTTCCAATCTAAACTTCCCCTGTTTAAGTTTGAACCTGTTACCCCTTGTCCTGTCACTACAGTCCCTAATGAAGAGTCCCTCCCCAACATCCCTATAGGCCCCCTTCAGATACTGGAAGGCTGCTAGGAGGTCTCCACGCAGCCTTCTCTTCTCCAGGATGAACAGCCCCAACTTCCTCAGCCTGTCTTCATACGGGAGGTGCTCCAGTCCCCTGATCATTCTCGTGGCCCTCCTCTGGACTTGTTCCAACAGTTCCATGCCCTTTTGATGTTGAGGACACCACAACTGCACACAGTACTCCAAGTGAGGTCTCAAGACAGCAGAGTAGAGGGGCAGGATCACCTCCTTTGACCTGCTAGTCCAGCTCCTTTTGAGGCAGCCCAGGATATGGTTGGTTCTCTGGGCTGCAAGCGCACACTGAAGCTGGCTCATGTTCATTTTCTCATCAACCAGCACCCCCAAGTCCTTCTCCACAGAGCTGCTCTGAATCTCTTCTCCCCCCAACCTGTAGCTGTGCCTGGGATTGCTCTGACCCAGGTGTAGGACCTTGCACTTGGCATGGTTAAACTTCATAAGGCTGGCATCAGCCCACCTCACAAGTGTGTCAAGGTCCCTCTGGATGGCATTCCTTCCCTCCAGCGTGTCAACCGAACCACACAGCTTGGTGTCATCGGCAAACTTGCTGAGGGTACACTCCATCCCACTGTCCATGTCAGCTATGAAGATGTTGAACAAGACCGGTCCCAACACTGATCCCTGAGGGACACCACTCATTACTGGTCTGCAGCCGGACATTGAGCCATTGACCACAACTCTTTGCATGAAGCTATCCAGCCAGTTCTTTATCCACCGAGTGGTCCATCCATCAAGTCGATGTCGCTCCAATTTAGAGACAAGGATGTCATGCGGGACAGTGTTGAACACTTTGCACAAGTCCAGCTAGATGAGGTCAACTGCTCTGCCCCTGTCCATTAGTTCCGTAGCCCTGCTGTAGAAGGCCACCAAATTGGTCAGGCAGGATTTCTGCTTAGTGAAGCCATGCTGGCTGGACAGCGAATTAGTTCATCTTGTTAAGTTTTAAATTTTATGTTACATTTTTTCTTAGCTTTCTTTCTGAGATATAATGTGGAATCATTTTATTATGTTTCAGAATATGATTTTCTCCTGTCATTTTTACTTGGAACTGTATGAGTACCTTAATTAACCTCTTGATAAGTAATTTTGTTTCCTTATCAAGATTTCATTTATCTTCTATCCACAACAGAAACAGTAAAATTCTGACTTCAAAAAATTGATGGTCTGATTACTGATAACAAAAAAAGAAACATTAAAATAATAGATTTTTTTTCAGTTTAAACTATTTTGCATGCTTTCTTTTTATATCTTCCAATAAGCCATTGAAAAATACTCTCATGGCTTATAATATAGTTGACCAGAAGTAATTTCATACAACACATTTTTTCACAACACATATTGATGCTATAATTATTCTAATGTTTCTTTTTGAACAAGTGACTTACCTATGGATGATGAGTCACTGAAAAGAAAGCACAGCCAGATGAAAACAAAGCAGTATCTAATATATGAATGAGCAATGAATTGAACGGAATTCATTCAAGAAGGACCTTCGGAAAACCAGTACATACAGTTCCATAACTTATGTCACGCATTATGTCCCAAGAGAGTACATCACATATTACTGGAGTCCAAATGAACTGAATAAAAAGAGTTGAATCCCACCAACTCCTTCCTCCAATGGAAAGTAAACCTGTGTATGCATCACAGTGACTAGTGATTTAAGCCTGATTTATTAAGAGAATTCTGTCCATCTGCCATCTCCTAGTGTGGGCCAACAGTTTAAGCACTCCTTCTGCAATATAGTCTCTAGATTTCATTTCTATTCCACCAAGCTGAGATCACAGGTTTGAGTCCATTCATTACACATAAATAAAGACCTCTGAAGCTACATATGTTTGTTAAAATATTACATTTCTTCCTTGTAACTCTACAAATTTGCAGAGGGCTAAGTTCAAAAGGGTCACAAACAAGAGCAAACTGAGTCATTAAATACATCTTGCACTGTGCTCTAATGAAAGTCAGTATATTTGCCTAAGCTTCTGCTGTCAAGATGGGAGGAAATATTCCATGTAAAGGAGCTTTATACTTCTCAACATTCACCTTTTGGAAGATGAAATTGATATACATTAAGAGGACTGATGCAGTGAATTTCCTCCCTCTTTCCCTCCACATGCCTTCTCCAAGCTCCAGAGAATTACCATTCAAGAGCAACTGAACCTCAGTTGGCTTAAGGTAATTACTTTACATCTTAGTCACAAAAGTGTACATAAAGTCTGGAAGAGAATTTCATGGCCTCCTAAGTTGGTCTTTGACACCCACTTTCTGGATACAGTTCAGCATCAAAATGGTTTTGTGCATCTGAACCATGTGTACTTTTTGATAGAGCTGTTGGTGCTTCAGCTGGAAGGGAACTAGAATTTTGAGATGACTGATGATGTGATAAAATGAATTTTGCAGTTTAGCAGCTTAGAAATTCATACATTTTCTGAAAAAAAAATACTTCATGCAATTTTCTATGTCTCACCTGCAGTAAAACAGGAAATATAGATGTTACAGAAAACTGGTCATCTGAAAAATTATATAACCAAATGTAAATGTTAGCCCTGCTGCCTTCTTACCTTGACTGAGCTAGTAAGGTGAAGCACAGTGCACTCAAGACAAAAAAAATAGCATCCTCATTTATGGATGATGGAAATTGCTTGTCCAGTTGAGAATACACTGTACTTTCCTCCTGCTTCCATGACTTTCTGCTCTTGTTGCTGATGAGGGACTCAAGAAAGGGAAGGGTATACAGAAAACTGGTTTATCACATGACTAACTTGGGCATACCCGATCACTTTCTTAGTCACATTTGAAATTTTGAGTCAAAATCTGGGGGTTAGTTAAATGGTAAGATTAAATAACTGAGGCATTTCATGACACGGACTCAAGTTGATGAGACTCAAATCCTCATTTATTACCACCAAGCCCTTTTTATCCCCTTGTTCGGTACTTTCCCAACCTGCACATACATACAACGTTCAATCTCATTGGCCACCGTGAAACTCTCCAGGTAAATAGTCCAATCACAATGCTGCAGATCTTCTCACAACCCCCACATCCTCTGGCCTCCAACTGAGATTCCCGCCACAACTACACCCTGGCCCATCCTCCCAAGGATTGCTTGTTTAACTTCCCTGTCCTTCAAGGTTCCAACTCATGGCCCCAGGGCTTGTCAAGCACCAAGGCCTCAGAGCTCATTCCCAAACTGTTTTTCATGAAAATCTTATTGCCTTCACTCCCCACATCTCCCCATTCTTTGTTTTGTATATTCACTATCAACACCTGCTTTAGGGCTCAATTAATAAGAAACAGTGCTTGGTCGGGCTAGGGGGAGGGCAAGAAGGGGGGAAGTGAGTGAACAAATTGCCTGACTGGGTTTAAACCACAACAGTTCATAAAAACTAACAAAACAAATACTCTTAATAAATTTTGTTCACTCTTGCTCCTAGCCTAGCAAATAAACTGTTAAAGAGCAGTTAACATTCTGCACTAACAATTGGTTTCGAACTATATAATGAAAATACAGATACGTATCCATTTTTGCATATCTCAACAAATCAATTTCTTGTGGCTGTAAAAAGCTACTGGCTGTTATATCACCCAGCCATCCCATGTGTCCACAGGATTCGAGGCTGCCATTGCTGTATACAACAGCAGTCTGAAAGGACTCGTAGGTGTGGCAACCAAAGGGCACAGGGTGTCTTGTCCTGTCGCATTGGCTAATGCTCTCTTTCAGCTGAGCAGGAAACCAGGGTAGAGTTGGTCCTCTTGTGATGAAGAGACAGAAAAAAAGGCAGGACAAACCCACCATGCAGGGACCCAACGAGGTCCTTTATCTGTGGAAACACAAGCATACCCTTGTCCCCAGGTTATTAAAAGTAAGGGGCCTTCCCATTCATGAGTTTCAAGATTATGTACTTTAACATGAGCTTTCCCCTGTTCAAAACTCTTATAACCCCCCAAAAGGTGTTGTATAGGAGGTCCCTCCTCCGTCCAGCAATTTAAAAATTCAAAACGTAACAAGCTTTCACTATGCATCCTTGTGGGGTTAACCCTAAACTCTCCCTTTTTTGTATTATATATCCTATCAATACCTACTTTATAATATTACCATTGTATTAGAATCTTTCTAGCTTTTACCTTAGCATTTTCTAGCAGCTACTGCAAATTTGCGTGCTTTAACATCTCTTTTAAAAGTGACAAATCCATACAATACAAGGTGTAGTTTCTTATTAGCAACTGGCTAGTAAGTACAGGTGGTTTATACACAAAATCACAGCCTCTAATAACAGCTACTTTACAAGCACACATATTCAAGTTGTTACTTTTCAGTTGCCCCCAGGTGATGTTTTGCAATCATTCGTTTTCCTCTATCTCATTCTGCTTGGGATATTCACGGTCAGCTCCTGTAGCTGAGGCATCGGGTTTTTCCACTCTTCTGTCCAACTCATAGTGTGGATTGACAAACTTTGCAGGCAGCTGCCATGGATCTGTAGGTAGTAGGACACAAATATACCCCCTCCCCCAGGTTATCAGTTCTTGAGAAGAACACAGGTTGAAGTGTTTCCTTAAAACAGAGGCATTCTGATGAAAAAGGAATGTGAAGCAGATGCAGAAGTAAACTGCACAGTGTTAACAATCACGAGTTTGCGGAGTCATTACTTGCAGTTAAAGGGCCAGGCAGGTTGGAAACACAGGAGCTGCACTGGCTCCTTCCTTTTTCATGTCTACCTCATCTCGTTGTTTTGTTTTTTTTCCTTCTTCTTCTGCCACCCTGATACTGCTTGGGTGATGGCTGATAAAGCTTGTGGTTGTGCTGCCCCTCTCGCTTTTTCAGTTAGTAGTTCTTGTTTCAATCGATCTGTTCCTCCATGTCTTGGATTCACCCCCAGGTTCCTTCAAACACACTAAGCAGGGCTCCTCCCATGCACCCAGCATGTTGCAGGCACTCTTTAGGCATTGTTTGGGTTGTCTCTACCAACTGCCCCAATACTGGAATAGATTAAAAGGGTTTTGTTGTTTTTTTTTCTTCACTCCACAGCTTCAACATCCATCCTGGCCATTCTACTGGTGGAGCACTGGGAGCCGAAACAGAGGGCAGCTTCTTTTGAACATGGCTATCAAACAACTAAAGGGCCTCACTGCCTTTTTACGCCTCTCATTAAAAACTTTTACGTGAACCCGACAACAAAAACACTGTCTACCCTCAACACACACACACACAAGGGATCCCACAAGCACACTCCACACAATTACAGTATCTAGAAAGGTCTGTAAAGTTCGACAGAAACATGGACATACTTGTATTTGCCAACTTCTGGTACATGAGTATCACAGAGAGACTGTACCAAAGGAGTTGTATATGGGGCTCCAAGTGCATGGTCCATCACCATTCACCTGATATCTTTGATAAGAGCATACAAGAGACCTTCCCACTGTGGTTTTTGATCCAGCAAATACACCACCAGGAAAGCACACAATACATCTGCATCCCCCATCTGTCTCGCTTCTCCCTTTACAGCTGCCCATTTGTCATAAGGATCTGAGGGACATGAATCAGGCTCCTTTTCCGGATTCATAGGCCCCGGGTCAAAAGGACCATCCAGGTCATCATCAGAAATATCAGGCGGCAGAACCACAGGAGCAACAACAGCACACTGATTTTTTGATCTCATGGCAGAGTCTGGCAAAGAGGGTGGTGGTGAGGGAGCCAAAGGCGCCACTTCTACCCCCTGTGCTTGTGAGCCGGAATGAAGTTTTACAGTTTCAGAAATAACTCGCCAAGGGCTCAATAAAGTGGCGGCAACTTTATCATTTTTTGTAGCACAGTCTCACAAATTAATATCAATTTTATCCCAAATCTCAGGGGTATAAATATCAGTGGAATCAATAGAGGGATTGACTTTTGATGCCCAGAGAAGGATATGTTTCAACTCTTCCTCATCAACTTTTTTCCCATTCTGTTTAAAAATTACAGCAAAAACTTCTAGAACATTTCCCTGCTCTTTTGTTAAAGCAGACCACATAATTCTAAGCCGCTTACCCCCATACTGTCAGAGGCAATCCGTACCATTTGAATTCACTTCCTTTCAACATACACCCTTTCTTCTTTTCAGCAAGCAGTTCGGCTGAGTCACACCACCAGATCGACAACTAGCCGGTTTTCATGCTCCACGTGGTGGGTGCCATTTGTGGTGCTTCATGACACGGACTCAAGTTGATGAGAAGACTCAACTCCAACTTAATTGCAACCAAGCCCTTTTTATCCCCCTGTTCGTTACTTTTCCAACCTGCACATACATGCAATGTACAACCTCATTGGCCACTAAAAAACTCTCCAGGTAAATAGTCCAATCAAAGTGCAGCAAATCCTCTCACAACCCCCATGTCGTCAGCTTTGATTCTTGCCACAACTACATCTTGGCCCATCCCCCCAAGTCTTGTTTTTCCACTTTCCCTTTCCTTCAACATTCCAACTCATGGCCCTGGGGCTTGTCAAGCACCAAGGCCTCAGAGCTCATTCCCAAACTGTTTTTCATGAAAATCTGATTGTCTTCACTCCCCACAAATAACTGATTTGTTCCTTACTACAATTCTTTGGGGAGATATCAGAATTTCAGAGATTTGGTCTTTTAATTGCGAAAGGTTAAAAGTAATAATGGCATAGTTCTTACAGAATCATTATTTCAAACAAGTTATCTATCTGCCATATTTTCTTCAAAATATTGTTTATATTCCCTAAGTTCTTTCATCTGAGTCCTTCACAAAATGTGATGTTCTTTCCTGCACTCCTACATTTGCTGTTCCCCAGCCCTGGGCACACCATGTCCTTCATCTCTCTCACTGTATGTATATTTACCCTACACTAATCAATCAAAGAATCAAGTAATAATGTTTTTCATAAAACCCCAGAATATCAGTACAAGAGGCCACAAATAATCTCACTAGGCAAAATGAGTAGATATAATTTCTCTATCTGAGAAGCTATTTAGCTAGACTGACCTTTATTAAAAGTAACTGATTATAACAGCTAGAGAAATCCTGAAAAAAATGTAAGTAAAAATATCAAATAGATTATATAAGAAAGTAACAGGTGAACACCATCTCTGCTGAAGTCATTAGTGTTTCCAAACACTTCTTTTTTCTTTTTTCATTTTTCTTTCTTTTTTCTTTCTTTTTTCTTTTTTTTTCTTTTTTCTTTTTCCTTTTTTTTCTTTTTTTTCTTTTTTCTTTTCCCTTTGTAAGCAATCTGAAATGAAGACATCTGAAATAAAAGAACTGCGATTTTTCAGCCTGGAGAGGAAAGGCCCAGGGGAGACACTAAAGGGGCCAGCAAGAAACAGACCTGAAAGATCAGAATTTTGTAGTTCCTCATGTTGCAGATTCTGGCAAGGAGAAGGTCTGTTTTAAATAGTATTGCTAATAATTATTACCTATAACCCTGAGTATAAAAGCAATAACATCTCTTACCATAAACCTCATACAGTCTTAGGGTGGGGGAGGATACTGGTGGTGATCCTGAGTCAGACACTACATAAACTTGAATGTTTTTTTAATCTTCATTCAAAATACAAATGAAAGATAGCAAAGAACTATGCAGAACACCAAATATTTTTCTGTTTCCTTCCATACAAAATGGAGTGGCTATCCATAGGCTTGCCATTATTGACTCTTCTGCCTGCAATAAAAATGTTTCATTACATTAGCTTTGTTACCCTTGTTACTTCAATTTGAGATTTTTTAGGCTAGAAGATGATAAAAGGAAACTTTATAAACTTGCTAATCGAAGTATGAAGTGTTTTATGGCTAAAGATTGGAGGGAAAATTTCCAAAGATAAAACTCATTAACAAGCCTTAATATTTGCAGAAGTGGGAGTTTTCCTGAAAAACAGGTACCAGTTAAAACTTCAGTTTAATTACTGAGTTAATGAAGATGCACTTAATGATGTCAAATGAATGTCTCTTTTCACATAAGTGAGTATATTGAACTACCATTAGTGACTGTCTTTTCTACTCCATACACTACAAAAATGCACACATACTCTTAGAAAATGGATCAAAGATTTTAATTAAGTCAGAAGGACTCTTCCTTTCTAAGGAGCATTTCGCTGATCAGTTATGAAGAATAGGTTAAAGATATGAGGAAACCAAATGACAGACATGGCAAAATAGATATTAAAATGGCTGAAAGGTCCATCACAACAATAGTGAAATATGTAAAATGTTTACTTCAAAAATAATTAACTGAAGTTACATGGTCAGAATGTAGATGGAGTCCATCAAAAATTCCCATTTATATTTCTTCCTTTTCCTTTAATCGTAGAATCATAGAATAGTTAGGGTTGGAAAGAACCTTAAGATCATCTAGGTCCAACCCACCTCACACTAAACCATGTGGCCCAAGGCCTCATCCAACCTGGCCTTGAACACTGCCAGGGATGGAGCATTCACAGCCTCCCTGGGCAGCCCATTCCAGTGCCTCACCACCCTCACAGGAAAGAATTTCTTCCTTATATCCAATCTAAACTTCCCCTGCTTAAGTTTGAACCTGTTACCCCTTGTCCTGCCACTACAGTCCCTAATGAAGAGTCCCTCCCCAGCATCCCTATAGGCCCCCTTCAGATACTGGAAGGCTGCTAGGAGGTCTCCACGCAGCCTTCTCTTCTCCAGGATGAACAGCCCCAACTTCCTCAGCCTATCTTCATGCAGGAGGTGCTCCAGTCCCCTGATCATCCTTGTGGCCCTCCTCTGCACTTGTTCCAACAGTTCCATGCCCTTTTTCATGTTGAGGACACCAGAACTGCACACAATACTCCAAGTGAGGTCTCATGAGAGCAGAGTAGAGGGGCAGGATCACCTCCTTCGACCTGCTGGTCATGCTCCTTTTGATGCAGCCCAGGATACAATTGGCTTTCTGGGCTGCGAGCACACACTGCCAGCTCATGTTCATTTTCTCATCAACCAGCACTCCGAAGTCCTTCTCTGCAGGGCTGCTCTGAATCTCTTCTCTACCCAACCTGTAGCTGTGCCTGGGATTGCTCCAACCCAGGTGTAGGACCTTGCATTTGGCATGGTTAAACTTCATGTGGTTGTCATCAGCCCACCTCACAAGCGTGTCAAGGTCCCTCTGGATGGCATTCCTTCCCTCCAGCGTATCAACTGAACCACACAGCTTGGTGTCACCAGCAAACTTGCTGAGGGCAAACTCAATCCCACTGTCCATGTCACCAACAAAGATGTTGAACAAGTCCCCCCTGCCTGCTGGCCCTGTCTTTTCTAAAGAGCCTGTAACCTTCTATTCCAACACTCCAGTCATAGGAGCCACCCCACCAGTTTTCTGTGATGCCTGTTATATCATACCCCCGTAGACGTGCACACATCTCTAATTCCTCTTGTTTGTTCCCCATACTATGGGCGTTTTTATAGAGTCATCTGAGCTGGGCTCCAGATGAAGCCGGCTCATTGGCTGGAGAGGCTGGAATATCTTTACAATGCTCCGAGCATTTATTATGTGTGCTGGAAACTGACTGGGTATTTTGGGATGGAATGATGCCCCCCTTCCCCAAAAACATCTAGTCTGGCAAGCCTCCTACCAAAACCACTCATCCCCTTCTTTATCAGAAGATAATGCCCTTTAGAGAAGGGCAGAAGGTCCGGTAAAACATTATTTTCTAACTACTGAAGATATAGTTCTGTTAATTTGAAAAAAAAAATAAAGCATATTTTGCTAATATTTTCACTAGTGGCTAATTTTATGTCCATAAGGAAAAAGTTTTCAAGTTCACAGTAAGGCATTGTTTTTCAATAAAGGAATACTAAATTAATTACAAATTTAACAAAGTTCAATGTGATTAAGTGGGGAAACACTTTTACTAGTTAGTACATACGAAAGCAGATCAAACCTTGCACAAACTAAGTAGAATCGTATACCATCATGTGCAAGGCCAATATGCTGGGATGAAAAAAAGGACAACACAAACACAAGAAAGGTGATTTGCAGATACTTGTCTGAAAATGAGAAAGGGCTCAAGCTGTCAGAGTAGTATCTCCCAAGCAATCACTTCTTAGACAAATGAGAACAGATACAAGATGCTGCTACTATCTATGTCATATCAATACCATTTTATTCCTTTATTCATTTGCTTTGCTAAAATATAAATTTTTGCTGGAAATATGAACATGACATGTAATTGTTCAATATTTAAGTATACGGATATAAAGTACAAATAAACTCAACTAGCTTTGTATTATAATCCCCCTAGAAATCTACTATCCAGTCCAAAATTTAAAAGGGAGAAAAGAATGAAGTTCATAAAGGTATGAAATCTTTGTGGTCCTTCATTGGACTCCCTCCAATATGCCCATGTCTCTTCCTGTACTGTGGTGTGGCATTTCACGATATGGACTCAAGTTGATGAGGAGACTCAAATCCTCATTTATTACCACCAAGCCCTTTTTATCCCCTTGTTCGGTACTTTCCCAACCTGCACATACATACAACGTTCAATCTCATTGGCCACCGTGAAACTCTCCAGGTAAATAGTCCAATCACAATGCTGCAGATCTTCTCACAACCCCCACATCCTCTGGCCTCCAACTGAGATTCCCGCCACAACTACACCCTGGCCCATCCTCCCAAGGATTGCTTGTTTAACTTCCCTGTCCTTCAAGGTTCCAACTCATGGCCCCAGGGCTTGTCAAGCACCAAGGCCTCAGAGCTCATTCCCAAACTGTTTTTCATGAAAATATTATCGACTTCACTCCCCACACTGTGGAGCCCAGAACTGGACACAGTATTACAGCTGTGGGCCTCACCAGTGCTGAGCAGAGGGAAAGGATCACCGCCTTCAGCTGCTGGCAGTACTTTGCCTAATGCAACACAGGATGCTAATGGCCTTCTTTAATGAAATGTTACATTCATAGAATCACAGAATGGCTTGGGTTGGAGGGTGCCTCAGAGATCATCTAGTTTTAATCCCTCTGGTATGGGCAGGGATACCTTTTACTAGACCAATTTGCTCAAAGCCCCATCCAACCTGGCCTTAAACACTTCCAGAGGTGAGACATCCATAGCTTTTCTGGGCAATCTGTTCCAGTACTCGTGCAAGTATACACATACTTACATGTAAGATACCTACTACACACTTACATACATGTAAGTGCATACATATAAGTATATACATATCTATACACATGTAAGCATATACATACTTACATATGTATGTGCTGATTTATTCTGTTCTTGATAGAAAGAAAAAAAATGAAAAAAGGTAAAAGAAATAAAATTTCTGTGTGGAACAATGTGCAGTATTTTTCTCTTCTTGAGATATGGGAATTTTTATGCCCTTGACATTTTCAAAGTGCCAGCTCTTGTATAGAGATGTATATAATCTGGTTTTATTTCACCAAATTTCTACTCATGGACAGTATGAATTTTAATAGTAGCTTTAATATTCAGTTTCAATAAAAGGATAAAATAGCCTTTGGGAATAGAAATCTAAAGGGAATAGTATGTAACTAGCAAATTTCAACCTTGCTGGAACTTGGAACTCAGCCCAGATTTATAGTGATTAATTCTCCGAATCTAAAAGTGCCTAAGTTTCACTTAAACTAAAATTAAATATTCAGATTCTCAATGGCACTTAGGAGGTTGCATCCAGTTTAAATTAAACCTAAGTGGGAGTTAGGATTCTAAATGAGTCTTTGAACCTGTGTGTTGGTACATAATGAGGAGACCAAGGAGCTGATATCCCTGCCTACCTGTCTAAATGCCCCAACAACAAAAATGCTGCATCTGTATTAGAAGATTTAGCAGGCCAAAGTTCAACTGCGCCTTATATTTTGAGACATGCCAGTACTGCAAGCTGTTCAAGGATTAGAAGTCTGTGTGTGTTTCCATCAAAATTCCCCACTTAGAATACCCATGTGCAAGCTGTCAGTGCAAAGTCTCTCAGACTGGTGATTGAAACATGAACAAAAGAGCAAAAGACTAACATTTTTGACTCAGCAGCAGGAAGGCCTTTGAACCCTGATCTTCTGCTCCCTGGGAAAGTTCACCAGGACTATGATTAGGAAGAGGCTAATAAAACAAAAAAGCTTGCTTCAAAGATGGTGCCAAAAGAGATGTTTGTTGTGTGGTTCAGTTGATACCCTGGCAGGAAGAAATGCCATCCAGAGGGACCTTGACACACTTATGAGGTGGGCTGATGCCAACCTCATGAAGTTTAACCATGCCAAGTGCAAGGTCCTACACCTGGGTTGGAGCAATCCCAGGCACAGCTACAGGTTGGGCAGAGAAGAGATTCAGAGCAGCCCTGCAGAGAAGGACTTGGGGGTGCTGGTTGATGAGAAAATGAACATGAGCCAGCAGTGTGAGCTTGCAGCCCAGAGAACCAACCATATCCTAGGCTGCATCAAAAGGAGAGCGACCAGCAGGTCAAAGGAGGTGATCCTGCCCCTCTACTCTGCTCTTGTGAGACCTCACCTGGAGTATTGTGTGCAGTTCTGGTGTCCAAAACATAAAAAGGACATGGAACTGTTGGAACAAGTCCAGAGAAGGGCCATGAGGATGATCAGGGGACTGGAGCACCTCCTGCATGAAGACAGGCTGAGAAAGTTGGGGCTGTTCAGCCTGGAGAAGAGAAGGCTGCATGGAGACCTCATAGCAGTCTTCCAGTATCTGAAGGGGGCCTATAGGGATGATGGGGAGGGACTCTTCATTAGAGACTGTAGGGATAGGACAAGGGGTAATGGTTTCAAACTTAAGCAGGGGAAGTTTAGATTGGATATAAGAAGGAAATTCTTTCCTGTTAGGGTGGTGAGGCACTGGAATGGGCTGCCCAGGGAGGTTGTGAATGCTCCATCCCTGGCAGTGTTCAAGACCAGGTTGGACGAGGCTTTGGGTGATATGATTTAGCGTAAGGTGTCCCTGCTCACGGCAGGGGGGGTGGAACTAGATGATCTTAAGGTCCTTTCCAACTCTAATTATTCTATGATTCTATGATTCTATGATTTTTTAAATGATTGAGTAGAGAAGCCTGAAGGGCAAGGAGGTGGACCTTAAACTTCTCTTGTACACTTGGACTTTTCACACCCACTGCCCCTAGGAACCATGATACTGTTCAAATTCATGCATTAATCTTGTATCGGGCCTCTGCAGCACCATCAAAACACCCATGCAGAAAGGAATCGAAGACGGGGAGACACTAGCAAAGGTTAGCCTAGCTCTACAAGCAAAGGGTGGTAGTACATCTTGTCTTGCAACCCTTGGTTGTAAGCTCTCTTTAAGGAAGAGAACCTAAGAGTTTCTCACTACCACCAACCCGCTTAGTAACTGTAACTGGATTTAGCATCTTAACTTTTTCTTTCTCTTCAAGGACAATAATCTCACAGTTTGTGCTAAGTGGTAAACTCTAAAGATCTGTCAGAAAGCGTTCTAATCCTAACTTTTCTTAAACTTCATGTTTAATGCTATGATGAACACCATCATGTGGTGAAGTTTTAGATTCACAAAATCCGAGGCTGAAGTGAGTCGAGTGCAAGGTTTTTCTTTTGACACTTATGGTTTTAACAGATGGAGATCTGTCCTGTTATCTTCTAGCCAAACACAGTGCCAGCTGTGTAGAGGTGTGTAAGTTTAATTAGTTTCCATAGTTTAAAGTCAGGTGAGCCTAAACATCTGCTTTGTTTCTATTTGCCAATAAAGTGACCAGCAGTGTCTCGTGACAGGCATTACTTTCAAGTGGTCTTAGGGAGTTTGTCCAGTGCAGAGTATATGGTGAAGGAAGGACACCGAATTGGGGTGGCTGCAGTAGAGTTTGAAGCAATGCCAATGGTTGTCCAAATAAAATTGACTGAATGAAATGGATGAAACATCTATATTTTTTTTTGTCCCACTTCTGGCTGAAAACTGTAATATGGAGATTCCCCATTTTTTATCTATTCCAAGATACTTCCGTGAGAATTCACCACAGCAACACAAGGTGATGTAAACTGGATAGTCAGAGATAAAGCATCAGTGTAAAATCTCACTAGGCTGCACACAGCACATTACAACACACAAATGTGGAAGATAAATGAATTCCAGCATCACAGACTTGCTCACAGCTGCCTGAAGCCCTATATTCCCTAGTGACCTTGTGTACAATATGTATTTTGCAGGACAGACAACATGGGCAGGGGAAAAAAGCCTCTTGAATAGTGTTACCTTTTCAAGATACAAGGTTGGGCGTAACATCAAAAGCTCAGTGTGACATCCCAGCCTACTTTAGTGCTCCTGCGTAAGCATCTGGTTGTACTGATTCTTGTGTATTGAAACTGAAGATGAATGCAGAGACCTCAGAAAGCAGCCTCTTTAATAAGTTATTAGATAAGGTGTAGGTGTTTCAATATCTGAAATATCCTTAGTGAGTCATCGTAGTAAATCTACTCACAGGCAATTATGTAGCTGCAGTAACCAAAGCAGCAACTGAAATAGCAGCAGACTACCAGAGATGCGGAGTAACAGGTTTCCCAGGATCTCTTGTGCCAGTGCTGACATCTCAGAAAGCAGGGTTTTTGCTAATGTAAAGGGTCAATACAGACCTGTGGCTTCCTCTGAATCTTGATCAATCCATAAACAGAATTCAGTTTCCATCCCTCAGTTCTGTAATGGCACTAAGCTCTGGTCATTCCTTTAGCTTTGCTCCTTCCTTGCACACAGACAACTGTCCTGTCTAGGCTTTTGATCTTTAGAATGTCAAAATTCAGTTTGATCTGCAGTGCTGAGAAGTTTTATTCTTACTAGTCACTTATTGCCTTTAGGCATTCAATATCTTTTGATTAAAAAGGAGTCTTTGAGGTAATGGGGGGAAAAAGTTCTCTCCGGCTTTCTCTGCAGCTTTCTTCAATTCATCAATATACCATTATAACCCTTCACTTCAAATGTGTGAAATTAGTTATTTGCCATCAGAAATAAAAAGGATTCATATTAGTAGACTTCACTAATACGATCAAAAGTTGCAAAACAGGACCTTTATTTTAAACCAAGCTCAGGAGACTTAGAAGAATAAGCTTCTCAAATGTTCTGTGCTACTCCCTCAACCATTTTAGTGGCCCATTGCCAGACTGCATTTTTTTTGCATTTCTTTTTTAGTCAGTGTCACGGTTTAAACACAGTCAGGTAACTTGTTGTCGTGGTTTAAACCCAGTCAGGTAACTTGTTCACTCACTCCCAGTGAGTGGTGCTGAGCGGACAACAATCGAGGTCCGTGTCCCCCCCCCACCGGGGTTCTCCCCCACTCCCGGAGGAACGGGGAGGAGGATCGAAAGAGGGCAACTCCCACGGGTTGAGACAAGAACAGTCCAGCAACCAATGTACACAAATCACCACCGCAACTATCAACTACAACAATGATAAGGGAAAATAACAAGGGAAGAGAATACGATACCACCGGCCAAGAAGACGAGTTCCACCCGGAAG
Organism: Pezoporus wallicus; assembly: GCF_028554395.1. Taxonomy (NCBI): domain Eukaryota; kingdom Metazoa; phylum Chordata; class Aves; order Psittaciformes; family Psittacidae; genus Pezoporus; species Pezoporus wallicus. Next base: position 2,166,433 of record NW_026642654.1, read on the forward strand.
CCCGTGTCCTTCCGGGTAACTCCCAGTCACCCCCCACCCCGGCCATGACGTGCTGTGGTATGGAATACCTCCCCGGCTAGCCCGAGTCAGGCGCCCCATCTCTGCTTCCTCCCGGCTTCCCCTCCTCCCTGGCAGAGCATTAGCCTCACAAAGTCCTTGGTCAGGGTAAACATCACTTAGCAACAACTGAAAACATCGGCTTCACCATCACTGTTCTCAGGCTGGAAGTCAAAACACAGCACTGCACCAGCTAGCACAAAGGAAAAAAAAAAAAAAAAACATGACTGCTACTGCTGAACCCAGGACATTATCCACCCCTTATTCCATACCATTCACGTCGTGCTCAGATCCCACATTTTCAAAACACCATCGCTCTCCCACATATATACATCCATATACATACAGACCAAGAGGAAAAGATCATTTTCTTAGTGCATGGACCAATCCCTATAATGCTGCCGAGTCCATTCGGTCCATGATGTTCAAAGTTCATTCTCTGTTGGGATGATGGCTGGAGGGAAGTCAGGGCCAGTCGCTGGTGACCTGGAGACATCTAGTTGATGGGCTATAAAAGCATTACACAGCAGGCAATGGCATACAATTGAGTTCACTGGCTGTTTTCCCCTAAAATCAAATCCCCTTGAGGTATACATCGGACTTCCCCATCTTCCTGCATTACCCACCAAGTATATCCAGGTCCCTGAGCAAAAGCAATCCCACGAGTGGGTTTGCCTTTACCTGAAGCAGGAATTACCCAGACTGTCTTCCCCAGCAAATTCTTCATATGCACCACGGGAACTTTGTCCCCCTCTACAATATGTAAAAGTTCTGACTGGGCTGGGCCAGCCCTGTTGGCAGATCCTCTGGTGTTGACCAACCAGGTGGCCTTTGGTAAGTGTGTATCCCAATGCTTGAAAGTTCCCCCACCCATTGCTCTCAGTGTAGTTTTTAACAGCCCATTGTACCGTTCAATTTTCCCAGAGGCTGGTGCATGGTAGGGGATGTGATATACCCACTCAATGCCATGCTCTTTGGCCCAAATATCTATAAGGTTATTCCGGAAATGAGTCCCATTGTCTGACTCAATTCTCTCTGGGGTGCCGTGTCGCCACAAAATCTGTTTCTCAAGGCCCAGGATGGTGTTCCGGGCAGTGGCATGGGGCACAGCGTATGTTTCCAGCCACCCGGTGGTTGCTTCCACCATGGTAAGCACATGGCGCTTGCCTTGGCGGGTTGGTGGCAGTGTGATATAGTCAATCTGCCAGGCCTCCCCATATTTATACTTCAACCATCATCCTCCATACCAAAGAGGCTTTAACCGCTTGGCTTGTTTAATTGCAGCACATGTTTCACACTCATGAATAACCTGGGCAATAGTGTCCATTGTTAAGTCCACCCCTCGGTCACGGGCCCACCTGTATGTTGCATCTCTGCCCTGATGGCCTGAAGTGTCATGGGCCCACCGGGCCAAAAATAATTCACCTTTATGTTGCCAATCTAAGTCCATCTGAGCCACTTCAATCTTAGCCGCTTTATCCACTTGTTGGTTGTTCTGGTGTTCCTCAGTGGCCCGACTCTTGGGTACATGGACATCTACATGATGTACCTTCACCACCAGGTTCTGCACAGGGCAGCAATATCTTTCCACAGTGCTACAGCCCAGATGGGTTTACCTCTGCATTGCCAGTTGCTCTGCTTCCATTGCTTCAACCACCCCCACAGGGCATTTGCCACCATCCATGAGTCAGTATAGAGATAAAGTACTGGCCACTTTTCTCGTTCAGCAATGTCCAGGGCCAGCTGGATGGCTTTCACCTCGGCAAACTGACTCGATTCACCCTCTCCTTCAGCAGTTTCTGCAACTTGTCGTCCAGGACTCCATACAGCTGCCTTCCATCTCCGATGCTTTCCCACAATACGGCAAGAGCCATCAGTAAACAAGGCATACTGCTTTTCACTTTCTGACAGTTTATTATATGGTGGGGCCTCTTCAGCACGCATCACCTCCTCCTCTGGTGACATTCCAAAATCTTTGCCCTCTGGCCAGTCCATGATGACTTCTAGAATGCCTGGACGACTGAGATTTCCTATTCGAGTTCGTTGTGTAATTAGTGTAGCCCATTTACTCCATGTAGCATCAGTTGCATGATGTGTAGAGGAGACCCTGCCTTTGAACATCCAGCCCAGCACGGGCAACCGGGGTGCCAGGAGGAGCTGTGCTTCAGTGCCAATCACTTCTGAAGCAGCTCGAACCCCTTCATAGGCTGCCAGTATCTCTTTCTCAGTTGGGGTATAGCTGGCCTCAGATCCTTTGTATCCCCGACTCCAAAAGCCGAGGGGTCGACCTCGAGTCTCCCCTGGAGCTTTCTGCCAGAGGCTCCAGGTAGGACCGTTCTCCCCAGCTGCAGTGTACAGCACATTTTTTACATCTGGCCCGGTCCGGACTGGTCCAAGGGCTACTGCGTGAACTATCTCACGTTTAATTTGCTCAAAGGCTTGTTGCTGCTCAGGGCCCCATTTAAAATCATTCTTCTTCCGGGTCACATGATAGAGAGGGCTTACAATCGAACTGTAATTTGGGATGTGCATTCTCCAGAACCCCACTGCACCCAAGAAAGCTTGCGTTTCTTTCTTATTAGCTGGTGGAGACATTGCTGTTATCTTGTTGATCACATCTGTGGGGATCTGTCTACGTCCATCTTGCCATTTTATTCCCAAATATTGAATCTCCTGTGCAGGTCCCTTGACCTTACTCCGTTTTATGGCAAAACCGGCTTTCAGCAGGATTTGGATTATTTTCCTCCCTTTCTCAAAGGCTTCTTCCGCTGTATCGCCCCACACAATAATGTCATCAATGTATTGCAGGTGTTCTGGAGCTTGCCCCTGTTCCAGTGCAGTCTGGATCAGTCCATGGCAAATGGTAGGGCTGTGTTTCCACCCCTGGGGCAGTCGGTTCCAAGTGAACTGGACACCCCTCCAAGTAAAAGCAAACTGTGGCCTGCACTCTGCTGCCAAAGGAATGGAGAAAAATGCATTGGCAATATCAATCGTGGCATACCACTTGGCTGCCTTTGACTCTAGTTCATACTGAAGTTCTAGCATGTCCGGTACGGCAGCACTCAATGGTGGTGTGACTTCATTCAGACCACGATAGTCTACTGTTAGTCTCCATTCTCCATTAGACTTTCGCACTGGCCATATGGGGCTATTGAAGGGTGAGCGGGTCCTGCTGATCACCCCCTGACTCTCCAGTCTACGGATCAGCTGATGGATGGGAATCAGGGAGTCTCGGTTGGTGCGATATTGCCGCCGGTGCACTGTTGTGGTCGCAATTGGCACTTGTTGTTCTTCAACTTTCAGCAACCCCACAGCAGAGGGATCTTCTGAGAGACCAGGCAAGGTGGACAGCTGCTCAATTTCCTCAGTCTCCAAAGCAGCAATACCAAAAGCCCACCGGTACCCTTTTGGGTCTTTGAAGTACCCTCTCTTGAGGTAGTCTATGCCGAGGATGCATGGAGCCTCTGGACCAGTCACAATAGGGTGCTTTTGCCACTCCCTCCCAGTCAGGCTGATTTCAGCCTCCAGCACAGTCAACTCTTGGGATCCTCCTGTTACTCCAGAAATATAGATGGGTTCCACCCCTTGACAGCTTGATGGCATCAGGGTACACTGTGCACCGGTATCTACTAGAGCCTTATACTTCTGTGGGACTGATGTGCCAGGCCATCTGATCCACACAGTCCAGTAAATCCGATTGTCCCCTACCTCCACCTGGCTGGAGGCAGGGCCCCTCTAATGGTTGTCACAGCATTGGACACTTAAGTCGTGTTGAAAGGGATTATTCTTCATTATCACAGGAGCTGGAGTAAAATCAGCTCTTCCACTCCATCTGGGAAACTGCTCACCAGAGACTGAAGCCGTAGCTCTCATGGGACGATCAGTCTTGGCCCTTGCTCCCCTCTTCAGTTCACTCACCCGTTCCTCCAAAGCTGAAGTAGGTTTTCCATCCCACTTTGTCATGTCTTCTCCGTGATCCAGCAGGTAAAACCATAGGGTACCCCGTGGCGTATACCTGCTGTATCTCCTCTCTCGAACAATAGGACGCCTTTTGTTAATAGCTGAGACGCGTGTTGGTACACATGAGGAGCTGGATAAATCAGATAGATCGTCCCTCAATTGTTTGAGGTCCTGGGACAGTTTTTCCACAGCTGAGATGATGGAAGGGGTGAGGTTGTCTTCGAACTCTCGGAGTTTATGAACCATTTCATCCACTGTTAGTGGTACTATGTCATTCCAGGTTACTGTTGCCAATGAATGGGCATATGATGACGGTGCATTCCGTGTAAGTTTTCGCCACATGGGTCGTGTACATTCAACTTCATCTGGATCTATAGGTGTATCCCCGTTATTCTGCTTGATGTGATAGAGCATCTCTACGATGGCCGATTCCCTCAGAGACTGGATGCCTTTGTCTATAGTAGTCCACTTGGCCGAACGACTCGTAACATCGTCCTTGTACGGAAACCTTTCTTTCACAGCTGCCAAGAGCAGCCTCCAAAGGCTGAGGGACGTTTTCTCTCTTGCGATTGCTTTGTCAATTCCCCCTTCTCTAGCAAGTGATCCCAGCTGCTTGGCTTCTGTACCTTCTAGTTCGTGACCATCGGCCCCATTGTCCCAGCATCGGAGTAACCAGGTGATGATGTGCTCCCCTGGTTGACGGGTAAAATCTTTTCGCATATTCCGCAGCTCGGTTGAGGTCCGAGGTCGAGAAGTTACCTCTTCTTCTTCTTCTTCGTCATGTGATGATGACTCCTGATCAGATTCTGGACCGGGTGGTGAATTCATTGGTTCTTCATCTCGCTTCACCCTTTTTGCCTCCTTTTTGCTTGTTCTCTTGCGTACAGGGGCAACTGATATTGGTACGAATTGGTCCTCTGGTTTGGCTGCAGTGATTATCACTGTGGTTTGAGTAGCGACTGTACTTGTTGCTGGGGGTGGTGTAGCTGCTGTGCTTGGAGCTGGGGTAACTGCGCTGTCTGCTGCAGTTGAAGTTTGAGCAGCTGCTGTACTTGCCGCTGGGGTAGCTGCGCTGTTCATTGCAGCCAAAGTTTGAGTAGCGACTGTCGCTTTGCCCTCAGATCCACCGACATTCTTTTCCTTTTGAAGGTGCTGTATAGTGTTGAACAAGGCCCTGTAAGCATGGGCCAAGCCCCAGCACGTTGCCGTGATTTGTCCATCTCTGGTATGGCCAGAATGACCACACACCTCATTTAAGTGTTTTACTAATTCTTCTGGATTTTGCAGTTGTTCGGTTGTGAAATTCTAAAGTACTGGAGGGGCCCACTGACCTAGATACTTCCCCATACTATCCCACACACCCTGCCACTCATGGCTGTCCAGCCTCTGGGAAAATCTCTCGGTCCTCCTACATTGTCGTTTGACCCCAGACAAGACCCAAACCTGACTCTGCTTAACTCTTGAAATCAGTAGTGGGCAAAACACACTCTGTATGCGTGTTAGCATGGTGATTCCCATCACCATCAGCAAACAAGTCTCAACAGCATTAAAAGGCCATTCAAAAAATTCAAAACTCTCAAATGTAAATGGTCTGGGGGGACGACTGGGAGGGTAAAAGAATGTCTCCTTCACAGGTTGAGCACCTGAGAAGGAGAAAAAAGATGTGTAATTGCTAAGCACCTCCATCATATACCTCCCAAAGTATAAAGGTGGTGACCACACTGGGAACATAAGCCAGATCAGTTTCATGATCAATGATTCTATTGTATTACAAGTCATTACCATAAAGTACAATGGGATAAAAACCTTAGCCCAAGCCCCACACTTGAAAAACACTAATACAGCAAATACCGGATGGAAGTAAGATATGATATACTGAAACTGTGAGATCAAGAGGAACAACCTTGAGAGCCAATAAATCAGCATTGTGACGAGTGACTACCAATCCAGTCAGATCTGTTCTTATCTCATCCCCTCGTGCCCCACGTTGGGCGCCAAAAAGAACTGTCGTGGTTTAAACCCAGTCAGGTAACTTGTTCACTCACTCCCAGTGAGTGGTGCCGAGCTGACACCAATCGAGGTCCGTGTCCCCCCGCCACCGGGGTTCTCCCCCACTCCCGGAGGAACGGGGAGGAGGATCGAAAGAGGGCAACTCCCACGGGTTGAGACAAGAACAGTCCAGCAACCAATGTACACAAATCACCACCGCAACTATCAACTACAACAATGATAAGGGAAAATAACAAGGGAAGAGAATACAATACCACCGGCCAAGAAGACGAGTTCCACCCGGAAGCCCGTGTCCTTCCGGGTAACTCCCAGTCACCCCCCACACCGGCCATGACGTGCTGTGGTATGGAATACCTCCCTGGCTAGCCCGAGTCAGGCGCCCCATCTCTGCTTCCTCCCGGCTTCCCCTCCTCCCTGGCAGAGCATTAGCCTCACAAAGTCCTTGGTCAGGGTAAACATCACTTAGCAACAACTGAAAACATCGACTTCACCATCACTGTTCTCAGGCTGGAAGTCAAAACATAGCACTGCACCAGCTAGCACAAAGGAAAAAAAAAAAAAAAAAACATAAAAAACATGACTGCTACTGCTGAACCCAGGACACTTGTTCACTCACTTCCCCCCTTCTTTCCCTCCCCCTACTCCAAGAGGGATGGAGAGGAGAATCAAAAAGAATGCAACTCCCACGGGTTGAGATAAGAACAGTTTAGTAACTAAGGTATAACACAAATCACTACTGCTACCACCAATAATAACAATGATAAAGGAACTAGCAAGGGAAGAGAATACATCACCTCACCACCAGCCAACCAATAACTTGCCCCCCCCCCCAGCCCAACCAAGCACCCACCGATACCTCCTCCAACCCTGCAGTCTCCCAGCCCTTCCAGCTAACTCCCAGTTACATCCTGGGCATGACGTGCTGTGGTATGGAATACCTCTTTGGTCAGTTTGGGTCAGGTGTCCTGTCTCTGCTTCCTCCCGGCTTCCCCTCCTCCCTGGCAGAGCATGAGGCTCACAAAGTCCTTGGCCACACCAAAACATCGCTATCAGCTCTGTTCCCAGGCCGAAAGTCAAAAACAGCACTGCACCAGCTACCAAGAAGGAGAAAAATGACTGCTACTGCTGAGCCCAGGACAGTCAGAGAGAAGAGGACTAAGTTGGACACTTTTCCACGTGCAACCACATGGATATAAAATAAAGGGGGAAGATCATGTCCGTTGACTATCTGTCTGCCTATGCACTTTCTGGTGCAACTGACTACATGTTTAGCCATTACTGATGCCAGGGCGCAACACTGACCTGCATCCACCAGGTCCCCAGGTGCTTTTCTGCAGATCTGCCACTGAGCCAGCTCAACAGCTGGTAACAGTGCACAGTGCAGGACTTTATCTCTGGTGCTGTTGAACCTTATATGATTCTTGCTTCTCCAGGAAGGAATGCTGGAAAATGGCTTTTTTACTTGTTTAAAAAAGAGAAGGATTTTAATACTGAGGGTAGAAGGTACTATTTGTTTGTATAGGTAGGTCTTGTCTTATGGGATGATTAATAGGTAGCTTCATTAAATAAGTCTTTTCTTGTTTGTAATTTGTTCATATGTTTTGTAATTTGTTCATGTTTTTGTAAAATTCAGAAGTACGGACTATTAGGAGCAGCCAAATCAACAGACTTTAATAACCAGAAGTATACCTCCCCAGTTGGCATGCTGGATGTGAGGCAGATGCTTTTCCCCACTCCCAAGTGTACCCAATAGTGGTACTGAACATGTTTCAAGGATGCAAATATGCCTTAGAAAGCTTTACCTAAGAACTGACCAGTCTATGCCTTTCAGTGGAGGTCAGCGTAGAGATCTGCAGAACTAACTGGTGCCTTTGCAGAAGCACAGCGCTGTACATGGATCCTAAGGGCATTAACTTTGCAGCAAAAGCGAGTCAGTATAGGGGCATTGATATTTCTCTAGTGATGGATAGACACAGCTAGTTAAATGGCCTTTATGTACTACCTTGTGCACGTTGCTTCCATTTACTAGAATTGTCTGTCCTGGGTTCAGCAGTAGCAGTCAATTTTTCTCCTTCTTGGTAGCTGGTGCAGTGCTGTGTTTTGACTTTCAGCCTGGGAACGGTGCTGGTGATACCGATGTTTTCAGTTGTTGCTAAGTAATGTTTACCCTGACCAAGGACTTTGTGAAGCTCATGCTCTGCCAGGGAGGAGGGGAAGCCAGGAGGAAGCAGAGACAGGACACCTGACCCAAGCTAGCCAAAGAGGTATTCCATATCACAGCACGTCATGCCTGGGGGGGTAACTGGGAGTTACCTGGAAGGGCACAGGGTTTTCTGGGTCGGACTCGTTTCTCGGCAGGGGTATCGTATTCTCTTCCCCTGTTATTTTCTCTTATCATTGTTGTCATTGGTGGTAGCGGTGGTGATTTGTGTTGTACATTGGTTGCTGGACTGTTCTTGTCTCAACCTTTGGGAGTTGCAGTCTTTCGATTCTCCTCCCCAACCCTCCGGGAGTGGGGAAGGGGAGAGCCTCGGGGTGCTGGGGGGGGAGTTCGATGGCTTCCAGCCCAGCACCACTCACTGGGAGTGTGTGAACAAGCTGTCTGGCTAGGGTTCAAACCACAACATTGTCAAGAATTCATCTGCAGCATGCTTTAGTGCAAATTAGTTAACAGTTAACTCTCACCATTTTCCAGTATTTAAAAGACTAGCTACAAAGATGGAGACCTCCCTTTTTCAAGGAGTCAAATGAAAAATGTGAGTGGTAATGGGCACAAGTAACTCCTGGGGAGATTCCAACTGGACAAAGAAGGAAAATTTTTCACAATGAGAACAATCAGCCATTGGAATAATCTCTCCTGGGAAGTAATGGACTTCCCAGCATTGGACACTGGCTGGACAGTGCTCTGTGCCATCTTGTCTACATCACTCTTTGCCTGAAAAGGTTGGACCAGATGACTCTTGAAGTCTTTTCCCACCTGGTACTCTATGATTCTTATAAACCTTCTTTTCATAACGCTTTAGAACTTACAGTTCTTAAAATGTTCTACTGAAAATAAATGGGTCATCTTCATGCTTGAAGTAACTTCAGTGAAAGCAGTGGCACCAGGACTTAACTTTAACCAGGGTTTCAATTGTTCTCAGAAGTAAATAAATTACCGTATTCCACCTACAGGCATAAATTAAATGACATATCATCCCACCTTAAATATTACTGTATATCTTTAGGAATCATTGAATATCTTCCTACAGTAACAGAGCTAGGATATAGCAAGAAGGAAGCAAGGACAGGCGTCTTGGGAAGAATACAGGGATGTTGTTCAGGAAGCTAGGGACCAGGTTAGGAAAGCTAAGGAACAGATAGTATTAAACTTGGCTAGGGATGTGAAAGATAACAGGAAGGGATTCTATAGTTACATTGCAAATAAAAGACAGACTACGGACAATGTGGGCCCTCTCCAGAAGCTATCACAACTGGCTATCCTGGATTTGGAGAAGGCTGAGGTTCTTAATGACTTCTTTGCCTCGGCCTTCACTGGCAAATACTCTGACCACACCACCCAAGTCTTGGAAGGCAGATGTAGAGACTGGGAGAATGAAGACCTTAGCACCACTGTAGGAGAGGATCTGGTTCAAGACCATCTAAATAACCTGAATGTGCACAAGTCCATGTGGGTCCTCATGAAAACCATCTGCGGGTCTTGAAGGAGCTGGCCAATGAAGCTGCTAAGCCACTGTCACGGCAGTCAGTTGAAGTTCCCAAAGACTGGAAAAAGGGAAATATAACCCCCATTTTCAAGAAGGGGAAAATGGATGACCCGGGGAATTACAGACCAGTCAGTCTCACCTCTGGGCCTGGCAAAATCTAGGAGCAGATACTCTTGGAAGGCATGCTAAGGCACATGAAAATCAACAAGGTGCTTGGTGACAGCCAGCATGGCTTCACTAAGGGGAAATCCTGCCTGACCAATTTGGTGGCCTTCTACAATGGGGCTACGGAACTAATGGACAGGGGCAGAGCAGTTGACCTCATCTAGCTGGACTTGTGCAAAATGTTCGACACTGTCCCACATGACATCCTTGTCTCTAAATTGGAGCAACATCAATTTGATGGATGGACTACTCCGTGGATAAAGAACTGGCTGGATGGCCGCACTCAATGGCTCAATGTCTGGCTGCAGACCAGTAACGAGTGGTGTCCCTCAGGGATCGGTGTTGGGACGGGTCTTGTTCAACATCTTTGTCTCTGACATGGACAGTGGGATTGAGTGTGCCCTCAGCAAGTTTGCCGATGACACCAAGCTGTGTGGTTCACTGGATACCTTGGAGGGAAGGAATGCCATCCAGAGGAACCTTGACACACTTGTGAGGTGGGCTGATGCCAGCCTTAGGAAGTTTAACCATGCCAAGTGCAAGGTCCTACACCTGAGTCAGAGCAATCCCAGGCACAGCTACAGGTTGGGCAGAGAAGAGATTCAGAGCAGCTCTGCAGAGAAGGACTTGGGGGTGCTGGTTGATGAGAAAATGAACATGAGCCAGCTTCAGTGTGCGCTTGCAGCCCAGAGAACCAACCATATCCTGGGCTGCATCAAAAGGAGCTGGACTAGCAGGTCAAAGGAGGTGATCCTGCCCCTCTGCTCTTGTGAGACTCCTGGAGTATTGTGTGCAGTTCTGCTGTCCTCAACATAAAAAAGGACATGGAACTGTTGGAACAAGTCCAGAGGAGAGCCACGAGAATGATCAGGGGACTGGAGCACCTCCCGTATGAAGACAGGCTGAGGAAGTTGGGGCTGTTCAGCCTGGAGAAGAGAAGGCTGCGTGGAGACCTCCTAGCAGCCTTCCAGTATCTGAAGGGGGCCTATAGGGATGATGGGGAGGGACTCTTCATTAGGGGTTGTAGTGACAGAACAAGGGGTAATGCTTTCAAACTTAAGCAGGGGAAGTTTAGATTGTATATAAAGAAGAAATTCTTTCCTGTGAGGGGAGTGACGCACTGGAATGGGTTGCCCAGGGAAGTTGTGAATGTTCCATTCCTGGCAGTGCTCAAGGCCAGGTTGGACAGAGCCTTGGGTGACATGGTTTAGTGTGGAGGTGTCCCTGAATAAATTAGAAGTAAGCTTAAACTCATATAAGCATGAAAATTGTCTCTATTTTCATTGAAGTACTATTTCCCAACACCACAGGTAAAATTGCAAATTCTCAATAAAAGTAACTGTGTGGGTAATACAAAAGGTTTTGGTCATCACATAGAAATTAGTGGAAAGCTGTTGCACAGCTGAGTGTTGTTTTTTGGAATAGTAGCCGGAGGAATGATGTGCCTTTGACACAAGATAAGCCTTTTTCCTTACTTAGGTAATGAGCAAAACCATACCGTTCTGTGTCAATCTGTAACATTGACTTTGTTCAAAGGAATGTAGTGATGTTTTGACACTGATGAGCATGTCAATACAACACATACTGAGGGTTTGTAATGATACCAATCATGATCATTTCAGTCACTTGACCCTCAAAGGCTTTGATAAACTATTTGTAAAGTCATTGTAACCCTTTTGGTATTTTAAATACATAAAAATATACAGTAATTGAAGTTTAAGCAGTCAAAAAGGTAAATAGATTGTATTCCACAAACACGCACAAACTGCATGAAAGCATGCATTAGCGGTCCTGTACTATCAAAAGGAATTTTTGACAAATGGCTCTTCAAGATTTTTAACGGATACTTTTGGCAATACTTATATTTAACACCTGTTAGCCATTTTATTTTGCCATCTTAAAGAATTTATGAGCATAAACCGGAAAACAAAAAAGCATTAAGAGTTTGCTTTTCAGAAGGAATGAAAATAATTATCTTTGCCACTGATTCAGTGAAATTAATCTTACAGCTTGGTTTCATGAATATTATTCCCAGTAACCAAAGAGAAATTGGACTTACAAAGCTTCGTAAAACTTAGTAATGCTTTTGTTTCATGAGGGTATTTCTGTTCATACTGATTAATTATCAAAATTTTGCTAACAGAGGTTATTTCAATTACCTGAGTAAAACCCCTAATTCTTTAGCAGAACACTTCAAAACAGAATGAAGCTGGGAACTGGTTAGTCAAAACCATTAACAACTCAACAGTGTAATGTGTGGGGTTTGTTAATCAAGAAGTTTGGGGGGAGGGAGGCTCTCTGTGGCTGTCCTTATGTGAAACAATACTCCTTTTGACTCTGTAACTGTTGTACTCTGTAGGTAATGGGGGGAGGTCAGTTGTATTGTTGCGCAGGATTGTGTGAGAGAAAAGGGGGCTGGGTGGCTCGAAGTAGTGTCTTGTTGCAATGCTTGAGGGGAGGGGGCTGCGATGGTGAGGAGGCTGGCAGTGGAGGCTTCTCGAAGCCTCTGGCAGCTTCTCAAAACTTCCCGAAACTTCTCAGTAATGAGACCCCTGCAACCAAGGGAACCAATGGGGAAGAGCCATGTCAACATCCAAGTGAGGAGGGGCGACAGGATTGGCCGGGGCCTTGAACCGGAGAAGATAAAGGACAGCCTCCCAGGGACCTCGTGTGCGCGTCTTGGGCGGAGCGGAGGACTCCCCGGCGCACCCAGCGCTGTTTTATCTGCTATCCCTTACTCAGTTTAATAAAATTTATACTTTAAACCAAAATTGGCTACAATATTGATAACAACAGTATTCAGATAAATAGCAAAGGGGTTTCCACACATTAAGATTATTTTAGCGTGTCATCTTATCGCACCTTTTAACAGTGATGCACACACTGTTTCCTCATTCTAGTTCTTCAGGGACCATGCAATAGTGATCTAAGTACCCAGTAGTGATCTAAGTACCCTGAGCAGCCTTCACAGAGATATTTTTTAGGAATTATACTAGATAAAGTAGAACTAACTGTTTTATCTACAGTGGCACTTAATAAAACACAGGTTTATTTTGAGCTCCATTTTCTACAGTACAGCTTGTCAGTCATGTTAGATTACGGTACTCTAGAAAATGTCAAACAGAAATCTGAATATTCCTGAGGCATGTACCATGCTAAAAGGTTTCCATCATGAGCCTTTCATAATAGCTGGGTTTTTTTCTTAGAACAAAATTTAACTATTACTTTAAGATTTCAAAATGCTCTTTTTAATCCTGAAGTTGTAGATAGACAGCTGTGCCATAGCTGTACATTCCTTCCCCTCTTCTGAGGACTAAAAAAAAAAAACATATATCGTATAAGTAATTATCTGTTTCTAGGAAAACATTGTGCATTTCTTAATGTGAAATGGAATGCAAGCATCAGTTTGTATTGTCACTTCATATTATCTCACATTCATTGACTCATTATAATCTGATGAACCGTGGTGTATGATACCCACCATCTGCGAAGCTATTGCACTTACTTAAAATGCTGCCTGATCTTCTCTTTCATTCAGGAAATATATTCCTTCTATTGTCAGTACATTGTGACAGTTGTACAAATAAGTCAGATGAATTTTGGGAACTGTTTGTTCAATCACTTTACTTTTGCAGAATCTTTGAAACCTCTTGGGTATCCTGATATTAGGAGCCAAACCTCTTGGCTGGATTTTCCACAGCCTGCTGGAATTTCCATGCTCTCACAGGCTCAGAGCTAGACTTCAGGTGCTTATATCCATTTTATTAGAGCTAGGAGATTTAAGCAAAGCCTCCCAGATCATCTGGTAAAAAGTACTTAGCAATGTGCACTTCCTGACAATGTTGCTACTCCTAGGAGTTGTGTCACCAAGACTAGCATGTGTTCCTCCAGGATCACTGGTGGCTTTTTTGTACCCACTCTTTCAAATGTGGTTGGTTGGTTGGCCAAGCAGACTAGCAATAACTCAACCAAATGAGTCAGGAAAGCCTTTTTTACCAAGTAATATCAAAGTAAGAGTTATAATTTTTATGCCATAATTTAACATACTAATTAAGCAGACATTTAACTCTAAGTATGTGATGGATCCCAAAAGCTTCAGTGTAGCTTCCTAAATGGGAACGTTATTACTTAATTCTTTGGATCTTTTCCATGTTTAAAATTTCTTGTTTTCTTGTTGCTTTCTAGTAGTTGACAAATTAGTGGATTACAAGCTTATAATGAACAGCTGTTGATCTGTCATTGTGATGAGTAGATGTTACCGTTATCAGTGGTACACCTTCACCTGAAAGCAAATCCCTTGTCCAGCTCCTAGTCAAGGCAGTACCCACTAATCTATTCATTGCAGTTAAACCTTTCCTCATTTTTTCCACCTTTTTGCTTTACTGCTGTCCTTGATATCCCTTGCACAATTCAACTCCATCTAAGCTTTAGCCTTTGTGGGGGCATTCATCCTTGAGGTGAATTAAGTGCACATTTGTGCTTAAATATAAAGAAGTTAACAAACAATGAATTAGAGTCCTATGGCCATAGATGGTTCTAGAAGGAGCTTGCAAAGTTGCATCATGAGTCCATTCCTTATACACACTTAAACCTGCAGCAATCATGTGAGCATCAGCATCAATCACCTCAGCCTGGTGTTGGGTCTGTCCCCCAGCCCAGTTCTGCTGCCCAAAGGTGTCCCCTGAGTACTTGCATTCCAGAATTTCTACACGACAACTCCTTGGCTGTTTTATTTTCTATCTCATCACTAAGGGAAACTTCACTCTTTTACAAGAAGTCATTCTGTCTCTGACATTCCTGCTTCCAGCCAGTTTAGCCTATTCTGTAGTTGTCCTTCTTGCGGTCCATGGTGGATCATTCCTTGGTGACAAATTACTACTCCTGAGAAGCTGTAATTTGAATTTCACTTTCCAAATAACTGGTGTCTAGCCTTCTTCAGCCTGGAGAAGAGACATATGGTGAGTGGGGTCTTAATGGCAACCTTGCAATACCTGTGTTAGGAAGATGGAGCCAGGCTCTTCACAGCAGTGCGTCATGGAAGGATAAGTGACAATAGACATAAATTTAAACAAGAGGGGTTCAGACTGGATATAAGGAAAAACCCATGAGGTCAGTTAAGCAATGAAACAAGTTGCCCAAAAAAGTTGTTCAGTCTCTGTCCTTGATGGTTTTTCTGATCTGGCAGGATAAAAACTTAAGCAACCTGATCTCACAGCTTACCATGCTGCAAGCAGGAGATTGGACTGGAGACCTCCAGAGGTCCCTTTCAATATGAAATATATTATGAAGCCTTGATCCTATTTAAAAATAAAGGTGGTATATAGAGATGATCTGTATTTCTGTTGTTTTAGGAGAATCTCAAATGTGGGATATTTGTGTCCCGAAGTGTGGCAGCAGACTGCCAACAGGACTTCTTTATATCTCAGGTATATGTTTGAGAATATATCATATCCCCGGAATCTTGAAATTAAACCTTCCTTTTCAGTCAGGGTCTCCTTTTTTTTTTTATTACCCAATAGCCACTTTTGACCTAAGATTTTGCTTCATCTAGGGCAATGCTGTACTCACTCTCTTTTCAGGCTTTCTGTTTCTGCTACAGAATATAAGATGAAAACCCCAACAAAGCAACCAGAATCTTTTCATCCCTGAACATTTAACTAGTAAAAAGATATTTTTAGCATTTATATATGCCTGTTATTGAAGCAGTGCTTAAAATTCTTCAAACACTGTGTATTCAGTTTAATATTTCAGGGGAGTATTAAGAAAAGAAAATCTATGCTATTGACAATGTCATTAATTTTCTTAACATCTTGCTTAAATTTCCTCCCCTAGAAAATAACCAGTGAGTGTTCTGACCTACACATAAATCCAGCAGCTGCTGACAAGGAAGAAAGAGGATGTTCTGGAAAGACTAAAACTGATATGCACTGTCTCTGGGAGCCTCAGGATTGTTCCCAGAAGTATGGACAAAATGCTGCCTGAGCCGAAAAAGACATTTTTAATGACAGCCATTTTTTATATCTTCGTGACATTTAATCAGTATATTTATCTTTTGATTGTATAAAGATCACTAATGATCCTCTGCTCCATAGAACACCATTTCTTCTGTTCCTATTGCAACATAACAATAGCCTCTTTGTCACAGTATTTCTATGCTATATGTTCCTGTAGCTTTCTTTTTAGCTGCTTCTTTCACATCACTGTAATGAACAGTATGCAGGTGACCTGGTTTCAGCTGAGATTAATTTTCTTACTATTAGCTGGTGCAGTGCTGTGTTTTGGCTTTAGTCTGGGAATAATGCTGATAACACGCCAATGGTTTAGTTGCTCAGCAGCACTTGCTTGATCCTGATTATGTCCTGATCAAGTACTTTTCAGTCTCTCATGATCTGTCAGTGAGGAGGAGCTGGGATGGAGCAGAAACAGGACACCTGATGCAAATTAGCCAAAGGGGTATTCCATACAACACACAGCGCATCATGCCCAGTATATGAACTGGGTGGAGTTACCCAGAAGGCCCACATCACTCCTAGGTTGGGTAGGGTATCAGTCAGCTGGTGGTGAGGAATCGTATTGTGCATCGCTTGTGTTTATTGTTTCTTTTTCCATTCT
The DNA here is from genome assembly GCF_028554395.1 of Pezoporus wallicus. Taxonomy (NCBI): domain Eukaryota; kingdom Metazoa; phylum Chordata; class Aves; order Psittaciformes; family Psittacidae; genus Pezoporus; species Pezoporus wallicus. The sequence continues at coordinate 2,182,944 of NW_026642654.1, forward strand.
GCTTTTAGTTTTGTATTCTCTCCCCTTGTAATTTCCCTTAGTAGTAGTAGGAGTAGCATTATATTGTACTTTAGTTATTGGACTGTTCTTATTTCAACTCATGGGTTACATTCTTTCTATCCTCCTCCCCATCCCACCTGGGGAGGAGGAAAGAGGATGAGTGAGCAGCTGCGTGGTACTGTTACAGGCTGTGGATAGACTATGACTATGACTTAGTCTTTATTTTCATGCATCCCAACATGAAAACTAGCCTTTATTTTCTTTCTGTTTTTCTTTCACTCAGAATAACTTATTTTAGTTACATTTATTTTCTTATACTTTATTCATGGAGGAAAACATCTGTCTTAAAACTGAAGTGTGACTTGGTCACAGATTTGATGTTTAAGTCAACAGCTTAAGAAAGAACCAGTCTTTTGGTAGGAAGGTCAAATTTGCAGAGTCAGCCTGAATGAAGCTAAGGAAAAGTAAGTTTGAAAATTGTTCAAGTCATAAGATAGCATAACTTTGACCTTAGCAGGATGGATTTTTTTTTTTGCATCAATAAGAAGATAAGTTAGAAGGGAAAAGTTTCATTAGAGAGGCAAATATCCAGGGAGTCACCAATCCAAAGTCTAATTACAAGCATGAAAGATTAACTTAAAAAGAATATAGAAGAAAAGATTATGTGTCTCATTATAGCATCTGAACATGTCACTGCAGGAAAAGAGGACAAGAAAGTAAAAGATGACCCCTGAGGTCCCGTCTTTCAAAAATCTTTACTAAATATATATATTTAAGGGGGAGTGGAGTACAAAGTATTGATGCCCTGGAAGAAATGGGTGATATCATGTGGTAAGAGTGAAAGTTATTTGGGAAACTATTTGGATTTAAGATGATTGCCTCATTTTTCACAAAGCAGCCTGAGCACAGTGTACATACACATAAAAACAAATATTACTGCTTATTTTCTCTTGGTGGAAATCAAAAATTCAAACTACATTTTTAAGTCTTTAATATCTCAGCAAGACTGTTAAGATGTGTCCTGGGTTCAGCAGTAGCAGTCATGTTTCTCCTTCGTGGTAGCTGGTGCAGTGCTGTGTTTTGACTTTCAGCCTGGGAACAGTGCTGGTGATACCGATGTTTTCGGTTGTTGCTAAGTGATGTTTACCCTGACCAAGGACTTTGTGAGGCTCATGCTCTGCCAGGGAGGAGGGGAAGCCATGAGGAAGCAGAGATGGGGCGCCTGACCCGGGCTAGCCAGGGAGGTATTCCATACCACAGCATGTCATGGCCGGGGTGGGGGGTAACTGGGAGTTACCCGGAACGACACGGGCTTCCGGGTGGGACTCGTTTCTTGGCTGGTGGCATCGTATTCTCTTCCCTTGTTATTTTCTCTTAGCATTGTTGTCATTGGTGGTAGCGGTGGTGATTTGTGTTGTACATTGGTTGCTGGACTGTTCTTGTCTCAACCCGCAGGAGTTGCACTCTTTCGATCCTCCTCTCTGTTCCTCCGGGAGCGGGGAAGGGGAGAGCCCCGGGGAGGGGGGGGGGCTTCGATTGTTCTCGGCCAGACACCACTCACTGGGAGTGAGTGAACAAGCTGTCTGGCTAGGGTTTAAACCACAAGAAGATGATAGATCAAAATATTGATCAGTAATGTAAAAAGTTCTGTTTTCATTTTACTCTTTCTCCATTAATAACTGCTTATTAGTTTCTTAGCTTACCCACATTTAATATTAACTACCATCAGACCATGAACTTTTCTTCTTTTCTCTGCCCTGGTTTACCATGTAAAATTCTAAAGCCAGCCAGCTATAGGAAGGAGTGTAGATCTCTCAGAAGGTTCATGGTGCATTTCATGTCTCATGACTCGTGTTTAAGCTTGTTAGATGTCTCCTTGCACCTGAGGCTGATGTCACAGGACTCTGAACATTCCACATTGTAGACATCAGCATTCAGGGTAAGGTCCACAGCTCCCTGTAAATAAACATTTTGAAAGTAAATAAACATTCTTCAGAAATTGTAACCACGTCTTAGGTTTGTCAGAGAAGTAAGATGAATCATCTATTTGCCTACATTGACTGTAGAAAGGGCCTGGATGACTTAAAGTAGAGGTTTATTTTTAGAATTCAAGTTGGATGCAGTAAATCCAACCCCTGCAGTTTTACCTTTATCTTGCCTTTATCCAAGAGGCAAGATCTCCAGTTCCTAACTTGAATCTCACCTTCATGTATCAACCAGGTACAGCAGAGTGGATTTTAAAATACATTATGATCCTTAGATGAAAAATACCACTGAAGTGCAAACCTGTTATCATCCTTGACTACACATCTAGAACTCCTTATAACATATTTGCTATGTTATTTCTAATGTTGTTGATTTTTTAGTCTCAGATGACATCTTTGATGTTAACATGATTTACTGTCTAATGTTATTTTATTTAATATATATTTCTGTGTTACCTTTTCAAGATAACTAATAGATTTTATGGTTTTCTTTGATCAATGTTCTTTTGTCAATAGTTATTAACTTTCTCAAGTGGCTTAATTTTATGAGAAATAGTTTTCTAATTCTTTCTTCATGCCTGTGTGTTGACCTATTAAGACCTATTAAGACAATTAAGACAAAGCATATTCTGAAAAAAGTCTGTCATGACTTCAGGCTACCTAGGGACAGAAGTTACAGTGAGTGGAAACAGTCTTTCACTATATCTTCAACTAGATATATCAGCTTACTTTGAAACTGAATTTGTGCCAGATAAGAAGGGCTGGACATCTTGAAATGTTTTCAGTGCCCAAAGAATGATCTGTAAAGGCAGAGTGCTCACTTTAGTATTTTGCCCTTGTGATCCTTTCTCATAGTCTTTATTGATTTTTTTATGTAACTTTTGAAATATTCTCACAATAATTGATATTTGAAAGCTAAAAGAATAATATGTTATCCAAACGTATCAGTAATTTTTAAAATTGTATTGTATGGACCCTAGCTATTTTCAGGCAAACCCTGGGCATTTATAAAGATTATATATATACAGGATCCAATATAGTGTACATTATTTTTAATCCTTTTTATATTAGTTCTGAACCCCATAAAAATATTTCACAAGGTATCAGGGGTATATAAATCCAAAGCTGTAAATGACAAGGTTGTATTTATAATTGTTTAGAATTTAACAATATGCATCATTGCCCAGTAGCAGATGATAGAATTTTTTTAGTGCTACATAAGAGTTAAGTAAGGACTTTTTTAAGCATTTACTTTATCCTTGACAAGGATGTTACAGTACTGCCAGTTAACATATTGTTGTACTTCAGCACAGATTACTAGAGTTTGCTACAATATTAAATTTCTATTCTTCAGAATAACTGGATTTTATCTTTAATGATCTCTCTTCTCCAAACTGGGAGAAAAGGTCAAATTACAAAAGAAAAAAAAAAAAGAAATATAAAAGGCATAAACAGTATTTCAGTTCTGCCAGCTTTCCAAGCTTCAGGTAAGTTGAAGAGGCAGGCAGCCTGGAGAGGTGAATGTCTGAGGTGCAAGGAAACTCCTGAGTGAGTTTCTACACATTCTTTTGTTCCCCAAGGGCTGGAAAGCTGGTCAGTGGGGTAGGTGTACATGGGGAAAGACGTTTCCATGGTGGCAATGAAAGCTGATGGTTCTGATGGTTGATCAGAAAGCTCATAAATCAGCTAACCTGCTTTACATCAAGATTCTGAAATATAAATGCATCCTGATAGGAACTTTTAATTGTATCATACTACTATTATGCTACTGTGGGAAATGTTCAGTGAGTACTGGGTTTTGATCTTTGAAAGCTGGAGATCTTTATGATTTCTAAAGCAAGAGGGACAGGTTCCCTCCTTTTTCCACTATGAAATTTGTGAAGTTTCTTACCAGCCATGGAGACATGAAAATACTGTTCACACAGCACTGTCTAATCCTTGAGTCATTACCAAAGTTGACATCTGAACCTAAACTGAAGACATATTATGGACATTTTACGTGTGGAAGAAACTAGATAGAGCAATGGAATCTGGTAATGCCTTTGGTTGCGTCTGGATGCATTATTTCCTGTCCTTTCAGGTGAAATAGTTACAAATATACCATGTCTGGAGAGCAACTAAGCAAAATGAAAATTTTTGGGGGTACTGCTTAGGTCCTGAAGTAATACAGTACTCAATATATTGCCTTCAGTGAAGCATCAAGAGCTACATAAGCCAATGAGCAGCCTTTCATTCAAACTGGCTTCTGTTCTGCAGATTGCTGACAAGGTCAAATATATTTACTTGCCCATGTTTTCAAGAGCACTGAATAATGGCAGACTCATTCTTATCGTGGACACATTCATTGGCACCTTTTCAATGTGGAAAAAGCTACATGCAGGTCTGATTATGATATGCTGCATCAATCTGTAAAGCAGCAGGGAGTAGTAAGGAGGAAAAACAGCTTCAGGACATTTGAGGACAGATTGATAACATTTTGAGAAAACAAAAAAGGAATGAAGCTGTATAGTTTGGAAGTAGTGTGGTGCAGAAGCCAATTGCTTAGGTATTTAAAATTAGATTCAGTGATTAATTTCCAAGCCTCAGAGCCTGGTTCCATCCCATCTAACTTTACATTTTTTAACATTGCTAAAATAAGTATCATTATTTTTATAAGTCACCCTTAAACTCAGTGGAAAAAGGGAAAACATTTCATCTGCGTTATGGATATTACCGCACTGCTTCTCTGACTGGAGCAAAAGCATAGGATCATCCTAATTTAGGATGCTAACTGAAGTTTCTCTTACAAGACTTTGACACTGAGGGTTAATCCAGGTTTTTGTTCCCACTGCATACGTACATGTCACATAGACACCCATGCTTCGCATACAGCACACAAATCAAGATAATGTCTCAGAAGGGCAGTTTAAAAATATCAAAGGTTATGTGAGGAACTACCAAACAACAATGAAGGTGCATAAATCCACACTAGAGGAGATGGAGATGGTGCTACCACAATAAAATAGGGGAGACTATGTGTTCCCAGCTTGAGAAGACTTAAGTCCAAGTCCACTGCTTCCTGGCAGAATGTCCTATCCATCAGGATGCAGAAAGGGCAGGGGGACAGGGGAAAGAGGGCTTCACCCAGGTTCTCATGGCTTGGAGTCCACCAAAAAACAAGCCAGGAAAATCTTGATGCCAGAAGAGCAAAAACAAACTAGGGATTCTTTAGCTTAGTGATTACACTGCAGACCCATCAGGGGTCACTACCAAAAGTGAATCAAAACTAGTGGGTGGAAAAGGGCTTGTGCTTCCTCTGTCTTCCAGAACTTTACATAATGTTATTACTTAAACCATAGTCAGAAAAGACTCTGCACTGCAGAATTACACTAATAGTATAGGGATATAGGGATCTTCTCATACTTTTGATATGCAGTAGCCATTTCCCAGTACTCTCAAAGTACATGGCGCTGACTTATGCAGAACTGAAGATTGGCAGCATTTGGCAACCCTGTGCCTTAAGTTTGATTTACATTTCCTTCACTTCAGAAATAAAGGAAATTTAACAGTGATAAACAGTGGCAATATATCAAGGCCTGATTTTTTTTCTGGAAATCTTGTTCTGTAGAACATTGTGAAAAAAAATTTAATTATGCAGGTTTTAAAACTTGCCTGCAGTGAACAGCCCTTTTGAATATTAATGAGAACACACAAAATACAACTTCTGGCAGAAGTTACAACTGGGCTAAAATGAAACAAATTAATTCTTTTTCTATAAATAATGTACAAACTGACCAGCTTCCACAGCTTATAATAAATAAATCAAACAAGCAAATGTAATACATGACTGATTTAAAAAATTCTATTTATAAAAAACCTGAAAACTTAGGCAAATAGGATATGCCATAAAAAGTAATATATTATTCCTTATTTAGTAAAAAGAACCATGAGAAAAAAGTTTATTGCAAAAAAATCCCAGGTTCATATGCTAAGCAAGCATCTTGACATTGAATCAGGACAGCGATGGCACACTGCACAGAGTGGCAAACTTGCTTGTGGTGGTGTCACAAGTTAGGGCAGCTATATGAGCTAAACCAACTCATTTTGTCTCTTTGCTTTTCCTACAGCTAAAGAGCATGGGATTCCAAGTGGCTATGAAAAATATCAGTTTCATGGAGCAGCTGCAGAGAGGCCTGGGACAATTTATTTATATATCTTATTTTTTTTCAGTCTGATTTGGACTGGACAGGGAGTCCTGCTTTCTGGCTAGCAATAGCCTGTAATACCACTTTGGAACACATCAATATCTTCTTTGCTTTTTACCAGTACAGACTACGTAGAGTTTTAAAGGATATGAAAATAGTATAAATTAAACAGATTATTTTCATGACATTTATTGAATAATATCCTGTAAAAACATTTTTATTTATTATAGGATAATAATCCTTGGCTACTGTGCATGAATATGAAACGTTGTTTGGGCGTCTGTATTTTAATGCTGACATGATTACGTGTGACTACAGTGAGTGAAGTCAAGGGGAAAATGCTGTTATTAAATAAAAGAGAACAACACCTGTGATAAAGTGAAAATTGCATAACTTAGAGCTGTCCACAGTCACATCGAATTTTCATTCTGCCTGCTAAGAACACTTTATCCTGTAGTAAAGTTTTTGAATCCTGCTGGTTTTCATAGAGTCGTTATAGAAATACTTAGACATTTGTCAGCACAATTCACGGAGCTCAAGGTCTAAATCCAGCAAAGATCCCCCACTGTGATTACCATCTTCAACAACTCATCGTAATACAGACAACCATATTTTTTTGTTACCCCACATTGCCTTGATAATGCTGATGCAGTTTTACATCATATATTCCTGTGGATGTTAATAGTTGCACTGAAACTTGGCTTTCTAGAGCACACTCATTTATGTTTTGCAATATTAAGAGGTACTTCCCTGAAGCTGTGTTTTGTAGGGAAAATCCCATTCTTCTCTGTTGGTTTTTGGGGGGGTTTTGTTTTTATTTTTCTCCCTTTTTCATTGTGGAACCATGTTATGGAACTACACAGTTTCTGGAAATAGTACTGTAACATTAAATTAAAAGAAAGGGAAAAGTATCATGGAAGGAAAAAGAAATATTTCATAAGATGAAAGCACATGAAATTTTGAATAAAGACATTTTGATTTGAAAGAAAAACACTGAAAATAAATCTGAGACAACCATTTCTATAATGTAAAGACAGGCACTTTATTGGTGTTATTAAAGTAATTTTTCCACAGTGCTCAGTTGAAGAGCTAGCTTGTTCTTTTCTAGGGAACAATGAGCAATGGAGTAGAAATGAAGAGTGGAGAGGGACAAAAATTCAGTGATGCAAAGCAAGCTGTGCATGATTCTTTATACTTCGGTGGGTTGTGTAGCTTGTCAGTTTATGGCATGACAGCAAAACTAAATCCCTCAGTGGACAGTGGAGAGAGTTTGCTCGTTTTAGAAACTAACATTTTGAAAAAAAAAACAGTGGTACTGTTAATCATAAGAACTGTATGAAAAGTCATCCTGCTCCAAATAATCCTCTGCAGACCCACTCTCACATCTTTCGGCCTCTCTGCATCGGGAAAAAGCAGATATATCCCACTCCTGCACTGGATCTGAGGGCTGCATGGAGGTGGAGTTTCACATGGCTATCCACATCAGCAAAAAAGAGGTGGAGAGCCTTTGAACTGGTTAACCATGCAAAAGGCATCAGATTTACATGTTGAGGAAGGACAGAAGTCCCATGAGTGTTGCTGGGTGGTTTTGCTTATTCTAACATGAAAATGGGATATAGTCAAGGCTGGAGTGCGTCTGCCAAGCACGTTTATATAAAAAAGAAGAAGAAAACTGAGCAATTGTAGCCAGTTACATAACAGTTTCATAGCTGAATCTATCCATATTTCTCATAAAACATACCAAAAATCTCTTTTTTGTGAAAAACTTCCACCTATTAAACTTTAGTTATATATTCTAAACATAGGTCTGGTAAATGCTCCATAATGAACAGATTGGGGTAGGCTAACAAGAAAGTTTCCTTAATAACTTTTTGCCTCAGTGCTCAATTTCTTCAGTGCTTATTTATAAGGAGCCAGCTTCGTGCAGTGTCTGATTAGCAATACACAGACGTAGGTCTTCTGCATTACATGAGAGCCAGTTTCCCATTGGTCTTAAATGTGCAGCACCCTCAGGAGCTTTGGAACACCTGAAATGGCCCTCAGTGTCTTCATGTGGAACCAGAATCCTCTCCAGACACTTGGCATACTTGTAAACACTGTCATTCAGCATTTTGCTGTGTTAAACTAAACTCCCTACTTCAACACAGAAGCTTAATGCATTTGTAAATAATTTGCAGCATCTCTCTGGGCCTTCAGCAGCCTCCCAGAAGGATTCAGACCCTCCGTGCATCCAGCCCCAGGGAACTTAATATGTTACAGCAGCTGAATTGAGCCTCTTGCAGCTGTTTGGCTGAAGTACATGCCGACCCCATTAACGGTATTGACTGATCACTTGTGAATGCTGACATCTTTTTCTAGTTGTCCATGCACACATCCATAATGCCACATGAAATGCCCTAGGATATGAGAGCTATCTGGGTTGGACTGGCATATATCACGCAGGACATGCAGGAAATAATCTGGAAGCCAGGTGAGCTGCCTGATGTTGAGTAAGTGGCACAGTGGCTGAATCGCGCTTTCAGGTAGTTTCATGAGGAACTAAAGCCTCCAAGACTTGGTAAGGGAGAAAACAATGACATTATTATTCAAATATCTTTTGGTGTCCTTTCATGCTTATTGAAAATTAAACTTTGATCATCAGTCTCTGAAAGCATCCTCATTTTAGATGCATAGTTTGTGCAGAAGGTTGGTATCTCTGAGGAACTAGGTGATATTTTATTGGAAATTTTTAGTCACCATTAGTATTAACATGAAGGGGTTCTGTCTAAAAATATATTTCAAATTTTCTAGTGTGGCTTATTCAGAATGATGATACAGAAGGATGGAAAATCTTTAATTGAAATGAAGATTATTTTTTTCTTTTCAAGAAAGTGTTTGAAAAAGTCTCCGACTTACTCCTTTTGTATATGTCAAGCCTACCATAAAGCAGAAAAGCCTTTGGTCAAAAACTCTGGGTCAAATACAGCTCAGCGTATTATATAAAAAGATAATATCAATTTATTACCTCTTTCTTCTGCAGTTCACCTACAATTTGCCTAGAGGCCTGTTGTCAAATCATTTGGTTCTTTGCTTTTAGGAACTGTGTCTAGATTAATCTATTATGTTTTTTTGTGTGTGTTTTTTTGTTTTTTAAATTTTGAACTACCATGCACTGCTCAGATAAATTGTTTGCCTGTTTAACATTTTAGGAATTTTTTTTTGTATGTTCTCAGAACCCTCTAGGCTCTGGAATAAATTGATGAAAAGCAAATTATTAACGTACATTCAGTCAGGCATAACTAATCAGCCCAATTTAAAGTCATTATGTCTTATATAAACAAGTACTGTATATATTTAATTATTTACCAAAACAGTTTATGGAGTGACTAGGATGCAGAATATCTAGTCTGTTTTAAAGACCTTCTGAAATGGTATATACAACTCCAGCATCTCTTTTTTTTACCTTTATCTTTTCCTAAACAGGGGAAGAAAAAGGTGGTTTGTGGGTTTGTTCTTTAAAAAAAAAAAAAAAAAAGAAAATTCATAGCAAACTTTAAAATATCTTTTATAATTTTAAAAATCACAAAAATTTGAACATTATTGAAGTGGAATACCTAACCTATAAAATTATTTCTTCAATAAAAACACAGCTTTCAACCAAACCATGCTTTTTTTTCTTCTGCATTTACCTCTTTTGAAATACCTAAGAGCATACCATTGTTTAAATATTTCTAACACAAAATCTAATACAGATACAGAATAATAACTGATTATTAAAACTAAATGTATGTAATGGTCTCAAATTTTCAGAGACTATAAACCTAAGATAGATATTAAAGGAATATTGCAAATATTTCTTGAATAAGTGTTACATGTGGTGTAAACCAAGATACCAAAAAAATTTTATGCTAAACTATGAAAAAGTAAAAAGTCACGTGAACCTTCTGATTTCTACTAGTTTGCTACCATGAAGGAACTGAAAGGCTGGCAAAATATCAACAGTAATTCTTTGCCTTCCAAGTGCTATTAAAAAGATAGAGTAAATGACATGCCTAAATAAATCAAGCACACACCTGAAGGAAGACCTCCACTACTTAGGACATAATTATGTTTTGCATTAGACAACTTTGCTCAGTCAATAAAAAAAAAGCTTTTCATGCTGCAATATGGCATCAGCTAATCATAGAACCATAGAATCATAGAATATTTAGGGTTGGAAAGGACCTTAAGATCATCAAGTTCCAACCCCCCTGCCATGGACAGGGACATCTCACACTAAACCATATCACCCAAGGCCTTGTCCAACCTGGTCTTGAACACTGCCAGGGATGGAGCATTCACAACGTCCCTGGGCAACCCATTCCAGTGCCTCACCACCCTAACAGGAAAGCATTTCTTCCTTATATACAATCTAAACTTCCCCTGCTTAAGTTTGAACCCGTTACCATTTGTCCTATCACTACAGTTCCTAATGAAGAGTCCCTCTCCAGCATCCCTATAGGCCCCCTTCAGATACTGGAAGGCTGCTAGGAGGTCTCCATGCAGCCTTCTCTTCTCCAGGCTCAACAGCCCCAACTTTCTCAGCTTATCTTCATACGGGAGGTGCTCCAGTCCCCTGATCATCCTCGTGGCTCTCCTCTGGACTTGTTCCAACAGTTCCATGTCCTTTTGATGTTGAGGACACCAGAACTGCACACAATACTCCAGGTGAGGTCTCACAAGAGCAGAGGGGCAGGATCACCTCCTTTGACCTGCTAGTCCACCTCCTTTTGATGCAGCCCAGGATATGGTTGGTTTTCTGGGCTGCAAGAACACCCTGAAGCTGGCTCATGTTCATTTTCTGATCAACCAACACCCCCAAGTCCTTCTCCACAGGGCTGCTCTGAATCTCTTCTCCGCCCAACCTGTAGCTGTGCCTGGGATTGCTCCAACCCAGGTGTAGGACCTTGCACTTGGCATGGTTAAACGTCATGAGGTTGGCATCAGCCCACCTCACAAGCGTGTCAAGGTCCCTCTGGATGGCATTCCTTCCCTCCAAGGTATCCAGTGAACCACACAGCTTGGTGTCACCGGCAAACACTCAGACTCACGTATCAGCTTTGCATGCAAATTTTAGGAAAGTATAATTATTAAAAGACATTTATTGAAGATATTAATGAAAATAATATTCTCATATGTCAGTTCTTCTCATTAATGTGACATAAAATACATTTCTGCAACTGTCTTCAGGGTTTTGACGGGGTTGTGTGGTTAAACCTGAAGGCTCTAAATCTAATATTTACTTTTCTCAGTGTTTTCATAACCAGGTACTTGATAGTAACATTTACATCCCCTGTTTATATTACAAGTAATTGCTGATTGAAAATTAAAATGTTAGCATCTATTATCTTAATTTAAGACAATATTTTTGGTTTTAAGACAATATCAGCAAATCATACACAAACTGTCTGAAGTTCGAAATTTCTTTCCATGCTCACTTTTGTTCCATCTTCCTATAAAAAATAAATAAAACTTTTCACACTTTTGACACAACACCTGTTAACTTCCTTCATGTACTACAACATACAGAAGCAGTAGTATTTTTATACACCATATACCAGAGAATGCTGGCTTTAGATTTCACATTATAAGAGATGCTAGAGACTTTAGTTATGGAGAAGGACTCTTCTCCCCTAAAAATTCTGTCTAAGAACTATTTTTCTAGGATAATAAGGCCTTTCCTATGGAACGTGAAGAAACAGATTTAGTTCAGGAGTGAGATTCATGCCACTTACTTTAGCTTCTTAATTAATCTCCTTCTAGAAATATCCATCATCCTCCTATAAAAAGTTCCCAGATGATGTGACTTAAACTTGGTTAGCCAAAATGATTTTATTTGCTGCTTTTCATTTTTTTATGGTGTTTTGTTAATTTGGGGGATTTTGTAAGCAAGAACAGCATAAAGATGGCTATGACATATAGAAGATGACAGTGGTTTTAACTTTGCAAAATCAATTAGCAGCATTACTGAGATTTAATCCATATTGAGAAAGAAATGCTTGCTGTGTTTACGGAATTGAAAGGGATTTCTAAATACCACCTATTTGTGTATTTTTGGTGGATGCTTTGCTGGATTTTAAATTTACATGTATCCTTAATGCTTCAGTGATGATAAAAATCATGGTGTGATATTTATAAGAGACTGATTGGCTGTGAATACGTTCATGATTTTTTCCTTAGTCAAGGAGAGTTAACAAATTCACTTGTGTTCTGCCACGCTTTCAAGAGATTTGAGACTTGAAAGGAAGTACTTGGAAGGGAAAGTACCAATTGCTTCTGAAGCCAGACTGGGTAACATGAAAGCATATATGGGGAAGTCTTTGGAGATGTCTTTGAAATCTTATAGGAGTAAAATTTCCTTATTAACCTAGAAAGTTCAGTTTGAGCAAATAAACGGCTACCCTGAAAGCTTTCAAAGATGAGCATGTCTCTTGACCTAAAATAAAAGGCCTTTAAGTGATTCTTTCAGGAGGACTTGAGCAACCTGGGCTAGTGGAAGTTGTCCCTGCTTGTGGCAGGGGTGTTGGAACTAGATTATCTTTAATGTCCCTTCCAACTCAAAGCATTCTATGATTCTATGATGCTATGCGTACCTCACTAGGCACCAAAAGCTTACATAAATATTAGAAACCTTTTGAAAGAGGAAGCAGGAATGCTTGCTCCACGCCCAAACTGTCCAGGGGCCTCGAGCTTCACCTCTACCTCATGTAGGAAAGAAGGAGGCTGTTAACCCGGGAAGCTGGGAATTAGTGACAAAAAAAAACAAAGAAAAAAAGAAGGAAAAGGACAACCAAAAGCGAGGGGCTTCCCCCTAAATCCCCTGTCTCCACGCAGAACAGCTTTGCTCTCCTGCAGGGGGCTAATGAGGAAGCGCACTCGAGCCAGAAACAGCCGGCTGGTGCACTGCTAAAGAAGATCTCTACTGGTGCTGCCAGGAAAAAGCGGCAGGTCGTAGTAGCAGGGGACTCTACACTGAAAGGGACAGAAGCACTTGTCTGCCGGCCAGACCCCATCTCAAGGGAGGTGTGTTGCCTACCGGGGGCACGGATCAGGGATGTGGCAGAGAGGCTGCCTGCTCTAGTAAGTCCCACGGACTATTACCCACTCCTGGTAATACATGTGGGTGCTAGGGACATAGATAGTAGTAGCCTGGGGAACATAAAGAAGGACTACAGAGCCCTGGGGGAGGTGGTTAGGGGCTCTGGAGCTCAGATTGTCTTTTCATCAATTCCCCAGGGTACAGGGGAGGACCTAAAAAAAGCTAGGAGGGTTGGCCAGGTTAATAAATGGTTAAAAGGGTGGTGTCATAGTCAGGGGTTTGGGTGTCTTGAACATGGGACCCAAGCTTGTAGGCCAGGTCTACTGGGGGCTGGTGGAGCTGCTCTAAAGATCAGTTTTGGTAGGAGGATTGCAAGGCTGGTCAAGGAGGCTTTAAATGAGATGTGTTGGGGGAGGGGAGCATCATTCCATTCCAACACACCCAGTCAGTTGCCAGAACCTATAATAAATGCTTGGAGCAATGTAGAGATATCCCAGCTGCTCCAGCCAATGAGCTGGCTTCAGTTGGAGCTCGGCTCAGATGCCTCTATACAAATGCCCGTAGCATGGGGAACAAACAAGAGGAATTAGAGATGTGTGCACATCTACGGGGTATGATATAATAGGCATCACAGAAACATGGTGGGATGGCTCCTACGACTGGAGTGTTGGAATGGAAGGTTACAGGCTCTTTAGGAAGGACAGGCCTGTCAGGCGGGGAGGGAGAGTTGCCCTTTATGTTAGGGATAGGCTGGAGAGTATGGAACTCTGTCTGGGGAGAGGTGAGCAGTCCACAGAGAGTTTGTGGGTCAGGGTTAAAGGGAATATAGCTATGGGAGACATTACTGTGGGGATCTGTTACAGACCGCCTGATCAAGGAGAACCTGCGGATGAAGCACTCTATAGACAGATAGGAACAGCCTAATGCTCGCAGGCCCTTGTTCTCATGGGTGACTTCAACCACCCTGACATCTGTTGGAAGGACGGTATAGCCTGGCACAAGCAATCCAGGAGGTTCCTTGACTGTGTGGAAGACAACTTCCTTCTGCAAGTAATAGAGGAGCCAACAAGGAGAGGTGCCATGCTTGACCTTGTGCTCACCAACAGGGAAGGGCTCATTGGAAATGTGATGCTCCAGGGCAGCCTTGGATGCAGCGATCACGAGATGGTAGAATCTGAGATCCTCAGGACAGTGAGAAGAGCGTGCAGCAAGCTCACTGCCCTGGACTTCAAAAGAGCAGACTTTGGCCTCTTCAGGAACCTGCTTAGGAAGGTTCCATGGGATACAGCCCTAGAGGGCAGGGGGGCCCAAGACTCTTCCTTGATATTCAAGGATCACCTGCTACAAGCTCAGGAGTGTTGCATCCCAAGTGGAAGGAAGTGCAGCAGGAGGGCCAGGAGACCTCCTTGGATGGATAAGGAGCTCCTGAGGAATATTCAATTGAAAAAAGAGGCTTATAATAAGTGGAAGCAAGGACAGGTGGTCTGGGAAGAGTACAGGGATATTGTCCGAGAAGCTAGGGACCAGGCTAGGAAAGCTAAGGCTCAGTTAGAATTAAACTTAGCTAGAGGTATTAAAGATAACAGGAAGGGATTCTACAGGTACCTAGCAAATAAAAAACAGACTAGGGAGAATGTAGGCCCCCTCAGGAAGCACTCAGGAGAACTAGCTACACAGGATTTGGAGAAGGCTGAGGTTCTGAATGACTTCTTTGCCTCAGTCTTCACTGCCAAAGGCTCTGACTGCACCACCCAAGTCTTGGAAGGCAGATGCAGGGACTGTGAGAATGAAGACCTTGCGCCCACTGTAGGAGAGGAACTGGTTCGAGACCATCTTAAAAATCTGAACAAGTCCATGGGTCCTGATGAGATCCATCCGCGGGTCCTGAAGGAGCTGGCAAATAAAGTTCCGAAGCCGCTGGCCATCATATTTGAGAAATTATGGCAGTCAGGTGAAGTTCCTGATGACTGCAAAAAGGGAAATATAACCCCCATTTTCAAGAAGGGGAAAATGGATGACCCAGGGAATTACAGAGCAGTCAGTCTCACCTCTGTGCCTGGCAAAATCTTGGAGCAGATTCTCCTGAAAGGCGAACCTTGGAGGGAAAGAATGCCATCCAGAGGGACCTTGACACACTTATGAGGTGGGCTGATGCCAACCTCATGAGGTTTAACCATGCCAAGTGCAAGGTCCTACACCTGGGTCGAAGCAATCCCAGGCACAGCTACAGGTTGGGCAGAGAAGAGATTCAGAGCAGCCCTGCAGAGAAGGACTTGGGGGTGTTGGTCGATGAGAAACTGAACAGGGGCCGTCAGTGTGCGCTTGCAGCCCGGAAAGCCAACTGTATCCTGGGCTGCATCAAAAGGAGTGTGACCAGCAGGTCGAAGGAGGTGATCCTGCCCCTCTACTCTGTTCTTGTGAGACCTCACTTGGAGTATTGTGTGCAGTTCTGGTGTCCTCAACATAAAAAGGCCATGGAACTGTTGGAACAAGTCCAGAGAAGGGCCACGAGGATGATCAGGGGACTGGAGCACCTCCCGTATGAAGACAGGCTGAGGAAGTTGGGGCTGTGCTCAAGACCAGGTTGGACGAGGCCTTGGGTGATATGATTTGGCATAAGGTGTCCCTGAACACGGCAGGGGGGTTGGAACTATATGATCTTAAGGTCCTTTCCAACCCTAACAATTCTATGATTCTATGATATGAAAAAAAAACCTATGGTTCCCTGAAGAAAAACTACATAGCCTTGATATCATCAAAACGGGGACTTTGACGGCTGCTGGAGCAAACAAATCCATGTCTGTGTTGGATGTGTCCCTCAGAGTTGATTGTTCTTGAATTGTAAGTTTACCACTGAAGTTTCCAATGTCTCAGGCATTCAGAAAGCATCTCTTCAATGACCTGTGTGGATTAGCTGGTATTTATGCAGGAATGAATTCACACTGGAGACACACCACGAGGTGTAGGGATTTTTCAAGGACTTCCTCTGCCTTGACACTGAATCTTACTGGAGACACCTACTGCTGTGGCACATGTGGAATAAATTGGCCCACGGGGTAACCCATTTACTGGGAAAATTGACTTCGTACCAGCCAAACCCAGTATACCTAGTGAAGGAACAAGCACGAAAACACATGTACAATATGATCCCTAAACTAAGCTAAACATTGCTTTTCATGCCTAGGTTCAGAATGAGATTTCTAAAATTTCATAACATCTAAACCTTTCACTAGCTCTGTGCAAACTATGCCAACTGGTAAACAGCATTCTGAGAAGGCATCCAGGAGAAAATGTGCTTATATATCCTCATTCATGCACCTAAAGTTTAGATTTATAAATCTGCACTACTTATTTTAGCTTCCTGTATAGTCAGTGGAGAAAAATAAGTACATCCAGATGGCAACTTATTTTACCCAAAGATATGTATCTGTGATAGATCTAAGGCCTACTAAAATCAGAAAAAAAAAAAAAAATTACTCCTCAAGTCAATTATCTTTTTATCCTTGATCCCAATGTTAACATATAGATTAAAATTATATCAGACCTAGAATGGAGAGAAATAAATGTATTTTGTTGTCTTGTGAGTTTTCATTGCCGTACACAGTTATTTAAACAGCAAATGCAAAGAAACAATATAAAAAAGGTGCAGATGTATTCACAATCACAAAAGGGCAATCAATGTGAAGGCTTTTCTGATACACTAGAAGATTGTTAGAGAACTGGAGACAATGGGTTGATTGACAGAGTGCTTGTAACTATTTCAATAACATATTATATATCCTGTAAACTTTAAATATCTGAAAGTACAGAGTGTAATACTGTATGACAAAAGCAACAAGATCTCTCTATTGCAATGTAACACCTATAAACCAGATATCATTTATTTTTCCCATCCTTCAGTAAAAATTTTGTATTTTGAAAAAGTGCGATGTTCTGGCATTTATATTAAAATAAAAAAAAGGTGACCCTGTGAGTAAGTTGAATAGCCAACCTGACAGAAATGTACTAAGCCTCTTGTGGTGTTGTCAGGTTGGGAAAAGTACAATTTATAATCTCAGCAAAGATACGAACACAAGTGAGGTTTATCATTCTTCTTCAGTAAAAGGGTGGCAGATATAACAGGGGCTATGATTAATGTACTAAAATAATAATTATTTCTTTATGTTAAAGCCAACCCTATTGGTCATATTTTATTTTACATATCTATAACTGATAAGGCAAGTCATATGATTCGGAAGTGTAATTTCAGATCTGGAAATAAAGTGACTGGCAATTAAGAATGAAGTAGGTAGGCAATGAATAACTTCATAGTACTTATTATGAAGTTAGCTTCAGGTTGAACAGGAATAAATAAACATGCTACATTGTTATGTACACCCCTGAACAGACACTGAAGAATTTGTCACAGAAGTCTTGGGCTTGTCAGAACAGAATGTGACATAAGATACTTACATTTAAACAGGTACAACACATGGTGACAGACAAAATTGGTTAGCAACTTCTTTATTGTCTCCATGCATAACACAGCCTGGCAAAATGGATCTCCTGGTATCAATAAACAGCAGCAGGCATACTTCCTTCTTATCTTTTATATCTTATATTATCTATGTTATGCATTTATTTTTAATTTCCCAGACTCATTTTATTTAGCTAATTAGAGCACTGAATACTTACATCCTGCATTGATGAATTGGACTAGATAATATCTAAAGGTCTCTTCCCACTGAAACAGTTGTATGATCCTATTTTAGATCAACTTATTTACTTACTGCTTCCTTACTGTTTCTTAATGCTCTCTTAGAGGCACAATATAACCTTTCAAGTAACCTTGTTTTACAAAACTAAAAGCATTTCTAGAAAAAGACCCAAACTTCCTAAATGTTTCTAATCTTTCTTTTCTAACCACAACAATTTTTCTCAGAGGTAGGAATGTGACTTTCGACATCCGCATAACCATACATTAATCTATTTTCATCAAGAAATCTTTTCCTCCTCTTACAAAACTGAAGTGTCAAAAGCATCAACAACAGCAGAGTCATTCTAGGGCATCTTTGCATATTTTGCCAAAGGTAATTAAGCTGTCCTGTTTGAGCCTGTACTTCCTAGTAACAATTTTTCACTTGATTTTCCACAGTAAACTGTATCTGACAAACTGCTGGAAGCAGGGAGCTTTGCCTTAGGTGTAACACCAATCTCTGTCCTCATACACATACAGGAAAACAAGTAGAAGCCAGGAGAACTCTGGATGCATCTGGACAACTGATCTACAGATTTACACATGCTGATGGCCTCCCAGAAAAATCCAAGTTATCCCATGCTCTTTAGGGATAGATCTCCAGACCAGATCAGAAATCCTTCAGGTTTGCCATTGACCACTGAGTAGGGAGGCAGAAACATCTAAATGAAGAAAAGCTTTCTTTTCTTGTAACTTTGATTTTACCTTAATGACTATAACCCATATTAAAAACAAGGAGCAGATTTGATTTTTATATGGTTTTATATAGTATCTTCTGTACTGTGGGGGATATTGACATTCCCCATTTTGTGCTATTAACAGGAAAAAGCAATTTACTGAACATTAAAAACTACAAAATGAAAAAAAAACTACGAAAGAAAAGGTAAATGAAGGTCTCATCATGGAATTATTATGCTTGCAAGCTATCTTATCTTTAAAGTCCTTTTGAGATGCAGAATTTTTTAAGCCCTTATGAAAGGTACTAAGTTGGACAAAGTGGAAGAAACAGTCAAAGGAGTTTTTTGCGTTATATGGGAAATGAGACTTGATGACTGGATCTTTTCAACTTGAGACAGACCAAACTCAAATTGTCCAGTTGCTAAAAAACATGGTAATATTCTGTATTATGTTTTAAATCTGATAAACAGTATTCACAGTGTGCTGATGAAATGAAACTGCTGGCAGTCATTAAAATCCAGGAGAGGAAAAAGTCTTTTGAATCAATGAGATGTTTGCATACTCAAATTTGAATACAGGGAGGCATGCTGATTTGTAATGATTATGCACTGGTAAAGGTTAAAAATTAATACCTAAACTTCCAATATATTTGGATATAAACACATAGAAACGGTTTTATATATGTGGGTTAAACCAATAAATATACATATAATCATGCATATAAAAATGCATTTACTTCTTATATATATACACATACATGTACAACTACAATTACAGAAGTCACAAACTGATGCTAGTGCTCCCATATTTTTGCTGGATTGGATTTGCAGTATCCCTAATAGGAAAAATAAGGTTGCTAACAGACTAGACTGTAGTTTTGAGGATCACAGCACTAGTTTCCAGTAAACCCTTCAACACCCCAATTGTTTAACTTTATATGCATCAAGGCCTGAGGTTGTGAGACAAAGCCTGTTGCAGAATATAAAGAGAAAAGAATGAAATAATCCTCAGGAGTGGTCTTAACTATTGCACTGTCTTCACTCAGCTGTATCCAGCTCTGGCTCCCTCAACCAATAGGGATGTGAACCCGCTGGAGTGAGGTCCTGAGGAGGGTCGCGAAGGTAATCAGAGGAATGGACCTCCTCTCCTATGAAGACAGGCTGAGAGAATTGGGCTTGTTCAGCCTGCAAAAGAGAAGGCTCTTGGGAGACCTTAGAGCAACTTCCAGTACCTAAAGTGGGCTGACAAGAATGCTGAAGAGGGTTTTTTTACAGGGGGATGCAGTAATAGGACAAGGGGGGTTATCTTTAAACTGGAAGGGGAGAGATTTAGATTATACATTAGGAAGAAATTCTTCGCTATGAGGATGGTGAGACACTGGCACTGGTTGCCCAGAGAAGCTGTGGAGGCCCCATGCCTGGAAATGTTTAAGGCCAGCTTGGATGGGGCTTTGAGCAACATGGTCTAGTGGGAGGTGTCCCTGCCTATTGCAGGAGGGTTGGAACTACATGACTTTTAAGGTCCCTTGCAACCCAAATGATTCTGTGATTCTGTAATATTTTCCCTTTCAGCAAAATACTTAGAGATGGGGTCAGGTATAACCAAGTTAAGCATAGTTAAAAGCATTTAAGCACTGTGAGAGAGATATATCTGCATTGAAGGTGTTAACAGAAAACAGGGAGAAATGCACATTGTGGTAAATTATTGCATCCACACTAAGTGCAAGTTCTAAAATCTGCACTGACTTGAAACAAAACATAAATCTGGGGCAAAAAGTGAAAATACTATAAAATATTTTAAGTAAACTCTAATCAGGCAGACCTCATAGCAATAAAGCAAAAATACATGACACTAATTACACCTACTTGAGTTTTGCTTTGAATACTTTCCCATTCCCCTCTCCCTGGCTCCTCCAAAAGAGTGCTTGAATTTTGTTCATCATTAATCTGATGTTTAAAAAAAAACTGTCATTTCCTTAGAGGTTTGGGTTTTTTTGTGTATAAAAAAACAGGGATTTTCCCCTCATGTTTCTAAAGGGCATAGTGTCAGATGAGCACAACACAAATTCACAATTATTAGTAATTCTCAGGATAGTTTATAGGCAATATGTTCTCTGCAAGATACTCCAACAATACCAGAGACTGAAGAAGCTTCTGCTAGTAAAGCTGAAATACACTTACGCAGAGCAAGGTCAGATGCTGCTGGCACTTACGCAGAGCAAGGTCAGATGCTGCTGGCAGCACATTTCTAACCAAGCACTGCTGCTGGCAAGCTAGCAAAATCTGAAGACCACTGACTGAAACAAGCTAATTTTTTTTAAATGTAAGCCCCTAAGATTCCATACCTATTTCAGGATCCCTTCCAACTAAAGGGCAATCAAGACAAAGAAAGGCAAAGAATTTGTTCAAAGTCTTAAACCCTAATTATGAGGCTAGTCTTCTCTGGATTAAATATCTTAACCTAGACACGTTTGCTATCTGGTAGTCTCAAAGTACAATCAGAACATTACAGAATTAATGACTGAAGGATGTCTGATGAAATTCAAGATGATGGAGCACAGCTGGTGTTTGACATTGGCAGTTCTTTTGTTCTGTCTGATCATGTATAATAAATATAACGCATTGCATGAAGAAGTCAAAAAAACCCAAACTTTCCATCTTTAAGACACTTTATTGATATCTGGTGTACTGGGGATTAGCTTTTGAGCCTGTTATATAAATTCACTCAAAAATAAAATTCAGTCTTTATCTTTTCGACTTCCCAGCATGACCACATATTTACCACCTAACAGGCAAATTAAAAAAAGTATCTCATTCATATGCTTTAGCAAAAGTATATAAGCCTCAGGACTATATCAGAATAACAGGAAATACAAACATGACTTCTGTGACCAGAACAGAAAAAGAACTGGTTGATGTCCGTTCTGATGTCATAGTACCAGGAAATAATTTAACTCCATAGAGCTTAAACACCTGTAGGTTACTCAAGACTTTTCATTATTGCTGACTGCATTCAGCACAAACTTCCAAGTGTCCATAGGTCACCTCATTAAAATGTAGAACAGGACTACAGACCTTTGCAAGGTGGATATAGGGGAGACACAGATTTTTTAAGAAAAGTGATCAGTAAGATGGGCAATACAAGTAGCAGCTGAAGAGAACAAGAACACAATTGAAAAAAGGTATGCCACTGGTTTCAGTATTGTGAAGACAATATATATACATTTCTGCTCTATACAAAAGAGTAGAAATTCTTCTGGGTTTGCTTTTTTTTTATAGAACAAAGATACCTTTCTTCTTCCCATCCTATTAAACAATATTCACCACACAGATGCATATAAAGATGGATTTAGGTAATTACATCTTTAGGACGGCTGCTATCCTGTACGCACATATAGTCAACCTATGCTAGGATTTTCCATGAGATACACAGCAATACATATAAAAATTATTAAGGCACTCTATATCTTCACTAAAATATCATTATCACAGTTAATGAAGCAGTCACCTGTTTAGCTTCCTGCCCTGTTGGCCATTTGCGCGCAATGTTGTACAGAGAGCCTCTCTGCCCTACCCTTCTCCAGACAAGACTTCAGTGATCCACTGTGTGAACTTCTGTGCAAGTGTGCTATGCTTGTCATTTTATTCTAACTTGACAAGTCAGACAAACAGAAGGGAGAAAGCTATTGTTATCTTTCTACACAGGAGGTAAACTGGAGCACAGAAATACTAAGTAGCTAATATAAGTGTTAAAAGAAACTTTTGACTGACAAGAGCTAAATACAGACCATGAGACCCTGATACCCTGGCTCACCTGCAGGACTATTCACTCTGCGGGTATCATAAGTTACAAAATGCTTTGATGTGCTGCTCTTGCTAAGGAAATAGCAAACCAACAATAATATACATTGAAAAAAAAATACTCTGGGTTCAGTAGGGTTCAGGGATAAAATAAACTACCCCAGGAGTTCAGATCTGAATCCAATTGAGCTTCTATGCAATGCTATAGGGACCACCAAGAAAAAAAAAAAAATGTTTTTGATATTTAAACAAGTGGCCTTTTCAAGATCTTTATTTTTTGTCTTCTTCCATTACTTTCCAAAAGTGGTATAATGAGATCTCTGATCAAAGTAATTAAGGCTTCTAATTAATAGGGTGAAATCATATTTACATATGGTATCACTCCCAATTTCAATTAATTGCTCTAGACAAGAATATATTCCAACTCTCTTCCAGACAAGCTGCAAAATTCTTCACTAATTAGTATTTTTTTTCAAACATGATATCCTGACAGAAAAAGGGAATTGGTATTATTTCTAGCACCAGAAAACAACCAAAGTTTAAAGGAAACAGTGTGCACATCAGATCTTCCACATCTGTGAGTCCAGCTATCCATAACAATTCTGTCATTTTTCAGACACTTATTGAACTGAGAACATGGATCTGCTCCTGAAAATCACAATGTTTTACCCAGTGATTTAAAACAGAAATTGAATTATTTGTATTTATATAGTTACCTATTTCATCAGACTTACTGATTTTCCATGAGGTCCCTGGAAACATTCTAAAACCATTTAACAACAAAATAGGATCAGCTCTCTGCACCTGTGGACAAGCTGCCTTTACAGGAAGTTGTCTGTTAAGAAGACATATTTTGAGGGCTCATCCTTTCTGCTTTACAAAATGGGCATGTGACATGCAAAGATGAATTTGTCATTAGGTTTTGTTCTGCATATTCAGGCAATCCTGAATTCATGGATGGAATTTCACTGGGAGGCAGACCAATGTAATAAATACCCTTTTCTGGTACTGCTTATTCAAGACTAACAGATTCATTCACATAACTTAGATTCTGCACTTAAAATTAACTGAATTTGATTGAAGCCATTATTTTCTAGATGTGCAGTTTCTCAAAGACAGACATTAACAGTGTTCTGTGATATTTTTTTACTCCTGGTTCATGTTCAGCCCAAGATAAAATTCGCTAGAATCTGTTACTAAGCAATGGTTGTGGAAGACTGCATAGAAGTTAAGGATCTGCCTGCTTTTTAAACCCTCACAAAGCATCCATCCCATCTCTGACAGATGAATATTCTTCAAGAATGTGTGCTTAAGCATGTAACTCCTCCCCAGTTAACAGGCTAAAACTAGTTTTCTTATCTAAGATAATCACCTTAAATTGCACCATAGTCAGTGGTGAGAACAGGATATCACCTAAAATGAGATTAATCTACCATTGCCCCATTTAGGTTAAGGGAAGCTTATGTGGTCAGTTTAGGCTGTGGCCTTTAAATTACATAAGATAAATTTGTACTTGAGACTACATCTGTTCCACTACAGTATCCGTAAACTAGTGCCATCTGGACTGTTTAACTACTACAACAGTCCCTGGCACAGCATTGTCGCCGGGCAAACCTCACTTTCCCAAATAGTTTCTGGAAAGATTGTGGGCTACAATGGGCCAGGAATCATCCTTACCAGAAATTCTGCATGCAGCTTATCTTGTTTTGGACGGTAGAAGATTTTAGTGGCATGGATGTGGCCTGTCTATGCCAACTGGCTCAGGGAACAGGTCCCAGCACAGCTCAGCTCTCTACTATAGCTGTAGCCTCAGCCTACAGGCCAGTTCTAGAAAAGGACTTACATGACCCAACCTGCTGAGTACCACAATGATAACCTCCCTTGGCCTGCTCATGACAACCTTCCTCATGCAGCCCAAGATACTGTTGGCCTTCTTTTACATAAGATCACACTGCTGGCTATTGCTCACCATCTTGTCAATCACAGGCCCCAAGTCCTTCTCTGCAAGCTGGAGACTGTCATTAGAATTACAGCGGAGTTTGGGTTATGGCAGTTAAGAATACAGGGTACATAGGGCACAGTTCCACATATATTTAGGCTATCAGGCACCACTACTCTGCTTCTCATAGAACAAATTGTGCTGATAAGAGTGGATGATGTGGAAGAGTTTGTGCTGCAGTCAATGTTAGTACTTGCCCAGTACAGACCTTTCAGCAGGCAAAGGTATCACACTGCTCAATTTCTCAGCCTCAGTTGTTTGCTGCCTTACTACAAGCTAAGCATCTAGCATGACTAGATGTAGAAATGGGTATGAAAAATTGGCTTTCAACTCTAACAATGAGATGCTTTAAGAGTTCACATACATCCAGGTTTAGGAATTCACATTAAAACAACAAGTTTATGGAATACAACTTTGGACATAGAAATATAACATTCATTTAAATTTTACTGCATATGCAATAGAAATCCCTTGCTTAATATTTCTGTTGGTTTTGTGTTTGCTTTTTTTTTAATCTCATCTCAATATCATCAATAACAATAAATCAATACTTTTAGTAAATAGAACAAATGCACTAAATAAATTTGGAAGTTGACTTCATAATCCGCATGATACTGATGTCTAGTTTTTACAAAAAATAGCCAGTCTACACCCATTAAACTTTAGCTAATATATTACAGAAGTCAAGAAAGAAGTTTTGAAAGCTTGTTCATTAGTTAAAATTTTATTGGTGTCAATATCAGACAGCTTAATGCCTTTTAATTTTTAAATGACTCTCACAAGGGATGAGATCTCCTACCCTTCCTTCAAAGTAAACAGCTTCTCTTTTACCCATCTGCAAATGCACTTCCTAAAATATTGAGGTCAGAACTGCATAATGGCACATCTTGTGCCACTTAGGGACAATGAATTAGAGCAGATGGTTCAAGAGACTGTATTATATCTATGCATCTTTTATTATATTTACTAAGTATTTACTTTCTCCCCAGCTTGTACAGTTCTGTTTCTGCAATGGAAACGTTGAACATGCAAAATTGCTGCTGTAATACAAAAAAGTTCTGCTTATGGAAAGGCTGATCAAGCCTTGCACACAAGATAATAACATGTTCAACATCTTTGTCAGTGACATGGACAGTGGGATTGAGTGTGCCCTCAGCAAGGTTGCTGATGACACCAAGCTGTGTGGTTCGGTTGATATGCTGGAGGGAAAGAATGCCATCCAGAGGGACCTTGACACGCTTGTGAGGTGGGCTGATGCCGACCTCATGAAGTTTAACCATGCCAAGTGCAAGGTCCTACACCTGGGTTGGAGAAATCCCAGGCACAGCTACAGGTTGGGCAGAGAAGAGATTCAGAGCAGCCCTGCAGAGAAGAACTCGGGGGTGTTGGCTGATGAGAAAATGAACATGAGCCAGCAGTGTGAGCTTGCAGCCCAGAAAGCCAACCGTATCCTGGGCTGCATCAAAAGGAGCATGACCAGTAGGTCAAGGGAGGTGATCCTGCCCCTCTACTCTGCTCTCATGAGACCTCACTTGGAGTACTGTGTGCAGTTCTGGTGTCCTCAACATAAAAAGGACATGGAACTGTTGGAACAAGTCCAGAGGAGAGCCACGAGGATTATCAGGGGACTGGAGCACCTCCCATATGAAGATAGGCTGAGAAAGTTGGGGCTGTTGAGCCTGGAGAAGAGAAGGCTGCGTGGAGACCTCATAGCAGCCTTCCAGTATCTGAAGGGGCCGTATAGGGATGCTGGGGAGGGACTCTTCATTAGGGACTGTAGTGATAGGACAAGGGGTAACAGGTTCAAACTTAAACAGGGAAGTTTAGATTGGATATAAGGAGGAAATTCTTTCCTGTTAGGGTGGTGAGGCACTGGAATGGGTTGCCCAGGGAGGTTGTGAATGCTCCATCCCTGGCAGCGTTCAAGGCCAGGTTGGACAGAGCCTTGGGTGACATGGTTTAGTGTGAGGTGTCCCTGCCCATGGGTCCTTTTCAACCCTAACTATTCTATGATTCTGTGTCATAATATTATGCCACATATGTAACAGGACCATTATACTAAGAGCCAAAAAGGACTGCCATGGTTTAACACCAGTTGGCAAATCAGCCCCACCCAGACACTCACTCACTCCTCCCATGGTGGGATGGGAGGGAGAATTGGGAAAGGTATAAGTGAGTAAACTCCTGAGCTGGAATAAATACAGTTTAATAGGTAAAGCAAAAGAAGTGCACGCAAGCAAAGCAAAACACGGAAATAATTCACCACTTCCTGTTGCCACGAACGTGTTCAGCCATCTCCAGGAAAGCAGGGCTTCATCACACCTAACACCATCACTCTGAACATTTCACCCTTCCTTCTTCTTCACTCAGCCTTTTATCACTGGGCATGATGTCCTGTGGTGTGGAATATCCCTTTGGCAAGTTGGCGTCAGCTGTCCCAGCTGTGTCCCCTTCCAACTCCTTGTGCACCCCCAGCCTACTCACTGGTGGGGTGGGGAGCAGAAAAGGCCTTGACTCTGTGTAAGCACTGCTCAGCAGTAACTAAAACATCCCTGTATTATCAACGCTTTCCAGCACAAATCCAGACATAGCGCCCTACCAGCTACTATTAAGAAAATTAATTCTATCCCAGCCAAAACAAGACCATATTATACAACAGTCTAAACAAGGATTAAAATGCAATTTTGATAATGGCCAAGTTCTAGGCATGCAGTTCCATGGTACTTTGGCGCTATCAAGCTCACATACAGTTAATAATTATAAATTCCTGGCACTTACTTTCTTTGAAGTCCAGGCTTTTAAGAAAAAAGACGAGGAAGATGACCACCCTTGCTTTTCTCTTCAACAATTTCTTCTGTCTTCCTTCTTTCTTCTTTTATTTCATACATTCTTGCCAGCCTTTTAGACCTGCTTCACTGCACCTGACAAAGTTGCTCAGAGTGATGCTGTCAACTGAAAAAAAAAAAAAGAGGCTAGGAGGTGGATGCAAATAAATCATATTTGTTTGCATGGCCTGTAAAATGTGAATGACCTTGTTTCCCTTGTCTTACTTGTATAGCTTGAAAATCAGATGTGAAGAAAAGAATGTGGCAATGGGACGGAGGAAAAATATTATAGGTACAGGTGTAACTGATCAAAGACACTGTCTGTTGCTGAAACCAGCTGGCAGTAAGTGCAGAAATACTGTTTAAAGCACTATAGATTCTGAAATAACTATGCAAGTATACAAGTTAGTAGCTGAACAATATTTATGAAGCAGAACAAGAATTCATTCCTAATCATTGCTGCAATAACTAAGGGACACTGGAAGACAACTTAACCCAGTAGAGGGTATAAAAATGTCTCAACATAAGGCGCAGTTTTGATACCAGGGGTAAATAATAAATACCCTCTGTTATCAGAGGATGCAGAACAGGTTATCTGAAGTCACAGAATTTTTAAATCAATTACATTAGAACATCTTTCGTAGGATTTATTTCTTCCCAGATTGTCTGTAAAAGGGGATGTGTTCTGTCCAGCAACAGGAAGCACCACTGCTCTCCGTTCAGCACTTAAACCACAACAACCATCTTTTGCATTTGTTTTACACTGTTTAACTAAAGTAAATGGAAAATATTATCCACCATCTACTATTTTGTTTCAGTGAATTATAAAATGTACAGAAGCACAGGCATAGCAATGATTAATAGTTAGCCTTGTTTCAGTGAACACAGATGTTGGTATGATGAAATAGAATAATATCAATGCCACCTGGGTAGGTTTCCTTACATCATTAAGCCTGGTGGAGGAGTGGGATGTTATTAACACTTCAGAGGAGGAACTATATTTCTTTATTGGTAGTAGAGGCAACAAATTTCAGGATTTATTTACCAGCATATGTAAAACTAGCTGTTTATCTCATATTCTTGGTGTTTCACACTGAAGTTTAATTATTATGTACCATGCCCTTTTCGCTGGGATTCAGTAACCTTCTCCTTTATTTTAAGGTGAATATTATGAGGCATTTGACTGCAACAAGCTTACAACTGATAAAGCTAGTCTTTTTGTCTGTGGCTCTTCACATCATGACTCAGTGGCACAACAGACTTTATCCTATCTTTATTGGCATTGTCCTATGCTCCCTTTCATTTTCAAAAACAGAGGCTTTGGCCAGCAACTAATCCCTCTACTGCCTTTGGGAAGCATGTAATACAGATGTAGTTTTTTCATTTGTGTTGTGTTTTGAGCGCTAGTAATTAGCCAGCTATGCATCAGTTTAAGATTTATGTATTCACTTTAATATGGTGCTAATCTAATTTTAATGTTGTGTGAGTGTCTAGGAGAAGTACAGGTTTGTATCACCATATCCAGTCCTCATTCCATTTGTCTGGTGGGCACATTGCTCATGAGAGACTTGTTTTGTAAATTAAGTCAAGAAAAACAAATACTTATTTAGGAAGGAAGGAAGGAAGGACAAGAAACAGTGCTAATATCTAAACAAAATTGGAAAGTATAAATTAAAATTTTGAAAGAAAAATTCTGTTTATCTGTAGAAAAATAATGGTAGTCCATCATTTGCCCAACCGCAACTGGAACTTGGAGCATCTGGCACATATCTGTAATCTGATCTAGAAAATTAGAACTGAAGACATCCACTGTAATGAAATTCTATTGTCAAATATCTATTTGGCACTGTCTATAAACAGTTATATGTATGGTTTTGTATTTATATATAATATGTTGTCGTGGTTTAAACCCAGTCAGGTAACTTGTTCACTCACTCCCAGTGAGTGGTGCCGAGCTGACAACAATCAAGGTCCGTGTTCGTCTCCCCCCCCTCCCTGCACCGGGGCTCTCCCCTTCCCCGCTCCCGGAGGAACGGGGAGGAGGATCGAGAAAGTGCAACTCCTACGGGTTGAGACAAGAACAGTCCAGCAACAAATCACCACCGCTACTATCAGCTAAAACAATGATAAGGAAAATAACAAGGGAAGAGAATATGATACCACCGGCCAAGAAAACGAGTTCCACCCGGAAGCTGCTGTCCTTCCGGGTAACTCCCAGTTACCCCCCACCCCGGGCATGACGTGCTGTGGTATGGAATACCTCCCCGGCTAGCCCGGGTCAGGCGCCCCATCTCTGCTTCCTCACAGCTTCCCCTCTTCCCTGGCAGAGCATGAGCCTCACAGAGTCCTTGGTCAGGGTAAACATCACTTAGCAACAACCGACAACATCGGCTTCACCAACACTGTTCTCAAAACTAGAAGTCAAAACACAGCACTGCACCAGTTAACACAAAGGAAAAAACATGACTGCTACTGCTGAACCCAGGACATATGTATAACTAAAAATATGTAGTATCCCTTTCAAAAGTATTGGTCTACAATGTTGTCTGTAGAAACACACATCTGACGCATAGGTATTTTTGACATTTTTATTTTTCTTCCTCAGATTCTTCAGAGGGAAAGAACAGAGCAGCTCTTTCAGATGTTTTGAGCCATTTCCTATCGTCAATTTCAAACCAGATATGTTATTTACCCATTTTCTAAGAAGCTTTTACAACCTTGTCTCCCTTAATAAAGTTAAACAAAAGGCATTACTAGAGTCAACTGGAAAGACTGAGCAGTGCGGATGACATCTGGTCACTGTCTAATTTTCATGCAGCTGTAGCAGAGAATTTTCTGTCAACTGACATATTCTTTCTGTTAAGTTTCAGCAGAAAGCTAGCAGAAGGAAGGTGGGAGATGAAAAGTGGGGAACAGCCAAACATAAATAGAGGAAAACCAGTTCCAGTCCTCAAGATTCAAAAAAGTAAAAGCCTTTCTATCCAGACTTAAAACACAAAATTGAAACAGGGACCTTACTCATTCCTCTTATGGAACACAAAAATTTGCTCTTCTGTAATTGCCTTTAAAAAAAACCTGTGCCATCTTGTCAGTTTGGGAAAATAAATTGCTATGGATCATTCAGCCCTCTTCCTTTTTTATAGTTTGTTCTTTTATTTTTTCACCTATGACTGCAAACTTCAAGTGATGTGAAATACATGACTCTGAAAGTAACACGGGATAATATTTTTGGTGATTGGCTTAAGAAAGAAAATAAAATAGGAGCACTGAGAGTCAAGGCCAGCTCCCTGTTCCAGTGGACTGCTCTTCTCCGTAGTACAAGCAGCATTTCTACAAGCTTTATTTCTTTTTCAAGAGAGTACAAAGGGTCAGCAGAAACCAGTATGTAATGTTAAGTTGCCTTTCAAAACCTCAAGCTTCCTAAAGATTCATCATTTGTGTGGAAAATTTAGTTCCCTCTAGCAACATTATACATCACCGGCTAAGACAGCAGCAAACTGCCAAAGGTACTGAACAAATGCAGCATTAAGGATGCTGTATATTTACACCTTTCACTATGGGGAAAATCAATGCTGACTACTCTTCTTTCAGAGGCCAGAAATTCCTCTTAAAATGCTTTTAGTGCAGGTCTCCAAAGACTGCACAATTACTTATATCTTTTGTACATTTGAGAGTGATGGATATTCCTATTAGTGGGGCAGGAGAGGAAGCAATGCTGTATTTTCTAGGGTAACTGGCAAGTGTACTGATTGCTTCTGACCACCTGAGGAGATACAAGACTGGATTTGTGACACTATTTAGTAACAAGCAAAAAGATATGACTATGAATTGCCAGAAAAACAAAGGCTTTAACTCTCCACACACACAAATGCACTCACCTCCCATAGTGCAGCTGTAGAGCTCAGGGAAAAAGAGATTATGATGATGAGTACAGGAGGTGGGAGTCCTCAGGCTGATCCTGACTCATATTCCTGCAGTATGAGCATTAGTTGAATAACAGCAAAGCTGGACTTCGATGTCAGGGAGTTCAGCTTCATGGGCATATCGATGGAGCCATGACGACCCCTCCAGCTTCAGGGTTCCTGAACCAGCTTCTCTCCTCCTTCCACATAAAAGCACTAGGACTGGAGGTATGAGTTAAAATGAGAAAACATCCCATCATCATTCCTTGCATGCCCAAGCATATATTCATGGACTTGCCGTTTGTATCCCACCTTGGTACCTGAGTAGCTCAAACTAATCCATAATTTTGAGATAGAGAAGACTCCCCGTGACTGGTTCAAATGATTGCACATTTCAGCTGCTTATTTGTTCTCTTGTGATTTCTAACCAACATTTATCTTGATATCCCTTTGGCAATCCTGCTCTTTCTATCCAGTATGATTTTATGCAGGCTTGTATATGCATATGGTATTCTACATCTGATGTCTGATGATTAACCATGCTTTCATTTGCATTTTACTTGTTTCAGGACAATGTGTGAATTTCTATTTTGTCCAAATAAGATTATGAGATTGTGCAGTACCAGAGATACAATGTAGTTATATTAATGATGTGTGTGCTGGGAGTGGGGAGGGTATTAAGCTAATTCTCCCTACAGAGAAGATATCATAATCGTGAAGCTTCTTGTTGATGCCTGAACTTTTTTCTTGCCTCCCTTTGTGAGACTAGAGGGAGCAAAAGGCAAATTCACAGCCATGAAACGTTTATTATTCTCTTGCAATTTCTGGTTGCAATTGGCAAATATACAAGTGAAAATAACACTATTTTGGCATTCCACTGGAGAATTAAACAATTAGAAAGGCCTTTTACTGTACCTAGAGAAATTCTGACTCTTCTGGGAAACAGGAAAGAATGGAGGAAACAGTATAAAGAAATACATATTATGTGTACATATATTTATATTGTGTATGTATTTTATGTACATTTTTTAAAAGCAGGCAAATTTTTTGGTTCTGATTTAGATCCTAGTCCTTTCTGTTTCAGTAAGGCAGGGAGATGTCAGTAATATTGCATATTAATATCACAGAATTTATCAGAAAATAGTCTGGTTTATGTAGATACTGTTGTTTTCCATGAGAACAAGTACCTATTTTTTCTGTTAATAAATGCTAGTTCTCAGATCATTATCCCCATCTCTTCTTAACTATTGAGACTTGGATCAATCCTGCTAATTGCCCATGTTCATGCTCCTCATAAAAGGCAAATCCAATGTTGTCAGATGTTCCTGTGATTTTGATGGCTCTCGTTTCTTCTCCCATTCACTCACGCTCAGCTATGAAGGATGCAGATGACCTTAGCAGATACAGATACCTCCTCAGTGGCATCAATTATTGAGCTGTTGTGCTCCCTGAAGTTGCATCTGATTTTTTGCAGATTGACAAGGAGAGTCTTGGCTTGCTTTAGCCTCTTGATTCCTTGGTCATAAATCTGAGCACTCAAGGCATCATGAGCCTCTACCTCATTACTGGAGATATATGGTACTGACACCTGTAAGAACATATATTCACCTAATACGGCTCAGCACACACAGAATTCCCCAGATGCAAGAAGTAATCTGCAGAAGTTTCCAGTAACTGGTTACAGCTGTCTTTTCTCTCCTCCCTGTCTGCAGCATGTAATATAAGTTTATTTATATTCCAGGAAAATAAAGATTATGAAAATAACTCATCTAGAAGAAACCTTTTTTCTTTTTCTTTTCTTTTTCTTTTTATTTAAAGGGTGTTGCAAAGCTCCTTCTGCCTGGAAATCGCCATAATGTTGCTGTGTGTGCATATTATTTACAGCAGATTTGTCACAAGAAGTAAAAAGCTTATATTGCTCTATAAAGTACATAAGTACATCCTAAGACACCCAGTGATATTTGTCACAAATATGTGCTGTCAAGAAAGGCATCTCAACACAAAGGAACAGGAGCAGTTGTGCTAAATCTTTTGTGGTACAGGTACATCCTGTCATTCATTATGGAGAAATAGAACTGCATAAAAGTTCAACTCTAGCAGGCAGTGATGAACTGTCAGGACTGGAGACAGTCTGAATGAATGAAGTCCTGCTTGTTTTGTGAGTTACTTCTGTGTGTGCTGTTAGTTTGGCTGAACAAATCTGACAAAGATTGATGACTTACTGGCTGTGGAGCCCCTCTGAAACATTGTTCTGTCTCTTTCAGGAGGAAGCTTACAATCAAGCAAATTGCTCCATGTATTTAGCAAGGTGCAGCATGCTTTACTGATATCTGATGTACAACTGAATGTTTCTCCAGGTCCATTCCTTCAATGCCTTATTTCAGAATTACTTAATTTTATTTGCTGTTTAAAGTCCAAAAGAAGATTAAAGAAACGTAAAGACTGTTCTTTAAGCATACACTCATTTTAAAAGTGAGAGCAATTTCCTTTGCCTTCAATGGCACAATTCACATATCTAATGTTATACGCACTCTTCCTCATCCGGACCTTTTCGTGCGCGTTCAATTTTCACTGAAGCTAGTGTGAACTTTTACATTAAATTTGATAAAGCTTTGGATAAAGCCTTACATATTCATACAAGGAAATTAAAGTCTACTAATTGCAAAGCTTTCAAAGCAGAAGAGAGGTTCATAGTTCTTGTATAGTGGATCTACTTTGAGTTAATTATCAGTCTCAGCAAATTTATGTTAAAAGCTTGGTACAAATAATGAGTCAAATAATAGGATTTTTACCTCAGAAAGAGTGTGGAATTAAGCCCAAATTTAGATCCTCTGTCTCTGGAAGACAGTATTTAAACATGTGTCTCAAACTGCCTGAAAAGCTGAAGAAACAGTCTCATTTGTGAAATCTGAAAAGAGATGAAAGGTCTTTAGGCTTTGATTGACAGTACACTAGTCAGTTCATCTTATATTAGTTTTGCTGAGTTAGAAAACTCACATCTTTTAACTTGATTCTATTATCAGTGCAATACTACAGGGCAGTCATCTTTGATACTGACATTAAAAAATGACGTGATGAAATATGCACTGAACATTGTGATCGTGAATCTTTTTTTATAAAGGCATTTTTGTTTTATTAAACAAACCGACCATAATTCAGATACCTGCATGTAAAAAAAAAAAAAAAAACCAAATACCAAAAAACCACAAATTTTCAAATGATGGCAGATAACTAAACAAATTAACTCAATATTATAAGCTTTTAGACCAAATTTTGGTTAAAGAGAAATTGGAAAACATTACTTTTGGTTCCAGTATGTATTTTGCAGCCTAAACTCAGCTTATGTTACACATAAAAATTGCTCTTAATTTATTGAGAGTTTATTTTACTTGTAAAGAATTCATACAAGGACCTTTCCGTATATCTCCCATGAAAACAAATTTTCTCTTTTGGGTAAAATTAACACTTCCTTTCAAGTTTCAAAATATTAAAAAAGTTATTTTCATAGATGAGAATTCACAAAGTAACCGTAAAGTAATGGAGTTATTTTTATTTAGAATATATGGTCACTGCTTTTCTAGTTTGACATTTAACTTATACCATCTTGGGAAAATCTTACTTATTTATCTAAGCTGTACAGCAACTTGAAATCTCTTAAAATGTTGTCTTGTAGTATTGTGTCTTGCAGCATTCAGTCTGTGTACTGCCTGAGGAAGCTAGAATTAGATATACTATCACTGTATAAAATAAGGTTACTACAATATATTTTACAATGCTTTTTTCCTCAAAACCAAGTAGTAATAAGTATTTGTTTTCTTTAGATATATAATGATAAGTTCATTAACATTTTCTTTATCACATAGTTTACTCCTGGAGGCTACATTTTTTTTAATCAAGATAATTTTTATTAACAATATAGTTGTGAAATCGTATTTGCAAATATTTTTAGCATATTTCTGTTTGACTTCAAGAATTGTAAAGTAATGAGAATCTAATTATATTGATTCATTTAAATCCATTTATTTGGACCCAGTTAACTGCTTGAACACAGAAACATACAGAAAATATTGAGATAAATAAACAGTAATAAAACAAAAGTAGTCTGACAAGGAAACTTGATAAAGATATATATTGTAACAGTGGAGTTGCCTGTACCTTGAAGAAGGCCTTGTATAAAGGACATAATTTCCACTTGTTTGAAGAGACATAATAGCAAAACCTACTAATTCATGAAAAAGCACATATTTATTAATGTTATATTAGATACATAACAAGGAGACAGTAAGTGGTTGAAATAAGCAAGCCAGTCCTATGCAAAGGAAGCCAGCAAAATATTCTCTAGAGGAAGGCAAACAATCTCAGGCAATCCATAGTAAAAAAAATACTCTATGGTGATTTGAACTTTCCAAGTAAGACCCAGTTATTCTGGCTTCACAACACACTAGGAAACAGAACAGCAAGAAAACGAATGAGTTTAATTCATTTTGGTATTATTTGCTGAATAGACAGTTGGTTTCAGTCACGAAGGAACAATTTCATGAATATTGCAGCTGTGAAATTTTAATATTTAGGCAGTGGTTGTGAAATGTAGGCACTTGCTCTATAAGCTTCTAATGTTTTGTCTCAACAATTTTAGACATACTCATGCCTTTCTTTCTTAAAATTAACAGTAAAGAATGAAAAATAATATTTAATGTTGATAGGAAGTCTGACAGGTTTTTATGAATTCTTATGCAGGTTTGTTTATACAGTCAAACAGAGTGTTTTGGATCAGATTAACTGCATTTACTCCATAACTTTTTTAATGACATGCAATAAAAGCAGACAAATGACTACAAGCTGAAGAGGCACCAATATGAAATTGTGTGAATCATTTCCCATAAAATGTTGCATCATCTGGTCAATAGTTTTTGCCTTTTTTCTGCCATTTTGAAACTTCTGACAGTCCAACCATGTTCATCCCACAAAAAGATTGTTTATCACTGATCAATCTTCTTTTTTATTCTAAAAAAGGCATGATTACATATTAAAGAGTGCCAAACGGATCTCAAACCTCCTTGGGGTTAACTTACATACGTGATCTATTACATGCGGCAGTACACTTAGGTCCCACCAGAGTAACAAAGATGCGACATTTCATAAATTCCTGCTCCCAATTAGATATTTTCCTGTACTCACAAATTAATTTTCCCTTAATGAGCAAGAGATGGATTGGAGAGGAAACACTTACTAGATACATTCCTTGAGTTTTTGATTTGATGCCTTTTGAACTACATTTAGAAAATCTAAGGAAAAGTCTAAACTTAATGCTATAATTAATGTCTTCAGAAATAACCTGCCTTATATGAGATAACCTTAACAATTTTGAAAAAAGCAAGATAAAAGTTATAAGCCTAAAATCTACAGTGCTGTTGTCAGGGTCCGATTGGAAAAAAAACCCACTGCTGGACCCTGTCTCAGTTCGTGATCTCAAGAGTGAAATTAAAATACAAACGAGGTCAAGTACCATAATCAAACAACTTATTTATTACAAGTTACAAAAAGACAGCTATTATGAAAATAGGAATGATTGTAATAAAGGGGACAGTGATAGGACA
This sequence comes from Pezoporus wallicus, assembly GCF_028554395.1. Taxonomy (NCBI): domain Eukaryota; kingdom Metazoa; phylum Chordata; class Aves; order Psittaciformes; family Psittacidae; genus Pezoporus; species Pezoporus wallicus. The sequence goes on from NW_026642654.1 coordinate 2,219,706, forward strand.
GATTGGAAAAAAGGTAGAAAAGGAAGAAAAAATTCAGGGTGCGGAGAATGAGAGAGAGAGAGAGTCACCACCATGGATCCAGTGGTGTCCCAGGGATCTGTTGTCATTGTCATTGGTGGTGGGAGTTCTTCAGGTTTCATAGTCTTGTAGTATCAGAGCAGAGCATCCCCCACGAGTCCATCAGCGATGGCTGTCCTCGTGGAGGCGTCCTTCTGGAGTCCCTTTGAAGGTACCCCATGGAGTGTGTCTTGTGGAGTTGCCCTCATGGTGATGTCTCATGGAGGGTGTCCCTCAGGGTCAGTTTCCCTGGTCTTGAGCCATCTCTTTGACACAAATGTGTCTGCAGCAATTCTTGGGATAATAGCTCACACCAATCCTCAAAGTAATGGAGGGAAGAGTCTTATCTTAGCTCTTTCCCACTCATCCCTCAGGCGATGGATATTGGAGTCTTAGCTCCTCCCACCCATCTCTGAGACAAAAAATAGGTAGATTTCAATCTCAGCTTCTCAAACCGATCTTAGAGACAATGGACAGTGGAGTCTGATTTCAGATCAGTCGCTCACAGTTGCTCCAACAAAATGTTGCCTTATCTATTTTAAGTATTTCCCTTTTTACTCTTCGATAAGAATATTTAAACATCAGAGAATTAAAGACTAATAATACAGCCTAGTTTAGGTAGTAATCTACTTCACTACAAGGTTATTTTTGAGACTCTTACGCAGACACCCATTTAGTCTTATGCCACATTTACTTCAAGACACTAGATTATTGAACAAAAAGAAATGTATGCAATTTCTTCACAAGCTTCACAATTTGGGTGTCACATTAGACACATGGTGTCATTTTAGTCTGTCATACACTAGTCTTCCTTTACACTTGTGTATAAAAAGATATGTAAGAGGTTGTGTATTTGAAAAAGACATAAATGTCAGGAAAAAATCAACTAACTGTTCTCAGAGAACATCAGTGCAATGCAAGAGCAATCAGTGATCAAACCCCTTACATGCCCCATTTTGCCCTTCAGAGCAAGCAGAGGGTCCATAGAGCTCCTTTGTCACTGGCCTATTCTTCAGTGAATGTTCATTGTCGAAAGCAGCACAGACTAAAAATGCCCTTGTATTTCTTATGACAACAGTGACAGATTTCCTGAATGTTACACCTCAGATAGACAGCTGTCTAAACACAGTGTAAGAACTTGAAGAGTGTAACGGTTTCAATTTGAGGTGCCACCTTTAATAAGCTATTTAGGATGCAAGAGATATTAATCAGAAAAATGGGATGCTTTAAACACTAATCAATTATTTGAAGTATTATCATAGTGGAAACAATAAATATGTAAACCTTACACAGAAATTTACTTGTTTTTTTTTATTTCAGTAGTTTGGCTATAATCTCAGAATAGCAACATGCTAAAATAAATTTGATCTGATGATAAGCATCCTCTGTGATGTAGGTGCTTATAGGCAGGTTTTCGATATTCTGGTTTCACAGGGCAGCTCAAAAAAGCTGCATGTCAGGAGAGCTGTGATAAATTTACACCTAACCATGTAATTCCATATGCATTTTATTAGGCTTACAAGACATTGATGAAGTGTCTTGAGTAGTGAACCACATAGTGTTATAATTATCTTGATCCTTCTCAGTCTTCTGCTGCTTGGAGTAATCTACAAGGCCATTGCAGTTGGTTTGCCTTCTAAAAAAGACTGAAGACTTTCACAAATGTGCTCACAAAGCTGTAAAGGAGTCAGGCTGACAGAAAAGGAGTAAAGAAGAATAAGCCTACTGAGTCTGCAAAAGATGAATGTGATAATCAAAAGGTGCATAGTTACATGAAGTGAGTGATGTACAGTGGCCATTTTTAACAGCGGATATCATAATTAGATCATATGCTTCAGGAGAGAAAATCATGGTATGGGCAAGAAAAAAGACAAATAAGCCTATAAATTCATTAGGCTAATATTAGAGACAAAAAGTGTGAAAACAGAAGAAAAAAAATAGAAGGATTCTCAAAAACACAACTCAGGAATGTGAAAAATAATAGGGCCACAAAGATGATCAGCTGGCTGTGTTCAGCCTGGAGAAAAGAAGGCTCTGCGAAGACCTTAGAGCAATTTCCAGTACCTAAAGAAGCCCACAGGAAAGCTAGAGAGAGACTTTTTACAAGGGCGTGTACAAATAGAAAAAGGGGAAATGGCTTTAAAATGACAGAGGGGAGAGTTAGATTAGATATTTGAAAGAAATTTTTTCCTGTGGGGCTGGTGAGGCATTGGAATATGTTGTCAAGCGAAGTTGTTGATGGAAGTGTTCAGAGTCAGTTTGGACAGGGCTTTGAGCAACCTGTTCCCCCATCCCACTCAGCAGGTGTGGAGGGAGGTGATCTTTTACAATACTCTGCACAACTCGCATTAGAAACCACAGGCTCTGCAGATATTAAAAAATAAAATAACAATTTTATTGTGAGCTTCACTAATACTGCATTGGGAGGAACAAAAGTCTTGGCAGGTTCTTATCCTCATAAAAGACACAAAAGAAAAAAGAAAAAGGAGAAAAGAAAGAAAAAAAAGAAGGAAAGAAAAAGAAATAGGCTCACCACCCCGTGGATCCAACGGCATCTTGTTGGTCAGCTACAGCCCTTTAAATTCTTCTGATCCTTTCAGTGACTCTACTGTAGTCCAAGGTGGAGGGATGCACCAGGTGGCTGAACGACCATTTCCCTTTTCATAGTCTCAGGCTTTCCTGGCACCCTCACACAGGTGAGACTCGTTCTCAGGCGTATCAGGTAAACCCCAGGCCCAGATCATGTGCCCTGACCGGAGTCGAGCTCGCTGTGCCGCTGTCTCAGGGTAGTTTGTTGTTGCCAGGCAGTTGATGTTCGCAGCCTCAGGGCAGATAACACGGGAAAAGATGCCCCATCTTGGTGGAGCCGATCCCTGCTCTGCCCCCGGCCGTTTGCCCAAGCGGTAAGGAGCTGTCGTTTACTTCTTTCTGTAGAGTTGTTTTGAGATAAACACAAATAGGGTCTCTTGACTATCACACCTGGTATAGTGGAAGGTGTCCCTGCCCGTGGCAGTGGGGATGGAACTAGATGAGCTTTAAGGTCCTTTTCAACTCAAACCATTTCATCATTCTATGAATCTGTGATTCTATGATTAAATAAACCAAAAAAAAAAAGCCCCAAACAAACAAAACAAAGACCATACCTATTAGAAAACAGAAACCAAAAGACATGCTGAAGAATTTGTTTCTAGCTATGGTGTTTAATGCAGAAAAGTTTGCTGGAAGAGGTATTAGATTGTACAAATTACAAGAACTGGTATAACTGAAAAAAGTTCACAAGCTATTAGATTGTATAAGAAGTATAAGAATGTTGGATGTGATCATACTTTTGGAAATTCATCCTATGCCCCAGGATTCAGGAACAAAAAAAAAGCAAAAAAAGAATGAGGCCCACTTCCATATAGACAACTCTCACAATGTCACGGCACAGTTCAAACCCCAATCTCAGAATTAAAGGCTTTATCCAGCCCAAGGTGAAGTTTCATCTTGACATAGTTTGCTGTCAAATACGGAATAGGAACTGCTGAAGCATGAAAACTGACATTTAATCCTTTATTGTAAATGGTTCTTGCCTGCAAGCCGTCTACAAAGGAGTTGTGAAGCAGAAACATGATAAAGGAAGGATCAGTTTGTCTTCCAAATTTACAAGCCAAATCAACAGACCGAAGAGACAGATACGAAAATTAGGCAATATACCTAGCTGTTTATTTATCATTACATACCATAACCTATCATGACATACCTCTGAAGACAGGTCATTTGGATGTTCACATCCCCAAAAATCACACCACTGAAGAACATTGAAACAATGTACAGATGGAAGCGGCTGAAGGGATCTGGACTGGAAACAAGGCTGTTATTTGTAGCGCAGTGGGCCAAAAAAACATTGGGACACATAGGAAGAGATGCAGCATACCAATGGGCACATGAACTATGTATAGACCTGACCATGGAGGCCATTACACAGCTCATCCATGAATATGAAACATGTGCCACAATCAAACAAACAACACAGTAAAGTATCCCTTGATTAGAGAGAGACTGGGCTTTTGATACAGAGAGAGCATGAAAGACTGAAAAGTCTTTGATTAGAGTAAGCGCTACTTAGCAACAACTAGAACATGGGTGTGTTTGCAGTATTATTCTCAGCCTAAAGCCAATCCACCACACTGTACCAGCTACTAGGAAGAAAATTAACTGTCCCAGCCAGAATCAAGACAGATGGGGAACTCTTGTGTTTGCGTCAGGGGAATTTAACTTTGGAGGAAAAATAATCTGTGATATGAGTTGAATGTTGTAGGAAATAATGTTGCAGGAACAACCTGAACCAATGCAGAATGAGTTTTCCAATGAACTGGGCAAGTGAACTCAAATCAAGCCCATGTTGTCACCCAACACTTGAAAATGTTGCTTCCTCTGTGCTGACCGCTCATCTTGACAGATGGGGCCGAAGTGATAGCCTGCTTTTACAAATACTCAGGGGAGAGGTGGAAATCCATGGAATGGGAGAATAATATCTATCTGTTAAAGGACAAGGGTAATAAGAATGTATAAATCTATATGTTGGAAACAAAGAATGTTTAAGTATGTAGTAAAAGTTGTAAATGTTGGTAAGAAGGGGCTTCAGTTATGAGAAATAGGTACAGTGGGATGTATCCCATTACGTATTTCTCATTCACCACACAATGGGCTGCACAAAGGACTGTTTCCCTGACCGGGAATCGAACCCGGGCCGCGGCGGTGAGAGCGCCGAATCCTGACCACTAGACCACCAGGGAATATGAAGATTTGATTAAAATAGATTAGATTACTGGGCTATCAATCTCTTAGGAAGAGATTGATCTCACCTAAAGCAGAATCAAGCTAAGTCTTGGGGCTTTTTTGAGATATCAGTCCTTCATACTGAATCTGTATGGATCTAGAGGAGCTGTCTTCTTTGGAGTGTTTCATCTGTCATAACTCAAGTGCTAAGCTTCTGAGAGGAACCTTTTCAATCTCTCTTAGCCTTTAGAAATATATCTACGTATGTATATGCTCATGACAAGTCAGAAGCCATGCGGAACTCTTGATTCTCTTTTCACATTTGTGACAAGGAACAGTCAGAGACATTATTCTCCTCCCTGTTGAATTTTAAGAAGTATTATGACTGTGAAGATTGTAAAAAAATAGATAACCACTGATTTCCTTCCCTTCTATCAGTCAATATCTCACTTCCAGAATGAGTTTTACCAGTCATTAAATATATTTTTTCAAATGAAACAATTTGTCTATTTCTTGTATGCTGATAAAAGAAAATTAGAGACACTTTACCCACACTAACACTAACATCCTACATATTTTTTTGAGATGTGTTTTGGCAATTTAGTTTTAGTTTAATAAATGTGTAACCATTCATATAATACAAAGGTCACCGATATATATCACTCATGCACCAAGTTATTTAAGATTTTTCTCACTTTTCTACATTATGCCATAGATTAAAACCTTTTTTTGGCTTGAGAAACTGCTTCTGAACACAGGAATTGCTTGTTCATATTTTTTTCAGCAGAATTCTACCAAGCATTGGGCTGTGAGAGGGAAAAAAAGGCTAAAATGATTACAGACTAAAACTCAAGATATGTCAGGCACTGATGTGTGAAGAATTAAAAACTAGTTTAATTTTGGAAAAAAAGCTAATACTCTTAGGAAAACACCATCTACTCAATTTCCTGTGCATCCGTTTTATAAAACCACAGGCATACTTCCAAGATATGCAAACAAGTATGTAGTTCATTGTTTCCTTTGAATTTTTTTACTAACTAGTATGAGAATTTAAATGAGTTATTTGTCTTTAATTCTTCAGTTTTAGATATGTAAATACTGTTTAGAATAATTTTCATTAAAGAATAGCTAAGCATGTTGGAATCAATCAATTCTACTAGTATAACAAAAGAAAAAATAATTTATAGCCGGAAAGATACTGTGAAGAGCTCAGTAGTGAATAATGTTGCACTGACATGGGGAGGGAAATGGTGCTAAATGGCTTCTCCAGCATTTAATTTTTGTGACATAAGAACACTAAACAAAGTTAAACTATGTGATTGATCTATTGACAAAAGAAAACTTTGGGCAGACATAAGAAAAGAGATTAATACTGTGAAATAGTGACTACTGCAAAACCTCACTAATTTACATAATCTGTAAGGGGAGAGGCATCTAAGATCAGAGCCCACAGACCAGCACTGGGAATAAGGAGTTATCTCAACAGTGTTCAGTAAATGCTAGGTTTTAAGTATTTTTAGTGCTGCAAGAGGAAGCAGTAGTTAGTGATCTTTCAGAAATATGTGATGGGGGTTTGATTCCCAGTAGACTCAAGACAGGAAGGAGGCAGGATCTCTGACATTCTTTTATTTATTGAGTATATTGGACCAAATAGGCTACCTTCACTCCAGTCGTGTGCAGCCTGTTAGCCATGATACTTCGAGAACGTTTCTGCACTGAGTCTGTCAGCAGATCTGGGCAGAAAAAATACTCATGTTTATAATTTCGAAGAGGTAGGCATGAAGCTGATTTGCACCATCAAAAACAAGGTGCTTATGTGACTTCCGTCTAGTATTTTAGAAACTGGAAACCTGCTCCTGCTTCTAGATTTTCATGGTAGCTAAAAAGGATTTTGCAAATCTAAAATGGCAGCTGAAAGACTTGAGATAACTTTGTGAATCTAGTTTCACAAACAGTATATTTGATGGTGAACCCTAACTATATTCAATTCCACTACTTGTACACAATCCAAGACATATAAATGGATGCAGTGTGACCAGACCACTTAACAGAAAGTCCTGTAGGAAGAACTCGCTGCATTACTCACTGTAATTGGTGAAGGATTCAGTACAGAAAATGAAGAGCTAAATGAATCCCTCCACACATCACTGTCTACAGATGGTAACCATTGCAGTCAAGAGAGATCTAAGGCTTCATTCTGTTGTCCACAAATGAGTATTTAGTGGAATTTGAGATACCCTAAAGCATACTATCTGTCAGTTGCTGACCCAAAGCAGTGTCCTGTACTAGATCCACCATTTTCAAAAGAATGCCTTGTTTGTTCTAGGGCATGTTATGCAGAATTAAGTGCCTATATGTGGGCAATTGAAACAAATACATAGGTATTTACTCTAAGGTCAACTTCTAGCAGAGTTCAAAGTTACACTGATTATAGTAATTATATATGCATTAACTCCATGGGGATTTAGATATGTGGCATACCTACGGGTACCTACACATACAAAACTAAATTTAGATATTTTAATTTTGAACTGAAGTCTGTCATTGAAGTCTGATGCTGAACATAAGTGTAAAGAGTATCATTTAAGTATCACCTTGTGGAGAAAAAAAATTTTTTGTAAGAATGTTGGTATCAACTCTTTTTGCTGGGTGTTTTTGTTTTCCTAAGCCTCTAAATACTGTGCCCATCAAGTGAAACCACAAAAGTTGTATGAGACAAAAATATTATATATGAAATTCAAAAGATGCATCTATGAAAACAATGGAATAATTTTTAAAATTCCTGTGTTCATTTATATCTGATGTAGGAATAAAAAGGAATACTTAATGAAGTGATGATTCAGCTAAATTTATTTGACTTTGTTTATGTCAGCATAAATTCTACAGAGCTTTTTATTGACCTAAGTGCATGTGAACATACCAGTTATTCACTGGTGATCACACTGCAGTCTTTTTTCTATCTCTGAATCCTGAATCACTGCATAAAGTAAAAAAACATGTGCTGAAGGGTTTTTGAATTAATGGCCTCTTAAAAATAAGTTGACTGAATTGTCAGGCTTGCAAGATAAAATAAGACTGCTTTTCCACTCTAACCAAAGTTTGCTGTTATTGCATAATTAGTGTGCAAGGGAAAGAGAGCTTCAAGATGGTGTACATTGGCCATGAGAAGAGTGGTTTGATATATGGCAGTCATTTGTGCTGCTATCTGCTGCTTGACTCCCTGAATTTATACATTTTTTCACCTTTTAGATGTTGAACTTGTGCAGTCACAGACTCGTATTTGTACTGTACTTCAGCAGACTTCTGAAAAATTTTAGAAGAGGCACAAACAATTTATTTATTTTTTTTTTTAAGGAATTAATTTCCATTTGGCTGCCCCATCCCTGGAAGTGTTCAAGGCCAGGCTGGATGGGGCTTTGAGCAATCTGGTCCAAGGAAAGGGGCATTGGAACTTGATGATCTTTAAGGTCCCTTCCAACCCAAACTATTCTATCATTCTATGATGACAGATAAGGCTACCTGTTTTTACTAAGTTATGTGATTAGAAAGCTAATAACAGTGAAAACAAACACTCAGCAAGCATCCAAGGAATTATGGCAGACCATGGCACCCAACAAATAACTTGATCAGTGAATATGGAGCATACCAAGAAAAACAATTTTATCACTGCCCCTAGTCCCACCTGCCAAGATGTTTCAAGGAAAGATATTCTCTTCCTGGAATGCCACACAAAGTAATTGGGATTATTTTTCAAAGGGTAAAGGTCTGATTTTGGGATGCAGGCAGAAAAGGCTTAGCAGAGGGAATTTAAAGACAGTATAAAACCACAGGGTGTCTTCAGGGAACTGGAAGAGTGTGCAAAACATTTAGGGAAGGATCAAAAGTGAGGGGAGAGAGGCATCAAGTTGGGTCAGGGAAAAAAAGGGCAAGTAGCCAAAAGCCTGTCAAACCTTGTAGCTGATTACCACAGCTTGTCATAAAATCTTATTAAATCTATTCTATCTGCTTTCTGCATCGGTCACTGCCTGAGCCTGTGTATGCAAACTACTCATGAAATTAAGTTTGGACCAGCCGGTGAGTAGGAAGAGAACATGCAAAGCCTCAGTCTGTGTGTGGGAATGGGCCACAGATATTGGATGGATCATATATCTGTGTTAGTATTCAAGGAACCCACAGATGGGTGCTTTTGAATCAAGAGTAAGAGCGTGCATATATCCTGACTCCAATCCCAAACCACCCTGGTAGGAGGAATGGGAAGAGGCCATCTGTGGTGCTCATGTCTGTGTGAGCACTGTGGGTGTATATGTGGGTGCTGATAAAGGCACTAACCTCTTTCTGTGCTGGTCTGTGTGTTTGACCATGTGTGCACATGTACGTGTGCACGTGTGTACGTGTGTGTGTGCACATGCACCAGGTGGGCATACATACCTGACTTCATTGCTGGCACATAGAGAATACAGACCTGCAGCAGCCTCCCTTCTGTCACAACAGGATGAGAGGGACCCTGAGAGATTCATATAACCATATGATCACAATATATGACTAAATATATTATTAGCCTGCTTCCACAAGGTGCTGTGTGGCCTTAGCTCCACCAGCTCAATCTTAAGTACAAGTATTTAACCTTGCCTAGAAGGAAATGCTAAGCAGTTATAGGCAAGGAAGTCATAGCAACTGAAAGCTAGCTTACCTCAAACTGAAGGTATTATTCCTTTTCGTTTCTGAGAAAAGCATGATTAAAATATTAGCAAATCAGTACATTTCATTGTTAAAGATAATGGCAATGAACAGGGCACTGAAGCAATAAGATAGTTAGTTATTGGATCTAATGGTCAATCAGACTGTGTGTTGGCTAATTAGATGAATAGCACAAGCTCTTGCAAAGCAAAGGATCTGAGAGACAGCCTGTGTGAGAGAATTCATACCTCTATTGTTATTTCTTGTGATGGCTCTCCATTTTAGTTTTAAAATCATGGTGCTTTTTCACACTGCAAAGAGGGTGGGGATTAAAAAAAAAGAATGTATCTCTATTATTGCATCTCTGAAACGATATTTTGTGCACAGATTGACCAGGCAGAATAACCCCTGCTATTTCATTGCACATCTGTTACTGACTCCAAAAAAAGGAGCATCATCTAAGCAGCTCACACCCCTGTGTTGAAGGCTCTAAACTCTTTATAAAAGTCTGTCAGCAAAGTATTGTCTCACACTATTCCTGCTTAACGGGGGGGAAGGGGGGAGGCACAGATGGGATCATGTGTTTCAAATGTTCCCAGCATGTGCAGTGCTGCCAGAATTAACAAGTGTGTGCCATTCCTGCAGTTACACTGTTAACAGAAAACTGACACTTGCTACCATTGCTGCTTATTGGCAGATATCTATCAATTAAAAACAGTAACAGCAATATGTCAGGAAGTGATGTGCTGCTGACAGTCTACTATTTGAGCTTTAATTGAGAGAAGTGTAGCTTTGTAGTGTACATATTTGGCATGTTGTAAGGATGCGTGTAAAGCAATCCTACTCCTTTGATCTACTTACCTACTTGCATTTATTTCTGTTGCATGGGAGAAGCTGCTGAGTTTGCTGTGAATTTCTTCTACTTCATCACTCAGAAGCAAAGGCCATGCTACTTATTTTCTTTTTTCCCTTCTCAGAATTAATCTGCTCTATGTTTTACCCTAAGTTTTAATGCATCTTCTGCAGAGCTATCACTGTTAATCACTAAGTTAATGGATTTTAGGATGGGTTATTAAACTTCAATCTTCAATACTCTATCAGATTCTTTCAGCACCATTTCCCATTTCATGAAATTAAGATTTTGTAACTCTTCAAAATTATGTCATCAGGCCTCTAATAATCCAGCTCAATTTGTCCATTTATCTTCTTTCTTTCCCAGTTTGTCTTGATGTGCAGTTTTCTTCGCTGGTTTCAAAACTGGTGTAGCTATTGGTATAGCAAAATTAAAGAGGCTAATTCAAAAGTCACAGTTACATATTTTCTAGGATCAGATTAGCACAGTCTGTAGTTCACATTACTTGTGCTTAGGACAAGGACTAAACAAGGTGGAAGGGAAAGTAATATGTGTGATATAAAATCAGAAATGTCATTTATATGAAGGAAATACCAGTGGTAGACTACTGGTTTGTTGTCTGAATACAGTCCCAGAATAGAGAGGCCATAAAAGTTGATGGAGTAATATATAAGCAGGGTCACAATTCTGTCAGGTCCTTGATCCCTGTTCATGGAGCACAAAGCAGCTGTACAACATGCTATGCTAGAAGTTTAAAACCGGTCCGTAGAATCACAGAATCATAGAATAGTTAGGGTTGGAAAGGACATTATAATCATGTAGTTCCAACCCGCCTGCCATGGGCAGGGGCACCTCACACTAAACCATGTCACCCAAGGCTCTGTCCAACCTGGCCTTGAACACTGCCAGGGATGGAGCATTCACAGCTTCCCTGGGCAACCCATTCCAGTGCCTCACCACCCTAACAGTAAAGAACTTCTTCCTTATATCCAATATAAACTTCCCCTGTTTAAGTTTGAACCCATTACCTCTTGTCCTATCCCTACAGTCCCTAATGAAGAGTCCCTCCCCAGCATCCTTATAGGCCCCCTTCAGCTACTGGAAGGCTGCTATGAGGTCTCCATCACTACACTATGGACTGAGGCTGGATTCCCTTTTCTTTCATTCCCATGTATCCCTTGGTTATTTGGGCTGCCAACACAAACATCTGTGCCCAGTTTCAGATTCTAAGTAGTCCTATGAAATGCAAAGTTACTGAACAAACATTTTGTGGAAGCAAGGCAGAAATCATGAGTGAGAATACAGCACAGCACAAGTACTTAAGAATGAGAAATAGAAAGGGAAGATTAAGGAAAAATACCAGAGAATGCTCACATACCTTCAAGGTATTTTGAAATAAAGGAGAATTAAAAGCCGCACAGTAATTCACCCTGCCCGGAATGAAAAATTTACTTTTAAAAAATAAGTTGATAGTGCTCTCTGCAGTAACTCCATGCCTCAGTGTTTAACCTTGGCAATATATTCTCTCTCCCAGAAAGCAGCAACATAAATAATTTCCTACAGATGTTAGCAGCAAAATGACTTGTTATTCTCTCAGATTAGTGGGAGTTTCAGCGCCTTTGCATAAACCTAAATCAGAAGCTTGAAAGTTCATGAAGGGCAAATTCGGTGCATCAGTGGGACAATTTATTGGTTGTTATAAAGAAAAAGCTTTGAACTAAGAAAAGAAATTAGGTTGAAGTTAATTAAAAATTACGCTTTCTATTGCTAAAAGACAAAACCTGTTACAATTTTGTATTATCATGAATTGTATATTGCCAGTATTAGATGAAGAGACCTACCCACCAAGAATATAAACGGTAGAATATTATGCTTAATGCAATTGAAAAACATATGCTTTTAATTCTTTACCCTTCAACTTTCAAACCCTTCAACTTTCTGACTTGGAAGACAGAAAAAATGTCACTACATCTAATACACTTTACCTTCCCAATGCGTGCCACAGACACAGTTATTTTCTGACTTCAAATGAATAACATCAGGGTAATATTTACCTATCAATAAATACATGCAGGTAAATCTTATATTCAGAATCTGATACGCATTGAGGATATGCTAGATATTGCAAAACTGGTTTTGCAGTCTATAAAAATACACCCTGTATTTCACCACCCAGGTTTTACTGACATTGTAGTGAGCTTTAATGAATCTAGAACAGATTGAACTCGTCAGGAGACTTAGCTGTGTGTATGTATATCTTGAATTAGCTGATGATCAGGAAGGTGGAATGGGGAACAATCACATATCAATATCTGTTAAAAGACACTTCACCCACAGAACAAGAAGTCAAGGAGTTTGGTGAATCATTGTGTTAATATGCTAGAGTCTTGGTAACCATAAAGCTTTTAAGTAGTTCTTCTCCTCATCTCCCACACAGATTGCATGCATTTTAAGCATTTTTTACTACAGTAAGAGACAGTGAGAAGTCAGGCATCTCTAGAGGGAATAATGAAACAGAGCTACAAAATGTAATTGTTTGAGTTTTGTTTTTTTTTTCCAAGCCCACTCTGAGGGTATGCAAGACAGCAAAAACTTTTATCAACCTGTATTTACTGTATCAACTCTAAGGCAGGATTTATAGCAGGCAATAATTCTGAAAGCCACAAGCTGCATCAGGGAAGAATATCATCCTTCTTTGCTGAAAAGCTCCATATTCTAGAATAAAGCACACTTTCAGCTACGTTTCTTTTGTCTAGAAAGAGTATGAGAGAGAAACATGTGGCAAACAGTAGTTAGGTTGCTTAAAGAACAATTACCAGAAACTTAGATGCTGTGACATTGACTGCAGAACAAAAGGCAATACAGAAATGGCAACAAAACTAACCTCCAGTACGTGGCCTACAAGTGACAGGAAAGGGAGAAAAAGGGCACTGTATTAGTGTAAATTAATTTCATGATTAATGGGATTCAGTATCCATTTTGCTTTTGGTCTAGTTGTGTTAATTAACGTTATCGATTCTTTCTGTTCAAACACTATGGCTGGATTCTTGCTGTGCACAGCTAGATAATAAAAAGGCCCATGTTCACTTTAGTCCTTGTATCTTGCCAACATGGCACTGGGGGTTATTTTATTGATATTTTAATTGCAGTAATATGCTTCTGCCATCATAAAAATTTAGATACTTCTGCTGTTGTAATATTTTAGATACAATTTAAACTCAGTGGAGCAGTGACATATAAAATGGATGAAGGGGGAGATTTATAAGTAAATTCAGCTGTGAACCAGTAGGGTAATGAAAAATGAAGCATTCCATTTGTAACATTAGTCTCTGAAATGGCATTAATAATATTATAGAGGAGAAAATGTTATTTTATATTACAGTCAAAATTTCATTAGCATTTCAATAAACTGAAAGTCAGTGTTTTGAACTCCTACAAAACTAATCTCTTGTAAGGACCACAGTAGTTCTGCAGGCAATTTGGCTTATGTATTCTAAATGTGCATTTTAATGTTCCATTTTGCCTTTGGAAAAAAGAAAAAAAAAAACCAGAATCACAAAAATTTTGAAAAGTTTAGGATTAATCTTTGCAATTTGAGTGTGCTGTAAATATGGAGGAAAATGGAATGACTTAAAATGACCATCTCCTTCCTCTGCCCAACATGGCAGCAACTACATCTGAAAGTAGGAACCCTGTTTTGGCATTTTCTCTCACATATTCCCACTCCTTCCTCCAGCTGAAGTTGCAGAGCGATTTTTTTCCACCTTCTTAACTGTGCTATCTGGAGGCATTGCCATCATTGTTGATGGTAATGGTGTTGGCCAGCAGCAGGTCCATCTAACACAGGGGAAGCCTCAGCTTCTCACAGAATACACCTGTGTAGACCGGTCCCAACAACGATCCCTGAGGGACTCCACTTGTTACTGGTCTCCAGCCGGACATTGAGACATTGACCACAACTCTTTGCGTGCGGCCATTCAGCCAGTTCTTTATCCACCGAGTGGTCCATCCACCAAATTGATGTCTCTCCAATTTAGAGACAAGGATGTCGTGTGGGACAGTGTCGAACACTTTGCACAAGTGCAGGTAGATGACATCAACTGCTCTGCCCCTGTCCATCAGTTCCATATCCACATCATAGAAGGCCACCAAATTGGTCAGGCAGGATTTCCCCTTAGTGAAGCCATGCTGGCTGTCACCAAGCACCTGGTTGATTTTCTTGTGCCTTAGCATGCCCTCCAGGAGAATCTGCTCCAAGGTTTTCCCAGGCACAGAGGTGAGACTGATCAGTCTTAGTTCCTCAGATAAATAAATAAACATCTGCTATTGCATACTGAAGTCCAGATAGATTTACTTTCAAAGTCAGTAGAGAGAAACAGGCATTTCTTATCATGATTCATCTAATCTAGCAGATGTCTGAAGTTAGATGAGAGGCAACTCATTCCTGGACCCATACCATGTAATTTGAGACACCACAGTATTGATGATCACATGCAAGGAAGTCCTTTAAAGGAAAATACTTTAAAGTAAAAGGTGATTCCTGACCCTCTGATAATCATCTTTCCTTTCTCAACTGGCTGAAGATACCCACATTATAGAGCCTTAATTTGGAAAGTTATTTGTCCTGACCTATGGCTCCCTGCAAAACATCTTACATAAATGACCCTCTGTGTTCCTACATGCTTGTCTTTGATGCCTTTATTAATGCAAAGGGCCCTTAGGCTGACATGATTGCTTTCCGACAGCATAACAATCCAAGGATGTACTGATGCACCATGTGGGGAAATGAGGCTAGCATAAAACTGCCACCGTGATGCTTGACTGAGAAAGAGAAAGGCTCACCTGGACTCCATCCAGGTAATACTCCTAATCAGGAAATCATTGAAGGACATGATTTGAGTCAGAGGCCTGAATACATACAGAAGTTCACCAAATTAAAGCCAGCGTGTCTGAGGCTACTTTTTTCTAGATTAAGTGTACTTTATGAAAAGTGATGCGGATCAGGAAATTATTTGCAGAACCTAATGAATTTAAAAGAATACCTCTTGTCTCCAGCATGATCAGAGTGAGAAGATTACACTGAAAGATGCCTCTATATCCGTCAGCCATGTAAGAAATTGCCCTCCCCCACTCTTTTCTTCCATATTATTCTTTTCACTCCTATGATTCAGAATACATATTATAAAAAAAAAATTCTAAAAATCTTAGTATTATTCTTTCTGTTTCTTTTCTGCTTCTCTCTTTGCCTGCATTACATAAAGTCTGACAACCTGCTTCATGTTTCTCCTGTTTTTTGTATGTTTAAATTGTGTGTAGTTTTCCGCAAGCTAGAGAAGTTACAAGGTGGCAGAGATTAAACCAGTCCTATTTGATTTATGTGGAAGAAATGAAAATTGCACTTCCATAGCTATACCTTTTCTCTGGCAGCTCTGTGGACCCCTGAAGAGTCACATCACTCAGGTTACTGTTTTTTAGTAAAGAAGTGGTTGGATGTTGTACTCATGCCTTCCCGATAATTCTGCTGCACCTACTATGACGATGTAGAAGAAAAATAAAATCTTGTGTATTCTCAGAATTGTTAATTCTTTAGCAAAAATTAATATACATCTTTCCTATAAATTTTAGGATGGAGTATATTGCTAACATGAAATCTCATGTAAAAGAGCTCAGAGACTTTAGCATTAGGCTTAGTGCCAGTTTTATCGTATTATCCAGGATTTAGTTATGGAAAGGACCGTATCATTTATAGAAAATAATCCTGATTTTAAAAAGCAGAGCTGGCGGACATTGCATGTTTTCACACAGGTAATTTGCAGTGAACAGATATCTTTTTCTGGAAATTTTGGGGGCAAACCCGAATTTTTAGAATTTCTAGCCTCTGCATTAAAAAGCAGACAAAAAACAATCTCATCTGTTTGATCCATGCTTCATTCAAGACACTTCAGCCTTAGAGGACTGAATCCATGAGAATACCTGCCAGGGGCAGACCCCAAATCAGTCCCAGGAGTTTGGCAAGTTACAGCCTTCAGCCAGACCTTGTGGAAGTCATCTCCTCCTGGTCCTGTGAATGGTTCCTACACTGCTGCAGTCAAAATAAGCTGAACCAGCAAAGACCTGTTTATTTTTTAAGCCTCTTCTGACTGAAGCATTTAAAGGCATGCTGATACAAACAGTTCAGCTGTCAGGTCAGCAGAGGTAGCAACAGGAGGTGAAGGGGGCAGTGAGGAGGAGGAGAGAGCAACAGCAGTTAGCAGGGGAAGGCTGCAGTTTGCAACTTCTAATGGCAGCATATCTGCAACCCAAGGAGTTTACCCTTTAGAACAGTAGCCACCTCTAAACCCCTGCTTCCTTGTATCACTACAAATGGTTTTGCACTATGTAGTTTTCTGCAGCTAACCAAAGCTGTATAAATAAATATTAATCAGTTACCAACTACTTTCTACTCAAGAGGTATGTTAAGGGCTGTTTCTCATCTCATTAAGGTCCAAAACTATGTCCTCTGCTGCTAGATTTCTGAAACTACCTTCTTCCTTCAAAAGTGAATGTGGCAACCAAAGATAACTTTAATTATTTCAGCCCCTGACCTCCAATTGCTATCTTCATAAATTTACTCATGATCAAGCAAACATTTAATTTAATTTAATGGAGGGGTGCACATTTACCTTTAAAATCTGAATATATTACAGGTGGCCAGATGATAAATTTGATAACACAGCTGCTGTGCTCTGCTCAAAAGAGTAAAGAAAACTGCCATGAGGGCTTTTACTATCTGGTTTCTCCTGATACCAGATGAGTCTGTGGAAACAAATTTAATTTCTGTTGCACAAAGACTTCATTTGATCTAACCTGTTAATAAAAATTGCAAATTATTTTCTTATTCCTGTCTTTAATCAGGTCACATTTTGCTCTGTTGGCAGATTTAAATTTTCACTACTCCCCATTTTCTAATGCCCCATGATATTCTTTATACTTTTGTTCTACTGTGCTTTTACAATTTCTTGGAAAATATCTGAAGAGATTTATCTTAAAAAATGGATATAGGTTCACAAAGAAGGAAATGCATACCCAGCCACAGAATGTGGGATGACACCTTAAATTACTAAGAAGTGTTTTCTAACACTGTATTTTACATTTAAAGAGGGAATGGCTATGAGCTACTATCTCCACCTTTTTCATCAACCTCGGATTATCCTGTAAACCCAGATCTCTCCACAGCTCGCCTCAGGAACTTGTCATGCCAGGTGATGAGATGCAGTGTTTCAGTATTTCTTGCTCTTTGGAACAGGCTGTTCTGACTTTCATGTGCAGACCTGGCTGGGACAGGGTGATGAGATCGTGCTCAGGAGCTCAGTTTGAGTTAAAAAAAGAGCAACGTGTTAAAAGCAGATCGAACATATGTCAACAAGACTGTACTGGTGCCAAGCTTGGATCAGCAGCCATGCAAACCCTAGTAGGCAGCAAAAATGGGGGGAGGGATAATATTTGATATTGCAACACCCGAGTAAAGCTGCCATAGCCCTACTCTCTGTTACAAGTTGTATCTATGCTGTGTGGAGCAGAGAGCATGCTGTTCACACAACCATAGGTGCAGACCATGGGCGTGTGGCTCCACAGGCTCCCCAGCACAGTAGGGGTCACTGGTGGCATTTGGGTCCTGGGCTGTGGGCAATGTCCCAGGGCAGCTGATTCCAGTAGTTGTTATTTGAGTGAGAATTCCTGCATAAGCAGGTTCTACCTGGGTGCCCTGGTGGACAGCAAGCTCAATATGAGTGAACAGTGTGCTGCTGCAGCAAAGACAACAGGATGATGGGTTACATCAACAAGGTCATCACCAGCAGTGATAAAGATACCATTATCCCATTCTACTCCGCACTTGTCAGACCACACCTCAGTTTTGGTCCATGCTATACAAAAAAAATCTGCATAGGTTGGAGAGGGTCTAGAGAAGAGCCACAGAGATGACCAAAGGAAGCCTGAAGTATGAGGAAAGGCTGAGAACTGGGTTTGTTGAGCTTAGAAAAGGGAGGCTCAGAGAAAACCTTATCACCATGTTCCAGTATTTAACGAGTGGCTACAAAGAAGATGGAGACTCCCTTTTTACAAGGAGTGATGTGAAAAAGACTAGGGGTCATGGGCACAAGCTACTCCTGGAGTGTTTCCAACCGGACACAAGTGGAAAATGTCTCGTGATGAGAACAATCAGCCATTGAAATAATCTTCCCAGGGAAGTGGGGGACTCACAATGTTGGACACTTAAGATGTGGCTGGACAGGATAGTGGGACATCTAGTCTAGGTCATGCTTTGCCTTGAAAGGTTGTACCAGATGATCCCCAAGGTCCCTTCCCTCCTGGTATTCTATGATGTGTGACTGAAAATGATCCTTTAATTTGGAAAGGTTTTTCCTATTGTGTAAATGAAGAGCCCAGTGGGGGAATCTTTGTAACTTCCCATGGATGTAGGCAATGAAAATCTGATTTAATTGTTGTTGGTCTCTAGTTTCAGCTTTAGTCCTTTATGTATTTAGTCCTTTCTATATTTATATATTTGACATATTTATACATTCAAAATGCAACTCTCAAGCATAGCTGTGGATAGGGCTTACTTATGGGTTTTGGAAGTAGATTATATTATTGGAATGCGATTATATTATTGTATCCATATATTAGCATTTTCAGTAATGAGACAATATCTTTTATCTGCTTTGCTTTACATTTTAGTGAGGAAATTTTGTGCTAATGCTTGAATTTTTTGTTAGCACAGGCTATATACACTTACAACAAACGTATAGTCTGCATCACCATGCAAGAGGTACACTCTTAAATAGTTATATGAAATATAATTAAAAAAACACATTGCTTTAATTAAAGAAAACTAGAAATAAATGCATAGGGAGTGCAGATTGCACTGAAGTCACATCAGAATTTTTTTTTTTTCATTATGAAATTTTTTGGGGGTAATTTAGGGTAAACTGTACTTTGTTCAGAGACTGTAGAACTAGTTCTGATCTATTTCCTTTCTCTGAGTTTCCTTTACTGGAGCTCTAACTTTCTTTGTTATTCAAAATATATTTCTCTTTTTAGCATATAGTTTCTGCATTTGTTGCATCTTGAAGATAATTGCTCAGATCCTAAAGGAAAATGCTATCTGGACAGACTACGACACTAAACCTATGGCTTGTAAACTAAATGCAAAGGCTATAATTTTTCCTGAGTTTTGTGAAAATATCCTGTTTTGAGAACTCAGACTGAACAGTCTGTGAACCCATTGACATAAGTTCATCCTCTGACCATACATTTTACTAAAATCTGTTGAGTAAGTCACTGTAAGTAGTACCCAGTGTGAGCTTTGATGTTCTACTGCAGTGGACATACCCCAAAGAATTCTATTATTGGACATGTTAATAACTAATCTATAGCTTTTACTTTTCATTTTCATTCAGTTCGTTGGCCAATCTAGGGAGAGGGATGTTCCTCACATGTGATACAAGATTATCACAAGTTCCAGTGTATTTCAGTATTGAAGGTCCAGTTGCAACTCCACCTTTTTCTGGATAATTTTATTATATTCACTGAGGGCTCAGTCTTTGCCAGTGCAATTATTCAGTGTGTTTGATATTAAACTCAATTTATATTACTTGTACTGTAGAACTGCTTAGTTATTTCAACAGAGAAGCTCCATTTCCATAGGAAACAGCTGAGGCTTTTATTCCCTGAAAGGCCCCAGATGTGATCGCTTTTAATAATATTATGTACATTGTTATTAATATCCATCAGAGAGATGAGGATTCTGTTATCAGGAATTTTGGTACTTGGCATAGAAAGAGGATTTAATAGAAATCAAAGAACTGAAAAAAACCCCAAACAATATTCTTTATTTTGGATCCCTAGTTTTTTGTCTATGACAAATAGGTTTCCAAGCATCTCCTCTTAAAAAATAAATACATGACCCTGGACTTTCTTCCCAATGTTTTGCTGGGACAGTGCTGGTTCTGGCTAAAGATATTCAGAACATAGAAAGTTAAAATTTTGACAGATTGTAAAACTTTCTTCTTTTAATCTTTCTACTTTTCTTTGTCAGCTACTGCAAATTAAAGTACACTGTTAATACTGCTATCCTTGTAGTCAGCATAGCTGTCCCCAAAATGAGGACAGGGTAATCACTGCTGCCCTGAGGAAACTTAATGGACTGTATAACTCCCTGCTTTTTTCCCAGGTAATAAAATGAAACCATCTCTCTGATTTTGCTGTTCCTTAACAGTTTCTTAACTGGCATGGGTGCTATCACATCACAAGTGGGAGTGAGAAGATTACTGAAGAGGTGGCACATAATGAAGCTGTTACAGAATGCTCTGGTTTCATACTTTAAATGAAAGTTATGACCTGAGTACAATTATGTAGCACCATAAAAAGAATCAGCAATTATGCAGAAATTTGCAGGATGTGTAACATTGTGTGCAGTGTAATATTCTGTTCATTTGTTGTTTATCAGTGTTAAAGATTCAAATATTATCTATAGAAGCTATTAATGTTTAAGAAATATTAGCATTAGAAAAGTATTATTTGCACTTATGAGAAAACCTGTAGGGTGAAAAAACTGGCTATGGCTCCTTCTGGACTACAAGACTTGCCCAAATGATCATTTAGTGACACCTCTGGAGAACTGCCTAAATTTTGTGACTGCAAGGGCTTTGACCTTGATGAGGCAGACCTCTAGATGAAAAATAATAATAGAAGTTATAAACTGTTAGTAATCGGAGAAATTCTAATGAGCATAAAAAAAAATAAGCTTCTTAACATAGCAACTCTATCTGAAAAATTTTAATAAGTGTAAACATAATAAAGCCTCTTCAGATAAAATCATTCCTAACAGTGTTAGATACTATGTCTCATGTATATAGCAAAGATGTCAAGAACAATTATGCATAAAAGATTGTTCACAAAGCCTGTTATAAAATCTGTAAGGATCACAAAATATAGTCGGGGTAATGGCTTATCAAAACTGAATTGGAATTTGAAGGTTTTTGAATAAGAACTCATATAAGATTAAAAACCCGTAACTGACAATAATGAGCTCTGAGTTCTGTTAGCTAGGCCTATGATAAGTTCCTCATATCTTATATTCCCAATTTGGGTGAGGTATCAATAGTGTTGCACCCTGTGTATCCTGTAGCACTACAAAATTAGCATATGTGAGTCAGTGGTAACTGAATTTCTTAAGAACCTTAAATGGAATACACTAAGGTCATTATAAGGACAATGGTCAAGATTATACATGTGTTTTATGAGGAGGAACCGATGTAGGTTCTTGGGGGGGAATAAGAATTTAGAACTTATGTTCACAAGAGGTTTTTTTTTTGGATTCATATTCTCACATGTGTAGTTAGATTGAAGACAGCATCAGTGGTTTAGAATTTTTAAATATAACTCAATAAAGTTCAGAATGTGGACAGCGTTTTAACTGTATTCGCTGCAGTGCATCTGTACTGTGGCAGTTTTCCGAAGTTAAATATAAGCTTTGAGCTGTCAAGTCTCCCCATTTTTATTATTTCAGAAGGAAAAAAATATATCCTTCCTGATTTTTAAGAGGTATAGAACGGAAAAGGTGAAGAAAACTCAGCTTTCTATAACCTTTCTATTCTTAATGGGACATAACTGATTTTATTTTATAATTGATGTATTTCAAGGAACACAGGTGGTTTATATCCCCACAGTTTCAACTAGATCTGAGTATCTGAACAAGCTAGATGCTGAGATCTAAATGAGCATTTATTTGGTGCAGCATTTCTTTAATCAAAATACAGTCCTGCCAGATTTCAAACCGAAATGTGTTTTGATGGAATATGTTTATTCAACATTTGACAATTTGGTTTTCTGAGATGAAACAAATGACATATTGATTTATTTTTTACATATCTCAGTGGTGTAAATTTTAATTCAAAATGATAAAGTCAAAATATGCTGTCTAAATTAAACAATACAAATCACTGGGAGCAGAAATCCTTCTTTAAACAAGATCTTAGGTCAAATGTGTGACTCATTGTCTGTGTGTTTGCCAAGTGCAGGACACCAGTGCCCCTCGACAGGTAGCACAGGAATATGTAGGTAGACCTTCTAGCATCTCTGTGTGAAGTACTTGGTGGCTGGCAGATTAGCTACAGATTGCTGCTCTGTCTGTTCTGGATCTCCAAAGACTGTCAAGGTCATGTTTTGTTTGCCTGGGAAATAAAATGCACAGGGAGTTTTTCAACATCAAAGCAAATTTTAATTGTTCTCTTTGATTTCAAAATTAAAGACAAAAGTATTAGGCATTTTTTGTTCAAAAAGAAAACATTAGCAGCTACTTAGACTTGGTTTTGACGTCTCTGAAGACAAACGTCTTCATTTTTGTGCATATATTATGAAACTGTTGAGGCCTTGCGGAACTAATAAATTGAATATACACAAACAGCCTTCAAATAAATTTAGTAAAGTACCATCTATGTGTTTATTACTGCATAGATTACTTGTTGCCAGTAAGTGAGGTTTTAGATAAAAGAGCTTCCAGTGAGGGTTAAAACTAACTTTTTAGTGTTTGATTGTTCATTGTAAATCCTTAGGAAGCTTGAAAAGATTGCTTTAGTCAATTTGCTGAAGCGGGCTTTCATTAGAGATATACTGAGCGATGCTTTAACCACTGCATGAATCCACCAGTTTCAGATAATTGGTACTAATCATCATTTCTCAGCATAAAAGGACTTGATCAAGGATTTTTGTCAACATCATAATACGCAGAGGCACAAGGTTTTATACAGGCATGATGCAAGACCAACCTCACTTTGTGGAACCTACCTGTTCACTGGGCTGGACTTGGGCTAGATGTGCAAAAGGATATCACAGTATGCTAGAGATTGGAAGGGACCTCAAAAGATCATCTAGTCCAATCCCCCTGCCGGAGCAGGAACACCCAGATAAGGTTACACAGGAATGTGTTCAGGCGGGTTTTGAATGTCTCCAGGGAAGGAGACTCCACAACCTCCCTGGGCAGCCTCTTCCAGTGTTCTGTCACCCTCACTGAGAAGAAGTTTCTTCTCAAGTTTAAGTGGAACCTCTTGTGTTCCAGTTTGTACCCATTACCCCTTGTCCTATCATTGTTTGCCACTGAGTAGAGCCTGGCTCCATCCTCGTGACACTCCCCCTTTATATATTTGTATACACTAATAAGGTCACCCCTCAGTCTCCTCTAAACTATAGAGACCCAGCTCCCTCAGTCTTTCCTCATAAGGGAGATGTTCCACTCCCTTAATCATCTTCGTTGCCCTGCGCTGGACTCTCTCCAGCAGCTCCCTGTCCTTCTTGAACTGAGGGGCCCAGAACTGGACACAATATTCCAGATGCAGTCTCACCAGGGCAGAGTAGAGGGGAAGGAGGACCTCTCTCGACCTACTAACCACCCCCCTTCTAATACACCCCAGGATGCCATTGGCCTTCTTAGCCACAAGGGCACAGTGTTGGCTCATGGTCATCCTGTCGTCCACTAGGACCCCCAGGTCCCTCTCCCCTACACTGCTCTCTAACAGGTCGTTCCCCAACCTATACTGGAACCTGGGGTTGTTCCTGCCCAGATGCAGAACTCTACATTTTCCCTTGTTATATTTCATCAAGTTATTCCCTGCCCAACTCTCCAGCCTGTCCAGGTCTCGCTGGATGGCAGCACAGCCTTCTGGCATGTCAGCCACTCCTCCCAGCTTAGTGTCATCAGCAAACTTGCTGATAGTACACTCAATTCCCTCATCTAAATCGTTGATGAATATATTAAATAATACTGGTCCCAGTACTGACCCTTGAGGCACTCCACTAGATACAGGCCTCCAACTAGACTCTGCCCCATAGACTACAACTCTGGCTTCTCTCCTTCAGCCAGTTCGCAGTCCACCTCACTACCTGATCATCTAGACCACACTTCCTCAATTTAGCTGTGAGGATGCTGTGGGAGACTGTGTAAAATGCTTTGCTGAAGTCAAGGTAGACCACATCCACCGCTCTACCATCATCCATCCACCGTGTTATTTCCTCATAAAAGGCTAAGAGATTGGTCAAGCATGACTTCCCCTTGGTGAAGCCATGTTGACTGCCCCTCATAACCCTCTTGTCCTTGATATGCCTTAAGATGGCACCAAGGATAAGGTGTTCTATCACTTTCCCAGGGATGGAGGTGAGCCTGACCGGTCTATAGTTACCCGGGTCTTCCTTCTTGCCCTTTTTGAAGACTGGAGTGACATTTGCTTTCCTCCAGTCCTCAGGCACCTCTCCCGTTTCCCAAGACTTGGTAAAGATGATGGAGAGTGGTCTAGCAATGTCTTCCGCCAGTTCCCTCAGCACCCACGGGTGCATCCCATCTGGACCCATGGATTTATGGATGTCCAGATTGCTCAACTGGTCTCTAACCCATTCCTCATCGACTAAGGCAAACTGCTCCGTTGACCTGACTTCATCTGAGGTCTCAGGGGTACAGGGCTCTTCAGGACTGCCTGCAGCAGAGTAGACAGAGACAAAGAAGGCATTCAGTAACTCTGCCATCTCTGTATCTTCTGTCACCAGGGCACCCATCCCGTTCATCAGTGGGCCTACATTGCCTCTGGTGTTAGTTTTATCTGCCATGTATTTGAAAAAGCTCTTTTTGCTGTCCTTGACCCTTCTCGCCAGGTTTAATTCTAAGGATGCCTTAGTCCTCCTAGCTGCCTTCCTACATCCTCTAGCAGCAGCCTTATATTCCTCCCAAGTGGCCAGCCCCTCCTTCCATGACCCGTAAACTCTCCTCTTCCACTTGAGCATACCCAGCAATTCCCTATTTAGCCACGCAGGTCTCCTGGCCCTCTTCCTTGACTTCCTACGTGTCAGGATGCTCTGATCTTGAGCTCGGAAAAAGCAATCCTTGAATGTCAACCATCTTGGGCCCCTTTACCTTCAAGCAGCCTTGCCCATGGGATTTCCCCTAGCAATTGCTTGAAAAGGCCAAAGTTTGCCCTGCTAAAGTCCAGGGTTGCAATTCTACTTGTTATTCTACTGGTCCTACCACACAAGATCCTGAGTTCCACCATATAGGCTAATAAAAATTACATATCTGTAATTCTGAATGTTGGCCTCCTTGAAAGAAATCTGTTGCACAGAAGTAGGCACCCATCTGCATTTCCATAGCAAGAAAACAGGAAAGGGAGCACCTCTATGCTTTTATCTAGCTGACACAGAATGGCTTGTGTTCAGGCAGCTGTGCTTGTTCCTTCCCTATAAAAACAGGATAACTGCGTCCTGTCTGCTTTTTTTTGAATGCTCCATGGTCCATCCTCACCACTGAGCTGTGACAAAACCGTTGTCTGGACGCACACAAGTTCACATGGGCCACAGTTGTTGATAGAAATTCAGCAGTATGTCTTATGTTCTAATGCAGATGTGACTACAGGCTCCCTTTTCATAAAGCTGAGGTGTCTCAAAAATACTTTCCAAGTTATTCCACCCATTAAAAAAAACAGGGAGTACTGAGAAACTGAAATTTATTCTCTTCTGTCATATAGTAAGGAGATCTAAGGACTGGAAGGTCCCTGCTGTTTTAAGAAGCGCTTTCTATCTTATTTAAATATATACTAATTATTTCTTAGAGTATTTGTTTGAAAAGAAAAATGGTGATAATGAAGGCAATATCTTCATTAGCTCTGAGGAAACTGAAATACACATCTCTGCCTCTTTAAAGGGTAGACTTCTCTCAGGTCATTCCAGAATGGAAAATCAGAGGGGGTTATCCTGCCTCCCTCCCACTAAAAATGGTCACTTTTGCTGCAAAAATAATGACTCCTTTGTGTAACACACGAAGGAAAAAGAAAAAGAAAAGAAATAATGTTTTGCTGCACTGTGGGACATGAAGCTTGCTAAGGCAGCTGTGAACTAAGCAGCTGTTCTTGAACACAGTCTTACCCCCTACTCATACTGCAGACCTTCTAAAGCCTGAACAGGAGACTACAGGCACACCTTGTACCTCGTTGCAGACTTTGTTGATAAGGTTTGGGCTATAATCCTGTCTTAATGGTTCTGCCAGTGTCCTCTCCTGACCCAAACAACAGGCTTTTGGTTAGGACTGTTACCAGTGACTGAAGTATTCTGGACTTTAAACCCTTCAAGGCTGAAGATGGAATTCAGCCTATTTTTCTTCAGAATAAGTGCTTTAAATCATAGTTTAGGATATAAAAGTTGGCAGCGATATATTTATGTTCCTGTAAAATTAGATACCTGTAGTGCATTTTGCAGCTACCTCAATCATATGCGAGCTTGCTAACATTTTCTACAATCTTTCTAAAAGAGGTCACAGCAGACTTGGGTAAATAAATGCCATTACTAGATATGTCTAGTCCAGGCAGTTTGGTTATTGAAAGCAGGTCTTTGAAAACAAATATGCTGGAATTTGAAATGCAAATCATTTTTCACGTTTGAGATTTAAGTTATATGACTCTGGTTTTTTTACTTCTCTGCTTCTATGAGAAACAGATGGGATTAGTCTAACTAACAATAATGTACAGGACATGGTCTCCCTTGTTAAGTCATTTCAAAAAATTCCAGTTACAGAACCCAAAGACAGGCAAATGTTGCCCCATAATATTTCTTCCTGCTCCACAGGACATGAAGCATTCTTCACCCAGATGTCTGATATTAAGGCATTTTAATTAAGGCCTTTGTTGCAGCCCTGCTTCATGCTCCTTTACTAAACAAACTCTTTTGTGTCCGTTTCTTGTGTACAGGGGAGACTGATATCTGCACAGGTTGGTCTCTGGTTCAGCTGCAGTGCCTGTCACTTTTTCATCAGGTCCAGAGACTTTCTTTTCCCCTTCAGGGTACTGACTAGTGTTGGACTGGGCTCTTCAGGCATGGGCCAAGCACCAGCATGTTGCAGTGATTTGTGTCTCTCTGGAACTCCCAGGATGACAGCATACTTTTTCCAAATACTTTACTAGTTCATGTCACTAGTTCTCTGCACGCTCCTGGTTTCTTGTGCTCCTCCTCACTGGCAGGGCATAAGAAACTGAAAAGTCCTTGATCAGGGAAAGTGCTACTGAGCAACAACTAAAACATCAGTGTGTTATCAGCATTATTCCCAGACCAAAGCCAAAACACATCACTACACTAGCTACTAGGAAGAAAATTAACTATCCCAGCTGAAACCAGGGCAGCCTTCCTAGACCAGATCATTAATTCATGCTCTCTGCCAGGGAGCAACACTAGATTCATCTGACAAATCAATGCAAAATCATTCAGGCTTGGGCTATATAGTAATCTGTCAAAAACAGTATTCTTCTTGTGTTTAAAATCCTGGAGATTGCCAGTTTCATATTCCTTTTATGTATAGCCTTATACATGTTTCATTCTCAATTATCTACTTTACAAAATACAAACCAAATGTCTCTGAGCAAAACACCATCCTCTGTAGAATCAGCTTTCCTTCTGCTAGATGAAGTAATCACCTCTCCACTGCAAAAATGGCTGAAATGCTGTGGCCAGGAAAATCTGGGGTCAGAATAGATGGCCACTGTAGTATTTTCTGGCTTAAAATCTATGATATTGTAACTGTGCATTGTATGATCCCGAACTACCTGAAATCCATGTGGGCTTTGCTAAATGCTTAAATACTTAGGCTTTACACTGTATGTTGCCTTCTATTTTGCAATGTTCAGCTGGCAAAATGTAATAGGATGAATTTAGACTTTTTTTAGGCATATCTGAATGGAGGGAATATTACATTTTTGGAATAGAATGTGGGGCTTTAGCCACCTGTTTCCAATTATACACAGTGTGACTACAAGATTAAAATACCATCTAGCTCACGGTGAAAATATGTCCTATAGCATCTTCTTGTAGCTCAGGAGCATTAATGCTAATAACAGCCCAACAGAAAATCAATTTTATTTTGATATTTTCAGTGATTAAATATTACATATTGTAATTGTCTGGCAACATTGTTAAAAACTCTCAAACACAAAATTGGAGTTGAAAACATGTGCTGGCACTGAGAAAACTTGCATGTGAAACAGTGTGCACTCATTTAATAACTAGCATAAATGGCAGCTAAGAGAACTACATTCACCTGACAAATTCATATGAAGCTGAATATGAAATCAAAAAAGCTGTCAAATGACTACACTGACAAGTACTGAATTTAAGTTAAATTAGCAGACTGCAGTTTTATTATTTTGAGTGCATAGAATGTTTTAAATGTCTTTTGATCTTTAAAAAAAAG
This sequence comes from Pezoporus wallicus, assembly GCF_028554395.1. Classification (NCBI taxonomy): domain Eukaryota; kingdom Metazoa; phylum Chordata; class Aves; order Psittaciformes; family Psittacidae; genus Pezoporus; species Pezoporus wallicus. The sequence continues at coordinate 2,248,310 of NW_026642654.1, forward strand.
CCAATCAAAACCAGCCAGTACTTTGGTAAATACTCTACTAAGCTTCTGTAAATGGTATGATGTCAGACATATTTTCTAGACTTCCTCCATTCTTATTCTATTACAAGGCTCCAAAGCTATAACGCACTCAAAAGATCAAGCGCAAGTTAAGCATTTGTCCTGGTTTAAACCCAGTCAGCCATAAATCAGTCACACAGTCTCTCTCTCATTAGCCCCCCCCCCCTTTCTTTCCCTCCCCCTGCTCCCAGAGGGATGGGGAGGAGAATCAAAAAGAATGTTAACTCCCACAGGTTGAGATAAGAACAGTTTAGTAACTAAGGTATAACAGAAATCACTACTGCTGCCACCAATAATAATAATGATAAAGGAAATAACAACGGAAGAGAATACAATACCACCCACCGACCGATACCTAGCCTGACCAAGCAGTGAACTAGCCCTTCCAGGTAATTCTCAGTTACATCCTGGGAGTGACATGCTGCGGTATGGAATACCTCCTTGGTCAGTTTGGGTCAGGTGTCCTGTCCCCGCTTCCTTCCAGCTTCCCCTCCTCCCTGGCAGAGCATGAGACTCACAAAGTCCTTGGTCAGAGTAAACATTTGAGCAGTAACTAAAAACATCCGTGTTATCAGCGCTGTTCCTAGGCCGAAAGTCAAAAGCACAGCATTGCACCAGCTACTAAGAAGGATAAAAAAATGACTGCTACTGCTGAACCCAGGACAGTATTATTTCTGCAAACACACCTTGAAAGTAAAAAGATTAGCAGAATTGGACCACCTTGACAGAAAGATGAGCCAAGGAGACATTGCTGAAGGTATCATTATTATATTTAGTGTCTTTTTAAATACGAATTCTCATTTTAAGTTCTGTGTTTCATTCCAATGTAAAAACCAGTCTTTTTTCATTAAATGTGGCCGGCTAAGATTGTTGCTTACAAGCGCTCCTGTTTAATTTCCTTTCTAGAAAAAAGCCTAAGTAGACTCTGAAATAGGAGTAATTTTCCTGTTGAGGAGTAGCCGTTTGATCAGAGGGATTAATCTTATAGAAGCATCTATATTAGAAAAAATACTTGTGATTTGTTACTTCTTGTTTCTGTTCCTTAATGTTTCATCAGTTGTTGCTTTTGGAAAAGTACTATCTCCCATTTTCAAATGGGAAAAAAGTCACACGTGCAGAACTGCATCCCTGAGTGTCTTTAAAGTACAAATTCAACTTCAGATCTTGAGATACCTTGCTCCAGTCTGGAAACAGCAAAACAGACCATAAATTACATGAGATGTTGTTGAGGATTTTAATATGTAACCTCCCCAGGTGGTACAGAAAGACTGTGACAGAGATAGAAACAGACCTCTTGTCTCTTTTGTACCTTCTCATCATGCTTCATCCTTCAGCACTATACACTGAATAAAAGAATAAATTTCACTGGGAAAGGAGATGAATGGTCTATTTGCATTACTGTCATTTTGCAGAACAACAAAACCCTGATGTCATTCCCTGTTAAAAAGAAGGGCCATCATCAGTGCCAGGACATTATTCAAACAAATGGATCCAAAAGATCATGTGTATAAATATAATTCAGTGCAGGAGACCCTAAGTCACTGAAAACACCAAAATATAGAAGACCCTGACAGATGTCTAGCATGGCTATGTTTCCACCCTGACAAGGCAAGGAGCTTTACCATATTTTATAATTGCTAATGGGGCTGTAGAATTGCTCTTAGGGCACACTGCAGGATTTCCTTTTAACCTACCTTTGTGCTTGCCAGATTTCTTGTATTGCAAATCCATTGCCATCTCCACTCACTCAGCCAGCTTTACTCTTATCACTCATCACCTGAATTTCGTGTAGAATCATCAGTACTGGGGAGTTTCTGAGATTGCTGTTGAGACACAGCAAAGTGACTTTTTCTTCTTATGCACCTGCACATTTCTTTGCCTTTCTTCATAGAAGTTTTATACTAACTCTGGCAAAACTGACACACTTCAGTTAAATTACTTTTTGGGTTGTTTTGTTTCCATTACTGTGGTAATTGGTTGTGTGTTTTTATTATTATCTTCTCAATTCCAAGTGCTCAGACAACAGAGGAAGAACTGTAACTATGGTCTCATGTTCTTTAGCATAGCACCATTATTTTGTTTGTGAAAGAGTAAGATTCCCCTCACATCCACACAACTCTTGTAACTGAAAATTTGGATAATAATCCTGAGTCTAGCCTAATATAGTATGGCCATGCCCAAGTCACTTCACTTCTGCTTCTCCTCCTGTAAAACCTAGGGACGAACACATTTCTCCATTAATTGTTTTGATATACAGGAATACAGTAGAATATCTCTGTGCCACAGACAAGGAACCTCTACATAACTACTCTCTTACTGGAATTAAACCAGTAAATACTATTGATACTGAGCTTTCCAAGACAATAAACAGACATGCTATTCATCATCTTTCAGTTCACACCATTTTCCCATGCCCATTTTCAGTTCCATCCCCATCTCATATGCTATTTCACGTTGTGCTTTTGAACAAATAACGGGGACCAAAAATTTGGATCATGTCTGCTTTAAATATTCATGAGTTATGATAGCATAAGGCTTTGGTTAGCATAAAGCACATAGAAAAGAAGCCTTTAAGAAAACCTGAAAGGCAAATTTAATGATAGTCCATAGTACTGGCATCTTTATAGTATGTCAAACCTATCTTTGCAGTCAGTTGTAGGGATTCAGCTGGGGTTTGCCCTGTGCTTTGGATTGCAGTCATGGGCATGTTTGCGTGCAACATGTTTGGAGTTCCAAATATTTGGGAAATAGCTGGCTCACATACCCCCCCCAAAAAATACATTTCCTTTGAAGTGATGTAATACCACCAAAGCCAGGCAGAGAAGATGTACAGGTTCCTGCATCGAATCACCTTTTCTCTTCTGCTAAAGGAAAGGATGGGCTCTATAGACAAGCTGAGCTCAAACAGCCCACAAGGGCAAAGACTGTATGCATAAACTCATGTGTGGCAGCACTGACTTGTTAAAGAATAAACAGTAATATTTTTTCTTTGAGGTTCTTTTAGTAGAATATTAAAGTGCACTTTATGATAAAGGTGTCCAGCTTGGCAAGAAAAACAAAAAAAAAGGATTAACCATTTAATGTTTTGCCTTTCTTCTTTTCTGGACTTACTCTTGCTTTAAATTTCAAACAATTTTAGCATTTACCTGGAAAAATTTTGGAAAAAGCATGGACTTCTATTTAACATTTAAGACTTAACAGTTTTTAAAGGAGAAAACAACCAATCTGAAAACTGCGTGTTAGGCTTTCATTATTATCTTGAGACTCTAGCAATCACTGTCAGGCCACCTCTGGTGGCATACTCTTAGCTACAACACTGCAGAAATGTGTGCAGTCCAGAGACTTCATCAGAGTTTCAGTCAAGCTGGTTCTGGGAAATGGAAACAAAGTCGTATCAGCATGGTGTTACACCCCAGGAAAATTTGCAAACATTACTTCCAGCACCACAGCACTGTGCGGATGTCAAAGAGCAGTTGGTCTGATCTTGCTGGAGCAACACTTCATTGTGCATATAGATATATTTCATTCTAACAGTATTATTATTCTAACAGTATTAACATTCTAACTTTTGTTCTAAGCAGTAGTATAAAAGAGCAGTCTGACCGTTTTTTCAGTCTGACCGTTTTTTACCATTGATTAGGGGAAATTACAGGGCCACAGACCAAAAGCTGGGTTTTTTTTTATCTTCTATAACATTGTACACTTGCATAGCCTGCCTGTTTTAATAAAAATAGTTTCTTATTGCTAGCATCTATCCAGTCATTCAGAGTATTTTCACACAAGGATAACAGGTAAAAAATAGTAACCATTTTAGTAACAGAGGTGGCACTCTCAGGTTATTTTTGTTAATACCATAACCCTAACAGATTTAAAACTCATTTAGGCAAAAATGTAAAACCAAATAGCAGACAGTTTACTGTCTGGAGAATGTATCAGGTGTCCAATGAATATTTATAAAATAGATAGCCAGTGAATGTCAAAATCTCTGCCAATTTAGGTTTTTCTGAATCTCTGGGCTTTTAGCCATCTGCCGCTTGTTGCTTTCCTTGCTTCTTCCTGTGAAGTTTTATGGAATGACTGGCAGGTGTGCTTACGAGTACTGTGTAAGTACATATCCTCAGTAAGTGAGATACTAGAAATAATACAGTTATCTTATCAAATCTAGAAGTAAGAAAGAAAATTGTCAAAGCTTACTGTCATAAGTTTTGGTGAAAATAAAATCCCATCTAATGAAAGAAGAAACCTCACTGCTGCAGAGGCCAGCATTAATAATTATCAAGGTACTTTCACACATAAATAGGAATTGTCAGGTCAGAGTTGGTCACTCTGTGTGTGCAGGATCACTAAACATGCTGGCAGTGGAACAGGAACAGTTCTTTTTTCATCCTTAATTCAGCCTGACTTACTTCAATATATTCAGGTGCACTAATGAGATTTTGTGTTTCAAAATGAAATAAATACTATGCTTCAGGAAATATCTCTGTATAATATTAAATCTAGAGATTTACTTATTTTCCACACTCAGTCACCAGACCCAGGCCAGAATTACAAAATTGAATTATATGATCTGTATGTCAGCAACATCAAAATCCAGTATCATCTACTCTGTTTTTCTCTGAAAATAATATAAATTTTACACACAAAATTAAGTGAAAGTACCCACCCTAAGCAAACATATATCACAATAAAATACACAAAATCAAGGCCCAGTTAGAATTAAACTTGGCTAGGAATGTGAAAGATAACAGGAAGGGATTCTGTAGTTATATTGAAAATAAAAGACAGACTAGGGACAATGTGGGCCCTCTCCCGAAGCTCTCAGGAGAACTGACTGCCCTGGATTTGGAGAAGGCTGAGGTTCTTAATGACTTCTTTGCCTCAGTCTTCACTGAAAAATGCTGTGACCACACCACCCAAGTCTTGGAAGGCAGATGCATGGACTGTGAGAATGAAGACCTTGGGCCCACTGTAGGAAAGGATATGGTTCAAGACCATCTTAAGAACCTGAATGTGCACAAGTCCATGGGTCCTGATGAGATCCATCCACAGGTCCTGAAGGAGCTGGCCAATGAAGTTGCTAAGACACTGGCCATCATATCTGAAAAATCATGGCAGTCAGTTGAAGTTCCCAATGACTGGAAAAAAGAAAATATAAGCCACATTTTCAAGAAGGGGAAAATGGATGACCCAGGGAACTACAGACCAGTCAGTCTCACCTCTGTGCTTGGCAAAATCTTGGAGCAGATTCTCCTGGAAGGCATGCTAAGGCACATGAAAAACAACAAGGTGCTTGGTGACAGCCAGCATGGTTTCACTAAGGGGAAATCCTGCCTGATCAGTTTGGTGGCCTTCTATGATGGGGGTATGGGAGCTGATGGACAGGGGCAGAGCAGGTGATGTCATCTACCTGGACTTGTCCAAAGCGTTCGACACTGTCCCACATGACATCCTTGTCTCTAAATTGGAGAGACATCAATTTGATGGATGGACTACTCGTTGGATAAAGAACTGGCTGGATGGCCGCACGCAAAGAGTTGTGGTCAATGGCTCAATGTCCGTCTGGAGACCAGTAACGAGTGGTGTCCCTCAGGGATCGGTGTTGGGACCGGTCTTGTTTAACATCTTTGTCGGTGACATGGACAGTGGGATTGAGTGCGCCCTCAGCAAGTTTGCTGATGACACCAAGCTGTGTGGTTCGGTTGACACCCTGGAGGGAAGGAATGCCATCCAGAGGGACCTCAACACACTTGTGAGGTGGGCTGATGCCAATCCCAGGCACAGCTATAGGTTGGGCAGAGAAGAGATTCAGAGCAGCCCTGTAGAGAAGGACTTGGGGGTGCTGGTCCATGAGAAAATGAACATGAGCCAGCAGTTTGCACTTGCAGCCAAGAAAGTCAACAGTATCTTGGGCTGCATCAAAAGGAGTGTGACCAGCAGGTCGAAGTAGGTGATCCTGCCCCTCTACTCTGCTCTTGTGAGACCTCACCTGGAGTATTGTGTGCAGTTCTGGTGTCCTCAGAATAAAAAGGACATGGAACTGTTGGAACAAGTCCAGAGAAGGGCCACGAGGATGATCAGGGGACTGGAGCACCTCCCATATGAAGACAGGCTGAGAAAGTTGGGGCTGTTCAGCCTGGAGAAGCGAAGGCTGTGCGGAGACCTCATAGCAGCCTTCCAGTATCTGAAGGGGGCTGGGGATGGACTGTTCATTAGGGACTGTAGTGATAGGACAAGAGGTAATGGGTTAAAACTTAAGCAGGGGAAGTTTAGATTGTATATAAGGAAGAAATTCTTTCCTGTGAGGGGGGTGAGGCACTGGAATGGGTTGCCCAGGGAGGTTGTGAATGCTCCATTTCTGGCAGTGTTCAAGGCCAGGTTGGACAGAGCTTTGGGTGATATGGTTTAGAGTGAAGTGTCCCTGCCCACGGCAGTGGGGTTGGAACTAGATGATCTTAAGGTCCTTTCCAACCCTAATAATTCTATGATTCTATGACTCTATGACTGTAAAAACAGCACTGGTGATGAGCTTAAATCAGACTTTCTGCTTTTAAACTACTAAAGTGTGATATGAAACTCCAATAGTTTGTGATCTCCTTAGCAAACTATTCATAAAAAATGTCTATCAGATCATAACCCAGTCCTTCAGCCTGTGTTTATGTGAATAAATCCTAATTCATGCAAATGCTTTTTTACATGAGTGCTGGCAATTGAGCCGTTTCCTTCAGTAGTGCAATGATACTGATGGATGCTGAGCTGAGCCCATAGCACCAACCAATATTTTTCTGTCCACTCAGTAATCAGACCCAACTGCAAGTCCTCTGACAGAGACCAGGGTCTTCTTATATTATGTATGTAAGAATTTTTATGCACACATCTCTATGAAATAAAGTGGTAATACAGCACTGAGGCTGTTCGATAGCAAGTTCAATAAGAACCAATGCTGGTTACACAGTGGATTTCTTGGTTTGTTCCTAGCATATTGAGCCAGATGCACTTCTGAATTCAAAGTAATTAATTCTGCATTGTTTTCAATCTACCTGTGTGTTTTGAATTATCTGGCGATTTTGCTGATAAAATAAGTATTTGTGTTCCCTAATGAGACTGGAAAAATAATTAAGAGGGTCCTTTGTTTATTATACTGGCAGCTGCGCATACAAATGTGCATTTGTGTAAGATGTTCTCCAAACTTTTTATAGCACTAAATCTATATAATTGTCATCTAAATTCCCCATTGACAGCTGTTTTATAGTGCTAATTCACTTATTAGTACCCCAAATTACACATAAACAGAATAACAGGAGTAACATCATTAATTTAGGACATTTCTAAATGTTTTGTAAATGGCAAACACTGTTATGATAAAAGCCATTCGCTGATTAAATAATGAATGAGAAGCCAAGGGGCATGTTAGCTTCGGTACCACAAAAGTACTATTTCCCTTACTGAAGGTGGATCTAAGATACACATAAAAACCTGTCCCCACTGAAAGCAGTGGCAAAGCTGTTGTATTTTAAAGGAAACATCAATTCACTCTATTTTATCAAATATGTTATTAAATGAACTAAAATCAATAATTCAAATCAATCAGCAAAGTACAGAAAAGTAAAGGAGTAAAGTGCAAATTTTTCAATAAGTTTAGAAAGGGAATCACCACACTGAAATTTAGCCAATAACAAATCTGAGATTTAATTCAGTCTTCTAGCATTTTTCTCTAATCTATGGTATGTGATACATATTTGCAAAGAACAGGTCACCTACCCTAATAGGAAGGAAGGGACACTTCTCTCCCTACACTGACCAGGAGAGTTTAACATTAAATGCTTATTTTTGAGATGGTTACTTCATTTCCTCAGAAGCAGGACTTATTCCTAGGATCTGTCAACCATATATAACAGGTGGTCTGAATTTCTCACCAATCTCTTGAATTTAGGTTTCATCATAACTACCAGTTTTAGGTGCCCCAAGGAGTAAGGCCAAATATCTGATCAGGGGCAGTACCCTGCAGCAACATTCAGCCCAGTCTGATGTGCTGAGGTGTTTGACATGGGTAGTTTGCCAGAGGGCTGGCTCTGGAAGGCAGCCTCAGGGTTTACTGCACCACACCAAAACACAGAGGAAGACAGTACCCGCTCCTTCCACCCAAACACTGTCCTTTCTCTGTGCTAAATGCCAGATAAACTTAAGATGTCTCCAGAAGTAATGAGTTACTGTGGCTTTTTGCTTGAGATTTTGTATGTGTGTGAGACAGCTTTGTTTTCTTTCTCAGCATTAGAGTATCTGCTGATACACCTAGAAGCTCTGAAAATTAAATGTGACTACCTTCCCTTTTTGCTGCTAGCACATTTTGCTAGCTACTCAATGAACCTTATTTTTAAAACTTATCTTTAAAGTTAACTTTTATTCTATAAATGTATTTTGCTGTCCTAAATCCAAAAAGCCTAAGAATCCACGTACCTCAGACAGTTGTCCCGAAGGTGATAAAAACTCAAAGTATGCGCTATCTTGACAGCATCAGCTGAAAATAAGAAATACCATCTGTCCTGGGTTCAGCAGTAGCAGTCATGTTTTTCCTTTGTGTTAACTGGTGCAGTGCTGTGTTTTGACTTCTAGCTTGAGACCAGTGTTGGTGAAGCCGATGTTTTCGGTTGCTGCTAAGTGATGTTTACCCTGACCAAGGACTTTGTGAGGCTCATGCTCTGCCAGGGAGGAGGGGAAGCTGTGAGGAAGCTGTGACGGGGCGCCTGACCCGGGCTAGGCGGGGAGGTATTCCATACCACAGCACGTCATGCCCGGGGTGGGGGGGTAACTGGGAGTTACCCGGAAGGACAGGGGCTTCCGGGTGGAACTCGCTTTCTTGGCCGGTGGTATCGTATTCTCTTCCCTTGTTATTTTCCCTTATCATTGTTTTAGCTGATAGTAGCGGTGGTGATTTGTTGCTGGACTGTTCTTGTCTCAACCCATAGGAGTTGGACTCTCTCGATCCTCCTCCCCGTTCCTCCGGGAGCGGGGAAGGGTAGAGCCCCGGTGCGGGGGGGGGGGGGGGGGGGAGACAGGGAGACGGACACGGACCTCGATTGTTGTCAGCTCGGCACCACTCACTGGGAGTGAGTGAACAAGTTACCTGACTGAGTTTAAACCACAACACCATCCATGATCATTCCAGTGCCCTTGTTGTTAGGCTGTAAGTCTACAGGCTGTGAGTGACTGGATCACTTTCGTCTTCACCCAGGGAAAGACCAATGTGAATGTTATTTTCTTTTCATCCATGTTACACTTGGTGAAGAGTGCTTATACTACAAATGCATCTGCAATTCATGTAGGTACCATATAGCTTTTAGGTTTGGGTTGTGTTTTTTTTCTCTGAAGATAATTTTTGGCATTTATTTTCTCAAAAATGTATTTCCTCTGTATGAAAGGAGGCGAGACAATATATGAGTGATCACAGAGAAGGACATACTGAGATTTGAAGTGGCAAGTATAAATTTGGCAGCAAAATTATTCAGAATAAAGAACTATTTACTGTGGTTGTGAGTTACAGATTCAGGTGATGGAAATAAGGGAGTGATTTGTATTTCTTTAGGTGGGACAATGAAAGAGAGAATGTACATCACCTTGATGGACTTAGCAGATCTAATGAGTCATCTGTGCAGTACCATGTTGAGTCATTATGTACTGTTAGCTGCCATTGCAGTTACAGAAAGACTTCTTGAAAAGAAGTAGATTACGTAAGAAAAGTTAACCAAATCCCAATTAGAATTCTGCCTGAGACAAAGTAAATTTAGCCTGCCTGCTCAACATTTGGAAAAGCCATGAGTAACTAACAGTGTAGACAGATAAGGCAATATTTGGGATGCCTCAAGGCCCCCCTGTTAAGGATAAAAATGTTGTAGAGAGCTCAGCTGCACTTTGTCATGTAGTGTGAAGTGCAACTTGGCTAGCACTATTGGAGCAGCAAAAACTGACTTCTTGTAAATCTGTTGTACTCTATATACAGCAGAGTTGCAAGCAGGATTGATGTTCACTAACCTTAACCCTAAGTGAACAAAATTCAGCTAACGGTACAATTTATGGAGTGTGTTGCAACCCAATTAAATGCACTACTAAATTGTCTACTGAAAAAAAGGGAAACACAGATTTTCTTTTGTTTATCATTAAAGGCAGATTATTAGTTAACTGAGATGTTGGCATGTAGTCTAATGTCTGAATTTAGACTAATTTTCAGTGGGAACAGAGTCATAAAGAAAAACAAATTCTGTGAAAACTGAAGGCATACCTGCAGCCTTTTATTGCAGGAAATTAATAATTCCTGTTGAATTCAAATGTTTTAATTATTATCCTTTGAGCAAAGCTTTGGTACAGCATTAAGCAGATTTGTAGGTGATGACTCAATTTTTATGAGGGCAAATTTACATTATGACAATAAAGTCAATATACTAGAGATAATTTACCTGATCTCAGGACAAGACCCCCAGTTAATACTGAATTCAAGATTCCCAGGCAATATTAAATTCAAGACCCTTTATCTGGGTAAAGCAATAAATTATTTCCATGGAGTCAGCACCTGATTCTTTAAGGAAACATCAGGCTAACACTTTTAGGCTTTTCTGTTCTTTGATTTCAATCTAACTTTGCACAGGGTCTCAAAATGAAATCTTTAAAATCCTAAGCATCATTCAGTTAGATCAGAAATCAGAAGGAATTTTTTCTGAGTTAGAATTTTGGATATTGTCTTTAACATATATGTTTATCCTCTATAATATTTTATTTTGTTTCTTTTTTAGGTATTGACTCAGTTACTTGACTGTTGAACAAAACTACCCTAAAGAATTTGCACATTGGGAAAAATTAATTAGATTATTCTGTCTTTGAAACTATAAACCATATTGTGCTGGTATAAAAGCACAGTATGTGTATATATGTGTGTATATATATATGTGTGTGTATACATATATATGTGCAGGAACTTCGTCAGTCATCAGTAATAGCAGGCAGGAACAAGCAGCTTTTACAATTTTTTGTGAAGATGTCTTTACAATATTGTGAATGCAGTACAGTTTAAAGCTTGCTTTGCCTTTTAAACTTCCCAGAACACACAAACCAAGGTTGAACAAAACAATTTCAATAATTTAATGTCAACAATGTGAACCTCCTTATTACTTTGTATCAATACAAACTCAGAGAAATGTATTGTTCATATAGAAACAAGAAAAAATATAGTGATTCAACAAGTAAAAACAAGACATACATGGAAAGCCTTCTGAAAACAATAGATATGCAAATAACAATAATTCCCTCTGGAGTTTCAGTGGTTTTGTTTTTTCTTGATTAGCTTATCATGCAAGACTTTGAATAACAAAGTAAATCAGAAAAAAAAAGGAACCTTGGTGAAAGCACTGCCAGAAGCCACAGTCTCTCATAAACACTTCTCTAGAGGCAGTGAGGGCTCAATTGTACATAAAAGACCATAAGATCAGACCTGGAAAGGGGATTGCAAATGCAAATTCTGCTACATGACACTCCCTTAACTGAAAATCTGAACATCATAAAAATTCACACAAGACTTGTGTAGGTGGACAAAGACAAGGGTGATGGAGCTAGGAGAAAGCATATCAGAAAAATTTCCAGTCTTATTTCTGCTGTTCATGTTTATTGGGATTCCACCTGTCATTCCCTAAACCTTTCCTGTCTAAAGTGATAAATGCTTTTGCCTCATAAATAGGAAATCACTACGGGAAAAGGATGCCATCTACAGGGAACTGCAGGATGCCTCCATTCTTTTACTGTTGCATTTACATCGTGGTTTGCATCAATGAGTTCTGCGTCATGATCAATAAGTCGAAAGGCACTTACAGACACGGCACTTCTTATATGCCTGTTAAAAGCGTTTGCTGTTCACTGAGAACTGAAAACTATACTTAGTGCCCGGCTATTAGGAGAGAGTATCCTATGTGTATTGGGTGACAAGGATTTTTGATTCTCATTGGAGACCTCTTGAGAGCTTGCAACTCTATACCTACTACAGCCCACTTCTGTTTAGTAACAATGAAAAAAATCTCATGAGTAAGAGTATGCATCTTTCATTACAAGGAAAATGCATTACAAGTTTAGTTTTCTCAGGCAACAGCAGTTGTCTGCAAGCAGCACTACTGTACTTGCAGATTCAAGCAAAAGCTTGATTCAGCTTTCTTGTCCTTACTGTCTATCACGCTATTTAAGTCCATAAGCCATATCACCAGACTCATGCTGCCTACTACACTCTGTCTTTGCTGTACTCTCTTATCCTGAGAAAATATGGATACCAGAGCTGAATAGATTGCTGCATTAGGTACTATAGGAAGAACAGGCTAGGAAGTTGGGAACTACTGCTCCATGTAGTAGGGAGCAACCCCAGTTGTCTGGTCAGCTGTAACTGCCCATTCAGCATCTTCCTCAGGGCTGGTAGCAGTGACCAGTACCTGGCACAGTTAATTGTCGCTAGATAAAAACCTGTATAACTCTGAAATAGTGCTCACATATCATTGTAAGTGCCTGTGATTTTATGCTTTATGTCTGGAAACCTGCTTCAGTTCCCAAATTAGCCAGTGAGTATATTACAATTTTGCATTGTTTGTTTATTATCTTTTTTTATCATGTCACTGTATATGGACAAAGACTGTTTGGGGAAACACCTAGTGTAGTTTTTGAGGAAAAATTATAGTTTTGCACTCAGCGACATCAGTCATTCCATGTTTAATTTGCCATCAGTCATATGCCAGGGCATAACAAGAGCAGCGGAGGAATCCACAGGACCTTCCTCTGAGAATCTTTCCTGCTACAGTGTGGTCAGAAAACTGCAACACTGTTCTATTATTTGTTAAAGGTTTTCCAAGCCAGGCACAGAAGTTCAGCTGTTTGACTCACGTGTGGGATCAAATCCATTTTTTCATCACTGACCTGGTAGGCACCAGAGGATAAAGATATGACCAGATGATTTTGCAGTCATTATATGCACCTGCTTATCTTTTCCTCATTTCTTTATGTTAAAAAAGATAAAGATATATTTTTTTAAACATTAACTTTTTAAAAAAGCATTGAAGTAACTGAAAAAAAGAGTAAAATAGAATATGTATAGTCCCTACTAAGTATATTTTGCATATAGGTTGTAAAGAATTAGGCTATTTAAGAGTTTCTAAATATGCTAAGAAATTCCTGAGAATCTGCTGCTGGTTTGTTGACTACAACCATTGGCCAACCATGAAGACAAATGGATAAGCTTTGTAATTCCTTCAAGAAGCATTTCATGATTCCCATCAAGAATAGGAAAAAGAATCATATGTGGAATAGTCGAACATTCTATGGTTTCATTCTGCTTCCCACTGTCCTGGCAGAATCAGGATGAAGGCAAAAATTTTCTTGGCAGTGCCCTTGACTATCAGTCTTGACTGTCTTGTCTATTCATTGAACTTTGAGTGGTTTCCTATTGCGCTTTAAGCAGGGCATGCATGGAGAGCATAGCTGATTCTTCACTCTTAGAATCATAGAATCATAGAATGGTTAGGGTTGGAAAGAACCTTAAGATCATCTAGTTTCAACCTCCCTGCCATGGGCAGGGACACCTCACACTAGACCTTGTCACCCAAGGCTCTGTCAAACCTGGGCTTGAACAGTGCCATGGATGGAGCATTTACCACTTCTTTGGGCAACCCATTCCAGTGCCTCACCACCTCACAGTAAAGAACTTCTTCCTTATATCCAGCCTGAACATCCTCCATTTAATTTTAAACCTGTTACCCCTTATCCTATCACTACAGTCCCTGATGAAGAGTGTCTCTCTGGCATCCTTGAAGGATAACATCCTTCATGTTATCTTCTTTCTGCCTCTTGTACATGGTTTCTTAAGCTGAAGGCTGTGATATTTGGTGAACAATCTCACTCCTTTGCTGACAGACAGATCAGACTCACTGCAACCTTTCCAGATGCACTGCTGCTTCATTTGTATGCACCACAGCCATCCCTTTCTCTGCAGACTAGATCAGTCTCAGTATTAAGGAGATTATATTGCTGTCAGTAAGCCTTCAGCTTTTTGCTCACGTTGCTGTAGCACAAGGATACATATTGAAGAGTAGATGAGCTTGACATTTCATTTCACCCATTCAGTATTTGAAAAAAGGATTTTTCTCAAGGAAAAGGTGATTCTGACAGAACGTTATGTAGTTTACAGAGAAAAGTCCCTCTTCTTTGTGATCTAGTTAAAAAAAAAATTGTTCTCTTTACGTACAGGTGTCATCACTCAAGGACTCATTTAATATTTAGCCAAAACCAACCTGCAAATATTGTAAAGTTCCATAGGCAGCAATGGAAAAAATGGGGAAATAGGATCAAGTTTTCTGAGTTCAGATCCTAGCTATGACTTACTCTATGTGTATACCTTAATCTGTAACAAAGTATTTCTTTCTCTTCACTTCTAAAACTGGGGAGACTCTTATAAGCCTTTAATTGATTTTTGATGAAATCTTGCCAAATATTTTGAGATTAATGATGTAAAAATAAAAAGCTACATGAACTTACCTAATTTGTCTTTCCAACAAAGCTGATTAAACACTTCCAGCTTTGATGGAAGTTCTCTGATGCATAAATTTTGGAATATTTGATACAAAATATAAATTTCAAAAGAAACTTCAGATTTAAATATTTATCTTTCTTAAAATAGACTTCACATTTATTCAAGAGCTGCATGTTAGCTGACTGGCTCAGTAATAGCCTAGCGGTTGCTGGTTTTGTTTTCTCGAATGGAAATCTCCCTGGGGGAAAAAAAATAAAAAATCCTGAACATTAGTCTCAGTTGTGTTTAGATTAAAATAAAAACAAAACCAAACAAACAAACAAACAAAAAACCCAACCAACCAACCAAAAAAAAAACCCCACCAACAACAAAAAAAAGGGGGACAAAAATTGAGGAAGAGCAATGAGAATATTTGCCCAAGATAGACCGGATGATTTCCAGTATGGTTAAAAAGGAATTAGGGTGTGATTCTCAGAAGGGAGAGCAGCATGGGATTTACAGATATTCTCTCTGTAAGACAAGATTCTTCCATCTTTCACTTTCTCACAGCATCCCTGATGCCTTAATTTGCTCACTTGGCTTTGCCGTTATGCTTTTTTTTTTTTTTTTGGAAAACTAGAAGTTAGAAAGAAAAACTGACGTGGCTACAGCCTCTCACAACACTTCTGGCTGCATGTCTTGAAATTGTGCATGATCTCTGTTTATGTGAGTGGCACAATAGCTGTTTTCACATTTGGATGTGTAAAAACTGCTAAAGTGGATTCCAGATCCAGGATCCAGCACCAAATTTTGCATGCTCGCTTACTTTGGGTGATATGAAATGCAAATTCCCAGAGGCTTCTGGACTAGGGAGAGTGAATGTACAGTTAGAAATGTCCTAAAAGTAGAGGATGCCAGTGTAATGTTAATGAAAGATTGTGATGGACAGAGTCCCAGACCTTATGTAACTGATGTTGCTGTTTGGAAGCTTGCTTCTTTATCTTGTGATTCCTATTATTAAGTGTCTACATTTCTCATCAGGAGTGTTACTAAGCAAGAGTAACATATATCTCCATTCAGGTTCATGGTGAGGAGTATTGTTTTTTTTTTGGAGGGGTAGGTTTGGGTGTTTTTTCCTTCTCTCTCCTTCTCATTCTCCATTTCTCAGCTTCTGTTAGTCCTTTCTTTTTACCCAGCACTTCCTTCTCCAGAACAATCCGCCAGCCTTTTTGACATTCCTCTTATTTCTTGTGAAATTGTCTCTAGTTTATGTATGCAAATAACTGTTCATTCTTCTACTATTTTTTCCTCAATGTTTATGATATATAAATAAATATTCCAGTCAGCTAATGAAAGGGGAAAAAAAACATGGAAAACTGGAGCTGTAGACATTAGGAAATGTAGTTTGTGAGGAAATTTTGGAAAAATTTGGGGTTTGTGCCAGTCTTTGCTTTTTTTTGTTGTTTTTATATATTAAAATTTGATCTAAGAACAGATGACTGAGCACTAGGTAATTATTTTTTATTTACACACACACATTTCCTTCAAGATTGAGCTGCTTATTTAACAGCTTATGCATGCCATTTCTCATTTTTCCCAGCAAGAGATTCACAAACGTTACTCAACACAGTCATGTATCTTCCAATATCTTCCAAATCTGTGGTACTTTGCAAGAGCCCAGCTTCACTGTCAGGGCTCTGAGATGAATTCTCAATTCACAGCCCTGAGCTGGAATGTCAGAGATTCTAAACTGGGATTTGGTCTTTAGATTGATGCATACAAGTGACTGGAGGAAGCTGGTGGAATCTGACCAGTCATTTTCTGAATTTAGTTACTTCCATGTGTGCTGAACTCTGATAGTTTAAAGAGGATTTTTTCACTGCAGATTTTTTTTATATCAACATTATGACCCATGATAACAAATCTACTCCTAGCAGATAGCAAAATATGTCAGAAAGAAAGCAAAAAATGAATTTGAAAGAATAATAGCAAGTTAGGAAGACCTCTGAGTTAACGTGTTGTATAGGCCTGACTGAATAATGGGAGAGCTTCACTTATTTTCCACAGTACAGAGTGATGTGAAAATAGAGAAAGGTCAGTCTGTTGAACTCTTACATCAGTGACTTCTTACTTTTGTGAAAGTTCATATCCAAATGAACAGGAAACACCCTGAGTTACCTGTTGCCAGTTTTTAATAACAGTGCTTGAGATTTGACTTAAGCCTCACTTTTCCTTCTTTCCACAAGCATTCAACTCTTACATGGATTTTGCTCAGAGCATAATCCTTTGAAACTAGTGATGCTGAATGCCTTCTCCTGTTGCCTGTTTAAAATATGGCTACTGGGTACATGAGTATTTGCCTAAGCTATTACACAACTGGGACATTTTCAATTTAAGTGTACGTGTTACATTGGGCTTATATGAGCCATTTCAAATAAGCCAGGAGAATTGATGGAGTTGCAATTGTCAATGAAGCCATTAGCTTCAGGGGAATTACTCACTGAAGCTGGATGTGTTTTGGATTCCACTGAGTTTTTCAAAGGGAAGATATGAGCAGCTTGTCTTTCACTGAAAGAGCCCTCCTGATACTCACTAGTCCCTAAGCTCTACATATTAAACTTGTGTTTTTAAATACTTCAAAGCTGCAGGGCTACTTTGAAAAAGTACACACTGGGTATCAGTAAGTTATCTATAGTTATTAGCATGGTTTAAGTTTTGAACATATACCAAATTCAAAATTTTTTTTATGGTTACAGACTGTGCTCCTACAACTATGCAGAACAGTCCTTGCCTTTGGTACACATGTAGCTGATTTCATTAATTTCTTTAACATTATGAAGTGCTAGTCAGTAGAAGTTCACAAATTTAAGTCTGATGGTTTTGGAGAAAAGGATAAAATCTTTACTTGTCTTACTTGCAAGTGAAAAGAGATTTAGAGCCAGAGGCCTATTCTATTCTCTTCATCAGCTTTGGTTTGTTTATTTATAGATTAACTTACAGGTCTTCCTATCATGGAACGTAAGTTATTTCAGACTCCTAGATTTTGCAATATGTCAGAACAGTTTCTATATGAAATTTGTAAAACATGAAGAAGTTTAGCCAAAAAGGAGACTTCACTTTGTGCACTGATATTAACTCTGTATCCTCAAGTAAATTGTTGAAGATTGATGTGCAACACATTCTGACTCCTGAGATTCCAAATCGCTCTGAGGAGGGTGACAAGAATGATTTGTTTGCACCTCCAAAATTGTCTCACCAAGTTCACAGTAAAGTGAAGGAGAAGCACATCACGTTTACCAAAGTTCATTTTTAGAAATTTTCAGTGATTGAAGAGATTTTTTTAAAAGAATATTTTCGTCCTAGCAAGACAAAACAGTCTTCAGTTCCTCATTAAAAATTGGACAGAAGGTTGCTAAGGACACTGCTGATGCTCTTTTGCCTGTCAGCTAACACAGCAGAGCTAGCTAACTGGTTCTTCCTCAGACTTTGGGCTAATTTCTGTGTCGTGGTTTAAACCCAGTCAGGTAACTTGTTCACTCACTCCCAGTGAGTGGTGCCGAGCTGACAACAATCAAGGTCCGTGTCCGTCTCCCCCCTCCCTGCACCGGGGCTCTCCCCTTCCCCGCTCCCGGAGGAACGGGGAGGAGGATCGAGAGAGTCCAACTCCTACGGGTTGAGACAAGAACAGTCCAGCAACAAATCACCACCGCTACTATCAGCTAAAACAATGATAAGGGAAAATAACAAGGGAAGAGAATACGATACCACCGGCCAAGAAAACGAGTTCCACCCGGAAGCTGTTGTCCTTCCGGGTAACTCCCCGTTACCCCCCACCCCGGGCATGACGTGCTGTGGTATGGAATACCTCCCCGGCTAGCCCGGGTCAGGCGCCCCGTCTCTGCTTCCTCACAGCTTCCCCTCCTCCCTGGCAGAGCATGAGCCTCACAGAGTCCTTGGTCAGGGTAAACATCACTTAGCAACAACCGACAACATCGGCTTCACCAACACTGTTCTAAAACTAGAAGTCAAAACACAGCACTGCACCAGTTAACACAAAGGAAAAAACAAGACTGCCACTGCTGAACCCAGGACATTATCCACCCCTTATTCCATACCATTCACGTCGTGCTCAGATCCCACATTTTCAATACACCATCGCTCTCCCACATATATACATCCATATACATACAGACCAAGAGGAAAAAATCATTTTCTTAGTGCATGGACCAATCCCTATAATGCTGCCGAGTCCATTCGGTCCATGATGTTCCAAGTTCATTCTCTGTTGGGATGATGGCTGGAGGGAAGTCAGGGCCAGTCGCTGGTGACCTGGAGACATCTAGTTGATGGGCTATAAAAGCATTACACAGCAGGCAACGGCATACAATTGAGTTCACTGGCTGTTTTCCCCTAAAATCAAATCCCCTTGAGGTATACATCGGACTTCCCCATCTTCCCGCATTACCCACCAAGTATATCCAGGTCCCTGAGCAAAAGCAATCCCACGAGTGGGTTTGCCTTTACCTGAAGCAGGAATAACCCAGACTGTCTTCCCCAGCAAATTCTTCATATGCACCACGGGAACTTTGTCCCCCTCTACAATATGTAAAAGTTCTGACTGGGCTGGGCCAGCCCTGTTGGCAGATCCTCTGGTGTTGACCAACCAGGTGGCCTTTGGTAAATGTGTATCCCAATGCTTGAAAGTTCCCCCACCCATCGCTCTCAGTGTAGTTTTTAACAGCCCATTGTACCGTTCGATTTTCCCAGAGGCTGGTGCATGGTAGGGGATGTGATATACCCACTCAATGCCATGCTCTTTGGCCCAAATATCTATAAGGTTATTCCGGAAATGAGTCCCATTGTCTGACTCAATTCTCTCTGGGGTGCCGTGTCGCCACAAAATCTGTTTCTCAAGGCCCAGGATAGTGTTCCGGGCAGTGGCATGGGGCACAGCGTATGTTTCCAGCCACCCGGTGGTTGCTTCCACCATGGTAAGCACATGGCGCTTGCCTTGGCGGGTTGGTGGCAGTGTGATATAGTCAATCTGCCAGGCCTCCCCATATTTATACTTCAACCATCGTCCTCCATACCAAAGAGGCTTTAACCGCTTGGCTTGTTTAATTGCAGCACACGTTTCACACTCATGAATAACCTGGGCAATAGTGTCCATTGTTAAGTCCACCCCTCGGTCACGGGCCCATCTATATGTTGCATCTCTGCCCTGATGGCCTGAAGTGTCATGGGCCCACCGGGCCAAAAATAATTCACCTTTATGTTGCCAATCTAAGTCCATCTGAGCCACTTCAATCTTAGCCGCTTTATCCACTTGTTGGTTGTTCTGGTGTTCCTCAGTGGCCCGACTCTTGGGTACATGACGTACCTTCACCACCAGGTTCTGCACCCGGGCAGCAATATCTTTCCACAGTGCAGCAGCCCAGATGGGTTTACCTCTGCGTTGCCAGTTGCTCTGCTTACATTGCTTCAGCCACCCCCACAGGGCATTTGCCACCATCCATGAGTCAGTATAGAGATAAAGTACTGGCCACTTTTCTTGTTCAGCAATGTCCAGGGCCAGCTGGATGGCTTTCACCTCGGCAAATTGACTCGATTCACCCTCTCCTTCAGCAGTTTCTGCAACTTGTCGTCCAGGACTCCATACAGCTGCCTTCCATCTCCGATGCTTTCCCACAATACGGCAAGAGCCATCTGTAAACAAGGCATACTGCTTTTCACTTTCTGACAGTTTATTATATGGTGGGACCTCTTCAGCACGCACCACCTCCTCCTCTGGTGACATTCCGAAATCTTTGCCCTCTGGCCAGTCCATGATGACTTCTAGAATGCCTGGACGACTGGGATTTCCTATTCGAGTTCGTTGTGTAATTAGTGCAGCCCATTTACTCCATGTAGCATCAGTTGCATGATGTGTAGAGGAGACCCTGCCTTTGAACATCCAGCCCAGCACGGGCAGCCGGGGTGCCAGGAGGAGCTGTGCTTCAGTGCCAATCACTTCCGAAGCAGCTCGAACCCCTTCATAGGCTGCCAGTATCTCTTTCTCAGTTGGGGTATAGCTGGCCTCAGATCCTTTGTATCCCCGACTCCAAAAGCCGAGGGGTCGACCTCGAGTCTCCCCTGGAGCTTTCTGCCAGAGGCTCCAGGTAGGACCGTTCTCCCCAGCTGCAGTGTACAGCACATTTTTTACATCTGGCCCGGTCCGGACTGGTCCAAGGGCTACTGCATGAACTATCTCACGTTTAATTTGCTCAAAGGCTTGTTGCTGCTCAGGGCCCCATTTAAAATCATTCTTCTTCCGGGTCACATGATAGAGAGGGCTTACAATCGAACTGTAATTTGGGATGTGCATTCTCCAGAACCCCACTGCACCCAAGAAAGCTTGCGTTTCTTTCTTATTAGTTGGTGGAGACATTGCTGTTATCTTGTTGATCACATCTGTGGGGATCTGTCTACGTCCATCTTGCCATTTTATTCCCAAAAATTGAATCTCCTGTGCAGGTCCCTTGACCTTACTCCGTTTTATGGCAAAACCGGCTTTCAGCAGGATTTGGATTATTTTCCTCCCTTTCTCAAAGACTTCTTCCGCTGTATCGCCCCACACAATAATGTCATCAATGTATTGCAGGTGTTCTGGAGCTTGCCCCTGTTCCAGTGCAGTCTGGATCAGTCCATGGCAAATGGTAGGGCTGTGTTTCCACCCCTGGGGCAGTCGGTTCCAAGTGAACTGGACACCTCTCCAAGTAAAAGCAAACTGTGGCCTGCACTCTGCTGCCAAAGGAATGGAGAAAAATGCATTGGCAATATCAATCGTGGCATACCACTTGGCTGCCTTTGACTCTAGTTCATACTGAAGTTCTAGCATGTCCGGTACGGCAGCACTCAATGGTGGTGTGACTTCATTCAGGCCACGATAGTCTACTCATAGTCTCCATTCTCCATTAGACTTTCGCACTGGCCATATGGGGCTATTGAAGGGTGAGCGGGTCCTGCTGATCACCCCCTGACTCTCCAGTCTACGGATCAGCTGATGGATGGGAATCAGGGAGTCTCGGTTGGTGCGATATTGCCGCCGGTGCACTGTTGTGGTCGCAATTGGCACTTGTTGTTCTTCAACTTTCAGCAACCCCACAGCAGAGGGATCTTCTGAGAGACCAGGCAAGGTGGACAGCTGCTCAATTTCCTCAGTCTCCAAAGCAGCAATACCAAAAGCCCACCGGTACCCTTTTGGGTCTTTGAAGTACCCTCTCTTGAGGTAGTCTATGCCGAGGATGCATGGAGCCTCTGGACCAGTCACAATAGGGTGCTTTTGCCACTCCCTCCCAGTCAGGCTGATTTCAGCCTCCAGCACAGTCAACTCTTGGGATCCTCCTGTTACTCCAGAAATATAGATGGGTTCCACCCCTTGACAGCTTGATGGCATCAGGGTACACTGTGCACCGGTATCTACTAGAGCCTTATACTTCTGTGGGACTGATGTGCCAGGCCATCTGATCCACACAGTCCAGTAAATCCGATTGTCCCCTACCTCCACCTGGCTGGAGGCAGGGCCCCTCTAATGGTCGTCACAGCATTGGACACTTAAATTGTGTTGAAAGGGATTATTCTTCGTTATCACAGGAGCTGGAGTAAAATCAGCTCTTCCACTCCATCTGGGAAACTGCTCACCAGAGACTGAAGCCGTAGCTCTCATGGGACGATCAGTCTTGGCCCTTGCTCCCCTCTTCAGTTCACTCACCCGTCCCTCCAAAGCTGAACTAGGTTTTCCATCCCACTTTGTCATGTCTTCTCCGTGATCCAGCAGGTAAAACCATAGGGTACCCCGTGGCGTATACCTTCTGTATCTCCTCTCTTGAATAATAGGACGTCTTTTGTTAATAGCTGAGGCGTGTGTTGGTACACGTGAGGAGCTGGATAAATCAGATACATCGTCCCTCAATTTGTCGAGGTCCTGGGACAGTTTTTTCACAGCTGAGATGATGGAAGGAGTGAGATTGTCTTCGAACTCTCGGAGTTTATGAACCATTTCATCCACTGTTAGTGGTACTATGTCATTCCAGGTCACTGTTGCCAATGAATGGGCATATGATGATGGTGCATTCCGTGTAAGTTTTCGCCACATGGGTCGTGTACATTCAACTTCATCTGGATCTATAGGTGTATCCCCGTTATTCGGCTTGATGTGATAGATCATCTCTACGATGGCCGATTCCCTCAGAGACTGGATGCCTTTGTCTATAGTAGTCCACTTGGCCGAACGACTCGTAACATCGTCCTTGTACGGAAACCTTTCTTTCACAGCTGCCAAGAGCCGCCTCCAAAGGCTGAGGGACTTTTTCTCTCTTGCGATTGCTTTGTCAATTCCCCCTTCTCTAGCAAGTGATCCCAGCTGCTTGGCTTCTGTACCTTCTAGTTCGTGACCATCGGCCATATGTCCCAGCATCGGAGTAACCAGGTGATGATGTGCTCCCCTGGTTGACGGGTAAAATCTTTTCGCATATTCCGCAGCTCGGTTGAGGTCCGCGGTCGAGAAGTTACCTCTTCTTCTTCTTCTTCATCATGTGATGATGACTCCTGATCAGATTCTGGACCGGGTGGTGAATTCATTGGTTCTTCATCTCGCTTCACCCTTTTTGCCTCCTTTTTGCTTGTTCTCTTGCGTACAGGGGCAACTGATATTGGTATGAATTGGTCCTCTGGTTTGGCTGCAGTGATTATCACTGTGGTTTGAGTAGCGACTGTACTTGTTGCTGGGGGTGGTGTAGCTACCGTGGTTGGAGCTGGGGTAACCGCGCTGTCTGTTGCAGTTGAAGTTTGAGCACCTGCTGTACTTGCCACTGGGGTAGCTGCGCAGTTCATTGCAGCCAAAGTTTGAGTAGCGACTGTCGCTTTGCCCTCAAATCCGCCGATATTCTTTTCCTTTTGAAGGTGCTGGATAGTGTTGAACAAGGCCCTGTAAGCATAGGCCAAGCCCCAGCACGTTGCCGTGATTTGTCCATCTCTGGTATGGCCAGAATGACCACACACCTCATTTAAGTGTTTTACTAATTCTTCTGGATTTTGCAGTTGTTCGGTAGTGAAATTCCAAAATACTGGAGGGGCCCACTGACCTAGATACTTGCCCATACTATCCCACACACCCTGCCACTCATGGCTGTCCAGCCTCTGGGAAAATCTCTCGGTCCTCCTACATCGTTGTTTGACCCCAGACAAGACCCAAACCTGAATCTGCTTAACTCTTGAAATCAGTAGTGGGCAAAACACACTCTGTATGCGTGTTAGCATGGTGATTCCCATCACCATCAGCAAACAAGTCTCAAGGGCATTAAAAGGCCATTTAAAAAATTCAAAACTCTCAAATGTAAATGGTCTGGGGGGACGACTAGGAGGGTAAAAGGATGTCTCCTTCACAGGTTGAGCACCTGAGAAGGAGAAAAAAGATGTGTAATTGCTAAGCACCTCCATCATATACCTCCCAGAGTATAAAGTTGGTGACCACACTGGGAACATAAACCAGATCAGTTTCATGATCAATGATTCTATTGTATTACAAGTCATTACCATAAAGTACAATGGGATAAAAACCTTAGCCCAAGCCCCACACTTGAAAAACACTAATACAGCCAATACCGGATGGACGTAAGATATGGTATACTGAAACTGTGAGATCAAGAGGAAAAACCTTGAGAGCCAATAAATCAGCATTGTGACGAGTGACTATCAATCCAGTCAGATCTGTTCTTATCTCAACCCCTCGTGCCCCACGTTGGGCGCCAAAAAAGAACTGTCGTGGTTTAAACCCAGTCAGGTAACTTGTTCACTCACTCCCAGTGAGTGGTGCCGAGCTGACAACAATCAAGGTCCGTGTCCGTCTCCCCCCTCCCTGCACCGGGGCTCTCCCCTTCCCCGCTCCCGGAGGAACGGGGAGGAGGATCGAGAGAGTGCAACTCCTACGGATTGAGACAAGAACAGTCCAGCAACAAATCACCACCGCTACTATCAGCTAAAACAATGATAAGGGAAAATAACAAGGGAAGAGAATACGATACCACCGGCCAAGAAAACGAGTTCCCCCCGGAAGCTGCTGTCCTTCCGGGTAACTCCCCGTTACCCCCCACCCCGGGCATGACGTGCTGTGGTATGGAATACCTCCCCGGCTAGCCCGGGTCAGGCGCCCCGTCTCTGCTTCCTCACAGCTTCCCCTCCTCCCTGGCAGAGCATGAGCCTCACAGAGTCCTTGGTCAGGGTAAACATCACTTAGCAACAACCGACAACATCGGCTTCACCAACACTGTTCTAAAACTAGAAGTCAAAACACAGCACTGCACCAGTTAACACAAAGGAAAAAACATGACTGCTACTGCTGAACCGAGGACAATCTGAGAAAAGAAAAGTGAAGCTGTTGCAGTTTAAGCCCAGCCGGTGACCCAGAACCACACAGCCACTTGCTCACTTCCCCCCCTTCCTCTCCCCAGCTCCTGGGGAGAAGCTTGCCTGACAGAAGCTTGCCTGGTAAGAAGGTGTTGTGATGTTGCAGTATTCATATATCATTAAAACTATACACATATCAAAACCACAGTGTCTCATGACGAGTTGTTCATGGACTATGGCATCAATTAAATAAATGACAAAGTTCTCCCATAGAATGAAGGGTTTTTTCCCATGTGTTTCCTTAGCTTGGGTGCTTATCCCGGCAAAGATGCCACTGATTTTGCCTTACAAATTAAATTTACTATGAAAGTAGACATCACTATTTGCCTCAGCAGTTCTTGCTGTAAATTAACAAACTCATTGACAATGAATTGGCTCCTGATTATTTTTTTTTTCTTTCATAACATTCAGGTAACATTCAGGGTGTAGGATGTGACTCACCTCAGACCTCCATGTGGAGCTGGATGGATGCTGATCAGTACTAGCCGTGCTCTGTGGAAGTCAGACTGAGAGCACTGCTGCCATTATTTAAGATTTAGCAAATAGCATTTTGGAGATGTCTGTAAAGCTGCATAGTCTCATTAAACTTTCTTCTGTGATACAACATTGACATCAATGCTTCTTCCTTACTGGGGGAGAAAAGGATACTAGAACATTAGTTAGCACCTAGGAGAAGTATGTTCGCATCATCATAGTTTCATTAAAGGTAAACGTCACAATGTCACAACATAAGATCAATAAATGCAATGACAAATTCTAAAGCATATACATGCATTCAAGCAATATCTGTTGCAACACAGCTCTTCTTAGGTAGGAACAAAGCAATTGTATCACTGGGGGCAGATGAGTTATGATCTCCAGAAATTTCCAGTATTGTGAAGGGAAAAGGGAGGTTTGTAAAGATGAAAAAATAAAAAGTAATCCTCACCTTGTTCTTATTGCTGCTATGGAAACTGAACAAAGAACAATAACTACTTGACAATTTCCTCTGGCTCCTACATTGAATAAGCCTCAAAAGCTGAGATTTCAAGGACAAGAACTGCTGTCAATAACTAAATATTTTGCTATTCTGTACTTACCAGCACATTACCTTGAAGTTGTTTAGATTATAAACCTTTGTGAAGTTGGGTGTTGTTTTTTTTTTCTGAAGGGCAATGCATTATAAGTACATGAAGCATGCTGTTATGAAAAGGCAATTAATTTTACATGGGGAAATCAACTGAACAGTCAATCTGGTCCTGAAATTAGGAATGTATACACTGTATTTTATTTGTATCTGTAAAGAACAATGCTTTTATAAAAAGAAGAAACGCATTAAAGGTGTGCATAGCCCTACACAATACCTGGGAGCTTATAAGGAATGAAACATCATTCTCGTGAACCTGTCTGAATGGGTCCAGAGGAAGGCCAGGAAGATGATCAAAGAGTTGGAGCACCTCTCCTGTGAAGGATGAAAGAGCTGGGCTTGTTCAGCCTGGAGAAGAGAAGGCTCTGAGGAGACCTTAGAGCAGCTCCCAATAACTAAAGGAGGCCTACAGGAAAGCTGGAGAGGGACCTTTTACAAGGGCATGTAGTGATAGGACAAGGAGGAATGGTTTGAAATGGAAAGAGCAGAGATTTAGATTAGATATTAGGAAAAAAATCTTCGTTATGAGGGTGGTGAAGCACTGGAACAGGTTGCCCAGAAAAGCTGTGGATGCCCCATCCTCGGAAGTGCTCAAGGCCAGGTTGAACAGGGCTTTGAGCAACCTGGTCTAGTGGAAGGTGTCCCTGCCTATGGCAGGGGGATTGAAACTGGATGAGCTTTAAGGTCCCTTCTAACCCAAACCTCTCTGATTCTATGATTTTACATTTATTGCCACACAGTTATAATATGCTCATTACATTTGTATCCATGTAAGGGGCTACTGCTGAAACAACCTTGCTTCTGAGTTACACATATTTCATCTGTGCAAGGGAGAAACAGCCAATGTATTTCTGCCCAATAATAACTTAAGGCATGCAATATTTTGTATATTTTAATAACTTTTGACTTTACCTGGAAATGAAGATGCAGCTATTTTAAGGCATAGAGTATGACTTTCAGTATGGTTTCATCATGTTTTCTCACTCAGAAAACAGTAACTAAATCCTAAAATTATTGTAATGAAATGGCAGCATTTATCACTCATTTTGGAACAATTTGTTAGCTGTTGAAATTTAGAATAGAATAGGCAAAATTAACCACAAGGAAGGTTGCATCTGTGGTAAAAAATATCTTCTGGCAACTAAAAGGTGAGAGAATTCACTTCTGTTTTCCTTTGCCTGTATTTACAGTGGGTGGCTTTGTTAAAATATACCTCTTCAGTGAGAAAGGAACATATTCCCTTATTCAAATTCCTCAAAATGCTCTCTACTGTCAGCCAACATCATCTGTATCTTACCCAGTCTGTGTTCAAGACGTGATATCCTTCCAAGTAATTCTCTCTGCCAGATGTTAACTTAAATATCCTCCAATGTGCAAGAAAAAGATATATAGTTTAAGTATCTCTCTGCTATAATTTATCTTACAATATCTCAGTGACATGAATATTCTTGCTGTAAGTTGGAGAGGGAAAGAAAAGTGATGGGGTAGAATGGGAGCTGAAGGGTTTTTAAACCTCAAGGACCCCTTACTTATGAACTCTAAGAAATATTAAATAGCCATCCAATAACATGTTTTAAGGATCTCTTCAAGCAGAGTAGATTAAAAAAAAAGAAAAAACAAAACAAAAAAAAAAAAACAAACAGGTCTGAATTATGAAAAATTTGAATAAAAAATAATAATGGAAATCACAGATGATAGAGAAGGCAACTCACCATCAACAGCATTCCCTAGAAAGAGTGAGTTGGTTATTTTCCTGTAGTATCATTTCTAAGTTGTCTTGCAAGCGCACCTCAGCCATAACAAGTGTGACAATGTGGAGGAGGAGATACTATAATTCACCGTAGTAGCAGCTATAAATACTGAACACCTCAAAATTAACACCTAAATTCCCAAGCATTTCCAATCCAATTAGGCTTTTTCCTACTGAAGAGTTTCATAAATTCATTTCAGACAGTCATTTACAGGAGCCTCTGCAATTTCTAATCTAACCTGCAATGCAAAGCTTTCCTGAATATAATATAAACACAATACAGTATCACCAGTTGTTGCCCTGAGCTTTTATTATATATTTATTTTTAAGACAGAACAACTCTAAAGTATTTCCCTGTCAGGAGTGTATGATTCTGGAAATACCTTTCTGTTACAGCACATAGCACCAGAAGGCTGTGCTTTGAATTTGAAGGAGTTTCCAAATATTAATTTCCTCATAATTTTCCAATATAGCAGTGAATGGAAATGACTTTATCTGGCTGGATATTTTCACCTTGTAATATAGTTATGACACAAATCTTCCTCTCATTTGTCACTCTACCCATAGACAGTAGTCAGTAAAATGTAGAAATTTAAATTGCCTATAAAATCATATAACTGTGGCATTGCAGAACTGCAGGAGTAGGTGGATACAACGCTGAATTTCAAATTAAATAAGAGGGTAATTATTATTTTACTATATCTGTAAAACCCATCCAGTATTTGCCATGTATAAAGTTGGATTTTGAACAGGTTCATTTGCATATCTTGTCTTTTCTTTGTTTTCTACTTCTTAGTAAATGCTGTGATTCTATTTTGACATGTTAGCAATGGAATACACTTAATATTACATGCATAATTAATGACAGTTATATGTAACATACGGGCTTAGGCCAAATATGTGATATGATACATTCATGCAAGTAACTGTAGATGTGCACTAAATAAAGTCTTTCTTAGCTCTACTTTAGTAAGTAGGGCTACTCTTAAAATACATGGAGTGTGGGGGGGAATCTCTGCATTCAGCAGAGACATTTGCAACCCAAATCAACTTAGTTTTGCTGTGCCATGAGTGGAGGGAAATTAATAAACTCTGCAGTCCTAAATATAGCTCCACTAAATTTGTCTGTGATTCTATCAAGACTAATCGTAATTTCGTGTGCTACAGAACATGTTCATCACATGGCAGAAGTTCACTCCAACACTTACAAAATTGCAGGTGGATTTTTGGCTGTGTGAATCTGAAGGGTAAAATACTTGCTACTTTTAGAGAAGCCAAGATTACACCCTGTATTTTCACATGTTTGCAGAAAAAAAGATGTCAAGAATATTGGTCTGCAGGAAGTGATTTCCCTTACACCAGATTTCCTTTAAAAGCACAATATAGCTTGAAGTGTAGTCACAGCTTACACTGGCAAAATTGTGTTTTTGAAGGTATCATTAGTACCAGACTTCCTGATTGAAATAACATTAAATTTAGGCCTCTTAGTATAAAAGCTAATAAGAAAATGAAAGAAAAGTAAGATTAAGTGATATATCAGAATAAAAAAGTATTATTTTAAATATCTGTATTAATTTTTGCTTTTATAACTGTTTTATAGTATCATTGCTTTATCTTAAGAACCTTTTTTTTTCTAGCCTTTCTAGCCATTTTATTTCTAGCCATTAACTAACCTGATCTGTGTTTAACAGTGTTTGGATTGTTCATATCTTCACGGTTTTTGTTTAATGAATGTTGTTTCTGGAGACTAGATATATACCTGTAAATTAGTAATTAGTAGAAGCAGGATTTATTTTGATGTCAAAAAAACCACACTGACCAATATGTCAGGGTGTACAGATGCAGGATGGACTTCTGTGGCAGCTGGAGGCTATGTCAGATCTCTTGCTGCATCTAAAGTCAGTATCTAAGAGCAGGTTAAAATGTTCTGTGATTCCTTATTCCAGTGCACCATAAGCAAAGTTTTTCTGTGAAATGGTTTTAAGATCATGCCAGCAGACAAGCTGACATCAGGAAAGACACTATGTGTTTGAAATGTGATGCATTTCCAACACACACACACAAAAAGAAGTTGGTACTCCTTCCTCCAAATCAAAAAATTATCTGAAATGAAGCAATTCTGACATCTTCAGATAGAAGCATTCAATAATTACTTTAAATATCACCCCCATTTGCTGGACGACACGTCCTTTCCTCTTAACAAACATAATGGAACCATGGAGGAAAATACTGATGAAGAGTTCTTAAAAGGGTTAATAAAAATTTAGCCAAATCATTTTCCAATTAAGAATGGGAGCTTTTGCATGAACATTTCTATTTTGGTTATATTTTCTACAGAGAGCAGGCAATGTAAATCATTCTAGTTTTGTTCTGACATGAACATCTGCCATGTAACCATCCATCCACTTAAATTGCTACGGTCTATGCACGCCTTTGACTCCAGCTTACTAATGCTCCCTCAGACAAAGCCTGAGCATACTTCAGGGTTAGCACATACCAGCAGCATGAACAATAACAGCATTTTGTTTTGAACGCTCTGTTCTATGGGAATAAGGAAGATCAGCTGTAAGGACACAGACTGCTGCATGTTCAAGAATGTGACTGACCTATTTTATTTGCACAGATAGAGCAAACAAGAAGAGAGGGAAGACCTACTCTTGGAAATGTCTCCATAGAAGAATAATGTTCACCAGACAAAAATTTTACTTCTGTTTTAAGACTTGCAAGTATTTCACTAACAGCAGTCTAATTTTTATAAGATGAAACTGAATAGCACTACAGCAGCTTCTGCTCTCATGCCACATTCCCTCGCTGGGGCCTGATGGGACTGAAGAATATTCAAGCTAATTTCTAGTGGGATCTGAAGAAGATGTTTGTTCTTCTGGGTGTATGTGAAGGCAAACACCCAGAATTGTGTAAGGGGTATGTGTACTGTTACAGGATTGATTCGTCACATCAAATAGGTAAGAAAAAAGTGGGAATCGAACAAAAAGACGTTGTGTTTCAGGTAATTATCTAATTATCTCTTGAGTTGTGGGGTTTTGTGTTGGGTTTTTTTTCTTTTAGATCTTTCTCCATGCTAATCCCAGTTATATTTATTATTTGCTTTCTCCTACCTATTGATTTCCCCTTTATCTTTTGGAGGGAAGTTATGCAATAACTTATGTTTCTTTCTGGCTAGCATGAAAGCTCAGTATATTATCATCATTATTCACTGCTCTCTACAGATAAGAATTCATTCTGAATATAACCCTGTTTGAGATTTACTGCAAATTATAGCTCTATGCACAAGGTTACAAATGCCAATAAGATACGGAGGGCTCAGAAATAATACTCAGCACTCTGCAGCCAACATGTAAGGATCAGCCTAGATAACTGAAAGGAAGATTGTTTTCCATCACACTGATAATTTCTATTTCATTTGGCATTTTGTCCTTGCTTAATTATATACTTCATCTACATAAACCAGAATCTGATAAACTTTTTCATTAACTTTTTTGCATCTAAATAAAAAGTAATTAAAATCATTTCTATGCAAAACACTGGAAAAATTTTAGTTTGTATTGAACAGATCATGCTAATGCAAGTAACAACAGTGAAAAGATGTCTTTAAATTGTCTTCCTCTCAAAGAGCAAGCAGTCAGAATGTCAGCACATTTTACTTGATTCCTTACTCAGATCATACTGCTGTTCATTAGCATTCAGCTCCAAAAAATTACCAAAGTAGTGCATCACCTTCTATTTCCTTTTGCAAGTTATTCAAGGTTGCTATTGTATAAGATCTGCTTCCCATGCCTTTGGCCCAGTAACTCCAGACTACATATATGCCATGGTTTAAGCCAAGCTGGTAACTCAGAACCATGCAGCCGCTCTCTCACTTTCCCCCCCTTTTCTCCCCCTTGCTCCTGGAGGGATGGAGATGAGTATCAAGAGAATGCAACTCCCACGGGTTGAGATAAGAACAGTCCAGTAACTAAGGTATCACACAAAACCACTACTGCGACCACCAACAATAATAATGATTAGGGAAATAATGAGGCGAAAGAATATAAAACTAAAAGGGGAAAAGGTAAAGAAAACAATAAACACAAGTGATGCACAATACAATTGCTCACCACCAGCCAACTGATACCCAGACTGACTTGAGCAGCAATTTGGGCCTTCCAGGTAACTCCCCAGTTTATATACTGGGCATGATGCGCTGCGATATAGAATACCCCTTTGGCTAGTTTGGGTCAGGTGTCCTGTCTCTGCTTCCTGCTGGCTTCTTGTGCCCCTCCTCACTGGCAGAGCGTGAAAGACTGAAAAGTCCTTGATTGGAGTAAATATTACTTAGCAACAACTAGAAACATTTTCTGTTATCAGCATTGTTCTCAGGCTAAAGTTGAAAACACCACACTGCACCAGCTACTAAGGAGAAAAATGACTGTTGCAGCTGAACCCAATATGTCATATATAAAATCAAATTACATTGTGGAGGGTAAATAGATTTGCATACTAAGGCACTTAAATCACAGATATATGCAGCGTTATTTACTACACGACTTCCCTATGCTGTGGCGGAGATGGTGGTGAGAGAAAGGAGCCAGCTGGGTGTTAAGAGGCTCCTACATGACTTCCTTGTTCCATGTGAGAGATGGTGCAGTCCTGCGGGGAGGCTTGGTAGTGAGTGTACTGGTTCTTGCTGTCCTATTCATAGTCCTGGTGCAGGGTTGTTTGGTTTCCCCCCTTGGAGTAATTTTTCAGCCATTTTAATTTATCCCAGTACTCTTCAGTGTCCTTAGCTGCAGGACTGACTAAAGAATACCTCACTGACGATCAGATCATTTGGTTTTTGATTTCCTATTGGTTTATGATTTGTGTCACTATTGTTGGTGCTCACAGTCTTCTGGACACTTCAGGTGGGACTTCTCGATAATCTACAAGGTTTTTTTACCTAATTTGACTATGTATTTCCTTGATCACACCAAAACTCTCTGGTTGTCCAAGGCAAGGACGTGGGGCACGAAGGGTTGAGATAACGACAGATCTGACCAGATTAATAGTCACTCATCACAATGACGATTTATTGGCTCTCAGAGTTGTTTCTCTTGATCTCACAGCTTCAGAATGTTGTAACTTACGTAGAGCCGGTATTTGCTGTGTTAGTGTTTATCAAGTGTGGGGCCTGGGCTAAGGTTCTCGTCTCACTGTGCTTTATGGCAATGGCTTGTAATACGGGCGGGCTCCAGCAGCAGGGCGGGACGGACGTGGCCGTGGACTTGTACCTGGCCGTCCGGCTGCTCTTCACCGTCCTGGCCCTCACCCTACTCTCCATCTTCGTGAGGCTGCGGGGAGCCGAGGGGGAGCGGCCCCGGGAGCTGGCGGCAGCCGAAGCGGCCCGGGAGAGCGGCCCCGGGGACCAAGCGGCGGCGGGAGCGGGGCCGGAGGCCGTGCGGGGACGGCTGCCGGTGGAGGAGGTCGGGGCGGTCGAGGAGAGGAAGGAGGCGGCTGCCGAGCAGCGGGAGAAGGCGGCGGAGGAGCCGAGCCCCGCGGCCGAGCCCAGCCCCGCGGCCGAGCAGAGCCCCGCGACGGCAGAGACCATTCCCCGGAAGCCGCCCGCCGAGCCCCAGGAGGACGCAGGAGACCACGCAGCATTTCCCCGCAAGGCAGAGGAGGAAGAGCTGGACTCAGGAAAAGAGAAGCTGGCGGTGGGAGAGCCGGCAAGCGCAGCAGCTACACCAGCCCCAGTGACAAGTACAGCAGCATCAACTGAGAGTTCTGAAGGTTCTGAATGGCCTTTGGGTATCCTTGGGACCTGCCTGCTGATTGTGATGGGGATCAGCATGTTGGCACACACACAGACTGTGTTTTACCCACAACCGTTTTGTCTGATCTCAAAAGTTAAGCAGAGTCAGGTTTGGGTCTTGTCTGGGGTTAGACGACGATGCAGGGGGACCAAGAGGTTTTCCCCAAGGCTGGAGAGTCATGAGTGGCAGGGTGTGTGGGACAGTATGGGCAAGTATCTAGTCCACTGGGCCCCTCCAGTGCTTTGGAAGCGTCGGAGATGGAAGGCAGCTGTATGGAGTCCCCAGCAACAAGCTGCAGAAACTGCTTAAGGGGACAGTGAATTATTTTGAGCCTGGTGGGCCCATGGCACTTCAGGCCATCAGAGCAGAGATGCAACACAGAGATGGACTCATGATCGAGGGGTGGACCTAGCAATGGACACTATTGCCCAGGTTATTCACGAGTGTAAACACTGCACACAGTCTCTCCTGCTCTGGAAGACTGTTACAAGAGATGGAGCCTGACATCAGGGACCAGATGGACTCAGCAGCTTTATAGGGACTGGTCCATGCACTAAGATAAGAGTGCACTGAGATAAGAGTGATGGTATATTGAAAATGTGGGATCTGAGCATGACATGAATGGTATGGAATAAGGGGTGGATAATGTCCTGGGTTCAGCAGTAGCAGTCATTTTTCTCCTTCTTGGTAGCTGGTGCAGTGCAGTGTTTTGACTTTCAGCTCAGAAACAGAGCTGATAACAAGGATGTTTTGGTTTGACCAAGGACTTTGTGAGCCTCATGCTCTGCCAGGGAGGAGGGGAAGCCAGGAGGAAGCAGAGACAGGACACCTGACCCAAACTGACCAAAGAGGTATTCCATACCACAGCACGTCATGCCCAGGATGTAACTGGGAGTTAGCCGGAAGGGCTGGGAGACTGCAGGGTTGGAGGAGGTATGGGTCGGTGCTTGGTCGGGGGCTGGGGGCCGAGTTATCGGTTGGTTGGTGGTGAGGTGTTGTATTCTCTTCCCTTGTTATTTCCATTATCATTGTTATTATTGGTAGTAGCAGTAGTGATTTGTGTTATACCTTAGTTACTAAACTGTTTTTATCTCAACTCGTGGGAGTTGCATTCTTTTTGATTCTCCTCTCCGTCCCTCCGGAGCAGGGGGAGGGAAAGAAGGGGGGAAGTGAGCGAACGAGTTACCTGACTGGGTTTAAACCACGACATACAGCAAGAAGTTGATTAAAGTTCACATTGGAACAAATGTATTACAAGTTGGACCCACTGGGAACAGTATTGACTCGTACATCTCAAGGAAAGAACATCTGAAAACATACAGATCATCCAAAAAGGCAGAAAACCTTGGCAGTTCCATTTCTGTATTCTCATACCTTAATCTTCATGAAAATGCTTAGACCTCTGATTTGTGAAGAATGAGAATCTCACTGACTGGGATTCAACGCAGAAATTTATTCCACTCTGTTCTAGAAGGAAATTCAGAAATTCAGCCTGGACTATTTATTAAACTGTATGTTTTTACATGTGCTTGACTTCCAGATTCTAATGCTGTAAGTACAGAAATTTGTTACCAAGAAAACAAGAAGTATTTCTCTTATTATTCAGTAAATTTGACACAAACTACAAAAGCATCTATCCATTAGCACTCTAAAGCTGGAATGTTGTCCTGCTTCCTTTCCTATAATTCTCTCTGTCTTTAATAAATGACTTATAGCTTCAATGTCAGGTATCACAGATTGTATACAGACCATGGTAGAAGAAATTAAAAAAAAAAAAAAAAGGCAAAAAACAAAAAGCAATTCTTTTCCTTGGCATAGATGAAGAAGGATTTATGATTTCTGTTTCCTCCATAGATGAAATGTTTCTTGCAGAGCTGCAGCATATTACCCAGCAGTTCCCACAGCAAAGAGTCATAATGGAGGGGTCAAATATTCCAGAATGCTAAGACTAGCTTTCAGACATAGCTAATTCTAAGAAAGTGCTGATAAGAATAATGATGATGTTCTGATTAATGTACATAATGAGGACTAGGAAGACCAAAGTTAATCGTATAGGTTGGATAGAGAATTTTCTGTTCTGTTTAAAGCAATGCTCAAGGTTTCTTAAGCTTAGTTAGACCCCAGCCAGGCTGAGTATTGAAGAGAGTATGAATAGGGATTTTAGTGAAGAAGAGATATTTATTAGAAATAATTAATGCTAAATTAACTCTTTGGCTTCTACTTCAGAAGTAAAAATAACATCATGCATGACTTACAAACAACACTGAATATTCCAGTGTTTGTGGTTATGTTTTGTGGTTTTTTTTGTCTGTCTGCAACCATAAGAAGTGTACCAAATAAAGTATTCTGCACAAACTAGGTTTAGGTTTATCCATGTTGCTGTTGATGCATATACAGTTTGGGTTGCAGACAAGCATCACCCAACTGCCATTTGCAACAAAGCTTTTTTGTGAAATTTGTCAACAATTCGAGAATAAAATCAAGGTGTCAAACTGTGAAGGTGCAAATAACAATCAAGTTACTCAGTGCCTTTTACTACAAATATATGATTTATTTCATCTGTCATAGTACCAAAGCAATTGGTGATTAGTGGCAAAAAGAGGAAGTTAGGGTTGGTGCACACAGAAATTCAGATTAGATCAAAGCATTCTTGTATAGATATACCAGATTGGCAACTTGATATGATTCATGAACTGTTAATTAAATCTCCTTTCTGTGTCAGATTCAATATATGAGTATAAATACCTTGATTTACATTGATAGCAGATAGCCAAACCATCATTTATCTGATGACTGTACATGGCATACTGATGAAAGTCTAGACTCAAACAACGCTTTGTAAATATGACAATGAAAAACAATCACAAGGAGAACAAATTCCTAAGTAAAATTGATAATAAAATTGATAAATAGTACCTGTATTTTCTGTAATCATGTAATGAAAATAATTTTATAAGTTGCAGCTCCAGCAAGTTTGCCAATGACACTAAACCTTGTGGTGCAGTTGACACTCTGGAGGGAATGGATGCCATCCAGAGGGACTTTGACATGCTCAAGAGGTGGATCAGTGCCAACATCATGAAGTTCAACAAGGCCAAGTGGTGAAGCACTAGAACAGGTTGCCCTAAGAAGCTGTGGATGCCCCATCTCTGGAAGTGTTCAAGAACAGGTTGTATGGGGCTTTGAGCAACCTGGTCTAGTGGAAGGTGCCCCTGCCTATGGCAGGGGGGTTGGAACTATATGATCTTTAAAGTCTCTTCCAACCCAAACCATTGTATGACTATTATTTCATATTCAAAGTATTTTATTAAGGTTAAACCACCCATGGTAATTGCTAGAAAAATATTAATTCCTTGATTCTAATAGGCCGCTAAATTTACCAAAGGAAATCTTGTTATTTGCTAATAACTTTTAAAGTATAAAATAGTTATTTTTTATTACAATTGATCTTATGGCTATGATGTATAAAATATAAGAATTAGTTTTGTCCAGCAAATAAAAGCAATATCTGTGGCATCCAATTCCCTGTAGTATAATCTTAGCTAGCTATTTTGTAAAATGAGTTGTGCAAGGATGCGTTTCTCGTCATTTGAGACATAAAACAACTTTCACTATGTGGTGTGATATTCGTGCTTTGAACGCTAGCAGCCCTGGATAGAAATTCAGTAGTGTTATAACAAATATTATATTCTCTTCTATGTAGTCTCATCATCTGCTCTGTAACTTCTAGTATACATAACATCATTAGACTTCATTGCAAAAAGCAAGAATGTGGAGCAGTAGAATATTTTAACAGTTAATATGCAGAAGAATATTATAAAAGTTTTATTTTTGTATCTCTGTAAAGGCACACTAAGTCTTGATTTTTGTATTCACTTGAATAATTAAATTCTAATCTTTATAACAGTTCAGAACGCTAAGGTGACTTCCTATTGCTGTAGCATTCTGTGTATACACAGCACCTCTCCTCTAAAAGGGTGACTACAAGCGATAGTTAAATACTGTTTACATTTCTGTCTTTTCTTTCTTTTACCCTTCAGCTATAGCATCTTGGTCTCTATTTCTTGTTGTCTACTATTTTACATCCTATTCAGCATTATGGGAGGTCTAATGCTGATGACATTGCAATTATACTATTTATTAGCAGAGGATAATAGTGAAAATGGAAAGGATCATTAATAAATGTTAGAAGGGGGAACAGGTGAAATTTAGAAAGCATTCTACATTTCCAGTATTACTGACATTATATGTCTATGAAGGAAATTCAAAATACTACACTTCACAGTATTCACTGGTTGCAGTGCTATCACAATTTCTTAGGACATGCTATTACCCCAAAGTAATCAGATTATTAGTTTTGCAAAAAGAATACAGGACAGAATGAAGTGTTCTTGTCTATGTTATGAAACTTTTACACCTGCACAACATCGCTATCCATCACATCATTTCCATTTGATTCTGTGTGATTTTGGTCATATTTATTTTACCTGACTTGAGTCTCTTGCTGTCTGCCCAAAACAGGGAGACAACAGACTTAATTCAGTTGTCTGAATGCACATATTCGTGTCCATTTGAGATAGCCTAGAGAAGCCTCCAGCTGCTGCTACAGGAGGTTGCAAGTCTTGCCAAGTCATGTGTTGTGTTGGTCATGCAGATGTTTGGACAGAGTAGGACTTCCCAAATGATGCTAGACATCCTGTGTTTAGTCATCTGAGTGAGACCACACATGTACATGTGTTCAGAATATAAATCATCCCATTTGTTTGAGGCACATAACTCACAACTATGAAACACATTGAAAGAATGTACCCTTTCTTTGCATTCAGTAGAAGGAGTCTAGGGACTTCATTCGGTTCACTTCTGTGCTTATGCTTGTCGCTATATATGTGTTCGTCATAACAGACAAAAATGGAAAAAATGTTGCTACAGTAATGTTTCATAATACAGAAAAACTGAAAACTGAACCCAAACTAGAAGCCTCTCCACTGCTCACTTTCTCTAAAAGTGCCAACAGAGATTAAGGACATCTTCCCATTGTAAAACTTGAATCTTTAACTGGGAAAAAGCTGTTGGAGAAAAATTAGGAACCATGGCTCATCACCTATGGGATAGTCTTCAAAAAGATGGCAGGAATACTTCTTGTGTTGCTATCACTATTACCAGATATGCTAACTGGTAATAGTAGAAGATAATGCACTTTGGGGAAGAAACCTCTACTGGATAATTTTGCAAATATATTAATAATGTATACAAAAAGATATTTTGCTTGAGACACTGTGGCACTGAAGTCCCAGAAAATAAGTATTACTTAAAGCTTTCATCCTTCTTGAAATCACCTAAACACCTTTGATGTGTTCCTTTCTTGCGGAACACAACATAATATGCCAAAGTCCTGAAACTTGTTTCATTATGAGGCCATTATTGACCACAAGGCATCTACAAGGGGCTAATAGATATGAAACAGGACCTGTAAAAGGCACATGCCTTTCCTTCTAGAATTGCAGCCACAGACCTTGGATGCCCTAGTCATCTGAAATGGTACTAGGTAACTGTGTAAGTAACTGAATTCCAATTACAGTGTTCACCCAATTAATGTAGTGACACTTTTCCTCCCCTTTTCTTACTATAGCAACTCAAAAGTTAGAAAATTAACTACAGTTTAATTTCTACCTGTAGTTTAGAACTTTTTTAAAAATTTGTATAAACACGCTTTAATAATCTTTGGAGCATGGATTAGAAAGCTGATGTTTGACTTTTGTGGGATTGTCCTAACCTCCAACCTCCAGAGCCAGTCTGATGCTCCATCTCGGGCTGTGGCAAGCTTTCACAGCTGCTCCAGAGCAAGGCAAGGCTTCAGTACAGTCATTGCAGGCAAATGCTATAATAATTCATCTTTTAGGTAGTAAAAGAGGAACCCTAATACCCTTTTTGCTGGTTTTGCAAGGATGAGTCTGTCTGTGAGTATGAAATCCTACAAATCCTGTTTCATGCTCCTAAAGAAAGTTTGTTTCAGTACAAAACGCATTTTTAAAACAGCACACACACTCACAGAAGTACTGCAACTTTTCAAG
This sequence comes from Pezoporus wallicus, assembly GCF_028554395.1. Classification (NCBI taxonomy): domain Eukaryota; kingdom Metazoa; phylum Chordata; class Aves; order Psittaciformes; family Psittacidae; genus Pezoporus; species Pezoporus wallicus. Next base: position 2,288,067 of record NW_026642654.1, read on the forward strand.
ACATTTCCCCCCCTTAACCATCCTTGAGCAGATATTTGCTATGATCTTTGTATGGAAAATCAAACACAAAACAATCGGTCTGAATAGGATGTGTAAATTCTGTAGGAATACCTGTTATTTCTTTATTGTATCTAGATTTTCAAACTTTTCTATGGGAGAAAATTTTAAAATGTTACCTTAAATTTTATAATATGTTATTAGATATTTATAATAAGGAAAAATCATGAAAAAAATTGCAAAACTTTTTGAAAACTCATCATTATGCTGAATCCAAAGCAATTACTCAAACAGCTAATAATCCATTGCTTATTGGTACAACATGTATTCTTCAAGCATCTGGATGGGGGTGTTAAATCCCTAACAGCTGTTAGCGATTCCCTGCTGTATCCCTGTATTTTTATTACTGTAATCCATGTTTTGCTTGAATATTAGAAGCATTTTAATACATAGAGTTACCAAGCAACTGTTCAAGACAGCTTTATTATACACGTTTCTTGCATGCTTCATGAGATTGCTCTGTGAACAGAATTATCAAATAATCATGAGACTGCTCTGTGAACAAAAGAGTAAGTTGGAGAAAGAAATCAGCTAAAGGAAACAGCAGTTTTAGAGGACTAATTCTATGAACTTCACTTTAATAAACCCCAAAGGCTCAAACTGTATAGAGGCTGTTAACTTACTTCAGCTCCAGGCTTCACACTTTGCCGTATGAGATTGGCTGCAAGCTTCTTACCACAAACTTTTCAAGGACTCAAGTCCTTCTGTCTTGGTCCTAAAATTATACTTGGGTAAAGCATGTTCTTAAACATACAACCTTAAGTACAAACCTAATGACCCCAACATAAAAAGCAGCTTAAAATGACACAGTTTGTGTATGTTGGTAATACTCTCCATAAAATGAGGTGTGAACATTTGTCATTTTACTTAGTCTCCGTTTTGCACCCTTTAGGTGCATATTTTTAGGCCTGTTTTCCAATAACAAGAGAGCTCAGAGCTAACATTTTTATAAAAGCCGCATAATTCCTGTAATCACATGATTACTCAAAGATGCAGGGCTTGGTGGGCAGCAATTACATATATATTTGATACATATATTGGTCAGCATACTTTGATAATGGTGATATTCTAAGAAACTGTCATGCCACAGTGTTTATAGAAAACTGCAATTTATCTACCCGCTAATGCTGGAACTGTAGCAAAAATACAGTTTAATAAGAGATGTAGGAGTAAATGGAAAATAATATTCCCTTCTGGAAGACAAAGTGTTTCTGAGAATGCTGACACTGAATGGTATAAAAGAGTGAATGTATGAGTCTTGAAACCTTGTTCATTGAAAGGATTTTGGTTTTAAGGCTAAGTACTTTGTAAGAAAACATAATTTTGTTCAGTATGAAAAATACAGACTGTTTTTCTTTGTTTCTGTACTTCTAACTCCATGTGTGCTATAGAAGCGAGAAATGAATTCTCTGTAATTCTTTTTTCCCTAGAAATAACACCCACAAGAGGATCTGCAGGAGCAAGCACATCTCCTGCAGAGCTTGTGTTCAGGCAAAATGAATAAATTTTTCTGGACAGGAGCTGACATGGAATAGAGCCATGTGTCTTTTCCTTGTAACCTCGAGAGCTCCAGCTTCCGGGAACACAGTTTACTGCTATGGTAACAGGTCTGTTACCTACATGCAGTTGTCTTCGGCTTTGCTAAGTGGTTATGCTGCTAGCTTTGGAAGCAATATAAATGCATTTACATGCTACTATGCTTTGACTCATAATTAATAGTCCAAGCAGAGAAAGTACCAGTGTCCAATCTGCAAGCCAGATAAACTGTTTCTAGATAAATGAGAGTCGTCATTTAGAAATGCTACAGTATGCTTTCATGTACTTAATCATATGGGATACAAGCATGCTGAAAAGCTGTAGCAACCATATTTTGCATTAAAAGGATGCCCACCTTAGAGTTAAAGAAAGTGAAAATCTCTACAGGATAGTTTGAAAAAATATCTGTATGGTATTAGCAGGACAAATCTGATGTGTTTTCCAAAGTATAGTTCAGGATCAAACCAATTTCTGATTATCTGGATCATGAATTCACATCAAAAAACTGTGGCAATCATTTTTTGAGCAACTCAGATCCAAGAGCTGTACTAGTGGTTGCCATAAATTGCCATCAGAGAGAAGGAGGACTGATGAAAAGAGAGGATGACTTTCTCCATCCCATTTAAAACCATTGTGTGAATCAGCGCAACAGCTGAGCATAAGCCTACAGCCTGTTTCATGACATAAAGAACATAATAAACCAGAAGGACTCACACTAGGCACTTTTAATTTCTAAGAGGTTTATCACAACATGCAAAGCCTAGTTTTATGTTGCAAGGACACAAAAAAAATTTGCTTATGGGGTGGTTTGCTTGATCCATTAGTAACTGGCCACACACTTTCACGTATTAACATCCTGCCTTTTTACTGCCAAGCTGCTGTGAAATTCTACCTGCACCTGTGGGTTATAAAGCATTAACCCTTCAGGCATTATTTGAAAGATTCATCTTTGTTAATAAAAAGGTCCACTGTTTTTTGACTAGAGGCCAGCAGAAGTCAGCACTAGAAGGACACAAAGCATGCTGTTGCATGCTGTTGCAGGCATTTTCTCTAGAATTACGCTCACCAGCCTTCCCTTATTCCCCTGAGGAATTATGCAAGATAATAAAGATGGTCTGGACTTCACTTATTAAGACTGTTCCAGTTTAGCTGGAGAAGGAACACAGCACTGTAGATAGAATGCGCTTCTATTAAACTTGTTTCTGCACAATATCTAGAAAAAGAAAACAGCTTTGTGTTTTCTTTTGCGTAAGATATTAACACCCTGTCAGCTATAAATAGATTCAACCTCTTGTCAGATTCCATTTGTATTTCTATTTAATGTTTTCTTCCCCTCCTTTCAGCACACTGTTTGACACTCTTCGGTATTTTACTGGCTGCTTGAAGGTTTGTCTACACGAACAATTAATTCAGCAACTCCTCCGGATATTCCTGTTTTGAAATCACAGAATCATAGAATGGTTAGAGTTGGACAGGACCTTAAAGATCATCTGCTTCCAACCCCCTGCCACGTGCAGGGACACCTTCCACTGTAAGAGTAAAAGATTCTTATTCACTTTTAGGTTTATCTGATTTGTGGACTAATTTGAATAAAATATTCTAATGAGGGTTTCTAAATACATTGATATTCAGGAATAACAACCACAGATTAGATTCAGTCTCTACCTTAACCCAAAGTAGCTTTATAACTTTACTCTTAAAGTCTATTGCTATTAATACTCATCCTTACGAAATGAGATTATGCTTGATGCTGAAACTATAATTAAATGAAGAATAGGCCAGACCAAACCAGACCAGGCTAGACTAGACTGGAATGGAATGGAATTAGTTTTGTTTCATCTATTCATTGCACCTCTGGTCACTTTAAGCCACTAACATAAGGGTCCCTAAATCATTCCATTGACTAGGGATGGAGTCTGGAGGGTTGAGCTGGGAGAATGACACATGCCCTGGGAGGGATGCTAAGCACTGAGACCTATTTTCCACATTGCATCACTGTTCATTTCCCTGCTTCTTTATTGAAATCTCCAACAACATCTACCCAAGACAAATCCTAGGATAAGCTTGGCGGTAGTTTATTCCTTAGTTTATTCCAGTATAATTAACTCTACCTCAAATTAGGTTCTCTCTGCCCCTCAGATCAAATGTGAACGCATAGCCTAGTCATTGCTATATGGTTGTGGGCAGCCCGTCATAGAGGGAGCTAGGTCAGGATTTTGTTAAATAAAGGAGTTTAATTTACTTTTTATTCCTACTCCTTCACTATCATTCCCCCCCAAAAAAATAAAAATATTATTATCCACTCCTGCCAGTGAAACACTTCTTAGACCTGGCATTTAAGACACCTTTAAGAGTAAATTACCTCAGTGCAATATTATATAAATTGTAGATGTCATTACTGAAAATGTAACATTTCTTTTTGTTTGAAAAGTACGTTTCTATATGTATACATATATTACAAGCAAATAAAAGCATATTTTTAACTACAAACTTGTCAAAATCCCAATTTTCTACAGGGTCTTATGTTGGTATATTTTTCTATCAGGTTTTATATGCCAACAGTGCATTTGCTGGAATTAGATTTTGGGGGTTTACACAGGTTAATTTACCTTATGGATTACTTTGGAACACAGCAATTTATCTACTGTACCTGGCACTTAGGTCCTAGAAAACCTTATTTAAAGCAAGAAGCTGTCACAAGGATTCTGCACTCACTCTTAGCCCTATACAAGGCAGGAGGAGCAATATAGCTGTCTCTAACTTCAGAAGATTTTTATTTAGCAAAAGAAAGAAAAAGAAATTGCTTTTTAAATCTACACTTTATCACTTCATATTCTGTTTGTGCTATTTACATATCAAACTTTGAGTTAGGATGCTAGACCAGAATAATGACCTCTTACATTTTAAATGTAGTGAGAGCTGAGATTAACCTGATTTCTGAAGGGAGAGAATTCAGTGGCTTCTCTTTTATTACCAGTAACTTCAGGCATCTGCCTTTGATCTCTCTGCTGGGCCTGGGATTATAACATGGTTTTTTTCTGTGTTAATGGAGGAGGAAAAGAAAAAGAGGAGCAAATGTCAACACAGCGATGTCTTTAAAAGGTCAAAATGAAACATGAAGTTACATCCTTCATGGGAGAGCAGAGCAGTGCACTAAAAAGGGAATGACCATCCCTGAGGAAGTATCCTGGTATTTCTACACCAGACAAACGGCAAGTAGTTTTCACTGTGTTTACCAGCAAGGGCACAGCATTCAACACGGTTTTTTTTAGAGATAATGAAATGCCAGTCTGTGTCCTCTACATAGACTCCACAGCACTGCATTGTCCCCTCCGCATGGAGATGTAACAGGTCCAGCCTCCTAAAAATCTGCTCAGCACTTTCAAAGTCATTGTCAGATCCCATTGACAACAGACCCCAATGCTCTTTTTTTCTTATACAAGGACAAAACAAATATCTGAGATGTATCTGTCTTTCATTTATAATATCTGATTTTACTGGGAAGCAAGTAACTTGTAAATATGGACAATGTTTGACTTATTTTTAGTTTTATTTCTAATCAATATCCCAAGGAATATTCTAAGGATTTTTGTTAATAGTGACTTCAAGCATTAAAATATCTGATTCTTATGCCAAATATTTAATGTAGTATAGTGAATAGTTTGTACTAGGACTAAATCTCAACAGAATGTGCAGAATTTCTCTTAAAAATTCTGGTGCTTTTCCGCAGCAATTAACTGTCATTTCTACTCACATTATGAGGGAGTCTGGTTTATAGGAATCTCAAAGCAGTCTGAATCCCCCAGGATGCCATTAAGGAGCTTGCAGAAGACCTGTCAACAGCTTATCAACACCTCACCTATTCACCAGCTAAAACTCATTATGACTGTTTACCAACGACATTGAAGTATTAGCTGCAGGGTGATCACGAAAGAGACACCAAAATATCTGTAAAGCACAAGAAAACGTAAACAAAACACACACACACAAAAAAAAAAAGCTTTTCTGCCTTCCTTTTCTTTTTAAAATTTCTTTCTGTGGTGCTGAGCTCCATCTGCTGGATGGTGCCAGCTCACACTAATACCCATCCCCAGGCAGAATTGCTGAGTGAAGCAGATCTTGCCCCCACATACAAAGACAACGCATTTTATAGAAGTATCCTCCCAGTCCTCATAAATGTAGGCGACTGATGTATGTTTTATCATTTATTCCTAAACACTGGAGAGATGCTCAGTATGTCAACGGATTTTGTGCTGTGGTTGAAGTGCTAAAATAAATCAGTGGTCAGTGTTACAGTTGCATACTTGTGTATCAGGCACTAATTTGCTCTTACCACCAAGCAAGCACTGTCCAGAACATGCCGGTGAAACGGCAAACTCTAATCCTAATTATCAGCCCTCATGTTTACGTGCTGTTAGAAGATATAGATGTAAAAATAGGGTTTTAACCTTCCACATTTGTTTTAGGCTTATAACCCTGCCTTGTAATGTAACAGCCATACTCTGGCATATTTGCTCCTTAACAAATTCCAACCAAATTTCTCCAAAAGGTCTGTTTTCACTGACTCCAATACTTCCCCATTACAGACTATTAGGCATGTATGAGGAAAACACAATCTCATCTTCTAAACCCCAAGACACCTACTTTAGATGTCTTACCAATTGCATGCATGTAAACTCCACATTAAAGTGCCAACTCTGGTCTTTATTAGCTGTTTCTTTTTCTTTTTTTACATTAATTTTGTGAAGATTAGTTTTAAGACAGGAGTTTCATGAAAATCACTGGGAAAAAATAGCAATATATTTTTATTATCTGTGCTGTCACTAACATACAATTATTATCAGTGTGGAGCTGAGTACAGTTATAAAGAGAACTGTATGAATTATTTTTAATACAAAAGTAGCCTTGTCTGAGCTACACCTTGAAGAGGAAATATGATAAAGAAGGAAGCCTCTCTTCTAGAATTGCAGGGGGGATTTGTCACAAATATGCTGATTCCTACCTGTAAATTGAAGCAAAATGGAGGTGTTGCTGAAGGCGAAGGCAAAGGCAAGACTAAATTGTTCAGAGGGAGGGAGAAAAGAAAACCACAGGAAAAAAAAAAAAAAGAAAACCACAGAAGACCACATTTCTATCCACATGCCCCAAAATTCAAGCCATTTACTTCAAGAAAGACACGTGACAAACAAATCACCTCACGAAAATCTCCAGGTTTTATTTTTCCTTTGGTAGCATGGGATATGCAGACCAAGTAGAACGTACAGTTTACAGTGCTTACAGTAAATAAATACCTTCTACTTTTTTTTTTTCTTACTGCCATTCCAAATGATAATATTAAGGATTTTAGAAATAAAGAAATAGATTGCTGGGGGACAGAATAAAAAAGTGGAAAATCATTTTAAGCTATTGATACTCAAAAAATGAAATCAACAGCACTAGCATTATTGTTTTCCAGATTGCACAGTGTTATTACCACTGTGTTCCTATAGAAGTGGAAACAAAAATAAGACTTATGGAAAGATGGAAGGATCCAATGCTCTCACTGCCAGAGAAAAATGTTCTTCTAACTCATGTTAATACTAAAACACATTTACTGAGATAGAATTAAGAAGTCATGGCATAATATAGATTGAAATGGATCTTTGGAAGTCATATGGTCCAACTCCTCACTCAAAGTAGAGCCAATTACAAAGCTGAATCCAACTTTAAAACTATGAGGGCTTTGCCAAGTCAAATTTTGTATCCATGGATGGAGATCTCACAGCATCTCTGGCCAACCCATTCCAGTGTTTCACCACCCTTGTCAGAGTAATTAGTTTTGTTCTGCTATTTAATTGGAATTTTAACAGTCTGCAGCCTGTGCCCATTACCTCTAGCACTGAAGGCTGTACACCTCCAAGTGGAATCTGGCTCCATCTTCTCTACAAATGCCCACTAAACAGTTGAAAAAGCAATCTGCTTTCTCTTCTCCAGGCTGCACGAACCCATCTCTCTACATCTATCTTCATGCCATGTCTATCAGCCCCCCCATTATGTTGATGGCATTCTGCTATACTCGATTCAATTAATTGCTGTCTTATTTGTGCTTGGGAGCACAAAATAGAACACAGTACTTTAGATCATAGAATCGTAACATGGTTTGTGTTGGAAGCGACCTTAAAGATCATCTAGTTCCAGCCGTTGTGCCACAGGCAGGGATACAGTCCACTAGACCAGGTTGCTCCAAGCCCCATCCAGCCTGTCCTTGATCATTTCCAGGGATGGGCATCCACAGCTTCTCTGGGCAACCTGTGCCAGTGCCTCACCACCCTCACAGTAAAGGATCTTTTCTAAATCTACCATCTTTCAGTTTAAAGCCATTACTATTAAAGATGCAGTTTTGTTAAGTACTACACTGAACAGACAGCAGTAATCATGTCCCTCTTCCTGATGGCTGTGGTCTTACTAATACAGTCCAGTATGCTCTCAGGCTTCACTGCAATACAGACAAATCAGTTGCACAATACACACAAGTCAGTTGCATATAAACTGAACACCGGTGGGCACTTTGTTTCTATAATATAATTGTAATGTCTCTGTGTTGGATTGAATTTCCAGATAAAAACTGTAGTTAACTGCAGTTACTATTTAACAAATAATCATATCATGGAAACCATGTTATTTATTCTTAAGATAATATCAATGAAATTCTATAAGCTGGAGAATCCCTCCTATGCGTTGTACAGCAAAATATCATGTGGGCAGATACACAGCAAACGCAACTGCAGTAGAAATACATACCACTTTGCACTCAGTTAGTTTTATCCAATACTTATGAAGCTTTGTAGAACTCCTACAGAGCAGGTAATTATTACATCCATTTTGCAGAGGGGGAGTAACTGAAGCATAAATAAGCAACAGAATTAATTTTAAAGTCTGCAGTGATGGCCTAAATGACCTCATACTGAGTGGGAGTTTAGGAATGATTTAATTAGAGGACAACTAGGTCAAGGCCAAGTGCTTTTGAAAATCTCACACTACCTTTTCTAACTCAAGGTCAAGAAGAGAACAGAAGTCAAGAGAAGGCCTGCCTTCTAATCCTGTAATTTATTTTGAGTGCATATTATAAACAGTGAATCAGATTCCTTCTCCCCAGGTACTAACATTCCCATTAGGAGCAACACAGAGTGAAAAGGGGGAAAATTGGTTAATTGGGCAGCTCAGGGATGAGGGGGAACATAGCCAGCTAGATAGATGGATGCAGTAGTAGATATTATTGTGCAAACTATTTCAGTAATTTAGATATTCAGTGCTTTGTCTACAGTATGTCAGTGCCCAGGACATTCTTCACCCATTTCAGTAAGATAATTTTCCATGAACCTCATTTTTATCAGTGCAACCTCTTAAGTTTCCCTTTTAACCGCATATTTCCATAGTAGGATTAGGCAGTTTACTTAATTTCAAATCCTGTAAAGTCTTTTAGAAGGGGCAAGGTTTTTTTCTTTTTACTTAACAGTATGAAAAATTTTGTCCAAAGTGAAATAAAAGTTCTCAAAAATGTTCCTGGGTGAATGGGGAAATTTATTTAGGTGGTTTTGGGGGCAATATTTCAAGAATAAACTTGAAGACCTTAAAATTAAGGGTGCTTGTTACCTCATAACAAAAATTAACACTCTTGAAAATGTTGACCGTGAATTATAATGTAACTGAAAAATCAGGAAATTGCTATACGACTGATGACTGCCACAAGATGGCACTGTTTTATGCAACCTGATCTACTCTATGCGTCCTAAAAACCAAATAGGTTTTTTTATAAAAAAAGTAAAAGATGCATATACAGGCTTATAAAAATAAAAAATAATAGTAACAAATTATCAGAAAATATTAAAAAGTTAGATAAATAACTGATTCAGTAGAAACAGAGTACATTGAGCAATGACATATCTGCACTGATGTTACCAGGAGGCAGTCAGGGACTGGAAGTAAAGAAAGACAGCTGGTCTGGTTCAGAATAAGCAAGAACCCATTAGTACAATTGCCAGGTATTTAAACTTTTGTTATAGGTCTTCAGGTTCAGGAAATAATACTTAATTGTCCTCACAGCATTTCTCAACCTTTTTCTTTTCTTTGAAAATTCATCTGCACTATTTGTTATGGTCAGAAAAAAATATTTTGCAAGAGGAAGGAGTTCTATAGTATGGACACTTACACATTTGTGAGAGCCTAAAAGTAATTTTACCCAAGCTTCCCAGAACATGACACAAAGTACCATGTTTTGATCCTGGCAAACAGGAATTTGTTTTGTGTTGGGAGAAAGGAGGATCAAAAGAGCTTCTCAGGCACACCCAATACACTCAGCTTGGCATTGGTGGTTGAAACTTAAGACAGTAGATGCTTATTCAGACCTAGAAAATTTTGGCTCTTCTGTTGGTGGGTTGCTCCATAAAGCTCAGGTAGCTTTCTTCTCCACATTCCTGAATGAGGGAGGGTATGTCCTACAATTTCACTGCATTCCTCAGGGAACATGTTGTTATCAAGGGCATACAGAGGAAGGTATTCATTCTCACTGACTTCACTGGGAAAATGTAAGCCATTCAATTCTGGCCTGATTAGAAATCATAAGTTCAACATAGAAGTCCTGCTGAGGAGTCTGTCCCACATTTAATATATGGCCCGACTTTATGTCAATACAGGTAACAGGAAACTTTCTTACTTGTGGGAAAACGTCTAGCTAAGATTTTTTTTTTAGTATATCTTTGAAACACAGGCCTAGGACAGTTGTTCTTCAAGTTTTGAGTTGCCACTCACCACAAGTAGATCTTTGTTTTCACATAAAGCCAAAGATAACAGGAATGTCCCTGATGAATTTCAAGGAATCTTGGAAATCCATCCCTTTTGGATTCTTTAAATATTACCATTATTTTTCTATTTATATTATGTATTTGGAACATGCACAAAAAGAAAATGTTTTGATATAAAGTGTACATATGCATTTCTTGACAAAGAAAGATCAAACTTGATAAGCACGGCAAGAAGCCTTTCTAAAAAACTAGTGATTTCTTCATTTAAAATGTTTCCCATCCTCTTCTTAATAGAATCATAGAATTGTTTAGATTGGAAAAGACCTTTAAGATCATCAATCCCAAGCATTAACCCAGCGCTGCCAAGTCCACTATTAAACCATGTCAGTGCCACCACACATTTTAAATACCTCCAGGGATGGTAACTAAACCATATCCCTGGGCAGCCTATTCCAATGCTTGACAATGCTTTCAGTGAAGAAATTTTTCCTAATATCCGACCTCAACCTCCCCTGGAGCAACCTGAGGCTGCTTTTTCTTGTCCTATCTCTTCTTACTTGGAAAAAAAGAGATTGACACCCACATAATCACCCACTCTGTGAAAACCACAGTGATAGTCAGTCTTAAAAACCTGTGACACCATTGATCGAATGTCCATTCACCCAACTACACGAAAAAACTTTGCAGCCATTATTTTATCCTCCTAAAAGCAGAAAAAAAGGAGTAGGATGAAGGAGTTGGGGTACTTTATCAAATCAGGAAATTAATAATAAAGGTGAATCTTGGCAAAGGGTTTCTCAGCTTGTATCTTTTTGCTGGGAAGGAAGGAGAGATGGGAGGGGGGAACAGACATAGTGTTTAGAAGATTGGCTCAGGACCCTGAAATACATGTTTGTACACATGATCTGTAGACAGTCCAGTCTTGTCATGTCTCTAAGCAACAAGATATGTAATATGCACTTGCACTAACACAGAGTAAATTGCCTCAAACATGCATAAATTTTAAACCAGATTTGAATCTTTATTTAGTGATTGAATTATTATCACAGTAAGTAGAGGAATAAATATTGTAATAGGTTTAAGACGCTCATAAAGTTTATTATTTTTCAGTATTCATATGAGAATAATATCTAAGGATTATTTATATTCAGAATTCTGACTATGTTCAAAAATGTTGTGTGGCCAAGGTCTTCACCTGTAATAATCACCTTTCGGTATTTTTTCAAGGGTCAGTGATGACAGGATGTAGAAATCTCTTGATTCAGTTGCATTATATTTCTATGTAAAACATGCATTTTTTCCAGTGCTTGTTATCGGTATGACACTAAAGGTTATTAATAAAACAGTAAACAATACATGTCTCTTGAACATAAACTAAATCTAGAAATAATTTGGGTTGAATTATGGAAAAAAAAAACAACAAAAAAACCTTTGGCCACTGCATTAGAATGGAATTGCCACATGCAAAATGAATATATTACCTGAACTCAAGATGTTATAAAACATGCCACAAATTAGATATAAATCTTTCTCGCAATTCATGACATGCATTCAAAAACATACAGGCGACATAAGGTATGATTTTAAAAGGAAAATTAATGTTTTGGAGATTAGAAACAAAAGAATATTTATGGGACAGGAAAAGTGGGCTTTTTTGCATTGTTTTTTACTCTGCTTTAGGGTCATTAGAAGCATTTCAAAATATAGATTATCAAATTTTACAGCACAGAAAAAAAACATTCTATAACACAAACAATAAAGAGAGGTTAGTAATGGGTCAAATGCCACATTTAAAATGTCTAAATTTGGCTGTTATAGTTGATGCTATTGAAGATGTGGGAGATTCATTTATTCATTAAACATGCCAAAGCAGACGTATAGCAACAACATTCCTACAGGGTAACATTTGAGGTCAATGTGCAAGTGATGCAAATTGATATATAAATTTATATGCAGAATGATACAACTTAGTTATGTTGGACAGGAACTTGAAGAAGGTTCAGTGCATTTACCTTACTTAAGTCTCTTTCATTGACAGTCTTCTCTGAAGTATATAGTCTTGAATAATAATAAAAAAAAAAAAATCAGATAATTGTTTAGACTTTATAAAATATGATTTCTTCCTTTCAGTTACTGAGTAGCACAGTAGGAATGGGATTCAAATCCAGATTTGGACATCCTGAGCATAATTCAGTCATTGCAAAAATTACCATCTGTTGCTATTTAAGAAATTACAGGACTTTTGGAAGACTTGTGTTTCTATAGCAGCTGTTGGGGGCAAGGTACAATCCTCTGGGGCATCTCATAGACCTTTATCTACCTATATGCAGGGGCAAATCAAGTTTTGTTGACTGTAACAAGATTTTTAGACACCAAGTACATGTACAGACTCCTACAGGTAGAAACCTAAGCATAGATGTCTCTATCTGGAGCTGAATCCCACCCTAGATATGTTTTTACAAAGATAGTAGGAAACTGATCTTGTTGCACGCACATTGAAATGTAGGATTGTTCGATACATCTTAGTGTTTGACCCAGTCCCTCACTGCCACTCCAGAATGGCCTGGATCACTGATGTCATATTTGACAAACTTCTGCAACTCTTTCAAATAACCACGGCATCTTGAAAAGCAGTGGATACCTATGTTTGAGCAAGTGAGTAGAGGATATCTGGTATTTATGAATCCCTTTACTCAGCAAGCACCTAACACCTATAATTTTTCCTGGCACTGTGTAGCTTTAAGATACAATCCTTTCCCCTCCACCATTTCATTCTCCACCCCCCATTCTCCATCCCCTGCTTCCTTTGTGGAATGCTTTACATAGTCTGGTCTCTGCTTTCAGATAAGTTTAAATAGTATTCATTTGTCCTATTTTAGACATCTTCATCTGATCAGGTCTTATAGACTAGTTTTATAGTCAAGGAGACTACAACATACTTCTAGACTGCAATTAACTCATCCTAAAGTATGTGGCTAAAACAGGTCAGACGAATCACATGCCAATTTGCCAATTTCTCCTCATTGTCTATAAAGTGTGGCTAGCTCAGGTGCACACATCCAAAGTTAGGTCAGATGAATCATGTAATGCAATATGCCTCAAGGACAGAGTTGGAGGGAGGAGTTACATTCCTTCTCAAGTGACTTGTTACCACAGTGTCTGGGGCTGTCAGAAGTCAGAAAGATTAATTCTACTTACATATTTGTATAAAGGGTGATTGTCATTTCACATGTAATTATTTATAAGTCTCAAATAAAGTTTCACACTCAGAAAACTGGTATACTGTTATCAATACTTGACTGAGCATTTTTTGATCACCCAAGAATTTTAAACTAGTTTGGATTAAAACCAGGCATATAATCATGTTTTTGCAGAGTTAGTCTTGAACATATGACACAAAATTTATGTTGGCTTTATGTCTTTCTGACCATCTCTATGCTGAATATGGGAGAATGGCAAGCATTTGACACAACATACAGTGGATCAGATAGACAATGACTTGCTATGCACAAAACCTATTATTGCAATGTCCATGCCTCACATAAATTAATCATTAAAAGAACTTAACACAGCTGGTTTATACAAGAATAGTTATCATGTATTCATTTTATTTTCATCTGGTGCTAGGAGTCCTAAACCTAAATTTACTGCATTCTCTAAACAAAGACTGAAATGTGAATAAGGCCTTGCTGGGGTGAATATTTTACTAAATGTTTTTGTTCAGCATGGAAGAATCCCCTTCTCTTTTCCCCCAATTCATCAAATGTTCAGTTATGCAAATACAATTCCTTGTAAGCAGTTCAGTGAAATTATGGGAGATAAAAATAACTGGCATAATCTGAAAGTCCAGCAAATAAGAGGAGAAGAAGGAGTAGAAAGCAGGAATGAGGAGGATGAGTAGGCTTCACTGTCAAACTGACTGCTTCAGTGTCAAGAAAATGCCACGTTTGCTACTAGGCAGTAATAACTGCATATGTCCATGACAAAAGCACACCATGTTTCTAAAACTCAAGTGGCTTGAACAGTTGCATAATGACAGGAAAGTCAAAACACCTTCCTGATGGAACTGAGGACCAAGAAACCCATAAAGAAGGAAAAGACATGTAGGACTGAATAATCATTGAATATCCTTCAAAGACAGTTCTAAAGAACTATCCTGAAGTTCAGGTAAATACCAGCTCTTTCACAGCCTGAAGATTTAATATTGAAGGAGGTACGTACATATCCTTAGCCAGAGGACTGTGAAGCAGCTACAAGTTAGTCAGATGAAGGATGAGAGAAACCTTTAGAATCTAAACATTACATAAATACATGTGTTCCTATATTTACATTAAAACTGTGTTTTACAAGCCTTTATGGAAGTATTGTTTATCTTTGCTCAAATGCCTTCATAATGAGAAGACTAATCTCTTTGAAGCTCTCAGTTGGGTGACCTGGTTCTGCTCCCCATTCCCTGAGCCTGGAACTTGCAACAGTTTGACATCATACTGACCAAAGTTTAGCTGTGTTTAACTCTTTGCTACTTCACAGGAATTGAAAACAAAGACAGACAGAAAAGAAAGTAAAGGAAATGAGATATAGAAAATAACCTGTGTTCAAGGAGGTGTGAATCTTTATGTGATTTTATGCGGTTTAGAATTTTTTTAGCTCTATTTTTAAAGCACATTAGTGATTATTTTAACATGACTTTTTTATTGTACCTCCCTGCATTCTGTATCACCTATAACTATTCTATCTCTGGAAAAGCTATATTTCAGTGGTTTTACCATAGTGAATTTTGCACCTTAGATTTTCCACAGAAAAAACAAGGGAACACAACAAAATTTAAGCAAGAATTCAAATGAAAGACAGTCTCGATAAAAAAGAACATCTTGAAATAAGCCAGTAGACCTCCCAGGAATGTTCTATTCCAAATATTGTCATAGTTGGAATGAATACCTCCTGCAACCCAAGCCTTCTACAGTAACTGGTCTGATTTTGTTACAAGGTGACCCAATATAGAAAAAAACACAACCAACACAACCCAAAATTAAAAACCCCCAAAACCCAGAACGGCAGTGAAATTTTAAAGATGTGCAACGACTCTTGAGGGCTATACTCACTGACTATGACACAGACATGTCATGTTCTTAATGTCCCTTCCTACAGTCAGCATTTTAGGATGTGCAGCTATTTATTTATTTATTTTTAAAGAAGATCCAATTTCAGTAGAACTTTTGCAAGGGCTTTTTAGAACTGGTTAAATAGAAGCTGCCACAACCCATATTTACCAGTTCTTTGTACAGTGAAGCCTTCTCTGTAGTGACCTCTCTGGTGGCAGTTGGGTCACCAGCCCTACACTTTGTTACATTTCTTTCAGCAGTATAAACAGAAGTTAACTGAAAGTATATACCTACAAAGAAGAAAAGCCATACAAGCTTGATCAAGAACTGATGTGTATGTTTACAAATGTCTACTAACATTTGACTTGTGACAGATCCCATGTTACATCTGAATGTCTGTAAGTGCCACATACAGGCCTTTGAGGCAAAAAATGATTAAATGACCCAACAGATATTTCAGGGCTGCCAGGAACAACAGCCACTGATGAAGATTTGGAACAGATCTGTCCTAAAAAGGATCACTGGATTTTTAAATAGCTATGAAGAAAAATTATTACTATTTTTTGACACAATCAGCGAGAAGACAAAATTTAGAAACTTTGCTTTTCTTAGAAAACTCTTTGCTCAAGCCTAGATTATCCTGGTTTCTACTAAAAATCATATTTCTTACAGACATAGATTTACAGAATAATTATAACAAGAATGAATTTTGCAGGTCTTGGCCCTGCTGCATCATGGCAGGGGTTGTGGCTGACCCCGGTCCTCCATCCTGGGCTCTGGCACTAGGGAGTTGAGCCTGCGGAGTGAGGGCATCCTCAATTTTCCACACACCTGATGTGGCCAAGAACCCTGCTTCTCCCTGACATGTCATTTGAAATGCAGAAAATCCCAGCTCTTCCCAAGACGTCTTCTGCAGAAAACGAATGGGAGAAGCTCCATACTCCATATCCTTTGCACAGGACCTGCAAGGATATGGCCCAGCTTCAATCACAAGGAGCAGCCAAGCTGTCAGGTAGAGGTGCCTTGCTCTCTGTGTGCATCAGGAATGTGTTGGCAGTTTGTGCCCTCACACAGCTGAAGCAAAATACCTATTTCTGCTTCCTAGAATGGGCTTAACTTGTAAAATAAGGGTGTAGATACTTGCTCTGAAATGGCAGCAGTTTTAAGCAAAGCCTCAAATCAAGGCCATAGCAAACATTACCAATGAAATGCTGAGGTATCTGTGAAATAGTGGGGATTTTGAGAACTGCTTTCCAGATTAAGCCATCAAATTCCAGCCTCATCCCCAATTACCACAACTTGCATTCATCAGCACAAGTATCACCTATATGTTTTTTTAAGATGACAGCTGCTGCAGAAATGTTACATTTTTCTCAAATGCATTGTAAGATTTCTTCTTTCTTTTTCCTTTATAACATGTATCTATGCTGATATTCCTGACCCATTACTGCTGCTCTCAACAATTTATTCAGGCCACCATGGCCATTATGCCGCACAGAAGTGCACAGAACGCAGCACAGTCCTAATGTGCCCAGCTGTGAATGGAAAACGGGGAGAAGGAATCACATTTTTCCTTAACGGGTGAAAGTAGTCTTTCTGTAACTAAAGCTATTAGAAATATTCTTCATCAGATTCTCTCTTGGGTCCCTGAAGTTCCACTCCCAGACTTCATTAAAACTCAATCTGTGCAATGTTTTTCTATGCAAGGTATACAATGTCTCCCTCAAGAACAATTGCTTGTGAAGTGATGAGTTTTTGTTGCACTGTAAAATAATCCTGATTTTTCTGTATGTACATAGGTTACTTTACACATGCAAGTACTTCACAAGCAATTTGAGCTATATAAACTCATGGTAACATAAAACTGGCCCTTGACAGCTATAGGACTGTGCAAACACAGTATTATAAAAGTTTTAAGACTTCAAAATTGAATTCTTATTATTAGAAGGGTTTTGGGGTTCTATTATATGTACAAAAAGGCTTTAGCCTGAAGGAAAACAGAATGCTCAGGTTTATTTAAGAAAATCTAATAAATATTATTGTTCATTTTCAGCTCTTACTTTACAACTTAATGCTTCATGTTTTCTTGATAAAACTTGTGGTGTGTTTGTGACTTTTCACAAACACTGCAGTCTAAAAGTTCATTGCCAGTTAACTTTGACTTCTATCATTTTTTTTCAATGACAAGAACGTGTGCACATGTGTTTCCTGCTCGAGATGAGGTTCATATTTACAGGATATAGAAAGTTAGCATGACAAAAATAATGACTGCGTAGAAGGAAATTCACTTTCGTTAATAGGCACCTCGCATGATATGCCACATACCATTTCAGACACTCAAGTTCTTTTGGTGAAAACTTCCTGCACAGAAAATGGAAACTTTGACAAAAAATAATAACAATAACAATGACAAAAAAAAAAAAAAAAACAACAAACAAACAAAAAAAACTCCAGAAGCTGAGTTTACCCTGGAAAAAATGTATCAGTTAGATGTGTTCCTCAGATACACCCATGCAGCTCCCATTGACTCCACTCGCCACATGTGAAATTGATCCCAGAAAATTATACCGAATTATTTCATTTAATAAAAAAATATTAAAAAAATAACCTTTTATTTTTTTTTTTAACCCACTGAATTCTGCTTATTGAGAGGCCTGGCTGTCCTCAAAACTGTTTTCCAAACCCTTTTAATTATGAGTAAAGCTTAATTCTTCTCACAGTTGCTGAGAAAGGATTCCCAGTCAATAGAAAATCACCTGGGGAGACTGGACTATGATCCTCAGCAGCTATCTATAGGATTACTATGGGATGAAGAAGGAAAGCAGTAAATTTGCAATCATAAACCCTCAAAACACCGATCCAGAGACCCAGTCACCAAATTCATAGCATAGTCAAGCCAGTGGCTGGATTCACAATGATGGGTGAACTGAAGAGCTGATACTCTGTCAGCAGGCGGCAACCACAAGAATGAGTCATTTAAAGGAAATCATTTTCCATGCACTTAACACTATCATAAGCCCTCAGCACTTAAAAGCTGGGCTCCATGTGACTGCAACTCAGAGCAATGAAATTATATAAAACAAGGAGAAATTCCCATTAACTGGTGCAAAAATTTTTTTTTAAGTTTTTTTTGTTTGTTTTTTTTTTTTAGGGTCTCTATAACAATCATGGGGGGAAATCTGTTTATCTGAATCTTGCCAGAAATGGCACACTTTGCATTTTTGGTTTAAAAATTAAATATTCTGGATGCTGATTTCACTCAAGATTATAATCACCAGCAGCAGTTCTTTTGCAAAGGCTGTTACACTAAAACTTAAAAGGACATGAGAAATTATATTCTGTGAAGCAAGATTTGACCATAAGTCAGCTCATATGAATTACTGAGAGTCATGGAATAATATTCTTCTTTGCTCTCTGATGCATGAATTTAAGTTTGCATAACGATATGGATCACTGAAAATGACCATTTCCAGGGTTATGGAAGAGGTTGGTGCTGATTAGAAATCATAAAGTGCAACTGAATTTAGGTACAAAAAGGCTGAGAATCAGTTTAAAGATCTGAAGCTCTAGCTTTTGAGAAATAGAATGTGTGAATTGTTCATTAGCTACTAAAACAGACCAAGTGTTACAACAGCAAGAGCATGTAGATCTTACTTGTGTAATAAAAATATGGGTGGTAACAAATCATATTGCTGTGAAGAGCAGATGAGGAGAGACGCCTACTGAAACCTGATGCTGCCTTTGAACTTTAAAATTTTGAGTTAATAAGCTCTGCACTGGTGCTGCTTAGCGAAGAGCTGTCATGAAGAGCAGACTGGTTTCACAGCAGAGCTACTTTATTAAAAAATCCCCAGCATTTCCATAAAGTCCCGATTCAGAAACAGAAGGAGGAGTTACACTGAACTTGACTGCTGACCTGACAGTGAGAATGGAGCTATTGTACCCAGAACTGAATATGCATATCTGTGCTTCTTCTTGATGAGCTTCACATGGCAGTTACCCTCGGAGAGAGAGGAACCCTTCAGAGAACTGAAAGTTGCTCTCTGCCAGACACTGAAACCCTGAACCAGACCCTAAAGTCAGCAGGTTTCATAGCTGTTAAGAGGTTAAAATACAACTTTTAACCTTCTCCCTTTTTTCCCCATTTGCTGTAGGGTAATCAATGGACTGCAAACAGCAGCATGGCCCATGTCGTCATCTTTGTGCTATTCAGCAAACTGCAAGCTACATGTGCCCAATTACTAGTAAAGATTATCAGGGAAGCAGAGCTGGAAGTGCTTATTTGGTACCGCATGAATTGAACCTGCTTGTCTGAATAAAACACTAATTGCCTCACTGACTCTTGCATTAAGCCTCCTCTTTGTACTGTGCTTTACTTGGTTGGAAGAAGTTATTACAGTTCAGTACAAAATGTGACACAAACTAATGCTTGGGAAGGAAAAACTCTTAATGGCACATTATGTGTTGCACATTGCATGCATTTCCCTATTACTGATGAACTTTCAGGATAAAGAAAATATCATCAGTAATCACTAGTCGCACAAATAAAGCACACAGAAAGGAAATTTATTCTCTCATCTTGAACCTCAGCAAAAGGCAGAGCAGCATCCACCTAAATCACTTTTTTTTTCCCACATTTTAACTGAATTTCAAACTCTGTAATGGAGATAGATCTGCTTATGATTTGGTCTAGTGATGATGGCAAGAAAAGGTATTTTAGTTGTTTTCTCATCTGCCATCTTTGAGACATAGAGAATGCCTTATCCAGGAGCTTTCTTAATGCGTTTTCGATATTCATCTATGGTTTTCTTCTGTTTTCATCCTGACAGAAGCTGTGATGCAGTTAGACATTTTCTTGTTAAGGCTGCACTGAAACACAGCTCTCAATTCAGTCCTACAGCTCATTTTAAAAGTGACACCAGTAGCAGTAAGCCATCTCTCATAAGCAAAGAAATGTAGAAAATGCACTGAAAGACTTAAAGGAGAGAACATGCTCCACTCCAGTTATGAGATCTGTAAGGAGCTGATGAAAAGCTTTTTTATGACTTTCATTTATTTTATGCAAAATTAATCGTTATAAAATTCAGTGTTCAGTTTTTCCTTCTAATAACTGAATGAACATAATTTTTGCCACAGAAGAAATAGCTCTCTGCTGCCACCTATTAACGAGCTAGAAAAGACTCTGCATACTATGTTGTTAGAGATACACTTTGTTTGCATCACAGTGACAAAGCTGAAATAACTGTACAAGGTAGAACTGCAGAGTATCTAACCAGAGCTATTGAAGAAAGCAATGCCAATGCAACAAGACACTCTCTCTAACCCCTAGAAACTTTTTGTCGCTGGTGGCAAGTGAGGAGCTTCTCTCCCTAGAGTATACGCTCAAGGCAACGTCATGATGTAAGATGGCTTTGGGGTGAATGAATCCCAAAAGACAGAAAGGAGGGTAACAGGTGATTAAGAGAGGTGACATTATTGGGTAAACAGAAGAAAGTGAGATGGTGTAAGATATTTATTTCCTATTCATAGCAACTGATAGGAAAAATGAAGCAAAGATTTGCTATTGTATGTGACTATTAGAGGCGACTAACAGTAACTTTCCCATGCCCATGAGAAAGTTATCAAGAAGACAGGGCCAGGATCTTCAGCATGATGTCTGGCAGGAGCAGGAGATACAATGCATGTATGCTGCAAAAAAGTAAGATTCAGACTGGATTTAAGGAAGTCTTTTCAGCACAAGGACAGTCAAGAACACAACAGCTTTCCCAGAGAGGCTGCACAGTTTCCGTTCCTGGCGGGTTTCAAAACCCAAATGGATAAAGACCAGAGTAACATGGTCTGTTCTCACAGCTGATCCTGCTCTGAGCTGGACATTGGACTAGAAACTGCCTGAGGTCCCTTCCAACGTGAATTATTTTATGATCCTGTGATCCTATGACTGTTCAACTTACTGTGGAAACAAGTCTTTTTTCTACCCATATAAATGAACTTTCCATTTATCCTTATAATTGACTCAGCATTAATTATTGTTCATTATACACATCTGCTTGACTGCTGACTATTGACTTTTCATAATGTTGTGGTTTAACCCCAGATGGCAACTAAGTATCACCGAAACCAGGTTATATAATTACCACTGTATTTATCTTTCAGATAAGTAATATTTGATTTCATTTACATATAAACTCAATGCTTGCATGAAGAGATGCAAGGTTAAACTCAGGAGAATGTGTTTAGCTTTCCCAGTCTAGATATCAGAAAAGGCTGAGATAGTTTACTATTAATGAGGACATTTACCTTTTGTAAGTAGTTTTAACATCATCTATCAGGAGGATAGTATGTGGGCTACAATTATTATATCTTTTATAAGATGATAATGCACTTTTGGAAGTGAAAAAAGCGTTATCTCAATGTTCCTAACACTTCTATGGCTGGGCTGTTTGTATTACAAACTAGATGAATGATAGCCTAAGCTTGGAATGCCTAGATTTGTAGAGGACTTAAACTTTTTTCATGTTGGCACCACGTCAAAATTGAGTGCTGTTACACTTAAATTTTCTTTGAACTTTTGACTAAGAAGCACTCCTTTTTAAAGAGGTGCCATTCTTGACTCTTCAGATTTTAGAGAAAAAAAAAATGGAATGTGGGGGCTTTTGTCAGATGAATAAAATATGTAAGACAATTTTAAACTTATTTATCATCCTTGATCTCAAATAAAAACAGAAAAGAGAGAGGAGTCAGTCTTCTACTGCTTTGCATGTAGTATAGGTCCCCTCCAATTTGTGAAACACAGGTAAAGGGAAAAAAGCAACCTTCAGGAAAAAAAAAAAAAAGATTTACACCTAGTGATTTTTATATATCCTCAGATTTATTTTGGGTACATCAAACCCAATAAACAGGTACAGATAAACCCAAGTGACTTAATGAAATTTATAGCATGTGCTTTAAATATTTTGCTATATCAGAGGAGCCAAATAATTGTAGAATAGGGAACCCAGTTTTGAATGCCTTAAGTTTGCTGGATGCTTAAGCAGATGTGCACTCCAAGAACAACCTGCCCATCTCTCTCTCCACTGGAAGTTGTCACATTTACTCATGTCTTCCTGCAGAGTTGACAGGGTAAGCATATCATTACATGGTTCAGTTGAAATGAGATGACCCAGGAAAGACCTAGAAGTAAAACTGTTTAATCTAACCTGTCTAATATAGTCAATTAGCAAATCATCCCAGCAAATCTTTGGAGACAATAAACACAGGCAAGAAGTTGACAAACAGCTGTGAGCAGTCATGTCCTTTGCATTACAGTAAAACTGAGAAGATAATATCCATTCACAACTTAATGCTCTTTCAAAGGAGAGCCTGGATCCTGCAGATCATTTCCAAATAGTGAGTGGAAGACAGAGTATTACAGTATTTAAAGCTGCAGAGTTAAGAATTAGGATATACCAGAATCAAGAGCTGAATATACTTTTCCTGTAGTCCAGCTGGGCCCCCCCCCCCTTTCTGGCTGAGTCAGAGGCTATGTGTGTTTGTTTATAAACATAAGGCATTCATGTATATGGAGTTAGCAAAAATATCATAATGTATATGTATTGGGATCCACACTGAGATTGTATGGGCAATTCAAACCCTCGCTTTTCCTATTACAAAAGCAACCCAACTGTTACTTTAAACACGCTTGCGTAATTTCCTGTAGCAACTGCTCATCACTTCATACATCATCAAATGGAGTTCTGACCTTTCAACTCTCTAACAAAGATTCCAGTCAAACTTAAGTTCACTGACTGCCATGTAGCAATGGGGCAAACTGAGATGGCTGAAATTTCCATTTTCATCAGCTATGTACTCCTCTGTTTTGACAGAGCCAGTTGTACTCAAGGAAGGCTCTACTGGTTATCTCATGAAGCACATTCTGAATACTGTGTTGGTCACTACCATGTATGGATGGGTCCTAAGGCACCTGCATACTTCAGGGACTCAGGAGTTGCTTCATAAACTGTTGACCCATTCTTGCTGTACGTACACTTAGCTCTGCTACAAGGACAGGAAAAGTGACCGAGGACTATTTATTTCAGTTGTCGAATTTGAATTTATTCTGGGTATAACTGAGTCTGGATATACACTGGTGTATCCAGATTATTGTCTTAGAGTGGAACAACAGTAGCCATCATGTACGTTGATGACTAGCTGGCGGGATTCTGGTTCAATGTACCAGCTATGTTGCTACAGAAAGTTTCATTTTTCATTGTTGTTTTAGAAGGAACTATATAGGCCTGGCTTGTTAAGAGTATGCAGGTTCAGTGATTCTGATCCAAACTGAAAGCTCTTGAACACCACAAGTGGAAAAAAAGAAAGAAATTCTTTTTATAGACATTTGGCTCTTATGAAGGTATTATATCAAATGTTTCTGTAAACAGAGCTTTGTCCCAGCAGAACTCCTTAAATCTTCTCAAAGAAACTGTTTTGATAATAAAAGAATATACTGAAGATATACAGGTTTCTGCAAAACCTCTTCTATAGCAAATGCAAACAATTCACACATATCCACCAAAACCAGAAGATAGGCTTCCCTGAAAAATGTCCTTTCAGTGACATTCACACACAATATGATAAAAAACTCATACATATCACTTAAACCTAGTGTTTGCTGTAGGGACTGTATTATCAAATTTTCAAGTCAGCATGCAGTCAAGTCAGATGTGGTCAATGTTTGGAGCCTCTGCTCTTCCTCTTCCCCCTGTAAGTTCTATGTGAGTCTGGGGAAAATTGCAATATTTTCAACTCAGAAAATAACACAGCAGGATGAGGCCTGTGGTGTGGGATAAGCATTACTTCCCAGGACACAGCTTGGGTTGCTGCTGCTTTCCATTTTGGAGTAAAAGTATGTGAACCATGTCAGATAAACATTTTAGTTGGGTAGACAGACTGAAGGAAATGTTTAATAGGTTATTAAAAAAAAAAAAATTCCTCACATGGATTCCTAGTCTTCTATCTATAGCTCTGAATAATAGAAGTTATCCATCTCAAATTCTCGTGATTTTTGCAGTATTGGTTACCTCATTTGAATAAAATGAATAGAATAAATTGTTACGAATCCAAAAATATACGGTTGCCAGGATACATCTTGCTAGATGCAAATGAAAATGGGTTTGTGCTGACCAGCTTAAAATAGTTCGGTACTTAGACATTTTCTTATTAATAGTGATAAATGAAACATTACATATCCAGTGAGCTACTGAAATTATTACTATTTGTTTTGCAGTAGGAATATTATTTCAAGCAAATCTGAGCTAATTTTTTACAATGTAATTACACTGAAATACTCTGCAGTTTCATTGTAGAAGCAGCACACAGAATGAATAAATTTTCTGTGTTTGCTTCTCAATAAACTTTTGAATTAAAAAGGTAACTTTCCTGCTAATTGTTTTTATGATTTTCAGTGCTACAGCATTAACAAGAAGCATGTCTCAGTGTATACGAACACTATTATTACGCTTTGTCCATGTTTATGTGAATAAGGTAGTTACAACTAAGAACCATATACAAAAAAAGTCCTAGGGTCTAATCACATTCCTATACAGTTACATAGCCAAAGTCCCATCACTTAATGTATATGTGTCTTTTAAAGGGGATTTTATTTTCTATATACTGACTTCCAAACAGGTAGATAAATACAGGTCAGATTTCCAGCTGAGACTCCTGTATTTTCAGTGAGCGGCGTAGCTGCTCTAATCTGCCATGGTTGGTCCCTTGTCAGCAAAGATCAGGCTGCCCATGCTTCAGTTGATACAAGAAATAAACCGGAGGGCTTACTGTAGTAAAGGCTCAATGTTATGCTGAGAAAGCAAGCTCTTCAAGCTGACTATATCTACAACAATTGAGATGAAGAAGATATCTCTGCTCCCTTACTAATGATTGTCCCAAGAAGAAAGATACTGACAAAACCACAGCCGCATAATTCTGTCATAAGAAACAATTTCAGACACAATTCAGAGTCGTAAAATAATAGATTAACTCCCTTCTCTGCTCCCTCTGTTTGTCTCAAAAGGCTTTATTGCTAATTTTCAGCAGAAAATTTCAGAGAAGAAAATTCTGTCCCTAAATTCCAAAATAGCACTGGAGTTCATCTTCACAAGTGATGAACAGCTACAATTCCAAACAATATCACTGGTACCATGAATTATGCAAGTGATGACAGGATCCTACTGAATATTCATACAGTTTACTTCATAGAATATATTAGCATTATCCTTTTTTTCTGAGTTAACCACAAAAATAAAGTACTTCCAAACTGAGGATATGATTAAGGGCCTGATTCAATGGCCACTGAAATAGAAGACACTTCCCCTTGAATTTGGTAACCTCTGAACTGAGGTTTAAATCTTTCTTTTTCCAAGGAATGCTCTTCATACTAACCTTCATTTCAGTCTGCACAAAGCTAAAATGAGCATTAAGAAAGATGTCCTTTTATTCACAAATTGATTCCTACATGCAATGCTTAAGAAAACTGCTAGATAAATACATTAGTTCTGCTTAGCAAGCTAAACATCAAAAGCTGAAAGCTCAACATCAAAAGCTGAAAGCTCATATTCCCATCTGTTCTGAGACCTCTGTTTGCATCCAGATGACTGTTAGTGCAATTTTGCACAAAGCCATGAATTTCAAGACTTGCAAGGCACCAACCTCTACAAAAGACTAAACAATTCTCTTCCAGGTAGACAAAAATTCAAGTATCTGCCAACATTGTAAGTGACTTGATGAATCATTCCTGATAAAAATACAACCAAAAAAAAACCAATCAACCAACCCACAAAAAAAAAAACAAAACAACACCAAAAAAACTCAAAACTGTGACAGCATTCAAAATACAGCAGATGTTATAAGGGCAGAATCTTAAAAAAAAAAAAAAAAAAAGTGTTCAATTTGCCTGACATTTGAGATTGCAGACTGGTTTGGATGAGATTCAGTGTGGGATTCAGGCTCTTAAATTTTAGATGTCTGTATGAAGGTGTCTTCAGCTAGGTGTCTAAGGTTCTACTGTAGTTAAGACACATTCATTTGCATAGCAATGGGCATTCTGAGTTACCTGAGATAGGTCACAAGGACCTACAAGAGATCTGATGCTTTTGAAGAGCAGTAGAAAACAAGGCATGATACCCAAGTGCACCTTAAGAAGCCCTGAATACATCTGCTTACCCTACCTGTGGAACAGGACCTGTGTCAACAGAGCCTGGGTAGCTTTGATCTGTGATAACACAGCCTCTTTGTGGATGGTCCATTGTGTGGCTCACCAGGGAACTGACCGTAGGCACCTACCTGTTTCTCATGATATGCAAGACAAGTGTATGAAAGCATCAGGCCTGGACCCTACTCCTGACTAATGGGAGAACAGATACCTAATTAACATCTAATAACATGCAGGTGTTTGTATACCTACATTTAGAGGCACAATTCACATGTGTAAATGCAAGCGCATTCTTTCATCTGAGAAAGCTTAAGGTGTTTGAAACACTGGGATGGGGCTGGTAGCCATGAGACAGAATTTTAATGGGAGTCCTGCACTTCTTCAAAGACAAAACTTGGGCACTATATGAGATCCCTCACAAAGTCCAAGGAGTAAGAGGTGACTTCATTGAGGAATCTGAAACCTACCGATGTGCCTCAAAATTGATTTGTCTCATGCCACCACTAGCATAACAGTTTAGCACAGATAGCTACTGTTGTCTTGGATAATATAAAAGTAGCCAGTTAAACAATTATTTCCTGGTCTCTAACATGATTGTGCAAAGCTGAGAATCTGAAATGTGTCACTTGCCTGCCATGCCACTACAGCCTGTTCAACTTCAGTCTTCAGCGCAGTATGTGATGCTAAAGCTATGTAGATGTTCTACAGTTCATTTCATCAATATATAACGGTCCCTTTGTTTTGCAGGATTTAAAAGTTGGACTTTTCTAGCTCCTAATTACTATCTGTATCAAGAATCAAAATATTCTTCTGTCCTTGATGCATTCAGTGCAGACAATCTGAGTGCATACACATAACATGCACTAATGGAGTCAGAATATTTCCAGATGATCGGTGACAGCTGCCTCTTCTTTTATAAAAGCATCCAGCTAAAGACATGCCCATTACACAGCAGTCAGAAGGCATGCCCCAGAAAAATAAGAGAACATTAAGCTGCTGAGAATCTGAGGTTCAGTTCTCTCTCCTGGTTCCAGTTTTCCATGTGACTGTTCTTCCTGTTTGAAAGTGGAGCAATGTGATTTATTTCTTTTAAAAGGTACTTTGAGACTTGAGGATAAAAAATGCAAGCCAGCAGCTTAGTGTTCTACTAAGCTGGGTGCTGCAAGGGTTCCTATATTAAATATGTGCTTCAGTAACAGATACCAAGGCTTTTAATAGACTAAGTATGTCACTCAAATTATTTTCTAACTAGAAAATTTGGAATTTTCAGACCAAAGAACAATTCAAGGACATCTGGATACAGCCTGGGTAAAGGCAAGAAGTTAAAAGCATGTCAGTGATGCTACTCTGGGATGCTTGCTCAGAGGGTGTGAAAGGGCAGAGGGTCAAGCCGGCAGCAAATCCTACGTGCTCACAGCTCTACCAAACCGCTCGGCTTCCCAGCGCTTCACAGCTTGCCTTATTCATGAGAATCACACCTCTCAGTGCACCCAGACCCTTCCTTCGAGGCGTTCGCCCCAGGCAGAACGCAGCTGTGAGCTCTCTGGTTCACTGGCACAGAGCTGTACTTGCTGGCTTTGCGGTCAGCATCATGGCTTCTCACATTTAAAGAGCTCGCCAAGCAAACCCCTGGTATGAACAAATATCTAGATATTTTTATGCCGTGCTTCCAATACTGTAACTTGTAGGCTTTTTGTTTGTTTCTTTCTGTAAATGACTCACATACTTGTCTTTTAGGGAAGGGGGAGACCAAGCGCTGCTCCACCACTCTTGCAACTTCTAACCTTATTTAACCCTCAAAACAGCAAGAGGAAGTACAAAGTATTTTCACGAGCTGTGAACGGGCTCAGATCTGTTTTTGACGTCTTGAGGAAGTGCTGCCTTCTGCAAAGCCAAAAATGCGAAAAATGTATGCACAGTCCTACTGATCTCAAACACTGACACACACGCAGTCCGGCTCTCCCCCTTCCCCAAAAATAAGAGCCGACCAGCTGGGAGGAGAGGGGATGGGATCTCTGCAGATCTGGGCGGATTTGGGTCAGTACCGATAGCCCCGGGCGCGGGGGGACAGCACGGGTGATGGCCGCTCCTTTCCCTGCCTTTATCTCCAAGCAGACGCCCAAGCTCCCCTTTCCCCTCTGCATCTGCGGAGCGGACGGACTCCCCGTCTCTCGTTCCCGTCGTTCACAGCCGCCCGGCCTTCTCCCTGTCCGCAGCCACACCGGGGACCCCTCCTCCTGCTCTGGGCCCCGCAGAGTGCCCCATCCCCACCCCAGCCCGCGGCGGCTGGAGGCGGGTCCGAGGGAGCCGCACGCAGCCACCGTGGGGCGGGCCCGGGAGCGTTGCGCTGGGCTGGGCTGGGCCGGGCAGGGCAGGGGCGCGTCGCCGGCTGACTCTGAGGTGCGGGGGATGGACGAGAGTCGCTGCAGCAGCGAGCGGCGACGGGCGGTTCAGGTAAGCAGGAAGGGCAGAGGAAAGGGAGGCAGTGGGGCTGGCTGCTGCCGCCTGCCCGGGACTGCGCAGTGGCGAGCGGGCTGAGCCGCTTCTGCCGCTCGTTCCCGCAGCGCCCCCCGCATCAGCCCCGCAGGCAGCGGGGCGGGGACGGAGCTCTGCGGACCCTGCGCCTTCTCCGTCCGGAAGGTTCCCCTCGCCCCCTGCCCTCTCCGCCGCTTGCTCCAGGGTCATCGCGCCCCCGCCGGTGCCGCAGGCGGCGCGACTGCCCCTGAGCCCCGCAGGGCGGCGGGAAGGGGGTGTCCGGGGGAGGCAGCCAACTGTTGCCCGGGAAGGCGCCAGCCGCAGGCTGCTGCCAGCTCGTGTAGCATAGGGGCGGCGGGCGCTGGGTGCGCTCGCTTTGCCTCGGCTGCCGGCTGCGTTTGGGGTAGGCATCGGTTGCGGGGCGAGCGCCAGAGGAGGTTCCCCGGTTGGCCTTTCCCCAGCCGGGAGGAGCTTCCCCCGGGCACAGGCCCTCAGCCCATCCACAGGGGTGGATGTTGCTGGGTCTTCGTTGGCGGCCGGTGAGTGCCGAAGCCGCCGCGGCTGCAGGGTTGCATAGCGCCGGTACAGGGACCTATCCCTGCCTGCTCCCGGCCCAGAAGCCCGGCTGAACTCCGGCCCTGGCCGGGGATAGCAGCCAAACTGCACGTCCTAGTGCCTTATTGGAGTAAGTATGCCTGGGCTGTATGGGAGGAGATAGCGGGGGGGAGGGGGGGGGGGGGGTGGTTAAGCTCACAACTTGAATTATGCCGAAAACTTTCTATTCCAGCTGCCGGTCGTTGTTGGATGCAGGGAGTTATAAATGCGGTATTTCCAGAGGGATGTACATAGGCATAAGCCAAGAAACAAGATCTGCTATACTGCATTCATCTCATGTGAATCACTCACTGTCCATGTAGAGGTGTGTTACAGTGAACAGATACCATGCTTACATCTATTCTTCCTATTTTTCTTCCCCCTAATTTAATTTCATGACCGTTGAGCTTTGATTTTGTTTATCTGGGTTTTGTTATGCTAAGGTCTTGGTAATACATGACGTCACTGTCGAGCGCTCCCTAATTCACTGGTAGCAGAGCAAGGCTCTAACTTCACATGCTTTCAGTGGCATTGCTAGTAACTTGCCAAGGGTGGTGATGTGGGTTGGTCTCCAGCCTGTTCCTGGCTGTGGTGGCTTAAACCCAGTCAGGCAACTCATTCACTCACTTCCCTCCCTTCTTTCCCTCCCCCTGCTCCCGGAGGGACAGAGAGGAGAACTGAAAATAATGCAACTCCCACGGGTTGAGATAAGAACAGTTTAGTAACTAAGGTATAACACAAATCACTACTGCTACCACCAATAATAACAATGATAAAGGAAATAACAAGGGAAGAGAATACAACATCTCACCACCAGCCAATCAATAACTCGCCCCCCCCCCCCCCCAGCCCGACCAAGCTCTGACTGATACCTCCTCCAACCCCACTGTCCCAGCCCTTCTGGGTAGCTCTCAGTTACATCCTGGGCATGACGTGCTGTGGTATGGAATACCTCTTTGGTCAGTTTGGGTCAGGTGTCCTGTCTCTGCTTCCTCCTGGTTTCCCCTCCTCCCTGGCAGAGCATGAGGCTCACAAAGTCCTTGGCCAAACCAAAACATCAGGCCGAAAGTCAAAACACAGCACTGCACTGGCTACGAAGAAGGAAAAAAATGACTGCTACTGCTGAACCTAGGACACTGGTAATCTTTGATTGCTGTACAGCCCATCTTTTTGCTCTTTTTTTTGTCAACCAGCTCCTAAACGCAGTTTACATGTGCATGGGGAAAGGGTGTGTTAAGGGGGACAGAGATGTTTTTGCATTGGTGCTTCTGTTCTCACCATTTGCAAGGTCAGGAAAAAATGAAAACGACTTAGTGAACTCTTAGGTGGGGAGATCTGGAATGAAATGCTGTTGTGACATGAGGTTGCTTTGTGGGCAAAGAATTTCATGTGCTCAGTGCTGCTCTACAGAAATACTCCAACTCATATTACACAAGGAAGAACCAAGCTGGTACTTCCTTTTTTCTGTTATGCTAACTTTCATAATGTTATAATACATAAGGAAGACTTACACATCAGCAACACACTTCTTTATGCTTTTAAGGAATAGAATTTGTAAGTTCTTGTGTTTGTACTCTCCTGTAATTCTCCTTCCCCCACAACCCCTCCCCAAGGCCTGAGTTAAAAACTAATGATAAAGCCCTACTACTCATGAATTTAACTTTCCTAGAGTAGGCTTTAAAGAGAAGTTGTAATGACATTACAAATTAAGGGAATAGCATGAAGGGTTTGACTTACATTAATAAAAAGCATAAAGTAGCAACTGAGAATAAAATTCTTGAACTTCAGTTTCTGTCTGGTCTTTAAGGTTTCAGTTAAATGTGAATTATGGCAAGTGTAAGTGAGGCTCTCTGGGTTTCTTAGTGACTACCCAGTATTTTACTGTATCCTGCTCTGTATTTTTTCACTACCCTCCTGTGTTGTTTTTGTAGTGACACAAAATATTC
Source organism: Pezoporus wallicus (assembly GCF_028554395.1). Taxonomy (NCBI): domain Eukaryota; kingdom Metazoa; phylum Chordata; class Aves; order Psittaciformes; family Psittacidae; genus Pezoporus; species Pezoporus wallicus. The sequence continues at coordinate 2,319,742 of NW_026642654.1, forward strand.
CTTAATTAATGTTTTTAGAGCAACTGTAAAAGAGTTTTGTGCAATCACTGGCATTCTTTAGTACTATAATGCATGGCATAGCACATGAACTTGATCATTCAGTTCACATTTTATACAAAACAGAAAAATATTATTCTATGTCCAAAACCTGTATGCAATCCAGACATCATTAGGTCTCCTATTAAATCTCTGGAGACTAACTGAGTATGTCAATGTGACCTATAACATCAGTGGACAGAATATGCATACCAGTAATACATGTTGATTTGAAGGAGCCAGAACCTCTTGGTGTTTCTTCTGTACTGAATTCAGTATGTATTTGGATTTGTTTCAGTATTATCAATCATTCTTTTTGCACTGCTTTCTACTTGTGTTATCTAGGAATGCAAAACAGTTACATTAAATCAGAGAAAGCATGAATTAAAATCTTTAATATATGGGGCAGCTTGAGAGTTGCAAAAATGCAGTCATAAATTTGAATTTTGTAGTTTAAATTAAAATTGTAATAGAAGCTGCTATGCACTCATGTGAATGATGATGAGAGCAATCTGAATGATGTGAGATGTGCAGGTCCTAATTCTTCTTCTATTTTCACAGAATTCCATTTTACGCTTCCAGTTAAAATGAAAAATGTGTTTTATTTTCTGTCTTTATATACTGCTTGCTACTAGTTCTTGGTTAAACTTGTAGTAGTAGTTACTTCTACAAGAAAAAATACAGTAATAGGTCTAGGACAGGTGCATTTTAGGACATACATGACCCAGTGCAGCACTGAGACACGGATTTTTATTTAGTATTGTGGATTTTAAATGTAAGAAATGATTTCATGGTTGATCTCTCCATGTTGACATGAATATGAGTCAGTCTCACATTAATTGTGGAATGGTTACTTCCTGTCTGTGACTGTAATTTTGTAGGGCTGTTCATAGTGGCAGTGGACAGGTTGACTTTTTACATCATGCTTTGGATGACTGGCAGTGCAAAAGGTGAAGCTAAAGTGTAAGTTGCATGCTTGTTTTTGATTAAATCTGTGTAAGGAGGTTGTGAAGCTTGTGAAGTGTGAAAAGGTCATTTTGAATTTTTCAGTAGCAGTGCAACTCATGGTGTTGTGCAACTTATGCCTGTCCCAAGTGCTGTCTGATTCGGTTAAAATCTTGAGTTAATAAACGTGTTTCATGAATATATATGCCCCTCAGACCACTTGAAGAGCACTGGTCCAACATGGGAGTTGTCACATAGAGCATACTGGGAACTTGATTTTGGTCCCCTGTGGTGAGCTCTGGGTTGCTGAGTCATCTCTGGGCACTGGAGTTTGCAAAATATAGTAGCACTGTGGAGGTGGTTTGGTGTTTTTAAGTTGATGTGTAGACTTCCTTACATTTTAAGTAAGAGCCATTCTGTACTCTCCTGTATCTCTCTGATACACACAGGTTTAACTTAAATTTTAAGTAGTTGTTAGAAGTTTTTTTTATATATAATTTATGGGATTTGGCAGGGGGAGGACTCCTCCCTGTTGTATTACAGCCTGAATTCATAAATTATTTGAGTGGCCTATTTTACAATTAGATGCCCCAAAGCTAAGGTTGATGTTCTTAAAACTCACGTCTGAAAGCACACTGTTGTTTGTATTCTTTACTGTGAAGAAAATCAGACACACAGAGCTTCATTTCTGAATCCCTCCAGAGCTGTTACTGCTGTGACTTCTGGAGAGTGGCATCACTCTCCTGTATAACTGCCTTTGGCATCATGAGATGGGAGTGTTCTCTTGGGATTTGAAAAGCTTGTTTTGCTAAGAAAATAAGTAAGTGCAAGCTATTTACTCAAACAAGAAGCAGAAGCATTTGCAGTGACTCTTCTCTTTACAGTTGATGGTACATTAGTTACATCCTTTACTCATGAAGTTCTCTGTCCCCTTTTCAGCATGAAGTAACTTGGGCTCACATTTCCCTCTCCCCAAGTGACTGCAACAAGCAGCGTGGCATACACTGTCCTTTATTTCACCTGCAACTGTGCCACTCTGAAAAAATTAATTAATTATGCCAGAGGGAAAGTGACTTCTGCTCTGTGATGAAGGCATTCAGGTGTGGGGAATCTGGTTTCTGTGGATGTTTCATTCTTTCATCCAGTAAATATTTTTCCATTTCATAGCTCAGCAGGATAGTCCAGGACAGGCTATAGTCTGTGGGTTAGGGCACTGCCCTGACATAGGTGTGGTTGTGAGCCAGCCATGCAACCTGGAAAGAGCCTACCACCCACTTTTACTTCCTCTGTGGTTACTTTCCTGATGTTTTAAAATTGCTTGATGGTGCTTGGGGGCATGCTCATGCCTTGCCATCCGAAACTTTAAAATTGCATGACTCCTTTCCTCATCGGCTTGTGAAAGGGATGACTTTGTATCTTGCTCCTGGGGAGGCCTGAGGGTTTTTCAGCCCTTTTTAATAACATAGGTACCTCTTGAGCTTCCAGGATAGGTGATGTTTAAGCTACAGCTTTCACAATTTTGTTTCCTATTACCTTAGATGGCATCCTGCTTACCATCCCAGCTGTCTTAAATGCCATTATATATGCAAATTTATTGTAGCCATGCTCAAAATTCTTCTGTGAGTCCATTTTGTACTTCTAGCCTCATATGGACTAATCTAAGTGTAGCTCTTTTGGAGGATGAAGGCCATAGTTTGGCAAGACTGAGGTTCCCTTCTCGAGAAAGTTTTCATTTTGGGGTTAGAATACAGTTTGAGCCTTGTTTGATTCAGTTATCCATCATCATATGCTGATACTTTGACAACTGAGCCAAGCCCAGCAGTGTCCTACGACTATTGTTGTCTAGAGTGAATGTGGTTAGACTGAGAAGCGTGAGGAAGGGATTGTTCTCTTGTTTTTCAAAGACATTTCAAAGAAAGCCTGCTTTCTGTTTTTGTTTTGTTATTGTGACTGTATTTGGTACCTAGCCTGATCATTATAATTTTCATTTTGCAGCTGCCCCAGATTAAGTCTGGAAGGTTAGGTTGAGTTAATGGCTTTCTGAGAACATGGGGAGAAAGTTTGTCTTCTGGTTTCTCTCATGCATATTAATAGTGGTGTGGAACTATGGGGCAAAAAATCATTACTCATGGTTGTTTGCTGGTACACAAGTGCTGCCTGATGGTGCCACTTACGGAGCTGAATTGATTTTGGAGGAGGAAGGTTCTCCGTGGTAACTGATCCATATGATCCTGTCTCCAGTAAATTGGTTCCAGAATTGTGTTTAAATAGCCTTCATGAGAGATGTTCAGTGGTATTTATTTGCTGCAGGTGATTTGCTGGTCCTAATTTTTTTTCAGAGGGTGCTTGTTTAATGCTGTGAAAATTGGGTGTGAGACGCAATGGTGAGGGGAAAAATTTCTAATAATATTCCTTAATATTATTGAGGAGTTGCTGCAAATGTTGCTCAGACCTGTTTAGATTTTAGAAGGCTACATTGTTAAATTTGTTATGTTTTATTTCCAGGAAGGGTCTAATTTTGTCTTAGTTACACTTTCTCCCACCCACATATATACCGTCTGACTCCTTGTACTGTAGTGCTTTGTAATTGCAGAGTGTTTTGCTTCAAGGATCATCTGTAGACTTTTTGGTGACTCCTTCAGATAAAAGATTTCATGACAGAAGTTTACATCTTTAGAAGCTTCTGGAAATAAGTCTATAATCATCTCCCTAATAACTGATGGTCGCAGAGGAAATGGGAGATGATATTCTGTAACTGTTTTTCCTATGTTTTTATTATTAAAGCATAAATGCCCTGTAGAACCGGAACACTTCCTCACCCTCTCACAAGGCTGTGCCGCAGCAGAGCTCTGTAATACCAATTACTGCAGGGACGGTTTACTGTTCCAAATGAGATCACGATGGGGATGCTGGAAAATGAGTCTCTCTCAAAATGTGTTTCATGCTCTGAATGCTTGAGAGATTTTGTTAAGAGTGCAATACTTAAGTCTAAGGGCTTTATGCTTTTAATTAGAAAAGGTGTTATAAAATCCATTTATTACTTAATATTAACATCTCTTGTTTTCAAGAGGAAAGTGCAAAGAAAATAATTCATGATCTTGCAGTATTCTGGGAGATGTGTCTCTGCAACTAAATCATCTTACTGCTTTCATTTTTTTTCCTAAAAGACAGGAAGAGAGTACATATATTAGAGGCCTTAGAAGCATAGATAATCTGCTTGTCCATTTTTATACTGTGAGACAAAAATTGATTAGGGTCTGACTACTTACGCCTTTGTTTTAGTGAGGTTTTGATTCATTATGGCACAGACAGTATCATGTTGTCCTTTACTGAACTAAATCAGCCAAAAAAAAAATCCCCTTTTGTTCTGCTGCTGAGGAACACTGTGGGCTGCCAAATCCTAGCAGTCTGAGTCACCACAATCGTAATAAAGTGTTTGTACTTTGCGGTTGCTGTTATTCAGTGTCTTCTAATTTATTCATAAGACAAAGGGACATCTACAGGTTATAATACTACTTTTTAAAGAAGTATTCCATGTTTATACTGAAATAAAATTTGACAAAAGAGAATTAAATATACATTGTTAAAATGTCAAAGCTTCCAAGGAGCAAATGGCAATCTTTAACAAGAAGAAATATTTGTAGCTATCTAACAAATTTTATTTTCGGTGTAAGAGCAACATTGGACTTCAAAAAAATGGGGATTATTTTAAACTCCCTACTGAACTTTGCTGTTTTGGCCATCTGAGCTGAGCTGATAATGATCTGAGAACCAGGGAGACTGTTTCCTTCCTTAAAAAAAAAAATAAATAAATTAATGTTTTAAGGACAGAGACTCTGACCCTGGAAATACTTATCTGTATTTCAATTCTGATGCATGGGCTGTGACCCAGCAGCATAACTCATGTAACTGAATTCAGTGGTTTGCAGGATCTCCCAAACAAAGCAGTCAAATCCTGAGTCACAGTATTCAAGTGGAACTAAGAGTGACTGCACATAAACAGCTAAGGGAAAGAAGGGTAGTTCTGAATTAATGATGGGTACCTGTAATGCTGACAAATACATTCCCTGGCTCCTTGGAAGATGCACGGAGGGGTCCTGTGGCTGGCTGCATGCACACTATGGGCTCTGGGTGATGTACCCTGTCGCTGTGCTCGGAGGGGAGATGACAGTTCTTAGAAATTTTTTATCCCATCACCTGTGCATGGAAAGGAGATGGGCTTCCTTGTAATTTATAAGTTCTTTAGCTATTGGGTAGGAGTCTTCATGATTTAGGCTTTTAACTCTAGTATCAGTTATTGAGGGAGGAGCAGTGATTTATTTCTGTTGATAGAAGAACAGCAAGACTTTTATTCCTTTTTTGCCTGATATATAAAGAATTCTACATGTCATTTACCTTTCTCTAGCACTGAGCTACTGAAATTTCCACAGCTGTCTCAAAAAAAGCCAAATTTGGTAAATCAGATCATTGATTAACTTCTCCTGACTCCATCTTGTAGAGCTGCTGGAGAACAGGAAGGTGGACTGAGCTGGGTGTGGGTGGTGGGCACTGGGGCAGTGAGGACACGTATGGAAATTCGTGCGGCATGAAGTACTATAATTTTAATTGCTGCTCTGCATCATGCTATCCCTACAGCTGTTTCCCAAAGAAGAGCCTCGCATGCTATTCACAGGACATTCAAACAAAGGGCGGTGGTAGATAAGCACATGCAAATACATTACATGCCCTCCATCCTTTACTTTTTAATACGTTCAGTAGTGACGAGTTCAGCGTGAAACACTTGGTGACATGTAATTAAGTGTGAATTAAGTAAATGGCAGTTGATTCATGGTACCCCTCTCGCAGGGTTTGTATTCTTAATGCGCTCAGGATGGATGAGCTCAGGGCAGCGCAGCCCGGCGCCTCTGGACGCGTGTGGCAGCTCAGCTCCTCTCGGTCGCTTGGTGCTGACTTCCTTTCTCTTTTTTTTTTTGCCCATAAAAGGAGAAAAGTGCTGCCATACGACTCGCTTTAGGGAGGATCACGAGACGAGGCAGAGGGGGAGGTTGTTCAGGTAGCTGTGTTTTTGTACGCAGCGCAAGACATTCTGCTATGTGTGTTTAATGTGATCCTGCTGGCAAAAGAAGGTGTTTCCTTCTGCTGACACTGGAGTAAACCCTTTCATTTTCTAGTAACTTGTTTTCTTTGTTTGTATGAGATTGATGTAGAGAGATTGAAGGGAAGTTGGATATAAATTATTTTAGAAAGAAGGCAAAAATCCCAGTTCTCGGGGATTAGGCTGTCCACCAAACTTGCTGACACTTCTGTGCTGGTGGTTAAAGAATGGCTGCATGTGGTATTTTCCCGTCACTGTAGTTAGGCATGCCTAAGGTTATTTCTTAATTTTGCAGTATTAAAAAGTTTCATCTCCAGTTTTCCAGAAAATAGACTGTTGAGGTGATGCCCTGAAAACTTGCTCAGAAATCACAAGGAGATCTCGGTGCCTTTCTGTAACCAGAGAAATCTCCAAGCCTGTTTGATGCGCAGTCTTAAGTGACTTCCAGTGTACAGTAAAGCATGAGTTGCCTGACTTCATTTGACATATTCTGGCAAAAAACATAGCCCACCCTCTGATGATGGTCATATTTTCTCTGTAGAGCGAAAGCAATTAACAGCTCTAAGTAAGTTCCACCCAGCTTCTGCCATGGGCTAATAGGTGGTATTCCATGGGCTCCTGATTCAGCATCAGAGTGTGCAGCCCACACCAGGATGATCTTGAGCTGTCATCTTCTAGCATGTTGCCTGCTGATATCCTGCACGTGTGTTTCAAAGCAACTCGGAGTTAACGATTCACAGTATTGATCAGCTTACATTTAGCCTTGTATGTTCCTTTTACTTACTGATGCTGTGAAGCAGTTTGTCATGGGGGCATATAAATTAGCTGTGTCTCTTCTTGCACAGTCCAACACAAGATGTTTTGGAAATCACAGCAGAATGGACCTACCTATAGCAATGAGACTTCTTTTTCTCTCTGACAACTGTGAAGAGTGGGGATCTTTGACTCAAACATTTACTTTGACTTTCTTATGAAATGAAACATTTTGTGAAGGAGTCCAAATGGAGATGGAAAATAAATTAAGGTCTTAGTAATGCACAGTCATTTCCCAGCATCATTGTTATCTAGTGTCACTGTAGGTATCCTGGGAACAGAACAAAAGGACCATTTTAATTCTGGATATAAAGTCGCTGTTTCTTTCAAGCAGGTTTGTTAATTTTTGTCCACATCAGAACTAGGTTGTAGGCGAAATTCTGTGAGAAACAGATGTCTGTCTCATGCTAGCGGTGTTATCATTGCTGGGATTTAATAAATTTGTTACTTCACTTTTAAAGTGAATTTCTCCTTTTCCTACCACCCTGATGTGAGTAAAGTGTGGAGAAGCAGAGTCTCAGCTGCTGTGCATTGGGACACTGTCCATAGAGAGATGCCCCTTTATACCAGCTGACTGTCAGGACCAGTGTCCTACTGACAGCAGTGCAGGCTTGCTGAAATCAGGAAGTCAGGTGCTCATCTTCAGTCTGCCTGAACACATTAAAAAACTCCAAAATGTAAAGAGTGCACTTTTTCACCTGTGCTGCATATTATACGTATGCATGCGTATATATGTGGAAACACAAATACTCAACTGTTACTCATTTACTTGGTTCTGTTCTCTTGGGCTGAAAGCAACAGCCACGTAAGTGAGGATGTGATACTAAACCCAGAAGAAGCTATCATGCCTGAAAAAGGTGACCTGTTAATTCTGACATGCATTGCTACTTACAGAATTGACTTCTGAAAATTATGTTATCCAGAAGCAACTTCGTACTTACAGTCGTTATGCATGTTCATAGTAGGAACTAAATAAGGAATAGATACAGTATGCGACTGTACTGTTACGTTTTTAGTACTGTTCGTGACAACAGTTTTGGCCTGTGCCAGCTAACACTTTCCCAGCTAACACTTTCCCAGATAATGCCCAAGCATAGTTCTGGGGTTAGGAGAGACGATGGACCATTTCCAAAAGGCTGCTTGGATCTGGCCAGGCTTTTTCAGAGGGATTTTAGGTGTCCAGCCACGAGCTGTACCGTGCTTGCTGCTTCCAAGCCCAGAGAATGGCTGTGTGCCCTGGTCTGGTTTATTTTCTGACATACATGTGGCCTCAGGTTCTGCTTTCCAGGAAGCTGGGTTTCAGCAGCTTCTCTGGTGGTAGGAGTGTCTTCATGTGCGTAGAAGGCTAGGAGAAAAAATTATGTCCAACCTGAAAGGAGAAGCTGTGTCTGGAAAGCTGGAAAAATAAACCAGAGCAGCTTGAAATGATAGAATAATTGAGTTTCATATTGTTTTCGTAAGAAAAGCCTCAGGAAATATACAGGTGTAATTAGCCATTTTGAAAGTACTAGTTTTTTAAAAAATATTTATAAAGAATTACCGGCTGTCATTTTGAATCAAAATGAATAAATTAAATGTAAGCAGATGGCATCTGCAGTGTCTTCAACCAGAGGATATATATCCTGGAGGTAGTGTAAAACCTATCCCTGTCCTAAGCTTTACCTTCTGTTAACTACAGGAGCAGTAGCAACCTGCTAGTGCAGACCTGAGTTGGCATTATATTTAGGTTTTCCCTGGGGAATCCCTGTCTCAAGAAGATGTTTCACCCTCTTCTAATTGTCTGATTGCTTCCTGTGAAGAAGGTGCAAGTCTGGTTTTATATTTAGTTAAAACTATAGGGTATGGAGGGCAGTTGTGTGGGGTTTTTCCTTTTTTTTTTTTTTAAGCAGGGTTAAAGCCATTGAATTTTAATGATTTAGCAGTGTGGTTCTAACAGACAAGTCATGAGTTGACTCCAGTCCATGGAGTGCTTCCATTTGTCTCTCACCTCTCTTCTGTAGATGAGGATGGTGTAGGTTGCCTGGTGAACTGGCCATGTATCCCCACACCTGAAAGCGGTCTGGCAATCAGAAATTTAGTTCCTGGTCCCTGTGCGGACAGTGATGGGCCAAATGCCATTCCTGGGCTGCAAATTCGTGTTGTGGTTTGTGGTGTGAGAGGAGAGAACTGAAGTTCTGATTGGGATGCTTTAAGGATGAACTGCCCTGAATTACCTGCCATTGACATCTCTTTCATCTTTCTGCATAATATTTAAATAGTACCAGCTTGGTAGCAAAGGCTTCAGTGAGTCTGTGCTTTTTCAGAACATACAATGTTGTGTTCTGCTGCTGCTCCTTTTTTATTTTTAATACTGAAAATACAGATTTCATTTTGGAATATATACTTTCTACTTTTTGGGTGAAGTACTTCTAAAACATGAAATAATGTTGTTGCCTAGGATTAGGATTCAGAGTCTTGCTTCTGACACACATTTCATCATACTTAACTCTTCTGTTTCGCCTTTGTACTGCAATATTATGTAGTCCATTCTGTAATGTGACTTCACTTAACTCTTGATTTGCAAGTAGAATTAATGTAGCATCTTTGCTATTTATGCTTTGTTGAACACTGATCATATAGCCTTAATTATTTCTTACACAGCAGGAAACTTTCAAAGTAGCAGCTGTCTTTTGCCTCAACTCAAATTGGTTGTGGACTATGACTGCTTAAATCCCGGGGTGGATAATAAGCTTTACTCCCAGCAGGTCCCCCAGACTACTACGCCAAGGGTACCCAACTGACTCTGTGTTTCATTCTATAAATGCATTTTAACTAGGGATAAGTTTCCTTTACGGGATGCTGCCAAAACAGTAAAAGAGAATTTTCTCTTTTGCATTAACATGTGGTGGTTGTCTTCCTTGTTGACATCCTTGCCTCAGAGCAGCGTCAAGCTTTTTGCTAAGATTTTCAGAGTGTCTGTTTATTTCTGTCTGTTTTTATCATACTGGTGTTTAAGAAATGATCGCTTGTAAATTCTCCTAAGGAGGACAGCAGCTGTTAATAACCATGTTTCTTACCCCATGTTTAGGTCAGAATATTATCATTATATCATTATTTATATCATATAATATATATGATATATCATAATATCAGTATTTAGGTGTTTTATAAACATAGTAAAATGTTGTCCTTCTTCATTCCCTCTGGCTATATCAATCTTGGACTGCTTATGTCAACCTGTAAGGGAACAGTTCTGTTTTAAAGACCTAGAACTGGAAATTTGAAGCTTTTTCAGTCAGAGTGGTTTATGCTTTCTCTCCCATGGCAGTTGCTTTCCTACTTGACAGAATTTATCTCAGTCCAAATGTCTTACCTCAGTGAACTTTGCAGCTTGTTCCACCCAGTTATTGCTTGAAGCAATAACTTCACAAGCACAAGAAGGAAGCACAAGTACTGCTTCCTGGCAGCTGTCCATAGTTGTCTTTTTTAATGCCATGTCACACCTATTCATCGTAGTAACTCTATGAATTGGACTGACATTTTTTTTGATTCTCCTCCCCATCCCACCGCAGCGGGAGTGAGTGAATGGCTGTATGGTACTTAGTTGCTGGCTGGGGTTAAACCATGACAACATTCCATTTAAGATCGATTTTGTTCTAGACTGAAAGAAATTTGGATATCTCGGGTAAATTGTAAAAAAAGGTTAAAAAGCAGACTTCCAGGATGTAATGCGTATTTTGTTAAAAATTGAATTTCATGCTAGCTAATACTTAAGTTGTGCTTAGGACAGCTATTCTGTATAATTCGCAAAGTTTTTGTAATTCCATGAACAGGAGATAACTCCTTGATAGTTGCTGGTTTCTTGTTTCCAAAATGTAGTTTTCCTCTATAAAAATGTGTTTTGACTTCTGAATTAACTGTGCTGTAGTCTGCTTTTCAGTCTGTAAGCTTTTTGTGAGTATATTTTGTACCTGTGTCATGTGAGAGCACTTATTGTCGCCAGCACTCTTAATTTTCTTGAAATAAGCCAAGTTATATAACAGAACAAACTGGTCTAACATTAAAATATGGAAATTATAAATATAGCTCAAGAAAACTCTCATTTACCTTTCCTTTGGTTTGTGTTCTCAAGATTTTTAATCAGCTCACTAGGTTTAGCTCTGATGAACATACAGTTCTTTTATGTTATTTCACTTCTTACAGCAATTTTTTATTCCATAGAGGTTTGTTTTTTTCTGTCCCACTTGATCAGTTTAAAGGTTTCTGGCAATTTTTTACCATAATTAAACTTTTAAGTCATGTTTTATAATTAATTAATTTTCCTGAAAAACATTTCTGTTCAAATACTTCTGTAGATGAATTTGAAGGGAACGAAATAGTTGTTCACTCTCAAATTATGAGTTTTGTGCATATTTCCATTTAATACTTACAGAAAGAAGCAGACATTTAGTACCTTTTTTCCGTCACTAAGGTCTTTTTACTTCTATTTTCTTTTTTGTGGTAACGGGTTATGAATTCAGACTGAGTTGCCTGTGTCTTCAGTGACTAAAACCTTTCGCATTGTTGAACTCCTTCTGGGGTGGATCAAATAAATGGATCAGGTCATGGGTCAAATAAATACAGTTCCACAGGTATCTGCTTTGGTAAGAGGTATTTAATTGATTAATATATTTAAGGTATTTAGCTAACAAATAGTTTCCTCCCCTTTCTCAAACTGACGCAGGGTCTTTCTTCATGTTGTGACATTCCAAAGCCAGCTGATGTTATGTCAGCATAGTCTGTGCTAGACTTGCCCTTTCAAAGCTAAATTCCACCATTTTTATTTCTGACAATCATCTAAATTTCACAGTCCTCTTTCTTTGCTTGAATGTTTCTGTTTCTGTTCTTTCAGTTTCTTCTTCCCACCTGTAATCCTTCCTCAGAATTTTCATCCATTCTCTTCTACCACCTTCACTTTCATTCCTGCTAGTAAATCTGCTTTGGTTTCTGTTTAACATGAATCTTGTGGTTTTGCATAACCACTCTTTCCAGTTCACTTTTAATACACAAAGCTTGGAAAATACCTAATGCTTAGTAGCTTGGGAGTTAACACGGTCTGGTAAGTGGGATGCCCTCTTTGAAACTTTTTCAGGGATGCTCATTTAATTAGTGCTGGTGTTCTCAAGTCTCAAGCTTATCATTTTTGTTGTGTCAAGAGGGAAAGGGTCATGTTTTCATATGTCTTCAGTAAATGTTGTAGAAAACAGTGGTATGTAGAGCTGGTTTTTGCAACCTGGCAGGGCTGGAGGGTCAGAAGTTGACTCTTACCACATCACCACTCTGTAGTAAATGGTGGTTTTCTGAGTTCCATGAGGTGCTTCCAGTCCTTTCTCTGTCCTAAGGTGTTCCTGCTTTGCGTGTTCTCTGATGCTCCCTTCCCAGCTTCTTTCCCATGTAAGCTGCATCACTCTCTGGAATCTAAGTGTTCCAAACATGCTGACAGTAGCTCACTATCCTGATGTGTTGTCCTATGAGTTTGCCAGCCTGTGTATTGTACTGTTGTACTGTGTACGTTTGGTTTGGGTGAAACACATGGAAGAAGATACCTTGCAGCAGTACTTGTTGCTTTAAAAAAAAAAAAAAGAAATTACTGTGTTTTGAAGATATTTAAGTAATTTTTGTGACTCGTAATTGAGTTTCATTAATAATGATTCTTTCAATTTTTAAAATCCACAGATTGCAGCCTCTCTCTAAGTATCGGGAAGGATCTGGATAATCTTCAGCCAGGTTAGAGTCAACTCTGTACTTTTCTGTCTCTCACAGAACAGCTGTCTAGCAGATTTGAATGTCATAAATGATAAATGAATACTCAGACTCCCTTGAACAGCATCCTGTTATGTAGCTTTACTGTTGCAGCTAACTGGTCCTTTCAAAATGCAATCTGGGCATTATAGTCTCATTTTGAGGTTTTTATTTGTTTGCTTTTGTTATTATAGAACAACAACTGAGAATTATTCTTGCCATTTACTTTTTTTCATTTACTCCACTGTTTGTTTTAAATCATTTTACTGTTATCGTTCTGGTCTGTGTAAACCCTTGGGACAGAATTGGCCTAGGCAGAGAATGGGACTTGTTCTAATGCCTTTTGTAGTCCTAATCTGTGGTTAGTTTTTTTTTGTTTTCTTTTCTTTTGGTTTGGTTGTTTGGGTTTTCTTAGACCTTCTACAGCCTTTTTTTTTTTTTTCCCTTTTCCAAATCTTGACCAGATTCCCATTAAACTCTCTGAATATAAGTTCTAAGCGTCCTCTGTTGTTGCAAAAGTGGAGAGAATTTGCAGCTAGCAGCGAACTAAAACAAGGCTGAAAATAGACATTTTTCTTCTAGAGAAAGGGAGTTCCCTGACTTGACCAGCTATTAATTTGTACAAAGGTTTGTTTACCCAGAGGAGCTATTCCTAATTAGTTCCCTATGTGGGTGCTCTACTTGGGAAATTAGTGTTACATTCTGATTTAATTTAATATGCTTTTATAATGAATTCTTACAATTTGCAGCAAGGAATTTATTTTTAGGAGGTTAAAAAAAATCCTGCACTGCCCCACTTATGAGTTTCAAAAACTAATTGTTAGACAGTGATCAAGCACCCTTGCTATTTTGAAATTAAATGAATAAAAATCCATTGTTAGATTAGAGACAGGTTTTGTTCATAACTATAAATATACCTGCACAAACACAATCAACATGTTTTCCAAAGCCAAAGCTTAATTCAGCTGATTTATAGATCTGATGGCTTGACCTCTGCTTTGTTGTAGTTGTGAGGATAGTAAACCCCAGAGTTTTTGGGAAGAGTGTTTTTGGAGTTACAGTAGCATTGAGGCTATGGTTGAAATGGAAGTGCACTTGTGAGCTTTTCTGTAGTGAATGTCTTAAACTGATTCCACATTTGTTCTGAGAGCAAATTTGCATCTCTAAGTTTTTTTTTTTATTTAAGAGTTGAAAAAGTAGTAAGAATAGCTGTCCCTGTAGATCCTTATGAAGGACTTGTGGTCCCCTTGTTTTCCTCTTAGCCTCTCCCTCTACCAACACTTGCAGAAAAAAAAATTGTCACTATTTAAACTGCATTCTTTATTTCAGTAGTTTCAAGATTGGAAAATTCATTTCTTCAAACCACTTTAACCTGATCTATTTCAACGTAAATATTGTTTGGAATAAATACAGCTTTTGCAGTAAAATGCTAAATGCTTTGGAGTTGTATTCTTATTTTTGACCTTTCATTATTACTTCTTTTAATTCTCAGTATATGCATACCAGTGCCAGTATGCAGTACCAGTGCTGGTAACAGCTCACTATAAAACCCAAATTAAATTGAATATGTTCTGCAGAATTCTATAGGACAAAAATTAGTTTAAGGACCTGATCATTTCAACCCAGCAGCATTTTTGAGTGGTACTGCTGCAAAAATTTTTTGGATGTTACAAATTTCAGTTTGAAAAGAGTAATTTCTGATTTCCATGAATATTTCCTTTTTAAGAGAAAGTCTCATCTGAAAATAGGGAGAAGGGGAAAACACAGTTATTCCAAGTGTAATCTTTAATATTTTTCATGACAGACGGACGTTGAATGTTTAGCATCATTACTTCTTTGGATTTTTGAATGTGAATTGGAACAGCTGTATTTCTAGGTAAGACATAACCAAGTGGTCTTTTTAAGTACCCCCTTTCTTTTATATATGAATTGTGAGAAAGCTAGAGTGCAGTATGCTGGACCTTACTTTGTACAGAATATTTATCTGTTTGTGGAATGAATCCAGTGTTATTTGAGCTTTTAAATAGTAACAGTTTAATTGTCCTAAATTTTTATAGTCCCACAGGGAAACCACAACAGCAAGTCTGCTTTGTCTCTTTGTGTTTTTGATTTAATTTTATCATCAGGTGTGTAGTTGCTTGATTAGTGCAGTGCCAGAGTGGCAGTTCGGTTCTGTCTGCTCCTTCTCTTGCATCACCATCCTTCAGAGTGTGCTGGTTTAGGTATTTTGCTGCTGAAAATCTATGGGATTGCAAAGACTTCTCAGAGGAATAAATTTATGACAGTTTAGACCTCTGCATCAGCCACTGTGGACTCAAACATGTACTGGTGTCTATGCAAGAAAATCAGTGACAGTACTTGCAGCAACAAATTGTTTTAGTGGCTTTAAACTTCTTGCTTCTCTCTGCCCCGAGAAAAGGTCTCATACGTGAGGAAGACTATGAAAGGGTTGTGAACAGCTGCAGACTTCAGTATCTGAGAAGGAAGCAGAGGGTGATAGAGATGTGCTAAAAGGTATTGATCTGTAGGCATAATCACTGAAGATTACCACTTTCTTAGTGAAATACTAGAGGTCATGCTATTTTGGCTACTTCTGTTTACTGCATAGACTATAGGGAACAGAAGGGGGATCTCATTGTCACAGTTCACACGTAGCCAAATCATGGTAAGCACTGTGCTGGGGCTCCGGGGCTACAACTTGCAGACACTAGTTCTGCTGGTTCTGACCCAAACCTGCTGCTGTTTGCCAGCACTTTCTGGCCTGCTGGGAAATGTGAAGCAGACATGACATTTGAGCTGGGTGGGTGCAGCATGGAACGCTTAAAATCTGAAAAGTAACGATATCTTACTTTACTGTTGGAAGTAAGGCTATGCAAAATGGTAGCTTCCATCCAGTGGTTTCTCATAGAGAAGGGAGCCATCGAGTATGGAGAGGACTCCTTAAGCTAACTCTACTTTGTCATAGAATCATAGAATGGTTAGAGTTGGAAGGGACTTTAAGGATCATCTAGTGCCAACCCCCTGTCACAGTCAGGGACACCTTTTACTAGACCAAGTTGCTCAAAGCCCCATCCAGCCTGGCCTTGAACACTTCCGGGGATGGGGCAGTAACAGTGAGTGCTGTTATTAATTCAGCTGCCATGAGAAGCCTCCAACCAGTGGTGCTGTGGCAAATGACCACAAAAACTTAATTTTTTTGCAGGTAAAACCAAGCCCAGCATGACAGCAGGCCAACTGTCAAAGCAGGTTTGCAGTAGCCAAGTGAGCCCAGGGATCTCAGTGGCAGTCTGTCAAAGTAAAGGTGTTTGCTAATCATGTGGATGCTTGTTCAGAAGAAATAAAACTGCCTGGGGAGGCGTTTGGAAGGTGCAGAGATTCATTAATTTAAGACCATAAGGGTTTCTGGTGAATGTGGAACCAACATAGTTGAAAGACGGTGATATTCCTGTTTTTCATTTCACTGGATGAGCAAACAAACCCAAGTCCAAGAGAGGAGGTGGATGTGAGGGGTGGAAGGAAAGACTTACTAAGATGAAAGGCTAAAGCCTTCAGTTTCTGCAGTATACATTATTCTGTTTTACCTTGTAAAATAATGGAGTGATACTTGTAGGGACTGTATACTTAACCAGTGAAGCTGCTTTGTGTATTTTATTTTTATTTTATATTTTTCTCTTTTAAAAGGCCTTCCAACCTTCTATTTTGTTACAATCATAAGGAATTTAAAATAGGAATTATATATATGACACCTATTATATAAAGATAGCATTTCTACTAAAGTTTAAGGCCCATTCTACTTCTTAAATGAGGAGTGATCTTTCTGAACTGGAGAGAAGAGGATCTCAAAAATGTGTGCTCTTCATGGGCATATCCACTCTTGTAGGGGGGAGAAAGATGAACTGAAGGATGATTGTGGAGATAGGACAAGTAGAGTGGAAAGAATGAAAGTTAAAAATGGTAGGAGTGGATATTCTAACATGTCAGAGAAACAGGAAATTATAAGAAATTGAGTATGAACGGAGGAAATAAAGATTTATTAATTGTGGATTCCTTTAAATTTAACCTATACAAAGTTAATATTACCATAGTGTTGTTCACTGCTTTCATTAATTCAGTTCGTAGGAAGTAATTAACTGGTGGGAGCTAACACTGGTGGGAAATTTTTTTAGCATTCTTTTTCTTGTTAAATTTTTGAAGTCTGAAGTGTTTGCTGTTGGAGACCTTTGACTGATACTAAGACAAATTGTTTTTTTCAAAATTAAACTCTTAGTTATGCCTTTAATGACCTTAAAGTTTGACTCTTTCAGAAGACTATGACAAAATGGGGACTGTAGAAGCATCTAAACAGGGGTTTTATTTCTGGAAGAAAAGGTTCTGGAAATCAAACCTTAATGTGGCAGTGACAGGCCAATAATTTCTAAATACTAACGCAGCAGAAGAAATTCTTTGTGCTCTTAGCTGTGAGCTGTTTGAACTGTGTTGAAAGTCTTACATGATGAGGTTTTTCATTTCTGTTGATGGAAAGAGAAAGATTAACTCTCATAGGCTGTGTTTAAAATGACCAGTATCCTTTACAACTGTTTTGAATAGTATGACATGAAATGTTATTTTAATTCTCCATAATTTGAATTTTCTTATTAGGTTAAATATATGTATAACTGTTCACAGAAATGGTTTGTGTGTACATATGCATGTCTATGCTGTTCTATTAATGTTGTTTTTTAAATGACCTTAGGGGTCAGGAGAACAGAGAGAGTAAACTAGTTTTCGTTTTCAATTCCCTGTTTTCTGAGAATACATAGGAAAGATTCTTAATGAAATAATATGATAGCAGAAATTGAAAGATGAACTGTGATGATACTTTTCAGGTCTTTGGGTGGCAAGCATTTTTTTTTAAATAGTAGCTGGATGACAAGTATTGGGCATAATTTTCTACTAAAGCCAGTGTGAGCTGCAAAGATGAAGTTAGCAGTGCAGAAACACTGAAGATTAAGCCTAATTCACAAAATTAAGTTGCATTCCTGGATTGATGCTTAGGTGCCAGAATTAATATCTAAACCTGAATCTATAGAGTGAATTTGCACTTCCCACGCTGTGTCCTTTAATATCACTGCAGACCATGATATCTAACTACTATTAACTTCTACTACTTCTTGTCTACCTTGATAAATTGAGGAGCACTGTGGTTGTGGAACTTCAGAATGCATTTCAGACATTTTTTTAGAAAATATTTGGAAGTTCACAAGATGTAATGTTTCATATCTGTTACTGTGCAGACTTTGAAAAATGTTCTTTTTTTTATGTTCAGAGAATATCTTATACAGATGTGTTCTTTACTGTCATGAGGAATACCATGTAATGAGGAGTTTTCAATACAGGTTACTAGTTAATTCATTGCTAGGTATTGTACAGATTTATATTTCAGGGAGAAATGTGCAGAAAGATACTATAGTAACTGTAGTTGGTTGCCTTGCATTGTTGGCCAGATGTGTTTTCCAAAGAACTGGGCACACTCATTCTGGAATTCAGCTTCAGGCTTGATTTTGGTCTGTAGTGGTAGACTGTGACTCAGAGCCTAAAATGAAAATGCTTTTCCTGAATTTTGCATTCTCAAAGGAGGATGGTTTCCCGGCAGGTGTTGAGGAGACATTGCTAATTTAAGGCAGTGAAACTTACTGGAGTTCTTGAAATTAAGAGTATAGTTTTCCAGAGGTAGCAAAAGATGAGATTCTGTTGTCTTCTCCTGAAACATAGTTCTAATTTTCCACCAATAGTAAAAAGTAGGGTTTTCTGTTATATTTACATAGAATAGAACCATAGAATCAACTATGTTGATTTAAGATCATCATGTCCAGCCTTTGTTCAAGGACTGCCAAATCCACCACTAAATGATGTCACTATTTTTTAAATAAAAAAAAACACTTTAAAAGATATTTTTGTGTCATGAAATTTTCTTTTTTTTTTTTTTAACAAAGTTCACCTTCATTAACAGAACTTGCTGACTTCCTTCCTCAGCTGCAGTTCTTCCTACATTCAGAGGTCAGAGAAGAGCAGCATCAACAAGCCACACATCTGGCTGTCTCTCTTTCCAACTGGAACAAAGAAGCAATTTTTTTTTAATAGCTTTTTTTGAGTTAATTGTAAACAATTTGTTTTTGGAGTCGCTGACTTGCAGCAAATGTTTGTCGTAGGTGGATGTAGGGAAAAAGGGCTATGTCCTGATGCAATTCCCCTGTGGCCAGGAAGGGGAAAAAAAAAAAAAAAAAAAAAATCACTGAAGAAAAAAAGCCAGGAATGCCTTGATTGTTGTAGCATTAAAGCATGCTCAGAATTTTGAGTGCTTTATAGGACATTTCACAAGCTTATAATACATGATTTGATGAGACAGAGAAACAGAAGTAGTTGCTCATTTCATTTTTCTGTATTTTTGTATACAGTAATACTGATAATTGTCTTTTTCTGCTTCATTTTCAGTAGTATGAACAAATTGACAGTGATAAATGACCAGAGAAAGCAATAGGAATGTTGGGGGAGTAAAGTACTTTAAAATCAGAATTCTGTTCTAATACTTTTTTCTTGTATTTATACTGTCCCTAAATGCTTTTTTTCCCCCAGTAAACATTTCTCAAAAAACTATATTTACAGTTATTAATCCTTAAGTAATATTTTGAAAACTAATCCTTAAATAATTAGTGAAACATAGTACTTACTTTCCCAATTATTGTATTTTTAAAAATACCCTCTAGCAATCAGTAGCATCAAGTTACCTAATCTATTAGAATTACTTTTATTGAAGTGCTGTATCTGAAGTAAAGTAGGCATCTGGTGTGACTTTTGTACTTTCATACTTGACAACAGGAAATACTGGAATTGTTGATGTACAGCACTTCTGAAACCCCAGCTACTTTCAGAATACCATATTATACTTTTCTGTGTCTGATTTGAGCTCATATTACTGCAATATTTTGATTGCTTTGTTCAGTAGGTCTGTCATAATAGTTTTATTTCTAACCTGACCATCATGCTGAATGCGAATGTCTTGATGTGAAAAGTAAATTGGTAGTGCTGATTTACTAATATATTTGACTGTTTGGAATGATGTCTAAATTTATGACAAACTTGAATAAAATGAATTGCCTGTAGGAGGCAAAATGCACTGTACTGTGATTACTTTTTGTCAGATGTAGGTGTTTGAGTTGATAATGCCACTTAGTGGATAACAGAATTAACTGCAGCCTTTTTGCAGAACGAGATCAGGTAGCAGACAGCTATCTTGATTTATATTGGAGTTTTCCTCTTGGCTAGAATATGGCCTCCTGGCTAGAAGATTCCTAAAAAGGAATCTTATGATAGCCAGTTCAGTTTCTGGATGAAGTGTATTAAAATGTAGGAATCATTTATTACAGAATTTTAAACTTCTTATAGGAAAACAGGGAGCTTGTATTTAATTTGATAGGAAAAGTTAACCATTTTGGTCCTCTTGCACTGGTTCTTTAGGTTAATGAAATTTAATTCGTAGGAAGGTGATAATTTTGGTGTTGAGGCAATGCTTTGGTTTAGCCCTTATAGTTGGAAGATTGGTGACTGGGCAAACTCTGAACTAGAACAAGCTGATTCTTCAGGAATTGAAGAGGACCTGATTGAAAGTAGTTACTGCCTTTTTTTGCATGGCAGTGTGAAGGGCATATACAAAATGGGATTATAGGACTGGCCTGGGTCCTTCTTTAGTTGGACTTTGTAGGCTTCGCATAGTTCTGCTTTGGAAAATCAGAGAGGTGAGATAGACACCAGGTATCTATTCCACCACTTTTATTTACAGTTATTACTTCCTGAATATATTCTATTTATAAAGTTTCTTGTTTGCTAGGTACTTTGGATGTTAGTATTTGATACCAAATTTATCTATATAAAAATTCAAACTTTTTGCCCGAGACCATAAATCTACATATATGTTCTTTAGATATGTACATGTATGTATTTTTTCTAATATCACTGTATTAAAAAAAAATCCATTCTGTCATAAGAGAATACTGTCATCCGCAGTTTACTTGCTTTTCTATGGAAGAGGTTTTCTGCACTGTTGAGACATATATTGATTTAGGTCTTTACATTCCTTTTCAAGCTTTAAACTGTGTTCTTTGAACTTTTTCCCCCCTAAGTAACTTCCCATTATGCCCTATCAACCCTCATAATCTTCAGTCACTAAGCATTTTTTTTCTTAATCTCTCAGGCTTTTCCGAAGTTTTCAGTTACGCTATTTTTGTTAGTAAAGTCAGTTGAATAAATTGCAATTAAAGTAATGATTGGCTCAGAGGAGAAGGAAGATGTAATTCAATTTCCAGGCCTGTCTCAGTGCAGAATTACAGGCTGATTGTATTAATGATGAAGACTGAAAGACAATACAAAGACATTTATTGGCTTAAGTAACAATATTTTTCAGATAGTCTTTATCTTCCATTTGTTTGACGTGGAATTGTGAATAATTGAGGATTATCCCATCCTCCAGGGAACTCGCATCATTTAAGTCATGAGCTAAGAGGAACCTGTGTTTTACAGCTGTTGTTAGTGCTGAAATCAAAATCACAGAGGCATTCTTCCTTTCTGTATGCTGTGCTGTTTTGCAACTGCTTATGTCTCTGGATAGCTAGAAGAGATGGCTTTGAGTTGGCAAACAGAAAGCTTTGGTTAAGTAGATTATTTAAATCTGGATTTTGTTAAAGTTTTAGTCTTGATCTTTTTTGTTTTTCCTGTAACAAGCAACTAGTTATCAGTTTTTGCTTAAACATGCTCATTTGCAACTCTATGTATGCATGTGTTTGTACATATGTATATTTATGTGTTAGCATGTGTATTTTTTTAATACAAATCCAGTTTTTCAACAAGGTTCTGAAACATTTTTTAATTAACTATTTAGTTGAGAAATTTTATTAGAAACTATTGAATGTTGCCTTTACAAGGCTGTATTTTCTTTACAGGTGACTTAAGACCACCTGAAAGTGTGGATGGAGAATTAGTTGCACTTAAAATGCAATTAATTAGTTACAGTTAAAACAGGGTTCTTAGATCATTTTTTGCAAAAATAAAACTTAACTAAATTTTGCTCTAAACCTAGGTATAGTGTCTTTTCTGTAGTTTCTAGTTCTACAAGATACGATTTGCCTTTCAAATCAGGAGTATTCAACAAATGCAATAAGAAAATCTTGGATAGAACTACCTCCATTTTAATTTTTATATCCAGCAGATATAATCAGCTCCATTTTTGATTACAGATCGCTGGCATGTTAAAGTTAGCTTCTCTCATCCCATGTTAACCTGGTTTTTAGTGAGAGACTATAAAAGAAAAACCAGATTTTTTTTATCATCTTACTCTTCTTAACTCAAAAGAAATAATGCTAGTCAAAACTTCTTGAATAAGTGTAAATACACATGGCATTTCTGTTCAGAGGGAGAACATGGGACTGTTGCCAGGGCCTGGTGCAGCATGTGTTTGACACTGGGCTGGATGCCCTGATAAGAACACTCACCAGCTCTGGTTGTTCACTCTGCTAAGCCTGGTCACCCACGTGCTGTTCAGCATTCTGTTAGAAATGACAATTTGCCTAATTTTAGATGCAGACAGTTATGCCTGGAGAAGAGAAGGCTCCAGGGAGACCTTAGAGCAGCTTCCAGAGGGGTACAAGAAATCTGGAGGGGGACCTTTTACAAGGGTCTGTAGGAATAGGACAAAGGGGGGGGGGGGGGTGTTAAAGAGTAGATTTATATTAGATATTAGGAAGAAATTCTTTAAGGGTGGTGAGGTATTGGCACAGGTTGCCCAGAGAAGTTGTGGCCCCACCATCCTGGCAGTGTTCAAGGCCAGGCTGGATGGGGCTTTGAGCAGTGTGGTCAAGTGGAAGGTGTCCCTGACTGTGGTAGGGGTGTGTTGGAACTAGGTGCACTTTAACATCCCTTCCAACCCAAGCCATTCTGTGATTGTATGATAAATTCTGAGTTTCAGTAGGAGGAAAGAGAAAGCAGTGTAACTTCTTTAATGTTGGTACTTGTTCTGAAATGTGCCTATTAAAATACTACCTAGATTAGTTTGGCTTTAGTTTTAAAAGTGTGGAGTCATCCCCTGACATCAGAGCTGCAGCCCCTGCAAAAATTCAGTCTGAATGCAAAAATTCGCCTGCAGGCATAGGTTAGAACTGATGAACGACTGGTAGTCTGAACTAATGACTGGATCTAGCCGTGGCCTTTTACTTGGGCACACGGGTAGTAAGGTGTTTCTATGTGAAGCGTTGAGTTTTCCGTGCGTGGAGTCAGAACCCCTGGAGTGGTCTCTGGGGCGCGGTGCGGGGCCGGAGCAGCAGGGGGCAGCAGAGCACACGCAGGCTCTGCACAGGGCACTGCAATAGGAGGACTGGCTTCCAGGAGCCATTAATTACTGCGGAGCCCGGCAGGGTCAGCGTGTTACTGTTATCTTCGGTTACACCTACAAGAAATCGAATTTTTAATGACAATGACAGTTTAAATTCAGCACTATCAGCAGTGCTCCTTCCTTATTTGTCCTATTGGTCTGCAAATAGCAGACTTGTTAATACACCCCCGCCAAAAAAAGTCGGAGTGGTTTTTAGCAGCTCATCTCAGGGCACAAAAGCTTGTTTGGCATTCTGTGTAAGTACACCACGTTGTTTGTAAATAGATTTACTAGAGAATGTGCTTCTTATAGTGTTAGGCACGCTGCAAAAACGAAGAATCTCCTTGTTTACATCATTAAGAGGGCTAATGGGCTTGTCTGTCAACCAAATGCAATTTTCAGGACAGGCTATTATGCTGAAAAATGCCATGGACCAAGTCTGCCCCTGTACATGTTAATAAATTCAGTGTTTAATGTGAAAGAATAGGAATTAATAAAACAATACCAGAAGGGATTTAAAAAATGACAAAAAGCTAATTAAGAAAAAAGGAGGGGTTTCATTAGAATTTACACTTTCGGTAACTCCTGCATAATTACAGATTAGTGTTTTGGAGAAAATCTGGTTTTGCTCATTATTCAGTTCCCTCATCACTTTAACTGTGAGAGCAATCTTTGAAAGATTCTGGAGTTCAGCAACTTTCTGACCTGCCTTGTGGTAAATTACTGTCCACTGTAATGATTAAATTTTTTTCTTCTCTCAGTCTTTCTGCTTACCAGTCCATCTGCATTACTGGATTGATTTGTTTTGTTCCTTGAGTGGACTATTTCACATTTGTATTTACTGAATTTCTTCTGGATAGCATTTCTAGTACACCAAAGTGATTTTGCGTTATGATCTTGTTTTCCAGAATATTTATTTCCCTTCTATCTTGGTGCGTATTTCAATTAGTGACAGAGAAGAAGAAAATACATTTTAAAAGTATTGAACAAAATCAGATCTATACCCCAGATACCAGATACTGTTTGAAAATACATGCTCTTTTTTTTTGCCATGAAAGTGCTGATAACTTTCAGATTTTCAGTGCAGCAGGAAATTTATGGTATTAAATAACATTTCCTCTTTTCTTATTTCCAGCAGATTGACAAGTTTTCCATCTTTATATATTTCTTCCTTCAATTCTTCTATGCTTATACAGGCATATTGATTTCTAAGTCTCTATTTTGTCCATTTGAATAGCATGCTGTGTATTTTCTTAACTTTTGAGTTTCCTGTGCTCCCTTATCCCTTAAAGCAACTTTCTAAAAGACCTTTTCTTTCAGATACCTGAGATTACTGGAATTGCTTTTTGGAAGTCATGGTCTTTTAGTGTGCTGGTTTCTCCTTGTTTAGTAACTTAAGCGGGTTGTAATTATTTTTTCCTGTATTTTCATCATCATACTCAGTTCTTCCCATATCAGACAAGTCTAAAATAGCTTTCCTCTACTTCTGTGTTCTAGAAAGAACATTTGTCCAGGAGCTTGTGCAGATACATGGTTAAATAGCCCTCCTGAAGCTTCTTGCGCAATTGTTACTGAGATGGCTCCACCTTTTTTACCATGTTCTTGGGATTAGGCGGTCTCTCAAATTGCTGTCTTGGGGTGGTACCTGTTCTTTCATCATGTACCCTCACCCAGAGACACATAGGAAGTTTTTCCTTTTCCTGAAATTTTAAATAAACACCTAAGAAAACAAAACTCTCCTCCTGTCTGTTCACAGTGGTTTTCAGAATATTTTTTTTTCATGTGAAACTCTTGCTGTTTCCATAAACAACATTGTAACACAAAGTGGTCAGCAGTTTTAATATTCTGTGTAATGAGGTAAGCAAAGACCATTATCATACAAATGAAAGTGCTTTAAACTGATAGCAACTAATCCCTGAAAAAGGCCCCCATTTCATCTTCCTCAAATCTTGAGCTGTTGATACATAGTCAGCCACAGCTATGTTAATTCTAGTAATGTCAGTATGTTTCTTTGATCAGAATTGTCTCCTAAGTATTGTAAATTATTGTTTGATTTCTCTCCCCTTTTCCAGAAAAGAATACTTGTAAAGACTGCTTCAGGTCCATATTTTATAGATTATTACCATTTAAACCAGAAAATCAGATCTAGACGGCAGAATGCGTTGTGTCCTACATACTGACACATTCAGATCAGATCACTAGCAAATATGCAATAAAAAATCCAGTCACTGTAGGACTTGTCTGGCTTGTCTGATATTAGATGTACTGTTTTACCATTTATATATTAAAAAGAGAAGTAAAATAGATAAAGAACAAAGTTAACATGCAAAGACTTATTCCTGTTATCAAATGGCACAAGAAATAACTTGAAAATAAATTCACTTGGAGGAATATCTTCCCCATAGTTGCACAAAGAACTAGAACATGATAGTTTTCATCTTGGCTTCTTGGACACTTGCACTGGCTTTTCTGGGAGTATAGTACAAAATATTCTGTGTAGCGTAGTCAGAAGGCTGAATAATTGGCAGTGATTAATAGGCAGAATGAACCAGCAATATTTTTCCCTGTTTCTGATTTTTCAACTGAGAGCCCCATTTCTGATTCTGTATCTGAGAATGTTTATGATCTAGAATAAGATTTTTCACTCATTATATTCACAAACGTTGAAACCAGGTACCTTCTCAAATGCCAAAAAGCTTAGTTTTTGAAAAACGGAGTTAATCTCCTTTTTCACTGTGATTTTTGGTGAGAGAAGATAAGGATGAGGAAACTTCAAGAGGAAGATGATGATGTGGCTGCTCTTCTCATAGAAGAGTTCAGAAGAACTGGGTCAAACTCCACCTGAAAAAAAAAAAAAACAACTAAACCCAAAACAAACAATGTTTCTGGTTTGAAGGAAGAAGCACTTAAACTAGCCAGGCCTGTTCTGTTCCTGTTAAATGTATATCTGTCTCCTCTGTATCAGTTTGGTAAACATGAGTATCCTGCTTTGGTTACCTAACAGCATCGATTGATAGATGCTCATGCACTGTGTATAGGGAAGTTGTGTCCCTGTTTTGTGTACAAGCATTTGTGCATGCAATGCCATATTCAGTCAACATTACTGTGCACTTGGGTGGAAGGATCAAAGTGCAGCAGTGTTTTCTCAATTTCAAATATAATTATATTGTAATTACTTAATTGGCTTCCATTCTACATTTTTTTGTAGGCATTTTTAATTTATTATGACCTATGAATTGGAATCCAGATATTTTGTTTGCCTGGTTTTCATCCTTTCATGATGGCTTTTCTGAGTTACGCATTTTGAAAATATGTAAGAGTTCTGTTCAAAGTATGTTCAGATTTGAGGCTTGGCATATAGAAAAATTCCCCTGTGTGTAAATTGTAAGTTCACCTAAGGTAACCCTTTGGGGTTTATTTACCTTTTGATTTTAGTGAAACCATGAGCCAAGCTCTTTAATCCTTGGGGCTACTGGTACTAATATTGTTGGCCAGTTCTTTTAGCATTTTTTGATTAGTGAAAAATGTATTTGTCATTACAAACTATTTGTTAATTCCCTTTGACTTGATTCATCTTTTTTGTAGGTTATGTGTCCTGCAATCTGTATATCAGTTAACAGCAAAATGGCTCGAAGTGTTGCTTTTCTAGTAATTGTAATAATTGTTCAAAGCAGGTATGATTCTTTTATCTTGGGTTAATTTCACCTTGAACAACTTTCTTCTCGTCTTCCACTTTTCAGTTCTTTACATCTGTTTTGGGGTTTAAGTTTTGTTGGTTTCGGTTTGTTTTTTTGTCTGTTTATGCTTCACCTGCATAAGACATGTATGGCGCTTTTTTTTTTTTCACTTGAGCGTAGGTTGATTCTTGGTGCCACTCTTCCCAAAGCCTGTAGCATTAGATAGGGTTGTTGTGGCCCAAGTGCAGGATTTGGCCCTTTGTCTCATTGAACCTCATACTATTAGCTACAGCCCATTGGTGCAGCCTGTCCAGATCCCTCTGCAGAGCCTGCAGGTCCTTTACCAGATCAGCACTCCCAGCCAACTTGGTGGTGTCTGCAAATTTACTGAGGGTGCACCCAATCCCCTCATCCAGGTCATTGATAAAGATATTAAACACAACTGGCCCCACTACTGAGCTGTGAGGAGCACCACTTGTGACCAGCCACCAACTGGATTTAATCCTTTCACCACCACTTTTTGGGCCCAGAAATCCAGTCAGGTTTTGTATCCAGTGAAGACTACCCCCATCCAAGCCATGAGCAGCCAGTTTCTCCAGGAGAATGCTGTAGGAAATGGTGTCAAAGGCTTTAATAACGTCTAGTTAGACAACGTCCACAGCTTTTCCCTCGGCCACTAAGCAGGTCACCTTGTCATAGAAGGAGATGAGGTTAATCAAGCAGGACCTGCCTTTCACAGAGTCATGCTGATTAGGCCTGATAATCTGGTTCTCCTGTATGTGCTGTGTGATGGCACTCAATATGATCTGCTCCAGTATAAAGTACTGTATAGAAGCGGGACTAATGAAATGCCAAAATGCAAAAAAAAAATTATGGGTAAAATAAAACTTAGGGAAATGGTATGTGAGGGATGTGTAAAACACAGTTTTCTGCAAGATGTGATTCCTTCATTATAATCTGGCATCATACTTGGATATAATTGGAGCACTGTACCTAGAGTTGAGTGGCCCACTGGAATTTGGACCCTTTGAAGAGATTTACAAGGACAGTGAGACTGATCAGGTATAATAAAACATGAGCTATTGTGATTGAGCTTAAATTACTTTCTGAAGAGCTTTAAGAATACTTTAGACAAGCATCTGTGCAGAATGACAGAGCTGCTGCTGTTCCTGCTTTGGGGTCTAGATAACCCCACCCCTAACTCCAGTGATTTTATGGCATTGCTGTGAACACATCAGAGTGCTTCCCTGACTATTCCTGACTCCAGTACTCTGCTTTTCACAGCTGTAATCATGGAATGGTTAGGATTGGAAGAAACCTTAAAGATCATCTAGTTCCAGCCCTCCTGCCATGGGCAGGGTTGATAATATTCCCAGTTTCTTACCAGTGATAAAACCTGTTCTGTTGCCTGACCTCTGCAGAACTCCATTCACATGCTGATGATATGAGTGAGAAGTAGGGGAGGTGTGTGGGGGGCACCTATGGGAAGGTGCTGCTGTCTATGCTTGTACCTTTGCTCTGTGGATGACTCTGAGCACTGCAGCATTCCAGTTTCCTTGGAGCTAGTCTTGCAGAAATAGAGGTTAGGTTGTTTTAATATGTTTATTTCAAAGAAGGAAAAAAAAGAAAAAATGTTGGTAATGGTGTTGGCAAATCCAGTTAAAAATTATTTTCCTTTCTCTCCCAAGCAAAAAACAATGGGTGATTCAAGTTTTCTTCAGAAAAAGTGGATTATCGTTGTTAAGAGATTTCTGTGTTTTTTAATCAGGATTTCTTCATTCATTTTGGGTTTGTTCTGTAATAGAACAAAAGCAGTTTCTGAATATTGGACTTCTAATATCTCCTTACAAGCATCTTAACAAACTTTGTGGGTGAATATCACAACAATTCGGTGTCATGCTTTTGATCTGAGAGATCTTAAATTCAGATGTTGGTATTTTTTTGAAACCACAGCTAATTATTTGTGCAGTAAGATCAGTTCCACTGCTTTAAAGATGCTAATACACTTAGTACAGTACAGTTCCTCAGACTGTGGACTGGATTCCTGTCCCTACCCGCATAGGCGTGCCATTATTATTCCTAGAAGTTATTATTCCTTTGCTGTTATCACTCCTAAGAATGATAACTTTTATGGAAGTTACCATTCTTAATCATTCACTGCCACCTCTGAACTTGGGAGCCTCTGTTTCCCCTGAAACACCAAATGGAGCTGCTCATGAGAATCCTCCCATCCCCATATTTTTAGTATGGTCTAGATGAGTTTAAGCAGTAGGTATTTGCTGATCCAGCTCATTTTGACAAAAGCGTTTTAGACTGTTTATGTAAGCAGGCAGAGTTAGGAAATAGTTTCTGGTAAAGGAGCACTGATGAGCAGCAAAGGGTTGAGCTGGTGAATGTGTCTTTTTTCACCAGCACGAGGTTGTCTGTTATACCTTCAGCGTAGCTACAGTGCTGGTGATGAGTTTCAGTTGGTACTGATTAAATTAGTCCGTAAAGGAATAAGAAATAAATTAGTATTTCTCTAGCAATTTATGTAGCAATATAGCTATAATTTAAAAGTAGTACAAAGCACCACATTTCAAAACTATGTAATTACTTAAAACAGTTTGTAAACAAAGAGTTAACTAACGTGATGCTTAGCTTTGGGCATGCAATGTTTAGTTGGTAATACCTAGTTTCTGAACATTTACCAAACTTTCAAAACTGGTTTTCAGTATCTGATAAATACGCACTTCAGTATATTTTGATTATATATATATAAAATCTATGGCTGATTTGGGTTTGTTTTTGGGGGGGTAGTATTTATCACAATTCGAGAGTAAGCAGTTTGGTTTAGTGGGGGAGAAGGAATTTGTTCTCCTATCTGTCAACAGTGAACTGTCAACAGTAGTTTAGAAAGTTTCTTCTGTATGCTTATGGAATATCCTAGGATAAGCTTTAATGGTTTGGAAAACGTGAAAACACAAACGTCATTGTCATGTCAGCATGTAATTTTTAAAGCATACTGTTAAAAGTTGGAATTCTAAGGGATTTGGACTCTAAAGAGAAGCTGCTATCATTTCAGAGTGCTGTAGCAGCAATATTTTTTTTTTCTATATTCATTGAGTCTCATTTCCACATTTAAACTGATTTTACAGTAAGTAAAATGCTTTCAAGGTTTAATGAAATGGAATTTTATGCTCTTAAATGAAGGCTTTCTGGTTTGCTTCTGTGCATCAGCTGCTTCATTGTATTTTTGTTGCAGCCACAGTATATATGCTGATCTGCTCAGAATTTATATCATTAGTTACTTTGAAATCTCATTAAAAATTATCCTGGAAGTGACTTGCAGTTCTTGAAATTTGGAATACATCATTAGAGTTTGCAGGGCAAGACGGTTTGGAAGGTCCCAGTACTGGGAAGCAGCAAGCTAAACGTAATAAAATAATTCAGTTTGGGGCAAGGAATTACGTTTATAAACATTTCCATTAAAGTGAAGGTTGGCCTTTTAATATGGGGTTAAAACCTTAGCATTGAATGATGAGTTATAGTTTAAAGAGAAAGTTTCTTGGAACTAGATCCTGCTTTTAGTTTTGGTGTTCAGGAAGCCTAAAGAAATTATTTCATATCATAAGGAAGTAAAGCGTGCTTAGCAGCTACCTGAACCATATCTTCTAGATGTCGATGTTGAGTATCACTGGGTTTTGGGGTGGTGTATATTGGAAATGGATGATATCAAACCAGTACCTTCAAGATCATTGGAAAATTCAGGCTGACCATGAGAGTGTATAAAGTTTGTGGCAGGGTTCTTGTTTTATACTTGTAACTTAAATGGCTGAATCAGTTTCTGCATGGGGATTGAAAGAGAAGGGCATAAAATCAGGTTAAAATATAGACTAAAAGTTCAAGAAAAATACTTGCACTCAGAAATCTCCAGAGCACTGATGTGCTGTACTTCTGTAAGAAGGATCAGAAACTAGAGTTTGGGCGCATAACCTCAAGCTACTTGATGCAAATGAGGGAGCATATCCTCAGTTTTTTGCAAAAAGGCTTCCTCACTGTTTGAAGCATACTGTCAACTAAACCAGTCTTTGGATGCAGTGCTAACTTTGGCAGTAGAAGAAATGGTTGGATACTCTCTGAAGATTGAAGGCAATGAGGTAAGATATGGCTTAAAACAAGTTGTAAGTGAAGAATCCAAACTGACTCAGTAATTTAGCTTGTGATTGTATTTCATAATAATATAAATTGTTTCTTCCGGGGTTATGAAAATGAAAATAAATGTATACTGTAAGACAGTATCTTATCTGTCTTACTTGATGCTGATAAAATGTATTATACCGGTGTGATGAAAGTGTTCAAATTACTGAAGATAGAAGTTTTAATGCTGTATAAAATCGATGCTCTTTTGTATGTTTTCTCCCTTTGTAGGCTAATCAGAAAGTCAGACGCAGCTCATACAGTGCAGATCTTGTTCTGAAAGTAAAAGTGCAAATTTTTTTTCCTTTGTGTGAATGGATGTAACTTTATGACTAATGGAGAATGTTTCTTTATGTTTCAATATTGTATATGCAAGATGTTGCTAATTGTAAAGGGCTTGACAGGCTGCTCACTGGATTTGTTCTGGACAGAAAATTTTGAAGAAGCATTTAATGCAAAAAAAAAAAAAGCCATTTGTCTAACAAAAAACTGTTTTACCTGAAGCTACATGCTCCGAACAGATTATTGATTAAATTTATATCATTTTATGGACTGAATAGAGCTGCTTTGAAATCTCTAAGACTTACATTACCTTCCTAGGTTTTCCTGCTGTAGAAATATATCCTTTACATGCATATAGACATTAGGGTTGATGATACGTTTGTCATACTTGGGGGAGAATTTGAAAAAACGTTAGTCTCCTCATACAGAGTATCAGCCATATACATGCTTAGAATAATTTTCTGTGGTCTGACTTCGGAAGTGAGAAGAAAGTTTAACTGAAAAATAGATGAGCATCAGATGTGAACCCCAAGAGCCATAGTTTAAGAGTGCTGAGAATATTTATCTTTGAGGCAAAAATCAGTTTTCAGTCGGAGTTTTAAATCTAAAATTACATTTTTCTCCATCCCTCCAGGCAGACCTCTTCATCCTTATAT
Source organism: Pezoporus wallicus (assembly GCF_028554395.1). Classification (NCBI taxonomy): domain Eukaryota; kingdom Metazoa; phylum Chordata; class Aves; order Psittaciformes; family Psittacidae; genus Pezoporus; species Pezoporus wallicus. The sequence goes on from NW_026642654.1 coordinate 2,351,581, forward strand.
GTGCTTTTCATGATTTAATTTTTCTTCCTTCTGAGAAAAAGTTTGCCCTAGGAAAATATACTTTTACATAGTTTCAGAATAATGTATCTTCCTAAGGACTGTACTGGTAAAAAAACTTCAAATCTCCTTCTTTCTTGTCTTGCATAGAGACTTGCCTTTTCAAGAACTGATCACTTTTCCTTTTGTCAGTTTTTCATAACTTCAAATGCAAAGGGTTCCAAGATGATAAAAGATAGGAATAACACACAAAAAAAGATGAAAAAGATAGCGGATGAACCTTTTTCTGTTTTGTTTGTTTGTTTATTTTTCCTCCAAAAATGCATAAGCACATTATTACAAGTTAGAACAAACTTTTTAGCTTTTATTTCTGATACATCTTTACAGTAATATTTTATAAAACCATATTGATTAGAAACAGATTTTTCTCCCCCTTAAATTGAATTACTTTCATGAAATAACATATATTTCTGCTAAAGAACACAAACAGAGGATTAAGACCTCATTTTTTACTCTGGAATGGTATTCAGTAATCTTGAATCCAGCAATTCATAGTATTTACAGATACAGATATTGTTCTGAGTTTGTTCTTCTGGCTAATAAACTCATAAATATCTGTTTGTTCTCTGTGTTGTTATACCGATACATTTCCTTTCCAATTTGATTAAAGAAATTATTTCTCTTGTTTGTCTGAGTTCTTAGTCTCTCTGTCCCCTTGCATAAATATTACAGAATTAACCATCAAAATATATCTCACAGTCCAGAACTTGCCAAAATGTTTAATATACAATGCAGACCATGTCAAGCCCTTAGTTGTAATTAGTTGTAGTATTCTGAGTTTACATATATAACTGTTGACGATTTTGTTGCATTTACTAGGTTTGCTGGGATGGGTAATCTTCTTAAGGTCCTTACCAGGGAAATTGAAAACTATCCACATTTTTTCCTGGATTTTGAAAGTAAGTTCAAACAATTACAAGACCATGAGAGAATCTTTTCTCTGACTTAACAGCAAACTGAGGAAAAACTTTTAAAACCTGATTGCTTGCAGTGTGTATTTTCCAGCAAAACCAATCTGTCCAGTTCCTTGTCTTTAAAACCATTTGTTCACTCAGGACTCCTTTTCTCTTCCTTTTCTATTTTTCAGGAACCAAATGGGAAATCTTTTAAAAGTTCTCACTTGCACAGAGCTTGATCAGGGGCCAAATTTTTTCCTTGACTTTGAAAGTGAGCAAAGCTTCTTGCCTGGCTTGCCTTTTTTGCTTATTATTTCCTAATAAACTGCATGTGCTTACGCATCATAAAGCAATTCAAAAGGGATTTGCAAACAAATCAAATTACACTTCAACTGAAAAGTGCTTTTTGATATTTATAAACCATACAAAATTACTTTTAATTCATTCTGAGAAGGGACAGAAAGATAGATATGAAAGTAAAATCTTACCTTGAATTAATTTCAAAACCCGAGCCATTGTTAAATTTACATATGAATGATCTTGACTTCAGCTTTCTTTAGCAAATCAGTTTAAAAAGAAAAATTCTTTAAGTTGCTTCCTTGAATGGAAATATGTGTTGGAAATAAAAAGCTGAAAACATATAAGCAGTGGAGGTGGCACAACTTTTGCCTGGTTCAGCGATGATTTAAGTGGGATTATTATAGTTTCTGAAACGAAGGGAAATGGTCAAAGTGTATGTGCTTGATTGCATCTCTCTTAATTGCATGGTTATCAGTTTGCGAAACAGTGTTCCACATTCTAATTCCCTTGTCACATCTATATCTGATTCACAGCTATTTCACTTTTGCTGGTTGCAGTTTCCTTGCATGTACTTCAGATATTGTCTTGGAAACTGGTTATCAAATCCTTAAATATGGGTTCAATCTTACTTCACCACTGCTATGAAATGATTTTTATTTAAAATGCTAACAGTGTGTGATGTTTTGTCTCTTAATAGCTTCATTCTAGGAAAAAAAAATCAACAAAAAATGTTGTGAGAAGCCAGTGTTTTTAAAATAACTTTGTTTTGAAGTATGGTTTAAGAGACAATTTCAGGTGATTATAGACACCTATTTTATCACCTTGAAAGTTTTCTTGAATCACTTATTCCTGAATTATTTTTCTGAAAATTACTGACATGATGCGAGATTGTGTGTATATACACTGAAGCACTGATTCAAGAAGTCATTTAAACACATACTTCATGAAGTTGTTCAGACATGCTTTCTTGGATGAGAGCTGGAGTGTATGACTATAACTTTGCACATATTTTAATCTTCTCATTTAGATATTATTTACCTCATTATGAAGAACGAAAAAAAAATTTTGATAAGTTGGTTTGGGTTTAAGAGAAGGTACTGTGAGCCATGTATTCCTTTTTCTTTCTGTATCATTTGAGAATTTTATTGTAAACCCAGAGTGTCAAACCTTTATCCAAATCACCACATCTTTTTTTTTTTTTTTTCCTCTCAAACATTTGGAGGCTTTGGTAGTGCTCTGTAGCTTTGCCAAGCTATTATTAAGGTTTTCAGCTGCTCTGAGCTTCTAGGTTTAATGAGCTCCGTCATGTCCTGGATGGTAAGAATATGCTGCTGACCCAGGCTGCAGACTTGGCAGGAACAAGAGGTCTGGCAATGGGAAGCCTTTATGGCATGGAGGTGGCAGTGAGAGGGGAAAATATCTTGTTTATTGCCTTGGCAGCAGAGGTTGTTTGGTTTATTTCCTGAAAGTGCATTGCCAAGAGCTGAATGGGGTCAAGCACCCTCTCCCACTGGAGGTGACCAGTAGTTAGTGCAACATGGGCATGACATAGTCAGGTATGTCTGCCTAGAGAGGAACAAAACTCATCTCCAAATTTCAGTGAGTTTGATGCGAGTGAAAGGTTAAAATGTTTTACTTGTGAAATAAAGTTCTGGAGGTTTTTAAGGCATGAAATCTGTATTGTGTTGAAGGGATGTGACTGAAGACGTCTGTAGTTTTGTGCTTTTATCTCCTTTAATTAGCCATCATACAGTGTAAAAGAATGGATGCTTTTAGTTAGTGGACATAGATAAGAGCCTGCTTGCATGCTTCCTGGATGTGAGTGACTTTCTGTGGCCTGAGTTTTCAGTTTGAGTTCATGAATGAAAATGGTGACTACAGTTGGCCATTCAGAGCATAAAGGGGTATGTGGAGTTGATTGTTTAGTCTGTTTTGTTACTTGCATTGGCATAGTGTTTTCTAATTTTTGCGCACTTTTTCATTAGCCATAAGTTGAAATCTCAAATATGTCACTACTACTTCTGAGATGTTTACAGAGGTTTTGGATACTCCTGCCCTGTTTTGCTGGGGGTTTTTTGTGCTCTTCATTTGGTATGTATTCTACCTAAAAGGAGGGTGTATAACATACTTCTTCCTGCCGTGCGTACAATGTGCCACACAAATACTGCTTAAAAACACAGCCTTTTTCCTCATTTGCAGGAGTAGACAAGATAGAACCTGTTTCCATGCCTCAAAAATCAGAATCTTTGTGGGTTGGTGTTGGTCAAAAGTGATACAAGTGTTTATAGAAAGAAAGTGGAAAAACATCACGGTGTTAACTCCATTTAACAGTTGATTTACTCTGTGCTGCTCCAAAGGGGATATCCCATGGGTGATGATTTACCACATAGTCTCACACCTTTATGCTAGAATTGAAATGTAGAGCCACACAATTGCACCCATTGTGACTGTTAGCTGCATGGGAAAATGAATGTACTAAGAACTAGCTATTAAACAGACACCCCCGCCCCCTCCCAAGCTTAACATTCTCTCCCCCACTTACTAAATACTCTTCCAGTCAGATCAGGGTGATGTGGATGATGGCATGGTTGGAAGAGCCCCAGCAATGGCACATGGATGGAAACAGAAATGCAGGAGAGGATAGCAAACATTTGTACAGATTTACATATTTTAGGTCAGTCCTGAAGCTACACAGTAAGGTTAGTGTAGTAGGTTTTTATTCAGTTGCTTTCCCTTATTACCCTTAACTAACACACGTCATAGGCAATTGTTGTGAGTTGTTCTTTGCAACAAAAATTATTGTGAGTTATTGTTCTCCAGGAGGACACTGGCACTGCATCTTTTGAAAAATGCCATTATTGGCTTTTGTGTTTGTTTTAAAATATACTTAATTACAAGTTGCTTTTCTTTGTTTGCATGCTCACTTTTCCCTTAAATATTTTTCACCAGCCTGAGGTTTTTTATATTTAGCCTTAGTCCTTTCAATATATTTCTTCTATGCAAATCTTGAGGTCTTGAAAAATGGGAAGGTACAAACAGAACTTAGAAAAGTAAGTTCTCTTAACTAATTCAAAGTTGTGGGTTTTTTTCTTCAAAAACTTTCAATGTGCTATAGTTGAGGATGAGCAAAAGTCATGAAAAAGAAGTAAGTTTCAAATTTCACCTTCCAGTTGTTGGGGGGTTTTTAATAGCTATTTTAATTTTTCCCTCGAAAAGTTTAGGCTACCAAAAAGATAATGTTTACAATTATCTCCTTTTCTCCCCATTTCCTGCAGCTGTCTATAACATTAGTTGTAATTCTTATGACATCTTTTGCTAGCATTCTTCATTCCAGATGGGGAACCATGTTTCGTAACTCCATAGTCATACTTGAAAAAGCTTGAACCCAGCATTAGTTTCAGTTAATGCAGTATAGCAGAAGCAGTTCTGTATGATCACCAGTAATCATTTCAGAGTTAAGCAGTTACTCTGGATCTGTGCAAAGAGACGCACTTTAAAGATCCATTTAGTCCAGCCTTGAAGGCTAACAGTGACAAATTGGAACAGTGGTAACTTCAGAGAGTGACATGGAGAATAGTTTTTCCTATGCAGGTGAAAAAGCATTTTCCTTGAGGTGAATACAGATTATCTGCACTCAACCAAATTACTTTTTTTTTTTTTTTTTTTTAGGGTCTACTGAAAGGTTAATGTAAAGAAAAAGGATCTCTTAATTCCCAGAAAGTGGACTGTATTGCTATTTTAGACTTGTATCTTAGTACAGGCATTGTTAATCGAAACACTACATACTGGATTGATTATATGCCTCTTATTTTGCTTAATACCTTCTTAGTTCTCAACTAAAAAATAATGTTAGGAAGAGTGAGTGGATGGCAAGTCTTGAGAGTCTCTGCATGCCAGCATTTCATGAGCCCATAGGACAAATTCTCTTGAAATGGATTTTGTCAGTTCAAGAACCATTTTGTTCTTTTGATTTCAACCTTGTTTAAAACACTCACAAGTAAATTAATTTTGGATATTTGAAGCTCTTTCCACACTAGTTGTCAAGTGTTCTTTTTTTTGCAGAAAATCTACTGTCAAATTACTTTTGCCCATAGAGAGCCTATTTCAGGCAAAATAAATAATTCCACATGAATTCTTGGAAATACTTTGATGGTTGAGGTGAAATTATTTTTTTTTTAATTTATTTTTTAGCTTAGGATACTAAAGCTTACAGATTATGGGAGAAGGTGTTCTCAAATGACACCTTCAGTACTGTCCTTTCCTCAGATAATAAACAGCTTTTGTAAGACCAAACTCTCTAACCTTAAACTGAGCAGTTCCCTTTTTTCCTAAATATTAGGGGGCTTGTTACCTGATCCTGATTTAATCCCCCTTATACTCCCAACAATCAAGGACACTTATTTTCTAGGATTTCCCATCCCGAGAATTATTAATGAATTTTTCAGTTATCGTTCATGTATGGTTAAAAGTTCTTATTATTAGAACATGTCTGGCAGGAGAGCAACTGCCCAGTTTTTGCATAATAGGGTATTAATACCCTCCCTCTGTAGGTGCAAGGATAGAGATGGATTCTGTTTCCAGCCAGCTGGAGATTAAACTCTTGTCTCCTGTGCTGTAGGGAGTACCCTAAGCAAGAGGCAATGGCTCAGTCAGAGAGAGAGGCTTGTCCACTTTGTCACACAGCTGAAGCCTAGCACTTATATCCCTTGCACAGCACCATGCCTGTAGCAAGTATTAACAATTTAGGGAGCTTCATTTTGTTACAGCTAGTTTAGAAAGTTTAGATTCAAAAATCCATTGTAGGGTACTGTTTCTACCTAATACTATTCTTCTTTAATGTATGGAGTGTAGCAGGTTCTGATATCCTCTAAAAGGCATTATTCAGTGTAGTTGTAGTCACTTTCGTCTTTTCTGAGGACATAAACTAGCTTTTTTGTCTAGTTTTTCCCAGATTGGAATAGGAAAAACCACTGCCATGGTGACAAACCTGAAATAAGACTTTAGCATTATATGATAAAAGAGACTTACTGCTCTCATAACTAGTCAGTGACTAGTGGAATTATTAGCCACCTTCAGCAGTGGATAGAAGAAGAGCTGAAAGTGGAGCCTGGAAAGCATCTTGTTTTATTCATTCTTCCTCTGCTAGGCTGTCGAGGCCAGGAGGGTATGATGTTTTTTTGACAAATATGATTCCACATTCACAGAAATGAAAGCACTAACCAGCTTCCATGGGAATCCTAATCTGCACAGTTTGCCTGAGGGGAGAAAAACATTCTATGCATCTGGTCTGCATTTCAGATGCAGAAAGGGTGTGTAGATTAGATGCGATTTTTAGCACTGTCTTACCTTTTCATACACATTAATTATTTGGATATTATACTTGATTTTGCATTGATAAAAGCTTCATATGCTTCTTATATTTAATCTTGTCCTGTGAGTATTAATGTATTACCTTCATTGCAGTTTCTGTTTCTTTGAATTCTTCATTTGGTGAAGAACGAAAACTCAAAACTGTTCAGAAAACTATTAGGGTTTGTTGTTTTTTTTTTTTTGAAGGGGAGAAAACAAAACAAAGTACAGGTATTTGTCTAAACAGGATCGATGATTGCACATTCATACCCCACCAGACACCTGAAATACTTAATGCATCCAGAAATGGATTGTGACGGGTCCAACGTTCCACCTTCTTTTAATGAAAGTCTGAAACCCCATCCAAAACATGGAATAGACCATAAGAGGAAAGAGAGCATTTGTTCATGGAATGGATGAATTGTCATATCCTGATTATTTCCGATGGAGCCAATGAAATTGCATTCCTCCCCAGAGATAAAATTTTTGCTTTCTAAGTGAAAATTTCCTGGTAGAATGTATATGTAATGTATATGGTGGAGTCAAGCACGGTCTGACTCTTGAATTAATTTGATAGAGGATTCATTTAGTTGTCAGGTTTAGGATTTGCTTTAGAAAGATTTAGGCAAAGGTGAAAGGGTTTCCCATTTGTCTTATTAAAGACAGTGTACTCTGAATGCTAATCATTAGTACTCAAAGCTCATGAAATGCAGTAAGTCTGGTGATTTTGATAACTTATTATTGAGAGGGCTTGCATTCAATGTGGATTAGTCAGTGCCTGTGGTTTTATTTATAAATTGGCTCAAATTGCCTAAATGCATGCTGGTTCTATGGGGTATGGGGTAAGAGGAGGGCACAGCCAAGCACTGATTCCATGCTGTGATTCACGAATGGCATTTTTTTACTCAGAACAGGTTTTCGTATTTTTGGAATAGAAAACCAGTTTTAAAAGCCAAAAGCTGTCATGAAGAAATCTATATTCTTTTTAGTTGTTGTTGCTGCAATTACTATTATTGTTGTTGACAGCAAAATGAGATCTTTTTCAAAGTGATTGATTACAGGTATTTTAGCTGACCATTTCTGGCGAGATCTTTGTATATATCCCTTTTGAAACACGGCCGTGATCTTATCAGAACATCTGTTTGCATAACATATATTTCATAAGTAAGATGCATGGGTTTTTTTTAAAAGCCTGAATCATCCTCCCAATCCTTATTTGTAAGCTAAACACTTTCAGCACTTTCAGCATTAATATAAACTGCTTCTGCAAGTGCAAGCTAAGCCTGTTGCTCTGTAGCTTTTGCAACCCTCTTCCTCTCCCTTCCTTTTTTTTCCCTTTTCCACCCACCTACCTTCCTCCTACTCGTACTTCCCCACGTGCTGAGATCCTACAGAAAGCTTAGTGGGTTTCAAATTCTCAACCTTCCCCAACTTATAGAACTGGGAAATTTTTAAAAAGACTAACAATAGGGGTGTTAATAAAAGTAATTTTTAAGTTCCAAAATGCTGAGCTGGCTATAGTGTTAAATTTTTTGTTAGAGGCTAACATTTTTTAAAGTAAATAAATTGTAAAAAGTGCCTTAGAAGCACCTTGTTAACCAACCCCTGCTTCAGGTGATGTAAATGCAAATTTTACACTTATGAACTGTACTGATAAGTAACTTACTCTTTTATGTCTTAATATTCACTGAAAATGTTACTTTATTTAACTTATATTTAACTATTAAAATACAGATACTGATTTATAGGTGACACCTGGCTTCCCTCACTCTGTTGTTGAATGGCGTGTAACTGCTTAGCAAGATTGCTTTCTCCATTAAATTCAGAAGTATTTACTGTTTTGTTTATCACAAGGTGACAGATCCCTTACTGTGTACGAATGAGATTTCTTGCAGCTTGGGGAAAGAACCAGTCAGTAACACTGTAAACTTAAACTGGCTAATAGGTTGGTTCAACAGCTGTGTCCCAGCTGGGATTTTCCTGTTAGGGACAGTTTTTCCCTTTGGTGCTACTTTCCCTTGCCTTTTGTTTTTTGTAGTTATGTAAAGTATTTTGGATGTAAAACCCAGCTGAGTAAGCTTGGCTTACTTTTGCTTTCACTTGTTCTGTCTTTTAAACAAGATTAGAGAAAACTTCCATAGTGAAACAAAAGTGAAATCAGATTGTTTTGTGTGCCCAATCTCATGGGACTCACTGTGACGTAGGAATATAAGAAAGATTTTAAGTGTTAGTTTCTTCAGAGCCATGGACATGTAAATCTCACCCGTATGTCTCATTCATGCAAGGTCCCTAGATAACTTGAGACATTTAAACAAATTATTCTAACCTGAAATGTCATGGAGAGAAAGCTGCTCTTTCCATACACTCAAAAGTGAAGTGATTTATTTCTTTCTAAGGGGGGGTGGGTAAATGAACACAGTTATGATAGGTGGGTGGAAAATTGTGTCTTATTTCTTGATGACAGTGAGAAGATTAAATAGAAAAAGTACTTCTAAAATTTCTTGTCTTTTAATGTTGAGATGTATACAGTAGCCCTTAATCGGTGTGTTTAGCACTGAAGGTATTTCATTGCCTTTAATTCAGACAAGTAGCCCTTAAGTCCTAAGATGCACCTTCAAAGTACTTTTTTCTTCCATAATAATTAAAGTTCTATCTTTTACATGCAAATACACATTTAAAGGGAAAGAAAAAAAAGTGTCTTTATAGTAATCTTCCAGGACAACGATTGTTTCTACAAATACTGATTACAGGTCTATATGTAGGTCATCCAGTCTTCAGTCAGTGCCAGTTGTCTTGATGTTTTAAAGCAAGAGAAGGTAAAAGATGTCTAGCATGTTGATGTTCTAGGGACAACATCACTCTCTGGTGTGACACTGCTGTGGAAATCCCATTGGATGGGATTTGAATGGGAAAATTGATCTACTTCCAAATGTCATTTCTCTGAACAATAAAGGTCTGTAGGTCACTCCCTCCCTGAAAACTGATCATTGACAGAGCTGGATTTATTTTTGTAACAGGAATGATCTCTGACATAAGAAAAATGTTTATTTTTAACAATACTGTATCTGTGTTATACAAAAGGAGAAATAAATTACTGTTGTTAAGGAAGCCTGGAGGAAAGTCAAAGTGGCATAATATCCCCCTGCTCTATCCTCTGAAAAGCTGATTTTATCCCCAAGCTGCAAGAGAAGTGAACAACTCTTTGTAATTGAGCTGTAGAGCTCATGAAAGAAGAACGTTTTTACTAAAGGATTGATGCATTATCTATTTCCAAGTAACATTGCTTTATGATACTGCCTCACTTTAAAATGCTGCGTTTTGAGAAGAGTCATTATGAAGCAGAGTATACAAAAACCGTAGAAAGCAGAAACTTGAAAGTTAGCAGACTAGCAGTGCAGTATAATTGTATCGTTTATAAAAACACATCAAAATGGAGTTACACATAGTCAAGCTGGGTATAATGTTAAGTGGAACTGAGTAATCTTGCCATTTGCATTGAAGCTACCTTTTGACTTTGTACATTTTGCTTTTCTATTTCTTAGATGCACAGCCCACGGATGGAGAAAGGGAGGTATGGAATCAGATCAGTGCAGTTTTACAGGACTCGGAAAGTATGCTTGCAGACCTTCAGGCGTACAAAGGAGCTGGACAAGAAATTAGAGATGTATGTTTGTTAATGACAGTTCTTTGGAAGCAAAATCAAGCGAAAAATCCCCAAGCACGTTCTATGAAATGTTATGATTTAGAATCATAGAATGGTTTAGGTTGGAGAGGACATTAAAGCTCATCTAGTTCCAGTCCCCTGCCATCGGCAGGGACACCTTTCACTAGCAGAAGTTTCTCAAAGCTTCTTCCAACCTGGCCTGTAACACTGCCAGGGATGGGTCAACCACAGCTTCCCAGCAGATCCTGTTCCTATGCCTCACCACCCTCCTAGTGAAGAATTGCCTTCTTATATCTAAGCTAAATCCACCCTCTTACAACCTATAGGCAGTAGCCTTTGTTCTATCAATACATGCACTCATAAAAACTCCCTCTCCACTTTCTTGTTGGCCCCTTGTGGTGCTTGAAGGCTGCTCTAAGATCTCGCTGGAACCTTCTCTTCTCTAGGCTGAACAACCCCAACTGTCTCAGCCTTTCTTCACAGGAGAGGTGCTCCAACCTCTGATCGTCTTCGTGGTCTACTCTTGACCCACTTAAACAGGTCCACATCCCTCTTTTGGGCCCCAGAGCTGAATGCAGTACTGCAGGTGTAGTCTCAGGAGAGCAGAGTAGATGGAGGGAATCACCTCCTTGTTGAACTTCATGAGCTTCACATGGGCCCGTCTCTCAAGTCTATCTGAAAACTCAGAAAATATAGGTTATGTGTACCATTGAATACAAAGACCTAATTATTTTTTTATTTTTTTACTTCTTTTTGCTTCTTAAGCTTACTGTTAGTAATTACTATAATTTTCCACTTTTAATAGCACTGTTTCATATGCCTCATTTCATATATCTCATGGTAGAAGTCAGAGTTGAGGACGTGGAAGAAAATATTCAGATGTCAAATACACTATAGAAGCAGTTGAAAATAGTATTCTGTGTAAGTGAAATAATGAACCACAGTAAATTATAACCTTACATACACTTTACAGGCATCTTACTCTGTGAAACTGGTCCAAAAGTACAATTTTGAACTTTTAACTTAAATTTTAAATATTCAAGGCCATGTTGGGTGAGGCTTTGAGCATCCTGGTCTTGGAGCCAGATGTTCTTTAAGGTCCCTTTTAACCCAGACTGCTCTATGATTCTATGTTTTTTCTCAGCTAACCAAACATTTTTCTGCATCAGCTTCACAGTTACTGTTAACGTGTTGGTTGCTTGAGAACCTGAATGTGTTGAAGATTTCAAAAGCATAAAACCCTTTATAAAAGAACTGTCATGGTTTAAACCCTAGCCAGACAGCTTGTTCACTCACTCCCAGTGCAACTCCTACGGGTTGAGACAAGAACAGTCCAGCAACCAATGTACAACACAAATCACCACCGCTACTACCAACGACAACAATGATAAGAGAAAATAACACCGGCCAAGAAACAAGTCCCACCCGGAAGCCCGTGTCCTTCTGGGTAACTCCCAGTTACCCCCCACCCTGGGCATGACGTGCTGTGGTATGGAATACCTCTTTGGCTAGCCTGGGTCAGGCGCCCCATCTCTTGCTTCCTCACAGCCTCCCCTCCTCCCTGGCAGAGCATGAGCCCCACAAAGTCCTTGGTCAGGGTAAACATCACTTAGCAACAACCAAAAACATCGGTATCACCAGCACTGTTCCCAGGCTGGAAGTCAAAACACAGCACTGCACCAGCTACCACAAAGGAGAAACATGACTGCTACTGCTGAACCCAGGACATTATCCACCCCTTATTCCATACCATTCACGTCATGCTCAGATCCCACATTTTCAGTACACCATCGCTCTCCCACATATATACATCCATATACACACAGACCAAGAGAAAAAGATCATTTTCTTAGTGCATGGACCAATCCCTATAATGCTGCTGAGTCCATTCGATCCATGATGTCAGGTTCCACCTCTTGTAACAATCTTTCAGGGCAGGAAAGGCTGTGTGCAGTATTGGATTGTTGCCTGCTGATGCTGGTCGTTCCTTTACTGTGGAACTCATCCGGTTCTATCAAAGTTCATTCTCTGTTGGGATGATAGTTGGAGGGAAGTCAGGGCTAGTCGCTGGTGACCTGGAGACGTCTAGCTGATGAGCTATAAAAGTATTACACAGCAGGCAACAGCATACAATTAAGTTCACTGGCTGTTTTCCCCTAAAATCAAATCCCCTTGAGGTATACATCGGACTTCCCCATCTTCCCACATTACCCACCAAGTATATCCAGGTCCCTGAGCAAAAGCAATCCCACGAGTGGGTTTGCCTTTACCTGAAGCAGGAATAACTCAGACTGTCTTCCCCAGCAAATTCTTCATATGCACCAAGGGAACTTTGTCCCCCTCTACAATATGTAAAAGTTCTGACTGGTCTGGGCCAGCCCTGTTGGCAGATGCTCTGGTGTTGACCAGCCAGGTGGCCTTTGGTAAGTGTGTGTCCCAGTGCTTGAAAGTTCCCCCACCCATTGCTCTCAGTGTAGTTTTTACAGCCCATTGTACTGTTCGATTTTCCCAGAGGCTGGTGCATGGTAGGGGATGTGATATACCCACTCAACGCCATGGTCTTTGGCCCAAATATCTATAAGGTTATTCCAGAAACGAGTCCCATTTTCTGACTAAATTCTCTCTGGGGTGCTGTGTCGCCACAAAATCTGTTTCTCAAGGCCCAGGATAGTGTTCCGGGCAGTGGCATGGGGCACAGCGTATGTTTCCAGCCACCCGGTGGTTGCTTCCACCATGGTAAGCACATGGCGCTTGCCTTGGCGGGTTGGTGGCAGTGTGATATAGTCAATCTGCCAGGCCTCCCCATATTTATACTTCAACCATCGTCCTCCATACCAAAGAGGCTTCAACCGCTTGGCTTGTTTAATTGCAGCACATGTTTCACACTCATGAATAACCTGGGCAATAGTGTCCATTGTTAAGTCCACCCCTCGGTCACGAGCCCATCTATATGTTGCATCTCTGCCCTGATGGCCTGAAGTGTCATGGGCCCACCGGGCCAAAAATAATTCACCTTTATGTTGCCAATCTAAGTCCATCTGAGCCACTTCAGTCTTAGCCGCTTTATCCACTTGTTGGTTGTTCTGGTGTTCCTCAGTGGCCCGACTCTTGGGTACATGGGCATCTACATGACGTACCTTCACCACCAGGTTCTGCACCCTGATATCTTTGCACAGTGCAGCAGCCCAGATGGGTTTACCTCTGCGTTGCCAGTTGCTCTGCTTCCATTGCTTCAACCACCCCCACAGGGCATTTGCCACCATCCATGAGTCAGTATAGAGGTAAAGTACTGGCCACTTTTCTCGTTCAGCAATGTCCAGGGCCAGCTGGATGGCTTTCACCTCGGCAAATTGACTCGATTCACCCTCTCCTTCAGCAGTTTCTGCAACTTGTCGTCCAGGACTCCATGCAGCTGCCTTCCATCTCCGATGCTTTCCCACAATACGGCAAGAGCCATCAGTAAACAAGGCATACTGCTTTTCACTTTCTGACAGTTTATTATATGGTGGGGCCTCTTCAGCGCGCACCACCTCCTCCTCTGGTGACATTCCAAAATCTTTGCCCTCTGGCCAGTCCATGATGACTTCTAGAATGCCTGGACGACTGGGATTTCCTATTCGAGTTCGTTGTGTAATTAGTGCAGCCCATTTACTCCATGTAGCATCAGTTGCATGATGTGTAGAGGAGACCCTGCCTTTGAACATCCAGCCCAGCACAGGCAACCGGGGTGTCAGGAGGAGCTGTGCTTCAGTGCCAATCACTTCCGAAGCAGCTCGAACCCCTTCATAGGCTGCCAGTATCTCTTTCTCAGTTGGGATATAGCTGGTCTCAGATCCTTTATATCCCCGACTCCAAAAGCCGAGGAGTCGACCTCGAGTCTCCCCTGGAGCTTTCTGCCAGAGGCTCCCGGTAGGACCGTTCTCCCCAGCTGCAGTGTTCAGTACATTTTTTACATCTGGCCCGGTCCGGACTGGTCCAAGGGCTACTGCGTGAACTATCTCGCATTTAATTTGCTCAAAGGCTTGTTGCTGCTCAGGGCCCCATTTAAAATCATTCTTCTTCCGGGTCACATGATAGAGAGGGCTTACAATCGAACTGTAATTTGGGATGTGCATTCTCCAGAACCCCACAGCACCCAAGAAAGCTTGCGTTTCTTTCTTATTAGTTGGTGGAGACGTTGCTGTTATCTTGTTGATCACATCTGTGGGGATCTGTCTACCTCCATCTTGCCATTTTATTCCCCAAAACTGAATCTCCTGTGCAGGTCCCTTGACCTTACTCCGTTTTATGGCAAAACCAGCTTTCAGCAGGATTTGGATTATTTTCCTCCCTTTCTCAAAGGCTTCTTCCGCTGTATCGCCCCACACAATAATGTCATCAATGTATTGCAGGTGTTCTGGAGCTTGCCCCTGTTCCAGTGCAGTCTGGATCAGTCCATGGCAAATGTTTCCACCCCTGGGGCAGTCGGTTCCAAGTGAACTGGACACCCCTCCAAGTAAAAGCAAACTGTGGCCTGCACTCCGCTGCCAAAGGAATTGAGAAAAATACATTGGCAATATCAATCGTGGCATACCACTTGGCTGCCTTTGACTCTAGTTCATACTGAAGTTCTAGCATGTCCGGTACGGCAGCACTCAATGGTGGTGTGACTTCATTCAGGCCACGATAGTCTACTCTTAGTCTCCATTCTCCATTAGACTTTCGCACTGGCCATATGGGGCTACTGAAGGGTGAGCGGGTCCTGCTGATCACCCCCTGACTCTCCAGTCTACGGATCAACTGATGGATGGGAATCAGGGAGTCTCGGTTGGTGCGATATTGCCGCCAGTGCACTGTTGTGGTCGCAATTGGCACTTGTTGTTCTTCAACTTTCAGCAACCCCACAGCAGAGGGATCTTCTGAGAGACCAGGCAAGGTGAACAGCTGCTCAATTTCCTCAGTCTCCAAAGCAGCAATACCAAAAGCCCACCGGTACCCTTTTGGGTCTTTGAAGTACCCTCTCTTGAGGTAGTCTATGCCAAGGATGCATGGAGCCTTCTGGACCAGTCACAATAGGGTGCTTTTGCCATTCCCTCCCAGTCAGGCTGATTTCAGCCTCCAGCACAGTCAACTCTTGGGATCCTCCTGTCACTCCAGAAATACAGATGGGTTCCACCCCTTGACAGCTTGATGGCATCAGGGTACACTGTGCACCGGTATCTACTAGAGCCTTATACTTCTGTGGGAGTGATGTGCCAGGCCATCTGATCCACACAGTCCAGTAAATTCGATTGTCCCCTACCTCCACCTGGCTGGAGGCAGGGCCCCTCTAATGGTCATCACAGCGTTGGACACTTATGTCGTGGTGAAAGGGATTATTCATTATCACAGGAGCTGGAGTAAAATCAGCTCTTCCACTCCATCTGGGAAACTGCTCACCAGCGACTGAAGCTGTAGCTCTCATGGGACGATCAGTCTTGGCCCTTGCTCCCCTCTTCAGTTCACTCACCCATTCCTCCAAAGCTGAAGTAGGTTTTCCATCCCACTTTGTCATGTCTTCTCCGTGATCCTGCCAGTAAAACCATAGGGTACCCCGTGGTGTATACCTCCTGTATCTCCTCTCTCGAACAATAGGACACCTTTTGTTAATAGCTGAGACGTGTGTTGTTACATGTGAGGAGCTGGATAAATCAGATAGATCGTCCCTCAATTGTTTGAGGTCCTGGGACAGTTTTTCTGCAGCTGAGATGATGGAAGGGGTGAGATTGTCTTCGAACTCTCGGAGTTTATGAACCATTTCATCCACTGTTGGTGGTACTATGTCATTCCAGGTTACTGTTGCCAATGAATGGGCATATGATGACGGTGCATTCCGTGTAAGTTTTCGCCACATGCGTCTTGTACACTGGACTTCATCTGGATCTATGCGTGTATCCCCGTTATTCGGCTTGATGTGATAGATCATCTCTACGATGGCTGATTCCCTCAGAGACTGGATGCTTTTGTCTGTAGTAGTCCACTTGGCCGAACGACTCATAACATCATCCTTGTATGGAAACCTTTCTTTCACAGCTACCAAGAGCCGCCTCCAAAGGCTGAGGGACTTTTTCTCTCTTGCAATTGCTTTGTCAATTCCCCCTTCTCTAGCAAGTGATCCCAGCTGCTTGGCTTCTGTACCTTCTAGTTCGTGACCATCAGCCCCATTGTCCCAGCATCGGAGTAACCAGGTGATGATGTGCTCCCCTGGTTGACGGGTAAAATCTTTTCGCATATTCCGTAGCTCGGTTGAGTTCTGAGGTCGAGAAGTTACCTCTTCTTCTTCATCATGTGATGATGACTCCTGATCAGGTGCTGGACCGGGTGGTGAATTCATTGTTTCTTCATCTCGCTTCACTCTTCTTGCCTCTCTTTTGCTTGTTCTCTTGCGTACAGGGGCAACCGATATTGCTACAAAGTGGTCCTCTGGTTTGGCTGCAGTGATTATCACTGTGGTTTGAGTAGCAAGCTGTACTTGTTGCTGGGGGTGGTGCAGCTGCTGTGCTTGGAGCTGGGGTAGCCGCGCTGTCTGTTGCAGTTGAAGTTTGAGCAGCTGCTGTACTTGCCACTGGGGTAGCTGCGCTGTTCATTGCAGCCAAAGTTTGAGTAGCGACTGTACTTGTCGCTGGGGGTGGTGAAGCTGCTGTGCCTGGAGCTGGGGTAGCTGCGCTGACTGTTGCTTTGCCCTCAGATCCGCTGACATTCTTTTCCTTTTGAAGGTGCTGAATAGTGTTGAACAAGGCCCTGTAAGCATAGGCCAAGCTCCAGCACATTGCCGTGATTTGTCCATCTCTTGACCCCAGACAAGACCCAAACCTGACTCTGCTTAACTCTTGAAATCAGTCGTAGGCAAAACACACTCTGTATGCGTGTTAGCATGGTGATTCCCATCACGATCAGCAAACAAGTCTCAACAGCATTAAAAGGCCATTCAAAAACTTCAAAACTCTCAAATATAAATGGTCTGGGGGGACGACTGGGAGGGTAAAAGGATGTCTCCTTCACAGGTTGAGCACCTGAGAAGGAGAAAAAAGATGTGTAATTGCTAAGCACTTCTATTATATTCCTCCCAAAGTATAAAGGTGGTGACCACATTGGGAACATAAGCCAGATCAGTTTCATGATCAATGATTCTATTGTATTACAAGTCATTACCATAAAGTACAATGAGACAAGAACCTTAGCCCAAGCCCCACACTTGAAAAACACTAATACAGCAAATACCAAATGGAAGTAAGATATGATATACTGAAACTGTGAGATCAAGAGGAACAACCTTGAGAGCCAATAAATCAGCATTGTGACGAATGACTATGAATCCGGTCAGATCTGTCGTTATCTCAACACCTCGTGCCCCACGCTGGGCGCCAAAAGAACTCATGGTTTAAACCCTAGCCGGACAGCTTGTTCACTCACTCCCAGTGAGTGGTGCCGGGCTGAGAGCAATCAACGCCCCCCCCCCCCCCCCTCCCCCCGCCCCGGGGCTCTCCCCTTCCCCGCTCCCAGAGGAACGGAGGGGAGGATCAGAAGAGTGCAACTCCCATGGGTTGAGACAAGAACAGTTCAGCAACCAATGTACAACACAGATCACCACCGCTACTACCAACGACAACAATGATAAGAGAAAATAACAAGGGAAGAGAATACAATACCACCGGCCAAGAAACAAGTCCCACCCAGAAGCCCGTGTCCTTCCGGGTAACTCCCAGTTACCCCCCACCCCAGGCATGACGTGCTGTGGTATGGAATACCTCTTTGGCTAGCCTGGGTCAGGCGCCCCGTCTCTGCTTCCGCACAGCTTCCCCTCCTCCCTGGCAGAGCATGAGTCTCACAAAGTCCTTGGTCAGGGTAAACATCACTTAGCAACAACCAAAAACATCGGTATCACCAGCACTGTTCCCAGGCTGAAAGTCAAAACACAGCACTGCACCAGCTACCACGAAGGAGAAACATGACTGCTACTGCTGAACCCAGGACAAAAGGCTATTTCTGCAATCAGACAAAAGGTGTTACCTGATGCTTCTACAGTAGTTTTGCTCCCAAAAGAATATGTTAAAACATATTTCTGTATATAGTGGTGTATTGGAATGAATAATCTTAAATCAGTGCATTATGGGGAAAAGGAAAGATGGAAAGCATAGTAATTGTTGAACTTAGTAATTTCCTATTCCTGTGCAGTGTAATTTCTTATCATTGTTCTATGTTTTTTAATGCTTACTTTCTAAAATGATATGGTTAAAAAATCCCAAACCACCTTTTGCTTGTTATTTATATACCACAGTTCTTAACAGTAATATTTTCATTTCAGGCAATACAAAACCCCAATGATATCCAGTTGCAAGAAAAGGCATGGAATTCAGTATGTCCCCTGGTTGTAAGGCTGAAGCGCTTCTATGAGTTTTCACTCAGATTAGGTGAGTCCTGGTTTAGTATGTCTATTAGGTTGCTTTATATATAAAGAAATAGGAAGCTTCTTTTTCCACAGCCTTTTAAAGGGTAGTTATTATTATTTGTTTAATATGGACAGACATTTAAGTGCAATTAAATTTACCAAGGCATATTTTTAATCTTAATTTGATTTCAAAATTACCGTCGTTTGTTTGTTTGACACTTAAAATAAGTCTGTATTCTCTAATTACAGTACAAGCAAAGAATGCAATAAAATTGTGTCAGGTTTTTCTCTGGTGCATGTCACTCTCTCTGTGTTTCACTGTTCCATACTGTACAGATGGAATTTATTTTTTTGTAATTTGGGTACTTCAGAGTTTTAAAAGGAATGTAAAACAATAATACTTTGAGATATTTTAAAACCAGGGATAATGGGGTAACTATCTCAGGGAGAAAGGGTATTAATAAACTCTCTCACACAGTGAAAACCCAAAGTTTTACACTGACTTTTTCATCCCTACAAACCCAAAACATGGTGTAATTACTCCTTAAATTAGGACTCTGGAAGAGAACCAGTATGCAATATGTATGTATGAAGTGGGAGAGCTCCCAGTGCAAGGAAATTCTTCTACAACATTCTGCTTATTAAGTCTTTCATTTTTTGAGTTATGCTAGTAATTATAGCTGCGGGAGCCGAATTACATTGCTATCAGTGCCTAAGAGTACACTTTTAGTAACAGAGATGCCAGAATAACCTCTATACTGAGTTGATGGCTAATTGGGAAAGATGAAAGATTTGACTATCTGAATGCAGTAAAAATTCTTTCTCTAGAATTTTTGATAGAGAACCCAGATAAAGGGTGATAAAAAGGAGAAAAGAGCTCACTGCTAGAAAATGGAGAGGAAATGGCAGAGAGCCTGAACAGTCAGGTATCTGACTAATATTTCTCAGAATAGTAAGAAAAAGCATTTCCATTAGGGTTCTGCATGTTTGGAGGGTTCATTCCCTTCAAATAACATATATTTAGATATTTAAAATGTGTCATAATCTGGACTGAATAGAATTTGTGCTTCTGATTTTTATTCAGAGAAAGCCCTGCAGAGCTTATTGGAGTCGTTGACATGCCCACCTTATACTCCAACTCAACACCTGGAACGGGAACAAGCTCTAGCGAAAGAGTTTGCAGAAATCTTACATTTTACTCTTCGTTTTGATGAACTTAAGGTTAATAAAATCTTGTAATACATGATGTTTTTTTCTATGTATTTTGGACTGAAACTGATTATTTCCTGTTTTTCTTTCACAAAGATGAGAAACCCAGCAATTCAGAATGACTTCAGTTACTACAGACGAACAATAAGTCGCAACAGAATAAACAACATGCATGTAAGTAAATAAAACCTGATCTGCTGCTCACACTGAGGTATTTTGTCAGTGTGCATTTATACTGTTTGTGGTAGTATTCTTTCTTTTGATTTGCTAGATGTCATGTTCTGTCCTTCACACTGAGAGTTAATCAGCAGTTCACATGAAGCAAATCGAGTTGAACTATTCATGCAACAATCTGCTTGCTGACATGAGCATGTACTGTGTCTTTTTCCTGCTACTATCAAGAGTTTTGCTGACTATTTTTTCTCATGTTTTTCACCAGCTAGACATTGAGAATGAAGTAAACAATGAAATGGCCAATAGAATGTCCCTGTTTTATGCAGAAGCCACACCAATGCTGAAAACACTGAGTAATGCAACTACACATTTTGTATCAGAAGTAAGTAATGGGGTAGAAAAGGTCTATCACAGACATGCTTGATTTTAATTTTACAAGACCTTTTATTGAACTTTTGCTGGTTTTTACCCTTCTAGAACAAAACATTGCCAATTGAAAATACGACGGACTGTCTAAGTACTATGGCTAGTGTTTGTAAAGTCATGTTGGAAACACCGTAAGTTTTACATTAAATCTTATTCTTCTTGCGTGAGAGAATTTTGTATTGTATTTTACGTAGCCATCTGGGATAAACACAGTTTCTTCCAAATGAATTCCTTTATGTATGCCTTAAGCTGCTAGCAACTTTATATACAAAGCATTGTATAGCATGTATATACATTTATATGCAAAGCTTTGTATATAAAAGTGTATTAGAAAGCCTTGCCTCCTATTTTAACCTCCTTATAATATTTTTAATAAATTTTAATGTATTATTATTTTAATGAATTCAGTTTTCTCAGGGGGAGCTTAACATGGTCAGCCTGCCTTTCAACAAAAGGCTAAAATTGTGTAATAGGCTTCAGTGTCTGTGTCTTCTCTAACAGGGCCTTAGGCTGCCTGCTGTTTCTTGTTTGCCTATGCCGCTCACTTACTAGCATGCATAGGGGAAAGATTTTGGCTTTTTCAAGTAGTGCTTTTACAAATGATACACATAGCCTATTTCAAAGATCATTTGTTTGGATGCAGCCATCTTATTCTGGATATGAGGAAGTTCATCTGTATAGAAACTGTACAATTGTGTTTGCGTCTAATAGTGTAGGTAGGACCAGTGGGCTTGCTATTGTTTAGCTATGCATTTAGTCAAGTGTTTTTTAGGTTAGATGTTTACTTAAGTAGAAAACACATACGAGATAGTCAAGGTAATCTTGTCTTTGAATTGTTTGTTCATGGTGCCATATAAAGGACAGAATTCCTGAGGTTACTGTGTTTGTTTATGAAAGTTCTGGAAAAGTGTATATAGGTGGTAGGACTCATCTCTCAATCCCAGGACATCCTAGTAACTGGAGAGTAACCTTATGTGTCAGCTCATTTTTTTGCAAAAGTAGAGAAACAAAGTTGTGAGTCATGTACCAGAAGGTTATCTGATATTCAGTTCTAGTTGTGGGCTAGTCAGGCATTTTCAATATCAAAATGTCTGTAGCCTTTAAATCTCTTCATGTTATGATGCTGTGTAAGAATAAAAGTTGAAGTTATTCTAAACTGAAAGGTAGTACAGGACAGATTTTAGTATTTTAATGATACATTTAAGTGAAACAATCAAGTGTTATATTGAAAATCAGTGAATGACAGTAGACAAATTTATGTATTATATATTCTAAATATTCATTAGAAAAAGTGTCATATTTTCTGGGTTTTAGGATTTCTGTTTTTTTCTACTGTACGTAATGTTTTTGTTTCCTGATGGTGGTTTCAGGGATTAGAGCCACAAGGGTCTTTTAACAGTGAGCCATCTGTATTCTTATTTTGGAACTGAAAAGTCAAAGGAAAACTCCTTAGAATTAATTCAGTACAGTTGTGTTTCATAGGCCTCTGCATTTCAGATTCTCAGTGAACCTGGATTGTTGAAGCTGCTTTTAGACTTAGAAAGAGATCAATGACTATGATCCACCAAGATGAAGTCCTGAATTTGCTAGCTGCTGAAATAAGATCCCACTAAACCACATCAAAGTAGGACTTTGAGCAAAAAGAGTAGCTTTCCTTTAAGGTCCCAGTATGTTGTGTTTCTGATGTTAAACAGAAGTACGATCAGTCTCCATCATGTGTCATGAATTGTGGAAATCTTCTGTGAAGCCATCTCAGACATCTTGGTGAAGTGAGGATCTGAACTGTGAAAGGGGTATCGGAAGAGGTTTACATATCTTCATTTGCTTTCTTTCTAACCATTCTTCTAGATTTACTAGGATTTACGCAATTCAGAGATTTTTAAAGTCTTACTAAGATGCATCTTCAACCTTAAAATATAATTCTAGTTCAGATTTCTTGTGCTCATAGTCTTAATTTGTAGAATTGTTCAGTACAAAGTCAAGACTATTTCTTTTTTATGTTCTGTTTTCCAGAGAGTACAGGAGTAGATTCACCAGTGAAGAGACCCTTATGTTCTGCATGCGAGTAATGGTGGGAGTTATTATTCTGTATGACCACGTTCATCCTGTGGGAGCTTTCTCAAAGACGTCAAAGATCGATGTAAGAATGACTTTTCTGTAATACTCTGTAGATGTGAGAAAATTAGTCTACAGCTCTTCTTAAACACAAGCTTATGGCTTTGTATAAATCATTTTAATTACTTTTGAGTAGCAAAATTTGGAATTTATCTTCACCTGCATATATATATATATATCAGCTAGTTTGAAATGAAAATAAACATCAGGGTTTTTTTGGTTTTGTTTTGTTTTTTATTTTTATTTTTATTTTCTTCCAGACACAGATACTTGTTTTTCTGTTATCTCTGTTTTCCTGCCAGCTATATGGTTACACTAAAATAATTGTGTATTATTTTGTATTATACACCTACCCTGGAGTAAGTGCTACGGTCATAATTTTTTATTAATTACGTAATTTATTTATGCTGAAATGCTCATCTGTGACAGTATTTCTGCCGTAAATAAGCAGATACTCAACATTGTCTTTGTTTGGCTGAAATCTGAAGTAAGAGAACTGAAATGTTACTGTTGTAATGTTGATAATGAGCCTTCAGGTTTAGCTTTGGCATAAGCAGTCACAGGGAAATCAACCTTATTATTTAATTTCAGATATTGCAAGCACACACAAAAAGTATTCTGATCTTTGCTATGTGTTTTTAGAAACCAAAAGCTCATCTTTTAGCAGAAATAAGCTGTTATGAAAAACAAGATGCACTCTTTCCCTTTACAAGAAAGCCTACTTCAAAAGAAAATAAGTTATATACCTATGTTATGACATTCAGTCTTTGTTACCATTTTTCATCTGAAGATACCAGTATTTTACCGCATCTCCTCTTTGACTCTGTTTTACAGAGGGAAAGATATGTCACAAAGAGGTGAATTGATTTGCTCAGTCATGCAGCAGACAGAGCCTGGGAATTGAATGCAGACTTCCTGAGTGCTAATTCAATCTCTTGCCTACAGGGACAGCACAAGTAAAATTTTGATAGGACCAAGTATATAATGTGTGTACTTTGTTTCTCACATTTATCCTAAAACCCTGTAACCTTACAGGAAAGTTAGCTAGGTGCAGATGGAAGGCAGGAGATGTATGAATCAGTTTTTAAAAATGATTACTGATTCGAAATCTTAATTCACCTCAATAGTTTAGTGATTCTTTCCTAATAAAAATTCTTTTAATATTTTAGCTGATCAGTTTGTTTTATTGTGAAAAACAATTTTTTTCTCCAAACTAGTCACTTCTTGGGGGCTGTTTCAAGTGAATTTCAGGAACAGTGGAACAAATTGCCCTTTCCTTACTCTTTCAGGACTGGAGACTCCATTTAAAACTTCTCTTTTTTGACTGTTTTAGGGATTCTGATTCTAACAAAACCAGAAAAGAATGGTTTGAATTTTTACCCCCTTTGAGTTGGTCTGGTCTGATGGGGCATGTAAACCTGTTCCGAGTGATGTGAATATAGTCTTGAAAAAATCTTCAAAACATGTGCTGCTACCTGAGAATTTCATCTGTTCCATTAGTTGCAGAGTTGGTTTTGTCTTCCAGGTAGATATGAGCCAACAGAACAGGGATCAGGGACTGTTAGGCTGGCCATTGTGCAGGAGGCTGAGCTGCATTTTCCACGTAATTTTTATTGGCAAATTAACAGTCCCTGACTTCAGTTATGTATTTCATCATCCACTTCCATTATAAGGCAAGTTGCTCTTCAGCTGCAAAGAACGTACTGGCTTTTAGATTTAGCACTGTAATGTGACTTGGAAAATGAGACTTTTAAGTAAGATGGAATTCATCTAGACTAATTTCTCATTAGCTATTAGATATCTTCTTAGCAATGGAAAGAGAATAGGTACTTCTGGAGTGTGACTCATTATATATGAAAGTGTATTCTGGACAGGATAAAGGAATTTCTTATTTCTCTGTATTGACTAGACAGGGAGTTCTACGTCTTGTTTTTCTGCTTCATTTCTACAAATTTGGACAAAGTTTCAGCCTGTTGTACAGTCTCCACAAAGATATTCATTCAATGTGGTGTTTAAAATCAACATCATGGACTTTTATCTCAGATTAAATTCATAACCATTAGTTATGAAAAAAATCGTAAGTTATCACCAGTTAGGTTTACAGCTGAAAACTGAATACTGAAAATTCCTTCTTGTGTGCAAGTGTATATATAAAAGTCAAAGTTAAAACATCTCTTTGATAGTTGCCAACAATAATGACATGGAACTTGCTTGCTTTTTTTTTTTTTAGCTTATATCAGCTGTTCTTGATAATTTAAGTTGGAAATGGAGAAATTATGTTAAAGATAAAATATATGTTTATTATCTACAAATGCTCGTTAAAGTAGATTATGTTTTCTCAAAAGTTAGCATTTTAACTTAATTTTTAGTAAGCTATGATTTTATTGTATCATACAAAGCAGCATTAATATTCAATAGTGAAAAAACCTGCCTGTGTATGGTGAAATGTTTCTTTATTTTCAGCTAGTGCTATTCATATATTATTGTTCAATAGTGGCATGCTTCTGTTCCCAGATGAAGGGATGCATAAAAGTTTTAAAGGAACAGCCACCCGACACTGTGGAAGGGCTTCTGAATGCTCTCAGGTACGTATGGAATAATTGTTTGATTCAGCCATAGCATATTCCAATTTACTTTTTTTCCAGATCTCTTTATATTTAAGACTTTTCACCTTAGAAGCTTGATTTATTAAGAAAATATGTTTATTTCATTTCACTTTGATAAGCAATCACTATTAGTAACGGAACTCATAATGTCCTTCTTGAGAGACACTTAAAGCTTGCTTTATTGCCTGAAGCTTATCTAAAAAGGTAAGTATGCTTTGTTATATAAAATACCCAAGCAACTAGAACATTTTAGAAGTATATAATTTATTTCTCAGATTCTTGATAATACCCTTTTCTCTTTCCCTTTTAATATGACCCTGTTTGTTTGTTTTTTGAAATTAGAGAAAAAAGCAATCCCAATCCTGTAGCTAGGTGTTTAAGGTGCTATCTTGGGAAGGAAGACGCAATGGTGTGACTTTTCTTCAGCTGATACAGAAGTCTTAGTTCCAGGTTTTTCAGAGCTGTGCTGAATTCTCTAGCTGTTGAATTCTTGAATAGAGTGAGAACTGCACCTTCATATTTGCTTACTATGTTTTTGAATTAAAATTGATGTGGAGTTAAATCCTGCAGGTATCAGGTGTGTTTTGAGCTTATGTGGTAATCAATCGGCCTACAAACATAAGCAGTGGAGAATGCTTCGGCTTAAATATAACCCCCCCCCCGCTAAAGCTTTCCAGTCCTCCCAGGACATTTAAGAAAGCTGCTTAAAATTAGGTTTATACACTATGCCAAAATTCAGTCTAGATTACTAAATCCTTTCATATTTACCCTATTTCTTATGTACTTCCATGATCTTACTTCTTTTGAGACTTCTAACTGGAGGGAAAAAAAGATCATTTCAACCCAGAACGATGATAATGTCAGAGATGGATGGAAAACAGCATTTAGGCAGGATTTAGACACAGTTCTCCACCTAGTAACAGGGAATAATTTACTGCAAGGGATATATAGAAGATAAAGAACACCAGACTATTAACCATTATTAATTCCAGTGATCAGTGATGAGAGGAACATGTAAGTTTTTCTTTTGTGTAATTGAAATACATTGATTTCAAAAATAGGTACTGAAGTTTTCAGACTTTTCTAATCCCTGTTCATTTTATAAAATGTTTTAACTTGTTATTTCTAGGTTCACTACGAAACACCTGAATGACGAATCTACTTCAAAACAAATTCGAGCTATGCTGCAGTAGTGTCCTGAGACAAGTAGATGTTTGTATTGATCACAGAAGATGTGTATGTTTACATAATTTAATACAGTTTGATGTTAATACTTGTGTGTATTTACATAACCATTTCCTTCACATTGCTAAAATATATGAATCTATTCATAACCTGACTGACTTTATATAGCACAGCCTAAGTTTTTATGCTAGCCTTTATTTTTGACTTTTAGAATACTTTTTTACTTAGATACGTCAACTACTACAGTTTATCTGTGCATTTTAATCCTTAAACACCTCTCTATTAGCAAAGTAAGTAGTAGTGAAGACAAAGTGGAAATCAAATAAAGAGAAATGTCAAAGACAACACAGAAAATCAACTTGAAAAACAGAGAAATTTAACGTAAAGGAAAGTAAAATTCATGGGGTATGTTTTAAGAACGTGCACAGGTTTTTAGTCAGTTTATGAATAGGAGAATACCTAAATGTTCATCACTCTCATAAGATACGTTGTCTTTCCTGTAAAAAGTGGAGATCCACCTAATTTTAAGGCTTATATGCTGGCTGGCATCAAAAAACATATTGCAAAGAGGTCATTTTTCCTTTTTTATTAAGTATAACTTGTACCTTTCAATAATTGAAGAAATTAATATCCTTTTTCAGGTTCAGTATAAATAAACAGAGGAAGTGTTCTAAGACTGTTCCTAAATTTTGCAAATTCTGTATAATTGTATTAGATTTAGAAATGAAAGAGAAAATACTAATGCCTTGACTTAACTAGGAATGGTTTATCAGTGTATATATACAATGGTGAACATTATGTCTCAAACAGGTCTACTTAGTAAGTAATCCTTTTGCTGATACAAACTGGTATAAAGCGGAATACTCTTCTGTAGCAGCAAACTTCCCTGGAGTCAAATTGGTGTTAGAATGGGGATGATATAAATAAGTTTTAAGAGCTGAGCTGGTCTAAGGAACGTCATCAAGTTCCTTGATAGTATTATTCATTAGATGATTCAGAGTTAACACAGAAATATTTGTCAGCTGACAGCTCTCCATTGGTTTTCAGTTAGATGTGATTGGTAATTCAAGGATTTGAATTACTTTGCCAAGTTGTTTGTTCTTACTTTTTAGTAATTTTTCCATAAATGAAATAGAAATACTTTGCCAAAAGCAGCAGAGTGCTCATGCTCTGTTCAGTGTGTCTTCTGGGTGGTCTGCCATTGCTGTAAATATTCTTGGAGAGGTCACGTTCTGAAAACGTGTTTGGTTTTGTGTACTTTGCTTGCATGTATGTGTGAAAACTCCAGTGCTTGTGCACAGTTTCAGAGGTTTATTTGCTTATTCCTGTGTATGTAGTTCAGGGTTTGTGTGCTCTCACTGGAATTTCCATGCATATATCACTTCTAAAAACATTACCTTAAAACTTTGAAGATGCATTTGGTCTGCTGAAACTTGTCTGTGATGTGACAGATTGAGTCATTGAACTCAGTCCTTAAACAGTATTACCTTAGAGTTTATTTCTGAGCAGAAGTCCCACTATGAGGTTTCTCAAGCCTGATCAGAACCCTTAGGTGCCAATGTTAATATGTGTTGTGATACTGAACAGCACTGCAACTCCAACATTCGTGTCACTTCTGCAGCTGTAGCAGCAGATCACTATGTTGTTGTCAGGAACAGAATTAGAAATCACACCAGGTTTTGGGGGGTTTTGTCTGGAAGCAGTGGTTACACTGCTTTTTCATGGTAGTAAATCCACTGTTTACAAGCTCCATTTTTAATGGGGGGACATTTAAAAATATATATTGGGGAGAAGCCTGCTTTGTTCATAGTCATTTACAGTTAGGTAAATATAGGTGGATGACAGTTCATTCTATTGAGCTTTGGTAACTGAAGTTAATACATGCTTACCTGCAATTATTTGTCAAACAGTGAAGTCTTCAAGTAGCCCAGAAGAAAGCCATTTGTCACTTGTATAATAAAAATGTAAATCTTAAAGCATTCTGTGAGTTATCATGTGCTGTTAGCCGAAGTTACTGAGTCAAAGTTACTGAGTTTCTTTGCCTGCTCCGACGTTTTTGTACAGAAGTTTGTTTGAAATAATAAAAAGTTTGGTACATTAAGTATTGAGGCTGTCTATATTTAAAATCAACATAAACAGGTTGAGAAATATTTCATTTAAAGTTTTGGATCTGATATATAGTAGGCTCAGCTTTATGTATCCAGTTTATGCCGCAACAATATAACCTCACATCATGTAATTCCTGGCTTTTTTCTGATGATTCTGTACTTGTCTGTCGTCTTGACCAGGGGAAATCGTTGATGCTCTTTACAGAGTAGAGGCCATGAATCCCTTCTGTGATTTTTATATCTTCATATCAGTCATACTAGGCTGTAGTGGCCATCTCAGGTATTTATAATCAATAAGGTTGTCAGAGGATGATTCATTGAACCTTCAAAATAAGTGCAAATTAATTGCTCTAGGAAGAAGAGCTATATAGACTAATGGTCAAAGTTACTGATCTCCATTTTATTAGTGTTTCTTCTTGACTCATCATTATGTAAGAATACATATTTGTAATATGATCAATGTTTAAACCTCTTAATGTCAGCATTTCAGAGTGTGCATAAATGGCTGTGACTAGTTTGGGTCAGAATAGACCTAAAGATTTGCTTGTTTCGTGGTGGAAGAAAATATTGTTTCAGTATGGTATGAAATTGAAAGACTAGAATTTGCTGCTGCAAACAAATGAATGGGTTTGAGACATAATTTATGACTTAATGACATAATTTTATGACTCTCTGCTGCTCCTAAGTGGCTGTCACGAAGGATAGTTACTAAGATTATATTTACTGGTAACATCACTCAGATAAACTATCTGATGTTTTCCATGTCTACTAAAATTTACAAAGCAACAAAAAGTCTCATCTGTATTGCTTTTTGTGTTGTATTTCACAGAAGAAGATTTAAATTGAAGTGTAAGTAGTATATAAGATGGTTTGCATTCTTTTATTTACCCCGAATTAAACAAAGTAGGACATAAATTCCTCATACAAAGTGATCTCTCTTCACCCTCCTCATTTACTTCTGGAGAAGTTTAATGGAATCAGCATATTCCTACAAAAATACAGTGCCAGTTAAGTGGATGCACATTTGGGAAATACTGCATAATTTTTTCATGCTGCATCTGGTTTTGGCCAAAACCAGTAGAGAATCATTTAGTTCTTGGTCTGAGATCCTTCTGAATTGCAACATTTTGTTTAAGCTTAGTCAGGACCTCTGTTTTCATCTATGCAGGCCTCTTGCCATCTTTCTTTGGTTTGTGCTTATCAGAAGGGACTCTTCTTGAGCTCGGAGGAGATGCTCCTTGAAAATAAGACAGCTCTCCTGGGCTTCTCTCTAGGGCTGTATGCCATGCAATTCTTCCAACCAGGTCCCCAAACAAGGCAAATTAAATTACCAAATTAAATTATTCCTGTATAGCATCTTGTAGGTAGGAATATGCTTTTAAAATTGCACGTGTTTTAGGACTATTAGAAGTGCATGATACTACGAACATCAAAAATCAAGAAATAAAAAATCTTGCATATCCAAAGTTTGCTAATTGTTGCAAATAGTTGCATTTGGGGGGTTTGGGTTTGTCTTTTTTTCTTTAAGAAGTAGGACACTAAGTACCGTTCTCTTATCTAATGCAAAATCACAGAATCTATGAATTCACACCATGAAGTAGATTAGATAGTGCAGTGGAAGCCAGTGAACTTAAACCGTGACATGAATTTGATTTGCCAATAAGAGAATAATCCCCATTTTGGTTAAAAAGCCAATATAGCAGATCTAGTATTTTAATTTAGTAGTCTGTAATGCTTCCTGCTACAGACTAATAAAGGTGAATTCCTCACTGCCACATAATCCAAATTCTGCAAACACAAAATTCTTTCACACTGATTTGAAGTGAATTTAGTTCAGTTTATTCCACTGAAGCTGTTTCTGATTGACATGAGTGTAAACGATACCCTTTGTCTTTTATCAGTCATGGCCTTTGACCTAGGTTACTTATTACTGAGCAAATTGAGTCTTCTGCTAGTGCAGATCAATGACATAATATGATGATCTTGCAGGGATCTCTTTTGCTTGACTGCTTTGAAATTAAAACTGAACAGTGAAGAAGGTGTTCTAGAAAATCAGTAAGTATATACTTAAATAGGCCAACCAAGCACTAATCCCTAGTTCAAAAGGCAGATATATCATGATTTTTCAACAGATCTCAATTTGGTATCCAGCTGGCATTAATGTAACTCCCTTGTCTTGGATGTTTCGGCTGTTGATGATTAAATATGTAGACTTGGGTGTGAGAATTTGGCATACGTGTTGACAGTTTAAAATTGCTAACAAAACTTAAAGGTTAGAATATTTGTATGTGGCTTGGATCAAAATTGCTGTTACAGCTCATGATTGTTCTCATTCTGATTCAGCACCCACTTTAGTGAAATCCTAGGATTTAAAGACATTTTCCATGGATTTTAGTGGTGTGTCAAACAGCTTTTCTCTTACTGGCTTGAAAATTGGGAAAGAGTTTGTCAGTTCCCTCTGGACACACAAAAGAAGTTGAAAGAGGGCAGTGGAAGGTGCTCAACCTCATCTCGTTTAGATCATAATGAAAAGAGGACAAAGCAGGAAACATGACGTGCAGTCACCATGCAGTTCAGAAACTACGCTGTCCTGTGGGGTGTGGGACATGGCAATATCTGAAGGTCAGATCATGTTAGATAGACAGGGAACTTCTGAAGTGCTTTGATCAGGAAATTGCCCAAAATGAAGAACCCTGTCTCTGTACAGACCCAATCTTAGGATGCCATGGTAGGAGGAAGCTTAAAGACTCTTCCTTACCTCCCTTTCTGTGGCAGCAGTAGAGCACTGTGCAGTGTTGCTGCCTGAGGGCCCACCTCAGACTGTAACCTCTGCTCTTTGGTGCTTTGGTGTGAGACAATGCAAGGTGGCTTACTTTGGCTCACCTGTATGCAGCCTCCGTCTGCCTTCTCCTCTTGTTAATGGAGTCTTCCCAGTAGATTCAGAGAGATGGGAACTGAACCTCATTTTGGTTATATTTCTGAGAAGGTTATTGAAAAAAAGTGGTATTATTTTTCAACAGTAATTAATATTTGACAGTTTCAGATATATTTCTAAATTGAATGGTATAGTTTTATTGGATTTTTTCTCCCATTAGAATTTTCTGTGCAGTTCATATTTGTGTCTTTAATAAACTCATAATAAAGAAATGTCTGAGTGTGAAATATGCTAGTTCCATGATTTTTTTGTGCTTGATTTAGTTTAGGGTGTCTGGGAAAAACAATGTTAAAATCCATTTCATAGCTTTCTTTTTGTACTGCATACAAGGGTGTGATTAATTATAGGTACTTTAACTATTAAACTCAGGCTTCAATAGCATGCAGCATTTTAATAGAAACCTTCCCAAACCAGATTAATTACATTGGACTTGAATTAGGTTTCTTAATTGAACTTCACCAAACAGGTATACATGGTCCCCATTACTGAGATACTGAATATATCAGTATAAGACTGAAACAGGTATTGCATCTCTATGAAAACTTGGAGGAAGAACAGTTGTATTATCTAGCCAACCTAATTAAAGGATTTTGCAGGGGGTTTTGTTAATGTGGATCAGATGATATGTACATATTTATTCTGATCTATTTTGGATTCCACATACTCAGGTATATGTTCATAGTAGCATATATGATGTTTGTACAATGAAAGATTATTTGTAACCACTGACTTAGCCAATTATTTACAGCTGTGCTTTAAAACTACAGGATGAATGTCACATTTGTTTTGCACAGTCTGTCAAAGTGGCATTTCCTGTATTAAATTTGGAGGCTTAAAAAACTAATGAAGATTCCTTTTGTTCAGTGGTTTCATATTCACGTTGAGACCCACTATTCTAATTGTATGTTACAAAACTATAATTACTTTGTGATATGGAAATAGGTCCTCTTTTTTTTTCTTTATTTTTGTCATTCATGATCTAATTGGCCAGATTTTTAAATAACACAATCCAGTGTAGGTTAAATGAAGTCAGAAAAAGTACTCAAATACATGCTATCTGAAAATTAGTTTCAGTTATTTTGTTGAAAAGTATTACATCTGAGATTATTTTTCAAACAAGTATCAGTAGTCCTCATTATATATATTTCCTAAATAGGAACTGGGGTTTTACTGTTACAGATGCTACCTGAATATGCAAGTACTTTGAATCAAGAGGTGTGGTGTAACTGAGCTGAGAGAAGACAACAGTTTTGATGGAGTTTGACACAGGTACCCAAGCTGCTGATCACTGTTCATGTTGGAAAGTTTGAAATTCTTCAGTTCTTTCATACTTCCGAAAGTAAAAAGTCTGTCCTCTCTGACCCCAAGAACAATTTGAAATGCCATATTTAATAAAAATCATCTAGTAAAGACTAACAAGCAAACATTTGTGGTTTTTAGCTCTGAGAAGCACAGGCTTCAATTTAATTCAGTTATCTTCATGCCAGGTAGTAGTGGGGCATTCCTGTGTAAAACAAAAGGCCCTGAAATAGCAGGGATTTGGCCTAGTGGAAAGTCAGTCTAGGATTTTGTGTCTATTTGGAAAGTTCATTTCTCCTGGGGCATTCATTCAATTGTATCACAATTGTATTAGAAGCTTCTGCTGAAAGAACTTGCTGAGACATCCTTTATTGACTTCATGGGTCAAGAAGCATAAAAATGAAGGATGCATTCAAGACTTTGCACTGACGGGTCATTTACCTCACTGATCTTGAAAGCACAAAGAAAGAAATTCATGGTCAGAGTACTGGTATCAGAGTTGCAAAAGTGACATTCTCTCCCCTTCCTTTAAATGGCATTATTTTTTATTTGTTTTTAGCATTTCTCCTCAAAATCAGAACATATATTTTTTCCTCTGCTTGAAGCAGATGAATTCTCTGTTCACAGCTTTGTTGATATTGACGTAATACACTGTGCAAATCAGAGACTTTTAAGTCCTGCCTACCACAGACATCTAGAAAATACAGGTAGCAGGTGTTCTAACCTTAATTTTCACTTGACATTTCAAGGGACATCACTTGAAAAAGCCATATGTCCTATGTGCAGTCCTCCAGAGAGTATAGACAGACAGACCTACTGCTAAAAAAACCCTCATTCTTTCTTCAACTTCTGTGTCAGGGGGGCCTGAATCAGTCCCCAAAATGCCTCTGTCTCTCCATGGTGGAGATCCTGGGTTATTACCTTGGACAACTCTTACACCTATCACTAAGAATCTAAGTGTTCCCAGCACCTGCAGGTTTTTTTGCTTTGAGCAATGTCTTGTGCTATCCTGTACTGGGATTTCTGCAACAGCAATAGAGGCAACACATCCAGCAATATAAATGACTCAGGTTTTGTTCCATGTAGTTTATCTCTGAAGATCAAATTCAAAGCCTGTTCAAGACATTAGCCTTCAAATTGTCAACAAACAAAAAACCCCAAACAAAACTCCTTCAGTCCTACAAGTTGTAACTTTTCCTTCGTGTGCACTAATAAATCATCTTTTCTGTCTAGTAGCACTCAGCTACCTGACAGCATCACTAGCGATGCTAATTTCCACAACAGGGTTCAGCAGTTCAACCTTACTGGGTTACTAGGAACTCTTTTGACTTGCTCTCTCTGGTCTCTTCCATCTGTATCCACTTTGAATAAATGCCCTCTAAATACCATGTTTTAAAGCATGTTACCTTACATTTACCAAACATGAGGTTTGTGCTCTGCCACGGCAGAGTTATACTAAATTTCCATAGTAATATCTGAGCGTGAATCTGTTGTAATTACAGGAATCTTCAAAGCTATTTTTTATTACCATGAATAATTGTTCAATTGGAAATATTCAATAGGTACTCCAAAGCATTTACATCAGCAGCAATATACAACTGATAAAACCAGAGCTGTATTATCACAAAGATCCTAAAAAATTTTGCTTACAAAATTGCAGCATTTAGTAAAATAATAAACACTAATATATGCTTATTATATTCTAAGTGTCTCCTTGCCTTATAAAATAAATGTCTTCACTGTTTTAGGCCTGTTATTGTTTGCCTTCTTTTGAGATAGATACGAAGAATGTTTGCTGATAGGATGGTGTCCAAGTGTGGATTCTAGAACGCACAAAGGGAAAATCTGCTCTTGAAACCACTCCAAAAGTTTTGCTCATCCAAGCAAAGTGTAATAAACCTTCACCTCAGCTGGAGGTCTCAGCATCAGAACAAACCACTGTTCCATAACAGCTTTCAGCATCAGAACAAACCACTGTTCAATAACAGCTTTCAAAGACATGTTGATATTTTGGATTTGAATCCACTGAAGAAAATTACAAACTACTGATGGGCAAACAGCTAACATGAAAGAATTCAAATTTGTTGAGTTTTAACTTGAACTGTATTCAGTAAAGACTGCATAAATCTTGGCTGACTTTGGACTAGGTTTAAACTGACTTTTAATGATGACCTTAATTTCAATGACAGATTAAAAGCAAGTAAAGTTATGGCTCTTTTTCATTTAAAGCTTATTGTGATTATAGGAGTTAGAATTGTTGAGTGAAGTTATAGGACTGGGTCATTTACCAAGACTGAATTTGCTTTAATTATTTATATTTTTCCCTGAGCTAGACTTAGTTACTCTCAACTGTTCTGACATGCAGAGATTCTGACAACCATGGGCAAAAAAGTCTCTGCTGGTGCAACACTATTAATACAGGTGTCCTAGGTGTAAAAAATAGCTTTTTATCACAGATACGGTATGTTGCATGAGACACAAGTCCGTAATGTGCTATTTATACATCATGAAATGCAAGACAGCATAGGGAAGGACCGAATTTGGCCCTTAGTTTAATCTTATTAGGTATTTTAATTTTTCTTGGTTTTCATTGCAAGGCGGATTTCTCCTTTATTACCAGTGGTACTTTGGAAACTTTTTTTTTTTTTCTGTACTTGTATTTCATAGTATTTATTTTTTTCTTCCAGTCAGATCTGCTTTTGTCTTATAGGGAAATAAAAGACCGGTCTGTTATCTCATGTTTCAGTTAAGTCTAACATGTATTTGCTTAGGGGTAAAAAAAGTTGAAGAAAAAAGGGAAATGTCAAAAATGAATAATAAATGGCTTATAAACAGAAGCAGATTTTCTCTAATATGTTACCGCTGATAAACTTGATAATGTTTCCCAAATGTGTTGCCTTGGTTCAGATCCAAATCTACTGGTCAGATTGTATGTGCTATTTTTAATTTTACTGCTTAAAAAACTTTACATCATCTTGTAGGAATTCCCTCCTACTGCATTGCTGTATCTAGTTATTTGTAGGTTGAAATTCATCTTAATATAGATTCATATAAAACATGTGTTACCACAGAGGCAGCAAAAAGACAGATCTGGGTGGGTAAAACAAGCTGGATTTGCAAGGAAACTCTTTTTTTCTTATTAATGAAATATGTTTTCCTTTGAGGTCACTTTGCTGTTTGATATTGTAGACTCCAAGGTCCTTCCATTCAGTAAACTTTCCTTGCCCTTTAAACAGTGAAATCAGAACGTCAGAGGTGAATACAAACAACTAGGGACAGGAGGACTGGCAATGTTTAGGATCTAGAACTTGTCAGTGAAACCAAGAGGTATTGCAAAGGAATTCAGCTCTTTGGAACACTTAAAAACAGAAATTGTCTCCTGTAGGTACTACTGCACTGACTTAGTGGAGTTACTCTACTCTAGATTGATAGTAGTGGAGATACTTTTAGAGAAAGAATCTGTGGAATCATTAAAATGGTGGGGGAAAAGAAAGGCTTTCAATGGCACATAATACTGGTACAAGAAAACAACCCTCATAATTGAAACCTTTGCAGTGTTACTTGCTGCTTGGTCTGTCAGCTAGTGTTTTTTCACTATTTCCCTATAGCAAGTAGTAGATGTGCTGCAAGTAATGTCCTTAAATAACTGAGTTTGTGCTTCAGTGCCCCAGCCTTAGCTAAGTGTTTGGAGTAGATTGGGCCTGATGAACTTCATCATAAGGTATTTGGTGAGCTGGCTTAGCACAGACTGTACTTACATGTAGGAGAAGTGACACAAGTGCCTGAGTTTAAAATTCAGGAATTAAAAGTAAGAGCCCAGTTAGAAAACGGGACATGTCAGACCATGTCAAAGCAGTATAGTTTCCTTAATACAGTGGAAGAAGTAGCAGGGGAGAAGCAGCAATTTTCCTCCATGCATTTCTAATACTACCCCACGGAGATTGCACAGATTGCCTATAAGTAGCTAAAGAAATATGGTCTAGATAAATCTGTTACAAGGTGAATAAAAGCCCTTCCGTGAACACAGACACTGTGCAACTGTATGGGGCCACAGCATGGGTGTGAGTTCCGAGTTTCTTGATGCCTGGCATGCTTCAGTAGCACCCCATACCCCAGTACCCAAGAAGGTCCACCTACAGCTCAGGTCTTTGCTGTGTCAGGTGTAACAATGCAGTTCTGAAGACAGAGAAAGAGTAAGGATATGGGTATAGCCAAACCATACCTGTCAACCCACTGCCCAGAAACTAGACCAGTTCAATTTATTAGTAGTGCTACAACATTTTTATGTAGGCACTTTGAATTGTAATCCAGGTAACTGTGGTTCAAGAAGACAGAGATGTTGAGTGGAGAAAAAAATATGGTTCATCAGTCAATTTGTTTGTATTCCATTATACCTTTTGTGTAGTTAGTCCTTTAAACAAACACCAGAACATATTCATATGCTTTAAGGAAAACATAGAATCATAGAATCATTGCCTCCCTGGGCAACCTATTCCAGTGTCTCACCACCCTAACAGGAAAAAATTTCCTCCATATATCCAATCTAAACTTCCCCTGTTTAAGTTTGAACCCATTACCCCTTGTCCTATCGCTACAGTCTCTAATGAAGAGTCCCTCCCCAGCATCCCTATAGGCCCCCTTTAGATACTGGAAGGCTGCTATGAGGTCTCCACGCAGCCTTCTCTTCTCCAGGCTGAACAGCCCTAACTTCCTCAGCCTGTCTTCATATGGGAGGTGCTCCAGTCCCATGATCAACCTCGTGGCCCTTCTCTGGACTTGTTCCAATAGTTCTATGTCCTTTTTATGTTGAGGACACCAGAACTGCACACAATACTCCAGGTGAGGTCTCACAAGAGCAGAGTAAAGGGTCAGGATCACCTCCTTCAACCTGCTGGTCATGCTCCTTTTGATGCAGCCCAGGATACGGCTGGCTTTCTGGGCTGCAAGCGCACACTGAAGCCGGCCCATGTTCATTTTCTTATCAACCAATACCCCCAAGTCCTTCTCCTTGGGCTTCTCTGAATCTCTTCTCTGCCCAACCTGTAGCTGTGCCTGGGATTGTTCGGACCCAGGTGTAGGACCTTGCACTTGGCATGGTTAAACTTCATGAGGTTGGCATCAGCCCACCTCACAAGCATGTCAAGGTCCCTCTGGATGGCATTCCTTCCCTCCAGCGTATCAGCTGAACCGCACAGCTTGGTGTCATTGGCAAACTTGCTGAGGGCGCACTCAATCCCACTGTCCATGTCAGCAACAAAGATGTTAAACAAGACCGGTCCCAACACCGATCCCTGAGGGACACCACTCGTTACTGGTCTGCAGCCGGACATTGAGCCATTGACCACAACTCTTTGTGTGCGGCCATCCAGCCAGTTCTTTATCCACCGAGTGGTCCATCCATCAAATTGATGTCTCTCCAATTTAGAGACAAGGATGTCATGTGGGACAGTGTCGAATGCTTTGCACAAGTCCAGGTAGATGACATTAACTGCTCTATCCGTGTCCATCAGTTCTGTAGCCCCATCATAGAAGGCCACCATTCCTTTTTATTAAATGGTATTATATAAAACTAGCCAGCTGGTGAAATGCAGAATCTGCCATGCAATCTAAAATATGAGGGATTTACATATCATCTCTCATCCCCTGCTGAAACACCATAATTGATTTCATATACAAGAATTTATCCTGGTTGAATTTTGTGAACATTAAGGCAAAATACTAACATTCTAACAATAATGTTTTTAAAGCTTCGATAGAAACTAGTGGGTAAGATATCCTGGCACTGTTTTTTTCACTGGGAAAGCCACGTTTTTGCCTTTGTTTGCCAGTTCTTATAGCAGGAATAATTATGCAAGGCTAGATCATTTAATCAGTGGGTTAACAGGGCTTGCATAAGAATACTGGAGTCAGAAATTGCATTTGTTTTTCTTCCTTTGACTGTAAGAGTGGTTTGCTAAAGCCATTTATTATAATTAATATAATCTGAGAAAGGTGAAGCGTAGCATAAGTGAATGTGGGCAAAATGTTACTCTCACTCACTTATGCCTGCTATATAATTATTATCAGCAGATAGTCAAAATAAGTAAGAAAAGAACAAAAGAAAAAATAGTTACTGTGATGGATATAATAACCATGGGTGCCAAGCAAGAACTGAAGTTTGTGAGTGGTTCTTTATGTCAGTTGTATAACTCCTTGATCTTACCTGCCAAAAGAAAAACCCTTCTCTCTTTTTAGCATAAGCTCTTCAGAACGATGTTTTGAAGCAAACTTAAACCAGTATTACACATTTTGTGCTTTCTTCTTTTGTTTTTTATATATACCTGTAGAGTAAAACCAGGGGGGTGTGATTTATGGCTGACATAGGCTAAATGCTGAGCCGTGGACTTCCCCACCCTGCGGTTCACTTTGCTGCCAGAAGCCGAGGGTCTCAGGATCTGTTCAGAGAAGGTCCTGGCCCCTAACTGGGCTGATGTTAACTGTGTTCCTGTAAAGTGCAGGCTGGTTTCAGAGAGAGATACTGTTCCTGTGCTGAGTCCGAACTCTGCTAAATCCTGAAAGAGGCCAAAGAAGGAAGCAGGACACAGCAGCAGTAAGAATAAAGAGATAAAAATAGGCTGTGTATTGGACTGGGGAGGGGGAAGCAGCAAAAACACAAAAAGGCCTCTGAGTGAGTTGGAAGAGGAAACAATAACAGCTTTATACAAACCACACTCCATGGAGAATGATGTGTGTGCAGCTCAGAAAAAGGGTTTCTTTCCTCACTCAGACGCCTATGTAAACATGGCTTAGGAGCCTGAGTCTCTTCTTTTGCAAATTGTTTATATTCTAGTGTAATTCCATTAGTTTAAATGACATCAGAAGGTAATTCTAGGGAAAAAAAAAAAAAAAAAAAAAAGCTTTCCTTTAATCTAAATGCTAGGAAAAGAAATTATCCCTCTCGTAAAAGCCTAAGAAAAGAAATCTCACATGTTAGCTTTGCATAATCTTGTTCCATTCATAGTGGGAAGGTACAAGAGCAATATAGGAAACCCTATAGGCCTTGTACCCTGTTGGAGTATGAAAAGCACAGTACATCTTTGTGGTGCCTGTCTGTGAAAACCAATTAATATGAAGCCGAGATATAAGAAAGAATGCTATCTAGGGAATGCAACTGAGGTCTCTGGTGAGGTGAGCCCTTCCATAAAGTTGCCACCTGAGTAAGGATTATTTGAAGACTGAGGAAGGACCTCAGTGTTGGGTTGAGCTGTGGCTGTGCAACATGAGAGACATATGCCTTCTACCCATGTTATGTATGTTGGGATTTACACTTGTGAGGACAGATTTTTTTTTTGTCTCCTGCCTTGTGTGAAAAGGCAGAAACCGGAGGCTGTAGGTGAAACAGTTGTAGGACACAAGGATTACTACAGATGTTATCTGTAGTAGGCGTTTGCAGCAGGCTGAGTATCGGTTCCCTGACTTGTAGAACAGCCATCTCTCTGGTTTGCCCTGATACATGACTGCTACTGCTGAACCCAGGACACTTAGTCATAACCAAACTGGAGCAGCAACCCAAAATTCACATAGGTAGGATAGAGGTACAGGATCAAGATGGTGCTCTCTAAGAGTCAGCATAGAAATAAGCTTGCAATTTTGCAATACACCTGCAATGGCCATTTATATTACTTAAGTACAGTACTTCACTCCTACCCTATTTAATCCTATTTTCAGTGAATTTCCCATTTGCCAAGATTATTTTGAATGCCATTTCTGGCCTTCAGTGTATTATTGGGTGCAATTGCATGGTCCCTTTACAATGTCTGTGGCTGAAAGGGCATCATCCCCACCTGCCCCTAGCTCTGTTCATGCATTTCCACCCTGTTCTTTGGTCTGAGCCACATGTCATATCACTTCACAGTCTACAGTATGCATTGAAAATTAATCCTTTGGGGTTTTTTGGTCACATTATTTTCAACTGCTATGTCAATGATTGTGTCTGAGGGAAAGAATAGCCTGGGGAAAATGGGACCATGTTTCACGAGCAAGCTGTACCCAAGGCTTTCTGTTGCATTCTCAGTCCTTCCCACATTAGTACTGTCTGTAAAGGTAGACTGTAAGTATGTTTTTCCTTTATGAGATTAATTGAAGTGAATTATTTTGGATTAACCTGGAGTTTTAGGTAGTGGATGTTTTTTTTTGTAGGGTTTGGGGTTTTTTTTCATTTTTATAGGTGTGTTTGTCTATGCAGCCATGCTCATGACAAGTTGATAGTCTGTAAGGTCTCTAATAGACAAATGAATTTATAATAAATACTTCCCCTTGAACATCCAGGTGTTAGACTAAAGAGGTAGTTCTTAAGATTTCACTCCTATGTGGAATTAATGCTCCTAATATGGACAAGTGCTGGGTGTAACATTTGATTGTCCATCGACAAGAGTTTCATAGAAGTAGAGATTTTAAATTAAGAAATTGTCTGAACCAAATGCAAGGAATTTATTCCATCCATCTTCAAGGATTCTGTGTCTAATTTTTTAGGAACAACTTCTTCCCATCATGTTAAAACATCTCCTGAGTTGACACAAATTAGAATATCTTTATTTAATGAGCAACTCTAATTTATCCAAGAAGATGATGTGGCCTTCCAATCACTGCATTCTGAGTCAAAATACTGGCAGTTTATACTTTGAACTGTGTTTAACTACATTGTCTATGTAGAAATACAGGCTCCTATTTTCAGCGTGGTAACACTTAAAAAAAAAAGAAGGAAAAAATAGTAGAAGACAGGAAAGATTTCAGTGTAAGCTGAGAACTGAAGGCAATTTTTGCCTAACAGTGAGGCCACAGCACCTACAGAACTGCCATCACTAGAAGCACTGATGACTGGGATCCCTGGCATCAGCAGGATCTTCTTCAGTGCCATGAAAAAAAAGCAATTTGCAGATATACAGAATCTGCAGTATGAGGTTTAATTGTACTAGTTTTGTGCTAAGTGTGGAAGATTTTAGGTGCATTAGTCTCTGAGGCCAAGTATTAGGTGCTGAAGTCTTGAGGTGTGCTTACATGCTCTCAGGTCTAGTCCTCAGAGTAAGAATGATAAAATAAGTGATGGGTAATCTGCACTGAATTCCCAAACAGAGTATCATTTCAGCATCTTTGTCAGGGCATACAACAAATTCAGATAGTTTTGTCATTCCCCCTGCTCAAGGCAGAGGGGTTGGATCTAGATAATCTTTAAGGTCCCAAACCATTTCATGATTTCATGATTACCATAAAAAAGAGCTGTAGGAGTGTAATAGTGCCACTGTTTTGAAGAGAGAGGATTTACCTCTCTCTGATGGAAGTTTTTACTCAATTCTAAAATTAAAAAAATTAGAGTAAACAAAAAAAAAAAACAAACACCCCAAAACATACCCCCCCCCCCAAAAAAAAAACAGCAACAAAAAAAGGCAGGAAATGGATAAGAAATATGTGCAACTTCACTACACGATGCAAGGCATTTACCTGAGGAGACCCTGGTTTTGGAGGGAAGAGAGCTGAGGTATGTGGGTGTGAGCCAAGCTATGATCTTTGTCAAGTGTTGTTTTCAAGCATAGGCATAACCTGAGGTCATCTGACATGTATTTTTCACTTCCTTAATACCCAGTCTGCAGATTAGGTTGAGGAAATGTGAGTTGCATTTACTACCTCTTCTCTTGCATCTGAGATCTGTGTGTGTGGTAAGGGCAGGATGGTTGTGGCTTTTTCTGCAAACACAATAGCCCACAGCTGGGTCTAAGATGAGGGTTAGTGACATGGCAGAGTTTGCCTCCATATGCAGCAGGCCCTCTTGCAATAATTAAGCAATGTATCTGGATGTGTCTGCATTAGTTTTATAATTTAGATCAGAGGAATGGAGTTTCTGAAGCAACTCTCTTGCCCATGTGGCGGAGCTGTCTTGGAGCATATGAAGCATCTCCTTTCCCCTGATACTAAACCAGGAGATGTGCTCCAGAAGTTCACTTCAGAGCTCTAGCTGCTAATGAGTTTTCAGTCCATCTCACCCGAACAGATCTGGCATTAAGTAAAACCTCCAACATACGTATACAAGGGACATCATGGCAGCTCTTCAGGTCCTCCATTCCTCTTGAGCCACACAACTTCTTAAATTTCACAGAATTGATAGGATGGGAAGGGATCTCGAGAGATCATCTGTTCCAAGGGTTTAACATAACCAAAGAATGATCAGTTAACATTTTTTGACTTCATGCTTTGGCTCTTTTTAGTGCAGACATTGAGTAGGAAAGGGCCAAATTTATTTTCATTTAATGCTAGTCAGAGCTTTAGTATACACTTCCTTATTGCACTGCTGTTTACCATAATCAGCAGAACACTGTTTACCATAATCAGCAGAACACTGCTGGTGGTAAAAGGTGCAGCATCTTCACTG
Organism: Pezoporus wallicus; assembly: GCF_028554395.1. Lineage (NCBI taxonomy): Eukaryota > Metazoa > Chordata > Aves > Psittaciformes > Psittacidae > Pezoporus > Pezoporus wallicus. The sequence goes on from NW_026642654.1 coordinate 2,394,713, forward strand.
ATTTCCTAGCAGTTATAAGAACATGTAACTTGCATCCATATTCACCTTAAGAAAATATTTGTATCAAGCTTACCAGAGCTGCAGCACCTCAAACAGGAACCAGCAAAAATAAGAGGCTCACTGAAAATGAAATTGAAAATTAAACCAAAATCTAGCAAAGTCCACCTTCCCTTCAAACAGCTGAACTCCTGCATGTGAACATCAGTTAGTAAAGCACACTGGTATACAACATCTTATTTCAAAAATAGTTGGAGAAAACTCACCTTCCCTTTTAAATCCCTATTGTTCCAGTGCTGCATAATAAAACATAATCCAGAAGTGCCCTAAAAATTGGAATTAATCGAAAATTTTTACCACTTCATTAAGAGATGCTCCACTGGAAGCAATTTCACCCAGATGAATGAGTTAGGATCCAGTATAAGATGATCATCTCAAGATGCCAAGAGTATTTGGAGAAAAGAAAGTTCTCTCTCTGCTTTTTCCTGTGTTCATTTTCTTGTTCCTAGCTATTGCTTGTAATAATTTCCAAGTGTGGGAGCCTGATAGGGTGAAACAATTGAAAGTTTTTTGCTGTCAGCAGCAACCTGAACTAATTCACTTTACCGGTATTATGCAGGATAATGTCTTGCAGAACTGTGAAGGCTTTCTTGGAAATATTTCTGACAAAACCTACTGGAAATTGGTTTCATCATAATATAAAGATGTTTTCCAAATTCTGTGCTGTGTATTCTCCATCAGAAATAATTAACAGAGAATTATAATCTCATTAGGCAATCTCAGTAATCCAAAATTAATATATGTGTATAGAAAACTGCTCATAGCAATGTTTTTCATTAGTGAGAACAGTAGGAAACAAGTTGAAGCCTCAACACATGGACAGGGACTATATATAGAAAGATTAGATACTGTAATTTATGGAAACATATTGTCAGGGCAATTTTAAATAAATATTATGACACAGCTAATTCTTGTCAATTCAAATAGGCAAACATTAATGGCACAATGTTATATAATACGGTAATGTTCCTTAGGAAAGGGATAAATGTTGCACAGTTCCCCTATGTGAATAGTTTCATTAAAATCATCAGAACGGTATGATTTTAATCATGTATGACTAATAATCAAAAATTTAATCAAATTTAATGAAAAAGCTTAAAAATAAAATTTAATCAAAAATCATGTATGACAAACCAAGCAGGTTCTTAATTGTAATGTAAGATTTAGACTCTGCCCAGCAGTGCCTCTGTGAGTCACGGTGAAGAGAGGTATTCCCAGGACTTCTGTTCAGCTGTATTCAGTCATCCAAGCCAAATTCTTTGCACTGAATCCAGCAGCTCTACACAAGTGGAGGTTCTGCCTGCTAGAAATGTGCAGATCACCTGTGATTTCAAAGCAAACCTTATGTGCTTGCAAACAGTTATGCTCCACCGCCCTACACCCTTGTTAAAGCTGGTCTCAGGAATGCAGAAATCACAGCGCAAGGAAGTGAGCAAGCTAAAGGGAGGTGTGGGAGGGAACCTGTAGGGAAACAGTTAAGGAACCTTGCCTGAGTCTCAAAACGATCTGTTAATCGCAGTAAATTACAAACTGCTTAAGCCATTTATCATTGAGATTAGAACCACTCTCACTTTCTGTAAAGTATCTCAGGAAAATTTTCATAAATACCACCAGTTTGTGTCTTAAACTGAGCAGAAAAGAGTATTTGCATCAACCAAATTCATCAAACAGCATGGTGGAAATTCCAGAAATAGTTTGGGAACAGGCACGAACCTTACTGGCAATCTGCTGTCATCTTTTGTAAGTTATAGAAATAGAAGAATTGGGTTTGGTCTTTTTTTGTTTGGTTTTGTTTTTTTTTTTTTTTTAGAGAAATTCATATGGCTTGCATCAAGATTGTTTGATGCAAAGGGTAACATTTGGTATGCGATGCCAACCAGACTTGAATTTTTTTAAGGTCTCTCTAACTTTGTATCAAATCCAAATTTTCATAATTTAAAATAGAAGCGTCACTGCCTAAAATGGCTATACTGCATTGCTTTTCAAATGACCTGTTTATGTGCTGACAAAATCTAAAGAAAATCTGTTCATCAGCAATAGAAGTGCTTCATGAAATTAGTCAGAACAAGTCTGTGTGTTTTGTGAGGTCAGGAAATTGACACTCTTAAGAAACAAAACAATCCAAAAGCTGACAATCAAGGTTACCATTGTACCTTTGAAAGCTGCAGCAGTTCACCTCAACAGTTCTGTCTTGTTGCTTTTCCAGTCCATCTTCCTGTCATTTATATTAATGCTTTCTCATTCATTTTATTATTCAGCTTATTGGCATGCATTCTTCATTGCTTACCTGAAGTCTGAATTTATAAACCTGTCAGCTGTGTAACACTGTAACTCAGAGGCCTCTGTATTAATCAGTTTTGCTGTGTTTTACTGAGGTATTGGATTTTGTGTATTGACTAGTAAGGTAGGGAATACACATCAATCAAAGTCTATCAGGAGCAAGCTCAGGCAGTTTTTTGTTGCTTCCCCAAGCTTCTTTTTGTCTCTGCATCATCATCTACAGGTGCAATGACTCCACCATATGTGCGCATTAAGTTTAGTCCTCTCTGTGATTTATCCTGGAAGCATACTCTCCTCCCCTAAATTAGCTATGCTAAGTAACTGCATTTGCAGAGAAAACACACCCTTATGCTGATGCTTGAAAAAGGCCATTGATGTGGTATGTCTACACCAGTTTTAATGGCAATGTAAGCATTCTAAATTTTGTACACATAACCCTTCATTAAATTAATCTCTTTTTAAAGATCACCCATTCTTCATCCAGTCCTTATCCCCCCCCCAAGCCCAATTAATGACATTATTATCTCTTTTATAATATTTGAACTTAATCCTTCATGATCCTTCTCATCTCTTTATCTGAAATAAAATAGAAAGTGAGTGAAAAAAAAAAATCTGTGTGAATCTGCAGGGAATTTCCTTCTTTCTGGTAAAAGATCTTTTGTTTTAGCTTACAAAGTAGCACCACCGTTGTGCTACCAGAAGTATTAAAGCTGCTTTTGTTTTTCCCCTATGTTATAAACGATAAGTTTGAATCACATATCCAAGAGGAGTTTAGATATTTCAGAGCATCTTGGAATTTAGATGATATTGAGGGGAGCGGTTGAATCATAGAGTTGAATGTTTGTATCACTGGAGAGCTAAACAAGCTCATGAAAAGGTATGTGATGAGCATTTCCTCATGTAGAAGCAACTAGACTAAAACCAAGTTGAATCGTTTATGTGGTTTTGGACAAGCGTCATAGGCACAGACCAAAATCATGCAAAGGCAAGCAAGACATGCGGAAGGCTGAATTCAGTGGTCCAGGAGGAATCCACTGCTCACGCTCTAGTTCCTGTGTAAGTGTCTCCCTGCAGGAGCCCCAAGGGATACACTCCATGGTCATGTCGGGTGGCAGTGACGATCATGAAGCACAGAGCACCTGAAGTGATGGAGGTCCGAGCATGGCAGCGAAGCGCGGCGGGGTAATGAACACGGACCGCTCGCAGCGCCACGCAGCGCCCCGTCGGTGTCCGTCTGTCCCCTCCATAAGCGCGTCCCCCGGCTTGGGCCGTAGGTGGTGCTGCAACACCGGCGGCCGCGATCGCGCAGCGGCGCCGAGCAGGCCAGCGCGCACCCCCCGGCCCCGTCGCGGACAGCGGGTTGAGGGCGCAGCGGCCCTGGGGAGAGGGGGTTCAGGGCCGGCTGGGGCCGAGGGGTGGGATAATGACCGCAGTGTGCCGGGCCTTAAACCGCGCAGTGTTGCGGAGGACGCGGGGAAGTCGTGCCGGTTTCTGCTCATCCATCACCTGTCAGGGCTCAGCTCCAGCGGCCCCGAGATGAAAGAGCTCAGCTTTGTCTATTGTCTCTCTCGCCGGTCAGTCTGGAACCGCTCCCGCGCCGGAGCCTTGATGTTAATCCCAGTGAACTGGGGGGCTGTCAAGCCAACGCGCCGGCAATTCAGTAAGAAATCATTTTGGGGCAGCGCTTCACTGAGTTATCTTCCCTATCGTGTCGCTCCATCCCTTTGCAAGCCGCCCTAATCTTTTTCCCATCAGGAACAGGGCTCTGGGGACTCACTCACATGCGCCCACAGCCCCCACCTCCTGTGGGGTAGGTGAAATTATGGGCTGTGAAAAGCTGCATATGGCTTCCTGCAAGGTTAGGAGGGGGCAGCTTTTAACTCTCTACACCTACAGCAAATGGTCCCTTTCTTAGCAGGAATAGCTGAGAAATGAATGTCATGGCCTTACTACATGACCCATGTAGTTTCCCTCTTTATGTTTATTTCCCTCTTTACATTTATTACTTTTACTAAACACTCTTATCATGCTTATTTAAGAAAAGAAAAACCCACTCTGCCTCGCAGCATCTTTTTCTCCTAGGGCTTGCAATTTCCCTCCTTACCTGATGTTTAAGAGCTCGGTAACTTTATCTTGGGAATCTTAATTAAAGAATAGAAATAATCTCTCAAACTTTGGTGAATCAAAGCTCAGTGTTATGGAGAAGCTGTAGTTGCATAAATGCTAACCTGTGTCTTGGTAACCAGTTCAGGGCTTTTTCTTGCTTCTTAACTTCTCAGCAGATGAAGATTTTTACCATTAGCTACATTACAGATACATACCAATGTACTAGCTTTTTCTTACCTGTCAAGCAGATGATAAAATTGAAAATGATCTATTATGCATGTACTACTGAAGCATCAGGACCTGTGTCTGAACACTGAAGTTCAGTTAGCTCTTGAGTCTGCTGGAGGCATCTTTGATTCTGCAAGAGCATCTTCTCCCAGCTGCGATTTGTACATAGGCAACCTGTTTAAGAAGCACCAAGAGTGGTGACAAGTGGTGTCCCCCAGCTGTCTGTACTGGGACCACTGCTGTTTAGCATCTTGATTGATGACATAGACAGATTGAGTGCATCCTCAGCAAGTTTTCAGATGACACCAAGCTGAGTGGTGAATTTGACACACCTGAGGAACAGGATGTCATCCAGAGGGAAATGGACAAGCTTGAGAAGAGGGCCCATTTGAACCTCATGAGGTTCAACAAGGCTAAGTGCAAGGTCCTACAGCTTGTTCAGGGCAGCCCCCAGTATCAGTGCAGACTGGGGGATGAAGGGTTTGAGAGCAGCCGTGCAGAAGAGAACTTGGGGATGCTGGTGGATGACAATCTGAATATGAGCTGGCAGTATGCACTCACAGGACAGAAAGCCAATTGCATCCTGGTCTGCATCAAAAGGAGCACAGCCAGGAGGTTGAGGGAAGTGATTTTGCCCCTCTACTCTGGTCTCAGGAGACCCCACCTGTGGTGCTGCATTCAGCTCTGGGACCCCCCAATATAAGAAGGACATGGACCTATTTGAATGAGTCCAGAGGAGGCTAGAAAGATGATCAAGGGGCTGGAACACCTCTCCTATGAAGACAGGCTGAGAGAGTTGGGCTTGTTCAGCCTGGAGGAGAAAAGGCTCCAGGGAGACCTTATTGAGGCCTTTCAAAACTTAAAGGGGCCTTGTAAGAAAGATGGGGACAGACCTTTTAGTAGGGCATGTAGTGATAGGACGAGGGGTAATGGTTTTAAACTAAAGGAGGGAAAATTCAGATCTGAAACAAGGAAGAGTTTTTACACAATGAAGGTAGTAAAACAGTGAAACGCTTGTCAGGCGTGACCATTGCACAGCAATTGCAGGGCTCTTGTATGCTCCAAGAAACACACATGAACAGGGGACAGAAAGTGAGGCTGAAAAAAAGGTCCTTTGGTATAAGCATGTACAAAAAGCAAACGCTATTTGCAAAAATCATGCCTTCATGTAAGGTCTTGAGCTATCTTAAATGGAAGGGCAGAAAGTCCTCAGAGGACTAAGAGTTCTGGAAATAAAATCATGTTTTCAATGGATATTACTCCTGCATGTCATCAATACATTATGGTAACAGGACTGCAATTCAAATGGTATGAAAAGAAGCAAATGTTTTTTTTTCGCATTAGCATCAGCCTCGCAATATTATTTCTTCACCAGTAAAAACTGAGTGGTCCTGTCTTGCTTAGTGAGCGCCTGTTGCAATAACAATGGTGAAGGAGTTCTTGCTTAGTGATTCTTTGGATTGATTTTTTTTGTCGTTGTTCTGAAAATCTTCTATCTTTGCCAAACTCTACTCTTTATGGAGCTTTTCCAGTGACTTTGGTTGGTACAAAATTCACTTAATGACATACTTTTTGAAATCCCACCTTAGAATGTCCATTTAGAAGCCATTGGAAAATGCATATTTTAACGGGAAAACATCATCAAGGTTGACAGAATGCTACTGGTGCATATTCATGTATAATAAAGGAATATGATTTTTTTTTCTTTTACCTCAGGTTTTACAGAAGTAGGGAAGAATGGTCTTGCAAAGAGATTTCTACACTGCAATCTAAGTGTAGACTAACACTACCAAGTAACCTTTTGGGATTAGTGCACAGGAGGTCTAGATGTGCAGTCATCACAGACACACATGCACCACATGGTTGTATTTGCATGCTGCTAGCTTGAATTAAGCTCAAGATGAGATTTTATCTCTCTTGGGTGCAGAATAAGAATACTTAATTCCCTTAGAATATTGAGGACGAATTGATTAAATCAGCCCTACCATATTAAAATAGGAACAAATATAAACAACTGCAAGCCATGTTGAAGTGCCACACTTGAAGAATGTATTTCAGAAAAGGAATTTTGCAAGCAACAGTTCAGCATGTCTCACTCTGCAACACCTGATGGCCCATAGAAACCTCTCCTGACCTAGCCTTTGTGTTCATAAACTTTTGATGATCACTATAGCATAGCATATTTACTTGACTTCCTTGGCAATATCATATTAAGAGTGTTCAGTGGCTTCTGCCCCAAGATGGTCTAAAATACCAACTGCCTACTAGTGTTCTTAGTGCCTTGCCATCGACTGGTATTATCTAAAAGAAAAACACTTCTTGTGGATGTGCATTTTCTGCAGCAGCGAAATAAAAACCCAACAGCAACAAAAAAATCCCCAAACCCACAAACAGACAAAAAAAAAAAAAACAAAACCCAAACACCTCCATAATCCAGAAAGGCCACTTTTCTCAGTAACACACAAGGCTTGTTTGTGTGCATAAGCTTAAAAATGTATTATTTACAAGATAAGCTGTGCTGTATACAGGCTAGGAGAAGATCAGATTGAGACATCTTACTGAGATGCATCTGCACTGGTCTGCAATCCATCTCTTCATCCTCTGATATAGAGTATGGTAGCCATGCAAATTTGTTCTGGTGAAAAACAAGGTCTTTTGGGTGAGGTGCAAACTCTTAGGGTGGAAGGAGGGTTTAGGAGCAGAGCCACTGTACAGGCAGAGTCAAAGTAGTGCTCAGGGTATCACTGCAGTTTTTCTCCTGACAGTTGAAAGACGTCTTTTCTGAATCAGGAGATACTTGCTAGTACTTTTTCTACCATAGTGACATTTGACATGGCATTTCAGAAGTGCATGAGCAACTTTGATGAACCTGACTACTGATTTCTCTCTATCCCCTGTGACCATAGATTCGTAACTTACCATATGTCAGCTGAGTGGCGGCAGCTGGCTCTGTGTGTGTGCTTTTAGTTTGTAGCAAATGTAGTTAAACTGAGTCACACCAGACCTCAGTGAAAAGGTAATACTTCTATGTTATCCTTGGCAGTACCAGTGGGCTACCATTAAGTATGCAGGAGCTCTGTGGTTCAGCTGATGCATAGTCACTCATTAATATTCAATAACTTGATCATGTGGCAGAGCCCTCAGTTTTCTTTAGATCCTTTTAAAACATTTTTGTCAGGGATTGTGCCTTGCAGGGTACCTTCCACCTTGGAAAGGTGTGATTTTCCCAGGAGTTTAAGCCTGCCGTAGCTGGGGGATATTCTGTCCTTGATACTGTTGTGAATCTACGTAAGAAAAAACCTCAGACCCCACCATGGCCTCTGGCTGGTACAGTAAATCTGTAAAAATCATTCCTGCTGAGAGGTGTGGATCCACACAGACCTATGCAGAATGTAAATCACATAGCCCTGAGAAAACTGCCTGGGCTACACAGGAGAGAAACTGTAGCATGCACAGAATACGTAAGAAGGATATGTGCAAAAGCAGACTCTTCCCCCACCGGTGGTTTGTGAGAGTTAACATTTGGTTTGTGAGAGATTCAACCACTACCTTCCCCCCCCCAGACTTGTGATGCCTGGAGGGGAAGTTGCAAGCTGCTCCTTGCAGGATGAAAGAACAACAGAGCTGGGTGGCCCAGGCAAAAATAAGTTTTACCAAGCAAATTTTAAAACCTAGGCATTTAAACCCAGGGTGTTGTACCCTTTCTGTCAGCTAAAGTGGCTTTTTATGGATATCAGCTCATGGGGCTTGACTGAAGGTATTCCAGGAATGTCAGATAGGTCAGCTGGGTGCTGAACTGACATGTCCTAAAGGAGGTGAGACACAATCCAAGAGCAATACCAATATCAAAACATGTGTTAGAGTGTGTCAGGACAGAAAATGATCAATACCTACTACTTCTAATAGTCCTCAGTTCTGCACAGCAGCACTGAGCAGTCCGTGAGGTGTTTTACTGATGACACTATGTGCTGTGAGTCCAATTCCATGGATAAAGATTTTCAGGTTTGCTTTATGGCCTTTCCAATAAGGAGTAATTTTTTTTTCAATAAGAGATGAATTATTGGCAATCCTTTTAAATTATAACAAATGCCTGAAATAAACCTTAGCTAATTTGGCTTTAATAGGAAGGTAATTACAAAGCCAGTGCATACTTATTGATTACTACAATTGCATTTACTGGACTTCATCATCTACCTACTGTTACATGCACAGTCTGTGAAATCTTTCAATTCATATTTTTTAAAGTCTTAGAGGGAGATCTGTATCTTATTAAGGTTAAAGTCATTGCTGCATACAGGAATCTATTTTCAGTTGTTTAATTTTTTTCCTATTTTCTGGGCTGTTATTTTTAAGTCAAGCATTCACGTAGAATTCTGTGCATGTGCATGGAAAATTTTGTCGAAAATTCCTCACCCGTTTCAGAAAACTGATACGTCAGTTTTAAGAAAAGTATATGATTTTGTTGATGTTACAGAGGTGATTTACTTTAAGTAATCTAATTACCCACATACTATAAGGCTTTAAATTTGGCAGGGGGACTGTATGCCTTTTACAGCACCTCAGTCCTCATCGTCCCACAGCAGCACGGCATGTCACCCCATTCTTTATGTAAAGTAATTCCTTCTTCTTATTTCATTGTCTGCACTTTTACAGACCCACCAGTTCTCAGGCCAAGTTTCTTTTTTGTGTCCGAGCAGGAGGTTTGGCCAGAGACCTCCCAGAGCCCCCTCCCAGGCAGCTGGTTTGACCTCTGATTCCCCCTTGAGCCTCACTACTCTTCACATCCTGCTCACATTTTCCTTCCAGTCTCCTGCCACAAGTGTTTTTAACTTTCCACAGAAAGCCAGTGTCAAGTTCAAACTCTCATTTCGTATTTCTGAAGCTTTTCTGTTCCTGAGCTTTATTGTGAATTCCTTTTCCCTACACTGTTTTTTGCTTTTCCTGGGATCTTTCTCCTCTTCTGAAGCACATTTATCAGTATCTGAATGCTTCTAAATTCCTGTAGTAGCCCACTAAAAAGCCAGCTTTTTCCCTACAGGGGACCGAAAAAGATTACAGATCTTGGAGAAGCTCCTTGCAACTTCACCCACACACCTGCACAAGGGTGAGGCTGTTTTCTTCCTCCAGGCTCACTCTTCATGACCTCATTCAAAATCATGACTCAGATAAAACTCCCCTTGAAATCAATGGCTGTATGGACTAATGAAGAACTTCTGGACTGGAACCAAACATCTTGTTGGAAGCCTAATTAGGGATGATTATAAGTTGATTGTCTACAGTAAATAAAATAGGCCTTCTTGATTTTCTTTCCTGCACTTCTTGAGAAGTTGAGTGACTGCAGGAAAAATGTCTGTGTTGATATTATTTTGTGCATGGCTGCTTTGTGAGTGTTCAACACTGGACAAATCTTCTTGCTAAATGAAACAGATTTAACACCCCCCCCCCCCCCAAAACAAAGAAAAAAAATCCAAACAAAACAAAACCAAACCAAAACAGAGCAAAAAATGAAACAAAACCAAACCAAAATAACAAAAAAAAAGAAAAACCAAACCCTCCAAAACCGAAGCATGTACCAAAATTCACAACATTCTTTCAGTGAATGTGCCTGGGCTCATTTCCCAGGTGACAGGGTAGAAACACCCTTATTTTACCCAGCTGTAAGTTAAAAGTTCTTTTGAGAGGAGTGGTAGAAAAATCATTATAAGACCCTTCATGAGATTGTGGTTCTGGTCATATGCTCCATTTACATTACTTTTTCAGTTCTTTGAACTGTATAACAGGCTGTTGGCTTTAACTTCCCAATGGGATCTGACCAAATAACACTGAAAATCTAGGGGGAATTTTGATGAGATTTAAACAGTTTATGGATATTGTGCTTTTTGTTAGATTCTTGCAATAAAATTTAATTGTGAATTCAAAAATGTCAACATAAACAGCTATATGTAAAGAATTCAGTAGTAAGTGTGAACAGTTTGGTATAGTTCCTATGAGCACAGGAATTTATTTAGCTCTGTGATTATCGTTCAAGAAAACTGGTTTTCCTCAGGAGCAACAAATTAAGCTAGTTTGTACTTAGGCTGATGTTGTAAAGACCTTACTGCTGATATTGATAGTGCCAAGCAAGCTATCTTGAGTATTTCCACTGCAATCTGAAGTATGCAGATTGTGTGACAATTTTCAACGGACAATGTCAAAATGCTAAAAGTTGTCATTTATAACTTTATTTTCTCTCTCCATGACCTGTGGAATTTGACTCATGCTGACTTTCACAGACAGCAGCTTTCCAAAACTAAGCACAGAATAGTAGTTTATTGTGCAATGTGTTTCAGATGTGGTAATCTTCCTCTGATTCCATTTCTTTCCTTGACCAAGTGGGGGTGTTCTTGGCATAACATTTCTCAAGCATAAGATCCATAAATATATAGCAACTCTCTGCTGACATCTGGGAAGAGCTAGTTTTAGTCTATGTTCCAGCTCTGCCAGCAAACAGATGGGATCAACATTTTGACTGGATCATAGAAAAGGACTTATTCTGAGACTCCTACTACAACAAAATCCACAGTAATGCATCTGGGCCAGTGGTTCTGAAGCCATGCATTATAATTAATATATATTTATTATAATTACAGTGATTAAATCTCTAGTGGGGGGGAAGATTTGAGGAAAAAAGAAGTTTGAGGGTTTGGAGCTTTGTTAAAATTATAGAACAAAATAAGAATTCTGCAAATAGTATCATGTAGTCTATAAGAAGTTAGCCTTTCTTCTGAATGCAGTTTATCCTGTCTCTGTGACCTATGGAACTGTATTAATCTTAATGTTTTATATTTTAGTACCTTTATACCTAAAAAGAGAAAGTACTAGTTTACAATGAAACTGTTAGGCAACAAAGAATTTTACAGGATAAAAAATGGTACAGGATTTCAAGTCACACAGAAAGGCTGTGACTAAACCAGGAAATTAAGCCAGGGTAGTGCTTCCCTATTTGATTGTCACTCTTAAAGTTTACTAAAAATAAGAGTTAAGTAAGTAGCTCAGAGAACTGGTCCACTTGTTCCAGTGCCAAGAAAAACTGTCAAGAAAATTCATTCAAATTTTGCAGACCTCTACATTAGAGCTGTGGGCTTTCTCTTGAAGGTGACTTCTGCTTCCAAAAAAAAAAGAAAGTGCTGCCACCTGAAATAGCTGCTCCCTGGTCACACAAGTGGGATACCCAACAACCAACAGTCATCACCATCATCATCATAAAAAGTGACCATTCGTCAACTTAACGGGTATCAGTCCATGAACATGTGATGTGAAATTAATGAAGAAGATAACAGTATGGATGGAAGGGTTTGCTATTTTCCTCTTACAAACAGGAGTTGTAGCTAAAGCCTCTACTGACCCTCGTTAAGCTGAAAGGCATGTGTATTCAAGAACACTTCTGTACTCACTGTCATCTTAGTATACATCACCACCTTAACAAAAGGCATGTTTCAGCTTTTATTACTTAAATCACAAGCCCCAGGAGATAATATCATAGGTCCATATACATACATTTGCAGCCTATGATACTCCCTGCAGTGTGAGCAATATGAGATTACAGTCCATTTGTGCATATGCAGGACTCTGTACACATAGGTCTGCCACCATGTCCATCTACATCCCAACAATTCTGAATCACTTAACTAAGTTCAACCCAGTGTAGTGGCTTTGCAGGAAAAGGTAGATGGCTAAGCAGGAAAGAGAGAAGTCATTAGTGGTCTCATCAAGTCAGACCTTCTCTGATCACAAGGCTGCAGTGTGCTCTCCACCCACTGGAGAATTCACACAGAAGACAACTACTATGGCTGCCCCAACCACAGGAAAAGTTTTAATTGGTACTCACACCAGAGAATCCAACCACAAGACACAAAACCATAAAACCTCCAAGCTTCATTAGCTCTGCTGCAGATGGAGATGCTTATCTCTCAAGGAACCACTCTTTACTTTATTTGTGGCAATTTCACCAGACTTTTCATCTTCCATTTCATTTGAGCTAGTCTCTCTCCATCACAGCTGGCCTGCTGAGCTCTGAGAAGCAGATGTATGAGGTCCCTGACTGCTGCTTGGCAAACTCAGCTTGTTCCGTTTCAGTCCTAGTGCTGTGCTGTGCAATTCCTCCACATCCACTCCCTTTTCAATGTCAGAGTGCTTTGGGCTATCGCAAAGCAGCTGTAGATCAGTGAGTGTTTCACAGACAGCCTTCCTATATTTCTATGGGGAAAAAATATGACTGCAACTCCTTTATTTGTCATCTTTTTCCCAAAGAGACCACCTCCAGTTTCCTAGAGTTGGATAATGGAGCCAGCAAGTTGGTTTTGAAACAAATGCATTTAATCCCTAAACAAACTCCAGTTGTCTGAATAAGATTGGTACAGCTTCCTTTTATTAGTAAAATATCTTTCCTATCTCTGTAAACCCCAGATTTTTCCTGTCTTTGTGAGTTGCCCAGAGGATCACCCTCTATGGGGAAAGACAGACATCTCTGAAGAGAAACATTCATGCCAGCTATTTTTTAAGATAGCTTATAGGCACCTTTTGGCAGTGCCTGTACATTTTACTGATACAGAAGTGGTCTAGATAAATAGATTAGATTAGATATCTAAACTTGGTCATGGTTGAAAATGTGTTACAAAATCTTATTCAAAATATACAGATTATAGCCTCTCATGACCATAGCATGAAGCAGAGCACAATATCCAATTGAGAAAGGAGATTAGGAAGTTAAGTGATTTTTTTTATAATAGCCCAATCCTCATTTGAAATAAACTGACATCAGCAGCTACCAAAATCAGTAAGATTATGTTAACAAAACAACAGCTAATGATGTGTATTTAAAATAACATTATTTCGTTTTCACTAAATAGAAAATGCTTGTGAGGCAGTTGTGCTTTTGAGAAGAGCCAAGCAAGTTGCTATGCTTTCTCTAAGCCCATCGCTTCTGCCAGTAGGGGAAGAAATAATGACATACATGTCTTAGCATACTAGAGAGGAAAAAAAAATTCTAAAAAGATAATCTCTTTTTTGCTGGTTAAGGGCTGTTCTAACACCAACTCAAATGGGCAAGATGCCAGTAAAGTCATCCCCTTTCCACCCCAGATGAGAATTTCGCATCCTTTTTGCTGAGAGTGCGCAGCAAGATATACTCCCACACGATGACCATGGGCTCACAGACATGTTAGCTAGCCTTTCACATTTAATTTGTATTGCTCTTTACCTGTAGAAGAAGGCAAACCTTTAAGCTGTCAGCCTTTGTCCAAAACGTACTTCAACTTGTAGGTTCTTAAAATCCTCCAAATGCTCAGGCACTTTACATAAATTACAAGGAAATGGAAACACAAATGTTAATGTTGTTTCAAAGTTATATGTTACCCTTATAAGATCTGATCAATCCTTTACATCTCTATTTATGATAAAATCTATTTTATATTAACATATTCCCTGCGCATGGCAAAGGGGCTGGAACTAGGTGATCTTAAGGTCCTTTCCAACCCTAAATATTCTATGATTCTGTATAAGGCTTTTTGATTCAGATTACTTTCCTAGTTACTATAAAAATCATGGACCTCTTTATGCAGCTTTAGTATAAAATTCTGAAGTACATTAAAAGTACATGACAGTACCACTCTAGATTTTGAGGCAGAACATAGAGGAAAAGCTGTAACATACTGAGGTTGCAGGGAAATTTCAGAACACTCCCTGTTCCCAAACAAGTTTGGCTGCAAATTAATATCTTTTTGCTTTTGAAAATATGGCTGGGGATATGCAAAGGCCTCAGTCACATTTTTATATATCACCCAACGGCAACAGTATGGAGAGCTTTTAATACAGTTAGGGAAAGTGTCATCAGACTCTTTTGAAAGATTTCTCTTCTAGGTATAGTTCCAGAAGTCCTTGTTTTAATTTATAGATCTGACAGGATTGTTGAATATAGTGAAATATATTCCACTGTGTGTGATGCATGCTCTTCTTTCATAAAATACACCAGATGGAAAGATGGAACCATGGGAGCCCACCAGGAATCCTTCATGAGCTATCCAGAGAGATACCTATTATCTTTAATTTTCTGAAAATCTAATAATAACAGAAATTCTCCTTTTCACATCTTTATGTGAATGTCAAGAAGAAAAGCACCTCTACTGACAGATAAACAGTAGTATTTTTTTACCTCCAGTAACTACTTGCGTACCTCCCAAAATCACGTGCACAGTCTTGTCAAAATGCCAGGCGTTCTGTTCTGTTGCATTGCAGCGCTGGCCAAAAGCCAAGGAATCAGCAGTTCTGGTTTCCATGAGGAAAACATTCTTCCCAGTGTTCAGATGTGATGGGATTTTAATGTGAACCAAGGATGTTTTTTAGGTCAGCGAGTCTTTTCTAGGTGGCAAAAGGAAGCGTTATGAAGAGGAAGGCCCTAAAACCTGGCATTCAGGTTGATTTTTGAGGTAACGCTAGCCACGCCCTTGGCATCTTGCCCCTCACTGCATGCAGGGAAAGTGTGTTCAGTTAATGATATCCATAACTGAGGACTTCACAGAGCTGTGACAAATGCAGCTGATTGATTGATTGCTTTTCTCAGGCTTTGCTTCCTCTATTTTTCAAGTGGAGACCAGCTGCTGGAAAATGGTATATCAACTCTTGCTGTAAGCCACAGCTCCCAGTACCAAGGTGCTACTTCAGCCTTTTCTGAGAACATCAGTTCCCCCAGACTGAAACCATGGACACTGTACAGGGACATTTGATTCATTTTCCTTTTGTATTTTAAGCAGTATCTATTAACATCCAAATTATTCTCTGCTTCCTGCAGTGTTCCCTAAGATAAGAGTGGTTCAGAAATGTACGTTTGTGGTAATTAAACTGTCTTGAAAGTTGCAATGTCAGGAAATATACAGTTCTCCATTCTTTTCCCCTCTTCTCTTTTTGTTCCCCTCTTGCCAGCTACTTGTCTATTTATAGAAAGGCACCTCACCATTCTCTTCAGCGGCAGTGGTGTGCAGAAGCAGATATTTTGAGGAAGTCCATTTGCTGGACAAAACATCCATTACCTTTATCACCAGTAAAGACCAAAAAAGAATTAATTACAACACTTTACTTTGGAATGACTAATTGAGTTGTGAAATATACTGACATGCTGAAGTCACTGTGGTAGGCTAAATACTGGCACTCATAGAAAGCAGGAAATGTAGATAAGATGCTGATTCACATAATTTAAAACTAGAATACATTTTCAGTTTGTGTTGATGCTCTGAGCTTGTCTAATTTCTAGCAAGTCTTATTAATCAAGGATCAGGGAATTAGCTCAGAAGAAAGAACAGCAGAAGATTTGTACCTGCTTGGTTCAACTATGAAATCAACTCTGTGTGCTAAATACACTGCACCCCCATCCTACAGTCAGAGATCAGCTGTCAACTCCTTATTCAATCTTAGAACCACTTAAATTAGTCATTTGATGGGCTTTAGTGGTGCGTCTATCATAGGTACTCTATCATCCTCCTCCACTTGTGCTAGCACCTTCAAATCCTGCAGGTTATGGCAAAGAACATGAGCAAGAGTGTTGCTGGGTGGCCTCACCGCAGGTGTGCTCCAAGTCCTCGTCCTGCAGCTGTTCAACTGTGTCGTGTAATGCTGTACTTTGAATATCTCCACTGACCATCCCCAGGGACTGGAGCTTCATCATCTGTGCTGTTAAATTCTTAGGAAGATCCTTGGCAGATCTTTAGCTGAGGTTAACCTCTCTATCTCAAATGCTTCAGAAATGGTTCAGAAGCTATCACGAGGTGAATGTCCTCCACTTGGGCATTTGCACTGAGAGCAATGTTCTTGATGCAGGTTTTACTGTGTCATTTGATCTCACTGACAAAGAACAATATGCCCTACATTTCATTTACTAGTGCAAGACATTGTTTCCATGTTGCAACAAATAATTGTTCAGCATAAAATATAGGAATTAAGAAAGTCTAGCCCAAGAAATTGAAATGTTATATATATGCTGCAAAAATAATCAAATAACCTGATATTACTATGCAGTTAATTCAGATATAAAAATCTGCACATAGATATAATTAGTATTCTTACTTAGCAACAACCATGTGGTTCATTACTGAAGGAGACTTACAAGTGCTCAGGGGATCCTCTTTTCCGCATTCTCCCTGAGCTCCAGGAAAGAAGAAGTGGTTACCTTCCTGCCCTGGTGGAATCCACCCTACAGACACATCCAAATCAAAATTTAGCTTTTATTTCTAGGGCTTTTTGAAAAGCTTCTGAAGATGAAAGTACTTTGGTCTTTGCAATGTCCTTAGAGCCTGATCCAAGCACTTTGAGAGGAAAGAGAATTGCTGAGTTTGCTCCAGAAGGTAAAATCTCAATGCCATTGAAATAAATGCAACTGTCCCCTTGATCCATTAAGTTAAGATTTCAGAACATAATACTGGAGAAATCTACCTCCCTATCTCTCAGCTTTAACCCTTTGAAGTAACAAGAGTTCAGCAACATGCTTCATGGGTAATGTACTCAATGGTTTTTTCCCACAGAGAAAATGAAAGCACATTCTACAGGTACACTTAATTGAAATTGGTTGCTAATTGTTTTTTTAATATATTTTATTTAAATTCTTAAGGGGCTGGCCTTGTTTACAAAATGGAATAAACTATTAGAGTTTCTGGAATCTTCCCCCTAAATTCACCTTGATGTCATCCTGAGGAATCAGGTTTTTTTACAAGGAAGTTCTCAAAGTAGGTACAAGGATAAGTACGCATTCTTCAGTCATGTCACACACACAAAAGTGACATGCATTCCAATCTCATTTCCAAGGGTTTACACCACATATTTTCAGTTCATATCTTATGCAAATAAAAATTGCACTTCCAACTGAAATTTTATCTGGCCGTGTCCACATTCTGTAGTAAAAGTTAGCTTGCTACTGTAAAGTCAAACACTAAAGCCTGAGGATGGTGCTGAAGAAATGCTAACACAGACCCTCACTTTTCCCTTATTTTAATGAAGTAGAGGATGAGCTTCTGGGATGAACTTAGTTTTGTACAAAACCCCATGAATATAGATTTACTGTGGGAAAAGGAGTCTGGACAATGAACTGGAATGAGATGGCCAGGAATTCAAACTGTAATTCCTGCAAACTCCTTTGGCAGAACCTAGTTATAAGTCTATCACAAGACAAGAATGATATTTGCCACAGGAAAGTCAGTTTGTTTGTGTTCTCTTCCTGTACATCTTTATGCTAACATCAATTTGCAGCACTTCCATTTCCTGAAAAAATACCTTCAGTAATCTCATCTGGGAATTATACCCATGTTGCTGTCAATATAGTTTATATTTTCCATAAGTGATGGCAAATGTGCAGTGTGCAGAGACCCCAGCAACTGCTTAGAGCCTTGACAACTGCAAAACAAAGATATTCTGTGCTGGCCTAAGCTTGCGAGAATGAGGGAAGTGTAGGAGCCAACTGCATACTTTGGGAGTTTTCCAACTCTGGCAGGAAAACCTTTCTTTTTTCTTTTTTGGTAACAAATGGCGCTAATGAGAACAATGAATTTCAATAATTAGCTTAAGAGGCTTAAACAAACAACCTGACTAGAATAATGAAACATGAAGATGAGAATATAGATTATTGTAAACTCATTGTCACTGTAGACTGATAATGGTTTAGCAGGCTATCCGGCACCACTGTAATTCATTTCATCACAAGATTCATTCCAGGGCTGCCCATTTCTTTATCTATCTGCTGTTCAGATTTAGAAGCAAATAAACTGTATAACAGAACTAGAAGAAAGTAAATCTGAGAGCTGCTAGGGGAGGGGGGGAAAGAAGGGGAAGATGTGAATTGACTGCACAGAAAGGGAATTCCTTGTTCAGTCAAAAACAGCTGTAGCTTTTACAGAAAAGGGAATCAGTCCATGAGTTAATGTCTCATGGAGAAGAGTGTTCAAATCCCTGCCTGCTCTGCTGCACATTTTGTGTACGATCTTGAACAATTCACTTGAACCTCAGTTTCCAATTAGCTAAAAACTACAGTAAAAGACAGAAAAAGTACCTCTTGCAGGAGCTTATGACATGCTAGGCTTATGACATGCTCAGATAAGGGTTAATGAGTTAATTTAAACATCTTATGAACCACTGTGATATCTTGCAAATTACAGTAATTAGCTTCAGCTGAAACCTGAAGGATGTTCAGTGGAAAGCCTGTATTTACATGCAGTCTTGTGTTTTCAATAAGGTTTTTCTTTCTCCGGTGACAATTATTCAATGGTTCTTTATGTGTGAAGTTTCCATACCTTTACCAAATTGGCCCTTTTTTTGCTGTACAGCAAGTTATGCCAAACATGTTTGCAAAGAGATTTCATATTTTGAACAGTTAGTAGAGAAACTAGGAGAGACAGCTCCAATGAAGAGGGCACAACTTCATTTTATTCTTCAGGACAAAGACTGCTGTGATCATAAAAGTCAGCATTGCTGATACATTTTTTCAGGAACAAGTGAAGCTTCTTTTCAGGCTTTCAAGCTTTCACAGCAGCATAGGTTAAGTGATGGATAAATGTAAGAGTAGTATTGAACTGGAAATGTGCTGCTTAAAGACCTTTAATTGTAATTTGCCTGTAATTAAGGTGAGAGAACAGAAGGTATATCTCAAATATTAATTCTTTTTTACTTATAAAGTACCTCAAAGTGTATTCAAAAGGGTTCAATTTACAGAGGCAAAACCAGTTTTGAAAATCTAATAGAGAGAGGGGTTGGACAGGAAATTTGGGCTGACAATGGGGTTTGCTTTAACATGTATTTGCTACATACCTAAACCTCCCAGTGATTCACATCCAAGTGTCTAAATTGTTTATTAAAAACATGCCTGGTTACATCAGGAAGCAAAGCAACATTTAGGAAAAAAACCCACAACTATATACAATATGTAGAAAAACCTATGCATTTAACTTGGAGGTTTAAAGAAAATACTGAAAAGAGGGTGTGAGAAACTAAAAATATTGAGGGAAAATGTGAGCATGATAAAATGTGAGTGTTTTTAATATATGTTGGAAGAAAATTATGTTTTAGCATTGTCCCGATGTTAGGAACAAATCATCAGATTCTTATTAGAAGATATAGAATAGTTAAAATTCTTGAAATGTCTGGATTTCTAGAAACAAAATACAGATGATGTACTTCTACCACATAAGAACAGCAAATTTCTTTCTGTATCAAAGTCTGAGGGAGATATAAAGCAGCTTTAAGTAGAATTAAGCACTTTTGATTCAGTGGACAGTGATGCTTTGCTCACAAATTGCTCTAGGAAATCTTTAATCCTCATTTTTAACAAATCCTGGAATACCAGGAAAATTCTAGAAGACTGAAAGTGAACTTACTCCAAAGTGCCAATACTCCAAAAGTCTGACAAGATGACTGGAGTAAGAGTAGGTCAATTAGTCTGACATCTGTTCCAGAAAATAATTAAAGGATAGAAATAAAATTAATTCCAGACAACATGGTTTTATGAAAAGCAGATCATGTCAAAGAAATCTCACTTTATTCTTTGATGAAATTGCAAGCTTGTTTGAGTAATCTGATTTTTGTAAAATATTTGGATTTAGCAGCACAAGATGTTCTGATTTAAACATTGGCATCATATACTATTAATAAAGCAAATGTTTTATGAATTAAGAACTGGTTAAGTGATAGATCTTAAAAAGAGATTGTCTCCAGGAAATTATCAACAGCTGAACATACTTATAATGGAGTTTCATGGGGATCGGTAGCAGACCTGATACCATTCAACAACTTCACTGATTATTTTTTAAAGTAAATAATAAATCACTTATGATAACATTTATAATTAAAATGAGAAAAAAAAAAAACAAACCAAAACCCCCCCCTCAAAAAAACAACCCCCAAAACAATCTAACCCCAAAACCCAGCCCAGACTAGGTAAAATAGTAAATAAGAATAAGGCAATGGAGAAAGACGATCTGGACCTTTTCATAAACAGGACTCGGAAAAAGACCTAAAGATCAAAGTGAAGGAGCAACCTAATGTGAGGTCCCAGCATGGTAAAAGTGATGATAATTAGCTCTAATTGTAGCCTGCCTGCAAATGTAACTACGCAGTCCTCTGGATTCAGGCTCTTCAGTGTGCAATCAGCTCTGGTGTCTCTCTATTGCACTTCTCTACACTTCCTCTTCTGCTGGTTAGTATAAACTGAGACAGCTCAAATGCCTTGGATGCCTCTGCCAGCATGACGTAGTTTTGCACTTGATCACAATCACAGTACTTTCACCGGGAGAACGTAATGGGTATTAAATAACCCTTCAATCTAGGAGGAAGGAAGTAACAAGAACCAGTGTCTGGAAGTTGAAGACATGCACATTTGAGTTAAAAAGTATTATAGTTAGTATATGCACATCACTGGAAGAAATTATAAAGGGAACAGCCAGCTTTAGTTATATCTGTGGATTTGGAAGCATATAATTTTTTTTTTTTTTTTTTTTGGGGGGGGGGCAGTTTCCATGAGACCTAGGCTGAAAACATTGCATAATTTTATTGTTTTAAGAACAGTGACTTGGTAGCAATTTTTGTTTACTGCTCAGAACAATGAGCTTGCTAACACTGATTTTAGTCTGGAAGAAATTGAAATCTCAGTACTCATGAACAGAAGAGTATAGTACATACGGAAGAATTTGTAAAGCAGAGAGTTCATAATGGAAAGTACTAATAAGTCAAAAACTGCTTTCAGGCAACAAGCCTGCTGGCTGAGAAATAAAAAGAGCCCTAGAATGGCCCATGGTTAATGCTTTTCAGGTGACAGAAAGGGTATGACCTTGAGAGGTCATCCCCTATCTTAAGATCAACTCCACTGAAAGCTGATTAAGAGAAAAATGAAATGCCAGTAGTGTTAAACTCACAGGTATAAAAAATGTCCTTGCTGCAACAATGTAAATGGCTTCTAATCCAGCTGAACTACCCTCTAACTCAGGCATCTCAAAGAAATAATAGCAGCTTCTCATACAACCTGTGAATGTATGACTCTTCCAGAAGGATCCTTAAAATTCCCCAAATATGCTGTTTTCTTAGAGACTGCAGACTACAAAACCAGAAGGCACTGCAGCTGAATCTGTGTGTTTGTAAACTAGTTTGGGTCAAGGAGAGTGTCCTGACCCTAATTCAGCCCTGCTAGTGTGGAAGTGCCAAACAGGTTGTATTTCTCGAACAGAAGAATAATAAGATCAACTACAAGTGGCTGAACTTCTCAACATAATCAAGGCTTCTTATTCGGGAATATGCTCTTTTAATTTCCGATTTATAGGAGGATTCTATAGTCAACACCCTAACCTGCCTATAACCCTCCTTCCCTCCTTCTGCCCACTTCTAAAACAATAAACCTTCCAGACTTCACTTCCTGTAAAATCACATCTCCTATTTGACAATATTATTCTTAAGGATCTTTAAAGTTTACTGATTTGGAAAACCACAGTAGTTTGCAATTAAGAGTGATATTGAAATTATTTTTTTTTAGTAAAATGACCTTAAATATCTCACCTTTTTATTATATACATCTTCAGTGCAATCTCATTTAGGGAATATTGCTTAACTCAGGCTAACTAGGGGAGCATTAGGCAGGCAGTGTTCATTTTCTATAATGAATTATTTTGGTATGTAGACTAATGCACACCCATTAATGATTTAATACAAGAGAGATTAGAAGAGATATCCTCTGTCTTTCCAGAAAAAATAATGTAAAAATTAAAAGAGTTCCAATACTGCTGCTTTGGGAAATATCTGAACTATTACTTGTGTAAGAAGCTACTTACACATTCTACTCAAATTATATCCTACAAATTCCAGCCAAAGACCGTGAAATTGCACAAGCTAAAGAAATGTAGAACTAGACCACATTGGGTTTATTCAAATAAGCAAGACTTGAACTAAAAATAGCAATACCATAAGCCCTTTCTGCTCCCACTTGCTATCGACCATAGTGGTGTCAGTCAAGAATAATTTAGTTGGCTTGATGGGTTTGGATGTTTGGATTTGCAAAGCCTAAGAAATTGAAATTACTTTTTTACAATTTTTTATTTATTGAAAGTGAGAACAAATTTTGAAACATAGAATGTAGGTTATATCATCAAGCCACTTGCACTGAGATTAGGTGGGAAGAAGTCAGGATAGGGAGAGAGTAGGATTAGCCTGTCAGCAGGAGGGTAAATTAGGTCAAAGCAGCTGTGAAACCTCGCCTGAAGTCTCTTTTGTCAGGTTAGTCTGCCTGGAGGCCAAATCCCTGATGGCCTGGCTGTCATCCCAAGCAAGCAGAGTAGGTCTCCAGGCAGGTCTGCCTTACATAGGAGCTCTAGCCACAGGTCTGGTATAGGCAGCTGTTAAACTGCTCCAGCAAGCAGCACAGGCATCACGGTGCTTCACAGACACTCTTCTTATGCTGTGTGTGATGAAAAAACACCATAAAAGATTGTGCTTGACCCACTTTTAAAGATCTTAAAAGACAGGTCAAAAGTGAAGGACAGGACATGGCAACCAACAGATGCAGCACAGTGAGATGTGTAGGAATTGCCACGGGAAGGCAGGATCACTCATCCTTCCATTAACACCTATTTATACACAAGGTGAGAATCTAGATTTAACAGTTAAGAATGAGCATCCAAATCAACTTTTCAACCTGTGCTCACACAGATGAGTTGTCATTTTCTCTGGAGACCAAAGGCAGTACAGGAGCAGTTTGTGTGGCTGTAGTGGTTTCTCTAGTGGACATCACAAGGATTCTCCTCTGGGATACTGTCCACATCTCCTATTGTTTGCTTTGCAATCCCAACCCCACTAATGGCCCTTAATAAACAACTCTGTGTCAACAGGCTGGAAGCAGTTTGTAATAACGACTCTATGGGCACTGCTTGATGAGAAAAGTTAAGAAGGGTATGTGTCTACTAACCAAATTCCATAGCTGGATGATCAGGAGGGACAGCAGCCGAAATAGCCGCTCCCCAGCAACTATAGTGGATTATTTCTACTCCTTCGTGGGCTCACCAGACTACCTTCCCCAGGATAATAAACACAGGTGGAGGTGATTAAATTGATAAAGATGGAGGAGAGGAATTTAAATAGTCTCTCTGAAGCGAGACATACAGTGCTTTTGCTCAAGTAAAGCAAAACCTCAAGCCTAATGTATCAAAAGAGACAAATATGAAAAAGACCTCATGTAGAAGGCAGAAACATTCTTGTAGACTTATGTTGTATTAACCCTTTCCCTTGTTACACTGTGTTACTTATATGGAGTTTAAATTACTCTTTTCTTTAAGAACTGTTGGCTCATCGATGATGGGCCCTGAAGGGAAGCCTTTAAGCTAACTCAGAATGTGTTCAGTAAATATATTTCTCAGTCCTCTGCAGCAGGGATTGAATTTACCATTCTGCTCCTCTTCACAGAAGTTACCTAAAATATAGTCTTTAATAATTCTGTTGGAACGCTACTCATGTTTTACTATGAGTGCAAATTTATAGTCCTGTAACTTTCTGTGGAGTTATGCTGACAAAACTCATATAGAGATTCAGTTACATGAGTTCACAATATCAGCATATTCTTCTGTCTACACTAGCTATATTTATCTAAACACCTCTATACTGGCACTTCTTCATTGTCTTGAATTGTAGCCATACTGTGCTATGCTCTGCTCCTGTCTCTCTTGCCTGAGACAAGAATTAACCCTGAATTTTTAACTTGAACCATTAAAAGCCAAAGGTGTTGAAACTGCAGAATGACAACTTCTCCTCTATTTTTCCAACTTTCTGCATCACACTTAGCTTTATAGAAGTCTTTGAACTTATGAGTTCCCTTTGGTGTAATGTTCAAGCAAAAAGAGGTTTCAGCTGTTAGTTTTCTTACATCTGCAGACTTTAACAGTCCTGAATGTTTAAACGTTACTAAAAGTTATGCTGTTGATTCACTTAATGTTTAACCAC
The DNA here is from genome assembly GCF_028554395.1 of Pezoporus wallicus. Classification (NCBI taxonomy): domain Eukaryota; kingdom Metazoa; phylum Chordata; class Aves; order Psittaciformes; family Psittacidae; genus Pezoporus; species Pezoporus wallicus. The sequence continues at coordinate 2,419,367 of NW_026642654.1, forward strand.
TGTAGTAAGATCTTGTCATAGAAGATCTGCATTTTCAGTGTAGGCTTAGGGCTTTGGTACTCAGATGTAACCGCTGTGAAAACAAACGATAACTACCAGCTCAGAAGATGAAGGAATGGACATCTTGCAAAAGGCTGCTGGCCAGCAGAACATGAGAAAAGAATTAACACATTTTGAGAGAAGACCTGTTGGCCTCTGGGGGATGGTGTTCAGTGTTTCTGTCACTGCTCCCACTGGCTGACCTACAGATTGGCTCCAGACCTTGGAACAGCTTGCCCAGTTGTCAGCCCAGGAAGGAGTGCTTCAGCAACTGAGCATATGAAATAGAGAACAAAGAAAGAAATGTGCTAATGAGGTTTTATAGAGAAATTTGCGAGTGGAATATAGAAATAATTAAATAATCCATCAAAAGTGGTAGGACTTGCAAGGGGAAAAATAATTTTAGCTGGGTTTATAAAGTGCTGAAGTTAAGAATGTAGAAAGTGGCAGTCATCAAACAAATAAAAAATGAGACCCACATAAATTTGTGGTCTAAGAGATGAAAAATTAATAAACTGATATCAGCAACAGTGCTAAAATGAGTTTCAATAATTATTAAATATACTTAATGATTAATTGATGCCCCGTTTAGATCTGTTTATTTGGGAAATGCAGAGTCTCATTCTAAGTCTGAGTAAGGTGGCATATTCACTTGGGAAACGTGAAGCCATGTAGAGGGGTTGCCTCAGTCTGCAGAGCATAATTGTATTAGTTCATGATGTAGCTATGGAAATTAGTCTTAGTCTCTTCAGGTTTTCTGTTACCCCAGTTTCTCCTGAACTTGCAATAGCATTTGCTGCCTAAGTGCTTCAGTCACCTCTGCCATGGCCTGGTTGGGTACCGAGTGAGTCCTTGTTAGAGGACTGAGCATAAACCTGCATTATCTGTGAGTAATGACACAACAGGTCAAGCCACATACCCAGGGCAGCACAGAAGGCAGTTGGATTGTGTGTCTGGGACCTTATTCCTCCCTGTGTTTAGAGTAGACACTCAAGTTTAGAGAGACGGGATCACTAGATTGGCTTTAGGCAGTCTTTTCTCTCTGCGTTTTTGCAATACTACAATAAATGTAAATAGGAATAAGGAAAAGGAAATATGAAAAGCACATCCAGAAAAAAATCAATTTTTGCAGGATGCATAAAATATGAATGTGTAAGCAAAACAAAAGAATCCAAACACCTGCAGTGACAAAGGCTCTTTTGCAAAAATACTTTTCAATATTTAAATATCTATTTCTGGTAGCCTTTGGGGTAACAATACCACTTGATTGCTGGCCATTTCTTACAGTGGAAAGTTAAGGGGCATCTGGTATAATTTTACTGTAATAAATAGAATCTGAAAAAAACAAACTGTAAGGCTGCAAAAGCAGACTGTTTTCCTGAACTGCTTTGCCCTCTGAAATATTTTGATGGCATGACATACAGTGTTTATTGTTTTACATGTCTTTATAGCCTTCAGCCTCTCTCTCTGTCAACACATTACTCTTCAGCTTCATTGTGCTCTTCTCTCCTCTCTGGTGCCGTGGGAACATAAAGCAAATGATTCTACTGTTCTCAGCTAGAAATTGTTTTTCATTATGATTTCAAGAGGGGCTTTGAAGTATCTACTTAGGCTCTCACAGCTAGTAAGAGACGAGGCAGCTGCTATGCTACTTGGTGATTAAATGAAAACCAGACCTGATAACATGCGAAATCTTCCAAAGGGAGGTGTTCCTCTTATGGAGACGAGTACAAAGCAGTTAAGACCTGAATTGCAAAGTTTTATGTCTAAGGTTAAATGTCTAAATGGTCACTTTAAGTTCCTAAAGCAACGCACTGTCTATCTGGAGCCAGAATGTCAGCTGGTGTTAATCATCATTGACACTATCTAAGCATTTGGGCACTAGGGACTTTGAGGCCAAGGTGTACATTTTGTATTCTGATCATTAAAAATCCTAAATTTTCAATTAAGAACAAAATAAGGAAAAAAAAAAATCTGAGATGCAATGTGACAGAAAATTCTGATGATGCCCAAGGGAAGACAAGATCCTCAGCTCTGCCAAAACCAGGATAGTATATTTGAGGCCATAAATAAAATGTAGTTTCATACCTTGTCATGGTTTAAGCCACAGTTTGAAAATGGGTTTCCAGGAAAAGCTCCAAAATACAACTTATGTTTCTGAACTAGAATATAGACTTTTAAATTCAGGACAGCAGTCTAATCTGAAGCCCTGAGTCTATTTAGACATTGAAAGTCTCTTAAATATGTTGTATCTCTTAAGTCAGAATTAACACATTACAAGAGCATGGAGTTCAGAATAAAATATAAGTCACAATGACTTCCACTGTAAAACACAAGAAGTGCCATAGCAGTTTATTAATTATTTTTGCATGGGTATAGAATATGTATAATTTTAAATGTCATACTGAAAGCTGCAACTCTACCTTGCTCCTGGAAATGGGCAATTCTGCAGCGAAGGATGTAAGAGCCATGAGACCAGAAAAAGAACAGGTAAGAGAAAGCTTAGTTCTGTAGCCCAGTGATTTAAACAGTACTTGGGAGAGAGCAAAAATGGGCCTGCTCTGTACATAATTTCCTTTCAGGTTTGTTTGTCTGTTTAAATTGAAATGCAGAAGCAGTCCACAGCAGCAGAACAGGTAATGCTATTACATCTCATCTTGCTTTCTATGTTATTATTCCCACACTTATTAGCTGGACTGTGGTTACCATGACTGTGCTTGTGGAGTGGTGAATGTACCTATAAACTCATGGTTATCCTCTTAGAGTAGAAGAGATCTGAGTTTAGTTCTCTTAAGTTAAGAAGAGCTTTATTTTGTTTCAGTTAGCAGCAGCAAAACACCTGATTTTTGCTGTTCAAAAATCAACAGAGATACCAAGGCTCTACATTCTGGCTTAACTGAGAAGCAAACATCAACTGTACATATACATTGGATGTCAAAGCTCAAAACAGAGATATTCATGTTTTCAGATATATTTCTATCTCCAGCTGGAAGAAAAAACTGGCTGCTGCTGGTGCCCTTCTCTCCTATGGCGGAGTGGCTGGTAAGCTGGTAAGTTTTCCACTCCTTTTCCAAGGAATCTAGATTTTAGATGACACATTACTGTCAGTTGCAACATGTCTTTCCTTTAATGGGGTTCTACACAAAAGTCATCAAAATATGTTATCTACTATACTTATTTCACTCATATAGTGTGTTAACTTTTCAGTGATTGCTTTAATAATATATACTAGGTGAAGAAGTAACAACTCACTATCAATGTGTTGTTAGACAGCAATACTGGACATTTTCTGAATACACCAGTTTCTGAAAGCAAAGATACTTAAGGTGCTAGAAAAATGCTAAACTTGTTCTCTTAATTCATGCTTTCTGGAAAGGAGGTGAAAGTAGGAAGCACAAATACAGGCTGGGTGGAGAATGGATTCACAGCAGCCCTGTGGAGAAAGACTTGGGTGTGCTGGTAGATGAAAATCTGAACATAACCTGGCAGTGTGAGCTCGCAGCCCAGAAAGCCAACCATATGCTAGGCTGCTTCAAAAGCACCACTGCCAGCAGGTCAGGGGAGGTGATTCCCACCGTCTACTCTGCTTTTGTGAGACCCCACCCTGCTGTACTCTATTCAGCTCTGGGGATCCCAGCATAAGAAGGACACAAATCTGTTGCACCAAGTCCAGAGGAGGCCACAGAGATGATCAAAGGGCTGGAGTGTTTCTCTTATGAAGAGAGGTGGGCTTGTTCAGCCTGGAGAAGAGAAGGCTAAGGGGAGACCTTAGAGCAACTTCCGGTACAAGAAAGGTGGAGAGCCACTTTTCAGAAGGGCATGTAGGAATAGAACAAGGGGGAATGGCTTTAAGATGAAAGAGGGCAGATTTAGATGAGATATAAGGAAGAAATTATTCACTATGAGAGTGCTGAGGCACTGGCACAGGCTGCCCAGAGAACCTCTGGCTGCTCCATCCCTGGCAGTGTTCAGTACCAGGTTGAACGGGGCTTGGAGCAACCTGGTCTAGTGGAAAGTGCACCTTCCCATGGAAGGGGAGCTGGAACTAGATGATCTTTAAGGCCCCTTCCAACCCAAACCACTCTATGATTCTATGATTCTCATAGGGCGGCAGCATCCACAGATATTTTATATCTTTATTTCACCTTTCACTTCATTTTATATTTGATATTATGATGTGGTATTGGTTTATTTAGGGGTGTGTTTTTTTTTCTTTTGCCCTTGCTTTGAATAGCTTCCTTTTTTAAAAATCCTTTAACAGTTAGATAAAGAGAAATAGATCAGTAATTCAAGCTCTTAAAAGGCAATTATGTGCAGGGATAATTTTTTTTTTTGTTTCAGATTTTTCTTCATTGCACTTGGCAATTTCATCCAACCCATGCACTGAAAAAAGAAACCTTTTATTTCCAAAACAAACAAAAATTCCAGTTGCATGGTGACAAGCCCATATTCTAAGCCCTAGAAATATCAGATCCAGAGGACTCAGAAATTTGCCAAAGAATCAAAGTGCTTTTAACTGATTTCTTCATATCATAATAACTGCAACAGGGATTTTAACAATTACATTATACAAAATGATCCTGTAGTCAAATTCTTTTGCTCTCAATGAAGTTGAGGAAGTTATGTCATTGGAGAAGGGGCTTCTAGCTCTTCCTAAGCAGTTTGTCCTTGTGTAGCCTGCAGAGGGGACTTTGCCTCCATCAGAAAGGGAAAGGCTCACCAGGCAACATGCTCTTTCTGTAAAAAAAAGAACTTTACTTTAAAGACACTGTGGACTTTAGATCCACGAAGTGTGAGGGCATAAGAGCAAAGGGCATGAGGGGAGCTAGGAAGGCCCCTCAAGGTTTGCCATTCGTGTAATATTACAGAAATAAAAAGACACTGCTGCACGATTTCCCACTGGGTATTTCACATTAACCTGGTAGTTTCAAAGGTTGCAGTTAATTTGGCTCCCCTGATATTGTGGATCCACTGGAGATATATTTCAAGAAGCTGGAAGGAAGTCCTGAAACTGGTACAAATGCCCTGATAAGGATCACGATATGATTAGAAAGATCTTAACCGGTCTCTTGAGCAAGGAGAAAATAAGATAAAAAAAAAATATCTTCTTCACAATTCAGTTTGTAATGTGTTTTCATGAATAAAAAGATAACAGTTTCTTATTCACAGTATGTAGTTTCTCCACAATCATGAACTTCAGCAAAAGTGAGGTAACATCAGAGTAGTTACTGAAATATTCTTGATTTTCTGCCTAACATTGAGTGCATCTCAGGCTCTGGCTATCACTTCAATGTCTCATTCAGTTATAGCTTTTGATATACTTCAATCCTCAAACTTTAATCCAAAGGCAATGGCTGGTACGACATGGGGGTAACAAAAGTAGCGTCTATGGCAATGTACATATTGTGTATTGAAATCAGTACTGCATGTTCAAGAGATGCATCTGGAAATACCTACCATAACAGAGTTTCAACTAAAGTATAGGTCACCATCACTGCTGAATTAATGTTTGAGCGGGAACACCTGCCTTCCACTGACGAAGTTTTGACACTGTTTTGATTCCGAAGTTGTTTAATTTTGAAAAATGAACTCAAAGTACCATTTTTCAGTTGTGTTCTCAGCCTGAAGACACAACATACAGAGTATTCAAGGGGTATGTTTCTTCACAAGTATATGAACTCCAGAAGAGAACTGTTGATCTTTGGGAGGAATGGCAATTCAGCAGACTGATAGTGGTGAACCTTTGTAGCAATGAGCCAAATTTCATTCACACATGCTGGTTTGCTCTCTGCATGCCCCTAGTTATGTGAACAACACCCAGTCCTCAGATTTGCCACAGTTCAGTCTGATGCAGCTGCTTGTTGCAGCCCAACCCATGTGGTGTTTCTTATTGCCCCTCCATCTCTCCTTCCTCTGCAAGTCTTTTACGCGCTGTATTTTTTACTATGGATGTGACAGAAAGCATCGCTTTTCACATATTCAAGTCTGTAAATTTGTCTCTTGATTTAGGTGTCCTCTCTTGCTAGCCACAAAAGAACCAACCAGCCCTAGTCCCAGTAACACAGCTAGGCTTGCCCAATCTGTCTAGACCCAAATCTGGATGGCACAAGGGCAGTTGTCCCCTTCTCTGTGTCTGTCACTGAAGGACCTATCCTATCTGTGCTCTTCAGGGTAGATTGTCAGACTTCTAATAGTCTAGTTTTAACTAGTATGCTTGCTTGACCTGAAAAATAAATGGATGGAACACAGACTCTTTGATCTAGGTATGGCACTTTTGGAGCAGGTCTGTTGCTGGAATGAGACAGAATTCAAGAGAAGAAACTAGAGTCTGAAATGTAGGATTTTCTGGACTAAAGCCAGGGAGACTAGTTAATAACTCAGCAAGACTGACCGCTCCATCTTCTAATTAGCTGACAACTTCAGGCCAGAAGTGGTCAGTTATTCAACTGGAAAAGATCTGTATTGGCTACAGCCTTCGTAGTTGGTTTATTCTGTCAAAAGTGGTTGAATTAATCTGTCTCTTTGCAGACAAAACACAGTTTGCAAGTGGCTTGTGGGCTGCAAAACCTCTGAATCAAACCACACATCTGTCTCGGTTTGAACAGCTCCATCTTTATAAATAGCCAGTATGAAGTTCTGTGTTGCTTTCTCAAGATCATATCAGACTTGAGGTGTGGAAAGCCTACAGCCTTCTGTATTGTCTCTGTCTTTAAATCCGAGCTGGAGATAAAATAGCGTATGTGATACTAGGCAAGAATATACTGTTCCACTAGTATTCATATCTACTAGTTGTGAGTGATCAACCTGTTGTAACGGGTAAGTGTATCTAAGGGGTCCTTCTGTAAGCCTCATCTTACTTAAATCTTTGTCTTTGACCACTTTGTGTCAGAATTATGGTTTGAGTTGAGCTTCACTTAAAATGAGCTGCCCATAAGATTTGTCAGGTAATATGAAGTTAAACACTTTGCAAAAAGATTGCCCAATCTGTAGAAAACCTCCTGCAAAGTACATGCATCGAAACCAATCACCTTGTAATGTCCATGATGACAAAGGATTTGGGGGGATCCTGCCTTAGAAGAGATGCATGTGTGAACAGGACACCAAGGTGGGAAAAACAATACTGAGGAAAGAAATCTATTGAATCTCCAAACAAGTGCTCAAAACAAATAAACAGAGTTTATCAAGGATGATATTTTGGGCGTTAAGTGCTAGCTGAAAGAGGCATGAAACTGTTCTAACAGGAAGAAGTCTCCTCTTATTTGCTTCCTCCTCAGTTCAGTTAAAAAAGGCTTTGTATGGTCTTTGTAAATAAAAGGGATTGCAAAACACCTGATTTTAGTACTCCTACCTTCTCCAAACTGAAACAAGCTTCAAGGCTCATTTGTTTTCCTAGCCAGGAAGGTCAAAGGAGGCACTATAGAAAGTCCATTATGGAAATGAATTGAGAAGAGACAAAATCCTTGAGTGTCAAACAGAAAAGGATATATCTGAATTATCCCTGTGGAAAATTCTGGCACTGGAGAACAGAGCAGGAAAGCCATTGAGGCAGTGGGAGGACAGGAAGAAAATATCTGCAGCTGTATATGAAATTATGTGGAAAATAAGGCAAGAAGGGAGGTCTTGGTCATCTAGAAAATTTATGCCAAACAGGCAGTGTATCTGGGCAGCAGGGATGATGAGGAAAAGACTAATTTTGTGAGTATTATAGAGAAAGAAGCAGCAGGACCTTAAGGGAGGAAAAGGGGTGAAAGAAATGAAAGGTGGCATGAAGGCTGAGAGCCTGAAAAAAGAAGGAAAACGTGTCAACCTCCAAAGATCCAACTGCGATTATGCAGCTGTCAGCCCTGCCCCTTTAATTAGGTAATTGATTAATTAAAATAAAGCACTTAATCTCTCCATTTACGTATTATGCCTCCCACTAACCAGCACTGACTGTGGGGCCTTCATCAGAAAGCTCTTTCCTATTTGAATTCATGTTGGTTCCCAAACATATTACTTTGTAAATAGAAAATGACAACATTGGCTCAGTGCCCCAGTATCGTTTCAGCGTTGCCATATGTCAGTATCATGCTAAACATAGTAAGCAGAAGACCCAACAATATAATTATTGAGGACATCTGTCAGCAGCACAAACTACATCTGGGATTAGTAGCTGTAATACTGGAAAGACCTATTAGAAGCAAGGAGGAAAGTCCTTTTGTGTTGGCTTGAATTTTCAAGAATAGGAGCCAGATCTTCAGCTGGTGTTAATTTAAACCATTCAAAGAGGCTAATGAATCCAGCATCAGCTGATACTGGATAAGAATCTGACACTGAAAACAAAGACAATGTTAAGTATGAGATTTAATATTTTCTGTGTAAAGGTAGAATGCCTCAAAACAATCTGAGTTTACAACATGGCAGATCATTTATTAGTGGAGCCAGAAGATACAGACTGTCTTTTATCTCAGATCTGAAGGACTGTGGATAAGTTTGGAAAGCTCCTGAAGATTATTATGGATTCTTTTTAATGTTCTTTGTGCATCAAGCACGCAGTAGTGCAATTCTATATTTCAAATAAATTATAGGTAGGAAAAAACAAACCTTTTGAGCAAATTTAACACTCACTAAAGATTATTCATCCACAGCATGCTGTTCAGTGAAACCAGTGACACATACTGATTATACCTATTTATTAATCTCAGGGCAAGCTCCTGTTGGGAAGCCAAGTAGCTGCGTTAATGTAATGCTGCATTAGAGTTAATATCCCCTGTTGAAATCATATAGCCGTGTTTGTGCCATGCTGTGCTCATTCTAACATACCGTAGTTCTCAGCAAGACCTAATATTTCAAACACCATGTTGCTCTAATATCGGTTATATGGCATCTGGGCTGGAAGTTTTCCACGTTTAAATACATAGCAGAAAGGCTTCACTCCATGTGTCTGTATACAAGACCTGAGGATTTCCAGGCAGTACACTGTCCTATCATTTAAACAGCAGTATATGATGAGGAGGTGGATTGTTGTCTTCCACAGAGAAGCCAAAGGGATTATGCACAAAGCCTAAGAAACGTCAACAAGGAGATTTTGAGCAGTAACAAGAAAAGTTGCTTTCCAAAGAAAGTGCCTTGTGATGTATTAGATGAGAAATAAAGGACAAGAAAGGTTAATCTCCCCCGATAAAAGCTTTTCCTGCATGTGTCACATAAAACTTTTCACTCATTTACATCGCAGATTAACGAACAAGGGCATCAGTCAGGTTTGTACACAAGAGAAAACAAGCTCAAATACTGATCTCTCTTCCCACTTTTTAATGTTTTTTGCTTTGAAAGATTTGTTTGAACTCCAAATCCACAATCTATATGTGATGAAGGATTACAATAAATGCAGTAGATTACAGAATTGTCAGAATATAGTGGAAGTTTTTCCTCTAAAACTGAGAAAAGTCCTTCCTAATGTTAATGTCTCTTAATCTCATTCAGCAGGAGGTTCTCTGAAACACTTACGCTTATGGACGTATATATTTGTGCCTATGTATGAGCTAAGTGTTTAAACTCTTCCTGTAGTTGGTGAAGATATGGTCCATAAAGCCTGTAAGTCTAGAGAGTGATTCAGTTGACTAAAGGGTCTACTTTAACTTTGATGCTTTGAATTGCCTTCCTGAGGTGTTTATTCCTCTCTCCTGACTTTAGAGGAAGCATTTGAAGCCTAATGTCCTAACTGAATGCATCTATACATTCCAGCTCCCTGCTGCCAACATACCCTTTCCAGGCTGGCAAGCAAGGCAGCCAATTAACTAAGGTTAAAAATATTGGTTATGATGATGAGAGGTGAACAAATGAATTCAGAATAAAAATAACCTGATACAAACTGTGAATGTTTTCATTTACATAACATGCCAACAGCATTATCTTTCCATGATTCAGTTGTGCCTTTTCTAGGAGGATGGGAGGGAAAAGAGGCATGAGCACTGAAACGAAGAGGGTCAGGAGAACTGCATTTGCAGTGCCTTGCTGCTGGTAGTGCTCTCCAGTGGGCTGAACACTGCCTGAACCTTGTGTGACTGTGATGGATGAAAGCACATGATTATTCATTGACTGCATGTGCTCTTCTGTCAAAGGCAGAGGCTGAATGAGCAGTTTTGTTTAATTCAATTTCCTTAACCAGGGAAAAAAAGTCCTCTAAAGTCATTGCATGCCTCCAGCCTCCCATCAGTTCATCCTCTCCTCTTCAAATGACAGAGGAGCTGAGAAAAATTTTCTCTCAGGTTGAAAAATAATGAAAAAAAACCCAAACCTGGCACATTATTTAGATACCAATGGAAATAATAATAAAAATAAAATTTAAAAAAATGGATTTTCTTTAATGTTTTTTTTTCAGGATTTCACTCACACCCCTCCCCTTGCCCCCCCCCCCCCCAGTAACTGAGGATGGCTGGTTTTATTTTGGTATTAAAATACAAGAAAAGAAAAAAAGCTCAATCCAATGGCCTGACCGTGAAACCACAAATTCATCTGCATCAGTAAACCTATCCACTTCATTGACATTACTTACATTTGAAAAATCTCTGTCCTGAACAATAGTTTGTAGGATTTGTTCCAAGAGGGGCTGAAATATGACTTAGATACACACCCTTAGCTTGGGGGTAGATTTCACTGTTACTGTTGAGGGAAAACACCCAGTTCAAAAAAACTATTCTATTTCTGTCTGAAAATAAAAGACAGTTTAAGAAACACAGATATGCAAAATGAAAAACTTATTCTTGGCTGATTGCACCTCTGTAGTGAATTTTGATGGTTGAATTGAAAATAGTGCCTGGATGAAAAGGAGTCTATAATAGAAACCATGCAGGAACTTTTAACACTACCAGCAGGGCCAGTGGGTTGGTGCTCTATGCAGAGAGCTTGTAAGAATATCAGTCTTATGGGGAACTATGCACCTCTTAGACTTGTTCACCAAAAGATTAACTTCAAAATCTATAGACTCAGTTTCATGAGTTTAACTATAGTTGAATGATCTATGAATTTTAGGGTAAAGAATATTTACCTCTATAGAAACTATTGAACCCATACAGCTTGTCTTTATTTACAATGCTATAGACCTTGTGAGCATTCACTTAGGTGTAGCATATTTAATTTTTTAATGGGCTAATGCTTGTTTCTTTTTAGGAGAGTTTCTCTATACACAAAGCCATTACTTAAACCAGTGCTTGTTTAGCTCACCCAGCCAGAAGAGTCACATAATCTTTTGGCCTTTTCATATATTGCCAGCATTTTTATTAATGGAATAAGGTTGTTCCTGTCTTAAATATTCTTTTTCAAATGTTTCCAGGCAGAACAGAATAAGAATGTGAATGACCTAGTGTTCAGCAACTAGTTTTGAACAGATTATTCTTCTCCTGTCTGATTTTTGATAAGGAAAATCCAGTAGCCATTACATAGACCACATTTATACCATTGCACTTAATTTTGTTTATGGCAGTTAGCTAATATTTGTATTCTTGCAGGGAGGATATGAAGGAGAAATGGAGGATGGATTCAGGAGTTTTCTTTGTTCAAATATCCAAAGCGCTCCTCAAAGCACTGTTCTTATTTTTCCTTTGGGATCATACTAAAAGACCTAGCAGAAATTTGACTTCCATCTTATTTTCTCAGTGACCCGCTATAATGTTTTGCTGCTTGAATTTCTTTCTCTCTTCTCCATCATGAGGACACATGCATACACGCACATTCACACTATACCAATGTCCTGGGTTCAGCTATTTTTCTCCTTTGTAGTTGGTGATACAAAGAACACTGAGATTCAAAACTTTGTTAAACTCCAAACTGTACATCCCAAGTCATGCTTAGAGTCTCACATCTAACAGCTGTTTTTCAGCTACAAATTTCACAAAGGCATTTCATGACTCCTTATGGTAGCTCTGTACACCATTAAGTTTCACAGAACCCTCAGGATAATGACATTTACTAAAAATAAATGAATAAATGGCATCATTAGTCTATTTCTGTATTTGTAAAAGCCAGGTACTGACTTTCATTTTGGTCAAGCTTGTCTAAAATCATAACAATTCCACTGACATCAAAGGAACTGCCTTCAGGTCAAAGTGCTGTAAGCTAAGAAATGGCCAGACCATTACCATAGTTGTAAGCTATGAAATGGCCAGACCATTTCATATTGTATGGGAAACATGTTGTTTGTGATTAAGCCTGTAAAAACAAAACAGTCACAACCCCTTTTCAGCTGTACATTCAGTAAATCAGACTCAATCCTGCTGCATCTAAGTCCCTGACAGGCCACACTAGGGTATGACTAATATCTATTATATATTTGTTAATTGCTCTCCTTCCCAGGCAATAGTCATATGCAACGACCAATTGAGTATTTAGAACACACTTTATATACTTACACTGGTCAAGGTAAGGTCAAAGATGTGCAGATTGCTTTTGCAGCAGGAGGTGCTGAGGTTTGTTGTAACTTTTCGTTCCCGTGGAATTTATTTCCCACTTTGGGTCAGCTCTGAGGGAACTCTGTCTCTTGCACTGACACACTTACAAATGTTTTACCAAAGCAGCTGCACTGGCTGGGAAAATTTTACTGTGCCAGTTTATGTGTGCTTTCCCCTCAGGATGCTACCAGTGGGCTCACTTTGCCTTTACTTTTTCTTCTTTCACACAAAATGAGGACTTGCCTAATTTTGCACAACCCACTTTTAAAGTAAACTTAAATCCTTTAAATTATATCAGTGGAAATGCCTTTATTTAATACTGCACCATATCGAAAGCAAAGTACTCCTGGTTTCTGCCTCATTAACAGAGATTATATTCTCAGAAAGCACCACTTGGTATTTTACAATTGTTGTAAACTAACTATCCAAAGGCATTAAATGCAGAGGAACATAAAAATATTTCATGGTGAGAAAGCAGGGAGATGGAAACCAAACAATGCAGAAAAACTAGATATATAGCAGAAATTCATCATAATGAAAGAAATACATTGGAAAAAAAAGGGTACTTAAAAATAGAAGAACATTCCACTTTTGAAAAGTACAGCAAATGTTATAAAAGCTCATAAAAAGTGAAATGTAGTTACAAGGTACAGAATTTGAACAAAAGAGATGCTTGAATGGTTAACATGCTGACTTTTCTCACTGCTAGTATTGTTATTTCAAAGTGGTCTTGAACTGCCCTACAGTCAAGTTTAGGAGGAAGATGACAAACTGCTAGAGCACTACCTGTGACACTGAACATTATTTGCCAGCAGACTGGTCCCAGGGTCTGATTTTAAAAAGAACATTTGCATAGCTGTGAACATGCTTAATTTTTATAGCAACACATTACTTTCAAATTAGATTAATTATTAGTGGTTTATGTTAAAAGCTGGGGATCTGATTCTCCAATTAAATATATATATGTTGCTGCTTTAGGTACAGCAGATTCTTTTCATTTTCTTCTACAATGAAACATGTCAGTACAATGGGCTGTGAAAAAAAAACTTTAATGCTGACTCCTCTGCATTGTAGCTTCATTTGTGGGGGTATACAAAAAGCCATAATAACAGCCTCAAACATAACTTTCAAAACACACTTCTTTTTGTACTTCAAAAGAGATATGTCCCCATTTCTTTCTTATATGCCTTTTCTCAAGCCTTTTATTCTTCATAAAGAAATACAGAGCTGACCTGACAAAAACACTTTTCTTGACAGGGTAATCAAAATTATCCTGCCTGAGTAAATCTGAGAGCTCTTTTCCAGATAGTGCTACCTGTGAGGATAAAGGCGTATATTTCGTTTGCATCTTTTAGAAAAAATGTGGACTAGGCTGTAAAAGAAGATAATGACACTTACACCTAGAGTCTTACCAGTCTTCAAGAGGCAGATAACTCCCATCCCAGGTGGAGACCCATTGAATTCATTAAATGTACATAAGGGCCTTGAGGACTATATTTGTAATGGGGATCTAGATGCTTACCTGCTTCACCTAAAGCACCCCAACACCTGCTACCTTGGAAGGCAGCGCAGTCCCTGGATTTTGACACCCTGCAGGTGTCCATACAGCTGGAAGAGTCAAAGCCAGGAAGGGTGTTACGAAATTTTTTCTGAGAGTATCCCCAGAAAGAAAGAAAATCTAGTATAGTTCCTTTTTTACTTAATCATCCACAATTAACAACATGCTCTGTGATGTAGCAGGATCCCTCTCATCTGCTTTATTGCATTCCTGTTACTAGATAAAGTCATAGAAGACAGTTCTTTAGAATGGCCTTGCAGCACAAGAGAGACAGATGGACATTTCTGGGGGAGTGTAAGTACTACAAGTCTTTCTACTGAAAAAAAACAAACAACCAAACCCCAGCCCAACCAAGTAAAATCCCCCTTACATGTTTTTGCAGCACCTTGACAGAATTTATGTTGCACCCTTAACCTCTCATTCTGTTCATCCATATTGTGTTCAGGTCATCCAAAACCATCTGGAGTGGCATACATGTGTTTTCTTTGTATGGAAACCAAGGATGGGAAGGAAGAGCCATCAAGTTTCAGCAAGGCCAGGGCACACTCTTGAGATGTGGATCAGACAAAGTCTAGATATATTCCTTAGATGCTGGTTTTTTTTTTAAGATTCTTTAGTATTAACCATTTGGTCTTTATAGATGTCGTGGTTTAAACCCTAGCCAGACAGCTTGTTCACTCACTCCCAGTGAGTGGTGCTCGGCTGAGAGCAATCGAGGCCCACCCCTGGGGTTCTCCCATTCCCTGCTCCCGTGAGGGATGGGGAGGAGGATCGAACGAATGCAACTCCCATGGGTTGAGACAAGAACAATCCAGCAACCAATGTACAACACAAATCACCACCGCTGCCACCAACAACAATGATAAGAGAAAATAACAAGGGAAGAGAATACGATACCACCGGCCAAGAAAACGAGTTCCACCCGGAAGCCCGTGTCCTTCCGGGTAACTCCCAGTTACCCCCCACCCCGGCCGTGACGTGCTGTGGCATGGAATACCTCCCTGGCTAGCCTGGGTCAGGCACCCCGTCTCTGCTTCCTCACAGCTTCCCCTCCTCCCTGGCAGAGCATGAGCCTCACAAAGTCCTTGGTCAGGGTAAACATCACTTAGCAACAACCAAAAACATCGGTATCACCAGCACTGTTCCCAGGCTGGAAGTCAAAACACAGCACTGCACCAGCTACCACGAAGGAGAAAAATGACTGCTACTGCTGAACCCAGGACAATAGAACATCCAAAATGTTGTATGTATTAATATTCTTTGGGTGAAGCATCAAAAAAATCTGTGCTTCAGAGTCTGCAATTCTGTTCTGAGTCTGTTATTGTAATACATGCAACATCTTATATTATTTAAATACAAACATTAAAAATATTCAAAAAGACCAGTTGGAAAAATACATGGCTGAAAAAAATGCTTTAATCTCATTTGAAGGATGACTGAGATTAATGGTATGTGTACCTATTTATAGGACTTTAGTAAATGAAGGATTTTCAGATGGTGAGTCTCTCTTTCACATCCTTCATTGCGTTGCATAAACCATCTTGCGCTTTAGGAGGAATAGAAGTTCCCAGAGCTGGACTCTAGCAATATGATGGGAATCTGTGCCATACATAACTGCTGCTGGCCACCTTCCCCACAAATCAGATGACAGTCGACAATAATGTGGAAAGCAGTAATGCTGATCAGGAGAACTTTGGTCAGCAGGATTAACAATGCTGCCTTCAAATCCTGTATTTTTAAATCAGTTATGTATTTAAAAAGTCTCTATGAATACAAGCCTGAAAGATAATGGTTTGGGTAATGGGTAAATAGTTCCAGAGATTTTGAGAGACATTAGTCTAAGTCTGAATTTATGAACATTCCCGGTATTTTCCCATCTTAATGGCACAGGAAATCTGCTTAAATAAAATGGAGTGGGGTAAATCAACCACACCAGATGATTCATGTGTGCTTCTGCCTCCATTCAACTCATATTTTAAACAACATCTCATTGAAGTTTATAATCGAATGTTTAAATATTTTTCTTTATGGTATTGGTAAGCAATGGTCCCTTTGTCTGCAGTCTGTCTCATAAATATAAAGTCAACTGTTACTTCAAGTTGAATTCGATCTAGGTATAGGCAACCTTTGTTAACCTACGTAGTTTAAAATTCTCCTAGTTATTACTCATTTTCTTAGAACCCTGCAGTTAAATTTACTTTGGCAAGTTCATAGATTGCTCTTTGCCAAGAGAAAACTCGTATGGAAAAAGATGTTTCACATCCACATAATTGATGAATATGCCTGATAAAGCAATTGAATAATACATTATCTTTAAAATATGTATGTTTTTACTTTGTGAGTGATACTAAAGTTTAGGTAGTTTTAGCAGAATATCTCCTTAGAAAATTGGAGGTGCAGAATCAAAGTATTTTCTACTGCCATTCCTTTTATATTCTCCTCTCTTAGGACAATCTGGATACCAAAATGCAGCTGTCTTGGTCTTTGTTCTCTTTGAGTTTTCCAGCTTATAATGTGTCACGCTTATCACAATCTCATTTGGGAAATCTGATTTTCCTTTTTTTTTTTTTTTTTATTTTGTTAGAATAATGCTGAACTATATGATCATGGAAATTGTATTACTGTAGAAATTCAGAAGAATACATATGAGCCACTTCACTGAACACCCCACATACACATATAAAAAGCATAAAAAATTAAGGGCTATCAATTAAATCCATGCCAGGCCCCAGGTGAGAGCTAAGAGTGATCATACCATCACTCTCTATATTTTCTTTTTATTCAGGTCTTATGATAAAATGGTAGAATAGCCCAGAGGGCTTCACACTGTAAAATACAGTTAGAAAGTTGTGGATCTAATATACCTCCCAGATCTCTAGTTTTTAAGAGGTTTGTTTACAGCTAAAGTGTAGAGCAGAAGTAAACCTATATGGTCTGAAAACAACTGTAATCTTGTAAGGTTATGAGGGACCTCATTTGTGGTCAACCTCAGACAGACTGCACAGAGGATGTCTGACATAGACATGGTGAGCCCACCTTTTGGGGCACTGGCAATATCTGCTGTACATTTAAACCCAGCAAACCCGACTTACCAAAATGCAGCACACTGGTCAGTGATTCACAGGTGACTACTTTTTGTGCTTTCAATAGGTCTGGCAGCCACCACCCAAATATGTGCAATGACCTCTTCAATTTCTGAATGTCAGTCTAATCAGAACCATTATTTTGAGTAGCGCATCAACTATTTATCTTGAACAAACATAGTTCATCTGGCAAGAGCGGTAAGAGGCTAACATACCTATAGAGTATATAACATACATATAGAGTATATAACATACCTGTGAGAGCGGCCTCACAGTCACAGGCAGTGGTTGTCGTGGGGGATTTTAACTTCCCTGATGTTTGCTGGAAGGACTACTCAGCAACCCAGCCACAGTCCAGGAAGTTCCTCCAGTGTATGGATGATAACTTCCTCATGTAAATGGTGGATGAGCCAACCAGGAGAGGAGCGCTGCTGGATCTCATCCTCACTAACAAGGAGGATCTGGTCGAAGCAGTAAGGGTTGAGGGCTGCCTTGGTTGCAGCGACCATGAGATGGTGGAATTCAGGATCTTGTGTGGTAGGACCAGTAGAATAGCAAGTAGAATTGCAACCCTGGACTTTAGCAGGGCAAACTTTGGCCTTTCCAAGCAATTGCTAGGGGAAATCCCATGGGCAAGGCTGCTTGAAGGTAAAGGGGCCCAAGATAGTTGGTTGACATTCAAGGATTGCTTTTTCCGAGCTGAAGATCAGAACATCCTGACACGTAAGAAGTCAAGGAAGAGGGCCAGGAGACCTGCGTGGCTAAATAGGGAATTGCTGGGTATGCTCAAGTGGAAGAGGAGAGTTTACAGCTCATGGAAGGAGGGGCTGGCCACTTGGGAGGAATATAAGGCTGCTGCTAGAGGATGTAGGAAGGCAGCTAGCATGACTAAGGCCTCCTTAGAATTAAACCTGGCGAGAAGGGTCAAGGACAGCAAAAAGAGCTTTTTCAAACACATGGCAGATAAAACTAACACCAGAGGCAATGTAGGCCCACTGATGAACGGGATGGGTGCCCTGGTGATACAGAGATGGCAGAGTTACTGAATGCCTTCTTTGTCTCTGTCTACTCTGCTGCAGGCAGTCCTGAAGAGCCCTGTACCCCTGAGACCTTAGATGAAGTCAGGTCAACAGAGTGGTTTGCCTTAGTCGATGAGGAATGGGTTAGAGGCCAGTTGAGCAATCTGGACATCCATAAATCCATGGGTCCAGATGGGATGCACCCGCGGGTGCTGAGGGAACTGGCGGAAGTCATTGCTAGACCACTCTCCATCATCTTTACCAAGTCTTGGGAAACGGGAGAGGTGCCTGAGGCCTGGAGGAAAGCAAATGTCACTCCAGTCTTCAAAAAGGGTAAGAAGGAGGACCTGAGTAACTATAGACCGGTTAGCCTCACCTCCACCCCTGGGAAAGTGGTGGAACACCTTATCCTTGATGCCATCTTAAGGCATATCAAGGATAAGAGGGTTATGAGGGGCAGTCAACATGGCTTCACCAAGGGGAAGTCATGCTTGACCAATCTCTTAGCCTTTTATGAGGAAATAACACGGTGGATGGATAACGGCAGAGCGGTGGATGTGATCTACCTTGACTTCAGCAAATCATTTGACAGTCTCCCACAGCATCCTCACAGCCAGAGAGTTGTAGTCTATGGGGCGGAGTCTAGTTGCAGGCCTGTATCTAGTGGAGTGCCTCAAGGGTCAGTACTGGGACCAGTATTATTTTATATATTCATCAGTGATTTAGATGAGGGAATTGAGTGTACTACCAGCAAGTTTGCTGATGACACTAAGCTGGGAGGAGTGGCTGACACGCCAGAAGGCTGTGCTGCCATCCAGCGAGACCTGGACAGGCTGGAGAGCTGGGCAGGGAATAACTTGATGAAATATAACAAGGGAAAGTGTAGAGTCCTGCATCTGGGCAGGAACAACCCCAGGTTCCAGTATAGGTTGGGGAATGACCTGTTAGAGAGCAGTGTAGGGGAGAGGGACCTGGGGGTCCTAGTGGACGACAGGATGACCATGAGCCAACACTGTGCCCTTGTGGCCAAGAAGGCCAATGGCATCCTGGGGTGTATTAGAAGGGGGGTGGTAGGTAGGTCGGTCGAGAGAGGTCCTCCTTCTCCTCTACTCTGCCCTGGTGAGACTGCATCTGGAATATTGTGTCCAGTTCTGGGCCCCTCAGTTCAAGAAGGACAGGGACTTGCTGTAGAGAGTCCAGTGCAGGGCAACGAAGATGATTAAGGGAGTGGAGCATCTCCCTTATGAGGAAAGACTGAGGGACCTGGGTCTCTATAGTTTAGAGAAGAGGAGACTGAGGGGTGACCTTATTAGTGTCTATAAATATATAAAGGGGGAGTGTCACGAGGATGGAGCCAGGCTCTACTCAGTGGCAAACGATAGGACAAGGGGTCACGGGTACAAACTGGAACACAAGAGGTTCCACTTAAACTTGAGAAGAAACTTCTTCTCAGTGAGGGTGACAGAACACTGGAACAGGCTGCCAGGGAGGTTGTGGAGTCTCCTTCTCTGGAGACATTCAAAACCCGCCTGGACACATACCTATGTAACCTTATCTGGGTGTTCCTGCTCCGGCAGGGGGATTGGACTAGATGATCTTTTGAGGTCCCTTCCAATCTCTAGCATACTGTGACATCTATAGTCCCTCCAACAAATCAGGTTCTAGACTGATATGTCCCTGTCTTGACCTGCAGATGGCTCTGCCTTTCAAGTGCTTTAACTTTCATTCTCGGACTTCTTCCATTTTTGTTGTTCCACAAGTAGGGCAGTTGCCCCATAATCAGGGTATTCATCAAATAAATACCTTTGTCAAGTTTTCCTTTATATCACCCTCTTGAATTTCTCCAGTTTTGTCTCCATGTAGACACAGAAATAGCTCCATACTTCTTTGATATTTACATTATAAGGTTATTTGTAAGCTATGGAACTGTTTACCATTGTTCAAATACATATGATTTAATCAGTATTTCAAGAAATGGGCTTATTGTTTCCACAGAACACTAATTCTATCATTAGTTCACATTCTGTGAAAAATATTATAAGGTTTATTTATATATACTTATTTTTCAGCCAGTTCTTGCAGACCAGATATCACACACCTTTGTTAGTTACTACCTGGCCACAATATAACTTTTTCTTTTTGATGACTTTCCAATAAGCAGAGTCCTTTGGTCCCTCTGAGATAGACTGGAGGACATTAGCAATGTACGTAATAATTACACATACAATTATGCCTGAGTAACTCCTGTTAATTCTCCTGTTAAAATATTCACAGATTTAACTGAAATACAGTTTGTATAACAGACGCAGCTCAATCAACTGTTTGCAACATACTTTTGTGATTTCTCATTAGCTAGCATGTCTGCCTTCTGCCACAAACTGACTTACATTCCTCCCATCTGTTGCAAACCCAATTTAATTATCAGTCACTACTATGAACACAACAACAAATACTTTTATGCATGAAGGATCTGCCCTTTTCCCACTTGTCAGAATTTTTGTGAGGTAACATTTTCAAGTAAAGTCTTCATAACAAATTACTTCAAAAGGTCTATTTCTGTATACAATATGTTTTTATTAATGTTAGGTTCTAGATCTGGTAAGATCAAGCAGTAATTCCATTCAGATTTATCCAATTAATTTTTTTATTTGAATGTTTGGAAAATAGAACAATTCTTTGGACTATTTCTACAACTGTAATTAAGTTAGAGATTATGCAGTTACTCAATGCTGGTATACGGCATGCAGCACAGCATTGCCAGTTATTATAACTCAGAACTAGAAAAGCAAATAGAAAAAAGAGCTCGTTAAAAAAATTATTATTAAACTAAAAAGAAATTAACTAAAATACAACAATCAAGATGTAATGGAAAAATAGAGCATTTAAACAAAATCTAGAAGTTTATGAAGAACTGAATAATCATTTTTAGTGGAAAAAGATGTCAAGTTGAATTCTAATCTCTGTTAACTGATTACTAAGAATCAAGAAGAAAAACTTGTGCTGTGTAAAAGAGAATCCTTGTAACTCATTTGTAGACTAGTCAATTTATATGGTAATGGTGTTTAAAATTATGTTTACATGTATTAACAAAAATTAAAAAAAAAGTTTTTTTCCCATTTCAAACTAGAAATTTTAGAATTAGCTGTGAAAATGTTAAAACTGTTTTAAAATTTCCAGCCTTTTTGTGAGCAACTGGTTTTTGTTGACTAGCTGGATTAATTTGGGTTTCTTTTTCACATATCAAGCTGTACTAATTGTATTAGGTTTATCTGCTAAGGCTTTGGTAATGGGGAGATGCGTGCAGTGCTGTCTTCTCACAGGAGACAACAGAAGCTACCCCCATGTCAGACAGACCCAGTTCCATCCAGATCCAAGATGAACCTGCCACTGGCCAAAGCTAAACCCATCAGTGATTTCAGTAGCTCCTCTGTGCTAACTTAATTAAGAAAGGGTGGGAAAAAAAAAGGTACCACAGCTGGAGGAGGAATGAAAAAATGTAAGAGAAACAACTACGCAGATACCAGTATCAGCGAAGATGGAAGGAGAGGGGGGAGGTGCCCCAGGTACACCTCTTCTTGGAGAAGACCTTGGTGAAACAAGTGGTTCTACCTCACACATGGAGGAGGAGGTAGAAGAGTTAGGATAGAAACTGAGCCTGGGAAGAAGGGAGGGGTGGGGAGAAAGTGTTTTTAGTTTTGTTCTTATTTCTTGCTGTCCTAATCTGTTATTAATTGACAATAAATTAGATTGTTTTCCATGATGGTAATTGATAAATGATCTGCCCTTCCTTATCTTGACCCATGAGCTTTTCCATCGTATTTTCTCCTCTTCTTCTCTTGAGGAAGGGTATGACAGAGTGGTTTGGTGGGCATCTCGCAGCACCAAAGTGAGCCCATTATACTATGTGTAGTATTTTCTGAAAATAATTCCCATAATTAGTTTGAATATTATTCTTTATTTCACAAAATGCATCCTTTTTGTCTTTGCTATTCCTGAGAACAAAGTCCTTCAATCATTCTTCAATCTTCCTTCCTCAAACTGTTCTTAATACAAAGCAGGATTTCAGTGACATCCTTAATTAATAGAGCTGTCTGATGTTGTTTAGACAATGCTTTACTTTATCATTTGACCAAACTTCATTTGGCGTGGGATGTCCTATGTTAGCTTTTTATACATCCACTCTTTTTTCTCTGGAAAATTTCATCTAACATGGTCCAACTTGATCACGAAAATGTATTATCTTGGCCTTGTTCAACATTCTGGCAGTCTTTTCTCTGCAATGCTCATAATCATCAGGAGTCCCTGAGCTGGGTCAGATGTCAGCAGTAGCAGTGATTGTAGGATATCATGTGATATGTTGGACAAAGGCTGGGAAAGGAATGTAGGTGAACTCAGTATAAAAATGGGAGATGTAGATTGGAGAACGTGACTGTATATCAGTGGTTGAGGGAAGAAAGGAGCAGATCAGAGGGGGAATCTAAGACTGGTGCTAGGATAACAAGAGGCAGAAGTGGCTAGACAGGGCTTAGGAGCGTTTGACTTTTGGAAGAGTCTGCTGAAGGCTAAGCAAGAGTCATGGGATCAAAGGTTGTTGTGGGAAGAAGATGCATCTGGGTATTTTAGTATGGGTATAGCATTTGCAATCAAGTTAGCACTGGATCAAGAGTGTACTTTTGAAAGAAATCTTCTGGTGGTCCCTATTACTGTGTTCTGGTTCACACATTACAACACACATCATAGATTCCTTTCAGATTAAATTGGGAAATGCACTACAGATCATCAATTGCTATACTTCTGCCTATGCACTGCTACGCATTTGGCCCCATAAACTATTTGTTGCTTTCAAACCTAAGGAGCATGGTGGCTTGCATTCACATTCTTAGTCTTGGCCTGAAAATTATGTATTTATTATGCATAACACTTAGCCTTCTCTTATGAGGAGAAGCTGAGAGAGGTGGGGTTGTTCAAGACTGTAAACCAGCCTTCCAGTACTTAAATGGGGTTTATGAAAAGGCTGGAGATGAACTTTGCAAGGGTAAGAGCATGTAAGTATAGGACAAGGGGAAATGGTTTTAAGCTGAAACAAGCTAGACTTAGATGAGATATAAGGAAAAAATTCTTCACTGTGAGGGTGATGAGACATTGGTAAAAGTTGCTCAGAGAAGCTGTGCATGCCCCATCCCTGGCAGTGTTCAAGGCTATGCTGGATGCGTTTTGTAGCAACCTAATCTAGTGGAAGGTGTCCCTGCCCATGGCAGGGGGGTTGGAATTAGATGATCTTTAAGGTCTCTTCTAAGCCAAGCCATTCTATGATTCTATGGATCTTCTCTACACTCCACATGACTTAATGTCCTAGTGACTATTTTTGGGTGAGAGCATGAAATAATGTTTGCTGGAATTATTTTTTTATAGCACCCCTGTGAAAATGTATGATTCATATGCAGAGACGTGGCACTGGGAGGCATTTGAGAGGGCAAGGCCTGCAGAGACAGAAGGATTGTGCTGGGCAGAGGAAGCTAAACCTGTCATAATTAGTGTTTGGACTATCCAGCTGGAACATGCTTTGCTGTGTGCTGCTCTACCACTTGTAGCTGGGTTTCCTCTAGGAGAAAGCTGATTGGGTCATTTCAGCAAAAAGACAGGAGGAATGAGCTGGCAGATATCCAATGTAGATGAACTGGGGACCAGACATGGGAACTGTTACCAGACCTGTAAGATAACTATTTGACAAATGCAGGTGCATCCCAAGGCCAGGATCTGAAGAGGCTGGGTACATGTCAGGGAACCAAGAAGTACAGTGAGGGAATTAGAGGATTGAGAGGACTGGGACAGCATCTCTAATGAATGGACAAGGAAGAGACAACTGCTCTTTTGGGAAAAGGCAGAGAATCTGAAAAAAAAACAAAGTTTTTGTAAGGCCTTTCTTCATTTTCACCTTTTTATTATTCTCCCTCTAATTAATTTGCCTTCTGTACCACATGAACTACTGCAGCCCTTTCAGTTGCTCTGCCTATGAACCGTTTTCCAGGTCCCTTTTTTTGAACATGTTCGAACACAGACACATAAATGGGTTAGCCTGAAGAATGACTATTTGGCTTGTTACTAAAAGATTTTTCATCACCTCCAAGAGTCAAATTTATTCCTGGATTTTCAGTGCTCACCTTTCAAAGTAAAAGCTTTCCATCTTCTCTTCTTTAAAATGCAAGCCTGGTTTGTTGGGGTTTTTTTTCCTCTTTTGAAGTGACTTGTCCACGGTTATGCCTCAGGCTTCACCTCTCCACTTACTGACAACCTGATCTTTCAATATTTTAAATTGCTTTTACTGGCAAGCTCAAGAAAGGAACAAAAAAGATTTGGCATCCACTGAGAATAAACTGCTTTCCTACCTCTGATCCAAAGTAGGGCAAAAAACACACTAGTGGTGTGCTTGCTGTTTTGAAAAGCTGACTCCACCTAGTACATTCCCAGATAAATCTGTCTGAATATAGCCTTAATTGCAAACTCATCCCTCATCATTGTTTGAATAAGAAAGAAACTATTTAAACTTATTTATAAAAGTCAAGGAAGATGACAAGTAGGCAGGATAGTAGAAAGTGCCATGAGGTAATGAGGTGATCAGACTGCAATTGTCAATATGAGTTTCTTTTGAGGCATTTGAAACTCCAGTGAAATTCCTACATGCAGTCTGTCAAATTCTTCTGGAAAGCAGAGATAGAAAAATCACCTCTTCTTTTTTGAGAGAAAACGCTTTTCTTTTGTATAGGTCTTCTCTGACCTGATTTCTATAGTTGACATCTGGTTGTTTGTTGGCTCTGAAGGGGTTCCATCTTGAAAGAAGAGAGGTGTACAAATTTGCAGCTCTCTCAAACTGTGTGGCTAGATTTCAGCTACTTTAGCTACCATTCTGGCAAATCTACGTTTCATCTGAGAACTTCCACTGATAACCATGATAGGATTTTCTAATACAGACCTTTAAATGTCTGTGTGTTGCAC
The DNA here is from genome assembly GCF_028554395.1 of Pezoporus wallicus. NCBI lineage: Eukaryota > Metazoa > Chordata > Aves > Psittaciformes > Psittacidae > Pezoporus > Pezoporus wallicus. The sequence continues at coordinate 2,444,484 of NW_026642654.1, forward strand.
CATCTGGCGTTTATTTTTGGGTTTGTTTAATGAAATGCTATGACCACAAAGTACAACTATAATTGCGCTTTTTTTTTTCTTTTTTTTTTTATTTTAAACTTCAGTAGAAATCAATTTATTTAGGCTTAAATAGGGTTTTTTTTTTGCATGACTGCAAGATCTCTGTGATGACACCGCATGTTGCAAATGGGCAGTTGCAGTGCTGACACCAGCAAGTCCAAATGCCAGCCAATACTATACACAGTAGTAGCCCTGAGACAAGGATAACAAATGAGCATGTATCTAATTAAAGTTCTCTGATAGGATTAATCAGTTGACATTTTGCTACATAAATCAATAGCTGGACTTTCCTCCCAACAAAAAGCCTTCTTTTTGCTGAGGAAGCTATTCACTCTTCACTAGAAAGTCAATGTTTTAGGCAGATGATTGATTCACCATACATTTTATGCATTAGATTCAAAATACAAACAACAGATGGCTTTCTCTATAGTCCTAAACCTAGATTTGATTGGTGTAATCCACTCAACACTGCTGGAATTCAAACCCTGTAAACTTAGAATGACATATGGATCTCTTTTCTACCCTTTCAAATGGAACTCGTGAAATTTAGCAGGTACAACATCAAGGAATTTAGATCTCCACGAGGTGTACAGTAAGACAAGAACTATTTTGTCACTCTTAATAGCTCCTATGAAACTGTAAAAGTTGGCAAAGTAACTTCACACCAGAAGAACTTCATTAAGAATGACCAGAAGAAGCCACTCTCCAGTTTACTTCCATATCAGCTGGACCCTCCTGTTAGTACATGCTACTTCGAGCTGTTACATGTTTGAATGAAAACTCTTGGGCTGGGCTTGAGAAATTTTGGCTTTTAATTAAGTAATTATAAATCCCTAACTATAGGATGATAATCTTTCCAATATCTCTTCTTAACTTTGGTGCCAATTAGACTAGATGAATCAGATTTATTCTCATCCTTGAGGAGAATGAGATATTGCTTCCAGAGATAAAAGTTGTTGTCTGTAGATCATAAGTGATTGGGTGTTAAGATTACTACTATTAAGCTGCTTAGACACAGCATTAAGGTCCATTTTTTTAAATTGTAAAGAGTTAACATGTTGTCATGTGCTTTCTATAGCTGAATCTTAATCTGTTCAGCAGCAATACCAAAATCTGTAAGAAACTTAATATCCATGTGTAGTAACTTCTATTAAGTAACATGATTTTTCCATGTAGATATAGGATTTCACAAAATTCAATTAAAATATTATAAGCAAGAGGAAAATTGGACTCTTCATATATATATGTATATATATATATATATATATAATTGAAAGGTCCTGCTCTTTCTTTAGTGAAAGCTGACACTAGTGAAAGATAGTACACTGTTACATTTACTCAGGGAAAATACCCAGTGGCTCAGTTTAGCTTCAGGAGTCAGTTGAATCCTGAACTTCATCACAGTAAGTTAAAAAAAAATACCAATTTGACGCCAAAATTAAGTTTAAGGAGTATCAAAACTACTTAAGAATATAAGTAATATTGAGGGAATAATCATGGAAACAAAAGGGAGAAGTGAGAGGGATTTTAAAAATAACATTACAAAGATTCCATAGAAAAAGTGACATAAATTAAAGAGAACTCACATTGAACAATTGTGCTAAATAAACCTAAAATTAAATTAAATATTTGTTTAGTTTTGCGTCACATGAACAATATTTATTTTCCTAAAAACTTGAAATATTTGTTTGGTTGTGGAAAGGTTTTTGTGGTTTCTTTTTTTTTTTTTCTCCTCTTCAGATTTGTTCTTCAGCTACTAGCTGAAAAACCCCGTGACCTGGCCTGTTGAATACCTTCTGATGCAAACCTGACATTGTTCCTGCTGGAGCATACATTAGCTTTAGACTTATGCAAATTTATATAACATAGATTTTTATATGCCAAGGCCTCTCTGTCAATCTCTATGGCTAATCTGAAGCGTTGGCTGATTTCAGCATTAATACACCCCAGCAGATCATGCTTTTTAATTGTTCTCTCAAATATACTGAAGAAGTGCTTTCAAATGCTGAGGACTCTAACAGGCAAAGAGATTTTGCTGTCACCTACAAATGAAAGCTGCATTAGAGGATGTGAAGACCATAAACTGGATGTGAAGAAAAGGCATAATCAAGAGAGAAGGTAGAAACGTATGTGGAATTTACTTCCTCTAAATCATTGGTTCATCTTGAAATCAGCAAATCCAACTCCTGACAGATATTAAAGTTTTACAATAATTTTTGAACTGCAGGATGAATATGCAGAGTTATGGTCAGCAAACAAAATAAATGATCCTGCAGACCTAATTCACATACAATGTGGGTGTTATTTCATGTTTATGATCTCTGTTTGGAAGTTCATCCACATCACCAGGAAATAATTCAAATGAGAGGGTCAAATTTTTCTTTGCAGCTCCCCTTGGATTCAGTTGACTGTATGGGAATGAATTTGAAGGTTATAAAAATGGTATTGCATTGGCATATTCATATATAATTCTTATGAATATGGATAGAAAGCTACAGATATTTCATACAGAACTGGAAAAAGTTTCTCAGATCCACAGAATGAATTAGTTTTGTGAATAAGTATTTTTAAATTTTATTTTTTTTTTTAGGCTTGAGCTAGGTTTCTGACTTCCTGAATTCGCAAAAACTCATTATCCCAGTGCCATGTACCTGCTTTTTAAAAAGTCTGTAAAGAAATGATATGACCAGAAAGTTAAACGGAAGATAGATTTTCACACCTGGAAGAGTCCACATAGAATGGTTTGGGCTGGAAGGGATCTTTAAGGTCATTAATTCCAAACCTCACAACATACATAAGGGGACACCACTATAAAATCTACATTGCACTTGTAATTTCTACTTTTTTCATGCTTCTTGACACACTGCTTTAGATTAGTATTTTATTCTGTAACATTCTTAGAACTCTAACATAAAATAATGTTACAGTGCAGTTTACATGCCTCATTTTTTGTAGTTATGTTCATTGACATGAATGGTGTGACATCTGATGAAAAATTTTAGACTGTGAGCAAGACTATCAAGTGTTAAAATTTTTCTGTAACTCTTCTGATACCCATCCTGACACGCAGCTGATGGTAACCAAACAGCTGGCCCATACATCTACAATAGTTCCCACCAAATTACTAAATGTGCTATGTGCAAGGTCGTTTCCTGATCATTTCAGAAACTTTCTTTTTGTCTTTTTTTTTCCTTTTTTAATCAGGTTTGGACACACTTTCCTCTCTGGTTAACCTACCTCTTATTAGGATGAAAAAGGCATTGTCCTCTGCTGGAAGACTTATGTGATGAGGAAACCACTTCTACAGGAGACAAGCCTGTGGTCAATTTTCCCCTGCATAAGAGCAAACAAAAAAGCTTTCTGCAAAGAATTTAAAATAGGGTTTTCATGAATTATTGTTTGCTGGACATGCCAGGGAAATCTAAATTAAGAAAGCCATCCTTTCACTTAGTTAGGGAAAACCACAGTTCATAATTCTTTCAAAAACACACAATGGCAAACTTTGTACTGTTTAGATACTGAAAGTCAAACCAGATTAGATTAAAAACTAGGTAGCTATATTTTATTAATGCTCCAGGAAGTGCTTTTTATGAGAATTGGAGGGGAAAAAAGTTAACTGCAGTAGAACTGATCAGGAATCTTTTCACTACATGATTTTCAGTGGAAAAGATTAACATTCAAAACCTAACATTTATAGAAAATGGAAGGTTTGGAAGGAAATACTTTTGGAAAGCTTCACAGTGTCAAAAAATTATTTCAGGCTTTATTACAGTTAGATGAAAACTGCAGAGACCAAGAGCCTGGCCAATGTCTCATAGTCCTGAGGCACAGAAAAACAAGCTTCCAATGTAAAACATGTATGACATGAAACATGAACACAGATCTGCTATATTCAAGGTGAATGTCCTAATGAAAGGGTATATATTCAATGTTTTTCTTGCTCAAATGATGTTATTTTTATAAGCTCAGTCAACTTCCTGCAAGAGAATTATGCAGCTGCTTCTCCATAGGCTGATGGTGGGATTTTTGCCTAAAATAAGGGAGGCTGAGAAGTAGTTCCCTGCTCCAAGAAGGCCAGAGCAGTAACTTTCTCTCTGGTGTTTCATAAAGAGAGGGAGGTAATCTAATTAATCAAATCATCATCATTACTAACCATTAGTTGTTAACTAGGTCCAAGGCATCTCTAAACTATATTTCACTAGCTTGCTTCTTCCTACAATAAACTGGTCTTTCACCATTCTTACCACTTTGTTTATCTGGGAAGCTGTTTATCTCTTTGTTTATGCTGTGAAGTTTGAAATGCAAGAAAGATGAACATAGTTGTTTGAGGAAAGGATGTTTCCTGCAATTAGCCCCAAATAAAACCAAAATTCAAAAGATTATGTCCTGAGAAATTATGTTTCATTTACACCTAGATCTGGAACCAAACTTTACAGAGATTCCTAAATGAATGAATAATGTAGCCCTCAATGATGAATTAAAAGCCCTCAAAATAGAGGTGGTTTAAATGTGAATCAATATTACAGCAATGAAATTGTAAATCAAAGAAATTTTTGAAACATAATGAAACCACAAAATAAACTTTTTTTTATTACTATTATTAACAATCTTCAAAGTTACTGTTCTTTTTCTTATATTTGAACTTCATAGTCATCATCTAAATCAGAAACAAGTATTCAGGAAGAACTGGCAGGACATGGAAAAACAAACTATTCCCATCTTTATTAAATTTTGATGATTCACTGTAATTTTTTATTAACTCATCCTTTAACTCCAACCTTTAGTATTGTTCTCTGAATTGGTATAAAATTCTGAAAAACTTAGAAATGTTACTAGCTTTTTGCTTGAAGTCAGGCAAAGCATGGAGCAAATTTTATTTCCTTTGTATAAGTTGAATTCATTCATAGCTATGTGTAAAAATTTGATAAGATGCAAGTCCATATGGATGAGAAACTGAAGGGTCAGATACTTGCAATTTCATTACTCAGCTTCAAAAATACTGTACACTTCTAATTACTTTCCTCTGAACGTTCTTGCTTGGCAAACAAAGTGTTAGACTGCCAATCCCCTACGCTGAATGAGTTTAGTGTAAAAATCATATTATAACATCCACAGCAGTATTAAAGTGTAAGAGAAAAAAATGTTTGCAGAGAAAATCAATGGAACTGCTGCTACAGAATGGAAAAACAACGGTTTTGAGCAAGCCCTTTTTTAGCGCTCAAATAGAAGCATGCTAAATACATGCTGAGAATAATAACAATTTTATTTTAAACATAACTGTGGTAGTCAATTAGCCAGTTGGAAAGAAAAGGGCAAATACTATTGGAGAGGAATATTAGGGGAAAGAAAGTGATAAAAGCTGTCAGTTCTGTCAGTTACAGATAATGACATAAGAGTTAGGTCCTGCAGACCTACAATGGAGGGAACACAAAAACATTTGCATTTACCATGAAAAATAACATCTCTTTTTTAGTCCATGACTTTTACAGAGGTCAGGAACATTAATGGAAAAGCCATCAAACTGTCTTTTGTAGATGTTTGAAGTGTTAAGAGGTTGAAGAAGAAAGACTAATTGTTCTGAAAATATTTTCTTCCATAGTCCTTCACTGGCTGTCTTTGTGAGCTCATTTGGATGCATAGCTATAGTTTCACAGATGATTTTAGATGTATTAGTTGAAGGATGTTGCATGCTGTACACAGGTTTAAGTCTGCTGGATTTAAATAGTTCTTTCAGTGATGGGGACATTTTTCTGATGTCTGTAATGGCAGGAATTGCTAATACAGAAACTAAGAAATGATCTTGAGAGATCATAAGATAAGACTTTCATCATGTAGCTTGAACCCTTTGCTAGGAAATCATTATTTCTCCAAATTATTTTAGGCATTATGGCAAGCATTGGATTTCTCTGTGGAACTGCTCAACAGCCAAACCACAGAAACTTGCTTTAAATTCCAATGAAGCCTGTTTGCAGGGCTGAATCAGGTCTCAAATTGGACCCAGATATAATCAGCATAATTAAAAGTTGAATTCATAAGAAAGCAGCAGAACATAACTTCATAAGTTCAACATAAAAGCTGGTGAAACCAAGATGAAACAATAAGAAGTCTGTTCTCAATATTGCAGCCTTGTTTCTGCAGTTCTTTTCCTGCTGGTTTACATCATCCAGCTCCTGGGAAATCAGGTGCTACCTGTGAACTGAAGATCATTAACACTCTGAAAACAAACACATGGTTTTCTGTAGATTCTTGTTAGCTCTTCCTTAATGAGAATACATTTTGAGCTAACCTGAGAAAGACAGGAGCTTAAATGTGTCCTTTTAGTTTAAAAGAGACAAATGCTTAGTTTGTAGCAGATCATAAAGACAGCAGCATTAACACAGAAAAGAAGAGCAACAACAATGAAATTCAGCTCCTGTAACTTTGGACATCTGTGGTAGGAGACATCTGTATCTAAGCTAATAACCTCCCCAAGCTCCTTTTATCAGAAATAGAGAGGAAATAGGTACTTTTGGTAAGCTAAACAATTAGCCCAGATGTCAATGCTTACAGTGTAAATGATTACATTTATTCAGGTGAATCCCACTCTGAACTACTATAACATGTAACCTTTAAATTATGATGTCAGGCCCTTAAGTCTGAGTTGATTTTTGTGGCTTCAAATCAGCAGTGTACTTAAGCAATGTCCTAATTTTAAGCATATAAATAGTCTTATTGAAGTCAATGGGATATTCACACATTAAAAGCGTACTTTGGCTGGCACTTTGCTGAATCAAGGCCTATGCAAGCACTGTACCACATGTGTTTTTTCTTGCAGTAACTGTTACATCACTTTCCCTTTAGGTAGTAATTTCACTGTACAGTGGAATTAATGTTTTCAGAAAGGTCTTTTAAAGTTTTAAGATTTTGGCATTTTTAAAGCAGATGCTAATAAATTGGTAAGGCTTGTATTCTTTTCTATACTTCATAATAACACTAAAATCTAATAAAATATAATCCAGTGTTTTTGCTACTACATTAATTGAACACTTAAGCTGCTTCCATTTCTTAGTAAGGGTTCAAAATATAATTAGAAAATAAGCTAATTTTTTTCATGTTTCGTGTAAAAATGATGAGCCCAAATAGTAACCCGAGTTACCAAAATGGTAAAGATCTTTTCAATCATTTACCAGGTGGACAGATCAACATATCCATCACCCATCTGTCATTTCTAATCCTTAAAAGCATAGATGGCCCTAGTGAGTTCTCACTGTATCTAAATTTTTCAATGGCTTTGTAACTGTACTTTTTATACAATTTATAGAATCTCATTGCAGAAAGCCTAAAACTGAAGCATATCTTAAACTGCATATTTTTTATGTGGATCAGCCTCCTGGTTCAGTTGAAAGAAGAGGGTTCATTTATAGTGAATAGAAACTTGAAGCCAGAAATTGCAAAGAAGAAATCCTGTCACTAAGGTGTTTGATGCTCTGTCTTGATCTCAGTGGACATCCAAACAGAACACAATATTCTGGGTTTAGCTGCGTACCTGGCCCCTTGGATCAACATGGAGGAGCATTGCCAGGAACAGGTCTTTGCTGCCCCACTGTTGCAAGGGAGGTGTAAGCTGTTCAGCTGAATGCAAATTAAATTCAAGACTTAGATTTCTGACAAATTCCCAACATGGTCTTTGGTAGGAAAAAAGTTTGGCCTCTTCTCCAGCAGGTAAGAAACACTGTTTTGCTTGCCGTGAACTTGACAGACATATCAGTCAGCTACTCAGTATAGAGATCTTCCCAAACAGGCCTCACTGTAAAGTATTTTTATACCAAGATATCCTGTAGCAGTCTTTATAAAAATAAATGAACTAGTGACATTAAGCTGAAAGGTAAGCAAAGGTGCTGAGTGTTAGACATATTAAGGGGGGGGGAATCTGTTAATCGTTTTATTAATGTTTTCTTTTCTGCAGAAATCCTTGTAAATGCTTGTAATTCTTTGCAGCTGACAGGCTGCTGATTTTGCAGAAAGAAGAGCTTTTGAGTCCCCTAACTCCAAGTCACAGTTGTTCCTTGTTTTGGCTGTTGGAGAATTAGTTCAATAACCTCCCAAATAGTAAGTGCCTATGCTCTCACAATTTAAGCGTAAGGTCTGCATCTTAGAAAAATTATAGTCAAACAAATACTACATTGAAAGCTTAATGAGTTACACCGAAGCTGTGTAAGGGATTGCCAAAATCATTTTGCTGCCTTATGGATTTTTACAATGCTGTTACTTCATTTGTTGCAACAGATTTAGTCCCTGTTTGAATGATTCCTCTCTTTCACACACACTAAGTGTCACTCAGGCACTCCCAGGCTTGTGGGAAATGGCAGCCAGAGGTAAGGATTTGGGTCTATGACCTCCTCTATCCTTTCACCACACCCACAATAAAGCACATGAGGCCCAGTCCCCAGCTGTCCCTTTGGTCTAGCACTAATGCTGTCTGGAGGATTGGCATAGTGGCACCTTTTTGAGGAACCTCCCACTTTGAAGCATGCCTCAAATGCATGTCTCCAAGCAGTCTGGATATTCCCCACTTTGGGTATGCACCTACCAGCCACAGGCTTTTGGTGCCCAAGTCCACCAACATGTTGGTCCACCAAGACGTGTTGCAGAAGAGCAGCTTTCTCAGCTAAGCCAGGCTATTCCCTTGCCTTCACCCACTGTTCAAAATACATGGGGCACCAGGTTATCCCAGCCAACCCTGCTGCCCACACTAAAACATGACACCTGCCAAGAGGAAGACAAGCTCTTTTCAGGGAAGAGATGTGTTTCAGACCACAAGAGTAAACAGGAGCACGTTCTCTCTGCAATAATGAAGAGAAAGTTTTCTAGGCCCACCAGTCCTACCAAATCCCTGATGGTTTTTTGGCTTTCTAAAGAGTGTGTTGAAGCACCTGATGCTGTAGTCAGCCATGGAGGTCAGGCTTGACAGCTGACTCAGGTCTGATTAGCAGTTGTCTTCATATGGTCTGCAAGTAAGAAGAGCCATTCACCATTTTGCATGGTCATACGGTCCTCCACCACTGAGTCTTCTTCCTTTGCTCTGCTGCTTTTATCGTCTCCCTTTCTTTCAATTTCCAAGGCAGTGAAAGGTGTATTGACATCTCAAAAGCAAGAGAATTTATCTTTTTTTTTCCTTTCCTTCGGCAGAAGAAGAAATTGCATCCAGTATTCTCACAGTAAAATGAATTTGGTAAATTTAGGTTGTATGTTTAAATACTTTGGGTCTTGTTCTCATTTTCTTTACGTTTATATCTTACTAAATACATCTCCACATCTCCAAGTCTTGGCATGAGTGACTTTGCTTAAGTGATAGACAGGCTGAGGTTCCTGTATGAAAGCATCTATGACATTTTTCACTGTAACGTTTTGTGCTGACAGAATCATTCTGGCAGCTTTGTTCCTGTGAACCAACTCTTTCCAGAGACAATGAAAGAACAGACTCCAGGGTTTCAGGTTACAGAAGTAGGGAATAGCTGTATCATACAGACTCCATAGGCTTCCTAGGCTGTCTGAAAAGCAGTGGCCCTTAACGTACTGTGCCTGAATGAAAAAAGCTGAAATAACCCTAAGCCTTCCTGTTGATAAAACAAACAAACAAACAAACAAAAATTCTCAGAATTAAAAAAGTAATGTCAGATCTTGTTTATTGTGCAGTGTGTGTGTGCTTTTCACATTTATTTGGTGACAACGTTAAACTTGAATAGTCAATTGTGTTAATAAAACTTTTTAAAGGCAAGGTACCACTATAAGGTCAAGTAGTTAGAAAAATGAGAAATCTTGTTTTATTTCATCCTCTGATTTCTATGAACCATATATAATAGTCAACTTTTTAACTGTACTGTAGGCTCACCTGCATTTTTATTGTCTCTGTCCTCATTCTTTTTATTTGAATATTATATTAGTCTGTGAATCATCTGTGGATAGGCCCTGTGATCAGAGACTGTGGTCTGGAAACAATGAAATAAATGATGATATTGAAACAGACTTGCACCATCTTTTTTCTGTTTTCCTAACTATTCTAATGTAGATTTTTTTTTTCATTTGTTCTGAATTAAGCACCATTATGTGTTATTCAGTCTCAGCTAAAATATACACGTTATACCAGAAAAAAAAGGTATTTTCCAAAAATCCTTCTTTTGCTACTTAAAGTATAATTACCTGGTCAATCTTAAATCCTACATTCACCATAATGTCTTCTACAGTCCTAAATTTCAGAGAAATTACTGGGTTAATTCAGGTCACTGCCTTTATAAATTAAATCTGAGAGTAATGAGAGTAGTGAAGGAGTAAACAGGAATAACGTACAGAGCAGACAGTTACAGCAACATAAAGGAATTATGGAAGGTTTGCCAGAAATACCAATCTCTTGTAGAGACAGGAAGAATTTCCATGGGGTATGTATCCTCACATGGAGAAGAATGGAATAAAGAATTCTATTTCCAGCAAAGAAGAGTGCAAGACAGAATAGTAAAAAAAAAAAAACTTATCAACAAACCAATCCAAAAAAGAAACATTTAATTTTAACCCAGGATTGAACAAAGCGATAATCAAGGTTGCCAACAGCCCTGAGGTAGTGCCTACATGGTTTTAAGACCATGCCATCATATCAATCCTGCACCTGTTTTAACCCCCAACTCCCTTGTTTTCCCCACACAATCTCCCTGTGCTCTGTGGAATTCATGTTTGTTTTTATGGCTAATGGGCATGAGTAAAAGCCAGCCTTTGCTTCAGTTTATGTTGGCATCTCTCCATTTCACAATGAGAATGCAAAATCATTCATAATCCTCCTATGACCTTTCTGTAGCTCACTGGGCTTTTATGGTTGAGATCTTTTGCAACTGCCACTCTGCACTGAGAGGGATTTAGAAATTTTAGCTGTTTCTGGTAACTGAGGACAAAGGAATGAAGGTGGGATTTCCCTGTGGAAGTCATCATACTCAGGGTGGTTAACATTACATGAAACCAAAACAAAAATGTGGATGTTGAGTGGTATAAAATACATGAGCTGGGAGATGGGGCTAGCTTAGAAGATCTCATTCCCCTTAGCAGAAGATTGGGTTCAGTTTCTGCTTAGTTGATAGAGATCCACTCTAAACATGGCACTAGTGATATTCAGAAATCAAACACTGCCAAAATGAGTCTAAAATGTCCTCAACATACAGTTAGAACATTCTTAAAATTAAATTCAATACATTACCTCACTAGTTACAAGATATTTTGTGGCTAAACATTGTCTGTACTTAGTTATACTGAGCTCAAAGTGAGATATGTACTTCGTGGTCGTTCTAGATCTCAAACAGTGTGTAATGGTGGCTGGAAATAACATTCGTCAGAGAGGGCTCTGCCTTTTTGATAACCACTGAAAAACTTTATTACTTTTTTTCTCAATTATAGACTGAAATTTAAATTTAGGAAGCGATCCCTGTTGTGTTAACACTCAATTTTTTTTTTTTCAGTGAATTCAGGCAGCTTTGAGAAAAGCTTCAGAGGGGAAATGTTGACTATTCCTTTAAATCTGAAGAAATACCAGAAACAGATGAGAGAAACAGAAAAAGAGATAAAATCTGTTGAAATTGAATGAGATAGAAATGCCATCAGCGTTTCAATGTATCAACAATGGGTTTGCTTGTAAACTGAATCTGAATGTAGGGTACAATCACATCTGGTTTTGATAATGAGCTTTAAATGATCCAGATATCAAGACTACCAGTGGCACTCCATTGTGTTTTCACCTGCCATTTGTATACACAGGCTCCTTATAGCTTCATCACCAATTAGGTGCAGACTTATGCAAAATTCTTTGCTCATGTATTCTGTCTTCTCCTTTCTAGACTAAATCTATTTGCTATATTTTCCCTAATATTGTTTCACTCTAGGTATATTTTTATCTCTTTTCTACTGTTTCTAATTCTATTCAATTGGTCTACTTTGTTTTTATAGCAGGGTAGGGAAAACTGGACTCCAGCTGAGGCCTTATGTGTACAGAATAAAGAATAATTACCGCCTTTGTGTTACTTGCCACAGCCTGTTACTTATTAATAGTATCACATTTTTCACGTGGAGTTAGTTTGTGGTCCACTTTAACCTCCCTTCCTCGACCTTTTTTTTTTGTTCTAGCATTCTTCCTATCTAGTTATTCCTGATATTCTGTTTGTGTGTTCAATTTCCTCTCCCAACTGTTGCCTTTTTCTTTCTTTTCCATTTCATCATGTTGCTTTTGGACCATTTCTCTAATTTGTCAGGACTGGTTTGAACTGCTACGTCAGCCTCAAATGTGCTTTCAGCTCTGCATGACTTACAAACGGCACGGGTAGTCTCTGTACTGCTATTCATGTTTTTAATGAAAGTAAAGAATAGAAGAGGGTGCCGCAGAAATGTGTTATCAGTTTGTGAGAGAAACATTGACAACTTCTCTTTGAGTATGATTTTTCAATTAGTTATGCATTTATCATAAGGTCATTTGTTCAAGATAATATTTCCTTCTTTGGCTTAGGGGAATGTCATGCAAGGCAATGTCAAAATATTTTACTAAACCCAGTTGGTATATGTTACTGCTTTCACTTTATCTAGTGGATTTTTCCAAAGGAAATGAGGTAAAATAGAGTTTTTTACTCTCTCTTTGCTCTCCATTTGTTTCTTTTTTTTTTCCCATTTGTGCCATCTCTGGGGATTTTTCCTCCTTTTAAACCTCATAATTGTTGAACTGGCTCAAACAGAAGTGGTACTAAATTCAGTGAAGGAGAAAACGTGCATCATTACCCAATGTAACACTTCAAGAATGGACAAGGTGAGATTAATTCAGCTGATTTGTTGAAAAATAACATTGAATAGAGATACAAACTCTACCACCTTTAATCATAGTAATCTCTACTTCAAATACTCCTATTGACTTCAGGGAGATGGGTGTCTTGGCATATTTTGCAAAAGTCTTGATTAATCTGTAATGCAAAGAATCCTGAGTAACTAACTTCTGAATTTGCTCAGAGAATTGCAGCTGTGCAAGTGTTTAAAGGAAAAGCAGACTAAGAAAAAAGACACAGCATAGAACAAATGTTTCTTGATATTTAGGAATACTTGCTTTCGATTTTTGCATTATTGCATGTCATAATTACGTTTCATCCAGTATTATCTTGTTCAGTATCAATTTGCCTATTGCATGAAAATTGTCTCATTTCCATGTCATTCTCCCAGTCCAAGAGCAAAAGACAAGGTGACATTCAGTGAGATGAAGAGTGTCAAACGTCCATCTGATGCAGAAGAAATGCTCTCTCTGGAATGCCAGATGATTCTGTGGAAGCTGCTGCCAGAGAAGATCACGGTGACCAAACCTTTGTAGGTGATCTGACACACAGATGAGTAACTAGGAGACAAACTTACAACAAATGATGATAGCAGTTTTGAAAAAACTAATTTAATGTTTTAAGAGTTTGAAAAAGGTCTAGTTTGAGTACTTATGAAAGGGTAGACTAATGCTCACTACGGAGTTTTCAAACTGTAGCTCTGGTTTAGAGGGACTTTGCATCTGAGCTGGTATGACAATTCTGCTTCAAAGTACCCATGTTAAGCACTATGAAGAAAATTATTAAGAAGCCCATAAATGTTTTACTTTGTTTCCAGTGTAAAAAAATAGTAGTATACAATCAAAATGGTTTGCATGACTTAGGATAAGCAAGTCACCTGAGCCTCAGCCTCTGGATCCTGATTTTGTTATTTCATTGCAAATAGCAATGGTAGCTACGGGCTCTGTGCTGGAAGGCGATGAGTGCAGGTGCAGCTCCAGCACCCCTGCCCAGCTGAATAAGGCAGCAGCTGCACAGGCTATTGGAGCAGCTGCATATGATTCCTGAACAGGAATCCTACTCCCTGTTATCTTGGAAAGAAATTGTCAAGCAGTTCAAAACTGACCAGCAGTTCATTGGCTAAACTGAAGATAATATGGGATGATTAGCTTTACCCAACCTCAGAAATTTGCAAGAAAAAAAAAAACAAGCAAACAGTTCAGTAAATCAAGGTGTGACTTCTCTGAGGTTACACTGATATAACTAATATCAGATTATGGCTTGTTCTTTATCGATAAAGGAACTTTATAAAATTTTAATATTTTAAACCTAATTAAGCATATTTTGATAATATTAAAGATTATCAACATTTCAGAAGTTGTAGAAAAGACCGAAGTAGCTGCAGAAATATCGTTCCACTTTTTTACTGGATATATTTTAAAACAGATTCTAAAAAAAAAGACTTTTACATCTTTGTCCTCTATGAATAAACCTTATTTTCTACATAGCAATAACAGAAATTAACTCAAGGGAAATTACATACGTCAAGAAGGTAAAGTTCCCCTCCGCTTTCAAAGGGTTGGCATTAGTGTAAATTATTGCTTTCAGGTGTTAAGTAACTTCTTTGATGGTTTTTTTTATTGACTGACTCACATTTCTCAGGAAGATAAAAAGCTACTGTAATAGAGCATTTATTTAATTAAAAAGAGCTAAGGTTTTTTCACAGTAAAGAAATGGGTGTGGATGGGTGATTTTTGTTGAATGCACTTGAGCCAAGACTGAAAATGTTTTACCAGGTATTGTATTACCTTTCATTTCCACAATGCTACTTGTATCACGTGCTTGAATGTAAGTTTTGTTGAATAGAGTATTTCAATGATTTTTCTTTTTTCTTTTGGTTAACACAAATAATGTTATTTAGAAATTGTGTAGGCACTTTCTTATGATTTTGAGTCCTTCATGCAACATAGTCCTTCAGACTTACTGGTTTGAGTCATGTCCTAGATACTTTGTTTTCTGCAAGTTCAACAGCAATGAAACTTCAGTCAAATGAAATACAAAAGAGTAAATTCCAAGAAGATTCATGCTGTATTCTCAAATTGACTATCAAAAAGGCCAATTTAAACAATTTCCTTTTCCTCTAGGTCCAAAATTTGGTAAGACATATGAAAATTTGAAAGGCAAAAGTGCATTTTTTGCTGGTTTAAATACCAGGAATTTCCCACTGAATTAATTGCTTTCCTTTGTAGTGAAGTAGAAATAGATAAGAATATAACGATGAATTTCACACCTCCAGAATATATTTGCAACAATGTCTGTGATTCTCAGCAAAACACTCTGCGATGGAAAACTCTAACAAATTTGTGTTTTTCTCTTCCCCACAAAAAAGGAACATATAAAATCCTGCTGCTGGTTTGCACTGCAATAAAGTGCCCAGACACATAGTTTTATCAACTGCTAGTATGCCTTTAACAAATCACAATTAAATATTAACAGCCTGTGGAGCAGCATGGAGGACTCTGCAATCCTTTGAAGGCATATTTGCCAATTAAACAAAGTCAACATTGGAGTAAAGGTGGCAAGGATCCAAACCAGAGAAATGAAAGTCAACCACTTTAGTGGCATTCATTAGCTCAACAGACATTCTTTGTGTGGCCTGTTTCTTTACTACTGCCAAATCCACACCCTGTTCAGGAACTTAGGGAGGCTCAGATAAGCTTATTATGGAAATGTCACTTTGTCACCCTTTACAACTTGCTTCTTGTTAAATTATCTTTTATCTTCTTTGTAGTATTTGTCACCTTTCCTTGGGTGCCTCTTGTGTGGCCAAATGGTGCTGTGTTTGATTTGGAATAACCAAGGTTAATTGACGTTAATAGGGTAATATTTTAAAGATTATCTCTTCAGTATCATCACATAAGACTGATTATGGATAGACATTTGTGCAGACACACCATGTTGTTCTGTTTGGCAGTGTGTGAATGTTTAGATGCTTGTTTGCATCATCTAGTAATAGGTACTGTTAGGGCTGAGAAGGAACATCTGGCTGGGAATTCTCTACCCTATACCTGGCCTTCCCAAATTTTGTTGTAACTGCAAACCCCGTGCTTAAACAGCAGAAATGGTCAATGTTGCCTCTGCATACTGAGAACATGAGGTAAAAAAGAAGCATTTTCACTACTCCTTTTTCTGCTAACTGAGAGAAAAGAAAGAAAACCCTGGTGCTGGATGCTGAGTGCCCTGGAGTAATGCACCAGCATGGAGTGTGCATCATCCTTGAAACCTGCAGACCGCACACAAGCTTCCATCCCATTTCCTTCATTCTGCAGCTTCAAAGCCACCTCACTAAATGGCTCTGCTTCATAGTCTTGGTCTAGCTTCTACCTGGACCTTCAAAAATATCTGCACAAAGAAAGTAATTTCTGCTTTTGTGTCTCAAAGGCATAAAAATTTAGCAAGAAAGAGTAGAACTCAGTCTCCACAGAAACAGTTCAAAGTGGTAAAGGTAAAATTAAATATTACCATGAGGTCAAGACAAAGCTTGGGCTGTCATGGCAGGGAGTAGGAAGAGGGATAGAGAAAGAAAGAACTGGGCATGTTGCTCCTAGCAGAAGGTACAGAAACAACCCATATAAAAACTTTCTCTTGATGTGGTCCTACTTCTGTGGCAATAGCTAGCTTTACACAGACATGGACCACAGCTTTAGCGCAGACTCCAGGAGACCTGACTTGTGTCTATGTGTGAAAAAACCATCACCATGGCTGGTATCCTGCAACCATATGCATATTTTGCCTATGCATATCCCTGCCTGTTGAGATCTACATTTCAATACAGAGCTGTCCAACCTTGCTGTACTATACACACATCTTTGATGACATTCTCAGTTTTGAAGCACCCTTTTTTTTTTTATTCTGTGCTGAAATGCTGTTTCATTTCACTCATCCTCCCTCACAGACACAGGGAAACAAGATATCCATCAGTAAGTAACTACAAAAGAATAGAATAAAAAAGAAGTGAAGAGAGAAAAGTGAATTCTTGGACAGATATTTAAATGGTCATCATATTTTGAATGGTTCTTTGTCATATTTAAGCTGATGCCCTAGTCTGTGTTATTGTAATATGTATCTGTTGGCTCCCAAGATTTATAGTGACATAAAACCTTACTGGCTCAGAAATTTAGAGGTTTGGTTTGGATTTTTTTCTATATTCTATATTTATTCATGTATATATATCATGCATAATTCACTGTAGTCACAAATTGCATTTTCCATAAACACATGCAAATGTAGCTATAACTGAAGCAAGAAAGAACAAGAATATCTCTGAGTTTTATTGGTCTGCTTATGTCTCATAGGCAACACTGAAATATTGTCTCATTCAACAATATCACTGCTCATATCTCACATACACACTTTCTTTTTCACTGTTTTGAAAAAAGGCCCTACTTAACATTCCAAACACATGAAAATTCTTCACCTGAAGTCACAGGAATTTTCTCCTGTTTCAGAAAGATACAAGAGAAAAGGAATTAAAAAAATAAGCTTTCTTTGTGAGCATCAGGAAGAAAACATCCTTTTTGACTTGCTCCAGTAAGGGAGGCTTCTTCCCAAGTTGGCAAAACAGCTCCTCATCAGGTATCTATCTGTCTCGAAGTTGCTGTCTAGGTTTATGATAGCGAGGGGTTTTGCTTCTAACCTGCTGATTCTGACATCACCCTTACTGCTGATTTAATGAGCCCAGTGTCATAAATAGGATTACAGACCCCAGAGGTCTAATTCTGAGCTCCTGAATACACTGAAGAGCAACAGTAGCTATGGCAAATAATTACCTCAAATCAAATCAAAATTAAAGCTTTAAGATTTGAATGCTGGAAATGTTTGTTCAGTGATCCGTACAGTGGAAGTAACTTGTCTTTATCTAGCTCCCAATGGAACAAGATGGCACCCAAAGACTAAAACACCACCACAAATAGTGCCTTTGTGAATACAGTATAGAAAGAAACACTGAAATCAGCTGGAATAAGCAGAAAGCAGTGTTTTTGCAGTGGGAGCATGGGCAAGCTGTGACTGTTCTGTTCCCTCAACAGCTTTTTTCCTATCTTTTGGATTTGGGTAAAATCAGGATTTGATTCTCAAAGTACAGATATAGCATGCAGTTCTGATATAATGTGATGGGAATTAAATAAATGCTTTGGGAAGCTAATCTTTATCAGGAGAATTAAGGCTTTTTCCATGCTTGCTTTATGACTCTAATATTCAGATGCTACCTGATTACCAGGATGTCCACATGGGGCACTTGCTCACCTGAATAAATATAATAATGAATGTTCTGCTTTTGTGTCACTATTCGCATGTGGATTTTAATTGTGGTTTGTACAGGAGGGTGTTTTATGGAAGTTGAGAGCCAGTGAAGTAATTTTCTCATAACCAAAGGAAGTTAGTAGAAGAACAAAGGATGGGACTCAGGCCTTCTGTCTCTTATCCGGTATCTTCAATCACATTGTCTCTTACAATCATCAACGAGTTTTCAGCTGTTGTAAATTAGGCTGACATTAGTGAATACAATCTGCTTTAGGATACATACATGCTAATTTTTCAGGGTGTTTTCTACCATTCATCAGCAATGCTAAGTAAATGACATTTCTGCATGTGATTAGCTCTATATATCCCCAGATTCTAATGTGCATATGTAAAATAGATGCAGCTATATATTTTAGCACGCACAAGCATGCAGTCATGAGCACATAAAAACACTTCTTCTCTCACACAGATATACATACCGCTTGTGGCAGATAAAAATAAATATGCCATAGGAAGGCTTTTTAGATGAGCATGTATTGAGCTTGCCTTATCAACTTGATAAATTTTACTACCATTTGTGCAGTACTAAGAGCTGTTCTCTAAAAGGGATTAAATATCATAAAGATACTCATATAGATTTTGTTTAATAGCAGTTTCCTATGCAGAACTGCAGAGTTAAACCAAAGGCAGGAAGTAGTCAAGCAGGAGTGGAAAAAAATGCACGGTTAAGCAAAAGACTTGAAAAATTAGGCAGCAGAGGAAAGAGCAAATTGAAAGCTGCTTAGATTTACTGCACCTGTAATGTGTGTTCTGCTTATTTACATAAAGTCTATGTGATTGTCTTCTCTGGTGTTCAGTAAGAATAGACCTTACTATACTATCTGCCACAACACATGGCACTTCAGTTATCTTGGATATGCAGCCTTCTTATTAAAGAAACACAATAACTAATATGTGACATGAACTTTTGACCATTCACAGTGTTTGGAGACAAAGAATTTATTCCACCACTAGCAGATAAAAAGGGCCAAGTTTGTATTCCCAAGTTTGCACATTACACTGTTTTTATTTTAGGCTTTGTAAAATTTTTGTTTGCACTTTTTGTTGCTGTCTGTTTAAAAATATAGGTTCTTCATTCTGAACTTTGAATGCAGCTCTGAGACAAAATATTGCACTCGTGAAACCAAGGCTTTTTCATGAAAATACTGGACTCTCTTCTGGGCCTTGATTTCCCTCAAGGTTTCTTTACTCATACTGCATGCCTAAACCTATGTCTTAAATGTTCTCCAAGTATCAGCCTTTAACAGTCATTTGCTAAGAAAAGTTTTCCACTTTGCCTTCCTTCTGTTGTACGGGTAGATGGGATGTATATCTGCTCTTTCTCGTCTATCAGGGTGGGTGGGTGTGCTTTGCAAAGTACAACTATACGGCAGTAGTCTATGCCCATCCAGCTACCACCAACTTTTACCCATAGAAAGAAGAATGAGTGTGTGCATTTCTAGATATGTAAAAAATAACGTTTGCTTGTCTGTTTGTTTCTGAGAACAGCAGCATCACATGGTTCTAGGTGAGTACTCAGTTACAGATTCATACAGAGAAAGTAGTGTTCTGCTTTATTTACAGAGAAAGTAATTCTCTGCTTTATTTACTTGAAAAGTAAATTTTTAATTTTTTTTTTTTGAGTTTTGCATAGTTATAACTTGAAATATGCAGGAATTGTTGCTCCCACAAGGAAATAAATAAAAAAACTCCAATACATCCTGTAGTGGAGGACGACTCTAAAGAGTTCTTAGTAAAGCAATTCATATGGATATTTAAAAGAACCCCAACCAATTAAACAAAAAAAAAACAAACCCACAAACCATTGGTCTTAAGCCATCTTAAGACCTTCATGCTATACCAGATGAAGGAATTTTGAATTCACCAGTGACCAAAAGCTATTAATAGGTTACCTGTCTTTCCATCATGAGCAAGAGAGGTCTCTGTACCATCTCTCAGTTCTCTGCGTGGAAGAGCAATATTTCACACTTCTATGATTTCTTCTCATAATAGCTTAGAGTAAATGTTTATTATTTAACCACCCTGTATGTTGGCTGGTCTTCAGCTCATATGTCTGGCCATATATGTATTATTGTCTTTTCCTCCTGCTGATAATCTTCATGCTCTCTGCTGGGGGCTATATCTACACATTTCTTCTGCTAACAACCACCACAGGAAAATTAGCCAGACTAATTGATCCATCAGCTAAGGATGACCATGTACCACTGCCCAAGAAATCAAGAGAAAGATTCCTTTGTTCCTGTCCATGTCTGAACAGGGATGTTTTCCTATGTTGTACCAAATGTAGTCTCAGACTCCACTCCTTGTCGTGCTCTTATAAGCAACATGTCTCCTGAAACTAAAGATGAGTGTTCTGTCAGCTGCCTGGTGGGTGATGGGAGTAACATCAGCAGATAATGAGTAGGACACAAGCCTCCAGCTTTTGTTTTTGATTAATGAACATTCTTGGCAAATGCTTTTGCTTTAGTTCCTCTTGCACTGGTCCAAGAATCCTAGTTCAAGTGGCACAATATGAATGCCCTAGCTATTGCTCTTAATCATGGCCCTGCTTCCAAAAAAAAAAAAAAACCAACAGAAAAAGAGTCAGAATCCTATTCTGTTATTCCTGGCTGGAATGCACTGTTGTTCAGCCAGTTTTGAACACTTCAATTTTTTTCAGAAAAATGTATTAATGTTCTCAAAGAGTGCACTCTAAAGTGTTTTTTCTTGGTTTGTTTCTTCACAGTAGTATTAGTAGCAGTATTTTCAATTAAGGCTTTTCCAGAAGATAGGACAATCTGGCCAACAGTGTTTTCTTACAGCTCCTCTGATTGACCTTGTTCTAAGCATCATGAGCAAGGGCAACTCTGGATTGACAGTGAGAAGAGTTTGGTTTTTAATTCAAAGCTTTCCTTCTTTCTAACCCACAATGTAAAGTGCACCCTGTTGTGTTCCTTCTCTGCCTCAGTTTACTTCAACTATAAAATGTGATAATTTCTGTTGTAAAATAGTTATATTTGTGGATGGAAAGCATTACAGAAGAACTAATTACTGTTATGCTTAAACATTGCAGCATTGCGCTTAAGTGATTTTTATGCCTTGGTAATCATATTTCACTAGGGAAGAGTGGGCAACCATCCATCAAACTTCCTGGCTGTGACTGAACTACTAAGCTGACAGAAATTTTGTGGTGCAGTCATTGATAACCATAGTTATGAATAGCTCTGAAGAAAAGCTGTGAAAGAATTCACAGCCTCTTCAGATTGACATTATTTATAGCACACCCCAGGATGAGGTAAATTTCAGTCACGTACAGCTTGTTTAAAAGCAGAGTAAATTTTTATCAGTCTCCTGAATGCTAACAGATGAAAGACTGTTCAGATTTTTAGGCCTTCTACAGTAGATAGCATAGCAAGAGCTAATTGGTACTGCTGCCATTCAGTGTCGAGGTTAACATGGAATAAGGCTGTTTTACAAAATTATTTTTTGTTTTGTACAGCTGGAGTTGATCTGTAGTTTGGAAGTTTCATAAAGCATCTGTAGAACACAGAGGAAAGCAAAAGGAGTAGCATAAATAGAAAGTGTAATAGATGCATAGCATGACTTTAGAAATATATTCACTTCAGACAGCTTCACTTTAAATACAGCTTCTGAAGTCCTTATATGGCATTTCCTCTTGATAAATTGATGTTGAGAAAGACCACATGATTTTACTAATAACAAGGTAAGAGCAGTTTGTTCAAGCTTATATGAAACAGAGCCTCAATTTATAAATTTTTCCTTTCACGCCACTGGGATTTTTGAAGAGCAAAGATCTCAGCCAGGAGTTGTGAAATGTTGGTCAAGGATTAATCTTATCTTGGGCTGACTACAATATGGCTAAAATAGGCAATATGTCTTGGAACCCCAACTTCCATCCAAGCACGTGTATACTGCTGTCCCTTACTGTGACACGATGATATTAGAGCTCACTTATCATCCAGAAAGCCCTTTTTGTTGACCTTGATTGTCTTGTGGTATAATAACACCTCTGAAAGTCTCTTTGGAAGAAAATAGAGTATGCTTTGGTTCCAGAAGCAAAAGTCAGATCAACCTCTGTTGCAGCAGTCAAACCAGGTACTGCATGTTGGTTCAAAGGAGACCAGTAGAAAGGCAAAACATTGTTATTGCAAACAATTGCCCCTGGAATGTGGAGCGAAGCTGACTTCAGTATGACTAAATTCACAGTGTTAATATATATTGCATAACAGCTTATAAATGTACAAAATGTCAGCTTTCTGTCCATTAAATAATGAATTACTTGGTTCTGGGCTTAGCTATTGCAACAAAAGCACCCTGTTGCTGAAAACTTGGGAAACCTCTACTCTAGTAATGTTGAAATTACTGCAGAAAGGATCTAAGTTCACTGGATACTGAGGAGCTACACCTGGATGCCTAAAAATAGGATTCACCATGCCTAGCACACAGAATGGAATCTCAGCTAGCAAACAGAAAATTCTGAAGAGGAAAAAGCTCTGTTTATTCATCTACACTCCCCTCCTTGCCCACTGGCAGCTCTGTGGTAGGTACTTAACAGGATTCAGAGCCAAAAGCTGTTTCCAGATTCCACGCACCAGCTTCATACATTTCCATAGCAATGACTCGCTCACTTTCTTTCAAAATATACAATCAGTTCATCCTACTCTTTCCAAACTAATCTAACAGTTAAAACATTTACCTTCTCAGCCTGAAACACTCAGAGTTGCACCTCCTGCTCCCTTACCCAGCAGGTGATGGTTAAGTGCTGGGGTGAGAGGAGCTGAGTTTGCCACTTCTCCTCCTGCTTCTGGGCCACTCTGTGTCATGGGGCAGAAGACTGCATGCTGAGAGCTGCTTCTGTAAGTCCAGAGCTGGAGGACAAAACCTGAGCAGAGTTGAAAGCCCAGCTTCCTTCTTCATCAGGAATGACCTATCTGAAACTTTTAGTCTCACTCGTATTTTGAAGCCCTGTCTGGTTCACATGGGCTACTAATATGGGCAACATGTAACTCTTGAGCATTAATTTAGGCAAACTAAGATATTTTATTGCTATCCTTTAGGTGAGCATTTGTCATTTTCCACCTCTGACTAACAAGAGTCGAGGGATTCACAGTGAGAGAAGAATTCAACTTTTTCCAATGAATGCCATCAATTCTGCTGTTGGTACATTTTCACAAATAACTTTTCTGTGCTACATAGTAGTACTGTATAGAGAAATAAGGGCAAGCTTTACTCCTGAAATTCAGCTGGCTGCCCTCAAGACTCCTTGGATATGAGCTCAATAATCTGGCTCAAGAAAGAGTGTGTGAAATAATAGCTGCTATAGATAGTGAAGTTATAAAAGTTATTCAAAGGGGGGGGGAGGAGAGAAAGAGAAACCCAATTGAAGCAACACCCAACACTGTGCAATAAAAGGCTCACATTGTGCATTACTGTAATTTATTTTGTATCTAGACACCCATATGCATTTACTGTTTTGCTCGGAGGGTTTAAATATCCTGAGCTAATTATAGGACGTTTTCCAATATACAAGGGTTAAATTGAAAGTACTGCTAATGCGATACTATTCCTGGCTATCAAAATGAAAGAAGAACGGTCTATTTAATTATAAAGTATAAAAAAAAAGCATAATCATCTTGCATTGTAACATCTCTCATCTGGATTATTATTTTTGTGAACATTTATAAACACTGCCTGGCACATTACTGAATTGTTTAACATTTATGTGAATGTAGTTATTCTACAGAATAATAATATTGACACCATAGGTTAGTCTTCTTTTTATTTCACCAAAAACATTTCATATTTACTAGACACATTTTTTCCTTTGTCAGAAATAGAAAATAACAAAACATGAAGGAGGTGGAAAAGACAGGAAGAACTATTACTCTTGTCTCTGTGTGTTTTCATGTGGCCACTTAAAATACTAATTCATTTTACTTTAAAGGGCTATGAATTGCACTGCAACTAGCAATTCTCAGCAACCTATAAGACAAAGTAAAAAGCAAATTATGGTTTTTTTTTCCTTACTCTAACTCAGTTACAAAACCATTTATAGTACAGGTTGCTCTTCCAGAATGACTTGTTTGGTATAACATTTCTAAGAAACTGAGATGTGAACAACTTTGAGAACTAATTAATGAAAACATGCCAAGAGCTGCTTGGATGTCACTTACTGGAAAGCTTTTAGTCTTTTTCACAGCAGCCACATGATTTCTGTTAATTCTTTACCTTCTTTCAGCTGGCAGGAGCTGCTGAAAGTCATAAGGTGGCACTGGCTATATCTGCTGCAAGGGTACTGTAGATGGAAAGGTTATCTGTGAATTAGATAAAAGGCAACTGAGATGAGCCATGGAAGGAAAGAAGGTAGAGGAAGGTGTTCTCCATAGTTTGGCTGATATGCATGTACCATGTGGTTAAAGGAGAGATTCAAGTAACTCGAAAGTTTCAAAGCACATCACTGAACCACTGTGTAGAGTCTCTGGCAGATTGCTGTGACTTCTTGCTGTGGCAGCTGTCAGCAGGTTAGGTTGGAAATGTTTATGCCTATGAGTTTAAAGACTAGTTTGTGAAGTTAATTGTGTACCTAATGCAAGCTTTACTTGAACTTCTTGAACACACGGAACTTCTGTGAAATAAGCAAAACTTTTGACTTGAGGGAAGCTGTATACATCTCATAGCAGATCAAAGAGTGAATTATAGGTATTATGGCTGTACTAAGGCATTATATACCACTTCAAGAGGGTGAAGTATCTTAAGTCTTTATCTCCTGGATTTAGAAACCGAGGTTTTACTAAACTAGATGTTCTGAAAGGTCACAAGTAATTACCAACTCCCTTTTTTGTCATAGGATTTCCTTGGTTTTATAATAGAAAGAGAATGCAAATATGAAAAATAATTGTTTATTGTTATCTCACGGGCCTGGAATTTGAACCACTATTCTGAGCAGATATAACTGTGTTCACACTGTTCATCTTACTGGAGTGGAACAGAGATAGGGGCCATAATTTCATATATGTAATTGCTCAAATTCATGGTAGGAGGAATTATAAACAGTTGTGACTGTTTCATTATCTGGAAGCCAATCACGTGAAAGAGAACTGATGTGCTTCTGTCCTTCTGTCTTCCAATGCTTCCTAAAACATAGAGGTCCACATCTTTTTTTAATCACTATTTTCAAGATGACTTTCACCGATTTCTTTTCTTATTAAGCCACTAATTACCATTTTAGAAGCTACTGGCATACAGTATCTTGCTCCTCCATAGCTAAGGCTCTTTGATGCTCTCCACATCTGTCACTTGCAGCAGCTGACTACTTACTGGTCACTTGGAGGTGGGATAACTCTTTGATCATCTTGTCTGAATTGGTATATTAAGAAAGGAAAAACTCTCCCTAAAGAGAATGCCCTATGAACAGGAACACAAGGAAGTCTAAGTCTAAATTAACAAGCCTATATATTAATGTAGGGAAATGGGAGGAAGAACTAGTTTTTGCTAAACTTTCCAGATCTCACTTCATGCAAGGGAAAAGGAGAATGTCTAGGATTTCCTGGTAGCTGCCTCATTTTGGAAAAAAAAAATATATATATATATTATGGAAGAGCAAGAAATGGAACAAGTCATAATCATACTTTTAGTTACATAGGAAAGAAGAATAAATGGTTAATATTTTCACTTGAAAGCCTTTCACTTATTGTATTTCCTACCTATATAATTTGCTTTAGTGCCCCTTACCTTTTTTTTTTAATTTCTCCCAGTCTGTTCCTTCTGTCTGAACTGTGTCCCATCTTCTTGCATCTTTTCCCTCTAACAAAGCCCACAGGTTTTAATCCTGCTGTGTGATTCCCATCTTGAAAGCATTTTCATGTGAATTGCAGTTTCTTTTTGAACATAATTTGGGCAGTTTTACTATACAGTGATTACATTTCCCCATGAGGAAGAAAAAAGTGTTTTTCTATAGGCACAGAGTATGTCTATATTGAGCAAATGGTATGATCAAATATAATAGATGTGTATCTGTGGAGCAAAATAATATCAGGACATGACTCCAGCAGTGAATGTATTTCAGGGCCTTTGCTTTGGACCCATTCTAATCCTACTGTGGGGCTTAAATATTTGTTAGCTGTTGAAGTACATTTCATTTTCTCCTGCAGTACATCTTCCAGTTTTGTTTCATCCAAAAGGATAGTTTGCACACTCTGATATGTGTTGCATCACTCGGTAATGCAAACCAAAGCAAATGGGGAGGATGAGAAGACCCCCATCCAAACACATGTTCCAGGTCCAGCTAAAACACTAATGTAGCTGCACTTGCACTGAGGCAAGGTCTTTCCTCTCCCTTCTCTCTTCTCCCCTAATCTTTGCTTTATCATTCAGATGAACCTGACACAGCCTGCTCCTATTTGGTGGATATTGCATTTTCCAGTGGGGTACCAAGCTGAGGGAAAAGGATAGCACATATTTCTTCTGGCAAATATGTATGTGTAGGCTCAGTGCATTGTATTTTGTTTTGCATAGTCTTGATTCTGTGTGGAAAGATGAGTTTTTTTGGTTTTTTTTAATATCATTTTTAGTTTGGCTCATGTTTCAGTAACATAGAGAAAAGACATGGTCTTCTTCAAGTACTTCTTTAGACATCATGAACCCATGGTTATTTTCCCACGTGTTTAAGATGCTTAATTCATTTGGGTAAAGACATTAAACCATTTATAGATTTAGATTGCATTTCAGTAATACAAAGACACATTGTTGATTAAAAAATTATCATTTTTGACTGGTCAGAAAAGATAAATGATGTTTTCCAAATTACATCATGTTTTTTACATATGTTATTACTGCATATTCCCTAGAATTTTGCATTCGTCTTGGAATTATGAGCATTCACTTCAGATCTGACTTTCTGCCTGTGAATTTCTGAGTGATACCACTTGCTTCAAAGAAATCTTCCCAGTGAGACAGATATATTTCTGTGAAGATCTGAGCATTTTAAGATTAAAAAAGTTAATTACAAAATCAGAAAGAGTGATACATACAAGAGGACTTCTGGGGCCACTGAGCTTATTTTCATAGTGCTAGAAGCATTTTAGGAATAACCTTTTTCCTAAACCAATTATATGTATGAATTATGAATATGCATGAATGATACATAATTCAGCCTTTTGTTCCCATTACTGCCATTGGAAAGCTACTCTAGAGTCTCACTTA
This sequence comes from Pezoporus wallicus, assembly GCF_028554395.1. Taxonomy (NCBI): domain Eukaryota; kingdom Metazoa; phylum Chordata; class Aves; order Psittaciformes; family Psittacidae; genus Pezoporus; species Pezoporus wallicus. The sequence goes on from NW_026642654.1 coordinate 2,471,906, forward strand.
CTTCTGGGTGAGTTAATTTTTATCTAGTTGTTCTCTTATTACACTGTTCTTCCCAACTGAACATTGTATTACTTCTTATATTAATGGAAAACTTTGTTATTTTCTTTCAGCTTTCAGCCTTCCTTTTGACAGAATAACACAGCAAACATCACCAAATGAGTAAGAATTTACTGTATGGTTTTGTATGACAGCACAAGCACTTATCTATCCTACCTGATTTAACTTAGGATCTCATTTCCCTCTTTCACAGGAACAACTTTTTCGTGATACAATCCTTTTGTTAATAGATGTATGTCTCAGTCTTTTTCCTCAGTAACTCTAGCAGATGAATATCTGGCTCATAACAGAGATGCTTTTTATTAGTCCCTAAGACTAATAAAATTGTAGCCTGGACTATTGATTTTAGTCCATTACTCTGGTCCTTGACACCAGTCTGCTATTCATCCTCCCTGGTATTAATCATTAACTCCCTACTTCTTGGACACTGAACTCTTTGATTCTTCTTTTTTCAGCACCAACCATTACCATGTTTTTCTTTTGACAAGTCATGTCCTTATTGTCATCTTCTTCATTTTATCCTACATGATACTGAAAAAAAATGCTTATAGGAGAAGAAAAGTACAATTTTTTTAGTCCCCTGTTTATTCACAGAAAATTATCAGAACAGTATGGCGTAGGCAAACCTTAGAAAATCTGTGTTGCCCTTGATAGGATTTTCCCATTTACCTTTAACTACAAACCTACCCAAACCATGTTCAGCCTTGATCTTGTAGTTGGGTACAGAACTTTCTTCTACTTAACTATTTAAGGCCAACTTGCTCCTCTCCAGTTATCCAGTACTTCTCTCAAATACTTAAAGGAAATTATTAAAAATACTTGCTACCAGATCAGCAACTTCAGAATTCTGGAAGTTTTTCACACATTGCTGTATTAAGCTACTTAATTTCTATTTAAAAATCAATATTAAAAATTTTATTTTCATGCCAATTTCTATTCATCCATTCACATGAAACTATTAGACCTCTGATTCTGATTCCATATTTGGCAGAACTGTGAATCTTAAAAATGAAGAAGTAACATCTCATTTAGTTTTCAGCTACATCTTGAAGTGTCTCTACTTTTTAACCAATACTCACAGCATAAGATTTATTTATTTTGTTTTATATTTCCTCCTCTTATTTAGTTTCACCTGTTTTAACTGCAGTTAGAATTGGGTTTGATTCCTGACAGTTGCCATTATGCTCTTTCATATCTTGTCTTCAAAGCTGTCTTTATTTTGTTTTATTTTTGTATTTCTTATAGAATCTCTGCTTATTCTTAAATAACTTCTGTGATTTGGTAAAGCCCAGGTTCAAAAGCTTAGAATTTAGTCTCCTAAACCTGGGATAGGAGCTCTATGTAGATTTTGTACCTTTAGCAGAAAGAATTCCCAAGCTTACACTACAGGGAAACCTATATGCTCATCAGTGCAACTGACTTTATTAACTAGATAACTAGACAATCCTACTTATAACTATACCCATGAGTATCTTTCCATTTCATTTAAATGAATCAGTCCAGGATTGGCTAATCTCTAATAATTTTCTGTGAATATCTTTAAAGATCACGAGCTGTCAAAGCTAAGGCTAAAATAATCTTACTGTTGTCTTTGTGTTTGTTTGATTTTATTTTTTTTTCTATAAAGGAAAGGACTGAAACACTTGGGTCCTAACATTATTAGAACCATTTGTCTTCCTTGCTACACTTGGAAAGAGAAGTCATTCATACTACAATTCCAAATAGTATTTAATGACTTTATGCATTATTTAAGTTCATCATTATGTTTAAAGGCACAGAACTTGTGCTGCAGCTCTCTCCAGGAATGGTGATGGCACAGGCAGGCTTTACTGTCTCCTCAGTGTACATGGTTATATTCATATTCTGTCTTGAAGTCAGTGTAAGAATATGAATATGTTGATCTACTAATTCTCGCTTTAGTGAGCAACAGATACTTAAAAATACCTCTATTTCAGTCATGTTCCTTATTTAACAATGTCTTTCTTGCCCTGTAATATTTGCTGTCAATTCTTTTTCAGTATTTCACATTTCTCCCGTAGATTCTATGAACATTTCTATTATGTCCTACTTATCACATCAGTTTCTCAAGTAGATAAAAGTTCTTTTGGTAATGATTTTTGCCTCAGATGAGTACTTTTCTATTGTTATTAATAATGTTTGGTGTTTTTTTCTGCCTGATATTTGTCTTCTACTTTCGGGTATTTTATTTGTAAAAAGCCATAACATCAACCAGCTCCAGTGCATAAATGAATGGAAAACTCATTGAGATGCAGTTTCTATCTGCATGTTTAAAAAACCATGCAGATAGAATATATAACAGGGAGTCTATAGAAAGTTACAGTTCTTAATTTAGAGGAAGTCAAGCTCAGATGAAAGCCTGAAGCTGTCCAAATATATGCCAAGGGCCCTAACCTGTACTGAACACTGTACTTGCTCTTGGTCTACAAGTTGTGGAGGGAGTCTAAGGAAGTGCTAGCTGCCCAGGGGAGAATGGTGTTCCCCATGACAGATGACCACCTTGAATAGAGGGACTTCTCCATTGACAGTCTCACTGGTCTGAAGGTGCTGCTTCAGCTCAGGAATGCTTGGTGACCTTAATGGATCAGAGAATCTGGACATACAAGACATCTGATCTAAATATCTGCTTGCTACATACCATACCTCAGCACACATGCTCTAAAATACAATTGTCAGAGCAGTGTCAGAGCAGAAAAATGACATCAGATGCTAGAAGCACAAGCTGCCACTGCAGCCAGTCCAGTGCCCAGAGTACGGGTACATATATCAACTTTTTCTTCTGCTTCAGTCAATGATAAAATACATGTAGCTACTATCACATGGTACATTTGTTATCTCTGAATGAGAATGTGTTGAAGGAAGTAGCAGATCAGCATGCCATGTGTGCTTTCATTTTCTGGAATGTTTTCAAGGGAAAACATCTGCTCAGAATTTTTTCCTGGGATTATGGCTTTAGTTTAAAAAATGTGAAGAAGAAAGGATGTAATTCTCTCCCTCTCTACATTCTTTTCTTTTCTCCTATAAAATTGCAATACAATTGCTTTTGTATCCTATACCATGCTGTTTTCTCTGAATGGACTCTATTATTTGGACCTTTAGTAGCTTCTTTAAATGAGTAAAAAGCTAAATATTCCTCTGAATGCTTATGTAGGGATATTGTGGATAGGTGGGAATGGAAGGTATGGCTGGGAAATTGGCCAAAGTCTTTTTGTACTAGCTGGAAGCATTATTTTAAAATGTTAAAATTTTTATATTCCTACTCATTACATTTCAGAGAAAAGATGATCTGTGGTTAAATTACTGAGCTGGAATTCAAGAAATACGTATTCCATCCTTGGCGTGGCTACTCTGGTGTTATCTGTGATTCTACGCATGTTCTTTAATACTTGCATGGTTCAGACTTTTCCCATATGATATCCACATTCTTGTTTTTGGACGGTAAACTCCCTGGATTCCTTTCACTTCAGACATCTGCAGTATAGGTGTTTATATCTGAACAAGCTGTCTAGACTTCCTTCATAGACAACAGAAAAATGTAGAGACTTAGGATGCCATTCATATGGACAGTTTTAGACATCGGGGTTAGACTAAGATAAATTGCATCCTAAAAGTACCTTTGTCTTTCAACTAATTTAGTCACAGGCAGAAATTCAGATTATTTATATCAAAATGTGGGCAGATAAATCCTACCTTTGCAAAGAGCAGTGTCTGTTTATGTGTATTTGTAAAACATCTTTGCTAATATGCCCGTTTGTCATGGCTGATATGACTCATTTTGACTTTCCAAAAAAGGCAGTGGGGAGAGGTGCTTCTAACATGAAATACGAAGTTGATACAGACAGAGGAAGATGTGTTACTTTGAAAGTTCATTTATTCTTCTTTCTGTGTCTAAGGTTAAGGTGACATCATTCCATACATGTGTTAGTAAGAACCCTCTCACAAATAAAACCACACCAAATAACTAAGGGAATTGAATCTGAGATGAATCTGAGACAACCTTAAGACAAACTGTATCCATTCCTTTCAAGTTTTTAATCAAAAGCTAAAATGTCATCCAGACGCAAGATTCAACAGTTTCTGAAATCTCAAAAATTATGAGATACTTTTAACATCTACTTGCGCAATTTGGGCACAAATAGTCTGGAAACAAATGGCAACCTTGTGTAGATTTGTATCTAATATTCAGGCTAAGGAGCTTCAAGTTTCACTGGAGATTTTCATCTCAGGTTAATGACATCATGTCACTACTCCAAGAAGTTTTATGCCTTTATCCGAAGGAAGTGAAATAGAGCTAATGAACAAAAACAAAACCAAAACTTAAATTCCAAGCCTTTAACTTTAGTCACAATGGTTTAGAGTGCATCTCCATAGTAGCTTTATTGACTTGAAAGATATTGTAATGTAAAGACTCTGTGAAGATGCCAAAGAAGTTATCTCCTAAAATATATAAGGTTGGTTTAATAGTAACTAGGACAGGAGACAGTGAAACAAACCTGAAATAATAAGTAATAGGATTACAAAGAAAAACAGTTTTAAGGAGAAAGAATAAACTGGAGGACCAAGAAAAAGTAGAATGGCTCTGTCCTTGTCTGCATTCTCAGAACATTTAAGATGTCATACAGGGCCTTGGGTGACATGATCTAGTATAAGGTGTCCCTGCCCATGGCAGGGAGATAGGAACTAGATCATCTTATAGTCCTTTCCAACCCAAACCATTCAATGATTCTATAAGATTTATCATTACCATATGAACTGAAGGAATCTGAACGTAAATGCTTACTGCCCCTGAAAGATGGAAGATGAAGAAACATTAACTGTTGCTACTAGGAAAGACTACTGCCTTTATGGCAGTAGGTGCTGCTCTGACTTCTCCTTTGGGGACAGTAACAGCTGAGCTTGGCTTTTCAGGTTCTGGCACAGGAAAAGCTGGAAATGAGACTGTGGCTGTCTTGTCACTGTTGATAACTCACTTCCTTAAATGACTGCCTGCTTTACCTCTGCAAAGGGCCAGTCCTGGTGGGAGGGTTTAGTTTAGTCTCTGTACAGGAAATACTTTAAAAGTCCCTTGTTGGCATTCTGCCTTTGATGTCTATCTCAAAATTCCTACCTTTCCTAAAGACTGACACATGCTGCTGCACATTTAAAACTTAGCTTTCTGTCAGCCTGAGAATATCTGCAGGGTCAGATCTTTTCCTGGTAAATGTTAAAAGAGGAGTTTTCTCCTCAGTAATTTTACAGTTTTGCATATTGTTCATTAAAAGAAGCTTTAAAGATTTGCTGATAGCAACCAAGTTTGGGCTGAAAGATGCTGCATTATGCTCTGCAAAACTTTTGGAGTGGGTTGACATACAGAGATTCAATGCAGACTAAAGTTTCATGTCAGGCAGAGAATTTGTGAATCAGGTGATAATTGGTATGGAGCCTAGACAGAACCGACATGAACTGCCTGAAAAAACGGAGCTTCTTGTTGTAACTCATCCACATTCAGTTCTATAGATGGACTGTATAGCCTATAATAAACTTCTTTTACAAGATCATGTAAAAATATCCCTGACAACAGATGGATTTTGAGTCAATGAAAACTAATTACATTTTACAATTCTACAGTATGTAAATTTTTAGTATGAAGGAAGAATTTTGGCTCCATGTGCAGTATTTTTTGAGTCTATATTTTGAATAACAACCTGAAAAAAATATCATATTTAAGTAAAAGGTAATATTATGATTGTTTTCTTTCTTGATAAATTAACTTTCTTCCTAACGTGATGTTTGTTCGACACATGCCTATAATTCCGATTTATGCACTGATGTGCTACTCTTTGAAATGAAGCAGTAATACGTTACAGGTCTTAAAAGTCAGTGTCCATTTCTAGAGAGCTAATATTGTGTATATGACATATTTACTCTCTATTAGTTTAATTAGGATAAGTGTGCAACACTTATGACAACAAAATGTCAGGACATAATGGGTCAGATCAGCAGTCCTGAGTATTCTTCTGACAGTGGAAATATAAGATGCTGTCTGGGGGAAAACGTGAGCCTGGTCATACTCTGTAGTCCATCTCCCATCAAAATTTTTTTATGAGAAATGGGTAAGATGTATTTCTGCCTCATACCACTAGTATTAATTTATGAACCTCTTGTCCATGAATCTATCTAATCTACTTTTAACCTGCTAAAACGATCCTTTTCCATAATGGCCTATGGTCATAATTTCAGAAGTTTAATGAGCTATTTCATAAAGAAATATTTTCTGGATAATGGTTTACATTCCATCAGTATTTTGCAGAAGTTTATTATATATCCCTTCTAACCTTTTCCTCTTGAAACAAAAGTGTTCCCTTCTTCCTGATGTTTTATGGTAGCTGTTCCATCATGTACTTTTTTCTGCACTCTTTCTTTTCACTGTGTCCTTAAGATCACAAAACCACATACACTACTGAGGAGGTAGGTGCACCAAAGCTTTTACATATGCCAAAATGATGGCATCTGGGTCGTGTACTTTCAGTGATATCTGATGTTTGACTAGATATTTTTAACTGCAGCCAAACATGCTTGTGAGATCCTCATGTTATTGTTTCTTGTAACTGGCTTGATATTCAATTCTCCAAAAATCTTAATTTCATCTTCAGACTTGGAGATGTCACTGTTCACTTCCATTTTCAAGCAGCTGAGGAAGAAGCTGAAAAAAAGCAGGTTCTAAAACTGATCTCTGAAGGACCACACTGTTCACTCTTTTCCATGCTGAAAAGTAACCATTAAGTCTTACACCTTGTTTCCTATCCTTTAATGCACTTTCAGTTCTGAAAAGAACTCCATCATCATAGCAAATGAGTTTTCTAATTAACTTTAAGTTTCTTTAACTTTTTTTTTTGTCAAAAACATTTTCAAATTTCAAATACATATTGTGCACTTCATTCCCTTTATAGATTGACACCATCGTAGACATGTTCATTTCCTGGTTATGGGCTCTGAAAAGTTTACAATCTAAAGAAAAGCATAACTGTACCTGTTACCTGAAGAAGCTGAAACACAATGCTTCTCTAAAAATTTCTACTTGTTCATTTGTGACTCAGTCAAGACCATTTAGTTACAAGTTCCTCAAGGCAGAGCTAGGCTTTGTTCTGTCTATTCCTACAAGACCAAAGACAAATTTCCAACTCACAGCTGGGACTCTCAGGAACAGCAATAGTACAAGAATATCTAAATTTCATGTTAGGCTTTTTGTCGGCTGATCTCAAAGCATTCATAATTTCTCTTCCCAGGGAAGGAAACCCAAAGGGGGTAAGGCACTCAGGTGGAATAAGCAGGAGTTGAACCCAGGTCACCCAAATCTTAGCTGTACTACACCAGACTCTCTTAAACCCAGGGATCCTAAATGTAGAGGTGTATTAGCATTTTTACTGCATCTCTCTTTTCATTAGCAGTGAGCTGAATCAAATTTCTCCACCTGAATCATGAAAATATTCAAACTCTGTGGAAATTCATGTTTCAGATTTTTTTCCAGTTTAAGCTCATCTGTAAATTAAAGGCATTTTTTTAACTTTACAAGTCCCCAATCTTTACATTTCCCCATCCTCAAGCTTCCTGTTTTCTTGGTAAGCCTTCCCACCCTCAATGCTGAACCAGCTTTTGACTGCTTCACACTTAATCAGTATTTGTTTATTAAAAAGCTATTAATTAGCTTCTCAGTGGCCCAATCTACTGACTACTGTGATAACTGTAAGACTTTTAGAGCTTTTCCCCCCACTTTGTTGACAGACCACTGGACTGAGAAACAGCACCACAAGGAATGCAGACTCATCTTTGTTTCAACATACTTAGGGTGCCTTTATCTGTAGGTTTGCCTTGAACAAATTCCTGTTCAAATTGTATTAATCCCCAGATGAACCTCTCTTTCAGATTACGGTTTCCAACTGAACTCCTGTGCACTGAAGAGAGGGCACCTAATTCTTGATTGTTTTAAGAAAACCTCTTTGAGTAATCCCTTGAGCTTGCCTACAGGGCTTGGATTTCCTAATGGATGCTTTGATGACAGGAGATAAGAGCCAAAGGTACCTTTATTCTCTTAGAAACTGCTCCAAACAAACAACCTCGATGATTAAAGCTAATAGAAATACCTGCAAGATTGATAGCTTGCAAAGTATTGCTGAGTGAATGAATAACTTCCTCTTTAGTTTCAAAAGCTAATATTTGTCCACATTTGCTGCCTTTTAAGAAAGTGCAATGTTTTGTGTATGCAGAGTGTTGATCAGGAACAAACAGACACCATTCAGCTATTATCTGAATTTTAAAAAAAGCTTTCGTACTTCAGGCATTGAGGCAGCATTCTCCATTGGCTCATATATAATAATTCAAACATGGCACGGGGATGGTCGCTAAAGTAAAGTACACATAAGTGTGAACACGATACTCTTGTAAAAGTCTTTAATGATGTGAATGGGCAGCGCACGATGGTATTCTATACAGGGGTTTTGAACTGCACAAAGGGCCTGTAAAACTTCTATACCTGTTCCCAAGCAATACACCTATCAGAGAGTTGAACAAATGGAAACCAAACTCTGCAGCAAATAAAAGTCTTAAATTTACAATGCTGGATTATAAAATGGTGTCTTTCAACAGCAGCTCTGACTTATTTCATGTTCTGATGAAATCATTGCTTGCGAATGACAAGAAATTCAGCTGTAAAATTTTGGCAATAAGTAGACTCTCCTTGGAACTGCTGGTTTTGAAAATATCTGTAAGTAAGGAATCCACTGCAGAACCAATAAAAGGGGCTGAAGAGACCAAAACTTTCACTAACACCTCGTAACACAGGCAGTGCTCTGAGTGCCACCAAGCCCTGCTCCCTGGTATGTGGGTTATGTACATACCAGAGTTAATTTCCAAAATGTGGATTTTATGATTCCCAGTGTCACAGAGCATGCAGTCAGGGAGTATATCACATAACAAAGAAATCTAACAATAGAGCTGCAAATAGTTGAACATTTGGTTTTGAAGTGATGCAGCTCAGGGGTGGGGTGTTCCAATATTGAAAATTCCCTAGCTTGCTTTCACACAACAAAAACAAAACCTTAAAAGGATCTGCTTTGAGTGGTTTAATGAATTCCCCTTTCATAACCGCATTGAGGATGGGTCCAAACTAATCTGATTTTCCTTAAAAGATAATGGAGTATGGAGTTAAGAATCACAAGAGAAGCCAGGAGGTTTCAGGGTGAGGAAGGTATGGGTATGTTTTGATAATTGAAAAGGAAATTGTGAGCAGCTGTTGACTCAGAGCTTTCTTCCCTTAGCCCAAGTCATCACTTGGCCTTTGGAGTTCAACTGCAAGTGCCTACTGAAATGGAAACAGAAGTGTGAAGTAAGATTTAAAATTATGTTTAATCCTCTGACTGAGGCTTGGATATTCAACAGTTTTAAGATGTCTTCACCAGAATTAGACATGGGAAGAAATACTGATATGGAGAAAGCACAGCTTTAATTTAACAGTTCTTTCTTCCCCTTGTTTCGCTTGCCATTTGGGCCCTCCCCCCCCACCCCTCCTTTAGATACAATCTGTGGTCCCCATAAAGGATGAGAGATTGCAGACAAGCCAAGGAGATACTGCGGTCTGAGCAGTGCTGCTCTGTTTACATTCGAACCTTGGTGATCGAATCCTTTCCCTGTCCTCTGCATTGCAGAGAGGGAAAAGGCTTTCTGCCCACTCCCTTCTCTCCCACCTGCCTGATCCCTAGCAAACCATAAAGTGCCCTGCAATTGGAAACAGTGCAGTTTGTTCACGGATGCCTACCCAGCAGGAGGGCAGCCATGGCTCTTTCTGCCCACTGTGTCATTTCTCGGCAGAGAGGTGAATGAAAAATTTTCATTAGTGTGGTCACCGTTTAATAAAAGATGATGAAAACAAACTAAAGATCTTACTGAAAGGAGTAAAATTTTTTTTTCATATTATTTTTTTGATTGGCTTGGTGATGCCACTGCGTGAGAATTCAAGTTTTTTTTCTGAAACAGACTTGGTTTCATGCTGAGGGACACAATTGCACTTTTAAAGACCTTAAGATAGAAAATCAAGGCCATGTTTCATTTACAGCTTCCAGGAGTTCAGTCCCTCTCTTCTACCAGCATGTTTTCTACCAAAAAGGGGCTGTGGCTTGTGACAGACTGTCACCTTGATAGCATCTGAGACTTGTGGGGTGATGATTGCCTGATAGCCTAGATGATCAATAAGATCTTTTTTCCTTTCACAACCCCTTAGAAGACTGCGCACAGAGCTTCCATTCATCTGCAAACCTTTTGGGAGCACAGATTACCAGGCCAGGCTGGAGTCAGGGAGACTGAGTGGAGAACGGAGGGATGACATCCATGAAGGCTTTGGGGAGTTCTAGGTAAGGCAAATCTCAGGCTGAATGCAGGAGTGCTCTCCCTTGTGTTATGCTAAAACATGGCAAATCCTTGTCTTTGGAGGATGCTCATCATGATAAAACAAATCTTACTCCTCTGAATTTATGTCCTTCTGAAGGCTTATGTCAGAGCCTTTGAATAGGATCTGTGGTAGTCTTTCAGTTAAGCACTGGGTCATACCAGGTTAATCTGACCCATGACTCCCTTCAATCCCAGCACAGAAAAAGCAAAAGTCTCTCATGGTATACAGTATTCAGTAACTAAACATTTTAAAAGAAATCCTAATACATGTAGCACCTAATGTTCAGTGACAGTAAGAGAAACATCAAAATATTATAAGTTGGCTGACAAGACTGAGTTGTGATATACGTTAACTTGTGCTGTTTCCCGTCTTGTTTTCTTTTCACTTACATAGTGAAATAGAAGTCACACTGACCTACTGCCAGTATTTTTTAATTCTCCTTAATGAGGACAACCTCCCTACTGTCTGATCCTGAAAACCTACATAGTTTGTGACTATGGAAAAGATTAGATTAGTATTTTAGAGCTGTCATGAGTAATGTTAAACACCTGTAAATATGCTATCTCACACCAAATGCTACAAATTTTGCTGCATAATCTTCTTTTAAACCTGCATCTCAAAAAACCTTAACACTGATTGAAGTAAAATGTTATTTACAAAGGCTCAAACTGAAAAACAAAAAAGAAATATAAGTATTTTTTGTTAGCTTACTTCATCATGTAAATAAACAGAGAAATAAGCATACTGTTCCATGTCTCATGGAAGTTAACTAGTGCAAATCAGAAAGTAATTACTCAGTTAACTTTATGATACATTTTCAGATTTCAGCATCCTCTTTCTGTTCCATGTAATCAAGAAGAAATTGCTTGTGATCCCTCAGAAACTTGACACAGAAAGTATTCCTCATGCTAACAACCACACTAAAGGAAGTGAGAAAGAAAAAGCTCTTTTCTGGAATAATCAATAGCTTCCTAGATCAATTGTTCTTCTAAAACTGGTGGCTCAGGTCCTTGATCTGCCCCTTCCAAGGCCAAATGTAAGTGCTGATTTCCGGCCTCAGGGTAGCGTGTCTGAAACCATTGCCTTGCTGGTTCTTCTGGGAGCAGAGAAACAATCTTTTTTGAAGCATGTTTGTAAAAAATAGCATGTTCTCAGCATCAACAAAAGTGGAACAGCTCTGTAGCTGCAGCTGAGCTTGGGAAAGTGCTGGAAGGACCCTGTGGAGCTTGGGATTTCTAAATGTCAAAATAGATTTCTTCAGCCCTTTGAAGACTCTAGCACGTATTTGTGGTGATAGCAGCAGTGTCCATTACCCACTCCCTCTGGGCACACACACCCACTGTCCTCCATGAACAGAAAGAATGTGAAAGATTAATGTTCCCTGACATCACAGATATTTTTGCAGTAGTGCCTCTTCACACATTCTTAAAAAGACATATCCTTGCTTCTCTCTGACTAGTCATGTTCCTATACAACTGTCACATGTGCTTTGCAGCTCTTTTCTAGTTCTGCATTCACATTGTGTGTAGTGTTGCTGTCATACAGTGATCTGTAGGGTGAAGTGGACAGCCAGAGTTCACTTGTTTCCTTGTTCAAGCCCAGAAGTGTGTGCTGCACCCCAGATAATCCCATACTTCTTGCAGAAACTCATTAAGGAGTCATTGCAGGGAAGGAAAGGACTTTGATACTCAGTTGGTTTCCAACATCTGTAAGTTACTAGCTAGAAGGAGGTAGGGAAGAAATTGTAACAATAAATCTGTGCTATCCCATACTGAGAATTTTTCCTGAAACTCAATCTATCACAAAGAGAAGTTGTGAGAAATGAATAATAAAAGAATAAGCAGATATCTGAGTTTACTGCCATTACCCCAGCTGATGAGTGTGGGTATACTAGGTTCTCAGCTTTTGACACCATTGATGTCAGCTCTTGGGAGCTGAGGTAGGTCGCTGCTGAGGGTGCTTGAAAAATCCCACCCTATGAGTCAAACAAACTATATGAGTCTAGTGACCTGCATTTGAACTCACTTGCCTTTTAAAAATAAACCCTTGTACAATTCCCAAAAGCAGCATATGGTTAGGTCACATCATGGACTAATAATAGCTTACATCATCTTATTTTTAAAATCAGTCCTTTTTTGAATTATCGGAAAGCCAAAAACAGTGTTGGAAAATTCCAGAAACTACCAATCCTATAACTTAGAAGTGGACAATCCTTTTTTGGAGCCTATTAAAAAAAAAAAAAAAAGAAAAAGAAATCCCAACCTCTAAAACTACAACATTTGTCTGCCAAGTTTCAGCCTGAAACACATTTTTACAGCACTTATAATCTCCTGAACAAACTAGGTTTATAATGGATGTGCTGACAGACCTTTACCTATTCCAGCTATCTTAATAGCTCAGCTGTATTTATTTTTCATTACATTTAAATATAATTGGTTGAGGTTTAACTCTAGTTCAATTTGATGAGAACCTTTTCATTTAAATATCAGTTCTGGGAAATGGGTCCTTTCTTGGGTGCCTTTGGGGTTATTAGGAACATAATTTTGGGGTTGCTTTTCAGATTTCTCTTACTACCCCATTTGTGTGGTTTTCCTTTTAATTCAAAGTGTGAGAAGTAAAATAAGCATTCTTATGGAGCATATGGCACTCAGTTGTGGTTTGAATCCCGGTGTGAGGAATTCCACTAGAAGCTTCGCACATTCTGTTTTGGTCTCAATTAAGACGTATTTGACCTGTCTTGGCACATCAATGGAAAAGCTGTATGGTGATGTGCATGGATTCTTGGTGTTCTCCTGAACTTATTTTGATATGTGTGAGCGCTGGGAAAGGCAAAAAAGGCAAGGTGTGAAACAATTGTGGAAACCCAGAAATGCATGTGTCAGGGATTGTTGGTAGGTTAGCTGTGGGATTAGCTTAAATATGAAGTGTCCGTACCCTCCAAATTGAAAAATATTTTTTTCTGGGTGAAATATGACCAAGTAGGAACACCTTTAAAATTGAGAATTAGGAAGCAAGTAAAACGAACTCAGCAGAATGACTTTAAATATCAAATCTAGCCTGCTGTTACCCTATAGAGAAAAATATCTTCTGAAGTGAGAAATGTGGGATTTATCTTTATGTTTAACTACTCTCACACATAAAGTGATGGCAGTGGAGATACAATCATAGTTATTAGTACTATTACTGATACGGAGTAGAACTTAGAAGTGTAAATTTAAGGGGAAATCACCACAATAATTTTTTATCATTTAAAGGAACCATTTCAATGACTCAGTCCTGTATTTTTTGTAATATAGGATCATAGAATCACCTAGGTTGGAAAAGACTGTTAAGAACATCATGTGCAACCATTTCACCAGGACTGTCCAGTCCACCACTAAACCACGTCACCAACAGCCTTGTCTACGTGGTTTTTGAACATTTCCAGGGACAGTAAATCTACCACTTCCCTCGTCAGCCTGTTCCAATGTCTGAATATCCTTTTGGAGAATTTTTTTTTTCCTAATATCCAGTCTAATCCTCTCCTGACACAGCTTGAGGCTGTTACCTCTTGTCCTGTCACTTTTTACTTGGGAGAAGAGACAGCCACCTCCTCACTCTGTCCTCCTTTCAGGTAGTTGTACAGAGATAAAGAATCACATACTCTCTAAATTAAGACTTTGTGTTTTTTTTTTTAAAGACTGTGGTCTTTTTCTAGAAGATGTGATTTATACAGGAAGTCTTAAAGAGCTAGAAAATCCACTGGGGAATTTGTCCCAGTTGCTCTTCTTCTGTTGAAAAGATTAATATTTTTTTTTATCTTTGTATGTCATTGTCTGCATGAGTAGAGAGTTTTCAGTATCCGATTTCTTGATCATTACATGGTTAGTCTTTATATGTAATCACCATTTTGTTTGTTAGGTTACTATTCTATAAAGTAAATAGACTAAATTCCTTAAATCTCTTGCCAACAAAGATATATTTCCAAGTCTTGAATAACTTCTCAGGGACTAAGGTGACTTTCTTAGCAAGGTGACTTGCTTAGCTATGTTACTGCATTGGATGCTCATATTGATTTGGTTATCCAAGTGATCTGCAAAGCCTTTTCAGAATTACTGCTCCCAAAGACACAATTTCACTTTTTGTGATAATGGCACCATTCTTTGCTCTTTGAACATGAATATTCCCGTTGGATTTCCTGTGTCAGGAAACATGCTTGACTGCACTCACCATATCAAATGATCTAGATAGTGTGCTATTACAGTGTTTTTTTCATTATTAATTTTTTAATTATCAGTAATAATTAAAATACTTTCAGATAGTTGGAAAAATATTGAATTGAAACTGGATTAGGCAAATATCTCTATAGGAACTAACACTTTCATGGTTACCCATTCACAATTGAAATATATTTGCCTACAATTTCAATTTTCTTCACATGATTTGTTGTATTTTGGAGTAAGTGGTATGTCATAAAATATGAAATGAGAGAAGCCATTGGCAGCTGGGTAAGTGAGGTAAATCAAGGGAGATATATCAACATTACCTGGGGAAAAACAAACAAGCATTCTTGTGTTTACTCATGTTATTCCAAAGCTTGTAGAACCTTTTTGTCCTTGTATAATGAAAGTATTTGGTGAAAATCTGATTAATATTCCTTATAGTGGAGTGACTTTACTCTCAGAGTGGCACTGCAGTTTGAGAAGAAATTAAATCCTAGAATTCTTCAGCTTAGAACAGAAGTGACAGGATGCATAAGAAAGATTTATAAAATCACAAACAATACAAAAAAGTGAACACAAACCAATACTCACTAAGCATTTGAAGAATATGAAAATAGTAGTTGAAGGTGAATTGCTCTGGGAGAACAGCAGAAGAATAATACTTGTCCAAGACTTATGACTGCAGCATCTGGATTCTCCCTGAGATCCCTGAACTGCCAGCATCATAAGCAAATCTTCTCATCCCAAGGAATTCTTCCCCTCCAGAATCTTTAGATTCCCAAATATACATTTTGAGCCATCCAGGTGAACACATGTGATGGTTGCCATAGAACTGTGAAATCCATAGTATATCTCCATTGCATTTTGAGTGACCCTGTCTAAGGCCAAATTTCCACTCCACCCATATCACTGCGGGGCTCCTGTCACTGTGGAAATCAAATACCTCAGGCAGTCAAATGCAGAGCGTTGGCATTATTCAGTATCACTGATGCTGGAGCAAATCATGACACAGTTACTAATTCAAACCATTTGATTGTAGTTTATTTTCCTTTCTGATGCAATCCTGATGTAATTTCATAGCTTTCTGGGAAGTAGCCAGATAGCATTAAAACAAGATAGCATTAAAAAGTTGAAAAAAAAAGTATTTTCATGTTTTCAGGCATCAGATGCTGCAGAGAAAAAAATACATCATTTTCTTTGTAGCACTCTTGGTAGAAAGAAAGTAGAATACTGACAGTACACAAAGCTACTATATTTTTCATGCTAAAATGTGTCATTTTAACTGTGGCTAAATTTTGAAATACGTTAGTTAATTTACCAATGAAACCTTGATTTATTTAGATAACATTGTAGTATGCTATAATTTTTCCTACAGTCATCATTATGTTGTTTCTCATATCTTCGTATTTTTTACTATGAGAACTCCTAAAGGCTTTTTTGTTGTGTTTTTTTTTTTTTCTTAGATCCCACATAAGATTATTTTAAAATAATTTGCTCTACATCCATGCTGGTGCTACTGACAGCCTCTTATAAGTAAACGAGAAATTCCTTCTGTAAAAAGTACATCAAGTCTTAAAAAACTAAATTTTACATGGTGAGAACAGGTTCCCAGGGTACTGGTGTAATCAGGGTCCCTGAAGTGTTCAAGCCCTCTGTAGATAGATGAGTCCTTTTATGACATGGTTTAGTGGTGGACTTTGCAGTCCTGGAGTAAAGGTTGAACTTGTTGATCTTAAAGGTCTTTTCCAACCTAATTGATTCTGTGATTCTATGGTTCTATGGTAACTCAAATGCAAACATTCACAAGTTCCCATAGAGAACTAAGCATTTGGAATAGGTTCGTAGTTCTTTGCATCACACTGTCTATATTCTTCAACCTACAATTACTGTTTTTCATGTAGGATTGGAGGGAACCATTTTATCAAGGCATTTTCTCCTTTAATACTTCTTTTTTATTAAGGAATTTAATACTCTTTTTGTTGTTGCATCAAGATCACAAGGGATCCACTTTTTGTTTCAGTCTCAGTACATGTTTTGAAGCCCCATTACAACTTACCAATGGACTCTAAAAGCTTGAGTACTCTACCTGTAGGTTTCTAGATTTAGGTAAGCATTGTCAAAAATATCCATTAGTGCCTCCACCTTGAAAGTGCAGAACCTTACAGAAAGGTCCTCACAAAATTCCACTAAGTGTGTTCAGCATGTAGGACTCCATGAAACGCCCTTTTAAAAAAACTCAGCTGAATAAAATTAATTGCAATATTGCCTTAATGAATCTTTCTATATTTTTCTTTCTTACATGTTGTTTACCTGTTTTATAGATACCAAAACAAAAGCTAAAGACAATTTCACATTTTAAGTTATGAAGTCTGAAATAGGAAACTGCCTGGCCTTTATATTTCAGATACATAATTCCATCAAGGACATATGCAAATAACATTTGTTGCTGTCATGGTTCTGTTTGTTTGCTTTGTTGTTTTTGTTTTGGTTTGCTTTTTAATTCTGCTGTTCATTAAAAGATCTGCATTTATTTCACATTCATTCTTTCAGTTAAAGAGTTAGTCACAAGACTTAATGCTTAGATTTAATGGAATGATGCAACTACCTTTTTTTTCATGAAAAAACTTAATGAAATAAAGTCTGTCCATTACAAAAAAGAAAGGAAAAAAAACCAGTGTAGTAATTTTTTTTTTTTTTTAAGTTACATAGAAAGCTGTTGCAGAAAGGGAGGAAGGGAGTAAACTCTTTTCTATGTCCAAGTAGCTATAGCGAGAAGTAATGAACTTAAATTGCCAGCAAGGGAGTTAAATTGGATACGAGGGAAAATATTTTCTAATGGTAAGGCTAATTAAGCATTAGATGGTCTAGGGAGCCCAAAAAACATAAATTATTGAAAATTTTGAAAACATATTGGGCAAAGTGTGATATGGCTACCATTCCTTCTGATTTCATCAGAGAGGATCTGGTAGATGACCCCTTAAAATTCCTTTCAACTCCGCTTTCTGTCACCCTATCTTTATTTCATATTTTGTTCACATTTTACATACCATTTCCCAAGCTTTTTATTGATACTGCTTTAAATTTATTCACAGCTTGCCCAACATAAAATGTCTTTTCAGCTTACCTTTAACAGATGAACCAATTTGAAGCTGAATAACTCATTTATACTATAAATGTATAATAATTTCATATAACAGTTAACTTCTGTATAATGTTGCAACCTATAAGCACCACATACTTTGGCAGGGTGAAATTAATTAGTTCACTTTTATTTTCCTTTTTACAAGATATAGCGCAGCAAAGCTTTCATGCTTTTGAGAAATTTTCAAGGTGTGAATTTTCTCTTTAAATCTGAAGTAAAGGTGAGGAAACAAATTTGATATCATGTGGCAGCATTCAGGAAATAGTTCTGCCACCTATCAGCCTTGAGAGGTCTTAGACAATCTTTTTTTTTTCTAAAAGATAAAAAGATCTTTCAAGACTGTAAGCTGGGACAAGAACAGTCTTACACTGATAACGTTATACTTAACACAAAGCAACCCCATTCTGGGATTCTGTTGCCCATTTTTCCAATGCACTCCTAGACTAAGGAAATAAATGTCTAATGACATAGCATCAAGCAACTTGTGATGAAATGCATAAAAATGCAGCATATTGCAAATACGTTCTCAGAACAGCAGTAAGAAGTAACACCTCTTTCTCTCTTATATTTTAACTCATGCACTGGCTGTGTGAAGCAGCTGTACAAGGTTTTGAGTGCTCCCATTAAAACTGCCAGGAGAGCCCCCTGTCCACTTTACAAAGAGCAGTGCTGCATAACTGCTGCCCTGCTGACTTATGTGCTTTGTGCTATGCCATACATGCAGGCTTGCAAACACAGATTGAAGTCTGATATAAGCAGAAACCTCCGTGATCTGAAAAACTTCTGTCAAACAAAGCATATATGAAAGCAAGTTTCCAGTAACTTTTGCTTTGCCATCTTTTAACTGATTCATGAAAGTAGAATAACAACACTGTCTTGTTACTTGTATCATGAAAATGCCTTCAGCAATACAAAGGACAAAAAAAGGCAATCTAGAAGAGACAAGATATGGATATGAAACACTGGGAAAACTTGAGAGCACATTTAGCTCCACATATCAGAAAAGTCATTAGGAATCTTTCCACTAACTTTTCTCACAGTCTTTTGAACATATATATTTAAGTTACATTTGCCTTTCCTTCCCTAGAAAAACATTGCGTGCTGTTGGACTATAGGGAAAATTATTAATCTCTTCTGTTTTCTAAAGGTGATAACAGTTAAATGTTAACTTTATTATGTCATTATGTATTCGATTTATGATCACTGCATCCTACAAGATAAAATATTTTTACCTGCAACACAAAAAACTAAAGGAATTGTGACCACTATGCCATTGCTTTAACAACAATATAATGAATTAATGTAATTCATTAATTACTGTAACTTGTTAAGAGTAATTAACATATCATGGCACGCATTTGGATACACATTACTGCATAAGAGATAGACTAACTTGAATTAATTAATTCCTTGGTGTAACTGAGATAAAAATCAAGACCACCAGGAGTTTAGAAGAGTTTCTGAGCATTAGAAAATTCTTTCTATTTTGTTTTTATAGTACTTTGGATTTGTGCACTATCATCTGCCTCTAGTTGGGTGGTCATTTTCTTCATTCTTCACTGCCTTCCTCAATTGCTGCTTCATGCTGAGGAACTTGCCAGTGGTGCACTCTTCTCTCAGACACAAGGGTCAAACAACTAGGGAAAAGACAGTCACATAAAGAAGGTTGCTAGCTTGTTCTTTTTTTGTTCCAGTATAAAATAAACATACATGTTTAAATTTAGTAAAGTTTTTTAGAGGGCGGTGAGTGTGCAGAAGTGAAAGTTTTATTCTCCACCAATATTCACTTCAAACTGAAAATTAAAAAAAATGTGAACTAAAATTCTCAAGAGTTTTGAGTTGGAAGTGTTAAAGAAGAGAAACAGGAAAGTGGCCCAAAAACGTTAAAGCAGCATGACATTATTTTCTAAAGAAATATTTTCTAATATTATTTTAGTGTTGGGAAAAATCTATTAACATTAATGATACTTCATTATTGATTTAAAATTGTAATAACAACAACTTTAAAACCTTATTTACACATCTAGAATTGTCAGATAATACTGTCCAAAGATTTCTACCCTCAGAAAACTCAAACTTGTTTATATTTCTCCTTCAACCTTTAAAATTCTGCCAAAAAAAATCACATTTAGGCTATTTTATACTAAGGGAAAAATCAAGTTCAAGAACTGAAAATCTGTTATAAAACATGCTCCATTCCTGCACCATTTCTGTGTAATTCAGGGGATCTAGTTCATGTGGTGTGGTGGGAGGGAAATGACTGACGACCACAATTCTGACAAGATGGCACAGAAAGACCTGGTAACTTTCATGCAAGATAAAACTAAGCTTTCCATTCACAGGAAGAATTTCTGGTCATTCACTGAAAAACAGCTGAATTTATTTTCCCTATTTCATAGACAACAGGATAGAGGCTGATTAAGCATTTACCGCCTCTGGAAGCTCTCGGGAGAACTAGCTACACAGGATTTGGAGAAGGCTGGGGTTCTGAATGAGTTCTTTGCCTTGGTCTTCACTGGCAAAGGCTCTGACTGCACCACCCAAGTCTTGGGAGGCAGATCCAGGGACTGTGAGAATGAAGACCTTGGGCCCATTGTAAGAGAGGATCAGGTTCAAGACCATCTTAAAAACCTGGATGTGCACAAGTCCATGGGACCTGATGAAATCCAGCCGTGGGTCCTGAGGGAGTTGGCAAATGAAGTTGCGAAGCCACTGTCCATCATATTTGAGAAATCATGGCAGTCAGGTGAAGTTCCCCATGACTGGAAAAAGGGAAATATAACCCCCATTTTCAAGAAAGGGAAAATGGATGACCCTGGGAATTACAGACCAGTCAGTCTCATCTCTGTGCCTGGCAAAATCTTGGAGCAGATTCTCCTGGATGGCATGCTAAGGCACATGGAAAACAACAAGGTGCTTGGTGACAGCCAGCATGGCTTCACTAAGGGGAAATCCTGACTGACCAATTTGGTGGCCTTCTATGATGGGGCTACAGAACCGATGGACAGGGGTAGAGCAGTTGATGTCATCTAGCTGGACTTGTGCAAAGCGTTTGACACTGTCCCACACAACATTCTTGTCTCTAAATTGGAGAGACATCAATTTGATGGATGGACCACTCGGTGGATAAAGAACTGGCTGGATGGCCGCACACAAAGAGTTGTGGTCAAAGGCTCAATGTCCGGCTGGAGACCAGTAATGAGTGGTGTCCCTCAGGGATCGGTGTTGGGACCGGTCTTGTTTAACATCTTCGTCGCTGACATGGACAGTGGGATTGAGTGCCGATGACACCAAGCTGTGTGGTTTGTTTGATACCCTGGCAGGAAGAAATGTCATCCATAGGGACATTAACACGCTTGTGAGATGGGCTGATGCCAACCTCATGAAGTTTAACCATGCCAAGTGCAAGGTCCTACACCTGGGTCGGAGCAATCCCAGGCACAGCTACAGGTTGGGTAGAGAAGAGATTCAGAGCAGTCCTGTGGAGAAGGACTTGGGGGTGCTGGTCGATGAGAAAATGAACATGAGCTGGCTTCAGTGTGCTCTTGCAGCCCAGAAAGCCAACCGTATCCTGGGCTTCACCAAAAGGAGCGTGACCAGCAGGTTGAAGGAGGTGTTCCTTCCACTCTACTCTGCTCTTATGAGACCTCACCTGGAGTATTGTGTGCAGTTCTGGTGTCCTCAACATAAAAAGGACATGGAACTTTTGGAACAAGTCCAGAGGAGGGCCACGAGGATGATCAGGGGACTGGAGCACCTCCCGTATGAAGATAGGCTGAGGAAGTTGGGGCTGTTCAGCCTGGAGAAAAGAAGGCTGCATGGAGACCTCCTAGCAGCCTTCCAGTATCTGAAGGGGGCCTATAGGGATGCTGGGGAGGGATTTTTCATTAGGGACTGTAGTGATAGGACAAGAGGTAATGGGTTAAAACTTAAACAGGGGAAGTTTATATTGGATATAAGGAGGAAATTCTTTCCTGTGAGGGTGGTGAGGCACTGGAACGGGTTGGCCAGGGAGGTTGTGAATGCTCCATCCCTGGCAGTGTACAAGGCCAGGTTGGACGAGGCCTTGTGTGAGATGGTTTAGTGTGAGGAGTCCCTGCCCATGGCAGGAGGGTTGGAACTAGATGATCTTAAGGTCCTTTCCAACCCTAATTATTCTATGATGCTATGAAAACCGGAGGAAGTCAATAGAAAATGTTGCATTCACAAACTAATACAAGATCACAAAGTAGATTTATCAGATATTTTGTTCTTTATATTAGCTGTCAATTTGCAGTCTTATTCTGAGAAAATTCGCTCCATCTTATGGTACTTTTATCAAGACATTGACTTCTTTGCTTTGACTGTGAAGAGTATGTAGAAAGTAATGTACCACAGAATATTTAATGAATAGCAAGTTTATAATGTACTTTACCTTACAGACTTACAGACTTATTTGTCTGCAAGATCATCACGCTCAGAACTAAAAGGAAAGTCTTTAAGGACCAATTGCTCAAACATTAAGGTCAAAAGCTGGAGTTAAATTAAACATTTGCAAAAATACTTTACCTCCAACTTGTTAACTCAAAGGGCTGTTAAAAAAACAGGGGTAATTATCAATTATTTACAAGCTATTGCTCATGCAGTAGTTCATAGTTGTGTTCTTTGAGTGTCTGTTTACCTTCTTTGCTACACAAAATAAGGTTATTTCCAGAATTGTTCTAACCTAATTAAATCTATTATCTCTCAGCCAAGCATAATTCACAGCCTGTGCTATAAAGATCAACCCTGGCAAACATTACAAGTAAAATGCAGTGGAAAACATTCCAATGGAAAAGCTGGAGGATCTCAGCTTTCTACATTCAACTATCTGATATCGTGATGAATTTAAGGAGAAAGAGATAGAAGTAGAGCTAAAGATTACTATGTGATAGGAGGTGGTTGGATATAGTGTTAAACATCAATTATGTTCAGTAAAGGTTTCCATAGGTGAAAGCTAAAGGCAAAAAAATGAGGTAATGTGAGAAGAAGCAAGGAATAGTTTTGAACCACGAATGGCACCTAATCTTTGCTCTGGTAATTGTTTGGATCCTATGTATATGTATGTTGCTACTATCTAAAGATGTGTACAGGAGATTTTGTTATTATGTTTGAGAGAGAAACACAACAGAAAACGTGTACATCCATGGAAATGGAATGAACAGTTTCCACATCACAAAGGTTTCATATACCAGCTGCTATCTCTCTTTTTCTGTCTATGCAAAACTAAAAACAAGAGGTGTAACCCTTCTGCTAGTTGGTACTGGCAGCAGCCAACACTGTATTTACTTTCAAAGTCCCACTTCAAGAATCTCATACTCCCATTATGGGAAATAAAAAATAAAAAATAGCCTTTTCTTTTCCTAAGTTGTTCTTCCCTGCATAGAAACACACTTGAGAATATTGGACAGAAGAACTAGACTGAAAAGAAAGAACAGAAACAAAAAAACTTAAGGGAAGCTCAAGTTTATTTACATAGTTAAGAGACCTCAAAAAAGTTCACAAGAACTCTGTTTGATGCCCATCATATCAGTACCTCCTTGAAGCCTTGGTCTGTGTGTCAGAGTGTCAGAGGTAATTCAAGAGCTGTTCTCCACGCCCATCTTAGCTATCCTCACAGCTGCCTACCATGTTCTCTTAAATGTGGCTTCAGAATCTTCTGGCCTCTAGGTGCTTATATGCTTAAAAAGACACATCGTTCCTTCTACCTACTTTATCAGTCCATCTGAATCTGCTGGCTGCTGGTAATTCTAAAGAATAAGAGAGATAAATTAGGCACAAATGACTGTTTCCCACCTCTCTTCCATAGGGAAAAAAGACAGAAGGATGGAATGAAGACATATCCTCTCTTTAGTTCAGTCTTTTCACTACTGCCACACAGTAAACAAAAATATTAAAAAGAAGAGCATCCTTCTGGCATTCAAAGAAATTTTTCTGAGAGTACTAGTGAGGAGCCACCATTCCATATGGTCTCTGCAATGACACAGACATGGACTTTCATGAATTTTAAAGTTTTGATCTGACTTTGTTGTTTTTTTTTTTTCCCAGAATTCTTTCAAACCATAGTAAGCTTTCCTAAAATGGTTGGTGGAGAGGAAGAAGAGGGCATCAAGCTGTCAAAATGACAGTGTGGACAAGGAGAGGACTTAGTTTATCAGTGCAGCTAGTTCTGTAGTCAAAGGGAGAAAGATTGAGATAAAGGATCTTTCTCCTAGTTGGCCTGAGGCCCTGGAAGTATGTTAGGAATGCTGCTCTCCTTCCAGAGGATCTGATTCAGTTTCACTTGTGGTGGTTTAGTTCCCACTGCCATCACTCTTGCAGTGACAGTTGCTATAGTGAGTGAGAAAGTGCCTTGCCTGGTTTTGGGTGCTAACACAAAAGGCTGCCTGTCTCCATTGCAATTTGGCAGGAAACCCTTTGGCGTGGGATGATGTGTAGCTGTGCACTTACTCACTGAAGACCTCGCTGGAGCTTGTTCCTGGAGAGAGCAAGCAAGTACAAGCAGTGCTGACTCCTCATTTTCCTTAGAGGAAGCTTACCACAATATCTACATTTGACCCATGTGTTTTACCAGCTGTTCGCCCAGCACGTTATAGACTTCACACCTGTTTTGCACAAAAGAGAAAACATTTGTTCATTTGAATGAAGCGTAAAATGACTCAGCTGGCCATCAAAGGTCCCCTTGCATGAAACCTAACTCATATTTGTGAACTCAGCAGCACAGAACAGCCCTTGGATGCAGTTTTTTGCTCTATTTTGGGGGGATCCCAGCTCCCAGAATGGACTTTAGGACACTTTAGTTTACACCATTAATCTCCCTGTACATCAAGAAACCTAAAAAAGAAGGCTCCCACTTGGGAACCAAAAAGTACAGAAAGTTACTCCAAAAGATACAGTAAAGATTTTTATTTCCTGTAAGTGATTATTGCTTTTGTTTTCAGAATACAGTACATTAGTCCTGCACAACACAGTGGTCAATTCCAACCTGTCAAGAAACCTCACTTTCTGTCCCTCCTTTAGAAGAGTTTAGATGTGCGTTCTCCCACTACTAGAGTAACATAATGGGAGGAAGTTGGGGGATTTCCTTAAAGGAAAAGATGAGTCATTTAACCATAACGCTGTGATCTAGGGTGAGATGCAAATACAAACATTCTGAGATAGGCACTGAACCTGGAATGAAAAAGCTGGTACTTCTTTTCTTGCTGGAAATGACAGGGTTGGCCACCATTCCAGCTTCTGTATTTGCATCTTAGTGTGCTGTGAGCATGTCTCCACACTAAAGCATTTCAGAGAACTTAAACTAAAGAGTATTTTGCTCCTAGCCTCTGACAAGAAAGAGGTGCCAGCCCTGAGTCAGATACTCAAACCTTATGTGTTAAAGCATTTTTAAGTATATATAAAGTACAATTCCAAGGAAGTCAGGCTTTTTTGATGTTGTTGCAAATTGAAGTGCTGTTATAATTTATCTATGTCAGGATTTGGGCAACAAGTAGACAAAGAGGTTACTCTCCAAGAGAAGATGTTGGTTGAAAAGAGCTTGAAAGCTATTTAAATACCTTTTTTATTTTACAAATCCAGTCAAGCCTGACTCTTCTGAACACCTCACACAGGTGCTTCTGAAAATATTGTGCTTTTCTGTTTTGTGTGGATTGCTTCAAAGAAAAAAAAAGTAGAAAAAGCAGAAGAAAGTTACACCTTCATTTTGCAAATACCTGACCCAAAACGGAACAAAAGAATGGCCTCATGGTTAAGGCATTGAACTATTATTCAGCAGTGACCTGGGCAAGTAATTTAATCTGTCTATACCCCGTTTCTATAGCAAAGGTCTCTTTTTCTTCCCCAGCAATTTAAGCAGTAAGCTCTTCATGAGAGAGTTTGTTTTCCTTTTTGCTTTTGCATTTACATTACATCAGAGAGCTGCTTTCTCCAAGAGCTTCCAAGTACCACTTCATCTTAAAAATATATAAACAGAATATAAACATAAAGATAAAGAAAACTTTACAGTTTTTATGACCAGTTCTGGGGACAACAGTTTAGGTTTTGAATAAACAGGTTTTCCTCCTATTTGGAGATGTTGCATTAGATACGTAGATTGAATATTGCAGAATACAGTTTAGTTTGCACACATCTCAGTTTCTTCCAGTCTTAGATGAACAATGCATAATCTGGAAGGATGATCTAATGTCATCTTCATTTGGTGCCAGTTTATCATGGGCTATATTCCCTGAAAGCATCATTATTTGAGATGTTATTAGTATTCCTTTAGAAATTAAATCATCTCCAAGAAGGAGATATACATATAAAATGGAATCAAAGCCCCCTTATCTTCAGCAGTATTTATATTATAAATTATCTCAGGGACCCAAATTAGAATGCCAAAGGAATTTGGTAGCAAAAAACAAAGGAAATGCATGAACAAATCTGATAGCTCATACTTGCATGTCAAATAGGCACTGCCCTTATCATATAACAATCAAACCCCAGATCCTCAGCTGGTGTGGGTTATTCTTTCTCTGCTAGTGGAGCTCTGTCAGTCTACACCAGCTGAGGATCTGGCTCACTTATAATTTATAGCAAACTGCCATGCCTCAGACTATGCAGCCTGGGATTCTTAGAACAGTCACAACAGCTTTCTTTGAAATGCAGCAATTAGTATTTTATTGCTAGGAAACAAATTTTGTTCTTTAGCTTCTGTCGATGACATGTGAAAGGGCATTTCAGAAATTTAATTGTTTAGCATAAAGATTAAATATAAGGTGAGTGGGCAGGAAGATCATAAACTACTTTCTTAAGGAAAAGTTATTATTCCTGATTGTACTGAAACGAATCCCACTGTGTATCAAGTCTGCTGAGTGTGTATCATCTAAGAGAAACTGCATTGACTTTTATTAAGAAAACCAAAACTCAAAGAAAAATTTTATGCCACATGCAAATAATATTAAAATTGGCAATCTCCTATTTTTAAATTGTTTCATGGTGGTGAGTCAACTGGAAATTATGCACAAAGTATGGTATTTGTGACAGCAAAGGAATATGAGGTAGGCAGACTGGCATACATCTTTTTATATCTGCTGTTAGCAATCAGAACAGAACATGCTGCAGAATACTCAGAACTTGTAAATCTCATTTGCTATGCAGGAATGGGGTAAAATAGGGAAATGCTTCTGAAAGTTGGTAGCAAGAGGAATTGAACCTTAATCTGAGCAGCTATATTCATTAATTTTTACTACAAAGATTTAAGCATTCAGCATAATGGTTTTGGGGTATTATGATGCCTATGATCTAAGTGCCCAGCCCTGAACTCCCAGGGTTACCATGGTCACATTGGGTCTGTACAGGTAAGTTAAAGAAACCAAAGCTCCACATAGAGACTCACAACAGACTTTGCGTTGAGTGCTAGAACAAATCAACCAGCCAACAGAAACTGTCAAAGGGAAGGGTATGTCTGAATTCTGCGAAGGAAGGGTATTCACCTCAGATATGTCAGAACTTATGATGTTGAACCTGAAAATACTCCTAGAATGTCTTCATAACAGGATGTGGCCTTTTCCTCAGTAGCTTAATGGTCCACGTCTTTGCTACAGAGGTGGGTCATTTGACATCCATGTCCTCTTCAACTTGAGTGTGTTTGAAGTTCTTGTCAGGTGAGTACTGCCATCAGCTGGCTATGCAGTTCCCTGGACAAAAGTGTTCTCAGCCTCCAGTTGAAGATAGGCGACTCTGTATACCCTAAAAATAAAGATTTTTTTTTTAATTCAGTAAGCTGGAAAAGATGATGTCCATTGGTCCTGAAATGAAGCTATTTCTTCACCTCTGATTATAATACTCATTATAGAACCAAAGGAAAGCAGACTACTAGGAACAAATGTGGAAGAATGAAAACTGACATTGTGAAAAGAAAACCAAAATTCAGAGCTGTGAAAGGCTGAAATTGGGAAACTCAGGCAACTGGAACTCCATTTCAGCGTTCTGCAGGAGGCCTGGTATGGAATTGCAAGTCCATTAAGAAGATTTCATACAATGCCATCGTACAAGGCAGCAGAAGGCAGCAATGTGTGGAGCACGGAATATACAGTTCTAGTTCCTCAGGTTCAAAACAGATGAATTCAAAAGAAGAGCTACCAAGATGTAAAATTAGGAAAACTTGTTCTGACTGATCTGGGAAAATAGTATAAGACTGTAGTTTTTTAAAACATGTCAATAAAGTGAGTACCAGGAGAAGGAAAAGGGATTTTAAGCTGACAGTGCTGGCACAGGAACAGATAGATATAAACTGGCTAGAAAAATGTTATGTTGAAAACTTCAGTACTGCATCAAAAGAGTGAGGTTCTGGAACAGCAATCCAGTTGCAGTTGTAGAGGCAACTCTCCCAAATCAAAATAACAACAAAATAAGTTTTTAAGAGGACTTTGATCACTTCATAAAAGGATTACTCACCATGGTTGCCTCAAGTAACAGGGCATGGTTTTCCACGATCCAATAAGTCCCTTTCAGCCTTGTGTTACTGAGAATTTAGAAGTTGTTACTCAAATAACATAAATAGCTTAAGGTAATTTGAGTACTTAAGCAAATAGGTAGGTAGAGCTCCATGTATCTACGATGGTTCATTAACAGCACAATAGTTATCCCTTATCTGTATTTAAAAGGAAATGGTTTTCCATTTCCCACTTTAATCTTTCCTCACTGTCTATATTAATTACTAATGTCTGTGTTTTAATTATTTTTTCACTGCTTAAATCAGTTGGATGTCAGCTTGTTTTGCCCAAGGGACCCTGAGAGATCGTTGCATTAGTTGCTACTATTTTAGCTAGATGCACACAGCTGAATTTGTAACAAAAAACAATATAATAAAAAAATCAGCAGCCAGCAAGTTACATCTGAATCTCTGTCTACCATACAGAAATGGCATATTTCCTTTTGTCAGCAAGTTGTATTATTTTCAAGCCTGCTAACATCAGTAGGCACAAGCTACTTTTGAGCTTAGAGAAAGCTCTACTTTTCTTCTGTGCTTCATTAGTGCCTAAAGGCTTCAGGAATACCTTTGTGACAGTAGAACAGCAGTAAAGAATGACCCAAAGCCAGCAGTGGATATATCGAGTGGCTGCTACTTGTGCTTACCAACACCTTTTTTTTCTGAAATTCACTGGTACCAGCAGAAACATGTGGGAAGCACATAGAAAGTGTGTAATTAGATTACAGTGCTTCCTTGTAGCTGGTTTCTTCCAATCCCTGACTGTGTTTTGTTTTCAGTATCAAGTTCATTGGAATCGCATTACTGTGTAACATAGACGCAGCTCACTTTAGTCATAAGCAGCTGGATCTTAAAACCTCAAATGGGCCCATATGCTCACAGTCCTTGACAATTAAATCTTTTCCCTTTTTTTTTTTTTTTTGTACTAGAAACTTTTTCTCAGCCTCTTCCCTCAGGTTTTTCTCAGCTTCAGAAAGCTGAACATAATAGGAACATGCAAGAACTCTACTATGCAGCTAATTTTACTTCAAACTGCAATAAACTCCCCTGCCTTAGAAGAAAGGTATGTTAATGGGTAGTCATCTCCTCTCACTTGTGTATTACAGCAAGAAATTACAGTCGTAATGGAAGGGAATGGAGGTTGTCAGGACTGTGAAGAGAAGGAAAATGACTGATTCATAAGTTTTGTGAGCCTATGTTGTGGTTTAAAACCAGTACAGCCTCTGAAGCTTTTCTTCTTATTTCATACATTTAGCACCTTTTTGTAATTTTACACATTCATAGGTGAACACTAGGTGTATGAATAAAATATTTTAACTTCTTTGTATTTAAAAAAAAAAAATCATTTGTCTGTTTTCTTCTCAGAACCAATAATTCTTCATATAATTTGTAATGCTATTTTCCAGCAGAAAAAAAAAAAAAGGAACCACAGAAGTCCCATTAAAATATTTTTATCTTATTAGAGAAATTCATACAAACAATTCAATGAGAAAAAATAACTAATGTTTCATACAATATTTTGAATAGTTGATCTGAGAGAGAGTAGAAGACCATATTCAGAGTCTCTGATTATCCTCAAGCCAGTTTCCACAACTACTTCACACTGTTTTCACTCATGTTAAACAACTTGGAAGGGCTGTCTTCATTTTATTTATGTCATTTTTATTGTATTGTCCGTATTTAGTAGGAGTTTGTTAGTGATTAGGAAAACAATGGTAGCTATCCTGCATTTCATTGTAACAACAGATTGCTACTTACAACTTTCTAGCAGAAATTATTGAAATTTCTCAGGTCACAGGAGGTAACTCTGTCCTTTAATCCTTTATATAAAGGGTCAAATTCCATTCTTGAAACTCAGGATTTTTGTCTCTGCTGTTCCTATTAGAAGGATGTGTTGGATCACTCTGCTTTGATGGTTTTAAAGTATTTATTGCCTCTTGGCCAGTTTATAATTTTTCTTCTGACAGCACTGCCCTTTAATTTAAATAGTTTTGTTTCCCCCCTTGCCCCATTGTTGCATTTATCATTTAGTTGAATAGTTATATTACCTTTTCTTTTCCTTAATTTTATTTAACAGAATAAACCATTTTTTTTCCAAAAGCTGTCTATCCTTCAAAGAATCATTCCCTTAAGTTTTTTTTATAAGACCTGCTCATCTGTCAGTGAGAGGTAGCATCTGACCATTAACTATAGAACAAAGCCAAAATCTTCCCTCAGAGAAAGACTTCCAGTCATGTGCTTGCAATGCTTTCCAAACATCAGGTTAATAGTCATGTAAAGGAGATGAAAAAAGTGTTTTCTGTTGATATACTATTAAGTATATATATTCTTGATATACTATTATTAAGTATTAAGGCAGACTTCAGAATTGCCTAACTGTGAATAATGGATTTATGAACACTAAGAACTACCTCTTAAAACCCTAATGACTGTGAAGCAAGCCATATATAACGTTTCTGCTGTTGAAACCCTTTGTATGATGTTACCTCTGAATTCCTAGAACTGACCGTGTTTTTTTTGGCTCTGGTTCCCTTCAGCGGCAACATGAGTGTCTGTAGTTTAAATTGAGACTTCTATTTTTGGTTGCTGCCACACCACTTCTAAAAACTACTTCAACTGCCTAAGATACAACCTAACAAATTCTTAAGGCTAAGAAGAAAATTATAAGAAGATGACTGTATTTTATTCTTATGCCTTGTCCACCTGACTTCCCAGCAGTTCTCCTTGTTCTACATTCTGAATTCATTCTACCACTAAACCAGTCACTTTATGTTAAAAGATTCATAACTTATAAATAAAGTGCTTTCTAAGCTCATTCTGGAGTCAATGTTCTCTAGCATCTTCATCAAAAATTTAGATAATGGACTGTATTCAAGATTGCAGATGGCATCAAAATGAGTGGGAACAGCTGATATGCTAGAGGGCAGGGTCATCTCAGGTTCTGATGGATCTTGGTTAATTACTGGTACAGGTTACCAAAAGAGACTGTAGAATCACATTCTTTAGGGGTTTTTTACATGACTGATTAGATTCCTGAGCAACTTTGAGAAGGAGGTTAGAGTATATAACCTTACGAGTGCCCTTCCACCTGAAACTATGCTATGATCATATTCTGAAGTGGGTGGAGTAATATCACAGGTCTAAACAGGTTCCAATTTATTTTTACTTTTGGGTTTGTGAATTTCTGAAAGATTTGTATTTGTTTCTCATAGATCTGCCAAAGGTACATCACAAACAACTTGATTTTGGCTGGAAGCTATTGGGATTTAACAAACACAAGTTGAAAAACCTGAAATAGATGAACTAGAAAAAGCATAGTTTTTTGCTGAAGGAGACAGCTGAACTGAAATTTAGGAAATCTTTTCAAGCCCTGTGAATTCAGAATGAAGCTTTCTTTCACAGAACCATAGAATTATAGAATCATAGAATATCTCAAGTTGGAAGGGACCCATAAGGATCATCAATACAACTCCCTCCTCCTCGCAGGACTACCTAAAACTAAATCAAATGACTAACAGCATTGTTCAGAAGATCCTTGAATGTGACAGCCTTTCTTACGCTGACCACTTCCCCGGGGAACCTCTTCCAGTGACCAAGCAACTTCTCAGTGTCTTAATGTCCAATCTGATCTTCCCCTGATGCAGTTTTATTCCATTTCCTTGTGTCCTGTCGCTGGTCACAAAAGAGAGGAGATCAAGGCTTGGAAGCCATACTGAATATGAGGGCTCCTAGCCCTCTCCCTTACCACACCATCACAGGCAAAGGCTAGTTAGTTTTCATGCTACTTCAACCCATCTCTGAAATTCAAAGGTGTTGATAAAACAAATGAATTGCATAGCCTAATTTTTTATGATCCAGGAAGTTTTGTGCAAATGTAAGTACCTGATAAGTGCTTAGGCTTTGAGGTGATTCTATGAATTGAATTGCATCTTTGTATAATTCATGGTTTGTTATCACTACTCTGTTCACACCCTGCTGTGTGGAAGTTTACAAGTAACTCCCTGTGGTGCAAAATGCAAACGAGCTTCGTTTTTCGAACAAACTCAATGTGAAGCAGTGTGTTATGACTTTCCTAGAAAGTAAGATATTCTGAAGGAAATTTTGATACTGAAAATGCAGCCAGGCAATCATAAATTATAAAACCTTCAAAAACCTCCCATTTTATCTAAAATTCCTTAAAGCCTGCATATGTCAGTACAGTAAAAGCTGTGAAGCCTCTGAGGATTTAAGCAGTGTGATATATTTAACAACAGTGTTTCAGTGTAGGGAAAAACGTGTACTTTTTACTACAGTACAAAGGAAAAGAGTGTGAATGAAATAAAAATAGTTTAGAAATATAAAACCATAAAAATAAAAGCAAAAAACTATTATTTTTGAGGTAAAAAAGAATTCATTTTTAAGTAACCTTTACTTTTAAAAGTCCTCGCGACTAAGTTAAAGGATTCTTTTTTTCCATGTCTTCCTAGAATTTATTTGTGATCAGAACATTGTAATTCATTGGTACTATCATATCACTATCCTAACTAATGAGAAATTTTGGTTTTCCTATAACAATGATTGTAAATAAATAGCCAGAATATTGTGAACTAAATCTGATTATCTAGACAAAAAAAAAAAAAAAAAAAAAAACAACACTTAATTAAGACTTCTTATTTAAAGAAACTGGGAAAAGGTAACACTCACACTCATTCCTTTTACAGCCCATGCTGGTACTATACTAATTTATTGCATTTTAGCAGAACTTCTTGGGACAACAACCCTGGCTTTTAGCACTTACTGGAAAGTAAGTCATCTCATGTATTGTTGCCTTGAAATCTGAAGCACTTTTTTCAAAATACAAACACAGGAAGAACAAAACCATGAGATATCACCAACTCAGAAGGACAAAGAAATAAGCCTAGAAAGCACCACTGAAATTCTGTGTTAAAAAGCCAAACAAATTTTAACCTGTAGCTTCTATAAGGCCAACTTACGTGAACTGCTGTACTGAAATATCAGATACGGTCAAGCGTATTAGAAAAATATTTACCTTGAGACATAAGCCAGCAGTTTAAGATAGCTA
Source organism: Pezoporus wallicus (assembly GCF_028554395.1). NCBI lineage: Eukaryota > Metazoa > Chordata > Aves > Psittaciformes > Psittacidae > Pezoporus > Pezoporus wallicus. The sequence goes on from NW_026642654.1 coordinate 2,505,296, forward strand.
ACTTGTGTGACACATTCAAAATTCAAAGAGGGATTGCTAAGCCCAAAGACATCAGTTAGTGCAATAGCAGATATATTATTTCTTTCTTAAATCTTCATTGCAGGCTTAGTCATTCCAGAAATCCCTCTGTTTTCTCTCCCAGGTGCCCATTCTTCCCAGCACAGAGGTGGAAAAGGAAAAGCCATTGCTGGCCAGGTAGTAAGTACACGAGGAAGCTCTGAGCTACCTCCAGAACTGAAACAAGCTACAGCAAATACCTGCAGATGAATCCCTCCTTCTTATTCACCCCATTCTCCTTAAGCCATTTTGGTAAGTTGAAATTGTAACAAATGATTTGAAGGTGCTGCTAGGAAAATGTCTGGATTGAATTTATAAAATTCTTGAATGAATTTTGCGTATATTTACACAGCTAATTCAAAAGTGTGACGTCTACTCTATGCTTTGTTGCATGTTAGGATGTTTTAGCTTAGAAAAACAGAATTTCTACCTAAAATTACAAACTTTATTAAATTATTAGATCTATTTCAGTTTCTGCTAGTATAGACTTTCCTAGAGAGATCTTTGTTCAGTTAGTGTCTAGAGCAAATCTGTGGCTTCCTTGTAGAATTCCTGTGTGACCTTGAGATAGTATTTTGTTTTACCAAATAACACAATGCTCTGTCTGAGCACGTGCTAGTAAAACTTCCCTACCTCATAGGGCAGGCTGTGGGAATCAACAGCATTGAATACCTGAGGTGCTCAATAGTCTGGTAAGTATAACCATATAAGTAGTTATGTAGTCAATCCACCTACGGTTAGACTGTTGTGAAAGTGTGTGCTCTATGTATCTGTATCTGATGTGCATATTCCTAGTACCAAATTATCTGGAGACATTACAAGCAGAATTGTGGGAGGATCAAAACCAACTCAAGTGGTTTACCCAGTCCCTTGTTGCAAGATAAACTGGCATGCAGCTGACACAGAACATCTCAAAGCCCTTGATTTGCTTTAGTGCCTTTTAAAGTACTTCTTCTGAAGAATGAATATCTGTGTGCACACAGGAGTTACTACCAGCTAAAAACTCTGTCTGCTGATATCGCACATTAGAACACTGCATGCATCTATTCTAAAATCAGATGAGACACTGGAAAAATATTTGACAGAAGTATGGCTGTCTTTTGATCTTTATGAATTCCTGACATACTTCTACTGATCATGACCTTCTGGCTGCTTTCAGAGGTGTATAGAAATGAGAACCATCCCTTGTGTGCTGTCAATTTTTATCTTACCAGTGAATAGTGATAATTTTTTTTTCTTTTTATACATTTACAAGGGGTTACTCATAAGCCTGGGATTTTTAACTACATCAACTAGAAGAAAACATAATAACATAATAGTGATTATTAATGTAACATGTAATGTCTGGTTCTATAAAACAGTTAGGAAGCTTGCTGTCCTGTACACTAATCTTGATTTGGAGTTTAGATCACTTTCCACAGAATTTAATGCAGTTTTGTTCCCAATTGCAAGTAAAAGTCTTAAAGCGCATCCTACTTTTAAGAATAGGACCTTTTAGCTGTGATAGACAGTTCCTCAGTGGCTGATCTAAACTAGTTCATACAGTAAATATGGGATAACTGGAGCTGTTCCAGTTTTCTGATGATGATATTGAACCTAATAAGCAGATGGGATGGATATTTGTAGATGCTCTTCATTGCTTCTCTGTCAAAGCATTTCATTTGTTCATTCTTTAGCTTGCTTCTCCTGAACAGAGACTCAACCCCAAATAAAAATCATCTGAGAATTTCTGACTGAGGCAGGGGCTCATGTTTAATAAAACAACCAATATGACTGATGGACTCATATTTTGTCTGTTTATGCCCCTTTATGTGAAGAACGGTAGTGCTGTGATGTCTCTTCCATACAAGTTGTAAGTCCATCAATATTTGATTAAAATCACCTGTTGTCTTTATTGTAAAGATTTTTGTGTGTTCGTTCAGATAATTGACAAAGGTACTACAAGTGTAAGAGCAAATCTGACCCCTGCATGACCTGTTAAAACATAGCTGCTCTATTACACCTCCTTATGTCTTAACTAACTGTGTTCTAACCCACATATTTGATGACAAGTTGCTGATTTTGTTAATCACTGTAACTTCTTAGCTGAAATATCGAGTAGCTCGAAATTATGTAATTCGTCAAAGTTCATTATAGCAGCAGCCTTCCTGCTAATTTTCAAACTTGGGTTTGATTTTTAAATGTTCAGGTAGGATTTAGGTTTCTTTTGCTTCTTTCTGCTCATTTTCTTCTAATTCTACGTTAAATAAATAATCATCATCTGCTCTTTTGCCCCAGGGCTGATGTCAGCCTAATGGACTCCTCGTTACTCATGCAAGTTAGCTGTAAAAGTTAGCAAAATGTGCTTTTGCTTTTAGTCTCCAGAACTTCTTCAGTTACCTTAAAGTTAATGAAAACCACCACCAAGGATCCTAAGGTTTCCTTTTCCAGTGCTTCAGCTTGCTGTAGACAAATGATCAGTACTTGCTGACACAAAAAAATATGACATAAGTAGTTGTTATCATATTCTGAAGTTTCCAGTTGGAAAATGAGTGAAAAGCAAAATATAGCTGCCTTTCCACTTCCTTGTCTTTTTAATCCTTCTGCCCACAAACACAAAAGAGAAATTGTCTTCACTAAAATAAATGTGCAAACTTTCAGAAGTCTAATTTACTTAAGTTTGATGGTCAAGAATTCTACCTGTGCCTCTCTTAACACTTCTATAATTCTAGAATATTAATACCCAAAGAATTACTGTTATTAGTAATATTTTCCTTTTTACGTTTTGTACAGCTTGCTCATATGTGCATACACATGTGAAAGAACTTTTGCATATACGTGTGTGGAGCTGCTTTCACTTCCAGTCAAAGTCAGTTTGTGGTTTCAGCCACTGTGGCCTTTCACAGATGTAATAGTGCAGATTTCTGAATGTCTACTAAAGTGTTCTTAAACAATTTATGATTATTATTAATATGTTTTTAATTAAATTCTGCCTTCCTCCTGCCTGATCCAGCTCATATTTGTTTTCAGGTTTTTGAAACTGGCCCTTTTGAAAGTATCAAGTGTATATATCATTGGTTTGGACTTTCTTCCTCTTAAACATTGCAAATATAATTAAAACAAACTCACCTCTCTCCCAGACTAAAAACATTCCCTAGGAAAAATAACTAATATCAAGTAAATTGTTTCATATCCTTGAGATTTTTGCATTTGATTTCTTGTCCCTGATTGGTTTATGTAAGTGTGTTTGAGAAGAATTAATATCTTGTAATGCAGCTTGGGTAAAAGTCAGTGCGAAGTAGAACCATGTAAGGAGCAACAGGAGCCAAGTTATTTCTGAGATGAAAACTCAAGACCAGTCTTTTTTCTATAAGACCTGACTTTGACTTGGCTAGGTTTAGTGTTGTTGGCTCAGAGCCGCACTGACTACCTTCACGGGGTAGCAACAACTTTGGGTCATTTTCCTGCTTGCCACACTCATGGGCAACCAGCATACAGTTCTGCTACCTACCTGTTTTTAAAGTTGTGATGTTTTAAAAGTTGTGAGTCCATCTTCACATTTCCCTTAATAGTGTAATACAAATATAGTCCTCAGCACCAAATAAAGAAATTATACCTAGACTTTTAAGAAGATACATCAAGTTAGACATTGAAGTGGTTTTGGCTTTGTTTTTAAACCATATCCATGAAAGTTGGAAACCTGGATGAGGAGGGCAATCTTCTATTATATCATAATTATAAATTTATCTTGGTTCCTTCTGCTTTAGGCCAAATACAACAGAGCTCTCACAATTTTATCTTCTAGTGATAACTGACGATGTGTGTTAAAGCCATTCTGCAGGAATCTGACATATGGAGAGCAATGGAATGGAAAAAGTAGAGTTAGTTTTGCCTCTGAAATATCTGCATATTTATGGAACTCTGAAAGGCAGAAACTGGTGGTATTGTAGGCCTAAATAATCCAGAGACACCAGCGCTTGTCAGAAAACTTTCATAGAAATCCCATGCTTCATTCTTACACCTGTCCCTTCAGCAGGTCAGACACAGACAGACCTGAGAGGTCATACTGACAGTACAGTATGATCTTCTCTTTGCCCAGAGGGCATTCAGCCTCAGAGGCATGAAGTCTGTGGCATCTTCTGATACAGATGTCATCAGCTCACCTTCTTGTCTATCTGGTTGTGGTCTCAATTGCTTATTACTGACAGACCTCTAATATCTTCCACTGAAATCTATCCTTCACAATGCTAACATGACAAAACAAAGCTCACAATTGTAAAGGAAGCTGCAGTGGAGGAAACAGGTTGTTTGAACAGACATGGGTGGCTTTTGCCACGTTTCTGTATCTCTTGGGTGTCTTTGTGGTTTCGGGTGCAATGCAGAGGTGGAACAGTGGCTTAGAGCATCACAAACCTCCATGTGTCACACAGTATATGACTAAAGTGAGTCTACCCTGCTCAGCAGTGCTTGGAAGCAAAAATGTAGTTATATGGTTAGACCTGTATCCTCATGCTTCATGCTTCTGCCTATCTGACTTGTGTGTCCTTGAATCCATCACCTGGGTTACCAGTGTGGGAAAAGCAGGTAAGGTGAGGAGCCTGGCTCTGTCAGGCATCACAGCTCTCACAGAGTGCCACAAAAGGTGAAAGCAGCAAAGGTGAACTTGGAAATTAAAATCTTGATCTCTGTCACATTAAAAAAAAAAACTTGGAAAACAAAAACCAAACCACATTATGATATCCTTTAAAATAAGAGGGTTTGCTTCAACTTTATTGAGACAAAAATTGTTAAATTTTGCAGAAAAGTGCAATCTTTCTGGAGAAAAATCCTCATTCATCTGTAGTGAAGATATCTCGCAGTTCCTTCCATCTCTTTTAGAGATTTCTGCACTTTGAGACTTAACATTTTCAGAGGAAAAAAAAACAAACCCACACAAAACCTGTGGCTTACTGAGTCACTTACTGGCAGAGGGCCTTGTTTAAATATCTTCCTGAAGTGGCTGGCTTGGTGTTCCCTGTCTCTGAGGATTTCTAATGGATTGTTCTGCCTGAAATTAGGCCAAGCGGTTTCCTCAAAAGAATTGAAGCTTTTAAAATAGTTACCAATATCTTTTTTCAGTTTTAATTTATCAGCTGATTTCATCCATGGATTCCTAGTTCTCTTCCCTCCCCCTATCCAAAAAACGGATTTCTGCTTGTGTGGTACTACGACATCTTTGTTCTGAAAACAACTGAAAACTTCCCGGCTCTGTTTCTACATTCATAGATCTGGTATTCATCCATGAAACAGATGTTTGCTGCCTCAGTAACCCAGTGTCAATTTAATAAACCAACATAATTATCTGGAGGATGGTCAAGCAGTGGAGTAGGCTGCCCAGACAGGCTGTGCAGGCTCCATCCTTGGAGGTTTTCAAGCCCTGCACATCCTCCTCTTACCCCATAGCTGCCCTCACTGTGAGCAGAAGGTTGGACCAGACACCTCTGGAGGTGCATTCCAGCCTTCATAATCCCACGATCCTTTCCTGACCATCTTTTCAGCAATTGGTTTGTTTTCTTTTAAGTGCAATGTTAGAATTCATTTTTAGTCAAATGTCTTTCTTTGTTCAAATCCTTAAATTCTCCCATTGCTTCCAAAATATACAGCTATGTAAACATACAACACTGCAATGTCAAATTGTACTTTGGAGATTTCTTCATGTAAAATTAATGTCATAAACATGCAGTGTTTCTCTCCTCTAAGTAGTTCTAAATTAATTTAATCTCCAGCTTTTCCACTCACCTGGCATCTTTTCTACCTATGTGGTCCTAGTGCTAAACAGCAGTAGCACATAACACTATGATATAAATTGCTGTTGAGTTGGAACTGTGTTTTCTCACAATGAAAATGTTCCTCCACTTTTACACATTCACTTTTACCTTTGAATCTAATACTTTCTGGCACTGTCTGGATGAGTCTAAATGTGTTGCTATAGAGTGTTTATGTTCAAAGTGAGTGTCAGATTTTCTTGTGTCAACTGCTTCTCATTTCAAAAAGCTGAAGTAGCCCATCTTATTAAGGTATTTACAAAAATAAGCATATTTTCCAACTCTACAGGAATATTTGCCTTGATGTTCCACAAATTAGCATTTTTCTGGAAAACCAAAAAGATTTGATTTCCACTTGAGATACTCTGAAACAATTAGCTATATTACCCTCTTGAGAGGAAGGATATTAAATGAATCACAAAGGGCCAAGTATGAAAACCCTTGCTAAAGACTTGATTGTACAGTAATGGCAGAGCTGCATAACATCATATATGAACCTGTCTGAGGGGAAGATTGGTAGGAATTCCACTTCCAGTATTACATATGGCAACAGTACTCCTATGAAAACTCTTACTCTTCGCAATTTTCAAAGATGAGCTGCTGGGAATTCTGTTCTAGGAAAGAAGTAAACATACCTAATACTGTGAGGAAATCACAAAGATAGTGAAGGTTTGCAATATTTGTTGCAATATTTGTTAAACATATTTCTGAAGTTTGGGTACTATATAGAACCATCTATATCTATCTACTATATAGAACATCTAACGCAGCTATATTAATTATGTTAATATACAACTACTTACATAAAACTGTAACAAAATGCTGGACTTGTGAAGTTGGTATGATTTTTGGCATTCATTTCAGAGAACCGAAATTTCATTCAGTGTGAATTTCCAAAAGGAATGCAACAACCTTTTACAAGTGATAATATACTAGTTCTTAGCAAATTAATCAGTACTTCAAAATATACCATAGAAGGCGAAAAAGGTCCTTTGTATGGTTCTGTGTCTATTTTGTGTGTCAGCAACAAATGTTCTAAACTCTAAATTATTTTAAAGTGTGGCACTCTATGACATCTCTTTAGGTTCAGAACACTGAATTTGTAATACATTTGGCTCTGCAGATAGAAACATTTCTATGTGATGCATGCAAAACATTTCTTCACTGAATTAAATAATGTAGCAAAATGTATGAACTCCAATGGGACCACATATTAGGCTAAGCTAAGCTGTTATGGAGTCATGGACTAATGAAGAAAGGATTGAAAAAATTAACCTAGTTTCTCTCCTTCTCTTATCAACTGTCACTGGGGGAGTGTGAGTCAGGGGAAGATACTCATTCCTTGATTCTGCCAAACCTTCAGAAATGTTTGATGTGATTATTACTTGTCCTCTAAGTAGTATATGTGTAGATTTTCTTCTTTTTGGTTTATCTCAAAACATTTTGCATCTAGAATAAATATCAGTATTCTTTTTACATGAAGAAAATATTTATTTTTTTATATATCTTCTTATTTCTTATGTCTTTTATCTTACATTGTAAAATAAATAAAAAGATCTTTAGGTTCTTGCAGGTTACCAAGAATAAGGAAAGCTTTTCAATATGTCAAAAGGAAAAGCTTTAACTAGTCAGTAGCTCTCCTTTGCAGCCGTCTCTCATGGCACTTAAATGACTTCAAAATTCACTTCATCACCTTAGTGAGCTAATGTACTCTACAACCTCACTGTGTTTCTCTCAGCTGCAGTAAGCACTTTAACATGGCTTCACCCTCCCACTCCCCTCCTGGGAAACTGTCTTGAGAGGATGTTTATATGTTAAATTGCAAGAGAACTAGGGATGAGAAATATCAGCTCTCCTGTAGCCTATGAACTGATCTACGTTTCTTTCAATTCACTGAAATATAGTCTGTCATATAATTAGAGACACACAAACCAGGGAGTTAAAAACAGTGGATTGCCTATTGTAAAACTGCCAAGGATATACTTGATGAAGAAGCAAGAGAAAAAGCAAAAGAATTACACTGATAAAACTATGTAAAACAACACGTACTTGTCTCTCCAGATACATCTGCAGTCAAGACTTATTCTCTTCTGAAATGTATTATGTGCTAGTGTAAATCCATTGACTTTAGTTGCATTTAAATCTACATTTGACCAATCTGATAAGTGATACAGGGTCACCTCAGGGATCGGTGTTGGGACCGGTCTTGTTTAACATCTTCGTCGCTGACATGGGCAGTGGGATTGAGTGTGCTCTCAGCAAGTTTGCCGATGACACCAAGCTGTGTGGTTCGGTTGATACGCTGGAGGGAAGGAATGCCATCCAGAGGGACCTTGACACACTTGTGAGGTGGGCTGATGCCAACCTCATGAAGTTTAACCATGCCAAGTGCAAGGTCCTACACCTGGGTCGGAGCAGTCCCAGGCACAGCTACAGGTTGGGCAGAGAAGAGATTCAGAGCAGCCCTGTGGAGAAGGACTTGGGGGTGCTGGTCGATGAGAAAATGAACATGAGCCAGCTACAGTGTGTGCTTGCAGCCCAGAAAGCCAACCATATCCTGGGCTGCATCAAAAGGAGCGTGACCAGCAGGTCAAAGGAGGTGATCCTGCCCCTCTACTCTGCTCTTATGAGACCTCGCTTGGAGTATTGTGTGCAGTTCTGGTCTACTCAACATAAAAAGGAAATGGAACTGTTGGAATAAGTGCAGAGGAGGGCCACGAGGATGATCAGGGGACTGGAGCACCTCCCTTATGAAGACAGGCTGAGGAAGTTGGGGCTGTTCAGCCTGGAGAAGAGAAGGCTGCATGGAGACCTCCTAGCAGCCTTCCAGTATCTGAAGGGGGCCTATAGGGATGCTGGGGAGGGATTTTTCATTAGGGACTGTAGTGATAGGACAAGAGATAACAGGTTCAAATTTAAACAGGGGAAGTTTATATTGGATATAAGGAGGAAATTCTTTCCTGTGAGGGTGGTGAGGCACTGGAGTGGGTTGCCAAGGGAGGTTGTGAATGCTCCATCCCTGGCAGTGTTCAAGACCAGGTTGGACGAGGCCTTGTGTGAGATGGTTTAGTGTGAGGAGTCCCTGCCCATGGCAGGAGGGTTGGAACTAGATGATCTTAAGGTCCTTTCCAACCCTAATTATTCTATGATTCTATGTACTGGTGCCCAGTCACTGCCTCCTTTTTCTAAGGTCAGTACTGCTTTTCTGCCAAGTAAACTAGGTCCTTGGGCACTTCAAGGTTGACTTCTCATAGCATCAGTGGGCTGAGGCCAATTGTATGAGGTTCAAAAAGGCTCAGTCCTGGGTCCTGCACTTGGTCCACAATAACCCCATGCAACCCTACAGGCTTGAGGAAAGCTCCTCGATGGAGCTGGGGGTGCTTATTGACGGCCACTGAATATGAGCCAGCTTGGGCCCAGGAAGCCAAGAAGGCCAAGGGTCTGTATCAGAAATAACATAGCCAGCAGGACTAGTGAAGTGATCATCCCCCTGTATTGTGTTATGATCCCTGGATCCTTCACTCAACCCTTCTTGTAGGTGGGTGTCACATTTGCTTATTTTCAGTCAGCTGGGACCTCCCTGGTTAGCTAGAATTGCTGACAGATGATGGAAAGCAGCTTGGTGAGCACTTCTGCCATATCTCCCTCTGTACCCTTTGTGAATCCCGTCCAGCCCCATGGGTTTGTGTGTGTCTAAGAGGTCTAGCAGGTTGCTGACCATTTCCCCTTGGGCTTCATTCTGCTCCTTGTCCCTGTGTTCCAGCTCATATGGGTGTGTATGTACTTAGAGGACAACTGGTCTTGCTAAGACTGGGGAAAAGAAGGCATTAAGTGCCTCAGCTTTTTCCTTATCTTTTGCATTCAGTAAAGGGTGGACATTCTCCTTAGCCCTCCTTTTGTTGCTAATGTATTTACAGAAACATTTTTTATTGTCTTTTATGGCAGTAGCCAGATTAACTTCTAGTTGGGCTTTGCCTCTTCTGATTTTCTCCCTGTGTAGCCGCGTAAGACCCTTGCAGTCCTCCAGAGTTCCCTGCCCCTTCTCCTAAAGGTCATAAGCTCTCTATTTTTTACTGTTTTCCAGCCAAACCTCTCTGTTCAGCCAAGCTGGTCTTGTTCCCTGACAGCTTGTCTTTCACTACATGGGTACAGCCCCTTTAAGATCTCCATCCTGAGAAATGTCCTCAGCACAGCACAGTTATGGTCTTGGTAGTTTCTGAGCATAGCTTCACTGAATTGCATAGGCACATGAAATAGGCGGAGAATTGCTAAGAAAGTGTTAAAGCCCAAATCCACTAGATTTCTATAGTGTAACACTGCCTGGGAATAACCTCCAACAATTCTAACACAAGTACTTTTGGTTTTAACCTTATACCTTCTGTAAAGGATCTCTATGTGGTAAACAATAATGGAACTTTCTTAAATTTTCCGATTGTATAGCAATACTACAGATAATCTTATAATAGTACACTGTCATCATTATATTACTCTATAAAAATGTTTTAAACATACAGATATGCACTTCCTTAAAAATATTTAACATGAGCCCTGTATTATTTCCATTATTCTTGAAATATACTTTTACAACAGCTCTTGGAGTAACCACCAAACATTCCTTTGCTGAGGCAATTTTGAGAAAACTTACGAAAAAAAAATCAAAAATCCACTCTCTTTAAGACTGCTGGACAATAAGTGCTGTCTTTGCTGACAGAAATTGTGTTTTGGTGACAATCCACATGTCTGGAGACAGATTATTCCATGGATTTGAGATGGAATTTTTCCAGTGTTATATCCATTCAAACCAGTGAGGGGCCTGGACCACAGCTAAACTTCAGATTTACCTGTCTAGTTAGATGGCTACCTAAGGTTTGTCATAACTCTAAAGTTATTTAAAATTCTTTATACTGTGCTCATAATTACTCAAGGGAGCAGCACAGAAAACAGTACTTATTAGAAACTTTTGTAAGCCAGTTGCATTCCTGACATCTGGAGTATAATGGATTATTAACGAGTAAGTAAATGAGTAGCAGAATACAGGAAGATTATAACAATTATAATGTGTTACCAAAGCAAGATTAAATAGTCTCAAGAATGTTGGCATAGTGTGTAGCTAAGTTTATTTATTCACAAGCTCATGTTGTTTAGAGTAATGTCCTTCAAGGGCAGTAGGGGAGGGCTAGTGCATGGAAGTCAGGTATTGGGTTTTTTTTTGTTTGCTTTCATTGTTCTGTCTGGTTTCTTTCACTTTTTATCAGAGTTGTTCTGACAGTAAAAACTGCAAAACCGATTAATAGTAATGGAGAGACAGCTGTCATAGTACTTTACATCTCCTGCATGATCTGATGTATGCATCCCACTGTCTGGGTTACTGTCACATGCTACTGCCGGCACATAGACCACATGTGGAGTCCAGCAGGCTTAGAAGGGAAACTGGAATCAAAGCCGCTGCCCATGACTCTCTCTGCCTTTAAATTGCCAAGCTGGATAATGCTCTCATTTAACTTCCTAAACTGAACTGGAAGGAAAGCATTTTGGCTTGCTCATCCCTCAGATGACTGGAACAAAAGATATCCATTTGTCTGTCAGCACTTACAAGACAGTCATTAAAATCTGTCTTTCAACACAGGCATTCACACTGATGTTACTGGAATCCCAAGGCAAGATTCTCAGTAAAGGCACATAATAATTTCATGGAAACTGGTAGAATTATACTCATTTATACTGTCTAAAGAGAACAGCTATATATCTGAGGTGAAAATGTGGCTATTTTTTTCTAAGCCCTAAAAAAATCACACAAGGTCAAATTCCAGGTTTGTCTGAATATTTTGTCTTCGACAAACATTTATGTAGGCAGAATTGTGGACATCATTTTCCCACTCTGAGTGGGACACAGAGGTGTCAGCAGGTATTTACTCCCACAGGGGTCAAATTGACAGAAGTGTTTGCAGCATTTCCTACTTTGTGTACGGGAAATACTGCAATGGCAGATGGGGATCTAGGGTGCTGGTTGGCAGCAGGCTCAACATGAGTCAGCAGTGTGCCCTGACAGCCAAGAGAGCAAGCCACATCCTGGGGTGCTTCAAACACAGCATAGCCAGCCACTCAAGCAAGGTGATTATTCCGCTGTATACAGTATGGTGTGACCTCACCTCAACTGTGTATTTCTGGGCCTCACAATTTAAGAAGGATGTGATGGTCCTTCAGAAAAGGACAACAAAGCCTGTGAAAGGGCTGAAAAGCCTATCCTATGAGAAGCAGCTAAAGGCTTTGTATTTGTCTAGTTTGGAGGAAAGGAGACTCAGGGGGCCCTCATTGCTCTCTACATCTTCCTGAGGAGGGGTCATGGAGAGGGAGTTGTTGACCTCTTCTCCCTGGTGTCCAAGGAAGGTTTAGACTGGACATTAGAAATAATTTCTTTACCAAGAGGGTGGTTAAACACTGGAACAGGCTTCTTAAGAGAGGTCTGTGTTTAAAAGGCAACTTTAACTTCTGGTCAGCCATGAAATGGTCAGGCAGTTGGGCTATATGTCTTTGGTAGGTCCCGTCCAATTGAAATATTCTCCTCCTCTTCTTCTCTTCTCTTCTCTTCTCTTCTCTTCTCTTCTCTTCTCTTCTCTTCTCTTCTCTTCTCTTCTCTTCTCTTCTCTTCTCTTCTCTTCTCTTCTCTTCTCTTCTCTTCTCTTCTCTCTCTCTCTCTCTCTCTTCTCTTCTCTTCTCTTCTCTTCTCTTCTTCTCCTCTCCTCTCTTCTCTCTCTTCTCTCCTCTCCTCTCCTCTCCTCTCCTCTCCTCTCCTCTCCTCTCCTCTCCTCTCCTCCTCCTCTCCTCTCCTCTCCTCTCCTCTCCTCTCCTCTCCTCTCCTCTCCTCTCCTCTCCTCTCCCTCCCCTCCCCTCCCCTCCCCTCCCCTCCCCTTCCCTTCCCTTCCCCTCCCCTCCCCTCCCCTCTCCTCTCCGCTCTTTTCTTCTTCCCTCTTCTATACTCTCTCCTCTCTCTCTTCCCTTCTCTCTGCTTTGTAAATGATAATTTTTATGTGGGCTACTGTTTTTACTCTTTTAATTCATTACAGTGCCACAGAATGATGTTACAAAACTGTATTTGAGATAAAAATCTAGTGTTTCTTAAAACATGATGCTAGGAATGTAACCACAGCTGCAAAAGCATTCAATTCAGTCATAATTTAAGCAGAACAATGTGCATTAAGTATCAAAAAGGGCACTTCACCTCTCTTGATTGGCATTTATGCTGGTGTATAACATGGCAAACCTGACACGACAGGATAAAATATAATAGGAAAACTGACTGATTAGTTAATGTCTGCACAGCACTTTTAAATGTGAAGCACTGCCAACTTAAGGCTACGAAAGCATTTGAAACAGCATGAAGTGTATAAGTTGAGTCTGAAAATTACCTTTCTGATGAAGTAAGTTATTTGTTAGACTGTATCATTTAGAATTCTTTTGTGTTCACTCCAATTATTACTGTGGCCAGGCATTTTCTGATGATCCATTGAATACATGGTCAATTATCCTGTATAAAATACAGAGAAGCTGATACTACAATTACAGTGCACCTAGAGCAAGCTTTATTCATTAGTTAAACAAAACATTATTCCTTAGAAAACCAGTCATGGGCCTCCTTGAAGAAAGCATGTAGTAAATGACATCTTACAGCAGCAACTTTCTGTTTTCAAGTAGATGGCTAGAGTGATGGGAAACTTCACAGGAATCCTTTACTCTGGATCCAGAGAAATTGACTGATGGTGTGAATTCAGTTTAACAGAGTACATATCAAGTCAACACATAAACAACCTTTAGTATATTTAATTTGCAAGAAAATTGAAGGGGCAGGGCTTGAAAGTAGAAGCAATATAGAAGTTTCCTGATTGGATGATTTTAGGAATCTGAATGATACAGCCGAGGACCAGTGATCTTCAGGACAAAGGTTTCCAGACTATCAGGTTAACAGCTTTTCATGAACTATCAAAATATCAAGATTCAAGAAAACATTTGCTGGATTCTGCATTCAGACATCACTAGCATGACTGCAGCAGCAGGAAAGAAAGGCAGATTTTGGCAGTAGCATACAATGTTTTATATGAGTCATAATAATCATCATTATAGACCGTATTTTTTTATACAGTATGCACCTAATCCAATTGCAAGTCTTGCTTTTTATTCTTATTAATAGTATATTATGGGCAGAACTGATGGCAATGCTTTTATTACAGTTGTCAAACTCTTTCACTATTATCAGACCTCACATACTTTCCAAACTAATCCTTTGTTTAATGCTCCATGCTGTGTTTCCTCCTCAGGCTGGCTATTTCTGGGAAATTTCAGACAAAATTGTTTTCTCCTTATTACTTTCTGGTAACGTTTTCTTTCAAAAGCTGTGTGGCCCTTTTTTCTGGATGAAGGTTTGGCAATTTGACAAGCTGTGTTCACTACTATCCCACACAAACGAATACAAATGAAACCAAGGTAGAAAGCTCTGTAACAGCTCTTTCTTCATAGGAAAGGACATGCTTGAGTGTCGTAGGCAGCTCTTCAGATGACCCAGTCTTCACTGTGTGTGTCCCACAACTCACAGTGCTGACCAGGCTGTGTGTGCACGCCAGATGCAGCCCTGCTGCAGGGAGAGGTGGGGTTGCTGCTGGCTTTCATCCTCAGTGCCAGTGACTCAGAAGACAGACCACAGAGGTACAACCTGAAGTACATTGCCTCCTGCATACAGCTGCACTGGGATTCATGAGACTGCAAAGCTCATGCTCAAGTCCTGCTTAGTTCAGGCTCTCATAATATGATTTTTATCCAGATAGTTGAGATTAAGCCAGCATAGGTAAGTCAACCATGCATAACCACATCATACTTTCTAGTTGCAATAAAGACATGTTTCCAGGGACTAAGCACTGATGCAAATTGAAGTCTGTTCGCCAGCCTTCTCAGGGCTAGCTTCATAGGTATATTTGAAATTTATCTTCATTTTGGAAATTAGAGTTGTTTGCAGTATAATAGCAAAGATAAATTGAAAGGAATTCTATATATGTCTGTTCTGATCTCTTCTTTAATGTGGCTTAAGTAACTACCCAGTGCTATATAAACTCTAGCTTCAGTGCCTTCCAGATGGGCAGTAAATCTGAACACAAGGGAGAGGTTCTTAGCTGCTCCAAGTCAGCACATATCCAGATGAAGTAACTTGTGCTAAGGGTTATGTACTCCAGGGATTATAAAGCTCTAGTTTCTGTAAATAATGTACACAATCATGGTGGTTACTTGGCAGTGTGGCAGTGTGGCTGGGGAAAATAAAATATAAGGAAGACCAGGCTGGAATGCACTAATGGACAATTCAGGACAGTGCAGTAAAATTATCTTCGATTTCTCTACCTAGTGTTTAGTCATTAATAATCATTTCTAAGAAGATGTATTACAGACTTATACTGGTATGTACCAGCTAAGATTTTGGCCCAAGAGTAAATTTTGAAAGAGAGAATAATAAGTGGGTGTAAATGTAAAAATGAAATTAACACAATTTCACCTTGATTTTCCATTGTCACATCACCAATCTATTTTGTTTTTCTGATAAGAGTATTTTTTTGACATAAAAGAAACATGTAGGTTTAAGATGTCTAGACCTCAGTCCAGCATTCGGTATTGGAAAGTGTAATAATTAGGAGCTGAACTGGAGAACATGTCACATAAGGTACACACGAAGTGCAGAAGGAATTAGCCAAGGAGATATCTCATGACAGAGGTGTCTTGAAGGGGGAATGATTATCAGAGAAAGATTATTTGTGAAGTTCTCTATAGATTACTCTGAAATCTTGTTTAATATTTTCCTTGGTGACCACTGACTCTAGTGACATTTGCTAATGACACAGACATGAAAGGTATATTGCCTATATAAGACTGGTATTTGAGCACAGCTGGGAACCTGGTATATGCTTTGCACTTCTGAAATACCATGGGCAGTGACTTGTAAATACTCCTTGTTGCTGACTCAAACACAAACCGAATATGTTGAAAAAGTCAGTGTATGAATAAAACAACTTTTTGGCTTCCATGCTCCTATTCTGTGAAGAATCCAAACTGTACCAAATATCTGATGTCAAGACAGAACAGAAGTAATGACTGTGAACCAAATTAAACTATGATTCTCATTCTGAGAATTGTGCAGCTGTTAGCTCTTGCACCCAGACTTGCAGACAGCTGGACTGGCTGGAAGAGGACAGCTGAGAGGATTTTTTAATGACCTCACACAGGTAACTGCCTTCATCCCAGAAGCACCCATATTTGATAAAGTGACATAGACATCTGGGTATATAAATAGTGAGCAAGCTCACTAAACTGAAAGAAAAAAAGTGTTTGGGCCTGATTGCTTAAGCTATCAAATGAAGAAAGATTTTTTCAAAGTGAAAAGCAGCATCATCAAAATAATTATGAAATGTGAAACCCTGCAACATTTATTTTTTATTTTTTATTTTTCATATATTTTAAAGACCGGATGTTCAAAGATGGGAATGACCTACAAAAGGGCATTATGTTGTCAAGATCAGTGAAAAGAAACAGTAGAGGGAAATTTAAAGGAGTTGTTGCAACAGACAAAACTTGAGTCCCATCCAAAAGCAGATGAAAGTGCTATCAGAATGAAGCATGAGGTAAAATGAGAGATCTGACTAGCAATCAAAGTCTTGCATGAAACAGATAATTGTGCATAAACAGGGTCATATTCAGCCAGGAAAGAGACGTGTAGTAAGGGCACAGATGCATTAGATTTTCTTTCATATGGACATCACCTTGCAAAATAAAAGGAATGCTTAGCATTAGGGAAAATATGCATGAAGTGCCACAGGTAATTTGTTTGCATAAGGTTACCACTAGGCAAATCAAAACTGAGAAAACTTTGCAAACCAGACATATTTACACTGGTAGTACAGCATTTCTTTAGGCTCATATTGTAAACTAAGAAACAGAGCAGATGTGACTATGTAACTATATTCATAATTCCAAATGATGTGCATTAGCAATTTGGAGATTTCAGATAGTTATATTATACCGTTTCACAGATTTTCTTCACTGTGGCATTTTGGATTTTATCATCAACTTGAAGAATAGAGATTAAATAGAATTCAACTTTACATGATCTTGGAAGGAGTTTCGTCACATCCCTGTGAGACTTTGACAGGGTTCAACCCTCATCTTGAATTAGTTGGAGGTTCCCAAGAAAAAAAACACCCCATCTCTCTGTTTGGGTACCCAATCTGTAAATGAGAAAAGCACCAGTAATTAAGAGAGAAGCAACATATTTCTAGATTTAAGTTTTAATACAAGCAAATATTATAAATCAAGCATGTAACAAAGCCTGGACCTGAACTGAGCTTTTAGAAATAAGCCATCTTCCACAATTGCTTGGGTTTTCATGTTACCTATAGTAAGGACACCCTTCCGAGAAGTCATTTCCCTGGAACCAAAACCAACACAGAAGTAGTTGCTTCACAGTCAAACAGCAGAGAGGTAGGTCACACAAGGCATGCAATAGCTGGGTTTGAATCAGGGCTGTAATATGAAGCCTGAGAGTTTAAAACTCATACCAGTTATCCCCCACATTCATACTAATAGGAGCTGATGTGCTGTTGGCAATAGAAGGATGGAGGTTCTGAGAGGGAAAAGGTGAAGATAAAAGGAAAGAAATATCAAGGAACAGCTCCATGTATAATAAATTTTGGGGGAGGTTGTTAGACAGATGCAAATTTTAAACATTTTAAGAAAAACCAGGCCACTCTGTGCCTTCTTTGCACTAGTGTGAGAGCCTCAGTGTTCTGATACCTCTTAAAGTATTTGATGAGAGACTAATAGCCTGACAGGCTAACACTTCACTTCCTTCCAATTAGGAGATTTTAACATCAAAGCAGAGGTCCTCCACTCAGCAAGGGCTTACTTGAATGAATTATAGAGGAGAAAAGTCCAGTACTTTCTTGGGTTTTTTTCCCTTGCAAAGACACAGTCCAGCATAGGTTTTAATAAGATGTTTAAGGTCAAAAGGTTCAGGTTCCTCACTGTGATTGCTAGGAAGCTGCCAGAGTGTTTCAATATGTGTGGTGTTTGTAATGCAATCAGACAAAGCTGAAAACTCTGTCACAGTGTCATGTGGCTGACTTCCTTTTGGAGTGCTCTCGTGTACAGTTAACAGCAAAGAGCATGGGACTTTTAGCACACTATGAATCTTCCATGTTGCCATTTCAGCCTGCTGAAACAAATGACGACTTTGGCCATCATTAGTTTTTGGCTGGCAGGAAAGGCTCAACAGTGGCTTCCTTCGGAGTACTGTGTCACTTTAAGTATTGACTGGTAACAGATCTTCAGGACTAAAAGGTCTTCAATGACAAATGGTGACTATGTTTGGCATATGGCGTTAGTTGACTTGCTAAGCTTGAATCTCTGGCAGAGTCTACAAGAACTACTACAAACTGTTCTGCTCCTATTTACCTCATCAGCAAAGCAAAAAAATATTAACATCTTTTTGAGATAAGCATAGAAAATGTTTGTTTTCCTTCTTTTGATCAAATAGTTTTATTTTAAATGTGGGGTATTTTTTCCTGTGAATGATATCTAGCTTTACTTTTTGTTTTCTAATGGTTTCTACTGTCAGGACTGGATCTCTCCACCTTCAGCAATGGCTTTTTTTCTGAAGGAGTAGAGAAGGCACATGTGTTATTTACTTTCCTACCTATTTCACGGAGAACAGCCACGCAACTGATTGCAGCAAGCAATATAGCAATTGTTTGCTGCGATATTATAATTGAATGAGAAAAAAAGAAAAAGACAAAGGAAATGTCTTCTTTTAAATCACACAAAGGACTGAAGTCACCTCACCTTACATAAGTCCTCAATGGTCAAAGAAGAGAGATCAACATCCACTGAAGTGTTTCTTTCCATGCAAAACAGCTAAGGTGTAACAAAGACTAAAGACCACTTCAGAGGTAAAGTCATAGAGACACAAGATATTTGTCAGACTCGAAGATCTTGTGTTAACATTCCGAGAAGAGTTTCTGCAGTATAAGGTCCCTATCTCAATAGTCAGCAAATTTTTAGATGAAAATGATTTATTTAGCAGTTCACTGGTCTCCAGGAGGAATTCTTTGTTGTATCCAACAAAGTTGTTCCAAACCTTTGTCTGCACAAAAAAAAAAAAAACCACAAAAAAAAAACCCACAAAAAAAAAAACAAACACAAAAAAACACAAAAAAAACACAAAAAAACCCCAAACAAACAAACAAACAAAACCCAAAAAGAAACAGACAAAAAGAAACAAACAAAAAAAACCCTGATCTAGGTAAATTGATACAGGATATAACCTTCTATCCCCAAAAGCAAATCCAACTACAGTGTCATTAGTTTATTTAAACCATGCATACTTCATGTGGGAGGAACAAAAATGAGCTTCAACGTGAGGTGCTTCCATAGTAAGAGAGCTGTAGACAACCAAGTTTGGTCGGTTTTTTTTAAAGTATTACTAATTTATTTGATTCATTTTAGTTCTGTTTGGAAATCACAGTTCTTAAATGAAAGCCATTACTGATTAAATAAGATCGATCTATGTATATTCTGCGTCCTGTGCTTTTTTTCCAATAATAGAACACCCTAATTACTGCACCTAACTGAAAAATACTATGTTTTATAAAACTTTTTACTCAGTAGGAATAATTGAATGCTTCTAGACTTTCTCACTCATGTAAAACAAAAATAATAAAGCTAAATCCTTTAAAAATTCTGTTTTCTTTAAATTTACAGTTTAAGATAGTGGTTGAAGCCACTTAAAATAGTAAGCTGTGACTGAAGGATAGACCCTCAACATGAAGACTTTAGCCTTGAGAAGATGCTAGCATTGTATGACTCAGTGTGGACACATCCATAACAGCCATGAAATTTAGCTTCCAGAAAGTTGCACTACAGGTTGTCTGAGGGATATGTCTGACAAAGTCCAAGGAAAATCTTAAGGAGTATGGTTGAATGCTGGAAATAATATCTGATGTTCACACATAAGAGAATAGTAAGATGACCTCAGCTTCACTTTTTCATTTATTTAAGGGAAAATCTATTTACCTATCTATCTATCTGTCTATCTATCCTCTGCATTCTTATTGAAATTTAAGTTCTTGAAAGTCTGCTGCTTTGTTACTAAATAAAAATGTCTGTATGTAATTCATAGGAATTCATCACACATATGGCTCCCCCAGAGAGGCCCAGCTTCCAATTCTTCCAAATCACTTTTGATGGAGAAAAAACATTGACAAAGTTCCAGCTGTTTGAAATTCAAAATCCATCTAGTCATGAGGTGGTCTAAATACAGATCTTTCATATTGTACAGTATCTTGGAAACATGAGGTGGTGGGAGTACTTAAGTCCTTAAAGACTGCTTTTTCCACTGATACTTCTTCAAAGTTTCTTGGTGCACACAAATGAAGTTCCAATGATGGTTCACTATTTTTCATCAATTTTTAAATAGTTTATCTTAAGTCTCCTGACTTACTTTTCACACCTAGGCACATTTTCAATTTATATCTAACTCATCAAAAAGAAATGTAGATAAATGAAGTGTGTTCAATAATAAGGAATTAAAGAAGGCTTCCGTGTGTAGTTTGAGAAAAATGCATGCACTACAGATAATTAAATATAATTAATATCAACATTGTATACTTTTTGTTATAAAAGGAAGTAGATCTTAAAAAAAAAAATCTTTTTAGTCATACATTACTGGACTCTTTTTTAAAGTAATACATGACAATTCCAAGGCAAAATAAGAAAAGATTTCTTTTTCAAATTTTGCTTTTTGAAATCAAAATGAAATTTCTACATGTAGATTTTTGAATTAAGAATTCTGAATTTTCATGGGCTTTTTGCAGTGTTGTATGAACATAGATATGACTCACACTGATTTTTGCCATATAGAAACTTTTTCTGCAAAGATTTTGTGACACTACAGTACAGATTTTGTGACTACTATCAGTAGTTATCTGATAACCATTACTTTCCATGTGTAACCATATCTACAAGGTTTTAATTTTAATTCAACAAAAATAACTAGATAAATTGAAATATACTATCAGTAGACCTTCTATAGGAATGACTTTAAGTTAATCATGCATATGGCAAAATCCACTATGGAAATACTTTTGCCTGTTTTCACTATGCAATGGAATTCAGTCTTAGCAAGCTTTTGTTTTATTCCTTGATGTGGATGAACAAAAGATCATCCTATTATTTACAGTCTGTTTCCATTTCCATACTAATCATATTATTTCAGAAACTCGGTCTATATTCACTTGCCAATCCCCACTGGTCAAAACCAATATTTGTTATGTAAAAAAAATGGATATCAGAATATTGCTTTTGAAGTGCAATGGAATGATTAAATAACAATGTATCTTCATATTTCCTAAATGATTTTAAAACCTTAATGCACTGCAGGGGTCTGCCTCAGTGGCATAATGAAATGGGACAGTTCAGATTGCAACCTGCTGTGTAAGGTTCCCTCATGTACAGAGTAACATGACAGCTCTGTCTCCTTTCTTTTTTATCTTTCTTTTCCTCTCCAAGTGCTGGGTAATATTCTTGAAGAGGGGGATGTCAGTCAGTATCTCACACATGTGATTAATGTACACAGAGTAAAGATGAGGTACTTCTTAGAACTAAATCTACAACTACAGTTTGAACACAGAAGTTACCTAAAGATTCAATATATGGCTCTGCTATCTATTGGATGTCAGTAGAAATGTTATCAATCTTTTTATAACCAACAAGTAAGCCTCTGCACACACACACCCTGGACACAGAGATGTAAACATGTAGCTAGGCATATAGAAAAACATATATTTAGACAGAAAGTGGGAGAAAAAGAAACGTGCATACACATGCTCACACATACACTGCTGATGCAATGATACTACATCATTTAAGACTTCCGGCAGTTGCAAGGGAAAAATGTATGCAAAAAAAAAAAGGTGTAAGCAGCATGAAACTACTTCACAGGAGTTTGAGCAACACTTCAGTCAAATCTTTGTACATTTAAATGGTCTGATACTCACTGTATTGCAACATTTTTTCTTTATGTTCTTTGGCTGTAATCCTGGAGGCTTCTTCTAGCTGTGGCCATGGCCTGGATGGAGCAAAAGTAATATCCTAAATAGAAGCAAATATATTGATTGCTGCTGCTGCAATCTAGAGAGAATGTTTGCAGATCAATAACAATCTTGAAGGGAGAAAGCAAGAGCCGTTGTGTATGGAAAGGAGTTTAGTAGTGAGGGTGAGGGGGCAATACTGGCTGAATATGCCTGTCTGCCAAATTGTCTTATTGTAACTTTACCCTGAGGCAAAAGTCCACCTGAGTCTATTGGAAATGTAACAACACTAAAATCGATGTATTGTTTTGCTAAAGTGAGCTGAAGCACAAGTCCTGGGTTTATGTTTTAAGATGTGCTGGATGCTGCACAAACCCAAAATAGAAGGATTTTCATACCCAAACTGTAGATCTTGAGTATCAGCTATCTTGAGTAGACATTCAGAGTAAAAATCATAATTTACAGCATAAATTTCTGCATCTCCTTGGTTCTTGTTTGAATCAAATGGGCACTTCTGGGCATTTCTCAGACCTATTTTAGATGTCTACTTAAGGATAAGATGGATTGGACTCTAGAAGTGCCAGTTTTTCTTCACTGATATAGAGGAAGCCTGGGGTGACTCTTGTGTGTAGATGGATGAATGCCTATCCCTCTCTTCCTAGAACAGTGCTGCAGTTCAATTAATGTATCTGATGGCATGCTGTCTAATCGAGCTGCATTAGTGTATGAGTATTAATAATAGCTGATCCTACTCTGTGAAGGATGAAAACATGCCTTTACAAGATGGATTTCTTTACCTGAAGATGAGCCATATGTTAAGTCTCATTGTGTATTTAATAGTAACAGTCTAATGTGTAATTTTGCCCTGCATGCATTGTATAGTTTTTCCAGTCTTAGAGTTGACACATCACAGCACACAAATACTTCAATCTATAATAGCTTAATGCAGAGGGAAGAATTTGACCATCAGGAGCTCACCTATGAGCTAGTGACATGTTAAATAGCACAGGCTTTTACTACCATACTGCCCTAAACTGCATCTAATTCCATCATCACCTTTAACATTGGATTTAATTTCTTTCATGGTTGTACTTTGCAAACACTGTTTAAACTGTGACACATATGAGTTTACTGTCAGGTACTGTCAGCTGGCAAAAAAAGGAATCCACTCCAGATCATTTGAGTCTCTTTCCAGCTTATTTCCTATGAAATTTGCTGGATGCATAGGGCATGAAACGAAGTCTTTCCACATATTTTGGACCGCCTTAATTAATGGTAACCCTGGATGATTATAGATATTCCACCACATATTCTTTGCCAGTTTTTTATAGGACTACTGGCTATCTGTACCTGAACTGTGAATGTGGAGGTATTGTTTCTTCATAAACTTTTAAAGCCCTGTAGACAAGGAGGTAGCTGCTGAGTCCTTTATCTGAAAGTACTCACTTTTAAGTGTGATACACTTTCTAATATTCATTGCTGGTGGGCACAGATCAAAAGGACTGTGATCCATATTGCTTCATTTTAATTTTTGTATTGCCTAATCTTTATTTTCCTTTCAATTGGTGTTACACTTGGGCTATGGAAGAAAGAAGAAATATAATAATTAAAAAAAAATCCTCCTGTCCTAAAATAGTTCTATTAAAGTCCAAGTAACAAAAAGCTTGAGCTTGACCATAATCCAACCATCAATAACTATACCAAGAGTAAAGATAAGGTGTCCTCAAACTGCCATTTGAAAACCTGATTTCTTCTGTCATGTATATTCGAAGAGATGAATGAGAAATATGCTTGTAATCAGACACTTCTTTCTATGCAGCAGGATCTGAATACCTTTTTTTTTTTTGGTTTAAGGCTAACAGAAGACGAAAATGCCTAAATTTGCAATGTTGTGCTGGCATGAATAAAGATGACTTCAGCCATCAGGAGCTGCATTCTTTCTAATTAGCTGGGGCACTGATTGGCATGCCTGATTTGTAAATGTAGGCATAGCATGCTTTCTCTGTGTTGAACAACAAGAAATGGAAACCCTTAGAAGGTGATTCACCCCACTTAAGAATCAAACTACTCTTTCGAAGTGCTGGTTTACTGCTACAATACTAAGGCAGATGAAGGCAGCTGTCCCCCTGAGATGGGTGTCTGCATTTACACATGATAACTCCGGGCCACTGTTTTGAAGCAGAGAAAATAAAATCGACCCCCTGAAGCTGAGGGCATCACCCTGGTGGTTAACAAAGCTGGTCATGGTAGCAGAATTGGGCTGGTTGGGTCGTACAATAACTGAACTCTGCAAATTTGGCAGGAAAACGGTTTGTAAAGGAGGCAGAGTGAGTACACATCTGGCGATTTACTAGAGGGTACAAAAGCAATTCTCTGCTCTGGCCCAGCGTGAGCCGGCAGCATCAGATAAGGAAGCAATCGGTATTTTCACACCTGCTTACGCTCAGGCTATCTGCTGATTGCTGACACAAACCTTCTATCTTCCTACCGAGACACCAAGATAGATTCAGAAGAAATGGAGCTGTACGGGGGGGGGGGGGGGAGAAGCTACTCTTGCTAAATTGAGTGATTCCTCTAGGCTCTAAACAACAGTTTGAGGTCAACATAAGCAGGAAAGACAAAAGAGAGTCCCTCAGGGATTATTCAGAAGCTAAAATAGAAATTCTGTTCAACTGTTTATCACCTGGATTTGACCTCCCAAGCACCTTTATTTTTACAATAAGAAGGCAATGAAGGATTTGGCAGTGAATGAAAGGGAATTCATCTTCCCAACATTTTGTTAGTGGCACTCTGGGGTTCTGTTTCTGACTTGTATCTTCTTTGGAGTTAGATCCTTAGGCTGGCTGGGCATTTTTTCTTTTACATTACACCCATAGACAGGCAGTGTCAGATATTGTGTGTGTTTGCAAAGCAAAACTGGGACCAGGTTTTACCTGTGGTTTGGTTTGATTTTTTTCAAAAAAAAAATAAATTCCTTCTAAATAAGCACATCAAAAGCTTTTATTTGGGAAGGTGGTTGTGGAGTTTTGTGTGTGTTTTGTTGTTTTTTTGTTGTTTTTTTTTCTGGGGGTAGGGGGGTGTTTGCTTAATCTTTTCTTTAGCAAATCTGTTGTTATTGTAAGGTCTGATCTTAAGATGTCTCAGATCCTCCTCTCCCATAGATACTGCTACAGAAGCAGGTGCTTGGCATCTCTCAGGATCAAACCCTAAAATGCTAGTTTCCATGGTGACTGAATGTGAAAGAACAATAAAGAGCTGTTTACTAGGGAAACTTATCAGCAGGGCTCGACAAAGCACCACAAAACTGTAATTAGGGTTGCGCTGAAACACAGCTTTATTTCTGCAGCTAAAAGTAGGCAAAAGCCTTTGCTTTGATTTTTGCCTGATATTATCCCTTGTATACCCCTTGCATCCCTTGCGTAAGATCCCACCCAAACTCTAAGGAGATTATAACAGAGTAGGCAAAAATTAGCATTTTGAAAAAGCCATGAAAAACAAAGCTGTAAAACCGCATGTAAATGACTATGAAAAATGACACTTTGAGAAGCAAAGTGCTTTGAAGTATCCTACACATCCAGAGGTTGCTATACTCCATAGCAATCTGGAGAAGATCATGATAGTTTACTATACGTTTTTAAATGAAAAGATTCTTTTTATATTTGACTGAAAAAGCAATACACCCAAAACCCACACAAAGTTCTTCGATTTTTCATATTAATTTTTGCTTCTTAGGATTCTGGTTTCCTCTGTTGTTAGTAACAATGCTATCTTAACTGACAAGTTAAAACAGGTTTTGTTAATTGTGGTAATCAATGCTGCCTTGGCAGCTCTGTGTCCTGAGTGAATTCAGAGGTGCACTGTGAATAGCATTTCACAAATGCCTGTGAGGGGAAGGTCTTTACGGTGAAGAGCTTTCGCTTTAATTAAGCAAAACAGATGGCGCTGGAAGGGAAACAAAGGCACAGAGAGGTGAAGCATCTTGCTCACAGCTGATCAGTGGCAGCTCTCAAACAGCTATTCCCAAATTGTTAGGACTCAACCAATGTCAGTCACCAGCACAAATCATTGTGCACCTTTTGCATTCAGCTGAAACACAGTGTACGTGTTCTTCAGATCAGCAGTGATGTCGTGGCAGCAGTCTGAGAGCCCCTGTGTTAGATGCATGTCCATACTCCTAATTTTGCATGCATGAATTGCACACTAGAGAAAGTTTCACTCTTCTGCTACAGCATTCAGGAGAGTATCACAGGTTTTGGCAGCTCAGCAGGAGATAATGGGAAGCCTTACGTAGCGGTGTGTCATTTATGTGCTGGGGTAATATAATGAGAAAAGTAACAGCAAAATAAAATTTATAGAAAATTCTCTACTAAGGATGACATAGATAGTGATACTGCAGAATTCATCCTCACTGCTCTCCCGTGGGAGTTGCTTTTGTGATGCCTCTGTCATTTTTTTTCCTGCAGACTGCATTACTGCTTCAGACTTTTATGCAAGTTGTTGAACATATGATTCCCAGACATGGGGAAGAAATGGGGAATTTGTAGCACTGTTTTTACTAGTGCAGTATTTAAATCAGCTACAATTTGAAACACTAACACTGCTATTTTTAAGTTTCAGTAGAAATAGATGCCTAATATGTTCACCTGAGAATAATTCTGCTGAACGTATGAAAAGCATCTCTTGTGCATCTTCTAAACACTGCTTTTATGTTTGCAGAAGAAATTAACAATCTGTGCTTCCAGGCAGCATCCCTCCCCACCCCCAGCAATAGATAAGGAATGATTTTCTAAGAAGGAAAAACTATTTCCTTTGAACATTCAAATCTCTGAACTGATTTTTCTTCCATCTCAACGGAATCCATTGCTTTTGCTTCGGTGTGTTGCAGCTGGATGACACAGGGGAAGGTCAAACTCTTTGAAGTGGTGTAACCTGAATTGCAAACCAGATCTTGAAGCGAGCTAGCGGGTGGAAAGTACGCAAGCCAGGGCTGATCTCTGCATAAACTGCAGCTGCTGTCAGTATTAGGGACTGAAATTTGTACCAGTGGTCCCTGCTAATTAGTTGCTACATGAATTAAAACGTCTGGTGTGCCCCAGGTAACTGTTGCTGTTCTGAGAAACTGGGAAAGATAATGGTATCTGTTTCCTGCAATGGTTCTTAATGTTCCTTCATCTCCATCACTCACCTTTCCTAATCAGCAGGAAATGCACTCCTCACCTCCAGGCCCGGGGCACTGGCTGTCCCCAGTAGGACCTGGAGAGAGCTGCCCTGCAGCAGCTAGTGAATGTAGTTGCTGCTCATTTCCTAGCACGTTTTGTGAAACTTCAAAAGCAGTGTGGGAGGGAGGAAAACATACATCCTGGAGCAGAAAGAGTTACCAAGACACCATGAGCAGGAAATAAGAGAAAGAAATTAAATGCTGGATCAGAGAGCTGGAAATGGTTGTCCTCTATAGTATGCTGCTGTCCTCTAAAATACTACTTTTCTCACTGAGTACCCTTTTTTCTAAAAAAAAAGGACACCATGCTGATTCGGAGAAAACTCCAGGAACAAACTCGCCAACAGAGTTTCAAGTTGACAAGCAGGTATTCTTTATTGCGGCGCCGGGAGACAGGCTCCTCCTAACGTGTGTCCCCGAATTGCCGTGCAGGCCATCCGTATATGGTCACTGAGCATATTACATTATTGTCCAGAAAGTTTCCGGCATGCATACAAAAATGTGGTGGTCTTTAAGGGTCGTTTACTTTTCCCAACAATCTTCATAACCATCTTAATTAACATTACAGACATAGCAATCATCCTGTCCTACTTATCAGTTAGTTTAACTGCTCCCATCCTGGACATCTGCTAGTCCTGGATACCCCCCATCCCCAGGTCCTGTTTTTCTATTCTGCTTTTCTTACACCTTTTGTAGTAAGGTCCTAAGGACCTGAAACTATGTCAACTACCTTCAAGCACCGCAGTTATTTTCCATTACAAAGCCATCACCCTTAACATTACTTAGAACTGATTACATTTTGTGCTTTTGTGCCTCCTTGTCTCAATGCCTAAGTGCCCAAGTTTTCTTCAGAGTGAAAGCAGAGGCAAAGGTCTTTAAGATCACAAATACCTGGGGCTTGGGCGTTGCTGTACTTTCACTGCTTCATATGCAACTACTACCTTGTTCCAACACAGACATCTCTTCAAGCCAGGTGAAGTCCTGACATATTGTCCCATGTGAGACCTGAAAGGACACAGACATCCTTATGTTAGTCCTCTCCCATTAGTGAGTGGTGTTAGTTTCACCCATAACAAAGACGGCTTCTTATGTTACTTAGCTACACAGCATCTTCATGGGAGTGAAGAAGCTGTTTTCACATTAGTTCACACGGTGGGCCCAGGGCTGTACACCAGTTAGCTCTCAGAGGCATACCAAAACAGCATCAAAGCAAAAAGTTTGGTGAAACGAGAAAATGTTTTGCTTAAGAACAAGGGCAAACACTCAGTTTGGTGGGAGGCATCTCATACTGTTATAGCTGATTTAAGTTAGGTTCCTTATGGAGAAGGAAATGTTCAAGCTCCCCACACAATCCATGGGGGTTGACAGACACCCTAGACAGTTCACTCCACCAATTATAAAAACACTTTCAAATGGAGATTGTCCTCTATAATTTAGAAATTAAGCCTTCATGATTATTTTAAATTAGAAGCCTAATTCTGAAGGGTGAGTCGAACCCTGTCTTCTAAAAGAGGCATAGTAAATGTTCATGAATGAAATGTGTCAGATGCAGTAACTAGAAAACACAGGTCAGTGAGAGTTTACCAATTTAACAGAGTAAGTGGAGCATAAAGTCTTATTAAAAATCCCTCTTTAATATATACACATACTAAATATTTTCACTGCCTTTTTTTGTTTTGTTTTTTCTTAAAAATTGCATTTTCCTCCTATGGTCAGGATTTTCGTGAAAATGCTTCAGTCTGAGAACTCATTAAGCTCCATTCAACTGGATGGGCAGCTGAGCCAGATTGTACCTGGGTGCCTCTGAATCTAGATCTGCAAGCAGTATCTAGGGATAGATAGCTCAGTGATGCCAGAAGTAAAGCACTTTACCCACCCATTAGGAGCTTGGGATTTTACTCGAATGTCATTTATTCACAACCAATTCTCATATGTACACTGGTGGTGAAGATAAAAGCTTCTGAACAAAAGAATACAAAGTTACAACTATGTGTTGCACTATGTTGAGTGTCAGCTTGCAAGGCAGAAGCTATTACTTCTCAGGTAAAACAATCCAAAATACAGATATTCCACAGTATATGGAAGTTTGTGAAAGTAAGGGAAATACTGATGAAGTAAGGCTGGTAGTAGACAGGAAATTAAACATAAGTTTACAGTGCATCCTAAAAAGACAGCTGTCTGGCGCTCAATTCAGAAACACATTCTTGCCCCCCAGAAAACATCTAAGTTTGTTAAGACTTTTCCTGAAAATGCTGGTTGTAGTTATTGACATGTAGTTAACAGATAAATGCATGAAAACAGCATAGAAATGATCGTGATAAGGGAGAAACTACCAGAAAAGGAAACACAATACGTAGTTTCCTTCAGCTTCAAATTAACTATGAAAGGGTAGCTCCACCGAATATCAGTCAGGTCAGCCTGAGTAGTGTTAACCCTGGTGCAGGAAAGCCAGTGCAGACACAAATATTGTCAGAAATATATGATGCAGTAAAGGAACAAAAGAAAAAAGAGCAAAACGAGGTGTATGTGTCAAAGGAGAAAATTAGAAGAGATCTGAATTATATCCTGGATTTGCATACACTTTCTATACGATATTGGTCAAAACCACCAAACTTGTTTCTCTCAACTTCCTTCCTCTAAACAGTTGTGTTGTTTTTTTTTTATTTATGATTGCATGCATGATAAATCTCTACATACACTATTTCCTATAAAAAAACCCTGATTTGTACTGCTGCTATAACTTCTATTACTACTTAGTCACTTTCCCTAAGACATGGGGGAATGTGAAACAGAGGAAATGAATGTATTCCTGTGGTACCCAGGGGTGCTGGATGACTTCTTAGGTTTGTTTAAAACTGATCTCAGTGAAATGCTGGGAAATTTGCTGTTAAGAGCTCTCTGGTGGTAGGAAATAGGAGAGGACTCATATACATAGTCATGTGAGTCTTTCACTTTCTTTAAACATACACTTACAAATACACTTGCAGTAATCTGGATGATAGAGTGCTAGCAATCAATCTGTGCAGGTGGTTTTTAAAGCAATTCAGAAGTATTATTTCTTAATAGGACAGAAGTACCTGTTATTCTCTTTTTTTTCACTCTGAAAATAAATGCATAAATGACAGCTCAGATTGACATATTTTTCTTTTTTTCACTTACTATCAAATTATAATTAAACTGAAGGCAGCTAGGAAGAAAAACTAGTTTAATTAATACACCATCTAGGAAAATCGATCAAAGCTTCTTTACAGACTCATGGATAAATCCTGCAACATTCTCTGTCAGTGGTCCTGTTATAGATTTATATGTGGAATTACCTGCAAAAGTTTAGCTCACAATCAAACATTAAGTTAGAATCAAGCTTCTGAGCTTCCTTATTTGTTGTCTTTCTCCTTCTTTCACTTATGTCAACATGAGAAGCCAGAACTAAACTTAGAACTCTTTTCTTCCAGAGGACACTGTTTTAACATGTGCATTTTGCTCCAGGGGAAAAAAATCACACATGCAGACACAGAAAAAGCAAAAGTACATCCCCCAGTTCTCCCCCAGATCCTTACTAAAGCCCTAATTCCAGCTTTAATCTAGCCTACATTATTTTCCCAAGCATTCAAACTTTTACAATAAAGCCATTTAGAGAGTAAGCAGTTTTATTGTTGCACTAAGCATACTGTGCTGTGTCTGTACCCTTTGAGTGAGCCTAGAAACAACAGTGGAAGAAAATACTGGATTATTAGGTTATACTCCACAATTTGTGTCAACAAATAGCTTCTACTTTTCTAGCTATGCTACCTGTCTTTCTCTGTCAGCTGTCAATGGCTTGCTTCTTTTTAATGAATGCTGGGGCCTCCAGAGTTCCCCCAGGCACACATACATCAAGAAAAATGCTGAGATTTGTCAATTCCCCTAACATCCATTTAGGATTATTGTCAACATTTATCAATCTATAAGCAAAACATTCCCTTGAGACTAATTCTTTTCGACAGTTTGTTGAGGTAGGTCACCCAGCAGGGAAAATCTTGTTGGTGTGTAGCAAGGATGTGCTGCCTTTAATGCCTTCTTTTTATCAGTGATCTTTGAGACTTCTGACTACTTCTAGGATAGAATTTATAATTTCTCTTTGTGTCAAAATTTTGATTTTGTAATGGTGCATTCATATAGAACTGCCCTTTTGGGTTTCAACTTTGGATGGGAATGAAGTATGGACAGGCATAGAAATGCCTCTGTCCTAAGAATAACATAGGAGCTTTGGGTTTTGGTTTGGTTTTGTTTGTTTTTTTTTTGTGTGTGTGTGTGTTTTTTTTGTTGTTGTTGTTTGTTTTTCTGTTTGTTGTTTTTTTTTTGTGGGTTATTTTTTTTGCAAAGGTTCCTACATAAATGCTTAGTTTGCCCAGGTAGAAAAAGAATCATTGAGTAGCCAGGAAATTGTTCTAGTGGGAGTCCATTCAGAAATTTGTCAGTTCTTTAGAAACTGGGAAAGTACTACTCTATTCCACAGGGGAAAGCAGGTGCACACCAAGGAACTGATATTGTCAGCCCCCTGGTCATAGTAGGCTATATTAGTATCTTACACCTAATAGCAAGAAATTAGTTTGGTGTAAATGATCCCCAATGTACCCCAGAATTATTCTCAGAGACATCTGCCTCCACTTTCAATTGCTCAGACATATACCAGTTTGTCAGGTTTACTAAGACAGTTTCATGGCATTTGAGTCAATAAACAAACATGTTTATTTACAAATATTCTTAGAAAGTCCATTTAAGATGTACACATAAATCTATAGGTAGCTTCTATAGGAAGATAATTCATACGCTTTCCAGCCTCCCTGATCATCCTTGTCAATTCAAAGTATCTGGAAACTATTTGGAAAACAGGTGAAGATTCTCAGTGTGCAGGGGAGTCCTGTGTAGCACAAAGCTTCAGAATATAAATAAGTTTGTAATGGTTCTGGTCAAAAGTTCATATAGCTCCATACTCTACCTGCTATAGCAGGAAGCATATGAGGACCAGGAAGTGTAATTTGTCATCTGTGTATGCTACCAGACTCCACAACCCAAGGTTCCCGGGCTCCCTGAGCTAGACTTATGGGTGTAACAGCTCATTTCTCACATGTCCAGCTTAGTTCTGAGCCCCTAGGAATCATTAACTTCAGTGTCCTGTGTTTAATTTCATGTATTGTCATGTAGAATTGCGGCTATGTGAACCTACTATTCACTTGCTGCCTGTTTCCTGGGGATTCTCAATGAACCTGGTGTATTAGCTCTCAATGAGTCTTAACACTGGCAAAAGAGTGGTACATCAGTTCATAGACTGAGACATACACAAAAATAAAAGAAAAAAAGAACAAAAGAGTACAAGCACTTGAAGACTTGAGGTTTTAACTGAACCTGAATTCTTGTTCTAAGGAAAAGCAAGTGCCACATATAGAAAATTAATATGTTTTTGAAAGTTTTCTGGGTTCTGAAAGAAAACTAAAAAAGTTCTCATTTGATCCATAGCACCTTAGTGAAGAAAACTGTCCTACAGTAGAGAAAATTGCAATATTTGGATTTAGCACTAGCAAAGTGTATTCTTTAAGCTGGAGCGTACTGCCACCTCCTTAAGGAAATTCTCAGCAGTACCCAAGCAAAGTGCTCAGGCAGCACATTAATGTCTCTGTATCAGAGAGAAGGGGGAATTGGAGCAGAAAGTGAAGGAATGAGACTTCAGAGCATGGAGAGAAAGAAAAGAGGAACCTTAGTGTACAAACAGGGCAAAATAAAGAGAAAGGCATGAAGAAAAATGACCCATGAAAGGTTAGAGCTCACAATGAATGGGATCGTTTGTATGGCAATCAGGGAGCAAGAAGTCCTCCTAGGTTGACTAAGCTGGGCCAGTTAAAAGGCATTCAATCACAGTAGTGATTATTAGTCCTTTGAAATTTATTAATCCTATTGTGAGGCTGTTGAGCAATTTTAGAATTTAAACAGACAAACAACTGTATTTAATTTTTTTTTGCCATATATTTTTTGCCTTTTTTTTCTCTTTCTTCCCTTTCTTCATTTATTTAATTTCATGAGTTTTGTTATTTTTTTTTTTCCCTCCTTTGCATCTTTCCCTTTCTGTCTTTTTGTTTCCTTTCTTCTCCTGTTTCTTCCTACATTTTATTTAACTGGAGATTAAAGGTGAAAGGCTGTGTGCCCTTTACTACCAACGTTCCTTACATTAGGAGGATGGGATGGCAAAATAAAGGATCTGGAATCTTTCAAGCAGAGTATTACTGCATACACAGTAAAATCGTTCATAAGAGGAGTTTATAAAGAAAACATTACACACCAGCATAAGTGGCAGAGTTTGGCCTTGGCCCACAAGCTCCATCAGGCAATTGAATGCTCATCAAGCAAAATGTTAATGCAGCCAAACAGATGTGTGTTCATCAGAGAACCTGCAGGAACACACGATCTTAAAAGAAAAAGGGATC
Source organism: Pezoporus wallicus (assembly GCF_028554395.1). Classification (NCBI taxonomy): domain Eukaryota; kingdom Metazoa; phylum Chordata; class Aves; order Psittaciformes; family Psittacidae; genus Pezoporus; species Pezoporus wallicus. The sequence goes on from NW_026642654.1 coordinate 2,538,924, forward strand.
TCTCTCTTTTTTAGGTTCACAGATATTCTGTACAAGAGCCAGAATTTTAGTCTTGCCTCAAGCAGGTCTCTGTTTTCACCTGGAGAGCAACAGGGATACTTGGTGCATGGACTCTTGGTTTTAGATAGTTATAATCCATACACTATGTTGAACCTGTAATTACTTGCTGGATTGTAGTGAGGGACATTTTGTTACCCTGAACACATCCCACTCTAACTGGCCCAGGTATTGCCATCCCAATGCAGAGTGATCCTTCCTTGGCTAATGGTAGTAGGCACTGTATCTTGCCCACATTTGCTTCCAGTTTAGAGGCCAAAGTCGCAAGGCACATAGGAAATTGTTCTGGATCAGTTTTAGTCCATGTGTATATGAAAAGACAGATGCTTGCATACTACTTTATATATCAGAGCTGGCACAGCAAAGACATTCACAATGAAGAATCGGTGGTGCTGTGAAATGCAAGAGCACTATGCACTGTCATCTGCTGGGATGAAGGACAGCTTGCCAATTTTCTGTAAGATCTCTATAATCTAAGCGAATGATTGAGTAGAGATGTCTCCAGCTTGTTAGATGTAACGTGAAGCCATGAAAGGCTCAAGAACACTTCCCTCCCAAACTGCAAAAATTATACAGGCAAGGGGTTAGAAAACCAGACAAGCAGCATTTGTGGAATTCAGAAAGAGCAAAGTGCTATTCTCCATAGAATGCGTATTTATTTTGATGTGCTTGTCTGTGGGCAGGAGGGTATGAAATCAAACCACACAAAGGACATTTTACACTATGGCAACTTCACTGCAGTCTGGCAAGGGGGGACAGACCTTGGTGCAAATTTAATTTTTCTCTTGTTGATGTTCCTTCTAACTTCTAGGTGAGGAGGAGCCAAGGAATTGTATTAAGGCCTTTGCTGTAACTATTACAGAATTAATTATTTTCCCATCTGCTCCTTTTTTTCCACAATGACAAAAGGATAAATCCTACTGGTAGGATTATTATTAGAGTAAGCATCCTCTGTTTGTCAGGACCTTGTGTTTGAGGGAAGAATCTGATGTGAAATGTGTATGACACTTTATCCATGCTAATGAATGTCCATAAAGACTACATATGAGTGAGAGTGTCTATAAGGTAAGTTCATAGCTGCTGTTCATCAATGTCTGTAGTGTTGAAAACGTAGACAGTAGATATGTATGAGTCAGATGATGTTACTAGCATTGCCGAGACCTCATTAACCACATGATCTATTCACTTGCTATCAATTCATTAATCATTTTCTACTGTAAAAGACTGTTTCATAGGAAAAATTAATTATTTCTGCAGCACTTGCTCTCATATATTCTACATTTTAAGAAGACAGAAATCAGATTTCATTTTTTTAGACACCTAAATATCTCATTTTCTAACTTGATGAGTTCTGGAGTTTGCCATAGTATCAGCTCTTCTGCATGTAAAGATTCTGCTTCAGCACTTTTCATATGAGAAAGAAAGTATATTTCTGACAGAATAGCTAACCACTGGAACAAATTGCTAGTGGATTCTGTTTCCTTATTAAATAAAGGCTGCCAAAAGATGTGCTTTATTCATGGAAGTTACTGGTCCCTACAATAATAACTAGAAAACACCATTTGACTAAATCATCATAGAATTGTAGAATGTTTTGAGTTGAAAGGGACCTTAAAGCTTCCACTCCACCCCCACTTCCTACCATCATGAGGGACACCTTCTGCTAGACCAGGTCTCTCAAAGCCCTGTCCAGCCTGCCCTTAGACACTTCCAGGGATGGGGCAGCCACAGTTTCTCTGGGCAATGTCTCACTACCTTCTTCTATTCTTGTCTTTCATACTCTTAAAATAAACAAATGTATGAGATGGGGATTTGAACAGAGGAAAAAAAGATTCCTGTTTCTCTTTTATAGCCTTAATTCTGTATATGTATTCTATATATAAATGTATGATAATACCAATACAATTTGTTATGCATTTTCTGAAGGGATATAATGTTTTTGCAAGAAATGTGTTATAGAATAGTGTAAGTTTCAACAAACATGAAAAGGGAGAGAATAGGAAATGCATGGAATTGGAGTAAAGATAAAAATAATGAACTCACTGATAATGGGTAGACAATTGCCACTAAATATATTTATAAAAATTAGATGATACTTTATTATTTAATTAAAGCCAAGCTTAGTGTTTTTTCACTGAAATTTGTCATAAATATTTCACTGGTATATGCCAGTGTTTAAATATTTATGGAAGGAGGAGAGCTCTAGCACAATATATTGGGATTGTACTTAAAGGACTGAGACAGGGTACTGGAGATCCAGGTTTAAATATCTGCTCAAAATAAGAGAGTTAAATAATCTTGTAATTCTTAGAAAGTTCTTGATTTTCTTCATTTCAAAACCAGGAAAGAATCTGGAAGCTCAGTAAATGAAAACTGGTTTTGGCCTTTACCTGTGATAAATTTTTCATGATAAAATCCAAATATTTTATTTCACAGGCCTATAGAGTTTTATTTCATTGACTTAAACATTGTGTAGATACTGTTTTTCTTTACTATAGTGGTATCAAATAGATAAAAAAAGAAAAAGCTCATTGAAAAGTTGTAGGCATGAGTTACTCTGCAACATCTTGAAAGATACTTAAAACAGAAGTAGCCATGATTTCAAGCAAATCCTGTAACCCAAGTCTTTAAGAATCAATCATAATTCAGTGCTAATATGGATATGTTTATGCCAATAAATATGAGAATAGATTTTTAGGCACTTTGGGAACTTGAATAAATAAATAAATAAATAAAGATGATGATGATCATGATAGTAACATAAAAAGAGGCATCTTCAGTCCCTTAGTACTGTGCTGCCTGGGCACCCTCAGAGGCTGTGTTATGACAGCCTATATTTTGTATAGAAATGCAGAAAATATCATTTAAATATTAGCTATGCTCCTGCATAACTTTGTGTCTGAAGGTCCAGACTCAGGAATGTATCAAGACTTTAAATGTTGAATGAGGCTATAGTCAAATTTGTTGTTTTTCCCATAACTTCCATCTCTAAGTGGAAACATTATCATACATCTACGTCACAGAGATAGTGAGGAGATACACTGATGTATACTTCCAATGGATTACTCTTATAGAGCAGTAGACCAAAATGAAGAGTGCATTTTTGAATACACGTAATGCCATAATAATGGTATCTGTTTTCTTGTGTATTTTTACATGTGTAGTAGGTGTCTTTATAGTTTCAGAAATGGAGATTTGTTTTCTTACTAGGCTCTTAAGGGGAGCATTGTCCAATGTTTTGAAAGACCAACCACATTCACATGGTTTTACTATGTGGGGTATTCTTGAGGCGAGGAGAAAAGGGTAAATGTCTAAATAGTTAAACTGACTAGATACAAAGAGACAGTTTTTCAGGATTCAGATCCCATTTAGGCCTCTAAATAAGTAGCCAGATTCTTAAAAATTTTGGCATCTGGCAGGTCCTGCTAAGACCAGTTTGCTGAGAACAATGGCAACTGCTGCATGCCGAGCCCTTTTCAGAACCTGGCCTTTGTGCCTGACCAGTTTCAGTTCTCCTCCTACATGGTCAATTAATGAGTTCATTTCCCCTCATATTTGTGTAGGCCTTTGACACTTCAATGAGGGAGAAAAGAAACATTTCCTAAGAGGAATTACAGTAATCACTGGCAAAGGCTTAGGAACAGCAGTACTACTTGACCCAACTTTGAGCATACTATTCATGCCACTAAAAATATTTGTTGAGGTCTGGTAGTCTTTTCAATACCCTTCTGCTGGTTTCCAGCCTCCAATCTGAATGAGCATCCCCTGTCGCCTGCTGAGTTACTGGTTGTATATGAAATCGATGTGCATAATACTTGCCACTGTTCATAACAGAGACATTGCTTATATAGTGTGGACCTATGCACCACCTTCTGAAAAAAACAAAGCTCCTCTGAGTTCTCCACTTAAGCTTTGTAAAGGAGGAGCCTAGCCACCATCAGTGGATTCCTGTTACAATAGGATTAGACAAAAAGCTACTACAAAAGATTCAGAATATAATGATACTCCTGATGCTTTCACTTTTGATGTCTTAAAAGCTGTCTTTGCATTATATGCTGCTGGCTCTATTGCAGACTCCAAGACATTAGGGTAAGTGAACATGCAGAAAAAAGGAAAATCAATCTCCAGCCTCAGATAATGGAACTACTGGTGCAGATGGTCACTAAACATCAGCAGTTTATAGGCTTCACTCTAGGGCTTGAGTTGCCAAGATGATTCCCAGTGGAAAAGAGAGAGAAAACTTATGAAAAAATAAGGAATGTCTTTCTCCTTAATGGGGTATATATGCACTTCATTGCATTGACTTTTAGTATTTGACTGCAGCCTAGTCTGCATTCACAGCTTGGTGCAAATTTGGGGAGGGCTCAGTTTGCTGTGTTTTAGTTCCATGTTCAGTCTCTGACTCTTTTAGGTCTTGGATATCACAGTTCAGACTGGAAAGTGTCAAATGCACAACCAATGTCCATGGCAATGTATTGCAATGTTGTGCGAGTTACACAGGAGAGCGCCATTGTGTGCAGTTTTTCACATAATTAGCCAGGAAATAGACCTTGTTGGGCACATAAAACCTTTGACAACAAAGTTTTTATACTTGCAGCTGATCCTTTCCAGGGGTCTCATTGAGGTTTCATCATCACAATAATAATAAATGCCAGTATTCTTATGCATAGGAAAAAGATCAGAACTTAATGAGCACAACTCCATATGTTTTAAACAAATAAACTGAATATTTAGGAAACAAATACAAATTTGAAAACATTTTTTCACTTCCCCACTTAATTAAACTATCAATTCAAGTTCTCATGAATAAAATTCAATATCCAAATTCTTTCGGTCATCCAGTGACTTTTCTTTACTCAGAAATGTGTATGTATTAATGAAACTAAGGTCTGTAACCTGATGTTTAGAACAGCATTTTCAAAAACACTCAGTTATTTCCATAAAAGCAGAGTTGGTTCTTCAGTGAACATCTTTGAAAAACACAGCTTATATGAACTTTCTGAAAGTAATGAAATCTCAAGCTAGACAGCTTGTGTGCCCAAAATTTAGGGAAAGGAAAAAGAAGAGATAAGAAAATAAGTAACATTGAAAGAAAGAATGGGAAGACATATTCAAAGGACACCTTTCTGCAGACTTTTTAGTTTCTATACTTTTTTAACTTTTAAAGAGTTTACACACTTTTTTCATTTTTTATAACCATTACTAGATGCATTTTTATATACTGTGGATATGAAGCAAACTAATGGACAATATAAGAATCGCTGGATTAAATGAACTACTAGGTACATTTTGTGGATAAGATCAATTGAATTTCTGCATTTTTTTATTATCTTTTATTAATGAATACATTCTGCATGGTTTTGTTTTACTTGCTCTTCTAATGATATGTTAAAATAAACAAAGAATTTGTTTACTTGCTTTTCATTACTTTTATTTGGAGTTTATTGATGCACAACTCTTGCCAGGGTCCAGTTTCTGTGTGGCATTTTTTAAGGCTTTTCTGTTTCTTTCTCTACTGTCGTTAACAGTTTCTCTGGGAGCATTGTTTCACACAGATTAATACGAACCTCTGCTCATGTACAGCGATAAGGAAGAAATCTCATAAGATGTCAGTATGGTTTTTTACATAGTCGATGTAGAAAGACAGTGTACTCTAGGGTGCAGTTCAAAAGCTAGGCTCTCTTCCTCTTCTTCTCTGTCTCCAAATGTTACTGCAAAATCAAGGATGTCTAAGTAAAATCAATAGTAATGGTCAAGAACTTGAAAAAAAAATAATTCTTACAAAGAGTAATAGAAAGGGTAGGTACTTTGAATAAACACAAATTAGGAACACCATGATGAAATGATGTGATTTGAAAACCAGAATGGTCTGAGAAAAAAAAAAAATGAAAAGTCCAGGGAAGATGAATGAGAACTTCTCTTTGTTTTCCTGGAATAAGAACAAGGAGGTATAAGAGATGGGAAATTCAAAATAGAAGAAGTAAAATGTTTTCCCACGCACCTTTTTCATTAAACAGTGGAATTTAGGAAGCAGAAGAGCTCTTGGCCAGGTTAAAAAATGGATGTGCATTTATAAGACTGTTGGGACCTTAATTAAGAAAGATAAATACTCCAAAGGGTTTTTAAACATTCAGGTCTTAAACATGTTAGAAATCAAAATGAGATGTTTCTGGAGCTGTTTATTCCACGTACACTTGTTACAGAGTTTTGTTAGGTCTTACAAAGCAACAGTTTTAGTCCTGATGGAGAAAGGTGCACTGCCATAACCAGCTGGGGCTGGCACTGTGCCTGTACTCCATTGCTAAATAAATACATACAATTCTATGTACTCCTATTTGCTGAGGTGTGAGCATTGGGTCCATCATAACACAATACTGTTGGTGTGTAGAATTCCTCCAGTTTCTCCTGTTGCAGGGTTTCTCACATGCTGCTCCTTCATCTAAAAATTTGAGGAAGGAGAGGAAACATCTGGAGCAAAGGCAGAAGGTGAAGAGGTTAACAACCTGTGGAAAACACTGTACTTACCTCCAGTTCAGTAGCCTCAAGAACTCCTCTAATTCTGCATTTCTTTCCACAGAAAAACTCCTGCATGTGTTCACAAAACTACCAGTGTTTGCCTCCTTCACTTTCTTGTAGCAATCTGGATGTTAAGGGGTTTTGTGTACATAGGACCAAAGTGGCTACAAGGATCATGTGCTGCTTAGTGAGCAGCACAGGAATTCTGTTCTCAGTTCAATGTAGGAGCTCAGCGGTCCCTGTGGGTGATAAACTGGCAGAAACCCTCTATTTAACTGTAGCCCCTGAAACAGGCAGTGAGCTTTCTTAAATACTCCAGTTTGTAACACTAATTAATAACATATTACTAATTATACTATAATACCAATTTATAATACTTCTTCTCTTGGTGACTTTTGCGCAGGATCTCTACTGGTATTTGATTCCAGTAGTGAGAATAAACTCTCCTTGTGCTAAATTACTTTTGTGGTAGCAAGATATGTTTTTTTTAGGGAAACTATGCAGCCACTTTGGTTTCAAGCTGCTGCTTTCTCTCTATTTGGAGGAAATTTTATATTGTGCTTTTCCCACATTCTTTAATTTCTTTGGAAAAGGTGAAAATCATAGTGCAGCATTATTTAAAATAGTGGTGAGCTCTTTTTGCCTTTTAGACAAGCTACAGTATATTATAGACTCATTTTCCCTCAGGTTTTGTTCCAGAATTTCCCTCCTTTTAGAACATTAACTTTGGCAGCCCTGTGTTTTGCTAAGGCAGACAGGCTGCCCTGGATTTATATTCCCTTCTGAAATCAATAAAATAGTAATGAAGCAACAGAAGACACAGTTGGGCTCTTACATCACAGATTCAGACCCCATGCTGGGTTAATGTACTAAAAGATTTTGCAGCAGCCAGATTTTCATCTAATGAATTTCCTCTTTCTTTTCCCCCTTTTTTCCTGAACACTCCACATTTCAGTTTGCTGCCCCTGCCCTCTTCTGCTTGCTCCCTTTCATGTGACAGCAAGTTGAACTCTACCAGCTGTTGCAAACAAGGAGCTGTGTGAAAGATTGTCAAGCTAGGAGGGGCAATGATGACTGGCTCTCCTGGCACAAGGAGTCCAAGGAGCAGACGGGGAGATGAGGTCACTTGCGTACATCTCTGCCTGGAAGTCACTGCCTGTCAGCTTGCAGACATACATGGTACAAATGGAACACGCCCCGCAGTGCCAGCAGGGATTCTGCTTAGAGAAAAGGCCCCACCAATGTTTTTGCACCTCAGAAGATGTCCTGGGAGAAGTAACAAGAAGGGGTGGGGGATTATGATGCATTACAGAGGGCAATGCAAGCAAAGGCAGGACAATCTGGGTGATCAATAATCAGCATGGTGTGAGAGTAATCAGTGCCAGAGAAGTTTGAGCTGCTAAAAAAAAACAGATTACAGTTCAAACTCTGATGTTTGAAAGTGTGACTTCAGGGCATTTAGTTGCAAAGAGCAAAGGGGCAGCAAGAGAAGAGGTTAAGGTTATGTCATAGGCTGGTTCTGAAAGCTTATTACTACAATACAAGAGTAGCTACACCAAAGGGTGAATAGTGTTTGACTTTTTCTTGCTTAAAATTGCTTCAAACTTTGTGAAAATATAGCTTCTCAGGTTGAAAGACTCTAAACAAGGGTTGTGTCTCAGGTGAATTTCATTTCGTTAGACATATTGGGGGTAAAAATCAGTCAAAGAATTTATGATCTTACATGACAATGAAATTTTCTATTTTGAAAAAAGTGACATTTCCTCCTCTGGAAAGGGAGAAGAAAATAAAAATTCCTGTTTCCAGAAATACTCAGAAAGCTTCTGGTGTGTGATCTGCTACATGACTATATTCTTGCTAAAACTATTACCTTTTTTTCACATTTTCTCCCTACTTGCTGATAATCTCTGAATCCTGGTTGTAAGGCTTGTGTGCAAGCAAAGTGCAATCCTGTCTCACATGTGCAGTGACACTGATACATCAGGGTGCACTTGAATACATAGTCCACACACCAGCTATCTTGTCTACACTTGCACAGCAAGTCCAACACAATTTGGGTGTGTGTTGGAGGAGGTTCCTTTTTGCTGAGGAAATGGCAGCTGGAGAGGCAAGGTCCACTTCTGAATATTAAAAGTTGGCAGGTATGAAAGATTTGCTGGAGCACTGGAAAAGGTTGCTGGCTTTCAATGCCAAATTGTGTAAGCAGAATATGGGTGATCGAAATGTGTTTGGCAGTGCGTATCTCTGCCTCTTCTGCTATGTCTGTCTGCACTGCTTCGCCTGACTGGGAGAGTCCGACCACACTGCTATGGCACCACCTGCACGAGCTTTTGGCATTCAAGCTGATCCTTGGAAACATAAAATATCCTACTCTCATAACAGGTCTACCTTAGATATTCCCAGCACTTGAGAAATACATTGGTAAGCTGACTGTTGACCTTAAACAGGCTCTGAAAGCACAGGACTGGTTCACATAATGAGTATGTGCTGTCTTGACTGTCTGTGAATAACCTTTCATATGGATCTATTTCTACCGTCATGGTGAGAATATTTTCATTAAGATTAATCATTGTCACACATGTTCCCTTGTGTAATCAACAATGGTGCTTAATGAAGCTTTAAATTCCTTTGTGACATCTATTTTTGCCTATCTTATATCACACGTTTTTGCATGCAGCCCAGCAATCTGTCCTGGATTGTTAGTGAGGATGGGGAAATCTCACTGCTGAATCTTGAGTTTTTTCATATGGTATAGGATCAGAGAGAACTGGAGAGAGTGGAGAGCTAAGGGATAAACCACCTTCTAAATATACTCCTTTCTTTCCATTTACAACAAAGGGAGTAATTCTGGCAACTAACTGTTCCAAAAATGACACAAATAACAAACAGAGAGAGAGTCAGGAGAACAAAATTAGGCTGATAAACTCGCTAGGTAGGTACCTGGATTCACCATTTTCTTGTTATCTATTTACTCACCAGACTATGCCAAATTGATTCACCATCAGAGGCAGATGTCTAACAAGAGGAAAAATAATCTTTTCTCTAGGAAGTACAGTGATTGCCTGAGAGTGCAAGATCTGGATTTGGCATCTTCTCTGCCCCTCCTACTGAAGCTGTACAAGTGGCCAGGAAAGCATTGGGGGAGCACTAGGTGAAAGCACATCTGACTGTAACACACAAAAAAGACTTTGTAAGGTGTTGTTCCTTATGCTGTTTATACATTTTAATCTGTGATATCAAAATAAAAACTGCATAAGGAGTTTCTTGAGCAAGACAAGAATCCAGCTTATTTTCCTAGATTAAGCTAGAGGAACCATAATAGTTTCTTGGGCTCACAGTTAAATATTCACCAGTATGGAAATCAAAAAAAGGGTCTAGGAAGCTACTCCTTCTAATGGCATTTAACTACATACTATTTAATTCATGTCTCCCTGTGTAAGTACACTGCACTGGAACTCAAAGACAAGTTTTAAAAGTAGGCAAGGTAAATGACAGTTGGATAAAAGGTAAATGTTGCCTATGAATAAATAAGATGGGAAGTTGTACTATAAGATTACAGACCTTGTCTCTGAATTCTACTTGTGGCACAGCCTACTGGTAACAAGCGAAATCCATTGTGTTACAAGAAGTGTCTACACGTATCCCTGTCCTATCATAAACATCAGACAGCTACAGGAAAGCAAATCTGGATTTGACAACACTGACATCTTATAAAGGGACGGCAAATGCTTGCTGTGGTAAATAGATGCCTTTTACATTAAACTACAAAATATTTAAGTTATTCTGACAGTTTTAAATGGAACATAGTAATTAGAATGTTTAAAACTGTTTTTCTTTTATTCCTTCTGAGAAGAGAGTATATGAAGAGGATATTGCAGTCTTTACTCAGGCTGAACATTCATTAAACTTTAGATAATTTTGCCGTAATAAGGACTAGGAAAAGAAGATAAAAATAAATCTGATGCAACTGAGTTTTCCACACATGCTTAGAAAAAAAGTAATAAATACAGTGTATACAATGTGTTTAATATAAGGATATTGCTCACATGTTCAAAGTTATGCACATTCTCAAGTCTGTGTGAAAGTAAGGATGTAAGGTTGAGACAAAAACCTCTGTCTACTTTTGTACATCTTGCAATTATGTCATGCTTGGTATTACTGATCATGCAAGTTTTCCATGTGCAAACCATACAATTAAAAAAAATCTGTGTCCTTTGGTTCTTTTCAGAAATGTGTCCTACAACACAATGCCCTGGGTTTTTTTAGATAATAATAATAGTGTGCATATGCAGATCTTTTTGCTCCAACTTAGAATTCATTAAATTGCCTTTTCATGTTTGCATGCACATGTATATTTGCTCTTTAAAGCCTCATTTACTTTTTTGCTTTTCATATAAGTGAAAAATAATTTTGTAACTAAAATTGCTTTTTTTTGGGTACAGTTTGATTCAATCAGCTTTTAACTTTACTGACATTTACCGGATGGTCATAAAAAGAAAGCAAAGTGAAAATGACAAAAAGCCCCATGTTTTGCAGAAGTTCACATTCAGTGCATCCAATCTGCAGTCCCTGGAGACAAAAAGAGCAGGTCTGTAATGCAGCTGCCAGTTTAGTGATCAAACCCAACAGATTGCAGTCTGGCCAGATCTGGTGTCCAGATAAAAATGGTATTCATGCTAACCATCTGCCTGCAGGTCAGTAGGGACAAAAATTAAAAACAATTACCTCTAAAGAATGAATAGACAATGACAATCCTCTGTGAGGTACGGTATCATCTCTGCGTGAACACATACACATGCACACATACACACATGCTTATTGGTGAAGAGTTGTTGGGTTATTTTTCTTATAATGCTGTCAGCTATAGTTTTCATTTATGTTTTACTATAATTACCTCATTCTCTGTCTTTATGTCATTGCAGTTTTAAAATACATAGATATTTTTTCCCGCAGTTAAGTTGTGTTAATGATGATGATAATAATTACTACCTTGTTTATGTCCAGGGCAATACTCAAAAGCAAGTTTCTTACTCCTAAAATCCAATTAAGCCTCAATAAGCAGAATTCCAGACTCAAATCTCCAAAATGCAATTTGGACAGTCTACTTTCAGGAGAGCTAGGAACCTTGAAAGAACTAAGCTGATCTCTGACTACCATAGCTGGAGCTACACAGAGGGAGAAAAGGAAAGGGCCTGGAGTGGGGCGCGAAGCTGCCTGGGACTATAGGATTGAACTTTCACATCCACAGATCCAAATCCACCATTTAGAGCTGCAGCTGGCATCTGTGTGTCATGGAAAGGAAAGGATTATATGTGATGAAAAATACAATAAATCACTGAGATTCATGAGCATCTCTTTTTAATAGCCCCTGGAATGGCACTGTTGTTGTAATAGGGAGACTGGATAATCAGTAGTCTAATTTCAAGAGATTGCACTTTTTTGTTTGGTTGTTTGTATAGCCATAGGACAAGATTTTTTTTCTATATTGATAAATACTTTCTCCAAACAAAATTATTATACTGTCTTCTATATTGAGCATTCATTACTAGCTCATCATTTTGTCCAGCTATTCTGGAACAAAACATGCTCTGAAGATGCACTCTAATTTAACCACTGTCTGCTGGAAGTGTTTTCTTTGTACACCTGCATATAAACAAATCTGAGTACCCACACAATTCATTTAGCTGTAAAGAAGGCTAATAAAAAGTGCTTAAGAAGACTTTACTTACATCTTAATAGTATGGGTCTGCTTCCCCATTGTGTTATGCAGGACTTAATCATTTAGGTCACTGCATAAAGGGTGCAAAATACTGCTGTTTGTACTCGCTGTTCATGTGTGCAAATCTCAATGCAGAGTTCAAGAGGGTAAAGACTGAAAAGCAGGAAGTGTTGTCAGGTAGCCAGAAAATTAGTAAAGTGAAAAAAAAAAGAATCCAAACAAGCCAAACAACAAAACAGAAAGAACCTAAAAGTGAGGAAGAACACTAAAGAAAACAAAAAGTCAAAACACGTTGTTTAGCTCTGCAACAAGTTGTTTAGCTCTGCAACATGTTGTTTAGCTCTGCAATTGGATTATCACACACGAGGCTGAGACTGAAGCAAGTTAAAGGGCATCTGTCCGTAAAAGTAGCTCACAAGACCTATTATAGTCTTCATCTAGATATAAATTATCACTTTTCTATATATAACTATATTACATAATGGTAAAAGAGAAGTTACACAATTGTAGAACTCAGGAATGACAGAAAATATATAAGGAATATGTATGAAGAAATGCATATTTCAGCTTTGATAGAAGAAACTTAAATTGCCTGACTTCCAAGAAACTGCAGTTTCTTGGAATCAGAGTGAACTTGGCTTCACTATTCAAATTTGCACTAGGAAAAAATTCAGCAAGAACTTCTCAGCTCAAGCAGGTTGCAGGTTGCTGTAAATTAGATCTTCACCACAAAAAGGTGGACTTGTTTCCTTTAGCATAGAATCATAGAATTACAGAATACTTAGGGTTGCAAAAGACCTTAAGGATCATCTAGCTCCAACCTGCACAGTGCCTGTGCATTCTAGAAATGCTGGCATTATTTATCAGTTTTCCAGAGAAGAAACAGAAGCATATGTTAGGTAAGAGGATTCAAACTTCTAAACTTTGAATACGATCTTCAGAGCTAAAATCCCAGTAAAAGTAATGTTTACTTGTTTGTGCTTTTTTGTATGACTGCTGAGATTCAAGATTTTGCTTTCTCCCACAAATGTTTGCCAGATCAATTTCTCAAGCATCAAAAAAAAACTGGGGAGTTTTAAGAAGTCCAGAATTGGGATAATATTTCCATATCTATGCTGTGAAAGAGTATGTATAAACCCTGGAGAAATTAAGTAAGTTAAATAAAAACATAGCCAACAAAATTTGACTCAGAACCATGATATTCATTTTGATAAAATCTTCAGCATTTTTTCTTCTGCCTTTCCTAGAAATATGGCACAGATTAACTTTCCCATCACATGTACTGAACATGTAAGAACTACAGGAATAAATAAAGGTATCTTGCTAACTTAACTAAATTATTTAAAGCTCTGCAAATAAGTTAGAGTTCAATCTCTTTTCTTTATTTGCTTGCTATTTATAATGATTTATCCTAAATCATTGCTCTCTTTATGGCTGCTTGTAAGATTTTTTTCCTACTCTGGAGGAAGGACACAATTATGTCTCCTTTAAGAGTGCTAGGGTGTACATAGACTATTAAAGCTTGGTCTAATTAGCACAATCTTGAACAAACTTTTGGAGAGTAAGAGGTAGTAGGAATAAAGCCAGTGACAGCTTGCAAAGAGCCAGAAGTTTGAGAGGAGATTAAGATACTGCTGAGAACAAAGCAGACAGCCAGGCATGCATGCAGTAGGTCATGGCAAGGAGGAGATTGTTAGAGGTCCTCTCTGTAGAGTTTGCTCTATCTCAGAAAAGCACTAAATGTCAATAGACTGAGAACACAGTTGCAGGAAACAGCTCATCCTGCCTTACTCTGTATCAATCAATTTCTTAATTTAGCAAATATCTTCTTCTAGCTTTTGTTAAAATGAAACTAGCTTTAAAATTTGTTAGCTCTGCCCCATTTTGTTGAAAGAGTAAAAGGCTTTGTGGTTCCATCTTAAAAATACTGACACCACATCTATATATGCTCTTCTTATCGTATTAGTGCTCTTAACCCATTCTTATCAAAGCTATCTGCAAAGATGATCTATGCAGCAGAACAGCTTCTCTTCTTCTTTTGTAGTTATTCCTCATGCAAATGTGACAATTTTTAAAATGCCACATTACTGTGTCTCTGTAATTTCACATCCCTTCAGCTGCTAAGTAACCAGGTTCTGATCCTTTCGTAGACTGCATATTTTCCAGGAAATGAAGACCATTTGACTGAGACAGCAGCTGTCTCAGAGCTTCTAAAGCGTATTTCCCTGCCGTGTAGTTAACATCCTTGCAAGTAGTGGCTATGACCATCTTGTCACATGGTGTACATCAGCCACAGCATTCTTCTCTGCAAGGTAATTACTCTGAACCTAACACCAACATGTATGTGATGTAGTGGTGACCCCAGCACATGGAATTTTTAGGCAATATTTCCTTTTGGGGACTCACTGTTGCCAAATTTCTTTCCAATGTGCCATGCTTGGCACAAACAAGAAGCTGAAGACATTTTATATGCACTGTTATGCATACTGCCCATCTACACCTATTGTTGCTCATCATCAATGCCCAAGGCAAAAGTTTTGGCCAGCTTCTGCCTGGGCATCATGCCATCCTGACAGATGGGTATGAGTGTAGACAATCATGAAAGTATGTTTGCTCGTCAGATAAGAGTGGTTGGGGCATTTTTCCCAGCTGACACTCTCAAAACAGCTGTCTTCCTTGAGCATGCTTGTTTCTGTTTAAAAGGTCTGTGATATTAGTAATTCTTCTCTGAACTATGCAAGCTATCAATAAATAAAAGAGTCATTTTACAATTAGCTATGGTTACTATGTTTGAGGCTGCTTTTAAAGAATGGCTTCAGATGAGCATTTATATTTTACTTCCAGCATTAAGAAGTAAGGACAAATGTCCATGACTCATCTGAGTTCCAACTAAACGGAACTCACAAATGCGTTCTCAGTCTTTAATGCAACACTGTGCAACAAGCTGCCCTCTTTATTGATTACCCCTGATACTGTGATACCTTTGCTCCCTTCTCAACTCTGTTGTTGGCATACTCCCTAACTTCAAACAAGGTGTTTGGTTTCTGTTACCTAAAGAAGAGGAAATATGAAAGATTTACCTTTATTTTCCAATAAAATATCTTTCTTGATAAAGCCCTTTATAGTCTATGGATGCACTTAAAAACCTTTCTTTCATCGTAAACATAACTCACCAAATTTTGAGTTTCATAATCTTCACATGTAGCCATTTATATATTTATCTTCCTGGGAAAGATTTTATCCAGCAGCAGGAGGGAATGAACAACTCAATACTGACTCATCTACCAAGGCAGCAATAGTGGTTGTGCTGTTTCACAATGATCTATGTGCTCAAGATTTTTACTGTATAGGATACAGTGATTTATAAACATCATGTGTTTATACAGCAGCAAGCACAATGGCTCCTAATGAAATTATCTACTAGCCATTTTGCAACTCTTTTAACACAGGCAGTCAAAATTGTTCCATTTGTGAACTGGTGATATTTTACTAAAGTAAATGGATTTTCATGGGATTAAAAGAACAGTGAATGTATCCTAACATGCCTCAGACTATTGCTACCATGGCATAGGTTAAGCATTCTGAAGTCTGTGTAATCCCAAATTGGTTTTGAAGGACACCCCAAAAAAGATCTGAGACATTCAACTTTAAGGTTCCAATCTTGGCAAGTACATTTCACTGGAGAAAGTCCTGTATCACAATATACATATATACAAAAAAGAATTCACTGGATATTGTGGTTTTCAAAAGCCTTTGAGGGCAGAATGCTGGGTATTTTTTCTCCAGTGTTTAGCAGAAACCCTAGTGCAACAAGAAGTGGAATACATAAGGCCACTTGGCTGTCTTCTTGGGATGTCAGCATTAAGTTTCCTAAGGAAACATGCTACTATATCTTTCACACATCCACATTTGGACCAAAATCACCTTCTCAAAAAGCTTGAATATTTACAGTGAGAACTCCCGGGAATCAAAACATTAATTCACATGGCTATTTTGCCACAGGTTTAATGAGGAATATCTTGAAAATCTGCCAGGTCTGAGCCCGGCTCTGCATCATTTATATACTACACTTACCGAGTAATTACAGGGATAAGCATGCTCCATTTGGTCCTTGCCATTCCGCTAACATATGCAGTTACTGGCTTCACCTCTGAAACCTAGGCATTCATCCTAACCCTCCTACACGCAACAGTGTTCACAAGGCTGTTCTAATCCCCCTGGGCTGCCACACTCCCAGCAGTGTTCTTGCCAGAGGAAGATGCTGACCCACTTCTATTGTAAGAACCTCATGATTTCCTTGAGAGCCTTGGAATGGAAGAAAGACTGAGAAATGAGAGTTCTGGTGGGTCTGGAAAGGCTACTGGGCAGGAATGGGACAACGGGGCATTACTGCCTCCCTGGTGAAAGAGGCACAAACATGCTTCATTCATTTCATAAATGGAAAAAAAAAAATTAGTCCCAGGAAGTGTAAATTAATCCTGTGCATTTTTGTGTTTTGTTAGTCAGTAAAATTTAAAACTTTTCAGCAGGACTGATATGATATTTTGTCACTGCACCACAAGCATACCTTGACAAAAAGATGAAAGGCCAGCAATTACAGGTCTTCCTTGTCTTTCAGTGATACGTGTCTGATCCTGGACAAATATGGAAAGGGGAGATTTTTCTAGAAATCTCATTCCTGAATTATCTGAAGACATTTTAGCAAAACCATGAAACATCCAGGCAGAAAGGTAGAGGAAATTTTTTTATTTTACAAAGAAAAATTTTATTCTCTAATCCTTCTCTCATCCCCCATTCACAACTATGCTTAAAAGGGGAACCTTCTCCCAGTTTCATGAGGAAACTAGCTTCAGGACCACCCAGAGTGCTCCATTCCCTTCCCCTTGTCTAAATCACACAAAGAAAAATAAACAAATGAACACAACATTTGCCTTCTCATCCCTTCTTTTCACTAAAGGGTCAGGAGGGTCAGGGATCCTTCTTTTGCCATCTCTGGACACCCTCACCCTCTTCAACAACCAATCCAGATGGATCATTGCCTTTGAAATCTTAAATCCTTTAATCAGTTTCTCCAACTTTCTCTGTTGGCTCCTTTATGTCACATTCCTGGGCTAATTCAGGTACCTTCATACAATGTAGGATTTGGATGACAGAAAACACATGGGGAAGTGTACAAGTCCAGATATCTGTGCAAGTGGTGGGTTGATTATCCTTAGCTTCATTAAGGTTGCTCAGCAACATGAGCTTGTATTAATCATGTCAGAGCAGCCACATCCTGACAAGCTATCTGCACTGCCAGGATACAGACCCTTCCTGCACACTGCTGAGAAAACGTTCTCAGGAATTGTCCTTCTGCACTCAGTGAGGTAATGGATGAATGAAAATTTAGATATGTCAAAAATTTCATGAAGAATTATTCCCCCTGTAGTAATGAGTCGAATAGGAAGGGATCATGAGATCTTGTACAAAACAATTTTTTCAGTTTTGTACTTACACAGACAGCAAGAGAAAGACAAAAGCAGCAACTGAAATATGAAATAATGTGGCTAAATGATCTAGGTAATTAAACAAGAGGTAAAGAATTCTGCAATAGAAAGATCATTGGCTGTACAGTTCACAGCTTTGGTATGCCTGGAAATATGGAGATAATATATTCTTGAGCAATTCGTCACTAAGTCGGCAGTCATCACCAGCTGGATTTTTTCCATTTGACAATTTTATGCTGTTAATCAGAGCTCATCAGATACTGCAGTAATAGCATTCAGGAACTTTGTTTTAAATCCCAAACACCTTCCTCGTGTCTTTCTATTTGTTATTATTTTTTTATGTTGCACTCACCAAATGTTCTTTTTTTATCTCAGCTATATAATGATTTCAAATCACCAACCATACAGCAGAGCAGCACCTAAAGTATCATTACAGAACAAGGCTGAACTCCTCCAAGAACTGCCCTTATGATGTCAAGCTAAATGGGAAATTCTGCAGACTTTCAGATACTTAGTATAGACATTATCAAGCTACATCTGGGGCTTTTAATTTGGCTCTTAATTAATTCAGAGTTACTGAAGAATTATTTGGCCAAGTGTTACTGGATTCATATTTTAGTAATGGCATTTCTGGAAGCGGTTTCCCTTTAATGATATGTAGGTGAATTGAAGGGGAATGATGTCAGCCTTTAAAAATTATGTGGGAGTTTCTCAGACACCTTGCAGATGATTTTAGGACTCCATACCTAAAAGTTCATGCAGATAGTGCTGTACCAAAGCCCCCTTAAGTTCAAATAGGATTCTGGAAAATCTATATGGTTTATTCCATTACTACAAAGGCAGAGAACTTTGTGTTGAAACACTCTAGAGGAGATATGTACGTATGTCTGTATACACATCTGCTTTTATTGTCTACCACCACTTTGTTCTGTACAAAACGAGCTCTAATTACAAACTGAAGGATTGTGCCTCAAGCACCGTATAACTGACTGAGTGATTGCTACTGCACCAAAGGTGGGAAACTGTCAGGAATGGCTTTCTTTTTTTTTGTTTTTAAATCTGTCGCATCCTACAGTAGGAAAAAAACAGCATGGAATTGCAAGGAGATTTACTTATAATAAACAAGTAAGTAAACAAACCCAGACTTCAAAAGACAGTTTTGAAACCTTTGGAAAGATTTGTCTCCTATAGTCTGCACAAAGAAATTCCTATTAGTTTGTTCATACTTGAACATGTGAGTATGAAAGAAGACCTAAGTCAGAGATTCAATTGAGTCAAGAAGGGTTTTTTTTGTTTGCTTATACAATTTTGCTGAGACTTCAAATACTTTCAAGTAAAGAACACTTCATGTCATTGAATACTACGCATTCTCCCATACACATTTCTTTATGAAGTCACACATAGTGAAAGAAAGCACTTACTGGGAAGGAAAACTACTTTGGGCCCACTGATCTGCAGGACAAACTCCAGATCTCTGAATCTCCATTAGATTTGATAAGAAACCAAGACACCTCAGCTCTGTGTCATTGTCTTTCGCACCCTTCCATGCCCCCAGCTGTAAAACTAGAACAGTTCAATTTAACTTGGCAGTCCTTATTTACAGTCTAGACTGTAATTTTGAGTGGTCAGGGAGTGCCTCATCCAATACATAGTATGGACTTCCACTCTCAGCTGAATTTTGTTTATGCAGCAAATAAATTAAATACCATTATTTCTAAAATAATTTGTGCTGGCCAATAATATTTAGCAGTTGAACATCTGAAATAACAAACCAAAGAAATGTAACTTCTGATCAGAGCAGATCATCTGTCTGTCAACTATGGGAGCTCCTTACTTTCATCTGAAGAAGGCATCAGTGGCTAAGTGGCTAATATCAGAGTTAGGATACTCAAGTAGATGTATCACCTGTCTTGTTATATGATGAGAATTTTAAGTTGGAAAGATATTTTCCTATTGACTTAAATAATGTAGAAACTGTCTAGCAGTGTAAGTAAATAAATTCATGATGTTCCTACTACCCAATGCTTAGTGACTGGGTCTGACACAGGGGTAAGTCTTTAGCCAAGATCACCTTGTCCTTTTCATGTTCACGGGAAACATGGATCTGCTAGGGGCATAGCATTTTCCCCTCCACACCCCACATGACACAGATGCTGCTCTCTACTTGCTGCACACACCGTGGTTTAACAAAAGGGAAAAGAGAGAAGGAAAACAATTTAGGGAAACTATGGAAAAGCTTTCATTAAAAAAAGAACCTTTGACGCAATAACTCTGGACATGTGATGTAAAACATAGCTAGAGAAAATTCACAGGGCAGTGTCTCATTTTTATTTTCTCTTGTGTGGTCTATAAGAGTCAGCTTAGTACTAAGAATAGGAAAAATCTGCAGGATAGGAGGAATGACAGCAGAAACAAAAACCCCACAAATATTTGCCTTGCAGAAGGATAGATAATGGAGTGCCAAACCTGAGAGAAATAGCTATGCCAATCAGACCACAGGGTTTGGAGGCTAAGAGAAGTTATAAAGCGGAAACAGTTTGATTGATGGTTGGATAGCTGAAAACACCTTGTGGTGTTAGAAACTATATAGGAAGCGTTTTATCTGTTCCAGAATTGCACTCAATCTTGGCAAAAGTGTGATATTTGTAAAAATTATTTAGCAAGGGTTAAATTCATCTGACATTTTATTCAATCCACCAGGTATAATGATAAATTTACCTTCTTGATAAGGTAGGTAGAAATAGAATAACAAGCAATTCACCCTAGAAAGGAGACATGCTTGTGGCTACGAAGAAAGGAGGGATACTGATTTTCAGTTAATGATATTATTCTTCTAGTATTTATTCACACAGGGTTCCCCCATCCCCATCCCTTCAGGGGAAGCAACCTTTTATGTTCTTGTATGTCTAACAGGTGAATCTCAGAAAGTGGACTAAAGATTTCAAAGTGACTAAGCTGTCCTGCCTTTTCCTGGGGTCATTCCTTCCATCTGGCAGCTGAAGTACAGTATTTGGATGGGGGAAAGAAGATAAAATTATTGCTGCCCATGCTCCTTACTGGAATACCTTGCATGCAGAGAACTAGAAGAATCCTGAAAGGATTTTGTCCTTTGCCCAGAGTGATATAAGAAGTGCGAACCAGAGCAGACAAGTTAGTTTGAGTGTCTTACAATTTTATCCCACTGCCTTAGCAGGGACTATGGCTCTTTCTCTTCTCTGAGCAAGCTGAGACTTCATTTCTTTTGTACCATCAGTGTGACTTTGTGCAGAGGACTTGATTCCACTTGATTTTCAAGAAAAAAAAGCCCACAGGGAGTCTGCACATAAAATCTTTTTAAAATAATACAAATCAGGATGTCTTTCCTTCCCTCTCTTTTTTTTCATCTCATATACACACTTCAATGGGGAGTACTATATTGAAAATGTTGATGTATAAATAATTTCATCCTTGAGTTACTCTGAGCTATGAATTATCTGTAACCTTTCTTTTAGTGCTTTCTTTTGGATGGAGGAGTCTTTCCTTGCTTGTAACTGCTCTCATTTGCAGAGGGAGCCCTGTCAGATTTCCTGCCTGTGTCCTCTGCAATCCTTCCCCGCAGCTCTCACTGGAGAGCTCACCCCTGAGACATTCCCATGCTGGTGGGAGTGGAGGAGGGCAGTGCTCTCCAGCTCCACCCTCTTCCAGAGGAAATGTCATGAGAAAATGTTTTCTTGAGGTCTTTCCTGTTAACATGCTATGAGAATGCTTGCTATCAACTGTGCATTTTTATGGCATTTTGACTGGAAGTAATGTGAGAATGTTCTTTCTCACATTATTTCCAGTAGAAATACCCTGAGAACATTGTTGCTTTTGATAGTTCTATAAAACGTACTTAGAGATTGGATGTGACTAAATTTGCCTTTATAGCTGTGTTTTGGTTTTTGTTGGTTTTGGGGTTTTTTGTTTGTTTGTTTGTTTTTATCTTCCAGCTGAAATTTGGGCAGCATCTAATGTCTCTCCATTTTAAACATTTATCATTAAGCCTTGTCCAGATTGTGCCAAATGAAGTCTTTAGCTGAAATAGCCGATTTGTTTCTTTTGTGGACTAAGACCTATCCAAACTGAATCAAAGGTTAAGAAATCAGATTAAACTCCGCAGCAATCACAGCATTTATAGGATTTCCTTCTGAGATGAAGTTGTTTCGACTGCCCTTTCTGTTTCAAAGTGGACCTACAATAGGGTTGAATAAAACTGTGGAGGAGTAGAGACCTGGAGGAACAAAGACCACATACTGTAAAAAAGCCATTCTAATTAAATCAGAATGAAAACACAAGAATGCCTTTGCTTTCAGAGAAGCGACCTAGAGAACCTTATGACTTGGCAGTCTACTTTTTTTTTTTTTTAAATAGCAACTCACATCTTTAAAAGAAAATAAATCCTGGAAAAGAATGTAAGATGTGTCAAGTCAATCATCTATTTATGCCATTTCCTCTGATCCTGATGTTTCTTTCATGAATTATGCACTTTCAGCTGCCACTACTTACATATGTGGGCCCTTGTGGCATATTTCCCAGGACCAGCATGTGATTATGGATAATAAAAAATGAACATACACATTACTCCTTCAATAAAGGCTGAGATGCACAATTCCAACTGCTCCGTGCTAGAATTCTCTCTTCTATTTTTGAAAAATAGCAGCTCCTATTAAAAACATCAATAGTTGTAATAGTTGCAGCCATGAAAGCTAGTCACCATATTTTCCTTTTAAATTGCAACAAAGGAATTAAGAAACAGATGCCCGTTAAAACGAAAAAGGTAAAGTAGCCACTAAGAGTTTCCCAATAGCCAGAAGGTGGTGCTACATTGTAATATAGTCACAGGGGGTCAGGTTTGCATCTTTGATAACTTATGCTGTTTGATTCACTTTTTAAAAGCTAAACAGAAGGAGAGATTAAACCATCACAACTGTGCTGTGGAGAAGTGTTCAGCAGGAATTTAGTGGAATTTAGTTCCTAATATACTGAAATCCTGAGGTTGTGGTGATATGAGACTGGGTCTTTCAGTGGAAACTGTGTTATTTCTCTGTGTTTCTTCATTGCTGGTTATATTAAACCATCCTGCTTCCTTAGCTTTTCTGTTTCATCAGGATAGTCAGCAACACAAGCCAGAAAAAATTGTATCAATCAACCATACTGTGACATGTTTCCTTTAAGAAATCTTTCTTCTTATAACATTTCACATAATTTTTACTAAGAAATCTTCAGCTTTTTCCTTCAGTTGAATAAAAGGCCCAATATTCAGCCCCCGACAGGCACTGTTGTCTTTGACAAAATTCTGCCAGGTTTTGCTAGCTATGGTGGTCCAATCACCTTCTTAAACAGCAGAAGAGAAAGAAAGCAGAGCTGTTCTCACATCATATACCCGTGTAGTGGAGAGCAATACTGCGGGGATTCAGAGGACTGGTTCTCAGTGATTTAGCTCAGGTAAAGCAGCGTGGGTGCTTTGTCTGCCTTGTTAGACTAAGTCATGTTGATCCCCTGGTTTGTGTGGATGTGTCTGCACTACTGTTTTATTTAAGGCCATGAGTAAGCATTTGAACAAAATATCCAGGTTGCTCCCACTTTCTGTGCCTTGCTCTGCATTTTGGAGTGGTCTTGGAGAGTGCTGGATGACAGTAAATGGGCAGACATGGCCTTACAGCTCACCCAATGCACTACAGCTCCAAGGGGCAGCCAGGACATAGGATCCCTCCTCCCTCTATCCCTCCCTCTCCTAAGTTCTGTCAGGTCAGGATGCAGGGCCTCAGCACCAAGTTTCTCTTCTACAGATTTACTCCTATTGATCTTTTTTAGTGGCTCATGTGAATATAACCCATGGGTATCTCTGCATAAGCTTGGGGTCATATGGACAAGTCCCTTGTGTTCTCTGATGAGAAAGATACTCCAATTTGATGTGATTTTTTTTTTTTTTCTTGGGGTGGAAAAAAAGGTCACTAAGAATCAGGCAGCTGCCTCATGGAGGTAAAGTTTTGACTGAGAGGAAAATGACCCTGAACAAATCATCTCAGGGACATGGAAAATCATTGACAAGTAATGCCATCACTGCTGTTTGCATTGTCAAGGCACATTGAAGTCAAAGGCCAGCACCCACTTAGTCATGTGCTAGCAAAAACATGTATTACGTAACAAGGGAATGATTCTGGATGTTAAAATCTCATGTGGATTAAAGGAGAGGCACTGAAAGTTCATGGAACTGAAATCCATTGAGAATTAGTGAGTACATAAAAAAATGCATCCAGTTCAGGAAACCACTGGGATGTAGCTGGAGGCTGGAAGAGCAGAGGGGGATGGTCACATAGACCTGCCCTCTTCTTATTCTTTTCTAGGTACTGCTTTGACAATTTCTCAGACTGGTCTGGGGAAAGAAAAAAGAGGTAGTCCTCCCCCACAAAATCAACAGCAGTTGTTTTAGATGAGATAGACTTAGGGCTGAGCACCTTCCTCCTCCTCCTGATGCTTTCTGGGGAGGTGTAGCTCCCCTGGGTTCAGCTGTAGTAACCTGTGTGTTACTGGGAATCAAAAGAGGATTTGGGTCCATGAACTTTCAGGAGAAAATTTTCTTCAACTTATTATTAACTGGGGCATATTTATCATTGGCATGAACTTTCTGAGTGATGGTTACTGTCATATCAGCATTGAATTTATGGATATACAGCAGGTGAGATATGATTACCTCTGCAGTGGAGAGACTGACCAAAATGGAAATCAGAGACACCATTTTTCACAGGAGATACCACCTTTGCATTGTGCATAATGTCTATGACAAGTTGTAGGACCTTTGTGGATCCACTGCAGGTTTTTCCCTAAATTTACAGTGCCAGAAAGCTGCTTCCAGTTTGGTGGAGACATACCAGTTCTGCAGTCTGGGGGAGCTAAGTCAGGTGCAAAAAAGGACATGGACTTTGATCCAGGTGGAGAATAAATAGTATTTTATTTCCTATGACAGGGTCATGGGGTCTGACCAGCCTTATGTAGAATAACTTCACAAAAAGTTTGAGTTCTCATAGAATAGATATGACTTCATTTTTGTGATTTTTTCTCACCATAAATATAACTATATATGTGCATATACATAGTTATACAGTAGCTTTTAAATTCACCAGATGCTTAATGACTGCTTTCAGTCAGAAAAGTGGCCCATAACAGATGGAATATGCCTAGCCATTTCCAAATCCATGGAATTTTATTGTCTTAAATAAAATTAATTTAGAACAATGAGGGCAAAAACTGAAACTTTTAACTTATGTAATGAGAAAATAGCCAAGCTATTTAAATAAAATATTTTTTAAAGCATCTATAGATCTAAGACCTGTACTGGCAGAGATCATATTCAGCTTGGGATAAGTGCTTGTGTAAGAGTGTCTTATTGCTGGAAACAGAGGCCCATAATGGAAGTGCTGACAGACCTTAAATTAGTGCAGTACTACTGTACAATAATGTGTACTCTCAGTGCCATATGGTTATGATATGCAGCCATTTTCCTATGCTGATTATAAACTTGGACAACGTGGCAGACATTACAAAAAGGAAAGGCATCATTGATCATTCTATCCATCCACTCTGGGTCAACAAAATATTCCTGACAGTCTCAATTTCTAATTATTTGCATTGCTGTGGTGCGTCAAATCCGAAGGTAGGTCAGTGTCCCCTTGTTCTGTGCTTTATACATCAGGGTAAGTGCTGCTTGCTCTAAAACTGCAGAGCAGCTAATGTGCAGATGTATTCAGAAGCTAGTAGGAACTGAAGCTAAGGTGACACCATACTTAATTTAAAGGCTACAGATTCTTAACCTTTGCTGCTTCACTTTTTGTTTTGTTTTGTTATAACCCAACTGTCTTGCTTGCTCACCAGATCACCTCAACTGGCTGAAGCTTCAAAAGCATCACAGCAGAACTGGTGTGTGGAGAAGCAGCTCCCTATGAGCAAATGCAGGAGTGATGTTCCAGAAAGGACTGTCACAGGTAAACTTGAATCATTTGCCTGAGAAGCAACCAAGACAGTATCACAGGAAAAGCGGTGGAAAGGCAATGTTATGAGACAGAAGAATGTGTAGAAACATATGCAGAGCTGTGAAAGACCCTGATGTACAGAGTTAATGCATGCCTATGCCATGAAATGGAACTGTGGTAGAAATCTCACAACTAGGGGAAACCCATGCTGTTAGGTCCAGACTGTATATGTTACACAGCACTGTGCCAGAGTGACCTGTCACTGCATTTTCTCGGCAGGGCTTATTAGCTTGGGAGCAATACTGTCTGATGTGGGAACAGTGCATCAGATGTGAGCTGGCTCGGGTCCAGGCAGCTCAGTGCATCCATGTATCACACGCCCCAGCACACCAGCTCTAGGATTAGCTTGGACAAACCTCACTTGGGTCTGTTTTAATTAGTCCATAAATGATAAGAAGCCCTCAGTGCTTCTCTTATCCAACTAATCTCCAGTTAAATAAAGGAAGTTCTTCCTGATAATCAGACATGTCTTTTCCATTTAAAAAAAAAGGTTTTATCCTAGTATAAATTAATCGCCTTCCAAAACCAGAGGACAATCCTTTGAAAAAGAGATATTATGTCAGGCCAAGCAACCGTGTGTTTTGTTGCCGTTTGAGGGGACTTGCGCTGAAATCCCAGCTGCTGCTGCCTTTCTCCTGCTAAGGAAGAAGTACCTCATATCACAAACCAGCAACCCCTCCAGGCAATTGCCATTTAAAGAGTGGCATTGATGGACTCTGTAAGGACTCCTATTCAGTGCTCACTAGCTGGCAGCATGATGTCAGTGATGTGGGCGGCAAATCCCTGAATTTGCTTTGATGGTATTTGTGCTCTTTTTTTTTCATTTTTCACGAATGAGTGATTTATTTCTTTGAAACAATGTGTTTGGAAAGCCTGCCCCTCTAAGGAATTGTCTACACAGTGGGGGAGGCTTGGGACATTGTATGTCCTCATGGAAGTACCAACAGGGGTTGTGCCAGATCCACAGTGCAAGAGGTAACAGGAATGCTTGTATCAAAGCCAAATATTCATGAATCAAAGGCGCTGACTCTCAAGCACAAGTGCCAGCATTCGGGCAGATAACCTAGCCCGTGCCAATTTAGGGTGAGAGGAATGCTCCAGGCTAATCCTGTGGATTCAAAGAAATGCAACAAAATAAATTTTAAGGATCCCACAGTCCTGAGAGTTTTATTTTCATTTATACCTGTTAAGGGAAGAAACGAGGGTAATGATGTGGTATCGTTTCCCAAATTAAAAAAAAGCAGAATTTATTTTGCACCACTTTCTACTGAAAACCAATGTTACCTTGGGTGATTTTTTCTAAAGCAGAGAGGGATGAGGGGGAGCTGTGGATGTCAGAGCGCATGCTTTGCAAGTGGATCAAGGGCAACACAAATGTTCATGTGGCAGGTGACCAGAAGCAGAGGGCTGTTGAATAATTCTGTGCTATCTTTAGTAGGAAGCACCTGACACTCGACACTTGCTAGCAGGGAAATTCAAACTGCTTAGATTCCGTTGTCTAAGGCAAAATATTATATGCAATGGAGATAATAAGACATCCATGAAAAATCATCAAATATATGTAGAATGGAGCTAGAGGCAGCATTAAGTTAAACTCTAGAAGCAGGGTCATGTCTAAGCCTCTGTCACTCTCTATTAATGAAGTTCCTGAATCAGGCAGAAAACTCTGTGCCTGTGTTTACTCAGAAAGAAAATGTGGAATCCCCTTCTGCTCAGAGGTGTGTAATCAAGCATTTCTTATTCTTTTAAAAAGGTAACTAAAGGACAAGGTGGCAGACCAAGTTTTGCATAATATGCTTGAGATTCTAAAGGGAAGTGTGAACATAGCTTTGTAGCTTCTGACAAATATATGAAGCTTACTTAATTTAATTTGCATTGCATATATAAAAGTGGTTCATTGCAGCAGCTGATCTCTACCTTAGTGAAATAACAAGCTTCCTCTCCTAACAAGCCATGGGGAAGTCTCCACAGGAAAACTGATCACCTGACCAATGGCGCTGCCAATCTGTGGTTCAAATGATTGATCCCAAAGAGTAGGACAAAGGACTTTGTGTTAGAGGAGCCCAATGCCATCATATATCTAATCAGTGTTTCCTTAACTCTTTACATAACAGCAGACTGCTTAGATTACTTGTTCAGGAACTCCACCCTCTTCCAAAGTTTGAATGCATAAATCCTGCATTACAGAAAAATGCTTTACTCCAACTCTGTAATATTCTAGATCGGACAATCTTCATGTTTTCTGTTAAATATAAGCCACTGGAGTGGAGGGAGTGTCTTAAATTCAAGATTAATATTGCTTTATTTCTGTTGAATGTGCCCTGGGTAGAATAGATACATATGCCCTTTACAGCACAAACACAGAGCCTGACCTAAATAATTATTAAAATGGTCTGTTACTGAAACTGAAAAATACATAAATCAGTGCTCAGATTCCATCTCTGCGACACAAGGCAAAATCGGTGAGTTTACAAACAGAGACACTGAATCTGATGGAGTCTCCAAGCACAAGAGAGTAGAAAACATCCTGTTCTTCTCCTCCCCTGCTTCCCTCTCTGGGAAAACAACATATGCAAGAAGATGCTATCCACAACAGCTGCAGTGCTCTAGTTTTCTAACTCAATTTCTTTGAACTGAACTGGTGCTCAATAAGAATAGAGAAGACACTGTTCTTGTTAAATGTTCAGAAGCAGCAGCCCTGCAGTTATGTATGCAACATATAGTGAGTAAAGACAAGGAAATGCTTTGAAATCAGACCCTTTTCTTATTTTTTTGGCTCTGGATCTTGGTATTCCATATGCACTGAGTAGATTTTTTCCTTCTAGTTTTGACAATAAATGCCATTTCAAGTCAGAGAAACCTGCCTAGCTGAAAATGTTGTCAGAATGACACATACAAAAATTCACTCTATGACAACCAGTTTGGTAAGAAATCCCCAACCTGCCCCCTTTACTTAGTTCTAAAGTCATTTTGTACTCTCTAATGTGTGAAGCATTGGATTTTTTTCAGTGCAAATGATATAGATATTCTCTTGAGTTACAGAAGGAATATCCTTTCAAGAGGAAATATTCCTGGAATCAAGCTATTCCATGAGGTTTTTTTCAAAATTTTGATGCAAAACAAAATAATCAATACTTTTGCAGTGCAGAAATTCTGACCAAAATCAACTAAGATTGTTACCTCTTTATGTTGAATTACAAGATTTTGCCAGATTCCTGACAAATGTTTTTTTTTTAATGGAATTGCATTTCCTAGTAGAAGTCAGCTTAGATCAGAAATTTTCAACCAACTCTAGAATTATACATACAGGAAAAGTCTGTGATTTTCAAAGTACTAGTGGAAATGAAAAGCATATGGATCCTATTGATAGTTACTGTGATTTTGGTACCATACTCCCCGCAGCTCCTCTGAAATTCCTGAGTGTCCCAAGCACAGTATGCACTCACTGCCTATTACTTGTTTAAAACAAAAAAATGTCTGAGTCACATGTTTGGAAAACTTGAAGCACTGGATGCTGTCTTTAACTTCTAGGTACCTGTAGGACTTTATTTTTTTTTATTATCATAGTAAGACTTTCAATACTGTTAAAATAAAATTAAAAAAAACCAAAAGAAATATATTGCTCTAATGTTAAACAAAGACAAACCACCAACCAAACCAGAAATGCTTTAGAATTTTATTTGAAATCTATGATATAATTTGAAACTTTATTTGAATTCCAGAAAGTGATGTTAAACCATCAAATAAGATTCCCTGCATTAATAAAACCGATTACAATTCATTCTAAACTTCAGTTGTGTCTCTGTGCATACTAACTTCACAAACACAAAACTTCCCACTGCACTTTTATTCACAGGCTTGTCAATCAGGTGTTCACCATTCCCTTAAAGTTTAAGCCTTATTAACCTACGCACTGGATTTGACTGATGATAGGCCACAACAAACAAAGAGCACCAACTCTCAGGTTCCAAATCCTGTCATCTTAGTTCAGAGGGTCCCTGCAAACCCCCTGGAAGAGATGAAAGGATCACTCAAATGTCTGATTATTCAAACACACAAGCAATGAGGGCACATTGTGAAAGAAAAAAATAAATTAGCAGAGTCCCCTGCTGATTGAGATATCTTCTAAAAATATAACTCGGTGCTGATCTTTGTACACAGGTAGTGTTGCTTTCTAGCCCAGGTCTTCATGGGTTATGTCAAATGCACTCTGGGAGCACCATGTGCAAGATCTGGAGTGAACATGTATTTGGCAAATATTGTTAAATTGAAATCACCTCATGCCAGTGTTGCCCAGATATGGTAGGAAGCCAGCATGTTAGCTACTTCAGAGGAATGAAAAGAATCACCATCATCCTAGCAAGAAGAATTTTTATTTCATTCATTTTCACATGCAGTCTCATAAGTTTGGATTTCAGTATAAGCATATACTTATGTTCTGATTTATTACATACTAGAGATTATTTTATTATGAAAATTCTTCTCATTAATGGCCTGGCATGTTGGGAAAATGCAATTCCCGATGACTAGTCTTTGCTCTATTTATTAGAATTTTCATTATTGTTAATTAATGTTACAGCATTTCTTGGAGAACCCATTCAGGCATAGGATCATGTACATAAAAAGTAATGGCCCTTCTATGTTCTAAAGTACAAATCTAAATAATGATTATGCAAAGTACAAGAGCTGAGGGAAAGAGAAGGATAATGTTACCGAATAAATCTCAAAGGTTGACTTTTTTTCTAAAAAACTCCCAACACTCTGGACTTTAATGTAAGTCAAGGGAACAAGAAGCAAAAAAGCCATCTACCATGAAGACAGACTATAAAATAGAAGCTGACCTCAGGTTTTCCCCAAAATATTCTGGTATATTCCTGATTTCCTGCCTTTTTTTTTTTTCCTGTAATTTCTATTTTCTCCTAAGTAAAGAATAAAAACTGTGCAGGATGCCAACAACTGTTGAGCCTGCATGTGAACAGTGCTCAGCTTATGACTGTGATGGCTTGTTAGCTTCCCACTGAGCTAACTACCAGTTAGTAAAATGCAAATGACACAATAAACAGCTGATGAGAGGATCAGATCATAAGTACAACAATTTTATACAATACTTTTTGAGAAGGAGGAAACAAGTGCAGGCTATAGGCGGATGGTGCAAAAATAAAGTGGCAACAGTTTCTTTATTCTATCTACCAAAGGAAACTTATGTTTTTCTGCGGAAAAATGTTTAACAAACTGATGGATGAAATACTTTTGTCACTGAAAATCTAGTTTTCCATCCCAAAGTGGCCAATTCAAAATCCAGCTGGCTTTAATGACATATCTTAAGACAATATATTAAAAAAAATGAAGAAATAGGTTTGATAAGAGAAAAACAAGGACAAATACCTCATCAGGATGTGACTTTCTCATAACAAGTTTAGTATCCCAATTACACGGTTTTATGTCTTCTTTCCAAGCCATATTGGCATAAAACAGATTATTTAAGAATCTATGTTATAGTTTTCGTATGATACTGTATTAACTCTCAAAGCTATAAATGTGTGTTTTGTAATTGTTTTCTGTTGTCATTCAGTATGTTTGACAATTTCTTTAGAAAATGATAATATTAAGATTTTCATCTGTTTTCTGTGTCAGCTACATCTTAATACTTCTATCCTTTAAGAAGATTCCTGCCCATTCAATAAGCATGTTAAATAAGGGGTAAATGTATGAATAAACTTATTCTTATATGATTCAGAAGCTCACAGCAAAAAAGCAACCAAGCATATACAAGTAATAGGCTGTTCCTCTGGGAATACAATACTTGTACCATAGCTTTGGCTTTATGTTGCAGCGTTGGACTGAGCCTGAGAGATGAATGTAGAAGATAAAGAAGCATTGTAAGGTCAGTGACTGAGCTCCTCTTTTTGCTAATCGGCTTCCCTTGTTATCCATCTAATTTACTAGAAGGTTAACCTTTTCACTACTGCTCGAAATTAGCTACAATTTCCTACGAAATGGTCACGGTAGCAAATTAAACTTACTACTGTTTATACAGATCTGTGACAGTAAATTAAAAAAAAAAAACATATAAAAAATCAGCAACTCAGCAGTATTTTTCTCTCCAAAGAGCATTGAAATGCAAATGGATAAAAAGAGATACCAGACCTTCACAGGTAAAATATTTCATGGAGATAGAGCTTCCAAAGCTATAGGAGGGATGTCAAAGTCACATATTAATTAAGAAAATATTTAAGATGGTCTGAGCTAGAATTTGCCAAATGAACATATTCCTGTTGAAAAAACATCTGTTTTTTAGATAGAAGTTGATATGGAGACTTAAAAAAAACCCACCTGCTCCAAATGAATTTTAGACATTAAATTCACAGAGTATTGCATTTAAGTATTTTTAAATGAAAAGATAAATTTTCCAGATTGAAATGATCATTAAAATCAGAATAAAAAAGCAGAATAGTTATAGATAGGTGACTCAAAACTCATTTTGTATCTACAAGCTTTTATGAGGTTTTTCCTTTCTTCCTTCTTTAAGGCAAGCATGTAAATTTGTTGGAAGAAATTTAAAGTGCGAAAGTTAGTTTACTTTAAGCTATATCTCAAAGGTAAGAATGAAAAAGAAGTTGAATCATGGCAGGTAATACAAAGGTGAGGGCTTTTGTCTACCAGCTGTAAGATTCTCACCAGTGGGTGACTGCTTGGTTCCAGCACAAGGTATTTTTGTGGCTTTTAGCCAGACAGTTCATTCCATGTTCACCCAATCTGAATTCAAGGAAGGTGTTAAATATCTAGATCTTAGACAGCATCACTTGTTCCCTAGAAGGACATATAAAGAATTAGTACTTCTGCTGTAAAACATACGCACAAGAATGACCCAAACCCCCCATTGTTTATAAAGGCAAGTAGTGATAGCAGCAGTTCGAGACTGAAAATTGAACTTTCAGTGTTCTAAAAATGTGATCTTTACACTTAGAAAGATTCTAAGAATTCTAAAATCCAAAAGATATCTTTTCCAGGACAATTACCAGGTGCAAAGTCTGTGTGTCGCATTCTGTCCCGGCGTTGAAAAAAGAAAGTTGAGTATCTGTCTGAAAGTGGTAATGAACAATTGGACTTCAGTCATGCCATTGACTCATCTTGCATACTTAGTCTGTATACCTCCATGTCTTTTTTGTCCTTTATTTATTACTATGATACAAATAATATATTAGCTGCACCTTGAATAATCTTTATTCTTTAGGCCAGGTTTGGTTTTAATTATTCTTCTTAGAATATTATAAAATAGTGATAAAAAAATTAACTATTCTGTCCTTTAATGACAGGACTAATTTTTAGGCATTTGAATAGGCTTATTTTTTGAAACATGCTTAACTGTTAAAGGCATAAAATACAGAAGTGAAACTATGCATTTCTAAGTTCTGTATCAGGTCATTATGAGGATCCTTAAGCAGAGGAAATGGGAAAGAACTTCAAAATAATTTTCAAATGAGATGAAAGGGAAAGGTAGGAAGAAACTGTAAGGAAGTGTTCAGAAGCTTCAGTTTAACATCTGATAAGTGCTTCCACCCTTCCCAGGGCTTTGCAAAATTGGCCTGACCTTTTGTAATTTCTGAGTGCACAAATTATTAATCAAGAAATAGTTTTGTCATCTTCACATAGTCAAAAATTTGCACCAGTTTTGAACTTTCAATTTTAGGATTCCTAGCAAAATTTAGGGCTAGGTTTTCATTCCAGCCTCAGTATGTCTTGCAGGTGCTTGACATCTCGAAGTACTGTGACTCATCATCTCAGCTTGGATCCCCAACATTTTAGCCTTACTATTTTGACTTAATGTTGACATTTATTATAATCATGGATAATTATGTATAATTATAATTAAGCCCTAATCCTCCTCAATTACATTCACATAATTTAGGCGTAAGGCATAATTTAATCAAAATTAATGGATTTGCACCAGTATAGAGCTGACACAAGAATAAACCCAGACCTTATATCTTATCACGAAGTGTAGCATTCTAAATGTGCTGGAATAAACCCATCTTTTAGGCAATTATTTTTCAGTTACATGAAATGTTTGTTATTTATTGCCTGTCATTGCTAACAGAAAGGGAAAACTGGATTAGTTCAGAAAAAAAAAAAAAATTACAAAGAAAGCACTGAAATCAGAAAGAATTTCAGATCTTGTACATAAGAAAAAACATTTGTAACATTGTAAGTATGTCCATAAAGATTACTTTTGTTTAAAAAAAAAATCAAAGAAAAATTCGTTCCCTTGGGCATTTTAAATGCATGTGATAGAAATACTCACATCCAGATGCTAACTTTTCTAACTGACCGAGTGGCCTTAAAGAGGGTGGCTGGTGAAATGATCCTTTACAAAACAGGGGATACAAAGCTTATGTTGTTGAAATGAGAAGCATGTAATCAGCTAAAGAATTCCTGAGAAAGACCAAGGGCAGCAGATACTGAAACCTTGAACTTCCTTACTTCAATGCATTTTTTGCATGCTTCCTGAAGAAAGGAGCAACCGGGGGAATTTATTAACTTTTAACTCAATTAGGTAGATGCCAAAAAAAATGTTCATTCCTGGAGCAATCCATTAAGATACTACAGCCTTCAGAAAACTGTAGTTCCACTCCAGTATAGAGGTTTTTACAGGCTATGTGAAGTTTTTTGTCTTCAAAATAGAACACAAGAGAATTTTAAGTGCAGACTTGCATTGAGAATATATCTAAGGCAGCAGACAGTGCTGCTTGTGTGTAAGTTTAATTGATACATTCCATGGAAATCTAAAATAAACTATCACAAAATAATACAACTATCAGTTCCTATGAAATCTGACATTATTTATTATCTCTCATCTCTCCTCTCTTATCTTGCCTCTTTCATCTATCATCCTTCTATCTATCTATCTATCTATCTATCTATCTATCTATCTATCATCTATCATCTATCTATCTATCTATCTATCTATCTATCTATCTATCTATCTATCTAATCTATCATCTATCTAGGTAGCTAGTTATCTTGCTAGTTATCTATCTGTCCATCCATCTATCCATCCACATATATACACAAACATACTTTTTTTCTAAGTTTGATACTTATTCATTGCTTTCTGTGAGAGCATATGTCACCTAACTCTACATTTCCCAAGAAACACTGTGGAAAATCTAGTACATAATTTAGAGTTATGCTTTCCCTTAGTTTATTTGTATAAAACTTAGATTTATTTCTTTTTTATTATTATTATTTTAGCTGGATATTATTGTGAAATTGTTGATAAAATGAAAAGATTAACCTTATTTTAAACTTTTCTGATTTTATGCTCACAAACAATTGCTAAGAAAAACAACAGTCCTTGAATATCTACTATCTTTATTTAGAAATGTGCAGAAGTACTCAGATTCCTAGTTTCCCCCTAAACTACAACCTCTGTTTCACATGATATTTATTTAGAAATGTGCAGAAGTACTCAGATTCCTAGTTTCCCCCTAAGCTACAACCTCTATTTCACATGATGTCTTCTGTGTCTGTCAACAAGAATGAGGACATGGTGCTGTCCTCAGTAATGGAAACTCAGTGCTGGCATTCCAGCCTGATAGCAGCCATGAACTGTGCATGACTCTGTACAGGGCTAAGAAAAAGAACAGGATTTTAAGAATCAATTTTACAATGAAAACAAGCTATAAGTGTAGAACAATCACTGTATGCTAAACCATAATAAGATTAATTTTATTCACTGGGTTCATTTAGAGTATCAGCATTGTAAAGTAGGCTACAACAAGTCCTGTTGACAGAAAGTGCCTAGTTCTCTAGCTTAATTCACCAGCTACTGGTGGTGAATTTACTGGACTACTTCCAAATAAATCAAAATGTCTTTGAATTAAGAACAGACTAATTACAGTAAAAACACCACACTTCCTCAAAGCCAGGTCTTAGAACAAGAAGGCAAAATTTATAAATAATTTAATTTTTATAATAGATTCTTAAATTCATTCCCAGACATTCTCTGTTGCATCTCTTTTGAGGCATAAACTTTGTACAAGGTACAAGACATAAATGAATGACCTATATCACAGTACTGGGATGATAATAAAAAAGACCAACTGTAGTAACTCCCATGCTATGAAAACTGTTAGTAAAGTATATTTTTTGATTATCATTCATGATGGACACTACAGTCTTGTCACTGGTCTTGCATCCCTACTAGCAAATCCTACTGTTTCCTATCAGTGTTACAGCCCTATTAATATTGTTATCAGCTGCGTATTCAGCCTCTAAATCAATAGCTTCAAGCATCCTTATGGTTGTTCTTTTATTCATGTCTATTGATTACAGGAGCACAGTATAAAACAGCAGGGAATGAAATGATGGAAGACTATTGGGAAAAAAATACCCTAAACAAAGCCAAGAAAGCTTTGAAATGGAATGAGTCTTCCTACATGCTATCTTTGAAGAATTTTGATGCACCAGGCATTGCATGCAATTCAATTATTTGTTTAGAGGCTTTGGTTAAGTTTTATATAAAATATATTTCAGGAAAGTAAAGATTAATTTCATTTATTGAAAATTCATATACTTGATGATTTTTCCTAAACATAGAAAAATAAATAACAAACAGTAACTGAAAGTTTGAATGAGAACAACCAGCATAACTGAAAGATGGCTTCTGCGCCACTCTTTTCTGTCAGTGAACTGTTAAGGTGACCAAATAGTTCCTTGTTTATTTTTAAACATAATTACTTGGAATGTCTGAAATCCCTCAATAGACTATCCATCTGACTTAGAGCCACATGGTTGTGCATCACTTGAAAAAATCCTGAGTTATTATACAGAGATTATCCTGACTCTGGTTCTAGGCTTACAAAATTAGAAGATGCCCATGTATTCATTTACTCCTTTATTTAACTTCTTTTTTCAACTCCTTTGCTTTAGTTTAGGGGAGACCATTTGCTTCAGCTCCATGCTGTCCAGTCAGGAGAAAATCTTGAGGACATGACAGAAATTTTTTCTGCTTCTATCAGCATTACAATGCTATCCTCAGGAGGAGAAATAAGCAATAAAAGCAACAACAACAACCAAACAACAACAACCAAACAGGAAAGATGTTTTACTACAATGATGAGTTTCGGACTAGATGAGATCTGGATTACGTTTGGGCTAGGAGAACTTCTATGATAATCCTTGCTTAAGGCTGTGCCTGAATAATAGTAGTCTGTTATCAGTTTCACGTGGGTGCCAGGAAATACTGAGATAAAACTCTTAGAATTTTCCTAAGAAAGCTCTCATACAAGTTCATAGGAGTTTCAAGAGAATAAAAGATTTTGAGAGGATGCATGCACATACATGGAGCTTGCAGATTATATGCCTTCCAAAGGAAACTGAAAGAATAAAATCTATTTTGATATGCTGGAAGTCAAAACAGCTTCCTGCATGTGATTTATCTCTCTCTGTTACATTACAGAACTGAATCAAAACAAGCTTTCATTTTTTTTTCCAGATTGAAATGTGGGTGTCAGGGGGCTGAAAGAACAGGGTTTTTTTTCTCTTTTTTCCCCCAGACATTTTTTTTCCCCTCTTCATTGGAAACATAATGCTGTCAGCTGTTCCTGCCATCTTCCAATTTCAAGTTTTCTCTCTCCATCTGTGTTCATACTTTGTTTTAACTCTTAATCAGGTCCTGCCTTGTCTTTGTATAGGAATTCATCATCATATGGCACCAATTCAGACCTGTAACATGAATAAAGGTTGGTATTTATCATACCTGCCATAAAGGAAGTGCCTTTAAAAGGAAAGGGAGCATGTAATTCTCTGCCATTCACTTTCTCCTCAACCTTTCACCTTTTAATCAGTAGCCATAACCTGAGGAGATCTCACAATGGAAAGTTAATTATGAGGTCATGAAGATGAAAGCATCTGACTTGCATTTTCTAAAGGTACTTTGCTTTTAAATTATTCCTGATTTACCTGCATAAAAGGAAAGGAAGTTCCCAAAGATTATTCTAAACGACCAGACTTTCAGATGCCAGCATTTCCAACTGGAAATGGAAATGCAATCCTGTCAAAATGTTCTTTGAATATTTTTTATGAAAGAGTCTTCCATTTACCAATATGACCCGACCCATAAATTGAAGGTATCTTAATGGACATGAGGGCACGGAGCACTGAATAGCAATACTCCATGGAGACTCCACAGCATAACCAGCAAGATGTCTTAACATCTGAGTGTTATCAAATTTGAAATGTATCCTTTTTGAGAAATTATGACTGCTAAAGAGCATCTCTATCAGACAAAAGGGGGCAAGACCACCTTTGGTAATAGGCCTGCTAATCTAGAGAGAAGACTTGTCAGCACATGGTAGCCAAAGCATGAGGAGAAGCAGACACAGGGAATAGAGAGAGAGGCTGCCTGGGGGCCACTCACACTATCCTGGGGAAAAAGCAGCATAACTGAGAGCCATGTCCTCTGCATGCAACACATGAACACTGGAAAGGACAGTCTCCTTTTCTTCTTGAAGATTTGACATTTTCTATAGGCAACAGTGTCTTTTCATTGAGTTTTCGTATTAATTACTAACTAAGAAACAGACCATATTTCCCACTCTGATCATAAATAGTACAGATACCAGCTTTCTATAATGTTGATATTGGCTTCATTGTGGCTGTCCTAATACTGCTTTAAATTATGTCTACTTGGTTATTAATACTTCTTTTATTTCCCCTAAGGAATGAAGAAAACGTTTTCCTTGGACTTTCCATGAATAGAGGATGAATGGAAAGAGAGAGGTTGTGATTTGAGCTGGCAAAAGATTAATTATATATTGCTTCTACTGAAATAGGGCTTAATTCTGAGAACTGAAATCAACAGTTAGAAATCTCAGATCTTTCAGGATCAAGCCCAGCATGTCTATATTTGATAAAGTGATAGTTTTAGCAAGTTTTTTATTATGAACAAGAAAATGTTTTGTGCAAAAAAAAATAATTCTTTGTAATGCTGTAAACCATGAGGTCAGCTGCAACAAGTAAATGGAAAGAAACACAAAGCTTAAACAAGAGTCTCATGTCTCTGGAATTTCCTTTAAATGCCTTGAAATCATCATTTGATAGGACTACCTCATATTTCCTTTCTGTAAAATGCAGATGCTGAGTGTATGCATGCATTCAGAGAACTGTATCTGAAATGCTATATGATGTTCACAGAAGATATGGAGATAAAAAGCTGAAACAACTGCACAAAACCGATCGCAATCTAGTTTGTATAATATTACTGTTTTATGAAGAAACAGAATGATAAAATTCTTTTTTCCTTAAAATATTATCATTTCAGCTGTGATACGAAGCACTCTGGATACTATTCACACAGGCTTCTTGTTCACATTTTCTGATAAAGGGAGTTTCTGACAGGTTTTGAAGTTAGGCTTGATTATTCAAACCAGAGTTTGCGTGAATGAGCAATAGAGAGTTTGCAAACTATGCAGCAGGTAATCCATGACCATATCCCTCCAAACAGAAACAAGCCTCTTAAGTTCACCATGGAACTTGGATATTTAGTAATTTAATAGGCTTAAGCTTTATTCCGTCAAGGTAATTGTGCCGATACCTTTAATAAAATACACTCAGCATTGCCAGCAAACATTCTAGATAAATGAACACAAGAAATGTTAGATGCAACTTTATTATACTGTTAATCCTTGCTGGAAGGCTTCCTGGACTGTTTGAGGGTAGTGTTAGTAGTGATGATAAACTAATTTGCCATGGCTCTTTAGTTCATGTTATCTTTTCTTATCAGCCTAAGGCTAGGTCAGGGGAAAAAAAAAAAAAAGAAAAAAAATTGGAAACATTTGTCAGAGACAGCACAGTGGGTAGATCAAATACCATTGCAGAGTGTCAATCCATCCATGTCTCCATGACCAATAGTTTAGTGGTCCATTTAATTCTTCAAAGCAATTGAATTTCCACCCATATCCTGCTAAAGTGATGTACCACAGTAGGGTTGCCAGAATTTAATTTTTTTATATGCAAGACAAGTTTTTCACAGTCTGATTTCTCCACCACAGATTGAGCTAAAAGCAACAAATTACTTGAATTTTTTTCCCTCATGTTTTCAGAATCAAAAAACACCTAAAGTAGTGGGGACTGTTGATTTGACTTGCTTTCTTTGATTCGGGTTTTCAATTGTCTCAAAAGAGTAAGGCTCAAAATTATAAATACAGTGTGGATTACAACTTAAAGGACAACAGAGCAAATCACTGTCTGTTCCTAAATCTTAGGATGAATGTTCAACTCAGTGATAGTGAGGTTGGTAAGTAAATCTCATTATTTTCATCCTGTGGTGTTTGCTATATCCAGAACCTCCCAGATTTTCTACTGTTTGTACTGGTCTGCAAGATAAAGGATCCTGAACCTTCTGCTGCTTCCTATTATTCCTTTCTAAGTCACTTCATAAATTCTGTTCAAGCTCATACTGTCCTTGTGAAGTCAGTCCATGGCTTGGCTGCAGTTGTCTTGATTGTTCTACTCTATTTAAGCCAGGTCAGCATCCATGAAATCAAACCTACCAGATTAGGAACTACCAAAAAAGAGTTAAATTAGATTTCTAGATGAGGTCTTGAAGAAAACTTGAGAGTCTTCTGCCAGTTTATACTTCCCACAGAGTCCTTCTATTCCTGGTGGATTTGCACTTTTTATGTGCGAGGATAACCTGATTCCTATAGGCTGCAACATTTATTTCACAATTATCTTCACTTACATATGTTCAAGTGCAGGAATAGGTAGAATAGATTTTCCAAAAACTGATGACAGACAATTTCCAGAAGAGTTAACATAAAATAATATATTGAGTGGTATTGGTACAATTGCAGTTATTACAGATACATTTGCCAGAATGTAGTTGTCCTATGTGGAAGCAGAAAGACTCTTTTCTACATAAGCCTTTTAACACTCAGGCTTATAATGCATGTTTTTGTGTAAATGACCTTCAGCTGAAATATAGTTAATAAATATTCACTTCATTCTATTGATCAGTACAAAATTATAAGGTTGTGTGCAATAACTTTGAAAATATTGAACTATATTATCTTACATGTTGTCATATTTTTTTAAATTGTTATATCTGATCTAATTCACACCACTAATGTAATAGTGGTCCGTGAATGCAAAATCCTTTCCCAGATGAAGATACATTAAGAGTAATGACCTTATTTTCAAGAAAAATAATTACATTGCACTCAGAATTTGATAGTAATGAAATTAAAAATAGCATTACTTTCAAGTCAATATATATGATTTTTTTTTAACTGTTTTTAAACTCTGTACTTAGTAGTTCCATTATTTTTGAAATCTGGTCAGGAAAGCATCTTTCACACCTCAGTGTAGTCGCAGCAGAACTTTATTCAAACTGTGATTTATTGCTTGCAATAAAAGTAAGAAAGAGTTCAGACCCAGATTAACGCCTTGAAAATGTACTAAAGTGTCATCATGACTGACGTATGTTGTATATCCTTCTTCTGAGATACCAATGAGGGTTGATAGCATAGTGAAAAAGTTTGGTAAAAAACTCTGGATTTTCACAAGCAGGATTTAATTATAATATCAATAGTATCTTTTGCTATGATCTTTTCCCTGAGGTGTTAGTTTATATTAAAAGATAATATAATTCAAAAAAAAAGAGAAATATATACCAACACTGTTAATAAACAATGACCAAACTGAAGACAATAAGAATTCTATCTTCAAGTGGACTGGAATTTTGTCAGTGATGCATTAGTTTCTCTCGCTGCCCTGTTCCAACCCTCTGCAACTGCTTTCTTCTCCCAGAAAAATGTGTCTTGAACTGTTCCATTAAGCAAAAAAAAGGAAAAAAGGTAAAAGCAAATGCAAAATCATAACTCAAAATCCAGCACTTCTTAAACATTGATATCATAAATCTGAATGATATAAATATATGTATGCATATATAGGTAACGCTGTAGAATAAGACATACATTTGTAAAACAAAAGAAGAGAAAGAGAAAGGTAAGCAGTTTCAAACCAATTAAATCTAGATTTGGATCTGCTTTCTTTGCCTTAATCCAAATTTTTGTGTTGAAATTTATATATTTTTGTTCTTAAATAAGATCAGGAAATTAAATAGAGAAAAAGATCAGCTTTAAAAGCCTATGATTGTTTATATTTGCTTTAATCAAAGAACATTTTCCTGTCTAGATCTCTGATTGGCATTTTTCTTGCCTAAAAATGATGCTCTGGCTTACAGTAGTCTCACCTTAAATAAAATATTCAGTTAAAAAGCCAGTCTGGTAGTTACCTCATAATTTTCTTATTTTTTGAGTACATTCAAGGCAACATGTGACTAAATTTTGTGGAAATCTTGATGTCTTGTAGAAGGCACGCTGAGAATTATTTGCAGGGAAACACTGCAGTGTTGTTGTTTTGGGTTTTTTTTTGTTAACATGGTGTTACTTAGTCCATAAGAAAGTATCATTAGCTTCATTATTTCTCATATTGGATTTTTCATTCAGAAGCTATGTGATATTTTAAAATGTAAGCTGCAAAAACATTGGAATAATAACTTTTTACACTAAAGTTAGTACCTAACCATGTTTTTAAACTTCTTTGTGTTCAAATGTGCAAATTGCTGTGGTATGAGTAAATCCAGCCTTTCCTGCCCTTCAGGAGGATATCTAATCCTTATTGCAAGATGCCTGTGTCTATTGAAGACCACATCCCAAGGCCTCCTGTCTTTCTGGAAGGTTTCCTCCGCTCCCCAAAATGCCTTTGGCAGGAACCACTGGGTAAGTCCTCAGGCTTGTACTACATAGGTCAGATGATATGGTCTTAACATTCATGATGATTTAAGTTTGGAACCGTGTAAGACTTAAGCCTTTTCAGAGAATGCTGGCTTTGAGATGAAAAATTAAAACCTTCACTGTCCTTGCTGCCTGCTTTCCTTATCACTTCAGTTTATCTGACTTTCAGAGAAGGTTTGATGTTTTGGAAAATAAAAAGGTTCATCCTTAGTTTATTTGTGACATAAATATACTCTATCAATAGTGAAATGAAGATCTTACTTAGTGGGTTCTCTACTTAAAGTTAATGAGTGAAATGAATGCAGAGCTTCTCAAAACTCAATGAGGAATAGTTCCTGAATTAAACAAATACTGTGGGCAACAGGGAATGAGCACTCTTAATGTGCTACAACGACAGGAGAGCTAGAGATTTACCCGTGTTTCATTGTGGAGCCTCCATCAGGATTAGAGAACTTTGTTCCTTTAATTAATACAAGGCAAAACTTTTACTCCATGGCTTCTCATCCTCTTCTGTCCTTTTTTTTTTTTATTTCTTTTTAATTTAGTTCTTTAACA
The DNA here is from genome assembly GCF_028554395.1 of Pezoporus wallicus. NCBI lineage: Eukaryota > Metazoa > Chordata > Aves > Psittaciformes > Psittacidae > Pezoporus > Pezoporus wallicus. Next base: position 2,582,107 of record NW_026642654.1, read on the forward strand.
AATCCCTCTTTTCAGGGACCAAAAGCTGATATGTTCTGGGGAAATGCCAGCAAGATGTTAAAGATTGGCACAACTAGCTACTGTCATTCTATCAAGACAATAGGATTTGAGTGAAAGGGGTAGAGTTCTCCATGCAGAATTTAGCTGCTTAATCCTCTCTTGTGGGCTGGCACAAAATCAACAAAAGAAAGAAACCAAATTACCCAGCTCTGCTTTGGCAGATTTAGCCACTGTCAGCAGGCCAGAAGTTAATTCCCTCATATTCTTGTTTGCCACCAACTACGGCAGGCCTTGCTGAGCCAGCTTTCCTGTGTAAATCTGTCAGCTGAAATGATGCACAGCATGAAGAAGGAGAGAAAGGACATGCAAAGAGTGTGGTCCTTTCGCCAAATCAAGTCCCTATAAGTGTGGGACTGGCACTGGAACTACCTCTTTTTCTTCCTTATGAGTGACACTTTTGACATAAGATGAGAAAGATTTATAGTTTCTTAAACTACCATCACACACACACAACCCTTTCTTGCCAATAAGTAAAGATTGTTGTTACATTAAGCTCTGTGCGTGGGAGCCTGTTTCTCTTCTGGCACTCGACACAAGCTTCCAGCTGCTTAGCATCTTTCTGAGACTCAAGAGTGTGTAGGGTATGATATGTTAATAATGAGCACTACACAGTCATCAAGGCCAGTAAAACTGCAGTGAGGGTAGGAAATGCATCATCAGTTTGCTCTGTCACAAATACTTACTGACTAGTCACAGCGTATGGTGCCTTTTATTGTGCCCAAACTAAGCTCTTGGGTGGATAATGTGACATGGGAGGAATCAGGCTGTTGTGTGTCACTCATTATTCTCTTCTCTTAGAAATCAAGTAGCAACACTACTGTGAGAGGAGGTAAATCAGGTGCAAAATATTTTCAGCAACATGCAGAACAACTGAAATCACACAGCTTTTTGGGATCTCAATATGAACCCCTAAATTGATATAGTTTCATGAAAATTTTTACTTAGGGGTATTCCTTTAAAGCAGAAACAGGCTCACTGGTGAAAGTGAGAAAAATAGGAAGAAATATACAATCTACTTGCAAGGGAAGGTATATATATATAGCTTTTTATAAATGTAATGTTTTTCAAATGAAAATTACAAATGCCCAGGGATTTAACATGTTCTTAGTGTGAGAACGGACATTTCCTTAAAGTACTTACTGAAACATGTTTGACAGCATGAGTAATCCTGCAAATATGTATATCTGTGTGAAATTCTCAGATAGTCAAATTCTGTGTTAACAGTTCTGGTTGCCTTTTCTTTGTACAAGAAGGAGTTTCCACTTATATTAGACCAGTATATAGCATATATGCTGTACTAGGATAACAGTGTATGTCTGTAATGTAAGCAGTAAAATTTAGTGAGTTTTGTTAAAGTTCTGATAATTTATCTGTTTCAGATTATGTATAATGTCAATGATTGTGCAGTACAATTAGATTTTCTTTTTCCTGTGGTGAGACAAATTTTTATTAAATGCTCATTACAAACATATATATTGATTGTAACAATTGGATGAAAAGATAGATGAAATATTGTTTTCCTAATATTTGAACTCCTTTCTTGACATCAGCAAACTACATCTGGCTATATCACCAGTATATTATACCAGACTTACTATTTATGGCTACTGAACCTAAATATTAATGAGCAATTTTGTAATATTTATGTGCTCCAAATCTTGACACAATCAGTAGATAAAACTTGCTGTAAACCCTAAATTAAATGGACAGAAAACTAGCACAAAAAGAACCTCTCATCTATTTGTTATTTCTAGCTCTAACCCAAGACAGATGTTCATGTTATTAAAAACACTATGGAAATGTTTAATGGAAAATTGCCAACACTCCTAAACAGGTTAATCTGGATAAAACCCAGGATGCTACCTCACAGAAACAAGTGTAAGTTGACATACTTCTGGGGAAATAATCAACTGCATAAATACAGTATAAATACAGGGGATATTTAAACGACAAGGTTCTAGTTCTGTAGAAAAGGATGCAATCTATCACTGGTGGTGTCATATTTTTTTTTGTAATAGCCTTTAAGCATCAAAACTGGATTTTGGAGAGAGTTTAAAAGGGAAGGAAAAACAGACAGATCATACTTTGGCCTCAGCTCTAAATCTAAGCAATTCATTGAAACACCTGACCCTGGAGCAAAATCATGCACACTTCCTCTGTAACTAATGAAGAGAAATCAGCACTTCCAGAAGAACAGAAAATATTTTGGTCAGACTATGGAGATCTTCCTAGCTATCTCAATAAAATGTCTAAATTTGCATGTAATGGCTTCAGGTCTAAGTGTCTGCAAACTGATTTTTAGAAAGCCTGTAGCCTTGTCCGTTGCTTAAGTGATTTAAGTGCAATTTTGAACTGTGTTTCTGAACGTGTTTAAGTCACATAGAGAGACACAGCAGGCATTTTCAAGACATTAGATATGTTTACCTCATGATTATGACTGCTATCCCTGCTTATCACTGAGGTTTCAGTGGTGGAAGACAATAAGCCAACTCTGGAATTAGAAACTATATGGTTGCAATGCTGCCGTGTTGTACTTGCTGAGAAGGTGAGCTTATTATGCAGAACCTGAAGTTGCTCAGCCTTGCCAATAGCACACATGGCACTTTTCTTCACCTCCTAAATGATGTATAATGCTGCGGAAGTGCTTACCCGGGTGTGCCTTTTGCACTGTTCTACCTCATCTAGACATACTTAATATCTCAAGAACTAGTCCAAAAGAAGAATAGCCAACAGAAATCTACTCTATAGAAAAGGTCATGCTAGTCCTTTCAGCCTTATACTTGTGGGCATCCCTGTGCAGCACATCCAGTTGGGATTCATAATTAACAAACACTTGGGGGAGGAACGGGGTTGTGTGTGGAAACTGGACATTTTATTACAAGTTTTATGTAGATTAAGAAATGCTTCAGAAAAGAAAAGCAAAGCTGGTTCTCTGGAGAGATGCCTGCACTCTAATGGTCTAGTCAATAGGAGTGCATGGGTGTAACTGAGAGCAAGGTTTGGCTCACACAGTTTGAAATCTATTTGAACTCTTAAAAAAATAAGTTTTAAAAAGGATTTCCTTCCTGTCAGCAAAAAGCCACAGACATCAGAGGAGCAGAGTCAACCACATGTGTGTTTCTTTTCATGCTTCCTAATCAGATGTAACGATTGCTCACACTGTATGGATAGTTTTTATTCAAGGATGTGAATTCCTGTGTCTTAGGAGCCTGCCAAGTGTAAAAGCAAACATAACAAGCCACACATGAGGTGATATATGCCCTTAGGCTTTCCTAACAGTTTCTCTTCCATCCTGGCTGTTGTAAAGTTCTCAAGAGAAACCACAGCTGGCCTGGGTCCAGTAATCATCCTTTTATTGGGCTGGTAAGTTACTTTTCTAAGAGTGCAGAACAACAGCAGGAGGAAATGCACTTACAGGGGCTATAAATAGTTCTGTAGAAAATCTAAAAAAGGTGTCATAAAGTGCATGACTTAATCCACCATGCATGACGCCATTATTGACAGCGATTCACCAGTCTTATTGTGGAACAAGGGGAAAAATGAACATGCATGTTAATAAACTGAAATGCTGAAGAGTCACCAATTTTTTTCATATCATAAAGTTTTAACTAGAGTCCACTTTTTCTAGATCTGCCTATACTACAGATACCACAGTTTTTGCAGATGCAGTTGATCTAGTTCATGTATAACCAGCAAGTAGTAACAGCAATGCAAAACTTAGGAAAGAACTGCCTATGTTTTTATCCAATTTCTCAAGTAAATTTTGCAGCTGTATAAAGCTGTACGCTATTACAGACAGACTGGTAGCAGTACCCAAAGTAGATAATTAAAACCATACATAATTATGGGTATCTCCATGAACTCAATGATTATATACTCTATATGTCTACATACTCTAAAACAGTGCCTTTAGACAGCTTAAGGCTTTGGTTTCTTAAGAAATCTAAAGAAATATATAAATTCACTCCTGGGTTGAGAGTCAGGAGAACTGGGATTTATTTGTAGTCTGTTTTACTCATCCGTGATCTTAAAGATATCACTTCCCTCTGTCTTTCCTCTTCTCTGCCAAACATTATGGAAGAAGGAAGGTTGGAGCAGACATGGTTCTCCAGAAAATATTTACACAATGACGAATAAAATTGATTTTAATATTGGTGACTTAAAATCAGTTTTTCCAGTTTAAGTCCTGTCTCTGGCTGGGACTGTGCACATTGTTTCCCTGCTGAACATGCACACACACAGACACAAAAAGAAATTATTTTCATTCAGGCCTATGATGAATGTCAAAACTGCCATTCATCATGATCTCTGCAGCAGGAATCACAACTGTCATGCAAATACTTTCCTTCAAAGTGGGGGGAAAAATGCTTCTCATGATTAATATTAAATTACACTCTTTCTGCATGCTTTAGCTTTGAGTGTTTTTGTAGCTCCATTCATTCCAAATAATTAAGAGTGAGTGGTGATGGGCAGACAAAATGACATCAGGTGTCTGAAATGAGAAGACTGAGCTTGTGATATCACTAAATTTTTTCTCTGCTTTTGATTCTGCAGACATATGAAAGCAGCAGTTCACAAACATCAAGTCCATTCTTCTTTTAGGAGGATATTGAAGCTGTCTGTGAAAAGCATTTGACTTGGAAAACTAGTTAAGAAAGAAAAACTGCTGCAGTTTGTAGCTGTGATTAGATGATAGATGACCTGGAAAATAAATAGATAAAAACAAAATCTGGATTAGCAGCATGAACTATTCTTAACATGAAATAGACGAAAACTTATTTAACACCTCCCCCCCCCCCCCCCCCCCCGAATTTTAAGGTCAAAGAGTGTCAGCTTCAGCATAGTGTCACTTTACTCAACTATAACATTCTCTTATCCTTTAGCAGTGGACTTCCTTTGTCTTCATGTGTTTGTTGGTTATCTTCATTGAGATTGCTTGAAGTTACTGGAATACCAGTTTTTTAAATAAGGACAATGAATATACTTCCCAAAATTATGCCGCTTGACACTGAACAGAAGACTGTACAGATTGCTGTCTATCTAGTACAGCCACACCATCCTAGTAATGAAAATGTAACCAGGGCTGTTCTTAGTTCTGGAGGTCAACTGGCATGAAGCAGTCTGTGTACATTGCAATAAATTCCAATAGCAGCCAAACTGCCCACTGGGAACAGTTTCTGCCCATATTAAATCCCAGACTTTGCCCAGGAATTTTCAGGGACAGTGCTACTTGGCTGAGTTCAAAATCATTCAGGAGGTGTACAGCTTATCTTATATTTCTTTATGAAGAAGAAATAGGCTTGTTTAAGATGTGATTCATTCTACACATTCAAATATAGTCATGTAAAACAGGTCAAACGAAGCAAGCCATTGAAGATGTCTATTCCTTTTGTCTGTAAAGTGAATCTAGAGAGACTTATTAAAATATAGAGCAGAATTCTAGACATCTGCAGGGATGAATTTCCTTCATATGACTACAGTAGTTAGTGATAATGCATAGCTAGCAAAAAGCTTTACTTTTTGAGTATATGATGCTACCAACTTGGATAACAGCTTCTTCCAGGCACAGAATCCAGATCCACTCCTAGTTTTCAGATATCAAAAGGCTTTTGCATAAATCAGTTTATTTACATGTCCAGTACAGGTTTTTCAGGAATCTGAAATGAGCTGTTATTCTTGCAAGTGTGGTACGAAGTAATTAGACGTGGCAGCAAGAACTTGCATGATGATGAGCTAGAGCAGAAAAGTAGGAGCATAAGAAGAGCATGATAATAAGACCAGTCCCCTCCAGTACCGGTAGTCACAGATATCAAAAAATCCCTTTCTGAATATTTATCTGTATGAGCACGTATTTGTTCCTGTACTCTTACTGACTGAGTCAAATAACATCACTTCTCTGGTTCTTAACAAAGTTTCTTTCAGCTTCTAGCCTAACTTTATTCTTGACAAGTCTGTTTTTACTTTTTCTTGTGCCAAGTTCATAATTTATTTTACATAGTCATTTTACTTCCCTGCTGTTTGAGTCCATGAAATCCTTGTGTAGAGAAATCATATCTTCTCTCAGACTTCATTTCAGTGAACTACAACAATGAAGGTCTTCTGATCTACTACCTGTGTCTAGTCCAACTTTTATGTGTCTGTTGCAGTTTGAATTAGCCTTACTTGAATACAGCTTTCAAAAAAATATACAGTTAAAATTTCTCTAATTCCTTGCAATATTATTTCAGCTTATTATTTCTTTCAGTCTTTTCTGCAGTGTCAGGTTATCCTGATGCTTATTCTGTTCCTTTATTTGAGTGCAATGAGATCTTTGTGTTTTCCTAACATCTGAGGTGTGACTGTTCCCATCCTTTTGCATTAGATGAGAACCTTTCCTCCATGTTCAACTTCTTCACAGTTTTTGAGAGCTGAGGCAAAACCACCCCACTCATATTTTTTTGAAAAATCCTTTATTATATTTAGCCATACTCTCATCCTGAGATCAGAAATTTTGTCTGCTAAGGTACTTTGACAGCTGAGTAATTGTTTCAGTATCTCTAAGGTTTAACTAATTTTTTAGCTAAATCTCTTGCTTTTAATCATTTCTAAGTAATGAGATTTGTTTGTTTATTTGTTCAGGTTTTTTATTCTGTATGGCTTCTCTACTTAATCCTCATATTCTTTATGGCAGAGGTGATTCGTTGATACATTCATTGAAGAGGAATATCCATGGATGAGAGATTTTTCTTTGGAAGCTATTTGTTTTGCTTGGGATAAAACATCAAGGTAATTTCAGAGCCTTTAAGAATATATGACAATTTCTTCACATTTCAGTCACCGAGTTACAAAATTTAGTAATGTTTTATAAGTTTTAAGATTTATTTGTGAGTGTTCTGTTCTAAAACTGAAAATATTACTTACTGACTTACTTTTCTTTATATTTTAATGTAATTTAAAATGAGTAAATTCATTATGACTTTATCTAAGGTTATTTTCTGAAGCTATTGTATTACTACTAATGGAAAGATAATATCTTTTTCAAGGTTCCATTACACTTTGGCACAGTGTAGTGTTGGCTGTTGTGACTATACTAATACTAGTAGAATATGTTTTCTAACCTTTATCTGTGAAGTAAAATACCATAATGACTTACTTCATACTGATATTTATCTTCCTGACAGTAATAAATCTGTTCCTATTCAAATCCCACCTCAGGAGCCTACAACATGACTGTAGTAATGAGAACCCTTCCTTGCATAGAAGGAAAATCTGTCAAACCTGAGATATTTTGACATAAACACTTAAGGTTCAGTGAACAAGCAGACTTCTATAAAACTTTTCATCAAAGTTTCATCAGGAATTTTTCTCACCAGCTCCACACACATCTCCCATATAGATGATAGAAACTTTAATCAAACACAGATGTTCTTAAAAACGACAACCAGACAAACTACCAGCACCTGAAAAACAAAGACTTGCTCCTCTTTCCAAAGGACACGTCTTGTGCTAATTACAGTGCTTTCTGGTTTTTTCTCACTGGTTCCTTTAAATTGCCTGAAACATTTGATAAAGTGGGACACTATGTGGAGCCCAAGTATAAAGAGTCAATGGCAGGTCCTTTTCATATTTTGAGAGTTCCCATATAAGGAAACCATATTAAAAGGTTGGAAATACTAATAGAAGGTAAATTCACAGTACAGGACAAGTAATAGCAGTTTAATACATACAAATAGTTCTGCTAAAGTTATCTAAGGTACAAAGGGGGGGTATGTGTACATGTACATATACATACACACATATACATATGTGAAGGATAAACAGTCAGGACTTAGGAGCTCGAATGAAGCAATGGAGTAATTCATCAGTATTTTTCCAAATGCCAAACCAATAATCCTACAAGACGTGACATGACTTCATATGAGCTTGATATGAGAATCACAGACTCATAAAATAGTTAGGATTGGAAAGAACCTTTAAAGGTCATCTAGTCCAACACCCAGCAATGAGCAGGAACATCTTTAACTAAATCAGGCTGCTCAGTGCTCCATCCAATCTCACCTTGAATGTTTCCAGGGATGGAGTATCTACTACCTCCCTGGCCAACCTGTTGAGTGTTTCACCTCCCTCATGATAAAAAACTTCTTCCTTATATCTAGTTTGAATCAACCTTGTTTTCTTTTAAAACCACTATCCTTCATCCTATTGCAACGCCCTATTAAAAAGTCTGTCCCCAACATGGCCTTATTGGTTAGCTCTGTAAATGAGAGAGCAAGAGTAACCCATGATAGTAAGATTCTGGTGCATCTGCATTGCTTAGTACTAGCTTTTTCACATCGGTAACACTTCTCTTAGTATCTCATCTGGACTTCATGTGATATTTCTTACACTAAGGCATAATTATTAATTTTCTGTGTTTTCACAAGTCAAAATGTATGAAATAATAGGTAAGGTGTGTAGCAGCAGCATGAAGTTTTCACAGCATGAAACTCAGGTTATGAGTTGTACTGGTGATGGGTTGACATATAAGGGTACATAGATAACTGAGATCGCTTTTTGATTGTAAAGCTTACTGGGGAAATACTGAATGACTGTGCAATAAAGACAGATTGAAGCCAGGTTCAGGTCCATATATATTGCCTCTAATTTACAAGTCCTTGCATTTTGGAAACCCTGTGTAGGCTTGGATCAGTCAACAACAGAGCAAGGTAACAGTCAGTGTAGATAGAGTATCAAGAGTCAAAGACTTGAGGCTGTGCACTGACACTGCTGTTTACAAAAGCAGTAAACCCCTTAGCTCCCTAGTAGGTCAGATGCTACTACTTCTACGTCTTACTCTCTTTCATTAAAAATCTCACTCCATGAAGCAGACTTGACCTACATCTTTTAAAACTGTAAGACTTAGCCTAAAGTTGGTCCGCAGTCTAAAGACACAGTTTCAGGCTTGAAGAAACATGTTAATTTGTGTACATTTTTGCTTAAATTGACAAGTCCATACTTAGTTCCAAGCCAGCAATGAATTGTGGAAGAGGTCTCTGTCTAATTTGAGATCAAACTATACTGACACTTCTATAATGATAATTTTCTATGCTTCTAAATAGACTGCAATACATTTCTGTTGTTGACTGAAAATTGATAAATGTTATTTTCTACAGCTGTATTCTACAGTTTCATGAGAAATAATGAAGGTCATGGCATTTTGGAGAGGTTCTTGACTAGAAGAAAGCAGTTGTCCCTCTTATCTTCTAGAAAAGCAAAAGGGATAATCTGGGGACCAATAAACTGAGCAGCTTTACCTCAGTCCCTGAAAAGGCAACAAAGCAAATGATTCTGAAAAACATTTCCAAATTTATGAAGGGTGTGGACAAAAAGTAAAGAATATAGCTTTCACTGGTGTGTCAGCAGTTCCAGTCGAACACAAGCCAACACCCTGTGAAAAATTGTGTCAAATAATGGTTTTGTGGTTTGGAGAAGGGATCTTTTTCTACATCTGCTTCAAAGGATAAAGATTCAGCAAGATTAATAGCAGCTGCACCACAAGAAAACTATGGCTCTCCAGCATTTATATTGTAAAACACTAGTGGAATTTACAAGTACATATTTAATTATGAGCTGAATTATGTCTTTATGGACGTGTTGAACAGGTCTCGTGCCTCTTCTAGCTGTGTAGGTATCAGACACTGTATGGAAACCTTCAAACTCCAGTTATGTCTATGAACCTTCATCACAGCTTATTCGTTACAGAGTCTTATAAATTTGGAGGCAAAAACTATTGTTCTCCTTAATACTTTACACATATTTTTAAGGAGATATATGACTGGACTCCATGGGAGGGTATATATGTGTTTAAGATATTGCATACATGCTTTTTGGAATAGGAAGGAGAGTTTCTAATAATGTTTGCTAAACCATTTACCCAAAATAGTCATTAATGTGTTTGTTGGATATATTTTGGCTAAAAGAAAGGAGAATTGAAGTTGCTTTCAAATTACAAAAAATTTTGGAATTATTAGTATATTGTTAAATCATAGTTTGATTAATATTAATCTCTTTTTAAATATTAGTAGAAACAAGCCATCCTGCTTGAATTAAGGAATAAATTGCGTTATAATTCTCATCCTGCTAGGAGAAAGTTTTCCTTTTCTCTTAGACTTCTTGGCTGTACAGTAGTAGTGTATATATTTGAGATCAGAATGGACTGGATTTTCATTATTTATTATTCTTATTCAGTTATGGCTGGACTTTTTTGTAAGAAGGAACCACATTAATAAGACACATAATAAATTATATGACTACTCTAGGCTTTTAGAGAGAGGGATAGGTTTTTTTCTAGTAGCATAGATGCCAAAAATGGGCTTACGGACTGATCTTGAGTAGCAAGTACAGTGAAAATCTCCTGGGACCGAGAAATGAAAACTGATCTCATGAGCCAGGTATCTGTAAGAGATATCCAGCTCTTCCTGACTTCAAAAATCAGAGATGTGAGCTAAGGCCAGTAAGAATATTGAAAATAACAAACTTCCTTCAGACACACCAGCTACAGTACACTGCCAGTAAATGAAATGGTGCCAGAGCCCAGGCATCAGAACTTAGTTTATATGATTGAATTGGTAGAATGGACCCCACCAAGGTTTTGGCCTTGTTAAATTAACACTTTTCAACTGCACAGTTCAGAAGCCATCATAGGCCAGAATCCATTCCCAAAACAGTTTAGACTTATAGTAGTAAAAATTGCATTATATTATGGACATGACCAAATAATTTCAATTGGCTTCTGGACACCCTACTATTTATTTTATTGTTTGTTGGTTTGTGTACTGACAGAGATGTAGGCAGTGTCTCTCATCTTCTGGTAACCTTTTGGTAATCTTCTGATAACCTCTGGTAATGAAATGTGAAGTTTTGGCTCAAATAGCTTGCCCTGGCTTTTCACAACTGTTAAAATTCCTTTACCATTTGCATATTTGCATGCTCTAGTGCTCCCTCATTCACACCTTACCTGGTGAATGTTGGGAGCATAACTTTAGTTGCTTACACCCTCTTCCCATATATCTACTGTGATTTAAAAAAAAAAAAAAAAAAAAAAAAAGGTACTCTCAGTGGACAGTATCTTAATTTTAAGAAAGCAAAGAATAATTTTTTCCACAAACAACAGCAACAAAAAAAGTCTTTCTCACTTTGGACCTGGCATCCACCTGAAATCAAATATGTCTTCAGCTGTATTCTAAGTTGAGGGTTTTGATGGGAAAAAAAAAACACAAAAGAAATAAACTAGAAATGTGTCTGAATACCTCTTTGCTGAGTGTCTGATTTTCTGACATATGTATATACACATATATTCATATTTTTCTTTATCATTATATCTATGTCTAATTGATATCTATCTTTTATGTTTGCTGCGGTAAATATCAGTTCTGGTAACAGTTACCTGTTACCAGAATTCAGTCATCCTGTTGTTTATGCACATAATTCCCATTGCTTTCCATAAGCATCACATGACCCAAACCAACAGGATAATTAAGTTCCTGGATTGACTCCACTGATTGTAATTAAATTATCCCAGATTTACACTGGCATAACTCAGAGCAGAAGTTGACCTCACAGCCTTTATACAAGCTGTGTCTTAACCCAGTAAGATTTTGGTCAATCTCTTTCAAATATAAAAAAATGCCCTTTATAATAAAAGTCATAAGACTTTAGAGCATGACCCTCAGCTTTAACAATACAGAAGCTCCCAGGGTCTTTCCCTTCTTTAAAGAATGAGGATAAATTCTGACAGCTGAATAAATATAAAAGGTCTAATGTCAGTCTGTGGAAACAGGTTTTCATTATGCCACAAATGACTTTGGTTCACAGGTTCTCAGTGGAAAGGGAAATAGCATCTACTTAACATAGGATTGCTTGCTGTTCAGAACAGCCTATGGATAGAGAGCAGCAATCCCTACCACACACTCCCCACATTTACTGCACTACCAAACAGGCAGCGACAGAATAGAATTTTTTTCATACTAAATGCAAAATGACAGATTCACCTCCTCCTACACTTTCTCTTTTTCTCTTCACTAGCCTCCCACACACGCTTACACAGTGTTATACCTTCCCTTACGCTGCCAAGTCAGCTCGGCTTGCTTGGCTGGTGTTGTTGCAAGACAGTTTCTGTGTCCCTGAGTACCTATTAATGATTTCTATGTAAATGTGATGTTTCTTTTCTTGGAGGGGGCCCGGGGGGCGAGGGGGTGGGGGGTGAGAGGGGTGGTGTAGGGGGGGTGTTTGCTTTTTTGTTGTTTTGCTGGGTTTTTTTTTATATGACTGTAAACATAGAAATAATTCTACAGCCATTACCTTAGTCTTTAGTCAGTGCTTAAATGTACATTTGATAATTGTGTTTTCTATTAAAGCTCTCTACTTTACATTATATTCAAGGAGTTGATATTTAGTTTCACCATAAAGACAAAATAACTGTCCTTTTCTCTTATGGATAAAAATGAGAGGGAAAGATGAGTTTTAAACCAATACTGAAAGAGGCCCTTCCTTTTTTTTTTATGGATATTTTATTATATAGTGGGCATGTGTTACCATTCTTCTACTTTTCTTCTCTCTTTTTCTCTATTTTAACTGAGAACAGTGAGACAACCCTCCAGCTGAGGGTCTTAAAGCTTGTCAAGGAATTTGCTTCAGGAATGTATCAGAGAACAGGACTTTTTTTTTTATTTTCTTCATCATTTTTTGCTGTGCAGCTCAAGCATCATCACCCTGTTCATGTCCTCCTGTCAGCAATGCCTAATTCTTTCTAGGAATTTAAAGAATTCGATTTGGATCTGTGGTTTCTGCCCCTGTTTGGATTACCTAATATTTAGGTGTTGCACTGCTTTGTGTAGCAATGTCTAAACCTGGGCACAGCTGCTATTATAAAATAAGCATTAATGACAGAGTTGTAAGGCATGGCTGCCTTTCTGTACAGTTTACAGCTTCTGCAGTCACATATGCAAATATGCATCTTGAGGCATGCAGCCAAAAATCTACCTAATGTAGACTGCAGTAAATAATTCAGAATAAATAATTTATTTCAGAAAAGAGCTATGTATAACCATGAACAATATGAAACCGGGAGAGGCAGAACTCACTGAATACATTATTTTCTACAGATTATTTGTTCAGCTCCAGCCAGCATACATCATTCCTGATTTGCATTATGACAGAAAAATTAATATGAGTACAGTCACTCTTTCTTGTATCTTAAAATCTTTAGACCCTGAAAAATATCTAGGAATGTGTGTGTTCTTTCCCACAACAGATGCTAAATAACAGCTTGTAAGTAAAAAAAATGTTATCAAAGTCAGTGGTTCAAAAAATGCATGTGATTTTTCCCTTTGAACACATCTAATATATAACAGAAGATTAAAAATTATTAAGAAGGAGGGTTAAGTTATATATCAATCACAACTTTGATTATGCAGCAAAGGCTACCAAATGTTGACTTGATACAGAACATTTTGATCTAATAATATCTGTCTCCAAAACATTAGAAAGTATGATTTAAAGGATATTGAAGGCCATATGATTACTTCCACTGAACTCAGATAGTCCAGAACAGCTTCTCAGTCACCAGCAACAATAAAACAGGACAATTCAACTTGGCTGTAAGTCAACCAGGGGGTTTCCCAGTAGATCCATAGCCACCCACAACTGGAGAATAGCTGAAGCAAAGGTGGATGGCTAATGTTAATGAGAGAACCAAGCAGAGCAATAGGAAAGAAATAATTGTTTACACATGTTGAAATGCTTGTATAATATGTTCAGGATCCCCATATGGTACATTTGTGCTATAGAAAATAATCAGGTACATTTTACTACCAGGCTGTGTAAACACCCAGAATAACTAAGACCTTCATGAAACACTCACTGATTTTTTTCAAAAAGTGCTCCTCACATTTCAGTTCATACAGTTCCATATCTCTGTTACTTTAGGTGGTTCAGTGGTGCCATTGTATCAAAACAGAATTCAGGATGGGCCTCAGATTCAGTAACATACTTGAGCGTCCAGCAAACCAACATCTGTCCTTTAATACAGATGGCAATGGAAAGAATTAGGTTTCACTACAAAACACACAGGAAAAACAATATCTGAAACAGAAAGGTAGTGTAAAATTTATCGGGAAACCAAGAAAGACATTCTGTTGTACAGAGATATTTTTAGGTAGGTTTTCTTAGAAAAACATAAGTTAATGAAATCAAATAATTTGTCTTTGTTTCTTTTAACTTTTCTTCATTAACTTTTGAATGTTAATGAACAGTGACAATCTGACAGAGAAATAGCAGTTTTACAAAGCTCTTAAAACATCTGTGAAAACAAGATCAAAAAGAGACACAGAAGTCCCCTACAGTGCCCTGATAGCAAAAGAAGCATCACCAGAAGTTCACAGTTCATAAGACACCAGACACCCAACTGCAAGTTTCCAGCCACTGGGAAATTTCAATCAGAATTTACAGGGAACAATAAAACAGAAGCCCATAGAAGACTACACTTCATTCAACCATTCAACTCCATTCAACCAATTCAAAAGTAATTTATGAAGCTATTTGTGCTTTGGCGTGGTTTTTCATAGAATGGTTTGGGTTGGAAGGGACCTTAAATATCATCTAGTTCCAAAATCCTGCCATGGGCAGGGACACCTTCCACTAGACCAGGTTGCTCAAAGCCACCTTGAATACTTCCAGGGATGGGAAAGCCAGAGTTTTTCTCAGCAACCCGTACCAGCATCTCACCACTCTCATAGTAAAGAATGTTTTCCTGATATCTCATCTAAAACTCACCTCTTTCAGTTTAAAGCCATTCCTCCTTTTTCTATCCCTACTCACCCTTGTAAAAAGCGCCTCTTCAGACTTCCTGTAGGCCCCTTTAGGTATTGGAAGTCTGCTCTAAGGTGTCCCTGGAGCCTTCTTTTCTCCAGGTTAAACAAGCCCAAGCCTCTCTATCCATCTTCATCGGAGAGGTGCTCCATCCCTTGGATTATCTTCATGGCCCTCCTATGGACTTACTCCAGCAGGCCCACGTTGTTCTTATGGTGGGGACACCAGAGGTGAAAACAGTACTGTAGGTGGGAGTAGAGGGGAAAGAATGCTCTCCCTTGACCTGCTGATCACAATTCTTGTGGTGCAGCATAGGGTACACCAGGCTTTCTGGGCTGCAAGCGCACACTGCACATTTGGGTTTTGGTTTGGTTGGTTGATTGATTGATTTTCTTCTTGATATCAATAAAAACATGTTCACATTCACATGTAGCATAGGTGATTTAGAAACATAGAATAGAATCATAGAATAGTTAGGGTTGGAAGGAACCTTAAGATCATCTAGTTCCACCCCCCTGCCATGGGCAGGGACACCTCACACTAAACCGTATCACCCAAGGCCTCGTCCAACCTGCTCTTGAACACTGCCAGGGATGGAGCATTCACAACCTCCCTGGGCAACCTATTCCAGTGCCTCACCACCCTAACAGGAAAGAATTTCCTCCTTATATCCAATCTAAACTTCCCCTGTTTAAGTTTTAACCCGTTACCCCTTGTCCTATCACTACATTCCCTAAAGAAAGACACAATTTAAATTGTGTTTAAGGCATTCTAAGCTTTTATGGTTCAAATGAGCTGTAGTGTAACCAGTATAGCGTCTTGAATGTTGACCTGGTGAAATTTCTTTTCCTTTACCTCTTGTTTTCTGAAGTGCACATGTAGTAAATTGATATTTTATGATTCACTATGATTTTTGTGCGTTACTTGATTCATGTTACAGACTAGGTAGATTAAACACTACAGGATAAGATTACTGGAATTGTATTTGAAGATTTAAATATGTTAAGGGAGGAAAAAGATAAAATAAATGGCAAAGCAGCTCCTGCTTACAAATTCTGTACAAATATAGTGAGTCACAATCACAAAGATACAAATAAGGCTCTTAGTCATAGAATCATAGAATAGTTAGGGTTGGAAGGAACCTTAAGATCATCTAGTTCCAACCCCCTGCCACGGACAGGGACACCTCACACTAAACCATCTCACCCAAGGCTTCGTCCAACCGGCCCTTGAACACTGCCAGGGATGGAGCATTCACAAGCTCCCTGGGCAACCCATTCCAGTGCCTCACCACCCTAACAGGAAAGAATTTCTTTCTTATATCCAACTTAAACTTCCCCTGTTTAAGTTTGAACCTGTTACCCCTTGTCCTATCACTACAGTCTCTAATGAAGAGTCCCCTCTCAGCTATGGTGCAGGATCTAGTGCAGCACAACATAGCTCTGCAACTCAGGACAAGAAGTGAGGATAAGTTGATACAAATGGTCTTCACCTAAAATGGTGATAAGGCACTTACTAAAACATACATGCATACAGACCCAATCTGGCATTCTAAATCAGCCAGAACTTTACTTTTTACATAATAGTTTAGGAATTAAGTATTGATAACTTTAAATGTATGGGTAATTTCACACAAAAGAAGGACTGAATGACTTCTTTGCCTCGGTCTTCACTGGCAAAGGCTCTGACCAAATCACCCAAGTCTTGGAAGGCAGATGCAGGGACTGTGAGAATGAAGACCTTGTGCCCACAGTAGAAGAGGAACTGGTTCGAGACCATGTTAAAAAACTGAATGTGCACAAGTCGATGGGTCCTGATGAGATCCATCCGCGGGTCCTGAAGGAGCTAGCAAATGAAGTTGCTAAGGCACTGGCCATCATATTTGAGAAATCATGGCAGCCAGGTGAAGTTCCTGACGACTGGAAAAAGGGAAATATAACCCCCATTTTCAAGAAAGGGAAAATGGATGACCCGGGGAATCACAGACCAGTCAGTCTCACCTCTGTGCCTGGCAAAATCTTGGAGCAGATTCTCCTGGAAGGCATGCTAAGGCACATGAAAATCAACAAGGTGCTTGGTGACAGCCAGCATGGCTTCACTAAGGGGAAATCCTGCCTGACCAATTTGGTGGCCTTCTATGATGGGGCTACAGAACCGATGGGCAGGGGTAGAGCAGTTGATGTCATCTACCTGGACTTGTGCAAAGCATTTGACACTGTCCCACACAACATCCTTGTCTCTAAATTGGTGAGACATCAATTTGATAGGTGGACTGCTCAGTGGATAAAGAACTGGCTGGATGGCCGCACACAAAGAGTTGTGGTCAATGGCTCAATGTCTGGTCTGGAGACCAGTAACGAGTGGTGTCCCTCAGGGATTGGTGTTGGGACCGGTCTTGTTTAACATCTTCGTCGCTGACATGGACAGTGGGATTGAGTGCGCTCTCAGCAAGTTTGCCAATGACACCAAGCTGTGTGGTTCAGTTGATACCCTGGAGGGAAGGAATGCCATCCAGAGGGACCTCGACATGCTTGTGAGGTGGGCTGATGCTAACCTCATGAAGTTTAACCATGCCAAGTGCAAGGTCCTACAGCTGGGTTGGAGCAATCCCAGGCACAGCTACAGGTTGGGCGGAGAAGAGATTCAGAGCAGCCCTGCAGAGAAGGACTTGGGGGTGTTGGTCCATGAGATAATGAACATGAGCCAGCAGTGTGGGCTTGCAGCCCAGAAAGCCAACCGTATCCTGGGCTGCATCAAAAGGAGCGGGACCAGCAGGTCGAAGGAGGTGATCCTGCCCCTCTACTCTGCTCTTGTGAGACCTCACCTGCAGTACTGTGTGTAGTTCTGGTGTCTTCAACATAAAAAGGACATGGAACTGTTGGAACAAGTGCAGAGGAGGGCCACGAGGTTGATCAGGGGACTGGAGCACCTCCTGTATGAAGACAGGCTGAGGAAGTTGGGGCTGTTCAGCCTGGAGAAGAGAAGGCTGCGTGGAGACCTCATAGCAGCCTTCCAGTATCTGAAGGGGGCCTATAGGGATGCTGGAGAGGGACTCTTCATTAGGGACTGTAGTGATAGGACAAGGGGTAACGGGTTAAAACTTAAACAGGGGAAGTTTAAGTTGGATATAAGAAGGAAATTCTTTCCTGTTAGGGTGGTGAGGCACTGGAATAGGTTGCCCAGGGAAGTTGTGAATGCTCCATCCCTGGCTGTGTTCAAGAGCAGGTTGGACGAAGCCTTGGGTGATATGATTTAGCGTGAGGTGTCCCTGCCCACAGCAGGGGGGTTGGAACTAGATGATCTTAAGCTCCTTTCCAACCCTAACGATTCTATGATTCTATGACTAGGATACGGCTTAGTTTTTCTTTAAAAAAGGACAATTTAAACAAAAACCTAATCTTTGTCTAATTGCTCTAAAGGGGACCACACATTTGGACCCTGACAAAAAGCAGGGTTGAAGCTTATTTTCAGAATGTGAATCTCTCAAGTTTATGACAAGAAGAATTTAAGGAATTCAAATAAATTTCCAATGGAATGTACACAGACAGATTTGAGATTTTTTTAAAGAAGATTTTATGTCACATACCATACCATATGTTTTATGTCACATATGGCACTAATAGCCATTACATGTAATTCTTAATTGCTATGAAATTCTTCCAAAATATTTAACAAATAGTTTCTCATAATTTTAAGCCAAGCTGGAGGTATCTTTGAAAAGAGTTTGATTAGAATGAGCTAAAAGGCATCTCACCACCACCCATCACTACTGTCTTGGCTACTATTGGTTTTTTATATGAAATTTCATTGCGTGAACCAGAAATCTGCAAGATGCCCGAAGTCACCACAATGTTTTCCAGAACACAATGGTCTACCTACTGCAACTAGTAATTAATCTTGGGCTCAAGATTTCCTGATGGGAGCCTATTGACCCCAGCACAATAGATGAAAGTATTTTATCCTGTGTGTTCCCCTACTGACCCCTTGTCACCTTTTTTCACGCACTGTCTGCTCTCATACCAAACCAAAGAATTTGTCCTCCCTGATATTTGGGGCCTGCTTGATCCTCTCTTGCTCTTTGGAAGTAGATTTCTTAGCTTTGCTTTATATCATTTGCTTAAGAAAAGTCTGGCAAAGTTTTACCATACCCTGCAGCAAACACGAACGAGATCAGAAGTGTCAGGGATGCTGGGCTTTACTCACACCCCTGATACCACACAGTGTTTAATGGGAATTGCAGCGTACAGCAGGGCTGTGGGCTGCCTCTCTGTTCACTGGGAGGAAGACTGGAGAACCCTTGGTCACACTCAGGATGGCCTATGCAGAAGGGCTTCAGTACAGGTGCTCACAAATCACCATCATCATCCTCCTGGGATGGCTGCTGGAGGCTCCGAAACAAGCCTTCAAGCTGTCTGGCATGCCAAGTACTTACAAGGGTGGATGGGAAAAAGGTACATTGTACCACAGTCCATCCTTCTGTATTAACACCAGTATCCATGCCCAGAGGGTGTTCCTGTAGGCAGTACGTGGCAGCACGTGGACAATTTTGGCCATGAG
The DNA here is from genome assembly GCF_028554395.1 of Pezoporus wallicus. Lineage (NCBI taxonomy): Eukaryota > Metazoa > Chordata > Aves > Psittaciformes > Psittacidae > Pezoporus > Pezoporus wallicus. The sequence goes on from NW_026642654.1 coordinate 2,601,550, forward strand.
CCCACTCTTGGGGCTAATGTACATAACAAGGTTAAAAAGCTAGCTATCTAATGTAGATATCTGAAGTGAAGCTGTTTTTTTTGAGAATGGCTGCTCAAAGTGTTCTTGAATTCAGGTCTCCAGGGTGTCTCAGACTGCAGAGTCAAGAATGGAGATGCTAAAACTCCTTGCCTGTTCCTGAGCATTGGTGGAATATTTTATTTCCCAGACGCTTACAGTCAAAGAAAGCAGACGGTCTCTTCCAGACCCCACCCAGATAGCGCAAAAAAACCCCATGTAACTACTGCTGGTTTCAGCTCTCAGGACAACAGTGCAAAAATTAAAGCTGGGTCTAAGTTTAAAGAGCTGTTCCATCCTCTCTGCTTTAGCAGCAAGTACCCTCTGCTGGGAAAGCTATGATGTAAATTTTCAGGGTCCCTTGACACACTCAGTGACAGCAACCCTCCAACTGCTACCCACAAGACACGTCAAAGGCCATCTTGGATAAATATCTGAAAACTGTCTTAAACTCTTACAGTAACTGTAGACCCAGAGTGGATATCCCCTCCCCCATTCCCACCCATCAGGCTCCCATCTACTGTAATTGCTTCATCTCCTTGCTCCTCTGTATCTGTCACTGGGAATACTTTCCAATGCAACATATCCACTCCCCAACATGGGCTTGAAAGAGAGTGAAAAAGAAAACACAGAAAAATATTTCCCCTGCAGATAATCATATAGTCATTAAAGCCTTTAAACTACACCAGTGTCTTCAATATTCAATTAATAAATGACCTTGGGCCCAGATCCTCATTTCATTAAATTAAAATAACATTCCTGTTATCAATGGTAATCCTCCCATTAAGCCTAACTGCATATCTGGATTTCCTGAATTCAGAGGAATTTTGCTACTGATTTGAGAAAAATGAAAACTTAAAATATGGATCTTCTTATTAACAGAAGATTTTGCTCTCTTAAATAGTCTGCTACTATCTACCAAATAAAAGTAGTGTAAGTAGAAGCCTGAAAACACAGTTTTCTATAATGATGCAGCTTGGGTAGTCTGACTGAAGAAAATGAAGAGCTGCAACCCTGGTTTGAGAGTGACTGGCACCCCTCTGTGACAAGGCAGTGTCTAGCAGGTGACCTGCAGGGCAAGGGGGCATGGGAGATGCTATGATTCCAAGTGACTGCCCAGGTGTGCTGAGAAAACTAATCATGCCTACTACCTTACTATCTCAGTTCAGAACACAGCGAAGTAGGAAACTATTGATTGCATTCTGCTGTCATCTCTATTAAAAATACCGGCAAAAGTAGATGCATGGGTGAGTCCAAGGAGCTTTAGAAAACAGAGACAGTGTCATATGGCTGTGGAGGAAGCTGAGGCATGTAAATATGGAAAAAGATTAGGTAGATATACATACAAATGTATACAGAAGTTAAAACCTTCCTCTGATGCTTTTTGGCAAATTTAAAGAACATGGAGAAGGGATTCTGAGTGCAGAGAAGCTGGGGGAGATGTGGGCAGGGAGGAGTGTTAAGGAGAGATGGTGGAAGGGTGGAATATTTACTTTGCTTCCAGGCGCAAAACAGCTCTTCTAAGGTCCTGCATGTATATGTACATGTATAAGTGCATGTGTGTTCAGAAAAGATGTATAAAATGTGAAGTTTTAGATTTCACATGTAGCTTTTTCTGACTTTGAAGCATCTGTGTGTGTCCTTCTTCCATAAATTTACCTACTAGTCCCTTTTAAATGGAATTTGGTCCTTCTTTGCTCTTTTTCTCATTGACTGAAAGGCTACCAAAGTCCCTGTCCCACCAATCAGACTCTATCTGGAGCAGACATTGATGATGAGGACTTAGATATTTAATTTGAGTGATATGCGTGTATACACAATGTTCATAGGGCTTATTCACCCTGAGAAGTGGCAAATGCCATGAAACATTTGCATTATCATCAGGTAAGTTCTGGCCTCTGGATGCAGCTGTTTTAACATACTGTGTTTCTGTAAAGCTCATGCAGTACTAATTGTGTGGCAGATGGTTGAAGTCCTTGACCCAGACTATGAGTTTTACAGGTGGAATTCTCCAATGATGAGGTTGTTCAAAGAGGTGGTAGGGGCCGATGCATGGGTGGTCTTGCATGTCCACTGGCATGATGCATTCAACCTGCCAGCAACACAAAGGAAACCTAGGAGTTCTCCTAAGAGACAAATGCAAAGCATACAATGATTTTATAGACACAGTTATCCTGTGGCATCTTTGGGGTCACCTAAGGGGAATTTCATCAGTAGTGCTCACACATCACCAGTGCCTAACACAAAGATGTTTTTCCTTTACAATGCTAACTGATGCAACCTTACTCACAAATGTAAAGCAAAGTGTATTATTTAACATTATCCAGTGTGCACATACCATAATTTCCTTTCAAATATTTTGTACTGGTTTTCAACATTTTTTTTTATATCACTGTCAAGTGAATAGTGACATGATAAATATTCAGTGGGAGTAGATAAAAAAATATTGATATATCTGAGCTACCTGATACTGTATAAGTAATCTGATTCTTTTAGGTTTTTTCTTTTCTTTTTTTCTTTTTTTCTTTTTTTTGTTGTTTTGTTTTGTATCTATGGGCACTTTGCTCCTAATATGAATTTGACTGATTTGAGTACTTGTCAAGATTTTATGTCAGAAAGAGCAGTTTTAATATCCTATCTGCATAGAATATGTCTTCCAAGCCAAGGGAATACACTAGACTAGACTAGACTGGTGTTGTGGTTTAAGCCTAGCCAGTAATTCAGAACCATGCAGCCACTTGCTCGCTCCTCCTCTCTTCTTTCACCCCCTGCTCTCAGAGGGATGAGGAGGAGAATCGAAAGAATGTACCACTCACAGGTTGAGATAAGAACAGCCCAGTAACTAAGGTATAACACAAACCACTACTGCTACCATCAATAATAATGATGATGGCTTGGCTTTGCGAGGGAGTGAAGATTTGGGAAGGGCTTTAACCATGCTTGCGACAAGCACAATGAATTAGACCATCAATAATAATAATGATAAGGGAAATAACAAGGGAAGGGAATACAGTCGCTCACCACCTGCCAACCTATACCCAGCCCGACCCAAGCAGCAATGTCTGCCTTCTGAGTAACTCCTGCCAGTTTATATACTAGGCATGATGTGCTGTGATATGAAATACCCCTTTGGCTACTCTGGATCAGGTGTCCTGTCTCTGCTTCCTCTCAGCTTCCCATACACCTCCTCACTGGCAGAGCATGAGACTGAAAAAGTCCTTCATCAGAGTAAACATTACTTAGCAACAACTAAACCCATCAGTGTGTTATCAGTGCCGTTCTTAGACTGAAGTAAAAAACACAGCACTGCACCAGCTGCTAAGAAGGAGAAAAAATGACTGCGGCAGCTGAACCCAAGACAATTGGACTGGAATGGACTGGAATGGACTGGAGGAAAGGGAAAGGAAAGGAAAGGAAAGGAAAGGAAAGGAAAGGAAAGGAAAGGAAAGGAAAGGAAAGGAAAGGAAAGGAAAGGAAAGGAAAGGAAAGGAAAGGAAAGGAAAGGAAAGGAATAGGACCAAAATAGCTTCTCAGAGTCAAGAAAGTCAAGAAAGACTTTAACTTTTGGAGCTAGGGAAAGCATAATTAATATGTGTTGCTGCTCATCTTTTCAACAGTCTACTAAAAGCTAGATAAAAAATTGCTAGGAATTTCTGATGTGGGAACTTATTTATTCTTGTACTATATTCACGCACCGATTAGTATTTTTTCCAATTATGAAATAGCTGATTGTGGAAGTTTACAATAGAAATCTATAATTATATGTTTTGACTATTAAATCTGGTCATTTAAATATCACAATATACTTAATTTTACCATGTTAGTTTTTAAACCTTTCTTTAACCAGCAGTCCCATCAATTTAATCAGTCTTCAGTGTTGTCAATGCAAGTGACCATAGCAATGAAACAGTGGCCATTCCTTCAACTGGTTGGTGTTTCTCATTCCCTGCTGCATTGGTGGAGCCTGATCAGCTGTAATCAGCTGTCTCCAGTATGCCCTTCTTTCTCCGCACTTCTCTTTTTCAGGTAGCTTTACTACCTGTAATGTTTTTTCTTATCTCTAGACCATGGTAGCTGTCTGTGAAGAGAGCATCCAAGCTATGTATTTTATAGTGCCTGTTATTGCTCTAAATTTATTAATTGGTATATTCATACTTTAGTTCAGTAACAGTTTACCATAGAAGAGATCTAGGAAAGAAGTGAGGCAGGATGATGAATTGAGACACTAGGAACCTCAGTCAGGGAATTAGCTGCATCCAAACTAAACCTACTAAAACATAGAGAGGTATAATGCAAGAACATCTATGTAGGCAACATATCACATAAGGTGTTTTAACTTGGATGTCACATCACATCTAAGAGATATTAGTAAATTCTCTTATGCACTACACCTTACTGTTTCCAGACTTTAAGGATCTCTTTTTTCCATTTCATGATGCATACTTAATTAGAGAGATACTACCTCAAAGAGAAGGAAGATAACAAAGTAATGTTATCGCTATACTATCCATGGATCAACAATCAAATTTCAGCCAGGTTGCAAGTTTGGTTCTCATCAGATTACACTTAATTTTTCCTCTCCTTAGTGTAGTGACAGAATAATTGAAATTACCTCGGCTTTTGACTTTCAGTTTTCTCTCAGAAGAAAAGAAGGTATTCTCTGCATTTATTCTATTTTATCTTTTTGACTCTGGATAGCCAGAGCTATATGGAATATCCCAGATGTTATTTTACTACCAACACTTTTTAAACTGATGCAATTCCAATTCTGAAAACCTTTACTAGGATGATTCGTATCTCTCACTTGCTTCCAACTCATAGTACGATCCTTATAAGTCTTAAAGATCAGATTCATCACAGCTGAAATTAGGTTTGCAGATATGTAAATTAGGAGCACAGTCATAATATCATCCTTAAATAAACAATGGTGGGACTGATTCAGATGAAATGTGAATGACTGCTTTATCTCTGAGCTTCAACTGGATGTCTGAAATTCAAAGAACTGAATCTGAATTTACAGTTCATTCATTTTTAAGTCAACAAGTTTAAAAAGTACAACTTATGCATTTTCATTAATATTATTGCCAAGGATAACTATAGGAAAACTTTTTTAACAATAATTCTTTCAGTATGAACTGCGGTCACATAGCCTGAAATAGTTGCCTTAATTTTATTAGAATGGTTCCATTTAATACCAATCTTTTTTGCATGTAATTGACACTATAAGGTCATACTTGTATGACATTGTATTACAGGCTTCACTTGGAACTGTTTATTTAGAAGTTCTGTTTTCTCATAAAAAAATATGCTGTTGCAGCACACCTAGGTTTTTTCAGGATCAGGCTACACTTTAGATATGCAAATGCACCCGTGACCCATATCTTCAATTCATTTTAATTATATTGGTACAATAATAGAAGGTGTGAACAAAAGGCTCCTACATGTCTTTAGAAAACTTAGTGCATATCTACCTGTCTTTGAAAGATGCAATTAGTCTGATGTTTTCTGTGAAGAATATTAACAATAATATTAAGTAGTAATGATAACAGCAATCATAATAAGTCACAAATAATAAGGATATACACATGATCTTTGTGTCAAGAGGAATGTGAGGGTTCAATTTATGTTTGCAAAGACTCTTGGAAATCAGTCCATATTATATAATAAGAGTACTATTGTTTGACAGCCAATGTATTTTGTAATTGTTGATGATTTTCAAGATCTCAAAGAAGAGAATACTAGTCTGTTTTAACTAAAGTTAATCTTGCAAAAAAAAAAGAGTAATGTTTTAAATTAATAAATCTGTCTTTCATTAATACTGCATTAATTTAGGAAAAATAATCCTGGTGTTCTGTCTAAGAATGCCTGCTGCATAATTTAATGAAGCAAAATGAGAACTAAAATATTTTTGCTCACCACTACTATTACGAAACAGAAGTACCTTTTCAGATGTCTCCAGCTTATCTCTCCCTGTGAAAATTTTGTCTCAGAGAACTCAGAGTACTGTTAACCTCTCACAGTCGATAACTGCACACTCGAATAAATCAAAATTAAGCTTAATTCATTTTTAACCCTACACTCAGCAACAGTAATGATTGAGTATTTGTGACAAAACTGCAGAAAGGAGCTCGTACTTTAAGGGTCCAAACATTGCCTGTGTTGAAGAAAATGGAAAGCTGAGGTGACCTGATCTGCCTCTGCCCATTAGGGACTTTTTGATAGTCATTGTCTTCAAGAAAAATAATTGCCTCCCAAGAATGCTCAGCTAAATCATTTTATTAGTGTGAACTGGATTAAGGTTATAGGAAGGTCCCTCTTGCTTCTTAGCCAATAATATCTGACCATGCATATCAAAGTGTGGAGGAGGCAAATTATTCATTATTTCACCAGCATAATGAAAGCATAAGGGAGGTTTAAAAGGACGCTATCTGCAGCAGGAAACTGTCAAAGAACGTGGGAACACAGCCCTCCTGCATTTTTGTTTCAGCTCCGTTGATCAGAAGATTGAAAGGCCTGCTCTACCTACAGGGGTCCTCTGTTCAGGCCCCATAGTGCAATTATAATCCGTCCTCACCTCCCTTAGAATGACAGGCCAAAAACAAAGCCCAGAGCTTTTGTACAGCTTAGCATTCCTAAGAAACACAAATCTTCATCTTTCTTTCTTTCTTTTTTTTTTTTTAACTCTTAAGAATTAATTAAAATTGCTCTTATATAATATTGAGGGATAAAACAGCTTGAAATTATCTAATACTTTTAAAATAGTGTGTAGAAGGATCAGTTGCTAACTGCCACAAGGTAGAGCAGCTTTGCTTTTGTCTTTGTGCTGCCTGCAGGAAAAAGGGAGTCCAGTTGGCAGTATTTTGCATGAGGCTGTTTAATTTCATTTTTTTCTGCTATTATTCTTGTTATTTATACATTTTAGTGACAGAAATTTGCAAGTAGTTATATACTTAATGACTCTTGCAGTTAATATTCTTGTTGAATCTCTGCATTTCAAACAATATTTGAACAAAAGCCATGCATCTCCTCAACCAGTATGTTATATTATGTCACTGTAAAAGGATCAAATGGTAGCAACTGTGATGGCTTAAGTATATTAAGAGATGTAGGATCTGTATGAATAACCAATATTTTCAGTAGCTTCCAACAGCAGATTACTTTGGAAGCAGCAAATATTTTTGCAATTTTGAAACAACAGCCCCAAACTATTAAACGTGCTAAACATACTAGTTATTTTAGCTTCCTTCAGCTGGCCCACCACATCACTGTGTTTATCTGAGGAATGCTGTAGATTGCATGATTCTGTGTTTAACATTAAATCTTCAGTCTTCCAGCATAAACCACCACCAAGCAGGCTGAAGTTAACTGTCAGTTTACATTGTAGAATGAGCACACAGGATGCATTTGGCAAGCAAATCTCACATCATGTGTGTGACCTTTAAATGCATATATTTGCAGGAGGTTAGACAAGATTCCAGGCTGCTTGAAAGTTTTAGTGGGTGAGATCAATATGAGATGCCACAGTTTAGTCTAGCTATGCATGTGAAAGTCTGCTTTAAAAATGCAAAATCTGGTGATAATAACAGCAATAGCAATGGCATGAATTTGTTTGGGTGTTCTCATCCTTTGATTTCTTATTTCCAGTCTGTGACAACCTAGAATGACATGTAAGCTGATTTGGGGGATTTTTTTTTTTTTTTTTTTTTTTTTTACCTTTAAAATGATGGCTACAATATCAGGGGTGAAATCTGGCTTCCAGGGATACAAGTACATTTACAGGTCAGGCTATATCACAACTCTTCTTGTTCTGATACTTACTGGTAAGTTCACACTTTTCTAGTATCAACATTTTACTATTAAAGTTATTTAGTAATTGCTTTGCAATTTTATATTTGTATTATTTTTAATTAGGAAAGAAACTCTTTAACATGTGTTACATGGATTGATTAGAGACCCTTTGCAAGCATTTAGGAAGATAGAATGCTAGTGAAAGCATGTTTAAAATGGGAAATATTTTAGTATCCTTTTCAAGGTTTATTTTGCTGTAGGGAAAGTGTAAGGCAATGTACATGAGAGTCAGGCCTCACAAAGCCACCTTTTTGGTTTGTTGTAGGTTGATTTACTTTGTTTGAAAGGGACAAAGGCATGTAATTTTATTCTTTTTCACATATGGTTTATCTCTTTGCCCTTTAAGTGACACCACTTGGATAGTTCCTGTAAGATACCCAGGAGCCTGAGGACAGAAGGGAACCAAGCAGTGAATGGTGAGTGGGGACATATCAAAAGCCAAGTGCCTCGTTTGTCATTCATTACGCATGCTGTTGCCTTCAGAAGTACTATGGCATGGGGGATCGACTTCTAGAGCAATAGATGTGTTCAGGGACTTTGTAGAACATCTGTCCCTGATATATTTCTGCATCAGAACCTGAAAAAGAATGTGAAGTGATTCTCTGAACTAGCCAGTGGAGTCCCACCAGTGAGGCATAGGTGGTAAAATGCTCAGAGATGTGGCCTTCTTCGAACATGCAGAAATCCTGTTCTTGGGAATACGCATTATCTATCTCTTGCTACACTTTAACAACAGTATTTAGTAGGTAGAACCTTGTGTTTTCTTCGACTAAGTAATTCTGCAAGTTTGCATGTCAGAATGGATGTAGTGCTTGACTTACCTTCAATTAACTGGTGCAAACCTATCCCTCTCTGGCATTCAGAAAAACTCTTTGATAACCTTTGGTAATGTGCAGGACCTATCTGCCTCCAAAGACTGGTCATGCCTTAACACTAAATGAAGGCTCAAATGAGATCAATCTGTCTTGTGGAAGAATATAACTCACCGAGCTCTATATTCCAAGTGAATGTGGAATTCTACCTGGAAAGCCAGGAGTTTTAACTGAAGATGGGTTTCTTTATAACTTTCATATAATTTTGCAAAGTTTCAGGTCAAAGCTGGCTTAATGAGTCATGATAACTTCAGATTTATTTCTATAGCTATTAATGGAAAACTGAAAGTTTCTAGCCATGTCTATTCCAGATTTCTATCCTACTACATAACACCTGATTTATAGCCTAATTCACTAAAAAAAAACAACTCCTTACTGATAGTGTGTATAAGGAAAAAAGAGTCTGTGGACAATATTTGTTACTATTAGACCTACTGTAATTAAGTATTTTGTATTGATTTCGCACATGTTTATGTTTTGTTTTGTCTTCTTTCATAAGGAATAGAATTAATGAGCTTTAAGGAAATTCTGAAACACCTAAAGGAGCTATGACAGATTTTTCAATTTGAGCAAATACACCATGGACATAATAAGCAGTCTTCATGTTTTTAGCCCTGCTGCCTTCAAAATATTGACTAAAGAAGAATGTATAGGCCTAAAAGGACAGTTTGAGTCAGTGTTTCCATTTTCTTTAATAATTTCTTTAATAGCATTTTTCTACAATGTTTCTCAAGTCACTTAAGCTTTTCCAGGAAGCACTTACTTTTAAAATACACAAAAGCACAGATATACAAAGCTACCTTACAATTTATTTCCTCCTTTTGTACAGTGTCATCTTTCAAGTATAGTTCCTGCAGAATGTTTTTTCCCATACAAAACTTCTCACAGTTTTACCTTTGAAACACAATGGTAATGTCATCCTTTCCTTGTAAACTGAGGGAATCACAAGAATAAAGCAGTACCATTGACCCCACAGCTGAGGGCTGAAAGCCAGAAGAGACACCCATCCTTAATGATCTGGAAGTATCTGTCTGTGCTTCCTAATGCAAGGAAATTGCACTGTGTTTGAATAGAAATACACCATTCAGAGTTGGTGGACTACTGGTAAGAAAGTAAGCATTTAGGGACTAAATTGAGATATTCTTGAATGTTTTTAGTTCGCTGCTGTTTCAGCTGTGAACTTCCTTTCTTTTTTTTTGAACTGAGTTCACATTAAAAAGTTCACTGGGTTTATAGCAGATTTCAGGTGCTGGATAAGCCAAAGCTGATTTGCTCCATTACACCTCTGTACCACTGGAAGACTAGACTGCATGTGTGTCCATGCACACCCATGTTCTTGAAGGGAAGACTCAGTTTCTAACAATATTTAGACTGTTCAGGTCAATCAGCCATGCCAGCCAACTCTTCCAGCTGCTGTGCCTACACCTCCACCCCCAAGAAATTCATAACTCTAATGGCCTCCAGGCATCCAGAATCTCTTCTGTTACCCTCGTCTGAACTGTTCTTTGTATAACAGCAAAGATATACTTACTCTGACCTCCACCATTGTCCCTAAAGATAGGAAAACTCAAGACACAGATGTGACACTCTCCATCTTTGCTTTTTATGTCAGGGTCTGAGCAAGAGGTGATTAGATTTTCTCCTTTAAGAGCTCTGATTTTGGAATTAGTAAAAGGATCCTCTTTAATTTTTTTCCAAACTTGTCTTACAGAAAGACTCATAGACTTATGAAACTTCCATCAACCTGTGCAAATTGTTAGGGTTTGAATAGCAGCTAGCTATGGATAATGCTCATTTTACCCATCTGGACACATTCTCATCACAAATCGCTTTCAAGTGAGAATACCTTAATGAAAGAAATGAGCCAGAGGATAATTAAATTAGGTGATGAATGTGTCTAAAAATGCACAAAGTAAACAAATAAAAAATATTTCTTGGATTTTTATTCAGTTGATTTTTTTTCAGCACTGTGTTTTGGGCTTGTACCTCACAGTTAGCTTTACTTCCAGAATGGAGACAAAGAATGCACAATATAGTGTTTTCAAAAGTCTTTTTTTTTTGTCAAACAACATACTGTTGGATTTACAGAGTTTGTCCTTGTGAGCTTAGAACTAGGACCTGAAATTCAGCTTCTTAGGCAAAATCAATGACAACTTATTTCAGCACCAAACATGTCAGATATGTTGTTTCCGGAGGGTCGCTCTAAAGATTAAAGTTTTCCCTCAAACTTGCAAACATTGGTTAGCCATGGCCAGAAGATGGATTCTGGATGCACGTGCCCTGGTATATCCAGGGCACATGCATACCTGATACCTGATATACCACCTGGCATGCCTGATATACCACCAGACAGTTTAAAAAAGCTTTCATAATCAATATATGTACCTGAAAAGTCACAGAGAGCTATGTGCTTATGTCATATGCCTTGGAGCCTGTCAGCTGTGATGGAGACACACTGTTCAGTTTCTGTGCTGGGAAATGGGTACCTTTATGGCTCTGGAAAGGTCCATAAGCTGCACAAAGACTAAAAATACCATAATACTGTTGTTTTGAAAAACCTGAGTTATTGGTTTGCAAGGGAGAAGAAGCATTTTCTCCCCAAAATTTGCTTTCCTTCTTTGGATATTCTACAGAAAGTAAAGAGGCTTCTGAAATCCTGCTTGTGTTGGTTAGGTTGAATTAGAAGTTCCTGATGGGTAATATCAGTAAAAATGTCAAACAGTCAGCTGAAGTTAATGTTCGAGATGGGGAAATTCTTATGCTGATGAGTATTGTTAGCAGGCTATTATGTATAATGCCACGTATGGTAATATAATATATAGAGATTATGCTGAAGGCAGTGATTATAATGAATGAATGTTGCAAAATATTATGGTGAATGAAGCTGCAAAATATTGCTGCTTATTGAGAACATCCTAAGCATTTCTGTTTAATTGCTACAGCCATGGAGTTAATATCAGGCAATTGCAGTCATGTTCATGCTTTTAGTACCTTCTTGTATCTTTTTTTGAAGGATTTTCACAAAGGTAGTTTGTTGCTTAGAGAATCTGGCTTCTGCTTCAAATACTTATTTTTAGAACAGACATGATAGTACATGCAGAGAACATCAACAGTTTTTATTAAGCTTTAGCAAGGCTCTTCCCCTCTTAGGAGAGTTTCCCCTGCCTGTTGAAGATTTTATGGACAGAGGAAACAACACATTTACTGGTTATAGCCTGTCAGAGGAAGGACAGCTGTAGCAACAACATAGTGAAGTTTTGGAGAAAAAGTGAAATAAAACTTCAGATCAAAACTGAAATTTGGTGCTAGTTTTTAAAGTGGAGCCCACTCAGGGTGTTGAGAAACAAAACAGAGGATTCAGTTTCTTAGCCCTTTTGTAGTTATGCTAATACTTTCCATGCAAAAGTAACTTCAAAGGATACCTCCAAGATATCTGTTTGAAAGCATGCCCTGCTTTACTTTTGCCCACACCAACTGAAGCAAACATAAATGAAGACATCTGCTTTGCAACATCAGATTTCTATTACAGCGCCAGTAGTAGAAGTCAGGTTTCGTGCCCATACTAACAGAAAATAAAAAAGGAGAAGAGTTACAGCAGCACAAACCACCAGATCTTCTAATTCCTTTCCCAGGGCCTTGAGAAAGCACTGCGGCTGTTTTGTTTAAGATCCAGGAGGTAAAATTCACTACTGCATGAAAGACATCATAAGGTTACTACACCCTCCCACTGCTACAGATATATCACCTGTGAATGAATCAAATCCATTTTGAAAAATGCTTTTTATGTTTCTCTTTAAATAGGCGAACTTTAGGAAAACATTAGCTTCAACACCAGCTTTCCTGAAGATATTAGACTTCAAAATGATAAGATACTTCCAGTTCATGAGTTCTTGTACCCATAGGCACTCTTTGGACTATCAGAGGAACTTTGTAAACTCTAGGGTAATGACCATAACAACACATGGTTTGTTATATCGCGCAGCTTAATCAACCATAAAGTGATTCCAATTTGAATATGTTCTATTTTAATTGGCAATTGTGTTGCTAACTGTGCTTACAAATAAAAGTCAGAATAGTCATGTTAAATTCTGTCATGCTGCTCTGCAGACTAATTTGAGCTATCTTAACAAAGGGTTTTGATTATTCAGAGTTAAATGAATTGTTTAGGTATGAATTTAACATAAGATTTCTGGGTTTAATAGTAGAAGTAATAGAGAATAAGTAATAAAATTAGGTGAAAGTGAAAAAAAAACAACAAACAACCCACAATATTTTAGATTGTGTTTGTTTTCCTCCTCAGGTAAATTGCCATATGCAATATGAAGGTATGATCTGACCTTATACCTGATTCTGTTTTGACAAGGAATCTGCACTAGACCTCCTCAGGTCCCTTGCAGTCTGAATTATCTCACCTTTAAAAATACCAAAATGAAAAAAAAAGGCCACTAAAATTCCACTTCTTCACTCTAATTCTGATTTCTGTTTGTTAACTCTTACATATTAAGAAATTTCTCATTTTCGTTATTGTTAACATAACTGCACTACAAGTCACTTTTTTTTATGTTATAGTTGGTACATTTAAAGAAAATACAAAGCAATTTAAAATGGTCTGTTACATGCCTGTTCAACATTTTTTACACTGAGGATTACACTGATTTTACAACTTCAGGAAAGACATGATTGGAAACTGTCTATCCTCTACAGAATGCTTTTCCTTTCATTAAAGAGAAATTTTCTTCATTACAGTGCTATCGGATCACCCAAGCAACTAAAATAACAAAGGAAGACACTTTTGAAACACCTGATTAAAAGTGTAAGACTTCTGCTTCACAATTAGCTTCATTTTACTACTCAACATTTTGGAGTGAATGCAAGAAAAACATTAACATACATGATGTGGAAATCATTCTATTTACCAGGTGCTCTTTCCTTTTTCCTACTTTGTCACCAGCTGTTGTGATGTTTGATGCCTATGATACAAAAACACAGTTTATAAAAAAGAGAGGAGAAAAAGAAGCAATTACTCCTCCACATGCATTATTGTAATTTCATGGGTTTTAACAGCAGTAACTGGAACCAAGTCAGCCATCTCCTGACTTGACACTGCTGTAAAGAATAAAGATATACTTTGTCACATTCTAATAAGCAAAAGAAATCTTGGGCTCTCTTTGAGAAAAAAAAAAAATGCTTTATTAGGACATGGCAAACAGGTGCTTCTTGAGCTCATCTTTGCCTTCATGCAGAAGCCTGGGAAGGTTGGAGCAGCCACGCACCAGGTTGCATAGGGGAAACACGAGTCAGCCAATACTGATTTTTGGCTCCAGCAGTAAGGGTACAGAAGTAGGGTGAACTTTAAACACAGGTGCAGCATGCAAAGCAGTAAAACAAACCATTGCATTCAGGCAATGCATTCTGTCAAATAAGAACCTTTACAGAAAAATAATCTAGATTTACAAGGTAACAGTTATCTTTCTTTTACATATTTAAACTGGGGTACAAAATTGAGAACTTGGATGTCCCTCCTCTTCAGCTTCCTCTAAGTATCTTAGAACTCCATAGATATGTTTCTTTTCTGGAGTGCAGGGTGAGGCCCTTCCTGCATAAAACAAAATAGCTCCACTCAATTTTTGGAACTCCACTGGTGAAACTCTTTATTCATATTACCTGTCCCTTTTGTCTCTTCAGATTAGTGCAATATAGTTTGTTTTTATGCCTCTTTAATTAAATGGAAGATCACATTCAGAGCAAAATCTAACAGTTTTTTTCATGAAAAAAAGATATTGTATAAAAAGGTTTTTAGAGCTGGCAGATCATCCAACAATTAATAAATAAATGGTTTCAGTGGTGTAAGGATACAATATCCTCAAAATGTTCCCTTGCATGCACACACATGCCCACTCTTGCCTGCAGATTCACAGATTCGTGCTATCATCACAAGTGTTACCAGAAAATTGATTTATTTCTGAGTACAATAAGACAGATTGCCCATTCAGGTACAAGTTATAGTTACTACATTTTGTGTAGACACATTCGTTTATGAGACCTGAACAGCCAATCCTTTTTCTTCAAAACCAAATAGTGGAACTAGTTTTTTTCAGTTCTGAGTAGTAATAACAAAGTAACAGTAAAGATATACATCTTCATAAAGAAAGGAAATAATTATTTTCTATCCAGCAATGCCCATTTGGCTGGACTATAGCACATCTAAATAGCAATGCACGACAAATATGCATACATTTCCCCTAGTGTGTATGTGCGGACACTGTGAAATAATAAATTCTTCCTAAGCTTGTCAAAGGACTGAAAATCTCTTTCCAGTGATGCAGAACCTGATGAAATCAGTCCCCACACTGACTACTGCATAAGAATGAAGCTCTGAGTCCTGAATACAGTCACCATGTAAAACATTCAGATCGTTGTTATGTCATTTTATCTACCCCTGTTGATATGCAGACCCAGGTGACTGTAAGGCTATTGTTATTAATAAGACAGAGAAAAAGAGGCTGGATATGATAAATAGGACAAAAGAGGGGTCTACACTGAGTATCAGAGAGATATATATAACACTCTTAGTTCCACACAAGAAGACACACGTACAAGGAAGAAGACGCCATGACTGCCTTTTGCATAGACATAGTGGACTGTTAAATTTTTGGTTTCTCAGTAGTTTGCATGGACAGGAGTCACCATACAGGTCCTGTGGGTACTTTCAGAAGTGAGAGGTCAGTGAGTAGAAAGAACAGATAATGAAAGAAATAAAATGAACAATTATAGTGAATATGGTAGGAAGGGAGCAGACTGCATGCCAGAATCTCCATGTCACACAATTCTCCAGGCAGTTCCAGAAATCATAAGAATTATGTGTGCTCAAAAGCCACTGTTCGGTTCCCTCAGCTTTAGGTCATCACATCCAGCCAGCTGTTAACAACAGCAGCAGTCATACTATAAATACAAATGGCTCAGCCTTTGAACTAGTTACATTTTCAGTTCTTGTTGCTATTGGAAGACTCTTGGCAAAAGACCAAGAAAGTACATTCTGGTTTCCTAAATGTATTCACAGCCATGGCTCATTTGTCCAGGTGCCAGCCTTTCTTTTATTTTTAATGCTTTCATGGTATTTGCCAGTGTGCGTTTTAGAGAGTAGTTATGTTTTCTCCGTGCCTTCTTCTGGCTAAGCCTGTCAAGCCAAACTGTTCCAACATGAAAAATTATCTCATTTTATTGATTATTTTAACAACTCCACAAATGCAGATAATTCATACATCTTAGGAAAGAAGCCTCATTTTTATTGCATCCACATCTGTTCTGTTCCAGCTGTTCCTGAGGTGCAGTCTCTGACTTCATCACTAACAGCTTCATGAACCCGTGCGGTACTGGAGGGAGGTGGTGCTTATGTCCTGTCCCTGATAAAAAATTATGTTTGCCTGGGTTGAGAGGTAGCCAAGGAAACTGAACGATCTCAGGGTCATTTTTATGCCCATTCAGCTCTTTCATCAAGCCCTGAAGAAAGCTTTTCAGCAAAGGGTCCCTTGCCCATAAGGACAGCAGGGGTCTCTGCAGGAGATTAATACTTTGTAATATCCTAAGCTGCTTGAGCTTTTGCTGACAGTTTAGGGAAGCGGATGAGGTAGACCAGCTTGTTTCTTTTGCCCTCTATTACCATAATGATTTCACCAACAGGTAAAGGAAGTCCTCAGTTTCTCCTTTCCCTGTGTGATGTGAATGTGGCAATATCCTGAGAGTGCTCCTAACCTGCTGCTTCTCACCCTATCCTGAAGTATGTGTTTGCATCATATTAGCAAATAAATTATCACAGGGAGCCTGTATTCTAGCTCATTTATCCACCTCAACTATGTCACAAATAGTTATATGATTCTGGAGCTACAGATCCCTAGTACATGAAAAAATAGGCCAGTTATTCACAGAATACTATTGTAAGTCCTGAATCAAAATACGTGATCATATCTTCATGCAAGTAAATAGTACCTTCTTGATTCTGTAGTGTCCTTTCCCTAACTCAGAATCAACCTGCCTGCTGCAGCTAAGAATCAAAAATGCCTTTGATTTCTACATCATTTTGCCTTCTAATTCTGTTTAAGATGTTCCAGAAGGTATCTATTTCTGATGACTGTGAAGAATTCAGCACTTAAAGTATCTTCCTTTCCTATAATGTACAATAAGAATGCACTGATTGGAACTTTTTGCAAAATACAGACTTGGTAAAAGACACATTGTCTGCAAATCTGGCATGCTAATTTCCCATGTGTGATTGGTTCAATGTGCATATACTCAATGGTAAATAAATGCAAAGGTTTTTTGAAAAGAATTTCTGAGTACGTTTATTAGGTTAAAAACTGTTTTGTTTTGGTGTGCCACTGTTGTTGTTTTTTCTTGGTCCCACATGGAGAGCAAACATGGCCTGGAAGAGTGTTATGTCAAGTACCTCCCATCATGCATTGTCACTGCTCAGTGAACTGGAGTCTAAAAAAAGTAATTCCTCATTTTCATCTTGACTAGGATTCCCCTTTTCTTTGCTGTGAAGCTGCACTAATCCTTCATTCAGCACAACCCACACCCTCTGGTTCCACTCGGAGTTCTCCCTTTCTAACATCATTGTATTCTTTATCTGGGCCTTCTTCTTCCAATAGTACTTCTTGAAAGCTCTTTCACAGACAAGAAAGGACCAGCTCCATAATGGCCAAGTTGGCCCTTTTCTTTTCTTTCTCTTTTTTTTTAAGCTTCCGACTGAGCTTTGCTATTTAATCTTCTTGAGGCGTTCAAGATGTCACTTGCCTCTGATGACTATAGACAAAGGGGAAATCCATCCAACTTGAATGCAGTGTATACTTGAATACATAGGGTTGCTTTGAAGAGAGTTTCTTGAAGTCTCTGTGTTTCATTGGCTGTCCTGGTGGCCTCCTTGCAGGTCTTTATGTGAAATCATATGCCTTTTCACAGATCCCATTTCTCGGAATGTTACCTGAGCTTATACAGCCCTAAATATTAACAGGTGAGATATTAATCAAAAGAGATTGTTTCAATCAGTTTTTTTTTAATAAGTTAATGGGAATTCCCCCACCACCACCAGGGTATATGACACTTGAAGTCTTGTGGATGCTTTGACTGCTTGGTTTGCACATATTTTACAGGTAGCTATGTCATATTCCCCCATTTTACTGCTGCAAGCTGGAAAAAGAGAGAACATACAGACAACTGGGCACAGCATCGCCTCGCACCAAGCCCTCCGTTCCCTATTTGAGCACTAAAAATTAACATTTGCCTCTCTATACTGCATTACCTCAAGATTAATTTTGTACTTCCTATACTGTAGGAAACCTGAAATATTAAGTATTTTAATAACTGTTATGGACAGTATAGGTAAACCATATTTATTTATACACATAAATGTTATACATATTATTTAAAGGACCCTGATTTTCCTTAAGTCCTGAAGGCTTCAAGACACATAACTCTTTAGGTACTGGCTACCTATGAATATTTATACCAACTGACAACAGATTGGTGGTATGAAGAATGTTGGATGAACAGGTATTTGCCCATATCGGTTATTAGTCTGAGTAGTTTATATGTTCTTAGTCTGTATAAATACAGGTTTGTGAACTAATTTCTATATTTCATATATAAATAAAGTTCTAGGAAAACAACAAAGTTGATGACATCCATTGAAATGTGGATGTAAGTGCTAGCTTTTTTATTAAATGGAAATATAGAATAGAATTTTCTGCATTAAAACATTAATCTACAATTCCTAGCAATGGTCAGAAGAAGAAAACACACACTCTTTGTAGAGGTATATACAACTTTTCATTTCCCATATCAATCATGAGAACAAGTTGAAGTTCAGATAATGGCCAGTTCAATTTACCCTAATTGTTAAGGACTTAGCCTGACTGTTTGCATTACAGACTGTGGCCACTGGGTTCTCAGTAGGGGTTTGCGGCCTACTCCATCCCGTAACAAACCCATGTTCATGCGTCGATTCAGATCCATCACCCTGAGATAAACTGTGAATATTGCCCTTTGTCCTGCGCTGCATTCTTTCATGCATTGTGTAGTGACTATTTAAGGATTTAAAGGCTCATTTGCACAATTCTTTTGTCAGCAGCCTCAGTGCAGAATGGAAAAGTGATGGCTTCTCTGTCTGGGTTATGCCCTGAAGCTCTTGTGAGAGAAATCTACATACATAAGTTTTTCTTACACATGCAGAATGTCAACACTAAAAAAAAAAAAAAATGACCTGTCTGTTTCTGTAGCTTAAAAGGTTATGGGTTAATATATGATGTGATTTGTTTTCCTCTTTTGTTGTATTAAAAAAAAGAAATCAACACTTGAAAACAAACAGTAAAGGAATACAGAAACACTGGGTGTTTAAAAAATTCAGCTGATTAAGGTTGCTGGAATTTGCAAAATAAATCTCCTTTGCCGGAGGAGATTGATAACATTCATAATTTAGACACTCTCAATTGCTCAGAAAATACCTGAGAAGATAGTATTTCAAAGGTCCATCTCATCTGCCCATTATGCTTGTCTGTTTTGTTATATAAATACCTTTACATATATTTACTTATTTTAGAAAAAGATCTTGATATTCTTCCCCTCAAAGCAAACTGGCTGAAAGGTTACAAAACAAAATTAAAATTTGGCAAAATCTCTTCCTTTCACTCTGGTAGTGATTCGGAGAAAACTCCAGGAACAAACTCGCCAACAGAGTTTCAAGTTGACAAGCAGGTATTCTTTATTGCGGCGCCGGGAGACAGGGGGATAGCTCCTCCTAACGTGTGTTCCCGTATTGCCGTGCAGGCCATCCTTATATGGTCACTGAGCATATTACATCATTGTCCAAAAAGTTTCCGGCATGCGTACAAAAATGTGGTGGTCTTTAAGGGTCGTTCAATTCTCCCAAAAAGCTTAATTAACATTACAGACATAGCAATCATCCTGGCCTTCTACTTATCAGTTAGTTTATCTGTGCCCATCCTGGACATCTGCTAGTCCTGGATACCCCCCATCCCCAGGTCCTGTCCTTCTATTCTGCTTTTCTCACACCTTTTGTACTGAGGTCCTGAGGTCCTGAAACTATGTCAACTACCTTCAAGCACCGCAGTTATTTTCCATTACAAAGCCATCAAACTTAACATTACCTAGAACTGATTACATTTTGTACTTTTGTGCCTCCTTGTCTCAAATCCCCCCTTTTTCTGTCCTTTTGCAAATCCTTTTGCAACATTTTAAATACTGCCATTACCATCTGGAGTCTTTTTGAAATAGTTTTCTGTTTCTACTTGCTTAAATTTCATTTCTTTTTCCAATCTTCATAATTTATCATAGTTCGTTTACAATTCCAGAAAGAAAATTTTGTTATACCACAAATAATCAATATTAAAACAATTAACATTGCTATTTCTGCAACCAGTTGCCTTAACCAGGAGAGATTAGGTAACCATGAGGTTAACTTTTTCCATATTTCTTCAAACCCCCAGGAGGTATCATCCTTGAAATATCTTTGTTTCCAAATTTCCTCCAGATCTGTTTCAGAACAGCAACTTTCATTGATTCTTGTTCCACTTGGATTATATCAATGGTTTTAGTTTCTATTTCCTCTATGGTTGCTGAGATATTTTATGATTGCCTTCTCTAATTTACTTACTCCCAAAGAAGGAATTAGCCATCTCACGAAACTATGAAATCAGAAAAACTTCTAACCCGGGTTCCAAGATGGGGTATCACAGCACCCCAGGTGCATGCCCCCTTCCAGTTGGGGGTAGGGTCTTATAAGCATTTTCTCCGCATAACCAATGAGATCCTTTCCCTTCAGGAACTGGCCACCACTGAACCACAATACCATCTATATTAATAGTGTGATTGCAATTTGAATAGTGACTTACACCTGTGGCATTTAAACAAACCTCATACTCTGGTTCCTGGTGTAATACATCTTCGTATACAGGTATAATATTCTTTACTTCGATTAGGATTAACTATTCCAAATCTTAAATTTGTCCATGAGATAGTGTTGGAATGCCAGTTAATGGAAGGCCCTGATCTTTTCCTGATTAAGGCAACTGTGCACACACCCAACAGTCACTACAATTAACAACTTTAGTAACATTCTGCCATTAATTTCAGGTAAATATTGGTCCCAAGCTAGTATGCCAGTTATCACATAAATCCAAATTACGACTGATAAAATTTCATATGTGAAGGTTCAATCCGCCATGTCTTCTCTGGCTCTGGTGCTTTCTTCATTTTTGAAAAAAGGTTGTTTCTTTATCTTCACTGCTGTAAAGGTGGTCAATATTATCTGGTGCAGTCTGCTCCACTTCTCCTGTAGAGGATCTCCTGAAAAATTCTTAACATAAAACCAGTCTCTGGATCTAAAATGGTGAGTTGTATAATCCATGCCTCTCGCTCTTGTCCCCAGTATTCTCTTATTTCTTCTAATTGCTTTCCCAGATTGATCAGAAACTCTAGGAGGTAACCTTCTCCCACTTCCAGACTTTCTCCTTTAAACTGGGACTTATATGGTCTTGCATGTAGAATTTTACATGGGATAGCCTCTTCTTTCGACCAAGGTTTAGTTCAAATTCTCAATAGAGCCAGTGGTAAAGCTTGGTATCAATATCTTGACATATTTTACTAATCTGTTGTTTGATCATCTTTCCTACTTGCCCACTGGCCTGAGGCCTTTAAGGAACATGTAGTTGCCAATCAATTTCTAATTTTTGCTAATTTCTTGTAACTATTTTGCACTAAAGGGCGAGCCTCGGTTGGAAAAAAATGCCTCTGGTACTCCAAAACAAGCTATTATACTGTTTAACAATGTTCCAGTTACTTGTCTTGAATTATTTATTCTACAAGGGAATGCTTCTGGCCACCCTCAAAAAGTATTCATTAACACCAACAAATATTGGTCTCGGTAGTTCAGAAAAATTCATTTGGCAGTGCTGTCAGTTGTACCAATTTGGTTTCTATTTTCAATTTTAGGATTATTCTTGAGACAGAGCTGACATTGTCACTAATTGAACTATGTTATATAGATTCCTTCCTGCAATTTGTTCATCTAAGTATTTTTACAAGGAGTTGCTACCCCAATGAGTTTTGTCATGTTTCTCCTGAACTAGATTCCAGAGTTGGTTATAGGGGATTACAGTTCACCCACCAGGTATCTGAACCCAATCTTCTTTGTTTTTCTCTCCTTTGAGAGCTCCAATCAATTTTCTACCCTCCTTTGAATATCTAGGTTTAGATTTCTCAATTGTTAGTCTGCAGTCAGGGATTAAGGGAATGAGTTTAGATTGTTCAGCTTCTCGTTTGGCTTCAGAATCGGCCAAATTTCACCTTGTTGGTGCCCTCGACAATACATAATAACTACTTCCTCAGGTAGCTGAAGAGCTTTCAGTAGTCATAGAATTTCTGTAGCATGTTTAATCTATTTCTCCTGTGTGTTCAATGGTCCTGGTTCTTTCCAGATGGCACCATGTGCATGGACCACACCAAATGCATATTTAGAGTCAGTCCAAATATTTATCCTTTTGTCTTTAGCCAATTCCAGGGCATGTTCCAGAGGTTTCTTTCAAATCTGGTTGACTTGAATATACAGTTTCATATAGTGGCCAAGCAGTCGTGTGTTAATAGTCTGTTGGTTGTTCCTGCAAAAGGATGCTGGATTGGCAACATTAGTGACCACAATTTCTATATCATCGTGTTGCACAAGGGTGGCTTGGTGTTTTAAAAAACATGAAAGAGAAAACCAGTGGGCTTCTTTCTGTTCCAGGAATGCTGATACAACATGGGACACTAGTACAGTAATTTTTGTCCCAAGGTAAATATGCAGGCCACTTCAATATTCATGACAACTGCTGCCACAGCCCTTAGGCATCCGGGCCACGCTTTGCTGGTTTCATTCAGCTGTTTTGAAGAAATACACCACTGCCTTCTTACAGGGTCTTAGTTTCTGAGTAAGGACCACCAAAGCTATTCCCCGTTCTTCATAGGAATATAGCCAAAAGGATTCAGTCACATCCAGAAGTCAGAGCTGCAGTTCTCATTAGCTCTGCTTTTAAATTTCTAAAGCCCTCCTCTGCTGAAACAGTCCATTCCAAAGAGAGAGGGGTTTCTTTTAAGAGCTCATATAGGGGTCTTACTAGAACACCATAATCATGCATCCAAAGTCTGCATCACCCAGTCATTCCCAGGAACGTCTGGAGCTCCTTGGTGCTTGACAGTCATGGAGTTTGACAAATGGCTTCTAAATAGCAGTTCCAAGTTCTCTCTGTCCTCTTGTTATTTCATATCCTAGGTAGGAAACTCGGGTTTGGATTAGTTGGGCCTTTTGTTTGGATACCCAATAACCATTCACTCCCAGAAAATTCAATAATCCCACCATTCACTGGACACATTCTGCCTTTGTTTCTGTGGCAATTAATAGGTCATCCACATATTGTAAGAGTCCCTGTCTGAGTGGCTAGTTTCCATGATTCTAGTTCCAGTGCCAACTGATTTCAAAAAATCATTGGACTGTTTTAAACCCCTTAGGTAATACTGTCCAAGTTAATTGGGTTTTCCTTATTGTATCAGGATGTTCCCATTCGAAAGCAAATAAATTCTGGTTTTCTTTGGCCAATGGTAAGCAAAAGAAAGAGTCCTTTAAATCCAAGATGGCAAACCATTTCTGATTCAATTTAGTCAAGGTATACAGATTAGCTATTACTGAATATCCTCTACAAATTTGTTGATTCCTGAGATCTTGAACCAATCTGCAACTTTTCCTTACTGTCAAGATAGGAGTATTATATTCCAATTCATATTCAATTAATAATTTATTTTTTTAAAGCAATGATTTTTTAACTCCTTTTCCTGCAATTTTAGGGGATAGTTTTATTCTAATTGGGCAGCCCCCCCCTTTTTTTCTTTCTACTTTAACAGGCAAAATATTTTTCGCCTTACCTGGAACTTCAGATGCCCATACTCCCAGATATACCTGGATTAAGGATTTCTCCTATTTCAGGGAGGTCCTCCTGTTCGCTTTTCTGTTGAATTAAAGATAAACTCAAAACTGCAATTAATTGATTTTTAACTCTTAATTCCATTTTGCCTTCTTTAAATGTTGCTTCTCGCCCTAATAAAGATTTCAGAGAATTTAGCATGCATAAAAAATTTATGCATTCCTGTTTGTTTTCCCAATTTGTACTTTAAGAGTTTCAGAAAGAATGCCTCTTTTTTCCTTTTTTTTTCTTTTCTTTTTCTCTCTTTTTTTTTTTTTTCTCTTTTCCTTGGTGGCCAGTAGCTCCCACATCTGTAACAAATTCTTTTCCCTCTGATTTAACACCGAATAAGTTGCTCCTGTATACACTAGAATTCCACTTTATTCCCTCTAGTCCCTAGTTTTAATTTAACCAGTGGATCTGCTAGGGTAGGTTCCCCAGTTCCCTTGTCAGTCTAGTTCCAATTCAGCCAACAGAGCCACCCCATGGCACTCTCCTCCCCCTGGGCAGTCTCACTTCCAACTTCCAAAACTTCCCACAGCACACACACACCGATTCAGTCCCACAGGAGAAGAGCCCAGTCCCCCTCCACCCGACATCCCTCCACCTGCCCAGCACTCATCCCACGCTCAAACACAGGAGCTGCCCGAGCTCCCCTCCTTTCCCCTTTGGTTTTCCTGAACTTTAAGCATCTTTCCCCAGTATCACAATCTGAACATCTCTCCAGCTTAGCTTTCAGGTTTTTTTCTGTCCTTTTCCAAAGCCAAAAATAAAGGATCTGTCGGAGCTATATTAATTTCACATTCCATCTGTCACTTGGGGCGGTTTCTTAAAGTGAAAAACATATCTGCATGAATTACTTCATCCCATTTTCCTTGCCCCCTCAAAACCAACATTAATTGTAACAATGTCTCATAGTTCAAAGTTTCATTTTTAGGCTATTTTTCCTGATCTTCCAAAGTATACAAAAGCCATCATTGGTTACAATCTTTTACCAATGTTTTCTCGTTTACCAAGCCTCCAGGAAACCCAGTTCTTTCCAGTGTGCCAAAATGCACTCTAAAGGACTTTTTCAAGATCTCTCCACTCTGCTGATTTCCTAGTATCAATCTCGCATTCACACACCCACACGGGATCCCACAGACACACTCCACACAGTTACAGCACTCGAGACAAACATTGTATCAAACTAACAATTAACAGTTATAAAAGTCTGTCACCAACACCAGAATTACAAGAACAAAATCTTACTACACTTGAAACAAAGACAACAATTAATAATGCATTTATAACAGTCTGTCACCAACACCAAAATCACAAGGCCAAAATCATAACAAGCCACAACATAAGTCATATAACGGTAAAACCAAAACCTTTTCTACAAGACGCCCACTGCGTCTTGTGGGACCCAAACCACAAGATGCTCCCTGCTTCTCATGTGTTTATACCAATAAAAAGTAAAACCTTTAGTGCAAGACTCCCACTGTGTCTTGCAGGATCCAAACCACAAGATGCCCTCTGCTTCTTGTGATTGTATACCGGTAAAACCAAAACCTTTTCTACAAGACAACCCACTGTGTCTTGCAGGACCCAAACCACAAGATGCCCCCTGCTTCTTGTGCATATATACCAATAAAAAGTAAAACCTTCAGTGCAAGAGGCCCACTGCGTCTTGTCGGACCCAAACCACAAGATGCCCTCTGCTTTTTGTGATTGTATACCAGTAAAACCAAAACCTTTTCTCCAAGACAGCCTACTGTGTCTTGCAGGACCCAAACCACAAGATGCCCCATGCTTCTTGTGGGTGTACACCAAACGGAAGCTAGCAGCCAGGTATACTCCTTTACCCATGAGATTTCCTATCTCGATTTACGGAAGGCTTCCACACCATGCGTACGCTTACCAAACCAATTTACCAAACTGAGATGCCCCCTGCACTTTACAAACTATATAAAAGAAAAGAATATCTTTTATGAGATGGTCCTTGTCTGCTCCCACAATGATTGAATGAGTTGAGGGGACCCTCCAGGAAAAATTCCCGCGGGCCCTAGGGAGCCCTGTCCTCAGAGGGTCCCGCAGCCAAGCAGAGAGGGTTCCATCTGGGGTGCCAAATTGATTCAGAGAAAACTCCAGGAGTAAACTCGCCAACAGAGTTTCAAGTTGACAAGCAGGTATTCTTTATTGCGGCGCCGGGAGACAGGGGGATAGCTCCTCCTAACGTGTGTTCCCGTATTGCCGTGCAGGCCATCCTTATATGGTCACTGAGCATATTACATCATTGTCCAAAAAGTTTCCGGCATGCATACAAAAATGTGGTGGTCTTTAAGGGTCGTTTACTTTTCCCAACAAGCTTAATTAACATTACAGACATAGCAATCATCCTGGCCTTCTACTTATCAGTTAGTTTAACTGCTCTCATCCTGGGCATCTGCTAGTCCGGGATACTCTCCATCCCCAGGTCCTGTCCTTCTGTTCTGCTTTTCTCACACTTTTTGTACTGAGGCCCCCTCAGGAAGCTCTCGGGAGAACTGGCTACACAGGATTTAGAGAAGGCTGAGGTTCTGAATGACTTCTTTGCCTCGGTCTTCACTGGCAAAGGCTCTGACTGCACCACCCAAGTCTTGAAAGGCAGATGCACGGACTGTGAGAATGAAGACCTTGGGCCCACTGTAGGAGAGGAATTGGATCGAGACCATCTTAAAAACCTGAATGTGTACAAGTCCGTGGGACCTGATGAGATCCATCCCTGGGTCCTGAAGAAGCTGGCAAATGAAGTTGCTAAGACACTGGCCATCATATTTGAAAAATCATGGCAGTTAGGTGAAGTTCCTGATGACTGGAAAAAGGGAACTATAGCCCCCATTTTCAGGAAGGGGAAAATGGATGACCTGGGGAATTACAGACCAGTCAGTCTCACCTCTGTGCCTGGCAAAATCTTGGAGCAGATTCTCCTGGAAGGCATGCTAAGGCACATGAAAATCAACAAGGTGCTTGGTGACAGCCAGCATGGCTTCACCAAGGGGAAATCCTGCCTGACCAATTTGATGGCCTTCTATGATGGGGCTACAGAGCCAATGGGCAGGGGTAGAGCAGTTGGTGTCACCTTCCTGGACTTGTGCAAAGCATTTGACACTGTCCCACACGACATCCTTTTCTCTAAATTGGAGAGACATCAATTTGATAGGTGGACCACTCAGTGGATACTGGCTGGATGGCCACACACAAAGTGTTGTGGTCAATGGCTCAATGTCCAGCTGGAGACCAGTAACGAGTGGTGTCCCTCAGGGATCGGTGTTGGGACCGGTCTTGTTCAACATCTTCGTCGCTGACATGGACAGTGGGATTGAGTGTGCCCTCAGCAAGTTTGCCGATGACACCAACTGTGTGGTTCAGTTGATACCCTGGAGGGAAGGAATGCCATCCAGAGGGACCTTGACACGCTTGTGAGGTGGGCTGACGCCAACCTCATGAAGTTTAACCATGCCAAGTGCAAGGTCCTACAGCTGGGTCGAAGTAATCCCAGGCACAGCTACAGGTTGGGCAGAGAAGAGATTCAAAGCAGCCCTGTGGAGAAGGACTTGGGGGTGCCGGTCGATGAGAAAATGAACATGAGCCGGCTTCAGTGTGTGCCTTGTCCTGGGTTCAGCAGTAGCAGTCATGTTTCTCCTTCGTGGTAGCTGGTGCAGTGCTGTGTTTTGACTTCCAGCCTGGGAACAATGTTGGTGATACCGATGTTTTCAGTTGTTGCTAAGTGATGTTTACCCTGACCAAGGACTTTGTGAGGCTCATGCTCTGCCAGGGAGGAGGGGAAGCTGTGAGGAAGCAGAGACGGGGCGCCTGACCCAGGCTAGCCAAAGAGGTATTCCATACCACAGCACGTCATGTCTGGGGTGGGGGGTAACTGGGAGTTACCCAGAAGGACACGGGCTTCCGGGTGGGACTCGTTTTCTTGGCCGGTGGTATCGTATTCTCTTTCCTTGTTATTTTCTCTTATCACTGTTGTCGTTGGTAGTAGCAGTGGTGATTTGTGTTGTACATTGGTTGCTGGACTGTTCTTGTCTCAACCCATAGGAGTTCCACCCTTTAGATCCTCCTCCCCGTTCCTCCGGGAGTGAAGGGGAGAGCCCAGGGCGGGGGGGGGGGCTCGATTGCTGTCAGCCCGGCACCACTCACTGGGAGTGAGTGAAAAAGTTGCCCGACTGGGTTTAAGCCACGACAGCCTTTAGCCCAGAAAGCCAACCGTATCCTGGGCTTCATCAAAAGAAATGTGACTAGTAGGTCGAAGGAGGCGATCCTGCCCCTTTACTCTGCTCTTGTGTGACCTAACCTGGAATATTGTGTACAGTTGTGGTGTCCTCAACATAAAAAGGACATGGAACTGTTGGAACATGGGCAGAGGAGGGCCACGAGGATGATCAGGGGACTGGAGCACCTCCTGTATGAAGACAGGCTGAGGAAGTTGGGGCTGTTCAGCCTGGAGAAGAGAAGGCTGCGTGGAGACCTCATAGCAGCCTTCCAGTATCTGAAGGGGGCCTATAGGGATGCTGGGGAGGGACTCTTCATTGGCGGCTGTAGTGATAGGACAAGCGGTAACAGGTTCAAACTTAAACAGGGGAAGTTTAAGTTGGATATAAGAAAGAAATTCTTTCCTGTTAGGGTGGTGAGGCACTGGAATGGGTTGCCCAGGGAGCTTGTGAATGCTCCATCCCTGGCAGTGTTCAAGGGCCGGTTGGACGAAGCCTTGGGTGAGATGGTTTAGTGTGAGGTGTCCCTGTCCGTGGCAGGGGGGTTGGAACTAGATGATCTTAAGGTTCCTTCCAACCCTAACTATTCTATGATTCTATGACTAAGAGCCTTATTTGTATCTTTGTGATTGTGACTCACTATATTTGTACAGAATTTGTAAGCAGGAGCTGCTTTGCCATTTATTTTATCTTTTTCCTCCCTTAACATATTTAAATCTTCAAATACAATTCCAGTAATCTTATCCTGTAGTGTTTAATCTACCTAGTCTGTAACATGAATCATGTAACACACAAAAATCATAGTGAATCATAAAATATCAATTTACTACATGTGCACTTCAGAAAACAAGAGGTAAAGGAAAAGAAATTTCACCAGGTCAACATTCAAGACGCTATACTGGTTACACTACAGCTCATTTGAACCATAAAAGCTTAGAATGCCTTAAACACAATTTAAATTGTGTCTTTCTTTAGGGAATGTTGTGATAGGACAAGGGGTAACGGGTTAAAACTTAAACAGGGGAAGTTTAGATTGGATATAAGGAGGAAATTCTTTCCTGTTAGGGTGGTGGGGACTAGGTTGCCCAGGGAGGTTGTGAATGCTCCATCCCTGGCAGTGTTCAAGACCAGGTTGGATGAGGCCTTGAGTGTGTGAGGTGTCCCTACCCACGGTGGGGTGGTTGGAACTTGATGATCTTAAGGTCCTTTCCAACCCTAACTGTTCTATTATTCTATGATTAATACTTTTTATTTGACATGGATGGATGAATCATTATGTTCATAAATTTTACATTCATTTCTCACCAATAAGCATGGGGGATTTGAAATCAAATAGCAAACTGATATTTTAACAAATTCAAGGTGGTTAGCTGCTGGTGAGAGGAATGCATTGCCTTCTTCCGTACAGCATTTTTCATTAAAGTTTATGGCTTAGAGTCCTTAGGTATAGGCTGCAGTTCTTTTTCAATGTTTTCAAAATAAATTGTTTCATAATATGTCTCATATAATTTGGTCTGAATAAAATGTGTGAGGCAACTAACTCATGCAGTTGGTAAAAATCTTTGAAACATAAAAGGTTTTGGCCATCATAATAAATCTAGATGATTTTTTTTTTAGACCACTATAACTTTAACAATAGGACTATAAAAAATTAATACTTTGTAGACTATACTATTTTCCCCTCTGTTTGCCACCTACAAGTTATTCATTAGACTGAATACTGAAATCTGTTGAGACTGGCTTTAATTGGATTTCATGTGACATTAGTCAAACTCTAGCAGTATGGTTTGGTTGGTTTGTTTTGTTTTTTTTTCTAAAAAAAGTATTCTGTTGGGGCATTCCAGTTTTTTATATCAGTCATTCATTCACTCTGTTCCACAAATATTGTTTATCACCCAAATGTCCGCTTTTCCCAGAGTTATTAAACCTAATAAATCTACGCGTGTGGGCAAAATATCTAACGCTATAATGTTCGTCAAATTTCTCCTTAGAGCTTATTTTTGCTGTGGTCCAGCCTCCATCTGGTGAGAAATGATGGAAAGTGATATGTTCAAAATGATATTATTATCAGTAACATTTGGCTTAATCAACCTACAACTCAGGCATATATCCACTGTAATCCCTGCTAAGGCTTCTGACTACTTTGGTGACCATGTCTTTCCGCTGTCTTTTTGCCTATCTGCTAGGGTTTGGTCCGTGTTTCACCTTGTGTTGCAGACTCCAGGTGACACAAGGGCAGCTACCAGCTTTGTAGGGCCCTTAAGATCCTGAAGGTTTACCATGGAAAATATGTGTAACTGCCTCAACAGTAACTGAACCACCAGTCTTAAATCCACTTCTGGTGAAACATCTGTTTATTTGATATTAATATAGAGATTTTTTTTTCTTTTGAATCTGTTAAGAATATAAATGCTTTGAAAACTAAGACTGAATAATTTGTAATTTTTTTATATGGGACATATTGAAACTGCATTTACAATGTATATTTTTTCCTTCTATTTGCTAAAATGCAGGTAGAACTTTGAGAAATAAAAAAGAAAGTCTTAAACTGGATAATTCTGATAAGATTGTAGGATGCAGATCCTTAGAAGTTATGTAGATCAATGTCTGCATATCTGAAGGTTTGTCTGCCATCCTAAACCATAATCTCAACCTTTGGTCCTCCCCTCTGGGGCATTCCATTAAATTTGGTGCTATGATACATGTCTTGTCTAAACAAGACATGCTCTGTTTTGTTTATTGCATTCCTTAGCATGAAGATATGCAAAATTCTGTGAATCCCAGTGTAATGTGTTCTCTCTGACAGACTGATGTCACTGACTCAAAATAGACTTTGAACACTGGCTCATGGTCCTGGCTGTGAGAAATTGTTCTATCAGACAGGATTCTAAGTACTGACGCAGTTTTGGAATAATGAGGTGTCCTGGGTTTAGCAGTAGAAGTCAATTTTTCTCCTTCTTGGTAGCTGGTGCAGTGCTGCGTTTTGGCTTTTAGCCTGGGAACAGTGCTGATAATACCAATGTGTTCAGTTGTTGCTAAGTAATGTCTACCCTGACCAAGGACTTTGTGAGGCTCATGCTCTGCCAGGGAGGAGGGGAAGCCAGGAGGAAGCAGAGACAGGACACCTGACCCAAACTAGCCAAAGAGGTATTCCATACCACAGCACGTCATGACTGGGGGGGTAACTGGGAGACACCCAGAAGGACACAGGGTCGTCTGGGTCAGACTTGTTTTTCGGCGGTTGGTATTGTATTCTCTTCCCTTGTTATTTTCTCTTATCATTGCTGTCATTGGTGGTAGCAGTGGTGATTTGTGTTGTAAGTTGTTTGTTGGACTGTTCTTGTCTCAACCCGTGGGAGTTGTATTCTTTCAATTCTCCTCCCCATTCCTCTGGGAGCAGGGAAGGGGATAGCCCCCGTGGGGGGGGATATGGGATGTGTTAGGACGGACATGGGCCTCAATTGCTTCCAGCCCGGCACCACTCACTGGGGGTGACTGAACAAGCTGTCTGGCTAGGTTTAAACCACCACATGGGGGCTGAGCTCTGCCTTGACCCCACTACCTCAGTTAAATGTAAATGACCATTTGAATATCTTTGTTTCCAACATGTATCAATAAGATGTACAACACATAAAATATTCTGGTGTCCAGGACAGTGACTAACATTTATTCCTAATTGCATCAATAGAGTATAACTGTGTAAAAGAGTGCAGGTGAAGGCCTGGACCAGATCATTGAGCACCAGGGAATTTAGCTGGTTGTAATGGGTCCCTTCATAGATGAAAATATTGCGCATAGTCTTCCTGAGTCACAGAAGAATTGCCTCTTCACATGTTCCCTGTCATTCTTCAACACTTTGAAAATGCCAGCTTCAAATCCAGAAACCTGCAGAAATGGTGTGAAGGAACTCTCATTAGTTCAAAAATTCAGGTTTGAAGAGCCAGCTTGTTCCAGCCCACATGGAGGACTGACCATCTCACCCATTTCTTCACTTTGCTTAAGGGTCATCATTCATTGTCTGCAATAGTGAATGAAAAGCTGGCTGATAGGCAGAAAGTGGCTGATGAACAGCTTGTGAAGAAACAAGGTGCTAGAAAGAGTTTCAAGAAAGCATCCAATGAACACCAAAGGAGGGCAAATACATCTAGTACCAGATCTTCCTGAAAGATTTGTGCTTAAGCCATTCCAAAAAATCTCAGATCAATAAGATTTTTTGACTTTTCCTGAGTTTGGAGTTTTAAACCAATAGAAGACTTGCATTTTGCACCTTTAATACTTAGCAACATGTGGTTTTCTCCCACATTCAAATATTTAAGAAATATACACTGAAAAAATTCCAACACTTTTTCCTCCATTATCTTTCATAATTTGCCTGTGAGTTTCTGTAGGTTATGAGTTCACACAAGGGAGTCAAACCACAAAAGAGCTTTACGTTTTGATTTGTGTGTGGGAAGAGCCATTGCAATTTTATTAATTTCTTATAAAACCAACACCCATATTTATGAACTTCTAATTTTGCAGGTGTTTTGCTTTCTTAAGAGGAAAAGAGTGTCACAGTAGGTATCAGTCATGGAGGGAAAGGCTATCACTCATTAACTAGTTGGATAGCTTTTGCTTTTGCATGGATATATTTAACAAAGCAGTGACTTTGGCGTGGATTTTATTCATCACAGTGCAGAACAGAAAGAGGAATACCTGGAGTGCAGTGGACATCATGACCTGTGAGCTGATTGGCCACCTGGAGCTTCCCCAATGCATGTATCTATATAGGTTTTTGATTCAAGAGAGTCCCAAGTTGTTGATTGAGGCAGCAATCTGTAGTGCCTTTGGAATTAGCCTATTTTATAAAGAGGGTGATACATTTTTCCCAAACATCTACCATCCTTTCCCTTGTCTAGCCTCGTTTCAGCATCAGCTAACTATTTTTACTATAGGAGCTGATTTAAATTAGCCTTTAGAAAGATGAGTGATGGTTCTATGCATGACTGACATAAAAACATATATAGTGTATATGAGCGGTTATAGACAATCCAAATCAATTTAAGCAGATTCAGACCAAGTAAAGTCATAAAAATATATTCCAGTATGTTACTATTCATTATATTAATATTAATGGTGATCATGATGAACTTTTTTTCATCTGGAGCCAGACGTCTAAATTTGCATCTAATGTTAACCCATGGCACTTAACAATGTTTTCCTCAATATTTTATGGCAAGATGAATATCAACTACAGTGATGACAGTTTTCTATCACATTGATTATTTGTTTAGTTCTTAAGATTCAAGGTCATAAATTTTATTCAAGTTACACTGGAATTATCCTTAATCATCAAATTCTTCGAAGGCAAGAATATCCAGATTGGAATGCCAAGCTTCTGTATGTGGATAGGTAGAACGGATTTTTCTGATCACAATTTACTAAGAGGAATGACTTATTTTATTTTCAATCCAGTCAACCATAGATGAATCAAGTACAATACAATTTCACATTAAACACCTGAATATTTGTTTTCATAGGAATGGAAACACAATTCTGTTATATCTCTCTGTTAAAAACATGGGGTTGATACCATCAGTAGTTTTCTTATTGAACATTCAGATATTCATCAGAGATATGAAAAATTTTGGTTGAGAAGTTTGCAGAAGTTGTTTCATAAATTTCCTGGTGTCCTGGGTTCAGCAGTAGCAGTCATTTTTCCCCTTCTTGGTAGCTGATGCAGTGCTGTGTTTTGACTTTCGGCCTGGGAACAGAGCTGATAACAGTGATGTTTTGGTTTGGCCAAGGACTTTGTGAGCCTCATGCTCTGCCAGGGGGAGGGGAAGCCAGGAGGAAGCAGAGACAGGACACCTGACCCAAACTGACCAAAGAGGTATTCCATACCACAGCACGTCATGCCCAGGATGTAACTGGGAGTTAGCCGGAAGGGCTGGGAGACTGCAGGGTTGGAGGAGGTATCAGTTGGAGCTTGGTCGGGCTTGGGGGCCGAGTTATCGGTCAGCTGGTGCTGAGGTGTTGTATTCTCTTCCCTTGTTATTTCCTTTATCATTATTATCATTGGTGGTAGCAGTAGTGATCTGTGTTATACCTTACTTACTAAACTGTTCTTATCTCAACCCGTGGGAGTTGCATTCTTTTCGATTCTCCTCTCCGTCCCTCTGGGAGTAGGGGGAGGGAAAGAAGGGGGGGGTGAGTGAACGAGTTACCTGACTGGGTTTAAACCATGACACCTGGGACTTCTAGTTTAAGTGTCATGTTACTCATGAGCACAAGGGTAATACTAGTAAATAAACAAATATATAGGCTGTTAACATTGTCACATGTTGAACTACATAAACTAATGATAACATTTAATGGTTTAATAGTTTGGAAATGATGAAAGTAGAAAAAAAAGGTTTTTTTTCTTATTTCTGCTATGATTCCTTTATATTGAGCACATGTGTATTGGTGGGATTTTTTTGCACACGTGAAAGAACTGTCTGATCTAAATCAGATTTTGATAAGGGAAATTTTTTAATGTATCTTAGTTCTAAATATTAAATAGTTGCACAAATTCTATTAAAAATTTTTCATTTTGTTGCAATTGTTTTTCTTAGGATAAATTTATGTCATACATTTTTCTTCTCAGAAAGTCATTAATAGTTTTAAACTGGAAGCCTTCTACTTTACATGCACTGTTAGAATTTTTGATAATGTCTTCTACTTGTCTTCTGTCAAAAATTTCATTTAGGAACAAGATAGACACAATCTGTCTTGCACTGCGTCTTGGTGTCAACAGAAGTTAGTTTCCTACAACAAAGATAATAAGATCAACCCACTTTTAAGAAAATGCCAACATTCTGATATGTAAAATTAATTCACTTATTTATAGGGATGGATAATCTTCTTTCTAGGTTGTGTGCAGACCTAGAAGTCATCTGGAAATTTCAAGGGAAGCAGGACACAATAATTCAACAGTAAGACAGCAGCTGGCAACAGGAAAAATATTAGAAAGGGGAAAAAAAATTAGAAACGAACAATGAAAACTGAATAATTACAAGCCCACTGAACAAGTAATAGTACAGTCGAACACAGAGAAAGCAGCACTTTGGAAGCACTGGTGGGACACCAGTATCCTATAGGAGAGTTTTGGCAGCGTTAGCATCCAGGTAGGAGCAAACAGAGAACAAGGTGATTGTAGGCTCTGGAATGAATATTTCCAGACTTCTGACAAACCTTGTTTAGTCTTCATCTGTGTAGGCTGAAAACAAATTTCTTGGAAGCTTTAAAGAGTCACAGGTCAACCCCTCCAAATGCAATAAAGTTACCGAGATGTAGCCCAAGGCAGGGATAAAGCAGTAGCAAGGAATATGTTAACAAGTTCTGAAGCTAGTGCTAAATCTGGAACTATACCACCATAACAGGATCTGTCAAGGAATAGCATCTGACCCTTAAAGATTATTAAGATTTGATCATTTGCTTCATCTCTATATTATTAAACTTGTTTCTAAATCATGGTGACTATATTCAAACTACCTATAAGAAATGGTGCCTAGATTATGCTAGCTCCTGAACTGTGATGAGAGTAGGCCTGGGAGTGCACTAGCTGAGTGACCAAAACATCAATGTTCATGCTAACAATATAATGACATGTGTGATTCAGTTCTAGTGACGGGGCTCTGGTACATGTAACTGCATTAGCATGGCCATAGCCTGAGAAACATCTTCCAGGGTACAAACCAGATAGTCAGGTGGAGAAGAATGAAGTCAATGAATTTGTTTTAATGCTAGCACATTGCTGATGCAAACAGGGATCTGAGCAATGAACTCACAAAATATAATACAAAGAGCAGCAAAACCAGCAAAATAAATCAAATGTCATGAGATTACCTTTTTATTTTCCTCTGATTACCTTAGCCAGCTCCCCACAGAGCATGTTGTCTTTTATGCTCTCCAGTCAGAAGTCTTTAACTGCACAGAGACTCTAAGACCGTGCCTGAAAAGCAAACTGTGTTGTATGCTCCTGTGCCCCCCTCTCATTGTCATCTGCAATGTTCACCCGTTATTGATCCCTGTCTCTTACACAAGGTGCTCAGAGTATCTTCTCAAAATATTCATGTATAGTGCCCAGGGATTCACACTGCTAATAGGTATTTGGGTGTGGCCAGACTTTTTTTAGAGCACCTAGCCATGTGAATGCTGATCATGCCATGGCAGTTGGCCACTCTAGCATACAGCCATGTCTGCATTATTTTATTTTCGAGCACAGCTTACTCTAGGTGTCAGATTCAAGGCTGTGAATTCCCAGAACTGCAGATTTTAGTGAATCCCTTTACAATTCTTGCCCTAACAGTCTAACCCCATTGACTTTAATAGAAGTTATGCTCTTAGACACTTCCACAAAGGGCTCATAGTAGAATTTTTTAGGTGTTTATGTATAAACATATATAGCTTTAAAAACAAAACCTGTAAACTGCAAATCTTTGATCTAGAGCTGTGGTTTAATTTGTCTTCAAATTTTTGCAGTTGGTGACCCTGTAGAAATAATGTCAGAATAAAACAGAAAATTACATTAGCTATCCATGTTAGTTTGCTACATCATTCTCATACAACAGTGTCTTTAGTGTACAAGAAGTTGACTAGAGTGATTAGTATTCATAAATATGTATTTTCAGGGCATTTTTTTTTTTCCCCTACTACCTCTTCCCCGTTACCCTTTCACATTTTGTTTTATTTTATTCTCACTTTGACACTTTTAACATATAATATAACTACATTTTCATTTAATAATTTGCATAATATAATTGAAATAAACTTTAAATGAAAGCTTGCAGATTATAAAAATGCAGAGCTCAGCAATACTTAAGTAGACACATAGAAGAATGATGATGATAAGGCAATCTGCCTTGCTAATAAGCATAGTAAAATCTGGTTCCTTAAGCCACAAAACAAAGCTAATTAAGACAGAAGAATTCAAACAGAAATTGAAAGTGATCTTTTTTTTTGTTTGTTTTCCAGTTGTGAAGAGTTTTTCTCTGAAAGTGGCATATATAATACAGTGTATCTTGGATTTATTCCAAAAAGAATTGTCAGCCAGTGCAGAAGGCCACACTGGGATTAACAAATATATAAAAGCATTTCCTCCAGGAGTACAGCTGGAAATAAACAGTGTATGATGACCTAACAATTTATGTTTACAAGAGACACAGAAATATACCCAAGTTTGAAACAGAAGATGCCTGACTGTTCTGTTTGAGGCTGCAAGAATTTGAGAGGGAATTGAAGAAATTACTTTTCCTCCTCAGAGCAAAAGACTCTGCTGTGAGCATTATTAAGCTCTGCTGCCCTGATTAATTTTAAACTTCCCTATGATATGAAAAGAGTATTTCTCACTCAGAGAAATGCTATTCTATGGCTCTTTCTTTGCAATATCATAATCTTGTCTTCCCTTTCCTTCTTGCCTAAGTCTTCACACTTAATATTCTATTAATCTCCTGCCATTGCCACCTATACTCCTGTGCCTTTTCAGTCCTCTGTCGCTCTTCCCCTTATTTTTTATAAGCCATCCTGTACTTCTCTCCTCCTTAAACCCACCATGTGGCGTCTTTCTGTTCCTGGATGCCATATTCTCTAGGAAAATTCCTCCCATTAAGCCTTTTTCCTAGGCAGCCTCTTTCTCCCTGCCTGGGCATCCTTTAGCTTACTGCCCATTCTTCACAGGCCTGCTCCTTATTCACTCTCATCTCTGTCCCTTCATGGTCACCTAACCTCTACCAGTGCATCTTCCTATAGTTTAGGACTGGTATTTTCCTGAAAAAAATCTTGGCATTAGTAAGCCTAACTTTCTCTGGAAACACTGCAAAACAGTAAATCCTCTTGCCAAAGTAATACAGAACTCCAAACTTCCACAAGGTACAGGAAAAAACCAAAGCCATTTTGCCTTTCAATGAAAAAACGTGTAGACAAGATTCAACATTTGGACCCAATCTGCTGGCTTTCAGTCACTCCTGTGATCATTTATATTGACATAGCCAGAAAGTTTGAAGAATGAGTGCCTTGGGTAATTTCAGTAGAGATTACTGTAAATTGTCTGTGCTATAGTTATTCTGGGGACAGACAGAAGTTGTGGCTAGCTTGGCATCACTTTGCATTACCACAGAAGTGAATTTTAGAATGAACAAAGGGGGTCAGCACAGCCATGGATAATTGACTGTGGTACAATAGCAGGATAAATAATGCTTAAGAAGAATGCGTTCATTGCGCAGGATGCTCAATGAGACACAGCAAATCTTCAGCCTTAATTCTGTAGCTTGCTAAATTAGCAAAGACACAAAGTGACCTGAATTTTAGACACATTTTCCTCCCATTCTGAAACAGCAGCGTTTCCTCTTGCAGTCACAGTTTTACAGGGGAAAGGAAGTGAGACTTTTAGCTACTGTTTAAAACTGTACAAAAAAGAAAGCAGTAGGTAAAGAACTTTCATTCTGAAGTATCACTGGAGCATAACTCAAAATAATGAGAATCTGAGTTAAGTTTTTACTTCTTATGCTTATTCCATGGTTGTATTGAAGGCTGTAGCCCTCAGTATTATGAGCTTTTATCATTGTAAATTCAGCTAAATCAAAATTTGCAATATATATATTTATCCCGTTCTTGATCTTTCAGTCACACAGGCCAAGTATTTATGGCAGTCATGTCAATAACATTATTTGTGGAGAAAAAGTTCTCCATCATCAGCTTGACACCTAATCCTTCTCCTCTTAAAGCTAATAGAGATTCCTTTATTAATTGTTCCAAAAAGTTACTGTGAGAGTCCTAATGTGCAATATGATGTTTTCTCAATGATGGTGGTTAGGGCATCCATGAACTATAAATGGTATAGTAAAAAGGGAAGTCTTGGAAACAGTCTTAAATTACGGTGAACATCTAAACTTATATTCTATTTATTTAATGCTCTGTTCAGCCAAATATCACTGTTAAGTGTTTTCAACAAGCAAACTCAAGAGAAAGATTAGTATTATCGACAGGACTTATGTTTTTAATTAAAAGATATAATCTCAAATATATCTGTGAAATGTGTGCCATCAATCAGGGCCTATTTGCATCTCCTGTCTCACAATTTGCAAGTTTAAAAGGAAAATTAATGCCTGTTTTCTAAAAACACCTCCACAACTTTGCTTCTTTCCATTAATTCACATAGAATGTGCAGTTCAAACAACAAAGAGGAGCTGTCTGAGATATTTTATTATCATACTGCTGTTTGAAAGGTATTTTTCAACTCCTGCTCTCTTTAAAGACCTTACGGGGATTTTTTCCAACTTTCACAACATATAATTTCAAATCACCTTTTGAAAACAGAAAAGCTATGGTTTTCTTAGAAATACACAGGGTAGCAAAAAAATGCTGGACTGCATTCATAAATAGTATGTAGGACAGGACTAACCCTAGGGGCTGGTTTGCAGTGAGCGTGTGCTGCCCTGGAACCAGACAGCCGTAGCAGTGCTGCAGCTGAACAGAGGTCTTGTCAGAACACAATAGTAAATCCCCAGAGTAATCTGACTGTGGCTGACTTGAATTTGTTGATTTACATTCTCTGAGACACTGTGCAGTTTCTTCTAATAATTACATAACCATTTTTCTTAATTATTCATCAGCTTTAACATATGCCATTATGAGCCATTGCTAAATGAGTCTTGAACATAAATATAATACTTTATTTTCCTCTTTCATATGTGATCCAAAAAATAGACACTTAAAAGCACCCAAAACTTCCCTTGTTTTAAAGGGAATTTCTTTCCAAATTGATTAAATTACTTCCATGAAAAAAGGCCCAAGATAAAAAAAAAAAAAAGTTGAAAAACAAAAGTCGAGATTAGCATTTGTGTACACCTTCAGGAGCTGCCATGGGAAATAATTTACTTGAATCCCAGCTGAATAAACTGAGGAGAAATATCCTTAGCAATGCACATCATCATCTTGTTAGACTGTGCCTGAAGTCTGGAAATGCTTGTAAAAATCAGTGTAAAAGACATAGGGCTAAATTCACCTTTGGCATAGGTTTAAAATGTTAAATAAGTGGACTCAGCAAAGAAAAACAAACTATGGATCTGGTACAAATTGTCTTCAACTTTTCTGCTAGCAGGCCCTAGGTAGCATAAAACCACAACCCTTATCCTTAGTCACATAATAAAATAACATTATATCAAGAATAGTTAGCCAGTTAAGGAACCAAGTACAGTTTGAACAGTGTAAGCATTCATTCCATAGTTTAAAAAGCGGAATATGTAAGACATCCAAAATAAATTCTCATTTAATAAAATGGCATTAAAAAGGTATAATAAAATTCAGAATAAAAAGATTATAGACATGAAAAATCAGATCACCTAAAGTTATACTTGTTTTCAAGAATTTCTGCCTTGAAGGAATGAGCATAACGTTTAAGAACTGTAAGCAATCTAACAGCTACCTGTTCCCCTTAGGTAAACTCTTGCATTAGCATGGAGTTTTGTCCATACAGCTGTAAGCCAAAAAATGTTAACATACTAAGAAGACCTTTGCTAACACAACTTCTGTCTCCAACATAGAAATGTCAACAGGTTAGTGATAGTCAATATTGTTCTTGCTTTTGATAGTGCCTTTTATTTTGTGAGAACTGCTGAGTAAGTAAAACTGAGAGAAAGGCTGCCAAGCCAAATCAATGAGGTCTGTAAACAAGTTCTTTCCAGCTGGCCATTTCATACCAACATAACTGCAGACTAGACATAGTCTCTTAGACTCTGAGGATATGAAAATAAAGTAAGGTGTGCGCTCAGATGACGTGAAGAGAAATGGAAGTATCATGGGTGCACTGGAGAACACTGTTTAACTTACCATAGAATCACAGAATAGTTAGGGTTAGAAAGGACCTTAAGATCATCTAGTTCCAACCCCCCTGCCATGGGCAGGGACACCTTACACTAAATCATATCACCCCAGGCGTTGTCCAACCTAGTCTTGAGCACTGCCAGGAATGGAGCATTCACAACCTCCCTGGGCAACCTATTCCAGTGCCTCACCACCCTAACAGGAAAGAATCTCCTCCTTATATCCAATCTAAACTTCCCCTGTTTAATTTTTAACCCGTTACCCCTTGACCTATCACTACAGTCTCTAATGAAGAGTCCTTCTCCAGCATCCCTATAGCCCCCCTTCAGATACTGGAAGGCTGCTAGGAGGTCTCCACGCAGCCTTCTCTTCTCCAGGCTGAACAGCTTCAACTTCCTCAGCCTGTCTTCATACAGGAGGTGCTCCAGTCCCCTGATCATCCTTGTGGCCCTCCTCTGCACTTGTTCCAACAGTTCCATGTCCTTTTTATGTTGAGGACACCAGAACTGCACACAATACTCCAGGTGAGGTCTCACAAGAGCAGAGTAGAGGGGCAGGATCACCTCCTTTGACCCACTGGTCCCGCTCCTTTTGATGCAGCCCAGGATACGGTTGGCTTTCCGGGTTGCAAGCACACCCTGAAGCCAGCTCATGTTCATTTTCTCATCGACCAGCACCCCCAAGTCCTTCTCCACAGAGCTGCTCTGAATCTCTTCTCCGCCCAACCTGTAGCTGTGCCTGGGATTGCTCCAACCCAGCTGTAGGACCTTGCACTTGGCATGGTTAAACTTCATGAGGTTGGCATCAGCCCACCTCACAAGTGTGTCGAGGCCCCTCTGGATGGCATTTCTTCCCTCCAGGGTATCAACTGAACCACACAGCTTGGTGTCATCAGCAAACTTGCTGAGGGCGCACTCAATCCCACTGCCCATTTCAGCGACGAAGAGGTTAAATAAGACCGGTCCTAACACCGATCCCTGAGGGACACCACTCATTACTGGTCTCCAGCCGGACATTGAGACATTGACCACAACACTTTGCGTGTGGCCATCCAGCCAGTTCTTTATCCACCGAGTGGTCCATCCATCAAATTGATGTCTCTCCAATTTAGAGACAAGGATGTTGTGTGGGACAGTGTCAAATGCTTTGCACAAGTCCAGGTAGATGACATCAACTGCTCTACCCCTGCCCATTGGCTCTATAGCCCCATCATAGAAGGCCACCAAATTGGTCAGGCAGGATTTCCCCTTAGTGAAGCCATGCTGGCTGTCACCAAGCACCTTGTTGATTTTCATGTGCCTTAGCATGCCTTCCAGGAGAATCTGCTCCAAGATTTTGCCAGGCACAGAGGTGAGACTGACTGGTCTGTGATTCCCTGGGTCATCCATTTTCCCTTTCTTGAAAATGGGGGTTATATTTCCCTCTTTCCAGTCATCGGGAACTTCACCTGACTGCCATGATTTTTCAAATATGATGGCTTAGCAACTTCATTTGCCAGCTCCTTCAGGACCCGCGGATGGATTTCATTAGGTCCCATGGACTTGTGCATGTTCAGATTTTTAAGATGGTCTCGAACCAAACATGCTATCCAACATTAGGACTCTGGAGGTCATCTCAGGAGTAAACCAAAGGTGCATCTCTTATAAACTCTGTGAGACTGATAGATTTTAATGGACATTTCATTTAAAATAGCTGTTTATGTCTTGTTAGAGAAGGTAAATGTTGAAGGACAACATACTGAGGTACAAACACTTATGCTTAAGCCAAAGATGGACTACAAGCAATCTGGAGAGGGACGTTTTACAAGGGCATGTAGGACAAGGGGAATGGCTTTAAGCTGAAGGAGTGTAGATCTAGATAAGATATTAGGACACTATTCTTCACTGTGAGGGTGGTGAGACACTAGAACAGTTTGCCCAGATAAGCTGTGGCTGCCCCACCTCTGGCAGTATTCAAGGCCAGGTTGGATGGGGCTTTGAGCAACCTGGTCTAGTGTAAGGTGTCCCTGTCCGTTGCAAGGGGATTTGACTTAGATGATCTTTAAGGTCCTTTCCAACCCTAACTATTCTATCATCCTGTGGCAATCTTAATCTCCTATTGTCTCACAGGTGATCAGTTAGGAAGCTGCTAGACAAAAAGATGATGAAGTAATGCCGTGCGTTCTTTGAGAATTCTGTTCCCACACTGTCAACAAGATACGAGTAATAGCAGCTGCTGCTCTCCTGGATTTTCCCAGCTGTGTTGGGATGAGTGATGGCATACTTGTCTCTGTTCCTGCTTTTCCTTACCCAGCCATGATTCCATATACATAAGAACAGATTGTTCTCCATCACGATGTAAGCCACTCTATTCCAACTCACATGTTCCAGCACAGGATTTCAAATCTTCTTCATGGTCTAAGACACGCCAGCACGCCAGTATCCCACTTGCTGGATCCACTAGCTGGCTACACTTTCATTCCATCCCTGTAGCTTGCAAACCCTCACAAGATCTTCCAGCCTTGACAACAGTCCTCATTAGATTGTCTTTTCCTGAGCAGTTCTAAAGTCCCAATGAAAACCAGGAACTTGCCTGCCTGAAGGCAAATGGAAACATCTCTTTGTTGATCAATAGTGCAGCATCAATTCCCTTTGGTGACTATTACCTCTTTAGAGCATTTTGGTCAACTTCGTTCTGGAAAAAGTTGTTTTATATAGTTAACCCCCTTTTGTTTTATGCGTATGGCACATTTAATTTTGTAGTAAATGGCCTGAAACTGAACTACCAATACAAAGATTAATATTTTACTGCTGAGCAGTTTGAATGCAAGTGATCAAAGTCAACTTACAACTTGCTTTGTTGATGTTAGTCTCCGCTGTTTCAGTCTTCTGTTGTGCCAGTGTGTCTGTTCATGCTCACCTTATTTTTGCTGCATTATGTTCCTCCCAAAAATGCATTTTAAAAGCTTTCCCATTCACAATGTTTCTCATAGTCTGTAAGTATAATAATATATATTAAGGTGTAGGATTGTATGACTGATTACATCTTTTAAAGATAATTAAAATAAACCCAGGAATTTCAAACCCCAGAATAATAGAAATTGTAATTGAATGAGCACTTTTAAAGCTATGCATTTTGCTTTATACAGTGAAAAAAAAACACAGGCTAAGTAACCATCAGTTATTAAGAGCACAACAAGTTTAGTCTTGAACTTTTTGAAGTTAATAATTTCCCAGTATTTGGCCCCTTACACACATTTTCTAGCTAAATTATAGTGACAGTTGATTTTAGCAGCTCCATTCTTGTTCCTCATGCTCCAGTAAGAAACAATTGGTTTATTTTTCTGAATACATTTTTACAGTTATTTAGTCCATAACACACACTATTCCTCTTTTTAGGCATCATTAAAACCAAACTAAACAACAGTCAAAATGATCAGTTAACAAACTG
This sequence comes from Pezoporus wallicus, assembly GCF_028554395.1. Lineage (NCBI taxonomy): Eukaryota > Metazoa > Chordata > Aves > Psittaciformes > Psittacidae > Pezoporus > Pezoporus wallicus. The sequence continues at coordinate 2,645,848 of NW_026642654.1, forward strand.
TTACAGGGTATAGACAAGCTACTACATGCAGGAAGACAAACTGTTCATACAGGCTTTAACTACACTTGTGGTATGATGACTTGTAGCAGTAAGTTAATAGTTTTTAAAGCTTAAAAGTTATTAAAGTGACTACATTACAGTGACTACTGGGAAAGCAAAATAAACAACATTAAAAGAATATGCATAGCTTTGGCAGAGAACCGTAGGCAGGTTTTTGATGGCATTACCTGGTTACCTGCTCTCAAAATTAATAAAATCCTCTCAGGGGGACAAAAAACTTGCAATAACTTCCTCAATGACAGGTTCTCCTTCTTATCAAAATCAGAAGGGAGTCTGTTGGATTAATGAGTGGCAGGACAAACTTCAGCAAAAGGTCTTGCCCTGGAAAAAGTTGTGGAATTGTGTCACCAGGACTGTCCTGTGGGTTAAGAAAAAATTCCCCAAAATGAAAAATTTAAAACCCAGCAAAGTACAGGTGTATTACAGAACCACTGATCTATAGGCCTTCTCACAGTCCAGAAGTTTATACCCTGTACTCAGATATGAAGGTCTTCTAAGAATTTTGAAGAGGTTTATGAGAAGTAACTAAGAAAATCAAGCTCCTGTATACTATACATTAGATGAAATGTGTGAAATTTCTGCATCACCAGTAGAATCTTTTAGGAGGCTACAAATGAAAAATAGATGAAAGTTTCTAGCTTTACACATAATATTCTGAATTGCAGCAGGGTCCAATATCTGGTCCATCATTAATAGATGTTAAATTTGTCTAACTTGGTCTTACAAACCCTTCATAGAAGAGGATTCTGCAACAAGTTTTGAAAAATGTTTTAGACAAACATCTGTTATTCATGATATCTACCTGTTTATGACATTTATGTAAAACTTGCTTTATGAAATATCCCATTGAAAGCAATGAATTCCTTCTTAATCTACAATAATTTAAAGGAAACTAAAGCATTATCTGACCTGGAAGGCTGCAAAGTGAACATGTAAAAGTCCATGTTCCTGCAAAGTTCTCACACACATGGAAAAATGTTAATTATAAAGAATAGTTCATAGGAAAGTCCTTCACTGGCCTTGGGAGAAATCCTGGTGAAAAGCAGATGTTGAGGCATGTCTATGTACAAAGTGAGGGCTGCAGCTAGTTTCATAATTATAGCACGAAAGTGACCCATGTACTTAGCCCTGATCTTGAGCTTATTTTCCTGAGGTGAGATAAATATAGCTTTTAAAGAGAATAATGTTGGTGTCATGGTTAAACCCCAGCTGGCAACTAAGCATCATCCAGCCACTCACTCACTGCCCCTGCAATGGGATGGCAGACAGAATTGGAAGGATAAATGTGAGAAAACCCGTGGGTTGAGATAAAGGCAGCTTAATAGATAAAGCAAAAAGTGCAAACAAGCAAAACAAACCACAAACACTTCCCATTGGCAGGCAGCTGTTCAACCTTCCCCAGGAAAGCAGGGCTTCATTACACGTAACAGTTACTTGGAAAGACAAACACCATCACTCCGAATGTGCCCTCCTTCCTTCTTATTTCCCCAGCTTCATACCCTGAGCATGACACCATACGGATTGTAACATCCCTTGAGTCATTTCAGATCAGCTGTCCCAGCTGTGACTCCTTTTAAATTCTTGCGCAGGCCCCCACCCTCCTCCCCCCCCTAAACTACTTGCTAGTGGTGTGGTGTAAGGAGCAGAAAAGGCCTCGATGCTGTGTAAGAACTGTTCAGGAATAATAAAAGCATCCCTGTTTTTAGTGCAATTCCAAAGCATAGCCTTATGAAGAAAATTTACTCCAGGCAAAACCGGAACAGGTTTCTGAACATCTACAGCTTTTCACTGCAGTGCCCTGATGGTGCAACTTGCCAGTCAGGCCAATTCATCTAGAATGTGGAGGTTTCAAGATTTTGTTGCAGATTAGTTTGGATAGAAAGTAGAACTGTATCTCCACCTTCTATTACCCCAAGGCAAGTTGTTCAACTGTTGAACTATTTTGAATAACCTTCTCTTGTTTTCTATACTGGGATAGAAAAAAACACCAGCCATTTTTTGGAAACATCATTTTTATTTTCCTTCCAGCTCTACTAAAATATGATAACTACTGTCTTTGGTCTGAATACCTGTATCTTCTTTGAGAATTCTGCATCCACATTTCCATGATCTAGCTGTGTATTAAATTAATGTATACACTCACAATGCTGTAATATAGGAATGCATAACACTAAAACATCCCTGCTTTACACTTCTTTGAGAAAGCAGGGGCTAAGTCTGGTCTTAAAAAGATTGAACTCCAGTGAAAATAAGGTAATAGGTGATGGATTTTTATAATTCCATGCATCTTCAGGTCCTAAATTCATATGCATAATACCTACAAATTGATCCAATTTTCAAAGCTAGTGATTTCAGTACCTTTTTATGTTTCCTACTTGTTCTCTTTACTTTGCATGACATAACTACTGCTTCAAAACACTCTTTTTCAGAGAAAGAAATTATCTAATATTAGGTAATGTAAATATATCCACCTATTGTACAATAAAGCAGAAGTATATAGATCAATTTGTTAATGTATGTGTAGTTCTTTGAAGATTTAACATTGAAGAGTTATTTAAGTATTTTTGGCAAATAAGCATAAAATGTTGGCTATTTTTGCACTGTCTAAAGAATTTGTCTGTGTTGTAGATCTTTCCATAACATATTTGTCTCAATAGCTGAACCTCTGGAGAAGTTACTTCAATTATTTACAAACAAGCATCCATATATAAGTAACGGTGGACCCCTAAAAATATTCAAAACATTAAATGGATAGATAGATAGATAGATAGATAGATAGATAGATAGATAGATAGATAGATAGATAGATAATATTTTCTATAACAGTAAGAATTCTGCAGCTGTTGTGACATACACTCCTTGAAGAGTAACTCTTCACTATCTGCAATGTACTTTCTACTTTTTGCTACTCTTTTTTTTTTTTCCTGTATGCCTTGCATTTTCATGATGACTGAAATAGCCATCATAGATCACAGATAAAATTAAATCTGTCAAGTATATTTCAATCCTGTGCCATGAAAGGCCGATAATATGGCATGTTTTGGGGAGAACAGGTAAGATTGTACAAAATTATATCATATGAACTGGAATACTTTCCATACTAGACAGGGGCATAAACAGACTATGTGTAAACAGATAGTTTGTAGAGTATGATCCAAACACCTTTTCAAACCAATGGAGTTTATTCAATGAAGTTTATTCAATTAGTAGTTTTGAACAAGTTCTGTTTTGTAGAAGTTTCGAGTGACAAATGACGCATACAGCACATTTCTGCTGAAGTATTTTACTGTGAGAACCTAGGCCATTCTGACTTTTATAAAACCAGGTCTATCTCTTTGTAAGAACATTTTCCAGTTTGCTTTCTGTAACCCAGCTTTTCAAATTTGGTGGATGTTAATTTCTGTTTCTTTGAAGTGGATGCTAAAAAGAACCTGTTGCTTTTGGCAGGCCCTTTTATTTCTTCATTAATAATGTACACACACACAGAGTATGCTAGAGATTGGAAGGGACCTCAAAGATTATCTAGTCCAATCCCCCTGCCGGAGCAAGAAAACCTAGATAATGTTACACAGGAATGTACATTTTATCTTTTATTTGCCTTATTCCTAAGACAACAGCAGCTTGTCATTGTGTTTGTGTTGGTTAAGTAAGGCAGCTAGAAGTTCAAATATTAAACAAAACCATATTTTAACATATGAAAGTCATAATAACCTGGAAGTACCTATCTGAATATATACAATATATATAACATATAGGTGGCTATGTCTGTGTGTGAAACAATCACTATGGTGAGTGCATTGTGATGTATTTGATAGATAATGTTTCAGAAGGTTTTTCTTTTACCTCATGAATTAGCAAGCCACGCTACTTTGCTACATTCACAATTTACTTAAGTAAAGCAAGACTTCTGCACCTTTTTGACTTCACCTTATATGCAGTACCAGCTAAGTAAGTCTGGATGACCTTCATCTTCTGTTCTGGATGAGTCAAAAAATTAGTTGGTTTTAGCCTGTTCTCATTGTGCTGTAATGCATTCATTTATTCTAGAGCTCATTTATTCTAGAACAAACTTTAGATTGTTCTGAATTTGTGGGAAGTCTTAACTATGTGAAAGAAATTAATTTGTATTATGTTTTGGTGAATGTTTTCAGTTGGTTAGCATGAGTATGGTTCTATCCTTTTCTTCTTGCCCTACAAACCTTCACTATTTCCTCCTTGGATTACAAGTGGTCTCTTTTCCAGAGAAGTGCCTCAAATGCATATAAATTATGGTGGCCACTGAAATCATTGGGTGGCACACTTTGCATGTAAACATGCCAATCTGCACTAAAGTGAGATTGTTCCAATAGTCCTGAGTTGCTTATTTTACCTTCCGACTTTTAAATTCCCCCTGAAATTATAATTCAGAGTTCATTTTATTATACTCAATTAAGTGTGCACTTTATTCTGGGCTTCTCAGCTGCAGCTTTATTTTCATTTAGACCTCTTTCTAATAAATACCTGTAAATCTAGCAATGTTTTCTGTATTCCTAAGAAGAAATATTACTCCAGTTACAAATGACACAATTGAGAGAGCCCTACTACCTTGTGCACCCCAAGAGCATTTCAATAACAAAACATATCTCTCATCAGAACAACTGCTGTTGCTCTTTGAGAATTGTTAGAAATGATTTAGAGAGGAAGTGAGAAGCTTGTGGTTTAGTCACTATATTCAGCTCCCAAGCTGGGCCACAAGCTTCCTGTGTGACTCTGAGAAAGTCACTTCATGTTTGGCATTAGCTCACTAACCAGGAAATAGAGGCAATGCAGACATCCTATACAGGCTTCATGAGAGTAACTTTATTGATTTTAGAGGCACCAATACACCTATTTTAAGTATTTATTTCAGATGTTATTAATCTCATAGCATTTTGCATGATTTACAGGGACATATTAGGAGATTGTGATTGAAGCGACCCATCTTGGTCTACACCAAAGCCAGTGTACCAGACACTTAGCATTAGCATTGTGCATAGTCTTTAGGATATTCTCCCTTCATCATCTGGTTACAGGTGAGAAGTCAGAGAACAGACTGTAAAGGGGACTTCAGAATGACATTAGCATTCATCGAAGCCTGAATTCAGTCTAATGCATAGACCAAGGATTCCACAGACCACAGACAGATGGGGTTGGAGGGTCATTCAGAGATCATACAATATGCATAGTATAGGAATATTACTGTCCTAATGCAGAAACAGCTAAGACTATTCCCAATATTTGTCTATCCAGTTCTTTAAAGCTACCACAGCTCCTGACAAATTCTGTCTCAGTGTTTAAAAATCCTCACTGAAAACTCTTCCCAAGGTAATCTTCCTTGCTGCCTATTTATACTGTTTACAATGGATGTAGTGAACAATATACAACCTTTTTGCTACTGACTACCTTTACCATATGCAAACTCTTCAGTCTTCATTTCTTTATATTAAATAATTTTATTTGTGGACTCTTAAGTTTGTCTACATCTCTCTTGAAAAGCACATGCCATATCTCACACCTAATATGCTTAAGCTTTAGCAGTGAAATGATCTGTGGATGGGGCAGCTCTGCAGCAGAGCACAGAAGTGAGATTACCAAGATAATGCTGTTGTGATGCCCCACTGCATTTCTGAAATGCATCCAGCATCAGCCCACCAAGAATCCTGTAGTCTGGTGTTGACAATCCTGACTTAAAAGACTGTAACAAAGACATTAATCTGATTTATGTAGAGAAAACAACTGAACATACACGTCCCACACCTGGTATCAGTTCCCTGACCATTGGGTATGGAATAAAGGCAATGCTGCTCCAGTTTTGTGCAGTCTGGTTCAGTTGACAGGCTCTCAGAGTAACCTCAACATCCTAAACTGAGAGTGCTCACCATAGCAGAAGTGATGAAGCATATAGAGGCACAACTTACTCATGAGACAGGTATGGGATTAACTTCTGTGAATTCTGACAAGTTTTAAGTTAAAAAAAGACACAAAACTGCTAAAAAATCTTACAGACAGAGATAGAGTGGTAGGGATTAACTAGGGACTGCCAATGACTACATCTCAGGCTGGGCCCAGGTTATGTAGCACAATGCCACACTGATACACCTGTGTTTACTTTTTGTATAAACTGTTGTATCTAAAGGGATTTAAAAAATGGGAAATTCATTTATTTAACTGTAAGAGTCAGGCCTTCCATCTGAAAACCTTTTTTCCTTGAAGAAAGTCTCTGTAGAAGATGGAAGCCTATGGCTTAAATTCTTATGAGTAAAGCATACCACAAGGCAATCTACAAATGTAGTTCCTTTCTATGATAATGGTTAATATAAAGATATTTTCATGATAGAATCTATGGATAACTTTACTGTAAATGAATCATTTATGTTCAAATATCAAATTCATGGCAAGTTACAGATACTGTTAAAATCAAAAGCAGATCAACAGTCATTAAATTACAGTAGTTCCTGGGCATGGCTTTTCTATAATGTTGACCTAACCTGGATGAGGGGAACATGTAGCTTTGTCAGCTCCTGTAAGGTTTTTATTATGTTACAAGCTTGTGTAAAAAAAACTTATGAGGAAATTAATTCTGCATTTGACACAAAAGCTCAAATGTAAGATATAGAGCCTTACAAGAATTATATGCTACTGCAGAGGCAATTTTATTCAGAGTCAAATTTTTCCATCCCTCCTGGTTTACTTAGGACCACATTCTGGGATTCATTCACTCGACAAAAGACAGTGGAAACCCACCAGGGAATAAACTAATTTGTAATGCAAATCCAATTTTGTTGACATCTGAGATCAATTTGGATCAAATAATTGAAGATGCTGATCACTCTCTCATGTTTTGCTATTGAGCAACACCAGGCATACATTTCAGCCTGCTCATGGGGCAAAGACAATGTCTACAGGATTTGGGTTTGTCTTCAGACCTTTCAAAAATGTGCTGCTTTTTGAAAAGTTTAGATGGTTGTTGTTGCATTAAACCATCCATTCTCTCAAACTCTTACGTTAAAAACATGGCTAAGCAGCATCTTACCTACATCTCTCATCTGGTATTTCACCACCTACAGTGCTCAGCAGTGTGGTATTGGGGACTGCCAGATTACCAAGGAGGTCCCTTGTCATCAGCTGCAGAGGTTGCTCTTGACTGGCTCCCTTCCCACCCCACTCCCCCTGCCAGCTGAAAGAAATGTTCTGATAGGAATACTTTAGCTATAGAATGGGTTGTAAAGGTCACTAACGGGAAACTCCTTTTCAACTTAATGTCTTTAAAATATCATAGATTGTTTATTATCATAGAGTCATGAGCTTTACTCAAAAAAGACTTGATTGGTTCAAAACAAGAAGTCACTGCAAGATTACCAAGGAATTAATAATGCCAGAATGTTATCTGGTGTTACAAAAGGACTACAGACATCAGTACCATGGCCTTTGTGAGATTTCATTTTCAGACTGCTCATGCTCACTGCTAATATCGCTGAGTTTCTGTGGCAAATGTGCTCATCAAATAAATAATATTATTATTTATTATTAAATTAATATAACTTGATTTAGACATCTATTTCAGGCAATGGACTGCAACTTTTAAGTGTCTATTTCTCTGAGTTTATGCAAAAAAAAAAAGCTGAGATGTAAATATCTACTGGAAGTAAGATAAATAAAGACATTCAGAATAACAGAAAATACATTATACCACTGCCTAAAACTTTCTATGAATTTTAATTAAAAGTAAGGCAATTTTCTAAATACATTGCCTTCAACTGGGAGTTGTTACCTTCATACAGAAAGTGCCAAAGTACTGTGTTATACAAATGATTCTTGCTGTCCCACTCTGACCTCACTATTTATGACCTTAACAATAAATTAAAAAAAAAATATATTAATTCAGACTATAGTTATAGCAGCAGAAATGCCAAGTATTAAACCAGGAAATATTAGAAGTTGATACCAGATTTATGGGTGTTGGTTGAGGACTGCTGTAATCAATATGGTTTTACTATGTGCTACATCTTTCATATAGTTAGGCAGAAGACTTGTTTTACCAGTGCCTTAATTTTTGCATGCTTCTCCAAGCTAACATCTAAAAAAAAGAGGAACAATAGCTATAAGAGCAGTAACAGTAGAAATGATAATAATAAAAATAATAAGAATAACCCAGTTCTCTTTCCCCATTGCTGGTGCCATTAATAGATGGACCTACAAAATTTTAATCATCTTTGTTATTGTTAGCAATATCAACACAATTTTATAATAATTCTTAGACTGAAATGGGTGTGTGGTTTTGCATGTTTGCTTGCTTTTTATCATTGCAGGAATGGAAGCTGAATAACTAGGATTCCCTTTCTGATACGAAAATTGTGTCAAGCTGACAGGTCATTTAGCACTTAACATTACAGTACTTCTGCCCTCCTGCAAGACAGCTTTAAGAGTTCTGTTTATCATCGTATAGAAACTGCTCTGAGTTCCACAAATGGCAGCTGCTGTAAAACACCTGGTTTACTTCAGAAAATGTCTGATAAAATTTTGCATGAGTGGTATAGATTTTAGAAGTAAGTAACTGAATCTCAGTCATTGTTTTTTTACGATGTTTATTTATAATTAGGAGATAGTTGGCTTGCCTTCTTTACAAGTTTTTAACAACATTGGAGCATGGTAGAAACAGAAAAAAAGTTTAAAATATATGTGCTTCAACCTGCGGATGAAGCACTCCACAGACAGATAGGAAAAGCCTCACGCTCTCAGGCCCTTGTTCTCATGGGTGACTTCAATCACCCTGACAGCTGTTGGAAGGACAGTACGGCCCGGCACAAGCAATCCAGGAGGTTCCTCGATTGTGTAGAAGACAACTTCCTTCTGCAAGTAATAGAGGAGCTGACAAGGAGAGGTGCCATGCTTGACCTCGTGCTCACCAACAGGGAAGGGCTCATTGGAAATGTGACGCTCCAGGGCAGCCTTGGATGCAGCGATCACAAGATGGTCGAATTTGAGATCCTCAGGACAGTGAGAAGAGCGTGCAGCAAGCTCACTGCCCTGGACTTCAAGAGAGCAGACTTTGGCCTCTTCAGGAACCTGCTTAGGAAGGTTCCATGGGATACAGCCCTAGAGGGCAGAGAGGCCCAAGACTGTTGGTTGAAATTCAAGGATCACCTGCTACAAGCTCAGGAGTGTTGCATCCCAGACAGAAGGAAGTGCAGCAGGAGGGCCAGGAGACCTCCTTGGCTGGATAAGGAGCTCCTGAGGAAAATTCAAATGAAAAAAGAGGCCTATAAAAGGTGGAAGCAAGGACAGGTGGCATGGGAAGAGTACAGGGATGTTGTCCGAAAAGCTAGGGACCAGGTTAGGAAAGCTAAGGCCCAGTTAGAATTAAACTTAGCTAGAGGTATTAAAGATAACAGGAAGGGATTCTACAGGTACATAGCAAATAAAAAACAGACTAGGGAGAATGTAGGCCCCCTTCTATGATTCTATGATTCTATTCATGGAAACACACCCACATCATAGAATATAAAATAATTCAGGTTGGAAGGATCCTCAGGAGGTCATTAGTCCAACCTCCTGCTCAAAGCAGGGTCAGCTACAGGGCCAGGCCAGGTTGGTCAGGATTTAATTTATTAATTAGGTAATTTATTAGGTTTCCTGACTTGAGGAAGAAGTAGTGATTTGTAAATGCTGAGAAATACAGGCTTAGAATCATAGAATCATAGGATAGTTAGGGTTGGAAAGAACCTTAAGATCATCTAGTTCCAACCCCCCTGCCATGGGCAGGGACACCTTGCACTAAATCATATCACCCAAGGTTTCGTCCAGCCTAGTCTTGAACACTGCCAGGGATGGAGCATTCACAACCTCCCTGGGCAACCTATTCCAGTGCCTCACCACCCTAACAGGAAAGAATTTCCTCCTTATATCCAATATAAACTTCCCCTGTTTAACTTTTAACCCGTTACCCCTTGTCCTCTCACTAAAGTCTCTAATGCCTCTCCAGCATCCCTATAGGCCCCCTTCAGATACTGGAAGGCTGCTAGGAGGTCTCCATGCAGCCTTCTCTTCTCCAGGCTGAACAGCCCCAACTTTCTCAGCCTATCTTCATACAGGAGGTGCTCCAGTCGCCTGATCATGCTTGTGGTCCTCCTCTGCACTTGTTCCAACAGTTCCATGTCCTTTTTATGTTGAGGACACCAGAACTGCACACAATACTCCAGGTGAGGTCTCACAAGAGCAGAGTAGAGGGGCAGGATCACCTCCTTTAACCTGCTGGCCACTCTCCTTTTGATGAAGCCCAGGATATGGTTGGCTTTCCGGGTTGCAAGCGCACACTGAAGCCAGCTCATGTTCATTTTCTCATCGACCAGCACCCCCAAGTCCTTCTCGACAGGGCTTCTCTGAATCTCTTCTCTGCCCAACCTGTAGCTGTGCCTGGGATTGCTCCAACCCAGCTGTAGGACCTTGCACTTGGCATGGTTAAACTTCATGAGGTTGGCATCAGCCCATCTCACAAGCGTGTTAATGTCCCTCTGGATGGCATTTCTTCCCTCCAAGGTATCAACTGAACCACACAGCTTGGTGTCATCGGCAAGCTTGCTGAGGGCGCATTCAATCCCACTGTCCATGTCAGCGACGAAGATGTTGAACAAGAGCGGTCCCAACACCGATCCCTGAGGGACACCACTCGTTACTGGTCTCCAGCTGGACATTGAGACATTGACCACAACTCTTTGTTTGCGGCCATCCAACCAGTTCTTTATCCACCGAGCGGTCCATCCATCAAATTGATGTCTCTCCAGTTTAGAGACAAGGATGTCGTGTGGGACAGTGTCGAACGCTTCACACAAGTCCAGGTAGATGACATCAACTGCTCTACCCCTGCCCATCGGTTCTGTAGCCCCGTCATAGAAGGCCACCAAATTGGTCAGGCAGGATTTCCCCTTAGTGAAGCCATGCTGGCTGTCACCAAGCCCCTTGTTGATTTTCATGTGCCTTAGCATGCCATCCAGGAGAATCTGCTCCAAGATTTTGCCAGGCACAGAGGTGAGACTGACTGGTCTGTAATTCCCCGGGTCATCCATTTTCCCCTTCTTGAAAATGGGGGTTATATTTCCCTTTTTCCAGTCATCGGGAACTTCACCTGACTGCCATGATTTTTCAAATATGATGGCCAGTGTTTTAGCAACTTCATTAGCCAGCTCCTTTTGTAATCATCACTGTTTTTTCTAACAAGCAAAACATATTCTAGTGCAGGAGTGTTAAAAAAAAAATTGTAGTATCAGAAATGTCCAGAAGATAAAACTTTGCAATATGACAATTGTTTTTAAGTGCTACCCGAATAAACAGTCCTTCTGATATAGTAAAAATAGAATTTCCTAATTTGTATTTGCATGGGAAATTGCAACACGAGTGGGAAAAAGAACATTTACAGGGCCTTGTTAATTAAAGTTCTAAAAATCAATTATGCAAATAAACCTCAAAAGGCTTTTAAAGCTCACTCCAAGATTTCTGTTGCAGATTTTAATGAGCATTTTTGAATTGCTATCTTTGCATTAAAGGCAAAACTTTAAAATAATAATGCATATGTATTGTCAAACTAACAATAACTCATTTTGTTCCAACATAAAAAAAAAAAAATTTCTTAGAATTCTAACTCAAGATATTCATGATTCCATGTTTTACACTCCACACAGTAGACAGAATAAATAAATAAAATCAAACTTAGGAAGTTGAGTTTCATAGTCAGCTAGGAAATGTCAGCTAGGAAATATCAGCAACAAAGATCAGAAGCACGACAGTTTTAACCAAACTATTCTGAAAATGCAGCCAAGAAACAAGACCTTTCATAAAATCTTGTCAGCCTCAGCATATATGTTAAATCAAAAAGTAAACTATATAGAATAAAAATATGTTCATGTATAGATCTAAGCATTCTTTGTTCAGAATGTAATACTTTCCCTTTTTGTTTGATGTAATTGACATAATTTATTCTGTTTGAATTTAAAAATTCAAGAAAAATCAAAAGCAAATCAGTTGTGCTACATGGTCACAAACACTTTGTATTCATTGTTCTGGTTCTCAGAAATTGTCAAAAAAAAGAGAAAATTATATTAATTCCAAAATATTTTACTTTCCTGTTTTTATATAATTGCCAAAGAACTTTAAGTATGTTTTCTATAACTGAACATGTCAGAGGTTCAGTGGGGTATGTAACACTATAATGGATTAATAATTTACATCATAAAGTATTTACCAAAGATCATTGAACTGAAGCTTTGACCATCATTTGCATCAGGTTGCTCAGTGTTCCTACTACAACATGTAGAGAAAACTTATATTAGAATTGGGAAATATAATGGAATGGAGCACCTTCAGTGAGATCTGATATTAGCAAAGCCTCAGCATGATGGTCTTCAGGGCAGCCTATACAAGCTGTGAGTTTGGATCTTAGATGGCAGCAGCAAGAGGGAAGTCCAGAGAGAAAGCAGTAGCTTAAAGGTGAGAAGAATAAGATATGAGTTTAAAAAGGATGGAAACTGTTATCTGTTGTACATCTATATGGATTTGTACACCTGTGGGAACATACCATGTGTGTCTTTATATTTGAGTTCTTGGAAACTCTGTAAGACAAACTAAGGAAAAGGGCAATATTTTCACTGAAATGGCTCACAGTGAGTAATTAAGCACCTTGATGGATCACAATTTCTCTGTTTTTACTTATGCCTTGGTCACTGATAGCACATAGCAAAAATGTTTATGCACACTGTAGTGAAAATATGGTACTTGGCACTGCTGACTGCCAGCACTGCAGCTAGGACTGTGCACAAGTGAAGGATATAAGCTTGTTGCTGATTTGAAAACCAGTTGTTTTTTTTTTCCCCTTGTTAAACATATTATCCCAGAGGCTCTGCTACTGTCCATGAATGAAATTAAACAACCAGACTTTTCCTTTCCTTTGTGACTGGCAAGTATTGTATCAATTAAGGAATTAAACAAAAATGAACACACCTGAAGTTCTGAAGGCCAGAAAGGCAACACCATTTAAACCGTCAGCAATAATATTGTGGCTTACTAATAAGAAACAGAATTTCTGACTTTTATTTTGTGTATCATAGAATCATAGAATAGTTAGGGTTGGAAAGGACCATAAGATAATCTAGTTTCAACCTCCCTGCTACAGGCTGGGACATCTTTCACTAAACCATGTCACCCAAGACTCCATCCAACCTGGCCTTGAACACTGTGTGATGCTAATCACGTAAACAAGAGCATGGGGATGAGGAAGTAACATGTCTCAAGTTTTTGTCATAAACCTTAAGTCCTAAATAGTGCATTTCCTACATAGATATGATACATACATCAACACCTGTTTTCTAGTAAGTTTTTTAACATTATATTAAATAGGATGACATGCAAACAGCTTTAGTCGAACATGTAGTCTCAGTAATATCTCTCACAAAACATTCCTAGATTCAAGACAAGGTATGTGTTTTCTACCTTGCCTATGTATTTTGGCTGTTCATAGGGATTGGCATAAACCAATGTAAAATATTTATTGGCACTATTTTTTTTAACATTTTGTGTAAACCCTAGTTCTGACTGAAAGGACTTCAGCAGGAGGCAAAAAGTAAACCCAGAGCAGCCAGTATGACATGCACTGTTATAGTGCTCTGTGGTGCTCCACAGTGCTCTATATAACTATCTCCAAAAAAAAAATTCATCCCATTGTTCGACTTAAAGAATTGTCAGTTGTCGATGTTTCATTATAGTTTGGGTCCTCTGACTACTGTTTCTTCGAAAATTAGCAACTGAATAAATATTTTCAGGATAATTTTCCAATTAGAATACTGCCTTGTTTCCAAAACCAGAAAATAAAAAAAAAAAAAAGGTTTTTAGAAGGAATTTTATGAAGTCTTCATGTGCTAACCTGTTCACAAATAAAATGCTAAACTCAGTTATGAACAATCAGTTAATGAGACCATGGGCAGCACAAGTAAATAAAAGTGAATACATTCCCATGGCAAATACCATTACATCCCAAGAGAAAAAAAGAAAAAAAAAATTGGAGAAAAAAATCATAATTTGACAAGTTTTCTGCCTTCTTATCTGTGGTGCTTAAAGCACAAAATCACACCCGCCCTTGGAGTGGAAAACTAGTAAGAACAGGCTCCACAGAAATATGATTGCTATTTTGATTTTATATTTACAAGACAATAAAATGCCATTTCCTTTTTTGATCATTACCTGTTAGCTTTTTGTTGCTTTATCACATGGCCTCCAGTTCCATTAAAAACAAAACAAAACAAGAAAACCAACAACAAAAAGCCCAAAACAATACAGACACAACAACAAGCCTACACATCAACAGCTAAAGGGAAGTAATTCATCCCATAATTGCCCTGGCCTCAAACAAACCATGAAGTAGTGCACACAATAAAGGCAATCTGTCCTCTTTTAAAGGGAAGTTCAAACAGCTGCCTTGAGTGTTCTATTGCATATTCAAAGTGATAATGTACGAAATTATTAACTTCTGCACGGGGTTTATGGCATTAAGAACCCCCCATCAAGCAAATAAACTAACGATATGGCGGGTTTTAAGGACTGCTTTGTTAGAGACTCCTGGGTCAATTGGGTTTTCAAAAAGAGCTTGGATACTTGAAACATTTCGGAAGCTAACTTAATTGAAGACGGACGGTGTCTGACATCAGAAATGCCCATTTTCCTTTCTTTGCATGTCATTCCCCATGTTGATTTGTAAGGATACCTAAGGGTTATATGCCAAGCTACCCAGGGGAGACACTTTTGGTTGTTTGACAGCTAGTGTAGCTCAGCTATAAGCCAGTGAGCAGCACAATTCATCAGGGGTTTCATCCAAAGCTTGTTAAAGTTAATGGCTGAATTTTCTTTGAATTTATTACTTAGGATCAGAGCCACTGCAAGTATGACTGCAACCACACCTTGAGCCTACCCAAAGGACCATGAATTAGGCTTTCTAAGACTGCTCACCTTCAGTTTTATTTAATAAACCAGTTTCTGCAATTCTCCTTTCTTTTTTAAAATAAATATCAGTGTTTAGTGTCTTCTCTGTGCTCCTCTTGCCCCCTGTCAGCCCCCATACAAATGTTATCGTGTTGCTCAAAGGCGTTGACCTCTTCTTTGCTCTTCCTCCACCCTCACAGTTCTTTCCCCAAAGGGTCTGAAATCATTAAAGGGAAAATAAAAGGTTTTCTTCTCCCAAACCAAGGTTCACTGGATTTTGCTGTCATTCATTTCTCCCTGCTGATTCGGAGAAAACTCCAGGAACAAAGTAGCCAACAGAGTTTCAAGTTGACAAGCAGGTATTCTATATTGCGGCCCAGGGAGACATGGAGAATAGCTCCTCCTAACGTGTGTCCCTGTATTGCCGTGCCGGCCATCCTTATATGGTCACTGAGCATATTACATCATTGTCCAAAAAGTTTCCAAAATGTGGTGGTCTTTAAGGGTCATTTACTTTTCCCAACAAGCTTAATTAACATTACAGACATAGCAATCATCCTGGCCTTCTACTTATCAGTTAGTTTAACTGCTCTCATCCTGGACATCTGCTAGTCTGGGATACTCCCCATCCCCAGGTCCTGTCCTTCTGTTCTGCTTTTCTCACACTTTTTGTACTGAGGTCCTGAGGTCCTGAGGTCCTGAAACTATGTCAACTGCCTTCAAGCACCGCAGTTATTTTCCATTACAAAGCCATCAAACTTAACATTACTTAGAACTGATTACATTTTGTACTTTTGTGCCTCCTTGTCTCAGTAGAGAACTCAGAAGACTGTGTTAAATCCATCTGAACTATTTACCTGCTTTATTTATTATATTATAGATGATATATATTGTATATAGAAGAGTGTTTCATCCTAACTAGAAGGAAGTGCAGCAGGAGGGTCAGAAGACCTCCTTGGATGGATAAAGAGCTCCTGAGGAAAATTCAAATGAAAAAAAGAGGCTTATAAAAAGTGGAAGCAAGGACAGGCAGGCTGGGAAGAGTACAGGGATGTTGTCAGGGAAGCTAGGGACCAGGTTAGGAAAGCTAAGGCCCAGTTAGAATTAAACTTGGCTAGGGATGTTAAGGATAACAGGAAGGAATTCTACAAGTACATAGCAAATAAAAAAAGCCAGGTGTAGGACCTTGCACTTGGCATGGTTAAACTTCATGAGGTTGGCATCAGCCCACCTCACAAGCGTGTCGAGGTCCCTCTGGATGGCATTCCTTCCCTCCAGGGTATCAAACAAACCACACAGCTTGGTGTCATCGGCAAACTTGCTGAGGGCGCACTCAATCCCACTGTCCATGTCAGTGACAAAGATATTAAACAAGACCGGTCCCAACACCAATCCCTGAGGGACACCACTCGTTACTGATCTCCAGCCGGACATTGAGACATTGACCACAACACTTTGTTTGCGGCCATCCAACCAGTTCTTTATCCACCGAGTGGTCCATCCATCAAATTGATGTCTCTCCAATTTAGAGACAAGCATGTGGTGTGGGAGAGTGTCGAATGCTTTGCACAAGTCCAGGTAGATGACATCAACTGTTCTACCTCTGTCCATCAGTTCTGTAGCCCCATCATAGAAGGCCACCAAATTGGTCAGGCAGGATTTCCCCTTAGTGAAGCCATGCTGGCTGTCACCAAGCACCTTGTTGATTTTCATGTGCCTTAGCAAGCCTTCCAGGAGAATCTGCTCCAAGATTTTGCCAGGCACAGAGGTGAGACTGACTGGTCTGTAATTCCCCGGGTCATCCATTTTCCCCTTCTTGAAAATGGGGGTTATATTTCCCTTTTTCCAGTCATCGGGAACTTCACCTGACTGCCATGATTTCTCAAATATGATGGCCAGTGCCTTAGCAACTTCATTTGCCAGCTCCTTCAGGACCCGCGGATGGATCTCATCAGGTCCCACGGGCTTGTGCACATTCAGATTTTTGAGATGGTCTCGAACCAATTCCTCCCTTACAGTGGGCCCAAGGTCTTCATTCTCACAGTCCGTTCATCTGCCTTCCAAGACTTGGGTGGTGCAGTCAGAGCCTTTGGCAGTGAAGACCGAGGCAAAGAAGTCATTCAGAACCTCAGCCTTCTCCAAATCCTGTGTAGCCAGTTCTCCTGAGAGCTTCCTGAGGGGGCCTACATTCTCCCTAGTCTGTATTTTATTTGCTATGTACCTGTAGAATCCCTTCCGGTTATCTTTAATACCTCTAGCTAAGTTGAATTCCAACTGAGCCTTAGCTTTCCTAACCTGGTCCCTAGCTTTTCGGACAACATCCCTGTACTCTTCCCACGCCGCCTGTCCTTGCTTCCACCTTTTATAGGCCTCTTTTTTTCATTTGAATTTTCCTCAGGAGCTCCTTATCCAGCCAAGGAGGTCTCCTGGCCCTCCTGCTGCACTTCCTTCTGTCTGGGATGCAACACTCCTGAGCTTGTAGCAGGTGATCCTTGAATATCAACCAGCAGTCTTGGGCCCCTCTGCCCTCTAGGGCTGTATCCCATGGAACCTTCCGAAGCAGGTTCCTGAAGAGGCCAAAGTCTGCTCTTTTGAAGTCCAGGGCAGTGAGCTTGCTGCATGCTCTTCTCACTGTCCTGAGGATCTCAAATTCGAGGAAATTGGAGTTCGGGATGCTCCCTAGTAGATGCTTACAGCAGCTTAATGGGTTTATTAACACCTCAAGCATAGCAATCATCCTGTCCTTTTACTTATCAGTTAGTTTATCTGTGCCCACCCTGGACATCTGCTAGTCCCAGATACTCCCCATCCCCAGGTCCTGTCCTTCTATCCTGCTTTTCTCACACCTTTTGTACTGAGGTCCTGAGGGCCTGAAACTATGTCAACTACCTTCAAGCACCGCATTTATTTTCCATTACAAAGACATCAAACTTAACATTACTTAGAACTGATTACATTTTGTACTTTTGTGCCTCCTTGTTTCACTTGTTTCACTGTGTGACACAGAACAGAGCTTTCTACTGAGATTTCTGACTTTTCTGCATCTGTGCAAAGCTTCATGTAGAAAATGTGGTTTATTCCATTTTCAGTAAACAGTTTTCCTTAGTATTGTAATTTTTTATCTTTTGAAAAACTTTATTTTTGCAAAGGCATCAGGCTGATAAAATATCGGAAAGTTTATCAGCTGAGTTGCCCCAGTAAGAACAATGTCATCCCAGGACTGATATATGAGTGAACAGCCTAGTTCTAGTCCCATAAAGGGCCATAAATGTCTGCTCAACCTATGAAATCCAAAGTGCAGAATTAAGTCTGATTGTGGAGGAGCCTTAAATACCTTACAGGGAGACTGCAGCACCTCATAATGGAATTTGCCAGGAACGAAGCAGGGAATTAGAAGAAATTCTTTACTGTAAGTGAGGTGAGGCACTGGAATGGGTTGCCCAGGGAGGTTGTGAATGCTCCATCCCTGGCAGTGTTCAAGGGTGGGTTGGATGAAGCCTCGGGTGAGATGGTTTAGTGTGAGGTGTCCCTGTCCATGGCAGGGGGTTGGAACTAGATGATCTTGGGGTCCTTTCCAAACCTAACTATTCTGTGATTCTAACTGCCCAATATAACCAGTATGAAATCCTGAGCATAAAGATTTGTGTCTTAAATCCTATTGCTTTGGGACACTCATGTGTTCCCAGTTTCCACTTTTACTGTAATCTTACCTGCATCTGAAAGTATGATATGCTCTGTCGTCTACCTGTGAGGTAGAATAGTTTGAGACTTCTAATTCTATACAGCGACTGAAGCCCTACATTCTGCTGACTCATGAAAAATATTCAATGGCAATTGAATTATTCTTGCCTATAGTCCTCTGAATATTTCAGAACGCATTTCTTTCCAATAGGCTAGACTTCAGTAACACACTTGCATAAAATTCTTAAAGCATTGCTTGAAGAAAAATAAAGCATCTACTTTATTCCAGTATTAATATTGATGACATTCAGAAAGAATACACAAATTATTTACCACATTCAGGTATCCTGTTTGTTTAAACAAACACGTGCTAAGACTGTAACCTCTGGGGCAGAATGCCTCCATGATACTAATGCTTGCTTATTCTGGCACAGCTGGAAGAGTCTTTAGGCACTAGACTAATATAAGCATTACTTAAAGTATATTTGACAGACAAATAACCCATTTATATTGCTTAATAAAGATTTTCTTGATGAGTAATCTTCTACATTCTCCCTTGCTGGCCCTCTCTTCTCTTCAATGAACAGCTGAAAACAATGCATTAATCTTTTGATATAATGTACAGTATGAAATCTGTTCCTGGGAGATTTAAATGATATGAACTTAAGGGCAACTTAATAACTTTAAGGCATATTGCTTCAAACAATTACATTTGCAGTGATATAATGGTCAATATATGGAAGAAGTTACAAAAGCAGCAGCACAGTCGCATCACTGCTACTGCATCCTTGCTCCAGTGGTTGTACCACTTCATCCTGACAAGTGAAAACTCGCACTGCTCTGGACATAGAGCCATCTGAGCGAGCACTGCACACAGAATGAGCTTATTCGTCTGTGTGAAACAGGCAGGGACATTTGCAGATGTAAATTTAACTGTGCTGAAGGTAGTAGTAGAGTTGTAATGTTCCATAAATTACTTTCACTGGCCTGGCTCACCACCCCTCACAGAGCTTTCAGCTTGATTCAACAGGGCTCCAAGCAACCAGGGAAGAAAATTTCTTTTAAAGAAATTTAATGCAGCAGAACTGATTAACTGGGGAACAGCCTACAAACAGGCAGCTGAGAGAATGTTCTCGGCAAGCCAAACAGCCCTCTTATGTTGGTTTTATTAATTAACATCTGGCTTCCTGCCTCTAAATTGGGTCCCCTTCTTTACTGCTTTAATGCCATGTTTTCACCACTTTTACTCTGAAATGTACCTCGAGAATGTGAGATTAAATCCTTTGGCTGTTCAGCTTCTGAAACACAAGTCAATCTACTCTAAATAGCACACAGCAACACAGCTCTAGTGGTCTCAGCAAAGCTCATTTTCTTTCAGGGACTTGGTGAAGAATGGCAAAAGGGAATAGACAAAGTCCTGCACCAAAGAGAGAAAAATAATTAGCATAGTATGCAGGGTGTATAGGAGACAGCTTTTAACTGAAGAAACATTCTCCATCATTAAAGACAGCTCAGGGAGACATACCGGGGAAGCATTATCTACCTAGTTTGGGCTGGTCCTTTAGCTGGAAGAATAGAATACATTTTATGGCTATGGTTTTGTAAAAGAAAAACGACCGACCAACCAACTAACCAACCAAAAAAAAAACCCAAACAAACCAAAACCAAACTCAGTTATAAATGTCACAAAGTAATGTTGGTCACTGCAGGCTGCTTCTTCAACTGCTGAATGTTATAGTCCAGGCTGCAAAAGAAGTACAGGCTTTGCTCTATTCAACAGGCAAGTTGAAGCAACTTATTAAGTGTTGAGGGGTTGATCCTGTTCAGTATATAACAATATACCGAGCTTATTTCTTCACATGTAAGTGTTTGAAATGATATACATTAGTAAAACCTTCACTGATCTCACTTTTTAAAGTGTGTGTATATGTCATGGTTTAGTTTGCTTGCTGCATTGCCTAGAGCAGCTGATTTCATCTTATGAGGAGTGTTGTTGGGTCATGCATTCAAGGCTGCACTGTACCACAAACAGAGCTGTAACAGTGCTATTCTCCTGCTAAAACAGATAAGAAATCTATTACTGGCAACTGTACATGAATGCAGAAATCAAGTGACAGCAAGGGCACTCACTGCAACCAGTAGAAATTTTTCTAGTGATTTTTGTGAGCATTAGATTAGTTAAATAATCTCACAAATTCAGCTCCAGCATTTTCAGTTTGCAGAATCCAAAGAGGAAGGATTCCTCTCACCTATATTTGGCCATCTCAGTATTATATTTATAGTCTAAATTACTCTTCTTCATTCCCCCTACAGTCAGTGGGAAGAAGTAGATAATGCACAGGAAGCCCAATTCCTGCACAGTTTGACAAGAGAAGAAAACTAGAGCGCTATCTTATATTGGTTGCACAAGATACAGACAGATGAAGTTGAAATGAATTTCATCTAGGATTATTGATTTCCAGGAGAATGAATGAGACTATGAAGTCCAGTTGTGAGGAATGTCTTGCTTCTTTGTTGTTTTCTTTCCTGCTGACTTCCTTCATGCCATTAAAGACTACGCATTTTCAGATGCCTTTTTTGTAAGTGAACTTTTGTGTAAGGTGTATGCCAGACAGTACCTCATGTAGCCTCTAAAATGACTCTTCGTCTAATTAACATATGCTGAAAGAAGGCCTGAACTTCCAGAAGTCTTCCATGTTTGACTATTAGTAACATTTTATAGCCATGCAACAGTTTAATTTGCATGGTAAGCATACTGGGGGAGCAATATACATTAGTCTATAAAGACAACGAACTTTCCCATGTTGACTAAAAGCTGTTTCAGATTTGTCAAACAAGCATTGCCATGACATCTGCTGCATAACGTAAATTACAAGCATTCATTTTATTTTCAGTAAATGCGATATTTTAGACTATTTCTGATTTCACTGAAACTAATGGTAAAACCTATTTTTACTTCAGTGGTCATCAGGCAAAATACTAAAAAAAAAGCACCTTGAGAGTTTTTTAAAGTGAAAGGAAGTTACTCTCTGGTTTTGGCCACTACTGTCTTTCAAATGTTCTTTATGGATGTCACTGTTGCTCAATTGGCTGAACATTCAGAATTCTCTGAATTTGTAAGAGGTTCTGAGATATTTTATCTTTTAAGACTATTTGTCATCAAAGAGAAACTGTTACCAAACTCTATTTTATCCAGTGTAACCATTAAAATGGTGAGTTTCCCTACTAGATAATGAAAGAAATCTTCTTTGATTCTCCAATAGGTAGTACAGTGAGGTTCAATATTTTGTGGGAAGTTAAAAATAATTCTCCAATACTTTAAGCACAGGGATTGAAACCACTCAACATTGCTCCCTGCAGCAAGATCTTTTAGCACAGGTATCTTAAAGGGCTAGTTCTTCTTACCTAGATAAGGTAAATAATGTTATTTTTCTGTTTGTTCATTTAAGCTGAGCAAGCTAACATGATTTGAAATATTATTTAGTACCTTGTATATACAAGACCTCCTAAGGTGGTGTTTGTTGGATGGAGGTTTTATAACTAAAGTGATGCTTACATTAGACATAAAGAGGTGTTATAAATGAGCCTACTGAATTTAGTTCATTCCATGTGCTCGAATGCAATGCTCAGAGACCCTACCTTTGTAAAATTAGACGCAGAAAATAAATGTTCTTGCAGAGCTAATTACCTGCTTAAATTTGCCCAACTCTTTCACAGCTGTGGATGGGTTGCCAGCTTTGGGGCACTTCCAAAGACTTCCATGCCCTCTGAAGTCACACGATAGCAAACCCCTAAATACCCAGATATGAACAGCTGCACAGGAAGGAATTCAACAGCTGTTCAGCTTCTCTGTCCTGCCAACTGCAAGCCAACACCACCAAGAAAAGGTGCTGGACCAGAGGGGCTCATCCCAGGGAGTGCAGTTGTTTCACAGTTATCAGTCAGCATATGGATAATCTGACTATAGTCATCCAGGGGACCAAGAACTGAACAGGACCAGGAGGGCAAACATCCTTGTTGGATATCAGTGATTAAGCCACTTTTATATTTTACTCTCAGTCTTTGTCATATATCTTAGATCACAAGGTTTCACAGTATTTTTTTCCTCTTATTATGTACCCAGTGCAGTAGAATATCCTTATCCTTGTGGCACAATTCAAACCTGAAATTTGTACATCTTGAGAAGGTGAAAGGTCTAACTTCTTGCACTTTGAAAAAATCTCTCCTGGGGTCATCCAGCATATTATTAAAGACTGATTTACAGTAATTTATAGATCTTTGATGTATCATTCAGCTCCTTTCTATTAAAACACTCTATATTTCAGAATTTAAGAATAATGTTGTTTGGGTTTTCATTTATTTATTTATTACTAAAAGCCATGTTTTATTTTGGGGTAGGAGCATGGAGAACAGAAAATTTTCTTCTTTTTCACCTTTTCTATTTCCATGTTTAAGATTGCAATATTATTACTTATTTTCATCATTTAAAGTTTCTCCTTTAGTTACTACATATAGAAAATATACATAGGCTGTTGCTTTCCCTAGTGACAGTTTCAGACTTTCAAGAAATTATGTCAGACATCACTGAGCATAGTCCCCCTTCTGGAAAGAATTCTTAAAAATAAGTAGCAAGTAACTAAAGATCTTCACATAACCAGGAACTCTGAAGAATAAAGAGGATGCCCCTCACTATTCCTGTGATGGAACCTGTGTCCCACAGTTGGAAAATGTCACTGTTTAATAAATAAATATCCTGGCATTCCTTCTCACTCTCCACTTTTCTAAGTAAATTTATTGTTTCTTAACATGTTAGCATTTTCCTTTCATTTAAAGAAACAAAATGGAAACATAGATTCTTAATATGGTAAAATGGGCTATTCCACACAGAAGTGAAAACAAATGGTCAAGGTAAAAAACAATGTTTTCTTTCCAGGAAAAGGGCAAAATTGTGCAGAGTGGGATTTCTTTTGAGGGAGGGGAAGAGTTGTATTTTTTTTAACCCAGCTTGAACTGATCCTGAAGAAAATCAACAAGAAACTAACAAATATCCCTTTCCTGCTACTCCTTATAGCAGTATTCAGTACCTAAAGGGGCCCTACAGGAAAGCTGGAGGGGGATGTTTTAGAAGTGCATGTAGAGATAGGACAAGGTGGGATGGCGTTAAACTGAAAGAGGAGAGATTTAGATTAGATATTTGAAAGAAATTCTTTACTATGAGGGTGGTGAGGCCCTGGCACAGGTTGCCCAGAGAAGCTGTGGCTGCCCCATCCCTGGCAGTGTTCAAGGGCAGGTTTGACAGGGTTTTGAGCAACCTGGTCTAGTGGAAGGTGTCCTTGTCTGTGGGAGAGGGAGTTGGAACTGGATGAGCTTTAAGTCTCTTTCAACCCAAACCATTCTGTGATTCTGTGATTCTACTCTTTGATATCTCTTATCTAAGGGACATGATGAATAGTAACAAAATTGTCATCCAAAGTCTCATTGTTAACTATTGTGTTCAAATCTAAAAGTGAGGAACTGCAGTAAGCAAAAACTGTACTATGAAGTAATGCATCTTTCTTTCATCCCAGAATGAAAAAAAATAATAATAATTTGGAAATGGAGATCATCTACACCGGTGGGGTGATCCATGATGTATATAAATATGAAAAAATAATGAGTGTTTCTTGTAACTGGTTACTGCACATCAGCACAGATCAGGCCACCTACGACGCACCCACAGAGACCCCACTTCAGTTCTGGCACGAACCACAGTAAATTAAAACCCTGTCTTTGAAAAGGATCAAGAACATGAATATGAACTGTCACCAATGTAATCAATATACTTTCTGATAGTCCATTAAATCATCATAACTCACTTTTACCATCAACCAGTTCACAACTTTGATCCTGTAGAACATTGCCACCAATGAGCTGAAATCTTGCATTTCTTCTATGAGGCTGCTTATGAATCAGGACTAAAAAGTGTGACCTAGATTTAAAAACCTGAGAATCTCTTTCAAAATATAATTGTTCAGGACTCATATGCAGTACTATAAATCACATATCAAACCAGTTAATGAGATGAGTACCCTTTTAACACCCAGATAAGACAAATATCTCTTTCCAGGACCCCGCTGTTGGCACTAACTTAGATCACTGACACCATAGAGAGCTCATCACTGCTTCAAAGCGTAGAGAATCTGCCCTTGAATTATTAAAATATTTCCTCTCTCACCTTGTTAATTTAATAAATATGGTTCAAAGAAAATTATTCTTTGTATAAAAAAGTATGCTTATATTTTAAAGAAGTATATTCCAGCAAAACTGCAAAGATCAAAATGTAACAGTGAGTTAGAGGAAGAAAGAAAAGGACACTCATCACTGTGCCCTGCAGAAAAACAGGCGGCTTTTGTGCTTAGAAAGAGGAATTTAAAAATTCATTACCCTGGAAGTGATACAGTGAGTTAATTCACTGCCCTTTGGAAACCTGAAATGTATTTGTGCAAAGAATGTGCTTTTCCAAATCCCCAAACCACCACCACACAACTTGGCACAGAGAGGAGCAGCTGCAGTGCTGCAGGTCAGGGGGACGTGCACTGGCAGAGGCTGAGCTGGGGAAGCTCGTTCAGCACCTGCCTGCGTCGTGCCTGGCTCTAGCCGGTGTTATCAGTTTCTCGCTTTGTTAAAATCTTTCTGAACCAGCACATTCACAAGTCTTTCTGCAAGATAACTATTGCCGATAGGAGCTTGTATTTGCCTCCATGCCTGCATTTCCCTCTGCATGTAATTCCAGCTTTGTAAAAGCAAAAGAGGGAGTAGAAACATGTATGTTGTGCAATTTGAACAGTAGAAAATGCTTTAAAACATTTAATTGCTACAAGTGGTTAAGAACTGAATTCACTTGCACTACATTAGTAAACTAGATCATGTAAATAGTCTCATCAAAGACAAAATCCATTGAATTCTGCTTGGATTGTTAAGGAATTTCTATTCCAAAGGATTATTTACAGAGGATCTGAATGTTCAGCCCACTTTAGCTAGCCCCGTGCCCTAGTGTGATTAAAACATGAGACTGCAAAACTACACTTTGGAAGAAGTAAAGTGGTTGCCCCTTCTGTGCAGAACTGTTTTACCTGCACAGCAGATGTGTCTTTACAAGGGAACTGCGCTGTTCACCTTCACTTGTGTATAGCAAAGGGATAAGGTATGGAATTAAAGATACTGGTGCATTTGTTTCTAAACTGTGTATAAAAGCATCTGATTGCAGGTTTTGCTGAACAGGAGCCAAAGGCAGTGCAAGACTTCTTCTACAGATGTTATGAAGTAATCCATGCCCTCCACTAAACTCACACCCTCACTGGTGTGTTTTCTGTAACTATTCTGGCTCTACTAGTGTGCTGGGTACCTGAGAGATACATGAACTTCATGGTATAAGAAGTGCAAAATGAACAGAAATATGCAATCTAATACCTTTATTATCATTATCCTTTAAACCAGAGGTATGGGATTCATTAGCCACCACAAAGGCAATATTATCAGTCAACACAATAGACTTATTCATGGGTTCTTTTTTCATATAAGACTATTTCTATATGAAGCACTTATTTAGGAAACAAGAGATACAGGACTGGCAACAAGATCTGAGAGGAGATGATAAAATGCGTGTACAATTTGACAGTCAGAACTTTAGACATTGGTTATAAGGGCAGTGTTCAGGGAGTAGCTTATTTAAATCTTCTTAGGTCAAGATGGTTTTACTTTCTGGGTATGTTAGAAAATCAGCTATTGCAAGGAATAAGTAGGGAAAATACTAATCCTGTGTTCTCCAGCAAAAGTCCTTCCACGCAGACTCTTAATCACGAAAAAGTTAACATGGGTCAATGGGGCAAATAGGGTAATGGAGGGTGGGGGGGGGTGTTCAAAAATATCGAGGCTGAGTAGATGTAGGCACACATACATCCAGGTGATGCTCCAGTTTACATTTAGAAACCTACATTCTGCATTCATCTTGTCTTGGGCAGGAAGCAGTGTAACAGACAACCTGATTCTCCTCCTGGGCAACTCAGCTGCCTGAAAAATTCAGTGAATTTCATTTATCTGTGGCTCAATTCCCTTTTACAAGGTAAGCATAATCCTTCTCCATTTCACTGCAATCTTTTGAAAGGCTATGTCGGAAGGTAGTAAGAATAATACATATAAATTTTGAAGGTTTAAGTCATCTACTGGCTAATTTTCAACTCTTCTCAGAGGAGGTACTGGTTTATGTATCACAAAACGTGAGAAAATGGCAGGAAATAATGGCAAGTTATCTGAGGGCTAACTGAAGGTCAATTCAGCCAGTACTCTTTCACATTCAAAGCACTGTTAGAGGACCATCAGAACCAGTATTATATTTCATACACTGGCACAAGAAATAGGGTATACCTACTAAATTAATTAATTCCAAAGCAGCTAAAATAGAATTCATATGTAAAAGCAAAATAAATTAAACAAAAGTAGTCATCTTGAATAGGACAACGTTTTCAAAAGTTCAATATGTAATTTATATGAATTTTATATATATAAAACTTATGTATATGAAACATACATAATGCAATAACAAACAGTAAAAGTGGTCTGTTACAGACTGCCTGATCAAGGAGAACCTTTGGATGAAGCACTCCATAGACAGATAGGAAAAGCCTCACGCTTCCAGGCCCTTGTTCTCATGGGTGACTTCAATCACCCTGACATCTGTTGGAAGGATGGTATGGCCCAGCACAAGCAATCCAGGAGGTTCCTCGATTGTGTAGAAGACAACTTCCTTCTGCAAGTAATAGAGGAGCTGACAAGGAGAGGTGCCATACTTGACCTCGTGCTCACCAACAGGGAAGGGCTGGTTGGAAATGTGACGCTCCAGGGCGGCCTTGGGTGCAGCGATCATGAGATGCTCGAATTTGAGATCCTCAGGACAATGAGAAGAGGGTGCAGCAAGCACACTGTCCCACACAACACATCTTTGTCTCTAAATTGGAGAGACATCAATTTGATGGATGGACCACTCGGTAAATAAAGAACTGTCTGGATGGCCACACGCAAAGTGTTGTGGTCAATGGCTCAGTGTCCAGCTGGAGACCAGTAACGAGTGGTGTCCCTCAGGGATCGGTGTTGGGACCGGTCTTGTTTAACATCTTCGTCGCTGAAATGGGCAGTGGGATTGAGTGCGCCCTCAGCAAGTTTGCCGATGACACCAAGCTGTGTGGTTTGGTTGATACCCTGGAGGGAAGGAATGCCATCCAGAGGGGCCTCGACACACTTGTGAGGTGGGCTGATGCCAACCTTATGAAGTTTAACCATGACAAGTGCAAGGTCCTACACCTGGGTCGGAGCAATTCCAGGCACAGCTACAGGTTGGGCAGAGAAGAGATTCAGAGCAGCCCTGTGGAGAAGGACTTGGGGGTGTTGGTTCATGAGAAAATGAACATGAGCCGGCTTCAGGGTGTGCTTGCAACCCAGAAAGCCAACCGTATCCTGGGCTGCATCAAAAGGAGCGGGACCAGCAGGTCGAAGGAGGTGATCCTGCCCCTCTACTCTGCTCTTGTGTGACCTCACCTGGAGTATTGTGTGCAGTTCTGGTGTCCTCAACATAAAAAGGACATGGAACTGTTGGAACAAGTGCAGAGGAGGGCCACGAGGATGATCAGGGGACTGGAGCACCTCCTGTATGAAGACAGGCTGAGGAAGTTGGGGCTGTTCAGCCTGGAGAAGAGAAGGCTGCGTGGAGACCTCATAGCAGCCTTCCAGTATCTGAAGGGGGCCTATAGGGATGCTGGAGAGGGACTCTTCATTAGAGACTTTAGTGATAGGACAAGAAGTAACAGGTTAAAACTTAAACAGGGGAAGTTTATATTGGATATAAGAAGGAAATTCTTTCCTGTTAGGGTGGTGAGGCACTGGAATAGGTTGCCCAGGGATGTTGTGAATGCTCCATCCCTGGCAGTGTTCAAGACCAGGTTGGACAAGGCCTTGGGTGATGATTTAGCATGAGGTGTTCCTGCCCACGGCAGGGGGATTGGAACTAGATGATCTTAAGGTCCTTTCCAACCCTAATTATTCTATGATTGTATGTTCAAATGGCTATGTTCATTCTATAATATTTTTACAAGCCATAACCCACAACTGCTGCAGTTGTACATGCCACTTTTCTCAGCTGCACTAAAAAGAGTAAAGTAATCATTATGTATTTTAAGTGTTTATTTGGCTCACTGTTTCTGGGTAAAACCAGAATTTTGCAGATGTTAATTTCACACTTGTGCAACTCATTCCTGTGTGTAATAATACATTTATTTAATGGGAAGCAAGTTATTGTCATTTGGCCTGGTGTAGTCAGTACTTCTGTACAAGATAAATACTTTTACAAGATAAATATTATTTTCTTTCTCTTCTTTGGAGCAGATTCTAATAACCATACTCATATCCACTCATATAACTAATTCCAGTGAAGTCTACATAATTGCTTTTAAAGTGTTACTCACTGAAAATGGATCAACATTTTATCCTTCATTTAGATCTTATAAATCATTAAAGCTTCGGCCTGCAATGCTTATTTAGTTTAACACCACAATAGATTTTGTGACATAACCACCAGGTTTCACTGAACTAAATTAAAGATTGTTTTATGAACTTCAAAGGAAATGGGGCTGTACCCTATGCCAACTTAAGCTTATGCTGGAATCTTCAAAAGCACTCAGCCTTCTTCCTAACCCTGCTATGAATTTTGTCAAAGGAAAAATCCCTGTTATTTCAAGGGAAATACATATAACTATTATGAAGTGCTTTTGAAAATCCTACCTACACTCAATATTTAAAATTCAGCACCTGAACTACATCTCACTGTATATACTCACAGGGAATATATATCGAGATCAGAACTGTTTCTGTTAATGAGCTTTCAGACCCTCTTTGATACAAATGCTAACACAAAAGATTAGGGAAAAAGTGGAATAGGCTTGCTGTAGTTCTTTGAAAGAAGACATAAGCAAAAGCAGTTATATTCTGCTCCAATACAGATCAGTAGTACAACTTTTGTGGACTTCAGTAACTCTAGGATTTCCTCTTAAATGTATTTCAAGTTTTCTGAAAGCTTCAGATCATTTCTTCAGTGATGTAGCTTAAACAATAATAAAATCCTGCTTAGATATTGATAGATGAAGCACTGTTGCACAAATATAGTCTAAAACAAAAATGTAGAAAAATATACGTTTGTTTGGAAACACATTTTCCTGAAAACATGCTGGAAATGTATTTCTGACAGCTAATTAAAGCTCTTGTATTCCACTGGTCATGTTTGTATGATGTCCAGTGAAATCTGAAATGAAGTGGATTATGAAGACTATGCTTTAACAGTCAAATTCATTTTTCCTGGTATATCTGGAAGTCAAAATCTTGGTATGATTGACTTCATTGCAAATTTTGTACTTATTTTAAAGAGATGAGATTTTAGCAGGTTACAGATATCATTCAAAGTTTCGCTGTTTCTTCAGCCATAGAGTTATAAACAGGGTAGTCTGGGAAAATCTTAGTTGTCCTCAGGCAAAGAGATTTCGACCATATAACCCATCAGTGCCATATACAGATCAAAATGTTATCCCAGTTCCCAATCAAAGCAATTTTTTTGTTAAAAAAAGCAGATGATTTCTGAGAAGACTCTTGTTGCACAAAAATGCCCCAATGCTCTTACTTTCAAGTTTATGCATGGTTTTTCTGCCTGAGGGCAGTTCCATTCATGCAGCCGTATCCCAAACCCATATCCCATGCAGAATGAAAGGGAGAAACAATCTTCTCGTGAAGCCACAGGCACAATCTGTCTCCAGGTACACAGAATTAAGCTTATCAGTATGCAAGCCTGTCCCCTGATAGGAGCAATTGCTTCATTCTACCAGCATGGTCCATAACTGTATTTAGTCCTCTGCAGTCCACTTGTATTTTCTTCATAGAATCTCCACTTCTCAAGACTCTCCATGTTTTCTTCTCTTTTAGTGGAGCTGCATGACGTGGAAACCTTTCAGGCCTTGGCAGTTGTTTCCTTTCACAAACAGTAAAAAAATGTCTGCATAAATACCTGGAGAATGACAGTGTGTCCTGCAACTATGATGTGGATGCATGAGTGAGAAGTAGAAAAGCAAGGAAAAATATTCTAGTAAAAAAGTCAACAGAGTTCAACAGCAGTTGTATTGACATTTAAGCCTGTAAGACCAACACAGAGAGGTAAATATTGTCTTAAAATGCAGTAAACTGGCCAGGTACTTTAACTTCAGTTTAAAACCTGTGAAATCAAATGGATGTAGCAAAGTGGACAGCTAGAAATTAATTACTGTATATCTAAGCCATAAAATTCCAAAATATTAAAGTATATGTATGAAGTATAAGAAGTTAAAAAAGTAATAATTCAAATTATTCATTAAATTATCTTTTAATCTGAAGTAGTGTTAATACAGGCATCAAAAGAACTACCTCTGCAATACAATGGGATTACACTGCTATTCATAGCTTCCAGAGACTCTGTCAAACAAACACAGACATTTACCTTGTCCTGCCAAAGAATGGGTGATTGTCCACACTTGCAGTGCTATAAGAAATAATTATGACTTCTGACCCATGCACTGGACTTGATCCTGGCTGGTGCAGAGCATCACTGACTCAGGGAAACAGAGTATGAACTGTTCTCATATGTCTTCATAGGGGGTGCATAACTATTTGAGAATGTGTAGAAGAATTTATAATAGCATAAAAAATGGAAGCTAAGAATACCTTTACCAATTGTATTAAGAAGAGGCTTGAAATTAAATACAATTAACCTATTTCATGCTTCAGCTAGAATATGGTAGCTTTCATCAGACAAGTTAAAGATTAAGCCCAAGAAGCCATTTTCTCATTTAGAAAAAAAATTGTTGAAGTCAATAGAACTTGTATTTGTATAGCAGAAATTAGCTATGTTAAAATTGTATTTTAACCGCTAAATTTAATTTCTCTGTATTTATTGCTATACTGCTCATATAACTAAAATTTTCAAGTATCAAATATCAGGTATTCAATGTGATATACTATGATGCATTTTAACAACAGTAGAGCCTTGGATCAATTAAATGTTTATTAAAACTGAACGTTAGCCAGTGACACCAGAGTTGGTTTCTCTTTTTATGAATTGACACACAGATCTCCTCTGAGAACAGAAGCTCTTTGTGGCTGGAATTAAAAAATGAAAACAGTAGTGGTACAGTAAACTGTTTTCTCTTGATCACTGTCTAAATCAATGGAAACCCTTGCATGACTGCTATTTCTTCTTGCATCAACTGACAGTGCATGTTTGCTAAATCCATATACATGATAAGCTTCCTTCAGAGCATATGAAAGGATATTCCTATTAGCCTTTTTTTTTTTTTTTTTGACAGCTCCTTGACAGATGTACTATTTGGATTAAAATATTTCTTTTAGTTGCAAGGAAGAAGAAATAGCATCACTGGAGCTAGTTGTGCCATAGAACCACTGTAAAATGACTGCTATTTGTTAATGTCATTTACAAACTGCTAAAGTAACATTAGTAAGTGGAAGCACTTCATGCTAAGGGAATTAACCGTACAGTAAAGAAACTTTATGGACAGATCATTAATCTCTGACTGCAAAGAGTTAGACTTGATTTTATGCCAAATGTTTGACTCTAAAGAGTTTGCCAAATGGCAAAAGCTAAATTATAGGAGAAATACATATTAAAATAAGACCATTGAAATTTTACATCTACTATGAGAATAGGCAAGCGCCATCACATTTTTAACATAATCTCAAAATGCAATTCCTAATCCAATAAAACTCTAATAAAAATTGGCATAAAGTTGTAATAAAATTAGTTAATGAGTTGTGTACCATGTTGTGTTTTCATTTCCAACTTGTTAAAACAGCAGGTTTCACCACTCATTCTCATGTGTTTCATTTCTCTCACTTTTCTCAGTATTTGTGTGTGGGCATAAGTACCAGCCCGTAGTTGAAAAATATATGTGTTCTCCTAATAACAACACCTGACAATCAGAAAATATTTCATCACAGCATTTCAAGGAGGAGGAAGAGTAATATTATTGCACTCTATACATGGGATAAGAGTGGCAGAGGGCTCTTTTCAGACCATCTACTGTAGCTGGTTAAAATGTCATCAGTATTCCCATGACACTGAAAGTCTGACAGAAGATCAAACAGTTCCTGTTGCCCAGTCTCTGCCTGGTCCTAATTCCCTGGACAGTTAAAATGGGGAGAAATGGCTGTATTTCCCAAGAAAAACTGTCTGCAGGGGCTGACCCATGGACTTTGGCATCCTTTGAAAGACAGCTGTGGTGTGCAGAGGATCCATGAACAGTCCAGCCTCCTAACAGCACAGAAATAGAGCACAAGTGAGTGCGTTCCAGGGCAGGAGTGGAAAGCTGCCTTGTGGGGCCATCTGGCTAAATTGTCCATGTCTAAACTCATGAGTTAACAAAGCTGGGAGTCATCTCATCCTGGGAGTGACACATGTACCGTCACCTGATTCCATATGACTAAATTGTTTCATCACCTGAAGCTGCATTCAAAGTGTTTTTGAGACCAGTCCCTGGGCATTGCTATTCCCCAAACCATGCCTGGCAATTAGTTGAGAGAGTGCTGTGACGCTATATCATGAGAAAATTAGCAGTGCCTGTCCCCATGATTTTACACTGGTTAGTGAAGTGTAGGAAGACGTAAATGGTTAAGTCCTCAGCTTGCCTAGAGGATAGGAGGGGATCACACTAAAGTGTCCAGCAAGAATTATTCCCTATTCACCTGTCTGAGGATGCCAAATGATTGATGGTGGTAGCAAACTGAACCTTGTGTGAGGCTATATCACACAACAGTGTTTCAAAACCTAGAGAATGGTAAAGCAAGTGAAGTGTTCTTGAAGCAGATGCAAGGATTACGGCAGAAAGAGGAAATTTCCAGTTTCTAGTTCT
Source organism: Pezoporus wallicus (assembly GCF_028554395.1). Taxonomy (NCBI): domain Eukaryota; kingdom Metazoa; phylum Chordata; class Aves; order Psittaciformes; family Psittacidae; genus Pezoporus; species Pezoporus wallicus. The sequence continues at coordinate 2,679,537 of NW_026642654.1, forward strand.
AGTTCTCATGAATTACTGTGGTCAATATTAAAAATGTTACAGGGAACAATTCTTTAACACCAGTAAGAATTTAGATTATTAGGTGGCAGATATGGGAATCAGAATGGTTGGCATTTACAACTCAGTGAATTCAGAAAATGAAACTCACCTCAATGTAATGAGATTATTTATAGGTGGTTCCTTTCATTTCCTTACAAGGCACTGCTATGCTAAAACAGTTAAATATTTCTGAAGAGGAACAAGAAATAAAGGTCCATTTCTACAAAATGTGCATTATAAGAAAGTCTTTTAAGGATTGTATTTTACCTCAGAAACTTGATAGGAACCTACATTAAAAATTATTTTATTTTACATAATTTTTGATGTCCATTTCTGAAAATATATTATAAAACTGCTGAAGGGAACGTATTTACTTGACTTTTTCTGATAAGGAAAGCATACAAGACATGTTCTTAGACTTACGATACCTGTGATAAACTGTGTAGTTTTTTATCCTCCTTTTTTTTTTTTTTCCACCTTCAAAACAAGCTCCACTGTTCTATATGCTGCGCAAACACAGTAAAGGAGACAGAAGAGTGGTTGGGTCCTAGGACACAGAATGCATCTGACAAAGTTATAATTGGAATCCATGTCTTCTGATTCTTGCTTCAAGAATTCCTGATAGACTACAATGACTTAGCCATGCTTGATATTGTAATCACTCAGATCAGTCTTGCTCTGGGATCATCTTGGATTTTGATCGAGCTAATCAAGGTTATTATACTTTGGGAAATATGGAAATTCCTTGTGTTAAAGCTAATCTGCTTAGGTACTTGGGGATATATTCAGCTGGCATCGCAGAGCCATAAAGTGCCATTAAAACACACAGGGACCATTGCTGCATCAAACTGGAAACACAAGTGAGATAGTACAGGCTGTACTGATGGGTCCTCATCAGATATGTATGAGCCCTTGTGTGAGAGATCTTGGTCTCAAACTAAATTCCAGCTTGACTGCTTTTCCATATTCAATAAAATTCTGAACAACGCTGCTCTGGGTTGAGATGTATCAAAAACCATGATGGGTAGGCAACTTGGTTCCAGACTGCACATAGTGTGTACAGGGCACTAGTGAATGCATTAGTGCGGTACTTGAAATTCCTAGTTTTTTTCATGCCATTTGCCTTTAAATATCCCAAAGGTTTTAGAAATTATGAGCAGGATCTTATAATCTGCAGACTGGTGCAGAGAAATTTTGGGTCAAATGCTTCATCCAGAAGCCAGAAAGATGTGCAGTGCCCCTAATGAGGAGGTCTGCTCAAAAAAAAAGCAAACAAAAAGAACTGGCATCTCTTCATAAGCAGCTGGGCGACAAACTGTAATTTTCTATAAAGCCAGAGAAAGAGGGTATGCTCATGCCCCAGAGGGACTTGGTAAGCAATGTTAGAATAAAATGAATCTCCAGTTCAAAAAGAGTAAGTGGTACTTTCTAAAATCACAACCTGTGGTTAAAAATCAAGATTTTTGAAATTCTGGGTTTGAGTTTGCAGTTAAGATTCACTGGGAACACATCATCAAGTTTTCCCTGAAACCATGAAAATTAAAAATACTGAGATTGTGAGAGAGAGAAATAGTTTGCTCTTCCCTGGACATTATACGTTATTTGTCTCTGGGGGCTAGAGTCTAAAGTACTGAATGCAGTAAGATTCAACACTGGAAAATGGAAATGAGGGAGGAAATGAAGGCAGAATGGTAGCTTAAAACAAAAAACAGCTGAAAGCTTTAGGGAGAGGCATAAGAGGGAGAAATAAAACCATGAAGGATCAGTTATAAAATAAAAGGGAAAGCCCTCAGGGTTAATCCAGAACCACAAAACAGCCTTGCTATGTTATTAAATACCATGTTTTGTATAAGTATCACTGAAACCATCTCTTTAATGGGATACAGCAGATGCATGCCAGGGCACAGTGACACCTAACAAACAGCTGAAGAGAGGAAGAATATAATACTTTCTACAGGATGAACTTTATGAGTTTATGATGTAATGAGCTGAGTCAGAATCTGGCAAGGATGCTGGAGTTAAGCCTTTTGATCTTAAAAAGAAAAAAAAAAAAGAAAAAAAGAACTATTAGCTATTTAACCAACCCAGCATTATAATTGTAGAATTGTAGAATTAACCAGGTTGGAAAAGACCTTTAAGATTAATTTTACATCTCACGTGGGAAAAATCCTGTGCCCTCTGCCACCTGACAGCTCAAGCACCAACTTGGACTTAGGTTCAGTAACATCTCCAATAAAAAAGAAGAACCACCAACATTATTATTTCCTTCTGTCACTTTTGTTTGCTTGTTTGGGGTTTTTGTCTTGATATTTTTCCAAGTAGGATCTCAGGGAACGCTACCAATTCCTCAAGATATGACAGGGTTGCACGCAAGGTGGTGTATCTCCCAGAAAAATCTGCCTAGGATTAAATACAACAAAGCCTTCTGCTCTCAGATCTTCGAATTTGTACAAGCCAAAACAGTCTGGGAATGGGTTTCCATGCTTTTGACCTTGTGCTCAAATTGTTAGCTCTCATACGATTTAGGATGAAAGTCCACATTATTTCCCTCAGGAATAAGCAGTGGTATTTTCCTTCAGTTCTATTTCTCACAATTTACTCAGTTTGTCTTAATTGTACTTGTTTGATAACTGTGGGGGGAATATTACAAAAAATAGGCTATTTTTTAATAAATTCTGGTGACTACTGTGTAAATACTGTGACTGCTGTGATGACTACCAACATTTGGTCAAGAAGCATCCTAATTTCAACTTTTTGCCTCAGTTAAAATTGCTTTTTAAAGACTTATCTACATAAAAAAATGACATAATTCAAATCAATTTTTTCAATTAGACGATCCAGACTTCATGTAGAGACTTATATCAGTTTAATACATGTAAAGCAGCACTGGTGGCTTGCATCCGTTCTAATATGTTATTCCTTTTATCACAGAGATGAAATTTTGGTATGTCCTGGGTTCAGCAGTAGCAGTCATGTTTCTCCTCCTTGGTAGCTGGTGCAGTGCAGTGTTTTGACTTTCGGCTCGGGAACAGAGCTGATAGAGATGTTTTGGTTTGGCCAAGGACTTTGTGAGCCTCATGCTCTGCCAGGGAGGAGGGGAAGCTGGGAGGAAGCAGAGACAGGACACCTGACCCAAACTGACCAAAGAGGTATTCCATACCACAGCACGTCATGCCCAGGATGTAACTGGGAGTTAGCCGGAAGGGCTGGGAGACTGCAGGGTTGGAGGAGGTATCGGAGGAGCTTGGTCGGGCCTGGGGGGCGAGTTAATGGTCAGCTGGTGCTGAGGTGTTGTATTCTCTTCCCTTGTTATTTCCTTTATCATTATTATCATTGGTGGTAGCAGTAGTGATTTGTGTTATACCTTAGTTACTAAACTGTTCTTATCTCAACCCGTGGGAGTTGCATTCTTTTCGATTCTCCTCTCTGTCCCTCCGGGAGCAGGGGGAGGGAAAGAAAGTGGGGGAAGTGAGCGAACGAATTACCTGACTGGGTTTAAACCACGACATGGTAGTACTCAGCGATGGTCTTGCACCAGCACTGCTGAATATTTTCTCCAGTGTTCCAGTTGGCATAAACACATGATGTTACACCCCACAGAGCTATTCCACTACATTCCCGAGATATTTTTGGTAAGTGGCTTTTGGGTTTTAGCTTTTTTTTTCCCCTAAATAATTTAGTTTCTTTTTAGGGGTTGGAAGTGAAACAAAGGTTCAGTTTTAAACAGCTTGCAATTTCCAATAGGAAACATCTCCATTCCCAGGCCAAACGTTGCAGAATCATTTATATAAATAATAATTTATGTTCAATATTACCCCACTGTAATCACTACAGATAAAATAATACTATGTAATGAAAAAAACAGCAAAAAATAAATCTGAAAGGCCTTTCTTTTCAGAGGATCATAAAATCAGGTTTGGACCACTCTTATGACTGGCAGATGACCTAATCTTACATCCTGCACACCTAAGGCACCTAAACTCCACCCTAGGTACCTAAATTAAATTGCTTTCATACTAAGCCCAAGTATGGTGTTCTTGATTAAAACATAAAGGTACCCAGTTTTGATCTGAAAAAAAACTTCAAGTTAGCTTTTTTTCTGAAGTTTATTGCCTAAATACTAAAATTCATTTATTCCATGTTCAGCTCCCAGCCATAATTTCTTCTGGTTTTAGCAACACAATTTTCTCTGAAAAAAATATACACAGTGCCCTCTCACCGGTGTATGAAAAAGGCTGAGATCCATAAGACTTCTTAATGGTGTTACCTCAAAGCAATTAAAGTAGGGAGGGACAGCTATCCATGTACCTGGAAGGAGCACAGAGCTCACTGTGACTGTGGCTCAAGTGTTTGTCCTGTATGGGTGTTAAGGATCCCAATCATGCTGTGACTTCATGGTGCACTTTTGTGGATGTTATGACTACACTACTATCAATGGCAAATTCTAGCTTAAAGCTTAAAGCCAGGCTAACTGTATAAGCTGCAAACATGCTTAGATCACTAAGTAAACACATGCAAAATTTCTCTCTCTGACAAGTATTTTTCCCTGCCATAAAGGACTTCTGTAAGTTTCTTTTTTAAAAAATAAAAAAAAAAAAGAGAATGACAAAAAATATTTTATTAATTTGTAAAATATTGGTTTGCATTTCTCTGAACTACTGCTTACCCTGGAGCCACTTTCAATTCAGAATTTGTTCTGGTTTGAAAAATAACATAACGAATTAAGCAGAATTAGAAACAATCCAATTATTCAGTTTTACTTATTTCTCAAATTATACAAGTAAAACTCAGTTTTATTCATCACATCAGCAGACAATGCATTTCCTAGCCTTGTAAAAAGATGACTCAAGGTGAGATTGTACATGTAATGCAAGCATCATCAAGCTAGAGGGACTTTTCCTAATCAAATGTTAATATTTTGTATATAACAAATTTGTATGTAGCGTTTGTTATATTTTGTATATAACAAATGGAGGTGCTACTACCCACAGTTCTATGACTGCTGTAGTAGCCCTCATTCTTCACCATCTTTTTTACCTGTATTCACAAAGAAACACAAACTTAGGGTTCCATGTCTAAAAATACCAACTACACCTTGCTGAGAAGTTTCTGTATTGAAAATATATTGACATATCTCTGAAATTTCCATTAGTCCTTCACTTCTGTTGAGTAGTGATGTCCAAACACAGAGTAGTGGTCACAGAATAGTACATTTTTAGCTACATTCGAGAACAAGAGGGAAAAGGAATAGCAGAGGTCCCTTTTAAAACTGCTTATTATCTAGGTCTGTGAAACTTAGTTCTGGCTCAGTGATGTCCAGTGACAGTGACCTGATGACCAGGTCAATTAGCATATTCTCCATACAGCAGTGGATCAAACATATATAAATCATACAATTTTTATCGTGCTGTAACTTCATATGTTTCAAAAAAGTTATCTTTGAGATAGACAAGCATCAATGAGAAAGCAAACTGACCCATTTTTTGGAGACTAGTTGACTTTGGATCCTCTTCAACATGCAAATGCCTGCATCCCTGCTCTTTAGGAGAAATTCTGAGAATTCAAACAAATATTTTTAAATTTTAAACAAATATTTTTGGGCTTGATGACCTCAGAAGGGTCAGCGTGGACAAACCTTGAATCCAGATTTAGGCTTAACAGCCCACCTGGCTGTATAAGAACATTCTGGACATTGTGAGAATTCAAGGTTCCTCACAGATGAAAATGCTAAGGCATGAGATCATCCGTGGATAAAAGTACATTTTAAAACAAGAATGTTTTCCTGACAAATATTTTTATGAGACAATTAGCAGCCCTTCCCTTTACAGTTCCCTTAGAAAATAAGCAGACACTGATTCACTTCCAAGCTGCTGATGAAAAATAAGGACTCAGAGGAAAACAAAGCAGACAGGGACAATACTGTAGATATAAATGAATGAATACATTCCATTGACAATTCAGTTTGTCAGTCATTGAGACTCTAAATAGCCAAAAAAACAGACTTGGAGGGAAAGTAAGTTTCCTGTTGAACTCTGGCATGCGGTAGAGAATCAAGATTAACATCTCAAAATATTTTTCAGAAGCCAAAATTACTAAAATATTTTGGTTTATAAATGGCAAAGGGACTTTATTAAACATTTTTCCTTTTTTTTTTTTTTTTAGTGTTGAAATGAACTCTTTTGAAATTATTAAAATATTGCAGTATAATATTACATTTTAGAAGCGCAAAAAAGCAATAAAATATCACACAATCTAAAGTGATTAAATAACCTTTCTTACATCAAACTCAAAATGTAATTATTAGATTTGATTAAAAAGAAAATGCCCATAAAATCCTATATGCTAGTCTGTAAGTTAATATGACAGCAGTTTGAAGTGATTCCATTCAAAGTCCACATTGTTGCAATCACTGGAAACATTCTAATTTTGACGGAATAGCATTCCATGTCAAAGACTGTTGACTAACGCTCTGGAACATTTTTGGTCTCATATGCTAATCCTGGGTTATGCATCATGATAACTCACAAATTCATGGGAAATCTCATTTTATATACACTGCAGACAGCCTGGGACTCCGTTCTGCCTTTGGAAGTGACTCACTGTGACACACACACAGACATATCTGGTATTTATAGTTTCTTTTGTCCCAGCTTTGGATGTCTTTGCTCTCAAGTCATAAAGATCCTAGGGCAATATAGAATTTCCTGAAAATAGTTTAATTGCTCACTGACATTATCTTGAGTGAAATCTAATTTAAAATGAACACTTTGCATGTCTTGCTAACTTGTGAAAAGTGCAACACTACATTTATTACTGACTAGGAGAGTATCTGTCATGGCATTTAATCCACTCAACATGAAGTGAAAAGGTGGTATTCTTCATTTCCGTCTTTAAATATATTAAAGCTAGATGTCTCAGTCTAAGCTATTGACCTTAAACTGCCTCTGTGGTCAGTAGAGAGAAATAGCCACCTCAGATGACAATTCATCCGACCTTTCTTAGGTACACATTTTAAGATGAGATGAACAGTCCTCTAGGGATTTAAAATGAGATAAACTGCCATCTAGAAACTTGATATCTATATCTAACCTAATCACCTGAGGCTTGCTCTGCAGTCAATGGAGAGAAATAGGCTTCCTTGCATGACCTTCAGTGTCCCCAAAGAATCTAACCCTGCACAATATGCCTCAGCCAGGCTGTAGGACTGGGAACTCTGGCTAAAACCACTGAATCCCTGTATGCAGCGTAACATTGTAACCCATCTGTCAAAGAGTGGAGCCCCACATCAGTCATTTCAAAGGCTCTCGCTGTTCAGGCCTGACACCTTACTCTCAAATTTCACCAGGACATCACAATACCTGCCCATGCCATTCCACATGCTCACACACACTGCAGTAATGATACAACAGAGGATCATTAAAAAAGCCCTCAGTAACTAAGGACCTAGGAAACATTCCATCTGTATTTTGTACTGGATTAAAACTTAAATGTCACAGTGGTGTAGTTCTGAATTAAACACATCAACTTCAGTGCACTTATTGTTGCCTGGAGCCAGTAGGAGAGCACAAAAGCAGTGTTTGTGAGTCCTTCTTTGCCTTATAGCAGCTGTTAGCTCATCTTTGATCATACTCATTTTTTTGCAGTTAAGCTTTTTGGTCACACTATCTTTGCAGAGATAGATGCTCCAAACAATACCCGTGTTCACATGCCAGAAAAGGTATTTGTGCATGTGGATTAGCTGGTTTTTGCTTGTCATGCACTTATTCACCTATTATTTTGTCCTGGTTTTGTTTTGCTTACAAAAAGATATTCAGCTACTCAAGGAATGTGATCAACAGCATATGACATAGCTGAGCAGCTGTACATGACAGTTAACATTGGTGCAAAGTAGTTGTAGCGAATAGGAAGAACCATCTTAGGCCAAGACAAGCTAATTTAATACAACAATGAACAGATTTCCCAAAAGCAGATGCTCTTGGGAAAGAGTATCAGGACAGGGCACGCCTGTGATAACGCATCCCTAGAATACACATCCAGTTTTCAGTGCTTTGTTGCTCAAAGACTTCCTGAGCTCATGTGAATGTCTTTGCTTGACAGCCCTGAAAGGATTTTCTTCCATGTGAATTTACCATTTTCTTAATCTGCATAAATTTTCAGCATTTGCAAGCATTCAACACCACAAAATTCCCCAGTTTAATCATACACTGCATCAAGAATCCCCTCCCTGTTTTCAATTGCCAGTTGGTAATTTGATTTGATACTGCCTGGGTTTTATGCTCAAATAGATGCAGAATGATTGTTCCTTATTAACCTCTGTCTCCTACACGATTCTGTAGACCTTCACCATATGCACTCTCATGCATCTGTTCAACAAGGCTGAGTGCCAGTCAAGAGAGTCATTTCTCATTTAGAGAGGTTCCATACAATTGATCATTTCTGTGGTTCTTCTTCTAACTTTTCCTGTTCTCCTAAAATGTTTGCAAGCAAAAAGGAACCAAGAGAAGTAAAGTTTTATCAGGATAAAGGATAAACAGAAAAGTATGTATTTTTGAGAAGTCCATCTTTTGTGGACATACATTGAGAATAAATAGCTTAACTATGATTTTTTCTTCCTAGGTGAAGGTGGTGACAACAGTTAAAACAGCTCAAAACACTCCAAAATTTCTTCAAATATCTCCATCTTTTTTTGCATAAAATCTATACAAGCAGATTTCTGAAGTGATAAGGAAGCACTTCCATAGAAATTTAAGGAATTTTTACTCAGAAGTATGAATCTTAATCCTCTCCAAATCACGTTTCAATAATATGCACAAGAGTTTCAAATGTGCTACCTAAGGCTACCTTTGGTCATTTTTTACACTTTTCTACAGATGTCCCAGAGGGCAAGAAAAATAAAAAAGCTATGCAAATAGCAAGAAGATTGCTGTAATAAACTGTCATGTTGACACTGAACTCAGGCAAAATAAGCATGGAGTCCCAGACAACACAGGACTCTGCAAAGAGCTAAAGGAAGGAAATATAACTGATCTCAACTGAGGAAACTATACAGAAAATAAATTCTGTCAAACTAGCAATATATATTTATGGGGTTGTGGATTGATTGATAGATGAAATAAATTGTATTAACTCTGTTTTACCTCTTAGAATTTCAACTTTAAATTACCTTACATTTAATCAGATGATGCTAAATTCATGTGGCACATGCAGATTTTCCAGGACATGCACCTATTGATTAACAATGGAAAACAGACATCCCTCAAAATATTGTTATAAAACGAGGCCATTTCTACAGAATTGTTCTTGTCTGTATTTTAGTTATTGTTTTCTTAAAAATATGGAACAAACACAAAATAATTGCAGTTAGAGTTTGGAAGTGATAATTGCAATAGTGATAAATCATGAGGAGTTTAGGTCAGTGGTACAAAGCTTGGAGGACTGCATGCAAATTTTTTTTTTATGTGGTCAAGTGTGAATAGTCTTGTTGATCAAAGCTCCCTTGTGTCCTTGTTTCCAGGACGGCTAATACAACCTTTCCATGTTGAAAGCATCTTGAATAGGGGCTCAAAGTTCATGTTATCTCAGCATTTGACCTTCATGCAACTGCTCCTGCAATATTGTGTTTAGTTCTTGCATCGCTGTTTAAAAGGGTCTAGAAAGATTGAAGACATTCAGAGAAGGACTACCAAGAAAGCTTTCCTTGTACCAAAAGATCCCAGAAACGCAGTCTGAGAATGAAGGCCAACGGACAGCAAAGTTTATAAAGCACACAAAATAAGATTCTGATGGCGATCTCTTTGGTCCAAGACATTACAAAATACCGTGGCTGAAAGCTGAAGCTAAGGCTAGAAATAAAGAACAAATTTTTAGCAGTGAGGGTAATTAGCCAGTGGAAAAATTAACAAATGCTTTCAATCAAGACAAAAATGTTTTTCAAAACATTTCATACTCAAGTTCAAACTGAAAATACATATGTCAGTCTAGATGACTACAGTGATTGCTTGTGACTTCATAATCTAGGCTGTATGGATCTGAGCAGAGCCTGAAAACTAAATCTGAAAAAAAAAACAGTCAAGAAATAAACAATTTATGAATACTTTTAAATAGTATGCTGTTCACAGGAACCAGAATTACTTCAGAAGCTATTCAGAAACAGAAAAAATAATAATCATTCTTTAATAATTCAGTATTTAATAAATCATTTTGCTCTACTCTGAATTTACTCCTTTTATTTATTTATTTATTTATTTTGCACCTGGAGGCTGAGTGATGCCCACTGTATGTAACTAAGAGCTGAGTAAAATGAGAAAACCAGACTTTTTGAAGTTATTTTTACATGATTTCTGCTATTTTCTGAGTGCCACGTGATGTTTCCTGATCACTGTCAAAGCCGAACTGCCGAAGGTACAGATAGCACGCATGCATGTAAAGACGTTTTCCATCTCTTTTGAAGTTGCGACTCTGTTCCTTCTTGAAAAGTTTTGTGTTTTAAACTATCTGTTGGTCGCTTAGTAGAATGATAGCGTAGATGAGTTAGGGTTTTTCTAATACAGAACTATTTTTTCTTATTCAGACAACTTTTCATTAACACTATGTCTTGTTTCAATAAGGCCTATCTCCTTTATGGACACAAAGGGACAAATGATGTTTTTTCAGACTTTAGATAAACGGCAATCCTTACATAATGGTGGGCATTTCCTCTTTGGAGCTCACCACTGAATCAGGACATTCAAGCAAACTCACCGCTAAGCTGTTCCCTGGGGCTAGGCTCAGTTTGTCCAAAGCTATGCTTATTACATGTGCTTTGGTCAGCAGATATGCAAGCTTAGACAATAGCTTCTTTCTGCAAACAATAGCCAGTATTAAGAATGTCATCAGATATAATGGCTATGAGTGGGACAATTCTGCTTTCTTATGAAAGCTTTCATAATGGAGCGGCCCAAGTGTGGCTCTGTGTGTGTGTGTGTGTGCGCCTGTGTCTATGTGTCTGTGTGTGTTTTTTAAGAAAGATCCACCAGCACGCTGCAGAAGCAGCCTGCTAGTCTCAGAAGAGCTAGTTCATGAAAGGTGCCATTTATAGTGCTTTCACAGTACCATAGAATGGAAACATTAGGTAATAGTAAAATCCCAGAGCTAGACTTGCTAAATTCTGAAAACTTACTCACATTACCATGCTTTATAGGGCTTTAGAGACTTCAGAACAACAATCTGTGCAACTGCAGACTTTGTTTAATGAAAAAATAAATAGAAATAGTTAACCAAAAATTAGCCTGAAGACTGGTATTCCCTTGTTAGTGCCCTTTAATAATTTTCACTATGCCTCCATTTGCACTCTGTCTAGAAAATAAAAGGCTTATTCATGCACAAAAACACAGATCTGCCTTCTCAGTGAGAAATTTTGCAACATTTCTGTAGTAGAATCAACTGTAGCAGCTCAAGGTCTTTTTCTGAAAGAGGAAAAACGGTTAGCTGGATATTGCATTACTTTCAGGAGATTTCTTCACTGTTGTGTAATTTATCTGACAGTTGCCACAGGGCTTACATGCCACTTCAGTTACCCTACTGATTTTTAAGGGATGGATATGCATGTGGAAATTAGGGGAGCATTCATTTTTCCCCCTAATTTCATCAAATTACATGCACTGTGATTTTAGATAAATCACACTATTACACTGTTTCCACATTTACAAAGACTTGTGGTTCACTTTTGTTTGTGTTTAAGCAGTCACCATTTGCATCAACATCCCAACGATTGGGTTAGTCTGATGTGTTCTCTAAATGGTGTCCTCTGAACAGATCTTCTTAATACTCTGTCACGAATTTGTCTGGGTTTTTCATACTGGGAGGTATCAGAGCCAAAGCTCCAGAACCTCTCACTTTCCGTACAAAGCTTCTTGTGTATTTTAAATGAAACAGATATAACAAAGAAAGCAATGTGAATTTATGGAGCTCCAGTGTGGGGGAAACAAAGAAGGTGGTTGAGAAGACAGAAATTTATCAGGCTTGCAATCTCAAGCAACCCTCAGGCAGGTACAGCACATATGCCTTCTGGCTTTAGTGCAGACAGAATTCAAAAGATCAGCCTTTTTCTGACCCCAGATATGAGTATCTGGCAAAGACCAGCATCCTTCACAATTCTGGCAGTTTGCAAAGACACAGACTGGCCTGCATTACAAATCAGAAGCACTCATCACAGCTGAAAGTGTATTTTTTTTACCGTTGGGATAGTAGAAAACTGAGAGACAGACATACAGTTGGGGGAGGAAGAGGAAAGACTGCTTTTTCTCTGCCCTTGAAGCCTGTGATGCAAATATTTATGCATGAGGCTGAGAGGAATTCCTGGGTCATCCTCCCACCCTGTCTAAAACATACCCACATCTAAAAGGAGAGCTCACAAGAGTGCTTAAGTTTGAAAACGTGCTGATGTCAGAATTTTGCTCTATTTACATGACTTTGGTGAAGAGCAACCAGCTACCTGCTTATCATAAATCTCTCCTCCCCTCTCCCTCCGTTCATCCTCTCCTCTGAAACCCCTACAATTTTCAGTACAGAACACCAAGGCACAAGTAGGTTATTCTGTGTATGAAAGCAGTGCTTGTGAAAGACATTGAATGCACAGTCCCAGAGACCCACATCCTCTGCAGTATAGGGAAGGAAAAAAGATACATCATGGATAGCAGCACTGTCAGCTTCCTTGCTCTGACTTACCAGCTTCACTAAGCTTGAAGAAACATCCACTGGGGTGAAAGGATCATTCATTCTTTATAGCCAAGTTGTTGTCCTAAGTGCTAAAATTGCCATATAGGCTGCTAATTAGAACCAGTTATGGTTATGGCTTTTACAATGCTTACAGATGTGATCTGTTCACCCAAAGCTTACCCTGACGGTTGTGCCACTTCTAAAAGCTATGTAACAATATCTGCTCAACTGTGGTAGATTTATACCTGCCTAAAGAAATAAGATAGAATAGAGCTGAAAAAAAAACCCTCCAGAGAGTGCTTGATCCATCTCCTTACACCAGAAGATCACATCTACTTAATTTCTGGGAGCTGTTTGTCTAACTCACTTTTACATGCCTCCTCTAACAGGGACTCCAGAGCCTCAACATGCAGCTCGTTCCAGTGCTTCTTAAGAACTTCCAATAGAATGGAGTTTTAATGGTTAACCTAAGCTATTCACATACTTCCTATGTGCCATATTCTTTTTCTCTTTGCAGGGTCCTGCCATACACCAGACAAACATGCTTCTGGATCATTCTCTGATCATCTTATTATTCTCTTTGTACTCTGTCCAGGCCGGTTACATCTTTCCTGTAACACATAGTCCCAAAAGGCTTTGACGCTGTTACACCTGAGATCTTGCAAACCTGAAGAACACAGGAGGGTAATTGCAGTGCCTTTCAGGTGATGTTCCTGCCTATATATCTCAGACTAAGTTATGAGACTGCAGAAGCAAGATGCAGCTCACCCATCTGTGTTATTGGAGTCAAACGGCTCATTGCAGTCACCCCGTTTCTTCTTCTTTGCCCTACTGTTCCACTCTCACAAAAAGGTGATACTTCAAAATAGCCACACTCCAAAATCTCTGCAGAAGCACCAAGAAGCTTGAGATGTCCTTCAATGGTGATATTAAGAACAGCAATAAATAAAAGACAGGAAGACACCTTCATAAGACTGCTGTTTCTCACCAGTGGCACTGAGTGGGAGGTGGGTAAGTCTCCCTTCAGCAATATGTTTACCAGTGTATACATGTCATCCAGAAGAGGATTTTGTTCTTTAAAACAGCACATAACAGCAAAGATACCCATAGGTTTGGGAGGTGATTTTTTTTCTTAAACCTAATCTCTGAAAACAAACACTAAAACTGCATTAAAACTGTTATTTTCACGGCAACAAATATCTCTGAGCTCATGTATTAATCTGAACCTTTCGTGTATCACAATGCCTCAAACACACAGCTGTCAAACAGATTATTTCTGTGATTGATATAAGGTGTATAGATATGACATCAAGAAAATGCATTGTGGGACAAATGTCCCTGAGCTTTTGGTACTATAATTCCCAGAGAACTGGTATACATTTGATTTGCTTTATCCTGGCAAGTAGAAGCCATGTTAGCTTCCTTACTAGAAAGCCACAAAAAATATTTAATATAGCATTTACAAATCACAACATTTAGATTTTTTTAAGTTATCTATGTAAATAAATACACACATGAAGACAAACACATATGGAGAGAGGCATGAAGTCATGTCTTAGCCATATTATAGCAGTTAATCATATCCCATGCATTCTACTTGGAGCCAAGGGTTTCTATAAAAATTAAAAAGTGCGGATATGTTTGCCTGCTGGGAATTTCCCTGTTTAAATATTTGTGCTGAATAATAAAATGTTAAAGAAATTTCAAACTAAGCATTACATTTGATAAGTTTCTTGTATTAAAAAAAAAAAAGAAAAAAGAAAAAGAGCCACCACCAAAACAACAAAAATCAAATGATTATGCATATAAAAATATTCCATATAAAAAGTAGGCTATAATAGCCTATATTCTCCTCTAGAATGAGACGTACATTTGTAACATTGTCAATGATAATAACTTTATATCATAAATATAAACATATATATAAAAATATATATATTATATATAAATATATATTCACATCACACTCCTGATGATGAAATACAGACTCATATTTTGCCATAGGTGCTGAGCAGCATTCTTCCTCACAATTTGTTCCACTGAAATGTATAGCTATTTTGGTGGAAAGACTTTTAAGTTAACATAATCTGGATCTATGTGGTGAGCAGAAAAAAAAACAGTTTACCTTTCTATTGTTTCCTTCATAATGTTATCATTAAGTTTATATGACATTAATAAGTATATATAATTAAGTGTATACAATTTTAGTTTTTGAAGCTGCTTGCTACTTTTCACAACATTCATCCATAATTTCACATTTTCTATGGCATTATAGCTTAAAATAGTACAAAGATACATTGCATTTATGACTCAGAAAGACCTTTGGCCTTTGACCTTAAAAGATCTTTATGTTGAGGCCCATGGTGGATTGATTTTTGACAGTACAGTGACAGAGCCATACAAAAAAGGTATTCATATTGACCAAGTCAGTGGATATTTCAGGTCAAAATGTCAGCAGTTGTCTTTTTCAGCTGACATCCTGGGCTGAGAAAGTTGGATTTAAGGTTTTCTTGACTCACATATTTTGATTTCTTGCAATACATGGCTGTGTCATTAGCTCCCTGGAATGCCTATCAATTTCTTCCTTGAAAAATGCTAAATAAGTTCTCACTTTACCTACTGGCTGAATAAGAATACAAAAACAAAGGACAGCTGTGAGGCATCTGCGTGTCACACAAACACTCTTGGCATAGTTCCTGCATTCAAGAGATCAGCAAGAGCCGAGTAAATAAGCTTTCTTCACTAAAGACCACTTTTGTCCATGATCATTGAAGCTGTGCTTTACTCATACATCCTCTGAATTCCTCTTTTCTTCAGTAATCACACATGCCTAGCATGATGGCTGATTCTATTCTACAGTCCTGGGCCATGTAATTACGTGAGTAATTGGCAGACAAGATGTTGTGAATACCTGAATCCCAGGTTAATTGAAACTAACACCTGCCTGAGCTGTGCTGTTGTAATGGATGCAATAATACAACAAGATCAGGTCCTATTGAGTTGCATAATCTTTTCAAGACAGGGTTTTTGATCTCTCTGCTTTGATTTGAGGGTGGTGGTAAACTGAAGTATTATGCCTTTGTTGAAGCTTATAAAAGATGAATCTGAGGCTGAAAATGAAGATCCTTCCAGTTAATCTGTATTGAGAAAAATCAGTGAGCACACATCTTTTGCATCTTTCTGTTAGAAAAGAAACAACAGATACAGCTGTCAACACAACTGTAGTCAGTAACAACACTACAGTTCACCCTGGAGTAACCCAGGTCGTAACCCAAGTCGCACAACCTGCAAACTCTGGGTTCATGAGGTTCATTTTAGCCAAAATTCCCACCAGCATCGTCAGACATCCCAAACTGGGAACGCTTTGTAGTATTACACAGAAGAGGGTATCCAAGTATTCTTTGAGTGAGGTTGATTTTCTGCTGCCTTGTCCTTTGTACTGCCATAGCTCACAGGAAATTTTGGTGTTTCCTGTTACTTTCTCATTGATAAAATGGTGATAATGGTACATCTCTACAGCACAGACAGACAAGCAGACCCTCTGTCATAAGAAAGTGAAGAAGGTATTAACACAAGGACTCCAAGTCACAGACAGACCTGAAGAATAAGTATGCTTTACTTGATGAAACCTCTCAAGGAAACAGCTTTTCTTATTCTCTTACTGAAAATATTGCAATCTTAATTCTTTTAAATCAAATCATACAGACTATTTTAAATATTGCTTTTATCTGATATATTGTCCTGGTTTCAGCTGTAACAGGGTTTTTTTGCCTTCCTAGTAGCTGTTGCAGGGTTATGGTTTTTACTCTTGGAAGTGTTTCAGTTCAAACAAACTTCAACTGCAAGAAAATACTGGATCAGAACAGAAAATTGAAGTAGTTTGGCAACAGAACCCAATATATATAGGAACAAAATAATAACAGAGTTTCTAGTATCAGCAGATGACAAGATTTGATGATCCAGAAGGTCCTATTTTTCGAAGTTAAACAAGACATGATATTTCTATGCTAGGATAAATGTTGGGTTTACTTATAATGGTGCAAACTGTGTAAAGCTACTATACTCTTTGTAAAGGGAAAGTGAACAGAAAAAATATTAAAAAGCCAAAATGTAGCCAGAAGATTTTGGATTTTCAAAAGCCCACAGTCCTCAGATTACTTACACAAGTAATCTTATTACAGACTTCTCTGGGAACTGCTTGACCACCCCAGTTGTCTCTGAAAATCACAATCAATTTATTTGTCTCAGGACTAATGGGGGGAAAAAAAGATTTCAGGAATGAAAAGATTTTACTGTAATGACCTGAAGCAAATGGGAGAACAAAACACCTGCTTTAGAAGTCATGAGAGGCACAATAACAACAATTAAGGGCAAGAAAGAGAAGTGGAGGGAGTTGGGAAAGCTGAGATCCCAAATTCCAGCAGTTACATAGGCTTCAGTTTAAATGTAATATGCTGCAAAAGAAAGGCCATGTACTTTGGCTGATACCTTTTCGGAGACATTTTGACATGAAAAACCTGATAGTTTTGTTAAACAGGGATAGGATATTCTATCTTTTTCTGGGAATCATATAACTATGAAAGGCTGTAATAAAGGTAAAAAGAATATTTCATGATAGAAGACCAGTGTGGATTTAGCAGCTGAACAGCAAGCCTGAACATATTTATCAGCCCAGTGTTTTCAAAACCTCTTTCAGTAAGTCTGTGTTCTCTGTCCTTCTTATTGTATCTTTTTGCCTAACAGGGCCTGATTTTTTTTCAAGCTGAGCACTGTCTGAATAGCTTCCCTAATGTCTTTGTTTAGTTCTGGTCTATAGATCCCACCTTACTCCCACTGATGTTAGAAGGAAACTGGTTTAGCAGACATCCTGTGGGATGTCAATACCGAATTCTTTGTTTCCAGCATGCCACATCTATACCATCAAAAGTTGTGAATAAGCCTTATATCTATTAATATATTATTATTTGTGAGCACAAAGTCTAGTAAAGACATTCTCAGTTCTTTTTTTAAGGTCTTTTTCTGGCAGGGTATTACCAAATATCCTTGGGCAACATGGTTTAGTGCTAGGTGTCCCTGCCCATGGCAGAGAGGTTGGAACTAGATGATCTTAAGGTCCTTTCCAATCCTAACTATTCTATGATTCTATGAAATCAGAAGGTCTACTCCAGCCTTAAACTCATGGATATAATACACAGCAAATAAAGAGAAAGTAGAAAGTTGTGTATGAACATAGAAGAGTTAATCTGATTCAGCTGCCTTACAGTAAAAATGTCAGGTATTCTGTCCAGATGGGATTTTACTGAGAAATATCTATGGCACATAAATGCTTTTTTTATCAAGTGTGCCATGCTTTCACATCATCATCTTTCCAGCAGTAATGACAGAAATATGGTCATGCTTTCCATCACACATCTTCTGAGAGAAAACACAGGGAGCAGTGGAAATTAAGTACTTTGGTAAATATTTGGCTAAGTAATTAAGTATTTTGGTATATATTTGGCTATGTATTTAAAAACTGTTAGTATCAAAACCCCAAATGACTGCAAATGCTGGGGGGGGGGGGGAGGGCGGGGACCTGAAGCAAGGATAGCAAGGATGGAAGAGAAAGATACTGCACTGCTGGAAGAGAGCCATAGCTATGTTTCAGTCAAATCTGACCTACTTTAATGAAATCAGGTCATCTGTGAGCTCTTCATTACCCCCAGACTAAACAGTACAAAACACAGCAGCCAATGTCTCTGTCTTTTCAGAGTACCACTAATTTTCATTACAACATTGTTATGTATTCCTCAACATATATTGACTTAGTCATCTCACCACACCAAAGCTGGTAAACAGTGTTAGGGAAGGAAGTAAAGTAAACATGATTACTGACTTTACAAAAAAACCACAAATAAATACATAAAAAATGGCAGGGTAAACACAGCCATGCCTCCAGAAAGCATCCTCAAGGGAATACGGAAACAGAAGGAGGCACAACTGTCTCACAATATTAGCCGTGACAGATGGAGCTCACCTATCACACCAGCAAACTCTTAACTGTTACCAGCTACATTAGCAGACAGAGCAGAGGCTGGAGTCAAGAGGAAACTGGTACTACTATAGGCTTAGGCTCAGATTCTGATCAGTGTTCAGTCTTCCATAAACTGGGAAGGTGGCATCCCCTTAACAAAAAATATATACTGGTGAAGCTTTAACATTATGCCCATATCTGCACTTCAGATCATACTGAGACAGACTGTATAGATGTATGTGCAGGTATAGATGTGTCCCCACACATGTATTTTATTATGTAAATATGTATATCCACTTGTTCACATACCAGTATGTCTGTGCTTGACAATAATGTACATTGAGATGTATACACTGTTTTTAAACCCAGAAATATATATATATATGTGTATTTTTATATGTATATGCATATATATCTAAAGATGCATATACATATATGTTTATATATTTGTTTAAAAGTATATTCAGCAGCAGACATGTCCCTGTGAGCATCATCTTAAACGTATTTACAATATGTGCATATCTCTATAGTGAATAGGGTATATTCATTAAATGGCACTGTGTAACAAAAAGAAACATTCTTCTCTCATTAAAAGAATTAATGTGTTTTATTCCTATTATTTATCACAGAAGTGTAATCTTTACAGCATTAGTTAGAAGAGCATTTATGTTCATTTTGTTTGGGACACCAAAGGTTGCATTCAATTGTCTATAGAGGAACAGCTGGTGTCATGTGATATCTGGCATCTGGTGCCATAAGGAATGACTTCTAGGCTCCTGCTGCTACTCCAATAAGCCACAGGTTACACAGATCCCATGCCATACCTGCAGTCTTGTCTGGACATCTCTAACACCTCAGCTCACCTCAAAATGCACCAATGTACAGGCAACTGCATTGGGCCCTTGCATTCTTTTACCTGCAGAGAGCTACCACTAAAATGCTTTCACCACATCTTGACAATTTTTTGTTTTGTCTAACCCATGTTTATTTGGAAAATCTATTTGGTACTTTACTACAGACCTATCTTTCTTCCCTTACTATCTCATCATTCAAATTACGTCTCAGTCTCTTTGTGGGTGGCTGAGTGTACTCCATCTGGGTCAATGCAGTGGTCCAAAGTACAGGCATCCAAGTGTGCCAATGCTTTGGACAGAAATATTTAGGTGAAATAAAGGCTTATGGAAATGACAACTAAGACAGCACAGTCCTGAGCCATGCCAAACTTTCTTTGGTAATGCCAAGTTAAGATAATTTCAACGGTCCTTGCCACTTTCACCTTTATCCAGTTGTTCCTGTTCCTATTCCATCCCCTGCCTTTTGTATTTCGTCTCCTTGCACAGCTATGAGAGCAACCAGTGGTCTAGATCTTGGCTCAATTACCCCTCAAGTTCTGATGGTATATAAAGACATTTTATTTTTACATCATTACTTTGATGACTGGAACAGAAGTGCAGCTGCCTGTGATAGACTCAATGCTTACTGATTATGGCAGAGTAGCCATATTTGGTTTCCTGCAACATCTGGAGAGTTGCTCCTTTCTATCTTCTATTTTCTTACAGTCCCTGCTGCTACCCAAACTGCTCATTTCTTCTCCTTCTAGCCAGCTGAAACATCTATGTCATCCATATGGTGGGTTTATAATGCCAGAGAAACAGGATTGAGGGGAGGATGAAACATACAGGAACAGGTGATATCCTATGCACTTTTAACAGAGGATATATGACATCAGATAAAATGCTACAAAAATATGCATCATTTAAGAAATATGAGAATTCTTGAATAACTATAACAACTGTGTCAAAAGGTCTTTAGTCTCCTTCCTAAAAGAGCTGGTGAGAGAAAGTGCTGAGTCTCCTTTAAAGGCTTCAGTGATCCCTTCTCTGAAGGAGGCAGGGGGAGGGTAGGAGAGGAGAAAGTAGGGTAGGACAGTAATTAGTATCTGTAAAACCCGGCCTTAAGTAGCATACTTAATGGTCGGATTTTGGCAGACAAATATTGACAGCTCACTAATGTTGCTAAGCTAGCAGTGCCCTACTAAAGGGCTGGAATGTGCGAGCTGCACAAAAGACTGCCTATGGGACATCACAGAGCACCACTGCGCTAGCAGCACCTCTCTGTGCTACCGTGTGCATCAAAGGACAAGGCTTTCTTGTAGAATTTGCTCCTTCCAGTGGGATAGGTCTATCCCCCGTTTTGGTTGTGGTTGCTGTTGTTTTTCCTGGGGAAAGAGCAGAAAGAACAGGACTGAGATAGTGATTTTTCCCTTTGAGAAAGCAAAGGCTGAGCAGCATTCTTGTCTGACACAGGGGAAATGCCTAACACGCTGTTAATCCCTGCAGAGGCAGATCACACACTAGCTCCTGCATGTGCTACATCTCCCACAGAGACTGTGCCTGGATCCACATTGTATCCAGACTCATATTCCACCTCGGTGTCACCTCATTTACAAAGGAATTTTCCCCCCTCAACCTGTGACTCTTAAGTGTATACTGATGAGGTCATTACCAGAGTTTTGCCTTGTTACCATTGAAAAGCTGTGAGAAAAACAAAAACAAAAACCCCCAAACAATGCAAGATCACTGTTGGTGTCTGAATATCATATCTAAACTCCACCTGGTAACTCAGTATATGCAATGATCTGCTCTGATTCACCCTGGCTGGAACCTGAGATATGCTTTCCAAGCATTGTGACTGACATAAAACACAGCTCAGTTTTAGACTACTTTTATCTATGTTTTTCCATTTCCAACATACTTATATCTATGTTTTAGCCTTTAGGCATTTTCTCAAAAGAAATACTTTTACTTCAGCATGTATATTATTTTGAAGTAAATAACTAATTGAGAAAATGAGGATTTGAGCACTGAGCAAAACCATTATTGCTTTTTCTGAAAAGCTGTTTGGCTTATATTCCAGTATCATATTTACATCCAATTACAGCCTCCTTTGGAACACAGAAAGGTTAATCCAACACTGAAAGTGAATAGAAAGGCTCTTACCAGCTTACAAGTTTGGCCGATGTTCACACCAATAGTCAGAACTGGGAGCCAGGTCTGATTTGCTTAGAAACTTTCAAGAAAATGTCGCTGTGAAGCTTCACACTTCCAATTACAGATCACTAGTCCATCCAGAATGGTTTAGGGTATATCCATAGAATGCAATTCAGGACATGTAATGCTATTTGAAATTGCAGAAAGGGAAATATAATTGTCTTCCGACATATCCTCTGTCAAATTAATCGTGGACCATTGATTCAGAGATACCACATGTCAGAGATTTTTTTTGTTTGTTTTACCATAACTCATGTACATGCATGCATTTCTGTAAGAGCTACTGATATTTTTTCTCCTCTATTATATCACTGAGGAGAATAAACAATGCTGCATGTACAACTATATTCACAGCAAAGGCCAGATAAACCAAAAGAACCATTTACAGCTAGCATGTTCATAATCTTAATTTTATTATCTCTAAACAACAGTGTTTGATTTGATACATGAAAAGCAATAAATCAGGAAATGTCATGACACATGAAACGGTAAAAAAGAAACACCAATAATCTGGGGAAAGCATTTCTGATTTAGATTATCTGCGGCTTTCCTGGTTTGCACCTCGGAGGTGTTCAGGCTGTGGTATGGCATGGGCTAGGTTTCAATAGCTCTATTATGTTATTGAGTTCATCAGTGTATTAGGTAGCTGAGAAGAGAGTAGTCAGAACTGTATAGCCTGGCAGTTTTCTGAAGGGTATAGGCATCAAGCAGTGGATATCATTTAACTTCAGAATGACCACACCAGATGTGGTACATAAAAGCACTAAACCACACATAAAGGTGCTCAATACAGTCTTTTTCATTTTTTCATTATTTTGCTGCTTTGACTAAATGTGGAGAAATTATACATTTGCTGAACTGAGCTAAGGCCAAAGAAGAGCAACATCATTTTTTTTTCCTTTGCTGTTCAAGTCCCCTCTAGGTCTTATCTGGCATATTTATAGCTTTATATCCACATTAATTAAAAACTGTCATGGGATTTTGGTTTAACTGATTATATATGCTAGCAACAATATTAAGCATATGCATGGAATTCATGTGTACTCACAGCATTTACAGCACGTATAAATCTCAGCAGTAAATTTTAAATATTTTCACATAACAACAATGTGGACTAGGTTTGCAATCCATCAGTTTCCATGACATAACTTGTATGTAGCTTCTGTATCGGACAGGAGAGACAACCATAACATATCATGGAATGATGCACTGGCTGATGTGATTTCCTCCAGGAGAATGGAGGCAAAGGAGGCTGGGGGCGGGGAAATAACAGACCCTGTGCAGACACAGGAAGATGTTATTTAGAGCGACAACTTTTGCCCAAGAAGACAAGTCTGCCTGAGCTCTAGAAACAATGGAGAAAGCCCTGAGCTCCAGACAAACCTCCAGAGTATGAGCCATAGGCGTTATTTGTTGCCTCCAAAGGGTACTCTCTCTATTGACCCTATGCTACAGTTAGCTTCTGCCAGTATGTTTCACAGTTTATACAGAACTCCCTTGAAATGAAACACTTCAGTCTTGTCCAACAAACTAAAATATCTTGACCTCGATAGATTTGACCTCAAACCAAATATTTCATTTCGACTTTGCTGACCTACATATTTGATTTTCAGATGAAAGGTTCTGCTTTTCAGGTTAAAAATGGCAAAAAAGTAGAAATTCAACATAGGCATCTCTTCAATGAAAACATATGTTTTTCTTCTACACAATTTTAGAAGCTTTTTCTCTGAAAGTTTCTCTTAAATACACATCAACAGCTTATACATATATTCACATAGACTCAAGAGTATATCTGTTAGATGCATGCACATTACCTCATATTTGTTCACTCTTTGGAAAGATACCAACATTCTGCTAGTTGATAGGTCAAGATTCTCCATTTCAGATAGCTGAAAAAGATGTTAGAACATGGGAAAGTTGGGAAAAAAATAATAGAAAAAAGCACAAAAAGGACCTCTTGCTTTCTTGGTATGTGAAGAAAACGCTAAATAAACAATTTGTGAGCCCAGTAATGAAAGTCAACACTTAAATCTGTGTGAGTTCTCCCTATGTGTATTTATTTTTCTGTCTCCAAATATTAAATGCAAACTTCAATACAAAGCCAAGAATTAGGTTCCATACATGGAAATGCCTTGCTGATTGTAAAAAATAATGCTGTGGTGTCTCCAGTTGGGAGGTTTGGAAGAAAAGGAACTGAAAAAAAAAAAAAGAAAAAAAAAAAAAGAAACTGTTCCACTTCATCTAGCAGTGCTGCAATACATCACTCCAATTAAATCCCAGCCAATAAGCAAAGGGACGTGTTAAGTAAAATTCATGAGCTTTGAATGCATGTGAATGAATATGCCAATCAGAATCAATGCCACCCATTCATCTGGTGTAACACCATGGTGATGACAATGAGCTTGAAACCAGCCTTTGTTGTCATCAGCTGTGCAGTAGTTGCCACAGCCCCAGCCTGGATCAAATGCGTGGGACATTTAAATCTTCAGCATGGCACCAACACACAGAACATCTTATTCATGCCAAAAAAGGAGCTATAACCAGCCCCCGAGTAAATAATTCAGGATCAGTTTCTTTAGAGTCACAAATTGCCTTCTTTTAAAATGACCAAAGGCTGTACCTATCCTTACTTGACTTTACTATATGGACACAAGCAAGGCTTTTTGTAATTGTGTAGTATGTTTGTCACTTTAGAAAATATGTTGCTATATTAATGTCTGTAGCTGTGACTTCTGTGGGCCTAAACTGATACTGCAATTGGGATATCTTTGCAGAGGCCCTGCAACTCAGCCCTTTTGAGTGCTGCAGAGGCAGATGGCTAGCTCTCATTGCTTTTACAATAACCATTTCATTTGTGATGCTTGACCTGAATTCCATTCCTTGTTTAAAAGTGTGGCTCAGTTCTCAAATGGTATTTCACAGAATTGCCATTTCCATAGTGTTTCCACATGCTGTTCTCCAAATAACACATTTGCCCATAAAACAGGTGGAAGAAAAGAATATGGAAACAAGTGTCACAGTTGAAAATGTTTAATCTAAGAGCATGTATCCAGATACTGATGACAGCTTCATTTTTATTGGATTTAAACTATACCACTGATATTTTCTTAGGTCAGTTTATATCACTTACAGATCACACTGTATTTTTAGTGCTTTGTGCTATGAGTTACAGTTCTCTTTCTTCCATTGTGTGCTCAGTAGTTATAACATTGTAAATGTGAAATGATATGATAGCGAAACAGGCCTGTGAGTGGTGACATACACTCAACTTCTTTGAATAAATTAAGCATGCATGCTTTCAGTAATAGATCCACCCATTAATCAGTGGGTTTAAAAAGATGTGACAACCACTCCATAGAACTGATATTCCTCCAATTTACCAGTGGATATTATTTGCTGTTGAATACTTTCCCTGCACATTTTTTCATGTTATTTCTCAGTTCCTGGGTAGGAAACTAATAAGAGGAAGAACAAGTGATCTTAAGGAACTTTATTTGGAAATAGGTTCTTTCTGAGGTTTCTTCTGCAGCCAATTAAAATCTCAAGGACAGGGAGGTGAAGACATTAAAGTACGCATTTGATTAAGATATATTAAACAAAAAACCTTGATTTGCCAAAAAAAAAAAAAAAGCATCCTTTGGCCATTCCAAATCATTCTCTGGGACTGAGTCCACAAGTTAAACTTAATAGGGGGAATAATTATGCAGATCACAAAGAGCTAGCAGAAACAATGCTGCAGAAACCATGCTGTCTGCCCATTAAAATTGTCTACACCCCTGTATTGTAATCCTTCTGTTAATGACCCAGTCTTTGTTTACTGGAAGTGACTTGGTCTTTCCCTACTGGAATTCTGCAGTGGATTTCTTTTAAAAAATAAAAACTTAAAAATTACCCTGCCTGAGGGCTAATTTAAAGTGATCACCTTAAACTGATTCACTGCATTTTGATGCACGTTCATGCAACAGGCCCAAGTATGAGAGAACTGAGATACACAGCAAAGATGTATTCTACCTTATCACAAAAAAAAAGCATATTTCTTTAGACTCAAAGTAAATGGCAGATTATTTCTAGCTGTAACTAAACCCATACTTTATGGCATTGTGCAGTCTATAATAACTCAAATTTAAACAAATTATGTTCTCTGGACATATATCCATTTGGTTCTTTCTAAAAAGTGATAAATTGTTGTTTTCTTAATTTCAGACAGAAACATTGTACTTCATCTGCCATAACATGAAAGCATAAGAATACCCTCTGTTGACTCCAGTCTTGTAATATTTTTTTACTTAAGTGTGTTGACCTTCAGACACAAAAAGCTCTTTGCTGTCCTAACAAATATAAGGTAGAAAGAGTCCCAAAACCATGATCCTTTTTCTCAGGTTTATCTTCAGGCAGCCACTAAATAAAATGAAAAAATGACAAAAATTCAACTTTTAACAAGATGCAACAGACATATTTATCCAGCTGTTCTTCATGATACACAACTACACCACCACCACCAAGGCAAAACCAGTTCATGAATGTTTTAAGCTGATTGAAGGGAATGTAGCACTTATCATCATG
This sequence comes from Pezoporus wallicus, assembly GCF_028554395.1. NCBI lineage: Eukaryota > Metazoa > Chordata > Aves > Psittaciformes > Psittacidae > Pezoporus > Pezoporus wallicus. The sequence goes on from NW_026642654.1 coordinate 2,705,898, forward strand.
GTGAGGAGGATTCTGAATTTCATTGCCACATGGAACTCTTGGTTAAGAGTACATATCCACCTTTCATAATCTTCGAAATCTCTCAGAAACACTCCTGGTCTTCTTCTTTGCACCAAGTTGTCACATTACACCTATAAAAAAAACTTTCTCAAACCAGTTGCTTAGGGGACAGAATCTCAGCCCCAAGGTGGCCATACCATTCTCACATACTTTGAGGTTATGGCAGCACAACTGGCATGAAGCTATCAACTCAGAACAAACTCCAGGTGATCTGGACCCCTGCACTGCTCTCCACTCTGTATCACAAGTTGTCAAAAGCTCCTTAGACCTGTCATTTATTTTGCTCCACCAAAATCTGAAGGTTTCGCTTCTTATCGTTAAGACAGCATTTGGCCCATGATAGCTAAATGACTGTATGAAGTCCCTGGTCAACTGCTGGTTGGTTCAACATGGTGAAATAGGGTATTAAATTTTTTTTTTGTAATCTGGAAAGCTTTCTAGGAACTAATTTTTTATGTTTTTCTGTTTGGGTTTTGCAATAATAGACTCTGGCTTAAAAGGCAATTACTTCCAATTAGATCAATGGGAAATAAATCAAAACCTTGTTGCTTCTTGTCTTTTGCTGTGGTTTAAATGTCTGTCCAATGAACTAAGTACCTTTTGTATTTGAAATTATATGGCTAATTAGTTAGAAAATTAGATGGATCCTCTCTTTCTACAAACATACACAAAACCTGCACACATTCATATAAAGGACTCTAACAGTCTTAGATGTCACTATTTCCACACTTTACCTTAATTCCTGACATTTCATTGTATTTAATAAATCAGGTTTCACACAAAACAATCAGAAGCAACATAATGTGAATGTAGAAGCAAATTAGGAATAAACCGAAACAAGCAAACAAAAGAAAACACCCCAAACCATAAAGCTCACCACTCTGACAGCCCTCAATAACTATTCAAACTTGTTGTAACTATATCATAGAATCATAGAATAGATAGGGTTGGAAAGGACCTTAAGATCATCTAGTTCCACTAACTTTCTTAGCAACTCCCAAGCCAAAGGTGAAGTCATAGTTCCAGCTTTCGAGCCATTCAGCCTTGGACTGACTTACAAGAAAATTATGTAGAAAACTTAATGCTGCCCATTGGTGGTGTGTTCTGTATGTCATTGGAACAGCTCTCTGTTGGTACCAATGGAAAAACCCAAACTCATCTCTGTTTGCTTGCTAATTATACACAGTTTTAATCCTTAATGACTAAACCTGGTATTTTCAAAAAGTTTCTAAATGAAGACTCTAGATTTATAACAAGTTTTTTTTTTAAAGCTGAACTCCTCTTGTTGCTTCGGGGATTTTGAAAGGTGACTGAATCTGTAGCTGCAACTGAGAGGTGCTGTGTTTATGTTTAGTATAGATTCTGTTTCAACATTAGATTCAGTGTGGTATATCTTATAAATGAAGAGCTAATTGTTGGAATATTTCTTTTGTGGGTAATTCAGTCAAAAAAATGAGTCCATATACTATTTGCAGGTTGTTCCTTAAGATCAGAAATATACTTAGATTGGAAGATTTAGAAGCCATATTCCTTACCAGCACAATAACACACATACACAAAGAATTGGAAAATAAAATGACATGATTTAAAAAATATAACAAGTCACCAATTATTTCAGATTTAGGAAGCTGCTTATGTGCTAACTTGAGATGTAAGCAAATAAGTGCAAATTAATTAGAATCTCTGACAGGGTTCAGTACCAGCTCTTTGATCTTTCACTGGTAGCTGACAACAAAGCATAGACACTCACAATGCTTCAGTTTCAGTCAAGTGATCAGGAAAAAATGTTCAGCTCATTTAAATAACAGAAGCTGATAAAATACAGCTATCTTTTCTAGAATTAAGCAAAGATTTGAGTTCAAATGGCAGCATCTGGCATTTATAGAGCAGATAACTTGAAGCCATTTGCATCAGAAGGATAACTTGAGTTAAACTTCAAAATGGACGAAGCCACAAGCCAAAAGCTAGAATAAATTCCACAATAACTTCCTTAATCAACCATCGGTATTCTGGCTATTTAACCACAGATGTAACATTGCTCTGTGAACAGTGTTACACAAATATCTGGGCAGAAGGACAGAGTGTGAATAGTTCACAAACAAAAGATGCATTTGTTTCAACAATATCAAAATTCAGAGGAAGCATAGAGCACAAAAAATAAGTGATGTGTACAGGACAGGATCTAGATTTCCATATATACAATTATCACGCTTTTTTGAGCTGCAGTGTTCAGAATTTTTTCTATACCTGTGTATATATTTTTGAGATTGTCATGGTTTAAACCCTAGCCAGACAGCTTGTTCACTCACTCCCAGTGAGTGGTGCTGGGCTGACAGCAATCGAGGCCCCCCCCCCCCCCCCCCCCATCCCCCTCCCCCGGGGCTCTCCCCCTTCTCCGCTCCCGGAGGAACAGGGAGGAGGATCAAAAGAGTGCAACTCCTACAGGTTGAGACAAGAACAGTCCAGCAACCAATGTACAACACAAATCACCACCGCTACCACAAACTACAACAATGATAAGAGAAAATAACAAGGGAAGAGAATACAATACCACCAGCCAAGAAACGAGTCCCACCCGGAAGCCCGTGTCCTTCCGGGTAACTCCCAGTTACCCCCAACCCCAGGCATGACGTGCTGTGGTATGGAATACCTCTTTGGCTAGCCTGGGTCAGGTGCCCCGTCTCTGCTTCCTCACAGCTTCCCCTCCTCGCTGGCAGAGCATGAGCCTCACAAAGTCCTTGGTCAGGGTAAACACCACTTAGCAACAACTGAAAACATCGGCTTCACCAACACTGTTCCCAGGCTGGAAGTCAAAAACCAGCACTGCACCAGCTACCACGAAGGAGAAACATGACTGCTACTGCTGAACCCAGGACATTATCCACCCCTTATTCCATACCATTCATGTCATGCTCAGATCACACATTTTCAATACACCATCACTCTCCCACATATATACATCCATATACATACAGACCAAGAGAAAAAGATCATTTTCTTAGTGCATGGACCAATCCCTATAATGCTGCCGAGTCCATTCAGTCCATGATGTCAGGTTCCATCTCTTGTAACAATCTTTCAGGGCAGGAAAGGCTGTGTGCAGTATTGGATCGTTGCCTGCTGATGCTGGTCGTTCCTTTACTGTGGAACTCATACAGTTCTATCAAAGTTCATTCTCTGTTGGGATGATAGTTGGAGGGAAGTCAGGTGACCTGGAGACATCTAGTTGATGGGCTATAAAAGTATTACACAGCAGGCAACAGCATACAATTAAGTTCATTGGCTGTTTTCCCCTAAAATCAAATCCCCTTGAGGTATACATTGGACTTCCCCGTCTTCCCGCATTACCCACCAAGTATATCCAGGTCCCTGAGCAAAAGCAATCCCACGAGTGGGTTTGCCTTTACCTGAAGCAGGAATAACTCAGACTGTCTTCCCCAGCAAATTCTTCATATGCACCAAGGGAACTTTGTCCCCCTCTGCAATATGTAAAAGTTCTGACTGGGCTGGGCCAGCCCTGTTGGCAGATGCTCTGGTGTTGACCAACCAGGTGGCATTTGGTAAGTGTGTGCTTGAAAGTTCCACCACCCATTGCTCTCAGTGTAGTTTTTAACAGCCCATTGTACCGTTCGATTTTCCCAGAGGCTGGTGCATGGTAGGGGATGTGATATACCCACTCAATGCCATGCTCTTTGGCCCAAATATCTATAAGGTTATTCCGGAAATGAGTCCCATTGTCTGACTCAATTCTCTCTGGGGTGCCGTGTCGCCACAAAATCTGTTTCTCAAGGCCCAGGATAGTGTTCCGGGCAGTGGCATGGGGCACTGTGTATGTTTCCAGCCACCCGGTGGTTGCTTCCACCATGGTAAGCACAGGGCGCTTGCCTTGGCGGGTTGGTGGCAGTGTGATATAGTCAATCTGCCAGGCCTCCCTATGTTTATACTTCAACCATCGTCCTCCATACCAAAGAGGCTTTAACTGCTTGGCTTGTTTAATTGCAGCACATGATTCACACTCATGAATAACCTGGGCAATAGTGTCCATTGTTAAGTCCACCCCTCGATCACGAGCCCATCTATATGTTGCATCTCTGCCCTGATGGCCTGAAGTGTCATGAGCCCACCAGGCCAAAAATAATTCACCTTTATGTTGCCAATCTAAGTCCATCTGAGCCACTTCAGTCTTAGCCGCTTTATCCACTTGTTGGTTGTTCTGGTGTTCCTCAGTGGCCCGACTCTTGGGTACATGGGCATCTACATGATGTACCTTCACCACCAGGTTCTGCACCCTGGCAGCAATATCTTTCCACAGTGCAGCAGCCCAGATGGGTTTACCTCTGCCTTGCCAGTTGCTCTGCTTCCATTGCTTCAACCACCCCCACAGGGCATTTGCCACCATCCATGAGTCAGTATAGAGGTAAAGTACTGGCCACTTTTCTCGTTCAGCAATGTCCAGGGCCAGCTGGATGGCTTTCACCTCGGCAAACTGACTCGATTCACCCTCTCTGTCAGCAGTTTCTGCAACTTATCGTCCAGGACTCCATACAGCTGCCTTCCATCTCCAATGCTTTCCCACAATATGGCAGGACCCATCAGTAAACAAGGCATACTGCTTTTCACTTTCTGCCAGTTTATTATATGGTGGGGCCTCTTCAGCACGCACCACCTCCTCCTCTGGTGACATTCCAAAATCTTTGCCCTCTGGCCAGTCCATGATGACTTCTAGAATGCCTGCACGACTGAGATTTCCTATTTGAGTTCGTTGTGTAATTAGTGCAGCCCATTTACTCCATGTAGCATCAGTTGCATGATGTGTAGAGGAGACCCTGCCTTTGAACATCCAGCCCAGCATGGGCAACCGGGGTGCCAGGAGGAGCTGTGCTTCAGTGCCAATCACTTCCAAAGCAGCTCAAACCCCTTCATAGGCTGCCAGTATCTCTTTCTCAGTTGGGGTATAGCTGGCCTCAGATCCTTTGTATCCCCGACTCCAAAAGCCGAGGGGTCGACCTCGAGTCTCCCCTGGAGCTTTCTGCCAGAGGCTCCAGGTAGGACCGTTCTCCCCAGCTGCAGTGTACAGTACATTTTTTACATCTGGCCCGGTCCGGACTGGTCCAAGGGCTACTGCATGAACTATCTTGCGTTTAATTTGCTCAAAGGCTTGTTGCTGCTCAGGGCCCCATTTAAAATCATTCTTCTTCTGGGTCACATGATAGACAGGGCTTACAATCGAACTGTAATTTGGGATGTGCATTCTCCAGAACCCCACAGCACCCAAGAAAGCTTGTGTTTCTTTCTTATTAGTTGGTGGAGACATTGCTGTTATCTTGCTGATCACATCTGTGGGGATCTGTCTACGTCCATCTTGCCATTTTATTCCCAAAAATTGAATCTCCTGTGCAGGTCCCTTGACCTTACTCCATTTTATGGCAAAACCAGCTTTCAGCAGGATTTGGATTATTTTCCTCCCTTTCTCAAAGACTTCTTCCGCTGTATCGCCCCACACAATAATGTCATCAATGTATTGCAGGTGTTCTGGAGCTTGCCCCTGTTCCAGTGCAGTCTGGATCAGTCCATGGCAAATGGTAGGGCTGTGTTTCCACCCCTGGGGCAGTCGGTTCCAAGTGAACTGGACACCCCTCCAAGTAAAAGCAAACTGTGGCCTGCACTCTGCTGCCAAAGGAATGGAGAAAAATGCATTGGCAATATCAATCGTGGCATACCACTTGGCTGCCTTTGACTCTAGTTCATACTGAAGTTCTAGCATGTCCGGTACGGCAGCACTCAATGGTGGTGTGACTTCATTCAGGCCACGATAGCCTACTGTTAGTCTCCATTCTCCATCAGACTTTCGCACTGGCCATATGGGGCTATTAAAGGGTGAGCAGGTCCTGCTGATCACCCCCTGACTCTCCAGTCTACGGATCAGCTGATGGATGGGAATCAGGGAGTCTCGGCTGGTGCGATATTGCCGCCGGTGCACTGTTGTGGTCGCAATTGGCACTTGTTGTTCTTCAACTTTCAGCAACCCCACAGGAGAGGGATCTCCTGAGAGACCAGGCAAGGTGGACAGCTGCTCAATTTCCTCAGTCTCCAAAGCAGCAATACCAAAAGCCCACCGGTACCCTTTTGGGTCTTTGAAGTACCCTCTCTTGAGGTAGTCTATGCTGAGGATGCATGGAGCCTCTGGACCAGTCACAATAGGGTGCTTTTGCCATTCCCTCCCAGTCAGGCTGATTTCAGCCTCCAGCACAGTCAACTCTTGGGATCCTCCTGTCACTCCAGAAATACAGATGGGTTCCACCCCTTGACAGCTTGATGGCATCAGGGTACACTGTGCACCGGTATCTACTAGAGCCTTATACTTCTGTGGGAGTGATGTGCCAGGCCATCTGATCCACACAGTCCAGTAAATCCGATTGTCCCCTACCTCCACCTGGCTGGAGGCAGGGCCCCTCTAATGGTCATCACAGCATTGGACACTTAAGTAGTGGTGAAAGGGATTATTCTTCGTTATCACAGGAGCCAGAGTAAAATCAGCTTTCCACTCCATCTGGTAAACTGCACACCAGAGACTGAAGCCGAAGCTCTCATGGGACAATCAGTCTTGGCCCTTGCTGCCCTCTTCAGTTCACTCACCCGTTCCTCCAAAGCTGAAGTAGGTTTTCCATCCCACTTTGTCATGTCTTCTCCGTGATCCTGCAGGTAAAACCATAGGGTACCCCGTGGCGTGTACCTCCTGTATCTCCTCTCTCGAACAATAGGACACCTTTTGTTAATAGCTGAGACGTGTGTTGGTACACGTGAGGAGCTGGATAAATCAGATAGATCGTCCCTCAATTGTTTGAGGTCCTGGGACAGTTTTTTCACAGCTGAGATGATGGAAGGGGTGAGATTGTCTTCGAACTCTCGGAGTTTATGAACCATTTCATCCACTGTTAGTGGTACTATGTCATTCCAGGTTACTGTTGCCAATGAATGGGCATATGATGACGGTGCATTCCGTGTAAGTTTTCGCCACATGGGTCGTGTACATTCAACTTCATCTGGATCTATGGGTGTATCCCCGTTATTCGGCTTGATGTGATAGAGCATCTCTACGATGGCCGATTCCCTCAGAGACTGGATGCCTTTGTCTATAGTAGTCCACTTGGCCGAACGACTCGTAACATCGTCCTTGTACGGAAACCTTTCTTTCACAGCTGCCAAGAGCCGCCTCCAAAGGCTGAGGGACTTTTTCTCTCTTGCAATTGCTTTGTCAATTCCCCCTTCTCTAGCAAGTGATCACAGCTGCTTGGCTTCTGTACCCTCTAGTTCGTGACCATCGGCCCCATTGTCCCAGCATCGGAGTAACCAGGTGATGATGTGCTCCCCTGGTTGACGGGTAAAATCTTTTCGCATATTCCGTAGCTCGGTTGAGGTCCGAGGTCGAGAAGTCACCTCTTCCTCTTCTTCTTCATCATGTGATGATGACTCCTGATCAGGTGCTGGACCGGGTGGTGAATTCATTGTTTCTTCATCTTGCTTCACCCTTCTTGCCTCTTTTTTGCTTGTTCTCTTGCATACAGGGGCAACCTATATTGGTACGAATTGGTCCTCTGGTTTGGCCGCAGTGATTATCACTGTGGTTTGAGTAGCAAGCTGTACTTGTTGCTGGGGGTGGTGTAGCTGCTGTGCTTGGAGCTGGGGTAACCGCGCTGTCTGTTGCAGTTGAAGTTTGAGCAGCTGCTGTACTTGCCACTGGGGTAGCTGCGCAGTTCATTGCAGCCAAAGTTTGACTAGCAACTGTACTTGTCGCTGGGGGTGGTGAAGCTGCTGTGCCTGGAGCTGGAGTAACTGCACTGACTGTTGCTTTGCCCTGAGATCCGCCGACATTCTTTTCCTTTTGAAGGTGCTGGATAGTGTTGAACAAGGCCCTGTAAGCATAGGCCAAGCCTCAGCACGTTGCCGTGATTTGTCCATCTCTGGTATGGCCAGAATGACCACACACCTCATTTAAGTGTTTTACTAATTCTTCTGGATTTTGCAGTTGTTCGGTAGTGAAATTCCAAAGTACTGGAGGGGCCCACTGACCTAGGTACTTGCCCATACTATCCCACACACCCTGCCACTCATGACTGTCCAGCCTCAGGGAAAATCTCTTGGTCCTCCTACATCACCATTTGACCCCAGACAAGACCCAAACCTGACTCTGCTTAACTCTTGAAATCAGTAGTGGGCAAAACACACTCTGTATGCGTGCCAGCATGGTGATTCCCATCAAAATCAGCAAACAAGTCTCAACAGCATTAAAAGGCCATTCAAAAACTTCAAAACTCTCAAATGTAAATGGTCTCGGGGGAGGACTGGGAGGGTAAAAGGATGTCTCCTTCACAGGTTGAGCACCTGAGAAGGAGAAAAAAGATGTGTAATTGCTAAGCACTTCTATTATATACCTCCCAAAATATAAAGGTGGTGACCACACTGGGAACATAAGCCAGGTCAGTTTCATGATCAATGATTCTATTGTATTACAAGTCATTGCCATAGAGCACAGTGAGACAAAAACCTTAGCCCAAGGCCCACACTTGAAAAACACTAATACAGCAAATACCGAATGGAAGTAAGATACGATATACTGAAACTGTGAGATCAAGAGGAACAACCTTGAAAGCCAATAAATCAGCATTGTGACGAGTGCCTATGAATCCGGTCAGATCTGTCGTTATCTCAACCCCTCGTGCCCCACGTTGGGCGCCAAAAGAACTGTCGTGGTTTATACCCTAGCCAGACAGCTTGTTCACTCACTCCCAGTGAGTATTGCTGGGCTGAGAGCAATCGAGACAGACACTTTGATTGCCCTGAGTGATGTTGACCAGATGATGGGGACAACCACGGCAGCACCACTCCCTGGCAGTGGGTGCTGCAGCAGTCTCTGGCCTCAGCTGACTCCCAGACTGTTCTCTGGGTCTGTGTCTGTGCTGGCAATGGTTCAGCTGACTTGACATCAGAGATTAGTAAATCCCAGTGCTTGGGCCTGAGCACTGGCAGTGTTTAATTTGATATTGTAGATTTAGCTTGTGTGCATCTATGTGTCCTACGTGAAAAGATCTTGAAACAGGCAGGTATTTTTTTGCACCATAAAGTTTAAAGACCCTTAGACCTAAATAGTGTCTAATTATTTGTGTTTTTCCAGCTTCCAAAGAACAAGTATGTTATCCAGGTTAAAAAAAAAAAAATAAAAATCTTCAGGAAACTCTTGAGATGTGGCTGTCTAGAGATACAGAAACGTGTTTTAATTTTCCACTTGTGTGTCTTCTTTATTTTTTTCCTTTTCTTTTTTTCATGATTGCCCCTCTAATGTCCCAGAAACAAGCATACTCCTCTTGTTAGACAGTAGTCTGTAACTTATAGGCCATGATATCTCTCCAGAACCTCTGTTGTGGTTTCTGACTGGTTAATGCGCTGCACTAAAAACTGAGCTGGCCACTCAAGCTGAGGAGCCTCCAGGCTCTCCACTTTCCCACAGGAACAGCTTTTGGACAAGGCTCAGACCAGGCCCTGACCACGATATCCTGTCTCATTTCTGCTCCCATCACCCTGCCTGGCTATCTTTGATCCCCCTACTCCCACCGGGCCTGATCCTCATCCACCTGGCCCCAAGGAGGTGTTCAACACCCAGGTGCCACCATGGATGATTAGTCCAAAACCAGAATGTTTTAGTAGCTGCTCCAGAGCACACTCAGGTTGAAACTGACTCTGCCTCCTTTCAGGAAATGCATCCTCAGTGTTCTCTTCCCACTGGAGTTCTACCAGGTTTAGGAAATCTTTGTAAAAGGATGGTTCATTTCAAGAGAAATAATCTCCCTGGTGCTCTCCTGTGGCCAAAGGTCATCTAGTCTACATAGAGCATAAGAGTGGCCATGTCATGTCAAATCAAAATTTTATTTTGTCCAGCATCCCCTTCCCACCAGTGGCCAACAGCAAAAGATGCAGCAGTGCAAATATCTCATCTGTCACTGCAAAAGCTTTCAACCATCAATGGTTTAGTGGCTCTTTGAGACCTGACATATCTGAAATGGAGAGGCTGCATCTTTCAGGGTGGTTACAAAATTACTTAATGCATTTAGCTTAGAAGTAGTTCAGGGTTTTATCACTTCCATGTAGACCCAAAAGAATGGGAGATGGAGGGAGGAGGCAGTGAAATGGATCTGTGGAACATTTTTGTGCAAACACAGCCCCCAGTTTTATTCAGCTTGTTGGGTTAAAATCATGCATTTAAACATATTTTTTTTATTTTGGCTTAGCTTAGCCCTGTTCCACACTGATTTAGGTTCAAACATTGTAAGCTTAGCCTAAGTAAAAGGAATTTAAACAGTCTTTTCACAGTGGATTAACCAAACTAGTTGAAAATTATAATTTAACTTAAACTATTGTAGCATTGTAGATGTAGATAAAGCAAATGTGTAACTGAGAGAGCATGGCCTCAGGCACATGTTAAAATATCCAGTTAATCACAGTAGTAAGATGACTAGCACAGCTCTCAGCCATAACATGAATTAGTCTATCAGCTCTCATACTTAATCAAATCAAAATATCACACTATTTTTTCAGACACAGAATATAACATACACCCTCAATTCCCCATCAGCAATAGACCAAAGAAACAAATACCCTCTCTATAAAAACACTGAGACCAACCACATCCTACCAGTGCAGGTACATTTTCCACTTCCTTGAAATAATGTATTTATTTACTACAATACAAAAATGAAAACAGAATCCGCAGTAGGAAGACTGAAGCTTATTGCAGCAGTCCTGTACCTCACTACAGTGTTCCCCAGGAAAATTCTTTTGTTTACTGTTAACACATGTAACAATTCACATGAACACACCAACATAGATGAAGCAGCACAGGCTAATTCCCATTTCAGAGACCTGACACATCAATCAAAAGATGGCTTATGCTTTCATTATGAAACCTGAAATGCCTCACTGAAAAAACTAAGGATTATCATCACATTAACATTCAACCTTTCCTGGCCCTTTTGCCATGCCTTAAGGTCATTTACAGCAGTAATAACAATGTGAGACACTCAGCCAAGCAAACCTTCAGCTAAATCTATACTACAGAATCCACTGTTCTGTAGGACCACAAGCAATACAGGTACTCCTGCCTGGAAAAGGAGTAATCATTTTAAGAAATTGGTTTGATACTCAGGAATCAGCATTAAATTTGTACTACTGTGCTTCTAGTGAAGCACCTACAGAAACTTCATTTATGATAAAATCATTCTTCCTTTCTCCAACAGTTACTAAATTTAAGTATGTAGGAGTTAAGTGATTTAAATTTCTTAATCTCAAGGATTTTAATTCAAAGCAAATATTGCATAACTTTTCAAATTATTTAATTAAGCAAATATTTCAAATTATTTATTAAGTAAATATTTCAAATTATTTAATTAAGCAAATATTGCATAACTTTTCAAATTAATTTTTAAAATTAAAATGAATGTCATTAAGTTTAAAGACATTCATTTTCAATGAGTTCATGAATATTTTGTGGTTGGTTTCTGTGAATATTCAAATGAATGACTTGTCAGGCAATATCAAGAGTTTAAAGGAATTACATTTTTAAATGCAAGAATTCATTGGAAACAGGTTTGGAAGTTATGTTCACCCCATAAGGATAAGCATCACACATCCACTCTTTCATTTATATAAAATAAATTCAGCTCCAAATCCCAGACACTGAAAATTTAGCATCAAGAAAACAAGCTTCTAGAAATGGATCTGCTAACTGAAAAATAGAATTTTCAGTGTTAATTCTATCAAGTCCTCCTGACGAAATTGCAAGCTTATTTTTAAAATTTGTGAATAGAAAAGGATTTGGGTAGCTTTTTAAATTTTTTTCCCGAAGATATTCATAATTCTTCAAATAAGATTGCCTTTTTTTACTTTGCCTGTGCTTATATAGTGTAGCACGGCATTTTTAATAACTTTTACCATGACTATTGTGCACCTGTTAAGTAAGGAAGCACTTCTTAAAAAATAAATGACCCTATAGGAAATAATTTGTACCTCACAGAACAAGTCTGTGCTGCAATAGAAGTAAATGTAGGTCTCCTGCCCCCTAGTCCAAAACCAAGATACAAAACCATCTTGCCACTCAGAAGTGGTCACAAGCAAGGATCAGTCCCTTTCTCACAGTGTTTACACACTGCAAAACAAGTCAGATAAAAGAAAGGAGCATGGGAAAGACAAAGAAAAGAGAATGGCATATTCAGTGTATCACTGAGGAACTGGGGGTAAAAAAAAAAACCCAGAACTGAACCGATACTTTGAAAAAGTGTAGTGCTTCTCATTAAATGTATTTATGTGAGTACATATCTTAGCTCTTCTCTCCAAGTTCCTTTTATAGACAGTGGAGGGCTAGTCATTACAGGCTACATACTAGACAGCGTAATTCAGTACATCTTAATGTAGGTGCGTACGTCATGGGCTGTACTCACTAGATCTCCACTGACAATAAGAAAATCCAAAGGTGATTAGCTAAGGAGTGTATACTGACTTCCGGAGACTGCAAATTAAGTGAGATGAATCTTTCCCAGTATGGTGCTCAGTCTATCCTTTAATCCACCTTGTCTTTCAAATACAGAAGTCTGTATTTGACACACTACTAGAGCAACATGCACACAGTTGGGGATTTCTTTTATCAGCTGGGAAATATGGGCACTTCTGCTGCACAACATGTGGGCAATGAATCTGTTATCTCTAGGCAACAAGATGCATGTCCTGGATACACCAGGCTTAATACCAACAGGTAATAATAGATGCAGCAGGCAGTTTGCTAGGACTTCTGGACACTTTCATGGAACTGGCAAGACAAATATTTTCTGTACAGAAAAAGATAATATGACCAGGAGAATCCTGATAAGTGATAGTCCCAAATGCAGCTAGTGAGGCTGTGTTTCTGAGCAGGGTTTAAAAAGACAGCTGCTCCTCCATAATATACCTTCTGGCAAAGGTTTGTCTCAGTGCTTCTGCCTCTTCTGCCTCCATCTAGTCTCTTCCCCAAAACTGCAGGCAGAAAAATGAGACATATTCAAGTCTTGTGAATGGTTTGTTCAAGCTTGTCCAAGTTAGTCTTTAAAATAGGAAACATCAGTGTTGCCTTACAAAGGGAATCCCTGGCAATCTTGGTGGAAATAATGGGGGTACTTCACATTTATTTTTGCAAGTTATGCTCCTTGAAAAGCGAGAGCGACAGCAGCTGAGGGTGATTGTAAGCTAAGCAGCTGCTAACAGCTTTGCTGTACCCATGAAAAATCAACAGCTTATCACATCATACTCTTATTCTCCATTTGCATTTGCTTTTGCTGATATGATATGGTATGAACATTATTTTCATATCACATTAGAGCATTAATACAGCACTGGCCAAATATAACTGTTCACATCAATACAGCTATTTGTGTTATATAATGCTATAAACCATTCCCTACTACTTTGGCCTAGATCATGCCCTTTTCATGAGGCACAAAATGAGAAAGGAAGAAAAGCCACTATACATAACAAGGAAGAGGTAAAGCACATTCTGAGAAAAACATGGTGGTTTAGTAGATAAGTTGGTTACACAAAAGAAAGGTTGAATGGCCTAGAGCCCTACCACCTGAAAAAGACTAAACAGGAAACATGATGGAGGCCTAAAAGTCCAGAGTAGCTGTAGAAGGTCAGAATTTTTCTACTGTGTTCCTTCCAAAAGAAGAAATATGCATCCTGACAATTGAAATAAAATATTTCTTAAAGTGGTTCATAAATAAGGTTGCATCTCATTTGAACAGCATGTGATGGATGTTAAAGAAAACACATGACATTTTAAAGTATAACTGAATGGGCAAAAAGTCTTTCAGGAATGACCACTACACACACATATAGAATCCCCACATTTTTTCCTTCAGAAACTCCTGACTATAAAAGTGATGGAAAGTTGAAGAATATCCTGAGGAAATATCACTATCTGTTTATTCTGTTCCTTAAGCTTTTTCCAAGACAACCATTTTTGGTCTCTGCAGGAGAACTTTAGGCTTTAGACTGATTTAGAATGACCACTGTTTATGAATGTACAGTGCAGTAAGATACAACAGCTGTAAGTCCCAGATTTTGTCTCTCATACATCCATGTGATCTGGCAAAACTTCTAGCAGATCCATTCACTTGCACAAATAGAGTCTTTTTTCATACTGAAGTCTCTGGGAATTAAATTTCTGGTTGCTATTTATAAACCTGAAAATCAGTCACCACTGCTTTATTTGCAAGTTTTGCAATAAAATACTTCCTTACTTCTGCCATATTGATGAACTACAGTCTGCAAAGCTCTCAGACACACTCAGAGTTCAGACCTTGGACAGAAAAATACAGAACTTACCAAACAAGGCAATTGTATTCTGCTTCATCCCATCCCATGCTCCATGTGCTTAACCTACAAAGGGGTAAACCATGAGTGCTCTGCATGGCATTTGGATCACTTGGCATTTCTGTAACAAGGTGCCCCGGGTTCAGCTGGGCTTAAACCAGGACAGAAGGCGAGCAGAAGACTGTGTTCAGATGGCAATATCCTGGGATAGGAAACCTTATTTTCACTCTAGAAAGTACTCATATGATACGACTGTCAGAAGATAAAACCATTAATTTCAGCACGCTAGCCTGATGCTTCAATGAATTTACCATATCAGACGTTAATCATTTTGGTCCTGCTCAGAGTAAGTTTTGCAGGATATGCTTTAAACACTAAAGATATTCAATCACAGAGGTTGTAGGTGGTAGACTTTAAGTAGAGAAGCACCTGGTAAACAGCTCTTAGTTTTAAAGGATAGGTAGTATGACTTTCACCATAAGGCTAATTATTAACCCACCTCTTCGGCTGCAAAAGCTCATAGGCAACTCTTGATCCTTTAGTATGCTCTTAGGCTTCAGAAGATATTAATCTCTTGCCTCCCAGCAGCTTCCTTGAATTATCTGTACTTAATTAATCAGTTTTGTATTTCTATCTCAGGAAAAAACAGCTCCTCTTCAAAGGTCACAGTTACAGTGACTACTTCCATTTCCCCTAGGCTCTGACTAGATGAAGAATGTTTTACACCTTTTAGCAATATCAAACATCAGTGCTATCAGATCTTGCACTGATAACAACCAGTAAGAAAGTGAAAAATGTGCTAAAGACTTTGAAAATTGCTGGGGAAATGGCTGTGAGTTAAATACATTTGAAACTGAGACAGTATGTGGTATGCAATATTATAGAATAATTATTAGAATTAGAATTAGAATTAGTTTATTTTAAAGTAGCTGTGCAACACACAATACCCGCATCCTGTTCACAAAACCACTTGAGTAAATATACACATCATGTTAGCATATTGTGTACCTTACAAAAATGGCCATTCCTACTTACTACCATAGCTGCAGCAGACAATGTTTTGCCTGCAAGCACCAAAGAAATAAGAACCTATGATGCTAATTATGCCAAGGGATACTAAGCCATTAAGCTATTTCTGGTATACCCAGCCTATACTATTCAGTGCAATTATGTAAATCAGTGAAATGGTAATTAGTGACAAAGCGTGGTACATGTGAGCCTTACCACATGACTCATATCTGGAGATAAGATTTCATTAGTCCATAATTGACCATTAAAGCATGACATTTTTGCAACACTTTTACCTAAGATTACTCTTCATTATCAAGTCAGTTATTGAAGCTCTAAAGCTATAATGCCGTGTTAGAAAAGCTGCAGTAAGTTTCCACAGCAGTCAACCAGATCAAGCTCAAAATTAAAACAATATGTAGTGATGTTAGATGCCTCCATTCAAAAATACATTTTTACGCAGCTGTACAGAATCAGTGTGGACGGGGATGTTCACTTTAAACAAAAACTAAACCCCACAAACAATTGAAACCCAAACATTTTGAGAAAAGAAATAGATGAATGAAAGAATAAAGGGAGGGAGAAAAGGAGGAAGGGGGGTGAGCAGTTGGGTGGAAGGAAGGAAGGAAACAAGGAAGGAAGGAAACAAGGAAGAAAGGAAGACTGGTCTCATTCATTTCTATATCTGTATGGCAGATCAGAAGACCAAAGTCCTGAGCTAACTCAGGGTTCTCAAGCAATGAACACTATAACACCATGTCATTGACAGAGCTGATCAATTTCTTTTCACACATATGCAAAGGGGAAACAATCAAAAAGACACTGTATTGCTTGTACAGAACATTTTAGAACAGTGTATATGCTATAGAAACATTTTAAATAAAACCAAAAATAATTTGACAAATATTCATAGAAGTTTTGTTCATAACCATGTGCAAAGGTTGCCTGCCTGGCTATTTGTGACCATTTAATTGTGGATGCTAGTTGTTATCACCAGCATGTTTTAGAACTGTTTTCCTTATGGCTTTTAGACAGAAATTTTAGTTTGAAAATAAATCTGGATTTTACCACACATCTTCAGACTGAGTAGTGCCTTCTCCTCTGCAAATTAAAAGTGGTAAATCGGTGTTAACGTCTTAATGGCTTTGAATGGGCTTTGAGTTTGGCCCTCTACAAAAGTCTTTCTAACATCAATGTGATTTTTTATGTAGAAAGGTTTTACTAAGTGCAAAAAAAAAAATCAAATTTATCATTATCATATGTTATTTTTAGTTTATTTTAAGTACACTTTCAGCCTATAAAGACTAAGGTTACATGAGTATATGCTGTTCTTAACGGGACTTCCTTCCTCTGCCTCTGCATCTTGTCTGTGTCCTTTCTACATACTATGAGGTCTGGTTTAAATGAGCTGGTGCTGTCTTTCAGTGTGAGTTGTACTTCACACTGACTTCTAATTCTGCACACGTGTAAAAAATGCCACAATAGGTGGCACCCACAAATGCTAGAACTGAGACCTGTGGCTTGAGACTACCACCCATGCTAGGAATGGTGAGTGAGGCTAGAAACAGCCTCAAGAATGAAGGGGCACTCTCCTTGGGTGCAGAGTGAATGCCTGTGATATTTACGTCATTCTGACTCTGGCCAATGACTAATTGAGAGCAGTGTCAAAATCCTTCTAATACACAGGTTTTTTAGATGAAAATGAAAATAAGAAATGCCCTTAAGGGACAGTTTGATAAATTTTCCCAATGATTTTCACAGTATTGCATGTGCAGAACTGCAGAGGTTTCGTCCCAAAACATCTGTATCCCACTACAAAGAGACAGAGGTTTTATCCTTGGTTTCTAAGTCTGTTCTGTGCAGTTCATCCAGTACCACTTAAACACTTGACTTCCATGAGCCGAGTAAAACTTTGTTTCATATCTAACTTCAGAGACATAAGTTGGATACAAGTTTAGATTTGATTCAACCTACATGTCAGCAGCAGAATCTGGTCCAGTTTTCTGCTTTGCTCAGAGCATCTATGCTTAAACTACAGACAAGCTACATCACAGTATAACCAGTGACTTGTTTTGCTTGTGCTCTTGCCTAGAGTAGCATTTTTACCGAAAGACAAAGATATAGTAAAAAAAATTATTGACAACTGACTAGAATGCAGGGGGGAGACAAAGGTATCACAAAGAATCAAGATATATTAATTAAAAAAAGGTGCTAGAAATATTTTTAATAATTAGTGTATGCTTTTTCACCACTATGATTATTTTAGTTTTCAGAATAGACAAAGTAGTCTTTCAGTGATGTTCTTTCAAAGAATAGGCATACAAATCTGTAACTTGCTACAGGAGAAGAAATATGCATATATGTAGAAACAAACACAATAAACCCAGATTTCCCTGATGCTTTTCTACTGTGCTCCTTCACTACAGTAAAAAAAAGTGTAATATGTAAGATGATTCATTTGTGCTACTAAGAAAATTCTGAATGCCAGCCAATTGGAGGTAGCTTTTTAGTGATACCTGGCAAGAATTTGTTTTAGCCACTGTGTCATTAAAAATCTTCATTAATGCTCTCAAATGAAAACAGCATGTTGATTTCACATCAGGATGCACTTGTTAGCACAGAGGAACAATGCACAAGATCTACAGAAACTAACAAAAATGAGCGACTTTGATAAATGCATGTTAGCACTTCTCAAGAAAAAGAAACAGAAATACGAAACATTCAGTGGGAATAATCCTGTCAACAAGCTAGTGAACAGCAATTCTATGTGAAATTTCATTACAAAAAGCCATGAAAATGCTGCAGTTTGGCACAGCATGCACAGACATCTCATCACAGAACACAGCACTTCCACATGCCTCCAGTCCTACCATACATACAGTTCTGTATTATACTTCACCCCATCATACCTAACGAAAAGTTGAGTTCTGTTGGGTTTGCCACTAACAAAGGAAACTGTGGAGTGTTACTTTAATGCAGTACCTGGTTTTATCACCAATGTGTAGAGCCTTCTTTCCTTGAGCACCAATGAATCAAACTACAAACCACTTATCAAATGTCAAAGCCCATTTTGTGGCCAACACATGTTTGAGGGGCTACCTGAAATTTTCTGTAGGCCATTAGCTGCACTCACCAGCTGTGCCTGCACTAGAAAATTCAGCAAGACCAGGGTGCAGGGTTGCAGTGGTCCACATCACAGCCATAGCATTGTCTTCACAGTTTAGCTTGTGACAACCAGCATGCTCCCAACCAACACTGGGACACAGTTCAGGAGTTAGCACAGCCCAGGGAATATTCCCTGTAGGGAATGTAGGAGATGTAGGAGATGTAGGTCCTCTACTTGCATCTGAGGACTCAGGCATACTACCACACTGCAAATAAGAAATTATGATAGTAACTTAAGAATGATAGTAACAAATATCACCAAACCAGCCTTTGAAGAACAAGGTTTGATACCTTTCTGTTTCTAACAGTAGTTGGATGCCACTGAGAGATTTTATAAATTAATGTCAAGCTAATGTTTCCAAATGGAAACAAATGTCACAGTGGAACCACAGGTTTAATGAACAGCAGTTGTGTGATTATCTTACTGAAACAGACTTACAAACTTGTTCTTCCATGTTCTCTAGCATGGTTCATATATTATTTGGTTCCCTTGCATTCCAGACTCATATTGTTTGCTGAGGTACTCAGCATAGGAAGCAGAATATAAAGCAGTTTTTATTTCAGTCCATCTGATTTACTATTAGCAGCCACAGCTAAGGGTTAAGATTCTGGACCATAGCCTGTTATTATTAATTCAAGTCTTACAGTCACCATTAAAATAGGCAAAAGATTTGCCATACTTATACCAGAAAGGTATGAGGTAAATGGTTGTACAGGGCTATTAGCCAACAAATGCTAAACATTCAAAAATGGATCTCTTTTAAAAACATATTTAGAAAAGAATATTGAACTCCCTCAGGTCATAAATCCTCTGGTCCCCCCTGTGTGGTCCTCCAGCAGAAATTAATCACTTCATATAAAAGCACCTATGAATGAAGGAAATTTTAAGCATAAAATATAGGTTTGATTACCAGTTCTTGACATCTTAGTCACAGCAGCAATGTAGTTAGATCGACAGCACTGGTAATATTTTCTGGGACTAATTAAAGCCATGAATTATTTAACTGTCTAATAAACAGGTCATGTTAGCTTTCTCTTATTATTGCAACTTGTATCTATTATAAAACCTTTCCTCTCAGAAGTGTAATAACTGAGCAAAGCTCTTTCCTGTGGTAGTTAGTGTATGTCAGTATAATTTTTGATGAGAAATCAGGAAATAAAGTACTTTACAGAATCCTGAAACACATGGGTTGCTGTTATATTGCTGACTTCTAGAGCTTTCTTCTGGAAAAAAAAACCACCAAATACCTTCATTATAATTTGCAAAACACAGCTCATCCTTTCAGGTTGTCCTTTCTCCAGTGGCATTAGTTATTTTCTGGAAGTGTATACTTTTATAATTAAGTTAGCACTAATTTATGTATTTCTATGAGCTACAAAGGAGCCTTATAGGAATTGTAAATCCTGCTCCCTTATGTTACTAGACTACTTTGTGAATCATGCACCTTAGATAGAATATGTAAGCTAGACATTCCAGTCTGTTATGCACGAGTGTAGAAGTTGAATCTTTTTCTGACATAAAGAAGGATTATTTTTAAGCATTCCATTAAAAAAAAAAAAAACACAACAAAACAAAACAAAAAGGATTTGGACTAGAAACACACATCTCTTACTTTACTGAAACAAAAGTACTTAGAATCCTAGAATCATAACATCATAGAATAGTTAGGGCTGGAAAGGACCTTAAGATCATCAAGTTCCAACCCCCCTGCCATGGGCAGGGACACCTCACACTAAACCATACCACCCAAAGCTTCGTCCAACCTGGTACTTTCCTTGTGATCAAGAGGTTCTGCTCTGCTAAGAGACGAAGGCATCTGCTAATTCTGCAATATGCTGCTTAGTTCTTATATGCCACTTTTTAAAGGTATGCTTCCACTTCAGGAAAAAACGATCCAACAGAAAAATGGCACATCCTCTAGGACCACCTTCCCAATCTGACCTGCAATGGGAATTTCTCTTAACAGAAAACTATCCTATAGCAGGAGGAAAAGGACAAATGTGTTTGGCTTGAGGAGAGGGACCTTCTCTTCTCCCAGGGATTAATTTATTCCTCCTCAGACTACCATACTGTGATCTGAGTTCATGACTTTGGAAAAAAAGAAGCTTGTACAAAATTGTGAGATATGACAACCTTTTTACAGATCTGCTGCAACCTATGAAGAAGTAAAACTCTAGCTGTAGACAGGGGGATTTAAACAGTATTAATGGTTTCAAACAACAGTATTTGGAAAATAGTTTCCTTCTCCACCCATCCCAAGTAGTAAAATACATAATCTTACAGTCATTTTCAAATGTTCATAATTATTCATATTATTTTACTAATTAAGAGCCAGCCTATAGGCACATTGTGGTGGGGGTTTGTGCTTTTATGTCACTTTTCCTACCTGGTATATTCAAAAGCTGCATGCCACGGGTCCTTGTTCTCTTGTTCTAAACCACTACCACCAGAAAGATTTCCTCTAAGCAACCACTCCTAGCTAACTTGTGGAGGGCTACAAATGGCAGAGGGGAGGGGACCAGAGCTGCCCACTTCTACCACAAATTCTCCAGTTTCTGGAGTCTGCTAGGGATACTGCCTCTGGCTCACCTCATGCTTCTTCCCCCTCAAAAACACTGCTTAAAACAGATGAATCCTCATGAGGGGCATTATAAAATTAGGGTTCACTTCTGAAAGCACAAAGGACTTGGCTCAGTTCTGCTTCCACTGAAATGAAAGCTAAAACTCTCATTGACATCAAGGAGAAACAACAACCTCTTCAGCAACGGCAAACACTGCATGCTTCAAAAACCCAGACTACTGTAATTACACAGAAAAAAAACCCTGTAAAACTAAAGATTTGAGGCATTTCTTTCAACACATTCATATTCTTCCATTCACATATATGTCTTGCAAATGCGAATACAGTCACTTATGCTAGTAGCTAAAATAGTGCCTATTAGGTCAGCTCAGCAGCTGAAGAGTGGGGCAATAACAGGTAAGATCAAAGGACTTAAATAGCCTCTGTGGTCAGAATGACAAAATGCTTACAGCCTCGAATAGGATGTACTCATTAGACTGGGGAAATGAACGATTTTGCTGAATGGGCACAATGGTAACTGATTTGGAGTGAAACAATGGGCCTTCACCTCATTGTAAGATCAGGAAGATTTGCTAGGTACACAGGAACACTGCAGCTTCGTTTTGAAGTTAATATGGGATGAATAAAACAATGGGAGAAATGATCCAAGCAGGGCAACATTAGAGCAAGAACACAGATGGGGTCAGGGTATTTTGACCTTTAGGGTTAACCAGATCAAAGGGTTTGCTGATTAGCAAAGTTGCTTTTTTTCTTTTTTTAATTACCGTAAAATTGGCATCTCCATGGTTATTCTTTTAGTTACCTTTGCAGGTAGATATTGTCTGTACGAAGCAGAAAATATAATTCATGACAAGCTTTGTAATTTGAAAAGAGAAGGTGCATCCACTACAGAAAAGCAAATGTGTGGAATGTGTTTTCTTAAGGATGATACTAATTCCTCCTATAACATAAATGCCTGATCAAGGGCACACTGCAGTCAATGGAAAAGCTACTTAATAGTTTCAGAGAAGTTAGCATCACTCTTTGAAAGAAGTTACCTAGTTTATTTTACCAAGTAACTAGGCCTCTTTTGCTGTTTTTACTCCATAACATTTTAAATGTATGAGAAAGTAAATTCGTTGTTTTGATTGCAAATATGGTGCCATGCAGAGAGAAGGGCTAAAAAGGCACATTTTTACAAATGCACATAGTGTCCTACCATGTCAACAGATCATACTTCTATAGTTTTTTTTAATTCTGAAGTATGAGAGGTGGACACACATTGTATTTGCAAGATGATGAAAAGCTGGAATTAAAACCTTCACCTACGAGAATCAGGCACCTCAATCCATACTTAGGAAAAAAGTGTGGCCCTTAATGACGTGCCAGTAGCCACCAAATTTTTCATGTTCCTGCCTCTTCAGAGTTTTTTCAATTATTTTACAAGAAGAAATTGCTTCAGTGTAAACTTCAGTTCTCCTTCTCACTCTCACAGGTAAGGAAAATTAGTGCAGCCAAGGCATTCAACAAAAAATAAATAAATCCATCACTTCTGAGTATTACATTGCCTTCTTGACTATTTGGAAGCTGTTTCAAGTTAGAACCAGTTGTTCAGAAAAAGAGGGAGCAGATTTAGACGCAAAAACCCAGATACCATTTAGGAACACCTGGGAACCCTGCAGTTCTTCCTCCACTGTATTCTTGTTTTCTGCAACTTAATCCTGAAACCTTATATCATTTTCTAATGTTTCAGTGAATGATCTAGAACCTCATTCTCTCTACATCTCCAAGTGACCTGTTGTCCTTCAGAAAATCCTACCAGTTAAAGGTTCAAGGTTCTGACTCCTTGGCTTTCTAATTCAAACCCAGCCCTTTGACATGGAAATCTCAAAAATCTAAACAAATTTCATATGATTTTGTTACCACTTAGTTGATAAACTATTTTTTTATGGTTTTAATACAGTTCAAAAAAAAAAAAAAAAAAACCTGCCAAATTCAGATAAGGACTGTATCTTTATATCTCCCAGATGTCATTCAGCATAATTTTTGTGCACATTTTGTAGACAACTTCATCTGTGCTTGCCTACTGCAACTGAGAAAAGCATTTTCCAAGTCATATTTGTAACTGAAAAGAGCACTGAGAAAAGGGGCATGATTTATCAAAGGGTAATAATGCATTCAGATTACTCTTGAAAAGGTAGTAACAAACAAACCTATGCCTTTTATCCAGAAGTGATTGCTATATAGAGGCAGTCTAAATATCTAGTTCAAAAGACAGATCCTGTCTACTGACCCGTTGCTTTAATTTCTATACATGCTCACATACAAACAATGACTATTAATGGTCATGTGCCTGTGGGATTTTTTATTAAAGACTCCTTATTAGAAATACCATCCAAATAGATATTTTACTAGTTGGATAGTCTCGCTTATTATAAGTATGCATTCCAAATTGGCATTTCTCAAGTCATTTCTCTGTGAGAATTACAGGTTTACAGATCAAAATGGAAATTTGGAGGAAAGTTATAGAATAAAGAATAAGTGAAAATGTAGTAAGTCTGGACTCAGATATTAAATGCTTTTTAGATATCTTATACTTTGTTCAAGAAAATTATTTATTTGTAATACAGTTTCATTAGGATGCAAGAAAAGTGAGGAAAAACAAAGCTTTCTCCTGCATGTTAAACATTTCCTAACTGCATTTTAAGCAGCAGATATGTGTACTTTAAATATCTATGAATTCTAGAACAATTTGTGAAAACAGAAGTCATCTCCAAGAAAATTTGCTTTTACAGTCTGCTTCCACTGGGAGGATAGACCAAATTCAACATCAACGGACGACATCAAAAGATGCTCTGAACTACAAAGTGTATATGCACATACTAGAATTACCATAGACTTTCTACATTAACAGAAAAAAAAAAAAAAAAAAAAAGGGAAGCAGGTGTTTTTCCAGAGAAGCTAGGAGAGCAAGCACTGAGCTGTATAGCAGTGTCTCATGAATGTTAATGCATCTATCCTGAAGTAAGGAAGTTACATTATTTCTGCTTTAGAGAAAGAGAAGTAAGCATGGAAGTAGAAATACTAATGCTTAACCTTCAGAGGTCACCTTACTGCTTTGAGTGAGGTCAAAGTTTCACTTTGAATAGAAACTTTCATTTAATTCCATTTCAATTTCACTAATTTAATTTCTAAGCTCTAAGCCTCAACATTTAACTTCTGATTCTAGATTTTACCAGTGACATAAGACTTTCTGGGGAGCTGAGACTTTTTTTTTTTTTTTTAAATTTAATTGCTTGTGATAAATATTTACTCTAAAATAATTTCCACATGAGCTCTGTGATACTTGCTAGAGACACTGCAGTTGACCAAAGCAACTCAGATGTAATGCCGTGGGAGTGTGCTCCTGGACACCCCTCCCAACCACTGCTCTCCTCCTGCTCAGGAGGACAGTGGTTAGGACATTCTTGGAGATCCTGTGATTGCTTTGAAAGATTTTGGAAAGCAGCCTTCATGGAAAATATCTGGAACTCCCTCAGACTGGCATAATTTCAGACCTCAGAGACCAAGAAGGCATTCAAAGCAAAACCCAGCTCCTGAAGGGATAATTTATATGGAAATTTTGCAGTGTTTGGTATTTAGGAAGCTGGATTCTATCCATTGCTAGCTTATTATTTTTTTCCTAATTTACCCAGAAGATTTATGAAAGGCATTATAAATCCTACATTTGAGAAAAGAGATACTATTGTGTTCTCCAGCAGTTAGTTAAGTATATGGTTCCCAAAACTATCTCTGCAGTTGTACCCATCTGTGTTCTAGACAGGATTTATGAGATAATCCTATACTAAAGGAATAACATGTTCGAAGACATGATCAAGTTAAATGTGTAGCTCAGCCTCCAGGTGGCATTCAATGGGTTAGATCCTAAATCAACTGCTAGAACATACCTGGTGAGCAGCTGCAGACGGCTGCTGAGTTACTGGAGACCTCCCACTTCGTTACTCTCTCTCTGTTGCATCTACCTCTACACCCTAATTGTACATGAAGTGTCATGAAAGGGGAATTCCAGTGCTAAGAGGGGAGAGGTGGAGGTTTGCTTTGGGAAAGGACTATATGACTTGCTGTGCAGGCACAATAGCTTAAAAAAGCACAGTATCTTGAGTACTGGTCACATGAAAATCCCTTACACCAGGCAAATAAGAAAACTAAAGTATTGGGTTTAGTGCATGTAAATATTTCAGATTATTTTGCTTTTAAAGTTGCATTATTTTGATAATTTATTGATTCCAGAGTATGAACATACTTACATAGTAACCAAGTGTCATCTCAGGGAATCCTTGTCATGACATACAAAATCTGGGTGTTTGAGACAGAAAAATCTCTTGCTTCTCCCTGCAGTC
This sequence comes from Pezoporus wallicus, assembly GCF_028554395.1. NCBI lineage: Eukaryota > Metazoa > Chordata > Aves > Psittaciformes > Psittacidae > Pezoporus > Pezoporus wallicus. The sequence continues at coordinate 2,731,483 of NW_026642654.1, forward strand.
CCACATATGGTTACAGTTTCTACTACTACTAGCTTTTGGAAACCTAAAGGAAGTAATACTTGAGATAAAAAATAGTATTAAAGGCAGCAATGCAAATCTCAGTCCCTGGCTACTGAAAGCACAGTGAAGGAAATGATCACTCCAAGCTTTGTGTTTTGCCTCAGGAGAAGCCGGTGCAGTGTAAAGGCTAAAGAAACAGCTATGTAGTCCCAAGGTGAGCCCAAGAGCAGGCAAGGAGGAAGCACCCACCCCTGAAGCAATCAAAACTCTGGAAAAGCCTCTCCGGTGCTGCCCTCTTCATCCTGCCCCAGACCTCAGCCCCACATTCTGCCGGAGACAAACAGCCCTGAAAATCAGGCCCCTTTAAAGAGCTCACGCTAAGCAGTCAAAATCAATTAGCACTCTCGAAGTAGGATGAATGATAATGGATACGGAATTGCCTTGCTACTCAGGGGACTAGGATTCAATTCTTACCTTTCTTAGACTTCCTCTGTGACCTTGGGCAAACCTATCTGTTGCTCTTTTCCTCTAAATCATGTTTTATATATTTTTACCCCATAGAGCTTTTTCAAGGTTTTGAATCCTTTGGTTGCAAAGTACTCAAATTCTATACTTCATGAATCTATACAGAGATTTGAAAATGTAAGGTTGTGTGATTTTCTTCTCTAGACACACTGAGCTAATTGCAGAATCTTTGGAGCTGTATTACTATTTCTAAAATAATCTATTTAAAAAAGAAACAGTTAAAGATGCAGTGAAATAAGGTGGGCACAATAATTACATTTTCTTCAATAATCTCTGATAAGGGACAGGAAGAAAATAAATAGATATTTCCTTTTTCTTTTTCTTTGAGACAGGTGAGCAGCCCAGAAAACTAATCCTTTTTAATTTCAGAATCAGGAGCTGATTCATAGGTGTTGATGAAATTTCCAGGGTGCAAGCAGCAAGGATAAAAACTAGGATAGTGAACTGTTTCAAAGGTAAAAATGATAGTTGTACTTGAAAATCCATACAAGATAAGCAGCTTTGAAAATTACCCTCTATACACATGTGATGTTTGTAAAGGTACCTACGATAGTGGTAGCTGTATATTGACAGCTGGATTTAGTCATCAGTAAATCCTGGATGTTTTCTGGAGAATAAAAAAAAAATAAATAAATAAAACAGCATGTTTCATTAATTCATGACAAACTCTTACAGCAATGTTTTCAAATTTAAAGTATCTAAATGTATCAGAAGGTCCCTACACATGTATGTATGCAGACATATGTACACTTTCAGGCCTACACAAACGGAAAGGAAATGCACTAAATTCAGGGTATGTATCTTCACGCTTAGTTGAAGGGAAATTTCTTGCTGCTTAACCTTTGGGTTTCTTTTATTTTAAGACAGTTACAGTTTTCTTTATACTTTAAAAATTAGGGTGCTTTTTCTTCCCCCTATCCTTGTTTCATGCAGATGATGCACCCTTTGAAATGTGCTTGCTCTTGTTGCCCACTAGAAGGAGAGGGGTGAATGCCACATATCTAATTGTGTGTCTCCACAGAAACTTTCCTCTAATTCCTGGTTGCTAACCCACATTCTTTAAGTCCTCTGGCCTCTTTCCCAACACTCCTCCTCTGTCTCACAAAGAAAAGAATTTGCTTTTTTTCCCCCCTATCCAAGGTCTTTTCTCATTTCAAAGCAAGCTACTTGAATGACTATTCAGTGTGTGCAGAATGAGGTCTCTCCACAACACTATGCTATAGTAAAAGCCGTGTGTGCTTATAAAGGCTGCTTGAAGGCAGCCCTACCCCACAGTGGCCCAGGCGGCATACACAGCACCCTGACCTAGCCATCTGTATGCAAATCTCCACAGACTAAGTAAACTTTCATAAAAATGTTCTGGCCTCTCTTTCTGTGTGTTTAGCAATTATTAGTGCACATTGGTCCTTTGTGTTATATTATTATGCTTTGTGTGCAGAGGAGACTCCCTGGCACCTGCGCTTGTAGGTGGCAGATGGCAGTTCTTGGCAGCAATACGGAAGTTTTCCTGAATGCAGCTAAGCCACAAACTGGCATCTTTTATTTCTTTAGCGTGTACTGAGGAGAAAGGATTAGTGGTAGATTACCAGGAGCCTATCAAGGTATTTAACAAAAAAAAAAAAAAAAAAAAAAAAAAAGAAAAGGAGAGAAAAAAGGGGGGGAAATCTAGTGAATGTTTTGAAAAAGAAACAGGGAGAAAACAAAGAGACTGTATAGCAATAACTTGCATTAAAAATCACCAACAGATAGCTATGTATTGATTCAGTCTCTTACACAGAGACATTTACAATTTTACCTTTCTAACAAGGGTAAAAAATGGATGCCTTGCTGCTAAATTCATGTTTATGGAATATTCACTATGTTTTGCTCGTGTATTTATGTGAAGTTTAAGATGACTGCTACATTATTGATAAAGTGTCTGTGATCATAAAGGATCACAAGGTGTCCAACAATCAGATAACACACAGAGAATCAAAATGTAGCTGGCTCTGGGATATGGAAAAGCCATTAAATCAGCCACTGCTGCTCAGGATGCTGCACGGCATGGGTGGAAAAGAGAAATGTTGGCCAATAACATTTACTTGTGAATGTTTAACGGCAGCAGTGGTTTCTGCCTGAAATTAGGCACTAAGGAACCAAGAAATCAATGAAGTGCATCTAAACCTTCTAGATGCTAAAAAAGGGCATACATTATTGATGAGTATGAGCTAGGAATGGTGGTCCCAGTAAAACAGAAGACAGAATGATTCCTACAGAAAGAAATAGCTGGAAGGATGAGGATCTGGGAAGTTGTTCTTGGTCCTCCTCCTAACTCTGTCAGATCCTGAGGTAGAAGGCCAGCTGTAATTTCTAAGAATGGGTGTTTCTATGGCTTATATCATCTTCTGCAGTAACCATGTTTCCAGGACTACAAACAGCATCTTAAAAGAGCTTTTTTTCTGTATGTTTCATTTTTATAGTATGTTTCATTTTTTATAGTATGTTTTCATGGTACATGATTTCTGCCTTTTAAATTATTTTTAATAAATGCTATTATTCTCTTTGAGTATGTTCAGTGTTCAGACTTCTCAGAAGATCACACAGAAGCAAAATACTCCAGGGAGAAATAGTCTGCTATGGACAGAGCGGTTCTCACCCCATCAGGTGGGCAAAAGAGAGTGTTTAAACCACAGACCTCAGGGAAAATACTGTCTCATTCCAAGTTAAGCCAGGGAGACTGTACCATGGCAGTGCAACCTTAGGTGGCCTTTTTAGAGCAAAGATATAGGAAAAATACATGGAAAGGAAGCAAGGCACATAAAATAGGGAAAAGGATGGGGAGAAAAAAGAAGGTGCACAGAAGGGGAAAGGGAAAATAAAAGATCAAGATATTAAATGACAAAAATAATAAAACAAAACAAAGAAAACACATATACATTTAGAAAAAAAACCCACACCTTACAAAACAAAGCAAACAAACAAACAAAAATCACCAAACCCCAAGATGTAAAAAAACATGCAGAGACAAAAAAGGAATTAAGGGAAAACAGACAGAGTGAAACACAGACTGATGATGTTGTACCCAGGCATAGAAAAGAATAATGGGACTCGCCCCCCAAAAGAGTGGGAACAATTGTTATTAGAATAGTATAACCATAGACACTGTCTACCTTCATAGAAACCTCTGGAGATAGTAACTTTTAACTGGTCTGACCTTTGGAAGGGACAAGGAAGTCCAATACCTATCAGTATTATCCAGTGCAGGGCACCCTCCTGTATGTTGCTGTATGTTTCATATTACCTTTCTGTAGACATATAGTGCAGCAAATGCAGGGATGGACCCACCACAAAGGCACAGTACCCATCTTTTCTTTCTGCTACTTCCATCCCTCCACAAACCACAGGGCTCTAACAGTACAGTTTAAACCTGTTAATTTATCTTTCAAAATATCTGTCTGGCTATGGGAAGTGAGATGGTCTTGAAAACACTGAGGCAATATTCCAGCTATGTTAATTATAGGAAAGGCGAAGAAGTGAGGAAAAAAATGAACATATTTGCAATTAGACTAAAAGGAGAGAGATTCATAGATTCATCTTCCCTGCTACAGTGAGATATATTGTACAATAACTTGAGCAATTACTTTGATTTCCCATGTACAGGCAATAAAATGTTTTCCAGCAGCTAAATTAAAGCATGTATTTTAGAATGCAGAATTTATTTTAAGGACATCAGGCAGTAGTGTAAAGCTTATAAAAGGAAGCTATCCATCTTGCAGAAAGAAAGTGTTGATTTTATTGCAGTCCAGTTCATTCTTAAAGATACAGAATCCCCTCCAGGGCAGATGGGACAGTAACTGCTGACACTGGGTTTTTTAACTCAGAGAAGTACTTATCATTATTTTTGGAATAAAAGTTATTTTGCTTGTATTTTAGAACTAGTAAACAGAAGACTCGGTAAGTATACATATATATGTGTGTGTATATATATACATACACACACATATATGCTTATAAAAAGGCCTTTTTGTGTAATATTTAAAAGGAATTTAGTTGAAGAACTTCACAAATGACAGCCCTAAGGCACCAGTATAAATTGAAGAGCTTGTGACCTCAGCTAGATGGAGCTACTAAGAATGTAACATACTGTAAAGCAGATGTCCAGACTCAGAAGTGCCTCAGGTGCATCATTCTTCCTCAGACATATGGCAGAGACTTTGAGCTTACACCATCTGAAAAATTTCTGAGTTTTGTATTAATTCTCCCTTCCAATAGCAATTGTCCTATACAGCTGTCAAAAAACACAGCAGGATTGAAAATAGAAGAATTTTCTGTTTCCATTTAATTACTTTTCAGTGGTAAGAGGGTAAAGTGATTTTACAGAACACAGAACTGTGTTCACTAAAGACCAGTGCTCACCATTGTTATATGAGTGTGATGCTCTAAAAGTTAATAAAAAAAGCAGGCAGACGGTCTCGTTTGGAAGATTCAATAGGCATCTGCTTGTCTCCCATGGATAACAGGGCACCTAACCCCTTCTGTGGTCTACCAAGCATTTAAACTGTAAGGTGACAATTCAAAGCAAGCTCAAAGACATTCAATGGGTACTCAAATGTCACTTCAATGTCAAGGTTTGGTTTTTTTTTATCCAAAGATAAAGGAACTTAATTCTGCTAGTTCTCCTGGGAAACTGCTCAATATGTTGGTTGACATCACTTTGGTATAATTTCAAAGGATATCTGTAGTTCTGTTGCATGACTGCTTCCTCTTCTGCTTTGATCTATCTGATGAACCTATAGTTTCTGTAACTTTTAGTTACAGAAGTGGTATCATTTTGCAAAACCACGTGGCACTTATTAAAATTACCATTTGAAACAACACGCCATGTTTGATATCCCACATAGGCCAATCCAAAGGCTCTGTTTTCCCCTTGCTCACCTCCCTCACCTCCTTTGTCCACCAGATTGTGGAGGCATCTGAGCTGAACACTCACTCCTACACAAAGGCAACAGCTGGTGATGTCATTTGCGGAGGTCAGCTTTGCAGTTTTGACCCCTAATCTGAAATGTATGAGGCTGTACTGAAAAGCACATTCTTTTTCCTGAATTAATCCCTGGAAACTACAGGTAGGGCAGAGAGGAGACTCAGAGCAGCCCTGCAGAGAAGGACTTGGGGGTGTTGGTCGACAAGAAACTGAACATGAGCCAGCTTCAGTGTGCGCTTGCAACCCAGAAAGCCAACCGTATCCTGGGCTGCATCAAAAGGAGTGGGACCAGCAGCTCGAAGGAGGTGATCCTGCCCTCTACTCTCGTGAGACCTCACTTGGAGTATTGTGTGCAGTTCTGGTGTCCTCAACATAAACAGGACATGGAATTGTTGGATTAAATCCAGAGGAGGGCCACGAGGATGATCAGGGGACTGGAGCACCTCCCATATGAAGACAGGCTGAGAAAGTTGGGGCTGTTGAGCCTGGAGAAGAGAAGGCTGCATGGAGACCTCATAGCAGCCTTCCAGTATCTGAAGGGGGCCTACAAGGATACTGAAGAGGGACTCTTCATCAGGGACTGTAGGACAAGGGATAATGGGTTCAACTTAAACAGAGAAAGTTCAAGTTAGATATAAGGAAGAAGCTCTTTACTGTGAATGTGGTGAGGCACTGGAATGGGTTGCCCAAGGAAGCTGTGAATGCTCCGTCTCTGGCAGTGTTCAAGGCCAGGGGGGCCAGAACCTTGAGTGACGTGGTCTACTGTGAGGTGCCCCTGCCCATGGCAGGGGTTTGGAACTTGATAATCTTAAAGTCCTTTCCAACCCTAACTATTCTATGATTCTGTGATTCCAAGCTGCTGGTACTACAGAAACCTTCAGAATGCTGGACTGAATTTTAAATCAGTACAAACCCCTAATTTCATGTAAAAAATATCATTGCACCCAGATTATTAGATCATTTGAAATATACCACTACAAATGAAAGTACCTTTTTTAAACTGGAAATACATAAATTTACATAGACTGTCCTATATAAACTCCTCAACTTTTGCAATGATTGTATTTTTATTGTCCTCCTCTGCACCAGGAGAAATAAGAACCCAAAATCCTTGGACCCAAGTATTATAATATTTATACTCTGGAGCCAAGGAAACTTTTTCTTACATCATGCACACTGAGGTCACACAGTAGCAGAATACTCAAGGGAGAGGGCCAGGTGGTGTGGTCTGGTCAAGTCTATGCTATTAAACTTTCTTAGTTTCCAAAACAAGATGGCCACATCCAAACTACCTATTGGGAGTGGTCCTTGGCCTATTCAAACTCCTGAACTTTGCCTGGGAATTTTCTGGGACACTGTTAATTGGCCTTGATCAAAGTTGTGCTAGGGAATGTTTTTCAGCAGAATAAATTATTGAGTTTCAGTAATGGCTTTGGCTCCTGTTAGTCACTAGGATAGATATAACCAACAAGAATAGAATAAAGATTGATCTTACCATGCACTTTTGTCTTTTCATAAGGACACCATGTCATGTATTAGATATAAGTGCTCAATAGAATGATGTGAATATGACCTTTTTAGATAACAGTATAGGCTCATATATATATATATACACATACATAACAATATGTAGATACAGCTATATTAATTTATGTATATGTATTTGTAACAAAAAATCTGGAATTTAATTTCACACTTGGAAGCCAATCTCAATCCGTTAGAAAAGATACAATATTGGGGCAGAGTATCTTCAGATCATATTGGCCATTGCTGAAGATAAGATCCTGGACTTCATGGACTTTAGATCTTATTAGATCTTATCCCATGCAACAATACTGGTGTTCAGAAAGTCTGTCCATATTCTAGAAAATTTATTTTTTAAAAAAATACATAGAAACATAGAATACCAAGTTGGAAGTGACCTCAAGGATCATGTGGTTCAAACTGGCGCAGACCACTTGTCTAGACCATAATGTGATGGTTTCTCTAAGAGGAGGCTGTGGGAAACTGTACTGAAAGCCTTGGAGAAATCCAGGTAGACAATGCCCACTTCTCACCCCGCATCAACTGAGAAGTTTATTGTGGAAGGCAATCAGGTTTGTCAAGCATGATTTGACCCTGGTGAATCTGTGCTACCTTTTCCCAATCACATGCTTCATTTGACTAGTGATAGTCCTCAGGATTCACTCCATAACTTCCTCAGGGACTGAAGTAAGACTGATGTGCCTATAATTTCCTGGATCCTCTTTGAGTCCTTCTTGTAGATGGGGGTGACATTTGCCTTCTTCCATTCTTCTGCTTCAGTCTCTATGACTTCTCAATGGTTATGGAGAGCAGCCTCACAATGACATCAGCCAGCTCTCTTAATGCCCTTGGGTGGATATTGTCAGGGCCCGTCGATTTGTAGGGTTCAAGCTCCTGTAATAGTTCATATACCAACTCCTCCTTCACTGACGGTGGATCTGTCTGCATCAACCTGGATTTTTATTCCTATGGCCTGGGGCTTACCTCCTAAAGACAGGTGAAGAAAGTGTTTAGAACCTCTGTGAGATGTGCATTGTGTACAGTGGTATTCAATAGACTTAGGTTACACCAGACTTTCCCAGCAAATTATCTGAAGTGCTCCAGATGTGATATCTAAGGTAGCTCTTCTTTTAAATCAAGCAAGGCATCCTCATGAATTAGATTAACAGTAGCCTCACCCAAATACCATTAAAATCAGTGGAATTTTTCTATGACTTTGTGAGGCTTGGTTCAGGCTCTATCTAATCTCATCCAGTTATTGTCTCATGAGAAAACGTGCATGCTTCAAAAGGCTTCCACACTTTGCAAAAAGAATGGGAGTGGGATGAAAAAATGCAGGAAAAAATAATGGGAACACTTATCTGCCTAAGCAACCTTCGAAACTGATCATTATAGGATAAAAGCCAGTATCTCACAAAAAAAATGAAACCTATCCAAATCTTGATTGAATAACTTTTTAGCCAGGCTACCAAGATGATTCATTCTATTATAAAATAGTCAGCACTGTCAAATCTTGCTGAAATCAAGAATTCAAAAAGCACTCAGTACCATACAGAACTGAAGGAAAACACCTTTTGAGGGAAGACACCATCTCAAAAATACTCTTAGGGAATCATAAATAGTTTAGATTGGAAAGGACCTTCAAGGTCATCGACTCCAACCATTAACCCAGCACTGCCAAGTCCACCACTAAACCATGTCACTAAGCACACCTACATGTCTTTTAAATACCTCCAGAGATGGTCACTCCACCACTTCCCTGGGCAGCCTGTTCCAGTGCATTGACAATGCTTTTGGTGAAGAAATTTTTCCCTAATATCCAATCTAAACCATCCATGGCACAGCTTAAGGCCATTTCCTCTTGTCCTATCACTTGTTACTTGGGAGAAAAGACCAATACCCACCTCTCTGTAACCTCCTTTCAGATAGTTTAGGGAGCAATAAGATCTCCCATTAACCTTCTTTTCTCCAGACTAAACAACACCAGTTCCCTCAGCCATTCCTCATAAGAATTGTGCTCTAGACCTTTCACCAGTTTCATTGCCCTTCTTTGGACAAACTCCAGCACCTCAATGCCTTGTAGTGAGGGGTCCAAAACTGAACACAGTATTTGAGGTGTGGCCTCACCAGTGCCAAGTACAGCGGCACAACCACTTCCCTAGTCCTGCTAGAAAGAAAAGGATTATTTTCATTTTCACACATCTGGTTGAAATGGGTGGGGTTTGTCTCATCTTACTGTAAGCACTGAGAAGCTAGACATTATTCACCTGGAACTCCCTTTTGTCAAAGGTGAGATGGGCATTTCAGAAGAATTTTCTTGCAGCTCTTGTAGACATCTGCCTTGGTACAAGATGAACTGCCTCCTGGGAGTGCCCATCTCTTACCATTGGCTTCTGGGAGACCCTAGAAGTTTTGCTTGTAATACACTTATAACTGAAGTTAATTGAGATGGACACAGCCTAAGAATATTGGCATTTTTCTACATGTTATGTAAATTACCGCCCACTTTACTATACAGATGTGATCATTTGTGCTCCTGCTTTATAGGTTTGATATTACTGTCCATTTCCACCTCACTACCATTTGTGATTTTCACATGGGACCTGGTCCACCTCTATAAAATCAATGAAAGCTGAATCAAGTATTGCATCAAAAACATAACTCCAGGAACTTTAAAGAAGTCCTGTTCTGGGAATCTCCTTCTCTGCCAGGGGATTTCCACTGAATAAATATATTATTTAAAACAACAACAACAAAAAGCACAACAAAAAAAAAACAACCAAAACCCTCAACTCCACAACCATAAACATCAACTTCCTACACAATAAGTGAAAAGATAATGCTCCAGGACTGCATATTCAGGAAGAAAATTTTAGCAACCCAAAGCAGTGAATTATGAGATTTCTGGGGAAAAGGTTACAAAGGAGAATTAAATGAGGAATGTAACAGGTTTATCTTTAGAGAAAGAGCTGAATTATTCACTTTACCTCCTTTGCAGTGAACATGAACAAACTTTGTGCTCCTAAATACTCATAGTGTGCAACACAAAAAAACCTCCAAGATTACAGGTGAAACCATGATCCTAAGAAACTGAAAGCTTGTAATGAAACTTGATAGGCTAATTAAAATTAAAATAGCTTCAATTTTTACATAAATCATACTGCATTATATCTGTAAACTTGAGACATATAATATGCAAGAGATTTTTTAATGTTGCTTAGCATTCATTCATTGGGAGGAATTAACTCTACTGGCCTTGAGATAGATTGAGAGCAACAGAAGGATGGTAAAAAAGGCAAGGCTCATATTCATTGGAGGTTCATGGCGTTTAAGTGTTTTAAACAATCATGTTCTAAGGTTGATTTTGCAGGCTGCCTTAGTCACTATCTCCAGTCAAGGCTCTTGTGTAAATGGGGTTTGTTCTACTCCGACAGTGTGCCTATTGTAACTTGGGGCCACCTGTTAGACTTCATGAAGTGTTGCCTAAAAAAATACACAATAAGCAGATTGTTTGTTACAGTTGTGCACAGACAACTGTATTAGTGTTCTTCACACCATATGTCTATATAAACAGAGCTTCAGTGAGCTATTCACCAGAGACTCAAACACTGATAAAGAAGCTTCTCTTAAAATACTCAGGGTTTACAAGCACTGGTTCACCTGTTAGGCTTATATCAGGATTTTGAATGATTGGCTTCAAAGAAGAAATATCCCTTCAGAAGTTTCTGCAGGAAGTTTTATGCTAGAAGAGAAGAAAAGAAAAAAAACACGCAAACAAAAGACCCACCCTAATCAAACATAAAGTCTACATTTGGTGGTTTTACTAGTTATGTGCAATGGGAAGGGCAGGAAAATTGGCTTCACAGAAGCAGTTCAACTACCTTCTGAAGTAAAAATAATATTATATAATTTTGTAATTCATATAATAACTGCTGTTATTGTTGTATTTGGTAATATACCAAATACAACTTCATCTATGTGTCAAGACTAAATCTGAAGTCTCATATGACAAATTTATGAGCTCAGGCTTATCCAGGGTTCTTGCAGTCTTGGTGAAACTACCTTGGGCAGCTTCTTTCATTCATTTTACTCTTTCACAGGCAGAGATTTTGAGTGAGGGCAAGGAATGAAAATGTCTCTTTTTGTTTTGTACAAGGAAAAATGTTGCAGTAAAATAAGCAACAGACACCACTGATAGCCATGGTGTAAGAAAGAATGGAATGGAATGGCATAGAATATTATAACATATTCTGACATAGCATAGCATTGCATTTAATAGCATAGCATTGCAAAAGAAGGATAGAAAAGGGTAGAATAGAAATTATAAAAGATTTTTAACAAGGTCGATGCAAGGATAAGCAATTCTAAAACCCAGATCTCAGTAGTTACTGTGTGATGTAATCATAAAGGGTATGTCAAGGCCTAACAAGCTTTGTTACAGAGCCGCCTTACAATACTGGAGTGTATGTGAGGAGGCATGTATTAATGTCCATTCCTCCTCTGGTAGCAAAGAAGAGGAATGGAGCAAAAATCTCTTTGGCTGCCATCCTTCTGCATCAGTTTGCCTCCTGGTGCTGGTGCAGATGTGGGACATAAATTTTTGCAGCAGAAAAGCCCATCACATCAAAGTCCTGCTGGAACAAGGACACAGAACCAGAATGTGAAACGGCGGTCACCATCTGGTGCCTGCTCTGCTTCTACAGCAGCCTCACTCTATACTATGCTCTCCAATGCTATATTATTACATGACTCTCCAGCCTCTACAAAGACAGGTTTTTACAGAGGCTAGCAGTGCTCTTCCCACACCACTAAAACTGATCACCAACATGCAATACACCTATCAGAGAAAACAAATAAAAAAGGGAGGGAAAGAATTCAGAGGGGATTTTTATTTTTCAGTGTAGAATGAAAGAACCACAGCAATTTATTTTCTAATGACTGTTGTAAAACTTCACTTTACAGCTGAACTCCTCTAAACAGCACAGATCAACTGTTCTAGCTCCAAGTATATATCGGGATTATTTTAAGTCCATTTTTCATGTATGAAGGATTTATACTAAAATTGTTAAAGAGTAGCTGTGCAAGTTTTGGCTCCATTCAAACCAAAAACATTATGAACCAATATTCTGTCTCTTGTTGTTGTTGTTGGGTTTTGGGATTTTTTGGTTTGTTTTCACAAAGGAGTGTTTGCTCTAAGGAGCAGCATTAAAGAGATTTTTTTTAAAAGGTTCTGATTCAAAACTAGTTAGAGAATCATAGAATGGTTAGGGTTGGAAAGGACCTTAAGTTCATCTAGTTCCATCCCCCCTGCCATGGCCAGGGATGCCTCACATTGACCAAGCTAAAACACAATTTTTTTTGTAAGTTACCATGAAAGCCTTTTCCCTGTGCTGATTTCTTTCTATTAACACAAAGAATACAATGCCTTCAAATTTTACACATTATATTGGTCTCTGTTTGGAATAATATTTTATTTCATAATATAGGCATCATTAAAAAAAAAAAGTCTTAATGGGAGCTTGACAATATCCCTGGCATGAAAAATATTGAGAGCTTCCTGGCTGCTCCTTCAATATATACATCCATCATTATTTGTTCACCTTCTTCTGGGATCGGAATTTATTAGTCAAAAGTACAAAACCCAAGGAAACCAAAATAAGAAAATATCAGATGAAGGCTGCATTTCCTTAAATCTGCCTAGTTTCTTCTGGGTCATTAGGAATGAGTTTTTTAGCGGTGCTGTAGAGGTTTCTGGAAGATACTGGAGCATTGCTGATAACCTGTGTCTAATATCTGCCCCACATTCAGCAATAGTAAATGAAACGTGTTGCAATAACTGAAATATTAGAAGACTGTGAAGTCTTTTGGGCATTAAATTGGTATCTTTGGTTTATTTTTGCTTCATTTTTTGCCTGCTGATTGCCTAACATACACTGGAGCTCTAAAAATTATAATCTGAATGGTGGTAATGATGCAACTAAATAGTTTTCTCTAATCCAAGTTTAAAGGTATATCCTTTACATAGCACTACCCTGTGCTGAATGGTGTACTGGCTCACCAGTAGGTGAGGTATTTCTGTACAGTGAGAGTTTGTTGTAGTTAAGCACTTATTTTAATTGGTATTTGTACCAGAAATAGCTTGGCCAGCAGAAGCAGGGGACCGTCCCCTGTACTCAGCACTGGTAAGGCCACACCTCAAATACTGTGTTCGGTTCTGGATCCCTTGCTACAAGAGAGACACTGAGGTGCTGGAGCATGACCAGAGAAGTGCAATAAACCTGGTGAAGGGTCTGGAGGACAACCCTGATGAAGAACAGCTGAGGGAACTGGGTTTGTTTAATCTGAAGAAGAGAAGGCTCAGGGGGCACCTTATCATTCTCTATGATTACCTTAAAGGTAGTGAAGTGGGGGTTGGTTTCTTCTCTTAAGAGACAATAGGACAAGAGGAAATGGCCTCAAGTTGCACCAGGGAAGGTTTAGATTGGGTATTAGGAAAACTTTCTTCACCGATAGTTGTCAAGCACTGGAACCGGCTGCCCAGGGAAGTGGTGGAGTGACCATCCCTGGAGGTACTTAAAAGACATGTAGATGTACTCAGGGACATGTTTAGTGGTGGACTTGGCAGTGCTGGGTTAATGGTTGGAGCTGATGATCTTAAAGATCTTTCCAACCTAAAGCTTCTATGATTCTACAACTCTATGTGATGTAGGAGAAATCACAGAAAATTAACATTCTGCTAAAAACAAAGTAATTTATTTCTTAAGGATAAATCCTTAAGACCTCACCTGCCAGATGTACACACACTGCTTTACTCTATTGTATTGCAAAAAAAAAAAAGACTCAATTTGAATTTTTAGAAGGATTATTGAAACTTTGGATAGTGACATCAAAATTTCCCTACATTTGATCAAAGCGTGAATCATCTTGTCTAATGATCTGTCTGGCAACTGGAGAATACTGTATGTACCATCAGATTAAGGTGATAAACAAGTGACTCTACATTCAAAATAGCATTTGAATTCACATTCACTTCTAAAACAACACTTTTCCCCCCAGTAGGAGACAAAAGAAGTAGGATAGGGATACAGCACAGGCAGTAGAAATTAATCCAGGTTTTCAGTTTTTAATTTCCTATTATTCTTGTCACATTTAAAAAGTGTTTAATAACTTGCTACTAGAATTCCTAAAACTTTAAAAAAAATGTTATTGCAACCTTTTGATTCTTTCTTGGAATGTTTCTTGGTATAATTTATTATAGTTACAAAAAATGACTATAATTCTCTGTCAGTTTAGAGACAGAGAGATGGGATGAATCATGAATTTTTCATGAGATGTTTTAGTGGAAACTGAAACCTAATAATAACTGTATTTAACTCTACAATTTCTTATTTTATATTTTTGACCTATTTGCAACACACTATTTCTGAAAAGTATTCTTTCTAGGGACAAGCTCCATGATGTGCTACTGATAATTAGGTGATACCACTATTTTCCACTTTTTGTGTAATATATCCATTTTACACTAGAAGGCCTTATATTCCTGGACCTGGCCATTCACACTGTGAAGGAATATATAGGATAAGGAATATATTGGTCCTAAAGTGGTTGGGTATATTTAAGGATTCCTTTGAGCAACCTGGTCTAGTGTGAGGTGTCCCTGCCCATGGCATGAGGATTGGAATAGATGATCTTAAGGTCCTTTCCAATGCTAACCATTCTTTGATTCAATGATTCTATGATTCCAAGGCATTTTTACTGACATTCCTATATTTAGCATATTTTAATTTAAGTAATTTCACTCTGCCTATCCGGAAGCTTCACTGACATTTTGCTCACTTTAAACCACACTTCACTATTGCTGGATGGTGCTCGTCTACATTTCAAGAAGCAAGAGCCAGCTCCTGGGACAGTGTAAGCATCATTGCTCCATGGGATTATACTAATTTACACCAGCTCAGGATCTGATCCGTATTTTCATTCTCTGTGCCTTGATTTAGGCTAAGTTACACCCTATAAATCTATTCTCAGTTGTTATTTTCTGCCTCTCAAGCTTCCAGTAGGAGAGCTTGTATTCAGGTTTCACAGCCAGGCAACAAAAGGCTTCCCCTGGGTACTATGCTACTCTTTTAAAGCACACAAGTTGCCGAGGCAGAGCATTTAAATAGCAACATTCATTACTCCTGCTGAAGGAAAAAAGGTCAGCTCCAGCTGTAATCTCCTGCTGTAAATTTGCTAGAGAAACAACATGCCAGTAAAAGTACACATTAAACAACATCGTTGGCACTGGGGACACTCCAGCCCTGCTGGTGATAAGGATAGCGTGGAACCCGACATTGGGGGAACCCCTTGTGTCAGAGAGACCCCTCAGCGCAGCCACAGCAGGGCCCGGCCACCCTCAACACCCCCCCCACACACACACGCACACACTACACTGGAGTGCATCTGTGAGCATGCATATGCGATGTCTTCCGTTCGTGTGGGGACGGATCCCTGTCGGGCTGGTGGGCAATGGCCCACGCTGACAGAATTTTCGGCACGTCGCAGGCCGGTTGGCCGGGTGCCTGGCAGTCTCCTTGGACGGACACATTTTGGGCAGAGGGGGAGCCATGTGGCCGATGTTAGTAAACATCATCCCGGACAGCCTGGGTGAACGGCTGGCGGCGCGCAGGGCTCCGCGGAGCCCGCCAGTGCCCGTCCCTCACCCAGCAGCTGCGACCGTCTCCCGGCAACGGCGCGAACAATGGGCTGGAAATGCAGTCGGCGGGCTGTATGGAGAGGGCCCTATGAAGGGAGAGGGCCTGCTGCCCAGCCTGGTCGCAGCCTGCTGCGCACCCCAGAAGGAGAACACCCTGAAATACACAAAAAGGCACACAAAACGGCGTCGGGCTGTGTTATCACCCCAGCATCCCTTCAGGCACATTCCCCCTCGCCATCCAGGTGTTCTGGCTCCATCTTCATTGTCCCTCCCTGGCCACCCAGGCAGAGGGGCAGGATTAAAGGTTGGATGGCACAGTGTTAACACAAAAGGCATTAGGTTTCAATAGGAATTTGTTGGGGTTTCTCTCTCCTATCACAGTATTAGACCTGTGTCTGTGTGGCAGAGACCATACTGCAGTTTGTACCTTATCACTCTGGGAGACGGAGGGGCTTCTGGAGACACTCAGTTTTACAACAAAAATTCCAGCTTTCAGCTTCCAGTTCCTTCTCCCTACAGGCAACAAAAAAAAAAAAAAAAAAAAAAAAAAAAGTGTGGATTTAATGCGTCTTGAAACCCTCTGGACAAGTAACTGAGCTGTCCTGAGGTTGCTCACCTGGGGAAGGCAAAGGCAGCCTCCCTCATGCACTTGCAGCAGGAATAGTTTCACCCACTTGTAAGACCTCTACACCTGTGCACAAACAAGGAAATCTTTATAAGAGGAGTGGACACAGTCATAAACTTGGCAAAACACAGCAGCGTCTATACGCAAATAAAAGAAAAATCATCTCCTAGTAAGTCCACTTTTAATTTACTGAAGTATTTTTTCTACCAAGCTGAAATGTTTTCCTATGTCACTGCACCCAGATGACAAACCCCACTTGCCATTCAGACAGTAAGCCTGTATTTGGAGGAAGCTTTATAGAGAAAAGCAGCACTTCCCTGGAATATATTCAAGTCTCCTGTCCCCTATCAGCTACAAAATCTTCAGAAAGCACAGTTTCTTGCAACACAGCCCTTTCTCCATACAAAATTAGGCCTTTGGGAGCAATGTCTCTTGTTGTACAAGTCTTCTGTGGAATATCTTAGAATTTTTAGGAGTAATTGGTTCTTATTACACAACTGAGAAACAATCATGCTTCCTCAAAACCTATTGGGAATCTGTTCCCCAGCAGAAATTGCTATCATTGTATAATTATGTTGACTTAACAAGTATCACTAAAGGAATTGAATGTCATAAAGGACAAGTATCCTCATGTGATGATAAAGGACTGTATGGAATTTTTTACTTTTTTTCTGCAGGAGTGTGTGTATGTGTGTGTGCAAGATGACAAGAGTCTAACCTAAGGCATGGGTGGAAGTAATTAAGAAAAATGTGTCCAAATGCTAGGTATGTCATCTCTATTGGTCATATGTCATGTGTAAGTCCTGTGAAGATCCAAATGAGAGTTAGGGGTTTTGAGTTTGATGTAATGCATGTCCAATGAATATTTATTATGCCATGATTTATATAATATAGTAATGCTCTTAGGAATGTACTGAACTGAAGAAAGTTCACTGTGTGCAGAAAGAGCATGCTAATTAAGAGATACCATACACATGTCACTGCAGGGAAGCTTTCAATTGGGAAAGTAATTCATTGACTGTATGTGCATTTTGCATCTGAGACCCAGTTCTGAAAAAAAAAAAAGGAAGGCAAGATGTTACCTTGTCTGACTGCATTCCTTTTGCATAAAAGAACCAAAAAGAATGAGGAAGAGAGTCCTGGAGCAATGCAGGGGAAAGAGACAGAGCAAAACTGGAGGCTAGATTTTATACCTGGCTCTGCATGTTCACTGGGATCTGTTAATGTTCAAAAGGCAGGAGAGTAGGAGAGATGCTTCGACCCTGGAAAACTCTTATTGGCCCCAGACATGAATATGAGCTGAAATTAATTAAGTTACTCAGTATAAAACGAAAGGCTCTGTTAGAAGACATCTAAACTTGGGTGGGTCTGGTTGCTGTAAAAGTAACCAAAACACTGAAACTGAAAGTTCCTTTGTCCGTTAGGGCATGAAAATTTATTGGTTATATTTATTACAATCATTTCAGTGGGCTGTCTTTGGACCTAAATCAAACTAGCACGGCATGGGGCATAATATACAGTTATGCATAGCTGTTTGCATTGATCAGCTAAGTCCCCTTACCTTCAAGTACAAGGTTGCCACATCCATCCTTCTTGTCAGGAGTGCTCCCTGGCCTGTGCTAACCCCAAGCTCTCCCTGACCACTGGTTGTGTCAAAGCCCTGCCGGGACATATACTGACCATGTAACACTGGGGACAATCACAGACCACTGCCAACATCTGTGCCCTGGGCCTATTTCACTTCCTAGCTCATAGATAATCTGACAGATCCAAGCACTAAATCAATATGATTTGGTGGGAACTGGGACAGGCTCAGCTGGTCTTTCCCTGTTTAATTTTTCTAATTACACTCTTAATTCTGCAGGTATAATTATTTAGATTACAATAACAACATTACTAAGAAAAATAAAAAGAAATGGAATTAAGAAGTTAAAAAAAAAAAAAAAACACAACAGAAAAATCTTGCATTTCCGAATATGTGTAAAACAGACCTTTCTGTTGGGGCCCAATCCTGCTGCTACAGTTTGGTCTAGACAGCAAGACTATCGTATCCAGGGCTGAGTCCATGGAAATACATCTGGGCTTCACAGCTCAGCTGAGCAACTGAAGAGACTACTGGTACACTCACAACTTTAGTACAGAAAATTGAGGATGGGTCATAATCTGAAGAAGATTTTTAAAAGCTATTTTGTTTTTTTAATGACAATTGGGGAAGAAAGCAAGAGAGGAGGATGGAAGGTTTGGGCACAGGATTGAGAGCTTCCACTTAAAGCCAGAATAGGATACCTTATTCTTCAATAGCTCTGCACAAGTCATTAGGTCCTTCTGCCTTGCCTGCCCATCTCAG
Organism: Pezoporus wallicus; assembly: GCF_028554395.1. Taxonomy (NCBI): domain Eukaryota; kingdom Metazoa; phylum Chordata; class Aves; order Psittaciformes; family Psittacidae; genus Pezoporus; species Pezoporus wallicus. The sequence goes on from NW_026642654.1 coordinate 2,750,159, forward strand.
TGCAGCAGGGAGCAGAAAGCTTTGTGGAGCATTTAGTAGTCTGAAATACCAAGGAACCTTGTCTATGGAAGACTACTCATAACTCCAGTGCAGTCAGTGGAGCATCAAAGATTTACTAGGCACCTAAAGCCTAGTGTGAAAGGCCTTAAAAATATTGTTCTGCTTGGGTATGGGGATGTACATGTAAAAATTTTTGGTAAACCCTGCACTACATTGCATATTTAGGTGGAGTAAAATAATGAAACTGCCTTCCACAAAGAAACAGCTCACTGCAGTTTAGGTCCTGATTCATAATCCAATGAAGTAAAAAATATTCCTCCTGTTTCACTGGTTGTTTCACAGGTATTTGGTATTATTTTTGTTATTGTCCAATTGTTATTCCTTCTTTTACATCTTTCTACTCTCTTACTCTGGCTCATTTGTCAATACATTATATGTAATGTTCCTGGTAACAAAACACACTGATTTGGCTCTACTTACAATAGAAAACAGATGGGATATTTTTCAGCAAGTTTGAAGAATCAGCATATTTTCCTGGTAATATCTAATAACTAGCATTATTGTCATTTTACAGGTTATACCAGAAATAGACATTAACTCACTAGCCTTGATGAAGCATCTGTAGCTCTGTGAGGTAAGTCTCAATTTACAAGTACTGGGCTGTGTATCCTGCACTGAGGGAAGTGAATCCAGATTTTTCCAAGGTTCCAGTGCTGCTGTAAAGACTGCAATATCATTACTTAAGTCATGCAATTTGGAATGACATTTCCAGCTTTTGTTTTCTTACTTAATTTCATTTTACTTTCTTCCTCTGCAAAACTATGCCCAATATAACGAGAGGAAAAAATCGAAAGGCTTACCTAATTACTACTGCATTACACTTGTATGAACAATGCAGATACTGAACATTAGACAAATTACTAATGCAACAATGCAGCAGTTCTTTCTGTGGCACAGGATTTCTCTGGGAATGTTATTTTATTGTGTTTCATTTAGTGCTTGTTTGTTTAAGGGGGTAGAACAGACATTGCTGTATTTCAGTTTGATTCAGCAAACATTCTGGCCTCAGTCCAAAAAATCATTTAAGCGTGTGCTTAAATGTAATGGAATGAAACTTAAGTTCATAGTACTGCCTATGTATTTAACATACAGCTTGGGCTTAAGTGCTTTATACAAAACGGGACCAGGATCATGAAAAAGCGTAAAAATAAGGCCCATGCATTTTTACACACTCAACTTTTAAACCACTAATACTGTTAAAAGGAATATTTTCCACTGCCTATGCTACGAAAACACTGTGTAGTGTGTGTCTGTCCATCCGTTGTTCCCGCCCCCCCCCCCCCCAACAAAAGCGAACTAACTTTTCCTGATCTGACAATCTGACAGCTCTATCCTGTGTAACTGCTAGTCTGGCCCTTTTTAAAAATATCCTATAAAATTAAGTGGAAGCTTTGCCTGAGCAAGGTATGCAGAAATGAGTCTCAGGGAGTATATGGAATTTTCTCAGGATTTAGAACTGTGCCTGTTGTAGCCAAAGGCTAAATTTCTGGTGGAACTCAGTAGTGTTCCTCTGAGTACATTTGCTTTCCATACCAATCTCTGTTTTAGTGAGAAACATAAAACCAACATGAAAGTCATGCTGAAACACACCACAAAGAAAGGTGTGTTCTTAACTTGGGTTACCTAATCCAGGTAGATAATTTAAGATGTGGTTGCATAGCAATTTAAACCACTCTAACTACTGGCTGCCAAGGGGGGGTGGAACTTTGTCAGCCAACAGTTAGATGTGCATCAGCCACAGACCCACCTTTAACCAGCAGACAAGGGAGGCAAGGTAACTCGAGTTAACTAATAGGGAACATGAAATGCTAACAGTGCTTAAAGCCCCAACTGCTTTAACCTGTCTGTGTAAAGATATTAATTTTTATGAGGTTTTTGCAATGTAGACAGACCTGGAGAACCTTTTCAAAGACACAGAAACTCAGTAAACCTGACCATTGTCCACAATAAAGGAAAACGCTGTTCCTTTCTCAGATTTACAATCTGTATGTTATATTTCCACTGTTAAGGCCCTAAACTCTTAGCCAATGAAGAAAGAAAAAAAAACCAAAAACCCAGGCTGTTTTGTTTTGCAGTTTAGATGCCTAGGGATTTATTTACTTGCATGTTTGTTTGTTTCTGCCAAGAGCAGAAACAACCTTCTTGAATTAGTCTGCAGTGAATCAGTCTCTTTGCAACAGAAGCATTAAAAACCTCTAGGTTTTATTCATTAGTACAATAATACATATATTTTGCTTGGTAGTATTTGTTTGAATTACAACTGCATGGAATTCAGAACAAAGCTACTGTGGCTGCACGGACCTGCTCAAAATTCTCAAAATTCCATTTTAGCTTGTTTCTGCTACAAAACCTGACTAAGCATACCAGTTATCTAAAATGTACTAGTTTTTCTGGTGCTCCATCTTTCTTGCCATCTCTAGTCACTGCTGGCCAAAAAAAAAAAAATTTAAATGGCTATTGTTTTGCATTTCTAGCACATCTCAAAGAAGGGAGGAAACGATTATGCTTTTGATCAAAGAACAGAGCATGAGCTAGTCATATATATATTCTCTCAACTACCCTCATGCTTCATGCTAGAGAAAATGTCTTTTTCAAACTTGTCACTTGCTTAGTGTAGACTTAAAGAACATTGTCATGCATTTTACACAATATAGAAGGATTTGAGTGCCTTTGGCCCAGTTTCTGTAGATTTCACTCACTAATGAAAAGGTGGGAAGAAAGCACAGACATGCACAGGTACATATGAGCAGATGTTGGCCTTGATTTTTTTAAATAATGTTACACTACCCCATTTATCTGAAGGTTTCTTGGTATTTTGAATTATAAAACTGGGCACAGATTTGCTTCTCTTGCATTCTCTCCTGTTTAAATTTCATTTCTGAATGCTGACTTCAGCACCAGGTTCCCCTGCACACCAGAGGTCTAGTCTCTGGGGACAGAGGAAAGGGGAAAGGGTTATAAAATGTGGATATTAAATACATGATCACATAGAATTGTCCAAGGAGTCTATTCCTATCCAGGATTCTGAACAGAAGAAAACAGGCATTATAAGCCCCAAGGCACTCCTCTGTGGCTCCTTGTGCAGAATGTCTATCCCTGAGGCTTACAGGAACGCCCAGAACCAGGAGAAAGGATTTAGACCAGCACTGAAAGACTGCAGTGTTAGGAAATGGAAAACACATTAGAAATGTGTGTTAACCCTAACTGGAAAACCTAAGCAACTCATTTTACTTCCAGCTAACAAAACTTTTGAAAGAACTTGTGCTGCTTTACTTTCACATATCTACATTTGCACCTCCACCTTACGGCTTTGGATAAGGCTTCAAGTTTGATTCAGCATAAGGGTGAAGTGAGGCAATGTTCTAGGTGTTTGTATGCTGGATTTTGCCTTGTTTTGTAAGAGCTATAGAATTTTCTGTCTGAAGATTCTCAGTTCACTTTTATCTTCTCATCTCTAATTACATTTATTATATTCCAGAAGACTAGAAATAAACTGAATTCTATGCTAACCTGAAACTTAAGAGCACAGGATGTGGATTATGGCAGAAGATTTGTTTAGGTTTGATCTAAGGTAGATCAAAACCAAACAAAATCTGTGGGGCCTAATGTCGTGGTTTAAACCCAGCCAGACAGCTTGTTCACTCACTTCCCCCACTTCTTGCCCTCCCCCTACTCCCGGAGGGACAGAGAGGAGAATCGAAAAGAATGCAACTCCCATGGGTTAAGATAAGAACAGTTTAGTAACTAAGGTATAACACAAATCACTACTGCTACCACCAATAATAACAATGATAAAGGAAATAACAAGGGAAGAGAATACAAGACCTCACCACCAGCCGACCAATAACTCGCCCCCCCCCCAGCCCGACCAAGCACCGACCGATACCTCCTCCAACCCTGCAGTCTCCCAGCCCTTCCGGGTAACTCACAGTTACCTCCCGGGCATGACGTGCTGTGGTATGGAATACCTCTTTGGCTAGTTTGGGTCAGGTGTCCTGTCTCTGCTTCCTCCTGGCTTCACCTCCTCCCTGGCAGAGCATGAGGCTCACAAAGTCCTTGTCCAAACCAAAACATCACTGTTATCAGCTCTGTTCCCAGGCCAAAAGTCAAAACACAGCACTGCACCAGCTACCAAGGAGAAAAATGACTGCTACTGCTGAACCCAGGACACCTAAGAAATTAGTCTACTAATCCCAAAATTACCACATGCACTCCAGATCTTTTCTCCTGAACTAGTGCTAAAACATCTTGACCTAGAAGAAACTGTCTGGGTTTATATCATTCTTTCACTCCCTTGCAGTTTCCTGTAGGTCAGTGAGCTCTCTACCAACCTCTCTGGTCCGGTGTGGCCCAGGAAATTACAAATATTTTCAGCTGTGTCAGGCTCTGCATCTGTAAGTTAGGAGGTTCAAAGGGAAGTTTAATTGGCACTAATCCTCATCTCCACTTTTGCTCACCTCCTCCTCTTTTCTCACTAAGCCTTCCCACCTCAAAGCCACAGAAGCTTTACAATTTTTCTTATAAAAATATATATATTTAACCCTTTGGCAATCTCTTAATGCCCTTTTATTAAATCCCTTAACTCCTTTTATTAACTCCAGGGTAATTAAAATTATTATAAACCTTTCTTGAGTGATTATACCCTTTAATCACAGTGCATATTTGCTGAGATGTAGGCAACATTTGTGGTATATCAAATATAAAAATACTTTGGGCAAAGATGTTTAATAGTAATTTTTAAAACTATGATCTTGATTAAGGAGGTTTAGGGCATTAAAAATCATATCTACATGTGGTCACAATGAAACACTGAAGAAGTTCAAATACACGCATACAATGGCACAGTTATAATCAGGTTTCTCAATTTCTTTCAACTCCACCTCCTCAGCTGACGTAATCTGTCATAATGCCATTGACTCCTAAGGTGCTACACTACTTTATATCAGCTCAGTTTACTGGGGAACCAGATCAAATGTACAAGTAAAATCCCTTCTTGGGTCATTGTTCCCCAGACAATGAAATAAAAATCAAGGACTTTTCTTCTGGAGTGAGCTTGGATCTCCTGTCTGGGACTCCAAAACTGTGAACTCATCCCATCAGCAGCAATAGTAAGGTGAATGCATCCCCCTGAAAATACATATGGTCAGATGTTGCTGCAGTATGATTGTGCACAAAGTAAGTAAATTTAGGAACCCCTGTCCAGTGTAGAATATAAATATGCACTGAACTTTTATCTTGAGACTTGGGGTTTAATTGGAACATTATTAGTTAGAACTTCCCACTCCAAAAGTATGCTTCATTTTCAGGTGCATAGGTCATCAAACAGGTCCAAGTGATAGGAAGTCAGTCTTCAGTAGTTACTAATCTTTTCTTCAACTATTGGAGAGTCATTTAATCTCTGTGTTCCTTTTATTTCTTCATGCCTGTTAATATACAGCTTGATTTTCAGTTGATACTTCTAAGACCAAGCTCTCAAGTGTTCAAAAGCTGAGTCTTCTTTGAGGGAAATACAGAAGTGATAATACATGCATGATAATTATCCCCATGCTATACTACAGGCTTGGGGAAGAGTGGCTGGAAAGCTGCTCAGCAGAAAATGACCTGGGCATGCTGATTGATAGCCAGCTGAACATAAGCCAGCTTCTGCCCAGGCAGCCAAGAAAGCCAACAACATCCTGGGCCATATAAGAAACAGCGTACCCAGCAGGGTCAAGGAAGTTATCATCCCCCTGTACTCAGCACTGGTAAGGCCACACCTCAAATACTGTGTTGAGTTCTGGGCCCCTCACTACAAGACAGACATTGAGGTGCTGGAGAGGCTCCAGAAAAGGGCAACAGAGCTGGTGAAGGGTCTTGAAAATGAGACTTATAAGGAACAGCTGAGAGAACTGGGGTTGTTTAGTTTGAGAAGAGAAGGCTCAAGGGGGACCTTATCACTTGGTACAACTATCTGAAAGGAGGCTGTAGTGAGGTGGGGGTCGGTCTCTTCTCCCAAGTAATAAGTGATAGGACAAGAGGTAATGGCCTCAAGCTGTGCTGGGGGAGGTTTAGATTGGATATTAGGAAAAATTTCTTCACAGAGAAAGTAATTAGGCATTGGAACGAGCTGCCCAGGAAAGTGGTGACATCACCATCCCTGGAAGTGTTAAAATGTAGATGAGGCCCTCAGTGATACGGCTTAGTGGTGGTCTTGGGATAATCGTTGGACTTGATGATTTTAAAGGTCTTTTCCAACCGAGCTGATTCTACGATTATATGATTATAGGCCAAAGACATTCTTATAAAGTTGTAGAATGACATGGATCAGTATAGAAAGTATTTGTTTACTCTGACACTTGCTACTAGACTGATGCCTGAAATTTCAAAATTAAAGAGATCTGATAAGAAATAAACTAGGTATCCAAGATTTTTTTAATTGCCTTTTTATTAATAGTGAGGAAAAACATTAATTTTTTAATCAGTTGAATAGATGGCTTACTGTGCGTTACTGTTGACCACTCTGAATTGCTATTTATTTTCACTGGTGCTTACATGATTAAAGCATCCAATCACTGTGTATTGTCAACACCAGCAGCAGAAAATAAAGGTATGATTTTCTTTACCAAAGGAGTTCATAGTAACTTAACTGTTGCTAGCTTAATAGTGAATGCATATGCTTAAATTACTCCAGAAAATAATGTTCAGTCTTTAAAATGTACTACTGACAAAAGTGAAACGATATTATTTAGCAGCATTATTCTATTTTATTCTAATTGCATGCTTGTGTTTTCATAGCCTTTCAGAAACAAATGTCAGTAAGAAATTAAGAACTCAAAATTGAGAAAATATAAAATACAGCAGAACTTAACTTGGCATTTTTAAAGTTTTCATTTAGAAGTCTTGGAAAGTCTTGAGTTCCTACTTCATACACTCCTACTGAAGGCAACAGACCTATAGCCACTCAGAAAACATTCATCAGCTCACAGAATGGGAACCTGTATTTTAGACTTAAATACATTGTGACATAATATAACTGTTAGAAAAGGTGAAACTGCAAAGCAAAAAAGATTTGACTTATTTAAGTGTTTGAATGAAAAGAGGAATTGACATAGGGTGACATAAAACAATTACTGCAGACCCCAGGAACTGTGAAAAGAAATAAGTGTTTTTTAAAAAACAGAAAGATAAAGTTATAAGGACTACTGGAGTAAGGTTATAGAAAAAAAGTGAAGGGAAACACTGAAATACTTTGAACTATAAAAGGTCCAACAACAAGCTGTAAAAGTTAATAGTAGTTTTTCTGAATGTTCATCTACTTTGTTTTTCTTCTGGCTTTTTTTTTTTTGTTGTTCTGTTTTGGTTTGTTTGTTTTTTGTTTTTTTGTTTTTTGTTTTTTTTACATTGAAAAGAATGTGATATGTGCTATCATTTAATTTACTTTAAAATGTCAGTATATCGATATCTGAAATGTATTAACATGCCCTATAAATGAACTTTGTACAGGTGTCAGAAGGAGAAAATAAGGGCCTGCCCACCATGCAATATCATAACACAAAAGATGTTTTAGGAAATTTTATCAGTAATGCAAGGAATTTTCTGGCAATGATGAATATTGGTATACAGTATACATTGACCAGTATACAAGGCATGTGAGAGGATAGACAATGTCCAAAGATGATAAAGTTATGGAAATGCTGCTATAGAGGACCAAAACCAAAAAAAGATGAGTGTTGCAGAAAAGATGACCTAGATGGAACTGGGTTTAAGATTACTTGACTAGTTCAAGAAAAAACTTTAAGATGTTTAAGTCAAATAAAATGAGTGGAAGTCAGGACTAGTAGGACTCAACTTGTAACAATGCACTGAAATCTGAAGTTAGGTGTTAATGTATAGGTGTTTACGTGTTCACTATATACCTAGACTTCCTTTTATAGCCAATAGAGAGCTAACAGATACAGTGAACTGCACCTAAAGAAACAATACAGTTCATCCTAAAATAGATATCTACACTGAAATCACTCTTCAACCCTCCACAGACTATAACAGCACTTAGATATCAAGCTTTCAGTTAGATATCTACAAACTCATTGCAGGGGGATTGGACTGGATGACCTTTGAAGGCCCCTTCCAACCCAAGCTATTGTGTGATTCTATCAAACAGACATCCAGATTCAGGTGTCTTAAGCTGACCCCCACATTAGACATCTACAGTGTTGGTCACCTAAGGCTTCTCTATAAGTAACACAGAAAAATTAGTATTTCTAGGGTGAGATTAATTTGTGTTATTTTAATATTTATTTAAGGATGAAATTAACTGTGCACAAAAAAATACCTGCTTTCTTTATTGACTAAAAAGAGTTGGTATCTGGTCAGATGAATCCCCCTTGCCTTCTGCATGGCTACTTAGCTGAGGCACACAAAAGGAAAGACAAGAATAAAACAGATCAGCTTAAAAATGATTAAAGGCTGAAGAAAGATGATAGAAATTATTGAAGTACATTACATCATTGCATAGCTTCATTAGCAGCATTAAGGTATGTTTGAAAGAAGTGTTCATAAATATATGGGTTCACTATGGTATGTCCTGTGTTATTTGTAATCTATGTACCTCTTCCACTAATGCAAGAAATAATACAATGGAACTGAAGCACACTGTGGTTTAACCAGGCTTGTTTGGCTAGAAGTAGAGCTTTTAGAGAAATGTTTCTAATCATAATTATTGAGGATGTAACTCCAGAATGGTGCCTGCGAAACACAACTAATGATTGTAGGAAAAAATTAGAAAAAAAAAAAAAAAGCCTTCAGAAACACTGTTTACAATACATTTTTGATTAACAGAATACTAGATAAAACTGAGCATGTCTCTTAGATTTTGTTTTACACAGGAATTTGCTCTTACTTAAGAGTACATGTAATTCCAAAGGAATCAACCAACCACATTCCCAGCAGGTCAAGGGAGGTGATTCTCCATCTGTACTCTGCTCTTGTGCACCCCACCTGGAGTACTGCATACAGTTCTGGTGTCCCCAGCATGAGAAGGATGTGGACCTGTTTGACAAGGTCATGAAGATGATCCAGGAGACCTTACAGCAGCCTTCCAATACCTAAAGGAAGCCTACAGGAAATCTGGAGAGGGACATTTTACAAGACATGTAGTGGTAGGACAAGGGTGAATGGCTTAAAACTGAAAGAGGGGAGATTTAGACTAGCTGTTAGGAAGTTCTTCACTGTGAGGCTGGTGAGCCACTGGAACAGGTTGCTCAGGGAAGTTGTGGATGTTCCATCCCTGGAAGTGTCAAGGTCAGGCTGGATTGGGCTTTGAGCAACCTGGTCTAGAATCATAGAACATTTAGTGTTGGAAAGGATCTTAAGATCATCTAGTGGCAACACCCCTGCAATGGGCAGGGACACCTCCCACTAAACCATGACACCCAATGCTCTGTCCAACCTGGCCTTGAAAACTTCCAGGGATGGAGCATTCACAACATCCTTGGGCAACCTGTTCCAGCGCCTCACCACCTTCACAGTAAACAACATAAGAGATCAGTAACAAATAGGCCATAATTTAGTTGTAAATCAGATAAATTTTAAGTCTGATAAATGTACACACGCATCATGGAGTTAAAAAATACTTGGAATCAATAGTATTTACTTTGTAGGTGCATTTTTTTTTTAATTTCTGAATTATTTAGGCATGTCATATTAAGATCATAAATATGGGAAACAAAATATCTTTGTTTGCTTTTTATTCAAAGGACCAAGTGGACAGTCTTATGACTTGCTCTGTTAAAATATACACTTAGCTTTATTTAGCCAGGTTCATGAATCAACACACACGGAATCCCTTGTGTGCATGCAGCACGTATGTTGATCTATACATACAGCATAAGTACAAGGAATCTTCACAGCTCAGAGATCAGGAATTCATTTTATCTTCTCTGAGCTGACTGTTGCTCAAATATACATCTAATTAATCACACTGACAAAAGGTAGGACCACAAAGCTGGATGAGAATCACAGATCTGCAGGCAGGGGAAATTGTCACATCATGCAACCCAACAGCAAAATGCAAGTTCTGCTGTGGCCAAGCCTCCTTGCAGGGTCAGCACAAACAGATGGGCAGCTAAAACTAGTATGGTAGCAGACTGGAAACAGTAGCCCAGCAGAAATGAAAGCTTGCAGGGGCTCTCATTTCAGGCAGTTGCTCAGGCCAGTTGCTCCATTGCTTACCAGTTGTAGCCAGAAGTGCTGGGGCGAAAACCGCCGTCCCAGCCCTAACATCAGTTTCTCTTCCATGTTTTTCACCACTAATTTCTTGTGAGGTACCTGTAAGTGCTGCATTTCTCCTGTTTCTACAGCAATCCCGGCTTATTTTAAAGGGGTCCTTGTGACACCACATAGCCCTTTAACTTCGATGTGTTTGGGCTCCTGAGAGAAGAGCCACCACATGTGGTTTAGGCATAGAGGGGAAAAGAAGGAGGAAGAGAAAAAAGGAAAGAGGAAATGGACACAAGGAAAATAAAGGAACCCAGGTATAAATCATGAAGCATTTGCTGAGAGTGTGATAACATCGTACCCTAATGGTACATTAGAAAGTCATTAAATTCCTGATCTCACACTTAAAACTTTAAACAAAATTAAATCTTCTGATTTAAATCAGTCACAAGCTAGGAAATGCAGGCTTAAGAATGGGATCCTTTTAAAGGCATTTTATTCAAGTTTGGTTTATCAGTATACTTACGAGGAGCAAATGTGCCCTCTGCAAATTATTCACATCATGAAATCCCAAGTAGTCCTGCCAAGACCTGGTGATAAGTTGCTATAACAGCAGCTTGGGGTTTGAGAAAAGCACTTTCCTTCACACTCATGGCAACAGGTGACCTAGTGGTAATGACATCATTAACACATTTCACCTTTTTAAGCTCTCCCTCTGGTGTTTTACTTATACTAGTTTATGGAGGAATCATTTCATTTTGGTGTTTCAGGTCTCTTGTGTTCTTAGTGGTATGTTTAAGAAAATAAACAGAAAAGTGGAAGGATACCATCTTCTGGGATATATGATTTGGAAGGAAACCATCTGATTCCATTAGCAGATTCAGTCTTTTAAGAAGAACTTGGGAATTTTTATAACAGACCAGATAAGATTGCAATCAATCTATTTCAGTTTTCCCTTCAGGAACTGGTAATACCCACTTTTTAATAAGAAGTTATTGGGTACTTGCCACATTTTTAACAGGTTCTCCAGACAGATGTTTGCTTTTCTTATGCAAATGTAGGTATTTATATTAAAAAAAAAAAAAGAAAAAAAAAAGAAAAAAGTGTCCCATTTCCTTATTTGACTGAGTCCCATGGATTCTTCATATGCATGCACAAGGACCCTTTGGTACTGTTGTGGCTATGTGGCTATGTCTCTATGTCCTTTTCTATGGACACTTTAGGGTACTGATTCTTCAGAAAATATTACTAAATGAGTTGTTTACCTCTTCTTTTCAAAAGCTATCATTCCTACATGTCTGTTCTTTTATGATGTAAATACAAAAGAATCTGTTTAACAATGGTAACAATAACTTCCTACAACTGAGATTTTTGTTTACAAAAACATTTGTCCTTGATAACTTGCTCCCTACAGCAACAACATGAAAATAAAGCTATTAACTCCTGAAAGTTATTTAAAAAAAAAAAAAAAAAAAAAAAGAAAACCCCAAGTGAGTGGTAGCAGAGCCTATAGCAGCAAACTGTACAGTATGTGGGAGCATTTCTGAACCCAAGGCGGCCAGATTCCATCTCCATTGGCAGCAGCTGGATGTTTATCACTGAATTCAAAAGCATCAGGCCACCGCTCCCAGACTGAAAGAGGCTTTTAGATGGGATTTGTGATGAATATCCAAACAAACCTGAGTATTTGACACCTTTGTTATACTTGAACACTACAACAATACAAACCAGAACTGGGTTGTCTCCAGAAGAGAAAGAAGTAATTGCTGTCTTCAACTACCGAATGGGAGGTCAGAGAAGATGGGAGACAGACTTCAGGGAGGTTAAACACAAGACGGGAGGCAACGGACAGGGGTTGGAACAAGGGAAATTCCAAACAGCTAGTAGGAAAATTTGTGTCGGTCACGGCAGTCAAAAAATGAAATTTGTCCGAGGCGGCTGTGGAATCTCTACCGTTGGGGATGATCAAACCTTGGCTGTATATGGCCCAGAGCAACCTGATCTGAGCCAGGGAAGGGAAACGAATCTGTTCATTTTTGCTTTTCTTCTTCGATAACTTATGTGACTTGTATCTTGTTTGAAAACAGCACAACAGTGCAACAAAACTTGCTAATAAAATGGGGTTTAAAAATATTTTTGTTGTTATAGCTAGTAAAATTAAATGTACCCTGTGATTGTCCACACCAATTATCTCTGCTTAGGTCTTGTGTTCTACTGTGTTTTTTTTTTTTTACTGTACTGGGAAAGTAGAAGCAGCAAGATCAAGTCCACATCAAAGGAATGAAACCAAAAATTCTATTTATGGTATGATTGTGGTCCTCAAGTCTGAATTTAGATTATTCAGAAGAAAATTAACTCTATCCCAGCCAAAATCAGGACAAAGCTACTAAGTCTATTCTAATCAGTTCTTCACATGGCATAAACTTGTGTAGGCCTAGCTGAATTAAAATGGTGTTACACCAATTTGCGCATGTCAAGGATCTGGATTTATTGCACTGATATAGCAGTAAGTGCAATTCTGTGTTCTTGGTACAGAAGCTGGCTGGAGCCCATGAACACACAGGTTACAGGTCCACCACGAAGCTACTGGAGGGCAGACATATGGCACATTCACTGCTACGGTGGTTTTGCCCACTCTTGCTATTTCCAAGGCAAATAAGAGATGTTCTGTACCTCCATCACCAGGCAACCTACTTCCTTTGTGGCTGAAGTAGGAGCAGATGTTCCAAGCTAGCTCCTTGCAAGCTGATCTTTAAACTAATTACTGGCCATTTGGTCATTAATCCATACTTTTTCAGGTTCAGTGTGGCAAAAAGACAGTATCAGAAATACCTTTACAGACTAGAAAATAAAACAAATCCTTGGTCTCCAGGAGCTTAACAAGATGAGCAAATGTTTCCCACTGGCATGTCTTGCTCTGGTCACAGCAAATTCCATCACACCTCTTGAGAGGCAACTACCTGCTAAGTTTCATTGTTCTTTTGACACATGCTTCATAGTTCTGCATCTTCCCTGGGATTTTTAGTTTTACTAACTTAGACCAGGTAGTAATAAACAGGACCTTCAGTACAAACAAGAACATTAATTCTCCTATGCAATGATGGACTGCTTTAAAGATAAACCTTTTATAATGCAAGTAAGAACCACTGAAGATCCTTGTTTACTACAAATATTTTGGTTTTTGCACTGTATCAAGTGTACCTCCATCATTTTCTTCTCCACCTCTCTACAACACTGAGGACAGTCCCTTACAGCAGAAGGATGCTAGCCATGTTTTGGATCCCTCTCTGCATACAGCAAATAATCCAGAAGTCTTCACAAGATACAGGAGTCTTTCCATTGGCTGTGATATGTTCAGTCCTCTGGGATTATCCTGACATCACAAGAGCCACCAAGTATGAAGAAACATCAAAATCATTCTTACGACAACTACTTTATAATCAGAAATGGGAATGTCCTGCCTAGCTGACTTTTTCATAGAGCATAATCTATAGTTGGAGAGTTTAAGTGCCCAGGATAAGGGACCACGTTTTTGTATTTCATGAACATTGCAAAGTTAAAGACTTTATTTAGAAGAACTTCATTTAAAAGAAAAATAGTAAATGGCACATCATGTAATTGCTATTTATTTTCATAAACATGAGGTATTTCAAAGTGCTATAAGATGCAGCACTAAATGTACATCGTTGGAAGAAATTAAACACAGAACTTTGCAGTTACCCAGTTCTATGCACCAAACATTAACAAATACATTAACTGGAAGAAACAGGCTAGGAAAAGGCATATATAGTAAATTTCTTTACAAAAGTTTCTTAGTTCAAAAAAGTGATAAAGTAATATCTACTCAAAACTTTCACAACTCATTTTCATACGAAAATATAAGTATCAAATTTAGTTATGTATCAGCATCATACTAAAGTATACAGGCAATGTAAGAATTAGTACAGTACATAACAGAGATTAACAATATATTTGTATACAAAAACATGCTCCTCAAACATTGAGGTATTACAGTACTTAGGTATGAACTTCCAGTCTAATACTGGCAGCAAAAGCCACCTCTCATAACCCAAGACATGTACAAAAGGCAAGTGTGTAGATGGTATTTACAGAAAATTCCCACAGGGGCACAAAATGGCAACCCCTAAAGTAACATCTGTTAGAACATAAGCACCATAAAACTTAGGAATGAACATTTTAAAACTCAACTAGATGTCATCAGCAGCTCCAAATGCTCACAACAATTAAAAAAAAAAAATCCCCACCATCTACAGTTCTTAAGAGGAAAAACAAAGGCAGTCCGTTGTTGTTTGGTAGTCTTGCAATAAACTCCTTGCAAGAACATCCATTTGCTCCGTACCCGGATAATATAGTTTGTCGATTACTTCAGGGACTGGATTGAAAGTAAAACCAACATTCTTAACGTCAAAAAACACAATTTTTTTTTTTTTTAAAGAATCAAAAATGTGCAAAGTGGCAATGACTGTCCTGGTCAGCCAAAACAGAAAAAACAGTTTAGCAAGTCCGCTTGTATTCTATTTTCTTTAGTAATTGTTCTTGTCTGGCTCGCAATTTTTCCTTTTCTAGCAATAACTTCTGCTCCTCTGCCTGAAGGGAATGAACGTATTCAGTGGCTTTTTTCAAGATCACAACTTTTGCAGCTTTCTCATTTTTAACCAGTTCTGGAACATGGTCCCTTAGTGTGAGGAAGCTTGACCTTAGATCATTACGCCGCTGCCGCTCCAGGATGTTATGGTTGCGTCGACGTTCGCTATCCTCTGAATCAGAGTTTCGAGGACTTGAACTCTTAGACTTTGGTGGGATTGTGGGTTTTACTGGACGGGGCACCTCAGTTTTTAACTTTTTCTGTGGTGGAGCCTCTTCACTGTCCATGTATGGAGAAGGAGCAGCATAATTATGCTGCTGGTGAATTGGTGCGCAACGCTTTAAAATCAGTTCATTCTGCTGTGTCCTGACTGATGGAAAAGTGGTATTTTTAGGACGCACTGTGATAGTAAGGGTGGTAACAGCCTTGTTGGAGGAGGAGCGTCTTTTCTCCACTGTCACAACATCTATTTCTTCTTCTTCATCCTCTTCCTCCTCATCTTCATCATCTTTTGGTAATGGAAAATAAACGTTATTTCTCACAGAAAATACTCCAAACAAGTATCAACCCAGATGTATTTATTGACAAAGTATGTACAGTAAAAGGAGGAATGCAATAACTGATGGCAAAACTAGGGCGTGCCTACCATCTGTAGTCAGATATAGATCTGGTGAAGTATGTAATATACATGAATGACTGAAAAACAGTGTTTTCCACAAGTTTATCATGAACACTTTGATTCAGTCGAAGTGGAGCTACCACCCACATAATTACAGTAGCAGAAAAGAGATTTTAGGCAGAATGTATGTATTTCGGATGGACTTGTACAGCTGTGGTACAAAAGGCATGCCCTGTGCCACAACACAGCCCCTGCTTGCTAGTAAAGCAGCCGGAAAAAGAAACAATCGCTGGGTTTGTTCTGAGGCAGAAGGTGAAGCTGCTCCAGCCGGGGACCCTTTAAGCCGGCGCTTGGTGCACTGCCAAGAAGACAGCTGTTGGAAGTGCTTCCTCACCAAAAGCTGTCAAACCCAACATTAAAGGGACAGTAGGCTTTGAAACCGGTACGATCACCAAGCTTATGGAGATATGGTCATACAGACCAGCTGATCCACACACACGAAAACGCGTTTCAGCCCAAGTGGGCTTCTCCGCAGACACGCACACGAGATATGTGGGGCATTTTAGCATCTGTCAATGGAAGCATTAATGTCTCACTAGCCTCTTCCAGACTTCCCAAATCCCTCCTAAAGGCACACACGTCCCCCGGGTGACAGTGGCAGCCCGCTCTGATTAACAGCCCCGACACCGCCGCTGTGCTGGTGCGGGGCTGGCTACCACAAGGAGCAAGAGGAGGCACGGCATCCCCACGGCGCTGCTGCCGCCAGGTCAGGGGCGCGGCATCCGCCCGCCAGGCCCCGCCGCTGCCGCCTCTCCTGCTGCCGCCTGCCGGCCGCCCCGCCCGGCCCGGCCCTTCACGAAGGTGCCGCCGGCGGGGACCGAATCGGGGCGCAGCCCGGAGGCAGCGCCACCACTCCCACCCCTCCCCTCTCCGCCCCTGCCGCGTACGGGAGCGCTTACCCGAATCGCTGAGTGTGTCGTCCCCGGAGCTGCTGCTGGCTCGGCTGTCCCCGGCGGGGCGCGGAGGGCGGCCGCTCCGCGGAGTCCCGCCACCCACCGCTACCGCCGCGGCGCGGCCTACCGCCGCCTCCCGCTTGTTGACGGGGAAGGGGAAGACCACGGCGGGGTCCACGCACTCGGGCACGGTGCCTCCTAGCTCCGCGCGGCCGCTGGCGGTGGCGGCGGGGCTGCCCGTAGCTGCGGCCCCTGGGGGAGGCGGCGGGGCGGCGGCAGCAGCGGCGGGCGCCTTGCCTTGCAGCTTCTCGCTAACTGCCCGCTCCAGCTTCTCGCGGGCGGAGAAGCCGCTCCACATGCAGTCCTGGATGATGATGGAGTTGAGGTTGTTGGTCACACCGAGGCCCGTCTCGAAGAAGTCCCCGCCGTCCGAGCTGCCCCACAGGTCGGCCTCGGGGGGCAGCAGAAGCAGCTCGGACGCCCAGTCCAGGGGGTCGGCGGGACGGCAGCCACCCAGGGCCGCCCCTCCCCACGGCCCCGGGCCCCCCCCGGGGGGTTGCTCCTGGAGCCCGGCCCGGCTGGGAGACAGCGGAGGGGTGGGCAGCAGTTCAAACTTCTTCCAGATGTCCTCCCCGGGGGGAGCGGAGTCCGGCCCGCACAAATAAAAATCATCTTCGTCCGGGTAGAAACAGGGCTGCAAAGAGTCGAACTCGAGGTCTGGGTTTTTACTGACCATTCCTGGCATTACGGGTCTCTCTTTGCTGATCCTTGGGTCGGGCAATAGTTTCAGAGACAGGTTTTATGGGTATTTCCAAAGGGAAGAAGAGAGGTTCTCCCAAGATCTGAAACTAAACCAAAAATACAAAAGTACAAAAAATTAAACCACGAAGGAAAAGACAGACATGAATGCGACTCCCTCTTAACCGAAGGGAAAAAAAATATCCCGTCATTAACAGCAAGAAAGGGGGAGCCTTTTGCAAGTTGAGTTAAAACCGCCTCTCACACACCTTTCCTCCCGGTTTAAGACACTCGGAGCAGGGCAGTCAGGGAGCACTCCCGCAAGCGGGGCTTCCCGACACTCCGTCAGGCCGCATGCCCGGCTGCGGGGAACCGCGGGGTACGGCGGGGTGCGGAGCACCTCCGGGCTTCCTGCCGCGCATAGCACTCGCCTGCTCTCCCCGAATTGCTGCAGACGCTCAGAACGGCGGAGTAACTGCAGGCAGATGCGAGGCTTTGATACCGTAATCTCTCCAGAGAGCTCTTTTAATATGCCAACTAAAGTGGAGGAAGTTTCCTCCTTTTGTCGTCTGCGGAGCGGTGCAAAGGGGAGAGGGAAGGATGCAAAAAAGGGGGCGGAGGGGCTCTTTGCAACTTCGCAAATCGCCGGTTCATTCACTCAAAGCGAGCCAGAGCAATCCGCACAAAACACAAGGCGGGGGGGGGGGGGGGGGGGGGGGGGGGGGGAGAGGAGGAGGGGAAATCCAGCAGCAACAGAAATTATCAACCTTATGTAATAATCTCACGCACAAAAATGCATTAAAACCAGCCTGGAGCCACCAACAAAGCCTCCTGAATTGCTAAGAAGGTACGGGAAGTTTTTCTGCCCCTTTTCCCTGTGCAAGCCAAGAGCAGCGGGAAGGCTGCAAGGACAGCAACTTTGAGCGTTCTGCCGCTCCGTGCACTAGCAGCTCACGCATAGCCCCAGCTCTCTAGCCCCCTCGCCGCCCCTGCACACACGCTGCTTACCCTTACCTCGGCCGGACCCCCCTCGCTAGCTACGGCCGCTCAACCACAGCTCCATTCCTCCTCTGAGACCTCAGTTGCATCAGACATTAAAAAAATAAAAATGACTGAAAGTCCGAAAAAGACATTCAGCGTCTCCCTTCCGCTCGGTTACGGTACAGCAAACAGAAAGGGCTCTGCTGGGTTAGCAACAGCTGACGGTGAACCGGAGACCAAAAACGGGAGGGGAAAAAAAAAAAAAAATCCATTAAAAGCCTTATGATGAAATGCACAGAAACCAGCCCGGCTCAGCTGCGCTCCCTGCCCCGCCCCCTGAGCGCCGCCAGTTATTGTACATTTTTCTACTCGGGAAATACATTAAACCGGTTAAAATGCAAAGCAGTAAAGAGGCACCTACAAAACAGAGGCGATCTCAGCGCGACAGCTCCAAAACAAAACACGAATATTCTCCAGGATTTTCTTCTGCTCACTGAACGCCCCATTCGCGCGCCGCAGTGCCCCTGCGCCTCCTTCCCCTTCCCATCCTCCCCAGTCCGGCAACTCGAACGCGATAGGGAATTGTATTTATTTGATTAGGGTTTTTGTCCTGCAGCCCATACCCTGCAGCTTCCTCTTCTTACCTCCTTGGTGATGGTGGTGGGTGTTGCAAAGGGGGGAGGAGTGGCAGGGGGGAGGGGAGAGGGGAGGAAAAAAAATAATTAAAAAAAATAAATAAAAAAAAGCGCAGATGATCTTGTATGTTACACTTTCCTGAGCGTCAGCCTGCCCGGCCCCCGTGGCTGGCCCAAGCCTCCGCATTCACCCCGTGCTTGCAGAGAGATGACTGTCCCTGCCGCGCTTTGAAGCTGCTGGATATTATTAACCCCCCAAAAAAGCATTAAAAATAAATAAATAAAAAGGGGGAAAAAAATAAAGCTGACACACCCGGGGACGGGAGCATTAAAAAAACCCAGTGCCCAGCGAGCGCGGCTAACCCCACCCCCTAATTTCCATACAAGCAGGGAGGTGCCTGGCATTTGGCGCCAAAAGCCCCATTCGCTCTTTATTCTCGGCGATCACAGCGAAGTCCCGCTCCCAGTGCAAACCCGCCCGGCCCGGGGCGGGGAGAAGAGAGGGGACGGGACGGGACAGGACGGGAGGGCGCCCACCCGCCTGCCAGAGGGGGCCGGGGCCAGCCTCCGACCCGCGGAGCCCGCCGCGGCCGCGCTCCCTTTGTGTCACCCCCACCCCGCGCCGACCCTGCCCCTGGGCCTGGGGGTAAACGTTCCCTCTAGGAGAGCGGTGACCCCGCGGCCACCATCTCCCGCGGAAACACTCGGGGCAATAAAAACATAAAAATGATAAAAAAAGAGGGATAAAGGAAGTGGCCGGGCGAGAGAGTCGCTTCCACTCGGGGCTTTGTAAATAAATAACCCTGCAGCCGTCGCTTTCCCTCAGGCGAGCGGGCTTGCACGCCGTGCCCAAGCGCCCCCCCGTTCCCCCCTCTCCGCCGCCCGGCACGGCACGGCACAGCGCGGCCCGTCCCGCGGCACAGCACAGCCACACTGCGGGGCTCCGCTGTTCCGCTGCCGATGGCGACACCTTGCGGAGGGCCGGCGGGAGCGGCGCTCTCCCGGCGCCCCCACGCATCCCCCCGGCGGCGGGGCACCCACCGCTCTCTCGCCTCCTTTCCCCGCCGCGGCGGGGTCGGTCGCGGAACGCGACAGAACGGGACGGGAGTGCGACGCTGTCCTCGGCGGTGCGTGGCGGCGGGTGCGATCCCGATCCCGATCAGGGCGCCGCGCGGGGCGGTGCCTACTCGCTCATAGGCTGCAGGTTGAGGCGGGGACTTGGGCGTCGCTCGCAGGAAAGCTAGTAGCGGCGGGCCGCCGCTTTGTGTGCGGCGGAGGGGTTGTTGCGGGTGGGGTGCCGCCTTTTGGCCTGCCTCGGCCGGCGGTGGGGGCGAGCCTGCGGCCTTCGAAATTGGTGGCCTTGAAAGGCACGACCGGTGGTAGCGTTAGAAGAGGGGGAAGTGCCTCCCGAGAGGGGGCAATAAGCCCTCAGGGCAGCAGGGGTAGTCTGAAGGCCCGTTCCCCTCGTCCCTTCGCGGGGTTTTGGGCCGGCTGTGCCGGAAAGCCATGCTTCTCACATGTGGTGATCCCCCATCGCCTCCATGTCACACCTGGGTGGCCAAAATGTGGAGGTTCCTCCAGCTTTACAGTGTCCTGAGGTGGCCTCGGTGCCTGGTGTGGTCCTGATGCTGGCTGGTGTCTACGGCAGCAGCGGCACTCGGCTGGGCACTTCGGAGCAGGCTGGCTTGTGGCATGAGGCTGCTGGAGGCAGTAGTTGGCCTCCCTATGCAGACTGTGGGGGTTGGGCTGGCTTACCAAATGAGACAACTGGTTTGAAATCGCCTTAGCCAAGGTAGTGAGCTTCTGCTAGACTGCTCCCGCAGCTTGCTCCTGCCTACCGGCATGGAGGTAACTGGTTGCAGTTTTGCTGAGGAGCGGGAAAGGGACCTGGAAGGCAGATCCGCTGTACCAGCGGTTCTGGGCAAGCACGACTCGAGCAGGGCACACTGAAAGAGACTTCTAGGTAGCCTGCTATGAGTTAAAACTTGGCTGGGGGGCAATAGCTGGCAGTAGTCAGCTGAGGAAGGGGCAGTTCCTGCTGGGGATGCAGCCGTCCTTTATGGCAGAAAGCTGGAGAGATTTGTGAGGCCAGGCTTGCCTGAAGTTTGTGATTGGCCTTCACTCCTCTAATGCACTTTGGATTCAAGACAGGGGAATTCATTGATTAGCTAATGTGTGCTCGGTACTTTGAAGATAGGAGATCTTATGAAAGCCCTAAGCTTTATTAATTTCTCTTTGGATTATTTGGCTGGACAAAAAAAGATGTGGGTGGCTGGGATTTTTTTCCCCTTGCATTTCAGTAGCCTTGAACAGGTTGCAGCTTGTGAACAGACATGAACAGTTAGTATGTGTCTTGCTGAACGTGTGAACAACTTATTTATACTCATCAATCGAGGACCTTCTTCAAATTTCAAATTAAGCAATTATATAAGTTTTGCTCCTTTAAAGCAATCCTTTTTGTCTTTCACATTTCCTTTAATGTCTTTATACATGCAAATATTGATATGTCCATACTTTGACCATGGCTGCTATCTGATTTATTGTTAATTCATTATAAATTATCAACTAGATTTTCTCAGCAGCCTCTTTAAAAATTTTCCTCTTTATTTCATATGTATATGTGTGGAGATAAAGCTATCAGCTTCTGTGGAAGTTCTGCTGTTTTGTGTCACATCTTTTGTAGTACCTTGGATGAGAATATTAACGAGGGGTAACACATTCAAGACAAAGTGTTTAAAGTAATTTTCAGCCAAACAAAAACCAAAAGCCCCATTAAAGAGGAAATGAAATACAGTATGCTGAGAAACATTGCTGTTTATGAGCACTAACTCTGTTTAGGTAAAAAGATCTGTTAAAACCCCAGATCTATTGCTTTGTCTTGTATGTTTGAGAAAGACATAGAAAACATTGTGCAAAGCTTTGGCAAGACTGCACCAATCTTTGTGCTGACACTTACTTCAGGCTATTTTATCAGCATTTGTTTTTTTTTTGTTCTGATCCCTTCTGTCCCTGAAATGACATATATCAAGAAGCAGCAAGGCAAATGGAAGCCTGAAATTACTTGGGGTTATTGTGAATTTGTTATTATGTCATTTCACTGAAAAAAATTGGGAATTAAGATGTGCTAATACTTAACATATATAACTGGGTCCCAATATATGGGACTTAAGATGTGCTAATACTTAACATACATAACTGGATCCCAATATACACCAGTTTTGTAGTAAATATTTTAAAGTATTGTTAAGAATTTGCTATCTGGAAAAGCAGAAAAAGAGGTATAAAAGGTTAAAAGATACTTTTTGCATATACACTCGTAGAGCCTAACTAGATCCTGTGGTTTTTAATTTGGCCTAACGATGAGCCTGACAAAGCACTGTGCTGAGCTTGGATGTACACACCTGGACATAATACATGGGTGAGTTACTGGTGTTCAGGGCTACTGAACTTTTTCCCCTTTGTCTTTATTGATTCATTAAGGAATGCTGTGTAAGGCAAATTTCTGTGGTCGCATATATCTCCCTTTTGCCCTTACAGCCTGCAACTACTGAGATCAAAAGAAAAAGGACAGTATTATTTAATCCATGTGCAGTTGTCTTCCTCAGAGGCACCCAAACTTTAGCACAATTTTGAGTTTTCTTTGCTAGTCAGAAGTAATGTATATACTCTCATGATTCCATGTTAAATTGTAGAAAAGGTTTATAAAGGCTTTCCTTAATCAGTCAGGGGGGAGGTGCATGTTCTGAGTACGCTTGGCAAAAGCATGACAGAATCAGAATGATTTATCCTTGTTCTGTCTCAACCAGCAGAAATGACGTGAAACTCTCTGCATAGGACTAGAAAGGATGTAAGTATGAACACTCATAGACCTGGGATTTTTATATCTTTGTCTTAAACAAGGACCTGATACACTACCTATTAGCAGTAGTAACATTTTCAGGTGGATTAAATGTTTGGAGGTAGCCGTTAAAGTTAACAGTTACAGAAGCTGCGAGATTCAGAGCAGCAGATTTATTCCAGCATACCTTTCATTAAACTTCGTAGGTAGCTGCACGGTTCACTGCTGTGTAGCTGCTGAGTGTGAATTATCTAAAATATTTCTCTTGACACTCTCCCTGAAGGTAGTGTGGTATTACTTTTACCCTTATTTAGGTGACACAGGATAAGGGACTTGCCCAGTGTCACACAAGGAAATTGAAGCAGATTTTCCCACTACACTGACTGTAACAATCTGAGGTAGCTATTGCTTTCCCACAAGCTCTGGCAGACTGCATCTTCATTATCCATTAAGATGAAAGAATAGTGCAGCCTCTTAATTGGGTAACTGGCTGAACGCTCCACTGCTAAGTGTTCCTAGATACATCAGAAACCATCTTCCAGTAGAAAGAGCTTTCTTCCTTCTGTGCCTTTTGTGCACATTGTTTCTTCAAAAGCTATTGGTCAGACCAGCGTTTGTGTGCTAGTCTTCTCCGTCAGCCTCTTTTCTAGCTGCTCAGAGAGCACTGGAAGTTACTCATTAAAACCAGAAGGGACCAGAAATGTATTATTTAGATTTGGCAGAAGCTGATAGCTGTTGCTCAGGAAAACATCCTACTTGCAACAGATTTTTCAAACCCTATATATGGCTAGATAAGCATCTAAGCATTTGGTATCTTACAATTGTATTCTAAAGCAAAACAAACCAAAATGACAAGAACTTCAAAAAGTTACAGATAAGACCACTGAGTGAAATGTAATAGAAATGAGGAATTTTGAGAGCCTGGTTTCTGATGTCTCTTTTAAGGGAATTCTTGATCTCATTAAGTATGAGCTTATTAACTTTCATTGGTTGAAATATTAATAGGATCTCTTTTCTCTCTCCAGTTTCCAATTTTAAAGAAAACTGTAAGAGTTTCAGGATTTTTATAGCTTTTCCCCTCAGTAAAGTTTGGTTAAAACTGTCTAGTGATTTCAAAATTCATTCCAGGGCATGACCAGTAACTCTGTTGAATGTACTTCCTTTCCTTAGGGAGCTAGGCCGAGAGGAAATAAAATACCTAGATTAAAAAAATATTAATTTATTAAGTTTCATCATTCAAATATTTTATTATAGAGAAAAATACCTCACTGCTCCTCTTAGGCTGCTACGGGAAACATTATAAAATCTGTAGATAAATTTGCTTGCACAATATTGTAACCCCCACATATTATTACAGTAATTTCTTCCTCCTAAATGTGTACCTAGTGCATGGAGAAATATCCTAATTGTAAAGTCAGTTACAAGCATTTATCATTCTTGCAAGTATTGCTTTATGAGTAGGAAGGTATAACTTTCCTGAATTTAATCGCTGCAGAAGTTTCTGCTGCTTAGTGACGTGCAGCATCAGTGACATAACGGTAGAGTCGGGTTATATATTATGGTCCCGTTTTTACAAATACCTGTAACACAATGAATACATTTGATATGCATGTGCATTTCAGGACAACAGCTCTGGCAAAATATTTTTTCTGTAACAGGTGAGTAGGCCAGGTAAAAATCACAGACTGGTTTGAGTTGGGACACCTTCCACTAGATCAGGTTGCTTAAAGCCCCCTTCAGCACAATGAGACTGTTATCTGTATTACCATGCTGCAAATAAACAGTAGCTGTCATCTATCAGTAATTTTGAAGGTATAAATGATGCAGATGTATACTGTGTCCTTCAGCTACAGCAAGTATGGTAGATCATGTTGGATGTCTTTGTAAAATAATCCCACCACAGGTCTTCAGTTTTTCTTTGTAAGTCAAGGGTTTGAACCTATTCAGTCAATAGTGACTCCACTGCTTGTTAAAGCTAGGGAAAAACTTTGGAAAGTTAATTTAGTGAAGCCCGGAGAGTCATCCTTGTATTTTGCAGTTTGTAAGCACAGAAAGGAGTGAACAACACTGAAGGGCAGCTTCCTGCTTCTGAAGTTCCGCAGGTAACAAGCAGAAGAGAAGACGACTGGTGAGGTCCGACAGCTTCGTCAGGTAAGTTTTTGTCCTCACAGAGGTGAGTGGTAATGCCACAACACCACTTTGCCAGGAAGACTTGTTGATCTCAATTAGTTTAATTCTCTGAAAAGCTTAGTTTAGTTAAAATCTTCTTAATGCCACAGCAAGAAAGATCAGGCAGTGAACAGTGGAAGATCTTTTGGAGTTGTTCACACAGCGTGTAAAATGGGCTACTTACATAGTTTGCCCCTGGCTCTTGCCCAGTTCCTTTTCTACCCGTCTCCCTCTACTTTGTCATCATATAGTCAATCATTTAGTGGTTTAAGGCATTACAGCATTGTTTATATGTGCTTAAATGTTTTTAACTTTTTTTTAAAGCAATTAGCCATTTGTGCATTTTTATGCAAGCTCACTTTACTGATTGTTTTTGAAACTTTAGCTCAAAATATTTCACCTGTTACAAAGTCTTTTAAAGACTTCATTATTGTGAAATATTTTACCAGATAATTCACTGAGACAAATGTGAAATGTGCAGTTGGGAAGGTAAAATTATAACCAGTCACATAAACCTGTCTTCATTAGTTCCCTTTCAAACATCTCCAAATGTTACCAATAGCGAAAGACATCCTCAAAGAGTGATTTGAAGCGTGAATTCTTTAGTTTTCAGTTGGAATCTGCTTTATGTTTGAGAGGAAGGCTTTCATTTCCTGCATCCGAGATTCATCTTTAAATGCAAGCTAACAGGAAGATTAGCCTTTAAGGACTACTAGTGACCAGCTAGAATGGTGTTGGTGACTATAACATAAAAGGGAAAAAAAAGAAAAATACAGACTGAAGTGAGTGAATAAGGGGATACATCAAACTATATTCTCAGCTGGTGTCAATTGATACAACTTCCTTCCACTGGGTCTGTGCCAGATGACACCAGCAACAGATCTCTCCTGTCATGATTCCAGCTTTAGTCCTGGGCCACGGCTTTTAAATAGTTTTCTGGATTGTTTAGTTTGTTCTTATTTTGTATACAACAGATAGAGCTTTTACTGATAACCTGTGGGACATTCTTCAAAGCTTTGCCATAAGAACTGTTAATAGCAAAGGAAACACTTAACACTTATTGCAGTAATGAAAATATCTTCAGCCACATTAAAGGCCTTTATGGAGTTTTGATGGTTTTATTACTATTGCCACTCCTGCTTTAGTAAATCAGTGTGTCGAAGTTTTGTTTATTTATGTGTCACGGAGATTACTGATGTATCTCTGGATGTAAGCAGGGCTGCATGAAGGGCTGTGCCACACTCTTTCAGTGTCTTACCATTCCTTCTGCATGACTCCGAGAGAGAGCTGGCTGTGTCTGTTAGTGTCACTGCTGCTAATTTTCATGGTCTTCTTGGCCCCCTTGCTAAATCACAAACACCCAAGCCTTGACAAATGTATTTGCCTCTTGGTATACAAATGATTGCTAGATATGCGAAACCAGACTCAGCAGACCCAGGTTTGCATCTGTTTTGGCAACTCCTACAATCTATTCATATGTTTATCGTATTCATATGTTTATCCAGGCAAATGCAAAAAAATATGAACCACAGTCTGTAAGTCAAAAAATTGCTTTGAAGTGATCCATGATCAGTAGGAGGCTGAAGGAGGTGTCTCGTTCTGATCATTGTACATAATGATAGTAAAATTGTTTGACAGTTTACAGACTTTCAGAAGCAGAGGGTTTTAGTAGCAAGTGCCACAGCGAATGTGGGTTATTTTTTTTTTCTCTTCAGTGAATAACAAACCATTTATTAAAGTGGTCATATTTAACATTGGATTTCTGTTGCTTGCGGTGTTCTGTTTTGAATGTTTTAGGGCTCATCAATATTGTAACTTTGGTCTTGTCTGTCCATGTGTCTTAAAGATTTTGTGTTGCCACATATTGCTGAAGAATATGAATACAAGCTTTAAGATTTAGACCTGTCATCTTTCCTCTATACCTGTCTTTCATAGCAGTTCTGCTGCCTCACTCCTCAGTACGTAGAGTGACAGGAAAAAAGAGAAAGTCTGAATGAGAAACATCCAATATTTGGCAAGCCAAAGTGCAGTCATAAAAAAGATGGTACAAGACAGGAGACAAGACATCATGTTAGGCTTGCAGCTACCCAGAAGAGGGTATGAATGAGAGAAGAAAATATTGCATGCAGTTTTGGCTGAAGGGTACTGTAACGCATCCTAACAAACCACTTTTTCTTTAAAACTTCTTGCCTGTTTTGGTTTTGCTTTTATCAAAATGAATTGTTTGGTGGTCTTTAGTGACTTTGGATTTGAGTAACTTGAAATGTCAAGGTAAAAGAAACAGTTAAAGACAGAATGTCCTTGCACCCCTTAGTTAAAGGAGTTTAAAAATCTTGCTGTTTGATTTTGAGCTGAAGTAAATGAAAAATGTATTTAGTGTTTAACAGTGTGACTGTTAATTTCTCTTTTAATCCTTATATAGGAGGGACTTCCTTGTCTTACTGTTAACTGAAATATTCAGAACTGTCACCCTGGTTTGGTAGTGCAGAGCTATGTTCATGTGATCAGACTTTACATGTTAAATGTTTTTTCATCAGTAAGATGAAAGAGGTTTTCTTTACTGATAATACATATATTTGTTTTTCAGTGACATAATTTCATTGTTAAGAACAATTTCTGTTTAGCAGAACTGAAATGTTCTTGATATCTGCAAATGTAATTCTGTATAATATTGATGTTTACAGTAGGTGGGCCACATTAGCAAAGGAATACAGAAATTTATATTATTTCAAAAGAGGTGAAATCTATATTAAAGGAAGAAAATAATAGTGAAAATTTATTATATTTTGTTTCTATCCTGACATTACTTATGTTTTATAACAACAATTCTCATTGCGTCAGTTCCAGGGTGCTAAATATGTAGCGTTTTGGCAAGATCATTGCCTCAAACATACTAGTACTGTGTTGTTATTCCCACTCCTTTGACTTATATTCTGGGTGCAGACAGCTAGATCAGCATTCATCAGTGCAGAAAATCACATTTGTGTGCCACGGTTTAGACTACTGGTGAGTACTTGCTCTTGGCAGTATAGCAGTACGGATACAAGGTTGGAAGGCATCCTTCCAGCACGTATGGAGTTGAGGACTAGTTTTCTGCCTACTCTAGAAAATATATTACTGAAATGATTCTTATATAAGCAATTAGGGATCAACCATTTTTTGGTAGATTAATGTATTTACAAGAATTAACAACAAAGTGAATATAGGTAAACATGTCAGTGGGAGAAGAGTGTTGTATTTGTATGGAAGCATGTATCTGTATATATGTTGATGTACATGTGTGTGCACGTGTACAGGTGTGTTTTTGTACTCTAACTTATTCTATTGGAAATGTTTAAAACTGTTTATCTGTTTCAGAAATGTTAAAAAAAAAAAAGGACATTGAATCCTTGTCTAACTGTTTTTTTTATGGGACGCTCTGCAGTATTTGGTTAGCTGCTCTTACGCAGAATTTAGAATATGTCTACATGGGGCAGTAGAGCACGAAGACCATCCCCAGTCTCCTAGACTGGGCTGATAAATCTACAAAGCACACTTCACTGTTGATAGCTCAAGTGCTGAAAGATATATAAACTGTATTTGCCTGGTCCATGGCTCAGAATAGTAAGATTTTTTTCCTTCACAAGGCACAAGCCCCTTCAACTTGGGCTCAATGTCACTTTGAAATTGCTGTAGTATGTTTCATTCTGGCACTAGCTTGACCAATACCAGCCAGACAACTGCATCATGCTCCAGTGTGCTGTGTGGATGCACTGTGTGATAAACTGGGATACTATTTATCTTAAGCTGTTAAAAGAAG
Organism: Pezoporus wallicus; assembly: GCF_028554395.1. Lineage (NCBI taxonomy): Eukaryota > Metazoa > Chordata > Aves > Psittaciformes > Psittacidae > Pezoporus > Pezoporus wallicus. The sequence goes on from NW_026642654.1 coordinate 2,778,751, forward strand.
ATAGATATTTCATCTTGTTCCCTGTATACTTCATTTTTCTTACTAATCTTCATACTCGCCTGTCAGATCTATAAATTTGTCGAATAGTATGCAGCAGAGTTGGACTGATGGTAGATGATGATAATTCCAAGGTAGGATGAAATGTAGTGTTTGGAAAAGCATATCCTGGGATTTTAATTCTAGGTTTAGTTTAACCTTTTGACCTGTAGCAGAGAATGGGCAAGGTCATGTTAACTTTCAGTTTTCCTCACTTGTAAAGCAGGGGTACTGATGGTTAACACCTCTGTGAAGTATTTTGAGAACTTCAGGAAAACTGAATGTTGCTAATTAAGCTAGGAAAAAAACTACTAGGTTTTTGGTTTGTGGTATGTTTCTATTTATGTGAAGGGGGAACAATACTCTGCAATGAAGGTAGAATTGCTCTGCTGTGTAAAAACTGAAGCTAAATGCTGGAATGAAACAGAGGAATTAATTTCATCTTAAGGGATGGCAACAGTGCAGACATGTACATCTGAGGTAGTCATTATAGGCTGCCTTTCTAGTCAATGGAGAGCATTTGCCATAATCTATTTGACTTTCTTTAGATGTCTGATTTAAGGTGCGATAAATAATGCCTTATGGATAATGCTCATTATATGATTTAATCTTACCTCCTGCCATAAAGGTGCTTCCAGCTGCTCTGTATTGCTTGTGGCTGCTTGTCTTTGATTAAAGCAGCACTTTTATAAAGTCCTTTTCTTAAGACTAGTTTGGACAAACAATCCAGTATCTGTTGTGATGTTAATTTTTTTCCCTTCTCACCCATATCTTACATTAACCTTTCAAAATAGCTAATGAAGCATATAAATAGCAATTGAAACTGCTTCTCATAGCATATCGCCATGTTTGAAAATAAGTGCTGAGTGTTGGTCAGCAACTTCTGTAAAAACTGAAGGGTAAATTTGCGATGCTACAGTGAAATGCTGAAGTGGTGATTAGTCTCCTGACAAATAGATGAATCTGGCTTGGCCAGCTGTCAGGATGGTTGTATACACATTTTGCTGTGTTATTCCGATTGCATTACTTTTGTATTTGAAGTCAGGGTAATTATGTAGAAAAATATGTCACAGTTTAACATGGTTATAAAAATGTGTGCTCTGTTTCTGCACCTCCTTTTTGAAATGCAATGACATTTCTACCTGGTCTATGAAACATGCCATTGCAGTCATTTATTTGTTAGTTTTAATGTGAATACAAGGTTTTTCATTATATTTACAAAAATGTATGTTTCGATCTCTTTGGAATTGGGATATTATTATATACAGAGAGTAACTACATGTTAAGCCCTTGTTATTTGTGCAAACTTGTTCTCAAGAAATTACCACTGAGAGAGTTCCCATATATGCAAAAATGCTGGCATTTTTTTCTTGGAGCTGGCTTAGGAATCTGAGTTAAAAATAAAGGTGCATAATGAAACACGATGTATGTGTACATTTCTTGTCCCATTATGCTGATAGCCCTGTAGCTGGCATTTTGGAGAAAATATGAAAAGATAATGAGTAAGCCTTTGTGCATATCCCATGGCTCAGAGAAGAAAAGAGGCTCTTCTGAGATTTGTGTGTTGTTAGCAGTGAATATTGGAAAACCCCCCTCTGCTTGTTCTGCCTTGTGAGAAGTGAGACTTCTTTTACTGGTTTGAAAACATATTTGACCTCTAAGAAAGGAAGCCAGGGAAAGTGTTGAATAAGTTGATTTACCATCTCTTGAAATACCTGCTTTACTGGTTCTGTGCCAGAATCTAAAGTGCTGTAGTGACAGCAGCCAAAAGGGAGTGGGGATTTGGATGGAGATAAAGGGGAAGATTAAAAGAAAGAAGCCTAAACCTATATGTAATCCAATGGTCTCATTATCTGAAGCTGTCCACTTCCAGGAGCTCTGCAAACTTTTCCTTTAGTGAATGAATTGAGCCCTGTGTTATAATGACAAATATTTCTTCTGGGAAATGCTTATGTTACATTAATGCTACAGTGAAAAAGTACAAACTGAATTAGATATAAAAGAGATGACTTTTTACATCTGTGATGCATGTGGATAATGGAGGTGAAGATGACCAAGAAAGTGGAAGCTATGTGTCTGAGTTGTTGAAAGGCAGATTTTGGAATGACATCCGAGGAACAGCTGCTGCTGAGTACACAGGATTGGGGGGTGATGAAATGTGGTCATCAGTGAAATGTCCAGTTGTAGTCCAAGAAGAAGGTGGGGACTTATTAGTGTTTGTGATGGATTTACGATAAAACACTGATACTTGAACATGTTTCTAAGATTTAATTGCCATCATCATCGCTGACTTTTAGCTGGTTGATTTCAGTAAACTTCTACTGATTTAAACCAGCTGAGAATTTTTTCCACAGTCATCACAGTATTATTCACTTGAAGCATGCTCCTGTACTATAAGCTCTGTGAGGCAGGAAGCTCCAAAGTCCTAAGAAAAGTGGTTTCAGGTATCTTTGGAAGCAGATGTTTCCCCCCAAGTAGCAGTATCCAGCAGCAACTATCCCAATTTGAGAATGTATTTTAGTAGTTAGGCATTGCAGAACTGAATTTAGTTGTTGCCTTTTGGAAACTTTGGGATTGGGTGAGCTGTATGCTTCCTGTAATTTTGCTTGAATTTCACAGATTTTTTTCCCACTCCTTCATAGAGCTGTCTGCTTGGTGGTTAAAGGCTCATAAGGTAAACATATAAGTCTATATTATGCGTTTACTTCTCCCAAACATGACCCTCTTATTCTGCCATTAGAGCCCCATGCAGGGTACGGTGGTGAGTGCATCCTCATCATAGATTTTCTGAAGGCTCATCGAAGCTGCAACTGAACCAAGTGGACAAAGATGGACAGAGAAGCCTAAGCAGTGTCTGCAGCAGTTTTGAACAGTCCATAGGGTATGTATAATGACAGTTTGGGAAAGAAAACTGGCACCCATAGCATCAGAGCAGTCACAGCAAGAGTAGGCAGCTGGTTTTTAATCAAAGTGGGAAGCGAGGCATGGCAAAAGTGAGGGCTTTGGAATGGTATGAAGACTTGAGATTTTGAGTAAGGCTGAAGGCAGAGAGGCTTGGTGTAAGAAGCTTTTGAGCAGCTGACTTACTTTAATTAGGAGCAATGGATTTAAAGTTCAGCACACTGATGCAAAATATTTCCCTTACAGAGCTCTTAGTGAGAATCTGAGTCCTTTCCTTTTGTTGTTATTTAAATCTACTGGTACAGAGGGTTGTAATCAGAAAAAATGTTTGTTGCTTCTTGTTTATTCAGGTCAGGAAAGATGTTCATGAAATATGTAGTCACATAGTAATTGTGTCATCAGATATACTGCTACAAAACTCTCCTCAGTGAAGAGGAATTTCCTTTACACCTGACGATAACATTTTTCAAAACAAAATATGTCCAAGCTTAGAAGTTTGTCTTGGCAGAACATCATACTATTAAAGCAAGATTGAATGTATCCTGTCCAAATCTCTTGCTTCTTGTAATGGTGCCTAAGGCTACAGTCCTCCAGATACTGATATTACCAGCATTTACATTTTGAGTGAAAAAACTCTCTTGTTACCACAGACACTTTACAGTAGAAATTCTACATTTTTTTTATTTTTATTTTTTTTTCCCCCCAGGATAGCTTGATGTAATGCAAAAAAAATGTGATGGGAAAGAAGTAAATTCCTCACCCCCCCAACCCCCTTCAGTATAATTTGCCCTTAGCAATAAGAATGAGAAAGGATGGTGCTAAGTTTGCACTATTTGTGCATAAATAGCTAAAAATTGCCTTAATCTGAGGAAGGAAAAAGAAGGTGCTGCAGTAGAAATGGTAGTGAAAGGGCAAGCAAAGCTTCTCCTTACACTAACACTGGCCAGACATCATCAGCATTAAACTTAATGAGCCTTTTTTTGTACTGATCAGCTCACAGGGCTTTAGCCATAAAGGGACCTTAAAACAAGTGATAATGGGTATAATTTCCTCTAAGTTTTGGTAATCAATGCAACTACTACCACAGGGGATCAAGAGATGTTTTGTTGGACACTAAAGGCAGCTTGTAGTGTACTTGCTGGAGTGGTGCAGCTTTACAAGGTCTGATGAAATAAAAGGGAGCAAGTGATCAAGGGATAACAAAGGGATGAAATAACAGGACACTGAGAAGAGAAATACATTTTTCTCAGTATATATTATTAGGAAAGCCATATTTAGTTTAGGAAGTCTGGTCAGGCTTCAATTGGAATTAGATTACATTATTTTTTGTAAGAAAATCTGTATCACCACGTGTGAATCTGCATTAGGATTGCTTTGTCCTGCTCTTGCTCACGGGCTTAGCTATTTTATGTGCTTACATGTTTTGCTGGGTTGGTACCTGAGGCTTGAATCTGGTAAAAAGATTCATGATACAGCTGCACAGACTAATTTTCCAGTCTGTTGCTACTATTTCTGTACTGTAGACTCTAAATTGGAGCTTACAATTGAGTGTCAGCCTGAAGAAGGAAGGAGTGGAGAATTGCTGATACTTTCAGGATCAGATGTTCAGCTCACCATTCTCCAACACATAGATATTGGCAATGAATTGGTCGGACCATTAGTAACAGTTCCAAGGAAAGTCATGAAAACACTCACCAAGCAGAACATATATACTTGTATGTATACGTGTATTTGAATATGTATATTTGTCATGTATATGTGGTTTTGTGGTAGTGAGATACACATGAGAAGAAGCAAAGGTGAAAAGTAACATACTGAGTTTTCCATACAAGTAACTTGTAAATGATTTTCCTCTACACAGAACTTTTGCATGGAAAGATACTGGGATTGTGATATGTGCAGGGTTGATTTACAGGTTATACCTAGTCAAAATGAGAGGAATCAATCCTCTAAAAATCACTTTACCTCATGATTATATATAGCAGCAGTAATATCATCAGAGACAGTATATTCACCAAATATACACATACATGTATGCTTCATAATGTCATGTACTCTTTGTTTTGTGCTTGCCCTTCAAGTAATTTCTATTCAACCATGATACCCTGTGGCATGGATGGATGCTTGTTAGTAGAACAAGTAACATAATTCCTAAGTTAGCAAAGGTCATAGATGGGGCAATGGGACTGGGGACCCAAAGCTGGAAAATGTATTAAGATGGTTTAATCAGTCATACTAAATTCCACTGTGGCATATTTCCTTAACAAATTAGTTAAAAGGATTCTGGGTTCTGTCACTGGAAAAGAAAACACTTAATCTTTTATTCTAAAAAGAATAATTTTTTTCTTTAATTATTGTGTCTGAAAGTTTGGGGATTTTTTCATTTTCAAGAGCATTTATTTTTCATGATAATTTATGCTCTAATGTTTAAACTTTATATTAGGATATCTAGATTTTCCTGTAAATTTTGCCAGAGCTTTGTTGTGCAGCCTTGATCAAATTACTCACTCCTATGTCTCACTTTCAGTGTATTTGGGTAGTAGACTCTTCTGCGCTGTCCTAAACTTTAGTGTCTGTAAAGTACATAGCACAATGTGATGTTGATTTAGGGTGGAATTTCTAAGAATTGCTTCAATTCAAAGAAGTAGTAATTATTTGGAGTTAAGCTAAACTGTGTCATTCAGCATCTTCTCTGGTGAAGAGACATTACTTCAGATATTGAAATAATGTGAATGCAAACCATTGGCAAGCCAGAATGATTTTTAGCAGTACAGTATGTTTAGGTGAGCAGTCAAGGAGCATGATTCAGATTCTGATTCTTCCCAAGCGAATGAATGCAAATGTGAAAGTATAACTCAAGATTCCTCGAATAGTAAGCTGCAGTTGTTTCATTTCCTAGATGACCATGCAGAATTTGTGAGTTATGCAACATTAGCTACCACTTGAACAGTTTGAGGCTAAAGTTGGAAATCAATTTAGAACTGCTTTAGTGTGGCCATTTTTATGCATCCTGTGCAACTTATATACTGCCTCATCTGCCCCTACAGAGGAAGGGTAAGACAGGCACCTCGGGAGGGAATATGGTTCCATTGTCATATGGTGATTCTGTAATAATTAACAACAGCACCCTTGTTGAATTGCACTCATGGTACAGTCAGATTGAAATTCCTCCTCTGAGTGCTTGCTCTTTCTCACAAGTACTTTGTAGAGCTTTATAGTTTAGAAGCTTCATAGTGGTGACATTCCACCCTGAAATACAACTGTAGTATAATTTGCTGTGTTGAAGAACTAATGTATGATTCTTTTTTTCTCAAGCAGATATGCCTAATGGCGTTTGCAAAGTTCAGTAATTCACAATATGGTAAGAATAGGAATCTTCTACTTTAAAAGTTGGCCTATCTCCATCTACACCATTTAAATAGGTATTAATTTAAAGCCAGCTGTTTCTTGCCTTTTGCCTTTCAGTATTGCTCTGTTAGTTTTTCTTTCTTCCTCCTGAGGATTAAATGTGTGTCCTGTGGGCTTATCAGCCCTGACTTTTTGTATGTGATAACGCTCACTGGGATCTCCTAACTCAATCAATCAAATGAGAACCATAGTCTTCAAAAGTGTTTCAGAGAGCCTCTTACATGGATAGTGCCCAGTATTTCTATACTAAGGGTATATTATGCCATAAAATAATGTTTATGTTCCTTTAGGCTTAATATCATACCATTTGTAAGCACAAGTGCTGAAGCAATTTAGAAAGAGATGTTAACTTTATATCCTACCAGGGAAGTATTTTTATTACTGTGTATGCAAAGCAACAGGAAAGCAAAGCCTTGCTTTTATTAGCTATCATTATCATATTTCATGGCCTCTTCTTGTATCAGTAGTTGCAGACATAGATCAAATCTTTCTTTATGAGCATACTAGAAATAAATTAGGAAATTAATAGCGTGGCTTCTGAATCTTTAGAAAAAGCATTTGCTTTAGAAAATTAAGAACTGTTTTAGCAGTGTATGTCCCAACAATGAAGCTTACGAATGCCAGATGTAGAAGAATAACATTGGTCTTTGGCATTGGATGATAAAAGTAGGATGGAGATGAAAGCAGTTAGCTTAACTGCCATGTAGAGGAATATCACTGTGGGTAATGCCAGACCCCAGCATAGTCCTGAGATACTCTAAAATCATTAAAATATACCTCAGGTTGTTTTGTATTTGCCCACTGTGTTTATTCTTTGAGGTGCGTTTTAGGATTTTCCTGTCATCCTTATGAGATCGAGAAACTGATGCAGAGATTTTTCAGATACTCACAGGTTGTCAGAAGCATGAAGTTTAAGCAGATTACAAAGTATCATGAAATTCCATAGACCTGTGAAAGTTCATAATACTGTGATAAGCGCTGTTCTGGGATACAATTTTTACAGTCTCTGAAGTGGCTTTTGACTCAGTTTGAAAACTGAAATTCTACAGTGAGAAAAGTAATGTACAGTGAAATGTTCTGTTTTGGTAAGGTTTAAGGATATATTTATTTTTTCATATATATTTGGTTTATACCATAGAAGACAGCTGAAAAAGTACTGGATAAGAATATGGAGAAATTACTTCCTAAAGGCACTTGACCACATTAAGTTCATGTTCCATGGAAATTCTAACAGAACAGAATTTCCTATAGAAATAAGTGTTGTCCTTGTTGTGAGAATTCACTGTATAAGAGCATATTTGCCAGTTCTTCATCCAGAATATTTAAGGCATTCAGGAAATGGAATGCCTTGAATATAGATTGCCTTGGGTTTAAAAAAAAAAAAAATAAAAAAAAAAAAAAAAGAGAGAGACCACAACTTTACTCTGTAGGAATTAGAAGAGGGTTCTGTAGGAACCGGTCTGGAGAGGCATGGAGACCCCTTGCTCATTGCAAATAAGTTATGAAAGTGGAATCTAAATGAAAGCAGCTAAAGATGATACAAATCTGGAGCGAGAATTGCCACATTACAGTTGCTGCTTCTAAACATCTAGGTATCATAAGTCAGCTGTAGATTTCTGAAATTAGTCCTTAAAATGTTAATATGTATGTGAGCACACTGGTTTGGGGTTTGAAAACATACAAAATCTTCTCTCACTGGAGTTCACTGAATTCTGATGTATTTCTTGGTGTCATTAGGAGTAGATCACAGCTTCCAAACCTTAAGATGCTGGAAACAATGTGCGAGTAGATTCATAGTGATACAGAGCATAGTAAACTTGAGCCCATGCTCATGCTTTCTGCGATCAGAGAGAGGAAAAAAAAAAAAGACAAAAAAACCCCCATAAGATGCCTGGGGTTTGTGATGAGTGGTGAAATGACAGAGATAGATTATAGTCATCTGAAAAGAAAGCATCCTGTCCAACCTGAGATGATAGCAGGCTTTACTCATGGTGCAGATGTAATTGGTTAATTGGGCATATATATTATTATTAAATCTCCTCTAACTTAGCTATAAACTTTTGAAATGTTTTCCACTGAAATTAAATGCTTTTTATCATTATACCTGTCAAATGTATCATTATACCTTTTCTGAGCTTTGGGTTCAGTCTGTGGTTCTTTACCTAGCAACAGATTTTATTTAAGGGCTGGGCTATGTTGATAATAATGAGGTAGTCAAGTGTTATAGAGGAAAAGTTACAGCTGGGTTTTATCTACTTATTGCTGACAATGAGTTTGCAAAATGCTGGAACAAGCAGAGGAAGCTGTGATTCTAGCAATGAGAGATGTTTGCCTACCTACCACTATGGGTGGGTGTGTAATTCCAGAGAAGGGCAAGAGCCTCTTACAAAGGTGGTGGTATCATATCATTTCTTCTTAAGAGGACAAGAAGATTTTATGGTTGGCAAAGTTAAGATGGAAAGAGATCTAAAATAAGAACTGAGTATCTGCTTCCTGTGCATTTGTAGTAGACAATTTCCAGTACTACTAAGGTATGTTCACTTCTGAGTCTTGGTACAAATCCAGCAAATGTCAGGTCTACTTGCTTACCTTTGCTGAGATGAACATTTATGGGGTTGGGCTAGCTTCTGAATGAGGTAGTTCAGGAAGGAGAGATTTGGTTGGTTTGAAAGCATTAATGATTGCAGAGTCAACCTTCATTGCTAGTCAAACTAGTTTGGGTTTGAAAGATAAGAGTTTCTTTGAAAGCTGTATTTGTAATTTCTGTAGACAAGGTCTTCTGTTCATGATTCTTTCATGAATCAGTGAAAACGTTAATAAATACAGAAGATGTTTTAAATTGGTGATATCTAAGCTTAATTTGCACAAGCAGATTACCTCACCATGAAGTGTAAATTGAGGAGGGGTCATATGGAATTATCTCTTGAGTTCCTCAGATAGTCCAGAATCCATTATTCTGCTTGCATTCACATGTTTCATTTGTAGTAACTGCAGTTCCTCGAAGCGATAACCTATATCAGTTTTGAGTGATAATTGAGCATTTGATCTTTCGCCCAAAAATCCATCTTAAATGAACATTAAATTTTCAAGGAAACTTCACATTGAAAAATAACTGCATTCTTAGTTCAGCTGTTGTCTGTTTATGTTACGGTCTCTCTTGATGGCAACATATCCTATTTTTACTTGAGTCTCAAGCTTACACAGTGCAAGGGATGTCCTCCTCCAGAACAAGTATCAGTGTTATAAAATCCAAAATGTTGCTCAGAATGATTGCAGAAGTTAAAATAGGCAGAATATTGCTGGAAGAAAGAGAAGGTTCTCAAGATAAAATACTTAAGAAAATGCCCTGCAAAAAAATAATTTAATGTTAGTCCTCTTTCAGCTTGGCAAGTCAGTTTTAATCAGATTTTCAAAGATAGGGGGGATTTACATGTTCTTTATTTTCAAGGTGCCACTATGTTTTTGGGCCTAGACTTAAAAAAAAGAACAACTAAGCACTGCAGCTGCAACTGGAGTCTGTACTTGTTCCATGTAAAATGTGATAGAAAATAGGGTGTGCATGAACCAAAATGAACATTCAGAATTAACAATATTTGGATTGTTTTGGCATTCTTCCGTAAGAAGAGGGAATTATAATTCTTACGCTCAGAAAGGGGTGTGAGATAATTCATTACCTTTTGTAAATTTCTGAGGTGCTATTATGGTGTTGAAAAGCTTAGGAGGAGCCCATAATAATACAGTGTTTAAATGGTGTGCACATTAAATATGGGCTAGGGAAACTCAGTTGTGTGCCATATGGAAGAGAACAGAGGAACAAATATTGCATTACCTATGGGAATGTAATCAGAGAAAGTTTTTGGTCATACCCTGAAGTATTTACTGCAATACTATACACCAAAACATGCTGTCTGTATCTTTTGCCTGTGTTTTGCTTTTGCAGATGTTTAGTTGAGCATGTGTTTAAGCTAATTTTTAAGCATACTATAACTTTAAATACAAATTTAGTCATACTAAAATCAATCTATGAACAGATTCATAATCTTAAATAAATAAATACTGCATCACTGTATCACTGGATTGGAGGTAAATGTCTAAACTGTTTCCTATTCCTAGTTAGTTATAACCATTCTGTAAGGCTTGTTGATCATCATGTTGCCAGGAGATGAGCAAAGGGAAGCAACTGGTTAACAGCTGGTTGCATCTGGTCACAGCCAGCAAAGCACAGCAATAGAATAAACAATTCAGTTTTCAACAGCTGCATTTGCAGTTACAGCCTACTGATTCAAATAAGTGTAGCTTTCCAAGTATAATTTGCAGACTAGAAACATTTAGAAATAATGAGAAAAAAAAATCTTGTTTTACCATCCTCTCCCTCTCTTACCGTTGTTGGATTTAATTCTCATTTTTGTTTTAAACATTGGAAGCACCTACTAATAGACAAATGCTTAAGCATTTTAATTCTTCTCTGTTTTGCACCTTGATGTATTTCTCCCTATTCCAGTTTCTAAAGATTCTGTGCTCTCCTGTTTCACGTCTAGGAACACTTCAGTGCAGTTAGATATTTCCTTAAATCCACCAAGGACCTTGCTATAGGTTTTTATTCTCCCTGGAAAATCACCAGATACAATATTGATGGGTAGCAGTGGAATGCTTTATTAAAGAACAAATTGGATTTGGAACTTAGTTGTGTAATGCATTGCGTGAATATGCTACTGAAGCCAGCCAGAAAACAGGAGATGGTTGTACTATTGTAAGACATCGTGCCTGGGGCAAAAAATGGTCGTATTGTTACTCCATCAAGATGTCAGCAATCTCAGATGCTGAGAATAAAGGAAGTTAATTTGGCCCAGGATATTATAATAGTTCTGCAACTAGCTGTTGGTTCAGAACCTCAGGGGAAGTTAATCTGCAAAGAACAGTGAATCTAAGGCTGAAAGTTCGTGACAGGTAAAAGAAAGATTGTTTTACATCCATGCTGGTGGTAAATGGGTAGAGAAGATGCTCATCACAGTCTGGTTTGTGAATATACTAAGTTGTTCTGAACTCATTAGGAAGCTGTACATGTCAGAGCAAGTGCTGAACAAGTTCTTGGTACAAAAAGTCTTAAAAAAGCAGTGATCATGTCTTTTGATCATTCACAGGACTGGTTAATAATATACATTGTGTGAGCTATGAGTACTTATGCCAACAGAGTCAGAGATGTCCTAGGGGCAGTTTGTGGGTTGAAAGACATTAGCTAGGGAGCAAAACTAGCTCACAGGGGCATAAATGGCTGGCTTTTCTTAGGAACAGTGAATGTTCAGACCAACCAGTGCCCAGCCCAGTCCCATTCCTGACTTACTGGCTGACTTACTAGATGGAGCCTGGACCTGCACTGTAGTTTACCCTGTCTCCAGTCCTGTCTCTGGTCCTGCCTTACTGTTCCTGACCGGATGGACCTTGACAAGGGTCATTTCCTTGCTGTGTCTGGGACTTCTGATGGTGCCTGTCACTGTGACCAGCCTGGTCCTGCTCAGATACTGCAGCACTATGTTCTCTCAGGGTGGTCGCTGCCCTGCCAGTGTTGTGATTGCTGCCAGCTCCTGGCTCATCTTCCTCATGCACCAGTCCTGTGCTTGCTGCTGCCTGGCAGGCTGTATCCTGTAGAATCCATCATCTGGATTGTTTTTAATAACATGTTTTATAGTTTAAAATAACTAGCAGGTAGATACATCACAGATACTAAAGGCTGACTTAACCAGTGTTAATAGTCGCTATTTCTGTTGTTGACGATTGTGGAAGCCACAGATGTAGCCCACAGCTTGACCAAAATGGTTTCTGTAGGACGGAATGAAAAAAAAAATATTCTAGCCAATTTGAACTATAAATGTGAAAAAACCCACAAAACAACAAAACAGAAAAGCCTGAATTGCAAGTGATCAATGGACTTAGGACTCAAAGAGCATCTGAATTGCAGGACGACATTTGGAATGAACTGTGCACCCTAGGAAAGCATTGATTTGTTAGGTGTAGCAACCCAGAGTATCCCTCTGCTTAGTTAAGGGCTCCTGTACATCTCACAGTGAAGTTCAAACTGAATTTGTAGAATTTTATTGTGAAATCGAACCAAAGTTACAAGAGAACTGCCTCAGTCTTCATAGCCATGTCAGTTCATGTTACCTACCTGTCTTGGAAAATATTAGGTTGAGAACAAGAAGAAGAACCATAAGACCACATGTATAATAGATTGCTAAATCAGGGCATAATCAATTTAGGTGAGATTTTGGCAGATCAAAAAGCCTTTCAGGTTACCTTTTGATCCACATACCACTGTAGCTGTGGTTGCTGTTACATAGTGCCTTTACCTGCACTACATAAAGAGCTATTTCCAGAGTAGACAGACAACAGACAGAAAAGTTTGTTTGCTTTAACAGTTTCTGCAACCTCTTCTTATCTCCTGGGTAAATAAAACCTGCTTAATTATATATTTGCTTGGGTGAACAAAAGGCTTTCTTCAAATTCATTAGTATTACATGCCTTAACTGATCCATATTTTATGGTGTTCAGGACTTGTTATCCACTTTTTATCATAAAATAAACCAACATTTGGGGTCTGATTTCATAATCCTTTATTTAACCTATTTTGATTATAGTTTCCCTATTGTCTGAATAAGACAAAGAGGAATAAGCCCAAAGTTATATAGTAAAAAATCATATTATGTGATGCTAAAATCATCTGAGTCCTTTAACAAGGTTTTCTATTTCATATTGATATGAACCAATACAACAAAAAAATTCTTCACTTGCAACCACAAAACATATTGCTATGAGTGTTAGGTCCTCATACGTGTCATATTAGTGCATCTTTTCAATAGGGCATTCAGAATTTTTTGGCATTGTGTTTACTTATTCATCTGAACTTTGATATGTAAAGAGTGTCATGCCTTAGCCAGAAGAGGCAGTGATTTCCTGTGATTGTCACATAGCTGGATGCACAGCTACATGTATTTTTTAAATGAGCAATATTAAACGAATAATTGAGAATAGACTGTTGAACTTTCCAGTCACCTTGATGTATGTATGGCCTGGGTTGACTGAAATCATCAGTCAGATGACTGAAAACATCCCTTAGTGACGCCAGCTACCAGGTATTCTTAATCCATTCCATCTTCAGTTTTAACCTAAAGAAATAGTAGATATGACATTATTGACCTTATAGGCACAAATTTATCATGAATGTTTTGTGGTTTTGTTGTTTTTGTGTTTTGCGTTTTGGTTTTTTTTTTGTGGTTTGCTTTTGGGTTTTTTGTTTTTTGTGGTTTTGTTTGTTTGTGGCTTTTTTGTTTGTTTTTTGTGGGGTTGTGTTTTTTTTGGGCTATCATCAAAGGCAGCATCCTCTGGACACAAGCTGGCTTGTACTGAAACAAGACTGTAGGTAGGTTGAGTTGCTCTGCATTTATGTGAACTTGTTTCATTTGAAATGTGCTACAGCCTTAGAATTTAGCTTTAGGTTGTATGTCTGAAGAAGCCTGAAATCTCATCACAGTCCATATAGAGCTCGCTTCAGCCCAGAATCGAAGAACTGGGGATCTGAGCAGGTTGGGACACAAAGAATGAAAACCAGCAGAAATGGGTACAAAAGAAATTACTGTTTTGCTTTCAATATGTAATAGCGGCTAGTATAGAGAACTCAAACTGGGATTCTTCAGTCTAGTACCTCTGCAGAGAGAAAGAGGAAAAGCGTCTGGTCTGATCTACATGGTTGCTCAGTACACCTAATAACTGCTAGAGAAAGGAATAGACCCAAGGTCTTTGATATCAGCCCATCATCACTGTCCAAAGAGATCGCAGAAGTAGTTGCTTACTTTAGAATAAATTTATGTTTATTCTAAAAAATAAGCAGTATTTCTAAATCACTATTTCTCCTGATTTGTTACAGCATTCCCAAAAGGACAGACTGAGGAGTGAATGGAGTATTTTGATACAGGAAGACCTACACAACAGCATTCCCCTGTGAGTGAGGACTTCAGCTCAGCTAAATTAAAAGGGAGGTGGAGACATAGTGCATGGTTTCCATGCACTGAAGCAGCATTTAAATGTGTAGTTTTTGCCATCCAAGAGCATGTCCCTATGCCATAAAATGTCACTGATTAAATATACACAAATTTTTACCACATGCTATTGCTATTTCTTGGTGTCAGTAACTCATCTGTACAGGTAAGATAAATGAGTGGTAGTGTTTACCCTATGGGTAAATACAAAGATTGGGTTAGTCACCAGGTACAATCCTACTGTTTGTGAAGGAGTCATGGCACAGTCTCATATAAATTTTTGGTCTACCAAGAAAGCAGACCAATGCAAGGGACATTTCCCAGAGCCATACCACTTTAATGACAATTAAGTCTAAGCTCACTGTCATCACATAACAACTTCTGATGTCAAACACTGTGACTACTTAAAGAAGAACAGCCTTTCAGAGAATAAATGGTATTGTTAGAAAACATTATTTCTGTTCCCATTATCCTGTTGACCATTGTATTCTTTCATTCAATGTATAACTCACGGTGTCAGCACTGAATCTGGTCCTTATCCAAACACAGAAGGGTGGAGATTTTTAAATACCAACCATCTGTTTGCTCCTTAAAGGAATGCTGGTCAGCTACTAAAGTCACTGTCAGTGCCAGGTAAAGGATGCAAAGAATGCTTAGAAAAAAAAATCCATAAAACTTATCCCTTGTTTTCTTATCTCTTCTCACACAACAAGAAGACACTTAGTATCACCCCTGTAATTGTCTTCTGGCAAATTGTTTCATCAGTATTTCCTGCCACAGATAGAATGAATTGTCATTATTCCTCTAACCTCAATTTCTCCTTAGCTGGCTAAATCAATGTGATGTGGCCACACAAGGTACCTTTACAAAATAGGAACCACAGTCTGCTGTAATGCTATACTGTTGAGCTTCCTAGTCTTTCAGACAGACTTTTGCTAATGCTGAGAAAATCATTTAAACAGTGATTATTCAGTGGCTTAGTTCATAAAATATTTTGTTTGCTTTTTTTCTCCATTGCTGTGGGGTTTTGGGGAGCAGCAATAGGAGAAGACAGCAGGCAAATAAAAGTATAAGAAGAAGAGCAGAGACAAAATGTAAGATGCATCTGGGCAGCACTCTGGTAGTATTCTGTAAGTCATTAGAAATCATATTAGTGTCTTGTTTTCTTACTCCAGGAAAAATCCAAATCACAGCTTTGCATTTGATCTTATTTTATTATCTGTGGTATTTCCTACAGCTCATTTGGTGTGTGGTGACCTTCAGCAGTAATATCTATTTTCACTACAGTATTTCACCATTTTTGAACATAAAATTGTAAGAAGTCTGAGGTTAGTCTGGAAAAGGTTTAGTTGCCTAATCTGTGAGTGAGTTTGGATTAGAATTATTAGCTTCTCAATGGGTCTTCCCTCAAAAAGCAGACAAGCATTGCAATACCACTATGAAAACTCTAATTATGGTGTGGAGAAGCCGGGTAATCCCATGTGGAAGGGTGCGCATTGCTCTGCAACAAGTACAGCTGCACTACTTATGGAAAAGGTGTGCTTCTGTCAAGCTGGTAGACACCACATATGCACTTTGGAAGCCAGGAGGCATGAAAAAGAGAGTGCTGAAACAAAATGGATATGAGGGCTTTCAGCTAATGTAAGTCGGCACAGTGCCATGAAGCTATGTGGGTTTATTAAATGTAAGAGCTGCTGTGTATGTGTAAATTAGGATTGCCACCTGGCTGGTTTCCAGCTGTCTTGCCTGGTTTTATTCTGAACTTGCTGGCTGCTGTTGGAGCTACTGTACGGATCAGTCTGGACAGTCTCAGCAGACTTTTTTTGAAGGTGGCTGGCCTTTTCTGTCTTGAAGATGACTGTGTTTTAACTGTGTTTTAACAACAAAGTGCTACTGAAGCCACAGAGGAGATTATTCTGAAACTTTATGGTAGTGATCACCCTGACAAGAAAAAAGAGCCACTTAAAAGAAAATGTAGTAAAATCAGGTTAGCTTCATTCAATTATAAGTTACATAGATGCATGTAGATAATAAGTTATAATAGGAGCATATTTTGACACTTACTGCACTATAGACCAATGGAAGCTAGTATATAGAAGTTTCACTTTCTAACAATTTTATAAATATGTCTCTTCATTATTTCTTTCTTGGCTTTTGTTTTCTGCCTGGTTCTTGAGATACACCAATTGATAAACTTTCTGTGCTTAATTCAGTTACTAATTACTATTTCTCTGTTTCCAGACCAGTCAACATCCTTCTTTTTCTGGTGGCCATACAAGCCAAATCAGACAAGACTGAGAGTGCAAGTGCTGCACATTTTAGTTAATTTTGTGTCTAAAGTGTCTGAAGAATTGTTTTATGATCTCACTCAATTGCCATTTTTAAGACAGTGGTAACACTTCCAAAGTTCAGGTGGGTGCCCAAATTTGTCCACACAATCCAAAGGCAATGCTTATATTCTGAGCATGTATAGAAATGTATGGCTGTGCTACACAATATGAAGCCTAACTGAGGTGTATTTGGTCAGTGGACATTCTTGTCTGGCTGATCTTGCATTTGTGAAGTTGTATCTGTCTTCTGGATTTGAAATAGACTCAGCAACCTTTACCAAGCTACAAAAGATTTGTATTCTCCTGTATAGATGAGAAAAAAGGGTGAGCGTTAATTCCAAGTGAGCCATCAACCCTTTTTTTTTTCTCACATATAATAGTATCCGGATGTTCTACATCTGCTAGACACAACTCACTAGCACCTAATACTTACAATATGTGTATAAACAGAGCAGGCTTGTTTACATGCCAAATGCTTACACTCACCCTGCTTTCCATGTTGGATATAGAGTTGTGTGGCTGAGAGTGATTCCGGTCATTTACAGACATTTTTATTCACAAAATGTCTAATCAGATCATCATAGGTATTTCTAACATGGGGAGGGGAAGTAGAGATGAGTAGCATGAGCATAATTAAAGGAAAATATGAGTCCCGTTTTCCAGATTGGATTATGTCTTGTCCCTAACCAAAATACAAGTGCTAAAAAAGCCCCCCAAAACAGAAAAAAAAAATAAAAATTGGTTTTTGCTTCTCTTAACATCAAGTAATCTGCTGTGATCAGATCTTCAACTCACCACAATATGCTGTTCTCATTTCAATAATTTCGGAACAAGAAGCAGAGGAAATTTGATGAGACATCCACCCAGCTTTCAGGATCAAGATACTGTGTTTGAATAAACTTTTAAATTAGTAAGTGCTTATTATTATATTATATCCTAATGATTCATGCAACAAGTATAGCAATGTAAAGCTGAGACACCTATACCTTGTAAAGATCTGTACATTCTTAACACAGTTTCCTGGCAATTCAGATAAGATCAAATTTGTCACCTTTACAATGTCATGCTTTGATGTCTCTGGCATTTTTGTGTGTGGGAAACAGGTCTTAAAGATGCTAAAGTTTATGAAACAACTTTGCCTTCAGGGGCACCGGCAGTTCACAATCTGGAATGTATCAGCACCCCCCAACAATTACAGTTTTTTTAATTTTGCAACATTAAGACAGTCTGAAAGCACAAATTCTCTTAAAAATATGTACTTACTGTTTATGCCTGTTGAAATTATCTGTAAAGATAATTTTAGCAAATGTATTCTAAATGTTCTATAACTTTTGAACACCCTTAATATATATATGTCAAGTTTTGTTCTTCCATCACTGAAACTTATGCAATCTAGCTGACCTTTGTCAATTATAAACACTTAACTGCCAGCAGAGCCAATTTTGCTGGCACCTCATATCAGATTCCTGAAAACATTTGCAGAACTATTGCAGATACCGGGAAGGTCACAACATTAGTATAGCATGTAGATCAGTCTCCTTGCTTACTGTTCAGCAGCTATCATCTCCTTCTTTTTCTCTGTAGGAGAAATGTTTATTTGCAATTTTCTCACAGCTGCAAGAAGCTGAATGAGCTTGGGCATGGGAATAACACTCTGAACCCATGTATTAAGATATAACCCTGCTTCAGTTCCCAATTAGGACAATGTCAAAAATTCTAAACGTCTCTTACTGCCTTTTTTGACAGTAGATTTTTTCAAGCTTGTTAATCTATAGGAAGTGCAATGGAAGACTGCTAGGACTTTGGAAAATGAGCTAGTACATGGAGAAGGCAGAAACCTTTGTGCAGTAGTTTTTATTTTAGCATGAGCATTTGGGAAGATGTTCTATGAGTTTGTAGAATTTGAGAAATATTCAGTTTGCCATCCACCTGGCAACTGAAAACAGAAAAGATGTGAAAAAACATCTCCTATAGATAATATTTTAAAATCTTTTTTTACATCAAAGAGTCCTTAAAGATTCCTCATATACCTTGCCTGAGTGAAACTGCTGAAGTGTTAGTGCAGTAACACTGTTCATTCAAGGCAAATAAGGAATGCTGGAGTAACTACAGGCTGGGTAGTGTGATATAAATCCTAGGAGGGAGTGCTCAAGAGGACTGACATGAGATTCAGCTAAAAAGGATTGAAGGGTGAAGAACATAATTGATTTCTGAAAATTAGTTTTTCTTAAAGAAAAATGTGATACTTTGGCAAGATTATGACTAATTGAGAAAACAGTTGTGTAGCTATATTTGGACTCCTGTAGGGTGAATGAATTCCTATTGCCTGACGCTATTATTTAAAATGCAACACAGTACACTAACAATAAAACATAATACCAGGTTAAGAGATGGCTGACAGATCATAAAAGTAGCTCTCAGTAGAGTATCATCATGCAGGTATCTGTATTTCTGCAGTAGATATCATCTTTTTCAACATTTTCATCAATGTCTTGGATGTTGATAAAACCACTACTAATGAGATTTCTGTCAAGTGTCGTAAAGGGTGTTCTGCAAACTACTGATGTGAACCGCACAGTCAGAAAAAGTAACTGAAACTGCTTAGGAAGCTGGCCCCTGGCAAAATATTTCTAATGACAAGCACTTGGTTTGATGACCTCTGAAGATTTTCTCATTTTACTTCAGTTTCTCTGTTTCCTCTGCATCTTATCTTTAGGTGCTCTCATTGACACGGAGCAGTTCAGCTGCTAGATGTCTTACGAGTTCTCTGTATTCACAAATACACCAGTCTACTCCAGACATGATTACTTGGCTACATCCCTACAAAAAATAGCTAATGACTCTCTGCTTTTGAGGGCAACTGTCACAGCCTGGCCTCTTCCAGTGTTACATTTTCTTTCCTTTCACTTCAGGATGGTCTCATCTAAATTGCACTTTGGGAGTGGTCCCTGACTTTTGCTGGTTCCCAGGCTGTTTTCTGGAGTAGTGGCAAGGTCAAAATGATGGCAGAGACTGCTGAGTGGCTTGACAGTGTATGTGGATGAGTTCCAGGGATGGAACTTGTGCCTGGGTCTGCACTATATATTAGTGCGGATACAACCTTTCTCTGGAAATGAAAGTCCTGCCTTCTCTCTCTGACATCTTGTAGTGTATACTCATCTGACAAATCAAATTCAGCATGGATGAAGGGAAACATGTATTTCCCTGCCTGCGATCACTGCTTCTGACAAATATGTACTCAAAGCTACTGCTTTTCCTGATCTCTAACATTCGGTCATGTAGAATGATAATCTGAGCATGTCCCTCAACCCAAGACTCTTCATTAAGCCTTGTGTCCTGCCTTGCCCTGTCTATAGCCCTACACAGCTTACACTCATAGTACAAAAATTAACGCAACCAAGAATGAATAATAAGGATAAACTTATCTGGGAGCAAGGAATTTGAAGTGCACCTTCAAAGTGAGGAAGGGATTTGGAGCACAGGGAGGGTCATATAATTGAAAGCATGGTATGGATTTAAAAACCATAACTAACATACAGTTAAACATGAACTTTTAGAAAGATATATGGATAGATAGCCAGGGAATACAGGAAGGGAATTGACTTATCTTTGCAAGTGACCCTGATCATTAGATGTAACTACCCACCCATTTCTTTTCCCTTCAAGAAAAAATTAATGCATGTATTTTGGTTTTATGTTCACATTTGCAAAAAGAGGGTGAGCAATTGGAAGCAGTGTAGAAAAGAATCATAATAATATCCAAGGACTTAAGAGAATGCTATAACCAGACTGTTTAGCAAAGCTGACTGGATAAAAACACGTAAATACCTTTATGTTACCTGATACTGAATGAAAAATGCACTTAGCCTTGACAACAGCTAAGAGGCGAATAGGAAGAACTTGTTCCAACCTGAAAAACTGTTAGAATGGAAAGGAATGTTAAGATTTTTGCATCTTTTGTATTTAACTGTTACTGTTTTTATACCCTAGAATATTTTTTCACTCAAAGCACTTAGTGTCACATAGGTTGCTTGGGTAGGCAACCAAAAAGTAATGGTACTTTTATACTGAAATAGTCATGCAAAATTAGAGCATAAATACAGAACAGCCTTTGTTTCTGAGTATTGATGATTTGTTGGAAGTAGTGCCTAAATAACTAATATAACTTTAATGTGGTACATTACCTCGACCTGCAGCTTATGTCTACTATTTGTTTATCCTCCAGGTGTCCAATAATGTGTGTAGAACACATGGAAACCATGTGCTATGTTGAAAAATTGCTGAAGATCTAGAATGTAAAGCCCCTAAGCCAATTCCTTTGTGTTGTAACTCCGTTTAATGAAATCGAGCTAAACAAAATTTCACCAGTGATTAATCTGGCTCAAGCTGTTAATTTGCTAAACAACACGGAGAAGAGAGAAATTAGCTCTTTTCCCGAAATCATTTCTTGAAGCTATATATTAAATATCAATGCATACCATACAGAAAACTGCCTCACTGATTCATTAAGACCTTATAGAACAGTGCCCTGTGAGCAGATACTACCTACAAAAATGAGTGATCTTTTGCTGTTTCATTTAGTTACTTCAGTATGAGATTGTTTTGTTTGAGAGAGGCCCTGCATCATGATAATGAGTGCAATATTAACAACTACTGAATAATATTACATAGTCATCACTCCATCAAGTATCTATATTCCACAATAAATTTCACTGCAAGGCTGGGTTTTCCTCAAAAAAAAAAAAAAAAGAAAGAAAAGTTCTGCCTAATTTTATTCATTGGTTCTGCTCTTTTTACCACCTTCACAGGTATTTGAGGGACAAATATCCCCTACTTCGTTACTGAGGATAGATGAAGGGCAGGCAGAGCCTTAACAGCCTCCCGGTAAAGTGCCTACAGATAAGGGGGATGAAGCCTGGCTTTCGTTGGCTCTCCAGTAGGTGTATGTCATGCACATTCAGACTGGAAGAATGAAGGGAGATGTGAACTTGGATGCATGCTACCGAAGTCAGTAAATTCTATGGAGCCAATGTCTTACCCTTTTAAAAGTGTGGCTTCTTTGATTTGCAGAGTGATGAGGATCTCTCCTTGCATATTGTCATTGGCATTGAGTAAGCTTCAGCTCTGGAAGGACTGAATATTAGAACTCTAATTTGCAATCAGCACTGTAAAAAGCTCTGTCCTATTCACATTGTCTGGCTGCAGCAAGCACAAATGTATTTATTGAAAACCATTCCAGGGCATTGTAATTGTCCTTATTTAGTCAGTCTTTAAAAGGGAGAAATATATAATTCATGGCAATCTTTTGGCTGACCAAGGCTCATGACAAATGCTTACAAATGGGGATTAAAACCTAAGCTGTCAGTGAGATAATTAGTTTATTCCAGCACACTGAAAGCCTGTGGTTGTGATGATGATGGGTGCCATCTGATGAGTAAGGAGTCATATTGCAACACAAGCACATGCTCCCTCTTCCCTTCTCCTCTCCTCCATTATAGTCCTTATTTAGCCAGCTATGATACTGCTTTTCAGAAGGAAAAAAAAAGGAGCTGTTTTAACTCTGCTATTTATTGGATCTTTTGAAATAGTGATTGACAGCCCCCATTTGGCTAGAGTAGCATCCAAGACCACAGATGTCAAAGAGAAATATTTGCAAATTCTGTCCTCTCTCTTAAAGCAATTATTTTTAGTTTCTGTGAGCAGGCTATACCCAGATATTCATAAACAGATTCCTAATGCAAAGGCTGACAGCAAATTGGCTGTATTACACAACAAAATGTACCCTTTGTCAATAGGATCCATACTCTGGATTTTCTTTCTACCAGCACTGCTGGTCACAACATAAGAAAACTGCAACTGGCTCGTCGTTTTCCCATCATTTTTATGTAGGTAGAATAGCTGTGAAGGGAAAAGAGGAGAGGAATATCAGGTAGCTCTTCTGCTTTAGCATAACACAGAACATAGGATAGTCTGCAGCTAGTCCAGAATGTAGTCAGACAGGCAGCAAGTACACTGAAGCTGTAGTCACACCAGATAACCTGTAACTACGGACATTAAGTCAAATAGCTCAGTCTTGCAAATTCTTATCCTTCAATCTCTGAGAATAAAATACTGGAGATTATACATCTGATCACTAGCAGGCTTCTTGCCATGTGTCTTATCCACAAATAGCAGGAGAATGAAGACAACTAGGAATTAAAAAAGACAAAACAAAACTGTACAGTTCCGTCAGAACAGCAACATTGCTTTATAGAATGTCACCTGGCTTTGAATGTGTCACATTATTATTTTTGTTCCTTATTATCTTTGATTAAGTTCCTAAATTTACCTTCTGTATTATTACAATGCTTTCCAAATCTTTCGTAATCAAGCACAAAGAAGTATTACTGGGTTTCTTATGGCAGACCCTGAGGTACATAGCCCATTCTAGGTAGAATAAGCGTAGAAAGATAAACCAAGTATAGGAAGAAATATTTTAATCTATTAAAAATGCTTTTGAGGAAAAAAAAATCATAAGCAGTTAGCCTGCAGATGACAACTCAGAAAGAGAAATAATAAAGCTGGATCATGAGAATTAAAGCACTGTCAGCTCTGTAGTTAAAGAGGAACTCTTCATGCTAAATGAAGTCAAAGTGAGCTTACTGTGACAGATAGACCTGCCTCTACAAAGGACAAGGATAGTGAAAACTGTTTTCCCCAGATGAAGATGTTAACAAGCGGTGTAAGAACTGAAATACATCCACTTCACAATAAATGCCAAACCATAGATCAAGAACCCAAGTTTGAATAATGCTAGATATGGGATTTATTTGCATTACTCAAGTAAACATAATGTAATACTAAAGTGTCCAGTAGAAAGGCTGAGATGTTATTCATGACATAAAACTTACCACTTTAAAAAAGGTAAAGTTGCAAAAGGATAGCATGCATTTTATTGCTTTTCTTGCTTGTACAGGATTCACTTAAAGGAAGAGTATTAATTGTTTCAAATTTGAAACTCATGTCATGCTTACATTGTGTTCATGGCGCTCCTGCTGATGTCACTAGGACATTAAAAGGCAAAGTATCTTCACATCATACAAATGTAGTGACATTTGAGAAGAAAGTGAGATTTGTACCACAGATAAGGGATCTGCATTGCAGCCAAGTGAAGAAAACTTTGTTCTTGGTCTTTAATAAACTTCCTGTCACATGTATCACTCCCAGTCTCAATAATTTCAATATTAGTGAACTTCCTTCTTTCATGATTAGTGAAGTGCCTGTAGCTGGATAACAGAGGTTAGTTATTTTCTAAATGTCAGTTTTAGCAGAGTGTAAATGACTGGGGAAGACAAGCAGTGCAATGCATGCATGTAATACTTTGATGTGTAGAGATTAGATATTTTACAAGATGAATCATTTCCTGATGCCTCAAATTGAGTGGGCTTTTTTTTTATTTTCTGTTTTTTAAAAAAGTGGATGGCTGCATTGTTACATTAGTGATGATGAAAGAAAAGGTATTTCTTTTGTGAACGCAGAGTCACACCTCTCCATAACTCCTTTCATTTAAGGACTTAATGGCTGACCAGATGACCCCATCTTTATGTGACATGATGTACTTTTGATATGGTAAGCATTTACAAGGAAACACACACTGTTGGTTTGGGGAGATACAATCTATGCCCTTTTTCTGTAAGCAGGATTCTTGAAGTGAACCCACCAAGAGATTTTCCTTGCCAGCTTAATTTGTAGAAACTGGTATCAGTTTTTTCAGATTTTGTTTCAGTAAAAAAAAGTATTAGTGTAGTTACTGCCACCACATACTGCTTTTGGACACATACTAACATGACACTGTGTTGTGTAGGTAGCTCTGTAAAAGGGTCTGGCAGCACTTTTATTGTGACCCCATGTGCCAATAGATGTGCTAAACTGTGTTTATGACATTATGAAAATGTGTGAGCTAGATGGGGTCACACAATGTCAGCATTAGCGCAAAAGGTTTCCACCAGTACCAAAAAAGGGTATTAGTGGAATCAAACATATATGATTTCTCCAATAAAAGTCAATACCTTTTAAACTCAGAAGCTAAGTAGATCAGGTAAAGCCTGAGTCTTTAATTGCTTAGATTTAAGTCTGGAAATTCTACAGCTTGGCTAATTCTCTGACAGTGTACGTGGAATTGTAAATAAAGACAGCTCAGTTACAAACAGCTGTCAGACATGGCTTGCAGTCTCAAGAGTTAAGCAGAGATGGGTGATTGACATGAACTGCATATTTTTAGTTAAGAAATGAAATATCCATATGATTACTATTTTTATCTTTTTATTGTAAAAGAGGTTGAAATAAAAACCAACCAGATTTAAAAATGAAGTTTTCATTGCATTAATTAATAAATTACTTTTAAAATTGCTCATTCATCAGAAAATGGAACTACTTCATTGACTTTTTCCCTTTTGCTATTCAGATTTGTCTCCAGGGCAAACATCTCTTTAGCTACACACCTGGCCTGGAAGAAACATCCTATTTCAAACTGTACTTGTTATAACAGTGCCTGGTATGACAGTCCTATTGCAGAGCCAGAGGTGTGACAAAGAAAGTTGCAGTTCATAAAACAGCCAAAGCAATTTTGTCTTGGCTCTAAGGGGTACAGGGCATAGTTTGGGTGTACAAGCTAGGAAAATCAGTCCAGTGTAAGTCTTTGTCTAGGACTAAAGGATTTTATTATCATGTACAGTAACCATGCTAGCAGTGTTACCTGGTGCTAGGTTGCTTGTCTATACCTCTGCCATTGTGGAGAGCTGACGGGAAGAGGGATTGCTGAAGCTAGCTTTGTAGGTGGGGAGAAAGCATTGCACAGAAGTACATTGGTTTAGGAAGAGCACTCATTAGTGGCTTATACAGCCCTCTGTCACTGGCTTTCCTGTCTTCACTGGATCTTCTGCTGGGCAGAAGAAAGAAATAAGTTTTTATACACTTATATAAGTCTAGTCTAATGCTGGTAAAGACCAAAACTGTCTGTCCTCCAATTATCTTTACATTTATGCATACATACAGGATGAAGCAGATTCAACTTTTTACCCTCATGCCACACTTCCACCTTAGAGTATCCTTGAATATTTTATAAATAAGGTGGACCTTGTTTATTCCAGTTTTTATAGTTGCCACAGGGTGAAGTGTGGCTCTGTTGTACCTGGGATGCAAAAAGGATGTGAGAGAACTAGCTATGCACCCCACATTTTGTATTACACTGCTGAAGTGTCTCTAAAAAGCAGCAGGAGCTCTGTCTAGCTCTGCCTAGCTCACCTAACTCCTTTCACCCAGGTTGATGGGTCACGCAGGTTGTAGCAATGGGAAGTTGCTATCTACAAACATATTGTTTCATTAGTTTCTTACAATAAAAACCTACCCTGAAGCAGCACAAAGGACATAAAATGCAACAGAAAATTAGTTTGTGTTTGGTGGTGGGGGATGGTGGTGAGTGCTTCTTTTTAGACTGGGCTGTGCAAACAAACTAAACCAGCTACTGTTGGTGAAGAGGGAACTTTTTTGTGGAATATGTATTATCTTATACATTTTTTTTTGGCGAGACCTAGATTAATCTTTGAAGACAATACAGCTTGCTCAAACTGATGTTGGTAATACCCTCTTATAATGTCAGGGAACAAAAGTTCCTCATGGGCCATGGGCACCACCACACTAATTATGAGTTTGTGCCCATTGGCCTGGGTAGCAAGCAGGTCCACTCAATGGTCAGTAATGAAGTGGCTTGTTTTCAAATGAACTGGTGCCATATAGCAGATGCCTTTTGAGGTCTTTTGGTTGTCACCTGCTGGCTCAGTGAGTTTAAACATTTCTCATAACTCCATTTTGTTGATAGCACTGACACTGCAAGCCCTTGTTCCTCATGGCAGAGAGAATTCTTGAGGGACTATTTTAAGGGTCATAGAGGGAAGACTGAGGGGGAGAATATATATGGAGTTTCCCAAAATTCAATTCCATTCTTTCATACTCAGAGCTTAAATTCATGCAACATTGTTGAGGAACATGTCTCTTAAAATGCAATATTTAGCAATCTCAGCTCTGTTTATTATCTTTTTTAAAGAAAATATCCAGCTTTAGGAAACAGGCCACAAACAGTACAGCTTAACAGTTATAATGGTGTAAGTGTGAATCTAAGAGGTCCTGAAAGAGAA
This sequence comes from Pezoporus wallicus, assembly GCF_028554395.1. Taxonomy (NCBI): domain Eukaryota; kingdom Metazoa; phylum Chordata; class Aves; order Psittaciformes; family Psittacidae; genus Pezoporus; species Pezoporus wallicus. The sequence goes on from NW_026642654.1 coordinate 2,805,628, forward strand.
AAACAAAAAAAAAAAAAAAAGAAAGAAAAGCAGGCTGAAACAACACATTCCTCTTAACTGCAAACCAGCCCTCACTTTCTAGTGTTAATGATTTTAAGTCAGTCTTGCATTTCATTTCTATAAAAAGGGCATAAGAAAGGTTACAAATCTGTGTCATCTACTGTGATGAATTCTCCTTTTGAAGCTCTACAGCCTACAGTATTTAAATGATGCCATCACTGAATATTTTTCCCCAGTCAAAAACTAAGCCTAATGAACCAATAAGAGCACAGGCACATGTTTAGACCCTACAAAAGAATATTTATGCTCAAAGAGACCTATGGAGCTCAGAAAACTATGCAATCACCACTTAAAGGTCTGCAGAGCTGGCTCAAAGCAACAATTTGTACTGGCAATACACATACTAAGAACCACTTTGAAAGCAGCTCTTGTAAAACAACTGCCACTGTACACACTGTTTTTCTTCCTATTCCTATCCATTACACTATGAACCTTGCATTACTGAACAAGAAGCAACTTTGCAATAGATATTTTTGAGCTAGAAAGCAATTTCTAAGAGATTTTCTTTATTTTTATTTTAATAATACTATATATAAAGGAACAGATGCTTCTTTCAGTTATACCATCATAAACTCTTCACAAATTTAACATGGCTTACCATGGTTTTGCATACATGAAGACATAGTTTGGCAGGCTATTTACCAAACATCAAGAGGGTTAAGAAGAGCATCCCAAACTTGAAAACAAATATGAATTTTAGCTATTGAGGTAACTAGACACAATATGCATAAGAATATTCTAAATATAATTCTTTTTATTTCTTACAGAGAAGCTGAATAGGCATATTTATTAAGAATCAGTAACTGAAAGAACAGGTTTTGGAAATATGTGCAGAGTTGTGAAAAGCCTTCATTCAAATACACAGCTATAGTTAGGGGCAGACATAGAGTAGAGCAAAAGTCATTTTGTAGCTCTGTTTAGTACCACCTGAATACCAAGAAATGTCCAGAATGGTTTGAATGCTGGATGCAGTCTCTCATAGGCTTGTTGCTATCATCCTGAGAGGGCCTTCAAAGTGTCTCGATATTTCCAGGATGTGGAAATGTTGTCTTTCCTGAGGGAGGAGGTAATGGCTTTCTTTCTCCTAACAGTGCCATGTACACTTTCTATGAGATGGTCCCTAACACGCAGAGGTTGCACTTGGCCATGTAAAGAGGTGTTCTCTCTTTATGTCACCTTGCACTGGACATGGCATCCAAATCAGTTGTCTTATGGGAAGCAAACATTTGATTTATAACGGGAGGAGGTAATGACTCTTTCTTTTTCTTACAGAATCTGAAGACCCAAAGAGGTTCCAACATTTAACATGAGATTTTCTCAATCTGAAAGTTTTGACAGGGTGCCAGTTCTACTTGTTTTGGGACATTTTTTATCTACAAGATCTATTCTTCTTCCTGTGAAACAAGTGAAAAGCAAACAATAATAGAAGATTTTCATCTGAAACAGAAATGAGCAAATGAGTATCTTTCTTTTGATTACCTCTCATTTGCTGCTGAACTGTGAATTTGCTGCTTCATTAGACATGAGGTGAAAAAAGGGAAACCTAATTAAAGGTTACCTGTCCACATCACTGATGCCTAAAATTTGTATCTCTATTTCCTGTTAGACAATGCACAATGAAGAAGTGATGGCTAGTTTTGTTTAAAGGTCCAAGATATTGTATGCCAGTTCATATCATGATATGATAATTATACTTCAGCAGTAAGATACCTTGTTCCCATTTTAGTTATCTCACAGGACTGAAATCAGAACCCAGTCTTCTTGAAATGAATGAAAGCTTCCCGTCAACAAAAGCGGGAGCAGATCTCTGAAGGAAAATTTTCCTAATACACAACACAATGTATTGGTTGAAAATTAGATTAGTCACCCAGGCTTGGGGTCAACATGCCTGACTGGTAAATCCCAGCTGAGGAGACAGACCTGATATAACTGAAAAATGCTTTCTTTGCTGTGCACAGGACAAGGAATCCGTTTGGGGACATATTTCTTCAGAGGCATCAAGGCTAAAAAGTGTGTCGACTAGCAGGGTACCACTGTTAGAAAAGACCTTTCATAGGACTGTGGTACCATGACACACTGAATTAACTTGCCAGCTCCAAGCCCACCTATGAAAGTTTCATCTCTGACTACAACCTATATTCATGATTATACACACACACATTTATATATACATACATATAGAGAGATTTTCACATACAGTGTATACATGAATGTATATATGTACAGCTAGGCATTATTTGCATTTCAATTTCCAATCTTTGTCACACGCAGAGAAGCTGTGATCTTGAATATGTTTTAACTTATACGTTCCAATCTTTGCCAGTTTTGAGTGAGAAAAAATAAAAAATTCTTCAGACTTTAATGTCTGGAATATTTTCAGTGGTACACCTCTCTTGCAAGAACTGGTGTCCCACTCTAACAGGGTTGTCGAAAGACAGATGAAAGCCACTTATTCTTAAGTAGGTTTGCAGGAGGCAGAAAACAGTCAGTAGCTGTTCCTTGCAGGTCTGTCAAGGAGACTGCTGTTAACTGCTACTTAGTTATTGGAACAGTGTCCTGCTATATATATATGTATGCATATATATATATATATATATATATATAAAGTTCTTCATTTTCTGGATCCTTTGTCACTATTAAACAGAGCTGTACTTTTGTTTTCATGGGGATGTCCTATATAGTTTTATTTCAGCTCAGCACAAAGCAGGCGGAGTTTGCTGGTGAATCTATCCAGCAGAGCTGTAAATATGTTTGCATAGTCATTGACACTTGAGAAAAGTAAGAGTGAAGAGTGGACAGAAGTCAGAGCTGGTCCTTTTGCTCAGTTACCCAAAGCTGCCAGCATCCCAGAAGTAACATCACAATGTTAGCTACTGCAAAAGATCGGTTCTGTCCTACTTGATGCTGGACTTATTAGACACACTTGAGCATAGCAAATCCAAGAAGTCAGAAGCATCCCACAGGCACAGAGCTCAAATCAGGTACAGTACTGTACTTGTATGCAGTGGCTTTTTGTCCAGGATTTCTAGCAGATAAAAATCTGAAGAGCTGTAGCTATAAATTACTGCTCGACATAGGATTTTCTGCCATTAATGATAGTTGATGTGACGATGTTCCCTTGAAGAACATTTAAAGGAATTATATAGCCACCTATGATACAGTTAAAGCTATTGCAGATATGTCAACATTTTATACTGTGAACATTAATTCATTTTGTCTATTCCAAGTGGAATAACAAAAAGACGTATCTCTGTTTTTGCACTTAGAAGCAATTAAGCACGAGGCCACAATGAGGTTTATTAGCTTGGGCTAAACATCATATAATACGGTCAGATAGTTTCTTCTCAGTCTGGGAGTGGACAAAGGCAGCCTTATATTTGCTACAAATGTGGTATAAGCTTACACAGTTTCTCTCAAAATATCTTCAGATATGGTCTGGTCTATATGCAAAAGGTTTTGTGGGTAGGATGCAAATAAACCTCAAACTGATCAGTCTTAATCCAATATCAGAGTGTATTTTTTGGTCTGTTTATGCCTCTTAAGAAGAGGTTTAGGTTAAACTGAAAAGCTGTGCTTAAAGCAGAGCAAAGCTGTTTACATTTGGGATTATACCAGCATAGCTTCACCTAGACAGCTATATCAGCATGGTGGGTAAAATGTAGACAAAGTCTGCAGATGTACTGTGATAAAAATGCAATAAGCTATAGCATGGGGAGGAGGAAGGATGAGAATAACAACAATAATGTGTTGTTTGTATTTCACAAGCTTTGAAAAACTTAACCCAACTTTTTTCTCTTTCCTGTTTCTGTGTGAAAGACTCAGACAATAGGGTAAAATAATTCTGCCAGGGTTTAGGAAACTATGCTGCTGACTATATAGAAAATGCTGCCAAATTCAGGAAATAAGCAGGCTGAAATAAGCAGAAAAGCAACATTTTCTTTTCCCAAATCTCTTTTAAAGTGGATCTTCTCTCATAACAACCGTATGCCAAAATAGTTTGTACTGAAATGTTGCTGGTACATCCAGGTTGCTTCAATGAAAATACATGGTGCACAGCCTTTTACCTCTGTGGCACACTTCCCTGGAAAGCATTCGCCCCTTCATACACCAGCAAAATCAAGCATGCTGCATGTTGTTACACATGCTATCTTAGCCTGGACAAGAGTGTAGGATTTATGAGCCTCTGGATAGGGGCTTATAAGTTTGAGACAACAGCGTTTTTATGTTTCAGCAAAGATGGTGCTAGCTGGCTGGCTCTTAAGATTTCACCTGTCAAGTGATCCATGAAGCAGCGTTGGCACCAGCTGCACAGGAAGCTGAGAATACCTGGACCCTCAAAGAGAGGTCAAGTACCTCATTGACAGTGTGAAGCAGGCATGAAAGAAAGAGTGGGAATGCAAAAAGAAAAAGCAATCGCTTTCAGAGAAAAACTGGGGGAGAAGAGGTTTAGCACAGCATGTCCAACACCTTCACACCCATGGGCAGGCCCTGTGAAAACGGAAACAACTCAGTACTGCTAGGACTGGAAATCCTCATGTTTCACTTCAGTCTTTGAGTACAATTAATATGTCTGGAAGCATAATGTTATTGTTTATTGTCTATGTTGTCCCTTCTACTGCTGACATGAATTGTTTCCTAAATTTATTCAAATATATTCAAAGTAGCTATAATGGAGGGACATGGCTTACAGACTCCTACAACAATGATTTCCCACCGGTGACATTCATCGCAATAACAGGGAGTCAGTGCTTCACAGCTGAGCCCATTTTCACATTGTCCTGAGTGGAGCTTGTTCATGCGTGGAGTCCTGCTGGAAGGAACAAGACTAAACACTTTTTGGGTGCTGTGCAAAATAAAGGCTGTAAGTGTCAAGCTCCTAGGATGTAATTGGCTGAGATACTGAATTATTTTGACTCCCACTGAACTCAATAGAACATTCAGCATCTTTTTGGATCTGTCTCCTGCTAATGGGAGCATCTCTTCTTGTCCATGGTGTTATCTGCTCCTCCCCTCCAGGGAGAGGCAGTGCAGCCTCCATCCACTGAACATAGCTATGGGTGAGAAGACTTACAATGGGTCAAGGTGTAGCTTGGGTTTTCACAGGCTAGATCAAGAATTCTAATGGTTGAAAAATTATGTTTGAAAAATATCACAGAAACACCATTTTTACTGTGAGTACTGCTTCTGGCATTGAGTCTGATGGATATTCTGAAGTAGGATAAGCAGCATTCAGCCTCTCCCTACCATCTGCCCAACTCCTGTTTTCTTTTCCTCATTCAGTACCATTGGAAAATATCAACAGAAAGTGTTTTTTTCTTTACCAAGAAAGACCATGTGGTGTCATGTACTTACACTCATGGGTCCTTTGTATTCTGGGAGAGTACAGCTGCAGCATAATGAATGGTAACCATTTGAACTCTGAGATAAAGTGCTTCAAAACTTGATAAGGGCTCTTGAACTATGTTCATGCGACACACAGGACTAATCAGGCAATTGGATAAATCTCATTTTCTGCCCAATTACAAAATAAGAGCAACACAGGAGATGTATTCAAGATATAAAACCGTGATTTGGGAGCAGATGGAAATCTGAGCAAGTATTGGGTTAGGGACTTTATTTTTTTTTCTCCCTGAATGTTTTGTATGATCATGCAAAATCCATCTGAGGAAAGATTGAAGTTAAGCAGTGACTGCTTCATTAGCTAGACAAAATGGAAAGAAAAGACACAGGTTATTATTTACTTTTAGCTATTTGTAGTAGCACCTTGAGGAACAACTGACTGTGGAGACGCTATTGCACTGTTCACTGAACAAATACACAAACAGACTCCTTGCTGTAAACAACTGATGCTTGAAAGAATGTATCACACAAAGTATAAAAGTATATACATGTACATAAACGTACATTTTTAATGCAGAATGTTGAAGCACAGTCAAGATTCAAACCCATTGTTTCTCACTTTTTTAGATAAGGTTATCTTTAATTGCTATGGAGAAACAAATGTACAGCTTTTCAAAGCAAAATAAGGGGGAAATCACTCTAGCCTTGCTAGCATTGCCTTCCTAAATAGCCTGCTCTGTTTCAATTATTCACTTCTTTTCTGAAAATCTTTTTCACTAGGTTTGTTTGAAATGCATGCTGCATGACTGAAAATTTTTACACCTCAAAATTTGGTATTATGTCTTTTTATGACCATGGGAAGTGTCTGTAAATTCTCCCTAGAGTAATTCTATATGTCAAAAATGTCTACTTTTTCTGGAAGGAATGACCCTCTGGAGGAGACTGTCATGGTACAGTGAATGACTGTTTTACTAGCCTAGACTGCAATGATTATTTCTAGAGACCTAAAATGAAGGCAAATTAATTTCCATAAAGGTGTTACTAGCTTTTCTGGTGCCCCTTTCATTTCCTAAATCTCATTAAATAAATGCTTAATTAAACCCATTAAAGGGAAGGCAATGCCTTATGAAAGCACTATGCCAAACAGTTTGATCCTACAGACCGTGAAATCTGGTAGAGACTCCATCACCCCTATTGAGCTATTAGGAAATATTCTGATTCTGCATTGACAGGATAAAATGTGTCGAGACCTTCTGAGATGGAGGATAGACAGTCTATATTTCATCTGACCACATTTAAGTGTTTTCTATGTCAACTAAAACATATATGAGTAAACCAAATGGCACCAGGTTTATTCCAAGCCAAACTGGGTTACTCTGAGTAGGTCTGTGTGTTCAGTTTCTCTTACTCTCCAAAACACAGTAGCTGTGCAGAGAATTAAATCTGGGAATGGTTCCTCACCATACTGACCTCTGAGCTGTGCCCAGCAGTTATTTGGTATAGCAATAACTGGTTCAGGCCAAAGCTGTGCCAGAAACTGCTCTAGCAATTTTTTGGTAGGTAGGAATTATTGATTGAGTGCCAGTGCCCAGCACTCTTTCCTGGCCATGTTTAATTTGTTAGTGTAGAAACAGCCTTAAGGTGCAATTCATCCCCTCCCAATATAGACATCAAATGTAGATGAATGCTTCTTAAGCTGTGATCCGTGTACCATTTGGTGATCTGTAAGACATCATATCACATTGTGATTTCACAATTGTTTTGAAACAGCTTCAAAAGCTTTTAAATATTAATGCACACACATATATTTCCAGGCATGCAAACAAGAAAACAAAATGGGGAAAAGTCACTCTAGACTTTTCTCAAGGTAGCTGAATTTTATTCCAATGTAAATGAAAACCATCATGGCAGTGCTGTACTTGATGATCCTTGGCATAATTTCAGAAAAGTTATCTGGAAACAGGGTTAAAAAGAGTTGAGGAACAGCAGACCCCTCGGTGTCCAGCCAGACCCATGAGTGCCTTCTGCTTGAAAGGATGTGCAGATGTATCACCTTGGGTGGGATCTGGTTTTGTGATTCCATGAAATCCAGGTACATCTCCCCTGTACTTAGGTGTAGACTGAGGCAGGAGCAGGAGACAGATGGAAATGAGTGTCATTAGGAGTTTGAACTGGGAATGAACAGTGCACTGGTAGCATGGTAGTTCTACTGCTCTAAGTACCTACTGTGTCAAAGCCCTACATTTTATTAATTACTATTTCAGCTTTGGTACTCTTGATAGTAGCCATGCTCCTCATTCTGTGCTGTTTGCCCTGAGTTTCTGACCCATACCTCTGTCCCGCTCCCATGCTAAGGCACTCTTGCCTCTGAGGTCTTTGCTGCCTTTCTGTCCTTCCCCAGACAAGTTCTGTTGTGGAGCAGAGCGTGGGATCAGGGGGGTAATCAGTGGACATCTTCAGACCAAATGTAAGAGTGGAACAGGAATATAGTTCTTACATTGTAAGCGAAGAGCAGAAAATCCTGGCTTAGCAGCTGATGCAGAGAGATTCTGAAAGGGTGGATGGATCATAGCTTAAAACTCAAGAGACTTTCTGCACTGCTATTTCCATCATAGACCATATACAGGACCTAATCTCCAGCAAGATTCAGCTGGCTGAGGGATGGGAATTAGTGAGGGGATTGACACACCCATTGCCCTCTAAAATATTACTGCTGCCTACCCAGTCAGAAAAACATCTTGGTTCAATAGTACCTTAATACTTTTTAAGATGACTACTGGGAAAAGTTTAAATGAGGTCACTTCAGGTTAAATTTTACTTTATGTGAGGCATCCCTGATACACCCATGTACCACATTTCTCCAGTCTGCATCACTAAGTTTGTAGAAGGCTCACTTAGACATTTAACTTTATGTGAATTCATCCTTTTTGTGGTCTGTTCCAATGTCATCTGAAATTTCTATTAACTAATTTGGCCATCAACCAGTTTGTCGGTGCCACATAATAGGGTTTTGTGGAAAACGGTATTTTTGGTGTGTTAGGAATGGCATGTTTTAATCAATGTCTCTTTGAATGTTAAATATAATGAAGTCTGTAAGTGAGAGACTCTAAATGCACAGAGAGAGTTTCCATGGAAACTGGAGCAGTGTCAGCTGGGTACCCTGCTCCAGTAACGCCCCGCAGTCAGGGCTGAGGCCTCCCAAAGTGTTTTTAGCAGTTAGATGGAGATGCTTTGAGGCTGTGAGCAGAGAAGCTGGATGCTGGCTTGGGGGTAGCTTGTAGGCTGGCCACAGTGATGTGATGGTAGGGTGGCAGCTGGTGGAGTCCCCCAGTAATCTGGCACATGTATATTAGGTATACTGCTTATATAGAACTTATTTAGCATAACTTGCTTTAGCATTAATAGCTAAGCTTGCTGAAGCTTTAGGCTGCAAGCATGTGGCATTTTTACCCAGCCAAGTAAAAAAAAGTCCCCAGAGCGGGTTCAAGCCAGGAGATAAGAATTCATTAACAGAAGCTGCAACCTTAGAGATAAGAAACCTCCTGCCTAGAAACAATAAAGGGACCCACTGAAGAATAGGAAGAACCCAGACCCTAATATTACTGCTGGTCAGAGCTGTTGCAGGAGGGGTGGGAAATGCAGATTGTAAGGGTATAGTTGCCCAGGGATTTCTTTTTTCAAGGTCCCTCTTTGGAGGCACCCAGCTCAAGATGCAGTGCTATTAATAAAACTTACTTTTATAGAGGAATCTATCTTTCATCTTATTGACTCAGCAGAAACCTAGAGTTGAACCCTGTTATGTGTAATTTCTGTAACCCACAGGAGGACCCTCACTGTTCAGGGGCAGGTGCAAGGGTCCTCTTGGCCTCAGGCTGGACAGTCCTGATTGTGATTAAAGGAGATGAGGTTTCAGAAAAAAATTCAGATGCCCTACACAGATCTGGACTTGCAAACCCCTGAAGATGCAGCTTCTGAGCCCTCTGCCTTGACATTCCTCTAATAAGAAGAGTTTATGACCTGCAGGATAGAGAGGAGATGCCCCATCATCCAGAACATTCTGATGGTGTGAGGAAGGCCATTCTGACAATCTGGAAGGTACCCCTGGCCACTGCAGTGAGCACTGCAAAGGGCCCAGGTGCTCTCCATGAGCAGTGTGTGTTTCAGTACTCATTCGCTGATCTGTATTGCAGAGTATTAGCTCCTCAGATGCCTGCCTCATCCAGGTCCCAGGCATCCATCGAGTGTCCACAGAAAGCTGGTGGAATGACTCAGAGTAACTGTGGAGCAAAGCCAAATTCCTATAAAGAAAATGCAATCTTTCATTTTTCCTTCTTATTCTGAATGACAAAGTGCTATGACACCTTTCTAGGTTATTAAAAGTAAAGAGGTTTTCAAAGTGCCATTTATTTATTGTCCTTTATGTTTCATTCCCTTATTGCAGCTTCTCATGGCTCAGAAAATAAAACTACACTGAAAGCTCTCTGAGGCAGGGACCATTATTGTATTTATTTTCAGTGCTCCATGATCTCAGTTCCTGCATAAATCTTTTAGTCACTGCGCTATACTTGCAGTAATAATAGCCATGACTATCTACTAGGTGTTGCTTGTTACACACGTTAATTCCCCCCTTAATGCTCCTGCTTTTTCACTAAGTTTTTATTCAGTCTTCAGCAGTAAATCCAATCCTAATTAAAAAAAAAAAAATGTTTTCATTGTAACTTCCACAAATACTGAACACATTACTTTCTTTAAGACATGGAGTATTTAATACATTTCAGCTCACAGGGAAATGAGCCTTCCACTTCCAAGCGTGTGAAGCAACAGAGTGAAAGTGGGCATATTTCAAACAGACGTGAATGCTCTCTCAAGCTTACTCTCTCTCTGTTGGCTCTCAGCCACAATTTTAAAGCAATTTGCCCTAATCTGCCATATGGTTTTCTTTCTTTGCATTTTATAAAACTGCAGGGCTAAGTGAATGTGCCTCTTCGATAGCACTGACACAAGCCTGATTTAATTTAGACTTCCGTATTAACATACCAACTAAATCAGTGCTGCAGCCTATGAGGGAAACTTCAGTGCTGTGCACAACCAGGCTGTAATTAGTTACTAAGTGGTACTAGCCTACAGCCCTTGAACTGGTTCTTCCTTATGATTATTTTTTGTAGAGGTCAGCCCGAAAGAAAATCAGGTCTACACCAGCAGCATGTGACCCCCGGTCCCTTCCCCAGATCAAATCAGGCCTCCAGTAAGACATTCTTCAAGCCTGAAATCACTTCCAAATGGCAGACATTCTTAGTAAATCTGATTCATCATGTGGAAGATCTATATGCTTGCTGTATGAAAAACATCTCTGACTGAAATTTCCAGCAGGCCCTGTCAGTGAATCCTTTTATTCAAGGAGTCTATGCAGTATACTTTTATATCACAGATGGCTCCAGGACTCAGAGACCATTTCCTTAAATAGGTTCTCACACCAGGCTTGTCTACACATTTTACTTTGGAATTTTTAGCCTGTAACAGGAATGTGACATGGTTCACTAAACATACGCTCTGTGTGTTTGTGTTTTAAGCACAGAATTTGCTCCATAAGCTGCAGTGGGTCTGCTGCCCTGTCTGATGCCCATGTATACATCTGCATGCTTGTTTATTCCTTTGCTGGATCACTTGTAATGTGCATTGCAGGGTACCAGGCTAGCTTGGGTTCCTAACTCCATAGCAGCATGTTTGGCCTCTGTCATGAACACAACTTAGCTCAACTACTTCAGTAAAGTAAAATATAAACAGCAAACCCAGAGAGAGGCATTACATGAAAAAATAGTTTTATAATTTTGAAGGAAAATAATAATTCTAAAGTTAATGATAGTAAAATTTTAGTACTAATCTGTAAACAAATAGTCACAGAAATAGGGAGCAGCAGAAGATGCCAGGCTTCTGCCAAACTGCTATAATATACGTTAAACAAGAATGAGAACCAACTTAACCAATATGTTAATTAGTAAAATATGGACCTTAAAGTCACGTACTCAAGAAGAACCTTTTTTTCATTGATGCTCTTTTCTAGGTATTAACAAGTAAGGAGCAAAGTGCTGCCCTTTCTGATGGGGATGCTGGACTTTTTCTAATTCAACTGACATTTTTTAAAAATCTAATTGAGGAAATGGAAAATCCCAAGAAGACACAAGGGATGAGCCAAAGCTGTCCAAACAGGTTACTATTTGTCAGTCAAGGGCCAAATTAGGTCATGTTAACCCACTATATTTCATGAATTTCAGGTCTAAGACCGTATGTATGGGTATTTATCACTCTGGCTACTTACCATAAAGTAAGATCACTTACCATAAAGGGTCTAAGTCATAACCATTCCTATATGCTGCAGGAAATTGGTGCTCAAACTGGGTCCATAAACAATAAACAACTTTGGAGTTATCTGACATTTAATGGAATTATTAAAGTAATTTTTATCAATTAATTAGTCCAAAATACAAGCAAAAACTAAAGTTTAAAAGTCTCAAAACTGTCATAGGAGGAGTTCTGCTGTCCTGGAGTGACTTCCCTCCCCAAAGAATTTTTGACCTTGTATCTCCCCCTTCAATATGGAGCTGTCTGCCACCTGGTTGTACTTAATTCTGATCTGGGTTTTCCTCAGTCCCACCTGTTGAAGCAGATTCATTTTCCATTAAGAATTTAAATATGCTCTGGGTCAACACGGATGCTTTGTGTACAAGAGTGGGTCTGGGGGCTTGCCAAAGACACTGCACCAGAGTGCAAGATGATACCCACTAAAGCCTTCTGTTGAGGGGTACATTCAGCATCCCTCAAAAAGAGGAAATTCAGAGAATTAAAGTTGAGAGGTCTTCAAAACCATCAGATAAAAGGTAGCTGATTCTTTATCCAGCAGTTTTGCTAATGTAACATATCAGTTGTTGGTTTTCCAGCCAAAACTATTTCATGAATTTGACCTAAATTCGTTAATAGTTTTAGGACAACCAGAATTGCGTTTTTCCTCAAATAAACTATTCATCAGAAAGAAAATTACTGCTCTTGTCACAGAACACCAGCTGCCTACCCATTCAAATAATAATAAAAAAAAAAGCTTTAAATCAAGAAGCAAAATTAAAAGTCTTAGAATATCTCTTAACAGTCACAGAAGGCATGTAAAAAGAATAAAGTAAAAAAAAAAAAAAAAAGAAAAGATGCAGGAAAGCAAAAGGAACATAGAACAGTATGGGATAATTGTAAAACTCAAGAGGTTATTCAGCTGAACAGTTATCTTTCAGAAAATGGAAATCCAGCCCAAATGAAACCACAAAAATTGTAAAAGGGGTGTTGGGAATTAAGACTTGGTTGTGAAATACATGAAAGTAATGTAAGTGAGTCCTATTATCTCAAACATATCCTGCACAGTGGAATTGTAGGGGGCTTAGGAGGGAATGTGAACAGCAAGCAGAAAAATGAAGAACAAAAGAGAAATTATGCAAATGTATCAGATTTGGGAAGCTGAGATTGTTGCCTCCCCAACAACTTGAATAACAGTGTTTAAATACAACTTTCTTTTTGTAGAAAGCACCACTCTCTAAACAGCCCTTCCAAATGCTTTCCCATCTGTTTCAACAAATGTGATAATGAGGAGGTTATGCTGCAAACTTTAGAAAAAAATCAATTTATTTGTCCATGCTATGAAACACAAAGCAGGTAAAAAGTGTATCAGTCACTGTACTGCAAGTGAGCATAATCACAAATACCTTTCCTCTTCTTTGCTCTGCTTTGCATTCTAAGAGAAAAGCACTTCCAGTTTAGGTTTGACCAATTTAGGTTTGAATGAAGAAGAGAGCAAATTAGATCACTTACAACTCTGCCCTGCATGGATGTCTTAAGCATCTATAAAAATGGACTATGCCTGGAAAAGGATTCAGCAACTAGATTTTGTTTCCCTTAATGAGAGCTGTTAATATGTGTCTGAAAACCTAGCTATTTTATTAAGCTGTGCATTCAAAATCGAGGGAGATTTTTAACTTTGTGCAGGAGCAAGGGACTCTTTCTGTACAGTGATATTCCTCCAATCTGAGAGTATGCAAGTGGTGCCATAGGAGCCTTACAAAAGCAATCCCTAGCAGAGAGCCTGTCATTTTCCACATCCTCACTAAAAAGGGGCAATTGACTTAGCTGGTGAAGTGGAAGCTGAACTCTAAACCTCTGGCCTTTGTATCCCAACTCTGTTTCAGTATAATTTTGAACTAATTCTAGTGGAAGTGACTAGATTTATCAGTGTGTGAATCTGGGATATGTAGTCACAATATGGCTAGGACTGAATCCTCTGCTTCTTGCTCTTACTATTCTCAGTGCAGCAGAGATCTAAAAAAAGTCAGGAGAATGGTCAGAACAGGAGTTGTGAGCATTAGGCTAAGGAAACCTTATTTGGATCGAAATAATAAGGTATATGAAAGCATCCACATAAATACAGTGCCATGGCTCTAGGGCTAAGCTGTATCATTACAGACCTTTGATACAACATCCAGCACCATAGGCACAATGTGATCTGTTTGAAGCTGGATGGGGTCGAAAGTCCAAGCTATCTAAATGTCCTTCAGTCTTTCCAGCATCCTTGTCATTTTCTCAGGTAGAAGAAGGTGGGTATTGTGATTCACTGATCTCTATTTTCTAGATAAACTGAAAGAATTCAAGAGGAAAGAAATAAGGTTTTATGGGTAGAGAAATTACAATGTGTCAGAATATTAATTATATTCTTTCTGGAAGCTTTCTGTTGTTGGTATTTAACTTTGCCCGTTCATCCCAAATTTCCAGATGTTCGGTGGTTTCCCTGGAGCAGCAAATCTAACCAAGTTTCTTTCTGAACACCCCCCAAATTCCACAGAAATGGTGAATTCAGGCAGACCAGCAATACGTTGTATCTGGAACGCATCACACATACCACGTATACACCGTGCAGATGGCCCTCACCACACGGCAAATCTGAAGTCCTCCTGATGCATCAGATTTACTACCCATATGCAGAGCAGCTCTGCAAAGCACAGCTGATGGGGCCAGTGCTTCCGGGGATGATCCCTGCTTGTGAGTGCTACAGCACATGCTGCTGCCTGGGAAGTCCCTGCCAAAAATCCAGCAGTTTTCCTTCTCCTTTCATCCAAGTAATGAAGGGTAGACAGTATTTTTTTTAGAAAGGTGTTTGTCCTGTGGAAGCAGACAATGACAGCAGCAAAAACAGAGCTGGGGGTGATAATGCTGCTTGCATTTTTTCTGGCTTCACCTTGGTTCTGCAGACTGTGGGTGCCCATGTGTCCCCCAAACCATTTATGTCCCCCAGTGTTCTGTGGGGAAGAGACTGTGTTTGTGTGTCCCTGCAGCCATGTGGCTCCAGCTCTTCTGCATAGGTTCCTCCTGGTTACTGGCTCTACCCCACCATCAGCAGCCTGAGGAGTCCATAATCATCACAGTCATTCAATGACCAGTTCCTGCTTACATTATGGAAAAGAGAGCAATGCAACAGAATGTGCTGCTTAAAGGCTCTGGGTGCCTTAAAGGCTCTTCTCCTTTTCCTAGCCTGGAATAATCCATCTAGGTAAGTACACTGCTAGAGATATTTTTGTGACTCATTTTTGATGGAGAAGAAATGAGCTCCTCCCAGGAAGGGGGAGAGTTGCAGCCAAAAAGTAGCCCAGTTCCTGTTTGGCTAAATAGTAATTTCATTTCTTGCTGGGATATTATGGTCTTATTAATTGAGAATTATAATATGATTTTGGCCAGGGTGGGCCTCTGTTTTAATTCGTATCTGCTGAATACAGACTAAATTCACTCTTTGATATTTCTTTCCTGACATGGTGACAAGAGAAAGTATAGGACAGCTTGTTTACTGTTTGTTTCAGCATATTGCTGAATTTTATGAGTCAATACGTTTCATTTCCAGAAATGTGCACTTCAGTAGAAAGAACTTCATTTTAGAGCTGAAAGGCATGCATCACATCAATAAAGACAATATTACCACATTAGATATTGCGATGAAATTCATATATGTTCTTAATGATTTCTTGCTGGCTTCCTGACTGAATTCCTATCAGACATTCATTTCTATCCTCATGCTTGCTGTCTATTTGCTTCTGCTGCTATCAGGCAACACCATGCTTAATAGAAATCTTCTGCCTTCCTGTTAACAAGTAATGGCTATGTGCAATCTGGCATGTGTTGGGTATAAAGAAGCTGGGAGTGCTTTTTCATTGTTTAGGTAAATGTTTCCTCTTTGATCCAACATCTGCCCTCTCTGCTGCTCACACTGCAAATTGATGCAGTTCTAGCAAAAGCATGGGAGACATTTATAGGGTTTCCTGTTTTGGAGTAATGTAGGGAGCATCATTTTCCCCTGCTCACTTTTTGTCTCCAGCAGCAACAATCCAATCCTTTGTGTTTTCAATGGGAAGCCAATTCTTTGTCTTGCCCTTTCCTTCTAGTTCTCCCTGAAGGCTATAGGAAGAAAGAACATGAATAACCAAGCCATGAAATCATAAAATAGTCCCGTTTACTGTTATCTTTCCAAGAACAGTGAAGGCATTAAAGTTCTGAAACCCTTTTTCTTGAAGCAAAGATTGCAGCTAGAACAGGAAATGGCACAACATAAATTCAATTCGTGACAATTATTATAACATGAAAGGGAAATAGTATAAATCACTGATGTCAAACACTCTGTTCATTGGCTAGGTCTGGCCCATTTGAGCTATTTATCTAGTTCCTGTGACAGATATCAGATTTTGCACCACACATGCTTTCATTTTCTAAAAGACATGTTTCAAGTTTTTATGCTCCTGAAAAAGAGCTTCTGAATATGCTCTGAGTAGAAGATGGTGAAGTAAAAGCTGGTAGTTGTCTTTTTTTAAACGCCAGGGGAAAAAAGTATGTTACATCTGAAGAGACAATGTCTACCTCTCTTCATCTCGGTGTTAACACTTGAACTTAAAGATAATTTTTGTGCTTGATGTTGAAATGTTTCTCAGAAATTAATTTTAAGAAAAGATGAAGTTGCAAATTTGGGGGTGGTGGTGAAAAGAAATACTTGCATTTTGAAGAAAAGGAACTAAAGCATATCACCTTAATCTGACAAAAACTTGTTAAACTCCCATGCCATTTTAGCCATCAATGGTGTAGGTGTGAAGCCTAAACAACTAAAGAGAAATAGACCCATCTGCGGAAACATAAGAAAAAGCTGTGTTGAATTCTTCACCCCATCTG
Organism: Pezoporus wallicus; assembly: GCF_028554395.1. NCBI lineage: Eukaryota > Metazoa > Chordata > Aves > Psittaciformes > Psittacidae > Pezoporus > Pezoporus wallicus. The sequence goes on from NW_026642654.1 coordinate 2,822,263, forward strand.
TATACAAGCCTGACTCACAGAGTCTCCTGGGGGTCTCCCAGTTTTAGCCACTTCAAAGAGCATTGTGCAGTATTTTTGAATCAATAGAAGTTGCATAAAATGCATTTTTGGCTTTTCATATTCATGCAAAAATTGATTTGTATTACTACAAATAGGACCAGCTAGATGTTTTTCATTGATGAGATTTATTTCACAGCAATAACCATTTGGTCAGATATCTTATTGGCTTCTCATGTAAATTGTAGTGCATGCCTAAGGCAGTTGCTGTTGGAAACAGAATACTGCCCTGACAGACTTTTGAACCAGAAACCGGGACCATGCTTATCTTATACTCTAAACCATTAAAATTTACTGCTTGCTTTCCATGCTTTAAGCTGCTTCATTAGGAAGGGGAGATATTTTTTTATGATGTACTCAGAAACGTAGTATTTTAGAGCATATCATTCTTTAAAAAAAAGTAATTCAAGAAGTGTGAATCTGTGAAATCTAAGAAAAACACAGCTTTTTAAAAAAATTATGTATTCTGGGGAATAGGATGTTCGATTATAGAAAAGAAAATCAGGAATTTAAGAATTTCAAGAATAATCTGAGAGTCATGTCTTCACATACTAGTCCTAAATTGTCTTTGAAATACTTTGCTGAATTCTTACTCCTTTCTTGGAAGTCAATGATATATTGTGAATATTCCTATTTTTACACTGTAATTTGCTGCTTATTACTGCATATTACTGCTTATATGTAATATGGACACTATAGAATATATTAAAGGTCTTCTTAGAAATTTTGTGTATATCTATAATTCAGTACTGCACAGGCAGAGAACTTCAGCAGAATCTGTCAACATAAAAGAAATTCTTATCAGAATTCTTTTTGTATCATTATCATAGGTTTTTTTCTGGTTTTCTTTATGATTACTAGATTGCATGAAAAATTGTGACATTTATTTTTTGCTGTCTAGATAGTACCACTGTATAATAAAATTTTCACATATAAATTCAAGTTCTATTGAAAACTAAAACTCTAGAATATTTTTTATTGTTCAGTAGAAATATACATGATGGTTCACACACTGGTTACAAATCAGTAATTCTTATTTATATATGTATGTTCATATATGTAACCCTATTGTCAGGTAGTTAACAGCAACTAAAGGGGCAGTATTCAACCCCTATATAGTCCCTCCTGAGAAATAATTTTGTTGGTCTCAGCCCCCAGCTAGAAACTGGGAAAAACTGAAACAGGAAGTCTCTATGTTCCCTTAAAAGACTGAACTTCCTCCAGTCACCAGCTCTCTGAGACTGCATGTGAACAAGGAAATCTTTCTTCAGGAGAAGGAGCAGTCATGAACCCAGGAAAGCAGACCAGCACAACATATACAAAGAATCAAATAGAGCCTCCCATTCAGTGACACAATAATAGTTCATTTAACACTGATCCTCTTTACTGCAAGCTGTACTGTTTTGTCCATGTTGATCAGGAAGTTTGCTTTTATTCCCAGTGGAAAGTTTGTCCCACAGATGTTTTGCGGTTCCCATCTCCAGTCCTGCCCTTGTAGCCCTGTAAACCTCACTGGTGTCTTCAGCTACAGAGCAGTGTGGGACCGATGAGGACCCTGCCATAGGGTTGGAAACAAAACCTTATCACAGACAAATCTGTGCCTTTTCATAATCTCTTGTAAGACCAGGTCCTTCCAGAATCTAAAATTGGACCCCAGACAGTTACCTCAGATCATACTTGCAACTTCTGGGGTGGATAAATTACAGAAATGAAGCTCACTACTTCTCTGGAACTTCAGGACACCTGAGTTTAATTTATATTGCGATAATTTTAAGCAAGCTAATTATAATTATAGTCATTAGTATTATGCATTATGCCTTCTATAATACTGATAATATTTTCTCACAATCAGCTCCCCCCATTATGGGAGCATAAAACTCCCAGCGGAAACTAGGTCTATGATTCTATGGTTTTGTAAGGAAATGAAAGACAGGTGAGTATGAGGTTAGCCATCACTTTCTTTTCACTGGTCCCGGTTAAAGGAATTACATTTTTTTCAAGCATGATAATTTTCATGGATCATTTCTACTCTGGGTTTATGCAGGGAGGTATTCAAAACCCAAAAAAATTATTTATAATGAGGGAACAGCTTCAAAAAACAGGTCCAACAGTATTCAAAACTATACCTAAGATTCTGTCCTTTCCACGTTCACGGTGTATTTAACCTGAGGACTCCCATGGTGGAATTCTGCTATCAAAAAAGATGTTGCTTCTCCTCGGAAATTTCACTTTCAGCCCCTTGAAACCTGTTGAAATATGCTACCAGAATTTAAAGCCACAAAGCTGCCTTTAAAGTTACATTCCCTGTAGCAAACTGGGGCATTAAATCAATGGGTCTATTCAAGTGAGTTCACTGTTCTGACCATCAAGGATGCTTTCTCAGAATAGCACACAGTTACTGAGGAGAAAGTCCAGAGTGAAATAAATCCCTCTGTGGTGAAATTCCAGCCTGGCTGATGTCAAGCACAAGTCTGGCATTGGCTGTAAAAGGCCAGGATTTCACCCTTAATCACACCACTCCCCTCCCCAGAGGAGGTGGTATCATTGTTACTTATTTATGTGGTGCCATTAGTGTGCTAGGCACATCAGATGTGCTCCTTGGTTGGTGCAAAGCGGTAGTGCTCCATTAATTCCTGTCCTGCTCCCATTCTCCTGGGTGCAGTTCTCGCAGCCTGAACAGCTGGTGCGGCCATGGGAATGATGGCAGAATTAAGACCTTAGTGCTAAATTTTCACACCTCCTTATGATCACTCTTTCTGAACCAGAGCTTTTAAGAAATGTGAAGCTGCTCTCAAGAGACACACTATTTGTTTGTTTGCATTTTTGTGAAACAAAAAAGTGTGTTGGGATGCTGTGCCAGCACTTATGACCACCTACTGAATAGACATTACAGTAAAACATTCTGGTCATTATCAAACCATGATAAAATTCCTATTATAAAATGAAAAGCAAATTGAAGTCTTTGCCTCAGACCTAATTGTGTTACTTTCATTCCTCTATCTTTTTCCACTAACAGAAATGATGTTAGCTCAGGAGCAGAGGACTGAATTTCAGAGGTGATGTCCATGGGACACTGCTGAAAAGTCCTTCATGGGCACAGGGTTTGGCTAGAGCAAGATGGTGACTTGCATCTGTCTCACTCTTGGATATTAACCTGTTACAAAAAAATTACATTATTTCTTGTATCTCCACCTGCTTATGCTTTATTTTGGCTATTTGGGTATAAGAAAGGATAGAATTTCTTGCTGATTTTTGTACTGGAGTTTGCCCTGCTGAACTGCTATCTGGGGCTCTGTATTATTTATATAAAACAAAAACCAGCTGTGTCATTTGCAGAAGCAGCTGATTCTTCAGGGTGAAACTAAATCCCCAAGAACAGAGAAGTCTCTCTTATAGAATCTTATAGAATCAATAAACTTTTAGCTAAAAATACAGCAAATGTTAGAATCATAGAATCATAGAATAGTTAGGGTTAGAAAGGACCTTAAGATCATCTAGTTCCATCCTCCCTGCCATGGGCAGGGACACCCCACACTAAACCATCTCACCCAAGGCCTCGTCCAGCCTGGCCTTGAACACCGCCAGGGATGGAGTATTCACAACTTCCCTGGGCAACCTATTCCAGTGCCTCACCACCCTCACAGGAAAGAATTTCCTCCTTATATCCAATCTAAACTTCCCCTGTTTAAGTTTCAGCCCGTTACCCCTTGTCCTGTCACTACAGTTCCTAATGAAGAGTCCTTCCCCAGCATCCCTATAGGCCCCCTTCAGATACTGGAAGGCTGCTAGGAGGTCTCCATGCAGCCTTCTCTTCTCCAGGCTGAACAGCCCCAACTTCCTCAGCCTGTCTTCATATGGGAGGTGCTCCAGTCCCCTGATCATCCTTGTGGCCCTTCTCTGGACTTGTTCCAACAGTTCCATGTCCTTTTTATGTTGAGGACACCAGAACTGCACACAATACTCCAGGTGAGGTCTCACAAGAGCAGAGTAGAGGGGCAGGATCACCTCCTTCGACCTGCTGGTCCCGCTCCTTTTGATGCAGCCCAGGATACGGTTGGCTTTCTGGGCTGCAAGCGCATACTGAAGCCGACTCATGTTCATTTTCTCATGGACCAACACCCCCAAGTCCTTCTCCGCAGGGCTGCTCTGAATCTCTTCTCTGCCCAACCTGTAGCTGTGCCTGGGATTGCCCTGACCCAGGTGTAGGACCTTGCACTTGTCATGGTTAAGCTTCATGAGGTTGACATCAGCCCACCTCACAAGCGTGTCAAAGTCCCTCTGGATGGCATTCCTTCCCTCCAGCATATCAACTGAACCACACAGCTCAGTGTCATCGGCAAACTAAAGATCCTTTTCTCATTACATTTGCACCAAGTGACCCAAAGCTAGTCTTTCTGTTCTTTAAAACATGACATGTGCTTTCAAGACAAAATTCCTTTTATTCTGATGTGATGGAGCATTATTTAGCTCTGTCTCCTTGCAAGGATGAAAGCTGCCTCCTCACCTCCACTTTGTTTACTTGCTTTCATGAATAAATGCAGTAAATCACCAGGGAAGGGTCTGGGGGTTTTCTGTGGGTTGTTTTGTTTTGGTTAGTTTATTTTTCCTTAGGGTGGTTAAATGATGGAATGGTTTGTCCAGAAAAGATATGGAGTACCTCCATCCTTGGAGATACTCAAAATTTGACTGAGCAAGTTTACAAACAACCTGCTTTAGACAGCTTTGCTTGCATCAGGGCATTGGACTTGATGACCTTCAGAAGACCCTTCTAACAGATTACACTAAAATTCTATGAGCCTAGCAGTAAATCAGATGAGCAGTCACAGCTTCCTTATGCAAAGAAGGACAGACTAACTTTCTTGCTGAGATATATTTTAGAGTTTGCTCAGTGCAAAATTGGGCCTTTGTAGCTCACAAAACCAGAGAGCTACTCCTCAACTGAAATCCTGATGTACTGAAATACAGTTGAATATATGGTAGAATATTTATTAATATGTAATAATGATTGCACACGAGATGAAGCAAGCAGTGACTAAAAATGAAAAGCACAAATCTGGGATGTAGAGAAGGGATAAATTTTCCCTCAAAGCAGAGAAACATCCAACGGTTTCTGTATATTTGTTTTCTGGTTCTGAAGGGCCATGTTGATGTGCTACAGTGCTCAGTGTCCGAGGTGAAACGACAATTTGGCCTGAGTCTAGTTAGTTCTGTGTCTTAATGGGGAGCCTTTCAGGGATGAATTCTATCTTTCCATAAGGAGCTGAATAAAATTAACCCAGGTAATTTTTCATAGCCACTAAATCTCCACCACATCTCAATTGTTACTTGATGAGCAGGACTTGAGACAACCCAAAAGAAAAAGCATGTTTTCATTATTCTCTAGTTCTGACTCAGACTAACTAATCTTTATTTCCTACTGCTTGAGCCAAATTATTCCATGCTTTAGTTCTGTTAGATTAAGTGGTGCTACCAAGGATACCACTTAATAGAGAGTTACAAGGTTTAAGAGGCCTTACATATCACCTGGTCTTACACCCTGCATAATAAAAGCCATAGGACCCCTTAACTAATTTCCAGCTCAAACCAAATGGAACATTGTCTTTGGCATAATCCTCATTTAAAAATTTCTAATGGTTTAGAATCCATTATTTCTCGCTGCAGTTCTTTTTCTGTACCCTCAAAGTGAGAAATGGACATTTCATTTTAGTCAGAGCTTTTCAAGCTTTGGCTTCCAGCCCTTACATCTGCTAGGTTGAAGATCTCTATGAACAAATTTTTATCCTTCAAGCAGGTACTTCAGGTCCCCTCCATCTTTTACCAGATACACAGACCAAGTTAATCTCCTTACTATGTGTCAGTTTTTCTAATCCTTTCATTATTTTTTTAACACTCCCCATTGCTATTTAACAGGGAAAATCCCGAATCTCTGTATTATTCATGCAGTAGAACTGCACACAGTATTTCAGCAGCCATCATAGCAGTGCCAAATACAAAATATTGCCTACATACTTTAGGTAGTCCTTTTTAAAGACCAAAACAATCACATTTCTTTAATGGAAGAATGAAAAATTACTCAACACATTCAGTTGAGATAAGCCAAAGTACTATTCTGTTCTAAAGGGATGCTTAAATACTTTATATAAAATGTGGGAGGGAGGCGGGCAAATCAGCCAAAGTGCTGATCTTTATCTCAGAATATCCTAAAGCCCAGAGTAAATGTATCTATACATAGATACCAGATATGGGTTTAAATTCCTGCTCCATAGGTTTACTAGGAATTCCTTCCCAGAAAAACCTAACTTCAGAAGCTGACAGACTTCTGGACATTTCATGGGGACAGAGTTGTCTTCTTCTATCCCCCCTCCACTGAACAAAGTGCTGAATTTTCTTGTGCTTACATCAGAATCTCTTTATGGTGTCTATGGTGTTTTCCCTGCTCAGCATGCTACCTTCTGAGGACTGAATATACACTGTACCTCACAAGTGTCCTTCTGGGTGCCCAGATTCACTTCACTTCAAACTGTTTGAAGGCATGGGTTGAAGAAAAACTCCAGATAACAAGAAGGTAGAAATGTTATGATGTACACAATCCTGCTCTTGACTCTTTTCGAATAGCCAGGAATGCCTCAGTACATATGCACACAGACAAATCTACTAGGTTTCATCATAGAAGTCCTGATTTTGTGTGTAACAAGATGCTATAGGCTGTATAGACAGATGAGTTAAAGACATCCTATTGCCAGATTTGTGTCATGTTGGGAAGGTGGAACAGCTGTTTTAATGTAGTCTCTGTCCTGCCAACTTCTAGAATGCACAGACTGTGAGCTCCATCCTTCACACCTCTCTCTTGGCTCATGCGTTAGGTTACGTAGCCTTGCTAATTCAGAGTTATAAATTCCAGCAGAGTGCAGGCATTGCAAACTGTAACCCTGCAGTTCTGAGGTCTATTCATGAGTCTAACCATAAACCGTCGTCCCTAATGCTCAGTCAGCCTAAACAGTGCTTTTGAGGAACACCCAGAAGACCTACAACAATACGTTGCAGGGCACACTGATGACAAGAATGCAATTGTGGCTCCCAGACTGTCTTGACCCAGACGTAAATTACATGTGGGTAATAAGAACTACAGCTTACATGAAAGTGACTTCCTCTGTCTGACTTTAATTGTTTTATAGAGATGGATTGCCTAGGAACCTCCCTGCTTCTTCAGTAATAACCACTGGATTTACGATAGATTCCAAGATTTTCCACTTTGAAGAAAACTCAGGCGTATCATGAGTAGATCTTGCTTTCTGTGCCATGAGAGTCACACAGACACTTGTATTGATGTATGTTAGCAAGTTTTAAGCCACCTAGCTAACTATCACTGAGCAGCTACAGAGACATGGAGTGTTGTCTGAGTGCACGGCATTAAAGTTTTACAGCCTGATTTTTGCAGCCCATCTGAACACGGTGTTACTGCAGCTACGTTGCCTGCTACACCCAGAGTAGCTCTAATGTGTTTTACATATTACACCCGGTGCCACAAGCACAGTAATGGCTTCAGTATAGACATTCTTCTTTTTTTTTTTTTTTTTTTTTTTTTAAGCTGAAGAAAAGATGGCCTGCTTAGTTTGTTATAATTTGCAACAAATCATCAACTAAGGAAAATAAATGTCTATTTAATTCAGGGGAGCCAATCTTCAGCAGGAGGATTTGAAAGGTAGGGAAAGATTTCTTTTGAAGACAGAGATACAAGCCTAGGATAAAGGACATGAAAGACCTTTTAGTATTACTGCTGATCTCTCCAGGATTGCTCTACTGTAGGCAAATGACTATGCCCACCTTCATTTAGTTAAAAATAAAAATTATAAAGTTTTATTTGAATAAAATTAAGGATGAACTCACATTCCTTAAACATAGCATTTTTGACTCTCTTTTAATTTATTTAGATGTTATTCAGAATATGAGTCTTTAAAGGTTCAGTTTTAATTTGGTTTCTGCCTGGTGAGAAGCAATAGAAAGGGAGGCCTCTCATCTTTGCCGATAGGAGAGAAAATTCCATACAATCATGGAAGTGTTAAAGTTGGAAGGAGGGTCAGGAGCAGCGCAAGAGGTTTGAAATTCCTTTACAACAACATGAGTCACTTACTTTTAGCTCAATATTCATGACTGCTGTGCTACATCATGAAGCAAGTGCCATTGTAGGTTCGTTTAGCTGTGAAACAAATCAGAGGTGTTTCATAACCGCACAGTTGGCTTCCTCTTCATAGGTGAGTATGACCTCTCCTCCATGGCAGAAGCAACCCACTGCAAAACGCAATGGGACAACTCCTAACTTAAAACAATAAAAAAAGCTCAGTCTTCCTGCTGAGGAAGTGACAAAGTAAACTTGTGTCATGTTTTAAAAATGATAGCCTGATATACTGATAAGATTTGAGGCATGTCTTCTGCTCTGGCACCAGCTTCTTTACTTTGTGTAAGTAGTTTCAGATGCATTTACACTAAATGTCAAATCAAAATCAGATCAGTGGGGTTTATCCTGTTTCTCATTAAAATTACTGAAAGCCTTACACTCCAATTTGAGCACCTGTGTAAACTGAGCTATGAAAACTTCTAATACTACTTGGGACACCCTAGGTAGGGTGAAGCCTATAGGCATCCTCAGTCTCTCAGAAGTTATAATACTACTCCACAACTTTGCAGGACTAGATTGTGTACTGTTACGTATTTCAACAACTGTTAGCACCATTAGCTGAAGATCCAACTTTAACACTGACATTAAGAGTAATCTTAGTTCTAATTTTCATTAGCAAAATGAGTTAGCAGAATGCCAAATGGAAGATTAAAAGTTCATCTTTTATAACATTTATATTATTGTATTATTATTATTTTACATTGTGACTGACTACATTAATTTCTGACATAACTGAATTTTCTATTGCAGGATGATCAGTGCTGTGTACATTAGGTAATAATATGTAGCTATAAAAGAACTGAAGAGCACTTACCTAAAATCTAAGTTCAGTTTTTTAACCGAGGAATCTAAACAAGAAGAAAGATAATAGAATACTTTGAGCCTGATGTCCACTTGCTAGGCAATTAACTGGTCTCCTGCATTCAAGGCTTTCACTTCCTCTCCATAGGAAAGGAATGGCTATAACCATGGAAGTTTAAGAGTAATTTCAGGACATGGGAACAAGCTATTAAATTGTCTGTGTTAACCTACTTATTCATATTTAATTTAATTTGTCTTTATATATCCATAATATATTAATAGACTTCAGTATGATCCCTTCTAAGCCATTATTTTGATAGGCCTTTTACTTCTGCGAAGCAAATAAAAATTGCAGAGAAAAACACTGGATAGGACAGAAATCCAAAAGAAAGAAAAAAAAAATTGAAGAAACAGTATCTGAAGTTAAGAACTTTAAGGACAATAAGAACCCTCCTTAATTTTGGTGGGCTAACTCTGTCAGCAGTAAGTTTCTTTACTGCCTTCACTTTGACTGAAAAGGCCTGAATCAAATTGCAGAATGAGAACACTTGTGGAATTTGGAGATATTAAATTGTACTGAAGCATGCGTAGCGGGATACAGAAAGCTGCCAGCTCTAAAGGCGGCTGAAATCATAATGAAATTTTCTGAGAGAAATCATCAGCAAATCTCAAAAGGCCGATTTCTGTAAAGCTGAATGAACTCAGTACTCCTGCTGAATTAAAAAGAAGTTTAAATTAGAGAGAGTTTGGGGTTTGTTTTGGGGAGAATATAATAGTGAGAATAATTTAACCATTGGAGACCTAAGGGTGTGCAAATTCTTAGTCTTGCAATGCTTCAGATGTTCCAAAAAGGTAGCGTGAATCAGACTGAAATTGTGATTATAACAAAGGTATTGCCGGTTAAAGATTTATGTGGTGAGATTAAATCAGTCATCCTCATTCCTAAATAGTAGATGGAGGGAGATGATAGAGAGCAGAATGAGGCGTCTTCAGGAGATGTCCACTCTACAGGAAGATCAGGATGGCTGAATTACATTGATTGATTTGAAAATGGCAAAATGAATTCAATCATCTCTGCTTATGTCAACGTAATCCTTTGTCCTTTTCAGTTACTGAATAATGATTTATCTTCTCGGTTCATCCTGTTTGGGCCTGTTGGGACTCTCTAACTTTACTCCTGATTTATATTGCATAAGAAAAAACAGAACCTCTCTTTCATTTGCTGAAAGGGCTAATGATTTTCATCCAGCATACAGTGAATTTGTACATTCAGGAAAAAAGACTAGTTAGATAGAGACTCCTGAGATATTTGGATTATTTGCATAGAGTTCAACACCAACTTTTTATTGTTTACAATGTTCTAACATTTATAACATGACAATAGGAAGGTTGGACCTCATCATTTTACACTGACTTCAATAAAGTATCTGGTTTGTGTTAATTTGGTACTTGCCGGAAAAAGGAACACAGCTATTTTTGTTAGGACAGATACATCCTTTAAGAAAGGCCTATTCTTCCCTTCTACAAACATCTAACTATATACCTAATCTACACTGCTTTCACGAAACATTGCAACACCTGTCCTACATTATCAAATAGCCATCTCTTGCTGCTAATTTTAGCAAATTCAGAAATACATGAGGAAGTGTAAAACAATTATTGTACGATTTATTACAGGTTGTGAAAGAACTGTTGGCTTGTATCCTTAGATGTCTGATTTGTAAAAGAACATACTATACAGTTAAGCAGCTCCAGATCTTACATTTCCTGCATTTAAGTGACCTTATTTTGTACTTAATGGAAATACTCTGGTATACAAAGTTATCCACATGAGCAAGTTTTTTTGTCCTGGGTTCAGCTGTAGCAGTTATTTTCTCCTGCTTAGTAGCTGGTGCAGTGCTGTGTTTTGGCTTCTGTCTGACAGCAATGCTGATAACACACTGAGGTTTTAGTTGTTGCTAAGTAATGCTTATTCTGATCAGCGACTTCTCAGTCTTTCATGGTCTGCTAGTGAGGAGGGGCACAGGAAGCTGGAAAGAAGCAGAGACAGGACACCTGACCCAAACTACCCAAAGAGATATTCCATACCACAGCACATCATGCCTGGTGTATAAACTGGGGGGAGTTACCCACAAGGCCCCGATTGCTGCTCAGGTTGGGCTGGGTATTGGTTAGCAGGTGGTGAGCAATTGTATCGTGCATCACTTGTGTTTATTGTTTTTTTTTCTTCCCCTTCAGTTTTTAGTTTTATATTCTCTCCCCTCATTATTTTCCTTATCATTATTAGTGGTAGTAGCTTTTTTTTTTTTTTGTATTATACTTTAGTTATCAGAGTGTTCTTATCTCAACCTATGGGTTTACATACTTTTGGTATACATCTCCATTCCTCCGGGAGCAGGGGGGGAAGGGAAGAGTGAGTGAACGGCTGTGTGGTTTTGATTTATCATCTGGGCTGAAACCACAATGTTTTTACACTAGCATTTCTGTTTCAGCATTAGAGATCTTGACTATGTGAGTAGCCAGTGCTTGTTGCTCGTAGATAACTAAGCAGAATAAGTAGTATCTGGTCCTGCTATTGTGCATATAGAGTGTCTGAGAAAAACAGATAAATCTGGATATAAAGGGAAAAAAAAATTTACTATGTTATCTTTGGACTTCCAGTACAAGCCCATCCCTTAAAGTAGTCCCACACAATTGGAGTTGTTCAATTTTGCACTTCACAAGTGTTTTTCTGGGGAAGGATGATTCCTTTGGTGGTGGATTCACCTTCACATGAATCATTTATCCAAGGGAAATAGCCAGGAAGCTCTGAAATCAGTAATGCAGATAGCAAACCACCCAAGGTGATACTCTAATTTAACTGGGGTTTGTTTTCAGCTAAGAACAGGTGGAGGTTTTTTTCTTTATTTTGCCTATCATCTAGGCACCTACTTTTTCTAAGGATAGTTTTATTTATTTTAGATAATTTAAGTGAAAGACAAGGGAGTTGGTCCCTCAGTTGCAGTAGTTTTACACCAGAGATAAAGCTTACCCTAAATATACAAAGAAAACCAAGTTGAGATACTGCTGTATATTGATTGTGCAAAATGAATGAAGAAAGTGCTTAGGAAAAGGCCCACCCAACATAAAGGCTGATAGAGAAGGTGAATCTTCTCTACAAAGCTTTTCTAGTTCTGTGCTTATGGCCAGGAAAAAAATGACCGGTTGACAGGGGATGTGTGGAAAATTCTACTACCTTAGCCTGAGATCTGTGGCAAATTCAGTTCTGATGCTTCCTGCCTTCTTGGAATTATTTGGTTTCTTTGATTTTTCATGTCCTTGTCTAAAGAAGGAATACAGTCATACGATGTTGTGGTTATAGCCCCTTTCAAACTCTGTTTGTTCTGATTAAGTGCACTAGTGGTCAACTCATTTCAAAGGGTTTCTGTGGTGTAACTGCAGATAATTTCAATCTATCTGTAAGTGTTTACAAATACAAGAATTTGTTTAACACAGGGGAGGTTCAATTTAATGAAAACTATGACCTTAAAGGCAAATTTAGTTGAATAATCTCTTATTTTCCTCTAAACCCAATCTCTTTGGTTTGGAATAAGTCAATTAGAGACAACCTTGAGGTTACCAAAATGAGAGCATCCTCACAGGAGTTTACATTGTTCTAGTTAAACTGATTATATTAATAGGCAACAGTTAAATTTAGTAAAAGTGCAGGAATTTATAAAAGTTGTCTAACATCTCAGCAGCATTCATGTCTCTAGCCTGATACCTACCTGTTGGCATACCTATCTGGATTCACTGGGGTGGATGAACAGGAAAAAGCTAGACCAAAGTGTTAGGAGGAGCAAGAGCTTGTTTCCTTCATCCATACCACATACAGTTTTTATGAACAAATAAGAAGTAAAAGACAGTATACTGTTTCAGTATATGCGGCCATTAAATACAAGTGCCGTGAAGAGGTCCAAGAATTATCAGCAGCTGAATCTGTTGTAAAGCACTGACTGTGAAAATTGCATTGAAAACCATGACTTGGTCCTTGGACTTCGGACTAAGCAGTAAGCTCTGCTGGGAGGGGCACACTGGTACTATGCTTACAATAGAATTATAAGCTTGTAAAACAGGCCAGGTGTCTGACAAGTATGTAGTCAGGTTCAGAGTTTTTCAGCAACAACTGGTTTCTTGAACCATGTACTTTGTATTTACACAATTTCAATTTTTTTTTTTTTTTAAAAATGAGAGAGGAACTGAAAAAGTTCAAGCAATGAATCTTTACTTCAAAGTACACTAAAAATGTTTTTAATTAATAATATAACAACCAAAACAATTTGGACCAAACAGAATACTTAAATTTGTAGTAACGTTCCTTCATTTTGTCACAGGAAAAAAAAAAGTGCTCTATTTCAATATGAACTGTCTTTTCCTCCTTATTCTTTTTATTTTTTATTTCAGAAGAATGAATTAAACCAACCCTTCATTCGCACAGCTGTATATCAGAATTTTTTTGTGACCACTGAGAACCAAAAGCAACTTACAGTGACAGCAACGCCATTAGAAAGGCAAACAGGAGGTGAACACTGATTCTGGGGGTAGTGGTAGAAATACGGTACCAAAGAGCTTTGAAAGAAATATTTGCATCCCCTTTGGTAGCCTACATTTTCCAAGTACACTTTTAGGTGGGAAGAATTTACTTATATGCTGCATGAACCTTCTGCTTGGATCTGTGCCACTTTGCTCACTGCAGCAGGAATAACAGCAAAACTGGGCCATGAATTTCTGAAACAACACAAAATTCCTGCAGCGAAACTACAGAAAAAATCTCAGATGCCTGAGAAGTTCTAGTTTCCAGCCTGAGAAACAGCAGCATGAGCAATGCCTGACCAGCTCATTCAGAACTGGAAACCTCTCTCCGATCTATCAGGGGTTTTCACAAAGGCTTGTGTAGGATCAGTTCTGCTTTCACTGGCTGTACCTATACTAGTAAATTAAACAGAACAGCACTGACTTGTTACTATTCATGCTGCTAAATATTTGGCACATTCCCTGAAGAAATGTTGTCTTCCTGCTTTCACAGAGAGGGCACAGACATGGCACAGGGACACAAGACATTCACATCAGGCAGTTTGGATTCAGCCAGCTCCTTTGGGGAACATTTAACCATACAGGTATGCCCTGTGTTATATCAGTTTGCCTTCATCAGAAATTAGTCCCTAGGTCCTTTTGTTTATTTATTTATTTATTTGACACTTTATTTCTTTATCCATGAAACCAAAAGCAATTAACTTAGGGTATTTTTCCAAGTATAAAATTGTTTCAAAGCATCTTAATAGTATTAATTGTCAAAAAGCTTGTGATTTTACTAGTAAGCCTTTCTAAAAATTCATTCTAAATGCTTACAGACATCATAACTCTGAAAGGCAATATTAATGATTGAATCATAAAAGTGAAATCAGATTTAAGACTTCTCTTTTCACTGTTTTCTATGCTTTAAAATCAATAGTGCCATGGACAGGTTGGGCACTTTTTCTGGTGCACAGAGAGTGTCTTCCCGTTCACTGTTTATATGATGGAGGAAAGTACAAAACCGTCTGGTGAAACTGTTAAAGAAACCTGCACCTGATGTTGATAAACTCATTCTGTGGGAGATATTTGGCCAAACAACATAGGGGCATGGTTTAAGAGAGACAGAGAGGTGGAAAAGTAAGTAAAAGTAACTGCACAAATAGATGTTGAAATGAGAGTTAAGATTTAATATCACTTGATCCAGTGCCAGGGCTTCACTACTTAAGTGCCCTCTAAACCTATGCTACATGATGATCTGACAACACTGGGATGAGATATGATGTGTAAGGCAAAAAGCCACGAGAGTGGGCCAGGGTAAGAAGCTGCCAGTGATTGCCAAGCTGTGGACGGATGCTGGGGCAAGAGGGTAAATAACAGCAACAGATCCCCAAAGCATAGCAAACCAGTCTGTGTTTTCCAGGGAGAGCTGCAGCAGCCATGGTGCTTCCTGGTGCTGCCTGCATGCTCTGAGTTGTGTCTGTCAGAGCATCTGTGTAGCCGTGCACTCTCCCCTTTGCCAGGATTCAGATGCTCTGGTCCTGTGTAAAACACATCTTTCAGAAGAACAAGGGAGACAAGCAGTGATTTAAGGAGAAATGTAAGAGAAATAGACATAAGTTATGGTTCTTTGTTTGTTTTTGTTTGTTTTTTAAGGCTATGCTTTGGGAAAATCTGCATAATAGTTGTTAAGCAGAAGCTCACAAGTAGAAACAAAACTTATCAGCATCTATCAGTAACCGGTACCAGGACCTGATACTCTGCCCTTGAGGCCAGTTGGCATCATCTGCCCATTTTCATCCTGTTAAACCACTCTAGTAGTTAAGTCTCCAGAGCAGTCTGGTTTCACCCAGACTGGTTACTGGGCAGGTTCCCAGCCTCAGCTTTCTCTTGAAGTGCTTTGAGAGAGTGTTGGGCAACCACCGGCAATGCTGAACCAGGGCCCACAGTCTGGTCCTATTTAGTTCAGTAGGGTAGATGTAGCCTCTAAGTATACATCAAGTCATCTGTTGCCTTAATTCCACAGATTTCAAAGGATTTAGGCCAGAAGGAAACTTGCCCTAAGCTGTGCATTCTTGCAGCATGCTCATTATCACATTTGCCTTTGACTTGCACAGCTGTAAATCCATGGAAACCAGAGTAATTCAGGGATGAATCAGGTCCATTATCTCCTTGTGTT
This sequence comes from Pezoporus wallicus, assembly GCF_028554395.1. Classification (NCBI taxonomy): domain Eukaryota; kingdom Metazoa; phylum Chordata; class Aves; order Psittaciformes; family Psittacidae; genus Pezoporus; species Pezoporus wallicus. The sequence continues at coordinate 2,838,027 of NW_026642654.1, forward strand.
TGTACAGCACTTAGCACAATGGTGCCCTGATCTTGATGGGAATTCATGTTATTTTAGGACAATCAGAGCTTTCATTTGTTAAAGTAAAGTATATTTTTAGCCAGAGCTAGCTTCAATGGCAATGTATTGGGAGGGAGTTGTGAATGAAGGGGAAGGCACAACTGATCCGCCACCACATGACTCGGAGCACACATATCATATGCCTAAGAGATTATCTCCTTTCCTGGTCAGTATGGTTGTGAAAATATGGCCAACAGGGACCTTGGAAGCCCAGACAGAAGACAAAGAACACAAACTCTGAATCACTGCTTCCTTTTTTAAAAAAATTACAGCACTTTTAGGTTGCTGAGGATGTGAGGCCCAATGTCTGATTTTGGAACATTTGGGCTTAATACTGGTATGTTTAATGCCTTTGCTGAAAAGTAATAAATCAGGTGCCATACCATTGCTTTCCATGGAAAGTTAGATCTCAAAGATGTGATTTGCTCAACACTACCTTTTCCCCCCATGCATATAAAATGAACCAGGAACGCTTGAGAAAGCAAGCACTGTGCTTGCTCCATGTTCAGAGGTGCTTGTTTCAGCTCTTTTACAAAATCTTGTTAAGACCAGTAGGTCTTATAAATTCTAATGAGATACATATGTGGAACATTTATAAAGACATTACACATGTCTTACAAAATATTTGCTATATAAAGGAGCCAACCGTGTGAAGTTATTATTCAAAGCAGAGATAAGTCCTAGGAGAAGACAGAAAAAATCACCAGTTGCAGATCACAACCCTAGCAGGGGTTTTTGCTAGTTCCTGTGAGTTAAAAGCTGAAATGCATGTTCTAGCTTCAAGGTATTTTCACAGACATAAATGGGGAAGATTGAATATCAGCTGCCATTAATCTCAGTGTCCTGACATGACAAAATCACCATTACTCCCAGTAAATATGAGCTGATGCTCACAGCTTAGAAACATTAGAAGCACACATTTTTACAACCAAAAAATTATGAGCAATTATTGTTACAGTTGTAACAAGTTCTAAAAAATGTTATGTGCAACTAGGGAGCTGATTTTCCAGTCTTAACTTACCCAAAACACAAATGCAAATATTAAGCTATTTCAAAGCCACTAGCTTGTTTTTCTTCAAACGGTTTTATTATCTCACTGAAACACAATCTTAAAAATCCTTGCAGTGATAAGCCATGTCCTGAAAGGACTGTTAATTTGATTTAGCATTCGATAGTCCTGTTCTGATACTGTTCCTTTCACAGGCAATCCCTCTAATACCACTTTATTTACTAATGAACAGAACTTTTTTTTTTTTTTTTTACATGGGGCAAACTATTTTGGGTGTGATTAGAAGGGAAAGGTCTGACACTAACATAGTTCATAGAATCATAGAATAGTTAGGGTTGGAAAGGACCTTAAGATCATCTAGTTCCAACCCCACTGCCAAGGGCAGGGACACCTCCCACTAAGAAACATCAATTTCCTTCCAGAACTGAGTTGCCTGTGTATGTCCCTTCAGTGTGAATGCAAACCAAGTGGCTGTGCTTACAAAGGAGGACTGTGCCATAGAATTACCTGACGTGTGTTTGCCCTTTGCCTGTTATCCATGTATTTGCTCTGGCACATCTGGAGTGATGAAGCCTGACAGCCTGGCTTTAATGTTCCTACAGCTGTGTCAGAATCCACAAGTTGTTGAAGGCCTTGACATTTAAGAACAGTGATGTTTGTGGTTTAGTGCATGCACAAAAATGGTGATAGTGCTGCCTTTTCCCAACGTTGATAACAGGCAGCGTGTTTCACTAATATGCACAGGAGTAAGTTTAGCCCTCTGAAACCTTGTTAGTTCAGACCTTTCACAGTCAAGGGGAGAAGCAATGAGTTGTATCGAATTAATTGTCATGGTAGCATCTTGCTAATTATATCTGAGAACTGGTGCTTGTAGATGACAATAGGTAGGTAAATCACAATTTTAAAAATAAGCATTCTTTTACTTGCTGCAAGGCTGTTTTTCAGCCCAGTGAAGTAGTTAATCATCTGTGAGCTATTTTATCTATAAAACGATGAGATTCATCTGCCCTAACTGAACAAATTAAAAGTAATGTCTTTAGGTTTGGACTGATCACTCTAGGCTTCTTTTATAATCAGTAGAAGGGAGTGAGGTTCATCTGATATATCTTGAAATCTTTTCCTGTTCAATTAGTTAGTCTGTGGAGATGCCATCCTTCAGCCCTCCTTCTGACATGTGTTTGGTGATGAGGGAAAAACACTTTCTTGAAAAGTGTTTTCATTTTTGTTACTTACTATTGATGCCACAAAAAGTATAATGAATTTGTATAAGCCATTGAAATTCAACATGAGAACAGAAGACACAGAAATCTCACTCAGAAACCTCACATTTACACAGATGGAAGATATAGTTCCTTCCCTCTGTCCCAGTCACCACCAAACATGTAGGCTGGGAGACATATGACAGGGTAATACCCATCAGCACCAGCAACTCACTTCCTGATGCTCTCCCGAGCAGAGCTGCCAGTAATCAGAGCACAGTTTCACCAGGTGGCACAGCACAGACAACAAGCTGGGAGAGACATGCCCACCCTGGAAATACAAAGGATATCAAACCAAGAGCCATACCACCAAGCTGAGTGTAGGTTTTGTACCCTCCAGGTAGATATTCACCACATTCCTCAATGGACTGAACAGCTTAGTACAGATCTTTTATATCATCTGGAACCCATGAAAGAAATAATAGGTTAAAGCAGCAGAATTCCTCCAAAATGTGCTCAGTCAGTATATGTTAAAATAAAGCTTTGTAAAACTGAAAACGATGATAGTCAGCATCACATGAACTAATCAGCAAATTCCTTTTATTAACAAAAGCCATCACATAAGTGCTACTAATAATTTACAAGAAAAAAAATCTAAGGAATAATAAAGTTATATTTAAACTTCTTCGAACACTAAATATAAAGAATTTAATAAATTCTAAAGAGTAAATGTTAAAGAATACTGAAGAATAATCTCTTATTCTATTTATGGCCCCAAGCAATGATGCCTGTGTGTGCTATTTTATAGCAATTAATTTTCAAGCAGACAGACAAAGGTCTAGATTGTTATAGGTCTGAGTAAATCTGCTTGCTGCTAATACAACATTTAACCTTGCCTCTCAGGCTATGGCTCCATGCCCTTTCGTCACCACAAAGCAGTCCAGTAATAATATCACTCTTAAAAATGCATCAAATTATTTCAGTTTGCATCATAACTGAGAGTGAGACACAATATCTTATGGAACAAGGAGGACTAGAAGTCTTTGGTACAGCAGGATGCCTTTCTCTCATAGACACACCTGTGCTCCTGCCAGCACCTTGCTCATCAGTTCTGTGCTTTAAATTGATTTAATTATCTTTCAGTTTCTTGATTTAGTTGATGACTAAATAGGTCTAAGAGGAGCAAGTTAAAAGTCTGAAAAAGGGATACAACAATCAACCAGAAGCATCACCAACTCGATATATCTAAAATTTACCTCATAAGCTGAGGTCTGTAAACACATCCTTGAACTGAGTGCCCTGTCAAGTTGAGATATAGAAAGTGAAACTACTGGTCATTACACACCTCGGCTGGGCATTTATATAGGCAAAACAGACTTTTTTCCTCAAGGAAGAGCTGATAGCGAAAAAATACTGAAAGTTGGCATACTGATCTCAGAATAGAAGACCCACGTTCTGCTTCTTCCTTAGTCTGAATGGATTCAAAGTCATCTCCAGTTATAAAAGCTATAACCCAGTCTTGATGGAACATCATCCTCCTTATTTTCAGGTTGGGCAACTTTTCTGCAAAAAAGTAAAACAAACCCTGACAAAGATAATAGAATACACTCAGCATGTGTGATGGCCTTACTGTCATCCAAGAAGCAAAATCTAGCACTGGATACTTTACTCTGTACTGCTTATGCATTTTATATTACATAAAAATAGAAAATAAAAGTAAATCCAGGCTGGGGGTCTCAGCCAGTTACTTGTTCTGGCTTGTAGGTTATAATTCAGTTTTCAAGGTTTGTAGGATGAAAGTTCAGCTTTTCAGTCTTCACATGGTGATCTTTATTCCTTGGGTCTGGACTTGGCTTTCCTACATCATTGCAGACTCTTTTTTTGCTGCTTTCTAGTGTTAGCTGTAGGTTTAAATGTCATAGCAGAGCAAGTCTGGGTGGTTAGTAGGTCGAGAGAGGTCCTCCTTCCCCTCTATCTGCCCTGGTGAGACCGCATCTGGAATATTGTGTCCAGTTCTGGGCCCCTCAGTTCAAGAAGGACAGGGACCTGCTGGAGAGAGTCCAGCGCAGGGCAACAAAGATGATTAAGGGAGTGGAGCATCTCCCTTATGAGGAAAGACTGAGGGAGCTGGGTCTCTATAGTTTAGAGAAGAGGAGACTGAGGGGTGACCTTATTAGTGTATATAAATATATAAAGGGGGAGTGTCACGAGGATGGAGCCAGGCTCTACTCAGTGGCAAACAATGATAGGACAAGGGGTAATGGGTACAAACTGGAACACAAGAGGTTCCACTTAAACTTGAGAAGAAACTTCTTCTCAGTGAGGGTGATGGAACACTGGAACAGGCTCCTTCTCTCTCCTTCTCTGGAGACATTCAAAACTTGCCTGGACACATTCCTGTGTAACATTATCTAGGTGTTCCTGCTCCGGCAGGGGGATTGGACTAGATGATCTTTCGAGGCCCCTTCCAATCTCTAGCATACTGTGATACTGTGAAGTCTGTGTTGGAATATGCCCCTGTACAGGGCAAATGTTGTGTAAGTTTTCCTTTGTTGTATCTGTTGATGTCTTGCAACATGCTGCATTTATTTTTTTCTATTTAAGTACTGTATAAAGAACACATCTGCAGGATTAAACTGAGAGCTTTGGTCTGCTTTGAAGAAATCTTCTATGAGTGACCTTCATGAAAAGTTAGCTTTACCAGCTGTTTTCTTCTAACATCTTCTGCTCTTTTTTCTTTATTGGAAAGATGGACTTCTGTTACTGTGCAAACAGTTGAGCATGTTCTGGGTAGGTCTAGACAAACATACAGTAGAGGTGAACAGAAGAAGGGAAATGTAACACTGGCTCAAGTAAAAACATTAAGGCAGATGTCTTAATTGAAGATTTCTTTCTGAATGATTCTATGCAAAGGTATTATGCCAGCCAAGCTAAGAAATCATCAAGGAAATGTGAGATGTTTGTCCTAAGAACTTAAAAGGTAAAGGAGATCTCTTTTAAACTAATAATGTTCAAAGTTAAAGGAACTTAAAGGAAGAAAAATAAAATAACCCATTATCATTTTTGCATTAAGAAACTGATTCTATCCTTGGTTGCACGTAGCTCCTGTTGACCTCTGAGTCATTTCCACAGGTCTGCTAACAAAATGTTGCCCTAAAAAAAAAATCTAAAATTTCTCACATGAGGAAACAGTGCAATTTTATACTGAGTTAAGTCCAAGAGGTTGATACCCTTTGAAAAGATTGCTTTTCAAGATGAAAACAAAATCCTGTGCAGTATTTCTAGATGTAAGAAATAGTGTAAAATCTCCACTGAAGACAGCAGTGGAGGCATGTGTAGAGGCACATGATTGTGCGTTACCATCACTGCATGCCATCACCTCTTCTTGGGAACCTGATGGCTTTGGGCAACAAGGAGCCTGAAGAGAAAAAGAGACCACAGTGTCATGTAAGATGAGGACCAAGCAGGAAATCTGAGCATCTATAAGTTGCAATGTGATTACAATGAGGAATTTCATTCCAACAGACCAAATACCACTATTATTGAAGCTAGAAAGAATGTTTATGGTCTCATTAGTAGGATCACAAACTGTTTCCTCATCCGTAGGCAGAGAAGATAAAAAACCTCTGTTATTTTAGTCCCTCAAAGGAGTCTTTTGCACCGAAGAGTCCACTGAAATTGCAAAGAGTCACACTGGAGTTCATACTCATTAAAAGTTAGCTAAATGGCATTCACAGAGATGCGCCAGAATTACGTCTTTGCATCAGAAGCCCTTTGAGTAGGTTTTCCTACGCACATGGCACTGTGAAGGCAGAGAGGTCACAAGCCTTCTCTTGCCCACGGCCATTACATTCATGTGTTCAGCATTCAATAACTCCATTGCTCTCATACTGCTGGCAATAGCTTTCTTACTTACCAATAGCTTTATTAGTTATATCTTTAAATGTGAGTAGGCTTCAGTTGTCCTGAGAAGACCATGGTATTAATACAATAATTTCACCATGAAATTGCCTCATTGAGTTTGGCTTGGGTATAATGGCTATTTGGCATCCCAAATAGAGGCAGAATAGTTATGATGTCACAGCATGGGATTCATCACAACCCATACTTGATGGAGAAATAATAGTAGATTTAACACATATTTGACAGAGTATGCACACTCATATACACATGCATATATTATACACATCACTACCAGAGCATGCAAATATTTGCACATATCAGCATTAAATGTGAATCGTAGAATCATAGAATAGGTAGGGTTGGAAAGGACCTTAAGATCATCTAGTTCCAAACCCCCTGCCATGGGCAGGGACATCTCACACTGAACCATGTCATCCAGGGCTCTGTCCAACCTGGCTTTGGACATCCTTCTTTTAGAAAGTGTTTCAGCCTACAGTGGTGACCTTGACCAAAGCCATAGAACAAGATGGCATAAGACTATTGTTGCCTAATTATCTGATGAGTATATTTCTACGTACATCTGACAAAGATGTTTTCTTTAGATTTCATAGTTGTGACCCCAGAGATATCTATCTATTTGTTTTAAGGGAGAATTGGAAGATTCAAAATTTAGAATTGCATATTAGAGAAGAAGCTTTCTCTATATATCTTCAATTGTTTGCATGTTGTAAACTAACACACTGTTGTTATAACAATTTTAGAAATTTAAGTAACTCCTGGGTTTTCAGCAGACATTTTAGCAGACATCTGTGTTCTATAGATAGATTTGAATAGATTATTATTATTTTTCTTTTAATAGCAAATATAGTAATTCAGGAATTTGGTTTGATTCTGTCTTGGAATAAATTCCAAGATTTTACACAAAGAAAATCTTTAAAATATTTTTATTTCTTTATTCAGTTCTGTATTTTTGTGTGGCTTTCTCTTTATCTGCAATATTTCTATCTCTTATGTAAAATCTAATTATTTTCTCAACAAAACACTGTTTCAAATGTGAAGTCAAACTATTATCAGAAAGTGGAAACATAATATTTCAACATCAGTACACTTTGTCCTTAGAGGACTTATTTTTTGGAAAAAAAGGAAAAAATCAGCATCTTCTATTTCTATTTTTAAAATTTCTATGAAAAGACAAATTGCCTATCTAATTGTTGGTTCAATTTTCATTTGAATTAAGAGACAAAATTATGTTGGATCTTCTGTTGCTTACAGTTACTTGTGTTCACATGTCTAAAAGAAAGTTGAGAACACAAACAATGTGTTTCTCTTAACAGAATTTTCCTCTACATCTTCCATAAGACCTTCCTGCAACAATTGTTTGCTGTTGACTTTTTTCTTTTTTTCACAAACTAAGAAGGAAAAAGCAAACAAAGAAATAAATAGATAAATTTACCCAGAGACCAAAAGATTCACCAAAGTGCGTTTTAAAACCACAATAAACTGTGGCCTACATTTCAGTGTCTTAGATAAAGGAAGTTGTTATAATTTTATCTTAAATGTCACTAATTCTGTTAAACTAGCAGCATAGCTAAGTTAAAATGAAACACTATAAATTGTAAACAAAGCTGAGCTAGACTTGTATTTAATTCACACAATTTTAAGAGTATTTTTTGTGTATAACCAGGCAGTTCTTTCTAATTCTGTTTGACTTGAGGTTTTTGCTAGTTTCCAAGCAACACTATATGTAAGGTTTGCTTACAGTGTGTAAAATCTACAGTTTTTTTTTTAAATCGGTCTATATTAACACATATCAAAGAAAATGGAATCTTTTTAAAAATAACTGACAATTGGTGGTTTTATCCTGATGAAATATTCCTAAATACTGTTGTATGGGCTCTGTTCTATCCATATGTTAATAATTTGATATTTTTATGAACGTGGGTGAAAAGCCATGATGTCATTTGAAATTATAGAAAGAAATGCTGTAGATAGTTGACAGTACTGGACTTTTTTCAAGGACTCTCACCCATTTGTATATTCATCTTGACAGAAAAACAGTCTTTTCAAATCAATTTCTACCTGCATATTCCCTGATTAAACTTATTATTATAGAATTTTCCAAGAATATATTGACTTTACAGTGCCTGTAAATGTAGTAGGAAAATGTAGTATAAATGTAGAAAAATTATTCACTATCCAATAGCAGTTCATTATATATTTCTGAATGGAAAATGCAAGCAGAAAACTAGTTGATTTATAAAATAAAGCAGAAGAAAAGTCAAACAAATTGTTCTCAAAGAATTATTGACTGAGCTCTGGTCATGCCTGGTTGCTGAACTGAGCTGTTCTTTCATTCTTCCCAAGAGATATTACTGTATGCTGCTTTCCTGCTAAGACTTTGTTTTGCTCCTAAAGCTTTTCTTTCATAGTTTTTTAATCAACCTCCATCAATTCAGCCATTCAGGTTGAATCTCTGCTTTGGTGATTCCAGTTCTGTCTTGAACAATACATGCAGAAAGGTGTTGATATAGCTTGATAAGTAGTGTAGTGATCCAAAGAAACCTCTAGACTTCCATTGCCACAGCTGTTCAGTCACCAGATGTTTCCATTTTAAACTCCCTCTTCTCTAATTGCAGACTGCAAATTGAGCTGGAGTAATATGAAACACAGAGCAACACCCTCTGACACATACAAATCCATGTGCATATGTTTAGGGGATCCTATAGGTAGAAAAATATCTCCCTTTCTTCACTTACCTGCAACCTCAGCATTTGAGATGAGCTAGCATTAGACAACAACTAAGAAAACAGCCCTTTAACTTATTGTTTGAGAGGCATAACTTTGGCTATTAGATGCATAATATGGAGCTTATCATTTATGCATAAGTAAAGTAGGTGTAGTGAATGACAGACACAAGCACTTCGTTGGAAAATTGTGCACTCTGCATTAATGGTGCATATAATTTTTAATCAGTCTGTTTCTTTGACAATTTGTTCCAGCTAAGAACAGATTGAGCTGTTCTTTGAATCATTCTTCAGCAGGCAGTACAGTGTGAGTTTATGATGACTTTTCTTTGTGCTGTAGCTGAGTTCATTTGAGGTAAAAGTTGCTGAAGTGCAGAGGGTTTATAAAGGTACTGAGCACTGCCTATGATCCAGCAGGCTTAATGCAAAGACAGCTATGTGGACTTTTTTTCTCGCATTTAAGCAATCAATACTCAGAGTATTCTGGCAACTTAATGGTTTGTTTTCAGTTGTATATCCCAGACGAGTTTGACATTAAAATGTTATTCTTACTTTGCATATAGACTTCTCTGAACAAGTATCATAGCAGAAAGTATTCGAGAAACTGAACATGATCATGAACTGGTCATAGGAGGTTTCCCCCTTCTCACTGTGAGACTTGTAACTGGCTTTTCCAGCTCTGGGGGAGAGTACGTGGAAATAGCTGTGAAACAGAGGACATAGATGCTTTGATTATTCTTGGGAAGCAGTGCAATCTGGAGGTAGAATCTATTCTGCCAAAAGGTATGTTTGGGTCCCAGAAAGTCCAGGAAAGGGATAGGGTTTACATTACACATATGACTGAAACCATCTTTGTGAACAAAGGCACTGTTACTTCTCTGAATTTTCTGCAGATTCCTGCAGTCTGAGATTCTTGTCATGGTCTGATTTATAAGGACAAATTAAAAATTACAAGACCTGATGCAAATTCGGGGCTGCATAAGTGTAAGATTTTCACTTTTCCCAGTTTAGAGCACTAGTCCTTTTAATTCTCTTTTTTTTGGGTGGAAATAAGAGGGGAAGGTGAGCAGTACAAAGGTCTCCCTGAAGCTACTGAGAACCAAAAGTAGAAGTCATAATTGCAGTTTAATGAAACCAATTTTAAACATTTCTTTTATCTCTGCTGGGATGTTTATTGTCATAGTTCAAGTTCTCTCTTTTTAGACAAATTCAAGCCATTTGCTAACCTGTTCATGCTAAATGTCACCCTGTAAAATAAGTAGCTTTGACAAATCTGTCCCCACTCCACTACCCCAGCATGTTAAAAATATCACAGACACATTCCTGCTGTTTGAAATGAAAAAGGTGACTGTCATTTGTCATTTCTGCCAAAAAATGCCATTATGTTTCTTGTAGAAACTCTGGAGAAGCTCTGTATTTTGGTTAATACCTTAAACAAAACAAACACCCATTGCTGAGTAAGTATTCACAGGTTTTCTGTGCACTGGGCTTAGGCAGCAACTACAGCAGAGTTTCCATATTTAAGATTCTGGGGTGGGATCTCAATGACAATCACTTGCCTACTGTGCAGCTTTTTTTTTTTTACCTAATAGTTACCTAAAGCCATTTTGGATATACAAATGAGGATATACAAGTGTCACAGGGAAACCAGTCTCTTACATGTACTCTGAGAGTCCCAAAAACCTGCGGATCACCAAAAGGTAAAGAAGGCAAGAATGCCCAAAACACTACTACAGGAAGAAAAGAACATATATCTTTTGTTTATTTGCCTGGTGTTCTATTATTCATCCAGAAACAGGGCTGGAAGCTTGACCTGCCTGAACCTGCAAGGTTCAAATCTGTCTCCCAGCTTCTGAGAAGATATGGCATGCAGAGTCTGGAGTTCACCCCTCTCTAGATGGCTGAAGCAATACCAGGAAGCCAAGAGGTAAGAGTCCAGGTTTGAGAGAAAGAAAGAGAAAATCACTTGAGTTTAGAGGGAATGGAAGGGGCACTTTGTTCTGGACCAAGGTAAAGGGCATGTTACCTTGTTCTGGTCAATGTTCCTGAAACTGTTTTTGCGAGGGAAGTGATTAAGACTAGCAAAAAATGTTAATTCATTTTTTTATTAAAAGATAGAAATAAAGAAAGAGGTGTCCAGAATTTAGCATTACTTTATGAGTGAATAATACAACCATGATTTCTACAAAATATGAAATGATAATGAGACAATCCTGTGGTCTCTAGCATTATAGCATTTGAACATATCAGGATTTTTAATAAATTTAGGCTCACAAAACTCCTAGAAAGTAGGCAAATGGATAATTTATAGCTTCCAGTTGTAAAATGTTTACCCAGACATTAACCAGCCTTTTAAATACCCCAAATAGGTATGCATTCACACAGAACATAAAAATATTAGTCACAGAATTACATGTACAATGAAGCTATAATAGGCTCCTTTTCAATTATCTGGTTTTCAGCTTCTTGTTAAGGTCTGTTCTTCAGACCTCAACTTATTTTAAGCCTTAGCTTTCTGCCCTGAGCATTGTATTAGCCATAGAATGGATGCTGTGGTACCACGGCTTTATTTCAACTGAGCTGGCAGCCAATTGGTGTGTGCCCCTGTGCCCTCATTTGAAATGAGCTGCAGCCTGTGGCTTCTTCAGGTAGATTCTGTCAATTTAAGTATGAAAAATTATAAGGGATGAGCTCAGCCTTCTGAAGTACTGATGCAAAAGGTAGCAATATTGCATGACCCTAGGGATGGCTGGATGGCTGCTTTGTACTGTAAAAGACCTGAAGAAATAGCTTGGCCTTTGGGAGTTTTATGTCTCTGAGGTAGAATATGAAGTACCTGATGAGGAAGTTATGGTTCAAAGGAAGGTTACAAAAATAACAGCAGCCATCCTAAACTTATCTAAAAGATTTACAAGAAGTCTGCTATAATGTGTGGGTTTTGACCTCCGGGAACACTAAATTTTATTCATCTTGTGCTGCAGAACAAAACACACTTGGCGCATTAAATCAGCTTCATTTTTGTGCTTGTGCTTATGGGATTTGGAGCAGAGGTTTAGATTATAAGGAAATGCTTGTCAAGTGTAAAGCATAATTAAGACAGTTTTGATGCCAGAACCAAGATTTTATTTTTCCTGTGGACCAGAGAGTTCAGGATCTTTTGGTTTTGGGTTTTTTTTTTTTCAACTCTAAATATAGAGAGGGTGAGGAAGGGGGTATTGTTTTCTGTTTTATCTGAGCAGTCAAAAATGTGCCAATATGACATTCGTGTTGCACAAACAGATAGTTTTACTATGTTCACAGCCCACATAGATTTACCTGCTGTTCTGGACTTAGCCTCATACTTGAAAAATCTTCCATATTAGAAAGAATTCCTCAATACTCACTGTCAATTTAACCAGCCTCCCAGTGTTATGCTTCAGGTGCTGCATACAGGGCAAAGTCCACTAAATGTTTAGGTTCTCTTGCAAAATTTTTTGCACTGCAGTTTGTCCTGGGTTCAGCAGTAGCAGTCATTTTTCTCCTTCTTAGTGGCTGGTGCAGTGTTGTGTTTTTGACTTTCAGCCTGGGAACAGCGCTGATAACACCAATGTTTTTAGTTGCTGCTCAGGAATGTTTACTCTGACCAAGGACTTTGTGAGTCTCATGCTCTGCCAGGGAGGAGGGGAAGCTGGGAGGAAGCAGAGACAGGACACCTGACCCAAACTAGCCAAAGAGGTATTCCATATCACAGCACATCATGCCCAGGATGTAGAACTAGGGACAGTTACCGGGAAAGCTTAGATCACTGCTCAGGGCGAGCTGGGTATCGGTGGGTGGTGAGCAGTTGTATTCTCTTCCCTTGTTATTTCCCTTATCGTTATTATTACTGGTGGTAGTAGTAGTGGTTCGTGTTATACCTTAGTTACTGGACTGTTCTTATCTCAACCCATGGGAGTTACATTCTTTCAATTCTCCTCCCCATCCCTCCAGGAGCTGGGGGAGGAAGGCAAGGGAGTGAGCGAGCAGCTGTGCGACTGACTGGGCTTAAACCACGACACAATTTTAGGAGGAGTTTTATAACAGACCTCATCTCTTTCCATCTGCCAAATCTATGATGTTCATATAGTTATTTTGTTGAGTTGTATACAAAAGACATGAGAGTGAGAGTACCTCCAGTCAAGGACTTGGACTTCACATACTCTGGGATATACACGCTAGGACAAAGTTTGTTCTAAGAGCTCGCAATCATCATATAAAACCTGAGATAAATTAATAAAACCATGTCATTGAGGGCCTCATCTGCACGTTTTTTGAACACTTTCAGGGACAGCATTCCACCACTGCCCTGGGCAACCTGTTCCAATGCCTGACCACCCCATCTGTGAAGAAATTTTTCCTGACATCCAGTCTAAACCTTCCCTGACACAACTTGAGGCTGGTACCTCTTGTCTTATTGCTTGTTACTTGGGACAAGAGACAAGAAATAACAAAGCAGCACCTTTGGGTCTCAGACATTCACCTATCTCAGGTGATTTCTACTTCAGACAGACAGGTCCTCTGAAAGTGTCAGAGACAAAGATCTGGGAGTATCTGTGCAGTGCCCTTGTAAAGCTGTGGTGGGTGTAGAGGGATATGATTTTTTTCTAAACCTTCTTAGTAATTAGTTAGACTCAACAGCAATTGCCAACCTGCTGAGGTCCCTGAGAGCTAGATAAATCTCACTTCACACCCTCAGAGGTCCTTCTTATAAGAAGGAATCTAGATGACAAGCTTAGACTACGCATTTAGGGTTTAGGCAATTGAAGCTAGGTGACATGAATCCAGTCTAGGATCTCTCTTCAATAGTCCCCAGAATACTGACTAAGGCATTCTTTGGCCTTAGCTTACCTTTCAAGAAGATGAGTTTCCTTTTTCTCTTGCATTTAGTAGCAGATATTTGTCTGTATAAAAAACTAATAGGCCCTTTATTTGCAGTTCATCTCAATACAGAAAGGTGCAATACAAGCACTTAAACTAGCAGCAAAAAATCCTCTGCTGATTTGCAAAGTAACTGGGAATTGGGAGATCAGTTCCAGTCCTTATTTGCTCACTGTTTTATAATGACCTTGTCAGTAAGTTGCGCAAGTTGCATCTGTGCTGAGGAAGAGGCCAAAACATTGGAATGATAGAATAGTGTAAAACTGGGTTCTGCTAAACTAGGTGTCAGAAGTCTGTTCTGAATATACTGAAACCAAAATGTTTAAAAACCAAACCAAAATGTTTAAACCTTTATTTATTTATTTAATTCATGTAGTGATGTAATTGAGCGTGTATTGTTTGGTGGGACAGAAGGATTGTGGGCGACTGTGGGAGGAAATTTATTTCCTTTAGGAACTGTAGTAGGTGAGGAAAAATATGTGTAAGGCAAGGAGGCACAATGTAAAAGAGGAAATTTATGATAGAATCACATCTCTATTTATATCAATGTATATACAGAGAAATATTAAAAATGTGTCTCTCTTAAAGCAAGAAGATCAACTTCATTATATGTCACCAAAAGAAATATGTGTTGCCTGGTATGTATATTTGGGAAATGAAATAGTTACTGTATGATGATTTACTCCAGCTCTCTTAGTTTTGCCATTGTCACTAGGAGAACAGGCTTCAAATCCCTTGAGTCAGATGAGCTGAAACATTTTGATACCAAAAAATTTTGAAAGGAGTTTGGAAGATTTATAAAAAAAAACAACAAACCCACCCTAGGTTTCAGATTTAAGGCGTCTGATTTCCCTTGATCTAATTAAGAATTTGCAGATAGATTTGTAACTTTGGAAATAAACAATCTCAGATGGAAATTGAGCATGCAATCTGCTAAAATATGCTTCAGAATTTTAGAGGGCTGACTTCTCAGCAGGACTCAAATACGATAGTACCACATGCGCTGGGCTTATGCCCAAGGGTTCACCCAGGAAGGCACAACAAAAAATTAAAGATTTTAACAAAATGCATAAGTGTACTGAGGTCATTTATTCAAAAGAAGACAGAAGAATATAATTGTAAAAACAAGAAGAGAACAATTAGAAGAGAACATATTAAAGAGAGCAAACAGGTAATGGATGGATCCTGCTACAAGGGAACTGAAGGTCTGCGTTAGAAAATGTTTTTGTAATAGGCAGAACATTGAAGGAACAGTCTGCATTGTGATTCCAGTTTCCCCAGGCAAGCAACAGAGGTCTTTGAACACAGCAGCATTTGTCAGTGTTAGCACAGTTTTACCTGACACTTTCCTGAGGTCCCTGCAATCTCTATGATTTATAATTTTTTCTTGCTTGCAATTTCATCTGGATAATTTTTTCTTAGCTTCTTTCTTCTTTCCTTTTTCTTTCAATTTTACTTCTAATATTGTTATAAAATCATTGTTTTGCTGGGATATTTCAGGCCAATCATTGCAGGGTTGGATTAAGAGTACCCTTTTTCTTTTCTTTTTAGTTGCATATTGGTGTACAAACTTTGTTTGCTTGTTTGTTAAGGTGGATGTAATTGATTGGAATGCTGGAGAAACTACTGTGAGATCAGATTTTTCTGAAAGCAGAGCATTTTTGATGCAATGGGGGCTGTTCACAGCCAAAGAACCTAAGTTATTAACCCATGTAATTATTCTGATAACTAGTATTACAATATGCTTTCTTTTCCTTGACATTATTTGAATACCAGGATAAATCTCAGGTCACTCTTCCTGTTTCTTCATAACAGTAGAGGTCTATGTCCATGGAATAGGAGTTATGCTATCGAGAAAAGAATGAATTCTGGTAATTAATTTCATCCTGTAAAATGATGCAATTCTGAAACATCTAAGAAATATATCAGTATTCCTTCATCAGTAACGTATAATGCGAGTCTTCTTAGAATCTTGCAGGAAAATACTTTACAAACTATATTTTGCAAAATCTTCAATTTCTGATACTGTCAAAGACTTTTCTCTTACACAAGTAAAACTAGTTGCAGGGCATATATACTACATCCTAGTAACTAAGCAATAAATTTTGTACCAGACTTACATATTTATTTCCTACTGAAATTAAGTAAAATTAGCTTCATTCCCACTTTTTTTATTCTATTTGTTTATGTCAGTGTATCTGTTTCACATGTTATATCAAAAGCTAATATCCATGCGAGAAATCATGGAACTGTATGAACATATTGTATATATAGAAACAACTAAAGTGTCTTTGTGGTAACATCATCCACTAAACAGAGTAGAACTCAATTGAAATCAAAGGGAGTTTTGCCATTTTCTTCAATGCTAAATATGATGGTCATTCATTATCTAAACCTTTCTTATTTATTACTGTAGAACTGTCACTGCTGAAAGTTGCAAAAATAGGTGAAATCTGTCGAAAATGGAAGACCTCTTCCTTCTAGAGCACTTCTCTATAGGACTAACTTAATGGACTCTTAGGTTTTAAGGTGATATTATTGTAGAAAACCTACTAATTTTAAAGTTTTATCACTATCTTTAAATAAGAGAATGAAGTGGATAAAACATTTAAATATATATTTAATTTTAATTAGATGAATAGCCAGAAATTATCTTTTATGGTTAATCTGTTTCTTTGTGATGACTTCAGAAATGGTATTTTATTGCTACTTCAATATGAAGTTTTCTGCAACAGCCTCCAATGCAAATGTAGTAACTGTTGGCTTCTGCCATATGCAGTCTTTCCACATGACAAGTGTCATAACCTAAGAATGACCTCAAAGCAAAAGTTTTGGTTAGTTCTCACATAAAATTCATCTCACATAATCTTATCCACAATGCAAGGTTACAGATTCCTTCTGTCTGTAAAATAGCTATTTCTGAATAGCAATAGAGACCTTTTCTACATGTTTTATAAATATTTCCTTATACTAATCCATGGAGTCCATCAACCAAGCAGTGAAGGGTCTCTGCCTTGGGCCTACGGGGATAATTCAGTTTTCTTGACTGCCAGAGCACATTTGAAAACCTCCTGAGCTGAGAAAATTGTGCTCAAAGTGATATAACCCTTAAAGAGATCTTGCCTAGTGAAATTATCGTGTCAAGAAAATGTCTCTCGCTGGCAAGACAAGCAGCTTGAAATAAATCAGCACAATTAATTTATGGCTATAAGCAATACCAAACATGCTACATCTCCCAAAAACTGGCATTCACAGTTTCACTTTGATACTTGATGCCTTCTTTTTCCTCTTAGCCTTATCAAAGTAGTAAACCGTTTATACATTTTATTGATATTTTATGTTGTATACCCAGAGAAAAAAGGGCAGGGAGAGCAGGGCTGCACTAAAGAAAACTGCATAGAACAAAGCCATGATTTCCTACAGTCACCTCACATCCACAGGGAAGAGTAATTTGTGGAAACATGAAGATGGAGGAGTAATGGATTTCTCTGTCAAAATGATGAGTGAAAGAAAGAAGTAATTACCATTAATGCATTTCAATTATGGCTCAACAGTTTTTTAGCTGTATGTTCCCGTTTAATGTTCATTTTAAACAAAACAGTTGCTACAGACACAGAGCTAAAAACAGAAATCTCTTTCAGCTACTGGCAAATTAGCGAGTAATGTTCTTATTATATAAGCAGAGGGAAGATTGGCTTCTTCCAGGCAAACATGGGAAGTGCTTGTTTGTTTCAGGCATTACTCCTTCTCCCCCACAAACTAACAGTTGAACTTTATTTCCAATGTTATAATCAGCTAAGCATGATAATACTTTTTTTTCTGGTTCCTATTTAGTTTTCAAAGCCCTCACAGGATTTCTGTCATGGATCAGTGCACCTTCCAGGAGGGAGTGAGGTCAGTGGACATCCTTGGTATACAGGAAGGCATGTTCTATTAGAAAAGGGAAATGTTTTCAAATCCCTCAGATCTTAAGCTACTAAAAATAAACTATTGAGTCTTAAATTAACTTTTTTTTTTTCCACAGCTTTTCCAAGCCAAAAGAGAAGTATTTATTATCTGGGAGCAACATGCGGGAAATTAGGCTTATAAATTTTATTTAAATGATTATAGTTTCCAACTTTCCTTAATACTAATCTTAATATTAATCTGTTGTGGAGTGAATGTTTCAGCTTCAGCGGGTTGTTTTTTGGGGGTTTGTTTTGTTTTCTTTTGCTTTTGTTTTTTAATTGGTTCTTATTGCACCGTGTGAAATCACCCAGTTATCACTATTTGACTGTCTGCCTGGAACAGTTTTGAACTAGTGTCCACATTCAGCGTCTATCTATATCTCTCCAATAACCAAAATGAACTTGATAAATCACCTGTATATTTGAAATGCTCCAGAATAAAGTCAGAGCTGGGATACCAGCAAACAAATTTTCATGTAAGAGTATGAATGGAAAGCTGTTTGGTGAAACTCATCTTTGCTGGGACTCCACTGAAGCCAAAGGAGATGTTTATAGAGGAAGAGTAGCTCTGAGAGAGGACTGATTCAGACCAGTTCCTCTGACACACTGAATCTCCGTCCATGTTGCAGGCTGAAAGGCAGGCTCTATTTACCGCCTATTAGGGCTGAAGATTATTTAAACTTGGCCATGTCTGACCCATGCACAGCAAAGAAAGAGAGCTTCTGGCAGAGTTTGGAATAGACCAGCCAGCATTCCTCCACATGACACCAAGGTTTGGGGCTTGCCCCTCTCAACAGGTGGTACTTTGGGTCTCGCCTCCTAGTTGTGGGGAGGATGAGAGAATAAGAATTTGAGTTATGTTATGTCAGCTGACTTCAGGAACAGAGTGGGCCCTTGACCATTTGGGGCACTATAAAGGGATGGGCGTAGAAAATGTTAAAAACCATCAGACGTTTTTTTCCAGTGTGCTTCCTATGACATTGTGTCATAGGAAGCACTATGAAAGCTTTTCAGGACCCTTTTCCTAGTTGCTTTATACACACAGAGATTGCCATTGAAGTCAGTGCTGTTGCTGGCCCAAGAACTCAGAACTGTGAGTTTACAAACAATCCTTATATTAATAAGTTAATCACAAGCACAAAACTCCATATGAACTGGTACCTATCCTTCACAGTTTCTTTTGGGGCTGTTACCAGGTTGTATATCACAAACCAGCCTAACAAATCAAAAGGGAGAAAGAGATTTAAGCCGCAGGCAGAGGAGGACTCTGCAGTGATACCCTCCAGTCCTAGGGAAAAGTTACAAAGCTAAGCGAGTTACTACTACACCCCCAAAACTTACTACAGCTAGCTACCAGCTACAAAGCTCATTGGGCATTCAGGCAAGCTTAAAAAAAAAGAGAGTTTTTGCACTTGCAAAATTTAACAATTTCTTACAGAAATCCAGATAGGTGAGGGTGAGTGTGACACCAAGATGTTGGGGAGCATTTGTAAATCCTGGTAAATCTGGACCAAATCATGGTGAATTGCAATAGTTCATGCCTTGAGCTAAGGACTCAGTCCTCTTGAAAAGCCTTTGCCTTTAAGATGCAGTCACCAATGCCTAAGTAGCAGTTTGATCACAGGGACATTTAAATGAAATAACTGCAAAACAGTGTCTGCAGAACTATATGCACTGTCTAAAATAATTTAAAATCCCTTTAACTGAAGAAAGTCTGTAACTCCTAAATGCCAGAACAGAACATAATGCTGAGCCTTTTGCAATGACACAAGCTTGATAGAGTGGGTGAGACAATCCTATTGTTTCCCTGTGAAGACTTGCTTTCTTTTTCCCCCACCTCTCCACAGAAGATCTCCAAGTTTCTTCCTCCACCTGCAGAGTTCCTGGAGGAAACTCTCAATATTTCATACTAAGTTCAAACATACCATGTTTTTATGCTAAGGTTTATTTACATTTCTTGATTACACTCGTTTTGGCTCATTTCCTTTGTTTCATTCTTGCCAGAAAACCTTGCTAGAGTGCTTGTCAGTTATTAATAAATTGAGTCAAACAGTAGCGAGTGTGGTTCAACAATTTTGGCAAATATTAATGAATGTAATTTTCATTCTTAGGAGAATTTTTGGACCATTTTCAGATCCGATTCCAGCCCTTTAACATCTGTTTTTGCTATATTCAGATTGGCAAGGAAACAAATAAAAGCAAAATGAGACTTAATTCTCAGCAAAAGATGTAGATACTCCATTACTGAATGGACTTTAAAACCGTTTTTTAAAAAAACTAACAATAATTGGGTTTTGTTTGACTGCTGAATGATTCTTCATGAAGTTATGAATTAAAGAAATCAGAAAGAACCAATATAAGACATCCTTAAATTAGATTCTGTGAGAAACTTCAGAAAAAAACAGATCAATACATCTTGGGAACATTTTTGCCCTTCTGGCATTACTTTTTGCCTTCATCTGTCACAGCATGAAAGAATTCTGTCTTTTATGAAAATAATATAGTAACTTAAGGAAACCAACCCCTTTTGTGAGACTTAAGAGATTTTTTTTCTAAACCAATATAGCACTAATTTCTCTTTGTAAACGTAGATTTTTCTAAGTATTGATCTCCAATCCCTTAAGAAAAGAAGGGAAAAAATAAGAACATTTTTTTCCATTGGTACTTTAACTCCTTTTAGAAGCTTTTACTGAAATGCTTACAATCTTTCTCCACCATATTTAGCTGTATAAAGACTCCTTTTCATTAAGTCTCCATAGCTGCCTTTTTGCCTGGAAGACATTATCCATTACTGGTACACTGTGAACGTGTTGGGTCCTAATTTATTCACTGTATTCATAGACTGTTTTCTTGTTAAATTCACAGAGGTTATCCACACTAATAAAGAAGAATCCAAACCTCCCCTTAAAAACGAAAATAGTTAGCAAGTAAGCCCAGGCTGGCCCAGCTCTTCCCAAGAAGGATCTCTAGCTATGCCTGTAGTAGTGAGTTAAACATTGCCAGGCAGGTTTCTGGACACTGAAATGTGTTGTAGCCTGTCAGAGTTTAAGAGCAATCAGAGATTTTTGTCTGAGCAAACTACCGGGAGTTAGAATAAACCCAAAGGCCATATCTAGTAGGTATGATAGATGTGACATCAGTTTTTTAAAGGGCAAGAGGTTTTAATCATACGGATATAAACCATTCTGTGTCACTCAGTCTCAGAACCAGAGAATGGTACCAGGAACTCAATACAGCTGTCTAGATGTACTTTCAGCCCCTTTGAAGGCTGAACATTTTAACAGAGTCTGATATTCATAGACCCACTCAAGTGAATAACTACTATTCCTTAGCAATTGCTAAATGTTCACAACTGCCAATGTTATGTCAGGAATGCATTTGAACAACTGAGACTGTCTGTGCTTTGGGCCCAGTGACACAGCCTAAGTACACATATTTGAGTATTCTTTTAAAGAAAAACTTCTCAAATTACATTTCTAACTTTTACAGTGTCAGCTATGCACTTAAAGACTGCTCAGTGCCTTTTTGAATAATCCATTGAACCTTCAAGTGCTCTTAAGTAGCATTAGCTGGCAGTTCCAACTTCACTTTCTAGACCTGAACCAGATGACTTATTACAGTAGTATTTAGTTACAAAAATGCTTCTCTGTGAATTTGCAAAGCATCTACATTGTGCATGTAAAGATTCCAAAGCTAACCACCATTGCTAGTCTTTGATTTCATATATTCATAAGCTAGAATAACTGCTATTCTAAAGGCAGCATAACATATGATAATTTTGGGGAGGAAAATGAAGTCAAGTAAAAACAATAAAGGGAAGATTGTTTCCTCAGACACTTTTTGCAGTACATGGGTTTATCTAATGAATAAGGATCTTTTAGGCATAACAAGCAAATTCACAGGTTTCCCTGTTCAAAGGGGAAGGGTGAATGAATCTAAGAATTTGAACCAACACTTTTCCAAAGTGGGTGATAACAACATTCTCTGTTATCAGTAATGTGTCTCCTCAGGTCTGCCTAGAGTCTCAGAATCTTGGCAGTATGGCTTTTAAAGCTCCTCAGGCAGTGCCTCTAAAAACTGTGATTAATATAGGGTTATCCTTCTTGACTACACACCAAGTCTGATCAAAATTAATATATCAGCAGGAGACAGCATATTTTCAGGAAGAAGAAACCATATTTCCAACAAAATCTTTGTGGAAAAGAAATGACATCCTGCCCAATGTTAAGACATATTAAACACAAGCTAATAAATTCCTATATCCACAGAAAACTTCCACAGATGCCGTGAAAAAGAGGTGAATCAGCAGTGTGTAAAACAGTTTGTCCTTATTTTTGTATGTGCAAGGCAGGGCCCTACACCCATGAAAATGGGAGACTTGAGATGGCACTTGTTTAGTTAACTTTAAAACTGTCTAGTGTAAGATGTTCATATCAAAGAAGGTATTTTGCCCTCCTTTCTTAGTTGTTGGTGAGGCACAGACATTAGTAGGGGACAATACATTTTAATAAATAAATCTTTGGTTTCTAAATGAGAAACATGAATCACAGACCATGCTTCATTTTTTATATGCATCAAAGTGCTGATCTTACAAGTCTATACGAGAGGTACCTAGAAATAGGTGAGGTGAAGTGAACCCACCATTCGCATAGGGGTTGCAGGATCATGATCAGGAAAAAAAATGGGGATTTTTTTTCCCTCAAAGAAGTTTTGAAGCAGTTTTTACACAACTTGGTATATTGAGAATACAATTGATCACATGGTTTCATGCAGTTTATTCTGAGAAATGTCTCCAAAACAAAAGTTTCCTGAGTATTGAAAATAATGAAACTTGGTTTCTAGTTCTATATCCCAGGATTAAGTGACTGAAAGAACTACGCTAAAACTTTAGCGTAACCTTACCCTTGAGTAGACACTGGAGAAGTAAAATTAGCTCAGGAATAAGCAAGAAAGAAGGGATGAAAAAGAGGAGAGAATGTCTTTCCAAACTGCAGAAAAAGTGTCATTCGGAGCTCACACATTGTTATGTGCCTGAGGAAAGAAATCTTAACTCAAGAATGACAATTTTGACGTGTGACAAAGGACAGACTCAAAATGGAACTTCTCTTAGAGTTAAATCTTTCACCATCACACCAATTTCTTTCCCTCAGGGTGGAATTAATAATATGTCTATCCAGGTACATATTTTAATTATTTTTACAGGAGCTGTGGAATTTTTAGATCTCTTCTTAGCTGATAAGTTAGGTTCAAATTCACACCAGTTTAAATGCTTGGGGAAATAATGGAAGATAAAGATAACAATAGATAAGCAGGTACATATAGCCCATGGCATTATTTAGCCTTTGTTCCCATGGGTAAATAAGTTTCAAATTCCTGAACTGAAACAGAGAAAATCTGTAGAGTTTACTAACTTTTTCTAATCAATATAAAAAGGACACTGATTTTACATGTCTCAGAAAGCTACCACAAAAATAAGAAAAAATAAAAAAAAGGTATACATGGGGGGAGGAGTTTAGCTTTGTATAATAAATTCTACATAAATTCCTGGGTTTTCTGTAAGAGTAAATACATGATCAGGACTTTGACATTGGTTCTTTGACATATGCCAGAGACTGATCAATCCAAAATCCAGGATGCAAATGTTCAAGATCTTAGGGCAAGTTTCTGTCTGCTGCTATGCTCCCATCAAAATTTTATAGCTATGGGAGATCCTTCAAAATTACATCAAACCCAGAGTGCTCTTTTTGCTTTTTTTGAGGGATACATGCCATTGCATAAGAAGGCCTTTGCTAGAGGCTGTCACAGAAATCACAGTCGTTGTGAACAAGCCTGAATCATTTCGGTCTATTCCAGAACTGGGAGGGGATGTTCTCCCATCTTTTGCTTTCCTACTTCGCCCAGCAAAAAAAAATAAGGAAGGAAAGTCAGGCACACTTTCAAAACTATAATGAATATTTCTTTCGTCTAAGAACAAGTGCCTAATGAAATCTTCAAGCCTCAACTAAATCAAGGAGTTTCCCTTTAATCTTCTGTTATATTGCACTACAGAATCCTGTACCAGTTTGCTGGACTGTGGCCTCTGTCACTGGAAAGAAGATTAAAAAAAGAGTCTTTCCCAATTTTCAAAACACTTCATAGAAGGATAAATGCAGAAGTGAGTAGGTTCAACACATACACATTCACTAAATGGTGCACAGTTAGAGCTAGAGCCTGGCAATTTTATTTCTCTTTAGTCCCCATTTACTTTCAGCTATGAAAATGATAATCAATCAAATCCATAGAATCCTAAAAGAACAGTTACTGTAATGCAAACAGAGGATGAGAACATCGAACAGGTATCCTTGGAGAGGAAAAAGCATAACAAATATTTAGATAAAGGTTTATGTCCACTGGTGATATAAAAGGAACAGAATAAACTACTTCCCTTTCCTTCCAGCTGCATAATAGGATCTTTTTGTAAATGTCTCATTTCTACTGTGTGCTCCAGCATTCACTTTGTTTATCTTTTCTCACCTGATCATGTCCTCCCAATTAAGTTAAATAAAGGAAGATGTTCATACTTCTTTAGAATTTATAGTCCTGATTAATTTTATTACAATGGCATTTTAAGTAAATAAAAATACTTTGTAACTCAGTGCAACTTTACATGTAAAGTAGAAAAAATAAAATAAAAATCTGGTGCTTTATCCCATCAAATTAATTGTCATTAAACTGTTCTAGAAGGTAATTCTTTGTATATTGATTGATGCATTGGCTCATGCTGCACTTCTAAGCATGCTCTTGAGCACAATGCTCATGTAATTCATGGAACTACCAAAAGTTTCACCCAGTTTTGTTCCCTTATGTGCATTCCATCCAAACCCTGATGGGCAGCTTTCTCAGACAATGCTATCAACAAAGCAACCATTAATACTGCTGAGTGTCACCAGACTGTATGATTCATTTTGAAGAAGTTAGACTATAGAATTGCCCGGAAGATATGTTTTGTAAGGTAACACTTTGTTTTGCAAATTTGTCCAGATGGTTTCTGTAGATTGCACTTTGTGAGCTAGAGCTGAACCAACAGGATGTCCAGCTCCCTCACCTTGTTCTGTCATTCTGTAGGAATTGGTGCTCATACTATCCAAGGAAAAAAATATGGACTAAGTTCTATAAGAAAAGCAAAAAGAGACAGAATATTTCCTCTGCCTTAAGAAAAATAAAAAGGGGGCAAAACAAAACAAACAAACCAGACCAGCCGAAACTGTAGCACTTATAAAATTGGAAAGTGCATGAGTGTGTTTGGACCATGTGTGGCAGCAGAAAAGACTGGAATGAGATGAAATATTACAACAGTCTCATTTTCTCCTGTTTAAACCTCTGCATGAGTGCTTTAAGGTCATTTTTCCCACTCTGGTTAAATTAGGCACCTGTAAAGTTTCATTATTAGAAAAAGTACCTTTAATTTAGCGTAGAAAAAAAGTGATTTGTTATAATGTGTGAAAAGATTGCATTTTATTAATTGCCAGCTCAGGGTAAGGTATAAAAGAATGTGATTCCTGACCTCTAAGTGTGTGTCTAGTTCCTTTCCCAGGAGGCATTAACTCCTTTTTAGCAGTGAACATATTTTAAATTCTGCCATTTATCTGGTATTTGGAGTCAGATGTAGTGGTGCACAAGTCTTCCTCTTGGCTATCTAAACACCCAGACATGTTCTGGGACCTATTTGGAGGAGGTAGTTTTTCTGCTACATATATCTTCCACCTGTTAGAAAGAAAGCAAAATGATGAGCTAAACATTGTCTTCCAGCAGCTTTTCTCCACAGTGAGTTCTCCAGAACTTGCTCTTGGGATAATTTTCTCTCATTTTTGGTTCACCTGGTTCTGTTTAAAACAGGAGAGTAACTCAGCTTTCTCCCATGCCTTTGTGACTTGTATTTCTAACGTAAATATGTACCAGTTTATACCTCCTTGGTTCAGTCTGCAATTTCTTTTCTGTTAGGAGACATGCATCACTATTGCAAAATGAGGTATAAAAAAATATTCTTTCAGGTCTCAGTTATATTTGGGATATGATGACCTACCATTTCTTATCTCTAATGTGCCACCTAGGCACATTTAGGCATAATGTAAGTCAGTGTTACAAGATTAGAATAGTTAAACAGAACTTATTTTTAAACATATGACTTTGTTAGTGACTTCCTAAGATAAATACTGCTCCACAATTCTGAAAGGCATCGCTCAGATAAAGGCAGACATAAACATTAGAAAGGATGCTTGTGCTGTAGAGAGATGCAAGATTTAATTTCTGTTGAGGAATTTAATTCCTCTCTACCTAAGAGATTTGTGTTATTCTTCGAATGTTTTCCCCCAAAATAAATGCTTCAGAGCTTCCTTCTTCTACAAAACAAAAATAGACAGTGTCAACCCACAGCACAGCATGTGAGCAGCCCAACAATAATAAACTAAATTGCTCATGTGATGAAGCAAAACTGCTGATAAGAAAAATATATTCTGTGACTAGTTTGAAATTAACAACTCAATCCTGTTTCCATTAAAGTCAGTATTGACACACCCATTATGAAAAAGAAGACTAAGTGGTGGCTTGATTACAATGGAGAGACAAAAATGCTAAGTTTAAAAGGCTCTTTGTTTCTAGGGGAGAAACCACAATGGCCTTTCTGAAAGTTAACAGCTGGAAGTTGAATGTTGCTAAATTCAAACGAACAGCAGTGAGGATGGTTAGAAGCCATAACAGACTTCCAAGGGAAGAATTATATTCTCTTTTAAAGATTTTAGCTTGATCTTGGATAATCTTCCCAATGCTGCGATTTAAACCAGGATAAACTCGCGGCCAAACTTGTGGTTAAAGTGGTCTTAAGCTTATTACTTTATGCTGAGGTATTTTGTGATTTCAAGGGAGGATGAAATAGAAGGTCTGTGGATTCTTCTTTTTCAGACAAGCTTCCCTGTTGTTCCTGTATCTGTAAAAAGCAGTACATTGTCCATTCCTGCCTTCTGTGTTTTAGGCTCTATTTTATGCAGAAGATTAAACCAGGAGAGGTAAAAGTCTATGATTCAATAAAGCAGAGATAAAGACTATCTGTATTAATTATTACAGGAATATTTGAATAATACTCTTTAACCGCATACCTGACCCTTTGCATCACACTATTGAATGGATGGTAGGAATTGTCTCTGTTGGCCCACCAAATGCATAGCACTACTCTCAGTTAAGGAGACATGCTGATGTTAAACCATTAGCGAGTTTCTTTGTGCTGGTAAGTGAGGCATCTGGAAAACAGTGAAGCTCACCCAAAGGGCAACGTGTCCCCTATATCTTACATACCTATCTTAAATTGGGCAGCATCATTCTCTGAAAGGGATTGTTCTTCCCCACTGATTATAGGAAGAGCATAAAAACAACTGTGAATAGTGGCCTAAATTTCAGATTTCTAACGCCAAGGTGAGACATACCTTGCTGTGGGAATAATGGCTTTAAATGCAGACAGCCTAATTCTACCAGGTGCTGTCAGTCCCTCCAAAGTCACTACAAGAGCAAAGGAAATCCTTAGGAAACAGTTTGGGATCTGAGGCTGTATCTAAGCAAATAATGTAAATACACTCACAGCAGTAAAGATAACTATATGTGTGAGGAAGCAAGCAATATTTTTTTCCTTAAACTACTAGTATCCCACCCCAAGTGTCCCAGAATAATTAAAAAAAAATATAATGAAGTAATTATGTGATATGTTACCACAAGCAAAATATTCCTTCTTGAGTCTGTTAATAATCAGATTAAGCCACAAACACAATATTGCTTTATCTTCGTTATTATTTTAAAGTGTATATAAAAATACAAATAATATTATGTTTAATAAAATTATCCAGATCTTTCTTAAAATCAGCAGTAGTATTTGCTTTGATGATCTCCTAGGGCAAACAATACACTACTTGGCTAAATGTTCCATAAAAAAAAAAAAAAAAAAATTGTTTCTATTCTTTTCGTTGCCCACTTGATATTTTTTTCAATTTCATTACTCAGGTTATATGTTCAAGCTTTTACACATTTTAAAGTATATCTCTATTCAGAGATTTTGTCATAAACTAATATAATCCCAGCCATTGTCAATTCGAGTTCTTTCTTCTTCTTTTATTGCTCGATAATCCATGAGTTTTTCCTTTCTACCAAGACCTAATTTGAGTTCACAAAAATATCTGAAATAATTTCAGAAGTCCCACTCATACTTTCTGTGCATTTCTGTATTTTGAAACAAACATTTTGTGACTTAGGAGTTTGTATTGATTGGGAGAAAACTCCAGGAACAAACTCGCCAACACAGTTTCAAGTTGACAAGCAGGTATTCTTTATTGCGGCGCCGGGAGACAGGGGGATAGCTCCTCCTAACGTGTGTTCCCGTATTGCCGTGCAGGCCATCCTTATATGGTCACTGAGCATATTACATCATTGTCCAGAAAGTTTCCGGCATGCGTACAAAAATGTGGTGGTCTTTAAGGGTCGTTCACTTCTCCCAAAAAGCTTAATTAACATTACAGACATAGCAATCATCCTGGCCTTCTACTTATCAGTTAGTTTATCTGTGCCCATCCTGGACATCTGCTAGTCCTGGATACCCCCCATCCCCAGGTCCTGTCCTTCTATTCTGCTTTTCTCACACCTTTTGTACTGAGGTCCTGAGGTCCTGAAACTATGTCAACTACCTTCAAACACCGCAGTTATTTTCCATTACAAAGCCATCAAACTTAACATTACTTAGAACTGATTACATTTTGTACTTTTGTGCATCCTTGTCTCAGTATCCTACCTCAAAAGTCAAAAAATGCTTGCCAGAATACAGAAAATCAGGTTGTTTCACTTATTATAAAGAAATGATAGCAACAGCTAACTAATTATTACTTGGTTGTTACATCATCAGTTATATTCTTCTGTAAGATCTACTATTTGTTTAGGTATTATATACTAGCATGTGGCTAAATTTAGTTTCTTAACCAACAGAAATATCTCACATGGGGAAAATTAGGTTTGCAAGATTAAGGGAACCTGAATTATGATTCTGATGAACCTGAAATTGTTTGAAAAAATTATCTAAATGCAACAATTTATTTATTTATTTATTTATTTTAAATAGTTCCCCTCTGGGGAAAACAGCTGGAGGAAGAGCATTTTCCTAGGAAACAGAAGTAGATTCAGCTGTGTCTTTTTAGGAAAGGATTTGAGCCCTTCTGTCCTGTTGAGAGCCGGTTGAAACATGTAGGTTGGTGGTTACTCCGGCAATTTTCTCTCATTCATTCTTGGTTAGAATTATTGTTTATATAGCTTAATGCTTTTTTGACAAGACAAGCATTGCTTCTTTGGATGAATTTGACCAGGCACCTACCCGTTTTGTCGGAACCTAGTCAGGCTAAGGAATCGTTATTACCTCTTTGATGCCAGGCAAGAACATTTTGCTGTTTCACGCAAAAAGTGGCACGTCCAACAAAAGGAATTGAAGCTGTAAGGCTTGTAGCTTGCAGGATGGAAGGATGTCACACACCCCAGTGAATGCTCTAACCACTCACAGATGAGGTAAAAGGGATCAACAAACTCTTTCAGAAATCCAGCCTCTTTTCTTGATTTTTTTGTACAAATGTTTCACTAGATGTGAATTAAATGTTGTATTTAACATGAAATAATGTGGTTGTATTGTTTCCTTTTTGTAATAAGAAATTTAAAGTCTTTTTGGTTCAATATGAACTTTTAGTTCTTGTTTAGATCAGTTGAAAACATATAAAAATTTGTTGGTATTTTTTTTTTTTAATCCCACAAATGGTTTCTCCTTAAAATATACTGTTCAGAGAATTAAATTTTCAGCTGCCCAATTCCTAGTCGTCTTTCATAGATCTGACACACAAGCTAAACATAAGGATTACCCTCTGAAATGTGAAGTTTGTGGATTGTTTTTTTGTTTGCTTTCTTTACTTCTGAAAACAGCCACTGTTTAATTTCTTCAAGCACAATTTTGTGGCAACTTGGCTGTGGAAACTGATCTATTTTGCAAGCAGTCGCATGTGTACACTCTCTTGGAGGATCTTTTCAGGAGAGCAAGGAGATGTCCTTACCCAATCAAGAAGAATATTTGACTTCTATAAAACTGTCAGCTAAGTGGTAGATATCATATAATAAAGGTTAATCAGTTCACAGCATTCTAGATCAAAGCTATAAGATTTGGGTAGGATACAAACAACCATACACAAACAAAAGGCTTACAACCTCAGCTTAAAATATTCTTACTAAGTTTCGTAAGTGTTCTCTGTGGTCAAGGAGAAAGTTACTGGTTTTGAAAACCTCCCAAGAGATAGCCTACCCACCCAAGTTTATTACAGCAGTGTAAATCTTGTGTGTCCAACACGATGATTATATGAAACCAATAACAGTGTTCAGTATTATATATGCAGTATATATATATATATTCAGTATATACGCTGCAGAAGAGAAGTGAGAAATAACCTCCAGCTAGGTGAGCGAGTCACAGTTTGAGTGGTTTTGGCTCATTTGTTCTTAATCATGGTGGCTCAGAACAGGGATTCTGCTTGGATAATATTCTGCTTTCCTCTAAGGGAAAATAATTTTCCAAATGCCCATCACAGAAATTATCATATGATCATATGATCCACTTGTTTACATGCTTTGTAAAAATCCTCTTTTTTTTTCCCAAAAACTATGCTTTAAACATATTATGAAAAGATAAATTCAGTCTGAAGGATCTATTACAGGTTGTACTCACATCATCTGCTTTGAGCAGCCTCTCTGACTTGCTGTTATTAAAAAGTACAGGCTTTGGATAGGAGCTCTCAAACAACATTATACCTAGGAAACTGAGGCATATTAAGAACATTTTTCATAAGCAATGAGTGATTTACATATTGGCTTATAAACTGTTTATAGCCCTTACATTTAGATGACGAATGAACATCAGATTTAGTATTGAAGAAAATTGCAAAACTGGTTTTGATTTCACTTGAGTCCTACTCTGTTTAGTGAGTTAGATAAAGTGAAAAGAGGACTAGGGGAAGGACAGAAAAACTGAGTTGATTAGTTACAGTTACCTTCGTTTGAAAATGCAGGACCTCTTTCTCACCTGTTTTGTCCACCATTCTTTCTAACGACAGCAGCCAGGTATACTTATTAAACCCTTTTGGAACTTCAAATAATGCATACAGTATGTCCAAAGTCCATAGAAGTCACTGAAAAGAATTATGCTGACCTCCAAGAGCACTGGACTAGACAGAGAATCCTGACGGGAAAGTATTGTTGATGAAGTAGAATCAGTATATATTTGATTTCATAGGAAAAGGAAAGGGAAAAAGGAAGAAAAAAAAATTTGTTTTATGCATAAAAGTTGTTGATGCTGTTTTTTCTTTTACAAATAGTTCTAACAACATACTTTATTAAGTACTAGGGAACTTTAGCATCTGTTGGCATTCAAATACAGAAGAGAAGGTGGCTCCTGCATGTGTTATTTCTGCCGACCATTTAAAGCTTCAGCAAACAAAAAGATTTCAGGTTTCAGTAAATGAGAGGATCAGAGTAAAGAAAATCAACAAATCAAAGAGACACCATATGGGCAAAGACACTCCTTTGTGTAAAGTTTTGTCATGGAGAGATATTTTAATGTGCAAGGAGGTGTTGAATGCTGTGCTTGAGGCAACAATGTGATACAGAAGCTGTTTCTATTTATATGGAACTATTTCAGTGCCTCCAGGACTGGAATAGTCATCCTGGGTTATGAAGGGCTGCTGACCCGGAAACTTATGAAAGACATTTCTGTTTGGAAAGTCCTTTGGAGAGGTTGCTCAAATTAGTTGACATCTTTCTGAAACAAACAGCAGTTGTGTGTGCAAGTTAGGAGAAAATACCACATTTCAATCAGTGCTTACTTTCTCATGGGAAGAAAGTGTGTGAACGGATCAGAAAGGCAGGAGAACTTTTGCATCTGTGTCAGGGCAAACGAAAGCTGGCAGTCAGGTGGCTCCCCTTCTCACAAAAGGAACAAGTCAGAGTAAGGTAATTAGTGTTTAATATTTCCAGCAGGATGTTTGAAGGGAGCTTTTAATTATCCTGCCAACATCTATTCAAATAAACACGAGGGATTTAGAACATTTTTTGGAGTTTCAGGGTTAAAAGGAATACCAAACATTCTGGGGCACTAAACCTCTTAGATCTCCTCTGTAATGTAGCATAGTAATATGTTTCTATTGACATTTTGCCTTTTACATGAAATGATGCCTGCCCTACAGAACACAGCAGTGATATATCCTGCTAAAGCAGGCTGCCTCATCTTTCACCTTCTTAAATTCTGTCATGAAACTTTCCTGAATAAGTAATACTTTTAGTAGAGCACACTAGGACAAGAGCTGATTGCATCTTTTTTGTTTTCAGCTAATGGTGTTTTAAACCAAAGTTATTGTCGAGAAATATTCTGGGCATTTTCCTCTTGGGTTAAATCATACTGCAAAATACTGTGGTACTGAAATTGCCAACTGAAAATATCTATATGAACACTTACTGAAAAAGTTTATTACTTGTCTCACTCATGTAATCATGGACAAACGTATATATGTGTTTGAGAGTTTAATTTTGTCTAATAAAGAAAAAAAGAAAACATAGTGAATCTGTTATTGACATTGCTCTATCTGCCCTTATTTCACATGCTTTGGTTTTCATTTTTCATAAAGCCTTTTTCTGTTGCATTAAATGTCAAATCTTCAGGGTTCAGTAGGTTACCCAACAAGGAAAATGTTACACAAGCTCATCAGGGTTTCCCACTTAAATCAGCTGAAATATCCTACAGAAGTTCTCTCATGAAACAATAGCATCCTATACCTAAAATGCAAACATCAATCGCCACCTAGGGAACACACTGTGGGTGAACGAACTCTGCAAGAAGATATTGTTTAGAACAGAGTTGTGAGTCTGACAGACAAAAGCAAAGGAAGACAGTGCAGAAAAAAGGTGTAAAGAAAGACTGAGTAAGCACTGAGGAAAGCAGTCTGAGAGATGCTTGGAAAAGAGAGCTAACTCTTTCTAAGGAGTGGGGAGCAGAGACTGAGGATATGAACTGTTGGGGATTGATTTTATTTTGTACCTGAAAACTTAAGAAATATTTGACATATAGTTTTAATTTATTTTCCTAACTGCCACAACTATCAGAAATCCAGGTTTTGTTTTGTTTTGTTTTTAACTACTCAGACCAAATAAATTAACAACATTATCTTTGTTATTATTAAAAGGATTTAGGAAGAACAATAATCCAGTCCCCAATGGTGAAAATCAATGTATCAAAACTTGGTGTGTTCTTCCCCTGCTCCCAATAGTTGAAGCATGAACTCATTTAGCATCAGTCTTTTTCATTAGTAATGCACATAAAAACACAAACACATCATAATGTCTAAATTTAAAAATTAGAAACTGACAGGATTAATGTCATTAATCTCAGACATAATTTTGGACTCTAATGCCAGGTCTTTTCATGATGAGAAAATGACTTTACATATTAGGCACATCCAAAGGGACCTTGTCTAATAGTTAATGGAGATCTAAAAGAAAAATCCACCTCCTCCAGAAATTAAATTAAGATAAAATTTGAGAGGATGGTTGATCTCAATGGGAGAGGAGAAAAAAGGGGTAAGAAGAGCAGAACAGTGAAGGCCAGAGAAAGACTTGGAAATGAGACAATTCTAGTGTCTTCTGATATTATGGAGTCTTCTCAGTATGTAAGGAAATAGAACGCAGAGCTGTGTATACACCCTTCCTGAACTCTGGCAGTAAGGCAAGTATTAAGGAACTTTTTTCTAATGACTGAGTAGCCTCAGGTGCCTTAAAGTTGTTCATTATAGTTCCATAAACAACAGATGAGAAAAATGAAGGGTGACCAGGGAAAAACACAATCAAGGAACTGCAAAACAGTGGAGACCTCTGTAAAATTACATGGCTTAGATATGAGTTCAAATCTGAGTACTCATTTAAATGATCCTCTCAATTTTGTACATTTTTGCCTGGTTTTTCAGATGTTACTGGTGTTCTTGTGAGTTTTCTGTGTATTTTTAGCTATGTAAGATATATATTGTTTATTGTGGAAAGTCATTGTAGGATTTATATTAATTTAAAACAATTACAAGTAAAAGAGGCTTATTATGAAGTGGAGTGGAAGTTCTTCTAAAGCAAGGGTTCATTTATGCAGTATCCTTGAAACCCCCATTATGCATGGGTTCATAGAAACCATATGTTTGAAATCATATGCATTTTCTCCTTTGAAAAAGGTATTTCTAGCATCATTCTAACTTTCTGCTACTGAGATACCGTAGTGTTGAAACTGAGGACACAGCCTGTAATTTTACTTTTTTGTTGTTGTGCTCTTTGAATGTGGCATGTGGTTTGAGTTTTAAAGCTTATTTCCTTTTGGTCTAATGAGCCTCTGAAAGTGATTAAATAGAAGAAAGGCAGATTAAGCCAATGGCATTTTATCAGAGGAAACACTATTGAATCTAGTGTCTGAAAAACTTTTTGTAGGTTCCCAATTTCTCGCAATAAAATACTTTCTTATGTCTAGAGTAACAGAAATTCGAGGCATTAAATGTTTGTTACTCAGAGTTAAGACAAAATCCAACAGTGATCAGAAGAAAATGTTCTTATGTGCTATACTCAGTTATTTTTTGTATGTCTGACACTACATTCTAGCTGTCTGCTTCTGCTTTTATGCTAAACCAAATGAATCTCCTCCAAGCATATGGAAATTCTACCCAAATCAAACCCTCACCTATTTTTTCAAAGAAATATTAAAAATAAATGGATCAAATTTGCTCAAGATAGGTTAGCATTAGATTAAAATCAGTTCACAATCTATTCTCGTTTTATGAAAATGTGAAGTTGTAATAGGTGGACAGCAACAGTTTTAATAAATCACTTTGCCTTTCTAAGCGCTGTCTGTGCCCCATACATCTTGGTAGGGAAACAGTGGTTACTGGAGCTAAATGGGATATTACTAAGATGAAGGATAACAGTACGTTTCTTGTAGTTTTGTACAGATGCCTTGATTCCTCACCAAAGAGTTCCTGTGCAGGGCATTTCATGTGCCTCTATCAGAAGAGTCTGGCTCAAAGGAAGAGCTCCAGGTAGGCTGTTGAAGTGAAGGACAGTGCAGTGACATTTACCAGGACAATAAGCAGAATTCTTTACAACCATCTACCCCTGGAATGATTTGAAATTATGTTTATGTCATAGAGTTATACCCATTGTGTTATTGTCGTTCTTTATTAGGTTTATAGTAAAGCCTGCAGCGCCCTAAAACACAGAGGTGATCAAAATACTGAGAAATGTAGGCAGCAAGGAAACTAGATAAACAAATGGCTGGCACTTCAAACTGTTTTCTTTCCCCTCTACATCAGCTTTAAATCTAACATCTTGGAATAAAGAAGTGAGCTTCGAAGACTGTGTTCACAAGAGCCTCTTTGGCATTCTTAGTGGGCTGTATATCTAAGTAACAGCTGTCTGAATTGGGAAACCATGCACTCTTCAGATCTCTGCCTGGGAGAAAGGTGCATAGCTGTACTGTCCTTGAGCTTGCTGGAGACCACCAAGTTCTTGTTAAGAAACTGGGAATAATGTTAATCTTATTTATTTTTGCTGTCTAAAAGATAGACGTTTGGTTTAAGAGGTCATTTGGAAATTTTCGGTAGGGAAAGTCAGATATCTCTAGTGGAAGCTTCACCCTATTTTAAGATAGCTTGTCTAAAAGACAAGGCCTAAATTGCCTTTTAGATGTCACTTTCTCTCCCAAATGCCTGTGAAGACTACATTTCAATAATCTGTACTTTACATGCCAAAAATTAAGCACTATTAATCTCTCCCTTGCTCATTGTATATATCCTGGTCAATCATACTGGATCTGCCATTACATGACACTATACACAAACACATAAAAAAATTATCTGAAACAAAAGAGAAACAAACCACTGCAGAGGTGTATCACCCAGTTCCTCAGCTACAACTCATGTTTTCCTTTTTCTTATCAAAGGCATTCATAATGTCTAAACTTTTTTCCTTGCTAAAAATAAACTTGAAAGTTTTCTCTAAAAATAAATCCCTTATCTCTAAATGTAGTAAACTAAATCTTTCTTGATTCCTGTTCTGAATTTGTTTGAGGAGAAAAGTTTGGGGGTATTGTTGTTTCTTTATTTTAAAATCATCTGAACATAAAAGAATTAATAAATCTATTGCTCTTTCCTCCTACCAAACATAAACTTAACTATATAATTGTAATCAATAAAATATGTTGCCCTTAGCTGTATTCCGTCCTTCATACTAAGATATGT
This sequence comes from Pezoporus wallicus, assembly GCF_028554395.1. NCBI lineage: Eukaryota > Metazoa > Chordata > Aves > Psittaciformes > Psittacidae > Pezoporus > Pezoporus wallicus. Next base: position 2,874,135 of record NW_026642654.1, read on the forward strand.
GACAGATTACCTCTCTAGGTTTTGTCCACGTTTGGTAAGACAGAGATTTTTTTTCATCAGCATTTCTCTGTGAACACATAAAAATGTGGACAGTAATGTGCTAGTAATGAAATCTCTGTGCTGCTGTTAACAAAACTGTCCTAATGCATTAACATGTGGCTTTATTATCCACACTAATTTTCAAGTTGTAATTCTTTCCTTTGCTAGATTAATTCTTTTAGCAACTACTTCTCTGGATACAGAAAGAAAGAAAGAACAAACCTGAAGGAAAAGTTGCCTCTAGACAGATGAAATGTGAAAAAGGAAAACCAAAACCAAAACCAAACCAACAAACCAAAAGAAACAACAAACCAAACCAAACCAAACCCCAAACCGAACATTAAACCAACGGTGATTTGGTAAAACTACGTCAAGTGAATGTTTGTATGACAAGATGGTATGAATATAGATGATACAATTTAGATGTGTGCCAAAGACAACCATAAAAAATATTTGCAGCTAAATATCAGAGTGAATAAGTCAATAGTTAATGTCAGTGACTCAAAACAAACTGACTGCATTTTATGTTTTACCTGTGCCTCTTTAAGCATTGATTAGATAACATTTTTCAAGCAGTAAAAGGCAATCATTCGTTTATGCAACATATAAGCAGCCTAAGCAGCTTATAGCCATAAAGAATATTTGGAGTCCAGACTGAAGAAAGGGTTAGATTCTTCAGAAAATTCAGTAATTGCTAAGGATTATTAATGGACCTAGAATTCTGGCAAGGTTGCAAGCCCTAAAGATTAGACAAGAAACTAAAAGCCACTTTTTAAGTATTGGAAAGAAGAAGAAAGTTTTGTAGACAAATTGTTCAATAATTGCTGCTGGAAAAGTTTTTATACCTTCCTCTGAGGCAGCTGGTTATGTTACTTTTATCTGAAGGATGAATCAGGATAACCAAGATGAACTGTTGGCCCACTAGGATTGAGTGTTTCTCTGGTGGCATTTCCACAGAGGACAAAGCTGGTAAGGCTGTGGTACAGTTTCTAGTCTGTTGTTCAAGTTGTGCTTACATGAATATGGAACAGCAAACCCATTCTAGTTTGTGATTATACCCATGGCCTTGGGAACCAGGGATGAAATGTGGGCCTGATATGCTGAAGTCAATGGGGTAACATTCGTTACCTCTTGTTCTGATATCATGTGTGGTATTAATAACTGTTTACACCTGCTAGTATGGATACACATGGATATCCAAAACAGTCTTCCACAATAGCTATCTTAACAGTCAAATACCTGTAAAGTTTCATGACTATGTTATTTTCTCTAGAGAAATACAGTTCCCTCCAGATAGCTCCTAGGAGTTTATTCACCCTTTCCTCTCTCTCCCACTTGTAATAGAAGACAAATTGCCCAAATATCTCCTGATCACATTCCACATATTTCTGTCAGCAGGAAAAGTAGAATTTAACAGAAAGCCCGGATACCAAGGGTGGTCAAACCCGCCACTTTCAGGATTCAGGGATGATGGAAAAGAACCCTCTGCTTGTCCTCCAGGGTGACCTTCCATCTGAGCTGTCGGGTTATCACAGATCCATCTGTAAACAAAGGATAGCAGGTTCCCTGGGCAGTGTCAGGATCACACTCAGTGTGACACTGTGTTTGGATGTTCAAAGAATCCCTCTCTCCTTGCTTTCTTTTCCAGGCTTAATAAAGGAACTGCTAAAATCTATGTAGCCTGATAAGATGACAAGACAGTCTTTTAGTGTTATTGATTGTACACAAGAGGTGGAATGATTAATTATTTCCTATAATGCATCCTGAGTGGGTTTCATCTTTTTGAGAGATGTTCTTGAAATCTCTATATGAATTCAGTTCTTAAGCTTCCTGCTGGAAAGAAAAGTCTTCATTAGACCAACGGGCTGGGGTAAGACAAACATCTTCTACCTGATAACAAAAGGGAGAAATCTTTCAAAGTGCATGATCTGAGAGGAAGAAGGATGTATAACATACAAAATAAACTGTGGATTGCTGTCATGAGAATGTTGTCAAAATGAACCAAGGGTACAAACTCTGTGCTTCTGAAGTCGCTCCACATGTAATAAACTTCAACCTTTTACCACCTTCCTTTACATATGGTGGCACAGCTGGTTGACTGCAACTTTTTTTTAAATACTTAGCAAGCAAAATAAGTTCCACTAGCAGGCCACAAACATTAATATCAATCATACGCAGTCATGTGCAGTACTGAATACTGTCAAAGTCAATCTTAGCAAACTGACTCAGAAACCTAGTCTGTTATGGAGACTTGCCTCATAAGGCTCCTGAGGAATAGTATCGTCTATATTTATTCCATGTGAATTAAAATGAGTTTAAGCCTAGAACTTAAACAGCAGGTTTTGCAATAAAACAATTGAGGAAGAATCCAAAAAGAGTGCTATTTATATGGAAACATTCTCTGGGCCTCAATTATGACCCAAAGACTGCTTTAAATTTGGCTGTTGTGAAAAGCATGAGGTATCAATGGATAACATGGTAGAGCTATATGCGACTGTACAACTCAAGTTTAAATAAATGTGTAATGCGAAACAGTGCTGTTTGCTTAATTTGCTGTAGGTGTTCTTTGGACAGGGATTTGCAAATGGTGAGAATTATCTCTCGTTTTTTAAATAAATTTGCACTCTTGCTATTACTGTCTCATTCATTCCTCAACTAGTTCTGAAACTTTCTAGTCTGACTGAAAACCTCTGAGGAACAGAGAGGCCAAGAATGAGCTGCAAACAAAGACATTTGTCCTGTCCTTGGCTGTTACTATGAGTTTAGATATTGCAAGTTATTTTTGACTATTCACTGTTTAAAATGTTTTAGCAGGTTTGGAAGACAGCAGCAGGACATAATGAGTTGTTGAGGTGCTTGAACAGCAGGTGGGAACTCAGGCAACAGGGAAAGTTGCAGATGGGTCCAACCTGAGTTATTTACTGAGCTCAGGCTCGCTGAAGAGGTTTCAGAAACATAATTGAGAATACAACTATAAGATATATATTTTTTAATAGAAACAAGCATAGGAATTACAAATCTCATTTTTACTGAGGCATTATTACTCTCCTTTCTGTATAAATGAATATGCTGTTTTTCCCCAACAAGGGAATATAAGAAAGTCTTGGTGTATGTGTAAATCAGGTTAGGACATCTTTACACTGTTAGAAAGATGCTCTCTGTTGCATCCAAAGGTATCTTTAGGAAAGCTTATGATGGGTTGCGCTCACTAATACAGTTAAGTTGTTTTAATTATTGCCTATTCTAATTTCACTGCATGATGAAAGCTTCATTTACATATTGTTCTTGTTGCTCAAATGTCAAGGAGGTTATCTGGGACCTTCAGACACTTGATCAGAGTTTGCTGATGAAAGCCTAACCCTGTTGTCTAAATCTGTCACCTCTCTTGACTTTACCACCATCGTTGAAACTGCCAGTAACAGTTTGTCTGAAATGAGATTGCTTGGTGGTTTCTTTGTCAAACTTGTTTTTATTGACCCACCCAATGTGAGGCTTTCTCACTTACAGGTCAACCTGAGGTACCATATACCAGTGAATATATCATGACAGAAGAAAATAAACAGTGGGAGCATAGGAAGCTCTGATAACTTTCACAGCCTAGATGGAAACCCAGGTTCTTTGTACTCCCATTAAGCATTGGCAGTGTGCAATGAGGTGTGAACATGGTGTTATGGAGAGAGCCACCCACCCTTCCAAGAATCCTTTTGCATCATATACCATTCCTGTGATACAGCTCAGACTAATGAACCCATGAACACAGTTCTGTCCAATATGCAGCTTGGCATAACTCATTGTCAAAACATTATGTTTGGTAATTTTGCTGTTGTTTTGAGGTTCCTCTGTTACTTACAGAGGTTTTTTTAGTCTTGAGTTTTGTGTATTCACAATATTTATTTTTTATTGTTTATAAGCATAGGACTCTAGTTTATGAAGGAGGGAACTGAAAAGTTTATTGACTAACTGATTAAAAATGCAAGCTGTCCTGGACCCTACAGTATCTCTTTCACAGTGCTAAATTAAAACTATAAAGCAGAAAGTTTTCCAGATATCAATCCTTGGTGTTACGTGAAAGATCAGATAATCATATGGCTGGAGCGCTGGACTGAAAACTGCATTAAATCACTATGAACTTCCTTTTAATGGGAAAGTAAATCTCAGATCTCTTGATAATCCTACATACATACTTCACATTTATTTAGATATCTCAGGGGAGGGATCTAGTAATAATGCAGTACAAATTACACTGAATAAATTATAGGGATGAGCCAAAGGAACAGTTAGGGACAGGAGAAATTTAAGGAAACTAAAAGAAGACATATCCTCCATCAGCTTCCTAGAGACTCATACAATGAAGAGGAATAAAAAATTATCACTACTATTTCTTAAATAATTGTTTTAATTTACTAGTACATCTCTGGCCAAGTGAAGTAGTAATAATGCACTGCATAGGTGTATATGAATTTATGTATATAAATAGGTGTAACTTTATGAATCATAGAATCATAGAATAATAGAATAGTTAGGGTTGGAAAGGACCTTAAGATCATCTAGTTCCAACCCCCCTGCCATGGGCAGGGGCACCTTACGCTAAATCATATCACCCAAGGCCTCATCCAACCTGGTCTTGAACACTGCCAGGGATGGAGCATTCACAGCCTCCCTGGGCAATCCATTCCAGTGCCTCACCACCCTAACAGGAAAGAATTTCCTTCTTATCTCCAATCTAAACTTCCCCTGTTTAAGTTTTAAGCCGTTACCCCTTGTCCTGTCACTACAGTCTCTAATGAAGAGTCCCTCTCCAGCACCCCTATAGGCCCCCTTCAGATACTGGAAGGCTGCTATGAGGTCTCCACGCAGCCTTCTCTTCTCCAGGCTGAACAGCCCCAACTTCCTCAGCCTGTCTTCATACGGGAGGTGCTCCAGTCCCCTGATCATCCTCGTGGCCCTTCTCTGGACTTGTTCCAACAGTTCCATGTCCTTTTTATGTTGAGGACACCAGAACTGCACACAATACTCCAGGTGAGGTCTCACAAGGGCAGAGTAGAGGGGCAGGATCACCTCCTTCAACCTGCTGGTCATGCTCTTTTTGATGCAGCCCAGGATACGGTTGGCTTTCTGGGTTGCAAGCGCACACTGCCGGCCCATGTTCATTTTCTCATCAACCAGCCCCCTTAGTGAAGCCATGCTGGCTGTCACCAAGCACCTGGTTGTTTTTCATGTGCCTTAGCATGCCTTCCAGGAGAATCTGCTCCAAGATTTTGCCAGGCACAGAGGTGAGACTGACTGGTCTGTAATTCCCCGGGTCATCCATTTTCCCCTTCTTGAAAATGGGGGTTATATTTCCCTATTTCCAGTCGTCGGGAACTTCACCTGACTGCCATGATTTCTCAAATATGATGGCCAGTGGCTTTGCAACTTCATTTGCCAGCTCCTTCAGGACCCGTGGATGGATCTCATCAGGACGCACGGACTTGTGCACATTCAGGTTTTTAAGATGGTCTCAAACCAGTTCCTCTCCTACAGTGGGCACAAGGTCTTCATTCTCACAGTCCCTGCATCTGCCTTCCAAGACTAAATTGACTTTCCTATCCCAATGCCAATTTACAAAACTACCTTAAGACTGAAACTTACCTGTTTTGTATGTGTTGAAAATCACATTTCATTATTGAATATTCATATCAATATTCATATGAATATTGAATATCAATCCAAGCATTTTTTTCCAGTTATATACTTTAAGAATAGATTATTGCTGTAAAGGTAACCTAGTTGGCTTGTACTTACCTCAGAACTAAAGCATCATAACATTTATAACACCCACAGACTTTAATATCTTTTCTTACATATCAAGAAATCTAAAGTATCTTGGTAAACCAGGAAAATCCCTTTAGATTTTTTTTAAATTGAGAAATGTGGTAGTTTGGTTTTCACTAAGTAATTTATAACTGATGTGAACTAGAACAGATCATCTGAAGTTCACATGACTAACAAAATAGTATATGGGTCACTTAGTAATGTATAGTTAAAACCATTTTTAAGGACATTTAAAAACTAATTCTCCATTCATTTATGTGCCAACACATAGGGTTCTGCATCAAATAGCTTACTAAGTCCTCACTGTAGAGAAATATACTTTGGATGTAGAGATCTAGTTTCACTACCCACAGAGCAGTCAAGGTTCCAAGATTAATGCATGTTTTTCAAAACTATATCACATTTGAGTAAAGGATTTTTATAACTATTGTCATCAATATTTTCATAACTATTGATCTCCTAGTAGGAATCACATTTGTTAGACTAAAACTGAAAATCTTTCTTCATTAATGAAGGAAAACTCCATTTTATGGGTATATGTTAAATAAATACCCTTTTTGGTATGTATTTCTGAGAAAAGTGTAGTGGTTTAGAGAGTGTAAATCTTGAGGAGAGTCATGGTTTTGATAAGATCTGGACTCACTACCTGAACTATCAAAAAGCATTCTTGGAATCAGGGTAGGTGACTCATTTTCACAGCCTGCAAGTGGAGGTACTGAGTCAGCTGTTGGCTGGGAGCTCTGTTGTTGACCAGAAAAAGTCATATGGGATTTCTCCCTTTACTGCCAAATCTGAAACATTTAGACACAGCCTGAGGGACACCGCACAGACAATGGAGGACCTTCAGTGACAGACTGACGTTTCGAGCAGTGCTCAATAAACAGACTTGACTACAAAAATTATCAGAGGAGAAAGAGGGTATATATGAGAGTGCAAGAAAATAAAAGGAGGTGGATGATATTCCACTTGCTCAGTGTTGCAGAAGAGTCACAGCTCATGTGGAGGAGTAATTTTGGGCAGCAAGGGTGGCATCCTGTGCAGTAATGATACATCTGTGGTTTGTATATAAATAAGACAGTACCCATATGGCTCAGAACATCAGTTTGGGTGCTGATCCCTCTTGTGAAGAATACTCAAAGTCACACATAGCTTTTTGTCTTTATAGGACACAGCTGGTTTCCTCTGGCTGCTTTTATGCTGCATTCCATAATCTTTGAACTTGCTGTGCCTCCTGTAATCCATTTTAATCACAAGTTGTTTCTTGTGTTCAGTGCTGAGTACTGAGCTAGCAATCAGTGCCTTCCAGCCCATAACTGAAACTGCTAGTAAGTGTTACAAAAGAAATTAACGCATCAAATGTGTTACTAGCTTCCCGTCTTATAACATTTCCCTGCTAAAAAAGAAATCAATATGAAAGATCATAATTAAGGAAGTTGAAGCTTTATGTTATGTAATGTTTCATTGATAATTTTAATGTAAAAATTTGAATATCATGTCTGTGTTCACAACTTCAGCCAGAAGCAGCCTGGTTTCTCTCAGTGAAGGAAAGGAAAACCAGCAGTATAATAAAGACAAAAAAGTTTCATTCAACCAGTCTGCTTTCTCTTTGTGTGGACCAACAACCTTTTCTTCTCCTATCTCTTACAGCAACAATATTACTGAAAGCCCTGATGAATCAACACTTGGGTGGCATATTCAGTAGCTGTTGACAGGTGGTGGGAAATATAACACACCATAGTTCAACAGGTGCAGAAAAGTTATAAGGGTGAAAGACAGGAAAATAATCAGAATCTTAGTATTACTTCTGTACCTTGCATGTCCTGTCTAACTTTTTATTTCTGTTAGTAATAATCTTTATACACAAAATGAAATACCAGAAAGTGACTGTCTGATTTATATACTTTCCCTTCAGCACAATTGTATGACATCTGGGGCTTCTTGGAAATGAAGATTTTGATCGATGGAACACTCAACTCTCAGGTTTCTTGTCTTAATCTGTGGAACAAAAACACACCCAACACCAAAAGCACATATGGAAAAATGCATATATGTCCCATACATTTGCCTACTTACTTCAAAACTAGTAATAAAAATACCACAAAAAGGCACTGAGAAAAGCTAAATGTATTCACAGAAAATATTGCTTGTATTAATTATATGAGTTCCCCATGTTATGGGGCTGGTCCCTCTAATTTCAAAATTTGGTGACTGAATTGGTCATTTGTCTTGAGACCAAGCCTGCTGGAGACGTGTCACATAAAGCAGAGTTGAAGAATATATTAAAAGAAGGTAAGAAAAAAAAAGTGAGGGGCATTCAGCTTCCCAAAAGACGTGGAGAGCATGATCAGAAAATGTGTCCATTACCTTTATGTTTGTCCTATCAAGACAAAATATTCACCTCCCTTATGCACAAAATAATTGTATGTTTTATATATGTTCTTAGAACCAATACACCAAATAGCTGTATTTGCAAATCCTAAGTAAGAGGTGTTTATTCCAAACTAAGTCCAAAACAAAAAACAGCTTCAGGCAAGAACAAATATTTTGCTTTGAAAACAGTGACCCTGATTTGCCTGAACATTTTTGTATTTCTTTCCTGAAGATAAGAGAAATGAATGATCCAAGTTAGAACACAGGTATGGCTATGTGCTAAGGGCAAAAATAGCCTTGAGAGAAAATAGCATTTTTGAGAATAACAAGATAATAGAATTACTGTGTTCCATTGAATATTGATGGCTTTAGGCTCCTAGATGTCACTCAGGTGCTTTGAAAATTGTATCTTAAGGTCCTGAGTTAGTCATTGTGATCCTGTCAGTGCTTTAGTACAAATGAAAGGCTTCCATGTGCTAAGGACAACCACAAGGCCAGTTTTTAACATAATATTTCTTCATGCCCATTCTTAAGGATTTTGCTGACTTTTAACAGTGTGTTGTTATTTTCCTTAGTGCCTTTAATTTATACCCTTTTGGACTCCTATCAATCCATCGAAGCATTCCCGTATTCAGTTTCACCATCTGTAAAATGAGGAAAATAATGCCTATTTTTCTATGTAATAACTTCCATCTCTAGCATGGGGGACCGAGAAACAGTTGGGTATTAGTAGCTGATTACTGTTATGAAACCACAAGGTGGCTAGGCACCTGAAACTGGAGCAGACTTTTCCTTAAACATTAATTCTGCACACAGCTCAAGAGTCACACAACCGTTTCTCAGGCTAAAGGCTGTCTCTCAGGCTTTCTAAATTCTTGCTAGTGTAGAAACCCCAATCAAATTAAAAAATGAGATTAATCAGGCCAAGGTTTCTCCCATTTTTCAGTGCTATTTGTTGTAAGTCTCCCCAGTACTATATCTTGTAAAAAAACTGCAGAAACTTTCTTGCACCACTGGACACAAGAAATGGGATCTCAAAATATCATGCAGATGTGGCAAGATCAGGTCTTTCTTGGATGCATTTACACTTGCAAAACATTAATTTTGATGTACAATTTTGCCTATTCCTGCTTTCTGGAGTGTTTTCTGACAACCGGCCCAGTTCCTGAAGCAATGGATTTTTTATTTCAAATTTATGACTGTGGCAGATTTCCAATGTGCACAATAATCATGGTGCATCTTCTGCAAATTTTTTGCAGTGGGAATGCTCTGATTTGCTTCTGCTGATTTATGTGCTACTTTGTTCTTTATCTATTTGCACCTCACCAGTAAAATAACATCATGCTAATCATTTCTAGGGCTCACAGGACCCTGTCAGCACTTAGCAGTCAAAGGTCAACCAATTTCACAACACATGGTTAAATAGGTCGGAAAATCTCACACAGTATTAACCCCCAATACATTAAATGAGGAAAAGTGGTACTGGCATTACTAGTGAAATAGCATTACCATATATCAGGTAATGTTTTTGCTGTAGCACACTGGCAATATTGTTGTTGAGACATGACTGTCCTTCATATGCCTAGTTCTACGAGTGGACAATGAAACTTGTGTTTCTGATTGCCACTGATTTATGTTTTGCTTTGTTCTTTATCTGTTTATAAGTATCCAGGAGAGCCATCCACATGTTGCTATCTTTCTTTCATCTTCTGAGCTGTCTGTGACCAGTTCATCTTTCCCTGACACTATCTGCCCTGTAAGCCCCTCAGCATATGCTTCCTACACTTATTCACAAGTTCACAGAACCCTGGCAATACTTAACAGTCAAGCAGCAATAAATTTGCCTGAAAAAGTAAAAACTTGACTTCCCTTAGCAAATGCTCTTATTTTTGTATAATAGACCTACAAAGAGATGGCAAATACTCAGCTACATTGAAGACGGTAACGTCATTGGGGGTTTAATTTTCAGTATTTATGCCATTTCTATTCCAAAGTTTCATCCACACAGATGTTTTTAAGCCGAATAAGTTATTTCAAATGTAAAATAACTTATGTGGAAGTGTAGATACTATGTAAATACTATACTTCTCATTGATCACTAAAAGTATTTTGAAATTTTTAATCTAACTAATACATTCCTTTCAGTTTTTAGATTTTACTTCCGGAAAGAATTGGGAAGCGAGAGACAAAAGGAAAAGAGTGGGAAACAGGAAAAAAAAATACTATACATTCATCTAAATAATGGAATGCTTTAAAATTCTTAATTAGTACATTAAAAACCAGTATCAGAAAATAGATGACAGAAAAAAAAAGAAACCCTCAGAATTTTCAATGAGAAGTACAATTTGATACAAATATTTAAGACAACCCAGGTCAAAATACCTGGGCTCTATTCAGCTTTCCTGAGAAAGTTTTAATATCCACTATTGACTGAGGCTCATCTGTCCTACACGTAGGCACTTTTAACCAGAAGCCTAGAGAACCGGTCTCAGGCTGTTGCTGAATAAGACAGGAAGGGAAAGGATCAGTGGGCTGAACAGAAGCCAAGCAGCAGACAGCTGACTAATAGCTCTGAAGTGCTCTCTGAAATCAATAATCTTTGGATAACTGACAGCCCATGAGCTTGGTGGATAACAAGGTGTGGCTACAGTGCTGCAGGTAGCTGAAAGCTCATCATGTAGACATCCTTAATGATATTCCAGAGGACAGGTCACCAGGCCATGATAATTCACCATTAGGGAATAGTATTTTTCATAAAGGAAAGGAAAATATTTGAAAAAGAGTTTTCTAACACTAGATTATCTTGACAATCCAAGATTAAAAATGGCAAACCATGCAAGCAGCTTTAGGCATTCTTCCTGACAGGTTTCTCCACTCCTTAAAAATTACAGAATTAAAATCCCACTCAAGTAACTCACAAGGATAACATCATACTTGATCCTTTAAAATGTCTTCATTTCCAGAATGAATCACTTGGATCTGAATGGTTTATTTATTCTGTGCTTCCTTATATCACGCTGGACTACAATGACCTGTCTTGTAATTTCTGGTTTGATTGTGCTGCCAGTCCTTCCCTCACTCTCCCATTTGTATGCTTACCAACCTGTCAACGACAATATTTGAATTCTAAGGCTTTGGAATATTAAGGATATGCAAAAATGTAGTGAATCTGTCTCTTTGGATTTGCATGCATGGGTTAAGAAAGCCAATAAGCCAATAAGTCATTCTTTAAAACTCCCACAGTGTTGGAAATTCATTGGTGACAAACGTCAGCATATTTGAGACACATTCAGACTCTGTTATGAAACTCTCATTCCTCTAAGGACTGCTTGAGGGTCCTTAGCATTGCTAATGCTCTGTAGCCTTCATTATCTGCCCAGTCATTCCTTCTATGAAAATCTGCCAGTTGCTGCTGTCTTTCCTTACATAAAATTAAATACAAATGCTACACTGTCAGTCAGACTGGCCCAGCACAGTTTATCTATAAGAGTGGTAGGTATTATAATAATTTACTCTGTGATGTCCTTCACCTTTCATTCCATTTATACACTTGTACTTGCTTGAATTTTCAGCGAATCAACAGGGTTATTTTGCCAATAGGACTAGGGAAGAGCTATGTACATGTAAAATCTGAATTTCTGTACAGAGTAAAACTGATGTTTTGACACTGCTGTATTGGTCTTGATTTCAGCAGCAAATGCTAAGCAGCTACTCAGGCAGGGTCATTAGTATTTCATATAGACACAAACAGTATTTGAGTAACCTGGGCTCACTCTTACCCTTCTGAATGGGCAACCTTGGTTTAAATTTTAACATTCATGATCTGTCCTAGACCTGTAAATCCTGTCATAGAATCATAGAATAGAATCATAGACTAGTTAGGGTTGGAAAGGACCTTAAGATCATCTAGTCCCAACCCCCCTGCCATGGGCAGGGACACCTTATGCTAAATCATATCACCCAAGGCCTCATCCAACCTGGTCTTGAACACTGCCAGGGATGGAGCATTCACAACTTCCCTGGGCAACCTATTCCAGTGCCTCACCACCCTCACAGGAAAGAATTTCCTCCTTATATCCAACCTAAACATCCCCCGTTTAAGTTTTAACCCATTATCCCTTGTCCTGTCACTACAGTCTCTAATGAAGAGTCCCTCTCCAGCATCCCTATAGGCCCCCTTCAGATACTGGAAGGCTGCTATGAGGTCTCCACACACCCTTCTCTTCTCCAGGCTGAACAGCCCCAACTTCCTCAGCCTGTCTTCATACAGGAGGTGCTCCAGTCCCCTGATCATCCTTGTGGCCCTTCTCTGGACTTGTTCCAACAGTTCCATGTCCTTTTTATGTTGAGGACACCAGAACTGCACACAATACTCCAGGTGAGGTCTCACAAGAGCAGAGTAGAGGGGCAGGATCACTTCCTTTGACCTGCTGGTCACACTCCTTTTGATGCAGCCCAGGATACGGTTGGCTTTCTGGGCTGCAAGCGCACACTGCCGGCCCATGTTCATTTTCTTATTGACCAGCACCCCCAAGTCTTTCTCCACAGGGCTGCTCTGAATCCTTTCTCTGCCCAACCTGTAGCTCTGCCTGGGATTGCTCCAACTCAGGTGCAGGACCTTGCACTTGGCATGGTTAAACTTCATGAGGTTGACATCAGCCCACCTCACATGTATGTTGAGGTCCCTCTGGATGGCATTCCTTCCCTCCAGGGTATCAACTGAACCACACAGCTTGGTGTCATCGGCAAACTTGCTGAGGGCGCACTCAATCCCACTGTCCATGTCAGCGACAAAGATGTTAAACAAGACCGGTCCCAACACCGATCCCTGAGGGACGCCACTCGTTACTGGTCTCCAGCTGGACATTGAGCCATTGACCGCAACTCTTTGTGTGCAGCCATCCAGCCAGTTCTTTATCCACCGAGTGGTCCATCCATCAAATTGATGTCTCTCCAATTTAGAGACAAGGATGTTGTGTGGGACAGTGTCGAATGCTTTGCACAAGTCCAGGTAGATGACATCAACTGCTCTACCCCTGCCCATTGGTTCTGTAGCACTATCATAGAAGGCCACCAAATTGGTCAGTCAGGATTTCCCCTTAGTGAAGCCATGCTGGCTGTCACCAAGCACCTTGTTGTTTTTCATGTGCCTTAGCATGCCTTCCAGGAGAATCTGCTCCAAGATTTTGCCAGGCACGGAGGTGAGACTGACTGGTCTGTAACTCCCCGGGTCATCCCTTTTCCCCTTCTTGAAAATGGGGGCTATATTTCCCTTTTTCCAGTCGTCGGGAACTTCACCTGACTGCCATGATTTCTCAAATATGATGGCCAGTGGCTTTGCAACTTCATTTGCCAGCTCCTTCAGGACCCGCTGATGGATCTCATCAGGACCCATGGACTTGTGCACATTCAGATTTTTAAGATGGTCTCGAACCAGATCCTCTCCTACAGTGGGTGCAAGGTCTTCATTCTCACAGTCCCTGCATCTGCCTTCCAAGACTTGGGTGGTTTCGTCAGAGCCTTTGCCAGTGAAGACTGTGGCAAAGAAGTCATTCAGAACCTCAGCCTTCTCCAAATCCTGTGTAGCCAGTTCTCCTGACAGCTTCCTGAGGGGGGCCTACATTCTCCCTAGTCTGTTTTTTATTTTCTATGTACCTGTAGAATCCCTTCCTGTTATCTTTAATACCTCTAGCTAAGTTTAATTCTTTAATTGTCCTTATTGCTTATATTTCCTTTGTCCAACAGGTCAAGATTTCATCTGGGGAATTTTGCAGTGGTGAAACTATTAATCTAGTTGTTACTTATTGCAGTCAATGGCAATGTAGATGAGACCTAAAAAAAGACAGGGTCAAAACCAAACATGGAGTGTGTTACACTGAAAACTCAGAGAAGGTAAAATCTATCTATCTGTGAGGCTGATATAACAGCAGTAACTGGTGAGGCACTAACAGCAAATATATAGAATCCTTATTTAAAAAAAAAAAAAAATTCATGAATACTCCATAAAATTGTATTTCAATTACACTTAGAATACAATCTTAAAGCAGGAAATCTGTGTTTCCCATCCATATTAACGAATATTTAGAGCTTGTTGCAGTGATTTGCTTATATCAAGAATTTTGTTTGTCATTGAGATAATAAAAAGTCACTTGATATTCTATCAAAACCACTTTCTATAGCCTAAATCTACTAACCAAGGAACAAAGCTGTGCCATGGGCTTTACGTAGCCAGTGATGTAGTATGAAGATTCAGTACTTACATTGATAGCTTGCAAACAATGTGTATAGCATATTTGTTTGCATAACAGAATTGTTAAACAATTCTCAACTTTGGGTGAATCTACATGAATCAATCTGTTCATAAACAAAATCGTAGCCTTTAGATAATTTTTTTTGTTCTCAGACTGACCTCCTCCCTCTGCCCTGTTTATGCAGCTATGCCATTATGCAACTATGTCATTAAGTGGTGGCCAAGAACACATATGGTGTGCTTGGTTATGTGCCTGGTTCTCTGAAAAACTGAGGTCATTTTTGATTGAATACCATCAAAAATAATAATTAAATATAATAGAAATTTCCATTAAGTGGAAGGCAGAATCATTAAACCCAACATTCTGTATCTAGACAGGCCAGTAATGCTCTGTACAAAGGCCCTTCAGTTGCCTTTGTGAACTGTGATCCTTAACTGCTCAGAGGCTCTGAATTTGAGAATAACCCAAGGTATGATATCATATGTGATTCAGGGTCCCATGCAATGCAGTTTAAAGGCCAGCTACATGTTTATGTTTGCATGCGCATTTTCTGTTCTCTAGTTCTGCCAAGTGAGCAATGGCAAATTACAATTTAAAAAGAAAATAGTTTTTTTCAAAGCAGTAAAATAAAATCTCATGCATCATTAAAAAACAGACAATTACCATTACAGAAATTGGTTCATTTCTGGATGTTATACCTTTAGTGCTTGGAACAAGACCAAAGAACGATTCCGAGTTATTGCCAACATCTCTGAGATATACTGTCCCCAGGCTGGAAGTCAAAACACAGCACTGCACCAGCTACCACGAAGGAGAAACATGACTGCTACTGCTGAACCCAGAACAACTTCTATGACCTTTTGGCTCATCCTGCTTTTATGATTTTTGGCATCCTAAGGCTAGTGATGACCACACACTTTTTTTTTTCTTACTGCTATACAGTGCTAAGCTGCGGATTACTTTTGGCCAAATGCACAGATGCAGAAATATTCTGCTGCTTCCATAGAAGTGAAGTAGTCCAAACATGTCAAAAGTCACAACAGAAAGTTCACTAAGGGGAGAACATGAAATAATTCACTTCTATTTAATTCTAGAAGGCTAAGAAAGCTCTTGGTGAATAAATTTACCAGAGAAGCATAATACCAAACTTAATCAGAATATCCTAATTTCTAAGAAAAATCCCATGTAGGAGCAGCACATCAGATATGCAACATATTCAACACTGATATTTTAAAAATCCAGAATCAAACGAATAGGTTTTAAGTGCCCTTCTCCAAGTTGTTACATGAATAGAAAAGCTAGGAAATTATTCACATTGTGAAAACTTCAGTCACAATTCAAAGCAGAAATGCTACATGTGGTTAGGGCATACAGTACCCATTTCAGCCGTGAGCAGATGAATACACAGCTTCATCTGTTACAAACTCGCTATCAGCTCGTTGACGTCAGATCAGGCGTATTGTGGTTCACTTTGCCAAAAGAAATGTCAGCTGTTTGCTGAAACAAGGAAGTTGATAAAAATTATTTTGCTGGCATTAACAGCAAGGCTGAAAGTGAGCATAGCTTCAGCACCATGCATTTTTGCAAAACATGGCTTCAATCCACAATAGGACAATCAAGACTGAACTGGAGTATGATTTGACATGTATACAAGGACGAAACAGATGCCTAACAACTTACATATGGTGCAGAATTCTTTTAAGAAAATCAGAGTGAAGATGTTGTTTGCAACTTTTCAGATTTAGAAAACGAGTGTTTAAAATCAATTAGAAAAAAATAATGTTTCAGAATATTTTTGTGACTGTGATTTAATTTTCCACTTTATAAAGAAGACAGTGAAATAGGCATTTGTTCGATGTTTCAGCACTCATGCTTTGAGAAGCAGGGAACTAAAACCCTGACAAATTCTCCACAGTTTATTCTTATGTTTGCTCCCCTATAGTAAAAGATATTTATACCTTTTATAGCTGCCACATCTGAAAATGGCACATTTCATGAATAAATACATTTTTAGAAAATTTCATAGCATTAAGGTGCCACATCTCTGTTTGATATCTGGAGAACACTGGCATAATATAAGCTTAAGAGCTTACTTTCAGCCACATAATGATGCCCACAAATGGAGGAGGAGCTGAACATAAGTTTCCCAAATCCCACTTCTGTTCACTGCACAAGACTAAGGCTACTCTCAAATCCTTAGCTTTCATATTCTTTATTCCTCAAAATTTTACTTACATGCAAAAATGTTTGCTTAGCTCCATTGTGCAATTTTACACAGTCTTCATGAAGACTTTCATTCTGCCTGGAGAAGACAAGGCTGTGCGGAGACCTCATAGAAGCCTTCCAGTATCTGAAGGGGGCCTTCAAAGATGCTGGAGAGGGACTCTTCATTAGGGACTGTAATGACAGGACAAGGAGCAATGGGCTCAAACTTAAACAGGGGAAGTTCAGATTAGATATAAGGGAGTTCTTTACTGTGAGCATAGTAAGGCACTGGAATAGGTTGCCCAAAGACGTGGCAAATGCTCCATCCCTGGCAGTGTTCAAGGCCAGGTTGGACAGGGTCTTGGATGACATGGTTTAGTGTGAGGTGACATGGCAATGGGGTTGGAACTTGATGATCATAAGGTCCTTTCCAACCTAAACCACTCCATGATTCTACATATGCTGATTCCAGGCACAACGCAGCAGTCATTCTTCTCCTGCGTGGTAGCTGCTGTGGTCCCTTAGCAACAGGACCATCTCCCACACCTGTGCATTCCACAATACATGTGTGCCTTTTAATGATCTAAAAGAATTTTTTGTGCTTTCCTTTTCTTGGGAGATTCTAATTTCAAAGCTGTGTCACAAACTGGTGGTATTAAGATGACTGGTCACCTAGACTTTTGAAAAACAGCGAAAAGACCATCGGTTAGAACCGAACTCCTGCGAAAATAAAATAAACTTGGAACACAGTCACATATTGGGATTGGATGCTCGGGGAGACCAAATCAGAAATTATAACAGTGCATGAATAATGACTTTACTAACAGAAAACAGACTTTCTACGCCTGATTTCAGTTTGGCGTTATTGAACCACTGTTGCTAGGAATAATCCCTTTTCCTAAACAATCTTTATACTTCACTAACAAATCACTTACTTGTCGATCCTGAAAGCACTATTTCCTTCGAAGTAATGATGTGATTTGTGTACATACATCTCTCACACATTTTTATGTGTTTAACTAAAAATCTGTGGCCTTAGGATTCCCAACATATCATTTACCTCTTCCCTGATCATCAGTTTATTACAATGTAGAGCTGTCTAAAGTGTGATTAATGCAGAACAATCCAGGCAAACTGCCTTTCTGGACATGTCAGGGTAGGCCAAGATTATAACTAGTATTACAGCCATAACTAGTATTACAGTATTACATTATTACCCAAGGCACATATCACACTGATGTACATCCCAGCAAACTGCAGGGAGAAGTTAATTTATAACACATTTAGAAAATCACTTCAGTCCTTGAACATCAGAAGATGGCTGCTGGCTTACACATGGGACTCTAGGCTTTATTTGTAAGAAGCTAGAAGGTTTTTTCATAAACTTAGATACATAACCTTAATATGCTACACTATAGTTCCCAGAATGTGTGAAACTATGAATGAGATAAAAAGAGGAGCTGGGTAGGCATGACAAAACCTTTAGGTTAGATGCATAATCAAGTTAAAAATCAGTGAATCATTTTATAAGTAACAGCTATTGATACTATGCATTATTTATCACTGACCCCTTTGAAACCATCTCTCCAGAGTATTATGCCATGTTAGATTATGTCCCTTTTTCAGAATCATCTAATAAGACATTAAAGCTATCTGGCTAGAAGCAGTAGCATGGAAAAGGGAACAGCACATATTTTATGTGTTTTATACAAAGACCAAGGCACATTCTCTTTTCAGTGTTTATCAGAAGCACAAAGCACACCTGGCTTCCCTAATTTTGGTAACAATTGAGCTCTGATGGACTATTTACCTTATAAATTCATGTTTCTGTAAATGTTTGTGGGAAAAGTTCTTACTCTTCCCTTCTACAGGCAAGCTTTCTGACATTGATATCATTAAGATATTCCCCTCATAAAATTCTCATTTCGTACTACACAGTCTATGAGGGCTTATAAGGATGCTGGAGAGGGACTCTTCATTAGGGACTGTAGTGATAGGACAAGGGGTAACAGGTTAAAACTTAAACAGGGGAAGTTTAGATTGGAGATAAGGAAGAAATTCTTTACTGTAAGGGTGGTGAGGTGCTGGAATGGGTTGCCCAGGGAAGCTGTGAATGTTCCATCCCTGGCAGTGTTCAAGGCCAGGTTGGACAGAGACTTGGGTGACCTGGTTTAGTGTGAGGTGTCCCTGCCCATGGCAGGGGGGCTGGAACTGAATGATCTTAAGGTCCTTTCCAACCCTAACTATTCTATGATTCTGTGATTCTATGATTCTGTATGTATTGGTTTCACACTGGTGGAGGTCTAGCAGTTGTTTTGCTGTTCTGGAGAAGATATGAAGAAAACTCAATAACGTAGAAAATGTAGAACATGTTGTCCTAAAATCTCTTTCCTTATTAAAACTACAGAGAGACATATAGGAAATTGGAGCCTCAAAACACAGCTCAAGGAACTGAGGGTTGAATTCAACCACCAGTGAATTACACTCCCACACACGTACAGCCTCAGACAATAGGCTGATTCAAGACAACGAATGCACAAGAAAAAAGTCACTATTATCCCTTTCTCTCTGCAATGCTAATTCTTGTCCTCAAATTGAATGCCTGAAAAACAGATCCAGTGTAGAAATCCTTTCATAGTTGATAACATGAAAGGTACTATAATATCACTTTGACTTCATCTTTACTCTGAACATAAAGTTTTTCCTAAGAATCATGTACACTATCAAAATTCATCTGCTGTGTGAATTGGTGTTCTGAATGTATTACTGTGGCAAGACAAAACCTGCTGAGAGATGAGAAATACAACTTCCTGATGATAAAACTATCTTACATAACCAATATATGAAATAACTGTTATAAAGAATGAATGTAACAAGACACTAGCATTTTTCATAAAAGAATTCTAAAGTCTTTTTATATACAAAATAAAGGACTCGGCTATTGTTTATTATTTTAAAAATCTTACATACATAAGAATCAAGGCCAGGCAGTGCTACATTGTCAGCTACAAACAGAAACCAAGTTTGCCATAGTGTCTGATCTTTACCTAGCATCTTTCCTTTGCTGCTTGGCATCCTATGTAATAGACTATTTAAACCATATGTATTCTCTCAGTATAGCTGCCAGACTAATACCTCTAGCTTTTTCCCTTGTTTCTGTCTGACTGGGATTAATTTCTTCTTTCTTCAACCACCTAAGAGTGCGCCTAAGCCAACCATTGAGGTTCCTTTTTGCAGCAACAGAGAGAGAGGAGCAGCTCTGGATCTTGGCTCATCTCAGGTCACTACATTAGGTGTGTAAAATATGTAGAACAGTTTGCCTTTGGAGATGTTTATCTCTTCCCACTGACTAGAAAAGGAGCTTTGTATTGACAAAGCAGCTCTTTTATCTGACAGAAGTTAGATGAAAGCAATCTCAGACATACGGACCTAATTGGCCTCTCTCTGTGTAATATAATGTGTCACACTGGCCAGGTCTCAGTCGATAGCTCTTTCTGTGAAGCTCACCACAAACACAGAGGTCCCTGTTCTGTGAAACTTGTGTTAGGAGATGTGCTGTCTTGGTAGACATAAGGTGATGTAAGCCTAATTTCCACCTTTGGGAAGCTAATTTATTATATTTTTTTTCTATTTCCTGGCATAAAAAGGGGCTCAAGAAAGATGGCAATACCTCTCAAGAATTAAGCAAGGATTGTCTCCAATCTGATAAATTGACAGCCTATTCTTCATTTTGCTTTCTCAGTTTAAGCATAAAACACAGGTACAATTTACCAGGAGAGAGGCAACAGCTGTAAATTAGAGAAGTGAAGGATAAATAAGTAAAATTTTACGTATTTTACACATTCTTACATGCATGTTTACTTACTGGTTATTAATTTTGAAATTTCTAATGGGCACAAATTCAGTAATTGCTCAAAGTATATATGCAAGAATATAATTTAACCTAGGAAGTTAAGAATGCTACAGTCTTAGTGGAAAGTTAATATTGTGTGAACAATCACAAAAGCAAATGATAATCAGCTACAAATGAATGCATTGTCAGGTCATGTCGCCCCATCCAAACTCAAAGAACAGATTCACCATATGGTCTTTTTATAAATATATCGGAAGTAAAGCAACTTCTAGAAGGGATTCGAGTATGAGATATGCACAGTTATCAGCATTTTAGAAGATCCAATTTGAAACATCTGCTAACTCTTGAAACAGTTTTGTTGAAACAAAAAACAGTCCTTATTTAGGAGGGTTGTATGTTCAGAGTTTTATATTCTCCCCTATTTTTTGTAAGATAGCAGGAAGAGAGAGCTGTACAAGCATTTTGCTTCCACCTTTTCCAGGTCCAAGATTTAAAGCTTTATGGTGAGGAAAATCAAGATGACAGATGCAAAGAGACAGTAAATTACTGACACACTCCTCTTCAATCATGCTTTGAAGTGCTAAAGAATTCAGACCAAATCTCAAACATGAAGGCTTTGTAAGAGGCAAGCTGCAAATTACTAGGCCAGTGGAACGTAACATATATTTTTAAAGAATGTATTTTTTCAAATCTTGAGATTTGAGAAAGGCAAAAAATTTTAAAACCAGTAAATGTTTTTGACCTCTGCACTATTTATGATTTTCATTATACTGTTATCAGTATGCAGTTACAATCCCTACAACTTGCACTTCTCCTAACCTTCCAGACAGACTATAAATATTTAACAGCACTTGTAAGTTGATTTACATAGTACTCACTGGGTAAATAATACCTCACTTCTGAAAAATGTATGCACACATATAGTGCAGTGTACATAATTAATCAAATATAATAACAGCAAAATAATTACAAAGAGAAAATACCAGTTTTCAGAAGACAATACAGTCATCTTTAGACAGATTTTTTAAATGCTTGCCTTTCTATCATTATTTCTTTGTTTCTTCCTTCCTTTATTATTCCTTTAATGAGTTTATCATTATATCATGCATTTCAATCAGAATTTTTTTTCTGAAATTTTTTGTATACTGTAAGTAGAAAGCAGAGCCATTCAGCATATTTACTGATGTTTCATGTATCATTCTGAACGATTAATTTTAATATTGACTCATATCTTGCAGGAGGATCACAGGTGGAAGCATTTTTTTATCCTTTTTGGAATGTTACTGAAGTCAGTGTAGATCTTTACCAGCTCACGGATCTGTACGGTTTGATCTAGTTAGTGAAGCCATCAGCAAATTGTGAAGTGGAGAGGTCAAGCTGTAAATCAAGCACTGAAATACAAAATTCATTCTTTTCTTTGCCACACAATATTAACACTTCAACAGATCTTTGGACATGTCTTGAGGCAGTACATGTATAGATGTGCCAATACCTGGCACACCCTGCTGTCTCCCAGTGTAGGAAGCATCATAGAAATATCCACCTTTGAGTGCAATGCTTGCAAAGTTCTTGTTTGAAACAGACAAGTGGTGATTGAGATCATCATCATCACGTAGATTTTGATAGATAAGAGTAAAATAAGATAGCCATGAAATTTGCTAATAACGTGGATGAAGAAAAATATTTTAAAAATAGGACAGTAGCCTGAACAGCTTTATAGAAGCTACTAAAGAATTTTCCAGAGGAAATTTCCAGGAATATGTAAAATTCAAGGATAGTTTCCTCCTTTATCTGGTTCACATCAGGGAGTTAACCCTTATCTAAGACAAGTTTCATAGCTTCCTCTTGAGGAGGTTCTTCAAATCCTGCACAATTCATAAGACTTTCTTTGTGAGCTTGATACTTTCTACCCCATATGAGTGTTATGTTATCCTAATAATGACTATGTGAAAGTCAGAACCTCACTCTTACCTCACTTGGAAGGTAACACCTTCAACACAAGACAGATCTATTTGTGATGATATCATGATTCACAACTGCCCTACCATTTCTATTCATGTCTAATCTAATTCTTCTGATTAGGGTATCTATTTCTTAAATAATATCCTCTAACAACTGATGAAACTTTGCATTTTTTCTGTTATGACAGAGGAAACAGTTTTTGAATAACACTCAAAAGTTATGCGATTTGGATCCACATTTTGCTGTCAGAGTTAAAACTTCCCTTCGATCCTTCAGGAGCTGGTATGGCCAGAGATGAGCTCTCTTCCTATTTCCTGGAAAAATATATTCCATAATGAATCAATGTGCTGGATTTGTCATAGACCCATAAAACTTCCAGACAGAAAACTTTCTGTGGAGTGGTGTTGGACAGTAGAGATACTAGAGAATAGTGCTCTACTACTAAATTAAATCAGGCACCAAACTAGTAAACTGTTAGGACAATCACTATTTTAATCCAGGTCAACTAGAAATCTTTAAAAAAACTCCTGGGTATGTTTAAGAACAGCCTGAAAACATTTTCATAATAACAAATAATAGCATAGGCAAGTACAAGTTGTTTACAGGTGGCTTCAGAGTCAGAGAATAAACCCACCTACCTTTAATTTAAGTATAGGTACAATCACTAAGCACATCAAAGAAATACACAAACCTATTTCCTGGATTTCCTAGACAGCAAAGAAATCTCCGTGTCATATTTTCAAGTCTACTTGAAAATCTTAAAGGTTTTATTTGCTTGTTTGTTTTTTAAAGAAAGAATAGCTTGGTGTAATCACGTCTCATGAAACTGGTAACATAGGCATAGGTTTATAAACTTTACACTTTAGCCTCATCTTTTTGGTTGTGCAGTCTCATGTCCTCAAAAAACCCCAGAGACAGCCACACCCAAATTTTCTACTTACAATTTCTTTCCATGACATGTTTTTCTGTTTGGGTTTGAACTAAAAAGACCACATTCATTATCTGTAATTTCACAAGAACGGAAGAAGAAAATGTTTACAGTTAGCAATTAAAAGGGAGTGTTTCAAATGTTATTTCAGTATGATGTCTTATAGCAGTACCTCTGTTCCTCTAGAAAGTGCTAAAATTCCAACCCTAGATAATTTCAGTGTATGGCTAGCAAATCTAAATTTTTCTTCTTGGAAGAAGGAAATTATATGAATAAAGTTATAATCTGAAGTCTCCCTGTTCATATCTGGAGTTTTATTGAAACCCTTATATTTCATATTTTTCTCTACATTATTGCTATATGAAAGATCTAAACAAACAATAAGTAAACTAAGCAATAGTTGTAACTATCTATGTACATAGTGCTGTAATATGAACAAAGTGATGACAGCTGGAAAAATGCTGTCCCAGCATTTTGTTTTTCATTTCTAGTAACACAGCACTTCTGCTCTTTAAAAAGAAGGAGAGAAATCTGGCGGAGGCAGCCACAGTAAGGAATGCCTCCCTTCTAACCAGTAGCTAAAAATATACATATTAGATTTTTCTCTTTTAATGAAAGATTTGCCCAAACACTACCTTATATGCTATGCTTTGGTTATGTTTTTGCAAAACATTTAGCTGCAAGTGGTTACAAAATGGTAAAACTTTCCCATGGTGTTAAAAGCCTCAGTGTAGGCACACTATTTAGCCCTTGAAGACTTGAGATTCAAAAAGTGCTCTACTGACATTTCAGAGAGAAATTGTTAGGGCCCATAGACACACTGACCTTGTGAAGTTTTCACACCTGTAATGTTTAACACATTAGAAAAGTACTATCAAATAAATATTTTAACTTGAGTATAGCCTGGCTTGAGCTCTTCTGAGCACCACAAGCTTCATCTCTATGCTTCCTGGGTGAAATTCTATAATTTTTGGACTCAGCTTTTAGTCAAGAATTTTGTCCTTCTTTTCAATGGAGCTTTGGCTTGAATCACCCATTTTTTACTCCTTGTAAAAAAACCCAGTAAAACAGAAGGTTGACGAGGGAGAGAAATTAGCTTTCTTAGCAAGGCATGAGAAAATCTATCCCCACACAGAAGTTTATTGAAGGGTAATGAACAAAGCTAGTGTGGAAGGTTCCTGAGTAGTTTTGTAAGAGCTGCCATAAGAAGGATTATGTAGCCCTGTGCTGAATTTCATGCTATTTCAGAGGAGCTGTGCTGCAGCTCCCAATGGGAAAAGTCTCAATTACAGGGTCACATTGAAAAGACGAGCCACCAAAAATGGCACCAAACTCCATTGCTCCCTGCTAATCTTTAGAAATAGGAGAGTGTCCTGGGTTCAGCAGTAGCAGTCATTTTTAATCCTTCTTAGTACCTAGTGCAGTGCTGTGGTTTCCACTTTAGTCTGGGAACAATGCTGATAACACCGATGTTTTTAGTTGTTGCTAAGTAATGTTTACCCTGACCAAGGACTTTCTGAGCCTCATGCTCTGCCAGGGAGGAGGGGAAACTGGGAGGTAGCAGACAGGACACCTGATCCAAACTAGCCAAAGGGGTATTCCATACCACAGCACGTCATGCCCAGTATATAAACTGGGGGCAGTTACCCAGAAGGCCCAGATTGCTGCTCAGGTTGTGCTGGATATCAGTCGGCAGGTGGTGAGTGGTTGTATCCTCTCCTCTCATTATTTTTCGTGTCATCATTATTATTATTGGTGGTAGCAGTAGTAGTTTTGTGTTATGCCTTAGTTACTGGACTGTTCTTATCTCAATCTGTGAGCGTTAGATTCTTTCGATTCTCCTCCCCATCCCTCCAGGATCTGGGGTAAGAGTGAGTGAGTGGCTGCGTGGTTCTGAGTTACCGGCTGGGCTTAAATCATGAAAGAGAGGAAGCACAATTGTGTCTGATGTTCCAAAAATCATGACCTGGACCAATATCTAAATTAATTTTTAAGACATTTAAATATTCTCAGTGAGCTGCTTTAATTCAGCTAGTACATTGATTTGAGTACAAGAGTTTAAAAAAGTAAAGATGACTTACCATCAGCAAAGACAATTCAAGAAAAAGGCATATAAATTTAGCCCTGGTAAATAAACAAGTTACTGGGCTTTCAGTCACTAATCAGTTTAACTGCAATTATCTAATTCATTTGGCTTAATCAGTTCTAAGGAATTACCAAACAAAGACAGAGAGAGGAAAATGTTACCTCACAGAGTGTCTTGTGATGTACATAATAAATCTAGTACTGGAGCTTGACTATTCACTGATGGCAACAGACCATGCCTTCGATGTCATGACCCCTGGTGGGCTAAGGGGCATGACTCTCAAAGGGTCAATCTTTTCCACCTGTTGTTGACCACAGTGTAAGCTTTTCTGGCAGGTCTCCTACCAGGAGAATGTGGCCCCTGACCTTTGCGGGAGTGGGATGTTGCAGTAAAGGAGCTCCCTAACAAGCACTTCAATCTGGCGCTGTCTGATGGTTGATTCCAGTAGTAAAGCAAGCTGTAAATAACCAACAAAAAGTGAATTTGAAAGGAAGGGGTAAATATGGGGTACAACCCCCAAGAAAATCTCAGTCAGCTCGCTGTGAGGGTTGCCGTGAGCTGCATATGCTGTTGCTGGTTCGGGCTTATGAAACTATTAGAATCAACCCAAGCTGAAATAACAAAAATAATTAGTAGAAAAGTCAAGAATGCTGAAATTGAGAAGCAATTTCAGCCAAAACCAAGCAGTTAAAAGCCAAAGCTCCTGCTCTCCTCAGTCAACACAACTGCTCTGATCTATTAGGTATAAGCACACGTGAAAAGCAAAGATGTAAGAACATTCCCACAAAGTTAGTCTTTATAAATACAGATAACATATTCTGAAGATTCAAGACATCTTCATGAAGCACAAGCTCTTTTCCTTCTTTTGTGACTAGTTTGGTAGCTGAGTCAGAACCACCTGGTATTCTACCTTTAGAGTAACTGATACAGGAGCATCTCTGACATCTGCTAAGTTTTAATCCTGATGTCCTTTGCTGCTTTGCTGCCCAACTACATTACCTATTTGAGCTTTACTTTACCTGTGAAGAAACTTTTGTCAAGTTTTCTTGTTGATCATAAGAATGATCAGCAGAAAAAAAAAATATATATATATACCAAATTCCCTACCTAGAGAAGTGTTAGACCAGTACTTAAGGCACAAGCCTAGTGCTCCATAGGTCTTCCAGGCACTGCTCTGCCATGTAGCTTGCAAGTGACCTTGGTCAAAACCCTCTAAGTAAAGCTTTAAAAGTGCTTTACTGTTTTAATGCCTTCTCTATGCTGTCATGTGGTAGAAGTCTCACCCCTGAGAGCAGATTGAGTATATGAATTCTGATACTAATGCCAAGACAGTTGGGGAATTAAGAGAGGTATTTTCTTGAATTGTGAAGTTGTGAAATGTAAAGAAAAGGATGTCCACTCTGGTGTCCAAAAAACCTGCCTGATCAGATACAGGCCACTGTCTCTAAGGTTACAGGCATCCAACTGTTGGAACCTGGCCCATGAATCTGCCTTCAAAGGCAGCTGCCTGATTCCCACATGGAGAAAACAACAATAGTATTACAGAAAAGTACATATACTAGACAAGCTGGGTCTGAGTTCACAATATTTGAATCAGACCATGCAATATTAAGAAACACAATATTTGAAGGTGAATACTCTCACTACAGACCTTCAAACATTTACTGTAGTAGGGCCTTGAATGTACATAGAATCACAGAATAGTTAGGGTTGGAAAGGACCATAAGATCATCTAGTTCCAAACATCTGTTGCTTCTTACCATACTTATCAAGCCATGCACTGCAGGCCTAGAAGCGTGCTTCCTCTGCAGCCGAAATGTGGGAAGACAATTGAATTAATTGAATGGTATAACCAGTCTATATTAATATTCTGAAAGAGACAAAAAGGGGGGAGAGTTAAATATAATTCATAAGCCACACACTTTTTGTCTGTCCTGTCTTT
The DNA here is from genome assembly GCF_028554395.1 of Pezoporus wallicus. Classification (NCBI taxonomy): domain Eukaryota; kingdom Metazoa; phylum Chordata; class Aves; order Psittaciformes; family Psittacidae; genus Pezoporus; species Pezoporus wallicus. Next base: position 2,901,585 of record NW_026642654.1, read on the forward strand.
TTCTTCCTCAGTACTTGTCTCTATGAGTAAATAGGAAATCCTCAAGCTACTATAGGAAATCCCAAGTCACCAAGAATGCTTGGAAAGGAAGATGCAGGTACAAGAGGATGAACCACCAAACTTCTGTCTTTCATTGCCCACTTGATCTCCTTAAGTCATGCTCTGAATTCTTGCATGCACAGAGATGCTTTAATACTGGCAGCTCATCTGCTGGTGCAGGCAGCCTAGGGATGCCCCAACAGAGTTTTATGAGGGAACCGGATGGAAACAAGATCTGGATCAGAGATAGAAAAATATGGGCATTAAAATTCAAGTGAGGAAATTAACCAGTAACATTCAATTAGTATGTTAATATGGAAAAATCTGTTTGTCAAAGTACGCTTTGTTCATAATGGCTTCTTTGATTCTTGGTCTTCATCCAGCCCTTCAAAGGGAGAATTAGATCTATTTCCTTTTGTATTTTGTGGGGGTTTAGTGTCCAAGGCTGACTCAGATTCCAAAGCTGACCAATCAGAACTGACACAGTAGAAATAAGTCCTTCTTGGAGAATGTTAATTATTATTTAATTTATGAAAGAAAATTGCCTCCTGCGAAAACATCCCTACACATTCCCTTAGAAACCTTTAAAATATTTCTGACTGCAGACAGTGTGTCACATTAGCTGAGTGCCCTGTATAACCTGCTTGTGTACCTTTTCTTGTAGAAATCAAGCGACCATGTTTTCCATATGTCTGAGTTTCCAAGAAACAGAGAATGCTTTATTTCTGGTAAGCTCTGCCACGTTGGTCTGCTCTTCTTTAGGTTGTTGGTCAACTGTGTCAACCTCCTTGTAAGCAGAACTGGTGTTAAATTAGAGATTGGTCACCTATAATGTGAATGCTCCATCCATGGCAGTGTTCAAGACCAGGTTGGACGAAGCCTTGGGTGAGATGGTTTAGTGTGAGGTGTCCCTGCCCACGGCAGGGGGGTTGGAACTAGATGATCTTAAGGTCCTTTCCAACCCTAACTATTCTATGATTCTATAAATTATCTGGAGCTCTAGGGGATTTCCTGAAAGGCACATGAAGAAGCAATTGGGCCTTATGTCGTACTGTGTGACTTCCAGGCATGCACCACAAATGGACCATGCAAGTGGGTTAAGGGTGCAGTTTACTTAAACCCACTTCAGAAAAAACATTGGAGGGTGCATGGGAAAACCAGGGAGAGGAAAAGGCAGAATAATGTGAAGGGGATATGTTTCACTTCTGTTAAAACCTGGATATTCTGCAGGATACCTATTCTGCAGAGAAAAGTGGAGAGTAGAATACTGAAGTATACTGGTGCACGTAGGGAGAAGAAAGTCAGGATTTCCAATGACTAATGTTTTGCTATGATGGCTGTAATCTAACAGAAAATGTAAAAATGATGGAGAAGAAGACAAATTTGCGTTCCCTGCAGGGGACAAATAGTATCTTACTGATACTTTAAATATGCTAACATTTTCAGCCCTTCACATTCAGATTTATGTATTCATGTATTTAAGCCTGCAAATTTATACCACAGCTTTCTTACCTGTGCTATCACCATTTTAGAAAAAACTAACTGGATCACAGAATCATAGAATAGTTAGGGTTGGAAAAGACCTTAAGATCATCTCGTTCCAACCCCCCTGCTGTGGGCAGGGACACACCACACTAAATCATATCATCCAAGGCTCTGTCCAACCCAGACTTGAACACCGCTAGGGAACAAGCATTCACAACCTCCCTGGGTAACCCATTCCAGTGCCTCATGACCCTCACAGTAAAGAACTTCTTCCTTATATCCAATCTAAACTTCCCCTGTTTAAGTTTTAACCCATTGCCCCTTGTCCTACCACTACAGTCCCTAGTGAAGAGACCCTCTCCAGCATCCTTGTAGAGATTCCCAAGCTAGCATTAATACGCATTGGGAAGGCAAGTATCAGGTAAAATCACCAGCTTAAATTTAAAATCACTGTAGCGATGTACATGCAATTGCTCCTAGTCATACCTGTCTTTGAAATATAAACAAAGATATGCTGCTTCCACATATGAGATGTTTCATAGGATAGATGGCTCTGAGCTTTATCACCTATAAATCACAATTTGGGAGCTGTCTGTGCAAAGATTTTTCTTATAAAGTCTGAACCTATAGTGTATTTATATCCACCTAAAGCTCTAAAGTAGCTACCCACAAAGATCTTTACATGATGCTGATTAGAATAATTTTAAAACATGTTTCTGTGACATTGTTTAAACCCCACCACAGCATATGGTGACCAAGGACTCTCAATACATACTATACACAGATGTTTTCAGCTCTTGCAAAGAAAGGGCATTTGGTTTACGAAAACAAGGCTTTTCTGCATCATTTGTGCAATGTAAATTTCAGGAATGTCCCTGAAATACAGAAATTTTGTGTTGCATTAGAAAAAAGGAAGAATATTTCTATATCTCTCTTTTCAAAATCTTGTAAAAATATACACTCAAAGGATCAAAATATAATATAATATTGCACCTTAGAAAATTAAATATTTATTCCAATTATGGTATAAAAGTATTCAGAATATTTATTTATAATGAATACTCTCTCACATATACACATGCACACACACAAAATCTATATGTCCCAACTTAGGTTTTGGGGAAATGCATGTGAGCCTGAGATGGAGAAGTGTGAAATCAGGACACCCTGATTTCATGATAGCAGATACAAGACGTGGATCAGTTGCTAGCTTCACACTCATGTTTGCAGATAATTAGCAGCTTGGTATGAAAGGATGAAACTTCTTTCTGGAGGCTTCTAGAATATATAGATTTACAACATATGGATCTCCTTTGAGTCCAATGGCTTTGAAATGTTCTGTTGTGAAAAGTATGCATGTAAGATGAAAAAGCACAGTGTTAAGTAAAATGATCTTGTTTTCATGGTAAAAATCAAGTATACAGGCAAATATGCATTTTATTATCATTTTATTACATACAGTTTGCAAGTTGAATTATAATATTAAAAAAATACAATCTGATCATTTCCTTTTTTAGAAAAACAAACACCTAATTGTAATTGAGGCTAATTTGATCTCGTCAGCCTTCGGACATATTCTAATTTCACATAATTTCATACATTGCAGAGAATAAACAGAATTAACTGTAAATCTCTGCAGTAGTGTATCTTCTGCTTATCTGACAATAAGACTTTATGCAAGACACTTTATATATTCTTTTTGCTGATGAGCGTTTTATTGTTACTACTGTTGTTATTGTATCCTTCAGATGTCACGTGAGATATATTGAAGAAGATTTTGAAAGAGAAAAGCTAGTTCTGAAACTGTGCTGTAATTAAACCATTTTAATGACCTTCCAGTTCTGAGCCCAGCTAAAGGTAATTTTGTTTGCCACAAACCCAGCTCAGAGCCAGTTTAAGACTACTGAATTCAAGTATGCATTGAGGTATGCCGCAGCTTGTGGGCTACTGGATTTGTCCTCTTTTCTGTCATCCACAGCTAACATTCATACAGGGTGTCAAGGATACAAGATGAATCTTTCATCTTTTTAATCTTGTGCTCTGTTTTCTTGACCTAAAGCATTGGATGAGAACGTCATATCAACACTTGCTCGTATAATTTTTCTGCTCTGAATTGTCAGCTAGTCTCATAAAAACAGTGTACCTAAACACTGTCACCTTTTCTCCTCAGTCTCACTGATTTTTGTCAGCACATAGTGTACTTCTAAGTGAAAGACACATCAAAAGTTGACATAAAAAGGGTGCTTCAAAATACTGTTAACAACAGAAAACTGGAATACATTTTACTGTGGAGATCACAACAATGTGGGATGTGTCATATGTCCAAGAGTTTTATACTATGAATGGTCCAGTGGTATACCTGATGAAATCTGTTACCTGCCAAAATTCTAGGTAAACCAGTTGACCTGTTCACTAACATAATGAGCCCCTTGTCTTGCTTGATATCTCAACATCTATTGTGATACTAAGAAGTGACAAAAATGGAACAAGTTTATTATCAATAAGAGAAAATATTTGAATATTAAATACTAAGACAAAGTTCAACACTCATGTAAAGTAGACTTGTAGAGCAGGAAGAAGTGAGCAGCTAGGTAGTCCCATTTATGCTATGTGATCAGGAGTGTGCAAATACTGCACCATAATTCTCATGGATCCTTTATGTACCTATCACCCAGTCGTAAAAATACTTATGAAATCTATGCAGACAAGTTTCACTTTTGTGTTCATTTGATTTTCTTAATCTAACATGACAGGATATCACTTTCTACATTCCCTGCCTAAATCCTCACAGCCCCTTGGTTGAGCCACATCCCAGTGATTGCTACTGTGTCAAGATTTCCTCACCAGGTGTTCTGTTCAACCATTACAAATGTTTTGTTACCATAGAAAGATATGGACTATTTTGGCAGAATGACAAGGCTGCAGCAAGACTAGATTGTTACTGCATTCTGTTCCAGTGGAGTGAGATTTAAAAAAAATGGATATTCAAAATTTCAAGTTAAAAAAAAAAAAAAAGTATACCTGCAGGCATACTCCTGAAAAAGCTACTTTGTTATTTGATGAGAATTGTAAGCTGAATATCTCATTCCTTTAATCTCCAAAACCAGGGCCAAATTCAAAGCATGGTCTTCAGCGTCATCGTCTGTGCAAACTGGTTTGGTGAGACACCTAGTGTATTTATAATTACTTTTATCCAAACTATGGCTTATTACTACTCCCAATATCTCAGGAAGGTTTTGGTTAAGAAAAGCTTATTTTCTGAGCAGCTTTCACTCTGATATTCAGTGTCCAGATAACCAAAGAGGTGTCTTCCTTCTCTGCAATGTTGACCTTCATAATATGTCTGATACATCAATGTCACTGACTGTGTGAAAGTTCTATGGAGAATGTCCACAAATGGGCTGAGGACTTCAGTAGACTTTCTGCCTATGAAAGATTCACAGATTCACCAGCCTTAAGGAATGTATTCTTTTTCTCTTCTCTTTAGTTTTTTAATAATTTCTGCATGAAGGCCTACTGAAGAATAATACAACTGAAGCCAAGCTGGGAGTCGAAATCTGTTGATAGTTTGGTGAGGTAGAAAAAGAAATGTTCCTCATCTGGGCTAAAAGGTAACGAAATAGTATCAGGGTGTTGGTATTCTCTGCAGGAGAGAAAGCAAATATTGACCATATGCTTGGTAAAAAAAAAAAAGTAAGCAAAAAACCCTAAAGCAAATATAACTCAAAAGCCTTAAGAATTAATAAATTAATTGAACAAACTTTGAGATATTTATGCTAAGAGTATTTCTTTCTAGTAATTCAGAATACTTTTCTGCTGCAGAATGACCAATATTGAGGGGCCTACCTGAAAATAAACTAACATATATCTGGGGTTTTTTGCAACAAAGCTGTAGGTAGTTCAAAGAATTGATGAAAGACTTTGTAAATACAGTGTACACTTGTGATTCTTAGGTATGAAATGTCACAGCTACCTGTGGCAGTTCAAAGCTTTCTGAGTGGAAATAGCCAAGTGCTGCTGACTTCTGTTAGTTTCTCAGATTATGGTAGATTTGACAAGTGTTATGGACTAAATCTGATCCAACATACAGCTATTCAATATGTACTAAAGCTGCAGGCTAATTATATCTCCCTTGTTTGGGTGAGTAATCCTAATTCCTCTAAGAACTTTTATTTATATCCTTTAAATAGGATTTGTAAAATAAATTCCAGAGTTTAGTAAGAAGACTGATGAGATGATTGCTTAGAAAGGAAGAATTAAAAAACATTATCAACGTTAGACCTGTGTGTCTTTCTCTTTCTTTGAAATGGGTAATAAAGATGTAAGTATGTTCTTTATTTAAGGGATTATGTTTTCCTCACAATGTGCATATCACAGACCTATAGAAACTGCTTGGAAAATTGGTGAGACAGACTGAACAGACAACAGGACCACATATTTCATTCTAGCATCCACCAAAAGCTTTTCATAATATTTTACTGTACTACTGTACTACTGTATTACAATTTCCCAGGTCATTGTCCATCACATTCCTGAAGTGGAGTCAGACCAGGATCTCATCATAGATCAGGGAAGAGAAAAGCTTAAAGGAGAAGACATCTTTAATAAAATTGATTCTTTATACATGTTCCTGCTCACCAGTAATTTCAATAAAACCAAAAGCAGATTAATCACATTCAAAGTAGGATGCAAGGGAATTTAAGAATTCTAAATAGAAAAAGGAAAATTTTTGTTTCTTTAAACTAATTCCTTACCTGTTAGATACCTAATGGTCTAGGCACTTATACCTAAAGATCAGTTTTAAAAAAATGTGGTAGACATAGTCTATTCCAAGGTTCTTCACCATGTGGGACTTAGATATGAGCTCCCACGCCTCGAAAGCTGTCTGTTTGCTGTACATTGGAAATGAAAGGAATTTAGCATGTCACTCTTGATTAAATTTAGAAGTAACTATCTCAAATCACTATCTCAAATCATCCTCCTGATTCCAATTTTTAATCTCTGTGCTCTTTCATTCCTTGTCACAAATAAAGCTAATACTATCCCTACCTTCTATCCACATACAAATCTTCACAGCAGGAAGGTTTTTGTGGTTTTGGTTTTTTGGTTGTTTTTTCCTTTTTTTTTTTTTTTAACTGCATCTCCCAGCTCATTTGAGATCTTTAGATATAATCAAAACATTGATATAATGCCCTAAGCTCCCTTATATCCTCATAAAATCATTCCTCTCAGTTTCTAAGAACTCCTTTCAGCAACAAATGTATAAACAGAAGAGATTAACCAGCAACCTGATACTACTCTGTGGCATAGTGCATTTAACAAAAGTATTTCATAAAAAGAAGAATAAGAAAACCTCAAGCCTATCCCCCCTTTCTTAATGTTAATTTTCTATTTAAACATAAGGACAAGGAAAGCAACCGCTTTGCATGCATTCCCATCTACAAAATGCTTTGTAAAAACATTACTGTCTTCTGTAAACAAGGTAAATGAAATGTATTAACAATGTAATTGAGATAAGAGTGTACAGCAGATTTCTAATTAATGAAACATGAAACTTTAGAACATTAGCAGCTGATTCAATTACAAAATATTAGCTGTTCTGAAAATGAGTCATGAACAGTAAGGTCATGGCACAAACCTCTTTGCAGATGTTAGATTGGTTGACACCTGCAAATCATTTGGAAGCAAGTATTTATATAAATATCTTATTGAGCTACCAGTCTTTCTCTGTTTTCTTTCATGCTAAAGGTTTGCTCTCATGGGACCAAAAGATCTAGAAGAAAGTCAGTGCAATATTTTTGCTATGTTCAAGTCTAATTAACATAATCACATTTTATTTCTTTTAATTTTCTTTTCTGGCATTAGCAGACAAGTCAATAAACAACTCCCAAAATATTAGTAATGGGTTTATTCCCCAGCCTGATTCTCATTTCTTTAGCAAAAGAACTTTCTCGAGAGTCTGTCACAGCTACAGTTTATATTACAGTATGGGGTATAAATACTGATAAGCCCTTTAACAGTTAATTAATTGTCTACATTCATTGCAACCTCCTGTCCATATATCCATACACATGTTCCACCCCTGGAAGTGTTCAAGGCCAGGCTGGACAGGGTTTGAGCAATCTGGTCTAGTGGCAGGTGGTTTGGGACTAGATGAGCTTTTAAGGTCCAACTCAAACCATTCTATGATTCTATGATGTTATTATAGAAACTTTTTTCCCCAGAGACAGGAAGGAACAGTGAATAGACATATAGAAGCACTGATGACAAAGTGTCTTCAAAAGCATGGCATCACAGGAGCCCACAGCTGTGATGCCTGAGTCTGCATCCTCATTTTCCCTAATTCATCCTACCTTATGCTTTCTTGTAGGATGCTAAAGACCAAGTTTTGAATTACCACTCTGTCTGATTTGCATCAAGATTTAAGAGGACAGTGTCCTAGTCACCAGACCAAAGAAATTTAGGATGGTATTTAAAATGCAAAAGATCTCTGAGCTAGCACCTGTCACTCTGCCAGCCCTGTGGCACAGTCTTAGGACATGGCTTGGCCATCCAGGCTGAACAATCACACCAGGGCAATGCTACAAGAAGGATCCCTCTGTGAAGAGTCTGCAGGATGGTCTGGCACTGCTCTGACACTATTCCAGCACCAGTCTTGGGTCTCTCACAGTCACTTCCAGTTCTGCGCTGTGCTTGCTTGTGTAGTGTGGACATGCCTTCTCAGTCTTGTCTGACTCAAGTTCTTCTATTTGATGCTTATGAGAGTCCTTGGTACAAGGATTTAAAATTAATTTTCCTACCTTTCATTTTATGTCTTACTGACTGAAACATAAAATCAAGTCTTCTCTTTTTTTTTTCTCCATGGAAATAATTATACGTAATCAGAGTGTCCTCTTTGTGGCCGTAATGTTAAGTTTCTCAGTCCATCAGCAGGAAATCTATTGGAAGACAAAATAAGCATGACCCCACAGTACTTGCTGCCATCAGTCTACTTCCCTTACACCATGCCAGCTGGATGACTCCAAAGTGTCATTATATATACAAAGGAAGCAAAAGCAAGCCTGGCAGCAAGGGTAGCTAACCACCAGACTAACCCTCCAAAGCGGAATCTATAGCTCACTTGCAGCCAGGTGCTAAGACACTAGTGCAAAATATTATTAACCCAAGTGCCCTAAACTGAGCAATGACAGTGGCTGCTGTGCATGGATTGATTTATCCTGTGTGGATAAATAAATAGCAATAAAAGGAAATCAAAATACTTCAAGTTAGCAAAGAACCATTATGCTGTCTGCTCTAGAAATACTAATATTATTAGTAGTCATCACTGCATTGGAGCTGGGCTATAATTTTACTTTTCCAGAATTTACAAAGAAGTTGTAAACTTGCTGTCCTGGGTTCAGCAGTAGCAGTCATTTTTCTCCTTCTTAGTGGCTGGTGCAGTGTTGTGTTTTTGACTTTCAGCCTGGGAACAGCGCTGATAACACCAATGTTTTTAGTTGCTGCTCAGTAATGTTTACTCTGACCAAGGACTTTGTGAGTCTCATGCTCTGCCTGGGAGGAGGGGAAGCCGGGAGGAAGCAGAGACATGACACCTGACCCAAACTAGCCAAAGAGGTATTCCATACCACAGCACGGCATGCCCACTATATAAACTGGGGGCAGTCACCCGGAAGGGTTAGATCACTGCTCAAGTCAGGCTGGGTATTGGTCGGCGGGTGGTGAGCAGTTGTATTCTCTTCCCTTGTTATTTCCCTTATCATTATTATTATTGGTGGTAGCAGCAGTGGTTTGTGTTATACCTTAGTTACTGGGCTGTTCTAATCTCAGCCCATGGGAGTTACATTCTTTTGATTCCCCTCCCCATCCTTCTGGGAGTGGGGGGGAGGACGTGGGGGTAGTGAGAGAGCAGCTGCGTGGTTCTGAGTTACCAGCTGGGCTTAAACCACAACACTTGCGCATGGGCAGGCAATGCCCAAACGAAAAAGGTTTAACTTTCAATCTGTGCTGAGCTTATCTGATATATCATCTTTTCCTAGTTAAAATATTGTGTGCTAACATTTGCAAATTTTGAAATGTGTGTTACCATGACTGCAGCAAGCATTCTATTTTTAGATTCCGTTAATCTCTCATCTTAAAATATGAACAGCAATAACAGCAGTCAGTATCCTTCTCTCTTGTAGCAATTCAGCTATATTATTAAAGAATCATGGTCCACTCAAATGCACAGAAGTGTTTTTAGACACTTCTTAATGAAATTTCATGCCAAGGAAAATCTTTTAACATGAAACTAATTTTCTGCATTATTTACTAACAAGGCACAGATCTTAGAGTTGAAATTAATAGGTGCTATTAACATTCCATTTGTAAATATCTTTTTGTGTAATGATAGATGCTCTAATCTGTTATATAGGCAATAAAACAGAATTTAACTAATTATACTAAAAAGTCTACATTTAATTAAGAATGAAGATTTTTATATCCCTCTTCACATTAAACATACAAACACGAATACCCACATGTGCATGAGCAACCCACGACAGGATTTACTGCAAACAGCCATCATGATTCACAGAATGAAGACAAACACTAGAAAAAAACCTATCCATTGGAATATTCTGCTGTAATCATTAGTAATCTCAAAGTGTAGCAACTCACAAAACACAGTAAAAAAACCACATAGAAATGGTGTGGAAGCAGTTATTTACGTATTTGGAATGTAGATTGACTGTAAAACAGTATTCAAGCTTTTTTCTATTATAGGTCCATAATATCATACTTTCTTTCCTAAGTAGTGATGATTCACTTAGAATTCTTCTTTTTATATATGTAATTAGAATATATGTTTGGTGGGTTTTTTCTATTTGCATCATTTCACACCCATTGTCATAGAATTTCACCTGTGGTTTTGTTGCCTTGGTCATTCTGTGTTACCTCTGCAACTTTTTCCAGTAGCTTCAGTTTAGGCTGTCTTGTATTATTTTGCATCAACACTCATTTCATATGCTTACAACACAATGGTTTGAGCAGCAGCTGTGAGCACTTGGCAGTTCTGCAAACAAGGCATAAAAGTCTAAAAATGTACATTCTAAAGTGAGGGCTGTGTAACAAATGAGCAAAAAGGAAAAGTTCAGTTTAGGTAACTTGCTAGTCAAACTCTGTGGCAAGGATAAAAATTGGTAGGCATTCTTCGAGTGAAGCAGTTTTATTGAAAGTTACTATTTCATTCAGACATGTTTTGTTCAATGGAGGTAGACACAGGCCTGATAAAATTCCACTCATATTCTTGACATCTGTAGAAGCTGGATGTGATGTGTTTGGCTCAAATAGATTTAATTTTATTCATAGTGGCTACTATAGGGTTATGTTTTGAATTTCTGATGACAACAGTGTTGATAATACAGAGATGTTTTCATTATTGCTCAGCAGTGCTTACACAGAGTTAAAGTTTTTCCAGCTTCTCACCCTATCCCACCTGTGAGAAGGCTGGGGACACACAAGAATTTGGGAGAGCACACAGCCAAGAGAGCTGACCCCAACTGACCCAAGGGATATTCCATACCATGTGGTGTCATGTTCAATATATAAAGCTGGGGGAAGAAGAAGGAAGGGGAAGGATATCCAGAGTGATGGTGTTTGTCTTCCCAAGTAACCATTACATATGATGGAGCCCTGCTTTCCTGGAGATGGCTGTACATCTGCCTGCCAATGGGGATTGGTGAAAGAATTCCTTCTTTTTCTTTGCTTGAGTGTGCAGCTTTTGATTTTCTTGTTAAACTGTCTTTATCTTAACCCAAAAGTTTTCTCACTTTTACTCTTCCAATTCCCTCCCCCATCCTGATGCAGGGGGAGTGAGTAAGCAGGGCTTAGTTGCTGGCTGGGAATAAACAATGACACTGGAGGATAGTGGTTTGTTCTAAAACAGTGCAATCCCTTCGGCATAGAACAAAATATTTCAGATTTGTCCAAGCTCTAATCTCAATAAGCTCTCCCTCACCTCCACATGATGTTCATGGATATCTAATTTTATATTGATCACAGCTGTATTCTAGCACAGTCCCTGAAATATCCACCAGCTAGCACGTCAGCCACACAGCAGTGTGTGCCTTAGAGGAAAAAGTCTTATCAGTAAGTTAAAACATAAGGAATGAATGACAATTAGCAGTCTAATCTGTAAATTAATTATTTCTACAGGAAAGCTATGGAAGCTCCTGATGCAGCCAACATTGCTGACAGAACATATTTCCTCTGTTCAGTCATGTATCATGACAAAGACAGTATCTTCTCTCTCACCTGACAAAGGAGATGTTAAGAAAAAATAATACACACACAAAATATTGAAAATATATTTTTTCCTTTGTTTCTAAACTTACTGTAACTGCTTAGGTCAGCTGCTTATTCCAAAGTCACTTAGTTTTTTACTTCTCATTTCTCTGCCACATGCAGCAGTGACTCTTCAGAGCTTTCCTCTTTTTCCAAAGACATTTAAGATACAAATCTCTGCAGGAGTATTTTGTGGTGTGACACTGCGTGGAACCTGCAAGAGCTGACAAAAGAGAGAGTTATGAATCTTTTTTCTAATTTATCGAAGTCCTTCATGAGACACAGAAGAAGAGACCATTCTAACAAATTTTCCCAGAGCTTGGGAAAGCAATATTAATGGCAACAAAGCCAGAGTTATAAACATCTATTAACCGTCTAAGCACCAGTGGGGTCTAAATACAGAGGGGGAAATAAACCATTAGCAAACATCAGAGCATTACAAAGGTTCTCTTTCAAAATTCCTGATGGAATACTGGCAAGAAGGAACATTGGTTTAAGAAAAATGTCTTATACAATTGGATGCTTAAGTCATAATATTATTTTTTTTTTCAACTGAATAGATCAAATACTTGAAGAATTTAGAAATAATGCCATATCTGTAAACTTTACCTATAAGGTTTCTGTCCTGCACATTTCCAAAGTATACAAGGAATAAGTGCCACTATTCTCAGTTAAATAAAGGTTATGTTTGGGGTTCTATGTGGATAAAGCACTGTCATATCAAACAGAGCAGCCAGGTCTTCTCCAGGAAATATCACACAGGAAAAAAGGAGGCGCAGACTTACGCTGAAGTGCAATATTTCAGGGAAATCTCATCTTTATGTTCTTATAATATTTTTGTTGGTACTCTGTCCGATGCTTAAAGTGGGATATTAAATTTACAGATAACTGAGCTATGGATACTTCCACTATCTTTTATTGTAGCTCTATTAAAACAATTATTAAAACAAATGTTGAAACAATTCCATGTGTTGCTTCATGACACTTCGTATCAGAGCTCCCAGATTGTTTCATATGGGGAACAGCGTGGTCTTGTTCTAATCACATTGAATATCAGATTGCTCTGGCTTCATAATCATAATCTCCAAGAGGATCCTTCTTCATGAAAAAATGTCATTATCTAACCCAAACTATGCTTTCTCAGTTATCAAGATACCATGTAGCAGTTCTGTCTGTATTTGCGAGCTGCCTTTTCAATGACTGAGGCCAATTCAGCAGGTAACAGGTTGCATTATCGTAAACCTGAGTCAACTGGACTAAAAGCAATGCCCAAGTGCCCTGGCCTGCTAGTCTATAACCTCAAGCATACCTTGGTCCTATAAATATGGTTGTTGTGATATGCCTTATAATGCACACTTACCAATAAATAAATGGCATGGGTACAAATGCTGAATCTTGATCATCTAAGCTATTAAAATGCTTGAATTATCCCTTGCAAGGTTTTGATTTAGATCAGTACTCACATGTACTGCATATGAGTTGGAGCATATGAATTAACACAGGTGAGGGATCACTCCCAGCAGAGCCTGGAAATGGCCACCTGATTTCAATGGCCAAGAGAGCTAAGTAAGACTGCTAAGAGAGGATGTTGCTAGACCATAGCTGTTGGCCACAGGTCCAGAGAATGGGCCTGGTAATTGCAATTTATTAGTGTGAATGTAGTCCAACTGCCTCTGGAGTCATGCGGCATGGTGGAGGGTGTGGAAAACCATATGCTTTCCCATCCTGCAAAATGCTGTCATTTGAAGTCAGGGCTGAGAGGGATAGGGAAAGAGGGAAATCAAGAACATAAGAGGAATAGGGAACAGTGGAGTTGTAATATAATGCAGAGAATGGTTTATGGTCACACAGCCTAAGGAAAGTTTGTACTTAAATCCCACTACCAGACTTTCCCCTGCTTGCATACATATGATTTCCTGCAACAGAATGTGTTCAATGCAGGGGCACCTAGCCAAAATGCTTGCTGAGATCTGCTCCAATGTCACTTGCACCTGTGGAGGGGGTCTTCAAAGGGACTCTTAAATAGGTCAATGAGGTAGACTACAACAATGATTGTGGGTACATGACAAGGCCTCTAGAAAGCAAAGTATAGCATTTCTGATACCTACATGCCTGATACATACCTTAAGGCTGCAGACATGGTGAGAAAGAGCTGAATTTGTGAAGAAGCAATAGGTACGGCAATATTCCCAGTGCTGGAGTTTTGTATTGAATGTGTGGTTACACGGGCTGGACTCGCATGCATGAAGTCAGAGCACACAGTTGAAGTTTTTCACCTAGCTTCATGATACCATGAATCCCCAGTTTTATCTTCTAGAGTGCAATTATAAATGGTGGTAGATGATGACTCTAGCCTCACAGTTACTCCATCTAATATTGCCTGGATTTCCTTGCACCCTTCCCAAGTTCATATTACCTTGATCAGCATTGCAAGGGGATCATCAGGGGTCAGGGGACAGCTCCTGCAGTAAGAAATTCCTTGTCAAGGAAGATGTGAATCTTCCAGAAGTGGCTAATATTGATCGTATCAGATATAAAGGAACCAGAGGAAAAAGCAGTGCACCATGTTTCATCTCTAGACAACAGTACCACTCCTCAAGGTTTCAGACAGTGAATATCAGAGAACATTATGCCATGATGTAAAGGTACAGCTCCCACAAATTTTTTGCAATAACTTTTTATGTCATATATATTCTGCAGCCAAGCAAAGACAGATTTGGCGCTGAAATGGTAGCCACAGACAAAATCCAAGACTGCTTTTGTAATATACTTCTTTTCCTGTTATACAGAATAACAGTTACAAACCAGCAAGACAAAGAATTGATGTGATTACCAGTGTAACAATACATCTGTGAGTGTCTGTGTTTCCCTCACCTTGTCCCTCTGGGATTGTCTTGACTGGTAAGAGCTATTTATTATAAATCACCTAGGGAGATTTCAGTTCCTGCTGTCTTGCTCAATACGACTACCTGTGAATAACCTTTTCTTCCAGATATTGTTCAGTTTGTGGGGACTGATTTTGGTGTGAAAACCTGTACAGTTGTTCCAAACATACTTTTTCATATTGGGTTTTGCAACTGAACATGTACTAAAGAATTCTGAGCATGAAAGGTTGCTTTTGTGTCTGACATCCTGTAACATATTTTGATCTAAGTGTAATTACTAATTACTCTGTAGAACCAAATGAAAGTGTAGCAACTGAGAGATTTCATTCCACTGTCTTGTCTTAGACATCTAATTTATGTGTCACTGGGTGTAATTTCAGGAGATTCTAGTTCTGGAGGCAAAACCAGCTTAAAAATCCATGCTGCACTTCATCACCTCTGAGCTGTGGTGATCCGACATTTTGTGAAACCATGGTGTAAAACAGCTGACAGGGCAGACTGTTAAAAAAGGGGGAGTAGTTATATTTAACTTGGATAATTTCACCTGTTTGATTGCTGCATAATCTTGTAAATTGAAATAGTAAATATTGTTTCAGCTGGTGCAGGAATATGGCATGAAGTTTAGGAATTTCTTAATCCGGGATTTCCCCAAAACATGTGTCTTGTAAAATACTCTAGGAAACTGGAGCCTCATTCTCTTGAATTCCCATATTTTTCAGTGGACCATGACAAATATAACTGGAGGATCCAGAACACATTAAAAATTGGCTACTTTCTAAATGAAGCTATTTCAGTTCACTGGTGTTTTGGGAAGCCTAGGGAGAAAGGGAAACTTTCAAGTCATGTGGCTGGAACATCTATAATACACCTGAATTCTAGACATCCAGTGAATACTTTTAAAATGTACATATTTTTCCTCATGCAAGCGAAAGATAAAGCCAAACAATTACTACTACTACAGCTCTCACAATGAGAGACAAAATCTCATTGTGAGGGCTGCAGAGACATGTGTCTCTTTCCAGTACTTGGTCAGAGAAATAATATTATCCCTAAGTTACTCTTTAGGCACCAAAAATCCTTATATGAATTACAGACTACATGTCCCCACTGTGATCTTACTTCGTCATTTAAATTAGGTGCTGGCAGTATGAATATCGCCTATGAATGCTGCTGAGGACATTAACCGGGAATAAAAAAACAGCATCCTGAAATCAGTTGTGCTCCTCATTTTTTTGTCAGCTAAGTAACACTACTGCAGTGGGAGTCTTTAGCTGCTCATTTTGCTGCTGCTTTCAATTCCCTTTTTCCCCAAAGGGATGGTGTAAAGGGATTTAGTATGGCAGACTGCCTAGGCCCAGAGAGCTATACTCTCTACAGTGGATGTGACAGCCACGCTATTTAAAGGAGAGGTCTGATCATTTTTCCTCTGGTCATCTGAAACATTCACTGAAAATACAGAGAAAAGCTTGCAGAATTAAATGCTAATAGGTTCATGCAATGGAACTAGTAAGAATATTAACACAACATGTTTTTAAGCAGTCTAAATAATGCAGGGTTTTTTCCTCAAGTGAAACATTCTGTTGAACCAATGTACAAATCCCCCCCCCCCCGCCCCCCATCATCTCTGTATACAGTCCTTCACAGAAATCTATGAAATGCAATAGAGCTCTTTTTGGGCAATTTCACTGTCAGGGAAGAATGCAGGAAGGGTGGAACACCAGCTCTCTGATGGAGTAATTTTAGATTTTATTGTAATGCCTGCCAGTGAATATTCCACATGCAGAGATTACTAAAGCAAACTGTGAAAGGCCACAGCCTGCCCTGTAACCCTAAAAGGATGTTGAGCTTGGCTGTCTTCCAGGGCAGCAGGATGTGTGGCCTGGATTAGAACAGGAATATTCCTAACATTCATTGCTTTTTAATGATGTCATGCTTGCTAGCTGTTGCAAGTCCTTTATGCTTTCCTCTGTAAAAGCACTTCTAACACTACCAAAACTTCCTGATGAGAAAACATTTCAAAATAAGGCTGTAAGCATTGCACCTATGCAATGACAAAAGTACAGAGCTGCTAAAAAAAAATAGTTTATGGAAAGAGTAACTCATCCTTGATGATTGTGCTGTTATCACATGTGTGTGTCAAATACTGTAGCATGAATTCATCAGTACATACTAACTAGTTATTTTAATGTTCCTGGCTTTATCAGTAGAAAACTTTACATTTGAAAAGTCTTGGTTTGCTTTTCTTTGTACTGTATCTAAGCATCCACCCAATTTTGAAAAAAATGAACATTTTATTTAATATTGCAATCATTTTATTTCGGGGGGATGTAATCACTAGACTACAAAATGAAACATGAATATTCACATTTTGTGATCACAGAAAGCATGCTAGCTACCTCTTAACATGACAATGAATTCTGGAAATCTACACAATTGTTAATTGTGTTGTTAATTATAATTGTGTGTATTAATTATAAATTGCTGTTATCCAATTACAACCATCAGTTGCACAGGAGAACAAACTGGAGGTGGAAGCTCCAAAACATTCTTACTTAGGTCGTAAGAGTTTCTAGCAGTGATCCTACTGGTCCCATCCGAACTAAAGTTTTGAGTCAATATGCCTCACTGTCTCACTGTAAATGGAAATAGATTTAAAATCTGTTTTATCTGGACCTTTTCTAACGAACGGGCTATCTTGCTCAGGAGCTGTGGTCATTCTGGGATCGATTCCTACATCACACTTTCTTCCTGGAACAGAGGTTTTTGGGGGTTTGCCAACCAGGAGAAGGGCCATAAGGGATCCCAGAGTTAGCAGTCAGTTGTTGCCACCTCTGACTCTCCCATCATGGCTTTTCAAGTGCATCCATGCATTCTCATGCTCAGTAAGCCAGGCTGCACTGCACTGCTCTCGCCTCATCCTATTTCACCTAGTCCAATTTCCACTGACTAGAGGAAAGATCCATTGACACCTCTTTCCATCTCCACAGTACTGGCAAAGTCAAAGATTTAAGAGTCATGTGTTTATGTTTTGAGCTTCAGTATCTCCTCACGTCTCTATGGCTGCTTGGCCTTCTGTCACCTCACCAAGCAGGTTCTGCCCCTGCAGGGCTGGCTGCAGCTGCTGGCAGGGCACCCACAGGACCTGTGACTGCTTGCACAGGCCCTGGTGTGCCTCCTGCCATGGCTGTTCTTACCTGGTACCTGCAAGGAGAGTCACCCTTGCCATTCCCGAGGGACCCTCTTCCAGTGTCTGACCACTCTTACAGTGAAAAACCTTTTCTTAATGTTCAGTCTGAACTTTTCCTGATGCAACTACATTCCATTTCCTCATGTCCTGTTGCTGGTCACCAGAGAGAGGAGATCAGCAATGCCAAGCTCAGTTCCAAATAGCATACCAGGCAATTCTTTCCTGGTATGATGGGAGCCTTTTAAATTACCATTTAATCGACTCTGCTTTTCTTTCTCTGAAAACCTTAACAATATACATCTAATATATATTTTTAAGTATAATGTGACTGAAACACCACGCTTGCTTTCTTTGTACCAAAATCCCCATGAGAAATTTAGCAGCATCAAAATATTATAAAAACTATACAGAATCCCACAGTAACAAATATGTATGCTTGTGTAGAACACTAAAAGAGATTAATGAAATAAACCTTGTTCAGATCACAGGAATTACAGACCAGTCAGTCTCACCTCCGTGCCTGGCAAAATCTTGGAGCAGATTCTCCTGGAAGGCATGCTAAGGCACATGAAAAACAACAAGGTGCTTGGTGACAGCCAGCATGGCTTCACTAAGGGGAAATCCTGCCTGACCAATTTGGTGGCCTTCTATGATGGGGCTACAGAACTGATGGGCAGGGGTAGAGCAGTTGATGTCATCTACCTGGACTTGTGCAAAGCGTTCGACATTGTCCCACGCGACATCCTTGTCTCTAAATTGGAGAGACATCAATTTGATGGATGGACTACTCAGTGGATAAAGAACTGGCTGGATGGCCGCACACAAAGTGTTGTGGTCAATGGCTCAATGTCCGGCTGGAGGCCAGTAACGAGTGGCGTCCCTCAGGGGTCGGTGTTGGGACCGGTCTTGTTCAACATCTTTGTCGGTGACATGGACAGTGGGATTGAGTGCGCCCTCAGCAAGTTTGCCGATGACACCAAGCTGTGTGGCTCAGTTGATACCCTGGAGGGAAAGAATGCCATCCAGAGGGATCTCGACACGCTTGTGAGGTGGGTTGATGCCAACCTTATGAAGTTTAACCATGCCAAGTGCAAGGTCCTACACCTGGGTTGAAACAATCCCAGGCACAGCTACAGGTTGGGCAGAGAAGAGATTCAGAGCAGCCCTGTGAAGAAGGACTTGGGGGTGTTGGTCAATGAGAAAACGAACATGAGCCAGCTTCAGTGTGTGCTCGCAGCCCAGAAAGCCAACCGTATCCTGGGCTGCATCAACAGGAGCATGACCAGCAGGTTGAAGGAGGTGATGCTGCCCCTCTACTCTGCTCTTGTGGGACCTCACCTGGAGTATTGCATGCAGTTCTGGTGTCCTCAGCATAAAAAGGACATGGAACTGTTGGAACAAGTCCAGAGAAGGGCCACGAGGATGATCATGGGACTGGAGCACCTCCCATATGAAGATAGTCTGAGGTAGTTGGGGCTGTTCAGCCTGGAGTAGAGAAGGCTGCGTGGAGACCTTATAGCAGCCTTCCAGTATCTGAAGGGGGGCTATAGCGATACTGGGGATGGACTCTTCATTAGGGACTGTAGTGACAGGACAAGTAGTAACGGGTTAAAACTTAAACAGGGGAACTTTAGATTGGATATAAGGAGGAAATTCTTTCCTGTAAGGGTGGTGAGGCACTAGAATGGGTTGCCCAGGGAAGTTGTGAATGCTCCATCTCTGACAGTGTTCAAGGCTGGGTTAGACAGAGCCTTGGGTGACATGATTTAGTGTGGGGTGTCCCTGCCCATGGTAAGGGGGTTTGAACTAAATGATCTTAAGGTCCTTTCCAACCCTAACTATTCCATGATTCTGTGATTCTGTGAATGAGTCATGACAATCAGCAAGGAGGAGCAGAGTTTGGATCTGAGGCAGGATAAACATGTGCATCAGTGCAGGCCAGGAATATCATCCCTGCTGCAAATGACCTAGGTGTAATGCCAAATGGCACACTGAATACAGTCAACAATGTCCTTGATAGCAAGCTGCTAATTTGGCTACAGCTAGAGGACTGCAGCTGGTCAGTCGAGGAAAGTTAATATCTACCTCTGCCTGGCTGTGTTGAGTTTTGGGGCACCTAGTTCAAAAAGGTTCAGAGATTACATGGTCCTGCAGATAGCTACCAATATAACTGAGGGCCTGTGAGCAAAACTGCTCTTAAATCTGAAAAAGTGGAAGCAAAGGCAATCTAACTAAGCCTACAATCTTGAGCTGCAAATACAGTGGAGCCTAACTTTTCTTGGTGGCACAAGATCTATATGCTCCAGTTTGGGAGTCAGGCTGCATATTAGGAAAAGCTTCTTCACTCGAAGATTGTTGCAGCAAGGGGACAGATTACCCAGACAAGCAGTTTCTTCATCTTTAGAGGTTTCCAAGACTCAGCTGGACAAATCCAGGGCTAACCTAGCCCAGCATGGTGACTAATTCTGCTGATAGAAAGATGGAGGGAGGGAGGTTGGAGAAGAGCTCCAGCTGCCACTCCTAACCAACATGTACAGTTCTGTGGATTGCATACAGGGGCAAATCTGCAGTCCGTAATGCCATTTCCTTTGCAGTATCCAATAACTGATGCTTTGAAGGACCACATAGAAAACCCTGATACAGATAATTATTGAACAATTTGCTTCAAGCTAAAAGTTTATTGTAAGTATAATGAATTTCTAAGAATTTATTGTAAATGTAGCTTGTAACAGGAGAGTTAAGATGTTGAAAACGCTTTTAGCAGCCTCCTTTCGTTTTAAACACGAGCATTTCAGACTAAGGGTTTCCAGGAAAAAAGCCTTTAAACCTGAAATCCAGGTCTTAAACTCCCCACCAGGAATAAAAGTTCTAATTCAGCTGATTCATGTTAAAGAAGAAACAAAGGCTTCCATTACAATCCAGCCCTTAAGGAGCAGTTAGTAGCAATTAGAAAATTATTGCCACATCACAATCCTAGGAGTATGCCCTGAGGGAAAAGCTTTTGACAGAAGACCACCATTCCTCTGATCTTGTTGCCAAAATGGGTAAGCACTACTTTCTTATTCACACGGAAGAAAATTGTTCTGGCCCATGAATGGCTTTTGTGTTAAAGTCTAATACCTGCCTATCTGTCTAGCCAGATATTTAAAAATTTGTTCACCTAATACCACTCAGGAAGATAATAGCTTTAGGAAAGGTACTGGAGACTTAGGCAATGGTTTAGTAAATATCACAGCCAGTATCTGTCACTGATTCTAGATACACTGCAGATGAAAGTAGACTTGGTCACCAAGAGGGGTAACACAGACACATGTTTCTAATTGTAGCTCAGAGAAACTCAGAGAGAAAACAGGTTATTCACACTTTAATATTCCACAGTCAGAAATCTCTCAATTTGCTTCATGATCCTCTCTATTTTTCTCATTTTGAAACCTTTCTGGAAGACAAATACTGGTTTTAGAATATTTAAAAAAAAAAAAATTTGTGATCATTTACTTGCAACTACTGTCCATATTTTTTAATAGACTGGAGGTCACAAATTCACAGTAACCCTTTGCAAATATTGTCTTCTTATGATATGTTCTTTTCATTTTATTTTTTATTTTTGATGAAGAAGCAAAACATTTGTGACCTCCAAAAGTCAAACAGGAAATGAGTAATCACTTCTGGAACAGAGCACAAAAAGGTCTCTTCACACAAAGTCCTGGGTTCCTCCAACCCCTTACTTATATAGCTGGAAGGATATCTGCATTTAAAATACTGTTTAAAAAGTATATATGACTGCACCATTATCAGTTTGTTCTACATCGTGTTTTGTCCTATTCACAAGTCACTCAAGGTCTCACAGCTTAGATTTATAGGGGGATTTCTGACAAGAACATTGACACTAATTTTACAAATAGTAAAGCTGAATGTCAAGAGGTTTTTTCCAAAATAACATCTTGACATATTTTCAGCTGAAAGAAATAACAATATTTCTCTTGAGATGAACAGTCATTTAGGAGAAATTGTATGACCAATGCTGTCAGTATATTGATGAAATTAACTTACGTATGCTCATGCCAGGTAACTCCTGCTTTATGAGCTCATTTTACAAAAATGTGGACAAATATATCAGCAGTGCTGAAGTGGAATAATATCTTTGGTCAAAGCCAAATATCCTTCTACAGAGTATTCCCAGTAAAACATGAAGTAAGTGCATCACAGCCAGTTGCTTAACAGGGCAGAAGATTTGCATTGTAGAAGCAAATTTCAACCTTTGGTGCAAGATTTGGCCGCTTTCAGCAACTGTTACTGCATTTTGAATGGAAGAAGCAGGGTAGAGCAACTGAGAATGAAAAATGTATTTTACAGAAAAGTAGAAAAAGTCAAGAAAGCTTTTCTGCACATGTCATAAATACATTTTAAAGTTTCAATTACAGAATTGTGTTGGTGAAAGAAAGCTGGCAGATGTGACAAGCAAAACTCGTATTTATACATGTTATTTTTTCTGCCTATTTGCAGGGTCAGTCGGGTGAACTGTCACACACTTCTAGCATTCATTCCAAGGAGAAAAATAAATGCTACAAATGTAAGTAGAGGACAAACATTTGTTAAGGTATTCTTCTCTCTTCTTGTTCTCATTACAAACCCACTAAAAATTTAGCACTGTTGACTGTTTCCAGAGCTGGAATGGCTCAAGACTGGAAGAAAGGGTGGAAGATATAATTTTAAAATACTAGCAGATCTGCGTGGCTGGGGCAGCGTCTGTCTGTGTTATGTCTGGCACTAATACATGTTATTAATCATTCACCTTCATAATCACCAAATTCACGCCCTTTGTTTCCTCTCTGCAGTTCTAATGGAGTCTTTTTCAATTATGGATCTCCTGTTTATCCACAAAACACTGCAGCAGCTACAGGTATCACCAAATAGGCTTTGAATTTAAATACATTAGCTTCTTAAGGGAAATAGACTTTAATTCAGATATACGCATTTGTATCAGGGAACAGACTACAGCTGGGATTAGTGTAGGCCAGGCAGCTGGGTTTATACATAGCTAGCTGTAAGCACAGCAAAATCAGCTCCAGACTCAGTGGGATCTTAAACCTTTCTGTATCTTTACTTGTACACCAAACACCAGGAGCACTTCTGTATGTAAGAGCCTGCTTTAGGCAGTTGTGAGCAGTCTGTACAGTTGATATTGCTACAAATTAATGCAAAACAGCTTCTTCCTTTTTTGTTTGTTCCTCACCTCTTTCTGCTCTCCCTTCATCCCATCTGGTCCACAAGCCAGTGTTGCGCTGCTCCATAGCTGCTTCCTGTAGCCTGTGGCATTCATGGAGTATTACACACATCTAGGTACATATTACTGTATTTTGTATGTTTGTGTCTCTCTGTTCTCTGCCATTTGTGTGCTTTTCTATGAGTAGCTGGGATGCCTTGCGCTTGGAAATCAGAAGTTTAATCTGCCACTCAAGTAACACTAATGTAGCTGTCTTCTACATGGTCACACTCTGATACTGGATTCAAATATCTGCCGTGCCTCATTTGCATCTGCCATCATGGATTTAAGTTATTTGGTCAGGTCTTGAGCAAACAGCAGAAAAGTGGTACTGAAGGAAGACCAGTGCAACTTCCCACAGACCTCTCTTTTCAAGAGTCATTTTGTGCATGCAGCTTCTGCAGAGCTGTTCAGCCACTGCCATCAGGGGATACTACTGACCTGTGCTGAGTCCTTGTGGCAGAATTCAATTTTGCCAGAGCTTCTGAGAAGTGTGACTCTGCTTTGAA
Organism: Pezoporus wallicus; assembly: GCF_028554395.1. NCBI lineage: Eukaryota > Metazoa > Chordata > Aves > Psittaciformes > Psittacidae > Pezoporus > Pezoporus wallicus. The sequence goes on from NW_026642654.1 coordinate 2,925,273, forward strand.
GCTCCACACCCATTATCCATCACGGTCTGGATGTGGACACTAGTGTCCGCATTCAGATCATGAAGCCACTTTTGTTTTGTAATTAAGCAGTGTCTTAGGGAAAGAAAAAAAAAAAAAAAGAAAAGGGAGAAAAAGAGAGAAATCTTAAAACACAGCCTGGCAATGAACCCATGACCTATAAGAATCTGTAGTCCATTAGCAATCAATGACCCATCAAGTTCCCTGCTTTACAGCCCTCCTCTCACAGTTGGTTGAACTCGTGCAACATGACATTTACTTTTTAATTTACTTGGAAAAAAAAAAGGATATTAGGACTATTTAAAAATAGGACCACCTCAGTTATTTTAAGAATCTAATTTTTCTAAGTCAGTCATTTAAAACTGAATAATATAATTATTTGTAATTTGTAATAAAAAATTGTAATTTCCTTGTAATTCTGTGTTCTATAATGGAAATCTCACTGATTGCCTTATACATGCTTTATAAGAAGTTTTTCACCTGTTCTGACACTTGAAGTCTTTCCCTGGACAGAGTACCTACCAAGAAGATTCAGTTAAAAGGAAAAATGGGCTACACAGAGATCTGTTCTATGCTGCTGTGTTCTCCAGCTCAAACTTGTGAATATAAAGATTAACCTTAAAGCAGCAATATAGCTCTTTGCCCTCCTCCCTCCCTGAAAAGGAAACTGTCACTTCCAAGTATTTCAGAATGTTAATTCTGTAAAACAGCCATGCTACAGCCCTGCAACAAAGCACAGTTTATTCTGGGTGGCTTTGGAATTGCCTCTGACTCCTGCTCATTTCCCAATAATTACTGATAATTATACCACTCAAAACAAAATGAAACACAACAGACTCTTTCAAATCTGTAGAAACAAAACCTTTGTCCAGAAACTGACCTTCCCGTTTGGAGGTGAGAGGAAGTGTGCATGGAATTATATAGGCATGATGAGTTGCTTTCTAACTCATTTTGATAGAAATCAACAAGCATAGGCAGAAGGAAAACCAAGGCAGTAGCTTTAAGGAGCCCCAGGCAGCAAGCTACGTGCAGGCTTAGGTTTATTCAGTGGCTTCAGAAGCTGTCAGCGTTCTGTCTCGCCTGTTATCTTAATATACTGCAACAATGGCAATGATAAACAACATACATTTAATATAAACCCTTCTTTGATTGTTTATAGAAAGAGTTTCTTTGGTCAGCATATAAACGTCTTTGAGGTCTTTTTAAGGCTCATTGCCAGAGGAAAAAAGGGGGAAAAAAAGGCTGCTGGGGGAGCAGAGGAAGACCTGCCAAGTCTCACTTATACAGCAAAACAGTTTTTATGGCATTTCTCCTTTTTCTCCAGGCTGGTTTTACAGCATGTTTCAGCAAGGCACTCAGAAACGCACCCATTCTAAGTTTCACTCATCCTCACTTAAATCTCCCTGGCAGAAGAAAGGGCCTTGAAACTGCTTTTGAACTGCAGTGTAAGAGTTTTGGCAGAAAGAGGCCTTGGACTTGTGATGCTGCATTCACATCCATATAAGAGCTGAGACACAAAACAGCCTTGGAGCTATGATGCTGCATTCGTTGTGGGGTACATGTGCAGGCGTCAGTGGGCCTTGAAGTTGTGACATTTGGGCAGGCACTCTGACACTGTATTTCCTTCAGCTCAAGAAGTGACAGGCAAAGGGGCCTTGGATTTCAGAGAGTAGACACAGAGCTGTGTTTATGTGCATCATTCACATGCACAAGCATTCTGTGAGCCACTGGGGTCCCACAGCTCCCTCAGAAGTTTAAAAAGCAAATTAAAATTCCTTTGCATATGAAGGCTGTACGGATAACTTTGCGGTATCGCTATAGCACCTTTAAAGGCAATAGAAAACAACCAGACAAATTCCTCAGCTTTTCAAAAATAGCTCCACAGCTGGTTAGATTCATTTGTTTTCCTTCTGGCATTCCTTGCCTGGATTCAGTAAGCATTATCAGCTGCTATCCACTGGAAGCACTATAGAGACAGATCTATTATTATTATTTATCATTAGTAAATACAGACAATGTGCTCCGTTGTAGTTTGTCATACAGAGAGCAGATGGTTTATTATGAGGTTAACATTCTGGAGCACCAGAGATACTGCATCTGATTTGCCAACACCATCACTCCCACAAATGCTATGGAATAATTGATGAATACTGGATTCAACATTGTCAATACTTACAATTTTATGTGTCCCACAATGGCTGAACAATATTTTAATACTTCTGTGGAAGCTATGCTGCTCTTCAAACAGAAGACATGGGCTCTATGTAGAAATGATTGAATGGAGACTTTTGGTTTGTCTTATGCAAAAGCTGAAAGAAGATGACCATGATAATCTCTGGTTCTAAACACACAACCATGACTTTGGTGATTTTATGATTCTAAGAATTATAGAAACCTAAGAATGTAGAATTTTTAATACAGATATGTCCAGCTCTTCCAGTACTAGGTCAGACTTGGAAATATGAACCTCAGAGCAACCAAAGGTTTCTCACATTAATCCTGTGAAATGCTCCCCTCTCCCCCAACACACATACACACAAAGTTGCTTTTAATGTAATTATAAAACTAAAAATCAGGGAGGGCTCTTAGTCATAATTTTGCCTCACCACATAGCTGTGTAGTGGGTATTAATTCCATTAAGCCAATATAATTGAATGACTGTGAAACAGGGATAATGAATATCAGCCTGTTTTTACTTAAAAGAGTCAAATGCAATAATGAAAAAAATTCTTCTGTCAATTAGCAGAGCGGTAATTTTAGGCAGGATCAAGTCAGTGTGCAAGCCTAGCAGATTTTAGCTCAAACTTCAGATTTAATCATTGGTGGAAGACTAAAGGAGCCTGTAATTGGTGCTAACGTATGGTGCTTGGTCATCCACTAGAGAAATGAAAGAATAGCCAACAGGAATGACATTCTACCTGTCAGCACCATCCACAAGAAAGAACAAGGAAACATTAGAAATAAATCATAGTTAAAAGAAGCAAAGAAGAGATGTCTTCTCCACAAGGCTTTATAGTATATCTACTGAGTATAAGACAGATAGAATGGCTTCCCAAAATACCACTTCTGATCCAAGATCTGGAGTTCTTGTACCTAACTTGAATAGGTTTGTGGTTTGTTTTTTTTTTAGTCAATACCAAGAAACAGGCATCTCAATCCATCAGGCATTTGGACTGAATTTAGCAATGGTATTATTTTACCTTGCTAGACTGTAACTAAACTCTATGAATCTACCTAACTGTAAGTCAGTATGGTTCAAAATCTGAAATTAGCTGACAAATCCTCTGATACTTCTATCCTCAGTTTAGGTGGTATCTAATACTTTCTAAGAAGAACTGGAAGGTAATAACAGTGGCAGAAATAAGTTAATGCATTGCAGGAGCATTGGAGAATAATTGCAGGCCTGGCCCTCTGAAGCTAACCATGCTCCCTCTGAAAAGTTTATGGAAACCCTCAAACTGCTGGAGGTGGTTGTGACCAGATATACCTGGGACCAGAGTAAAAGGAGGAAGTGATGCAAATTTAGACTGCAGGCTGCTTGGGAGGACTTTATTACTTTGTTGATGTATTGTTTGCTTGTTTCTCAATTTTTTCTATCCGCCTTTTTGTGTTAAGAAATGTACCTGGGAGAAGGATGATTTGAACTGCAGTCAAGGTGTTCTGAAAACAAAGTGAAACAGACGAATGCTGTGTAAAAAAATTACTGCGGCTAAAAAATGAAAACAATGTAAAACACAGTTATGCATAGAATATTACCCATAATTAACTTCAATGAGAAAGTAATGATTTTGACATACTTGTGGGAAAAAAAAAACAAACAAAAAACCAAGCAAAAAAACCCAACCCAACCCAACCAACCAACCAAAAACCCAAAAAATTGCCATGCTGTAATTTTCTGTTATAATTTTAAAGAATTTCAAAAGACCTTGATTGCTTTAATTGGGAAAATAGATTTGCAGTCTTTGACAATCTCCATTTCCCTCAAGAGTGAGTTGTTACTCACAATGAAGACTTGATGGACATATTTTAAAAATATACAAATGACTATCTTATCTAAGACTGACTTTCACTTGAGGGACAAAAGAAGAGAAAATGATCTCTCATTTTCAGGGTTGTCAGAGAAGAAGGTCCAATCCACAAGAAAGGAAGATACAAGAAGTTAATCTATTCAGGCAGACAGCAGTGAGTTGTAGGTTAATGGTTTCCTGTGCTTGGTAGTATCATGTCTAGCTGGGCAATATACTTCTGAATAAACTGGAGAATATGTGTTTTTAGGAAGAAACAATTGGATGGGTTTGCCTATGAAAAAGAAAGAAAAGAAACAAGCACCAAAAAATATTGCCTTGCATTGATCAGTGGTATGACTATGAATGAGTTTTTAACAATGTTGTCATGAAATAATGAAATGACTCCTGGTTTTTATTGCTTGCAGCAGCTACACAGAAGCTGGACACTTTAAGCTGGATTAATAGCAACACAAATATTGAAAATCACAATGTAAACTGAGGCACGTAGCATAGTTCATTTAATTTCCCTAGAGAGGAAGAAGTAAGCCATGTTACCAAGAAGGAGGCTGGTGGTGAGAAGGTGTAACTCTACAGAAGAGAAAGGGGCAAAAACTGAAGTCACCCAGATGAAATGGCCATAGCATCTACACTGAAATCTCCTGCACAGCTGTTGAAGGGAAATGACTGAAGTCACTGAGTGTCAATGATGAGGCAGACAGACAGGACGTTTGTAGAGGACGAGGGTCTCAGCATTGCAAACCATATAACAGGGAAACGTGTACATGCAAAAGAGGAACAGGAAATAGGATGTTTTGAAGGAAACGGGAAGGAAACTGAAAAGCAGAGAAACAAGTGAAGTGAAAGAAAAGAAGAAAGCAGATGGTGGAAGAGATGAAATTAGGAAACAGCATTATTAACTATGAGATATATTTTGGGGGGAGCTAAAAATAAAAGTAGTCAGCTTTCTTCTTGTTCTTGCAGTTCCATTTAAGTCACTGATAAAGTTACCACAGGAATATAAAAATGGGAGCTTCCCCAGACAGTCTCTGTATTAAAAATTGAGAGACCATTGTGAAACTCCTATATTCACTATTCTGAGGGTTTGTGAATTAATTTTAGATAAATAAGGTATACTTGTACTTGTGTTTCATACCAACGCATGATTTCATTGCAATTACTGTTACTCTACAAATAGAGATACATGGTTTTATGATCACGTTAAATATCTGAGATGAATAAATAGGATGCTTTTTTTTTTTTAAACAGAATTTGGCATCAAAAACTTCTTTTAAAAATTAGACCACATCCAAAAGCATTCTATGTTTAACTGGCAGCAGCTTAAAACATCAAAAACCTCCTAAACAGTAACTTTTTAAAAGCCATTGTCGTGGTTTAAGTGCAGTCAGTAACTCATATCCATGCAGCCCTCTCACTCACTCCCCCCCTCAGAAAGTCCTTGGTCAGACCAAATATTTGAGCAGTAACTAAAAACATCGGTGTTATCAGTGCTGTTCCCAGGACGAAAGTCAAAAGCACAGTGCTGCACCAGCTACTAAGAAGGAGAAAAAGTGACTGCTACTGCTGAACCCAGGACAGCGATCTAAGACAAGATGCTATGTCTGCAGCATACATGCACAAAGCAATTATGTTTACCTGTTGCTTTCTTTAAAAATTGAAAGAATAACAGTTTTGACATCACTCACCTATCTGGGGCACAATATTCAGCCCATCAGTGCTGTGTAGCATGACTCACAGAGCATGAGGTCCTCTGGCTGAAAAGCAATGGCTCAGATATTGTATCTACTTCACAGTTCCTTTGCCTCCTCCAGGGTGTGTGTATATGCGTATATGAAAAACACACCAGGACAAAATATCATACGATCATATTGAATCATTTCTGCTCTTTTTGCACACAGTTGAACATCCTGACACATTGTAAACTCAGCTGAATACGTGCCAGGCCACAGCAATCTGCTTCTCTGACATTTTGCTATGAACTCCTAAACCATCTCAGCAGAGACTGGAAAAGGGTTACCAGGCTATTTCCTGACTTTTTATTTTTCAGATCACTTAGGATAACTTAACTTGGTATTCTTATAAGCTATGAATTAAGAAAATGGAGTCATATTGTCTTCAAATATACTTCAGGCTTAAAAGCTTTAGTCTTTAGTCTTATTTATGAGTTAGGGAGCATACTACACATACTACCCATAAAAATCTTAAGAATAAATGTGATGATGAAACATAAGATGCTGTCAGTGGCACTAGTATGATCCCACTGTTGCTAAGATGTGGCAAGGACGAATTTTTTCCCCATATTGTGAATTGGTTTTGACAGCCCCAGAACACATGCAAAGGATGACAGAAAACTTTATGCACCATAAACACCCTTCCTCTGTTTTGTAGTAATAACGCATCATAAAAATAGTTCTAACTTCTCCATCTCAGCTTCTTTCAAGTTTTACTAGCTTTCATTTACTCATTAAATGTTTTTGCAACTTCAAAGGTGAAACTTAGAGCAACTGAACTCAGCTTTGTGCATACAGCACTGTATTTCAAATAGTGATGGGCTGCCTCAACAGGTTCAGGTTTCTGTTCAGGACACAGGACTAGAAGCAACCTTGTGGTGAATCTCCACCATCACAGGCAAACATGTTACTTGCAGACTATTCATAAATACTTTATTTCTTCATTTTAAACCAAGGTTACAAATTGTCTCCCACTATTCTTCTCTAGAAGGCACCTTGGAACCTCATTCCTCTGCTGACTCTTCAGTTTTCCTGTTATCCTGCCTAAACATACCTTGTGACCAGTCCTGCTCACTTCTTGTAGAATCAGCTAAACCTTGGCTTTTTACCTCTTCTCTCTTCACATTGTTTAACCTACCAAAGTCTAAAACCTATAAATATTCACATTAGTCCAAAGAAAAAGATATAGAAAATATCTTCTTTTTTGACAAGATGAACAGAAGGTACACAGAGAGAGTGTGTGTAGAGGGAAAATATAAGGGGTAAGTATAGACTGATCCAGCTTTTCAAATATTTCTGAGTTTCTAGCAACCAGCATTTTAAGTTTGAGATGGAAGCAGCATACAGAACACTGTGATTAATAGTCCCTCTGCTATGAACCTGTGGAGCCCTTTGTCAATCCAGTGATAATTTTAGCTTCCACAACATCCTGTGGCAATGAATTCCACAAATTACGCACTGTAAGGGAAAGTACTTCTTTTGTTTGTTTTAAAAGTCCTGGTCACCACTATTTCTCCTCTTAAAAATACCACTTATTCCCTAGAAACCCTTTTCCATATCTCTTCAAATTTGATAGATCCCAATCAGACAGAGCCCAATCTACAGACACATGGACAGTGGGATGGACCCCATTTTAAAGCCTTTCTTTTCAAAGCCGATTGCTTCTAGTTCTCCCTTATATAGATGCCAAAGTAAGTTCAACCCTCTTTGTCATTTTACAGATGAGGCCACTGTAACTATACAGTGGACTCAAAACAGATTACTATAAACCCTATCACTGTGAAATGGACATTTATCCAGTTTCTGCCTCTTTTGTGGTATTTTCTTAATAAACCTAACATTTTTTCAATGTCATAACTATTGAGCAGAAATTTTCAGGTAACCATCTACAGAGAGTGTTATTAAGGTATCTTTGCTGCATAGCAATGGCTACCTTAGATATCAATATTCTGTTTATATAACTGTTGGGGGAGAGGGGCTGTGTGCCTTACTTTTTTTTATAGACAATTAATTTAATTTGCTTTTTTATTGTTCAGTCACTCAGTATCATGAAATCCTTCTGCAAGTTCTCACAGTCAGGTTTAGCTTTGAGTACCCTGAATAATTTTGTCTCCTAAAGAAGCTTTATCACTTCATTATTCAACATCTTTTTCAGATCATTTATGAATATGTTGAACAGTACATATCCTAGCAGATATCCTGGGTGACTCACTTGATAATCTCTCTCCATTTATTTCTATCTTTTGTTTCCTAATTATTAACCAGTTAGTAATCCTGCAAGAAGACCTTTCCTCTGGCCTCATGATAGCTTAAATTTCCTTGAGAGTCTTCAATGATGGTCCATGTCAAAATCTTTTAGGAATTTCAAGCATACTGTCCAGCTTTTTCATATGTTCATTGACTTCCACCTACAAAAATCTAACTAAAGCTTCCCGTATAACTACGGGAGTGAGATCCAGCCTGCTTAAATCCTATGTTTAAAACACGAACAGGGGCAGTTCAGGTTAGATATAGGGAAGAAATTCTTTACTGTGAGGGTGGTGAGGCACTGGAATGTTGGAAGTTCTGAATGCTTTGTCCCTGGCAGTGTTCAAGGCCAGGTTGGACAGAGCCTTGGATGACATAGTTTAGTGGGAGGTGTCCCTGCTCATGGCAGGGGGGTTGGAACTAGATGATCTTAAGGTCCTTTCCAACACAAACTATTCTATGATTCTATGATTTTATAAGTCTCAAACAGCAAGTCAGTTTTTAACTTTCCATCTAATCCTAAAGAATTATGCTGATTGACTAAAAAAGTTCCCTGGGTGCTTAACTTTAGTCACATTTGCATGGCCAGAAGAGCATGTTCCAGTGAAGCAAAGCTATGCCAAGCCTACAGTCCAGTTTGATGGTACCTTTCACATAGACTAGTTGACAAATCACTCATCCATGGTGCAGACAAACTGAGCATGGGCATTCTGCAGTCTTGAGAAAGGACAGAGCCGATGTTCCATGTTTGTGCACCAACCACTAGATGATGCCATATCCTGGGTGCAAATACACACCAGCCCCTCTCATCCTTCTTAAACTCCCTTTGTGTAGACATGTATGCTTTACTGTCTTTTTCAAGAAAAGTTTATGTCTCCTCAGATGTCATCTTCTGCTCTTGCTTCCTGTCAAGCGTGAGGTAAGTGCTTTCTGGATGAAATCATGCCTATGCCTTATGCAAGGGTGTAATAGCTTCCTTATCTGTAGCAGGATTATCCACCGTATTACAGGCAAAACAATCCATGTAGTCAGATTGTCTGCATTTCCATACCTTTATACCAATCTAAGCTTAGTATAAAAACTGTCAAAAATAAATTCTGTATTTTCATTTGAACTTCCTTTCTTTCCCCACTTCATAGAACGTTCCCTCTTTTTTTTTTTTTTTTGTTCGTTTCACTGAGAAGCTTTTAATTATTTGTTGTAACTTCCTTTGAAAGGACAAACTGAATTAGACTTCTGGCAAGAGTTTTGGACTTTATTCTTTCTGTTCCCTAAGATGTAGCTTTCATGATTTTTCTCCTCCTTATAGAGTCTTATTATTCCTAAATATTTCTTATGTGATTATTTGTTAAATTATAAATGGAGGCTTCCCTTCTATTTTTTAATCTTATTTTAAATTCTTCCTATCCTTAAAAATTTCTGAGAGTTTAGACAAAGCTGATTGAAAGAAATTTCAGTCAGCTTCATGTTTAATTTCCTAATTTCTGCACATCTCTTTTTTGTCCTCTCAGATGGGAACTATTTTCTATTTATTCCTTAATATAATTTAATTGGAATAATATTGATGACACTTAATTCAAGTTACCGTCTATGGCCAGGTCTTCTAGAGCATCCTTGGTTTACTAAAGCAGATTCAAAAATAGATTTATTCCCTATACAGTCATGAAACCAGTAAGATGTAAAACTATCTATTAATACATCCAGGAATAATTGAGTTCTAGGAAGATTAGTTACTCAAGTTTTTGAGTTAGTTGAATTGTTGAGAAATTAATCATTTGTTGCTCATTCTATAACTGGGAAGTTTTCCCACAATGACACAATTCCCAGTAGTATTAATAACTGTAACAATTTCAAGACATTTCTATATCCATATCCAATTCCAGTCCTGGAATCTATAGCAGGTGCTTAATATCACCTCTATAAAACCTGTTTTAGAGAGCCCTTAGAACAATTTTGATACAAATTTAATGTTTGTGAGTCTTTTTATAGCTATACTACTTAGATGACATAGAATGCCAATCCATTGCTTTTAAATTTATTTCTATTCTACATGAAGAAATTACATTTTTCAGTGCCCTTGAGTATACTTAATTACAGTATTTCACAATGTTTTTGAAATCCTTTTAATAATTATTTTATTATCCAAACATCACCGTCTTATTGCCCATACTCATTACATTAATAGGAGAGTATTTCCATTTGTTTTAGATTTCATTCTCTTTGCTTGAATCTTTAAATTGACTGTTAACTATCAGACTGCAGTTCCTGGAAGTATCAACACTTTCATTTCTCTTCCAATCAATATTCTGATGATCTAACATTCTTTTGCTCATCGTGGCAATTTTGTCGTTGCTTGATCAATAGGATGGTGCCTGTTGCCCATCTCCAAAACTGTCCTCCTGCCTCCCAAACACACAGTACAGATAGGCCTACAGAAATAATTTTATTTTTGGAAATTCAGAGCAGCTTGGACTGCTGAGGGAAGAAACAGGCTAGCTCCAAGAGGGAGGATATGAAAGGAATTTTGGAGGGGAAGGAATCAGTGATATGGAAATGGAGTCAGATGAGTAAAATGGATCATGAATCTGAAGGTGAGTGAGGAGTTTGGCACTAAGAGATAAAGAGACTGATCATAGTAGGAAAAACAGGACCTAAAAGAAGTGCTGTGGGGGATATGACTGGAATTATGGCAAGGAGAAGCGCTATGTAGCTTTGGACTGGTGTAAATATAGTCTGAAAGAAACGTAAAGGCACTGGGGCAATGGGATGAAGCAGAAACCTTGGATTCCTGGGTTTCTGCTGCTAGCAAATATTTGGCCCTGAAAAGCTTACCCAAACAGTGACGACTGGTGGGGAATGTGTGTTACAGCAACTGTGTTTTATTACAGAGAGTTTGCAAAAAATATATATATACTCTTTAGTTCAGGTAGTTACAGCCTCTATGTTTTTAACAGTTTACTATTGCACTTCTTCAAACAAACAAGATTTTCTTATATAATTTTCTATTCTTTCATGTCATTCTCCCTTTTTATGCCTTGCAGCTTCATCTGCTGCTTTCTAATTGCTAGGGAAGGCAGACAAGATGCCCCATTGGGAACAGATGGCTTTCTGGAAATCTACCAACCAGGACTACTCTTGAAATAGATTTCATCTGCAGGCCCCACACAGAGGTAATATATGATACCTACAAATAGATAGTGCTCCAAAGGCTTAGGAAGGAAAAAAAATGTATCCTGCTGGAGTTCTTAAGCCTGTTATGACCACAACTTGCCAACAGAAAGGCAGGCATAAAAAAGAATCCTATATTTAGCATTCAATTTTTTAAGTTAGTTTTCTTTATTTCCATAAAGAAGTAAAGACAAGCTATCTCTGTGATACAGACAGCTATGCTTAGAAAGCATTGTTTCTAAAGGGCTGTATTTTACTTCTCAATACAAAATTCAAAATCAGCTGAAATGTTATCCTACTTCATAAAATGGTGTGAGCTACAAGATATTATATGAAAAAAATGTTAAAGTCTTCACAGGAGTAAGAATCAATAATATAGGAAAAAATATGTTGGATTACAGTAAGCTTGAAGTATTGTCTTTGTCAGTGTTACGTCTTTCTCTTCTGTGTCCTGCACCTTTACTTTCTTTCATCATAGACAGGAGAGATATTATTTGCAACATTTTATAAAATACATATTTGTTTTGGTTTGGTTTTCTTCAATCTAAAATAAAATTTATGATAACCATATTGTACACGGCTGTTCTGTGTCTGGAAAATATTATTCTGAGGTTATGGATAGGGCTATAAAACTGAGAGACGAAAGATATACTGTTTATGGTAAAAAAAATACAAACTACAAATAGGAAAGTGACAACAGTACTCTGTATCCTCAAGAGTCCGAACTCAGCCTTGAAATAATGTGTGGTTTACTTATGGTTCCTGTTCACAAAGCAAAATGAGTATTGGGAAACTTCATTTTTAATTATTTATGAAACAAACAAACAAACAAACAAAAGTTCTCTCTTTCTTGGCTATGGGTAAGAGTTAGTGAAAGGGATCTTAAAAATTCAAACACTAGAATGCAAGTTCTGGAAAGAAAATATCAATGGTACTAATTTTATAACAGCTTTTAACACTTCAGTCACATTGGTGTTTCTAGGAGGAAAAATAGAATCATAGAATAATAGAATCGTCAGGGTTGGAAAGGACCTTAAGATCATCTAGTTCCAACCCCCCTGCCGTGGGCAGGGACACCTTACGCTTAATCATACCACCCAAGGCCTCGTCCAACCTGCCCTTGAACACTGCCAGGGATGGAGCATTCACAACTTCCCTGGGCAACCCATTCCAGTGCCTCACCACCCTCACAGGAAAGAATTTCCTTCTTATATCCAATCTAAACTTCCCCTGTTTAAGTTTTAACCCGTTACCCCTTGTCCTGTCACTACAGTCTCTAATGAAAAGTCCCTCTCCAGCATCCCTAGAGGCCCCCCTTCAGATACTGGAAGGCTGCTATGAGGTCTCCACGCAGCCTTCTCTTCTCCAGGCTGAACAGCCCCAACTTCCTCAGCCTGTCTTCATACGGGAGGTGCTCCAGTCCCCTGATCATCCTTGTGGCCCTTCTCTGGACTTGTTCCAACAGTTCCATGTCCTTTTTATGTTGAGGACACCAGAACTGCACACAATACTCCAGGTGAGGTCCCACAAGAGCAGAGTAGAGGGGCAGGATCATCTCCTTCGACCTGCTGGTCACGCTCCTTTTCATGCAGCCCAGGATACGGTTGGCTTTCTGGGCTGCAAGTACACACTGCCGGCTCATGTTCATTTTCTCATCAACCAACACCCCCAAGTCCTTCTCGACAGGGCTGCTCTGAATCTCCTCTCTGCCCAGCCTGTAGCTGTGCCTGGGATTGCTCCAACCCAGGTGTAGGAGCTTGCACTTGGCATAGTTAAACCTCACAAGTGTGTCGAGGCCCCTCTGGATGGCATTCCTTCCCTCCAGGGTATCAACTGAACCACACAGCTTGGTGTCATCGGCAAACTTGCTGAGGGCGCACTCAATCCCACTGTCCATGTCAGCAACAAAGATGTTAAACAAGACCGGTCCCAACACCGATCCCTGAGGGACACCACTCGTTACTGGTCTCCAGCTGGACATTGAGCCATTGACCACAACTCTTTGTGTGCGGCCATCCAGCCAGTTCTTTATCCACTGAGTGGTCCATCCATCAAATTGATGTCGCTCCAATTTAGAGAAAAGGATGTCGTGTGGGACAGTGTCGAATGCTTTTCACAAGTCCAGGTAGATGACATCAACTGCTCTACCCCTGTCCATCAGTTCTGTAGCCCCATCATAGAAGGCCACTAAATTGGTCAGGCAGGATTTCCCCTTAGTGAAGCCATGCTGGCTGTCACCAAGCACCTTGTTGATTTTCATGTGCCTTAGCATGCCTTCCAGGAGAATCTGCTCCAAGATTTTGCCAGGCACGGAGGTGAGACTGACTGGTCTGTAATTCCCCGGGTCAATAGCTTGACTGCTTTTTGCCCAAGTGGGTTTACAATAGGGTTACCAGTGTTACCACCACTTTTGGAAACTTGACGAGGCTTCTTTTTATTATGACAAGCAACTGTATGGAACAGTTAGAAACAAAATCATAACTTAGTTGCATGCTATCAGCACAAGAAAAAGGAAAAAAAAAAAAAGACAAGAAGATACAGCCCTTTGATAAAGGTAGAAAACGTGATCCTGCTCTCCTCAGGAGCATTCAAGAGAAATGGTAAGCATGGAATAGTAAGTATTAGAGTGTTTATATTACCTATACAATATAAACTAGGAAGAGCTCTTTAGTCTACAATGGGAGTAACTATACACATCTCCTGTGGGGAAAGGAATGTTGTTCAATTTCTGAGGCAATCTTTGGACATTTTTAGTATTTGAATAAACTCATTTTCGTTTTGAGGTAAGAAGCTTTCAGTGAGGGAGGAAGATGCCAAGCTCTGCATGTAAGCCACATGCACAAAACTATGCCATGACTGGTGCTGTGGGCACAGCACAGGAACAGATCTTCCGGTGCAAACAAGAAGCCCTTGGCACAGGTGGGGTGGTTTGTTTTAACTTGTGTCAGTTGCTAATGGCCTCAAGGAGCTGCTAACATGACCAAGACAAGTCAGGGCTTCCTTGTCCATACCCTCTTTTCCTTGGCTGGCAGTCATGGCCATTGTTGAGTTTTTCTGAGACTGTCATAACGCAGAGTGCAGGGGAGCAGTGGGCTCAACTTGGATTTGACAGATGGACCACTTGGTGAATAAGGAATTGGCTGAATGGTCACATTCAGAGTGTTGGTCAATGGCTGAAGGTCCAGGTGGAGATTAGTGATGCGTGGTACTCCTCAGGGGTGGGTATTGGGACCAGAACTGCTTGACCACCTTTGTCAATGACATGGACAGTGGGATCGAGTGCACCCTCAGCAAGTCTGCTAATAACACCAATTGTGTGGTGCAGTTGACACACTGGAGAGAAGGGGTGCTGTCCAGAGGAACTTTGACAAGCTCAAGAAGTGGGCCTGTATGAACCTCATGAAGTTCAACAAGGCCAAGTGCAGGGTCCTGCACCTGGGTCAGGGCAATTCCAAACACAAACACAGGCGGGGTAGAAAATGAATTGAGAGTAGCCCTGAGGAGAAAGACTTGGGGGTGTTGGTTGTTCTTCCACTGCTTTTTCCAATGATGGTAGTAAGGTCTGGGAGTAGAAATGCAAGTAATTTTCCACAGATAGCTTTCTCCACAAAAGTGGTGTCCACTGAGGCTTTCCTCAGAGAAATGGTGACTTTATCAGTCATGACTTTCAGCTCTGCTGATCTTGTCTGTGTTTGAGTCACTAGTCTAGAGGTAAAAGCTCTTCCTAGCAATTTATTTCTCCAAGAAGATTATAATCTTTAAACTGAAGCAAGACTATGTTGCTGCATTTCCCAGTCTCTTAATATCTGTCAGGAAAAGGATATTGATGTTGTTCCATTTAATTTTATTATAGCTTTTGACATGGCAGGAAGTGGAATCTTTGCTTTTAATTGACCGGCAGTCATAGCTCTGGGAGGAACGCAGCCTTGAATACAGTAATTAAAATTCAGTGAAACCATTCCAGTTACTGCACATTAATTTTGGCATGTTAAAATATTAAGTATATGAGGGATATATTCTTATAATTAACAATAACAAGGACATCATCTTTAGCAGCGTCACAGCAGAAATTGTGATCTACAGAAGTTGTTAATAAACAGGATTATGTAGTAATTTTGTCAGTGGCAGAGAATTTGTAGTGGTAATACAGGGTATCTCATCTTTTCCAATCTAGGTTACACTTTTAATCTAGGTTACAAATTCTGATTTCTAACAATTTAAGATTGTTAATTCTGACTCCAAGCAGTTGGCTGTTAAGGAAGAGCTAGAGACAGAAATGATCAGAAGATCTTAAAGATTTTCCTGGACTTCAGTTTTGCTGGGTCATAACTTTAAAGCTTCAGCTCAGTAATGAAACTTCTATAGTTTGGACATCTCAACTCAGAATTGCCGGAAATATTAGTCTGAGTTGGCCAGATTCAAGAAGAGGTTTGTTGTTTTTTTTTTTAATAACACATTGTTCAGGTTTTGGAATGCATGCATTTAATCTGCAGCATTTCTTTATATTCCTCTGTATTTACTATGGAAAATATCTTTTGTTTTACAATCGATGGAATAATTAGTCATATAATTAGTATATCTGACGCAGATATTATCTGCACAGCACAACATATGATTGACCACGTGTCTCACATGACTCCGGCTTTCTTCTGTTTATTAAATTTTATCAAATAAAGTGATATTTGTACCAGATGATGAGGTATCATAGAATAGTTAGGGTTGGAAAGGACCTTAAGATCATCTAGTTTCAACTTGAATGACTCTGTGAGAATCTTTCTTAACATGCAGCACTGCATGGTTACCTCACCATTTTATAACAAATCAACCTTTGCTATTTAGAACAGCCTTTTTCAAAATTCATCCAAGATTTGCCTTTTTCCATTTCTATTGTGTTATTCTCTTCAGATACTCTTAGTACTTGGCCTTCCCTTCAGCATCTACTCCTCAAATATGTATGGAGAGCTAGCAAATACCATTTTAGCTACTCTGTAACCGAACAGATATATTCCACTTGTAAGAGCTTTCCATCTGAAATAACACTTTCATCTGCACAGCTGGTTATACTTTTCCTCTTTGATCTTTGTTTGTTTACAGCTTTTTCATATTTTGGAGTCCATATTAAACACACCTTACTGCTTTAGAGAGAAAAAAAAACAACCTCCAAGTTCTACTAACCAGTGGAACTGAGTTATTTTGCTGCAAGGTGTATTAACATAAAAATCCCAATTTCATCATCTACCAATTTACAGATATATAGGTCTACAAAGTAGCCATATAAATAGCTAAGCTAACTTCAAATAGGCAACATCACCCTTTGTAGTTAGAAGAAAGCTGAGTAAAAGGGAAAGAACTTTTTGCACACCTAAAGATTTTATGCTAAATCATTCTTATGCAGTCATTTCTATATATGCTCTGCTCTCTTGTCTAATTCAGAAAGCAATCAAGAAATTTAACCCTGGGATAAAATCCAATGTATAGGCTTTTTTTCTCTTTTTGTCAGTAGATTACAACAAGTTAGTACAAGTGTTGTGGTTTAAACCCAGTCAGATAATTTGTTCACTCACTCCCAGTGAGTGGTGCCGGGCTGACAGCAATCGAGGCCCCCCCCCCCCGGGATCTCCCCTTCCCTGCTCCCGGAGGAACAGGGAGGAGGATCGAAAGAGTGCAGCTCCTATGGGTTGAGACAAGAACAGTCCAGCAACCAATGTACAACACAAATCACCACCGCTACCACCAACGACAACAATGATAAGAGAAAATAACAAGGGAAGAGAATATGATACCACCGGCCAAGAAACGAGTCCCACCCGGAAGCCCGTGTCCTTCCGGGTAACTCCCAGTTACCCCCCACCCCAGGCATGACGTGCTGTGGTATGGAATACCTCTTTGGCTAGCCTGGGTCTTCCTCATGGCTTCCCCTCCTCCCTGGCAGAGCATGAGCCTCACAAAGTCCTTGGTCAGGGTAAACATCACTTAGCAACAACTGAAAACATCGGTATCACCAGCACTGTTCCCAGGCTGGAAGTCAAAACACAGCACTGCACCAGCTACCACGAAGGAGAAACATGACTGCTACTGCTGAACCCAGGACAACAAGTCACAACCAAAAAAATGAGTCTGACAGCCTGAATTTCAAATGTTCTAAAGCAAGATGATTTTGAGAATTTACAAACAAATTCATGGTTACTGCAAAGAACAGTTGAAATTGGCATATATCATGTTTCTAATACAACATCCACACAATCCTCCATCTCAATCCAACTCGAAATATTTCTAGTAGCTAGAAAATGCATCATTTCCATATAACTTATTTCTGATGTCATTTATCCACCACACTCTTGATATTTCAAGTTTCAATATTTTCCCTAAGATTTCAAATATAAGCACCTTTCATGAACTGTCAATTTTAAAGAAATTACTATTTATCAAATATAATTTCAAAATAATGTGAAGAAAAATTGCATTACGATAATTTTTAAAACATAAAGGATATGTTCATAATACCAAAAGGTGATATTTTAAAAGATAATAAATAGCTGTGCTCTCTGTCTTTTTTTAAGCGGGTACATTGTAACTTCATCTGGCACATTACAGTCATTGTCAAGAAGAACTCATTAGCACTCCTTCATCTACAAGAAGTTAAAAAAGGTTGGATGAATGAAAAACGGTTGGATGAATGAAATAAGATTTTTCATGAAAATGTAACATCTATTTATCTATTTCCAATCATAATTCATTGTTTTATAAACAATACCAATGTTTCAAAACATCAGTCAGCATCCTGAAATGGAGTAAGCCAATCTTTTCTGAAAAGTGCTGAAAAGAAAATGGGTTTGTGAATTATTTGAACACAAGCTAGAAAAACGTTCACTTCTAAAACAGAGAAGAAAAAACTTATTGCAGTTAAATTGAAATTCTTTATCTTTCTAGAGCGGACAAACAGGGCAGGTGGAGGCAGTTTGCACAGCAGTTCGTATGGGCAGGCGAGCGGGATGGTGAGCACTCGCCGTATGACCAGGCTCCGGTCCGGGAGCTCTGCTCTGGCTGCCCTGGCGGGGTCCAGCGTAGGCACCCAGACAGAGCCGATGAGAGGGGAGGCTGCAGTGCAGAGCTCGGGGTGTAGAGAGTGCCTGCACTGGTCTGGTGAGGGGAGGGTGCACAATGGGCAGGGCTGCACTCGGTGCTCCCTGGTGGAGGTCCTGCTGCAGCAGGGGCTGAGCTGCGGGATGTTGTTAATAGACTGCGAGATGTCAGGGAAGCTGAGAGGAAGCAGGGATGCTTGCTCCTGGCCCAAACTGTGCAGGGGCCTCAAGCCTCCCCTGTAGCTCATGGAGGAAAGGAGGCAGTTAACCTGGGAAGCTGGGAAACAGCAACAAAACAAAACAAAACAAAACAACACAACAAAAAAAAAACAACAAACAAACAGAAACACCAAACCAAAATAAAAGGAGGAAGAGGACAATTACAAGCATGTGGCTTCCTCCTAAAACTGCTGTTCCCACCTAGAACTGCTTTGCTGTCCTGCAGGGGGCTAATGAGAAAGCACACTCCCACCAGAAACAACCGGCTGATGCACTGCTAAAGAAGATCTCTACTGGTGCTGCCCGGAAAAAGAGGCGGGTCATAGTAGTAGGGGACTCTGCTTTGAAAGGGACAGTAGCACTCATCTGTTGGCCTGACCCAGTCTCAAGGGAGGTGTGTTGCCTACCGGGGGCATGGATCAGGGATGTTGCAGAGAGGCTGCCTGTTCTAGTAAGTCCCACAGACTATTACCCACTTCTGGTGACACATGTGGGTGCTAGGGATATAGATAGTAGTAGCCTGGGGACCATAAAGAAGGGAGAGAGTCCTGGGAGAGGTGGTTAAGGGCTCTGGAGCTCAGATTGTCTTTTCGTCAGTTCTCTAGGGTACAGGGGAGGACCCCAGAAAAGCTAGTAGGATTGGCCAGGTTAATAAATGGTTAGAAGCGTGGTGCCATAGTCAGGGGTTTGTGTGCCTTGAACACAGGACCCAAGTTTGTAGGCCAGGTCTAGTGGGGGCTGGTGGAGCTGGTGGTGATAAAGAAGGGGAAGAGCAGTTTTGGTAGGAGGCTTGCCAGGCTGGTCAAGGATGCTTTAAATGAGATGTGTTGGGGGAGGGGGGCATCATTCCATCCCAACACACCCAGTCAGTTGCCAGCACCTATAATAAATGCTTGGAGCAATGTACAGATGTTACAGCAGCTCCAGCCAATGAGCCGGCTTCATCTGGAGCTCGGCTCAGATGCCTCTACGCAAATGCCCGTAGCATGGGGAACAAACAAGAGGAATTAGAGATGTGTGCACATCTACGGGGGTATGATATAATAGGCATCACAGAAACATGGTGGGATGGCTCCTATGACTGGAGTGTTGGAATGGAAGGTTACAGGCTCTTTAGGAAGGACAGGCCTGGCAGGCGGGGAGGGGGAGTTGCCCTTTATGTTAGGGATAGGCTGGAGAGTATGGAACTCTGTCTGGGGACAGGTGAGCAGTCAATGGAGAGTTTGTGGGTCAGGGTTAAAGGGAAAACAGCGATGGGAGACATTACTGTGGGGATCTGTTACAGACCGCTTGATCAAGGAGAACCTGCGGATGAAGCACTGAACAGGTAGATAGGAACAGCCTCATGCTCGCAGGCCCTTGGTCTCCTGGGGGACTTCAACCATCCTGACATCTGTTGCAGGGACAGTAAGACCCGGCACAAGCAATCCAGGAGGTTCTTCGATTGTGTGAAAGACAACTTCCTTCTGCAAGTAATAGAGGAGCCGACAAGGAGAGGTGCCATGCTTGACCTCGTGCTCACCAACAGGGAAGAGCTTGTTGGAAATGTGACACTCCAGGGCAGCCTTGGATGCAGCGATCATGAGATGCTCGAATTTGAGATCCTCAGGACACTGAGAAGAGCGTGCAGCAAGCTCACTGCCCTGGACTTCAAGAGAGCAGACTTTGGCCTCTTCAGGAACCTGCTTCAGAAGGTTCCATGGGATATAGCCCTAGAGGGCAGAGGGGCCCAAGACTGTTGGTTGATATTCAAGGATCACGTACTCAGGCGTGTTGCATCCCAACAAGAAGGAAGTGCGGCAGGAGGGCCAGGAGACCTCCTTGGATGGATAAGGAGATCCTGAGGAAAATTCAAATGAAAAAAGAGGCTTATAAAAGGTGGAAACAAGGACAGGTGGTCTGGGAAGGGTACAGGGATGTTGTCTGGGAAGCTAGGGACCAGGTTAGGAAAGCTAAGGCCCAGTTAGAATTAACCTTGGCTACGGATGTTAAGGATAACAGGAAGGGATTCTATAGGTATGTAGAGAATAAAAAGATTAGGAACAATGTAGCCCCCCTCAGGAAGTTATCAGGAGAACTGGCTACACAGGACTTGGAGAAGGCTGAGGTTCTGAATGACTTCTTTGCCTCAGTCTTCACTGGCAAAGGCTCTGACCACACCACCCATGTCTTTGAAAGCAGACGAAGGGACAGAGAACGAAGACCTTGGGCTCACTGTAGGGGAGGAACTGGTTCAAGACCATCTTAGAGAACCTGAACTTGCTCAAGTCCGTGGGTCCTGATGAGATCCATCCACGGGTCCTGAAGGAGCTGGCAAATAAAGTTGCGAAGCCACTGGCCATTATATTTGAATAATCATGGCAGTCAGGTGAAGTTCCCGATGACTGGAAAAAGGGAAATACAACCCCCATTTTCAAGAAGGGGAAAATGGATGACCCAGGGAATCACAGACCAGTCAGTCTCACCTCTGTGCCTGGCAACATCTTGGAGCAGATTCTCCTGGAAGGCATGCTAAGGCACATGAAAATCAAAAAGGTGCTTGGTGACAGCCAGCATGGCTTCACTAAGGGGAAATCCTGCCTGACCAATTTGGTGGCCCTGTGGAGAAGGACTTGGGGGTGTTGGTTGATGAGAAAATGAACATGAGCCAGCTTCAGTGTGCACTTGCAGCCCAGAAAGCCAAGTGTATACTGGGCTGCATCAAAAGGAATGTTACCAGCAGGTCGAAGGAGGTGATCCTGCCCCTTTAGTCTGCTCTTGTGAGACATCACCTGGAGTATTATGTGCAGTTCTGGTGTCCTCAGCATAAAAAGGACATGGAACTGTTGGAACAAGTCCAGAGAAGGGCCACGAGGATGATCAGAGGACTGGAGCACCTCCCCTATGAAGACAGGCTGAGAAAGTTGGGGCTGTTCAGCCTGGAGAAGAGAAGGCTGTGTGGAGACCTCATAGCAGCCTTCCAGTATCTGAAGGGGGCCTATAGGGATGCTGGGGAGGGACACTTCATTATGGACTGTAGTGACAGGACAAAGAGAAATGGGTTCAAACTTAAACAGGGGAAGTTTAGATTGGATATAAGAAGGAAATTCTTTCCTGTGAGGGTGGTGAGGCACTGGAATGGGTTGCCCAGGGAGGTTGTGAATGCTCCATCCCTGGCAGTGTTCAAGGGCAGGCTGGACGAAGCCTTGAGTGATATGATTTAGTGTGAGGTGTCCCTGCCCATGGCAGGGGGGTTTGAACTAAATGATCTTAAGGTCCTTTCCAACCCTCACCATTCTATGATTCTATGATTCTTTCCTGGATCTAGATATCATCAGTACTTATTTTCTGAGATATAATATTTTTTCTGCTTTTCTAGTTATGATTAGAGGCCTGATTTAAAAAAAATATTAAGGAATATATATAAAAGAACTTAAGAAATTTAAATTAAATGTTGACACTGGTCAAAAAGCTGATTGTTGCTCTGAAATGTAAATAATTTTAAAGGGTTTGTGCTCACCCCTTCCACCCCCCTTCCCCCAAGTAAAATACCTATAAGTGCTACATTCTGGGCAATTCTTTGATACCCTATATCAGGAATCACTATGATGAAAAGCAGGGGGAGAGCATTCCTGCTGCAAAGTTCCTAGCAAACACTGAAACAAAACAGACATGTAAAAATGTCTAAAACAAAAAGACTTTTTTTTTTTTTGTGATATGGGGACCTGAATATCACACTTTCTCAAGGAAACCCTTCAAAGATTAACTGATATACAAGGGTAGCTTTGAAGAGTCACTTAGAGGTATTTACAATGCTGACTGACTGCCTTCAAGGATTTTGAAGCTTAAAGCTGTGCAATGATGGATCAGCAATGCCTAAACACCTGGGACTGAGCTCAGTATAATTTGCAGTTTAGTATTCTCTCTGTCTCATTAGAACTAGAAAGAATTTCCACCTGACTCACCTGGATCTGAAATAAAATCAATTAACATTTTTAAAGTACTCTGAGAACACCAGCCAATAAATTCCAAAGAAAATAAAATACCCACGTTAATATTGTCAAACATTTCATGTATCATGGAAGTCTCTTTACAATTTAGTTAAATAAGTTGAAAGGAAGAATCTATATGGTAAAAATGTACAATCAAAATAAACAGAAAGCCTTTGTTATATAGCATTACTACATAATTTTGGTTTACAGACATATTCTGTTGCAGCTGATAATAAGCCATGCAGTGTGAATGTGAATGTAAATGAAGTGCTAAATGATGAATTACACCACTCAGATTACACATCAGAAACAACATCCTTTATCTATCCTATTAGTGCC
The DNA here is from genome assembly GCF_028554395.1 of Pezoporus wallicus. Classification (NCBI taxonomy): domain Eukaryota; kingdom Metazoa; phylum Chordata; class Aves; order Psittaciformes; family Psittacidae; genus Pezoporus; species Pezoporus wallicus. Next base: position 2,948,072 of record NW_026642654.1, read on the forward strand.
AAGAATATTACTTAATACAACAGGAAAGGTTGAAGGGAAATGGAGGAAAAACACAGTATAAGTACAGCATTATTCAATAGCAAATGCAACGTGTAGACAGGGTACTCTTTTGTATCAGTGTGTTCAGAGTATATACTTGCATTATTCTTTAGGTTCTTGTAAGTTATTTTTGGAGAAAATGTTGGATGAAAGATTGTGTTTGATTAACTCCACATTTTCTATATCATCAATAAAAGCCCTTAAACCAGATGGAAAGAAGAGGTAACCAATACCATAGCCTCAAACCAAGTACTCAGATCCTGATCTAGTTAAACACTTAAGCATATGTTTAGCTTTAAATCTGTTTCTCCCATTTTTAGGTTATTTGTGTGCTTAAAGTCAAGCATATATCCGCATGCTTTGTTTATCAAAGCTGAACTGAGCCACATTCAGGCATAATATATGTGTAATACTTAGACCTCTAAAACACTTACTGTAGTCCTAACTATTTTTAGTCTAATTATCAACAAAAAAAGTAGAACCATTGAATTATTTGGGTTGGAAAAGATCTTTAAGATCATTGAGATCAACCATTAACCCAGCACTGCCAAGTCCACCACTAAGTGAGGTCCCTAAGTGCCACATCTACACATCTTTTAAATACCTCCAGGGATGGTGACACAACCACTTCCCTGGGCAGCCTGTTCCAACTGTTGACAACTCCTGCTGAAGAAACCTTTACTAATATCCAATATAAACCTCTCCTAATGCGACCTGACACCATTTTCTCTTATCCTATTACTTGTTACCTGGGAGAAGAGACTAATACCCTCCTCACTACAACCACCTTTTAGGTTGCTGTAGAGAGTGATAAGGTCTCCCATGAGCCTCTTTTTCTCCAGACTAAACAGATCCAGTTCCCTCAGCCACTCCTCATCAGACTTGTGCTCCAGGCCCTTTATCAACTTCATTGACCTTCTCTGGACCCACTCCAGCACCTCGATGTCTCTCTTGTTGTGAGGGGTCCATAACTGAACACAGCATTCGAGGTGTGGCCTCACCAGTGCCAAGTGCAGGGGGATGCTCACTGCCCTAGTCCTGCTGGCCACACCATTTCTGATACAAGCCTGGATGCCACTGGCCTTCTTGGCTGCCTGGGCACAAGCTGGCTCATATTCAGCTAGCTGTCCACCAACACCCCAGGGTTCTTTTCAGCCAAGCAGCTTTCCAGCCACTCTTCCTCAATCTTGTAGCATTGCATGGGGTTGCTGTGACCTGACTGGAAGACCCGGCACAAAATTTTTAAACCCCATATAGCTGTCCTCAGCCTATTGATCCAGCCTGTCCTGATCCGTCTGTAGAGAGTGATCTGGAGAGGCTTCCCTTAGGCAGATCAACACCCCTGTCCAACTTGGTGTTGTCTGAAAATTTACTGAGGGTGCACCCAATCCCCTCATCCAGATCATCAATAAAGATATTAAACAAAAGGTATTAAGCAAAACTGGCCCCAGTACTGAGTCCTGATCAATACCGCTTGTGACTGGCCACCAACTGGATTTAACTCCATTCACCACAGCTCTTTGGACCCGGTCATCCAGTCAGTTTTTTACCCAACAAAGAGTATTCTCAATTCATTGACTTTCTGCATGTTTTATTTCCAGCATGTGCCACATTATCAATCTATCTCTTAATCAGCTTTTCATTCATTATAGTTATATATAATATACCTTTTCTGGTTTCCAGAATTCTAGAACAATTCTGGTTTCCTCTCCTAAATCAGCAGAAGTGTTTGTCCAAGTCCAGAATTTCTACACAAATGATTGCTCTTAGTCTCTAGTATATCTAAAGCAAAGAGCCAGACCAGTGCACTTCTGAGTCTGGATTCTCTAAGTATTGGCAAATACTGATCACTACTGATATCTACAGAAAGTCCTTGAAGATCTGAAAGAAGACACTATGTATAATCTCTGCAATAATTTCTGCTGTTTCAAAGAAAATATTCTACTTTGTATAACAAATTGAGTCTTCCTCAAATGCAGAGGACTTTGGTACTTATGCATTTTTGTGCCAGATAATTTCTCCGGACTAAAAACTCACCACTCATTATATGAGGGAGCCAATGGATTAAAGTTTCACTCCAGCTTGCTCAGACTCTAATAGTCCTTTCCACCTGGGTATTAATACCATGCAGAAAACTTGCACGTACTCCTTGGTTTGTTCTTTGTCATTACCACTGGAGACAGTGGTAGAAAAAGTATCTAAAAGGTCAGGCATACCAGCTAAACTATGAATGTCTGTCTAGCTCTTTCAAAGGGCTTGCTTTGGTGCTACCACTTATCATATTTAAAACAAAGTTTCAAATATAACAAAGCAAAACATAATCTAGCTCTAGTATTGTTATTGGCTCTACCAAGCTAACAGGAGGATCACGGAGCAAAAAAATTGTTTAGTTACATAAGCCACCAGGTATTGAAGGGATCTCACACAGGGAGCAGAGCTGGAGAAAGAAAGGCCATTGTTACTCTGCCACATTTGAGAGTAGAACACTTTTAAGCCACCTTGTTGCTTTTGCTTTCCTTTCATCTGTGGCCTACAGTCAAGGCTTTTGAGGAACTCAAACTGTGAATGTGGCCAACTGCTACACAGGTTGTTGCATGATTTTGAAATTATGTTCTTGAGTAAGGCAGATGTTGTTTAAAGTACTGCATGCAAAACACTAAAATAAGAATGACCAGTAAAGCAAGTAAGTACTATAGCTCATTCCCCAGAATAGATTTTATCCATTATGTATATTTGGCAGCTGGTCCATGAGTGTTGCACTAAGTGAGAAAGGAGAGGAGGGAAAAAAAAAGGAAAAGGAAAAAGGAACAGTTTAAAAAGAACCTGAAACTTCAAGATGAAAAAGTGCATTTCCTTAAGAAAATACCAGGAACTATTCTTCTTACTGTCCCATACTTTTCCAATTGGTCATTATTTAGTTATAGTCATTTTATGGCATCTATTTTTACATTTCCTTACAGGCAGAAAGAGAACAGAAAGCTTTTATCTAAAATTGGATTTATTTTAAAGTGAGAGAATCACAAAACAAGGAAGAACAAAACTAAAGATTTTAAACATTTAACATAACATGAGCTGGATGAAAGCAGAACATAATTCATTTCTTATTAAACTAGCTTTTTACAGAAGTGAAACTGCTTCTTTTTCAACTGAATTACTTGTACAGTGTCACAGTTGACTTGAGGTTTTTCCAAGATCTTCCTTCCCACAACCAATTCTCTGTACCCTAGGCTTTGTTAGGTTATCATATCCAGAGGCAGCACTGTGAGGACTATGTCATTTGAGATTCAATAGCTTGTACTGAGATCTAGGAATCAAAAATTCACTCAACTTTTCAAAGACAGAAATGTAATTATTGGATTTATTCTAGAGGCATTGTATTAGACTGGCAGGGATAATTAGACTCCAAGTACTTGTATATAATATTTGTGATATAAACGTGTATATATAACTCACATGCAAACCTAGTATCTCATAAAGCAAAGTCAAAGCTTAGAAATTACTTTATTTTCAGCAGAATTGTGCCTGCCTAACATGGCCAACATAATTTTTATGCATCTAACAATGTGCCTGTCACCCAACCAACCTGCTTCCATTCCGTATTGTGCCTTGAAAATGAGTTCCCCCATCCCCTCAGATAAAATAGGCGAAAACAGGGCAAAGACAGTGGGGAAACAGGAAGAGAGAGTATTAAGGTTGAGTGATTTTTCAGCTTCTGGTCAACAGATCCATGTGTTACTAAGAAAAAGAAACTCACTGCCCATAGGCTCTATCCAGATCTGTAGTTCCTGCAAAAAGCAGACTAGCTACAGGAAGAGGATGAATCTGGCATCAAAATTCCCCTCATAATACTCCCCTATGTAAATAACCAGTCCTTCTGATAACCTGCAGATCTTTTTACAGATAACCTGAAGGTTACAAGCAGGGCAGCACAGTACAACTGAGCCATACTCCCAACCCCCACCTATCCCTAAATCTCTAACAGCTAATAAAAAAAAGGAAATTGCTAAAATGAAAAACAAAAGTTTTCTCAAGGAAAATCTTGTTCCCACAGAAAAGAAAAATTCTGGAGACTCTCTAGTGACATCTAGGCTGTGCTACAGGTACATGCCATGTTACTACTGCCAAGGGTTTGGTGGCTCAGGCCAAGACGCTCCATGTCTCTCTAGTCTTATCTTGTCTGTTATCTAGTCTTTCTTTATCGGTTTGTTTGAGGATCTTCTGAAAGACAGATCCACTGCTCTCCCCTCATTTTTGAAGCCAATTATCTCATTATAGAAAGCTATTGGATTATGTAGATATTAAAAGTTACTTAAGAGATGATGCAGTCATTTGTATATATGTGTATATGTTCATATATGCGTGTATGTTTATATATGTGCATATTTCAAATATAGAAACATAAAAAGGTGCAGAAAACACTAGAACCACAAGTTAATAATAAGTATCTAACTTTTAAAAAATCACTTTATGTGGACTGTCCTGATAAGGAAGGATTAGTACAGAATACTCAGGAAATCTTCACTTCTGCACAGGCTAGATGTTGTAGGCAGGCACTGCTCCAAGCAAAAGCAGCCAATGGGATGATTTCCACAAATGGTTCATAGCTATGATGCAATAAAAATATGACCGTGATCTTGAGCACTGGCACAGAACAAAAGTATCTTTCACTTCTCTGAATAAGCACAGCTGATGTTATAGCATGGGCTTCCCCTTGGAAGCAGAGGCAACAGTCTTCATGTGGCTTCTCCCATGGAAGAGAACCTCACTTTTCCAGCATCAGACAGCCTTATATTTCCAGTGCAGCTAGACTGGTCTTGTTATTTGTAGGTGGAACTAAACAACTGGATTCTAACTTAAGATTTACAAAACCAGAAAATACTTTCTCAAAAATGGAATTTAATATCAAAATAATCAAGAGAAGGAAGGAAAGGGAAGGAAGGAAAGGGAAGGAAGGAAGGAAAGGAAGGAAGGAAGGAAAGGGAAGGAGGGAAGGAAAGGAAGGAAGGAAGGAAAGGGAAGGAGGGAAGGAAAGGAAGGAAGGAAGGAAAAGGAGGGAGGGAGGGAGGGAGGGAGGGAGGGAGGGAGGGAGGAAGGAAGGAAGGAAGGAAGGGGAGAAGGAGAAGGAGGGAGGGGAGGGAAGGAAGGAAGAAGGAAGGAAGGAAGGAAGGAAGGAAGGAAGGAAGGAAGGAAGGAAGGAAGGAAGGAAGGAAGGAAGGAAGGAAGGAAGGAAGGGAGGGAAGGGAAGGCTTTAGGTAACTTAATCATCGCTACTCAAAGCCCTTCCAAATTGAGTCAGCTGGAACCATAGAGCATAAAATAAATATGCCTGCACCTAGTTTCAAACACCATAATTTTTTAGTTCAACAGAGTAATTTCTGGAAGTCTCTCTGACGACATTCATAATTTAAACCATATCTACTTATAGTATATGTGTTTTATAAAAGTAGAAGATGAAAAAGAAAGGGTTAAGTAGACAGTATTGTGTGCCACAAGCAAATGCAGAATAAAGGGGGGAAGTGTGGAAGGAGGTGCAGAAAGACAAGTCTGTGTCTGTCAAAACATGAGAATCAGAAACGATTAGAGTCCAAATCACAAGTCTGTCTGTCATGAAGCATGATAGATTTAAAATACAGGAGGAGGTAAATGACAGTTAAAGAACAAGCTGGAAAAAATTTTGCCAAAAAAGAAATATCACAGAAAAGTAGCCTGACACAACCAATCAAACTAAAAGAGCTCTTCTCAATGGAAAATTGCTTGTTGTAAATGAAGGTAAATAATCATTTAGAGGAGAAACAGATGATGGAACTTAATGAACACTCTGAACATCACTGTTTACTGTGTGAATCATTATCACTGAATATACAGCCAACAAAGTTGGGAAGAAGTTCAGAAATAATCTGAAATATTCTGTCCACCTGGAAAGGATTTTTTTTGACACAACACAGTTCATCCATGTCTGTGAAGGACAGACTTTTTCTGCTATTGCTCCTGAATATATCATAATTAGCTAATATTCTTTCAATAAAGTGACACATTGGATAGATATTAAAAAAGATGGGATATCCCAGAAGTTAATTTTTAGTATGACTGGAAAGGACTCCCTAATCATATGTGTATTTTATATATGTCCTACCCTTTAAAAAGCTCAGCTTGTCTTCCATCCAGGTTTCAGTCTATGATGCAAAATAATATTGGCTTTAGAAATAAGTTGTGAAACAAATACGGAAAAATGAGGCTAAATGTCAAAATTCCATTTACAATATACACTTGCCAAACTGTCTGAATATTTATTTTTCTGAAAATCCCAGCTGCTAAAATCAAGAGAAAGTAAAAGCATTTAAAGTTTTATTTAAAAAGATGTTTTAGACACCTTCAAGGATGAATAGCCTGAAATTGTGAAATAAGCATTGCAAAGTACTCAGAAACCAGAAAGGAAAGAGAAAAAAAATGCAATATTCATTGAAAAAAAAACCCAACACATACAAAATGAACAAAAAACTTACCCAAACAAAATCAATCTTACATTATTCTTAGGGGAAAACCATTCTTTTCTGACCCTTGCTTATCAATTTGGCAACACCTGGGGCACTTCAGTAATTCAGGGCGAGATCATATAGTAGGTATTATCTTGAATTTTAAAGAAATATCAGCTAGCTCATAAATTTTAATTTGTATCCCAGTTCAGATTGTAAATTTGGAGTTTTCCAGATCCAGGACTTTGCGTTACATTCACCACTAATTTGTGTCACTATATAGATAAGACTGAGTGGGAGACTGGGGAGACAAGGAAGAAAACTCAATGCTATCAATGTGTACAATGATAAGTTTTCATTCAGCCATTTTGTTCACCAGAGAACAGGGAACATGAGGAACCAACTTTCAGGCAATGTATCTAAGTGTACTTTTTTTCCCACTCCTTGACTATGACTGGATGTCTAACTCTAACCCCAAAGGATGTATTTCATTTCTACCTGAACCACCTAAAGGACTGAATATCTTTCAGAGACAGAGCTTCCAGAATTCATATCACCTTGCTGAGTCTTATCCATGCTTGCAGTTGACAAATCAGTAGATAATGATATTTGCTGAGGTTATATCATCCAGTAAGCAATAATTTTCAGATCTGCCCTCAGCTAGACAGAGCTGAATAAGCCAAGCTGCTTTTTCACTTAATGAAAACTAAAGCAATTTAAGACATCCTCCATTTATGTTGATTAGTAATGGCCTTCCAATGCCCCTGAAACTATTCCTCCTCAAACCCTGGAAGTGCTAGTATCTGTAGCAGATGTCTTTTAAAGTTATACCAATAGTTATCGTATATACACACACAGTATAAAATGAAACGATTGTGCCTAGAATGGCTTCAACTTGCCAGCCTCTAACACCTTGCACATAAGGAAATCCTTTAACAATGGAACGAAGTCCAAACTAAACAGCAGAATTGTTTTGAAGGATGGCTCATTTCCTACTTCTGGCTCTTTACTGTTGATTATTTAAGCACTCATTTCACTTTATAAATGGAAACTGAATCATAGTTTACCACTGGAAAATTATTGGAAATCAGAGTCCATTCGAGTCACAGACATGGCTGTTTCCTCTCTGTACAGGAAGAGTATGCTCAAATGGTCCTTTCGGGAGCTGTGAATGATAAAAAACCTGTTTCTAGCCTCTTTCAAAAAGCTCTGTGTAGTGTTTTCATATTTCAGAGGAAAAAAGAGTCAGGATGTCCCTTTCCAAACATGGGTGTTAGAGCAGGAAAAAGGAAAGGTGAATATACATTTTCTACTTGTCTAGACAGCATAAAGTCTGTTTGTAAACCTGGAATGATACAGACTCTCTAAGTTCTCACTTCCCTTCTTATATTTTATTCATCTTTATTTAGTTTAATTTATTGACAAAAGAAGACTCGAAAAGGTAGGTCAATGGCCATAGGCACTTGTGACAGTATTTTTGCAAAAAAAAAAAAAGTTATAATACACAATTCCTTTCAGCTCATTTAAAAATACTAACAATTTCCAGGCAGAAGCTGAACAATAACCCTGTACCCTTTCCCTTTTGCACTAGCCTCTGTCCTTCTCTAGGAGCTGGAGAAAGCAGATAGATTTCACCATTTGTCTTAAAAAGGAGGTACAGGATATCTGTGATAAGTTCTGAAGTCCAGAGACTGTAGAGGAAGATTCTGAGTCCTCCAAAGCTGGTAGTCACAGTGATTCTGAGAGCAGAGGCAGCAGACCTGGACTGGGGAAGTCTAGTGAAGACTGTGGCTAGTGATGGGATGGACAGGGCAGGTACCAGCCATTTCACAAGTACTGCAGGGCACATAACTCAGATTATTCAAACACAGCCACACCAGTATCATATGCACAGAGAAGTTGTTTTCTGTCACAGGGCACTTGATCTAATACCCACTTCTGTGTCCTAGATGCCAAAGGTTGCCACTGCTTCAATATCAGTGGAAGAAGATAGGCACTTACAGCACAGTTTAGTTCCTCTTCAGTTAGCTGTCCCTCACTGGTCAGCCAAATCATGTTTTAAAAACATTTGGTGGTTTGTTTTTTTTTTTTCATATACTGGGGCACAGGTTGATTGGTTTAGAAATAAACATCTGCAATGAAGACTTCTGAAGTTTTTGGCTACTTTAATGGCAAACACTTGCCACAGGGCTCCAGAAATTCTTTCACAAATACTGAACACAGTGCTCACTCAGGTCCTTTTCTTCAAAGTTATGTCATAGTCAGCTGCTTCCCAGCCTCTACTGTTGCATGATGTTACTCTATCGCAGATGCAGGACTGTAGTTACCTTGGTCGAACTTCATGAGGTCCATGTCATCCCACTTCCCTAGATTCTGGGGTCCCTCTGAACTGCAGCTCTACTCCCCAGGATATTGACTGCTCCTCCCACATCACTGATCTTGCTGGAGGTAAACTCCATCCCATCTCCCAATTCACTAATGAAGATGTTAAAGAGATGTTAAGTACTGGTCTCATTATTGACCCCTGGGAAAACTGGCTGCCATTCACACTTCAGAGACTCATCAAAGTCCTTTGGTTTTGATCCAGGTAGTGTTCTGTGCACTCACAAGTCCAAACACCCTTGCTGTATCTTACCCTTTTAGCCATAAAAAATACCTGTTGCTCTCAGGCAGACCTTATCACTCCCTACAACTACCTGAAAGGAGGTTGTAGTGAGGTGGGGGTCAGTCTCTCCTCCCAAGTAAGCAATAGGACAAGAAGAAGCTTCAAGCAGCACCAGGGGAGGTTTAGACTGATATTAGGAAAAATTTCTTCACCAAGAGGGTGATCAGTCATTGGAACAGGCTGCCCAGGGAAGTGGGGGAATCATCATCTCTGGAAGTGTTTAAAAATCATGTAGATGAGTGCCACCATAGTGACATGGCTTAGTAGTGGTCTTGGCAGTCTTGGAGTAATGATTGTACTTGATGAATTTAAAGATCATTTCCAACTCAGTTGATTCTACAATTCTGTGATTCTATGTAGAGATAACGTCACAAAAATAAGTAAGCAAATGCCTGTGCTCACATGCCTTCAGGATAAGGAAAGAAAAATAGTTAGAGAAACACCTTTTAAATAGAATGATCAGTCTTCTAAAGGTAGCATTGTCTCATCCATAAAACAGAATCAGAAAAGGAAATATGCTATTGTCAACATAAGTTTGATTCTTGTTGTTACTGCACTGTTTTTGGCTTGGATAAATTTTTACATAACAGCTTGTATGGGGCTATGTTTTGGATTTGTGATGAAATCAACATTGATAATATGGGAGGGGGGAGGAGAGTGTTATTTATTGCAGAGCAGTGCTTACACAGAGTTAAGGCCTTTTCTTCTTCTCACCCCACCTGCCAGGGAGTATGCTGAGGGTGCGCAGGTTGTTGGGAGGAGACACAGCCAGGACAACTGACTCCAACTGACCCAAGGAATGTCACATAACATATGACATTATGCTCAGTTTATAAAGGTGGGGGGAGAAGAAGGAAGGGACACACACACACACACACACACTTTCAGAGTGATGGTTTTTGTATTCCCAAGTAACTATTAGTCATGATTGAGCCCTCCTTTCCTGGAGATGGATGTGCACCTGCCTGATGATGGGAAGTAGTGAATGAATTCTTGGTTTGCTTTGCTGGCATGCATAACTTTTGCTTTACCTTTTAAACTGTGTCTATGTCTACCCTTGAGTTTTCTCATTTTTACCCTTCCAGTTCTCTTCCGCATCCCGCTGGTGGTGGAGCCAGCAAGCAGCTGTGCTGTGCTGAGCTGCCTACCAGCATTAAACCACCACAATTACTAATATCCTGTATTTCTATACTTTCTGTACAGTGCTCAGAGATCCCAAGTGACATGGGATATGTGTTATAACATCTGCAGAAGCACTTTTATCATCTCTCTCCACACTTCCATTTTAGGAATTTGCTGTCAAATATCAAGGGGATTAATTTCTAAAGTCAAAAGCAGATGTAAGGTTATGAGCAAAGGTTGTTTTTTGTTGTTTTTTTTATTTTAAAAGATATATAAACCTGCATTTCAGACACCTTAGATAAAGAAATGTTAATCGCTTCAAACAATCCTCATTTTTGCAGAGCTGTTTAATATTCTAGACTGCTGGTCTGCAGGCGTCCAAACGGAATGCTAATTATTCACTTCCCCAGCTAAAAGCTTCACAGAGGCTGACAGAAGGAAAGGCACTAGACTATTAAACAACAATACCATGCTTTCAGTGGGAAAGACAACTATAAAATGTTTCCTGCAGCCTAATTCTTCTAGCATCAGCTGATCCTTTACTAGTCCCTGCTTGACACCAATTAATCTCTCCTTTACAGCTTACTATTCCCTGGGGCCTTTGCTGATATTCCTCTACTTTATCCTGTGTTTAAAATGGAGGTTGGGAAGAATGCATTGAGTCTCAAACACAGCAAAGTAATACATTTAAATTCCTTCTAATCTGATGAGATATCTTTCATTCCAGTCTTTCATTGCCCAGATAAGGTATGTCCAAGACTGCTAGTTCACTGGAATGTCTCCATCATGTTTTCCTTAAAACAAGTGATGCCCCATCTAAAAAGCAGAGGAAGCTCATCTTTGTCCATCAAGACAAAGAGACACCAAAGTAATATAATTTATAATTTTTAATGTGTCTCTCCCATTGTACTGCCTCCAAATTCAATTATTTGTTGGTGCACAGAGCATAGTTCATTATTGAGGATTGCTTCAAAGTGAGGAAGAATATTTAGGCAAGGTTTCTCAGGAGTGTAATGCCACCTGATACATTTGAAAAACAGTCAAACTTTTGACTTCTTATACCAATAACATACGTCCATGATAGGTTTTCTTACTCTGTAGCAAAACATGCTAAATCTAGTGACAATTTCACTTGATTTCATGTGAACCGTGGTATTCAAAACAGATTTACTGTTATCGATTATCTACCAATATCAATATCCTGCAAGAACACATTTTATATACTCCTGACCTTGAATACCATAGAAGTTAACATACATAACGTCTTTGTAATGATATTTTTTTCTGTAAAATGCAGGGGGGGTTATAGACATTTAGTACAGATTAGACTTTAAATTCACATTCCAACTCTTTGTTACTAAACTTTTTATTTGATTCTTTTGGAGACCAGTCTAGAAGCAAACTAAGAAGAAGTTAATAGCTCAAAGCTATCTGATTCCTGGAAAGGCAACTTATCATAGCTCACCCTTTAATTGAGCACAGGAAGTGGAATCCAAGCCAATACACTGACCTACTTCTTCTGTCTAGAAATGTAAGGATTTATTTGAACTAAAACCTGTTATGCCAGTGTCATTGCTAAGTACTGAGGCTGTATCTTCAAGAGTTGCTGTGGTCTGATCTAATAGCTCATGTTCTCTGAAATGAGTTGTTTAGGCTTCTGTCCCCTTTCTTCTCTTCTGCCTGGCCCTGGCCACACAGTCCTATTTGATGCCTGTTCTCCACAGTCCAGCTTGGTGCCAATTTTCTACTGGACTATGAAATAGAACTGTTTATGGAGGAGTTCAAAAAGCGGTTTGACCAATATAAAGAAGGGCATAGTGTTGTGTTTCCTTGAGATGGGAATAAGTAAGGGAAACTTCTGAGACAGAGAATTGAATGACAGCCTTGACATTTTGGAAAGTACACTCCATTAGGGCCACACAAGTATGGAAACCTTCTTGAAAACACAGGGTGAGGTGGCATAGGGAACATCTTCTCAGATGTTTAATTAGTCTGTCCTCTAAAGTCCAGCGTTTCTATATTTATGTTTTCTTCTAAATTTGCATCTCTTCTGAAAATGCTGAGCCCAGGAGAAAGGGTTTAGAGGGATAATGGAAGGAACCAGAGAATGTCCTCCTCGTCTCCCCCATTCCCACTGTTCCAGAGTTCATTTCAATATGGAGCATTTTTTTTCTTGAATATCTTCACTCTTCTGAATCTTTCCGATCTCTCTAGTTCCATCAACTCTCTTTTAGGTCCTAAGTACAACAGAAACATCCACTGTTTTAAAAAGATCTTTGTCATACACAGTCTACAATGGAACATTTTCTTCCATACAGCTCCTCTTACCAATGTGTCCACTTTCTTCCAGGGTTTTACACCTTTGATCCTAAGCATTTTTTCCTCATTTGCACTGATTCAGCTGTGCTGATTCTGAAAAATAAAAGCATTATTTACACTTCATTTGTATGTGCTCAGTATGGAGAACAGGAACAACAGCTGAGAAACTGTGTTTCTCATGAGTAAAACTTGTGGAGTAGCAGCTGAAAGACTGTGTTTTTAGTTTTGGGACCAATTTGACATCTTTTAGCAATTTTTTTGGGCAGCAATTCAGAAGCCTCTGATTCTTCCCCCACCCCAGACATCAATCTGGTATCTTTCTATCTAAGTTTTTTGACACCTTTTGTCTGTGGAAATCAATAAACAAAATCTGAAAATAATATTCATTGCAAAAATAAACTATCATGGAGATTTCTGATATCATTTTTTGGCCAATGTATGACTTAAAAATCCAGGCTTTTAACTTTCTCTTCCCTATACTATGCTGCATTTAGTACATTTAATTAAAAGAAAAATAATTACTTTTTGATTAAATATATGAATCTTAGAATGGATAAGTTTCAGACATATTTTTCAGTGAATAATTAGCAAAAGTTTATAACAGAGATAGAAGGGTGGGTGCTGAGGCTTTTGGGACCTTTTGTTACAAGGCCTCAGATATTTTTTATATGCCTGAGCCCTTTACTGTTTTTCAGAAACCTGTTTGTTATTCATTAAAGCTGCCAAACAACAACCTGGTAACAGGCGCTCACTGAGCATCTAAAACTAGTGCCTCTCATGATAATTCTCGGAACAATTTTTGTCTCCCAGCTACATTTAGGAGATGGATTATTTTGCAGTTTCCATATCTAAAAGCCTTTGTCCAGCAAAGAATCTAATTCTAAGGTAAGATCTATAATATGGACTTCTGCTTATTAGGGACAGGGCTGACAATAACTTTAATTTTATGTGGTTATCAGTGTTTTATATTATGGTAATAGCATCCATTTTATTTCATGTAGTCTAGACTAAAACATAAATGAGAAGAGGTCAGGGTGCAGGTATGATTTAAAATCCTTTCTTCTCTGTTTAAACCCATGAAGAACTATGGAACTTGTATAAGGAGACAGATTATCTTACACCAAACTAGTGGTTCTTTGATATGCTGAAGTATTTAACATTACTAACTGTGTGTACGTGTGTGCATATTGCTGAACTAGGTGCTAGCTAGGACAAACTATCAAAAGGAGACTTACTGGCAAATCTCAGTAGCCACTGCCTAATTTTCAGATATTTCTTACTCTATATAAATTACAGCCAGTAAGATGGGTTTACTTCCACTGAGGCAAAAATTAAAAATATTTTATATAATAAAAAATTTCTTCTGGATTTTCCAGAAGATCTGTGTGTAGTTATTTGTCTGTGCATGCAATGCAATAATTTAATATTTGCATTACATATATAACTCCCCCCCAACAAGCAAAACAGAATTTGAATTCTTCCCATGAAGATTTTGCAGCAAAGAGCTCACCTCCCAATAGGTCTTTATACATTCATTGCATGAGAAAATTTCATATTTTTCTCTTCATTACCAATTCTGTAGGGCAAGAAAGAACAGTAACATAAAATCAAAAGACAACACAATATTTTCAGGGAAGAAACAGATTAACCACAGATGTTTTTAATATTGCTATGGGAGATACAATTTCTAGACAGCGTTTTCTTTCTGCGTGAGTGCTTTATATTTAGGCACACATTGTTGAAAAGTTTAGAAAATAATTTAAATTGAATCATGGATGGTGAAGAGAAAGCCTGCTACTGAAGTTCTGTGTTTGTCCCCTTGCCAAATCAGGAATATTTACTGTGATATATTCCTTCAGTCACATGCAGTACTTTGTGTCCAACATAATAAAGTTTACCACATGTTGCATGGTGTTAGTCCATATCCCTGTCCCTTAAGTTGCACACTAGATAGTCAGACCTCCTTTGTTGCACCTGTCAGAACAAGACCATTCACACCAGTGGGTATTTAATTCTCTGTCAGTCAGTGAAGGAAAATGCATGGGCCTGAATATTTTTATTTAGTTTGACTAAAAGTGGTGGCATTCATTTTAAGCAAAAGCAGAGGTAGGCACAGATCTAGATAGGAGTGACATGGGGGAGAGAGAAAAGGGAGAGACTGCCCATCTGCAGTGGGCATTACCGCGTCACCTGAACTTGAGGACAAACAGCAAACCAGGCTGGTCTAAGAGGGGGTGCTGCAAGCTCCCAAGTTCCCCATCACCTCACTCTTTATTCAGTTCAACTGACCCAGTTTTACTGATCTGATAGATGCTATGAGTTAGATGGTTGATTGCTGTTAACTTTTGCCCCGCAGCTGACCAGCTTTAATATTAGGCAGTTGACTCTTCTGTATTTTTATCAGAAGAAATAAGAGACCATATCTTTGTGTACAGGAAATGCTGTCCCTTTGTTTTTTAAATTTTTGTTATTTTTTTTTGTTGTGTGTTTGTTTGTTTGTTTTTTTTTTAATGCATGCAACTGACGTCCTTGTGTAAAAGGCTGGAATGAAGGAATAAAACCTATATACCGCTTACATCATAATTCTATCCTGTTTAGAGGATATACATCGGCTGGCCCATTGGAAAGGAATAGTTCCATCCTAACAAGAAAATATTTCAGATTTGACTCCTCAAATAAATCTTTGTATCTGCTCCACTACTTAGAATGTTATGTGTCATGCAGCAGTTCTAAGGGGAAGCTTTAGTATGTGCTGACTTAACCAGCTACAGTTTTAAAGATCTTTACACAATACTAGATATTGTATATATTTGATGACTGGAAAGGGGAAATGTAACCTCCATTTTCAAGAAAGGGAAAATAGATGACACAGGGAACTATAGACCAGTCAGTCTCACCTCCGTGCCTGGCAAAATCTTGGAGCAGATTCTCCTGGAAGACATGCTAAGGCACACAAAAAACAATGAGGTGCTTGGTGACAGCCTCATAGTAGCCTTCCAGTATCTGAAGAGGGCCTATAAGGATGCTGGGGAGGGACTCTTCATTAGGAACTGTAGTGATAGGACAAGGAGAAACGGGTTAAAACTTACACAGGGGAACTTTAGATTGGATATAAGGAAGAAATTCTTTCCTGTAAGGGTGTTGAGGCACTGGAATGGGTTGCCCAGGGAAGCTGTAAATGCTCCATCCCTGGCAGTGTTCAAGGCCAGGTTGGACAGAGCCTTGGGTGATATGGTTTAGTGTGAGGTGTCCCTGCCCATGGCAGGGGGGTTGGACCTTGATGATCTTAAAGTCCTTTCCAATCCTATCTATTCTATGATTCTATGATACAGGAAAAAAAGAGCAAACCTCTCAACATAGTGTATTTCTACTCCATAGAAGAAGAAACAGGGCACATACAGGCCACAGCCTCTTTCCCCTTTTTCAGCTAAACAGAGCCTGAATTTTCTATCAGGGTTGAACAAATGTACATGTTTCTGGTATGTTTCCTGAGCAAACTCTTGTGAAGCAGTAAACACTATAGAAGCCTGGAGTTTGTTACATCTCTGACAATGTCTAGGCTTTCTGTGCTCACTCTCAGGTAACTATCAAGATCTATTTTCTAGATAAATTATTTTATTTCCTTCCCTAAATCTGTTTTCCAGGCAAGATACACTAGATGCTTTGAAAAGTGGTTGTTTTTTTCCTTTTCAGAGAGCTTTCACTTAAGCAGATCAGCCACTGACATCTCAGGTTAAGCTACCTCAGCATAATGACTGATACTACAGGGTTTGCAGGAAATGAAATGAGCACTGTGAAAGTTTCAGGTCAAATATTAATATACCTGACAGTAGCATGTCTGGAAAGTTTCATCTTCAGCAGCCCAGTGATGCCTAAATCCTTTCCACCTGCTGGGATTGCACTGATTTGCAAATTATAAGATAATTTAGAATTTTAAATTTGCATTTAAAAGTCTGTTTGAAGAAGGGGATTTTATTTGCTTCCTATAACTTTGTATACTTAGTAGTGAGAAAGGGCTGGAAACTGAGTGTTATGTATGTTTTAAGCTGTTTCTTAGTTTGTTTTTCCTGCTTCAAAGAAAAACCGAGTCTCAAATGAAAACTTACAAAGTCAATAAAATATATAATCTCTGTCACTAGGAATGGATAACACTCATTTAATCTATGCATACAGCATTTTTCTACACCGGTGTAAAATAATGCAACAGTAGCTACACTGTTCCAAAAGTCAGTTCCTCTTTAACAAAAAATCAGTCAGAATTAAGAATATTAATACCTAAGAAAGAATAAAAGAAGCATAAAAGAAGCACTATGTCAAAGATTTAAAATATTTCTGCCATGAAAATATTTCCATGGTAAGAACACTATAAGAACTTTACCCACTCTGGGAAAATTCAAGGTAAAATCAATAAAAATAATAATTAAAAAATTATTCATTGCTTTAGCACAAAAAGATAGGATATGGTTAGCTCACAAAGTTGAAACATGTTATGGGAAGTGGAAAAGATAATTTTCTTAGAACAGAGAAATCCAGAACAGATGAACCACTAGTGAATATCATATCAGCCATTATAATAATTATTGAAAAATGGATCAGCTACCACCCAGTTCCTGCACGTATAATAGAATATGTCTTATAAAATTCCCATGCTCCATACTCAGAGGTTATGTGCGGTCCTGTGTATATTACTTTCAGTCCATTTTCTATGTTGTCTTGTCATCTTGAAAGAAAATGCAAAAATATATCTCCAGAATGTCAGCCAGATTGTTCTAAAAGCTGTCAAATTAGTATCAATATATCAATAAGGTTTTAGTTAATCTGATATATTTGCAAAATTCAGTGATGTTTATTTCTTATTTAATTCTACAATCTTCAAAAACCCACAGCTTTATTGTATCCAAGTCCTTAATTTTTTATTCATAATTTCCAAACTTCCTCTCATGAACTTGGAACTACATAGTACAAACTACATAGTACAACCTGATGATAAAATATTTGACAATCATCACATAACATGCTTTTATTGACAGAAGAACTAATCTGATCTACTACACCATTTTATGTCAATGTAAATCTGTTGATTTCAGGAGAGTTATAAAATTCATTTATGGCTAAGGTGCTATATACTTCATCTCTCTCATCTTAATTGATTTGGAGCTATTAGCCAATACCCTCCTGTTTTATATACTTTCACATATAAACACATATATTATTAGTACGTCAGTTGAGTGTATATGTTAGTTGTGTGCAACACTATTCTTCCCTTAAAACAACAATAGTGGAAATAATTTTGTAATTCATCTTGAATTTATTCAAGTTTTTTTCTCAATAATTGTCTCAAATATTGTTTCCATTACCCAGGATTATATATTATCTTTAAGGCATTGTTTTGGAGGAACTTAAGAGGCTATTTAGAAGAGCAGTTTTGGAAAACCCTGCCTGTTTAGCTAGCTGAGATATCCTAAACGCCTAAAGAAAGAGTCTTCTCCATTAGCTTTAAACAGAAAACCGAGACATCTACACCTGATCTAGTAGTTTGCTTTGAGCTCACCAATAGAAGGATGTAAGGGTATTACCTGTTCTACCTAAAATTCTAGTTTACACAGAGATTAAACACAGCAAGCATGCCAATTTCTTCGCAGTGGCCATGAAGATAGTAAAAATGACTAACTGAGACATAAATGTCTACATAGAATAGAATCATAGAATAGTTAGATTTGGAAAGGACCTTAAGATCATCAAGTCCGAACCCCCCTGCCATGGGCATGGAAACCTCCCACTAAACCATGTCACCCAAGGCTCTGTCCAACCTGGCCTTGAGCACTGCCAGGGATGGAGCATTCACAACTTCCCTGGGCAACCCACTCCAGTGCCTCACCACCCTTACAGGAAAGAATTTCCTCCTTATATCCAATCTAAAGTTCCCCTGTTTAAGTTTTAACCCGTTACCCCTTGTCCTGTCACTACAGTCCCTAATGAAGAGTCCCTCTCCAGCATCCCTATAGCCCCCTTCAGACACTGGAAGGCTGCTATGAAGTCTCCACGCAGCCTTCTCTTCTGCAGGCTGAACAGCCCCAACTTCCTCAGCCTATCTTCATACAGGAGGTGCTCCAGTCCCATGATAATCCTTGTGGCCCTCCTCTAGACTTGGAAGTTCCAACAGTTCCATGTCCTTTATATGCTGAGGACACCAGAACTGCACACAATACTCCAGGTGACGTCTCACAAGAGCAGAGGAAAGGGGCAGGATCACCTCCTTCAGCCTGCTAGTCATGTTCCTTTTGATGGAGCCCAGGATATGGTTGGCTTTCTGGGCTGCAAGCACACGTTCATTTTCTCATTGACCAGCACCCCCAAGTCCTTCTCTGCAGGGTTGCTCTGAATCTCTTCTCTGCCCAACCTGTAGCTGTGCCTGGGATTGCCCTGACCCAGGTGTAGGACCATGCACTTGGCATGGTTAAACTTCATGCGGTTGGCATCAGCCCACCTCACAAGTGTGTTGAGGGCCCTCTGGATGGCATTCCTTCCTTCTAGCATATCAACTGAACCACACAGCTTGGTGTCATTGGCAAACTTGCTGAGGGCGCACTCAATCCCACTGCCCATGTCACTAACAAAGATGTTGAACAAGACCGGTTCCAACACCGATCCCTGAGGGACACCACTCGTTACTGGTCTCCAGCTGGACATTGAGCCATTGACCACAACTCTTTGTGTGCAGCCATCCAGCCAGTTCTTTATCCACCGAGTCATCCACCTATCAAATTGATGTCTCTTCAATTTAGAGACAAGGATGTCGTGTGGGACAATGTCAAACGCTTTACACAAGTCCAGGTAGATGACATCAACTGCTCTACCCCTGTCCATCAGTTCCATAGCCCCATCAGTTTAATTCTAACGGGGCCTTAGCTTTCCTAACCTGGTCCCTAGCTTCCCAGACAACATCCCTGTACCCTTCCCAGACCACCTGTCCTTGCTTCCACCTTTTATAAGCCTCTTTTTTCATTTGAATTTTCCTCAGGATCTCCTTATCCACCCAAGGAGGTCTCCTGGCCCTCCTGCTGCACTTCTTCTAGATGGGATGCAACACGCCTGAGTAGGTGATCCTTGAATATCAACCAGCAGTCTTGGGGCCCCTCTGAAGCAGGTTCCTGAAGAGATCAAAGTCTGCTCTCTTGAAGTCCAGGGCAATGAGCTTGCTGCACGCTCTTCTCACCGTCTTGAGGATCTTGAATTTGACCATCTCATGATCACTGCATCCAAGGCTGCCCTGGAGCATCACAGTTCCAACGAGCCCTTCCCTATTGGTGAGCACGAGGTCAAGCATGGCACCTCTCCTTGTCAGCTCCTCTATTACTTGCAGAAGGAAGTTGTCTTTCACACAATCGAAGAACCTCCTGGATTGCTTGTGCCGGGTCTTACCGTCCCTGCAACAGATGTCAGGATGGTTGAAGTCCCCCATGAGACCAAGGGCCTGCAAGCATGAGGCTGTTCCTATCTACCTGTTCAGTGCTTCATCCGCAGGTTCTCCTTGATCAAGCGGTCTGTAACAGATCCCCACAGTAATGTCTCCCATCGCTGTTTTCCCTTTAACCCTGACCCACAAACTCTCCGTTGACTGATCACCTGTCCCCAGAGTTCCATATTCTCCAGCCTATCCGTAACACAAAAGGCAACTCCCCCTCCCTGCCTGCCAGGCCTGTCTTATCTAAAGAGATTGTAACCTTCCATTCCAACACTCCAGTCATAGGAGCCATCCCACCATGTTTCTGCGATGCCTATTATATCATACCCCCGTAGATGTGCACACATCTCTAATTCCTCTTGTTTGTTCCCCATGCTACGGGCATTTGCGTAGAGGCATCTGAGCCGAGCTCCAGATGAAGCCGGCTCATTGGCTGGAGCTGCTGTAACATCTGTACATTGCTCCAAGCATTTATTATAGGTGCTGGCAACTGACTGGGTGTGTTGGGATGGAATGATGCCCCCCTCCCCCAACACATCTCATTTAAAGCATCCTTGACCAGCCTGGCAAGCCTCCTACCAAAACTGCTCTTCCCCTTCTTTATCACCACCAGCTCCACCAGCACCCACTAGACCTGGCTTACAAACTTGGGTCCTGTGTTCAAGGCACACAAACCCCTGACTATGGCACCACACTTCTAACCATTTATTAACCTGGCCAATCCTACTAGCTTTTCTGGGGTCCTCCCCTGTACCCTAGAGAACTGACGAGAAGACAATCTGAGCTCCAGAGCCCTTAACCACCTCTCCCAGGACTCTCTCCCTTCTTTATGGTCCCCAGGCTACTACTATCTATATCTCTAGCACCCACATGTGTCACCAGAAGTGGGTAATAGTCTGTGGGACTTACTAGAACAGGCAGCCTCTCTGCAACATCCCTGATCCATGCCCCCGGTAGGCAACACACCTCCCTTGAGACTGGGTCAAGCTGACAGATGAGTGCTTCTGTCCCTTCCAGAGTCCCCTACTACATGACCCGCCTCTTTTTCCGGGCAGCACCAGTAGAGATCTTCTTTAGCAGTGCATCAGCCGGTTGTTTCTGGTGGGAGTGTGCTTTCTCATTAGCCCCCTGCAGGACAGCAAAGCAGTTCTAGGTGGGGACAACAGATTTAGGAGGAAGCCATTATGCTTGTAATTGTCCTCTTCCTCCTTTTATTTTGGGGTTTTTTTTTTGTGTTTTTTTTTTTTTTTGTCACTATTTCCCATCTTCCTGAGTTAACGGCCTCCTTCTTTCCTCCATGAGCTACAGGGGAGGCTCGAGGCCCCTCCACATTTTGGGCCAGGAGCAAGCATTCCTGCTTCCTCTCAGCTTCCCTGACATCTCGCAGTCTATTAACAACATCCCGCAGCTCAGCCCCTGCTGCAGCAGGACCTCCACCAGGGAGCACCGAGCGCAGCCCTGCCCATTGTGCACCCTCCCCTCACCAGACCAGTGCAGGCACTCTCTACACCCCGAGCTCTGCACTGCAGCCTCCCCTCTCATCGGCTCTGTCTGGGTGCCTACGCCGGCCACCGCCGGGGCAGCCAGAGCAGAGCTCCCGGACCGGGCCCTGGTCATACGGCGAGTGCTCACCGTCCCGCTCACCTGCCCGCGCAAACTGCCTCGACCCGCTGCGGTCGCTCGCGCTCCCTGGGGCAGGTTTTCTCCCACTCAGGGCTGGTGCCGCTGCTCCTGGCTCCGCCCCCTGTGAGTCCCTGCTCGCTCTCGTCAGCTGAGCTGCCGGCTCTGGGCAGGTCCTGTCGAGGACTTGAGGCTCCCTCGGTGGCTCTCGCAGCTCTGAGTTGAGGCTCCTGGACGCTGATCTCCCCCCCGCTCAGGTGTTGAAGGCGTCCTCTCTCGGGCTACTCACCTCAGCAACTGACATCTTAGATAAGTAAAACTGGCTGCTATGTCTCTCACAATAGAGAACTCAACAGCGTTGTACTCAAGCAATATAAACAACACAATTTTCAGGATATGTCTAAAATGGGGAAAGAAACCATCTATACCATGTAATACTTGAAATTATAGTGTGAGAACAGAACAGTGTTCTAGTGTTAGAAGAAGGTAGACAAAGCTGGGCTGGCTGAAAGAGAAAAGTACTGGCAGGAACTTTTGGGGTGAAGTGTGGCTTGTAACACATTTTCTCAAGGTCCCATTCTGTGCCTAATTTTATATTTTCAATACAAAAATTATCTGTACTTAGAGACTAACTGGACCTACCTATGAAAAGCACAGGTTTTTGTACTAGTTGGTTCTTCATGACATGGTAGGGAGGAAATCTGTGTCACATGAGTCAGATCAGTTATTTAAGGCACTTCTGTCATTGGACACATGTTGATTAGCTGGATTACTTCAGGCGTATGAGAAAGGGCCATCACTTAATGTCCATCTATCACCTCTGCTTTTTCTGTTAGCACCACAGAAGGCCGAGAGAAAAACAAGAGATGGGATATAATTCAATCACCAAAAGTTACATTCTAAAAAGAATTCTTCTATAAAATAAGTTTTTATCAACTTGAAATAGCAGACGGCAAGAAAGACCTGAATGTCCTCATTCAATCAAATAGTGTCATGTGACTATAAGCAAGCAAAAATAATCCTAGCACACTTCAGGCAAAATGATACAAATAGAGACGTGTTGATGCCATTATATAAGGTGTTAGAAAATTCTCTGAAATACTGAATCCAGTCCATGTTTAAGAACTGTGAATCTAAACTAGAATAAACTAGGAGAACAACCTTTATACAGATCTGTAAAATAAAAATGGAGATAATATATTTATGGAAAATCATAAATATCTGTAAGCACATATGGTGAAAACCATCAGGGAGAAAAAAGAGTTATTAAGCTAAAAGATACTGTTGGCACAGTAATAAAAAGGTGTAAAATGGTCATGAATACTTTCAAACTGGAAGCTAGGAGATTTCTAATATCAAGAAGAGCTTTCAAGGAGACACAGGGGCTGAGAAATCTGAACCCATTTTATAATGAGTCTTGCAGCATTTATGAACAGGTTTCAATTGCCTATAATGGCAGGGAAAAGGGCTTTATGACCCACTAAGTTTTTCCAGCCTTATGCCTGAAGACACAGAAGGCATTGGCAAAAGAAATTCTGCTTGTTCATGTAAGTGGGAGGTTTTCAGAAAACTTTTATAAGTATGAACACTGGTAATGCATTTACTTTCATTATATTAAATGCATGCATTCATTGGTTACTGTTACTCTGAAAATCTGATAATAAAAAATTTAGAATGATTTTTCATTGTAACAGTAAAAGTCCTGGTTGGGTGATAGTGGGCTTGCATGTAGGGTGCAGTTTATTCATATTTACATTTCACCGTAATACAAAAGAGAACTAAGAGATGCTTAGGTTGGATTTGTTTGTTTTCTTTTTGGCTTATCCCACATTTCTATTTACTGAACACAATTTTATTCACTGAGTGATAAGGTTTCATTTTTGTTTCTGAGAAAAGTAGCACTCAGCCTATTTTAAGTTGAATAGCCTATGTTGTAAGTTTTAAACATCTGCAGTATGTTATATCATAGAATCATAGAATAGTTAGGGTTGGAAAGGGCCTTAAGATCATCTAGTTCCAACCCCCTGCCATGGGCAGGGACACTTCACACTAAACCATCTCACCCAAGGCTTTGTCCAACCTGGTCTTGAACACTGCCAGGGATGGAGCATTCACAGCCTCCCTGGGCAACCCATTCCAGTGCCTCACCACCCTAACAGGAAAGAACTTCCTCCTTATATCCAGTCTAAACTTCCCCTGTGTAAGTTTTAACCCTTTACCCCTTGTCCTGTCACTACACTAAATTATGTTATTGATTCTATATATTTTGTTTAAGATAATTTTTGTGAACATTGTTTTGCTTATTCATGTTTAATGAGGATTGATGTTACTTTTTATATCAATGAATAAACTCAGGAAATTAATGTCAGTTATTTATTACTGTAGCAACCATTTTAACAGTCACTTCAATAAAACATAAGTAAAGGTTCTTTCATTGCTACTGTCAGCCAGTATGTTTTCCAGGTCTGGTTACAGGTGTCAAGTGTAATAGCTGTGAAGTGTTATTAATAATTTCAATAGCAATGAAGGTAATATAACAATAACAACAATAAAAATAGCAATTAGCCATATGTATTAGCACAGCCTCATTTATATCACTGCCTCCTACACTGATTTTCTCTTTCTTTATCTTTCTTTCCAGTTGTCTTTTGTTCTTCCAAGTATATTCCAAATTTGGTCTATATATACAGGTGGCTTGAGGTCACAGAAACCAAATGGTGAGCTGAAATCAGTGGAAGGAATATGAATTTCATTTATATTCATCCCACTGAGAACAAGGCCATAAACAAATGAAAAAATTGATTTACTAATGGTCTAGAAGACTGGGCTAGCAGTATAGCTGGAGATGATGGATGTCACTGACTAAAATTAGGATTTTAGTAAGCAATGTTGCTTACTGCTGCATTTAAACAGGAAAACAGCACAAGCAACATCTGCTTTCTCAGATAACTCCTATCATCCTTATTCTGAAAGAATAAAGCATATTGACGATTTAAAAGCTGTGGAAAAGGCAGAAAGATATTAGGTCACTTGGCCCAAATCCCAGATTAAGTCAGCTACTGCCCCTAGAAGAGCACCGTGAATTCCCAGCTCTCAACGCTACATGCCAGCTGCTGGGAAGCATCATTTCTTCAAAGTTTATTTAAAGGCAAGTAAGCAAGAAAAAAACCCTGAGGTTCCCAAACTCCAGAAAGAAAAGTTTGATTTTGTCTTGTAAAACTGAGGAAGCATGTGTTCCATTTTTTGTGTATTTCAGCTCTAATTCTAGTTCTTACACACTGAATATAGTTTGGTGATGTTTGATTTTTCTGAAGCAAAAAGTGCCCACTGTTGGAAAAGGATGAGTACTTTTTTCATTACAGGATACCAAATTAGTTTGTACCCATGTGCTGAAGTGCACATAAAAGCTGCAAGCAATCATTAAGAGTGTGTACAGATGTGTACTACTCAAACAGGTATGCCCATAAAAAAAAAAAAATTGCCATATACTAGCCCATATCCAGCTGGTCATTATTACCTCTTTCACAGAAGCTATTACCCCCACTTTAATTTTCGTGCAGAGATGCTCACATAAGCACTTTTTATCTATCTTCTAAAGTAAGGGGCAGTGAGCTGAAATATTTTGGATAACGGATCTTGACAAATCCAGCTCATTAGGACTTAAACAAAACAGGCACCATCCAGTATGAGCAGCAACTGCATCCAGATCATAAAGGAATAACATGGTGGCTGTTTCCCAGGGATACATCTAAACAATACAGTGTCACAGAGTTTAATTCTTTGCTGAATCTGAATGACAAATTTAGAAATTACAGATAGAAGGAGACCTTAACAGGCCAACTTTTTTGCTTCCTATTCCCAAAGAGAAGCTATTTCTATACTATTTCTGACAAGTTCTTGTCCAGCTTGTTTTTCAATAATCTCCAGTGATGGAAACTTCACAACCAGCCCATGGAATGCATTCCAGTGCTGCACTAAACTTTCTGTTACATTTTTCCTGTCATCTGATCTAATCTCCCTTGTGCTAATTAGAAAGCCTTGTTGTAATCACAATATGTTATTCAGTTGGTCCACATCTCTCTTGAGCTGCACACAAAATCAGACATCAGTACTCCAGCTGACACCTTACTAGTGCCAAATACAGCAAATATTTCAGCTGAATTAGAGATAGCACTCCTATTTACTTTTTTCAGAAAAGCATAACATTCTTGACTCCTGTCCAGCTTGTGAGCGACAGCAATGCTCAGATCTTTTTGTTTAGCCAGACATTTTTTGGTTTGTACTTGCAGGGAAGAATTTTGTGTGTGTCCTTGTGGAACTACTTTTTTCTGTATGTAGATTTTGAAAGGCCCTGATCAGCTTGGTCTAATGTATAGTTAGTCACATAAGAAGCCAGAGGCTGAAGAGGTAACGTCCTTAAATGCCTTTCAACTTGAATCATTTTATGATTCTCTTATTTTCTGAGATAATTTTGAACGTGACTTCTCTTCTACAGTGTACTTGAATCTTTTGCAGTTTGCGTCATTTGCAACTTTAACAAAATTAAGTTATTTGTCCAATTATCACAAAAACTTTGCATGGTTTTTAATCCAGGTTAGACCCTTTAGTTCAAAACTGAGTGTATTCTTCCAGATTGACTATGAACCACTGCTAAAATGCCTATCAAGTGTGGTAACTGCTACATAATAGTATCGTTCTTTTCCCATTCATCATGAATTAGACATAATTGTAAGAAGTCTGAAACCCTCCCAGTGACACCATATGTTCAGCAGTGGCTTCATATTCAGGATACATCTGTGCTGTCCCCAGACTTTTACCCATTCTGAGCAGGTCTAACTGAAAAATTATCTGAGATCAACTCTTTCACCCTCTTTCCCAAAGGTAGATGATGGCTTCTCATCTATTCAGTATTATTCCTGGCAGTATCACAAGTTCCTGCTGATGAGCAGGAGCATGAAGTGGTAGCCACTGGGGCAGATGAGCCTCAGCAAGCTTTACATTCTATACATTTAGAGTGCTAGCAGGGTATATAGCACGTCATGTAACCATTTGGATCACTTCAACTCTCTCAGGACACAACTACTAAATAATTCTGTCTTTCATTTCCTCTTTGGAGTTCTGCATTGCATCTCATGACCTCTTGCTCCTTCACTACTGTAACTATTTTTCATTCACTCTCAGTACAGCATGCTGGTACCAGATTGCATCACAACACTGCAGAGGTGTGTGTCTCTGTTTAAGACACTGTCTTAAATAGAGAATATCAGACTTTAAAGGACAATAAGCTTCAAAAACTCCTTTCCTCTTTTCTTTTTCATCCCACATGTTTCCTGGGGAACCATGTTTTTTCTAATTAAATCTGACAGTCAGAGATTGCATTATAACCAGTCAGGCTGGTGTACTGCATCTCCTACCTTCTGAATCTTATTGCAGAAACAACAAATGAAGTCTTGCAGCTTTAAGCAGTGTCTGTTTTTTTTTTTCATGACTCAGCTGCTACCATGATTCATGCAAGCTCACCAGTTCCTGGGTTTCATGCCAAAATGGTGGACTTGGTCCTCAAAGTGGATCAGTTCTTCACTCCATGTACCCCAGCACCAGAATTCTAGGAACAAGGAAGTGATTTCTGGGAAAAAAAGACATCTCTGGTTTGTCTGTGACATGAAGAACTGCAAATATGTCACAAATCTTCATTTCTTAACAGCTTCTACTTGACACTGAGAAAAATTCCTTGTTCATGAATTTTCCCTCCCCCCAAAATTAATTTCTCCAGTTTGAACATGGTCTATAGAAAGTTCAGTAATTATTTCTCTATTTATATTTGTTTATATGCCAGCATCATGCAAAACAACTCAGCTATATGGATGCATAGATAGTTAGTATAAGACAGAAATAAAAAATTACGTAGGAAAAAGTGTGAAGAAGAAAAAGTTAAAAGCATTTTACTGTGAGTAAATCCAGTCCAAAGCTCTCACAGGCAAAATGAGAGAAAAAAAATAATAGTTTTTAATTGTGCCTGGGTGCTTTTGTTGACACTGCTTGGGTAATATCTTAGGTAGGTGTGATACTGGACATACCAAAGACATCTTTCACAGAATCAGAATGGCTGAACAGGCACTTACTTGTACATGTTGGTTTTTTTTTTTCTAGAGACACTGATGGCTGTTTAGGTAGCATGTAGCATTCAGGGAAAACTATTTATTTCTCTTTCTGCCACCAGAAAAAGCCAAAACACCCCTTTGAAAGATATCTAAGCTACTGAAAAAGAAAATCCACTTCCATCCTTACAGCACTCTCATTAGCTATCTTAACCTGGAAAAAGTCATTTGATGGTACAGCCAGTGTTATCTTCTTTCCAGCAGCTGAAATGACATTACACACAACTTGAGATTCTCTTCATTGATCTTTCTTAAGAAATCAAAAGCAGGAAGCAGAATTCAAAGTTTATTGTCTTCAAAATCTGAAGATTTTAATCTTTTTTTTGGAGTTACATAGATACCTGTTATTTCCTCACAGTACAATCTGGGCCTTTTTGAGACTAATGTTCTCAAGAAGATTTGCAAAAGCTACTCTAAAACTTGGCAATATTCGACAATGTGTGCATAGAGAACAATGTGTTTATTTGCTATGGGAAATAAAAAAATAACCCCACAACAACTCCCCCCCAACCCCCCCAAAAAAAAAACACCTTTCCTGCCTACCTTCCTAAATCACGGGATCAGGCAAACCTATGCATGTTTTTATCTAAGCTGAGTAACCGCATTGTAAACCTAACCTCGTCAACACGCTGTAAATGGTTTGAATTAATTAATTTCCTCTGGAAATCTGTTGTATCCTGTATCCTGCTTTAACCCCCTATGAAGAAGGCCCAATGCGGAAGTATCAGTTAGCACCACAAGCACAGCTCAGTGACAACTTTGTTGTTAATAAAAAATGGTTACTGTTCCATGCGGAAGCCTATTGATGTTAATATGTCCAATGCTCTTGTGGGCTAGCATCTGGTCTGTGTTAGATGTTAATTCTAATTCTCAGTCAATATTTTTGGACACTGCTACTGTTGGCAATTTATTGATATTACTTGGGTGCTCTGCAAAGCTTTGTTCTGATGTATGTAAAGCACATTTATTTTGTAATAATTCATTAGTATTGCTTCCACTTGTTTGATCATGTTGGTAGGGTTTGTAAAGATCTACATCATTAATACTTACTTTCTTGTTTAAGCCGCTTTTGATTTTCTTAAATGTTCCAATTTGAAGCACACAGTGGCAAACAATGATAGGACAAGGGGTAATGGGTACAAACTGGAACACAAGAGGTTCCACTTAAACTTGAGAAGAAACTTCTTCTCGGTGAGGGTGACGGAACACTGGAACAGGCTGCCAGGGAGGTTGTGGAGTCTCCTTCCCTGGAGACATTCAAAACCTACCTGGACACATTCCTGTGTAACCTTATCTAGGTGTTCCTGCTCCGGCAGGGGGATTGGACTAGATGATCTTTCGAGGTCCCTTCCAATCTCTAGCATACTGTGATACTGTGTGATACACCATCACTGTTCATGTGTGTGTTCAGTGCTCAAATCTGCCAAGATGTGTGTAGCAGGAATACATAAAAGGAAGACTTCCCCACTCCGAAAAACCTTATGAAACTAAGCCTTAGTGGTCCACATCACAGGAGTAAGAAGATTGGAGAGACAAGAAATATCCACACTGCTGAAGTTTAATACTTGCCTGTAATGCCAGTATTTGGAAGGTAGTTCCTCTAATGGAGGATCAGCTGATTGTTGCTGATTCACCTTTCTTCTGCCCTGACAGATTTTGCATATAAAATAATTAACTAAAATTTCTATGTGACAGATTGTAAGGAAGGAGCTGCCATCTACCAGACATTTGTAAATACAACTGTATTGGAATCCATGCTGGAGATATTACAAATAATAAAATTAATAAGAATATTCTGATATTTCAAGCAATAATGAACTTAACTGATAAAACAGAAGAACTGAACTGCTTAAGTAAAAAGCAGCCAGAGTGAAGAGCCCATTAGAGCAAATGGAACCATTTGAGAGATCAACAAGGGAAGACAGAACTGAAGTTAGGAAGAATCAGGCTGGAATACTTTTGCATCTGGACAAATGGAATTAAGTGGACGAAGAAGAAGGTGGGAAGGCAAAAGAGCTTGTGAACCAAGACAAGAGAAGGCAGAGAACTGGATGAAGAGTCAAGGAGTGGTGGGACAGAGAAAATTAAAACTGAACAAGGAGTTAAAAAGGGAGTTAGAGGAGGGGTAAGAAATCAAACTGGAATGGAGGAAGCAACAGGACATTGCTTGAATCCCAGGCAGGGCTGGGAACCACGTGTGAGAAGACTTGCAGACTGTGTTGAGGTTAAGTGGAGAGTTCATGAATAGAATGAATGTACACTGACCCTGTGGGAATGGTTGGACTAAAGGGACTCAAAAAAGATGGACTAGGGAGAAGCAGTTGATACTGACAGCTCAGATATAAAGATGAGACTGGCATTAAGAACCTGATGCCACTGCTGAGAGAGTAAATTTGGGAAGAAAAAAAATTGAATGGCCTTAGTAAAAAGCCTTAATTATCTATTTCCTAATTTTAGAGGGCATTACTTTGCATCTTGAGCATTTTAATGTGGGGAAAATGGGGGTGAGGTGTGCACTATAAATGTAGTTCTTTAGAATGGGGCCGTGCTTTGTGCTTTAACATTGTTAAGCAATGAGAAGATCTTTTATAAAGAATATTTGGTTGCTATGGAAGCAGTTTCAAAAGTCCTTTGTTAGAATATGTGTTTTCTGCTAATAAAAAAAAAAAAAAAAAGAGGTCACACATTTTTGGCTGAAAGATGATAACCCAGAAAGAAATAAAAGAACACTGAAGGAGTGGAGAATTAAGAAGTCAGGCAATAGCATGTTGCTTATAAGGAAAAGACAGTCTGCAACTAAGGGAAGAGGAGACAGGTAGGAAATAAAGAGTCGACATTTTAAGAATAGTTTCCACTTTTTACTGGTTGTCTATTTGCAGAATTAGAATGAACTGTATAAGGAGGAGAAGGGCATACCTGGTCTTGCATCCAGAAAATCAGACCTATGCAAACCAAACACAAACTGAAAGCTTCAGAATAATCCAACTGTGTGTTCCAGTAGGCATCTTTCTTACACTGCTCTGAAGTGTCTGAGAAGTTTTCAAGGAAGGATGAAAAGACAGTTCATTTCTCTTTTCTTACTCCCCAGTAGTAAGGGACTGTTTAGGTTTAGTCTACTGTTTGGGCACTTGTGGCTTAAAGGAAACGAGAGAGGAAGAGGTGGGGTTGTTTTCTAATTTTTTTTAAATATAATTTAGAAACCCCTAGTCATGCGATCACCAGCGAAAAATCTGCCTCAGCAATTTTATGATGGATAAGATGAATTGCTTCTGCGGGGCACTGCTATCATGGAAGACTCTGCATAGTCAGTGTGAGCTGGAAGGTCTTATCACTGAAGACCAGCTATGCTGTAACAGGGATGGTCTATGCATATTCTCCAAGCCAGCCATGGCTGATTTGAACCCACCGTACTTGTGTTAGTGCTACAGCCCCATTGTGTGTTTTCATCTGAGGCTGGGGAGGAGGGGCACATACTTCTGTGAAAGGAGCCCATGTGGGTGGACTAGGGCTGGAGAGCATATGTAAAAAGCAGATGTGGTGTGTGTTCCTGAGCAGAGCAAAGTGTGACAGCAGGGGCTTGGGAAAGAGCTCTCTGTAATGACTGTGTTAAGATAGTTTAATAAAGAAGTTACCTAGTGTAAATAAATCCATATGTTTTGTAATCCATAGTCCCATTCTGCTTCAGCATCTGGCAATGTGGGGATTTAGCAGTGATAGAATTAATGGTATAGCTTCCTATTACATTTAATGGGGGGTGGAAAGCAATTAATGGCTTATTTTAAATGACAGTTTCAAGAATAGTCTTCATTAAGGAAGGCTCACAATTAAAGGAGATTATGCTTGCTAAAAGCCAGAAGGAATTACACTAACCAAGAAAAACTTGGAATAGGGATTCTTAGGCACAAGCATGTAAATAGTTGGCCATTGTATATGTTTTATAACCAGGAAGGCTCAAACTTGTCCTGAAAGTGATTTGGTGAAGAAACAAAATGTTTTAACAAGGTCTTGTTTTCTGTGTAAAAAGCACACATTTTATCTGACTTTTATTTACTTTTTACCAATCTTTTCCTATCCTCTTAATCACCTTTCACACCTCCAAGAAGTGACTTTGTCAAAAAGAAGAGGTGGATGTGGAGCAGGTGTTGTGTTTTAATAGAAAATAATGTCAAAAAGTGTTTCTAATTTGCTTGCTTTAACAGTGAGCTTTTACAGGAGAAATAAATAACCAGCCATATCTTCAGTCTTTATGAATTTACTGGGTCAAGTAGTTTGTATACAGACTTCCTGTTTGCCTCTAGTTCTTACCCCATAAAATACTGAACTTTGATTTCAAGAAAACAAGGCACAGCTTCTAGGTAAGCACTGTCAAGCTATTGTTTCATTTTTTGAAGTATATTGTTGTTTAAAACACTGAAGAGACCACTGGACAGAAAACTGGAAATTTTCTCATTTTAATCATTATAAGTCTGACCATGAATACTTACATATTGCTTTTTTTCCCCTTTTTTCTTGCTTTGGAATTGCAATCATTACTGTTTATCATTTTCTTAAGGTTTTCTATGTCCTAGATCATGTGGGATGCCACTGAGAATGTTTTGAAAGCCTGGAAGTTCATAAGAGTAATGATAGTTGCAATAGTGCCTCAGTGCACTCAAGGAATCCTTCTTCAAAAGGGATAGTACACTGCCAAAGGGATTTAAAAAATGATGTCCAGAAAGCTGTTTATCATTTCTATAGCTGTCTGAATGTCCTTGCCAATAAAAGCGTTATGCAGTTTTCAGTCGGTTTGTTCCCAATTTCACATATCTATTAATTTCCTAGGGGGAAAAATATCTACAGATTTAATAAATAATAAAAATGTGAAATGTGAACATTTGTATCTCGCTAACGATTGCTGTAATAACTGTGTGTATTCTGCAGAATTGCAGTCACTGAAGGGGCACAAAGTTCCTCAGCTTTTTCCTACTAGTTTTGTCCTTTCAGGAAAAGGAGTGTCAGGACTTTCCTCTCCCCACTGGCTGGTTTGTAGAAGGGTGGGGTTAGGAAAATGATAAAAGGGAGTGAACAGTTGCCTTGGTTTTATAGTTTTGATGCCAGTAGCTAGCCCTAGGGGAGACAAGCATACTGTTAGACCTTTGGCCATATAAGAGATCCCTGGGTTTAGAGAAAAACACTAGTTCCTCACTCAGCCAGCTACCCCAGAGGCTTCACTGGATACAAAACAAATGTGCTACATGCTGCTACAAATCTTTATATCCATGCTAGCTTGAATTTCCTCAGCAAAAAATGCAGTCCTACGAGGTTTCTGTTCCACTGTACAAGTCAAAGGATGGAAAGCTGGGTCCCATCCTCTCCCTGCTTGGTGGAGGCAGTGGATGTTGATGCCAAGGCTCAGCACAGCTCTCCCACACTCAGTTGTTGGCTAGTGTGAACTGGAGCACCCAGGGGCACTCAGGAGCAGCTGTCAGATGGATCGGAGCAGCGTAGGCTCCTTAATGGCCCCTGCCCCACTGGGAGATTAGTGTGGCAGAATGCTGCCATATGCCTCCCTGTTCCGACAAATCCCCTTCACTCCCCTGACACAAATGCACAGACTGTTTTCCCAAGCTATCTGCAGGGCAGGAAAGCATCTGCCTTTGGGTTGGCTCCCCTAATGAAACCTGGGCTGTCTGGTGGTTTGCTGTATGCACAAGAGCCTGAAAACAGATTGGCTTGCTGTCACTTTATTTGCACTCTCCTATTGCCAGACTTCCAGGCTCTGCTGATCCCCTGATTTGGCTCTAGAGATAGTGATGAGGGGTGTGAGGACATGCTGGCCTTCTCCCAGGATTGGCAAGAGTTAGGCAGGTTGCTCTCATGACCCTGGAACACTGCATTCTCTTCTGTGGTTAAGTTGTACAAGAAAATTTGCGTCACCTGCTTACACACTCAGATCACCACATCTGGCTGGGTATTTGATTCTCTGGGTCATATTACCAGGATGATTGTGTGCTTGTTTTTTTTACCTTTCTGCAGCATGGACCATGTTTTCCTGTCTAGGATCATCTAGAGGGTTTAACGAGACCTAGCACCTTCTCAGGCAGTGGCAGTCTCCACTCAGTATCCACTTTATATGCCATTTTGTCATTGCAGCTTTTCCTTTTATACAACAGATATTCAGCATCTGCCATAGGGTGCTGGAGAGGGGTTTGCAGAGACATACAGAATCAGATCTTCCTAACCAAGCCATCTCATTCATGGTTTCCTGTAGTTGTTAAGGTCTGAACTTGCTGACATAGATGGTCCCTTCCAGTCTTACTTCACTAAAAGTAGAAACATGAGTGATACCATTATATATTAGAAATATAGTGATACCATCTAAGTGTTGTGGTACAGTAACAGAATTATGCTATATATGGAAACAACAAGCTGTACATTTGTTAATAGCTTTTAAGACATGCATACCCCAAACCAGATTCATCTCACCTGTGACCTCAGTTGCCCTGAAGTCATGTTTATCTTGTTCCTTGCTGATAACAGATGAAGCAAAAAAAGTGGCCATGCTCTTAATTTAGTTGTCTCAGTAAGGTGCTTACATTCACATCTTTCTGCATGCTAGTTCTGCCAGGCTTCTAATGAGAAGTCCGTCCCTCCTTCCAAGAAGCTAGCAAAATGCACCAATGTCATGTCTATCCCTGCTAGGCAGAATTAAGCTATGTTCTTCAAACACAGTTGCTGAAGTAATTGTAAAATTTCTGTTTCTTTTTACATGAACAGGTTTATCTAAAGAGAACCAAGACACTTTCTGCTGCTTCTTTATCTTGCTGTGGTAGGAAAAAGGAGACATCAAATTTGTTCCTTCTGTTCTTTTGGTGCTTCTGTACCAATGTATTTTCTTATAATATTTTTACTGTTATGCTCTAGGGAGGAGTGTTAACAGAATCCAAATATTTAGGTGTTTATTATCCCCTGCACATGTATTTTCTATTAGCATCAATGGAATTTAAACATACATAGGGAAAGGAAAACAAACAGTTAATGATCTAAGTGAGAGAAAGGGAAACACAGGGCCCCCAGAAAACCAATTAGCTATAGAGGGGAGGAAAATTATTTTCCCGAATTAATTATACATGATAGCAATGGAAAAGACCTGATAGACTTGGATCATCTCTCTCTGCCCTCTGCAGGGAAGGGATTATATTTGTTTGTTTCACATTTTTGTACATAATCTACTCTCAGAGATCTTTAGTGACAGTGAATTAAATGCCTTCAGAGCCTTATTATATCATTGGCAACTAATAACCGTGACTGTCAAGAAATGTTTTCCTGATGTGCAGCTTTACCAGAAAGAGAACTGCTTCCTCAGATCAGAAAATAAAGGAGTTACTTGTGCATGTAACTTTGACAAAGAGAGAGCAAAGAGGTAGTACAAAGTGATCATAGATCATAGAATATCTCAAGTTGGAAAGGACCCATAAGGATCATCAAGATGTTCCCAGAAAGAGAATTGCCTCCCTGCAGGTCATCTTATTTCAGAGTGGCCACAATGAGGAGCTTTGGATCATTACAAACCCCACAGCTTTGTTTTAATTTATGTTCCTGTGAAAACAAAGAAAAAGTAAAGAAGTCAGTCTCATAATGAAAGAATGTATGTTGCAAAGTGCATTGCCTCCAAGAATCACAAAGAAGCAAAGAAATACTGTGGATGAATACCCAGTCATGAGTTTGCTGTTCCATGGTTTTGACGAAAGCAGTGGACAGTCAAGTGTGAGATACCGAAACTTCAAAGAGGTGTTCTGGCTGTTTCCATAGGCAGAAAATTGGGTGGCAGAACCATGCAGCAATATTTTTTCCTCCCATATTGGTCCTTCTAATATTTCACATGGTGACTCCTGATATATTATTTAAACCTGTGACAAGCAGAGGCACTTGAACAGGCAGAGCACTGCAGCTGGTGGTACCCATGCCTCCCTGGTCCTGCATTACCAGTGGTACCAGTGTAACCAAGCAGGTAATGGGCAACAACATACAGCTTTGGGAAACTGGATGCTCTGATGCAGATGATAGCCTCTCAAATGACCATGAAAAAGACACTGCTTAGCACAGAACATCTGAAAACATTTATATTCATCTACTTATTGTGAACACCTTTCAAAGGAACAAACTATTCTGTCTGGTGACAGGCATTTCCACAAAAGTGGAGGTGGAGGACATGTGTATATCACTACATCCACCTTTGGGAAAGCCTGTTTCTTCTAGATAGATAGATTTCTTTTGCTTCAAAAGCGGTTAGTCAGGAATGTATTCTGAGCTGTGGTAAAAGTTTTCCCTGCTGTAAATTTAGCTAAGCTCATACTACCTTGGATTTTTACTGCAATGCCAAACCAGTCTATTTCTCTCTTTTCATTCAACTAACAGTAAAAATGTTAGGGGAACTTAAATGAAATAGGTAATTGACTCATTTCTGGAATAGTCACTGACCTACATACTCAAAGCAATAAGACAGCTTTAATTCCAGGTTAGGAATAGGGCTGTGGATTTGACTGTCTAAGCTCAGAGGGACAGATAAAGCTGAGGAGGTGTCTTGGTGGATTAATACCATTAGAGACATTCATGATGTGATAGTGACACTTTTATTAAAGGGTGAAAAGTAATGCTTTACTTTGGAAATATAATTTTCCCTCATGTTTTAACAGCTATATCTCTGGGATGATCATTATCCTTTATTCTCTTCTTAAATTCATTATTATTTTTCCACAATGGAACCTATTGAGGTTTCCATATTATATTTCGAAATTGTTCTTGGAGGAATGAAGCAGAATGCAGTCATTTAGAACTAATGAGATAATTAAAAATAGAAAATAAATACTTCAGTAATTACAAGGTGGTTCAATTAAAGTAACAAAGAGAACCAATTGTGACTGATCCATTCAAAGTCATACTTTATTGTTACAAATTGGATTTGACTTCTGTCTAGTTGGGAACAGGCAAATGATCTCAAGGTTGCAAGCCCAGATAAAAAATGTGAATGATGAATTACTTGCATTCAACCTTGGCTTATTTTCAAGGGAGAGCTGACATTAATGTACCAACCTTGCACCAGTGATTCCGTAAGATTTCAGCAGTTTTTGTCTGAGATCTGTTTGTTTTTTTCTGTTTTGTTATTTTTGGGTTGTTTTTTTTAATTTTCAATGGGTAATTTTATTGCCTATCAGTCAGACTCTATGCATAAATGTATGCAACAAAGCAAGCAAAAATCTTACAAACATGGAAGCATCAGAAAGCAAACTAAAAAAACGAAATCCCTGCTGGTTCTATACTTAGAGAAGAGTTACAAGGAGGACTGATGGACACAGACAGACTGCTGTCAGTATTACAAAGCCTGGAGTATTGCAAAACCCAGAATACTGATTACCTCATTAATGAACCAACAGATTCATAGAGGTTTTGTTCACAGATGATTTGATGTACTGCTTTCCACAGCTAAAGAGTAATTTGAACAAAAGAAACTTACAATGATACAAAGTAAGCGTTGCATAATCTAATTTGGTGAATTAAGAACACAGGACTAGATTCCTTCCCTTCTTTATATAATGACTGAGAAAAGTCAGTAAGCAGCTAAGTAATTCCACACAATGAGCAAGACCCTACTTAGAAACCCCAGTTTCTGAAATTTCTGAGTGGTCAACTTCAAGAGATCTCTCTCTGTGTCTGAAACCAAAGACAAGGATTGTCTCCTGAGAAATACCAGGTACTGTCTAAAGTAGATGATCACAGGTGTAGCTTGCCCCTTAAAGCATGACCATAAGAGGTGTTGACACCCAGTTACTCATTAAGTCTGTGAAGTTTTAATCTATTCTTTCTACCTCAGTAGGCAGTTTTCTACTGGGAAGGAACAGTCATTATAACACTTTAATAAGTAGAAACAATATTCTGCAACTTTCTTGGTGAAGATAGGCCATTTTCTAGGGAAGAAGTAAGTTTAGCAGGTTTTTCTTCCCTTATCAAAGTAAAAAAAAAAAAAAATCTGGAAATTAACAAATTTAGTACTGATGCAACAACATTGCTATGACATGATGTCAGGAAAAAAAAGAGAATATGTGAAAAAAATCCCAGTTGTGAGGTATCACTTTCTGTTTTTCAAAGAACTTACATTATCTTCTACTTTTTAGAAGTAAATAACCTCCCTGTGTATCAATGCAGGACAATAAAGTTCAGTACATTTTCCTGCTTCATCATCTTTAGAAGATTATTCCTACTAAGTCTTTCAAAAATAATTACCAAAAATTTCAGTCCATAACTGAACTGAAAAGGCTGCACATATAAAGGTATTTTGGGAAATTTAATCATTTGTGAGTTGCGGCATTTATGCTTGTCCAGTCAATAAACTTGGGTTTTATGCTACATCTTTACCTGGTAATCTTCTTTTTCAAGACTATTTCTTCTTTCATTGTAGAAGAAACATAAGATAAAATGATCAAACTCAGTCTTCAGAAGCAGTTTTTGCAGGATGATTTGTCAGGCACAATGAATGGAATATTTTATTACATTAAGTGGAAGGAATCTTAATTGATACTTGAGAACAATTCCTTTGACAAGAAGAGGGTTTTACAAAGTTCTCTTACCCTATCCTGAATATTATTCGGTTTAGTGATGCTGAATACCAGATTACAAACTAAGATGCATTTTCAGCTGGGTCTAAGGGAATAGTAATTTCTGTAGGTGTTAAGTACTTTGTTAGATGCATTTCAAAACAGAAACATAAAGGATGGAACAGCTAATAGGGGAATGTGTAGAAAGCGTTAGACTGCTGGTCATCTCCGCCTCCACCCTCCCACCATGCTTCTTAGTCCACCTGAATGACTTCAAATATGATATTATCTTGTCTTTACTAAATATAGGTCGATAACTCACTTATTTCACATCATCTTTATTTTTCACATTTTTGCCCATAATGGCATTGTTTTCTAGTTCTGTATCTCTAGCAGGATGAAGGAAAATTCTCCTTATTTTAAAATTCATTTTCTTCTCACAGTACAGCTGACATTGACAAGCTATTTTAAATCAGAGAAATTAAAAAATGCAAGACTTCAGAAGATACCAAGATATCACCTAGTTCATCCTGTTTTCTAGGAAGCATAAGAATATGTACAAACCAGTGATGAAAATGATTGAAAAACCTTGCTGATTATCCCAAAATCTTCCTCATAGCAGAAGTCTGCTTCATGGGCATGTTGCTCTTACTAATTTCTTAGTGTCAGGAACTGAGTTGGCCATCTGTCCCTTTCCCTGGGGTCACTGCCATCCTTGGCAAGGTTTCAAAAGTCTTGCCAAGGTTTTTCCTGTTTCTTCCCTCATTGCTTCTTCTTCAGACTCAAGGATGTAATTTGTGCAGGCCTGGAGGAGCTCTGTCCGCTTAAAACAGACATAACTGCCTTTCAGTATTTTGCTGCCTCTGCCCTCAGGAAATTTCTTGTGCTCCTCTGTAAAATATGAAAGGATTTGCAGCAAGTCAACCTGCTGATCACAGTTCTCCTTTTCAGTCTTGCCCTCTGATACTTTGTTCTCATACGCTTCATCCTATTTTAAGCAGGGTTTCAGCAAAGCTCTTTTCCTAGCCTTCTTCCTTACCTGTCTCCCTCTCTCATCTGTCTTTGTCCTCCATAAAATGTGTTTCTGGTGTTTAGTCAGAATACTTTGTTGATAGCTTCTTTTGTTCCTTTTCACTGGGTCATCACAGTAGAATTGCTAAGCACTATTTTCCTCATGTTATTAAGACTATTACCTAGATTAGTTCTTTACTGATACAGAAAACAGAAAAACAAGTATTTTCAAAAGTATAAATATGTACTTGTATACCTAAATCCTGTTGCCTATCATATTTTGCCCTCAGTGTCTTTGGTTTCTGCTTCTATCATTAGATTGAACTACACAGAACTGGTTTTAATCATCTTTGGTTTTATGAAAAAGGCAGTTTGTAGCTTTAAAAAAAAAATAAAATTAAACCAAGTAAACTTGTGGCTAAAGCAAGCTGTTATGATATATAAAATTAATGCTACTGCTCTACATCAGGAGACATCTTAAAAATCATTGACATAGGGTCCTCAAGCCTGTAGTATTGTTTCTATTTCTCATTTACAACTGCAGTGTACAAATGCCTGGTGAAACAATGCAAAAAAAACCAGCACAGTCTACTCTTTCCTATCTGTTTCTGCTTCAATCACTCCTCACATACAAGGGTCCTGCCAAAATGCAGTGAGACTTGAAACTCCAAAAGCCTCAAGACATCAAAAGCTCTGTTTCACCTAAGAATCCAGGTCAGTAGGAAGAAGTTTGTCTGCCACTGAAATACTGTCACCACCTGCAGTGCACTGTGCCGCAGCTACTCAAAATTGCATATTACTGTAGGGCAGAGTGGGAAGAAGAACTTTTTAACCAACTGCACTTAGATGTATTTTAAAGAGCTAGGAAATATTTAACCCATCTGAAACGTTATTACCAGTAAAGTAGTCAGGACTAATTTATGAGTTTTCATCTTGTTGGTTGCACCAACAATTAACCCTCTCTAAATTATATTTTGCACAGTAATTTCTGTTATTCTTAGTTTTGGTGAAGATGTAAAGAACGAAACCACTTCCAATGCTTTCTGCGTAACACCGCAACATCTGTTGTAGCTACAGGTACAAAAGCACAAAGAAGTTGCTAACAGTAGATACTTCTGTGCGAGTAGGAAGCCAGTTTTTGCTTGACATGTTAAACCAATGAAGCAGTTAATGGAAGATTCATAGTATTAAAGTTCATTCATCCTGCCCCACAAATATCAGGTTTATGTTGGGCATGTGAAAACAGGTGATAGCTGTCGTGGCTGAAGTAAGGGCATGTGTTGATTGTACTTGACCTTGTATTAATTCTGCTGGAACAGTATCCACACACACACAGAAACACATGCGAATGTGCTCACAAAATAAATTGTTTGGTTCAGTTCTTCAAAGAGATTCTATTTCAAGTATTTCACATAGTTGCAGCAGTTACATATCACATCTATTGTTTTCATTTTTTCCATGCCCTCTTCTGTTTTGCAGGGAAAGGTTGTGTCACAGAGTTTTGCCCATTGAAGTTTGGCTGCCTACAGGAGCATTCAAAGGATGCTCGGATATATCCAATGTCTTTTTATGCTTTGTATCACTACCTATTGCCATTACAGTTGAACCTCTTAAAAATCAGTAGAGTCTGTAGCAGATGCTATGGTATTCCCTGGCACTCTGCTTTTTGGAAATGATTCCACAATTGGGGTCATCCGGGTCACTTTCTTCCTTGGTTTCAAGGCTTCCTGGCAGTGTACACAAACTGGGATTTTGACTGCAGAAATGAGGACAAGGCACTTTAGAGGGGAAGGAGAAGAGCCAGGCCAGAAAGCTGGGAAGAGCCCAGGCAATTTAAGCTTCCTACTCCCACTGCTTCTTTCTCGTTGCTTCAAAAACAAGATCCCTTGCTCAGTGACAGCACCGAAAGAGCAGAAGGCTGTGGAGGTAGGAGGCAGAGACTGGCTATTCAAGCAATTCGCTGCATGTCCTCATCTGCCATCTCAGGCAGTCTGTCGCTCTGTCTCTGTAGGCTGCGGTTTACTTTGCCTGTGACTAAACGAGAACTGTTGGTTGGATTCAAATTATTATTCTTTCCCTATGGAAGGGCTTTGTAAAAATTACCACCTCCCTCTCAAAGTTGAAGGTTTCACCACTGAATGTTTCCTATAAGTAGTTCTAAATCACTCTAAAGCAGTTTAAAGACCTGTGGTATCATATGAATATATGAATACTGAGGGTTCAGATTAACAGCCCCATGGTTGAGGAATGAAGATTCTAAAATAGGGAGAGGTTTTTAATGCTGATAATGGCAAAGTCTTGCTTTGTTTATGCAACATGATTTTATTTGACTTTTATTGTCTTTTTCATACAAATACCCTTGTTTGGATGATTAGTTAATTGTTATTGCTAAAGTTCAGGAAAACAGCTACTTCAGGATAAAAAAAATGTATCTGCAGCCCTCCTCTCTGAATCAGTGATATTCCACAGCATGCTAATACATGTGTAAGAATTACGCTGATGTTACAAGCCCTGTTGCCAGGATACTTCTGCAAGATATTTTTCTTTGAATGTCAGTTGAAAATGGTGTGAAATAGCTGTTATTTGAAGTATTTCAGACTACTGTTCATCCATAATGCTATAAGTAACACAATAGCTAGAAAGCATGAAGTGGAACATCAAATCCATATGAGCAATGCTTCCTATTAATATTATACCTACAGGATGATTTCAAA
The DNA here is from genome assembly GCF_028554395.1 of Pezoporus wallicus. Classification (NCBI taxonomy): domain Eukaryota; kingdom Metazoa; phylum Chordata; class Aves; order Psittaciformes; family Psittacidae; genus Pezoporus; species Pezoporus wallicus. The sequence goes on from NW_026642654.1 coordinate 2,990,229, forward strand.
TCTTTCAGTGAGCTGAGAGAGAGGTATAACCCCCTGAAGTACAATCCCTTTCAGCATTCTCATGCAGTAATTCTGTCTCCCACCATCTGGTTTATAGGACTGTGTTTTCATATAAAATAGAGTTTGAGTCTTGCAGATTACGAAGAAGAAATAGGACTGTTACAAGACCCATTATGTAGCCATTATGTAAGGCAGGAGTAGGTCTTGCAAACCAGTTTTCCCACAGAAATACTTATTTTTTTCGCGAAATTTCAAAATTTCCCAAGCATGTTTGTACTAAGCTTCCAGTGAGCTGCCTGGAGCCACAGAGCTCAAGATCTCAGAAGCTGTCTTCTAATTATGAATCTCAAAAGTTCTGCTGCTATCTGGTATTGAAAGGTGAAGTACCAAGACAGAAGTTATACCTGTGTCACATGGAGCACAAACTGCTCTGTGAAGGGAGAGCTATGGGGAAAGGCAGGAGACAGGCTACGCACCTTCTACTGAGCATTGCTCCCTAATGAACTACAAAGTGATACACAAATCCCAAAGTAACTTGTCTGACAACCGTTGCAGAGTCTGAGATTTGGACAAGATGAAGACCCAAGAGGATATAATTCCTCTGGCTAATTTATCTTCAGCATGTAAAATAGCAATCCCTGCTGCATTAATTCCTCCCTAGTCCCAGTCTTTTTACCCTCCTACTGCAAGAAACCAAGAGCTTAGAGTATGATAGGAGAAACTGTGGGTTAAGGAGAACATTTAGCGTTGTGTAACAGCTCAAACGGCTTCACTTAGGTCTTAAACATAGATACAAATGTGCTGTGTGAGCTATTACTGTCATTATCTGAAAAATCACATTCAAGCAGTGTGGCTAACTAAAAAGGTATGTGGGATCTTTTTCATCCTCCTTGGTGGCCCCAGAAGTAGAGAGATACAAAATCTCTGCACCTTTAGCTTTCAGCTAATAATTAAATTCCCTTTCTGATGGTGTGAGCCAAGGGATCACAACTCAGTCTGCTGACATGATGTAAAAGTGAATTGGAAAACTCTGTAAGCAAGTTATCCTTGTGTATAATAGAAAATCTTGGGAGCTTGTGCACACAGAACAACTGTGTGAGCATTAATCCTCAGAATGATGACAAAAGGAAAAAAAAATAAAGCAAAAGATAAACATGGGATTAAATGGAGGGGGTTTTTAAATATTTATAACAGGATACAGAGTGTAAGGACATGAATTATTGAAGTAATCCCAACATTGCAGACACTGCAGTGATACAGTTTTCATCCCCAAGGGCTCTAAAAATCCTCAGATGGATTGTTGATTGTCAGTAGCTCTCAGTAATTTTTCCACAGTGTTAAAACACACTATGAAAGACAGGTCCTGCCTGCATTTGTGCTCTGTTCCAGTTCTGATCACATAGGCTGAACCTCATTTTTCCTCTGAGACCTGGTGACCTTCTGCCAGCAGTGAGCGATCCTTACTTGTGCCAAAACATGAAGAATGTTAAGACTGGAGGAGGCAATATCCAGAGAGATTATGTACAGTATGTCTTCATGACTGGAAAGATGATGCCATCCCTCCCTTCTGGCTGCGGGTGGCCCTTGACCCCTTGACAGTGCAAGCAATTGGCATGAGCAATTGGCATGAGACACTGAGTTCATGTTCCAGTTCATGAGCCCTTTCCTGCACAGTATTCACTATACCGGAATTCTCTATAAAGTAACAGAAACAGGTGAATGTAAGTTGGTTTTGGAAGACACCAGACATTTGTTGCTGCACTGTTTCCTGTATTTCTTTCCATATGAGCCAATCCTAGAGATATAACTGCAATCAACTGGTGAGACCAAGGAACTTCTTGGTAAGAGGGAGTGTGTGTGCTTATGCTTCATTTAGCAAGGACTGCATTCTGTCAGTCATGCTATATAACACAGTGACAGTAAATAATCCACTGCAGGTAAGCATACTGTTGCCATTTTTTGACTAAGGCATGATCGTAATATTGGTTTCAAACTTATTTGCAGAAAAACAGACTGTTCTTTGAATCCCTAAATACAACAGGAGCAAGTAGCATTATATGACTTCCTCATTCAAATCCCCGCACTTGCTTTCTTGGTAGTCATGCTCCCTCCTACCTGCTTTTCCCCAAGAAAAAACTTCTTTCATTCTTGGATTCCTCACAGTTCCAGGTACACTGGCCTCTTCTGTCACATGCAGTCATGCCCAAGTCCACCAATGCATGTCCAGGCCAGTGAAGTGATCAAGGACTGCCCTCATGCATAGCCAACCACTTGTCCCTGTGTGTCTGCAGTTCAAATAAACTGTCTAGTCATGATTCAGTGCAGGTTTCTCTTCCTTAAGTGGAGGGTAGAATAGTAATTATTTGTATGGTTTTGTCCCTGCAAAGCAAAACCAGCAGTTTGTGACTGCAAAGTTGTGTCTTGCAAAGCAAGACCAACAACTCTATTATTTAACCGACGTCCACAAAAGTCACACAATTTTGGGCAATCCCAGAATTCCTCAACCAGTATGAAAACAACTTTATTTTAAGCACATGATTAATTGAATTATATGAAATTCTGTCTCAGAAAGGTAACAAGATTACATAGAAATGCCTGATCCCTTCTCCATAAAGATATTAACAAAACAAATTATGGTTGACTAATTTCTAACACATGGTAGTGCTCAAAGAGTTAATTAGCATACATGGTGCAAGAAAGAATGTTATGGGGATTTAATACCACCTGGGCAGACTAACGAGAAAATAAAACAATTCTGCCTATGTAAGCAGACTATATGCAATACAGGCAGAGCTCATATGGATTCTGACTCAAGCCGCCATCAAAAATCACGTTTCATACACCTATAGGTAATTCTTCAGGAAATGACAGTGCTGTGTTCTCTAACTTATTTATATATTTCTGTCATCTAAGTGTTTCTGCTTCTAATACCATCAAGTTGTTTGGTTTCAACATAACTCTTTTCTGTAATTATCCAAACTGTCCAGATGTTTATAATAAGTGCAAGAAGTTTGATGCAGGGTGAGGACGAATTGGTCAGAAGAACTCTTTGGTTTACACTTTTTAAGTCCTGCCCTGTCTTGAGTCTCAAGATTTTCTGTTTCCACCTTTAGTCCTGCAGCTCTCCCTTCAACCTGTTCATGTTTCTCTCATGCTTCTACCATCATCTTAACTTTCACCTTACATCTACTATCATTATCCATTGAGCAAACAATACCCATTTTAAGTTGATATTTCAAAATATGAAATAAACCACAGCATCTTTTGAAAATTGACCCTTTTTCTTAAATACGTGTCTTTTTTTCCATCATATTTTCTTTTTAAAAGGCAGCAGAAGGTTTGATTGACCAGTGTATAAAACCATAGCCACAGGATTTTCGTTTAAAAGAATCACAGAATCACAGAATCCTAAGGGTTGGAAGGGACCTCAAAAGATCACCTAGTCCAACCCTCCTGCAAGAGCAGGGGAACCTAGAGTACATCACACAGGAACTTGTCCAGGCGGGCCTTGAATATCTCCAATGTAGGAGACTCCACAACCCCCCTGGGCAACCTGTTCCAGTGCTCTGTCACTCTCACAGTAAAGAAATTTTTCCTGATGTTCACATGGAACCTCCTATGCTCCAGTTTACACCCATTGCCCCTTGTCCTATCACTGGACATCACTGAAAAAAACCTAGCTCCATCATCCTGACACTCACCCTTTACATATTTGTAAACATTGATGAGGTCACCCCTCAGTCTCCTCTTCTCCAAGCTAAAGAGACCCAGCTCCCTCAGCCTCTCCTCATAACAGAGATGTTCCATTCCCTTAATCATCTTTGTAGCCCTGTGCTGGACTCTTTCAAGCAATTCCCTGTCCTTGAACTGTGGGGCCCAGAACTGGACACAATATTCCAGATGCGGCCTCACCAAGGCAGAGTAGAGGGGGAGGAGAACCTCTCTTGACCTGCTGACCACACCCTTTCTAATGCACCCTAGGATGCCATTGGCCTTCTTGGCCACAAGGACATATTGCTGGCTCATGGTCATCCTCCTATCCACCAGGACCCCCAGGTCCCTTTCCCCTTCACTACTGTCCAGCAGGTCAGCCCCCAACCTGTACTGGTACATGGGGTTGTTCTTCCCCAGATGCAAGACTCTACACTTGCCCTTGTTGAATTCCATCAAGTTCCTCTCCACCCAACTCTCCAGCCTGTCCGGGTCTCGCTGAATGGCAACACAGCCCTTTGGTGTGTCAGCCACTCCTCCCAGTTTAGTATCATCAGCAAACTTGCTGAGGGTACATTCAGTTCCCTCATCCAGGTCGTTGATGAAAATATTAAACAGCACTGGTCCCAGCACCGACCCCTGAGGGACTCCACTAGTCACAGACCTCCAGCTAGATTCTGCCCCATTGACCACAACTCTCTGCCTTCTTCCTTCCAACCAGTTCTTGATCCACCTCACTACCTGATCATCAAGCCCACACTTCCTTAGCTTATCTATGAGGATGCTGTGGGAGACAGTATCAAATGCCTTACTGAAATCAAGAAAAAACACATCTACCGCTCTACCATCATCCATCCACCTAGTTATTTGCTCATAGGAGGCTATAAGGTTGGTCAAAAATGACTTCCCCTTGGTAAAGCCGTGTTGGCTGCTCTTAATGACCCCCTCATCCTTGATATGTCTAGGGATGGTGTCAAGAATAAGCTGTTCCATCACCTTTCCAGGGATGAAGGTAAGGCTGACCGGTCTATAATTACCCGGGTACATAAGGGTAATTATAAGTTATAAGGCATACCTTATAACTTTCAGAAAACATTTCCTAAATATGTTAAAAATATTGTTAAGATATTTCTTTTCAAATTAAGAAATGAAAACTATTCAAACGTATTTGTCGAAAAAAAAGTAAATCTTAAGCTATCTCAACCAGTTCTAGTCAGTCCTCCATATTGTGAAATGGCCAAAATTGCTCATAATTACCACCAGGATTTTAAGGAAGAAATTAAAATTACATTTGGAAAAATACATATTCTTCTTTAGAAGGCTATTCTACAAAGAGAGAGAAGGGAACAGCTCCTATATGTTTTGAGTATGCAATCAAGGAAATAACAGACAGAAATTAAGTCAATCAACTCTATAAAGCTCAAGAAAATTAACATTTCTATAAATAGTCCTTGTGGAAAAGTTAGGCTTCAATTTCAAAATCATAGTAATTTTATTTGAGGAAAGAGTAATGTCCAATAAGTGCTTCCAAAATATCTTCAGAATATTACCTGTGTTATAAATGCTATTATATAAATCAAGTATGTATTTCTATGGAGAACACATCTGGCCATAACATTCCAGTAGCACTGCTACCAAAATAATTCTCTCCAGTGATGGGAGGAAATTGCTCATAATCAAAGAGGGAACTACAAGTAAAAAAAATCTTCAGATTCTGTTTCTGATACTGACGTTCTGTGCCATCTTCTGGAAAGTCAAAAGTTTTATTAATGATAAAACAGAGATTATGATACTTGCTTCACAGGGGAGTTGTGAGGATGCTTATGAAGCGCTTTGTAGGAAAAGAGTCACTGTGCAAATACAAACTATCAGCAACTTCTTATTTCGATCATGAATAACTGATCTAATTGCTTATTTCTGTAGGACAGGTAATTATTCATTCCTCCTTTATGAGATATAAAGTAGTTGCTCTGTTAAACAACACTAGAATTTAAATCTTACAGATATTTTGAAGCTTATCAATATGGAAAAGGTGGGGGGGGAGTAGACTGCTCCCACCATCAAAGCATATCCTTTGCACATTCCTGGCACTACATCAAGGTTAAGTTAAAAGCAGCACTTGAAGGCAGTTGCATGTGGTAGATTGTACAACAAGGCTCATTAGCCAATGGTGAGTCTTATGTAAAGGTCTTTAATGTGGTACAATGGCATTTTTCAGTCTCTTTTAAAAGGGAAAAAGTTAATAATGTGAAAGTTTTATTACTTTTCTTCTTTTAAAGAAGTGCCTTTTTGTAGTGAAACATTGTGGCTAGTTAAAGCAAAAGCTCAGGGAATTTCCTTCGTTCTGGGAATGACTGTAATTATAGAAGGGGAAGGGACTACAGCAGTAAACTGGCAACATACCAAGGTCTTAACCCCTGAGACAGGAGGTGGAGAAATAGGTGTTAGCAGTCTTACACAAGTCCTTAAAGCATAAACATATGGTAAATCCATTACCTAAACTACAAAGAATGGAACCTTGCTAATAAACCTATTTACTAGGTTAAATAAATACTGAAAGTGTTTAAAAAAGGCGAGCTGTGTGACTTTTAAAAATCAAACATTTTTCACTTGTCAGAATTTGTTGTTGGGAATCTGTGAAACATGATGGCCCTTCCAACCCCATGAACACACACAGTCATGTTCACCCCTCTCGCCCCCAGCTTGGTGCTCACCACCGCCACATGAAACCAACAGCATTTATTTGTGAACTGCCTGTGCCACTGTCTGCACTAACACCGTTCTCCATCACCCGATTTGGCTGCTGGCACTCATGATGAAAAACAAAACATAGGTGGGATTCAAGCATATTTATCACCTAATTGTCCAGCCCTGTGCTCCATGGCATGTTTGATTTTAACCAGCATAAATAAGGCCTAATTTCAGAAGCAATAATATTCAGTATGAAAAAAATTATAAATCTTCTAGCCTCCTCAGAGGTGGCGTACTGCCAGTAGCTCTAGCAGCAGTTCCTGCTCCACCACCTTTACTGCAAAAATGTCATAGATAATAAAGGGCACCAAGGCCTTTAGCGTTTTACAGAATACTAAACTGACAATTGCTTTGCTAAATAATTTTCTTCCTGCAAGATGTGGGAATGGGATATCATTGAATTGTAACATGGCTTTGAAGTGGCCTTAAAAATCATCTAGTTACAACCCTCTCTGCAATGGGCAGGGACATCTTCCACAAGACCAGGTTGCTCCTCTTCTGCACAGCTTCTCTGGGCAACCTGTTCCAATGCCTTACCACTCTCACAGTAAAGAATTTCTTCCTAATATCTAATCTAAATCTTCCCTCTTTCAGTTTAAATCCATTCCCTGTTGTCCTATCCCTACATGCCCCTGTAAAGAGTCTCTCTACAGCTTTCTTGCAGCCCCTTTCAAGTACTGAAAGCTGCTCTAAGGTCTCCTCGGAGCCTTCTTTTCTCCAGGCTGAACAAGCTCAACTCTCTCAGCCTCTCTTCACAGGAGAAGTGCAGTGAGTTTTAAAGCCTCTCACACTGGTTTCCTGGATTTGTAGCAGAGAGGTGGCATTGATCTAAAGCCAGCTGAAGTCAATGAGCTGATTTCCAGCTTGATTCCCTGCCCTTTGAAACTAGGTGTTGCAGATGCATATTTGGGATGGCAGTGTGGTAGTTTTACAACCAGGTATCTCACCATTGGGGTGAGTGTTCAGTGTCCACTTTCTGTTTTGCAGAATTCATGTCAATTTGCCTTCTAACTTACCAGCCTGTGAAAGGTATTCCTTTTCAGATGCCAGTAAGTAACATGTGATTCAATTTGTGTTGGGTCAGGTTCAAAGTATTATTCAGGGGTGTCCTGGGAAAAAAACAAATGGAAAAGAAAAAGGTTTTTAAATGTCATGTGCCTGTGGAAATTCAGCAATGTTTGGTCATTAGTTTGACTGAAATCCATCTAAGTGTATACCCAAACACAAGCCACTTGTTCTCAAGCAGTGTTTATGGCTAAGGAAGCAAGGTGGGAGATCTATTACTTTTCCCATGCTCCCCATCAAACCACCCTCTGTAAATACACAGTCAAACATTAATGATGACCCTCATCTGCTTCAGGTTCATTAGTGGAGATTTTTGTGCCTGCATGGAATGCCACTGACATCTAGCATGGAGCCCTAGTGCTAGCAGAGTGAGAGTATCAGATTTAAAAGCACTGAAATACTGTAATTTAAAAACATGTTATTGCAGAAGATAGATAACAAGCTGCAATTTAAGGAAAGTACTTCAAAGTATGTAATTATGATGGTTTTATTTGGATAGAAGAAAAAGGTCAGTATAAAGTTGCAGCTGTAACCATTAGTTATGTGATTTTAAAGAGTGGCAATATATAAATAGTTGACTTGTGGTAATTTTGTGTTAGGTTTAATCTATTGTTTAATGAATATTGGAGAAAATAATTTGGTTTTACAGTAAAAATATATCAAAGCAGAAAACAACCTCTGTAGATTAATCCATAGAGATGATAAGGGTCAGTCTTTTAAATAGTGCTGTTATTTGTGATGAACTCTTATTCAGCTGCTTATGTAACTTTCTGTATTAACTGGCAGCATCAACCTTGCACTGCACTCAAAAAGAAACAAATAAATAGAGAAACCAAGTGAATATTTTAACTAATTCCATTCCAGAACCATTTAAATATTCTACACATATGACTACATCAGGAGTACTGCAGACACCAGCTGTTATTGGACATGTCTTTGCACTTAAAGTGATTTCAGTACTTCAGAACAGAATAATACATTTAGAGAAAACTAGAGCTGTTTGAAGAACGCAGCTCAGAAAGCTCTTATTTATTTATTTTTCTTCAATTTTCTTCTTTTTTTCTTTTTCCCCTTTTTTCCTAGTTTTCTTTTTTTTTACTGGGGGGGGGGGGGGGGAGTTTGGAAAAAATTGCCACCTTTTTAGCCATCACAGAGTCTCTATGATCACAAAAATGTTCTGTATCTAGTTCTGTATCTGGAACTGGATACAGAGTAAGCCAGAGTTGTGAAGGGTGATCAGGGAGCATCAGAGTTATAATGAAGCAAAGGGCATCAAAGCACCTAAAAACCAAAAAGTATTCTGCATATTTTTCATATGACATCATAGTTGCAAACCTAACGACGTGGATCTTACAGATATCTGGCTGGAAGGGCAGCAGAGCCTTTACTGTTTGCAAATGATCCCAAGTGTACATACAGCATCTGAGGGTGTTGATGGAGAGGAAAGGGCACACAATTCCTTTTTACCGCCCTTCACTCCAACTGTGCACAAGGTGATAGTCATTTGCTCAGCAGTCATTTGAAGTTGTCACTTCAGCTAGGCATAAAAGGGTGGGAACCCTCTGGCCAAACATAGACATTTGTACCTGAGTTAGGCAAGTGATAAAATAGGTTGTGATTCACCCAAAGATTGGAAAGCAGTTAATTGCTTGCTGGAAAAGCTGCTCTCAGTGGACTATAAAAAAAGCCAGTGCAGATCTGGATGGTTACCCAGAGGTAACCTCCTATGACATGGACTTCTAAAGGTGTCCTGAATCTTGCTTGGAGCATGGAACCAACAGCCCATACTTCCGTGAAGGCTCATGAGAGCCTGGAGATTAAAAGAAATTAATCTGTTCTTTCTCAAGAGATGGGGTCCCATGGGCAGCACCTACAGCAAGCTGACGCAGAAGCATTCTCTGTTTATCTCAAGTCCTGGAAATAAACATGCAGAAGTAGCCCTGCTGCTTCACACAGGTCTAGTGCTAACAGCCCAGGAAAACCCCACTGGGACAAGCACAGAATCATGGAATGGTTAGAGTTGGAAGGAAACTTAAAGCTCATCTAGTTCCAATATATGAGCAAAAGATGGACATACTAATGCATTTGTTTTTGGGGTTGTCTATAGGTTATTAAAACTGCGCTTAAAATTACTGGTGGTACCTCTATGAGCTAAATATCCCATATAGAAGTGCTATGAAAGTCTTACTGTGCACAGTAAGTTGGAGCCAGATGTACACTACAACAAATCTCTTTCTGGCACAAAGTGTTAAGCCTGAAAACAGCAGCTTAGGTAACTGATGTACAAAATCCCCACAGAATCATTTAATCACATAGGAACTTGCAAGATACCTTAGCTATTTATATATTCCATATTAAGCAAGCATTGGTTAAGAACAGAAATACTGAGGGAATGATGGGAACCCCAAAAAATTCTTCCCTCATCAAAGTAACCTAATCATTTGCTTGCAGAGCTAACCCACCTCTTAGTCCCATCAGATGTAAAATCCAGCCATCTCAGATCCTCAGCAAGCTCTGTAGCTACTAAGTTCTTGCGTGAAATGCATGAAGCTCTAGTTCTGGCTGTGCCTTTAAATACACATAAAGTAGCTGCCTGCTCTCTAAGAAATGTCTTATTGTAAGACTTTTAGTTTTTTTTAAACTTAGCCTTCAGAGACATCTAAGTCATGGATGCAGGTAGTCACCTAAGCCAAAGATGAAACACCAGACTTCACAGGTAACTATCTTTTCTTGGATGCCTTATGTTGTGAATAATTCCACTGCCAGCAGAACAGCTATTTCACAGGACACTGTTCCGCTTGATGTGCTGGATGTTCAGACCTGTCCCTCATCTCCTGTTTGTTGTACTTTGAACTATGATGTCTGAGTCAGGCTGGTGAATTGTACTCCTGAAGCAAGCACCAACACATCAGGAGTGGCATCAATAGGCAATGGCATACCCTAGGGGGTGATTTCAAGGGATATTCTTAAACTGATCACTTTCCTTTCTCCGAGGCAAAGGTTATTTTCTTTCACAAGTTATCTGTGAGGCAAAGTGGGTAACAGCAACAAGCCTAATGCCCACACAGACAGGACTTGGGGAACATGAATGAGCGAGGCAAATTCCTTCTCTTTGCATAAGGCCAGTGGTGATGTGTCCCAGTCACCTCTCCAGTCTGCACCAGGTTCTCATATTCATCTGCAGGAAAGGGGCTCACAGCAACACATTGGGCTGCAGGAAAACCTCTGTTTTGATAGATTACATGCACTGCACTTCTGAGGAACTCGGCTACTCAGGTGTCCAAGTGTAGATATGAAACTGTCTATTCCTGGTACTGTGACAAAAGAGTGACTGGAGACAAACATCACGTGCAACAATCTAAATGAGTTTGAAGTTAACCTTAAACTATGCACTGCAGTAGGCTTTTGTTTCTTTTCTTTTCAAACTGTTTTCACAAGTGCCTTCTAGTTGGGTACCAGCACCTCTTTTTTTATCAGGTTCTATATAAACCCCCAGAGCTCTGATCTTTCTGAATGCTGTGGTTGATAAATCACCAGTGTCGTCAACCATTGCTGTGCGCAATTTTCTGGGAAAGAAAATACGGTTTTCTAGAATAAACACTTACAAAAGGATTATTTGCTTAAACAGTTCACATTTTTCAGAAGGAATTATGATATTCATAAATTCAGATATAGTTGTTTGTATGTTCTGAACAATATATTCTCCTTTCTCCGAGGCACCTGTGCTGCTATATGCAATCATTTGTAGTGATACACAGCAGGTGCTAGTGAAAGAGAAATGTTACTTTACTTGAAGCAAAGTAGCATAAGCAGAGAACAAATTGCATGTTAGATATTTCTGGTAGGTTTTAGGGGTTTAGGATTGCCTTTTTTTCCTGCAGTTACACCGGTCTAATTTCTGATTATAAAGAAAATCTATACTCAATTTTCTTCCTTGTTTAACTCTGTTAAGGAAGGTGAAGTTAATGCACAGAGTGTGTTTATCTGAGCAATTCTTATTATTCTGATAAAGGTGCCTTCAGTGAAAAGGAATACATGTCATGAAGTCAGCTGATGGTAAGGCAATCCTTTAGAGAAGTACACATTTTAAAAAATGAAAAAAAAAAGAAAAAAAAGAAAAACTATAACGTCTTGGTTTCTGCATTCCTTGCAAAACAAAGCACTTGCTGGTTTTGCTGGGCATTACAGATGTGTGAGGAATGTACAATCTGATCACAGAATCATGGAATAGTTAGGGTGGGAATGGACTTTAAGAACATCTACCCCCCCTGCCATGGGCAGGGACACCTCACACAAAACCATGTCACCCAAGGCTCTGTCCAACCTGGCCTTGAACACCGCCAGGGATGGAGCATTCACAACTTCCCTGGGCAACCCATTCCAGTGCCTCACCACCCTCACAGTAAAGAATTTCTTCCTTATATCCGATCTAAACTTACCCTGTTTAAGTTTTAACCCATTACCCCTTGTCCTGTCACTACTGTCTAGATGATCTTAAGGTCCTTTGCAACCCTAACTAATCTATTATTCTATGATTCTACAGTCCCTAATGAAGAGTCCTTCCCCAGCACCCCTATAGCCCCCCTTCAGATACTGGAATGCTGCTATGAGGTCTCCACGCAGCCTTCTCTTCTCCAGGCTGAACAGCCCCAACTTCCTCAGTCTGTCTTCATACGGGAGGTGCTCCAGTCCCCTGATCATCCTCGTGGCCCTTCTCTGGACTTGTTCCAACATTCCATGTCCTTTATATGCTGAGGACACCAGAACTGCACACAATACTCCAGGTGAGGTCTCACAAGAGCAAAGTAAAGGGGCAGGATCACCTCCTTCAACCTGCTGGTCACACTCCTTTTGATGCAGCTCAGGATACGGTTGGCTTTCTGGGCTGTGAGCACACACTGCTGGTTCATGTTAAGTTTCTCATCGACCAGCACCCCCAAGTCCTTCTCCACAGGGCTGCTCTGAATCTCTTCTCTGCCCAGCCTGTAGCTGTGCCTGGGATTGCTCCGACCCAGGTGTAGGACCTTGCACTTGACATGGTTAAACTTCATGAGGTTGGCATCAGCCCACCTCACAAGCATGTCGAGGTCCCTCTGGATGGCATTCCTTCCCTCCAGGGTATCAACTGAACCACACAGCTTGGTGTCATCGGCAAACTTGCTGAGGGCGCACTCAATCCCACTGTCCATGTCACCGACAAAGATGTTGAACAAGACCGGTCCCAACACCGATCCCTGAGGGACACCACTCGTTACTGGTCTCCAGCTGGACATTGAGCCATTGACCACAGCACTTTGCATGCAGCCATCCAGCCAGTTCTTTATCCACTGAGTGGTCCACCTATCAAATTGCTGTCTCTCCAATTTAGAGACAAGGATGTTGTGTGGGACAATGTCGAACGCTTTGCACAAGTCCAGGTAGGTGACATCAACTGCTCTACCCTTGTCCATCAGTTCCATAGCCCCATCATAGAAGGCCACCAAATTGGTCAGGCAGGATTTCCCCTTGGTGAAGCCATGCTGGCTGTCACCAAGCACCTTGTTGATTTTCATGTGCCTTAGCATGCCTTCCAGGAGAATCTGCTCCAAGATTTTGCCAGGCACAGAGGTGACACTGACTGGTCTATAATTCCCCAGGTCATCCATTTTCCCCTTCTTGAAAATAGGGGTTATATTTCCCTTTTCCCAGTCATCGGGAACTTCACCTGACTGCCATGATTTCTCAAATATCCTTAAAATAAAAAATTAATCGTGTCTGTGAGTTCCATTTTAAAAGAAGGAAACACCCTCCATCAGTCGCAGGCACAGTCAATCAACCACCAATGGAGGTGCTGGTTTTTAATGGGCAAACTTTACTGTTAAATTACATTGTTATACAAGAGTGGCAAAGCAGATTCAGCTGTTTCTGTTTCAAAACAAATATAAGTCTGCATTTTAAACCTTAGTCTGTTAACATGCTTGATTAACCATGTTTCTAAATAGTTCTCTTCATTTTCCTTACAAATTCTTTGGGTTCAGAGACAGCACCTGGTTCATAGCACAAGCTACAGGCATGAAATTGAGGTGTAAAATTCAAGCAAAGATTCTCTAACAAAAAGTTCAGAGGAGCTGAAGTCAGCAGTTTGGCTTTTAGATTCATTGTTCCATTTTCTTACTCAAGCGCTGTACCAGACTGTTTAGTAATTTGGGCAGAAGAGTCTCTTGAGATTGATTTTGATTTTCTCTCATTTTATAGGTTGAGCGTTTGTTGAAAAACAATTTATGCACCTAGGAGGAAACAAGTGGGTGCTGTTTCAGGAGCAAGTCTTAAGTTTTTGAATGGTATGAAAGAGCCAGTAATAACATGTACTACTCAACATAGATTTCTATCAACAAGAACAGAAGCCAATGCATCTTTGTTATCTTTTTACAAATGATAATCAATTAAAATAGCAATGATCAGATTTCTTGAAAAATTGTTGACTCCCAGATGAGAAGTTTCTGTTGCAACTCTACCTGTTTCAGCTATGCATTGGTGGAAGTACTCACACAACATAAACTATTCCCAAAGGCCTAAACTGGCTGACTTGGCAAAGAGTTTTTTGATGCTTCCATATTTCATTCATAACTAGAGATTTGGAAGACTCCATTTTCAGAGGTGTGGAACAGCTGCTGTCCACACAGAAATTAATTTACAGTTGAAAATGAGTTTATTCCTTTTCCTCAGATGCAGGACAGGAGTGTCCACTTCTACTTATGACTTGAACAAGCAGTGAATTATCCCTGCCTCACAGACATGATTCTCCTTGACTTGTAGCTTGAATGCTTCTCATGCTGTTTCAGTCTGCTAAACCAAAGTTTAACAACTGAATGCAATAAGATTAAGAATGTATAATAAATAATATGCTGCAGTTTTATGATACAAAGCACTACCTCAAATACAATTTCCACCAAGACATGAAATTTTATGCTGCAAATGAATGTAGAGTAAGTTCTTTGTGCATATTAGGACCTGCACACATTCTTTAAAAAATGCCAGCAATTGAAGTGAAAAGGCAACATGCATAGCAGCTTGATGTTTTTTTTTTTCCTAACAAGCTGGATTAAAAGGAGTAGAATATATTTGGCAAAGAAAATCTAACCTGCTTTAGAAGATTGTGTAATCCAATTAATAGTTTAATAGGTGATTTGTGATTGGTTACTTGGCACTCCATAAAATACACAAACAGCTTCCATTGTAGGCTAAGAGTACAAAGGGAAATGAATCTATTTTACAGCAATATGTGAAAAGCTACAAATTACTTTACAAAGGGAGAAACCTCAGAACTACTCTGTTATTACTGAGGCTAAACTTCTACCCGCTCCAGGATGCAGCTTTGACTCAGTAAGGATCACAGAATTTGGCTGTAGAAAGAGATGATACAATTAGGATTTGCTATTTCGCTGAGGTTAATTTAGTGGAAGATTTTTTTTTCTTTCAGAAAGGTACATGCTGCAAAATTCACATTTCTAAGTCCTCTTCCAGAAAATGGTCTGTAGAACATTTTCTGTCCTTGTAAACAAGCAGTGCTAAATTCACCAGTAAGAAAAACCTACCACCTACTGTTACAAAAGAAAAGTGAGAGGGAGGGAATCTGGGGTGGCTGATGAAGAGAAAATGGGTGGGCACATCTGATGCACAGTGTCCTATTGCCACTGTCAGAAGCAGGGTATGAGGTCATGTTGGCTATTAGTCTGAACAGCATGAGGTTTCTTATATTTTCATGGAATATTTCAGATGTGATTGATACATAGCAAGAAGGCTTAACATAGTTAGGGACCATGTCAAGGATGAATGGTCAAAGTTTAATATGCTATTTATGATAGAAAGACAATTTGTTATTTCAGGTTTTGTACACAGCAATCTGTTCCTACAAAAACATACAGACTGCACAAACAAGAATGCCGTGTTTGAGGCAGGGAAGATCACTCTGCTGGGCCACCACCAATTTAAAATAGAGATTAATATCCACTATTTCAGTCAGCTGAATGGATTATCACTCTTCTAACAGAAGTCCATGATCTCAGAAAATTCCAAGAATTGGGGAAAGAGCAATGGCAAGACCTGTTTTAGCCCTACATACAGCAAAGGAAACCAGAACCTTCCTCACCAGTCCCAGTTCCTTAACTAGACCCAGACCCTGAAATTCTGTAACAAGCTCATAATCGACTCAGAGTCCCCACATGTTATCTCAGGTTTAAGCAACATCTTCTAGAAAGAACTGACTTTTCCCCTCAGTCAATAAAATTTAACAGAATTGAAAAACTTTCTCCTAAGGAATAATTCAGAACCTTTAGATCATGATTCCAGTGGTGACCTTGTAGAGCTGGAACTCATTATTTGATCAGAAGACACCAAAGCTCCCCAGCACTCTGAAATGAGCCCTCAGTGTATCTGGTAGCAAAACAACTAGCACTATAGTTTCTGAGGTCTCAGTGTCTTCTCAAGTTAATGCATCATCTGGCTTGGAAGATACCAACATGCACCAGCCAATAAACAACAGCAATTACATTCTTGTTTCCAGTTTCCCTTCACTGAGAAGATGACAGCATTCAAGTTCCACCTCTAATGAACCACCTTCTGCTGCTTGGGGTCACAGGTGAGCAGCAGGGACCTTTCCTCCAAGTTCAGTATTACATTTCAACTTCATGTATTTTGTTCTGATGGCAGCGCAGAAACAAATGGAGTCCAACTGCAGTAGATGCAGTGAAATTCTAAGAAATCACAGAGACAGAGTTCTGGGGCAGCAGAGCTATTAATGTCAACTGGCAATAGAAAGTGCTGGTACAGAAGGACTTATATCTACTAGCAATATATATTCCTACATCATTTGTGGTAGCCTGCCTTTATTTTCTCATTGCAGATATCCCAATATCTGAAATAAACTAATTGATAGCAGCAGCTGACGTTTTCCTTCAGTTTTTGCTCCATTTGATGTTTGCTCTTGGGCATAGAGAAAAAAAAAAACAACCCAAAACTAGAGAAAAGGAGGGTATAGAAAAACTACTATATGCAGAGGGCCAGCTGTTCTATTTTATAGGTGATGTGCACTCCCACTATTAGATTTCTATGGAAGATAACTTAAATGTGTATCCTTTACATTGATACGGGCTGGAACCATCCACATACTGCCATAGCCATACCCATAAACCAAGTACATTTCCTAATTGTACAACTATTCTTTCTGTATCTATAAATTCCAAGAAATATTGGAACTATGTATTTAATATATATTCCATATTTAAAAAAACCTTTCCTGCTAAAGTGAATACATTACTACACGGTAAAAGTAGTAGAAGGATTGAACATTTCTAAAAAGTATAAAAAATAATTAGTAACAGAGTTTAATATCTGAGCATTTACACTCAGATAAGCTAACATAATGAAATGTTCCAATTCTGGTATCTAGACCAACCATGAATTATAGGTTTAAACTAGTCATTACTAGTCTTAGCCAGTGCTTAGAATTTTAGCTTTTTTCCATAGTAAACAGCTATCAAATATTTTTCTGTGATGCCTCATTTTAGTGTATTTATTAATTGTTTAGATAATTGCAATTTTACATGGAATGCTTCACTAATTCTGTAATTAGGGAGTCTGAATTTGAAATAATTTATTAGGTCTTAATTTATGTGCTGTGAAATCTGTTAGATCATTTGCTAGTCAGTATGTTGTCTAGAATAAAGGCATTTCTACAAAGGGATTTTAGGGTGAGGGTCACCAGCGTAATCAGAAACATACTCAGTCTGGCCTCCAGCTAAAGATCATATGCTTTTAAGTGTATTTCTGTTTTGCAAAATGGCCTTTTGAAGACTTCGCCATTTCAAAAAAAAAAAAAACACCTTTTTTTCTGTATAGAAATAAAAAAAGCAATTATTTTGCACTGTTGTTTGACTTGCTACTACCACCACCCTTTCCCCTAGATACAGATGACCCAGCTGATCAAGTGTGAGAAGTACAGAGCTCTCTGGACTGACTTGTCTGAACCTCTGGAATTAAATCTTCAAAATTTGGAGCAGAAGTTAAGACTAAGCATTGAGACTAAGCAGGGATTTGATTAAAGATTTGGATTTACCCACACAATAAATTGAGCCAAACCAATTCTTGTCTTGTACAGAGGCACACTTATGTTTTGCACAATGTAGGGAAGGAATTGGCATTGGTTGGCTTTCAATTGTAATTTACTGTGTTCATCCATATGCTTATTATAACACAGAGGATTTGTCAGCATGTTCTTTATAAAAACAGGACTGGAGGTTTTTTGTTGCTAAGCTCAGCTGTTACAAATGATTTTTGACTGAAGTCTCAAAGCTTACTTGCTTGTACATGCTGCTCTGAAATTGAAAGTCTATACTTTGAATATCTCTAGAAATTTACATGGGGGCGGGGGGTGGGAAGGTGGGGCTGCTGAATATATTGCTTTGTTCAGGATTTATCTGACCAAGTATACATGTCCATATATCAATACAGACATCTGTAGATGTCTATATTGTAGCCTTATGTAGATGTCCATGTGTAGATGCCACTATTTCAATCAAACACATGCCTTACACAACCAAAGAAGAAAAGAAGTGTGATTCATTTTAATCCAAAGACTTCAGCTATTAAGTGAGATAAATCATGCCATAAACGCACATATGACTACCTGTAAGAAGGGAATTAAATGTGACAAAGTTGTAGTAATCTAAAGTGAAGTGAAATTAATTTCACCCCCGTTAGTACGGTAGACTGGAATGACCTCAAGTTTAATTCTTTGAAGGTACTTCTTTTATCCTAGTAATGACCTGTTAAAGATTTTTTTTCATTGTTGCTGACTTTTAATAGTAAAGGAGCTTATTCTCCATAAATCTTACCTACAGATACTCTGTCTCTGGACAAAGATAAAACTTACCATGTTTGGATCTATGACCATAGTCTTGAAATGCGCACATTCAGCTTCATGGTCTTCAGTGTAATTAATAACTTAAAATACAGAATAAGAGCAAGAGTCTGAGCCTTTCATTCCTTTTATTTTTCCTTTCCCAAACTAGCTCTTCACATACTTAAACTCATTAACTACTCAACCTTGCTTTACTCTAGTATGTATATATATTCAGAGGAAACTCCTAATGGAAAACAACTATCGATGGATATCAATGCTTCAATAGAAATTAGTGACAAGCAGCAATTTTTTGGAATTTGTGATTCATAGGTGAATTTTATTCTGTAGTTTTACAAGTCATTCCTGAAAGAATAACGTATTATTCTTCTTTTGACATCATGTCTTTTTTAACATTACCTTCCTTTGGAACATCTCAACAAAACTAACTGCACATCACCAAAAGTTGAAGCAACAGTATGGATTCCCTCAGGGCCACCAAAATGCTTATTGAAAGACAAAAATCATTATTATTTCTTTTACATCCTTATTTTTATTCCGTAGTTGACTTGCTGCTCTCTACCCTGTTACTATATTACCTGGATTCCCAGGAGTTTTCTAACTCTGGGCCAATAATCCTTACTGAGGAGGAGGAAAAGGGAGTGTTATATGTCTGTGAGAATCTTTGCAGTTTGTTGCCACCGAGTGAATTGGAACAATTTAGCTTTGAGGAAGTGATTTATACACACACATCCATCACATATAACCTGCTCTGGTCTGTTAACTCTCTGTTTGATCTCTGGAGGGTTGAGTAGATTAGGGAGGGTCTTCACACGGAGGTTTCATTAACAGCCTATCGGTTAACCTGGCATGACTCCTGTTTGTGTACTTGGATGCTTTAAAGTGGGAAGAAAATGAAAAAAAAGAAAAATTTGTTAATTGGTATAATTATTTCCCAGTTCAGGAAATACCAGTCATGCTGTTAGGGAGGATTTGCTTCCTCTTTCCTTGATTTTATTTTTTTGTTGTTGTTTTAGCCAGTGTAGAAAACAGGGTTAGGGATTACAATTCAAACCATTCAAAACCTCTGATCACAATATGGCAGCATGAATGATATTGGTAACCAAAGAATGCATTAAATATCCAACCATAAGCCACGAAAACTTGGATATTACAATCCAGTTTAATGAGACAGGGAATGCAGGCCAAGCAGTTGCACTTTAAAAATTTACCAGATTAACAGGTCTCTGCTTGTTCAGAGTCAGGGGAGGAATCTGATGAAACGGTTGATACTATTATAAAAGGAAGTTAAAGAACAAAGTAAAAATCATATATAACAATATGACTATTATTGCTATTGATGGGAAATTTGAGGAATTAGTGGCATATGAGTTTGGAACAGAATAGCCAGAGTTGGAACACTGACTTCCCATATGAGCACAGTGCACTGCCTCTGTGGTTTACCAAACAGGATATACTGTTAATGAAAGGATTAAATTTAGTACTTCATGGTATCCTTAGAAATCAAACAGTTGGCTACAAACCAGCGAAGTACTCACTATAGTTTTACAGTTAATAAACTGATGAAAGCATGTGAAAATTTTCAGTTTCTTATTGAACTCAAGAACTTGGAAGAAAATTGACAAGTATCTGTAATTTGGTGGAAATATGTGGAGAAAGTTGACAGAGGAACTTTGTGGGCTTATTACTTGTAACTACAACAAATGGAAAAAATTGGCAATAGTTATTAATATTCATTTCAGCAACAAAACGCAAAAATCCAATGCCACCTCCTACACAAGCTGTCATAATCTTTGACTGCTTAAATATTTATGTTATTAATGAATACCAGTTGTTCACTGTACCTCAAACTCTGTCCATCCCATGCTCTCTCACTCCCCACATATCCAGAAAAATAGATGTGCTGTGTAACATGCCCTGATATTTGAATGATAACAGACTATTTAGTACAAGGTTTTGGAAATTTACTCCCTTTCATATCAAGGTTACAACCAAGCCTCACTGACATCTGAAAAGGTGGTGATAACATACAAGAGAGACTGCTGGAGGAAAGACAGGATTTAGGGCTTCAGGGATAAAAAACAGCAACCATAACTGTATACAGAATTTTACTGGTAGTCAGATGTTTTTCCTGCTGAATTGTTTCCTGTATTTCCTTTACCCCTTTCAGTACGTTTCCCTTTTAAGCCTTTGCAAAGGTTTAGAACATACAACAGTTCTTTGTTGTATGTTTTAAAAAAAAAAAATTGAAGCATACAACAGTTTCTCAAAATGAGCAGTCTCTTTTCCATGATGGCAAGGATATGAGTACAGCTACTACTTTATACGATCATACTATTTTCCTAATCCAATAGAAATCAGAACATTTGATACCCATCACAATGTTTTACTCATTATTAACGATGGCATCCCTAGATGTATGCTTATTATCCATCTACAGACATCCTCTATATCCATATACTCTATGATATCATGAATTGTCTTCTATTTTCTATGGTGATGAGTTCCACAATGTCAGCAGCCACAGCTAGAATGCCCCTCCGCCACTAACACTGCTAACATGCTGCCACCGTTCCTCTGATTATGATCTGTTTTGCATTATTAGTTGTCATCCAAAACTGTAGCTGGGGCTGACTCACTGTCCTGGACCAGCACACTAAATGAGACGAGAAGCTTTTTCTGTCAGTATAACACAGAATGAGAAGATATAAATTAATTTCATTTTTGGTGAAAGTAATTTTATTCCTGTGTTAGAAGATGTGGAAAGAAAAAGGTTGTGATCTATGACTTAAATATTTAACTTATACATCTCTTATAGATTATAAATTGTGTGAGATTGAAAGGTATGCAAGCACTGGAAATTTAAAATCTTAAAAAGTTATTTTAACAGTTTTACAAAAGGAATGTATTTTACCTTATAGGGTCTTTCCCTGATAATATTCTTTAAACTTCATTAAAAGCACTGTATAAACAGTATTTGTTTCCTGTACTGAAACTGAGCTTTCCATGATGATGAAGATGAACAGAAGCTATGTAAGTACTATGTCTTTGGAGATTTTATTGCCAGAAGAAGGAATACCTCCTCTAACCTCTCCCAGCTGTAGCAGATTTTGGATCTAGCCCCTTAGGAAATAGACAGTACATTGTCACAAAATAATAGGTATTATTTTCATTATGAAGCTACCAACATCAGATACTAAATGGTATGTATTGCTGGTAAAACCTGAAACTTTTGTTACCTTGTTTTAAACTGATGTTTTATAGTAGTTTATACAAGGACTACCATTGGATGATGAGCAATAGGATGTGTTGGCTTCTTAGGCTTACATTTAACTGAATGTGACTCCACAGTTGCAACAAAAAGAGACTGGGGAAAAGACCAAAAAAAAGCTGTTAGTCCAGATGGGCAGATGCAGGCAACAGAGAGAACGTCACTGCCACAAAGCTATAAATGATGCATGCAATCTTCTGTCTGAAGCTAGGGCCACTCAACCTGGGCTTTTGCTTTAGAAATTATAATAGACAGCATCCATTTGGTACAAAAGATGGTGTAAGATCTTGCTTTTGTTTATCAAACGGACACCCACCTTCACCCCCAGCCAGCCCACACTGTGTTGAAATAGGGATTGAGGCAGATATGGAAACAATCAAGTGAAGCAGCAAACACAGCAGCCCATTTCAAAAGCATTCCTTTTCCAGGCCATCAGCCGCAGCATGGGAAGCCTCCCCCAGTTTTACCACTACTGAGCAGCAGCTTCATGCTGTTTATGTATTGCAGGACCCCACTGGCGAGGAGACCTGCAGCTCCAGAGCACCAGAAGTGGTGTTAAGAGAAATGGGTACAATTGACAATGAAGCTGTTCACATCACTAAAGCTGTGAGCCCATCAAACATCCCCTCTATCATATTTATTGCTCATTACTCAGTTTTAAAGAGGCTTTTTTATCCTGGAGAATTTAACTGAAATATTGGCTTTTCTGATATTTTTCTTATTCAGCAAATGAACATCAGGTTTGACAGACATCAGTAGGTCTAAGAGTTCACAGGTTACATTATTCTTAAAATAATGCTACAAGGCTTATACAGTGCTTCCGTGGAGGCCGTCAAACACGTTTGTCCTCCCCATTACACTAACTGTTGTGTCGCTGGGCTCTTCAGGTTCCCTTTTCAGCATTTCTAGGGATTCCTTATCTGATACTTTGGCTGCATATTATCTGATGCTGAAACCATAGAGAGACTTATTTTTTGTTTCTGGCCTTCAGGTGAGCATGTAACACCATAATGTTTCCCTCAGAACTTCACACTCTTTCACTCCTGTCCTCCTGTGCTAAGCCTGGAATCTTACAATGATTTCCATGGCAAATGGAAACACACAACAGGGTTTTGCTTGATCCTAAGAGGAAGCGAGACAGGGAATCAGAAAACATTTATCAAAAGACTAAGAAAAGATCTCAGAAAAAAATATTAATAACAGCATGTTCAGTTGATGACATTTTAATAGTGGCTCAGAAAGATATAAAAAAGTGGTTCCTAAAAGCAGACATTAGCGTATCCAAATAACTTATATTTAAAGGTTTTAGAGAGAGCTTCCAAAGGAACTCTGGGCAATTAATGTTGATTTTCAATACATCCTGGAACTAGAGACACTGCAGTGAGCTGAATGTTGTGCCAATATTTTAAAAAGGCTAATAAGACGACCCAGGTAATTATAGGCCTATCACACTGACATTGATCCTAAGCAAAATAGCTGGCTGATACAGGACTTGGTTAATAAATTAAACGAGGGTAATATAATTACTGCCAATCAAGGTGGGTTTGTGTCAAACTAAACTGGCATCTTCCATGATGAAATCACAAGTTTAGTTAAAAAGGGAATAACGGAGAATTCATATATTTAGACCCCTTTATGGTACTGATTTGGCACTCTCTGATTTATTTATTAACTAAGAAACTTCGGTGACACAAAACCAGCATAGCACGTATCAGTAAAACTATGTGATTGACAGGTGTCCAAACATAAATGCAAACATGAATCATTGAGAACGCAGGGTTTTCTTTTCTGATCCCCACAAGTATCAAAAACCTGGAAAAAAACCCTCTTTCCCTAGAAACATAGACCTATATTACCTATATTCACATATGTACATGAATCTATCAGGGCTAGTAAATAAGGAAGAGAATGACAAAATGGTACGAGCCACCTCACAACCTAACCATAAACAAGCACTTTGATCCTAAATATGGACACATATATAGCAGTACCCCTGAGAATAATCACTACTACTAGGTTACAACCTCAAAGAGTCTATGGAAGAAAAAAGGAAGGGGGGGATGGAAAAAGCAAGAAGGAGAAATATCAGTGAATTATCAGCTGAGCTCTAGTTTGCAGTGTGATTCTCAACTCAAAAGGGCAAATACAATCACTGGATATAGAAAGAGTATTTTCAAATAGAAAGGGAGTTCTTTTGTCTTTGTTTGGAAATTGTGCTGCTGAATTTGGAGCACTGCCTGGTGCTGGTAACCCAGAGGTAAAGATCCATCCTGGGGAACTGGAGTTTGAGTAGAAGTCACAAGAACAATGCGACGATTAGAAAACTCACTTCTTCTGAGGTACTTGAAAGTTCAGTTAAACAATTTATGGCAAAGAGAGCAAAGACATGATCACACCATATTCTTTAAGTACTTATTTAAGAAGTAAAATTGAACAATAGAGGGTTTTTCAGTCCAGATGAATATTTAATGGGATCCCATTTC
Organism: Pezoporus wallicus; assembly: GCF_028554395.1. Classification (NCBI taxonomy): domain Eukaryota; kingdom Metazoa; phylum Chordata; class Aves; order Psittaciformes; family Psittacidae; genus Pezoporus; species Pezoporus wallicus. Next base: position 3,014,407 of record NW_026642654.1, read on the forward strand.
TATGTGCTTAAGCTAGAAAGGTGGTGCTAGCAATAAACTAGAGTAACATATTGTTTAGATTCCTCCATTTCCTGTCTGGCCTCTCCCTCAGATCAATGAATCTTGAACTCTGTTCTGCACAGTTGTGCTGAGAGGTGAACATGTTCTCACCCAAAACTAGTCTAAAGCTAATTAGGTGGTACAGTCTCTTGGGACATATGAGATAAGGATTTTAAGCCTTCTACACAGAAGGAAGGATATGCTTTTCATGCTATCATACCCTGGCTAGTGCTCTAACCATTCACCTGCAAGGCCTACAGGGCAAAAGCAATCATTAGTGATTATGCCACTTTTTGAAGACAAAGCAAAGCATATTGCTACATCTGAGATGGAACACAGTTCTCTAATGGTATCCCTATCAGCTATTCTCTAAGAGCATCTGCAGGCAATTTAGACACAGAAAGGAGAAATAATTAGTTTGTGCCTCTTGAGTATGTACTGAACAGTCTCCAGTCTCTCCACTGTCCTATTGGTCCACTTCTGGTTACTTTCTGAAGGAAGACTCCCGCCTGCTGGAAAGCTTGCAGTTCAGAAAGGAGACTATTTGCAGAACTGATGCAACTTCAGATTTACCATCTGAAAAATATTTTTCAGGACATCGGGAACTTAATTTAAAAACTAAGCTGCACTTCACTGCTGTTCTAGATCTAGTCCAGAATCCCTTATGCTCTATCATGGGTGCAATACTTACCTTGTAATCAACTCAGAAGTGTACTTGGAAACAAAACAAAATAAAAAAAAATTCAATAAAATAAACCCATATATTTTTTCATACAGATTTGAACATCATAATCTTTGATAGGCATATGATTTCAGCCTTCCAGTAGTTGAAGGGGGCCTATAAGGATGCTGAAGAGGGACTTTTTATCAGGGACTGTAGCAATAGGACAAGGGGTAATGGGTGTAAACTTCTTATATAGGGGAAGTTTAGAATGGATATAAGGAAGAAGTTCTTTACTGTGAGGGTGGTGAGGCACTGGAATGGGTTGCCCAGGGAAGTTGTGAATGCTCCATCCCTGGCAGTGTTCTAGGCCAGGCTGGACAGAGCCTTGGGTGACATGTTCTAGTGTGAAACTCCCTGATCATGGCAGGGGGATTGGAACTCCACGATCTTAAGGTCCTTTCCAATCCTAACTATTCTACGATTCTATGATTTTTTAACACCCACCCCCATATAATAAAATAAATGCACATTAATACAACGATTTACAATTTTGCCTCATTACATAAATACATTCACATGTGGTAGGCAGTTTCCTGCAAACCCCAAATTTAAAACTTTAAATCTTTATTTTCACTTTTCTCTTAAAAAAAAATAATAAATTCAACTTCACAAATGGAACTTACATATGAAGAAGACCTAGGCTCTTCCTAGGTCAATGCAAGATTAGGCAAAGCAGCCAACCCAGTAGCACTCAATACTGGTCTTGAAAATCCTGAAGAATATCATATAGAACAGAATTTCCTACCTGAGTTCAAGTTTCTTTGCTTTTACATTTTAGTCAGATCCTTAACTTTATGTAAATGGGGTTTTTTTGATTGCATCTATAAAATATTTAAGTTTTAATATATACAGCATCATTATCTTACATTGTGAGAAGCATAAAAGCATATGAAAGTAATAGCTTCCTTGGCATACAAGAGGATTAATATGCATGAACTGAATTTTTCTGTATTCTATGAACTCACATTTCATGGAGAAACCAAATTTATAGAAAGGGAAAATCCCTCACTCAGTTTCAACTTCATAGGAGCTTAACGTAGAATGTAGAAACATGAGGTATGTGTGGTCCTAATATCACCTTTGCAAATTAAATTTCAAGATAGCAATCATTAGAGAGCATTGCTTGCAGGAGTGTTTTTTGGTTTTTTTTTTTATGGTATAATTTAATTTTTAAACCCGAGTTTGGTATTTTCTGTGCTGTTTCAGAAAGTTGCAGTGCATGTTACAGAATAAAGCTTTTTAGATATTTGTTCAGCAACATATCAAGCAATTTAAAGAATGACCACTTTTTAACAGTAGCATAATAGTATCTCTAAGACTTCTGTGACTTAAACCTTGCACTAAAAAATGCACTGCTAAAGAAATAAAACATTTAAAATTGTCATTAGCATCATTTAGGAAAATCCCCTGCAGTTGTAGACAGAAGAGCAACACAAACCACTACTATTACACAGCCCTTTCTGGGGTACCTCAATGATCCAAATGCAACCCATCTATGAGGCACAGCAGCATGCAAAGACTTTACAAAGTGATCATCTAGACTGTCTCCCACTTTGAAATAAATTTTTGAATAGTTATTTCCAAATAGAAAGACAGCTGGATTCCAATAGTCTTGTTGCTTTACTGCTCTCTTTCAGCAAGTAAGAGGACAAGGGTTTTGTTCAGCTATAATTCCTTAACAAAGGAATAATTTAACTCAAATAAAATGATAGCAAGGTGATGTTGAGGCCAACTAAACCGCCCATAGGTAATTTTTGAAAGTTGTCATTTTGAAAGCATTTGCAAACATATATGAGGATAATTATAAGTCAAATCCAGTACAATAGCAGAAAATGGTGCCTAAAGAAGAGCAGTGGCTATAATTCTTCATGAGGGTCCCTCTTACAGACAGGCTGCAATGTTATTCCCAGCTAACATATGGCAGCAGTCAAACATGTACTCTATCTGGGAGTCTTAGTGGCAATACAAACAGGCTACATCCTCCCACTCTTCTTTAAGGACGTATCAATGTGCACTTAGTTAATAAAAATCAGCATTCCTTCAGTTTCACCCCACCTGTCCAGAAGATTTTTATTTGGCATGAAGTGTGATCAATCCAGTTTGGACCCATCCAGGCTGATCTCTTATTCCTATCTGTTGGCATGGATATGCAATAACACACCACTTGCTTACCCTGCCCTGAGCTATTCCTTTTGAACCAGAGACCAAGGAAAAGGGAAAGCTGAAAAGGAGCTTTTTACAAGGGTATGTAGGGATATAACAAGGAGGAATGGCTTTAAACTGAAAGAAGGGAGACTTTAATTAGATATTAGGGAGAAATTCTTTCCTGTGAGGGTGGTGAGGCCCTGGCACAGGTTGCCCAGAGAAGTTGTGGCTGCTCCATCCCTGGCAGTGTTCAAAGCCAGGTTGGACTGGGCTTTGAGCAACCTGGTCTAGTGGAAGGTGCCCCTGCTCACGGCAGTGGGGTTGAAACTAGATGATCTTTAAGGTCCCTTCCAACCAAAAATATTCTGTAATTCTGTGAAAGTATGGAAAAAAGTAAGTGTTAGAGATAATATTTACTGGAATAGTAATACTGTCAAGAACATAAAGCAGTTTCTGAATGCAGTTGCTTGCAGCTTCTTGTTTTGATCTCTGCTTCAGCACTTAAATTGTCACAAGCTTAAGTTCAGGGCTAAAGCATCTTCTGAATCAAAGCTGTCCTTGAAAATCTTACTTGGATTTTGACCTTGAAAATATTATTTTCCTTGGTACTTACACATGCACTTCATATGTGACACCTGCATATTATAATTAAGCCCTGGTCAAAGAAGAAAGGAACAGGTGGAAAAAACACCAGTCATTTGTAAAAAGAAATAAAAATGTCATAAGGTTGCAAAAAATTTCAAGTGTGAAAATATTTCAAAATAATGTCTCTACCACACTTGCGTTTACTCCCAAACTTCCACACTTGGGAAGACAAGTTATTTGGAGGAGAAAAAAAAAAACACCTTTTTCTAGACCTTTGCAATGTACAAACTGTTCAAATCTTACCTTTGACACAGGACAAAGTATAAACCAAAATATACTCCTTGGGCTAGTCCTTGGCTGTGTGGCAGACCACTCCTTAAAGAAGGAATTTAGTGAGTCTTCCAAACACAGCACAACCTCCATTAGCTGCAACCACACACACAGCCAGCAGGCTACCCTTCAATTTAGGTAGTTCTTGTCAGGTTGCACAAGTAGTGTTATCACCTATAATTGACTACAGGACTTCAATTATGCTGGTAAATTTAGCAATAATTACACATCTCTGCCACCATCAGGAATTACCTCTGAGGGCATGAAATCTGTTTGTACTCACTTTCAATGAATTCAGAGTTCAGCATATTTGTTTAGCTACGTGCATTCATTTGACTGTAATGAGCTTGCTCATTACACGAAACACTCCATGAAAAACTATCCTGATCCACTCCTTGTTTCTCAAAGAAATCAGCATACCTACGACAATTTCTTTGGAACAGAAAGAACATCTCTCTCCTTCTGACACAGCAGAACTTTTTCACATAGAAAAAAAAAAACCAAAAGGAAATGGGTTTTGTAGTCAGAGAAATACAGGATCTTCTTAAATTCCTTCCTTTCTTCATTACAATCACTACTTCTCTACCCCAGCCTTCCTGCTTATTCCTGTAAAAGAATGCTTTTTAGCCCAAGAGCTTGTATAATTCCCTCCTTGGAGAGGCAGTGAGGAAAATGAGCCATTCCTGACAGGTACCAGAAGGTACCACTTTGCTTTGTGAAAGTGCTCACCTACCACAGAGGCAATACAAAAATTTTAGAAGAACAAAGCAGACTGTGACATATAATTCACCAAATTTTTCTACCCCCATCAAATCCAGAATGATTTACAGTAGCCTGCTGCTGCTCCTCTTAATTTTGCCCCTTTATTAGGTCTCACTCTAGCAAGTTTCCTCAGAGGAATGCTGTCTCGCTGTACCCCCACTTATATCCTCAGATATCTTCCCTTCTCCCTTGTGCACATCCCCTACACCACAGGAAAGAGAGAGCAACAACACAGCACCTGGCACATGCAGAAGAACCAACAATATGATATATTATCCAAAGGAAAGACTGAAATAGGGTAACTTCTTATGCTAACATCAGAGGAAAAGGAAGAGCTTACATACACCACACAAACTGCATAAATAGCACTCCAGGTAAAAACTATTTCAAGTCACTGCATTAGACTAAATTTTAACTGGGCTGCCCTTGCCCACTTTTGTCCTTTCCTCCCCATTTTTTTTTTCTTTCTTATTAAAGGAACAGGTTAAATTATTAAAACTGTTCTTAAAAGTATCAAAAGCCAATTCCTGATATTGCACATAAATACCTTTTGCTACAAGAACTACAGAATAAAGCCTTTTAAAGCCTGCCTGGCAAACAAAACATGCTGCTTGCTGCTGATACAACAAGAAGCATCTCACTATACACCAAAGATGAGCAAGTAATACTGGAAATTGTTCCTCACAGCAGTAGCACCTTTGGAAACTAACTCATTCTTCTTAAAAATGTTCTTTCTCCACATCAAACACTTGTCGGGAATGCTGCGGCTGCTCTCTTAGGAAATATAACCACCTCTGCAAGACCTAATTTCTCTGTGAAGGTTAATTAGTTTAATGCAGGAAACAGTCTAGTGGAGTTGGGGATTTCTTCAAATAAATGAGGTAGAGACTTGAGTTTGGTAAATTTTGCCTGAGAAAGTGTGGCTTTTGGATGCAATGCTTTGAACAGAACACCACTATATAAAAAGAGAGAATAACATCCCACAATTTCTACCTGAGTTGGCAATTTGTTAAGGTTCTTATTAAACTGGAAAAACTGGAATGGCCTCATCTGGGGGTTTGAATTGCTTCCTGCTTACTTCTGTTTCACTCTATTTTGTTCAGTACAAACCTAATCTGAACCAGAACATAGCTGAGGTTGGGATTTGGAACGAGCTGCAGAGACTGACATCTTGCTGAGATACAGATGCTTCAGTGAGAGGATTTTTCATCATGGCATATCAAACCACATTATTTTAATTTGTTCTAGCCAATAGCAGTACACAAGAGAGTAAAGAGAATTTGTATTTGTTGCATACTGATTTGCATAGTCAAGATTATCACATACATTTCAAATTGTAAGACACTGATCTCTGAAGCTCATAACCTTAAACACACAGTTTATTTGGGCACCACAAACTTAATTACCCCAAATCGTGTCACTTATGGAAACACTTATTTAGATTATTTTTAAACTGGCAATTTAGGTTTCAATCAGGATTTGATTTGCATTCCTTCTTTACTTTCAGGGAGCTTTCATTTCTTCCCCATCTTAGGCTGGGAGACTTTTCTCTCCAGCCCCTGGTTGATTCTCGAAAGCTGTAAACTGAAAACCACCATGCAAACAGTTCTGCTTACATAAAAGTAAAACTTAACTTACTTTTCATCAGTGGGGTAACAGGAGAGGCAACTGGATGAGCACACCGTCTGAGAAGCAGAAAGGTCACATTATTGGATGTCTTCTCAGAAAAAAGACAACTTTTAAGCGGATATCATATCAGCTTGATGAAAATATTTCACACACAAGCCCGTATTTCTCATTGTTTTGGTAGCCTGTTCAGTGTTTATTTGGAGAGTTTCCCAGGGATTTCCTGCATTATTAAAGAGACCGCATCCTGGAGCATAGTGTTTACATAAGTTACCTATGCAATTAAATGAGGTAAGTAAAACACATGGAGGAAGCTGCTAATACCATGGGCATTATGCTGAAAAAAAAAAGGTAAGTTTAATAGGGACAAGCTAACAACAAACTCTCTCCTTCTTTAGCTATAAAGTCTATTTTTAAGCCATTGGGAGATGTTGTTTGTACATACATACCCCAAAAGTTAAAGTTCAGTAAAAAAATACAGAAAAATTAGGTACATTTACCATTTACTAAGAATTACTGCGCTTTAGAAACATGGACTAAATGAAGGTCCCTAGTGTAAAAGCACCACCCGGCAAGAATGGCTGTTGGCGAAACTCGTAACTAGAGTTTAGGCTGTGGACAGACAATTTCAGATCACTTCACACCATTTTACAATTTTTTAACTTAATTTAAATTCTGTTCTCGTTGTTTTAGTACATAGAAATACCAGCAGAGATCAGCCTTTCCAGGTGAAGAGACTTTCATTTTGTAAAACTTACTGCTTTTAACCATTTTGGCCAAACACTGCTTAAAACTCTTGCTATAAAGGAGGGAAGAGCAACTTCAGTATTTTTTTTTTACAGAAAAGGTAAAAATTCCATAATCATCCCCCCACCCCCCAACCTGTTATTGCATATGGTACAGAGCTGTTTAAAGCATAAGTGCATATTACTGTATGCTAACAAATTCTCTACTTCCTAATTTGAAGCACTTAATTTAAAAATACCATTATTTTTCAGTGTCATAACCAAAAACTTTCAAAAACAGAACATATAGCTTAAAACCCAACAGTCAGCCATACATAATATTGATAATATACCAGACAGTTACAAATGTCAACAAAAGCAATTTTGATATAATTTCTATTTTTGTTACCCTTCATGTTATTCGTAACTCGGACAATAAATTGAAGTAACTCTAACACAACCACAGCTCTGGTTGAAAGGTTCTCAAACACAGATCTAGGGAAGGATGACTTTGAAACCATCCAAATCACCCACTGTGTTTTGAGTAGTGCAACAATCAGCAAGCAAAGACAGTCATCATTGGACAGTTCCGCAGCACTTCCGTGCTATCAAAAGACAGCAAAGTGAGACTGCAGTGGCAACACAGTTTATGAAATATGAGCACTATGACATTTGTACACCTGGAAAAATTTTTAAATTAAACTTTGTTATATACATAGAACAGTTCAGTTTGTCTAAACACAAGCTCTTGATGCTCTTTAGATGTTCCAGGCTACCTGAGTTTTATGACCACCACAACACAGCACCTATGAGAAGGAGACCTGTGTCTTTTCTGGAGAGGCAGCATATCCCACCACTCACAACAGTATTTGCTCGAAGTTAACTAGAAGCAATTGAAGTCCAGTAATTTTTTCTACATGTATCAGTCAGCTGTTTGTTCTTTTAAAAATTTCTGCCAAATACTAGATCAAGCAATCTCTTCAGGACATGAGAAATATTCTGCTACAAGCCTTCAGCAGTCCAGAAAGCAACAGTGCTCAGCAGACATAGGGTATGCTTCATCAATGTACCTTTTATGCTCTCCAATAGTAACAGCCATTATAAGGCTATTTTGATCACATGCTGGGCATCATGAAACAGCCTTTAATATATCATAGCTTCAGAGGAATTATTAAAATGCTTGCCAGTCTTGTCTGACATTCAAGAGATTACTGCATTCCTTTAGTTCAGTTTTTCCCTCTGTGGATCTGGCCACATGCATAAGAAACCAGGAACTATGGACAAGAAACAGTGCAAGATCATAGAACGCTTTGGGTTGGAAGGGATCTCAAAGCTCATGTAGTTTTACCACCCCTACCATGGGCAGGGACACCCTCCAGACCAGGTTGCTCAAAGTCCCTTCTGTCCTGGCAAGTCAATGCAAAGAGGCAAAGTATTTTCTGAAACCATCTTAAGAAGTGATTATGAGCTTGCTCATCATATATGGAATGGGTTACCACCTGCAACTAGTAGCAGCTCCACAAAGTAGTAACTTTGCTTTCAAGCAACTTGTCAAAGAATTATTATTGTGAAGAGGCTTCCTTACAATCCATAGGTTTTCCTTTCTCACCCCGTGTAGCTTCCTTATATGTATTGGCAAATGTTGCTGCAATTGCAGTTGTAAAGGGTTGCTTTAAGTGGCTCAAGCTTTTACACTTTTCCCTATCTAGACAAGGAGGTGTAAGGCAGGAGCGTGCACACACTGTGGTAAGGCTCAGCCTTTGAACTCACCATCCCATTTTCCCCCTTTCTTACACTTATCTAATCTACTTGAGATGCAGTTGTTTTGCTAACTGGCTTAAGTAGGAGCCTAGCTTATTGCATTATATGGATTTTCACATACGGTAGTGACCACAGGCCTATTACCTCTTCAAATAGACCAGGCACATTTATTTGTATGTGTGATTCATAAATATGAGAAGACTGGAGTATAAGTTTGTGTTGCCAGCAGCAATTTTGTCTGCTTTCACGGTAGCAAAACAGAATCATACTTACAGCATAAGAGACCAGTGAACTACTGCCTTTGGAGTGTACTAAAAGGGGATCCTAGTGCAGCAATTTGGACACTGAGTGGCAAACACCATCTGTATCCTTTTCCCTTCCATAAAAGGAACCTTTATAGGATTGTAAAGGAAAACAAACAAAGATTATTACCAGTAGTTATAAATACTGAAATGAATAGTTAATCATCCTATAAGAATGAGAATTTTCTCAAGACATTGTACTAAAGCAGTCAAAAATACAAAGCTATTGAACACGAGTACTCCAATAAGCAAGTGATCAACTCAAAACACCAACCAAAAAAAAAAAAATCTCACCATCCCCCAACTTTACAGCTACTAAAATACAGGGGTGGGGAAAGAAAAAGCTTAAAACTAGAATTTTATTTTGCTCATTTTATTTAGGCTAATCTTGAATTTCCCACGTTTTCCCCTTCTGGTCAGAAAAGCTAAAGCACTGCATCCATCCCTCCATGGGATTTGCTTACGGAACGCCAAAGCCAGTAAACTGCAATAGATACAGCTGGGGGCATTTATGAAAGTTTTGGGGTTTTTTTTGGTGCTGTTTTCAGTTAGCCAGCCCTAGAAATCAACACTGAGAAGAAAAATAAACAGTTTTGAGATGTACAGTAGCAAGAACTAACGTTGTATCCAGACAAGGAACAAGCCATTTAAAACAGAAGTTAGTGGGTTAACCATTTTAACAGCTTAGAGTGCATGTTTATTCAAGCTGCAATAAGAAGTCAGCCAGTGAAGCAAGGGTCCTCCATTGCGAGTCTGTGCTCCACACAAACCCTTCTAACAGCTTTAAGTTCTTTCTCGTTTAGGAGTTTGTTTCTAAGAAGAAAAAAAAAAGAAAAAAAATAATAGGGATAATGTAATTGACCCAGTTGGAAGCAGCAGGCTGGTGTACCAACAACGGCCTCTCAGGCCATACGTTAAACATTAGCACCACCAAGAGGCAGCCAAGGGTCAGACAACACTAGTATACATAACAGCACGCACGCACAAAGTCTATACGTATATAAACACATGCACCTGCAAAGACAGTACCTAATTATAAGGACTTTTTCCATATCACTTGGAATATTCCCAATAACAAGATGCACAATATTCCTGAGAAATCCTGTTCTTGCCCATCTGCTGACTTTAATGTCCAGTGTGAAAAATATCTTCGGACACGTCTGTGGGTGTGAGAGCCAGTCAGTTCAAGAAAGGTAGGTAGTTTTAACCAGAACCATGCCTATCCAGCTATACATGGCTTATCACTTGTTTTACTAAGTATAAAAAGGCATGTGAATTCCAAAATAAAATTTAAGACATTGAACATCCAGGGCCAATTGTCTGAACTTAATGGTGTGTAAATTGATTTAAGTTTGGGTTTTATTTTTAATATAACCATAGTTTCTGAAGAAATGCATTTTCCAGGAAGTTAATCTTGCTAGTGTTTAAGACAGCAGTAACTGAAATCAATATAAAAAAGCCAGACCAGATACCTTAAAACAACTGTAAATAGTTCATATGCTATCTCATCTATATACTTTTCCTACAGATTACTCATTAGGGTAGTGGAGATCATCTGATTTAGCACAAGATGCAGTGAAATTTCTGATTCCTCAAAGTTTCTCAACCAGAAACTCTTTGCTCCTGTACCTTCACTTAGGCTGCTGTGTTTGAAGGTGCATTAGGAAAGCCCTCCTGAAAACATCAGGCCACCATGGAAAAGGAATTTTAAAGTATTGGCATGCCCAAGTATAGCACCAGCTACTAAGAAGGAGAAAAATGACTGCTACAGCTGAACCCAGGACGCCAAGGTTGTATGCCTGAAGCAGTTTTATTTTAGGACTGAAAAGCCATGCTCAATAGTCATAATTTGTAATCATTCACTGAAGTTTAGGTACCATACAACTAATCTTGAAAGATAGCAGCACTTTAAACACATAGCAGATTTAAGTAAGTGTTCCATGAACAAAAAGCTCAATGCTAGCTGACAGATTTAATTCCTCATCTAATGAGGCCAATACAACAAAACGTAGAACTTTTCTTCCCAAGTTTTAAGGATAAGCATCCCATGTGTCCTCCCCTTCTTCCCCCTCCACCTAAGTTTGAAGGATATAATAGGTATTAAGAGGCATGACTCCACAATGACCAGTTTAGGATCAAAGAACATGACACAGTCACAGTAAATTTAATATTTCAATTTGTTTAAATTGAGAATTTTATTATTTTATTAGAACAGCTAGAACTCTCAGGTCTGCCCTCTTCAGGTAACACTACACAAAAAAAAAAATACAATCCGTTCCTCTGCTCAACATGAGTTTCATCTGGGCTTCACTGTTTTCTGCAAGGAGACTGAATGTTTTGTGACTACAAGTCTCCAAGAGGAAGACCAAAGTTTAAATTCACTCTGAGTTGACAGGCATCTCCAGTCACTTTTGATATTTTAGGTGACAATCTGCAGGCAGTCACTGAAATTTCTATGTACCACTAGAGGAGTTACTAGAGAAAAAGCAGCTAAAAAAAAAAACAAACCAACAAAACAAAACATCCAAATGAGACTACAGTAACTACATGTGAACAAATTCAACAGCAGCACAAGAGGCATTAAGTACTTCAACCTTTCCCGCTTAATGAAAAAGCTTTTCCTGAAGATTTACGACTCATTTGACACTAGTATGTTACTTTCCTATGAACTCAGTACTGTAGAATTCTTTGTACAAGATCAATTTTAGAAACTTAAGACACTTCACTTTGAGAACTCTAGTATCACAGAAACAAAATGCAGTTATTAATCTAGATTTAAGATAACCAAGAGCTTTGAATATACACTTCAGAATTTTTTTTCCCATCAATAACTTTAAAAGGACTTTAAGACCTCCATCCTGCATTAAAAATAGTACACAGCTAGTTAAGTAATTTTAACATATATACTGCAAAGAAACTAGTCTTCTTCTAAATTTAACTATACTTGTTTTTTCAGTAAATCAAAAAGCTATGCAAAGAATGATTCCGCAAATTAGTCCTCAAAGCAAGGCAAAAGAGCAAAAGAAGAGATAAACTATTTAATCTTTGACTTGTTTTATTTTATCAAGACAACAGCTAACAGTATCAACAATGCTGAACACTCTGTTCAGCATGCAAGAAGTAGATTTAATTTTAATCTTTTTCTGACTACTGCTACTCAGACAGGATGGGATTTTTGTATTTGCAGGGTAGAACATTTATTAACTTAAGCCTTGTTTCAAGTATGGCACATCAGAACGTTCTGAACAGCTGGTTAGGAAGATAGCCAAGATGCAAGAAAGATGTCTGAGCCTCCTTTTCAAGGGCAGCCAACTCTTGTACTGTGGGTGCCAGAATATCCACATGGCCTTTATACAGTCCACCTGCCAAAAGAGACCCAATCTGAATGATGTTTTCAAAGCAGTTTTTCAGCAGAATAATGCTTAACCATAGTAATTCAGAAAGTTAAAGTAACTTTGTTAAAAAACTCCCCCCCCTCAAACAGAACAAAGCAAAACCAGAGGCACACAAGCACTTTAGTCACTTGCAACCCATAGACTGCATGTGACAAATGCAGAAGACAAAGACCTAGCAAGTTTTTTTAATCTATCATTCTGTAGTTACACAGCAGACAACTATGAAACTGAGCATTGCATAGCAAGGTAACCCAGAAGCAGTTAATTCCTTACCACCCAGAGCTCTTTTCTGCCCATATGTAACTTTCCCATCAAAATCATCGACTGGTACTTTTATGTCCGGTTCAACTTGGGCAATAGTGCAGTTTAAGTGTTCTTCAATCTCCCCCAGCAACTAAAAAGAAGGAAAAAAAAAGTCTTAAAGTACTGTTAATGGCTCTCATGGTCCAAGACTTCAGTCAGACTACTGTTCTGAACAGTCACATTCAAGTAGCTTCAACAGGAACTATACAGCTTGAAAACAACTTGATTGCAGACACTAGAGATCCATGCATTTTTTTTTTTCCCCTCAAATGGACAAGCTCATTTCCACCTTCAGTATGTTTTTACCATACCTATAAACATTTTACATAATACCCTAATTATGTGAGTGGGGCTATAATAAAGAGCTCATAGTCCAAGCTTATTTTACCACAGATGATACATTTAATGTAGAAAGAGGGGAAGCCGCTGTGAATTTAACAACTTTATACTTGGCATACAACTCTCAGGGAAAAATGCACTTAAGTGACACACTATTTCCAGGTTAAAGGAGCAAGTTTTAAGTCATAATTTTGCAACAAACCCTCTTAAGAAACCATCTAATGTGTAACTAACATCATTTAACTTTAGTAGCATTTGACTAGGAATAGAAAAGTTGAAAAGTCTCCAAAAGAATTGGCTGAGAATATGAAAATAAGCTTTTATAATTAAAGACATCTCTTACAGGAAGTGTTAACTTCCGAAGTTTTCAAACTTTTTCTTCAAATGGAATCAAAGGTTATAACCACTCCAAACTAGCTTTGTATTTCTACTACACAGCTAAATGAGTCTTTTAGAGGAACAGAAATGTTCTAGTTAAGCAAAACATTTACCTGCATCTCGTTGTACCATATGGTACAACCTCCTTCTTCCTTCAGTCTAGTATTATAACACCCTTTTCCACGACTACTGCACACATGATACCAAACCTACAAATAAAGGAAAACAACTTGTAAATTTTGTGAAACAGTACAATACATCCACTTTGATTAATTATAGCATGAAAAAGAATTCGGGTATCTATTTAAATTCCTTTTCATTTAAGTGAGAACCAACAAGCAATTTTCCAATGCAGGATATTAAAGTCAGATTATCAGCTGTGGACAGCACTTCAATAAACAACCTCTGTTCAATTATTACCTTTTCTTTCTCTTTTGCCACAAGGGAGATTGCCAAACCCATCCTGAAATATTAAGGAAGAATGGAGAAAGAAAAATTATTTCACTAAATGCTGCCAACTTCTGAACCAACAAACGATAATAATAAATCAAGAAAACGTGGCAACTACTCTAAACACATACATACCTCTCAGCTCTGCCTACTCTCCCAATTCGATGAACGTAGTTCTGTTTTTCATCAGGGAGTGTGACGTTGATAACTGTGTAAGATACAATCCACAGAGAATAAAAGATTTTTAGAAAAATATTCAGACAATACTTATAAAATATTGTCACAGAACAGACACCTAAAATAGTATGATTTTGATTGCTGCAATTCCTCTCAGATCACAAAATGCGTGCATGGGCTATTACAGCCATTACCTATAGTATCTATGTTTCAGGCTTCCACTATAAAACTGCTTTCTCCGTAATTACTTTTTGACAAGAATGTAAAAACAAACGAAGAATCCCCAATACCACAAATCATCAGGTATTTGAGAAGGTCTGGTGAACAATCAAAGTTGTCTGGTTCAAGCCTTTAACATCTGTAACTTTTTACAAATGAAGCTGTAAGTCATATACCTATTTCAACCAGTGCTCAGGATGGCTAATATACTGAAGCTGTACACAATTCAATAGCGTAGTTTAAAAGTTAGGTCTTACCATATGGAACACCATGAATATCAATTCCTCTAGCAGCAACATCTGTGCAGATCAAGAAACGGACATCTCCTCTCTATTAAAACAGATGTAAAGAAGTGTTGTGCTAAATAAACCAAATAAAATCCCAGGGCAAAGAAACAGCAGTCCTTCACATTTGATTCACCTTGAAGCATCTCTGTATATTTAGGGACATTTCACATAAAGCTCTTCCACAGTGCAACAGTGCTTCTGAACATTAATACCCAAGTTAATTTACATCTTGATTTTTTTCCCGAACAACATAAGGCAAGTATAAATCCATGAATGGCTTAAAACCAAACTGTCTAATACTTAGGTAACTTTTAAATATTCAAGATCCTAAGACTTTAAAAACCAATGTAATCTGCTACAGAGCTTAAATTTAGGTTTTTTTTTGAAAGTAAGACCACCCCTCCTCTCCATGAATGTTCAGTGGTCATGCTGACCAGCAGTATAAATTTCCACCTACAGAAATGCCACCTCACAATTTAATTTAAATGGAGAACTAGCAACAAAAAGTAACATATGATTTCAGGTATCAGGAAATGAGGGAAATGTCTTCAACAATCTGCTGCATTACCTTAAATCTTTCCAGGTTTTGCTTTCTTTCTTGAGGTTTTCTGTCACCATGCAGACAGACACATGAGAACTGATGTCCCTTCCTATCAGGGCCTGAAAGAGTTGCTATGCATTAATAGCATCATACAAATGATTATGACATTATTATGACACATCCCTACACGGAACTGGAAAAAAAAGAAGTATGTTATGGGAAAAAGGTTTCAACGCAGGGATTTCACTGAATTTATTAGCAATTAACATAAACTTCTAGTTACTGACACAGGCATTAAGGAAAAGCAAAATAATTAAAACAAGCACCTTTCCTTCCACCCTCTCAAGAGAAGGTCTGTGCAAGTATGTCTCACTTCTTCCTAGTCTAAACTTCCCTTGGTTCTCCAAATGTGTCTACACCCTTCTCACATGCTCCCTTTCAGTGTCCCCTTGTGCTTTCTCTCACATTTCTTTTGTGTCTCCTTATACGTACTGTCATACACAGACCTTTCTGTGTCCCCTGCCCCTAGCAACAACCCTCCTCCCACAAAGGGCTCCCCCGCAGCTTCCCAATACAAACCCCTGACTTTTATGCCCAGTATGACAAAAAACTTGAGCATAATTTTACTTGTGTTGTGTCCAAATAGTGGTGACCTCTATCATGATTTTGGCTTTGGGATAAACAGGAAAGTAAGCAGAATAAGGTTTTTTGGCAGGGGGGGAGGTCTTACCTCCACCCTGTTGGATAAAGTACTGCTCCATATTATCACAATCTATTTTAGTCCTGCAGAAAATAATGGCTTGGTCCATCTTGTGTTCTTTAATTGCCCGAACAGTGTATTCTCCTTTTAGAATTTTAATAGCTTCAGACCACATTTCTAAGCAAAAGTAAAAAAGTTATTTCATTTAAATTGTTTAAAAATATGATGAGCCTTTGCATACATTTAAGTTTCCTCTAGCCTTTTAGTAAACAAACATTTATTAGCAGAGCAAGTGAGCTAAACCTACAGTTTTTTTTCTTCCATCATGCTCTCCCTCATCCAATGTAATGTACTATAATACAGAAAGACCAAAACCACCCAGAAGTTTCAGGTTACTTGCACACACCAAACAAGCACTTGTTTACATACCTGCAAAATATAGAGTCAAGTCCTTTTCTATCTCCCCCCTTACTCCCTCCCAATTACAAAAACATTTCAAAACTACAGAAATGTAGTAATAAAAACTTGGAGGAACTTGACTCAAGGCTGCTATCTACTGTAATTTAGCTTTACTTTGTAACATTTACAAATTATTATTTGACAAGCTAGTACTTCACTAGTGTTGCTGATTACCTGGAGTGTTAGCACCAGGTCGTGTATTGTCTTTTGCATGTACTTCATCAGTCTAGGAAAAAAAACAAAACAAATAAACCTCTGAAGTCATTGGTCCATACTTCACAGAGGAAATACCTGATGCCATTAATTTGTAATTAGCAAGAAATTAAATCAAAAGTAACCTTAGCATCCTGTTCTTCCACCAGACAAGCTAATCTGCCTTTAGCTAGCAAAAAATTTTGAGTTTAAGCACATGAAACTTGATCACAACAAAAAAGGACAAAATTATTTATACAGACTCTGGACACAAACCACTTTTAACCGATGTGATAAACTAAAAAAAAACCCACCACAGAACCACAAAACAGTGTACTATAAATATAGCTAAATCATACACACAGTTGTTCCCTATCTTCTTCCCTAAGCTAGGCTGATTTGGATATAAACCTAAACCCCATGAGAAATAAATTCACGTTAAGATTTAATGAAATGGCTCTAACAAACCTAACAAAGGGAATTTCCAGAGATAACAAGGTGCTAAGAAAACCCACTTACTAAACTGTGTAAGAGTTCCTAAGAATGAAAACACAGTCCCACATTATTCAGAACTAAAGATGTAAACTACCACCACCTCACATGAATAGGTGTCAGGTTAATTTAGAACTAGTCTCAACTGTAGTCCGAGATGAAATCCATCCCCCTAAAAAATTGCTCATCTCACGTAAGTTAGAGACAGAACTACTTTACAGAATTATCTGTTGGAAGGTTTACTTCCCCTGCTCAATCAGGAAAGACAGGTATTAACTACAGTTAGGCCACAGACCATTACTGCAAAATGAGTTAAAAAGTAGTGTGGTGCCATTCTTCTCTAATAAAAATCAGAATGTTGCTCTATCAAGATCTTCTTGGCTCATGTTTGTAAGACCAAGCTGTTCATAAACAGTGTTACAACACCACCAACATTATGATGCTGACTGTCATGGAACAAACCATTTCAGACACATCAAGCTGTTTCAACAGCTGGCAAAGATCATACAACATCAGACCCCAACAGAAGTGATTTTCACATACAGACCACTTACTCTAATATGATTTTTGCCAAGTCTTTCCCAGAGTTTGTCAGCTTTTGGATTTACAGGCACAACTACATGGTGTACAGTTTCAGGGACAGAATCTTCTCCTTTCAAATCAACCCAGGTGGGAAAATGCATGATTTTTTCAGATAGTTTTTTCACATCAAAAGAGTGTAGTGTGGCAGAGCACACAATCACCTGAGAAGAAAAAAAGCCAGATGGACAAATATCAGATTCTCTCAGCAAAAAAAAAAAGTGACAGCAGAACTGAAGAATGTTATATAATTAAATAGCACCAAAAAAAAAAAAAAAAGAGTCCCTGACTTCCTTTCTTCATCACAGGAACCACCCAGCTACAAAAGCCAAGACAAAATAAATTACTTACCTATTCTCTTACAAAAATCCAATTATTTAAGAGGAAGCCAGCTGAATTACTTACGAGCTGATAAATCAAGATTTTTCAGATGTGTTTACATCTAAATAGCTCAAATACTGCTAAAACACTGGGCTTTGATATCTAGAATCCTAAAAAATACATATTCACAGACAATTACCAAACCCAATGAACATGTTAGTTTTGGACAAGAGGTATAACAAACTCTACTTCAAAGAAGCATGCTCCATACCATGTAATAGTCAACAACTGAAAATACCGCAAGCCACATGAAAAAAATCTCCCCCCAAAAACCCCACCATGAAACACAAAAAACGTGGATAAATTTTATACCTGAAGTCTCTTTCCATCTGAAGTTATTTGAGGAATTTGACTGTGGATCCTGTTTATGAAATCTGAATAACCTTGGAGAAGAAGGCCATCCTACATGGGAATAAAATAGCAGAAATAAAGCTGCTATTCTTATTTCTCAGTTTTTAAACTTGGGCTAAATAAGCAATAATTTGTAATCTCAAAAATCTCTTTTAACTAGCTGGACAGGTCAATGCCTGGCTGGGATTTTATTACCAAGGAGAAAAAAAAATAAAAAAAATGGAAAAGCAAAAATGTGGAGTATTTACAAGTACAGCTGCTGTGCTTCACAAGTTAATGACCATCTGTCTCAGCAGCTTCTTCTAGCTAATATCCCAAAGCAGTTAATCCTTGTTGAATACTCAGTAGTACTATAAGAGATCAGAGAGAGAGAGAGAGGCACTCCTTTTACAGCATGTTGACTACAACATTCACTGGCTTCAAGACCTGCTGGGTAATCAAAAATGCTCATCTTAAATTTGTCCTATCAAGCTCCCTACACAGTGACAGGGACATACTTCACTACCTTGTGAATATAGACTGAAGTATATTTCTCTATCAGAAAAAGAAACTGACAGCTTTACCAGAGAGGCTACAAGGAGAAAGAATACACAGGTTACTATGGTTATAACCAGTAAGATTAACGTGGAACAGTCTGTAGGTAGCTAACTGTTATTCCACTAAAGCACCAAATGCTCTAAAACAATGTTTCACTGACTCTTTTAGGAAATGTCATATTGCATTTAAGAGGTGAACTTAATTATCACTTAGTTCTTTACGCACAGCTTCATCCAGAACCAGGAATCTAACTTGAGATAAATTAAGCTTTCCCGTTGAGACCAAGTCATCTAGTCTTCCAGGAGTTCCAACGACAATATCCACCTATGAAATACATAAGAGCATGAATTGGTCCCATAACTAGAAACATTAGATTTGTCTAAATTTAAGATGAGATAATTATCAGTATGATACCCTATTATCTATTAATCATAAATTCATAGAATCCTAAAGTAACATGGGTTAGAAACATCTCTTGAGGTCATCTGGTCTCCACTCCCACCAACACATGCAAATCAAAGATAATTTCCAAGTTGCTTTGGGTAGTTACCCAATAAAATTTTCACAATCTTCAAGTGAGCAATTTTCCAGTTGGAAGGAGAAAACTTGTATTTTGGCAGCCAGAATTACTGAAAAAAACTTAACAGTGACATGGTCTCACTTCCAAAAAGAAGTCATAACTTAAAAAAAGGATAAGCTACCTCTACAGCATGACTGAATTGATTGTACATCCCATCCTGCTGAAGCTAGACCAGTTCCTCCTATGTAGGACTGGTCTGCAGTGCACGCTGGCTCTGACAATCACAGACCAGTTTCATTCACATAAAACGTGGAGCAAAATAGGAAAACCATCTGTCTTGTCAGTTAAGGACAAATGGCAAAAAAATTACACTTTTAAAATTCTCAGCACTCAGGCTACAACAGAATTTGACCAAGCTCTGTAGGCATTTGGACTAACAATTGCCACGGAAGTGAAGCAACAGATGCTAGGTATCATAGAATGGTTAGGGTTGGAAAGGACATTTAGATCATCTAGTTCCAAACCCTCTGCCAGTTGGGCAGGGACACTTCACACTAAACCATCTCACCCAACGCTTTGTCCAACCTGGTCCTGAACACTGCCAGGGAAGGAGCATTCACAACCTCCCTGGGCAACCTATTCCAGTGCCTCACCACCCTAACAGGAAAGGATTTCCTCCTTATATCCAATCTAAACTTCCCCTGTTTTAAGTTTTAACCCATTACCTCTTATCATTAAAGTCCCCAATGAAGAGTCCCTCACCAGCATCCCTATAGGCCCCCTTCAGATACTGGAAGGCTGCTATGAGGTCTCCACGCAGCCTTCTCTTCTCCAGGCTGAACAGCCCCAACTACCTCAGCCTGTGTTCATACGGGAGGTGCTCCAGTCCCATGATCATGCTCATGGCCCTCCTCTGGACTTGTTCCAACAGTTCCATGTCCTTTTTACGTTGAGGACACCAGAACTGCACACAGTACTCCAAGTGATGTCTCACAAGAGCAGAGCAGAGGGGCAGGATCACCTCCTTTGACCTGCTGGTCACGCTCCTTTGATGCGGCCCAGGATACGGTTGGCTTTCTGGGCTGCAAGCCCACACTGCCAGCTCATGTTCATTTTCTTATCAACCAACACCCCCAAGTCCTTCTCCACAGGACTGCTCTGAATCTCTTCTCTGCCCAGCCTGTAGCTGTGCCTGGGATTGCTCTGACCCAGGTGTAGGACCTTGCACTTGTCATGGTTAAACTTCATGAGGTTGGCATCAGCCCACCTCATAAGCATGTTGAGATCCCTCTGGATGACATTCCTTCCTTCCAACGTATCAACTGAACTACTTGCTGAGGGTGCTTTCCATCAACTGGCATTTTCTATTTATCAGGCTTACATGAGCTAAATAATAGTAGTTGTGCTTCTTTTAACAACATAAGTTATTCTTAACCCAAAGTATTAAATGGTATGATGAAAAAATCAACTTACTCCTTGTTCCAGCACAGAGAGTTGATCTCTTGCAGCAACCCCACCAATAATCAACAGTTCCCTAAAATTACATCAATAGATTGACATTTGTCAATTTATTATATTCAAGAGCTATGATAAACATCTGCCTGAAGATCCTTGTTAGTAGCTTATGATTAACAGCTCTGAACAGTAATTTTACGAAGAACAGGGAAAAAATAAATTGGTCCCTTCATATGTAGTGTACAGTATTTTAATTCAAGAAGGAAAGTTTCGTTAACAAATTGTATTTGATTTTGATTACTTTATCACTGTTGTATTAAACTCTAATGCCTTAACCAGCTGAATCTTAAAGAATGTTTTTTTAAAAATCTGAAATGCAAGTTATTAAGTTTCCTGTATTCTTGAAAGCAGGACATCCAAATAATAGTAAACTAAATGAATCTTACAGCATAGCTTGCCCTTCCCCATCGCTACTCCCCTGCAATTCTAGTAAAAACACTCTTGCAAATTGTCTGCAGTTTTGAATATAGACAACCTTAAGTTTTATAAGCACAGTTTAAACAGAAACAACTTTAGACTGAAGCAGCTCCTAGAGAAGTCAGTTTTCAGAACTGTATCACCATCCTAATCACTGAAACATTTATCCTGCAAGCACACTAATTAAAAGCATTAAGTACAATACACCTTTGATAATCTGAGGTAATTAAAAAAAAATAAAATAGATTTGTCACACCAGAAATATGTAGTCCATAGACTAAACACACCAAAAAGCCCCTAACTAGTCTGACTTTCTGAAAAGTCAGAAGGTTAGTTGGTAGCAGATATTACTGAGGTTACCATTGGTAGCACTGCAGATGAAGGTCCACTTAGCTACAAAGTGGAACACCCCCACCCCCTACCATGAAGTCATGCTGATGGACAATACCATATACGCAATTATAAGAGATGCATTGTTACCTTAATTTGGGATTATCAACGTATTTTTTGAACTGCTTCACATTGTTCAAAGTTTGTTCTGCCAGCTCTCTTGATGGCTCTACAATCAATGCTTTTGGAGCATTTGGAAGGTTCTGTGTTTGAACCACCTGTGCATTTCCTAAGTGAAAGAACAGGCCATTAATATAAACTACATTCCTGTGCTGGAAATTTTTACTGGAAACAAACTTGGATTTTCTACTAATCATCTAACACCTCATGATTCTAAATGCTCCATTAAAAGGTGACGCTATTACTCAGTTACGAAAAGCTTCAGATTAATATTCAAAGATTACAAGCAAATCTTGCCACAATAGTGAGTATACTGGCCATGCAGAATAATTAATTTTATTGCAGAGCTTAAACATATACGTGCTTAGTTTTAATATGATACTGCCTTGTAACTGAGCTGAGCTTCTCTTTTTATCTGATGCATTTCTAAATTCAGAATGTTAGACTAATTGTGGTTTGAGATGAAGACAATCTGGAATACTTAAAAACACCCACTAATTTTGCTGCTAGTAAGATTACTGTAAGACTTTGAATGCAGTAGTAATGAAGCAAATGAAGTGACCAAGAGATACTGTGTAACACAATCTGATACAGAACCAAGGGAAGTTTAAAAATCTAACCTACCTGAGTGTTGTGACTTTACAACATTACCATCTGGAGCCTTGCAGAGACCAATATAGCCATCTTTTGGTGGAAACTTGAAATCTTCTTCACCAAAATTGAATTTCAGTTCAGCATTCTAGATTTCAACAAAGTTGTGTCATACAGATAGATTCAAGAGAGCACATGAGAAACATCTCCATAATTAATTACCCCATGAGGAACCAGCAAGTTGAGGAGGGAAAGGTGGAATTTTCTCCTATCTTACACATTCCCTTTCCCCAAGTCATCTAAAACCTACCAGACACTCTGTGTGTGGCTCTAGCTCCTAAAATTCTTCTACATAAAATTAATGCAAAATTTACAAATCCATGGAAACTCCAGAAAGACATACTACTATTCTACTGTAATATTAGACTTGAGAATGAAAGAAACTGGAATTCTGGCACTTTCAAGTTATTTGCTTATATCTGTTGAAGTACATCGAAGTTTGATACAGGCAAGTTAGCACTGGCATTAGGAACTAGTAGTCCATGCAAATTTTATACACAAATAGTTGATTACCAAAACTAAAACAATTTTCATGATCTTACACATCCGTGATATTCCTAAATTACCTTTAGTACACAGGCTGCAAAAAGCGCTTGGTTCCTTATGTGCGGTGGGATTTCAAATGCAAGGCCGAGGTCCTTCCCTGAAAGCAGGGTTAGTTTGGTCAGACTCCACCCATGTTTGCGTTTCCCTCCCTAACCCTTCCCCTAGTATAAGCATCCCAATAAAATTCTAAAGAAGAAAGTGAATAAAACTTACCATTTTTGGAAAATTTTATTTGCCCTTTATCTATGTCTAGAAAACACCCGATTGTATCATGCATAGTGAATTCCTGTAACAAAGAGAAGTTTGCGAAGATAAGACATTTTAGTGTTCACTGTATTAAGAAAACTAAGTGCTTAGACTATCAACTTTACAGTTTCCACTTCTTACTAAATGGTAATTTTTGAGAATTTCAATTTATTCCAAAAATACCACTGTATGTAGCATGCATACTTTTATTTCATTGCAAATCTTCAGTAAACTGCCCTATTTATCTTTGATATTTAAAGATTTGTTGCTGTTTTAAACTTACTCTAAATCCAAACACTTTGACAGTGATAAATTTAAGGCATTTACCTGAAGGAGCTCTGCGTTGTGGAAAAGTTCATTTATCGGGCATTTACTAGACAACGCAAATCTAAGCTTAGAGCACCAAACTCGGTAACAGGAACATGTTTTGACTATCTTAACTCTTGCAGAAGGTACTATATGCATGTTACATATACTTAAAGACTTCATTTAAATATCTTGAAATCTGTACACTGCACAACTGTGCAATAAAATCTATATTATAAAAAGTTCTAATTCAACAGCTCAGAAGTCACTACTATAAAAACCTACAATAATCATAAAAGTTCAAGTTTTACGGCATTGAGAGTTCATTAGTGCCACAAACATTTAAGTTTTGGTTGTATGATTTGTATTTATATGAATTATGCTTAAACATCTGAACTCTGACTGGCACACTACACAAAAAACACCACAGATATTCCTGGTAGACATTTTCAGAAATGTACATTTAGGTGACAGTTCTAATGACAAACCCAACTCAAGAGCCAGAAATACAGAGCATAACATCTTGAAATGAGTCAAGAAATAAAACCAAGAGATCAGTTAACTTGCAACCTGTAACATGCAGAAAAGGTTTATCTTGCAAATAAGAGTCAATATATTTGCAGTCTAGCCACAGTCGTAAGCTTCAAGCTGATAACTGATTTTGTTAGATCTGTTACTGTGTTTCTATCCCAAAATGTTCAATGTTTCATGGTATTTTTGCCCAGTGACATTCCCTTAAAAGTAAGCACTATTACAAAAGACAGTTGATTGTTACAACACAGAACCAACAGGCAAAATGCTTAGTATTTCTATCAATATGGAATTCAAGCTTACCTCACCATAGCTGTCAAATTGCTTGTTGTGAGATTTCTTACCAGTGCCACCAAAGCCAAAGCCAAATTTATCAGTGCCTGAAGACAAGACAAAGGACAAGTTTTTTATCTTCTGGTTGACAGGTTATGTTTTCTTGTCTTTGCACTGGCAACCAAAACCTCTAACACTATAAAATGTAACAAAAAAAAACCCAAGCAACAAAAAACCAAACTCAACAGCACAGTACTGAATATTTCCAGCTTTCATACGTGCTAAACAAGTATTCTTGTACCAACACATTTTCTGATTTTACCAGTTTTCAGCCACCTTCATTAAAAAAATTGAAATAAAAGGGCAACAGTTGCTTGAAACAAGAAACATTGCTGACACCTAGGCAGATCTCTCCTCTTGCAGGAAGAACATAAAAGTGTTTAAAACTCCCCAATACCGGTGTCCTTCCTCAGGAGTCCATCCTCTGCAACACCAGAGCAGGACTTTAACCATTCCATGTGAATATAAAAACTGTCTACAGGATTCTTCCTCTGAAGGAAACTCACCCAAATCAAGCGAAGCCTGCATAGTTGACCAACCAACCCTGCACAAGCCTTGGTCATGACAAGAAACCTCATAGTAGTACTTCCCTTTAAAAGAGAAAGAAAAAAACTGAAAATACCTAAATTTCAATTCAGTTTCAAGTTGGTTCAGTTTGGCTTCTTCCAAGATTACACAAGCCTACATTTCCACCCCTTCTAAAAGTGCCATAAAATCCCCTATTGTGTGAGTGTGAAAAGATTCTCTATGTACCTATGTATGTAATGAAGAAACAGATTATCAAAGAGCAGGCAATAAAAAAAGTACATGCTGAGAGGAGAGGTAGTGTGTGAAAGGCTCCAAAGGAGTGATAAGCTAGAGAGACCAGTTCTACTGAATCCACAAGAACTGATAAACTCAGAACATCAGTGGTCTGCCAAACCAGAACAAGATCATGATCATGCACTATAGCATCAAAAACTAGCTGTGTAACTTGAACCGCATCCAACTGTCTTCTACATACAGACAGACTACAGGATTACCTGCACACCAGATCAAATGAGGCTGCTTGAGAGTCTTTCTGAACACCCATCGAGAACTACTGGAGTATCAGTATGACTCTACTTCCAAGTAAATAGTTAGGGTTGGCCTCTCAACTGTTGTTCCAACCCTATAACCATGACATTTGTGCATGCAGGTGTCTGAGAAGTGTGCAAGGAAACAACTGAAAGTACTGTATGAGTAGTTATTTTCCTATTAGTAACATTTTAATAAAATGCATTCTAATAAATATTAGTTATGATTGTCTCCTCTAGCTCAATCCCATATCAGGAAAAAGGTAATTTACAAAACAAGGTGTGTATTTGTCATCCCAAAGTCTCCTGCCACCAATACACTGAGTAATGGCATATTTGCTCAGATGGATATTACGTTTTATATGCAACCACCTACATTTACAACAGATGAAATGTAGGTTGTATCAGCTGAAACTTCTAGAAGAGTCTCCAAAATACATAATTTTATACCTACCTTTAGTCACACCTCTAGTTGCCCTGCATCCATGCCATTCTTTTATCTCTCTGCTTTGACAACACAGACCATCTGATCCAATTGCTGAAAATTACAAAACAGTTCCAGTTAAAGAAATTCTAACTGCTTTTAAAAGAAATTTTCATGTATTGTTCTAGTTTATTTTCCCATCAAATAAACATTACCAAGTGAACATTGAGACAACTCACCAAAAGCTGATCCTCTATCATATGGGTTCATTTGCCATTTATTGAGCACTAAGTTTGGAAAACAAAAAAAAACAAAACCAAAAACTTATTAATGCATTAAACCAACAAGCTAAGAATGGAATACTCAAATCTGAAGTTCACATTGGCTCTAAAGTGTTTGGCTTATTTTTCTGGGGACACATCTTTGTTTAAATGAGGTGAAAATGAATGCTTACAGCTTGAAGGAGAGACACAGATGCAAAATGCAAAGGTGTTCCATGAATGTTGAGCACAGATTAAGTTATTTAAAACTACTACTGGAAATTAAAACATTTAAGAAATAAATCAGAGTTCGACATAATCACAACCAAATCCAGCTAGAAAATACCCAAGACTACATTAAGAGCAATAAATCCAACATGTATTTGCTATTTCTGTTTCAATTTTACATTAACGTATTTTCATTTAATATGTCACTAATGAAGAGCTAAGACACACACACATACACACAAAGTTTCTGACTTTATTTTTCATATGCCAAATATTATGTTGCAATGAAACCTACAGGTTCCACAATATAAAGATTTTTTTTTTTTAATACTAGATACCATTTCAATTAGGATTACTAAGGAAGCTTCTTTTGATGCAGCCCAGGATACAGTTGACTTTCTGGGCTGCGAGCGTGCACTGCTGGCTCATGTTAAGTTTCTCATCAACCAACAACCCCAAGTCCTTGTCCACAGGGTCCCGTTTCTTTCTGTGACTCCACCAGGAAATTTACATTTGCTGTTTTAAAGTCGGGGTGATGATATTCTATTTAAATTATGCCAAATTACAGAAAAAATACTTACTAATGGCAAGTTAGGTTAACTTTAATTTAAGAGGCAATAGAATTGACATGAAATAACAGTGCTCCAAACTTGAGGAGTGTGACATATGAAAACTTACCTGCCCCACCAGTTTTAATAGTTGCTTTCCCTTTCTTGCCTTCCATCTGGTCCTTCAGTGTTTCATAAACAATCTGGATAACTGGAATGCTAAAAGCCTAAAATTGAAAACTATTTTGATTCCACAATTTTTATGGACATTTAAAGATATACAGTCAGCCTAGTTTTCAAGTACAATACTCATAGCCAGAAACACTTTAAAACATGCCTACACGTTTGTAAAGACTATTAATACTGCTTAAATACGTAAACACATATATGCGTGTTCTCCTTGTATTTACACATGCACAAACATACCACCTCTCACCACTTAAAAGATTTTCTGCTAATTTAAACTTGACTACTTACACCAGTTTTTCCACTCCCTGTTTCAGCAGCCTATAGAAAGAAAATATTAAGAGTTTAACCAGAGTTGCAACTTGGACTAGAAGGACTGTTCTACAGTTTTATTTCAGTAAACTAAGTTTACTGTTACTTTGGCATAATATAGAAAATGTCAGAGAGTAATGTTACTGCTTCACACTAATTAGAGGTGAATATTAAATACAGAAAACCTTTACAATACACTTCAAAAATTTTTAAAAAAGGCTACCAGAGTCCACCAGAAAAACTATCTATGTATGCCTGATTGCTAGAAGTACTACAGAAGATTATAGGAACTGCTATTTGGTTATGGAATCAAGAACATGGAGATCTACCAAAGATATGATTAACAAAGAATACTAATCTGCCATTTTCAAGGTTATCAATAATGGTGCATTTGTTTAGGCAGTATCACTGCCTAAACAAATGCAGTTCCATGCAAATCTATGCCAGATATTTACAACAAAAAGGAGAGCAGATTAAATCAAATTGCTTTCATTCATGCGGCCATGCCTGTCAAGTAGTCAAAAAATAAAGCCTAAAAATAATAAATCCCATCTGCAAGAACAGTTAGAAACACATCAGGAACCCAAAGAGGTTTTTAGCTAAAAAGATAAATATACTTTCTACGGAAGCAGGACAGTAAATCTAGACTAACTATGGACCTTTCTGGAAAGAAGGGAATTGACTGCACAAATAAGTGAAACACACAGGCTTTCTAGGAATAGGGCTATCCCACGTACATACCATAAGTACATCACCACCTCCCAAGATCAGTGGGATGGATTCTGCCTGGATATCTGTAGGAAGACTGCAGGAAAGAACACATTAACACAATTGATGTTACCAGTAGAGAAAGGATTTTTTGCTTATATAGGCACTCACCATGGTCATCTACAAGATGGAAATTAACAGGTAAATGTTATTCTTCCTGGCTTGCAGCTAAGGAAGTGAAATAGATTCCATTTAGAAGGAGAGGTACTCTGACAGGAGGTGACTAGTGTATGCAGTGGATTCAGCCACACCTCAAGAAGGCTACATCTCACATCACTAAGCTTCCCTTTTAAAGCCACTTACACAGTCTTCATTTACAAAATTCCTATTCAGAACTGGAAAACTACACAAACTAAGATTTGCATACTGATAAAATTCTGAATGACAATTCAAAAGAAGCTCTGAAGTCAAATGTTAGACAAACCAGTAACTAAAACCAGGAAGAATTACTTTTGTAGAAGACTGACACCAAGCATCAACTTGGAAAAACACAAATTCAGGCCACACTCTTGAAAACATTTACAAAACTAGCATCAATTATATCATAACATTTCATCCAGTAATCCCACAATACATAATAAACATAATAAACAAACTAGAAGCACAGAGGCAGAAGCAGAGGCTTTTACCAAACAAATGACACTGATGTATAAGCAGTCATGCTTTGCTTTGCCAAGTTTAAATGTTACCACTGCAGTCACAATTTGTGTTCTTCAGCCATTCACACTAAAAAAGTTCACAAGATGCAATGACAGTTAAACACTCATCTGCTTTGTTTAATGTGACAGCAGAGCTATTTTAAGAAGCATGTCATATTACACTGAAAAGCAAATTAGATTTTGCAAGGCCCAAATGCATTTCTACTTACAGCCAGTCCATCTCCTCCACTGCTTGAGCTATCTCAGGCATAACACCCATTTCTGTAGGACAAGAAAAAAGGAACAAGCAGTGCTATTTACCTCAACATAGCCTAAAAGATTTCCAAGTGTCACGAGTTCCAACTACAGGCAAAAATAATAAAAAACCCCAACCAACCACAAAACTTCAGCATATGCAACCTTCTCTATAGAACTTCAAATGATAGACAAGAAACATTATTCTTTCCCCACATACAGTTTTGACAGCTCTCCCCATTTATAGCAGAGTTAAGTCAGGCATATACTCAGCACACGGACAGGTGCTGACAAAGCAGCAAAGCAAACACACCAGAACCGAGTACCATTTCAAGGGCACGGTACTTATCTTTGCACATTTAAGGAAACTGCCTACGCAGACAACAGAGAAGACTTCGTTAATCACAAATATCCTGTCTCCATTGCTGAGATGCAGTTAAGAAAAAAAAACACCCCCCCTAAAAAACCAACCCCTGCCCCCCCCCAAAAAAAAGGAAAAAAAAAGGAAAAACTGTACCGTATAAGGACTGAAATTTTAGATGATCGATTTTTTTTTTTTTACTGTATCTTGCCTTACACACAGCACATATATTAACTACACAACGCTTTGATTTTGAAAGATTTTTTTTCCTTAGATCCCCCTCTTCTGGCAAACCCGTATTAAGATCTGATGGTCAGATCTCAGACACAAGTTAAATATGAAGCCACAGAATAATAATGTTTGCATGTTGATAAACAAAATCTATTTATTTAAAAACTAAATACTCTTGCAATAAGGGCAATCCTTACCAACCCAAACGATTATACCATCAAAACAAGAATTTAACTGCTAGTTATCTTTTCAGATGCATAGTTACTTTAAGTCAATTTAAATACAAGTATGCACCTTTCTTTGCAGAAAGCTTTTACACACTGCCGCATTCTGAATTTCACATATACAGAAAGATCTACTGAGACATATGGATTCATGCAGTCAAAAATTGTTCCTCCATTTGCTATAACACATATAAGAAACATGTTTTATTTCTAACATGATTTCAGAAAGCTTTAATATTTTCAAATATTAGACTATACTCCTACAAAACTGTATAATCCACATAAGCAAAATGTACTGCAATAGCAATAAAAAGGAGCTATTGATTGCAAATTATACTTAAATCCCTACATTATTTTTCCCCCATTTTTAATATTCTTCCAGCTCACATAGTGCAATTCACTTTTTTTTTTTGGCTTTGATCAAACAATGGCACTGAACTCAGTTAAAAGAAACAAATTAAAAACCTCACATACATTAAAACTTTACAGTACTCTAATGTTGAGTGGTTGTCCACGTCTGAATAAATGTGCGGAGAGGCGGGAAACAGTTATGTTCCCACCTTTAACATTAAGGTTTTAGATTGCAGTTTATATTGCTACTTCTATAAAATTCAGGTATTAGCTAGTTATGATGCTCCTCCTGTTCTAGGAACCAGTAAGCCTGAGGAGCAAGTCTAACATTTCTGCAATTTGCAAACGCATGCACACACATATACTAAAACCCGCAAACCGATCGGATAACTGCTTCGGAAGGCCTGCAAAAGCACGAAGAGCAGGGAAGATCACCCTCATCTCCCCACTTTCGACCTTAAGCCTGCTACGTGGTAAGTCACACCATTGCGGGTCCACACCGGGGCAGGCCCGAGGAGCTGCGTGCTGCGCTGAAAGGGTCCGTCCAGCGCGGCAGGATCCGGAGTCGCCAGCCTCGAAAGGCGCCGGCACGTCCAGAACCGAGAGGGCTCTCTCTGTGCTTTGCTGCCGGCGGCAGAGCCGACACCCCCCCCTCCGCCCCGGCACCACGTACCCGAAAACGCCGCCATCTTCGCACAACCACAAACACCACAACCGACAGGACGCAAGCGCCGAGCGCGTCCGCGGCTTTATGGCGCCGGGCGGGAGGAAAAGGCAGCGCTCCGCCCGTTCCGCCCCTTTGTGCGCCCTTCGGCATAGGCTACACAATACAGCGAGGGCAGAATCGAAGGAGGAATTACTTGTGTTACGTTTCCGGGTTTTTAGGGTCCACTCTGGTCACCCGCTCACGATTTTATCAGTTTTCTAAAAGCCCGGTGTATTTTTCTCCCCTGCAAATCAAAGCTTGACCATGACCTTATGATCTTACTGGTCTTTTCCAAACCAGTTGATTCTGTGAGTCTATGTCTGTGGTGCTGGGCCTCGTAGCTGTGGCTTCAGGCAGTGAAGTCATGAAAGGTAGTCGAGTTTGCACCCAGGGTAACTTATTGTGAAATACGAACTCACACCTCTAAACGAGATAACAAGGTTTTATTGAGGGATAAAGTCAATAAAGCAAAAGCAACTGCGCGGGGCGCATGACTGTAGCCAGGGGCACAAGTGATTAGTATTTGTTACAGGTTTATATACTTTCACTATTACATTAGTTACATA
Organism: Pezoporus wallicus; assembly: GCF_028554395.1. Lineage (NCBI taxonomy): Eukaryota > Metazoa > Chordata > Aves > Psittaciformes > Psittacidae > Pezoporus > Pezoporus wallicus. The sequence goes on from NW_026642654.1 coordinate 3,045,874, forward strand.
CATATTCATAATCCCTGCATATAGGCGGGGGATATTATAACTAGCTCCAAGAATTTATTATCATAAGTCTCCTCCTCTTGGCGTCTGCGCACTTCTCTGAGGTGATTGTGGGCAGGGGTTTTGAGGATGAAGTAAGCAGCCTTCCTCTTGTGAGTAGGGGTCTTCAAGGTGAAGTAAGCAGTCTTCCTCACAGTGTACTTTTCACCTTTGGCACAGTTGGACGCCCCAGTAATCACACAACCAGCTATATCTGTAATTATTCTGATAACTAGCAAAGATTTAAAACAGCGTGACCTTCCTGCAAAATTGATTGCAGGATGGGCAGACAAGGAGTATCCCAAGCTAGCAGATGTTTGGGAGGCTCTGTCTCTAAACTAAGTGATAATGAGAAGGATGGTATGAAATTCATGTTTAGTGGGACCACTAAATCCTGTTATCTCACCACAGACTTACAACACAAACATTGTTCTTTAAAATTAAAGATACTTTAGAAGACTAGAGTGAAACAATTAGCTCATGTTTAGTGGGGCCACTACATTCCACAGACTTACAACATAAACACTGTTCTCTTTCTAGAACCTAAGTTAAGCTAAAAAGTACTTTAACTATGTTTTCCGGGCACTAGCTTTCCTTATATCAAGCCCCCCCCCCCCCCCCCCCCCCCCCCCCCCCCCCCCCCTTACCTTTACAAATTTTTTTGCTATGTGACTCTGCTTTGATCAAGAGATCTGAACCTTTTTAACTTGTCTAGTCTTGTGTCTTTAGTGAGTTTTGTTTCTGTTATTGTAAACTGGTACAGTTATATCCAGATAACCACACCTAAGATTTGCAAAAGCCAATACATTTATGTGTTTATCACACGTTTTAAACACAAAATGTGTGTTTGCACTGGGGAAGCTCATGGATCCTAAGTAAGATTACAAAGCACATGCAGGAGAACAGCGATCAGGCCCAGTCAGCATGGGTTCATGAAGGGCAGGTCCTGTTTGACCAGCCTGATCTCCTTTTATGACGACGTGTCTGGTTGATGAGGGACAGACTGTGTAACGCTCTACCACAGCTTTCTCCTGGAGAAACTGGCTGCTCGTGATGTGGAGAGGTATATTCTTTGCTGGATTGGATACTACTGGCTGTCACATCTTGTTGGTGACTGGTCACTAGCGGTGTCCCTCGGGGCTCAGTATTAGGGCTAGTGTTGTTTAATATCTTTATCAATGATCTACAAGAGAGGTACTGAGTTGCTGTAGTATGCCCATAGAAGGGAAACAAAGCTGGTGAAGGGACTGGAGCAGAAGTCTGAGGAGGAATGGCTGAGGGAACTGGGATTGTTAAGTTTGGAGAAGAGAAGGATCACAGGGGGCCTTATTCCTCTCTACAACTACAGGAAAGGAGGATGGAGAGAAGTGGGGGTTGGTCTCTTCTCCCAGCTAACAAGCAATAGGACAAGAAAAAATGGCCTCAAGCTGCACCAGGGGAGGTTTAGATTGGATATTAAGAAAAAAATTCTTCACCAAGAGAGTGGCCAGGCATTGGAACAGGCTGCCCAGGGAAGTGGTGGAATCACCATCCCTGAAGTGTTTGAAAACCGTGTAGACGAGGCCCTTAGTGACATAGTGGACTTACCAGTGCTGGGTTAATGGTTGGTGATTTTAAAGGCCTTTTCCAATTGTGCTGAGTGTATGATTCTGTGTTTCTGCAGATGCAGCTGCTATCCTTCAGCCCTAGTTGAGGAGGTGAAGGCTCTTCAGCCTCGCTCCCTTGCCCTCAGCTTCAAGGTCTCCCTTTCAGGGCTCTAAAGCCTGTCGGGCAGGGAAGGAGAAGGCCTCTCGCTTCGCGGCGAAACGAGTCGCAGCCGGCGGCAGCGGTGGGGTAATTCAATACTCCGGCCCGCACTGAACGGCCAGGTGTTACTAGTTTGGCCTTCGCCGGGCACCGTCGCTGCTGCGGCGCTGGGTGGGTGGGGACAGACCAGCATGGCAGCCGCCGTTGGCGGCGGGGAGCGCGGGGAACTGACGCCGAGAGGGAAGGTGATGGCTGGTGGTGGTGAGAAGAAGGACGAGGAGGAGAATATTCTGTACGACCTGCTGGTTAACACCGAGTGGCCTCCAGAGACCGAGGTGCAGGTGTGTGTCGCTGCTGCATTGGCCGGGTGCTGGGTGTTGACCGGCCACGTCGGCTCGGGCGGGGATGCGCCCTGCTGACCCGTGGCCGGGCAGCCCGCAGCTGGGGAAGGCTGCCGGCCATGGAGGCCGCAGGGACGGGCTGTTGCCTCCAGGGAGGCTCACTGGGCTGCCCGTTCCCGATGCGCACAAGAGCGGGTAGTGCAGCAGGGGCAATCACAGGAAACCCCTGCGGGCGTCCCATTCCTGACATGGCCTTGTGTCACTTAATTCCCGCCTTGTCACCCTGGTGTGTGCCGTCTGGGGTGCCTTGGGTCTTCTCTGCTTATTAACTATAAACTATGTATACTTGGTTTTACTACTGAGTTGATAAGAAGGAAGATGTAATGAAATCCTGATCTCATTTCCAGAAATAGCTGTACTGAGAGTAGTGGCAGCTGTCCTGGTAGAAACATGGGCTTTATCGATCTTACCTTGTGTGAGGAAAACTAGATCCCTCTCTGTACTTGTTTGTTTGGATTTACATCCTTCTTGAAGACTGTCAGTAGCCAAGGGATGCTTCTAATAATCTTTGTGCAGTTTTAGTGGGAAATGGATTTTATGCTGACATACATAAGCAAACAAATTATTTTGCCAACATGATTCAATTTTTGCTTTAAGGTGCCTTAACAGTGATGTTATTTAGGTGACTATGACTTTCCCTTTAGAACATTTGTCTCTGATTTATTTTTTTAAATTTTATTTATTTTATTAAATCCTGATTTAATGACGCGTTTCAAAAAAAAGTCACAAAACACTGCCTGCCTGAGTTCTTATAAAGCTGAATGGTTTGGAATGAGTGAGGTGAGGGACAGCAGAAGGGGAAAGGAAGCTGAATGCCGCAGTAGGAAATGTCTTCCTATGCAGTTGTCTAAGTTACAAAGCAAGGCCTTAAAAAAACTTTTAACTGGTCTCTGTTGACTCTGTTTTATATTTCTGGTATGTCATTTGGGATGATTCATTTTTAGTTGCAGAGTGCTAAGCACGTGAAACTGTGATTATGACAATGGGAAAATGACTTCTGCGGTGAATATGTGAAGTTTTGTTACATTCAAGACACTGATAAAACTGGCATGGCTTTCTTAAGATGGACCCCCAAATTAGCTTTAATTTTTGTTCCTGTTAATATTCTCATTCACCTGTATTGCATTTCCCAAGCCTGAGAGCGGGGCGGTGGAGGTAAGGGTGGAAAATAAGCTAGTTGTAAAACAGGACTCATGCAATGACAGAGAAGCGATGGTGTGGAAATCAAGCAGCCTGTGTTCAGTGTAGTGATGCAATTGTGTATAATGCACAGTTTGGGAATGAGAATAATGAGAACAAAAAGAATTACTGAGTAGCTGATCAGTGAAAATAAAGAATGACATATTGGTTGTGGAGGTGTCAGGAGGACTCATGGAGTCATTCAGGGAATACGGACAGACTGAACTTCTCTCCAGTAGACAAGTACCGTATATTTTCTGAAATGTATCAAATATATCACTTGATTCTGTGGGTTTTTTTCATTGCCATCTAAAGATTTGAGGTTTTTACCAACACTCTCTTCCCACCTCCCCGTAAGTTTGCTGAGTGTGCACCAAAATCCAAAACTAAGTGGGTGGTTTGTCAGCAGGGAAGTTACTTAGGTTTTATTTCTGGAATGCTTTAGCAAAGGAGAACTTGAAGTTTTTTTTTGCAAATGGGAATGCATTAAGAAAGTACAGCAGGTATGGTAGCTATTGGTGTTGCTGAGGTGCTTAGAATACCCTATAAAAAGCAAAATGTAGGTCTTTGGAGCAAATCAGCTTTGCGAAGGGTTTAAGATGCATGGGGTAGGAGCCTGCAGTTTAGTCTCAGAAGTGGACACTTAAGAATATTCAGAAAAATTCTGAAGAGGTATAAGCAATTTTTTGAAATGTTTTTTACTGGGAGCTTTTCTTAAATCAAAAAATTTTAACAAGCTCTGCTTTTAACCTCCCTAGGAAACTGCAGCTCTCCCAGAGGTACTACGAAATAATTTATGGTCTCATTTATTTTACTGTAATGCCTTATTATACCCTGGTTGATCAACCTGAATTTGAAATATTATCAGTACAGCTGTGTTGGTTTCTTATGTGCTGTGAGATGACAGCCTCATTATTTGAAAGACTATTTCTGGATGGCAAACTTGGCATGGAAAATTGCTAATCTTTACTTGAGTAACTTAAATTTTTTGGATTTTTTTTTTTTTAACATGGACATACTCGGGAAATTTGATAAATTTTTGTTTCTTATCAATGTTTGCTGCTCTGTAATTTGGAGTGAGAGGTCTGAATATTTCAGTTAACCAGTAATGATCTGCTCTATGTATTATATACTCCAGAGGAAATTAATTCATTGCTTTATTGTTCAGTTTGTGGTGCTGTAATGCTGGAAAAGCAAAATAGGCTTGACTGCTTATTTTGAATATTTGCTTTCCTTATTGGTTATCTTTCTTGTCTTCTGTTTAATACCTTTTTCCTACTTTCCAATTGGGAAATAATTTTATCTCTTTTTATAGCTAAGACTATACAGTATATGCTGTTTTATATTTCTTTGTGTTTGGAGAATGCTTTCATTTATATAGTGAGCATAGTTCCCTCCGCCTTAAGAGGAGCAGGACTGCTAGAAAGGCTATGTGAGGTGGTATGGAGTAAACCTGGTGATCCAAGTGGCTGTCTTATCTATCACCAATTCATATAAAAAGAGTATTTCTTTAGAAGTTCTTTTGTTTTCTTAATAATTCTGAAACTTGCATGAGCAGTCTTTATGTAGCTTAGCAGTTATATATTAGGATAATATGCAGAATGCCAATTGCTTCAATTTCTGGGCATTACAGATCAATCTGGCATTCACTTTGTCATAGAAAGAATAATTTATATACCTTACAGGAGAACATAATCAGAAGTCAAATCAGAGAGCAAGGCAAAGCTGAATCAATAGACAACCTGTAGTACAATTTGTTTATTACATCTTGGCACTTAAAATATTTGGCTTTATAGCCTGTTTTAGCTTATGCAGTTAAATTACTCACTGTATGAAGTTGCAAATAATAGAAAATACAAAAGGAACCTGTAGGCTAGCAGGCAACTTAAATTTGGTAAGTGAACATATGTATGAATGTGTTGTATTTAAATTAAAATGTGTAACAGTGTTTGACCATTATTGCTTTAATTGCAGCCAAGAGGCAATAGAAAACATGGTGCATCATTTATCATCACTAGAGCAGTTACAGGTAAATATGACTTGGTCTTACGTTTATGGCTCACGAGAATGTGTGGATTGCTTGCAAAATTTGCAACTGCTGCTTTTTAAGGTGGTGCGTGTAATGGAAATAAAGTGCAGCATGTGTTTCCAGGAAGGTGTTTTCTGATTATCAATATTACTATGTTTTTTTTTAATGTCGTTTTTGTGAGCTTTCTTGTCTCCAGTAACTTACTGGGACAAACTAATAAGTGGAGTGGTGGCTAAGAAGTGTAGAAGCTCTGTTGTGTTTCGCAAAATATTTTTCAGGGTTTTTTTTTGTTTGTTTGTTTTTTTTCCTCTCAAGCTCTTGCATTGGGCTGTTTGCTAGTTAGTTCTATAAGGAACATTTACATTCTGATTATATTTCATTGCTGTTCAACACTTAGTTCATGCAGTAACTGAATTGCATTTTCTCTTAGAATTTCCAGAAATAGGTAGTGATTTTTTTTGTTTGCCATTTGCATTTACTGTAATATAAGAATTCATTGGCCAAGGACAGATTATTCTGTTAATACATCTTTCTTTTGTGCAAATTTCTGAGACTGCAGTAAGCTGGAGAATGTTTAAAGCTGCTAGTGATGTAATTTTTGCTTCTTTTTTTTCCATTGCAGGTCCTGCATTGTTTTTGCTTCGGTACATCTGGTACAGGTAGGTTTGATGAAAGTAGTGCTTAATATTTTTATTTGGGAATGCAGGTTTTTTTATTTGATGGGAAGCTATTCTTAATGGAAGTAAAACTGAATATTTGTTTAGAATATTGTGTATCTCAGGTACTGCTTTTGTTATGTGTATGTTCTGATTTTGCTTATTTTTTTTGTAATTTCAGCCCTGCAAAGTTTTCCTTGCCCACTGGACTGGTTCGTCTAGTTAATAAGCAGATCAGCTGGCACCTAGTACTTGCAAGGTAACCAGCTTACATGCTTTTCAATTTTTGGTGGTAGTGAATGTATTAATGCTTCCTTTCCTCCTCTGTCTGTCTCCACTGGCAAGAATGCTGAGTTAATATCATGCTAAAGACATTATTCTCTTTGGTCAAGGGAAGTGCTGGAGGCTTTCACAGATAGCCTTGGTAAATAAAGGTCAGTTTGCTACCTAGGGGCTTCCATGCTGCTTCTCTCATTTAATGCATCTCATTCAGGTCTGAATCATAGAATGGTTTGGGTTGCAAGGGACCTTACAGAACATTTGTTCCAGCAACCCTGCCATGAGCAGGGACACCTTCCACTAGGCCACGTTACTTAAATAATATCCTTCTAGCTTTTGAGGTAAAGTGGCTTGTGCTGCAGTCATTCTCAAACTCAAGTCCTGAATTAGGTGAGTTAAAGATCTGAAACTTATCAGAATATGTAATATAAACTGCTTATTTTAAAATTTGAGGAAAGTGAATGCATACCCTCAAGACTTATCTGCTATTGTATGTATAGAGAAGTGGGAGATCTAAGGCTAGAACCAGGTGTTTCAGTAATTTTAGCAGCATCAGTGAGATCGTTGGCTCTTGAAAATAAGCATAAATATGTACAGAAGAATGGTTCAGTGGAGTGAAGGTAGTATGGGATGTTTTAGTGTGCTGTGTATTATCACTGAACATGATCAGTGCTTCACTAAGAGCTATGTACTGTTGAGAGAGATGGTGATTTTTGAGGGAAGTGATGATCCCTTTGGTTGCACAGTATGCCAGTTGCGATGTTGTATGCTAGGTCCTAAGACAGGAGACGTGCAACTAAGGAGACTTCCATATCACGCTTATGGAAGCGTGATACTTGTTTATTCTAGATAAAGCAATACATAACTTAGGTAGTCCTGTTATAAAATGATCCTTAAGCAACACTGGATTCTGATCTCCCTTGCAGCAAGATTTTAGACATTGTTTACATTCTCTTTGTGCTACTATAGAGAATAGCAGATACATTTTGGTGACACGAAGAGAATCTTATTATAGCAGTGCCTTTTTTTTTTTTTTTAATAAAAATTGGTATTTCCCAGTTGTTGTTGTTTATGAAAGAGGAAATTTATATCTAACCTTGCAGAAAAGGACGTAGAGCTCTTATGCACATTCTGTAAAGACTGGACTTTGAATTTTTTTTTCACATTTCTATTTTTCTCTTTCAGCAATGGTAAATTGTTGGCAGTTGTTCAAGACCAATGTGTAGAAATCAGGTAACTTAGTGTTATCTATTGCTTCATGATCACAGTTGTGGAGTTCTGAGAGTGTTTCTAGTAATTTACTAACCATACCTGTGAAAGTCATCTGTGGAATAATCTTAAAATATGTTATCATTTAGAAAGCTTTCTCTTCTTCTTAGTTCTTGGCCATTCCCCGTTAAAGAACAAAGCAAAACAAAAACCAGACAACAAAAAAACTCCCACCCACCCTCAGAATGCTCCACAATTATAAATGTTATAAGTAAGCTTTATGTTAAGTATTTACCTGTACCTCTCTCTTTTCAAGATGTGAAAGAAAACAATCAAGATGCTTCAGAATATTAAACCCAAATGATGGTCTTTCTAACCTTTCTAACCTTTCTAATCTTTGCCTTTCTGTTCCCCCTAGAAATCTCCTAAGAAATGGGACAAGGAGTTAGTATTCTGCTTCTCTATCGAGTAGTTGGCATATATAATACTTCATTTTGCAAGTTATGTGGATTGCTGTAAAGACTGATGATCTCCCTTTTTCTCCTCCTCTCTAACAACAAGCTCTCCTTTGCCAGTTCAAGAACACATTTAGCTGTACAACGGATCTTGATTGAGTGTGTTTACTTGCTTCACAAAAATCCATTTGCTAGAAGGTCAGACCTTCTATTTATATGTAAAAGAAGCAAGTGTATGAAAATTGTTCAATCAGAAGTGGTATGAGCACAATAAATGTCAGCTTATAGACTATAAAATAAATCTTGTGTTTCAGATGTATTAATATAACTATATTCTTGCATTGTTTCTAAAATTGTAACCTAGAGAATACTGACTGCTTTTTTTCCTAAAGTTACAAGCTGAGGTTCTGAAATGCTGGCATTCTATTTGAACAGCATTATTAATGAGAGATTTAGTAGTATTATTTATGCATTGAGAAGAGGGTTTCTAAAATACTATTGTTAATTGCTGTAGCTGCCTAAGAGTGAAGGCTGCTTGCCTACCTTTTTGAACAAGTAGTTAAATACATGGGGGCCTTTGAATTGTGCACTTACAGTGTTCTGTTTATTCTGGAATATTGAATGGTGTTTTTTTCTGTTCTCATTTAAATCCATGAGTCTTTTTTGCAGGTCTGCAAAAGATGACTTTGGATCCATAGTTGGAAAATGTCAAGGTATACAATATGGCAACCTCTATATCATCACTTAGTGTCATCATTGTTTATTATTAATGCATTGCTAAGTGGCTGTGCTAGTTTACTTCAAGGGTAACGTAACTTATTAAAAGCATTGGAAAGAATCTCTTAATAATTTTGCTTTGTGACTAGCTCTGTTACTCTTCCTCCCCCTCTTCTTTTCATTGCGATGAATATACAAAACCTGAATCTGAAATGAAATTGTAGTTAAAATTAGTGGGTTTGATAGACATAATGGATGTTGGAGGTGTTTTTTTTTTTCTCTCTCATTTTAATGATGTTATGCATCCTGCGTTTTTTGATGTAGTTGACTTTTTGCTCTGTTGACGGGGTTATATTTATATTTGACTTTTTAATAACTTTCTTCCTTTTTCATAGTGCCAAAGGATCCTAACCCTCAGTGGAGGCGTGTGGCGTGGAGTCGTGATTGTACATTACTTGCTTATGCTGAAAGCACTGGAACAGTGAGGGTGTTTGACTTAATGGGTAGTGAGCTTTTAGTCATTTCACCAGTAAGTGCTCTCTTAGATTAAATATGAATATAGTAGGACATTTTGTAAGCATAAAGGGCAATTTCCACTCTTTTGGCCTTCTGTTAATCATAGCTTACTTTGGTATAAAGGCTTACAGTATGAATACCATGCACAAATGTATCATGAAGTGTTTATCATATGATGGATATGTTATACTGAAGTCATGTTTAGCACTTGCAAAGCATATCCTTTGTGCTATTACACCTAGTCAGAATATCGTAGAATAGTTAGGGTTGGAAAGGACCTAAAGATCATCTAGTTCCAACCCCTCTGCCATGGGCAGGGACACTTCAGACTAAACCATGCCACCCAAGGCTCTGTCCAGCCTGGCCTTGAACACTGCCAGGAATGGAGCATTCACAACTTCCCTGGGCAACCCATTCCAGTGCCTCACCACCCTAACAGGAAAGAATATCTTCCTTATATCCAATCTAAACTTCCCCTGTCTAAGTTTTAACCCGTTACCCCTTGTCCTATCACTACAGTCCCTAATGAAGAGTCCCTCCCCAGCATCCCCATAGGCCCCCTTCAGATACTGGACGGCTGCTATGAGGTCTCCACGCAGCCTTCTCTTCTCCAGGCTGAACAGCCCCAACTACCTCAGCCTGTGTTCATACGGGAGGTGCTCCAGTCCCGTGATCATGCTCGTGGCCCTCCTCTGGACTTGTTCCAACAGTTCCATGTCCTTTTTATGTTGAGGACACCAGAACTGCACACAGTACTCCAAGTGATGTCTCAGAAGAGCAGAGTAGAGGGGCAGGATCACCTCCTTTGACCTGCTGGTCCCGCTCCTTTTGATGCAGCCCAGGATACAGTTGGCTTTCTGGGCTACGAGCGCACACTGCCGGCTCATGTTCATTTTCTCATTGACCAACACCCCCAAGTCCTTCTCCACAGGGCTGCTCTGAATCTCTTCTCTGCCCAACCTGTAGCTGTGCCTGGAATTGCTCCGACCCAGGTGTAGGACCTTGCACTTGTCATGGTTAAACTTCATGAGGTCGGCATCAGCCCACCTGACAAGCGTGTCGAGGTCCCTCTGGATGGCATTCTTCATCTTTCTTTTTTTTTTCTTACAATTGTGATAGATCTTCAGGTACATCAGGTTGTGAAAGTATAAAATCGCCCAATTAGTGTATGTGCATGTAATTACAATTTGTAACAGTAGGGTACCACATGGCTCGTGACATTCCATGCCACTGCACAGAGCAGTGTCCTGGGCCTCGAGAAACAAGTCTTATAACAACATGGCACCCCTGAAAGCATTGGTACAGACAAAAGGACTCATTTCTAAAACAACCTAGTAGACACCTGGGCCAAAGAGCATGACGTTGAGTGGTTATATCGCATCCCCTATCATGCACCAGCCTCTGGGAAAAATTGAATGGTACAGTGGACTGTTGAAGACTCGGTTAAGGTACTGTTAAAAGACTGCACTGGGATTTCTTTAAAATCAAGATAAAGGAAGTGCATTTTGTTACTAATGGAAATATGAACCTTTACATTTTTATACAATATAGTCAATTTAACTTCCTAATTCTTCCAGTAATGAAGTTTTATTTATTATTTATTTTTAACTCTCCTTTCTCTCAATGTCTGTCTATGTTTTTGCATAAAGACAGCAAGTTTTCCGGGAGATCTGAGTTATGCTATTGCTGGGTTGATCTTTCTAGAATATAAAGCAAGTGCCCAATGGTCAGCTGAACTGCTTGTTGTTAATTATCGTGGAGAACTGAGAAGTTACCTTGTAAGGTAAGCATAAATTTTCACTTGCTTTGAGAAGGCACAGTGAGCTTCACAGGAATTCTTTCCACTTTTTAAAGAAAATAAATCTGAACTAATGTATATATTTTTTCCCCATACTTAGTGTTGGAACAAATCAAAGCTTTCAAGAAAGTCACAGTTTCAGCTTTAGCAGCCATTATGCCCATGGAATAACTACTGTCATTTACCATCCTGGTCACAGGTAAGTGATCTGTTTGCAATTTGCTAATAATATGAAAATGATGAACAAAAGTAGCAAAATAAACATTAAAGTGTGTCTGATAAGCAGAGGGAGAAAAAAGGCCTATTTTAATATTGGTATTTAGTGAACCAGCAATAACAAGTCATGCATTACTGGATCTGTGGAAGAAGCCCTGGTTGGTGATATCACTTTACTAATGGAATAGTGAAAATAAAGTTATGCCCTTTGCTGCTTGAGTACTTTGCATAAGCAGCATTCTTTAGAACGTCAGGAATAGCTCCTGAATACATTTCTGAATGTGATGGGGGTAAAGGCTGATACATAAGCTTGGTTGTTTTTTTTCTGTGTGTATTTGCTTGCAGGACTGCTGGCCAGCCTGTATTCCCTAGTGTTCTGACTGAAACTGCGAGGCTTTGGTATTTGGAGTTGTCTTGTGATGCATTTTCTTTATTAGTAACATATGGACTACAAAAAAACAGACTTGAAAGGTGGACTAATAGACTGTTTGCTCTTGAACCAGATGTAGTTAGAATAGGTCCTGGTTAGCCGATTACCTATGTTAAAAATTTGTCTGCCTTTTTAATATTTGCTTGATATATAGCAAGATAAACTTGGCAACTTATTTTTCTATTTCTCTTAATTTGTAGGAACTAGTTTTTCCTCTAGGTACTTTTATTAGATATACTGTGATTAAATTTTTCAGCACAGTATGTTTTATCACTGTATTGTTTTAAATGGAAATCAGGTTTGGCTATAGAGCAACATAAGAAACTGTTAAAAAATTTGTTCTCATTCTTCAGTATTAAGTGAGCTGTCCTATTTATCTCAGGAAAAAAGGTTATTAATGAGAAGTAATGTTCTTGTAGCTTATTACTTTGAGAAATTAATTTTGAATATGGTTTCTTCTAAGTAGTTCATATCTAGTAATTCCAAATAATTAATACGCAGTATACTAAACTTGGAGTTTTGAGGTAAGAGGGGTGAGTTACAGAGCTTTTGTAGTGCTGTCTGACCAGACAACAGAACCTGTCATTCTTTCCTTTAATCAGACTGAAGTTAATGGTTCTTGACATTTGTTTCTCAAGTTATATTTTTCTGCTCCTAATACTAGGAAGTATATTGATTATAACAGTGAGTGTTGCAGAGAATATTGGTTACTATTCAAAGTATGGTCAAATAATTATTCTGACAGTTATAATAGCCAGATGTGCCTGCTTTTAATTTTTGGTGCCTTTCTGAGTAAATGATGTCAGAACTGTTAAACTCTTACAATGGATGAACCCATTAAGAAGAAAATACGTAGAAAAACAGTTGAAGTAGTTGTCAGCATCGTTTTGTGTGTACTAATGGCAGCTTTGTCATAGAAGTTTAAAGCAGAAGAGGGGGAGAAGAAAAGGCAAATAATTCAGGTTTTGTTTTCCTTCTTTGCTCAAACTCGCAAAAGAAGCAGTAACTTTGTTTTTCCTACTATTCTTATCCTAGCTTAACATTTTTAAAACTTGATACTAGTGTGAAGTAAAAGAGCAGAAGTCCATCATGGTTCTTTGCTTAGAACAGATTTTTCAGAATATTGGTAATTAAGGTTATCTTTTTATGGAAGCTTATGGTTGGCAATTTTTGGAGGGGTTCTATATTCCATATTTTCTAAGGGGAGAAATGCCCTTTCCTTGCATAAAAAAATGTGGTTGTGTCTTCTGCTGAAGTAATAAGTTTGTGTAAAGCATGTGGCATACACATTCAGGAGCTACTTGTTTTTACCAGGAAACGCTATGAGTAAAAATAGGTGATTGTAATATCTCCTGCCATGTGCAGCCAGTTGACTTTATTAATGAAGTTGAAAAATTGATACGTGAAAGAGCATACAGCTGGATGGAATAGATGGAAGGCAGAAAGAACTATGTTTTGCTCTTCATGTAGGCAAGTCTTTTCTGTTTTGAATTTTCTCTGTGATAGAAAACTTCTAAATTTGACATTAGAGAACTCTAAATTCGTGAGTAGATTCTGTTGCTGAAACTGTCTTGTTATCCACCAAAAACCCAAAAGGACTTGAAAGGAGGCAGTTTTCTTAAATTATGCATTAAAGAAAATTGTAGATACATATGAACACTTGAAAGTTTTAACTTTCAGCAATGTGAACTTTGATCACTTAAGCTTAATTTTGTCACTTTGTGCTTTCTTGCATTTCATTTAGTTTCAGATGGTGAAGTTATACTGGTCTTTCTCCACTGCTTTGCTTGTAAGCTTTGACTTACTATGCTCTAGATTTGCTTTTTATTACAGTGCAATAAAATAGCAGTTAAGAACTTAATATGCTTAATTTTTTTCAAGTAGATGCATGATAATTGCAAAGAGGATATGTCAGTAGGGAATGTAACTCAATCTGTAGGAAAACTTGAAATGCTAACTTTGGGAAAAAGTCTGATAATGGGTTGAAAAGTCTAACAATGAGTTGAAAAGTGCTGTATACCTTAATTTAGGTGCCTGATGTTCATGTTCTTATGTGACCCAGCTTTCACCTGTGATGGAGTTTATGATGCATTTCAGTTGACAAAAATGTCTGCTTCAACTTGAACTCTTTGTAGGCTCTAATGGAAGGTTCAACACCTGCTTATTTTAAGTATCTTACTGGAGAGCTGAATGTCTTAGTTCAGGGTTATCTGCAATGGCTACAGAAAACGTTTGATGTTGGAGGCCTAAAATTTATGCTAACTGCAGGAGATGAAGGATTTTAGATTCAGTTGGAATTTGCTTGCATCATAACTGCACGAAGAATTGTGTAGAAGACACAGGTTTTTCTTGGCTGCCTCAACTGAACTTGCTGTTCCTGTTACACTAGTTATTTTCAGCCCAACTTTGTTGAAACCTTTGAAACAGAGTACACGTGAGGTACTGCAAGGGTAGCCATTATTTTGTGACTGGAGGAACCTCTGGAGGTACCTCATCCATTGCCCTTCACAGCTGGGTCAACTAGGCCAGGTTTCTTGAAGCAGTGTCCCTGAAGTCCAAGACCTGCACACCCCTCAGGAGCACGGCCTTTGTTAAGGACTCTGATGTGCTGGGGTTGCTGCTCCAGTGTGTGCTGGGGATTGCGCATCACCACAATTACTGAGGACATGTACAGAGAGAGCTTCTGGCCACAACTTCTCTGCAAACTGCTGCACAAAATGCTGCATTCATTGACTGTGCTCTAGGCTTGGCACTTACAGAGACCTTTTTGTAGGACTTGTAAGGGTTCCCTTCCCTTGCTAATCAGGAGGCAGGTGGAACAGAATGCTCTCTAATCAGGAACAGCTGGCAGACCTTGTTAAAAGCTTCTATAGCTAGACAGCCAGCTCTTCTTGGAAATAGCAGTTACTGTGAAGTCCCTCAAAGGCTTCCCAGGAGTGGCCTGATGATCCCAGAAATATGTGAAAGATTAAGAGGGTCTAGAAATGGAGCCCAGAAAACTGCTGCACAGACTGCTGCAAGTTAGCTCTGCTCCATGTAGAAAATATGCAAAGTAATGACAAATTGTTTTAGAATGAAGATCTTCATTGTATATAAATAGTTTTAGACTAATGTGTTTTGCTTCTGTGAAAATGCTGGAAAGTCAGCATGATGACAGAAAACATGTATATGATAGACAACATAAATAATTTGTTGCTTTGTTTTGGAAAATGTGCAACACATACAAGCAAAACAACAAAATTAATTAAAAACTGAAAAAAAAGCAGGAAATACTGTAGCATGAAAAGCTGTTACACCTCTTTCTGTCATTTTCAATTTACTGCTAATAATGCGTGATCATTACTTTCCGTTTACTATTTTCACTTTGTTTGAAACTTCAGAAACTTTTCAGAAAAACAATGTTTTTATCATGTTAACCAGGAAGAGAGTTCGCTGTTTCACCCTTGTGATAATTCTGTTACTTCATATAGATGCTTGTGGCTTGCTTTCTATTGAAATCTTAAAAATAAACTTTATTTCATGTTGATCATAGAATCATAGAATCGTTAGGGTTGGAAAGGACCTTAAGATCATCTAGTTCCAAGCCCCCTGCCATGGGCAGGGACACCTCACGCTAAATCATCACCCAAGGCCTTGTCCAACCTGGCCTTGAACACTGCCAGGGATGGAGAATTCACAACCTCCCTGGGCAACCTATTCCAGTGCCTCACCACCCTAACAGGAAAGAATTTCCCCCTTATATCCAACCTAAACTTCCCCTGTTTAAGTTTTAACCCATTACCCCTTGTCCTGTCACTACAGTTCCTAATGAAGAGTCCCTCTCCAGCATCCTTATAGGCCCCCTTCAGATACTGGAAGGCTGCTATGAGGTCTCCATGCAGCTTTCTCTTCTCCAGGCTGAACAGCCCCAACTTCCTCAGCCTGTGTTCATACGGGAGGTGCTCCAGTCCCGTGATCATGCTCATGGCCCTCCTCTGGACTTGTTCCAACAGTTCCATGTCCTTTTTATGTTGAGGACACCAGAACTGCACACAGTACTCCAAGTGATGTCTCAGAAGAGCAGAGTAGAGGGCAGGATCACCTCCTTTGACCTGCTGGTCACGCTCCTTTTGATGAAGCCCAGGATACGGTTGGCTTTCTGGGCTGCAAGTGCACACTGCTGGCTCATGTTCATTTTCTCATTGACCAACACCCCCAGGTCCTTCTCCACAGGGCTGCTCTGAATCTCTTCTCTGCCCAACCTGTAGCTGTGCCTGGGATTGCTCTGACCCAGGTGTAGGACCTTGCACTTGGTATGGTTAAACCTTACAAGCGTGTCAAGGTCCCTCTGGATGGCATTCCTTCCCTCCAGGGTATCAACTGAACCACACAGCTTGGTGTCATCGGCAAACTTGCTGAGGGCGCACTCAATCCCACTGTCCATGTCAGCGACAAAGATGTTAGACAAGACCGGTCCCAACACCGATCCCTGAGGGACACCGCTCATTACTGGTCTCCAGACGGACATTGAGCCATTGACCACAACTCTTTGTGTGCAGCCATCCAGCCAGTTCTTTATCCACTGAGTGGTCCACCTATCAAATTGCTGTCTCTCCAATTTAGAGACAAGGATGTCGTGTGGGACAGTGTCGAATGCTTTGCACAAGTCCAGGTAGATGACATCAACTGCTCTACCCCTGCTCATTGGTTCTGTAGCGCTATCATAGAAGGCCACCAAATTGGTCAGGCAGGATTTCCCCTTAGTGAAGCCATGCTGTCTGTCACCAAGCACCTGGTTGTTTTTCATGTGCCTTAGCATGCCTTCCAGGAGAATCTGCTCCAAGATTTTGCCAGGCACGGAGGTGAGACTGACTGGTCTCTAATTCCCCAGGTCATCCATTTTCCCGTTCCTGAAAATGGGGGTTGTATTTCCATTTTTCCAGTCATCGGGAACTTCACCTGACTGCCATGATTTGTCGAATATGATGGCCAGCGGCTTCGCAATTTCATTTGCCAGCTCCTTCAGGACCCGCTGATGGATTTCATCAGGACCCATGGACCTGTGCACGTTCAGATTTTTAAGATGGTCTCGAACCATTTCCTCTCCTACAGTGGGTGCAAGGTCTTCATTCTCACAGACCCTGCGCCTGCCTTCCGGGACTTGGGTGGTTTGGTCAGAGCCTTTGCCAGTGAAGACCGAGGCAAAGAAGTCATTCAGAACCTCAGCCTTCTCCAAATCCTGTGTAGCCAGTTCTCCTGAGAGCTTCCTGAGGGGGCCTGCATTCTCCCTAGTGTGTTTTTCATTTGCTATGTACCTGTAGAATCCCTTCCTGTTATCTTTAATACCTCTAGCTAAGTTTAATTCTAACTGAGCCTTAGAACTTCAACACTTTCACTTTTATGGATTCAAAGCTAATGCAACAGGGCATAGCAGTTCTAGGTCAAGTTTACAGATCAGTCCTAAGAACCATAGGGATGTCCAGGCTTCAGGCTGTCCAGTCTTTTAAGTCTTCCATTATTTAATAATTCCTCTAACTTGTCTATGTTTGATGTGTCTTCCTGTTCAAGACAGCTTGATAATTAAATAAAATTGGTCGACAGCTGGCTAAACATAAGCCAGCTTGTGCCGAGGTGGCAGAGAAAGCCAAGAGCATTCTGGCCTGTATCAGAAATGGTGTGGCTAACAGGACTAGGGGCAGTGATTGTCCACCTGTACTCAGTACTAGTGAGACCACACCTTGCATCCTGTGTTCAGTTCTGTGCAATGTCTTACTACAAGAGAGACATTGAAGTGCTGGAGTGTGTCCAAAGAAGGGCAACAAAGCTGGTTAAGGATCTAGAGCACAAGTCTTAATGAGAAATGGCTGAGGGAACTGGAGTTGTTTAGCCTGGAGAACAGGAGGTTCAGGGGGCATCTTATCAATTTTCTCCAACTACCTGAAAGGAGGTTGTAGTGAGGTGTGGGTCAGTTTCTTCTCCCAAGTAGCAAGTGATAGGACTAGAGGAAGTGGCCTCAAGTTGTGCCAAGAGAGGTTTAGGTTGCATATTAGGAAAAATTTCTTCACTGAAAGAGCTGTCAGGCAGTGGATCAGCCTTCTCAGGGATGTGATTGTGTTGCCGTATCTGGAGGTATTTAAAAGATGTGTAGGCTAGGGGACATGATTAGCAGTGGATTTGGAAGTGCTGGGTTAATGGTTGGACTCAGTGATCTTACAGGTCTTTTCCAACCCAAATGATTCTGTGATTCTAATTCTTAAGAGGTTGCATGTTCTATTCAAGTTTAACAGTTTTAAGGATTCTGAAACCTGGTCTGCACTATTTATAGTACATTTCATTGTCTCTGATAAGAATTGATTTGTTCCTTAAATGATAACATGGTTTCTTCTTGGTATACTACAGCAAGAAACCATGTGTTACGGATTCTTAGCCAGAAATTTTACATAATCTAAAGTTAAAGAGCACCTCCTTGAGGGAGAAGTAATTACTTTTAGCTGTGCTATGCTTTATTTTCTGCCCATAATAACAGTGCAGATTTACCCATTTTCCTGTTACTTATGATGGTAGGCTGGCAGTCTTATATTGCTGTTTTGGGGGAAAATGGTGGAAGTGATTCCTGTTTTGCTGTCTTGGACAGTGCTTTACACCACCAGATAACTAAAACTCTTAAGAACCTTAACAGACTGTAAGCATCCCTGGTAGAAATCATCTTGCTGTATGTTTGTGAATAGCGTGAGACCTGGGAATGATAAGTTTTACTGATCTCTTAAAGAGGATTAAAGGTGGAAGAAAATGTTTTTCTGTTGCCTCTTGCAGGAAATGTTTTGAAATGCAGAGATTACAGCTGAGAGCTATATGAGAAGCAGCCACTAGGTGGCAGAGCATTTCAAGCGTAGCAGACTGAAAATTGATGAAGGAGCGTTCTTGGGGCTGAACCTCTGGTTTTTCTGATCTGTGCTTTTTTTGCAGTTAGTTTTTGATGGGTTATTCACTGATATGATGCTTCCAAACAAACGTAGACATCTGTTCTCAAAGCTTTCATCAAAATAATCATCAGTTAAATATAAAACTGTTTTGTTAATGAGGTGAAAGGGCTTCAAGGGGAAATATTTTGATACATTTTAGTGGTAATCAGCAATGATTGTAAGAGTTCCCTCAAAGTTTTAGAAATATCATCTACTGTGTGTACTAAAACTATTGTGTGCACATTTATAATTGTTTTCTAGCTTTAGAAAACAAAATTGAGAAACCTTGACACATTTGGTTCCTCAATAAAAGAGAAGTAGTTTTTATACCACATCTAAATAAATGGAAACCTAATTCTTGAACAGAATGATCAGAACTTTTCCTAAGCTTAAGCTGTAATTGTTATAATTCTTTGAGGGTAAGAGAGAAACTCAGATTTGAGGTGAGACATATTTTAGATGTTGGGAAATATGCCTTAAATGCCACAAATAACAAATGTTACTAAAGTCTTTTTGAACTTCAGTATGTCTATTTGCAGACAAAGCTTATTGGGTCTGTTAGGTATCTTTGTACACTCCAGTCTTTATGTTACGGCAAGCAAACTGCTCTAGTTCTCAACACAATTAAAAAAGACATTCGCATGATGGTATATAAAACTGTAATATACCTTAATGTGTTTTACAGACTTCTCCTTGTAGGAGGCTGTGAAACAGATGAGGAGGGAGTATCTAAAGCAACTGGATGTGGGATATCTGCTTGGAGAGTTCTGTCAGGCTCTCCTCATTATAAAGAGGTCACTAGTTATGAAGATGATGTTAGAACAGTAAGTATGTTTCCTTATTCTACTGGATGAATACTTTTACTGGCAGAATTATTTAAGGAACAGTTTAATACAAATATGTTCTTTGAAAGAAGACCTTAATACAATATTTTGCTACTTTGTAAGCTATGATATGTACTTCTAGTAAGTTATCTCTTCCCCCACCAGTGTCTCTGGTTTTGATTTTTTTTATAAGTATGATTTGAACTTTTCAGTTCTTGATTATCACTTGTGGTTTAAAAAAACAACCAAACAACACAACAAGAGGAAACAACAAAAGAAAAGTAGTATAGAAATATACAAATTGTTGTTTATTGAAATACATTACATGTCTGTGTTGGAAGACGTTCCAGTTATTTTTGTCTTTTTATTACTTCATACCAAAAGGCAGCACACCACAAATAAATCATAGAATTATACAATACTTAGGGTTAGAAAAGACCTTAAAGTCATCTAGTTCCAACCCCACTGCCATGCGCAGGGACACCTCACCTTAAACCATGTTGCCCAAGGCTCTGTCTAACCTGGCATATTTCAAGTCTTTTCTCTCGATTTCTTCTGTTTCTAATAGAAGCAAATGTTTGATTTGGTGACAACTATATATACTGAAATCAACTTAAAGTATACAAGTATCATACTCCAGTATTTACTCATATAGCCATTGTTCAGTTTTAAAAGCAAGTTGTTAATTTTATTATAAATGGGTAACGCTTTTTCGTGGCATGATACATACCTAGCAAAATGGGCAAAGTTATACAAATTGGGTTTTATTATCCTTGCATTATTTTAAAGTTGACAGTCTTATGGAAGTTTAAAGAATCCTTTGGAGTTATTTTAGTATTTTAGATATGACTCAGTTTTTGGTGCATAAAACAATGTATGAGATTGTCTTTCATTGTATGGTGTGTTTCTGTTCTTACAGGCACAGAGAAGAGGATTATTAAGGATTATGAATTTAAGATTTTACAGCAGGCGAGGCACAGAACAGGTATTAAGGTCTAGGTCCACCTCAGAAATGTCTTTTAATGTCTCATAATTATCTGTTAATGACTGCCTGAGACACTGATTTAAAGTAGTTTTTAATTTGTGCAAATGAGAATTAACATTTCTATAAAAATAAAAAAAAATAAGCTTTTAGCATTAAATGGAGTAGCTTGCTATTTATTTGGATTTTTTAAAAATCCAATTATTTCTTCTGCTGAAGCTTGAATCACAGGTTTTCAGCATACTGATGGGAGCAGGTCTAGAGGTGTAGAGTTTGATATTACCTGTAAACTGTTATTCAAGAAGGAAGGGGTAAAAAGCCACCTAGTTATTTGTTAATGCATGTAATGATCATAGTATGTTAGGTGTGTTATATATTCCGTAAGAGTCAATTGTGGTGATGTTTCTCAATTGCACACCAGAGAGATAAATAAGAGGAGCAAAGCCCAACTTTTTGCACTACCCCACTCCCACTATAAACCAAACAAAATCACCCTTCACTTAAACCCCAAAATTCTCATGCAATATAGGGAATTAAAAAATGAGTGAACTGAAGCTGAGCCTTCATGGCTTAAACAGGCCAGACGCAAAGAATTGGTTTGTGCAGTCTGCTATGAGATACTATGGAAACATTTAGCTAATTAGCTTCAAGGGTTTATCATTGGTCGAACTTCTACAACCAGGATGTGTGTGAACCTAATGAAACTGCTAATCAGAATGAAACTTATTCAGCAAACCCTGGATATGGGCCTTGTATTCTTCTCTTCCCTGGATTAGTGAGTGGGAAATCTTGAGTGTCATACTGATGTGTAGATGTGCAAGGCTTTCCACACAGTGCTTGTGGGTTTCTTCTACATGCCTTAGAAGCTACCCATGCAGTACTCCACAACCACTTCCTATCTCTTGTCTACTAGTTGTGTGTAGCCTTTTTTGATTCTTTTTTTTTATCATTCTTTCCCTCCTTGTAAATAATTTGTTTCCCCCCCGCCTTTTTTTTTTTTTTTTTTTTTGCTGTTGTTGTTCTACAACAGAAAAGAACAGTGAAGATCTGTCTAGCATCCTAACTGTGTCCTCTTGAGAGGGAAATATGCTGAAGTTATATGGAATTTGGAAGTGACCTTAATAGATTTTTGGGATGTTTAGGTGCCTGGTTAGAAGAAGAAATTGCATGCTTGATTGGAAGGGGAAGACAAATCTTACTGAATCTTTCCCTCAAGGATGGAATGGGAGAGATTTTATTTTCTTCACAGAAAATATAAAAGAGAAGGCTGAAGTAAAGTTTTTGTACTGGAAATAAAGTCTAGTACTAAGTGTAGTTGTACTATAGCTTCTTTCCCCTTGCCAGTACTAAATTTACAAAGAAGAGCAAAGATTGTTAATAATCTTTGTGTGTTTTAGTCCAATTTCAGAGATAATGGTTTAAATATGTGAGGTAGAGTTTACAGTCTTAGTGGGAAATTGGCAACAGTGTTAAGGTATGACAGGCACAGCAGCTAGAGGACTTGTATGTTAGAACTAGCTATACTGAGATTTGATTCTTATGTTGCTAACTTAAATGACACTTCTAAAATGTGAAGTGCCAGCCTGCTGAGGTTTTCAATATCTTGTTCTGCAGTTCTCTTAAATTGACAGGCTGTTTACTGAGGCAGCATTGCCTCCTTTGCCAAAACACTGATGAATCTCTATGCATAGCACTACTGGGGTGGTAAATTTGAATGTGTTAATGGCCACCCAAATTCAAAATTTAACAGCAAGAGAATTGCTACAGACTGTGTAAATGTTTAACTCTAAAAGATCTGTGATGTAGTATTGATCATTTATCTGAATGGGTTATATATTTTAGCTTCATATTTCTAAGCCCTTTAACAGTATATTGTTCTTTGTCCTTTGTGCATGCAAATTGATTTGTCAAGAGAGAATTGCCATTAGTAGGCATGTAAAATCCCTTGGCAAACTACAATAGAGATTTCAGTACTCTAGCTGCTTAAGAATATAATCAGAGAATACTTAAGAAAATTTTCTAATAGAAGTAATTCTTAATTGTTTTTTAAAAAAGCCTTAGTAATGCTCTCCTTTTTGATTAAAAACACATTTTAAGCTTGGATTTGAGCAGTGCTTTCAATACCTGTGAGCAGATTGCTTTAGTGGTCATTGTTTCTGTGGCATAGCTAGAGCTTAAAACAACCTAAGCAACAAAATAAAAATAATACCCCCCCCCAAACCTAAACAAACAAACATACCCTGAAAGAATATTATCTTCAAATATTACCTACGAGTAATGTTCTTTAGAAATGCTGTTTAAACTTCTTATGGACGTCTAGTCATTTTTCTGTACTTCATTTTGTGTGGCAGTATTTTCCAAGAAGGGGGGCACTGGCTTAAAAACTGATCAGCTGCAGACTTAGACAGTTCTCACATTACTATATAGGAAGTTTTTAAAAGCAAACTGCACTAGCAAAATGGGGGTTTATAAATACAGTTTTTAGAAACCTACATTCTGCTTTCAGTGAAGACTAGGCTGAGAACCTAATGATCTCTCTGAAGACACAGAAGTTGAGTTGTGTTGGGGAGAGTAAATATAAGTTGTATTTTCAGAAATTGCTATGCATTTCCAGTGGCACAAAGTTTGACTTCAAAATTTGAGTATTTAGAGGCTCTTGTCTTGTGAAATAGTGTATCGATCCAGTTGTAATTTTGTGGGAGTTCATGAATCCTTAAGGAAATATTTTGTTAGAAGTACATTTTGCCTCTGAAGATATCCAGATCTAAAGGAAAACTTAAATACAGGAGGATTTCTGTAGTCTTCATAAACTTTACTTACAGATGTTGAATTATTTCATCTACAGGAACTGTTGTTTAGTCTGCTGTTACCTAAAAGATTCTTGAATTCCATGGCCTGAAATGAACAATTTGCTTCTCCAAGATCTCTTGATCTGTGTATCTCTTATATTTCCTGCTCCTTAATGTCCCCCCACGCCTTTCTTTTGTTTTGATTGTAATGACGCTCACCCAAAAGTTTGCTCCCAGGGAAGAAGAGCTGTATTAAGCTGTGTTTTGGTAAGTTTTCCTTGGGTGGGCCTGAGAGGCAGGGCAGTAGAAAACTGAGGCTGCTGAATGTTTTCTCTGATCAAAGAACAACCTGCAGATTTTCCTTCAAGTAGCTCTGTATTGCTGTCTGCACTGTTCTCCTATGAATGCCACACTTTCAAATTTTATTTCCTGTATAACAATGTGATACGGAAGTTCACATTTCTACAGAAAACTACTATAACATTATTCTGCATATATATATAAAATAGCTGTATGTACCATAACATACATATAACTACCGTAACATTATTCATGTTATGGTAGTTTTCTGCCTTAATACAGGCAGATTTTACTCTTCATGTCCCAGTTGATAATTTACCTTTATTCTGACTTTTACCATAGGTGTTGTTTGATTTTAAACATGTTAAATTTTCAGGATGAAATATTGTATATTTTCCGTACTATTAAAAAAAATAATGATTTGGGGTTTTGTGGATTTTTCGGGGAAATCCTTGGCATGTGTGTGGTTTTTGGTTGTGTTTTTTTTTTGTGTGTGTATTTTTTGTTGTTTGAATCTTAGAATTGTTTTTTATTTGCTTAGGTATTTTTATGTTTTGTTTTGTTTTTTTTTTTTTTACTTTGCTGACATAATGTTTGGCAGGATGGAGTTTTCAAGATGAATCTTTCTCCTGATGGAACTCTTCTGGCAGCTATTCATTTCTCAGGAAAACTGACAATCTGGTCTATTCCATCTCTCAGACAACAAGGAGAATGGGACCAAACTGATCAGGTAAGAAGGATTTAGATACTTGTGGTATGTATCTTAATCCTCTGAGGATCTGTTTCCTGGGAGATGAGAGTGGTTCAGATGACTGGAAAGATAGTATGGAGGTAAAGAAGTGAACTTCATATGTTCTGAGCCTTATATTTACTTTGACAGTAATCTTTCTATGTTTTAACCATAAGCCTTAAAATTAAGAAAAAAGAGTCATTTGTGTTTCAATGAGTTTTTCTATGAGGCATTTTGGAGCCAACTGGGTAACACTGCTAGGGGTAGGTTTAAATGCTATTTTAAGATGTAAGTGGAGGTCAACTTTGTTTGAGTGATTAAAACCGAATTCTGCTGGATGTCTAATGTTGTAATCTGTTCCTCCCTCAAAATTTACCTTACCTCCTGCCAGATAATGCTCCAGAGTAGATTATTCATCAAACTGGTATTAGTAAGTCACCTGCTTTCTACAGGAATTGTTTACAAAACTTAGTAGGGAGACTTAAGTTAGGAATTGTGCAGACACTGTCAAACTTTTATGTAACTAGTGTGAATTTAAACACTGGGATTACAAAATTATTCGCTTTCAAAGAAAATTCCAAATAACTAATACACTGTTTGGGTAAAGATAACACTTTATTTTAGTGAGGAAAATATATCTGTGTTTGAAATGTGACGAATCTGACATGATTCACACTAGTATGTGAAGTATTCTGGTTTTACTCCCAATAATTTCTTGACCAGTAGATATGGAAAGGCTTTTCACTTGAAGTGCCTGTTACGGTCTAAACCTGGAAGACATGAGCTGACATCAAGTTTAACCAGAGTAACTAGTCAGACTGGATCTTTGCTTATTAGACATATATGGCGCCAATTACCAGTAATATTTCCTACACAGTATTGATCTCAGATGGCTTTATTGTACAGAAGTGTTTTTCTTATTAGAAAGTTATTGTAGGATAAAACGTTTGCTACTTAGTAATAAACATTTGTGTTTTAGTACATATGCTGATTAATAAATCCATGTATTATGTTACGATTAAATATTTGCAGTTTCTGGTTATTCTCTATAATTTCCTTTTGCACAGTATAGTGACTCCTGTAGAAATGCCAATGCAAGATATTTCTGCCATGTTTTGTAGACAGTTTTGAATTCTTCAGGTTTATACAGTCATATAAAACAGACAGCTTTTTCCCTGCACTGTATTGAATTTCTCTGCAGCCTATACATTGTGTAATAGTTACTGTAAGGTGTGCAACAAAACACTTCCTTGGCATTACGTACATCGTGTATGGGCATAGGCTTCTATAATGAGGAAGAGGACAAAATGAAGGAAGAAGTCTTCCTTTGGGTATTGTGATAACTGTGCTGTTAATGAAGATTTTTCAGGAAAAATTTCAAAAAAA
The DNA here is from genome assembly GCF_028554395.1 of Pezoporus wallicus. Taxonomy (NCBI): domain Eukaryota; kingdom Metazoa; phylum Chordata; class Aves; order Psittaciformes; family Psittacidae; genus Pezoporus; species Pezoporus wallicus. The sequence continues at coordinate 3,071,493 of NW_026642654.1, forward strand.
AAGGCTGAAAAATTTGGCTATAGGAAAGGCTTAAGTCAATAAATACTTGTAGACATAATGGTATTTTGCCCTCCTGAGCACCACTGGTGTGCTCTTTTTGATCTGACTGTAAAAGGGAGACTTGGAAACATGGCTGTGGTATTGTGTAGCTTAAGTTTTGGTTCTTAGAGGTCAGGTAAGCAGTCAGATCTGGTTAAGCTATATTGACTGTGAAACTGTTCCGGACTGGGATGGTGTTAATTTTCTTCACAGCAGCCTGTGAAAGTTTTGGATTTGTGACCAAAACAGCGTTGATAACACACCAGTGTTTTAGCTGCTGCTCAGTAGTATTCTACATAGCTTCAAGGCCTTCTGTTTGTCACTGTCGTCCTCCAGATGAGAAGTTTGGGGGTGCACAATGACCTTGTAGGGGGCACAGCCTGGACAGCTGATGTCAGCTGACAGAAGGGATATTCCCTCCCACGTAACATGATGATCAGCAATTAAAACAGAAGAGGCAGAGGTTTGGAGTGGGTAGCCATGGCTCAGAGACTGTTTTGGCATTGTTCTCTTTGTGGGAGATGATGAATGATTGCCTTTGCATTACTTGTTTTTATTTATTTCTTTATTTAATCTGTCTTTCCATTGCTTATTAAATTGTCTTTGTCTTGACTGATGACTGGTCTTGCTTTCACTCTCCTTACACTGTCCCACTGGGGGTAGGAGCAAGCGACAGCTGGGTGGTGCTTAGCTTCTGGCTAGCTTCAGCCTATTGCAGAAATGTAATTCCAAGCTTCTTTAGGAAAGTACTTTAAAAAAAAAACAAACAATCAAAAATTCTGCTCCAGTATTGGCAAAAGTGTTGTACATATGTGTAGGTATGCATATCTGTCTATACCTGTACTTTAAATGTACACTTCAGATTTTTGTGAGAATACAGATTTTGCTCAAGGATTCTTATGGTGAATTGTTACATTTTTTTCTTTGCTTATAACAATAATGAATGTGTATTTTTAAGCAGCTTTCAGGAATTTATCATTTAGTGAGGGTGGCATAAAAGAGTATTCAGTGTTTTGACTGATTTCAGAATGATACTTGTAGGTGAAACTAGTGTCCAAGCATAATGAATATTTTCATTATGTCTGTGATTTCTACTTAATTGCCACACAATCCTGTTTATTAAAGTGGCCTCATTTGCTTTTAATTAACAGACCCTTTCTACTAAAAAATTGAGTCTGAAAATCACCTTTTTCTTGACCCAAACCTGCTTCGGTTGTCTGTGCTGTATAATCTACCTGTACTTCCATTGCATTGCAGTTAGGGGCAGGATTACTGTCATCTGTGTTTGTGTAGTTCCCATGTATTCTGTTATTACTAAAGTTTTAAAAACAAAGGAGCAACAGGTTACTAATTCTAAGTGTTGCAGTGCATCATGAAATAATGCTGCTTTTCTTGCTGCAGTGGTCTTGAGGGGGCTTCATAATTATGAAAATAACCATAGTAAATACTTACAGCATTGTACTAGACTTATAGTCAGGAACACTACACAGAGCAAACGAGAGCTATTTTGGATATTATTCATTTATATGCTTGCAGTCCTGCATACAGACATACAAAGAAGCGCTTGGTGAGCTTCTGATTGCTGGAGAGCCTTTATTTCAGAAATCTTTACAGTGTGATTATAGGACAGGTCTGCTTGTACTCTTGTTTTCTAATATGGTCTTTTAAAAATCGAAGTCTATTTTGGTATGATTTTTATTTTCTTTAGTTTGTCTGGAGGAAAGCCCAATGTTACTACAGCAACTGTACATTTTATTTTCAAGAAAAGTTTGATTTTATGGGGAGTATTTTCATTGAAAAATGAGTGGATCAGCAATAAACAGATTGTCTGTATGACAAAGATTTACTTGCATATAATTTTTGTTTTTGTTTCACACTTTTTTTAATTATTTTTGTTTTAGCCAGGTTATGATGAACTTAACCCAGACTGGAGACTCTCTAGTGAAAAAAGAAAGAAAATAAAAGGTATGTGGTACAGTTAGATCATTATTTTATACTATTGTGTATTAAAAAATATTTATACAAATATATAAACACATAAAATGGCTTAATTAAATCTCATTCAGAATAGAGGCCAAAATTGTATGTCTGATTTGAATTTGTAGCATGGCATAGCTATATCAGTGTCACAGTAGGTTTTTTAAAATCTCTTCTTAAGAATAGTTTTGTATGAACGTCTAAGAAATCTTGAAAGTTAATATAATTTAAAGATATTAGTTTAAAATTCTAAAACAAAAGGGTTTTGTTTCATGTGACTGGATTTACATCATGTCAGTCTCTGTCTTTTCCCAAAATTCAGGTTATTGTGTGCAGTCATTTATCACTTGGTTATTGCATGGCTATTCCAGGAGCACAGAGATAAATAGCTATTCCATGATCCATTCACTACTGCTTCTATACATCTATATTCTTGAAAGATCCCTGTTTCTTTTTACGATTTTTCTTGGTGATTCTGTCTTTGGCTTATTTCATCTCGCCTTCATGGGTAGGCTGCTGACTAAGCACTCAAGTGCTTAACAGAAAAGCGATAAGTGTATCTGTTTCTCAGGGCTGTTTGGGGAAAAATTGCTCTCATCAGAGAGGTAGGTAATTACGCTGTAGTGGACAAATTGAACTAACTCTGGTGAACATTTTGTCCCAACATCCAGTTACCCTAATCAGGACAGCCTTAGAAATGACACTGCTTCCATCCTCAGTTTGTTTGTTTTGTTACTTTAATCTTCTTAAATAGCCTCATCTTGTAGCCTGTTTCAGGAGCCTTCTTCATAGCTGTCACTTGTCCTCAAAAGTAGCGCAGCCTGTTATGACTTTTCATTGGTATTGTGTTTGTTGCCAGGTAGATTGGCTCAAGGATAACCTAGGAAGTACTGAAGCAGATCTTTATCAACTGTCTCAAATTTGTCCTATTTTGTGCAAGTAAATCAGTTTACTGTGAATTTTGCCAAATAATATTAAAAAATAACTACATTCACAATTGTGTAGGGTTTTTTAATTTTTTCTCCTTATCAGCTTTATTTAATGCAGAACTGATTTAGTAAAATATAATTGATCTAAAATATTAACTTAAAGAATCAAGGATGCACATACAATAATCAATGTTTATGAAATCAGGTTATCAGATGAAATCTCTTATTAACTGAAGTAACTTTTGATTATCTGGTGCTTTAAGTTATCTTTCTTTGTATAGTTCATTCTTATTTATGTGTTTATTTCAGATAAAGAATCCTATTACCCACTGATAGATGTCAATTGGTGGGCAGACAGTTGTGTCATCTTGGCTCGCTGCTCTGGTGCACTGACTGTGTCATCAGTCAAGACATTAAGAAACTTGCTAGGAAAGTCATGTGAATGGTTTGAGAGTTCTCCTCAGGTCACTTCAGCTCACGATGGAGGATTTCTAAGTCTGGAGGTGAGGAATGTGCACAGATGGATACTGTTTTGGAATGTAGTAGAATGGTTTGCTTTTGTATGTGTAACACTAAGAGTGTTGTGTGTGTGATGTGGTTAAAAATAAGTTATTACTAATAGAAAAAGTGATTCTGTTTCTTCATGTCTGGGAAATCCTGAACTTGCTGCAATTTAACTGTCTTAATAAAAACTTGATTGTCAAATAACTTCTGGAGAGTAGAAGCAAAACTCCTAGAAGGCTGAGTCTGACAGAGAGGAATCTTGCTGCAGGAAACAGTTTATGTCAACAGTTTTAACTGCTTTGTGTGCTACTGCATTTGAAGGATACTGCAGGCATCCCTCTCCCATTTTGAAGCAGATGCTTCTTATCCAGGGAGTGTATTTAAAAGAAATGAGGAACAAATTTCAATTAAGACAAAAGCCATGTAAGAGATAATTGTTGTTGTTGATCTTTAGTAGGATTCCAGGAGCGAGTAGAACATAACAAAGTTAACTGGGAATTTTGTGTGCAACGAAGATAATTACTCTTCCCTAAGGCTTACTCTGAAATAGTTCTTAAACATCTTAAATGAAAGTTTAAAATAATATTTATTACAATATGTCAGTAAGTACCAAAGCTGCTTGTATGTTTTTGAAAAGTTCCATTATTCTGGAAATAAGATAAGCCAGTGACTGGTATATTACAGCCTAAGGATGCAATCTGAGACTGCATTTGCATTGAACACAAAACCTTGCTTTGAATAGCTAAGATTTGAAAAAACTGGTGTATGCTGTTGTAAGATGTATAATAGTGGACAAAGATGCCTCCATAATTCTGTCCTCTCTGGGGTGGTGTATAGCATGTAGTGTAATAGTGGGTTACTATTAAGAAACCTTCACTCTTTCTTCAGTAGGTGAGGGATGAGGCCTCAGGTCTAGGAGACAGATGGAATCAGGTTTTGTAGACCATGTCAAGCAAGTTGAGAAATAAAGAATATAAAGAAGAAGGAGAGAAAAGGTGTTGATTCTGAAATCTGAAGTATTGGAAGTGGAGTTGTACTCAATTCTCAGCAAACTAGCTGAGGTGTACTAGGTGGCTGCTTCATATTCTATTTTGTTTGCAGTGCGAGATAAAACTTGTTCCAAAAAGATTACGCTTGGAGAGCAGGCCGGGCGATGAAGATGAGGGAGAATACGACTCTGACTCAGATGATGAAACTTCTGCCAAGGACAGATACTTCAGCTACCTGAAGCAAGGCCTGTACTTTGTGACAGAAATGGAACGATTTGCTCCTCCACGGAAACGTCCACGTACTATTACAAAGAATTTCCGCCTTGTCAGTTTGAGATCCACAACTCCAGAGGAGCTCTACCAGAGAAAAGTAAGTATAGAAGGAAAGCTCACAGCTCTCTTAATCAGCTTTATTTAGAAAAACAATTCTTGTTTTAATTCTTGCTATATTAACAAGGACTTAGGCACAGAATTCTAAGGGTGTCTTAATTGACAGCGTACCATGTTACCTAATTGAAGGGATCATTGTTTAAAACTAGCATTTTAATAATTCAAATGAGATGATGTTTGCAGGTCACTGATGAGACATTGTGCATCATTAGCTTGACCAAACTGGGAAGTGTACTCATGTAAGTGTTTACAGATTATAAAAGGCCTGGCAAATATATTGAAGGAAATCAGTTTAGCTTGTTACTAACCAGGGAATGGGTTAACTTATACTCTGATGTTAATGTAGTTTACCTGCATGGTTTTTATTCAGGCTTATATACAAATTAGGCCTGTGATTCAGTTTTACTGAACAGATACTTTTTAATTCGTAAGATTACTCTTAGTACTTAAGAGGACTTTGTCTTGTCCATTTCAATAGTTCTGATGGTAAAACAGCCCACTGTATAGCTGTTAGAGTTTCCAGGGAATGCTGATGTCGTAGTGGTTACCTAAATAACATCTTCCTTTTTCTTGAGGAAAAATCTCTGATTTTATAGGTATGTCCATCAGATCTCAGTGTTACTCATCTGTATCTTGAGCCGTTCTCTTTCCTACCTGCTTAATCATACCTGCAGTAATTATCCCTCTACCTCCTTCAGTACACAGAATTAACATTTTATTGTTTAGTGTGGAGATCAGATTACTTTAACTTTCATGTGTTTGCTTTTTAGATTGATAATGAAGAATATGGGGAAGCTTTATCTTTGGCTCAAGCATATGGGCTTGATTCTGATCTTGTGTATCAAAGACAGTGGAGGAAGTCGACTGTTAAAGTTGCTTCAATTCAAGACTACTTGGTGGGTTTGTGTTTTCTGTCTTGTAGTTTTCTTATCAGTGTTACTGTTACAGAAATTGACTTCTCAATTATGTTCTAATTTATGCAACATAAATTGGTGACAGTTTGGAGAGCTGTCCTGCAAATTCCATTTCCTGTTATATGGAAGAGTGTTATCTTACTTTTTTAGCTGAAGGCCTCATCAGCAGACCTTGGAAGTTAATCAAAATCTTTTATTTGGAGTATCTTCTAATTTCCACTAATACCAGCATGCTTTCTGTAATGTAATCAGCAGTAGATTGGCAAATGAAGAATAATAATTAGAAATATAAAGCAGTTAAATAACTTCCAAGTATTTTAGAAAATTAAATGAGAAGGTGAAGTTGTTATCCCTAGCTATATAGCAAAGTTTGAATAATAAGATTTACAGTGAACTCTGCTATCTGCAACTGTAGCTTTTCGGTGAAATCTAATGTGGGTTTGTTTTGGCTTAGGAAAAAGACTTCAAACTTAGCAGGCAAGTGTTGTCAAAGCTGCACAATCTAATGGTGCTATAGGGTAAAGTCTTCAAGGGATCATGAAAAAAGCCATGTAATTTTTTTTTTTTTTTCCCTGTCAAGTCAGATATTATTTGAAAGTCAAAATATGATTTTTCATAGAATCACAGAATAGTTAGGGTTGGAAAGGATTTAAAGATCATCTAGTTCCAACCCCCCTGCCATGGGCAGGGACACCTCACACTAAACCATCTCACCCAAGGCTTCGTCCAACCTGGCCTTGAACACTGCCAGGGATGGAGAATTCACAACCTCCCTGGGCAACCTATTCCAGTGCCTCACCACCCTCACAGGAAAGAATTTCCTCTTTATCTCCAATCTAAACTTCCCCTGTTTAAGTTTTAACCCGTTACCCCTTGTCCTGTCACTACAGTCTCTAATGAAGAGTCCCTCCCCAGCATCCCCATAGGCCCCCTTCAGATCCTGGAAGGCTGCTGTGAGGTTTCCCCGCAGCCTTCTCTTCTCCAGGCTGAACAGCCCCAACTTTCTCAGCCTATCTTCATATAGGAGGTGCTCCAGTCCCCTGATCATCCTCGTGGCCCTTCTCTGGACTTGTTCCAGCAGTTCCATGTCCTTTTTATGTTGAGTCCCCCAGAACTGTACATAATACTCCAAGTGATGTCTCAGAAGAGCAGAGTGAAGGGGCAGGATCGCCTTCTTTGACCTGCTGGTCACGTTCCTTTTGATGAAGCCCAGGATACGGTTGGCTTTCTGGGCTGCAAGTGCACACTGCCGGCTCATGTTCATTTTCTCATTGACCAACACCCCCAGGTCCTTCTCCACAGGGCTGCTCTGAATCTCTTCTTTGCCCAGCCTGTATCTGTGGTATTATTTTTACAAGTAGTCATTCTCCATGTGCTATGTAGTCTCAACTGAAGATCAGCAGATATGACCAATAATGTGTTGTGGTGCTGGTGTGTCTTTTCTGTCACAGAATCCTATTGGCATATGAAGAGGCTGATACTGCAAATGATGCTAGTGCTGTTGTGGAATACACTTGGTTTATAAAAATTGTGTTTTAATCCCCAAACGTCACATTTAATTTAGTCTAAGGAGTGGTACTAATTAAGGAATTTGAATAATAACATCTGTTCCAGTTATGAAATTTCTGCCAGACCACTTGGCATGTCTGTGCCCTTTTCTGCCACACATACTCTGAAGAAATGATTTTTTTTTTTTTTTTTCATTTTCACCTCTTTTGTTGGTTCACTTTGTTAATCATCAGATTAACTTGACATCTTCTGGAGTGGAAGAAACACCTTAAACTATTGACAGTCTTCAGTTTCATTGCTTTGTGTTGAAGCATGTAACACCGTATTTCTGCTCTTGTTCTTGGACAGAGCAAAATTAAGAAGCGTGCATGGGTTCTTCACGAGTGCTTGGAAAGGGTTCCAGAGAATGTGGATGCTGCTAAGAAGCTGCTTCAGTATGGCTTGAAAGGCACAGACTTGGAGGCTCTTGTGGCCATAGGAAAAGGAGAAGATGGTGGCAGGTTTGGGAAGAGGTTTTCTTTGTTTTCTTTTCTGAAGAGTGGTGTGTGTGAAAGTCTTTCCTTATATTTGATAATGTTTTTTATCAACCATTAATGAAAATGTTAAGATGCTTTCATGGAATATAAAATTAATGCTTGGAATCAAACTATTCTGAAGATGTCCACAGGTACCTATTCTCATTTACCTTTGTAAAAAGTAAAATTACTGTTTGTTTTGTACTGCATTTTGTCTTCTCTGGATGCCCTTTATTTTCTCCATCATAGAGAACTTCTGTTGTCACTGTTTTTCTGTGAAAATCTGATTTTGTTGTCTCTTGTGGAAGATGCAGCTACCCCTATAAATGTGTTTTGTTGTATGATCTAACTGTTGTAATGATCTTCTGTGGTTCAAGTGAGGAGGGGAACAAAGGAAAAAACAGTGGATTGGTGAGGAAACACATGCAGAGACAGTTCTATTCAGTATTCAGATCCTGGTGGTAGAAATAGATAACTGCACAAAGAACAGCCTCTTCCATTTCCCGTGTATCCTGTAGAGGTGCTGCTAATCCCAGTGCTACCTGTGGAATTTTGAAACTTCTGGCAACCATCATAGCTGTGTGGTTGGTGGTTTGTTTTCGTTTGTTGTTTTTTTGTTTGTTGTTTGTTTTTTTTTTGTGGGGGAAGACAAGATAATACCTGTTATTGGCTTGTGATGAGTGCCTACTGGTTTACAGCAACAAAACTTGGTTTTATCTTTTTTGATGTTGATTACATTGTTGGTTTTGTCTTCCAGATTTATCTTACCGGGGGAGGTGGACACTGAAGTTCCCTATGAAGACTTTCTGTCACCGGATGAAGAAATGGATACTAGACAGGAAAAAGAGGCCAAGAAGTGTCAAGAACTGCTATTATCAGTAAACTTTTCCAAGTAAATGAAATGTTAGGCCATATTTTATTCAGAGTTATAGGTTTATTCTAACTACACAGTTGCAAGAATGCAGTTACTCTCATGTATGTTATTCCTAATAAGACAGTGATTTAAATTTTAATTGGCATTGTATTATGTCAGAGTTCTTGGCTTCCTTAATTTCTTAATACATTCCAGTGCACAAAGTCATTAAAATGTGTAACTGTTGTCTTCACTTGCACATGATGTACAGTATCAATTGCAAGCCTGAAAATTTCTGTTTTAAACACAGGCTGACGCTGGAACAAAAAGAACTCTGCCGTAGCAGGCTAAAGCTCTTAACTTACCTTGATCGCCTCGAAACCTACAAGGTGAGAAAACTTGGTAACTACCTACAGTTCTTTTGAATTCTCATTCCACAGGTAGTCCTGTAACTTCTCCATCACATCATCACATCTTTTTTTTTGTTACGTATTGTAGCATTAAAGTTTATAGTTTTCTTGAAATGCTGTAGTCTGTTACTTGATGAAAGTAAGCCATTTCTTGTTCAAGCTGCCATGTTTCTCCTGCTTTATTGTTGCAAATGCTGGCTTCTGGTGTTGAGAGGTATGATTTGGCAAAGGCCTTCTTTGAACATACTGTATCGGTGGGATGTTAAGTTATGCAACAACATGGGATGTGGAGTTGGTGGAGGATTGCTGTTACCTTCTTCTGCCAGTCTAATTATCAAGTTCTGCTCAGATTTTCTGATGAATGCTGTTCTTCCATGAGCTTACTGTGTGAAAGTTTTTGTAATGTCAGACTGTATTTTACTTAATTTTTTAACTTTGCAGTTGGCACTATTCACATATGACTTTTACTACATCTCTTTGTAACTTATGTTGTGTAAACCCTAATTAAAATAAGGTAGAGAATTGGCTTAGCTTATCAATCAAAAATGTATTTTCTTTATACCTAAACAAATAAAACCCAACAGCATGCTTTTCTGTGTATATCTCATACTTATCCTAAGATACAGAAACATGTAGGCTTTTTGATGCTTTTGTAAATCTTTCATGGAACTCAATCTTTTATAATCCTTTCTATCTTTTTTTTTTTCTTTTTTTAAGGAAATCCTTGGAGGACCTCATGCAGCTGAGCAGCACTATGATGCTGAATTCTTCAAGAAGTTCAGAAATCAGAATATTGTACTTTCAGCAAGAACTTATGCTCGGGTATTAATATTTATTTTGATAGACTGTAATTTTGTTTTGGTATTGATTTCTGAATTTCAGTGCATTTTTCCCCGTGAATTTGGTTGAGTCTCGGTGGGAGTTTAAGAGGTAGGAGGTATATTTGTTTGATTGTAACTATATTCAGTGACACTGAAATAATTTTCCTTATTGCTAAAGAAAATTTTAAAATTAAATATTTTTTGCATGACCTAAGCTTATATTTTCCTGCTCTTTTCAGTCTAAATCAGTCTTAAGCTAGTTCTGCAATTTAATGTTTTGCCTTTTAGGAAAGTAATGTCAGAGCCCTGGAAATTTTGTTCACTTTCCATGGATCAGCTTTACTTCCACACAGACAGGCAATTCTCTCCAATTTTCCAGAGACTACTTCACCGCATGAATATGCTTTCTTGTTGCCTGAAGCTTGGTAAGGATGCATCAATAGATACCCAGAAAGATATTTAGGTTGTTGATTGTTGTGTTATTATTTTGCATATATGGCAATTTGTTATTGGTTATTACCTGGAATCAAAAAAGCAGCTTTGTTTGTATATTCTTGACCGGGCTTTGTTTTCTGCTTTACTTTGTTCCATCTCATAGCAGCTTTGTGGTCTCTTTTGGTTATTGTGAGGGAACTGGGGACTTAAAATGTTCTGTCCATTACATGTAAGAGGAAGCATGGCCTTTTCTGACCTGAAACTGCCTGCATTTTCACAGGTCTAAGTCCAAGTGTGATTGGTTTGTAATGACAGGCAACATTAGGAAATGAATAATACAAGTGTTTAGCTTCCTGGAAGCAGTTATATTTTTCTGCATTTTTTTTTTTTTAAATGTGAAGATTTTGAAATTGAGCAGTCAGTAACTTCAGAATCATCAATCTTTTTCTTACCATTTCTTACACATTTTGGTAAGGTAGAATTAAGAAAAGCTTTATACTTTACTACTTTCATTTAAGCATAAATTGTTAGTTTACTGTCAATTTCATATACATTTTTATAGGAGAGTCTTCCTTGAACATTGTAATAATGTTCTGTGTATTAATTAGAATAATTTTTTTTGCTTCTAGAGTGTTTCTTTCAAACACTTCAGTTATGAAATTAGTTTTGAAGTGTATTGTTCAGTACCTATAAAGAACTGGGCAGATTTCATTATTTAATATTTTACAGTAGGACTTTGAACCCTTACTTCAGAGGGATAATTTTTGAAGTAGCTAATAGAATTTTTTTTTTGTAGTCTTCCAGAATTATAGTTAAGTTTTATACTTCAGAGTTTCAGTAGTCCCATTTGGTTAGTTCTGCATGTAAAAGAGGGGGTTTTAATTCATTAAGTTATTCTCCTGAAATTTTTCCTAGTTTATAATACTCATAAGTTTTGTCCTTTCTGAGTAGAAGTTTGTCTTTATTTCATGATACCCAATACTTACCGGTGCCCATTTTATTATGTTGGTTGTATTAGGAACACAGTTACGTAGTTACGGTGTGAAAACACTTGTTTTAATCTTTAAGGTAACAATTAGGACAATGAAGAGAAGTCAGTGTTTATAAAACTGGTAAAATGTATTTCAACTTCAGTTTTATAAGATTTGTAATGTGAGAGGGAGAGAAGGGTCTTCTTAAATGTGCTTGTGATATTTTATTGGTGTTCATAAATAGGTTTCCCTTCTTTTTGCCTTCTTTTTGAAAGGCTGTTTGTTCATGGTTTTGGTTTTTTATTTTGTTGTAGTTGGTTGGTTTGTTTAAGAAACTGACTTATGTGCCAAGCGGCAAAATGACAGTTAAAAATAAAACATTTCACCAATGATCTAGTAGTAAAGATGTAAAGTTATGGGTTAAGAACTGAATTTTGTCTGCTGTTAAAAAATGGATATATATAGTTTGAATCTTTCTTCCTGCGGTAGACAGAACTTTTCAGTGCTATGACCAGATTCACAGCTTGCAGAACAGTTAATACTGTGTATCTTTGAAATGTTTGTCTTTGGGCAGCTACAAAATGGGGATGAGACCAAATCCTATATACTCATAAAAAGATAGGTTATATTTGATCTAAACTTTTCCTAAAACTGTTTCCCTGTTACAAAACTGCTAACAGTACTTACCGTATTGCTACACTCCCTAAAATTCTGTCTTATTAATAAAATTAAATATATATTGATAAAATACCTGTTAATGAGAATACTAATGAAGTAGACTGAAGTTGTACAAAGTCACATTTTCTTATATCTTAACTAGTTATTTTTTGTTGGCTTTTTTTTTAATGGGATGAGTCTCCCTCCTTCCTCCCCAGTCCAAGTAGCTTCAGCTTTTGGCAATTCTTGTTCCACGTTAATGGAAATGAATCTGTGTGAATGAAAGAGAATTGAAATTCTTGGTCATTTTAAGTGAGTTTATTTGGCCTTTAGTTCTAGCATTTTTTTTTGTATGGATTATTAGTATGAACAGAATTATTGGCATTCTGTAGTTACATTGTTGTTATGAAATCCAGTTTAAAAGACTGTGCTATACATCTTCTCTATAGAACACAGTATGTAGACATAACTTGTCTTAAAATAACTGATTGAACAAGGTTATGGTACAACTTAAAAAACTATTTTATTCCTGCATAATAATAAAAAGTTGCAAGTACTGACTGTAATAATCTTTCAAGCAAAAGAAGAACATTGCAGAAATATAAAGACCAATGTTTTAATCCGTAGGAAAAATGTCGGTGGTGTTACCACTTAGTGTCTTTTCAGCTTATGAAGGTCTTAATTTACAGGGTCTTTGGATAAGGGGTGAGAATGACTCAATCTGTCTTCATGAACTTTGACTCTAGACTAATCTTATAAAGGTTTCTGGGTCAGGAAATGAATCAGTCTGGTCTTCCTTTTTAAATTTCACACTGTTGTAGCTAGGAAGTAGGGTCCATGCTGTGTATCAGAAGGATTTTCTACTTTCAGCTGCAAAAAAGAGAGATCTCTCCTGTGATTTCTTCTTAACTTCTTTTTTTTTTTTTTTTCCCTGAAAATTCAAGGCTGCAATTGTCTGTATCAGTAGGTAATTTGCTGCTGCGGTCTATGTGGTAAAGATCACTAACAGGGAACATCTGCTTAATAGTGCCTATGTTAAAAGTACAGCCTGCCCCGGTGGCCTTGCTTAAAGAGTGCCTTGTTGATGGTGACTTTGCTGCTCGGCGTCCTGCAGCTCAGACCTCTTGATGGGCAGTGTGCAGCTCTGGAGGCAGAAAAGATTTTGGTGGAGGAAAAAAAACCCAAAACAGACTATAGTTTGTGTTTTAGGTCTTCATATGTGGCCCTGTGTGTGTAGAATGAAGTAGCGGTGGGAATTGACCATGTTGTGTCTGTGTATATGGAGCACTTTAAATAATAATTATGTTGGTTTCCAACTGGAGCTTTCTGAGGTGACACCTACCCTTATGGAATTTCACCACAGAACACTGTTCTCACAGTTCCCCCATCTATAGGGGAATCTGGCTGAGGAGAAGCTCAAGATTGTATAGCAGGTGCTGCCTTGTCTATACATTGAATAGGTGACAAATTGGCATGTCTAGCTATTGCCAAGGAAAAAGCGTTGAAACAGTTGCTTACTGTACACCACCACCCACATGAATGCACATGAAAGTGCTGTATTTGAAGAATTTCATTACCTATGTTTTTGTAAAGATTGCTTTGTAACTGCCATTACCTTTGGTCTGTAGCCTGCAGTTCAGCTGCAGAGAGTAATTTTGAAGTACCTACTGAGACAAATGTGTGTTTTGCTAGTGCAATATATAGGCATAAAGCATTTGTTTTTCTTGTTACTGGCACATGCCATTTCCATCAGGATGGCATTTAGAGACCAGTGTCACAAAAATTGTAAGGTCTTATCAGTCAAGGAAGAGTTGGCATAACAAAAGGGGAAGTAAAAGGACTTTCTTTTTTCTGTCTTCTGGGCCGGATTGTTAGGAAATATATAGATATTTTTTTCCCTGTATCAGCTTGTGAAAAGTGTCAAGTGGTGGATATCCTTTTGTTTCTCAGTTTTGGCACATGTTTTGTAGCCTAGCATCTTAAGTGGTCACTCTCAGAACTGTTCAAGAGGAGGTTTGCAATGTCTGAGCAGAGGATTTATGTATTCATGAGGCTCTTGAAAAGGACTGGGAGTTTTATGAGCTCAGCAGCTCCCAGAATTAAGAAGGAATCTGAAATACTAAGATGCATTGGTGGCTCTACATGCCTGTGGGCTTCAAATTGGTATTGTGATAGACTTGACGTTACTCAGTAATGTGTTTTTCCAGAATTGTGATTGTGATGTTTTCCTACTTCTTTTCATATTATTTTTTAGCTGATTTTATAATGATGCCTCCTGAATCTTTGCTGTCTCTTAGTCATTTGGATTAATGCTTCTTCCCAACAATGCATCAGATGCACAGACTTCATCTCTTAAGACAGCTAGAGTGAAAGTGGTAAAAGTTTAGGTATTCAAAGGAGATGATAGCTCTTTCTATTTTAATAGTTACATCTAGTGTTCTTAGTCTATAGTTGAGACTGTTGCCCTCAGGTTTTTTTAAAGGTAATCTCGGGGGGAAAATAATGCTTTACCACCATTATAAATACATAACCAGAGTATATTGCCTTTTCTTTTAATTTTCTTTCCCTTGTAACTACATTCAACTGCTATATTGTAACATTACTGCTCACATGTTAAACTCACAGATGGTAGGGAAATTCAAGTGTATGGTTCCCCCAACAACCATAAGTCTGCTATATTGCACATTACACTAGTTGGTACATTAGAGAGAAGATTTTTACTACGTTTTACATGTTTCTGCTTTTTTATTCCTTAACTTTTCTTTCTCAAATATTGGTTTTCAGTCATGGCTGAAAGTGAATTTTTACTGGAGAGTGTGGATGTACTCCATTTGCCTGATGAACTTGGGGTGGGAATCGAAATATTTTCTGAAAACTTCGTAAAGCTTTTAAAACCTGAAAATTTCCATGTAGTTGACTCTGATGTATGAACAGATAAATACTACACACTTAAGAGGTTCATAAGCAGTTAACTCTGCCTTTTCATAATGATATCTTCTTCTGAACTAGGTTTTTAGTTATTGCCTGTGGCACTGCAGTTTCAGTAAAGCTCTTAAAGCTTTATCTCTTCTCAGTATGTGTATGTAGATAGGTTTGATGACTGAATGTCTGAGGAACTGTGTTATATATAGTCCTCATTTTTTTTTTTAATATTATGTTCTCTTCTAAAACTGAACTGCCTTTTTTTTTTTGGTGATGTTCAGAAATGTTTATGTTAAAATAATCTGGTGATCAGTTCTTTTTTTTTTTTGTTTGAATTCATTTGCATAGTATTACAATGAAATAAATAGGAAGGGCATAAGTTTTATATGCACTTCCTTTCCTTTGCACTATGGGAAAGAAGAAAAACAGTTTAGAGGTAGAGGGATCAATGTGCTTATTATTTTGAGGATGTGTTTGGAGGAAAAAAACCCAAGTCAAGCCAAAACCTCAGATCTTACCTACTATGAAGTAGAAGAAATAACTTTTGAGGGAAAGATTAACTTGTCGTGACACCCGTATTCCTGTCTGGATTGACTTGGTAAAAGCGGGGAAGGTTCTTGTGGTCCGTGTAAAAGTTGAAGCAGTGGTTTGGAGGAAGAAAAACTCTCCTGCAAATTGGTATAAATGGGAATCTGGGAAAGCTGCAGGAGCAGCTCACTGCAGTCAGAAATCTACTGCAGAAACTGAGCTGGCAAAACTACTGAGTTATTAGTCATGAGGAGTTTTTGAAGAGGAGAATGAGAACTTCAGGCTATTAGGGAGCTGTCAGTAAGGCAGGAGGGAGGTTATAAAGAAGCTGCTATGCTGTAACTGAACTGTCATTTAGGGGGACCTAGGCAGGCAGAAAGGAAGAATGGGCCAGCAAAAGCCTTGGGGATTTCAAGGACAGATGCAAAGTCCTGTTCCTGCAGCTCAAGAAACTTGCTATAATAGAGGCTGGAGACTGACTGACTGACCATAAAGCAGCTCTGCTGAAAAGGACCTGGAGGTCCTGGTGGGCACAAGGAGGACATAAGCCAACAGGGAAGGCCAGCGGCACGTCCTGCATGAACAGCCAGGAGGTTGAGTAATCAGACTATTGCACTGGTTCAACTGCATCTAGAATACTGGCTCCCAGTACAGGAAAGGCTTCATTAAACTGGAGTGAGCTCAGCAGAGAGCCACCAGGGTGACTGGGGATTGGAGCACTTTTAAGGCTGAGAGCTGCATGTGTTGTTAGCATAGAGAAGGTTCCAGACAGGCCAGTTGCAGCCTTTGCATACCTTCCTATAGCATGTGAGCTGAACTGTGCCTGTGCTGTTTATCCACAGAGCACTAAGATTTTCCCCTTCTCTGGCTTCTTCCTGCCTGATTTGTCCTGTCTTTTGCCTGCATTGTCTAGAAAACAGTCCTTGAGTTGCCTTCCCAGATCTTCTCAGGAAAGTGTATTGCTGTCATTGTCTTATTTGTTTGTTATCTTTTTACGGGGTTTAGAACAAAATTTCTTTCATGAGCATTCATTACACTTTATAAATGTACAGTTCTGAAGGACTATTTTCACTGTATCATGACAGCTTTTATCTTACTCAGTGTTCAGCTGTGTCTTTAAAATAGTCCAGTTTGATTTTGTGAAAGCTATTGCCTCACAACTTTAGTTGTATACATCAAGGGAAAAAATACGAAACATGGTGAGCTTATACACTGCAGTTGTGTAGTGGTGGTTGACTTTTCTCATGTTTAGATTATTCAGTCTAGGTTGTTTTAGGAAAAAAAAATAGTTCCTGTCTCCCCACATTCTGTTAAAGATTAAACACATCGTTAAAACATAGCTTCATTTGTTTATGTGAATTCAGATGTAACTTTTCTCCTCTGGTGACAAAGTTGGTTCAAAGGACCTGTCACGACAATGAGCAGAGCAGGAATTCTGAAGGGTGGTTTCCAGTGGCAGCCAGAAGCAGCTGGGGTACTTTTTCCACTAGTTTATGCAGATCAGTTTTCCCAAAATGCGTGGTGTTTTCTGCACTGTTTTAGGCACCAGCTGTACTTCAGTCTTGATTAATTTGTTACATGGCTGTGGATATTCCTGGAAAATAAAGAACTACACTCTCTGCCCACTACTTCTATATCACATAGGTTTCCAGCTATTCAATATCAAATACACGCAATCAGTTATATAGTTGCATTTAATAATTCACTACTAAACTAATGTAATGGTAGAAAAGAATGTTTTCATGCAGTATGAAGAATGCAATACATGGGTGTTTAAGACTAAATATCTGGGATGCATTTCTTATTATATTTCATCCTCAGTTCTAGAATAATTGTGACATAGTAAAACGATTCCAGAGCTGTAACAATTGCAGAGCAAAAGAAATGGGAAATGATTTCCCCATTGCTGTTTGAGAAGATACAGACTTTGGATGAATGAGTTTCTGGATTAAATTAAAAAACTTCTCTTGCACATCCTGCATATATATATGTCTGTGTATTAAATATAGGCTACTTTTCATGCCTCCGTATCTCTATGTAGTGGAATTATGGAAGTGCTGATTTGAAGGTGAAATCTAAAATAATTTACAGTGTACCTATAGTAAAATATAGATATAAATTCTGGTAAGTGTGCAAGTGTCAGCAGGGGTGAAAGAATATTTGAATCTCAGGCTTTTATATTCCTCTTATCACCAAATTAAATTTGAAATAATTTTGAAAATAAATATAATAAAATTGGAATCAAGCACATTCTTCAAAAGCATTGACTGGATAACAAAACCATTGATGGAAATGCTACTTCATTTTTATATCTTTCATATATAGCTTTGTCACCTCTAGCAGATCAATACTTGGTGCCTTACTTAAATGCGTTATGTTCAGAACTATTCCAGTATGTGACACACAAGTTTTCAAATGCAGAGTTGTTCATAACATTTTTGCTGATGATGTGATTAAAAAAAAAAAAAAGCAAAGATTCACCTACTCTCAAAATATTTTTAGAAAAAAAAAAAAAGCAAAACTTACTCTTAAAAGTGCCTGGCTTTCAGCAAAAAGATACTGTTTCATTGATGTGTTGGGGCAAACTGCCCAACTGCCAAACTGCTTTGGAGTCTGGATTTGATGTGCACACGTTTATAAAGGAAAAGATTTAAAAAAAAAATTCTCATGCTCAACTAGATGAGTCTTTGAGACAGACTTGCTTGGAGGAAAAAAAAAACCCAACATGCCTTTGCTATTGATAATAGAAAGAATGGGACTCTGACCTGAAAACTGAATTAGACCTTTCTTTTTGAAAGCCTGTCCTTGGAGAGAAAAATAATCTACAGGTTTGAATAAATGCGGTTGGTAGGATAGGGAAACGACAATAGCGTGGACCTCTTTTGTCAAATAAAAGAATGGGAAGAATTGCCAAGCCAATATAAACAATAGGATGAAAACAGCAATACAGGAAAAGCCAGCTCTTTTTGAAGAAATGGAGTTGAATATCTCTGCAATTTGTCAATTTACTGGGCTCCAGTCATATTTATTCTACTGCTGAAAAGGCAGAGAAAGTTAAAGCGAGGGAGAAGCAGTGCCTCAGAAAAAAATATGGAAAAAAAAAATACACCACACACACACCAGCTAAAGCCAGCTAATATTTATGTAGAGTTACAGTATGGCACAGCTGATAGTTTCTTTAAATAGGAAAAGAAGGCAGTCTGCCTTAGTGATGACAGTGATCTCTCCCCAGATCTGGAATTTCATGCAGGCTTAACCTGCACGTGTCTCTGACCTCTGTGGGATTTCTGTTTCTACAACAAAACTACAAAGTTGTGCAGTATAAGCACAGGCACTAGTGAATTCTGAATGCGGAAGCATAGAGTGTATGTTGCACATAGGGCAAGCTACCCATGCCTGCAGCATTCACCAATTCCAGCCCAGGTAGGCTGATGCACTGTGTGCACGGGTGTATGTCATGGTTCAGATGTGCCCCAGTTCCGCAGGATTTGCTGCTTGTTGTAAACAAAAGCATGATAGAAAAATGGAAGCCCTGCATATATGTGTTCATGTCTCTGTCTTTCTTCTCTGTCTCAGCTGCGTTTCTGAGTTTGCAGACTGCAGTGGTGTTTTGATGCCTAAAATCCTTCTCAACTGATTTGCTACAATTTTAACAGCCACTTTTCTAAAGTTTTGCTGCTCTCTGTTCCTGCATGAGTCACTGGAGTTACTGATAATGGAAATCTGAGGGAAAAATAAATCTGTGCTAAACCATAAGTATCAGTTAAGAAAAACCCTTGTAATAAATGGGGAGATAAATACAGCATTTTAATAATTTTCTTGACTTTATAAAGGACTCAGGTACAAGGATCTTCCAGCCTATGCTGGTGTTGAAATTGGTTTATTCCATTCCTTGTATTTGAATTCAAATATTATTTTTCTAAACTCTTAAGAATGAGAAAGGCATGGAGACAGGAGGGAGTTACGAATTTTTCTTAGTATTGCTGAGAATGTGAATGAACTTAGCAGTCAGCTCTGAGTGGTCTGGGTTTTGCTGGAGTTTTTTTGTGTGAACTCATGATTTTTTGCTCAGCAAGAAATATATCTGTTTCAATTGACTTTTCATAATTGCTGATTTCTCAGGGATGAGATATTTTTCAGTGGTATCTTTTTTTTGATGTTGCTTTCTTTTAGAATTTAGAGGAGATAGATAGTTACTGAGTGCTGCTCTGACTCTTTGTGAGAGCTTTAAGAACCTAAAATGCTTCTCCCAGTTTATTCCTATGGTGAACTGAATACTTTCAAAATGACAAATTGAGCCAGAGTGGAAAATACTTTAAAAAGAATCTTGAATTGATGTGTGTGGACACCTGTAAATTTCATTCCTGCAGAATCTTGTGCTGAAAGATGACACTGGTCTTGGTAGATTGGCCAGAAGGCAAATGGACAACAGGAGGAGCCAAGGCAAAAAAATAGGTATAGGCAAGCACATTGCAACTTCTACCTGAAAGTTCTCAAGTGTCTATGATATGTGGCTCAAATCTTCCTTAACTAGATATTTTCTAGACATAGTAGAGTTTCATGACACTTTATTCCAAGAGTTCTTTCATTCTTCATTCCAAATATGTGGTGTTTTATCGTCTGTGTTGTGCAGCGAATAGTTAACAGCTTAGCTGCATATGCTGTAGAAGAGTATTGGCTGTTTACCTTAAATGTTGCTCTGCTGATCTCATCAGTGCTTGTGGTGTTGCAGGAAGTAAAAACAAGGAAATGCAATTTGCTATGTAAGTGAAATGAAAAAAAAATTGACAACTTGATATCAATCTTAGTGTATTGATTGTTTTCTTTCTTTAAGTATTCTTCAGTCTCCTCTGGCGTTTACAGAGGGGATGTGAACCTGTGTGAGCCCAGGACAGGATGATCACACACTTCTTACCTTTGGTTATTCACATTGATTGTCTCTCTAGTTTCCAACTTTTTTCTGTTGTACCTAGGGTAGGCAGAGGGAGGCATAGTTGCATGTTGCTTCCTACCTTAATGGATTTTGGCAGTGAGGAGAAAGGGGGAAGCAAAGTAACTGTCAAAGAGAGCAAAGCCTAGGAACTCCAACTGAGAGAGATCTTTTTCAACAAGCAGTTTTTGAGCAATAAACTTCTAGTTGAAGATATATATATAAATATATATATATATATATATAAAACCCATAATGGGGTGTTGGAGAAGTTAATCCATGACTTCTGTTAATTGAAAAGGTTTCTATTTTAAAATGCATTTTTAGAAAATATTTGAAGCAATTTGAATTTAAAGACAAACCCTTTTTTTGGTTGATTTTTTTTTTGTGTGTGTGTGGGGGGTTGTTTGTTTAGGTTTTTTTTGGTTTTTTTTTTTTTTTTTTGTTTTTCTACAAGAAAGGGAAGAAAATGCCTACTTTTAGATGTGGAGATGAAAATACAGGTTTTTTTTCTGAAATGAGTTGGGGAGAAAGAGGGAAGGGCCAGATAGGTGATAGCATCAGTTTGTTGACTTTCAGTTCATCTAGTGTCTTTTGATTTTAGGCTGGGTGGATAACTCTTGCTTGCATAAAAATAAAACTGTTTAGTCTCCAGTAATTGTTTATCAGGGTCAGGAAAATGGTTCAACCATGTTAATATTAAGTGGAGGGAAGAAACATGTAGTTTACGCTGATCATGCACATCAGTTAAGAAAAGTTGCAAGTTTTGTCAACTTGAATTATAAGCCTGTTATGCTACTGAATCTGTTAAGAAAGAAATTCTTAACTAAAGTTGTAATTCCGGAATGTAACTTTGTGATGTCTATGGCAAGTATGCAGGATGTGGCAGCTTAAGAAGGACATGTGCAATGTAGCATTTGGCAGCAAAGGAGACTAGTAGCATTAGGAGACTGAGTGTGAGTTTTGGAATGTCTTGGGCCATTCAGATTGCATATACATTCATGGGCAGCTTTAAATTTGTGTTTGAAACTTCTGCTGTCTTTGCTTATTTCTAGGGATTTTCTCTTTCAGTAATTTGTTATCCAAAAAAGGAAAGTATTGAAGTTTAAATATCTATTAAAAACCTATTTCCTTACTATTTTACATGACTTATTTCTCTCAGTAACAACAAAGCCAACCAATAAAGGAACAGCCAAACCAAGCAACTTTCCCAGAAGTTTCTCTAGTGGTTTTGAGGTTATATGGGAAGACTTATTCAGCTGGGACGCTCTTACTTGAGAGAGCCATGAACAGACACCTCCTGAAACAAAATTCGGCTAAAACAGCTGAACAAACAATCCCCCTGAAATGTCTTCTCAAGCCTACTGGGGAGTGAATGCAAAAAATTCACTATGAAAAAAAATTGCCTTGGGCAATAAAATTTTGTCCAGTTTTATGTGCTACAGAGCATAGAAAAGGAGAGCATTATTGATGGTTAAAGGATAAAGACCTACTGTGCTGTCTTGATTTTATATTTTGGAAGGGAGCATTAATGACTCCTTGACTTTCCTGTTCTTTGACACTTCAACTCTCTCACTCCACTGATTTACAGTGCTGCCGTCAAGGGATGAGAAGATTGTATTGGCTGTTAATTTATGAATAGGGATTGTCCGTGTAGTATTCCTCTTGCCGTTTATTATCAAGGTCAAGAGAAAATGAATGAGACTTAAAACAGCTTATTGCTCTAGTATGCTGAAACTTTAATGGTCCTTACTTTGTATGTGGTTTGTTTCTTATTTCTACAAATATCAGAATCTATGTGGCTGTTTTCTTCCCTGTACTTTTTTCTGCGTAGCTTGACATGGATTTCTCAGGTTTTCATGCTGTTTAAACAGCTAGCCTACAACAGAAAGCCATAACTAATTCTGGTAATAGGCCATGGTGTTCTTAATCTTCATTTTAAACAGATATTTTTTTTGTCTGCAACCTCAGTGTTCAGAGAATGTTGCACTGTGGAAGTTCGTCATCAGAAAACCTCATTAAACTTCATTAAGAAGATCAGTACAGCAGGGCATATCTTGTTTCGTTTCAGTACAAGGATTGTGCTGACATTTGAAGAATTGTATGGTTTTTTTTAAGATGTGAAGATCAGAGGTTTTTACTCATTTCAGTCTTCCATGACGGTATATGAAGTCAAAACACATACTGCAAAGTGATAAAAATTCTTACAGCCTGTAGTGGATTTGTTGTGGGGTTTTTTTGTTTTTTTTTTGTTTGTTTGTTTGTTTGTTTTTTGTTTTTTTCAAGGTATGGTCAGTAAGAAAATAAACTTATTAGTTTCTTTACTAGCTCTTCAGTGGTATAGGTAGAATATGTGTTTGTAGAGGTAATATACAGGCGAAATCACGCTTGCAAATCTGCATTAAGAAGTGGTAAATCTTAAAGGATTGCTTATTATGAATTCAGTGAAATACTTGTGGATGCTTTGTATTTCATTGATTAAAATATTGTCTGAAGCTTCCCTTTCCTGTTATACCAGTTACAAGAAGGGGACATTGAAAATTCTTCCTTGGAATGAGCAGAAACATCGTGAGGAGGACTGGTGTGAAAAAGCAGAATGCAGGTAAGTATATAGAAAAAGCAAAAAGTTTTTTCTATATTTATTTACGTGTCAGATAAAGAATTGACTTATTAATTCTTAAAATGCGGGAAATACCCAGTATATTCAGCGGGATTATGCGAGGAGTGACTTTCGCAAATGTATGTGAGTGGGAGAGGGAGGTTACTTCTGGAAATCATGATGTATTTATTTTATTACTTGTCAGCCGTAATATTATCATAGCAGCATTAATGGATCATGGAACTGCTTTTCGCTGTGTGAGAAACAGGTGAAAAGTAGAAGTTGGGCATATCTGTGTCTTTAGTAGATTCTTTTTTTTCATGATCCGTCTCATGTTTGGAATCTCTTTCTGGTTACTTTGCAGATAAAAATTAACACTGTGATTGGCATTTGAGTCTCATCAGATTATTGGTGTGATAGTAGGTTAATTGTATCTTTTGGGCTTTTTTTCTTTTAAAAACAGCCAGAATTTTTAGGGAAACACTGATGTAAAAAAAGAATGTGAGAAAATGTATACATAGACATCTGGGTTTTTTTTTTTTTTTTAAAGGATGACTGTTGAACCAACTTCACAAGATGAAGGTGAACTTCTGTATGAAACACAGCCTGAGTTACTGAAGTACAGGACTGCTGACCTTTCAGTAGATCTTGTTACTGACTGGTATTTGAGCAGAGCACAGGAAATTGAAAAATACTCGATGCAGGTGAGAAAATCAGTAAGGAAATGATGATGGCTGCCTCAGGCTGATCAGCCTTCTTCAACAGAATCCTGTCTTAACAAGTATTAATGGGACGTTTTTCCCTCACTAGTACACACTGTTTCTCAATCCTCAGTGTGCCTTGTGAAGTATTTGGCTTTTCATTTGCAGTGTACTTATGCTTGTTCTAAAGTTTGCTCAGCCAAATAATTGATCCGTAGGAATGAATAGGAAGCCGGTACATTCTCTTTTACTTGACTACAGTAGCTGACAGTAGTGCTTCTGTAGGTCCATAAAAATGTTTACCATTACACTTTTGTTTGTAACTGAGGGAATGTTGTGCAGAGAGTATTGGGAGACATGTTTTATTATCTTTCACATGATACTGTGTCATATGTATATAGGTATGTGGCAGTTGTTTTACTGTCATATGCCAATATGTAGTACTGTCATGGGACTACCATACAGCTTATTTCTGCTTTATTTTCTTCATATTTTAAAAGTTTTGGAAACACTGTGTAGTAAAGATAAGCATTGCAAGTAAGAATAGAGCTTATCACTGATGTGCTCCAGTATGTTACTGCTTCTCAGACCAATTTAGCTGCATAAAAGGAGATTGACTGGAAGTATCATTGTGAGTTAGTTCTGATGGGCAAATTCTTTTATTCTTCAAGTTTGCAGTCCTCCGAGGCTCTTTAATCATATTTCCCTGTGATCTTAACAGCCTATCAGTAGGTATGGAAATAAAAGCAACTTCCAAGGATCAGTTAAGTTACTAAAATACAAATGAAATTGCATTCTACTCTTCCAGAATTAAGTCTGCCTCACTAGGTACGTAGCCAATATTGTGTTCTTTGAAATCTAAACCTTTCATATAAAGGTGCCTTCAGTCACCAGGGAGAAAGACTGTCATTATCTTCTGTGAAATAAAAGACAACAATTAAAATTATTAATTCATGGTTGGGTAGGGAAGTCACATTACATGCAGAACTATTCATAACTTCAGTCAGTTATCTGATTTTCTTAGTTTAAAACAATCCTTCATTTTCAGTGCAGTGAGATGAGGTGATCTGTGTGTGATCTCCAGAAAGAATAGTATTCTCCTAATTTACAAACATCAATAGGATACATGTGGGTCAAAAGCCTATAATGACATTATCCACTAAGATTAAACATTTTA
This sequence comes from Pezoporus wallicus, assembly GCF_028554395.1. Taxonomy (NCBI): domain Eukaryota; kingdom Metazoa; phylum Chordata; class Aves; order Psittaciformes; family Psittacidae; genus Pezoporus; species Pezoporus wallicus. The sequence goes on from NW_026642654.1 coordinate 3,096,263, forward strand.
TTTGGTCTTTATAAAGCTGAGAAGAGCAGTCTACTTAGGAATATACATTTCATAAAACTTCTGGGAACTTAGAACTGCCTATTAGCAAAAGGAACAAGGAGAAAAAAAAATAGACGCCCACACAGGGCAAAGATTGGACTTCAGTTTTTTTCTTTGGTGAACAATTGCACAGCAGAGGGTTTTTTGGGGGAGGGGTTTTGTTTGTTTGTTTGTTTTTTTTCTTCAGGTGGACTGTGCTCTGTCCCTTGTTCGTCTTGGCATGGAGAGGAATATTCCTGGTCTGCAGGTGCTTTGTGACAACCTGATCACTCTTGAGACGGCAGTGTATGAGACTGATGGTGATCGAACCTTAACTTTGAAGGAACTTGTAGAGATGAAAGACATTGAAAAGCTGAGACTGTTGATGAAGAATGTAAGTATTTTGAATAAATCGGTATATCTTGATTTCCAGTAATTTGGGTTACCCTGGATCCTACGTATGTTTATATATTTAGGGACTGTAGTCATAGGACAAGAGGTAACAGGTTAAAACTTAAATAGGGGAAGTTTAGATTGGATATATGTTCTTTACTGTAAGGGTGGTGAGGCACTGGAATGGGTTGCTCGGGGAAGTTGTGAATGCTTTATCCCTGGTGGTGTTCAAGGCCAGGTTGGATAGAGCCTTGGGCGACATAGTTTAGTGTGAGGTGTCTCTGCCCGTGGAGGGGGTTTGGAACTAGATGATGTTAAGGTCCTTTGCAGCCCTAACTATTCTCTGATTCTAAGATTCCTTTCCAACCCTAACTATTCTATGATTCTATATAAAGATGCCACTAGTGGCTGATATGTTTCTGATGAAAAACTTTTAATTCAGCAAGAATTCAACACTTTTACTGTGCCTTTTTTATTGTGATGTGTGTTTGTTTTTTGTCCTAGGCACAGAGTTAAGCATTAACAAATCTAGTCTTTTGAAAGTTGTATATTGCATTTTCATTGACCCTTTCTAAAGGTTCTTCAGTGTAGCTGTTGATGATACTGCAGATACCAGAACATTGAATGCTTGTCTTGGATGTTTTTTGGTGTCTTTAAATATTGGCAGAAATCCTAGTATTTGCCTCTGTAGCATATGTGTGATTTTCTTCTTTGTATTCAGCCTGTGCATTGCATTTCAGTGCATTTCTTGGAAAATCTGAAAAATAGCCGGAGATTGATCAGAGGTCTGAAATTCAGTTGAAGAATGAGGAAGCACCAGAGAATACTCAGAAGTTTCTAAATTTTGCTAGGATGTATGTAACCACTTACCAGTTGTTTTAGGTCTTCCATTCTGGCCTACTGCAAATAATGCTACTCTGATGTGAATGCAAGCCAATCTTTGACTAATTCTTCAGGAGGAAGACAGCTAGGCTTTCCTCATGTAGTGAGCTTTACTCCTTACTTTACTGCTTGGTTTCCCCAAGCCATTGGGTATCAGAAAGATGACTGATTGTTTCAGTGCTTCATAATGTAGTGATGCGTGCAACAGTGGTAAATGTCAGACTTCAGCTGTTTGTGACAGGTGAAGATACTGTTTCAATTATATTGATGAAAATATATTCTTTCTGTTTTTTGTTGTTTGTTTTGGACAATGAAGCTGAACTTGCTTTTTTTTTTCTCTTTTCTGTAACACATTGTGCTTTCCAGTCTTCTGAGGAAAAATATGTGAAGAATGTTTATCAGTGGATGATCCCTTTTCTCCACCGTTGTGAAAATCGGTCCCCTGGTCTTGCAAATTCACTTTTTAAAGACTATTTAGTAACATTAGCAAAGGAAGATCTGACTCTACCTCTAAAGATATTTCAGAATTCAAAACCTGCTGTAAGTATAGAGCTCTCATGATTCTACTGGTTTCTTTAGAAATTCTTGTCCTGGAGAGGTGAATTCATAAATAGGGTTGGCTCATCTTCTAAATGGGATTTGTCTCCAATCTTTCCCTTCTCTTGGACCCAGGATTTGTTATGTTTTAGAAAACATTAATTAAAAAGTGTTGCAGCATAAGTTACAATGCTGCTAAACTGTCTGATGAGATTGTCAAACTAATGTAATTGTGATCGTGAACTAGTAAAACAAATTATTGTAAAGATTCTTCTCTGTGGTAATTTCTGGTAATGTGTTTAAAGTAAATTCCTGGCATACTTGCTTTTTAAAAAATGGATCTGAAAGTTTCATGACCTCACTTTTTTCCCTAAGGAATTTTACTAGTAGATTTAAAGTTATTCCCTCCTTCTCCTTTCCCCAGCAAATGTAAGGAATAAAATGAGGGCCATTAGGATAGGGCCAAGAGTTCAGTGAGTAAGGGTTGAGTGTTTCATGCTGCTTCTTCAGTTTAAATAATTATTCTAGGGCACATAAGCTTACATATACTACATAAGAATATTCTAAGTGTATGGGCAGAAATCAACCAGTGAAGCAAAAAACCATAGTTATTTTATGTATATCAATACTGTTGTATGCATTAAATAAATCTGACAAGTGTTTGCAGCAGTTCCCTTCTTTTGTCTTGCACCCTCTCCACCTCTCAAATTCAAAATGCGTATAATGATGTACCACTGTCCTTTCAGTGTCTGCAATACCTGAGTTATGTTTCAGGTTGTACCTTCAACAGATACTTAACTAAGGATTATCAAGAAACACTCTAATTACAACTAGAGACAATTTATTTACTTGGAGTTCACATCTTTTTAAGTTCAGAATAAACTGTTGAAATAGAAACAGAAAACTAAAAATAATATGCTTCCTTTTCCTGTTAGTGTCAGCAAAAAATTATCCCTGATCAAGACCAGCTTATGATTACAGCATTGGAATGTATTTATAGTAGCGACCGAGATGACCAGCTCGCTCTCTGTTATGATATTTTGGAATGCCTTCCTCAAAGAGGATATGGGTAAAGATTTTCAGCTTGTTATTTCTAAATATTTTGGATACACTAAATATAGTTGTGAATGAATGCTTTAAAAATTGTTTTTAAATCACTAAAGGGTAGATAATATTGCTGGAATATTCTCTTCCTGTCTGAGTTGCTGTGGTCATCTGTATATACATATGATTGTGCTGTGTATGTGCTCTACCAGATAATGAAACAAAGCATGATTGCATGGTTTAAAATAGCAGCCTAGACCAGGGCTTTTGTATTAGTTTCTGAGATTTATTGCCTGGTGAGTTGCAACCAAGTGTTAGTGCTGTGTTACTGGTCTTGTTGGTCCTGTTACAGTTACTGTCATCTTGCAGTTGGTTTGTAAGCAGCAACATGGCCCTGTGAAAGATGTCTCTGTATAGAAGATCTATATGAAAGGTGAATAACTCTTGAGAAAGTGAAAGCGTGAGGAGGAGATTTTAACTATTCTCCTAGTACCTTTTACACATAGGAAGGAGAGAACCTGAGAAAAATGAGGAAGAAGGAAAAGCTGTGTTTTTGGGAGACCGGGGGACCTTCTCAATTTTAGCTGTACTTCCAATAGGAAGCAAACAGTTTTAATATTTTCATGCAAACATGTATTTGATTTTCATAAAGGAATGTTTCAAACAGCTTATCTTTATGTAATATGAATTGCATGAAGAAATGACAAGAAGTATGGATATAAATATTAAAAAAAATATTAATTGTACAATATCTTTGCAGGCCTGAAACAGATAAAACTAACACTCTTCATGATGATGTAGATGAACTGGAGCAAATTCTTAGGTATGTAATTTTGCTAAAATAAATAGTATATTGTTACAGAAGTCACCAGCATACTGAAGAACTTTTTTATGACAGGAAAGCAGCAAGAATATTTATCATGTGTTTAGTGCTCTCGACAAGCTAATCTGTAAGTTTTTGTATTCAGAACTTAGAAATTTTGGATGGTTTGAGCTATCTGAATATTATAAAACTGCACAGAATTTTTTCTTAAAGTGAGGGGTTCTGTGTTTTGTTTGTTTGTGTCTTTTGGGTTATTTGTTAGGCAGAAGAAGGTTGCCCAGGGAATTTGGTTTGATCTTGATACTCTCTAATGCTTTGAGTGATCAAAAACTAAAAGGTGTGAAGATACCTGATCAGGTTATTGGGGATACACATTTATTCTATACTATTAATTTTTTTTGAGTAAATGATTTTACTCTGGCTAATCTGTACTATTACAGACTTTACAGAGACTGTTTACATTTGCAGTACATTGTCAGAAACAGCTTTAAGATGGCTGCTGCCATGGTAGTTGTACAACTGTGCAGGATTCAAAAAGGTTGATTGTTCATTTACAGCGTGTCAGAGCTGTTGGAGAAACATGGACTTCAGAAACCTGTTTCCTTTGTGAAAGACACAAAGAACAACGTGGAGGAGGCACGGAAGCTGATGATTAGGCTGACAAGGCACACAGGTCGCAAGTTAGTATTCAAAGGGGAATGGGTGTTTAGGGGGAAAGGGCAGTAACATAACAGTACTTAACCTTGGAGGGTATAGCTGCCTGTTGCAGTAGGGAACTACGATGTTCAAACTGAGCATGGTGTACATAAAACACGTTTGTTTAAACTGATGATTAACATGATTAGTGTTTTGGCTGTGTTCACCATGTCCAAAAATCTCTGTCTTGCTTTAAACTTTTTTCAGTTTCAGTAAATTTGTGTTCAGGTAAACAAGCCTAAAATGCATATTGGCTGCAAAATACTGCAAGATGATGAACAGTAAAAGTTGAGATAGATGACCTTTGAAGGTCCCTTCCAACCCGATATATGCTATGATACTATGAAATGAGGTCCTTTAAAGACATGTTTAATTTTATTGAGAGTGTAGGATTTGTAAAATAATGCTTTTTTTATTTTTTGTGTTTTCTCAGAAGCTCTTGTAATAGGATAATTTATTGGTTTTATGTATTGACTCTACAGCTTATATTTCCAGTATAATTTTTGAATTTTTCTGTTTAACTACTATTTCATTTAACTTGCCTTCCAACTGTAGATGAATTATTACATGGTTCTTGGCATAAGCAGATACATAGATTGAACCCTGGGAAAAAGAGCTGTCACTGTGTGTGGTGTTTTTTTTCTATTTAAAGTAAATATGCACAACATTTTGTCAGTGGTGGTTGAGTAGTTCTTAGCTTGGATATGCCAAAAGCTTTTTAAGACTTCTAAAAAAATTAGTGTTTTTTTTTTTTTTTGTCGTTGCTGTTTTTGGTGGTTTTTTTTTTTTTGTTTGTTTGTTTGGTTTTGTTTTTTTTTAAAGGTCAAGTCAATGCCCCTGTAGGGACAATGTTGATTTTTCACTTTTTGTAGAGAAATGATTTTTGCTGAAATGAAACATGAGAAAATCACTATTAGCCACATGAGAAAATCACTACTAGCTGGACTAGCTTTTGCAGCTTAAAAAAAGTCTTTTTCTTAAATCTGAAAGGTTCAAGGTAATGTCAAAAAAGTTCCTTAGTGTTTTTACTAGTAAAAATTTTTATAGAGTACATTGTTGTATAGAAAGCTTTGTGGATGAACAGAGATCCATGGATCCAGAGGGTCAAGAATCTGAATACATTCCTAATTTAAAAAGCATAATAAACTTGCAGATCCATTCTCCTGTGATTGCATGCAATTGATTAGTCCTTTGAGATTTCGTACAATGAACAGGACTTTAATGATTCTTAGTTGCTGTTACAAATTTGGTTTTACCCAGCTGTTCTTGGATCAGCAGGAAGACAGCACTTACAACTTTCTGAGGTATTACTGGAAATTATCAAAACCTACTTGGGGGATCTTGAGAAAGATTGCTTAAATCCCGTTCTTGTTCCACAAAAAACAATCGGAAAAAGCACTTTGGGTACTGCATTTCTGTCATCAAATAATGTTATCCCACTGTTTTAACATTAATTTTTATTAAAAGCGTTCTGTCTTTAAATCACTTCTGGTTAAAAGTCCAGTTAAAGATTGAAACAGTGTTTGGGAAACTTGTAATTTTTGTGATGGAACTGTAGTGTTCTCTACTTCTTTTCTTTAAATTCATTGAGGAAGAGAATATTTAATTTTTAAAATGCTTGCAGGCAACCATCAGTCAGTGAGACACACTGGAAGGAATTGCTCCAGGACATGTTGGACATGCAGCAAAAAGTGTATACATGCTTACATTCAGATTCTTGTTATGAGGTAAGTTTTATATTTTCTTACCAATTTATGTCCCAGGTAAGGTACAGATTCTCACTTCATATTGTTGCTCACAAATATAAATATGTTTTCATGTGTTCTGTTGCTTGTTTTTTCTACTCTTTTAAGATACTTTCATTCAACTCAGAAACTTCGGTGTGAACTCATTTCATCAAAAGCCCTTCTAATAGATGTCCTCTCTATCTTTTACTGCAGTTCATCTTTTTTAAAATTGAGTCATCCTCTTGAGACTTCATAATTCTATGTACATGTGTTTAGTAATAAACACGTAAAAATAAAGAAATTTTTAGCTAAATGTGATCAAGTTGAGTAGTTTTGAAACATGAAGTTCTAGTTGGTAATGTTAGCCAAGGTCATTATAGGATTATGGACTTTACTGCTTGTAGTTGAAATAAAACAATGGGAGATATCTAATTTCATTGAAAGAAAAAAAAATAATCCTGCATGTGCATAAACCCCAAACTTATGTAATTAATACTTGCGAAGGACAGCTATTAAACTGATCTGGATGTGTCGCTTGCTGTGACATGGATTGTTTATCTACATTTTCACATAAATATATTCCAGTTTATTATAGAAACAGTGCCATATCCACTACAGTCTGTGTTTAAATAGTCAGAAGTTTGAGAGTGTTTTATTATAGTTTGCAGATTTAATTGCTTATGGCTACCACTCTGATTAGCTCTTGGGAGAAGTTCTGAGAGCAAATTAGAAAAAAACTAAGGGGAAAAAGTAATGCTATCCAACCTACACATAAAGAGAGTCACTCTCTGTAGCTGTACAATTTGAAGTTGCTCAAAGAGAACTGCAGTTTATTTGAGGTTCATGGTTTTGTGATAGGCTATGCGTTAGTGTACTAGGTGCGTTTTTTTTAAGTGCATGTAGAAAACTTAATAGAGTGCTCAAAAATAATATTTGCTTTGCTCTGATTTTTTTTTTTTTTTTTTTAGTAATATTAAATTGTTTTCTAACCTCTGTACTACGTGATTAAAGAAACCCAAAGCCAACTCACAGCAAAGGATTTTGATGAAATGGTCTAGGAATGCTTTGAAATGTAGTGCTGTTGTACACAGTTATGCTTTGATAACCTCAAAATTGGGAAATTGATGAGGCAGTAGGGATTTGCAGTCCCATGTGATGTTTGTTATGGGATCTTTTTTAGTATGCTTACTCAAAATCTGCTTGCATGCAGAGTGATTCCTGTTCTCTTGAAGAAGGACTTCATGTCCATAAATTCTGAGAAGGGTAAATTTTATGTATGTGGCCTTTAAGGAAGAAGGATCAGCTATCATGCTTTGCATCTTTCAGTGCTCCTTGAGGATTATTATGTTGTGACAGTGAAGATGATCCAATCATATGATTTTTTTTTTTTTTTTTTTTAAATAAGCACTGTCAACTCTGTTCCTTTCCAGTACTTGAGGTGACTTGGAGAGGTTCCTCCTAGTGGAAAAATACTTCAGTTTGAAGATGTGATTGGATCAATGCCTTCTTTCCCAGAAGCTGGACCAGATGATCTAGATGTCCCTTCCAGCCTGGGCTTTTCTATGATTCATTGATCCAATTTAATTTGTTACGAAATTTAAAACCTTCATTAAAGGCCATGTTGTTGCAGCTGCACTGTTTCCTGAAGTGGTTAAATGTGTATGTTGTTCTTCAGTAGGACAATACTGAGCGAGGTGAAATAAAACAGAATTAAAAAATAAATTTAAAAAAACCCGCACAAAAACCCTTACACCAAAAAATCCCAACAAAATTTGAAAGGAATAGAGAGAATTTTGAGTGTCTAAAACTGGGCAAAACTTTGACCTGAAAATTAACAGGTCTTTAGTGGCAGATACAACATTATATTATTATGCATTCTTTGAAGACAGTCTTGACTGAAACTTAAAATGCTTTTTAGTTTCTTACATGCTCAGTTCTGAATATTTTAGGTTCTTCAGGGATACAGAATTTCTTCTCATATATTGTTGGTTTTAGAGTGCTAGTACTGAGCTGCCTTTTCAAATTCTTACATCCTATTAACACTTCAGAATGTAGATATAAATAATATCTGATCTCAAAGTCATACTGTAAAAAGGCAGCTAATAAGTTTCTTCAGGAAGTGGAAGTAACCAGCTACTAGTTAATTTCAGCTTTGCTGAAAGAAATAGTGGGAATACTCTCCTTGTAAAAGTTACATTTTCTGCTTAGACTATATATATTCTTTTGATTTCAAAGATCCTTTTTATTCAAAGCGGTTGGTTCCATATAATGCAGTAAGTTTATCTGAAGCTGCTGCTGCAGATTACTGAATTATTGTTCTTTCTTTTAGATATTCACGGAAAGTCTTTTATGCTCAAGCAGTATAGACAATATCCACTTGGCTGGGCAAATGATGCATTGCAGTATTTGGTCAGTGGATCTACCAAGTTCATCAAAAGGGAAGCCACAGTACCGAGTCAGCTATGCAAAAAGTGTTGAACTAGTTTTGGCTGCTAGCAGAGAATATTTCAATTCTTCAACAAGTTTGACTGATAGCTGTATGGATTTGGCAAGGTATATTTACCATTATCATACATAAATATATATTGCTCCTTTAATTGAAACTTGGATTTTCTTTTCCCTGTAAGAAGGGGTGAATCTGACCTGGATTTATTTCTCTTCATGTAAAATTACATGGTAAATGAAAACAGTATCTTTGGCTTCTGTAGGAGTTTTTTGAATGATCTGCTACAGAATTCAGGTTAAAGAAGAAGAAACATGTAAGTCTTTGTGGATAAGAAGCTTTTTATGTGTGGCATTTGAACCTTTTCCACTTTAGAGCACTGAACCACAATTGTGGCCCTAGTTACTATAACAATAGAAAATAGCATTTTGCTGATTGTTTAATTTCTTTTCTTACTTTGGTCTTTCCCGATTCTGGGAGTTCATTTGAGGCTGTCTGTCTCTCTTTGTTACATTAAGAAATAAGCCAAATAATTCTTGAGAAAGGAATTCAGGCATAGAGCAGCCTTGGAGGTTGCGGTGTGTGGGTGAGATGGATATTCATTCTTGTGTAGATTTAGATACGGAAGTATATTCTTTTACAATTTAGATGCAGATAGGAGAAATAATGGGGTATTACCTATGTAGAAGATTGGTGCCTTGGCTTATCTTAAATATTTAAAATAGAGATGTCTTAATATTTCCAGCCTTTTCCTTTTATTCTGAGAATATGTTGTTTCACTGGTATTGTTTTGTTAATACAAATGGCTTTTCCTTTTTTCTTAAGACATAACTCCCTTCCTGCCCCCAAGCAAACACTACAAATCAACCCCCCCCCGCCCCCCAGCAAAATCTCATAATCAGACAGAAATACTTGTGTCAACTACAGAGGAAGACACATAGAATCATAGAATCCTTAGGGTTGGAAAGGACCTTAAGATCATCTAGTTCCAACCCCCTGCCGTGGGCAGGGACACCCTACGATAAATCATATTACCCAAGGCCTCGTCCAACCTGGACTTGAACACTGCCAGGGATGGAGCATTCACAACCTCCCTGGGCAACCTATTCCAGTGCCTCACCACCCTAACAGGAAAGAATTTCCTCCTTACATCCAACCTAAACTTCCCCTGTTTAAGTTTTAACCCGTTACCCCTTGTCCTGTCACTGCAGTCTCTAATGAAGAGTCCCTCTCCAGCATCCCATCATCAAATTGATGTCTCTCCAATTTAGACACAAGGATGTTGTGTGGGACAGTGTCGAACGCTTTACACAAGTCCAGGTAGATGACATCAACTGCTCTACCCCTGTCCATCAGTTCTGTAGCCCCACCATAGAAGGCCACCAAATTGGTCAGGCAGGATTTCCCCTTAGTGAAGCCATGCTGGCTGTCACCAAGCACCTTGTTGATTTTCATGTGCCTTAGCATGCCTTCCAGGAGAATCTGCTCCAAGATTTTGCCAGGCACAGAGGTGACATTGAGTGGTCTGTAGCTCTCCAGGTCATCCATTTTCCCCTTCTTGAAAATGGGGGTTATATTTCCCTTTTTCCAGTCATCGGGAACTTCACCTGACTGCCATGATTGCTCAAATATGATGGTCAGCGGCTTCGCAACTTCATCTGCCAGCTCGTTCAGGACCTGTGGATGGATCTCATCAGGACCCATGGACTTGTGCACGTTAAGATTTTTAAGATGGTCTCGAACCAGATCCTCTCCTACAGTGGGTGCAAGGTCTTCATTCTCACAGTCCGTGCATCTGCCTTCCAGGACTTGGGTGGTGCAGTCAGAGCCTTTGCCAGTGAAGACTGAGGCAAAGAATTCATTCAGAACCTCAGCCTTCTCCAAATCCTGTGTAGCTATTTCTCCCGAGAGCTTCTTGAGGGGGCCTACATTCTCTCTAGTCTGTTTTGTTTTTTATTTGCTATGTACTTGTAGAATCCCTTCCTGTTATCTTTAATACCTCTAGCTAAGTTTAATTCTAACTGTGTCTTAGCTTTCCTAACTTGGTCCCTAGCTTCCCAGACAACATCCCTGTACTCTTCCCAGGCTGCCTGTCCTTGCTTCCACTACTTATTATAAGCCTCTTTTTTCAACTGAATTTTCCTCAGCAGCTCCTTATCCATCCAAGGAGGTCTCCCAGCCCTCCTGCTGCACTTCCTTCTAGTTGGGATGCAACACTCCTGAGCTTGCAGCAGGCGATCCTTGAATATCAACCAACAGTCTTGGGCCCCCTGCCCTCTAGGGCTATATCCCATGGAACCTTCCTAAGCAGGTTCCTGAAGAGGCCAAAGTCTGCTCTTTTGAAGTCCAGGGCAGTGAGCTTGCTGCACGCTCTTCTCACTGTCCTGAGGATCTCAAATTCGAGCATCTCATGATCGCTGCATCCAAGGCTGCCCTGCAGCATCACATTTCCAACGAGCCCTTCCCTGTCGGTGAGCATGAGGTCAAGCATGGCACCTCTCCTTGTCAGCTCCTCTATTACTTGCAGAAGGAAGTTGTCTTCTACACAATCGAAGAACCTCCTGGATTGCTTTTGCCGGGCCGTACTGTCCTTCCAACAGCTGTCAGGGTGGTTGAAGTCACCCATGAGAACAAGGGCCTGTGAGCGTGAGGCTTTTCCTATCTGTCTGTGGAGCACTTCATCCACATCCACATATCTTTATAAAGTACTGCTTTCACTTAGACATGAGTATACTTATCTGTTAATTACAGAAAAAAAGATTATTTTTTTCCCCTGAAGACACAAATCCATCTTGACCCATAATAGTATGTACATACATGTTAACATTTTGAGTAGTGACTACAGTAATACAGTCAAACTGTTTGTAATAAATTAGCCTTTTTCAAATTAAGACATTTTTGTCAATAAAATATTGTTATTGTGAAGTTCTGTGGATTGAAAAATCATGTATTTTACATTAGGGATTAAAGGAAGAGCAATTTTACAGTTTGCCTTGAGTGACATTTATATTCTCCATAACTTAACTAGAAAATTACTGAAGAAGCGTTGTTTGCTTCTCTCTAATCCGCTTAAGATTGTTCCTCTCTCCCATCCGAAACGCACACAGCCTGCTTTGGTTGAAGATATCCCTGCTCATTGCAGGGGACAGTTGGATTAGATCACCTTTAAACCTTCCAACCGAAACTATTCTATGATTCTGTTACTCTGTAATCAGTATGAAAACCTGATTTAATGTCATCATAAAATTAGGGTTTATTTACTTTTCTTTTTCTTCAGTCTTCTATTGAGAGTCTTTTCCACTAGCAGGCTCTGGAAATATAAAAGTATTGTTTTTAATTTACCATAAGGGTCAAATTTATCTTCCGGTTTTATGTTGATTCCTCAAAATACGCAGATGATAGCTTGAATACTTGTTATAAATGTTCACTGTGTGTTTATTCCATTTAGTAAGGTGTTTTGCTCCTTCTCTGATTTTTCTTCAGACAGTTGTTTCATGTTAACTAATTTCCATTACTGATTATCACAGTTATCTCCTGTTAGCCTTCCTGTTTGAGTTGTTTTAGGCAAAACATATTTATCTTCTCTTTAGCTAGCTCTCTTTCTTTTCACTCCTGTTTTAACCTCTACCCTGAAGTGTTTCTGAGTGCTCCTAAAAAATGTTCAGATGGGAATATAGCTCACATACAATTGTATTTTTGATGTAAACATGTCTATTTCTTAATAAACATGTAGAGCTAAAAGCCATATGACAAATTGCACAAATAATATATTTTCCTGATTTAATGTGCATGGTGAATGAGGCTTTTGAAATCTGAGCCTGTTTTGCATGTGGACTTTTTTTAAAACATGTATTAATAAATCTGCATATGAGCACACTGTACCAGAATGGGTGTTTTATTTTAAACAGTAATCTAAAAGCTGATTACGTCAATATAATATTCATAACACATATGATTTTGAAGTATTTAAAACGTTAGTAATTGTATGCATTAATTCATCTTCAGAACAGTTCTGTGGTTTGTTTTGTTGGGTTTTTTAAATCTTTCTTTCCATTTGTGAACCTACTTGAGAAAACAATATGTAACAACGGCTCTAACATTTCATTTTCAATTAAATTCTTAGATTTTTGCTTTTATGTTCTTGTATGTGGCAACACCAAAATGCAATGATTAGAAGAGTAATAATTTTTTAAGTGATTATGTATTTAAGTACATGTTTTCAGTGTCTTTCATTAAATTTATTGCAGGCCTAAATCCAAGAGGGTTTAGGTAATGTTGTTATCATAAGTAGGTGTTGAAGTCTGTGGTGGTCCAAGACTAGAATTTTGTTACAATGTTTAGCAAGCCATAACAGAGATACAGTCCCAGACACTTACAGTATGTGTTACAGGACTAGTGAGTTTTTTGGCAATTCTTAAGCACAATAAACTACTGCTTTCCCTGCCCCCCATTGCCCCTCCACAATTCAAGTTTATTCAACAGCTTTTTGAAAAAAAAGATTTTCTTTCTTATTTAGGTGCTGTCTGCAACTTATTGTAGACTGTCCAAGTGCTATTCAGGAGGAGCTAGATCTCATTCGTGCTCTTGGCTACCTAGAAGAATTTGGTGTGAAAATGTTACCACTACAAGGTACTGCATATTTTTATTCTTCATATGATTAGTTGAATCACAGGCATACGTATGTGTGGCAGCTAGTTTACTGCTGTGTGAATGTTGCATGCACATACCAAAAAACGATTGTTTAAAAGCATTGTTCAGTTGATGTGAGATTATAAAAGTGTCTGCATATAGAATCTGTGTTCTGGGACTTAGTTTAAGCAGGACTTTTTAGAGTACTGAGTAGCTGAAGCTCCAACTGACCTCACCAGAAGTAGCTTGAGCTCAGCTTTTATTTGCAAAATAATCTGCACCATCTCATCTGCTGCTGAGCTTTAAAATAATGGGTGGGAGAGAGGTAGTTCATTTGTAGGCAGTTCTCATGTCTCCACTGGGCTGTTTGGTTTTGAAGTATATAAAACACTGGAAGTGCACTTTTGCAAGGTGTTCCTTCTGTGACTTGTTGAAAACTTTAAATCTATTTTGGAGCTCTCAGTCCAGTGATATGGAAAGTTGTTGGACAGAAGTTGAAAATAAAAGATGATTATGAATAATGAGATAAAGGGGAAAATTGAATATATTGCATCATATTTTATTGCTTATAGATTGTGCCAAAGTAACAGAGTTCATTGCTACAGGTTGTGGGTTGACCCTGGCTGGATTCCAACTGCCCATCAGGGACTTTCTATCAGTCCCCCCCTCAGCTGAGGAGGGGGGGCAGAAAATAGAATGAAAGGCTCGTGAGTTGAGATAAGGATGGGGGGGATCACTCACCAGTTACTGTCATAGGCAAAACAAACTCCCCAAAATACTTTTTTTTGGGGGGGGGGGGGGGGGGGGGGGATTATTGCCAGTCAAATTAGAGTAGGATAATGAGAAATTGAAAATAAATATTTAAAAAAATACCTTCCCCCCACCTCTGCCTTCTTCCCAGGCCCAACTTCACTCCCAAGCTCTTTATCTCCTTCTCCCCAGCTGTGCAGGGGGAAGGGGAGTGGGAGTTGTGGTCAGTTCATCACACGTTGTCTCGTCGCAGGCTCTTTTGAGCATCCCCGTGCTTTGCTTTGGGGTCCTCCGTGGGCTGCACGGGTACAGTGAAGCTTGAATCTGCAGCATGTCAGCAACTATGTGAAAATGCACAAACCCTGATACTGAAAGTTCTTGAAAAGGCTGACGAGAGCACTGAGTACCAATGAAACATTATGATGGTCCTGTTTTACTTCTGGTGTTCTTCAGAGAAATACCGGGATTTATAGAAAGCACAGCTGGGTCTATAGAAAACAAAGCATGTTCTTGGTGTCTATTGTTACTTTACTTAGGTTTTCTCTTCCTCTTCTCTTTTAATCCGAAGTATTACTTAAAAGTAGGCTGATGCTCATATGATATATTCAGAAATCTTAACATTTGTCAGTTAAGTCTGGCTTCTAGAACCTGCAATATTGCAGTTGACTCCTAGGTAAAAAATATTTTTAGTCAGCTTATTCATCCTGTAGAAGAGTGCACACATTTTCTTCATCTTTTTTGGTGTGGAGATGAAGATATCATTTAAAAAAAGTGGAAACATAATTGTGTATTAACAGTATGTGTAATAAGGCTGATCTAGACTAATTAGAATATGTGAAATCATACCTGTAAATTCGTTAATGATCCTGGCTTATCCTTTCTTCAGTATCTTTCATGTAAATTGAATTAATCTTGCAAGATTAACATTCTGTTTTAAAGTTTTAATGAAAACCTTCAAACGGTCAGTTACTTTGCTAGAATATCATTAAAATACCATTAAGGATCAGTTATTCCAACAGTAAGATTTAGCAGAAGACAAATTTGCACTTTTATATTTAGTTTTTTGTAGAGCTTCATCCCTTTATGTTTTATCAAATTCAGCAGTTAAGGTTGTGAACTATTATTACAATATATTTTAATAAAATCTGTTTTGGAGACTCCTTATTAACATAAGAGGTGAAGAAAAGTCCACCTTTACTGAAAGTGTTTGACCCATTGTATTACTACAGATTACTTTTGGTTACATTAGCTATTTAAAAAAAAAAATCCTTGCTTGTGCAAACAGTGAATGAAAACATTTTGCTGCTGTATACGTATATGTGTGAGATAGAATATTGAGTATGAACATAAATGTGTAGCCTTTCCCTGCTCCTCTGTTCTTAATTGGTTTTAATCTAATTTGCTTTACAGAATTTATTAATAGAATTTGCATTATGTGATTGCTTCTTCGCCCTTTTTGGGAGGCCTGATATCATGTTTTAAGCCCAATTTGCTAATGCAGAGTTCATCCCCTATGCAGACATTAATGTCTTGCTGAGTGTTAAGTGGAAGATCTGCATGCTGTTCCTCTGTGTTCCAAGAACTTTCATGAAAATGTTACCTTTTTAAAGCAGCAGCCTCAAGTTAGCCACCCACTAACTAGCTAAAAAAAGCTCTGGAACTGGTTCATGATATTAAATTATGCAGTGTTTAATACTTGGTGAATTAAAACAGCCTGAAGACTTTGCCTATAACATTTCTTTCAGTCTTTTTGATATATCCTGTCCACCCTAAAATCAAATGTAGCATGAAATATTAGTTATTTATAACATTATGAACGAAAGTTAATGTCTGTTTCAGCAGTCTTCCTGTGACTGTTGCAGAAATAATTAAAAAAAAGTAGAAAATATATGGTTAGTCATATAAATATAAAAACATTGATTCTGAAAACCTGAAACAAAGAAGTTTTCATTCAGGTTAGTCTCTCTTTTCTTCCTTCCTTTCTTCCCAGCCTGACTTGTTAGGGATTTGGGCTGGATATATTGTAATATTATTTTAACTTTTGGTTCATAGGTATAATTGAGGATCTGCTTGCAAGTAACTTTGGGCTAGTTTTCAGATTGTGTTTGCATTCTTGTACTCCCTAACACTCTTTCTGTGCCTGCATTGTTTAGCCAGGAATACAAAGTAGGTGTCATTTGTACAGTCCATAACACCTGTTCTTCTTTCCACAGTGCGTTTATGTTCAGATCGACTCAGTCTCATCAAGGACTGTCTTGCTCAGATGTCAACAAATTATAAACAGTCCGCTAAGCTCTTGGGACTTGCAAATTTGCTAAGGGTTGCAGGTAAGTTGTGTTAATAAGCATGAATTCTAATGCAGCATGCATTTGTGTTATGCTTTAGGATGTTTGCGTTGATCATTAGAATGTGTGTTTAAGGATATCACATGAACTAGATGACCTTTGAAGGTTCCTTGAAACCCAAATTATCCTATGATTCTGTGGTTCTGTCGTCACTAAAAGTCACCTGGAAGAACAGTCACTTAAGTAAGAGGGGAAAAAAGTCATCTGGAATGCATAAACTTCAGCTGTTAGACTTTTGTCTATGGTTCATGTATCTCTTTCATGCACTAAAAATAGTGCATTAGCTTGAGTATTCATTTGAGCAACTGAACATCTTCAAGGATTGAATCCTAAGGATATTAGGGATTTGTTTTTTTTTGTTTTATTGTTGTTTTTTTTTTTGCGTTTTTTTTGATAGCCTACCAAAAGTGTCTGGCAGGTCTTTTGACTTCTGAAAACCATTTATTTAATCAGTGCTACTGCAAATGCAATACTGCTTTATCTTTATAATGTAAAAATAGAATGTGGAAATACATACTTCATGCAGTGTGATATATAAGTTCAGTGCGTTCTGGCTTTGTCACTGATGCATACCTGACTAATTCCTTTCTCTCTCTGTTAAATTGTGGGGTTTCTTGTTTGTTTGTTTGCAAGACTTTTGAAAAAAAATATCCCCATATTGGTTCTTAACATTTCTGTACTGCTCTTTCCCTCTCCTCTGTGCTTCCTCCCACATCGGGTTAGAATCTGTCAGTTTTTCTTCTTAATATTCTGGGTTCTCAGACTAATGCTGCTGATTTTTGTTTTACCTTCTTTTTGAATCTAAATTATTCTCTTTGAGAAAGGGAAATGCAAAATCCACAGTGATTCTGAGAATCTTAGGAACACCAAATACTTTGTCAAGTACTGTTATCCTAGTTCCTTTAGTAGTAGATTGGCATCTACAGTGCAATGGCATGTATCTTTGGATGGGGAACAAACTCTTGGTTCCTACCTCCAGAGACTTAAAGATATGAGAGGCAATGTGTATGAGTTAGAGAACTTTAGGGAATTCATATAGAGCTCTTTGGTGCGGTAATGTCTGCTTGTGTATAATCATAGTGACACTTACTGAAACACCACTGAAAGGAGAGATACTTAAAGCAAGATGATGAAATGGCCTCCTGATTTTTTTCCTCTTTGTGTGGGTATGCTGCTGGAGAAAACCGGAAGATGAATGTGTAAGGTGATTAATTTTTAAGCAGGTGCAGGAGTTAAAATTGTATATTTATTCTGAGTTATTTTATTGCTACAAATTGTATATTTATTCTGAGTGCTGGGCTCTTGGTGAACCTTGGGAATAATGCTAATGGTTGTCCTGTGGCATGTATGGAGTTTTAATAGTAAAAGTATATTTCAAGAATGAATCCTGATAAGGAATACACTACTTTGACGCTTACTTTTCTTGTCTCTTATGCTAAATAAACAACTTGGTGACCTTCAAAATTATCTTTTGATTTTAGAATAACATGTATTTGATTAAAAACCATTTCAGTATCACTGAGGGATGACTAGTCATATAGCTTATATTGAAGTGCTGTTTTCTGTGCAGGATATTTATTTACAAGCAGGATATGGGTTCAGTTATGAGAATGCCATAGTTGTGCTTTGTACCTAAACTTGTTTGTTGTAGGAGATGGGCTATGGAAAACGGGTTTCTTTCATTTTAAGAAACTCAGTATTTCTTTAATCTCTTCATTTTTCTGGACTTGAAAGCTATAAACAGTATGCCACTATTGCAGCAGGGTTTTTTTTTGTGCCTGCCATTCCATCCAATTGATGAATATCCAGAAGAGTATCCAAAAGCATTCAGAGGAAACGTGATTGTCATTGCTATTTTAAGTCATGCATGCAAATCCAATAGTTTACCAATAAATAAAAGAAAGTCACTAGAGCCTTACTTTTGTAGTCTTCAGTTACTGCTATATGTACTTCCAATGAGTGGTGGAATAGGTAACCTTACACTGAATTTAATGTTGCTTGTGATTTTAATAGGTAGGTTAATAATACCTTTAAAACCAGATTTTAAGTGGAATGCTGACATAACCTTAATCATAGTCTATAAATGAAGAGTCTTATCAAATTTAACAGCAAGCATAAACTAAAATAAAGGAAAATAAGTAGAAATGGTATTTCTGTATTTGTCAACTTATAATTTAAGTTATTTAATATATTTAAGTTATCAATTAGTTTTTAGTATGATAAAGAGTAATTTAGGACTTCTTTTAGTCATAAGAATGATAACAAACATTGATATCCCACAAATTAGTTTGCAGCCAAAATGGTAGATCATACAGATTTTAAAATTTGTGAATGAGTGTGTTTTATTTTAAACTGGATATTAGAAAAGGAAAACATGCTTTGCAGTTTTAGCACAGGTAGTCTTTATTAGCAGGTTTAAAACTACTTGTTAGGGGTAACTCGATTTCTAACAGCTTATAATGAAAGGGAATGATTTTACAGAGATATATTGGAATGAGTCTGAGTACTGAAAAAGAATCTAGGGATTGAACTCTATGGACTTGCTTAATGAAGATTTAGATAAAGTGCTGCTCATTAGTGATTGTGATGTGCTTCCTACATCTAGTATACATTTTATACATGTGTATATATAAAGTATATAATACATGCTATGCTATATAGCCTTTAAAATACTGTGATCATATATATATATTTTAGTTTCATTTCTAAGAGAATCCATTTGCTGTGCATACAAGGGTAGAGTGCACATGATCATCCCGAAGGAGCTTTTGGAGCTGTGTTCTCTAAATAGAATTTGTTTAGAGAGAAGCATTGAAAGTGAGTAATAGAATTTACATTCATACTTATCAAAGCTAAAATATTGCTTAGGTAATGATCTATCAGCTAGCCTCTTAATTGCTTTAAAGTATTTGATTAATGACAGTAAACTCTACTTAAACCTCATGTCACTACCTCTGTAAAGGAGGCACACAAGTGTTAGCTCTATTTCACATATGGGCAAAGTGAGTGAGGGATAATGTACTCAGCATGACAGCAAGAAAATATAAGGCTGCTGAGGGAGCTGGAGCTGTTGTACATCTCATGATTCTCACTTAATCCGCACTCTCAGTTAAGAAGGGTGTGAAAAAATTCACTTTGTGCAATTGCTTACAAAATAGAGGAGCAAAAAAAAAGTAAAAAACAAACAAACAAACAAAAAAAACTTATCAGAAGTTAAAAGCATTTTCTGTACCATTACTGTCTATCAAAAAGATCTCATGAGTATTGCTCTTAATTTTTTGAGGCAGACTCTCTAGAAATGTCTTGTTACTCTCTTTTCTCTCAACTTTCTGTAGTAGTATAGTTAATTTTAATATCTCTAAGCTAATTATAGTAATTTTAAGATTTGCTCACATTCCTAAGTCAAGTTATTTTTTAAAATCCACTTTCCTCAACACTGACATTCTTGCTTAATACATTGAGAAGTAACCATACAGATGGTTTCTGATCTCTTAAATGTAGGTGACATAGAATTTCTAGAGTACACATACAATTTCGATATCATTTGACTTTTAAGTTTTTGTGACATGGTTTCACTCATGATGTTTCATCCACTCACAAATAGAATATATCTTACCCAAAGTGTTTCAGTAAGCTTTATTTTTTCCTTTTCTTTATATGACCCAAACTGGATCGAAACTTTCAGAAGTATTTCTTTTCTTTCTTAAAAAAATACATTTTTTTTTATTTCTTAAAAAAAAAAAATTCTATTATTACTGAGACTCCATATTTTTTCTCTCATAATTTATAATAAAATCGTAGCCTCATTTAGATTGGAAAAGACCCTTAAGATCACCAAGTCCAACCATTAACCCAGTAGCACTGCCATGTCCCTAAGTACCACATCTACACATCTTTTAAATACCTTCAGGGGTGGTGTCACAGCCCCTTCCCTGGACAGCCTGTTCCAGTGTTTGACAACCCAGTCAATGTAGAATTTCTGTCAACCTCCCATGGTTCAACTTGAAGCCATTTCCTCTCATCTTGTCACTTAGGAAGATGCTATATCTGCTTGTCTCAAAACGTCATAACAAAAAGATGCAGAAAGAACTTTGGAGAGTTAAATCTGTGTTTTGTAAACCTTTGAATATAAATGCGTTTTCCGTATTACATAAGGAGACAGTAGTCCAAAGGAACTGAACACACGCAAACTTTGACAGATAATAAAAGGGAGACAAAGGCATCCTTTCCAGTTTCTAAACTTGATTTGTTTCAGTCTGGATAACAGACATTAAGGCTTAATGCAGAATTATTGTGTAGTATAATAACATCACCATTTTAGTAGTTCTTCTCATTGAACCTTTCTTGGTTTTAAATCCTGGATGTCTGTCAAAATGGTAAAGGGAACAATTCAGAATTCAAAACTCCCACTTTTGTAAGACTTCATTATTAAAAGTTCCTTCAAGTGAGGCATCACAAAGCTGAAGCAGTGAATTTTTTCCTGTTTGAATAGAAGAGCAAGACCGTGCCTTAAAACTGCAGTTGGTATCATTTTAAGTGACTGCACTGTTGAGGCAATGAAAGCCATGTGAGGAAAAGGTCGGGCTGTGCATTGCAGCGGATTCACTAGTCATGTCATAGATGACAGTTTTTCCGTGGCATAACAGCATCTGTCAAGGTAATGGAAGTTTAAATGAGTAAACAGTGGAGATGTGATGAGCACTTACAGCCATGGACTGGAAGAAAAACAATTCTTGTATTTTAGTTTGTGCTTTTGTAAAACATGTGGAGATGTATCCTTCTGCATCAAAACTAATCAACAAAAACATTGGGGATGGGGGACTAGTCAGCATACTTAAGCATAGTTAAGAGGAAAACTTTCTTACTTCAAGTGTTCCTCCTCTCTTGCCTCCAATCCCACTGATCTTTAAGTAGTAATAAATAGCAGTGATTATTTTGCTTAGCTGAAATCTGAAGGACAATAGTTTGATTATTTCTCTTACCTTTTATTTATGTCTGCTACATAGTGAGCTCTCTAAGAAGTAAAGCTGTCAGGGTGAAGTGGGCATCAGAAGGTGAATGGCAAGTACAGATCTCTTGCTTATAGAAATGACAGTTCACATTTATCTTGTCTAGATAGAAACACCTCTATGTCATCTGTAATTGCTTTTGCCTGAATGAGAAGTTCCTAGGTTCCTGAGGGCAAAATTTTGCAACAGAAGAGCCCTGAATGTGATTAATTTGTGTGTTGGCAGTATATCAGGCAAGAGGCCAAAAGATAAAATGATGGAAAGCCAACCTGTTCTCCCAGCTGGGTTAGTCATGACATGCTGGGATTAGGGAAATCTTGGCTGAGTTCAGTAATTAGGGTAACTTCCCTGAATGTCATTCTAGTGCAACTGCTACGTCTTTTCTTTTGAGAAAGTTTTAAAACAAAATTTGCTTTGCCTGTGGTAATGGACCTGTAAAATAGAGTTAAAAAATAACAGCTATGCAATTAAAGTACATGTATTCTTTAGATGGCTTTTGGAACCGGATCTGTTTAAACTTCTGAAATACTTGTATTTCACAAGTTGTCGTAATAGAGTTTCATAAACCAGTGCCCTTTTCAAGTGACTGAGTAAAATTGCTTTTAATAATAGGGGAGAAACATGAGTAGAAAGCTTGCAGTGAAAAACATCCACTCATTTTTATTAACTACTCGCCATCCTTCTTTACAATATTAAAATGAATAGTGTGAGATTATTTTTCTTGTATGTTTAGTCACCTTCTCATACAATGCATGGACATGCACGGTAGCTTGAGCACAAGTCTGGACCAGCTGGTGTCAGTAAAGTAAATAACTTTCATTCTCTTCTGTTCACTCTAAGTTAGAAAGAGCTTTTTTTTTTAAAAAACAGGTGTGTTATTTTTATTGGCTATGGCTGGTTTTGAAAAGGAGATGAGTTAGTTGTCTGGTTAGATTTTCATCTGTAAATGGTGATGTATTAAAATTAAGGTCACAATAATTTTGTACAAAGATTCTTGCTCAAAACTTTAGTCAGAAGAGATCAGTAGTATCTCAAGTGTTACTTTTGACTTGTAATGGGGGGAAGAGGTATTGTCAAGAAGATACTGTGACCAAGATGTGTGTGTGGTGTGAAAAAAACAGTTTCAGTTCTACTGACTCAATTTATGAGGGTAGGGATTTTTAAATACCTGTGTCTTCCACATGTCACAGATAATTTGGCTCTGTGAAATGGGATTTTAAACTGTCACTTTGTAAGCCGTAAGAAAACAAAACATTCAGAATTATTCTATTACAGGTCACAGAAGATTTTTTTCAATGTCAGAATTTTATATGTCGCTTACCTTAAATATCAGTTTTGAGCTATGTCTTGGCCATCACATAAATTCAGTTCTCAGAACTTTTTTATTTTCAACCTAGACATAACATGCTATGATTTTTTTTTTTTTTTTACTTAACCAGCTATGATAAAAATGTTTTTTGAAAAACTGTTTTTATTGTTTCTTTCAGGAATAAGTGGGTAATTTTTTTTTTTTTTTTTTGGCCATATAATTCTCTTAATAAATAAAATAGCAAGCTTAAGTTATCATTAATTTCAATTAACTAATAAAAATGTTTATTTTTTTCTTACAGGAGATGATCAGATGGAGAGAAAAGGTCAAGTTTTAATCCTTTTAGTGGAACAAGCTCTCGGTTTCCAGGACTACAAAGCAGCTAGTATGCATTGCCAGGAGCTCATGGCTGCAGGTGAAGTGAATAAATGGGGGTTGCATGGGCTCATGGTGGTCAAAATCTGAGTTCTGCTTCTTGGCTTACTGGGATCTCAGAGTGGTCCGTTTCATTCAAAGATCAGTTGCATTTTGTTTGAGAGTCAGCTGATATCTCTATGGAATGGAGATGCATACAGCAAATTCTATATGTAATATGACAGTTACTGAACTATTAGACATGTAACCATAGGGAGCTTTTCTGTGCCCCCAGGAATCACAATGTCTCATTCTTTCTATGCTGTATCTCTCTCAAACAGGTAAAAATACGTGACTGCAGCTAGCAGGAATGTGGAGGTCTTTTAGATGTCTTTCTGTCAAAACTCTTATAACATCTGTGCTAAATTATTTACATAATTTGTATATGTGAGGGTGTGAGTGAAGGTACATGACATATATGTGTCAAGCTACTATGGAATATAGGATTTGTTTCTTTGGATCTTTTTTCTGCCTGGAGATAGAGTAGGAAAATTCTGAGGTTAACTAAGGTTCTTGTAGTATATCAAGTGATATATTTTACTTTCTTTTTTCAGCCACTCCAGTAAGGTGTTCAATATCATGCTCTGAAGTAAATCATGCTTTTCTTATTGCAATGGAAAATAATATAATGAATATAAATAAAAATACAGTGTGTAGGTTTATAGATGCCTATTGTACTGATATCTACAATATGGTAATAACAAGTCTTCCGTGTATTTGGTCAGTCTAAAGTTGGGTTGTGTCTGTTTCATGGAGCCTTTATGGTTCCTTACTCAGGGATGTTAAGTGTTGTCAAGAATGCCACATGCCCTGCTTTATTTCATCCAGTAAGAATTATGCAGCATCCTCCTATTGCTTGTGAAGCTTACCAGCCGCAGAAGTACATATTGAGTTCTCTTGCAGGTTATTCTAAGAGCTGGGAAGTTTGCAGTCAGCTTGGGCAATCAGAAGGCTACCATGATTTGGGTATGCGTCAGGAACTCATGGCTTTTGCTCTGACGCACTGTCCCCCAGGTGCCATAGAGGCATTGTTGGGAGTGAGCAGTTCATTGCAAACCCAGGTAGGTGTTTTCTGAAACTTGTTTCATGCAAATTCAGTGCTTACCAAAGTAAAGGGGACTTGTGCTCATTTTGGAGTTTGTTCCCTTCAGTTCCTACCCCCAACAAGTTCATGTTTGTTCTACTTTATACTTTTACTGTTATATTTCAACAAATGAGGAGGTATTTTTTTTAAGTATTTTTATATGATGAGTTTGCTTCTCAAGTAGAAGTGCAGTTGTATTCTCTGTCTTTAGTTCATTTACTTTCTTAATTTATTGCCCAATGTAAACATTTTATTTGCAAATGCAGTTAAAGAATATTTGTAGTATTTTCCAGGTGTTTACGTCTTGTAATGCAGCTTCATTAAATGCCCACTTAAATGTCTATTAAATGTTTGTTCTGACATTTTAAAGATTTCTACCCAATATACAATTATTTTCTCACTTACTTCAACCATGTAATGGTTTTAACAAGTACAACAGGATTTTTCTGGGACATCTTTACCAACTTCTTAATCACATCTTAGGTGTTCAGCTGATCATATTATATATATTGTGTCATTTAAATGCAAGTTATGACAAGATGTCATAGCAAACCTTTTCAAAAGTTTTATTTGAAACTGCAGTGCAGTAATTTAGGTTGTCAAAATGTTAATTTGTGTTCAGTGTAATCATGGTTTGGCCTGCGTACTATTACTTGTTTAACTGTCTTATTTGTCTAAGAGTTCACAATGTTTGTGGATTTATCTTTGTATAGTAAAAACATGTTGGAGGTTTTGCATTCTGTGTGGCTGAAGAATGAGGGAGAAGGGAGTAGTAGCTACAGTACATACATTGTCTAAGGCAGCAGCAAATGCATGGCTCTTTTCTTTACAAAATTGTGTAGCAATGTGCATGAAAAATACAGGCAACATATGAAGACAGTCTGTGTTGCTTCAGTAACAGGGTAGTATCAAAATAAAATGGTATAAAGGATTTGAAATAAAGTCTAGCTTGTGAAAGCTATTTACTGTTCATTTTTTTTCCATCATAAAAGCACTCAAATTTGAGAGAGGTACGTATGAGCATAAACATGAATGGAATCTTTGTAGAATTGATACCCGTACAATATAGAAATACAGACTTGTTTCCTTCTGTACGTGCCTATGTTTAGAATTAGAATTTGAAGTCAGACAAATTTTTGGTGCTGGATAAACCAGGATTTGTTAGACTTCCTGTCAGCTCACTGCTTCTCTATTGCCGTCTCATTCTGTCTGAAGGCTTCATGTCCTGTCAGTTGTAACGCAGAGCAGCTGCTCAGCCACAGGTTATTACCCTCTTGCATCCCACTTCTCCAGGGGAAAAGGTTATCTATTTTCCCCATTCACAAAACTTAAGACTGAATTTGTTGCTCAGATTTATTAGTGCAGTGTCATTTGTAGAAAAAGACCAGTGATGATTAATTTGGTATTTTCCCCAGGAAGCCAAACCCGTGTAATGATTTCTGTCAAAGCATATTTAATCAGTTTCTTCTGCAATTACGTTTTCTGTAAGCTAAGTATAAGCTTTTCAAATTTGTTCATTAACGCTCCTATATGTTCTGTCCAAGCTTTTCACATATGTTCATTAATGCTCCTCTATGCTCTGTCTTTGTGTGTAGATAGATATATGCAAAAAAATCTTCGTCAGATGGTCAGGCTGACCAGACAATATAAATGTCTATAAGTATTTTTTGACCTTCATCTGTTCTATGGCATGTGGAAATTCTCCTCTCAGATCTACAATCTTGTGTAACATTTGCCTCTGTTGAGTTGTGCAACACCTGGGAGGCACAGTTCAGATAAGTGGTGTTTTTCATGTAAGATCTTTAGCCTACATAGTAAAGCAGCATGCATAAAATTAAAAAAAAAATAAAAAAAATCACATTGTATAGAGGAGGATTATGCAAGTCCATGGAGAAGGCAAGGTCATTTTACCTAGGGACTACAACAGTGAGAAGATGTCAGAGATACCTATGCGTTCTACCTGTTTTTCCCTTCACCCTTGTTTTTCTGTCATGGAAACTTTTACATCTGAATTTTTTGGGTTCCTTGTGACATTAGTCATAATTCTTACATTTGATTATTTGACTGGTAAGAGATTATATTTATTTTGTATTTATAGATTCTTTATCAGGCTGTGAATTACCAGTTTTTTCCTTCAGAAGGAGGTGAGAATGTAAATATCTCAGGACCTTCTTCATTGATCAGTAAGGATACAGAGGTAAGCTTTAAAGAGTTTTTTTAAAGTAATAAATATTTTGCTCTGCATTATGCTAAAGAGCTGAACTTGAGTTTTTATCAGCATTTAACATTCCAGATAAAATGCACAACTTCAAGATATCTACTGGTCTCTGTTCTTATTAGATTGTTTTAAGTTCAAGATTTTGCTTATGTATTTATAGTCTGTTCTGATTTTTCATTGCTTCTTCCTGAACAGTCTTAGCACCGTAGCAATTAAAAAAAAATAAATCCAGCAGTAGGAGAAAAGTGCAACAAAACTTAACATGATATCATAGATTAATGTTGGTTTGATTTTTGATCTGCCCCAATTGCTAAGCAACCTATTCAAAAATAAACCTGAGCTACACATTTAAGTAAAAAGTGTCTTGAAGCTTACGACTACTAGTTTATAACTTTCATGTATTGCATGTGAAATTATTTTCATGTATAAGATCAGAAGGAACATTGAGTCTTTTGTGGCACATAGAGGCAGGGCAGCATAAAAAGAGCTCTGCTATTCTTTTTACTTCTCCTGGTTATTATTTTAAGTTTGTACGTTTTCAATTGCAAGTTCATGTCTCTCTTTAAAGAAGATATAATTACCTATGTATACAAGAAATACCTTTTTTATCCTCTTCAGAACAGAAAATTCTAAGTTTAGCTTATTCTTTTCTCCCTTTTCTGTTTAAGCTTTTTTGTAGAAGTTAAACAGATCTTGTAGGGGTGGGGAGGAGGCCAGAAATTTTAAAGAAATATAGGAAAGAATATAGAAAGAAAGCAAAAAGGTGGTTCATGTTGCATAGTCTGGCTTTTTGAGGAAAGTATCCAAGTTGCAGCTTCCTTGATGTCCTTATACCTTTGGGGAATTTTTTACCAATGACAGCTGTAGATGGAATGTGCTAGTCTTTTTCTTTAGTATATTTAACACCATGTGGCTTAAAAAACAAAACCTCCCCATCACGTTATTGGAAGGGGAACAGATAACCTCAATGTATAGTTTTATATTTTGTGTCTTTCATGTATCTATTGGCTTATGTGTGTACTTGGTATACATATATGCATATGTAAATATTCATCATTACATTTATATAAAATGAATGGTCAGGAAAAGTAAAATAGCACTGAAAACAGTATTCAGAGGAAGAGAGCTGAACAGTTTATGCCTTTGATAGAATAAAGAACAGGTTTGTTTCAGTGGCATGAATTCTTTCTATTTCCTGGAAACTGGTAAATGAATCACTCAAAGAGAAATATTATTAATTAGATGTTAATAAAATTGTGGAGCCTCCTGATGTGGGTGTGGATGCTGATGTTTACAATATTTTAGTCTATGTAACAAATTTGTCATGCGTCATATATTCATACGCTATAGTACTATTGACTGTGTATTGTGATGGACCAATTAGACATGCGTGTAAATGATCCAGAAACTTATTCGGAAACGTACGGGTTTATCAGAGTTGAGTGAACTCACTAATTAACTTCATTATTGATTCAGTTTGGATATCTGAAGCACTTTTCATTATGCTGGGTAATTCGCATTCAGAAATTTCTGTAATGTATCTGTTGTGGTTTTTTTTTTCTTAAGTTCTTTCCCTGTTGTTGTGGTTGTCTGTTTAGAGTTGGAACTAAGCAGATGGTTGATCTGTCAAGTTTGTAGGTTGCTGCATTGAAGCTTTTTTCTTTCTGTTTTCTTATACTTGTTCTATGCATGTCATATTTCAGGCTGTTAAACTATGAAATGAATTCTGTATGTTTGCTAATTCTGTCTGTCGACTTCATAGGGTTTTATAGCTTCCTTCATTTCTTGCAATGACACAGAAACGTAGCCAAGAATTTAGTCACTGTCTAACCCTTTCTTTGTTACAAACATCTGAAATGTTAGAAAAGCAATATATCCAATCACTCAGTTTCTTTGACTTAACTGAATCCCCTAACTACAATTGCCATAGTTGCACTTCACATAATTCCTCATCCTTCGTATTCATTGTCTTGCACAGAATTTCAGTTTCTTCAAAGAAAAAACACGAGAAGTTTTTTTTTCACTTTCATTTTACTCCTTTTTCACTTATGTCATGATTAACTTATAGCATCCTTTTCACTAGCAGTTGACAAATGTTATTCTTTCTTATGTACTGATACCTTTTCAAATTGCTGCTTTAAATGAAATTTTCCTTACATTGACTTGACTAAGCTTCTTCTAGCATACATATATTTGGGCATCCCTTTCTCTGTTGCAATAAAAATACCTATCTGCAGGCACATCAGTTTCCCTTTCAAAGCTTTAGTGACCCTTTTTCTACCTCTTCTTACCTTCATTTACTATTCAATCATTAGTTGCCACTGTAATTTTTTTCATTATACCAGCCTACATCACTAGCTGGTCATAATTGTCAGTCATTATTCTCTTGATTAACTCCTTTCTAGAGATGTCTAAACTCATTTCATTGCTGTTGTTTTATGGTTTAATTCTTAAGCATTTTTTCCCTGAAACGAGTTGAAACTTGAAAGCAGCTGGCTGTATATCTCTACAGATAGCATAGAAATGTCACTTAACATTGCTATCCTATTGGCTTCAAGTATAACTTTTCCAAATTTTTGGTGGTCTTGCTATGATGGAAATTCTTGATTGCTACAATAAAGATGCATGTAATTATTCCGCAGGAGCTAATGCATTTACAGGAGAATATAGTCAGTTACTTTAGTGCCAATTTTCACTGTTGATTGAACTCATGGGATCCGTTGAAGAAATTATCCTTTGAAAGCTATAGTGATTCCAACATAGTAGACTATTTTTAAGCAAAGTGTTGTTTTCCTAATCCCCACCCTTTTTCCTCTTTGTTGGATGCTACAAATGCCTCAACAACCAATATTGCATTTCTCAAATAAAATATGTCAGTGACAAAATTAAGGTCTTGATTCATGAAAAGCATTTCTAAATATTATTGCTAACATTGTTAGATTAATGCTTAGTCAGAAGCTGTTTTGTGCCACTGATAACAAGAGTCTCTCAGACCTACCATTCAGACTGTTCTCAATCCACCTTGCCATCTACTTAAGCAGCCCACTTTTGAGCTTTTCCATGAGGTTGTCATGGGAGACAGTGTCGAAAGTCTTGCTGAAGTCCAGGCGGGCAAAATACAATGCTTTCCCCTCATCAGTCCAGCTTATTTGTCCAATTGTAGAAGACAATCAAGGTGGTTAAGCATGATTTCCCTTTGATGAATCCATGCTGACTACTTCTAATGACCTTCTTGTCTCCCACATGCATAGAGGTGGCCTTTAGGTTGAGCTGCTCCATCACCTTTTCCAGGGCTTGAGATGGGACTGACTGGCCTCGCCTAGTTCCCAGGGTCATCCTTCTTGCCCTTTTTAAAGACTATCAGGACTATCAGTAATGTCCGTTAGCTGCCTCAGGACTTATGGGTGCATCCCATAATAATCTTAATGCATATTAACTCTTAATGCATTGATTACTTTTTGCATGTTTTAATGCTGGCACCTTGACTAATTGCCATTAAAGACAACTCTCCCCCCCCCCCCCTTCCCCCCAGTAGTCCACACTGTAGGCGTTTATTAATCTCTCTTATGTTGCTTATTTAAAAAATAGTTGGCTTTGTCTTTTCATTAGACTGTTAGAATGATACATATGAGCATATATGAGTATAGATGTATATATGTATAAATATTTTTGCTGTTATTTCAGAGTATCTTGATAATTCAGAATTTGTTAGCTGACATTTTACATAAATTTAGATTCATGCAAATTTATTATTATTATTATTTACATTTTAATCAAAAATGTTTACTTTTATAATGGATATCAGGAAGAAATAAGAAAACAAGTTCCCTCAAGCACCCCTCAAAACCCCCAAACTATAATTTCCTCCTGAAGATAAAACTAAAGGATACAATTAAAGTTGTCTTCTTAAGATAGCATCTCCAACTCATTTATTTTGACAGATTGATTCCAGAGAGCAAAAATGTTACAGCCCGAAAATGGTGTTCTGGGTACACAGAGGAATGGATTTTCAGAAAACAATTCTTATTTGTGCAGAAAAGACTGTAATTATTTGTAAAGAGTTGAAATTCCTTTTAGAGAAAAAGCAGTAGAGTTTATCTGATAGCGGTGAAGCTATAGAAGCACACACACCGGCATACAAGTTGGTCTGTTAGTTTTGACACTACCGAAGGAGGTTTATTTTTTTAAACAAAATGATGTTTTGTTCAAATGCAGTTGAGAACCTGGGCTTTGTTTTGTTTTGTTTTTTTTTCGTCCCTGGTTCTGGTTTGGTTTGATTTTTTTTCCCCATGAAGCATCAGTTAGTTGTCCTGCAGTATCTATTTAAAAACAAAAGGCAAAGAGAGAAATCAGTATTCTGTATCTAACATTTAAAATAAATTACAAAAAACTTTTGTACTAAGTACAAAGAGTAGTTTATTTTAAAAATACACAAACAAGAAATTTTACCCAAGCCACTCTACCTTGAATTTTCTGTTGCTTTTTAACTTTTCAGAGTAAAAAAATCTATCATGTTCTTTCTTCACTTGGTGAAGTAGGAGTAGAAATTTCCAGTTTAGCCAGTCAGTTCGTTAGTTAGTGAAATACAGAATATGATTTTGGAAAAGATTTTAAAAAATGCTGAAGCCTTAGTAGAAAGAAGAACTTAAAATTGAACTGCTATTTCAGTGGTCAGCTTAAGGCAGTGATTGACTACATAGTAGAGTAAAAAATACTAAACATATGTTTGTCTACAGTGAAATTCTGCCTTATTGATGCTAATGTATTTTGTCACTGAGGTTACAGTGGGATGTAATTCATTTGAGTGTAACTTGGCATCCTTTTGCTCTGATGTCTGAAACTTAGTCATGAGTAAGTTGTAAACAAAGACCTCACAGTCAGTTATACAGGTAGAATTTTTCTGTTTCAGTACACTTCAGTGTATGGGGAATTGAATAATAGAGGTTTTGGGGAAAAAACATTGATGTAAAGCTGTTGAAGTTTTCTGTATGGAGGCAAATATTTATATTTCCTATTGCTGAAGACTGTGTTTACATTAGCATGCTAGTTATATTTTTGTCTGATGTGTGATCTTTGTAAAGGATGCAATTAACACAATCCTTTCAGGGCTGAACTAGCACAGATCAAATACCATGAATGTTCAGGGTATTATTTAAACGCCCTCTACATGAGGAAGAGCTCATACAGAAAGCTCCAGTTGTGGAACATGTCTTCTACTTTTAAGAATTGACTACATGTGAGTTTCCTGAGGCTCAGTGAAGATGTTTTGAAGGATAATGTGTAGATGGGTATGTGCATGTATTGCAGCCTTTTAGGTTTGCTGTATTTGGTAACTTTTAAGTGCCAACTGCAGAATTTCAGATCTTGATGATACTTTTCAACTTTGTCTAGAGACAAATGTGTACACCTGCTCACCATTTCTCCTGCAGAGAATTCAATTTAATCATCGCTACCTCTGTACAAATACAGGATTGTCTCTGTTACCAGCTTTCTTGAAGATTAATTTTAGCATGCTCAATCTCCTTATTTGGAGAGAGAACATTATTTTAACAGAAGCATTCAACAGTTATGTAAAACATTAAAATTATAAACTTTGTAGTTAAAAACAGCTGGTGTCTCTGGAAATGAGATTATGACTGAATAAAGGGCAAAATGGTCTGTTGCTCATGCTAGTCAGTTCAGATTGAAACTCCTAAATCACTGTTGACTTACCTTTTTGTTTGTTTTTATGACAGCTACTGCTTAAATCAATAATCATTAACAGTATCTGAACTCTAATGCATTTGGGTTTAGGTCATTAGCCTAATTAAAGCATGAGTCTAAAACTTGCCCTTGTGTGTTGGATATGCTCACAGGATGAAACCAACATCTCCTCTAGCCAGTCTGCTGATTTGTTGTACTGGACGACCTCAAAAACCATGAAGGTGCTGTCTAACACAACTATGACTACAAAAGCCATGCTGCATGCTGTCAGTGATGGACAGTGGTGGAAGAGACCATTAACTTATCTTCGACCATTACATGTAAGGGATTGCTGATGTGTCTCCAGACATTTACACGTTCACTGATACATGGGTATAAAAGCTAGGCTGCTTTGTAGGTGTCTGATAACTGAAGACCTCAAATCAGTAAATGAATTTGAGACATCATGAGATAGTTTACTGACAAATCCCAGTGAAATTAGGGGTCTAAAGCCGTTTCTGTTTCTTGTTTTCTAATCTGCTTGCACCTCCTTTCTCAGGACAATGTGAGAAGGCATAGTTGAAATTTGGCAGAATTTCAGAACTTTGGGGAAGAAAGCACAATGAAACCCACTCTTTAAACACTGTCATTTTATATTCAAAGCTGTTCCTTTTCAGTTTCTCTTTTCTACCTTCTGTATTTCAGTGCATTTTGTATAATGTTTATGATACTAGATTTCCTGATACTACTTTTGAGCATGATTCTCTTTCCTTTTTTTAAGAATACTGGACTGCATTCAGCATTGGTTTATGTAAGATGCCTCCTATCTTGCTCCCCATTGAATTAAATGATATTTTCAATTACAGTTGTTTCCCTTCTGAACAGCAGTTATAGACTTTTTAATGAGCTTTGTTGCAGGTAGGCTCAAGTATATTTATTCTTTCAGGGCCACGAATTTGGAGATGTATTAGAAGGTGGGCCTGGAGAAAATGCCACTGTGGAAAAACAAGGATGTCATCCATTTTATGAGTCTTTAATTGCTGATCCATATGTTGCAGAAGTAAGTTTGTTACAGAATTTGGAATTGTTAGGGGTTGTTTTGAAATCTTAGAATTAAGAAAGAATATGGATTTTGTATTATTTGTATGACATGAAATAGTAGTAGGAAAAAATCTGAAATTAGTGGAAAGGAAAGCAAATGCAGGAATTGAAGTAAATAGCTCACTTGCATGAAATGCAGTTAAATATAACTGCAGGGTGTAGTGCACCTGTATCAGTTATCTTATTTTACTTCTAGTCTGAAATCGGCTATGGCACATACCAGAACAATTCTTTGGAAAGCTTTGCAGAAGTATTACTGAGAACAGAGAAACTGACAGAAACAAAGAGTGAAGGAAAAGACCTACTTCCAACTACAGAAGGTACGGTTATGTGTATATTCACTCCACTATTTACTATATATAGTAAATACAGGAGAATCTGTGGATGGATTTAAATACATAGACTTGCATGCAATGATCTGAAGTATTGTCTGGGTAGTTTGTGTAAATTGTGATCCGGTCTAAGATCTCACATTGGTTAAGCCTTGGTAGAAATAGCTGTAGAAGTTTCAAGAGAAGCAGTATTTTTAAAAAGGGTTGTTCAGGAAAGACTAGAAATCTGAAAGGTGCCTTTAAATAAGCAGTAAGTGGTATTGGCAGGCTGTGAAAAATATGAATATAGTGGGGAGGAGGAAATTGTTGAAAGTTTTCTGAATGCTACCATGTACAGATATTTAAATGGAAATTTGAAATCTGTGTTAGTTATTTGCATGTCTACCTGTATGTGTGTTCATTTGTTCAGATTCTCTGTATTTTGTATAGCTTTCAGTATCGCAGGATCATTAGATTGTTTTATTTTCTAATGCTTAACTACAGATTCTGGAATTATTAGAACATTTTGTCTTCTGATGTTTCTATTTTTATGCTTAATAACTTGTTAATTGAAACAGTTTCACTTTAAAAAAACAGCAACAAAAAACCAGACCACACAAAACCACATATGTTTGTTTTTCTTTCCTTTTGCATATCTCCTACTGGTTTAAGAAATTAACTGTTTAAATATTTATATGCTATTAGTGTCTTTTGAAGGAACATATCTGTATTATATTTTACTTTGTGGAAATTTCTGCCATGAAAAATGAGTATATCACTTGCAATATGAGAAAAGTGTTAGACTTTCTTTCTAAACCACACAGTTTTATTCCGTTTAGTGAAAACGCACATATTTATCTTACAAGTATATGACTCAGTAGTTTGACATACGTGATGTTTCTGCAGATAACCTGTACAGTTGTAACAAAATAAGACTGTGAATTAGAAAAGGTCAGCAACAGCTTGTATAAATGGGAATGGGTTAATGTTTTGTTCCTTTCATGCACTTTTAAAGCAAAACTAGTCATAAATCAGTACTTAAGATCGCTTTTCTTGCATGCTGGAAGCCCATAAGTTTCTAGTTACAATACCTGTGTCTTAAAGGAGGGGAGGCAGGGATCAAAAAGGATTTGTTGCTTTCTTATGGCAAATAACAGGAGTTGGCAGATCTTTGGTAATACTTCCTGCTCCAACTTGAGTAATTGGAACTGGTTGTTTATAATTCAGTGGCTGCCTTTCGAGATGGATTTCCAGTTTTGGGGACTTTTCTTTAAAGAAGAAAACAAATTGTGGATTCCAGCTTTAGTTTTTGACCCTCTATTCCTGAAGTGTACAGACTGCTATTTTACCATTTTAATACCTCTGTTCTCTTAGAATAGAATCATAGAATAGTTAGGGTTGGAAAGGACCTTAAGATCATCTAGTTCCAACCCCCCTGCCATGGGCAGGGACACCTCACACTAAACCATCTCACCCAAGGCTCTGTCCAACCTGGCCTTGAACACCGTGAGGAATGGAGAATTCGCAACTTCCCTGGGCAACCCATTCCAGTGCCTCACCACCCTAACAGGAAAGAATATCTTCTTTATATTCAATCTAAACTTTCCCTGTTTAAGTTTTAACCCAATACCCCTTGTCCTGTCACTACAGTTCCTAATGAAGAGTCCCTGCCCAGCATCCCTATAAGCCCCCTTCAGATCTGGGAAGACTGCTATGAGGTCTCCCCACAGCTTTCTCTTCTCCAGGCTGAACAGCCCCAACTTTCTCAGCCTGTCTTCATATGGGAGGTGCTCCAGTCCCCTGATCATGCTCATGGCCCTCCTCTGGACTTGTTCCAACAGTTCCCTGTCCTTTTTATGTTGAGGACATCAGAACTGCACACAATACTCCAGGTGAGGTCTCACAAGAGCAGAGTAGAGGGGCAGGATCACCTCCTTCGACCTGCTGGTCACACTCCTTTTGATGCAGCCCAGGATACGGTTGGCTCTCTGGGCTGTGAGCACGCACTGCTGACTCATGTTCATTTTCTCATGGACCAGCACCCCCAAGTCCTTCTCTGCAGGGCTGCTCTGAATCTCTTCTCTGCCCAGCCTGTAGCAGTGGATGGGATTGCTCTGACCAAAGAGTGGATTGCTCTTCCACTGCTCTTATTCTATAGTCAATCTGAATTTCACTTATGAGTCCCTCCAACTGTGCTATGGAGCTGGGATTTCTGTATTTTCCTCTGGAAAACTGAGCTTGATTTATTCTGTACTCAGCAGTCCTCCTGTATGACTCCTGTTGGTAGTCAGTGGACAGTATTCTTCCACGTAAGTAACATAGCTTTCTGTAAACTAATAGGTTGGTAATTTGCTAATTGTAATGCATTTTGGCCTGGATTACAATATTGGATCCTGCCTCTTCCCCCTTTTTAATGCTTTGCTTTATAAATTCCCATGAAAGTCTTTATGATGAGCTAATGCTTTAATGATTGTGGAGCTTGAAAACATGCATATTAATAGCACACTGCCAAAATTTATATTAAAATATCATGCAGATACAAACCCCAGTTATTATTATGTGTCTTTCCCATGTTTTAAGGCTTGCTTTAAGGTTTTGGGAAGACTTTACAGTGTAAAACTTGAATGTTAGTAAGAGTTACTAACTGCTATGCTAGTAACTTACAGCAGATTTAATTTTATTTTGCTGACGAGTTTGAATCCCATTTGTTTCCTTCTGGCTGCTTTCTAGGACAGCTACAGCAGCAGGTTTCAGCTCCATTAAAAGAATTGACAGACCTGAAAGAAGATGCAGTTTAGCAAAGAAACCCTATTGTATTTAGCACATTGTCTTAGGAGAAGTTGAAGTCTGTTTTATTGCTACAGTAGTGTTGTGCTCCAGGTCTGAGGGAAAAACATTTGCCTCAGAGATGGTGTTCATGATAAAAATCAAGATAATGCTTTATGCTTCTTTTATGGATTTGGTAGGGTCGCTAGCCTTGGACTTTGACTCTTCTAGTCTTTTCTATCTGGATGCATTTTCAAGTGGTAACAGCCATCAAAGACTCTTTCCTCAGTTGTGTCATTATATTGCATCCAGACTTAGGATGTCCAAGGCAGTGTTGTGCATCTCTGTTTAATTCGTTGTCTTTCTTCATAGGCCTTAGGTATATGGATACAGGAACAAGCACACAGAAAATTTATGTTTATTGCATGAGTACAGTGGATGTACACTGTGGCAGGGGGTTGGAACTAGAAGATCTTTTAAGGTCCCTTCTAACCCAGTCCATTTGATAATTCTGCTTGGCTTTTTTTTTTTTTTCCTTTTTTTTTTTCCTCAGAGGGGATGATAATGGAGGCAGGTCTTTCTTTCTTCTTAAGTACATTCTGGCAAGTGGGATGCCTTCGTGTTGCGGTTCATGCATGGGTATTAATAAAGTCATTGTTTTCTGACCTTGTGTTGGTGCTGTGTTCTTTGTCATGATTGCTCTCTGAGGGTTGAAGAGACACTCTTTCTAGTGTGGCAGCTGTTGTGTTGCAGATGTCAAGTTAGAAGAGAACGCACGATTTATTATGTGTTCCCAAGGCTTTGCAATCATTAATTCTCCAGAGAATGGGAGAAGATTATTATTATTTGGTAAATTATTCTTTGCCTCCTCCCAGTTTTTTTCTGTTCAACTAGAGGCACTTGTAAGAATATATAAAGTAACTTTGGTTGTGTTTCCTTGGAGTAGTAAATAACCAAGTTTGCAAACTAATTCATCAGGATTTTAATTTAAATATTTCTAGAGTCCTGTTGGACAGTATAAAAAGTATTTTGCATGTAGCAGAAACAAGCTGTCAGCAGGAAAAAAATATTGATAAAAGCAATTTGAAGCAGACCATAGGTTCTTCTATCTGCAGTTAGCTGTGACTCATGTACACAGCCTCTGTGATGACTTGTCACATAGAAATTTGGGGGTTGTATCTAGCTGAGGGCCAGCATGTAAATTTACTTCAGGCTGATGGCAAATTAATGATAATCTAAAAAATTGTAAATGGTCATTCAGGCCTTTTATGAATCATTCTTTGAAACAAAGCATTCACTGTGGGGCTGTGTGAAGTAATAAAGTTTCAAGCCAGCATGCCCTCAGATTAGTTTTTGTAACGTGGGAATATAGGTATTTGAGACTTCTTTAAATCAGACAGCCAAGTTGCTGGAAGATGTCTTCTATTAATTTGAATTATAATAATGATGATAACAACAACAATAATAATAATAAAAAGGGAATCATAGTGTTATTTTCCTGGTATACTTAACAATTCTTTCTGCAATTTCTGGTCTGGTTTTGTAAGATTTCTGAAAGAGCCACTGAACTGATGATTCATATTTTCTATTCCCCAAACCGCATATTAAGTGTATCATAAGGATTATTATTCTGTGATTGCTGTAACTTTCATAGCAGCCACAGTAATGCTTGACTTCAGTATGAAGGAGATAACTCCATAAAGAAGAGATGCTGTTTCTAATAACAGATCTTGGGAGTTTACATTGTCTGTGTATTGGTTCTCCTATTTGCATAATGTAAAATATAGTGAGTTCTTTAAACAAAATATGTTTGTATCTATAATGTAGGAAAAGCAGTTAATTTTTGTGTCAGTTTTGCAAGGAGTTTGTTTTTTTTTGTGATCAGAATAGTTATTCTTTGCTGCATTAATTTTGACTGTTGTGCAGGACCTGCTTTTGATGTTACAGTAATGTTATTTGAAATTCACATGACCTGTATGTGGCAGGACCTGGTTTTGATGTTACAGTGATGTTATTTGAAATTCACATGATACTTTGTCCTGGGTTCAGCAGTAGCAGTCATGTTTTTCCTTTGTGTTAACTGGTGCAGTGCTGTGTTTTGACTTCTAGCTTGAGAACAGTGTTGGTGAAGCCGATGTTTTCGGTTGTTGCTAAGTGATGTTTACCCTGACCAAGGACTCTGTGAGGCTCATGCTCTGCCAGGGAGGAGGGGAAGCTGTGAGGAAGCAGAGACGGGGCGCCTGACCCGGGCTATTGGGGGAGGTATTCCATACCACAGCACGTCATGCCCGGGGTGGGGGGGGTAACTGGGAGTTACCTGGAAGGACAGGGGCTTTTGGGGTGGAACTCGTTTTCTTGGCCGGTGGTATTGTATTCTCTTCCCTTGTTATTTTCCCTTATCATTGTTTTAGCTGATAGTAGCGGTGGTGATTTGTTGCTGGACTGTTCTTGTCTCAACCCGTAGGAGTTGCACTCTCTCGATCCTCCTCCCCGTTCCTCCGGGAGCGGGGAAGGGGAGAGCCCCGGTGCGGGGGCGGGGGGGAACGGACACAGACCTTGATTGTTGTCAGCTCGGCACTACTCACTGGGAGTGAGTGAACAAGTTACCTGACTGGGTTTAAACCACGACATACTTGTTTTGTGGGTTTTTTTTTTTTGTTGTTGTTTTTTTGTTGTTTTTTTTTTTTTAATTAAGACAAGTTTTTAGTATGGTCTGTTGTGTTAAGTGAATTAGAGCTCAGGCTGGAAGGGAAGACATTTTGTACCTTTCCTGTGGTTGGTATCTTCGACCACGTACAACGTAACTGCCTTGATTTTACAAGCAAAGGATTTACCTGTTATAAATCAGTACAGGTGATATTTTAGTGGCTTTGTTTAGCATCTGTTACTTCATAATCTTATTTGTGTTTGGTTAATTCATCAAACGCTTTGCCTAGACATCAAGGTAAACCTGTGCTGCAGTTTAATTACATATTGTCTGTTTCTGGATTGCACTGGTAAGTGTTTAATTAAGTATGTTTGGAGTTCTTTAAGCTAGTGTCTAATAAAATATGGTTACACTAAAAACATTTCATTTGCTAACTGCCAAGGCTAGATGGGTCAATATTTAAAGCTCTATTTCTACTTGCTATATGTTGCAGTTCTGCTACAGCTGGCAAGTGATGCTTTACCAAATGATACGGCTTTGTCTCTTGCCTATCTACTTGCATTGCCTCAGGTATGTTGATAATGACTTGGTTTGCATGTTTTTGCCAGGAAAGACTATACATAGCATTTCAGAATTCCATAAGAAAATGTAATTTCCTTAGGGTTTTAAAATCTTAAGTCACTGAATTCATGAAAATACACATTTTTATAGGTTTGGCATGTGCATTTAAAGGAAACTCTGAACAGATGCTGTTGGACTGTCTAGCAAGTGTGGCACTGACAAAAACATGCATTTTCTTATTTAAAATAATAGTTGGGCCATGTGACTGACAGTGCTAATGTAGTTCAGAGATACGGGTAATAACTTTGTGGTATAGAAGCACCAAAACTGTAGTTGGAAAAGCGTTTTGTTAGCTGTTTGTGGAAGGGGGGAAAACATCATAATGTAGATTTGTCTGTGTGTGTTAGGTTACTGACTTACGTGCTAGAAGAATATAGTCAAATCTATTTCTAAATCACAGCAAGTAGCTTTTTAGAAAGTTTGTGCACTTACTGTTGTGTGCTTGCTAATTCTTTCATCTAAATTAATGCTCTCTTTCTCCTAGGTGGTAGATGCCAACAAATGCTTTGACAAGCAATTGCATTCTGCATTATCTCTCCAGCTGGCAAGTTATTACTATAGCCTGCAGATCTATGCTCATTTGGCACCATGTTTCAAGGACAAATGCCACCCTCTCTACAGGGTTAGTACATTAATGAATATGGTTTGAAAAAGAAGATTAAAAAAAAGAGCGTAGCGTTAAAGTTATTCTAAAAAGCCAGTGAATGAGTAAGCCTGTTAAGGAGTGGATCTGACTTACACTGTGAGCAGCCTGTTAAGTTACGCATAATTACTCTTCTACAGTGCTGTAAACAGACAAGTACTTCGCAATTTGTGGGAGAGTGTTAGGACAATATCAAGTGTCATTTATAGGCACTAGCACTGTCAGTCTTCCAAGTAGGAACACTGAGCAATAATGAGCGTAGCCTATGCTGTTAATTTGCAATACTGATACAATATAGTACTTCCTAGAAAGAGTCAAGTATACATTTCAACAAGAAAGGTGCTGTTCAAAAAAGTTTCCATAGCCTTCTTTGGTATGTGTTGTTTTGTTTTGGGGTTTGCATTTTCTTTGACAAGTGCCTTTTTTTTTGAAATGGCACAGCTTTGCTTTCTTATTCTGTGATTAAAGAAATGTGATTAAAGCAGTTACATGTTAAACTCTGAAACAATGCCAAGAGGTACATTTAGTAAGGCGCCAGTTGCCATTCCTACAAATATACTGGAATAAAAGCTGTTCTTTGACACACCCAAGAGAGCCTTTCTGAGTTTACACCAGTCCTTTCCTCTTCTACAGAAGCTCCAGGGCCTGCTTGGTTTTTGACCTAATTCTGCACTAAAAAAAAGCACTTCTGGTCACAAGTTCTCTGAAAAGAGAGACCACTGATCACCATAGTGGCATAAGAGGAGATTTTTTTTCCATGTTCAGAATTACTCCCAATTTACAGAGGAAAGGATTTTTTTATACTTGCACAGTTCTGCAGTTAGGCAGCTTTTGATGTTCCTGCTGAGGTTTGCATTCTATTATCTTCTGTTTATAGAAGCTAAAGGAAAACTTAACCCACAACTGAAATTTGCATGGCTTACAAAATACGTTGGTTGCGAGCAATTCACTTATGTCCGTTAAATAGCTTTCTTTGAGCCGTGGTCCACCAGCTGTAAGACACCTTTGATGAAAAAAGATTTATTTATTTTTTATTTTTTTTTAGCTTAGGTTTTTAAATGGTCTTCCTGTATAGGAAGACTTGCAAAGCCTTTAGAAAGAGTAAGTCATTAAGAATTGTCGAAGAGAGCAACCGGAATCAAGAGAACGACTCAATATGAGTTATGCTTCTTGTTCATTTTATACAAATCCTTAACCCCTTATATACTATTTCTTACATGCACTTACAGTGATTTGGCATATTATGATTGGATACATGTCCTGAAGACCCTTAGTGACTAACATATAATTGGTTAAACGCAGGTGTGAGAACTCGACCTCGAAAGCTTGCCAAAAGTTCACAGTTCTCATTAACTCTGTGAATTCTGGCCTCTTATCTTGCTTGCTTAAGCTTCTTCGGGCCTCTCATGGCCTTGCTGCATCTTTCAGGATTATTCAGAGTTTATGTACCAATTATACATTCTCCCGTGAGAACACTGTCTCCACAAAGAATGAGGACAGAGGTGTTAGAAATTGAACTATTTCTGCTCCAATTGCTCTTTAATAAGCAAAGTCTTATCAGTAGAACCATTTAGTGTTTATCTCTTATGGTATGAGCCTTGGCTAAATCTTCTGTTCCATCTTGACAAAATGCCATATGTGACAGTGATAAGTAGTGGATTCTTAGTGGTTTGCTAAAAAGAATATGTACTATTTTTAAGTACTACTCTTAAACAGTATCTTTTCAAAACAATTGCATGAGAAGATCCTGAGTGAACGGGGTACCAATTGAAAGAAGTCCTGAATTACCTGTATGAAAACATGACAGGAGAGTACATACGTTGTTACTAACGGGTATCCAGTGTGGTGGGAATGTCACTGAAGTTGAAAGGGAGAATTAGAAACAGACACTTTAGGCGAAATGCTCAGTTTATACTGCAAAACAGCCACTTGTTTAACTGTATATCTTAGATGCTAGTAATAAAGACTGGCTTTACTTGCAAGTTGCTTTTCTCAATGCCATACTGGTTGCTATCTATGGAAATAGATCTAGCCATGGTTCATATTTTTGTGTTTCCTAAGAGGTCGAAGGGGAAGGGGGGCAGGATGGGGCCCACAAACACGATATCATTCCATAGAAGACTGTTTTCCAGCTCATGTCACTGGCGTCTTTCATCATCTTTATCATCTGACTTTCTCAAAACAGGAAGATGTTCCTGGGTCCATTAACTGTATAATTCAAAGCTATGCATTATTCTTGGAAGATAACTGAGCACGTTTTCATGGGTGAAGGTTTATATCCAATCTTTTCCCCCCCTTCCCCCATTTTAAACATTTATATATTCAGTAAAGATCTAAATCTGGCATTTCAGCCACATGCTTTGAAGACATATCCTCGAGATCACAGGCATATATTTCTGTTTAACAGCATATGAGTCACATTAGGTATGATTTGTCTAGTCCATTGAATCAAGTATCCTGTCTGAAAACTGTAGCTGAATTTTTAAGAAGCTGTATAGAAGCATGGAGAATCTATACTTCTGTGTGAACTTTAAAATAACATAAGCCTTTCAAAACAGAGTATTAGTACCTCTAACATAAAGGAAGAAATGTTCTCAGAATGAAAATGTCAGATGTGTTCTAAGGATAAT
Source organism: Pezoporus wallicus (assembly GCF_028554395.1). Lineage (NCBI taxonomy): Eukaryota > Metazoa > Chordata > Aves > Psittaciformes > Psittacidae > Pezoporus > Pezoporus wallicus. Next base: position 3,138,985 of record NW_026642654.1, read on the forward strand.
GGGGAGTATGGGGGGAGAGTTCCTCTTCCGCTGCCTAAGACAGACTTTTAGGACTTGCTAATTAATAAAGAAGGACATCTTGAAGGATTGATTTGGTCTGTTTCATGAAGGCTTGTTAGTTTTTGTGGGTTTTTTTTGTTTTTTTTTTTTTACTGTGACATAAAATGATGACAGCCAGTATTTGCACATCAAAACAGAATCATAAATTGCCAGAAATTCTCATTAGTGGCTTTTGTACTGTTGATGTCCAAAAGGAAATCGGCTTGATAATTTCTATTTCTGATTAAGTTATTGCTTTGCTTTAAGGCCAAATAAAGTGACTTGGATGGAAAGTACTGCTTTAGATTTGTATCCAGGACAATTTTGAATTTTAGTTGTTCTAGTAATGTGGAAGTTATCATGTAGGTTATGTGAGCTGTTTTAGTTTCTTATCTTGAGGAAGACATTGAAAGAGCTCTACAGTCAAATAAAACCACAGATAAAGGTCAGTAAGGATAATGCCAGACAGAAGATGAGAAAAAAACTCCAGAAATGGACTGGCTGTGGAAAGCATTAATGTGAGGAGACTTAATACCCTTTGAGAAGCTATATTTGATTTTGGCTTACGTCTCTACTGGGGCTGATAGTGATGGGGTTAACTTTCTTCATAACAGCTCCTATGGTGCTGTGCTTTACATTTGTGGCCAGAAGTGTTGATAACACACAAGTGTTTTGGCTGCTGCTGAACCTTGCTTGCATCACAGCTGTCCCCCTGCTGCCATGCTGATTCACTGCTTACTACTTCCCAGTCTTGATGAATGAGAAGAAAAGCCATACAGCTGAGCAAGAAATTAGCGCGGTAATTTTTGCTGTTAATGGCTTATCTCCTCACTTGCCTGGTGATGTAAAAGTGAGCAGATTAAATATATCTGGGGGATTGTTTACTCTGAAAAGGAGTGAAAAACTTTAATTAACACAAGGTTAATCAATATGTTGTTTCTGTCCTCATACTAATAATCTAATGCTGAAGTGTTTATGTGGCTTTGAAGAGGAGTTTTTTTTACTGACCTTAGCTGGGAACAAGCTTTTTCATGGAGCATCATCAGCAGTTCTAAGAAATTGCCAGTTGCAGAGCAGAATGGGAATTTTGCAATTAATAGCAGGTGAGGGAAGTTGCTGTCAGCAGAAAATTCTTTTTTGATTTTATTCCCTTAGCTGTTATTTTCATTCAAGGAAATGAGTTTGATTCCTGCCCTTTTGTACATTGCAACTGGCAGTATGTTGAAATGGTAATCTCAGAGATTCTTCTCTAGTGATGCTTTTGATGCAGCCTAGAGTTGGTGAAGAAGCTGGGAGTTCAGTTCCACAGAGTTAAATAAACTCATATACCTGGCTTTTGAGTCACTTTGTGAAAGAGTGAATTTATACAGTGAACTTATGCTCTGTGCACATAACCTGCTTCGCTTTTTTTGCTGCTTGCTCCTTGAGGAAACCTCTATCAATCTCTCTCTAAGAGGCAGAATTAGGTCTGCTTTCCCCTCACATGAATTTACTGTCTTCAATGTAGGTTTTTTTCCTGTTTTTCTTCATTTTCTCTCTCTATATCACAGCCATTGTGTATTTTAGTTCCCATGCTGTTTCTCTGTATTCCTGTCATTGTTAGACCATTCTTTCTGTCTGTTCATGTCTTCCTTTGCAGGACCATATTTAGCGTTTCTACACTGCCCTCACCACAATGGCATCTGTAGGCTTTAAGTGCATTAAGTGGGTATGACAAATATGTCATGTGTGTCTTGCTCTCTCTCACCCCCTTCTCCATAGGGGAAAACCAGCATGTGGAACAGTTTTAAAATCATTACATGCTGATATATGTGTGGGTTTGGTTTTGTTTGTTTTTTTTCTTTGTTTTGTTTTTGTTCTGGGGGGTTCATTAATGAAAACAAGCTCAAAAGAAAAGTACTTTGAACTTGGGACTGAATATGTACAAGTTTGTGTTGTTTTGATGGCATTTCATTCTTCAGGCTTGACCTGGCTCCAAGGCAGTTCTGTTCGTGTAAGGTTGATCTTAATTATAAATACAGTTATATAAGCCAGAGAAACAGAACTCTCAGCCATGGTCCTTATGCTACAGCTATAGAATAATATTCTGAATGTAGGATGTTGAAAATCAAGACTTCATTTGACATGGAAATAAATATTGTATAAGGCTGTATACAGGAAGAGGGAGAGAGGCAGATCTTATGGGCTACCAGATTCTGTCTCAACGTTCAACTTTTTGTTCATAAACTCAGTGGTTAGCATTAAGTCTGTTGTAGATGGTAGAAGGGTCATGCTCTTTATTGTTGGTTTATGATGGACTTAATGACCTTATTTATGTTCAAAGGCTTAAAGTTCAAGTAAGTTCTCCTGAACCAACAGTCACTGTGGATGTTTTTGAACATCTTCCAGTATGATCTCTGAAATAGTGATCCAGCAATTAGTGACATTACAGTAAGATTGTGGCAGCTATGTTCCTTTGGTCAAGGTGTGTTTGATAAAGCCAGTGTTTCAGAGGTCCTCATACTTCGCTAAACACACAACACTACAAAGCATCACCATTCATAGCTGGGACCAAATAACATTTATATGATTCATAAAAGAGCTATTTTTAAGTAGTTGAGGGTTTTTGTTTCGTTGGGTTTTGGTGGTTTGTGGGTTTGTTTTGTTGTTGTTTTTTGAGGGGTGGGGGTGGGTGTATGGGTTGGTTTTGTCTTTGTTTTTCTCCTGTGGTTTAATCTCTTCAAGGTAAGTGCTGCTTAAGAAGAGATGGTTACAGTGTTGCTTATTTTTGTTTCTCAAGGGTTATATAAGCTATTCTGTTAAATCCTACTTCTGAAAGCAGAGTGAGCGTTGTTTGTGAGCCAGCTGTTCAGAAATACTCTTTCAGTAAAGAGGATCTTCAAACCGACATTTCATGTCAGAAGAGGTTTGAGGTCTGGCTTGCCTGTGTTCCTCTGGAGACACATTTGTGGCTTTTCATGCAAGGGAGGTAGTTGGGATAAATACTAATGCTTTCCTCTTTCCCTCTCTGGGAAACAGTATAAAGGTGACCAACAGCTCTTTGAAGGAATCTTCATAGTGTCAGTTGGCTTTATCTTCTATTTCACTTTTCTGTAACTATTTTCTCCTGTCAGTGAGCATCCTTAATTTTGCAAGTAGCTCTGTTGAAAACTTTCTTTTCATCTTAGAACACAAACTATGTTAGCAAAATTGTATTCATCTGGGTTGGCAATTGTCCTGGGTTTAGCAGTAGCAGTCAGTTTTTCTCCTTCTTGGTAGCTGGTGCAGCGTTGTGTTTTGACTTTCAGCCTGGGAACAGCGCTGATAATACCGATGTTTTCGGTTGTTGCTAAGTGATGTTTACCCTGACCAAGGACTTTGTGAGCCTCATGCTCTGCCAGGGAGGAGGGGAAGCTGGGAGGAAGCAGAGACAGGACGCCTGACCCAGGCTAGCCAAAGAGGTATTCCATACCACAGCATGTCATGCCCGGGGGGGTAACTGGGAGATACCCGGAAGGACATGGGGTCTTCGGTGTCAGACTCGTTTCTCAGCAGGTGGTATTGTATTCTCTTCCCTTATTATTTTCTCTTATCATTGTTGTCATTGGTGGTAGCAGTGGTGATTTGTGTTGTACATCGTTTGTTGGGCTGTTCCTGTCTCAACCCGTGGGAGTTGCATTCCTTCGATTCTCCTCCCTGTTCCTCTGGGAGCGGGGAAGGGGAGAGCCCCTGGGGTGGAGGGCAGGACGCGGGCCTCGACTGCTTCCAGCCCGGCACCACTCACTGGGAGTGAGTGAACGAGCTGTCTGGCTGTGTTTAAACCACAACAGCAATACAGGTAACTTTTCAGACATTGCTGAATTCCTGTCAAGTGAGAGAGCTGGCTTGTCCATCTGTTAAGTTTAAAAAAAGATACATAAATTTAGCTTAAGAATCCTCTATAAATTTAGCCTAAGCAGCTATTCAGGAAGATCTATGTCCCAATAAGAGAAGGCAATCACCAAGAAATTCATGCTTCAAATAAGAAGTACTAGCAGAGCTCCTGGATTAGGATGAAAAAAAAAAATAAATATTTGACTTCTGGCATTTAAATAACTGCCAGGAAAGAGGAAATTGCGTGTTCTGTAACTCATGGAATAATAGGTTTTCAACCTTTAAATTAGCAAGGCACAGAATTATTTGCATGTATCCAGTCAAGTAATTGTACTTGTTAAAAAGATTCAGTATCTTATTAAAACTGTATCATATTATATAATGAAGCTTTACAGTAGGAGTGAATGCTTGTCTGAAAGTCTGTATATGTCTTCAGCTGCTGCCATATAGATCGTTAAAGACATATTCTAGAAGAACATACAATAATTTATTCAAACATAGAGATCGACAAAAGGTTGAATAATTACTTAAACAATGACATTATTAACTAAGAGTATGCTTACTGCAAATGGAAAATGACATGTAGTATGAATGTAGCAGGCACTTCACTCAAAACTAGTAATTTTTCATTTTCATACTTTATCATTTTCATTTCATAGGTTTCTTTCAGTTGACATTTTAACCCTTTATATATCATGTTGATTCCACTTAAAACAACTGTCAGGTAAAATGGTAAGATTTTTCTACATAAATGTGACTTGTCAATATCTTAATAAGACAGAATCTGTAAAAAAACATAAGGTGAAAAAGAAACTGAAAAGTTTTCTATTGAAATGAATTATTCCTCATTCTTGCTGGAGTAGCTGATTGAAAACATTGAAAGCAAAAAAGCATTTAAAACAGCACTGGAGCAGTTTGATCAACTCTTGAGACACAAGTCATTTAACGTAACTGTAGAAACAACTTTCTGGACAGATTCTCAAATTATTTTTATGTTTTATTACTTAACAGCAGACTCTTGCATTATATTTTTTTTCCTGCAGCAGTACTGGTTTCTGTGTAGGAAACTGTGTTGATTGAACTTATACCTGGTGGTTTTCTTTAGGCTGAAGGTCTCTTTGTTATCATTGTTATTTCTGCTGCTGGCTATTAAAAGGTCATGTGTTACTTTTGTGACTGAGTTTCATTTCTTAGGAATTTACCTTAAAATATCTGCAGTTAAAATTCGAGGAAACTTATACACTGACATGCAGATATTAACATTCAGTATATATATTCACTGGATGAATATATGATTTAATTTTGTGATGGATGGCGGTTTGGCTTTCGACCAAAATGTATACACTAAATCAGATTTAAGTGAATTTCCCTTTCTGATTTTGAGTATTCTGATATTTTAGCCAGTGATTTTTGTACCTCTGCAAATAGAGTTAAAAAAAATCCTGCAGAAATGGCTTTGTTTAGTAGATGCTGTATACTGCTTAGCCCAATTCTAATACCATCTTTAATGTAATTTCTGAAGCAGAAATAATAACAGTAATATTCATGATTTTAAACTTAACAACTTAACTCTCAATCCTTTAATCAATCTCTTCTGGAGGTTTTATTGGCAGAAAATATTCCTGTTATTCCACTTATGTCATATATTTAATCGTGCCAGCATCTTGGACAACCTTTTGTCTTTATAAGATTCACTTAGTTTCCAAGTAAGTGAAGTAGCAGTGGCATTTGCTGCCTTCCTGTTCCAAGTGTTTCAGTTTTCAACAGTTAAATTTCAGAATTGTTTATTTAAAACATACAACATTCCTTCTATTAAAAAAAAGGCAAAAATTCCCAAACCAACATAAAGTGGTGATTTGTTCCTTTTAGTCTCCAGTTTTAAAATGTAATTTTCCAGCCTTCTGTAGATTTTGCATTCCAAATGTATTTCTGTTAATAAAGCAACAAAACACGTTCGCATGACACGTCACTTATGATTGTAGGTTTGCATTTTGAATTTTTATTGATAGTGTAAGAAAGAGGACTTTGAAAATAATAAGTTTCAGTTTCATTGAAATTGCAAGTGCTTATTTACAACTGTTTACCTGTGTTTTGGTGTTTCTCTCATAATTCACCAACTTTTTGCTTTTGGTGGTTGTTTTGTTTAATTTCACTGCAAATGTGCGTTTCACTAATTTCCCTGGGAGTTTAGATAACCCTTTTAAGTTAGTACAAGCCTTAAACTTCTAAGCAGACTAAGACTGTGTAGCCTTTGGTCACCTGTGTATATGCATTTCGTATATCATGTTTTAAATTGTGTCTGTATACCATATAAATTTGAGAGTGATTTAAACTTGGCCACTGTAAGTCAGAGCTGATGGTACTGACTTTTAAACTGTACAGGAGCATTTATTTTCTACAGCCAATCATCTGGAGTGAATTTTTAAAACATCTAATTTCAGTTCTTGGAAAAAAAGAGAAATCTGGATGAGATCTGTGGTGAAGGTGAAAAGGGAAGCTAGGGAATTGGAGTCCAAAGCTGCATTCCTGGATCTACAAAATCCAGATCTAAGTTATTTGAGTACAGTAGCATTTCTTAGCACAGTATGAAATTGTTTGCATTACTGTGGTGTCAAGCATTGTTTAGGATTATGTTCAGGCTTTAAAATCATTCTACTTGAATATTCCTGAGACATTAGAGTATGTTACAAAGACTTCTCATTGAGAATTTAATATTATAAATCTGAAATAGAAAATAATTTTAATATTGTCTGAATGTCTAAGACCTACCTATAGGCTTGATAATTGAAGATTTATTGCTTACCTCATTTCTACTTCATTTTTTTGTTAGTTTGTGCAACTTTATTCTGACATATCTTGTAGCTTATAAAAGGTATTCTAGTAGTTATCCTTACATGTTGACTTGATGTGGTTTCATTGCTGGGTGATGGAATTTGCTGCTTCATGTATCCATTATTAGAAAATGGTGTGAAAGCTGATTCTGAACAAATCACTGTTGTCACCCAACAATATACATAGCTGCAGCAGTAGAAGGGCAAAGAAAGTTGAGGTATCTTTTCATTTGAATGATGTTACAGTACAGGTTTTATTTCTCAGCTGTTCCGATCTTCCGTCTCAGCCATATACTTTATCTTTTGCTTTGAGCAGATCTGACATGAGATGGCTGTGATCTGAAAGGTAGGCCACCCAAAATTCACATGGTGCTGTATCTAAGTTAGTGTACGTTTGACTCACAACGTGGCAACAGACTCGGTTGAGGACAAGTGTCTTTGATTTAATTATTGAAAACCTGTCCTGTGGAGGGATGGATTTTACTTCTTGACCAGACAGGCATGTTCAGGATTTTACTTCTTGAGTGAAATGTTTCTTTCCTGTAAATCTTTTTTCCTGTCTTGGTATGTGAGGAAAAGTGTTGCCTGTATGTGCTTCTCCTTACTCTTTTTTTCTTGCCACCTCCACCTTCAAATTTATAGCACATTGATTCTCTTGCTGTGGGAATTTTCGCAGTTGCTACAAGGATTACGGAGAGCTCTCCTCTTCCTCATGAAATGTAAGTGCTTTCCAGAGGCGTACTTTGGTTCTAGAAGGGCTGAAGGAACTAGAGGCCACATCTTATGACTGACTACACTGGGTCAGACTCTGTCAACCTGTTGAGCTGTGATTTGACAAGTACAGCGAAACAAGAACCTTAGCCTAAATCCCCCAGCTGATAAACACAAAAACAGCAAATGCTGCCTGTAAGTAACATACGACATGCTGAAACTCTGAGATCAAGAGCAACAAATTTGAGAGCCAATAAATCAGCGTTTTGACTAGTGACTACTAATCCGAAACAATGAATGCTTATCACAAATACGATTAAACACACTCTGGTCAGATCTGTCGTTATCTCAACCCTTCGTGCCCCATATTGGGAGCCACAAAGAACTGTCACAGTTTAAGCCATGTCAAGTGCAGGTGTTTCTGCAGCAGGAATTGTACACCGTGCTCTTTGGTGCCTCTTGCTTTGCTCATGTGTTGTCATCTCCTAGTTCTGCTGTCCATTAGCGTTTTGCTTCGTGTATGTGTCTTCCTCTGTAGCATGACCTCTTTCTAAGGATCACTTAATGTGGTTTAGAACGTATCTGATGTTACAGGGTTCTGGGCACAACATAACATGTCCTCTGCCTTCTCAGGTTCCTGTGGCTCACTGCATTTGCAGCTTTTGACCGTTACCAAAAGATTACAGTTCAAAAGGTGATGAAAATTCTTTGCAGCTTCAATCCAGAAAGGTTTCACAATATTAGTTATTTGAGCTGATTGTGAGTGGATTAGTCTCAATGATCTAAGCAGCTTTTCTCATTAGTGTTCCTAGTCATTTCTGTATTACAGTCTGAAGATCATTTACATTTAAAACAAACTCAAAAGAGCCGTATTCCTTATAAGAAAAATTGGAAAGATTCTTAGTTTCGAAAGAAATAAACAGGCTAAATAGCCTTACAGTGTTCTACTAGGGTGTAGAAATATTTGTGCTTACCTTTCAAATAAACCCATGTATTATTAAAAATGTGAAGATGTTGAAGAATGAATGTTTGAAATGATGAAGTACATGGTCTATGCAGTGTGATACCGAAAAATTCAGCTTTTTATATTATTTTCATTGAGCTTGTGTTTTGAATGCCTGATAGATACTGCACAAGCAGCACTGTTATTTAAGAAAACAATTTGAATCTACAGAAGGATGACAAATCTGAGAGAAGCAGAACTGTGCCATTCCAGTAAATGAGTTTTGCAGACAACTGCAACTTGGGAAAGATCATTTTATATTGACTAAAAAACCCTAGAAAGTCTCACATCAGATCTCAGTATAGGCTCTTGCATGAAGCAGGCTCTGGGATTTCTCTAAACTGATTTTTGATTTCATATGCTCTGATAGTTTGGAGCATAGGTCTTGTCTTGTAAGGGATAAAAGAGGACAACATTGATTGAAAGAATTTTGGTGCTGAAGAGTTCAACACAATCCTTGACAGCTGCTTGCAATAAGAAACAACTGGTGTTATTTTAATCTAGATGGACATGTATTAATTTACCAGCTATCAGATCTCATACTTTTCTCTTCTAGATTGGAGAACTGATGCGCATTTTTGCGTTACATATGTATGGATATACATATATGAGTATTCGTACAGGGTATTATTCCTTGTTAATAAGCTCAGTAAACCCTAAGACATTATTTCCCAAGATACTATTTGTATATATGTTTCTTAAGTCTTTTAAATAATGTTTGTGATACTTTTTAGAGCCATCCTTTTTATTGCATATTTCAGAACCCAGAAAAGAACCTAGTAGTGAGAATTTGTTATTGTGGGGAGAAACAGCATTTTTTTTTTCTGTTCCTCATATGTATATCCAATGATCACAGCTATCCTTTAAACAACATGTTACACAACAGAGTATCTTCCGCTTCCTTCTCTTTCCTTCTTTGTAAGTTTGTCATTATTATTATTTGTCATGGTACTACTGTATCACACAGTGATCCTTGATCCAGATTTCTTTATTTTTATTCTAACATGGTGAAAAAACAGTACTGATGCATTTGATTACATGCTATTCAGGAAACTTATTAAAATGTTATCATCTTCAGAAGCCATTTCTCTAGCAAGAGTTTGAGTGCATTCATTTGAAAATACTTTCAAGATTGTCTTTGTGTAGTTTATGAATAAACTGGTGGGCTGCGTACTAGAAGAAGAGTGTTGGGATTGGGTTCTGCTTTTCTTGACAGAGAGAGGGGAAACCTAACAGAAGAGAGCAGTTACCCTCATAGGTTGTCAGAGGGACCTGCCTCTCAGACTGTGCAAAGGATTTAGGCTATTATGTTAAACAGCTTTCCTCATCTTGCTCTGACTTTCCCTGTCTCCATTCTCTGTTTTCTAGTGTATTACCTAAAAGGCAGTGGATCGGTTTCCAACTGATATAATTGTATTATAGAGGCACTGCTCTGCTTGCCTGTCTCTTCTCTGAGGTTTCATTATTCTGTTAACAATCTCCTAAGCAACCTTGAAAAAACTACTGATGTTTTTAATAAAACCAATGAGTTCTCAGTGTTTAGAGGGCTTCAGAAAAGTACCATGTGGTGAGGAAGAAGGATACCCTGGAGCATTTAATATGACTTGGTGAGCAGCCTGTCAGCTAAAACTTGAAAAGAAATGAAGACAGAAAACCAATCTATTTAGAATGACCAGCAAGTCATAGAAAAATTTAAGCATGCCTCAAAGTTAAATATTTGGTGCATGTTTTACGCTGCTGTGCACTCTAGTTAATGTTCATGGGTTTAACTTCTAATTTACTAGAATCAATCTGTAATAAAAACAAAGATTATTATCCGGTTCACTCAACATTTTTGAATCAGCAGTTTCTTTTAGAAAATATTTCAGCCACAGCTGGCATCCCCAGGTATTTTTGTTTTTTTTTTTTCATGGCACTCCTTCCTCAGTGGGTGCTTCTTTATGGCATTATGGTCCTGGTGGCCTCCTTTTTCGTGGAAGAGAGGAATCCATATCACACAACTGTGTTCAAGGGTAGGTGCCTAAACAGTAGCCACTTGAGATAATGATCCTGAGGTGATGTGGAAATCACTACAGCTGGTGCTTTCCTATTTCATTTCAAACATGCAGACTGTGTTTGTTTCATGTTCTAAATTGTTGCTTTGCAGTGTGGGTTTTTGATGTCCGAAGTTAATGGTTGATTAAATACGCACTTGATGCATAATTTCTAATGCAGGTAAGTTTTATTTGTGATGAAGGTATTTTGAAAACAAAGGTTGTTGTCATCCATGGATGATCAATATTTAATTATTTGAAGGTTCAGAGTGTAGGCAATGCCTCAAGTGTATTTTGCAGATCCTGCAACGCTTATTCTTTGAAAGTATCGGTGCTCAACTCTTAAAATGCTAAGCTATTCCTTTTATTAATTCTGTTTCATAGAAGTGTATCAAATTCAATAACAACCCCTCCCTCCCAGTTTACAATACTGCTTCTATTCTTACGTTTGAGATAGAGTCTCTGTTTTAGAGTCAACTTAGTTGAAGTGTTTGTAGTTGATGAGAGATCTGTTAAGTTTTCTTTGACCTGTTGGAAGTGTTTTACCAATCAGTTGCCTAGTTCAATGTTAATAAAAAGGTGTTAAAAGCAAAGAAATTTTGTCATAGTGAAGTGCTTCTTATTAATAATTTGGTTAGGTAAGTTTGTTTAAATTTTTGTAGCATATAGAGTAGTTTAAAATATCTAAAAGGATAAATTTTAATGTTATAGCAAAAAGCTCTCACAGAAAACGGGAATTCTGTTAAAGAATTAAAGTTTCCAAGAACTTGAAAGTTCCCAGAAATGGAAAAAAATACGTTGGTTTTAAATGCAGGGATCAAGTGGGTTGTTGGGATTTTTTTTGTTTGGTTGTTTTTTTTGGTGGCTTTTTGTTTGGTTTTGGTTGGTTGGGTTTTATTTTGTTGTTGTTTGGGTTTTTTTTGTTTGGTTTTGTTTCATTTTCCCAGAAATTTACAGGATTTTTTAGTTTGTTGCCAATTATTTTCACAGGCTGAGCCAAAAGAGTTGATTCAGATGGTCACAAAGCATGTCAGTCAGTATGGCTGTACAGACTGGCCTGAAGAAATTGCAACTTTGATTAATCAGCTGCATTACTACAATGAGCGACTACTGGATTTCACTCAAGCTCAGATTCTGCAAGGACTTGGCAAAGGAGTGGATGTGCAGAGGTTTACAGCAGATGGACAGTACAAGAGAGAAACGATACTAGGATTGGCAGAGTAAGTAATACCTATTATGTTTATTTTCTTTATTCTAAAATGTAATTACTTTAAGCTTTAAATCAGTTAAGTAAATTGAAAGTAGTGCTGACCTTTAGAAGGGTTAAGTTACCAGTTGCTTTAGATATTTACAAAGTAATGTTGTTACAGTTGGAGACTCCTTTTCAACTACTCCACTTAAATGAAATGTTGCTCAAATAAATGGATCTCAATAATTTTAAGTTATTGTAGCTGTAACTGTGGAATAACTGGAAGCTATAACTGTGTTTATTAACTGCTCATATTAAAGTTAATCAAGGATGAATGAAATTAGAGCATAAATAGAGGTCTGATCTCTTCCTGTCATCTCCTGTAAGCATGCCCTAGCAATCTATGAGGGTATGCCCAAGTATCAAGGTTTGCTATGAACTATAAATCAAACTAATAAACTGTATTTTACTTAATTTAGTTAAAGCATCTGTGTATTACAGCATTTTCTCTCTGTAGTCATTTGTAAGTACTGAAGCCTTTGCTGCACACATTCTGATATTTAGAATGCTTTTGTCTCCTTTCAGTTACCCACAATAGAAAAAAATATACAGGATGGTACTGTCTTTTCATTTGCAAAGATGCATTTAATTAACACCTGTGTGCGGGCACTTTAAGCTATGAACAAGTCATGGTTATACTTGAACTTTATATGATTTGAAGACAGTCACAGTTCAATAGCTGCTAGACTGTAGTGGAACTGTTCTGTGCAATAAGAAGCTTTTCTTATGACTTTTAACCCAATTTTAAACTAATTCTGTGCATAAAGCTTTTGAAGGCAATATTTAGATGTTTATAGTATTTCACCTCTGTAGCTACTCATAGTTTCAATTCCAATAGAAATTTGTTAGTAAAAAAATATTTATATGAAATGCTGAATATGGATAATAGTATAAACTCATGTTTTGAACAGTAAGCTGCCGCTTTGCGTCTATAAAATCTGTACCTTCGTAAGAACAGTTTGTAATCATCTTTTAGTGTTTTGGTTGAAGTTAACCTGTTTTCTGTATATTGTTCTTTCAGCACATATCTTACTAGAATGTCACTGGGTGAATGTAATGTCTTGATATTTATCTACAGTAACTACAGTACAAAAATCCTTCTGTTATTACAAATGTTTAGTCTGGATGCAGCATGCTTACTTGCATTATCATCCAAGAGTCCTGTAGATAGTATTTTGTAAAAATAAAGTAAACATGAAGAGAAAGTTCCTTACAGCAAATAGAGATTGAAGCACAGTATGAAAAGGTTAGTAGAAATAAGGCTTCATAGGATGTAGATGAGAATAGTAGTTCCATATTGCGCAGTTGCAAAGATATAATTAATTACTTGTTTAGCTTAAGCTTCCTTGCTTTAATGTTTTCAGTTGACTCTTAATCTGAATTTTCTAATGAAAACAATGTCCAGGTTAAATCTAATTGTGTAGCATATTTTTTTCCTTATTTTTGAATTATCATTAAGTGCTTCATGTTTTTAATCTTCCATGAAGGGCTGTTTTCCAGAGCAACACCTGAAGGAGATGGTATCTTTTTCACAAACCAGCTTTGTGCTATAATGATCAATTTCTTAAAACCACTTAACAAATAGTTGTCAATTTTATCTTCCGTTATTTGGTATATTGTCATTAGACCTTATGCATTATTTATCAGATATTTAAAGATCTGTGTGTCTCACAGACTTAATCGAGGTTAGCTCTCAAGCAGCTAACAATTTATTTTGGGCAGAATGTAAAGGAATTAGGAAAATTAGAGCAAGATTGAGCATTCTTGAGTAATCAGTTGAAGTCCCATGTAGTTTCAGGCCAACTATAGTGTTTAAGGTTTCAAAATGATTTTTTTTACTTGAGGCCAGCTTTTGGGTGGATTTTGTGTTTGGAGCTTTTTGTTTGTTTCATTTTGGTTTCTTTTCACTCACCCTGAGGTCTTCAGCCCTTCACTGGTGAGTTTAATGATTTAATACCAATTTCTTCCTTGTCTTGTGTCACTGATCTGAAATACTTTTTCTAGATTTTTAGAAAAATTGTGCAATTATCAGTCACTCTGAATTTCATAACTTAGCTTGTGCTCATAGGGTTTTCAGAATGCTTTTGATGCATATGGACTAGGTCCGTTTCCAGAAGACTAAACTAGAAGGTCCTGTATAAAGCCACTTGAATCTACTTCAGCGCTTATTAGTGACTTTAGCTTCTGAACCATTGTGCTTGCTTTTACTATACTGCTGTGCTCTGTTGCCAGTGTAAACACAGCCTGATGCATTCATGCTGCAGAGCATAACACACAACCATAGCCTTCCATCTTATTTTCCTCTTCAAACACGAGGGGAAGCAAAAGGCTCTTGGCTTAAATCTCCATTTCACTTCTCCAAGTTGGATTTAAAAGAAAACCCAAACAAACATTTTTTGAGAACAGGCCTCTGGAAAAGGGGATCTCATTTCCCCTTATTGCAAATGAATCCAGTGGTGATTTGTAGCTGATTGATGTCAGCAGAAAATGGTGAAGACAGCAAACATGTGCACATGTATGATACAATTGAGGTTTTAGAGGACAAGATGGGGAAAAAAATAAAATTGCGCTGAGCTGCCAGATGTTTGTTTCTGTGAGCTTGAAGATAGTCAGCAAAATCCCAGCTGAACGCTACAGCACTGGCAGTTTTTGATACTTCGGAAATCTGTGCTAGCACGCAGCCAGAGTGGCTAAGAAACATCCACAAGAACGGCCTCTGACTTCAGTTTTGCACCAGTCTTGGTGCAACAGCACACAGGAAGTACATCCAAACCTTGCCTGCACAGGAGCAAGTGGGGATTTCTCTGGCAGTTCTCAGACTCACAGAGATAGGCAGTTAGGGCTGGGCATGAAAAGGGGTGTGGAAAAGAAAGCTAAAAGGTCATTTGCCATTTTTGCATGTTTTCATTGTGTAACAGCTACTTCTTTTAGTTTCATCAGTGTTGATAGCTTCTTCTTGTTCTTCATCTATACAGTATCATCTCCTTAAAACCTCCACTGCTTTATGCTGCCACTGCATGCCACTCTTTAAGAGAGAAAGACAGGATTTTAGTAAGATTTGTAAAGTGCTAGGGGGAATGTATCCCACTAGGTCCAACAGCCGCTCCTGGTCTCTATGATTGGCTGAGTTACTGTTCAACTGAAGTATTCATATCATCTTCCTCTTTCACTGAATCACAGAGTCACAGAATGGTTAAGGTTGGAAGGGACCTCTGGAGGTAATTTAACCCAATTCCCCAGTTTATTTGGACCATACCTAGAGCTAGTTGCCAAGGACCATGTCCGGGTGGCTTTTGAATATCTCCAAGGATGGAGACTCCTGTCATGGTTTAAGCCCAGCCTCCTTGGGCAGCCTGTGTCAGGGCTCAGTCACCCTCATGGTGCAAAAGTACTTCCCTGATGTTCAGACAGAACGTCCCATGTTTGTGCCTGTTGTCTCTTGTCCTGTCACTGGGCAGCACTGAAGAAAGCTTGGTTACATCTTCTTTGCATCCTCCCTTCAGGAATTTACATACATGAGATCCCCTCAAGCCTTCTTTTCTCCAGGCTGAACAGTCCCATCTCTGTCAGCCTTTCCTCATTGGAGAGATGCTCCAGTCCCTTTGTCACCTTAGCAGCCCTTCACTGGACTTTCTCCAGTAGCTCCATTGTTCATTTTAGAGTCACTCAGCTAATTTCAGAAGTTGTTTTTTAAGCAAAGATTTATTAGATCATTCCTAAAGGTCATGATTTCCTTCAGTCAAGATATTCTATATCTGAACTGATGATACATGGAAAATAATATGTTGTACATTTTTTTATTAATGAAAGTATTGAGATCATTGTTGAGGAGCAGCCTGCAGATTACTGCTCCTAACCTCATAACCTCCAGTGTACGTTTTCCCATTAGCCAGTGGCATACTTGCTGTGCAGGTGTTACATCAATCTTCAACTAGTCATCTTCTTGCTGACAGTACAGGAAATGGTTTCTGGAAAATGCAAAAGAATATAAGTTCATGTGTTGTGATCTGGCATCTGCTGTTGTGTATCCCTGCTTAAAAAAGGATCTGCATTTATGTACTGAATGACAGCCTGCATTAGTGCCTTCTAATCTGGAATTTACAATGTACTGTTGTCATGGTACTTTTTAATGACAAAAAATAGAGTAGAACATCTGCCTGTAAAAGATTAGATGACTCTTATTCAATATTTTTAAAAAACTTCAGATTGTCATCCTCTCATACATACAGCATTGCTTGCTGGATTAAAAAGTGTTCTGTTACCATTGTAGTCCAGTTCCAAGGGATTGGGTACAGGAAACCTTGCCATGCTGGAAAATCAGAGGGAAGGTGCCGTGACCATTGGAACAGGGCATAATAAGAGAGAGTGGGATTTTCTTTTTTCTTTTCTTTTTCCTCTTTTCTTCTGAAATGTATTTTAATAAATACTTGTATCTATCTTAAAATATATTTGTTTCTTTTAATTTTAAAGCTTGTGTTCTACCTCCTTTTCTTTGCATACATATTCCTCAGCAGAAAGCACTCAATATTTTTCAGGGGTTGTCATAACTGAAAGTCATTAAAAGAAGGTTGTGGATCTTTTGTTATTTTATGTGTGGGAGTTTTTGTTGGGTTTGGGTTTTTTTTCACTGTTAGAGCAATAGCAATTGCTCTCATGCGAAGGATATTCTCATAGCTGTTTGCGAAGATTTTTCAGCATTATGTGGTTTCTTGGCATTTTGCTATTCTACTATGCATCATATCTTATTTTAATTCTACAATATCTGTAGAAACTATCACAGTGGAATGTAACGGTGTGTTGGATTGCATGTCTAAAAATCAAAATCAAGGTACACAGATGTGTTGGCTGTTCACCTAAGACAGACTGTAGATATAAGCCTTGTTTAGCTGAGATTTACATTTGTAAATGACCAAAAAAAAAAACCCAACCAAAAAAAAAAACCACCCAAAAAACCAAAATCTAGGAGGATATACTGTCTAATCTGTAGGGTTTTTTTCTGCTTTCCACCTAGTCATACATGAATCATGATGATGGTATAGAAAATGTACTAACAGTTACTTTTGTTCCACAAAGTCGGCCCCTACCTTCCAGGATTTTAGAAAACAATTGAAAGAATATAAGGAAAATGTTAAACGTGATTGAGTTTTATAATTCTGGAAACTAATTTACAGACAGTTGAAACTGTATTTAGTAGCAGTTCGTGTTGTGTAAGACTTTTTTCCTTAGTCCCACAAGACTTTTAAATTGAAGACTCTAAACCAACAGGGTTAGCACTACTCATATCAAATACAGTTTTTAAAAAGTTGTTCATGACAGTAGGATGTAATTACAAACAGACAGTATCTATCTTGGAATTACTGCACAGAAAAAACCTAACAAAAAACAAAACTAAACCAAACCTCAGAAACCCTACATGGGCCTTAATAGTATTGTTCCTATACCAGCCTAAAACCAGGAACTGTGTCTGTCTATTTGAACCATACTAACTTCAGTGGCTTAGTAAAAATTAATATGAAGGTAAGTTAAGGCTTTGGTCATAAAGCAGATTCTTCATCTATTGTTTTGTTAAGGGGATATACAATAACAGAAAAAAAAGTCTTTTCATATTTCTAGGACACTTATAGCGAATAGCTGGACATCTTCACACCTTATTTTAGTCTGTAAATACTAAGAGTGTTTTTGTCTTTGAACTTCTAGGAAGAGCTTCGAGGACCTAGATAGAGATGCTAAAACTCTGTAGGTGTTGCCGCTAATTGAATAAATACAAACTGTCATGCATTACATCCTTTACCACTTTGAAATGAAATGGAAACTGAGGGTTTTGCTTTAGCACAAAGGTTAGACAGAAGCTGTCATCGAGAACCAAAGTGTCTTTGGAATATCTCTGTAGTTTATTTATTTGTTCACAGTATCACAGTATGCTAGAGATTGGAAGGGACCTCGAAAGATCATCTAGTCCAATCCCCCTGCCGGAGCAGGAACACCTAGATAATGTTACACAGGAATGTGTCCAGGCGGGTTTTGAATGTCTCCAGGGAAGGAGACTCCACAACCTCCCTGGGCAGCCTGTTCCAGTGTTCCGTCACCCTCACTGAGAAGAAGTTTCTTCTCAAGTTTAAGTGGAACCTCTTGTGTTCCAGTTTGTACTCATTACCCCTTGTCCTATCATTGTTTGCCACTGAGTAGAGCCTGGCTCCATCCTCGTGACACTCCCCCTTTATATATTTATATACGTCCCTGTCCTTGAACTGAGGGGCCCAGAACTGGACACAATATTCCAGATGGGGTCTCACCAGGGCAGAGTAGAGGGGAAGGAGGACCTCTCTCGACCGACCTACTAACCACCCCCCTTCTAATACATCCCAGGATGCCATTGGCCTTCTTGGCCACAAGGGCACAGTGTTGGCTCATGGTCATCCTGTCGTCCACTAGGACTCCCAGGTCCCTCTCCCCTACACTGCTCTCTAACAGGTCGTTTCCCAACCTATACTGGAACCTGGGGTTGTTCCTGCCCAGGTGCAGAACTCTGCACTTTCCCTTGTTAGATTTCATCAAGTTATTCCCTGCCCAGCTCTCCAGCCTGTCCAGGTCTCGCTGGATGGCAGCACAGCCTTCTGGCGTGTCAGCCACTCCTCCCAGCTTAGTGTCATCAGCAAACTTGCTGATAGTACACTCAATTCCCTCATCTAAATCGTTGATGAATATATTAAATAATACCGGTCCCAGTACTGACCCTTGAGGCACTCCACTAGTTACAGGCCTCCAACTAGACTCCGCCCCATAGACTACAACTCTCTGGCTTCTCTCCTTCAGCCAGTTCGCAGTCCACCTCACTACCTGATCATCCAGACCACACTTCCTCAATTTAGCTGTGAGGATGCTGTGGGAGACCGTGTCAAATGCTTTGCTGAAGTCAAGGTAGACCACATCCACTGCTCTGCCATCATCCATCCACCGTGTTATTTCCTCGTAAAAGGCTAAGTGATTGGTCAAGCATGACTTCCCCTTGGTGAAGCCATGTTGACTGCCCCTCATAACCCTCTTATCCTTGATATGCCTTAAGATGGCACCAAGGATAAGGTGTTCCATCACTTTCCCAGGGATGGAGGTGAGCCTGACCGGTCTATAGTTACCCGGGTCCTCCTTCTTGCCCTTTTTGAAGACTGGAGTGACAGTCTAGCAATGACTTCCGCCAGTTCCCTCAGCACCCGCGGGTGCATCCCATCTGGACCCATGGATTTATGGATGTCCAGATTGCTCAACTGGTCTCTAACCCATTCCTCATCGACTAAGGCAAACCGCTCCATTGACCTGACTTCATCTAAGGTCTCAGGGGTACAGGGCTCTTCAGGACTGCCTGCAGCAGAGTAGACAGAGACAAAGAAGGCATTCAGTAACTCTGCCATCTCTGTATCTTCTGTCACCAGGGCACCCATCCCGTTCATCAGTGGGCCTACATTGCCTCTGGTGTTAGTTTTATCTGCCATGTATTTGAAAAAGCTCTTTTTGCTGTCCTTGACCCTTCTCGCCAGGTTTAATTCTAAGGAGGCCTTAGTCATCCTAGCTGCCTTCCTACATCCTCTAGCAGCAGCCTTATATGCCTCCCAAGTGGCCAGCCCCTCCTTCCATGACCTATAAACTCTCCTCTTCCACTTGAGCATACCCAGCAATTCCCTGTTTAGCCACGCGGGTCTCCTGGCCCTCTTCCTTGACTTCCTACTTGTCGGGATGCTCTGATCTTGAGCTCAGGAAAAGCAATCCTTGAATGCCAACCAACTATCTTGGGCCCCTTTACCTTCAAACAGCCTTGCCCATGGGATTTCCCCTAGCAATTGCTTGAAAAGGCCAAAGTTTGCCCTGCTAAAGTCCAGGGTTGCAATTCTACTTGGTATTCTACTAGTCCTACCACACAAGATCCTGAATTCCACCATCTCGTGGTCGCTGCAACCAAGGCAGCCCTCAACCCTTACTGCTTCGACCAGAGTTCATTTCTTTTCCCCAAAATGAATTACTGAGTATTAGCAAATGTAAAAAAAAAAAAAATAGTTAAAAAATCATTACTTTTCTAATGTAAATATTTATTTTCATGTCATGTCTCTAGGGACTAATATAACTTTTCTTTGTTTTCTTTCATGTCTCTCCTCCACAAGAACACTTGAAGAAAATGTCTACAAGATTGCTGTTTCTTTGGCTCAGCGATACAAGGTTCCACTTTGGGAAGTTTATATGACCCATCTGGAATTTTTGTTCACTGACAGTGGGTATGTTTTCTCCCCTGCAAATACACATACTATTCTGATACACAGAAATATGTGCTAACCTAGGGAAAAGTGAAGTATACTGTGGCTAGAGCTTGGTTTGTATTTTCATGTTTCTTGTGTTGTAGTACTTTGGTAATTTTTCTTTTCCATGTGATGCTTTCATAACCAGCCACAAAAACAAGTGTACAAGAGGGGGTAAAAGTCTGTATATGTCTTAGTGTTCTGCGTATCCTGGGACATTCTTTTCAGTGTTTAGGTTTCCACGGCTTTGAATGCTAAATGCTGTTTTCCAGTAGCAGCTTATCTTTTAGTTATTTTTACAGTCCCTTGGAATATGTCCTGAATCTCAATAGCTTTTATGTAATTATTTTTTTCAAGTGTTGCTATTTATTGATGTCTCTTCTACATAATAGCAAAGGAAATAAATATATTGAAGCTTCCCATTCACATTATTCATCTATTCATTTCAGTTTTAGTTTTTTGTAGAAGCAGGGTTATTTACAATATTTCTTGGGAACTTTTCTACCCTACAAGATTATGGCAGACTAGACCCAAGATTTGTGGAGGGCATAGGGGAGGGGTGCTTTTTGTTTCTATTATAAAGTTGGTTTGAGGCCTTTTTTTTTTTTTTACCTTTTTTTTTTTTTTTAATTAATTTGACATTTTGTCAGTCAGGCAAGTATTTTTTGCCCACTGAAAGATGAATACCCCCATTCAGTGAAAGGCTAAGCTACTTGCCTGAATAGCGCATTCAGATGACAGTGATGTAGAGCCCCCTGTGTAATACAACAGCTCATATTTTCTGTTCTGACAGATGTGATCAAATAGTCTAGTTTTGTTTCAAATTTTAAATTGTGAAAGCAGGTTTAGCTTGCAGCACTATTTTACCTTTCTTACCAGTAATTAAAAAAAGCATTAAAATATGAAGCATAAATATGAAGCATAAAAACAAGACTGATAGATGTTGGTGATCTAAGAACATGAAATAACATACTGAGATCTTTTTCTTTTGCCTCCTCCAGAAAACAGAGAAGTCATACCCTCTAAATTTTGTTGCTGCTAAATTATTTAGTGCTTTAAGCAAAATACACTGTCAGGTTATAAATGTGGCAACACTTGGGTGAATGTGAAAGAGCAAGTTGACTTCTCTGGGACTAGAATATTGCCTAAGGTATTTTGCAGAAGTTGTCTACCATTTTCTTTGTTCCTGTCCTCCATGACTTAGTATTCATAGAATTCAGAAATCACTGACATACAAATGAACAACCTTTTCCCTAACAAAATTCAAAGAAGGCTTGAAAATTGATGTATAATAGGATCATATGCCGCTGAGCATGTTTTTGTTGCATCATAATCTCATTTTAAAGTTGATTGACAGCATATGGCCATTACAATATATTTTAGTCTTGGGATTATGGCATTAATAATGCATGCCTCGTTATGCTTTCATTCTGAACTGAAAAGAAGCTTATTCTAAGAGTTAATCTCTTTAACCAAATATGCAGTATTTCTATAAGCTAGTTTACATAGGGGGAAGATCAAAAGAATCACAGAGTTTGTATTAACTATTTCTTTGATTACTTGACAACAAATAAACATCACGTTTTTTCTGTTATGCTGTGAGTTTGAGTCTGAAAAAAAAAGTTTAGGATAACATTTTTTTACATTCAATGAAAATTGTAATTATTTCTTTTGAAGAATCTGATCACATTTTACTGTGAAAAAAACCTGTAAAATGCATTTCACTGTTTTAGCAGCAGGAAGGTTTATATTTCCTGTCACAAAATCTGTTATTCCAGAGCCCTTCTGAGCAGCATAATGAACCCTTCTTACCCACCACCATTCCCACCCCAAAACCACATAGCAAACCTCTGTAGATCCTGTCCATATAATTTTAATATCCATCTAGCCTTTAGTTTGAACTTTGGGTGTGGACAGAAAAATATATTCAGATCACATTCTTGAAATGCATTGTGTCAAAGTGTCTCTTTTGTCTGATATTAAGAATAAATGATGCTTTATTTCCATTAATATCATACTTGTTTCCAGTAATATGATAGAACACTTAACAAATAATAAGAATATAGAGAATTAAAATAATGTTTACAGGTTAAGAACTTAACTGGGGAAGGTTCTAGATGTGAAAATAATTCAATTTATTCTCCCTCAGAAGTCAGAGAATAATTTCTAAACTGAGAGGAGGTTGTGTTAGTGGTATATGCTGTAAGAAAATCATCTTTAAGAATGAAACTGAGACATATTTTGCTTGGATACCAAAGAGAAAAGCTAACTTACATGTGATATTTATACTCGGGAAAACTTGATGTTGAAATTCTAATTTAATCAGTTTTAGAGGTAGAGAAAAATCAAATGGGATTAGAAGACATCAGATTTCCAAATGAAATGTACTGCCTAACATGGCATTTGATTGGACTCTGGGGAGAGTCCAGGTGATAGTCACCTGTAGGTTACTTCTTTTCTCAGATTTTGAGTAAAACTTTCAGTTGACAATAGTACAAACTTAAGATGAGACTTGCTTGATATGCACCCATTTTTCTCATGGCTGGGTTAAAAAAGAAGTGATTGCTTTCAGCTGTCGTTTATGTAGTCAGCTGGAGGTGTCTGAATTCATGCTGTGAAATAGCTAATATATTCTTTTCAAAAGGGCCAGGAAAAAAAATTTCATGAAGCAGTGAGACTGGCTGAGGTCAACCCAAGGGTTGCTGATGTTTTCATAAGCTTTCAGAGATGACAATTTGAGAAGCAACTTGATAAAACTGCCAAATGGAATATGCTAAGCATGAATAATAGTGTCAAATAGATTAACTAGTAGGCAAGAGCTGATTTTCAGTGGCAATCTTCTCAAAGCATGCCAGGTGTTCATTGACTACAGAAAATACAATATAATAGATTGGGAGAACTTGTAACTGGGAATAGGATTTTCTTGCATCATTCATCACAAGGTTGGTGGGGTTTTGGGTTGGTTTTTATTGTTTGTGGTTTTGTTTTTTTTTAATTTTGTGGGATTTGTTTGGTTGGTTTTGGTTGAGTTTTTTGTTTCTTTTAGTACATATGCTCTGGTTATATGTCTATTTTTGCATATAGCTGTACCTAAGAGATTTGAAATGCTGCTTTTGATGCCACTTCAGTGTTCATGACCTTTAATCTGTATGTTTAGGTCATCAGATAACAAGATTAGGAAACACAAGAGCTCCTTAGATTTGGCTATGGAGAGTAACAACTAAGTATTTATGAATGAGTATTTAATCTTTCAAAATGTTTTACAAAGTTGTACCTTAACCAAAGGAAAGTATTTTCCTGTCTCCTGAAGAATCTTTCATATCACGTCCAGGCTTTTAAACCTGAAATTATTTCTAAACACAGGTTAGCAACACTGCAAATAGAAGAAAGAACACAAAGTCTTGGACTGTTTGAGACTTTGAAAACCGATCCTGAAACATTACATGAACACATGGTTAAATATGTTTATCCAAGTATTGAAGGCAGAGATCACCAGCGGTTGCTTTATTATTTTACACTCCTTGAAAACTGTGGTTGCTCAGAAGTGGTTATGCATACTGTTAAACCTGAAACTCACATCAGACTCCTGAAAAAATTCAAAGCAGTTGCACCAGGTAGGAAAGTTCCTGTTTCTTTCCCTCATAGCTGTGTTTATTATTCGCTTATGTGAGTGCTGACATAATTATGCTCATCTAGTCTATATTCTCCAGGTAATTCTTTTCAATGAGCGTATCAGATGAATGCAAGTAATTTAGAAGATTAGTCCTATTTTATAGGACTAAGGTCCTTCTCTTTGTATTACTGGAAGTTGAGTTTATCACAGCAAGCAAAAAATATTAAAAACAGGTTTCTGTTGGTGGTGCAAGTTAAAATTATTGTCAGTGGTTCATAGAGGTTTTTTAATGAAGAAATGCAGACTTCCTAGGGCATAATTTTTAACAATTCAAGTTTAACATGAATATTCTCAAAGAATTTAAGACAGGTTATCTTTCAGAAGTCTAAATTACACAATATATTGGGAACCTCATATGTATCAGACACTACCTTTGCTGCAGAATTTGGAGAGATTGTGCATATGAATTCATGTATTGCAGGAACTAAAAAATCAATTTTTTGGGGGGGAGGGATTACTTTCAGTTCTTATTGATGTGTTTAAACACTCAAGTTCTGTATGCTTGACAAAGAAAAATCCATCAGGAAATCATTGCCTTCAAAGCTAGTTTTAAATGTTTCTCAAAAAAATGTTTATTTTATTTTTTTAAAAGTGCTAAGAGCACGCATCAGTCATAAAGTAGTCACTTTGTGTGGTAAAAAAATTAAATCTGTTGTATTACACCCCTAATTAAAATTCTCAGTGTTCAGCACAGTTTATATATAGTAGTCAAGGAACATCAAAGTATTTGTAGAGGCCCTAAGTATATGAAGAAAAGCATAGCAGTAAAAGTCACTTACTTTAGGAATTGTATG
Organism: Pezoporus wallicus; assembly: GCF_028554395.1. NCBI lineage: Eukaryota > Metazoa > Chordata > Aves > Psittaciformes > Psittacidae > Pezoporus > Pezoporus wallicus. Next base: position 3,163,452 of record NW_026642654.1, read on the forward strand.
CATAAAGAGTAAAATAGTGTTGTTGCTAGAAATATTTTGTTGTTGCTAGAAGAATTTGCAAGAGTTTTCTTCCTGTAGGAACCAAAGTAGTAACAGGACACTTGTAGCACATAATTAGTGTAAATGGGTCTATATTTCCTGTCTCCAGTTAACCTTACTTAGTTTACCTGTGGTTAGTACCTTGCATTTTTGCTGAGATGGGTAGTAATTACCGATTGTTACATGATCAGAATACCCATTTTTTAATTAATGAAGACTTTTATCTTGAGGTGCATGAATTTTTCTAGATTTTATATAAAAAGAAAAATAATAGTGGAACTATTCTATATGCTGTATGTATCTTCTTGCTTCTTTGATTATCCTCAGTTTGTATCAATATGTAATGTTAAAATATGTTCCAGGGGATTGAGAGATTTCACACACATTGAAACATAAAATCTCAGTGTTACCTGCATGCAAACCTTTGTTCCCAGTCTGATAGTACGTATGTTTGTAAAGGAGATACAATAGAGTCTTTCTAGTTCTGTGGATTCTGGTTTAGTACTGATTGTTTTACACATAGTATAACTGTGAATAACTTTTATTCTGTTCCCCTCTTTCTCCTTCTCCTTCTGTCAATAGGTCTCAATTACAAAAAGCTAATAGATAAAAATGAAAACCCTCTGGAAATACTGGAGCCTGTCCTTACAAGTCAGAATATCCTGTCTATTTCCAAACTGGCTCCCAAAATGCCTAAAAAAGATGGCAGCATGCTGTCACCAAGCTCTGTTTATGCTGTCTGGTTACAGAAACTTTTTTGGAATGGCGATCACCATCTCATTAAAAAAATACCAGAAACCATGGATGAGTGGCTACACGCATATGATACGTGTTCCAAGTACTTTGATAGACTCAATCCAGATGATATTGTCGCTTTTATTGATGAAATTACTTTTTCTTCAAAAGCTGTCACAAAGGTAAGCAGATATATGTGAAGAATTTCAAGCCTCAGGTGAGTCTCTGTTCTTTTTATGGCTTCCAGTATAAAACCCAGATTTTTATACAGTTAGAAGAATTAGCTTTGTGGACCAGTTTTTGAGGTAACCCAAGGTCCCAGTATTCTGTTTCAGCAGAGAATAAGACATTCTTCTTGTGTGTTTCGTAGAAGCATAGAAAGGCTTGGATTGGAAGAGACCTTAAAGCTCATCTATTTCCAACCCCTGCCATGGGCAGGGACACCTTCGACTAGACCAGAGTGCTCAAAGCTCTGTCCAACCCAGCCTCAAACACTGGCAGGGATGAGACAACCACAGCTTCTCTGCGCAGCCTGTTCTAGTGCCTCACCACCCTCACAGTAAAGAATTTCTTCCTAATGCCTGATCTAAATTTCCCCTCTCTCATTTTAAAGCCATTGCCCCTTGTCCTGTCACTACATGCCCTTGTAAAAAGTTGCTCTCCAGCTTTCTTGTAGCCCCATTTAGGTACTGGAAGGCTGTTCTAAGGGTCTCCCCTAAGCCTTTTCTTCAGGCTGACCAAGCCCAGCTCTCTCAGCCTGTCTTCATAATAGAGGTGCTCCAGCCCCCTTATCATCTTTGTGTCCATTCTCTGGAATTGCTCCAACAGATCCATGTCCTTTTTGTGTTGGGGGCCCCAGAACTGAGCACAGTACTGCAGGTGGGGTCTCAGGAAAGCAAAGCAGATGGGAAGAATCCCCTTCCTCGACCTGCTGGTCACTCTTCTTTTGATGCAGCACAGGATTTGATTGGCTTTCTGGGCTGTGAGCCCACATTGCTGGGTCATGTTGAGTTTCTCATCAACCAGCACTCCCGAGTCCTTTTCGTCAGGGCTGCTCTTAATCCATTCTCTGTCCAAGCTCTAGCTGTGCTTGGGATTGCCCTAACCCAGATGCAGGACTTTGCATTTGGTCTTATTGAGCTTCATGAGATTTGCACAGGCTCACCTCTCAAGCCTGTCAAGGTCCTTTTGGATGGCATCCGTTCCCTGCACCATGTCAGCTGCACCACACAGCTTGGTTTCATTGGAAACTTGCTGAGAGTACACTCAATCACACTGTCCATGTTGCCGACAAAATTGTTAAAATAGCGCTGGTCCCAATACTATCCCCTGAGGAACACCACCTGTCACTGATTTTGACTTGGTCATTGAGATGTTAATAAAAACTCTTTTGAGTGTGACCACCCAGACAATTCCTTATACATAGAGCAGTCCATCCACCAAATTCATGTCTCTCCAGACAAGGATGTTATATGGGACAGTCTTGCAGAAGTCCAGATAGAAAACAGGCTTTCCTTATCCACCAGTCCTGTAACCCTGTTGTAGAAGGCCACCAAATTTGTCAGGCATGATTTGCCCTTAGTGAAGCCATGTTGGTTGTCACCAGTCACCTCCTTATTTTCCATCTGCTTTAGCATAGCTTCCAGGAGGACTTGCTGCATGATCTTGCCAGGCACCAAAGTGAAACTGACTGGCCTGTAGTTCCCTGTGTCTTCCTTTTTTCCCATTTTTAAAATGGGCCTTCTCCATATCCTGGGTAACCAGATCTCCCATCTCCTTCTGGAGAGTGCTCACATTTTCCCTAGTCTTCCTTATAGAAGTTTTTCTTGTTTCCCTTGGCATCCCTGGCCTTATTTTGATCTATTAGGGCTTTAGCTTTCCTAACCTGACCCCTTGCTGCTTGGACAATTTCTCTGAATTCCTTCCAAGCTACTTGTCCTTGCTTCCACCCTCTGAAGGCCTCTTTTTATTCTGGAGTTTGTTCAGGAGGTCCTTGTTCGTCCATGCAAGCCTCCTGGTGCCTGACTTCTGCTTTGTCAGGAAGCATCATTGTTCCTGAGCTTGGAGGAGGTGATCCTTGCATATTAATTAGCTTTCTTGGACTCCTCTTGCCTTCAGGGCTTTATTCCATGGTATTCTAACAAGCAGATCCCTGAAAAGGCCTAGGTCTGCTCCCCTGAAGCCCAGGGTGTATGTCCTCGTTGCTGCACTAAAGATCTTGAATGCCACGATTTCATGGTCACTGCAGCCAAGCCTGCCCTTGAACTTCACATTACTCACCACCAGCTCCTTGTTGGTGAGAGCAAGGTCCAGCATGGCACCTCTCCTGCTCTTCTCTTTTACTTTAGAAAAGTGAAGGAAATTATCATCAATGCAACCTCCTGACTTGCTTATGCCATGCTCTGTTGTCCCTCCAAAAGGTATCATGTGGTTGTGTTTGTTTATTTTACTTGTGCTTGTCGTAAAATTCATTATGCCACAGACTTGTGTTTTGTACCAGGCTTTTGCATTCTGAATAGGGTACTGCACATTCTGGGAAGAAGCATTCTGGGCCAGTGCTTACGGTTTCTAGGCATTATAATAATATAAATTGTCATAATCTCCATCTGGCTGAAAGCCTGTGATTGAAATAATGTGCTTTCATGTCCATAACATGTATTACCAGATCTGCAGTTTCTTGTTGCCCAGTGAAACCTACTTCTAAGGATATTATTAACATGAAGTTTTACCCATTCTTTCTTACGTATCTACTGCCAAGCACAAAAAAGGGATTAGATTTCTTACATATTTCCTTATTAAAAGATCTTGAGATGTCTTCGCTAATTTCTTCTGAAATGAAAAGACAATGAAGAGGACTTGTTTGGTTGGGTATTTTTGTGTCTTTATCTTCTCTGTTCTATATTATGCTCATGTTCCAGAGGTGTTTATTCACTGTGTTCAATTAGATGAATTCAAATTTGTTCCCTCTTCAGATATTGTTGTAGTATTCCCACAATACTACTGGAAATGTATTAGAACCCATCTGCCCTGTATCTGTACCAGAATTGGTGTACAAAAGATTTACATTGAAATTCTGTGAAATTGTCAGCATGAAATTTATGCTTTGATCTATTTGTCATGCTAGACCAACACATTTTCTTGCTAGTTCCACCAGCTGTCTCGTAAGTTCAGCAGAACTACGGTCCTGTCAGGTGCTTTGATCCTGTTTATCCCATAATCACACTGAGCATTTCATGCTTATCAGGAAAGACTTGACACTCATCCTGAGATCTCAGTTGCCTGACCTTGGACTGTGGTAGCCAGGGAATGACTCTTGTCTAGTGAGAAGGGAATACTGTCTTCATATATGATCGCTGCTAGTGACTACTTGAAATTCTTGCTGTTAAAATATCTTGCTATACTAAAGAGGTAGTCATCAATGTTTGCTTCCACAGATATTCAGCAGGGGCTACTTAAACTTTTGTGTATGTGTGGTTGTTTTGTTTTCTTTTATTTGCCCGCAGTTCTTCCATTCTCACAACTCTTCTTTGGATAAAGTATATCGGCATCCATCTTCAGCTGAAGAAGGTGGAGATTGATGTACTGTCTTTGTTGTGTTTGTTGTAAATGAAACGGGTGAAATCCTTTACTCTTCATCAGTACCCTCTTTATACACTGAAGAACTTGGACCACAGCAGCTCAGTGTTACAAACAGCGAGAGAGTTTCTGCTTGTGGCACTTATACTCAAAAATGCTTTTAATTCTGAATAGCTATTCCAGTTTTTCTTAGGAAATAATAATTCAGCCCACTTCCATACTGGTAAGCATAGCCGTAATTGCATGTATGGAACAGATTTCTCTCCCTTAAAAGGAGATGTTCCAAATATTCAGTGGAACTGCTGCATATAATTTTGTATACATTTTGATTCTGACATCTTTTCTTCCAGTAGATCTGTTTGCTTTTTCAAATAATGCTGACTTCATAGATTCTTAATTATAGTAATGATCATACCAGCTTTTTTGTCTTGATGATTTCACATTCATTCCCCTTTGTGTGTGAAGTATTTTAGGTAATTTGGGGATTTTTTTTTTATTCTTTTGTTGCCAGCGTTCTGTTTATTGTGCTAGATAGTTGGTAATGTCTTCAAACAACCATCTGTTTCAAAGCTCATAGGTCATTGCCCTGATGATTGTTGATTAGCAGTACTCTGGAAAAAAGGGTCCAACACGGCAAAGGCAAAAAACAAAACCACAACTGAAAACAATTACTCTAATTGCTGTGTTTTCATTGTTGAACACACATTACAAATAGAGATGGGCATAATATGTTGATTAGGAAGAAAATACTATAGCTTCAGATGGCTAAAGTAGAATAAAAAGCGGCAATATCACCTGTTATGTCTTCTATACAGAAAAAGAAGGTGAAATTTCCCTCACATGGGCTCTTTCTTGCAGCTTTCCATGTTCATTCAGACTATGGCTGATGACGTTTTTTGTTTACTGTTCCATCCTTTATAGTTTCTTTTCCAACTTCTGATACAAAGGGAGAACTTTGCTTGCAACTTCGTATTTTTAAATCAGAGTTTAGCTCTTAATTTCTCTGAGTCACTAATGCTTTTTGACTCTTTTCTTCTTACTTAAGCAGGAATGCAGTGTCCAGATTTTGACCACACACCAAATGAGTGTAGAATGAGACCTATTACAACTGGATATTAACCTGCACCATTTTCTCTTTCAATTTTAATTTTTTTTTTTTAAAGAACTGTGTAAAAAACTCAGTTAAAAAAAAAAAAAAACAAAACAAAAAACCATACCAACCAAAAAACAAAAAAACCTCAAAGTGAGAATCAGTATCTTGTCTGGCTGACTGACTTTGTAATGCTGTATGAAATGCTGAGGAAAGCGGCAAGGCATGACGTTGCCTGAAGATGTACAAGGAATATGTTAATAGTATTCTTGCATAGCATGACTGCATTCAGATATTACCTTCCAAATTACTTAGCTTCTTTTATCACATTTTATCACTGTTCTCCAGTTCAGTTGGTTTGTCTTGTCTGACTTTGTTTGCTTCCTAGGTATTGACAGTACTTCTTTTTCTAAAATCAGTACGTTTTCAGGTACTTTCTTGTGGTGTGCCATTAATAGTTATTTTAATGAAATCTGCTTCAAGACTGCATAATAGGAAACTTCATAAGTAATGTCTTTTCTTTAACTGATTCCTTACATGTATTAGAACTTTACCCTAATCTCCAGATGAACTGTGCTGGATCTGGCAGGGATGGAATTAACTTTCTACATGGCAGCTTCTGTCCGGCTGTACTTTGGATTTGTGACTAAACCAGTGTTGATAACACTCTAGTGCTTTACCTGTTGCTGAGCACTGCTTTCACAGTGTCAGGGCTTTCTCTTTTTTCTCAACACCCCAGCCTTGAGAAGGCTGCAGGTAGGCAAAAACTGGGGAGGGGCCACAGCCAGGATAGCTGAACTGGCTGTCCAAAGGTGCCTTCTATGGCGTATAATGTCATGCTCAGCAGTAACAAATGGGGTTGGAGGGTGTGTTCCAAGGTTGCTTGGAGATTGTCTGGGCATTGGTCTGCTTGTGGGAGGTGGCGTATGCATCACATAGTTTTGGTTTGTTATTTTTTTCCCCTTCATGTATTAAACTGTCTTTATCTTGATCCACAAGTTTTCTTGCTTTTGCCTTTCTTTTTCCTCTCCCCCTGTAGGAATTGGGAATCAGCTTTTGTTATTCCATAACTGTTTAACGCTCTTCTGAATTAATTAATTGAATATGCTTTCCATTCTAGTGTATCTGATTGGCTTGGGCTACATGACATTTGATTGGTGGAAAATATAAAGCTGGATTTAGTGGCAGAGATGGGAACTGAATGAAACTGTTCTGTCTGAACATCAGGAAACATTTTTTGTTATGAGGGTGGCTGATCACTGGCCCAGGTTATGCAGAGTTGTTGTGCTGTCTCCCACGTTGGAGATACTCAAAAGCTACCTGGACATGGTCCTAGGCAACTTGCTCTAGATGGCCCTATTTGAGCAGGGGCTTTGGACCAAATGCCTTCCAGATGTCCCTTCCAACCTCAACCATTCTGTCCTTTAGCATTGCTGGCATTCCAGGTTCCTGTGGCAATAAAAGGAATATTTCCATAGTAAAAGGAACTATTTCCATTATCTCATATTTGAATGTACTGGGAATAAGAGTGTCAGGGTCAACATCGTCATGTGAAAGTGAATATTACTTGTACAGTACTTCATGATGAATACTTACGTATTTGCAAGGAAGTGGGTGTTTGAGATGAATTTTTACCCTGAGGAGTGAAATCTGTTGGGCTGAAATAGTATGTGATGTTCCTTGATTTGAAAATGAAAGAAAGCATTATTTTTTTTAAGATTTTTCGTAGCATGTTATAGCCTATAGAATAAAAGAAAAAAAGCTTTTAAAAATAAAACTTTAGTTCACACACAAAGGATGAACCATTCCCTAAGCTACTTATGTTTTTTTTTATTTTATTTTTACTATTTTATCATGGGTTATGATACCAAATCTCATTACTGAAGCTGACTAGAAGTATGGAGGGCAGTCATTCATGTTTTGGAATAAAATAACTAGAGAAGTGATATATCAGTAGTGCTTCATTTTGTCACTATGAGGATATGAATTTATAATTAAAATAGTCTTGGGAAGAACCTGTATTCTTTTCTTTTTAACGCTTTATTCTGTATGTGTTTATGGCATCATGACTTCTAAACCGGCAGTGTGTTCTCATGGTTCTCTATGATACAACAGTTAGATGGAATACTTAAATTGTTTGCCTTTTGCATCTCTCTTAATTGCATTTTGAACATTAGGTAGTACAGTAGAAGGGGGGGAAATGAAATATGTAGCTGTTTCATCTTTTATCATGTTTACAAAATGGATATGTAAATCCGTCGTCATTAAATTTTAATGCGATGTGAAGAGTATTGCCTTTTCCTTGCTTATAGTATATCCTGATATTGAGACCTTGTTTAAAGTAACAAAATCATATTTAATTACTTTTGGTGGCAATAGAACTGAGTTGCATTTGAAACTGAATAGCAAAATATCCTTTGTATTTATCCTATTAATACTGACAAGTTTGCTTAGTTCTTACAATAATGTCCACCCATTTTGCTTTTATCGTTAAAAATCTAGCAGACTATTACTGTGGTTTGCATCAACAGCATGAAAAACGAGGGGCAAACCTTACATCTTTGTGATTTTTTAGGGATACTTTTTTTCTATTTGTTTTCTATTTCTTGTGTTTATGCCTTCTGATTAAAATTGTATGTCTTTGTCCAGTATTCCAGTAACTAAGATACCTGATATTAAAAGTGCCTAATGCAGTGGGTTTAGGCAAGGGAGGCCCCTACCTATTAGAAAGTATATTGCAAGTATCCTTAAAACGGTTTATAACTGAGGTTATAAACTAAAAAATCATACATGATTTTTTTAAATTGTATTTCAGACTTTCTTTTGGACTTCCAGGTGAAACTGTCTTTCTTGACTTTAGGGGAGTTTGCTGTTATACTCTCTATATAAAGAGTATTTCCATCTCTATCCTTTTCCAACACAGTCTTGGTTTCTGGAAGCTTGTGAGGCTCCATTCTGAAGTCTTAAATTCCATTCTAATGCACTGGAATAGAATGGCCCTTTCAAGCTAGATGGAGAGGTAGGAGAAAACTTAATTCAGTGTATATGAATCAATTTAAAAATTCCAACTCTATGACAAGTATAGAGGTAAGAAAAACAGACAAACCAGCAGCCAAACAAAACAAGGCAAAAAAACCTACTAAAAAACAAACCAACCAAAAAACAAACAACCAACACCCAACACCCCCCCCCCCCAAAAAAAAAAAACAGGACTTTCCATCCCCATGGCTTGACTTCGCGAACGAAGATTTGCGAAGGGCTTTACCCACGCTTACTGCAAGCACGCTGATGTCTAAAAAGGCCAATATGAGATAGGCAAATCCAGCTGCAAAAAGCACAGCGAAAGGTCTCCTTGGATGGTATAAGCTGGGTGCGATTCTTTCTACGTTGTCTTTTCTCCTCGAGACTAGTTCTGTGTGAGTTCTCGAAGGAGTCAACAGCATTATGTATGGTGTGTCTCCAAGTCTCCCAATTGGACGCCAAGGTGGACCACTGGTGGTAGTCAATATGGCCAAGGCTAAGGTATTGTTTCAGGGAGTCCTTATATCTCTTCTTTGGGGCGCTTCTCTTGCGGCAACCGGTGGCAAGTTCACTGTAAAATATGATCTTAGGGAGGCGATGATCCTTCACCCTAGAGAGGTGCCCTGCCCAGCGCAGCTGCAATTTCAGCAGTATGGCCTCAATACTGGTGATCCCTGCCTGTTCGAGGACAGTAACATTTGACACATAGTCAGTCCAGTGGATGTTTAGAATTGTACGGAGGCAACGCTGATGAAAGCGTTCGAGGAGTCGCAGGTGATGACGGTAGATAACCCATGATTCAGACCCATATAAAAGAGTAGACAGTACAATGGCTCTATAGACACTAATCTTTGTACTTTTCTTCAGGTGTTTATTGCACCAGATTCTTCTATGGAGTTTTCCGAAGGCTCTATATGCCTTTGCTATTCTGTTGTCTGTCTCTTTGTCGATCGTGGCATCTGAGGAAATAATGCTTCCCAGATAGCTGAACTGCTTAACTGACTTAAGCTCTGACTCGCCAGTGGTAATGTGGGGATGATGATAATCTTCTTGTGGTGCAGGTTGGTAGAGAACTACTGTCTTCTTCAAGCTGACTTCCAGCCCAAAAAGCTCAGCTGCCTACACAGAGCAAGATGTTAAAATGCTGCAGAGCTGCTTCTGTGTGGGCAACAAGGGCGGCATCATCAGCAAAAAGCAGTTCATGGACAAGATGATTTTGGGTCTTGGTGTGGGCCTTCAGTCACCTTAGATTGAATAGGCTCCCATCAGTATGATATCGAATATAAATGCCGTTTTGTTCGTCGAGGTCTACCATAGCGCTTTGGAGCATCATGCTGAAGAAGATTGTGAATAAAGTTGGTGCAGGAACACAACCTTGTTTCACACTGTTGGTTATTGGGAAGGGCTCATAGCGTGCATCGCCATATCTGACTTGGCCTTGCTGATCCTTATGTAACGGAATAATCATTTTGATAAGAGGGTGTCCGTGAAAGAGTTTTCTGTTTAAAGGCTAGATACGCCTACTTATACAGGTCTTTCAAAGTAGTAACTGTAATCACTGTGTTGTATAACTTGTGCTTTAAATAGGTTGATTTAAAAGTTGTAGACCTCCTGTTGTTACTTGCTTATGGTGTTAGAGATATATTTTAAAAGGTGTTTAAACCTCATAAAACTAACCTTAAATTAATTTCAGCATTTGGGATTCTCAGTTAATCCAGTAAAGTGATCCCCTGACACCTCTCAATTCAGAATTAAAAATGATTATAGGATGCTAGTCTACAAAAGAATAAATATTAGTAGGAAAAATAATTTTCATATGGTTTAAGATGAGCCAGATTCAACATCAATCAAAGGAAAGACAACAGAAGAAAGTAATGGAATACTAATAATTTTTAAATAAATGACAAATAAAGTTGTTTCTCATAAAATACTTCATTTAATTTTATGCTGTGCTGTAGAATAGTGGAACAACCTGACCTCCAGGCACTGCTGTAATGCAGATGATACTGTACAGTTGAATGATTAAATATCACATAATCTTTTTCAGCTGCCAGTTGAAGCCAGGATAGAAGTGACTAAGAAGGCTATTAAGATAGTCATCCATCTTTCTGAGAAATCAAGAAAAAAAACTTTGGAGAATGATATGGAAGATGCTGAAAATCCATCCGTTGCCTATGGAGAAGCTCTGAATCACTTGCAGCAATCTCTTGCTCATCTGGAAACACTCACTCATAGTTTTATCACTTATTTGAAAAACAGCAAACAGGTAATGGTTACAGATCAAGTGTTTGTTTTGAGTGTTACCATAACTAGCAGTGATGGACATCAGTCTTCTGTCCTATTTTATTGAAGGTTTGTACCTTTGTTTTTGTTGACCTGTTTTTTATAAATTCACATCCATCAATATTTTCTTTTTCATAGTATGTGTTAGACCTTGATAGAAAGACTATGAATGATTAACAGTCCTGTAAATAAAGGGCACACTGATTCATATTCAAAAATTGTCTGTTCACAGGATACACTACAGAAGTATGGCTATTTATATGATTTGTCCAGGTCAGAGAAAGAAAAAATCCATGACCAAGCAGTTGCTATGTGTATAGATGGTCAACCCCTGGACATGATACAACAGTTGTTACAAGTGGCTGTTGGAGATACAGGTCTTTCTCTCAAAGATATCGTCCAATGTGCTATTAAAAAGATTGTATGTATATTAAGGTAAGTACACTGCCACAATGCATGCCAAAAATCTTTCTTCTGGGGTGGTGGGTTTGAGTGGTTGGGTTTGTTTTTTTGTTTGTTTTATTCTCACGCTAAGTACTTATTTTCTTTGAATGTCTGGATTTTTCAGAAAATGGGGCAGCAACAGGACATGAGTTCTTAGATGTTATGCTCCTTTTTACCTATAATTTCAATACTCAGCACAGTTATAATTTATTTACTCAGTTTGGGAAGCCCAGGCAATGTGAACAAGGCAAGCCACAGAACTCATTCTGTTTATTGGAGGGTGCTTTTTGTTTAAAAGCATTGGCTTTACAGAATTGTTCTGTATGTGTGCATTTGTGAATTTTTGGCAAATCTACAACTGCACATAATTCCTTCCTCTCGAACAGAATCAAAAGGTGTGTTTGTTGTAAGTACCCCGATGTGGGTATTTGGGCAATAGAGGCCTACAGTGGCTGTTGCCACAACAGGTTGTGCTATAGGAAGATGTACAATTTTCTTCTTTGGAATAACTTGCTGGGGTGCTCCTGGGAGGTTTTGGGGGTTTATTTGTTTGTTTTTATTTGAAACATTTTGAAAAATGTGTTCACCTGTCAGTAAACCATAGCCTATGTGTTTTTCTCACTGTTCTAATAAAGAATGCATCTTAGAGTTTTTGATCTTCTTCCATTTCCATTTGTGTCATGCCCTACCCTACCTGCACATTAAAGAGCAAGTGAGTGCCTTATGCTTCCAACAGCACTTAAGAGTAACAATGATAGCCTAAAACCCCCCTGACCTCCTAACCTATTGGAGAGAAACAGGTTTCTAATCTGAGGAAGCTGATTATTTGTGAGTGTTGTCATTGTTACTGTTTGTTGCTTATTAGTGTCATCTTACATGAGCAGTCCACACACTTTACCACACTGTCTCCATCTTTGTCTAGGATTCACAGCCCTGAACCTTAGCAAAATGTCTTTTCCCTGGCATGATACAAACCAAATAGCCAAACCCGTTTACGCAGCCCCAGCAAACTGAGTCATCTCTTACTTTAAAATATGGAAAAAAAAGGCTAGGAAAAAAGGAAATGCAGAATCACTAGCTTCCACACAATTTATACTTATGCATCCCTGAATAATTCTGTTGAGATCTAAGCAAGACCTGGATGATACAAATGAACATGAAGTACAGTTGTGGCTGACCAGCTTAATCGTCTTAAGAGTGAGTTTAAAGTTAGCACAAACTTCAAGATTATGATCTTTTAGTTGACTATATTCTTTATAGTCTTCCAAATTGCAGTTTAACACTTGTGAGAAACACTGAGACTACTGTATTCGTGGTGCATTTCTTCAGTACAAATCATGTCTTTGGAAAAGGAAGAGAGCAGATGTTCCTACATTGAAGTCCTGCCTCCTTGATTAGCTGCAGCCTCTGTACATCAGGCTTTATAGTCCAGAAGGGACATGGCTTTTCTCCACAAACCTGAGGCTGAAACTGGTTTAGCTTATCTGGCACTTGGGAGAATGTAATCATCTCTGGGAATATAAAACTGTTGAAAAATACCTGCTTATGGACGTATTTGCATACATGGTGAGGACACAGGTGAGGGAAAGCTCAGCACATTATGAAAAGCCTTTCAGTGAAATAAAGTGCTTCTCCTTGATTTTGTTTCATGCTCCGTTCTGGCTCAGCTTGCCATTCGTAACATCCTCTGTTAACATTTGGCAAGAGATTTGGCTGTTTTCATAGCTGCGGTGATTATAAAATTCCTTTGGCATATAATGTGAGATATCAGCATGTCCGTTAAGGTTCAGCCTTTATCCTGACACATCAAAATCAAGATACTTATTCAGATGGTGGAATAATAAGGGGATGTGGTTTGGGGACTCAAATGGCAATGCATGAGACAAGTATATGCTGAAAATTATTTGTTAGGGTTGAATGAGTCTGTGAAGGTGCTGTTGTCCTATAACAAGGTTTAGGATACGTGGAAGCCTATGAATTTTTGTAGCCAAATAAGAGCAACCTGTCCTCTTTCCTACCAAGGAATTAGCAGTGCTCTGATCTCTGCCTTAGTGTGATAGAATCTGTGTGTCTGTCTTGATATTCTGTGTCAGAACAACTTAACTGGGAGCTAAGATGTGAAATTCTTAAGATAGAAAGCAGAAAATGAAGTACTGGGATTTTGCATCTACATCCCTGTCAGTATTTGTGTTCCCAGGATGCAGAGAGTCTGAGATTTTGTGTTCTTTTTTCCTTCCATCATTGTCGACAGAATATCAATGATCTCTGAAGAATCCTGTCCTTGATGCTCTTTCTCTCTTTCTCCTTCAGAGCAGTACAGAAATATTTATTTCTGCCTTTTTTTTTTTTTCTGAAATCAGGTGAAATTAATTAATCGGGGACTTTCTCATTTGAGAAGCTCTCTTGATTTAATGTTGGGGAGTGCTACCTGTTGCCTCTTGCAAGCTGGGTCTTTGATGTACTGAATATTTCAAATGAAATACCACAGTATCTGTGGTATACCCCCCCCTTCCTTTTCTTGGGGGGTAGGGCAAGATAATTTTACACCATCCATGATAAGTGAACAAATGCTTCTCATTTTACTATTGTCGTGGTTTAAGCCCAGCCAAGAACCCAGAAACCACTCAGCCATTTGCTCACTCCCTCCCCCTTCCTCCCCCGCTCCCAGAGGGATGGGGAGGAGAATCAAAAGAAAATTACTCCCATGGGTTGAGATGAAACAGTCCAGTAACTAAGGTGTAACACAAATCACTACTGCTACCACCAATAATAATAATGATAAGGGAAATAACAAGGGAAGAGAATACAACCGCTCACCACCTGCCGACCGATACCCAGCCCAACCCGAGCAGTGATCTAGCCCTTCCCAGTAACTGCCCCCAGTTTATACACTGAGTATGACGTGCTGTGGTATGGAATACCTCTTTGGCTAGTTTGGGTCAGGTGTCCTGTCGCTGCTTCCCTCCCGGCTTCCCCTCCTCCCTGGTAGAGCATGAGACTCAGAAAGTCCTTGGTCAGAGTAAACATTACTGAGCAGCAGCTAAAACCACTGCTGTTATCAGTGCTGTTCCCAGGCTGAAAGTGAAAAACGCAACACTGCACCAGCTACTAAGGAGAAAAAATGACTGCTACTGCTGAACCCAGGACAACTATTCATTAAAAAACTCTCTCCTGAAGTATTTCTGTTTCAAAGATACATGCAACAAATACCAGAGAGTATTACATTGTTAGATGGCTGCAGACACTGTTTGCCACTTCTAAGGCCAGTTTATATGGATAAAACTTTGAGAATTTACCTTGTTACTCTGCATGCAGAAAAATTAGGTGGGCAGGATAATCTGAATGCACATACCAGAAACAGAGAAACAGGTCTAGCTTGGAAAATAATCTATGGCTCTACTTTTTCTTCAGCATGTATGTATTTTTACAGCAGTTTGAAGTGCCACAGATGAAAAGGTAGCAGCCTGTCAAAGTACCTGCAGTCCTCTTTGGCAGAAAATTGAATCCTCCTGTTACTCAGTTTAAGAGTGTTCATAGCAGCCTCAGCGATGGTAGAGCTTTTGCACAGCAACATAAGTAATACCATCTTTCTTACCTGGGTTTGTCCATTTGATGAAGAATGACTTGCTTTTAAATAATCACTGTCCTGCTGTTTCTGACTGGAATGTAGCAGTGTGATGCATCTTGATATAAAACTCACAAAGGCCACTTATTTCAGCTATAATGAGTCTCATGTACATGTAGAGTATGAGGAACCTATCAAAATTCTTTCTACTCTGCTGCTTACCAGCATTTTTCTGTGGACTGAATTTCTTGTTCCTTATATCCATTGCAAAGCTGGAATGTCTGCGAGTTCTGGGGCAGACACCAGGACCACTAACTCCTAGGCAGCACTTTCCAGTAAAGAAGGAAATACCTGTCCCTCAGGTAGAGAAAACTGTGGCAAAGATGGGAGAATTACATGGGTGCTTCAGATGAACTCATTTGGTGTGTGATGTGACCTAATGTGATCAGTACAAATTAGTTTTTTCCCTTTTTTGTGTGTGTGGTTTTGCTTTATTCCTTTGTCCTGTCCTGTCCCATCCTCTCCCCCCCCGGAGTAAAGGGAAGATCATACCATATAATTAATGATAAATGAGCAGATAATGACTTATGTGAAGTTTGTCTACTACAACGATAAAGAACATGAAGCGAAAATCTAGCATAAAATAAAATAGAAAATACTTGAAATAATATCCTTCTTATTATGAAATTCAGTAAGAATATTACAGAGTAGCATCACTCCAGATATAGGGAGCAATTAAAAGAAGGGCTGTTGCTTGACCTATCTTAAGGCTGCTGCTATTAATGTTGTCACTATGAATAGAATTGGATGCATCTCTATCCTATGCCCAGCTGCTAGCTTGAAAGCTAGACCATAGAAATTAAACAGAAATTAGAACATATTAACCACGTTTTGTGTAATATTTCGTGTTTCAGGGTTAATGCAATTAAAGAAGTAGTCTTGCCTGTGTATATGGAATGACAAACTACTATTCAATAAATGCAACATTTCAAGGAACAATTCTTCAGGTTAATTTACTGGAGCTTTGTTATGTTACATAGTGTGGTTATTTTATGCAATTGATTTGAAAGATACCATGTTGGAAAACCCCTTCATTGACAATTAACCTTCAGAGTAGCAGTTGTAAGACTGTAACGCTGAACTTAGATTTTCTGTATGATGACAAGGAATATAATTAAGGTATTCTAATGATAAGTGAAACAGGCCTGTATGGATATGAAAGTTTATTATAGTGTTAGTGACTTGCCTGAAAGTTAGGCATCAATCCACCACTTCTGTGCTTGAAAACTGCGCCCTTTTTCAGGTTTATAACTACATGCCCCCCTTCAAACACAGTAAAGTATGCTTTGTTATTAATATATTTATTGACTATTTAATATATTTATTTAATTTAATATATTTATTGACTATTGAAGAATATATTTATTGAAGAATATATTTATTGACCATTGAAGACCTTTTAGAAAGTATTGCCTTTATGAAAGTTTAAGGAAATTACTTTTTGGTTTCATTTTTCAACACTGTACAATACCACAAGCTTGAAATCTCCAGCACCTTCTCAGAAATGGACTTCTTGTTAAATGCAGGATGCAGTTATTGTCTAATATTAGGTACCTGTACTGTGATTTCAAGAACAATATTGTCCAGTTAACTCCTTTTATTTCCTTTGACTCTCTAGTTCTGGCATGCAAAATTCGAAGTAGAAGCTTTTGCATTGGTATATATAAAATCTCTCCAACAGAGTATACCTACATACTTTATAAGACATGTATAATATCCAGATCATACTTTGTATTATATGTATTATTTGCTTGTTTTTCTATGGAAACAGCTGTTATTTAAAGAAATCTGTTTCCTCTTCAGTAGACATCATGAACTTCTGGAAAAAACAAACAAACAAAACACCAAAACAAAACAAAGCACAGAAAACCAAACCAAAGCAAAAAAGATGCTGGTAATGATGGCGGTTTGATTAGGCTTATATAAGTTTCAGTTTAATCCTTTATCTAAGATCACTTGTGATATAGTGGACATTTTCCATAATCCATGACTGTAGACATTTTTATGGTTAGTCAGGGAAGACAGTTTGTCTATTGAAGACATTATAATCTCTTCATTTGCAGCTCCGGAATTCCATATCTTAGGTGTCCAGATGGATGTAGCATGTCATGAAATTTTGGAAGCATTTACCAGTCAGTGAGCAGAAAAGGTTTGGTTAAGTTTTGAGTTCTTTTGTAATGGCCAGATGACCACTGCTTTGTGAAGAAGGTAAAACGAGCTTTGTTAGATTGCGTAGCTTGCTTAAAAGAGAAAAAAAAATAAAAACTACCAAAACCCAGAATTTTAGGTTTTTTTACTCTCTGATCTCACTTGAGCAGAGGTCGTACAGAGTAATTTTGTAACTTGGATATCATAGTTAAATGGTATTTCTGATGGAAATGATTGTTTGGCATTATGACTTCTTCTCCAGCTTTGAATGCTCAC
Source organism: Pezoporus wallicus (assembly GCF_028554395.1). Classification (NCBI taxonomy): domain Eukaryota; kingdom Metazoa; phylum Chordata; class Aves; order Psittaciformes; family Psittacidae; genus Pezoporus; species Pezoporus wallicus. The sequence goes on from NW_026642654.1 coordinate 3,180,689, forward strand.
ACCAACAATATATTACTTTATTATTTTGCCGATACATAGAGGAAATGCAAATGGAAATAGGAAAATAAGCCTGGAAAAGTAAGGTGATACTGGGTATTTTCAGTGAACACTGTAATTAGATTAAAAGGTGAAGTTAATTTGTTCATCTTTCAAAGATTCTTTGTATTTTACTGTGTTTGAGGAATTTGATTAAATATGCATCATTTTTTTTTGAAGCTGAACTGAAATCAAAATAAGCCTTTATCAGTATAATTACACCAGGCTCATACCTAAGAGTTTTGAGGTGAACACTGAATCCTGTTATGCTGTTGAAAACATGCATAAAATAGCATATAATCTGTGTGGGAGACTAATCCTTCATTAATTATGTTTGTTTCTTTAGTAGCTGCTTATTTTTAATCATTAATTATTAAGAAAAGAACAAGGCAACAGTCTATGGAAACTTGACACAATTACTTGTCTCATGAACTGCAATCTCGTTTGTTTCTCTGTTAGGTAGCAAAGGCAATAATATTTAGCTTAAAAACCCGCTAGCTTTCAATCTTTCTAGATTAAAAAAAAAATACTTTCTTATTCTAGATAACTGTAACTTACTGCTTAGATTCACTTTTTTTTTTTTCCCTCCTCCTTTTCTCCTGTTTACAAGAATAGTACCTGTCTATGTATAATGACAAATTTGAAGCTTTCTGTAAACGTTCATACATCTATTTTACCTGAGAACTGGCTTCAGAGGTGTATTGTCTGAAACGGTGGTTTCCTGTTTTCAGAAATGACCATTAATTTTGTGTTGGTTTTAAAGCTAGTATTGTTCACAGAAGTGCTGGTCACCTATTAAGTTAAAACTAAAGTAGAAATTTCTGAGTGAAGATATTAAAGGTTATAAAAATTCAGCTCTCTGTGCCATACAGCATAATCATTCTAGGCAATATATTTATCTTATGGAAGTAATAAATGAGAAAATTATGAATGCTCTCATAACTCTTGACATAAAAAAGTAGAATATTGCAGTTATTTTTGCACATTACTATCAGCTATATAGTGTATTTTGGCTTTTGACAGAATAGTCAAGGTAGTCTGGAGATGTCTTTATTCTTCTTAAAAGATCATATAGGAAGAGGCTGACATTTTTAGTAGCATAGGAGCTTTGATATGCTGATGAACTGTAGAGAAAATACACTTCATCTCTGGGGTTTTGAGTCATCTTTAGTATGCTAACTTTGGAGCTACTTGCTTTTCTTTCTCTTTAATGCAGCATTGACAAACTAGGCAAAACTGTTGTTTTTCCAGCTCATCCAGGCATCACTGACACTGCAGTGGTTTCCATGCAGAGATAAGCACCAGCCACATCTTAGGTTTGTTTTGCTGAAAGTGTTAGCAGAAAATGTCAGTTTCATTGCATTATAAATGAAGCTTCTTTTCCTACTGGGGTGATTTTTATTTTATTTTATTTTTAATATTTACTACCTTTTGACTTGCAGAACTCTATTGAAACTGGAACACCAGATAGGCAGCACGATTCACATTTTTCTGTTCCTACGCATGCATAGTGGATGCTGCTTCATGGGTGGCTTGACCCTCCCCTTTCCCACATGCTGTTCCTGACCACATATTCCATACTTTTTGCAGCCCAAAAAGCCAACCATATCCTGGGCTGCATCAAAAGGAGCGTGACCAGCAGGTTGAAGGAGGTGATCCTGCCCTTCTACTCTGCTCTCGGGAGACCTCACTTGGAGTATTGTGTGCAGTTCTGGTGTCCTCAACATAAAAAGGACATGGAACTGTTGGAACAAGCCCAGAGAAGGGCCACGAGGATGATCAGGGGACTGGAGCACCTCCCGTATGGAGATAGGCTGAGACAGTTGGGGCTGTTCAGCCTGGCTGTGTGGAGACCTCATAGCAGCCTTCCAGTATCTGAAGGGGGCCTATAGGGATGCTGGGGAGGGACTCTTCATTAGGAACTGTAGTGACATGACAAGGGGTAATGGGTTCAAACTTAAACAAGGGAAGTTTAGATTGGATATAAGGAAGATACTCTTTCCTGTGAGGGTGGTGAGGCACTGGAATGGGTTGCCCAGGGAGGTTGTGAATGCTCCATCCCTGGCTATGTTCAAGACCAGGTTAGACAGAGCCTTGGGTGCTATGATTTATTGTGAGGTGTCCCTGCCCATGGTGGGGGGGTTGGCACTAGATGATCTTAAGGTCCTTTCCAACCCTAACTTTTCTATGATTCTTTGATTCTACTTCTTAATTTTACTGGTTCTGATAATCATGAACCTGGTTGATCCAATGGAAAGTGAAGCCAGGTGTCCAGGGAGAAATCTGCTGAATCAGCAGAGAGGATTCTCTTGACTCAGTTTACAGTTCAAGTTGGTTTAAGCCAGTAGTGGTACTGCAAAGCAGTATTTGAAAAGATGACATTTATGTGTAAATTTTAATCTGTTTAGTCAATACCGATGAGATCCTTAAAGTAATGAGATTACGTGTTCATATTCTGCTGATCTGAGAAGAGCTAAATGTTAACTATTCTTTTTCTTTCAGATTTCACTTAAGTATTTTGGTATTTCTCTTTCCTTGTTTCTCCTTACATTCCTTTTACCTAAAAAATAAAGGTACTAGTTAAGCAGGAAAAGTAGCAACTTGCTAGAATTGTTGAACAGTTCATGTAAATCGTAGAATTGTTGAACAGTTCATGTAAATCCTAGAGGTGGATAGAATTGGATACAACATCAAGGACAATTTTAATGGTAGTATTATGTCTTTGCTTAACAGCGGAAATGGTGGCTCATCCACACCACTGAAAGATCCACTTGGGATCCTAGAAGGCATCGTCTCTGCAGTGCATGCAAGTGTTGAGAAAGGGTAAGAGCTTCCCTTATAGATTTTTTGATTATGACTTTCAAAGATACTTTTCATGAAAACATTGAAGGTATGATACTGAATAGGGATGATTTTTCTTCATGGGTATGTATAAGGGGTTTGCGTTTAATTTTGTAAGACTTTATTCTGGAACAGTCTACCATTTATCAGGTTCAAAACCTGAGCCCTGACAGAAGCCTTTACTTGATCATTTGGAAGAAAGCAAGTCACTGAAGCTAAAATTTAGGTAATTATGTGTTATGGTGGTTGGAGAAAATGTTTTTTATGCTGTGACTGCTTAGCTTGTATATCTACCAGGAGTATTTCACTGCTTTTGTTTCGGTTTAGTAGATAAGTAACAAATAATAATGACTCACTTTTAGATAATTTAGATATCTAAATTTGTTAATGTTTGCAGGATATAATGAAGAAACAGTTTCACAAGTGCTGTACGGTGATGCTTCACTACATTTTTTTTTGTTGTGTTTTGGGGATGTCCTTATTTCAGGTCACATAATGAAATGTGGTGTATGGAGACATACAGAATGTTCTGTATGTCTCACTGACTGTCGTGGTTTAAACCCAGTCAGGTAATTCGTTCGCTCACTTCCCCCTCTTTCTTGCCCTCCCCCTATTCCCGGAGGGACAGAGAGGAGAATCGAAAAGAATGCAACTCCCACGGGTTGAGATAAGAACAGTTTAGTAACTAAGGTATAACACAAATCACTACTGCTACCACCAATGATAATAATGATAAAGGAAATAACAAGGGAAGAGAATACAACACCTCAGCACCAGCCGACCGATAACTTGCCCCCCTCAGCCCGACCAAGCCCCGACCGATACCTCCTCCAACCCTGCCATCTCCCAGCCCTTCCGGCTAACTCCCAGTTACCTCCTGGGCATGACGTGCTGTGGTATGGAATAGCTCTTTGGTCAGTTTGGGTCAGGTGTCCTGTCTCTGCTTCCTCCTGGCCTCCCCTCCTCCCTGGCAGAGCATGAGGCTCACAAAGTCCTTGGCCAAACCAAAACATCCTTGTTATCAGCTCTGTTCCCAAGCTGAAAGTCAAAACACTGCACTGCACCAGCTACCAAGAAGGGGAAAAATGACTGCTACTGCTGAACCCAGGACACTGACATTTTTGGAATTTCTGGTAAAGAGAAGGATTGAAAAAAATTACCAAAAAACAAAACCCAGTTTTATTTCTAGACATACAGACTAACTCATGTATGAGAAAAAAAGCTCACGCCCTCTGGTAGCCACACAAAAACAATCATGCTATTGTTTGGAGGTTTCTCCACTGACACTAAATTAGATAAATATTGGATACTGAACTAGACTGAATTGATGTCAAAATCAACTGTAAATTTCATTTGCAGTGTTGTAAGGTAGAATGCGAGAATTGGTACTATGTTATTCTGAGATATACTTTCTGGAGTCTTTTATTTGCATACTTTAATATTTAACTGCTCAAACAATAAGCTGGAGTGAAAGACATGGTGATTAGAAGAGATTGTTTACATTCATTTAAATACTTGTTCTTATATATCACCTTAAACCTCAGCTATTCAATTTACAAAATATAAATCTTTTCCCTCAGGAAAACATATGTAAACATCAAGAGTGAGCTCTAAAAATCTCTTGAAGTATTCCAGCAGATCCTCTTAATTCCCAAACTTTTAATTTACAGTTGGAATGCCACCTGTTCAGCAGAAGCATGACTAATTTAGTTGAAGTTCTGAGCTAACAGTGTCATTCAGACAATATAAAGTCTAAGTAAAATTGAAATCCTTGTAATATGAAAACCTATGCTGTCAATGTTTATTACTTCAGAGCTGCAAGACAGGTTAAATTGGTGTTTTCTGTCTGATATTACTTTCTCATCTGTCTTGTTAAGACAAATAAGGGAACATTAGTTACAAATTATGCTCCACCTGGAACCACTTTCATGATTTTTTTTCCCCAGAGGAAAAAAAAAAGCTTTAGTTTTAAAATACTACTGAAATGTAGCAGGATAGCATTTACTAATTTGTTACGTGCTAGTTTACAGCCTCTTAGGGACATAGTCTATTATCTTAACTGCTAGCTGGTTGATGATTTCATGGTAATTTGTGCACTTTAAATGCTTTCACAGAATGTATTCAATATAATACACTATTTGAACCAAATATTTTAATTAAGAATTTTTCTAATTAGCCAAATCGGAAAAATCCACTAATTTGTGTATGTGGAGTGTAAAGAAGGAACTTGCAAGGAAAGAAAGAGAATATAGGACGTAATATATAATGAATAAACATCAGATACAAAAATGTCATACTTAAAATGCAAGCATTCAGGATGGTTTTCCATAAAGTCAGATGGCATGGAAGTACAGGCACCAGTGAGGACCAGACACCATGATAATAAGGCTTGGATTTTCAGGTGCTGAAATCCATCACTATTGTCATAAAATTGGCAAACAGGGTAGTATGTGGGAGAATATAACTGTATAGATAGATTTCTATGTTATTACATGGTTATTTGGTGTTCAAAACTTGCACTACTTAGCTTTAGGCATGCGATTTATGGGGCTAATTTCTTTGCAGTCTCACAGAGGTGAGTTCTTCCACTTCCAGTGTTACATATTTGTTGTGTATTGAATGTACTTGTTAACAGCTTTGAAAATACATGTAGGATTTTCATCAGGATTACCAAAGACTGTTGAACACTGTATTGTTTAATTACAGGGAGAAAATAGTTTCTTCAGATGACCTTCTGGATTGGTTGAGACCTTTCTGTGGTGATGACTCTTTAGCAGTGAAGCCTCGCATCAGAGTATTGCAAATTCTGGAGCAAGCCTTCCATCTCAGTGATGAGGATAGCAAGCTACTTGTGTACTTCAGGACACAAGCTGTTCTTAGAGCTTGCTGGCCTGAAGAAAAGGTATTAATGTTGATTGCTGTAAATTATAGTATAAGACTGGTTTTATACAAGGATTATAAGATGAAATGCTGGTTTACCAGGACATGGTTGTGATGCGTGCTGTTGGTAGGGGGACTAATTCTACCTTTCTTTTGAATCAGGTTTCTAATACATTATGATTCTTTGTAAAACAAAGCTGTGTAAAGTTAATGGATTCCTCGGCTTTTGTTTGGGATCAAGAGTACATAATACCAAACTCGATTAAACACTAATGATTTTCTACCATGTCAAGCATTGACTTTGAGGTGCTTGTATATTTTTTCTTTTCTGACCTTTTTTTCCTGTCAATTTTAACTTCCCTCTGTATCTTCTATTTGGTGTGATATTATAGTCAGAATGAGAATTACTGGTCATTGTCTCTTTTTTTTCTTTTTTTTTTTTTCCTCTGGGATCTTAAAGTGTTATTCCATGAATGTGTAGTAGGAATATTAAGGACATTCTCACATGGGAAGACTTAATAGATAGAGAGGGCTTTCAGTCATAGTCTGCTGTGGTCTCCTAAGAGGCAGCATCTAACAACTGAAAGATGGTAATTGCTTAAAACCAGTTCATATATTTAACTGCCCAAGTAATAGTTTTAAGTCTTTCTCAGTGTATAAGTCCAGAAAAAAATAAGATAAAATCATTGATGGAAGAAGTTACATTTAGGTATTTATTTGTTTCCAACTAAAAGAGACAGAGTTCTTCTGATTTTCAAGATGAAAACACATTAACTTTCCTTCTGAATTAAAGGGTAACAAAGTGCCTAACTTTCATTTTTTTAAAGTATATGTAGAAGTTGATCTAAGACTAATAAGGATCATCTAGTGAATATTCTCAGGAGTGAAAATGCTTGCGTTTGTCAAGTAGAGTATTAAAAATCCCATATATACAAAAAGGTTCTTGGTTATTCGTTAATATTTTAACTGCTTTATTTCACAAGTTATTTTGGTGAAGTGGTTAATATATATTGTAATACATAATAATACATATTTTTAGAGGTTCTACGTTTTTATCTACAATGTAAATATACTAAAGTCTTAAAAGGAAGAAGTAGTCATGTCTTTGAAGCTTGTGTGCTGTTCTGAAATAATGAATATCACTTGCTGCAGGTAGAATTATTCAGGAGCAGAGTTACTTTTTATCCATTTTCTAAATGTCTTTCCTCACCTTATGGAACTGAAATTGAAGATTTCTAATAGTTCCTCAAAAAAACTATGCATAAAAACACATTCATATAAAACAAAAGCGATATATCAGTTCTGAGTCACTGTGCTAGGATCATCCAAGGGAATAATCCTAATAATATCTTAAAAGTAACAGAAAATGCTTATCTCTTGCTTTCTTTAGAAATTACTTTTTCTCTTGCATTCACAGTAATACATGCTCTTAACTCCTCAGATGCACTTCAGGCATCCCTCTGTGATTGGATTCTTCAGTTCAATCCTTTGTCAATATTTGTGTTGCCTGTGACCTGTTTTCCAATCTAAAAGCAGTTCAAGTCTAAAAGATTCAACTGGAGTATGTTTTAAGAAAAAAGTTACAGGTAGTAATAGTTTTCACCCATGTCTGTAGAAGACAGAACCTGTATTTGTCAGAAATCTTGTGGGACTCATTACACTTGCTTGAGAAATATATGAGATCTGATTACTTTTGATTTTTTCTCATAATGTGGTAAGTCAAAATGTATATAACTTTACAACATGAAACACACCCATTTGCTTTGCCTCGTGATATTTGAAAAATTGAGTGCATTGCATATGCTGCTAGCTTGTGTGGCTCACTGCCCAGCAGGACCCCCAGGGCCCTCTCACAAAGCTGTTCCACAGCCTATCCCTCCCCACTTCTTCTGTCCTGGATGCAGTGTGGCCGTTAAACTTTGTTTGATTCTTGTTGGCCCCTTCTTCCAGCCTGTTTAGGTCTGTCCATGTAATCAGTTAATAATTTCCGTTCCCTGAAGTAGTAGATTTTTAGAATACTCCTAATTTCAGCCAGGGAAATATACCTGTTTTTTTTTTTGAGGGAAGAATGTCTTCAATCCCTAGGTAAAAAAAAAAAAATAATTCCCCTGGCGGCCATCCATTTGCTCCTAACACAGACTGGCTGATCACCTAAGCGCTCTACTCTTTTGCTGTGAGTAAGCAAGTAGTGCATGAAGCCATGTAGTAAAAAGCTTAACTCCTGTGCTAGAAAAATTCAAACATTTCAGAGCTAATTGTATAAAAATGTGTATACAATACTGTAATATAAAAAGTCTCTGAAAATGGTGTTTATTATTTAGCTAAGTTCAGAGATTGTTTTTTTGCTTTGCAATAGTGAAGGCTGTGCTTATATCTACATGTATGAAAATCATTGGGGTTTCACCAAAATTGCTGCTTCAGAGTGCTAAAAATTGCTGCTAAAAGTCCTTCTGGAGCATATTTTAACATTATACTAATTTTCATGTCAGTTCAAGCTAATGTGATAGATGAGAACCTATTGTTTTCATTGAATATTTTGTGCTAGTGATTGTGCATTGAATATTTTTTGCTGTGATTTAGACAGGAGAATCATATTGGTTTGTCTGTAAGGTACCAGGCATTGGAATTCAGAGTTTTTCACAAATGTCCAAAAAACAAATGAGTGATCCACTGCTATTAGACTATATTTTGCTTATTTTTTCCTCTTCTAGTCAGCTGATGTCAAATGCTAGTCTACAAGTTGATACTAGAAAGTGAGCAATGATTTTATTTGATATTTAAGTTTGCATATTTTGTGCATTCATAAACAGGGGAAATAGCATAATAAAATAGCACAATGAAAACTTTGTATGTTTCACAATCCTTCATGGTACAAGAACACTGCAGTATTCAGTAGTTCCATGACTGCTGAAAAGTAGAGAGCGAGCTTTGGGCAAACCGTTCACTAAGTGTGTTTCTTGTGCAAGTTAATGTCTCAGATGCAAAGGCCTTCAAAAGCAGCCTTGTTTTACAGAAGGGGATGTTGAAACACAATTGAAAAGTTTGATCAGATTGCTGGGTAGTCCTGGGTGAAGCGGGGTCAAAAAGTAGACATTTCAAACATGTGCTCAGACTACTATGTTGAGTCTGTAGGTATCAATTTATATAGCATCACTACACCATTATTAATTTGGTCATCTTTTCTCATCAAGCAAAGTAGTAAATTAAAAAAAAACTTTTTTTTTTTTTTAAGAAGGGGGATGTGTGGATTGAAGTTAATTTTAGATTGTAGAAGAATGTGTTTAAAGGTTGTTCGTTTGGATCTTTTTTTAAATGAACTTTAAATTGCAAATATTTAAAAAAAAATTATTCATTCTCTTACTTCCAGATTGGTTCATCCTTACCTGCTTGACATTTTTTACATGATTTAAGGGGATCCTTCTGTTCCTTTACCATTGCTTGGTACAGAAAGGGGCAGCAGACACCATAAAGGATGAGTGTGGACTCCTATTGAGTAAAGATGACTGTAATGATATTGTAGTGTTCAATTACCAGAAAATGTGTGAAAGACCCCCTCAGTATGTCTGCTGATCCTCTTAGCCAGACTTTGCATATATCAAGGAGAGACTTAATATTTAATTATGCTCTAGGTGCTATAAGTAGTGGTCCTACAAATCAGGGTACTGCTGGGAAACAGGCCAGCTCTTACAAAATTAAAAATGTACTTTATGGAAGCAGCTACCTATCAAACAGTCAGAAACCCAGCAATTTCCAGTTCTCTAATGATTAGTTAACAAAATTAAAAATTCAGGAGTCTTAATCTTTCAAAGGCTTGAGAGTCTTTAATTCACATTTCAGTAGCATCCCACACTACTGGAGGGAGAAAGCATGCGTTGTTTTAATCCCCTTGATGAATTTTATCTGAGCTTTTTCAGGTTCTGTAATTTTCTAGTTAACTGGTGCATGAAAAATAGGGGTCAAGGTACTGACTTCTTTTTATATACATACATACATATATATATATATATATATATAAAAAATGTTGGGAGGAGGTAGAAGAGCATGGGTTTAGAATGTGTATATCAGATTTTAACCTTATCCATCCAAGATGGGCAATCCATTTTTTTCATATAAAAATACAGAATGTAGTGACTCAGAGCACTAACATATGTAAGGTGTCAACTAACAGGTTATGTGTGTATACACAAGTCTTCCAGTTCGGTGACCAAGGCATAAATTACAGTAATAAGAGTTAGAAGAGTTAGGGGGTTGCCTCAGGAAATTATAATGGCACTAACAAAGCTTCTGTAGGTAAACCAAGGGTTAGTTTAAGATAAGAAGTTAATATCTGTGAAGATTCTGTGAGACACACCTTGTCTGAAAAGGATTGTTTAATTATTATGCAAATGTAAAATGTAGTTACTGTTTGCATGCTGCTTAAATGCAAATAGCTTTGTCATTTAGAGAAGGTAATCTCATTTAGCTTTTCATCTCATACTTTTACGTTATTTTTTTTCATGATGTTGGGGTTTACAGTGCTGCTGAGAGCTGAGCATTTTTGAAAATCATAAGGAATACTTAATGCAAATTTGAGATCATAACTTTAGGCACCTTTCTTATCTGTTTTGTTTTGTGGTGTTTTTTTTTCCTAATTTTAGCTTTGAAAAATTGCAAGATTAATTTGTGTTGTGTAGGTACCCCATGCATTCGTCCTTCCTTCATATAGGCTGTTTATGTAAGCTGTATGCAAGTTTTATGTGTCTCAACAACCTTAATAATGTCTATATTGACACTGTGGTTATCTGAGAACTTGAGTATAACACTCAAGCCTCCATTGCTCTTTTGTTCCTCTTTCCCCCCTATATGAAAAATATGTTTATGTTTACATGAAGCTTCTTCATATGACTTCATTAAGAAAGGTCTCAGTGGGAGTAAGTCAATGTCCACTGATTTTCAGCATTTTCCTGTTGCCTCTACTTGTGTCAGAAAGATTTAAACACAAGGATTTGGAAAGCACAGTGAGAGTTAAGAATTCCCAAATCATTTTCTAAAGTAATTTATCAGGTAACAATGACTTTGCTTTTGGCTTCATCTGGCAAAATACAAGTGAAGGAGCTGTTATCTGTTTAATCCTCAGCCACCTTTTATTTGTGAAAAATGTTGAATTAGAAGAAAGATTTATGGCCCTATCAACTTTAAGTAAATTTGTTATGGTGATGTTTGTAATTCTGATAGCATTGTTTCTCTACTGGTATTGCATAAAAAGTAAGCTTAAGAAATTTAATTTAAAATTTAATTAATATTTTAAAACGCTAATTTCCGTTCCTTGAAGATGCAATTTATCCTTATGAGAACATGTGAAACGTATTTTTTCTGGGAACATAAAATTGTAGCGTGTGTGATTAATTAACTGCTTTAAGATGCAAATGAAATATTTTCCATTAACTACACAAGTAAAACGGATAAGACAAAGTAGAGAGAAAAGCAGTACAGCTTGAGTGTACATGATGGTATTGAAGGCAAGGCCAGAGTACTGCAGTATTCTGTGGCTAGCAGCAGTTGCTTCAGAGGAAGATAAGAGTGCTCTGGAGTGGATTCATGGGGGACAATTCACTTTGTTATAATAGATCTTTTGTAATGAAGTTGTAAGTGGAGAATGGTTTAATCGTTGCATATTCTGCTTTTATCTCATTTTCAGAAAAATTAAGAGCTCAGTAGTGATGTATTTCGTGTTCTGTTATTATGTTGCAAAGAAATTGGTGGATGAACTGTAATTCTTGGGTGTCTCTTGCTAGTTTCTCGGCATTGGTACACCATACAGCATTGAGTGCAAAACATGCTGAAACTTTGTAGGATTTAAAAAAAAAAAAAAAATTTTTACCTCTTTATGTGACTTGGTATATATTGTTCTATGTGTTATAGGATAGTAAAATCCAGAAAATCAAAAGTCCCTGCTCTGTTTTAATGTACTTCATCACTTGTTTCCTTATTCTGCTGTTTACTCAGTCTAAGTAAATAATTAAATCATGTTACTAAACCCACAGTGTTTTCTCTCTCTGCAACTATCCTTCCTTCTATCTCAGAGCCCACTGTGTTACGCAGCATACCTCCTGAAAAGGAGATTGTTGGAGATGTGAGTGTGATTTCCCTGTGGAAAAATGGAATGTTTATGCATCCCAACACCTTAACTGCTCTGTTGATTTCAGCTGTACATTCAGAGGTCTCTGAATTTCATTCAGTGAGGCTCATATTCCTGTTTTGATGCTGCTAATTTAGCATATTTTAAAATCTTTTGGTTTTACCATTTGCTGTCATATGGTCATTTACATACCATAGATTTTTTTGTTCCAGCTTATTTGCGTGCAGTGTTCTGTTAAATGCTTCCAGTCCTCCAAAAACATAATTTAATTCATATAAGGAAAGAAGCAGTCATGAAATCATAAAAATTCTACTTTTTTACATTTACTACTTGACCATAAACTCGGGGGTTGGTTGGTTTGTTTGTAGGTTTTGTTCCTGTTAGCAGATCAGGTTCTTCAGTGGTTTTATCAGGAATGTTGTCAAAAGCCTTATGAAAATATAATAAATTGTAAAACTGTTTTTCTTTAGGCATTATTTAGTTAATAGCTTTAATGAGTATTTTATATTAATAGCTTATGTTCTGTTGATGCCATGCCTGTTTCAAAGTTTTGTCTTATTTCATCAACTGTCTTGCTAGCTGACACTTTGTTTACAGGTCTGTAAACTCTTATCATCTGAGGAGCACTTCTCTGGTATTCCTAAAATAGTAGTAATTTCTGGTAGTTCATGTTGATCGAGTGGTGGCTTTCATTTTTTGTTGGGTTTTGAGGGTTTTTTTGGGTTTCTTTTTTGTTTTGGTTTATTTTTTCCCCACATTGTGGCTATTATTACATAGGGAGTCAGCTGTGATGACTGTGACTGCTAGGACTGTGACTTTTGCTACATAAAATCAAAAAGAAAACCACCAGTTACAGTGCTTCCATAATGCTATTTGGTATGACAGTTGCACCATGCTGACTGCTGCCTTCTGATAGTTTTTATGGCTACAACCGTGCTACTCATTTATTTCAGTTTTTATGGCTTAAATAATTTTGTGATATCCATCCATTTGGTACTTTAAGTGCTCCTGGTCTAGGATCTTTTAGTTTGTCAGTTTAGTCTATCTCCAGGATGACATTTTGGAAAGATTAATTTTTACAGGCTTTAATTTACATGTGCCGCAGAATATATGGACCCAGTCAGAGATCAATATGATCAGACAAAAGCTGTTTATTGCAAAGCCTTAACTCCTTATATACTATTTCTTACATGCAGTTACAGTGATTTGGCATATTATGATTGGATACGTGTCTTGAAGACCCTTAGTGACTAACATATAATTGGCTAAGCACAGGTGTGAGAACTTGACCTCGAAAGCTTGCCAACAGTCCACAGTTCTCTTAACTCAGTGAATTCCAGCTGCTTCTTATCTTGCTTGCTTAAGCTTCCTTGGGCCTCTCATGGCCTTGCTGTATCTTTCAGGATTATTCAGAGTTCATGTACCAATTATCCGTTCTCCCATGAGAATACTGCCTCCACATACTTGAAAGCAGCTTTTAAAATCATTTTCCCTCTGTTAGCAAGAATAGCAGACTTTGGTTATTAAGACAGCAGTTATACATTTAGGTGAATACTGGGAGCTTGCACATGCTTGATATTGGTGATGATCAGAAAAGCTAAATTGAAGAGCCGCTTGCATAAGGTGTTGAGGGAAATGGCTGATGCTAATTTAACAGCTTAAAGCTAAAAGTAGTACTGAAAGATTAAAATCTTGTAATTTCTAGGTTGCAACTTCCAACACTTGTCTATTCTAAATGTAGAGTATATTATACATAGACTATGAAATATGAAACAGTGATTAGTAGCTGGCGCATACAAGTAAAATGACTTACATGTTTTTAAGTCCCTCAGGTTGCACAGATCATTGTTTTAGCCATTATTTATAAAGATAGAAATTTTTACTTATTAACTGACACCTAGTCAATATAGATTTTAAATTACATGTATGTTAAGCCTGTCTCTTTCAGTTCTAGCTAAGTAGATATATAAACCTTTCAGATGCATACTTTTTCTTGATTTTCCCTAATGTCTCTATCAATATCTAGTACCTCTAGTTCAGAGGTTTTCTCTGTGCTGAAATGTGTTTGCAGATTAGGACATAGTCTTCTGCGGAATATAAATGAATGGATTTTATTTTCTGTACAAGTTATGCATTTTCATGCATTAGGCAGCACATTCATGTTTTATTGAATCTGTGTGTATTTCCTAGTGTTAGTGAGCTGCATATCAAGCAGATAAGGAATTAAACAATATATAAATCAGTTCAGACGTGAAATTTCTTGGGTATTTCTACAAGACAGGCAGCTCAGCTTGTGGTTGAGCCTTTGTTTAATTCGTCACCAGTAGGCTTCTGGTTGGTTTGTTTTTAAACTTGAATCCCGTAACTTGTGCATCCTGTTCACTAGCTTCAGTGTGAGCAGGATTTGACCTGTGGGATCATGTGCATTACTTTAGTATCTATGTGCAGCAGGCTTTCATATGTGGGCATCACTCATAATAACTTTAAATATGTGAAGTCCAGGTTTGAGGAAAGTTCAAGAAAGCCTGACCTTAGAGTTCTCCCTCTCTTGGGGTAGAAGATACGGGTTGTGAACAGTTTGTCATGTTCAAACTCAACTTCAGTCTTAATTTTGTATTGATTGCTGTCAGATTGCTGTTTTGATAGCAGACATTTCTGATCTGTCAGTTGTTGATATTTTTTTTGCCAAGTCTAGGTCGTAGTGGCCTGTGTTTGCTTTGTGAGTTCAGAACTTGGACTATGCTCCACCATGAACTCCAGTGGCCTTGTTGGTCTTAAATGGAGGGGAGATGTGAGGTAGGCCTTTTGTGTCATTATCTCAGGTTATATTCCCCCTAGTAATGGAAATCAACAGTATTTAGAATGTGTTAGGATTTTTTATTTTTTGTTAGTTTTGGTTTGTTGGTTTTTTTGAGGGTATATTCCTTAGTATAGCTGTTGATTTTTATTAACTGGGATAACTCCATAAACATAGCTTCAAAACTGCTTCTTTCAAGCAAGGGAATTTAATCTGCAGCGCTGATCCAGGCTACAAACAATATTAAGGTTTTCGTATAGTGGTTTATTTCATAAAATAGAACGAAATTCCATCATTGTATGAGAGCATTTATGGAACAGGTTTTTTAAGTTACCATCTCTCAGCTGTGACTTGCTACCATGTAAGTTTCCATTTACAAAGGGGGAAAATGGATTGAAAGTGGGATTATTCATATGTGAATTTGGGTGGATGGAGAAAGTAAGATAAAAAAGCCTGATTTAAAACTGACAGGTTCCTCTTGCATGAGGGGAATATATTTGGAATACATTTCTAAGAAGGTAAAACTCATCTGTGCTAAAGGAAAGATGAACTTCTCAAATGACATGCGCTGGCATTTTTTTTTCCATAATGCACAGGGAATCTTTGAACTTGCCAGGTTTGCTGCTTTGTTGTATGTATGTGCTCTTCAAATTGCACTTTTCTTACCCAGCAGTGGGTAAGAAAACTAACACTTTTACAGTCTAAACCACAGCTTTCCATGGGTTTTCTCAAAAGTTCTTATCAGCTTTACGAAAAAGGCTTTCCAAAAATAGGATGCAAGTGCAGTACTAAGACTGAAAGCTCAGTAAGGAAGCAGATTATGTCAGTGCCTCATCATAGTCATTTGGCAATACTGCTTTTTCTAGGAAAACTTTTTAATTTAATTCTAAAACAGTATGAATATTTGAAGTATGTAAAACCTAGTGCTGTATAAATGTGTTCTTTAAGCTATATTTCTTGGCCACATTTAACTCTGTACATGGCATTATAGTGCTAGCACATAGAGTGAAAGGTACTGTGTGACATCATTGTTTAAAAAACAAAATTTTGGTAAATACTGGGGAAAGAGTTGCAAGGAAATACTAAATTTGAGGTTAAGTCTGTACAATACATCTTTGAGAAGTAGCTTTTGCTTGACCTCATTGATTCCTATTTAGCTACCTTGTGATAGTGCGCATTACATATGTGGAAAAAGATAAGCTTACCTGACTCCTTGCGTTTCTGCAATTCCACTTAGACGATGCATGTGATAAAATTATATGGGCCCAGTGTGTTTCAGAATGTAAATTTCAATTAGCGTGCAAGTACATAAAAATGTCAGTGCTGATTCAGATAAAGCTCCAGTCCAGCCCAGTATTCTGCAGCCAACAGTGGTCAAAAACACACACATGGAAGGAAGAATAGGAAAAGTATATCTGTGTAGTCAGAGCGGGTTAATTAGGAATAAGAACTGGAAACAACACTGTGTAGACAAGCTATGTATTCAGATTTTCCTGTGGCAGGATCAAGTTAGGTAGAATCTTGGTAAAATCAAATAATAAAGATTTACCTTTCCATCGATAGTTAGGAATAATTTACCAGGAAGCTATTAAACTTGTTCACTTCAGTCAAAAGACAGTCTGTTAGGAAGCATTCTAGCTCAAACAGATGTTACAAGTTTAGTGCAAAGTTATTGGATAAAATTGTGCACAGAGATATATAGATTATCAGAATAGATTGCAATAATGGCTTCCTCCAGCACTACAATCTCTTAAACTTTGGAGACTGGGACTATAAATAACTTTGAAGAATGGGACTATAAATACAGTGAGGGCAAAACAGTAAGGAGAAAGAGTGGGGTAGTTCCTCACTTTCCCTTCTTCTTGGGATCTCTGTCAGTGTGTGTCCCACAAAACAGATTAGTTTGCTGGTTTCTAACCTATTCTGTCTGCCTGTGTGTGATGTCTCCTCCTAACCTGCCTTTAACTAATACCTCAAACTGTCCATGCCCAAGCTGCTCTCATGGTTACTCTTGACTTCTTTTCTTTGTGTGTGCTCTTGCCCAGACACTGGCAAGACAGGTGGCTAGGGAATGTGATGGTTTGCTCTTCTGAGCCCTTTACTACTCTCCCCAGCCTGACCCTGTTGTGTCTATGAGGATATCCCTCTCAGTCACAATTTACAAGTCTTCTTTTTAAACAAATGTTGTAGGCCCAGTGTGTTTCAGAATGTAAATGCTAATTAGTGTATAAATAGCTGAACAGATACCTGCAGAATAGGGATTGACAGTCTGCAGATTGACCCACAAAATAGGAAGATGAGCTTCTTCATTGACCAATCCTGACTGGCCTGTTAGTATACGAGGGGCAGTATTTTCTTTGCTGATTTACCTCATTATACTGTAAACTCCTTAAGGCAAGACTATTGTCATATTTGTGCTATGAACAGCACAAATGCAGTTACAGAAATTCTGTCAAATCGTAATCCATCCTTTTCTGTCGTTGCTTATAAACTATGTTAAGCCCTGTTCTCATGAGTGGAAGCAAGTTTTAGTTTCAGCATTCCCTGTCTCAAATCTGAATAGAATCCTTCATTTCAGATCTGCCTATTATTTTAAAATGCACCGTAGATGAAATCTGTACCACTAGAGCTTTGGATAGTGATGGTGCTGTTGTGATAAATAAAAACATAGTCCATTTGACAAGGGAGTCCTGGAAGATGGAAAATGTATTATAGTGATACGGGATTATTCAAATTTGCAGAACAGATTTCATTGGACAGACGGAAGCAGAAGGTATGTCAGCATTAGTTTTCCTGCTCACCGTTTTTGTATGTTAATAGACAGTGTTTTGTATTTTATCTCAAGGTGAAAGGAGAAGTTTGGATTGGAATGGACAGATCTTTTTATTGGCATTTTAGTCTTGTTCAACAAAACTCTCTCTAGGTTATCAGCTAGTCAGTCAGCACCAGATTCTCAAATTATAGAGCTTCAACAATAAAGCATTTACAACTCTATCAGATGTCTCTGTCCTTTAAGATCAGGAGAACATTATATACTGGGTATCTATGCCTTAGGGACACAATTTAGATACAGCAATATACCACTGTTGCTGTAAATACTGATTTTAAGCTTACTGTAGTTTCAAGACTGAGATAACGTGCTGAACTAAACAACTGATCCTGCAGACTGACATGCCAAAGTTTTTCTTTATCAATCATGTATGATGTCCACAGCTTTATGTAACCTTCTCATTGTTCGAGTGTATTATCTTACAGTTTGTGTAAAATACTGCGTTTCTAAAAGCTACAGAACAAACTTTTGAGGGAACCCTTTATATCTGAACTCCCTTCATATATGTCATGTGATGCGTATCTATAAAGCAATAACAAATCTGTGCAACAAAAGGATGAGTCAAAACTTTGTGCACTGAAAGTGGATAAAGCATGTTGAGCAGTTTCAGCATTTTGGGTACCTAATAGGATCTAATCATTGATGGAAAAGAACTTCATAAATCCTTGTAAGATTTTATCATCAGGCATAACAGTTGGTGTTTTATTTGAGGAGGGATTGTAAGTGCGTTAAGCTTTTATTTCAGCACTGGATATAAAGAAAATGCCTTCCAAGTTTCCTCAGGGTGGCTCAAGTCATATAAAGGGTGTGTTTGTGCTCTGATAGTGTACTGTTGAAGAATACAGTCATAGAATCATAAAATGGTTGAGGTTGGAAGGGACCTTAAAGATCATCGAGTTCCAGCCCCCTGTCATGGGCAGGGACACCTTACACTAGACCAGACTGCTCAAAGCTCCATCCAGTCTGGCCTTGAATACTTCCAGGCATGGGGCATCCACAGCTTCTCTGAACAACCTGTTCCAATGTCTCAACACCTTCAGAGGAAAACGTTTCTCCCTAATATCTAATCTAAATATACCCTTTTCCACCTTAAAGCCATTCTTCCTTGTCCTGTCACTACATGCTCATGTAAAAAGTCCCATTTCAGATTTCTTGCTGGCTCCTTTAGGTACTGGAAAGCTGCTATAAAGTCTTCCTGGAGCCTTCTCTTCCTCAGGCTGAACAAGCCCAACTGTCTCAGCCTGTCTTCACAGGAGAGATGCTCCATCCCCCTGATCATCTTTGTGGCCTACTCTGGACATGCTCTCCCAGGTCCATGTCCTTCTTCTGTTGGGGGCCCCAGAGCTGGAAGCAGTGCTCAAGTATCTCAGTCAACTGCCAGACCGATCTTTTTATTTGTACTTTAGTGGTAGAAGCATCCATGCCATATACTTCACATTTTGTATAGAAATGTATTTTATAAAGCTTGTGGGGATTTTGTCTGATGTAACTCCCTACTAGCAAAATGATGTTAGAACTGAGATATTTTGAACAATTGTTTGATAAATAACTGGACTCCAGCAATAAATATTGTATCAAGTGTTCTAGTTTTCTTAAGATTTGTGAGTTACAGCAGTTCAAGACTGTCCCTGTAAGATTTGTGATGGATCATATGCTGTGTTAAGTCTCTGCTACTGGTAAGCTGAACATAACTACGTGATGAAAAATAGCTAATTCAGTGAAGTATATCGTGTGTCCATGCTCAAAGGCACCCAGAATAATATATCTCAGATAAAAAGAAAATCTGACTTTTGTCTTCTGGCATGTTGTAGCTGCTGCAGTCTGTAGCTGCAGTCTGCACTCTCATTCAGAAATGTAGTTAATTTTCTCTTCTGGACAATATTTAAGACAGGCAGACTGATTTTTGTTAAGGAGAGGTATTATGAGATGAGTTAGAACTCCTTTATGGGCCATCCTTACTACTGCTACCTAGTAACAGGAGAAACTGGGAAATGATATAAAAGTGCTCAGGAGAAGAACGTGAAATTAACAGGAGTTTGCACTGGTTCTGACAGCTAGTAGTATCTAATGCAGTTTTGAGCAAGAGTCAGTGCTGTTTGTGTAGCCTGTATGTTGCTTTGTGAGTTTCTTTTTTTTTTTTTTGTTTAAGGAACATTAGCATATGCAGATGTTTGCATATGCTTGATTTTAAATATATGTAGTCCCTGGATAATGAATTTATGGATTTAAGCAGTTTAACATAAGGTCTGTTATTATTTAATTTGTATTTTGTTTTATAATCTATCATGAGCATCATTTCTCAGATTAATTTCCCTAATTGACTTTCCCCCTGTGGTAAATATTTGCGCAGCCTTTTATTTTAATGAAAAATGTGAAGCCAGCTGTATTCCACTGCCAAAAGAGAAGGCAGGAAACTAGGGAAAATCAAGATAGAATTGAGCAAATCTGTTGCTAAAACTGAAACGCTTTGCTTTCTTTTTCCCTGGTGTCCCGTTCCCCCCCCCCCCCCATTCCTTTGGAATCATCTGAAGTTCAAGTGTACTCTTTACTGCCGTGCTGTGGGCCTTATTATTCTGTTCAGTGATGGATTCTTCTTCACAGGCACTTGTACTATAGGGGCTCTGAACAGTTCACGGTTATCTTTGCATGGTAAACCTTTGAGTGGTTTAGAGGAATTTTTCTGTTTTTTTTTTTAAATAATAATAATTTTTAAAAAAGGGTAAAAAGAAGGGAGGGGGCGCTGGGTTCTACTCTCCTATTTCCATGGTTTTAAAGAGGATCATACTGGCAGAAATGCAGTGCCTGTTCGCATTGCAACATTGAGCCATCATCCAGAATCTACAAAGAGCGTTCAATTAAAGTTGGAATTTTTTCACTTTTTGCTGTGCTATTACAACAAAACAGCAGGCTTCACTGTCCTTGGCAGCTTCATCTCAGATAGCTTTTACCACTGTTAGGATGAAATTTCTACCTTTTAACACAGAGCCTGCTTTGTTTCTGTTGTGAGAGGTAGCTGCTTCTTAGCCATGCTTCCCCTCAGCCTCACAAAGAGAAGACAATACAGAGGAAAACTTATGCTCCCTGTGTATAGGTATGTTTATATGTATAGTATATATAAATAAATAAATAAAAACATAACAAAAAAAGTCATTCCAGTGTGCTGCTTCAAGGTATTGCTTTCTTGTAGCAAGGAATTATCCTTTTTTATTGTGGTTTGATTATAACTTCTATTTCTGAAGAATTATAAGGAAAGAATTAGAGACAGGGCAAATTATCTTGACATACTATAAAACAGTGCAGAAACTATTTAAGTGTCTTGTTCAACTGGAACAGGTTGCCAAGAGAAGTGGTAAATGCTCCATTACTGTCAGTGTTCAAGGCCAGGTTGGACAGAGCCTTGGAAGACATGGTCTCATGTGAGGTGTCCTTCCCCATGGCAGAGGGGTTGGAACTAGATGATCTTAAGGTCCTTTCCAACCCTAATCATTCCATGATTCTACTCTATGATTCTGTGATTTACTTCATAGCAGATCATATCTACTGATACTTAAAAAGGACTCATTTTTTATAGGAATAACTATGCCTTGAAGTTTTTAAATGTTTTATTCTTGTCTGTGTTTCTGGTACATAGTGTTGATCTGTGCTTTAGGATTTTTCTAGTGATGCTAGTGGACAAATTTTGCATAGATTTTAGTCAACTCAATTTGTAAAGACACAATTTTAGACATTGTGCTTACTAAAACCAGTGGGACTACTTGCAGTGTAATGTGAAGTGTGGACATGGTCTTTGCAGGATCACTGTATGTAATGATGTTTTCAACTCCTGTTACAATTGATCCTGTGACCATCATCTCAGAGTCAGGGATCCTTGCTGTTAAAGCATGGGTTTATCTCTGAATCTCAGCTTTTCTTTGGGGGGGAAGTTGTTTAAAAAACCACATTGTCACAGGAGTCACATAATTCTTAAAACATACTTGAAATGCAGATGTGTGTGGCATATAGGGATGACTGACATGGAGCAGAAGCATAAGATACATTGAAGAAGGAAAAAAAAAGGGGTCTGAAAGGTGGAGTGGTGGGGAGTTTAAGACAGGATAAGACTAGTACTTTTTTTTTAAGTATCATACTTGTCAGCAACCCTTCAGTACTTAGATATTTTCCATCTGTTGCTCTTTCATTAACCTTCCATTTCCTCTATCCTTAGCGCTGCAATTTTAGATCATCACATGTACTCTTAAAGCTATGCATGCTTATATGCTACGTTGCTACTTTCTCATTTCATCTGTTTCACGGTAAATGGAAGTGACATACATTTAAAATGCCATATAAAAAGTGAATTTTCAATAGTTTTCTTTAAAATTATAAATAACACTGTAGAAAATTCACTTTATTTTTATTACTTTTAGTGGGAAATGTAGGTGACTTGAAAAAACGCCTTTGTAGAAAGACATATTGCAGAAATGCGCACCATGTTTGAGAATAAGTTAATTCTTCTGATTTAATTCAATCATATTAATGCACGTTTTGTTATCAGCAGTCATGTTGCAAGGATCCAGCTGTCCAAAACGCAACATTATAATGTTAGGTTAATTACTGGAATTCTGCCTAACAATGTGTCTTTACAGACATTTTCCAGAAAGTAGTTCAGGCATCTGTAAAGAATGATCTGTTCTCTGCTAGTAATGGCTCAATTTCTGTGACATTTTTTCTCATCTGTTAATATTGTTTTTGCCATTTCTTGCTGGTGTTGTGGTTATCATTAGAGAGATCTTAACATTTAGTCTGTGTTTTGAAATAACATGCTGTTTGTGCAGATATACTAAAATGTACTCAGAATCCAGAATGCTACCTACTTGGTTTAAATACTTAAAGAGCTAGTTTTATAAAAACAGAGTTTGATGAAGCAGTATGAGAGCTTTTGTTGCCTAGATAGTACATAATTTGCTAAATTGCTAAATATTTTTGATCCTTAGCCTGTCTTATGTCCCTTTTACCCTTTGCTGTTCTTATCCCTTCAATTTTCAGCCTTGGGATTTAAATACTGAAGATCATAATATTTTATATTAACAAGTATAGATGGAATTCACAAATATTACAAGTGGGTAACTA
This sequence comes from Pezoporus wallicus, assembly GCF_028554395.1. Classification (NCBI taxonomy): domain Eukaryota; kingdom Metazoa; phylum Chordata; class Aves; order Psittaciformes; family Psittacidae; genus Pezoporus; species Pezoporus wallicus. The sequence continues at coordinate 3,203,300 of NW_026642654.1, forward strand.
ATGTCTGCTATATGACGTTTGTAGTAGAGAAAAGTATTTTAAATGGACAGATCTCAGAAAAATCTCTTCACTGTCTGAAATGTTTTGGTATATGGTACTTTCAGAAGTACCCTTCAGAGAGAAGCAAACTGTTTTTCAGCACTAAATATTCTAAAGTCATAAATTACTTAGGCAACTTGATAAATGCATCAGTAATCTTTGTTTTCTAGCCTCTTTTGAAAAATTTGCCCTTGATGTCTCAGTGTCTCTTTGAAAAGATGGGAATGTGATCTTTAATCCTTTAGGGTAGCTGTAGAACTAAGAAAAATTTTGTTGCTGTTTATTGTCTTCAAACTACTTGGACTGAAAAAGAAAAGTTAGGAGTTAATTCTGTGTATCTTCAACAGAACTATAAGATGAAGCTGAAGTGTTTGATATCCTGGAACTTTCAAACTTTAGAATTAAAATCCAGTATTAACATGTGTTAATAACACAGAGGAAGCTACCTTGTTATTGTAACAAATTATTTTTAAACTCCAAGTACTTTTTTCATGTCAGGTAGGCAGTGAATATGTATTCCATTTGTGAAAGCCCTTCTAGTGTGATAGCCAAACTTTTAAACAGAAGCTGCTTATTCAGTAGCAAGTTGGTTCTCATGTACGGCAACCTTCCTCCAACAGTTAGACCTTTTACCTTCCAGTTTTTTACCCTGCAAACTGCAAGCAGTAACTATCTGTAAAAGAACCTTGAATTCAAGTTCTGGCAGAAGCTGAAGATTTTGAATTCAGATGGGGCACTTTTCCTGAGATAAAGTGGTCTGGTGCTGGCTGATGGGATGTAGGATTTTGTTTTTCTTAGGTTCAAACACCTATACAGAGAAATATTACAGTACTTGTTAGCATATGTTCTTTGCTGGGTAAATTTAATTTAGAATCCTCTTTCACGGCTCTTTCCTACGGGAGAAAAGATTAGAATTCAGGTAAAACCATTGAATCTTCATAGGTAAGTGAGAGTAATGTGTGTTAGAGAAGCACGAGATATACCCATCCTTTAAAAATACATGTGTGTGTGTGCGTATGCATGTCTATGTATCCTGAAAATTAAATTTAAGGAACTTCTGGTGTTTGAAGAAGAGAGATGCATGTAATTGAAAATGAGAGATGAGAAAACGGGTTTCCAGGAAAATTACAGTTACATTGTTTTACAGCAGTGATGTCCTTCACAGATAGTTTGTCCATTTCTTTTAAATCGTTGATTTCTTAAAAAACAAAACCAAAACAAACTTGGTTTTCTTTTTTTTTTTTTTCCCCAGGTGGAGATAGCAGATATTGAAAATGAAGAAAAAAGATATGATCTCTTCCTGGGACTTCTGGAATCTAGTCACAGCCCATCTGAGTTTCAGCACTTGGTTTTATTACTTCAAGCTTGGCCACCGATGGACATGAGCAATAGGTGAGCATTTCTTCAAACAATCATAAGTTCAAGTCTTTTTTGCTTGATAATATCATGTAGTTTTCAGTCAATGAATTTAGTCATGTCTGAGAGGAGTATAACCTTTAGAAAGGGTCATACTGGGAAGAATAAATGGTTTATTTGAAGCAGAACTGAATCAATCATTTTCTTGTAAAAACTGTATACATATGCAGTATATATCATGGAGGAGGCAGAAAACCATTTTTTTGCTGGAGCTGTTGCACAGGAGATCTTTGTAGCTACTTAAATCTAAGCTATGTATTTTGCTCTTGTTTTTGGCAGCATGTACAAAATCCGTAAAAAGAAATAGAAAGTTCCGGTTTTTTTTCCATCCAGAGTTTAACTTTAGAGAAAAACCTTTGAAAGTTAATGTTTACTTGGCTGTGGCAGATAGTCTGCAGGAGGTCTGTAAGGGTAATGGTACCAAGCAATGGTGCTTCTCTTTTCCAAATCCATTACCTATTTTTTCTGCCTCTGAATAAAGTATCCAAAAGTCAATAGTATGTACTAGACCACATATATCCTAGCCCAACAATTTAAAATTAAAACTATTATTAAAAAGAATCAGCATTGCTCTCATCAGAAGGGGCATTTTTTGAAAGTGTTAATTTGGAACATCTTGATGACGTTTTTTTACCATTTGTTTTTTGTCTGTGACTTGCTGAACATTTAAAGGTCTATTCTATAAATGATGATCGCTTCTAAGATACAAGGTTTATATGATCTTACATTATGAGGCAAAAGTCAAGTATCTTTCAAGGAGAGCAATAATACTAATAAATTTTTGACTAGTGGGTACAGCATGCCATGTTTTATCTGATGATTAACTAGCCTAGAGACAGTGGTCTCTAGTCTCCAACTGGACTTTGTGCCACTGATCGCAACCATTTGGACTTGGCAGTTCAGCTGATTTTCAGTCTGCCTCACTGACCACTTACGTAGCCCGTGCCTCTTCAGTTTGTCAGTGAGGATTTTCTGAGAGAAAGTGTCAAAAGCATTGCTGAATGAATTCATGGTATGTAATATCAGTCATCGTCTGCCAAGCCAGTCATTTCATCATAAAAGGGTGTTGGGTTGGTGAGGCACAATTTCCCCCTTTTAAGTTCATGCCGACTATTCAGTCTTCACCCTGTCCTTTCTTTGCTTGGAAGTGCTTCCAGGAGGATTTCTTTCATCTTCTTAGGCACTGAGGTGAGACTGACCATCCACGTCTTGAGAAGAGCAAACTGCAGGTTTCATCCTGTGATGAGATTTATTATTTATTTAATAATTTCTGTCATTACTAAAAATTCAGTGTTTCTCTTCACTGCTTTGGCTTTGCCGGGAGGCTTTGCAAAGCCTTTAGGAGAAAATTGTCTCCTTTGCTTTCACCAGTAATAGTCACCTATACTGGTTGCATGAAGAACCTCTGACTGTTGTGATTCTCAAATGGGTTCTCCAGTGCAGATTCCCAACTAGTTTTAATAATTTTGAGCACACACACCCCCCTTTTTTTTTTTTTTTTTTTTTTGTAAGGGTGTTGGGCACAGGGTGCGGTTACCACTGTTGTTTCATTCTTCAGTTCTCTCTGCTAGGTTGAGGGGTGGAGAAAAATATTAATCCGTTCTCTTCCCTACCTTAGCAGTGTTTTAGAGAAGAAAATTGAAGCTGCTTCTTGAAAGAAACAACAGAGGCATAGTTCCCCTTTTGCCACCTTCCCTTCATTTTTCTCTTTTCTCAGTGGGTACGTTGCCTTTCTGCTTTCCTTTAGTATTTATTTATTTAATGAGTAAGTCAACAATGGTTCAGTTTTCCCCTTCCCTACTAAGAGTTGTCCCAATAGAAAAATATATCAAAGGTGTCATTTTTCACTCCCTGGGGTCTTTCTTTGTATATATTCACATTGCTTTCTGTTATTAACAATACTAAGAAGACCGATTAAGTACTTTACAGGAATACTTACTGTGGATTGAGCCTCCTTTCAAGCTCATTTCTAGTGCTTTCAAAAAAAGTGATATTGTAATAGTAGGCAATAGCGTGCTTTTTGTAAATTATTTTTTCCTCCACTCTAGTTGTATTCTCTCAGTCAATTATCTTTTGGAGTTCCAGGGGTTATATTTTGGGTGCTTTGTTTTTGTTCTGTTTTTTAACAAGTCTTAAGAGACAAACGTTAAGTACTTGCTATAAGGACTTAACCAACATTTAGATCTAAGCCATGCCATTCCACAGTTTATATAAGCCTAAAAAATGTATATGTCTTATTCTTGTCTACAGAAATAATACATTTGGTGTACAGAATATTCTGAAACAGAATTTTGGCTTTTATAATCGGTGTGCTGTCATTAAAATGAATTTGAGTGAATTCAAAACACTGTCTTAACAGCTAATAGTGCTCCTGAAATGAAGTTCTGCCCTCATTCCACCTTCAATCACACAAGTATGATTGGTTTTAAAAAGCTCTCTTTAGTATTCACTGATATGAGACAGGATTAATTTCATTAACTCTTGTGAAGTAGTTATATGTTTTCCAGCTGCCTCTTGTTACAGTGTGCTGGGAATAGTTTACATTTCTTTTTAAGGATTTTTTAAATTTTATTAATTTGAATTATTTTGCTTTGTAAATCCTGGAATTATTCACGGCAGCCAGAAAGCAGAGGCTGTGCTGTAAGTAGGAGGTCCAGCAACAATCAAAAAAGGTTCTACCTGAACCTTCTCTCCTGTTGTTGTTATTGACAGTCACTGTCATATGCCCATGTCTGCATCTTTGCGAAGGCTGCTGCAGGCGTGCTCTACTCTGTTGCATACCTCCATGTTAATAGCATTCAGTTATGCTTAGCAGCCTATTCATATATTTTTCAGAAACACTATTTCAGGAAACATATGAATATATATATATATATATATATATATATATATATATATACGTGTGTGTTTCTGAAAAACCCATCTGTATGGCTGGGTTGGAATAAGGAGCAGGAACTCTTAGCTACAGAGGTTTTCGACAAGCTTATTTCAAAGCAGGTTGTATTAAGAAATTCTTGAGCAAAGAGGAAAACTGTGAGCAGTTAAGCCCATTGTTTATCCATATGTATTAACATTTTTGTTTAATCTTGACTTATTTTCTCCTCCTTCGCTTCAGAAAAGGGTCATTGTTGCTAACTGTTTACTGCCAATGTAATGATACGTGCAGGAACTTGCGAGTTTAACTTGTGAGTCATCTGGATACTTTTTGGTTTTTAACTTCATAGTAATTATCTAATACTTGTAACTGAATATAAAGCCAAAAAATACAATTTGTGTTCTGTAAGGGCTCAAAAGGAGGGAGAAATGAAAGAACTGTAATCTCTCTGTTACTAAGTCAGTGTTTTTTAATGTTTTTTTCTGAGTTCTTGTATTTTAAAACCCCAGCTACAGTAATGCTCATTATTGCAAATATGATTCTCTTTATATCATAATATGCTATGTTGACTGTGAGGAAACAGGAAGGTACTTTGGTACTTTCAGTCAGCACTCAAAACCATATACTTTAAAAAAATTTTCACCCCCTTGTTATGCATGTGTGTGTATCCATCTGGGTGTCTCATATTCAGATGTCATTTTAAGCATTTCATAAAGATGTTTACTAAAAGAATTATTGACAGTACCTGAAGCTCTGCAGTCCTTTGGAACTTGCTGCCTACTTTCAAAAGGCATTTTTTAATTTATTTTAGAAATTGTTAAGGTGTTTTGGAGCTCCAAAAGACCAGCTCTTAGGGATTTAATAGTTCTAAGTTTTCTTCTTTAACTTCATCCAAAATTCACCTCTTTCAGTTCTGGCAAAAAAAATAACACATTCATGCTGAGGTTTTGAAAGAATTGGGTTTTTTTTTCATGTTAAGAAATAACTTTATTTTCTTTTAGCTGTAGTTGAACTGAGTTAAAATTCAGGAGAGGAAAACTGAATTCTACCTGTAGGTGTCATATTTTTGATAAGTGAATCTTGGTTTTGTTTAGAGATACCAGGAAACCAGTATTTGTTAATACATAATACAAGTATTTGATATAATTATAAGGAATTGTGTTGATAAAAGCAAAAGCTTTATATATGTAAATTATCCATCTGATACTTTACTCAAATAAATAAACCTGCACATGGCAAGCCTTGGTGGCCTTGCATCTTTCTGGTTATTTCTAACTTATGTGCTTTGTAGTGTGATTTTTGTTTTCTTTTTCTAATGGGAAATTCTTATAGGTTTTCTTAATGTACTCTGGAGGCAGCAGCTATAAAAATGGAAATTCATTATGACTTTCTGTGCCTCTAAGCAAGAGATGGATCACATAGCAGGAGCTATCAATTTAACCAGTGGCAGAGATGGAGTTGCAGGGTTTTTGTTTTCTTCTCCTAACTTCACTGGGGGTTCACAGATTAAGTGCATCATGTTCTGCTTGTTGAATAAGCTGACATCTTTAAGTTCAGCCCATCAGGTTGGAAGGAGAGGAGGAGCTCTGCTGTTACCAGCCAGGCTTCTGGCAGCTCTGTGCTCAGTGGCTGTGACTGATGGAAAGGCTCAATTAAGTTGTCAGAAGGAATAAAGGCAATGACTTCTATTTCATTTGCATTCAGAGTTGCCCCCACTCTGGCATCTTTGTCTGGTTTTCATGTTAGGATATAATTACAGCTTGACATGGAGCTGGTTTTATTTGTTTACAATATGTACTTTTGAAGTGGAAGATGAGCAGGAAAGTGCTTTTATATACGTAATAGCAGATACTGGTGGATGTCTTTTCCGGAGTTGTCAAACCAGTTCCTTGGTATATGTCAATCCAACAGACTCTCTTAGTGGACTCCCATTTACAGTGATATTAATGTGCTACTTTCAATGTTTGCTGCTAAATAATATCTTTAAAAACAGCACTTTGACGGCACTTTACTGCTCCTTCCCACATGTTCTGGATGAGCACCTTAATTTACACTAAATTGTAAGACCAACCTGCCAGATTTAGACTTGCTCTGATTTTTTTTTTTCCTATTCTTTTTTTCCTTCAAGCTAAAATGTTTCCTGATGCTGTTTAATAGCCAAAGAGATTGGATAGTGGAAGGTGTGCCTGCCTATGGCAGGGGGGTTGGAAGTAAATTAGCTTTAAAGTTACCTTCCAGCCAGAACCATTCTGTGATTCTGTGAGGTACACCTGTCACTAACAAAAGTAGCCAAGCATCTCCATGATCTATCAGATAGCAGCTGTATGCCAAATATTGACTTTTCCATCAATGTGTGATAAAATTTACTTGTATCTACTATTTCCCATCTGTCTGACTGTGTAATTGTGACATGACATGAAGTTCTGTAGGGAATGAAAAGAACATTTTAAATATATAAACCAAATGTATCTGCATCCATATCTACCAATAGAGAAGTACCGATGCATGTACTTTCTTTGCTCTTCTATCCTGTTTGGATGTGCTATAAAAAAAAAAAAGTTTATTTTTGTTTGCTCTTGTTGGACCTGGAAATTAAAATGTGAATCTTGGAAGTACTTTCTCCACTTAGAAGCAAGAGACAGGTATTTGAGAGGCAGATGCTGTTAGAATGTGATCAAAGCAAACGAAATTAGGAATGCTGGATTCCTGACACCCCTCCCTCCATTCTGCTTGGGAAATCAGCCGGTATGAAGCCAGGAGAAGCTGTTCTTGTGCTATTCCAAATTGATCAGTCAGTCTCATGTGTGTTTCCTCAGGGATTATAACTGCACGTCATAATTTCAAAATACTTTAAACTTCCTTGTTCCATTGAAAGAGTGTGGGCATCAGGATAGTAGCTTGTCTCAAAACTCTTTCCTCTCTTTTTCATGAGATTATACTTTAATTCTCGCACAAAACACTCCATCTATCAAAAATGGTGGGGGTATGTAAGTATATTTATATCCCATATACATCTCTGTTTTGTTTTTTTTTCTGGGCAGATTGTGCACAGATGATAATCCCTGGGTGAAACTTGGGACTCTTATGCTACAGAGGTGCCCACCAGAGGAAAAGGAGAACACAGGAAATGAAATTTTGAAAATTTGCCGTTCTTTGTATGAGACGAAACACATGCTTCCTGCCAAGGTAAGTTTTAACGTTGGGTATCACAGATATGAGTCCTGTTTCAGGGGCCCAACTATAAGAAAGATGTTGCCATACTGGATCAAGTCTGAGGGAGAGCTAACAAGATGATTAGAGGGCTGGAGCACAATAAATGCAGAGAGGCTGAGAGAATTGGGTTTATTCTGTCTTAAGAAGAGAGATCTGAGGGAGATTGTATTTCTGTCTTTAAATATGCAGATGAGAAAGCATGTAGGAGGAGACAGCCTCTTCTCAGAGATGCTTAGTGATAGAACAAAAGGCAATAGAGACAAGTTACATCGTCAAAAACTCATTGCGTACATCAGAAACCTTTGTCATCATTAAAGGGATGAAACATTAGAATAGGTGGATGCCTAGAAGAGATGTGGAGTCTCTGTCCTTGGAGGTATTCAGAACTTGACTGGATCATATCATGGTCAATTTGATCTTGCTGTATTTGTTTTGAGTGCAGGCTAGTTGGAGTATCTGAACTATAGAAGTCCGTTCCAGCGTAAATTATTCTTTGACGTACTTGTAGGAAAGCTCTAATAGTTTGTTGTCATTGAAGTTGGTATGGTAAAAGCTATTCACGAAATAATCTGTAATTTTCTCACTAATAAATGTGTAAAACTCCTTGAATACTCTCTTGGTGATGGAAAGCAAATTAATATACCAGTAATTGCTTTGTAATAATTAGTGTTCTGACTTCCTTAACTATGTGTGCATACTTAAATACAAGCATCTCTTAAGTACAAAATTACTGAAGTGTTTTGTATGTAAGCATTGTATATTAATGAAGACAGATTGGAGAGATGCTTAATAAACTTCACAAAACTTCAGAGTAGTCATGTGCATATTTTTAGTAGCCTGATTAATCCTTTATAATCATCTTCATGTAATCACAGTCTGATATAGAGAACAGCTGATGTTAAGACTAGAAGCAGAATAGGAGCAACACATTCCGTTTAAAAGACAGGTTTGGGTGTTTTGGTTGGTTTTTGTTTGTTTGTTTGTTTTTTAATAGCCCAACAGACTGATATGAGTCAAGTTCAAACTCTACGTAAAACAAGATTCTAGAAGGAATCAGTAAGATGGAGTTATAAATATATTTATTAATATATTCATCCCACCAGAAGTTTTTGGTGGAAGGCAGGTCTCTATCACTGGGCCTGCCATAACTACAAGTAGCTTTTCTTTATAAGGTGTTGAATGGCACATCATTGCTCACAAACTCATGATATTAGTCATTCATAGGAGTAGTCAAACTCTTTCAAAGTAGAATTTTCTACCGCACCTCAGTGATCTAGGTAGATAAATTCTGCCAACGGTCAGCGTCATACAGTAGTCAGTTCACCAAGAGTTTTGCTCAACAGTGGGTTGTGATTTAATTACTTCTCTTAACTGGGTAAACTTTTTCTTGAACTCCATAACAAGTCCCTATTTGCAGATAATTTTGGTATTAGTTGGTAGCCTTGGTTGGAGGTGCTTTCCTTTTTTAATGATACAGGATATTGGAAGAGCCCTCCATGAAGGTGGGAGTATACAGGTACAGTGTGAAGATATTCTGGTCCTCGAGCATAAAATAGCTTTACCGATGTAAAATACCTTTTTTATGACTAGAATGCTGTACAGCAAAAGGATTTGCACTAAAATATATAATTGCATAGTTACCTTCAAACATAGGCTGTATTGCTTTACCTATCTGCTTGGGAAGAGGGGAATGGCATTGATAAATATAAGTACCTTATTTGTATGCACAGCTATAGTACTTAAATGCACAAATTAGAGAGTTGAGATTGCATGGCTGAATAAGATGAAAATCTGATTACTGACGATTAACCTGTTTAGATGGCTTCACATTTCAATAAATACACTGATTAAGAAAACAGACCTAGAATGATGGAATTCTAAAAACTGAGAGATCAATTTGTCATCATGAAGAACATTTGCCATTCCAAAGTCCAAAGGTTGTGATGGAAAAAACATTTAACATCAAGTCATGATGATCTAGTTAGAAAACCTTTTCTCAGATGTAATCAAAAAGGTTTCTCTATTCCTTTATTCCACCTCCTCCTGGTCATTCTAGTTTTATACAGCAAAGTTCTTTTTTTAATGTCTTTTGGAGAGCATAGCTTTAATCTTTGTGTGTGTGTGTTTGTTTGTTTTGGGATTTATGTACATTATTCAGTGGATAGGTTATCCATTCCTCTTAGTTGAAATAACCGCTATTTGCTTGGAAGGCATGCATGTTTAGACTAACATCTGCACTGCCTGATTAATCTCTTAAGAATGGGGCAAATCCTTCTCCCCCCAGTGATTTTCAGAGTGTGACTCCTGAATATCTCCCGTTTTTCCATCAATCCTTTAGGTCATGTGTCAGTTAACATAAACACCGAAATTGCAGAATGCATCGAATCTCTTATCTGTAATCACCCTGGGGTCCTAGTGGCCATAAGATGCTTATCTCCTATTGTGCTGTTTTCAGCTGGGGTAATTTTCTTCATAGTAACTAGTATAGGCTACTAGGTAGTTCTGGATTTGTGATTAAGCAGTGTTGACCATTCAAGGATGGCTTATTGCTGAGCAGTGCTTACACAGAGTTAAGGAATTTTCTGCTCCTCACACAAACCCACCAGTGAGTAGGCTGGGGATGCACAGGGAATTGGGAGGGGACACACCGGAACAGCTGACCCCAGCAGACTCAAGGGAATATTCCACACCGTCTGGTGTGCTCAGAATATAAAGCTGGGGGAAGAGGGGACATTTGGAGTGATGGCGTTTATCTTCCCAAGTAACTGTCATGTGTGATGGAGCCCTGCTTCCCTGGAGATGTCTGAACACCTGCTTGGCAATGGGAAGTGGTGAATGAATTCCTTGTTTTGCTTTGTTTTGCTTGCATGTACAGCTTCTGGTTTACCTACTAAACTGTGTCTTTATCTCAACCCATGAGTTTTCTCACTTTTACCCTTCTAATTCTCTCCACATCCTGCTGTAGGGGAAACGAATGAGCAGCTGTGTGGAGCTGAGCTGCTGGCTGGGGTTAAACCATGACACCTAGAATAATAGAGCAGCCAGTTGGTCTCCTTTTTCATATTTTTGTAGCTAGCTGATCCTGCTTTTTGTGTGTGAGTTTACGATGTATGTTTTTCTTCATTCACAGGTGTCTGTGATCATTTTGTTCAGATAATTTTGAATTTAAATGCTGCCCTTTTGTCTGCTTTCAACCTCTCCAGACACAGTACTGTTTGTACTCATTATCCAGCCCTTCAAGCCATTCATGGAAATATTGAATAATACCGGAACCAAAACAGACTCCTATGAAATCCAGTTTATATGCCTCACTTTTGTCACAGTGAACTGTCAACAGCTGCATAATTAGATACAAAGCAAAAGCTGTCTTACAAAAGTTTCAGCTAAATCATGGCAATCTGAAGTTTTAGTTAGTACTTCCCTTGTCCCTTTCACAGGTAGTACCATACTCCCTCTAAGCACAGCCTCTTATTGCAGGCAGGCAGGCAGGCACTCAAACGCTTTTGAGTGCTTATTGCAGAAAAGAAGGCCACGTGTTGCTCTGAGAAGCACTGTGCGTGATGGCATGCTTACCCCGTCCAGAGCAGCAGTGCAGTCATTTGTGGCAGAGAAATTAGTTACTACTGGGATAGTCTTCAATGTTGTGCAAGTTGTCCATTCCTTTTCTGGGGAAAAAGGGATGAAGGCCACTGCAAAGGTTTTCAATTTGGAACATACTATCCTGCTGCCCATTCCTTGGTGAAAAGGACAGTGAGTGTTTGTCCTAGGTTCAGCAGTAGCAGTCATTTTTTCTCCTTCTTGGTAGCTGGTGCAGTGCAGTGTTTTGACTTTCAGCTCGGGAACAGAGCTGATAACAAGGATGTTTTGGTTTGGCCAAGGACTTTGTGAGCCTCATGCTCTGCCAGGGAGGAGGGGAAGCCAGGAGGAAGCAGAGACAGGACACCTGACCCAAACTGACCAAAGAGCTATTCCATACCACAGCACGTCATGCCCGGGATGTAACTGGGAGTTAGCCGGAAGGGCTGAGGAGACTGCAGGGTTGGAGGAGGTATCGGTTGGAGCTTGGTCGGGCTTGGGGGGCCGAGTTATCGGTCAGCTGGTGCTGAGGTGTTGTATTCTCTTCCCTTGTTATTTCCTTTATCATTATTATCACTGGTGGTAGCAGTAGTGATCTGTGTTATACCTTAGTTACTAAACTGTTCTTATCTCAACCCGTGGGAGTCGCATTCTTTTTGATTCTCCTCTCTGTCCCTCCGGGAGCAGGGGGAGGGCAAGAAAGGGGGGGAAGTGAGTGAACGAGTTGCCTGACTGGGTTTAAACCACGACAGTGTTTCATGGCATTTTCAGTCAAAATATGCCATAGTGGTGGCGTTATTCCTGACTACAGAACCTGTAGACTGCTACTGCTAAACCCAGGACAAGGGTCCCGTGGGAACACACTTCTATACTTTTGTGTGTGTGTGTTTGGTTTTTCATTTTATGTTTTAATGGTTTTCATGAACAAGGGGTGTCTGATAGGTCTATAGTATCTTCTACCCTCATATGCCTGCTTTCTTCCATGTCTGGAAAACTGTATTTTTCTTTAAAGTCTTTGGTAGCCTTTCATGTTCTCTTAGCTTGATTTATTATTTCCTTAGGTGTTTGGGGGTGAATTTTTCAGCCCCAGAAACATACATTTTTATTCTAGGCTCAATTTTCAGTGCTGAACTCTTACCTGTTATTATTGTCAAATGTTACCTGCTCATTTGCCTGCGATCTTTTACTAAGAATTAAAGCAAAGAAGGCATTCAACACTTCACTTTTCTTGGCTTTTTGTTACTGGGTTCTTTTATTTTCATATTACTGTCATAAGGAAAACAGGCAATGCACTCTTACTTTATAAGAGATATTTAGTGAAGAAAGGTAGATAAGAAGTACCCTTTTCCATAAACCACTAGCAAGGCTGGCATTAAAATAAAACATCCTGTTAGTATAGTTGCATTTTAAGAGGACACTGAAAAATAGGGAGGCAAAAGACAGAACCTGCGAAAATTAGTGCACAGATGAAAATACCTTAAAATGGAAAGCTGAAGGAGTGCAGTGTTCCTGCCTTATCAGAGATCAAGAGGTGACTGATTATGTTCTGAAGATATTTTTATATGAAAACCAAGCTAATAAAAGTCTCGGTTTATAAAGAAAGGCACAACTAGAAACAATTGAGTTTAACTTACACCATTTCAAATTTTAGCATAAGACATGATATTTTGACAGTCAGTAAAATTACTTGCTGGAATGTGTATATCCTCTTCAAGAAAGACAATGGATTGTCTGTATTCAGATGTTTTTGTAGGTTGACTGGATATGTCTGCTAGATGTGTTATAGAATATTAGAATAGTTAGGGTTGGAAAGGACCTTAAGATCATCTAGTTCCAACCCCCCTGCCGTGAGTACAGGGGCAGGATCACATCCTTTGACCTGCTGGTCCCGCTCCTTTTGATGCAGCCCAGGATACGGTTGGCTTTCTGGGCTGCAAGCGCACACTGCCGGCCCATGTTCATTTTCTCATAAACCAACACCCCCAAGTCCTTCTCTGCAGGGCTGCTCTGGATCTCTTCTCTGCCCAACCTGTAGCTGTGCCTGGGATTGCTCCGACCCAGGTGTAGGACCTTGCACTTGGCATGGTTAAACTTCATGAGGCTGGCATCAGCCCACCTCACAAGCATGTCGAGGTCCCTCTGGATGGCATTCCTTCCCTCCAGCGTATCAACTGAACCACACAGCTTGGTGTCATTGGCAAACTTGCTGAGGGCGCACTCAATCCCACTGTCCATGTCAGCGACAAAGATGTTAAACAAGACCGGTCCCAACACCGATCCCTGAGGGACACCACTCATTACTGGTCTCCAGCCAGATATTGAGCCATTGACCACAACTCTTTGTGTGTGGCCATCCAGCCAGTTCTTTATCCACTGAGCGGTCCATCCATCAAATTGATGTCTCTCCAATTTAGAGACAAGGATGTCGTGTGGGACAGTGTCGAACGCTTTACACAAGTCCAGGTAGATGACATCAACTGCTCTACCCCTGTCCATCGGTTCTGTAGCCCCATCATAGAAGGCCACCAAATTGGTCAGGCAGGATTTCCCCTTAGTGAAGCCATGCTGGCTGTCACCAAGCACCTAGTTGATTTTCATGTGCCTTAGCATTCTTATCCTAAGGCACAAAGTTATTCAAGTCATCTACAGGTATCTACCTGAAATATATTGACATTTGGCGTCAAAATCCTATACTGTAAAATCAGCATAGGTAAACTGGATAGATAAGCATGCTTTCTCTTATGTGAAAGCCTCTGTGATGAGCAAGGCACATTGTGTTAGAACATGTCCCTTCACAGTGCATAACCAGTACTAAGTGTAGTTGTGAAGCATCTAAGAAGAAAAAAAATGCTGGAATATCATCTGCGTTAAATGTTATTATTTTGAAAATAGCAATGTTAATATCTGTATTATTGCATTTGCTTGCTGAGAGATTTATTTTGTCTTTGTTTAAAGTAGCTCACCAGAACATCTGCATTTTTTCTTTCCCTGCCCTGTTGCTTAAAAAATGTACACTACCTAGTTACATTTTACAGCTTCCTTTGTTTCATTTTTTTCCTACTACAACCCCAAAACATGATTTGAGGTTCTTTAGAGAGCCTTCTTATAGTTATGGCTTATTTTTTATGGCACTGCTCCTCCACTTAGTTTTTGAGAGGCTTTCAGACAGAAAAAGTTACCAAGCATGGTAAAATTGCTAGTTTTGTTCAGATTATGTGTCTTATGCCTTTTATAATTTATTTTCCTGAACATAAGTTACATTTATTGCTGTGGATTCACATTTTCAAGAAAAGGAGGTATGTAGAGTGGATCCCTACCTTTGCATTCATTTTCAATGTGAAATTATTAGAAGTGTAATAGAATATGACTGATCAGACAAAGCTTAATGTATTTATTTAATCGTCTTATTCCTTGCTCCTTTATCATATCCTTCACTGAAAACATCAACAATCTGTTGTTGATAAATAAAAGTTTTAAGGAACAAGTCTGGGTAAGAAAATAAGCCTTGCTTCAGTGACTCAAAGCTCAGTGTGGTAGAATATAACCTTCTAGGTAGTGTTTCTTGAAGGTATAAATATAGAAAAGACTGAGCAATGTGCAGCCAAAGAGCTCCCTGTGCCAAGCAAGGCCAGGTGTCTGCAGCACGTCACAGTTGGAGCATTTAACAATCTCCTCTTCAAATAATTTTTAGCCTTTTAGGTTCACGGGTACTAAACCCGTGCTGCTAAAAGTGTGGTTGCATCTTGATGATCAAATTGTTAAACTTGTCATTAGACTGCAAAAAAGATAGAAAAATATATGACTTGAATTCTCTCAGTTTATATTTAGCCAATGAGCTCTTTCAACAATCGCTCTCTAAATGTTGGAGTGAAACAGAGAGCACCTCTAAGAATTGGATACCATTTTCAAAGTGACTTCCTTACAATATCCAGGGCACTTAGGGTAAGTTGTCCTGAAATATGGGACATCTCTGATGGGCCTCAGTGGAAAGTGGTTGTGACAAACAACCGAAATTCTTGGAAATGACAAAAAGGGAAAAGTGAGTTATAATTTGACTTCCGACATGGTTTAGTAGCTGAAATACTTTTTGAGATATAAATTAATAAATACTGCATAAAATTTGGAAAGATCTTGCAGCAGAATTTCATGATGCTGAAATCTTGTATGTACTGATATTTCCTCTTTATTTTGTTCCACTTTCATGATTCCATAACTGATACAGAAATGTCATGTGTCTGTTAAGTTTCTTCCTATGCTTTGCAGTATTTCAGTAAGCACAAATATATTAGTCCCACAGAGAGCTTTGATTGCTCTGTTCTTTTAGTAAAACACCAAGCTGTAATGGTGATTCAGTACCTGCCTTGTCTTAATATAACAGACATTGTGCTTATAACCCTGTATTCCACATTTTTTTAAATTTGCCCTTTCAAGTTTCTGAAGAGTTATTTCCAACAGGGATTTCATTTGTGGTGGAAGTTTGGCTTCCGTTTTGCATTTGACATGGAATTTGTATAAATTGATGATGTTAGTATCTCCAGAGATCTCACTGAATGAGTTTACTTTTATTTTCAGTGTATAAAAGAAATATGTTTGCTGCTACTTAACCAGTCCCTCCTGCTGCCCTCCCTGAAGCTGCTGGTAGAAAGCAAAGATCAAGATCTTCACACCATGGCACTGGAGCAGATAACAGCTGTTGCTAAGGTATGAGCATTTGAATTAACTGACTTTCCGCATCTGAGGTAATAAATTAGCTCTTTTATTTCCTGTAGTAAGCAGAGACTACTGAGACAGTTGTCATTTTAGAGATTTTCCACAGCTATTGTTTCCACAGTGAGCAGTAACAAGGGGCTAGTAAGATCTTTTATATATACTTGAGGTGATTAAAACTCATGGCACTTTCTGTAAATTATCTACCATGCTATTTTAAGTCAGTGTGGTGGAACAGAAACTATTCTGTTATATAAAGTAATCTATTATATCTGTATTCATATTCATATTCACTTTGGGGCTTTTTAAAGTGATAATAGTACATCAGGTGAATTAGCTTGTTTCTGATAAATTTAGCAGTCTTTGCATACACGTAGAAAGCTTCTACGTCAGTGGTTTTGTTGTAGAAAGGTTAAAATGCAAGATGGTATGTTTGAGGACTTCCATGCAATTGTAAATTGGTTTTATTTCATACTGTAACACAAGTATCAAAGTTACTGGAGGAAAAAAAAAACTAAATACTGTCATTCTTTTGTTTGGAGAAGAGCTGAAAGACATTACGGTATATTTTTCAATTCTTAGAAAAAGTTACATTACTACGTATTTGCTTTTCAGTTAAGAACGAACACCTAAAAAGATGAAAGCCAGTCACCTAGACAAAAACATTATATTTTAATTTTTTTTTGTCTTTTTTTTTTTTCTTTGAAAAGTGAGTTGGGATTAAAACTTCTTGAGGCTCTTAATTGGACTTGTGCATGTACAACCTGGCTTGGTTTTTATGTTAGTTGAGGTCTACAATCCAGCACTCTACCACAAAAGACAAGGGAGGTATTGTCTCAGACCTTTATATGAAAGGCAGTGGCTTTCCTTGTCTGGCTGAATTAACTGCATTGAAAGTTTCCAGAATTACAGTATTTAGGTAGAAAAGCCTCATCTCTAATATTTCCAAATTCTGCACCATGACTTAGGTACCTCTTGGTTGTACATTACAATATAAAATAATAATTGTTGGCAAATTTCCCAGATGCTGCTTCAAAATGAAATTCCCCATATGGAAACAAAAATTGATCTCTGTATATCTATTTAAAATAAGCATCCCCAAAACACAAAAGCTTTAAAAATGTGATTTGTAGGAAAGCCTTCTTGGGCAGGCTCTCTGCTCTAGCTATATTAATTACCACAAATTTTTCCGATTCCTTGTTTGCAACAAACGATGCAGTCCTATCCTCTACATTCCAACCAGTCTTCTGTTCCCTAGGAAAAATATTCTGCATCCTGCTCTTCCCAGGATACTCCCTTAATTCCTGCTCCTGTCTTTCCTTCTTGGGCTACATATTGTATTCCAGAAGCTTTCTCTTTTTGCATCCACTAGATAACTTGAGAAAGGATTTACCTCCTTTTGAGAACGCAACAGTGAAGACCAGTCAGAGAAGCAGTAGACCTGGAAACATAGGCTCCATCTCAGATGTTAATTGATTTTCCTTCAAAAGGAATTGGTTACCAAAATGAATGAAGCACCAGCTTTTTTAAGCTGTTCTCTATGAACGAATAAAATGGCATCATGGAAGGTGGCAGAGCGTATTATATGTAACACACATCTGCTTGTGTCAAAATTCCAATACCATAGTTGGTATCCAGAATGAATTTGGAGCACTTCCTAGTTGAGTTTGACATTCTAAGCAAAGAACCAAAGGTTTTTTAATGAAGGTTCCTATTTGCAATTTCTTTATGCAAATAAACCACAGATTTTTTTTTTTTTAATTTTCCATAAAACATAATTTTATAAATATTAACAACCAAAACAATAGGTTCTCTTTAGTAAATCTGTACTTTTCTCTTACCATGTGCAGTTTTAGATTTTGTATCTGCAAAGCAAGGCCTTTCTGTAACTGTTTTTAAACAACGTGATCTCATAGAAAAGCAACTGGGCATCTGATATACGCATGCACTTTCTCATCTATATGTTCTTATTAACCTTTTAAAATTGACTTCTTTGTTAGCAGATGAAAGCTGCTGTGTGAGTAGCTCTGAAGCTTGTCAGCAGGAATTTGTGTCCAAATACATTTTATTTAACTATTTTTAAAGAATAATGCTGTGCAATGGCACTTTCTGAATGGTTACTGATTGTATTGCACTCTTAACTGGCCTTTCTAGTGTGCTACAGCTTTCAATTTTCTACACTCTAGGTTGATTATAATACATTGGGGTTTTAAGGCCAGAAACCATGCACACCTGTGCATGCCTAAAATCATTCTTTTTGGCCTTGTTATGCAGGAGGTATCTTGATAAATAGTTTCTAATTTTTCTATCTAAATTCAGTATTAATTCGAGCACGTAGTTCTGTAAGAGCACTAGATAACCCAGAATTTTCAAAGCATTTAGCTTTGGACTTAGGTTTCATCTTGTCAGTGAAAATTCAGCTGTTGACTTCATTACATCAGGCATAGAACTTAGCCAGTGACATTCCACTGCCCGTGTTAGAAAAGCAGCTAGTACAAAAGAGTGCCATGCTAAATTTAAAAGCTCTTCTCACTGTTTAGAAAAGAACCTTTTATTCCTTGTTTTATGTGCATCTCTTATAATCACATTAGTTGGTGTTGTACTAAAAGTGCATACGTTCCTTAGCTATGTCAGTGTTGTTTAGTCAGTGTAATTTTTTTATGCATACTTTTTACTTTGTAAAAACAGTATTTGGACTGTTAATGTTTTTTGTAGAATTCTTAATGAATTTTTCATAGGAATCCCATTTCTGCTTACATTAAACAGGAAAAGGACAAATAACATCTGGCAAAGGGAAATCATAGCTATTGATTCCCTGACATAGTGCTAACACAGCTCACAAACATGGCTGTGAGAAAAATACAGCGCTTGCTTGCTGATACGTTGTATTAGTTAGCCATTTGTTGTATGGTGCTGACAACTTTATGGATGTTTACAGTTAGCGATGATGCTGAAGTGCTGATACTAGGGATTGTATAGCTTTTGCCTATAATAAAACAACCAAGATTTTGTGTAAGCTTTTTTGAAATTGCATACCTCTCTTTTTGTTGAAGATCTTTTAATAAACTGCCACTTCTCTTTTTCAGATAACAGAAATAACTATACTTCCTATGTGTTGTGTGGTGTGTGAATAATTTTAAAAATCAGTTTAGTTAAATAAACTTACTACTGCCAACAGAGCTCAGAGTTTGCCCTTAAGAGTCAGTTGTTTTTGAGAAGGGTTTCCGTATTGTCCGTTCACTTGGTTATCTTTCAGATATGAGAACTTGTTTCTATACTTGACAGAGCAACCAAATATTCTATTACATGGTGGTAGTTAAGTTATGCTGTTAAAACAGTTAACAAATGGGAGTTAATATACATCAAATACATCTTCAGTCAAGGCCTGAATACAAAATACGACTAGAAAATGGTTTTAGTTAATCTAATACTTTAGCTCTGTTTACATACTATACTTCCAATTATGAAGCACTGACTACCTTTGCGACAATGATGTATTGAAAAACATAGTATGAAAATCATAAAGAATATGTGAAATAATGGAATTTCCAGTGTTCTCCATATCTTATGCTATTTATGGCTACTAACTTGATGTGGCTTACCTATTAAAAGAAATCTTATGAAATTATGTGTCTGTAAGTGAACAGTGATCATGGTAAAGTATCTGTCCCTGATTTATTTTTCGGGGAGGGGGAGTATCTCGCTATTTCTCTTACTTCCTTATTTATTTGTCCTATAGTTATAGACTCCAATAAAGAATAAAATGGAAACCATTTTTACCTCCAGTAGTAGTGGAGGGCCAATACTCAGGGAAATAGCAGGTTCGGTTCTTTTCTGCTGTTGTGTTAGCATCAGCTCTTATCTTTCCATTAGTATCTATATTTCATAATGCATGCATTTTATAATGCATAAGTTATGAATGAAACACTGCCTATTGCTAATACCAGAACCTCTAGACACCTGCACAAATAATGCTGACAGGGAATTGCCCAGACTCTTGACTTTCCCCTCAGTTAGGCAAAACCTGACCGGCTCTTTCTCATCTGAAATTCTCACTGCCGGAGATTTTTATTTTTTTTTTCCAAATATGTTGTGTCATGGCAAGTATAGGCTGTATTAGCAACCAGAAATGTTACTAACATACATGCTGATGTTGTTGGTCTTGGAGAGCGGTTGCACAAAATTCTTTCATTCATGTTCATGTGAATTTGTGGAGGCCTCAGAGATTTATCGGCAAAACCTTCTAGATGCGTCAGGTTCCTCTTCTGAGTGCATCAGAAGAGGTGACACCTGTGGCAAACCTGATCTTGATCCACCTATTTCACACACCAGCTTTCTCAAAACTTGCAGGCTCCCTGTCTCTGCATGCCCAGGGGCCCTGCTGCCTTGGTAGAGCTGAATGCCTCAAGCCTGCCTGAGCCCATTTGCAGTTCATAATATTGCTGTGCTGATGGCAGTGCTCCAGGCAGACATGCTTACCCCTTACTAATTATGCACTGACAGCAGAGTTCAGAGTTAAGACACAAAACTGCCAGTCTGATTCAGAAATACAGCGGTAACCATAGGAGCGCATACAGGTTGTACAGGGAAGCAACTTGAATCCCCCACCCTCTCCAAGAGCCACACTTAGTAGTCAGAGATAAGTCTCCTCCCCAGCCTGCTGAAGATGTGCAGAGTTTTGGAGTTGTGGAGACAAGAGTGCAAGTGAGTCCTTGCTTCTGTTGACATTTACCTCGCTGAGATGTGGTTTTCCATCTGTAGGTGCAGATCCATTTATAAATTCTGCATCAAAGAGATGTTTGATAAAATGCACAAGTCCTGCTTGAAGCAGAGTGCTGTAGTGCTGCTTCAGTGGAAATGAGTGCATCTGTTGCAGTTCTGTTTCTATGCTGCTTCACTTTCTAGATGAATACGCGTATGTCTAGCCGGGAAAAGTATTGATCACCACAGTCTAAAGGAGTAAGGTAGTCATCAGAGATAGATACTATTTGAATGCCTACATCTTGAAAGTAGATTTCAGACAATACCTAAATAGGTATGAAAGTGAAGGAAAAAATGTCAGGAGTTCCTCTCCATGGTGTAATTATCCCCACTAGTTCTTTTGCTTGTAGACATGCGCATTTTGTGTGGGTGCCACACTAAATCTGCATTGTCAAATCCTGCTGAAGGAGGCATAGATATGAAAAAGTAAAGATGCTCCTATTTTAAGCTTTCCAGAAGTAACAGGTTTTGCTCTAATAAAAAATTTAGCATCCTCAGCATGGCAGTCTAGATAGGCATAGTGATTTTTCTGTATTGAATAGACTCTGAATTTATCATTATTGTGGTTTATAGTTTATTTGCGTGTTTATACAATATGGGAAGCAGTTGTGTGTTAATCTGTGCAGCAGCTACCTGCACCTCTGAGACTTGCTTAAATTGCAGTCAGCTGCATCCCATATTACTGGAACAGTGTTTCTGGGATCGGTGGCAAACCTTGCTGGAACCAGGCTTTTAAGGCTTAGTTAGGATCTTGGGATAGCAAGGGCTCTGTTTACACAGGCAGATAAGAAGTGACTCATTCATATACTATTCTGCCTATGCTGTCTGCCCAGAAGCAGTACCTTTTTAAAACTGGAATGGTAAGGTTACTTTTTAGTAATTGTCTTAATTGGGTTTTACTCTCTTCTTTACAAGTCTTATCAAAAGAGTGATTTTTGAAAATGATGTGCATTAAGAGAGCCTCTGTCTACTGTAGGCAAATACGTGATACGTATGCCAGAATTAAATGCTTGCAGCCAATCTGTGCTAATTTAAGCAACATTTAAAATGTGATTGAAACCATTGGCAAACAAAAAAAACCCTGAAGGTTGTTTTGAATTAATATTTTTTTAAACAGTAAAATTTTGAGGATCAAAATTCCATCTGGAACAGTAGGCTAGCTCCAGTGGATGGAGGAATTTTAATTCTAGTGAAGAGCAAAATAAGGACAAATGTATAGGCTCTTTTTCTGTGACACTACTCTCCCAACTTTGGGTTATTTTCAGCTGTATTTGGTAACTATGGAACTGCCAGTGGTTTTCTTTAACAGTTTTGTCCAATTTCTCCTTAAACTTAGGTGAGCTTTTACATCTTGCAGTGTCATTTGCCAAATATTTTAGCAGTGTAGAAAAGCATTTTTTTTTTACTCTGAATCTGATCCTACTAGTTTAATTTGATGCTTCATAATTATTTTTTTAATGAGAGAATGTGTTTAATCAGTCCTTTATACTCTAATGATGTTGCTATCTGCTCTATGCTCTTTAAACTGCCTCTTTTCTAGATTGGGGAGTCTTAGTTTTGTTGAGTCATTTTTTGCACAGACACCATGCTGTATGGTGTATTTTCATTTTTAAATATATGCTATGTGTATTTACCTTTTTTATTGTTCTAGTAATTTTTTGCTTAAATGCTTGTTCTAATTTAAAATTAATTTTAAATGCATGTAGTAGTCAGTTTGCATTTAAATAGATTTTAATATAAAAAAACTTATAGCTTTAAGCATCGCTGCTCAGTGCATATATTATCTTAAATAAAGTTTTTGTATATACATTAATTCATTAACAATCTGCATAGGTGTTGAAAAGGAATTTTGGTGTGTGCATTTGTTTTTATCTAAAATAATGACTGTGATTGTCTCTTCATATGATACCCAAAATGTTAACATGATCTGGAGTAGCAAAACTAGGCAATAATTAATCTAGCTTTCTCAGCTGCCTATTTTTATACAGATTTCTTATTAAACCTTAGTACCCCTGTGTTCTTCCCACACCTATCAGACTCTGCTTAGACTGACCAAAGAGTGGCAAAACAGACAGTAGCCTAAACTGTGTGAAATGCGTTCACAGGGTCTGGTTGCCATCTTGTGTCTCCATCCAGTTGCCTGGGGACAATTACAAAAAAGGTTTCCTTTTCCTGACCAGGTCTTCAGACAGCCTTGAAGTCAGAAAATGGGAAATACTGATCAATTTAAACCTAATGGACTATTCGAGCTTAAGCATGAGCTGTCAGATACAGCCAAGGGCCTTTTGTATGCTCTTTTGTTATGTGTAAGGACCGGTGATCCCATTAATGCATGAGTACAGAGAGGTTGCTGTGCTTCTGCATGCAGGCATCATCATTCCCATAATATAGATCAGACGTTTAATCATTTCATGGTAGAAAAGGTCTTTTACTTTCAGACTTGTCTCTTTCCAATCTGTACAATTTTGGCACATGAAATCACACTAATCTATAGGATTTTCATAAACTGAATAGTAGCCTAAAAAAACTGTTTAAATCAAACCTCTCATCTGCTGTTAATCTCATTACTATAACTACTGTTTGCATTTTATGTTCATAAAATCAAACACTGAAGCCTTGTGTAAAACTTACATACGAGTCAAGAATAGAGCACACGGAGCTCAGAGGTGGAGCCTCCCTCCACTCTCCCATTTCAGAAAAGATGATAGTTATTTGGATAATGGCTTAGTATGCTGTGTGGTATGCTACCAGATGCCAAAGGTAGGAATTTCAGAATCACAGAATCATTTGGGTTGGAAAAGACCTCTAAGATCACTGAGTCCAACCATTAACCCAGCACTGCCAAGTCCACCACTAAACCATGTCCATAAGTGCCACATTTACATGTCTTTTAAATACCTCCAGGGATGGTGACACAACCACATCCCTGTGCAGCCTGTTCCAATGCTTGACAACCCTTAAGTGAAGAATATTTTTCTAATATCCAACCTAAACTTCCCCTGGTACAACTTGAGGCCATCACCTCTTGCCCTATTACCTGTTGTCCCATTCGCTACTTGGGAGAAGACATCAACACTCACCTCACTGCAGCCTCCTTTCAGGTAGTTGTAGAGAGCAGTAAGGTCCCCCCTGAGCCTTCTCTTCTCCAGACTAAACAACTTCAGGCGTTCCTCATAGGACTTGTGCTCTAGATCCTTTACCAGCTTTGTTGCCCTTCTCTGGACACACTCCAGCACCTCAATGTCTCTCTTGTAGTGAAGGGCCCAGAACTGAACACAGGATTTGAGGTGCGGCCTCACTAGTGCTGAGTACAGGTGGACAATCACTGCCCTAGTCCTGTTGGCCACACCATTTCTGATACAGGCCAGAATGCTCTTGGCTTTCTCTGCCACCTCAGCACAAGCTGGCTTATGTTTAGCCAGCTGTCGACCAATTTTATTTAATTATCAAGCTGTCTTGAACAGGAAGACACATCAAACATAGACAAGTTAGAGGAATTATTAAATAATGGAAGACTTAAAAGACTGGACAGCCTGAAGCCTGGACATCCCTATGGTTCTTAGGACTGATCTGTAAACTGGACCTAGAACCTCTATGCACAGTTGCATTACCTTTGAATTTGTAAATGTGAAACTGTTGAAGACTTGGAGGAAATCAAGATTATTTTTAAGATTTCAATAGGAAGCAAGCCATGAGTATCTAAATGAAGTAATAGAAGAACTAGCACAGCGTGAAACAGCAAACTCTCTTCCTGGTTAACATGATAAAGACATTCTGTTTTTCTAGAAAGCTTATGAAGATCCAAAGGAAGTGAAAATAGTAAATGGAAAATAATGATCATGCATTATTAACAGTAAATTGAAATTGATAAAAAGAAGTGTAATAGCTTTTCATGCCACAATATTTCATGTTTTATCTTTCTCCTTTATATAATGTTGTTTATTTGTATCTTTTCCAAAGCAGAGCACAAATTATTTCTGTTTCTAATCACATACATGCTTTCAGTCATCATGCTGACTTTTCAGCTCTTTCACAGAAGCGAAATACATTAATTAGTCAAAACTATTTAGATAAAATCAAGATCTTTCTTCTAGAAGAATGTGTTGTTACTCCCAAGGAAGTTCTGTCTCCTGGAGCTAGTTGTAGATTTCTCATTCACTTCAATGCAAGGAGCTATCTGATAGTTCCTCATGAACTCTCGGTGTTCCTCTACATGCAAATGATTCCTTCAAATCAGATGCCAAACTTTGGGAATCTTGGAATTCCAGGCATTCCAGAGAAAATTCTGTACTTGTTCTGATATATGTTTTGAGGATCGTGTTCAATCCCATATAGTATATATAGAAACCTATATATAGGTTCGACTGTGTGTATAGAGAAGCTGGAGAGAGTAGTTTCCACAGTTCATGGTCCATGTTAAATGGTGTGCATGATCTCTCACAGAACTGGATTAAAACCAGGAAGTTCCTGTTGCAGTATGTTCTTGGTGACAGTGGGGGAGCAAGAGGTACATGAAGCCCGCTGCACATGAACATGAGGAAGCAAAGTTCTGCACTGTTTTAGCTTGAACTAAAGCAGAGATATGAGGAAACTTTAAATGCTGTCCTGAAAAGATTCAGGGTTAAAAGTTTTGTGGTGCTAATTAGATTAAAAATTGCTTAATTGCAGCTGTCAAGTGTCAATGCCAAATCTCTCAGTATACAGTAGTCATGTCCCGTGGTCCTGTGTAGTAGTTGAATTAGTCTTCAAGGGTACTACATCACTGGATCACAGGGTCTTTTATTTCTTGCTGGTAACTTACCAACCATGTAAGATAGTGCATCATTTTTACAGCAACTTAAGCAGAGGCTAATCAGACAGATTTTCTTCTCTTTTTTTTTTTTTTTTAAGTGAGAGATTGTTTTGTAAATATAGCATGATTTGGTTAGTTTATTTGTAACTTGTTACGATGCAGCCACTGAAAACCCGACTGTTGTCTACCCCTCCTTTGGCCTGTTTTGGGGGGTTATATGTGTTTGTTTTATTTCACTTCTTGAATTGGTAAATCACCTAAGATGATTAAAACCACACTGGTTTTTAAGGAACTTGTGAAATACATGTCAAAATTAACTGAAGTAGCATTTCAAGTATTCTGCAGTATTATTTGTAAAGCTATAGACAAGTTTTTCAAGAGAACATCTGCCCTCATATATCAAGTAACCACATTTTTTCTGAGGCATACAGAGGCAGGTGCTTTGTGCTCCAAATCTTTTCAGAAGAGTACAATTTATATTTTAAGAGCTCATCTTTGCTGTGAGCATTGAAACTTGGGAAAATCTGGTTGAGTCTGCAAATGTTGCCTATCATATTGATACGTGGAATGTGGCATATTACATTAATATAAAGTGACCTAACTTTAATATACTCTGCTTGACTTTCCTCAGGGTGTCAGATCTGGAGGTAAATGGTGTGGTCCATTTTGCATTGAGGCTGAGAACCCATGAAAATTCTGTAAAGCTGTTCATGTAACCCTAGCCAGGTGCTTAACTTTCTGCAGGTCAAATATTTATACTAATGTGATAGAGACTGTTAAAGATGTATCATTACATATTCTAACATATGCAAAGTATATATCCGTGGTGTTAATCCATACGGAATTCCTTTCAAGGTCACACTGTGCAGTTAGAACAGTGATGATTTGTTCTCGTTGATGGATGTATCCACTAATTAACTTTTAATTACTTTGGATTTTAATTTCTTCATAGGTTGATGATTCCAACTGTGACGCGGAAATCCTTTCCTTGCTCCTCGATGCCAAGTTAGTGGTAAAGTGCATATCTACTGCCTTCTGTCCTCGCCTTATTGACCACTTGCTGGCTAACCAGGGAGAGGGGGGCTGGGATGTAGAGGAAATAGCTAAAGAACTCAAAAAAGAAGGGTTCAGTGCAGAGGCTGGGTCCCTCTTGATGTATTATCAAGGGATTCATCCTGCACTCAGGACTTTTACTACTGCCCTCCAGACTATTCAGCACTGGAGCTAAAAATGTTGGCTTTATGCATTTGTCTGCCTTTTTGCTGGATATCTTAAACAAAAGGAAGAAATTATTGTTCTAGCAAAGGAATAAAGTTTGTTATGACCTACATTCTGTAGAAAATACGAACAGCACACAGTGAATTCCCATATGCTTCTAATCATTTAAAAAATGTATTGGTGCAAAGTGTATCATTCTGTTATATGGCTAGCAAAGCTTTGAATCTGATAATCCTTTTCAGATGAAAGTGTTAAATAATTACACTCCGAGACATATAAATGCAATGTTAGTAAGCTGGCAGGTTATATACAATTTGTCTTAATTTCTGTAAGTAATTTACTTTGTCACAATGTAAAACTAATGTAAAAATATAATTATAAAGATATGTGCAGTAAAAAAAAAAATCACAACGGGTGATTTCTGAGAATTTCAAACCCTTAAAATTTGGTATTGTCAGTGTTGTTACTACAGCTTTTGTTTGCAATAAATAAAATATTTTGCAGTTATTGTAGTCTTTTCTGTCCTCACTTTAGACAGATAAATATTTTCTTAATTCCGCTTCTTTTTCTGAAATTCCTGTTTCTCCTTAGTGATGTTTATTCATAAGGACAAGCTGAACTTCTCCATGCTTACAAATGGTTCTAGTCTTTGAGATATTTTTCTCTACAATTTGTGAAGTCCCATCTGAAATCCTAAACATTTTCTAGAATCACAGAATGGTTTGGGTTGGAAAGAACCTTAAAGATCATCTAATTCCACCCCTCCCTGTCATGGGCAGGGACATCTTCCAGTGCACCAGGTTGCTCAAAGCCCCATCCAACCTTCCCTTGAATTTTCCAGGGATGAAGCAGCCACACCATCTCTGGTTGTGTGCCAGTGTCTCACCACCCTCACAGGAATGAACACAGAAAACTGGGCAAGTATCCTGCTCAAGGTCAGAGTTCATGAAACACTACACGGGCAGTAACTGTGCCTCTGTTACCCACAAAACAGGGGATGCTGGATGAAAACTTGGGCCATTTGCTCCCAAGAATGATGAATGGTGGGTTACCACCCAGCCAGTAATTCTCCTGAAGAGTGTGCTGCTTATGCAGAAGCACAGGAAGACAGCAGAACACTTAGGAACTGAAGATTTTCCCTGTGCTTGTCTTTCAGGAGGTGAGTACCAAACGAGCTAGCTGGAGAGCAAATCAAGGGCAGGGAAACTTCAAAACAGCCACAGCAATTGAAATAAATGAAAAAGGGGGCCCGGGCAAGGTTATATTTCACTGCAAAGCACCGAGCAAGTAACACCTAACACCTTCCTGTTTTATCGTACTGATTGATGATAGACTGAGAGATTCTGAAGGAAAGGAATGAACACAAACTAGAAGTGTTCCACGTTCAAAATTGATTTATTATTGTAGCATTGGCCACCCTGTCTGCCACATTTCCTGCCTAAAAATGTCCAGGTTCCTAAATTTTAGTGTTTTTAAAAGACAGTACATATTTTCAGTAAAGCCCTGAGACTTGTCTCGCTTCTGAGGTTGTATGGCCTGAGCTGTATGTCCAACTTGTCATAAATTTGTGCATCAGTAGAGCCACCTTAACTATTTATATTTTCATCTTTCATTTCTCTCAGATTATGTCCTTACTGCTTATATCAGGAAAAAAAAATAAAGGTAAATAACTATATCACTATCTGCCCTCTCTGTTTTTAAGGACTTCTAATATACACAGTATAAATGTTATGTCTTTCCTAACTTGTCGAGTCATGGTGTACTTAGTTATTTCTCTGTAACCTTTTGTCATTCTCTTCATTTATCTTTTTTGGTATTTTTTTGAGACATGAAAGGGGAAGGAGCAAAGCCATGCCTTGTATCAAATGTTGTGAATACACCAAATGTTCATCTAGTGCCATAAAAATGCTTTACAATTTGATTTTCAGTGTTATTGAGCACTGGAGGTAGTGTTTGTGTAGGAGCATTTGGTTTGACCCTGAGCTCTCTTTCCACATTAGTAGCAGTGGTCTGAGATTACATTACTTATGTTTATATAGTTTGAGATTATTTTTCTTGTGTACATCCTCATAGTTACAGATTGAGGCCCAAGAACAAAAGCTGGACGAGTCGCTGTCATCTTCAGACAGGGGAGAGGGCAGCATCTGGTAGGACCTCACCCCTGCGTTCATGTCCCCAAAGTATCCAAGGGAAGATCTTGTAGATGGATTGCCCAGACAGTCCATTTCACAGAGACTTTCAACAGTTTTTCATCCAGCCCTCATTCTTAGTAAAAAACCTGTCTTCATCAGCACTCTGACACCTTTACTATAGGTTCCCTTTTATAGACACAGAAAATAGTAAATTTGAGTGTCTTTAGCAGCCACCTGCACTTGAAAACACCTAGCTCATTTTGTTAAAGATTAGGCACATACATGAAAGCAAAAGAGTTGATAAAGGTCCTGTGGATGTTCAGAAACAGGCTCGCTCTTTTAGCTTGATTAAATAATCTGCTGACATGTTTCCATTCTTAGTGCCTCAGTGACTTAAACTTTCATGTGTTCATCCTCAGCAATGCTCTGTTGCACTAGCTGGAGATGAGATCCTTAGTGTCCAGACTGAATGAGCAGGAAGACTTTAGTAACACAAGGGCAGAGCCTTATCTTTCCGTAGTGATTAGGAAAGTTGTATTTAACTACCACCAGTATTTTCAGTAGGTAATTATAACAGCTAAGACTTTATTAAAAAAAAATAAAAAATCTCTCTACTGTGACATTCAGAAACATGAAAATCTTGTTTACTTTGAGTTCTTAGAATGATAAATTTCATCTGTCACTATTCTTCACTTGCTTTTGGATTGGCTAACAAAGGGGATAGCTTGGTGCTCATGCTAATGACTGTGCTCTTTGAAAAGAGTGGGGTATTTTATCATGTTTACTGAACCTTCATAGAATACACAAAGCTGTGCAAAGAGAAGATAAAGTTTCAGGTTATGCTCAACTCAGTCACAGCTAGAACTGACAACCCACATTTCTGCCTAAAAACAGAGAGTGTACTTTCTTACTTTCTGAAGCTGCCTTGGAGTGGATGGTAGACACCCCAACAGCTTCCCTGTTGTACAGCCATGTGTGTCACCAGAGTCCTGTATCTCTTGTCAGTACCAGGTACATGAAAGTGGGTGGAAAGTTTTCAGTTGTGTGCTGGGCTGAAATCCTCACTGGATCCAATGTGCCCACCTAAGCCACTCTATCACTCCCCTCCTCAGCTGGGCAGGGGAGAGAATATAGAATGAAAAGCTTGTGGGTCAAGACAGGGAGAGATCACTCACCAGTTACTGCCATGGGCAAAACAGACTTGACTTGGGGGGGGGGGGGGGGGGGGGGAAGGAGGGAAGGGAATTAATTTATTACTAATCAAATCAGAGAGAATAATGAGAAAGAAAACCTAAATCTTTAGACATCTTCTTCCCACTCTTCCCTTCTTCCTGGATTTAACTTTCCTCACAACTTCTCTTTCTTCCCCTCAAGCAGTACAAGGGGATGGGGAATGGGCATTGTGGTCAGTTCAACACATGTCTCTGCCGCTCCTTCCCTCTCAGGAGAGCACTCCACACTCTTCCCCTGCTCCAGTGTGGGTCCCTTCCACGGGTGCAGTCCTTCAGGAACAGGCTGCTCCAGCGTGGGTACCCTGCAGGGTCACAAATCCTGCAGCAAACCTGCTCCAGTGTGGGCCCTCTGTCCATGGGACCACAGGTCTTGCCAGGAGCTTGCTCCAGTGCAGGCTTCCCATGGGGCCACAGCCTGCAGGCATCCACCTGCTCCATCATGGGGTCATCCATAGGCTGCAGGTGGAGATCTGCTCCACCGTGGGCCACCCTGGGTTGCAGGTGGAGATCTGCTCCCCAGTGGACCTCCATGGGCTGCAGGGGCACAGCTGCCTCACCATGGGCTGCACCACGGGTTGTGTCTGCAGAGCTGTTGCTCTCACGTCCTCACTCTCTCCAGCTGCAGTTGCTCAGGCCTTTTTTTCCCCCTTCTTAACTACATTATCCTAGATGTGCTACAACTATTGCTGATGGGCTTGACTTTGGCCAGTAGTGGGTCATGTCTTGGAGCAGGCTGGAATTGGCTCCATCGAACACAGGGGAAGATTCTGGCAGCTTCTCACAGAAGCTACCCCCTTTCCATCCTCCTCCCCCTCCCCAAACCTGACCATGCAAACCCAATAAAATGTGTAATCAATTTATATGTGGTTGTTATTGCAAATAGCCTTAGAAGCTGAAATACCTGATTTAGTCACTGGTCATCTTGCATAAGTCTGGCAAAGCTGAGTATTGAGCTGAGATTCATTCTTCAGAACATTTGAAATGCTAAAACATTTCCTGATAGCAGTTGGTGCAAGTCAACCTCTTCTCTCAAGGTACAAAGGTAATACAATACTAGACCTGGTGCACTATTTATAAGCAAAAAGAGAGAAGCAATTAGTGGTAATCTCTGAAGTAAATAAGTTTTAATGGTGAAAGTCAGTATATATACATTTTAACCTAAAAAATGTGATTGTCATTAAAACTAGATTGTCTCCCTAATAAGCATTTCTCTCCTGAGATCAGCATCTTTTGCCAAGGTATGCTGACACCCTACCATGGACTGTCCTCTTAATCTACCCTCTTAGCTTCCCATGCTTGCAGGGTATGGTAACTGGGAACCCAGCTTCACACAGAGCTCTGATTTATAGTCTAATGTCCTTTGCAACCCACATTCAGAAAACTGCATGATGGCTGTTTTCTGTGAGAATCTTTATCTTCATAATGTGCGTGTAAAATATTTATTCTAATGAGCAAAGCAGATGTATGCTGTTTAAAAATAAAAAGTAGTGCTTGAAAACAAATACGCAGAAGGAGTTTAGTCTGAATGGGAGAACAATACAGAACGCAAACTGCGAATGAAACCGGGTTGTGATTTTAATGACTCTGGTAGGTACCATCTGGCTGATTCTGGATGTAGAGGATAAAAGACACAACAGTATCTGAATGCAAATTTCAATAGTACGTACATGAAATATGTACAGGCAGTATCCTACAATCTCAAGAAAGCAATGGTAGCGCAATTTAAGGTCCAGTCCTGGAAATGTTTCTTTTGTGATATCCTGTATTCTTTTAAGCACTTAATGTTTGCCATAGTGCTGCTTTTAATGTTATTTCAGGTAAAGGCACTGCAGAGAAAAGTAAAGTGAAAACTAGCCTAGACCATTTTGGACTTTGGAGCTATAATGCTACAGCTGTTCTGTAACAAAAATGTTCCTGAGCTGTGATTTAGTCAGTCTTTGGCACTTTCTTAAACTGCTCAAGACTGTTGGATGTGAGTGAATGAAAAACTAAAAGTGACTGTGAGATATAGTTTCCCATATAAAGTAAGATCCAGTTTGAGACGTTTCAAGATTCAAGATATTTAAAGATTTAAGTTTTGGGTTGTTGTTAGCTTCATATCAAGTCATAATCTGTATCTCTTCAACGACTTGAGATTTCCAGATGGAAATCCTAGGTAAATATTTAAATGGTGAGATGAGGGTTTTTTTTTCTTGTTTATAATGGTGGAAAAACAACTGGCATGGCCACACCATTTTATTTAACACATACAATTCAGGAGTTTCATGGTCTTGGTCTGGAGAGGAATGCAAGTACTATGTCTTGCTAATAGAAATGAGCAACAATGAACAAAGGTAAATGAATGAAGGGGACTACAGGACACCACTTGTAATTAGAGCTCTATTTTTTAATTAGTTGTTGATTCCTTCAGATCATTTAGAGGGCAGTACGGATTATGGTGTTAGTCCCTGGAGGCCCCAGTAAAGGCTGTGAAAGCACTGCCCATGTATGCAACAGAATATTTAACTATGTGATAAAAGATGATGTGCTTAGAGAAAATAAGCAGCAAAGACATCGTGATATCATAATCTTTTGCACAGACTACTCAATATCTGCTTGGCCTTATCAACAGGAGCTACACCAGGTTGAAGATGTCTTCATCATTTCGTTCACCAAATTGGGTTTGTTTCTTTCACCACTTTTATCTAATGATTCTTAGCTCAAACTAAAGTCTGGTCTTATGCGCCAATTAGCTGGGAAAAATACTACAGACTAGGAAGGATCCTCTGCCTCTGGTTAAATGTCAGTGTGCTCTGTTTATGCCCTGGATCTGGGCAACCTGACTCTCTTTCTTTCAGAGACAAAGAAGGAGTATCAGTGGCAGCTTTAAGAGGATCTCTGTTTAGAAATTAAAGGAAGTTATTTTGTAACTGTTGCAGTGTTGAATAAAAGGGTAAAGGAAAAATAACTTTTGCACTTCACATTTTACTAGCTGCAGGAGCTTTTAACACATTTACATCTCATTTCATGAGATGCCAATAAAATACTTTTCAATTTCCCACTGAGTCCTCTAAAAATAGTTGATATTTTTTGATAACTTCTCTGTATTCCAAGATCCACATTTATGTGGTGAGTTATTATTGACTTTAAAAGTTGTTTTTTCCATCCTGTAAGCTGAAACAGAGAAGTAAGGAAAGAGATCACAAGTGGTATAAGACACTGCTTATACCAGTGTCTTAGGTTTGGCTTTATTATAACATTCCTGAAAACTGAAAGATGTAGAAAGCGAAGTACGAGTAGCTGCAGCTCAGTCTTTTAAACTTCAGACATGAAATACAGAGAAGACCTGCATTTCAACAAGTGTTTTCTTGTTCACTGAGGTGCTCACTGATCTCAGTATATCCAACACCTGTTGGAAAAGGCTTAAGATCCTTAGGACTGACAGCAGTGGACAAAACATGGAGCAGAATCACTTCCCCGTTAAATTCCTTGCTATTGTTATGACTCAAGATATTGACAGTGTTTTGCATCTTTCTTGTTTGTTTTTCATGGCATTTTGTGGCATTTGAGAGTTTTAGCAAGGATATAATGCTGTTCTATGCTGTTGGGAGAGCTGAACAGAAACCAGCAAGCTGGATTTTGTTATCCGAAAACACCTCTCTGCTCCCCCAGGTTTCAGATCTACAAAGGCTTAACCAGAGGAACATCCATGGACAAAGCAGCATCATCGGTATGGGTAAAAGTCTGGTATAATCCCTGGCATCCCTAGGACAAGTTTGAATAACACAATCTCCAGTGTTTACAGAGCTGCCACTGAAGATTACTGAAAAGTGTTGCACAACCATAGGCGGGAGGTGGTGGTTGACAGCCAGCATATCAAAACCCTACTTTACTGATGAGATTGGCTTAACCCTATGTCTGAGAGCTCTCCCCTCTATTTATTATTTACATTGCTGTGAAAAGTAATGTTTCAGGGTGTTTGATGTCAAGAGTGCTAGCATTCTGTTCTTTGAGCTGGCAGCTTTTCCAGCTTTCAAGAGCCGTGGATCAGTTTGTAATGCTTAATGCATTTGTAATTTTGAGGCACTGACTTTATGGGATGAAGTGTGCCTCACCTGTTCTTTGCAGTTACCACTTTGCATAATTAACTATAAAAAGTGCTGTGGGGCAGATAGAAGAGGATTTTGTGGTTGCTTGCTCTCTTGCAGTTTGCCAAGATTTTTCCTTACTGGCCTGGAGAATTTAGCAGTTGTTACTCCTACTGTAGCCCCAGTGCTGTACAGTCACAGCTTCTGACATTACCAAAAATTAATTAGTCTGAAGTGAGCCAAAGTCTTTGTGTCAAAACTGTAACTGTCAGTTAATCAGCGTGTTTTTGGTAGTTCCTTTTTGAAATGCCCTCTTGGGAGTGACCTAATCCTAGTGTAATGAAGAGGATATGTAGCTCTAAGACTGACTGAACAAACTAAGACCTGAACTGTGTTCTCTCTTTCCCAGTGACTCTATAGGATGCCTTATCAATGCCATTTTTACTGACTACCGTTGCATATTCATCTTCCTGTATGCAGATTTTATGAGTGAAAAGAAGGCATTTGTCCAGAGGTGTCTGGAGACTTTGCCAGTTGGCCAGCCTGCTCCCCTCTTTTAGATCTGCCCCTAGGAAAGGTACCCTCATTTCCCAGGGTGCATCTCTTTCTAGGAGAGAAGATGGATTAGAGAGGCATTAATTACTTTTTTTGTAAATGTTACCTTTAGTTTCTGAATGCTCCTGTGCTTGCCACATTTATGGGTGCCTATCCCGGTTCTTTGCTGTTTAACCACAGCGTCAATGTAAACTGTCTGAAGGGTTCAAGCATTATGGGCCTGAAAGAATCGAAGGCTGCTGCTCTTTTTATTGCTGTTACAGACATTTGTGATATCCAATTAAATGAACAAATATAGCCTGGTTTTCCTGTTTGAGTTACTTGCAACAAGCTTAGATTTTTACTGATTTTTTTTTTCTTTTAAATTTCAAATATTCCAGTGACTATTTTTACACAAGTTTTATTCTCCAGGCTGCTTACTAAAACCTGCTGCTTTTCTGATCTTCTAGTATTTTTAATTAATCTGTTCATTTGTTAAGAGGATTTAAAAGCCAAATACATGCTTTTGTTTTGCTCCTGGATTACTTAGCTTATAATTGCTTCCTTAATTTTTTGCAAGTGGAAGACAACATGGTAATAGAGGTTCATCAGAATCTGTGATATGTAAATGCCAGAGATATCCCTGTGTATAGCAGCAAAAATCTCCTTCACAGATGTTTAGAATAAACTATGAAGAGCTTCAGACCCCAGTGCTATGAATTCATGGCTTGTATCCTAAAGCACGCTTCTGAATCGTTTATGACTTGGCCTGGGAGAATACTGTGAAATAATCTGTCTGCCAATAATCAGATGATGTTACACATATGTCTCAGCTCTGTGCTTTGATTTGGCAATTATTTCTGCCTGGCCTGGAGCTAAATCCATGTGGTGCTTTTCCTTAACTCATTCAAAGTGACGGGGCTTGTCCAACTTTCTGCATGTTGGCTGCTGATGAAGAGTTAAAGCTCTCTCTCATAAAAGGGTGGACACAGTGTCTGCTGTTCCTGTGGATAGGTAGAGGTTAACAAAACACTTTCCTGACTTCTACTTTCCTATCTAGATCTGGAGATCTCTGTAGGTCTGAAGTCACAGGTCTAAACGGTCCTCGGCAGAGAGCTGAGCCCCAGCTAGAACAGGAGAGGCTTGGGTCCCAAAGCATGAAGCCCAGTGGCACAACACTGAAATGCCTCATTTCCTTCTCTCTGACCTTGAGCCTGGAGCTGTGGCTGGAGGGTAGCTAAGGAGAAGCGGCCCAGGGAAGAGGTACGAAGCGGATGTTATTCCTGGAGAAGTTTTTTCATTTGGATCACCTGAGCGTCCATGTCTGAGGCTCAGCCAGGCATGCTGGTGGTCAAGTCAGGCTGGGAGAGACCCCAAGCCCACAGCTTCCATTGTAGGGAGATTTCAGAGGAACATGTTGACTGCCATGAGATTTCTCCCCTGAGGTATTTCAGATGGGACAATGCTGGGGGGGCCTCAGACAGCAGATTAGCTTATGCATTGTGTTTAGATTCTTCTTTTGGGCTACTGATGTGGCTTATTGGTTAATGACCTTTTCAAGCTTGGCCCCAAGCTGTTATGATAAGAGAGCTTCCAGCCTGATTGGTTTTCCAGAATGCAGGCAGAAGGGGCATCCAGTGTCAGCTTGTGCCCCATTAAAAAATTATAAAGTCACTTTCATAGTGTACAGGACTTTTTTTTTTCTTTATTATCTCCAATTCTTTCTGTAGGCACCAATATAAAGTCTTACCCATAATGGGGAATAAATTTACATGGGACAGATTTCCTAAAAAACCTTGATACTGAACATATAAATCCTCATTGTAGTCCTGTCACATTTCTGCAGTGCAGAATGTAGAAGCCTCTTGTCCTGTGGGCAAGGAGTAGGAGTTCCCTGGGGCTTTGCCTGCTTTGGCTCTTACAATTCCATTTCTTTAATCCTGTTAGCTATCCTGCCTTCCCAGCTCATATTCATCATCATCATCTTCCTGGAAACTGTAGCCCAACTTCCAGTGCAAAGGCTTGCTTGGTTTTGCAAAACCAAGGGAAAAATCTTGTCCTGTTTAATAACTTTTAAAAATTCTGTCTTGGTCTAAGTTTGTGAATTATCATCTTTACACGTTATGAACTCTAAAATGCATCTGTCTCTGCTAATATGGCCTTTTCCTCACAGCTGCACCTGGACATTGAGATATTATTTTCCTGGACTTCAAGTTTTCATGGATATTCTGGTGTCTTATTTGACATAGTGTAAAATGCTTAGTTGAGGTAATAAAATCTGCAAAATAGAATGCAGAACATAGGAAAAAACAATGCTCTTTTTAAGTCCAGAGGAAGTGACACACTGTATCTACTACCCTTACGCTGTTGTGCTATTTTCAGAGTTGACATGGGAAGAACTCAAAGTCTGATGCATTTAGCAAATAGCCAATTCTTGCCCTTAAAGTTTGTTATTTTAAAAATATCTCTCACAGCCTCCTGTAAATAAACAATTGTAAATATATAGTGCAAATAAATTCCTGCAGAGATCAATCCTTTTTCATCCCAGTCAATACCCAAAGAGAAACCAGGTGAAACACTTTCAATCCTGAGTCAACCCAGTGACAACAGACAGAAGCTAGGCTCCACATTACTTGGTATTTACCCTGCCACTCTGTTTCAGACACTGATTTGACAATAATAGAGGCCAAATTACAAGCCGTGATAGGTACTCTCCACAGATAATTAGTCCTAGTACTTGTTATCGTGTTGAAAAGCTTTGTTTTGTTCTATTTTCCTAAAAGTGTAATAGAAAAATACCCCTTTCTCAGATTAACTGTTGGCATCTCGGAGAATACCTCAGCGTTGGCTCCTTGTTTTGAAAGCACTTTTAAAAAATCTTCTCTAGTTTACACAAATATAATTCTTTCTTTGGGTTTGGGGTTTCTTTAATCATTTTTTACACCGTCTTACTTTTTAGAACAGCTCCTTTGATTTCTCCTTGATTTGTCAAATTTTATGTGAAATATTTTACCATAGTTATAGTCTTGGCAATATTTTGCAGAATGGAATAGCTGCTTTTCATGGCCTTCATGCAATATTCTTCTACCTTCACTCTAGAATTACTTTTGCTCTCTACTCCTCAACTCCTTTTCTTTGTGGTTTACTGTGACCTCAGCTACATTTCTGCACTGCTGCTGTGTAAACAGCTATTCTTATTTTTCGTGTTTATTACTTTAATTCTTCTTTCTCAGGTGTATCATCTTTTAAGTTAATTTTTACGGCATTTCCTTCATAAGAGGCATTGACAACATCCTGGAGAACCTTTAAGGCATTTGCAGCATTCACAAACTGTTTCTGCTCTATTAACTACATCACTACTGGAAATCCAGAATATAATTCAAAACCTGTGGCAGATCTTCCAGTTCATTTCCTGCTTTTCCAGGCTAAAAGAAAGTATTATTAACTATTCTATGAACATGTTGTTTTCTTATTATTTTCATTTGGTTGTGCAGGCATTTAATATTAAATTCACCCAAATGATATATCTTTAATATTCCTATGTAAATGTCAAATGCCAGAAGCTTTACTAAAGGCAAGATCACAGTATCACAGTATGCTAGAGATTGGAAGGGACCGCAAAAGATCATCTAGTCCAATCCCCCTGCCGGAGCAGGAACACCTAGATAATGTTACACAGGAATGCGTCCAGGCGGGTTTTGAATGTCTCCAGGGAAGGAGACTCCACAACCTCCCTGGGCAGCCTGTTCCAGTGTTCCGTCACCCTCACTGAGAAGAAGTTTCTTCTCAAGTTTAAGTGGAACCTCTTGTGTTCCAGTTTGTACCCATTACCCCTTGTCCTATCATTGTTTGCCACTGAGTAGAGCCTGGCTCCATCCTCGTGACACTCCCCCTTTATATATTTATAGACACTTATAAGGTCACCCCTCAGTTTCCTCTTCTCCAAACTATAGAGACCCAGCTCCCTCAGTCTTTCCTCATAAGGGAGATGCTCCACTCCCTTAATCATCTTTGTTGCCCTGCGCTGGACTCTCTCCAGCAGCTCCCTGTCCTTCTTGAACTGAGGGGCCCAGAACTGGACACAATATTCCAGATGGGGTCTCACCAGGGCAGAGTAGAGGGGAAGGAGGACCTCTCTCGACCTACTAACCACTGCCCTTCTAATACACCCCAGGATGCCATTGGCCTTCTTAGCCACAAGGGCACAGTGTTGGCTCATGGTCATCCTGTCGTCCACTAGGACCCCCAGGTCCCTCTCCCCTACACTGCTCTCTAACAGGTCGTTCCCCAACCTATACTGGAACCTGGGGTTGTTCCTGCCCAGATGCATATGTTAAACTTCTTCCCACCAGTCTGCTAGCCCTGTGTATTGGGTTTGCATGGCCAGGTCTTGGTAGTGAGGCATTGAATATTTCAGTTCTTCCCATTGCCTGTTATTTACTTTCCTTTATTTTCTTAGAAAAAATTAATTATCTCCTATGTCTCCCTCTTAGTTTTCCTCCCCTCTTTCCTCTTCCCTACCACACCAATCTTCTTTTTGCCTTAGTCATCTATAGAAATCTACAGCTCTGCATGTAGGTTGTCTCTGATTTTGTTTTCTTCTTTTATTGGTCAGCTTTGTTGAAGTAAAATGCTATTTCTTTTGTTCCCTAATGGAATCTTCTTCCTGACTAGTAATATCTGATTCACAATCAATCACTATGAATAGATGCCTTAATTCATATTTCTCAGAACTCAATTTTATTTGTCATTATATCACCCTTTGCTGAGTATTACAAGATTCTTTTGCAGCTTTTCACATGCAGGGTTTTAGTACTGTTGTGGGTTAAGACACTGAAAATTCTCTGAAAATTCTGCTGTGTTATGATGGTCTTACCTAGATTCTTCAGGCTACAATAAAGATTCTAGAATGAGGTCCCTAGACTGCAAAGGTCAACCCCTATACTGAGATAACTGACCACTTACTCGTGCCCTTTTATTTATTTATTTATTTATTTATTTCATTTCCCTCCCCTTTTGCTAGATAATTAATAACACAATTTGCTTTCTTAAAACATTTCTCTCCCTCTCCCCCACAGAATCTGAATTGATTATATCAACAAAATTTCTGTATCTATACTTTTTGACTCTTGCAAAGATCTTACTTTAACAGATTTGTGAGTCATGACCTCTATTCATGGCATATTTGTGGCACCAAACATTAGACACTTACTGCATAGGTACCTACACGTGAAGAAATCATCCTGTCCTTTCACAGTGAAAATATAATTAAACTTAACAACATAAGTAAAACTTTGTCATTTATCCAGATACTTTAATCTCTCCCAATACTCCTAATATTTGACATTTATCTGAATGTCTGTTAACTACATTGTTTTAGCAGTTTCAATTGTGCAGTTTGTGTGACACAAACACTAGCCTTACTGCTGTTCCTTGAGACCTCTGTCTCCTCTCTGGTTTCTTTCATAAGCGCAGTTACAAGGAACTTGTTTACCTTTTCTGATATGGCTGTATCTTTTCTGAGTACTTCTTTTACCAACTTGATTTTCTAGTAGCCCTAGAGACACTCCTGTCAGGCTTGCTCCTGGCTTTCTACTTCATATTTGAAAGAGTAGTTGCTATTTGGTTTAATGCCTTAAGCAACATTCCCCTCAACTTTTTTTTTTTGCTTACCTTAATTTTTCTTCCAGAATTTGTTCTTTTCTACTTCTACTTGGACATGACTCAAAGCACAATCTTGTTTCTAGCAGCTTTCCTAACCTTGTGCTTCCATCCATGACAGCCATCCTCTATCCTGCTCTTTATCTGAAGATGTCCAGGTTTATGACTTTATCTGATTTTTTAGCTTTGTATTAGGGTTTTGCCTTCTGTCTGCTTTTCCACAAAGGGGTAAAATCAGGGATGCTGTCACAGAGTTCCTGGTCTTTAGTGCTCCATGGAGTAACTTTCATTTTGCCCTCAGAACCTCTCTCTTACCGTTCACTAGGTCATGGCATGTCAGTGTACCACAGCTGTTGTCCTGTCTGTGGATTTCCTCTTAAAGTGGTTTATAAACTGTCTTTTTTCCCCTCAGTCAGAAAAGTTACCAGAAGGCTTTCTAGTCAAAGTCCTCGTTATTGGTGTTCTTGATAACTGAACCTTCTCCCTCTGTAACCTACGTGTCTTACTCTGTGGAGGTAAATGGAAACTGCAAGGCAGTATGTGGCCATTGTGTGGAGAAGCCATCACCATGTATGGGTTTGAAAAACACCATGATCTTCTGAGACTTCTCCTCTTTTGCTGAGTATTGTGAGCTTGGAGTGAGTTCACTGTACATCTCTGGACAGCTTTCTTCCTTTTATTCACAAACTCTACAAACAGGAAGCTGCCTAGATGAATATAGTCTTAATAAAAATGACATTGATAGTGCATCTATAGAACCACTGAAGAGAGAGAAACTTATTCAGATATTGGTTGGTCCAGTCAATCTTAGAGCTGTGCATCCTTCTCTCTTGACCATAGAGAAAATTCAGGGTGCTATTAGCCATCAGATAGGGAAGGTGAGCATGAGGTAACCTCAGTTTTACTGTTGTGAATGTGAATTGAGTGCTCAGTCTGTTCAGGAGCTCAGCAAATCCCACCAGCTACTGTTTCAGGACTCTATAACTATCTTTGAAAAATCGAATCCATCAGACTTGCATTGTGCTGTACATAGATGTACAAACTCTTATTCTGGGAAAGGCTGGTTCATGTCTTATACAAGTGGAATTCTTGATATTGAAATGCTTTTTGGCACAAGAGAACTAGAACTATGTTAGGCAATCTAAGAGATCCTGATTCCCACATCAGTTTCTGAACTGTTCTTTTTTTTTTTTTTTTTCTCCTGTTTCTTCTGAACACAATGACCTGTAACAGATTTTATTTCTGCTTCAGTGCCCTCTGGTGTTTGTGGTTTTCTTTTGTTTAGTTCCATTTTCTTCTTTTTTTGTCTGGTATACTTATACACTGAGGCATCTTTCAGCTCAATCCCTTTGTCCCCTGCAATGCTCTCTCTGACAGACCACATTTAACAATACTATTCTGTCCTCCTTTCAAAAGTGTTTGCAATGCCCTTGGTTTGTGTTATTTATTTCACTCTGTCTTCCTTTTTTTTTTTATAAACTCTAAATTCTGGGGTTTATTATTCTTTGGACCACTCACCTGCAGTGGTTTCCATGGCAACATGATTCTGCAGCCCCCAGCTGTTTCCTCCCTGATTCTTATTAGCAGTTTGCTGGATGCTAGTAAAAACACTGTTGGTTTGGAGAGGCAACCTTGCAGCTGATATGACAAGCATTTAATTACTTTGAAACTACTTGTCTGGTTGCAAGTCCAGTCCCTTTGCCTGGGATGAGAACATAAGTCAGCTATGACTATTTACTAATCTCATCTCATTAGTTGTGCTTTCTTGTTATCTTTGCAATTACATGCTCAACTTAATAGCTCATACTCAATCCAATTATTTCTTATGATCTGAGCACATTCAGATTTCTCTGCTTCTTCCTCTTTCAGGAAACCTGAAAAATAACTGCATTCCTTAAAATAAAATATTTAAACAAGTAGAAGCTGGGCTGTCAAAACTCTTAAGTACCTTCACAAAAATACCTCCATCATGTCCCTGAAAGTAAAGTCCTTATTACTTTGAGATGGGTCTTGAGTGGAAATTGTATTGAAATAATAGAGTGATCTTTCTGTGTGCAAATCTGTCTTAGTTTTATGCCCCTCTGAATCTGAACATCTAATGGATACAGATGATCAGTGAGAATTCAAGGAAAAAATCAGTCTTCCTTTATTTAGGTCGTATGTAGTTTTTACTGGTAAAAGTCTAGTGGATTAACACCTGTTGTATTATTGCAGATAAAAATTGTGCTTTTGTAAGAGGAGTGGCTTTGTATTTGTTTTATCATACCCACAATAATATGCAAGATAAATGCTGACATTATGAAACATACAAACAACTTATTCTGGTTTATTTGCCACTAATTTTGTAATCACATAAAATTATATAGATAAAATC
The DNA here is from genome assembly GCF_028554395.1 of Pezoporus wallicus. Classification (NCBI taxonomy): domain Eukaryota; kingdom Metazoa; phylum Chordata; class Aves; order Psittaciformes; family Psittacidae; genus Pezoporus; species Pezoporus wallicus. Next base: position 3,245,897 of record NW_026642654.1, read on the forward strand.
ATGTGGTTAAACAAAGATACAAACACACACACACAATTTGAAGGACCAGTAATATGAAAGATACGTTTTAGCTAAAAGAGGAATACTTTTGCCAGCCAAAAAAAAAGGAAATATAATTTCACACCATAAAGCCCTGGTGTCAGACTTTGAAGAATCAAGTTATGAGAGAAAGCAACTGAGAGGAACTCTTTGGGAAAATGAGAATTTTAAGATGGCCTAGCAGCAGTTTTCTGAAATCAAGACAGACACCAGATGAAGCAAGCTAGTGAAACCACGTTTTTACCTTAGCGTGAAATACTGATTCTTTGAAATAAAAGCTTAATTGAAAAGAGTTTTTTGATGTCTCTTTCAAATAATTTTTTTTAAACGGTTTAAAAATGAATGCAAGCTTTAGTTCAAAATTATAAAAACAATTATTTTGGTTGCTTTTATGTCAACATTAGATCGCAAGAATTATTCAAATGTAATATCATCAATGATACAAACAGCTTTATTATAATTTGGAGGGTTTTGTTTTGTTTTATTTTGTTTTGTTTTCTTTAGAGTTTGTCCTCTGCTCAGATCCACGGAATTATTTGAGATAGGGCACAAGTCCAGTGTCCTGCTTTGGGTTATATTTATGAATTAATAGATAATTCTTTTTTTTAAAGTGTGAAGTAGACTGATTAAATTTGTATTTTACATGAAAAAATTATACTCTGTGTACTTTAAAAAAAATAAAAAATAAGGGAGACTAAAGGGTCGATTTCCATAATTCTTAATGTGAAGGTAAGGTTTAGTAAAGATGTTGGTATTTTCCAATTTGCTTTTCTCCACATGTTGCACTGATGATATGATTTTGAATTAAGCATTTTTCCCTTCCTCTTTTTAGTAAGATTCTCAATGGCTTTTAATACAATAAAGTGAGGGGAGTTTTAGGTGAGATAAAATCATTAAAAATTGTTCTCTGATACTGCCAATGCATTTCATTTTAATACTCACCATACCCAGGGTTTTCAGCTGCAAAAAACTCTTTGCTTCCATTAAACTCGGCAGAGGTAAGCTTTGGTGTTTCTGAACATTTAATGTGGTGTTAATTGCTATTTGTAGTAACTTGTATTTCTGTATTCCTACAAACATTGAAACAAAAGGTTAGAACTGCCTTAATGGCGCTAACAGCTTCAGCATCACTCAATTTTTACAGATGCTGTAAAGGTGTGCGAAGGCAAATGTCTCCCCAGTTTCGAACTCTGAAGTTTTCACTAAGCAAATAGAAAAAAATGTTACTGTTTTTTTCTAACCCAGTAACCAAACGATTCTCGTCTCGTGTTGCCTGGTGACCTGTAAAAAAGATTCAGCAGCTCAGGCACAGAGTAACTGTGTATTTTTACGGTTTTGGGTGTGTGTTTTGAGTGAATCCTTGGGTGCCTCTGTGTATCTGTGTAACTCAACAGAAAAAGCATGTTCTGAACAAGTCTTCCTAAAGATATCTAACGAACATGGAGAGGAGTTAAAAAAGGGAAACCTGAAAACTGTCTACAACATACAGCCAATATGGGAGTTAGTTCTAAGTCTTGGGTATGCAACTGAGGTATTTAATGGAGGGATATCTTTATTCTGTGTTTTGTATACATGCGTATATACACACTTGTAATAGAAATGGTGGTCTGTAAGCACAAGCCAGTTTTCTTGGAGAGCTGAAACTACTGCAGAGTCATCCGTAAGCCTGCCAGTCATCTCAGGTTGGAGGTGTCTGCAGCAAAGGGAAATGTCTTGGCAGGTTTAGCGTGTAGTTTCTCCTGGTTGGACAGCTGTAGCCAAGCCTGAGGACGTGAACACAGTGTGGCTCAGAGGGTGCATTGACCTCCATGTGCAATGATGGGTGGACATTGCCCAAGGAGGAGCAATGACAGGCCAGAAGAGAGGAGTGATTTTTAAGGCACAGATGATACACCTTGCTGGATCTGTGTTTCCCAGGATTGCCTCATTATTCCTGTGAACTTCATTTTGACTGAAAAGTCAGAGCTGTGTGTTATTCTGGATGGATTTGTCATAGAATTAGATGGATCTAGCTGGCTGCTTTTTTTGATCATTATTTAGTCATTGAAATTAATTTGTTTTTCAGAAAGATGTAGTGTGTGACTGCTTTTCCTCTGGCAATAGGGCTAAACAGTGTCAGCTTGCATCCACTAGAACTTTTTCCCCTTCAACATGTTTTTTCTTTAAGGGATTGTCCACTACAGCAGACACAGACCTGGACAAGTAATTAATTAATTATTTTTAAATTATTCTAATTCTTGCTTTACAAAGGAGAAGCTTTGCCTCTATTTCTGCCCCAGCACAGAACAATAGAGCTGGAGCATAATGAAAACCATTTAGTTAATGGTAGTGAACCTTTCTGAGGCCAAATGGAACCCCTTACTAATTGTAGAGAGTAGCGATTTGTGTATATATTCGTATGTGAAGTATGATGTTTGTCTACGTATCTGAGCAAGTCACACAATGTGGTAAATATTCCAGAGTTCAACACTTGCAAGAAAAAAAAGGGGTACCTATATTGAATATCCTCTTTTGCATCCTCAAAAGCCATAAACATTACATTAGCCGATATTGCCATTTATTTTTTGATTTTTTTTTCTCTAATCTGCCATCAGATTGGGAAGAGTCACAGAAGACGGGTGTGGATCAACCATCCATAAACAACACCTTCTCCCTGCTGCCCCTGCAATGTCAGCCTGCTGGTGGTGGTAAATAAATTACCTCTTGCAGGAAGGAGCAATTGGAATTTGTGTGGCAAAGCCACAGTTCAGCATTTGGCTTCTTACTGGTGAATTTTTACTGTTAAGTAAAAAGCAATCCTATTGATGGTGCTTGCATAACCCATGTCTTCTGCTGTAAATGATAGAAATAATAGTTTTAAGCTGGCAAAATGAGCTCAGAAATACTCAAAATACTGCTTTATATGAACATAATTCTACTTATTTTTGTTTTTTTTTTTTAATATGTATGAGTGGAAGCATAGACAAATATAGCAAAAAGGACTGTGGTACTGACACTGGTAAAGATAGAATCATAGAATCATAGAATCGTTATGGTTGGAAAGGACCTTAAGATCATCTAGTTCCAACCCCCCTGCCATGGGCAGGGACACCTTCCACTAAACCATGTCGCCCAATGTGAAAGCAGCTAAGAAAGGCTGCTGGCACCTTCTTGCATCTTTGTGGTTATTTGATGCAGCTGTGACTGTGCCTGCACTCTGAATTCACCTGTACTACAAAGTTTTCTGTGGCTATTTATTTATTTTTATTGTGCTGCCGTAAGTGCCATCTGCTGTGTGTACAGAGCATCAGACTGTGCCAAGCAGAGAATGATGCTCTTTTTATGCAGCGCGTGCGCTTCGTGCAATACTGGGACATGGTTTGGCCAATGTGCTGATGGGTATCATCAGCAGACCCTGACTAGAACCAGCACATCAAACTAAAGAAAACAAAATAGAAAACTGCAGGGTCCCACTGAGTGAACCATATGTATGATGCAAGAGGAACAGAAGCAGTTACAAGTTAACTGATTTAATTGGTTTGGTGAGATAGGAAGGAAATGCTGAGTAGCATGCTGAGAGGCTGCTAGTGATGTGTGCACAGCTGGCAGTGAGGAGGCAGTGGCTTCAGCTGGCCATAGCCATCTGTCACCTTGAAGTTACACTCCAGATTTTCTCTTCAGTCTGCCTGGCACCTCAGCACGACAGATCCTTTGGCTTTGCCCCTCTGCGATGGTAAACGCTTTCAAAAACCTCCGGCAGGGGAAGAAAATAGCTGTATGGTGAATGTCCATGCTTCCAGAGTCTGCCCTGGTACAGACAAAAGATTTCCATGACTATATGTGGGAGCACAAAAAGTGCTCTCTTAAAACTCTTCCCAGTCTTGGTTATATTTGCATTCACGAAACCTCTTCAGACTTACTGGGACAAATTGTCTGTCCCAGTAGATAAGTGAGTTGCGTTAACAAGGAGGTACTTACCTTGATTTCAGACTTGCATGAGGATTAAATTTATAAAAGTATGTGCTGCTGTGACAGGAGTGCTTTTAAAACCACAGCTTTTAATATCTGAGAGTAGAGCCTGTCCCTGAGCACAAGGCTATGTCCCATGCAGGGAGTAACCTGTCTTGGTTCATCTGAATACAGAGCTAGCAGCGACATTTCTCATCAGATTGCTGTGGCTGTGATTTACACAATTTGGACAGGTTGTTAGGGAAGTCAAGAATGGGTGTGAGAAACATTTAGTTTAACAAACTAGTCAGAAGTGCTGATGCTTCTGGAAAGAAAGTTCCTTTTTATTGTACATTGAACACTTGGTGAGATTTGGGGTAACAACTACCCTTGTGAAAGAGAAGATGAAATAAAAGATGATTTTATTATCTGAGAAACAGTCTTACTTCAGTCTTACCTTTCCATAGTGGCTTAGAAAAATTCTGTATGTTTTGGCAGCAGAAACGTATAACAATAAGTAGGTTATGTATAACAATAAGTCGGTTTTGGTGTGTTTTTTTTTGAGAGACCATCTGTGCACCAAAATGTATATCTGCAGGAATGCTTATTTTGTGGAAAATGGAGCTGGGATATGGAGTTGAACGTTACAAACAGTTGGGTTTAATCTACACATAGCAATTACTTCTGCTGTCAGCAGTTTAAATTTACCAGTTCAGAAAGGTTTAAGAGAACCAAATTTTTTTTTAAAATGAAGTATAAATTACACGTAGATGAGGCTGTGCTGCCCAAAAGCTCCCCTTTAGTTCTACCACATAAGTCAGGCCTGCAGGAAGTTCATATTAATTGTGTTAGTGTGGCTGTGGTGGGAGGTCCCAGCGGACCCTGAAGGTCCATTACACTGGATTTATCTACAAATACATCATCTGCTGGTGTGTATCCCATGACGAAATAAGTCAAGGTCAGCAGGATAGACAGAGAAAGGAAGACAATCCCAAAGATACTTTTGCAGAAGGAAAAAAATGCAATTGGAGGTGTGCACTGCACATGCACCATTTACTACCCCTTTTTCTTTTTTTTATTTACCAGCAATAGCACCTAGTGAGCTCAGCTGATAAAAGAAGTCAGAAGGAGCAGGGTGAGACAACACCTCAACACACTCAGGCAGGGAATGGACCCATTTAAAATTTCATAAGATCCAATGACTTAATCTGGGCCTCAAGACTTAAAATGGATTTAACTGCCACTAAGCACATTGCTTTTCAATAAAAGGTTAGCATTACTTTACCACAGATGGTATATAACAAATTTTGCACTGTTTATATTTTGAATTCACAATATATGCATAATAACAAACACCCCCAAACCTCTGACACCATTCCAAACTACTGTTGAGACTGCCTAAAACAACCTTCCCTGATACTTCTGTAAGATGGACCAAGCACAGACGTATCTAAGTAAACTTTCTTTTGGAAGAGCAAGAAAAGAAACACTATTCCCTGTAAAAAGAGCCCAGTGGAAAAGCATGCAGCAAAAGTCTGATTTACTATTATATTGAACATTTGTCCTAAGTATAGTGCAAATGAAATTGTGCAAGGGACCTATGTAATGTCATGTCTGTAATAAGAAAGAAATCTTCTGCTGGAACTAGTTATATGACTTCAGGAATCATTAAAAGGAATATACAGGGGATCCTCTTGGTGATCCATTCTTTCTCACAAATCAAAGAAGGAAAGAAGGAGAAGAAAAGAGAATCCTGGAGTCAAGCCAGTGGTTATGTGAATGATTTAAAACTAAAGGTCTTGTTTGTAGGGGAAAAAAAAAGCACACTAACCTGGTCTGGTGCTTCAGCCAAAAACGGCTGTAAAACTGGAATTGTTCATCTTCCCTTGAGGGCACTAATTCTGTCAGCCAGAAACTATCTGGGACAGCCACAAGTGTCTTAAAATAGCAGCATGAAAGGAGAAAAAGTGTTAGACAAACTCAGTCTTCTGTGAATAAGTTGAACAAAAAATCATTTGGCTGAAAGTTCCTGTTTCCAGGGCTAAGGAGTTGATTACATGCAATAAAATCAAGTAAGGCAGCAGTGTTTTCTTCTACATAGAATATATATTTGCTATGGATATAAGATATAACCTGAAATATATTTAGAAGTCTTCAATTTTTTTAAACTTCTAATAATATTTTGTCACATAAAATATCTAATTTTTCTCTAGATGAAGTGTTTCCAGTTTTCCTCAGGGACTTTTAAGAGTCCATCAATTGGATGGATGGGCCACTCGGTGGATAAAGAACTGGCTGGATGGCCGCACACAGAGTTGTTGTCAATGGCTCAATGTCCGGCTGCAGACCAGTAACGAGTGGTGTCCCTCAGGGATCGGTGTTGGGACCGGTCTTGTTTAACATCTTTGTCGCTGACATGGACAGTGGGATTGAGTGCGCCCTCAGCAAGTTTGCCGATGACACCAAGCTGTGTGGTTCAGTTGATACGCTGGAGGGAAGGAATGCCATCCAGAGGGACCTTGACACACTTGTGAGGTGGGCTGATGCCAACCTCATGGAGTTTAACCATGCCAAGGGCAAGGTCCTACACCTGGGTCAGAGCAATCCCAGGCACAGCTACAGGTTGGGCAGAGAAGAGATTCAGAGCAGCCCTGCAGAGAAGGACTTGGGGGTATTGGTTGGTGAGAAAATGAACATGAGCCAGCTTCAGTGTGCGCTTGCAGCCCAGAAAGCCAACCATATCCTGGGCTGCATCAAAAGGAGTGTGACCATCAGGTCGAATGAGGTGATCCTGCCCCTCTACTCTGCTCTTGTGAGACCTCACCTGGAGTATTGTGTGCAGTTCTGGTGTCCTCAGCATAAAAAGGACATGGAACTGTTGGAACAAGTCCAGAGGAGGGCCACGAGGATGATCAGGGGACTGGAGCACCTCCTGTATGAAGACAGGCTGAGGAAGTTGGGGCTGTTCAGCCTGGAGAAGAGAAGGCTGCGTGGAGACCTCATAGCAGCCTTCCAGTATCTGAAGGGGGCCTACAGGGGTGCTGGGGAGGGACTTTTCATTAGGGACTGTAGTGATAGGACAAGGGGTAATGGGTTTAAACTTAAACAGAGGAAGTTTAGATTGGATATAAGAAGGAAATTCTTTCCTGTTAGGGTGGTGAGGCACTGGATTGGGTTGCCCAGGGAGGCTGTGAATGCTCCATCCCTGGCAGTGTTCAAGACCAGGTTGGATGAGGCCTTGAGTGACATGGTTTAGTGTGGAGGTGTCCCTGCCCATGGCAGGGGGGTTGGAACTACATGATCTTAAGGTCCTTTCCAACCCTAACTATTCTATGAGTCTATGATTCTAAGAGCAACAGTTGAAATTAAAGGTTTGATTCAAAAACAGAGCTTCTCGCTGACCTGCATTCAACGGGGAAGTGGTGACAGTACTCTTGCTTGTGGATTCACCTTGTGGAATCAAGGCCTTCCTCTTTCTAGGCTATGAAAAATGTTTTACCACAGGCTACTTTGGATAATACCTTTAGAAGGAGTTTTAAAGGCAAGCCATCTTGTCATCCCTTGTCTGATACGAAGGATTTTTCAGGTAAGTCCAGTGCTGCAATTCACTTCCCAGAGAAAAGTATTTGAAAACATTGTTCTAAATTTTCAAAGTCTTTTGAGAATCTGTATTACTTTATCTCAGTACATGTGATACTTGCTGAATCATTTCTGTAGTGCTGTTGTGCACATCTGTGTTCTGGCATGTAAACATGAATACCTTAATCTTAAACTGAATCATGACTCTAGCTTGCATATGTAAATCTCCATGTAGAGAGCAACGAATGAGTGTCATAACCTGGAGTTTAATCCCACCTGTGAGGTCATGCTAAAAGGTGATGTTCTTAGAAAGCAGTTTGTTAGCATATTGGCAGGACCTTGCAGTGCAATGTAGTGTCATGGAAAGGCTAACTCGAGCCCTAGGTGCTGGATAAGCATATTAGCGAGTACGATAAGATGGTAATTTTCATCTAGGACTGCTGAGTTAATGGAATCATGGAATCATGGAATCATACAATCATAGAATGGTTAGAGTTTGAAAGGACCTTAAGATAATTTGGTTCAAAGTCCCTGCAACAGGCAGGGACACCTCCCAGTAGACCAGGTTGTTCAGGGCCCTGTCCAACCTGGCCTTGAACACTGCCAGGGATGGAGCATTCACAACTTGATTGGACAACCTCTTCCAGTGCATCTCCACTCTCACAGGAAAGAATTTCTTCCGTAAATATAACCTAAATCTCCTGTGCTTAAATTTGAAATTTGTCACTTAAGCCTTCACAAATGCAACAAAAATTTACGAGAATGTAGAACTGGTCATAACTATAAAAAATGTCTTCTGGTGAGGGGCTTATGCAGCTGAAGGCTCTGTAAAAGAAGAATATGATGTGATTTGTTTTTTGGGGAAGTAGAAAACGGAGTGCTGAAGAGGTTTTTTTATGCAGAGAAGTTTAAAAATAGCAGCACTTCAAAGGGTTTGCCTTAGACACACATTTAGTTTTTAGCAGTAGGTATAATAAACCACTTGAACAAATATTTAGAAAAAGGTGATTTCTTTAGCCTTTTAACGTTTTTATTGGTCTTTTCTCTCATAGATGACAAACCTTTAGTGAAACTCAGATGCAAGTTTCTGCAGTAAATGCAAGGAGTAACCAGTAACGTCTTGTCAGATGAGCTGATCTCCACATGTCTTTCCTCTAGATGCTAAATATAATTTAATGTCACCTTAGACTCAGTGCCTTTCTGTGTGTAGATGTAAATCTTAGCATGCGGACATCATTCTTCACTGCCAGGTACTGTTACTCACATGTAAAGTCGTGTAGAAGGTGTTCATTGTTCATGCACAGTATCTATCCTATCTTAATTTATATGGACAGTTTTCAAAGCTGCTTTTTAAATAATTTTGTCTATTTCCTATGATTTTATCATCTGAAATAAAAGCCGTCACGCTTTCAGGTTGTATTACCTGTACTCATGCAATTTATTTAGGTACTTGTTTCCATTTAGAGATTTCACTGCTCACTAAAATCAGGCTGTTATTCCGTTTTATAACTGAGAGGGGTTCAGAATATAAGATTTACTTTGTGATGTGAGCTAAGACACAGAAAAAGACTATTACCACCATAACTTCAAGAAGTGCATTTGTTAATATTTAGTAGAAATAGCCCTTTTCTTTGATACTACAGAAATTCTGTAGTGTCAAACTAGTGCCATTATGTCCAGCCATGGAGACCCCCCATATTGGAGGCTGTTTAGAAAAGGCATTTCTGTCCCTTGAGGCTGAATTCTATTTTGTTCAACACAGCTGTGACCCTGCAGTCACCCAGTAAGACAACCCTGGAGGAAAAACTCTGACTGTAATGGCAGAGAGGAGATGCACCATAAGTCATCCCTGAGGAAGTGATCAGGGAGGTATAATGGAAGCCCTAGCTCCTTTGCTTTCATATACTTGGGGTCCAGACATATTGTACAATGTGTGTCTTTAAGTCACAAAAAGCAATTGTTGATCCAGAGGTTAAGTGGACAAGAGAAAGGAGAAGAAAGAATTGCAAGGAGAGATTATTGAAATAAAGATACCAGGGGCAATACCACCACAGTCCTGTCTGTAGGCACATGCATTCTCATCTAGGTGCAGATAGGCACTGAACTGGCCAGTTCTTGCCTATACTGAACTGGCCATACTCCCTTGCAGATTGGGTGTGCAAGCATTTTGATTGTTTCTGCCTGGTGTCGTTCCTTTGGTACAGATTCTTAGCAAGGCATTTTAACTTGATCACGGTACTCTGCCCTGCTACCTGAAACAGATCTGGGAAATGCTGGAGTTCAGGCAGAGAAAGATGTAGACATCCAGAATAGATAACTGATCTTGGTCTGTGCTTTAACCTATAATGGTAACTAATTGTGTGATAGATCTTTGTCATTTGTATGTGTAATCTGTTCATTTCTGAGGTGAGAAGTGTCTTCACAGTATGTTCAAAACTAGATTTATGCTTTTAAAAACCTTACAGCATTAATGAAAAATAAGAAAGAAAAACATAAGGATTGTGCTTTGGAAGCTTATTCTGTGGCTGTGTCATAGAAAGAAATTGTGTTAATCATTGCAGATGTTCCACCTGAAAATAAAGTAAAATGTCCTTTTTCTGTGTGAAAAGCACTTTGGTAAAGCCAGTTAGGGTAACCTTATGGTTTTATTTGGATTCAAGCACAGTTTTCTCATGCTAAAGAAATTATTTTTGGAAGTATTTGAAAAAGAAAAACAACAGAGGAGCTAGTGTTTATAATGCAGCATCAGAGAAGATGAGAGTTTGGAAGGAAAAGCAGCTGGTGTCCTCCTCCCCTTGGCTTGTCTAGAACACTATGCGTTCTGTATAATTAAGAACAATAATATTGGCTCCCTGGTAAAATGACTATATTCAATTTTGTGGATCAATAATAAACAATATAGTATATATCAAATGTGTGATAGCATATCTGTGTAGGCATTATTTAGACTCAAGAGAATTAAACTCAAGGTCTTGGTTCTAGCAAGTTGCTTGATAAATTGGAGCTGTTATAAAGCATTTTTTCAAACACTTTAAGAACTGTGGATGAGAAGTACTGCAATATCTAAGTATTTTTGTGGTAAATATTTACTTTTTATCTGTAAACTTTCGCTTAAGATAGACTTTAAAAAGCACTTAGTAAATATTGTAGCAAATTAATTCCATTTCACATTAAATTTCAATTTGTTTGCAAGTGAGTATTTAGTATTCTCTGCTAATAATTCCTAATGTGCAAATTTCTGGGGAAAAAAAAAGTTTTTTCAGGATTCTGCAGTCAGTGGTGAGCTTTTTATTCTTGATACGACTTAAATATTTTGAATATTACTAAATATTTTATTTTCTCCTTTGTTTCTTTTAAATAAATTGCTTCTCAAATGTTCTTATCCTACAAACTCACCCTTGATACAGATATTAGGTAGGTTAACATATCAAGTCAATACCAGTTATGCAGGAATACAAAAGTTAAGCCAATAATTTTTCTTTTTAATTGGAGCCAGTATTGAAAGAGAGTGTTATAATTGCAGTTTCCATTTATCTGGTTGCCTAAACTGAATTTTGATCTGTTAATACTGTTCTGGTTTTTGATTTTCTGAGCATATTCCACTGGAACTCCTGGGGATGTTTTGTATTTTTTTAGAATGAAATGCATTCCGCTTCATTTTTAAAATGTAGCAGCAGAACTAGATCTTCATAGATGAATCAGCTGGAGGAGAAAAGTTAGAAATATTAAACCTCTAATATTATCATAAATTACTAAAATAAACAAAAATTGCCATCAAAACTGGAAAATATAGCAGAAAATACAGCAGGTGTTTTCCTAAAATGTTAACTAGCCATGAATCTGAAATATTTCATGCTGAGCATTTCAAAAGTAATTTCTACTGCAAATAATGGCATCATTCTATGACAGCAGGACTTGTACAGATTGAAACCTATGTTGTACTAGGTAATCTTTCATTAAAATAGTTTATTATAGCTTATCCACATATATCATTAAAGATTTCATTCTGAAGGAATCAATGTGATGTAAGAATAGTGGCTATCTTGTCTCATGTATCCATTGTGTTTCCTACTCCTATTTGTTTCTCTTTCTGTATCAAGAAGAATCACAGATTCATAGAGTGGTTTGGGACAATGGTTTTGAACCAAACCAGTAAAGGTGACTCAGCTCACTGAAGAAAGTGCAGGGCTCCTAGTTTCCAAGTAGCATAATTTGACTGTGGCAATTCAGGGTCACTGCCATTTCTCAATTCTTTTCAAAGACTTAATTTTACATCATAGATTTTATTATTTTGGGAAATAAATAGGGTGTTAGGGTGGTGAGGCACTGGAATAGGTTGCCCAGGGAGGCTGTGAATGCTCCATCCCTGGCAGTGTTCAAGACCAGGTTGGACAAGGCCTTGGGTTATATGATTTAGCGTAAAGTGTCCCTGCCCATGGCAGGGGGGGTGGAACTAGATGATCTTAAGGTCCTTTCTAACCCTAACTATTCTATGAGTCTATGATTCTATTTAATATTATGTACCATGGAAGAGACTAGCACTCTCCTTCCTTGCCTGGAGCTTTACCCAGCTCCTGATACAGCCTCAGTATGATGAGGTCTCAATAGCTGCTGCATCAGGGTGGTAAGTGCTCCATCAAAAAGCTGCTTATAGTGTTAATTTGTGGATCACTGTACCCATACTCAAATCGTAGCTCTGTCCTCTTGTGCTTGCACTGTAGCAATTACTCTTCCGTAGGCAGAGAACCTCTGTCAAAGCCATTGAGATGGTTTTCTGTCTTGTGCATAAAGGGATCTTTCATATGATAGGTTATGCTGACTAAGATTGTTTAGCCTACAAACTCTGAGGCACAGTTTGTTTTTTCTTGAATGCATATCAAAACTCTATTTCCATCTTACGCTAACAAGGTGGTTAAAGAAGCTTCCCTCTTGTTCTTCAGAAGCTTTCAGTGATGACAACTGAACACAGTCTGACAGAAAAATTCTGAAAAAAACCCATGAAATTTAAAAAAAAAATTAAATGGAAGATGCTGTTAAATTTTGTTTAGCAATCAACAGTGGGCTTCATTATTTTTGCATCTTTTAAAAACATTTTTGCTATAGAATATTTAAGGCAAAACAATTTGACTAAAAGAACAAAAAATAAATACAACCTGGCTGAAAATATCCAGGAGTAAATTCATACAATGGATAAGGAAAAGAATGTTTTCCAAAACTTACAGTCTCCCGTGCCCCACCGGAACAAGACTCTAGTATTGCTTTCTTTATGAATTCAGCGAAGAATTTTCTTCACAAAAGTAGGATATGTTTGTGGACTTCCCTTTTTGTATTTGTGATGTTGTTTGCAGTGAAATAAAATAAGATGTCTGCTACTAAAAAAACATTCACTGTCAAAGAATTTGGCTCATGCACAGTGCAATTCCCATTCCCACAATGCTTAAAGGAATTAAGCCCAATTTGATAGTATTCCTCTATACAGGATATCGTGAAATAGGAAAGAAATTGAAAATATGACATTGTCTAGCTCAGTGTTGCTTCTAGAATATAATCTGCTGTTTCTATCCAGCATCAGCTATATATCTTTTAGTGTGCATAGATCCCCTTCTAGTCACAGATATGTTGATGGAGATTGGATCGATTACAACAGTGGTGGCAAGGACTGGATGTAATTCACAAATTAGTATATATGAAATGTGTCCTTTTTCCCATCACAGAGGATATAAATCTTCTGTATATTCTGTATGTACAGCCTGATTTGTTAGCTCAGACTGCTCATACTCTCTCCTTTCAAAGACTCTTATGTCAGTGAAGTGGGCAATCATCCCATAAACAATGTAATTTATTAGTATTTAAAAGGATTTAATATTTCTTTTCTTTTCAAGACTTGTTACTTGCTGAGAAATAATCCACCAGGCTGGTTTTTGCTATGAGGATTAGTATTTGTCTGGAAGATCAATATTAAACTGTAAAGTTTTAACTCCACTAATTCCTGCCCATGTCATGTGCATTGCCCTTAATTTAACCTTTTTTTCTGCTGCTCAAGAGATTGAAAATGAACACACCTTTCTGAGTTTAATTTCAGAGAATTTGCCTGATACATATAGAAACATATTCTACAATGCATACGTACTGAATAATGATTAATATTCTTAATTATCCATTTTTTTGTTTGTTTTAAAGACTGATGTTATAAACTACTGGTTTTACATTTTAAGGTAAATTAGAAACTACTTTCCCCATATTTGATTTACATGTTCTCCTAATTAAAGTAGAATAAAAACCATTTTGGACCTGAAATATGTTTTTCTTTTCTGCAGTCTACATTTATATATTGAATTACCTCATTTCAGTCAACTGCACCCTCTAATTTAAACCATAATCAGAAAAGATATCTCAATAATGTAATTTCTTAGGTGACATTTCAGAGTTAGCATACTTTGATTCACCATTTTTTCTCAAGGAATGTTTTAATATAGGCTTCTACAAATGAAACTTTACAAGAGTAAGGGCAAAATCCTCTGGAAAAGAAGATACTTTTTTATAATTGACAATCCTATATGCACTTTTAAATAAGCAAATAAAACAATTGATCTTATCATTCTCCATAGGCTGCCTTCAACAACTAAATGCTCAAACTAGTACAGCTACAGTTCAGAGGGCTTCAGTTGTTCATGCCATTGTTGACTTGGTCTTTATCCATTATGAAACTAGGTCCTCATGAAATTGACCACATATTTTGGTAAGAGATGTTACATTTAGCCTGGTTTAGGCTCTTCAGAGTTTGTATGTTCTATCTCAAACAGAAAGGCTGCCAAATACCCATTAGTCCTCAGGGCCTAAAATAATCTGTGATAAAAGTAATAATTTGGGGGTTCTGGTTTGGATTTGCTGCTGTTCTAGGAATGAAGACAGTTCCATGCTCCAATGTCTCATGTTACATATTGTCCTGCCTCTTGGCAGATGAAGTAAAAATAGTCCTCAGTCCTTCTTAGAAGCTGGATACTTGTCGTGGTTTAAACCCAGTCAGGTAATTCGTTCGCTCACTTCCCCCACTTTCTTTCCCTCCCCCTGCTCCCGGAGGGACAGAGAGGAGAATCAAAAAGAATGCAACTCCCACGGGTTGAGATAAGAACAATTTAGTAACTAAGGTATAACACAAATCACTACTGCTACCACCAGTAATAATAATGATAAAGGAAATAACAAGGGAAGAGAATACAACACCTCAGCACCAGCTGACCAATAACTCGCCCCCCAGGCCCGACCAAGCTCCGACCGATACCTCCTCCAACCCTGCAGTCTCCCAGCCCTTCCGGCTAACTCCCAGTTACATCCTGGGCATGACGTGCTGTGGTATGGAATACCTCTTTGGTCAGTTTGGGTCAGGTGTCCTGTCTCTGCTTCCTCCTGGCTTCCCCTCCTCCCTGGCAGAGCATGAGGCTCACAAAGTCCTTGGCCAAACCAAAACATCCTTGTTATCAGCTCAGTTCCCGAGCTGAAAGTCAAAACACTGCACTACACTAGCTACCAAGAAGGAGAAAAAATGACTGCTACTGCTGAACCCAGGACATTATCCACCCCTTATTCCATACCATTCACGTCATGCTCAGATCCCACATTTTCAATATACCATCACTCTTATCTTAGTGCATGGACCAGTCCCTATAAAGCTGCTGAGTCCATCTGGTCCATGATGTCAGTCTCCATCTCTTGTACCAGTCAGAGCAGGAGAGAATGTGTGCAGTGTTCATACTTGTGAATAATCTGGGCAATAGTGTCCATTGCTAAGTCCACCCCTCGATCATGAGTCCATCTCTATGTTGCATCTCTGCTCTGATGGCCTGAAGTGCCATGGGCCCACCAGGCTCAAAATAATTCACTGTCCCCTTCAGCAGTTTCTGCAGCTTGTTGCTGGGGACTCCATAGAGCTGCCTTCCATCTCTGACGCTTCCAAAGCACTGGAGGGGCCCAGTGGACTAGATACTTGCCCATACTGTCCCACACACCCTGCCACTCATGACTGTCCAGCCTTGGGGAAAACCTCTTGGTCCCCCTATATTGTCGTCTAACCCCAGACAAGACCCAAACCTGACTCTGCTTAACTTTTGAGATCAGACAAAATGGTTGTGGGTAGAACACAGCCTGTGTGTGTGCCAACATGCTGATCCCCATCACAATCAGCAGGCAGGTCCCAGGGATACCCAAAGGCCATTCAGAGCCTTCAGAACTCTCAAACGATGCTGCTGTGCTTGTCACTGGGGCTGGTGTAGCTGCTGTGCTTGCCGGCTCTCCCACCACCGGCTTCTCTTTTCCTGAGTCCAGCTCTTCCTCCTCTGCCTTCCTGGGAAGTGCTGCGTGGTCTCCTGCATCCTCCTGGGGCTCGGCGGGCGGCTTCCGGGGAACGCTCTCGGCCGTCGTGGGGCTGGGCTCCTCCGCGGGGCTGGGCTCCTCCGCGGGGCTCGGCTCCTCCGCGGGGCTCGGCTCTTCCGCGGGGCTCGGCTCCTCCGCCGCCTTCTCCCGCTGCTCGGCAGCCGCTTCCTTCTGCTCCTCGACCGCCCCGGCCTCCTCCACCGGCAGCCGTCCCCTCACGGCCTCCGGCCCCGCTCCCGCCGCCGCTTGGTCCCCGGGGCCGCTCTCCCGGGCCGCTTCAGCAGCCGCCGGCTCCCGGGGCCGCTCCCCCTCGGCTCCCCGCAGCCTCACGAAGATGGAGAGTAGGGTGAGGGCCAGGACGGTGAAGAGCAGCCGGACGGCCAGGTACAAGTCCACGGCCACGTCCATCCCACCCTGCTGCTGGAACCCGCCCGTATTACAAGCCATTGCCATAAAGCACAGTGAGACAAGAACCTTAGCCCGGGCCCCACACCTGATAAACACTAACACAGCAAATACCGGCTCTACGTAAGTTACAACATTCTGAAGCTGTGAGATCAAGAGAAACAACTCTGAGAGCCAATAAATCAGCATTGTGATGAGTGACTATTAATCCGTTCAGATCTGTCATTATCTCAACCCTTCGTGCCCCACGTTGGGCGCCAAAAAGAACTGTCGTGGTTTAAACCCAGTCAGGTAATTCGTTCGCTCACTTCCCCCACTTTCTTTCCCTCCCCCTGCTCCCGGAGGGGCAGAGAGGAGAATCGAAAAGAATGCAACTCCCACGGGTTGAGATAAGAACAGTTTAGTAACTAAGGTATAACACAGATCACTACTGCTACCACCAGTAATAATAATGATAAAGGAAATAACAAGGGAAGAGAATACAACACCTCAGCACCAGCTGACCAATAACTCGCCCCCCAGGCCCGACCAAGCTCCGACCGATACCTCCTCCAACCCTGCAGTCTCCCAGCCCTTCCGGCTAACTCCCAGTTACATCCTGGGCATGACGTGCTGTGGTATGGAATACCTCTTTGGCTAGTTTGGGTCAGGTGTCCTGTCTCTGCTTCCTCCTGGCTTCCCCTCCTCCCTGGCAGAGCATGAGGCTCACAAAGTCCTTGGCCAAACCAAAACATCCTTGTTATCAGCTCTGTTCCCGAGCTGAAAGTCAAAACACTGCACTACACTAGCTACCAAGAAGGAGAAAAAATGACTGCTACTGCTGAACCCAGGACAATACTTAAAATCCACAACCTTGTAATATTTGTTCAACCTTTCTTGCCCTGTCTCCAAGCAGAAGCAGGAAAGAATAAAGACATGCTAACTTCCCTAACCATCTCTTAAGTGTAAAAGAATTATAATTTAGATCGGAGGATGGCTTCAGAAGTCATATGGTTCTACCCACTGCTCAAAGCAAAGCCATTCCCAAATCTAGGTCAGCTTCTTTGGAGCCTTCTCCAGTTGAAATAGGAATATTTCCAGAAACATTGATTCCACAGCCTCTAAAGGAATTGTATCCTACCACTCAACCACTCTCATTGTGAAGAACATTGCCTCAAATTTAATATGTATATTAAAGGCTGCTTAAAATGTATTTTGATCTGTGATTTAAGATTATTCAGAAATTTCAGAATTCAGACCAGCAGGAACTGTAGCCTAGGATTAGGTTTTTTAAAATGTTATGGGACTGCAAATTTAACTCAAAACTGGATTGTGGCCTGTTCTAATACACATTTTGACTGCAATTGTCAAATCTTATTTCTTGATTTCCACTCTGTTGATGTCTCCTGACTCCTTTTCTTGCCATCTCCTCTGCTGATTTCGTCTTTGTCTGGTCCTTTACCTTCTCCTCCAAAGAAAAAACACAACAAAAAGTAAGCCATGGAAACACCTTGCTAAAGAAAGTGCTAGGACTGTCTGTTGCTTTGGTGTATGCGAAGCCAGTTCCCAGATTTACAAACAAATAAGGAGGTAAAAGGTGAAGAAGTGGATGGCTAACTAGCCAGATAGTACATGGACTTGAAAACTGAAGTTATAAAAGCTTAAGGTGGGAGAATGTGAGGAGAAGGAAGAAATGAGTTGGGGAATAATGCCAGAAAGACTAAATGGAGAAAAATAAGACTGATTTTGTTTTGTCACATAGAATCATAAAATAGATATGTACTTGTTTTCAAAAGCAGATAGTTTCACTTTTTTTTTGTAGAATATTCCATAAGAAATGAGAAATGCTTTCAAAAACCATCAGGTAATTTTAAAATATAAATACAAAGAGTGTAGCATTGACATTCTTTAGATATGTGATTTTGAAACAGTGATTCTGCCAAATCTGAGAAATATAAATCTTCATGCAGCATGGTTTATTATAATCTAGATATTTTGATTAAAATGGGATATGTTCCTACCTTCTGTGCAGTGTTAAGTAAATGTGCTACTGAAGGCATTGGATGATATTATTTGACTTTCTTCTTGCCCAGTCACTGCTAGCTTTTCCCTATAGCAGTAGCTATACACAATTGTAGTTCCTGTAAGGAATGTACTTAAAGTTTGTACAGCTGCACACCTCTGTGCAGCTCAGAAAAGAAATATAAGACAGACTTTGCTCATGATGATTTGGATTTAGCAGTCAACAAGAGATGTCAATATAGAGAAAAATTCTGAAAATATAGTTACAAAATGAAGCTTATGATAATCCTGTAAAAATACAGAGGTAACAAAAATTTCCACACTGTCACTTAAAGAAACAGTGTTTTTCATAGATTTAATTTCATGTTTTATCTCTCAGGTATAGCAGTGAAAAATGGAATATGAGTAAACTGTGAAGAAAATAAAGATAGATTTGATTTTAAAATAGGACAATTCCTATTTTAAAGGAAAAAAACAGGAAAAAGAAAACAGGTACAATTTTCCAGATGAAATACCAATGAAAAAAATATTATTATAGAGCATTAATTGTTCTGCCACATAAAAGTTAAAAATTCAAAACAATGAAATAACTGCCTCAGCTCTTGAGTAAGTATATGTTTTTCAATATGAATTTGGTTTTAAACTATTACACATGTTAATTCTAGAAGAAAGTTAATGAATTTATCATTGGATGCTAAATGATTTCTTAGCCAAATGCTGACTGTAAACAAGATTTAAAGAAATTGAATATTTTGTTGTTTTTTTTTTTTTTGCGTGCTTCAGACCCTCATAATTTATTTTCTTGTATAATGTAAAACCAGAACAACTGGTCTTGTGAAGAGGTCTGTTTTATTTTTATTGCATTTTTATTATTTTTGACCTTTAATTTCAATATTCCATCACAAAAACCTTCTGTAGAAAGTAAGAAATTTCAGACACTAAGCTTTCCTTTATTTTTAGGATGTATTGTTTTTCAGTCCAGAGCAAAATATCTGCAAAGGAGAGGTCATGATGAGGCATATCTGAAAAAAGAATAACTGTAGCACATAGAAACACATTACATTTATTGGTGGCAAAGATTCCCACAGTTATTTACAGTTAAATGTGTCAAGTGGCAGCTGCATATGTAGTTAGAGAATGACCTTTAAAAATCTGAATCACTTTGAGAAAGATGAGAGAAGCAGCTTCACCTCTGTCTGGTATTTTTGAATGTCTCTGATTCGGTTTTGCTACTAGGTGATTCAGCAGGGAATATATAGTCAGGTATTATTTCACTTATGCAAAATGAAAACTGTACTAAATAGAACTAATAAAAACTTGAATTGCTATAGCTCTGGGTTTTGGCTGTCTTTTCTAAAATTTCAATCTAATAATAAATTCTGTGTTTTCATCACTAGAAATTCAATAAAAGTTGTTCAGAGCAGAGTAGAGGGGCAGGATCACCTCCTTCGACCTGCTGGTCACACTCCTTTTGATGCAGCCCAGGATACGGTTGGCTTTCTGGGCTGCAAGTACACACTGCCTGCGCAAGTTTCTTATCAACCAACACCCCCAAGTCCTTCTCCGCAGGGCTGCCCTGAATCTCTTCTCTGCCCAACCTGTAGCTGCGCCTGGGATTGCTCTGACCCAGGTGTTAACCATGCACTTGTCATGGTTAAACTTCCTCAGGTTGGCATCAGCCCAGCTCACAAGCATGTCAAGGTCCCTCTGGATGGCATTCCTTCTCTCCAGCGTATCAACCGAACCACACAGCTTGGTGTCATTGGCAAACTTGCTGAGGGCGCACTCAATCCCACTGTCCACGTCAGTGACAAAGATGTTGAAGAAGACCGGTTCCAACACCGATCCCTGAGGGACACCATTCGTTACTGGTCTCCAGCCGGACATTGAGCCATTGACCACAACTCTTTGCGTGCAGCCTTCCAGCCAATTCTTTATCTCCTGCGTGGTCCACCTATCAAATTGCTG
The DNA here is from genome assembly GCF_028554395.1 of Pezoporus wallicus. Lineage (NCBI taxonomy): Eukaryota > Metazoa > Chordata > Aves > Psittaciformes > Psittacidae > Pezoporus > Pezoporus wallicus. Next base: position 3,266,186 of record NW_026642654.1, read on the forward strand.
TCTCTCCAATTTAGAGACAAGGATGTCATGTGGGACAGTGTCAAACACTTTACACAAGTCCAGGTAGATGACATCAACTGCTCTACCCTTGTTCATCAGTTCTGTAGCCCCATCATAGAAGGCCACTAAAGTGATCAGGCAGGATTTGACCTTAGTGAATGTGTTCCATTACTGCATGTACACTATTATACAAATCAGACTAAAAACCATCACAGACACAGTTTTAGGTCTAATGATTAAAGAAAAATTTGGGACCAGTTTTCTTCAGTGATTTACTGTATCCTTCTGGCTTACTGTACCTTAATCACAGTTGCCTACACTTTATCCACCCTTAAGGTTTGACTTGGCCTTGCATACTGAGTCTGAAATGTTTGTAAGAAAATTACAAACATTATTAAACATTTCACTGCAAGTTAATAAAAGGGCCCTTCTGCAGTCTAGGACAAATCTCATGCGCACCTTAAGGCTGTGTAATGCTCATCTTCCGCAACAGTGCGCACACCACAGTGCTTGCATATCTCCCATTTCCTTGTGGACTTCCATCATGAAGCTTTGCTACTGCAGTTTAAACTGTCTGTACTCAGCTTCCAAGTTAATGTTGCCCAGGATGGGCTTTACTTAAACTTTCCCATTTTTTGTTTCCAAGGAAAATAGAGTATAAAAGATCTCCAATGTCAGATGTGTAAAAAATGTCTCCTACGCATATACACTAATGTGTATTTCATTATAACATCCTTAAAGCCCAGGAAGTTGGGAAGCCTTTCACGGGTACCTAAAAGAGCTGCTACACACAGATGACCTGCTATTAGCGGGATTTGAGCTGGTGACTTTGCCATAAAAGCCTATATATTTGGAAAAGAATCTCCAGATTCAACTGGTTCTTGATGCTTCTACTCTTTATCACCTGTGCTTTTCCCTTGCTGAGAAAATGCTGGGGTCATTCACAAGTCAGTAAGTCCTGGTCCCATGGATACAGCTCCTGCATTTTTTTGCAGAGGTCTCACCTCTCACTCTAGTTGCAGACTTTGTCAGGCTGGCTGCTTGTCTGCAGGCAGCAGGAGGACAGCTCCATGTGCCTGGTTACTGCCCAGAGTTGGCCATGCCAGCATGGCTGTGGTGCAAAACTCTTGCATTTAGGGTCACTTTTTTCAAATGTCTGTCTTGCTTTGCAATTATAAATGTCATGGGTAAAGGTACTGCTCTTTTGCTTTCTTAAGCTCTGGTAGTAGTTTTACAGTATTACTGATAGGGTAAATGTCACCTTTATAGATGCTTGTAAGTTGCTGCAGCAAGTTGCCTTTGTGCCTCTGTGTACCTCAGTAGCTCAGAAGAAAGATTTCATCCTTTCCATGTCTTCTGTAGTGGTGAACATTTGAATTTCTTTGGATTTGTCAGACTATGTCAGGAAAGAAATTTCCAGGTTACACTCAACTGATTTAAGATTAAATATGGTTTCATAGCTAGTCCCTGAGTGTGAAGTAAACAAACAGAAAGACAAAGTGCTTTTGAGATAATGCATGTGGAATGTGACTCTAGAAGGAAAATTTTAGCTGTGTGCTGTGGTCTGACACAGAAAGCACATGGCCCAGTGGTCCTGAATTCCCGAAAGAGGCATCTCTTCGGTCTAGATCTAAGTTTATTTACCTCTGTTAAGGATGTCAAGCCTTTCCTGTGTCCCAAGAAACATGGAAGAATCCCATTAGTGATCACATTTTTTTTCATGTGGTTTTCTCTATATATTAAAACTGTAGCCAGACTGATAAATGAAATGATACAGGGCTGTTCGCATGCCTGAGGCCAACTGGCATGACACAGAATATATCTCTCCACCTGGATTCTCTTACACCCCAAAACCAGGATGACTGCTAATCCCCAAACTACACCCAGTCATGGGCAGGGATGGGGGGAAGCCTGCACTGCTGTTGCAACATGGATCTCACTAAATGTCAGTATGGACAACTGCATGATGGTGCTTGGGCCCATGCCCTCATTTTTTATTTCCTGGAATAAATGTGGCTAATTTGAATGATCACACCCATCTCACCACAAATACTCCCTTTCAATTTTAAAATCTTATGTAATAAAAATTATATATTAATTTTTAATTAACTTTAATGATTTTCATTAAGTTTAATGATTAAATGCATAAAAACTTTAGTAAATTTATTTTTTTACCAGCATAATTTGTCTTCCTCCCTTCCTCCCACAACCCTACCCTCACCATAAAAACCCCAAACTGTTGCCATCCAGTCTGCAGAAATAAAAGATTTCTGACAGCGTTCTCTTTGCCAATTAGTCCATTTCAGAGTGACTTCAGCTAACAGGTGCATTTAAGTTCAGGTGACTGCCTTCATCATACTCTCAGGGAACAAGACAGGTAGATATGCTTCTGAATTAGACTTTAAGAAAAAGTAAGTCTGGCTCTGTTGCTTAGCTGTCTGTGTGATTGAAAGCCAGTCCTGCAGAGGCTGGTACAAAGAGAGTGTCACTGTGCATGAAATCAGCAAAAGTAACACTAATTAGCTCTTATGAATATTTTGGGGTTTAAATTACTCCTTTAAAAAAAGGTCTTTCTCTAGATTACAATTAAGCTAAAGAATAAACACATCCCGTTTCAGATGTTAAGGGATCTTTAGAATTGTTGTTGATACTGCATATAAAGAACTTTAACATGTGTGTGATAAGTAAATACCAGTCCTGCCTGTGCATGTGTGTATGCACATGGACTTGAGCAATCACATTTTAAGAGTAACCAGCTAGGCAGTTTTATATGATGTAGCATGTAGATAATGTCATTCAGGTTTGCTCCAATATGCCAGGCAGAATAGAAATATAAAATATAATATGTCTCTACTGATATTTACAGCTGTAAAACATGACTAAAGAGGAAATAAAGGAAAAATACCCCATGGTTTTAATATTATTTTCTACATGCCTACCCAGCTTTGAGCTTAAATATTAATAAAGCCATTTTATATGAGTAAATTATTAAAGCTTTCAGACCTAGTTAGAACAAAGACATGTCAGAGCTAGGTTTTGATTTCAAGCTTTGTCAGTTTTGAATGTAACAATCAAGTTTTGTTCTGTGCTGTTACTCAATTTTATCATAGATTCTCCATCAGAAAATTCACTGGTGTTACTTATCTCCTGCTAAACCAAGTTTGGTCCTCATTGCTGTCTGAGGCTTGTTTAAAAGAGAAATTAGTGTGCAATAAAGTAGGCTATGCAATCACTGCATCCAGCTAGTCTGCATTAACTTCCCATCAGGCTCTGTCTCTGTAGCAGTAAACCAAGCACGATCAGCAGACAGACCTTGGGCACTGGTGTGTGGTCTTATTGGTAAACTGTTGTCAGGGTCCCTGCTATGTTTTTGGCCATTGCCAATCAAAAATGCCCCAAACAATGTTTCGTCACTATTTAGCAGTATGCAGAGGCAAGGAGCAATTCCCATTTCCAACTTGTGCTTGGGCCCCTCATTTGGGTGAGAACAAGTTCACCTCTACCCTGCCATCCTCAGGGCATAAGAATGGAGGCTTATTTTTTGTATTTATTTCCTTGCGTACCTTCTTACTCCATGTACCTTCTTACTGCATGTTAAATGTGAGTTAGCTTCCTCCACTCTTGTAGTAAACAAATGTGTTTCACAAAAAGACTTTTAGGAGTCAGACATGTTTGCAGAAGGAAGTAGTGCAGCTTAATGATCGTTGGAAAAATCACATTCCAAATTGCTGCAGGAGACTTGTTTGGTGAAGGCAAGCTCTTACTAGGTAAAGCCAATAAACTTTCTCTTAGCTGTTAAAAAGAGTAACTTACTTTTTAATAGAGGTGTTTTGATAAGAGCATCCAGTCAGCAACGATAATCTATAACCGCTTTATATTTGTCTTGTAGGCAGCACAAATTCTGTGTTTCTGTACTTAACTGTGATTTTTTTTTTTTTTTTTAACTCAGAAAATAAGTGGATTCCATGTCAGTTCCCATTTTTAATTATGCGCATGCTTTTCTGTTGAGTTTCAAGAATAATCAAGAGAGATTCTATTTCCCATGAGAACAAATCTGAGTTTTCCTTCTGCACATGATATCCTGCAAACATTTGTGAGCTGCTGGCTGATTTTCTAGCCTTCTGTCTTGCATTTCTGAATCTTGTACTCACACACAAAATCTGCTGAATGTCTTGTCTTGCTGTGCTAACTCACTGCTGTGTTATCCCAGGGTTACCTCTCTCTGCAAAACTCTGTTCCTGGTATTTTCCACAGTCCATGTTATTAACTCACAGAAGCAGCTGATAGAATTTAGTTTGAATATTTTGAAATGACAAGTCCTCAGGTGTTCACGTCTTTTCTTTCTCTGTTTCCTGACAGTGAAGGTAAAAGCTAGGGCATGGAAAAAAATCCCTGCTAGGATATGATATTTTTACATTTAGCCATTTTCATATATATTTTTTAAACTACACTTAATTAAGGGAGAAATACTAAAGATGCTTGAGAAAAATACTAAAATATCCTGGTCCATTATATTTTAAAGATGAGATCATCTCATCTGACTTAAGATGTTTTGTTGCAGTATTCACCATCTTTGGGTTCTCTTTTTGGTTACTGAGAGCCAGATGATCTGATTTAGACTTTTATCAGAAAAACAATTCCTGAAGTCATAATGTAAAAACTGTGATGACAAGGAGAAAAAAATGCCAAGGAATCTTGTCTGCTGCAGAGGCTGCATTGTAGACTTCTCTGATGGTGGCCAGTAGAAAATTCACGTGAGACAGCCCTCCTAATACTCCAAATTTTCAGAAAAGTTACAGTCACAGTACCAGTCAACAACAGGCATGAATCTAGGCAAACCAGGGTTCATCAACTTTTGTGTGATCATACAACTACTTGTTTTATAGAGCAAAGTCTATCATTCAGATGAACAGAAGATGAAGTGTTGAAAATTAAACAACATAGTTCAACGTATGCTTATTCAGTCCTGTTATTGGGGTTGGAATAGAACAGGATACAACTTTATGAATGCAAAATTTCATTTAACACATTCTTTTTTCTTGAATTTTTCTTGCCTTCCATCATATATTCTGTGTAGCCCAAATCACAAGCGGAGAGCTCTGTATGAGACACTGGCCCTGACATGCTATTATGATCAGTACCCAACTGTCACAAAATAGAGATTAAGCCCATCTGTCCTGCAATGTAGTGATACAGGACTGCGGCATACACTGTTCGGGTTTGGGTTTCTTTTTTCAGTTTTTTTTTTTTTATTCCACTTTTTTTTTTACAGTGTAATTTCTTATGTTCACCATAACAAAATAATTAGGACCTTGGAGAACTCTTCCATTTTAGAATTTGTAAAGCACTGTCTGAAGCAATTCCTGAAAAGTTCTCACTGATAATTTCTGAAATGTGTATGAAATACAAGTAGGCTAAAATCAGGCATATACCGTGTGCATCTTTGAAAAGATAGGAAAAGGAGAAGAAGATGGGGATTATAAGCCAGACATCTTCAATTTCCTCAATAATTCTGGAAGGTAAGAGATCTCTCTACAGAAATAAATCATAGATATCATATATCCTAGCTTCAGAAAGACTTTTGGCACTTTCACCATCTTACTTATAAACAAGCTATTGAGACGTATTCTTGAAAAAAATACTATGGCATGGGTGCAAAATTGGTTGTACAAATATACAGAGAGATTTTTTTCAAAATGGAAATAGAAGACATCTGCCCCTTGTATTATTAAAAAGTTCCATTAAGCACTTGAATTACTGCTATTTCAGACTACCTTATACCAGGAGAGAATTAAGTTATTTTGGAGGAAGGATTAGAATTTATAAGGATTTAACAGATTGGAGATAATGACATGAAAATAATACAAAGCTCTTCAAGAAAACACAAGGTACTGTAATTTAGTACAGATATGGATCTGTAAAGTGATATGACAGCACTGCCTAGTACTGGAAAGCCCTCACAGGAATGCTGGGTACTTAATGAACCTCAGGAAAGACAGAGACCAACAGGAGGTTGTTGGGACTGCATGACATCATATAAAAAAATGACTGAGACTGAATGCATACTGGACTTAAGAGATACTTAACAGGAACATGATTACTGTCCAGAACTGCACAGTTTTATTGCAAAGAAGAAGAGGTGACCTTTCGTACAGTTTCAGGGCAAATAAGAAAGGAAATAAGCTGAGCTGCAGCAAAAAAAAAAAAAATCAGTTTACACATTTGGAAAAATATTTGAGCTGTAAGCAGAGTGTAGTACTGGAATAAATCTCCTGGAAAAATTGTAGACTCCCTGCTACTGAATATCTTTAATAAGAGAAAACACCTCAGAGCTGTCAGTTTAGAATGGTCTTTCAGGTCCATTTTTGCACCTTTTTTACTAAATTCTATGAATTTGGTGGATTGTGTTTTCTATGGGAAACATAACTTGAATATTTGCTGAGTATGTGTTAATTGTACTGCTCCGTTACTGGCTGAAGATAATTCTTGGTACTGGCCAATTTTCACTCCATATTTGCCAAGAGAACAGACAAGATAGCAATAGCTGTGGGTATGCTCTTTCTTCAAAAACTTTGAATATTATTTTTTTTAATCTATCATTTTTATGAGAAATATTGGAAAAAAAATTTACAGACTGGCTGTAAAATCCCATGTGAAAAGTCCTAATTCAAGTATTTATCATGGTCCAAGCCAGTGATTTACATTAGCTGCATAACAAGCTGGGTTGTGAAAATGCTCATCTATTGCATGTAGTCAGGGGCTGACTTGTTAACAGTCCCTTCCAGCATTTTAAATTCTAGCGTCATTGCTTATATCCTGCTATCTTCCCTAATGCAGTATTTTTTATCATCTCCTGGTAGGCTGGAAATAACCTATTGCTTAATATTATCTTTAGAGAAAGTAAATGTTTCTGTTATTATTTTTTTTTTATTTGCCTCAGAAAGTACTCCTTCAGTAGCACAAGGAATAAATAAAATGAAATGTGAAGAATGAAGGATGGGAGAAATACAGTTCAAAATTAAAAAATAAATTATACATAGGACATATTTGATGGGATAGGAACGATACGATCTATCTGTTAAAAGAGTCAAAGCACATTTTGTAGACAATTCACATATGCTCATTTGCTCACAAATACATCTTTATTAGTCCTTCAGCATGGCTACAGACTTTAGTTCCAGTAAAAGATACTGCTTTTATCTATTGCAACTGAGACTGTGAATAGCAGATTATTTTTCTGCTTTTTTGCATTAAAAGGTTACAACAGAAAGTTGTGGGGTTTTTTATTAAAAAGAACTGGGATGTTTTTAGTGTGTTTTCTGTTTTTATGGGTCCATTATGAAGAAAGATGTTGACCTGCCCTTGGATGAAGACTGTCGGTCCTGATTCCCTTCTATGCCTTTACATACCCTTTACATGTCCATAAAGCTTTTGTAGATGGTGATCACTTTTTTTTTTAATTTTTATTTTTTGCTATTTGTGGAGAGCTCAGCACCTTACCATAGGTAAAGCAATCAAGCATTATATAAGACAGACAACCTGAGTTTCATAATGAAATTGAACTCTGTTTTGAAGTTTAATCTAACTTGAATCTCTAGAGTGGAAACAAGGAAATTTAATACTTTCTTCTGGTTTTATTTCTTTTAATTTAAAAATCTACATTAGGCTTCATTGCCTTTTTATTTATATTTCCTATATATATATTGGTGACTCTACAACCTTTCACCTGTTGATTATTAAGTTATGAAGTTTTGACATTCTGTAAGTGTTAAAGGTTTCAAGCTTTATCCTATACTTCTTGTCATATGTACTTTAATTTCTTTGTTTTCATTTATGCAACTTTAAAAATTGTTGTTTCTATTCTCAGTTGCATTTCCTAAGAAAGATTTAACAGTCTAATGAAAGAACAGTGAAGAACAGGTAACATTTATAGTCCTGAAATACATCACAACAAAAGCAGTAGTAACAAAAATGACTGTGCTAGAACTTCTCAGAACAGCTGACATAAGGCTGAGTTTGCAGGGGACAAGAACTAGAACTGCATACTCTCTTTAGGTTAATAACCTTGATGTGGATTGAAGATGTGTAAGTTGTAAAGTCAGTCAAAAGTTAGAAAATGAACATATCCATTTGGCCATTTCCCAGTGTGCTGGGTTCAGCAGTAGAAGTCATTTTTCTCCTTCTTAGTAGCTGATGCAGTGCTGTGGTTTTGACTTTCAGCTTGGGAACAGGGCTGATAACACCAATGTTTTTACTTACTGCTCAAATGTTTAGCCGGGCCAAGGACCTTCTGAGCCTCATGCTCTGCAAGGGAGGAGGGAAAGCCAGGAGGAAGCAGAGACAGAACACCTGACCCAAACTGACCAAAGAAGTATTGCATACCACAGCATGTCATGCCCAGGATGTAACTGAGAGTTATGTGGAAGGGTTAGTACACTGCGGGGTTGGACTAGGTATCAGAGGTATTGGTCGGTGCTCAGTAGGGTGGGGTGGAGTGAGTTATCGGTCAGCTGAGGTGTTGTATTCTTTTCACTTGTTATTTCCTTTATCATTATTATTATTGGTGGTAGCAGTAGTGATTCATGTTACACATTAGTTACTAAACTGTTCTCATCTCAATCCATGGGAGTTGCATTCTTTTTGATTTTCCTCTCTGTCCCTCCAGGAGTATGGGGAGAGAAAGAAGGGGGAGGAGTGAGAGAGCGACTGCGTGATTTATGGCTGACTGGGTTTCAACCACAACACCCAGTTTCAAGTCAGAAGCTCTGTGACTGCACTGTGTGTTATTGACTCTAACTATAAATTTCTGAGGTTTTTTTTTTTTAATTTCCCCACAGAATGTCTGCCTCACTCAAGGAAAAGAACAGAAATGCAAAGAGAAACAATCACAGAATAGTTAGGGTTGGAAAGGATTGCAAGATCTTCTAATTCCAACCCCCCTGCCATGGGCAGGGATACCTCCCACTAAACCATGTCACCCAAGGCTTTGTCCAACCTGGCCTTGAACACAACCAAAAATGGAGCATTCACAACTTCCTTGGGCAACCCATTCCAGTACCTCACCACCCTTGCAGTTAAGAACTTCTTCCTTATATCCAATCTAAACTTCCCCTGTTTAAGTTTTAACCCGTTACCCCTTGTCCTATCACTACAGTCCCTAATGAAAAGTCCCTCCCCAGCATCCCTGTAGGCCCCCTTCAGATACTGGAAGGCTGCTATGAGGTCTCCACGCAGCCTTCTCTTCTCCAGGCTGAACAGCCCCAACTTTCTCAGCCTGTCTTCATACGGGAGGTGCTCCAGTCCCTTAATCATCCTCGTGACCCTCCTCTGGACTTGTTCCAACAGATCCATGTCCTTTTTATGCTGAGGACACCAGAACTGCACACAATACTCCAAGTGAGGTCTCATGAGAGCAGAGTAAAGGGGCAGGATCACCTCCTTCGACCTGCTGGTCACACTCCTTTTGATGCAGCCCAGGATACGGTTGGCTTTCTGGGCTGCAAGTACACACTGCTGGCGCAAGTTTCTTATCAACCAACACCCCCAAGTCCTTCTCCGCAGGGCTGCTCTGAATCTCTTCTCTGCCCAACCTGTAGCTGTGCCTGGGATTGCTCCGACCCAGCTGTAGGACCTTGCACTTGGCATGGTTAAACTTCATGAGGTTGGCATCAGCCCAGCTCACAAGCGTGTTGAGGTCCTTCTGGATGGCATTCCTTCCCTCCAGCGTATCAACCGAACCACACAGCTTGGTGTCATCGGCAAACTTGCTGAGGGCGCACTCAATCCCACTGTCCATGTCAGTGACAAAAATGTTGAAGAAGGCCGGTCCCAACACCGATCCCTGAGGGACACCACTCATTACTGGTGTCCAGCCAGACATTGAGCCACTGACCACAACACTTTGTGTGCGGTCGTCCAACCAGTTCTTTATCTACCGAGTGGTCCATCCATCAAATTGCTGTCTCTCCAATTTAGAGACAAGGATGTTGTGTGGGACAGTGTTGAACGCTGTGCACAAGTCCAGATAGATGATGTCAGCTGCTTTACCCCTGTCCATCAGTTCCGTAGCCCCATCATAGAAGGCCACCTAATTGGTCAGGCAGGATTTCCCCTTAGTGAAGCCATGCTGGCTGTCACCAAGCACCTGGTTGTTTTTTATGTGCCTTAGCATGCCACCCAGGAGAATCTGCTCCAAGGTTTTGCCAGGCACAGAGGTGACACTGACTGGTCTGTAGTTCCCCAGGTCATCCATTTTCCCCTTCTTGAAAATGGGGGTTATAGTTCCCTTTTTCCCGTCGTCGGGAACTTCACCTGACTGCCATGATTTCTCATATATGATGGCCAGTGGCTTAGCAACTTCATTCACCAGCCCCTTCAGGACCCACGGATGGATTTCATCAGGTCCCATGGACTTGTTCAGGTTCTTAAGATGGTCTTGAACCAGTTCCTCTCCTACAGTGGGCCCAGGGTCTTCATTCTCACAGTCCCTGCGTCTGCCTTCCAAAACTTGGGTGGTGTGGTCAGAGCCTTTGCCAGTGAAGACTGAGGCAAAGAAGTCATTCAGAACCTCAGCCTTCGCCAAATCCTGTGTAGCCAGTTCTCCTGATAGCTTCCTGAGGGGGCCTATGTTGTCCCTAGTCTGTCTTTTATTTGCTACGTACCTATAGAATCCCTTCCTGTTATCCTTAACATCCCTAGCCAAGTTTAATTCTAACTGGGCCTTAGTTTTCCCAACCTCATCCCTAGCTTCCTGGACAACATAACTGTATTCTTCCCAGCCTGCCTGTCCTTACTTCCACCTTTTATAAGCCTCTTTTTTTTTTCAAATTTTCCTCAGCAGCTCCTTATCCATCCAAGGAGGTCTCCTGGCCCTTCTGCTGCACTTCCTTCCACTTGGGATGCAACACTCCTGATCTTGCAGCAGGTGATCCTTGAATATCAACCAACAGTCTTGGGCCCCTCTGCCGGCCAGAGTTATATCCCATGGAACCTTACTAAGCAGGCTCCTGAAGAGGCCAAATTCTGCTCTCTTGAAGTACAGGGCAGTGAGCTTGCTGCACGCTCTTCTCACTGTCCTGAGGATCTCAAATTCAACCACCTCATGATTGCTGCAACCAAGGCTGCCCTGAAGCATCACATTTCCAATGAGCCCTTACCTGTTAGTGAGCAGGAGGTCAAGCATGGCACGTCTCCTTGTCAGCTCCTCTATTACTTGCAGAAGGAAGTTGTCTTTCACACAATTGAGGAACCTCCTGGATTGCTTGTGAAGGGCTGTACCGTTACTCCAACAGATTGAAGTAGTTGAAGTCCCCCATGAGAACAAGGGCCTGCGAGTGTGAGGCTGTTCCTATCTGTCTGTGGAATGCTTCATCCACAGATCCCTCTTGATCAGGCAGTCTGTAATGGATCCCCACAATAATGTCCCCCGTAGCTGTTCTCCCTTTAACCTCGACCCGCAAACTCTCTGTTGACTGCTCACCTGTCCCCAGACAGAGTTCCATACTCTCCAGCCCATTCCTAACATAAATAGCAACTCCCTCTCCCTGCCTGCTGGGCCTGTCTTTTCTAAAGAGCTTGTAACCTTCCATTCCAACACTCCAGTCATAGGAGCCATCCCACCATGTTTCTGTGATGCCTATTATATCATACCCCCGTAGACATGCACACATCTCTAATTCCTCTTGTTTGTTCCCCATGCTACAGGCATTTGTATAGAGGCATCAGAGCCGAGTTCCAGATGAAGCCGGCTCATTGGCTGGAGCAGCTGGAACATCTCTAAATTGCTCCAAGCATTTATTATAGATGCTGGCAACTGACTGGGTGTGTTGGGATGGAATGATGCCCCCCTCCCCCAACACATCTAGTTTAAAGGATCATAGACCAGCCTGCAAGCCTCCTACCAAAACTGCTCGACCAGCTCCACCAGCCCTCAGTAGACCTGGCCTACAAACTTGGGTCCTGTGTTCAAGATACCCAAACTCCTGACTATGACACCACCCTTCTAACCATTTATTAACCTGGCCAACCCTCCTACCCTTTTTTAGGTCCTCCCCTGTGTCCTGGAGAATTGATGAAAAGACTGTCTGAGCTCCAGAGCCCCTAACCACCTCTCCCAGGGCTCTGTTGTCCTTCTTTATGTCCTCCAGGCTACTGCTATCTATATCACTCGGACCCACATTTATCACTATAATAGTCCGTGGGACTTATTAGACCAGGCAGCCTCCCTGCAACATTCCTGGTCCGTGCCCCTGGTAGGCAACACACCTCCCTTGAGACTGGGTCAAGCTGACAGACAAGTGCTTCTGTCCCTTTCAAAGTACAGTCCCCTACTACTACGACCTGCCACTTTTTCCTGGCAGCACCAGTAGAGATCTTCTTTACCAGTGCATCAGCCGGCTGCTTCTAATGGAGTGTGTTTCTTCATTAGCCCCCTGCAGGGCAGCAAAGCAGTCACTATTTTTTGTCACTATTTCCCATCTTCCTGGGTTAACGGTCTTCTTCTTTTTTCCTCCATGAACCACAGGGGAGGCTTGAGCCCCCTGCACAGTCTGGGCCAGGAGCAAGCATTCCTGCTTCCTCTCAGCTTCCCTGACGCCTTTCAGCCTATTGACAGCATCCCGCAGCTCAGCCCCTGCTGCAGGAGGACCTCCACCCAGGGAGCACCGAGTGCAGCCCTGCCCATTGTGCACCCTCCCCTCACCAGACCAGTGCAGGCACTCTCTGCACCCCGAGCTCTGCACTGCAGCCTCCCCTCTCATCGGCTCTCTCTGGGTGCCTACGCCGGCCACCGCCGGGGCAGCCAGAGCAGAGCTCCCAGACTGGGCCCTGGTCATACGGCGAGTGCTCACCGTCCCGCTCACCTGCCCGCGCAAACTGCCTCGACCCGCTCTGGTTGCCTCACTCCTGCTCCGCCGCGCTCCCTGGGGCAGGTTTTCACCCAGTCAGGGCTGGTGCCGCTGCTCCTGGCTCCGCCCCCTGTGAGTCCCTGCTCGCTCTCGTCAGCTGCGCTGCCGGCTCTGGGCAGGTCCTGTCGAGGACTTGAGGCTCCCTCGGTGGCTCTCGCAGCTCTGAGTTGAGGCTCCTGGACGCTGATCTCCCCCCCGCTCAGGTGTTGAAGGCGTCCTCTCTCGGGCTACTCACCTCAGCAAGAAAGAACTGAGATTGTGCAAGCTAATACAAACCTGACATTTGCTTTTTAATCACGTGAGAACCAAACAACTGCTTTTCATTAATTTTAGTTATGTAAACAAGCATATACTCATAAGCAACAAAGTAACTGTGTACAGTAAGAACTTTATAGGGGATATACTAATGTAGAAGAGATTTATGGGTTACCTTGGACAGCTGGTGTAGACTTCTCTGCAACTTCTTGTGTAGGTGTTCCACAAAGTGAAACACATTTATTTCTTGTTTCTTTGCTTATTTATGTTATTCCTAGAAAAGCAAACTGCATAGTGCAGCTGGGATACAGAAAGTCTTCACCATACTGATGTCTTATATTTCTTTGATTTCAGGTTGTATGGTTCCTGGGCTTGATTGATTTTTCCTGTCTTATGTAGAGTGCAAAAGGAAGAACAGCATAAAGAAGCATTTGGAGGCTTTGTTATAATCATAAGATAAATATTTATGTGTCTAACAAACAGTCTAGCTTTGGGTTTGACACGTCTCACCCATAACTATGTGAAATAATGAAATCAAGCACAGTAAGCTACTGATGGAAGAAAAATACCTGTTTAAAAAGCACAAGTCTAGAAAAGTATGAGATGTGCTTTTGGGTGACAGAGAGAATTCCACCTGATTTTTCACACACTTTCTACATATTTTGTGTTACAGTTGCATTAGGGAATGAACTGTGGCTCCAACTCTATTTGCATAAGTAATCAGATGTTTTTAATAAATAGTTTTAGTTGCTTTTTAGATGGTCCAGATATGAAACAGAAATTTCAGAGATAAAAGGTTCATGTCCCATTAACCTGCTGGCACTCGATCCATCTTACGGCACAATGTGAGTTTCATTCAGTTCTTATAATCATTAATTGTTATGAAAGTTGTTTAGCTTGTTCTGTCTTTTTTTTTCCCTCTTTTTTTTTTTTCTGGTCTTAGTTTGGAAAATATATAATGAGGTACACCACTGAGACTTATTGATCTGTTTAAGAGGAAATTAATTAGACATGAAGTGCCTTTGTTTAGGAGAGCACAACTGAGTTGTCTGGCATGCTGTGGGCTTTGTGCTTTGAAAATTTATTCTTTTGACATGATTTAATTCCACAAATACTTGAATGTTTTACAGTTTCATAACAGTATCATTACTAGTGGCTGCAATTTTTGTCATGTAACTGCCTTTATGACCTTATAAACAGAGGCTATGTCTTCCTTTTATAAGACAGAAAGAGGAAGAGGTAAAGATGGGATTATATGACCAAGAAATAGCTTTATGTCTTGAAAATGACATCTTAGTACCTAACAGACTTTGGACAAGAAGTACAAGAAAGCGTGGAAAAAAAAAATTGAATGAATGTGAAATTAGTACTTTGATACTTTTGCCTCTTTCGGAAAGGAAATTCAGTTTGGAGGGGATCAGCACTTTGCTCCAAACATTGCCTACATAGACCTCCTCTGCAGCCCTGTTTCTGCCAATTCCCCTCATTCCTGCAGCCTCTTATACTTGTCCCACATTGGTTTCTACTATTCAGTGAGCCTGAACTTGTTACACCAGAAAAGAAGTAACATTTCTGGTGTCTTGTCATCTCACCATGGCAGAGGGTGGATGAAGGAGCTGGTGATTAACCAGAGCTGGTTTTGTTCCTGCTCACATCCTTGCCCTAGTGCCTGTTGACTCTAGGTAAATACTGGGATATTCCTGGGGCAGTCACAGTGTAGATAGCTGCCAGTGAAAGGAGCAGTCCAGTGAGAGAGATATGACAGAGAAAATAGAAGAGTGTTGGATGACTTCTTGAGCCAAAGTCTCACAATTTGAGAACTTTCAAATATTCTTATGGAAATATGGTCTATATTAATGCCATCTCTCACAGCTCAGGAGAATCAGAAGGACTGTTTGAGCTACACAGAGTCCAGATTGGGAAGTGATTTCAGACATACTACATTTATTTTCATATGTTTTAAACAATAAGAAATCTGGACTTTAACATGAGGATTTGAGTTAATTAGATATCTGTGTAATGAACACACTAGAATGAAGAAGGTGACATATGATGTCTACCAGCCAGAATGAAAGCGTCACAGCAAGCTAAAATCTAGAAAGAAAATGTATTTTCATTTCAGTTAATGACTGAACATCTTCAGACTTTCTGGTTAGTGGAAGAGTTCCAATTTAAAGAGAACAAAAATTTTTAAGTGGCTTCAGTATCTATGAGAATGAAACATTCTTGGTTTTGTTAAATTATATGCATATAATATGTTTCTGATCTATTCATAACAACTACCTTAATATTAAGCATATATAAAGAGATTACAGAAACATCAAGAATACTTCTGTGGGTGTTACAGTCTAACATTCCATTTCACATTTCTAAATCCCAAAAGAACTTGAGAAAATAATAGGTGTTATTTTTCTCCCTTTTATACCCACAGAAAATAAGCTACAGTGAGTCCTACCCAGATTTCACAAACTGTCAATACAAGGCTAGGATGAGAATCCAGCTTTTCATTCCAGTGATCTATACCTTGGACTATAGCTTCTTATTTTCAGACATGTAGGGTGTACAAGTAGGATGACATTTTATATTCCTTGAAAAGTCAATATTTGTACTGAAACAACTGAGAGTGGAGGAAGAAGGGGGAAATGGAGGCTTACAGTTGAACATGAATTGCAAGGTAAAGTCAATTATAATTTGAGGTTATTTCCTGGTTTAAAGGCTAAAACCCTTAAAATGTATCATGTAGTTGTTAAAAAGAACAAGCTGTAGCTACCCTTTATAATTTCAAATGCAAGTTTTTGCTTACGCAAAAGCCAAACCATAATTCAGTTGCTCAACATAGAATCATAGAATGGTCAGGGTTGAAAAGGACCTTAAAATGATTCAGTTCCAACCCCACTGCCACGGAGAGGGATGCCTCAGTCTAGACCGTGTCGCCCAGGGCTCTGTCCAACCTGGCCTTGAATACTGCCAGGGATGGAACATTTGTCCCTTTGGGCAACCCATTCCAGAGCCTCACCACCCTCACAGTAAAGAATTTCTTCCTTATATCTGACCTGAATTTTCCCTGTTTAAGTTTGAACCCTTTATCTATTGTTCTATCACTACAGTCCCTGATGAAGAGCCCTTCTCTGGCATCCTTGTAGGTCCCCTTCAACTTAAAAGAATTAATCAGGATGCACCAAAAGAAATAACAATGAAACAATACTTACTTTATAGCTGAAATTGAGGTATCCTTTCTGATTAGCATGATTATTGTCTTGAAGGACAATTTGCTATGTCTGAGAAAAGGCTTACATGCGTGAGTTCCTAGAACAGAGGTACTTCAAAGAATGATGCATCGGTCTTTTTAAGAGACTATCTGAACTGAAGATGTAATTAAAATATTTTCAAATTACAGTTTTGTATCCTGTGTTGTCCATACTACAAAACAAGAATTATACATACAAAAATTATATTTTAAGGAGTTGTAATTTTTCATATATTGGAGCATTTGAAGGACTTTTGCCATTGCTTGACATTCAGAAACAAGAGACTAAATTTGCAATATCATAACTAATATTGTAAGAACAGGGATCTTTAAACTTACTACCAGTGTAGTCAGAAGGAAAGCAAAGAATTATTTGTAATTATAATACATTTACAGATTAGAGCATAAAGTTGAGCTGACTGATCTCTTTTGGTGAATGTGGGAATTACAAATCTGTCTTAAACTATACAAAGATTTCTGTATCTGTTCATTGCCAGCATTTTTTATATCACTCATACCTAATTATAATGTGTATTTCCCTTTAATCAGTGATGCATAATTTATTTTGTCATACTCATAAATATGCTTTTCAGGTGTGTTTATTGAAATACATTTTTATATTACTGAATTACAGTTGAACTATAATACATAATTGAATATATAATTGAATTCTAATAATGAAGAGTCATAAAAATTAAATTATAACAATTACTCGAATTTCAATAATTATTAATAGTTAATTAAATTAGCATTAGTTAATTATAATATTAATAATAATCATAACAAGTACCTGAATTATAGTATAATTAATGATATGTTGAATTATAATATTGAAATACATAATAAAACATACTATTAATAAAACAAAACAAAACATAAAGCATAAAGCATAAAACATAAAGCAAACTATTCAGGCTCTGATGGTATAGCTGTATATGGAAGTCAAGCAAAAATAATTGTAGTTTTGTTAATAGTATTTTCAGTTTTTAATAGTGGGCCTCAAAAGCACAACAGAAAGATTTTAAATCCTTAAATTTAATGTATGAAAAAAACCCAACCCAATCCAGTAACAGCAAATTCTGGAGATTTCTTTCCTATGTACATTTAGCGATGCAAGTTTAACAGCTACAAGACAAAAAAAACATATTTTTTCTAATTTTCTTTGACTGTATCGAAGGCTTCTCACACAAAAGACAACATAGGAAGCCAACAATCTTATATAATAGAAATATTGGTTAGGTAGCAAACCAAGGGCATCATTAGAGGCTTAAAGAGATAACAATGGTTCTGCTAAGGAAATTAATGCGAAATATTAATGCTATGAAATTAAAGCTGTATTTCATACATTCCTTTATTTTATTATAAATATAAAAGCTGCATCTATACCATTAAGCTGAAAAAGTCCAGGATATTGTCCCAGCATTGGCATTGGCATTGGCTAGCTCATACTGCTAAATCATCAAGGTACTGCTTAGCACATTTTTGTTTTTCTGGGTTAACACTAGTCCAAACAATGCAATTTCCTTTCATTAATATAAGTCAGGACCATTCCTGAGAACAACATAGATGAAGCCACCTTGCTTTGGGAAGAAGAGAATTGAGCTGTATAGAATGACCTAAACTTTACTGCTTTGTCTAAGGATGAACAGACTATTACACCTTTGGTTTACTAGTGCAGATATAGCTGAAGTCACTGCTCAGACCCCCAGACAACCATGAGCATTTTAACTTGCAAACTACACAAGAGAGAGAATTGTCAAATCACAGAATGGTTGAGGTTGGAAGGGACCTCTGGAGGTCATCTTGCCCACCTACCCTGCTTAAGCAGGGATGTCTAAAGCTGTGGACTATGTCCAGACGGCTTTTGAATATATCCAAGGAGGAAGAATCCACCCTCTTGTGTTTCAGTTTGTGCTCGTTGCCTCTGATCCTGTTTCTGTGCACCACTGAAAAAAGCCTGGCTCTGTCTTCTTTAAATCCTGCCTTCAGGTATTTATATACGCTAAGATCCTCCTAAGCTTTCTCTTCTCCAGGCTGAACAGCCCCAGCTCTGTCAGCCTTTCCTTGTAGGAGAGATGCTCCAGTGCCTTCATCACCTTAGCATCGCTTCACCTACTCTCTCTAGTGTGTCCATGTCTCTCTTGTATTGGGGATCCCATAACCGGACACAGTGTTCCTGGTCTGGCATCACCAGCGCTGAGTAGAGGGGAGAGCATGTCTTTCTCACTGTGAACTCCAATCTCTAAATAACAGCTTATATCCTCTCACAAATTCTGCATTTTCTAATCTGGAAATGTTTCAGGATTCACCCAAAAGATAGAAAGTTAGTATTCTCTGTGAGACAGTCTGCTCCTCGCTGATTCTGGGCTCTGCCACTGTCACAACTGTTTCATCAGTGTGTATCTCACTTTGTTACTGCTGTGGCTAACTTTTAGATTGCTTCTCTCAGCACTGTAATCCGCACCTGGATCAAACTGTTTGGTTTCCTAAACAACAGATGGGAAGAAAACTTCTGTTTCAGACTAGGTTCCATAAACAGTGGCAGACTGAATAGATAGTCCACTGAGGATGAAGATGAATCCCAAATCTTTGTCCTTTTTTTTCCTATTCAGATGCTTTGGTCATTGCTTTTTTCAGCTTCTTTCCAGTTATGAACTTCTCCCTGATGTCCTCTCTTTAAAAAATATTTCAGAGAATCAGTGTATTGTAAAAAAAAAATAAAAAATTAAGGATATATATTTTTGGAAGATGTGATTGGTCTGCTTGTGTTTTAGTGTATGCGTGCAGATGAAAGACATTCCTAGTCTTGCTGAAGAAGCAGGAACAGTGTGACATGAGAAGCAGGGACATTGGCCATGTGGGTATTGCTAGTCTCCTGCTGGATCTTGAGGTATACCACTTAAAACAGGCTTGGCTCTGTGCTGTTTTCTTGGGAGCCATCTAAATGTTATGTGTCTGTCTAAACTAGTCATCTGGATGCAATGTTTCTGTGCAGAGAAAAAAAAATCACCTCTGAGAAGCAATAATCTCCTAAATAGGAAACGTAGATGACTAGTTTAATTTAGACTATAATTAACAATCTTGCCAAGTTTTCTGTTTCCCACCAGGGAAAGCACCAGATGTATTTACAGTCCAATTTAGCCAAACTCAGCACATATTTAAAGCAATTCCTATTCACACTCTTGAGCACATACTTAGGTCACATAATATAATGAAATCTGTAGATGTGTATGAAGCTAAGCACATGTTTAAAGATGCTTTTGGAGAGTGGCTCAGTCACTTATGAGTGACTGGAACCTGATGAGATTCACCTCACTGCTTTCCTAGCCTTTTATAGAAAGATGAACTGAATAGATGTACAGAGGTCTTGCTGTATTTCATCTGACTTTACCTTTTTAAGGCATTAGTTTATCTAGCATTACACAATGTGCTGGGTTTCCAGATTTCAAGGACAGAGTTTTTTGTTTGGTTTTTTTTTGTTTTTTTTTTTTTTTTTCAGTCTGGTTTATTTTTGCAAACCATATATCCAGGTTAAACCATGACACCAAATAATCCACAATAACTGTTAACTACCTATTCAAATTCCTTTTCACGTAAGTATTCAGGCTTTAGCAGTGTGCTCCTTTACATCTGTTTTTTTAAGCTGAAGTTGCTTCAAACAGTTTAAATCAGCAACTCTTCTGCTTGCTTTTTCATTGACCTATACTTTACCTGGAATGCAGTCATCCTGAACTTAGATGCTAGCAATGAATAAAGTAACTTTGTTCCTCCTAATTCTACTCTTTCTTCACATGGGATCATCCAACAATTATTTTATATATAGTTATACTATTATCTTTGCAACTCATCTTCCTGCTTGCTTCTCAAGCAAATCAATTTACTAATGTATTTCTATAAATGCCAGTTCAGAATTACTTCTCTCAAGAATCTATCATGAGCCAAATTTATTTAATGAATCAATCCTTTGATTTTCTTTTTATTGTAAAACTTTGGTCTATTTTGGGTCAGTCAGTTTAAAGAAAGTGTTGTTTTGGTTTTTTTTGGTTTTTTTTTGACTGCCAAGAATATTTCTGCTGTCAGTAGAAACCTAATCAAACCTAAAAAAAAGTACTATACCTATTTGGCTTAGATCTCAGCCAAGGAAATGCCCAGTTCCTGATCTCAGTCTGCTCTAGCTAGGATAGAATTAGTTTTCTTCCTAGTAGCCAGTAGAGTGGTGTTTTGGGTTTAGGATGAGAATAATGTTCATAACACACTGATGTTTTAGTGGCTGCTGATAGCGCTTTCAAGAAATTGAGGACTTTTCTTCTCCTCACCTCACCCTACCCCACCAGCAAGTAGGCTGGAATGGGGACACAAGAAATTAGGAGGGAACACAGCTCGGACAGCTGACTCCAAAGTGATATTCCATACCATATGGCTAACCAAAGGGATACTCCATACTATATGGTGTAATGCTCAGCATATGAAGTAAGGGGAAAGCTGCCTGGGGGCTGCTGCTTGGGAAATGTCTGGGCATCAGTTGGTGAATGGTGAGCAATTGTATTGTGTGTCACTTCTTTTGGATATGTTTATTGTTGTTATTATTATACTATTATTATTCCTACTATTTCCTCTTCTGTTTTTGTAGTATTAAACTGTGTTTATCTCAACCCAAAAATTTTACTTTTTTTTTCCCCACTGGGGTGGGGAGGAGTGAGCAAGCAAGCAGTTGTATGGTGTTTAGCTGCCTGGCAGGTTAAACCACAACACCTGCCCCAAAACTGCCAGAAATTCCAGAAGATATACTATGAGTCTTTGCTGTTTTTGTCCAAAGAATTTGCTCACACTTAATGTTTTTAATTTCAGCAGTCTGAAGCATACCTCTTATATTAGAAGAACAGACAAAAAAAAATATGGGAAATTTGTTAAGTTTTATTTTTTTTAAGAAAATACATGCATCACTTAGGTGTGTAAGTCTCCAACATTTGGACACCTTCAGTTTTCACAATTTATGAAAACCTAAATGTGAAGATGATATTATCATGGTAAGTCATCTAATTTTCCAGTTATTTCACAGGCAACAACAGTGTAATATCCTGAAAGACTAACAGGTACCTGAACAAAATATAGTATGGTGGTAGTGGTAAGAACTGTTAACCTGTCTATGACAAATGAAGCAAGCCCCCACGAAGGAGGCATGACTCAGTCCTCTGGCATGGATTGTCTAGAAGCAAGTTATTGGAGACAGTGGGAAATGAAATTGAGCTTACTGCTAATTTCACTCTGATTTCACTTTCTCTGGCATCATATTTTGTTAATATATGGAATAAGAAATGCTTTCGATACAGAAAACAAGGTAGTTATTAATCTAATCACAGCTTTCAAAACAAACTTTTGCACCTTTAGTAGGCTATAGTAAGCAGGCAGAGGTCAGGGGTGTTGGTAGTAAAGGCACAAAATGTTTTTTTAAATAGAAGAAAACTTTCTTGATTGTCTCCTGCTTTTCTATATTGTATTATGATGCACAAACATAGGGAATGAGAAAATAAGTTCTCATGAGAGGAAAGCAAGAGAGACTAGATCTTTTTGTTTGCAAACAACAGAGAGAGGACTCTACTCATTCTATAATTCTATGATTCTATGATTCTATGATCCTGTGATCCTAACAAAGTATTTATACCTGCTCAGACACTGTAACTATACCTCCCTAATGGAACTAATTGATATATTTTATATATATTTTTTTTTTTTTTTAATTTAGCGATCAGAGGAGGTCCCTGATGACCCAGAAGGATGTCTGGGAATGGCCAGCATATCTTCATCATATGCAAATTTGTCTGACTAATGTAATTGATTTCTGATGAAGTGCTTTTGATGTGGTCTCCCTTGGCCTCTTTACAGCCAAATTTGTGACATATAATTTGGGAGTATGGACTGTAAGGTGGCCAGAAGACTGGCTGATGAGTACAGGAGAGGATCCGAACAATGAAACATTAGCTGCTAAGTATTCAGTCCCCACTTTGGATACTTCAGTTTTTATGAGCTCTTATCTGACCCAGGCACTGTATGCCTCTTAATGACAGGAGCAGAGAGCATTTCTGAAATGCACTTTCCACTTTTGTTTCATCTGGGAAGACTGAAGTTTGCCTGAACAACTGGGGACAATTTGGAAATTAGCTTGAAAAAACTCACTTCTGATCTGAGCTAAAACATGTAGAGTTATATCATGCTAAGCTTAAACTGGAGACTTAGAAGGATTTTTTCTGAAGACACCAAGTCAACATAGTTGTATGTGCTGTCAACCTGGTTCAAAACAGCACGTAACCATTCTAGTCTTGTTTCTCATCCATCAATTCTTTCTTCCCCAGAGGTGTTTTTTTTTGTTGTTGTTGGTTGTTTGTTTGTTTTGGGTTTCTTTAGCCTGAGGTGTTTGTGGCCATAAAGTTTTGGTTTTGTTCTTGGTTTGTTTTCCAAAGACATTACAAAATTGTTCAGCTTCTAGGAGTCACATCGGAAGCAGCCGCTTACATGGATTGCAAGTTACTCTGCAGCTTCCCTGAGGACATATTGCAGGACTGATATATTATAAAAAATAGTAAGAATTGTTTAACATTACAGCTCATTACAGAGGCATCTGTAAACCTCTTTGGTTTCTCATGAGACCTCTGAGAAAACTTAACACTGGGAGGCACTGGGTAGAAGTAAGGTAGAAAGAACATTTGTTTAATAGCACGGGTGGTACTTGGTCAGTTAGAAAACTAGTATGTGTGACACTTAACTTTAAAACACTTTGAAATAGTGTAGTATGCTGATAGATAGCTATCCAGTTCCTCTGTAAAAAGATACTTGCTAAGGATAAAAAGAGTCAGGAACATTATACTTGTGATCTTTATCTTGTGAAATAGTTGTCCCCTTCTTTACACCAAACAGTATACTTCTCATAGAAGTGCTCTGATATTTTATTCTATACTTTCTTGATCAGCTGTTTCTACATTAGAAGTGTGCTTCAGTACTTTAAATGTCTTGTTTTGGGGGAAGGTGGTGAGCAGGGGAAGATAAGGGCCGGGGTGGGGAACATACACTTTCCTGGGAAAATGCTAAAGAAAATTATTTCAAACAGTATTTGTGAAGTAAGATTAGAGTTTATAAGTTTTTTCTCTAAAACTGAAGTAGCATCTGCTTGTACTCATTTTAGGGGAGATAAATCCTAATTCTTAGATATCCTAAAATATCATTAGACAAGAAATCTTAGGTAATCTAAGATCTACGCAAAGATCCAAGAATTGTGTTTTTCCTTAAAATTAGTCCATTAATTTATGTGCAAAACCTCTTCCTCAAATAGAGAACAGTCAACAAACCTTACCATTGTTCAGCAGGTGAACATTTTATCAGTACTTAAAATCTGAGAGGAAAGACAGTAGACAAGTTACAGTTTTCATGCACGTATGAAATATGACATTGGCGCTGATACAGGACCTTGTTATCCCCTCCTTTCACTGTTAATGTTTGAATTTCTGATACTTTCCTGATACTTTCTGTCTGTCCTGGAAACAGTTCATTACACACAAGAATTATTAACCTGTTCATTTTTTTTTAACAATGAGGAATATTGGCAATAATTAACTGAAGGTTTAAAAAGGTAATAAACAAAGGTGCAAGCAATGCCTCTATAGCCTTTATGATACCTGCAAAAATCATGATTTATCAAAAAGGCATGATTTTTCATTTTAGAAGCCAGGCTGGTTGTTCTTGCTACACTGTGTTCTTTTAGAAAACTTTCTACATTTAATAATTATTTTAATCAGTGCACCTGATATTCAGTAAGATGTAACTCACAGATTAGCTATGTTCCTTCAATTTAAAAACTAGATATCTATAAGTTAAAATACTCCAGTTGTGATAGCTATAAGCAATCATAGAATCATAAAATGGTTTGGGTTGGAATGATCATCTAATTCCAACCCTCCTGCCATGGGCAGGGACACCTCACACTAGACCATCATAAGCAGTTTTTGGTGTTCTACCTCTAATTTCTCTAAACTTTTAAAATTAGAGAATTTTCAGCTTGTTACCACTTTTGTGTTTAAGTGAAAGCTACAAAAGTGCTTGAATATGAAACTCTCCCATCTCAGGGATGACAATTCTTTTTCATGAAAATAAGATGTTGGGGATTTTTTTGTTCTGAAAAAATATTATCAGCCTTACTGTTGCAATCAATTCCTGATGACAGGAATTAAAGTAGTTCTAATTTTATTTATATATATATATGCACACATACACATTTATAAGTTTGCATCTGCAGAATATGCTTCAGTGGGCTTTTAAAGATTAAAATATAGAACAAGTTACATATTTCTTCTCCTTATTAGCCAAGTTACCTCTCTGATGACAGAGAAGAACATCACCAAAAAGTGAGTGTAGGAGCTTAATCTTTTATTACACAAACTCTTTAGCTCTGTGTAGGCAAAGTGGTATGTAAAAATAAAAAGAAATATAGAAATGTTTTTCTTGCAAATAGAATACAAAGGCACAAAAACTTACTTAATATCAGAGGAAATACTGTCTGGATATCTGAGAACAGAATCTTTCAGCCTGGTTCCTTGCCTACAAGACTGTCAATGTCTGTACTTTCTAGGATGTACTGTATGTTTGTTTGATAATCATTATGAGACTATCATAATGTGTTATTTTAAAGTGTCACGGGTGTCATGGTTTCTCATGAATATGCAAAATAATGGAATGGAAATTATCAGGATGAAATCTTTAGATTTGTTTTTTCTCAGAATGTGCAGTGATGTACATTGAAGTTTGTTGATTTATGTTCCATTACGCAACATTGAGTTTGTGGTTATGAAAGATTTTTTTAATTTTTATAAGGATTTTTATTGCCAATTTCAAGCACACGGAATAGGATTATTTTACATAAAGATGTTATATGAAAAAAAAAAGGCACTGAAAAAGATTAATCATCTTAATTGTCTGAGAATTTTATGAATAGTGATATATAGGTATATCTGAGACTAATCGCTAAGTGTTGAGTGGTTAATTCAACTACGGCTTACAAGTGTGGGAAGCAGGAGTTTAATAATGCCATAACTAGAAGCAAAACAACAGCAGGAAACACCAATTAAGCAATCTCCTCTCAAATGTCCTCCTGAGAAGTTCTTTAAAATAGAAACAAGTTGTTTCCTGTATGACAAAACAATAGATTTTAAAAAAGGACAAGAAAGAACGTGAAATACAAGACAATGGAAAGCAGTTGTCTTTTGGCACCATCTGTTATATAAAGTATCTCCATTCTCACTAGACAATGTAAGGAATTGTCTATACTGCCTTAAAAAACTGTTTGGAGCACCACCCACCACTCAGTGAAAAAGATGACCCACCACTGTCCAACACCATCTAATACTGCCATTCTTTGACTTATTGAAATGCTAGCAATCTTATTTGGGATCTGATTTGTGGGAATTCTGGCTTTGAGTCATTATAAGTAGCCCCATCTCCTGCAACAGAAGCATAACCATCAGTGCTGAAGGATTGGCTTTCTAGTCCAGTGGTCTGCTAATTTTAAAAGACAAAAAACTCCAGCACTGTATTTCCTGTTAATTTTTTTATGTATCTTTTCTTCCCCGATTCCCCTATGATTCATGCTCATCAGCCACTGTGGAGGTGAGATGTGACTCAGGTGGCTGATTCCACTTGTTCTGTATCATAAAGATGTCTTCACATTATGCAGTGATGCCATTACTGTTCCATTAAAATGTGTCATTTTTTTCTTCATATATTCTGCATCATTAACTGAATCAGTACTCTGTAATTTCAAAGTCTTTGGACTAGACCTCTGTGAGGTTTAGATGTACATTCTCTCAACACTCTCCACTATACTTGGTACATTAAAAAAAAATAAATAAATTCCCTTTTCCACAGATCCCGATGTATTTAATATGATAGGAAGTTGGACCTGAAGGTTTAAACTGGTCTTTTGTTTTTGCTTATTAGTACATAGCAAATATATATAATTGCAAAGATGGTCCTCGAGAATTATATGCTATCCGATTGTCTTCATACACTGTCTACCTTCTGTGTTATAAGTGCTGTTGCACATACTGGGTCTACAGTGGTGATCTAGGCTCACAGATCTGTCCCACTGATAATAGTCAAGTTGGAAGAAAGTCCAGTTTACTGCGCCTGTTGAGTGCTACAGTATACGGGTTAATAGAAATAAGATTAAATGAAGATTTGCTTTTATCTCTCAAAATCAAGGAATCTGATTTCCAGAGCAAAGAAGGTATATGTTGTGTTGGCCACATTTTAGTATGTAGTAACTTTACCATAATCTTCAGGAGTACTTCTTTGCTCAGAATTAAACATGTATGCAGAAACTT
The DNA here is from genome assembly GCF_028554395.1 of Pezoporus wallicus. Classification (NCBI taxonomy): domain Eukaryota; kingdom Metazoa; phylum Chordata; class Aves; order Psittaciformes; family Psittacidae; genus Pezoporus; species Pezoporus wallicus. The sequence continues at coordinate 3,292,960 of NW_026642654.1, forward strand.
TCTTAACTTGGGTTCAAATCTTTGATTTTTCTCATATATTCTTGTAGATATAAATGGATTTTGATTGAGACATTGAAATAGGATGAGCTTGTCTATAAATAAATAAACAAACAAATAAATAAATAAATAAATAAATCGACTTAGTTCACTATTGCAGGACTAGGTTTCTGTCAACCGTTATTTCCGTGGTTTATCTTGGCAATGTCTCATTTCAAAAGCATAATAGGATGTGGTAGCTGGCTCTCCAGTCCAAATATCTTGCCCTGGTTAGTACTTGAATAACTTAATCACTAAAGTTAAAAGATGATTACTCTGAAATGATAGTTCATGTGCTATTGGCATCCTGGTACCACTTAAATAGGATGAAGAAAAGCACTTCTGTTTAGAGTACTCTCTAGCTCGCTGGTATAGACCCACTTTCCTCCCCAGGAAATAGAGCACATAGACTTGAATTCCCTTGTGTTGATGAATGCATTTACCACAAAAATAGTTACCTCTCTATTGTTTCTTTATGGTAGTGGCAAGAGGCTTTGTTGATGAATTTAGTTCTGTTTGTGTGATTCGGTATGCTCCCAGTATGTTCCCCAGGATAAATTGTCTCTGGGTTACAATGAAGTTTGGAAGAGAGGGGTGTGTGTAAAATGTTTGCTGAGAATTATTAGAACATTAAAGAGAATGGAATTTTTAAAGTCTCCCTCCTCTATATTAATAGGCATGGCAAATGGGATTTCTTTTTCCTGTCTTGTTCTTACATTTCTGTTTCTCCTCCGTTTCTCTTTCATCTTGACTAAAACCATAGTAAGGTTTATAGTTCTGGCAGTGAACCATAGCTCCCAAGCTCAGTGATCTGAGGGATTTCTGAAAAAGAAACTTACTAAAATGAATCTGGAGTTCTTTTTATATTAGAAAGATGGGGGGGTAGAAAGGTAAAAAAAGGGAGAAGAAAAATACTTAGTATGAGACAAGAAAACCCACATCAAATATGGATGACTTGGCAAATTTGGATTAAGTGTTACTTCCAAACATCGTGACTGTAAAGCTCTTTTAGGGATTTTCTGAATTTTCTACAGTAAGCAGTATGACAAATAAATATATAAAGGAATTCATTCTGAGTGTTCCAACATGCTGTCAACAATGGTAAATAAAGAAATGCTCTACATAAGACTGACACTCTTATACATTTACTGGGGATTGATTTAATGGGCTATAATTAAGTGTAAAATTGGAAAAGAGAAAAATGTAATGATGAGCAAAATTTTATAGCTAGGTTTCTGAGTTGCCAAATGCTTCATAAGACTGTAATTTCACAACAGGATTGGTTCCAGAAGAGGAAATTGGGCATAAATATTTCCAAAGAGTGGAAATGTAAATTAAAAAGTTAATTAAGAAACACATTTTGTCCTAATATATTCTCTCTTAATAATTATAAACTAATTACAGAGCTATGGTTTAGAAATCAACTTATAAAAAGATTCTTAATGAATTAACTTCAATTGTAAATCTGTGTCTAAGGGTGTTTCAAACAGTTGATCAATTTTGGTGCATTATTTCACGATAATTGCACATAAAATGCTCTGGGTATGTGGCTGCTGAACAAGAAACATTATGGCTACTGCAAATCAGGGTTTTTGGAAGTATCATATAAATATTCATCACCCTAACGCATCTGTTGTCACTTTTTTTTTCTAAATTGTTTTTTGACAAACGGCCTGTATTTTCAATTAGGGATTTTGTTATCACTTATTTATCATGAAAGCTGTGGGACAGAATGACTCTTCCCTTGTTCACAAACTAGCTGTACCTAGGGGAAGTAATGGATACTATGGCAGCAAAGGGAAATCACTCTTCTACACTCTTGCAACTGTCTTGGAGGCATATTTAATTCTTTGGACTGGCTTTGGGGTAGGTTTATTATAGTGTCAAGTCAGCACGATGAGTGCTTACATTAAAGAATTTTTGTTATAAGATATAAGTGCGATGAAGCCTTTAGGACAGATAATGAAATGAATAGTGATTCTGAAGATACACAAATAAGGCAACCCGTCAGAGACAGTGACAGGCTCAATATGAAAACAAGAGCTCTTTCTTCAGACAATTGGTGTTGATACCAGGTGTATGACATGTTTGAAACTCTTGTCAAATAAGACTCCTGTCTGGCACAGAAATGTGCTGATTATAGGAGGTAGTGATAGAGCCAACTCAATACGATTTCTGTTTGATTAAAAGTCTGTTACTGATGGGCCACAATGATAGCCTGCTTCCGCCATTGGTCTGAATACCAGCTACTGTAAGAGCCAATGTTATGAGCCAGTTGTTGAGTACCGTCAGCATGCCTGAGATTGGAAATGTACAAGAATGAAAATAGTACATTTGAGTATTATCATGAAAAAGAAGTCCAGAAAACATAAAGAGTAGCAAAATGTTAGCAAATTTATAAATTAAGTTGTTCCAGTTAGACAAGCCTCTTCAAAGTTTTAGAAAAATTATGTTTAAATAATGTTACTTTATGCTTTTCTATGGAACAATTTAGGATTTTATTTTTGTTTTCTTAAATTAAAGGGATCAAAATGACATTTTACAGGGAAGGAAGAGCCAAAATGAAGAGTGAACTAAAATTAGAAATTCAAATAATGCTTTGATGGAGACCCTTATGGAAAGTCTGGATAATGCTGACAATTTTTTTCAGTGGGGGAACTACTTTGGTAGATATATAACAACATATAACAGCAAAAATGGGTTTATAAAAGAACTGAGCCTTCAAATACTTTTATTGCAACCACCTGGGCACAAAACTTGATACTTCAGTGGTAGAAACTGTATACTTTCTATATTTTTCTTCTGCTTATTTATTCTGTTTTATGAGGATGAGTATTTATATTATAGTATTTATATTATCTTAGTAGGCAAAGGATATAACTGGGCTGGATGTTATTTCCAACCCTTTGTAAATACAAATGGGAAGGATTGCTGAGAAAGGTGCTAAAGTGTTATTGGTAGCCACAGACGCTACTTTATGAGGAAACTTACAGGTAAACTTTCTAAATATAAGTAAGCTTTATAATATGTTTAAGAAAAGGTCAAATTGTAGCGGATAAACTACCTATGGCTCACAAAATGGCTGACGTTAAAACTCACTGCAAATACTGCCTTAAATTTTTTCTTTTGATACTTAGACTTTATGCCCAGGTACATAAACCTCTATCATTCAGGCATGTGTTTATGTGCATCACAATGGGCATTCATCTGATTGCACAGGGTAGTTCATTATATAGCATTGTGGTTATGACTGTAATCTTGTTTTGGCTTATATCTTAGTGTGACATGTAAAAGTGCCTTATTCCTAGAAAAAGCTTGCAAAATATTCCACATTTTAAGGCATCTATGAAATTATTTATCCATATTTATGTGTGCGTATTTATCCCTATACATGTAGATAGATAGATCGATCCCATCTAAGCAGAAGTTTCTTAGTTCAGATATCATTATTTTTCTAAATCTCTAGATGCTTCATGAAAAAAAAGTTTTCTTAAAAATCTAGAGATCATACTGTGGAAAAATTGCTGTGTATACAATAATGACTGTCTGAGTAGTTAGTCGTAACAGCTTCTGTCTTACATTAGTGAATGTATATCTCTAAATTCAAAGTAGCAGCAGTTATAATTGATGTTTTGGTTTATAAGTACAATTGGGCATGCCATTCACTAGTAACAACACTGCGTTTAGCAAATATAAACTGAATTCTGCTTTAATATCTTAGAGGAGTTAAACAGAGAAGAGAGAGCGGTTTAGGGCTGTTAGATGAAAATAAGAATTCAGTGCCAGTCACTGAATTAAATTACACAGTCGAACTAGTAGAACAAGCTTAAGATAAAAACTGGTTGCAGGTATTTGCAAAGTCTACAGGCAAACATCTGGCTATGTTTTTGTCCTTCAGGTACAATAGATTTTGCTAAGAACAGCATGAACAAAAATCCCATAAGAGCAAATTGGCCTGGGAGAAAATTAGAAGGTAAGAGAAAAACATCTTTATTTATTCATCTTACTTTGACTTTTTCTGCCACTGGTTTGCTTGCAGTGAAATATTTCAGAAGTGGATGCTCCTTAATGCTTACCATAAAAATGATTTTGTTCTGTGTAGTTTTTAAATATATTTTGATAAAAGGAGATCATACTAACAGCCAAAATCCATCTTCCCCCTCCCTTCAGTGCCCTATGTATTTCTGTCATATTTACCTTCCATGCAAAACATGACGACACATGCCATTAATTGAACTTAATGTTCATGCAAAATATTTTAACCAATTTTTCCCTGAAAGGAAAACTGGTGATACCAGGGCATCCGTTTTGGCATGTATAAATAAAAATGTGTCCATCTGTTACTTGATTTGTACTGAATAGAGTAGCTAGGCAGAATATATTCAATTTATAAACTGCTCAGGGAGAGTTTGTACAAACTGTATATGTGCATTAGGTAACCATTTCTTTGAAAGTAAGTTTTTATTGTACTTAAATATTTGAACATTTCTTTTGATTGCATTAGGGATGAAGATACTTAAAGATGGGTGCACATTCTTAAACTTGGTTGCATATCTGAATTGCTTCTTGATTTTAAGAGAGACTAATCTCAAGATTCATTTAGGAACCAGGCTCTCTGACTATATTATGTTGTGCTTTGCTTTTTATGGACTGCATTCACCTATGTCCTGGGTAGAAATCAAAATTATTTTCTTCATTTATGACACCAGAGAAGTTTTTAGCACTATTTCTTTGGCACATTACATTAAAGATGGTAACATAATACATGACCAGAATAAGCTTATGTTAAGCTGCATAAAACTGGTTAGATATCTTGATCTCCTTTGCAGATTTCAATGGGAAATACTTCTTCTAGGCATAATCCTTTCAGCCTCCATTCCCACAAAATCTGTTACACCACAGTCCCTCCAGTATGTCCATGCCTCGGGTCTCTCTCTTTTCTCCTACATACTCATGTTTCCAGCAAGCCTCAAACAGCCAGTTCTAATGCCACCCTGCTCTAATACAAGTCCATGTCATGTGCAAATTTACTGTGTGTTTTATACAGGCTACACACTTGTTCTTTGATCTGCCTGTTACTTCTAAACCAAGTACTTAAAATACCCAAATGCAAAATACTTAAAATAGTTTTGCCCAGCTCTGATTTTCCTTAACTGACCATAGCTGTGGGGTTTCCTGCATGAGGCTGGTCCTGTTTTATCATCCCATGTCTTCATCCTGTAACAACGCACCATGTCTCAATTTTTCAAGTCACTTCCTGTCATACCATTAGGGGTCCTACAGCTATAGTGAAAGCCCAATTCAGGGCATGAATGTCTGAACTGGATAATGTATAAAACAGATAAAACATATGAAGCCATAATGCCTAAGCTTCAGGAAGCATCTACAGAGGACATGGACATCAAGGTCAAATTCAGACATCCTATTTTAGATCCAAGTGTAATAGCTGAAGAGGAGCATTGCTGATGGCTAGAGACAACTGGCTCCTTCCATCTGCTGATGGGAGGACTGTTTGAGCTCTACAAATTTGCCATTCTGTCTGTTTATACAGCTGGTTTTGTGTGTAATGTATTAGGCTATACTTACACTATTTTTTCCACCAGGGTAGCAACCCACTGAAGTGGTAACGTGTAGCTAGGGGAGGATGTCATCTCTGATGGATTCTTTTGTTTGCAAAGTGGATGCTGTGAAATTTTGAGAAAAGTTTTATTTTGATCCAAAATTTGATCTTTTTTTTTTTTTTGTTAAAAAGAAATATTTTTGCCATCAGGTTCAATCCACTCACAAATTTTCAGTTCTCCAATTCATATCACAGGTGCTAATATATCTTTAAAGCTAGTAGTTCTTGTTCATTCCCAGGTCTAATTGTTCTAACTGAAATGTAAAATGAATTAGTAAATACCTGCTTGAGGCAGACATCCACAATGCAGGTTTTCACCCTCACTGGTAGTAAGCAGTGATAGCAAAGGAGATCAGCAAGTGGAAAAATTGATTTGCAATTGGAAGTGAGGGGTAACCAGCTATAGTTTCAATAGATTTGATAATTAAGTAGAGCTAGAAGAGGTATTGGGTGTACTTGTCCTCTAAAGATCTGTTCTGAATTAATTGTTTTTCATGCCTCGATTTAAATACGAAAGATGAAAAAAGTAATTTCATCTGGTGTCTGCTGTAAAGGCTAATGAGAGAAATAAAAAAACCTGGAATGTTTAAGTTGATTATCAGCAAAATGTTTTCTGACAGTGAAATTTGTTGTGCTTTGGGATTGTCCCAAAAGGCAAATAGCAGAAACCTAACTTCTTGGGTCATGCTGTTAAGTAAAGAGAGGTCAAGAAAACACATTCTGTGAAACAGCCTCATAAAGCAGGAATAAAAGGTGATAATCTGAGAATCCCATTCATCTGTAAATGCTGTGATTCTGTGATCCAGTTTTATTTGATATAAAGAATGTTTAGTACTTCTTGGATAAGTTTCTGTATTATCAAGGCAAGATGAGAGGCACTAACACAAAAGAAAGAAAAAGAACAGCAGCAACTAGAAAAAACTTCTCATATCACTAATTAATCATAGCAAAAATTTTCTTCCAATTGCACCTTCTTTCCAACCACTGACATATGGTACTCACATAACCAGTTTGATTTGCAGTATCATATCCATACATCTGCATATCAGATAGATATCTTGCTTTTGTAAGTGTGTGGCCAGGATTCTGTGAGGGAGTGTTTAAGATAAAGGTCACCCAGAGGTACTACACAGGCTTAGGTAAGGGAAGGCAGAGGACAGCAAGTGTTCACTTCTATTCAGTCCATTATTTGCACATTGAAGGGGCAGATGTGAAATCTGGGAAGTTTTCCAATTCATTTTTCAGAACATTAGGTGCTCTCAACATTAGGCGTGCTAAGCAAATTCCTCTTTGTAACAATTTTGCCACCAGCATTGAAGATGAGCTGCTTTCAGGATGAAAATAGATGGCTGAGAACTTGGGCCAAACCCAGCAATTTGGGGATAAAATTACTTAGAAAACTTTATAGTAGGTTTTCACTCACTCTCTTTGTTCTACTTAGAGTTCTTCAAGCCTTTGAGCCCTTACCTAAAAAATCTTCTTACATGGAGTGTTACTGGAGAAAAAAAAAAGAAAAAAGAAAAAAGGGCATGACAAGAAGCTGAAAAATGTTTCTGGAATGATTCTATGTACCAGACAATGAATAACCTACCCCAGCTATTTATGTGCTCAAAGAGTTTCTAAATATCCAGACTTGCTGCTACTTACCCTTGTTATTATTATTTTTTTTTTTATTTCTGTTTTACTTGACCTTGTTCTTTTTCTGTTTCATTGGGGTTCTTTCTGCAGTGTACTTTGAAGAGTGATACAGGGGATAATGGATTTAAACAGAAAAGGATAGATTTAGATTAGATATTAGGAAGAAATTCTTTGCTATGAGGAAGGTGAGGCACTAGAATATGTTTCCCAGAGAAGTTGTGGATGTCCCATCCCTTCAGGTGTTCAAGGCCAGATTGGATGGGTCTTTGAACAGCATGGTCTAGTGGAAGGTGTCCCTGCCCATGCAGGGGGGTTAGAACTAGATGAGCTTTAAGGTCCTTTCCAGCACAAACTATTCCCTGATTCTATGATTCTGTAACATCAATTGACAGTTAAATTAGAAAATGGCCTATAAACATACCCATGGAAGGACAGGTGGTTGCATTAAACAACCTTCCGTTATTTGAGAGCACTACCAGTCTAGCAAATCAACCAAGTGTTCTTACGTCAACAACCTCAGTAATGCCCAGAAGTTGTTGATTTAATCGTGTGCTTTCAAGTTAAGCACATGAATAAACATTGCTTATATTGGAGCTGTTTTCAGCAGAGGGAACAACAGTATTATATTCAAATATTTTTCCATAATAAATTTTAGCCCTTATTGTCTTCTTAATACTGACCACTGTATAGCATAATTAAGACAGAATTCAACAAAGTTCTCAACAGTAATGAAAAAGGTTCCCTGTGTCTTATAAATTGATCACATTAATGATTTGTGCTCACAGCTTCTCTAATAATTCCCAGAGCAGAAACAACATGTCTGTTCTAATAATTCTAAGGGGACTCTATGTTTACATCATTGGATATACAAAAAGCTGTGTAATCCTCTAAGTCTCTTCAGGTCTAACTAATTAATCAGTGATTTTGCTGAAAACGGCTGATGCCTCATAGACAGAAGCAGCTATGGAAGAGCCTTCTAACTGTGTAGCTGCCTTTGGGCAGCATGCCACTGAGCAAGAGAAAAGGTAAAGGGAGACAGGAAATTGAGCTGAGGGAACTCCAGCCCCAAACTATAGAATTAGCTCCCCTCAGAACCAAGGATAGCCTCAAACCCCATTGTTTACTGCTTCCAGATTGTGGCACATTTTGTTGACCGTATAATTTTTAGCAAAATAATACAGGAATATGCACATAGACCCTTATAAAAACAAATGAAATCCCCAAACCAAATCAAAACATTATGCATCCAATTTTTTTTTTTTTTTTCTCCTGGGAAGACGGTGTGAGGAGAAGCGAGCCATGCATAGCAGATATTAGAAACACTGTTTCTGTGCAGTAGTAACAGGCAGGACAGAAGCTGTTCCACTTTGCATAAAAGATGTAAGTGATGGACATGGATGTACAGAGTAATGTAGATTATCTGTGGCGCACAGTGTTATGTAATTTTTCGACTCTGTGCAGTTCACATGTAGATACAGAAATAAGGTCCAAAATACTGTGTTTACTTCTTACGAACTTCTCCATGAAGTTGTCAGCCCTGATAGATGCCCATTTTTCTTGTAATACTTGGAGGGAGAATGTGTCATGACAGATGTATATTTTTAGTAGCCAGCTTTGAGGAGAGCTACCATAATCATCCAGAAGGGAAGAATGTGTGAAGAGTTTGGTTTGATGACTAAATAGTGATCTAAGTCAGAACAGTTACTATTTTCTCTTATTTTCTCTGGGTATCTGAAATATGAATATTCTTGCAATGTAAATCAGCTAATTCTCAATTTTTTTTTTAAAAGAGACAGAGAGAACTCCTACTTCACTACTTTAAATAGTCTAATAGTCTAGTGGCTAAATGATTCAACTGGAAATGCAAGTTCAGATTTTTTATTGAGAGTAATGGCTTGAATTGTATCATCTACACCCTTGGGAGGTTATTCCTCTGACTACCAACCTATTTGATTGCAGCTGGCAACTTTGGGCAGGTTTCACTTCAGTTAGCTTAAGACGTTTAACATTAGGCAAAAAAATCTAAGCGATTTTTGTTATGTTTCTTCTGCTTAAAAGACCTGAAAAGTGACTTCACGTGACTAATTTCTAGAGTAGATAAGACAATAAGTATTTTTGCTGTTAGGGTGTTCAGACGCTCGCACAGGTTATCCAGAGAGGATGTGGAGTCTTCATCCTTGGAAGTATTCAAAACCCAACTGAAATACTACTTTGCACTTTTTCTTTAGAGTGTACTCTAGTTTTAGATTCCTAACATAGATGAGATGAATCTTTAGCTGATATCAGCTGTACCTGAAAGTCAGACTGGCATGCTGAGACATAGCTAGAGGTGGAGGAAAATAGTTAGGGATATAGTGAATTGAAGGACACAGACCAAGTCTGTGTTAGCAAATTAAAGTCTTCTGAGATCCAAGCACTGTAATAGCAGAACTACACTTCCCCTACGTATCGTGTCAACACACAGCATTCAGTTAGAAGCCTTCATATGAGAGTTGTATAAAGGAATAAAATATACGCACTTGTGAAATGTCACAAGGAAAGACATGTACAGCAAAATGACTTACAGTTATTTCAGTACTAAACCACAATAATTACACACTCATGATAATGACAGATATATCACACTGAAACATTTTCTCATCTTTCTTCCTTGGTATTCTGATTAGATAAGATTTAATAACTAAGATACCTTTTCCACCCCTGACAGTTCTTATTACTTTCTTATACAAGGCAGTTAATTCAGAATGAAATCAGAAAACAAACAAAACCCACAGTGTTTAAAAACAAAGAAGAAAAAATGCTGCTGATTCTATATTATCTATTGTGTTTATTTTCACTGTAGTAACATATAATTTCTTCAAGAGTGAAGAGTAAAAATTATTACTAAATAATAATAAGGAGTAAAAATAATTGCCAAAATTATTACAAAAAAATTGTGTTTACACTTCTAGGTATGTCTAAGAATATATTTAAGAAAACTCTTTCATGATTATCTTTGTTAAGAAATTTCTTAAAGGCAGGTTGAATAGAGCTTTGAGCAGCCTGGTCTAGTGAAAGGTGTCCCTGTCCATGTCAGAAGGGTTGGAACCAGATGACCTTTAAGGTCCCTTGCAACCCAAACCATTTTGTGATTCTATGATTTCTTTCTTTAATTACATAACATAGTTATTTTATTTTCTTGAACTATGTCAAATGTAAATAACTTTGGGAAGTGGATTTTAACTACACCCTACTGTAAGGGTGGTGAGGCACTGGAATGGGTTGCCCAGGGATGTTGTGAATGCTCCATTCCTGGTGGTGTTCAAGGCCAGGTTGGACAGAGCCTTGGGTGGCATGGTTTAGTGGGAGGTGTCTCTGCCTATGGCAGGGGTGTTGGAACTAGATGATCTTATGATTCTATGATTCTACATTTCCAGCTTAATGCAACTATAACATATGATTTGAAAGAATCAGAGGCATCTAAATGAGAATAGCATATTGCTCCCTCTGAGTTATGAAAGACAATAGCCTGAACGAGAACAGACATGTTGAGCAGATACAGCTAGGTACAGTTTGGTATTGAAGCAGTCTGAAAAGGCCAGATATTTTGTTTAGTTATTTGAAGTAACTTATTTGGGGGCTGGAACTAGCTGATCTTAAGGTGCTTTCCAATCCTAACCATTCTATTATTTTATAAATCTCTGTTTAAAATTAAAATTAGTGTGAGAGAATTTTGTTGTTGTTGTTGTTGTTGTTGTTGTTCCAGTTTTGCACAGAAAATCTACAGTTTTCAGATTTTTTTTTTTGTGGGGGGAGGTCTTAAAATCTTTTATCAAGTTAAGTTGGCTGATAATCCTAAAAGCTTCCAATTTTTGTTTTGAACATAAAAAAATCAAACATATTTGTTTTGGTTTTCTGCAAGGTTTATCTCCCGTGAAGCTGAGAAATAGTGCAGTTGATTAGCATCTCTGAAAAGCAAGACAGTTTTTCTGTGATCAACTTTCTCTCTGCTACTCCCTGCATGGCTTAGAGTGACTTACTTGGCCCTTTCTGGGACCTAAAACTGGCAGTCTCTTGAGTGTTGTGAGTGGCTTCCCAAATTAAGATGAAAAGAAACAAAGAACACTACAATATTGCAGAGGTCTATTATCATCATAATAAAAGAGACAAATATTGCTTCAGGGATTCTGTACTCCCTGTTCCTGTTTTTCTAGGAAAGCCTACACAAGCCACACCAAACTGATGATAAGTTGCTGCATAGGTGTCTGTGCATGCCAGAAAATATCTTGTGACTGACTTCAGTGTATGATTGTTGACCTTTACTGAATCCCTTTGTTAATGTGTGCATTTATGCTTTTATTTTTAATAGATAGTATAGTTTTGCTATTTTTTTGTAACAGTAAACTGCACCCTTTCAAGCATGCTAACAGGTCCTGAAGAATTAAAGTAATTTTGTTACTTGAAGACCCACAGTTAGTTCTTGGTACCCTGAGCAGCCAAAGAGGGTGAAAAGGAACTGAGAGTATCTGCACTGCTACTTTTGAAACATTTTTCCAAATGTTGCAGATGAAGTTTTTGGATTTCTACTAAGGATACTTTAAGTGTGAGAGAAATTCTTATTGGCTTCAAAAATTTCTGGCAGCTGCATTTAAGGATTATGTTCGAGATGTGAATTTTATTTATATGTCTCTGGTAAATGCTAGCAGACACAGAGTCTTCTGTTAGTTAGAAATTTCTTATTTTTAACCTCAGAGAAAGCTCGTGATTTTATTCATGTTTTAATTGGATATGATTATCTTGACAGCAGGTTTTTTGAGAGATGTTAAAAATATATGAAGAAAAAATGTATGCCTTTCATTCAGAGTTATGGGATAGATTCTGATTAGCCCCAAGAGTTCAGTGCTTGAGAGCAGTCCAGGGGCTCCCCATGGTATGCAAGGAATGAAGATAAATAGTGCAGTATTTGAGAAGCGCAATGCTAGTCCAGTTCTCACAGTTGAATTTCAGAAGCAGATGAGTCACTGCTGTGAATAGAAATCACTGATATCACCACTTGCACACCCACATATACAGGATTTAAACTGTCCAACTGTTAAGGCTCATGTACTTGCTCAGCAATGGTAAAAACTTCTGAGGGCTGGGACAGAGGAATAAATTCCATCTAGTACTATTTTACCTGGTTTTTATTAATCTGTTTGTTCGTTCCATCCCATTTTATAATTTCAGGGAGCTTTAAAATGCCAATGCACCTCAGGAAAGTAGATTCTGCATAGCACACATCAATTCACTATTATCTAGGCTGTTTATTGAGATTTAGAATATTTGTATTTCTCCTTCCTTTTAAACTTTATGAACCTGAATATGTGACAGGCAATCTATACACATATGTGACACAGTTTCACCACCCATGGATATAAAAATGTTGTGCTAGATTAAGAAAAATATAAATCCCTATGAAATTTGCTTCAGAAATGTTTTTAATAAGAGAACAAATAATATTATCCAAAAGGGTGACTACATGCAACATCTTTCTTTTAACAATAGAGCACATGATTTATCACAGCTGCCATTTTGTGGCAAAGTGAAAGCTGGTATTGGATATCCAGTATCATAGAATCATAGAATAGTTAATAGTTGTCCTTTAATATTCCTTATTCTATGTGACAAGAAAGTGAGCTAGAGGAAAAGAAAAAAGAGTACAGTTATTAATTCAGTCTTTGGTTGGTGTTTTAGTGAAAAATATGTTATGCAGTGGTCCTGGGAGCCTCAATGATATAAGTAGTAACTCACCGCACAAAGATACTAGAGAAGCTACTGAATCTTGAACTAATTATGTCATTTTTCTCCATGGCAAACTAGGCAAGTTCCATTTCCTATCTATCAGCAGCTTATAAAACCCCAATCTTACATGGAGGTGAAGACCAAATTGGGATATCCTAAACAGAGTGTGCCAATAGTGATAGGACAAGCGGTCTTTTTGCTTGTGCCTTTCCCAGGGCAAGAACCTTTTGGAGATCCTGAAGAAGGGTGGTACAGGGGCTAGCTTACACACAGGGTTTCCTTAGCAGTTCCCATTTTGTGTTGTTTGTATGGTTTTGATCTCCAAATGGCAGACGAAGTACGGTTCAGCCTCTGGGGAAATGCAGTATAAGCTGGCTGATACAGAGATCAGAAGGTTAAAAAAAATGCTTACAGAAGAAGATGAAGGATTTTCCAATTACATAGTGACAGAATGGTTGAGGCTGGAAGGGACCTCTGGAGGTCATCTTGCCCAACCCCCTTGCTCAAGCAGGGCCACCTAGAGCCAGTTGCTCGAGACTCTGTTCAGATGGCTTTTGAATATCTCCAAAGGAGGAGAGTCCACCACCTCCCTGGGCAACCAGTGCCAGTGCTCGGTTATGCTCACAGTGAAAAATTAATTCCTGATGTTTAGAGGGAACTTCTTGTGTTTCAGTCCAAGCTATGTGCATATCTAGAATCCATGTCAGGTTTTCTGAACTTATAAAAAACCCAGACACTTGGTCCTTTCACTTACAGTTTTGAGAGGAACTGAACGACTCTTGATATTCTTGTGCATTGGGGTAACCACATTAAAATAGCCTGATTACTAGACTGTGATAGGTAGGAATAAAACCAAACCTAAGAGCTTAAAATAATATGATAAAACTCAATATTATGTTCTGGGAAAATTTGCAGCTTTCAAAATATGCATAGGTAAAACTGATTAATCTTAATAAATCCCTCTCACAATTGCCTTCTGCAGTACAATTTGGGGACTTCAGTCTGCATAGACCTATCTCCACTAAGAATGCCACATGTCAATAACAGACCTGCTATTGATTCAAAAGGGGCTGTAAAATCTAACCTCTATATTGCTGCTATTGCACTGTGATCAACACCTGAGCTAGCTAAATTTAAGACAGCTAGGTGTAGCTATCTTCACTAGAGTCAGTCCTTTGGATTCTACCTTTAAAATATAAAACTTTTACCTAGGCACAGGGATGGAAAATTGAAAACACAATTAATACAGAGCAGTACCAGCCAGCACTGCCCCTTCTACAACTGCTAGTAAGGTAGGAAAGATTATGGTTCATTATATTGTTCTAACTCTATTTGGTTAGGAAAAAGAGTTTAAAATGTGCAGTGCATTATGATACCAAAGTGCTGCTCCAAAAGGCATAGGGTCAATCTTGACAGCGTAATGTTCATGCTTTGGTCATATTTAGCATTCATACAGGTTAGATTTTAAAAGTGCTGCATGAGTTTATTTTGTAAATAGTGCTAATGAAGTCTGACTGCCTTAGGTTTTGACTTTCTTGCAGGGAAAAATAGCTGCATACTTTTTCTGTGCTCTGTGATGTGTTTGGCTGATATGATTTGCACAGTGCAAGTTCATGGACAGTGAGATTTTGGGGTGGGGAGGATAACTCGCTATTAACCAGCTACTCATGAATAAGATTTTAAAAAAAATTTTTTTCTTCTATTTCCCTTTCCAATTCTTCAACTGCTGTTTGCTTGCTGGGTACAAACATCCTCTCACCATTTATGCTTGGATCTTACCAGAGGGGACAATGGAGTAGGTGTCAACAGAATTACTTTCCTTTCTCCCATAACAGCCTGCTTCTTGATGGATGAAGTTGGAGAATATCTTCATGTGCTGTGCTAAGCCGTTCCTCAGTGGCCTGGTGCAACTACAAGGCAGTTTAATATAACACAGAGAGCATCAGTTTGATAACACACTGCACATTTGTCACAAATTTCAACAGGACTGATGCCATAGTCAGCTTTCTGCAGAGTTCTTTAAATGCTGTAGTTCTAATAAAACACCCTTTCTCCTATCTTATGGCTGCATTTACACAGACCCCCCACTGGTTTTATAAACTCAAAAAAGGAAAAAGACAAAGAAATGCTTTGACAGCCATAGTGGTAGAAAGCTTCCCTATCTGTAGCACATCCTTAGAAAACTATAGTTTACAGAGTCAAATAGCAGGAAGATTATAACATTACTACCCTCTTGAGCAGTGTAATTGAAATATTCCACTGCCAGGAATCTTCCAAACAATTCCACCTGATTAAAAGCTAGATAATTTAGTCTCTTTTCTTGTTTTACATTATATCAATATCTACATTAAAATAGAAATCTGTCTGCAAGAAATAATGTAAATATAACAGAAAATAATGAGTGAAACCTTGTCTTGCTAAAAGCAACTTTTTTTCATACACAGCCCAGGTTAGAAGAAGATAATTTTCCAGTAAACAAAATTTTCATCAGCTTCTGCAAGAAAGATATTTGATGTATCTATGTTGCCTGCATTTTAATTTTCTTGATTTTCTTGGCTGTGATTAAATTATCACCCTCTCTTTTTGTTTTTTCTTCTTTTTTCTTTTTAAAGGAAAAGCCTGACTCCCTCGGTTTATATGTCTGGAAGGGTCCCCATAGAAATGTTTTGAAGCAATTCTGCATTAATTATATAAATGATAACAAGTTCTCAGCTGTAATACATTCTTTTTGGTCATGTTCTATTAAAGGTAGTAAAGGAATTCTATCAATGAGTAGTAAAGGAATAGTTTTGGCACCATAGAACAGATTTAGTTTATGTAATCTGAACAAAATATTACTAGTTCAATTTATTTTTAAATGCATGGATTTTATTTATAAGACAGACCCTTTTTTAACTGCCAGACTTTTGGTCTTTATTTTCAGTATGATGGAAAAAGCTCATGATATTGACTTTTACTCTGGCCTTAAAAAGTCTTGCCACATAGAACTATAATCTTGAAGTTGAAGTAATTTTATGCTAATAGATTATGCATAATCAGTTTGTAGACATTAGTAGAGCTTCTGCAGATTGGCAGTTACACAGTCCAAACTTTTAATTAATACTTTCATAAATTAATTTCTTCATTCTCTGTTTTATGTATAACTATTGCTAAATCACATGGAAAACTCGATTTCCTTCTATTTATATGTGGTAGTTCAATTAATTTTCTTAAAACAATAAATAATATTTAATTATTGAACAATAGCAACTTTATTAACAGCTAAAATTTGACACTTTTGGTTTAAATCATTACCAATCAATTAATTTAACTTTCAATTTAACTGAGAATTGTCATAAATTATTTCAAGAAGGATTTACTCATAGTATGAGTCAATAATAAAATATGTTTATGAAGCATTGTATTTCTAGATGTAGAATAATTTCAGCTGATTGGGATGCTGTAAGTATATCATTTAATGTTTATTGTCATGACAGATTGAAAAGCCTTACATCATGCACAGTTCTACTCCTTTTAACAGTAGTATCTGAAATACTGGGAATGAAAAAAATACAATAATTTACATCCATTAGTATGAGACTCTTACTTAAAAAATTCAGACACTGCTGTTCATAGAGTAATGCTCTTAGGAATATTTTTAAGGGATTAACATCCCCAATCTTTATCGTTTGCATGTGTGAGTGAAAATTTCTGGATATATATATAAAAAATAATAGTTTATCACAGATTAATCACAGCTAAACTAGTCAGGCCCTGGGAATGACAGTTTGGGCTTTTGAGAGTTGTTTAGTGTCTCATGAGAATAAAATTTAAAAGAAAACTTAAAATTTAGGCATATCCATTTTGAAGACTGCACACCACTTGGAAAGAAACCGGAGAACAATATGCGTGTTCAAAACTCCAGGAGACATGACCCATTGCAACTGTGTAACCTAGAGAAAACAGCATGAATGAGTAATGGTAATGGACTTCAATTGCAGAAAAGTTGGGTGCAGACAGAAAGGGGTTGAAATGGTCTTCATAATTACCAAGCATAGTACAAAACGTAATGAAATCATATTTCAACAAAGGAGAATTAGTTATAAGATTAAAAAACCTTCTAGTTGCAGAAATAGGTGAGCAGCAGAACAGACTCCTGGGGCAGCCTGTAGAATCTCTGTCGCTGTAAGGTGCTATGAACAGCCTAAGTAAATATATAGCTATTTAGGTTACTATGCATAATCTTCCAAAGGAGAAAGGAGAGAACTGGTGTCATGGTGCCTGGTTTTACTTGGTTCTATGATATAGTTCAGATATATATCAAGAGGCCAGATGGCATGCAGAGCATTATAATCTAGCAGACTGCAGCAGGCACAGGAAAAGAGCATATCCTGCATAAAATGCCAATAGCAATGTCCTGCAGCCCTCCATCCTGTGCGTATTTTACAGTGAACAGGAGAATAGTAAAGAAGACTCTCAGATTCTTCAAATTCTCAACTGTCTAAGAACACACCTCTGTGTTGTGAATCCACTTAAAAAGAATGGTTTCTGGCGTTAGTTGATGAATGAAACAGTAACATGACAAATGGTCTATGGCAAATGGTTACCTTGTTTTCTTTATTGAACTAAACATTCTGTTCTGAGTGGAGGCATCACGCAAAACCCGTTCAAAATAGCAACTGTGAGAAATGGTTTCTAACTATGAAGACTTATTCTCTAGTAGCATGTAAAAATCTTGCAGCCTACGTCCGTAGATAATGTCCTCAAACCTGCTCCTTTATGGAAGGATTTATAAGCCCATTAATATGGTTTAAAATTAGTTGTTTCAATTACCCAGGCTACCTCCACCTCTCAACAGATTTGGATGTGAACTTTTATGACTACTGGATATCTCCAGTGACAGATTGTCTCCATCAATATAGGAAAAGTCCACTGTTTTTTCAGTTGCCAGTTCAGTGGTGACATTTGCTCTTCACTGCAAGCTAAGAAAAATATTCTGCAGCCTTTTGTTGCAAGGATACAGGTGAAGCTTTGAATTCTATAATTAGTGCATGCCACCTTGTGTGAAGATAAATTAATACTGAACTTTGCTTTTACAATATATTTCTGAAAGACAGCAGGTTCTATGAGATTGAGAAGTAACATTATTATAAACCTCCACCCAAAGAGATAGCAGGTTCTTTAGAAAGAAAATTTCTGTAGTGGTAATCTGTGTGCAAGAGAGTGGGGCGCTGGTTGATACTATTCGCTGTACTCCACAATCAACATGCTGAGTAAAAAATCAAAAAAGAAGTAGGAAAGAGGAAAAGAGACCTAAAGGTTGGATTACAATGAAGCTTCATTATATTATTGTATTGGCTGCAAAACAGAGAAATAAAGTATCTACTAAAAGAAGAAAAAAAAAAAAAAGTGCTTCTCTCTCCAGGTAAAGCATGACTCATAGTTAATGTTTATAATGTGCACGCAGCATGGTGCAAAGTGTATGGAAGATTCTGAAGCCTGACCATTCTTGCATGCACAGGAGCACTAAGCCTTTTAATATGTGAGAAACTCTATATATGTCTGACATAAATGAAAGAAAGAGGCTTGTACTGTCCTGTTCCAAGTGTTGGTTAAACCTAACTTTTGGTGAAAAAGCTTTGATGATTTGTCAAAAAAAAGTGAAGCTTTCCATGGGAACATGCCAGTTTCCTTGAAACTTTCTCTGTGGATCTTCACATGTCAGTTCAGCATGAAGCCAGAGAAAAAGGAGCACAGCAGAGGAACAGGCAGACTTGCCCTGACAGATCTGCTATAAGATTTACATCTGCAGCCTGGATTACAGAGATAAGGGAATTGGTTATATGCCTCCAAGCTTTCTGAACTACTGAGCTATATATCCACCTGGAAAGAGGATTTATTTTCTGTGTTATTTTATTTTGCTTTTTAAAACATTTTTGCCCCATTTAGGCAGTGATACAGGATGACGGTTTGCAAACATTTTGGCTGCCTATTCAACATCATCTTTATAACAAGGCTTTTTGATCCCAGAATCATATTTCTGAGTGTGCTGGTTTTGGTTGGGATAGAGTTAAT
The DNA here is from genome assembly GCF_028554395.1 of Pezoporus wallicus. NCBI lineage: Eukaryota > Metazoa > Chordata > Aves > Psittaciformes > Psittacidae > Pezoporus > Pezoporus wallicus. The sequence continues at coordinate 3,312,068 of NW_026642654.1, forward strand.
CTTCTTCATAGAAACTAGTATGACGCCATGTTTTGGATTTGTGTCAGAAATAGTATTAACACAGAGATGGTTTATTTATCACTGAGCAGTGCTTACATAGAGTCAAGGTGTTTTCTGCTTTCCATGCACCCCACCAGCAAGTAGGCTGGGGGTGCACAATGACTTTAGAAAGGACACAGACAGGACAGCTGATCCCAACCTTAATCAGGTTTAGAAGAAATTTAAGAAACTTCAGAGACATTTGAATGTTTCCCTTGCTTAACTTGATATCAATAACTGGCTTATTAACTGACAATAACTGCTGCACCATCATTCCCTTTCATCATACTAGCATTATTTAATTCTTTGGTGTCTTTAACTTTTGAGCCACTTATTGATGTCAACTGAACATGAACTTCAAGTGACCATCTTTCTGATGTCTTGGCTTGACTCAGCGTAACACATTTTTCCTTCAAGCCACTAAGATAGGAACAGTTTAAACAGTGCTTAAGTGCTAATGATGAGATTGGTACAATGGTCTGCCTGTTCCAAATAGTAATTTTTAATAGATATTTGAGTCCTTCACTATGACTTTGCTTTAGTAAAGAGACAAGAGCTGGTAATTATAGCTGCCTGAACACAGGATAAAGACAGCACCAGAATAAAAAACCTTTTGCATACCTAAAGCAGGATTCAGGCATCTAAGTTCAACATGCCATTTTACCTGCAGCCTTACCTTGAAAAAGACTATTTTAGAATGTACCTTTCTTACTTGACTCATTTCAACATATTCCTCCAAACATACCTAGAGCTGTGCAAAATTTTACATGCCTCACAGCTTAGTTTCCTGTAGCTCTCTCCTGTTTGATTTCTCCTGTGCATAATTAGATAACTTTTTTCACATTTCAGCCTTAGCCACAGGGAGGATGGAGGACAATAATTTTGATTTCTCCTTTTCTAATTTGTTACCCATTTTCAGGCCGTGGTTATCACTGAGGCCTCCAGGCACCTTTCAGTTTTGAATAAAATTAACTAGTAGCTTAAAAAATTGCTACAGCTGGCTTGGAAAAAAGCATGACAGAGGAGAAGGCAGGCAGATAGAGCCCCCACACCTGCAGGTAGCCATGGAAGCCACACAGTCCTCGTTAGCAGCCAGGCAGAGGAATGAGTTATAACCAAGGACGTTCGATCTGATTTAATTGAATTAAACAGATTAATGACAGGTTTTCAGTCCCTGTTCAGACAAATGAAAGTCATATCTATGGAATTTTTTTCTGCTGGGTGTTTTTTTTTTTTTTTTTTGTTTGCTTTTCTCTATTTGTAAATAAGCACTAAGAATTCCTGATCACCAGTTAGCTATTCAGTGCCATGAAAAATACTAGTAATGTGCCCATGGGGAAAAATAATTTGTGAAAGAAAGAAATTTGTATGATGGTGCCATTTCTGTTCATATTCCTGTGTGTACATAAATACTGCAGGAGGAATTCTAATGAAAAAGATGGCCAACTTCTCTCAAAATTAAACAAGTTGAATTACTGTAGGAAGTTGATTTACAGCAGAAGGATGGACTGCTATCTTTGGATATGCACATAATGAGAAAGTTCTTTAGCAAATATGCTTACAGTGTGGTATTGATAAAAAATACCAACATTGATAAACGTATGAACTATAATAAAAGCTTACATGTTGTTGTTTCTTTTTTCATAATGTTAATGAAATTGTAATAATATTTTTGCACAGATCTCAGTTATTTTTTATATTCCCCCTTTACAAAGATTTGAACTAGAAAATAATCAAAATCAATCCTAGCATTAATTCAGACCTTAATTATCAGTCTTAATATTGCAAAACAATCTCAAGAATTATAGATAATGTTTCAGTCATTCTCAGTTGCAATTGGGTAGAATTAACATCCTTGAAAATTGTTTTCCAAGGATCTCAACAGAAGTTATATACGCAGTTTTGCATATCATACTTAAAATATGTGCAAAGAAAAAAGAGTGAAAATACTACAGAAAGAAAAATTACAAGAAGTTTAGAAAATGTGACTACATAAGAAAGCAGTGAAGGACTTGGACCCAGTCTAGGAGAGAGAAGAGAAAGATGTAATAAGTATCTTATGTAAAAAGGTGAAACAGAGTGATGAAGAATGTTTAATTTGCCTCAGAAAAGATTTAGTCTGAACAGTGTGAAAACCTTTGTCATTACACATGTAGTGAAACACTACAAGCAGAGCAAGGAGACTATGCAATCCTTCCACTGAAAATTCATAGTACAAAATGACAATTAGTCTCTCTAGGTGAAGAAATAATCTAATTATATTCAATCCTGCTTCAATGCAGATAGCTGCGGTATATTAATCTCCTGCAGTCCCTTTACAGATCTGAAACTGTACTTCCATAGTTGCAGAATGAACAACAAACTTTGCTACCATCCTCCTCCAGCTCACAGGAGATGCAAGAAAAACAGAACACTGCAGCAAGAAATAAAAATCTTTACAAGTATTCCAATTTTTCCCTGCTCTACTTCTCAAGAAGGCCAGCCGAGTTAGAATAGTTTTACCGTATGCTCAAAAGTGAGATTTGGGGAATATCCAATAATTAACATTTTTCCACAGACCGTAAGAGAAAGTGGCAAAATGATATCAAGCAGGATAGTAGAGCCACAAGATGTTGCTGAAAAGCAGGTGGCCTAACTTCTTAAGATTTGGCTTGAAATTTGTTTGGCTTGAAGCCATTTAAGAAGTTGAATCATACCAACATTCTCAAGTTATGACATGTGAGCCTGATTTAGTTTCCTGTGCATGTTCTTGAGGCTAAGCCTGAAATATGCTTTGGTGGTTGTATATGAACAATAAAGGGTAAATGAAGTTAATGGACTGGGGTGGATTTAAATGAAAAATGTACTCAATTGCAACACCATTACAATTTTAGAATGTTGTGAGGGGGCTAAAGATAACCACATGACTTGTAGAGTATTATTATTATCTTAAAATGTCTTGTATCATCCACCACTGTTTCTTACACTATTTTCCTTATTTTGCTATCCCTTTTCTTTGTATTTGAACACTCTGGTTACAAATAGATTCTGCTTTTCTGTGGGTGTAAATTGCCACTGGAATCATAGTTTAGAAACTTGATCTACTAAATTTTGTAAGGGAATCAGTGGGGAGTTGCTGCTGCACCTACAAATGGACAAGGTCTGTTACCTTGAAGTAATGTCATAGAATCATAGAAGCATGTCATAGAATCATAGAATAGTTGGGTTGGAAGGCACCTTCAAAGGTCATCTAGTTCCACCCTCCCCTGCAATGAGCAGGTCTTTGCAAGTGCACAAAATCTAACCTATTAAGGTTTGGGGTTTTGACTTTTTATTTTTTATCTTTTTACAAAATATAGTGTGTGTATTTGACCTATTCTTAAACCCCAAATTTAATTTCGATTTGTGCAGCTGGGACAGTTATGATAAGATGACCTTCAAAAATTTGATTTATCCTACAGGTAGTTTGTATATTTTATTTCTATTAAACAAAAACTATATCACAGATTATTATTTGCTGTGAAATATTTCCTAGTGAGTGACTAGCTTTGAGTTCTAGCCTCTGATTCTATTCAGAAGCCCCAGTGATTATAAGATAAATATTTTCAGATGGTAAGATCAGCAGACTTCATATTTAAGCTCTGGAAATGGTAACTCCTTTTCTTGCATTTTCTACCTTTTATACTTAAAAAAAATTTAGGAATGTGTCGGTAAAGCTTTTGGGATGGTCCTAATATAGCACAAATATGTATCTGAAACAGTTAGTTTTGGACTGATAAATCGTGTACTTACAACTTCATTTACTCATTCCATTTATAGATGGAATAAAGTATACGCTAGAAAAAAATTTACCTTGCCTCCCACATTAACAGAATCAAAAATAGTAAGTTTGAGTGGCTGAATCCCTCTTCTGAGTGGTGTGTTAGCTATGTCTTTTAAGTTTTCAGACTTTGCATCTCATCTGTAGGGCTTGTGATAAAAAAATAACACACTTGATTGTTGTTACATACTTGAGGTGGAAATCGTTATGATCTTTGTTATTAAAATATGCCCTTTTTTAGAAGCCAGTTTCAGTATATAACAGCAGTGTCAAAAGAACAAGAACAAAAGGATATTTGCATGAGTGTAACTTTATAAATAAAATATTTAAATAATATTCAATATCCTCAATACGATTGCCACCCATCCTTAACAGTTGATGTGAATATTTCACGTTTTTAATTGGTCAGAAAGGACTTGGTTAATAATCTCACCAATCTTGACATCTAAACCATAGAATTAGTCTAATACACCTGATGCAATTGACACACCTTTCTAACTTGTGGAAGGAGATGAGCCCAGTCTTCATCTAGCACTGTGGAGGGATAGATACAAATCAAGTTTACAATCCTGTCATAGGTGCTTAGTGTATGTTAGATGCAATGACTCTTGGAAGTGTCTCTCTCTGTCCTAGGTGATCACTTAAAGAGAGATGACTCCCAGTTTGAATGAATCTGATGTATGTTGCTAAATATTTTATGTGTTATCTTCTGTCTCCACACATTCAATAAAAAGCTTTTGCATATAATGTTTTGGCAAAGTATTGACTCTAAGATTTATGTCAATTACTCTAAATTTTGTATGTTCGTTTGCTTTTTTAGTCCTTCCTTGCCTTGAAATAAGACAAGTTTCTCAAAAGCCTTATACAAGCAAGCAACTTACACGTCCTTTTCTAGAATGAAAGATGTCTATTAGACAGAGAAAGTCACAGCTATTAACCTGTCTTCCCTCTTTCCTCCAGACTCCCAGAAAATTGGGAGTCAGACACTCTTCAGCAAATAATTTAGAACTATATTATACCTTCTCACGGAAATTGGGCAGGGGTAAGTAAAACGACATTCCAAATAAATTGAAAATGCCTTCATGTATAATCAAAAGAAGAGCTTTTAAGTGGTGAGATAAAGAAAACGGAAGTTTGGCATGCAATTGAGAGGATTCTTGAGATTAGATACACTGCACATCAGAAATCGCAAGATTCTAATACCAAGCTTCTTAGGCCTCTGCTGAATATGACATCTCCATGGATTCCTATTATTATTTCTAATCCCAGCTGATCTCACTTACAAATCATATTTCAACACAATATGATCTGATCGTATTTCACAGTTATACTGGTCTCATTTTGCTGATATGTCTATAAATGCACAGATGTAAAGCAATTTAAATGCTTGAGCTAGAATGTTTCATTTCACTTAGTCCAAATTTAATCCATTTAAAATACTTTATATTAGATCTAACATGAGAACTCCCTACTGTCTGAGTTCAGGTAATATTAATTGCATATTATGCAAAAGCAAATTATCTAAACTTGTCAACTCAGCAAAAGTATCTTCAAAAGGACTTGCATAAGCTCTTGTAGTAGAAAATTCTATCCAAGTTGCATTTACTTCATAATTTTTGCTGCTTCCTTGAGGAATGTTGATTGTGTAATAGTTCTTTATCATATGTGTTTATTTTTGCCAGATAAGGAAATTTTGGCCATCAAGCTTATCAATGGACAGTTCTGTCACTGAATAAAACACTAAGCATTACAGAAACTGTCCCAGAAAACATTCAAAAAAAAAAAAAAAAAAAAGAAATAAGCTCCCCATCAAAGCTGGATTGTACAGCACTATACTTTTGCTGTACTACTGCTGCATGTACTGCTTTTGCAGGTGACTAAGAGTCACATGTGCACTCAGGTTGCAAAAATGAAATTGATTTGGGAAAATTAGTTCATTTGCCTACACATGTGGGAATGTTTGGGAAGTCTTATTTGGCAAAAAATAAATACAAGCATAAAATCATAGAATAATAGCATAATTTGGGTGGGAAGGAACCTTTAAAGTTCATTTAGTCCAAAGCCCTTGCAGTGAGCAGGGACATCTTCAACTAAATCAGGTTTCTCACATCCTTATCCAGCCTGACCTTGAATGTTTCCAGGGATGGGGCATCTACCACCTCTTTAGGAAACCTAATCCGGTGTTTCACCACATTTACAGTGAAAAATGTCTTCCTTTTATCAGACTAGATCAGCTCTTTTTTTAGTTTAAAACCATTACCTCTTTTCCTGTTGCTACAGGCTGTACTAAAAAGTCTGCCCCTATCTTTCTTATTTATAAGACCCCTTCAAGTATTGAAAGGGTGCAGTAAGGTCTCCCCAGAGCTTTCTCTTCTCTAGGCTGAACAAGCCCAACTCAGCTTTTCTTCAAAGTGGAGGTGTTTCATTCCTAATGGGAAGTACTATCATACATATTTGGTTATAAGATATCCTTAAAATAATTGTTGGTATAACAGGATTTCTACTATGAACAAAGAATTATAACTTTAGTCAGCCCTTATTCATTTAGAAACCCTCATTTTCATTAAACAGGAACTATATCCCAGTAATTCCTCTGACAAAGACATCCCCTGGCATCTGGAAGATTATTCCCTGTCAATTTAAGGAAATTTACAGCAGGGATAACTCACTAAAGATAGAAGTCTCTGAGAGCATTAGGAAAAACAAAAGAATGAGTGTGTTTGTGGGGAGCGAGTGATTCACTTTGTTGCATAAGTAAAATGAGAACTCTTATACCTGTCCTCAAATTTTGTGGTGAGTAGAGTCAAAGTCCCTGGTGTCTGGTTTGGACCTATGTGCTTTCCTTCCTTACTTCTTTTCTTTGTCACTCACTCATTCACTCACTTGCCTTTTGCTATGTGCAGACCTCATATTTATCTGAAAAAAAATACTTTGATTCTCATTAATCCTTTTTAGATATGCATGTGTTAACAATAATAGGGTTCTTAAGTTAAAAAAACACTGGGGCAGTACCAACAGTGAGCAACAGATTGCTATTCATCCCAGGCTGAATCAGAGATGGTAGATGGCTTCCTGTGGGACCAAAAGGAGTCTTCAGGGAGTCATTACATTGGAAATCCTGCCTAGCACAGGATCACCAAGAGCTACCAGATCTTTCTGTCTTCCTGAGTATGCATTCCCATTCATACCCATCCCATGACTGTCAGAGGCACTGCAGTCCCTGAGTTTGAGGTTGTTCAATTGATGAGGAAGCCTTTGAGATCAACTGCTGATCAAGCCCATCTTCATTGATAGCATCTCCTGCCCAACTCACCCTTAGGCATGGCTGGGCCGACTTGTTTAACCCTTACAGCTGTTAATGGATTTTAATCAATTGAGGTGAGCAGATCCTGCACAGGCCCATTCTGCAGTGGAGTCCAGGATCACAGAGTACTGAGAGTTTTCCTGAGCTGGAGGAACCTTAAGGGAATGCTGAGATTCACTGGGAATGGGTGTCATGAGAATGGCTTAAGAAGCATAGGCAGGTTCAGGAATAACTGTGGCTGCCCTGTGCTTGCACATCAAGTGGCCCTAGGGAGTGCTGTGGCCAGAGTTGGCAAAAAGGACCTCCCATTTCAGCCAGGGTGAGGAGGGGCACTTTGGGTGCCTCTTCAAAGGAGGTACATTCCACTGGGCGAGTAGAGAGACTTGAAGTCATAGAATCATAGAATCATGGAATAGTTAGGATTGGAAAGGACCTTAAGATCATCTAGTTCCAAGCCTCCTGCCATGGGCAGGGACACCTCCCATTGAACCATGTTACCCAAATCTCTGTCCAAACTGGCCTTGAATGCTGCCAGGGATGGAGCATTCACAGCTTCCTTGGGCAACCCATTCCAGTGCCTCACCACCCTTACAGTAAAGAACTTCTTCCTTATATCCAATCTAAACTTCCCCTGTTTACATTTTAACCCGTTACCCCTTGTCCTATCACTACAGTCCCCAATGAAGAGTCCCTCCCCAGCATCCTTATAGGCCCCCTTCAGATACTGGAAGGCTGCTATGAGGTCTCCACACAGCCTTCTCTTCTCCAGGCTGAACAGCCCCAACTTTCTCAGCCTGTCTTCATACAGGAGGTGCTCCAATCCCCTGATCATCCTCGTGGCCCTCCACTGGACTTGTTCCAACAGTTCCATGTCCTTTTCATGTTGAGGACACCAGAACTGCACACAATATTCCAAGTGAGGTCTCATGAGAGCAGGGTAGAGGGACAGGATCGCCTCCATGAAGTCCACATCACAATGGCTTTAAACTGAAAGAGGGTAGGTTTAGATCAGATATAAGGAAGAAATCCTTTACTATGAGGGTGGTAAGACACTGGCACAGGTTGCCCAGAGAAGTATATATGTATACCCCATTCCTGGAAGCGTTCAAGGCCAGGTTGGATGGGGTTTTGAGAAACCTGATCTCCTGGAAGGTATCACTCCCAAGGGGGAGGCTATTATCAGAGATGTCACAAAAATAGTCTATGATTCTCTAATTGCTTGGGTGCAAGCTGGGAGCGCTGTTACAGTGTGCAAATCTGTCATGTAAATAAAGATATGATTTCGTCTTCTTTCATTCCTGATTACGCTAAGGCCTAGCAAGAATTACCATTTATCCTTGTATTTCTTGAGGTGGAGGTTTCTGTTTTGGTTTGTTTTTTCATTTTTCTTTTTTCTTCCTGAGTAGTAAATTAGTAAATTAGTAGTTTAGAAAATCTCAGTATCCTAAATCTGGCATGAAGGCTCTTGCTACTATACTGTAATACTAACAGGTTTATGAATGGGTCAGGTGTTTCCTCATGGTCCCTTGTATAACTCCAGAGCGGTGGAGATCCTCATAGCTAGGTAGAGTATGTGTTGCTTTCCCTTTGATGTATACTGGCTTTCATTCTGTGCTTTAGGAAGACAACCCTCACTGTCTCCTTTTTGCTCAGGTGAGGGCTCTAAAATTTCAGATGCCTAAATTATTTACTTCAGAATACAGTCTGCATTGTTGCATAAGAATATATTCAGTCAGAACCTGTGCCATTTAAGCTGGCCATTAATTTCTTATTTTTGAATATTTAGGAATTTCTTGGTACTTATTTCTTCATATGGAGCCTAAAGAACCTTTGGTTGGATATGTTTTTTGCACTTTTCTTTCTACAGGAATCTTTGTGGACAAAAGTGAGGTTTTCGGAAATTTACTTCTAAGCTTAAGTACTGCTGTTTTGAATAGAGATGTATGACCCTGCCAACTCTTCTATCTGTATGTACATAGAACAGCCAATTTCAAAAGACAGCTGTTATTTCAGTCTCTGGGTTTTAAATATTTTATTCTACTTTCATTTCTGGTAAGTGACATAGAATCCCAAAAAATCAGTTGAGAAATTCCTAAAGAATTTCTTGGTCAAGAAAATGTCTTACTTTTTTTTCTTAGTTGTTTTTAAGAGTATAGGGTTTCTGGCCTGTCCAGAGAGTAAAAAAATTCAGATCCCCTGTATTTGGTTCCTGACTTTAATTTGGCTTGGAACTAGATGATTTTAAGGTCCTTTCTAACCCTAACTATTCTATGTTTTTATAATTCTATGAGATTTGAATATGAACTTTGATTATACTCTGCTATTTACTTGTGGGGTTGAGTTTTCAAAATCACACAGAGCTGATATTTTTCAAGATATCTTAGCTACCTTTTTTTTGGCACTGTATTATCCAACTGATGTACGGGATTAACTGTTTTAGAGTACATTTTAATACATGAAGATAATGAATTCAGCCTCCTGTGACTCCAGGATCTGTGAAATGATGCTACATACATATTAAGAACTTTCAAGAGATGTTTGTCTACAAGAGCCCTTCTTACCTGCAGCTGACACAGTTGGAAATGATGCAATTTGATGGATTTCTGCTTTCTTACTGTGGTAGAGAATTGTTACCAACATATTTCTAGATTTCTAAACATACCAGCAAATTATAATTCACCCTATAATTATTGTCTTTCTTACTCTAAGTTGATTTCCACATATGACCCATTAGAAATGAATAATAATTTGTTCATATAGTTCATATCTATAAGAAAACTAACCATAAAATGATCATTTATATATAATAAAGAATTTATTTGGAAGGTTGCAAGTATGTCTGCTTGCCTTTTACATGTGTAGGTGCATTCATGGGGACACTTTCTTGGTCTTATATCCACATAAAGTTAGGACAGACCAGCTAATACTCTTCATGGACAAACTCTTGGCTTTGTTTGGATCTTTTGGCAGTATCTCTTTCAATGCATCAAGGTTTTTTTGTAAGATTTTTTTGTTACTGGTGCTTTACTTCTGTAACATATCAACAGGATATTCTTTAGCAGACTCATTATCCTCGGGATTTTTAATGTGCATGCAGTTTGCATCTACCATTACAAAGGCATTCAAGCCTAAAAAGCAATTCCAGACTCAATGACATACAGCAAAACCCCAACACTTCTTTGCCTAGATTAAAAACTCTGGACAATGCTCTTTATGCAGCACACTTTATTCTCTTGACTAATACATGAATTAAAGCTTCATTATAAAATCATTCTTATTAATCATATTTATCTGTAACATCATGCTTGCTCTCTGAAAGTCTGTGAAAATTAGTGGGTATGGCATGTAAAAGCAAGAAACAATAGGACCTATTTTATCGTCAAACTATATCATAACTCACAATGGATAGAATTTTAGTGTTCTATCGTTTGTAAGTTGTTCTTTTTATGAGCGGTGAGAAATGGTAGCTTTTCAAATATTACTTTTTAATCCTACCTATATTATTTCTGTGACTTCACATTTAAACATAATTCTGTTGTCTCCATTGCTTATGTCTGTAAGGTATTATTAACAGACTATTTTAATGATGATTCCTAAGAAATAATTTGGGTTTTGGCCATGACATAAGTGCAGGTGTTCACAGCATGTCACCATTACAATTAACAACCCTTCTGGCATATGTAAAAGAAAGGTTCTCAAAAGTTACAGTATGAGTAATGAATAATCTCTAAGCTAGAGCTGCATCGATATGTAGACAGAACTACATTTTAGGCCTATTATTAGAATAAGGTTCTTGATGAATCAAAGTGAGAACTATATTGTTACAACTCTAGTGTTGAATTTTATCTGGAATAATTAAAAGAGTTCTTTTTCCATTCTTGCTCATTTCTAGTACTTTACATAAATTTCAAGCTCATTTAACAAAGACTAAAACCTCCATGAGTCTTGGTAATAGCTGCTATAATTAATGGAAGAATGGCTCCTCCTCTGACTCTACTCTGAAATTGCCTGAAGTACCGATATAACAACGTGCATTTTTTTTTTCTGAGATGATACATGTAATACGAAGCATCTGTGAAAGGCTCTTTTCTGGCTAGAAATGTTCTGGTTTTGTGTGTGTTGTGGTTTTACCATGAAGTCTATTTGTATTATTTCGGCTTTAAGAATTCTGTAGTCCTTTCTGAGGCAGGCTTTTCTCAGTGGTGTCCAGCGACAGGGCCAGAGGCAAGGGGCACAAACTGAGACATGGAAGATTCAGTCTTAGTACCAGGAAACAGTTATTCACTGTGAGAGCTGTGGAGCAGTGGAACTGGTTGTTCAGGGAGGTGTTGGTGTGTCCATCCTTTGAGGTATTCAAAGGCTGTATCCAAATGGTCCTGGGCAACTGACTAACTGGCTTACATATGATAGTGTTCCTCTTAGATCTCAGTGTTCAAAGATGAATGATATCTTATTTATGCATAGTAAACATGTATTTATTTATAATAAATAAATAATAGCTTACCTCCTCTAAACCAATTTAGACTGTAGGATATGTGAGCTTATCAAGACCAGAGTATAAAATGATTAATATTTTAAATCTAAGAAAGTACTGCTTGTGCTATTGTCTTCATTTACTGTCATTTTCTTGCTTTTCTCATTTGTTTTCTAGAGGTACAGTCCTGCAGTGGGTAAGATATGGGACAGATAGTATCCCTATATGATCCAAATACTTCATAATACAGAGTCATATTTGTTATATTGTTTGGAAATTTCCATCGAGATTAGTAATTGAATTATTTTTATTTTTTTATTTTGTTTTGGTTTGATTTGGTTTTATTTTTTTTTTTTTTTTTTTTAATATAGTGATTTTTTGTATATTGCATTTAGGAGAAATCTCTGATTGTTTAAATTTTGCAAAATTAAGTTTCTCTTTGCTTTGTTTTTAAAAACCCTCTATATAGCAGTGTTTTCTGCTTTCTCAACTGCTCCTGCTGTAAGCATATTTATCCATAATGCTCCAGATGCTCAGGTGTGTCATAGTAGTGAGCATTATACTCTGGGGAAGACATTTAAACAGTTTTATGCTACCTTCCCAGCCTGTGCCCTGATTATTGCTGCAGCTTCCATTCTGTTTAAATTTCTGCCTACAGAAGTATCAGAGTTTCCAATTTCTATTGTATATACTTACTCCCCACTATGAGCACTACAGTAGAACCAAGCATGGGTATGAATGCTAGGGCAAACCCTCAGAGATGTTTAGACAAGCAATCAATATTACAGAAAGAATGGAAAGGCTGTGAGGTTCTGGCCAATGGTGTAGAAATTTACATTCTTCAAAAAACCGATTGGGGTGATCCCCTTTGATATTTGGGACCTTTAACTTTAAAAACTCATGATGCAAAACTGGCTTGTATGACCTCAGGCAGAAACAAACCCATGTTCTTTGTAAATTAGTTTTAGACTATCAATCAGCATACACTGGTAGTATCTAGGTAATCTGTGAGTAATGAAAAGTTTCTGTCCTAGGGGAACATAAAAAAAAAAAAAAATCATTCCAATAGAACAGAGCAGTAGTGAGGATCAATATATTTAGTTAAACTTTAGTTAAACTCTTAAATCTAAGAGTTACTTAATGTTTTTAAACAGTGAAGGAAAATATGAATAAGCTGATTACAAAGTGACATTTATGGTAGACAAGTGATTTTTTTGTCGTACAGAACTGGTAAAGATAGATCTGAATAAACAGTTTAAAAGATTTTATACTGACACTATTACTGGGGGATAATTTTGCAGTGGTAATCCATGTTTGGTTTGTTATGTTTTGGGTTTGGCAGTGGTGATGATTATTTTTTTTCTGTTTGTTTACTTGTTTCTTGGTTGGTTTTGTTTTTGTTTCTGTTTTTTTGATTTTTTAAAAAATGAAGTTAACATATAATTTGCTGATCATGAGCATCTTTGATCCACAAAATAAAAGTTCAGGGTAGCTCAAACCTGCTGCATATCGTGTAGCACAGATCTGAAAGATTGTGAGAGCAGTGCTGGAAATTTATTTTTTCTATGAGTAAGTGAATGCATTGCACTGTACATTGGCATTTACATCTCTTCAGAGGAGTGAAGAATTCACCATGTGAGAATAATTTTTAGCAAGATCCTACTTGGTGGTACTAAGTGTGTTTTATTGCTGGACTATTGTGGATTTAATGGGCCTTTCTATCTGTTGGCAGTAGATATTAATACCATAATGATAATGGGATCTACTAACCCATATCTTTTTTTTGGAGTGACTGACCATAAGATTTTTTTTTTTAATATTTGTTTAATTTTGCTACATCCAAGTTACAGTTACAAGAAATTTAAACACCTGAGGCTAAACAATTTAACCCTATAGTACTTATAGACTATGTCCTTGGACAAAACTGGAATTTCCTAGAAGTATTAATTACTGCAAAGGTTAGAGATTACAATTTCTTAAGCATCCACTAATTCTACCCAAAGATATAGTAGTGGGAAAATAGGATTAATTTACAGTTAATGACTAATTACTTGCTTTGCCAACTTTGACAGAGACTGGTAAGTATAGGACATGAGTTCTTTTCTGATTCACTGTCTACTTAGGCTGCTTCACGCAGCCATTTCTGAATGAATTAATCAAATACAGTGCATAAAGGATGTAGCAGTTGGCTTAACTAAGCAAGCTTTAATAATAATTGAAATTAAATGAATAGCATTATGTCATTTAGATTAGATTTAGACTGTATATTTCCCACTGATGAGGACTACCAACCTGAGAGTATTATATTTTCAGGATAAATTAAAAAAAGCGGTAAAAGTTTATTGAGAAAATAAATTTCAATTAGCAAGTACTAAATATCTGCCCTTAAATAGAAAAGGGTAAGGTTGCTAGAGATAAATTTTGAGAAGGTTTATATGAGGCTGTTATGTTTAGTGTGCATAATGTATCTTGTTTACAAGGCAGTTCATGCAAAGGTAGCTAACAGAAAAGCTGGGTCATGCAACAGTCTATCTGAAATGAACATATCTAATTACTACAGAAATGACCTATATTACATATTTTTTTGTGTTCTTTCCCTTTAAAATTTCTCATTAGGGTTTATTTTCTTCTAGTGGATCTCCCTTGAGTTATAGAATAGGTGATGCCTCATGGGAAGACTATCTGATTATTATTTTTCTAGCTCTCATGGAAAGCTTACAAAGTTGAGATGCTGTGAAAAGGTGGTTTTGATAAGGCATGTGTGGCTTTTCTCCTTTCTTACTGCACTAATTCTTTCCAAACATATTTTTTGTGTACACCAGATCTTCCAGTCAGAGCCTATTCAGCAAAAAAGACAAAAGGTCCCATCTACAATTACAGCTCTCAAACAGAAGCCCCTCCCCCAGCTTAGTGGTACCTGTCATATTTGCTCCCATTACTAAAACAAGAGCCCTTCTTTTCCAATGGTAAGTAAAGGAAGCAGGAGAAGGCTAGGACTCGGTACACAGCACTGAGTTCAGGAGAATCAAACAACTAGTAGTTCCAACACAATGGAAGGTTCAGCGTCAGTTCTCAGTTAATATCTGGCAGGCTTTGGTACCTACCAGTGTATAATGCCTTTGGGGGATTCTAAGACAATGCTAGAATGTCCAGATGAAGAGACTGTTTTTCCCTTTCCTCAGAAGTGAATGCATCCCTAGTCCTGGCTACAGCCTTGTAAAGCTAAGAACCTTCCTGCTGCAGTGTGTTGTAGGGCTCCACAAACTTTAAGCCACTAAAGACACACGTCAGGACTACATTGTTCTGGGGAAGCTTATCTGAATTTCCATCACTGCATCTGAATTTCCATCAATTGCATCCTCAGTGCAGTTCACTGACTGAACTCTTTTACAGCTGTGAATGCTACTGTTGCTAATGCTTGTGTTTATAGACTTCCAGGAGTCCAGATGGTTCAGATAGGCCATACTGAGTGTCCCTATGTAGTTCCCCATGGAAATAAATTTTTATTGTAAGTATAATTTTTGCTCCCTGGTATGGGAAGACTGTCTAATATATTGCAGAGTTTATTGTGAATGTTGCATATACATATACATATATTGGAAGTCACTTCCAAGAAAGGCAAGTTTAGTGTTCAATAGCTTAAACTAAGGAGATCTTACTTGGTCAGAATAAAATGAATGGGTGAAAAGCATATGAAACTAATTTTCCAGAAATGTAAATTTGATAAACAGTTTTTGTATTTTATTTCTATAGTAAAAAATCTAAGGAACTTCCTGGAAAAAAAATAATAAGACTGGCATATAAGTAGCTACCATTCTCATCCTCATGAGAATGTAGTTTAGGAAATCTTAGTTTGAGTTTCTGGTTTGTGTAATTCCCTGTGAGAATTACATAGTTCCAGTTTACGTAGACAAGCTGGATTCATACCACATATCTGGAGACAGCCAAATGAAAAATTTTTCTCTGTGGAAGGAGAAAAGAGTGCAAAAACTCCGTGATGGTGCCTTTCATTTTCAGTAAGCAAAGAAAGAAAGGGTACTCAGAGAAAACATTGCAAGTTCAGTTAACAAAGTACTCATCTTGAGTACTGTGTGCAGTACTGGGCCCCAAAATTTAAGAAGGATGTGAAAGTCCTTGAATGCATCCAGAGGAGGGCAACAAAGGTGGTGGCTGTAAGGAATGTCCTATGAGTAGCAGCTAAGGACTTTGGGTTTATCTATTTTGGAGGAGGCTGAAGGGTGATCTCATTGCTCTGTACAGCTTCCTGAGGAGGGGACTTGGGGAAGGAGGAACTGATCTCTTCTCCCTGATGTCCAGCGATAGGAGATGTGGGAATAGTTCAAAGCTGCGTTGGAGGGGGAGGGGGGCTGTTAGACTGGACATTAGGAAGCGTTCCTTTACTGAGAGGGTCGTCAAAGACTGGAACAGGCTTCCTAGAGAGGTGGCCAATGCCACATTAATATTCCACATTAAAATACAGTTTTACAATTATCTGTACATGGCATAGTACATACCACATTACAGTACTGTATGTAGCCATATATTTGAACCCAAAATGATGTGTGAGAAAGGCACATGATAAAAGTGGTAAATATGACAAAGCATTGAACTTTCTGAGGTCAGGAAATTGTTAAGAATAGCATTTAAAAGAAGTCTGCCCAGGAGAGGTATCATTTGTTACTTCCTGGAGTTAATGATCTCATGTCACAGATAAACTAGGTTATAATCTGTTCTTATGACTTGAGAGAAATATCTAAGAAAATACGAATAAATTCAGACTGTTGTCAGGTCATTTGCCAGAGCATTCCTTGAGACCTTAATTTAAAACAACCTCAAGGCATTTTCTGGTGCATTGTAAGGGGCTATCCGTTTTTGAGCATATAATTCTAGTTCTTGTCTTTATGACGCTATTTTGATCCTGAGCTATATTTGAGTAATAATAATGCTGTGACTTCCCTAAAAAAGAATTGCTTGCTGTATTAATTCTTAAAGTTACTAGCAGATTTCAACCAGCCACTTCCTAAGTATCTTTATTTGATTATTTAATTACACATTAAAATAAAAACCTCCCTTGTACATACTTTGTGGCTAATCTGCATGCATGAGCTCCTGCATGAGGGATAAATAATAGTTACTTTGAGCATCTTTGGTGATGTAGTCCTCAGTTCTACCTCCATAAGCAATTCCTCCCAACAAACAGAGCCTATTTATAAATAAGCAGACTATACTATGCTAATGGTATAAAATCATAGATTAATTCATAGATATATGTATAGATATAAAGCACAGGATGATTATGAATTTAGGCCAAATATGCCAAAAAAGTTTTTAAAGCCAAGACAGGGAATTGTTTGATTCCTGACTCAAATGGGAGCAGAAGCGCACCAGCCATTAGTTCTTTACACAGAATTAAATCACCTCAATTTCTTTGGGAAAGGAAGAATTGAGGATAATCAGCACTTAGTACCAAAAGGTTTGCAGGATTCTATGTAAACACTATAGTTCATAGAAGCATCATAGTTCAAGGTAACAGTTCAACACCTGCAACAATTCAGTCACTGATGCTAATGGGGCATCTGTTTAAAACTTTGCTAAATACAGATGTCGAAGTACAAATGTTTAAAAGCAACTTCCATAACAGATAGGTCTTGGTGGCTGAACATCGCAGTTCTGGAGGGGTTTGTGAGTGAGCAGCTGCATGGTTCTGAGTTACCAGCTCAGCTTAAACCACAACAAGATCATACCTACATTATTTTAAATTATGAGTCCATTCTTATTTCTGAATATCTGCTTCTACTTTCTTTGTTCTCTTTTGCATGTTTCAAGTGCAAAACAAACTGTTTGTTTTGATTTATTTTGTAAGAGCTGAATTAGGTTAAGTTGTGGCACCTATACTATTTTATTCACATATTGGTTTATTTTTTAGAAAAAAAAATATTTTTCCTGTTGAATCCCAAATTTTTTACTTTTGTGCAAGGCAGAGGCTGAGAACATGCTGCCAAGACAAACAGAAAGGTAGAAGAGCATATGCATAAGCTGAAGTTCCCTGATCATTTCAAACCAGTGTAATAGCAGGACACTCCTGATGGGATGGTACTTTTCATACTCTTAGATGCAGTTGCACCTGCGGTATTGGTACTACACATGGTACAGCTGAACTGAAACTGAGAAAGAGACTCACCTAGAAAGGTATAATGTATTTTCCTAAAATATGTTTTCATATGGAAGGGTTCACCAAACTGACTCATTGTGTGGCTATACAAGCATAATGCTGGCACTTGGGAAGTGGTACTAGGAGGCAGAACATCAGACTGGATTGGTGTTTCTCATTCAGGAACACTAAGTTCTGAATGTATACCTTTAACTCCAATACGTGAAAGAGAAAAAGGAAAATTGTCTCTAAATCCTAGTTAACAATTTCTGTTGACTTCAGTTAAAACTGGATGAGATCCAAATGATTCTGTTTAAGCATTCAAAGGGGATTATTTTCTTAAATAATTTCTAGCTATCTGAACTGAGAGAAATAGCTGACAGAAAAATTCTCGTTGTGTGAATTTTAGACTGAAACTCTAAAACAGTGGTGAGAAGTTGTTGAAGATGGCAAGACTGACTATACGTTTCTCAAAATTTATCATATTATTTCTTTCATATGGTTTTAACTCAATGCATGACCTGAATGTATGCATCAACATTAATTTTGTTTCGAAAGTGTTACTTAGGAAATATTCTGAAAACAACAAGCAGATAAAACTAATACTATCATGTGATTAAACTTATGTAGGAGGAATCCATAGATTCGAGTCAACACTTATAACTGAGAGTAAAAAACTGCCTTCTGAATAAAAGATAAAAATGTCTTTTAGGGAGATAAGATGGGAAGGTTGCTAAGAGATGAATAAGCTACATGACTCTGCTGTTCATTAAAAACATGCATTCACCACAACTACAAAATAGCTTTTTTTGCCACACTAATTTCTCAACAGCAATATTCTTTATTTAAATTATGAACTAATGGCCTGCATAATTTCATTAGCTAAAAAGCCCATTTAATATTATGACACTGAAGAGGAACAGTTGTCTCCCAACACTGAAGTTCAGAATTCTGAAGAACGATGATCCTGAGTGTGATACCTTTGACTTGTGTAACTAACTGTCTTTACCACAGTAGCCTGACTTCTCATCAAAACAAGCGGTAGCAAGCTAAAAATTTAGAAGTATATTTTATTCTACGTCTACATTATTTAAGAAAACTGATCAAAGGAAGAAGGTGTTACAGCCCATAATAGAAACTTACTTAACTAGGAAAAAGATAATTAGACATGTTATTTAAATCCTCAGTGTTTGAAGTGATCTACTTCTAAATAAGATCTGTGTGCATTAAGTTAATGGTAAACTTAACACAGTACATATGTTAAAAGGCTGTAAAAAAAGGATAAACTTACCTGCTTGACCATTGATTTTTTCATCACTATGAGGATTAAAAAATACTGTTTTTTATTAAATCTATTACTTCAAAGAAAGAGCTCCAGATTTTAAACTGCTCAGAAAAATGTATTTCCTATGCAAATAGGTAGTACAGAAATAGCTGTTTTATTCTGTACTTGGTTTTCAATTTATAGAACTATGCATACTCTAGTGTCTAATCTACCAATTCAAAGTTTATTTTGACAACTGCTGCTGACAAAAAGCAGGCAAAACTTAGACCAGTACATTTCTCCATAATCTGTCTGCTAGATTTTATATGCTGGACTATGTAAGAGGTGTAAGCACATTAAATGATTGGGCATGTTCCCCAAATATAGGAGCTGGAGAATAAAACTTCCATTTCCTTTTGCTGCTGGACAGTCAATGTGCTGCATTGCGTAAGTATGGTACAGTTTTCTACCATCTCCCTGACACCTGATGTCATATGGGTCTTGGAGTGGGAGAGAGGTCCTGTTGTGGCCTAAAATGTGAGATGGCATCACTAAACTGTGAAGATGGGGAAGCACCAAACGTTCAAAGAACGACCTGTGAGATATCTGAACCACTTAAAAGCAGAGTGAAACTATACCAAAAATAATAGAGCTGCATCAAAACTAGTGGCTACAATGGAACTAATACACTTATCATGGTGGATCAGCATTATATTAGTGTCCAGATGAAGCCTGGGGCGTGTCCAGTGATACAGTTTTAATTGCATCCATCAGTTTTATTGTCTGACACACGTGTGTTCAGATTTTCTTAGCTGTTGACCACTGTACTGATACTAGAACTATGTTCCTGCAGGATGACTATGCATGTGCTGAGCAACATATTATGACCGAGGTCGTCCTTTGACAGAGGACAACTTATCTAATCATCATTATTGACACTTTCTGCAAGCCTATTTGCTTCATGACACTCTTCTGCCTCTGGCAAACTGTAGTGAATGGTAGAACTGCATGATTTGATTTCACAGGTGACTGTGTAAATATACAGCAGAAAACAACTAAGCAGAATCTGAACGCACATGTGCCAGACTTAATTAAAACTGATGCAACAGAGAATTCAGAGGAAACCAGTGAGAGTTTCCTAGAGTTTATATAAACCCAGAAAGCCAGTGGAGTCTGCTGGAAAGGCAGGCTTATGGAGGATATGTGGACCTGCTTGAGCAAGGCAAGAGGAGGTTATGATCAGAGGGCTGGAGTACCTCTCCTATGAAAACAGGCTGAGAGGGTTGGACTTGTTCATCTGAGAGTAAAGGTACTTCAGGGGAAACCTTAGAGGAACCTTCCGACACCTAAAGGTACCTACAAGAAATCTAGAGAGAGACCTTTTACAAGGGCATGTGGTGACAGCACAAAGGGCAATGGTTTAAAATTGAGAGAGAGTAGACTTAGATTAGATATTAGGAAAAAATTCTTTACTATGAGGGTGGTGTGACACTGGCACAGATTGCCTAGAGAAGTTGTAGCTGCCACATCCCTGGACATGTTTAAGGCCAGGCTGGACAGGGCTTTGATCAACCTGGTCTAGTGGAAAGCGTCCCTGCTGGCAGGGGGTGTTGGAACCTTTAAAGTCCCTGCCAACCCAAACCATTCTATGCTTCCGTGATTCTATACCTCCTTCAAAACGGCACAGATTGAAGGAGCAAGATCTTTGTTAATTCACTGTTTAGGATTACCCCACAGTTGAGCCTCATAGTCCTGTTTTTTTCTAGTTGAAGGGCTCTTCTGTTCCAATGGGTAGGTTGTGTTGTAACAAAATAGGCCTGATGGTACAGAATTACGGTATATTGCTGAGATACAGAGCCTGATGATGTGCTCAATTTCAAGAAGAAATATGGATGGCTTCCCAGCTCTGTCTGGTTTGGAGTCTCAGCATTCATTACTGTTCCCAAATTTCTGGTGTGGTACCTAGAGCATGCATGATGATATTTGATTTTTTTAAAGAAGGACTAGTTATTCAGGACTTTGAATAGGAAATCTTTTTTTCTAGCTAAAGTAGCAAACTAAATCAGAAGAATGCATGCAACTAGCTTCTTTGCATTTTGGTGCTCCTTCGTCATTACACTCCTGATTTCCTTTGCTCCTGATCCTTTATATTTTTTTATATTTTACAAAGAGGGATCTTGTTCATGTTACTACTTCCTCCCCACTCCCCACCATTTTTATGAGAAGCAAATTAATTTTATTAAGTCTTTCAGAAGCTTTACAAATTCCAGCTGAACTGGGATTGTGCCTATGCCTCTTTTAGTGTTGCTATTAGTACTACGTGGAAGTCTCAGTTTCAACTTCACTTTCTGGATCCCAGAATGATGTTTTAGTGGTACACATATTTCTTTCTAGTCATTTCACTTTCACACAGGAAGTTCTAATTCCACTTTTTTTTTTTTTTGAATGAGTTCCTCACAAATCTTTTTTGACCTAAAAATATGTTATTTTGCATATTTTACTTCACGTGAAAGACAATTTACATAGTATCTGCACCATTCTGGGCCTGTAAGTATATTAACTGTATCTCTACATCTGTTACTAATAGTGTCAAATTTCTGTCTTAACTGTGCTGTTTCTCTAAACTTTTTTTAATATTTTCATTTATTTACATCGGATCTAATGTCTCTCATTGATTTACTTAACCCAAGAGGCCTGTTTCTCAGCTTTCACTTGTGCAAACTTTCAACCAGTGATTGCATGTTTTAGGATATTGCTCTCCAGCATGGCCTGAATCTACTTATTCCGTAGGTTTTTTTGGATAATCTTTTTATTACCCTCAGCTTAAAGTTTTCTGGTTTTGCATACATTTGGCTGATCTGTGGGCCATTCTCAAACACCAAAGTGGATTCTATATGTGATCTTACAATTACATGCACTATAGCATGTTGGCTGTCTAATACCAAGATAATGTGAATAATAATTGTGTATTAAAAAACAATCTTTGCTGGTATATGCAAATGTATTTCTAGTGGTGACTATGACTTCCACATATGACAGACATAAGATGATGTATTTTTTTAGTTTTCTCAGTTTTATGGTCCTTTTTTTTGACCAACATAGTACATTTTGAAAGTCTTTCTACATTTTTCTGCATCAATATGTCTATTAAGTCTTCTCTGAAGTGTGTCATTAGCTTTGGTCCCACTGCGCTGTACCTCCTAAGTGCCATACTACCAGTTACAGACAATTCTGTTTCAGCTCTATGGACAACACAGACATGGTTATTTGCCAATTTATTCCCAAGCTGCCTCCAAGCAACAACTGTTAATGATTTTTTTCAATGTTTCACCTTTGTGAAACTGTACCTCTTAAAACCAAAGTGGAATATATTTTCAAGTTCACTCTTGCATGATGTTTAAGAAGACATTCTGCAATCCACACTGTTCTTCTAGTGCAACATTTACAATCATCCTTAAGCTGTGTTTCTGCTGCTTCTTGAGTGCACAATTTTTCTCTCCCCTGCAGATTCTGTACCACAGATGACAGGCATACGCTGGTGAATAATTTGCTTTCTGGTGTCTGAATGACAAGCTATAGGACTTCTTCCTGTTCTTTAATAAAATGAGAGCACTATAGTCAAAAAAATGAACTGGCTTTGCTCTTAAAATCCTGCTTCTTTTTGTAGGCATATTTGGTTTTTGCAGTCCTTTTCTCTCAACTTTTCTGGTTCCAGGAAACCTTGCTAGCTCAAACAGACCACTGTCCTCCAGAGTCTGCATTGGATTACTGTTAGTTTTCTTATCTTTTTTTGATGATTCCTAGGCACACAAGTAAACCTCTCAGATTTCTCACTCACAGCGAAGGAAGTCCTGTGCTCTGATCTTGCAGCATCACAGAAGACAGGTCATATGTGAGTGAATGAAATGCAGGCCTATGTGTGGGGGAAACACTATCATATACCAAGTGTTTGAAGTTCACTCTCTTTATGCAAGGCTTGGCAAATCTCTGTAGTGCTCTGCTGCATTTTTATGCTCCAGCAAGGAAATCAACAGTGGCTGTCATTTTGAGAGGTATGGTGCTAGAAACTTGCTGTTGCTGCAGGTTCCTAAGGCTATAATAGAGCTGACCAGGAGAATCCAGCATTGTATTTGCTGTTTACATGCTTTAGTGTCCAGAAAACACAGCAAAATGTTTTATTTCTTAGAAGTTCTGTAACTAATTTATACTGTTCCCTTGTGTTGTCTGTGGTATTAATGAAAATGCTAATGAAGACTCACTGTAGTAAGATTCTTATGCTAAGTACTAACATAAACACAAATTCACCTGAGTGATATGGTGTAATTATTTTCTTTGTTTATCTACAAGCTAATGTGTAAAGTAAATGGGAAACTATTGCTTCCTGCTTTGATGCAAAACATTTTAATTATTAAAAAAAAGCTTAGAAATAAGGAGTTCATGTCATAGTTTTAATCACTCCACTCTTGCAACTCTCTTACCTTACAAAAGGGCCTCTTAGCAGTATTCTGTGTAGCAATACAGTACAGGGATTTTATGAAATGCAGGCTGAATTTGGTCATTTCTGTAAGTATTAGCAGTTGAAAGCAGCCTCAGCAAATAGGCTTTTTTTCCTTTCCCATTATTATTTATCAGTTTTCTATTTTAAAATTGCTATTACTGTAGTAGCCGTATAACAGCCAGGTCTATTTAACAGGCTTTTTTTCCCTTTCTTTGCTTCTGACAATTTCCCCTGCCTCTGTTGGCATTCAAGTGATATAACAGAAAAAAAAGGAGGTAGTAGAGCATTCTAAAAGCTGTCAGATTTTAGATTGTCAAATCTCTTCTGGAAGCTTATTCCAGAGCTGAGCAAACCTGAATATGAACATTTTATCTTTCCTATTTTGCTCACAATTAAAAAGGTGCTTATGCTTTATGCATAACTTTTATCCATGTCAGTAGTCCAATTGACTTTTGGGGATGGCAGATGTGCTTCAGGTTATATATATGTTTGAATCTCCTCTCTGAATTGGGGCTTTGGTGTAATGTTTGGGCATGGGTTATATATCCCCAAAACAAGGTTCTTTTGCCATGTCATAGGAGTGTGGTTGCTGAGTTACCAGGATTTTCCAAATACAAATGGTTGAAACTAAAACTGAAGCCTTTGGTTGGTAATAAAAGATTAAATGCAGCAATGCTGTTATAGTTTGTTGTGCTGAGAAGGGTGATAATGTGCTCCATGCTTGCTAAAAACTTTTCTTGAGCGCCATCATTAGTTTCAGGCACAATGTGCTGCACAAAACTACTGCTGAGTGACAACAGTTTTAACTGTATGACCTGAATTCTTCTTGCACTGATAGAGAATGAGGTGTCCACAGCTACTCCACAAGAGATCCAAGAAACAAGAGCCACTGCAGGAGAGGTAGAGCAGGAGCCTCACAGTACCTGAACAAGAAAAGCGAAGTGGATCTGGTGAGAGTAACCAGGCTCATCCAAGACTCCAGATCATTAAGAGCATGCACAATGACAAGGCAAGGCAAGTCAAGGCAAGCATGCAAGATCAAGACAGGAAGTCAAGGCAGTGGGTGAGGTACACAGCCAGACATAGCCAAGACAGCAGGAGCAAAGGCAAGGGACTGAGGTTAAGCACAACTCCTGCTGAAGGGCAGGGCCTTACTTGTCAAAGCATTTTCTCACACAGCTCTTTCTACCCAGCTGTCTAATTCAGGGCTGCACAGCTACACCATGGAGGCTGGCCCTGAGCCCAGGCAGTTAAATCCTTGGGTGCTCTGGGCCCTGGCATAGAGAACTGTAATGGAAAATTTACTTAATGTGTAGTCTACTTAGACCTCTGTTCTTCCTGGTATTTGGACAGTGTAATTTTAGTCTTGTTTGAATTCATATAGATGGTCTGTAAACTTTTATTTCTAGGATGAGATTCAGGTTGCCAGTTAAGTCAATAATGACTTTGACAGGACAGTCTATACCTACTGAAAAAGGTAGGGGTTTTGTTCACTTGATAGTGAGGAATATTCTTTCCAAAGGCAATTTAGAGATCTAGCGTGCTGAACAGAAAAAAATTGCTGTAGCCAGCCATTACCTTTGGATGCAGGAATCTGTCAGAGGTTTGGCTCCACTCTGCATAACACTGCAAATTGAATGCTGCTATTGACTCAGGAGCCAAAGAGTAAACATCTCTTCTGGGAATAGGTATCAAATTAGTTTGATGACTTTTTCTATGACAACAGGTGCTGATGGTGTTATCTACATTTTAGCACCTAGTCTGGTTGCTGGAGAGCTAACCTAAGGAAACTAAGTTGCAGGCTGTCCTCATCTGGGAAATGCATCCAGGGAGAGACTCATCCCTGAGCTTTTATTTCTTGGGAGCATGTTAGAACTATAGGGTTTTTACTATAGTGCCTTTTACTATAGCTCTTCCTACTGAGTCTGCACTACCTTGCAACAAACCACGCAAGTCATGGAGGAGGAGAAGAACAAATAAAAAGAGCATTGTAGCCTAGAGCACTTGGCTGAGAGCCTGGATCCTAGCTTTGCAGTCCCTGCTCCCTTGCAGCATACTTACTTTGAACACTTAGTGAACAAAACAAAAAATACATCAGCAAAGAGTTTTACAGGGATGACTCAAAATCACAGGAGTCCTCTACCAGTAACTGGTGGCATCATCAAGGATGGTTCAGCAAAAGAACCCTCCTGAAGGAAGTTTTAGCAAAAAGCCTTTTTTCAAAGAGAATAAAGCTGCACTTTGAGCCACCCCTTCTGCTCCTTCCTCAAATTCATAGCCATTCTCTTCCTATTATGTCAATATATCAGCATAAGGAATTTTTAGCTGAAAGTGGTTCTTACCTGTTTCCTAGCCTTCAGAAGTCCTTGGAGATAAAGAACAGCAGGTACTTGCTATTTGAAGGGAAAAGAAAAGCAGCCGAAGGGGAAGGGGAGTCATTCAAAAACATGAACAAAACTCACTCAGGTTTTGGCTGAATGCTTTCATCATTGTAGTGCTATCAATTGTCTGTCTTAATAAAGCCAAGATTTGTTAGATACAGAAGAATCACCTGTCTAAAATCCCATTCCCAGATCAGTGTTTATGTCTGCATTGCTAAAGGCATTCATTCCTGTCCTCAGAAATTATCCCTAGATAATTTCTTTGTAGCTCCAGCTACAAAGTGTTGCAACACAATGTGTTGCTCAGAACCAGCCTCTTCTAGGCAGAAAAGCCATGCTTACTCGGCATAGAAGATAGATGGCTATGGTTGCTAATTTGGGCTTCATGTGACAATAGTTCAAAGAACAAACAAACCAACCAAAACAAAACAACCTCCCCCCCAAAAATACCCCAAAAAACCCCAAACCAAACCAAACCAGGAAAAGTTTTCTTCCAGCTCAGAGGAGTGAAATTAGCAAGAAGCTGTGTCACAGTTGTTCAAAGTAATATTATTATACCATTCGATGTTAAGTTCCCTGGAAAGGCACAACAAGGTTTTGGACGTAAAGGTTGTTGCGTGTTGTGCTGATGACAATGTAGAATGAGAATGTGCTAATCTGCTCTTGTCAATGTTGTCTTTAGGCAGTAGTACACGGCGTAAGATATCTCCAGTATTTTGGTTCCATCTAACAGCAAATTAATATATTAGCATTGTGAATATTCCAGGGACCAGGATCCAAGGGAGAACTTGGGATTTAAATAATTTGATGATATAGATGTACCTTGTCTAACTACAACCAACTAGGACATGGCATGCTGTCGGTTCTGTCAGCTACTCTCTTTGTTACGGTTCACAAAGTCAGTCTTGTGAGGGCATGAGAAAGTGGAGTTTGAACTACTTTTTCAGCCTGTTCTAGGCTTACAAAATTACTTCAAAGGAAACAGAAGCTTGAGGTGTGAACCCCAAAGCAAATATAATATTATGATGAAGTTCCTCCTTCCTAGGATAACAATTTCTAGTCTTCAGGAGAACTGTTCATATTTTATTTCTGTTCCATTTAATTTTAAAAAAACTTGTTTTTTATATCAAAATTTTTACATCCAGATTAGTAGTAATTATACTAAGTGAATCTGAAGAAAAATAAAACCTTTATTCCAAAAATATAACACAAGCATTCAGATTGCAGTTACAGTTGCAGATGTAATTATTTCTTAGAGGTAGAGACTTACAACCTGGTAAGGTAGCTACACTTTGTTATGATTATTATTCAGAACTCTTTCTATGAAATATTAGATCTATCTCTCATTTTATTTTTGCTACAGGTTCACAGCATTAGTGTCACACTTACCTTGTAACATCTAATGAAATCTATCAAAACTACAATTGAGGTCTATGAAATCCTCAACTACAGCATAGCTAGACTATATAAAAAAAACAAACAAACATGCAAAACTATTCTGAAAAGACAAGAAAGCATCAATTAAGCTCCAGTTTTACTTTCACAAGTTTTATGAACCTTCCATGTAAACACAAGTTTTAAGTTTCAAGCAGAATAAAGTAGCATTTTCAATGTCTTTAGAAATGGGAAGATACCTCATTCAATGAAAACATATTCCTCAGTACAGTCTGTTGGAAGGCCCCTGACTTCCCTGATAACTGGTGGAAATTAATTAAATATAAAAGAATTCATTTCAGCTTTTTTCTTTGAATTCGGCTTTGGTTTTGTTCTCCAAACAGGATTTGTTTTTTAATCTCTAAACAGGATTTGTTGTCTTAACTTGCATGGAGTTTCTTGTGTAGGCAAAATTAGACGGTTTATTTATTTAAATGAGGGGGATTATTTTGTTGTCTGGGAAAGCTGAAAGATATTGTTCTATAATGCCAAGAAATATTAAAATGGCATTTTATGCATTAGAAAGTATGCATTTGCCAGTGTTGAAGTAGTATCACTGACAAATCTTGTTTTAAGTGTGGCAATAAGCAGCAGTTACTGGTATTTTAATGGAGGCATAAAAAATTAAAAAAGTTATTAAAAAATGTGTTCTCCTAACTGTTGTTTATATTATTTTAAATTCTGTTTTATAAGTCTCTGAAGATTCAAAGGCACATAAGCTGCTGAAAGACTGTTGTATGTATTGTGCTAAAGATTTGAATTTCCTATGCTGTCAGTGGACTCCTGTGAAAAGTAGTTCTATAGGACAGGGATGTTCCTGGGTAGGTGCAGAAACATCCTTTTCATATATGTATGAGGAGCTATGGCTTTAAAATGTGCCAAAGATTTTTTGCTTGCTAATGGAGTTTGTGTCATGGAGAGGTGCTATGACTGGCTTCTGATTACTTTAATGTCTCTAAAGACACACTTCTGATTCATCTTCTGTGCTCCCCCTACAACCAACCAGCCCCCTCCCTCTACCATATCTTTGTGTGGAACTTATCCATATATTTATACTTAAAACTGAGGATTAATTTAAATAAATATGGGCAATAAAACATTCAGTTCAAACATTCATCTCGTTTTCAAACACAAATTCAAAATACAGTAATTGAATTGTGAATAAATGTGCTGATTTCCACTGACTGTAAAAGGAATCTAGACAATCAGTTCAAATTTAGACTTCTATATAATGAGCAATGAAATTTCTTTGAAATTAATCTAATCAAAAGTGGCACTACATGATTTTAAATCTTTTATTTTTTTGATCAACAGTCAACTCAAAAGAAGACAAACAATAACCCCATCAAGGAGAACAGTTTGTATTTATTCCTCGATATATTCTGTCATAAAAAGTGAACTTGGGAATGAAGTATACTTCTTATCCTTGGCTTATCCTGACCATCTAGAATCAGTTTAGCTTTCAGTTTAAACTTTTTACCACAATAAAAGAAAGTAACAAATTCCATTTGGGCTACTTGAATTATTTCTACCTCTCCTTTTGGCACCTTCCAGTGTCTCATCTGTGACCACCATGTTCACATCCTGTCTGTCATTCTCACATGTCCAAGGTATGAATATACTAATCCAGTCATTAGAAAAAAATCACAATTTCTTTGTATCTGAGTGAGCTGTGCTTTGACAATATAATATTAAGTGGATATGATCAGATCCTCTTTTTGAATGGACTGAAGGTTTCTTTAGCATTTTTTAAATACCAGTCACCCTGTCAAACTACACGACACTGTGTATCATGGGGCTAATGTTAAGATCTACATGACTTCTCTGTATTTCAAGGTAAATAATCATTCCAGTAATGATTTTCTTATGAGGGAAACTATGATAGTTAAAAAAGTTAGAAGTTGTGACAACTTTCATGCAGTTGCCCAATGTTCCAGACCTCTGTAATTCAAACAAGACAGTGGTTTCAGGAAAGTGCTCCACAGATTGTTTCACTTGAGGGTACAAAGCTGTGAAGCGCTTGGTTGTTATCGGAGTGAACAGGTACTGTGGATTGATAATGGAATTCAAGAGTTGTAACCAGGCAATTGATAGATGCGTTTTGGCCTAAGAGAGAACTTCTGTGTTTCTAAAGCAGAAATTGCCAATTTATCTAAGTCCAGTAGGCAGTGATCCATTTAAAAAACAAAATCCCTTTACAACTAGCTACCTCCTGAGAAGACTTAGAAAAGAGAATTTGGACTAAATACCTTATCAGTGGCCTTTCCAGGGAAGCTGGGGTACCTTGATAAAATCTTTTGGTGTTCCAGCTTGCTCAAATCCTATAAACATACAAATGGGGCTTCCACTTCCAAGGCTATCAATCTGCTGTCCTTCTGAGAACTAAAATATCATAAAAAGAAGCAGGTGTTGCTGAGCAAGAGAAATAAAAGAAATTGAATGGTGAACTTTGTTAGAGCAGTTAAAACCCCACAAACTGCATTCACAGAAGGTAAAAAGGAATGAAAAAAATAAGCCAGATAGATACCAGAATAAAACAATTGTAAAGTGAAATGAGAACAATAATTTCAGAAGGTGATAATAGTTTTCAGCTTTAAAAAAAAATAGAAAATGAATAGAAATAAATGTGTGTGTAATCACCACAGAGGAAAAAAAGTAAATCAGACTCAGTAGCAATATGATCAGCAAATTTTTAGGATCCTAATTAGGCAAAATAGTACTTGGCATTATACAGTGGGTATTGAACAGTCCTTGCTTTTAAGTGTTCTATGATGTGCATTGAATCTGTCAGCAAGTTATTTCCCGCATCTTTTTTGTTGGGTTTGTTTTTTTTGTTTGTTTTTTTTTTTTTTTGGTGTCCTTGTGGTGGTAATTACAGACTTACACAGACCTAAATAGAAATGTAAGTTGAATTTTTGAATTTTTAGGGGATTTATTTTCTTAAAAATGTCATAACTCCTGTTATACTGTATACCTGGAAATGGACACTCAACAACAGAAATGCTGTCCTGAGTTTAGTGAAACAAACTCATCTGTTATTTGGGTATGTAATTGCTGTTTTAAACATTGGTTCATGTTCTGCTAAATTCTATAGTGCTTCTATTTTGCAAAGGAACTGTAAAGGAGACCTGCAAGAGTTTCTGACACTGTTTTATTCTATTCTGAAAAGCAATGAATTAGGATATGCAGCATCTGCTTTATTTCCACAGTAGAGAGAGAAAAAGCAATGGTTTAGGGGGTTTGTGTAAAACCAGTGAGAGTTAAACTGCCAAGTGGGTGATCATCCTAATCATTTTAAACAATTACCTCTTAGAACAATTATTTCTTGTGTGTAGAAGTTAAGAAATTCCCCTCAGCCTATTCTTTTGTAATTCACAGAAAATAATGAAGAAACAGCTGAGGTGAAGGCTTTAGCAAATACTGACCATAACAGATTTAGAAAGAAATATTCTATTTGAAAATAAAGAAGGTAACTGAATGCAATTAAATTACATTAATCTTCAGAAGATATGCTTAAAATCCACCCATTAACACACGTAACTCCTCTATAAAAAGTAAAGACACAAAACCCACCTGATCTCTTAGAGTCTAAAGGTTTCATGATAATGTGTTGGTATTTGTATTTGACCAAAGTTGCTCATAACTCTGTATTCCAAGTTGTTGCCTCCCACAGCTGTTCAGCTGTAGTAAGAGGACTAACTCTGCTCCCCCATGCAGATATATTTTCCAGGCAGTTGGTTGCTTTGTGGACAGGGCAGCTGAAGAACAAATAAACCCCCAACCCATTACATTCTCCAAAAGTGGAATTTTACATAATTAATCTTTCATTGAAAAAATTCCAACTCCTTTATTTTATGTCTCAGTTCAGGTTAGCAATGCTTTTGAAAAACACAACAAAAGGAACTTTCACTCTTTGGCAAGCCCTAGTTAAAATGCCAGTACATGGAAGCCTCCTAAGCCCATCTTTAAAAAGTCATGGATACATGGAAGCCACAAGGTAAAAGAGAATCAAAAATTGATGTAATAAGAAAACCATAAATGTTTGACAGTAAAATATGAATTGAAAGTTTGGAGTTCTGAGGGGAGCTGACCTACAAACTGTCAAAAAGCACAATCTCAAGGAAATTTTATCTGTGATGAGCTTGACTTGAGTGGGATTGGAATGGAAATTACTTCACGTGCTTGAATTTCCAGAAATTCACCCTTTCTGAAATCTGGTCCAGCTTCTGAAATGATACATAGCACTATATCCTTAAACTTGAATTAGGTATAGCCTCAAGGGGTCAGTATACTCAGTCCTATACCATATTTAGAAGCTGACTAGTGCTGTTTTTCTACAATTCCCTTTGTCCTCATGACAGTCAATACCAGGATTCTTCTAGAAAAGTCTGTCTGGGTATGCTAAATGCTTTCAAAGCAAGATGACACATGAGGTAGAGTCACAGTAGGCCTTAAAATGCACAAGTAGTTGCTGCATGAATTAAGTTTTCCCTCCAAAATCGTATTGAGTCTTTATCTTGGTCTGGACATGCTTACAATAAGTAGGACACAAACTAAGTCTTCACAAGAGAAAAGATTCAAGATAGTTCTTAAAATGCCCAGTAGCCATAGAATCATAGAATCGTAGAAGAGTTAGGGTTGGAAAGGACCTTAAGATCATCTAGTTTCAACTGCCTGCATAGTCAGTACCAATGCACAACTGAATAAATGTATTGTAATGCGCGAGCTTAGCAGAAGGGTGGAACTGTAAATGGTTTCTGTGAACATCAAGAAATATATCAGCACCACAGACATAGCCTGTTGTCACAATATTATGTTTGCATTTCAGATAGGAAAAAATAGTCACAACCTATCCTTCATGTTAATGGAATTATAATGTTGAAGTTATTTCTCTTAAAAGAAAGACGTTCTTGTTTTTAGAACAGTTTCCATATGTAGATGGTTTTTCCAAGAGGTTTTTCTGTTACACATTTAAAATTTTGTAAAAATTGCATTGGAATGATATTTTTAGACCACTTTATAGTTGAAAATAACTTCAGCATTTCAGAAGACAAGAAATTTTCAAACCTGTATTTTATTGCTGTTGCAAAACGTAGCTTTCAGTGGACTGTTGAAAGATTCTATCTTAATATGTGGATTTCCATGTACTATATTTAAATACAAGTTATGTTGACAAACACTGAATCTCAACATGACAAAATGGTGATTCTAATCAGAAATTACAGTCTTGCAGAGCAACACAGAAAAGGTTAATCTTAAAAGAGAAAAGTAATTAGTGATTTATATTCAACTAAATGCTAGTTTCTTTTCTATTAATCCATCTGCTCGTGGCCTTTTTGTGCAAGCACGATGTTCAAACAAAAAAATTCAAAAGTCTTCGTGAAGGGAGAAAATAACATCCTCATTAATGAGAATTTTGCATCATTCCTATTATTCTGGTGCAAAACCATATAGTAATCTAATGAATTATCCGTGCTGCTTGTAATCTAACTTGAAAACTCATCTTTGTTAACTACTAGTTTAATGTTACTGTTAATAATTAGTTCCCTGTAGCCTTATATCGTCCATTACTTTGCTGAACTGAATAAATTTTTTTTTTTTTTTTTTTTTAGCTTATAAGAGGTTGTTTATCTTTGCTTAAGGCTACTTTGGATAAAAGAATCTGAAAGGTTATAGGGTGCTGCTTCTGTAAGAGTTTATTCTGCATGCAAAACACAAATAACTTTTTGTAACTTTTCATGTTTATTGCTTTCCACAATAAAAAAAACTTTTATTGCCATTTTCTTCAACATAAATGCAGACACATAATTTTACATTAGTTGACTCATAAATATTTCCATGTATTCTACAGTGGAAATGGGACCTAGATGAATTGGAACAATCTATTGTGCACTACATATTTTCTGAAAACTGTAAAGATTAAATTCTAATTGCTTTTATTTTGGTAGAGAATTTCCCCAACTTTGGCTGTCTTAAAGGCTAGTAACAATTTAGAAACAAAACATTTAATACTGGTCTCTAAGAATTAAATTTTTTTGCTGGCATGACCTTAACTTGAAGAGGGACATATGACTTTGGCTTTTCTGCCTAAAACTGTATTCCAGCTTTTGATGAGTTGCTGATTTGTGAATTATCCTCCATGTTCATATTGTATAAATTATTTTTATATCAAAGAATTTTTTTCAAGAGCTGGAGATGAAATGTGGAATTCATATATATTTTTTCATAGTAAAGTAGAAATAATCATAGTAAAATTAAAAAGGAAATAAAGGAAAATAATGCCAAGGGTTAGCCTTTATTTTCATCAAAATCAGCAAATAGCTACACTTCCCACTGTGATGATATCTCAATCCCCTGCCACATATGTTGCATTCTGTTTTGTAGCACATATTAGTTTTAATGCTTTAATAGGTTTATACAAAGAAGCTGAATAAAAATTTCTTGGGGGACTATAGTTTTAAATATGTTGCCTTTTGTGTGCGTAACACCATAGCCATAAGGTATCATTAATGTATTTTTTTCCCCATTTAACTATGCCAAGAATTGATTATACCCCTTCTTGTGTGCTGCATACTGCACTATAGAATGATTAGCTGTATTTTCAGCTAGTGACAAGGGTGTAACTCAGCTGAAATCTTGAAGCTACAATTGTTTGCAGCAGCTGAGACTCTGTTCTGGTATGATTAGCATGAAGGGGGCAGAGCACATAAACATCAATCCATTGCAAGGTCTTTACTTGCCTTGCAGTAGATTCTCCCTGATACTGGAATCTTAATTCTAGTCTCTTGGGAAAGAACAGCTGGCTAATCCTGTGCTTGGTTACATGGGTGTAGATCAGAAACAACTCAGGGAATTCAGTGAAGTTATTCAAGTACGAAAGGCAGTGTGATACCCTCATCAGGCCTGAAAGAAAAGGTGAACTGAAATAAGCCTGTAAAAGTGCCTATAACATTCTTTTATTTGGTTTATAAGTAAAGAATAAGTTTAGACCAGCACTCTTTACATTCTTATCAGAGACATTCTTGGAGCAGTTAAGAGCAGACAAGGTGCATTTGTTTTTCTTCTTGATTTATAAGTCAGAGGCCGATTAGAGCAACTTTATAGGTGATGTGGAATAAAGGCTGTTTTTAGTGGTAAATGTTTATTGAGCTCTTTATTCTTTGATTTCATAACATCTTTCACATATACCACCTACTCAATCTTAATTACTGCCAACTGAAATAAAATTTATTTTGGGAAGTGGTATAAAATGTTCCTGTTTGGTTTTCAAGATATTGCAGTACAAAACAATTTTGCAAAGTGGGAAGCATTGGTCCAAAAAGGCACTCTGCTTCCCTATTGCACACTGGTGGAGTCTTCACTGTCCAGGACCATAACCAGAGGTGGTGAGAGGGATGGCTAGCCAAATTTGGTGTCATCACTGCTGCTCTAGGAAAGTAAGCTATTATTTCATGGTTGTGAAATGGGCAGGTTGTGGAAATAAGGATTAAGATAATAAAAGGGGCATTTGGTAACTAAACATCTGGCTATAGCTGTGAACCTGGGCTATTTCTCTGATCTAAAATGATTTGTGCGGCAAAAGCAAAGCTGATAAAAAGTGGAAATACTGTTGTAGGTGTTGGCCCAAGAAAGGCCAAACAAAGATACTCTATGATTCTGTAACACCAATTCCTTTCTATAGTATGAGACATGAGAAATAGCCATGAACATTTTTCTTGATCCTCTCTCTGAGGGGTTATTACACATTTTGTATTATAATCCAGTTTGACAATTTTATTTGCTGCCTAGCTTCCTGTGGCTGGTAACAGATTTGAAACCACTTTCATTCATTTCTTTATTTCAAGAACATAAGAACAAAATCCAGCTATGGTGAATGCAAGCATAACCCTGGAAATCATTAAAGTGACTGTGCACATGGAAAGGCCCACTCATATCTTACCCTCCAGTTTCTGTGGGGAGTTGTATGAAAAGAGATCAGTGCCCAGCTGAAAGTGTTTTTTTGTTCTTGCATAACCAAATCCCAGGTTGTAATTTACTCCAACAAGAAACAAACCCAGTGTGAATTACAGTTACCTTATTCTGTGGTCTGACATATAATTTATCAGAAAACAAAACCAAAATTACCAAACTGGCTTTTTTTCTTGTATTTCTAAGGAAAGCAAGAGTATTTATTATTATTTATATTGGGAGTTTGTGAAGGCAGGAGCTACCTAACTCAAAGGATGTTATTTTTAAGTGACTTTTTTTTTTTTTTTGGTAGTTTTATGAACCCGGTACTAATAAATAAAAGCTTTCAAGAAAACTGCAGCCATAATCCAAGCTAGTACGTCTACAGACCCTCAAGTGAACAGATGTGGGAAAAGGGAAGGATCAGATGTGTTTCATTAGTGATAAACTATGTTTGAGAATAGGCACATAGCTTCTTTTAGATAGTATTCAGGATCACATGATGAATCAGTTTATGGGTGAGGAGTAGGTTACAAGAGCCAGATTTTTTCATATATGTGAGCTGTGGCTGCTTTATTAGGTGAAACTCATGTTAACAACACTGTAGGGCTTGATATACACTGACTGCAATTCTTGGGTGATATTTTTAGGTGGTACTTTTTGTCTTTATGTCTCCTGTTGTCCTGATGTTGGAAAAACTAATCAGGGTTGTGGTTTGTTTGATATACAGTGATTATAAGAAGATTGTTACTTTTCTTATTTCATATGCTTTTTTTTTTCTTTTCCTTCTTTTGTACTTAATAGGAAAAAAGAAGGCTTTTTTTATCTTGCCACTTTTTTTTTTTCCTTTCTTCGCCTCCTCAAACCTTCAGTGATTATAAACCCATTGCATCAATCGAACTGAGGTGTAATGGTGTACGAATATATTTTGTGGTGAGTGGTTGTATTCTCTTCCCTTGTTATTTCCCTTATCATTATTATTATTGGTGGTCGCAGTAGTGGTTTTGTGCTATACCTTAGTTACTGGACTGTTCTTATCTCAACCCATGGGAGTTACATTCTTTAGATTC
Source organism: Pezoporus wallicus (assembly GCF_028554395.1). Classification (NCBI taxonomy): domain Eukaryota; kingdom Metazoa; phylum Chordata; class Aves; order Psittaciformes; family Psittacidae; genus Pezoporus; species Pezoporus wallicus. The sequence continues at coordinate 3,348,429 of NW_026642654.1, forward strand.
TCCTCCCCATCCCTCTGGAAGTGGGGGGAGGAAGGGAGGAAGGAGTGAGCTAACGTCTGCATGGTTCTGGGTTACCAGCTGGGCTTCAACCACAACAGATGGGGAAAGAATTTTTACCAGGACCTATAGTGAAAGGAGAAAGGACAATGGTTTTAAACTGAAAGAGGTTAGATTTAGACAGAATGTAAGGAAGAAATTTTTTATGTTGAGTGGTGAGACACTGGCACAGATTGCCCAGTGAAGCTGTAGCTGCCCCATCCCTACGAGTGTTCAAGGCCAGGTTGGATGGGCCTTTGAGCAACTTGGTCTAGTGGAAGGTTTCCCTTATTACTGTTCTTTGTTAATGTTTTGTTTTGGGTTTTTTTTGGTAATAATTCTTATTACTGTTAATTGTACCTTCCTAAATGACATAAAATAGTTCCTCTCCATTCATGACACCTGTTATAACTATGAAGTCTCTTTGCCAAAATATACATTTTTCCCTGATCGTAATTTCACTTTCTTGTGCAAGGTTGTTGATATACTCTAATAATTTCTTCAGTTAACAGTAAGTGATAAAGTTCAACCTCCAATATACTTACAAGTTGGGTTTTTTTCATAAAAATTTTATACCATTCCAGATTAAGAATTTCAGAGACTACTGGTCAGCTGAAAAGGAGGGTAATAGTACATAATTTCCAAAATTACATAGTAGTATTTTACCCCATCTGACCCTTGTCTCTACCTTGCTAAAAAGGAAAATATGTTTCAGATTCCATGGCTTACCACACTCTAGGTATTGTTAATGTGTATTATTTCTATGACATAACAAGTAGAATATGAAAAATATTTGAGAAACACTAAATATTATTATAGCTATGAAGATAAAAGATCTTGAAGTCATCATGGATATCTTCTGCTTTTTAAGCTCTGTTCTGAAAAATGAGAGGCCCAAAAGCACATTTCACATCCCCTTGAGAACCATCCATTTCTGTTAGTCTAAGCTTCTGCTTAAAATTTAGTTCATAGTGTTACAGAGATGAAAGAGTAATTTTTTTTTTTTTTCCTAGTATTAGTTTTTGCCCAGAGGCTAAACAGGTCCTGTGTGAGCTTCAAAATGCTTCTCAGATCTGTAAGCTGACAATATTTTTAAAATCTTGGTTTTCTTTCTTTTGCTCTTTGCTTTCTTCTGCAATCTTCTACGTTATAGGCAGAGTTATTAAGTCTATCTATTATTAAAGTTGACTGACATTTTCCATATAACACCTTGTTTTCAAAAGCCTATATTTTTGACAAAGCATAACCATAGGCACTAAAAATTTACTTCCTGAGCAACTGCATAAGGTTGATTTCCTGTTTGCTTACTTTAACAAAATAAATTCTTCCATTTCCTAAAAATAGGACACAGAGGAATACTGTTTCCATGTATTGTAATAATTATTGCAAACATTTTTTTAAAGAAGGTCTAGCACCTTCATTTTTAGAAGAAGAAATTGGAATGTATAGGAGTTTCTTCTCTGTGGAGAAAAAAAGAGGTGGCTGATCATTCTTATGAATATCCTCTAAGCAGGAAGAAGTATTCAAAGCTCAAGGAGAAAATGAGAAATCTTTTGTGCTCAAAAAAAGTTTGTGTTTTTTTTTTTTTAATTGTAGTTAAATTTGCAACTCAAATCCATCTAAAGTGAACCACTCAGCCAGAGTAAGGAACATATTGGAGCAATGCACTATAAGTTGGATAAACACTCAGATAACATAAGTACCCCATGCCTTTGCTAACCTCTGATTTAGAGGTGCAGGCATTAGATCACCTAAGATTATGAGAAATTGTTAAAATGATGACTTCTGAAAATCCAGAGAACTGACTAAAACTCTAATAAAGAACTAGAACCAGCTTTCTAATAAAAAAAAACCCAACAACAAACCACAAAAAAACCCCAAAAAAACAGCACAACACGAAAACCCCAAAACTTTATTTTCCCTTCTTTCTTCCCTTCCTTCAATGGAAGAGGAATTTTGTTGTTTGGGTACTCAAAGTTTCTCAGAAAAATGTAAAGGAAAAATCAGGTACCTTCCTGCTTCAACTGATATTTTTTGGGGGAAAAGGTCTGTGAACCTTCCCCTGCTCTGTGAATACCATCCACCTTCCACAGCTGGTTCCTTTGTTTGCTCACAGCCACCTTGCAAAGAGCCCTAGAGTTCCATTTTCTTCTACTAATCACAAATCAGATAAGGAATTCAGTTCTAGGTTCTTGAAACCTGTTTTTTCTGTGCTCCACTGGAGCTGGTTATAGAGAGAAAAGGAAGGCAGAGCAGTGAAATAAAGGTTTATTGTGAGCTTTGTCTCTGTCCTGTGAATCTGTGTTAAGCTGGAATTGAATGAATAGCAAGCAATAATGAAGTTTAGTGAAGATCACTGTCAGTAAGAGAATTTCACCATGAGGTGGGAGATCAAACCTAGTAGCTACATCTACACTTTTAAAATAAACAGTCATAGCATAGGCTCAATTATTGTTTTATAATAATCCTATCTGATAAGTTATTAGCCTTATCCCTAATATGGGTTTTGCCTGAGTTGATAAGTACTCCTCAGGCAAGGGAAATTACCATTGGCCACAGAAATTCCCTGTGTGCAATGTAGGTGTAGCCACCCTGTTTTAGTGACCAAGAAAGTCACAAAAATGAGTACAGTCTTGGCAGTTGTTGTAGAAAATGCCATATTTGGTGAGAAAACTAATTAGAAAATTCCTGCACTCCTTTCTTGTCCTTGTTCTTCAGTTCAATGTCCCCTTCACTACACCTATAGAGCTCTCTGCAAATTCATGTTGTAAATGTTCCACTGAGCCAATCTGTGTCAAAAATGAGAGGATTTAGTCTAAAGAATTATTTTCAACAGAGTTCCTTCTTTGCCACTCAGTTTTATGAAACTTCCCTATGTTTTGAGTTAAATGAGGTATTCCTTCACAATGCAGCATGACAATAGCTTATGGAAGAGTGTTATGGCACAGTGACTGCATCTCAGTGACAGATATGATTTGTGACATCCTTGGGTATCTGAATGGTGAATATTAAACATTAATAGGTGTTACTGATAAAGCCAGTGATGTGAATGTTCTCTCTTTCTAAAGAAATGGTGAATTAAATTAAGGCATTAAATCTAAGATAAAAACACTTGATCAGCAGAGAATCAATTTTGTAAGTAGTAGGTGGATTATTCCATGATTATGGTCTATTCTCTTCTGTTTAAAACTAGACTAAACTGACATGGCATTAGAGAAGTCCAAAGATACATACAGGGCACTTACAGGTACTTTAAAATTTCTGCATCTTTGAAAAGTAATTCCATACATTTGCATTGCACACTCTTACTGTATAAGAAATATGGGACAGTTTACAGCTCTTTCATGTGCAAATTACCTGAAATATATTATACAGAAAGAACATGGGCTCAGGTCTTATCACAAACCAACAGAACAAGAAAGTGGCAGTCATAAATACTGAAGTCTTAATATTCTCACTGAAGTGTTACTAGTTACTCTTCTAGTCCCCAGAGGTAGCTAACAAACAATATTGATCGATGGCTTGGCTTCACAAGCAAAGATTTGGGAAGGTCTTTACCCATCCTTACTACAAACACAATGATCAAGGGCACGTGGAATATGCAAATCTGGTTGGAAAAAAGGCTGCTTAGGCAATCAGGAAATGCCTGACCAAGACTGTCAACTCCTGAGCAATCTAAAGCAACCCCTGCACTGGTCCGTTCGCATGCAAGGTTGGATCTGCAGCTTCCCACGCACCTTGTTATCTGCTGTTTTGACCCTCGCCTGTCCATACAGACAAGTGAGAGTGAGCCCTTCCAGCCTGTGCAGTGGATTTTTTAGGTGAGGGCAGCGTGCGCAGAACTGGCCCCACCCTTTACACCTGAGGTTTAACTGCCATGGCCTAGCTAGCTAGGATGGTGACAGCAAAGTCCACAGGTCGTAGGTTTGGTTAGAGTGTCCTTCTCTTCGATGGAAGACCTTACGAGGCTAGACGAGCTCCATCAGCCCGGGTTTGAAGATAGGAGTTTTTCTTCTCCTATGAGGAAGGCCTGTCTTCGCTAATGAAGATTCAGGAAGGGCTTCAACCCACACACATTCTGAACAAGACTGTCATCTCCTGGGTCAATCTTGTGTGACTGATGATGCAATAGCATAACATCAAGCATCTAGGTGGGATTCTGTCTTAGAGGCTACCTGCAGATGGTAGCCTTGCACCAGTGGCTCCTCAGCCAAGCACATGCACCAGGGGTCTGAACCTGCGGTTCGTCTCGTACTGAGCAGGATTACTATTGCAACAGCAGAACATCAGCAGGGTAAAACTAACCTGTCTCATGGTGGTCTAATCCCAGCTCACGTTCCCTATTAGTGGGTGAACAATCCAACACTTGGTGAATTCTGCTTCACAATGATAGGAAGAGCTGACAGCGAAGGATCAAAAAGTGATGTTGCTATGAACGCTTGGCCGCCACAAGCCAGTTATCCGTATGGTAACTTTTCTGACACCTCCTGCTTAAAACCCAAAAAGCCGGAAGGATTGTGAGGCCCCACTTTCATGGTCTGTATTCGTACTGAAAATCAAGATCAAGTGAGCTTTTGCCCTTATGCTCTGCGGGAGATTTCCGTCCTCCCTGAGCTCACCTTAGGACACCTCTGTTACGAACAAATGATATATTAACCAGCTATCAGTGGAACATCCAATCTGTTTTCAGGTGAGGGAAAACCAACCAAATCCTGTGCTGCACTATCTTCTAACATTTCCTAAACACACTGTCTGTACCACTTTGTTCTATACAAGGAAATTCTCCAAACAGTGCTGGGCAAGAAATTTTTATGAACAGCAGAAAAGGATCAGCTCACTCCTAGAAAGACAACTGCACAACCTAGTGTTAACAGCAGGGGCCTGGATATTCTTATTTACACAACTCTATCCATTTAGTCCTTCTGAGTAAATGGTGGTTTGTTGTAAAACCTTGTGTCACAGCCTCACTGAGCTCTCTACTGTGTGTCAAGTCATCTACAGGGCCAGAATAGAAGCATGCAAATATTATAGTTATAGTTGTAGTAATAGCAATAGTGATAATAAATAATTATACCTCTCAAAAATAAAATGTTGAGTGGCTCAGCTATGTAGACAGATTACTGAAAAGGCCAATAGTTCATTATTTTCCTCTGGTGCATTGATATACTCTGTATCCCACAAACTGACACAGAAAACTACTGTAGCTTGCTGTTTCTTAAATAGATATCACAGTCTGAGAAACACAAATTATTCTGTCATTAGAATAATCTGGCTTTGTGACCCAAAAGTTACCCCTCCGACAGTTTTGCCAACACTATATTGTTTTTCTCTGTGCACGGATGTATGATGTGTAATGATGCTATAGCAATTTCTAAGCTCTTTAAAAATGTATTATTAAAAGACATTATTAAATGTTAAATGGCTTGAACTTAAGGCAATGTGATATATCACTTTTTTACCTGAAATATCATTGTACTACAATTAACTACATCACACATTTGATATATCATTATAGTATTTTTCCAATCAAGAATTTTTAAAAAATTTTTGGGTAAACCGCTTTACTCATCAACTCTGCCCTCCCTACTTCAAAAAAAAGGGAAGTTTAGACAAATACCTGCTTCATAAAATTTTGAGTGTAGAATGGTATTTTGAAAGAGATTTTTACATAGCAGTAAGTAAATGCAAACTTCTCTCCTGGCATTCACCAGATACATATTCTGGCACTAAATCAGCTCTTCTGTCACAATGCTTATGATGACACAGAACTCAGATGTGTGGCAATAACAGACAACATGACACACTGAAGTTCAACATTCAACATTTACTCAGCTGAAGAAAGAGAGCATAAGCTATGAATAAAATATCATGACTTTTTTTTTTATTCTCTAGTTTTCTAAATATTTTTCTAGGAATGTTTTGTTGTTTTTTTCCTCTTGTATGAGTTTTGCTTCACTTACTTACACTTCCTGCATGAACTGGTGGACATCATAAGGTTAGCCCTGGACAAGTGGCATACACTTTTCAACACAACTGATCAGGAGTGCTGCTCATACAATGGACTCAGCTGTATAGGAGGAATAGCATTAACCTAGCTTGTTTGCTCCTCTGAGGTATGTCTCTGATGGGCAAGAGTTTCTTTTCAGGAGCATTCATGAGTGCTATTCTGTAGGAAACAATTCTTGACAACTACATTGTTCATGTCTAAAAAATCAAGAAGAGGTTGTGTGGTTTTACACTCCACTGCCAAATACCCAGCCTGATGCTAACATATGGGAGGTGTGAATACCCAGGTTTGTCAGAGACCATATAAGAGAATCATAGACCCCATTGGTAGAAAAAGGAGAATGCTAAACAGCCTGCTGGCTTCACTTTTGTCTCTGAGTGCTTGCTTAAGAGAGGGCTAGAAGGACTAGAAAGCTGATGAAGTTTGCAGATGTTTTATTAATATCAGATATTCAGAACAAAATGAAGGTTTTTTTCTTTCCATACCCTTTCCATTGATGCTTAAAAGACCCTGATACTGTAGGTTTTGTCAGTATGACCTGAAAGACATGAGGAGGATAATTTAACTTTGTCTTTTGGAAGGTTTATATCTTGTGCCTTACTATATTTTACACTTAGCTGTGCAATACTATATCAGGTATTGAGGAAAATGTGTATTAAAAGCATGAAGAATTTTTAATATCTCCAGACACAGAGATTCAACCACTCCAAGTCAAACCACTTCCAGTGTTTGACCGTCTTCATGTTAAAAACTAGTTTGTTTGTTTGTTTATCCCTTATTTTTTAATAGAATTTCCTGTATTTCTGCATGTGTTTATTGTCTCTTGCCTTTTCTCTGGATACCACTGAGAAGAGCGGTGCTCAGGGAAACCTGGCTCTGTCATCATTTTACCCTCCAATTCAGGTATTTATGCACACTAATTAGGTTGTGTCCTCCCCTCTGCCCCCCAAGTCTTCTGTTCTTCAGGATAAAAAATCCCAGCTCTCTGAGTCTTTTCTCAGAGGAGATATGTTCTATACCCTTAATCATCTCCTTATCTCTGTTATACCAGGGACCCCAGACCTGAACCCAGCACTCCCTATACGGCATCACCAGTGCAGAGTAGGGAGTAAAGATCACCTCCCTTGACCTGTTGGCAATGCTCTTCCCTTTGCAATCCAGGATGCTGTTGGCTTACTTTGCTTCCAAGGTGCATTTCTGGCTTTTGGTCAGATGTTGGCAGCTGTCAAAACGAAAACCAGTTAATTGTACATAGGTATTTGGAATTAAATATCTTCGGAATGAGACACTTGAACTTGGCTTTCCTTAATCTTTCCTTAGTCAGACATCCCAGATGTGTCTCATATTAACAATTATTAGCAGGAGGCATAGTGGCTTCATAAGGAGAACCTGAGATTTTCCCAGAGTACTGTGTAGCTTTTTAGTCTGTGATCTGGCAGTAGAACATACTGAGTCATGCAAATTAGGTATTAGATATCAGAGAGCGAATTTGTTGACTTGCAATGCCATAATTTTGTTTTGTTTTTTTTTAACCTCATTTCTTTCCTAAATTGAAAAAGATAGTCTTCAATCTTTTTAATAAAGATGTATTCCAAAGGTGTGTTTCGACAAGGTGTTTCTCTTTGGGAAATAAGTAGATTAAGAAATTTGACAGTTATACACATGCACATAAAGAAGAAATAGGTGGCAAAACTGTTTGTTGAAAAACTAAATTCTTAGAGCTTTTAGAAATAGTGGTCAAAGATTTGCAATGGGAAAAATCAGTATCCTTTCATTACCTAAATCTGAGTCTCTTGTGGTAATACTCAAAAATTGAACAAATAAATAAATAAATACCTGTTAAAAATAAAGATTAGTTAAAAAAAAGCAAAAACAAAAAATGACTAAGCAAACATTTATTTGACCAAATTCTTTATGATGCAATGCAGGGGGTGATTCCTGCCATTTTGCTTGAACTAATGTGCATTTGTATTGATTCTGAGGGTAAACTGTGGTTTTCAAGCACAGGCAGGTAGGTGTATGTTGGTGATTTTTTTCATACTGGCTCTTCTCTTTGCATTTGAAACAAGTAATAATGAACTCCTAATTCCATTGTAAGCTTAGGCCAAGGCTTTGGTCTTCTGTAGCCCACTCATCATATCTAATGATATGGGGTGATTACATGATTTGGCTTCCTGCCCATTAGGAATAAAAAGGGCAATATTCACATTTCATTTTTGATTTTGTGTCTGAATTTAAACTGTATACAAAGAAAGCTCCTCCACACCTGATTATTAATGAGTATAACAGCTTCTGGAATTCATGCCAGAGTACTTAAAGGTGGTAAGTTTGATTGCATTATAAATATTTTCCTAGCATGTTCATTGCCCCTGCTACAGCCGATCCAGCCAATGAGACGGCTTCAGTTGGAGCTTGGCTCAGATGCCTCTATACAAATGCCCGTAGCATGGGGAACAAACAAGAGGAATTAGAGATGTGTGCACGTCTACAGGGGTATGATATAATAGGCATCACAGAAACATGGTGGGATGGCTCCTATGACTGGAGTGTTGGAATGGAAGGTTACAGGCACTTTAGGAAGGACAGGCCTGGCAGGCAGGGAGGGGGAGTTGCCCTTTATGTTAGGGATAGACTGGAGAGTATGGAACTCTGTCTGGGGACAGGTGAACAGTCCATAGAGAGTTTGTGGGTCAGGGTTAAAGGGAATATAGCTATGGGAGACATTACTGTGGGGAACTGTTACAGACCGCCTGATCAAGGAAAACCTTGACAGATAGGAAGAGCCTCACGCTCGCAGGCCCTTGTTCTCATGGGTGACTTCAACCACCCTGACATCTGTTGGAAGGACGGTACGGCCCGGCACAAGCAATCCAGGAGGTTCCTCGATCGTGTAGAAGGCAACTTCCTTCTGCAAGTAATAGAGGAGCTGACAAGGAAAGGTGCCATGCTTGACCTCGTGCTCACCAACAGGGAAGGGCTGGTTGGAAATGTGACGCTCCAGGGAAGCCTTCGATGCAGCGATCATGAGATGCTCGAATTTGAGATCCTCAGGACAGTGAGAAGAGCGTGCAGCAAGCTCACTGCCCTGGACTTCAAAAGAGCAGACTTTGGCCTCTTCAGGAACCTGCTTCAGAAGGTTCCATGGGGTACAGCCCTAGAGGGTTGTGATCCTAGAGGATCACCTGCTGCAAGATCAGGAGTGTTGCATCCCAAGTGGAAGGAAGTGCAGCAGAAGGGCCAGGAGACCTCCTTGGCTGGATAAGGAGCTCCTGAGGAAAATTCAATTGAAAAAAGAGGCTTATAACAAGTGGAAGCAAGGACAGGTGGCATGGGAAGAGTACAGGGATGTTGTCCGGAAAGCTAGGGACCAGGTTAGGAAAGCTAAGGCTCAGTTAGAATTCAACTTAGCTAGAGGTGTTAAAGATAACAGGAAGGGATTCTACAGGTACGTAGCAAATAAAAGACTAGTGAGAATGTAGGACCCCTCAGGAAGCTCTCGGGAGAACTGGCTACACAGGATTTGGAGAAGGCTGAGGTTCTGAATGACTTCTTTGCTTTGGTCTTCACTGGCAAAGGCTCTGACCACACCACCCAAATCTTGGAAGGCAGATGCAGGGACTGTGAGAATGAAGACCTTGTGCCCACTGTAGGAGAGGAACTGGTTCAAGACCATCTTAAAAAACAATGTGCACAAGTCCATGGGTCCTGATGAAATCCATCCGCGGGTCCTGAAGGAGCTGGTGAATGAAGTTGCGAAGCCGCTGGCCATCATATTTGAAAAATCATGGCAGTCAGGTGAAGTTCCCCATGACTGGAAAAAGGGAAATATAACCCCCATTTTCAAGAAGGGGAAAATGGATGACCTGGGGAACTACAGACCAGTCAGTCTCACCTCTGTGCCTGACAAAATCTTGGAGCAGATTCTCCTGGAAGGCATGCTAAGGCACATGAAAATCAACAAGGTGCTTGGTGACAGCCAGCATGGTTTCGCTAAGGGGAAATCCTGCCTGACCAATTAGGTGGCCTTCTATGATGGGGCTACAGAACTGATGGACAGGGGTAGAGTAGTTGATGTCATCTGCTTGGACTTGTGTAAAGCATTCGACACCATCCCACACGACATCCTTGTGTCTAAATTGGAGAGACAGCAATTTGATGGATGGACCACTCGGTTGTGGTCAATGGCTCAATGTCCAGCTGGAGACCAGTAATGAGTGGCGTCCCTCAGAGATCGGTGTTGGGACCGGTCTTGTTTAACATCTTCGTCACTGACATGGACAGTGGGATTGAGTGCGCCCTCAGCAAGTTTGCCGATGACACCAAGCTGTGTGGTTTGGTTGATACCCTGGAGGGAAGGAATGCCATCCAGAGGGACCTTGACATACTTGTGAGGTGGGCTGATGCCAACCTCATGAAGTTTAACCATGACAAGTGGAAGGTCCTACACCTGGGTCGGAGCAATCCCAGGCACAACAGGGGATTGGTTGATGAGAAAATGAACATGAGCTGGCAGTGTGCGCTTGCAGCCCAGAAAGCCAATGGTATCCTGGGCTGCATCAAAAGGAGTGTGACCAGCAGGTTGAAGGAGGTGATCCTGCCTCTCTACTCTGCTCTTGTGAGACCTCACCTGGAGTATTGTGTGCAGTTCTGGTGTCCTCAACATAAAAAGGACAGGGAACGGTTGGAACAAGTCCAGAGAAGGGCCACGAGGATGATCAGAGGACTGGAGCACCTCCTTTATGAAGACAGGCTGAGGAAGTTGGGGCTGTTCAGCCTGGAGAAGAGAAGGCTGTGTGGAGACCTCATAGCAGCCTTCCGGTATCTGAAGGGGACCTATAGGGGTGCTGGAGAGGGACTCTTTGTTAGAGACTGTAATACCAGGCATTCTTTCCTGTTAGGGTGGTGAGGCACTGCAATATGTTGCCCAGGGAGGCTGTGAATGCTCCATCCCTGGCAGTGTTCAAGACCAGGTTGGACGAGGCCTTGGGTGATATGATTTAGCGTGAGGTGTCCCTGCCCACGGCAGGGGGGTTAGAACTAGGTGATCTTAAGGTCCTTTCCAACCCTAACGATTCTATGATTCTATGATTCTACGATTCTACTTAAATTCTATTTTCACAGAAAATAATGCTTGTTGTTAGTTCTCTGGAGCACTCCTGAGTTGTGTTCCATTATTATCTTTCGATGATATACTTGCATATCATGTAAAACCCAGAAGGACTGGGAGATGTAGTGTTAGAAATTCAGATTAATAAGTCAAGGTTCATGATCTACAGTGTATGAAGAACTTTGGTTTTCCTGTTACTACTTGGCAATACTGTAAGGATTTAAGAACAGAAGATAGGAAGGCATTTGCAATCTTTACATTGCTAATGTAGACGTCCTTGGAAGATGCCCTTCATAAGCAAGACTCACGATGAGAATGCCTTGTGAATTTTTCTGCTGCACTTCTCTTTATTTAACTTTAGGTATGCCATATTCTGTTCACAATGTCAGATTTTAGGAGCAAGTTAGGGATGCCAGGAATCTCACATTTTCTTCTTTATAGGCATGTCCATCATTGTTAGACATATTTATATATCTTGTAGCCCCAAAAGATTTGTGCGTAACAAGGTTCCCAAATGCACCATCTCAGCAGTCAGAAGCTTTTGATTGATAAGTGAATATGCAAGAAGAACCTCAATTTGTCTGATGCCTTCAATGAGTTCCAACTTTAGTAGTGTCTGTGAGACAGCATCTGTTGCTCTGACATTGTACTAGAGTTAGTCTTGTTTGCCAGGTCAGTAGTTTCATGCCTTGCTACATAAATGGCATTGAACCACAGTTGCTGAAAAAAGCTTTTCTGCCTGGCTTGAACGGGAGATTGTTTCTCTCCTGCAGGGAGTTCTTTAATCTTTCTTTTACTTCCCTATCTAGAAGGAAAACAATCTCTTAAGAGCATCTCTTAAGATATTCAGAGGACACAGAATGAACCTTCTTCAGTCCATGTTTCTTGAATGTTTTTTTTTTTTTCACACTTTCTCTCTATGATGCAATTTGGTATCTGAAAATGGAAAACCAGCTAGGGTTAAATCCTCTGCTTCCTTCTTCATTGTGTCCTCACAGACTGTTTATATATGGATTAAATTGCAAACAAAGCCTGCTCCCCCAGTCCTGTACACTAAATCCTTCTCAAAATCTTTTGATCACATTATCTTTCCAAATTCACACTATTTTACTAACTTTAATGTTAGTTTTAATCTAGGTAAGTTCTCCCTTAGAAGGGATACTGAGTTATCCAAGCAGCACCAGATGGTCTTCATCACTCAAGAATTAGAAGGTACTTCAGTGTTTTGGACTTGTATGACACTCACAGGCAAAGTAGTAAACAGCAAAAGGGTATGACTGGAATCAAAGATTCCCCACAAGTCTAGTAAATTAAAGTCGATTTCTCAAATGCCTTTTTAATGGATTGACACAGAAATAGTGTTTTTAAGATATATGTCTTATAAGCAAGACCAGAATAATGCTCAAAATTCACACTTCTTTGACCTTGTATTTCTTAAGGACCTCGTGTTTCTGTTCAAACCTTTATAGATAATTTCCATTGCTTCCAGAAGGTTGTCTTTCTACCAATGTGTGTGTAGCCTGAGCATAGCCTAGTTCAGGCACAAGCAGATGGGCAAGTCTGAAAGGGAGCTGGCAGGGAGACTGTTAAAGATGGTCATGTCAAGAAAACATCCCCAATAAAGAAATATATTTTTATGCAGAGATGTTTTTTAAATCATTCTAAACATGCTTATATCTTTTTTTTTTAACATTTCAAGCTTGCTGAGAAGGGAGTAAAATTCAAAGTAGTGCCTACACTCCTGTCTGCCTGACTAAAACTGATTTCTATTCCAGTTTCTGAATGGCATTTGCTTTAGCTGTCAGATAAAGAGTCAAACCCAGGGTATGTGTCAGCTGCATGGAGTGTGGTTCTCCATGCTTTTATACAATGACTGCATGCATGTTGAAGCTGGATGGAGCATGAGATGGAGTTTGATCAAAATGTTTTCTATTAAAAGGGACACTACAAAAGACCTACTCAGTTATGAAAGCAGTCATATAAGGCTTCATGGGGACTTAAAAGCTGATGGTACTACTATCACTGTCTCAGTAGAAATCCAGCTTGATCTCATTAACAACAAAAAGCTAGAGACTCACAAGAACAGTAATGATAACAAATGATTCAGAATGCAATGGAAACTATTATTTAGATGCTAGGGCTGCTCCTTTATGCACAGGCCATAGGCAAACACAGAACATGTAAAAGATGAATGAGTTAATGTAATTCAAAGTTTAGCTCCTTTTTTTTTTTAATTTTTTTTAAGAAACAGATTTCTGCAGTAAGTCTGTATCTACAAGGGATTTTGTGTCATAATAAATTGTATAAAAATCATGAGAAATTGTGAGAAGAAAATCCCTTCTCTGGTTTTAAAAGATTCTCTGGTTTTAAAATGTTGAATTTAAAATGTTTTCAATTTTTAAAAGATTTTCATTCCTGTCTATACATCTCAGGCTCCAAGTAAATGCATTTTTACTTCTCTGTGTGGTACAGGTTAGATAATGTCTTAATAAGCCAGCTACTAAAGAAAAAAACACAAAACCTTAGCAAAAGAATACCATCTTTTACATACTGTTGCATGAGAGTGGTGAGGCACTGGAATGGGTTGCCCAAGGAAGTTGTGAATGCTCCATCCCTGGCAGTGTTCAAGGCCAGGTTGGACAGAGCCTTGGGTGACGACTGGTGGGAGGCATCTCTGCCCATGGCAGAGGGGTTGGAACTAGATGATCAGCCTTTCCAACCCTGACAAGTCTATGATTCTATGAAGAGTAAATCTTCACTTAAATCTTAAGCGCTTAATATGAATCCAACATTGTATGTGCTGATGATTTATATTTTAGTTTGATAAGTACCATCTGATGTTTTAGGAAGAAAATATTGAAGAACAGTTCAATTTTTTATGCTGGGGTATTTTGTGTGTGTAGTATAACTTCGTTTGTTTCATCTCCCTGAAAAAATAGTTGTGATTATTAGGTTGTCTTATTTTGTTACCAAGAAAAATGAACTGTAAAATGAGGATCATTTATATGAGTTTCTCATAAAAGTTTGAGGTTGAAAGCTGAACTAGAGATCAAGGTTGCTTTTACTATTTTTTAATTATAGATAAATCATCTTTTGTGGTGTTTTAAGGCATTGTGTATTTCCACCATTATCTTATAAAAATATAAGTTTTAAGTAATAGAAATAATGCATTTTATTAATTAGTAAAATGATATTTTTGAAGTTCCTACAGTGACATTAAGCTTCTTAACTGATATTTTTTTCCCATCAACCTTAAAAAAATGCTTGACAACTGTACATCTCCTAATGCAATAAGATCAGACCTCTGATCCTGATTAGTCCTCTCCAATCTATTAAAATTATTTATCATTAGAACAAATGTTTTTTGGTTTTTTTTTTTTTTCTTTTTTTTTCCATCAATGGACATCAGCCTCTGTGGCTCAGAATGCCAGTTGATATTGTTTCAGGGGTTACTATTTTACAGGTCCTGGGCTGTGTTACATGGGCATATACAGACACTGAAGGATGACGTGCATTGTTTTAATCACACCCAGAATTCACAGGATGTGTGGGGAGTGTGCACCCAGGGAATGATAAGAATCTCTGAGGAAAAGACTGCATGCTCTGAGAATCACAGTGGCCTTTGTAGAACATCAAATTTGTGCCATTACTCTGTCACACATTATATCATAACCAGCCTCATTGCCTGTGAAATTTTAAGTTAAGAACTTCAACTGTTTGTAGCCATAGACCACAGTCTCAAAAGAAAGTGAGACCTTACTGGTAACACAATACGACTGAATGCAGATTTCCATCTCTCTGATCCCAAGAAATTTTTAAACATATTTTTTAAATTTCAAAGAAAAATGAGGAGGCTGCTCTACAGTCTGCACCACACTTCATTATAGCATCACAAAAAGGGTGCGTGATTTGCTCCGCATGGCATGGAAGCATAGATGTCATGTATGCATGCAAAGTCTGATAAATTGGTGCTGAAGAGTAGTACCTATACAAAGAATATAAATTTAATATTATCTCCTCTAAATCAATCTGCTTCCTTGGCTGCTCTTAGGGTTTCTTTTTGGAGTGAAATGGTGTCTCCCAAAAGAAACCTAGATATTGACTCGGTGTCCTGGGTTCAGCAGTAGGAGTCATTTTTCTCCTTCTTAGTAACTGGTGTAGTGCTGTGTTTTTGACTTTCAGCCTGGGAACAGCGCTGATAACACTGATGTTTTTAGTTGCTGCTCAGTAATGTTTACTCTGACGAAGGCCTTTCTGAGTCTCATGTTCTGCCAGGGAGGAGGGGAAGCCGGGAGGAAGCAGAGACAGGAAACCTGACCAAAACTAACCAAAGGAGTATTCCATACCACAGTATGTCATGCCCAGTATATAAACTGGGGGCAGTTACACGGAAGGGCTAGATCACTGCTCAGTTGGGCTGGGTATTGGTCAGCAGGTGGTGAGTGGTTGTATTCTCTTCCCTTGTTATTTCCCTTATCATTATTAACATTGGTGGTAGCAGTAGTGGTTTGTGTTATACCTTAGTTACTGGAGTTCTTATCTCCGCCCGTGGGAGTTACATTCTTTTGATTCTCCTCCCCCATCCCTCCTGAAGCGGGGGGGAGTGAGCTGCATGGCTGACTGAGTTTAAACCACGACACTCGTGTGTACCTGCAAATGGATAGGTCTGTTTCTTAGCCTATGCAAATAAGCAACATCAGCTCCCCATTCAGCTGTTGTGTCATTTAAAACTAGGACAAGTAAAACACTAGAAGATATCTATAATAAGAATAACAACATAAAGTAACACAAGATAAGCAAGTATCTGCAAGTATCATACTGAATGTCAAAGCTATTCAGTAACATCACCTGTTGGGCAAAAATCCAAGAAGACATGCTCATTATCTCTATTGCTATGATTTCCATAACACTCAGAAGAATTTAAGTCAATTCTAAAAATAAAATGTGTCTTCAGCAGTTATCCAGGATTCACATTCAATTCAGTTAGAACAGTAGCTGCAGATGTGAAAGAAATTGGATAGCTCTGACCTCCTGTGGGTGAGAATTAGAACCACTAAAAAGAATTGGCTGAGCTAGTGACAGCAGTGAGATAGGTATTGGCCAAATAAAAATCTTTAGTTCAAATTCTAAAGAAAAGTTTCAAAGCACCTTTTAGCAAGAATTGGTGAATTTTTTATACATTGATCCCAGCAGTATACACTGATTTAAGACAACGATGTATTAATTACTTTCCAGTGGTATACTGTAAAAAACTAACAATGTTTGATAGCTACTGTAACATAGGTGACCTTGTTTCTAATGCTACTGGTTACTCTGATGTAATTGCTAGTCCTATCATCTCTTTTCTGAGTTATTTCTGCTGTACTGCAGAAATTTAGTTGTGGGTAGATATGAAAAGGGAACTGAATTTACAGCATGTATTAAGGATTAGCACTCAGCTTTACAAATTTCCCTTATTCTGCATTAGCAGTGATACATATGACCATGTTGCTGTTATAATTTAAAAGACCATTTTAAGGTACACTGCATTTTTTTAATTTTCATTTACTGAATGAAAATGTCAAGGGTTGCCAAACTGCTAGTTTGCCTCTTACTGCAACATGGTGGAATTTGCAATGCAAATGTAACAGGTAATCGTAAAATGGGAAAACCCTTTGTGTTAAAGTGGAACATTGAAAATGTCTGTATCCTCCTTATGGACCTATATTTTTTTTAAACTTAGATTAAGCAGAAAGATAGATTCTGAAATATTCATAGATTCTCACTCTCCATGACGTTAAAAAGACAGCAGCTGTTGTTAAATACTGTTGGATATTGACTTTCTACTTCAGTTTTGAGAATCTTTTTCCTTATAAAAATACTTAATTATATTTTTAATGAATGTATTGCATTTTTCTATTTGATAATAATAAAATATTAAAATAATTTCTTATATGAATAAACAACTTTTTTTCTTTTTCCCAGGGTTTGGCATGCTTCTTCATGTTCTGTAAGTATGTTTTGGATAAGGTTAACCTTTTTGGCATGTGAGAACCACTTTACATTGAAGGGCATTACTAAGAAAGATTCTACATGGGATCGGTAGATGTCATCTCTCTTAGGACACTAAGTTAAAGGTTGAAATTAAATCAAGGTATCATCAATCTGTGTCATTTTACTAGTCAAAATACAAAATTCTGAATGCAGACTTATTAGACCAAATTTTGTTCCCAGCCTTCAGTAGCCATGCATTCACAATTTTGCAGTTGAAGTTTTGCAGATACAACTTACAGTACATGTGAGTACAATTCCCTGTCCTTTACTTTTTTGAGAGTCTGCCTGCTCTTACAAATTTATCTGCTAGGTTTCATCTATAGAGAAAGTTCACAGCTTTAACTTGAGATGTTAACTTCCATGGATTTCAATAATCCTGAATACATCACTTTTAGTTAAATTTATGGATCATGATTTTGACTAGGTTAGAAAAGGCATGGAGTTAGCTGGAAAAAAGAAAAGGCACTTGAAAATCAAATTTAGGATGACAGAAATAAATTACAAGAATATTGCTTTTAGGCCAGTTTGACAGTCGAAGATCCTATAAACAATTCTATATTGAATTATTAATTATTAATTATGACTTCCATATAATTGCTCATAAGCTTGATGTTAGCTATTCCCTCAAGTATCTTTAGAATCAAGGACTAAGTGTTCTGAATTCAGCCCATAAATTCAAAGGCAAGGGTAGAGTCCAGAGCTTGAAAAGTTTGCTCATCTAGCAGTAATAGAAATATATGGGCTTCATGCTTTGTTTTACTTTCTCATGTATGTGTGTATGAAATTCTCCCTTGTTACTAGTTATTTCACAGTACAAAGTGTTTTTAATTTGTCAAAATAATAAAAAAATATAAATCAGAAGTATTGCATGTGGTGAAGAGGGTTTGGGGAGTAGGAAAAGTCAAGAAAAGGACAATCAATATTTCTTCATCATATCTCTAGAGGCTTCTAAAAATCCATTTACAAAACATGAGACATTTTAAGACAGAAAAATGTTGCATATAAAGGGCATTAAAAAGGTGGCATTTGCCAATTTTTATTAAGAGAAAGCATAGCATATATTTTCTGCTGAATAGCTTTATGTTTGAATAATTTATTACACCCTCAGCACACAAAAATGGTGTCCACTTCTAATGTTTTTATCCTTTGCACAAAGATGTAGAAAAGAAACATTAAAAAACCCAACAGACCCTGGAAGACTCAGTGGACTAAATAATATCAATATTGTGCTAGCACTTTGCTGTCCACAGAAGTCAGGAGACAGAACCAACAGATCTACTCATCCCAAGGAGTCTTACTGAACTGCCCAGCCTGGTCTAGCGGAAGGCATCCCTACCCACAGCAGAGGTGTTGGAACCAGATGATATTTAAGGTCCCTTTCCACTCAGACCATTCTTTGGTTCTATGATTTTCCTGCAGGAAAGCTGTAGTAAGTGGATATTTCAATGTGAGATGAAGCTGTAAAAATGATGGGTAGAGTAAGATGGACTGTGATCCACTGATGCTACTGTGACAAGTTTATTTTATATATAGAACATAGGGAAGGGTGCACATTTGCATTTTGGGCAACCTAAGCATGAATTCAGTATATTTATCTGTAGATGCTGCCAGTGCTGTCCTCTGTGTGGTTGCAGGAGTGTGTGGATAATGCAGGAAGACATGATTTCATGTCTCCTTGCATTTAACTAGCTAGCTGTAAATTGTTTTTTCTCCAGGGAGACCTGTTGCTGACTGATTTTGTCATCTTCTGGCTACATCTTTGAAAGTAAAAATGGTGCCAGAGTCCATTTGTTGCGTTTCACGACAGCTAGCACAGTCTGGCCACATCCATAATAATAAAATACTTTAGACCTCAGGACTGAGCAATCACATGCAAACTGCTTACTGTGAATGGTATCTGTCCTGTGCTAATTATTAAATCATGGCCAGAAATAGTCTGGGAGATCTGGCCTTGTCTGCAATTCTAAAAACCTAACAATGCAGGTAACTGTATTCCTGTTACTGCAAGCACATCTGTGCATTAAGTTTTTAGTGCACAGGCAAACTTAGAAGGGAATTCCTCTCACCAGTGTTACAAACCAGATTCAGCTGTAGATTAGAAAGCCTAAGTTAAGGTGTTGGCATATGAACATCCACATGAATGCTGATTGTCTACACTCTAATTACGGACCAGTAAAATCAAGTTGATAGAGGTATTGGAGCTATTCATCTTTTTGGTGAAGAGCTATTTGTTGTCATTGACCACAGCCTAGGGGCAGTCAGTGCATTTTTTTTTTTCTTTCATCATAGTGTACAAAAGACATCCACACAGGTATGGCAAATATGAAAGAAGCCCATGAGATTCTCATGCCTTTCTGAAACATCAGCTGGAGACCAGATGGGATACACTGGGATATTGCAAACAGCACTAGGTGCCTTCTTTAAGCAGCTGAATCTAGCTTGGTCACTTCTAGTATGCATTTCCTAAAATCTGTTTTATATTCTTGTTTGAGGATGGGATAAAATCAGCCTCTGGAAAATCTTAATTCTTTCATAATTATGAGGAGAACCTGGCATGATTTTTACCATTACTACCTGTTGGGTGACTTCAGCTTAAAGGATCTAGGATCTATAAGTAGGTAAAATTAAGCATCTGCCCATTTATTTGAACCTCACTACTACATTGAAAACAAGTATACACTTTAATAAATTTGCTGATAAGAAATTAAAGATCTTTTGTAATTATCCTGCTTTCATTCTAATACATAAGGAAATAAGCTGTAGTATGCAGGAGATGATGGAAAAGCCAGACCTGGACATGTTACAAAGGTAAGAATTAATTTCTGACTTTTTTAAAATAGGGTCATTTTATGCAGTGTGATCTCCCATGTTATCATCTAAAGCAGATCTGAGATTCTGTCATCGCCATTCATGAGAACATGAAAAGAACGCTTCTGAGCAGCCTTCTAGCAGACTGCCTGGCTGATTAAATTCTATTCCGATGATGTCTTTTGGAAAGATTCACTGCTGAATTCAGATTATGGAGGGAATTTTTTGGATGCAAATGATAGAATTATAGGTTGGTTTTGTTGTTGTTTTTTTGTTTGGTTGGTTGGTTTGTTGGTTATTTTTCTGTTTTGTCTTCTTTATTGCATATAGGTGTCTAGATGTTGGCAGACAGGGGGCTGCAGGTGTGACCTCTGTGCGAAGAAGTCAGGGCCTGAGCCATGCTGGACACAACTAGTTCCATCTGGCTCCAGACAGCTCTGCAATGAACCCACCATAGGACACAGCTGAGCCCATAAGTAAAGCTGGTGGCGTGTCTGCAAAAAGTGCAGAAGAATAAAGAAACAACAGTAGGAAACAGCAGAGGGAACACCAAGGTCGGAAGACGATGTGCTTCATGATGCTCCATGGAGCAGTGTCGTGGTTTAAACCCAGTCAGGTAACTTGTTCACTCACTCCCAGTGAGTGGTGCCAAGCTGACAACAATCGAGGTCTTCCCCCCACCCCCCACCGGGGCTCTCCCCTTCCCCGCTCCCGGAGGAACGGGGAGGAGGATCGAGAGAGTGCAACTCCTATGGGTTGAGACAAGAACAGTCCAGCAACAAATCACCACCGCTACTATCAACTGCAACAATGATAAGGGAAAATAACAAGGGAAGAGAATACGATACCACCGGCCAAGAAAACGAGTTCCACCCGGAAGCCCGTGTCCTTCCGGGTAACTCACAGTTACCCCTCACCCCGGGCATGACGTGCTGTGGTATGGAATACCTCCCCGGCTAGCCCGGGTCAGGCGCCCCATCCCTGCTTCCTCACAGCTTCCCCTCCTCCCTGTCAGAGCATGAGCCTCACAGAGTCCTTGGTCAGGGTAAACACCACTTAGCAACAACTGAAAACATCGGCTTCACCAACACTGTTCTCAAGCTGGAAGTCAAAACACAGCACTGCACCAGCTACCACAAAGAAAAAAAACATGACTGCTACTGCTGAACCCAGGACAAGCAGATATCCACTGCAGCCTTTGGATGACTCACAAAAAGCAGATTAATATTTCCTGAAGGAGTGGCAGCCTTTGGAGAACTCGCACTGAAGCAGAAGTTCTTTTGAGCAGGACTGCTGCCTGTGGGAAATCTGGCTCTGGAGCAGGAGAAAGTGTGAAAGAAGTGGCAGAGGGGAACAAGTATGCACTGGCCTTAATCCCTCATCCCACTTCCTCTCTGCACTCTCAGGCACCAAGTAGAGAAGAAAGGAGTGAAGGAGTGAAGCTGAGTCTGGAAAAAGGGGAAGGAAAGGTATATTTTAACATTTGCATTTTTTCTTTCTGTGTAAATCTTTTTTTGTTGACTGCACTTTAATTTTCTCCAAGATGAGTCTTTGCCTCATTTCTTCCTCTACCACTTTGAGGAGGAGGAGTGAGCAGCTGGGTGAGCCAAGGCTAAACCACCACCATTTCAAACACATTTGAGATTAGTATGAAATATAATATCATATGTACCCTTTACTAATGAATTCTAAGAAAGCATCCCTGAGAACATTACATAGATACTGAGTTTCTTCACGATTTCATAGCTAACATTGTTAATGTACACTGATTACATTGCCTTACGCTTGACCCACTTGCCTCATACTTAGGCACCTTAGGCCACACAAAGTACCCTGGGGAGAATCTGGTACTTCAGAAGGGCATCACATTCCTGTAGGCTTTATTTTTTATATATTTGCATGCACATATCTTTCATATCTTATGATATCTGAAATGATACCATTTACCAGATGCTAACAGCTGGTAAACTAAATATCTCTTCAGACTCTTCTAACTGAACCGACTACATTTGTTTGGACTGGCCTAGCAAAAGTTAAACCATCTAAGCATGGACATTTGTATTTAGGTAACAATATCAAAGTAACTGTTAACCTTCACATCCAATCCTTTGTGCTCTGGGATCTATTTTCTGTCTGCTTTTTTGATAACTTTACTGATTGCAGATGAGAAAGGTATGAGGTCAGTACCTTCTTTAGCTTAGTGGTGCTTCAAAACTGAGTTCCATTTATTGAAATAACAAGAAATATGGTTACAGTTTGGATGAGTCTGCCTTGGTTGTACATTACAGAAAACTTATTTTCTACATTAAAATACATTCTGGCAAAATTCACTCAGCCTTAGGCAGAATATTATGTACACAGATACATTTTGTAGTTTAGAAGTTTGGGAGATACACTTTAAGAAAGTTAAAACTAATCATCTTTAATTTAGGCTCTAGGTCTTTTCAGCATTACTCATACCCTCATCATTATCTTACCCTTACAGCATTATAAAATACTACTGTAATTAAGATGAGCATCTTACAAGATTTCTCCTGAGGAAATTTATTACAGCAAAAGAATATTTCCCCGTTTTTGACAGCATGAGACATAACTTCCCTTTATTTTCATAGAATTGATAATATACGACTCCACTACACAGTAAAGAAATCTTCTAAATGATTAATGTCTTTAAATACAATGCTAATAATTGCAGAATACCAAATGGGTAAAACTACGGTACTACTGTTTTATGAATAATGTGATTTCACAGTCAGAATTAAAATACTTAATAGAGTTGCTCTAATACCAAGCTCTATTTTCAGTCATTTCAAGTTCATGTTATTATCAAGGAATGTAAATTGAGCCAATATTTTTAAAGACAAAAATGTCAGATAGCAAGATAGAGAAGTAAGCCTGCACAAACATGCACCCACAAGTCAAAAAATATTTCTGCATAGTTTTACAGAAGTGTTTAATACTAGTATCAAACATTAAGCAAATCAGGTAGATGTACATCACACACCCCTGATACATTTCTTTAATTGAATCTACAATAAAAATGATAATAATAAAAGAAGCTTGTTGTCCACAATGAACTTCAAGAGGACACATAAACATTTTCATCCAACTGCATGAAAAATGGTTAGCTTTGTTCTGTAAACAAAGTTTTAAATCAACATTGGTGGCTAGGTGCAGAATCAACAGCTGTTTAATCAACTCAAGAAGAGCAGAATTTTTATGTTAATGTCTTCACCATGGTTATAGTCACAGACAAGTAGTGGGATTCGTATACTTGAGAACAAAAGTTATGATTAGATTTTTAGTGGCCATTTTGTACTTGTGTCCCCTTAATAAAGGTAATTTTATCTACTAAGATACCTTCATTTTTTCCTACACTCACTATCTCAATACATATATGCAGTAATCTCTGTCACACATACCAACACGTAATATGAATTTATCTTATGATCCCTGTTATCTTGTCAGTTTGCTTTGCAAACAGATATAACTGAGTATGGTCAGGGGATAAAAATGAAGAGTGAACAATGACATTCCAGTGTATTAATTAATCCCTTAAATTACCAGCGATGTTTGTGTTTTCATATCTATTCTATAATGCAGTATGCAGACCAGGAACGGCTAGAAAAAAAAAATAGAGAGGAATAAATTAATAAAAAAGAAAAGCTAACTTTTAAGTAGAAATTTTTTGCCTTGGAAAACCTCATGATTTTAAGAATTAATATTAAAGATGCTTCTGGCACTGACTTTTGACAAATTTACATTAGAAACACAACAGTTAACAACAACAGTCTAACATACAGCAGCTGGTTTTGCTTTCCAGAATTTTTTTTTTTTATTTTAAAAACCTTAATAGACTATTTAGTATTATGTGTGGGATCTAGAACTAAAACCGCAAATATTCTTATAACAGTTAGCACTTTTTGATCTATCCTGACAGGAATGCCAAAGAAAGGAAGATAATTTAAGAGATGTGTCTGCCCTCTAAATACGCATACAGTGTTTTAGTGGACCTTTAATTGCCTTTAAATTAGCTAACTTCAGTTCTTGAAATAACCTAGCAACAGGCAAAGGGATCCTTGTGGGTTTCTTCACTTCAGATTTGCTGTCCTGGTTTCAAAGAAATCCCAAGGAATAAATAGAGGAGAGGATTATATGAATGGACCAATTCAGGAATTCAAGGCTGGACTTTTTTGACTCACATAGAAAATTAGAAAAATAGTGCCTTAACAGTTCCCTTATGGAAAACTGGAGGAGAAGGAACGCTCCTAACTCTAAAGATGCATCTGAAAAAAAGCCTTCCATTATCTGTTTTGAAATGTGATTGAAAGACTACACCAACATATCTGCATTGAAGATAAACAACAAAATGGGACTGAATATAGCAAATTCACCAACTTCACCATCTGGGGAGAGGAACTTGCTCTGTTTGTCATTTCTTTGTGCAGTCTTAACCTTATGAAAGTTTTAAATCATTCAACTCAGCTGGTCAGTGTGATAGTAGGTTACAGAGGCAGCATTTCAAAGCTTCAGGAGCATGATCCATTTTCACTTTCTCTTGAAGAGACATGCTAGATTTATTTCAGTCCATTCAAATGGCAGAGAAACAGGGAATCAAAGCAGTAACAGAGAGTACAAACAAAACCTATGTCTGCTGGGCCTGATTCCCATACTTCAGTGCTTCCAAGTACAGAAGGTTGACGCTTCTTGCTCTTTACATTTAAAGGCCAGATTTCCCCCCCATAGATAAGAGACAAAGGAGTCAGTAGCATACAAGGTCTGCTCTTTCTTCTTCCCTGGGTTGCTCCTACATTTGTCTCCTAATAGATATCACCTACTTTTGTGTTCTCTATCATACTTTAAAAAAAAAACCAACCCATATATTACCTGAGGCTTTTTTCTGAAATACACCCTGACCCTCACTGGCTGCTATTCCTTTTTCAGCTGGGCTGCAGTCTTCTGTCAGCTATTGCTAATTGGTCCCTTAGTTGCAGCTAGAGAAATAATTGGTTTATATTGGCCTTTTTGAGCTGTGACAGTCTTTACATCTTATCTTATTCACAATACTCCTAAATACCCAGCACATTGAAAGATTCAAAAGAGGAGAGCTTTAAAAATTCTAATACATTTGGCATTAGAAATTAGCCCTTAGAGTCTGTCTTTGGATTTGACTAAGATTGCCAGTCTTAACTTGTACATTCTGCAGCAGATATAGATGGAGATTCTGTACAGAATCATTCAAATGGGTTCAGCGATCAAAGGATATGCTGCTGTCTGACCTAGCAGAATGCAGTTAACTGGTTTCCCCATAGAAATATATGTACACCCTTCACTGTAATCCTGCCAAATGAGGTAACATTCGTCTTTATAGTGGGCTGTGACCGTACCAACTGAATACTTAAGGATCACAGTCAAAGCTCTGAAAAAAGACACTGATAGATTGTGTTTCAGAGAGGTGACAGGATGTATTGTTTGTGGAAAGAAAAAGCTTGTGGCAACATGCCTGCTTCCTCAGGTACTGAAGCACAGCCAGCTACACGGATATTATGACACAAATGAGTTTGTAAAGTACATTTAATGGTGTATCAACTTGTTTCATTTACCTGATAGCAGCTTTTTATCATTCTTAAGAGTCTGCAATTTATTTTGTTTGCTTTTCATTTTTCTTTGTAGCCCATAAGCCATCCAAAATTTTTTGGCATGAATTTCAATTCTGTTTACATTATCAGACCAGCAAATGTATGAGGATATTGCACTTTATGGGATCATTTTGATTTGTTGTTTGTTCAGCTTCTCTTTTACCAGTGCCCAGCAATAGTGTTCTCTAATTACCCCATTTATTTTGTTCAAATAGTAATCAACCATACATCTGAAATAATCGGCTTTAGGCAAATTAATATTTTTTTAATGAGTTTCTCCTATATACTTGCATTTCAACTTGCAAAGTGTGACTTTAATGATGTTTAGTGTATTTTTTGGCATACTTCCATTAAATTTCATGAAGCCATTTTAGGTCAAAAAATATTTTAGCAAAATAAAAAATGGGAATTAAAAACAATTGGACTGTTTTCTAAACTCTCTTCCAGCTCTCTCTGGACACATATACATAGAATCATAGAATCATAGAATAGTTAGGGTTGGAAAGGACCTTAATATCATCTATTTCCAACCCCCGTGCCATGGGCAGGGACACCCTACACTAAACTCAGTCACAGAGTACACAGAGTACAATGAAAATATAAATTCTGATATGGAAGCAAGTTGTCTATATTCAGTTCTCTTCATTGCACCTGAACTATTAAGGCCAGCACTGAATTTGACTTCTGGATTCACATTGCCTTTTCTAGATTTAACCTGAGTATAGGCCATGGATTCCAAGTGATTTGGATTTTATGTTTAGTTTTGGACTCTTATATCAATACATCCCATGCAACCTTAAACTTGCTAATATTCCTAACTTGGAACATAGAGCAAAGGGAATGGTGGTGGCTGGGGTCCCAGTTTCAGCATAGGATTAGTCTGGATCCTCTGCTCATGATGTGTTGCAATCTCTTGTAGCTTATGACACAAGCATGCCTTCTCCCTCAGTAAGCACTGTTTTGCTCAACCCAGAGCTGATAAGGAAGGCTATGGCTGGTATTACCTACCTCCTCTGGTAAATCCACTCCTGCACTACACTTTGGCTCCACTTCTTAGTAAAGCAGTGGCTACATGGATGTAACGTATATTGGTTGTACCAGCGTGACAAAACGGGCACTGCAGAAAGACAAAGTAGAATAGCACATTACCTCATTTGGGTAAAAGTTAACTGACTAGGATCAAGGGGTATTTAAAAAATTAAAATTAATATTTCGTACCTCATATATTCTTGGTTTAAACATATATATTGTTGCTATTTTAGTATAGCTTGACAAACCCCAAAAGAATTTAACATTATTTCTCAACTTTGTAGTAAGCGTCCAAGCAGTAAGAGCTGGATTATTGAAAGGAGAACTTTATAATGAGATTTCTCAAAGGGGCACTTGATGAAAAACCATATTAGCTATTGAGGGCTACAACAAACTGTAATGAGATTTAAAGACTTCTCTACCCATTCTTTCACAGCTACAGAAAGATCATGTCCTTAGAGAATTTACTATGAAGTCAGGAATGCTACAACCAATTTAACAGTCCAAGTGTATAAAAAGGGATATTTGTACCCTCTGTTAAGTTCCCTCCTATTTTTGAAGTATAAAGATTTTATGATTCACTGGCATGCTATATATTAATATTTTATCCTTGCCTTAGGATATTGATCTTAAATGTAAATTGCATCATCTGCACTATTCAGATCCTAAGTTATCAACAAGTCAGATTGATCTGCACTTATTGTAGAGGTTCTCGTGAAGCTTACTTCAATTGATTCATTTTATTCAGCAAATGAGTTGGAAAAGGACAGAATTTTAGATTTTGTGACCTATGAGTACTGAATACTAAGCTCTCTATGGTTGATTGAAATATATTTTAAAGTGAATTTTGTTTGTTTGAGGTTTGTCTATCTGTTGTACACAACTCCGTGCTGCTAAATTAGAAAACAATAATTACTGAGACCCTAAAAGAGAAGCTGGAAACATTAGTACAAGAACACTTTTTCTAGTTGTCTTTAATTCAGTGTAGCAGAACAACATAGTCAATAAACGACTCTAAACTGAACTGAAAGCTGAGAACTCCCATGCAACAGATTAGATTAACCATTTAACACATAATGCAACAAACTTTAATAAAGAAGGATCTGAAACATGAGAGGGGTTGCAAACACACAGCTACATCAGTGTTATTGCTCTGTTATCAGTGAAATAAAAAATACTTTACAGCAAAGGAGCTGCTGCTGAAGAGGTTGAATTATTTTAGAAGTTGATTCCATGTAAGCTAAAGTGAAGAAAATGGAAATTTAACAAACAAAAAACATACCCAGTGAGAAAATGTTTCATTGCTCATGCACACATCCCTTCATGCTCTTTGAATTGAATTTCAGAAAGGGAATAATCTGTCCTATGTCTTTAAATCCACCTGGACAATTTAATGCACTGTATTTGGTGTTGAGATGCATTTAAATCAGTTTGTCTTTAACTTAAGGAAGGGTCACGGGGTCTTTCTTTGTCCCCAATAGTACTATGGTCTACATCACCCTAGGATGATCTTGAGTGTCAGCACAGTTTGCTGGAAGGCAAACATTTTAGAATTTCAGTGGGTCTTGTGTTTATGGGGTAATCAAGTCAGGTGGAAAGAAAGGGATCTGGCTAAGAATGATGTAATTCAAATAGATGCAATTACCATTGAAATAACATTTAATTCACATATATGAAATATTATATGACATTCTTTTTTTAGGTTATTATTAATGGCTTAATTATTCTCCTCTATGACCTTAGCAGTAATATGGAATGGCCTTTAGCCAAAGCCTCTAATAACAGAAATGAAGAATATAATCTATGATCTATTTCAGTATTTTTACCTTCAGGTTTTGTGTAGCTTTTTTTTTTTTTTTCTCCTTTTTTTTTTCCCGCATGGTCTCTATGTCTCCTAAAGTAGCCAATAGACTAATAGTGCTTTGCAGGCTTTGACACTGTATTACTTAAACATACTTATTCTTAGAATACAAGTAGGAATTACATATTTCTGTAGTTCAAAACACAAGCTGATGGATTTAAAAATTATATCTACCAAGAACAATGTCTCTCTCAAACCAGTATTTTATACAGGTGGTGTTATAGAATTTGTACCATGTGTTGTGGTTTAAACCCTAGCCAGACAGCTTGGCTTCCCCTCCTCCCTGGCAGAGCATGAGCCTCACAAAGACCTTGGTCAGGGTAAACATCACTTAGCAACAACTGAAAACATCGGTATTATCAGCACTGTTCCCAGACTGAAAGTCAAAACACAGCACTGCACCAGCTACCAAGAAGGAGAAAAATTGACTGCTACTGCTAAACCCAGGACAATTACAGGATTAATTTGAAACATTTTTGCTCTCTTAAGTAAGCTCAGAAGATCATCTCCTGATGATTTGTTTTGATGAAACAATATTTCTAAGTTTTATTCCTGAGAACATTCTCACTTAATGCACTTCTGAAAATGTTAAAAAGGACTTCGAGAACCTTTTCCTCCACATATTGTCTTTTTTTTTTTTTTAATTCCCCTGTCTGAATCATTGCAGACCAGTTGATTTAATTAAAACATATGAAAGGACAGAAAGATCAGTAGATTGATTATTTTGTTATTTTACCTTTTCCTCTTTATTTTTTGCTTTTTCAATTTCTGGGATTGGAAAGAAGATCTATTCTTACCACTTTTCCACTGTTTAAGATGTGATCAGGAAGATGAACTGTTCATACAAGATTTTAAGTGCAAACAAACTCAGGGCCTATTGTATGTCCCTTTTGGATTAGGATTTGGTTCATTATTGTAATTTTAGAAAAAGTTGTGGCTGAATCTTACTCTACTGTTTTTAGTCTTGAGTTAATGAAACCACTGATAAAGTATGTAATTTCAGATACTTGAAACTAGTGCGTTCCCCTCTGTCCATGTGAGAACAGGAAACTCAAGGAGGTACTGATGAAACACAGAGAGAGCAGATGGATATTCAGTTTCTCCCTTCCTCTGTCATCTGAGTTGGCTGGTTCTATTCTAGCCTGGATATTTCTGTACAATGCAGCAATCTGTCATGTAAATAGACCTCTAAGTCACTTTATGCCTGATACTTGGTGTTCTTCTGCGTGACTACATATTTTTCATAGAAGCTTATTGGGTTTTTTCTTTATATCCTTGAAAGTAACTTTTATCAGGAGATGGAAATGTACAACTCAATACTTTGATTTCCATAGTTACAGAAAAATAATAAACAGATCAAACCTTATCAAAAGTTTGAAATTGAATTTTATTTTTCTGATGGCTGAATATTGATAGACTTGTTTTATTGCTAGACATTTTTTTCCAAGCAGCAAATTTGTAGGATTTTAGTACCACTTGCCTGCTGATGTAGTAGCATTTTTAAAGCATTTGTTGAAATTTTTCATGCATTGATGATAAGCAAACTCACAAATTTAGTTTATTCATACAAATTTTCAAGCATCTGATGCACTGTCAATTTCAATAGAACTTTTACAATCTACAATCTGTAAATTACAAGTTCATTCCATCCAAATAGTATATCACCAAGGTCAGTCTGATGCTTATTTGCCTGCAGAAGTTAAGAGTGCAACCTCATAAAGCACTGAGAGTAGTTTAAATCCACAGACTATAACAAAGAAGGTAAAAGAAGGATTTACAAGGTCACAGACCTATGTAGATCAAAATAGACCCTCAGATCAACAAACAAAGTGAAATTAAACTCACAATGAACTCAGAGCCAGGGAAATGTTATATGAAGGTTTGGGGAGTAAGGGGGAAGCTTACGTGACATAGTGTTGCTAAGACAGAGCTGAGCTCCTGCGATTTAGGGAACATCATTTACTTCAACTGAAGTGATACCAATGCTGAGAGGAAAAAAGTGGTGTCTTCTGCTTTCTTCTCCAGTATTTAAATACAGCTGTTAAAAAAGAACTTCACTGTTTGCCTTCTTGTCAGTGTTTCTAGCAACTATTTTATGAAATCCAGAAAGCATCAGAACTGAAGTCCTAAAATTCTGTATTGCTTAATTTTACATCTACTAACTAAGACTTTTATTGCCTCAACTTTTTAGGTGTGAAAAAGAGAGGAATGTGTGCTTGTGTATCACACTGGGAGCAGCCCAATATGAATTTGAGAGCTAAGAAGTTAGGAATTGATCATATTATATGGAAGAAAGGGTAAGAATGAAAACTCTTTAGCTCACCTTCTTAAATCTGTGGCTAGATGGGGAGGCACAAGCATAAAATATAAAGTACAAATAGAAGTGCAAAGAGCTGGAACACGTTCCAATTAATAAAAAAATAAAAAATAAAAAAATCTGAAAGAGAACTCTCAGGATTTAAATAACATGTATATTCTGTACAAAAATAATTAACTAAAATATACTTGACATTAAAAAAAATCTGTCTTGATATTTCTGATAAAAAAAATTGTCATCCTTTTAATCAACAGAATCATGTTGAAATCTAATATACCTCCTTTACACAGATAAAAGGTTAACCAGCATCCTTTAAAAATTCTGGGAATGATTTATAAAGGATACATTCAACTCAGTTTTGTGGCTTGAAGATTATATTTACAAGATAGATTTTTTTTTTTTTTTTTACCAGACTGTAGGTTTACAGTATAAATCTCTGTCTTTATGGTAGTCTTTCTAAACTGTTTTTCAATTAAAAGAAAAATGTGTTTTGACTATATGAGCCACCTGACCTGTTTTAAATAATGTGGACAAGCAGACAGGAGCACCAGATAAGCAATTTCGTAAACTGCCTTTGCCAGAGGACACTTCATTTTGGGCAATTTCAGGTTGAATGGATCTGATAAAGCATTCATAATATAGAGAGCACTGTGGGCTTTTAACAATGTCTCAAAATACATATTAGATAGTGGAAAGACAACACAAATATTCATCTAAATTACTGAGGACAAAATTTCATCTGGCCTCCTCTTTTTCATTTTTGATCATCTTATAGAAATCAAATGGAAAGTCTCCCTTTGACTTCACTGAATTTTAAATTAGACCTTAATGTGTTTCAAAAGGTAACTGCAAAACCAAGCATGAAGTATGCATGTGCAAATGTCCTTTCTTTTTATACAAAATTGGCAACTAATGAAATTTTGCATGAACCCAATAAAAGATGCAGCTGAAAATGCTGGCACATAGCACTTAGTTTGAGATTTTTTCTATGCAGTTGACATGAAAGAACTTTTTCCTGATATTTATCCCAAGGAATTAAAAATAAAACCTAACAAAAAATAAGCCAAAGATATTATGAGGAAAAAATAAGCATTCAGAAGAAAATTAAAAATGGAAAAAAACCCACCCTATTTTTCCACAATGGTGTTCATTAATGTCAATATTATCTCCAGTGAAAAGTCAGTTTTGGATCTTAAAGTACTCTTTTTTTTACAACTTTCTGGACCTACTCTTACTGAACTTCAGCTATTATTTTGTTACATTACTGGTCATTGAAAAGGGAAAGAAAACACAGACATTTACGTTTTCTGTCCTATATGCACACTCTTACTTCTGTTTTTTTTGTTGCTCCAACTATGTTTTTCTTTTCTTACACAAAGCTCACTTACGTTAGTTTCGGTTTAGATTATGTTTTCGTGATTGAAACTGTGCCTTATTGTTCTGGGTTAAGGTGGTATAATTTTCTTCATAGTAACACAGATGATGCTATGTTTTGGATTCGTGATGAAAGCGGTGTTGATAACACACCCAACTTTTAACAGTTGCTGAGCAGTGCTGACACAGCAAAGGCTTTTTCTGCTCCCCTGACTCTCCCCAACCAGTGAGTGGGCTGGGGGTGCACAAGAAATTGGGAAGGGACATGCCAGGACAGATGACCCAACTGACACAAGGGTTATTCCACACCATAAGGTGTCATGCTTAGCAATAGAAGCTGGGGAGGAAGGAGGAAGGGGAATGTTTGGAGTGATCGCCTGTGTCTTCCCAAATAACCGTTACATGTGATGGAGCCCTGCTTTCCTGGGGCTGGCTGAACAGCTACCCGATGATGGGAAGTAGTGAACGAATTCCTTGGTTTGCTTTGCTCGTGTGTGCAGCTTTTTGCTTTACCTACTAAACTGTCTTTATCTCAACCCTCAAGTTTTCTCACTTTAATCCTTCCAGTTCTTTCCCCCATCACACTGGGGGTAAGGTACTGAGTGGCTGTGTGGCGCTGAACTGCCTCCCAGGGTTAACACACACCACTTGTGTATCAGATAATTGAAATTTGAATGCACTTTTGTTTGTCAGTAAAATTTAAATAATTACTAATAGCTCCAAGGGGAAATCTGAGAGTGGCTGTATGTGTTCATACTTTATTTTCTGGAAGGTGCTTGTGTCTATTAACACATTTCAAAGAATGTGATGGGCTCTTGGCTGTTTTACAGAATTAGAGGTTGTAGACCCTGGAGAAGAGCAGAATGATCCTCTAAACTGGCCTGCTATACAACACAGTGTATAGGAGTATCCTTGTAAGTCATTTTTCTGCAACAGAACAATGCTGCAGAATCCAAAAACAAGAAGAGCTGGTGAACTCTCCATAGTTCTTGTTGTTCCAATGACTAATGACAACAGCTCTTAAATATTGTTTCTTTCTTTTCCTAGACAGATTTCATGAAGTTTCACCTACTACATTTTGCCAATTTGACGAGTCCATTTCCAAGGTTTTCTTTCTTGTGTAAGGATTTATACTGACTGACAAACATATTTTGCAGGCTAGAATGCAAAGGCTAAACACTATTATAAAGGTCAA
The DNA here is from genome assembly GCF_028554395.1 of Pezoporus wallicus. Lineage (NCBI taxonomy): Eukaryota > Metazoa > Chordata > Aves > Psittaciformes > Psittacidae > Pezoporus > Pezoporus wallicus. The sequence goes on from NW_026642654.1 coordinate 3,381,835, forward strand.
GGTTAATACTGATAGTGATGCATTTGCCACTCAGGCTTGAAAAGCATGAGTTCTCACTCAGCTCTCATCTATAGAGGCATAACTAATGAACAGGTTGAAACCACACACATTATCTGAAACCTGAAGCAAAAACGACTAAGGCAGTTTCACTTAAAAGAGAACATAAAGAATTTTCTTACAGGTCAAACCAGTGGTCTATCTAGCTCAGCACTGTGACTCCAGCAGTGGCTATACAAGATTTAATTCGGACATACTGCAAAATCTACACACTTTTTGTCAAATGTATCCAGTATCTACAATTACTGTATTAGGACATGAGGTCATACATTCTCACCTTTTCCTCTTAATATCCACTTCTAGATCTATGAATTTGCCTATGAAGATGCAATTTTTATGGGATATAACTAGATATTATGTATCTATTTTTAGACCTATGAATCCACTCACAGTTTATGAATTTCACTAATCTCTTGTTGAAGCTTCTAGTGTTATCAGTATTCACAAAACCTGGCTTGAAACCCACAGCACCTGATTCCAGTTCACCGTCTATGTGTAATGTATTTAACTCATTTAAACTAATCTCCTCTTAGTTCTTGTGTATTTCCTTTTCTTCTAATATTGTGTGATCCAGTGAACAACAGCTCTACATTCAGCTTGAACATCAGATTCTTACTTTTTAAGCCTTTCTCAGAATCCTACCTTTTTAGTCCTCTCCTCTCCTTCCCACATCTTAGTTTCCCTTCTCTGTATTTGCTGTGATCCTGACACATCTTGAGATGTGGGCATCAGAAGTACACAAACAGAATCATAGAATCATAGCATAGTTTGGGTTGGAAGAGACATTAAAGATCATCTAGTTCTAGCCCTCTTGCCAAGTGGCCCTCCTCTAGACCCTTTCCAGCAGGTCCATATCTTTCCTGTACTGAGGACTTGAGAGCTGGTTGCAGTATTCCAGGGGGAATCTCACCAGGACAAAGTAGAGGAAAGAGTCACCTCCCTATTCAAAATGCAGAATCACCAAGTTTTCAGGTAGCACCAAAATGATGACCTCTGCCTTGCTCATAGTATTCTTCCTGCTGAGTACTTTTTATTGGTTCTTTTTTTTTTTAGCTGCTGCTGCACTTTAAGATGGTGATGATGATGAACCTTTGAAATCAACGATGACCTCAAGATCTGTTTCTTGCATTGTAACTGGCAGTTCCAAGTGCAGTTTTACATATGCATGACATATATAATTTTTCCATGAATTATTTTACCTTTATTCCCTCTGGACCTCATCTGCTACCTTTTTTGACCATTTAGTTTTTTTTTATGAAGTCTTTCTGGAGTTCCTTAACCTAGGCATGACTTCTGAATACTTAGATACTTAAAAGACCTTAGTATAATCCTAAAATTCAGATATTTGTTGTTTGTTCCCCTTTGCAGTTCATTGATAGAAACGTGTATAGAACTGGCCTCAAAAACTGTCTTCATATGACTCACTGATGACTCTTTCCCATCCTGAAAAGTGTCCATGGAAAACCACCCTATGCTTTCTGGCCTTTCACCAGTTATCAGTTTATAAAAAGGCTTTTCTTCCAACAACTTGTATTTCTTGAGTGGACTTCTTTTTTCTTTCTTATCCTTAGCTACAGGATACCCTTTGTTCATGTGTTCACTGACATCCTCATAACACTCCAGCACACTAATAAGGCCCTTTACGGAGGTCATAATGACTCTTTCCCACAAAGATGTGTCTATGCATTCTATGCATTTGCTCAGTCTTACCCTTTATTACTGAGTTTGTCATCTCACCAGGGATGGAAGTCAGTCTCAGAGGCCTGTGATCCATGTGAGGATCCCCTTTGAGATCTCTTTTTTAGACCTGAGTTACATGCTGGCACAAAAGTAATTTATAATATTTAATTATGGAATCATAGAATCATAGAATAGTTGGGTTGGAAAGGACCTTAAGTTCATCTAGTTCCAACCCCCCTGCCATGGGCAGGGACACCTCACACTAAACCATATCACCCAAGGCCTCATCCAGCCTGGTCTTGAACGCTTGGGATTTTTTACCAGGTGATAAGCAACTTCTTCTTGGTCTTCTTTATGAGTCATGTACTTTGAGAGTGGTTTTTACTTTTGATACCCTAGCTGCAACTTCTTCTATGCTTTGACCTACATACATGGCCACACTGCCATACAAAAAGGTAGCATGCAGCTCACTATCAAACTCCATTCTTAAATTTTTTCCAGGATCATTTTTCAGAGCCACTGAAATTCCTATCCTGCAGATAATTTAACCTAATATCAATCTTCACTTTTTGCCATACCTTTGTACTTCAGTCTGATTTAGGTAATTTCATAATTATAATTTCAGTGTATAAAAATGCTAACATTAATATAAAAGTGATTTTTATCTGCTTATTTCATTATTTAATATGCTTTAGATTTTGAGAGTCCATGCAAATTTGTACTATGAAAAAACTCCAAATATATAAGATGAACAAAAAAGACAGGTTGTTTAAAATTGTTACTATGCAAAAAAGTAGTGTTTCATATTACTTTTTTATTGTTTTGTGAGAAATAGTGTTAACTTTCATATCTGTTTGATCAATATAACTAAAATTATTGGTAAAACCTCAACACTGGGAAAAAAAAATACTGGTATTGGTTTTTATTCCTTAATGTTTGAATTTTATGTATATTTTGTCAAAGATTTATCCACTGATGCAGAATTAGTTCTATGGATTGCAGTCAGACTAAATATTGACAGACAAACAGACATGAACAGAAAGGAGTTAGGGAACATTAAGAATTGAAGAAATCTCTATTTGGATGTTTGGCTTTTCTTTCATATGCCTTTGACTCAATTTATGCTTATTGCAAATAGAATCATAGAATCAGAGAATAGTTAGAGTTGGAAAGGACCTTAAGATCACCTAAGCCCAACTCCCCTGCCCTGGGCAGGGACATCTCACACTAAACCATGCCACCCAAGGCCTCGTCCAGCCTGGCCTTGAACACTGCCAGGGATGTAGCATTCACAACCTCCCTGGGCAACCCATTTCAGTGCCTCACCACCCTCACAGTAAAGAACTTCTTCCTTATATCCAATCTAAACCTCCCCTGTTTAAGTTTGAACCCTTTACCCCTTGTCCTGTCCTAGGATACATATGAGAAATTCTTGTAACAGGTTTCTCTGTGTGGTTTAAAATGTGTTTAGAAAGACTCTGATTCTCAGGATGACTCTCCAGATTTCTAAAGTAATTGCTACAGAATTTAAAAATATTTCTATAATCTAATTTGTTTCATTCCTGTTAAGTTATGAAGCATATAGAAAATTAGTGCAGTTCAAGGAAAATGGCACAGATTCTTTGCTTCCTGTAAAAGAGGTACAAATACTCACAAAGCTACATGAACAATATTACAGATGAAAGGGTTGAATGCAGAAGTGAGTGAGCAGAAGAGATTTCCAAACTGCAGGTCTTGAATAGTCCCATTTAAATTTGTAGAAGGAAGTTCTAAAAACTGCCCACTGTTGTGAGAAATGGGAAGGACCATAGCTTGTTCTTGCTTGCCAACTATTTTGTTTTACTCATACCATTTTTCAACATCAGCATAGAAAATTCTACATCTCATTCTCTTGACAAGGCAGAACAAAATAATCCCATTTTCATCACGATTCCTGCTACTGCATTGTCACTGTATGTCATTGCATATGACACAACATATGTAATTCATCAAAATTTAACTCCTGAATTTCCTTATGTTTCACCTGTTCCTTCTAATGATTCACTTGCAAGTCCACATTTCAAAGTGTCAAAATAAATACAAGAAATACAGTTATAATTTCATTCACAGGATTAGCCACTTTATGAATGGGTATTGAAATAATGAAATTACAATCCTAAACGAGTCTAATTTGTCAGAGAACAGGTTAGTTAAATATCTGTGAAGAGCAATATAGGTATAGGTGGTTTTGCTTTGAAGAGGATGAACTAGATTATCTCTTGAAATTCCTTTCAGAGCTGTCCTCTATGAAAATTAAAGTTATATTACTTCTACATTTTGCCAGTTTATCTTTGACTTTCCTGCATTTAGGGAATCCTATAGGATAAATCTGCAGTGGTTCCAAACTTGCTATAAAAAAGAAATGAATCACCTGAAAAAAGCTGAAAAGTTTTCTTTGTTATCCATGTCATGATGATGAATTTCAGTCTTTCACATATATAACTTATAAAGGGTAAAAAGAGAGATGGGAGGAAGGAAAAAAAAAAACAAGCAGCTCCTTAGTGGAAGTTTTATTGCAACTCTGGTAGATCTGGCAAAAATAATTACTTCACTTTTTATTTGAAGTTACTACTTGTTTAGTAGTCAGGATGACTGTACATTGTGCATCTGATGTCGTTCAGTCCATGTATACAGTATGGGAAAAAGGATTTAATTTATATACATTTATCCAACAAGGCATTCAGTGATTTAATTTTTCTGCATTTCAAATACTAAAGCACTTCCTCACAACTGAAAGTGACTTTTAAGAACTTTCCTCCCTTTGCATAGATTATACTTTCTCTCAAATGCTCATCAACTGAAATGCTGTAATTAATCAGTTTCTTAAAATATGCTAATATGAGTCATTTTCCACCATGCAAATCGAATAGGGTGCAATATTTTCCATACTGTAAATATTATTTTTGTAACAACAGTAATTGCCATTAGAAATCAGAGACAACATCAGTTTTGATATTTTCCCAATAAAACGGCTCCTGCTGTTAGTGTAATATTAAAAGGCAAAGACTTAACATTTATTTGAACCCAAGAGGTTCAGATGAAGCAGACAAATCAGTTCTGTTTTGTGATTATAATAGCACATTTGTGTAGCCCTTTTTAAGATTAATCAATGATTCAAGTCTTTCCTGTTTCCTATGAATGCTAAAAATGAAGATTTTTCTATTCTCTGGGGTTTCAAGATTGCAGTTAATTATAAAAGGAAAGCAGATCAAAGAGAAGAAAAAAACCTAACCTCCATTGTTTTTGTGTATGTGTGGGGTAGTTAAAATATTTTTTTTCTGAGCTGTGTACTGGTACTTATTTTAAACATTTTTGGTAATTATCAAGTATTCATTAAATTTTTGTAAGCGCTGAAAGATCGAGGAATTTAAGTTTAATGCTTCTTTGTCTGAAACATATAAAAACTGTTGATCGGCATATTCTTTTCTCTAGAAAAAACAAATAATGAAAACTCACAGAAGTACCACACTTAGAGCATACAGAAAAATGGAAAAACAATATTAAAGTTTACAGTTTCCTAAACCAATCTTTTTACTTTGTCTTTTCTACTCTGTAGGTCTCCTACATTTTCATACCTTCAACCCTCTACCTTCTCTATCTGTTTTCCCAAGTTTGAAATCCCTTTTTATTCAGAACACATGCAATATAACATGTAAAAATATATTCTGTAACTTCTCCAAAGTGGCAGTTTTGCTCTGTGTTTTCTAAGCTGTTTTCCTAATTCTTCACCATTCTGAATATTTTCTGGTCTGCAACTTCTGCTTAACTTAAACTAATTGCATATTAACTTCACATAATTTATTTCATTGCTGACTTGTTTCCAATAACTTAGACTTAAAACAATATGTATCATAAAAGTCAACTCAGAATTTGAAATGAGATAATTTCTTCAAAATTAAAAATACAAAAAAAGGAAAAAATGGATTCTAAACTAATGCGGTTCAATTTAAATGGATAGTCTGCTTCATCTTCCTCATTATATATGAGACGTAATTCAGAAGTCTGTAATCTTCTAGCTGGCACTTTTCTAATGATAGTGAACCAGACTTTGTTACCCTTGCTCATACATGAGTAGAATGATCTGCTACAAATACTCTCAGAAATTCATGAAGATAGCTAACACTGAAAGTTAATGAGGATGACACAACTGGGATACTTCAAATGTTTTTGTATAGAAATAGAAAAACTGGTGAAAAAATGACATATTAAGGATAGGGTGAATGCTAAAAAAAACTAAAAAATGATAATTTTCTTTTGAATGAGAAATTTTAAGTTTCTGCATTTTTAGCCAAGTATATTAGGAAATTGGAGTGGTTTTAGCCAAGTAAGTCTCTCTGAGATCATGCCTTGACATGATAGTGTCCAGTACACTGTGTTTGATTTAAAACAAGGATGAAATCTCTGTGATCAAGCTACAGCAGACAAAGGCTTCTTCAAGTTAAGGTGAAAATCAATATGCCTCTTTACTCTAAAATGCAGCTACGCTAATTCACAATCTGGATCTTTGAGATACGCTTTCTCTATCATTTTGGGGTCATTTTCAAAGATGAAGATGACTGAAAGAAATCCTAAAGCCATCTTTTTCTTTTCTCTTTTTTTTTTTTTTTTCATTTTTTTACCCCAATATATAACATATAACAAGATAGTTATAGGGGTATGACTGTTTGTATGACTACTGAATTTAAATCAAAGGCATCATTGTGGATAAGGTTTAAGATAAAACATTGCTATCAAAAAATACCTAAAAGTGTCTACAAAATAAAGTGTCAGTAAAGATTAACCAGTTGAAGATTAAGCAGCTATTATCTTCCACATACAGACATAGTTTTATTTATTCTATTAATAAATAAATAAAACAATAAATAATTGAATAAATAAAAAGTTGAAACAGAAAAACTTTGCAGCATATAATTAACAGGATTTTTATTTTTTTTTGAGGCTGACAAATTCTTTGATAGAAGGCTATCAAAAAGACATCTTTATATTATCCATGACATGAGCCCATACCCACACACACATCCCCTTTCTCTATATTTTATGGTTTATTTCTATGGTTAAAATAGAGCAGTGGTATGTTCAAATTACAAGTGCTAGATCATGTTGATCATATCTGAATAGACGGTTGTATCCAAATCTGTGTTTACATAAGTTTACTTGAGGAAATAATAATAATGAGACTTGATGCCTATTGTAGTACTTTGAGGAAGATCAAAACGACCATGCAGCTAAAACACTGCTTAAGGAGGATTTAGATAAGCAAGACTAAGAGAATGATTTATAAAACTCTATGCTCCATTGCTGGACTCTAAATATCTATTATGATATTTAAACTGGATCATGCCTAGGGTTAGCAGTGCTCTGGATAAACTGACTATGTAAACACCTATCTATCTCTTTCTGTTGTTTAGGTTGTAGTACTCAGACACCCTTCTAAATCCATGAATATTCTTGTATCACAGCTTTCAAATGTAAAGAATTTAAACAGTACATGAAAAAGAAATTCTATTTTGCTGGACTACTTTACAGGTACCTTTAGACAATAGGCTGCAGGGTCAAATTCCTCCATATTTGCTATCGTTCTGGTGTCAATCTTATATACCTTAGTACATGACAACTGAGATTCCTTTCCTTGGATATTTTGCTGCTTTTTAGGTCATTCTCTCCAAAATCAGGAGCAGCAGGTTCAGTTAAAGAATACTGAGAATTGCTTATGGTTTATCCCCATCTCAGTTTTTTTTCAAGTTTTGAATTAAATCTCTGGAGCACAGGTGTGTTTACCTCACTAGCAAGAATAATTTCACAGATATCCGAAGTATTGCTTGGGAGAGCAAAACAGTGTCATGCCAAAAGGTGAAATACACTTGAATGACGTATAGGGTCTTTTTGGCTCTTAATACCACAGGATTATTATTATTTGGATTGCGCTAGAATTTACATAGTCTTGTTTGGCATTTTCTGCTTCTGTAGATACTCATTAAATATAAAAAGCCATGTTAAAAGCTTTAGAGAGTTTGAATGAAATATTATTGTGAAGGTTGCTTGCACTTTTTGGCCTTTGTGTATACATTAGAGCATAGCCTTCCTCCAGGGCTCAGTCTCATTTATTGCACAGCTAATGAACAGATATTGATGTGGTCCCATGTTATCTTTACTACACTGAAGACAGAAATGATAATTTTCCTTGTTGCCCACAGGTTTTCTGTAGCAGTCCTTACTAGAAGATGCAAGTGCTTCACATTTATTTATTTATTTATTTATTTATTTTCACCCAGCAGCTTAATAATATGAAGACTTGTAATTCTTCTTTGACATATGGGGAGTCTGGACACAGAGGCATCAATTGTTTTTAGATGCCAGTTTTAGATATCTAGATCTGATTCAAGCCAGCATATATTGTGTCGTATGGCGCTCTATTTAAATATAGCATAGCTCTAATAATTACAATTGCTGCTGAAAGCATTCAAATGAAAAATCACAGCCTTTAACTAAAATATGGGAAATGAGGAACATAAAATTAATGGTCACCATGTGAAAAGTTTAGGTAGAATGATTTTTCCATTATGTAGATAGAACCCAATTCTCCAAATTTTTGTTACCAGCTTTGTAACTATATACAAAGCTAAAAAGCTTTCTTAACTAAAAGAGCTTTCTAACCATGCATTCCTTTTACAATGCTGAATTCACAGACTTTTATATGAGTACCTTTCTAGAGAAAGTAATTTTTTTTTTTTTATAGCTATATGGTTATAAATATTATTTGAGGTAATCCTTCTCTCTTCTTATTTAGAAATGCACTTGCAGAAAGATTTCTTGCTAATGTTAACAATCCTTTCTACTTCCATGTCATTCTTATCCTGGTAATTTTGATTTTCTTATAAACTTAAAAAATTCTTCCACATACGTGCTTAATAAATGGGCTTTAATTTAAACTTCATAAATAATGGTTTCTTCTTTTTGAATGTTAACCTTTCTCTGTACTTTCTGTCTTTCCTCTGCAATTAAGCAGTTTATACTTAATTTTACTTAAACTCCTTCTTTCTCTCTTTTCTTTCGCCTTTGCTGACTTTCAAGATACTTTTTTAAACCTGCCTTTCTAAAATCTAGTTTTGTTATTTTGTCTTTATTTTCCTTCCATTTTTAATGTCATGAATTCCTTTCACTTTATTTTTTTTTTTTTTTCAGGCAAATTCTGTTCTTATGGACATTGTTGACTAGTTCCTCCTGATGGAAATGGCAATTGCCTCACATTTAGTTATTTCTCTATCTTCTGTATCAAAAATTACCTGGAAGAAATTCTTTGTTTGCAAGAAAGCAATTGGCTAGGGAGAATTCCTCATAACTCCTTTCTATTTCTGTTCTTTCTCCCTTGGTCCCTTTGAGTTTCTTCTGTTTAAAATGTTAGGTATCCTAACTTTTTTATCTTTTTTACCAGAATAAAACTTGGGCAGAGAGTGCATTTTAAATTACTTGGGATTTCTTTTCATCGTGATCCTAATGAGAAGGTTGAGGCAAATTCAACTCAAAGCTCTTTCTAACTTGGGTATCATCACAAGTTTTCTATTTCTCTATAATATGGCCTGAGAGAAATTATAGAAGCACTTTGATATATAAGGCAACATTTCTTTTTCTTCTTCCCTACAGGAAGAGAACATATTCAGTATGTTTGCTAGTGAGATGGAAGGATATCTAGGTTAACAGAAAAGCGTAACGAGAGAAGGTTAACAGAAGCATGAGGAAAGAAGATATATTTTATAAGCACAAAGTTAGTATCATACCAAGTAAACAGATGACTAAAAGGGAACTAGTTTATATTTAATAGCTGCGTCTTTCCCAGGACACATCTGACGGAGGAAAGGGGAGGAGGATCGAAAGAGTGCAACTCCTACGGGTTGAGACAAGAACAGTCCAGCAACCAATGTACAACGCAAATCACCACTGCTACTACCAATGACAACAATGATAAGAGAATATAACAAGGGAAGAGAATACAATACCACTGGCCAAGAAACGAGTCCCACCCGGAAGCCTGTGTCCTTCCGGGTAACTCCCAGTTACCTCCTGGGCATGACATGCTGTGGTATGGAATACCTCTTTGGCTAGCTTGGGTCAGGTGTCCTGTCTCTGCTTCCTCAGGGCTTCCCCTCCTCCCTGGCAGAGCATGAGGCTCACAAAGTCCTTGGCCAAACCAAAACATCATTGTTATCAGCTCTGCTCCCAAGCCGAAAGTCAAAACACAGCACTGCACCAGCTACCAAGAAGGAGAAAAATGACTGCTACTGCTGAACGCAGGACACCTGGGCAGCCCATTGTCTAGTGTGAGGTGTCCCTGCCCATGGCAGGGGGGTATGAACCCTCCAGCCATAATTATCTTAAGGTCCTTTCAAACCTTAACCAGTCTATGATTCTAATTACTGTACTAAGTGCACAGAAAGAGGCTGATTTTTAAAATACACCTCAGATCTTCCTTGAAGATGAAAGATCTGCAGTGTGGCTTAGATGTCTGATTTTCTCCTTGGATTTGGGGTTTATTGGAAATAAGGCCAGTTAGATTGAGTGGACACAGAAAATCCATATAAATTGCTTTCAAGAATAGGAGATCTGTTAAATGGAGAGCAGCCACAGTGGGGTTGAACCAGTGCTTCTGCTCTCCCCGTTGTGTGACCCACAGTGCATGCACTGCACACAGCAGAGTTAAAAAGGCAGGGAGGTAAAGGACTCTTGGTTTCTGCCTGTGAATTTACATCTGAAAAAGCTGATGGAGGGGACTTTAAAAGGGAGGCATTTTCTGAAGGAGCAGTGAGTTTTGCAAGCTTGTGTAGTTTGCAGTGCAGGGTTTGTAAAGCCATAAGAGAAATAGAGCTACTCTAATGGAAAATGATAAAGAAATGGATTTCAGTTAGGCTTGCGCTTCAGAAAGAGGAAATTCTGGCTGCTACCCAGAAATCATGCTAGAGAGATTTCAAGCCAAAGAAATGTAAAAGGAAAAGGTAAATTTAAAAAAGATAATATATTTTCTGACTGCTAAAAGGAACTTGCATTTTACAGCCAATCATTCCTCAGTTCATCTCTGTGTATTCATGTTTTCCTCTTATGTTTCTCCTCACTTTACATGTCTATAAAATAATTAGTTACTCATATCTTGCACTTTTTAAGTATATTAAAATCAGGGATTTATATGTGGAAGTGTACTATAATTATCTATACTAATGGAGCTACAGTTTTAAGTAAGGAATGTGTACTCAGACACATCAAGTATTCACTATGAAAGCAATTAAAGGGTTTGATGTTCACAGTTAGGTATTAATATTAATAGTGAGAAGCTTTATCCAAATCATTTAGGGGTGGTTACAAAGGCCTCTGGGAGTGAGACAGCCACAGAAAGCAATGACATAATTATAGCTATATGAGAAAATAATGGAAACAGCTACTCTTTAAGCATCCTCAATAGGGAAGGATGATCCTCAAAACCTAAGTGAATGTGACTGTAAGTGGCAGCTTTTAAGTTTGATTTGCCTGCTATAAAACATTTTACATTAGTAAGTGTCTAGAGTCTTTGCACTCAAATGTATTATCGCTTGTCTCCAAATCCCTTTACGGATAGTACAATTAACAGCATACATGAAACAAAATTGCAAGACAATAATTTGCAGACCATTATGATCTCAGAACTGGAACTGCAATTCCCATCTTCTGTTCCTGACACTGACTTACAGCCAGATGTAGGGTGCACCATTTAAACACTGGCTTGTTTTTCCCAGCTCTAAAATTAATGTGAAAGTTCTAACATGTTTCAAGGTGTATTTGGAGGGTTAATCGATAATGCTTGTAAAGTTTTCTGAATGTTGTATCAATAAGATCTGAACTTAATTTGCTGAAATTTTGTTTGGACTGAATAGCAATCTACAGACACTGCATTTATTATTAAGTCTAAAAGGATAAAAAATAAATCAAAAATATAAAATAAAGAATTAAAAATCATGATCACTGAAGTATGACAAGAAATCAGCTGTGTCACAAGGCTCTGTGACAGCCCTCCCTTTTCCAGTGCTTCAGGAGATTTGTTTTTAGATTACTGTTTCTTCATTTCTAGATGACCCCACAGGAGTGATTTTGGCTTGGGGATAGAGTAAATCTTTTCAGTGCATCTTTTTTGGTTCTGATTGCCTTACTGGAACCAATTTAGCATTTTGACATTCAGCATGTATTTTATGCCTTTCTTTGCTGCATGCATGTTAACTGCATATGCAAAAAAGTACAAGTGCATTGCTGAAGGATGTATGTAAGTCAGTTGTTTTGGGGGAAGAGCGTAATGAAGAGAAGCATGACATTCCCATAGCAACAGTGGCAAAGCTTTTTATGCTGATGTTGAATAGAAAATTACAATGATTTAAACGACAGGAGAAATAAGCTATATGTAATTCCAGAAGAATTTCTTACCTTCCCAGAAACAAGTCAATTTAAGGTCAGTGTCAAACCCTGGTGGCCGAATAACATGACTATGGAGCTGAAGGAAGACATTTGCTACTTACATCAGTAAGGTATATTGCGCTGCAAATTAAAACCTACGATTTATGACAGTACTTCAAAATAATATTACCTGCCTCTTGTCACTCCATGAATGTTGTGGGTTTTTTAAACAAAATGCATGTCTTTCTGAACAGTCTTAATGTCAAGCCTGCCATGCTCCCCTTTGGGCTGTCTTAAAGATACATTAATACAATTTGGTAGTATATATTAAAATACAGACTTATTCCTATGTTTTGCAACTTACATAGCATCATCCATCTATTAAATTTTACACTAGAGACCAATTTTTTTAATAAGGCAAATATTTCTACAGTTTTAGGTTTAATTTTTCTACCAAAATATTAGGTGGTTGCAATTTTGCAAACCAGTCATTTCATGCACTGCACCAGTGTTAATTAAGGGCTCTCAGGCCCTTGTCCTCATGGGGGACTTTCAACCATCCTGATAACTGTTGGAGGGATGGTACGGCCTGGCACAAGCAATCCAGGAGGTTCCTTGATTGAGCGGAAGACCACTTCCTCTTGCAAGTAACAGAGGAGCTGACAAGGAGAGGTGCCATGCTTGACCTCGTGCTCACAAACAGGGAGGAACTGGTTGGGAATTTGATGCTCCAGGGCAGCCTTGGCTGTAGTGATCATGAGATGGTCAAGTTCAAGATCGTCAGGACAGTGGGAAGGGCACACAGCAAGCTCACTGCCCTGGACTGCAAGAGAGCAGACTTTGGCCTCTTCAGGAACCTGCTTCGGAAGGTTCCATGGGATATAGCCCTAGAGGGCAGGGGGGCTCAAGCTGTTGGTTAATATTCAAGGATCACCTGCTACAAGCTCAGGAGTGTTGCATCCCAACAAGAAGGAAATGAGATAAAAAGGCCAGGAGGCCTCTATGGGTGGATAAGGAGTTGCTGAGAAAACTCAGAAGGAAAAAGGAGGCTTATAAAAGGTGGAAGTGAAGACAGGCAGCCTAGGAAGAATACATGCGCATTGTCCGGGAAACTAGGGCCCCATTAGAATTGAGTCTGGGCAGGGATGTGAAAGTTAACAGGAAGAGCTTCTGTAGGTATGTAGCAAACAAAGACATATTAGGGACAACATAGGCCCCCTCCAGAAGCTATCAGGAGAACTGGCTACCTGGATTTAAAGAAGGCTGAGGTTATGAATGAATTCTTTGCCTCAGTCTTCACTGGCAAGTGCTCTGATCACACTGCCCCAGTCTTGGAAGGCGGATGCAGATGTGAGAAAGAAGACCCCAGGCCCACTGTAAGAGAGGATCTGGTTCAAGACCATCTTAAGAACCTGAACATACACAAGTCCATGGGACCTGATGAAATCCATTCGTGGGTCCTGAAGGAGCTGGCAAATGAAGTTGCTAAGCCACTGGCCATCATATTTGAAAAATCATGGCAGTCAGGTGAAGTTCCCGATGACTGGAAAAAGGGAAATATAACCCCCATTTTCAAGCGGGGAAAATGGATGACCCAGGGAAGTACAGACTAGTCAGTCTCACCTCTGTGCCTGACAAAATCTTGGAGCAGATTCTCCTGGAAGGCATGCTAAGGCACATGAAAATCAACAAGGTGCTTGGTGACAGCCAGCATGGCTTCACTAACAGCAAATATTTCTTCTGGGGTTTGGTTAAACCAGAGGATTTAAATATTTTTAAGTAAATATAAAATGCTCTAAAACAGAAATATCTGATATTTGTCGAAAAAAGGACGGGAAATCTGGAGCAAGGTCACTCACAGTATACTACTTCTGCTCAAAAGGCTCTGTCATTTGTTACATTATCTGCTTAGTAAAGTTCATTTTGCAAATAAAATGCATTCTTAATAAAGCTATAGGTAAATAGGTGAAATTTTTAACAGTCTTTTCAGTGTTACAGAGATTATTCTTAGCTGAAAAGGGACTACTTATTAGTGGAATATTTTTTTCCCAGTATTTGCAATGATGTTGAGTTTTCTACACCATACTGCATTTTCCTGTCTCCTCACTGTTTGGGACCTGTTTCTTTATTTTGAAGAATTAGTAACTATGCTTTGGAGCTCTACTCTCATTCTCTGGGTAGTCAGGAAAAGAAAAGGAAACCAGTGAATTTTGAATTTTGCTTTCCTCATTGGAATATTGTGCAATTTGCTGACTTATCTTAGGTACTGTTTTCATTTACATTATACTTTTTCACTTTAAAACAGGGCAAGCACAAAGGAAATGCATTACTAGCTTCCAATTAACTTCCTGCACATGCAATTGGAAGAGTACAATGCTGCCTCTATGTGAAGATGAAATCCTAAGCTTATCTCTTTTCAGCATTAACGGCAGAACTTGCTGACCAACATATTAAAATTGCACAAGAAAACTGCTTCCTTGCCTTTTAATATTCAGTAGAACTCACTCATTATGATTCTATATCTAAAACTATAGACTGAAAAATGCAGGGTTTTTAAATCAAATAGTATAGTAATATTTGCAGAAAATGCATGTCTTTTGATATTTGGAAGTAATGATTTTCAGGATGAAGTTCTGTTTTCACTGAAGTCAACAGAAATTTTGTCCCTGAATAATGGGAACAAAATGTCATGGTCATGTCAGACCTCTAGCCATCTGCTGATTTGTCCTGACACCTTGAGGAGTCACTTTCCTAAGAACTAGTTTCTGTTTCTGTAAAATGCAATTGTGACAGGTTGCTTAGCTCCTTTTGCTGCAACATGGTGAGACATGAAGCTAACTGAATTCACCTTAGCTTCAATGATAGACACTGTCTTAGAACTCATTCATCAAGAATCATGTCCTGTACATGCAGTTTGGCTAAACAGTTGTCCAGAGGATTCAAGTTTCAGATCTAATAAGATTTTGTAGATTCCACCCCTTGCTAATTCTTAAAATGTGTGTGTTAATAAGAGCAGTTGCATAAGACTAGTTCTCAAAAAACCCTTGAGCATATTTAGCACTACACTGCTGTAACGTAGTTACAGCTGGTGCTGGGAGGAGAGGACTTTGGCACCCAGCTCCTGTGTGCCATGTGGAAGAAAGTTTCATTCATGTGTTGAGATTTTAAATAGACAGGACAATAAATGCTTTCATGCCACAAAGATGATCAGTGGGCTGGAGCACCTTCCTTATGAAGACAGACCAAGGAAGTTGGGGGTGTTCACCCTGGAGAAGAGAAGGCTGAGTAAAGACCTCAGAGCAGCCTTTCAGTATTTGAAGGGGGCCTACAAGGATGCTGGGGAGGGGCTCATGATCAGGGACTCATCATCAATGGGTTTAAACTTAAAGAGGGGAAATTCTGGTTAGATATAAGGAAGAAGTTCTTTACTGTGAGGGTGGTGAGGCACTGGAACAGGCTGCCCAAAGAAGTGGTAAATGCTCCATCCATGTCAGTGTTCAAGGCCAGGTTGGACAGAGCCTTTGGTGACATGGTTTAGTGTGAGGTGTCCCTGCCCATGGCAAGGAGGTTTCGAACTTAATGATCTTAAGGTCCTTTCCAACAGTAATCACTCTATGATTCCCTGATTCTATGATAATAAGAACAAGAAAACAAGAGTTTTAAAATCTTCTGCAATCTGACACATTATATAATTAAAATCAAGAATTTTCAGTTGGATTTACATTTGTTCCCACAATCACAGGACCATCTACCAGCCAGCTAGACCCCTAATGCCCACCCAAGCGGAAAAAAAAAATCTCAGGGAAAAAAAATTCTCTAGAAAACATCCATAGCCAGTGCAGTCTTGTCAGAAGTCAGCTGTGACTGAGTGCAGCACTTTGCTCTGTGGTGTAAGAGGGGAGATCTTTGGTACTTCCAGATTCAAAGCTGGTAGTCAACTTCTGAGGTTGGAATCCCTGGTCTTAATCTTTTGATATTGTCCTTGTCTACATTTTGTCTAAAATATCATCAGCACTTAGGGAGATACTGATGGCAGTGCTTCCTAGATTTCAGCAGTCCTACATGTTAGAGTAGGGCTGACGACTGAAGGATTCACAAATGATTCAGATTGGAGAAGATTACTCAGATATTTTGTTTTTGGACTCTAAGGTTTTTGGAAAGGGGACTCCAGGCTATTGTATTAAAAACAGACAGTGATATCATTATTGGAAGTGTCTCTAACTGTCACTGTTAATGCTAAACTTCATGAAGCCAGATTATCTGTTAGATACTTCAGATACATGAGATTAATTATCTTCTGGAGAGGTACATCCACAAGAACTAAGAATCACAATCAAAGGGAATTCAGGGTGATTGGCTTCAAATCTGGTAATTCTATGTGTCTAAAGTTTACTGTCCTTTGCTTTGCTTTCTATTTTAAGACATGTTGCATCACATGAGTGAACCTGGTGACAGAGCTGGTTGCCTGTACTGACAAACCTCAGTTATGCAAGCCCTTGAATGTGAGTACCAAACATAATGGCTGCAAAGCCAACAGTCCTCCAATCTGACCCCCTGCTTGTCCTAAATACTCAGGCGTGCCTGAAAACCTCTGTTAGCTCTATACAAGTGAAAAGCATATTATCAGATCTGACCAGAAAAGGTAAGAAAAAAAAAAAAGAATTGCATAGAGAAAAAAAAAAACCCTCAAACATGAACTGAAATATTGAGGCTGATGACTGGAAAGATCTCCCACATTTGTAAATGATAGCAAGTAAGTGTCTAAAAGCATAAGGTCTCTATAAGCTTAGTGCTTCTCAGTCTGTAATCAGAACAAGCCCCAGACTTGTTGGCTGGGACAGACATTTGTTGCAGCACTGTCATTACAATGTGTCTTTAATTCCCTGCATCCGATTCAATAGTTTCTTCAGTTATCATTGTGCATCACTGACCCACTCCCTCAAAAACGTCACCTCCAGCAACAGATGAATGGTTTGAAAGCAAAAGGTTTCGGTCTCAGTTGAACAACTGAGACTCCTTCAGCTTTTTATTTGCACTCCATCTGCCTTCATTTTCAGCGTCACTGTAAATAATTTTTAAAAAAGGGGAACAGAGTAAAACTTTAATATGAGTGTTCAATAACCAATTATCACACTTCATGCCTTTGTTTGTACTAAAGATAACTGGATCAACACTTCCACAAGTTGCATGCTCAGGTGCCCTCTAGAGAGATTATCTTATTTTGCATACATATACATGTATATAAAGACTGCATAAGGCATTTTTACCTGGAAGCCTTCTAGGCTTGACTTTTCTATAAGCAAGTATATACTGTGGAGAAGGACTTGGGGGTGTTGGCTGATGAGAAAATGGACATGAGTGAGCAGCGTGCACTCACAGCCCAGAAAGCCAACTGTATCCTGGACTGCATCAAAAGGAGCATGACCAGCAGGTCAAAGGAGGTGATCCTGCCCCTCTACTCTGCTCTTGTGAGACCTCACCTGGAGTATTGTGTGCAGTTCTGGTGTCCTCAACATAAAAAGGACATGGAACTGTTGGAACAAGTCCAGAGAAGGGCCACGAGGATGATCAGGGGACTGGAGTACCTCCCATATGAAGATAGGCTGAGGAAGTTGGGGCTGTTCAGCCTGGAGAAGAGAAGGCTGCGTGGAGACCTCATAGCAGCCTTCCAGTATCTGAAGGGGGCCTATAGGGATGCTGGGGATGGACTATTCATTAGGGACTGTATTGATAGGACAAGGGGTAATGGGTTTAAACTTAAACAGGGGAAGTTTTGATTGGGTATAAGGAAGAAATTCTTTCCTGTTAGGGTGGTGAGGCACTGGAATGGTTTGCCCAGGGAGGTTGTGAATGCTCCATCCCTGGCTGTGTTCAAGGCTGGGTTGGACAGAGCCTTGGGTGAGATGGTTTAGTGGGAGGTGTCCCTGCCCATGGCAGGGGGGTTGGAACTAGATGATCTTACCTTTCCAACCCTAACTATTCTGTGTTTCTATGATACTGTACAACATTAATAGTAATGATTTGTAGTTCAGGAAAACGTCAAAAAACATTGCAGAAATTAGCATCTTATTTTGCTAAGTGCCATGCAAAAATTGTCAGAAAGCAGTCTCAGTGCAGAAGTTTATAAATTAACTCCCTGCATGCAAATCTATTATTCAGAGATTAAGAAATGATTTGTAAGATCAGACAAGACAGAGGCCCTTTTTGTAAACAGAACTTCTGTTAAATGAAGCAAATGACAGTGTACACTTTTATATTGTTTCAGTTTAGTTTATATTTCACCTCTGACTCAGCAGTCCTCTTGTTTGATAAGCTGACCACAGATAAATCCTAATTAGACTCTGGGAAAGGTTGCACTGAAGATCATGAACCATGCAAGGTAGTCTGTCAACCCAGCATAAATTATAAAACTTCATGAACTCCTAACTTTGAATTGAAAGTATCTCTAACCACAAATTTCTATTAAAACATTGCTGCCCAAACCAAGACTGGGTTTCACAGAAAAGGTAAATATAGCTAGTAAGTAGAACCATTGAACAGTTTAGGTTGGAAAAGACCTTTAAGATCAACAAGGCCTACTGTTAACCTGGCACTGCCAAGTCCACCACTAAAGCATGTCCTTAAGTTCCACAGCTACACATACCTCCAGGGATGGTGACTCAAGGACTTCCCTGGGCAGCCTGTTCCAATGCTTGAAAACCCTTTTCAGTGAAGAAATTTTTCCCCACCTAAACAACTTCCTCAGTACAACTTGAAACCAGGTGGGGAAGAGAAGTCTTGCTCAAAGTGTCCTCTGTCCACCAGTTATTCATGCCTAGATCTGTAATCTTACCTCTACCCAGCCACTTCTGTTTGTTTGTCTGTCACCAAGTACAAAATGTCCCTACAAGTGGGATTCATGTAACTTGCTAGTGCGTGGCAATTTTTTTATGTTAATGATAGCAAGGATTATTGTCTTATTGCCCTAAGCATTAATATGTTCCTCACTCCCACTGGGCCACTTAGTGAGTCCCTGTTAGCTGGCAGGCATGAGACAGTGTCCTGGGTTCAGCAGTAGCAGGCATTTTTTTTCTGCTTCTTAGTAGCTGGTGCAGTGTTGTGTTTTTGACTTTCAGCCTAGGAACAGCACGGATAATACTGATGTTTTTAGTTGTTGCTAAGTAATGTTTATTCTGACCAAGGACTTTCTGAGTCTCGTGCTCTGTCAGGGAGGAGGAGAAGCCGGGAGGAAGCAGAGAGAGGACACACGACCCAAACTAACCAAAGAGGTATTCCACACCACAGTACATCATGCCCAGTATATAAACTGACTAAATTATTATATTTATATGACAAAATTATGCCAGATTCATTAGCGTAAGTATCTGAGCAGTGTATTCTTTGCACATATCTGGTGTGAGAATGATTCCCTTAAGTAAGAGATGTAACAATAACATTTATTTTTCTCTGCTCTGTGTGTGTGTTGCATGACATTTATCCCAACCCTTTCTCTAAAAAAAACTATTTTATTTCATATTCCCTCTACTCTCTATTATGTAAAAAATAATAACAGAAATGACTGCTTAAAAAGTTAAAATAATTTCTATATGCCATAACATTTCTAGCCTTCTGAATGCTTCACCATATTAACTTTAGAGGATGATAACTTGAGTATGTTTTGAAATATTTTCTTCAAATGAATATTTTTTATGATGGTTGCAAAATGTTCATGTTTTGTTTTGTGAACATCTGATCAAAACTGATGCATTAACATTATGACTAGAAAAAACTTTCTTATACTCTTTTGAGAATGTAGAAAAAAGCAAGTCTAAAGTATATTGCTGTCAATAAGTATGTCTTAATCTTGTGATGACAAGGAGCTGGATTTTTCTGATGTATTTAGAATTCAGTCATCACTTTTATATGTAATTAAATTTCTAAAAGACTTCTAGAAATCAAGCTCTGCTTTCTTGTTTAATATGGGCTGCCTAGTTGCAATTTTAATATTTTGGTATAGTGTCTGTGTATTCCTTGACCCTGTTGAGGATTAACTCTCCAGGGAGAGAGTTAATATAACAAATAAAAGAGGAAGATCTGGACATATTTGCAAAGCTGCCATCATTATCACTGTAATGATGCTAGGTTGAGCAATACGAAATGCTCAGTTATTTCCCAAAATGGGAAGTAAAATGTTCCATAGCACATAGCTTTCAAAACATGTGAAACATACATATAGCATGCAGAATGTTACAGCTGCGCTCTGGGCCTTCCTGGGAATTTGTTGTGCATATTTTCTGCCCTTTTATTGTGTTAGGGCACAGTTCCACATTACAGTTCTGTTCTCTTTAGACCACTTCATAGTCTGACAGAAGTTGCTTCTCCCAGCCTCAAAATTCCTCTCCTTATGGGAGGGCTTTACTTCTTGCTGTCTTACATTAACACTGGGAACATTGTCGGTGTATTGGTTCTTCAGTTTTCTAGTGTTCATTTTTTACGTAGGCTATTCCATATGAAGTACAAAGATAAATCTAGAAACTGAATAAGTTTTTCATAGTTCCACCAAATTTCAGTAGCTCATAGCTATTTAGCTTATTTACAACTGTCTGGTAGACTGTTTTATGTAACATTTAATACAGGCTTTCACAGTTCCCAAGACAAATACTGCTGTTTATTGAAATTACCAGCAGAAGCACAGAGCAGCTTTAAAGATATTAATTTATTTACTAATTTTTTAGATTAATTGGGGGTCCTTTCAAAATTTTATTTTCTGTAAAAACCTTAGTACAATTCCTGAGCAAAACTGTTTGAAGGTCAGCTAAAAAAAACCCTGATGAACTAATAGGAAGGTTTTGCTTTTTGGTCACTTCTAGCAAATGAGCTTTTAGAAATGAGCTTTTAGATTGTCATCATATACTCAACAGTAAAACTAACTTTTTGAGTGACTCTCTTTCATGAAGAAAATTTCTTAAGGATCCTTCAAAATTAGTTTGCCCTGATATTTCCTTGATAATTCTTTCCTAGTACATTATCTTTCCTGTATTGCAATACATGATATTCCATGAAAGATGACTGCCAGAAAACATGGTGATTCATCTGCTGAGACAGGAAATGGTCATTGATTTATGAATCAGTTTAAAGTTTAAAGTATGGGTAGGGGACTAGTGACAAAGCGTGTTAAAGAAAGTCATTTAAAGAAAAACAGTTTGGCTCATAGATATAAATCTCACTGAGAGAAATGGCTCAAGATTATCAGAGAGATACAAGGGACATAGCAACCCATCTTGTTGAAATCTGAGTTATCTGTCCATTGCTAGAGGAAACAAAGAGTAATCTTAACGTTAGTATAAACAAACGAAACAGTACTCTGGCAACACTTAGATTTAATAAAAAGAGGAATATTGGTAAAAAGCCTGATTAGGAAAGATGTCAAGAAAACAGTGCATATAGAGCAGTCCAGGAGATGAGAGAGGAAGCACAGTGAGATTTTCTGACTGAAATACAAAAGAAGGGAACCGGGGGGTGTTGTAGGGAAAGTCTATCCTAGATCCTTGCCCTAATAGGTAGATTATGCTTTTCTTTGAACACAAGATAAATATCAGAATGTGAGATTGGTAATAACAGTAAACTTTCATTACTTTATTGCCTGTTGGAGAAACGTTACACCAAATTTGTTTTTTGTTTTGTTTTGCTTTGTTTTTTAAAGAGACACTTCTAAAGTTCTTGTAAAAGGCAGAAGCAGTAAATTACTGTCCTGGGTTCAGCAGTAGCAGTCATGTTTCTCCTTCGTGGTAGCTGGTGCCGTGCTGTGTTTTGACTTCCAGCCTGGGAACAGTGCTGGTGATACCGATGTTTTTGGTTGTTGCTAAGTGATGTTTACCCTGCCCAAGGACTTTGTGAGGCTCATGCTCTGCCAGGGAGGAAGGGAAGCCGTGAGGAAGCAGAGATGGGGTGCCTGACCCAGGCTAGCCAAAGAGGTATTCCATACCACAACACGTCATGCCCCGGAAGGACAGGGGCTTCTGGGTGGGACTCGTTTCTTGGCCAGTGGTGTCGTATTCTCTTCCCTTGTTATTTTCTCTTATCATTGTTGCCGTTGGTGGTAGCAATGGTGATTTGTGTTGTACATTGGTTGCTGGACTGTTCTTGTCTCAACCCGTAGGAGTTGCACTCTTCTGATCCTCCTCCCTGTTCCTCCGGGAGCGGGGAAGGGGAGAGCCCTGGGGGGAGGGGGGGGGGCGGGGCTCGATTGCTCTCAGCCTGGCACCACTCACTGGGAGTGAGTGAACAAGCTGTCTGGCTAGGGTTTAAACCACGACAGTTACCAAGGATTGGTAATGAAGATCAGTTATTTCAGATTTTACTCTAATTTGATTTTGACTAAGTCCCAGTGACTGATTAAAAACTGGAAACTGGGGAAGGCAATTTATGTGAAAGTGATCATGAAATGACAGCATTCATGCTACTAAAGAAAAGCAGCAGCAGAAAAATAACAATGGATTTAAAAATACCCCACAAAATAAAAAAGATCTGAGTCAGGTTCTATAGATAACTCTGGACAAGAGAGAGTTCTCATCAGAAAAGGGAGTTTAGGACAGTTGGCAGTCTTCTAAAAGAGACATTTAAGAAGTCTTCTGAATACACGGGCTATGAAACATAAAGGTGCATATAAAACCATCTCCTCAAGAAGAATTCATGATATTACTGAAACTGCAGATTAGGCACTCTTTCTTGGTACCTCTACCATTGCGTGTTATGACATGAATCTTTCCTCTGAGCTGGTGTGACTACTCTTCTTATATTCTCATAATGATAGTGATTCACTTACCTCAAATCAAGTGAAGAATGATGCAGACAGTAACCTAGCTGCCTATTCCAAGTATATGATCTAGATATTGTAACATTTTAAAAGGACAAAGGACAGCACAGAATGATTAAAATCAACTCTCCGGTTTGTTGTTTTTTTTTTCCACATTGTCAGGAGTCCATGAATTCTATAATACTGCAAATATATATATATATATATATATATATATATATATATATATATATATTTTTTTAGCTGCACACCGACTTCACAATGCAGGTCAGAAAGAAATTATTGTCGTGACCATAAAGTCTCTCTAGCATTAGGACTGGTTTCAACTCTTTATTGTTTTCATAAAAACATCCCAAAACTGAACAAAACTATCTGCTAAGAAAAACCTTAAAATAGTTTTATTTATCATTGTAATATTTTTAGTGCTAATTTCAGTGCATCATTTTTTTCAAAATATTTTTCCTTTTATTTTACTTACAGCCAAACATTTCTATGCTGCCTTTCTTTCTTACTATAGTCAATATGAATAACTGAGCCTTACTCTCTTCATACTAGTACAATCATTTGGATAAAGCTGTTGTATTTCTCTCATAATACCCTATCTGGTTCTCTCTCTCTTTTTTCTTTATCCATTCTCACCATGTTAGCTCTTTGTTTTTTTTCCATTATTTCTTATTGTGCAGCTATGCTCTGAATTCTATCCTTGTAGCACTTTGTGTGAACTGCTGCAAAGTAGTTCAAGATTATTTAAAGCCATCCTCACACCTTGACAGCATGAACATAGTTTTGATTGGTCTGGAAGCTCTCTTGAGATTAGTTTTGTTGTAGAAATAGAGTTATTTACAAAATTAATATTGCTTCCTTTCTCATAGAGTGGCTCTGTTGGCCTACTGCTCTATAATTCAGTATGATCTTGTAGTTTCCCCTTTCAAGAAGTACATTTGAACAGCTCGATACAACCAGCAGGCTGGTCAAAGCTTAATAGCCTAGTTTCTGAGACTAAAAATTTGCAGACTATCCAGAGATAGAAAATTATCCTCTGAGGTACTGAAGACAAAATCTGTCAGTGCATTGTTGTACCCAAACCATTCAATTCCATCGATATTGCACCTGTTAGAAAATTACAGTGGCTTTTACTATGGGAAGGGAATTTTCATGATTCAATGCCAAATAGCAAGACGGGTGCTAAAATGAAGTGTTTAAAGACTCAGTTATTTTTATAGCATAGTTGTGTTTGACTGTGGTTGCTATACAACAATCTGATTTAATGAAACTGCATCAATATTCCTTGAGTGAAAATGAAGACTCCACCAATTCTTTAACCTTTTTCTTTAATCATTTTCATTAAACTTGATCACTAGCAATTTTCTGTATGAACAGATCAGAAAATAAAACATTATTTAATAGAACATTAATAGAAGAAAATAACATTCACAGAGTACTGAAGAAGAGTGCGAGATGTTATTACTTGCAGACTCAGCATGCAACCCTTGGACTCTCCTACTGACCATGAGGGCAGCTACGAAAGATATTGTTACTGGGTTTTTCATATCAGCACTTCAAAACAATAATGTTAATTGTCTGATGTATGTTACGATACCTTGATGCACACTTCGAGCAATTCTGATAATATATACTTATTAAAGATTTATTTAACTGTTTGTTTTGCTCAGGCTTTAAACAGATGTGAAGTGATATTTTGAGGTCTCCTCAGCCTGTATTGTAATAGCTTTTACACCAGTAGTAATCCAGGAGGTTTTGTGGCTGTCACAAGGATGTATGCTTCTCCGGGGGGGGGGAAATAAAGTTGCGCAAAGAGCAAATAATGTTTATTTGAACATGTGAGTAAAATTATGTCAGTAGGGAAAAGAACAAACTAGACACTGTACAAGTGAAGCAGAGTCATGATCATCAGGTAGCTGTGCAATCATTCCTAGTGTGAACCCCTGAACGAGCAACCATTTCTATTACCTGAATGTAAGCCCAGCATTTGTTTTGTTGAAATAAAGAAATACAAAATTAAGTATAATCTTTTGTAAATAAGTAAAATCAGTTCTGCTGTGTGGCTGAGTAATGTTGGGATTGGTAGCTTTGCAACAATAGCAATAGGTAAGAGCTTTGTGTTAAATGACAGTGAAGAAGTATCTTAGGTAAATGTTTTACGATAGCCAGTTAGAACCGAACTAGTGTTTGCTGGCATGACAAGACCTCCCAAACCTAAAGCTCAGCCAAAGGATGAAATTATGAAGAGCAAGATGATAAAGAAATGACCACCAGGGGTCCAAAAGACCATTACCAGGTTATTGTGAGAATGCAGGAAGAATTTTCTAGAACTATGATGTCATGTATAAGTAGATTTATGAATATGCATGTAATGTAATGAATATGCATGCTTAGTAACTATAATCACAGGCTGTTTGGTGCCTGGGCGAGACACGCTAGGAGGAGCAATCCCCCGTGTCTCCCTGCGCTGCAATAAAGAATATCTACTTGTCACCTGAAACTTTGTTGGAGAGCTCTTAGCAAGTTCTATGAATCAGTACCTAGGCTTTTTGGCTGGAAAACCTCTACCCAATAATCCTAATCCAACATTCTGTTAAATTGTGCATCCTGAATGCTGGTCACTGAATTGTTTTCAAATACTCTTTTGTATTTTTAAGTTTTTAATTTTAATACTCAGAGGCAGATTCACATGTATTTCCTTTAAACCTCAGGTTTAAAGGGTGAGGCCAGTTCTGCACAAGCTGCGCTTCACCTTAAAAATCCACTGAGCAGCCTGGAAGGGCTCACTGTCACTTGTCTGGACAGGCAAGGGTCAAAATGGTAGGTGACAAGGTGCATGGGTAGCTGCAGATCCAACCTTGCATGTGGGCGGACCAGCACATGGGTAGCTTGAAATCGCTCAGGAGATGACAGTCCTGGTAGGACACTCCCTGGTTGCCTAAGCACCCTTTTTTCGATTTGCATATCCCACTTGCCCTTGGTCATCATGCTTGTAGTAAGCGTGGTTAAAGCCCTTCCCAAATCTTCGCTGGCGAAGCCAAGCCATCAATCAAATCTGAATATGCTTTTTTTTTTTAATTTTACTGGATTTTTTTTCTGCCTGTGAAAATTTACTCTGAATGCATCAAGAAATTCTGCTAAATATATATATATAAATGCACACACTTTGTTTTGATAACAAGTATATATGGTAACTGTATTTAATATTCCCCCCCCCCCCCCCGAAATTCTGGGGTATGCTTTTAAAACAGATTAGTTCTTTTGAAAAAAGAAGTTGGCTGCTATTTTGATATATGGATAGAGTAGAAGATGAACTGTTATGGCAATGAGGAAATTTAATGCTAATATAAAATACTGTTTACATTTTTTTCCTCTTGTGGGTCAGGGTGGGGAAACGCATCTCAGAGAAAAGCTTAACATTAAGCACTGTCAAAACAGGTCTAAGGTTACTGTCACTTTAACAGATTATCAGTGTTACAAGTATTACAAGTGACAAGTTTTATAGTATGCTTTTCTAACATCACTTTGGCCTGAGATATAATTGATTGGAGGTAGTTTACCTCTGATAAGTTAAAGCAGTGCAAACTGCAGTCTGTGCTGCTTTTAGCACTCAAGCTACCTAGTTAATCATAGAAGGATCTTTTCTCCTAAAGGCTTATCGCGCAAATAGGATGCAAGGGAAGAGAACAGCAGTCCTACTATATTATGCACAAAAAGTAAGCACTTCTACTTGCCAATGGCAGTGCTGTCTGCCTCCTAACAGTAGGCTGAGTTTGAAGGAAAATGTGCTCTGAGACATGTATGGTACTTAATTAAATTAACAACTTGACCAAGATCAGCTTTCTGGAAAACTGCTAAAGCAATTAAAAACCAGACTTATTTCCAGCCTTACACTTTTCTTCTTCCATTTGCTTTAGCAAACTCCTGTAATGAATCAAATCTTGATCCATCACTGACTCTACACAGGTGTAGCTTTTGATCCAACTGCTCACAATCACAGCTCACATGTATGTTAGAGGTTACTCTTGAAGTGTGAGAAAGGGGAGGGGAAAAGGGTTTCTGCTATTTAACTGGTAGGTGGTGGCTTTTCATTCCTACACCCGTGGGGCTTAATCTTTACTTCTGAATCTTAAAAAAGAGTGAGGCTGAGAGCTGGAGCCCACTGCAAAGCAATTATCCTCGATGCTCCCATTTCCTGCAGTTCCTTTCAAGGGAATGACATTGTACAAAACAATGAATCAAATATCACTTACATTGAAGCCAGACATTCACCTATTTAGATGAGTTAAAAATCAACATCTGAGAAAACTGGTCTAGCTGCAAATGGCAAGAAAAACTAAACTCCTTCTTCAAAGCATTCAAAACTAACTGCAGTTAAGCAAGCTGATGAACTGATGACCCAGCACTGAAATGTCAGGGATCAGCAACTGGGAAAAGCCATTCTATTTCATGGAGTTCACTCTTGAAGTGCATGAAGGGTAGAAGGGTCTTATTCTAGCTGAGATGTGTGCACAGGCAAGCGTTGCTCCACCTCAGAGATTCTGAGCAATTTTTTTCATACTAGAGTTTGAGTGCTGAAATCTATTACAACACAATTGTCCTCACTGTTCTGACTCCTTTACTGTTGTTCTGCTAAGGAGCTGAGGTACCTGCACAAAGCATTGTATTACTCATTAGGACAGCTCTTTTGAATAGATTTACTTAAACAAAACCAACTGAAAACCTTCAAATATTCATGGCATTTCCATTTCAGGATCATATAATAAATATTAAAGCTAGAGAGTTTAAATTACCTATATATTTTCCCAGAAGTCTCTATAATTGAAAGAGGCATCAGACATTACTTTCCTACAATTTACTGTTGGCATTATAGCTACCAGTTTATACTTAAAATTCTCTCAAAGCAAAATATTCACACAAAGTTTTGAAAACAGTTATGAAATTCCCAAAGCTTTATGCAGAGATCCATAAAGATAGACAGGAGAAAGCATTTTTCATGAATACAGCATGATTTTGTATTAAAACAAAAAAAAAGAAAGAAAAGCAAAAGCTAAACTGTTCTATTAATATTTTTAATGTATTTAAATAAGGCAGAAAAGTCGATCCTGAAAAGAACACATCATAAAAATGAAAAAATGGGGAAAGATACAATTAACATAACCAAAATGCATAGGGTGCACACTGTAATGTACTTGTTTCTTCCTTATGATATGCTGATTCTCCCATTATCATAAGGGGCATTCAAGTAAAACTATTTAAGATTTCAAGCCCTAAGTTGCACCTTCTGATTAAAAATATACCACTTTTAAATATTAATGATGTCTAAAAGTTATGATGAATTTATCATTAGACATTAACCAGATACTTGTAACAATAATAATAGTATAGTGACCTTCTTCAAAATCATTTCCTCACAGATCACAGATGTAATATTGGATGTCTAGATCTTGTCCTTATAAGTTTTATGTGCATTTCTGATTCAGTTGAACTTTCTGCCTAAATGAGTACACATCACAGAATAACTTAGCTTAACTAACAGTTCCAAAATGATTTCTTAGGTAACTCTAGTTGCACATTTTGGAGAAAGCCAAAAGTAGTTATTTATCAGCTTGAACGTACTTACAGTTTACAAACGGCAGAATGACTGAAAATAAAATCCAGGCATGTTTGTATATTTCAGATTTTACCTTTTATTTCAAGTATTGATGAAGACATTCAACTAGATGTTATAAATTACTTCTTTTTTTTCTTAAATGTCAGTGAATCAACTAACTTTTTTATGTGTTTGAGGAATGATGAAGCAAGGTAATCAGACAGGCATATAAGGCATATACTTGCAGAGTTTTTGCAATGATGAATGAAAAGTGTTTTATGTAAGGACAGAGCCCATAGGAATGCAGTGGAAATATCTTCTGAACTAATGACCAAGCATGTTCTATGTGGGGTTTGGGTTTTGTTTTTCTTTTTCTTTTTCTTTTTTATTTCTTGTGGATTAGCTCCTGCAGGAGAGCAATACCTGGTTAAGGATAGCAGTTCACCTTGCTCAACACTCACTTCATTATGACACAAGTGGAAAAAAAGGATAATTTAACTAAAATTGTCTGATGCATAGATTCAGTTACAGAAATATTCTAAGTGGTAATGGTTATTAAAAGATCAAAGAATTTTTTTTTCTTTAAGCAAAGCCCCTTAAATTAGAAATTCTAACTTGTTTAAAAAAAAAAAACAAAACAAAACTAACCAACTTGATTTCTTCTGAGATATCTACTTTATGGTTAAACATAAACCCTGTTCTTTACTGTGGAACTAGAATATTGAATATTTTTGATGACTTTGTTACAGCTGCAAGGTACTTAGAGTACTAATTAAAAGTATTAAGGGAAAGTATGTCTCAAAAAAACATGCAAGAGCACTAGGGTAAGGGGAAGCAAGAAGGAATCATAAAATTGTAGAATGGTTGAGGTTGGAAGGGAACTCAAAAGGTCAATCCTCCTGCCACAGGCAGGCACACTTTACACTAGACCAGTTTGCTCTAAACCCCATCCAGCCTGGCCAGGGGTGGGCCAGCACAACTTTGATGGAGTCCACTTGTGTCAACCTGTTCCAGCGCCTCACCACCCTCACAGTAAAGATTTTTTTTTCTGTATATCTAATGTAAATCTACCCTCTTTCAGTTTAAAGCCATTTAGAATCCTGTCTTATCCCTACATGCTCTTGTAAAAAGTCCTTCTCCAGCTTTCTTGTAGGCAGCTTTTAAGTATTGAAAGACCTTCCTGGAACCTTCTCTTCTCCAGGCTGAACAAGCCCAGATCTCTCAGGCGTTCCTTGTAGGACAGGTACTTCAGCCCTGTGATCATCTTTGTGAACTCCTCTGGACTTGCTCTGATAGCTTTATGTCCTCCTTATTTTGGGGTCCCCAGAGCTGAACACAGTACTTTGGATGAAGTCTCATAGTTTTTACACTGTCCAGTTGAAAATACATAAGAGTGAATAGTGCCACATTTTAGAAAGGGTATTATTTATAGTCTTATATTATCATTTTCTATAACTAATAGATTCTAATAGCTACAAGTTGCCAAAACGCTGTAAGTAGGGACACCCTTCAGCTGCCCATGAGATCATGTGAAATCAAACGGATGTGCTGGCATCCACTTCTGAATTGGAGATGCAGAATTAGTTAACTCTGACATCCTCTCTCTGTGTGCATGTGTGTTGGCACCTGATTTTATTATCATAAAAAAGGAATGACTCATTTATTGGTGTTTGGTCTTGTTACCTGTTTCTTGCTACTTGTTCTATTGATTGTATTTTGTCTAGTACTCCACCCTTGATCTTTTATTGTAACTTCAATTCCAAACCACTCTTTTTAAGCTCAGGGCTACACAAAAAGGTAACAATATATAATTACTGCTTTATTGTTTACATAAATAATGGATTTCTATTGAAGATCTTGCAGAAATTTTGAGAAAAGCTCTTCCTCCTTTCATGCATGCAAAACCAAATGATACCACAACTTTTTTATACTACTGAAGTAAGTGCGAATGTATTTCCCAAGAGCCATTTACACATCTAGAGAAGATACTTACGTGGACTGCTGTGGGAATCTTTCATATTTACAACATTTAAGAAAGATTACCATTACCAAGGAAAACAACGGTGTTCCAGATTACAAGTGCTTTGTCATAAAAAGTATTTCTGTGCCATTAGCTAAACAACACTAGCAACTGATGTAAGAAGGAAATCAAATAATTGGTTCTATAATGGAACAGCTTTTTGTAGACAGAAAAGAATATATTTTTAAGAGAAAATGAGCATGACTTTGACTAAGACCACATCAGATATCTACAATGGTGTGGGACAAACTTGTTCCAAGGATGCAGAAAATATTGGTTCTGCCAAAAAAAAAAGATTAAAACAACTTTAAAAAAGACATCCATGTAAAAATTTCTGTTTGCTCTTTACATCCTGGTACATAAGTTTATCAACCAAGTAACTGAGATCACATCTTATTCTGACAATTTGTTATCACTGCTGAAGAACAAGTGTTTCTGTTGATTTTGACAACTGGGTATAAGGGGATAGTAATGCTTATGAGACTAGAAAAAAATCATCAGGAAAAAAAATGCCTCCTATATTACTTCACTAGTTGAGCGTCTTTACATTGAAAAACTCATTTGCACATGACTCCTAGAACAATATCTTTCTAGTGTAAATAGCATGCAATAAAGCTACTGTTTTTTTTTTCTACGGTAAGCTTTCACCCTTTCCTAAAATAGTGTGTGCATTTTGACTCTCTGTTCTGGGTTCAGCTGTAAAAATTATTTTTCTCTGTCTTAGTAGTTGGTGCAGTGCTGTGTTTTTTACTTTAATCTGAGAACGATGCTGATAACACATTGGTGTTTTCAGTTGTTGCTCAGTAGCACTTACTCTGATCAAGGACTTTTCAGTCTCATGCTCTGCCAGTGAGAATGTACACAAGAAACTGGGAGGAAGCAGAGACAGGACACCTTACCCAAACTATTCCATACCACAGCACATCATGCCCAGTATATAAACTGGGGGGGAGTTACTCGGAAGGCCCAAATTGCTGTTCGGTATCGGTTGCCGTGGTGAGCAATTGTACTGTGCATCACTTGTGTTTATTTTTGTTTCCTTCACCTTTCAGTTTTATATTCTCTCCCCTTGTTATTTCCCTTATCATTATTATTATTGGTGGTTGTATTAGTACATAAAGCATAACAGTAACACCTCTGTGTGCAGCAAGATCATTGAGCAGATCCCCCTGGAAACTATACTAAGGCACATGGAAAAGAAGGAGTTGATTGGTGGCAGTCAATGTGGCTTCACTGAGGGCTAATCATATGTGACAAATTTGGTAACCTCCTACAATGGGGTTACACCACTGGTGGATAAAGGAAGAGAGACTGACTTAGCTGGACTTGTGCAAAGAATTTGAGGCTGTCCTGCATGACATCTTTACCTCTAAACTGGAGAGGCATGGATTTGAGAGAGAGACCACATGTTGCATAAGGAATTGACTGGATGGTTGCACTCAACAGTTGAGTTCAAAGGCTCAGTGTCTAAATGGAGATGACTGATGAGTGGTGTTCCCCAGGGCTTGGTATTGTGACCAGCTCTGTTTAACATCTTTGTCAGCCACATGGACAGTGGGATTGAATGCATCCTCAGCAAGTTTGCCAGCAACACCACGCTGTGTGTTGGTCAACGTGCTGGACAGAAGGAATATCATCTAGAGGAACCTTGACTGGCTTGAGAATGAGCCAGTGCATGAAGTTCAACAAGGCCAAGTACAAGGTCCTGCAGCTGGTTTAGGGTAATCCCAAGCACTACAGGCTGGGCAGAGAATGGATTGAAAGCAGCCCTGAGGAGAAAGACGTGGGGCTGTTGGTCGAAATGAAACTCAATATGAGCCCACAGTGTGTGTTGCAGCCCAGAAAGCCAACTGTATCCAGGGCTGCATCAAAAGGATCATGGCCAGCAGGTCGAGGGAGTCCACTCATATGAGACCCCACCTGCAGTACTGCGTTCAGCTCTAGGGTCCCCAAAATAAGAATGACATAGACCTATTGGAGCGAGTGCAGAAGAGGGTCATGAAGATGATCAAAGGGATGTAGCACCTTTCCTGTGAAGACAGGCTGAGAGAGTTGGATTTGTTCCACCTGAAGAAGAGAAAGATCCAGGGCACCTTATAGCAACCTTTCACTACCTAGAGGTGCCTACGAGAAATCTGAGACTTTTATAGGGGCATGTAGTCATAGGACAAGGGGGAATGGTTTTAAACCAAAAGAGAGGAGATTTAGATTAAACATTAGTAACACGTTTTTTCATGTGATGGTGATAAGACACTGGCACAAGTTGCCCATAAAAGTTGTGGCTGCCCCATCCCTGGAAGTGTTCAATGCCAGGTTGGATGAGGCTTTGGAGCAACCTGGTCTAGTGGAAGGTGTCCTTGTCCATGGCTTTAAGTTATAAGGTCCCTTCTAATGCAAACCATTCTATGATATGATTCTATAATGCTCTTAATATTTTTCATGTTTTTATTTCAGACATGTCAGTAGAAGCATTTTAAGAACTATTCAAGTAAATTAAAGTATCCATATACTATCTAAAGTAAAATCAGTATTTTAGGAACAGTTCTTATTTTTAAAATGTGATGTGCAACTATAAGTGGCTATTAAAGCAAAATTTGTATAATATTTTCATAGCATTCTTACTCAGTGTTTACTCATAAAAAGACTTGTTCTTCATAAAGGGGTCTTCTGTTATCAGGAAAAGTAACAAAAATTTTTACAAAATTCAGGTTATGTGTGATATGGATTAGCATGGTGATTTACATCATAAAAATGGAACAGTAAATATCTTGGTTCTCATGTGTATTGAGAAAACAACCCCTCTACACATGTACAATGTCTTGTGAGCATTAAAACATGAATGATTTAATTCAGTTAAAAAATTAAGCAATTTGACATAGCAAACAATCCTGTTGTTATTGCACTTGCAATGCATGTATTAAAAGTAAACAAATTACTGAAAAAAAAATGGAAATGTTTTAAATTTTTTCTAAAAATCCTCCTAATTGCTTTTGAGAATTTCCCTGTGTTGTTGAATACAGTTTGAATAATTCATGTGGAAACTCTGCATATATTCCAAAGATGCTTCCAGTTCACACTCTGATTCAGACAATGTAGGTAAAAAAAGCCTACAAATAATAATGACTTTCAGTTTTAAAAAATGAGTTACTTAATTTTTTCAAAACTCTGTTTGGTTTATTTTTTTATTTTTGACCATTTTTTAAAGTCATATAAATAACAGAAAATTTTTAAGGAACCTACTTGGCTCCATTAGCTGCACAGGAAAATGTGGTTTTTATCTGTTTATCTCAGGAGTGCTGTTTCATCAAACAGTGAAAATTATGCGACTGAAAACAAGCACCAATCATTTTTCTAGAGAAAGTACGCAATAAGAACAAGATAAACTTTTAATAGTTTCCAGGTATTAAGATGCAGATTTCAAAGCAATTGACATGAACAATTGTGTCAGTTTTTTAGAAGCTCTCGGATCCCATTTAATTAAAAATGAACTAGTTTAATTCTTAGTCAAAAAAAGCCAGATTTTCAAACCCCCAACTATGGCAAAAGCACTGGAAGATGTGGTGACCTGAACCCTAGGGTACCTTAGCTATGTCATATAGATGCTGAAACAAGAAGCCTGATGATGTAAAGCTGTTTCTGAAATATAACATGAAAATTTTATTTTCCAAGTGACTAATTTTCATAAAGATTCACTGGCTGCCATATCTGATTCAGGGAAGTAGACTGCCAGCTTACCTGACAGGGAATCAAACCTGCATGTGAAGTTTTGGCACTGAGAGAAGAGGTGGTATCTGTGGGAGTTCTGATGCCGTGTGTATGTGACCACACCATGCGTAATCCCACACATGTATTTAAAGACCAGTGAGAGGAGGTGGGTACCTGTGAAAGCCTCCAGAGGAAGATCCTGTCTGCAAACTTCAGTGGCAGAAATGAGGTAGATGGTATCTCTTTTCTGAGACCTTTGTGGCATCTTACCTAATTCCATCAACAGTATATGACATACTCATGCAGCTCTGACTATATACCTAAAATTTGGGCATGGAAACGTCTTTGATTCAAGTTTCAACCCTTACTCACTGAGAAGACAAAGTCGCTGTATCTTTGACCCTCTCTTCAGTGCACTGTAAAAACAGCCACTAAAACTGAAAATGTATGAATGAAGCACCTCCTCAAAAATGAATAACAAGTTGTGTCCCCATTTGTATGTGTATATAGAGCTACAAAAGCCAAATCATAGTTTTTTTGGGTCACATCATTGTAGACATTTATGTACATATTTAGGCCTGTCACAATGGATGTCTTGTGTTAGTTTTATTCATTTGATTTGGGCCCATTTGTAGGTTTGTGCGCCTTGCGTTATGAAGAGCTGATTGAGGAAGGGACAGAAAGGAATTTATCTTTTCCGGTACAAACCTAACAGGTCTGCCCAAGATGAATTACTCTATAATTATACAAGAATATGATAAAAAGACATATAACATTAAAGGTGTCATTATATGAATTAAAACTGAATTCTGACTTTCAAGATCCCTTGCTCAGACATGAAGACGGAAGTAAATCCTCAGCTTTTCATAACAGATTTATCTTCTGGTTAAGTTAGTGTCAAAGAAGCCCAATAAATTTTGATGCTCTAATTAGCACTCCCACAAGCTGTTAACATTTTTGCTTGCAGTCAAGTGGCATTCAGAGAAGTGTGAAATGCTCCTGCCTTTGAAAATAATAAGGAAATCAGTTCTTCTGAAATGGAGAGGTCCACCTTAAAAGCCTCTAAATACATCAATGGCAGCTAGAACTGTTTGTCAATAAACCACATTGGATATCTACTGTTGAATTAATTCAATGAATAATATTCTCTAAAACTGTAACTTTCCTATATACTTACTTCTTATATAAACTGTTATTTACATTAATGTTTGTAGCCATTAAAATTATGTTAATCACATGCTTTTCAGTTGCAATCACATTCAGTTATAAATGAATCTAATTTAATTTCCTCTGGGTCCATATCTCTTATTCAATTCATCTTTACATAAAATTATAATAATCTTTTCTACTATCTGTGCCTGTATCTAAAAGACTTTGTTACAGAGATTTTTTGAAGTCAAGATGACATATTTTTTAATACTGTGTTCTACAAATAGAATAAAGAATTATTAAGAGCAAACTTATGAATTTTCAATCCTGATTTCCCTTTTACCCAGTTTACTGGTTTTGAGGGATGCTCAGTGGACACCTTGGTCTTGATTGAAATTAGACAACAGGTTCAAAAGTTGCCAGAGGGATATACAGTCATACTCAAAGATTGTGTGATTACATACACTTTTTTTATCAGAAACAAATGAAAAAAGATAAATTATTCCTTTCAGTATTGTTCAAGGTGATGTGAGAATGACTGGGAATGAGATGATCTATTCTCAAGAGGGTAAGTTAGATTTCTAAAAGAGGAAACACAAACACATGAAAATTCCTCAGGTTTGTTTAGAGGAGG
Source organism: Pezoporus wallicus (assembly GCF_028554395.1). Classification (NCBI taxonomy): domain Eukaryota; kingdom Metazoa; phylum Chordata; class Aves; order Psittaciformes; family Psittacidae; genus Pezoporus; species Pezoporus wallicus. The sequence continues at coordinate 3,417,917 of NW_026642654.1, forward strand.
AGAACTTTTGGAGGGCAGACCAAGAAAGTTATATAGATAACAGCAGAACCAGAACCTCTCCATGTTTTTTCTTGCTCCAGCCTGAGATGATTGCCAAACCCCACTTCCACCACTGCACTGTAGGCTTCCTGGCTTATCTAAGACCCTGACAATGGGAACCTGTTAAAATTACTCTTGCTCAATGCTGTTTTCCAGAAGAAGAAATGAGTAATGAGGAAGCATGTCCTATCACCTTCTGACTTCCTCTCATATCTCCATATAGCAACCACACATTAGGTACCTTCATTTGGGCTGCTAACCAGTAAGATCAAAAACACCTAAGCTGGCCAATCATTAAGTTGAATATTTTAAGTTGAATCACTGCCTACACTCCACTGACTATATCTGCATTGTCTATAATGGAGACTGAAACACCTTCTACATATGTTGAGCTACACATATGGAAAAATATATATGTTTGAATGCATGCCACCTTTAGGGCTTGATTTTGTTCCCTAAATTCAGTGTAGAACACAGAAAAAAAGTCTAGAGACATCTGAGTTCACCTACGCTATGTGAAAGATATCCATTAAGTTGGTAGATTTGGTGCCTTTCCCTCTGAAAAAACAACTGGAGTCTCAGAATAATACCATATGATATGGCACTTCTGTTTAACAATACAGTTTCACCTTTCAGATCATGTGAACCTCTGCCACTGTGCAAGTGCAGAAGTAAATCTGGATACCTTACACAGAACAGAAGCACAGCTCTTGACTGACAGGTGTTGCCTCAGAGCTCTCACTGCATCTCTTCTCATTGTTACTTTACAGAGAATAAGCTGTAATTTTTAACAGTGACAAAGTTTGTTGTGGTCATCCATTAATCCAGGATGAAGGTACTGAAGACCTGTCTGAAACATCTTGCCCTTCTCCCTGCAATGCCTGATTCGAACTAGGAACTTAAGCTTACTTCATACCTGCACAAGGGTCCTAATTAACTATCAGGAAGCAGTTAACTTTGTGGATGGGATTTTTTTTTTTCTATGCGTATTTAATTTCACATAAGAAAGTAAAAGTTGACTTCAACAAAGACTTGAATTAAAATTGCCTGATCAGTCTTCCTCCTATACTATGTCAGTGAGGCTTTTTTTTTGTTTTGTTTCCATATAGTAAATGACTGTCTGGTTTTAGGTATTTAAATCCACTTGAGAGTCTGGATTAGATCCATCTTTCCAAATAGATATATATACAGTGCAAGCATTTACATACGAATAAATCATTCAAAGATATCTTCATAGTCAATTATAAATAAATGATTGAGTGACAGTGTGAATAATTTTATTCTAGAACAATTTTTTCAGATCAGCCTGATGAAGTGCCTTCCTCTCTTGACTGTGTCAGTTGCAACAACCTAAAGTAGTTGAGATATGCCTTATTGTTTGGAAATCCTAGGAGGAAGGCAGTTCTTTTCAAATTTATGAGTGGTAGGACTTAATTGCCTAGCCTGTATTCTCAGCAGTTTCCTGAGCCAGAAGGCTTGACTTAAACAATTCAAAGTACCTAAAATTAAGTGTGCCAAATGGAATCCATAATTCCTTTTGTAAGGAAACCTTAACCTGAGATCACTCTTTTTTCCCTTTTAGATGCTTTTTTTAGAGGATCAGTTATCAAACTTACCAGGTATCAAAGACTAGATTTTCTGTACATTTCATTTTCAAAAAAAATTGTAGTGTTATGATCATAGTGCAAATGGAACAATTTGTCATGTAGTGTAGCTCTGATTGTATTTAGTGGTGACACACCTCTCCAGCTCTTCAAGGTTGATTGAATGTACATTGACATAAAAAAATATCGAAGTTCAGATTCAGGAAACCAGTTATTCATGACTTTGTAACTGAAACCTCCCGTGGTGAAAGAATGAGAGAAAATTCTGAAAAAATACAGTGGTCTTCAGGAAAACTAAGTAATTATTTTCAAAATAAGAGTGATAGGGAAAAGGGAGGCAGTTGTTTTTCTTGGAACATTTTTAAGGTGTATGTTGTATCACCTCGCTGTCTTTAATACTTTGCACTTTAGTGTAGTTTTCAGCAGAGAGCTTAAAATATCTTTTTACCTTGAAGCATGGTCTTTCTAACTCAGATATAATCACATTTGCAGGCAGTAGGGGAAGCCAACACAGCTGCTGTTTATGTTAAACACATTCTGGACAAAACCAAGGTTTTGAGTATGTTTCTTGTTTCCAGTCTCAATGTTTGAAAGAATGCCTTATTACTACTATTTTAATATAATGGTTTTTAACTTCTGATGATACAATTTTTTATATGTTAGATCTCAGCTACTAAAGAATGCTAACACCAATTAATTTGGCACCTAACCAGGATTGTGAATTAAATTATTTTGACACTGATTTTAGCCAGCCATAAGGGTTTATATGGAGGGGATGGTTGTTTTTTCTTCATACTTTTAAGAAAAAGTCAAAAACAGAGGAAAAGAGAAGTCAGTACAACTTTAAATAGACATTTTTATCTGTTAAATAGTCAGAAATTTATTAATTAACAGTTACAGTAGGAATGCAGAATTCTGTGACTGCAATTAAACAAAGCTAGTAGAAAAGCTATGTCACCATGAACAGCAGAAGAAAAAACAACAATGGAAGGACGGCAGAAGAAAACCAAGATGACATCTTTGAGTACTTCCTTCACTTTGTGGACCAGAGACAGGGCAATAAATCAATATATCATTGTCATCTAGGTGGCAGAAGACATCCCAAGATGAGTGAGTGAATCATAGAATCATAGAACAGTTAGGGTTGGAAAGGACCTTAATATCATCTAATTCCAACCTCCCTGCCATGGGCAGGGACACCTCACACTAAACCATGCCACCCAAGGGAATGAAGTACGCAATAATGACAGAGGTGACACAAAGGGAATACATAGGTTTTGGAATGAAAGTGACTTGGCTAAAGGCTTTCAGAGGCACAAGGGGCACAGAAGAATAGAAATAAACCGTAAAGCTCTGCTACACCTCAGATATCTTGTTAATGTGGTAATTGAGAAGGTATTCTGTTGTACGCACGTACTTTTTTCCATAGTTTCTACCAAAGACTGGGAGTCAGTGCACCCTCCAGCCCACACCCCAGGCCTCTGCTTATCAGAGGCAGGAAGGAAAACCCTATTTAATTTACTTACTGTAATAGCAGCAGCAGAAGAACACTTACTGATACAGAATGAAGACAAGAAAACAGGATTAGTTTTGAGATCTGATATCTTTCAGCTCCCCAGGCATGGCTTGAATTCTAAGAGCCATAACAGGTAATGAAATACCAGAACTTAAAACTACATTATCCTGATTTATCAGATACTTTCCTCTCAGCACTTTGCTCTGCTTAAGGACCCCAGAAGCCAGAGATTATCCCTATATACACCAACAAAAAGCTTGAGACCACAGCTTTGAAGGGCTGCATATCAGTTTCTAACTCAGGCAGTATCAGATTTAAAACTTACATTAGTTCCTCACATTTATAGCACATTGGTCATTTTTTTTCCTTGCTACTATACCATAAGCAGAAAACTTGCTTCTGAATTCTGCCATAAGTTATAGCTTTTGAGTGCAAGGCTATACCATGTACCATGAAAAAGGGACAGATAAGAATGGGAGTCCAAAGCAACCCAACTGCAAGATAACCTCGGACCTCTCATTAATGTCTCTGTTTCCATGAAACACAAAAGACTCATGCAGTCTCTGAATTTCTTTATGGAGGAACCCATTTCTCCCAATTATCAATGCAAAAATCCTATAGAGTCTGTTCCTGCTGTACACATCCTACAGATGTCCAGATCTATACAGTAAAGACACTTCCACAAATGCCAGCAGATCATGCTGGAGGCTGAATAAGCAAGTAACTGTTACAAATTCACATCAGCAGTGACTTCATCATGGAAGACCCTGAAAGAGGATTTTTAACTACCAGAAAAATGACAACTGCATACATAAAAATAGTTAGAAACCTGGAGGAAAAAAAAATGCAAATTTTACTATTGCCTTTGGTTAGTGCATGTGTATTAAAATAAAAGCAACACTTTATATTTGATATAAATACTTTGTTTCAATGTATTTAATACCTTGATCACTGCAATGACTTTACTCAACTCTAGCAAAAATAAAGCAAAGTGTGCTGAAGAAGGCAGTAGGTATGCATATTTGCCAATTCAAAAAAAAAAGAATCCTAATGGAAATTTGGGAATTTTCCATTAGGAAAGAAAGGCTGCCTGATTAAAAAAAAACCCTTCTGCTAGACATATAATGTTCTCAGGACACTTTAGAGGACAATCATAGGGTCATAGAATGGTTTGGGTTGGAAGGGAATTTAAAGATTATCTAATTCCAACTGCCCTGTCATGGGCAGGGACAACTTCCTCTAGACCATGTTGCTCAATAATAGAAGTTGATGGGAAATGCACAGCATATTGAAAAATCTGTAAATGAATACTAAAAAGATTATTGTTTTCATTTCACTTTTCAGTGTAGGTGTTAACTTTTATGACTCAGTAAAGTATGTTCCTCATTTATATGAATTATATAAAGACCTCAGTGTTTGAAGGCATGGTTCAAGGAGAAGAGGATAAAGACTGAGCTAGGGATTATATGAAAGAACTTGATCCATTCAAGGTCAGAGCACCTAAGGGTGTTGAGAGAACTGGCAATGTCCTTACAAGGCCCCTCTCTAAGATCTTTTAAGGTTTGTGAAGACCAGGGGAGAACCACGGTGAATGAAGAAAGGCAAATGTCGTGAGCTTCCCAAAAGCACAGAAGAATGCTTCAGAAAAGTACAGGACTGAAAGTCCCAGTTCTTTTTCTCAGAATATCATAAAGAAAATCACTTTGGAAGCTTTCTGTCATTATTTGGTGGAGAAGAAGGTGACTGAGAACAGGCAGCATGGATTTACTGATGCTTGACCAACCTGATTGCCATGGACAAGGGGAGAGCAAAATGCATAAAAATAAACCAGACCATTACATGGGAGAATTATTCATGGTTTCAATTTCTGATAGTATAAAATTCCATTCTCATGGTTCTAGAACTGTCATTAAATTCCACTGATTTGTGTAGCTTTAGAATAAAGCTATCATTAAAGCTGCCTAAAAGTCATCTTCTGTGCGGTTCCAGCAAAGGAGATTAAACTCTGTGTTGCACTGTATTGGTTCTGCAGTGGGTACCATGGCAATGCAAATTCACTTAAGCTGCTCTCCATAAAACATGTACTCCATAGGAACCATGAAATATCAATGTGACATTTATTAGGGGAAAAAAAAATATTTTTAAAGCTTCTGAGCTGGCACAGATGTATAACTCTCCATCTTGTTGCATTGTAAAATATTCCTTCTTAATACTTTATTATTCCCAAGACTCAGATTATAAGTGAAATTTTACACAGCCCTTGCTGATATTAGTCACAAACATGACTCTCATTAATATTTTTTCTCCAGTTAATTATGTACTGAAATAGTATAAAATTGTAAAACTCAAGACAAGGTCAATCTAATTTCTTAGTGCTGTACAATATATTAATTTCTCATAAGGAGTTCTGGGTTTAAAATCTCAGTTTGATCATTTAGCTAATTATGTCATTAATTTACATGCAATAGTCCCTCTTCAAGGCCCTCCTAATGTTAGATTTTTTTTCCATTATGCATCATGTAATACATTTAATCCTACTGAAGCTCTGGTTAAAATCAGTGTCAAGTTTTGGTAACACATTACAGCCCGAATGACAAATTTTGCAGATCTTGTTGAATTCAGTTGCATTCTGTGAGCTCACTTTAAATACTTCTTTTTCCAACCATGCCCACAGATGCAGATACACAGATACTATAGCTTATTTACAGTGTTAAGTATCACTGAAAGCACTCAGCTGTTATTTCTTTTTTTTTTGCTTGCCTACTCAGAGGATTTAAGAAACTCTTTTATTCATGTTGTGCTCATAAAAGAGTTTTTTGAGACAAGATATTACTAAAATCTTTAATCATTGCCACAGTATTAAAATGTGAAGTTTAATTTGGGATATCATGTTAAGATACTGGCGGAAACTTTCACCCTGACAACTACCACTGCACTTTATTTCATTAAATATGGGAGGATGAGAAGGAAAAGGAAAGAAAACAGGTTAAGTATTTGTAATTAAAAGAGGTGAGCAAAGTTTAGTTTGTTTGTTTGTTTGTTTTTTTTGTGTGTGTGGGGGTTGTTAGCTGAACCCATTATTCACTTTATCCATAGCAGAAAAAAAGTGCTTCTTTTACCTGGTAGTTTTTATTTCATATTGACCTTATTTTTCTTGGGATGAAGACAAAACCAGGTTAGATAATCTGAATCTATTGTTGAACTTCGCTTTAAAAGAAAGCAGGATAATCTTAAATAAAATGCTATGAAGAGCAGTATCAGAGACAGAAATTAGAAATGGTTTTCTTTCATTTGAACCTTACTGATAGATATTACTGACACAGCACAAGGTTTTAGCAGCCAATATGAGGCCTAAAAAATTTCTTCCGATGTCAATATCTATTTAAGTTATTGCTTTTTGTTTGCTCTTCTAGTCATACATTCCCAGCAGTAATAGAAGAAATAGAATTGATTTGGCAGTCTGAGCCAGGCTACTAGGGAGGAATCAAAAAGAAAAAGAATAGGAAAGAAAAAGAATAAGCTAGGAGGAAAATGATGCATCAGGGAGGGGAAAACAGCAGAGCACTGAGCATCATATCCTAAATGAAACTTAAGGTTTAGCCAAAGCTATTTTCCACCCTCTAAAAAACACATTCTATAATAAGACCTAGAAGAGCAAGTAGAGAGCTAATTATCTTTTGAGAAGTTTTTTAATGATTAAACATTTAGTTTAGTTACTATTTGGAGAAAAAACATCAAATCCCAAAACTCACTACAAAAAGTGAGTTTAACCCTGATTTCGGGGCAGCTCACACATCTGCCATCTCATATGGAGGGTGGTGGTGCCCCCTCCTGAAGCAGCCCAAATATCAGCACCAGCGACGGAAAGGTCTGCAAGATCACACTTTAGAGGAGCTATGAGGGAACCCAAGGCTCCTGATTTCTTCCTAGCCATCCAGGCAGGCAGCCAAATGGAGATAAAAAAAACCACTTTTCTATCAGTCTTTTGGGCAGGCTGTTTGAAGAGAAGAGTGAATGAGATGAAGAAATCTAGGTAAGCTGTGATGCATATGTTTTATGTGAGTGCTGTTGGAATGTGATCAGAATTAAACTCTGAAAAAAAAAAAGGTAGATATCTAACTGTTGATTTCAACAGGGATGATGAAGCTGTCTAATATTAAAATTCCTCACTAAACCTGGAGCCCAAGATACTGCAGCACAAAAGCAGCAGTGTTCCAGATATTGGGCTTCTAACACATTGCCTTGTTCTTCAAGAGATTTACAAATATAGGCAAAGCCAGCTTTTTATAACTAAACATATTTACAGTTTATTATTATTATTAATTCACAATATTTTTTTTTAAAACTTCCAGTAGTATAAAAGCACATAATGTTCAAAAATTCTAATTTTTCAGTCCAATGTAGAGGAATAATTACTGAAAAAAAAAGACACTGAAATTACACTGGGAACTCAGACATTCCTAAAAATATTCTCCATGTAACTAGTTGTTTAGAAATTATCACAAGCACTATCATGTGCTGCCGCACATGGGCAATGGATAACTGTGACAAGATAGTTTGGAAGGTATGAAGCATTCTTTCTGTGAGAAAGATACAGCACAACCTGTGCCCAAAAGACAATTGACAGAATTGCTCCTAAAAAGACCAAAGAGGAAGGATGATTCTGATTGCTGAGAACTCTGGAATTTTAATCCTGAATACCTTATACAATGGGATAAGGTCCAGGTGATAAGGTTGACCCCTATACCTTTAAAGAATTTATCTTTAAAAGTTTATCTTTGCACTTATCTTTACGCTGTCTTAGTGCATATAAATGAGAAGCCTGTATATCCTTTATTCCTTCTATAGTAAAGAGAAATATATTATATCCAAAAAGGCAATTCAGATCTTTGGTAAGATTACACCCTCTGGAGATACTTTATTACTTCACTGGCTGCAAGGGAAACCTGAAGAAATGGTGTTCCTGACATAGTTGGCTTGATTAAATGGTTAACCTTAGCTGGAAAGAGCATGTGCCTGTGCATACAGGTCTGTAACCTCTCTATGAGCCTGAGCTGCCTGAAACAAAGCCACCCACATTTTGGTATTTCCCATCATAAACCTGTATAAGAAGTTACTCCACATGTAACTAACCTGCTTTCCTAGTATGTTTCAACTGTAATGTGTTGTAATGCGCAACCTTAATTCACTGTTTATCAGGTCTTTTTGACCCACAGGTTAAAGAGCGATGAGGAGATATCTGAGGAGGAGTCAGTGTCTGGAGCAGCTGTCAGCTCATATCTGAGAAGTTCAGTACCTGTGGTAGAGGAGTAGTGCAGCCAACTCAGCTATATCTGAAATAGCTACCAGCCTCTAAAGGTCTATGGAGAGCCTTTCTCTTTGCAGGTGTGATTTTTTTCATACCAATCACCAATATTTATGAAAATGTTTAAAATTTTTATATGATTCCATATATTTGATGGTTTTAAATAATGGGAGTTTAGGCAGTATGCAATCTCTGTCTTCTTTTCATGGAGCTAAGCTTGAGGTACAGTCACTGGAAAACAGTAAAGGTATGAATCAATTCTGTGCTTGATCAGAGAGTAATCTGTATTTTTTAAGTATGCTTCTGTTCTGGAAGGAAGTGAGTTTGGGGAGAGACAATGCAGAGTAGTTTCTCAATCTCAACAATAAAGGCTCAACAACAAACCGCTTAATAAATTATCTGGTTTAGTAAGATGGACTAAAAGAAGAATAAAGAGTGCAAGTTAATCTTTTGTCCTTTCAGATGCTGGGCACCCTGCGTTCATCTAATATCAGATGGACCCCAGATAGATTTTCCCATAGATGTCTCCTGTGGCAGAAGTTCCCTTTTTCTGGTCCTTCAAGCTATTATTATAGTTTCCTACAGGAAAACAACACCGTTCATAAAAGATGCACGAGAACTTCTTGCTGCACTTCTAGATAAATGCAAGGCCACAGAGGTGGCGTAATTGCAGGTCCTGAGTGGGAGCTGCCTACAGCCTCCTTCGCTGCCACGAGTTGGCTATTTCCACTGTGTCCAAGGTATTTGTGCAGCACAGCACAGCCTGAAGGTCATGACACACATGCAGCACAGTGCAACGCAGCATAGACCTGGTCCTACTCAGGTTAACTGTCATGTGGATCACTCACACTTTGATGTAAAGTGTTCTCTTGGTCAGGATCACTCCATTTTACCCCTTGATCCACATGGGATTTTGGAGCAACTTACAGCTTTTTCCATAAAGAGAAAATGGTCCCAAACATTGTCCCTGCCATTTAAACTATTGGCAGATACAATGTCTCTGTTATGAGTCCATCCTGCACTTTAATTTGCACTAAATATCCATCCAGTTTTATTTGACAGTTGAAATCATTCAGAAAACCTCAGAACCAACATACAGATTTTAGTTTTGAAAGAAGAAAAAGGAAGGTTTTTTTCCCAAAGAAAATTGTATAAATTGAATTACAGTAATTAAAACCATCAGAAATAGATGTCTTCAAGCTACAGTATGAATTTCCGGTTATTAGTTTATATCACTTAAAAATTGTCAAATTACTTATAACCAAATGGTAACAAATGGCAATAAAAATGCAAGTGAGCAGAACCCCCCTGAAAACTTATTCTGTAACCAGAACTAAAGACATTCATCTATGCACAAAAACTGTAGGACTAGGACCACTGCTGTGCAAATAATATTTTGCTTTATTGACAGAATAAATAAATTGTGCACATTTAAAATTCAGACTGTTTTATGTTGTATTTTTTTCTTGTCCAGTCAGTCTTTCCCTCTAGGAATCCCTCCACTGCTTTGTTTTCCAGAAATTTGCAAAATCAGTTCTCCAGAAAATATCTGAAGGAGACGTAGAGATAATTTCAATGGCCAGGTGATTTCAACACATTTTTCACAACTTGTAAAGGTCTGTTTGTAACATTAAAGATACCAGTTTACCTCTTATTTCAACATCTCCATCTGTGCCTGGGGGGTGTGGTGGTCTGTGCATCTGAATAACACTAAGAAAAAAGATGCACTGAAGTGAGGCAGGCTGTTGATGATGACACATATCTATTATAGTGAACTGAGCAGCGGTTGGCCTGCTCTTGGCCCTGAGGACTGGCCCTTCCAGTATGTTCTACCCTCTTAATCTCCAGAGCAGTATGGTAACAATCATGCTGCACATTGGGAGCTTTGCCTGCTCCATGCTAGACCCTGAATGGTGCCTGGGAGTAGTCTGGGAAGAAAGTGTCAGTGGATATATGCTGAAACCATGTCAAGTGTACTTATGACTGTTTATAACTGTAGATGACAGTGTGTTGGAGCTCAGGAACATTCCCAGGCAAGGTACACATAGCCATGTTTGATAAGTTAGGTGTCATGACTTCTATTCAATGACTTTAAATGTCAGGCAGCATTAAATAGTAGGCAATATAAATTGCCCATAACTCTTTAGAGTGCCTTAAGCACTATCACAGTTCAAATGCCTAGGTAGCCACTTGTAATAGCATGAGTAGACCCTTACATGACTTCCCAGTGAGTGCCTGGAAAGTGTTCATTTCCCTACTGTACACTGAGCACTCAGAAAATCGCTGAAGGAGGTGGGGTGGGTCAGATGCTCACCTACCTGAGAAAACTCACAAGGGTAAGATTCATTCTCCTTGTTAAGCAAGGAGCAGGTAGAGTTCATCCATAATTGTAGATCTCAGAATATATGCCCACATCTCTCAGGGTCTCCTGAGTAGCTGTTCTCCCACAGAATGCCTCCAAGGAGTGGTAGTTTCATACTCTCCAAGATTATGAATGCAGGAACGAAACTATTCATGGACAGACTCAGACTGTCATATGGAAAAGTATCTAAACAGAAAATCCACTACAAAGTGTGGCATGTCCACAGTTAAAAGAGATATACTACAGCTAAGAATGAGAAAAACAAACCTTATTCCAAATATTTTTGTCATTGTTCTATTCAAGAGGAGGGGTGCTGTGGTCTTGTTTGCTCTCTTCTTTAAGCCCCCCTCATCCATCTCTTTTAATCCTTCACACTGGGTAGTAAAGGGTATCTTAAGCAGTCTCAATGCTCAGCTGACTGATCATTTAGCAAACAGTCAGTATATTCTCCCTGCTCTCCCAGAGAAAAGAAAATTAAAAACTCTAAACTCCATCACAGTGGATTTTTTGAAACAAAACAGCAGTGAAAAGCATTGTAAGTAATTTAATTATCTTTTAGGCTGACAGCTTTAGCTGTATTTAAAAATTACCAACCAAGAGCTTTACATTAAGCCTGCCAAAAAAGAAACAGCAACTAACAGATGTGGTTTACTCTTCTTGGGCTCATCACCAGTGAGGTGCAGCTGCTGCTTTGACTTTGTCTTTTGTGGCTTGATTTGAAACATTGTACTTTTTTTATCACTATACAATAGTTTTATTACCTTGTTTTTTTCTAAACCTTAAGATTCTTTTTGACAGCATCATGCTGATGAGCTGCAAGAAGGATGAGCTGCAGATCTTGTGGTATGTTAAAATTGTGCTAGTGGTGCAGAGAACAGGTTTAGCCAATATACATGTCTACAGGATGCAGAAGAGTGATGTTCATTTTTAATTAATGTGACACTTCTCAGTGAAAACATGGCAGTTGTTTTATAACCAAGGCAGGAATGTTATCTGGAACACACTGAACATGTCTGTTCACCTTGGAAGGGAAATTAGGGTATCACATTTGTTTTATTTAAGCTGCATTTAGGAGTATAAAGAGATGGCAACCCTGGGAAAGAGATTTGGTTGGCAAAATTATTAAAGTGAACATTCCCCAGATTGATATTATTCATATTTGAATAAAATGGTCTACACACAGACTGTTCTACCTCTTAGCACATCTGGTAATTACAACAGCATGAAATACAGAAGTGAAGATAGAATAAAATCTTAACATTAAAACAATCCTTAGTTTTCTCCAGGAATACAGAGAAGTGTTGGAAACATGCTGGAGGACAACTACTTAAGGAACAAATAAAGCTGTTGGAGATTTTTTGCAAAGCAGTCAACATTTTGTTCTGTTGAATTATTTTATTTTATTTATTTATTTTTTTACACTGTCAGAGATCCATACTCTTAGCAGCTTCAGACTAAGCTAGGTATTTTATCTGGAAAGATGAACGTTTTGTGGGTAATGAAAGGAGTAATTACAATTAGCTGAGATGCTGACATCCAATGAGGTAGAATTGTTATTTCATTCAACATCCTTAGCAGAAATGTACTTACTTGATTCTTAGCCAGAAAATGTGAGTCTCGTGCTGAGAACTAAGGGTGAGGTCGTACATAGGTCACAGCCTTCAGTTAGGTAGTGGGTGGTTGGAATGAACAAGGAGAGTCCAAGGGAGCTAGGAGCAACGAGGAAGGAGAAAAGAGTTGATACAAATACTGAGAGCTGTGAGCACATTCCTCCTCTTCTCTTCCATACATACTGCCTGACTCTATCTGTGGTGTAGGAGCAGTGCCAAGACTGTTTTCCAGCCTTTCTTCCTGTGTAGGAAGCTCCTAATAGCAGCTGATCCTGAGTAGCAGACTAGGGCAGGGGAAGAGGCAGAGGAAAAGCAGAATTAGAAGAATGGGCTGACAGCTGACAGTCCATCATCTTTACCTCTTTCTCCACTCACAGAATAACCATTTAGATACAGCTCAGCACTGCTTGTTTCTGGTACAAGGGCATCTTCCAGCTCACCCTTAGTTGCCATGCAGTCCTGCATACACAGGTGATTTATAATACCAGAGTCTGTAAAACCTCAGGCTTGTCAGCCTCTGGTAAGCCAGGAAAGAGCAGGAAAGGAACCCCTCCATACTCTGTTCCTTCACAGGAAAGAAATGTAAAGTCTGGCTTGAGAAGCTGTACTATTTATTTAGTTTGTTGGTGGGATTGGATTGTGAATATTGTAATGGAGTTTGCTATTTTTCACTGACCCAAGAAATAAGCTCTGAAAAATGAAAAAGACGCATTAGATCATACAGTCTGTCCTCCGTGTTACTTCCTCTATGATTGTCTCTGTTCTTACTCCTTTCCACCTGATGAAATCTAAATAACCCATGCTTCCAGTTCTGTCCCTCCAAGGTTAGCCCGAAGTCCTCATAGCTCTGAGAAGTTATCCATGAAATTTAAATTTTCTTTTGTTTTAACAAATGACTGATCTTGTTTACAGGACATTACTTTTCAAAAAGACTTTGAATATTATTAACGTGGAAGTAAGAGGTAACTGCAAATTTGAAAGTCAGATGCTGGAAATCCATGTTCATAAAGGTAGTTTTTTTGTGAACTGTGTTTCAATGCAATATTAACCTCATTAAGAGGAACAACATGAATATGAGATCCAAATACTGCTGTCTTCAGTATTTAGATGGGCAGGAATCCAGTAGAATACTTAGCCTTGATACAATGCAGAAGATGCCTTGATATAACACAGCAGAATAATCTCTAGAACCACCTCACTGAACTTTGAGACACCTTAGGTGAGTAACAGGAAATGCAGCTGGTGGGAAGAGAAGGAGGGAGGGGAAAAAGTCTAACTCTTGCTGTTTTTAGGCAAAGAGCCCCACAGGCTCTTTAGCTGTACCCATTAAATGTGTGAACCTACTGGTACAATTTCAAATTTTGACTGAATTTCTCATAAGTGTTTAACCTAGGACTAGGAAGAACCAATTTTAGAGTGTCTCATACTGCTTTCTTCAATAGCTCCTAATGACTGCCTACCCTTGACTTATTGCAGCAGCTACTGTGAATTCCTGTTTCAGGTGTCTAACTCTCAATCTACCTGGCAGAAAATGCAAGCACTTGGCAATTGCTAATTCCAGGACTACAGAAATACAGATATATTTCACAAACTGCAATATCAAGTGTTAGTATACTGGCAATCCTCTTTAGACCACCAAAATTTAATTTGTCTTATATAACTTTATTGCATTAAAGTTTTATTCTAGCGTGGATATAATTAATAGTGAAAATCCATCTTTTTTCAGTCTATGATGGCAAAACTGCTTGGAACAGGGAAGTGTACAAGAACATATACCATATATAACTATCCATTTCTTTTCTCTTAGTACATCACTAATTAATTAGACTAACTGAGGAATGCTCACTTAATAAATTAGTTGACCTATTTGGTCACATTTTCTGCCTGTTGAAACACCACAAAGAGATTTCAGTTTGACCATGAATAAAAATAGATATGTGTATACCTATAAAATGCATGGATTCATCATGATTTATTTATTATGGCTACTCATTTCTTGATCTTTAATTTCTGAAACTAGCTTGATTTTGACTGTACTTTAATATTTCACATAATGACTATGTGAGATTAAGATTTTCAGCTTAAAACCTCAAAACAGAACATGAAAATAGTCATATTCAAAAGAATATAATTAAGGGAAGGATTAGGTAAAGGGATGCCAAAAGAGACAAACACTGAATTACTCTTCTGAAAATTAAAAGTAATCTGATTTTGCTTTGCCATGTAAAAAGAAAACCCCAAAACCAAACCAAAACAACAAAAAAAAACAAACAGTACAACTAAGTGCAAATATTTTCACTTGTTTATCACTCTCAGAGAGCTTTAAATCCATGGCAACTGTATTTTTGCGCAGGCTTATGCAGTAGAGCAGTAAAAGGGGTTAAGCAGAAACTTATTGGGCTTGCTTTACTGCTTCTGTGTCAGGACCTTGCTCAGTGTTTCCATCCAAAGTGTAATCTGGTGCATTGTTTTTAAAATATCTTTTTTAAGTTTACAGTGTTCAGCCTCAGAAAGCATGTGTGCCTTAAAGACCTTCTCCAATAACACCTTTTCCAACCTGTGCTGTTTCCTCACCTGTTCTTTCATACTTTTGCTAGCTTTCCTCCCCACCTGAGGCTCCAGTGAGACATAGGTGCCCTTCATAAGCTCTCTCCAAGTCATGGCCCACCCGGCCACCCATGTGTCCTGGGTTCAGCAGTAGCAGTCATTTTTTCTCCTTCTTGGTAGCTGGTGCAGTGCAGTGTTTTGACTTTCAGCTCGGGAACAGAGCTGATAACAAGGATGTTTTGGTTTGGCCAAGGACTTTGTGAGCCTCATGCTCTGCCAGGGAGGAAGCAGAGACAGGACACCTGACCCAAACTGACCAAAGAGGTATTCCATACCACAGCACGTCATGCCCAGGATGTAACGGGGAGTTAGCCGGAAGGGCTGGGAGACTGCAGGGTGGGAGGAGATATCGGTCGGAGCTTGGTCGGGCTTGGGGGCGAGTTATCGGTCAGCTGGTGCTGAGGTGTTGTATTCTGTTCCCTTGTTATTTCCTTTATCATTATTATCATTGGTGGTAGCAGTAGTGATTTGTGTTATACCTTAGTTAGTAAACTGTTCTTATCTCAACCCGTGGGAGTTGCATTCTTTTCGATTCTCCTCTCCGTCCCTCCGAGAGCAGGGGGAGGGCAAGAAAGGGGGGGAAGTGAGCGAACGAGTTACCTGACTGGGTTTAAACCACGACAGTTCTTTTTGGCGCCCAACATGGGGCACGAAGGGTTGAGATAACGACAGATTTGACTGGATTAATAGTCATTCGTCACAATGCTGATTTATTGGGTATCAGAGTTGTTCTTGTTGATCTCACAGCTTCAGACCGTTGTAACTTACGTAGAGCCGGTATTTGCTGTGTTAGTGTTTATCAAGTGTGGGGCCTGGGCTAAGGTTCTTGTCTCACTGTGCTTTATGGCAATGGCTTGTAATACGGGCTGGCTCCAGCAGCAGGGCGGGACAGACGTGGCCGTGGACTTGTACCTGGCCGTCCGGCTGCTCTTCACCGTCCTGGCCCTCACCCTACTCTCCATCTTCGTGAGGCTGCGGGGAGCCGAGGGGGAGCGGTCCCGGGAGCCGGCGGCTGCTGAAGCGGCCCGGGAGAGCGGCCCCGGGGACCAAGCGGCGGCGGGAGCGGGGCCGGAGGCCGCCAGGGGACGGCTGCCGGTGGAGGAGGCCGGGGAGGTCGAGGAGAGGAAGGAGGCGGCTGCCGAGCAGCGGGATAAGGCGGCGGAGGAGCCGAGCCCCGCGGAAGAGCCCAGCCCCGCGACGGCCGAGAGCATTCCCCGGCAGCCGCCCGCCGAGCCACAGGAGGATGCAGGAGACCACGCAGCATTTCCCAGCAAGGCAGAGGAGGAAGAGCTGGACTCAGGAAAAGAGAAGCTGGTGGTGGGAGAGCCGGCAAGCACAGCAGCTACACCAGCCCCAGTGACAAGCACAGCAGCATCAACTGAGAGTTCTGAAGGCTCTGAATGGCCTTTGGGTATCCCTGGGACCTGCCTGCTGATTGTGATGGGGATCAGCATGTTGGCACACACACAGAGTGTGTTCTACCCACCACCATTTTGTCTGATCTCAAAAGTTAAGCAGAGTCAGGTTTGGGTCTTGTCTGGGGTTAGACGACAATATAGGGGGACCAAGAGATTTTCCCCAAGGCTGGAGAGTCATGAGTGGCAGGGTGTGTGGGACAGTATGGGCAAGTATCTAGTCCACTGGGCCCCTCCAGTGCTTTGGAAGCATCGGAGATGGAAGGCAGCTGTATGGAGTCCCCAGCAACAAGCTGCAGAAACTGCTTAAGGGGACAGTGAATTATTTTGAGCCTGGTGGGCCCATGGCACTTCAGGCCATCAGAGCAGAGATGCAACATAGAGATGGACTCATGATCGAGGGGTGGACTTAACAATGGACACTATTGCCCAGGTTATTCACGAGTGTGAACACTGCACACAGTCCTGCTCTGGAAGACTGTTACAAGAGATGGAGCCTGCCATCATGGACCAGATGGACTCGGCAGCATTATAGGGACTGGCCCATGCACTAAGATAAGAGTGATGGTATATTGAAAATGTGGGAGCTGAGCATGACGTGAATGGTATGGAATAAGGGGTGGATAATGTCCTGGGTTCAGCAGTAGCAGTCATTTTTTCTCCTTCTTGGTAGCTGGTGCAGTGCAGTGTTTTGACTTTCAGCTCGGGAACAGAGCTGATAACAAGGATGTTTTGGTTTGGCCAAGGACTTTGTGAGCCTCATGCTCTGCCAGGGAGGAGGGGAAGCCAGGAGGAAGCAGAGACAGGACACCTGACCCAAACTGACCAAAGAGCTATTCCATACCACAGCACGTCATGCCCAGGATGTAACGGGGAGTTAGCCGGAAGGGCTGAGAGACTGCAGGGTGGGAGGAGATATCGGTCGGAGCTTGGTCGGGCTTGGGGGCGAGTTAATGGTCAGCTGGTGCTGAGGTGTTGTATTCTGTTCCCTTGTTATTTCCTTTATCATTATTATCATTGGTGGTAGCAGTAGTGATCTGTGTTATACCTTAGTTACTAAACTGTTCTTATCTCAACCCGTGGGAGTTGCATTCTTTTCGATTCTCCTCTCCGTCCCTCCGAGAGCAGGGGGAGGGCAAGAAAGGGGGGGAAGTGAGCGAACGAGTTACCTGACTGGGTTTAAACCACGACACCATGCCAACAGGAGGACATAACTCCTGGGGTGGGTGTCCTGCCTCTGCTGCCTTGACTGCTAGCATCTTTGAGCAAAGCATAACTGCTGGGTGTCATCCACCCACTAGCCTGGCCCTAGGGGAAAAAAGACAGTAGTCAAGGTCTCATATGAATAGGGCCTGAAAAGAATCTACACCCTTTTTAATACCTAGTATTTATTATGCACTTAATACAAATTAGCTCAAAGATAATTTTTCAATATATATATAATAAAAAAAAATTACAGAGTTAAGGTACGTCTGTAGATATTGTTTCATCTTCCAGAAATCTTTAAAAGTAATATTTTAATCTCTTACTAGTATAGAGCATCCATTCACTCCTTATAGTAATACCCTAAACCTATGATGATTGCATCCCTGAAGTATGAACAGGATTTGTCCATTTGCATATTTAATACACGTATTGTATACGTGTGAGAGAAAAACACATTCCTTTTTTAAAAATATTCGATGATGGAGATAATTTTTGTTTGTGTACAAACCATTTGCTGTGTTTGCACAGATAATTCTGTTCTCCAGGTAAGCCTTTCATGATTATGTGCTACACTGCTGTTAGACATGTAAACAGCTGGGTTTTGTGCCAGGATGACTAACTGCTGAGCCTTTACACGAATCTTGAACAACCCTATTAGTCCCTGTTGAGACTTGAACATGATGTAGATGATAAAAGCTCAGGACAACCACTACTTGGTAATGTGAGCACTTAGGTTTGTTATTAATAGAAATGAGGCCTACATCTATAGTAACAAGCTGAACAGCAACAGGTATGGTTTCGCTGACTGGTGAGCAGCAATCTGCAATGAATTGCTAGCACATTTGCTGTTCTGGATTTGGCGCAGGCCAAAGAGCATTCTCCCGAGCAATAACTAATTTAGGTTAGCATTCATTAGGGATGGCTTCAGTAGGCAATACAGATATTTTGGGCAGACAGAAAAAAAGAGTTCAATGGTTTGTATGAAACTCAGGGACAGAAAACCAGCTGATGATATAGATGGAACCAAAAGGACCAGGCATCTAAGCTCGTTTGTGCTTGATTGGGCATCTGAATGGACAAAGGGTTGACCCAGCTCTCCTGTGCCTCCAATCAAAAGGTCCAAAGTAGGGAAAATATACTGATTACTGCTAACTCCACTGACATGCAGTCCTATAGAAAAAGACAGAACATACTCCAATGGCTGGTTGTTGAAAACAGACGCACATAGACGTGAGAATGTTTATGGCCACTGGAGCAAATCATTAAAAGAAATGGTAGGGTTTTCACTTCATAATGTCTCCAGATTAAGACATTTATGGAAAACCTGTGTTAGTCAAAATGAATATAGGGCTGAGAACAAAAATAAATAGTTGAAAATGAAGGATCTGTGGTGCATAGAGGCTAAGACTACATATCTGAATAGTGTTAAGAATAAACCTTATAAATACTCCAGTTAAAAAAAAACCACATTATTATTCTTAATTTACTCATGGGGAAATGAGCTGTGTTAAGTTGTGTATCTGGGATGACACAAGCAAGGGCAAAGTTAAAAGCAATGTGAGGGGGTCTGTGAAATTTAGTAGCAGATGACCGTCTCCAAAATTCATTGCCTGTCCTACTGGAAAAGAGCTGCAGAGCATAAACAACGTAGGGGTTAAAGGCATTTTGATTTATTCCAGTAAAAATAAGGGATTTTTCCCCACACACTTCCTGAAGATTATAGACTGTAATAACACAGCCCTTTAGCAATACACAGGTTCCTGAATGATTAATGAATTTTTAGCTCCAAAATCACTGAGTAGTAGTATACTGCAAGTTTTACAGTGTGATGTGTTGCCAGCAAATGTATTTTTTGGTGTTTTGTTCATGGGATTTACTGTGCTGTGAACTGGATAATCCTCCTGATTTCCACCCCTACCCCACCCCCCATTCTCGAAATTAGGTTAGGTGGGAGTGAGAACAAAACTTCACTGCATAAAATGGATATTGCTGCTAAGCACCTTGTTCCTTGTTTGTATGCTTGGTAAGTGAAGAGTGGAGGGAGAGGATTTAGCTCTCATTTTCTAGCATTTTTATTCTACTAGTAAGGTATAATTTGCATAGCTTATCACTGCAGCATTTTCAGCTGCTTTATTAATGGCCTTTTAAGGATGCTAGCAATACTCCTCTAAGTAGCTTTGTTTGGAAACCCTTGTCATGATTGAGTTTTAGCAGGTGCAAGAAAAAGATGAGTCACAGAAAGCTTCAGGATGTGAGTGATCCATCAGCAAAGACGAATGGAAGCGTACAAGTGTTAATAATTTTTTTTCTTTTCTTTTCTTTTCTTTTCTTTTCTTTTCTTTTCTTTTCTTTTCTTTTCTTTTCTTTTCTTTTCTTTTCTTTTCTTTTCTTTTCTTTTCTTTTCTTTTTTCTTTTCTTTCTTTTCCTTTTCTTTCTTTTTCTTTTCTTTTTTTCTTTTTTTTCTCTTCTCTTCTCTTCTCTTCTCTTCTCTTCTCTTCTCTTCTCTTCTCTTCTCTTCTCTTCTCTTCTCTTCTTTCTCTTCTCTTCTCCTCTCTTCTTTCTCTCTCTTCTCTTCTCTTCTCTTTTTTTTCTCTTTTTCCTTTTCCTTTTCCTTTTCCTTCCCTTTCCTTTTTTTTTTTTTTTTAGACTATAACCCCTGCCTGTGAGTGTGAGAAGTTACAGAAGTCATAAAATAATCAAATACCAGGTTGGGAGGGTTGGGAGGGACCCCAAGAGTCATCTGATCCAACCTTTCTTGCTAAAAGCACAGTCCAGACGAGATGGCACAGAACCTTGTCCAGCTGAATCTTAAAAACATTCTATATTGGGGAATCCACCACTACTATGGGGAGATTATTCCAATGGCTTATTGTTCTCATTGTGAAAAACTGTCTTCTTGTGCCCAGTTGGAATCTCTCCAGGAATAACTTGCACACACTACCGCTTGTCTTTTCCATGTGGCTCTTTGTAAAAAGGCAGTCTATGTCTTCTTTGTAGCCACCCTTTAAACATAGTGATAAAATCTCACCTAAGCCTTTTTGCTCAAGGCTGACCAAACCGAGCTCTCTCAGCCTTTCCTGATCTGACAGGCTTCCCAGTCCTTTGGTCATCTTTACGGCCCTTCTCTGGTTCATTTCCAGCCTGTCCACATCTTTTTTGTATAGCATGGACCAAAACTGAACACAGCATTCCAGGTGTAGCCTAACATGCCCTGAATAGAGTGGAATAATGGTATCTTTATCACTGCTGGTGATGCCCTTTTTGATGTAACCCAACAGGTCAAAGGAGATGATCCTGCCCCTCTACTCTGCTCTTGTGAGACCTGACTTGGAGTACTGTGTGCAGCTCTGGTATCCTCAACATAAGAAGGACATGGAGCTGTTGGAGCAAGTCTAGAGGAGGCCCAAGAGTTGACCTATCTCATTCGTTAACATTCACTATTTTGCTCGTTAACATTCAGTATCTTATTCATTAATATTCACTATTTTGCCTGTTAACATTCACTATCTTATTCCTTCACATTCACTATCTTATTTGTTAACATTCACTATTTTGCTCGTTAACATTCACTATTTTCTCATTAACATTCACTATCTTATTCGTTAACATTCACTATTTTATTCGTTAACATTCACCGCTCACCCACTGCCCGCCAGACTTACCCAAATGACACCAACCCCACAAACCTTTATTCATCCTAACATGAGTAGGAAGCCAACCAGTAGAACACCCGTTCATCATCATCAGACAACTAGCCTCATTAACATATTTTGCCATCATCCTAATTCTATTCCCCATCACCTCTTCCCTAGAAAACAAAATCCTCAACTAAACTCTAATAGTTTACAAAAAACATTGGTCTTGTAAACCAAAAAGCGAAGACTACCTCTTCTTAGAGTTAAATCAGAAAAAGAGGACTAAAACTCCACCACCAACTCCCAAAGCTGGCATTTTATGTTAAACTACTTTCTGACCCTAAACTGCCCGAATAGTCCCATGAGACAAGTCCCACACAAGCTCCAACATGACAAAGTTAACAATAACCCCAACCAGCCACCAAAAACATTCCTGCCCCACAAGAATAAAACAAAGCCACTCCACTAAAATCTATTTGGACAAGAAACACTCCCACACTATCAACAGTACCGACCCCAAATTCTCCACTCCTCCACCTTCAAACAATATATCCCATACCAATAGCCAAAACAAGCCCTAAAGCATACCCCGCAATACACCAACTGCCCCAAACCTGAGTAAATGGGTCAGCTGCCAGTGAAACAGAATACACGAAGACCACCAACATTTCACCCAAATAAACCATAAAAAGCACCAAGGACACAAAAGAAACTCCCAAACTCACCAACCACCCACACCCCACAATAGTCCCAAAGACTAACCAAACAGCCCCATAATGAGGAGAGGGATTAGAGGCAATCAACAGTGAACGAAGCCAACCCCCCAAAATAATACAAAATAGGTCATAAAGTTCTCACCTGGGGCTTACCCAAGGTTTATGGCCTGAAAAACTATCGCTGATACCTCAACTATAAGACACACACCCCCCCCCCAGTGTACTGTGGGCTAATTTCTTTAGGCTATGCGTATGAGGCATTCAACAGTTGTCCTCTATACATTACATTAATTCACTGCAGATTATCTATTTCATGTTCTATCCCATAAATTGTCTTATTGGATAGTTAGTGGTATAGCTCAGTTTTGTTTCTTGGAATGATGTCTTAATGGTTAGTGACAATTGGCTTAAATGGTTTAGGTCAACCATAAGGGGACTGGAGCACCTCCCGTATGAAGGAAGACAAGCTGAGCAAGGTGGGCTGCTCAGCTTGGAGAAGGGAAGGCTGCGGGGAGACCTCATAGCAGTCTTCCAGTATCTGAAGGGGGGCTACAAGGATGCTGGAGAGGGACTGTTCATCAGGGACTGTAGTGATAGGACAAGGGCTAGTGGATTTAAACTTAAACATGGGAAATGCAGGTAAGATATAAGGAAAAGTTCTTTACTGTGAGCGTGGTTGGGCACTGGAATGTGTTGCTCAAGGAAGATGTGAATGTTCCATTTTTGGTTGTGTTCAAGGCCAGGTTGGACAGAGCCTTGGGTGACAACATCTAGTGTGAGGAATCCCTGCTCATGGCAGAGGGGTTGGAATTAGATGATCTGAAGGTCCTTTCCTGCCCAAACCATTCTATGATTCTATGATTCTAAGGATTTTAAAAATTTATTCACTGCAAATTAAAAAGATAAAATTGGCTAAGTTCAGCTGTCATTAAGAACTAAAGTACAGCAGAATTTAATCTTTAGCTGAACTTTTCCAAAATAAATGATTTCTGAACTGAAGAAATGGATTAAGTAATGTTTATACAAAGCATGTATGACATATCTTGACAAGAAACGAACATTTTAAACTTATTACTTCTACAGTGTCCTTCACCTTCTTAGACCCATTAGAATGTAACTGAAAGTCATCTGGGGATCTTTTATTATAAAATCTGAAAAAAAAACAACCTCAAACTAAAAGTCAAAGAACCAAAACTACTTAATTAACATGAGACAATTTTCATGTGCTTAATAAACAAAAGTGATGCTACACAAAAGAGAAAATGGGAAAAGAGGAATCTCAGCCACTAATCTGATTGGTGTTTTAGACAGTTCCAATGGGAAAAATAGGGTGGAGGGGAGAGAAAAGAACTGCCAAAATTGTACTTCAGGATTTTACATGGTACATATAAAATCAGGAGCAGGACTGAATTTTTATTTACAACATTAGATTTTAATGTTGCAAACTCTAGCACCCTGGCAGAGTATGTATTCCTGTGAGCAAACCCACTGTCATCAAATTCTGCAAATAATAGTTGGGTTTTTTTCAGGAATAGTTCAGGAAGGATCTTCCCTAAAGCCCATGTAATGATTAAATAAAAGCTTTTGAGTTATAACCTGATGTGTTTTCTAGATATTATTTTCTTAGTAAACAAAATGCAATAGAAAATTATTGACTATTTAAGAAGTAAAGAATTTTCAATACGCAGAATTTAATCGATTTAATGTTTGTTTTGAATGTAATGGTCTCGTTAAAGCAATATGAGTTGTCCTTCCTGCTTCACATTTGTGATTTGGAGATACTAAAATAGAATCAGTCTTCAGCCCAGTAGAATTTAGTCCTTTTCCTGAAATCATAGTTATTCTATAAGAACTGAGCCCTCAAGTGGTATGGATTAGGCCTTTATGTAGTTTAATGAAAAATATGTAGCATACTTCTTGATGAGATTTGGAAGTTATTGTACCTTATTAAGAAAGAAACAAAAAGAAACCAAACCAAAACCTAAACCAGTGTCTGTCAGGAAAAGGACATACACAGGAAATTGTTGAGAGCTATTCTGTGGAGAATATAATCTTTCAAACTGTGTGAATCTTGACTGTACACCTATTCAAAAAAAGTCTGTTATTTTTTTTCTGCTGCCACAGTAGTTAATTGTATTTTCTTACTTTTACCTCTCCCCAAAGCAATCACAGTATTTTACTGAAACTTCTCAAAAAAAACATTATACTTGGGTAAGCATAAAGATGAATACCAATATAAAGATTAGAAAACACCCAAAACCTCCCCAAAACAAACACATAGAATCATAGAATAGTTAGGGTTGGAAAGGACCTTAAGACCATCTAGTTCCAACCCCCCTGCCATGGGCAGGGACACATGACTCAAAGCAAATTATTGTCATGAGTACTTACTATTTTTTTTTGTTTTAAATACTAAATTGTGTTTTAACTAGGGCATGAGGGCATGGCAATGTTAAGACATTGTTGAACTATGTTATCTTAAATCCTGCCTTACTGAGGATGTTCTACTTACAATGTCCCACACTGTCCATACAGATAATGGACAGATACCAGCTTAATTGCATGGCAATTCAGGTCCAAGAAAACAGTTGCCTTGGAAGGTCTAAACTCTTGCGGTTTTCATCATGATCTTGAATTTGGCTGTAAGAGCCCATACAAGAGATGTGAGGCTGGTGATCTTACATCATGTATTTCACCAAGAAGAAAGAGATACTTGGCCTGGAGGGAATGAAATCCATAGGATTAAAAAGAGTTTATTTTGAACCCAGAAGAGTTCTCTTAATGCTAAGCCATTGGAAAGCCACCACACAAGCATTTTCACAAGTGAAATATACTTGAAGTTTTTGCCATTAAGTGCACACAGTATATGGAAATTGGGACATAAAAAGGACTTGTAGTGATTAGGATGCAATGACAGTTTTGCAGTTACCTAGTTACTATTTTTGATTACTGTTCTTGCAACTGTTTTGTCTATTTTTATTCTTTTACTCCAGTAACAAACTAGAATGAAAGGCATGTTCTAAGGACACACATTTTGCTGACACCCATTTTCTTTTATGCATACCCCTTCTTTAACAAAAATCAAGTTTATGACACATGGTCTCTTTCAGGAAGATCATGGATCTTGAAACCTTGTCTCTGAGCTGCATGTTTAGGGAACAGAATGACTTAGAAATGCTAGAACATAAGGAGTAAAATACTTTCTTAGAAGCAGAAGCAATAAAGTCAAGCCTGCTTAGACAGAGGTTACTGTGAAATCACAGTTCCCTCAATCCTGGCAAGTATTGCAAACTGTGGAACAGTAAGGCCACATTTTCTACACATCTTCCTCTTATTAGAACCAACATTGCTCTATTAGGTGTTGATTCTAAGAAAAGGATCAGGGAGCCTGGATGCAAAACCTAGGTGGAGTTTGCCTGATATTTCCTCCTGTGAAAAGAGGCAGAATTAGATTCATATATCCCATTTTGTTTACTCAGTTTTATCTTCCCTTTCAAATAAAATATTAAGTTGTCATGCAAAATGTAAAATCTGATCTACCTTACTAGGAAGATTAAGAGAAGTTTATGTTTTATACAACTAGATTCTTCACTTCTCAGGATGGGGAGCTCTCTTGTTCACATCTTCAGTATTGTGCTGTTTTTTTTTCATAGTTTGGGGGAGTTTTTGTGATTTTCTGGAATAAATTAATCAAATACAATGGCTGGGTTTCATCACACCTCATTTTTCATGTGCAGCCTGTAGACTTCCATAGTTGAACTACTCACCTGAAATCCATTTTATGATCAGTGGAAATAAATAATAATTTCTAGGACTTGATTCATCAGGCCCGGTTTGCATATTCACTTCAGAAAATACTTGGCTGTACCTAAAATGGCCTATTTTTCTTCATTTATTATAAAATGAGACCAAGGTGATTTTGTCAGATCTTTAGCAGAAATCTGTCATCATCTGTACTGGACATAGGCATGAATATTTCGATGAATCCTTTCTAACTTATCTTTGAAGATACAAATATCATACTTGGGCAAGTGACTAACTTGTTGCATTCCTAAACAATGCATATTTTTCATTATCTTTGTACTACAATTTTAATTCTCTTTCCTGTTAACTAGATTGGATGTTTACAGTTCAGCAAAAGGAATATTTTGCCTACATAACTGTTTAAAGAATATCAGATTACTCTGTATGAAAACAGAACAGTCAGGGATATGGGATCTGGCTTTATCATTCAGTTTAGAATGGACATCAGAAGGTCATCTAATCCAGCCTTCTGCACAAACCAGTTCAACATTAATTTCAGACCAGGATGCTCAGGGCCTTCTCCAGTCAGGTTTTCAAGACCTCTGAAGACAGAATCTGCATATTCTTTGGATAACCTGTTCTACTGGTTGTTTATCCTCATGGGGAAAAGTTTTCTTCTTATCTCCAGATGAAATCTCTCCTGATTCAGTTTATGATGGTATCGCTTACCCTTCCAGCATGCACAGCTATGAAGACCAGGGTTCTCTCTTTCTGATGACCTCCTCATAGATACTGGTATGTTAGGTCTGCTGAAAGCCATCTCTTCTCCAGACTGAACAAGCCCTGTTTCCTCAGCTCCTCTTACGGGGCAGTGCACAAGTCCTCTAACCATCTGATGATCACTGGCCAGCTAATAGAGCCCAATATACTAGGATGCACTGCTGACTCATGTTTACTCTGCTGGCCATCTTTGCAGCAGAGCTGCTTCCCAGCAAGTGCATACCTAGCCTTTATTATTAGAAGAGTTTCTTCCTTCCCAGGTGCAGGACTTTGTCTGAATCCTTGCTGAATTTCAAGAACCGATTGCTCCAGCCTGTCAAGGTCTTTCTGAATTGCATCTCTTCCTTCAAGCATATTGATTGCCTAATTTTCAAGTTACTGTATGTTTGCATTTATTATATTATGACAATCTACAATCATATATTTTAATTCATATCTCATGAGAAAGTAAAGAAAGAAGGAAACAAGAAAGTCTAGATGTTAAAACTGAGAAATGTAGTACTTCAAGCTACTGAGGTTTTGATCCATTTTCTTTGTAGTGGTATGACCATAGTCTTTCAGTGCTTAGCAACACACTAAGACACAGGGTGCTGTTTCTTTCTTTTCCTGATTACTATCTTTTCAATAACATTTAGTAAAAACCTATGCTAGCATCTAGTAAAGATTCCTAGCAACAACCATAGAAAAAAACAATCCCCTGGTGGTTAAAAAGCTCATCTGAAATATCAAAACCCTGTTTTAAATTCCAAGACTGAGAGTGAATTGACCCTATAGACTATAACATGGTGTTTGAGTATTTGTGCCTGATTAGACAACAAAATAAGCTGTAGATGCACAAAGTTCCAAATAGCCAAGATATTCTAGACCATGCAGATTTCCATGCTGATGTCAGAATTTCCTCTGATGCCTCTACTGCGTAGGATATCATCAGCTGGACAAAATAAGTATTCATAAAGGTGCCAATCAATCCTATCTCAAAGTGCTATCTGTTCTGAACTCTATCTTTTTCTTTCTTAAGTGGTTTGTCTTGGGAAAAAGTCTTTCAACAAATGCAGATCAAAACCACATTTCACAATGTTTTGTTTTTTTTTAATGAAGCAGATTTTCTGCTTTGTAGCCAGATCTACCTATAAATATTGCTACATAGTTTCCAGTACCTTAGATCCTCAAATCCTTCTATTTCCCAGATTGGCTGCCCAAGTGATATGGTGTATACAGCACAGAACCAAAAGTAATCGATATGATTTAACTGACATTATTTTAGCTAATTTTGCAAATCGCCACAAATTAATTTACAGTGACTATTTCTAGTAAAATAGATTAAATAGATTAATCTCTTTCCCCCTAATACTTAATTTCCCTTAAGAGACCAGCTGGGATTGAAAAAATTATTTTAATACATAAAAAGAAATTTTCAAGATTACTATATTATTTGTTTCTCTTCTGAGAGGCTAATGAACTGATTTTGATTCAAATGTAAGATGCTAGAGCTATATTTGAAAGCTTCTGAATCTTTGAATTTCCTTTGGATGTAAGGAATGAGAGACTTTGCTACCTCTTTAGAGATTTGGTCCATGGTTTCTTGCACTGGAAGACAGACAGTGAAAATGCACATAGACTTCTTGCCAAAGCTTAACAAAGCATTGCTGTCTGATAGTTCTAGTATTTGAAAGCTACTGGACTTGAGGGAGAAAGTGAAGGTCTGAGGGAAATTTGCATAAGAGGTGAAATTCTGTACTAATCACAAATCCTGTTATGCAAACTGCATAAGAAATGTACCAGCAACCATTTTTGTTATCCAGAAGAATGTAGAGCTACTCATACTGGCAAACCCACCTATTTGAGATAAGCTATCAGGAAAGGTTTAATAAATACCCTCAGACAAGTGTTTGGAGATTACAATTGTGATTTGAATTTGCAAGGTGGTCAATAGCTGCAACACTGTAGTGGAAAGCTGAATGACCTGAACTACAAGCCTAACTTTTAAATTACTGGAGTTACCTGGGCAAACCATTGCCATAACTCCTTTCTACGCATATACATGTCTGCTGAGCCAGGGACAGCACATGTTGTAGCTAGCTTAAACATATGGGCTCACTTACAAATGTTCTCTTTAGCCATCTAGGGTCTGCCAAAGCAAATGCCAAGGGGCTGATCTCTGCCTCATCTGCCCTCAAAAGACGCAGCCTTCTCATTATGAAAAACAATGAAATCACACCGAGGTGCAACAGGTAACAGAGAGACAAGTTGGTCTAATAAAGCTCCATTTCCTGAAAATGGCCTTTCTTCTCCACTAACTCTCAGAAAAACTCCTGCAAGCTTTCAAAGCTGTATAGGCAAAACTGAATTTTGCTACATCAAGGATGAAGAGCTGCCATGCGTAAAAGGAAGAGGCTGAAGAGATGTAAAACTGCCTGAGAGTGGGCAGAAAGCTGCAAGAAAGGAAAACCCTAAAAATTCAGGCTGTTTTGCTGGTAGCTACTGCTAGTAGGAAATACTCTCTTTGATTACCTTGTACTCTCTGATTTACCATACTTTCTGATTTCACCCTCAGCTGTGGGGTATCAGTGTTGTAAGGCACAGTGGGTACCAGCTAGTTTGTCTCTAGGTTATTTGCTTACTTACATTGTTACTGCTCAGTACCAGGTTTGATTCCCAGTATGATTATATTGCCTTACAAAAGCCGAAGCTTTGTTCACTGAAAAAGTTTTGCACGTCTGGAGGACAGAACAGAAAGAGGTCACTGTGTGATTGGTACGGTTTTTCTCTTTACTTCAAAATTTCACACTGCTGCTGTGCATGTTTCTTTTTAGTTGAAATTAGATAGAATTTTTTGGAGGAAAATATTTGGGGTTTTGTTGGGTTGTTTTTTGTTTTTTGTTTTTTTTTTTTGGTAGGACCAGATGAATGACATTGGAGTGATGACCCTGACTTTACACCAAGCTTATCATGATACATTGTGTCATCTTGAATGGTACAATTAGTGAGACATGACCTTATGCCATACTGAATATCACAGCAGCATTTTAGTTTTTAACCCGTCATTCCAGGAATAACTGTCAGAAATAATTTTTTTATTGTGTCAGCTATTCAAACACTATACCCACATGGTATGTGTTACAAAACACCTTACCTTCAGTCTGGCAGTTAACCCCTGGAATATTTTCTCTAACCTTTATATACTCACAGTGTTTTCCCAAATGACTGCATTTTATTTACCTCACTAAGCTGTGAAGCTCTGTGCCAGTAACAAGGTATCCTGACTATTTAACCAATCTGTACCATACACTTGGCTTTTGTGTTTTGCTTTCATGTTTTCTTTCTAGCCAGTCTAGAAGATCTGCAATGTTTCTCGACAGATCATGATTTCAGAATGTTTGCTCTCCAGGTCATGCTGATATTTAAAAGCAAATTTCTTTTTCAGTATCAAGATGACTATCTTTGCCTGGGAAGTGGCTGTTGACAACCCTGCAAGGTCCTGAGTGTATAGGTGGGATAATGCACAGAATCAAGAGCCATCCTGCAGGTCTCCAAGAAGAATTTGAATGAAACGCTGATCCTAGATGTGGAGGAAAAAGGCTTGCTATTTTAATTCAAATGTTCCATTAGAAGAGGGGAATGGTTTGTTTTTTTTGTCAGATATTAGTACAAATTATTATAGTCAATAAACCTTTGGTCGTACCTGTCTCACGAGCATCTCTTTTGGCTGAGTTCAGGCAAACTGCTCACATGAATATTAGCCAGCTGACGTTTACTTTATTTCTGTGCTACAAAGATTTTGTTTTCTGCCAGATGGTGATGCTTCAAGTACTTGCTGTAAATATTTGGTTTTCATCACGCCACTGAAATAATGTCCCCTACGGTATAATGTTCCTATTTTGGGACCAAATGCAACTCCCATTAGAGCTATTTACTGAATTAGAGGAGAACTGAAGTAATAGTCTCATGGTGACCTTTCGCTCTAGAGTACAGTGAACTGATGGCTGTCACCCTACAATTCATTTGTTGCTAAGATATTCCTGTTGAGTTTGCTTTAGTGTTGTTAGTATAAAGTAGCTCCCAGCTTACTCAGGAATAGGTCCTTCCAAAGTATAAGGAATTTATCCCTTCACTGCATAAGTGAACTAGTCTGGAAAACTTAATATCATATAATTTGTTCATTTTTTTAATTAAGAAAGAAAGAAAAATCAGTTTTATTCAATTAAATTTTAAAAAAATTATGTTAACAAGTTTGGTTTTGATACAAAGAAAGGTAAGGGGATTCCACCATGCTGACCAACTTTGGAAACCTTGACTTACCTGCCCTAGGACAAGAGACCTATCAGGATGTCTGGGCAGTCACAGGAGAAAGATGACTCCCTCTTAAGAGTGATCCCTTGTAAAATATGATTACTTTCTGTGGTTTTGATCAGCCTTTGAATGAGCCCCTCATTCTTTCTTCCTTGATTCAGCTAACAACCCAAAGAAAAAAGGGCAGCTGATCCATCCAGTATATTCTCCTGCACCTAGCAGTAGTGTTTTAGGTAGCTGCTAAAATGGAGCTTTTAATCTGGACCACTAATAGGCTCTAAAATAGTTCAATACATTGGGGGGGGGGGAGGTTTTTTTGTTTGTTTGTTTTTAAATAGTTTTTTTAGTGTTTGTCTATCCTTTAAGAAATATTGTTTATACAGTTCAGGATGCAGCTATAAACAGTGGAGATACAAAGTTTCACTTCAATTTCTTTGCTAATAATTTCTTAACATTTAATTTCCTTTTAGACTTCTGTTAAGCAGGCATTTCCTTAGAAATATCTATAATAACTCCAAAATTCTACCCTTTAAGTGAAAATAGCTCATTTAGAACCTATCATTTTATACATACTTTTTCCTGTGCTTATTACTTTGCATTTGTCAACACTGAATCTTTTATGTATTTTATTACCCATTCACTTCTGTAACTCTGTAATCAGCATTAGCATTGACTTTCTGAAATAACTGTGTATCTTCAACAAATTTTGTCACCTCACTATTCATGTTCTTTACTGAATTATTTTTACTGGTACAATGAACCGGTGTCCTGACTCCAGTAACCTTCTTCTTTTGTGCCCAGATTTTTTAGGCTTGAATTAATTTTCTTCTTTTAATCAGTTACTAATCCATAAGTGAAACTTGTTTCTTACCTATGATAATTCATTTTTCTAAGAGCCTTCTGACAAGGATATTGTGAAAAACTTGTAAGAGCCTTGTGTATCCAGTTCTGAATGGATCACCCATATTAATGTACTATTTTGCTTCTTCACAGAAACACACTAACTGTGTGAGGCACACATTTCCTGTGTAAGCAAAGTGTTTAATTATTGATATTGTACTTTGTATCTCTTATTTATCCATATATCTCTTCATACTCATTCAACTGTCTACCCCTACATCATCTTCCAAGCCTTTCTTTAAAGGTCATTTTCTTACTCTTTTACCAAACAAACACAGCTACTAGCAAGTTATAGTTACCTATCATTGTTAATGCTTTACAGGTATAAATATGAACTATTTAATCATGATTAACTTAATTTAAAACTCTTGAGTGACTCCATGTGGTCCTTGAAATTTGTTTCTCTTAATTTTATTAATTGATTCTGAAGCCAGCTCTCCTACCAAGATTGCACTTACAGGCAGTTATTTCTTCCCCATGTAAACAAACTCCAGTCCATTAAATTCCCTTAGCTATTTCTAGTGTATAATGATCTAAAACTGCTTATATATTTAATTTTACCAAAATATCTAGTGAATGCTTTTTTTTGGAATTCCTGATCCCCTATGTGTGCTACAGGATATGTATCAGGCTTCATATTTTGGGGAAATCTTTTATTGAATTGTAAGTCATTGGCAGGTTGCTTCCCAAAATCCTTGTGCCTTCACCTTACTGATTCTGCACTTAATTTTCCAAATTGTGTTTTGTTTTTTTTTGGTTGTTTTTTTTTTTTGTTTTGTGTGTGTGGTATTTGTTTTAAGAATATCAGACCCTAATTTAGGAATTCAGCCTCAGTGTCCTACATTGGCCTGCATAATTGTCATATGTAAATTAATTAGTAGATAGGACTACTAGGAGTAGATCCAAGTTCTTTGGATCATCCCAGCAGAAGTAACTCTGTTCAAAGGAGTCAAGAATTTTGTCCAGTGTATAAAAACTTATGCATTAGTGTTATAAGCACTAAATCCTTAATTCAGCTACAGCTGTACATGTTATTAATTTAATCTAATACTTTTTTTTTTCTTTTTTTTCACAATAGAAATTATAAAAATACAATTGTTGAACTCAGGCTCATCTAGTAAAAGAAGGAAGCAAGGACAAATCTTTCAGTGATGCTTCATAAACTAGTTTTGAGACTTCAGTGATCACAGCTTTAATCTATGAAATGTAAAATTGACAGTGTCAAGTAAAATTTTTCAGACTATGGAATTTATTTACATCTTTGTTTAATAAGGTAAGGAAAAGTAAATTGGAGAAATATAGCAAAGACAAAGGCAAATCTACACTAACTGAGCAATCATAAGTCAAAAATGAAAAGGGTATACTCCAACCTGAAAGCCATTGTATAAATGAGTTATAATGCATGTGTATTGAAATATATTTACATTCATGTGTGCATAGCAGAGCAAAATGGGTTCCAAAAGAATCTTTAGAGTGCTGAGTTTCTTCTTATTTAGGTTAGGAAATTTCAACACTACCCAGTTGCAGAATATTAGCATGGCTTTTTTTTTACTCAGCTCCAAACACAAGAACTTCTGTTATTCACTCCCTACAACAATTCATTCTTTAAAAAGCCTTAAATAATCCTACTTTAATTATATACAAGAATTTAAAAGTGAGAACGTAATTTTGAGAATGGATGGCTAGGCTAACGTCTCAAAAAATAAGAATGAGGCTGCTGTCTTGCTGTAATCAACATTTTTGATGTTTACTCAAGCAGTATAATTGTGATATATTGTCTTGTTATTTCTGTCAAATCATCTCTTAAAAATGAAAATAAAGGAAGTGTTTGGTGCCAGAAGTTGGCAGTGAATGACCCTAAACAGAGAATTACAATGTTCCTCAAACACATAATTTTAACAAAATCAAACTACTATACAGAATACAAACTTGGCATTTTTCCAGATACCCAAGACCTACAGATTTAGGAGTGGCAGCTGTTAAACAAACACATAGAAAATATGTGAAGTGTAATTTATAAGTAATTGGAAGGCATTCACAGAGTAATGAATCTAATTTATTAGCAACCAGCTACAGCTGAACACTGGGGGGGGGGGAGGGGGGGGGGAGGGGGAGGGAGAGGGAGAGGGAGAGGGGGAGGGAGAGGGAGAGGGAGAAGGAGAAGGGAGTGAAGAGATAGAGGGAGACAGAAATTAAAAAAGAGGAAGAATGAGAGAGAACGATGTACTGCTTTCCATGATCAGTATATAACTATCCCAAAGGATGGACATAGGGACATGTCTCCATTCATTTTTGTTTGGGTTTGGTTTTCTGTTGGCTTGTTTGGGTTTTTTTTCTCCACTTGCAGCTGCCCTTCTTGATTTTTCTGCATGTTGTCTTGCTCTCCTTCTTAGTGTTATGGCTTTTAATTCTCTATTCAGGGACTGCAACAGACCTCTGTTGATCAGTTTCACAGCAACCTGTTACTTCTTGTCTGAAATGAGACTGTAAATTCCTCAGGATGCTTCCCCATCCTTCATATTTTGTGTCAGAATAGCCCTGTGCTATTTGTGAATACTAGTGCAATTGAGGCAATGAGTGATAATAAAGGTTTCAGGTAGTTAGAGAAAACAGAGGAAGGGTAAATCATCCTTTTCTTGAAATCTTCTCTCTAGGAGAAATAGATTAAATCATACTTGCTGGACCAGGGTCCTAACCCAGCTGACAGTAAAGGCATTGTGGATCAAGAGCAAGGTGACTGAGACTCACAGGATCTGCTGTTCCTCAGAGTGGTGTCTATATGAAACGTCTATTTTATTTGTACTTTCCTGCAGTAGCTCATATTTTTATTTTCTGTCAAAAAAAACCTAGTTGCTTTCTTGTTCTTCATCTCTATTAATAAATAGCTTCCAAAGCATTCTAAAAATAGACCTGTTGGGAAGATTCCTAAACTGAATAACCCAGAATTGCTGCCTCCAGAGGAGATTAAAAAAAAAACAAAAAACAAAAAACTTCCAGAAGATTCTTGTTATCATCATATATTCCTTTATGCACACTTTTCTTTTGCATTCATCTCCAAAAACAAGCAACAAGAAACATTCAAAACATAGCATACAAATCATTCAGGTAGATCCCAAGTGCCTTACAAAAATAGTGATCCTTTAATGTGCCATTTTGTTAAGAACAGATATTGACATTTTATTCCCCCTCTGATCCATTGGCAGGAGAAAAAATTAAATGCAAGGGCAAAAAGCATAAGCTGAATAATATCTGACTCTATGGCTAATTTAATTAAAGTCAATATGCCTACTGGTGGATGTGGTTTAGCTTTCTATCAGTGAAGGTAAAAATATCATCCCAAGACGTAAATTCTTTAAAACTCCTACTTGGATTCCTTTTTGTTTCACAAAGTAGGATGCATAGAGCCTCATATAGTCCTTGTGGACAGAAAATTACCATGGAGCACATTAGCACAGGGAGTTTTATCCTCCTGTATGATTACTGAACGCCGTAATTTCTCTGCTTTGTGTTTGCAGTCTTTGTGTGACAGCTGAACTGTTGGTTAATACAACAGGGACCGAGCCAGGGACCTCAAGAGCTAAGAACATTAAATGCAACAGCTTGAGCTAAAATCAAGCCTTCTGTATCTGGGAGCTGTAACACTTTTATCGTATGTGAGTAACTCACTATTAAGTTGCACTTGGTCTGTTGCTGAGCTCCGATTTACTTTGCATAATTTCAGACAAAACTTTTTTTTCACATTTACACTCAAATACTGTAGTAACTTTTGCTGGTAGTACACCTTTTTGTAAATGGCAGAGAAGGTTTTCAGATCAAAATGGCAGACACACGTAGATGATTTTCTCTGATTCACAGTAAGGTTTAGTGCAAGGGTAAGAGGCACCATTTAACTTCAGCTACGTAAAATAAAATGTCTAACTGAAAAGAATCAGCTAAGCTACCTTTACAGGCAATGGAGAGAAACAAGGAAAGCTGTTCATTTTGTTATTTTATTTGACTGTTCTAGTGGAATGGATAAACTCTAAAGACACCAGTCCTTCCACTGGATGATGGTCCTTCCCACCTGCAATGAATATCAGCTTCTGAAATACAGATGTTGAGTGCTGCTTGAGATACCATTTCCACTTGGCTTCCAGCCATCACTCCAGAATGGAGTGGATTTTTTTCATAGTTTTTTTGTTATGTCTGCCAGTTCTGGGCTGATGCCTCAGATACCTTACAATATCTGAAATAGCAGTGCATAACTATGCTTAGATACCTGAATTACTCCCCTGACTATAGGCAATGAAGGGTGGTAAGGGAACTAATGACAGTTTAAATCCTAATTTCATTGACATCACTAGCAAAATTGATTTAGTTTTTGTTGTGCAGGTGTAGACTGTTAGCCCTCCATGAGCCTCAGCTTAACAGAGAATACACAGGAGCAAACAGTCTAGGTAGATAGCTGCAAGTAATTTGCAAGTAATTTTCATATCCTTTGCTGGAAAATTTTAGTATTGAAGATAGTTATACGTGATTATTTTTCAGCAGAAAAAAAGGACTCCCAAGTAAGTTTACCAGCTGGGTTTGAGCATTTTGTGTGTTAAATAACCGAAAAGAGGAAAAAAAGACAAAACAGTTAACAGTTGGCTCAGAACATGAGTAGTGAATTGTGTGATTTTTACATTTTTGAGTTTTGCGGCTGGGAATATCTTTATTTCTAATCAACAGAAAAAAAATCACATAGTTTTAAAAAGAAATGTGCATGATTACATTATACAGTCATACAATCTATGCTTGTGGAGGTTTTATTATGGAAAGTTGTTTGCTTTGTCTATTAAGAAACTGTATAGTGTCTGATTCAAATGAAATGAATAGGAGTCTGAAAAACAGTGAAGGAACTGAAATTTCAAAGCTGCTCTCTACTTTGAAGTTTAAGTCCCTTTAAGAAGAGATCAAGTTTACATAGATTTTCTGGATGTTTTTTTATAGTCCTCATTATAGCATGCTTTTTATTACTCAATGCAAAAATACTTCAAAGCTAAAAAAATAAAAATGCTTGTATGTAATACACACATTATAGCAAAACCAAAAGAATTTATATATTTTTTTAGAAAGATTTATGAAAACATTTCAGCTGTTTACAATGCTGGTCATTTTCTGACAACTTTAAGAACATGATCTTAAGCCCTTCTGAGGCTAAAGACTGACTTAAGCAGCATCTTAGCTGAGTGACAGCAAAGGAACAAGACAGAGTCATTTACACACTTCTACTGGCAGATGAAAACCATAAATAAAGGGAATTCCTTTAAAAAAAATGTGTTCTGCAAACACTAGTCATGTATAATTGTGAACAGTTCTCTAAAATCTCAATGGATTTATCTCCCTCCTCCTAACAAAAAAAAAAACACAAACAACAAAACCCAAAACAAAACAGAGAGTAATTTGCATTTAAGTTCAACTGCTTTCAGAAAAAAAAAAAAATAAAAAACATCCAGAGCAGTCTTCTCTGTAGATTAATATGCGATTTCATTGAAAAAAAAAAAGAATCAGTGTATTCTAAAATTACAAAAGCTAAAAATATCCACCAGATTCATACAGAAAAATAGCAGGTTTGCAGAAAAGACTTAGAGCTTTCAAGCATTTAATTTAAACAGGCAATGTGTGTTGCTTTGCCTGTCACTAGAAACTGTTGTGTTTATAATGATACTTTCCATTATCTTTTGCCTTCCACTGAATTTTTATGGTTTTGCTATGTAAGTTACACAGATTCTTTCTGAACATGCAGTGATGATACTAAATCTCCATAAATGCATAGAGGAAACAGGACATCAATAAAAAGTACTTGGAGTGGAAAGAGTTTTGACAATAAACAAATTTTTAAAAATTAAAACTAAGACAGCATTCTCTAGTCAGACACTAACATGAGTCATTGATCAGACATATAACTCTCCATGTAGTTGTTTCCTGCTTAAATCCTTCAGACGTCATTCTAGACTAGAAAGAAACATACTAAGATGTCATTCCCTACTGGGCTACCTAGGCTATTTCAGTCTCAGAGGGTTTAAACTGAGTCATGTCTATTGAATTATCATCATGTGAAAAGCAGAAGTCGTCTCAGCAACTGAGATGAAGACTCAGGTCTCTGAAAGTCAAGGATCTCAGGAGCTTTCCACACTTGGAGCCACTCTGCAGTGGCCAATGTAAGCTACTTTCTGCAGGAATAGATGTTTGTGGCTCTCAGCCGTTGGTCTGCCTTCTCCCAAGACACTGAGGAGGGATGATGAGGGAAAGTTGAAATAATGAATCTGTGCTCATTATTACCTTACTGATCTTATATGCGTTTGCAGAAGATAAAGATTTTCCAGTTTCTCCACAGTCCTTCAACTGATATTTCACATCTTCATAGGCCCAATGCTAAAATTATACACTGACTACTATTTCTGCCTCTTATTTCATGACTTAGAAAACTCTAGAAAATCATCCCTTTCTGAGCAGTTAAGTCCTCTAAACACTTTGGCAGCAGATCAAAATTGACACCTGCGTGGGAAAGCAAGAACTGTGTAACTTCCAAAATGGGCAGTTCTCTGAGCACAGATGGATAAACAAAATATAAAGGGGGTCAGTGCTGAACATCAGAAACCTCCATAACCTGGGATATTCTTTAACTTCAGTGAAAACAAAAGACAATTCTTTTGCTGAAAGGGAAATGTTTACATACAACATATTCAGTGCCTGGAGACAAGAATGTCACACTTTACTGCTGTTCAGCCTGCATGTAAAGCAGCTCACAAGCTCCCCTAATGGCTTTTTTAGCCACTATGACAGCATCACTCCTTCTACCGCATAAAAGTAAGTTGTTGGCTTTTGCATGTTGCTGGCTGAGTTTTTTCATTTCTTTATCAATTAGGAATTTTTCAAAACCTTACTATGTAATTGTGGATACTGCTGATCACAACAAATCTTTAGAAAATGTAGCCCCACATCTATTTACTTCCCTAATGACTGAATTTCACTTTGTTCTTCTGCTGTCAATTTGCTCCTTAGAAAACTAGGAGTTTATTTATTTATTTAGTAATTTGTGTGTGTGTTTAAGACAGCCTGACTTAATTGCCACTCAGTTTAGGGTAATTACATATTAGATGTTATAAATGGACACAAAGAATATATTTCACTAAGAATCAGAAGAAGAGAAAAAAGAATAACAACGAGCTGGCTTTAGAAACACTTGTAAGCCACTTGTCTATCCATACCAGCTGTTTGACACTAGCACTCTCCTTGAAATCATTTTTAGACTGAAATCACACAGCAAAGATGTTTCTGAAATGTTAATGTTTTCATGTCTAAGACAAGACTGGATTATTCTCCCCTGAAGATTTTTAGCAGGCAGTTAGGTCCTTGCTAGCACCACCAACATTTTGGTCCCCTGCTTATGATATAGTAAAAGAACTGCCTTCTGTCTTATATTCAGGGAATAAATGCTGCATGTGACTCACACTGCTTTACTCTTCTTGAATGCAGCTATCTTTTTCTCATCAGTGTTCAAGTAAATTTACAATGGTGCTTTAGTGAGAGAAACTGAAAAGGCTGCTTATACTCCAAACTCACTATGTTGGCTTTTTTCTGAGAAACACTTATTGTTCAATAATGATATTCCCTGCCGATCTCACAAAATGAATCCAGGGAAGAGATAAGGAGGATATTTCAAAGGTTAAATTGAATAACAAGTTATATCAGTGTGGTCCATAAAGTTCATAATGTGTATTTATTTAGGGGTTTTGCTGGGACTGAGACTGTACAATGTGGAATGTTCTTTCTGGAATATTTGCAAGACTTGGCCCATGTGTTTGGAGCCTAACAATTCCAGAAATTTGCCATGGAGAGCCTGTGGTTACATACTTGTAATCTGCGAATGATGAGGGACAGCCACTTCATACCACCCTGGCTGAAACAAACAAGCAGAGGGTCATATCCTTTCTTTATTTGATGTCACATCTTTTTCACAGTCTGCCAAAGAAAGCTGAAATCTGTGTCCATTCCCAGCAATGGGATTGCTGAAGATACCCTGCATGGGTGTCTTGAGAGCTGACTATATGGATTCCCAGGAAAAGAGCAAAGACAAAATGACAGAAAAGAACAAAACACTGTTACTCCCTTACCAGCTCTGGGTTTGTTTGTTTGTTTGTTTGTTTGTTTGTGTAGTCTCACACAATCAGCACAGGCCAAAGCTGTGTTTATTCATGCTTTGGCAACATCCTGAATGCCCCATCATGCCAGTCAGTATCATTTGTTATATTAGAGGAGCAGTGAAGTAGCACCTTTGCTGCATCTTTCATAGCAAACCTGCTTAACAACAGCTCAAAACTTATGCAATAGTTTTCTCATACCCAGCCTGTTCCCTGAGAGCACCAAAGGACAAGACTTTTAAGTACTGAGCAAGTATTTTGAAAGGAGAATACAAAAATTCACCAACCTGTGTTACCCTGTTGAAGCCCAAACTAGGTCAAAAGGAGCACAGCAAGCCAAAATTTTGGGTGCACCTTTGGGAGGAAGGGAAACGTGTGAGGAAGTGAAACATGGGAGGGAGCGACAGTAGACATTAAAATACTATATATAGTGTTTTACCAATGAAAACCTGACATTTCAGATGGTTGTGCAGTAGACCTGGTTGTGTATTACATAGGTGATCATAAAAATTATTCATGTGGCAAGTTTGCTATGCTCTTATATATGAGTTGCAGCAATTTTAATTTCTCTGTAACAGCAAGTTACTGCAGCCATTTTGGATTGAGGCCTAACAGCTTCTTTAAACCTTTAACAGTTGAAAACCTGCAATTCTTGTATTGCTTTCCTCTGAAAATGGAACTTTAAAATATTTTAAACTGCTGTGGGAGAAAAAAAAAATCCTTATCTGGAACTAATTTGAAATTTAACCTCAATCTTCCAAATTCTTGAGTGCCTTATAAGATGATCCAACAGTTGTAGTTGGAGGATAATGAAACAATTTGCCTAGAATCATAGAAAGGTTAGGGTTGGAAAGGACCTTCAGATCATCTAGTTCCAATCCCCCTGCCATGGGCAGGTATACCTTATGTTAGACCATGTTGCCCAAGGCACTGTCCAGCCTGTCCTTGAACACTGCCAGGGACGGAGCATTTACCACTTTGGGCAACCTGTTCAGTGTCTCACCACCCTCACAGTAAAGAACTTCTCCCTTATATCCAATCTAAACTTTCCCTGTTTAAGTTTAAACCTATTACCACTTGTCCTATCACTACAGTCTCTAATGAAGAGTCCCTCCCCAGCATCCCTATAGCCCTCCTTCAGATACTGGAAGGCTGCTATGAGGTCTCCCCGCAACCTTCTCCTCTCCAGGCTGAACAGCCCCAACTTTCTTGGCCTGTGTTCATACAGGAGCTGCTCCAGCCCCCTGATCATCCTCATGGCCCTCCTCTGGACTTGTTCCAACAGATCCATGTCCTTTTTATGTTGAGGACACCAGAATTGTACAAAATACTCCAAGTGTGTTCTGACAAGAGCAGAGTAGAGGGGCAGGATCAGCTCCTTCGATCTGCTGGTCATGCTTCTTTTGATGGAACTTACAGCAACTGTGTAAGTTACCTCTCCAAACCACTTCATCTGTTCTTTCCCTACTGGTCTTAAATTTGTGTCAGATAATGTGAAAGGTCTATCAGTATTATTTATAGTCTGTAGGAGAAAAATAAAACCAGGGAAGAATCTTAATAATTATCTTAAGAATTTAAGAATTGCTTAGGAATTTATTTTACACAAGCAAATTTGCTTTTAAAGCAAAGGAAATGCTATGATATATAAAAAAATATCATACAGTATGCATGGAGCTTTGCACTGTCTTTATACAAAACCACAATGCAAATTAGTAAAGACTATTTAGAGCCTTGTCTTGGGTATCTAGCAGTTTCAAGAAAAACATTACTAAAGGGGAAGTGCTCAGAAGACAGTCACAAAAATGACATGGAAAAACCCATAGTAAAAACACAACATGTTTCTCTTAGCATGGTGAAAAAATTAAGGTTAGAAAATCATCAGTAATATATCAAAAGTAGATTGAGTAGATTGGGAATGTCTTTCTGTATCATAGAACAAGAATTGATTTTATATGAGAAACAGGTACGATATCAAAACACAGATACTGCTGAGACAAGAACTTACTTGAAAATAAAGACTGAGCAGACCTCTACAAATTCTCCAGACTGTTCATAATTACAATAAATTTTAATGAATGTTGTGGAAAGGATAGTGTGCCTTTTTAAAAATTAGAGAAGATGATAAATCTGTACATATTCTCTCACCATCCCTGGTATTGGCCACTGTATAAAGACGGGTTAGTGAGTTAGAAAAATACATAGATTGATCTAATAAGAGAAAAAAAAAAAAGAGAAAAACCAAAAAAAAACCAAAAAGCCCCAAATATAAAAATGCCAGCATTTTGTTTAAAAAATTAAATGCAAATAATATGAAATTTGGCTGTTAAGATTTGAAATTTTAAGCTCATTTTATTGACTCAAAAGTTCATTGATCAAATGTAGATCAGTCCCCTAGTTTAGGGGGTACAGCAGGGCAAATCACAAAATCTAATAACCTGGAGAATTGCATAGTGCTTTTTTGTTGATTTGCTTTGTGTAGCTACAGAGAGAAACTGAAAAAAAAAATTCTTGAGACTCCTTATTTTTCTTCCCTAAATAGTATCTATCTTTCAGTTACATGGATACACAAAATTTAGATTAAGCCATTGGCGTCACCAGATCATGGATATTCTCTATGGTCAAGCTAAGACTCTAACTCTCAATACTCTAAAATGGCAGATACACTCATGCTTAAATTTTTAGCTGACATTAATGATAAAATGGCCATGAGTGCACTGTTTTATTTCTGCAGCAGAGGGTACATTTTATCTCCCTTCTTATTTTATTCTAATAACATTCCACCCACTGCTACCCCATTTGCTGTCAGTGTCTGAGACAACCCATAAGATCTGAGTGCAAGTGACAACTCCCAAGTAGAAAATAAATTCAGAATTCCTTTCCTTTTCTTGACCACTAGATGACTCTCTGATCTATTGAAATTTAGTAGAAAAGCCATAGACCCTGGGAACACAAAAATGGATGCCAAGGGTTTTTTTGTTTGTTTGTTTGCTTGTTTTTATTTGTTGTTGTTGATATCAGTAGTTTATGCTGTGAAAGCCTGGAACAACCTACACAGAGATCAAGACAAAATTGAATTTGCTATTTTTACAGCCACACCCCCTGTTTGTGTGTTTGTTTGTTTTTTCCCTTCAAGAATCTCCCAAGAGTTAAAGATAATGAACCATACGCACATGAAAAAGGAGGAAATAAGCAACCTTGACAAACCCAACCTGCAAAGGTGAAACTCCAGTGCTGATGCCATCACATGCAAAATTGGTGATGGCAAGAAACAGTGTCTGGTGTTCATTCCACTGATGTTATTTTGCCCTGAAAGCTCTATATAGTTTTAATTTATTCTTTCAGCAATTTCAGCTTCTTCATGAGA
The DNA here is from genome assembly GCF_028554395.1 of Pezoporus wallicus. NCBI lineage: Eukaryota > Metazoa > Chordata > Aves > Psittaciformes > Psittacidae > Pezoporus > Pezoporus wallicus. The sequence goes on from NW_026642654.1 coordinate 3,461,175, forward strand.
ATTCATAGTGTTATTCCCCCACTTTTATTACAACAGTTTCAGGAAATTGCTGTAGCATAAAAGTTAGTTACTCTGCTTTCCACTTCTCTCCCTCCTACCTCATTCTCCCCTCCACTACAAAGATAGTACAGTTTCTAACAACAAGTAATTGAATGCAGGTGCATGGAAGAAAAATATCAGTTCTAATTTGGCATTCCACAACTGAGTGATGTCTTGATAAAGGTCATTCTGAATCATGAACTGTAAGGCTGACTACAGAGCAGACATTTGCAACATTAGAACGTGAGAAGCCTAGTTAGCTGACCAGGTAGATTATTCGGCCCTCTGAAGAGAACTAGTGGATGAGGACTTACAATAAATCCCAAGATGCAGTCTGCTGTGTTTTCTAGAGCAGATGGCATAGCTGCTATTTGGTCTTCAGGATCTTAAGCAGACTGCTGTGCTGTGAGTAGGAGGCTATTCACTGTTATCTATTAAACTGTATAACAATAGGCAACTCAACAAACCAAGTTTTGATAGGAGTACTTCTATTTATGAAAAGTCCAGTAACTAGAAATCCTATGAAAAATGTTTATTCTTTTGGCGACATTTACAGTCCTTCACAATGTAAATTACTGCCATGCGGTATAAAAACATCCAACATGTCCTAAACCCTAAATACCTTTAACTGTGTCATTGGTTGCTTCTTATGCCTGATGGAATAAATGGGACAAATTTGAAGATCACGTAAAGTGAATACTAACCTAGCTTAGTTTTTGATACCATGACCATAATCACCAATGAACTAAGAACATTATTTTTCCAGCTCTAGGGATGACCATATTTTCAGAACTCATTATGAAGAGAATTATTTCATTAGCAGTTTAGTGTGATATCTGAAAGTAGTAGAAAAAAAACATTGGTTCTTTATTAATATGTTCTAATCCTCAAATACAATCAGGAAATAAAACTAATTATATCTGCTCCTTACAAGTGAAATAATGCTTTCATCAAAGTGCTGAGGATTTCAAAAGTATTTGACTTATCATATGTATTTTCAAAACTTATTCTAAAATGCACTCATAATGCATGAATGAATGAATAAGTAGTTCAATTTAATAAAACAAATGTTACCTACAGCATATTTCCAAGGATAGATATTATCACTTTTTATTTGAAAATGGGATTATTTAAATGTATTTGTAAATTCTTCCAGTAATGAAAAAAACCCTAGTAAAGGTCAAGCTTTAGAATAAAATTACTGGTACCAATTATATTACTCTAAATTATTTTTCAGTTTCATTCCCTGCTTTATCTCTGATCTACTTTTTATGCTTCATGAAGAATGACTTAAGCAGAGACCAGAAAGTGACGTTGGAATTTCTCAGGCAGCCATTTTCATTATATAATATTCAGTTAAGTGTGAAATTCACCAAGGGAGCACTTAATATCTCTGCATCTAAGTTTTTTAATCTGAGTATCCTTTATTCATCTGTCTGTCTAGATAGGAAATGTCATTATATGATGCAATTTGATACAGTTATTTATGGTGTTTGATCAATCAGAGCATATACTATAACAGAAAACTTGAGAAAGTATAGATGAGCAGTAAACAAGGATATACAAGTGCTTCCTGCCATTGTCTTGCATGTAAAATTTGTCAGCTAGGACCTAAAATTCAATACTGGGAAATCAAGAGGTCAAGAAGAGAACCTGCAGAAAGGTAGAATTTTTTATTACATAAATTCACCTTTGATATTAGAGAATTGCGCAATATTAGCACTTCAATGTCTTCCTCATTTTAAGTAGTTTCTTTCATGTTCAGTGCCATGGCAGCTACAGACAGACTATAGCCACAGACAAATTGAGTCTAGAGAGAGCTTCAGAAGCAAGTCTGGGCCTCATTCAAAAACCTTTGAAATGGATGAAAGGGTATCTACTGACTTTGATGAACTTCAGCTTGAGCTCTTCCAGCTGCTAGAGGCAGTCTTGGGTTCTGGTCATGGCTCTAGATTATATTCATGCATTTTATTCAATTGCTGCTTAATTATATGTATTGAACAGCACTTGGAATAGGTCCAGGGATACAGGACTTTTGCCTTCCATAATGGTGCTTTAACAGTGAATGCAAGAAATAATCTTTTTTTTTAATGACTCAGACTTTCCCATGATTTTCTGCAGAGTGACACAACATTTTCATTAGGGATATCTTCCATCACTCCAGATGTAGGCCAGTGGTGACAGGACAAGTGACGTAAGATGGAATGCTCATGGACAAATGCTCATGGACAAAAGAGGAAAGGAATTAGTCTGCAATAAAATTACTTCTGTAACTATTCAGGCCTGGGTCAAAATTACACATACAAAGTTGTAGCAGAAAACAGTTTTCATTGCATTTCACTGGATTCCAAAGCTGCCTGACTGTGGGAAAAGGCAGGACTGCAAGCATTATAAAGAGCTGTCAGAATTGGGAAAAAAAAATACCATCTTTTCTGCTTCAGAAAGTCTGAAGAGGTTTCTGTGATTTTAAAAAAGTCAGACTAAGTCTTTAAAAGTTTACAGACTTTATATGAGTGGAATGTGCTGATCTAAGAACATGACAAGGGGTACAAATGGTCTACCACCTGCTGCCTGAATCAAGCACTCACCCTCAGGTCACCAGTCTTGTCAAATAGATTTGCATTGACAGAATATGAAATGGCATTACCATCAAAACATATAAGATTATCTTTCCTTTGAAGAAAGGCAACAGCTACACTAACTTTGAAGTTTGAGGACAGGAAGGCAATTAGTTCAAAAGTAGTAGACACAAATGGGAAAATTAATTCATTGCTTCCACTAATAGAAACTGACAGTTTCAAACCCTGAATGATTGGTTTCTTATAATACTTTTCAATGACATATCCCTAGCTAGTAAACTGATTTGGTACCATAAGAGTAGGATCACTTGAATAACCATGTCCAATCCTCAATAAACTAATCCTTCTGCTATATGTAAATAGATTTCACAGAACAGCTACTCTGTGTGTCACCATACCCTCATGAGCCACAGACTGTGTTCCAATAATCCATGTCACAGTAATAAAGGAGATTGTGGGAACTGCACAAATTCTGTTCGAGAAAATTTTGCAGATGGTGTTAGAGAATGGACTACAGCAAACTCCTCTGCTTGCAAAAGACTAAACAACAATCTAGTTAATAAGTCCTTGAACATATGAACAAGATACAGCAATTAAGTACTTGAGAAATCATAGTGCTGTTAAAGAAATCAAACTTGGGTCTTCTGCCTGCCTTTAGCTCTGTCTTTACTTTACCTTTCTTCAGTTTACATTATCTTAACATCAGGGCCCCAGCTTTAGAATTTACTTTGAGATTTCTCATAGCTCTGTTACAATCTCTTGCATCACTTTCAAATAATTTTCAGCATTGTTTTGAATAACAGCTGAGCTGTTAATCCTAAAATATATTAATTATAAATGGTTACATTAATTTCTTACACTTCATTCTCCTGAAATGCAGTCTGTTGTCTTGTGGCTGTACTGACCACCACTACAACTAAATAAATGAGTTTTGATGAAGACAAATGAATCTCTGTCTGATTGGGCATCCTGTCATCTACAAAAATACAGAGCACAAGTGTTAAAGCTTGCATGTGTATGTTTACCTAGCTGACATCCTCGAGGATCCATTTCTGTGTAAGGATTAATAATTTTTGAATGCTTATTTTTCTCACTAACACAAGACATCCTTTAAAATGTAATCTATATTAGTCATTCATGTCTTTTCTGCCAGTCTGCAGGTCTGCTATGAACATTAAGGGAAGACTAATGTCAACAACCACCTCAGAATTTTCAGCAAGTACAGAATGTATCTGCTTTTTTTTTTTTTTTTCTTTTAACAGAATCTACTATAACTAGCAGAAAACATTAATTTATAAAAATGTGCTGATTTTTTGTTTGGACATACTTGATCACTTCATTAACTGTATTTGAGTAGTATGGAAATCAGCTTTACATTTACAACATCTCTCACATTTTTTCCCTCATAAAAGTTAAAATCAGTTGCAGATCTCCTAAAATGAGCCATCAGATTAACCTTTTTCTAAGATATCATTGGTGGGTTCTCACAATGGAAATCTATTCCTCTGGCAGGCCACCAGAATTTAAATTTGGCAGGATGTAGTGTAGTATAAGGTTTACTTGTTCAATCAAGCATTCAATTAACTAACATGTCAGTATGTTGGTCCTTTGTGAGAAAATAAAAGACAGCTAAAGTGCATTGAGCCATCTGAATGGATAGTTGTGTAATTAATATTTGTTTTTAATTTATTGAATATGTCCAGATGCTGTGGCAATCATTTCCTGGGAAATCCTTAAAATAATTGACTGAGCTCTGTAAACTTACCAGAGGGCAGCAGGTTTTCCTCCGTGTGTGATTAGAATTGGGCAAATGATTCAGGAGAAGTTTTTTCTATTATTTTTTTTCATTTTTAAGAATATTGTTTACAGTTATGACAATTTCTGTGTAATTGCCTATTTGTCAAATACTAGGGTTTATTAATTATGTACAGTCTCTCTAAGATAGTCACTGTTTTGGGATTACACAGCATTCTCCAACTCAGTAAATCAAGCTTTATTAGTGTGGCAGAGAAGAAAGCATACAATTTCAGGACAATTTTTCTCTCAGTTAATCTCATCTTTTTTAGCTACTGCAGCAGTAGGTTAATCCTAGTTGTGTAAACACTAAACAAGGGGGGAGAAAGGCATTTGAAGTGTGTGTGTCGAGACAGGACGAGTTGTCCTCTGAAAGTGTGACTCTCTTTCTACTGCTTAGATGAATAACTTGGACTTTATACACAACTTCCTGGTGAAAAAAATTGGAGGAGAGGGGAAATCAGAGTCTTTTAATCTGTTTTTGTCCCACTTAACTACAGTATGTAAATTAAGAGCACTGCTATGCTAGACACTTCCTATAGCCAATGAAGAAGCGGGCAACTTCAGAGAATGAAGTAGCTTGGACAATGCTTTCCCATTAAGTATTGAAAAAGTTAAGTCTATATTGATAATTGAAATCAGATTAAACAGGTCTTTACGTAACAAAACATTGCATTTCATCAAGATTTCAGAGTAAATGGGATGATTCTCAACTAACCAAAAGAGATAAGAAGCTAGGCTGATTGGCTATATTACAACTTTTATACTTAATAGATTACCTGGCACTGACACCACGGGAATTGCAAGGATGTTTCTAAATATCATTTTGGGCTGATGATACAATAATACAGGCCCTACTGGGAAGACTGTTTATGCGTTCCACTGTGCCACATCCAACACACTGGTCTGTGTGTCTGGTAAGTCCTAGAACTGGTGAACTGGTTTTTATATCCATTACATGTTGCATTTGCATCATTCAGCTACACATTCCCCCCATTCATACACTGGATGAAATGTCATTTGCAGAAGGATCATTCCCACTGCTATCACCCCTGTCTTATTTTTCCTCTGACCACAGCTGCATTGATTTTTTTCTACTGCCTTCTTCCTGGCTAACAGTTAATGATCACACTCAATGTACAGATAATAGAGATGCCAGTATCTCTGTAGCAGTTAGCTGTAGTCACACAGAGCCATTCTCACACACAAACAAAAGCAGTAACACAGATCCCATAAGCATTCATACACAGAGACACATTTATTTGAATGATAAAGGAAACCTCACCAAGAAGGGGTAGATTAGCTCATGAATCAGATGTAAGAAATACCTTTTCAAGCTCTACATCTTGCATTCAAAATATAATGGGTTCATTTTTAAGATAAACTGCTTAGCAGCTACCTTTTTTACATGAAATACACTCATGTTAACCTGTATGTTTAAAAATCCTGACCTATTTAATGTTTAGTAGGATACAATATTTAATTCCATGTTTTGTAAGATTTATTTTACAGCTATGAAAACTTTTTAAAATATGCGAGTAATATTTTCCAAGCTCCACTTAACCTGTCTTCAATATTCAGTTTCTGACTGATGTCTGCTCAGGGGCTTCATTTTCAGGTGGCAGAAGTTTGACATAGTTTGGAAAAAATAACCAGTTTGAGAGGTCTTCAGTGAAGTACTGAGAAGATGAGGCACCACAAATGACTAGGCATATTCAGAAAGCACTGACCATTATGGACAAAATTAATACAAAACTAAGTTTCATGGGTTTGAGCTAATTTGAACTAGTCTGAAACTAGTTCATATACGATTGGAATGCTTAAAGAATATGACTCAAGTTTTCCTCCCAGTATGACAACCCTATTAAATTCAAAATGGTACATTTTCCTTTTCCATATCATTGTTTATTTCAGTAAAGCACACCTGACTTTTGAAAAAAAAGTCTATGGATCTGGCTAACCAAATGCCTCCCTATCTATCAATAGAAATCTTGCTCCTGTTTCAAGGAAATAAGAGATATATGACAGTCCATAGCCAAACATGAAACAAATTCTTCCTCTAACATTTCATATTCCTGACTTCCATTCACCTTATCATGGATATTATTCTTGGGAACGATGTTAAAAGCTCAAAGGTATGTATGAAATTAAGGATTTAGGAGAATGAAATTGAAGATAGGTTTTCAGTACTGATATCTCTTGCAGTATGCAAACATTTGACATTACTATTGCTCTCGGGGTACATTATCAGCAGACGGTGAAGTCAACTTTGAGTTCCTACAGATTAAGAGAAGTTACTAGAGTGCTGTGAAATGGAAAAGCAAAAGATTATCCTCTTTTTTGTATTCAGTATACCTATGCAAGCTTCTAACGTGAAAATTTAAAGGGTGTAATTCCTACAATTGGTGCTCCTACACAGAGCAAGTTTTACCTATGTGTTTCTGAGTTTATCTGTATACAAAGCATAAATGTAAAAGAACAGCCCAAGATTTCTGCTAAGCATGACTTTTTTTCAGAACCTTTTTCTTCTACCAATCTTTTTTTCCCCTGTTCATTCAACTTGAAAGACATAAAGAAGTAGGAAACTCTTTTACAGCCATTAGCTAGTGCTAATGGGACCCATGCAATATTACTTTTTTGTAAGTTAGTATGCAGGATGAACCTGCATATTAACTGACCCTTTGTGAAGGGGTCTAGCACCTGGCACTCTTTTATATTGCCATAATTAAAATGAGTCAATGGGTCAATTAAAGTGAACTTTTCAATATTAATGACCTTTGATTACACCTAACTGAGGAATCAATGGTATAAAGTCAGCACAGGCTTTAAATACTAATTCAGAAAGCCTGTCAGGTAGGCAGATGTATCACATGCCGAGGTTTGAATTTAAACCTAAAGAAGGGTTGTGTCATATTAGCATATATATATAGTTCTATGATAAACATTGACAGGTCCTTGCATTCATCTAACATACCTCTGTTCAACGAAGATGTAAACATGCAATCCAAGTGTCTTAAAAGTAACTGTTGCTGATGCTTGCTCAGATGTTTTAATTCCCAGCAATGTTACAGTGGTCCATGTTTTGTTATAGTGGATCTACTTTCAGAAATATATTTATTTCTTTAATTCAATAAAATTGTTTTATTAATGGACTTTAGCAAGCTATGTGAGTAAATTCTTCTTCTTCCACAGCCTCTGGAAATGACAGTATTCTCTGAGCAAATATTCAGTTCTGACAGTCTCTGTAACAGTGATTTCTAGTGATGGGCTTGTTCATGGAAAAGGGCTTTATATCACCCATGCATGGTTTGATGAGGAGGAATAATTTTTGATAGCTAAAAAGATCCATAATCTTTTATCAGGTGAGACATAAATTTCATGGGTGAGGACACGGAATAACTATTTTAGCTCCTGAAATGAAATTTCATCTGTCAAAGACTCAGCAATCCAGTTTACACGAAGCACTTGCAGGTCTTGATAGAACTGATTTTCATCCTGTATCCATTAGGTAAAACTTCTAAAAGCAGTCAGGGTTAGCTTAACTGTGGCCCAAATAACTCTGGTGCAAGTTCATCAATGAGTTCAATGGGGAGAACCAAATCAATAGTAAGTGCTTTTCAAAGTCCCACCATTTAGCTTTTGAAATACATGTATCAGTTCAAAGAAAGAGGAGATGAGAAAAATCAAGAAATATCAATGCCAGACACCTCTTTACTTAGGAGCAACTATGCAACAGTGGTTGAGCATGTCTGAACAACAGAACATAGCTAATTCCAGTTTTATGCTTAAAAAATATTATAGTGAGGGGAAAAACATTCAAATTATGGAAAAACATTTGTGGCACTATCCATTAAAATATGCCAGAAAGAAAGATGGATGGATACTTCACTAGACCATTCTTTTATTTATAAATACACAAGTCAGTAGCAGCATAGCTCATTCTAAAGGGGTACTACATTATTGCAAGTAGTGCTCCTTGATATTTTTCCTCCAGTAGCAATATGTCAAACCCCACATATTTAACTCACTTCATGTCAAAGACCATGGTGTATCTTAAAGAACAAATACCCGAACAGTGCTAAAATCCAGTCAGTAAAGTCTTGGGTACTCACTGTTGCACAAGTAATATAGACATTGAAATGACTGCTATTTATTGCCAAAACTAACAAAACAGTCAAGACTTCTTGTGTATGTGTATGCATAATATATATACACACGGTATGCATATGTATATGTATATACAAATATACCTATTAGTTATATATCAATATGCATATAAATTTATGCTTAAATATTTACAAACAATATATTTTTCAGGCTCAGTTTTTATATTGCTTTCAGCTGACTGAAAGGGCATATGGAAACAATAGGAACATATGGAAAACAAGATCTGTTTTGAGACCAGATTGTGATATGTTTACTCTTGTTGAACAACGTACAAGGAATATTCCTTCTGTAGCATAAAATACTCTGCTGTGAGTAAGTGTCACAATGCAGCAGTTTGTATTTATTTATGCTGTTACATATTTGCCATTTATTTACCTGCAGCAGTGATAGTGCCATGTCAGAACTAAACCTGGGGTTTGATAGTTTCATTTATTTGCGAACTCTACCCCATGACAATTTTCTTGAATTGAGGTTTGTGTTTTATTTACACAAGCTGGTAACAAGCTCTTACCTCTGCTGTATAGGAATTACCAAGAAAGATTACCGAGGTCTCCCATTCATGAGCATTATGCTGCTTAGCTTATGAGCTTAAAAATACGACTTTTCAAAATAGATTGCCAATGCCACTCCATATCCAAATTGTGTTTAAACTGTGAAAAATTATTTGCTACTTAAGGCTGAGGAGACACTGCATATTTTACCCACCCTATTTTGCCTAGGCAGTAGCATGGATCTCCAGTGTTAATGGTTTTATGTTAAGAGGGATGCACGGTTACTCACCCTCATGCACCTTGTAGAAGAGAAAGCACAGAATTTCAAGCTTAGCTCTAAACATCTTCCTTGAACAGCCTGACACTTAACTGCAAAATCTCCCACACTCTTCTGTTGTACCCACATTGGTTCCAAATTCCACCTGAGTTCCTGTCAAAATAGCTGGAAATATTGGCCCTATAGCACTTCAGAGGCTCAAGCCTGTACAGTAACTCAGACTTTCTATTGTGCCCAACACAGCCACACAAGAGAAAGTCAACGGGATGTTTGGAAAGCATTAACCCACTTTACCTAGGAAAATGTGAATTTGCATAGATGATTGCAATATGTACAAGTAAGAATATGCAATTAAGGCCCTTCTTGTTGACATTGCACACGTGAGCCTTCCATTAATTCTACAGGAGGTTGATACTGAGGTTTTGATTATGGATACTCCTACTGCTTGATTTTAGTCCAAAGTAAATACCATATGAAGGGGGTAGATCTTCTTTTATTTTAAAGATCCTGATCCTGCAAATACTTGAAGAGGAAAGCAGTTTTATATGCATGGATCATCTGCAGAATCAGAAATGTTCCAAAGCCCAAAAATAAAAATATGAAAAAAAAAGAGAAAAGGTGTCACCATGTAAAAGCGTAATCACAGTCTGAATGGCCTCTGCTAATGGAAGTTCTATGATTCCTCTAGACGTATCCACCTGAAAACATTTGTGCCTGATGAAAGAAATGAAACTCCATATTACTAGCTGCTCAATTATAAAATACTAAAAGACAAATTTTAGTTTATTTCTCAAAGGTAAATATGGTTAAACTGTTAATTTCAATGGCATGATGGCATTTTAATATACAAAAAAAACCAGCACTTCACAAGGGATTTGTATTATTTAGACAAGAGAATAGTTTTGCAAAAGAGATAATGCAGAGTGCCACAATCACTTTTTTAAAAAATATACAGTACTGGTAGTTCATATCTGTGTAGATTATATCTACAAAATGAAGAGTAAATCCACTGATATGCCAAGTAACAGAAGATTCCTAGTTAATTTCCTTTCTCTAACTTAACATCTGTGCTACCCTCTTTTTGATTTACAAGTGGTTCAGTAAAATATCTAATCTCAGTATTCATTAATTTTCTTTACAATAAAACTCTAAAAAAAGTCTAACAGATTAAACTAGTATTGTGTCAGAGGATTCATGAGCACAGGGCAGTTTTACATGTCAAATCTGAACTCCAAGTACAGAGAAGTCAGATATTTCAAAATAATAAAGTAAGCAAATAAATTCCAGACTTGACGTGGAAACACTGACACGAACTATAACTGCAGCACTTGATCACACTCAAGTCGTTATTATTATCCTTTAAATACTAATTCTGCAGTGAAACTGCCCTAAGCAAGGAAGTCCCATCATACCTCCTTACATATTTCTGGATTATTTCTTTGGGACCAGGACTTTCATCTTCCTCCCAGGTTATACTGCATAAAACACACTGTTTGCACAACATAAGCAGCAACACAACTTTTCAGTCACAGCCAGGTATAATTCTGGGTATAATTACAGGCAGAACACTGTTTAACTACTCTAGCAGAAATCTTTCACAGAAAGTAACTAAACCTTAAAACCAACACCAACTATCCCAGCCAACTTCCTCTGTAGCTGGAGACAGAGGGTTGGGAATCCAGCAGGCTGAAGTACCTGATCCCAGAAGATGCTACGCGTCTTGAGGGAGATTGAGCATTCTCTCAACTCCAGTGAAAACTGGTTGGAGTTACAGATGTTTAACACATCATATATACAGGTCTATAAACTCCGACAGATTTTTGCATATCACCTGAATACGAAAGACACTAAAATGAAATGAGGCAGGATAATTAACACTGTGCATACTCTAGCACAGACTTTTTTTTCTCACACCTTGAACGCTGCACCTTGTTACACCCTGCTTTAAATCTGAAATCCCCATGTGGATTGATAGCATATTGCCCTAAAAAATAAGCTATGAGGTTGTTTTGGGGATTGGTTCTGTTTTGGGAATTTTTATTTTATTTTTTTTTTCATTCTTTACAACCATAATGACCTGAAAGGGGAAAAAAATCCTAACAAATGAAAACAAAGTAACCTGGGAACAAAAGATGGTGATGGAAACAAATTTCGACAGTGACAAACCCTATTTTGCTACAATATTCTACCTATATGCACAGCCAATAAGCAGCAAACATTCTGGTCATGACAGTAAAACATTCCACAAAAGCTCTCTGTTTCAAGAGGACATGAACTGAATTTTTAATAAAATGTTAGCCTCAAAACAATTCAGAATATTACACTTTGAAAAGACAAAGAAAATCCTCTCCAAGCAAAAGTGATTCTATAAAATTGTTACCCAAATAGCTAACAGAAAACTTGAAACAACACAAATGAAAAATGTGCAAAGTATCCTAACATTGCAGTCATGTTACAAGTCAGTACTTCAAGAGCAATGAATGAGACATAAGTATTTACCCTAGGTAGCTAGACTGAAAAACGTAAACACATTCCACAGATTTAATGTAATTTGTCAATATCTTTACTGCTGGAAATAGAAATGTTAACTCAGGTGGGTCACTGATCCTGAAAGATGAGTATAATCCATTGCATTTTTTACCTGTCAGTCATTTGCATCACTGCCCTTCTCACAGCTGACTGCTCCCCTTGCCTTATATTTCTTGTTTCGAGGCACTGAACAAGTTATTATATCCATTTTTCACTTGTTTTTCTTTTCACTGTTTCCCTACTGCCATCTCAGATTAGTACTGCCTGTTTCAGAACTAGTCTGTTTTCTTCCCTTATTTCCACAGTATTGCCCACTTCGACTGTTTCCTATCTCAGAAAGGTGGCCCTTCTGGTCTCTGAAATGCCGTCTTAAATTTCACTTCTTCTCAAGGTCCACAAATTTTAACCACCTCCTAAACAATAAAATCTTATCCAAAGGTCACTGAAGTCAGTAAGAGCCTTTCCATTAACTTCAATGAATCAGGACCAGAGTGCTGTCTGTAACTGGGCTAAAATCTAGCAGAAGAAAAAGCCATTAGAATCTGTATGGGTATCTTTGTTTTCAACAACAGACTGCTACTTGAACATAGTCATGGCAATACTATATCCTAAGTTAATAGCATCTGCAAGCATCTCCAGTATTTTCTCCAGACCTTATGCACAAGACTAAGGTCTTAAGTTTGTTGTTACCTTTATCTGTACACGTCTAGAGTGATGCCAAAGACATCTGACACAGCTTGAATAAGTAAGCACAGACTAGTTATTATCACTTCCTTTACATACTGCAAAACATCATTCTACATTTAGTAAGGTAAAACAAGGAAAATTCATGTGTTTTATGAACCAGGTTAGTAAATCATGACAAAAAAAACCACCCGAGAGTTAAAATGGCTGTTTAGAGTGACAGGATATTTTGAAAGCACAGTGAAAAGTTTAAAGCCAGTATATTTCAGATTGTCACTAGTGAGGATGAGCAATGCTGTTCTTGCAAGTATCCTCTTAATTCTGTATTATTCATCTAAGAGCAATTTTAAGAAACAGATATCAAAAATAATGTGACTCTTTCTTCCTGCCTTCACAAACATTCTGTTATTACCTTTTCATGTCATTCTCCCTGTCTCTTGCAACTGCAGTTCTGTAATGCATACTTTTTATATGGGAAAATCAAATTACTTTTGTCAACCTTTCCTTCTCCTACCACTTAAGTTCAATTTTTTTTTAAGTACCTTGGGTGTAAAGCCAGTGCCTTTCTGCAATCCCACTGTGCCCTCACCGAGTGATGTAGGGAAAACAGTTCTAATGAACAATTTAGGAGATCTAACACAGTATGAAAATTGAGATACACAAATACTATGTAGAGTTCATGTCATGGAAAGCTATCATTATCAGAAAGCATTGTCAATCTAAAGCTAAAATATTACACATTCATAACATACGTTGTGATTTGAGGCTATTTCAGCAGAAATTTGTCAGTAATGACAATTCACATTTTTCACATCTTTACCCTGTGCGGTACTAACCAAGATACTAAAGTGGAGGGGAGGGGGTAAAAGTGACACTGCCTATTACCACATAACTTTGCCAAGTGTAACAGCAAACCAAAGCCAGTTTGATGACCTTCACTGAAAGGGTGCAGCTTCTGGCTGGTTTTTTTGTTTCGTTTTTTTTTTTTCTGGTTTGTTGATTTTGGTGTTTTGTTTGTTTTTTTTTTTTTTAAGCAAAGATATTTATGCTGACACTTTTATTATAATGAAGTACACTCCACCCTCACAGCTTCAGCCATGGGAGGCAAACGCTTTGTAGAAATGAAGTTACTATTGCAACAGTGTTGCTTATGACATTGTTTAATAAAAAAAGGAGCCAGGACACAGTACATTGATAAGGGGTGGAGTGTATTGTATACACAGAAGAGGGATATTACTTCTGTTCTGCCATCTGACATTGAAGAGGGGACAAAAACAAAGGCATTTTTTTTTCCAGTACTGAAACATGCAGAGACAAAATGCACAACTTGTATGCAGCTCAAGAATAATTAAAAAAAAAAAAAAAATCGACTCTAGAAATGCCCCAGTATACTTACCATGTTGAGATTTTTTAATATATATTTAATACTCTGATCTTTCACTTCAAAACTTATAATTAAGCAATGAGTGAGTAGGATCGGAAATACAGACAAGGCATTGATCACATCACATTAAAAGGCATCTTTTAAATGCAGCTGTGGACTTCTAAACTTCAACCGAACAGGATTTTTTAGTTGCTTAAAATTTGAAATGCAAGATGAACTTGGCCACGTTACATCTTTTTCTTTAAGTGGAATTGAAAGTATGCAATGAATTGCTGGTTCAAGGAGGCAACATGCAGAATTCAAACCTATTTGTTTCTTGCAGGATTCTATTGACCTATGCACGAAGAGGTATTGAAGCAGTGGTGCAGTGAGAATCACTACAGCGATACAAATCCACAGCTCAAGCAGTGAGATCCTAGAGGCTGGATCTCTGAGGAGCAACACAGTGTACTGCTCTCCAAGATAAACCACTTCCTTTAACCAATTAACTTTGTTCAGGAAAACAGCTGCTCATCAACTTTTTTCAAAAAAAAAAAAATTCAGGAAAGGTGGGAGGAGGGAAGAGGTGGAAAGAACTTATGCATTATGATGACATTTAGCAGAAAGCTGTGAACAGAAAGCAAAGAAGACAAATACTTTAAATGTGATAGATTTCAAGCAGAAACATGGAAGCATTTTCCCCTGTTAATATTTTGCCAGAACTGGCTAGGACAAAATTTGGGTTGCAGCTACAGTCTGAAACAGTGCTGACAAACAAAAGAAAGAGGCATTTGTCCCCCCACTGCCCAACTCCCTTCCCCTCCCAGTTAGCAAAGTATAACTGACGCTTTTGATTGGCTGCAAGGCAAATATTAGCTAGAAACTCATTTAGATAAATCCACATCCACGGCCCCAGCTGTTCAAAACTTATCATGGATTAAAGCCATGAAAGAAAAATTAAAAAAAAAATTTCAATTTGAAATTTTATTGGTGTGTTGCTAGAATGATCAACATCGATCAACAGGAGAGACTTTGTCCACATACTCTGAGAACAGCCTTCCTGCACTTCCCCCCTCTTTTCTTCCTCTCTCTTGCTCTTTCAGCATTAATGCTATTAAAAGCCAAACAAAATACTGGCTATGGGTGTAAAGAATGCTGGTTTTCTGGAATGTTGCCATGGATCCTGCTTCCAGTCGTGTCCCACGGAAAGTGGGTTCAGCCTCCTGTTTCTGTGGCAGGCTGGTTTCCCTGGGCAGGGCAGAAGGAAGATGTACCCCTGCTCTTCCCTATTCCTTTCCATCCACTATAGCCAGGTCTTTGATCACCCTCAGTTTGCCACTGGCATCGATCCTGCGCTTCTCTCGTATTAGATCCTCCAGGCTGTGGAACCTCACCGTGTGTACCTTGTTCTCTGCCAAGTGGATCTTGAGATAGTATTGCTGCTGGTGCTGGGTGCCGGCAGCAGCCTGCAGCTCCCCCCCGGCTTTGAACTCCCTTTTCCCGAAGCGGCACCAGGCGGCGAAGCTCTCGGAGTTAGTCCAGCAGATCTCGTCGCTTTTTAAGCCCAGGTGCCCGCAGGCGTTTTGCACCACCAGCTCAGCCACCAGCGGGCGAAAGCGGTACCAGCTATTCACCACGCGGCCCACGTTGCCCGCGGCCGCCTCGTACAAGCTGTCCTGGCGAATCTGCCCCTGGTGCAGGTGGATGATCTGCCCGCTGCCCACGTAAACTGCCCAGTGCGGCGGAGGGTGCTCCGACGGCCCCAAATAGAGCAGCTCCAGCAGGTCCCCCGGCTTGCAGAGGGCAGGCAAGGCTGACACCGAGTATACGCTGAGGTCCCCAGCCTGGGGGCCGCTGCTGACCTTGGAGAAGATACATTCCTGGCCGCGGAAAGCAGAGAACTGGGTCTCGTTTAGCACCAGCTGGTGGTGGAGGTGGTGGGTGGGCGTCTCCTGGTCAGGGCTGCCGGAACCCTTCACGCTGTACTTGTCTGGCTGGCCTCGCTCGTCCAGGTCCTCCTCCTCATCCGAAAAGAAGTAAGCCACCCCGACGCGCAGCTCGTCTTTCTCGATCCCCGAGGGGTCCCCGGTCGGCAGCTCACTGTAATTCAGGTGGGTGATGCGATCCAGTTGATTTCCCATCAATGACAGGGCGAGGCGAGGGCAGGAATGGCCGGATCTGAAGGAAGGGTGGGGTGAGCAGGGACAGAGAGAACAAGTGAAGGGGAGCAAGGAAAAAATGAAAGAAAAAGATATTCAGTGCACATACAAAAGATCTCAGCGATTCCACCCTAAGCCTTCATCCCTCCCCCGCTTCTTCCCTCCCGTATATGCAAGGGAGTAACTCCTAGTGCGGATCCTTCCCCCTGCCCTCGGTGAGCGGGCAGAGCAGAGCCCCGTCTCCCCGTGTGGGGCTGCCTGCGGTCCCGAAGCGCCCGGCTTCCGCCGCCGCGCAAGAAGGCAGCTCACGCCGCCTGCCAGCTTTGCGCGAGGGGACGGAGTTGGCCCGGGAGCCCTCGCTCCGCAAGGCGAGAGGGCTCCCGGGGTGAGTAAGTGGGCCTGCCCCATAGGGTCCTGAGCTTTTCCCTCTGCCGAGCCGAGCTGCGCTGGGCAGCGCTACGTGAGGGAGGGCACCTGGAGGAGCACACAGCCTCGGACCTGACACCCCTGCCTGCCAATCCCTGCAGCCCGGCCTGAACCCCGCAAGGAGCAAGGCGAAGAGCAGGCGATCAGCGCCCCCCACCCCGGGGTTCCTCTCGCTCCCCTCCGTACCCGTGGTCGCCCAGCGCCAGAACCCCCCCCAAACTCCTTTAAAGTCGTCCTGTCCCCATGGGCGCTGCAGAGGAAACGAGCCGCGTCCTTTCCCCGCTGCTCGCCCAGCTCCTCCGGCTGTTCCGTCCCGCTCCGCTGTGGGTTGCTCGGCCCCTTCGGCGAGCCTAAGTACCGGCGGCGCCGCTCCCGAGCCCGCCCCGGCCCCGCTCATTGGACACGTCGCGCGGCGCCCAGCGGCGGCGATGGGGCTCGGCCGAGCAGTGACGCCGGGAAGCGCCGCTGCCGCTGCTACCGCGGAGGGGCCGCGGGGCCGCGGCACGGCGGCAGCTCGGTGTGGGGAAGCGGAGCTCCTTGGGGGAAGAGGCGGCGGGGCGGGGCGGGGTGGGGTAAAGGGTGCGCCCACCGCGGTGTGCCGCTGCCAAGCGACCCTGCACCGAGAAGAAATAAATGGGGAAGGAACGGAAAGAGGGCATTTTGGTCAAAAACTCCCGCCACGGCTTCAGCTGGATTGTTGCACGTGGCCCAGAGTTGCTCCCACCTTCGAGGCCGGTGGTGGGATGCGCGTCACCTAACTTCAGCAACCTCAGGTTGTGTCTGAGCAGCCTGAGGGGTCCTCCGGGTTTCCCCACAGTCAGCAGAGACGGGCATTTCCAGAGGGGTGCTTCTCCCGCCTGCTGCAGGACCGATTTTGGGAAGGCATGAACTGCCGCTTAGCCATCAGCTGGCTGGGACGTTAAAATGTTGTATGGTTGACGTTAGGTGAGATGACTCTGTGTTTGTCTTTCCACACCCGGCTGAAGCAGCGGTTGTGGGTTGTCCTTAGACTAGAGGATGTGCTATGACTTGTCTGAAGTAAAAAATGAGGCTGCCTGACAGAAGCACTCCATTTGTTCCTAAAACATAGGAATTCTAAAATCTGTCATCTATAGTAGTTAGTAGCAATGCACACTTTTACACCTCATTTTTCACATTATGGAAACAACTCAGGAATTGCTAGTTCATTTGACCACCATTTCCATGTAAGGCACTGTCAATGCTTCAGTGGGTCCCCTGGCTCGCAGGAGGAGGCAGGCAGGATGACACCGTGTATACACTGAGGTCTTAGAGACTGCCAGCCTTGGAGAAGAGGCATTCCCGGGGGACTATAACCTAGTTCTTCTGCGTTCCCAGTCTTATGCACTAATCGTGAACTTCTGAGAAGTGAGAATTTAAATATTTTAAGACACTTCATGAAAAAATGTAATGACATTCTTTGGTTCATATGTGAATCATTAAAGTACTATTTTAATCTAGAAGTACATTTACTACTTTCTTCACATTGGAAATAGTTTTGTCATCTAGACATAACTATTTCCGCTTTCAGTGGTTTTAGATAATATCCGTCTTCACTGCTGGCCTTTTTCCAGTCTTCAGTTTCAATTAACTGAGAACAATAATGCCATTGCTTTATTCTCATGATAGAGAGACATACATCCTTAAATAAATACACTGAATTTCAGTTTGTACAGGTTGTACAACTAAGTACATATGGGTCAAATACTGAGTTTCTTAGGCGTGTTTACTTTGACTGACCCTTTCATTTTTCCATTCAAATATTTATATACTTGTCTTTCTAGAATGACTTTTTTTGTTCTCATTATTTTTTTAACGTATGCAAAGGCTGCACATCATAAATGGAAGAGAAAAAAGGGTGTGTTTAGTGATAGGACATTCAAAGACTGACATCAGTTATCTTTCACTGTGGTAGTTATACTAATCTGTTGGTGGTTACAGACTTCCCATGTGTCATAAACCCAGGGGCTAGAGCCGGGGACACACAGGAATTAAGCTGATTTACAGCAGTTAAGGGTGTAGCATTCTGGGTGTGTAGAACTAGAAAGTGAATTAAAAAAAAAAGTAAAATAAAAAAGGATTCTACTCTAATATCTGCACTTAAAAGTTTCACAGGACTAAGCATAACTGATGGATGTTATTTATCTCTGGAATTGTGTAAATGATTTTCTAATGATTGTCAGAAATTGTTCTTTTATGGCATGACCTTCACCAACTGCAACATTTTAAATTAAATTAAGAAGGCACTATAATAGGTTTAGAATTAAGGCTGTAAAACAGTGTTTAAATATTCTGATTATTTTTTAATGACTGTTAATGTGCTTTATTGTTAAAACTAGTCCAAATTGAAGGCCATTTTCTGTAGGCCTTCATCAACAGTTTCTGTTTTCTAAACACTTTACATTTTCCCATTTAAAGGATGCATCTTTTTAGGTTGCACTTGCACAGTTCACACTTCCCACGTTTGCCAATCATCAAGGCTACGTGGAGTAATTTTTAGGTAGTTCTAAACAAACAAAGCATTATTTAATCTTTTCCATGCAAAATCTCCGAGAACAGACTGCTTCAGTAAACTGCAGGTGCAGAAGGGAGGAGTCTGGGTCTAAAGAAGACTCTGCACTTCTATCTAGGTGGACTATCTCCTGCCAAATTTTAACTATTTTCTTTGTGTCTTCCATGCTTTTGCAAGTCTGCAGAAAGAGGGTATTCCGCGGACTGCTGAAGCACTTATAGTCTCTTATAATCAGTCTACATCTCTCCATGACCTCTGTTCCACATACCTCCAACACCCATTTTCTCATTTCATTTCAGTTCTCTTGGCTGCACACTGTCTCACCAGCGCTTCATGCTCTACCTCCACCCCTCAAGGACTTTTCCCCTCAGTTTCTCTTCAATCTCAATTTTAAATTACGAAGTGTCAAGTAGTTGCCTTAAAAAAAACCTGAAATACCCCCAACCCCAAATTTATAAGCACACTTCTACATAACTGTGATCAATGTCACTATAGAAAAATGATAGAAATTATGTTAATCAACTGCTTGAAATAAAGCTCTCAGCTTGAAGGCTTCTGTCAGTATTGGAGGATGTCACAAAAGCAGTACACAGTGTCCGCAGAAGTGTATTGCCATGGTCTACAAGAGATGCTTGTTTTGTCTGAGCTATTTTAATTAATACATTTATCATCTGCTTTTGATGTTTTACTTCTGAGTGCTCATGGAGAACTTTTGAGCAAGGTAGTGAGTGCAGGCTTGGCGGATCTCAGACCATGGCACTGGCAATTCAGTGTCACTCTGTTCATGCTCCCACTGACCAGCTTCAGCCTAGTTAACCAAGGTCATAATCTTTTGTTGCACCAGGACGTGGGGATTTGCCATGTTGCTAACCCTAATCCATTGTTAATAACCCTGACAATTTTTTCCACATTCTGAGCATAGGAGAGAAACCTGATAACATCATCATCTCTGGTTCTGTCCCAGTCTGCTATGAGGCAGCAAACTTCTTACATTTTTCCGCTGCTATTTTTTCTTTTTGTGCCTTTTCCATCCTTGGCATTTTGTCCCTGTTGCATTTATGTTTAATTTAATGCAGTGAAAACCCTTAAAATATGTAACAAAATAGATACTCGGTAGCTTATTTTTTAAACCTTACTTTTTAAATGTTCTTATCATCTTGCCTTGAGCTGAGCTTTGAAGCCTTGGATGCCTCTTGCTAAAATTGGAGCTGAAACCTCTATTGATTTAAATGAGTGGATAACATTTGTGTAGAAAAATTTAGGAGCGGATGTTGCAATAAACAACCATAGATAAAACAACCCTGATTCTAAGAGTGGGAACTTTCCTATGTATTATAAACTTTCTCTAGATTTTAGTAAGATATACATTAAAATTCTGTTAACATTGAATCTCAGATGCCCAGAAACTCACCTATTTCAGATTGCAGTCTGGTCTGCCCACAGGCACCTAGACATAAAGGGTACCAGGAAGGATCTTTGCCTGAAAATCTCTAGAGTGGCATACTCCATGTATATTTCTTCTGTGCCTATACCTTCGTTACAGCCTCAGAGTACCTAAGGCCTCAGAGACCTAAGACATTAGTTCTTTGGGAAACCTGTGAACTGGACCACAACTGATGTAGATGGTGGAGGATCCAAAACAGGAAAACCTTGTCGCTTTTCAGCTGTCAGGGAGCAGCAGGGCAGGGGTAGGGTTTGGGAAGCTGGGGGTCATCTCACCCCCAAGTGCAGTCCCAAAGTGTCCTGACAAAAGGAGCAAAGCTGGGCTGGAGGACTGGGGCCAGCAGAGGCCTATCTGGGAGGTCACTGCAGCCATGCAAGGCCATCCCAACACAGGCAGCCTACCCTAGGCATGGGCCAGAGCTTCAGTGCAGCTTCAGTGCAGCTCCCAGGTCAGGGTGCTGAAGCCCCATCCAAACCTTCTCAAAGCTCTTCATCAATAACTTTGCTTTTGTCCTAGGCATCTTATCCAAGATTCATCTTATCAGATCTGATCTTGAACACTGGCAGCAGACCCTGAAGAAACAAGGCAAGAGCTTGTAGATCTTTCTGGTGTACTCAGGGCCCTGACAGTAGCATCATATTCATTCACTGGAGTATGAAAGAAAAATAGCTGAGGGACTAGATTTTCATTTAGATATCTGTCTCTCTACACTGAATGGAAACTGTGCATAGGCACTTTTTTTTTTTACTGCTACTGTTTTTTGGAGGGGATGTTTGGGGAGGTTAATCTTAAATTATGTACTCGAATATGCAAAGAAGCTTTCCTTAGGATTACAACAGGATGCTTTGTGAACTTCTGAAGATCTGGCTGTCAGTGAACATAAAGTTAGATCAATTAACAGTGAATCTTATTACTTGATCCTTGTATTTCCAAGGCAATCTCCTCCTCAGTGTGATTTTGAACATTCCAAAATGCTCTGACCCGCCACCATTTTCTTAGAGAGACAGAAAAAACAAAATAACAACAGCAAGAACAAAACCATCTAAGCATACATGACTACAGTCAAGCAGGGAAAACTTCTTATTGCTTATTCACAGAAAAACATTTATACTTGTGCAGGCTCAGGACTGTAGTCTAAAAGTTTATACCATTTACATAAAATTAATTTTTATCTCTATTAGGAAACAGAATTAAATATGGTTGAGCTTAACCAAGTGATTGTAGCCACAGAATCTGTTTTTCACTGGCTATGTGTTTTAAAGCTTGTATAAAGTAACCTTAATCTTTAATTTCATATATTAGTTCAAGTAGGTTTGATATAATAGAAGAATTTTTATTCATGGTTTATTGGTTTGTTGTTTGTTTTTTTTTTTCCTGTTTGGTTTGGCTCATCAGTAAAGATGCAGTTTCATATTATATTTAATCATGAATAAGAGGATTCCAATTTATAGTGAACTTTGACCCTAGCTATGTACTACTTTAACTTCTTTTATAGCTGATCCTGTGATCATATAGTTACAGGGTGAGTTTAAATCTACAGCACTTTTGTAACAAGGTGTTGAATATGTGCCAGATGAAAAACATCTTTTTTAAAGGTGTTGGCACTCTGTAGCTGGTAGGCTGAAATTGGAACAGTCTCAAGTATTGTCCCTTCTGAATATATGATTTTGACATGGCTTTAAGAAAGGTGATTACATTGTTCCTTCTGTAAAAGGAGGGTGATAATGGCAGCCTAGTAGGAAAATTCCCGTAGTCTCCTCTAGCTCTAGCTACAAACATATCTAAAATAAAAATGACATTATCATGTTTGTACAGGACACAGTATCTATCTCCAGAAACTAGTGCAGCTTCAGAAAACAGGCTGACAGGAGAAAAAAAGTAAATAAAAAAAAGTATTTGTAGCTGTCTTCTAATGCCGTCTAATTAGGTGGACTACTGTCACATGGCAAATAAACTTTTTGATGTCTTTCTTCAACTAATATTTGACAATGGCAGGCAGCACTTTCCTAATCAGTTTTGTACACTGGAAACCTTTTTAGATATATCTGATAGTAAGGAGCAAAGATTTGGTTCTGCACAAAAATGGCATTCTGAATCTCTACTAATGATGTGTTCACTCTGCCCCTAAATGACCTAATGAGAAATGCATAATAATTATAAAATCATAGAAGAGCAGGTTGGAAGGGACCTCAAGGATCATCTGTTCCACCCTTTCTAGGCAAAGCATGACCTAGACTAGATGTCCCAGCACTCTGTCTAGCTGAGTCTTTAAAATGTCCTGTGCTGGGGAATTCACCACTTTCTGGGGAGATTATTCCAGTGACTGACTGTTCTCAGGATGAAAATCTTTCCTCTTGCGTCCAACTGGAATCTTCCCTTGAGTAACTTGTACCCATTACCTACCCCTCGTCTTTTCCATGTGACTCCCTGTAAAAAGGGCCCTCCATCTTCTTTATAGCCACCCTTTGAATACTGGAACATGGTGTTAAGTTCTCCCCTGAGCCTTCTTTTCTCTAGACTGAACAAAACCAGGTCTCTTAGACTTCCTTGTATGGTGCGCATATATCTAAGTGCACATTTGTTACTTAATCATTATTATTAGCTGTTTCCCAAGCTCCTGAAAGAGAAAAGGCTGTGATTTCTCCAGTATAAGACATGAAGTTTTATTTCATTTTCCCTTTAAAACTAGAAAGATTGTTAACTATGTTTTTGGTTTTGTTGTTGTTGAAAAGCTCTTGGCAACCTAAAATTCACCTGTATCTATTATAACAGAGTTATTTGCTCAGCCCTTTTTCATATGTGCTTTGGAACCCTTTAATAGGTCATTGTTCTGTAATGGCTTTCTATTAGGATTCTGCTCATTTTTAATAATATGCATGATATTTCTGCTGCTCTGAAAGACTCCCCTGAAAATTAACAGTTTAAATAAAATGAGCACCCGATGCTTATTTCTATTAGGCTAGTTAATATTTGATAAAATATTTTTATCTGTGAGGTTTTAAATACCACAACTCCAAAATTACTTTCTAAATACTGTAAGCAAAAGCAAATACCCCTTGACTGAATAGCAAAAAAGAAATTCAATCTGTTTGACAGTTGCTATTCATAAACTGTTCAAGCTTCACTGTCATGGTTTATGATGTCAGCTGAACCCTTTTGACTGAGTTACAGAATGAGATTCAATGGGGGAATCATACCTTGCTTATCTAAATACCTTTAGAGTTAGCCTCTATTTTCTTTTTTCAGATACAGAGCCTGATCCTGGAGACCTAGGTCATTCAAATTTTACTGCCAGGCGAGCATCATCCTGCCTACGATACAGAAAAGCTGTCATGAGATGCATGCACACAGTTTCCTTTTACTTCAGTGAAACTGCTGTGTGCATTCATAGGAGGAATACAGCCTTAGATGCTTAGAAATGACAAATGTATACAATTGGAATTCATTCACTTTGCTAAGGTGTGGAAGTATTGGATAATATAATTGAGACTGCACTGTGAGGCTTTTGAAAATAAGTTTCTGCTCAAAAAAATTAAGTAATCCAAATCTGTAAATTCAATACTATTTCCATTAATAATTTCCAAACAACATTTTTCCAGCCTCTAAACTCAGCCTTGGGTCTCTGTAGTAAAAGTAGTGTCCATTCCTGCATATCGTTCTTCCAGCTAAAAGTCTGTCTGACCTAATTAGACTCACAGGTTAACCCTGTTATTTTAATGTGTTTTTTTTTTTTTTTTTTTTTGTATGATCATGTCCACACAAACCTATTGTTTATAAAAGTTGTTTGGCTGTGGTTTTTTTTTTGGTTGGTTTTTCTAATAGATTTAGTGTACTAAACTTTAACCAGCTACTTTATGTGTAATACACAAATGAGTGTAAACTATGGCTCATTTTACTTAGCAATATTGTTCCTTCAGTCGTAACAGAAGTAGAAAGCCACACAAAATTTATGTTTAAGTTCAGAAGATGCAGTATGACTTGAATACGCCCAGGCTAAGCTGCAAAAGGCCAGTCAGTAACTCAGGACCACACAGCCGCTTGCTCACTCTCCCCCCCTTCTTGCCCCCACTCCCAGAGAGATGAGGAGTAGAATTATAGGAGTGTAAATCCTATGGGTTGAGATAAGAACGGTCCAGTAACTAAGGTATAACACAAAACCACTACTGCTGCCACCAATAATAATGATAGAGGAAATAACAAGGGAAGAGACTACAACTGCTCACCACCCACCAATACCCAGCCTGACCCAAGCAGTGATTTGTCCCTTCCAGGTAACTGCCCCCAGTTTATATACTGGGCATGACGTGCTGTGGTATGGAATACCTCTTTGACTAGTTTGGTGTCTGGTCTCTGCTTCCTCCTGCCTTCTTGTCTTCGCCGGCAGAGAATGAGACTTAGCAACAACTAAAAACATCGGTGTTATCAACATTGTTCCCAGGCTGAAAGTCAAAACCACAGCACTGCACCAGCTACTAAAAAGGAGAAAAATGACTGCTACTGCTGAACCCAGACAACATGGTAGTACTTTATCTTCTTTCTCCTCCCCCCCCCCCAAAAAAAAGGCAAAAATTAATGTGATTTTTAATAAAGAAAAAAATGCACTGAAAAGGAAAGAAATAAAAAATCTGATTTGAGACAAGACTGGTTTTGTACCTGTTTGTTTTCTCTCAGCTGTGCTATGAATTCTTTTAGTGATCCTGGTCATGTCACTGAAAGCTAGGCTGGTGCCATCAACTATTATTTGAAGTGAAAGGACTAGAACCACTCTTCTGATTTAAAATGTGGGCATTTTACTTAGGTATAAAAGTCCTGAGTTCAGTTCCCTATGAGCTGAGTTCGGTTCTCCTGTTTAAACAGTGGTTTAAATCTCTCTCATTCAGTTTAAGAAAGAGTATTTGCTAGTTAAGACACACTACAGGCTGTCTACTTTCCAGTCATCATGTTGTAACCTTGCCCTTGTTAAGAAAATAGTTCGAGGAAACATGAACAAAATTTTTAACTGAGTGATTAGAGTACTCACCTGAAGGCAAAGAAACCTCGATTTCTATTTCTGTTGCTATAGTTCAAAGACTATTTAATGTAAAAATGGAAATAGCCTTGAGATGAGAATGTTCCTCCAAAATAGGTGATTCATTCTATCTTGCAAAACAGAAAAAATAACTGGATCCAACTTTCCTGATAACTGGTTTGTGATCTGACTGCTGATTACAAGATGGGTGGTCAAGTGTCTCACCATTTGTGTCAGGCGTGTCTTAAAAAAACATGATTGTTCAGGCCTGTGGTGTATGGTTGGTGTTGCAGAGCACAGAACAGAGGCCCAGGGAGGACCCCTGGAAATTTAGCATGATTCACAGCAGGTCACTGTTGATAGGTGCTGTGCTGTGTATACTCAGGAAACTTCAGGCATATCTATAATGAGAAACACTAACCCTTTGTAAACTCAAATCTACGGTCTCTCTTGGGTTTAAGTGCCTTCAAGTTTAGGCAGCAGCTGCTGCTTTGCTTTTCAGATTACAGTTTTCTACCTAAACATCTCAATTTTCTCCAAATCCTGCTTTAGATGTTTAAATCCATTATTGACTCTATCCTTTAATCTCTGTTCTGCTTACCTTTCCCTATATAAATGGGAATATTTTACCTCTTTTACCTTCCTTTACCTTCTGTGTTGCCTGATAGCAGTTATATAGGACAAGGGCTGTCTATTTGTTCATAGAAATTCTCACAAGTCTGTTTCTTTTGGGCACAGTTCAGACCTTCACTGGGATACAAATTTGTGCTCTAAGAGTTAGGTGCTAAATAATATAGGGAACATAGCTGTTCCTTACTAGGAAAGAAAATACAAATCTGTGGCAATGTCAGATGGTAATTTAGGACATGAAAGACAGTAGTGCAGTAATGTCAGTGCTGGTCTAGGGAGATGGTAACACTTATACTGAAACATTAACAGTAACACTGTTAATGAAACAAATTATGTTAATAGTTTTCTGCAGGGGACATGTAAGTGAAATGCAGCAAACATGGGATATGGAAGTAGTGTTGTACAAGAATCAATTTAAATGATATAACTGCATGCTCATTTCATTTCACTTAACTGTACCATCCCTGAACCCTGGTTCCCTGGACTATCGCTGATGTGTACACTGTAAGAATTATATTATTTTAGATGTTATCAAGTTTTGGGGGTAATAATCCACAATATGAATAAAATTCTGGGTGTGAAAGCATGGCTCATGCAGCCTCTGTGTTGTGTTTGCAATTGAGCAAATTGCTAATGATAAAAGGCCTTTGAAGTCTCTGATCCCTGGGATAAGCTTGAAGAGTTTGTTGTTCTGTGACCACTGCATAGGGAGAAATTCAAATGAGGCAGAGATTGTAACCCTATGTGCAGAATATGATGAAATTCACAATTATACACTCCTGAGATGGACAGTGATTCTTTTAGCTCAGTTTAAAAAAGCTTCTTATGAATCATGCTGCTTACTGAATATTAAGAAAACCCCAACCCAAACAAAAATTGAACCTATGAAGAGTGGGATTTTTTAAATGTTCACTTTTTTACTTGGAAAAAAAAGAGCTAGATAGTCAAATATGAAGAATATGCAAGTGTAAAATGAAATTTCCTTTTGAAAGATGGCATCTTTTTCTCCCTTAGTTAAAAAGGCTAAATGCCAATGTAAAACATATATTTAGAATCTTCAAAAATGCTGAATATCTTTGGGCTGAAAGGTTTTTTTGCATTTAACTTGGACTTGAAAAATATTTCTGATGACTGAGTAATATATATCTTGGTACACAGAATATTTGCAAAAGAAAAAAAAATGTTCTAATAAACCATCCTGACAGTAGCATGTGAGCTGGGTTTATGAGTACAATCATAGGTGATATGGACACATGAAATACTTTTCCAAGACCAGAAGCAAATAATCCCTTGCAACCCCAGAGACACCTGTACAGAACTGGGCTTTGATAACCTCCCCTCACCAAATATGATTAAGCCTTGTTATGTGACTAGTTGAGGGTTACAGAAATAGATAAAGCTAATAAAGATGAAAGAGTCTGCAAAGAACCAATTATAGTAAATTAAACTGAAAATGGTGTAAGTCACGTATGTTCATCTCAGTTTTAACTGGGCTCATGATTCTTAGTGAATTATTTATTTGCCACATTGTTTCTTTTTCTTTTTCTTTTCCCTTTTTTCTTTTTTTTTTTCTTCTCTTTGCAAATAACTTGTGAAAAAAGAGCTATTTAATCAAATGTATAAATTGGTCCAAATTATTTTGTTGAATAACGTCCATCAACAGAAATTGCTTCTTGTTTTCAAATAAATTTCTTGACGATTACTTTTGCTTGTGAGCAAAAGCTTGTAAAAAATATGGTTATGAAAATGTTTGGGGCACACAATTAAAATTCCTCCATCTCATTCCTCTATGTAAATGAAATAGCAAGGTAAAGCCTAATCAGTACGAGATAGCTGTAAGAAATGAATCCAAAGGAGAAATAAACCACTATATTTATTAAAAGAAAATTATTAACCCTTAGAAAAAAATGTACAGAGAGTAATGAAATGCTTGTGGTACCTAATGTTCAAAACTGAGTGTATTTTATGGAACAGTCAAATGAAGTAATTGGTTTCTATATAGTCCAAGGAAAAATAAAAAGAAACACTTTTACACATTCATTATTTAATCTTCACCTTTCCTTAGCTATACCTCTGTGAGTAGAGCTAGATCACATATATTGTTCTGAAGGTCTCTACAGTTCAAGAGTCCATAATCTCCCAGAAAATCTACTTCACTACTTCACTATCCTTGCCATTGTATTACTATTTTCTAATATTCTAATCCTAATTTCAAAAATTGTTGCAGTTTAAAACCATAATTTCTTTTCCCGTCTCTTAGGTCATGGAGAGTAATTTAATTCTTTTCTCCTACTTGCAGCCTTTTATATATTTGAAAAAATTCCACTTTTAGCCTTCTCTCTCTTTTTTTTTTTTTTAGGCTAAAGAATCATAATTTGTTATTTTTTTTCCCTCTTCAGTTATGTTTTCTAGAATCCCAGTTGTTCTTATTATTCTACTGAGCTCTCTTCAGTTTTGCATCTTTCACAAACTGTGGTGCCCAAAATTGGAAAAAGAAACCCAGCTGAGGCTTTAGCAGAGCAGAATAGAACAGAGGAATTGTTTACAGGCTATCTGTTTATTTTTACCTTTCTTTATGATCTTACGTCTTTTTGCAGCAGAGTGGCATTGTTGATTCACATTTAGATTGTCATTCAACCCCACTTTTTTCTGTGAAGCTGTTACATTGTCACACTATTTCCCACATGCCTGTTTCTGACCTTAAAATTTTGGAATCTGTGAGTCTTGTTAATAGCTACAACTTATGTATTGCCCTAGTAATTATATTCACAAATTCTTTCATCTTAACAAAACTCTCTATCAATAAATTCTTGTTGACAGATCAGTTCATCTGAATAAACTGAAAGACCCAGAAGAGAAGTCAAACTCTGCAGAGAGAGTTTGAATAAAGATTATAGAATCATAGAATAGTTAGGGTTGGAAAGGTTCTTCAGATTACCTAGTTCCCACCCCCCTGCCATGGGCAGGGACATCTCACACTAAACCATCTCACCCAAGGCTCTGTCCAAACTGGCCTTGAACACCACCAGGGATGGAGCATTTACAACTTCTTTGGGCAGCCCATTCCAGTGCCTCACCACCCTTACAGTAAAGAACTTCCTCTTTATATCTAATCTAAACTTCTCCTGTTTAAGTTTCAACCCGTTACCCCTTGTCCTATCACTACAGTCTCTAATGAAGAGTCCCTCGCCAGCATCCCTATAGCTCCCCTTCAGATACTGGAAGGCTGCTATGAGGTCTCCACGCAGCCTTCTCTTCTCCAGGCTGAACAGCCCCAACTTTCTCAGCCTGTCTTCATACGGAAGGTACTCCAGTCCCCTGATCATCCTCGTGGCCCTCCTCTGGACTTGTTCCAACAGTTCCATGTTCTTTTTATGTTGAGGACACCAGAACTGTACACAATACTCCAAGTGAGGTCTCACAAGAGCAGAGTAGAGGGGCAGGATCACCTCCTTCGACCTGCTGGTCACACTCCTTTTGATGCAGGCCAGGGCACAGTTGGCTTTCTGGGCTGCAAGCACACACTGAAGCCGGCTCATGTTCATTTTCTCGTCGACCAGCACCCCCAAGTCCTTCTCCACAGGGTTGCTCTGAATCTCTTCTTTGCCCAACCTATAGCTGTGCCTGGGATTGCTCCAACCCATGTGTAGGACCTTGCACTTGTCATGGTTAAACTTCATGAGGCTGGCATCAGCCCACCTCACAAGTGTGTCAAGGTCCCTCTGGATGGCATTCCTTCCCTCCAGCGTATCAATTGAACCACACAGCTTGATGTCATCGGCAAACTTGCTGAGGGCACACTCAGTCCCATTGTCCATGTCACTGACAAAGATGTTGAAGAAGATCTTATTCTTGTTCAACAAGAAAATCTTGTTGAACAAGCATAAGATTTAAGTAGTAGATCGTCCTCTGCAGAGAAAAAATTTACTTGCTATAGCTTATATCCAGTAGTTAGATTCACTGAATCTTTCTCCAGTTAAAATTATTTTTTCGAAATGGAGTGAAAAAGGGATTGTGAACATAATTAGTGCAAAAGACCTCAAGAATGGATTATGTATTCATGGAAATTATTAGCAATGGTCGTTCATCCGTATTCCTATTCCTAGGCAATTCAGATTTCCTGAAGTACACTCTTTGGAAGGATTAAGGTTTAGCAGCAAGGATTTTTTATTGTCCTAGACTCATTGAAGTAGTAGTTGGAAGGGATACCTGGTAGATCATCTAATGAACTTCCACTTCAAAGTGAGGTTAATATTAATCCTGGTTCTACATCTGCTTTTTCTAACTGTGTCTTAGAAAGGAGATTTCTCTACTTCACAGACTGCTTCAGTGTTGTACTATCTCTATAGTGAGAAAGTTTTTCATAATGTCCAATTTTAATTTCTCAAGCTGCAACTTGTTGCAGCTGCTTCTTCTTAAATTATCTGCTGTTACAAACAAGAATCGTCTTTTTAACAGCCCTTCTGGTAGTAGGCTGCTTTCAGATTGTCCCTTAGCCTCTTTTTTTGCCAGACAAAACACATTTCTTGTAGGACATATGCTTTAGGCTTCAGAACAGATGGACCTTTTCCAGTTTCCTGACATTAATTTTGAGCTTTGGAGCCCCAAATTTGACTTGGTACTCCAATTGCAGCCTAGTCAGTGCTGTGTAGATTGACATGGGAAGTACTGGCTTCACTTTCCTAGCGTAGCCCAAAACGTGCCTTATCTTATTCATGTTATCAGTATATTTCTGCTCATATTCTGCTTGATACCCACTGTAATCCTCAGGTCCTTTCAGGGAGGTGCTACTTAGCCAGTACTGCTTCATGAGTTTATTCTATCCCCCATGCACAACTTACTTAGCACTTCTCCCTCTTGAGCTTCACAAACCTTCTGTTGGCCAGTCTTCAGTATTCTCAAGGCTCTTAGATCTGAATCTCTATCATCTGTTGTGTCAAACACTCATTCAGAAAAAATTTCCTGTGGGAGCATTCTGCCTCATCATCCCAGAGAAGATATTGAACTGTACTGTCACTGCTTTCAAACCCTGCTTGTTTCATTACCAACCTTTAGACCTCACGCCATTGAACACTGCCTTAGAGCCCAGTGGTGCAGCCAGTTTTCATCCAGTTAACAGCCTATTTATCCCACCACACTTTCTCAGCCTCCAAACAAGAATCTAGTGAAAGGCATTGCCAAATGCCTTAGAAAAGTGAAAGTTGGAGCAGCTCTTGCCCCTTGTCTTCCCAGAGTCATTCTGTCACAGAGGCAATCAGTTTGATGAGGTATGATTTGCCTTTGTAGATCTGTGCTAACTGTTCTTGATTGCCTTCTTGTCCTTTGCATGCTCATAAATGGATGCTAGGAGAATATACATCTTCCGTCCCACCAGGGACTGGGCTTGGTGTGTCCATTTGATAGTTCCCTGAGTTGTTCTTCTTACCTTTTTAAATATAAGCCTGATCTGTCATTGACATGGTTTTTAATAGTTATTAGATAACTTTATGATTATATCAGCCAACTCTTCTACAGCCTTGGGTATCTTTTCAGGCTTTACAGATCAAATTATCCAGTTTTGTAAGTAGTCCCTTGCCTGATGCTATCCAGTCATTCTTTCCAAAACATGCTGGTAGGAGTAGAGGGCTGGGAGCAGGCTTGCCTAGCAAAGGTGAGGCAAAACCAGAGTATTTTAGTTTCCTTGGTCATTCGTTGCCCAGTTATCATCCCCTTCTATCAGCATTCATTTATTTGTTTACAGGCTTAATTTTTCTCTATTATCCTCTTACTAAAGTAGATATCTAGGTTATCAAGAATGTTGAATGCTGCATTACTATTTACTTTAACAATGTGGCGTCTCTTTACCAGCAATAGTCTCACTATGCCCTAAAAATGACGCTGCTCTTGTGTTGTTCTGTGGGAGAGACCTAATAACAATAAGCTTTATGATACTCAACATTCCAGCAATAAAGGGGGTTGGTGTTTCAGATACTCCCTGAACCTCTTTTTGCCATTAGGATATTCATTAGCTGCACAGGAGATTTAGTTCCTTGCCTTCTAGTTTGGGATCTGGTTGACATCATCCTGGCTCAGCCTTTCTCCCTTATCCATTTGCAAGCTATAGCAAATGCTGTGCAGACTTGTGATGTGCAGGAACAATGAGGGATGAAGTGCGCTCATTCATTCAGCTTGGATAACACACGAGTGAAGTCCTGCATCCTCAGTCACTCTGAGGCCTAGAACATGTGCAATTCTGTGCACAGCACTGAGAACTGTGTCAGGTCAAAACAAGTTCTAGCAAGCTTTTTTTCCAGCGTCCAGACATGGGTTTGTAATTTTCTTTTCAAGTAGTTAGAACTGGTCAAATTTCTATATGTTTTTTTAAAAGATGGCAAAAAGGACCCTGACTTCAGTTGTGACCTCTGGACTTCAAAGCGTGGTTTGGCTTTATAAAATGAGGTAGCTAACACTTTTTAGTGTTAATTTTCCACTAATGAAATTCCCCCAAATGATTGAGTTGTTTGATAGAATGTTGCTCACCAAAGGAAGAGCTTCAGGCAGGAATCTGTCAGAAAATTTCAGCCTGAATAATTCGTATTTTGCAAAATCATAAGCTATGAAACATGAAGTGTCAGGGTTCCTCAATAGTACATTTTGCTACTACCTTCCTGCACCAGTAAGTTATGGGTATGGTACTGGGTATTTAATAAAATTCTTGAACTATTTTTTTTTTTCCATAAATAGGTGCAAGAATGTGGTTCAAAAGTGCTTTAGATTTGTGTAGTTCTTTGTTACAACAGCTAGGAACAAAATAT
This sequence comes from Pezoporus wallicus, assembly GCF_028554395.1. Lineage (NCBI taxonomy): Eukaryota > Metazoa > Chordata > Aves > Psittaciformes > Psittacidae > Pezoporus > Pezoporus wallicus. The sequence continues at coordinate 3,494,089 of NW_026642654.1, forward strand.
CTGTAATAAAGTGAAATGGCAGTCTGAATTCAGATTGCCCATGTTTTTGTGTTTTGATGTCTCGGCTTTTATGCTATTTTTATGTCGTTTCGTTCATCTTTAATTTTACCAAGAGAGTCATATTAGATGCATTATTAATCCCTGTAACACTGTCTTCCCTTTTCTGCACATAATGAGAGATTTCTGGCTTGAATAGAAAAAATAATGTGTGAGATTATTTTCTGCATTTAATATGTGAATAAGCAAACAATGTGGATTTTCTAAAATCTCCATGCATTGCAATTTTCTTCCAAAGATTTCACTGATGCATTAGGACTGAGAGGCATGAGCAATCCTCAAAGGCTTTTAAGCAATGATTTTGGTTGTGTACTTTATAACCTGAGAATTCTCAGCATGCCGCATGTTATAACACATACTGCACTGGAAAATAAACAGAAAAGTGAAGTGTAGTAACTGGACTTTCCATAGGAGTTTGACATAGATGAAACGAAGCCCGATTCCAGTATGTTGATGAACTGCAGAAGAAGCAATTAAATGTCTCACTGACAATGGTTAATGGGTGCAATTAGAAAATGTGCTTTGGAATGTTACTGGTACAGTTGTGATGCCTATGACTGAGAGGGAGAGGCAGGAGGAAAGGGAGTAAAGGATTGTGAATAGGCAGCAGAAAGGGAGCCAATTTTGGGGGCTGGTTTTTTTTTGGTTGTTGGGTAAAGGGAAAGCTCATTACAAATAGTGTTCTATTTTGAATTAAAATGTGTATTATATTTTTTTAATGGTTTTATTTATTCTGTCGACAGTATCACAGCTGCACAAATTGGTCAGAGAAAAAGGAGCAGTATGTAATAATGAAAGTCTGGGCTTAGTATTTCTACATAGCTACAATAAAAAGGGACCTCGGGGCTCTTACTGTGTTGATCACAGTTAGCAAAATCATCTGATGAGCGTCAGGCTTCCATTCAAGCCATGATCAACAATAATCTACTTAAACAGAAAATTCATATTTTTAAATAAATAAATAAATATAATAAATAAATAAATAGTATTTTGGGCTCCCAGTCACCAGCTGGCAATATGTTTCTGTGTAAGGTAGTGTAATGACTTTGTAGTTGACATATTTTCTTGTATTGGAAACAATAAAAATTGTGAAGGTTAATGTTTCCTAAAATATGTAAGGAATTAGAGATCAAAGTCTCATTTGTAACAGTGCTGTAGGACTTCTCCCACTAGCCTTTCACAGCAACAGAGCTTTGATGCCTCTGTAGATGTGAAAGAAATACAGTTGCTCCTGTGTGAGTCAGCCCCGAAGCTGGAGGTGCTGAGGTATGGTGGAGCCCCTGTGACCAGAACCTCTCCATAAAACCCAGTTAGAATCTGGAAGCAGAATTGGCATGTGCTTAAAGAACTCTGCCCACTCCAAAAATAAAAACCCCTCTATGGATTTGGGTCCCTTTTTCTGGTTACCTGCATTCAGTTCATATCTCTCTCCTATTTGTGTTCATTGCTAGAACTGAGAAGAGCCTATGTTAGCAGCGTAGCCCCTCTTCTCTCAGCATGTCTCATGTCCTAAGGTCTGCTGTCAGTTGGGGTCGGCCCATGCGGCCAGATTGCTCTCCAGAGAAGACCAGTCACTAGTGCTTCAGAGCACACCACAGAACTCTAAAGCTTGTTCTATGTTAAAAAATATCATGGAAACTGACTTAAACTATACTCTCAGCGAACAAGTATGTTCATCTAAAGCCACCAAAACTGCTGGGCTTCCTTTAGCAGAGGTAAAGCATTGAGAAATTAAAGTGTGCAATAATTTCATTTGCTGTATAAATGTAATTTATCACCACAGATATCCAACTGTTGTTTTTTTTTTTCCAGAAAAAGTGATGGGATGATTTGGAACACTCCTGAAATGTGGTAATTCCTCCACAGTTTGATTAGAAACTGGCTAATACTAGTTTAAACTGGGAAAAGAGAATAAATTAGAATTTTTTTTTTAAATAGCGTAGTTTAAGCAACACAGTTTTGAACAGAGGTAGACATTGATGTGTGTAAAATAGATTCTTATTTCAACCACCAGTTTTTATAACTCCAGCTTAAATTCAAGGAAAACAGAAGAATTATTCCAATTTATAATGGTTGTAGGGCATCTAGCTGGGATAGAGTTAATTTTCTTCATAGGAGCTCACGTTTCAGATTTGGTGGGCCAAATTGTACTGATGACACACCAATCTAGGTTTTGCAGAATGGTGTTTGCACAGCATCAAGGCCTTCTCTGCTTCTCACTCTACCTCACCCCAGAGAATAGACCAGGGGATGCTAAATAGGTAGAGAAGGGACACAAGTGGCCAGATAACCCCATCTAACCAAAGAGATAATTGTTAATGTATAACATCATGCTCAACAATAAAAGGGAAAAGAGAAAGTTTTAGAGAGAGAAGTTAGCCACCTTTTGCTTGGGAGCTGGCTGAGCGTTGTTCTACCCATGAGAGGTGGTGAATGATTGCCTTTTCAACACCTGTTTTTTGTTTGTTTGAGTTTTTTTCCTGTTTTCTTCTGTCTTCCACTTGTCCTTCACTTACTAAACTTCTTTATATTTTTATCTTGACCCCTAAGTTTTCTTGCTTTTATTCTTCATTTTCTCATTCACATCCCACTGGAGAAAATGAGCAAACAGCTATGTGGTGCTTAGTTGCCCACCAGCAACAGACTGTTGTTAACCACAACAGGCAGAGAATGGCAAACCTGCCTTGTTATGAGCATTGAACAATACTAAATGAGTGTAAAATGTCCACGTTCTGCTTTGGGAAGATATAACTTATATTACAAGGCAATGGAGATCAGTTCTGTTGGTTTCAGTGGAGCCACTTCTGACTCAAGCTGTTCTACCTGAGATGAGATTACTGTCTATTAAATAAGGTTTCATTTAGACTTACTCTCATTATAGTCCTGAGTGAAAATTATTTTACAACAGAAAACAAATGTGATTAGGTATAATTCATGATTCATGGAGCAGCACCTATTGTTCAAAGTCAGGACTGAAAAGCACTAGGAGAAGTGTTAATATAATGTGAGACAGATGCTGAAATGGTGTAAATGACTGTCGTGCCAGAGTTTTCAATATATGTACATGCATTCAGCCTAGTTTATGTGTATTTAAACTGGAATTTAGAAGAATTATTATAAAGGTTTTAATAAAAAATGTAAGTACGATGCAGCTCATAGTGGTGCATTCTGTTCTTGATTTTGTTGTGGCATTCTCATGCAATAAACAAACACTGTTAGAAATGTCCTCTTCTAAAAATTTTAATAGAATTTAAGCCAGAAATACTTCTCTAAATACCTCTGCTTTACTAATCATAATGGAATATATTCACTGCAAGAGTCATAAAATAGATGAGGCGGTAAAAATGTTTAGGGAATGTTAGAACTAATAATGATAATGATTCTACTAGAACAGTTGGAGCACAGCACACAAAGACACAAGATGTTACAGTAATCTCCATGAACTCTATGCAGAATCAGTGGCATTCCAGGATTGTACAACTGGTATTACAGGCTGCACTGGAGTTGGTGTCTACCTCTGGGACTGGTTTGTGTTAGCAGAGCCAGAAATGACATAAATGTTTGTTTGATGTTTAGAGCACTCCCTCTCTCAGCATTTGTTCTCTTTTCTGACTCTTTATAATACTTAGACTGAAGCTTTTTGTTTTATCATTATCTTCTTCTTTGGTCTTCAGGTTCAGTTTGTGAAAGAAAGAATGATCATTTTTTCTGTTTTATTTGGAGGTACAATACTCAGCAGACCGGCGGTGTTATACCACATCATGTCTGAGCAGGTCATCCAGAGCTGCAGCTCTGTGCTGCTGACTCACCTGGCTGTTAGGTGTTAAGTGCTTTTACAGAAAGACACTTCATATACTGACCTCTTTTGGCAACCAACCCAGAAATATAAACAAATTAAGATTTCTGAGTTTGTGAGAACTGAAGAATAAAGAATAAATCCACAGGGAATAAACTCTTGGCAAGAAAGAAACAAAACGGGCATTGAAGAGTATGTATTTTTTTTAATTCATAGTGGGTTATTTTGGATGAGCAATTGCATGTATGTTGCATTCCTGAGTGTGTGTGTTCATGTGCATGTTGTTAGGAGCCTAGAGGACTTGCCACCAGTTCACAACACATTTTATCTTGGTATACCTCTGGAATAAAAACTTACAAACTGATTTTTGCTGGAGTTTATTGATTTTTATTGATATTTATATCAATTGATATTGATAGCAGTATTAATAAAATTAGTATCAAGACCAGTTATGTTGCAATATGGAAGATGGTTGAAAAACCTAAGTAGAGTAAATAATAAATAGAATAACTATTTATTATTAGAACTGCAAAGAACTAAACAGAAGAGAAACAGAATTACAAAGGAGGTGTTTGTTGTGAATTAGGTGTGGCCCTAGCCCAGGCTGGATATCTTCCAAAATCACCATACATAGTCTGGTGATACCCAAGTATCCATATTTACTTTTAGCTCAAAGGCACCTGTGCACCCGCTGTGAAGCCTGTTTTGCCACGTAGAAATTACTCCTAGGTTAGATAATGCATAATTAACTAATGGTGACCTATACTTCAGAAGATCATCACTACTGATATTGTCATAAATGATAACCAGACAAATAATACAGTAAAAAATTAATTAGTGCACAGCACTGTATTCCTCAGGAAGAAAATAGTGTGTTTCAAAGACCCTGTTTTCCTAACCGTGATTGACTATTCCTTTTGAGCTTAATAACAGTTCAAAACTGGGATCAAAAAGTGTATTCTTGATAATGCCTTGAAGTTATGGAGTTATTCTGTAGAGTGCTACTCTAAAGTAATGATAGTCTATGGGTTTGCTGCTTTTTTTTTTTTTTTTTTTTGTCTCGCTGGTATTTTTCATCCATGCCATGTGACAAAATGCTTTGGAGAAATAAATTAATCATTTATAGTGTTTAATATAACAGCAATTCAGAAAAATTGAGAGATTCTGGCAAGGGAGACAATGTACCTGGTCAAAAGAGAACTGGAAATAAATGAAAAGTCAGTGAAGACAAGGGATACAGGGAAATGCAAATCTAAGTAATAAAGCAAAATAAAGCAAAACATGAAAACACACACAGAGAAGCAATACCTAACAACAGAATACCCCATATTCCCATGATATCACTGCAGTGGTAGTATTTTGTATTTCCTTGTCTTGTGCTCTCAGAAGTGACTATATTTAATGCAAGTTTCTGTTCTAATTACTTAAAACATATAAAACTACAAGGTTTCATGTTGAGTTGAAGGGATGTGTCTGTTCTTTTTCTGCCTAAGGCCTTCTTCTGCTCCTATTGCAACCATGGATAAAGTTCTCACATGGCAAATCTTGGTCTGTGATTAGGACTTGGAAAGAGTACTAAATAAATGTAAAATAAGTATCATTCAAGAGCACTTGAATGCACTTTTTAGCACCTATTCATCTATAATGGAAAAAGGGATAAGAGCTTCAGTAAGAAGAGAAACAAAATTCACCAAATCAAAACCAATTTATTTTGTGTAAGTTACAAAACTTTTCCTCTTCCTGCTTGAAAGCACTCCAAAGACTGGAACTTATATTTGCTTTGACCATGAGTAAGTCTAAAAGCACACTGTTTTTTGTGGTATAGAAAGTACTTAACCTCTTAGTCTGGGTCATTGAACTGAACAGGCTAGAACCTGTGCTGTGCTTTGAGTAGTAGTAGTGTGCAAGTTTGTACATATATGTGCGTATAGGTGCCTGTGCTACCATCCCTCCTAAATGTGTCTGGGGCTGCCTAGGAACATGCTAGGTGGTATGGATCAAAGCTGTACTAGCAAGAGTGCTGACACCTAGCATGGATTACAAGAATCCAGTAACCATCTCTGTTCTCCCCCTCTTTTATCCAGTCATGTAAGCAGAGTCCTTGAGGTCACCTTTCTGCTGTACAGGAAAGCGGTGAGTCAGAGGTACTTTCCCAGTTGCTAATCAGTGTGCTGAGAGACTACACTGCATAGAAGACAGTAACAGGTTCAGAAAAGGAGACTAAACAGCAGAGGAAGGTCTGAGAGACAATGTTCAAGACATCCCTCAGTCCAATTTCTGTCTGGTGGCTTATCAGGGGGCAGTGAAAGTGTATCGTACAGTAATTTACAGGGACACCTCAAAGGTGTCCTGGAAGGCTGTGATCCAGCATGCTATCATATGCCAGAAAGACTTTCACCAAGTGAAAAATAATGGCAGCTCCAGGCACAGCCTCCCCTCTGCAGTACTGGTACCACAGCTTACGCAGATCATGGAGGCTACATATACTCTTACAATGACATGAAGAGGAGGACAAAGGGAGGAAGAAGGGAGAGGTGGTAATCAGACACTTTAGTAGACACAGATGTAATTTCAGCAAGAAAACATCTGTAGCTTTGCTGTACACAATGATATTGTACGTTCAGCTTACATCTGTGAATAGCTACGGGAGTTTTGGTTCGTAGTCGAACTGAAAATTTGGTCAGAGAAATAGTTTAGTGTTGATGTGTCATTTAAAGTTTATTAAGATGTTTTGTGCTATTCATTAATTGTGTCAGACTAAATAAGATTTTAAAAAGCATTCAGCATAGGAAGATTTTTAGCAAAGCTCTTTCATTAAAGATTAAGGGTTTTTTTTCTGAAGCTTTAAATTTCTCAGGTGAAATTATTTGCTGTAATTTAACTAAATTGATAAATATTTTCCTTTCTCTTAAAATTATAATTTCTGTCAAATTTTGTAAGGCTAAAAATGATGTGTTTGGTCTTAAGGAAGATTATGACATGCCAGCAAACCCTAGCAGAGTTACGTGGCCTGTAAGCACTCAAAGTAATACCTATAATGTGAAGGCTATTACCAAAGTTAATTTGATTCTGGTGCATTAAAAATAGACTGTTGTTCCACTTCCTACCCTGTGCAGTGTGTGGCTGCTGAACCCTTCTACATGCAGATGCAGAAGAGTGGCTGCTTGCAATTTTGCTTCTTTTGTGTCTTGAAGTAAGGAATGAGTTCAAGCTTGGGCTTACAAAGGCTAAAATTTATTCTTTCAGGCAATTCGTGAAAGTGGTGTATTATTCCTGGAATGCAATCCAAACAGGTCAACACAGCCAGACTATCCTGTAATCAATTCATGTGTTACATTTTCATGAAACTTTAGTGTGAGGACCTCCTCACATGGCATGGTTCGATCTACAAGACATAATCAGTATTTGTATAAAACCCTGTAATTATTATTTGAATAATATGTAACTAATATTTGGATAATATGAATATTGTCTATATTTATAAACAATAAATAGTGTTTTATTGTATATCAAGACAAATTTTCTTTAAAATATTTTGTTCTTGTTAACAAGGAGATTTGTAAGATGATCCTCTGTCTCAGTATCCAGCTTGAAAAAGCATCTTTCACAGGGAAGGTATAATATGTGGTTTTGTCCAATGAGTGGAAAGATAAAATTTGTCCCTTTTCCTTAGACATGTGATAAAAGAGGTTGAAAATTCTGAAAAACGCATGGGGAAAATTAATATTATTTTCTAAGCCTCCATTCCATTCTATAATCTAAAAGGTTCCTTGGTCCTTAATATTAATTTACTTACAGTAAGTTTTTGCTCTTCTCAGTTTTTGATACCTCATGTCTAAGCAGAACATATGCATGCAAAAGTTGACAGTAGTGGTTTATTACTTCTTTCATGCAGGCAGAATGTTCATGGCAATTAAAGATAATTCAGCACTCAAACATGAACAAAGGAAATATTAATGTCTGTCAAAAACGCAGCTCAAAGATATGAAGGGGAAAAAAAGGAAATAATGAAGTCATCTCCAACAAGTTTTAAAATATACTACAAAATTTGTAATATCCCTGCCAGACAGTGCATGTCAGCTTTCTTTTTAAAATCTTTATTTCATGATTTTCACTTGGTTGTGAAAATTCACTGGAGCTGGGTGTTTGGTTTAGAAGAGCTTAATTGGGAAAAGGTATTGCCTGTTGCTGGACAAATTGTCAGAAAAAAATAAAATAAAATACATAACCACACTACTGAGGTCAACTTTTCTTTTTGCAGCGATGATTTGAACCATATTCGATTTTTGAGTTTTCTCTTACTCTCTTAGATACATAGAGACATGCAGGCGTTTTTCCTATTTCCATTCAGTAATAACGCAACTACTGATGAATTTTAGGGCAAGGAGGAATAGCTTTAAAAAGGAAGAGAGTAGATTTAGATTAGGTATTAAGAGAAAATTCTTCTTGGAAGCAGAAATTCTTCACTGTGAAGGTGGTGAGGCACTGGCACAGATTGCCCAGAGAAGTTGTGGCTGCCCCATCTCCGAAAGCATTCAAGGCCAGGTTGGATGGGGCTTTGAGCAACCTGGTCTAGTGGAAGGTGTCCCTGCCCATGGCGGGGGGCGTGGAACTGATCTTTAAGGTCCCTTCCAATCCAAACCATGCTATGATATCATGATTTTCAAGGTCGTGATTTTACACTTTTCAATAGTGTAATAAACAGAAATGCTGCACAACTCAAAACTGAGTGTAACAGCCATGCCTTGCACTGTAAACACCAGATAGTCATGGAAGTTCACTAAGGGGAAATCCTGCCTGACCAATTTGGTGGCCTTCTATGATAGGGCTATGATAGGGCTATGATGGACAGGGGTAGAGCAGTTGATGTCATCTACCTGGACTTGTGCAAAGCATTTGACACTGTCCCACACGACATCCTTATCTCTAAATGGGAGAGACATCAGTTTGATAGGTGGACCACTCAGAGGATAAAGAGCTGGCTGGATGGCTGCATGCAAAGAGTTGTGGTCAATGGCTCAAAGTCCAGCTGGAGAGCAGTAACAAGTGGTGACCCTCAGGGATCGGTGTTGGGACTGGTCTTGTTCAACATCTTTGTCAGTGACCTGGACAGTGGGATTGAGCGTGCCCTCAGCAAGTTTGCCGATGACACCAAGCTGTGTGGTTCAGTTGATACCCTGGAGGGAAGGAATGCCATCCAGAGGGACCTTGACAAGCTTGTGAGGTGGGCTGATGCCAACTTTATGAATTTTAATCATGCCAAATGCAAGGTCCTACACCTGGTTCAGGAGCAATCCCAGGCACAGCTGCAGGTTGGGCAGAGAAGAGATTCAGAGCATCCCTGCAGAGAAGGACTTGGGAGTGCTGGTCGACGAGAAAATGAACATGAGCCGGCAGTGTGCGCTTGCAGCCCAGAAAGCCAACCGTACCCTGGGCTACACCAAAAGGAGCATGACCAGCAGGTCGAAGGAGGTGATCCTGCCCCTCTACTCTGCTCTTGTGAGACCTCACTTGGAGTATTGTGTGCAGTTCTGGTGTCCTCAACATAAAAAGGTGTTGTCGTTTAAGCCCAGCCAGCAACCCAGAACCACGCAGCCGCTCTCTCACTTCCCCCCTCCTTTCCTCACCCAGCTCCCGGAGGGATGGGGAGGAGAATTGAAAAAATGTAGCTCCCACGGGTTGAGATAAGAACAGTCCAGTAACTAAGGTATAACACAAACCACTACTGCTACCACCAATGTTAATAATGATAAGGGAAATAACAAGGGAAGAGAATACAACCGCTCACCACCTGTCAACCAATACCCAGCCTGACTGAGGAGTGATCTAGCCCTTCCATGTGTCAAGTCAGCCACACATCCACTCCCTCACTCCCCCCACCTTCTCCACCCCCCGCCCCCCCCAGTTCCCAGAGGGACGGGGATGAGAATCAAAAGAATGTAACTCCCACAGGTTGAGATAAGAACAGCCCAGTAACTAAGGCTTAAAACAAACCACTACTGCTACCACCAATAATAATAATGATAAGGGAAATAACAAGGGAAGAGAATACAATACCACCCGTCGATATCAAGACCGACCAAGCAGTGAGCCAGCCCTTCTGGGTAAGTCTCAGTTACATCCTGGGTGTGACGTGCTGTGGTATGGAATACCTCTTTGGCTAGTTTGTGTCAGGTGTCCTGTCTCTGCTTCCTCATGGCTTCCACTCCTCCCTGGCAGAGCATGAGGCTCAGAAGGTCCTTGGTCAGACCGAACATTTGAGCAGCAACTAAAAACATCAGTGTTATCAGCACTGTTCCCAGGCCGAAAATCAAAAACACAGCATTGCACCAGCTACTAAGAAGGAGAAAAATGCCTGCTACTGCTGAACCCAGGACAGTATCCACCCCTTATTCCATACCATTCACGTCATGCTCAGATCCCGCATTTTCAATATACCATCGCACTTACATGTATACATGTATCGATATATATATACATCCACATACACACACAGACAGAGAGAGATCATGCCTTTATGCATGGACTAATCCCTATAAAGTTGCTGAGTCCATTCCGTCTATGATGTCAGGTTTCATGTCTTGTAACAGTCTTTTGGGGCAGGAGAGGCTGTGTTCAGTGTTGGATCATTGCCTGCTGATGCTGATCATTCCTTTACCGCAGAACTCATCTGGTTCTATCAAAGTTCATTCTTTGTTGGGACGATGGTTGGAGGGAAGTCAGGGCCAGCTGCTGGTGACTTGAAAACATCTAGTTGGTGGGCTATAAAAGTATTACATAGCAGACAATTAAGTTCATTGGCTGTTTTCCCCTAAAATCAGATCCCCTTGAGGTATACATCGGACTTCCCCGTCTTCCTGCATTATCCAACAAGTATACCCGGGTCCCTGAGCAAAAGCAATCCCATGAGTGGGTTTGCCTTTACCTGAAGCAGGAATAAGCCAGACTGTCTTCACCAGCAAATTCTTTATGTGCATCACAGGGACTTTGTCCCCCTCTACGGTGTGAGAGTTCTGACTGGACTGGACCAGCCCTGTTGGCAGATCCTCTGGTGTTGACCAACCAGGTGGCCTTTGGTAAGTGTGGATCCCAGTGCTTGAAAGTTCCCCCACCCATTGCTCTCAGTGTAGTTTTTAACAGCCCATTGTACCGTTCGATTTTCCCAGAGGCTGGTGCATGGTAGGGGATGTGATATACCCACTCAATGCCATGCTCTTTGGCCCAAATGTCTATAAGGTTATTCCAGAAATGAGTCCCATTGTCTGACTCAGTTCTCTCTGGGGTGCCGTATCGCCACAAAATCTGTTTCTCAAGGCCCAGGATAGTGTTCCGGGCAGTGGCATGGGGCACCGTGTATGTTTCCAGCCAGCCGGTGGTTGCTTCCACCATGATAAGCACAGGGCGCTTGCCTTGGCAGGTTGTCGGCAGTGTGATATAGTCAATCTGCCAGGCCTCCCCATATTTATACTTCAACCATCATCCTCCACACCAAAGATGCTTTAACTGCTTGGCTTGTTTAATTGCAGCACACGTTTCACACTCATGAGTAACCTGGGCAATAGTGTCCATTGTTAAGTCCACCCCTCGATCACGAGCCCATCTGTATGTTGCATCTCTGCCCTGATGGCCTGTGTCATGAGCCCACCGGGCCAAAAATAATTCACCTTTATGTTGCCAATCTAAGTCCATCTGAGCCACTTCAATCTTAGCCGCTTTATCCACTTGTTGCTTGTTCTGGTGTTCCTCAGTGGCCCGACTCTTGGGTACATGGGCATCTACATGACGTACCTTCACCACCAGGTTCTGCACCCGGGCAGCAATATCTTTCCACAGTGCAGCAGCCCAGATGTGTTTACCTCTGCGTTGCCAGTTGCTCTGCTTCCATTGCTGCAACCACCCCCACAGGACATTTGCCACCATCCATGAGTCAGTATAGAGGTAAAGTTCTGGCCACTTTTCTCATTCAGCAATGTCCAGGGCCAGCTGGATGGCTTTCACCTCAGCAAACTGACTCAATTCACCCTCTCCTTCAGCAGTTTCTGCAACTTGTTACTGGGGCCTTCCATCTCTGACACTTCCAAAGTGCTGGAGAGACCCACTGGACTAGATACTTGCCCATACTGTCCCCTACACTGTGCCACTCATGGCTTTCCATCCTCGGTGAAAATCTCTTGGTTGTCCTCCTGTATTGTCGTCTAACCCTAGACAAGACTCGAGCTGCACCCTGCTTAGCTTCCATGATCAGACAAGATAGGGCATTCTCAGGATGGTCATGCCGTAGGCAAAACATAGCAAGCATATGCAGCAACAAGATGGTTCCCAGCAAGAGAAGCAAGGTACTTTCAAGGGCATTGAAAGGATATTCAGGATCTTCAAATCTTCCAGAATCTACTCCCACTGTAAATAGTCTGGTGGGGAAGCAGAGGGTGTGAAGGAATGTCTCCTTCATAGGCTGACCACCCGAGGAGGAAAAAAAAAATGTGCAATTGCTAAGCACTTCCATTATATACCTCCTAAAGTATAGAGGTGCTGACCACACTGGGAACACTTACCAGCCCGGATTCATGATCAGTGAATCTATTGTATTAAAAGTCATTGCCATGAAATACAGAGAAACAAGAACCTTAGCCCAGGCCCCCCAGCCGATAAACACTAAAACAGCAAATACCGGCTGTAAGTAAGGTCTGATATGCTGAAAATCCGAGATCAAGAGCAACAACTTTGAGGGCCAATAAATCAGCATTGTGAAGAGTGACTATTAACCCAAAACAATGAATGCTTATCACAAATATTATTAGACACACTCTGGTCAGATATGTCACTACCTCAACCCTTTATGCCCCATGTTGGGCACCACAAAGAACTGTCATGGTTTAAGCCCAGCCGGCAACCCAGAACCACACAGCTGCTTGCTCACTTTCCCCCTCCTTTCCTCACCCCGGCTCCCGGAGGGATGGGGAGGAGAACTGAAAGAATGTAACTCCCACAGGGTGAGATAAGAACAGTCCAGTAACTAAGGTATAACACACTACTGCTACCACCAATAATAATAATGATAAGGGAAATAACAAGGGAAGAGAATACAACTGCTCACCACCCGCTGACTGATACCCAGCCTGACCTGAGCAGTGATCTAGCCCTTCTGGGTAACTGCCCCCAGTTTATATACTGGGCATGATGTGCTGTGGTATGGAATACCTCTTTGGCTAGTTTTTGTCAGGTGTCCTGTCTCTGTTTTCTCTTGACTTTCCCTCCTCCCTGGCAGAGCATGAGACTCAGGAGGTCCTTGGTCACTGTAAACATGACTTAGCAACAACTAAAAACATTGGTATTACCATCACTGTTTTCAGGCTGAAAGTCAAAAACACAGCACTACACCAGGTATTAAGGAGAAGAAAAATGCCTGCTACTGCTGAACCCAGGACAAAAGGACATGGAACTGTTGGAACAAGTCCAGAGGAGGGCCACGAGGATGATCAGGGGACTGGAGCACCTTCTGTATGAAGATAGGCTGAGAAAGTTGGGGCTGTTGGGCCTGGAGAAGAGAAGGCTGCATGGAGACCTCATAGCATCCTTCCAGTATCTGAAGGGGGCCTGCAAGTATGCTGGGGAGGGACTCTTCATTAGGGACTGTAGTGATAGGACAAGGGGTAACAGGATAAAACTTAAACAGGGGAAGTTTATATTGGATATAAGGAAGAAGTTCTTTACTGTGAGGGTGGTGAGGCACTGGAATGGGTTGCCCAGGGAAGTTGTGAATGCTCCATCCCTGGTAGTGTTCAAGGCCAGTTTGGACAGAGCCTTGGGTGAGATGGTTTAGTGTGAGGTGTCCCTGCCCATGGCAGGGGGGTTGGAACTAGGTAATCTGAAGGTCCTTTCCAACCCTAACTATTCCGTGATTCTGTGATAACATAGCAAGTGGACAGCAGAATCAGCAAACTAGGCCTTACTCACTGGAAATGGATCTCATTATCACCTGTTGTTAGATGTTAGATGTTTACAGGAAAACCTATATTTTTGTGGTGAAGTCTGTGGGGAGAAATAGAACTGCAAATACAGTTTCTCACGTCTATTTTATAAACCTACATTAGGAAATAATGAATGACACCTAGAAATACCCATTTATTTTCACTATCAAGGCAGTCTAGACCACTAGTTCAGAGGTCAACTCCTCTATAAATGCCTGTGGTAACTCAGACGTATTTGACTTAGATTCACATCTCGGTGGGATTTTCATGTTCCTGGATAACCTTCTGAGGTTGTCTTAAGTTATAAGGATCTGAACTAGGGAATTTGAGGTAGTTTCCAACCTTTATGGAGGCTCATTTATGGTTAGAAGCTAAGTTGGATCAGGAACCATGGATGTCCATTGTGCATTATATTAGCTATATTTCCTCCTCTCAGATCAAGAAGTTTGCGGAGAAGTATGAAAAGTGTGTGTTTTCTTATTACCTCAGTGAGCTATACACCTTACTCGAATATTTCCCTAATAGGTAGCAAGGAGACAGAGCCACTTCTCAGCTGATCTGTAGGAGCCTGCCATCAGTTTAGTCCATCCAGCTTGGGAAATTCAAGGCACCTGCACAGTTCCTCTTCTCTGAAATTCATTAGTCTCCTTCTGGGTCAGTCACATTTAGAGTCAGTGGTCTGTAGTATCTGTGTGTTCCCCAGTGATATTTATGCCATTAAGTGAAGAATTATATACAGGTAGGCTTCTAAGTATTTCTATTTATTTTATGCATATTTTTTTTCCTCCATCTCCCTCTCCCCATCAACAAATCAGAATTTCAGAGGTGTCCTTTGATGAGTTCAAATCATTATGGTTTCTAAATTTGTTATGTGATGATTAGCAGAAGCTAATTTGCTCATTATGTTTTCAGTTCTTGTTTGGGCGTGCCTTGTGTTCTTGAGCTTTCCCAAGAGCAGTTATGCAACATTGCAAAGGCAGATTAGTGATGGACGAGGGCACGGTTAGTTTATGTTAAGCAACAGCTAACTGTATGTTATTTGTCAAGATTCCTGTTAAGACATGTAGCTAAGCTTTCAGTTTGAAAAGATACGGACACATTCGGTAGTGATAGCATAGGTTACCATCAATCAACACTTTTAAACGAAAAAAGTACTATTCAAGATTCCACGTAATCAGTAAGTTTTATTTTTATTGCTTTCACTGAAATTGAATGGAGTCCAAGCTCTCTACAAACTTGATTTTACTGTATTTGTAGCCATTTTAAGCAACAAAATAAACCTGCAAATTAAAACTACTCCAGATTTTCCCTGCACCTAAATGCCTTGAGACATTCTTATTAGCTTCAAAATTATTATGTTCCTGATGCGAAGGGTTAACCAATGTACAGGGGGGTTAGGGTTAAGCTGCTTGCTTAACAATGTTACTGCTTATTCGTGCTTACTCAACAAATATGTGCTCAACACTTATCGTGCTTGCTGGAACAGAGTGGGAGTACCAAGGCTGTTGATAGGAGGAAAGAACAGTAACTCCTGTTCTCTGGACCCCTAAACCAACTGAAATCAGCTTTGCAGTTTGGACAGTGACTAAATCACCAGGGAACATGCGCAACGACTAGAGATAAAAAGTACAGGGAAGACTCGTTTACTTCATCTTGAGATCCCTGCCGATTATCACCAGGAGACCCCACGCAAGCAAGGACCTTTTACCTCATTGTAATATGAAGCAGGGACAGGTCATGGATATGTATAGGCATGTTGTGTAACCTCATGAATATGTAATAGTTTAGAAGATAAATATGAAGGAGAACAATGCTGAGGTGCGCATGCCTTTGAAGGGGCTATCCCCCATGCGCTCAGCACTGAATAAACGCATACCTACTTTACAACTTTAACGAGTCGTGGAGTTTCCCCGTGCATCATTCCCAGTTTTGTTATTTTAAAGTCTCATCCTAAAAACACACAGAGATTTCAGAAAAAAAAACCACCACCACCACCAAAAACCACAAAAAAAAATCAACCAAAAAAACCCCAACAAAACACACGCACACACCAAAATCCCCAAATTGGATTTTATCTTACCAAATTTCACTTTAAGTAAGATCATTTTAATTCATAAATTTCTCCTGAGGTTACCGAGAACTGAAGTTCTTTTGAGTAATTCACAATAACATTAATGAGAGAAGTAGTAGCTGCTACGATAACAACCTATCTTGGGTGAAGACCAAGAAATCAGCATGGAAAGTTTGCTTAACTCTAGCATGTTAACCAAAGACTTTAAAACAACTTTTCACTTTGATGGCTTTTTGTTGGCATTTGTTTGACAGAGTATATGTTAAATTGGAACCTTCTAAGATTTACTATGGTCCCTGCAATCTGGAAACTTCACTTGACTGTTGAATTAGGATGATAGGGCTAAATGCAATTTTGCAAAATGCAAGGGTTACAGTAATTACAGTTGCCTGACCAACAGAGTAAATACCTTGGCACAGACAACATTTCTGTAGTAGTGCAAGCCCCAACAGGAATGAATGTGCTTCTGACTCAGAGGCAAGGCAACATGTTCACTGCAAAGTCTGGAGCACTATGGAGGCAATGCACCTTAGCAGATAAATATGTCTCACAGGAAAAGAGCCTGGCAGCTCTGCTGGCTGTGGAAACCTGTGGACCTGACAGATCTCCGCAACTGAGTGAGTGCTAATGATCAGTGATACGCAGATTTTCCATCTGACAAAGCTGCATTCCCTGTGTTTAGTGGGGAGGGAAGGCTTTTTGCTCCCCTGCAAGATCAGATCATTTATTCAGTGCCTACAAAATAAGTATGATGTGCAAAGAAGAGTGACTTCAGAAAGGTGATAACTAGAAAATAACCTACCTATGTTCATGAAGCCCATTAGTTGGTTCCCATAATTACTTTTTCCACTGATTGACAACTGGAAAGCAGCTGCTGGGAGCCCACTGCAGGGTTGCTGGTGAGAGGAGGGCAAGTGCAACCAGTTCTATTTTTTTGTTTTTACTTTTTTGGCTCTCACATATTTTGTATCATTCTTCCTGTGGAAATGAACATTAAAGGCAACTTTAGGCTGTCAGAAACAGTGTTTGGAGGAGAAGGGAAAACAGGTGCCCTAACTCATACATGTGCTTCTCCTTGAGCAGCATTAAGTAGATGGCAGTTCCCAGAGGCCTTTTTTGCCTGCTTTTCTTTCACTGTGTTTGGAAACCCAGACTCTATCTGATGTCTTATGCTGACAGTAGTGACAGTCCTCCTTTATTGCATTAGAATATGTTTTTACTGTCTGCTCGGGAAGAACAATCTGACATGATGAGTTTAGTCACATGGTCAATTTGAATCATAATTTACATATAGAAATTCAGTATTACTACCATGCTACCATGGCAATAAAGTTCTGTGCTTTAATTAAGAATCTGCAAGTCCTAATGTACCACCGAGAACAAAATCAGAAATATAATGTGTTCCTGAAAGGTGTTAAAGACCTTATGTCCTGGGTTCAGCAGTAGCAGGCATTTTTCTCCTTCTTAGTAGCTGGTTCAGTGCTGTGTTTTTGACTTTTGGCCTGGGAACAGCGCTGATAACACCAATGTTTTTGTTGTTGCTCAGTAATGTTTACTCTGCCCAAGGACTTTCTGAGTCTCATGCTCTGCCAGGGAGGAGGGGAAGCCGGGAGGAAGCGAGACAGGACACCTGACCCAAACTAGCCAAAGAGGTATTTCCTAACACAGCATGTCATGCCCAGTATATAAGCTGGGGGCAGTTACGCAGAAGGGCTAGATCACTGCTTGGGTCAGGCTGGGTATCGGTCAGCGGGTGGTGAGTGGTTGTATTCTCTTCCCTTGTTATTTCCATCATCATTATTATTATTATTATTATTATTTATTTATTATTATTATTATTATTATTAGTGATGGTAGCAGTAGTGGTTTGTGTTATACCTTAGTTACTGGACTGTTCTTATCTCAACCTGTGGGAGTTACATTCTTTTGATTCTCCTCCCCATCTCCCCGGGAGCTGGGGTGAGGAAAAGGGGAAGTGAGCTAGTGGCTGAGTGGTTTCTGTGTTGCCGGCTGGGCTTAAACCATGACACGTTACAGAAGCTATATGTCTTTTCATTCATGTGCACAGGTCATCTGTGCCTGCTTACTCATGAATTCACACAGGTCAATAACTTGGAATGGAAGCTGAGCTTTAACATTCAGGAATAACCTATACAGGCATAGAGACAACACTGTAGTTCAGGAAGGATGCGTACAAAATGGGCATGCTGTGCTTCCTGACATTCTGAGATGCCCTTGAAGTCTAGTCTGAACATTGTGTAAGACTTCAGCCAAAGTATCTAATCTTTTCACTTCACTATTTACCATGAACTTTCATCCTGTACTAGGTCATGGAGGTTTTTTTTTCTGCTACATAGACAAGAATTTGGATTATGCATTTTGGTTGTAAACAGGAAAAAAAAAATCCAACTCCAAATCAAGAACAAAAAACACACAAAACCCCCAAATGATATTATGCTAGAATTATGAGGTAGTTGCCTCAACTGTTCCGTTCTGAAACAGTAACAACACCAGAGTGTGGGCTGATAGAAATGACACTATTTGTTGTCATAAACGTATGCCTTTCATAGTATAATAGTAGATAAATAGTGATATTTTTTATATCTCCCAAAATTTGTATTCAGTTTTAATAAGAAAAATAGTTCTACAATGTCTAAACAGGTAAATAATTCATACAGACCAAAACCATAGTAGGTATACACCTTAATAAACAAAAATGCAAATTCATAATTCTTTGAGAATTTAG
This sequence comes from Pezoporus wallicus, assembly GCF_028554395.1. Taxonomy (NCBI): domain Eukaryota; kingdom Metazoa; phylum Chordata; class Aves; order Psittaciformes; family Psittacidae; genus Pezoporus; species Pezoporus wallicus. The sequence continues at coordinate 3,512,727 of NW_026642654.1, forward strand.
ACATCTCAGAGGCCTTTTGCCCTTGACTGAGAAGGCATTTCAGTCATACCTGTAGTATTGACCAGTTACTCTGTCAAATCCAGGCTGCTGTCAGAGGAGTTGCTTAGTGGAAAAAGCTGTCAGAAGCCCAGTTCACACCATCTTCCATGTCAGCATCAGTGTAGCTAACTCAAACCACTGGAATTCAGATGGATTAGCTCATAGATAAATGAGTTTCAAATGGCTATGACAAAAAGGAGAAATCTATAGCACTGAAAAATTTCTGCAGTTGTGAAAAATGTACCATCTAATAGTTGTTTGTTTTTTTTTTTTTAATATAAGACCATATTGTCTGTGGAAACTAATGCATTTCCATGTTTGATATCCCATAAAAATGTTCTATTATGCTTCAAATTAAGACCAGGAAATTGTACATTTAGAAGTTCCTAACAGCCACTGAAAATTTTCAGACTGTTAATTTTTTCATCAGGAAATCTGGACTGTAGGAAGCTGAATTCCTCATTAAATTCTGCTGGCTAATTCATGATACGTCATTAAAATTTTAAAATCAACCCTTTTTGTCAAATACTTTTCCTTGTATTGATTACCTGATTACAACAGACTCAATTGATTAATAGTCCTTGTAGAATGTGGTTTCAGCCTGTTGAAAGGGTCCATCTGGTTAGAAAATTTGTCCTTATTATGGAAATTGTTGTGAGCACTATTGCTGTTAAATGCTAGGAGAGTATTTAAAGCAGGGGGCATATAAAGTAGTGGTAGAGAATGACAACAAAACCATAAAGAAAATGAGAAGATCTTTCCACTTTATTTGTATGCACTGCATCTCGGAGACTCCATGTGAAGTATATGCAATGGAATAAATGTTTTGAATGAAATAAATTTGAATTTTCTGAACATTTTAAAAACTATCTGTGTCGGATGTTCCTACATGGGATTTTTTTTAGGATTCTGGTACTCTGATGGTATGCTCTGCAAAATGCCCACAGCTAGAAACGTGGTTAATTTAATGTAATTTAATTAAAAGGCTTGATAATAATGTTGTATGATACGATGCTGCATGAGAAATTCTGAGTTTAACTGTGTCTCACAGGATCAATGTATTCAGTAATCATTGAGTTAAATGTTTCAGAAACAAACACTTTTATTAATATTGATATTCAGGAGCATGAGACTGAATTTTTTTTCACCCATGTTCTAAAAGAATGTATTTGACAAGATGTTACATTTATAAGATGTGAGTGCATGTCTCTCTAGCTATCAAGGTGGCTAGAGCTTATACATGTATAAATCTTTATATATTTATTAATATTTATAATCTATAATCGGACAGTGATATACCTGCACCTTTTATTAGGATATATACAGTCATGTATTCATAGATGTGATTCATGTAGCATCATTATAATCTGTTTCTTACAAGACAGTGATGGAGCCACAAGACTTCAAGCAGTATGAAGACTTCAAGCTTCATGATTTCTGAAAAGCTTAATTCAAAGTGCAAGTGTTTCTTTTTGAACCAATGTAAAATGAAATCAAGTGATGTTCATGAAGATTTCCAAAACCATGGCTAACACTGAATAAAACAAAAGCAAAATCAAAAAATATCTATACATATCATGTCAGTGCAGACGTTAGACAAATACTATCAAACCAAATGTACTACAGCAAGTGCCCCCTTTTAGAATCATAGAATAGTTAGGGTTGGAAAGGACCTTAATATCATCTAGTTCCAACCCCCCTGCCATGGGCAGGGACACCTCACACTAAACCATCTCACCCGAGGCTCTGTCCAAACTGGCCTTGAACACTACCAGGGATGGAGCATTCACAACTTCCCTGGGCAACCCATTCCAGTGCCTCACCACCCTTACTATAAAGAACTTCCTTCTTATATCCAATCTAAACTTCCCCTGTTTAAGTTTTAACCTGTTACACCTTGTCCCATCACTACAGTCCCTAATGAAGAGTCCCTTCCCAGCATCCCTGTAGCCCCCCTACAGATACTGGAAGGCTGCTATGAGGTCTCCACGCAGCCTTCTATTTTCCAGGCTAAAAGAGGTTTTTCTAAAAGAAAACCACATGGAATTGATTTAAAAATTGTGGGAACAAGAATACCTCCCCTACATTCCCCTTTAACTTCCCCACCCTAACTGGCAATCCCTCATTTTTTATTTCACTGGTTTACAAACTGTTGTTTGCCAGTATGAGGGACAGAAACTTACTTTACAATGAAATGCTGATTTGATTCCAGCAGCTGTGGCTTGATTTAGGACACCATACACTATGAGATTCACAGTAAAAATCACTGGAGCTAGCAGTACTGTAGAGACACATTCAGACAGTGCAGACTATATCAGAATTGAAGGTTCATTAAATTAACAGTGTTTGTTCTCAAAAAGCACTTTGTTTTCCATCCATACACAAAACACGATGAACAGAAATTGATGCAGTATCAATTGCAGTATCTCCAACTCAGAGAACAATTCATTATTTTTCTAAATTCATAAGAGTTTAAAATTAATTTTTAAAACTGTTTCTTTCATAAAGTGGGAATATGCTGATTTGAGACAACACTTCCTTCAAAAATATTAGAAAAATCTGTCCTGATCAACACAGAGAGTACATTGAGGTAATTTCTGACATGTTCAGACACACTTCATGCTGAACACAGCTTCATGGAAAAAAACTATACTGTAGCCCAGAATACCAATTGCTCATCTCATTTATTTCTTCCTATTAGGTATATGTGGAGTGGCATCCTAATTGAGTGTTAATGAAGAAATAATTAGAATTAATTGCTTCAATAGCAGTTTGTGATTATTAGCTTTCCTAGTATGGGGCAATTTAGTTCTTAAACAGTTCTCTTGCTTTTTCAAAATGGGTATAAAACAAATAAAAAGGCCATTAGTTCTCCCTTCTTCCCTCAAGCCTTGAATTTGCATTCCTTTCTACGGTGACATTTTTTAGGGTGATCTTTAATGGTAGCACTAGAAACCCGTCTCTCCTGCCTCCCTAAAGGAAAAAGACTGTCCAAGTTTTCAGTAAGCTTTTTATATATAGCTTCCATCACCATGTTTCAGCTCTGTTGTGAAGAAGCCATTTTGTAACAGCAAAGATGTTGCTCATTGTCCATTCTCACTCAATTCTCAACCTGTCAGCTTAGCTAAAAAGTCTTGCAGCTGGCCTATAGATATATAGGAAATGTAGCATCTCAAAGGAGATGGACTTAGAAAACAAACTGATTTCCCATAGTTTGGAAGACACCTGCCAAGTGATAATGACTTAAGGTCATCGTGGAACTAAGTTAATATGACCCTGAGACCACAGCTGAGAGATTTTGTATCCTTCAGCCTAATAAAGATTAGACTTTCTGTCACTAGCATCTCTGTGCATTTTCAGACATCAGTGAAACTGGCTATTTTGCTTTATTCTATATTGGCTTGATATGAGAAAATAAGCAGGAACACCTTCTTAAAGAATTAATTTTTTCATCTTCTGTCAAATACATTAAAAAGTGGCATGAAACTGAAAAGCAGCAGGGAGTTTTGTAAAACAAGAAAGTTTCCACATTCAAATTTTTTATTTTTATTTTTTTTTTAAATGGCTAACATTCCCCTTGGGAAGTTTGCAGCTGGATACAGGGTCTCGTGATTTCCTTTCTTTGAAGTATTTTATGGATATTACTGTTAGGGAGGGGGGAACACAATTACTTTCTGACATGCAAAAAGATGAAGCTAAATTTAATATACTATGGTTTTGTATTACCTAATTCCTCAGTTTCCCTAGTGATGATGCTGACTGAGCTTTTCACGGCAATCCAGAGCTATAGAATTGTGTCACAGGATTTAAAAACTGCACACTGCTTTAGATGGTACTGTTGGGGTGACCACAACTCTTTCTAGAATTGCTGCTAAATCTGCATCTCCCTGTGTAAATGGCAACTAAAAATCAGCATTTTTAGATTAAATTTAATTTTCGATTAAACTTCACCTATTTAATATCACTAAGATGTGGAAAAAAACCCCAAACAAGCAAAATACAAAAAATCTACAACAATATTTAAAACAGTAAAATGGAATATGCATGCAAGAATAGCCTGTTAACTCACTCTTAAAAAGAAAGCAACAGTGTATAGTTCATATGAATAAGTATATACAGTTTTTAACAGCTTGAATTTAGTCAGAGGATGAAAAGACTTGTTTGTACAGTTTTTTTAAGTTCTACCCTAAATCTTATTCATCTTAATGAACCAGACTGTTTATGAATCAAAGGAAAATTACTTTTGCAGAGTCTGTAACTTCATAACAGTTTCATACACACAATAAGTATACATTTATTTTTATATATAAATATGTGTATATATATCTGTAAACCTCTTACTGATGGGTAATCTGAATATACATCTGGGAAATATTTAGTTCTAATTAATTATCTTGCTGAAATAGGAGAGATTTGTGTGTGTGTATAAAAGATTCTCCAGCTCAGAATAGCTCATCTTGAGAAATACCATCTTAGAATAGTATCATAGAATAGTTAAGGTTGGAAAGGACCAATCTTTATATGGTTATCTTCACTAATCAGATTGACAGTGAATTACTATTAACTTAAGAGAATTTTTGGAAATTTCTAAGCAGGAATTGAACTCAGAGAACTCTGTAGTTTTAACTAATGAGGAAGGAGGAAAAAAAAAAAGAAGAAAAGGAAAGTAGAAGGCAGTCTGGAAAAATGGCACTCTATTCTGGATTAGATACAGGATTAAATATTTTAAGTAATGAACAATGTGAATCTGAGGACCACAAGCAACCTCATAAGCAGCCAAAGTGACAAATTATGAGCTTTTTAGAGACAAACTGTCAAATCAATATTCATCTGAAGACAGGGAAAATGAAGGAAGTCTTGCTGAAAGGCCACTTTGTAAGAAAGAATAATAGCATGTCACAATCATGAATATGTTCCTGTGGCAAGCACATCAGTCAGAAAGAAAGGACAGGTCTCATAGATGCATGAAATAACTTTTAACTACACCAGATACATGAGTGAATCAATATCACATGCTGATTAAACCCATGAAGTAAAAGAGATCATACTGTTTGAAGAACTATATAAACAAGGGTCTGGTTTTAAAGAACTGAAAAGTAAGGCACCAATGTGAAACACTTGTCCAATGTTGAGATAGCTCCTGGAGAGTCCAGGTGCTGAGTAACACATATTTATTCCTGTAAGACAGGATCTTACTTTGAGGTATTAAAAATTAAAAGTTAATTATGTGAGAACATAGGAACAGCAGTGTGGGTTTGGACTCGGTATCTACCAATATCCTGTCTTTGAGAGCAGCTGAAACACAAGCTTAGTAAAAGATAATAAGTATAGAGTGAGCACACACTAATGCTTTCCTGTAATACCCTCTCACTGTTCAGAATTCTGTAGTTCAGCCACTTTCTGCAACCTAGACTGCAACTTTCTGGTTATATCAATGTGAAATGCACGTAACACCAGTGTATATGTGTATACATTCATATACGTATGTATATATATATATATATATACACATAAGTACATAGAATCATAGAATAGTTAGGGTTGGAAAGGACCTGAAGATCATCTAGTTCCAGCCCCCCTGCCATGGGCAGGGACACCTCACACTAAACCATCTCACCCGAGGCTCTGTCCAACCTGGCCTTGAACACCACCAGGGATGGAGCATTCACAGCTTCTTTGGGCAACCCATTCCAATGCCTCACCACCCTAACAGTAAAGAACATGAACAATTATGTATAAATGTATATGTATAAACATGCATATACAGACAGTTTTCTGTTACTGTCTGTGCATACACATATCTAGCATGAATCCACTTACTTTTTTTCCCCTTTTGTCACAAATGTGATGTTGTGTTAATAAAAATATAATGGATCATAAGGCCAATTTACTTCAACATATCAGCTTGTTCTTGTCTTCACCCCTTGTTTTGTATTCATGAGAACATCTGTGACTTAAGAATGTTATAATGTCCTCAATTTGTAATAAGCTTTTTGTCAAGGGAATTTTATAGCTGGTTAAAGCCCAGTAAGTGGTTCGAGATTATGACCTGGACTTAGCTGTTATTGTTTTCAGTGCTTGGTTTTGTAAATTTTATATTTTGCATTCAATTTATAATTCAGAGAAATTTGAGGCAAAAAGGAGAAATTTTAAAGTCATTAGTTTTAGTGCTCTGGAGAAAGGAACAAATATGTTAAATTTGTAAATTAAAGGTTTATCTAAACTGAAATTTCTAGCTTATAAAAAATGAATCATGTAGTCATAAAACATCTCTATGCCAAATATGAATAGCTACAAGGTTCAGCCTTGGCTATGCATGTGGTTATGTGTGGAAGTGCATACAAACACACTGCTTTATAATGCTACAAAACTGGAACAAGTATAAAATCATTCACAATACTAATAGCTATACTATCAGAAAAAATGATTTGCACCAAAATCCATTCTTTATCCTTACAACACCCTGTCATGGTTTAAGCCCAGCCGGCAACCGAAAACCATACAGCTGCTCGCTCACTCCCCCCCCCTTCCTCTTCCTGCTCCCAGAGGGATGGGGAGGAGAATCGAAAGAATGTAACTCCCACGGGGTGAAATAAGAACAGTGCAGTAACTAAGGTATAACACAAACCACTACTGCTACCACCGATGATAATAATCATAAGGGAAATAACAAGGGAAGAGAATACAACTGCTTACCACCCACTGACTGATACCCAGCCTGACCTGAGCAGTGATCTAGCCCTTCTGGGTAACTGCCCCCAGTTTATATACTGGCCATGACATGCTGTGGTAGGAAATACCTCTTTGGCTGCTTTGGGTCAGGTGTCCTGTCTCTGTTTTCTCTCAACTTCCCCTCCTCCCTGGCAGAGCATGAGACTCAGAAAGTCCTTGGTCAGTGTAAACATGACTTAGCAACAACTAAAACATTGGTATTACCAGCGCTGTTCCCAGGCTGAAAGTCAAAGCCACAGCACTGCACCAGCTACTTAGAAGGAGAAAAATGCCTGCTACTGCTGAACCCAGGAGCACTGGTGTCAACAAAACTAAGCATTTCACATTGAAGAGAATGCAGTCTGACAGAACAAAATCAGTATGTAATGTGCTGGACAAATTGCTATTCAAAATCAACTATATATGCCTTTCTTTCAAGTGGTTTCTGTTAGTTTATCAGTAAACCTTCCATGTACTTCATGGCTTAGCTGCTGACAGAGTTCAATCAATGTATATAGGCCTCCAGCAGCAAGATTTTCCAAGACCACTTGGAGAGCAATGTGTGGAAAGCAAACAAGTTCCTGATTTTTTTCTATTTATAATGAAAGGTATTTGTCAATTACAGCTGGTGCCTAAGTGATCACAAATGATGGCATCAATACCAGGCTGTCCTAGCAGACCTCAGAAAAATAAAATTAAGTACTTTTAGGAGTTCCATATATCTATGATATTTCACTGGTGATGCTTTGATGTTGAGATGGACTTAGTAACAGCTGTAGCCAAATGAAGCAAAAATAAAGACAAAAGAATGATACATGCTAACCTAACCACATAGGAAGGCTTCTGTATACATTCTTTAGTAAAGCCAACAACTGAATGATTCTTTAAAAAATTCATTTCTCTCTTCTATTTCAGAGAGGGATGGTTTTCTGAGTCTGTCTAGACGCGAGAAGAGTGTATGCAGTTGGCCAAACACATACCACGAATTTGGTATATGTTGCATTTCACTTGGAAGCTCCTACTGCTGAGCTCGACACAGAAGTTGGATGTCTGTAAGAAAGGTAGCCCTTTCTGTAGGAAAGATAGATTAAGGGGGGTGGGAGAGAATTAAGGGAAATATTTTTGTAAATATTTGCAAGTTTAGAAAAATTTCAGTTCATGCTCTTTTTGTAGAAGAGTTGCACAGCTTGATAAACAACTGTCTACTCAAACTATTGCATGCAAGAACATACTGCTTTTTTTAACTACAGCACAGATTGTGTGAGGGAAAACTCCTACAGATTAAAGAAATAAAAGAAAAGTGGAGCATAACTTCATCCGCTGACACCGTTGACACCTGTAATGACCATCCTGCTGGAATTCCACTACATGACATAAATAATTTCATAGAAGAAATGCATTTATTCTAATATACTTCCATTTTGTGTTTTAACTTACAACAGGGTATTGGTTTTGTCAGATGCAGATGAGTAGGGCCTTTTTTTCATTAGCATATGACCTGCACAAAAAAGTTGACATCTCCCAAGGAATTCAGAATGAATGTCTGCTTACAGTGATTTGTGTTACATAAAGTATATGGCTGATATCTACAAAACACAAAAAATTCTTCAGAAATAGAAAAAAAAATCTATTCTAGTTATTTAATTTTTTCCTTTTTTTTTCTTCACTGTGATAAAAATTCTATTTATTTGAATGTAAATACATGCACAGACACACTGAAGTAGAATATCCAGAAGTGCATGAGCAACTTGAGAGTATCTAATTTTGCCACATTAGTGATGCTAAGTGTGGTGTTTTCTGAAACCTTAATTTTTGTTTTCTTCCCTCTTACAGTATTGTGCCAGCTTTGTATCACCTCTCTAAGCATCCCTCTTCTTTTAATCATCTCTTCCATCTGATTCATATGGCATACAGTGCACCTCATATATTCCTTATTTCAGTATATTTAGTATCTATGAATGAATTTGTTTCAGCACTGCAGCATGTCAGATACGAGCTCACAGACATGCCAGTTTTAAATAAGTGCTTTCTCAGAATTTTCACGATGTCATAAGCAGTGGGTGGAAGGCAGAAGATTCTTGACATCCAAGAGTCATTTTCTATAGCATGAAGCTGGAAGGGTTTAATTCATAAAGAAACTGCTCTATGGAACAGTCCCTGCCATGGGCTGAATTTGCAGTTAGCAGTTTTCCTTTTTAAGTACTATTTTTTCTGCTGCAGGGGAACACAAGCAACCGTGCACACACTGGGGTGCCAGGATGGGAGGAGTCCATTGTGTCTCCTCTGACAACTACTCCACTACTCCAGGTACACCAGCCTTTCTAAAATTCAAATTACAGCTGTTTTTCTAATATGCTTTAATGCCTTCTAATTTTTCTTACAGAATACCTCCAATTTCCCAATTTCCTTTCCAGCTAATAAAACTTACCCCATGACTTTTCTGTTTCCCCTCCTGACCCAGGCAGTCAGCCAAAGCCCATTTGTAACCACAGCTGTTTCTGGCAGTTAAGTTTCTTAACTCCCAAGTGTAAGAAATAAGAAAATTAATACTTTACACTATATACACTGTATAATTAATATTTTACACTATATCCCTGTGAGTTGAGGCAAAATCAAAACAAAATTATTTAGAAGGCTGAGAGGAAGCACTAAATACCACTTTATGTACATAAAGAGGTACATGGTTGGGACCTTTTTGTTGGGACCTTTTTCATTCAGTCATTTGTTATTTTGACTGTATTTCATAATCTTGCTAATTATTTATCAAACTCCATTTGGGTGAGCAATACATTTTTCCAATTGCAAGCAAATGTGGTGTCTCCTGAGCACTGATCTAATTGTGAGTTAGAATTTCAAAACCCACTCAAGGTCTAGAACATCATATAGTCTACCTGCTTCACATCAGTGCTAAACCTTGTAGGCACCTTCATTAATTGGATGTATTTTACTAAGCTTAACAATCCTTTTTGAGCAAAACTTCAGGTACTTGTCTTGTGGTGGGGGTCAGAATTCAAGTAGTTAGTTACCTACCAGCTAAACCACTTCCCAGGGAAGAGAGCTGTAGATTCCAGATTTAATGGGATGGCTGTTAGCATAGGGGTCCAGTTTTAAGGGAAGGGCTGCAGATACTGGCAGATACTGGCACAGATTCTTCATGACTGTGGCTGCAGTGCATGACGTGGATTTGTTCTTCTGCAGTCTAAGTCTGCTGCTTGGGTAAATGGTTCTATTGCTACTATAGAAACATAGAATCATAGAATCATAGAATCATAGAATTGTTAGGGTTGGAAAGGACCTTAAGATCATCTAGTTCCAACCCCCTGCCGTGGGCAGGGACACCTCACGCTAAATCATATCACCCAAGGCCTCATCCAACCTGGCCTTGAACACTGCCAGGGATGGAGCATTCACAACCTCCCTGGGCAACCTATTCCAGTGCCTCACCACCCTAACAGGAAAGAATTTCCTTCTTATATCCAACCTAAACTTCCCCTGTTTAAGTTTTAACCCGTTACCCCTTGTCCTGTTACTACAGTAACAGTAACTGCTATGATTTCATCTTGAATTTTACAGCATCCAAAAAATGCCATTCTCAAACACCCCAAATAGGCAGAAGATCCTAATATTTCCTACTGGCTCCTATTACTCTCCACAAGAAGGGGTGGATGTATATTTAAATATGTACAGAGATGTCTGATGTACAGGAGAAAGAATGCAAAATGGGATGGGAGATCTCCATCCTGACCATTTTCAACAGTTTCTTTCTCCAACCATTAAGGATATGACTGAGACTGGATCATCCAACAGAGCTCACCCTCAAGACAGGCACTTAGGAATTATGTAAGATTGCATGTTGGGTCTGGTGTCTGAGTTACCTGGGATGAATTCCACCCAAAGCCATGCCCGCTTTTTTGTGCAGTAGATTTTAATATAAAGAGGTATCTCCTTTAACTTCTTTCATCCTTGGAAATGTGTTTATTTGCTCTTGTTTTCATTTGAAGTGACAATCAACATGTATTTAAAAATTTCTCCTTCATAGTCCAAAGCTCTGAAGCTAACAGAGCTGTTAAGAGCTGAAAATTCCTTTGTTTTATTAATGTTAGTTAGGTAACCCCTATGATCCTCCTGCCTGAAAGTGCTCTGGACAGATACCTGATGAATTCCAAACAATGAAAAGGCCAACATCTTAGCTAAGCTCCTGGTCTATCTCATGTTTAAAATTCATTAATTTGCTTTGTCAGCTTCCTCGTTTAAGACCAGGGGCTGAAAAAAGGAAGCAAGATAGAAAACTCCACGTTCATATGTCGTGAGACTCTAAGATAAATGAGAATGAAAAAATAAAGCACAAAAGAACGTATTTTGTACCAATTTCTGCAATTTTGTAATCCAAATTCTATGTAAAAAAAAAAAATTCATTATGAAAATATGCACTGTTTAGAATTCTTTCATCTAAATATGCTTAAGAAAGTACAATATTTAATTACACTTATCATTTAGATCAAAATTAACGAAGTAATTTGCTTTAACTAGATGCAGAGGAGCTGTTGTTCAGATCCTTAGTTTGTAACGATGATTGCTCTGTTTCAATAAGTATCACTTCACACCAAATGGCTACATCTAATACGCCAAAATATGAAATGTAGTTCTAACACTTTAAAAAAGAATTAAATTTAATTTCAGGATTGCTAAATGTGGGACTCCATTTGAGATTCTCATAAGTTTGCCAAGCTTGTGTCATTTGGGCTAAAATCACCCACAGATGTTTCTAGCAGCCTGGTTTTTTTTTTCACTAGGGAAATTTTCTTCATTTTCTTTTTATTTTTCCTTTCTTTTTTTTCTTCTTTAAAAAAAAACAACAAAACAAACAACCAACTGAATAGTTCAGTCAGGAAAGCTGCCCATAAAGCACTCAAAGAAATGCAGTGCTATCTTAATTTGTCTTCCTAGTGCTTAGGCTTTTTGATATAGTTACATAATTGCATACTTTTTTTTTCCACTAAGCATTGCTTCAGTCAGGGTAGAGGAAGAAAGCACCTCAGGGAATAGATTGGGGATGTGCAGTTACAGAAAACCCTCCTTGTCATTGTCATAGGCCTTCCAGCATCATTTGCTGTAGATGTCAGGTGTACAGTGTGTGAGGCAGGAGGCCAGGAGATGGGGTGAGAAGGTCTTGGGAGGAAAGCAGCAAAATGATGCAGCAGGCTTGAAATATCTTGCTTTTTCACACTAAATCGTTGAGTCAGAACACTGTATTAGCACAGCCATCCTGCTTCTTATTTCCGAATCACTCATTCCTGGCCCAGATACCTCTCATAGATCTGCAATATACCATGTGATTGAATGATCCTTATTTTATAAGTACCTGCATTGAAGGTCTAGGGTCTGATTTGCATGAATTGTGTACACTCACAGCTGCAGTGGCTGTCTGTGGGACACTGCTTGAACATCTAATCTGCTGCATAATTCTTAGCACTCCACAAAGTCAGGTTCTGTGTATCTGTGATTGAATAAGAAAATTAGTAGGCACTTTGGATGTTTGTATCTGTGCTTCAGTTCTCAATCTGTAAAATGGGGATGATAATTTCATCAGATGGTTGTGGAAGTAAAGTCATTATTCTAAGCAGAGCACTCAGGTGCTACCCTGATGAGCACTGGAAGAAGAGCTACAGGAAATTAATAACTGTGTATTCAGAGCAGGGTTTAAATAACATGCAGTAAGTAATATATTGAAGGACTCATTGAACATAAACGAGAAAACAGCTATTGAATAGTTGCTCATTACATGGACAGTTGCCATTCTCTGCACTGACAGCAACAGTAAAGAAAACAAACCTATGTGAACCTGTAATTAAAGACTGCATCAAATTCTGAATGCAAAAAAAGACATCTCACTATATTTGCTTTGAAAACTGTGATATCGATATTCCCTCACTTCTGACTGCTTCAGTCTGTGCTCTTCCTCAGTCTATTTCTTTTTCCATGTTAGAAATTTGGGCTACAATAACTGCTATGACTCTTTGGCTGAATTTTATTCCTCCATAAACAGCTGGAAAAGAACATTTGGAGTTGCTTGTTCAGTGTTTACCTGGCTGGTGGGCTGCTCTGTTTAACTTGGAGGAGTGGTATGAGCAAAGCGTGGGCAAAGTCTGTTTCTGATTCATCAAGTCCTATGCTGATTTTTTTATAATTCATTTAACATGAAAGATGGATTTAATTTCCTGTGATCCTAATTTTGCTTGTGCAATCCATCTCTTTCCTGAGAGTAAAACAGAATGTGAGGAAAAAGACTCTGTGACTGTCAATGTGCAGTGTTAACATCTTTGGGTATGTACCTATGCATGCCAAATATAATTCTGTTTTTCACTCTGAAGTTTGTTTAAGTGCTATTGATATAACATTTGGGAATATAATCAACAAATCTCTATAGAAACATTTTGTTGGTATTGTCACAACAGTTACAGGCTGCAGAGCTGTTCTCACTGAAATGTGAGGTGAGACCATAAGCTACCCTTTTGACAGTGGTATGCCACTGCGTATGTAGTACAACTCAGTCAATAGGAATAGAAGGGATGCACCTTTACAAATCAGTGACAAGCACCTCTTAAAAGGCAGCAATGCTTTTTCCTAAGGTGTTGCCATTTTCTTTCATTCCATCACATATGATAAAATAAAGTGATACCTTTCACAATTTATTCCCAACAGACAGTTTGTCTAAATTCAGCAAGGCATTAAACAATGTAAATAAGCAAAGCTTTTGCCTAAAACTTCCCAGAATTTGCAACAAATGTTCATGATATCATGCAATTTCTTTCGAACTCTAAATAAACTGATATGTGTGATATCACCTGTAAGTAACCAGAATGGGATTTATCTTATAGAAGTTAAGAAGTCTGCTGTGTACATTTTGACAAGTGACAACCAATTTCATCTCCTTTCATAGTCAATGAATGCATTTTAGAACCCAATCTGTCTAGCATGTTAGGATGTCTATGTCCTGATGAGGTAGACAGCACCCAGAAATTCCTGGTTTTGGGGCGAAAGAAAGTTTCACTGTGGGAAACTCAGGGAATCTGGACACTAATTCAGACAGAAAAATGTACATTTGATCATAATGTTCCAATTTGTTGTTAAATTAATCAAATATAATTTTTATCTTAGCATTGTTAGTAATTTAAACTGGTAATTTGCACAGGCAGTGGAATACCCACATCTAGATTGCTGAATTATTCAAACAGTCCTTAACATGGGTAGGACTGGGGTCACCTGGCATTTATACAGCTGATACCAAAGGGGTACAAATGAGAGTCAGCACATAGCCTGGCTTATGGGTAAAACAGCAAGTCCAATATTATTTGATTTACAAGTGTGTATGTGGTTTATATATAGTGTATTCCAGTAAGTGAAATGCATCCATTCTGCTTTGAAGGAGACTTTGATAGCTAGATCCAAGTAGAAACATGGCAATAAGAAATGCACAATAAGAGATCTCTGGAGTTATGAACAAACTTTAGTATTTGTCTCTGTCTTCTACTAGCAGTCATAGTATCTTTCTCTTCTTAAATAGAATTTGAGTCTTTAAACATACTTTTAATGAGCTTTGCTGTTGCAAGTAAATGTGTATGGTTAGGCATGCCAAATAAACATCTTTGAAGTCAGGATACCATCTCTTATATCAATAAGACTGATATATAGCTTCCTGTGTGACAAATATCAGACAAGTACAGATCTTAGTTACTCTTTCTTTTATTTCTATGCATGTGTTAATCTGAGATTAGCAGTTAACACACCAGGAAAGTAATCTCCTTCTAATGAATTTAAATCTCAGGTAAGTGGAAATAGATTTCAAATACAAAACTAAAAAGAGATCAAGGTAAAGAAAATGAGTGTAGTGCGTGATAGGTTTTGTAATATTTTAGCCATTCGAACAGAAGCATCCTAAATCTCTTTTTATGTGTATTCTGTGAATACTGTTAAGGATCCAGACAGTACTGTTAATGGTGTCTCAGATATTTCAGGTTCTGAAATATGCATACTAAATTTAGAATGCGCAGGTAGTGGTAAAACCCACTAACTATACATACTTTCTTATGTACAGCAATATACACTGACACATGTGATCCATGGGAAAAGATGAAAAAGAAGGTAGCGGGTCATATTAAGTGAGACAAAGCCAGATCAGCCAGTCAAAGGCCAAGTTTTTGAATGAAAGGGTAATAAGATAAGCAGGCAGAGAGTGGATTAAAAAAGAATAATGATAAGAGAGACAGTTGGGAAAGGTACTGTAATTCTGAGTTCTGCAGCTACAAAGATTAGAAATGCAAAGGTGATAACAGTAAGCAGTTTTCATTCAATGCTTTATATTCTTCTTTTCACCTGGACACTATAATTCACCATGTATTTACAGTTTCATATTCCTTTCCTTTTCTGCCTGTCAAACTCCCTACCATTTCTCCCACCTGCCCACATTTTCAAACTTGCATTGTCACTTTTTATCATATTGTCCCTTTTCCTCAGGATCATTCCCCTTCTTTCATTTTTTGTAAACTGACTCTCAGTCCTTTGGTTGGTGCTTGTCAGTTTGGTGTTTGTTATGGATATGACTAACTCTGAGAGCAATTATGTTTTAAAAAAAAAGGACAATTCAGAGAATCATAGAATCACAAAATCATAGAATATTTTGGGTTGGAATGAACTTTAAAAGTCATCTAGCTCCAAACCCCTTCCATGGGCAGGGACACTTTCTGCTAGATCAGGTTGCTCAAAGCCCCGTCCAAGATGGTTTTGAACACTGACAGCTTCTCTGGGCAGCCAGTGCCAGTGCCTCACCACCCTCACAGGAAAAAAATTCTTCCTAATACTTCATCTAAATCTCCCCTCTTTCAATTTAAAGCCATCCCCCTATGTCCTGCTGCTACATGCGCTTGTAAAAAGTCCCTCTTCAGATTTCTTGTAGGCCTCTTTCAGATACTGAAAGGCTGCTCTAAGCTCTCCCTGGAGCCTTTTCTTCTCCAGGCTGAGCAATCCCAGCTCTCTCAGCCTTTCTCCATAGGAGAAGTGCTCCAACCTCTGATCATCTTCCTGGCTCTAACCTGTATCCACTCATGCAGGTACTTGTCCTTCTTGGGCTGGGGGCCCCAGAGCTGAACACAGTACCTCAGGTGGGGTCTCACAGAGCAGAGTAGAGGGTCAGGATCACCTCCTTTGACCTGCTGGTCATGCTTCTTTACATGCAACCCAGCATAGGCTTGGCTTTCTGGGCTGTGAGTGCATACTGCCGGCTCATGTTGAGCTTCTCATGGAGAACAAGCCCAAAGTCTTTCTCTCTGGGCTGCTCTTAATCCAGTCTATCCTCAGCCTGTATTTATGCTTGCGATTGCCCCGACCCAGGTGCAGGACCTTGCATTTGGCCTTGTTGAACTTCATGAGGTTTGCATTGGCCCATCTCTGAAGCCTGTTAAGGTCCCTCTCAATGGCATTTCTTCCCTTCAGCATCTTGACCATACCACGCAGCTTGGTGTCAGTCAGCAAACTTGTTGAGGGTACACTTGATCACACTGTCCATGTCATGGGCAAAAATGTTAAACAGCACTGGTCCCAGTACTGACCCCTGAGGTACACCACTTGCCACTGGTCTCCACTTGGACATTGAGCCACTGACTGTGATTATTTGAGTTTCATCAGGATTTTTTTTTTTTTTTTTGGCAGTTCATGTGTATAGACTTTAGTTCCAGAGGAACTTTTGGGTCCTGCCTTCCTGTGTCATTAGCTTAGCCTTTAACACTACTGATCATAGAATCATAGGATATTTAGGGTTGGAAAAGACCTGAAGATCATTAAGTTCCAATCCCCCTGCTGTAGGCAGGGACACCTCACCCTAGACCATGTTACCTGAGGCTCCATTCAACCTGGTCTTGAACACTGTCAGGGATGGAACATTTACCACTTCTTTTGGCAACCTGTTCCAGTGGCTCACCACCCTCACAGTAAAGAACTTCCTTATATCTAACCTGAACTTCCTCTTTTTAAGTTTAAACCCACTGCCCCTTGTCCTATCGTTACAGTCCCTAATGAAGAGTCCGTCTCCAAAGAGATATGGGTTTCTCCAAAGGAATCATAATGGAATTCCTTCTGGAAGCCTGAGGTGTGATGAAGACTGATCCAAATCTTTGCTACCGGCAGGACTGTGTAGGTTAGAATAGGTTGCTTAGGGCCTTGTTTTAAGTATCTCAAGGCTGGATGTTCTGTCTCTGGGCAGCCTATTTTGGTGTTTGACCAACTCAGCCTATCAAGGCTGAGAGGAGACTGTGCCAGTAAAGACCAAGGCAAAGAAGGCACCAGATACACAGGTCTCTTTCCTTTTTTCTTTTGGATATAAATAATATATATTAAGATTATGTAATATTTTAATTCATTGTGAAACTAAGTGAAAAGACAAAATTCCAGTTGCTTTGTTATTTCATTTCACCTCAAAATCTTGGTGATCACATAGGGCTAAATGTAAGTAATTTGGGAAGATAATACCAGCTAGGGTTCACGTGCACTATCATCTCATCACTCAGGAGAATTGGGTTATAACAGATTGTGAAACTGATTGCATTTTCTAAATTTATACTCTGATAAGTTTCCCAGAAACTAGCTCCCCCCCCCCTGCAGAGACATGAAGGAATTTGTACTCAATTTGCATGTGGTAAAACAGACATATATTGACATTAGCACAATTATCAGTGGCCTAAGCCTGTAACTATAAGAGGATATAAAATATGGGAAGTTGAAAAATTATTCAAAACTTTTTTTAAATGCCTTAGGTCTTCAGAAAGGGGCAACATTCTTTTCCTTCAATTTGCTTTGAATTTTATTTAACTTAAGCAAAAAATTACCTTAGCTTTAAGATTTAGATCAGATATCACAAACAAGAATTTGGGCCCTGAAAGTTACCAAAGAGAAATGTGTCTAACTCTTCACGTGGCATACTCAGCACTTACTTCAGTATTCTTAGTACATTTTAAGTAGGGGTGCAAAGGATTTTGCCAACAGACTGCCAATACTTCTAGCAAGTTAGGTCTTTCACTAAGAAAATCTTCAAAAATATGCTGAGAAAGCAGCATATGTGTTAATAAGCATTGTTTTACCTATTAGAGGAAGAATTTGCTTACACTTACAGCTTATGATTGCAAGTTAATTGGTCCATAATTGTTTCTGACATGAAAATTAACTCTACAAAAATTTTATAGTATGGTCCTCAATCTTAGACTAAAAAAAAAAAAAGCAACCAAAAACTAAAAGACAACCAAAAAAAAAAAAAATTAAATAAGACAGAAGTAAACAGAAAAAAGGGCAAAATAACAATGAATTGGTAGAACTATTAAAACAGACCTATTAAAAATTCTACCTATTAGATGCCTGCCATACCTTAAATATTAAAAATTTGAGGTCTATGAAAGCAAAGGTCATTTCTGTAATTTGAATAGTAAAAAGCTTTCAGTTAACCTATGTCTTAAAAGTACTGACTATGTAAGCTTTTTGAAGTTCAAACGATTGTGAAATATATTAAAGCAATATAATTTATTCAGAAAAAAACCTTAAATGTACAATCTTACAAAGGTGAAACGTTGATGTCACCATTATTCTGTGAAAACTCAGTTTTTAGGGCATTCAACTGTGAACTGCCTACTGAATAGAAACAGTGCCTCATAATAGCAAAATCCATTTTCAGATCAAGTGAAGAAAAGACAATTTACATGTCACCTCTACTCTGCTGCCTGGCATTGTCATTAAAGAAACAATCTCAATCAGTGTTGCTCATTTGTGAATTAAGTATTTGAATATGTAAAAAAGCATTAACATTTGTCAAACTTTACCCCTTTCAGTGCATTTGGGGGTCTGACATTGTTCTCCTGTATTCAAAATTCTTGTGAAAGCTTGCTGATTTAAAACCTTTCTCTGCTTTCTCAAACTTTCAGTTCCAAGTCATAGTAATACAAAAGCCTTGGATACTATAGGAAGCTGTGCTTCGTGGACTGAAACTAGTCAGAATAATTTCAAATCCAATGTATTTATTGAACGACACATGCAGAAAATTCACAACTGCTAGATTGTGCTGTGTAGCTGTGGGAGGGCTGGTCTTGGTGATATTTACTTAAACACTAAAGAGAGTCTGAAGGCCACTTGGACTCCTAGGTGCAGTGCTGAAAGCCCATGGAGAGAATTTAGTTGAAATATGTGCTATTTGCAAGGTTGGCCATTCAGCAGCTTAAAATATAATAAAACTGATGCATGAGGGACTACCTTAAGTCCAGAGTTTTCATGGGGACAAAATAGTCAGTTGTTCTAATGATGACATTATCTGATATTGCACTCAGTCAAGGTGCTTCCCAAACAAATTGGAAGGTGTCCCTGACCCAAGCTAAATTTCAAATTACTCAAAGGACTTGTTCGGGAGGGTCCTAGATGACCCAGACCAAAAACTTGTCAGGAAACATGCTAACATTTTGACAGTAGACAACTGTAGCAGTGTCCTGGAATTTACTAGTGTAAATGCAAGACTGCAGGGTGGGAAAGGATGCAAAGGTAAAACCATTCCCAATACAGCTCTGTGACTTCAAATACATGTGCTAAAAGATAAAACACATTAATAATACTTTTAGTAATAAAGAATAATCTTTCACCCACTTTCCCAGCCAACAAACCCTACTAAAGTTCAAGAATATAATGTCTGAAAGCATGAGTTAGGCAAATCAAATCTGTATAAGAGAATTTCATAACACTAGGGATGTGCTGAAAAATTTGAAATGTTGCTTTTTCTTTTTGAAAGAAATTACATGGTTCAGCCATAAATTATTGATATAAGACTTAGAAGCTGAAATTCTATGCCCTCTTTTATAAAGGAGGGTACATAATCACTGCAATTCTCTCTTCTATTGCCAGTTAAAGCTTTTCTTAAAGAAAGGTACCAAAAGTAAGGCATAATGTAAAATTTGTTTCTAACTTTGTTTAACTGAATTTTAATGGAATTCTGGCATTTCTTTTGGGAAAAAAAAAAAAAATCCAAGCCAAACCAAGCCAAAAAATTAAAACCAGACACCAAACCAAAAAAACACCAAACCAAGTCTGAAGACTTTTGCCTGAGCAGCTGCAAAACTCATTAGGGGTAATATTAGGTAAAAACTGTATAATAATCCAAGACATCTTCCTGAGAGAGTACTGTACTCCTCTGCAACACTTAACTATTTCATAAAAAGTGACCAACGTCACCCCTGGAAGTTCTTCCCTGTTTCAACAAGTGAGTCATGTCATATGAGATACCTTCTGTCAGAACAAAAGTCCAGCTGTGGAAATCATGTGTGCACAAGTCCACGGGACCTGATGAAATCCATCCGTGGGTCCTGAAGGAGCTGGCAAATTAAATTCCTAAGCCGCTGGCCATCATATTTGAAAAATCGTGGCAGTCAGCTGAAGTTCCCAATGACTAGAAAAAAAAGTAATATAAGCCCCATTTTCAAGAAGGGGAAAATGGATGACACAGGGAAGTACAGATCAGTCAGTCTCACCTCTGTGCCTGGCAAAATCTTGGAGCAGATTCTCCTGGAAGGCATGCTAAGGCACATGAAAAACAACAAGGTGCTTGGTGACAGCCAGCATGGCTTCATTAAGGGGAAATCCTGCTTGACCCATTTGGTGGCCTTCTATGATGGGGCTACAGAAGTGATGGACGGGGTAGAGCAGTTGATGTCATCTACCTGGACTTCTGCAAAGCATTCGACACTGTCCCACACAACATCCTTGTCTCTAAAGTGGAGAGACATCAATGTGATGGATGGACCACTCGGTGGATAAAGAACTGACTGGATGGCCACACACAAAGTGTTGTGGTCAACGGATCAATGTCTGGCTAAAGGGCAGTACCGAGTGGTGACCCTCAAGGATCGGTGTTTCGACTGGTTTTGTTCAGCATCTTTGTCGCTGACATGGACAGTGGGATTGAGTGCGCCCTCAGCAAGTTTGCCAGTGACACCAAGCTGTGTGGTTTGGTTGATACCCTGTAGGGAAGGAATGCCATCCAGAGGGACCTTGGCACGCTTGTGAGGTGGGCTGATGCCAACCTCATGAAGTTTAACCATGCCAAGTGCAAGATCCTACACCTGGTTCGGAGCAATCCCAGGCACAGCTACAGGTTGGTCAAAGAAGAGATTCAGAGCAGCCCTGAGGAGAAGGACTTGGGGGTGTTGGTCGATGAGAAAATGAACATGAACCAGCTTCAGTGTGTGCTCGTAGCCCAGAAAGCCAACCGTAGGCTGGGTCCTGAGCTGCATCAAGAGGAGCGTGACCAGCAGGTTGAAGGAGGTGATCCTGCCTCTCTACTCTGCTCTTGTGAGACCTCACTTGGAATATTGTGTGCAGTTCTGGTGTCCACAACATAAAAGGGAGATGGAACTGTTGGAACAAGTCCAGAGGAGGGCCATGAGGATGATCAGGGGACTGAGCACCTTCTGTATGAAGACAGGCTGAGAAAGTTGGGGCTGTTCAGCCTGGAGAAGAGACGGTTGAGCGGAGACCTCATAGCAGCCTTCCCATATCTGAAGGGGGCCTATAGGGATGCTGGAGAGGGACTCTTCATTAGGGACTGTAGTGACAGGACAAGGGGTACTGGGTTAAAATTTCAACAGGGGAAGTTTAGATTGGATATAAAAAAGAAATTCTTTCCTGTGAGGGTGGTGAGGCACTGGAATGGGTTGCCCAGGGAGGTTGTGAATGCTCCATCCCTGGCAGTGTTCAAGGCCAGGTTGGACGAAGCCTTGGGTGAGATGGTTTATTATGAGGTGTCCCTGCCCATGGCAGGGGGTTTGGAATTAGATGATCTTAAGGTCTTTTCAAACCCTAACTGTTCTATGATTCTATGATCTAGCATAAACGCCTAACTCATGTAGTCTGGGTGCCAGTGTGCCAGTGGAATACTTTTAGAACATCTCTTTCATCATGTACCTTTTAGAGAGCCTGGATGTCTGACTGTATTCACTGAACCACCCATGAGGCCAATTTTAGATATCATGAAATCTAAACTGGAATCACCTAAGGGGCCTATTTGGATCTTGGTTTTGTCCTTTGAAATAAATATTTATGTCTTCCGAACACCTCCGTAAGAACATAAAGAATTAGAAACACAGCTTACTACCAATACATAAATGCTATCATAATTCTACTTCAAACATTATTTTCTGTCCTCTACAAGCCTTTATGGTCTGAGCCTGAATCATGACTTTCATAGGGATGTTTCGGAAAGCACTTTGTATTATTTACTTTAGAGGAAAATGCAAGCTAATGTATTGAGTTTGAAAAGCTCTTGCTTCTTCCACATGTCACTTTCACTGATGATTGCAAAGGCCCTCAGTTCCCACAGTTTCCACTTGCCAACTCAGTTCTGGTTGTGTGATCTCCATAGCTTTTTCTCTCATCAGTTCTGCAGATTGTTTTACCTCCTGGTAATCCCACACAGAGTCTTGGACTACTTTGGTACTGGAAGATGCTTTCACCCTGTCATGAACCCAGGACACACCCTCAGGATTAATTAATGAGTGCCAGATCTGTTCCAGGGAACTTATGTGTATACTGCTAAAATGGATTGCCTGTTACAGTGAATCACTGTGCATGGATCACTGTTTAGCATTTAGATTCAGGGAATATTTTAGGCTGGAAGTGACCCCTGGAGATCATTTCGTCTTGGCCCTCCTCAAAGTAGTGCTAACCTATATTAGGTTACTTAAGGCCTTGCCAACACAACTTTCACCAGTACTCTGGGGTGGAGAGTGCACAGTGCCCCTGGGCAGCCTGTTGCAGGTTTGTCTACCCTTGTGGAGAAAAATAGATTTTAATGCACTATTGGAATTTTGTTACACTTTCCACTGACCCTATTTGTTCTTTTTCTGTCCTCTTCCAAGAAGCATGTGGCTCCATCTTCTCCATATCTTCCCATTAAGCATTAGGTAGCTCCCAGCATCTATATCTGCCCTCAGATATCTCTTCTTAAGGCTGAGCAAACCTACATTCTTGTCTTTGTACATTATGTGCTCAAGTACCCTGACAATCTTGGTAGTCCTTCCCTGGAGACATGTCTATGGAGACACTTCTACATATTCTATCTTTCCTTTATTGTGTTGGGATATAACTGTACACAGTATCCAAATGTCACCAAACAAGTGTGAACCAAAAAGCAAAAACAACCTCAAACTGCTGGCTGCATATCTGCTAACACAGTCCTGTATGCAGTTTGCCTCCTTTGCTATAAGGGAATACTGTTGATTCTAGTGCATCTTCTTCAGCAGGACTCCTGGTTCCTTGTCTGCAAAACAAAATCAGCTTTCTGACCTGTTGACCAGCAGCCCCTACTGTTCCACAGGTTTATTTCATAACAGGTGCAGCGCTCTGTCTTTGCTCAAGCTGAACTTCATGAGGTTACTAACAGTCCATTTTTGAAGTCTGTCAAGGTCTCTGAATGGCAGTCCACCCACCAGTGTATTGTTCCTTTCCACCTTGGGTTTGTGTCCTCTGCAGACCAGGTCATTCATGAAGTTATTAAACAGTATTGGCCCTAGCATTGCCCTCAAGGAATCCCTTTAGTTATCAGTTGAGAATTAGACTTTTTTCCTGATGACCACAACACTTTGAGTCCTGTGATCAGCCAGTTTTCAACCCACCTTGTAGGTTACCCATGTATTCCAGCTCTCTTCAGTTTGGGTACAAGCATACTATGGTCATCTCATAGATGCTATGACTGTGTCAAAACCATTGCTGAAGTCAAAGCAAGCAACATCCACTACACATCCCTCATGGCTGGAGATAATCATCTTAACACAGAAAAAGCTAAGTCCACCTCTGGGCTACATATTGTATCCCTTGGTGTGAGAAGAAAAAGTTTTAGTCCTGTAAGGGCTGTTTTTATAGTTTGAAACTAAGATCAGTTGATGAATGCTCTGGGGAGCCACAAAGGCATACGTGACCATTTGAAGGTGGACTAGATGCTCTCCAGGATTCCCTTCCAACCCTGGTGATTCTGTGAAATAGTAATAGAGGTAATCAAATAGCCAATTGGGAATGGGCCTGAGTTTAATTATCTTCTGAAACACACCCAGCTTTCATCTCAAGAAGGACCAGTTGATTCACTCCAGAAAAGAGTTTGAGGGTGAATAAACAATTAAGTGAACGCATTCCTGGGAAGAAACTAGGGAACTAAGTTCTTTGACTACAAGTGTACTTCTAGCTTAAAACCTGAGCTCCTTATCACTTTGTTATCTGATATCTTCTTTGCCAGGATTACTGCAGAGGAGAACAGAGTGGAAAGCACAAGGATGGATCAGCTCTCTAAGCTTTCCAACATAAAAAAAGTGTATAGAACATGTATTTTCAGGCATTTTGCATGTCCCTTGGTAGCTAAAGAGCAGAGTTAGAAGCAAAGCTCCTTTCTTCATAGCTGGACAAGAAGAGTTTCAAACTTCTTTAAGCTATAACATGGAAAAAGCTGGAAACCACAGATCTAGAGGAAGACAAACTCAAAAGCAGAATCTGACTTAAGGGTTATACTGTTTACATAAAGGGACTTTTTTAATAGTGTAATTATTAATGGTTTGATCCAAAACAATTCTGAAAAAATTATAAAGATGGACAAGAAGCATGAAATCTACAGGGCAGAGCAGGTGGAAAATCTAGTGTGAAATTGGCAATTTTTTGAGTTACATGGGACTTTGTTGTTGGACATGGTGTTATTGGAGCTGAGTTGATGAGGTTATGCTATCTAAACAGTAGCAGAGTATTGTGTTGAGGAAACAGGATCTTTAATCCAGATTTGAAAAATGTGAAAATTATGATGAAATCGAACCAAGCTAGACAACGTATGACCAATAAATGGCTTAGATTGTTTTACTAGGAATAGAGATAAAATGGAACATCTAATCTGGACTCGCTCTGACAAGTCCATGTCCTTCTTGTGTTTGGGCTTGTCATGGTTTAATTCCAGTTGGCAACTAAGCCCCACACAGCCACTCTCTCACTCACCAACCCTGGTGGGATAGGAGAGAGAACTAGAAGAGTAAAAGTGAGAGAACTCTTGGATTAAGATAAAGACAGTTTAACAGGTAAAGCAAATGCTGTGTGTGCAAGCAAAACAAAACAAGGAATTCATTCACCATTTCCCATCAGCAGGCAGGTGTTCAGCCATCTCCAGGAGAGCAGGGCTCTGTCACACATAACAGTGACCTGTAAAGACAAATGCCATCACTCCAAACAGCCCTCTCCCCCCACCACTTATCTTCTTCCCCTAGCTTTATATACTGAGCATGTGTCCTGTGTTCAGCAGCAGCAGTCATTTTTCTCTTTCTTAGTAGCTGATGCAGTGCTGTGGTTTTGACTCTCAGCCCGAGAACAATGCTGATAACACCGTTGTTTTTAGTTGCTGCTCAGTAATGTTTACACTGACCAAGGACTTTCTGAGTCTCACACTCAGCCAGGGAGGAGGAGAAGTTGAGAGAAAACAGACAGGACACCTGACCCAAAGTAGCCAAGGAGGTATTTCCTACCACAGCACATCATGGCCAGTATATAACTGGGGGCAGTTACCCAGAAGGGCTAGATCACTGCACAGGTCAGGCTGGGTATCGGTCAGTGGGTGGTAAGCAGTTGTATTCTCTTCCCTTGTTATTTCCCTTATCACCATTGGTGATAGCAGTAGTGGTTTGTGTTATACCTTAGTTACTGGACTGTCCTTATTTCACCCCGTGGGAGTTACATTCTTTTGATTCTCCTCCCCATCCCTCTGGGAGCGGAGGGAGAAAGGGGGAGAAGTGAGCAAGTGGCTGCATGGCTCTGGGTTGCTGGCTGGGCTTAAACCACGACAGCTCAACATAATGGGTACGGGGTATCCCTTGGCTCAGCTGTCCCATCTGCGTCCCCCTCCAACTTCTTATGCACCCCCAGCCTACTCACTGGTGGGGTGGTACGAGAAACACAAAAGGCCTTGACTCTGTGCAAACACTGCTCAGCAATAACTAATCCATCCCTGTGTTATAACGCTGTTTCCAGCACCAATTCAAAACATAGTCCCATACAAGCTAATATGGAACAAATTAACTCTATCACAGTCAGAACCAACACAGGGCCCCAGAGCTGAACGCAGTCCTCCAGCTGTGGTCCCATGGTCACCATTAAACTATGTGTGGTAAATTTATTAGACTTACTGAACCTTCAGGTTTTATTTTGTGCTGGACACAGCAATGGACACAGCATTTCCAGCTGAGGATAGAATACTACCTGAATAACTGGAAAAGCACAAAATATATGGAATAAAAAAAAAAATCAACTTTAATTAGTTAGTGTTAAATATCATTATCTGTTTTTTTTTTTTCGTTTTTTTTGTTTTTGTTTTTTTATGGTTGTTTCTGTTGTCATTCTGTACAATTAGAAAATTATATTCAAAGACATCGTGACTTTTGTTTGCTTATTTCAGAGGCATACACTGAACAGTCTTAACTCTTTTCTTGTTTCACTTATAAATCCATAACTCAAAGTATCAGAACAACTTACATGACATCTTTATTAAAGATATCAACTTCATTAGGTTTAAAAGCAAAACCATAATGTAAAGAATCAGCTACAGATCTTCAAGTCTACAATATGTCTGACTCCAGTTGTGTCAGAGATGTAACCATACAGAAAAGGAACAGCTGAAGCATAGAGTAAACAGGATTTTGTGTGCACTGCAAGATTTGTCTCCTAATTGTTATTTTCCTGAATGTGCAAAGTGGTTATTCACCTGGGGTGGGAATTGTAGGATTGCCTCTTATATACTTTATACAGTTTAGAGAACCACAGAACAGCTAATAGCTAAACAATGTCACCTCATAGAAAGAGCACCTGAAAATACAGATGTACACCTTTTAAGCAGAAGGATCAATACAGGCTTCTGAGAGCATATCGTGCCAGTGTGCAATGCCCATCATTCTCTCCCTTTAGATTATGAGGTTATCAGTGTAGCTGTCAGTCACCACAATGCATTTAATTTGCAGGAGCCAAAGCTGCATCATCAAACTGTCCGCAAATCTGAGAAACTGCCAGGGGAGAAAGGAAAATGACTGTGAGTCCAAATGCCAGCAGGCTAAAGTGGGAGACCTTGATTCATGCTCATGGATATCTCTGACAGACTTCCTGTGTTCCCCAGAGAAAGCAGATTTTGCTCAGATTCCCTTCAACAAAAAGTGGAGATAACAGTGTTGCTGAAGTCAGGAGTTTTTAGCAGATTATTAAGTGCATAAATATTACAGTGATGGGCAAAGTAACAGATAAAGGCTTTGATGGAGTCTTTTCTCCAGCATGAAAAGAAATATAAACCAACCTCAGTAGAGTTTCTGTCTTGAGGTCACTACAAACTGAAGATAGCAATGTCCAGGTAGGTATACTTCAGAATTTTGTTACAGCCTCAGATATCTCTGTGATGAAAAAAATTACGAATTGCATCTGAAAAGAAAGATGTAAGATATACAATTTATACATTGGTTCCTTGATAAGTGATTTCTAGTTGTACTGCACATTTTAGGTTGTTTTCAAGTACCAAGCATCATTTGAGAGGCTGGTTACTAATAAAGAAGACTTCAGAATTTAGCAGTGCTATGCTATTCTTTTCTGCTATTTAGTTTCATATGTATAGCTAAAGAACTGAAAAAAACCTGATGAGGACTCATTGGTCATGATCATGAGATCAGGCCATGATCATGCAATCATGAGATGGTTGAATTGTGATGATGAGATGGTCAAATTGCAATCATGAGATAGTTGAATTCAAGATCCTGAGGACAGTGATAAGAGCGTGCAGCAAGCTCACTGCCCTGGACTTCAAGAGATCAGACTTTGGCCTCTTCAGGAACCTGCTTAGTAAGGCTCCATGGGATATAACCCTAGAGGGCAGGGGGGCCCAAAACTGTTGGTTGATATTCAAAGATCACCTGCCGCAAGCTCAGGAGTGTTGCGTCCCAACTAGAAGGAAGTGCAGCAGGAGGGCCAGGAGACCTCCTTGGATGGATAAGGAGCTCCTGAGGAAAATTCAAATGAAAAAAGAGGCTTATAAAAGGTGGAAGCAAGGACAGGTGGCATGGGAAGAGTACAGGGATGTTGTCTGGGAAGCTAGGGACCACGTTAGGAAAGCTAAGGCCCAGTTAGAATGAAACTTGGCTAGGGATGTGAAAGATAACAGGAAGGGATTCTATAGGTACATTGCAAATAAAAGTCAGACTAGGGAAAACGTGAGCCCTCTCCGGAAGCTATCGGGAGAGCTGGCTACGCAGGATTTGGAGAAGGCTGAGGTTCTGAATGACTTCTTTGCCTCGGTCTTCACTGGCAAATGCTCTGACCATGCCAGCTAAGTCTTGGAAGGCAGATGCAAGAACTGTGAGAATGAAGACATTGCGCCCACTGTAGGAAAGGATCTGGTTCGAGACCATCTTAAGAACCTGAATGTACGCAAGTCCATGGGACCTGATGGAGTCCGTCCACGGATCCTGAAGGAGCTGGCAAATTAAATTCCTAAGCCGCTGGCCATCATATTTGAAAAATCGTGGCAGTCAGCTGAAGTTCCCAATGACTGGAAAAAGGGAAATATAACCCTCATTTTCAAGAAGGGGAAAATAGATGACCCAGGGAACCACAGATGAGTCAGTCTCACCTCTGTGCCTGGCAAAATCTTGGAGCAGATTCTCCTGGAAGGCATGCTAAGGCACATGAAAATCAACAAGGTGCTTGGTGACAGCCAGCATGGCTTCACTATGGGGAAATCCTGCCTGACCCATTTGGTGGCCTTCTATGATGGGGCTACAGAACTGATGGACAGGGGTAGAGCAGTTGATGTGATCAACCTGGACTTGTGCAAAGGATTCAACACTATCCCACATGACATTCTTGTCTCTAAATTGGAGATACATCAATGTGATGGATGGACCACTCGGTGGATAAAGAACTGACTGGATGGCCACACACAAAGTGTTGTGGTCAACGGATCAATGTCTGGCTGAAGGGCAGTAGCAAGTGGTGACCCGCAAGGATCGGTATTGGGACTGGTCTTGTTCAGCATCTTTGTCGCTGACATGGACAGTGGGATTGAGTGCGCCCTCAGCAAGTTTGCCGATGAGACCAAACTGTGTGGTTTGGTTGATACGCTGTAGGGAAGGAATGCCATCCAGAGGGACCTTGACACACTTGTGAGGTGGGCTGATGCCAGCCTCATGAAGTTTAACTATGCCAAGTGCAAGGTCCTACACCTGGGTTGGAGCAATCCCAGGCACAGCTACAGGTTGGGCAGAGAAGCGATTCAGAGCAGCCCTGTGGAGAAGGACTTGGGAGTTTTGGTCAATGAGAAAATGAACATGAACCAGCTTCAGTGTGCGCTTGCAGCCCAGAAAGCCAACCGTATCCTGGGCTGCATCAAGAGGGGCGTGACCAGCAGGGTGAAGGAGGTGATCCTGCCCCTCTACTCTGCTCTTGTGAGACCTCACCTGGAGTATTGTGTGCAGTTCTGGGTGACATGGTTTAGTGTGAGGTGTCCCTGACCATGGCAGAGGGATTGGAACTAGATGATTTTAAGGTCGTTTCCAACCCTAACTATTCTATGATGCTATGATTCTATGACTCAGATATTTTGTTACGGCAAGATAACAAATTTTTTCAGTATTTGAAGGCTGGAAATCGAGTTACATCATTAATTCCTTTGTAAATGATAGTACGCTGTAAGAAAGTGGTGTTATAGCCGTGCTTGAAAAGCTTTCTGTTAAGCTGTGATTGTTTTGGTCCTCACAATCTGAGACTGTTGACGACATAGGAACATGTTCTGCCTCTACCCCCTTGACTGTGAAGCTTTATTTTCCGGTGAAAATCATTGACTTTTGCTTTATAACACAGAAAGGAATCTCAGCAGCATTTGTGGTAGCTTAAGCATGTAATTTCTCTCAATGTTAAAGGGAAAATACATGTCTAATCTACCATGCACAGCCCTAAAAAGCTACTTCAATGCATCTTTTTTTCCAGACCTGACATTTTTGATATTGCTTGTCACAGTGATTTGATACCCAATTTTACCTTTTTTCTTGCAAGCAGCAGCCATTGACATTTCTCTACCTAATTCATGTCATTATTTTAAAGTTACTATTATTATAACTATTATTACATGAACATACTATTTATACAAGAGAAGATGGAGAATAAAAGCCAGTGTTTTCCTATGAAGGATGCAAAACCAGAAGCACATTTTGTCTTAAAAAGCTGGGATCAAACAGTGTAGGTTAGTGTGTATTTTCAGTAATGTCTGCCCTTTTTCTGCCTTGTGGAATCCTCTTGTAGATGATTTCACAACATAAAGTGCCTTTTGACGGGACCTGGGAAGTAAATAGAGAGTCTTATAGAAGCCAGGTATTCCTTTTTTTGGGTTATCAGGAATCCACAGATTTGCACCTTTTCCTCACAGAATTCTTCATTTTGAAAGTTCATAGTTAAAATTTTCTGCTCTTCCATTTGCACAATGCCTTTTCACCACAGTTTTACTGGTAGGTCACCAATTTAAAGGTAGATTGGGCTGGGCCTAACGGATCTTTTAATTTGTTGGAAAAATAAAATGATTTTCAAGCCTGACTTCAGTTCCCAGGAAATGAGATGCAGTTCCCAAAGAGTATGCTTAGTAAAAATCACCCTAATTGACACCACAGTGTATTGGCAGTCTTCTTTAAAGAAGCCAACCACTATCTGATCTGAGTCACATTCTCATCCTGAAGAGCAGTATTTTAGACAATAATATTATGTACTATGGGATATTTGTGAAGTTCTTCTCCCCCTTCCCTCCCCCCGTTTATTCATCCCTACTAAAAATTCATTACTTACATGTTGAGTGATTGTTCCTTCAGAAAGAAATAACACTGACTTTTCAGGTGCAAGTGTCATCATTATATGGGCAAGAAACTGTTTTATAGTCAAAAGATATTTGCACAATTTAATGTAATTTAGGTAGCTAATTATTAGCTGTTACAGTTCAAACTAATTACCTCAGGCTTGTAAATGTGTGTCTTGAATCATCCTTGGGGATTACCTATTTTTCTCCACTGTGCAAAATAATTTTTTAGGTGCCCAAATTGGATGAGATAAATCCTATGCAGTTTATTTAGACTGCTAAGTGCTGACAGTCACAAATCAATTCCCCTATGCCTCAAAACACTGGGGCATAAGACAGCTCTGGTGCTGATACCATTTAGATACATTCACATGCACTGACATGACATGACTGTGCAGAGTGTTAATGCATTCTGTCTCTCAGGTGGCTTACTAGCCTGTAGGCATATTCCTGAACTTCTAATGCTTTTACTTTGGGACCAGAACTGGTTTGCACTGCCCTGGTTTGGATTGTAGATAGTTAGTTGTATTGAAAAAGCTGTATAATTTGATCCCATCTGGGCAGGAAACTAGTTATAAAGGCAGCTTCATTTGAGCATACAGACAGATTTAAACATATCCAGCCTTTAATTGATGGCATATGAGGACTTGTGGGAGCCTGTTTAAGACTACATCCAATGTATAAATTACATGTTTCCTCTACTGTTTAGATCCAGATCTTTCAAGGATTTCAGTGGAAGCTTTCTGTATTGCTGAAAACATATTCTTGCCCATGTCAGGAGAGAGTTTGTCAGGAGATTAGGGATTGGGTTATTGTATATCCAGCTTGAAAATAACTTTTGCAGCCAAGCATTTCAAATTGATTTGTCTTTTCCACTATTCCCCTGTTTTTATATACTAACATTTGCCAGCAATGAAAATAATCCTATTTATCGTTTTTTACTATGAGTCTTTTTCTCCTGGACATAAAATATTATGTGTTTGTTTTGTTCTTGTTATAACACACACACACCTCCCCAGTCTCCCCAAAACAGAAAAGGAGGATCAGACTAATGAAAATAGTTTTCCCCTTACCTAAAAGTCCCATCCAGACCCCCAGCTGAACTTCTCTCATCTGTGTTGAAAGCATATAGATTATCAGACTGGTCAGTATGTCTGCATAGAGTGCTACCAGTAGGAAAGCATTTGGGGATCCTCTATTTACAGAGCTGGGCTCCTAACAATAAGGAATTCCAATCAGCAGGAGAGGAGTTCTGTATAACTAATTACTTGAAGAATTCTTAGGCACACTAACATCTTTTATCACTATCCTGAACTCTTCATTTTCTTCTTTTCTCCTAAACAATATTTTGGACTGTGTCTCAATGCTCCCCTAACCATCAAAATTTCAAGCACCTATCTTAGCTCCTCAGTCCTAAAGTCTGTCCCATCTTCATTGCTCCCTTACATTTTTGGGATCTCTCCTGTTTTATCAACTCCTGTTTTAATTTTCTTCCTAGACATGCTCCTCAGTCTCAGGGGATCCAAAGAACCATTGACCTCTCACTACAATCATTTTACCTTGACTTCAGCTATTACTGAATTCTGTTCGTGTGCAGGCCAAGATTTTCTGCTCTTCCCTTACAGCCAACTGAGCGAGCAGAAAGAAAATAAGGCAAATAAGCACCAGTAATGGCTCATCATAATAAATATTTTCTCTTTCTACAAGAGGCAGTTTCCTTTTTTTCTCCTCCCTAACCTTTTCCAGGCTTTAGTTTGGTTTTCTTTGCTTTGGTCAACAAATGATTACAGCATCAGTAGCTGTATGGGCTACAGTAGACTTATCAGCAGATCTTTTCCAGGGTAGAATTGTAGCAATATTCCTCTTATGCAGGCAAGAAAACTCTGCTGCTTATGGTCCTTATTTGACTGTTGCAATGGTTCCTAGTCTGGTTTTCATCTTGGCAGGCTAACACTCTTTCAGTTATTTCCCAGCTGTAATTCAGGGGTTTAGAATTGACTAAGTACTCTGAACTCATCCAGATTGCTAGAGAGGGGGCTAAGAGAGTTTCTCAGGGTGGATGCAACAAAGGTGTGCCAGTTGGTTTGGGGACCAGAGGGGAGGCCCTAAATTATTTTCTTTATTATTACAGATATAGTAAAAGTTCTTCATCTTCTATGTTCAGATTTTCTTCTAAAATTAGTCCAGTGATATCTTTGCACTTAGATGTGCGATGACCAAATGTTCTGTGGATGTATACCAATACGGTTCTAATGATGTCCAGGGGAGTTCCACCACTGCCATAGTTGTAAATTATAGAGTTGTTCAACATGCAGTGAGCCATTCAGTGGGTTCGTGTGACTGTACAAGAATCTCAGTTGTCATTAATAAATTAACAGGTTGCCAAAAAAGCATGAAAATACAGCTCATGAAGTCTTAATCTTACAAACACAGAGTATAGAATTTACAAATAAGAAACAAGATAACATTTTAATAAGAACAGAAGGAGTTTCATACATATAGTTATTTTTTTTCATAACTTTTAAAAAGTTGGTGAAGTTTTGTACCAGCACAATTTACTAAATTTATGAAATGTGTTTTAACTTACCATTCAAGCATGTATCCCAAGATCTGCTGATACAACCAGCATGTATGCTTTTCTTCTGGAGTTAACATTTGATTTGTTACAAATCTGTAGCACTTTGGCTTACTAAAATAGTACTTTGACCCACCTTCTAATTTGTGTTCATACTAAAACTATTTGTTCTGCTAAATGATCCCACATTATCCACTGTTCTGTGAAACAGAGCTTTGGAACAGAACATTTTTTTGTGCAGTGTGTTTGATATTTATACAGTTGCATGTGTTTATAGGTGCACACTGATGTGACTTTCATACGATAAACTGACTTTTATCTTTTTCTTTCAAGTAGCAGTTTTTTAGTGACAGTGACTGGCACTTCTGAACTGAGGCTTTTGATTTCTCTTTAGAATTATTTCAGGCATGGGCAGTCTGCAGCTTATTCCTTCCTCTTTTACCCACATTCACAGGTTCTCAGTTTTCCATCTGGTGTGAAACAAATCGATTTTCCCATCCACAAGTCCAGGTAATATCAACAGTAGCTTGCTTCAGGCAGTCCCCATCTGCTAGGGCAGGTGGTCTATAGCAGCACTCACTCATTCTATTAGGGCAGACCACCAGTATGATACCAGCAGATCTTGTGCCTTCACTAACATCCAGGGCGTGCATTAAATATCCTCACTTAACAAGCCATAGAATCATAATTATGACAGATTGTAAGCAATCTCCCATATTTGGTCTACTGACTTCTGGTTTTGTTTGGGTCTTGTATGGTCAAAAGATCTGTAAGCAATATCATCTCAAGAGTATACCAAAAGGGATGGAGGATATTCAACATTTATAATATATATGGGAAAACATAGGTCATCATGGAGTTGTGTGGGTAAGGTGAAGGGGAGACATGGTTCTGTTGTGGGAAAATATAATATATGTGGAAGTAGCTTAGGAAGTTGGTACTGCCCCTTCTGACTGCAATCCTTAGCAGTGCAGTTTTCATTTAAGGCATTTAAGAGAACAAATCCAAGATGATGATTTAGAGTGAGGTGTCCCTGCCCATGGCAGGGGGGTTGGAACTAGATGATCTAAAGGTCCTAACCATTCTATGATTCTATGATACAAATCTCTGCAGTGTTGTTTCTCTGTATGTTCATTCACACTACAGTGAGCTGCTTCAGCTGTTTTTCCATTAATCCACAGAACTGCCAGACATGGTCCCCATCCCTATCTATGTAGAAATAGTTACAAGAGATGAGGGAAGTGTGAGGAGAGTAGTTGCGGTAGCACTCCCCTCCAAACCCTTTCTTCTTCAGAAGAAGCGATAGTGTGTCATACAGGAGCTGCACAGCAAATAGGAATGATTCTTTACACATGAAGCCATATGAGATTCTGGGTTCATCTGCCTCTTTGAACACATAGCAGACACAACATGCCCATCCCACAACTTGCATGTGCAACCTGCTACTGCCTTCACTCTCTTTTTCCTGCTGCAGATCCTTTTTCCTTTCTTTTTCACAGACTGCTGCAGATCACAAAAGCCTTAGGAAATGGTATAACTCCTGGTTTAGAGGACCAGCAGTGGGAAGACTAAATTTCTGTAGCATCTCTTCAAAGAATAAAGCTTGTCTGAACATCCTTCTACAAAGCTCAAAAATTTGATACTGGGATAGAACAGGCCATGATGGTCCTGTCAGCATTCTCAGTGGTGGTGCCTTATTAGTCCTGCTGTGTAACTGTCAGTTGGATGTCTGTTCAGCTGTTGCCTTGCAAGAATGTATAGATTATTTAGTTTGAGTTATTTTTTCTCTTTTTAAGGCTATATCTGTTTCCTCACTCTTGAGGTCCAGCTGTATGAAGTGGGATAGTGCATTGTAAGCACTGGTTTCTACTGGTGATGTTCACTAAAAAGGAAGATAGCTGTGCATGGCTTCAAAATGTTTAAACACAGGCTCCTGTTCCTCCTGGTATCCATAGTTCACCTATGCTGGTTTAGGAGATCTTGAAAAACAATTGAATGCTGGCTTTTGCAGTCTACATGATCACAGAAACCATGTTCCAGAGCTTGTATGACACAGGAGTCTTATAAATTCTTCCTCTTTGGGTGCGATTCCCTGTGATCCAAATGATTTGGCTGATCCAGACTTTATCAGGATCTGCCAAAAATCACCTGTAGCTGTCATGCCCATTGCATATTTGCCTGCTCTGAACAGCTTACTGACTGGTCTGGGTTTGTGGTAAGATGTAACAAGATTAGGAAAAAGGAAGGAAATTATCTTTGTGCGAATGGGTTTGTAGAAGGTGGCAACTGACTCTAAAAGTCCTCCTTCTGGTCTGCAGGTGTATAACACTAAGAAAGCTTTTGTCTTTTTGTACCCGAGCCTGCTTTCTGAATTGGGGAGTGTTTTAGCACATGGATATGAACTAGACCAGTAAAACAACCAGATTTATGGGGCAAAGTCTTGAAGAACTCTATGTGGGCCAGCAGCACTGGTTATCCACATGTCTCTGCAAGAGAGAGCACAGTTTGGAAGGCTGTGACCCAGTCCACAGCAGCTGCTCTAGGGGAGAGTCCAGTAAGGAAATACCCTGTAAGAAACAGAAAAGCCAAGTGGAAATGCTATGCCTATCTGATATTTCTTTCACAAGCAATACAAAATTCATCTGATAGTACATACAGTGAAAATTCAGAGACACAAATTCAAAATCTCATTACTGCAATGTAGACCATTAAGAGTAACAGGAGTAGTTCTCAGATTCATGATGAAAATCACAATTATCCAGTTTAAGCATCTGTAGTAATATGAACAACTATTTCTTTGTAAGTAGGCTAACTGAAATCAATGTGAATTCTTTCAGTGTATGATACTGCTTGTTTGTAATAGTGACGCAGACAAGGAAAGATATACAGTAAACTTAAAGTAATATGAAAAGCTTTTAATTTAAGAAATCAAACACTTAAAAGATATATGTAATTGTTGAGTGCTATATTATTAAAATTCCATAATGCTTTTCTTTTCCTGATGTTTCTGTTTTGTCTGTTTTCATGCAGTTATGAAATTGTTCTTCAGTTCTTGACAGAATAATTGTATGAATTGTGTATTAATATAATCAAATTCATTTTGAGTCTGCCATACTCAATGGTGTTGCAAAATAATCAATATTAACAAACACAAAAGGAAATAGACAAATTCCAGCCTAACCAAAACCCCCCAACCTTGAATTCAAAAGAATGCACCAGTCTGATCTAAGGATATTAAAAGCGTGGCTTAAATTGTAGCATAAGTAAAGCTCACAATCTAGGCACAGCAAGTGTCCAGTGATGCACTTTAACATGGCCCTGTTGTGCTTAGAGGTTTGAAGTCAGATTTTTAGTTTTCATTTTTCATGCTTTCATGGGTTTGAAACCAGTTCTTTTAATGCAGTTCTGTCTACAATGTATGTTAAGACATTTCATCTCTTTGTGTTTTGTTAAGGAAATAGTACAATTAAGTGATTTGTCATGAAAATCAAGTATTAATTGCTTCAATTTAAACATCTTCATTGTAAAAAGGGATGGGGATCTAAAATCTTATATACAAGAGTAACACCATGTGATAGTTGTACTCTATCAAATTAATCAACAGAGAAATATGTGCTGAACAGAAATATTTTATTTGCTTATGAAGTAGAACAAAAGTCAAATTCTGACATGTTGCCTGAAACTGACTAGTGGGCTTTTTCACCAAAGGTGAAAGATAACGCTTATGAGATGCAGCACAATTTAATACAGTCTGAATACTGAAAATCAGTGTTATTTCTGTTGCTTTCCTTCAAAAGTATACTACTTTCTCAGCTATTTCACTCTTGCTGTTTCTCCATGTAGCTGCTGAATAAAATTCTTCTCCTATCAAAGTTCAAATTAAAATTCCCCAAAACTTTAACAGGGTTGAGATTTTATTCTTGGAATTGTGAATTCTTGGTCTTCATTTGTTAGGATTTTTTTGTTTGTTTTTTAAATTGGAATTCTTGGTACTAACCTTTTGGATTTTTTAATTAAAATGTATTAAAAGATTGAAAAAACCCCACATTTGCCTGTTTTCACGTTAGCTGCATAACTCTATGTATTTTTCCACTGTATTAGAATGCTGTTGTGCAGTCAGTTTTACATAAGGCTTGGCCTCCAGGTCAAAGCCAAATCTCACTTCTGACCTGACCAGGAATGAATCAATAGGGATAGGTAAAAACACAAAAGCAGAAGATAACATGTAGCAGCATTACAATGAATAATACAAGCATAGTACCTTCCATCACAAGTAGAATATATTCCAAAGTGATGTAAAGATAGAACTTTCTCATAAATGTCAAAAGATTACTGTTTTCAAGATGGCATATTACAGTTACATTGAAAGTCAGTATGGTTTGAGCAACATTTTTCTGTTGGACACATGTGCTCATACACCCACAAATACAGACATACCTCTATACACAGAAATACCATGAAGGGTATCAGTTTCCAATGCAGAAAATGACTATCAATGGCTTAGTTTGAAAAAAGAACATTTGCATTGTTTAAATTATTTTTGCCATTTCAAATCACATGGTAATAAGGACCATTCTATAAGTAACTATAGAAATAAACTGCTATGAAGCACTTTATAATTGCAGGAAAATCATCTGCCTTTAAGGAGGATGCATAAAATCATCAATTATATTCACTTTACCTATAAATATAAATGTAAATTACAACAGATCCAATGTTAAATTTTCAGGTAAATATGTAGGAAAATACTGTAGATTTACATATGTTTGACCTGTGTGCATGAGGGGTAGAGAGCACTATGAATTTAGTATCTAACAAAAGGTAAACATCATGTTTTGTCTCTGTTTCTCCTATAGGAAACAGAAAATCCTAGTCTAGTTATCTCTGAGGATAATTCTCAAGTTGATGTATAAAGTAGATAGGAGGAGAGCTAAGATGTTGCTTAGAATGAGCTGGGGCAATGACCTCTGGAGCTGCCTCAGCCTAACATGATCTTAATAATCTTCTAAGTTCCTGCTACACAAAGAATAGAAACAGATGTCTTACATGATTATTTAGGCATGAAAGTAATTTTTAAATTATTAGTTTGGTAAGTCCCAACTCATTCATCCTACTTGTCTCAGCTTCTTTTGCAAAATACCCTGAATTTATATACATATACGATGTATCAGTGGGGGACAGATTAAAGCATCAGCACAACTGTTTCCAAAGCAATATAGATAAATTGTGATCAGACCAAGCACCTAGTGTTGAACCTTTTCAACTTTCATTCATTTCCCTTATGCAATGCGCCCCATTTTCCTGGGATATTTTATCCTCTGATGCTACTGACTGAGGTCTCTCAGACAATCAAGATAGGAGGATGATTTTCCATGCTTTCCTTGGTGGTTCTAGAAAATATATTTTCTACTCTTTGTTTAGCAAAACTGAAAGGGATTCATGATGGTAACTGTCACAGTGACTGAGTCAAATGCATCCTGAGTGCAAAACCATTGACTTCACTGCTTCTGATTTTCTTATAAAGAAATAATGCAGTTCAGATAAAGGCAGCTTGGGAAGAGCCTGCAAGAATGTGGGTGGTACCACAACCAATAAATACTTAATGATACTTGTATAATTATCTGATAGATTTGCAAAAGTTTCATAGAAACACAAATTTGCTTTTATAAAACCCAGAGCAACTCAACTCAATAACATTTGTGGGTGCCTCAGAGAAGAATTTAAGCCATCAATATCAGACTCTCACCATATGGTTTAGAGCACCTAATTCTTCTAAAATGGAAAGAGGTAGGCCCAGGAAAATGTATCAGAACCAATGTAGAATAGTTACTGTTGGCATCTAGCACAGCTGGAAATAACTTATACTTTCTAGACAACAGTATAGAGCTGAATTTAAATGAGCAAACTTTGCTCTTTACAGCAGGGAAGCTGATTTTCCAGACTAAGAAGAGCTCCATATTGCCAAGGCCAGACTGCTTCCAATAGCTGACCTGTTTCTTTTGAAGCAAGCTTTATTCTCATGGCAGGGATTCCTGAAAGAAATAACCAGTGGCCGAGAGAGAAAATCCAGTGACATATTTGTTAACTACAGACATGTGCATCAGAAGTATTCCCTTCTGTTGCCAAAGTGCCTCAGAAGTACTTAGATCTACTGGGAAAGCATAAACCTTTTTTGGCTGTGTCACTGTAACAGCTTAGCTTGTGCTCCCAGACTCCAGATAATATGATTCATACTTCCCTGTGTCTGTACATAAAGACTATTCAGGCCTGCCTCTGGTGCTTGAGATCTGATCTTCAGGGAAAACTTCAGATTAGAATTCTGGCATTTCACCTAGAATTAAATTTAGCATGGAGTTTAATTCAAAGAGTAGTGCTTCCATATCTTTCTTTGTTCACATGAAAGCCAGTCATATAGTTAATACTGTTGGTTTTCTTAAACATAGCAAGTCAAACTGCTTGAAAATAACCCCTTCATCACCCATTTTTCCCTCCTTATTGCAGAACTAGCCCTACAGTGAACAAAAGTTCTTGAATGCAGTACAATTTCCCACCAACTGAATCACTATATTCTGACAGTGTTGCATGATAATTCTTGAATAGCTTGTTTGTTTAAAATATTTTGTATACATTTGCATTAGCTTGATCTGCTTCAAAAAGCTGCCAGGCAGACCTGACAGTGATCTAATGTAGGGTAAGGGGAGAAGTGAATTGTTAACAGTACAATACCCTTTGCTGTCTGTCTGGGCAGCACGGTCTAGAAGATATAACATTTTGTGAAGCTTGAAGAAGAGCCCTAGCAGGTGCTCAATGTGGCCTTTTACTCTTTGAAGACATCGGCTTGACCTCGTGCTCACCAACAGGGAAGGGCTCGTTGGAAATGTGATGCTCCAGGGCAGCCTTGGATGCAGCGATCAGGAGATGCTCAAACTTGAGATCCTCAGGACAGTGAGAAGAGCGTGCAGCAAGTGCACTGCCCTGGACTTCAAAAGAGCAGACTTTGGCCTCTTCAGGAACCTGCTTAGGAAGGTTCCATGGGATACAGCCATAGAGGGCAGAGAGGCCCAAGATGGTTGATATTCAAGGATCACCTGCCGCAAGCTCAGGAGTGTTGCATCCCAACCAGAAGGAAGTGCAGCAGGAGGGCCAGGAGACCTCCTTGGACAGATAAGGAGCTCCTGAGGAAAATTCAAATGAAAAAAGAGGCTTATAATAAGTGGAAGCCAGGACAGGTGGCATGGGAAGAGTACAGGAATGTTGTACAGGAAGCTAGGGACCAGGTTAGGAAAGCTAAGACCCAGTTAGAATTAAACTTAGCTAGAGGTATTAAAGATAACAGGAAGGGATTCTACAAGTACATAGCAAATAAAAAACAGACTAGGGAGAATGTAGGCCCCCTCAGGAAGCTCTCAGGAGAACTGGCTACACAGGATTTGGAGAAGGCTGAGGTTCTGAATGACTTCTTTGCCTCGGTCTTCACTGGCAAAGGCTCTGACCAAACCACCCAAGTCTTGGAAGGCAGATGCAAGAACTGTGAGAATGAAGACCTTGTGCCCACTGTAGGAGAGGAACTCGTTCGAGGCCATCTTAAAAACCTGAACATGCGCAAGTCCATGGGTCCTGATGAGATCCATCCGCGGGTCCTGAAGGAGCTGGCAAATGAAGTTGCGAAGCCGCTGGCCATCATATTTGAGAAATCATGGTAGTCAGGTGAAGTTCCCCATGACTGGAAAAAGGGAAATATAATCCCCATTTTCAAGAAGGGGAAAATGGATGACCCAGGGAATTATAGACCAGTCAGTGTCACCTCTGTGCCTGGCAAAATCTTGGAGCAGATTCTCCTGGATGGCATGCTAAGGCACATGAAAAACAACAAGGTGCTTGGTGACAGCCAGCATGGCTTCACTATGGGGAAATCCTGCTTGACCCATTTGGTGGCCTTCTATGATGGGGCTACAGAAGTGATGTACAGGGGTAGAGCAGTTGATGTCATCTACCTGGACTTGTGAAAAGCGTTCGACACTGTCCCACACGACATCCTTGTCTCTAAAGTGGAGAGACATCAATGTGATGGATGGACCACTCGGTGGATAAAGAACTGGCTGAATGGCAGCACACAAAGAGATGTGGTCAATGGCTGAATGTCTGGCTGGAGACCAGTACCGAGTGGTGTCCCTCAGGGATCGGTGTTGGGACCGGTCTTGTTCAACATCTTTGTCACTGACATGGACAGTGGGATTGAGTGCGCCCTCAGCAAGTTAGCCGATGACACCAAGCTGTGTGGTTTGGTTGATACGCTGTAGGGAAGGAATGCCATCCAGAGGGATCTTGACATGTTTGTGAGGTGGGCTGATGCCAGCCTCATGAAGTTTAACCATGACAAGTGCAAGGTCCTACACCTGGTTCGGAGCAATCCCAGGCACAGCTACAGGTTGGTCAAAGAAGAGATTCAGAGCAGCTCTGTGGAGAACGACTTGGGAATTTTGGTCGAGGAGAAAATGAACATGAACCAGCTTCAGTGTGTGCTTGCAGCCCAGAAAGCCAACTGTATCCTGGGCTGCATCAAAAGGAGCGTGACCAGCAGGTTGAAGGAGGTGATCCTGCCCCTTTACTCTGCTCTTGTGAGACCTCACCTGGAGTATTGTGTGCAGTTCTGGTGTCCTCAACATAAAAAGGACATGCAACTGTTGGAACAAGTCCAGAGGAGGGCCACGAGGATGATCAGGGGACTGGAGCACCTCCCGTATGAAGACAGGCTGAGGAAGTTGGGGCTGTTCAGCCTGCAGAAGAGAAGGCTGCGTGGAGACCTCCTAGCAGCCTTCCAGTATCTGAAGGGGGTCTATAGGGATGCTGGAGAGGGACTCTTCACTAGAGACTGTAGTGATAGGACAAGGAGAAACAGGTTAGAACTTGAACAGGGGAAGTTTAGGTTGGATATAAGAAGGAAATTCTTTCCTGTTAGGGTGGTGAGGCACTGGATTGGGTTGCCCAGGGAGGTTGTGAATGCTCCATCCGTGGCAGTGTTCAAGACCAGGTTGGACGAGGCCTTGGGTGTTATGATTTAGCATAAAGTGTCCCTGCCCACGGCAGGGGGGTTGGAACTAGATGATCTTAAGGTCCTTTCCGACCCTAACTATTGTATGATTCTGTGATTCTGTGATCAGCAAGTGGCATATCCTTGTAATCCTGAAACACAGAAAGAAGATA
This sequence comes from Pezoporus wallicus, assembly GCF_028554395.1. NCBI lineage: Eukaryota > Metazoa > Chordata > Aves > Psittaciformes > Psittacidae > Pezoporus > Pezoporus wallicus. The sequence continues at coordinate 3,555,161 of NW_026642654.1, forward strand.
CTAAAACTGTATGTCATTTCTAAAAGGAATAGATTTTAAGTTTAAAATTACTGGGGGAATTAGGCCCATATAAATGTTTAAGATTAGCTGCAATACCTTTAACTTCAAGCTCTACCCCTGAAACCATTAACAGAGCTTTTCTTGCCAATGGCTTTCTTAAAAAAATACTAAAATTGGGGAGAAATAGAAAAGAAAGGGTTAAAAGAAGAAAATTCTGTTTCTGATAAGAAAATTTAAAAAATAAAGCAAAAATATAGGAATTATAAGAAGTTTTGAGAGCTATTAATGAAAAATAGTAATGACACACACAAAACTACCAAAACTTATTGCTGTAAGAACTTGCATATGCCAGAAGATTCCCTGTTCAAAGCTTTCCTGTCAGACATCACTCTTAACATATGCTACCTGAAATCAGAAAATAGAAATTCTTTGTACAAGATTAGGGTGACTGTAGGTTCTGGCTTTGCAATAAGCAGTATATTAAGTGAAAAGGTTTGTCTACAGTTACTTTAAGTTACAGTAAGTAACTTCATTCTCTCTTTTGCCTGCACTTTCAGACAAACTAGTTTGCCTTCAGTTAGAGTCTTCTAGATCAGAGAGAGGTTTGCTCAAAAAATTTCAACAGCAAGACTTTTTTTACCCCCCAAACACAAGTTTGATGAAAACCATCTGTTACCTTGCATTGAATTCACTGTGTTGTTAGATACTCTGATATGTAAGACAAGAAAATGATGCAACAACTCAGAGAAATATACACTTTCCTACCCGAACCAAAACATTTACTCTGAGAATTTCTAATTAAAAAACACTGTTACAATTCTGTTTTCTTCAATTCACTTGAATTTTATTTTTTCGAAAAATATAAATTCCATATACAAAATAGTTCATTTTAGCTCACATAACACTTTTATTCAGTTTTAGGTACTTTTTATGCTATTCAGTAAGTTTTCAAGACCTACCATTATTTGGTCACTAGAGTAACCTACCTCAATTCTTTAAGTTACCTTCTTCACCCCACTAACCAAATTACTTGTATAACTTGCTATAACTCACCCACTTCCCTCTTGCCCTAGATAACTACAGAAGAGTGAGAAGGCACCCAGCTTTATTTGTCTGCTATAGTGAGTTCATTAGATTAGCTGTGTTCCCACCTGCCTCCATGTACTACCTTTGCATTCTGTTGCCTCTTGAAATACATTTGAGTTTTGCCATTGGCTTGTTTTAAGTGCCTTCAGCTGATAGACTGTGAACACAGTGAACCAGTGGATTCTGAAGGCATTACAAATATTACCACATTACAACCACTACTGTCCCATTGTTGATGGTTAATTTTGCAATGTGGCTTCATACCTTTCTCTCCAGGAGATGAGAACAAACACAGTCTCCATTGGAGTGACTGTATTCCACAATGTCTGCTGCTGCTTCTCTTTCTGCCGAGTTCAAAATGTCTGTGGTAGGTTGACTGTGGCAGAACACAAGGTGCCCACCAAAGCCATTGTCACTCTCATCTGCATCTGGGCAGAGGAGAGAAAATATAATGAAAGGCTCATGGGTCAGGATAAGGACAGGGAGAGATCACTCACCAGTTACTCTCATGGGCAAAACAGACTTGAGCTGGGGGGAGGGGGGGGGAATTTATTACCAATCAAATCAGTAGGATAAAGAGAAATAAAGTGAAATCTTAAAAACAACTACTCCCCACCCCTCCCTTTTCCTGTCCTTAACTTCATTTGCAATTTCTCTACCTCTTCCCCATCTTCAGTGCAGGGGAATGGGGGTTTTGGTCAGTCCATCACACATTATCTCTGCCACTCTTTCATCCTCAGGGCAGGACTCCTCACACTCTTATTCTGCTCTAGCATGGGGTCCTTCCCACAGGAGACAGTCCTCCATGAACTTCTCCAGCATGAGTCCTTCCAATATGCTGCAGCTCTTCATGAGCTGCTCCAGTGTGGGTCCCTTCCATGGGGTGCAGCCCTTCAGGAACAGACTGCTCCAGCGTGGGTCCCTTCCATGGGTGCAGTTGTTCAGAAACAGACTGCTCCAGAGTGGGTCCCCTGCAGGATCACAAGTCCTGCAGCAAACCTGCTCCAGTGTGGGCTCCTCTATCCAGAGGGACACAGGTATTGGAAGCATAGAAACAGTAATGAAAATGCAGAAGCTCCATGTAGGTGATGCAGCCTAGGGTGACCAGACCAGGCATGGAAAACAGATGGAGGTCTGATGGTTTATGTTGCTGTCACCAGGGAGGAATATGAAGCTAGGCGGAAGCCACATGGTCCTGTTCTGCTTGCTAACAGAACACACAGCTGTCAAATGTGCCATTAGTCTTGTTGCAAAATCTTGCAAGAAAGGGTTGCCAACAGCTGTTACCAAGTACAACTGCCCCGTGCAATGTGACCACAACAGATAGAAAGTTTGCCCACAGTCTTACCCACAGCACTTAGTATAATAATGGTTAATAGGCTATAAATGTACCCTGGTTTTGTATCTAACTGGGGAATGAGAATTCAACACCAAATTGTAGGGACAGTTTGACAGGTTTGTCTTCTTCACCTCCCTAGAAGGGACACCTTATGGCAAGACTCATCTCCTCGAGTGTTTTGACCCAGGAAATTAAGTTTGTGATTGCAGTCTTATTGTTAGTGCTATATAGCTATTCTGTAGTTATTGCATTTACTGCTGGCAATCCAAAAGAACCACATATGTTGCATATGAATAAACTATATCATTCATTAACCTAACTGGCTCTTTTGAATGCAACCAGGCTTACAGTTAATAGACTATCCATGCAGCCACTATCACAACTATAGCTACATTTTTGGTTTTGAAACAAAATGTCTTGCTAGGAGCCTGTTCCAGTGCAGGTTCCTGCAGGGTCACAGCCTCCTTTGAGCATTCCACTGCTCTGGTGTGGGGTCCTCCATGGCCTGCAAGTGGAGAGCCGCTCCACTGTGGACCTTCATGGGCTGCAGGTGGCCTGGAGCTCCTCCTACCTCTTCTTCTTCACTGACCTGGGTGTCTGTAGAATTGTTTGTCGCACATATTCTCACTTCTCTCTCCAGCTGCAGTTTCTCTAGCAGAGTAACTTTTTTCCTTTTCTTAACTATGTTATCCCAGAGCCACTACTGTCACTGATGGGCTGGCTTTGGCTTTATTTGACACAGGGGAAGCTTCTGGCAGCTTCTCACAGAAGCCTGTAACCCCCCTTCTACAAAAATATTGCCATGCAAACCCAATGTAATGTCAGATACAGTTTGAGAATGGTGTTGCAATATAGTGCAGTACAATTTTTCTGTGAGAGAAGGTAGAAATTATAGGCTCTGGTGTGTGGTTTGAAGGCACATGAGAGTGTTTCAGGGTGAAAAGCCTTCTGGGACATTATAATGGGACTCTCTGGGGTAGAAAATGCTAATTGGCTTGGGCTAAACTGCCCTGGGATATATGCTTGTGCTTCAGAACCATGGACAACTGCAGGGAGCCCATGCTTGAGCCTGTGCCCAGGGCATGACTTATATACTAGCATAACTACACACCATAAGCTACGTGACTCCCATTATTATGAGCTGAGGATCACTGGATCAAAGATATTTCACGTGGATCAGGGCCAAAGGAGCAACCTCTTTTTCTTTTAACTGTTTGTTGTTTTTTTTCCCAAGCCTTTTTCTTCTGAAGGAATTTTGCTTACTCTGCTGTCCTCCTCTGGCCTGCCACTACTACTATATATGCTGGAAAAGTTTATCTCCATTTACAGAAACCAAGAAAAAAGTAAGCATATTTCATTTTTGAAGAAAATGAATTTTAATGATGCCTGTGTTCTTTACAAAATTCAACCATAAATTCTGTGCTTCTTTTTACTATCACAAACTATCTCATTTGTTGTATTGACCCACAATTGACTCATAAACCTTGCTTTCAGTGTCACTCTTTATGTTAAACTGTTTTGGTAGAAAAGAGAGAAATGTTTCCTGACCTCCTTTACAGCCTCTGCTATGTTTGTTTTTTTTTTTTACCTCTGATATGTAAACAGAAGTAGATTAAATGATCTTACTGTGATGATCTTACAGCTTATTCAGAAAACAAAGGAGAACTTGAATATTTCCATATACTTGTTCCTATCATATAAGATATGCAAAATAAGTCTAAATAATTGTTCTGTGGTCTTTTTTTTTTAGTTTATTTATGCTTTTATAAATTTATAATAATTCTTGATAAGCATTTTTTTCTTGTTTTCTTATATGGGAATTATTTTATTCAGGCTCAAGCTTTCATTAGCAACACAGGATTTTGGTTTTTCTCCTCTTTCAATTTTTTGTCAATAAGTTCAGAAGAGACCAATGAATGGAATGATTGCTCGGCTGATTGTTGCACTGCAGCTCACGTACACTGAAGCGTGAATAATTTAAACTGCTGGCTTGTCAGTATTGGATTTGTATGTGGTGAGAGGAGAGCACAGAGGGAGGCATCAGATAAATCATACAGCAGAAAAAAAAAAAAAGGGGGGGGGGGGGGGGCAAAAAAAAAAACAACCTCCCCCAAAGTGCAGATCAAGGGTGAAGAGAAAAAACATCTATTGTACTTACAGTGTGAAGAGAGAGGGGAGAGTAAATCCTATCCTTCTTGTCAAGGAACTGTTTTGGATACTCAGTAACTTTAAAACAAATTGCATCAGCCTACAGCATTGTTCAGATCTTCTGGGAAGAAAACATTTTCTGAATTCAGTGGGAGTGAAACAATTTTGAAAGATGTCTTTCAAAAAGTCATTACTTTCTTTTCTTTAGAAATCAATGCTTTATATTGTAGCAGTTTAATAAGACATGGTAACAGAAAGAAAGTAAAATCCAGCTCAGCATTAGGAAAATAACACACTCAAGGTTGAATGTCACTAATCTGCCAGTTGTTATGATTAAAGACTGGGGAGAAAAGGAACATTGTTATATGCCTATTTCTAAGCTTCTCCATTTCAAAATATGCAGTGAAATCTTCCCCTTACAGAAAGATCAAGTGGTGCAAAAAGATTTCCATGAAAGCATTTTATTGTTATTATTTATTATTTATAGTCTGGGAAACCCATAAATAGGGCTGGTCCACAGAGCCAGAGAGCTTCCCTGGATGGGCAGTTGCTCCTGAATGAAAGCATATTAACTGAAACCAATGTTCACATTTTACTACCAAAATAATTGATCAACAATGTCCCACATTCTCTGGCCACTGGAGGTAGCACAACTGAAAATAAAACTTCCTCAAAACCAGTTTTAAGTAACCAAGAGGTTGATTTGCACATCAAGTGTTTTGGTTGTTATCACTTCACCTTATTTACCCATACATTCATTTATTTCTCTTCTCTGCTTTGTCAAAACCCTAAATGTCCTTTAAGTCTGTGCCTCAGACTTACAATAGTGACAGCAACCCTGTCCTTGCCGTATTCTATCACGAAGTTTCAGTTATTTCTAGTCCTCTTTATCTCAGAGCATCTGATTAACCTCAGTGAGGGGTCAAAATAGATTTGCAGGTTTGGCTATGGACTGGACATAATATCTTTACAGAAAAAATAGTATGAGATACAAAACGTCAGGTGCTTCTAGCAATCACTGATGATTAAATGCTGTCTTTCCCCAGTGGAAGGTACATTGCTATGCTTCTGCACAGCTGATAAAACACTATCTGAAGATTTAAAAATATAAAAAGGTGGAAAAAAACCCTATCTATTTCTTCATGTCCAATATCAAGTTCTGTTTATTTATAATAAAACTATTTTGCTTAAATAAGCATAAATGAGGAGGATGGGTTTAGAATTTGAGAAGTCTCAAGGTGTTATAAAAACTGGAAAAGACACCAGGGGAGAGCAATCAAGCAGTTTACATTTTTCAATGTCACATCACAAATAATGGCCCAATAGACCCTATTAAAAAGTGTCCTGGGTTTAGCAGCAGCAGTCAGTTTTTCTTCTTCTTGGTAGCTGGTGCAGAACTGTGTTTTGACTTCAGCCTGGGAACAGCACTGATAATACCAATGTTTTCAGTTGTTGCTAAGTAATGTTTACGCTAACCAAGGACTTTGTGAGGCTCATGCTCTGCCAGGGAGGAGGGGAAGCCCTGAGGAAGCAGAGACAGGACACCTGACCCAAACTAGCCAAAGAGGTATTCCATACCACAGCATGTCATGCCTGAGGGGGTAACTGGGAGTTACCTGGAAGGACACGGGGTCTTCGGGGTCAGACTCGTTTCTCGGACAGTGGTATTGTATTCTCTTCCCTTGTTATTTTCTCTCATCATTGTTGTTGTTGGTGGTAGCGGTGGAGATTTGTGTTGTACATTGGTTGCTGGACTGTTCTTGTCTCAAAGCGTGGGAGTTGCACTCTTTCAATTCTCCTCCCCATCCCTTTGGGAGTGGGGAAGAGGAGAGCCCCTTGGGGGGGGGGGGGGGGGGCCTCGATTGCTTCCAGCCCGGCACCACTCACTGGGAGTGAGTGAACAAGCTGTCTGGCTATGGTTTAAACCATGACAAAAAGTTAAAACAAGCATGTCATGGGGTAATATTTAAATTAAAGTCTCTTCAAAGAAAGTTTTCCTTTTATCATCTCACAGAACATACCAGGTGTATTTGTGAAGAAGGGTCATTTGTGATTGCCTACAATTCATACCAACTCAGTTATCAGCATTTTCAGACATTACCTATGACTTGCCCTTAAAATTAAGGTGTGACTGTACCACTTCATATATTTTCTTCTTTCAGTTATGAAAGTACAGGAAAAAGTGACTAATAATATTTATTCCTAGCTATATTTATATGAAACTGACCACTGGCAGAATTTTTCCACCAGTTCTGGGTCCAGATGGCAGAATTTGAGTATATCCATATGTACTATGAGTACTAATATGTACTATGAAATTATCTTAGCCTGCATCCAGCATGTTTCTACTAACATCTGAACCATGCCTGGAAATTTTTTTAGGAAGCAATTGACCCAGGCCAAAGTGGATACCAAGGAATTCTCTGAAAACTTAGCATTAGAAGCATTTAAGTTTCATTCCACTAACCTGTATTTACAATATTTTGTTTTTCTGTAATAAAACATTACTTTGATGTCATAGTCACATTTTTTTACAGCCTTAACTTTTGCTTACAAACCTTGCATACCTGGGTGGTATTATTTATATGGGATAATTTTATTCACAGTAGATGAGAGAGTGAAGCTTGTACAAAGTGAATACAGGAGAAATTGATTTCTTTGTTGACCTTAAATTCGGTCCTTAATTACAGGGTTTAGTTACATTATTAGGCTGTGTCTGAGTTTAACATCCTCTGTCTCTTTTCTTTCAATTCATACACTATTAAAATCTTGTTGCATTTGTCATTAAGAAGTATGTGTGTGACATTAGCATAAAGAAAAGAAATACTAATTTATTTTTTGTGCCGAAGCAAGTCAGACTACCAGACAGATTGGACAATGGGATACCCCAAAAAAAACATGCCTTAACTAAGACTGAAAAATTATCATTAACAACTAATTTTCCTCTGCTGTTCTTTGATGCAGGGTTTCATAAATTTGGTGGGTGCTTTTATTAAAGTTGTGCATTCAATATACAGGCAGAGACCCTTTCTACTGATCACTCAGTTTTGGTTTACGGTTATAGTTCAGCTAGTTATAGTTTGAATTAATTTCTGGCACAAATTGTTACACAGTGTTGTCAACTGGTGGTGTTTCTACACAGTGTGAGTAGGAAACGATTGTACCACCACTGTGCTAGATACTTCCCACGACTCTTCAGAGGAGGTAGAATGCCATGTACTTACATCAGAGGATATATGATGCTTGGTCTGTTTTTTCTGGTATGGTCTTTGTGTCTGTGTTGTTTATGGACTCATTACTTCCGTGAAGCTGAAGAGAGAAGGAAAAGAATTAAGAGAAAACTGTCTCATGAAATTACATGATTTGGAAAGAGAAAAATTGGTATTTTTCACTAAGAATGACCAATAAGTCAAAGCCAGCATTTCCTCCACTTTTACTGCACCCATTCTTAATGCCAGTTTTTATTTTTGTAGCCCTCTAATGCATGTTCCTTTTCTCAGTTTTTTAGCCCTTCCATTAATCTAAGAGCACAACCACCTCATCTATGGCACTGACTTGGAAAGCGGATTTAAAAGGAAAACAGGCATGTTCCACTGCAGGAGTTTCACCCAAATTGCAGGTCCATACAAGATAACACTAAGCCATTGGGACCAAAACAATCCCTAGTGTCTCACAAGTTGGAGGCATAAAGTGATTATGGTCTGTAAAGAACAACTGGAGCTAAAAAACTGCTGATGTGAGGTGACATGAGGAATTCTGGTTTTATATAGGATAGTCCTGTCCTTCATGGTGAGAAGTAAAAAATTTTCCAGTACAGGAAAAAAAGAAAAAGGAGAAAAAATTTTCATGTTCACTGAATTCAGTCATTCTATTATTGTATTAGACATGTGAGGTGGTTTTGATCAGGGGTTTGTGAGTGCAGCTATAGTTCACAAGGCTGCGACACAAGCGCATATGCTTAAATCTTCAGGCAACAAGCTGACAATTTATACTGGTTTTCTTTCTTTTCTTTTTTTTTTTTTTTCTGTTTTAAAATCTTTTCCTTGTGGCTTCAAATAAAACTCAATTTCTTCCTTTTCTGAGCTTTATGACTCAAGGGACTTTAAAACCTCCATGTACCTGAAATCCATTTTAAAACTCAACAGCTGTGGAGGCAGAAGGAAAAAAAGTGCCAGTTTTCATCCTGTCTTGTGTGTCATTTGGGGTATCAATAACAGTTCAGTACCAAAGATAGGATGGAAGCTGTGTGAGCTTTCTATTAGCAGTACTTAGGCTTCATCTGTGAACTGATCTCAACAGTATATATGTATATCTCAATCTATAATTCCAGAAATAAGTGGATAAGTTTACTTTAAATTTCTTTATCATACAGAAAAGTGAGTTCCTGTCCCCTCAATCCACTTGTAATGTTTGTCTGTTACAAAATACCTCTGTTTCTTAAATAGCCAGTTATCCACCCTGCAATCAAGTTTTTAAAACATGTACTTCTAGTAAATTGCTTATAGATTAATGTGATTTTACCGTACTTCTCTTTCATATGGAAAATGTTTTTGTTACAAATATGATGTTAACAATTGCCATTCAGTTTTCAAAATGCTTATTCTTTTGACATGTATGACCATAGGTTAGAGACAATTGATCAGTTATGCAACTAAACTATACATATTGCTTGCAAATTTAATATCATTTCAAGCATATTAACAGCAGTTACAAATTTTGCTCTGGCAAACTGTCCTGGGTTCAGCAGTAGCAGTCATGTTTTTCCTTTGTGGTAGCTGGTGCAGTGCTGTGTTTTGACTTCCAGCCTGGGGACAGTGTTGGTGAAGTCGATGTTTTCAGTTGTTGTTAAGTGATGTTTACCCTGACCAAGGACTTTGTGAGGCTCATGCTCTGCCAGGGAGGAGGGGAAGCCGGGAGGAAGCAGAGACGGGGCGCCTGACCCGGGCTAGCCGGGGAGGTATTCCATACCACAGCACGTCATGGCCGGGGTGGGGGGTGACTGGGAGTTACCCGGAAGGACACGGGCTTCCGGGTGGGACTCGTTTTCTTGGCCGGTGGTATCGTATTCTCTTCCCTTGTTATTTTCCCTTATCATTGTTGTAGTTGATAGTTGCGGTGGTGATTTGTGTACATTGGTTGCTGGACTGTTCTTGTCTCAACCCGTGGGAGTTGCACTTTTTTTTTTCGATCCTCCTCCCCGTTCCTCTGGGAGTGGGGGAGAACCCCGGTGGGGGGGGGGGGACACGGACCTCGATTGTTGTCAGCTCGGCACCACTCACTGGGAGTGAGTGAACAAGTTACCTGACTGGGTTTAAACCATGACACAAACACAATGTAGGATTCTGATCATAATGCTGAGGATTGCATCTGTAAAACACTTTTAGGTGAGTATGTAAAACTGCCAATCTCAGGGGCCATAATAATGAGTTGGGTGGCCTTAATGCTTAAAGTATCCAAATTACTCAAAATATTATGTGTATAAACTTCCTATGATTGATAGTCTTTGTCATTTTCTCTCCTTTGGATGCCTACAGAAATAATGCATCCAGAAGTTTCTTGCTGACTTTTACCTCAGCTTGGTGAAGGTGGTAATTGGACTATTTCTCATCTAATATTAACTGATTGCTTTTATCTCTAAAGCTTTCTTAAAAAAGAAAAAAAAAAGTTAAAAAATAAAGTTACCAGAATGTTATAAAGGGAGTAGCTTTAACACTAGCAACTGCTTTAATGTTAAATTTCTTGAAATGCAAAATGTGAATTATCAATCAAGATAAAATGGTTTGTAGTGGACTGCTCCTTTTTTACATATTAATACTTGCAGATGTATAATTGTAAAATATATTGAGTAAAGCTTTCCTTCTCTTAATTCAGAAACTGGCAAGGGGCAGTTTCTTAAAAAAAAAAAAACAGAGAAATATCTGGAAGCCCAAATGCATATGCGTATCTGTGGACTATGCAGTCACACTGCCAAAAAAAAAGTTAGAGTACAGCAAAAAAGATCCTGGAAGTGTATTTAAGGCAAAGCATACATAAAGCTACTTTCCTGAATTAGGAAAGTCACCCTTTATACAGTTTAAGTAGGAGGATCATTCATTGCAACAGCACAATGTAAACACTTATGGAGTGGATAAAGAATACAGTGAGGCATTTGCAATAAGGCTGTATGGCCTTTGACTAACTATTAGAAAATGCAGAGTGTTATCTAAAGCAGACAGAAAAGATCATCCTGTCTAATAGAGAAAATATGATTGTGATCATTGCCTATCTGTGATCAGGGGTTTATCACTGCCCAGATTTTTTTCTGAAACAAATGCACATTTAGAGTCCATCAGAAGTATTAATAGAGTGGAATAAAACATGAAAAAAAACATTTGTTTTACAGGCCTGTACCTTCATGCAATCTAATATTTTTTACTTATGCATCTCCATGATACCCATATACCAGGTTTACCTTGTGCAATCTGACAGAGCAACACTTTCTGATTAATCTTCATCTTCAAAGATATGATTCAGGGTGGACATGCAAGGACACTCCAATTTTAAAGTAATGCAACAACAACTTGGAAACTGCACTTTCTCTTAAATTTGCCCCCATTTCATTTTGTACTAAATATTAATTCCAGTCTTGTGCTGAGATATTTGAGATCAATAGTATATTTTCCATGCTGAGCGAGCACACATCAGGGTTTTATTTATACACTTGTAAAAAATGTTACAGGTAACCACTATTAATTTAATACAAAATTCTTTTTGCATTTCTGTAGGCACCTCACTGGGTTACTGGAATATCAAAATGCAGTATCAACACTCCTTTACTGATGATTTTTTAAAAGCGTGAAAAAGAACAACTTCAGCTTATTAAGCTGCATTAAGGAACAGCTTATATATATGGAGTTGAAAGGGACACTATGAGGTGACTGAGGCAATCTCTGTGCTCTGACATGTGCATGCCAAAGAAATGGCTCTTAGCTGTTTGCTTACTGCCTTCCTGTGGACCTCAGTAAAAACATTGCTAGTCCGTCTTTTCTACTTCTTGCAGATCTTGTTATGATTTCTTTTTTTTTACTTATAACTAAGCTATTAATTATTTTCTTGCTATAAAGGTAATGACTGATTCATATCTTATTTCCAGGTGATGTGGAAAACAATCATTATCTCATTTTATGAACTGAAAAAAGAGACAGGAAGAGTTCCTTGCATTCATTTGTGAAGACATTGACATGTATAACCCCCAGCTGACTTTAATTCCCTGACATTTTACCTGATCTTACCTATCAAACAAAATATACTCATGTGCTTGCATCAGTCCCCAGTTTCTTTTCTGTGTCCACAGTTGGTAACCCATGCAAAGATTAACTGGTTAGGTCAGCAAGTAAACACTTTGGTTTAAAATGCACAAAAGAAATTGTCTTTTTACATTATAAACATTTGTATAATGAAACTCTTTGGAATGCTGTAAATATCAAAATTGCAATTGAAGTTTTAAAAGTGATTAAACCAATTTATGATGCTCAAGTTCTCAAGGGTTATTAAACTTAATAAGGGAAAGATAAATGTGATTTTTACTTAAACTGTAATTTGTCAGGAATTGGGTACTTTGGGTGTATCAACTTATATTTGCCCTATACTTCTGATAATGGCCACTGTCAAAGACATAGTCTGGGCTCTATAAATTTGTCTGATTCTGATCGAGGATGTGTGTTCTTATCTCTTTATGTTCATTTTTATGTATGGAAGTAATGCATTTAAGTATGCTTTCTGTATTGTACTACATGACATTTCTTTTCAAGAGCTACAATTTTTGTTCTAAAAACTGAACTAATGAGATGCTCACTTGTTTAAAGAGTTTGATTACTTCATATAAATGCAAATAATATATATATACACGTATATATGTGGAGAAGAATATATATTTATATAAATATTGATAGACACCTAAAACACTCTTTCCAAACAAATTTTGTAATCAAATGAGTTATAGCAGTTATATTCTCACTGAGCCATAAAAATAAGTCATGCTATGCATTGACACCATATTCAGTGATTCGGTTTTGATTTTCTACAGTACATAGCTTTAGATCAACTATCAATTTTATTCAGCCTGCATTTTAATTATAGGAAAAAACAAAAAAAAAACACCAAAGCAAACCCCCAAAACCCAAAACAAGCCAAAATCCTTCTTACATATTGTAAGTGTGAATTACATATTCTTTTTGTATATGTCTTAACTTATGAAGGGTGCAAATAAATATATATCTGGGTAGATCTTCCAGTCCTTTCCTGGATGCTGAGGGAAAGTGTGTATATTGCTATACACACTAAATCTGAGACTGATATTTCTCCTCATGATATTTTGGCTTTAAATGTGTGGATATTCTCACTAAAAACACAGCCAAGTTAATGTAACAGTTTGTCCCAAAGGCAAGTTATTGAGAACTTCTGTAGAAGTATGTACCTGCTGTAAATTATTTGAAAGGCAGTTTATGAAAGTAGCAAGAGAATACACATGCAGATTCAACAGCTTTAAGTCTTAGCTGAAAAATAGTAAAGTTACATTCCTTAATCCAGAACTCTGACTACAAATATTTTAAAAATAGTTTCCATCCTGCATTTAAGGTTAAGATATCCACAGACAAATGTGGCTTAATGTTTTTCTAATGACTAAGAAAGTCAATTTTTTCATCTGAATAATTAAACTGAGTTTTCTTTTTTGCTTGTCTAGCTTTCTGATGTTCCCCCAGAGCTATGTCTTTTTGCATGTCTTAAAGTTCTGCAATCTGGGTTAATTTTGGATCATATACCATATCAGAATGTGGTCTTTCAGGGATATTATTTCCCTAAACCACAATTTTCAAAGCTTATCCAGAGTCCTGAATTAACTACCGGCATGTTGTCTGAACAGGAGGACTTTTATTGTCTCACTATGTGCTTTCTTATCTATTTTAGCTCATCATAGAAATGGTGTTGACTCTGAGCTTACTGAGAACCAAGAAAAGGCTTGTACAAGCTTTTGTAGATCTAAGTTTATTTAAAATTAGAATTAACTAAAATTACATAGCCTGGAAAAGACAACAAAAATTGTCAGCCAAAGACAAGGTTGTAAAATTCAATAGTCCCTTAAAATAGAACATCCTCAATCATAATCTTTAAAATGATATTTAAAAGAATTTTGTTTTTTTTGTGTTTTGGTTTGGTTGGGTTTTTTTTTGTTTTTTTTTTCAGCTTTTTAACTAAGCAGGGTTTCCTTTGTCTCCATCCTTCAATCTCAATAACAGTGTTAGAAGGAAATGATCTTAGGAAGAAGCATATTCAATGAGGGTGGGCATACAGGCTTTCTACAAGAACCAGGAAGAATAAGAATCTGAAGAGCATCACCATATAATTCCTCCTGTACTGGCAATGTCAAAAGATATTTAGTTCACTTCACCTGTGCATGTGTCTGAAGTGAGCTGTATGAAACACACATCATGTTTTACCTTCCAGCCTGAGGAGAGGACATGCTTCTTCCTAGCTGACAAGACCACAGGCATATTGCTCGTGCTTCTCATTTGGTTGAATTAAAATGTTGCCTTAACCATAAACACTTATGCTTATATCCAGAGCATTCTTGCCAATTATCTTGTTTGGCCATTTTTATAGAAGAGGAACAAATATTACTGAAGAGAAAGCAAATTTTGTTTAAATACACTTTTTAAACACTTGTTTTCAGTAATTCATAATATTTATTCAGCTCTTTTAAATGTCTTCTGTTTTCCCATCCATTTTTGTACTACCTTTTTTTAAACTTACACATAAATAAGGAAGACAACATATCTACCAAATATTTATATGTACCTGCTTCTAAATGCAAAACAACTTTTGTCCAAATGAAAAATCTAAACCCAGATAACCTTCACAGTCACAGCTGACCACGACAATTTAGTCATAAACTGAATCTGTAACCTTGTTAATCTTAAACCTTTGTCATTTTCTCTAGTAAATGTACTGTTATTTGAAATAAATATTTTAGAAACATACCAATTCAATCAACTTAGCCCAAAAGGTTCATGTGGTCAGATTTTGGCCAGAATGAAGGACATCCCTAAGGAGAGGAAGCATTGAACTGCAATTAAGTCCATTTGGCCATATTTGTACTGGCAATATTTCACATAAAAAAAAATTAGTCTTAATTCCTTTTTTTTGCATTAAAAAAAAAGGCACTAGAAAATATAATGAAGTTTTCAAAAACTGTTCCCATTCAGATTTTCACTCAAAGTGAACCAAATAGCTGTATATTCTATTAATAAATAGAAGTGAAATTTTTTCTTTTAAAAGAAAAAGTGAATGGACATGAAGTTCAAGTCATGAAAGAGGAGAATCATGTAATGGTAGCCATGTAAAAACATACTGGTTCTTTGAATGGCAGGAGTTTCAAAGTGTGAAAAAGTTTGACTTAATTCAGTCATTTACAACAGGTGCTACAGGATAGGACAACTTACTTGTGTGTGTGCTATAATGAGTTTCTCAGCTTTATTACTGTGACAGATTAACTTGTCTAGTTTTACCCATTTTTATCTCATCAACAAAAGGCTTAGATGCTGGTGACAAAGTAGCATCTACTTAGAGTAGAAAAGAGTGTAGAAGAGTGGCATTTCTGAGATGTAACAGTACCAAAACTAAATTCATTAAATACCAATGAACTGTAGCTGCTTCCATAATTGGAGCAAAGCATGAGGTGAACATCCACCCCATGCAATTTTCCTATTGATCACACCCTAGATTTTAGGAACTTGTATAAAAGGTTGGTTTCTAACTACAAGCCACTAAAAATAATTAGTGCCTAATTCCCACTTATGTAGTTTGTGATTCTTGGTCTACAAAACCACTTCGTGTCACATAGGGTCACCCTAGAAAACGGCTTTGTCTGATAAAAAAAAAATATGTTTTGGTTTAAATTTTAAAATATGAGGGAATACTTCCTGGTTTCTAAACAAAGCTGAGAGCAAATATCTGTAAATGCTGCTAGTAACACAGTTACAAAGAACATAAGAAATGTTTCTATGAGAAGCAAGCTTGATTTTATAGGTATTACAGGAAAAATACATTTTCTTACAAGAATATTAGTATTCTATATTTTGCATGCATATGAAGGGAAGCCTGCAGTCTATACCAAGTTTATATGACATATATAATCAGATACAGCTATATAAGGAACATCAACACTGAATATAGAACCTTTCTGGACAAGGTTAAGACAAATGAAAAGCCCCAAGCTCTCAAGTTATAGAAAAAAAGGGAAAACCTCACCAAATGCACAATCCCAAACCACTGGTAATATGTAAAATACTTAAATTGGTTAAAAGTCACAGTAACGTACTCAAGCTATGCCATCAGAGGTTTAGACTGGAGAGTAGAAAAAATTTCTTTGCCGAAAGGCTGATCAGGCATTGGAACAGGCTGCCCAGGGAAGCGGTGGAATCACCATCTCTGGAAGTGTTCAAAACTCATGTAGATGAGGTCTTGGCAATCCTGAGGTAATGGTTGGGCTTCATGATCTTATAGGTCTTTTCCAACCTTGTTGATTCTTTGATTCCTAGGGGAGTTTAATTACTCAATTATATGCTGGAGAAGTATTAACAAAAAAAAACCAAACAAACAAAAAAAAAATCATCTTTGTATGGGGGAAGGGGTAGTAACAATTCTAATTTTCTGCTGTGGAAAAAGGTGAGTTTAGATACATTTGGATTAATTTATGAGTAACAGAAAGAGGTATGGACTTGGGAATTTTGTGGTTATCCTGCATGACTAGAAATAAATATACCAAGTTAGAAGGTAGGCAGCAGGAAATAGGACATGGGTGTCTAGCAGGACAAAAAGAAAAGCAAAATCTCAACCCTAATACAGTTGTTATTTTTTGCCTCTCTATCAGTAAATAAAGCTAGTAAAGGTCTGTCATATATTTGGATGAAGAAATTTTGTGCAGTGAGCAGTTCACTTTTGAAGATTATTTTTCTCCCACACAAGAGCAAATAGGAGCAGGACAGGATGAATCTGAGAAAGACGGGAAGGTCAGAGGATCTCATGCTTCCAAAATATTCTTCTCTCTATCTGGCCTTTAAGAAGACAAATAATTAGAAATGCAAAAGCTTCTGTAACTGTGCAGAAAATGTGTAGGATGAGAGTCTGTAAGCCCAAATCCATAAATCATTATGCAGTAAATATTAGACAGTCACTGTATTTGATGTGGTGATTACAATTCTTTCATTGTGTGTACACTTGCATTATATTAGACTTTATAAATTGCACAAGTCCCATAAGCAGAGATGTTAAAGAATAAATAAATAAAATCAGGGTTGACAATATCACAATGAAGACAGAAAAGTAAAGCAATCCACTAAGAGTATGCAACAGAAGAATGTGTAAGAACCAGAGACAGGGTTAATCAAAGAATTGAAATATGACAGTGAATTGTACACAGTATAGTACAGAAGAGTATAGAAAAGTAAAAAGATATCCCAACAGACCATCAAGGCAGCAAAGAATGTGATAACATATAGGAACCAAACAAAAGCATTAGGAAAACCGTAGAATTGCATACTGACTTAATACATTGTTGACGTTAAGATGTTAAAAATGGTGAATAATAGAGTTGAAAATATATTTTAATGAATTAATATTACTGATAGAAACAGACAAAGACACTGTTATTCCGTGGTTAAAAGAATGTGGTCAAAACAGATAATACAAGAGGGACACTATTTCTGAAACACTGGCATTAATTTTTGAAATGAGAAGTAAGATGGTAAAGAGAATAGTGTAAGAAAAGTTGTGCCACTTTCTAGTGACTTTTAAGAGTAAAGTTGTAATATTGCTGCCAGTTTATGAACTAGCCATGAAAAAATGGAAACTTGTTTGTTCAGAATAGAACTTTCATTTCACTTCTCCTTTTCTGCCTGGTTACAGCTGTAATGGTTTCTTCAGAAGTTCCAGACAGTCATACCCAAACCCAGTCTCAAAGAATGGCGCAAATTACCTTGAATGTTAATTTTTAAGAAAGATAAGTTACATTCCTTATTCCTATTGTTAAGTAATCTTTTCCTTCTTCTACTCAGAAAACCCAGGCAACTAAACCCAGGAATTACTCAAGTTCTATAATATGGGTACATTAAAAAAGTTTACATGTGTTGAACATCATTAATAGACAAAATTTGCCTTAGCAGCTGCTTTACAGGGTTGCATGCAAAGTTTATATTAAAATACTCAAATTTTTATATCTGTTTCCAAAATAGATTCAGTTTCTTAGCTGACATATGACTTTCAGTAACTGCAGTCGACAAAATCCTGTCCGCCTTTCTATTCTTTTGTGCTGGAAAATCTATAGACAATTTTAAATTACATTGTCAAGCCATCTGAAAGATAGTTTGTTTATAGAGAAGACCACAATTACACAGAAATTGTTAGGACTTAGTACTGTCCTACATCCTTCTGATGGATGTGACAGAAATTACTGGGCACTGATGCTAGCAAGTGCTGTCAAATTTCATATCTAGTAGGGTGACAAAGCACTATGTAGGTTAGCCCTTAACCTGCAGATGTATTATTTTGAGCAGTGATGTCAGCAGATCACACAAGTTAAACAACCTTGCAATTGCCTGGGAGTTGCCTTATGGAGGAGAGCTGCTTGGGATTTCTTTTCTTCACTAAAATACTTTCAGACTATTTTCTCAGTCTCCCTGAGGATTATTTACTTGGCTCAGTTCTTTTCAAGTGCAATACTTCTTTTGTTATCTGCCAAATTCTAAACCACTCCATGCAACCTCACAGTCATTGTGTAAGGAAAAGGACAGAGCTTGTATTGCTATTAACATTACTTTTGGACAGGCATGTGATGGTGCCAGAAATCAAGTTTTGGACCCTTGAGTATCTACAACAAACAGGAAAAAGTTAAAACAAAAAATGTATCTAGATACACAAGTCATGCTTACAAGTGTTTTTTGATGCTTTCCAGGGGCAAGGATAACCATTTTCAGGAGATACATCTTACGTAAAAAAATCAATGGGAGGATTGCAGGGAGAATGATTACCTGATTTTTCAGCTTTGCCCTAACAGAGAACTCTCTGTACAGGAAGAGCAGAAAAGAATCATGGGCACTTGTGGCTAGCAGGTAAGACTTGAGTTCCCAGTGTATTGCTCCAAAAGCAGTGTTACTGTCTTTCTTCAGTGAATTTAATTGAGAATGAATAGATTTGTCGTCTTAATGAGCTGTAGCTTGTTCCTATTCCTGCACTTTGACTCTTCTGTGAATATGCTCAATATAGAAAGACTATTTTATAAAATTAAAAAAAAAAAAAAATCCAGGGAGGATTACTGTGACATATGAGAGAAGATTAAGACAATTTGATTACACTATGCTACTGCTTGAAGGAAAGACTATAACGATATGACTAGTTACAAATACCTCAGAGGTAAAGTGTAAGAGTTATAGGGGTTATTATATATTTACTGTAATGTCTCTTTGACCATCAACATAGACTATTAACTGTCTGAAGAATATAAATACAAACTGCTACATAATGTTATTTCAGAAAAAAATAGAGAAATTGAAAACACTGTACAGGAATATTTAAGTTATGTTTTAGGAAGTAAGTTTTCGGCTTTTTAGTGCTTCATCTTGCACCATTAATATCTTTGTAGATTTAAAAAGTGACTTGAATAAAAAATTCAAGCAATAATATGAGGAAACCAAGTAAATGGCTAGTATGTGAAATTCACTTCCATCAAAGACAGACTTAAAGAGCTCTGTATGAGGGAATATTAGAGAGAGGATTATAATGGGAAATCCCAGTTTTTCTGTAAAGGTTTGTGCTAGCTTATTTCCAAAATGACTTTCATCTAATTTTTAAAAGTGTCAAATGAGGGTATTCTTGACAGTAAGCAGGTCAGTTACTTATTATATAGGATACATTATGTGCACTACAAGATGTTGATATTCTCTCCTGTCAGATATGCCACAAGCAAAGGAGTCTTCTTTTCACCTTTTAATTGTAATTAGTGCAGACCAAGAATGAATATATTGATTTATTAAATTCCACATGGTTGCAAAATGTCTTCTATAAATCTTACTGTGCAACAAACCATTTTACCCTGGGTGTTTTCAGGGTCTTATGTATTTCCATACCCTAAATGCTCGTTATAGAACAATAAAGTTGCTGCAAAATGGTATACTATCAAGATATAAGTGAAAATACACACAATTTCAGTGGACTGGTTTTCCATGTTGCAGCTATTTAGTTTGAAACATTTGCCTATTATGCATTCTAAACTGTTATCAGTATCATATTTTCAGAGCACAGCCTATAATTTTATTGAAATAACTGTAGTTTTAAGATTTACGTTAGAAAACATGTTTAAATAGCAGCCAAACAACAGTAAGATTTAGTTTCCAATCATACTAAACTCTGACCCTTTTTTGTGATTTAGTGCAAGTTTTAGCTACCATAGAATGTATTGGTAGTTTCTAATTTAATGCGCAGCTTAGCTGCAGAAATCATTGTCTCTGGGTGCTGTGCTTGCTAAATGCTTACACGTTTCATGAGGAGATTAGAAAAATTCATAGAATAGCAAGTGACTGGATTATTAAATACTGACAAGCCACTTCTGCTTAGAGGAAACTCCTAAACCACACATTATTCAAGGCTAACATAGTACTCAGTAGAAGTGTCCTTGACTTCTTTTTACACTTAACTCTAGCCATTCATTTTGGTTATCTTTGGAGAAAAGATGTCATTCTTGTTGCAGTGAGTATGGCTGCTGTCCTGAGTGAAAAATTTTCATCAGTAAAAGCTACTCACTTTGCTGTTTGTGTATGCCTGCACTGCACAAGTAATTATCTGACTGTCTCTATGTACAATTCTGTTTCAGTCCTTACGTTGTACTGTGGTGTCTGAGAGCTCTTTTGTGAACAAGTGGGAGACTGATTTTATAGTGTATGCACAACAGAATCTGATGGATGACCCATTTGGCAGGGCAGGGTGTTGAAATGCACTGAATGTTTTCCTTCTGTGACAAAAATAATTCTATGTGATCAAGTCTTATTTTTATCTGTATACAGTTTTCTACGCCCAAATGCTTCTGTCTCAGGACCTGTACTGTAGTGTTTTCTGTGTCCATGACTATTATAAAACTAGTGTTACTTGTATTTTAATTTGATTCTTTGCAGGATAACAGTTAGCATTCATGAAAATGTTAGCATCAGGAAATCTAGTCAGGTGCTGCTCAGATTAGATGAAACAATGTTTGTGTTCCCTCAAAGTTGCAGAAGAAAAAGTTAAAAGAAACAAGCTAAAAAAATAATCTCCTGACAAAAGACCAGGAACAGACTGCATGTAAGTTAGACTACATTATAAATAGTGGCATAAGAAAAGGCAACTGCTTCATCAGATTTCTTAATCAGAAACAATTTGGCTGCCAGCTGACCAGTGTTATCCTTTAGACGTACCACATTACTTATATTTCTCTGGGAAGAAAATATGCCCTTATTGACTTCCATGCAGTTATATGTCCATTAGAGATTTCCTTAGGATTATGTCAAGATGCATACATTGTTTCTATATTTGAAATTAAATGCAAAAATTCTCATCTTCTTTTTAATATTACTTCTTAATTCTTAGACATCCTTATATTTGTTTTTTTTTTCCCCAAAAACCTTCAGAATGAAGTCCTTTTCAAAACAAATGTTTGTTGTGCAGACTCTTCCCCAAAATTGCATTGTCAACCATATAAAACCAAATCTGAAAAAAGATTCCTATGAATAGCTCCTTGAGCTGCAAACTAAAGGTCTCTAAAGTGGAAAAGCTTTCAGAAAGAAACCTGGTTCTACAATTCTTACACTAGGCAGCACCTTACTCTATGAGCAAATCCATATGTTTTCTTTGCACCTTTTTCTTCTTTGTTTTATACTTACTAAAATGCCAAATGCAGTCCATAATGATGAAACAATTTTCTCAGAGAAAGGTTTGTTACAGCTTTTTTGCTAGAGATAATTTTAACTGACCTGTAAAACCTGGAAAGGAGTTAGAATATGCTTAGTAGGTTATGCTATATATTTAAACATAAACATGACTTGCCTACATAAAGTTATAATGCAAAGCATTTGACACTGTCCCACATGACGTCTCTGTCTAAACTGGTGAGGCATGGATTTGATAGATGGAGCATTTGGTGGATAAGCAATTGCCTGGATGTTCTCACTCAAAGAGTTGTGGTCAACGGCTCAATGTCCAAGTGGAGACCAGTGACGAATCTCACGATTCAGCTCTGGGACCAGCACTGCTTAACATCTTTGCCAGCAACATGGGATTGAGTGCGCCCTCAGCAAGTTTGCCAACAACAGAAAGCTGTGTGGTGTGGCTGACACACTGGAGGGAATGGATGCCATCCAGAGGGACCTTAAAAGGTGGGCCAGTGTGAACCTCATGAAATTCAACAAGGCCAAGAGCAAGGTCCTGCAACTGGGCTGGGGCAATGCCAAGAATAAATAGAGGCTGGGTAGAGAATGGATTGAGAGCAGCCTTGAGGAGAAGCACTTGAGTGTGTTGGTTCATGAGAAGCTCAACATGAGCTGGCAGTGTGCGCTCGCAGCCCAGAAAGCCAACCATGTCCTGGACTGCATCAACAGAAGTGTGACCAGCAGGCCGAGGGAGGTGATTCTCCCCCCTCTATTCTGCTCACATGACACCCCACCTGGAGTACTGCATTCAGCTCTGGGGTCCCCAACATAAGAAGGACATGGACCTGTTGAAATGAGTCCAGATGAGGCCACAAAGTTGATCAGAGTGACGGAGCAACTCTCCTATGAAGACAGGCTTAGGGAGATGGGGTTGCTCAGGCTGGAGAAGACAAGGGTCCAGAGACACCTTATAGAAGCCTCACAGCACTTAAAGCGGCTCTATGAGAAATCTGGAGAGGGAATTTTTGCAAGGGCATGTATTGGTAGAAAAGGGAGTATGGCTTTAAACTGAAAGAGGGGAGATTTAGATGAACTATTAGGAAGAAGTTCTTTCCTGTGAGGGTACCACCTCCCTGAAAGTGTTCAATGCCAGGTTGGCTGCAGCTTTGAGCAACCTGTTCTAGTTGAGGACGTCCCTGCCCATGGCAGGGTGATTGGAACTAGGTGATCTTTAAGGTCCCTTCACACACAAAACATTCTATGGTTCTATGATTTCATAATACTTAAATTATGTAGAGAATAATGGAGTCATAGGATGAGGAAAGACCTTTAGTATATTATCTAGCCCATCTTTAGGCCTAAGGATCATATACTTTATGTGTTTCATTCTTAATGGACCTTTGATTAGACTTTTGGTTAAGATGCCCATTTTCTGAGGTTCCCATAATCTCCAAAGGCAATCTATATAATCATAGAATCATAGAATAGTTAGGGTTGGAAAGGACCTTAAGATCATCCAATTCCAACCCCCCTGCCATGGGCAAGCACACCTCACACTAAACCATGTCACCCAAGGCTCTGTCCAAACTGGCCTTGAACACAACCAAAAATGGAGCATTCACAACTTCCGTGGGCAACCCATTCCAGTGCCTCACCACCCTCACAGTAAATAACTTCTTCCTTATATCCAATCTAAACTTCTCCTGCTTAAGTTTGAACCTGTTACCCCTTGTCCTATCACTACAGTCTCTAATGAAGAGTCCCTCTCCAGCATCCCTATTGGCCCCTTCAGATACTGGAAGGCTGCTATGAGGTCTCCACGCAGCCTTCCCTTCTCCAGGCCCAACAGCCCCAACTTTCTCAGCCTGTCTTCATACGGGAGGTGCTCCAGTCCTCTGATCATCCTCGTGGCCCTCCTCTGGACTTGTTGCAACAATTGCATGTCCTTTTTATGTTGAGGACACCAGAATTGTACACAGTACTCCAAGTGAGGTCTCACGAGACCTCATACCTAATACCAGTCTTGCCAGTAAAAAAAAATATTTTCCTCCTGTATGATTTATTCTTCCATATATTAGCTTAAGCTGTTTAAACTGCCAAGAACATAAGGGTCTGAAAATAAACTTTGAAATGCTTCTAATGTGTATTTGAGGGCTACTACTTCCCTTCTACCCACCCCATTTTATGGAACATCCTCCCCCTTCTGACTTCTCTTTAAACTGAAAAAATGCAAAGCTTGCTTTCTTCCTCATTGTTCATGTTCTCCAGACTTCTGATCTTTCTTCTGTAGTCTATTATATTAATCCCAACTTTACTGACACGGAAAGCCAAAACTAAGTAGAGATTACTGCAGTGCTGAATTAAATACACTCTACTCATACGGCCCAATACGGAATTTCTGTGTTTCAGAAATATTTGTCATTTCACCATATTGTATTTTATATGTATATTTTATATATTTTGGGGAAAAGCAAAGCTTTATAAAGTCATTAGGTTAAAAATGTATGTCCTTTTGTATGAAATAGTTTTTAGCATTAAATAGGATCCTGTGCCCAATCCTGTTGATATTCTGACCAATTTAGACTATCAACCCCTTCCACTGTGTTCGCATTTAATACTTAAGATAGTAATACATGATTCAGAGTGATTATTTTATCAATTATGGCCACTTGAGGACCACAGAGGTAATTAAAATCTGTAGAGAGATCAGTTTATGGACAAGAAAGAGACAGGTTGAGGTTCAGCCCTAAAAAAATGTTAAAAATGCAAAATGAAGCATACTGAAAAATGTGCATGACACTCTTTTTCTTTTTTTTTCAAAAATAGATCACAATCATGACATTATTTAGGATTGCTGTCATGTTTCTTGCTGTCTTTGAAGCTGGCTTTCATCTCATCAGACATCTATAAATTGGACATCTAAGTTTAAGTTATATACTTTTGGCTTTGTTATCAATGGGCAGATGAAAGCAGCTTTTGGGCAATTTAATTATTCTACACCACCGTCTTCAGAGAACTTGAACTGGCATCTGAAAGTACATATTTCTTTGCACAGACTATGAGATTGCCATGCAATCTCACACAACCTGTTTTAGCCTTAGACAACATACTTTGAGATACGTATGTGAAATGAAGCAAATTCAAAATTCTGGTGAAATCAGGTGAAGCAAAGTTTTGACCAACCTACAGCATCAACTACTGGCAAGGTAGAAGGCATTTTTTATTTACAGCCTTGACCTGAATAATTAAATGACATTTAGCATTCTGTTGTATACACATTCTTTTTACTACAGTGTCATATCAGATGACTAACCATATTAATATCCTAGTCTTTTCAATTTCGATAGGCATTCTGAGACAAAGACTGAACAACAATTTAATTCTCTTGTGTTAAAAGACAACTGTACCAAAATATCATATATATTTTTCATGGCACTTTAATGGCCTTTGGTGTATTTGAAGTGCCAATAGATATCATTTGAGATGAGGCCACGCTTGAAGTTCAGTAAATGAAAAAGCATTTTTTTGGGTACTGGTATGCTGATCTCACTGTGACAGCACGATTGGAAATGTATCATCTTTGCTGCTTTGAAGTTTAATGTCATCCTCTTTCATTTATGTCATTAAATATAAATGTTGTGGAAGGTTAAAGCCCTTTGTAATGCCTTATTTGAAAAAGGGTTTCACAACTGGGCAACTATTTATGAATATATTTGAATGATACATTTACATTTTATATCATGGTAAGGTTAAAATGATACATAATTAGACTAAACAGACTGAAAACTGATGGGTTTTGGGTGAAGAATAAAGGATCACAGATGATATCAAAGCAGCTATAATTCAAACTCTATCATCACATTTAATGATTCCTTTGCTCTTTTGGGACAGGAAAGGGCGAGACTTTGGCATATTTTGATACTAAATCTGGAAAGTTCTTAACAATCAGATCTCAAAGTAAATTCTGATTTGTTTGTGAGAAGGGTTCTGGGAAAATAAAAAAAGAGAATTAAGCAGCAGAGAAAAGTCTCCAGATTTTATGGAAAAGAAATCTGTAAATGCTGTTTTACAAGCATTTCATGACGTGTTTTTTTATTTTTAATACAGATCTTCTCCTGAATAGAATGATAATTACAACTAAGCCTGCTTAACACTCTTAAATCCAGTGTAAAAGCTCTAAGCCATAGGGAGCAAGCTATGAATAGCAATATGACTAAAGATTATAATGATGATGTGAGGAAAATAAGCAGTTTAATTTCTGTCAGGCAGTTTTATTAGTGTAAGTTTTGCCTTCAGCTAAAAACTTATTTATGTATGATGATCTCATCTGTTGATTTTGATTAGTATATATGCTTCATTTATTCTTTGAGGAAAAGAAGCAGAAGCTCTCCTCCAATGTAAAACTGTTTTTTTTGTTTTTTTGTTATTTCATATTTGTGAAATACAGTTTAAGCTTACCCACTTATAATTAATCTCTATATTCCTTGCCTTGAGATCCCAGTCACTCTTATGGTTTTAGTTTCTTTTTTTTAGAGAACAGAACTAAGCACAAGGCGCCTGCCCTGAGAATCCCCAAACTGTGATTTGTGTCAGTAGGCATGAAAACACTATCAGAAAATCTTCATAATTTTGTATTAAAAAATAATACCCTTTATTCTAGTTTAGATTAACATTAGCCAAAACTGATGCTCAAGCTCTCAAAGAGAACCAAAAGTATTCTGGAAAAGAATA
Organism: Pezoporus wallicus; assembly: GCF_028554395.1. Classification (NCBI taxonomy): domain Eukaryota; kingdom Metazoa; phylum Chordata; class Aves; order Psittaciformes; family Psittacidae; genus Pezoporus; species Pezoporus wallicus. The sequence goes on from NW_026642654.1 coordinate 3,581,393, forward strand.
CTTTATGCATTTAATCATTCTGCTGCTCATTGCACTTAATTAGCAGTTTACAAAGTATTTTAATTCCATAGAAGCTGTTTTAAGCCCAAATCTCTGACAATGTCCATTCGTATCTTTTAAATTGATTCTGAGCTACACTCATAGTAACTGTCTGCACACTAGCATTTTGATTTCATAGAGTTAGGAGGGAAGACCTCACAATATGACATTTTGTTTTTAGCCTAGAACTTTCAGTTCAGCAGTTTTGGAGGTATATTTTTTCCAATTCTTTTATACACAGCTTTAAAATGTTCACCATTCCCCCTCTTTGCCCACATAATCATTCACACCCCTCAAACCAATGTAATTTGACAGAAAGACATTGAATAACTACTGCCATTGAGGGCACAGCTAGATTTTAGCTGCACCCGTGAGCACTGTGGCTATGTTTATACCAGTCTTAAAAAGAGTAGTCAAGATGGGCTGTCAGCTCATGGCTCTGCTTGTTTCCTGACTAAAGATTCTTGCTACATGTCTCTGATGGTACGATAGTGTATTATCTATTAGTGAGCCAGGCACAGCCCCAGGGCTGACATCTCGCTTAGCCTCAGTTTGTCCCCATCCCTAGGGAGATGCCTTACGCAGAGGGTTGAGACTGCCCCCAGCTGCCCCTCCAGCTGCCCTGGAGCTGGCAGTGGCAGTGGGATGAGTCCTGGCTGCCAGAACCTGCCCTGACATCCCTGTGGAGCCCCTGCTGCTCCTGGCCCCAGGGAGTGACTGGCCTGTGCTGCACCATGACATATTTTACTCTGTTTCATAAAATAAAAGTTCAGCCAAGATCCTGTCTTGATCAACTGTCTGTCTCTGAGGTCAAAGATTAAAGATGCCTGGAAGACATTCAGAGAGGAATAGGCAGCCTACAGAAATCAGCCTGCATGTATACGATACACAAAAGGTGCATCAAAGATGTAGATGTAGACAGGAATACCAATGAGAGCCATGCAGGCAGCTCTGACTGCAATTACACTCTTCAAATACAGAGTCCTCTGTGCTCATCATTTTCATATTGCAAACGGATGAGGATTGTCAGAGTAAATCTGTTTGCATTTCAAATACTTATGCCCTTATTTGCACAAAAATAAGGCATTATTTTAAAAAGATTTGTTAGCATCGTACTTTTATGGGGTCTGAAGATTTAATCAGTGATAAATAAATATTGTGTTGCTTAAAGTACTAGCCTTGATGATTACATGTTTAAAAAAAGATGAATAACTGCTAAGCCCTCCAATGTTTTGTTTTTTTGCACTCTCTGACAATATATAGCTTTGTGCAGATTTGGTCAGCGTTGGGTACTGCTTTGTGGAAATACCATTTGAATGTCATGCAAATCTTCTACTTCTTGGCAAAAGTATCAGCTTTTATTTAGAAAACTAATTTTTGAGGCATAGGAAAAAAAAAAAGTCCTTTGCAGTACTCTTGCCAATCATCATTTCTTTGAAGTTTCTACTTTAGTGTGTGACATGGCCAAGATTTTTCTGTAAGATTGACAGCAGATTAAATCACAGATTAGGCAGCTACTTTCTTTGAAGTTTGCATGAGTGGGTGATTTAGTCATGGATGGCTAACAGGTAAGAGACTGATATATCAATTTTTATATCATGTTTCACCCAAAGAGTTTCTGTAGTGACCAACTATTTATTTAGAAAAGGCTTGCCAGAGCATACCAGACTGGAATGAATCACAAAACTCTGCTTACAAATTAACAATAAATGTACTGCTATCACCTTCCTACAGTCTTGCCTGAAGTTAAAAATTACAGTGGTGTATTTGTGCAAAAGATAAATCATGGAGTTCACAGGCACTGTGGTATCATCCTCCTGTACCTTAGCATTCTTAGCATTTAGTATTTACTCTGAAACCTTGGCATCATGAGATGCTTGAATTTGAGATCCTCAGGACAGTGAGAAGAGCGTGCAGCAAGCGCACTGCCCTGGACTTCAAAAGAGCAGACTTTGGCCTCTTCAGGAACCTGCTTAGGAAGGTTCCATGGGATACAGCCATAGAGGGCAGAGAGGCCCAAGACTGTTGGTTGATATTCAAGGATCACCTGCCGCAAGATCAGGAGTGTTGCATCCCAACCAGAAGGAAGTGCAGCAGGAGGGCCAGGAGACCTCCTTGGACAGATAAGGAGCTCCTGAGGAAAATTCAAATGAAAAAAGAGGCTTATAATAATGGAAGCCAGGACAGGTGGCATGGGAAGAGTACAGGGATGTTGTCCGGGAAGCTAGGGACCAGGTTAGGAAAGCTAAGACCCAGTTAGAATTAAACTTAGCTAGAGGTATTAAAGATAACAGGAAGGGATTCTACAAGTACATAGCAAATAAAAAACAGACTAAGGAGAATGTAGGCCCTCTCAGGAAGCTCTCAGGAGACCTGGCTACACAGGATTTGGAGAAGGCTGAGGTTCTGAATGACTTCTTTGCCTCGGTCTTCATTGGCAAAGGCTCTGACCAAACCACCCAAGTCTTGGAAGGCAGATGCAGGGACTGTGAGAATGAAGACCTTGCGCCCACTGTACGAGAGGAACTCGTTCGAGACCATCCTAAAAATCTGAATGTGCACAAGTCCGTGGGTCCTGATGAGATCCATCCGACCAGCAGGTCAAAGAAGGTGATCCTGCCACTCTATTCTGCTCTTGTGAGAACTCACTTGGAGTATTGTGTGCAGTTCTGGTGTCCTCAACATAAAAAGGACATGCAACTGTTGGAACAAGTCCAGAGAACAGCCACGAGGATGATCAGGGGGCTGGAGCACCTCCTGTATGAAGACAGGCTGAGGAAGTTGGGGCTGTTCAGCCTGGAGCAGAGAAGGCTGCATGGAGACCTCATAGCAGCCTTCCAGTATCTGAACGGGGCCTATAGGGATGCTGGTGAGGGACTCTTCATTAGGGCCTGTAGTGATAGGACAAGGGGTAACAGGTTCAAACTTAAACAGGGGAAGTTTAGATTGGCTATAAGGAGGAAATTCTTTCCTGTGAGGGTGGTGAGGCACTGGAATAGGTTGACCGGGGAGGTTGTGAATGCTCCATCCCTGGCAGTGTTCAAGACCAGGTTGGATGAGGCTTTCTGTGATGTGATTTAGCGTAAGGTGTCCATGCCCACGGCAGGGGGGTTGGAATTGGGTGATCTCAAGGTCCTTTCCAACCCTGACGATTCTATGATTCTCTGATTCTATACTCCTACTAAAACATTCCACTAAAAAGACAAGCAGTATGGAACAAAGATATCTTTTCTTTGCAGAATATTTCTGGTTTCTGTGAAACATACCAGTTCTAAAAAGAATTGTGGCTTCCGCTGTGGGAGAGCTTTGTACTTGCAAAAGATGTATTTAGTTTGTTGCTGCACATCTTGAGCTGCTCTGTAATAGATGTAGCAGAAGGTCTAACAGTATAATGGCCCCTTTTGTAACTTTGTCTTTATATGTGCAATTTGATTATAGCATTTGTGAGTCTTAAAATAATATGTTCATTTGACTTTATTATATTTCTTTTGGTCCATGCTCCCTTGGGTAAAGTAATTAAAAAAATAAATACAGGACAAGTACTGTAGCAATTAATTTGACAAAAAGAATAATTGGCAATTATATGGGATTTTCATTCTCAGAGGTTCCCACAGCAGACCAGATTTCTAGCAACTTTTTAGTCAGAAAGAAGCTATGAAAGAGACTGCATTTTGGTCTCAAGCTGAGCAGCTTCTCAAAGTAAAAAAAAAATAAATTAAATAACTGCCAGTTTAAAAAAGAACTTCCAGGAGAAGCGGTGCATTGTCGGACTGCAGCTTTATGTAAATGTACATAAGTAAGCAGTTAAATGAATAAATAAATAAGTATAAAGATTATGTCAGTGCACCTCAGGTTTCAAAAATGAAAAAATAGTATTTTTATAAATCTACATAAGCTGTAGGTACATCATTGGAACATCAGCTTTATGCAGCATTTAATTATTTACAAAAAATGCAACTACACAAGTTTGAGGCCCACAACTCATTGGAAAATACAGCATTTTCAGTCATTATCTCAGTCTGGAGTGATGATTAGGGGTAAGTCAGATGGAGGTATGCTGCTGATGTACATGCACACTGTACATTTTGGTCTTCAGAGGCAGTTCAAGTACGGATCACTTTGAATTGAGATATCTCACTGGATCACAGAACATGGTGGAACAATTTACAAAGCACATTCACCTAATTCTTGGTTTCTCCTGTTTTCAGGAACTGCATTCACTAGTGTGTCAATACTACTGAAAAATAGTGAGCTGATTCTAATGATTGTTGGAATTTCTGATAGGTATACACTGTAGAAGTGTAAGAGATTCTAAGCAGAAAGATATTTATGAAAGAGTTCAAAGGATCTCATACCTAAGCAGTCTCACTTCTGTGCTGGAAGAGACAAATTCTTACCCCATGTTGGTCACTGGATTCTTATCTAATGTGGTTACTCTAGGTCAGTCTGTTATTATTTCTTTACAGCTGAGAGCAGCTATCTGTTTGATCATTAACTATAATGTTGCAATCCATACATTCATGTGTTTGTTTTGGTTTGTTTTTTTTGTTGTTTTTTTAGAAATATCAATGTATGCTTTAAAGTGTTGTCTTAGGAACAACAGCTTTCTGGCATCCTGATTGTGATTAATTTCTAGCTAAAAAAAAAAAACAAAACACAACCCGAAACAACAAGTTAAAATCTATGTTTTCTGAAAAAAAAAAAACCAAACCTGTCAACAATTTTATTTTCTCATATAGCTAATTAATTCCAGCCAAGAAAACAATATAACCAAAAACCCTAACATTCCTACCTTAGGGATTGAATTCATACTAGGATACATAAATTAAATATCCAAGTACATATATCAAAAGAAATTAATAATTAGCTAGTATTTAAAGGGTATTTGAAAATGGTGGACATGAATATTTCAAATGATTTCTGATCAGATTTGGAGGTGATAATCATCCGTGAAAACTAGAAAAGTATTTTAAAACCATGAGTATGCATTTTGTCTTCAAAAGAGGGCTTGATTAGTATGTCATAATAAAACATAGAACCACATAGTAACAATGACAAGAAACAAAATCTTGAACAGCTGTTCCTAAATGAGCATCATCAAACCTACACATTGAATGGGTCAGGGGTCTTGAGAAAAAAAAAGAACAACCAAACAAACATATTTTGGTTATATCATTGAACATCAGATATACATAAGAGAAACTGATTGTTGGGGTGTTTTTTCTAACTTCTGACTTTGGCTTTTCAAATCCAGTAAGACACATTCTAGATAAGTTTTAGGGTATAGTGCTACGACTTAACTTTCTTTCAAAATACCTTGACATTATTGCTAGAACCACCTGCAGCATTCTGCTTCTACACAGCCTCATGGGACTGTCAATGCTTATTTTCTCACTGTATGTCAAACGGATTAATATAAATTTTGGGGACTATGTTTTTGGATCACCATAAGATTTTTAAAATTAATTTGTTCTGGTATATTTACCACCATTTTCGGATTTCTTTCCCTGTGCAGTTGTCTGACTGAGCTTAGTTACAAGGTTATTAAAAAAAAAAAGGTATTAAAAAAAAAGGAGTTTTAAAAGTTCATAGAGTCCACTAAAATAGTCTTATCCTGTTTTTCAGTCAGTCAGGATTTTAAGCACTGGATCAGATACCATGTTCAACCATTCATGGATATAAAATAACATGACTACATCCAACTAAACTACAGAACATAACCTATACTTGAAGTAATAAACCACTAAGTCAAATATATTTGTAAAGATAGCAAAATGAATGAAATTACATTAGTTTGAGGCACTCAACACATGTACAGATATATGAACAAAAAAAAACCATAAGCAATTTTTAAGCTTTCTACTGAAGACTCTTTATACAAGTTATAGTAATCAAAATATTTATAATAGAAAAACCTAAATAAATTTGTCTAGCTCAAATAACGGAAATCAATTTTGTTTGGTTTACATGCCTGAATTTCAAATACTGTTTAAAAACAGTGATTCTTATTAGTAACAATCTAATGTCATGATTGTGACAAAGTTAAGAAAACTGACAGAAAAGACTTTCAAAGTTCTCAACATTTGGGATTGTTTAAACTGTTTCAGTTTCCATGTACGTGGTATTTTCATTGTCTTGGAAAAGCCACGGAAGCTGTGACTAATTTTCTACATGGACTCAGAATCTGTACTGCTCTGTTCAAGCTGTGTATTGTGGGAATCATTTGTCTGAAAGATGTTTGAAATTATGGTAACTTTTTGTTACATTTTTTTTTTCCTCCGAAAGCCTCAACCATTTTTACATTATTATTGATTTATTCATTTCTTGTGCCAATGCACGCATATTGTTAGCCAGGGGACTTCTATAACACATGCCTGTACATGTTATCAAATTAAACTGTCATTTTCATAAGGAAGTCACTGACAGCAAGGAAATTATCTGATAATTAACATTATTTTGATAATCTATCCTTTGTTTATCTGTTTTCTGAAAATCTGTGCCTGTTTACAGTCAGGCAAACATATTGAGAAAATCTTCATATGTACAAATAGTTATATAACAACTACACTTCTAGTTCTTATACCTCAGGCTACAGATGTCCCTCAGAAGTTTAAAGCCATATGTCAACATGAATTTACCCTTTATTGACAATAAACTTCCCTCCTGTCATTCAAAGCTTTGTCTCCCTATAGAGATCTGAAGAATATGGTGTCTAATTTCAGAACAAAATGAGGATAGATTAACCATAAACCTCTCTGGGCAGTTTGACTTGAACCAGTAAAACAGAAAATATCCATCTGCACCAGCAATATCCAATGCTTCAACAGTAGAGTTAGGCAAATGCATTAATCAAATTTGAAGGATTTTTCTTTGATTTTTTGTTTTACCCATGTCATTTTGCCTAATCCTTCCTCCCCTAACAGAGTATCAGAGAACTGGTAAAGAACAGGAAAAAAGATTTATTTTTGAAAACACTTTTCTAAATCCTTCTTTAGTATATAATTTTCTTTGGAAATCCTTATTTCTTCTATGTCAAGACATTCCCATAACTCCAGTGCCTTGTCCTGTCTTTGGCTTTCTTGAACTGGGGTTTCTGCACATAAAGAAACGTATCTAGAGCTGTAAGTGGAAATGCTATTTCCATTTATAAATCTATACTATTTAAATTACATAAGTATATATAATATAGGATCATATATATTGTATATTCAAATATATGTGTTGGTTTTTGAACAATATATTCATACATTGCAACTATATAAATACAGAACTGAAGGAAATTCCATTGCAGGTTTGAGATCTATCCTACATGTCTTGTTCTTTCACCTGAGGAGGTGGGATGAGACATAATGTTTTCTTATTTAAGGGATGCAGTTATGCAGGAATTTTCTGCAGTTTTAAAGTCTCACAAATAGGTGGCACTAATGAATTCTACATATGCTGTAATTTCTGTGTTCCTAACTAGGAGAGTGCAAGTTCTTTGCGCCCTCTGATGCATTCCTTATTGACCTTTACTACCAAAAGCAATTTTGTACTTGGTTATGAGGATTCGGTTTTCCATCTCCAAGAGATAAGTAACTACTACTGAATGTAACAAGAGTTACTCACTCAGTGTAGGAGAAGAGTGCCCACATGCTGCATTAAAATAAGAAAAGCATATTGCTCTTTGATGAAAAACATGTCTAAGGTGACATAATGCATTGAAAGCTCTTATGAAAGACCTGATTAAACCAGTTGGACCTGAAATACTAGAAATGTCAAATAGAAATCAGTTCATAAGTGTTTTCTAAACAAGGTGCTTCCACAGATATTGTTAGGTCTACAGGTAGAGTTAATCAGTCTATCAAAAACCCTTAGTGCTTCCAAGTAAGGAATTTGACTTCTCTCTATGCACTGTATGTGCATATCTGTATGTAGGTGGGTATGTGTGCACATGCATATGTAGATACTGAATGAAATTATATATGCAGACATCCTGGTTTATTTAATTTTATTATATGATTTTAGTGAAATTTTAGCATTTGGATAGTAATATGACTAGGTCTTCACTGACTAGGTTTCCACTGTGAGAATTTAAAGATTTTTCTAAATCCAAACCTATATTTTAGAACACTTGCTGCTTTGTCAGCCATGACTGAAAATATTTTAAGCAAATTAGTAAATTTTTGCACTAAGAAAAAGAAAGACAGAAACTTCTTTGGAAGCAAATGAAACCCCTAGTAAAACTGGCACAGAGCTATCAGTACTAATGAAAATTATAATATAATAATAATAATATATAATATATATTTTAATTAATACTGTAATTAATTATGGGTTTGGTAGATTAGGGATTTTAAACTAAGACAGAGTTACAATAAATATTATTTTGTTTACAAAGAAGCAAAAGTAGTGGAGCAAGATATTAAAACAAGAATAGGAAAACAAGACCTACTGTGTGCACGTGGCCCACGTTAATGTGAATAGCACAGGCACTGCAGCTAAAGGAACACAAAGAAATATCATTGATCAGAAAAATTATTTTTTATGGGCATGTGTGTGTCCTTGCCAACAGCGCAATCCTTCAGGAATAGGATGCTCCAGCATGGGTCCCCCATGGAGTCACAAGTCCTGCAGTTAACCTGCTCAAGCTTGGGCTAATCTACCCATGGGGCCACAGGTCCTGCCAAGAGTTTGCTCCAACACAGGCTTCCCATGGGGTCACAGCTTCCTTTGGGCATTCCCCTGCTCCGACATGGGGTCCTCACTGGGCTTCAGGTGGAGATCAGCTCCCCCATGAACCTCCATTGGCTGCAGGGGCACAGCTGCCTCACCACAGGCTGCACCACGGGCTGTGGCAGAATTTCTGCTCTGCTGCCAGGAGCACCTCCCCTCCTCCTGCTTCACTGACTTGGCTGTCTGCAGGGCTGTTTCTCTAACACACTCATTTCTCTCTCCAGCTGCAGTTGCTCTTGAGCAGTAACATTTACCTTTTCTTAACTACATTACCCCAGAGGTGCTACCACCATTGCTGATGGGCTCAGACTTGACAAGCAGTAGGTCCACCTTGGAGCCAGATGGTACTGGTTCCATTGGACACAGGGCCAGCTTCTGGCAGCTTCTCACAGAAGTCACCCCTGTAGCTCCCTGCTACCAAGAGCTGGCTATGCAAACCTAATGCATGCTTGCTTGTAGTAGCTCCAGAAACATGCGCATATATTCCCTGGAAGCATGGTTGCTGGCTCAGGCCAAAAATGTTCCAAAACCTCTGCAAGAGATGACATAATCATGATGGCTGGGCTCTGACAGTGTTCAACTTAATTCTTCCACTACTGTTTGAAAGTTTGTCACTTTTTAGAAATATGTACCCTGTTACAATGAAGCTCAGTCTCTCAACTAGTGATTTTCCTCCTATATCACCTGAAAGATCTCTGCAAAGAAAGTAAGAGAAAGCAGTAAAAATATCTACAATAAAGGATACTGTAGAAAGAATAATGAAATTCTATATTTAATTTACTGCAGTTCTATGGGTCAGAGGTGTCACTAGAAAATTCCATGTTCAGGATAGTGGAATAAACTTGATTTAGACTATCACGGGACATTGAGTATATTTGTTAGGTGGAACTGCTTTCCTTATTTAAACTTTTTTAAATGGTAATGCAGGTTGAGCCCCATATATGGTTAGGGAAAGTTTAAAATATTATTTCAGGTACTGTCTGTGGCAAGATTTAGCCACATGTATAAAAACCTGAAAAATCTGTGAAGAAGAGCAGGAATAAAGAAAAAAATAATTTCTGTGTTGAGAAGTGTTCACAATGCTGTGTCTTCAAATTTTCACAGAAGTGACAGGTTTTTAAATGAATACAATAATTTAAAAGTCAAAATACATAATTCATCTGATGGATAAAAGCATGGCTGTGTTTATACCATTATATATAAAGAAACATTGATGAAGATGCATTGGTGACAGATTATCAGGAGACAGTAATTGATAAGAAACTTGCAAAAAAACCAGAGGAAATGGTGACTAAGTACCAAGTGAAGAGATGATAAGCTGATAAGCAGGGGCCTCCTAGTGAGAAAGAGGAAGGGAAGAAGAAAAGAAGCAAGCAAGCAAGCAAGCAAACCAAGGAGTCAAGCAAAGGTAAATTTACACAAGGAGATCATAAGACAAGTTGAATATGTTGCCCAGAGACATGCTGTCTCCATCCTTGGAAAATTTCAAGATCCAAGTAGACTAAACCTTAATCAACCTGATCTAATTTATAGCTGCTGGCCCTGCTTTGAGCATGAGGTTGTGTCAGAAACCTCCCGAGGTTCATTCCAACCTGAGTTATCTTACAATTCTAAGATCCCAAATCCCAGTATTAAGAAGAATAAATTGGATGTAAAAGTAGCAAGGGTGCTGTTTCACTGATAAATGAATAGCCTATAAATAGCATATATTTTATGGAAAATAGCTTTTCCTGCATTAATCATCATCTGATAAATATAACTGCATCCATACCCACACTGGGGCAGCTACACAGTCTTGCCAAAACAGTTACTATAGTCCAAATTTCTAATGTAAAAAAGCCCTATATTGCCAAGGAACAAAAAGACACCACCATAGTTCTACTGTAAAGAAACAATTTACTAAAATACCATCATCATCCATCAGCTACTAATCTTTAAATAGCAATAGTTACTAAATGTTCTTGTGTCTACTAAACAAGACAAAGACCAGATATAAACACATTGCTAAATCACTTAAGCAGGAAGTTACAGTGTATGTCATTCAGCCTGAGTGAATACTGATGACTTGGAGTTCACAGTAAGAACACAGATTAGCAGGAAGGTACATTTCTACATTTCTTTATGTAGGAAAGCAGGTCCCTCATATTCTCTTTAGTCTTAAGGGAAAGAAAACTGTTTAAAATTTCTTTGAACTGTCACATACTTTATAAATAAGGTACTTCTTCTAAACTTACCTGATCATGGATAATCGTGTTCAAACGCTGAATCTCTTTTGGAATGGTTTCTAAAGTTCGAAAGAGTTGCATGAGAATGCCGTTTTGACTCATATGACACCTCAGGTAACAGTTTCTCAATACACTGTTTTGAAAATACTGGTTTATGTAGGAATAAAAAAGCCAGATCCATACACTATACCTAGCTGCCACTGAAGTTCCCAAATCATTCTATCTTTCTACCTAATATAACAAAATAATGATAAAACCTAAGATGTCTTCAAGAACATAAACGCAGACACATATTTTAAATATATCCAGTATTATATCACTAATTTCTATGTTTGGGTTCAATTCTTCTTCACAATAAATTTAGTTGCATGAAGTGAAGGTGTTACAAAAAAAAAAAGTATCAATTGTCAGGTCTTAGAATAGAATCATAGAATAGAATCATAGAATCATGGAATAGTTAGGGTTGGAAAGGACCTTAAGGTCAACTAGTTCCACCCCCCTGCCATGGGCAGGGACACTTCACACTAAACCATGTCACTCAAGGCTCTGTCCAAACTGGCCTTGAACACTGCTGGGGATGGAGCATTCACAACTTCCCTGGGCAACCCATTCCAGTGCCTCACAACCTTTACAGTAAAGAACTTACTTATATCCAATCTAAACTTCCCCTGCTTAAGTTTGAGCCCATTGCCCCTTGTTCTATCACTACAGTCCATAGTGAAGAGTCCCTCTCCAGCATCCTTGCAGGCCCCCTTCAGATACTAGAAGGCTTCTATGAGGTCTCCCCGCAGCCTTCTCTTCTCCAGGCTGAACACCTCCAACTTTCTCAGTCAGTCAGTCAGTCAACGCTCCTGTGTTAGGATGTAATAAACAAGAAAAGAAAAGAAAGGAAAAAAAAAAGAAAAACAGAAAGAAAACATAGAATTTGAGTGTCGAAACACAGAAAGCTGAACATTTCCATATAAAGAAGGACTGGGGAACAGCATTTTAAAACACATAGAAATATATATGATTTTAGCATCATTTAGGCTGCAAAGTACATCAGAGGGTCTCTAGTGCAAGCTTCTACTTAAAGCCTGATCAGCACTATGGTCAGACTAGATTGCTCAGGGCTTTATCTATTAGGTCTTGAAAACTTTCAAGAATAGGATCTGCACAGTATCTCTGAGCAATATGACAAGGGTTCAAGCAGTCCATTGCTTGACTGTCCCCTTGGGGAGAAATGTTTTGCTCATATCGAGCATGAACTTTTCTTGTTTCATTTTATATCCTTTGCCCCTCCTTCAACCATGCACTGCTATGATCAGCCTAGCTTCATCTGCTCGATCACCTCTCTGAAATGACTGGCAGGTGCCTTTTAGGACATGCAGAAGCTGTGTCTTCTCCAGGCTGAAAAAGACCCTGTCTTTTTCTCACTTCAGTTTGCCTATGTCTTTTGGGGAACTGTCGTGGTTTAAACGCAGTCAGGTAATTCGTTCGCTCACTTCCCCCCCTTTCTTGCCCTCCCCCTGCTCTCGGAGGGACGGAGAGGAGAATCGAAAAGAATGCAACTCCCACGGGTTGAGATAAGAACAGTTTAGTAACTAAGGTATAACACAAATCACTACTGCTACCACCAATGATAATAATGATAAAGGAAATAACAAGGGAACAGAATACAACACCTCAGCACCAGCTGACCGATAACTCGCCCCCCAAGCCCGACCAAGCTCCGACCGATACCTCCTCCAACCCTGCAGTCTCCCAGCCCTTCCGGCTAACTCCCAGTTACATCCTGGGCATGACGTGCTGTGGTATGGAATACCTCTTTGGTCAGTTTGGGTCAGGTGTCCTGTCTCTGCTTCCTCCTGGCTTCCCCTCCTCCCTGGCAGAGCATGAGGCTCACAAAGTCCTTGGCCAAACCAAAACATCTCTATCAGCTCTCTTCCCGAGCTGAATGTCAAAACACTGCACTGCACCAGCTACCAAGGAGGAGAAACATGACTGCTACTGCTGAACCCAGGACAGGAACCCAAAACTAGACATAAAATTCTGAGTGCTGAGTAGTGTTGAGTATCTCCTGTCTTTTGACTTGCTCCTGTTCATGCAACAGAGGCTGTTGACATCTCTTCCACCTTCCAGGGCACACTGGTGGCTCCTGTTGTCGTGGTTTAAACCCTAGCCAGACAGCTTGTTCACTCACTCCCAGTGAGTGGTGCCGGGCTGGAAGCAATCGCGGCCCCCTTCCCGGGGGCTCTCCCCTTCCCCCTTCCCGGAGGGATGGGGAGGAGAATCGAAAGAGTGCAACTCCCACGGGTTGAGACAAGAACAGTCCAGCAACCAATGCACAACACAAATCACCACCACTGCCACCAATGACAACAATGATAAGAGAAAATAACAAGGAAAGAAAATACAATACCACCTGCTGAGTCTGACCCCGAAGACCCCGTGTCCTTCCAGGTAACTCCCAGTTACCCCCCAGGGCATGATGTGCTGTGGTATGGAATACCTCTATTGCTAGCTTGGGTCAGGTGTTCTGTCTCTGCTTCCTCAGGGCTTCCCCTCCTCCCTGGCAGAGCATGAGCCTCACAAAGTCCTTGGTTAGGGTAAACATTACTTAGCAACAACTGAAGAAGTCGGTGTTATCAGTACTGTTCCCAGGCTGAAAGTCAAAACACAGCGCTGCACCAGCTACCAAGAAGGAGAAAAATTGACTGCTGCTGCTAAACCCATGACATTATCCACCCCTTATTCCATACCATACACACCATGCTCAGATCCCACATTTTCAATACACCATCGCTCTCCCACATATATACATCCATATACATACAGACCAAGAGAAAAAGATCATTTTCTTAGTGCATGGACCAATCCCTATAATGCTGCCGAGTCCATTTGGTCCATGATGTCAGGCTCCATCTCTTGTAACAATCTTTCAGGGCAGGAAAGGCTGTGTGCAGTATTGGATCGTTGTCTGCTGATGCTGATTGTTCTTTTACCGCAGAACTCGTCTGGTTCTATCAAAGTTCATTCTCTGTTGGGATGATGGCTGGAGGGAAGTCAGGGCCAGTCGCTGGTGACCTGGAGACATCTTGTTGATGAGCTATAAAAGTATTACACAGCAGGCAACAGCATACAATTAAGTTCATTGGCTGTTTTCCCACAAAATCAAATCCCCTTGAGGTATACATTGGACTTCCCCATCTTCCCGCATTACTCACTAAATATATCCAGGTCCCTGAGCAAAAGCAATCCCACAAGTGGGTTTGCCTTTACCTGAAGCAGGAATAACCCAGACTGTCTTCCCCAAAAAACTCTTCATATGCACCACGGGAACTTTGTCCCCCTCTACAATATGTTAAAGCTCTGACTGGGCTGGGCCAGCCCTGTTGGCAGATCCTCTGGTGTTGACCAACCAGGTGGCCTTTGGTAAGTGTGTATCCCAATGCTTGAAAGTTCCCCCACCCATTGCTCTCAGTGTAGTTTTTAATAGCCCATTGATTTTCCCAGAGGCTGGTGCATGGTAGGGGATGTGATATACCCACTCAATGCCATGCTCTTTGGCCCAAATGTCTATAAGGTTATTCCGGAAATTAGTCCCATTGTCTGACTCAATTCTCTCTGGGGTGCCGTGTCGCCACAAAATCTGTTTCTCAAGGCCCAGGATAGTGTTCCGGGCAGTGGCATGGGGCACAGCGTATGTTTCCAGCCACCCGGTGGTTGCTTCCACCATGGTAAGCACATGGCGCTTGCCTTGGCGGGTTGGTGGCAGTGTGATATAGTCAATCTGCCAGGCCTCCCCATATTTATACTTCAACCATTGTCCTCCATACCAAAGAGGCTTTAACCGCTTGGCTTGTTTAATTGCAGCACATGTTTCACACTTATGAATAACATGGGCAATAGTGTCCATTGTTAAGTCCACCCCTCGATCACGAGCCCATCTATATGTTGCATCTCTACCCTGATGGCCCGAAGTGTCATGGGCCCACCGGGCCAAAAATAATAATAATTAGATGTTGATGATCTAAGTCCATCTGAGCCACTTCAATCTTAGCCGCTTTATCCACTTGTTGGTTGTTCTGGTGTTCCTCAGTGGCCCGACTCTTGGGTACATGGGCATCTACATGACGTACCTTCATCACCAGATTCTGCACCCAGTTAGCGATACCTTGCCACGGTGCAGCAGCCCAGATGGGTTTAATCCTGCGTTGCCAGTTGCTCTGCTTCCATTTCTGCAACCACCCCCACAGGGCATTTGCCACCATCCATGAGTCAGTATAGAGATAAAGTACTGGCCACTTTTCTCATTCAGCAATGTCCAGGGCCAGCTGGATGGCTTTCACCTCGGCAAACTGACTCGATTCACCCTCTCCTTCAGCAGTTTCTGCAACTTGTCATCCAGGACTCCATGCAGCTGCCTTCCATCTCCGATGCTTTCCCACAATACGGCAGGACCCATCAGTAAACAAGGCATACTGCTTTTCACTTTCTGACAGTTTATTATATGGTGGGGCCTCTTCAGCACGCATCACCTCCTCCTCTGGTGACATTCCCAAATCTTTGCCCTCTGGCCAGTCCATGATGACTTCTAGAATGCCTGGACGACTGAGATTTCCTATTCGAGTTCGTTGTGCAATTAGTGCAGCCCATTTACTCCATGTAGCATCAGTTGCATGATGTGTAGAGGAGACCCTGCCTTTGAACATCCAGCCCAGCACGGGCAACTGGGGTGCCAGGAGGAGCTGTGCTTCAGTGCCAATCACTTCCGAAGCAGCTCGAACCCCTTCATAGGCTGCCAGTATCTCTTTCTCAGTTGGGGTATAGCTGGCCTCAGATCCTTTGTATCCCCGACTCCAAAAGCCGAGGGGTCGACCTCGAGTCTCCCCTGGAGCTTTCTGCCAGAGGCTCCAGGTAGGACCGTTCTCCCCAGCTGCAGTGTACAGTACATTTTTTTACATCTGGCCCAGTCCGGACAGGTCCAACGGTTACTGCGTGAACTATCTCACGTTTAATTTGCTCAAAGGCTTGTTGTTGCTCAGGGCCCCATTTAAAATCATTCTTCTTCCGGGTCACATGATAGAGAGGGCTTACAATCGAACTGCAATTTGGGATGTGCATTCTCCAGAACCCCAGAGCACCCAAGAAAGCTTGCATTTTTTTCTTATTAGTTGGTGGAGACATTGCTGTTATCCTGTTGATCACATCTGTGGGGATCTGTCTACGTCCATCTTGCCATTTTATTCCCAAAAATTGAATCTCCTGTGCAGGTCCCTTGACCTTACTCCATTTTATGGCAAAACTGGCTTTCAGCAGGATCTGTTGCAGAGGCCACCTGGTGCTGTGCCTGACCACCCCCTCCTCTCATCAGTGCTGCCCCACAGCCAGCCCCAGCTCCTGTCATAATGAAGAATAATCCCTTTCAACATGACTCGTGTCCAACGCTGTGATGGCCATTAGAGGGGCCCTGCCTCCAGCCAGGTGGAGGTTGATTTTCCATTTCTACTTGGTGCTTAATTTCATTCCTTTTCCAATCATAGACCGTTTGCAACACCAGAGGGAATATTGTATCATACCACAAGTAATCAATATTAAAATAATTAACATCAGTATTCCTGCAACCAGTTGCCTCAACTAGGAGAGATTGGGTAACCATGAAGTTAACTTATTCTATATTTCTTCAAAACCCCAGGAAGTATCATCCATGCCCATTTCATGAAATATCTTAGTTCGTTTCTAAATTTCCTCCAGAGCTGTTTCGATTCTGCCACTTTGGTCTATATAGGAACAACAGCTTTCACTGATTATGGAACAAATCCCTCCTTCTGATGCCCATAACATGTCTAGAGCCATTTGGTTTTGTAATACCACTTTAGACAGGCTGGTTAAAATTGGGTATTACAGCATATAAGGTGCATGCCCCCTTCCAGCTGGGGGGGGGGGGTAGAGTCTTATAAGCATTTTTGCCGCATAACCAATACCATCCTTTCCCTTTAGGAACGGGTCATCACTGAACTACGATACCATCTATAGTAATAGTATGATTGCAATTTGAATGGTGACCTACATCCGTGGCATTTAAGCAAGAATTCCTACCCTGGTTCCTGGTGTAATACACCTTTGTGCACAGGTGTAATATTTATTACCTGGATTAGGATTAACTATTCCAAATTTTAGCCTTTCCTTCGAATACAGATTGCTAGTGTTCACCCACAAATTTGTCCATGAGACAGTGTTAGGAATTGGAACTCCAATTAATGGGAGATCCAGGCTTTCTCCTGATTTAGGCAACTGTGCACATACCCAACAATCACTACGGTTAAAAACATTAGCAACATTCTGCACTAATTTCAGGTATAAGTTCTGGCCCCAAGTTTGTGCGCCAGTTATCATATGAGTCCAAATTATGACCGACACAATTTCATATGTAAGGGTCTTGAAGGTTTGATCTGCCATGTATTCTCTGGCTCTGGTGCTTTCTTAATTCTTGAATAATATATCCAAGCAGGTTGTTCCTTTATCTTCACTGCTGTAAAGGTGGTCAATATTATCTGATACGGTCCGCTCCACTTCTCCTGTAGAGGATCTCCTGAAAAATTCTTAACATAAACCCAGTCTCCAGATCTGAAAGGGTAAATTGGATAATCCAAACCTCTTATTCTTGTCCCTACTATTCCCTTATTTATCTCCTTCAATTGTTTTCCCAAATTGATCAGAAACTGTTGGAGATAGCCTTCTCCCACTTCCTGAAGACTTTCTCCTTTAAACTGGGACTGATATGGTCTTCTATACAAAATCTCAAATGGACTGACCTCTTCTTTCGACCGAGGTTTAGTTCAAATTCTTAATAGAGTCAGTGGTAATGCCTGGTACCAATAGAAATTCATTTCCTGACATATTTTACTAATCTGTTGTTTAATCAGATGGTTCATCTTTCGTACTTGCCCACTGGCCTGAGGCCTATATGGAACATGTTGTTGCCAATCAATTTCTAATTTTTTGCTAATTTCTTGTGACAATTTTGCACTAAAGTGTGAACCCTGGTTGGAAGAAATTGCTGCTGGTAGTCCAAAACGACGTATTATTTCATTTAATAATGTTTTAATCACCTGTCTTGCATTATTTATCCTACAAGGGAATGCTTCTGGCCAGCCTGAAAAAGTATCCGTTAACACCAACAAATATCGATAACCCCCTTTTCTTGGTAATTCAGAAAAATCTGTTTGCCACTGCTGTCCCGGAAAACTTCCTCTCCCAATTTTCCCAATTTCATTTCTATTTTCAGTTTTAGGATTATTCTTAAGACATAGCTGACATTGTTTTGTCACTAATTGAACTGTGGTGTATAGATTCCTTCCTACAATTTTTTTGTCTAAATATTTATACAAAGAGTTGCTACCCAATGAGTTTTATTATGTTCTTCCTGAACTAACTTCCAGAGTTGGTTATAGGGGACTACAATTCGCCCATCAGGTATTTGAGTCCAATCCTCTTTATTTTCCTTTCCCTTTAGATCCTCAATCAATTTTCTATCCTCTTTTGAATACCTAGGTTTAGATTTTTCAATTGTTGGTATGCCGTCAGGGATTAAGGACATGATTTGAGATTGTTCAGGTGCTCAGCCAAATTATTTCCAATTTCCTGATGAGAGTCTCCTTGTTGATGTCCTTTACAGTACATAATAGCTACTTCTTCAGGTAGCTGAACAGCTTCCAGTAATCGTAGAATTTCTGTAGCATGTTTAATCTGTTTCCCTTGTGTGTTCAAAAGTCCTCGTTCTTTCCAGATAGCACCATGTGCATGTACCACACCAAATGTATATTTAGAATCAGTCCAAATATTTATCCTTTTATCTTTAGCCAATTCCAGGGTTATCATTAATGCTATTATTTCTGCCTTTTGGGCAAAGGTGTTCGCAGGTAAAGGTTTAGCTTCTATTACCTGTGAAGTGATGATAATGGCATATCCTGCCTTTCGTTTACCATTTTTCATGAAGCTACTACCATCAGTAAACCATGAATCAGCATCTTCCAGAGGTTTTTCTTTCACATCTGGTCGGCTCAAATATACAGTCTCTTACCCTGAGATCGTAAACCAGTGTGCAACTTTTCCCATCAAATTTCTTTACTGTCCAGATACGAGTATTATATTCCAATTCACATTCAATTAATAATCTATATTTTAAAATTTATCAGTTTTTTTCATTCCCTTTGATCTTCTGATTTTAAGGGGTACTGTTTTATTCTAATTGGGCAGGCCCCCCTTTTTTATTTCCACTTTAACAGGCAAAGCATTTTTTGCCTTACTTGGAACTTCAGATGCCCATACTCCCATATATACCTGATTAAGGATTTCTTCTATTTCAGGGAGGTCCTCCTTTTTGCTTTTCTGTTGAATTAAAGATAAACTCAAAACTGCAATTAATTGATTGGTTTTCACTCTAAATTCCATTTTGCCTTCTTTAAATGTTGCTTCTTGCCCTAATAAAGATTTTAGAGAATTTGGCATGCATAAAAATTTATGCATTCCTATTTGTTTTCCCAGTTTGTACTTTAAAGGTTTCAGAAAGAATGCCTTTCTTTTTTCTTTTTTTTTTTTTTTTCCCCACTTTTTCTTGGTGGCCAGTAGCTCCCACATCTGTAACAAATACTTTTCTCTCTGAGTTAACACCAAACAAGTTGCTCCTGTATCCACTAAAATTCCTAGAATTCCACTTTATTTCTTCTAGTCCCTAGTTTTAATTTAATCAGTGGATCTGCTAGGGTAGATTCCCCAGGTCCCTCTCAGTCTAGTGCCAATTCAGTTACCGGAGCCCATAGCACACACACTGATCCGTTTCCACAGAAGAGCCCACTCCCCCACCGCTGCCCGTCGTCACTCCTCATTTTTTTTAGTTAAAAAAAGAAAAAAAAAAAGAAAAAAGAAAAAAGAGTTTGCTTCCAAGCATTGTTTTGGGTTCACATTCCATTAACTCAGATATCTTGAAGCCAGCTACTACCTGGGGGCATCTTGGAGCTAACTGCTTAAAGATATATGGGAACATAAAATTTGCAGGCAACTCTGAGCTACTCTGACTTTCAGGTAGTCAGGATTTGAGTTTGCTCCAGTTGAGGAAACCAATATAAGCACTAGCATTATCATAATACAGTCTTTAAAAAGCAAGGTATATGAGCTGAAAATCAATGACTGCTAAATCATCTCAAGTCTAAGCTGCATTGTCATTGGACAGCCCTGGACATAGTGTTGCTTGCATCTGCCCTTTCTGCTTTCTGTAAGCAGTCCAAAACTCTATATATGCATCAGAATGCCCAGATATTAGGCGAGCCATTCTAGAAAATCACCAAGTGAATCCCAGTCCTGGACACAAGGAATATCCTAATTTAAGTCATTTGTTCATTTGTAAGTTTTATTTTGATCTGGACTTTCCTCCTTCACTAGCTGGAATCCCTGAATCAACAGAGATGGCAGCACCATCCCTTTCCCAGTAATGGCAAAAAGTGCTGGCAGGCTCCTGCTCTTATCCAGTGGTAATTTCTGACCAATCCTTTAACAACTCTAGCAGTCATTTTTTTGGTTTGGGGTTTTAGTCAGGTCAACAGGTTAGAACACCTTGACCATTGCAGTGAATGCATAAGAAAAGAATGTGTAGTTGGTCGGCTGAAGAGTTAACAAGAAGCAAGCCAATTGTTAAAACACTTGGGAAACTTACTGAGGAACCCAATCTTCCACCCTTCCAGAAAACATGAAGGCTGATAAAGTAAAGAAGTTAGCTTTAACACACACAGAAAAACAAACAGAAAAGACCCCAAGCCGAAACACACAAAACCCACCAAAACCCCAAATACCCCATCTAAAACTCAAACCCAAATCCCTAAACACTACCACCTTTCTGATGTGAACAGTATGCTCTAAGCTAAACAATGTCTAGGGCTGGGTCCCAGCACATAGTTTGTGTGCTTGCATCTGCCCATTCACAAAGGTCCTTTACCTCATTTTGCCCCAGTTTCAACTAGAACTCTTCCAGTCTCCTAAGCCAGCAATCACTTTTAATAAGTAGCCTGAGTATGGCCACCCTGTTCTAGAGGTAAAGGATTTTAATGGCCTGGAACAAGCACCTCTCTGCCAGGGAACACTCCCTGCCCTCTTTTATTTGCAGGTACAGCTGTGAATTCAATGAATAATAGTGCAATTTTGTGCTGGGAAGGGAAGGAAATGGAAATATTGGATGATGAAAAAAGAAAACTAAGCTGAAATCCATGGGAACTGGCTGGAGAGTAACAAATGAAGCACATAAAATATTTTCTCTATTTAGACTAGAAAGTTTTTGAAGCATGATCTGAGAAATAAGTAGCAACAATGAATGCTTTAAAGAAAAGCCTTTTAAAAAAAAAAAAAAACTCAAGAAAAACTGTTTTAGCAGCAGAGGATTTTCCATGTAAGCAGAGATCTGGAGGACTGGAGCTGAAGAACCAGAGGCAGTATAAGGCCACTTCTGAAAGCCAGGAATAGAATAAAAGCAGGATGTGCAGGGTCTCAGTCTGTTTCCTGAGTTTAAGACAAAAAGGTTTCTCACAGTAGGGAATATGCTCTTATATGCTCCCTCTTTATTCAGGGTTCTGACTCCATGTCTCATGTACTACCAAGAATTTCTTCTTCTCTGAAGCAAATTCTGTAGGAAGTCTCTGCTACCCAGTAATCAAGAAAATACAATGCTCCAAACAGGTGTTCTTTAAGGTGCTAAATAAGAAAATAAACAAAACAGCAAACAATTGCAAATGGAAGCTCTATGAGTGATGAACAGAACTTATGATTACCTAGTATATTGCCCCTATGTTTCACACATTATACCATTATTCAGCTGCCTTCTGAGAAAAAGTATGCCTCAAGTCACCAGAGTTTCTTACTTGCTTTACTCTCTTCTTTAAAATAAATGCTATTGATCAGCAGCAGTCTTTTCTGAAACTGGCAGAAAGGTATGAGCCTATTAAAGCTCTGTTATTAAGGTTGAATATGATTGGACAGGAGAATTGATTCCTCCTAAATTTATATCTGTTAGCTTTTTATTGTAATTCCCTATTTGTAACTTTTTATTACACACCTTCGGAAGATTTTTTTTCTTCTGTTTTTTCATTCTGTGGATTTTGCCTCTGGTATGCTGAAAAAGTAGTCGTTATTTTTCTTATTTTTATTAGAAACATTATTCTGTAGATAGGAATTCTGAGCCAACTAAATCTTGCAAATTATTTTTTTTTCTGAGAGAACCTGAGTCAGCCATGCCCAGATTGTTTTGTTAGCTATGTTTAAAATTACTTCAGAGCACATAAGTTCGTGAACGTTTGTGTCTTGATATCAGTATATAAATCTTCAATAAGATCAGATTTCTTTGAGTATGAAAATTGACAGTCTCTGCTTCAAAGATTTAAAAAAAAATGGGAACAAGAACCTTTTGAAAACATATTTCTTAACCAGTGCCACCGTTGAAGGGAACAGATTGAAATAAACCAGAACTTCTGACTGCCCAGTCTGCCAGTGTTCTCTAGTAGTTGCCATTTAAGAGTACAAACAGCATGGTTCAGTGCAGGAGAAAAAAAAGGAAAGTTTTAAACCTGAAACCAGCTATTCAAATAGATCTGCTCTCTCCAGTGCCATGCATACCTTGACGTCAGCTAAGATATGTCAGCTGGCATTTAGGTTCAGCGTTCATTTTAAATATTATTTCCAAAATACCACTTTGAAAACAGTTGATTCCAAAGTTTCTGTTGCCTTTAATAAGAATGAAGGTAGGTCTAAATTTTGTCAGGCCAGTCAGATAATTTAGAGTAGATCTATATGATAACCATTCATACATATTTGGATGTTTCTTTAACATATCAGAAGTGACTTACTAATGTTGTCTGTGTTTCTTGTATTGCCTTCAGCTCTGTTTGAGCCTTCAGGGCTCAGTGTTGCATCTGAACAAATATTTAACAATGTCTGTTATCTAAACTAAATGTATTTTTGAGTTTCCTGAAATTGCTATTGAATATGAGTTAGAAGGAACAAAAGTGGAGATGCAGAAACAAGCCAACAGGCTCGAATTATGAGCAGATGAGGCATTATTTGTGAAAGGTAAGGAAAACATTGCTTGCTTCTGAACATCTGTTTGAAACATAATTCTAGATAAATGTCTAAAAAGAAAAATTGATGACCCATAATGTTTTGTTTCACTTTTTAGTTCACCCATGAAACTGAACCACCTTTAAAAGTTAATAGCCAAATAAACAAACAAACACCATGCACACTATTGTTTATCTTTAAATAAAATGAAATTTAAGCATTTCCTACAATGTGATTTCCTGAATATATGGTTTGAATATGCATATATGCATTGCTGAACTGGAGTCTATTTGAAGCATTTTTGATTTACAAGAATGTACTGCAATCACTTTATTTAGAAAGATGCTTAATAACTGAGGTTTTGTTTTGTTTTGTTTTTTAAATTATTTTGACTCAAAGTCTGAAAACCAATTATAAAACAGTTTATCAAAAAGATGTTTGGTACGTCATGCATGATGAACTAAATATCCTTTCCAGTGCAACTTTTGCAATTCTGAATCTAATTCTTCTAAAATTTTTTGTTTCTTTGCTATTATTACGCATCAGAGTATGATAGGGTTTTTAGACCTTTCTTTTTAATTTCATCAAAATGCAAATGAATTGGGTTCACATTTTTAAAGAAAATTTAGCTGCTTCTTGAGGAAAAATCTAATAAAGAGATGGACATATATTTTTTCATACTTTTAAAGTTAATATAATTTGTCAAAATATATGTTAAAACAAAGAATGTAGAATCTGCTTTGCCTGATATTTTAAAAATAATAAAAATGAACCTGAGAAGAAACACAATAACATTTAATTTATTTGATAGCTATGATTAAATGTGAATGTCAAACTTGAGAAGACTCAGAGAGATGCCAGAAGAGCAAGCTTGCTTTTTTTGCAGATTTATCTTCTTATGAAGAGTTTAATTAGTATCCTTTCTTTTGAATCACACAGCTTCCATAACGATTTAAGAGAAAGGAAAGAAAAAACATGTAAAAAAAAGAATTGTCCAAAAGTACATGCACACCTGTAAAAATTACTGAACATTTGCAGCAAAGGTAGAAGAGACTGCTTTTAGTCCGTAAACTTCAGCAACAGTATGGTGCTACTCCTTACTGAGCTCTGAGTTTATAAAGGTAATTATTATACTCAGTGGTGTAAATCCCAAGTCCTGAGCTTGTACTGTGATCTGGGGCAAGTACAGGAAACTAAGGCCTCAGGAAATAACTCTGTGCTCATGGACACTGGTTACAGGTCACCAGTCAGACTACATGCAGGCAGAATATTATCTCTAGAAATTGCATCAACTGAACTGACTGGCAAAGATTTACATATTGTTCCATGACTTATAAACACAAGAAAGATACTAAAATTGTATTAAGATAAAGTTATACATTTTAGCCTTCTCATACAGACAAAGCAATGAAGAATGCATGGTGGAGGTTGAAGGTACCTTAATAAACCAAAATTAGACTAGCTCTGGAATAACTGGCTTACTTAGCAGTGATAACAATAACCATCAGATTACAAAGAGAATGTGTAGATTCATTGTCATGTTATTGCACTGTAGGTATCAGTAAATCAGATGTCTCTTTGTATGTCTCTCTAAAGTAACCCTACCTAGGTTCTATAAAGTATGCAGATGAATAGGGATTTTTAGGGTATGTACCACTAATCTGCGTAAGGTGCTTTATTTGCAGTGACATAAGACATGACCCAGAAAATGTATTTCTGGGTTACTAAAATGTCAGTTGCGCAAATGTTCATCACTGGAGTCTTTTAGAGCAATATATTTTTCCCCTTTTTTTACCTGTGGAAATGTGTTTTAATCCATGTCTGAAAAAAAAAAAAAAGTGCTATTGATAGAGAAGACAGTGAAATAGGGATGAATGGTATTGGTGAAAGTCTTAGAACTAGGATTTTTTAATTGAGAACTTTCATTTGCATAAACAACAAAATATTCATAAGCACATGTACAAGAATAACCAATATCCCAATAATTTCTTTGTCTATGGCCTAAAGTATGTTTAATTATTTTATGCACAGAAGAACATTTTAGTGGCAGAGACTAAAAAAAAAAAAAATTAATTAATTAAAAAAAAATGGGTAATCCACAGGGGAAAAAACAAAAACAGTAAGTATTAAAATTTTATTTTAAAAAATCCCAACAACACAACCTTCCCTATCCCTCCTCCCAAGACCACTGGATGGTGGTATACTACTCAGTAGTTGGTTTAACAGCTTACACTGCTCTGAAAAAGTAGCTTTTGCAGGTAGTCAGATTGATTTTACCACTCATCCTTCAACGGCCTTCTGGGTTGCCTTCTAGGGATGTCAGCTGTGGAAAGCCTGTGTGCCATCAGAGAGACATGTATGCCAATAGCCAGCCTTAGGTCTCAGGAAGGAACACAGCAACCTGCCCCTTGAGGCATCCTCAGCAGTCAGTCTTGGAAACAAGTCTTTAGAAGTTGATGCTTGCATACTTTCTTTTTTTTAACATTATTTTATTTAAAATATTCTAAATAAATCAGCTTCATTTTAAACATTATTGCAAATAAAACTGAAGGTTCTGTTTGATAGACATCATGTTTTCTTTTCCTTTCATCAATCATTCATTTGCAAGAACTAACTCATTTGCATATATAAATGGAGGTTCTTTTTTTTCAAAATTACAGTTATATGAACATTTCTTTTAAAATAACTGGTTTTTATGGAAATTATTTCTTAATACTTGTCAGCTAATGATATGTTTCTATGTAAAACCGAGAAGATTTATTCCCATTCTGAAGAAAATAATTATTTTTCTATTTAACACAACAGTGTTAGTGGGTGACCCCATGATCCATGTGACAGTTGTTTTAAATCTTACTAAGCTCTTGAATTCAGTAAGTAATTATGGCAATAAGTTCTATCAGTTAAACAAACTTCCACTGTATAAAACAGCTGTCATCAATTGCAAATTAATTTCCTATCAATTTACTTTAATTTCACTTTTGGAAGAGTAAACAAAAGTCTTCAAGTTTGTTTCACTTCTTATTCCTACAGCTTTATGTTCTTCTCTGCTAGAATGCATGACTATCTTTTCAATCTGTTCTTCATGATAAAAGAAAAATTCTTTACATGTGCAATGACTTTTAACAAAAGCGATTACTAAGGTAGGTTAGTCACAAGTAAACTTTGGGATGAAACCAGAGAGAAAACTGCCATATGAGCTTTAATAGGTCTAAGAATTACAAAGACAAGCCCTCAGGTAGAGATAAAAATGCTTGAATTCATAACTTCTTTAGCCAGGATTTAGGTAAGTTGGAAGAGAAAGAAAATATTGGGAGTTTCAATAACTCTTGTTCTGTTTGTTAGGCCTTGATGATGTGGCCTTTTGGGTCCACTTTTAAAGAAAGGTAAGAGTTGCTTTATTCTCCAGTGAGTCTGAATGTACGTATAAGGCATAAAAATACACAGGTTGAAAAGCTTTCAAGAACGGATGAACTTCTAGACCCACCATATTGTGTCAAAGTGGTTGAAATGAATTTGCTTATTGCTAAGTGAATTGTGTTCTGACATCCTAACCTCTTTTGGTTTCACATTCAATGTCAAGTCCTGACAGTACTGCTGCCAGTAAGGCTATTTTCTTGATATTCCTCAATAACATGAATTTCTTCAAAGCATCTTCTGAAATGACAGCTTTCATAACCTGACAGGATAGAATTTGCAACTACAGCAATATCTGTGATTGCTGGTATTCAATTGTAACTCTCCTTTTTTGGTAGAAGACATTAAATGATAACAGCCGCTGGGATGAAAAGAGGTTTTTCCATTTTTGCAGCTAAAGAACTACTCCCAGAAGTAGCAAATAAGGGGCTCAACTCCCATTTCATTTTCATGGATACTCATTATATTGTTAAAGCCTGTCTAATAATATATTCAACCTAAGGTAGAAATATTTAGGAATTGTTCTGACAGAGGCTAGTCCCTTGCACTGCTCAGTTTGCTAGTACATGCATACAGCCCATGCATGCTAGTGAAAGTGCCCACGAACAATTTATTGGCATTTGTGTGGTACTGCTTCTATGCTAATTTGTCTGTGTAGACATCATGCTGATAGAGCTGGATTGCTGTTCT
The DNA here is from genome assembly GCF_028554395.1 of Pezoporus wallicus. Taxonomy (NCBI): domain Eukaryota; kingdom Metazoa; phylum Chordata; class Aves; order Psittaciformes; family Psittacidae; genus Pezoporus; species Pezoporus wallicus. Next base: position 3,608,557 of record NW_026642654.1, read on the forward strand.
TGGTATAGGCATATTTCCTCATTAATAAATGGGATAAGGAAGAAGTGGGATTGTACTTCCTTTGTCAATGCTAGTTTTTTAAATCATAACCCACTGGAGAAATTGTTTTTTCTTTCTTTGCACTTGAGAAATGCTAGGATTTAGATCACGGCTGAGTGATTTAAGATGCTCTGATGCTATAGTAGTCTGGCTGATTTTAAATAAAATGGCAATTGAATATTTTTTTGTTTCACCTTAGAAAAACAACACCTTTTCCTTTAAATAGAAATCTGTGTAGCCTGGATGCAATGAAAGAGCAGCTCATTTACAAGTTTAAGATGTATCTAACTTAATTTCTGAACACTTTGAAGTCATTCATCATTCTCAGCAAGAAGTAACCAACCTGGAGGAAGTGCATAATGCTCTGAACACAGATGAGATTTCAGCTGAGCTTAGTTTTCCTGTCATGGAGCAGTGTGACATCAAGATGGGAAAAAATGCTCATGTTGAGTTGATAAAATAATTAGCTCAGCCACATAATTACTGTTAGTGCTATGTGCTATCCCTGCCATCAGGTGCGTTGTTCTGCTTTCAAGCCACTAAAACCTAATATAGACCAAATGATGTCAGCATGTCATCTGCCTGATGTCACCACTACAATCACTTTAGAAGACTATTTTCATTTATTATAATCGTCTCTGGTACCTCAACAGAATTGAAGACAAACAGCCACACCTTGGCTTTGGAAATAAAATGACACTGCTGTTCTAAGCTAGAAGTAGTGATTATAGCTCAAACACATAATTATCTTCACAATTAAATCACTTTCACAATTAAATGTAGCTAAATCACTAGAGTAACATCAACAGAAAAACCTCAAAATCATACCTTAAAAAAGCTCAGAAAACCCCTTTTAAGGTCAGTATTAGTAGTCTTTGCATAATGTTGTGTTTCAGATGCTGAAATTCTGTACTATTTATAGTTCATACTGTGAGAGCTGAAGTAATATATTGCTTTGACAAACCTGTACTTCAAGTATTTATGAAGCAGATTTAAATCAATATGTGAAGTCAGATAGAAGTGTCTACATTTCACAACAGATGAAGCCAAGATGAAAAATTCTTTAAGAATATGTCTTGAATCACCATGATAGTTCTCCCTCCCCGTTTGCTGATGGAACACCACAAGGTACTCACTACATGTTGAGTTGCAACATAAAAACATAGAATGGTTAGGCTTAGAAAGAACCTTAATATCATCTAGTTCCAACCTCCCTGCCATTGCCAGAACATTCACTCATATTGAGGAGAGCTCGAAAGTTTTCAGGAACCAGTGATCATGCAAATGACTATGGATCCTAAATAAGTTAATACTTGTAAAGACACTATAACAAAATAGGATTCAGCTTTATCAGTAACATCTCAAATTCTCTAATAATAGCCTTAATTTAGTGGCATTTACCTTACTAATCAGCAATATTATACAGAAATTGTATAAGAATCAAATTTTATTCAATTTCTACAGTAAATTGGCAGATCCACATATGCTTTGCCCTCTCCCTGGTTCTTTCTGAGGCAGCCATCTATTCTGTAAACTAAATGGTGAAAGGATTCTTCGCTGCTTAAATACTTAATTGCTGTAAAACAGCACACATAAAAGAAATTAGACAAAAAAAATCTTGCTTTTTTTTATCTGTTGCTCTAAACATCTCTCCAGAATCTTATAGATAGAAAAGTTTTCCCGTTTGGTATGTTATATGAGAATTTTCATTTAAGTTGAACATCTGATATTCTGAGTGTCCTATACAATTGCACAGTCTTAAGATCTAGCTTCATAGTATAGGTGGCCAGGCTTGAAAAATATTTGTATTTATTTTTTTCACAATAAGCAGTTAAATATATGAAATGAATGAAAATGCTAAATTCTGAATATCTGTTAAATCATCTGTCAGTTAATGAATCTCACTTATGAGTGAGGTCAGGCTGTGTGGGTCTTGCAACAGGGAACACATAAATAGAAAGGGAAACACCCTGAGGAAAGAAGAAACCTGGTTTAGGAGAACTGTTACATGGGCAAACCAACCTCAAAAGTATGGCATAACACAATTCCTGCCTGCAATATTGCATCTAAATAATCCTTAATGTGTGATTTATCAAAATGCACCACTGGTCTAGCTGTAAATCCCAACCAGTGATGAGTCCCAGTATGCTGAATAGCATAAAGATTCATAGAGTAGCCTTGCATCCAAAAGGGTTTGTACTCTGGTTTACGCGATACTTAAGTGTAAAAAGGATGGTTAATGGAGTATGAAAGAAGTATTAATAGGATAATACACTTAAAGGTGGAAATTAGCATCAAAGTACTTACTAGACTTTTGCGGAGCAGAAAGTTATCTCTTATAGCTAAGCTTTCTATTTCTTTTCCTCATTAAGGTTACTTTTTGGCTGCCTGCAGTTTTGTTCAAGAATAAATATGGGAATTTACTGCCCAAGACGCCATGTGAGGGTGTGTGGAAGTATCAGTTAAATTTTTACCTTTCCGAGAAGATGAATAAGGAAAATACACCTCTGTTATAAACTAGCTTGAAACTACTGAAATAACAGTGAGGAGAAATGGCAATATCTTTATTCTTGGTGAATGAACATAACTTTTGAAATAAGAGATTGTGGTTTTGGTATAATGAATGTGAGTTTTGCTCTGTCACAAAAAACTTACTCAAAACTTAACAAAAATTGTCAACATTTAAAAGCCATTATTTTGAAAATACATGACTGAGCCATTCTCTGGGAAAATTTTGAGACGTAATTTCATCGGTTGCTTAGTGACATTGAACAAGAAAAATCTGAATTTCATTTATTTCTATTCTAATTGTGAAAACCAAATAATAATATTCTGCCATTTAGTGAAATGTTTTAGCTGCTTTAATGATATTTTAACATAGTTGTTTAGTTCTGTTAGTAGCAATGTTTTCTAAATCAATATAACTATTTACACTTTTCTGAGAATCATAATCAATACATGTATCTTTTAAATATAACCTGATTCTAATATTTTTTTTATACAAGACTACAAACTTCATGTTGAGTTTTAAATTTCAAAATGACCAAATGATCATAGATAACAAGCATTCACAATGTAGTGTGCATGCTTATTAAATTCTCTCTCCATTTGTCTTCCGCTTCCTGCTGTCTCTGTTGCCCACCAGTGAGTTATACATTTAAGAGGAAGAAAGAAATCTATTGACTGCAGAGTTGAATTCTGTTAATATGCCTCACACTAGCAGGACAATACATGTAACACAGCAGGCCTAATTTGCTGTCCATCTCTAGCTATGAATATTACCACCAAATGTCTGCAGTTGAATGTTTTTCATTACACTGAAGTTCTGTGGTGCGGAATTCTCTGAAAAATTTAATATCCAAAGTTCTTTATTTGAAAAAGTGTTCTTTTACAACAGTGTTTTGTTTGAGCACCACAGGCAAATGATGTACATAAAAAATGGATCACCGAAAAACATGGAAATGCAGCCTGTCATCATATCTGAAACAGAGTGTAACCAATGAAACATTCTCCTAAAGGAGCACAAAAGGAGCAACTTGGTAATTTTTATATATAAATATATATATTCTCTGGTAATGGTTTCTTCTAATTTATTGCCAAGTCCATGATAACACTACAGAGCATTATTTTCTGGAAGCATAAAGCATGGCTGTGTCTTTGAAAGGTGAATTCTGATGAATGTGCCAGGTTAGCATTGCATTTAATGCCAATAGAAGAATTCAGCAGGGGAATATTTTATGGCTGGGTAATCAAAGGTACTGTACACGAAAATATTCTCCGCTGTATTCAATACCTTGTTCTCATTATGTTCATTGCTAGTAGCACTAATCATTCCCCCATTTTTACACAGAGTATTGACATTGTGAATTCACTACTGGGAGTGGGGAGGGAGAAAAATAAAAAAATAAGGAATCTAGCAATTTTTCAGTTGTACAAATCTTTAAGGATCATTTATTAGAAGGTAATGATTTCAGTACATTGACATACACCTATAATTGTCCTAATTCTCTATAATTTTCAAAAGTTAAAGCTCTTTCCTGTGATCATGCCAAGTGCTTTCGCTGGTTTAATAAGCGCCAGGCAGAGGAGGGTGTGTTTTGGTCCATGCTGCAGTTTATAATGCACAACAAAGAAGCTGCTGTTGGGCTTGAGCAGAACTATTCAGACAGTAGGTGGTTAAGGCTTATCCAGGGTGTTACAGAGTGGCTTATCTTTCTTCAAAACATATGAGTATAGGAGCAGAAAATAGACAACTGTTTTCAGAGGAGAGCTGACGGAGTGGAGCCATTTTTGAGCATATCATTATATGATGTACTGCTGACATTAATAAACTGCAAATAAATCTGTGCCCAGTTCCCATACCTGAAATGGACAGGAAAAACACATACCAGGCATTTTTGTTTCTGATAGAAAAGGGCTATAGCTGTAATGGTGAATTGAAGGATGCTTGGACATGTGGCCAACTATTTTAACTCCTGAAAGAAAGTGCTACCATTTAAATCACAAGCTGGAATTATTACCTGACCTGTCTGAACTCCTGACCCTTGCTTTTACCTAGTAGCTAAAATGCTGACTGGCCTGCGCTAAAATCTTAGTAAACAGCTGTAGACAGTCCTGTTCCCATTCTTGTGCCTGGTCCTGGCATTGAGGATGCTACCAGTGAGGCTGTAGCCTGTTCCTTCTTAAGACTGCCTCTGAAATGGCCCAGGGAAATCACTGTAAACAAAAGTCCTCAGGAAAGTACTCCTAGAGCAAACTTAAGAGTCTCCACGGAAAGAAAGACTCCAATTGAAAGAAAGTAGTTTAGTAAAAAAATCCTCTCAAAGGATACAGACCAATTTCGAGTGTTTTCTGATTCAAGTGTGTGTAACTCTACACTTCTAGTTCAACTGGCAACTGTATCGGAAGCATAAAGAAAAATATCAGTAAGCGATATTAACAAATTTCTGACACAGTTACTATGCACAAACTGGAAACATGTCCAAGCCTTTGTAAATCTAGTCAATCCAAATAAAAAGCAACACAGGTAATGATAGGAAGGACGGACCCCTTTAAAGATACTGGTTTGGACAAAAGAGTTAGTCAACAAATGAAAACCATAATAGATGATGATGATGATGATGGTGAAGAAGAAGAAGAAGAAGAACAACAACAACAACAATGAGGGATACCTTACACTAGACCATGTCACTGAAGACTGTCGAACCTGGCCCTTGAACGCTGCCAGGGATGGAGAATTTACAATAATAAAAGAAAACTTCATTATGCAGAAAGTTTCTCAGTATTTCTGGGGTGTGTGAGGAGATAAAATGTCAGCCCCAAGAAGAAATAACTACAATGCATTCAAGAAAAAAATAAAAATATGACTGTCTTCTCATTTGTGTCATATAACAGTAAAGTGATGACCGTTTTACTCCTTATTTGAATGGCATGACCTATGGAAAACATAGCATTTATCAAAAAAACTTGCATGACAGAAATCTAAGGATGGTGTCACTAATGGTACCAGCAATGGAAACAATATAATTAAAAACTCTTTGCCTCCTGTGGGCATAGTCCCTGCAGTTATATGAGCTGCATGACGCCTGAGGACAAGTTTGAAGTGAGAGTTCTTGAGCTAAAACATTAATTCAAACTGTCTTGGGATTATTCAAGAAAGACAAATGGAGATTCACTTTTTGTTTTTAAGTCATTACTAAAAGAATAAATACCCTGGAAGGAAAAGAAAGAAGGGAAAGAAATAGTCTGATGATTGTCAACAGTTTAATAGTTACATTAAATGCTGAGAACATACTCATAGAACTATTAAACCAACAGCAACATTATTGCTACCTGTGTTTTTTAATATAGCCATTGAGTTACACTGTATGATTATGAACTAATACAAGACATAAATCTGGCAGCTGCTGTTCAATTTTACTTGACAGTATTCAGTATCAAATAACATGCTCTTTTATGTTTTTTTTTATTATCACCAGAAATAAAAGTTTTGTTAGCAAATAATGGAAAAGGATTAGACAAGCACTTTGATTTCCAGTTCCTCAGTTCAGTCTGGATCACTGAAGAGAAACTGAAAAAAAAAAAAAGGAAAAGGAAAACTAGACATCGTTATTTCAACACCTGTAAGAAATAATTTAAAGAAGAAAAAAATAATCAATTTATAAATAGCTGTATTTTACATATCGAAGTTGCTATTACACAGAAGAAAAAAATGTCTACAATAATTAAAGTGATAAAGTCTTTCCTTCATGAATTAGGTATAGTTCATGTTACATACAATTCCTAAAGTTAAACTCAGCCTCACAGTAAAGCACTGAGTATGAAATCAGTGCTCTACTGTGAGGCTGAGTTTAACTTTGCAACATATGGTGAAGTAATCATACACCACGAATTTATAATTTTCTGAATGTCTTTTTTCCTTATATGTGAAAGCTTTTACAAAATTAGATGTTTTTTTCTCCCTACTTTAGAGGTAGAAATGAATATTTAAATAGCTGTTTCCAACTACAGTTTTGTGCCCTTATGGGACTGAACATTTCTAATTAGGTTTATGTAGCCTGTAGCCAAATCAGTAGATAAGACATTTCACTGTTTTCTATGCCAAATGTAGGCCAGTCAGCATTACACAAACTTTTTTCAAATGAAGTACACTCCATTGCATTTCTGCCAGCAGTGAATGTGCTCCGTTAACTGAGTGCTTCCTTGGTCAAGGGACTCTGTATTAAGTAGGAGTATATTGTTATATGTAACAGCAGACAAATTGTTAAAGGAGGCTGCTAATTCTAGAAATGCAGTGAAGCAAATTTGAAAAAAATAATTCCATATTGTACTTGTTGGTAGATCCTAAGACTTAGGATCCTAGGATCTTATTATACTATACCTGACCCTACTCAGAACAGTTTGGAAAGGCCAGTTACTTCATATGTTCTTATACCACATTAAGGTTAAAACAATTCCAATATTTTCATATAATTAAGTGGAAAAAAAAAAGTGAGTAAAAGCTGGCATGTAATCAGTGTGCACTGGAATAATTACTCCCAATTACTCCCAATATCAGAGGCCAAACCATCCTTATCCAGACATTGTACCAAGCACTGTAAAAATGAATAGGAGAAAAAACTTTCGTTGGGGCACATCCCTAGGGCAGGGGAGGGAATACAGCTCCAGAAATCCTCTGTTTAACATAGGTAGATGTCCTGCCAGGACATAGGACATTTAGTGCAGTCATTCAAATGGTAAATGAAACCAGCTTTTGGCAATGGACAATGTTTTGTTCTTCCTTTTGTTTATTTTTCCAACAGGGTAGCTAGTCCTCATCTTTTGTACTTTTTGAAATAGGCAATGCAATCCATTGAATCCATATGCTTCCTGTACCCTCGCTCTCCTGAGCTTCAGCTTCTGTTTCCTTCCAGATTTACCACCCTCACAGGGTCCATTCTTGATCTCATAATCTCCTCTTCTTCATTCACAGCATTCCGTTAGCTCTCACACTATACTGACCTCCAACCCCATTCACAAAATATCTGCCTCCTCTACTGCAAACAGACTTGACCATATACTTATTTTTATATGCACCTTTTTCTTTAGAGAGCAGTAGAGGGACTGCAAACAAAAGCAAACAAACTACTAAACACCTGAGATGTAGTGTATGACTCAAAGTCTGACAATGCAAGTGAATCTTTAGGTCATGCGACTGTCTCTCTGAGTCCTTACCACTGAATTTCATGACTTGAATAGAGTTACACTCACTTATTAACACATAATCTATCCAGGCTGTCAGATCCAGAGCTAAGAGAGCCTGCCTAGATAAGGAACAGGTTGACAGTGTGACTATACCAATGCCTCTAAATGTGGAGCTTACAGCAGGATAACAGCTCTTCAACCAGCAGTTTATATTGCTCTCCTAAGTGAAAGACGCTATATCAAAATGTGTTGGTTTGGTTTCTTTTTTTTTCAGTATTACTGCCTTTGCATGACTTTGTTGTTGCTATTGTAAGAATGGCATAAATATAATAATAAATATAATATAAATATAATAATACTAGATAGGTAATTAATCATAGATAATTCTAGCATTATCAGTGTACTAAAAGCTACACAAGTGCTTGAGTACATGCTACTCCAAACCTTCCAGCTTTATAATTGATAGGAAAAGGAATGACAATGAACTCTTAGAAACCCAAATCTCAGACTATGCAAGGCTCTAAAAATCATCATTAATATTCTGACTTATACCTGAAATCATATTCAAAGCCAGGAAAGACATTTAAAACAGTTGTCAGCAGCATTGACAAAGATTTTTGTTCTACATCAAATTAGAGTAAAAAAATTTAGCAGAGATGATGATCTTAACTTATTCAAGAATAGTAAAAAAGGAGATACATTTTAAAATTAAAATTGTGAAGACCCTGACAAGGAAAGACATCTGTTTCATAAAAGACCCTTGTAATATTTTTATTACAGATCACCTGCAATATTTCTATTCTTCTGTTTTTCAGACCTGAAGAGCTGCTTCCTGATTCTTCCCAGAAATCACAAGAAGAGTATTCCACTAGACTTTGTTTTCAATAAGTAGTGACTATTATTATGAAATGTTTATACCACATTACCCCACAATGTTTAAATCAAGCTAAGGATACTAATATTTTGAGGCACTACATAGTCCAGAAAGTGGCAGTTTGATATTGACTGTTGTTGAAGTCCTAGTTCAAATATGATGGCCCAAGCCTGACAATGAAATGGCAATAGGCAGAAACTAACAGTAATGTCCTATGTGTTTTCTGCTAAAGTAGTATAGAATCATAGAATCATAGAATAGTTAGGGTTGGAAGGGACCTTAAGATCATCTAGTTCCAACCCCCCTGCCATGGGCAGGGACAACTCACACTAAACCATGCCACCCAAGGCTTCATCCAACCTGGCCTTCAGTGACGGAGCGTTCACAACCTCCCTGGGCAACCCATTTCAGTGCCTCACCACCCTAATAGTAAAGAATTTCTTCCTTATATCCAATCTAAACCTCCCCTGTTTAAGTTTGAACCCTTGTCCTTTCACTACAGTCCCTAATGAATAGTCCATCCCCAACATCCCTATAGCCCCCCTTCAGATACTGGAAGGCTGCTATGAGGTCTCCACACAGCCTTCTCCGGGCTGAACAGCCCCAACTTTCTCTACTCTAGTACACCACTGCATTCTGACAAAATGCAAAATACTTCTGAGTGCATAAAATTAAATAAAGCAGAAGAAATAAGAGACAAAAAGATAATGCTATTTGATTTTCCTGATGCCACTTCATCTAAACAAAAGCTGGGAGCCACCTGATGTTTTAAGTTTTCCATAGATTATTTCACCAGATGTTTTCAGTAGCTGAATCTCCATAATATTTTATTTGTAGTTTGAAAAACTTTCAGATGAGCTGCCAACTTCTATTATGAATTAAAATATGAAGAATCTTGTCTGAAGTACTTTTTCCCCTAAACTTGATCATGAATGCAGGGCCAGCTTCCACACATGATTACTTTGACTGGATACCTGGACTGATAAGAGGATCTAAGCTAAACTAAAGTCAATATGCATATGGTCTCATTCCAGTGCCCTAGTTTTGCTCTTATAGCTTTTCACAACTTTAAGGAAACAACTATATTACATTTGAAATTTCTGTCTCCAAACTACACATACTAGCCAGGAAAAGACCAGAAATTACAGAAACAGAAACCTTACAAGCTGCCACCTGTAGCTGAAATCAACCTGTACCTAATAACTTCAAGAATGAGCTGAAAAGTCTCTCCTATGATGCCTGAATGCTGTGCAGTGCCACTCATCTCTCCTTTTTAATGTTGAGTCGTCCAGTTTTCTAATGTGGCAAGAGCACATTAACACTACCTTATCATTACGGTGCAACAAATATTAAGGTCTCCAGATATTTATAGTTTGTTATAGTTTAACAAAAAATAATCTGATTGACATTAACAATGCATGTTATCTCAGTCTATTAGAAACAACAAAAACTCCCTCCTTCCCAAACAGGTAGCCTAAGCAGTACAGCTGTTTCAAAGAGCAAGGCCATAAAATAAATATGCAATTTTACTAATATGTAACACAAAGGGTTTTTTCTCTTTTTTAAATAAAACCTGATTTGATTCAGAAAACAAAATGATGAAATCTCTTTAAGTCTCCATGAAAATCTGCTCAAATTTGAAAATAATTCATTTTTCCCAGTCCTCCCTAGATCTCTGCTTAATTCCCAAGAGGTTTTGTCCATCTTTAGCACAGAGATTGCATTTTCCTATAAGCAAATTCCTGTGAAATCCATTAATAAAGTGTGTATTTATCTCACCTGTATAGCATATTCAATTTCACAAACGATGACAACTCACAGGTGCCACCAGTTATTTTATATTACTTGATATGTTCCACAGAGCGGATCTAAATTTTCCACCTTTGGAAAGGGTCTTCTAGTTAAAGCACTTACATGGTGACCTAGACAGCAGAGCACTTGGATGGGAATAAAATTCCCTAATTGCAATAAAATTGCTAAAACTCAGATTTTCAGAGGAGAGAACCAACTAAACCTTTCTCGTTTTCTAGGTTTCTAACTTGAGACTGTAGGGTCAGATTTATAGAAATGTAAATGTAGTCAATAGAGATTGTGCTCTAAATGGATAAAATGCAATATAAACACTGCAAAATCAGATCCTGCATTTCTTACACTGGTCACCTAGAATTTCTAGGAACTCTTGAATTTAACCAATCGAGGGCAACAAAACTTAGTTATGATAATGGGGATAATATTCTGTTCATCTTACAACGCTTTATAGAAGTAAACAGATATGATTATGGGGCAAATAGAGGGTTGGACAAAATGAATAATATTGTCTTAAGCAGTTATGCATAAGCCCACGTATCCCAGTATGAGGAGAGATTATAATATAAAATGAGTTCAGTCAGACTAAGGAAAGGTAGTGCACAAACATATAATAAATGTAATAAAACTAGATTAACAATTTAATTTTTATTTTTCCTTTTAAAATTTTAAGTGCATACCTAGAGATTTAACATGGTTCAATCTTTTTTTTCTTTCACATTCTTGTGTAAATACCTTTTTTTAAAAAAAGTGTCCAAATTATACTGTGAATAACATTCAATTAAAAAAATTATTTTCTGTGTGACTCTTATTAAAGACCAAGCTTAGAATACCTTGTTCAGATACCTAACCCAATATGTAAGGCAGGCATCTCTATACATGGGGAGAATTAGGTAGCTTTGCAGGGGAAGGATATAATTCTACACAATGGTGAAGAAATGCAACAGGACATTTCTATAATGCTATATTTAGAATGTGAATTACAGTAATTTTAGTGCAGTTAATTTCTATACATGAAAGCAGAAGTCTGCTACCTCTAAAAATCAGGAAAAAAAAACCTTGATTAAAACTGGATGATCCTTAATTCAATGATTTTCTGCTGCCTTGTGGTTCCTGATGTTTGTAGTATTGTTCCTGGAAAATGTATTTTTTACATTATTTGTAGCCTCTAGGCAGCACAGAATACAAAATAAATAAAATAAAATAGAATAAAACCCCTGTGTAGCACATAGCTACATACATTACACTATAATGAATTCACCTTCCTCTGAATTAATGGGTAATTAGTCCCAACATTAAAAAAGTGATACTCACAAACTTGCATGTTTAATGTTTTGCAAGATTTTTACTGTTTCTTTCCTTTAAGGAAAGAATTTAAATAGCTCCATTTATAAATATAAATGATATGGATATCTATATAGAAAGCTTATCTGAAAAAACTGTACAAGTATATTGCACATTTTTTTTACAAAAAATGATATTTCTTTTTTTTTCTTTTTTAATATGGTAGTGTTGAATATCAGTCTTAGCTGCCACTTAAGAAAGTTGAAGTCCGCTATTTCTTCAAAGAAAAAACATATTTGGCTGCTCTGCCTATGGTGTAAACATGCTTAGTGTGCCCTTGAGGGCCCAGTGCAACTCAGCTGAAGACAGTGTCTGACTTTTGATGGACTTCAGTGTACAGTTGAATTGGACCTTAAGGGAAAGGCTGACTAAAAAATGAGTTATATCAAATTCTAAAAGAAAAAGCTCATCTTAGCCACAATCCAAATCATGTCAGTTTTAATAGCAGGTAAATCTGCCTTCAGCTCTTGGCCGTTCTGTGAACCTTACCAGCAAAGTGGTGTTTAGCGCTGTACCAGTAGGGACCATGTAAAGAAGACAAAAATCACAATGAAATTTAGTACAAAGAATAAATAGATGCTTTCACCTGCAAGAACATTGCTTTTCCTAACCAAAGAGTAGAAATCCTCATGATTTTCAATGCTTTGTCCATGCTCCTGAAAATATTACAAAGCATAATAAAAAGTCAGACACATATTGGAAAAATCAACATACCTAATTCAGAATATGAAGACAAATTTCCCAATTTAATGTGATTTTTAATAGAAAACCTTTAATATAGCTGCTAAAGTAACGGAATATCTGCATGGGGTACTGAAAGTTGAATTCATTAGCTCAATTAAAGCAACTAGCTCTACACAGCTCCACTCAAAGATCTGGAAGGGGATAGCTCTGCTTGAACATTTCATTTTAAGTGTGATAACACTGGCATTCTCCCCATGAAAGGCTGTAAAGAGAGAATGCAAAATAATAAAATATATTCTTTTTTTTTAATCAGATGCAAAAAACAAAGGAGAATAATCTTAAAGATAAGAAAATAATTAATGACCAAATACAATTATAGTTTTGTTAATGCTGATTAGGACATCATGAGTGCAGGTTGATACTGGAATTCGTCAGAAATTTATGCTATTTACCTTTTATAAGGGTCTGTGGAATGAGGGGATTTTTGAGAGAGGAAGGAGGTGGGTATGGGTTGTTTTGTTGTTTTTTTTTTAATTTATAAATGGATAAACATCTAACATATTTATTTTACTAATCAGCAAGGGGAGGGGAACAGTTCTACTTTTCTCTAAGGCAGCTTTTGGTAGCACTGATTGAATTAATCAACAATTATTCACAAAAATGTTCAGCCAGGTTTGCAGACGTTTTATGTCAATAAAGCAATGCAAACCAGATGGGTGGGTCTGATTCATGACTTCTAATGAAGTTGACATCAAATGGAACCAGCCATTTAGTCATGGTTGAAGAGATAATCCTTTCATAATGCTTCATTTTTTACCTTTTCTTGAAGATACACAAAATCTTTTCAAACTTTCAGAAGTTCAGAAAACTTTTGCTTTTCTGTTGCAAGTGTGAGGCACGTACATTTTTTCACGATCCACTCCCTGGAATTTATGGCTCAAGTATGGTCTCCAAGAGGAACTTTTACCTTTCAGTAAAGAATTTTGCTAGAATTAATCCCCTGGGCTCTCATTCTCACTATTTAATATCATCAAAGCTGTGGCTGTCTTTACTGGTTCACATTAAGTAAATACAATTTTATAACAATAAAGCAGGATCAGCCAAAGTAACAAATGGTCTTCCCCAAGGTAGAGACACTGTTCCAATACAAGACACTGACCAACCTATCTGATAGTGTTCTGTGCATGCTGGAAGATAGTAACACTCCAAAGACTGAAATTTAGCCTTGTGCAAATTGTTGTTCCACTTAAAGGTCTCTAAATTACCAGCAATTTTGCAGTGGCAATTTTCTCTCTAGAAGGCATATTTTGGTATGGATACTATGGAAGGTTGTTATGTGCTCCAGGGCTCTAGGTCAGCTGAGGATGGAAAAGGCTCCCTTTGGTCTTGCAGATGTCAGTAAACTCTCCCTGAACCACAGTAGCTTCAGGGATAAACAACAGAGACTTGTTCTGCTACTCTGAATTGGCCTGGTACGAGTTTGCCAACTTCAGATACGAGCGAGTGGCAGAGATTACACAGACTGTATCAGAAGTACTGGAATGTAGTGCTAGAAGCATAGACAAGCATTTTCCCTTGTCAGTGCAGTTCAGGTTGGAGGGAGAATATTGAGTAGTTTTAGTGGTAAATTCTGCTGGGATGCATTTAAACTATATCTCCTGTCCAACGCAAAGCAAACCAAGCAAATATCTACTGTTTAAAAATCAGTTCAACAAGGTTGTATTTTTGTCATTGTACAAAAACATGATGACATGCTGTTTTGTCAAAGTCACAGGGTGGTGAAACTGTTCATCGAGACTGTGGCAGCTCAAAGCAAACTATTCTTTGCTGAGAACTCTGTTCTTCAAATCACTAAGCCCATGCAAAATGTCTGAGCACCTGAGAGACATATTGCTGACATCTTTAGGTCTATTTCTATGCCCGAAGATAAATAAATGCTTAATGCTTTACCAAAGCCAGCTCAGGTCAAGTCACTGCTGCACTTTCATTGCTTCTTGTATAGCTCCTTCTCCATTGGTTCACATGTTTTCTCCCATAGAAATTTCCATAACATGCAACTCAAATCATGGGCTACAAGAGTTTAAAGGTATTTCCATTACAGTTTCTACCCCTGGTCCCTTTGGACCTGACCATAAGTTTTAACATTGCACTGAATTCCACTCCTTGACCCTACTTCCGCTTGGATTTACCGTCAGACAGCAGTCCCTGAGGGATGCAGCTACTCCAAGTGGAGCCTTGTCTATGAGCCACAGTCTCTTCAGTGGTATACCTGCAGTGGCATGGACTTATCCACAGGCACAGTCAGTTTGAGATGAACCTGTCCCAACGTGGCCACAATGCCTTCAGAGATATACCTGCTCCAGCACGGTCTTACCCATGGCTGCAGTCCCTCCAGGGGTGCTCCTTCTCTAACATGAGCTTGATCATGGCCACATTCTTCGAGGTGCTCCAGCATAACCTCATGAATAGCCACAGATACTTTCAGGCATATCTGCTCCAGTTTGAATTTATCCCTGGGCCACAACCCCTTCAGATTATACGTCTTACAACACAGACATAATGACCACAGACACTTCAAGAGGTACCCACTCTGGCATGGGTTTATCCACAGCCACAGACGCTTTGGGGTGTCCTGTTCCCACATGGATTCACTCACAGGTCACAGTCCCTCTGTCTCAAGTCCACACTGAAGTTTCAGACTGCCCAGTACACCAGCACAGAAACAGCAGTGAAGCCCTGGCCATCTGCCACCCCAGGAGCATGGCCACTGCTGTTATAAAAACGTTCCCAGGCACAGCACAGTAAGATGATAAGCAGTACAGAAAATAGTGAATGAAAAAAAAGTAACCACTAACGAGCAGTAAGGTCCAACATACAGCAAGGCATGCAAGCCCCATGGCAAGAATAGGAGCCTGTCAACTAACCGCTGAACAACAATAACAGCTATGCATTTGATCTGGCACATTCCAATGCAATACATCATTATCTTGAACCCTTCGAGTCCCACACTGGGCATCAGAAAGAACTGTCATGGTTTAACCCCCACTAGCAACTAATCCTCACACATCCACTTGCTCATTCCCACCCCCAGTTGGATGGGGTAGAGAATTGGAAGAGTAACAGTGAGAAAGCTCCTGGCTTGAGAAAAGAAATTTTAACAGATAAATCAAAAGCCTTGTGCACAAGCAAAAGAAACCAAAGAATTCATTCATCACTTCCCATCCAGGCAGGCGTTCAGCCATCTCCAGGAAAGCAGGACTCTGTCACAAGTGGTGGTTGCTTGAGAACACAAACTCTTGCACTTTCCCACTCTTCCTTCTTCTTTCCCCAACTTTATATGCTGAGCAAAGCAAAATAAGGATTTCATTCGCTGCTTCTCATTGGCAGGAAGGTGTTCAGCCATCTTCAGGAAAACAGAAGTCTGTTACGTGTAATGGTTATTTGGGAAGACAAATACCATAACTCCAAACATCCTGACTTCTTTCTTTCTTCCCACACCTTTTATTGCTGAGCATGATGCAATACAATATGGGATATCCCTTGGGTCAGTTGGGGTCAGTGGTCCCAAAGGTGTTTCCTCCTAACTCCTTCAGCACCCCCAGCATACTCGCTAACGGGGTGGGGTGAGAAGCAGACTAGGCCTCTGCTCTGTGTAAACACTTCTCAGCAATAATGAAAACATCCTTGTAGTTTTCAGCACAGATCCAAACCAGCTCCAAACAGAACTAAATAGGCCCATAACAGCTGATGTGAAGAAAATTAACTCCATTCTGACAAAAAACAGCACTCAAAACAAAATCAGCGTAGTCCTCCTGTCGATGACAAGTTTTTAAAAGAAAAATGAGTATACATGCAGAAAGTATCAAAATGCAAAGAGGTATCTTTGTCGGCCCAGAAAGGGGCTCTAGTATATACAGTAACCCATACTGCAGCCCCTGGACCCTACATTGCCTCTGTATTTCACCTAATCTAATCAACTGGCAAAATACAAAACTAATCCTGGCAGCATAGACAATGACCTAAGAGTAAATGACAAATAATGCCGTGTTGTTTCTGACCTAGTGAATTGCAGTGGCTCAGCTTAATCACTAAGGCTGAGAGTACTTCAGCACAGCACAAATATCTTACTTAAGACACTATTAACAAGAAATGTTTGATCCAAACAGTACAAGCTTTAGACAAGGAAGGAAAAATCACCAGTTATTTGAATACCATACACTGGATACAAGTTTCTTCAAAAGAAAAAATTTATAATATTATGAATTATCTAAGCACGTATCCTTGTGGACACTGTTCTCAGTTTGCTATTATCTTATAGTACAGTTCTAAAAGATTTTAGATGTTTCAAAATTCTTGGGACAAAAAATAGTCCTTGTCTAGCTCAAGCAAGAGTATGCAGACAAGGATGTTCCTCAGTATTTCAGTGTTCCAGCCCACAAGTGAGAAAGAATAAGCCAGGGATTTAGTGTTGAGGGCAGCATTTTAGTAAAGCTCCTGAGGCTGGCTGTAATTGTCATCTCATAAAAATTCAGCACATTACAGAAACTTGCACAAGACTTCCCATTTCTCTTCCTTCTTCCCACAGAACACAAGCCAGAAAGGGCATGAAAAGTGAATAGTGACAAGGAGTTTTGCTTCATAGCTGTCATGAAACCTTTTCAGAAGGCAAATCGGTGTCTGTAAGAGTTGAATTTTGCATATCTGAAATGTAACAGCCCCTTTCTTTTCTAGTTGTCAGGTTTTTTTGCTTTCCTTCATTGATCAAGACAGGAAAAAGACAAATGGAAGAAAACTACAATAAGATGAACAATGGTCTCCACAAACACAGCTTTCCACCTTAAAGGCTCTGCCTTCCTAGATTTCAAGAAAAGATACGTGAAATTAAGACTCTAGATGCATCAGTACATGAAAAATAATGCAATTGTACTCAGAGAATCTGACTCAGTTTCTGACTTGACATTGACCTTTTAAGCACTCTTGAAGAAACAGTCTGTGTTGTGCTTTTCAAAGAGCAGTAACCTGCAAAAAATCCTTTTTTTTGCATCCTTTGAGACTTCTCAGTCTTGTTAGTGCACCTGCAAAAGGAAGCAGCCCTTGACTCGAAAGTAAGACTGCCTTCACCACCTTCAGAAGTATCCAACTGGTTAGGATAAATGTGGCCACGTCTGGCAGGTGGCAGCACATGGTGATAGAATAAAAAGATGCAACAGCCTAGCACTTTGTTCCATGGTACTATTATATTAACTACAAAACATTTATGGCCTATACACAAGGTTCATTGATTTCTGGCTTCCCACATTTCCGCAAGCTTATTTTGCTTAGCTCATTACTGAAATTCCCGATTCAGCAAATCGTGCAAGTATATAATAGCATGGACTCTTTTGATTTGTTTGCCTGCCTAGTGGCCAACTAATAACAGCCTTCACAATAGCATGGATGAAAATACAACACATGGCATCAGCTGGTCTTGGTAGGGAAGGTAAATACTGTCCTGTGCATCTCTTTCTCCCCTACCTCCTGTAAATCTGCATCTGCATAAACATGTGCTTGAATACTTTTAGGTTCAAAGAGTTCCACAAGAATCCTCAGTATCAAACTAATTCAAAAATTATGAGAAAAAAACAGATTCTGTTATATCTTGATTGTCTGTTTCAGGGGGAAAATAGCTTTGGGAAGGATCAGAATATTAAAGTACAAAATAAGAAAGTTAATTTGGGTTCTAGTGTTCTGCATTTCATCGGTATTGCAGCCTTAAAAGTTGCACAAAATAATGTAAAATAACATAGTAGGTTTGAAAAAATGATCCTGGAGTTACTCCCATCCATAAGTTAACCATTTACACTAGTTAGTTTCTACCTGGTATTTGAAGAAGTTAAGCATTTGATGGATAATGCCTATATGCATGTGAATTACCTTACCGTCCTTTTCGATAGCACAGCTGACTATAGCAAGAGCAGCACAGAAAGAAGAAATTTAGTGGAATAATTCTAATGAGGAAAAATGGTGCAGGATACACATTTTATGGTCTGAATGTGCAAATATACAGTATTTTTCAAAATATTAATGATTCTAAACATTAAAATTCCACATAAAGTAAAATCTGTATTTGAAAGCATTATTAGGATAAAACTGCAAACACCTGCTGGACTGGAACACAACATTGTTTGATTTAATACTTGGTCAATTACTGGCATTTCTACATGGTTATGAAATTATGCGAATGAAAATTCTTCAAGCACACAAATTTCTATCGTTGAAATTCAGTTGCCGGCACTAATAATGCCAGTATGCTTTAAAAACATGGTTTTGCCTTTTCCTGGTAGTATTCTAAGACTATTACAAAATAATCCTGGTTTATATTTATTTTAGTGTTGATCTTTGTACATAATATGGCCAAAACTGCCATACAATCAACACAAGCAATCCAGAACCTGGAGTGGGAATCTGTCTCACAACTGAAAATCTCTGCTGATCTAGCTTGTCATAGCTACAATGCTGTCAGTGGAGATGAGCAGATTTACACTGGACAGAGACATCACCTTTGTACAGTTCTCTACTGCACATGTCCTTGTTCAGTTGCGAATTTGTACAGGAAGGTATTTCCAAATAAGGATGAAATAGGAATTTGTACAGAGCTCTCTCTAAATACATGAATCTCCCAGCCAAGAACGCTGTCAAAATGAGGTCTGATTTGTGATTTCTGCTTTTGTTAGCCAAAACTATTGCACAACTTCTGTTTCAGTATGAAAGACTGCAGGCTGTGTAGGAAAGATGCAGGAGCCACAGGAGAAATCACTTAGAGAAAATTGCTTATTGAAACCCTCACAGCTGGTAGTAGTCTAGAATAAGATCATTTGATCGCTGAGGGTGCAGAGGTGTATAAGGCTAAAAATAGGGGGAGAAAATATTGGAGAAAATGCCTAGGCTCAGATGCCTCTATACAAAAGCCCATAGTATGGGAAACAAACAAGAGGAATTAGAGATGTGTGCACGTCTGCGGGGATATAATATAATAGGTATCACAGAAACGTGGTGGGATGGCCCCTATGGCTGGAGTGTTGGAATAGATGGTTACCGGCTCTTCAGAAAAGACAGGCCTGGCAGGTGGGGTGGGGAAGTTGCTATTTATGTTAGGGATGGGATACTCCATAGAGTATGGAACTCTGTCTGGGGACAGGTGAGCAGTCCATAGAGAGTTTGTGGGTGAGGGTTAAAGGGAGAACAGCGCTGGGGGACATTACTGTGGGGATCTGTTATACACAGCCTGATCAAGAGGACTCTGTGGATGAAGCCCTCTATAGACAGATAGGAACAGCCTCATGCTGACAGGCCCTCGTCCTCATGATGGACTTCAACGACCCTGACATCTGTTGCAGGGATGGTACAGCCCAGCACAAGCAATCCAGGAGGTTCCTCAATTGTGTGGAAGACAACTTCCTCCTGCAAGTAACAGAGGAGCCGACAAAGAGAGATGCTATGCTTGACCTCGTGCTCATCAACAGCGAAGGGCTCGTTGGAAATGTGATACCCCATGGCAGCCTTGGTTGTAGCAATCATGATACGGTAGAGTTCAAGGTCCTTAGGACAGTGATAAGAGCGTGCAGTAAGCTCACTGCCTTGGACTTCAAGAGAGCAGACTTTGGTCTCTTCAGGAACCTGCTTAGTAAGGTTCCATGGGATACAGCACTAGAGGGCAGAGGGGCCCAAGACTGTTGGTCGATATTCAAGGATCACCTGTGACAAGCTCAGGGGTGTTGCACCCCAACCAGAAGGAAGTGCAGCAGGAGGGCCAGGAAACCTCCTTGGATGGATAAGGAGCTCCTGAGGAAAATTCAAATGAAAAAAGAGGCTTATAAAAGGTGGAAGCAAGGACAGGTGGCCTGGGAAGAGTACAGGGATGTTGTCTGGGAAGCTAGGGACCAGATTAGGAAAGCTAAGGTCCAGATAGAATTAAACTTGGCTAGGGATGTGAAAGATAACAGGAGGGGATTCTACAAGTACATTGCAAATAA
Source organism: Pezoporus wallicus (assembly GCF_028554395.1). Taxonomy (NCBI): domain Eukaryota; kingdom Metazoa; phylum Chordata; class Aves; order Psittaciformes; family Psittacidae; genus Pezoporus; species Pezoporus wallicus. The sequence continues at coordinate 3,628,999 of NW_026642654.1, forward strand.
AAGACAGACTAGAGACAATGTGGGCCCTCTCCAGAAGCTATGGGGAGAGCTGGCTACACAGGATTTGGAGAAGGCTGAGGTTCTGAATGACTTCTTTGTCCCAGTCTTCACTGGCAAATGTTCTGACCACACCACCCAAGTCTTGGAAGGCAGAAGCAGGGACTGTGAGAATGAAGACCTTGGACCCACTGTAGGAGAGGATCTGGTTCAAGACCATCTTAAGAACCTGAATGTACACAAGTCCATGGGTCCTGATGAAATCCATCCACGGGTCCTGAAGGAGCTGGTAAATGAAGTTGCTAAGCCACTGGCCATCATATTTGAGAAATCATGGCAGTCAGGTGAAGTTCCCGAAGACTGGAAATAGGGAAATATAACCCCCATTTTCAAGAAGGGGAAAATGGATGACCCGGGGAATTGCAGACCAGTCAGTCTCACCTCTGTGCCTGGCAAAAACTTGGAGCAGATTCTCCTGGAAGGCATGCTAAGGCACATGAAAAACAACAAGGTGCTTGGTGACAGCCAGCATGGCTTCACTATGGGGAAATCCTGACTGACCAATTTGTTGGCCTTCTATGGTGGGGCTACAGAACTGATGGACAGGGGTAGAGCAGTTGACGTCATCTACCTGGACTTGTGCGAAGTGTTTGACACTGTCCCACACAACATCCTTGTCTCTAAATTGGAGAGACATCAGTTTGATAGGTGGACCACTTGGTGGATAAAGAACTGGCTGGAGGGCTGCATGCAAAGAGTAGCAGGCGGTGGCTCAATGTCTGGCTGGAGGGCAGTACCGAGTGGTGTCCCTCAGGCATTGGTGTTGGGACCAGTCTTGTTCAACATCTTTGTCAGTGACATGGACAGTGGGATTGAGTGCGCCCTCAGATGCCAGCCTCATGAAGATTAACCTTGCCAAGTGCAAGGTCCTACACATGGGTCGGAGCAACCCCAGGCACAGCTACAGGTTGGGCAAAGAAGAGATTCAGAGCAGCCCTGTGGAGAAGGACTTGGGGGTGCTGGTCGATGAGAAAATGAAAATGAGCTGGCTTCAGTGTGCGCTTGCAGCCCAGAAAGCTGGTCCTGGGTTGCCTCAAAAGGAGGGCGAGCAGCAGGTCGAAGGAGGCGATCCTGCCCCTCTACTCTGCTCTTGTGAGACCTCACTTGGAGTATTGTGTGCAGTTCTGGTGTCCTCAACAAAAGGACATGGAACTGTTGGAACAAATCCAGAGAAGGGCCACGAGGATGATCAGGGGACTGGAGCATCTCCTGTATGAAGACAGGCTGAGGCTGTTGAGCCTGGAGAAAAGTAGGCTGCGTGGAGACCTCATAGCAGCCTTCCAGCATCTGAAGGGGGCCTACAAGGATACTGCGGAGGGACTCTTCATTAGGGACTGTAGTGATAGAACAAGGGGTAATGGGTTAAAACTTAAACAGGGGAAGTTTAGGTTGGATATAAGAAGGAAATTCTTTCCTGTTAGGGTGGTGAGGCACTGGAATGGGTTGCCCAGGGAGACTGTGAATGCTCGATTCCTGGCTGTGTTCAAGGCCAGGTTAGACAGAGCCTTGGGTGAGATGGTTTAGTGTGAGGTGTCCCTGCCCATGGCAGAGGGGTGGACCTAGATGATCTTAAGGTCCTTTCCAACCCTATCTATTCTATGATTCTATTCTAAAACCTACCTGAGACAGGCTATGACTGAATTTGTCTATTAAAAGTGCTTACTCTTTTTACTATTCTCCTATTAGGTAACGTTTTTAAAAAAAAAAAAACACAGCTAAGAAAATATGTTAGTTATTTCAGCATAATTTTAGATGTTAGTTAGGAACTCGGTAACCAGTCACAATTAAGCTATGCAATACATAGAGGGAAAGAGTGCAGGGCTCTATCTACAGTCCAGTAAGAAAGAAAGAGAGAATCTTGCCTACCAATCTAAAATGCTCTTGGTAAGCAGGAAAATGTGTCGAGTCTATTAATCAAGAAGGGCCAGGTTGCATCTGCTTTTACAGTGTGCATCCAGAGATGGCTGAGGTCAACAATAAAGATTTTAATGACCTGATTTTGCTTTAGACAAAGCCCACAGTTTGCCTAGTGCTTGGAGTAGTTGGAGAGCACATGCAACAAGAGAAAGTGCCTGTGAGGCAGAAGAAAAAGCACTTTGCTAATGCTTTTTTTTCTTTTTTCACAAGTGACTTTGAGCCAGGCAATATCAAGAAACATACTTTCTCATACTAATTTCACACATACTGTTGTGTAGCTTGGTGGACTCCCTAGGAATGACACATTCATGCCACAAAAAGTCTTTAGTCTTCTGCTTAGAAGTATAAATTTCCTGCACAGAGCAATTCATGTTATTTTTTCACCCCTTTCATGCCCTCCAAACATTCACAATGGTCTGGGTCTCAAAACTCAGATTTTTAGTCCAAAGAGCTCTATTAAAGCAGCTGCTGTTCTCAGTCACGCTGGGAGCATACTGCATCACAGTATCACACAGTATCACAGTATGCTAGAGATTGGAAGGGACCTCGAAAGATCATCTAGTCCAATCCCCCTGCCGGAGCAGGAAAACCTAGATAATGTTACACAGGAATGTGTCCAGGCGGGTTTTGAATGTCTCCAGGGAAGGAGACTCCACAACCTCCCTGGGCAGCCTGTTCCAGTGTTGTCACCCTCACTGAGAAGAAGTTTCTTCTCAAGTTTAAGTTCCAGTTTGTACCCATCACCTAGAGGACTTCTGTCAAGATAGTATATATAATCATTCCTCTGGATCCTTAAGCAAGACCTCATTTGTATAGTATGGATGTTGCATTATCTTCCCTTAAAACATTCTGTTGGTTTTTTTTTACTGTGTTCTGTCTTGTCTCTTTGAGTGATTGGGAGGCCTGTATATGTGCTGCAGGCTGCTGCTGATTCACCTCCAACTGTGGCATTCCCCGTACTATTTCATTGCCACAGAATGACTTTATAAGCTAGGATTTAGGCTGAATTCTTATACAGAGGCATCTATTATTCCAGCAGCTTTAATCAATCCTTGCTCAAAATGCATGAGCACTTTCCAAATACATTATTGTGTGTGCAGATGTTGCCAGGGTCAGTATACCTCTTAAAAAAGGACAAACCAGAAATTATTTCTGTTGAAGTAACTAAGTTTGTGACTAGCTATAATATCCTTGAGATTTTTCTGTATATACTGCAAATGCAGGTTACAAATGGGGAGGGTCATATTTTAAAAGGAAGATTGTTCCCTGAACCCATCCACTCTGTCTTGCTCTTATCACTACCTAAAAGAAATTACAACAATTACTTATCTGGGAAACTAATCTTAAAATAAGTATTTATGTTTCCTTTAATAATATTCAGCAGGAAGAAACAGAGACGGTACCCTCTGTGTAGTATCTTTTCTTTTACACGCTGAAACCAGCAGCACCACAAAGGGCTCTGTCAGTCAGGTGTCTGGAACTGTTGTTACGGTTATGCATTTTCTCTGACTGGACTTTGAATTAAAGCTTGTCAGAATTCACAGTCTGTTAATGACACAGTCTGACCAAAAATCTTTTCTGGAAATATGCAGCTGGACAAAGTGATGCAGTCAGATTCTTAGGGGGAGCGGTGAGGGGGAGAGGGGGGAGGGGGAAATAAATACATAAGGAAATACAAATTTATTTCTTTTTTTTAGGCATTTCCAGTTGAACAGATAGAAATTTTCTGTCTCCAACTTGCAGTGTAGTCCTGAACCAACAGTGGAACAATTACATATTCTGATCAGTCATTACTTTGGCAAACAGTTCTGTTGCTATTGACACATATATTCATATGCCTAAGTAACTATCAGCAAGAGCAAATTTTCATATTTAGAGTTTTATTCACAGTTTAAGTTCTTTATTATGCCTAGGGGAAAATATCCCCAACAGAGTAACAAAGTAGGATTCTATTAAGCTTCAGAACATATGTGCCAGGCCAAGGAATACACTAAAAGATAGCACTTTATAAAAGAACTATTCTAGGATTTGCAAGTACCATTCTTAATACATAAATCAGAGTGGTGCAATTTTTTCCTGAAAAGACACTAATTTGCATACCTTAAACTAAAGGAGAACAATGACTAATAAACTGGAAAATGTAGTAATCCTTTGGACTCAAAGTTTACACCTTATTTTGAGAAAGCATCCTAGTTTTAAGTGGGATTTAAAAATCAGCATGTGTACTTAAATACTTGGCAGAGACTTTTTGATAGAAGGAAAATATAATAGCTCCCCTTAAAAAGCCTAAATGAATGTTGTAGGGTTTTTGCAAAATAAACAAGAACTTGCTTTCTGCAATTAGTCTATTTTAACAATCAAATCTTAATTTTGCTGAAAACATGGCACCTAACTATCCCAAACATTGGCACATAGGAGAGGACTGGAAAGAAGTAAGCTGTTCTGTTTATGACTTCAGTACAAGAATCTAATTAAAACAGAATCCATGTTACGTAGCTCAAACCCATCTCAATTGTAAATCAACTGAATTGGTTAATTATTAGTATTATCACAGAGCTTAGAGGCACAGGAAATCAGGGTTCATTATGTTTAGGGCTATGTCAACACAGGAGACAGCCTCTGCCCTGAAGATCCTTTCATGTAAATGGACAACTGTATGGAAAAGTATGGTAAAGGAAATCATTGCAGTGGAAGAAATGAAGCACAGAGAAATTGCACCAGTTATTCCCATTTTTTGGAGGTGTTATGCCCTTCACCTACCTATATTTTCTGCATATATATATATGTAATATGCATATGTATATAAAAAATATTCTTTTGCTGTAACATGATCTAATCTATAATACATTCTAATCTGAGTACAGAGCTGAATGCATGATCCCAGGTGGGGTCTCATGAAAGTGAAGTAGAGGGGAAAAATCGTCTCCCTTGACCTCTTCATGCTTCTTTTGATGCAGCCTAGCATACGGCTGGCAATCCATGGCAGAGTTACCTCAAGACTATATACTTTAAATCATCAGTATTATTATGACTTCATGAAGTACTATGTTTTGCTTCAGTAAAAGTTGGAAGTTGGACCTTGTAATGAGACTACCATTTTTCCAGTTATGTTTTAGGATTAAAAGTGTAAATATTAATAATAAAAATTCATAACCCCTCACTACACAGTATGGTTCACATTTTTGGGGGTGGATGGGGGAAAATGCAGGGAACTGACTTTCCCATTGCAATCCATTACTTTCCCTAGGAAATGTACATATGTATAGACAGAGGTAAGTTGGCTACAAGTTTGATTTAACGCTACAAGTTTTTTTCCATATTCATTGGGATCTGATATATGACAAAGGTGTGTAGTACTGCCTCAAGGTATCTCCTTAGGATCTCATTATGAGAGTTCAAGGTACATTACTGGCTTGACAGGTCAGTTCAATGTTGCCTAGGAACCAGTGATCCTGACCTACTTGTTTTAAAATGAGCAAACAAAGAAACATCCTAATCAGCACTAAATATGCAATTATTGCTTGTAAATGGAAAATTTCTTAAAGCTTGAGGTAATTCAACCAAAGAAGAAAGATAGAAAAAATATGAATTAGAATTTGCAGTTCTTTAAGAAGAGTATGTTGAATGTCTTTAACAACTATAATTCCATAATCAAGAGAGAGGATGACATTAGATAAAATTTCATTAAGCAAAAGCAGCAATAAAAAAGTCATATTATTTTATGAATAGAAGAGGTATTCAGCAGTGTATACAGATTCAAAGTTAAGGATTTTAACACGTCAATAAGGGAAAAAAAAATAACAAAAAAAGAAATCCATGGCTACAGTAGGCAATAAATGTTGTCTATTGCTATTTGTTTATTAATTTAAAAAAAATGAAGAACATTTGAGACCATTAGTAGATGGTCATAGATTGCTAAAGTTAAAGCAGAAAAGCCAGAAGTGTTCAATAAGTTTTTTTTCCTTCTGTATTTAAAAAATAACACGGTGAGTGATTATAACACACAAGCATGATGAAGCACTTCCCAGACCATTAGTAGCAGTGGAAGATGTTAAACAACATCTACTACTTACAAACATTTTTTAAATCAGTGGGTTTGGTTAAATTACTAAATGTATACTAATGATTTCAAAGAAGCTGTAACATAATCTTTTGACTTAGAAAATATTATGTTAGCTTTCAGTGTGATCAAAACAAGCTTTTGTCTCAGACCTTTTGGGAACAAAGGTTTCTTTTATTAGTCTTCTGAAAACCTTGAATACCCACGTATTTTGGATACATATTAGAAACTTTAGTTTCTAAGTGTAGAGTCCTGCATCTGGGCAGGAACAACCCCAGGTTCCAGTATAGGTTGGGGAACGACCTGTTAAAGAGCAGTGTAGGGGAGAGGGACCTGGGGGTCCTAGTGGACGACAGGATGACCATGAGCCAACACTGTGCCCCTGTGGCCAAGAAGGCCAATGGCATCCTGGGGTGTATTAGAAGGGGGGTGGTTAGTAGGTCGAGAGAGGTCCTCCTTCCCCTCTACTCTGCCCTGGTGAGACCGCATCTGGAATATTGTGTCCAGTTCTGGGCCCCTCAGTTCAAGAAGGACAGGGACCTGCTGGAGAGAGTCCAGCGCAGGGCAACGAAGATGATTAAGGGAGTGGAGCATCTCCCTTATGAGGAAAGACTGAGGGAGCTGGGTCTCTATAGTTTAGAGAAGAGGAGACTGAGGGGTGACCTTATTAGTGTATATAAATATACAAAGGGGGAGTGTCACGAGGATGGAGCCAGGCTCTACTCAGTGGCAAACAATGATAGGAGAGGGGGTAATGGGTACAAACTGGAACACAAGAGGTTCCACTTAAACTTGAGAAGAAACTTCTTCTCAGTGAGGGTGACGGAACACTGGAACAGGCTGCCCAGGGAGGTTGTGGAGTCTCCTTCCCTGGAGACATTCAAAACTCGCCTGGACACATTCCTGTGTAACATTATCTAGGTGTTCCTGCTCCGGCAGGGGGATTGGACTAGATGATCTTTTGAGGTCCCTTCCAATCTCTAGCATACTGTGTGTGTACTGTGTGTGTCCATCTTTTAAAAACATGCCAAGATAAAAATCTCACAAAATTTGGTCTCAGTAAAATTTCCAATGTTAAAGTTTATTCCAACACAAGTTAAATTTAATACCTGAAATCTCAAATGAAGTAAAAATTGCTCATCTTAGCAATTCTAATAATGACAAATAGTAGTAAATTAGACTGTACCAAGCTTCATTCAGACCTGTGTGACTCGTTCCATTTTCATGGTCAGTTCTCTTGGTAACTTTTCCTGCAGGAGTTAGTTAATTCCGTAACAGTCAACACGCAATTTTTACCCTAATATTTATTTAGGAAACTACTGATTTTAAAAGGTATTGTTACTACCTTGGTAAAGGTTCCCCTTTTTAGAATCTGTTTTCCCCAAAACTGTTTATCTTTTACTAGCCACAGAGTGTCTGCAATCTAAAGTTACAGCAGTCCTGCAATAACAGTACTGCTTCTTGAATCAGGGAATTATCTAGTTTTGTAACCCCAATACAATGAGCTTCTGCTCATATGTTTTCCTCTCATGATCTCAACTAAGATGCAACCAAGTCACAGATTAATGAACTGTGAACTCCATCAAAGGGATAGTTTAAAATACATTCTCTACATGGCTTTGCCCATCTGCAGGCAGATTCTCTGTATGCTACAAGTATGTAATGTCTTTTGTGAACCTCAAGCAATCTGTTTTTCCATCTGTGGTCTCTCTGTATCTTCTCTCTATTCAATAGCCTTGGGGAATAACTGATCATTCTTTAAGACTATGCCTTGCATAGGAACAATACATCTCCAGATGCTTGCTTCCTCTTTGGTTCTTTAACTGGAAGGCTAAACCTTCTGTGCCTACAGTTAGCTCATCCATGGGTTATCATGGTTTTCCATCAGGCTTGCTTTCACACTTTAAGTTCCTCCAGTAACTGTTGAAGAGCTACTTCTCTTTTAGTTTGGGATTATTTTTTTTTCCTAATCAGTGGCCCAAAGGCTGTATTGATTAATTGGCACTAAATTGATTAATATAAGAGTGTGATTTCTATATACTTCAAAGTTAATCAGTTTTTAAAATGTGAGCATAGGAGAGAGTTATTATCATACTGTGTTTGAGCTACCCATGTTCTTATTAAAAGATACGTTGTTCATCAGTCTGCTCTTCAGTATCTTCTACCTTAACATGTCATTGCTCTTTCCTTAATGAGCCATCATCCTTCAGGTTGTGTTTCATTCTTTCCTATCAATTTATAGATAGCATCTTAATCAAATGTTAGATGTTCAAATAGAACTGATTTCTTCATACTTTTATCTGTCAACATTAACCATCTTTCACCTTTACCCTAGAAAAGCCTACGTTTTTTTACCTGCATACTCTTTCTGACTAGCAAAGCAGCAACCTTGCCTACTTTTTGATCACTTTCAGGTTGGAGAACCTCAATAGCTGTGCGTACATTCTTGTTATCAAGTCATATTTAGGCTGGAAGATGTCTGGTGGTCATCTGGTCTGATTTTCCTCCATATGCAGCTCTGCAGGTGTGCCTATGCAGCTGATACTTGACATTGAGCTGCTGCTTTGCAGACCAGTACAGTGAGCCAAGGTACATTTCTAGCATTAAGAATATCCAGGCACAAGAGATTTTTCTTGCTCTTCTTTTTTGATGGATCATCTCCTGTTCTTTCTTTACAGGCTGTACTATAGTTCTGTGAGGTCTCATCAGTATACAGTACTGCAGAGTTATAGAACTGCTTCATCTCAGCTGTTGTTGGCTACCATGAGATAGCTCTCTAGGCTGCTCAACCTAGTCTCCAACTTCATTTTGGCACTCTTGAAGTGCTGGTTTTCCAGGTGAGCTGTCCCTGTTCTCAGCTCCATTTGTAAGGATACAGGAATTTGGACTCCACTGCTTGGCTGGCAAGTGTAAAAGGAAGGACAGGGAGCTGTGAGGCAAGGAATTGATTCTGGATGCCTTGACTGACCTCCAGTTTGTTTGTTCTGCCTCACTTCACCTTTTATCTGTTCAGCAAATTTTTTCTTTCATTTTTCATCATCTTTCAAAGTCAGCATAGGCTTTTCGGAAACCTTAAGAAAACATAGTTCTTTGTAACATGCCATATCTTTCTGTACTTACATGCTAGAGTCCTCATGTTCACTATTTTTCAGTGTGTTTCAAATAGCTGGTTTTAGCAATGCTTATTTCAAAATGCATTTCTTGGCCCATTAGAGGTTATCAGGTGCAGTCCCAGACCACCTCCCATAATGCATCTGCTACACTGCACTAATACTGCAAACAGCATTGAAAACATCCTATTAGCTCTAGTTGTGTACCTAACAATTGTAAAGGGCCAAAATATTTTTTCATAGAATCACATCTCTAGTGCGGGGTCCCTCCCACAGGAGAAAGTCCTCCGTGAACTTCTCCAATGTGAGCCCTTCTGATGAGCTGCAGGTCTTCATGAACTGCTCCAGCGTGTGTCCCTTCCATGGGTGCAGTCCTTCAGGAACAGACTGATCCAGCAGTGGGTCCCTTCCATTGTGGGGAGTGAAGGTGATAAGATTTGCATGAAAAAGAGTTTGGGAGTAAGCTCTGAGGCCTTGGTGCTTGACAAACGCTGGGGCGATGAGTGGGAACGTTGAAGGACAGGGAAGGTAAACAAGCAAGCCTTGGGAGGATGGGCCAGGATTCAGCTGTGTCGGGAATCTCAGTTGGAGACCAGAAGATGTGGGGGTTGTGAGAGGGTCTGCAACATTGTAATCGGACTATTTCCCCAGAGAGTTTCACAGTGGCCAATGAGATTGAACGTTGTATGTATGTGCAGGTTGGGAAAGTACCGAACAATTCGATAAAAAGGGCTTGGTGACAATAAATGAAGATTTGAGTCTCTACATCAACTTGAATCCGTGTCATGAAATGCCACATGGCATGGGTGTAGTACTTCAGGAACAGACGGCTTAAGTGTGGGTCCCCTGTGGGGTCTCAAGTCCTGCAGCAAACCTACTCAAGCATGGGCTTCTCTTTCTAGGTCCTGCTAGGAATTTACTACAGCATGAGCTTCCCATGGGGTCACAGCCTTTTTCTGCACTGATCTGGGTGTCTGCAGAGCTGTTGCTCTCACTTATTCACACTCTTCTCTCCAGCTGAAGCTGTACAGGGTCTTTTTCCCCCTTCTTGACTCTGCTACCCCAGACGTGCTACCATTGTGGCTGATGGGCTCAGCCTTGGCCAGCAGTGGGTCAGTGGGTCAGAGCTGTATGGCACAAGCTCCATGGGAAATGCAGGAAGCTTCTGGCGTCTTCTCACAGAAGCCACCCCTATATCTTCCCTGCTACCAAAACCTTGCCAAGAAAACCCAATGCAGAACGTTTAATTTTTGTACATGCCAATTGCAATGCTAGACGCACACTGTCTTAACACTGTCCCTCATTTTTCCTCTGCTTTTAACAACAGGAATTGCTCTTATCCCTACAGCAATGAAATCCAACTGTCATATTGTAATCCATCTACTTAGTCAGATTATTTTCTCTCTAATCCAGCTGAGTTAATTCTTTCAAATAAAGTCTGCAAAAGGGTGACTGTGCTTAGTGCTTTCATGGTGTTTGTCATATTCAAAATCTTAAAAAAAAGTTAATTAATTAACAAATATATAGAGTTACAATTTTGCAAATCACTCATCAAGTCTGTGTTTAATCTTTATTAATTAATGCTTCATATTTTGGATTTTATCACAAGTCTGTCTAAACGAATTCTTCATTTTTTTAAGGATAATTACAAATGTAATTATAAAGAAACAGGAAACTTTCAGAATATTATAAAGTCAAATGAAATAGTATAACATATAGTTCCTGCTGTACCTGGATGTTCTATTTTTCTGTCTGATGGCTCCTTGTATGTTCTTTCATGATACAATAAAGCAAGCAATAAATACTGCTGCACGTACAACGTACAACTGTTGTATTTATCTTTACAAGACCTTTTGAACTGAAGAAATACCACTTCTTCACCTGTAGAAGGGCATTGAGGAATACTGAAACTAAAAATTCAAAGCACCTCAATTATAAGGGTTTACTTTTCCATAAAAAAAAAAAAAAAGAAAATCAATGTAATTAAAAAAATATACCTATATCTGCTCTGATAGGCTTTCACTGTGTATCTGAAATGCAGTTTGTACTTCATGGCCATTTCTTACATTATGCTGATGAGTATTTCTGCCTTGTAGAGACAGGATGTTTTCTTTTCATGGGTGTAGACAGCCTGGATCTTTGAGGTGAATAAAGAGTGCTCAATGCAACCTAGGAATTACAAATCATTCTCAACATACATAAGGACTTTTTTTTTGGTGGAAAATTCTGATAATTGACTCTTGGAGGTGTGGTATTAGGAGTATTTCCAGGTTCAATTGTTTCTTCGCATCTTCCTTCCTTTCTCATTTTGGCCCATTGGGGGAAGGAGAGCCTTTCTGCCAACTCTGGCATGCCTTTGTAGCTTTTTACGACAGTATAAGAATTTAGAGCTTCCCTTGTGGCCTTGAAAATCATAGTTGTGATGCATCCTAGAGTATGCAGTAGTGTAAAAAAAAAAACCTGTGTAAGTTTTGGCTAGTTTAGATGCAAACTTGAGAGAAGTTGTTTGCCAGGCAACATGCCCATGTTCAGTCTTTCACAAGAGAAAAATGTGTGATTCTACCTTAGGAGTCTGATTTAGTCTATTTCTGAGGGAATTTCATAGACCGGAAGTGTACATGTATTTGTAAGGTACTGTTGCAAAAAAGAAGTCAATTATCTTTTGCTACAGGAGTGCATCTTTTCACAGAATAAACCAAATGCCCTCCTCTCCTACAAACTGAAGTGGCCTTTGTTTAATATATAAACTTAAAATTAAGAAAAAATAATAAAAATGCATCATATAAAACACAGTGATGAAAAAATTATAAAGAAAACCACATTACAGGTCTACCCCAAAGCAGCAAGTCATCCCTGAATAATATCAGTGTATTTCCATTTATTTGAATTTCACTGGATAACCATGAACATTTAATAGTGGCATTAGACATAGTTAAGTAGTTCTTCCATTAGCTTGCTACACTCCCGGTTGTTGTTGGTGTTTTTTGTAATTTTATATCTAAGATACATAAAATTACCACCTTGGTCTGGGGAATGAGTTGGTGTTTATATAACCCATCACCTCTCCCCCCCTCCCCACCCCCCCATCCCACTTCTGTAAACTTCAAAATCATTCTTATTGATATTGTTATTGTAATAAGAAGTACTGCAGCAGAAATGACAAGTTGCTTTTCTCCCCTGGGAAATGTGACTCACATTTCTAAATATACTTTAATCTCTGGTTGTCCCTTTGTGAATAATTAGTAGCTAAGTCCTATTAAAATACTGCTCTATCTAATCATGTGATGTGTTACATGGTCTTGGTAACTCTGTGCTTTTCCCCAGAAGTGTCCGATACCTTCATCTCTCACTCAGAGACAGGATTTGCAAACATGAAACATTTCCTAAAAAAGACCCATACTGAATCCTTCCAAAAAAAAACCCTGCCCAAACCATTAGCACTGAAGCAATGCCAAGTCTCTTCAAGATTTCATTCAAACACTTGTTGAGGTTACTAACTTAATCTGGAGGACTACAAAACAAGTTTTTTGAGATTTTCTTATTTACCAGAACCCGAATTCTCCCACTTGAGAATAAACAAAAATCAACACAAAATTTATTGAAAAACATACTTAATCTATACAACCAACAGATTTAACGTCAATTGCTCATATAACATGGACACGTTTGAAAACACCAGGCAGATAATGTAATTTTTTCATCTCAGAATCGTATGAGGTTGTCGTGGTTTAAACCCAGTCAGGCAGCTTGTTCACTCACTCCCAGTGAGTGGTGCCAGGCTGAAAAAATCGAGGCCTCCCCCCCCCCTCCCCAACCAGAGCTCTCCTCTTCCCTGCTCCCGGAGGAACAGGGAGGAGGATCGGAAGTGTGCAACTCCTACGGGTTGAGACAAGAACAGTCCAGCAACCAATGTACAACACAAATCACCACCGCTACCACCAACTACAACAATGATAAGAGAAAATAATAAGGGAAGAGAATACGATATCACCGGCCAAGAAACGAGTCCCACCCAGAAACCCGTGTCCTTCCGGGTAACTCCCAGTTACCCCCCACCCCGGCCATGACATGCTGTGGTATGGAATACCTCCTCCGCTAGCCTGGGTCAGGCGCCCCATCTCTGCTTCCTCACAGCTTCCCCTCCTCCCTAGCACAGCTTGAGCCTCACAAAGTCCTTGGTCAGGGTAAACACCACTTAGCAACAACCGAAAACATCGGCTTCACCAACACTGTTCCCAGGCTGGAAGTCAAAACACAGCACTGCACCAGCTACCACAAAGGAAAAACATGACTGCTACTGCTGAACCCAGGACATTATCCACCCCTTATTCCATACCATTCACGTCGTGCTCAGATCCCACATTTTCAATACACCATCGCTCTCCCACATATATACATCCTTATACATACAGACCAAGAGGAAAAAATCATTTTCTTAGTGCATGGACCAATCCCTATAATGCTGCCGAGTCCATTCGGTCCATGATGTTCAAAGTTCATTCTCTGTTGGGATGATGGCTGGAGGGAAGTCAGGGCCAGTCGCTGGTGACCTGGAGACATCTAGTTGATGGGCTATAAAAGTATTACACAGCAGGCAACAGCATACAATTGAGTTCACTGGCTGTTTTCCCCTAAAATCAAATCCCCTTGAGGTATACATCGGACTTCCCCATCTTCCTGCATTACCCACCAAGTATATCCAGGTCCCTGAGCAAAAGCAATCCCACGAGTGGGTTTGCCTTTACCTGAAGCAGGAATAACCCAGACTGTCTTCCCCAGCAAATTCTTCATATGCACCACGGGAACTTTGTCCCCCTCTACAATATGTAAAAGTTCTGACTGGGCTGGGCCAGCCCTGTTGGCAGATCCTCTGGTGTTGACCAACCAGGTGGCCTTTGGTAAGTGTGTATCCCAATGCTTGAAAGTTCCCCCACCCATTGCTCTCAGTGTAGTTTTTAACAGCCCATTGTACCGTTCGATTTTCCCAGAGGCTGGTGCATGGTAGGGGATGTGATATACCCACTCAATGCCATGCTCTTTGGCCCAAATATCTATAAGGTTATTCCGGAAATGAGTCCCATTGTCTGACTCAATTCTCTCTGGGGTGCCGTGTCACCACAAAGTCTGTTTCTCAAGGCCCAGGATAGTGTTCCGGGCAGTGGCATGGGGCACAGCGTATGTTTCCAGCCACCCGGTGGTTGCTTCCACCATGGTAAGCACATGGCGCTTGCCTTGGCTGGTTGGTGGCAGTGTGATATAGTCAATCTGCCAGGCCTCCCCATATTTATACTTCAACCATTGTCCTCCATACCAAAGAGGCTTTAACCGCTTGGCTTGTTTAATTGCAGCACGTTTTACACTCATGAATAACCTGGGCAATAGTGTCCATTGTTAAGTCCACCCCTTGATCATGGGCCCATCTATATGTTGCATCTCTGCCCTGATGGCCTGAAGTGTCATGGGCCCACCGGGCCAAAAATAATTCACCTTTATGTTGCCAATCTAAGTCCATCTGAGCCACTTCAATCTTAGCTGCTTTATCCACTTGTTGGTTGTTCTGGTGTTCCTCAGTGGCCAGACTCTTGGGTACATGGGCATCTACATGACGTACCTTCACCACCAGGTTCTGCACCCGGGCAGCAATATCTTTCCACGGTGCAGCAGCCCAGATGGGTTTACCTCTGCATTGCCAGTTGCTCTGCTTCCATTGCTTCAACCACCCCCACAGGGCATTTGCCACCATCCATGAGTCAGTATAGAGATAAAGTACTGGCCACTTTTCTCGTTCAGCAATGTCCAGGGCCAGCTGGATGGCTTTCACCTCGGCAAACTGACTCGATTCACCCTCTCCTTCAGCAGTTTCTGCAACTTGTCATCCAGGACTCCATACAGCTGCCTTCCATCTCCGATGCTTTCCCACAATATGGCAGGACCCATCAGTAAACAAGGCATACTGCTTTTCACTTTCTGACAGTTTATTATATGATGGGGCCTCTTCAGCACGCACCACCTCCTCCTGTGGTGACATTCCAAAATCTTTGCCCTCTGGCCAGTCCATGATGACTTCTAGGATGCCTGGACGACTGAGATTTGCTATTCGAGTTCGTTGTGTAATTAGTGCAGCCCATTTACTCCATGTAGCATCAGTTGCATGATGTGTAGAGGAGATCCTGCATTTGAATATCCACCCCTCCAAGTAAAAGCAAACTGTGGCCTGCACTCTTCTGCCAAAGGAATTGAGAAAAATGTACTGGCAATATCAATCGTGGCATACCACTTGGCTGCCTTTGACTCTAGTTCATACTGAAGATCTAGCATGTCCAGTATGGCAGCACTCAATGGTGGTGTGACTTCATTCAGGCCACGATAGTCTACTGTTAGTTTCCATTCTCCATTAGACTTTCACACTGGCCATATGGGGCTATTGAAGGGTGAGCGGGTCCTGCTGATCACTCCCTGGCTCTCCAGTCTATGGATCAGCTGATGGATGGGAATCAGGGAGTCTCGGTGCGATACTGCCGCCGGTGCACTGTTGTGGTTGCAATTGGCACTTGTTGTTCTTCAACTTTCAGCAACCCCACAGCAGAGGGATCTCCTGAGAGACCAGGCAAGGTGGACAGCTGCTCAATTTCCTCAGTCTCCCAAGCAGCAATACCAAAAGCCCATTGGTACCCTTTTGGATCTTTGAAGTACCCTCTCTTGAGGTAGTCTATGCCGACGATGCATGGAGCCTCTGGACCAGTCACAATAGGGTGCTTTTGCCATTCCCTCCCAGTCAGGCTGATTTCAGCCTCCAGCACAGTAAACTCTTGGCATCTTCCTGTCACTCCAGAAATATACATGGGTTCCACCCCTTGACAGCTTGATGGCATCAGGGTACACTGTGCACCGGTATCTACTAGAGCCTTATACTTCTGTGGAACTGATGTGCCAGGCCATCTAATCCACACAGTCCAGTAAATCCGATTGTCCCCTACCTCCACCTGGCTGGAGGCAGGGCCCCTCTAATGGTCATCACAGCTTTGGACACTTAAGTCAGGGTAAAAGGGATTATTCTTCATTATCACAGGAGCTGGAGTAAAATCAGCTCTTCCATTCCATCTGGGAAACTGCTCACCAGAGACTGAAGCTGGGACGATCAGTCTTGGCCCTTGCTCCCCTCTTCAGTTCACTCACCCATTCCTCCAAAGCTGAAGTAGGTTTTCCATCCCACTTTGTCATGTCTTCTCCATGATCCAGCAGGTAAAACCATAGGGTACCCCGTGGCATATACCTCCTGTATCTCCTCTCTCGAACAATAGGACACCTTTTATTAATAGCTGAGATGTGTGTTGGTACACGTGAGGAACTGGATAAATCATATATATAGTCCCTCAATTGTTCGAGGTCCTGGGACAGTTTTTTCACAGCTGAGATGATGGAAGGGGTGAGATTGTCTTCGAACTCTTGGAGTTTATGAACCATTTCATCCACTGTTAGTGGTACTATGTCATTCCAGGTTACTGTTGCCAATGAATGGGCATATGATGACGGTGCATTCCGTGTAAGTTTTCGCCACATGGGTCGTGTACATTCAACATCATCTGGATCTATGGGTGTATCCCCGTTATTCGGCTTGATGTGATAAATCATCTCTATGATGGCCGATTCCCTCAGAGACTGGATGCCTTTGTCTATAGTAGTCCACTTGGCCGAACGACTCTTAACATTGTCCTTGTACGGAAACCTTTCTTTCACAGCTGCCAAGAGCCGCCTCCAAAGGCTGAGGGACTTTTTCTCTCTTGCAATTGCTTTGTCAATTCCCCCTTCTCTAGCAAGTGATCCCAGCTACTTGGCGTCTGTACCTTCTAGTTCGTGACCATCGGCCCCATTGTCCCATCATCGGAGTAACCAGGTGATGATGTGCTCCCCTGGTTGACGGGTAAAATCTTTTCGCATATTCCGCAGCTCGGTTGAGGTCCGAGGTCGAGAAGTTACCTCTTCTTCTTCTTCTTCCTCATGTGATGATGACTCCTGATCAGATGCTAGACTGGGTGGTGAATTCATTGTTTCTTCATCTTGCTTCACTCTTCTTGCCTCTTTCTTGCTTGTTCTCTTGCGTACAGGGGCAACCAATACTGGTACGAATTGGTCCTCTGGTTTGGCTGCAGTGATTATCACTGTGGTTTGAGTAGCAAGCTGTACTTGTTGCTGGGGGTGGTGTAGCTGCGGTACTTGGAGCTGGGGTAACCGCGCTGTCTGTTGCAGTCGAAGTTTGAGCAGCTGCTGTACTTGCCACTGGGGTAGCTGCGCAGTTCATTGCAGCCAAAGTTTGAGTAGTGACTGTACTTGTCGCTGGGGGTGGTGTAGTTGCTGTACCTGGAGCTGGGGTAGCTGCGCTGACTGTTGCTTTGCCCTCAGATCCGCCGACATTTTTTTCCTTTTGAAAGTGCTGGATAGTGTTGAACAAGGCCCTGTAAGCATAAGCTAAGCCCCAGCACGTTGCCATGATGTGTCCATCATGTGGCCAGAATGACCACACACCTCATTTAAGTGTTTTACTAATTCTTCTGGATTTTGCAGTTGTTCGGTAGTGAAATTCCAAAGTACTGGAGGGGCCCACTGACCTAGATACTTGCCCATACTATCCCACACACCCTGCCACTCATGGCTGTCCAGCCTCAGGGAAAATCTCTTGGTCCTCCTACATCGTTGTTTGACCCCAGACAATACCCAAACCTGACTCTGCTTAACTCTTGAAATCAGCAGTGGGCAAAACACACTCTGTATGCGTGCCAGCATCGTGATTCCCATCACTATCAGCAAACAAGTCTCGACAGCATTAAAAGGCCATTCAAAAACTTCAAAACTCTCAAATGTAAATGGTCTGGGGGCAGGACTGGGAGGGTGAAAGAATGTCTCCTTCACAGGTTGAGCACCTGATAAGGAGAAAAAAGATGTGTAATTGCTAAGCACTTCTATTATATACCTCCCAAAGTATAAAGGTGGAAACCACGCTGGGAACATAAGCCAGATCAGTTTCATGATCAATGATTCTATTGTATTGCAAGTCGTTACCTTAAAGTACAATGAGACAAAAACCTTAGCCCAAGCCCCCACATTTGAAAAACACTGATACAGCAAATACCAGATGGAAGTAAGATACGATATACTGAAACTGTGAGATCAAGAGGAACAACCTTGAGAGCCAAAAAATGAGCATTGTGATGAGTGACTATTAATCTGGACAGATCTGTTGTTATCTCAAACCCTCGTGCCCCACGTTGGGTGCCAAAAGAACTGTCGTGGTTTAAACCCTAGCCAGACAGCTTGTTCACTCACTCCCAGTGAGTGGTGCCAGGCTGAGAGCAATCAAGGGCCTCCCCCCCCCGGGGCTCTCCCCTTCCCCGCTCCCGGAGGAACAGGGAGGAGGATCGGAAGAGTGCAACTCCTACGGGTTGAGACAAGAACAGTCCAGCAACCAATGTACAACACAAATCACCACTGCTACTACCAACGACAACAATGATAAGAGAAAATAACAAGGGAAGAGAATACGATATCACCGACCAAGAAACGAGTCCCACCCGGAAGCCCCTGTCCTTCCGGGTAACTCCCAGTTACCCCCCACCCCGGCCATGACGTGCTGTGGTATGGAATACCTCCCCCAATAGCCTGGGTCAGGCGCCCCATCTCTGCTTCCTCACAGCTTCCCCTCCTCCCTAGCAGAGCATGAGCCTCACAAAATCCTTGGTCAGGGTAAACACCACTTAGCAACAACCAAAAACATCGGCTTCACCAACACTGTTCCCAGGCTGGAAGTCAAAACACAGCACTGCACCAGCTACCACAAAGGAAAAACATGACTGCTACTGCTGAACCCAGGACAGAGATGCGATTATAAATAGATCAGGTTTAGAAATGAGTAAGGTCATGACTCAAAGATTTCCACAAATACAATTCAGCAAAAGAGAAAACACAGAAATAGACTGCATTTTCTCAAGCATTTATACTTCATGTAAGCAGAACTTTCATAAGCTTAAATGCTTTTATATCCATGAGGCAAAGAACTAGAACCTCAGGGCCAGATGCCCACAAGGCATGTCATCATGTATGTATGATATAAATATATTTAAAGATGATAGCCTTGAAAAATTATTTCAGACCTTGCTTATTAAGCAGAAGAAAACAATAAAAATTGCATGCAATGTAATAATTACATCTTTATCCGCATTCCTCTACCCACTCCTCCTCAAGTACACTGTTGAAGATTTAAAAGAAAAAGAACCCAAGTTTTTTTTTTTTTTTAGCTTTATAACTTATTGTTTTTTTTCAAAGAGACTTCTACAGCTAGTTAAGGTAAATAATCTGTAATGTGTGTATCAGTCCTACCCAATATTGCATTAGCTAACCAGCCCTCTGTAGTGAGTTCCTTGGGGTAAACATCATACTGGAAGGGTTGGCAGTCTTGGGCAAGACACATCTACTCTACTGGGCCTTGTACTTGAGGCTTTAGAAGCTTTAATTATTCTTAGCAGGAATAGCTGCCATATAACCAACCCCTAGGATGCAGCACTGTAAAGGAAAGTGCTGGCATCCCCCAGGCTGGTCAGTGCTGCATGCTGGTGGACACCATCCTGGCCCATCAGGAGAAGATAAATGGTTTTGCTTGCTACATAAAATAAAAGGCACTACAGTATGGGAGACTGAACCTTTCAGAGATGGAATCTGCACAAGCTGTGGGAATTCAGCTGGGGTCACTCTGATGCTGCACAAAAGTGGGGTTCCCAGAGTCTGAAGGTACTTAAGATTTACTGACAAGTTATATTGTTAAAGCTATTTTATTGCACTACTTGTTGTTGTTCCTTTCTGACTGAGATTCAGAAAGAGCTCTGCACCCTCCATCCCCACAGTGCAGAGCAGCCTGAGTCTTCCCTTTGCTTTCCATGACACAGGTAACTAGAGCGTAGACAGCAAAGTGGCAAATGTGAATCATCCAGCTCCAATCGTCAGTAATTTACACATAGCCAGACAAGCCTAAGGCAGACTACATGCCCTATTCATACAAGCTGGCAGAGTCCTGTCTTAAATTCTGATTATGAATCTTGAAATCTGTTTTAAAAAATAGAGCAAACTGCAAAGTGTTCCAAAGTCTGTATTTCGATAATTTTACATAAAAAGTGTTCCTGTCAAGAAATGTTCCCTTCTAAAACAGGGTTAATCTTGCAGTTCAATGAACTTTTGCCTTTATGGAGAATCTCAGGTCTTCAGACCAACTACTCCAGCATCTTTCCTTAAAGTCATTGAAAGCAAAATGCAGTGAGGCATGGCAGATTCCTATATATTTGGCAGCCTCACAAATTCTGTAGCTTGAGTTGTTCAGTCTTCCCAACAGCTCTTTAAAATGCACCTTTCATAGGAGAACTAGCTACACTAGCCTAGCATTAACAGTTCACTTTAGTCCAATTATTTCCTGCACAAAGAACTGTGATTTTATAATAGCAAGCTAGTGTAGAGGAGTATGTTGGAAAGCCCTTATATACTGTGAATTAAGATTAATTATTGCACTTAGCCTAAAGCACATCAGGTTAGCCTCTGTTAACATTTAATTATCTTCCTCGTTATCTTCTAATTATCCTGTTTCCCTACCACTGCTAATATATGTAGCTACTGTAGTGCATCTTCTTCCTTTACACAGAACACACGTTTTTGAATGGCAGCACAATTTATGCCAATGTTTTGTAAATGTTACCTACATTAGAAAATATTTTCTCTAAAACCACAGATTTCATCCTGGTAGAATACCATCAGCACAGTAACTGATCAGAGTAAGCAGAGCATTTAATTATGCTATGAGAGTTGTTATAATAGGAAATGTTACCCTGATAATTGCTTTGCTGTTCGTATGTATCTTTGCATGCATTAGGCAGAATATGCTGTGTGAAGCAGCAGGGATTGACCTTTCACCATCCATTTATTCCCTCTCCAGTGGATAAAAGATCTTATAGGATAACTTCTAGAAGAACAACCCATAGATGCTTTGGGTTGGTTTTATGTATGTTTTGCCTTAGTGCCTTTGAATATTTTTCAATAAGAACACTAAAAAGCAACAACAACAACAACAAAAGTCTAATTTCATAGCAAAGTGCAAGAAATAGTTGCTTGGGCAATGCATGTTGAATTTTCCTATTCTGTGCTGCAGAAGGTGTATAAATTAGCAGAAACAGGGGAAAGCCGGATAATGTTACAAATGTTCAAACATTCGTAACTATTCAGTGTAAGTTATGCTAAAATACCAATTGCAAGAAAACTGAATGTCATGCCTCACTGGACAGCCTGTATTGTCTGTTTATTGTTAATATAGCAAGAACGGTGTGCTGCACATAACAAACAGAATACAATTAAAAAACAAGCAAACAAACAACAAACAAAAGAGGTAACACTTTCTGGGAAAGGTAACTCTCCCAGAAAGTGAAAAACCTTGCCTTGTATAAGGCTTCACTAGAAATAGGAGCTTTGCTGCAGGTACATGTGCACAAAATGTGCTAGCCTGATAAATGGTAACTGTAAACAACCTGTCAAATATCAACAATCAAGTATCAGCTATCAGCAACAACTTGATTACTAGCCCTGGCTTCAACTGTCAATGTCTTGTACCAAACAGTCATTTAAGGAGAGCTGAGGCTGAAGGGACTCAAGAAGGCATTGAAGAAGCTCTGCTATATTTCTGTTTACTCAGATACACACTATTTGTGTGTTTGGAAAGCACATCAAGTATAGCACATAAAAAAGAGATATTTGTTCATTTGTCCAGAGTGTCTGGATGTTTGGTACCTTGCTGAGAACAGAAGTACTAGTGCCAGCAAAGTAGTTATGTAAATTCCCGGAAGGCCATGCTGATGCCTGTCACACACATAAACACAAAATGCTTCCTTGGGCATTCACATGAGCCAGGATATTTTCCTCTTTTTCTTGACTTGGAAAAGTGGTTTGAACTCAGACTTTCTTACTAAGAAGTGCTGGGAGTGTTAAAGAATAGTTGATTATGGGGCCTTTCTTCCCCTTGCCAGTTAAAGCAATGCTGGCCTGCTTGAAAAAATTAAATGCTTGCTTCGGCTGTAGGCAAGCCCATGCACAGCCCTTCTTCTTCTCCTCTCTCCCTCTCTCTGTCTTTGAGTATGTAATTACTTGTTGAGCATAGCACATCTTCAGGGGCCTTATTCAGGGGCCCTCCACCACCTCTGGAATAGGATGTCTTTCCCCACTACCTGCAGAGAGAGTTTGGAATGACCAGTTTTGGCTTCAGGCCCACGTACCCTCCATTGCTACTTTGCTCTACAGTACTAAGCCTTAACACATCGGAGTCTGTATCCCAGCACACTGGGCTCATTCCACACTCCCTAAGAAACATTTTTACTCTTTTTCTGCACAGCCACCCCTGAGCTATGTAGGAAAAGGATTTCATTTAACCTTTTGCTTTGAGAAGGGAAAGATGCTTCTAAAGGGCATACTGCATAGTATTAAAAAAAGAAAAATATACTTGCTGGAGACCTTGGTTTGGGTAGGACTTGACATCAAAACATGAGGAGAAAGTTGCAGTTTAGAATGTTTTCACTTGTCCCTCTAATAACAATTACATGTGAAATTGCGCATTGCAGTGGCACTGCTTTTTTGTCAATTAGAAGATGAAAATGTTTGTTGAACCAAATTCTTCATGGATTTATGATAATTTCATGGCATGTTCCCAGATTATATTCTTCGGTTTGACAGATTTTGTGAAATGTTACATGGTAACATATGATTTATTTAGTTAGAGATGCTGCCTAATGAGAAAAAAATCAGTCCCACTAGCCTTTGCTTTCAAATATCAGTTCCCATTAGAGGTGTTTCTGCAAACCCTTACTGGTCTTCTGTTTATTAAGAGGAAACTTTTTGACTGAGAAAACTTTTCAAATCTACACATCATGATTTAACTGAAATTTAGTTACTTTTCCCAATGTATGTATTTCCATTTCTACATCTTGCTAATAGCTTCTTTTTACTTTTGTTAAGGTTTAAGCAAAGGTTTTCTTTCCCATTAGCCCATTATTCTCATTTGGTTGAAGAGGCAGTGGAAGTACAACTAATCCACAATCTGTGATGATACAACCATTGTCATGACAATGCCTCGTCACACTTGTTTTATGGAATGAGCTGTTGAGATTTGCTGTAAGCCAGAAATTTCTCCATTAATATTTAATGATTTCAGTTTAACAGAAATGTATAGATATTAAATGACAAATCATAATAGCAGTCATAATTGGTACACAGGTATTATGCTCCTTATCCTATAGATAAGTACCATAGTATGTTTCCAGTATCATCATTCATTCAGCTGTAAAACACTAGATTTCTGCCTCCTAAATTTATCTCAAAGACTTTTTCTTCATTCTTTCACTACCTGCATAATATTTGTAACTGTAAACCAATTAGTAGCCTCATCTAATGTTACAAGAACAAATTACTGTATTTTTTTTAAAGAATGCACAAGATAAAGAACTACTTTTATTACTACTATGATTTAAATTCATTATATTGTATTTTACCAAAGGTGAAAACTTAGCCACAAAAAAGAAAATACCAAAGATCACAATGTTCCAAGCTCAGAGCAGCTGCAATTTCAGAAATTTGAACATGACTGTTTTTAAGCGAAGAGAAAATGTAAACCCACTAGAGCAAAAAATCTTACAAATCTTCACAAAATCCAAATTATTAATTAGCACATACCTACTGATAATAGCAATGAATCTATTGTATAGCAATAAGCTTTCTTGTATGGACTACTTGCAGAAGTTAAACTGTGAAGTGCTATATAGTTTTCAGAAATTTTCTTCTCAGTTCCTTAATAAAAATTGTAAGATCTTCCTAAAATAGATTACTTATCTGACATTTTTAAATAAGCTTTTGTAAATAATCTGAAGTGTTGCTTTCTTTTACACAAACTGTGTAGGAGCTCACAAATTTCATTACCATTGCTTCATAAAATGTCAAAAGGACCAAATGCACTGAACTTGTTATAATGTACATGACATACCTAGTGTTATTAACATTGAGTTCTGTAATAAAATGAGGCCATTTATCTTTGTTCAAATCAGATTCACATGCTCAGATTCGGGGGATAAACTGGCTTCCTGAGTGTACTTTTTGTACTGAATCATATTTACCGTTAACGATGGCATTCAGAAAACAATATTGTGTAAATAGGCTATATTGAGAACAATAAAAATATTGAGGGTTTAAAAGAGCTTGAGTCATTTTATATTCCAATATTATGCAGATTAATAAAAGGTATAAATTTTAATCTAAGCAACCCAAACATTCAGAACACTCAGAATCACTTTTCATTTTTACCTTCTCTTTTTGTACGCTCTTCCCTTTTTAAATGAGCGTTTGTTTTTTTTTTGTTGTGGTTTTTTTTTCTGTGAGATGCTGAACAGGTTATTTTCTTCTAGAACCCCTCCAGCATGTGAACTCTGCAGACAGGTAAACCCAATCCTCAGGGGCTTTGCTCTGAGAATTTCAGCTGCTTATTCTGCAGGAAGTTTGCTCTCCCTTTCCCTTTAGAAACAAAGCACAGAGGAAATTGAATTTTCAGAACCTCAGGCTCTCAGCTGCCCATGAGCACATAGACCCTCTGGACTCCTACTATGATGATTATCTATCTGCCAAGGAAAGAGCAATCCATCCTGCTGTATTTTAAGCACTTACCTGAGGTGCCTGATTTAGGAATCTCATTAGAGAGTATCCCATCATCCCTGAAGTGCTCTTCATGACTTATCTAGAGTGAATTTAGGACACAGTCCCTCTCTGAAGAGGACTTTCTTCCTCTGCTATAAAAAAAGTGCAGGCATCTAAGTGCTCATTATGAGCATGTCCATAATCAAGGACATACTCAGTAATGAACCCCTTCTTTTTTTCACTTGCAAGGCTTACTCTGTAAATACTCTTTTGCAGAACTTACCATGTGAATACATAGCAAAAGAGTAGCAGTACAGCCTTATAGTCTTATTATTTACATCCTATCAATTATGGGCTTGACATACCTTCAGTTTAGCATACAGAACTGTTTGTATGCCCTTATATACCTAGTGACTAATTTCTTAGCATGATAACGCTAAGGTTGAATGAAGGAAACACTGGCAGTGAGACTTACCAGAAAATGTTAGCAATCCTGAGCAGTTTGAAGTTTCCACGCTAGTAAATGTGTTCCTAGGAAGTGATAGTGTCACAGCATTAAAATTCAAGCCATTGTGATTTGAAAGGAAAGAAAAATTATGAATAGAATGCAATCAGAAACAACGCAATTTAGTACCTGGGAAAGGACTATTTAAGCACCTTAAAAAGGCACAACTGAAAAGATAGCTTATAAGGGACAACGCATCTTCATAACCAAGATATAGTCAAAGATCTTACGGGTGGAAGAGAAGCTGATATTAAAGATCTTGAGATGTGGTACAAACAATCATATCGTATGATATCATACATCTTATGATATTAGTTAAAGATTTCCAGTAAAGGGAAAAAAACCCCTCTGAAGACATTTTCCATTTTCAAATCACTGTGGAGTTATTCACCACAAGCATAAGATACTGTAGACAAAAAGATATCCAACTACTATACTGTTTCTTTCATCAGAATGATGGATTTGTGATGACCTGGACAACATGCAGTTATCCAAAGACTCAAATGAAATCAAGTTTATACAACCCATGTGGCAGATGGAGCACATATTGTTGCATGTTAACTCACTGGCAGTAGTGAGCTGGAAAGATGGAGAGGAACAAATGGTGGATGAATTGGCTGGCCAACTCTGACAGTACATGTCTCTTTCTCCCTATGGGCTTGCAACTCTCTGTGGAGAGACTGGTCCATCAACTCAAATCAGATAGAGACTACTTATCACCTGTAAGGATCAGGGCCTCAGCTAATAATAGTAAGCATTCTTCTGCTCAAGAGAAAGGATATAGTGGGTGAACACCATAAGCTATGCTGTGGTTTTATCTGCATGGCCACAGAGAAGACATGAGGAAGTAGAATGGAAAATCTATCTCAACCCTAGAGGTATGGGTACATAGTCTCCATTGGGCAGTTCCCCAGACAGAGTAGAAGGGCTGATCTGTCTCTTGATCTTAATGAAGGTATTTCTGTTCCTTATTTACAAGAAGTGAGAAGTTAATACTACAAGCAGGACTAGAGATGCCCTGCCTCCAGTCAGGTGGAAGAGAGGGACAACCAGGTTTACTGGACTGTGTGGATCATATGGCCTGGCATGAGACCAACAGGAGTATAAGGCTCTAGCAGAAACCAGTGCACAGTGTACCCTAGTGCCATCAAGCTATCAGGAAACAGAACCCATCTGGATTTCTGGACTGACTGGGGGATCCCAGAAGCTAATTCTGTTGGAGTTTGAAGTCATCTTGACTGGAAATGAGTGGCACAAGCACCCTACTGAGACTGGGTAAGATGTGAAAAATGTGCTCTACACTGCAGCCAGAGAGAATGGTCCTACCTGGAGCCTCTGGCAGAAAGCTTCCTCAGATTTTGGAGCTGGGGATATAGACTATCAGAGGTCAGCTACAGTTCAACCGAAAAAGAGATACTGGCAGCATATGAAGGGGTTTGGGCTGCTTCAAAAGTGATTGGCACTGAAGCACAGCTTCTCCTAGCTCCCCAGTTGCCTGTGCTGGGCTGGATGTTCCAAGGCAAGGTCTCCTCTACACATCATGCAACCGATGCTACATGGAGTAAGTGGGCTGCACTAATTACACAACGAGCTTGAAGAGGAAATCCCAATTGACCAGGAATTCTAGAAGTCATCATGGACTGGCCAGAGGGCAAAGAGTTTGGTATGTCACCAGAGAAGGAGGTGATTTGTTCTGAAGAGGCCCTACTGTGTGATAAATTGCCATACAATTAGAAGCAATATGCCCTGTTCACTGGTGGGTCCTATCATATTGTGGGAAAGCATCAGAAATGGAAGGCAGATGTATGGAGTCCCTGACAGCAAATTGTGGAAACTGCTGAAGAAGGTGAATCGAGTCAGTTTGCAGAGGTGAAAGCCATCCAGCTGGCCTTGGAAATTGATGAACAAGAAAAATAGCCAATACTTTACCTCTATATTGACTCATGGATGGTGGCAAATAAATACCCTTGGAGGAAGAGGGTGTTACCACAATGGAAGCATAGCAACTAACTGGAAGCACAGAAGCAAACCTTAGGCTGCTGCATTGTAGCAAGATATTGCTGCCTAGGTGAAGAAGCTGGTTATTAAAGTACATCACGTAAATGCTCATCTACACAAGAGTCTGGACACTGAAGAGTATGAAAACAAGCAAGAGGTGGATCAGGCTGCTAAGACTGAAGTGGCTCCAGTGAATTTCGACTGGCAACATAAGGGTGAATTATTTTCAGCCTGGTGAGCCCATGACACCTCAGGCCATCAGGAAGAGATGTAACATATAGATGGGTTTGTGCTTGAAGGGTGCACTCGACCATGGACTCTATCACACAGGTCATTCAAAAGTATAAAATATGATCTGCAATCAAACAAGACAAGCAGTTAAAGACTCTCTGGTATGGAGGACAATGGCCAAAATATAAATATGGGGAGTCCTGGTAGGTTGACTGTGTCACACTCCCACAAACCTGCCAAGTACCATGTGCTTATATGATGGTGGAAGCAACCACCGAATAGCTGGAAACATCCCATGCCCCATGCCACCACCTGGAACGCTATCCTGGGCCTTGAGAAACAAGTCTTACGGTGACATGGAACCCCAGAAAGAACTAGTCAGATAACAGGACTCATTTCTGAAACAACCTCAGAGGAAGCACCTTGCTGAGTCTCACATCTGTCTTTGGGTGTATGACAGGGAACAGCCATGCAGGCAGGCAGAGCATGTAGAATACCAAATTAACTGGACAGAGTGATTTCTCTTCTTCTGCCAGACAAAGAAGAAAAAAAGGAAAAGTGTAATCCAGAATCTGTTCAGTGCTGTGCTCTTGGAAGCTCAGAGTGGAATTGAAACAAACCCATATATGCCCATAATAACAATTTTCAGTTGTTATTAAAAGTGTTTTCCTGAACAATATAACAAGGAGTTTATGCTATATACCAGGACTTTCATTTTACCATACAGACCACTGAGGAAGAGCAATACCCACTGATCTGCTGAAAGGAATGCAAGCTGCCAACTCGGTCTGTGAAGAGAGGACAGATCTCATGTAAGTCAACAAAAGTCATAAAAACCTTTCTTCTGCTCAAACACACTTAAAAAATGCAACGACATTACAATAATTTTCTGATGCAGACACCCTTAAATATAAATTCTACTTTGTTTTTACCTCAGCAAGTGCTGCTGCTCAAGCCTAGTTTTTAAAGATGCTTGTTTTATCTTAAAAGAAGCACTACTGTTGGGTCTAACTGATAATTGAACATTATCATCTAGGTCACATAAAGTATGGATTTTCAACAAATCAAATTCTCCTGTCAACTGATGTAGGTTCTTTTTTGATAAAAATCAAACCGCAATCTGCCTAATGTCTGGAGCAATTAAGTCCAATGAGTTGAATTCCAGATCTGACCTTACATGTCTTTGCACTTCAAATAAATAATAAACTTTATCAGCTAAAGGAGAGCTACTGATGAGGCAGTATAATGGGTATTTTTAAGAGACAACTGGAAATATACGAGTACTAGAGGATTGCCAAAGGTGTAACATTAAAAAATGAGATGTGAAGGTCCACAAGTAATATTGATACTGCTACTGGCTGTAATATTTGATGACTTTATCTCAGTTATTTATTTATCTGACAGAATGAAGCAATTCCATTCTCTTGCATAAACATTAAGATGTTATCAAGAGCTGACAAACTCTGCAATACAAGAAAAAAAAAAGAATAAGAAGTGGGGTTTTGCAACTGAATTAAACCACAGGACCCTCAGAAGACTCAGAAGATCTTCAAGATAAGCTCTTAATTGCTTCCAACTTTATTCCTTCAGGTTTTTTTGAGTGTTTTTGTTTAATTTAACACTCCAGTGAACTACCCAATGAAAAAAACCACTAGTGTTGGATATCTACTTTCACATTTTCACTTAAAGCAGCAAGTTCAGATAGTCAATACAAATCAATTTATTCTTTTTGTAATGATTCCCAGATGTAGGTTCCAATATTTCATGCATCACTAAATCTATTGAGTAACAGTTGTTTTCTTGGAGCTAATAGAGATGGAACCATTCATTTTTCTAGTGTCTTTTTCTTATGCTAATGTTAAGTTTTGCCTTAGCTGTTTCAGACAGAAATGAATGGCTCCCCCAAGGCAGAAAGAATCTGTGAATTTAGCTTTGCAATTCACCCCAAATCCAATTATTATAACAACCCTGCTACTACTGTTATGGTTAAATGCCTGTCAGTGTTTCTATTATAAACCTTTCTCTGGGAGTTTATAATTCAACCATCAAAAAAAAAAAAAAGAAATTGCTCCAAGCTAAGCCTTGTCATATTCGGTTTCAGCCCAGGATACATTAGAAGAACAAATAAAACCAATAAACCTACCAAGCCACCTCCCCTGCCCCAACTTTCTAAAACATCACTTTGGCAGTTTTTAATTTTTTGGAAAAGGAAAAGCCAGAAATATCAAAATATGAAGACCTGAACAAAAAAGCATTCAAGTCCTCATTCATGACATTTGAAAGTGAAGAGCAAAAGTCAAGCAACTTCTGGATCAGAAATGTGGGAGAAATCCATCTCTGTGCAAAATGTTGTTGATTTCATAATCTACCTGCAGACAGCAGACTGTGTGATGCTTCCATCTCTCTTGAAGTGCATTTTGCTGTAAGGGGTAGTTAACACCTACATTTTAAAGTTATCTCATCTAAACACAGATACATGCTAAAAAGTGAAGGGACAATAAAAATATAATCAAAGCACTTATTCATATGTTTTTTAAAGTTCTAATGTGAAGCTATAGAGAATAGACCTGTAAGGACAACTACAGTGGTAACACATTCAGCTTGCATCTTGATCCATTGATACCTGCTATTTTTTAAAATCAATAGCACCTTAACATATCAAACTATGCTTTTTATTAATTAACCATAAATTAATTCCATGCATCTACCTCTCCTATAGTGTTATAACCTGTGAAAAACAGCACTCATTGAGCAACTCAGAAGAGCAAGTTTAGACATGGAGAAGTCAATACCTAGGATGGAGATAGGAACAGTCACAGATGTGGTTTTGAATATAACCAGGAGCAAACTTTTCTAAAATATATAGTTTACTGAAACAATATGGTGAGGGACATTGGAATGAACTATGCTACCCTAAAATGCTGGTGAAAACAGTTTCAGAGAGCTTTGAATTTAAGCCTTTTTTTATATGGTCACTTGTTTGTCCTTGTTTCTTTGCAAAGAATTATTCATCCTTTATTTTGTGGATGTTTTCTTAATTACTTCAGCAAATTACCTCAGGACTTACAGTTACAGAGGATTCTCCATGTTTGCTTGAGTAGCTCAATAGCTTCGAAGTTATAAGACTTCCTGTGCCATTGTTCTGTGGCTTTAAAGTTTCTCATAATCTCAACTACAGATTAGACTCAACTAATTAAATGTGTCATCAGCAGGCTGTCACGCAGCACAACCTTTTGCAGAACTTTAATTAATATATTTAATCTGCTAGCCTAAGCATAATACTTGCCCTTCCCCACTTAACATTTTGGAATCTTGAAATACGTAATTGAAACCTCTCACTGGTTTTGTTGTTGTTTTTATTTTTTTATTTTTTTGTTTGTTTTCTTCTTTTGTGTTCAAGTTCTAATTCCATTTTTACTTCCCTTGCCAGGGCTTCTTTATTTCCTTGAGAGTATTTTACTTTTTTCTGTTATCTTTTATGAGGTCCAAGTATTTCAATGAGTTCCTCAGAATAAGTGATCTTACTACTTTGTACATATGGATGAAGTTGACTGAACTGAGTTGGCATAGATACTTTCAGTTCTAGGAATCATACTGATTGATGCCAAGTGCAGATTTGACTCCATGTTTTATACAACACATGTATAGGGCTCTGAGATGGAGGTCGACTTATGTCCATGCTTCAGATTTGTTATCTTTTGTTGGACTTTAGTATTCTGGTTGACTGCCAGAGCCCGTATTTTATGATTTAATTTAAGCACAATTCAGTTCTATAACATAGTCTATTTAGCCTACTCATTATTTCCTGAGGCTGCTACAGGGTATATAGGATGGCCTTGCTGTGAAATGTAAGTGTATTAACTTGTAATATTTCACTGATTTAATTTACAATGCTAAGGTTTTGCTCCATGTGAATACAATCTACATGAAATAGGAGTTCTTAGAAATGTATGGAAATGCTGTCTTTTATTTATACTGCTATAATAGGCTGTTGCATTACAGAGGATAAATATACTTGTAATATCAAGTATTTTGCAAATACAAAGTAAAACAAGGGATTAATTCATAGAATCATAGAATCTTTAGGGTTGGAAAGGACCTTAAGATCATCTAGTTCCAACCCCGCCTTGCTGTGGGCAGGAATACCTTATGCTAAATCAAGTCAGCTGATCGGAGCTAGCCTAGCTAGAGCCACAGCCGGCACGCTTCAGCGACGCGAGGGTCAACGGAGATTAGGAAAATCAGAGGGGATAGCGCAGAGACATCGCGATTCCCGACATCTCCCGATCCCCGAAGCCCCAGCAGCCCTTGCGAGAGAGAGGCTGACGTGGCGGGGGGCGTTCCCACGGTGACGGCGACCACTCCCCTGCTGCTTGCCTTGAAAAAGCCTTTGAGAGGGCAGCGACCGGTCGCTGCCCACCGGGCACAGGGAGGAACAAGCAGGTCGTGTTGCTGGTGTCCCAGACTGCGCACCAATATGGTTGCCTCCAGAAAGAGCTTGCAGTAAGGTGACTACAGCAACTCAGACAGAGACCCCGTCCCAGACCGTGGCTGTTCAGGTCTCTGGGTGCAGGGAGTGCCAGAGCCTGCTGCTGCCGGGGGAGGGAGGACAGCATTCCACCTGCGTGAGGTGTGAGCAGGTAGAAGATCTGCTTAGCCTGGTGGCAAGACTTAAGGAGGAGGTTGAGACACTGAGGACCATCAGGGAGTGTGAAAGGGAGATCGACTGGTGGAGTAACTCCCTGGCGGGCCAGTCGAAACGGTTCCAGGGAGATACCCCCCAAAAGGGGAAGGACCCCCTGCCTTCTCACACAGAGGGGGATGGCCCGAGACAGCCCCTGCCCTGTAGCTGTTGCGCAGAGGTAGGGGACCAAAAAGACAACGAGGGTTGGAAGCGAGTTCCAGTTCGATGCCGTGGGAAACCCTGCTCCCTTCCTGCCCTGCTTCCCCAGGTGTCCCTCCGTAATAGGTTCGAGGCCCTGGATCTTGAAGGAGAGGTAGGTGAGAATGTGGGGCAAGGCCAGCCCACAAGGCCACATAGGAAAAGGGAGTCGACTTTGCACCTCAAGACTGCCTCTGTTAAGAAAGAAAGAAGGGTCATTGTAGTAGGGGATTCCCTTCTGAGAGGAACAGAGGGCCCGATATGCAGAGTTGACCCTCATCATAGGGAAGTGTGTAGTCTGCCTGGAGCCCGGATCAGGGATATCACCAGGGCGCTCCCCAACCTGGTGCACCCGACAGACTACTACCCGCTGCTGGTCTTCCAGACAGGTGGGGAGGAAGCTGCTTCCCGCAGTCTGAGGGGGATGAAGAAAGACTACAGGGCCTTGGGGCGGATGGTGAAAGAGTCTGGGGCTCAAGTGATCTTCTCCTCTCTCCTTCCATCTTCCACTGATGATGTGGGAAGGAATGGGAAGATTCAGTTCATGAACAATTGGCTTCGAGACTGGTGCTACAGGCAGGGCTTTGGATTCTTTGATAACGGCTGGTTTTATAGGGCACCAGTCTGGACAATGACAAGTGAGAAAGGTTTGTCTCACAGAGGGAAAAGGATGCTGGGGCACGAATTAGCAGGGCTCATTTGGAGAGCTTTAAACTAGATTCGAAGGGGGATGGGCTTGTAGCTGGGCTTGCCCCAGTGGGGCAGCGCTCCAGAATTAATGAAGACTGGGAGGCCTCCTACAATCCTAGGGTGAAATCGGTGTGCTCAGCTCGCTCCCTGAAATGCCTGTACACCAATGCGCGCAGCATGGGAAATAAGCAGGAGGAGTTGGAAACCTGTGTTAAGTCAGGAGATTATGATCTGGTGGCAATTACAGAGACGTGGTGGGACAGCTCACGTGACTGGAATATAGTCATGGAAGGCTATGTCCTTTTCAGGAAAGACAGGCCAGCCAGGCGGGGTGGTGGGGTTGCACTTTATGTGTGGGAGGAACTACAGTGCACCGAGTTCTGTCCAGGGACAGATGATGAGCGAGTTGAGAGTCTGTGGGTGAGAATTAAGGGGCAGGCTGGCAGGGGGGATACTGTTGTAGGTGTCTGTTACAGACCACCGGATCAGGGTGAGGAAGTTGACGAGGCCTTCTACAGGCAGCTGAGAGCGGCCTCACAGTCACAGGCCGTGGTCGTCGTGGGGGATTTTAACTTCCCTGATGTTTGCTGGAAGGACCACTCGGCAACCCAGCCACAGTCCAGGAGGTTCCTCCAGTGTATGGATGATAACTTCCTCCTGCAAATGGTGGATGAGCCGACCAGGAGAGGAGCGCTGCTGGATCTCATCCTCACTAACAAGGAGGATCTGGTCGAAGCAGTAAGGGTTGAGGGCTGCCTTGGTTGCAGCGACCACGAGATGGTGGAGTTCAGGATCTTGTGTGGCAGGACTAGTAGAATACCAAGTAGAATTGCAACCCTGGACTTTAGCAGGGCAAACTTTGGCCTTTTCAAGCAATTGCTAGGGGAAATCCCATGGGCAAGGCTGCTTGAAGGTAAAGGGGCCCAAGATAGTTGGTTGACATTCAAGGACTGCTTTTTCCGTGCTCAAGATCGGAGCATCCCGACACGTAGGAAGTCAAGGAAGAGGGCCAAGAGACCTGCGTGGCTAAACAGGGAATTGCTGGGTATGCTCAAGTGGAAGAGGAGAGTTTACAGGTCATGGAAGGAGGGGCTGGCCACTTGGGCGGAATATAAGGCTGCTGCTAGAGGATGTAGGAAGGCAGCTAGGAGGACTAAGGCATCCTTAGAATTAAACCTGGCAAGAAGGGTCAAGGACAGCAAAAAGAGCTTTTTTAAATACATGGCAGACAAAACTAACACCAGAGGCAATGTAGGCCCACTGATGAACGGGATGGGTGCCCTGGTGACAGAAGATAAAGAGATGGCAGAGTTACTGAATGCCTTCTTTGTCTCTGTCTACTCTGCTGCGGGCAGTCCTGAAGAGCCCTGTACCCCTGAGACCTTAGATGAAGTCAGGTCGACGGAGCGGTTTGCCTTAGTCGATGAGGAATGGGTTAGAGACCAGTTGAGCAATCTGGACATCCATAAATCCATGGGTCCAGATGGGATGCACCCGCGGGTGCTGAGGGAATTGGCGGAAGTCATTGCTAGACCACTCTCCATCATCTTTACCAAGTCTTGGGAAACGGGAGAGGTGCCTGAGGACTGGAGGAAAGCAAATGTCACTCCAGTCTTCAAAAAGGGCAAGAAGGAGGACCCGGGTAACTACAGACCGGTCAGCCTCACCTCCATCCCTGGGAAAGTGATGGAACACCTTATCCTTGGTACCATCTTAAGGCATATCAAGGATAAGAAGGTTATGAGGGGCAGTCAACATGGCTTCAGCAGGGGGAAATCATGTTTGACCAATCTCTTAGCCTTTTATGAGGAAATAACACGGTGGATGGATGATGGCAGAGCGGTGGATGTGGTCTACCTTGACCTCAGCAAAGCATTTGACACAGTCTCCCACAGCATCCTCGCGGCTAAAATGAGGAAGTGTGGACTGGATGATCAGGTAGTGAGGTGGACTGCGAACTGGCTGAAGGAGAGAAGCCAGAGAGTTGTAGTCTATGGGGCTGAGTCTAGTTGGAGGCCTGTAACTAGTGGAGTGCCTCAAGGGTCAGTACTGGGACCGGTATTATTTAATATATTCATCAATGATTTAGATGAGGGAATTGAGTGTACTATCAGCAAGTTTGCTGATGACACTAAGCTGGGAGGAGTGGCTGACACGCCAGAAGGCTGTGCTGCCATCCAGCGAGACCTGGACAGGCTGGAGAGTTGGGCAGGGAGTAACTTGATGAAATATAACAAGGGAAAGTGTAGAGTCCTGCATCTGGGCAGGAACAACCCCAGGTTCCAGTATAGGTTGGGGAACCACCTGTTAGAGAGCAGTGTAGGGGAGAGGGACCTGGGGGTCCTAGTGGACGACAGGATGACCATGAGCCAACACTGTGCCCTTGTGGCTAAGAAGGCCAATGGCATCCTGGGGTGTATTAGAAGGGCGGTGGTTAGTAGGTCGAGAGAGGTCCTCCTTCCCCTCTACTCTGCCCTGGTGAGACCGCATCTGGAGTATTGTGTCCAGTTCTGGGCCCCTCAGTTCAAGAAGGACAGGGAGCTGCTGGAGAGAGTCCAGCGCAGGGCAACGAAGATGATTAAGGGAGTGGAACATCTCCCTTATGAGGAAAGACTGAGGGAGCTGGGTCTCTATAGTTTGGAGAAGAGGAGACTGAGGGGTGACCTTATAAGTGTCTATAAATATATAAAGGGGGAGTGTCACGAGGACGGAGCCAGGCTCTACTCAGTGGCAAACAATGATAGGACAAGGGGTAATGGGTACAAACTGGAACACAAGAGGTTCCACTTAAACTTGAGAAGAAACTTCTTCTCAGTGAGGGTGACAGAACACTGGAACAGGCTGCCCAGGGAGGTTGTGGAGTCTCCTTCCCTGGAGACATTCAAAACCCGCCTGGACGCATTCCTGTGTAACATTATCTAGGTGTTCCTGCTCTGGCAGGGGGATTGGACTAGATGATCTTTCGAGGTCCCTTCCAATCTCTAACATACTGTGATACTGTGATACTGTGATATCACCCAAGGCCTCGTCCAACCTGGCCTTGAACACTGCCAGGGATGGAGCATTCACAACTTCCCTGGGCAACCCATTCCAGTGCCTCACCACCCTAACAGGAAAGAATTTCCTCCTTATACTCAAGCTAAACTTCCCCTGTTTAAGTTTTAACCCATTACCCCTTGTCCTGTCACTACGGTCTCTAATGAAGAGTCCCTCTCCAGCATCCCTATAGGTCCCCTTCAGATACTGGAAGGATGCTATGAGGTCTCCACGCAGCCTTCTCTTCTCCAGGCTGAACAGCCCCAACTTCCTCAGTCTGTCTTCATACGGGAGGTGCTCCAGTCCCCTGATCATCCTCATGACCCTTCTCTGGACTTGTTCCAACAGTTCCATGTCCTTTTTATGTTGAGGACACCAGAACTGCACACAATACTCCAGGTGAGGTCTCACAAGAGCAGAGTAGAGGGGCAGGATCACCTCCTTCGACCTGCTGGTCATGCTCCTTTTGATGCAGCCCAGGATACCGTTGGCTTTTCTGGGCTGCAAGCGCACACTGCTGGCTCATGTTCATTTTCTCATCAACCAACACCCCCACGTCCTTCTCTGCAGGGCTGCTCTGAATCTCTTCTCTGCCCAACCTGTAGCTGTGCCTGGGATTGCTCCGAACCAGCTGTAGGACCTTGCACTTGTCATGGTTAAACTTCATGAGGTTGGCATCAGCCCACCTCACAAGTGTGTCAAAGTCCCTCTGGATGGCATTCCTTCCCTCCAGCATATCAACCAAACCACACAGCTTGGTGTCATCAGCAAACTTGCTGTTTTTTATTTGTACTTGTAGAATCCCTTCCTGTTATCTTTAATACCTCTAGCTAAGTTTAATTCTAACTGGGCCTTAGCTTTCCTAACCTGGTCCCTAGCTTCCCAGACAACATCCCTGTACTCTTCCCATGCCACCTGTCCTGCTTCCACTTATTATAAGCCTCTTTTTTCAACTGAATTTTCCTCAGCAGCTCCTTATCCAGCCAAGGAGGTCTCCCAGCCCTCCTGCTGCACTTCCTTCCACTTGGGATGCAACACTCCTGAGCTTGTCACAGGTGATCCCTGAATATCAACCAAGAGTCTTGGGCCCCCCTGCCCTCTATGGCTATATCCCATGGAACCTTCCTAAGCAGGTTCCTGAAGAGGCCAAAGTCTGCTCTTTTGAAGTCCAGGGCAGGGAGCTTGCTGCACGCTCTTCTCACTGTCCTGAGGATCTCAAATTCGAGCATCTCATGATCGCTGCATCCAAGGCTGCCCTGGAGTGTCACATTTCCAACGAGCCCTTCCCTGTTGGTGAGCACGAGGTCAAGCATGGCACCTCTCCTTGTCAGCTCCTCTATTACTTGCGGAAGGAAGTTGTCTTCTACGCAATCGAGGAACCTCCTGGATTGCTTGTGCCGGGCTGTACCGTCCTTCCAACAGATGTCAGGGTGGTTGAAGTCCCCCATAAGAACAAGGGCCTGTGAGCGTGAGGCTTTTCCTATCTGTCTATGGAGTGCTTCATCCGCAGGTTCTCCTTGATCAGGTGGTCTGTAACAGATCCCCACAGTAATGTCTCCCATAGCTATATTCCCTTTAACCCTGACCCACAAACTCTCTGTTAACTGCTCACCTGTCCCCCGACAGAGGTCCATACTCTCCAGCCTATCCCTAACATAAAGGGCAACTTCCCCTCCCTGCCTGCCAGGCGTGTCTTTTCTAAAGAGCCTGTAACCTTCCATTCCAACACTCCAGTGTTGGAGCCATCCCACCATGTTTCTGTGATGCCTATTATATCATACCCCTGTAGACGTGCACACATCTCTAATTCCTCTTGTTTGTTCCCCATGCTATGGGCATTTGTATAGAGGCATCTGAGCCCAGCTCCAACTGAAGCCGGCTCATTGGCTGGAGTGGCTGGGATATCTCTACATTGCTCCAAGCATTTATTAGAGGTGCTGGCAACTGACTGGGTGTGTTGGAATGGAATGATGCCCCCCTCCCACAACACATCTAGTTTAAAGCCTCCTTGACCAGTCTGGCAAGCCTCCTACCAAAACTGCTCTTTCCCTTCTTTATCAGACCAGCTCCACCAACCCCCACTAGACCTCGCCTACAAGCTTGGGTCCTGTGTTCAAGACGCCCAAACCCCTGACTATGACACCACCCTTTTAACCATTTATTAACCTGGACAATCCTCCTAGCTTTTTTTAGGTCCTCCCCTGTACCCTGGAGAATTGATGAAAAGACCACCTGAGCTCCAGAGCCCCTAACTACCTCCCCCAGGGCTCTGTAGTCCTTCCTTATGTTCCCCAGGCTACTACTATCTATATCCCTAGCACCCACATGTATTACCAGGAGTGGCTAATAGTCCATGGGACTTACTAGAGCAGGCAGCCTCTCTGCCACATCCCTGATCCGTGCCCCCGGTAGGCAACACACCTTCCTTGAGACGGGGTCTGCCCGGCAGATGGGAACTTCTGTCCCTTTCAGTGTAGAGTCCCCTACTACTATGACCCGCTGCTTTTTCCTAGCGCCACCAGTAGAGATCTTCTTTACCAGTGCACCAGCCGGCTGTTTCTGGCTCGAGTGTGTTTCCTCATTAGCCCCCTGCAGGACAGCAAAGCGGCTCTGAGTGGGGATAGGGGATTTAGGGGGAAGCCCCTTGCTTTTGGTTGTCCTTTTCCTTCTTTTTTTTTTTTTTTTTTTTGTCACTAATTCCCAGCTTCCCGGGTTAACGGCCTCCTTCTTTCCTTCATGAGGTAGAGGTGAAGCTCGAGGCCCCTGCACAGTTTGGGCCAGGAGCAAGCATTCCTGCTTCCTCTCGGCTTCCCTGACATCTCGCAGCCTATTGACAGCATCCCGCAGCTCAGCCCCTGCTGCAGGAGGACCTCCACCAGGGAGCACCGAGTGCAGCCCTGCCCATTGTGCACCCTCCCCTCACCAGACCAGTGCAGGCACTCTCTACACCCCGAGCTCTGCACTGCAGCCTCCCCTCTCATCGGCTCTGTCTGGGTGCCTACGCCGGCCACCGCCGGGGCAGCCAGAGCAGAGCTCCCAGACTGGGCCCTGGTCATACGGCGAGTGCTCACCATCCCACTGG
The DNA here is from genome assembly GCF_028554395.1 of Pezoporus wallicus. Lineage (NCBI taxonomy): Eukaryota > Metazoa > Chordata > Aves > Psittaciformes > Psittacidae > Pezoporus > Pezoporus wallicus. Next base: position 3,668,263 of record NW_026642654.1, read on the forward strand.
CCTGCTCGCTAAAACTGCCTCGACCCGCTCTGGTTGCCTCACTCCTGCTCCGCCGCGCTCCCTGGGGCAGGTTTTCACCCAGTCAGGGCTGGTGCCGCTGCTCCTGGCTCCGCCCCCTGTGAGTCCCTGCTCGCTCTCGTCAGCTGAGCTGCCGGCTCTGGGCAGGTCCTGTCGAGGACTTGAGGCTCCCTCGGTGGCTCTCACAGCTCTGAGTTGAGGCTCCTGGACGCTGATCTCCCCCCCGCTCAGGTGTTGAAGGCGTCCTCTCTCGAGCTTCTCACCTCAGCAATTGACCCATTCACTACTTCCCATCAGCAGGCAGGTGTTCAGACATCTCCAGGAAAGCAGGGCTCCATCACTTGGAACGGTTACTTGGAAAAACAAACACCGTCACTCCTGAAGTCCCCCCTTCCTTCTCCCAGCTTCATGTGCTGAGCATGATCACGTGGTATGGAATATCCCTTGGGTCAGTTGAGGTCATCCGTCCCGGTTGTGTCATCTCCCAACTCCTCTTGCACCCCCAGTCTACTTGCTGATGGGGTCGTGCGAGGAACTGAAAAAGCCTTGACTCTTTGTAAGCACTGCTCAGCAATAACTAACACATCCCTGTATTATCAACACCGTTTTCAGCACAAATCCAAAACACAGCTGCATAGCAGCTACTATGAAGAAAAATCAACTCTATCCCAGCCAGAATCAGCACACATACTGGCTCATTTTCCCAGGCATATGAATAGAAGTTTTAAAATTTTAGGAATAAATTCTGAAAAGGGCAGAATAGTCACCCACTTTCTTAACCATTTAATTAAGTGCAAAATGTTTTAGTAGCATCTTCCATGTGGATAGAGTTTGCCTATTATGAATGCATTTTCAAAAGTCCTAGCTGACATTCAAATTTTTTCATCTGATGGAGTGAGGTTTGGAGTGTTATCTGCAGCTCCCCAGGGTTGATAACTGCTCTTTTGTACTGGTCAGACAGATCTAACTTTCTTCCTAGACATCTAAACGTAAGTTTCAAAATATAACTTCTTAAGGTCCTTCAAAATATGAACCATTTGGGCTGTATGACAGGATTCAGGCTGTTGTGTAGCACTGCTAGTGGAGGGAAGAAGATGGGCTTCTTAATGAGAAAATTTGCTTGAAAGGACTTTTCTGTAACGAATGGCTCAGTGATGTCACCAAGCACCATACTACCTCACCACCATGAGACCCAAAATGATGATGCCATTGCAGATACCCAAGCACGATATGGAAGGTTTGATAGCTAAAACTGAAGTTTTCAATATAACAACACCTGAGACGAGATAAAATTAAGATCTACTTGTAACTCAAGAAAATATTCTGCCCTGAAATAGATAACTAGACTTCCTGTATAATGTATGAAACATGTTAAACTTTTCATAATGGGTTTGCATTTTTAACAAGAAACTCAGTGAGCTAGCCTGTACAAAATCCAATATAAGAAAGTATGTCTTAAATCTCATCTTTTTTTTTGGTATTGAAAAGTCTCACTCACTCTATTGATCACTCACAGCCTTGTATCTTCTCCAATAAAAATATTTGAATCTTGGGTTTTTACAACATTTGGAGCCACTAGATTTGAGCTATTGTATTATCCTAGAAAAATGGTAGAAGTGATAATGACTTTCATAAACCAACCAACTGAAGGGTTCCAACAGTTTTCTAAGACTTGAGAAAAAATCCATATCTATAGGAAGGTGACTTTATTTATTTTCTTTGGGCAAGGAGACTCAACTCTATACCTTCCCAGATAAGTGTCCAAACCATAATGGTTTTGCTGTATCACTCTCCTCAGGAAAATGTTTCATTTGCATTAAATAATAACAACTTCTATAGCCCAGAAAGGGAGAGCAAGCCCAGATTTATGATCTTCTAGTACAGTACTTAGTGCAATAAGAAGGAAACCTGGATTTCAATAGCCATTAACTTAAAATTTACAATTTTATGTTGCTATTATCAGTATTATGGCCTGGTGGCCCAAGGGTCTCTTTTTAGTACTTACGTACGAAACACTAAAGGGGAATTTGGGCATCCTTGTATTGCAATTGTGAGTTTACAGACAAAAGTCTGTAAAATTTCTTGCAATGTCAATTTTGACTTTTGAAAGACTCCCATTGGAAAGCGAGGTCATATTGCAATTTTGGGAGGAGAATAGGTTTTGTGAACTGTCATGAATTCATTTTGCCTCTATGCAAAGAAAATTGTATCTTATGTTCCAAGTCACAGTACATTTATTCTCTGATAGTTTTTCACTGCATTCACCACAAATATTTTCTGTCAAAATGTTTATATCAACCGTGGAACTGTAACAGAAACTAACTATGCTTCTATAGCGTGGAAGGAACAGATTTCATCTGGGGTCAGAACGTCTTTTGTTTCAGAGATGTCCTGGGTTCAGTGGTAGCAGTCATTTTTCTCCTTTGTAGCTGGTGTAGTACTGTGGTTTTGACTTTCGGCCTGGGAACAGAACTGATAACACCGATGTTTTTAGTTGTTGCTAAGTCATGTTTACTCTGACCAGGGACTTTGTGAGTCTCATGCTCTGCCAGGGAGGAGGGGAAGCTGGGAGGAAGCAGAGACAGGACACCTGACCTGAACTAGAAAAAGAGGCATTCCATACCACAGCACATCATGCCCACTATATAAACTGGGGGCAGTTACCCGGAAGAGTGAGATCACTGCTTAGGTCAGGCTGGGTATCAGTAGGCAGGTGGTGAGCGGTTGTATTCTCTTTCCTTGTCATTTCCTTTGTCATTTCCCTTGTCATTATTATTATTGGTGGCATCAGCAATGCTTTGTGTTATACCTTAGTTACTGGACTGTTCTTATCTCAACCCATGGGAGTTACATTCTTTTGATTCTTCTCCCTATCCCTCTGGGAGTTGGGGGAGGAAGGGGGGAAATGAGAGAGAGGCTGCGTGGCTGGGCTTAAACCATGACAACAGAATAACTGAAAAATACTTCCAAAGGTTTAAGTAGATTGCAGTGATTAATAAAGCAGGGGTACAGCTATTTCTGTAATGTTTAGATAAAGGTTATAGCCACCTTCATTATATTGATTCCTGAAATAGAAAAAGGTTCTTTTTTTGTATTTGAGCACCATGAAAGTGAAGTTCTTCCAACTTACTAAAGAAATACTTTCAAAACATCATATTAAATTGGTTAAAAATTTTTACTTCCAAATTTTAAACTAGGGCTTAATAAAGATTAAAATTATGGGCAAAATATAATGTCCACTGGAGAGGTTCACATTTATTTTTGCATTTATACATTCAAAACCTCAGAGTCTGAGTGCAAACTCTTTACAATGCATGAATTCTAAAGCATGACAGTGGAAAAAGGCCAGGTGTGCACTCACTGCCAATGTGGGCTGCCTTGGTATGTCCTACACTACTGAGGCTGGCCAGAGAAGGTAGAGACTTTTGTTTGTGGAATGGCTGTACAGCAAACTGTGGCTTGAGTGGTCAAATCTGTGACCTACAGTTTGATTTTGTGCATCCTAGGTGTGTTACCTTTGCTCATTCTTATAGAAAAAAAAGTGCTGTTAAGCAGTGTAAGAGTATTTAATCTGAAGTCACACAAGTTACAAGATAGACTGTTGATATAGCAATAATGATTCTAGAATTCAGGAAGAAAATACTGACTCTCATGAAAAGTTATACACCCCTAAAAAAAAACCTCATAAGCAAACAGAAGTTGCTAACTCAGCACAACTCTTCAAAGTCAGTTTGAAGCAACAGAGGATGGTGGGGTGTGAACAGATAAGTTGGTAACATGCCAACCCTACCTATCTACTGTGTACTAACTAATGGATAATGTATATACTCTGGCTGTTCATACCCTGCTTGCAAAGTCTCTCTTCACACAATAAAGTAACACCTGAATGAAGGTGTTCATGAGGGAGGTTACAATGCCACCCCATAAGACAACACAATTTAAACTCTATAAATCAATTGAACATAACACTTTGTCAGCAACATGAAACACAAAATGGGCAGGAAGCCATATCTTTTATCCCATCTGCTTCTCCTACAGACAGCCTAGGTGACAGTCCAAAGTAAGAAAGCTTGCAACAGAGCTAGAATTAGACCTGCCTTTATTTTGTTGTAGTGTTGCAGAATCCAGCTTCCACCTTGGGAAGACTTTGTGACTTTTGATCTTACCATGAATCTTTTCAGTGAAAATTGAAATCTATGCCTTTCTATTTCCTCATTTACACCTTCAAAGGGGAGAAATAATATCTGTTGATGGTATCACTCATATACGATACTCCCCAGGAGAATGATCTAAATCTTTATGAGGCTTGAAGAGTCACTTCTTATATATTCTTTGTTTTTCACCTGCAGAGGGTGATTTATAAAGGACAAGTTCATGATTGAATAGCTTTTGCTTGTCCTGATTTAAATAAGTGACAATGAACAACTGCTGTACTTACAAACATGATTAGAGTGTTTCTTTTTATCAACATTTTATCTTCTATACAACCTTTCTGAAGGGAGCATAGGTTATATTAGGACTCAATTATTCAATTAAAAAAAAAAGAATTTAACACTTCTGTTATTTAGGATGTAGGCAAGTTTCTGTATCTTCAACAGCCTTCATCAGCATCAGTCTCACTATCTTTCAACATATAAATAGTTACAGTTGATGTTATGGAAATTGTAGAATTCAGATTCAACAAGCTCAAAGCTGTAGAAGTGAAGTAGAAATTCCATTAAATTCTCACTGCCTCACTTCACTAAGAGGCAGGATTGAGCGGGGAAAAGCCAATGTACACTCACTTCAATTCATTGTTAATGTATAAGTGAATGTTATTCATTTTGATCCACCACATACTAAATTCAGCTTCTGCCATTAATTCTATGAATCTAATTACAGTGTTTTAAAGATGCCTCAATTCCTCCCCTTCTTCCTCCTATGCACCACATGCACACATTCTTAATAATTTTTAAATTTCCATCTTGTAGTGTTGTTGCAGAGACAAGCAGGTGGGAGATGACTTTTGTGATAGACTCAGTGTGGAGCCTGACTTTCCACTCAAGCACACCTATGATGCTGTCAAAAAAAGATGGTTTGGCTGTAGTTGAATTTATTTGGAGTTTCCTTGATGCATCAAATTTATTAAAATTTTACTGCTATTTTAAAGCTACTTGATTTAGATCACAGGTGGTACCCAAGTTCTCAGCTCTCTGGCTCAGACCTGTAAGCTTCCCTTCTTTCTGAGGCACAATTTAGCCTTGTCCGAACAACCATTTGTCCTGTAATTATAATGTCTCATCAATAATATGCAGGGTTCCTTGTTTGTTTTTCTGTATGAATGACAATCTGATAGGGAAACTGAATGAAGTTATGAATTTAAAATATTGCAGGATATGTGGTGTGGTGTTTGTTGTTTTTTCTAGGGTTTTGTTTTTGTGGTTTGGTTGGTTTTTTTGTGTTTTTTTTTTGTGGTTTTTATTTGTTTTGTTAATGGGTAAATTTGTATATGGAGCATGTTTCTGGAATAGAGCAAAACCTGTTTGAGCTCCAGCACTGGTCATGAGCACCAAGTATGTTAAAACTGGGTATTATATTAAAAGAAAGTCAGATCTTAGGGACCAAAATCATTTAGTCAGTCCTTAGTTTTGCATAGGGCATCTAAAAGTTACATATTCAGTCTGTAACAATCATTTAAGCTCATTGGCTTTAGTCAAAAGAAAAAAGGCATCACAAAAGGGAATTGCACTCACTGTTCTCTTAAACATATTTACACATAGGAAAGACTCTTAGTTAAGGAGTTGCAAAACTTGAGGCAGGATAAAATGCTGACATACATGGAGATAGTTTAGATGCCCAGTAAAATGAGGGACAGATGTGAAAAGACTTTAAAAAGACAGTAATGTAAAAGAATACAAAAAGTCATTTAGAGAATATCCTTCACATAAGGAAAATACAAAACAAGGTTAACTTTATAAAATGAAATGTAAAAAGCCCAATAACACCATTATCCCTCCTGTCACCCCCCACCCCAAAAAGTATAAGAAAAACAACAACAAAAAAACCACAACCCAAAAGAAAACAATAAACCCCGCAAGAGTGAAGGAAGTGCCTAAAAATTTAGGAGTAGAAGGAAAAGTAGATTACTTTTTCACATCTGTCTCTGTTGCTGGAAATCTTAGGTATTCCCACACCAGAACCTTTCCTCACAGAAGGCTCATTAGAAAATGTGTCTGAAATTGAAGTGTGAACAGAAGAGGTTTCAGCACAAATCAACAAAATGAGCAGTAACAAATTGATACAACCAGTTGGTATTCCCCCAGGAGTTGTAAAGGAACTTGAGTGTGAAATAGCTAAACTGTCAAAATTGAATGTAGCAATAACTTATTGTTTATACCTGCCCTGGTATTGTAGAATGGAAGGTAACATATGTGTTTCTTCTGGGGTTTTTTTTGAGGAAGAAGGAGATTTTTCATTTACTTTTTCTGTTGCAATTCTAACCAGAAAGACAAATCAAAGTAATACAAAATGAAAAAATGAGATTTGCGGTCATAAGGTTTAATAATAATATTATGGAAAAGTCAGCACAGTTCTTACAAAATAAAGTCTGAACACTAAATGTTTTAAAGGAGTCAAAAAGTATGTGGACAGAGAAATGGAGTAAAATAGACTAATTAGCTTTCTCAAGGGTATTTAGTAATATTCTTCAATGGAATGGTTTGGAGGAAAAAAACTGAAGTGGTGAAACCCCATTAATCTTTCAAAGTGTAGACAGGTCACCAGTAGAGATCTACCCATTCTAAGGCTTTTGCTCTTGAATGTACTCAGAAAGTCGTAATAAGTGGAAATTTGTGACATTTGCCAAAATAGCTATCCAACTCACATTGGTAAAGATAAAATCAAATTAAATTCAGTGTCAACAAGTGCCAATTATGTATGTGAATAATGTATCTTTGAATACAAAGTGCAAGTCCTGAAGTATTTATAACAAAAAAATCTTAGACATATAAGCAGTTCTATTAAAATACTGTTGCATTGCTTGAAAGTGGTTAAAAAAGCATAACTGAGTGTTAGCAATTGCTAGGATCTAAGTAGAGAAAAAACATATATATGACAGACTTTTATGACTGCAGAAATCCATCATGTTTCCCCCAACACAAGAAGTCTGCACAGAGTTCTTCAGAAGATTTACATCAGTAAAAAGAGATGGAGAAGGGCAACAAGGATAAAATGAAGTAGGGAATGAAGAAGAGCAAAAACAAAAGATTAAAATTTTCAAATTATCAAAGAGGTAGAAACCTGAGCAGAAAACTAGGTCAGCTTCAAAAGGACCATCAGACTGGAATGCAGATTTACAGCTGGAATCTTTTACATGTGAGATAATCTCTCAGAAGATGACATTAAACTGTTAGGATGAACTTTTTATTTATTTATAATATTATACATATAGTATTTATGATAATTTATAGTATTTTAACAATTTGATAAATTTAAGATAAATTAGTAGGGTTTTGGATTAGGGCTACTGAGGTTAGAAACTTCAATGACTCTGGGTGAAGTGAATGAACAGCACTAAAAGAAGGCAGCTAACAATATACTTCCAATTCTAAGAAAATGGTGAAAACTTTTTAATGCAGTTAGACAAAGTCACATTATAAACAGTGGATTTGCTTCAGCTTTTATGTAATTTATACGTTTTGTCTGGTGAACCTGGTTCCAGCCCATTTAAAATGAAACAAATTACTGACTACATTTTCTAAAATGGATTCCAAGAAAAAAATGTTATCTGAGCTATGCACTGACAGAAAATCTTTCTTTACTGAAGAGCTTGTAGAGAATTTCTAAGTTCCTGTGGAGCATTCATCTTTAAGGCATATAATATAAAAATGAATAAATAAACACTGGCATTAAGTGGGAGGAGGATGGGAAAGAAGCTTCTGTAGCAAAAAGATTTGCACAGTCAAGGGGCAAGATGGGTCAAACCAAAACTATCAGCACTACAATAAAAGAATCCTGATATATTCTCCTAATACAGCATTAATGTCTTACCATAGTGGTGATCTTTGTGACCTTTGCAAGAGCTACTGCAATTTCTCTTGAGAACTCTATGTTGACTTATAACCTTGCTGCTACACACAGGAACATATAAATGACACAGATATGCTATCAGTTAGAAACACAAGCTTCTTTTGGATCTTTTCAAATCCCACAGTTCCTTGCTAAGGAACAGGAATAAAATAAATACATTTTGTATGACACAGAAATGTGTCAGCTATAAGAAGGAAAACACCAGAAATATCATGAGCTCAGTGTAAGGGGATACTGTATGGGACTGTTGACATTATTACATAAAACATACAATGCATATCATCAGTTGTACTTTTGAGCATTACATCTGCAAAGGCATGAAGTCTTTTATTATAATGAAGATGCCATGAGCCATTGCACAGACTTTGGACTTTGAATATTCAACTGCTTGGGGAAAGGTTGGCTGATTTTTCAGTATTTCCTGAATCACTCAAGAACCAGACAGATTTCATTCTAAGACCCATTATCTTTTCTGTGGTCTGTAACTGGGGTTACATTTTAGGGGTATACAGTGTCATCCCTACCTATATGCATACATATTTGCATGAGTTGATTATGAGAATATGCATAGGAGTCTCTTACTTAGAGAACTTAATATATGTGTTAAAAAAAATCAAGTATATCTTAAAGTGTAATTATCTCCCCAGACTCAAAGCTGAAGATTTTAAAATTGCCTGATTAAGATATCATTTGTGTTCCCCTCCTACTGGCAAGAAATATGTAATAATTTGTATTAACTGGAGGCTTGACAATCAAAACTGACATACAACTTGCCACTTAGAGACAAAGGTAGAGCCAAGAAAAGAGGAGTCAAGACGAAGAAAGTGAAAGGGAAGTTCCTCCTGCTTCTTTACTAGCCAATGTTATATAGCCAACTTTATCCTTTTCTTAAAGCAAGATCCCATAAGAAGAGTGTTTTGGTTTGGGCTTTTTTTTTAAATTGTATGTAAATACAATCCATATTGTAGAACTGCAATATATATAGAGAGAAGAAAATAGACATTCAAAGGCCTTTGAAGACTTAAGGCTCAAACAATTTAAAGTGGCTATTGTATAATTTATTAACCAGCTTTCAAAATTCACATTTTAAAGGGGAAAAAAAAAGGCCTTAAAAAAACCTCATATGACGGTGCTAAAAAAAAGTATAAACAATATATATTTTTATATGTAAAACCTATTCATTACAGAGTGACAATATGATGCTTCAGGATTCTGAATTTACTGTGATTAATGTATTTCTTGTTTGCATCAGCTTCACTTCATGCCTCACTACACCTCAAGGTGTCCATTAATCAGCACTGCTGCATAGTCTGTCATATCTTGTTGCTTAAATAACACAGTCACTCCTGGTGGGAGGTACCTAGAACTACACTATTTTTTTTCCACTTTGAGCTTTAGAATTTCTTAAGTGGCTTTTGCAAGACATTTTATCATCATTCTAGCAGCTTCAGACACACATAAACATCTCATGTAGAAGTAGAGCAAATTAAATCTTTTTTATGTGTAAATACCCTTGTTCTCCCTTTGAGGAGTTTTACTTTTGCAGTAGAGTAGTACTGGAATTACATGGTGGTGTAATCTAAAATAGAGCGATCTTTTTGTCACAATGAATCTTGCAAGGATGAAAAACGGAAATTATCTATATTTTGAAGAAAATATATAAAACATCTGAAAAGAGAAACATATCTCAAATACATTCTGTCAAATACTATTTGGAGGGAAAAAAATTAATCATTAATGACAGACACAATTTTGTGTAAAAAAGTAATAGGAGCCAAAAAAGACTCATTCCATTGATTTCCTACTTGTCTAAGGGACCATCTCATATTTTGTAGTGTCAAACAAACTGATGTTTCTCCTCCAAAAGGATGTAATTTTTTTTTTTTTTTACATGAGGAAAGCAGTGTTTTCACCTCAATGCAGATATATATTGGTAAAAGCAAGAGGAAAAAAAAAACAACTTTCTGTTGGAATAGGATAGACTATATCACTTGAAAAGGACTTAACAATGATCATCCATGACCACTTCAAGGCCTCCCAAAAGTTAAAGGTTTGGAGCATTGACTACTTCCATCGGAAGTTTATGTCAGTGTTTTGCCCACCCTCTTGGTAAAGAAATGCTTCATAATGTCTAGTCTAAACCTCTTCAGATACAGTTTTGAACCATTCCCATGATTCCTATCACTAGACACCAGGGAGAAGAGATCAGCACCTTGCTCCCCACCTTCCTCCCCACATTCACTCCTCAGGAAGCTTGTAGGGAGCCATGAGGTCACCCCTCAGCTTCCTTTTCTCCAGACTAGACAATCTGAAAATCCTTAACCACACATCTTAGGACATTCCTTCCAGCCTTTTCACCAGCATTCTTGCCCTTCTCTGGACACATTCAAGGACCTTCATACCCTTCTTCAATTGTGGTCACAGAACTGCATACAGTACTCAAAGTGAGGCTGCATCAGTTCTGAGTACAATGGGACAATGATTTCTTTTTGACCAGCTAAAACTAGAATTTAATCTTTATTCTAAATTAAAAAAATGGAGAGCATTCCATATGAATGCCAGCAGAGAGAAATATTAGTATCTATATTTATTTTACTGGTTTAGGAAAAGGTCTGACTATCTTAAGCATATAAAAGCTGAGTAAAGATAGTGCACAGCTTTTAAGAAGACAATTTATGTAATGATTTCAGTATCTAGACTTTAAAAAAATATGTAATAATGTGTGTCACGGAACAAATAAATTGCGATCAAATGAAATTTATTGTTCAAACTCAATTAAAGCTCCACCAACATCAACTACATATCTGGGACATAACATGGATTCATCACTACACTGCTGATTCAAGAATTAATTCTTAAAGTTTATGGCCAGTGATCAGAAATGTGAACTCACATACCTGTAAAAGGAGGTCTCTCAGCCTCAATTGATTTCCTTGGGCAGGTCCTAACGCAAGAAGAGAGTCCCAGAGGCTCTGAGAAGAACTGACTCAAAATGGCTCTCCATCAGGGCTTCTTTTATATCCTAGTCAAATATTATCTGCGGTCAATTATGGCCACGTAGTCCCAGTAGCTGAGGACCTTCACTTCCTTACCTTTTTACCTCTTGACCACTCTGTGTGAGAGCAACAAGAGATGCATGGAAAGTCTTGGAGTGGATCACAAAAAAGTCTTGGTTTATATAAAGTGTGAAAGTAGGCAGAAGTCAACATTCCTCAGAAACACCACTTCAACAAGAAACACGCCAATTAAGTAAAAGAGAAAAGAGAATAGCAATTCCTCAACAAAAAACTGAAAGAGTGAAAAACGAGAGGTTTTTAAAGTGGAGAATGATTAACTGCAATTGTGTTCTACTTGGATTCGGAACCAGCACTCCACATTCATTATTTATTTATTAATACTGAACTGAGATTAATAAACTGGACATGTGTTCACACCAAAGATATGTAATAAATTCCTATACTCTCTATACTTTGTCACTGGAAGGTAACTTAGAAGAGAGAAATTTGCATTATGAATGGTGGTTTACCATGGTTTTCATACAGAATTGTATTATTTGCTGTTTTGTAAACAAAACCTCAAAACCCCATGCTTGCCAACTTCACACTATTGAACTGCAGATGGGCTATTGCCACATTATACTCAGAAGATCTATCATGACAGTCTCATGGTAATGACGTGTTTTGTTGCTTGTCTATGTTCTATAGATGAGGAACTGAAGCAGAAAAAGATTCGAGCCCAAATTCTGACTGCATTATGCTCTGTACCAAGAGTTTCTTCTGATGCCAGTAAAGTAAATGAGAGAACAGCTATAATGCATTGTGTTTATAGCACCTGTACTGCCATCAGATATGAAATTGTTTAGTTCAGTGGCTAAGGCAGAGAATATAAAAGGCATGCCAGTTCAAAGCTGCGTCTTTATTGTGGGAATATATAAACACAGCAAAGCAAGAGAAATTAGGATACAATAAAGAATAACATCAGTTTATGAATAACAATATATTTTTACAGAATTGCTTAAAAATTCCATATTATTAAAAAAAATTAATTCATATTCTTGTGTCAGTTTGGGTTTGAATTTTTTTGGGGGGTTTGGTTTACATTCAGAGTTTAAACAAAAAGAAATTAGTTATATTTGAAAAAAAAATAAAAAATATATATATACAAGTTTAACAGTCACCAGGGAATGTATGAAAAAGATTTTCTGTGCTCTGTGGGTGAGGCCATCTGTGTGAGAACCAAGGTCCCAAAGCAAAACAGCAAAAAAGCATTCACATTAAAAAAAAAGCCTTATTTAACCATGCCATAGTGTACAGGATTGTATCAAATCTATACAAACCGTGTTTGTCTATCTATCTATCTCTTTTGTCTCAGGTCACTATAACAAGCAAAATTAATGTTTGATTTCAGTAATTACAAAATTCTATATAGGCAATAATGGCTGAAAGTAGGTGCCCTCATTCTATCTAGAATAGACTGCAGGAGGAGTTGGGAGGAGACGCAGCTGGGACAGCTGACTCAACTGACTCCAACTGACCCAAAGGATACTCCACACCATACGATATCATGCTCAGTACATAAAGGTGGGAGAAGAAGAAGAAAGGAGAGGGACATTCAGAATGGTGACATTTGTTATCCCAAGTCACCATTATACATGATTTCCTAGAGATTGCTGAACACCTGCCTGCCAATGGGAAGTGGCGAATGAATGCCGTGTTTTGCTTTCCTTGCAAAAGCAGCTTTTGCTTTATCTATGCATTTATCTTAACCCATGAGTTTTCTCACCTTTATTCTTCCAGTTCTCTCCCCCATCCCACCATGGGTGGAGTGAGTGAGAGGCTGTATGTGGCTTAGTTGTTGGCTGGGGTTAAACCACCACAGCAGGGATATGCCAACGTTTGATACAGTTCCTTGGCACTTAAGCATTATGATACACAATGTTTATGCTCTCTTCAAGCCAAAGTACTGATGACTTATTCAGTATGCTGAAGAATGAGCTCAAGGTAAAGAAGTGAAGTTACATCATTAATAGTGTTAGTGGAAGGAAGAATACTTCATTTTCTCTAGATAATGGGATTTACATAAACAATAAAGCAGAAGTGTAGAAGCAAAAATTTAAACCTACTGCTTTAAATGCATACCACAACAAATACATTTTTCAAAAAAACTTCAATTCCTGCATCAGCTACATGTGTTCTGTGATATTTTCATTAAGTTACATAGCAAGCCTTTTGTCACTATTTTTCGGCAATAATTTAATTCTTTTTTTTTAGTGTCTTATATAAGCCCAAAGCTTGATATACATACTGGTAAGTACTATACCTATAACTGTTTTAAACGGGAGAGTGGGTATGTGGTAAAGGTAACACCCCATATTATCATATGGCTGGATGACAGCAGGTCTAAGATGTGCTGCACAATCAGGACCAGAGAAGGAATTATTTGTTCATGATTGTCCTTATTTTTGAAATGCTGTCCTAAGTCAGAGAAGGCAATCATAACTGAAAAAACATGGCTTACACAGTCTGGAATTTCAGGAAGAAAAATAAATACCTACATTGTAGAGCATTTCAATGAATATCAGTAAATACTGTAGAATGCCTTGAAAAAAATGTAGGGAAAGGATGTACTAGGAACACTTCCTTTTTCCTGGAAATATTTCAATATGCTTTGGGTCAGAGAAGGAATGAATGTAGCTACAGGTATACTAAATGCACTCAGGATGTTGAACTCACTGAGGTCAAATGGCATATATAGCCTACAGCTCTCATCTTTCAAAGGGGAGCAGCTGTATGAAAACAATCCTCTGGAAATGGCTCCTTCTCCAGGAGAACTCTCATAGCATACTCATGAATTTTTTAGGAAAGTACTTTTTGGCCTAGACCAAGACATCACGAGGTATATTTTGACCAGTTTAATATTGTAAATTGCCAGATACCAGTACCTATCAAGTTCCCTTAATGACTTTTTTGACACATATAATTATAACTTCTGTATTCGTATGATTCTGTAGTTTATAAGTGTAGGTACATGCAAGAAAGTGAAGAAGATGCTTATATCAGTAAATATGTAAAACAGCTGTATTATAATATGTATTGTAGCTACATAATCTTATATTACGACTTCCAACAGATCAGATAACTGAACACTTTATTGTGAGAAAAGTCACAGTAAGAGAACAAGAGCTGCCAACTGGACATATAACCACATGCAGTACTGGTTAAGCACACCCTGTAAAATGTTGCTATATGGAGCATGGTCTTTTTTGTTGGTTTTTTTTTTTTTTCTTAATTTTTTGCAGGGTGGTGAAATTGCCTAAACCTCTTAGTCACAGTAACAAAGCAGCTAGGTAAATGTCATATTCTTATCCTCTTAAATAGACTTCCCAAAGGTGTTATAATACACAGTAGTCTATATTGAATAGATGAATACAATTGGGATTTTGACAGGCACAGAAGCAGACAGAAATGAGGCAGAGACATTATGATTCCTGGGAAAGGCAGTATCATCTTTTTGTGAAACTAGTTTATGATGACAAAAACACTCATGGGCATTTATCCACTACACAGCAAAGCACATGGATGTATGCTTTGACTTGCTTGTGACTTCCGTGTATCAAAACTGTTCAAAACTAGGAAGGGAGAAAGGATCCTTGCCTTGAAGAGTTTTCAGTTTATATTATGTATATTAAATGTATCTTAATTTAATACAGCTCCCCCATGACTAGCACAAATTTTTACTTTAGAATTTGTAATCTCAGTTGGAAAGATACCCCAGAGCTATTAAAATAACTGTCTTTCAACCTTTCTGCAATTATGTAGGCGATTCAAAGATGACAACTCTTTGACACCTAAATCCATTTTCTGGATTTATACAATACTTCAAATTCCTTTGCATTAGAGGAGAAAATTTGGAAGATGGAAAATCTTGCAATTTTACTGTACAAAATTTCAAGCTTGAAGATACACTAAAAAGAAACTCAAGAGTGCAGACTGTCACCAGTGTGTGAAAGATTATGGTAAGGCAAAATGCAAAAAGGAGATTAATCAAAATGTACAAAGGAAAAAGTGTACCTAAACCCTGTTGTCATTATTCTTGTAAAGGCAAAATGTGTAAGATGAAACTAGACACAGAGGAAAAGAAGAAAAGAAACATAAAGAATAATTGCACTGCATCAGATAACCTGTATCAGTGCAAAGTATATTTGCATCAGTAAAAGACATGCATAAAACAAATGCTAATAAAAATAAAAGCTAAAATTATTTTATTTTATTCCCTTGTCCTACAGCTAGTTCATGTTTAAACACAAAAGAAAGAAAACTAATGCAGGGATATACTTCTGTAAAGCGCTCTCGTGATCCCTGCTATCATCGTAACTACACCTGGCAGAAGTTATTGGTAAGCAAGCTAATCCTTACACAATTTTATTGTTTTCCTTCCCTGGTTTACTGTATTCCTCCCACGTTGCATTACTCCCACAGCTTTTTCCTCGTACATACTGAAGTTGCTGTGAAATAACCATTACTGATCGCTTTCTTTTCTTTGGATGGGTGGGTAGATGCAACAGTATTCCTGTGTTCCGTTGTTAAACATAGTCTATCTCATTTGAACCTGGACTAGACAGAACGTCTGTAAAAGCATAGCATGGCTTCCATCAAAGCTGCCTGCAAACTAAATCACAAAACAGTTAAGAAAAAAAAAAAGGAAGAGAGGAAGAGAGGAGTGAGAAAGACACAGACCATGAAAAGAGTTGTCTAAACACCCAGTTTAAGAACTTATTTCACCTGCTGAGTGTTCCAAAATGCCTGTTTGTCATAGGTACTTTTTTCCCTTCCCAAGGACAGATATAATGCTACCAAGGTCATAAGAGTTGGAAATGCAAGTCCTGTGTGCTCCCCAACTAAAGCTTACTGCAACAAGGAGTCCTTGGTATTTGCAATCAGAGACTGCCAAGAAAACATAAAACATTCTAAGTGTCTGACTAGAGCTCACTGGTTATTATCTACATTTCAGGGAAGTACCTTCATGACAGCAGCTGAGCTGGGGTATGGAAATGAGATGAGAATTCCTTTTCTCCCAGCAGTGCCCCAGATGTGCTAACACATCTATTAGAGCACCAAAACCAGCATGTGATTAGTCCTAGGCTGTACCAGACCAGAGTCTTATGTTGATTAAGACATTATAAATCTGGAATAAATCTACAGAATTTACACTTTACTGCAACTAAGATGAGGATCTGGCTTCCCACATGTAATCCTTGATTCTTAGCTCCTGACAGCAGTATCGCATTAGGAATGTGTGGGGTTTTTGAATCACTGCAACATGACAGAATTACCCACAATGTGGAGCTTGACATAGTCACTCTCTTTTCTTAAGTCTCCTGACCTGCTATTTCTGGAAAATATATTCCAGAAGACTTTGAAAATTTCATATCAGTAAATTGATGTGTGCAGAATTAACAACTTCATTTCCTATAAATTTATCTAGACCTTCCTCTGAAATAAACCAAGATCTGGTCCTTTTTTGTTCCTCTGTTCCCTGATCCTTCTCTAATTTTCACCAAATATCATAATTTGACCCCAAAACCTAGCTCTCTGTACTGTACTCTGAGTACCGGCAGAATGAGGATTAGCACATCCTCCACCTTTCTCAAGCTCTATGTGTGTTTCTGGACAGCCAGCAGATCAAGCATTTCCTCATTACCTTCATTTTTCTTAGTTTTTAGATACTTAAACTGTCTACAAAGGAGAAGAATCTTATGAAAAAAACCTGTCATGCTTCCTTTCCTGTATGCAAAGCTGTAAAACTTTCCACTTTCCTATTGGCTTTGGAAATTTGTGGTATTGCTTTTTCAGTAGCCTCTTTTTGATTTGCTGAACAATTTTTTTAAAACAACATTGCTTTTGCTGTGAATAGCATCCTCTTATTTACAACTGTGGCTAATCACTCAGCCTGGCCCAGTCAAAGTTGACTAGAAGTCTATCACTTAATACTTTTTAGTTGTCAGAGGTTAAGGTTAAAGCAAAAGTCATGAGAAAAAAACCCCTTTCAAAAGAAAATAATGAGCTAAGATACTGCAATATTTATGATCTTGTCACAAATCTGAAAATTGACTTCAGAAGACTTTACTCTCTCACTTACTCATTTACATAAAAGTCTAAGTGAGAATTAAGACCTTTATGTCAGTAGCCATGGGTGATTTTGTTCTTTTATGTTTTCTAAGCATTCAAGTCTGGAGAATTTAAAAATACCAAAGAAAAAATCCTAACAAACACATACAGACAGTAAGTGCAAGGAAAGAAATGATAAAAATAATAGATTACAGTTGCTTAAAGGAAAGTTCAGCTCTATTCAGAAATAATCAGCTTCCCTGGGAGAGATGCACATTTTTATATAAGGACCATAGTTACAATAGTGACCTTGTCTCATCTCATGTACAGATGTAACTTAAAGTTACCACGTTTTATACATTTCACTTCTAAAACACTTTATGTTTGTAAGGCTGTCAGCTGCTTTATCATAAACAGTAAATACAAATTTTCTCATCCAAGTAGAAGTGTTTATGAGAACTGAAGCCTCCATCTTGCTCAGTCATAACTGATCTTTCATTAAAAGCTCTCTATCCATCACTCTAAAGTACAGACAAAATCTTGTTTGACAATACATTACTCTGCATTTCCTCATATGAATACACACAAAAAGAAACTTTTGCTGACACTTTTGTCTATACCATCTGCGCTCAAAATATATCCTGTGATTAGTAGAACAAATTGTTTAATTGTTACCAGGAAAATGGAAGATGCTTATTGCTCTCTATACATTTTTTAAATTAGTGTTACGGGTCTACATACAGGATGCAGCACAAAGAATGACTTCTTGTGTTCTGATGTAATGCAAGAAAAAGCATTAAAGGTGAAAAAGCAAAAGCGTTTTGAGGTTCTACTTAAGGGATTTTCAGACTTTCCCCCTTAACAGATTTAATTTGCTTATATTAACTATGGAAAGTATAATTCAATCTCTTTTATTCAATAGATACAAACGTTGCCAAACAAATATGAGAAAATACACTGAAAGATTCTAATATATGCTTTGATTTTAAATCAATAACATGAATTTATACCATATCTGGTTTTAGACTATAAGTCTGAATTATTCATGTACATTTCTGTTCTTGGTGTCCACACAAACAGAAAATGGCTTTTAGATTTTAGAGGTAGTAGATATCTATCTTGTATGAACTATTCTGAGGGATCTGTACCTTGAGTTTACTTTTGAATGAGTTTAAAAATCCAGTTTTGGAATAAACAAGCTATAAGTAGTCCCAGCTGTCAAACTAAGAATGTACATGGTGCTTCTCTTCAGCCTTTCTGACATGTAGAATGTGGCATTCTTTCCTGAAGATTCTTTAGTTCATAATATTAGATAAGCGCAATCCACGTTTTCTCTCAACTTTTAATCATCTGTAGTCTAAATTTGTCAATTTACCAGATGCATAAAAGACCTCATAAAGCTAAATTTAAGATTCTAACAGAGGATATAATTACATATGTCTTCTGTTATAATTGCATATATGTTCTGTTTAAGTATATATATAAAACCAGGAAAAGATTGAGGAAATGGGGGGCTCATCAGTGATTGACACAAAGGAGTAATGTCCAGAATATGAAATCTGAGAGAATTTTCAGTCATTTGAAAGGTGACTCAAACAAAGAGAGCAATAGATGTTTCTTAAATCTGGACTTCCGTTTTTTTCTCTATTCAGTATTGTAGCATCATTGTTGACTACATATGTAAGAAAATATGATGGGTTTGAATGCTTAGGTTTGAAAGAAGGTGAAAGCAGATCACTTTGGAACTACTTTGACGGTTAGTCTAGGACAAACAATATAACTAATTCTTTTTTTCCTGTGGTTTGTTGTTTTGTTGTTGGTTGGTTGTTTTTTTTGTTTGTTTTTGTTTTTTCTTTTTTAATACAGGGATCTATATTTCTATTTTAAATTTTGTACTATTAGTGTATCCTTTCTGAAACACTGCAATTTTATGCTCTTGTAGTATTGAATCAAGCTTTAGGTGATGATGCCACTGCAATTCCTCTGGTAATTATAGCTCAACTTGTTCAAACACAAATTTAATGTCTGGTCATATGAGATACCACAAAAATGTTTTGTTTACAAAATCCATGGATGACATTACTTTCTTCCCTATGTTTTGTAGGATAAAGTGAAAACTTCTTACTGCTGGTGCATTTGAGTCTTGACCTGTCTGATTCTCCTATTAAATGATACTATATTTTAGGAAATGGGACACAAACAACTAGTATAGGTACTGCACTTTGAAAATCATAAAGCATTATTCAACTGTTAAATAATAATTATTAATTGACTGTGAATGGTTTCAAAGACTGCATTTCATTCCTGTGCCAGTGAAAGAGTTTAAATTAAAAGCATAGTGTGTGTCCACTGAGTGATTTGACTATGATTTTTAGATAGTTTGCAGGGATTTCATTAGAGGCCTGAGATTCTGGAATAACACTAACTTTGGATATCCCACCTGTGATTACAGTAGGTTTCAGTTTGCATGGATATAAAGAAAAGCTTTATGAAATAAAAAAGTAAACAAACGAATAAGCAAACAAAACCAAGCAAACAGAAAACCAGTAAATCAACCAACCAGCAACAAAACAAAAAATCATAATTTGAGAGTTACCAGACATGCTGATTTTCATTTGGGGGGAGCTTTTACAGAACTGCTAGGCTCATGAGGTTATTTTTCACTGAAGTCTCATTTTTCATTAAGCTCCTAAGTTTTGCTTTTCTTGAAATTAGCATTGACAAGGTTGCATGACTTAGAATTATAGCTGATCTCTGACAATATGGCCTGATTTTAATTTGAAAGATAAGACTACCTCCTTCCAGGTGTTTGTTTTGTTTGTTTGTTTGGGGTTTGTTTCCCAATAAGGCAGGCAGGAGATACTGTTATTCTCTCATATTCTGTCGTAGACAGATTTTAAGGAAATAGGTACAGATAGTACACAAATAAAATATGGCTGAGGGATAGTGAAGGGATGAAGAAGATAGAGTGGTATGTGAAAAATGAGAAAATATATTGAATGTACAGAAAACTGAGGGAAGCAGAAATTAAACTGTCAGAACAATTAGAAATATGAAACACATAAAGGGATGTAGAAAGTTAGGGATAGGGATAAGAAAGGGCAGTTGGGACAGCACTTTCCCCTTCTGAAGAGTTAGAACATCTTTCTGTGTTTACAGAAATGCAGAGTTGGAGATGAACCTGAAATAATCAGCATTATTAAGATGGTTGCTTCCTGAAAGCTTAGAAATTGAAAGTCTCATTTTTGGTGCCCTGATTTAAACCAGTCTCATTTTTCTCCAAGGAAGAAGGGAGGGAAAGCCGTCAAGTTGTTTGACTGCTTGACTTTGGCAGTATTGCCCTTTACACAGAATGAATTTCACCTTAAACAAACTCAATATGATCTGCAATAAATTATGCTTACTTTTTATGATGCATTCATTTACACTCTAGAAAGCAGCAAGTGAGATTCTGCTGTAAACTGTGCCAGAGCACATAGCTAGCTCTGTGAAAAGGAGAAAAGAGCTGAAAAGGAGAAAGGGCATGTAGGGGTAGGAAGACAGGTTAATCTAAGACTTTTTAAGCAAGGCATAAAACAGGGAATTCTAATCTATTTTTAAACTGTATAGTATAAAAAAACAGTACTTCCACCTCACAAAAATTAATGTGAATGTCTGAATGCAGACCAAGGAATTTTATTAGTAGTTTTTTAAGAGAGTGGATTTTATACTTTATTGTAGGCTTTTCTTTTTTTTTTTTTTCTCTAGTTTCAGCTGGGACAGAGTTACTTTTCTTCCTAGTAGCTGATACATACCTAGTAGTGCTATGTTTGGGATTTAAGATGAGAATAATGTTGATAACATGTTTTAGTTGTTGTTTCCCCCTTCCCTTCCCTTCCCTTCCCTTCCCTTCCCTCTTTCCCTTTGCCTTTTGGTTCATTTTTGGCAATATTGATGAAATTACCACTTTTTATTAACAGAAACTCTATGTTTGTGAAAATTGTTAGGGTTGGTTGGTTTCATTTAAGGAAGATGCACCAATTTTCAAGAAATGGTTCATCTTTTTTTTTCATTCACTAGCCTTTATTTTTGCTGAATCCAGGAAATCTGAGAAAATTCTGAAGAACTGGAAAACAGAAAGGAAAAGTGAGAATGGGATTTCATACAAATATCTAAGTCTCAGAGAAATTTCTCAGGACATATAGAGGCACTACAAACTGTAGCATAATGACAAAATCATAACAGAATTAAGATTTTTTAAAAACATTTACATTGATAGAATTGCAAGTCTGGCTGATTGATACTACTGTGTTGGTGTATACTTTGATTTCTCCACAGTATTTGAGTAACGCATTAGCTTTTGATTAAAAATATTATACCATATGTAATTAACACAACATTGAGTAGCTGTTTAAAACTGACTTGTTAACTTGATTTCTATATAACCCAACAGAGAAGTATCATGATAAGGGATATTTTTGGAAATTAGGGTTTTTTTTTGCTAAATTTTTATCTATGAACTATATGGTATAGTAACTTTCTAACATGGCTGCTAAATGGCACCAACTGATGAAGGAAGTATTGATAAGTAAAGCTAGTAAGACTTTTTTTCTCCTTTAGTACAGCTAAATGCAAATGATTTTTTTTTTTCATTTGAGAGTGAAGAATACATCATATACATTGATACAATTTTTATACTGCTTAAAGTCAATAATTTGAAGAAGAAAGATTTCAACATAACAGTTTACTTCAACATAAATTCTCACCTGCTATGCTCATGAAAAAATGTAGAGGAACACCAGAAAGGAGGGGATCTTTTTTGCGTAGAGCTCATGGAAGGAGAATTGCTGCAATTCTATACCCAACTCAAGACAACAACAAACACTGTAAAATATCAGGAAGGTCACCTGAAGTGGGGCCACAGTGCTTTAAGTTGTGTGGAAAACCTGATAGGAGATCAGTTGCTTCCACTCAACTCCCTTAAAACAGTTCACACAGATGTCTGTGATCTGCTGCATTTGAGACTTCAAATGAGATCCACATAAACTACTGCTGGAAGACAAACACTACATTATAAGTCTTCAAGAGACTTTATGAATAAAAGTGTCAATAGATGACTTGTTCATTGGGAATAGATTAATTAAGAATAATACCCCATGGTAGAGGATTTTCAGACTTGCTGGAAAATACATAGTTAAATCCAATAACTGTTTTTTTTGGCAGATTTGGTCTTTAAATATAACATTTTGCCTTAAAGACACTTCACGTTAGGAAAAACTGGGAACCGCAAAAGCTTGAACACATGCAATTTATGAGAACCATATTCTACCGTGAGATAATATGGCTATTTAAGAATCCTTGAGTAAACACTGTTGCCAGAGCTAAATGTTGAAAGGTGTAGCTTCATAAAAATTTGCAATAATCCAGCTTCATGTGGGAGATGGGACCTTATGATCCTCTGTCCTTGAACACTCTTCTTCGGTTTACCTGATGCAGGGCTCTGGATAGGACAGATTTTAGAACATCATAGTTCTGGCAGCAGACCATGACCAAGTTCTGTATTTCATTACTTCAGTTTATTGTCCTCAGAAGTAAGGAAAGAATCCTGCACTTCATTTAGCACTCCTAGACTCACTGTTGTTTTGATGTGTTCTTTCAGTTTCTTTTCTCACCTTGTCAAGCAGGATCAGATATATAGTAGCATCCAGGGTCAACCAGTACTCTGGTACATGTTGATAATAAAATGTTTCTGATAATACTATATTTCTCCAAGATTACTTTCTCTGCTTGTTAGTGGCTGTGGTTGCATGATCTTTGCCCCTTTTTCTATGAGACTCTGTGCCCAGTAAAAAAGGTTAAAAGACAAATAACCTCATTATTTATGTACAGCTATATCCAACTAATGTATCCACACAGCTAAAACATGAGCAAAGAGAGATGAAATAATTTTGATCACTCTTTAGACAAAATAGTCAAAATTCAGCTTTTTATCTTGGGGATTATTTTTCAACATGATGAGGCTGGCAGATTTCTTCTAAGAGGGTTTCCTGTAGGAGGATAGAATTAATGTTCTTAGAAATGCCTTTTTCTTTATTGAATAAAGATTTGATGCCTCCACAATAACAGTTAACACCACTGAGCCATTAAACAAAAATACAATTTTCTTTTTCTTTTGAGTTTATTAAGCTTCATAACATTTTTAGTCTCTCATGCTCCATGATATAGTCAGCTTTTCTACAAGGAGCAAGCAATTCTCAAAGTGCGATCTTTAGTCATGACACTGACATAAACCTTACTGTAAAGAAAAAGTAATGATATCTTTAGGGAAAATTTTAGTTACATGATGAAGAGAGACGTTACAGTAGCAACCTTTCAGTATCTGAAGGGGACCTATAGGGATGTTGAGGAGGGACTCTTCATTAGGGACCGTAGTGACAGGACAAGGGGTAACGGGTTAAAACTTAAACAGGGGAAGTTTAGCTTGAGTATAAGGAGGAAATTCTTTCCTGTTAGGGTGGTGAGGCACTGGAATGGGTTGCCCAGGGAGGTTGTGAATGCTCCATCCCTGGCAGTGTTCAAGGCCAGGTTGGACGAGGCCTTGGGTGATACGATTTAGTGTGAGGTGTCCCTGCCCATGGCAGGGGGGTTGGAACTAGATGATCTTAAGGTCCTTTCCAACCCTAACTATTCTATGATTCTATGATTTCAGTCTTCCCAGAACTGCAAGTGTTTTTAGTAACCAGCTGAATATGTAAAACATGAATTACTGACAAGGAATACATTGATTTAGATATAGGCAAAGATGCAATGACTAAAATAAATATGTGTATGTAGGTCTTAAGAAACTGTGTAGTGAGGAACATGGATTGTCCCAGTGTTATTTGTCTAGACTGTAATGCATTGTTTTTTTTAGGAGACTTCGGGAAATTTTCCCCAACGCCGTGGAAAAATCCAGGCAGACAATGCTGTCTGCTTGCCCTACATCAATTGAGCAGGTTACTATATCATAGAAGGTGATCAGGTTTGTCAAACATGATTTTCCCCTGGGGAATCCATGCTGGCTTTTCCCAGTCAAGTGCTTCATTTGACTTTTGACAGCCCCCAAGAGGATTTGCTCCAAAACTTTCCCAGGACTGAAGTAGGACAATGGGCCTATAATTTCCTTGGTCTTCCTTTGAGCTTTTCTTGTATTTGGGGGTGCCATGTACCTTCTTTCAGCCTTCTGGGATGTCCCTTAATACACATGACTTCTCAAAGCTTATGGGGAGTGGCCTCACAAGGACATCAGCCAGCTCTCTTAACACCCTAAGGTGGATATTGTCAGGGTCCATCAATCTGTAGGTGTAAAGCTCCTGTAATAGTTCATATGCCAACTCTTCCTTCACTGATGGTGGGTCTGAATTGATTCAGAGAAAACTCCAGGAACAAACCTGCCAACAAAGTTTTCAAGCTGGCAGGTATTCTTTGTTGCGGTGCCGGGAAACACAAGGGATAGCTGCTCCTAACATGTGTCCCCGTATTGCTACACAAGCCATCCTTATATAGTCCCTGGGTATACATACATATTCATGAGGCTACATATGGATTACATCATTTTCCAGAAAGTTCTCCGCATGTGTACAAAATTTTGGTGGTGGTCTCTGAGGGTCTTTTACTTCTTCCAACAATCTTCATCACTTCTGGCAGCCTTTGAAGCACGAGCAGTAGATGCTTATACCAGCTTAATTGGCTCGTTAGCACCAGAGACATAATAATCCTCCTGTCCTCCTACTTATCAGTTGGTTTAACTGTAGTCCATCTTGGACACTGGACACCTGCCATTCCCAGATACTCCTTATCCCTGTGTCCTGTTCTTCTAGATTGTTTTTCTTAAAACTATGTCATCTATAACGATTTATCTTGTACAAGAATTCTTAGCATGTTCTCTAGCTGTATCTATTTTTTTTCTATGTATCATGCATCTCAGTAATTTTCCATTGCTACTGTTACAAAGCCATCAAACTTAACATTACTTAAAACTGATTCTAAAGGTTTATATATTCCATTTTGTAATTTTGTGACACCCCCCCCCTTGTCTCAAACCCCCCCTTTTTCTGTCCCTTTGCAAATTTTTTGCAACATTTTATATATTATCATTATCATCGAAAGTCTTTTTGAAATAATTTCCCGTTTCTACTTGGTGCTTAATTTCATTCTTTTCCCAATCTTCATAATTTATCATAGACCTTTTAAAACACCAGAGGGAACATTGTATCATACCACAAGTAATCAATGTTAAAACAATTAACATCAATATTCCTGCAACCAGTTGCCTCAACCAAGAGAGATTAGATAACCATGAAGTTAACTTTTTCCATATTTTTTCAAAACCCCAGGAAGTATCATCCTTGGCCATTTCATGAAATACCTTAGCTTGTTTCCAAATTTCCTCCAGATCTGTTTCAATTCTGCCCCTTTGATCTATACAGGAACAACAACTTTCATTGATTACGGAACAAACCCCTCTTTGTGATGCCAGTAACATGCCTAGAGCCACTCAGTTTTGTAATATCACCTTAAATAGGCTAGTTATCTCTTGTCGCTCTGCCTGGATTATATCAATAATTTTACTTTCCATGAGATATTTATAATTGTGTTCTCTAATTCACTTACTCCCAAAGATGGAATTAGCCCTCTTACAAAACTATGAAATGCGGTGTGCCGTTCAATAATAGGATTAAACCCTTGCTTAATTCGTTTAGCAAAACTTCTAATCCAGGACCTGGAAGGATACCTGTCGATAATAGTAAAATTGGGTATTACAGAACCTAAGGTGCATGTCCCCTTCCAGTTGGGGGGTAGATCCTTATACGCATTTTCTCCACATAACCAATACCATCCTTTCCCTTTAGGAATGGGTCACCACTGAACTACTATACCATCTATATTAATAGTATGATTGCAATTTGAATGGTGATCTACATCTGTGGCATTTAAACAAGCATGATCTCCTACCCTGGTTCCTGGTGTAATACATCTTTGCGCTCAGGTATGATATTTATTACCTGGATTAGGATTAAGTATCCCAAATTTTAGCCTTTCCTTCGAATACAGATTGCTAGTGTTCACCCACAAATTTGTCCATGAGATAGTGTTAGGAATTGGAACTCCAGTTAATGGAAGGTCCGATTTTCTCCTGATTTAGGCAACTGTGCACATATCCAACAGTCACTATGATTAAAAACCTTAGTAACAGTCTGCACTAATTTCAGGTATAAATTCTGGTCCCAGGCTTGTGCGCCAGTTATCATATCAGTCCAAATTATGACTGACGCAATTTCATACGTAAGGGTTCTGAAGGTTTGATCCACCATGTCTTCTCTGGCTCTGTTTCTTTCTTTATTCTTGAATAATGTATCCAAACAGGTTGTTCCTTTATCTTCATTGCTGTAAAGGTGGTCAATAATATTGTCTTCATACATGCAAGGTGTTGCAAGATACTGCACTTAGAAAGACTTAATAATTAACAAAATAAATACACAAACAATGTAACTGTCAGTATATATTCACTAGAACTGTCAACAGGCATGGAAATGGCTCTGCTTCATCTCTGACCATCTATCTTTAGATTGCGATCAAACACGGTCTGGATTAGTACATTATCCATTTCTTCAGAGCTCAATAATTGTTTTAGAATCTTCATGTTGTGACTGCGTTATACATGTTTAATAGTTCAGCATACTTCTGAAAAAATTTAATAGAAATTGTTGAAAGGTTGCCTATCTCACATGGAACACTTCTACCACAAAACCACAAAATTTATCATGCCCCAGTTCACAAAGGGAAAAAGTTAGGTCCTTCAGTGGTTAGCTACAAATGGTAATTAATTCATCTCTACTTTAGAATAATTTTCTTTATTGTAAAAAAAGAGGAATTTCCAATGATTTTTTCTTTGAGTAATTTGTTATTAATTTGTTAGTACAGGCTGGGATAAAGTTAATTTTCTTCGTAAAAGGCAGTTTGAGGTCATATTTTGTGTTCCAATCATAGCTCAATAAACTGAAGTTTGTTAACTTGAATATGCTGTTATTACTCTTATTAAAATGAGTTTAAATCATTTTTATTAACAAATATGTTATTAAATATGCTGGTTCGATTTTACTGCTAAAAAATATTTAACAGAAGACATATGTCACACTCAATATATAAAGCTGAGGAAAGAAAATGGATAGGGAGACTGTTCAGAGCAATGGTGTTTGTCTTCCCAAGTCACCATTATGCATGATGGAGCCCTGGAAATGGCTGAACACCTGCCTGACGATGGGAAGTGGTGAATGAATTTCTTATTTTGCTTTGCTTGTGCACATAGGTTTAGCTTTAACTATTAAAGCGTCTTTATCTCAACCCATGAGTTTTCTCACTTTTACTCTTCTGGTTCTCTCCCTCATCTCACTTGGGGCAGGGGAGTGAGTGAGGGGCTGTGTGGGGCTTAGTTACTCTCTGGGGTTAAACCACAACGATCCTGTATCTTGTTTGTGCTGCAATCAATCAAAACCCAAGTTATGAGTTCCTAAAGGTAAAATCAATTCAAATTAACTGCAGTGGCTCATGAAGGCTTTGATAAGGTAAATATGGAAACAATTTGGTAGAATATTAAGACATCATGCATGAAGACGCACATAAATATTATTAGCAGAGCGATTGAAAATCAGATTAATTATAGAGGGCAAGATCATGCCCTTGAAGATTAATAAGAACTTGTGCTACAAGCTTATTAATTGGAATTGACCAATGTAAAAAAATTCTGGGTTTCCATCATCTAATGATATTTTATAAAGTTCCAAATAATTCAGTAATGAAAAAAGTGTTACCTCAGAATATATAGAGTAGCATACCAGCTATAGCTTGTAGCACAGGGTACCGTTAAATCAGATAATTGTTCCTTTTAATTTAAAAAGTCCTGATGAGATATTATCCATACAGCAAGTAAAAGAAAAAAAAAACCTGTTTGTCCTGAACTAAGAAAAGTTGTTGTAATGGTGGAATAAAAATATCTTACCAAAGGCGGCAAAAGATTCTATCTTATATATTCAAAATATATGGTACTTAAACAAGGAGGAGAAGCATGGGAGGAAACAGAATCTGAGATTAAAGGATAATTTACTAGCAATTAATACATTTAAACTAGAAATTAGAGGAAGATCCCCAAATAATTTTGCACTGTGGATCTATAGCATCCTATCAGTAGGACTCTTCAGGACAAAATAATAACAAACAATTTTTAAAATTAATCTTAATCAGTGTATAAAAGGGGTCTGATGACTGAATGGGAAAAGATGTCTTTAGAAGTTCTATTTTGGAAAAAAAAAAAAAAAATAAATGTTTGGCTATGGAGCCAAATACGAAATCCTGCAAAGAATGAAAAAGAAATAAAAATAATAAAATAAAGATTTAGGAAAAACTGGGATTGCTAGTTTTAAAGCAAAGAATAAACCACCTCGTAAACAGCACGAATAGCGCTTCTGCTATCCCAGGACATTCCCCTGCCATTCAAACATTATTCCTGTCTTTCATGACAGCAATATGGGTCATCAGCATCCTAGAATCATCTTGCTTTCTTCAAATTTTGGTTTGGACAAATTTTGACTTATAAATCTTTGGCTCCAGTTAACTCTTACTTCTATACATTTCTTTTTATCTCTTCTTTTTGTATCATTCAAGTAACCTAATCAAGAAAGTTTCTCAGTATTAGAAAACAATGTGACCAAACATTTAGAGAAGCATCTGATGCACCTTACTGCCTCAAGATTAACACTTTTTTTATCTGATTAAAAGACCAGGTGTTGCGCTATGCCTCTTCAGAGAACCAATGAGATAGTCCCACACCAAAAACACTGAAAACCTTCAAATCTTCACTGTTCTTCCTTTTTCGATTGTACAAATTTGATGGTGACTGTCCTGTGCTGTTTAAAAAACAAACTGTTTCTCCCTGCATAAGAAAGAGTAAGCAACAGCTCTTATCAACATGAAGGTCATTATGGACTTTCTTTGTAAAACATTATATAGCTGAAGAAAATAGGAAGAATTATGACTCTTGGAATGTGCAGTATTAGAAATTTTGTTTTTCTAACTTCATCATTACTTATTGTATTTCTACAATCAAATTAAATGAGATTGTCACAGTAACATCATCAACAGTAATAGGATATGAAACCCCAAACCACATTAGTTCCTCAATGCTATAACAATTAACAAGCACTTAATTTTTCTTAGCCTTTTTGGGGCCCAGAAGACTCCTCGGAACAAGGCCTTTCTCACCAAAACAGATAAACATTGTTTATTAATCATGTAGACTCCAGGCCAGATTATCAAAGAACTTTCATTGGTACTTCTAGCTTTATTTGAAGAAATCAGTTGGATATTTATGCCTCAGGAACACCTGCTAGCATGCCCAAATACTGCTATGCACATAATAAAAATATGGTTATACAAGTTATACAAGAGACGGCTATTCAGGTGAAATTGTGATAAGATTCCTGGTTTTTTTTATAAATACAGAAAGTCCAGAATGCTCTACATATTCCTTAAAACCTTACACTGGGAAAAAAAAAATATCTATTTTCACTTATTTGTATATGACTGCAGCTGATGTAGTATATGAAGGCATGGTCAGAATCCCAGGTAGGAAAGCAATAACATTAGCTTGTCAAGGAGTTTTGGCAAGGTTAATGATATAACAGAAACAGGAGAATAAGTCTGGAATATGTGAAAAGGCATAATTTTTCTTAAAGTCCAGTCATGGACTTTAGGTAAAGAGCTGCCATTTAAGATTTCAGAAATTAAAGGATTTTTATCCATTTATGTATTCTAGACTGGAGTTGATATGAATTCTGTATGCTTTCCTCTTCAAGCTCTTATTGCAGTACATTAGTAACTGAATATATTTTCTGTGCAAAGGTTAGATAACAGTTACTAAATTAATTTCAACAGTGAATGCTGCAACAGCCTACACTCAGCTCGTTTGATGTGATTCTTTTTACTGCACAGCTTCTTTAAAAGCTCAGATTGATCATGAACGGAAGAATGATGGATAAGGTATATGAGAACTGTGACAATGGAAAATCTGTTCTCTTAAAAAATCAGTAACAACTTACTTAATCATTCACATGAGTAAATATGAAAAGTAATTTCTCCCCAGATCAGGTAATTGTTTTTTTTTTCTGTGCAGTATGGAGCACTGGATCAGCTGCTGACAATTCAAGGTCATACTCTTCCCAGTCATCCCTTCCATTGTACTAATATTATGTGCAATATATTGGCAATATTCTTTGTCAACTTGATTGAGGTCCATGCATTTATTATGCTTAAAATAATAACCACAAACAACTTTGTAGGTAAAGGGAATAGATGAATGATTCAGGTATTTCCTAAAGATAATAATACATAATTTTAATATCCATTATATGGATATCCATATCCGTATCTGAGAATATTCAGTAGCCAATAATATTCACTGAGATAGTAAGGGCAGGTGTGTTGCTAAATTAGCTGTTTCAGCTAAAGTCCTAGCATTAGACTAGAAAATGTGGACAGCAGATACCTGTCTCTAAAAAAAGTTAACTTATATCAATGTATAATAGTGATATATCTGTATAATAATACTTATGGAGATTTAAAAAGTCCTCTTTAGGATAGACAACAAGTTGACCATGTTTTTGGTTTTGTTGTTTTTTTTTTTTGCTTTTGCTTTTTTTTTTTTTTTAATACAGTTAATGCTTTCTTACTTAATTCCAGAAGTTGAGTCCAGAATTATTCCATGGACTGGGATACGGGTCATCCTCTTACTCAGAATACTCAAGCCAAGAGGCCATTATTCATTGACTGTTAGTATTTCCTCTGACAGGTTTTTCCAGTGGAAGGAGTAGGGGTCACAGTATTTCTGTCAAGCACGATATTATCCCTGTAAAATGTAATTGTTTCATCTACTCAGCCAACATGCAGCACAATACCTACCTTGCACGTTATCTTGTTATGATTCAGATATGTAAATGTGTTTGTAATCAGTTAAATAATCAGAAATGACCAGGAAGTTGTTTTAGGTGTATACATAAATCCACCGAAGGTTCCCAAAGTAAGCAGAGTAAATAGCTAGGATCACTAGGCTTAATGTAGGATAATTCCAGAACCAATGATATACAAGACTTTAAATCTCACTCAGAATTTATTTTATTGTTCTGTCTGGACTTCTGAAAACCATAAATCTCAACTATAGGACTTTAATTCCATACTCTAACAAAAAGAAACTCTTAAAATAGTATTTTCCTTTTCAATATGTTCAAAAGCAGGCTCACAATCCCATTTACTCATTCCCTGAGTAAACACTGGGTTTTACTGTGGTTTTACTGTCCCACGTACTGCAGAGACCATAAAGCCCTTTGGAAGCAAACTGGGTCTTCTCTGTTTTGATCATCCAACAAAGAAATACAGAAGCAAATTACATATTAGATAATTATTTTAAGGGCAGAAACACATTCTTTTGGGGGAATCAGCTTGAAGTTTGCACAGATACCACAAGAGAAATACATTTTTTTCAAATCAAGAGAACCCGACATATTTGTTATTAAAAATAAATTGCTACTTACTTCCATAATACCATTATTAATTTCACTCTTTGCCATTGCATTTTGGCTGTATTTGTTCCATCTTGCAGAATGAAGCCTATTTCACGGAATGTGCAAATATATTTTCCTCTCTATTTTCCATTAATTTCAGATTAACATAACTACAAAAGGGAGGAAACAGTTTTTTTAATCTTTCTAACTAATGAAGATTAAAGTATTCAATAACCCTATTACTGCTTTCACATATGCCACCATTTCATATTAAGATATGCTGTGTTTTCTCAATCAAGTATAGAAACTCCCCAAATATATCATTCTGATTATTTACTTACCAGTCTAATGTAACCAGACAGATCAATTTCACACCTAAATCTGTTATCCAACATCATACACAGTCTATTCTTTACATATGTGATAAGGAAAACCCAGTTTCCCAAACTTCATGTGTTGGGCTTCCAAGGGTTTATTAAGATGATTCCTGATATACTGAATTTGATTTTTTGAGATCTAACATAAGTAGAAATGCTAAAGAAGGAATCTGGTTGTGTAACAGAAGTAATTTTTCTGATTTCAAGTATATTTTCATAGCCCATATATTAACTAAGAATCACCAATGAATACAAGAAATTGCTCAACCTGTATACACTAGCTGCAAGCTTATCTAATAGACTCCTTGAATATTTTGCTTAGTGTCTCAAATACCTCACAGCTCCACACTTAAAATTTCATATTTTACCCTACTTTTTCCACATAGACCTTTGAAAAGAATGAAATAAAATCCTCCAGAAGACAAACAGCAATAGACAGTATTAAAAAATATAATTTTCTTATGTGAAGCATGATAGTATTATCATACTATCTATACTATTGGCTGGCTGAACATGAACCAGCAGTGTGCCTAGGCACCCAAGAACACCAACAGCATCCTGGCCTGTATCAGAAGGATACAGAGCAGTTACAGAACCAGAGCCAGGACAGTGATCTTTCCTCTGTACTAGGCACTGGTGAGTTACACCTTGATCACTGCACTCAGTTCTGGACCCCTCAGTACAAGAGAGGTATTTAGTTGCTGGAGCTGGTTCAGAGAAGGGCAACGAAACTGGTGAAAGGTATGGAGAGCAAGTTTCATAAGGAACAGCTGAGGGAACTTGGGTTGTTTAGAGAAGAGAAGGCT
This sequence comes from Pezoporus wallicus, assembly GCF_028554395.1. Taxonomy (NCBI): domain Eukaryota; kingdom Metazoa; phylum Chordata; class Aves; order Psittaciformes; family Psittacidae; genus Pezoporus; species Pezoporus wallicus. The sequence continues at coordinate 3,701,208 of NW_026642654.1, forward strand.
CAGGAGGTACCTTATTGCTCTCTCCAACTGCATGAAAGGAGGATGGAGAGAGGAGGTGGCTGTTCTCTTTTCCCATGTAAACAGGCAACAGGACAAGAGGTAACAGCCTTGAGCTGTGCCTGGGGAGGTTTAGATTGGAAAAATTTCTTCACAAAGAGGGTGATCAGGCATTGGAGCAGGCTGCCAAGGGCAGTGGTGGAATCACCATCCCTGGAAGTGTGCAAAAACCATGTGGATGAGGACCTTAATTATATGGCTTAGTGGTGGATTTGACAATCTTGGGGTAAAGGTTGGACTTGATGATCTTAAAGGTCTTTTCCAGCCTAGTTGATTCTACATTTGTATGACTGTAAGTAGCTTTTTTAACCACTGCTGATGTTGCATTTGGAGAAATCAGTCACTAGCCCCTAATTTTGGCAGCCAATGGACCAAATGTCACTTTCTCTCCATTGGATCTTTTGACTATTTTGTTAATATATGTGCTAAAATATTAAAAAAAAAGAGTTCAGAGAAAACTCTCCCACCTGCTGATATCAGAATCTAAAGAACTTGCCCTGTGTCATTTCACTGACAAACTGATCTGCAGTAACTATCACAGCTTGAAACCATAAGTTTCTGTCTTTGCAGAGCACAACTCTATCTCCTTCTGCTATTGAAAAAATATTTTTGTTATCTCTACAAATGTAATAATAAAGCTATAAGGTTGTGATCTCATTTGCCATTAAAAGAAGAACATAACTCCCTTGTGGCCACTGCAATTTTGCGAAGTGCTTACATTACTGTTAATGACTTTATTTTATTATTTCATACTATTCTCCTGGTGCCACTCTTTATAAACTGATTGTTCAGATCAAGAGTGTACCCCAGCATTGTCAGAGCCCTCAATTATCAGAAGACACATATTCAAGTATAAAATCAGAAATCAGATTTGATCAGAAATTAGATCTTGCTTAGATCTTTATTAGAAAGTAGGTCTTGGAGCAGGTGAAGAAGAAGAATTGATAAAAAAAAAGAAAAAATAATTTCCATTTAGAAGTTCCCTTGCATTCATTTGTTCATGTGTGTGTATCCATTTGTTCATGTTTGCCCTTTTGTTCCCACTTGCTTCAAAAGATGATTCCTTTCAGAACTTGCTGTTGCACTGGGTGTAAATGGTGACCGTACATGTCTTCAGGGAAACAATCAGCTAGAGTGAAGTATAAGCACTAAATAGTGACACAGCATTGTGGCAATAATATTAAAAGTACTTAGGAAGACTAGGTACTTGCACTGCTTAAAACCTTAAATTTAGCACAGCCCTGCTGTGACCTCACTGTATTACCAATTGCAGCATTATGCAAACGTACAACAGCCATTAAACCCTCCATCATGTGTATTAGAAATAAGGTTTACAATGTATAACCACTCATTCTGCAGAAACATAGGCTTCATTCCCAGCTGCTGTTAAGAAATAAAAACCAGAAACTACTGAGGGAAACAAGAAGTCAGATGTGTATACCAAGATCCAGTGAAATACACAAACCTCTATCACATCCGAGAGCAAGAGCTGACAATCAAGATCTCTGTGTGAAATCTCAAGATCTCACAGTGAAGACAAGTGCATCTGGTGAGTAGTGAGTTTTGGCTAGGTCAAATCTGCAGGTGAGTGCTGTGGCAAGAAATACAGATTTTAACTTATAAATAAGATATAAGGATGAATTCAGTTTCATCCTGTAGTTAATAAAGTGTATCTGGGTATTAGGATGGTGCACATTTAAATAGTTATTTCCTCAGCTGACCCAGGAACTTCCTGCCTAGTCTCTCAAAGGAAGAGACAATGAACTGAGACAACAGATCAGTTTGGAACAAGGTGATTCACTGTCCCCCTAGTGCTTTCACAACAAAGCATTTGATTAAATATTTCACAGGCTCTCCTGAGAATTTCCACAGTCCCTAGGATTCCCCCAGGCAGCTACTGCTCCCTCGATAATTAAAAGGGATTATATGTAGATTTATGCGTTTCTTGACATCCTGAATAGAGAATCTAATCATCCCAGAGAGTCCTCCAGGTGTTCCTGCTGCAGAATCAGCCAAATATGAATACTGGTAAATAGTAAAAATTTTTCCTGCAGATCAAGGCATGCATGTAAGATAGTCTTTTGTACACAGAAAGCTTAGCTGGAAGATGTTTTCTAGGTAGCTTGAGAAAAGAAGTAGTGTTAGATTTTGCATTAATAGAGTTGTCACATAGGACTGTGGGCAGCTAGAATTGAAAACAGTGCTTTTGGCAGTCTCGCCTGACCCACTTAAAAATGCAGTTGAAAGAACCCTGTCAACATAGATAGCTGTCACAATCTGGACAGTGACTGGGTGACATGCTTGGGAGATTTGATTCCCCAGGTGACGATTACCCTAAAAGGTCTGGGGAATTTTTGGAAAAAACAAAATCCTTGTAGCTAAGGTGCAGCTGTATACTCATCCTGCTTGTATATGCAAACATTTTCAGCATTCAGTGCTTGCTCTCCATGCCTTCCTAAAGGAGCAGTGACTTCAGTAGATGATTAGCATTAAAAACTTAAACCCAGCATGCAGACAGGTCCTTATGAATCTAATCTTTTATTTGAGACAACAAAAGGGACATGCCCTTTGTTTCATTTCCCTATCAGTTCCCATACCTCTAGAGAATCAGTCTTCCAGTACCTCATTTTGAATCTAAACACTTTGATGAGGGATTAAGGACTTTGTAATAGCTTTCATGATGAGATTACATCTTTAAGACCCATCTTTAAAATGTCACCTCCATGCTTCATTCACCACTGAACAATATTTTTTATAACCATCATTTTCCATTCACATGTAGCAGTAGTTGGCTCTCAGCAAGATGCGCAATCAATTATTTCCATTATTTGTGTTTAGTACCTTGTAAACTATAATACATACAGAAGAATTATTTCTCTGGGAAGACTCCTGTCTTTGAAACATTCTCTTACCTTCAAGACATAATGAAAAGTTATATTTTTGGTTTGTAATATATAAAAGCTTACAAGCTCCCTCAAAATCTTGGCATACACCTGACATGGGTAAAACTTTTACTAAAGCAAGACTATACAGCAGCACAGACTGCTCTCCACTTCCCAACAGAATCTTACTTTTTTTCAGGAACTAAGAAAGCTGGCTTTTCTATTTAACACTTAGGTGCTAGCAGAAAATTTATTTCTAACAAGGGAATTCTCTGAGTTCTTTTTCTCTAGCTGGAGGACCATAAAACTGAAGGAAGATCCCTGCTTTGAGTATCTGAAAAGATTTTCTTGGTGCTAGGTAATGCATTGCCAATGCTGCATGTTCAGAGCTCGTGATCTGGATCCCACTAAGCACAGCAGGCTTATTAACAGTCGTAGGAATTTAGTTAAGTACAAATAGCCCTGAACATTTGACGTTGAATGTAGATTTAATTGCTCACATTATTTTTTTCCAATGCAATAATTAGAAAATGTGACTTCAGCTGGAACACTGAACTTGTAATGCATTTAAGGACACTGATATCGAAGACAAAAACTTCACATGGGTTCCACATGAGTGTGTCAGTCATCACTGAAAGGTAAATATAGAAAATTAAAAAAAGATTTTTTTTTTTCAATTTTTGTACCAAAATAGATTTTTAGTTTCATTCCCTGCTACCCTTACTTTCTGAAAATCACTTTATAATAGTTTGTCCCTCACTTAGACAATATCCTCAGTGACCCATAATAAAATTCACAATTTGGAAAGCAATGAAGAATATGGTACACTCTAATTGCCTCTTGACTGCAGGTAGGTTATTGAATAGGTGAAATCAATTTTACTATACAGTGAGCAGGCATGGAATTAAGGTAGTCTTATTGAAGAGCTGCTCAAAAGTAATTTCCAGTTGAAGAGCTCCCTATCAGAAAATGCTAATTTACCCATTACACCTTTACTGCCATTGACGACTGCCAGTTTCCTGATAATCTACCCAAAGAGGGAATCTGAAGAGCCAGGACAACTGACACTCTATGTAGAGAGTTAAGGAGAATTTCAATTTTTGCCCTTTCAGTGTACTCACTACTTCATTATGTTCTTGTGGATAAGAAGAGGGGAAGAGGAACATCTGTGCACTCTGGGGTCTTTGCCAGTAGTATTTCCCTTCATACTATATTATTATTGCAAAGAAATATATTATATAATGGTTTTGATACACATCTTCAGAAAACGTTTTTTAAGTTATGGGTTTTATTTACATGACTTGTAAAAGAAGTGTTTTGTTTTGTTTATTGAAAATAAAGACCAAACAAACAAACAAACAAAAACACGACTGATTCCCTAGACACAAATCAGACAGAACAGGATTTTGGAATTAGATTCATGAAAATTAATTAATTAATCCTGCCCTACAAAGATATTGATTCCTTTGCTTGTTTCTTGTTCTTTTCTAATCCATTCCTCTAATCTTAATAGAAATACAACTCCAAATATAGAATATACTGTTCCATATTTGACAAGTTATATTAATTTTGAGGAACTCAGACCAGTATTTGAAGTTCCAATAAAATTTTAATAACAGCTATGTTTAAGTAATTCACCTTTAGTGCTTTTTACTGAATATTAAATGATCCATTTCTAATGTTTAAACTATATGACTCCTATAAGACATTTTGGTGACTAAGACTGCCCAAAAATTTTCATTATCTGAGTTATGCAGCTGGAGTTTATTTCTATGCCATAATTATGAAAAGAGTTTTCTGCAGCTTTCTTTCTGAAGTTTTTGCTTGTGTCGTTTCATAGTCTTTACCAAATTTTGTGTGTGTGTTAGTTTACAAAAGAAAAATGTGCCTGGGATAGCTACTATATGATATGGTTTAATTTATGTTGTGATTTACACATTTGTGAATTGCACTTAAATTTCCTAAGTTTTTTATTGCCTCTGTAAGAGAATAAAGTCTTATAATGTAGAAAGTATATAATATAAAGAGCAGCATACATGATGGCCCCAAGGTATTTTATTGAAGATATTTGGAGTTGGTAGAATTCTTAAAATTGCTTGAAATCTATAAAAAAAAAAAAAAAATCTTGTTTTAAAAACTAATACCTTTTCCCTGAGAAACATAGTCTGAGTTTATTGTTCATGGCCAAAAGTTTTGCAAAACCCTATCAAGTGCTGAAAAATCAATCTGCAGTTGTCCAGTTCAGATGGCATAACCGTACGACATGAACAAAAGTTAAAATTCATGCACCAATATAGTTAGACAGATTCTCTATTACATGTTCTAAGGAGTCATTCTGTACATCAGGATGTACAACAGGGATTCCCCTGACGTAAGAAATGGGCAAGTCATATAACATATGACTGATGATTTGCAAATAAGGAGTCCTGCTGTGAATCAAAGTGAAGTGGTTTCGTACAAGAAATATGACTGCTGAACAGTGCAGGACCACAAAATCTTTTTTTTCCTACTTTTGCAAAGGGCTGTAAAAATTTCAAATTTTAAAAGGAAAAAATCATTCTTATTCTGGATCCTGTAGCAAGAAAAAAGCAATTTTTTTTTTTTTTTTTTAAATAAGTTGATTTAGTGGCATGGATATAGTTTCTCCAAAAAAAAACATTAGTACTCCAATCAATATTAAGAAGTGCGAGCTGTGTTAAGAAAATTTCAATGTTTATCAATCAGGAGAATTATTTTTAATATTTCACATGAACCAAAAACCAAAATTTAATATTCTGAAACAAACCTTTAAAAGGATTTCACGAGATAGGTATTTTCAGAGATAGTCGTTAAGCCACTAAAGTCTGTTGTTTCAAAAAGTACATTACATTAATGTCTACAATGAGTTTTCTACATTTGCTCTTCTTTCATCTTTCCTGACTTAATAGATCACAGTGGCTTTTTCTAGAATGAGTAGGATGCAGTGAGCCAATAATTAACCTGTCAAAGTCCCCAAGTAGTCAATCATGAGATACACTACCATTAGTAGAGGTTAACTAATTATCAAGGGGTAGCACAGGGAGAGTTAAGCCTGCAATAGCTCTGAATGAGTCACTGCTGTCTACTGGAAAAAAATGCATTATAAGGAAGTCCATCATACGTTTAACTAAAGAGATGCATATCCCAGAGGTAATTCCTTCCCATTTTCTGACAGCCACATTTAATGTCATTAGTACTTCTCTGCTTCCATCATTCCAGTGGGGTTACTGCCAGAGGAAAGTTATTAAGAGTAAACCAGAAAGAGTTTGTGCTTTCTAACAGACCCTTAAGCAAAAGAATTTAAACTATGCTAAGTAGCAGTACTCTTTCACATATAATTTCCTTCTAGCTTTCTTTCTGCTGTGAAGATATAATAAATCTTACTATGAATCTGGGTGAGTATTCAATGTGATGAAGTGAAAGATTCTAGTAAAATATGCTATTGGCTGCTCTTCATGGGATTTATGGAGCTACTGAAAAAATATGCAGTGACATTTCTCTCAAGTTTGGCTGATGCACCTTCTCTATCCAGATCATCTGAAGTCAGTCTGCTGGTTTCTGGGGTATTGTTTTAATCTCACTGTAGTGCTCATATCATGGTTACTCATTCAAATCCTAGATTTGAGAAACTCACCATATGAACTATCCTCGCATAAAAACACACTTGTAAACACTTTCTATTACTACAACAAACAGGAAAGTGAGCATTCCTCAACAATGCATGTCTGGAATTATAAAGAACTGATGGTTATAGGAATCTGACAGCTATAGTTTTTAACTTGTTTCTGTAACCCAGGCTTAACACTCTTCAGTTAACTAAGTACTACAAAATTCTACAGGATTTTTCAAATTGAAAACACTTTAGAGATATTAATTAAGGGTAGTTTTATAATCAGCAACATTTAAAAACAGAAGCAATTTATATATGCCAATCTTACTAATGATAAGCAAATAAATACAAAAATAAAAACATGTAAAATTTTATAATTCTGTAGTATCTTCTGCTTTCAGATCTACAGAGTTCTTCAATAAATTCAGGAAATTGGTATTAGGACGTTTATTATGATCAAGTTTACGTTTTTCATCTTCAATTGCTTTTCAGTTTCTTAACTTGGAATCACTTGTCAGATAGTATTTACCTACAAAAATGAAACCAATTAATCATTTTCATAACAACTTTGTAGAAAGAGTGAAACTTATCATCTAAGGGTATTGGAACTAGATGATCTTTAAGGTCCCTTACAACCCTAACCATTCTAAATTCTATGTTTCAAGTTTAAGATTTTTTTTGCTGTCTTTCAGGTAGTCTTTCATCTGAGATTCCATGTGTTTACAGGATACTCTGTTCCTTTTATTTAACACCAGAATAGACCATGTCCTTTCAACAACTTGATGTTGAATCTGTAGCAAAGCATTTCAGAAATAATCCAAACTGTTTATCTTTGAAGACAAAACAGTTTATCTCACTGCTTTCAGTTCTGCTTCTAAAACTAACAGACAACAGAAGTCTAGCATATTGTCATATTTCTGTCAATAGAAAGCTTTCAAGCTTTCAGAAGATGGAGACTGTCAGAGTCCAGAGTACTACCCTCTAGGAATTTAGCAGTCTAGACTAGATTGCTAAGAGAGATCTGTAGGGGAAACTTGGATGGCCTTGGAGGTCCTTGAGAAAAAGTTGAGAGAAGGCTCAGCAAAACTTTTTCCCTAGCAGTTCTGCTAAGAAAGCTCAGAGTCTGTCCGTCCGTGTGTCATCCCAACCCCCCCCCCCCCCTTTTTCTTGGGAGATGATTTTAAGCTGAAGCTTTGGAATTTAGCCCCTGCCTGAACTGCACTACAATAGCATTGTAGCTATGCTTGTGCCTTGCCTTGGCTCTTATTAGCCTCAATCATGACCCTGGCCATTCTGAACTTACTGTTAAATTGTTGAAACAGTTGACTGTTGCTTTGTTTGCTGCTCTGTAACTAGAAGTCTTCCAGGTGTAAAGGATCAGAGACATTACTGGTGTAACTTGACAGTATAGATTATGTCCTTAATGAGCTTATGAGGCATCTGACCATCTAACAAGGTCTCTGTACCGGATCCTATTGCATTACTCACTGATTCTAGGATGAGCTGATGTGTCCATAGGCATGTCTTTCATTTGAACAATCATTTTCTCCACATAAAGAGATGTGTTAAGGTGAGAGAAATGGGTAAGGAAAATTAGAAGTGTCAACACAAATCCAGCAATTTTGATAAGGTTGTCACAGTTCTTGATGTCTTATGCTTTCCAGGTATTATTCTTCTTAATCAATATTGCACATAATTAATCCTTGCAAGAATAAGAATTTTGCATAATTTCAATATCTTGAAAGAAAAGAGTGAAGTTGCTTTGAACATTTGAATTAATTTTGTTTATCATCTTCTGTATCACAGCCTGAATGTTTCAGAGTATGGATCTGAGTAACAAAAGGCAGGAAAACACTGAAGTATTGCAAGTGTAGCCTACAGAAGCTTTCTAGAAATCTGTGTATTTTTTGAATAAATTTCTATTTTGCGATGTCTAGTGAAAGCAACAAAAACTATGAAGTCTAAAAGAAACACCTTTAAAATTAAGACAAATTACCAATTTAGTAATGAAAATCTGCGTATGTTTGAAAAGAAAACCATGATTGATTTAATCCTGAATACTGTAGGTGTTCCCCTTATTCGTTTGTATAAATGTAAGAAAAGAAAAAAATATATATAGTAAAGGAGTCGTTTTCTGGTCCTTTTTTGCTGTAGGAAAATTCATGTCCAAGTGAACTATATAAAAATATTGCCTTGTATCTTCAAAATGTGTTAGATTCAAAACACATCATTAGTAATGGTTCAATAACACACTATGCTTAACAGGTCAAGATATCTACAATTCAGGAGAAAGAAAAAGAATGGATACTATTACTTTACATACAGTGCTCTTTTTTTAATGAAGGTGGAAAGTAAAATTGTTAGTATTTATGTTCAGCTATTGTTTTGTACCCATCAACACCAAAACAAAGAGAAAATATCTGCTTTATTCACATTCTTGACTCAGCAACTAGGTGGTCCATCAGAAAATGAAGCGTTTCCTTCGTTTAGCTCTGCTCTTGTTTATAGAATAGAGCTGTCTGTTAATTGCAGAAATAACTACTCCATGGGAGCGTGGTAGCACAGGAGCTTGAAATCACTTTCTGCAGTTTTGAGTCAGATTCAATATTTGCGGATGTGATCATGAGGATGGTAATTTGATTTGTGGAAAGTGCACAAAGCTGTTTGAGGGACTCACATAACTCTTTAAAATATTGATAGAGAAATAACCAAGACAGCAATCTGAAAAGAAGATTTTAAAACAGGTTTTATAAAAATGTATATATTATTAATCTAACATTAAAAAAACAAATACAACCAAATCCATTCATGTTCACTTCCATTCTCTTGACATACTATCAGCTTATTGCACATCTAGTAACAAACTGCTGCTGATTCTGAAGATGGTTGGATTGTTTTCTGCCCAAGCATAGAAAAAGAAGTGGTGTGTGTTTACATTGAAATCTAACACTGCTCTTGAAAACAAGGACCTTTTATTTGATCAGTTTTATGTGTTATGGGACATCCTGTGGATTTGATTTGTCACTAGGGAAGCAAGCTTTGCTCATCAGTTGCTGAGAAGGAAAAAGACTGATCTGGAGTTTGAAGACTAGGCAGACCACTACTGGTCTGATCCAAAGTGACGTATTTTTAATTTTCTATTTTAGATTTGTGATGTCTCCTCATTTGAAAGAAATGTTCCATTTACACAAAATACTGCAATCTTTCTCCTGAAAGTGTTGATTAGTTTATTTCCCAAAGTTACTGTGATGCAAATAACCCTGGGAAGCGTGAGGTGGCTTTGTCTGCAGGGGAAGGGGGACGATTGGTTAACAGGTTAGATTATGTTACAGGCAAAGGACATATGTTCTTATCTCATTTAAAGGGCAATGAAAACTTGCATCTCATACACATAAAGTTTTGTGCAGTTCAGTGTATAAATGAATAACCTATTCCTCCTTGAGCTGCTGCAGTTCATCACATGATATATTACTCTAAATCACCATCTGTTTAATTTTTTATTAGTATATTGAACTACGAAATATGGCATTTCAAGCCTCTGATGCACAGTTCTTGTCAGAATTAACTTTAGTGGCTGAAGAGGTCACTGTTCGCACAGCTGGAAATGGTAACCTGCTCAGAGACCACAATGAAAGCTGTCAGAAACCATGCATCATGGTCCCCACATACTTATCCTGTTTAATTTTTTCTGAAATGGCCTAGAGACATGCTCACAATACAGCACGCTACCTCCTAGACAAATCTGTTAAGGCAAAGTCAAACTCTTACTTTGTATCACTGGTGAAGGTGATCTTAGTTGAAAAATTTCATCCTGAATCTCTGATAGAATCCATCTACTTCTAGGTGTAACAGGTTTCTAACTTAGAAGGCCTCAACAAGTTGTCCTGTGATGATGGTTGCAGCTCTCATCTGAGACGCAGTGGCTTTTTTTGCGTATAGCCCAAAAGAGAACAGAAACTGTCCTTGAATAAGTGGTTGTTAACAGCAATTCAGGTGCAGCTAAAAAATCAGTAAATGAGAAGCACTGCATGCTTGAAAATACTGTTCTTAGCCAACTCCACTTCCAAACTTCTGTATCTGGTCCTACCAATCTGTGCATTCGTTTTTCACCAATGAGACCTTCAAGTCCTTATATCCTCTTACTCACTGAGACAAATTGAATTTCAAAATTAAGCTGACCATGGTGCAAGTCACTAATTTATTTTTTTTACTTAATACAGTATATTTCAGACTGATAAATCAGTTTATGTATCCATATGGGAGTGAAGGAAATGATATAACTTGTAAAAATGGAATTAAAAAACACAAGGATTTTTCTTTCAACTGTTTGGGGTTGGTTTTCTTTATAACTTTTTTTTTGTTCTTTTGGTTTATCCTGTTTTCCTTTTTTTTTTTTTCCTATCTCTCTCTGAGAAGCAGGAAACAATTTAACAATGAAACAAGGTTCTGAACAAACTGTCATAAAAACTGATAAGATTTTTGAGATTGACTCCTCTAGAATGCTGTTCTTTGTCCTTTAGTGATACATCACCTTGGTGGTTAACACGTAATTTCATCCCCTAGAATAAAAGCTATGGGAATATTTTAAAGCAGTGTCTCAAACAGGGAAGAAAAGAAGACATATATACACCATTCTAGGAATCAAGGTATAATTCCTAGGGTTTTATCCTCCAAGGTACTGAGTATTTCCTTTCATGTTCAGGGACCTTTCAAGTTTCTTCTAGGAGCTGAAATCCTCTGCAGTATGTCAAGAGCCTTGAGTGGATTAAGTTTCCAGTGCTCTCACTGTAGTCTTAAATTGTTGACATGCAGTCAAGTTTCACAAGGGCTTTTTCTGTTATGATAAGGAGTGACGTAACAGATTGTATTGAAGGAAAAAGGACGGACAGTAGTGTGAAAGAACAAAATAAAAAAAATGTTCACAATGTTAATACTTAAATGAATAGAAGATCTTATTGTTACCAAGGACAACTGAATCATATCAAAGACATATTATTCAGGCATGACCTTTAAGATTATCAAGTCCAGCCATAAACCTAAGACTGCCAAGTCTACCATTAAACCAAGTCTTCAAAAGCCGCATCTGTATGACTTTTAAATACCTCCAGGGATGGTCACTCAACCACTTCCCTCAGCAGCCTTTTGCAATGCTTGATGACCCTTCCAGCGAAGAAATTTTTTCCTAATATCCAATGTAAACCTCCCCTAGCACAACCTGGGACTCTTTCCTCCTATCACTTCTTATCTGAGAGAAGAGACCGACACCCACCTCTCTACAACCTCCTTTCAGGTAGCTGTAAAGAGTGATAAGGTCTCCCATCAGCCTACTTTTCTTCAGGCTATACAGTTCCCTCAGCTGCTCCTCATAAGACTTGTGCTTCACCAGGTTCATTGCTCTTCTTTGGATGTACTCCAGCATCTCAATGTCTTTCTTGTAGTGAGGGACCCCAAACAGAATCGAATCACACATTTTTTAATGGAATCAATACTTTGAAAGAGGGAAATAAAGCTCCATAATAGACATCTTACAATTTTTGTTATATTTACTCTATGTTTGATGAAAGGGTTTAAACAAGTATATGTGATTTTATTTTATTTTTTCTTGGAAAGAATTCCCCAAATTTAAATATTTGCAGCTGTTTTAAGACAAGAGACATAATAGCTCAGATATGAGAAAGAGGAGAAATAATATACATTTATTAAAAGACATTTCTGAGTATTTTCTGTTAATGTGCTATCCTGAAACATACACTAGCATTTTAATGGTGGATTAGGAGTAAATTGAGTGTCCAGAGAGATTTTTTTGCTAATCCTGTTTCAGATTTCTCAGATTATACTGGGCAAAAGACCTAATCTTCTGTTTTGTGAACCCTTAAGCTTTTGTTAGCCTAACCATAACACCTCAGTGGTGAGGGTTTACAATTTTTCTTATTTTAAGCACCTCAGCACTCTTGAATCATGGAATACAATCAAGCCCTCTTCCACTGTATGCCCTTTGGGTGCGTCTCTGTAGGGGAAAAATAGCTATAGTCACCAGGCTTATGGTAGTAATATGTTCCCCTGCTTCACCCCTTAACAGAAATATCACTGTTTACTGCCCTCTTAGCTTGGGAATGCAGCAGAATTCAGGAACCTTAAAGAAGTCACTGTCTTTGCTGTGTTACTTTCCAATACCTCATTAATAACCCACCTGGAGCAGCTTGTCTAGAAAGCTAATTTTCATGTCATGATTTCTACCTGCTTCCTATCTAACTCTTTCACTGATAAAATTTTCCAGGACCGGCTCTGTGTAAATTGGTTCTTTCAGAGATGCTGCTTCCGAGGACTGATATTCAAGATGCATGGCTTCAAGGATTGCCAATGTATAGAATGAAAGGAGGAGACGGAGTTAGAAATGTAGCACAAAATTACTGTTGTAACATTATTTATTACCTTGTTTATTTGTTTCTATTAAACATAAGCAATAAAATTGTCTTTCATCTGTACATTGAGAAAGTAGACATGCTGTGTCATAGAGAGTAAACAGAAGGGTTAGATCTCTCATTTCTCCTATTCTGTACGGAGTATCCATAGTGAAGTGAAATCTCAGTGCCAAGGTTCAGCCAGCAGAATCCTAAAATGAAAAATATTTATAGTTTTGCTGTACAATAAAAGTCAACAAACTGTTTGTCTGAGAATAAAGGGTAAATTTTTTTTTTTGAATCAATATTTCCTTATGGCAAATGCCTTTTAGTTATTTCTTTATAAATGACATGGGGTCAAGATGAGGTACTTTTTAACAAGGACTGAGTAATTTAGCAATCAGCTAATGAATGGTTTCTGAAAATCTGGGTTACCGAAAGGCATCAGCAGAACTGTGCATGAAACATCACACAAAGGCTAGAAAGTGGAAAAGTTCTTATTATTATGAACTAGCAGAATTCTGCATTCCTGGTGAGATGTTTTACTTGATAAGGAAGTTGTTAACTGCATTATGAGCTTGCTTCTCCTTCTAAAGTAAGTAGAGTATTACCTTATCAGTAACTGGGCATTTGGGTAACAAAAGCATGGATCATACTGGTAAAGTTACTGTCTAGAATGAAAGGTTCCAATTTGTGAAAATAAGAAAAGAAATCCACCCCTGTCACTCACCTGTTCATTTAGGCTTATGGCTGTCATGTCTCTCTGAAATGATGCCTGTGGATGAGCGGGTGTGGTGGGCTAACCCTGGCCAGCAGCTGAGCACTACACAGTCTCTTGCTTACTACAGCCCCTGCAGTGGTCAGGAGAGCAAAAGAAAGGAAATTTCTGGGTTGAGACAAATAGTTCAACAAATGAAGGGAAGAGGAAGACAAAAAAAACAAACAACAAAGCAAGCAATGCAAAGGCAATTCATCACCTTCAGTGAGAACACTGAAGCCCAGCTAGTCTTCCTACACCCAAGTCCCCTCAGTTTTTATTGCTAAGCATGATGTTAATGACACATAATAAGGGATGGAGATTGTTCTGCATCTGTCTGTGTGTCCTGGGTTCAGCAGTAGCAGTCATTTTTCTCCTTCTTGGTAGCTGGTGCAGTGCAGTGTTTTGACTTTTGGCCTGGGAACAAAGCTGATAACAATAATGTTTTTGTTTGGCCAAGGACTTTGTGAGCCTCATGCTCTGCCAGGGAGGAGGGGAAGCCGGGAGGAAGCAGAGACAGGACACCTGACCCAAACTGACCAAAGAGCTATTCCATACCACAGCACGTCATGCCCAGGAGGTAACAGAGAGTTAGCCGGAAGGCCTGGGAGACTGCGGGGTTGGAGGAGGTATGGGTTGGTGCTTGGTCAGGCTAGGGGGGGCAAGTTATCGGTCAGCTGGTGGTGAGGTGTTGTATTCTCTTCCCTTGTTATTTCCTTTATCATTGTTATTATTGGTAGTAGCAGCAGTGATTTGTGTTATTAAACTGTTCTTATCTCAACCCGTGGGAGTTGCATTCTTTTCAATTCTCTTCTCCGTCCCTTCGGGAGTAGGGGGAGGGCAAGAAGAGGGGGGGACAGTGAGTGAAGGAGCTCTGCCTGGTTTTAAATCACGACACTGTGGCAGAGTTAATTTTCTTCATAACAGCCTAGGTGGTGCTGTGTTTTGGATTTGCGACTAAATTAGCCTTGATAGGAAACCAGAATTCTGGCTACTGCTGAGCACTGGGTGGGCAAGAACTTGGGTGGAGACACAGTCAACCCCAAGTGTTCAAAGGGATATTCCATGCTCTATGACTTCATGCTCCACAGTGAAATCATAGAATAATGGAATGTTAGAATGGTTTGGGTTGGAAGGGACCAGCCCCCCTGCTATGGGCAGGGACAACTTCCACTGGATCAGGTTGTTCAAAGCCCTATCCAACCTGGCCTTGAACACTTCCAGGGGTGAGGCAGCCACAACTTCTCTGGGCAACCTGTGCCAGTGCCTCACCACCCGAACAGCAAAGAAATTATTCCTAATATGTAATCTAAATCTACCCTTCCTCATCTTAAAACTGTTACCCCTTGTTCTATCACTACGCTCCCCAATATGAAGTCCTTTTCCTGATTTTCTGTTGGCTTTAGGTACTCGAAGGCTTCTCTGAGGTCTCCCTGTAGCCTTCTCTTCTCCAGGCTGAACAAGCCCAGCTCTCTCATTTTGTCCTCATGGGGGAAGTGCTCCAGCGCCCTGATCCTCTTCATGTCTCTTCTCTGGAAGGGTCCTGATGAATATCAAGATGAACATGAGCCAGCAATGTGCCCTTGCTGTAAAGAAGGAAAATAGTATTATCAGCAAAATCAAACATTTGTTGAGGAAAGCGATCCTTTCCCTCTGCTCAGCACTGAGGAAGCCACACTTTGAGCATTAGGTCCACTTCTGTGATCCTCAGGACAAAAGAGAGATGGACATACTAAAGAGAGTCCAATGAAAAGTCACAAAGATGATTAAGGGATTAGAGCATTTCTCCTGTGAGGACAGGGTAAGAGAGCTGGGGCTGGAACAGGTCTTATTGAGTGATCTTATCAATATGCACAAATATTTGAATGTGAAAAATAAAGAAGACCAAAGCAGACTCTTCAGTGCCTGCTGATGAGACAATAGACAATGGGCACAAACAGAAACACAGAAGGTACCATCTGAACATCAAAACCCATTATTTTACTGTGAGGGTGACTGAGCACTGGCACAGGCTGCCCAGAGAGTTTTCATCCTTGTAGATACTCAAAAGCTGTCTGGACACAGTCCTGGGCAACTGGCTCTAGTTAGCACTGCTTGAGCATTGGAAGTATTGCATTGGAAGACCTCCAGAGTTCCCTTCCTCCAGAGGCTGCCTGCAACTATCTCCGATTCTGTGATTCTGCAATTCTGTGATTCCTTTATCATATGCTTACCTATATATAAAGAAGATTAGGTAAGGAAGCTTTATAAGGAATAGAAAATTCTTTTTCAATATATATACCACATGATCTTACTATGTCTTTGAAAGGAAAAAACTGAGGGCTGAGAAATAAACAGATTTGCACTAGAGTGTATATATATTCTCCTACAGTAATCTCTACAACAGTTGTTTCTTTCTTTTTAATTGAAAATTTTCCTCTAAGTATTATATTCTTGGCAAACACTTGAAAAAAATAATGCAGCATGACTTCTTTTAACATCCTCAAACCCCAGTTAGCCTTCCAGGTTTAATGGTGCATTTTACCTCATTTAACAATCTACTGTCCACTGACTCTTGCATGACAAGAAAATGAATGAACCATTTTTTATTTAACCTTACACTTTCCATTTCTTCAAATGCAGCACTTATGATTTTGTGGTGAGATAGAACTTCAGATAATTCCAATTACTGTCATTAGGTTTGCCAGACCTTTTTTAATTTTTTTTATGTATCATTAAAAGATCTATATTGTACTATGGTTGGTGCTCAATATTCTAAAAATATTATAGTTTGATTTCTTGACCTCTGTATTGCATTTTATTTTTTTTCACTGAATTTAGCATATTTATCACAAAATAAGTAGTTTCAAATCAAATGGAATATAAAATCACTTCTCAAATTAAGCTTTATTCAATATTAATTTATCTCTGTATACAATCCTGAAGCTTATCAGTTCTTTTTTCTCCAGGCAGAGAATAGCTAATGATATAACATTTATAAAGCTTGAAAATATTGTGAACTTCTAAATGTTACTTTTGGCCTCAAGCAGAAATGGAAAAGGTTGTGTGACCTCTTTATTATTCAGCATTATGCATTGTTCACATAGTTTCATTAACCTTTACTTTCTTTGCTAATGGATGAAATATATACATTCACACCCCATCAAAATGACATTTTTTATCAATATGTGGCTGTAACAGATCATTTTTCATTTTTCTACTGGGAAGTGAATCATTGTTTGCAAAGAAAATGATAGAGGATGTTTCCTATTTTGTGTCCATTGTGACATTCTAAAATTCAAAGTAGGAGTTTCCTATAGGCATAATCTGCCTTAAATAAGCTTCTGGAAATCAGATCTCTAGAATAGCTTCTCTGTTTTACTTTCTTATTGCTTAAAACCAAAGCTCAGCACTGCTGTCATTTGTTATTCTTCTAACAACCTAAATTATCATAGACACAGCTCAGGCCTCTGTTCCGCTACAAATGCTTAAATTTACATAATTTCAGGCATTTCTCTGTTAGTTGACGTACTTAATTTAGCATAGGCTAAATGGTTCTTTACAACCAAACTGTGATTATTTATGGCTGATACATGTCAGATTGGTTACCAGGATTTTGAAATATCATTTGGAACTTACATTGATGAATCCTGATCGTTTCGATTAATGTACTAGATTTGTGAGTATCCAGCTTACTTCTACAAATGAGTTTTGGATATGAAATCTAAAAAACTACTATTGCAAGCATTCTGTGATTGGTCTTCAGACTTTGCCTTTTACTTTGCTTGAAGCTTGTAACATTCCCTTGGCATGTAAAGAGGTAAGTAATGGCATTGACACTGTCACTTGACAATGAGTAGAGAGTTTGAATACAGCTGGTAGCGCTTCACTGCTGTACCCAATTTTCCAGCTGTAGAACACTTAGGTCTACAGTGAAGTCTTGTTAGATTAATTCATTTTACACAAGCGAGTGACAATTCCGCACTCAGAGAAAGGAATAATTCTCATTAGACTTTCTCTCACAGGGGAGTTGTCTTTTTAAAAATATTTCATCTCATGATTGTGATGGGGGGATCCTTTTCTGAAACCTTCACCCTACAAGAAGTTCTTCTCATGAAAGCAAAACTTGTCCTTACTCTGTCTACCATCCACATTTCTGCTTCATACTGAGCTGATCTTATAACCAATGTTTAACAAATGATATGAAAAATATATTAAAACATTAAAGGAATAGGGTAGTATATACTGTAGGCATTCTAGTTCTCATAGGAAAAACAAGAAGACAGGCTAGATAAATAGATAAGATAGATAGATGATAGATGATAGATAGATAGATAGATAGATAGATAGATAGATAGATAGATAGATAGATAAACATATAGATGAGAAACTGAGGCTTTTTAGCATACTTGTGAATCAATATTGCAGTATGTAGTACATACCATACTCATGGTAGCATGTCAGATCAGCCCTGGAACATGACGGCTGGAAAGGAGATGTGAATCTTAATGTTCTTTTCCCCAAAGTAGCAAATCAAGTGTGAAATGATATTTTCCACACTAGTGATCTAAAGTATAATATACAAGAAAAGTAGACAGTGTGTGCCTGAGCCTCATGTGTCCTCCCATATCAAATTACTCTTATATCTCTCTTAATTAAGTAATTAGAAAGAAAGTTATCTGTGTTTATTGATTTTTATAAGATTCAAGATGAAAAATTAAGACATATTCTGGAATAAACTGATGACTCAGGATGTACCAAGCATATTTAGGAAACTCTGTATTGTATATAGAAAGAGTAGTATAAATTAATCATATAACACCACATAATGTGAAGAAAGAAGCAGGTATGTAATCAGAAAATTTAGGAGATTCTGACCAGAGTCAGTATTAGTGGAATAATATATTAACAGCAAATGAAAGAGTGAACAAGTTATGAAAAAGTAATAAATGTCAAGAAAACTAAAGCCAAGTCAAGTCTAAACTGTCAAGAACTGTGCCAAAGTGACAAAGTAGCAAAACACATGATAGAGTTCTATGATGCAGGAGTCTGACAATACAGAAGAAGAAATGAAAGTGGTAAATCGAAAGATAATTATCTAAAAAATACTTCTGACAAATTCTGAATGGTTTTGTGATAAATATATGTATTTATGCATTTGTGATTATCAAAAATTACAAGAAAAAAAATTCAGAGGGAAAAGTTATGGCAACAGTTCTACCATAAAAACAGTGCTTCTTGATGTACTAGGTGAATGTTAATAGGTTTATGTGAATGATTATATTTCAGTATTCATGTTCTCAAAACAAACAAAAAAACAAACGGAGACAGAAAGACAGATATAGTGGAAATATTTAAGAACAGAGTGCTGCGCAAGAGACAGCAGATAATTATCACTATTGAGGATATTAAGCAAGTCACTGGCCCTTTGTGGTGGTTTGACCCTGACTGGCAGATAAACCCTCACCCAGCTGCTCACTCACTCTGTTCCTCCTGACAGGGGCAGATGTTTAGCCTCCCATCAGTAGAAAGACGTTTAGCCACTTCCTAGAAAGCAGGTCTTCATCACACACAACAGTTATTTGAGAAGACTAATGCCCTAATTCCAAACATTCCAGCTTCTTCCTTCTTCCCCCAGCCTTCCAGCAGGTTGAAGGAGATGATTCTCCCCCACTACTCTACTCTCAGAAGACCCCACCTGCAGTACTGCATCCAGCTCTGGGGCTCCCAGAATAAGAAAAGTATGGACCAAGCTTTTAATTTGGTAATTCTGATAGGTAAGGGAAGAATGTTTTCCATGTCAAGAGATTATCACACTTGGTCACACTTGTTTATAAATATTATGTGTCATTTTAAAAATACATGAAACATTTTTGTTGTTTTACTTTTTTTTTCCATCCTCTTTTTGTGAAAAAAGAAAGGGAACTAGTTTATTTTTATTTCCTAATGTATCTGCTTATACATACTTTTACCACTTTAAATTATCCCAAATGTCCTGTGTTCAGGGTTTGAAAAAAAACAACATTTAATTCCTAGTCAAAGTTCAGGAACCCAGCAGCAAGCAAAAACACTCCATTGGTTTTGGCTTGATGGAAAACTCTTGAAATCAATAGGTGTTGTTCCACTGGCTTCTTTAGACCATAGGTCAAATCCTTAGGGGGCAACTGTAGAGAACACATGTTTGTAAAACATTTTGGAGCTGTTCAAAGTTTTTTTGAGCTTGTCATGGGTAATTTGAGCAAGGCTAGGATGCACTTGATCTCACAGAAAACTATTTCTTCTTCTCTAATGTCACAGATAAAAGACTGAGAGAGTTAAGATTGCTTAGCCTGGAAAAAGGAACTCTTGAAGGGGACCTAACAGCACTGCAGAGGAGGTTGCCAAGAAGAAAGAGCAAGGTTTTTTATTGAGGGGTACAGTAAAAAAAATCAGAAACTGGTCATAAACTGGAATGCAAAAGTATTCACTATGAGAATAATCAATAATTGGAATGAGTGGAATTTATAGATTACATAGTCTTGATCCTTGGAGATTCTCAAATTCCAGTTGGCCAGACCCCTGAACAAGTAGTCTGAATTAAGTGTTTATCCTACTTAGAGCTGCTAGCTTGACTAGAGACTCCCTGAGATCTCTTCCAACCTGACTCCATGACTCAGATTTCTCCTGAGTGCACTGGATTTTTATAGCTGTTCACACACAGACAGACTTTTATATGTATTAGCTCTCACTGACATCTTACTGGTTATTTCAGCAATAGTTTACCAACATTTTATAAAAAAAATATAAATTAAACTTTCCCAGGTAACTGTCTACTGTGTGCACCCACCCCTACATAATAAAAAAATGCAACAAAAACCTGGCCTTACCAGTTATTTAAAACTTTCTCATCAAAGTGAACAGAATTTCCTCTGAAAATCAACTACTGTTAAAATTAAATTTATTCTAGTGACCTGGGGATAGATTAAGAGATTCTTACTTTTTTTTTTTTCATTAAATTTAGTTTGAATCTTGAATTTTCCCTTAAGAGCAAGATTCAGAAAAGTTTTAATCCTTCCAGATGCAGAATACAAGAGGGCAAAAGTAATGTTAAGGAACAATCATGCAACTGTATTTTCACAAACACTGTCTTCTGTAAGCAGAAATTAACCTAATAAGACCTGCGTTTTTAGTTACCTTCCTTTTCACTTCCATGCTCTGAAGATGTAGTTGATGAAATTATAATATTTAATTTGGTATCCTTATTAATTGTAATGTCCTATGCTATTTAACTGAATAAATTTTCTGGGAAATTAAAAAAGAACACCAAATGTTTGAATCTCCAGGTTCTCTTAGTTGTGGCTTCATATAATTAAATGCAGGAAAAAGGTATGAGATTTTACCTTTTTAAGATTTATTAATTAAATATAGAATTATTTAGAATTTTTATTACGGAACCAGGAATAAATACGAGCTTCTTTTGGGATGAATACTGAAGGGCACTACTGGATAATCTTGCTGTGAGTGGTGTCCTGGGTTCAGCAGTAGCAGTCATGTTTTTCCTTTGTGTTAACTGGTGCAGTGCTGTGTTTTGACTTCTAGCTTGAGAACAGTGTTGGTGAAGCCGATGTTTTCGGTTGTTGCTAAGTGATGTTTACCCTGACCAAGGACTCTGTGAGGCTCATGCTCTGCCAGGGAGGAGGGGAAGCTGTGAGGAAGCAGAGACGGGGCGCCTGACCCGGGCTATTGGGGGAGGTATTCCATACCACAGCACGTCATGCCCGGGGTGGGGGGTAACTGGGAGTTACCCGGAAGGACAGGGGCTTCCGGGTGGAACTCGCTTTCTTGGCCGGTGGTATCGTATTCTCTTCCCTTGTTATTTTCCCTTATCATTGTTGTCGTTGATAGTAGCGGTGGTGATTTGTTGCTGGACTGTTCTTGTCTCAACCCGTGGGAGTTGCACTCTCTCGATCCTCCTCCCCGTTCCTCCGGGAGCGGGGAAGGGGAGAGCCCCGGTGCGGGGGGGGGGGGGGGTGGGGAGACGGACACGGACCTCGATTGTTGTCAGCTCGGCACCACTCACTGGGAGTGAGTGAACAAGTTACCTGACTGGGTTTAAACCACGACAGTGGTCAGCCTTACTGAGGACTCAAAAAACCCCAGATGTGACATTGGTCCGATAAATCTCTTTTATGCCATAGGCTTAAAAAATCTCGAAGACATCTATTCAATGGTGTGTTGAACTAATTGAGAATGACCTTACTCATTTACACAACAAAGAAAAGAAATTGGGACAGGCTACTATTTATTTTACAACTAAACTTTAGATGCAAGGTTTGTGCTAGAGTTTTCCTCTTTTAATATGTTTGGATATTTTCATTTAATTGCATAATGATAGATCTAATGATTCAGTTTAAGGACTTGCTTCATAAATTACTGACCTGTAAAATAATACTTTTAATGTCAGTGGGAGCATTTATGGAAAGTAGAGTAAATCCATGTAAGTAAAAGGTGTCAGTACCTGTCTCTTAAATCCAGGAAAATTATTAGAAAACCTCTTCAAAAAAATCTCTCCCTTAGTTCTCAGCACCATAAAATGTGAAGAACCATCAATACTTAGTATGTTTCTAATATTTTGTCATTGCCAGAATGAAATTTAAAACTTTCTCAAAGGATATTTCAGTGCATAATTCAGAAAGTGTTTCCTTCTTTCTCCTTATGCTTGGTTACTTATGTGTTCAGAAAAATAAATTCAGTTATTTTCTGTCTCTTAGCAGGAACTTTTTTTTTTTCCTTCTAGATATTCACAGGTCCATTGATAGCTAGTGGTTTATTAAATCTTTAATAAATAACATTATAGCTTATCTCTATAAGCTCAAATCAATACAATGCTGCAAAGATAACGTCATTCCCGACCTTTATATTTCATATCATTTTTATTAAACTTAGATAACTCAGTAGATCTTCATTCACAGTTTGAAATTCAGCTTATAAAACGAACATTTGAAACTTTCTCTTGGAGTAAAAGTTGCAGTCAGTACTGCCATGGAAAGTTGTAGTGTCAGCCTACCGCTTCATCTCCTTAGAAGATATCTAAACCAGACATATAAAACTATAAATAAACTGTATTTTTAAAAGTATGTACACAAACAATTTTATTCTATACATACATTAACCCCTTGCCAGCACTTTTCTAATGTGCATGATTTGACTTTTATTTTAAATGCTTACACAATATAAGAATAGGCACCAAGCATCCCACATCTTACCCTTTTAAGAAATCTTTGTTATTGCATATATTAAAATGAAACATAGTTTCAGGATTTCCACTCAGATAAGGACTTGCTAGAGAAAAGTTGATAATTGTATCAAGTAAAGTAATTTGTTAAGGAATTAGAGATAAAAAAACAACAATTTTTCTGGAAAATAAAATATTTTTTTCTTTATGAATCAATTATTGTCTAATTATTTTGGCAAAATGAAACTTATTTGCAGTAACCATTGCGATTGACTAAATCAGCATATTTAGCACAACATAATCACGAGTACAATCCGTTGCTGTTTAGAATTACGTAGAACAAGGCTCCATATAAATGATTTTATAAAATCAATGCCCACATACACTAGGGAAGTATAATTTCTAGAGAACAAAACAGCAACTAAAACACACAGTCTGCTTCCAAAAGGGTTCATGTTTTCCCCTTTAAAAAGAAATGTGGTTCAGGATGTTTTAAATTTATACTATATCATCCTTGACAATGGAAAGCTCAAAAATACCAAAGGAAAGAATTGTGACATTAATTAATTTAAAACTCTGTATTGGGTTTGTGTGGTCAGGTTTTGGTAGTGGTGGGCTACATGGGGTGGCTTCTCTCTGAAGCTGCCAGAAGCTTCTCCTGTGCCTGATGGGGCCAATGCCACCTGACTCCGAGACAGACCCACTGCTGGCCAAGACCAAGCCTATCAGCGGCGGTAGTAGCATCTCTGGGATAACACAAAACCTATCACGATCTCAGGAAACTGCTAGGCTGTGATTCATATTAAAATACTTGTGTGTCAAAACTTTACCATTTAAAATTTGGACAGAGGTACTGAAGTGACAGTTGCTCAAAAGGAAGTCTTTGTATGGTTCACTATAAGAAAAAAATCATTAAAAGGCACGTTAATGCATGTAGTCACAGGTAGTTATTTGCCTAAAAAGTATCATTATGAAAGTAACACATAAATGTATTCCTCACTCTGTTAAATTAATCTTAAGAAAAATAATACAGACTGTCTGTAATACCAAGATTTTATAAACATTAGAGAGAAAAGGATAATTCACCTCCAGCATTGCTGATGGTCCATAAAGAGTGCTAAATGTGTTTTGTCTTATTCTTTTACAATTAGCTTACTTGTGTGTGTCATCTACTCCATTTCTGTATAAAATGTTACTGGAAAGGGATGCTTGCTAAAGCAAAGGAGGAAAATAGAGATTTTACAGCCCTTTCAGCCAAGCATGCAAAGACAGCAATCTGGACCTGACTCTTTCCTATCTTTTAATTTGTGTTACCTGTGGTTCTCACACAGATCAACATTAAAAATCCTCTTGGAATTCTGGATCAGAATCTGAATGATTTTCAGGCATGAACTTACCCAAAGGTTGCTAAAAATATGAATAATAAATGTCTTCTATATCAACTTTGCAGGCTGCATTTGAGATACATAAATACTATTTTTATTTTGTTTTTCTTAGATAGAGTTATGAACAGTTACAAGTGAGCATATTTTAAGACTGGCTGAATTTTTATATGCTCCACAGTAGTATTTCTGCAGAGATTTAGTGAAGATTTCAGTCCTTATACCCTAAGCCTTTATTTTACACTTTTTCACAAGCTTTATAGTCTAGAATATTTCCTTGTTCTGTAAAGGCCTGAAGGCATTTGGCATCTCTGCAGTGATTTTAATGAGCTTTGGGTCAACTTTACTATGTTCTGGAAAAACAGAGTATTCCTGGATGACAACACAAATTCAGATTTTGTATAACACCAGACACTCAAAAAAGTTACAGCCAGAAAAGACTATTATCATAATTTCATTTTTATCCCCTATAACAGTCTGTAATATCACACACAAATGACTACATCAAACCATGTGCGAAATATTGAACCGAACAGGTGAAAAAGAAGTTATAAAAGGGATAGTGGAGCAAATGAAGACAATGGACAGAGTGAGAAATTAAATTGTTATGAGGTGGTAGGAGTGATAGAAGACCAAGTGGTCTTCCTTAAGAATGTTATGATGCACTGCAGATAATAATTTTGTTAGCTACTGTGGCAGTATCTAGACTATACAGATATGCATTCCGAGTTCTACTGTCATCTACCACTTCTCAATATTGGACTAGAAAACATCATAAATATTCTATAAGGTATCATGACAGTAGCCCTGCTATGCCTGTATGGCAAAATTCAGGGGCTTTTGCCTCTTACAGCATCTCAAATGTTAACTTACAAGGCAGAAGTGCCAACTTGACACTTTAGAGGACTGAAAATTGGTCAGTTCCTTACAGCATGAGATGTATTTTTGAGGATCCTGAGAAAAGGCAAAGATGCAAATAGCAGGATCACAACCCTGATTTTCAGGAAATCAGATCTGGCCCTGTTCAGGTATATATGTGGAAGAGGCTCATGAGATATAATCCTGGAGATGAGTGCAGGAGAGCTGGGTGGGGAAAAAGAAATCCATTTATTTTCTAGCTTGCTCTTGTCATGGAGGATAATGGCTGAAGCTCAAGTAGCTTTTCAAATAGCCAAGAACATACTAATTTTCAGAACAATTATCTCATTATACCACAGATTTTATTTTTACATGGCATCAGAAGCATGAGGAGTTTTATATAGACTAGGATGTGTTTTTATATTAGAGAGAACTGCACGTTTACTTTGCATCTAGCTGGACACCTAAACTGCAACTGTCAGTTGCAGTATGTGAAGGAGTTAAAAGGAAGAGACATAGTATTACCTATTAGCTGAGCCTTGAGATCTGACTGTGTGCATTCTCTCAACCTACAACCAAAGTGATGTACTGTGACTTTGCCTAGAGACTAGGACAAAACAACCTAACTGAACTTACCTAACGGTTCCTATAACTTATGAGCGCTCATTCAGCTACGGTGGCTCAGTTGGCATCCATTAGAGTTTTTACTTTGGTGGTTCATTCCTGACTCACAGGCTGGAGTTAAGGAAAGGCCAGAATTTTCTGAAGGATGCATTGGAAGGAGCACCACATGCCTTTTTGCTGTGGTGTGTGACAAAATAGCTGGTCCATGCTGTGGAGGCAATGATTCAGGACATGTGATGTTATTCTAGTATGCTGGAACAGAAATGGTAAATAACAATTACTGCAAAAGCTTAGCTTTTGGTGTCGGGAACATGTCAGACTACAAAAAAGGAGTGATAACGCAATATGCTATAATGCTGTTGCATGTACTAACACAAATGAATTATATTGCTGTTTAACTCTGCATGGCCTTTTCAGATGTGGTTTGATATTACAGTATCAAATGAAAGGAGATTTTTTCAGAGAATTTAACTAAAGGACATGACAGATGGCCTGAAAGCAGAAAAAAACCTGGCAGGATGGTAAAATTTATCAAAAAGTGTAATTAGTCTGCTACAGTCCAGAGTCCAAGAGAGCTGAGAAAAGTGAATACATGCATGAAAGAAATTCACTTTCCATTAGTCCTTCTCTATTTCTGAGTCAGTCTCATGCTGGTATTTGTTAGGAGGGCTTAATCCAGCAGCCTGAGAGGTGAAAATACTGCAGCTCTGTCTGAACAGAGTACCCAGGCAGACGCACAGAGCACTCGAAAGAGCACAGAACAGCAGCAGCGGCCACATCTCCACATTCTGCCCTCTCTGGCTGATCCGTTGGTGAGAAGAAAGAAAAAATCAAAAAAACATGGACTGCTCCAGTAGCTGGGCTCAGACACTCTGCCCAGCAACTGCCCCCTGGATCCAAGTCGCCTCAGGTGCTGGTATGCAGACATATGAACTCCAAGGCTGCAGTCCTGCTCCAATTGCTGGTAGAGGTTGTCTTACTCACACCCCCACCCCCCACAGAGCTAGCTGTGAAGAAACCCCTGATCCCTTTAGCCTCTTGAGCTCTTCCTATGGTTTCACAAACCCCTGTCTCCCAGGCTGTCCCCTATTCACCTGCTAGTTTGGTTTGAGTTTCATGAGTGCTTTATGCTTCCTCATACACCTGCATTTGCTTCAGTTGCTGGCTCCATGGACACATAGTTCCTTATGGACCTGAGTTCCCACTTCAGTTGCTGACACTTAAATCCAGTATCTCAGACACCCAGGTACCTGGGCCATCTGATCCATAGTATGACTCTAGCTGCTGCAATCACACCTGTATTCATACACATACACACAGAATAGTCTCTCAACCTGGCAAAAAGAGTTAGGAATTTAATAACATGACTGCATGGCCAGACAAGTGTACTGATCAGCAAACTAACTACACATAACAGGACCTTTCTCAGCCAGTCACACTTCAATTTTCCCATGCTTGTTTCTCCAAAATCACCTACATCCCTCCTTTTTCCTGTCTCTTTTCCAGCTGTAAGCATACCGTACATCTTGAGCAATCCTAAAATGTTCTCCTCTTGCACCTAACAAGTATACTGTGTCCTATACCTCTGGGCAGTAAACCCCCTCAGTCCAAAAGGTGCCATTTCATTGACTCTTCTTGATGGGTTTCATGCATGGAGAATGGTGATGCTGGCTCCTCTGGGATAACTGTGGGAGGGGCACAGTCAGGGTGCCTTCCTTTGAGTCCTTAATTTGGGCTCCCAGCTCTCTTTGTGCCCCTGTACACCTCTGGGCTTGTGGAGATACTCCCCTATATCTGAGTGCAGTCTGTGCACAGAACTTCTTTACAGTTTCTTCATCTCAATCCAAAGTAAACGTTTGCCAAGTTACAACCTTTATTTGTTTTGTGTTCAGACTCCCACAGTGTAAGAAATTGCGAAACAGCTATGGGATTAGGAATGAATTTATGACAAGAAATATTGGATCCTATTTATCTTTCTTTGCAAATCAAGTACATGATTATAAATATCTTTCTTCTGACATACACAGTTCTTTAACTTTCTTGAAATACCCTTGCAGCCTTCTTTACAAAGTATCCTATGTATAGCAGGACACATAAGATGTGCATCCTCCAAGAAAGATTTTGCATTGACTTCTGCGAACTTCAGATAGTTTCAAGTCTCTTGACATTTCTATCTTGATAACTTTGAAATCATGCTAGCGCCTAAATCAACTTGGGATGCTGCTGCACTTTGTAGTACAACAGTTACTAAATGCTAAAAGACAAATTTTATGGCATTTGAAGGTATGCCAATTAGGAACAATTTCTGCACATCGTTACCTGACATTTTAGGATTTCAAAGTTATGTGTCCCTATCCACGTTGTGAAATCAAAGTTCTTCTATCCATGAAATCACATGCAGCTCAGTGGCACTTCTCGTTGTGCAAAGGAAAGAGAAACAGGCGGGGACCCTGTAAAGCATGATGGAATTTATGCACAATGTAAAATAGCACACAATTGTTCACTGGGGAAAAAATCAATAACATTAGAAAAATGTGGAATTGGATCTAAACTAACCTGAAATAGGTATAATTTATATTTAAGTGTCCTGTGACTATGCTTATCATTGAACCATAATGGTTCA
The DNA here is from genome assembly GCF_028554395.1 of Pezoporus wallicus. Taxonomy (NCBI): domain Eukaryota; kingdom Metazoa; phylum Chordata; class Aves; order Psittaciformes; family Psittacidae; genus Pezoporus; species Pezoporus wallicus. The sequence continues at coordinate 3,729,613 of NW_026642654.1, forward strand.
GGCAGTTTATGTTAAAAGTATTTCTATAGAGACTGAAATTCCAGCTATATAAATGGTTCTACTTATATCAAAGAGGTTCCTCAGACCTTGATATTCGGATTAGAAAAAAAAAAACAGTAGGGCATTTCTTTTTCAATTCAGAATGCTATTTACCTTTATTTGATGTAAGAAACTGTAATCTGCTTGTGTCCCAGAAAATATTTTGTTTGTGTAGAGGAAAAGAACATCTTTTAATGTATTTACTTATCTATTTCTTCTTGGAATCTCTTAGCGGACTACAGATATTGAACAATGAAGAAGATGTAAAAGAAAACCAGATTTTAAAAAATATATTCATATAAACATTGTAACGTAAAATTATTTTAATGGAATATTTGTAAGATCATTGTACTTTTATTCATGTTGCAATATAGAAGTTATGTAATTCTGAGTACACGAAACAGATTATTTGCACAATGTAGATGAACTGATTTAAGAACTATTTCTTTGAAATATTCTGTGGTTTAGTGGTTTATTTTTGTCTTCCCTCCAGCGTATCAACCGAACCACAGAGCTTGATGTCATCAATTGAGTGTGCCCTCAGCAAGTGTGCCAATAAGCTGTGTGGTTCGGTTGATACACTGGAGGGAAGGAATGCCATCCAGAGGGACCTTGACACACTTGTGAGGTGAGCTGATGCCAACCTCATGAGGTTTAACCATGATGAGTGCAAGGTTCTACACCTGAGTTGGAGCAATCCCAGGCACAGCTACAGGTTGGGCAGAGAAGAGATTCAGAGCAGCCCTGTGGCGAAGGACGTGGGGGGTGTTGGTTGATGAGAAAATGAACATGAGCCGGCAGTGTGCGCTCACAGCCCAGAAAGCCAACCGTATCCTGGGCTGCATCAAGAGGAGGGTGACCAGCAAGTTGAAGGAGGTGATCCTGCCCCTCTACTCTGCTCTTGTGAGACCTCACCTGGAGTATTGTGTGCAGTTCTGGTGTCCTCAACATAAAATGGACATGGAACTGCTGGAACAAGCCCAGAGAAGGGCCATGAGGATGATCAGGGGACTGGAGCACCTCCCGTATGAAGACAGGCTGAGGAAGTTGGGGCTGTTCAGCCTGGAGAAGAGAAGGCTTTGGGGTGACCTCATAGCATCCTTCCAGTATCTGAAGGGGGCCTACAAGGATGCTGGGGAGGGACTCTTCATTAGAGTCTGTAGTGACAGAACAGGGGGTAACGGGTTCAAACTTAAACAGGGGAAGTTCAGCTTGAATATAAGGAGGAAATTCTTTCCTGTAAAGGTGGTGAGGCACTGGAATGGGTTGCCCAGGGAAGTTGTGAATGCTCCATCCCTGGCAGTGTTCAAGGCCAGGTTGGACGAGGCCTTGGGTGAGATGGTTTAGTGTGAGGTGTCCCTGCCCATGGCAGGGGGGTTGAAAATAAATGATCTTAAGGTCCTTTCCAACCCTAACTATTCTATGATTCTGTGATTCTGAGAAAGAATATCAATTCTGTAATTCCTGGTTTCTGCTTAGGTCAAACTGCGAGTTCCTATTACAACTTTCATATTACTAGTCAAAATCTGAACCTAGTAAAATCAATAAGAAATTACAAACTAAGCTCTGCATAATCTAAATGCTATTTGATGACCAATGTCTTTTAAGATGCATATGTGAACTGAAAGTTAAGATCTGTGAGATGTTGGATGGAGAGAATTAATCTATCACTAAAAAAAAAGAACATCCTGCATAGACCTGTTGACAATTCATTTTTTGTTATGTTGAAGGTCATGAAGACCCTGATCTTCTAAAATAGATGAAAGTCACAATTAACTTAGTGCAAAAGTATATTTCACACCAGGAAAGTACATTTTACTCTTTTCTTCTTTTGTTTGCAACCATCATTTTAGTCACATTTGGAGAAAACTGTTTTCTGCTGCAATTGGAACAGATGTTTAAATAATTTAAAATATTCATGAAATCAAACTGTGCTACGATTGAGTCTAAGCATGGATTCGGGGTCAGGGTCCCAACATGCAAGATGGAGAGAAGGGTGACCACAAGGGACAGTACATCAGAAAGGATTACAGAAACAGGAGCATAGAAATCACTGCAGTGACAGGCACTCAGGGAAGCTGGATGTTGTAAGTGATTTTCCAATTATGAAAGAGGGAGCGTATGACAGAAAAAAGAAATGAAAAATAAATTTGGTGGTCTTCTATGACACAGTTACAGTTTTGGTGGATAAGGGGAGAGCAACTGACATCATTTGCTTGGACTTATGTAAAGCATTTGACACTGTTCCACGTGACATCCTTTTCTCCAAACTGAAGAGGTATGGATATGATGGGTGGACCACTCGGTGGATAAGGAGTTGGCTGGATGGTCACACTGTTACAGACAGCTGCAGTCAACAGCTCAGTGTCGAAGTGGAGCCAGTGATTTTTGGCGTTCCCCAGGGGTCAGTATTGCTGAAGCTCAACATGATCCGGCAGTGTGCGCTTGCAGCCCAGAAAGCCAACTGTGTCTATGTCGCATGAAAAGTAGAGTGACCAGCAGGTGGAGGGAGGTGACCCTGCCTCTCTATTCTGCTCTTGTGAGACTCCACCTGCAGTACTGTGTCCAGGCCTGGGGCTCTCAACATGAGAAAGATACGGATGTGCCCGTGTGAGTCTAGAGGAGGGCTGTGAAGATGATCAGAGGGTTGGAGCACCTCTCTTATGAAGACAGGCTGAGAGAGTTGGGATTATTCAGCCTGGAGAAGAGAAGGCTCCCAAGAGACCTTAGAGCAGCTTCCAGTACCTAAAAGGGGCCTACAGAAAATCAGGAAAGGAGCTTTATACAAGGACATGTAGGGATAGAAAAAATGTAAGAGTTTTAAAGGGGCAGATTTAGATGAGATATTAGAAGGAAATTCTTTACTGTAACGGTGGCAAAACACTGGCACAGGTTGCCCAGAGAAGCTGTGGCTGCCCCATCCCTGGCAGTGTTCAAGGCCAGGTTGGAAGCGGCTTTGAGCAACCTGGTCTAGTAGGAAGTGCCCCTGCCCATGGCAGGGTGGTTGGAACTAGGTGATCTTTAAGATTCATTCCAACGCAAACCTTTCTATGATTCTAAATAGAAAAGCATAAAAGGATTTTTGGTTTTGCTAATAGTAAGGTTTTAAAACTTTGAAGCATTTTAAAGGGTAATAATTAAGGATGAAATGGGAGTAATTTTGTTGAAAATGTTCTCAAATTTTACCTCTTTAACTTCTAAGTTCTTGAGAAAGAGAAAGAAAATAAAGCTGCAACAAGAATTCTTCTTGTAATTTTTCCCAGAGCAACCCAGGACTTACTTTGTGTTTTTGTTGAAATCCATTTAGAAGTTGCAGGTTAATCTGCTCTTGTAGAAAAGGAAAGGGAAAATTTCAAGTTATATTTCATATGATTTTTGTTATACATTCATTGCAGGATTTAAGAAAAAATATTTCTAGGACTGAAATTACAAATTTGCTGAGTTTACTCATACATCTACAGAAGTAAAGAATCATAGAATCATAGAATACTTAGGGCTGGAAAGGACCTTAAGATCATCAAGTTCCAACTCCCCTGCCATGGGCAGGGATACCTCACACTTAGACCATGTCACCCAAATCTCTGTCCATCCTGGCCTTGAACACAACCAAAATGAAGCATTCACAACTTCCCTGGGCAACCCATTCCAGTGCCTCACCATCTTACAGTAAAGAACTTCTTACTTATATACAGTCTAAACTTCCCTTGTTTAACTTTTAACCCATTACCCCTTCTCCTATCACTACAGTCCCTAACAAAGAGTCCCTCTCCAGCACCCTTATAGGACCCCTTCAGATACTGGAAGGCTGCTATGAGGTCTCCATGCAGCCTTCTCTTCTCCAGGCTGAACAGCCCCAATAAACAGTTGCTTCAATTATGTTTCCATACCATATACATTTTTGGTTTTACAAATTATTCCTGTAATTGCTTTTACAAAAATAGCAATTTCTGTAATGTACTTAAAAAATTTTCAGGGTCGTTGTTATTGTAAAGAAAATTGTAAATGTATCCAACTAAACTCCACATTCTTTTTAAGCTACTTTTAGCTTCTTTTTTTTAAAAAAAAAAGCATGTGCAATATTCTTTGGTTCATATGAATAAAACCATCTTGGAAATGCTTAAGATTTACTGTTTTCTTCAAAGCATTCTAGGTCTTCATTAAATACTAGAACTCTTCCTGATGGTCTAATTAGTCTTTTAACTTATATCCTCTCTGTGTTCGAATGATTATACTGACGCATGTAACAGCAAGGAAATGGACGTGATTATGAGATACCTTGGTTTGTACCACCTTATATCCAACAACATTTGACCCTAGCTTTTCTATATGAAGTAGTGTCTTGAGCAACACAATGGATTCAATACGTTCTACATCAGAGTTTTATTACAGTCTGGGGTACCGGTGTCACCTACTAAATGAGTAACACATCTTCCTGCATGGTTTTTGTTTTTGCTGTCACCGGAACTCTGACCCATGGACCTTCTGCTGAATGGTCTCTTTAACAGCTGTTTGCAAGAGTCAGTTGCAGCTATTTTGCATGGATTTTCTACAAAAGCCAATCAGATACAGTTCAAACACCCGATGAGCAGTTCTTGATTTTGAACAATCGCTAGGTAACATATCTATTTTACTTGTGAAGTACCAAGGAATACATATATTCTATGTAATGAACATAGCACTCTCTAGAGTTGCTAAAGGCAAGAGGTTATTTTCTCACAGCACATACTCCTGACAATACAAGGAAAACTTGAGATCACAAACAGGCTTTGTTTTGTTTTGTTTGTTTTTTTTTCTAATTTAATCTGTTTTGTTGTTGGCAATGCTACTAGTCTGTTATATACAAGTGATAAAAAAAATGTTCAGAATAGTTGAAACTTGTATCTTGGTGTTTGGGCAGCAAGTCAGCACACATACTGTGTTTATTTCATAGTAGCAAGATGCTAAGGCAGAGACTGTCCTAGATCTGGAGATCCCCAGTCTCTCTCTTCCTTGTCTGACTCCACATGTTCACATCAGTCAGTATTCTTTCCTCTAAAAACTTCTTGCCTGATCTTACAACATGCTCTACAATTATGTTGGATATGGAAAGGGTCTCAACAGTTCTCTTTTCTCCTATTTTTTTATATAAACTTACTTTAAAATGTCTCTGAAAAGAGAGTTTCTTCACAGTTCTTCAGGGTAAATCTTCACAGTTAAAATGAAGTTATTCAAAGGTTTCAAAATGACACTTCTGGAAACTGATGTCTTCAGTTCCACTAAATAATACATAGAGCACTTTGGTTTGTATCCTCCTTGTCAATATGAAGCAGCCATGTGGAAGTGAAAATGCCTTCATTGGACAGTTCAGTCAGGGAGGAATAGAAATGTTAGTCAGAAGAGAGTCTTGGAGGCTTTTCAGACCAACCTCTGACTTGAAATTATTGCTAGCACTGGTAAGGTCAGGCTGTATTTTCTCTAGACAAGGTTTTAAAATTTCCAGGGATGGAGATAACCTGTTCCAGGGAGGCATTACCCAAGAGATTTCTATTCAACTAAGTAGTCTTTCTTAAAATTGAAAGATTCATTACAGAAAAGACAGCAGGACCAGAGCTTCTCTGGGATGATGGTTTTGCAATATCCATGCGTGTCAAACTGTTTCATACAAACTATATATCTCCAGCATAGCCACTATATTCTGCATTTAAAGCTAATAACAGGGAAAGACATATTTGTATATTGCTTTATCAAACCTCAGGGACTAGATGACAAAATTTTATTTACCCCTGGCAGAAAAATGTTTAATTTATGAAGTTAGCAAGACCGAATATTTACAACAAATGTGTAATAATGGTTATTCAAGTTACTACACTGATGGATGTGTAATAATCTGCTTGGGGACTTGGTATCCATACCTTTTGACCTGTCTCTGTCTGCTGAATTCCATTTCTTATTCAAGAAACAGACAGGATGCCAGTAAGAGTTAGGGGTCAAAATCCTACATTTAACACTTTTTAATTTTTTTAGATAATGTGCTGAACTCTGATGTTGTTTTAGGACTCCTGAATGATCAAGTCTCAACCTCTGAAAAAAGTAGTCATTTGATGCTGATATATACTTTAAGATTATTTAACTTGAAAAATTTCAGAGGAAAGAATTTACATGATGAAATAGAATCACTTTCTCTCTGAAGTACATTTATGTCATTTTGGTCTGCAAACATGAAATTTATTATGAATCTCTAAAGGTAATTTATATTCAGTATTCCATAACAAAATAACAAAAAAAAAAACAACCAAATTCAGAAACTTTCGCTTGTCAAGGAAAGCCTAACATAGGGACTATAGGTTGTCCACTTTATATAGCCATTTTATGAAAAGACTAGATTATACAGTTATGGATAAAATAGAAAAGAGAAAGACACAGGCAAAAGAAAGCCAAGGAATGGAATATTAAATTCTAAGAAGATTTAAGAAAGACAAGCCATCTGAACATGTTTCTTTATTTTGGAATTTCCAGTGAGCAAACTGATATTTCCATAGATGCAGAAGTTTTTTGGTTAAAGAAGGGGAAGGGTTACAACAAATTTACTAAAATAACATCTTTTCATGCAAAAGAGATTTCTGCAGGAAAATGGTGATTTGAGTAATTCTCAATTGTATGCGTCTCTCCTGAAACAATTTAAATATTTCCATTACTCTTGAGAGACTTATGACCCATCTAATCACATAGAATGTTTATATATTTTAGCAGCAAATTGGAAGTGATTTAAAAAGTATTTCAGGGCAAGAGTGATATCCAAAATATAGAAGAACATGCGAAACTGGTACTTTTAAAGTGAAAATGCAATATGTAATCTTTTGTTTAAGGGTAAAAATGAGAAAATTTGTGGGTTGAGATAAAGACAGTTTAATGGGTAAAGCAAAAGCTGCACATACACGAATAGCAAAACAAGGAATCTATTCAACACTTCATGTTAGCAGCAGGTGTTCAGCCATCTCCAGAAAAGAAGGGCTCCATGATGTGTAACAATTACTGGGGAAGAGAAACACCGCTGGTCCAAACATTCCACTTTTCCTTCTTCTTCCCCCAGCTCTGTATGCTGAGTATGGTGCCATATCCTAGGTGATATCCTTTCGGTCAGTTGGGGTCAGCTGTCCTGGCTGTGTTCCCCTCTAACTTCTTGTCATGCCAGCCTACTCACTGGTGGGGTCATATGAGGTATGGAGAAAGCTTTGACACTGTGCAAGCACTGTTCAGCAACACTTAAAACGCTGGTGTGTTATCAACACTTTTACTCAGAAGTCCAAAATTGAGTACCGTACCAGCTACTACAAAGAAAATTAAATTTGTCCCAGCCAAAACCAATACAGAAGTGCATGAAAGAAATAAGAGTCTAGCAGGTGTAGTAAAAGTCCTGGGAACACTGAATGCAGTCCTGTTCTGGTGGAAGCTTCAAGATTTTACCTCCAAAAGGCCTGAAGGAAGAATGTGTCTATTCCATCTAATCAAGGCTCCTAGGCTGATCCATAGACACAACAAAGATGATACGTCTTGGAAGGCTAGAATACAGCTCTTATTTGTGTTTGAAATGTCTTTGTCTGATGCTAGTTACTGCTTTTGCCAGAGAAGCTCGTGCTCAGTAATTCACAGGAGCTACAGTTCTGTTGAAATGTATTGGACTTAAAAAAGAGATGTATCAGTAAAGTGTTTAAAATAAGCAAGATTACAGGGGCTGAAGTATTTCTGGCAAAATAAGAGCAGCAGATCACAGTAGCTTCTTTTACAGTCATGTAACAGAACTAGAGGGCATTCTGTTGATTGCCTAGAAGAGCAAGAGGTGAGAAAGCTCTGGGGTTAATTCGGTCATTTTTAATTTCAGGCGGGTGCCTTCACACGCTGGCTTAACTGTGCTGGTAGGGTCAAAAGGAAAAAAAGTTACCTTACAAAAAAAAAGCACCTAATTTTAAAAGTATTTACTCTTACAACATCCAGAGGCATATATTCAAATAGGTTTTTTACATGATGGAGAAAAAGGGGAAATATGGGCTAATTTTCATTATAGTGTTAGCATCCCTGTAAAAAAAGAATAGTTATTTTCTTTTCAGATTAATATACTTCTAGATTTAAATAGTGTTTCAATGAACATGACATAAAACAAGTTGGAAACAAACAAAAAACCCAAACATTTTTTTTTCATATTTCTATTTCATTTGAGAAAAGTGTCCAATAATACATACTTCATTCAGAAAAACTTGTCATTTACAGTGACTGATTCTGAAAAATATTTTTCTTTTCACATCAAACTTAGCAAGAGAAATTTTTCTAAATTGTAACAGACTAAGAAAAATTGTAGAACCCCCAAAATGTGAAAGTGCCATAAGCATTCCCTCTAATTTGTGAAATGTATAGTTGTTACTGGTATATTATTAACATACTGTTAAATAACAGGAATTATACAAAGACACTAATAACACACTTATGTCATTCATTAGCTTCTTTTCAAAATGTCCATAACAAAAATGAGGAAAATCTCTGAAAATTATATTTCTCTTTTTTTTTTATCATGTTAACAGTAGGTTTCTACTTTAATAGCAATAACTGTAATCATGGTTCAGAATTGTGAGCTTAAGACAGAATGAAAACAATGAGAAAAATGTTTTTTTTCAAGATATGAATGATAATTCTTCATGTTAGTACTTTAAAGAAGAGAGGGATGGATTGAAAAGACATTTCAGAATTTTCAGAGATTGCAGGAGAATTTGTACTGAGGTATTATACTAAAGAGAGAATCAGACCTAATTTCTTGCTAAACTAATGACAGACAGACAGATACATAAACAGATAAATAAAATGAATTTGTACTAAAGTTTATTTCTGCTTCAATTCTATTTTCCCTATATTTTCTTTTTCCCCAGCATGCATAAGTGTTGTAGTTTAAACCCTAGCCAGACAGCTTGCTCACTCACTCCCAGTGAGTGGTGCCGGGCTGGAAGCAATCGAAGCCCTCATCCCCCTGCACCGGGGGCTCTCCCCTTCCTCGCTCCCGGAGGGATGGGGAGGAGAACTGAAAGAGTGCAACTCCCACGGGTTGAGACAAGAGCAGTCCAGCAACCAATGTACAACACAAATCACCACCACTACCACCAACGACAACAATGATAAGAGAAAATAACAAGGGAAGAGAATATGATACCACCCGCAGAAAAATGAGTCTGACCCAGAAGACCCCGTGTCCTTCCAGGTAACTCCCAGTTACCCCTCACCCCGGGCATGATATGCTGTGGTATGGAATACCTCTTTGGCTAGCTTGGGTCAGGTGTCCTGTCTCTGCTTCCACCCGGCTTCCCCTCCTCCCTGGCAGAGCATGAGCCTCACAAAGTCCTTGGTCAGGGTAAACATCACTTAGCAACAACTGAAAACATCGGTATTATCAGCGCTGTTCCCAGGCTGAAAGACAAAGCACAGCACTGCACCACCTACCAAGAAGGAGAAAATTGACTGCTACTGCTAAACCCAGGACAATAAGTATCTTTTTTTCTTGATTTCACATATTCTATTTTTTCTTATATGAATATTTGTGCTATATGTGGCTGTATGTTCACTCAGCTTTTGGACAAAATGAAGACTTACTGAAGGGAGTCACAGTGAATATACTTCGGAGCAGACACTGAGTGAAAATTATCTTCAGAAAAATGCAGACTACATTTCAAGATGTTTAGTTAATTATGGAAATTGCAGTAAGATTATAGACTGTTTGGGGAACACAGATACTACTTCGCTTTGATAAATGTCTTTCTTTGAAAATTTCTCACTCATTCATACATATAAATGTATCCTTACTTGTCTTTAAAACTGTGGATGGTATTTTTTCTAATGACAGGCATTATGTATTTAAATTACACATTACAAAGTATTGCAAAGAAAACCAGGGATTTATAATCAGCAAATAAGGTTATAAACTGTCGTATAAATATTCAATTAAGAAAATATACTGACTGCATAGAAAACACTAAGAAGGCTTTGAAATAAATGACCCCAGGGTTCTGGTGCACAAGAAGTGACCATGAGCTAGTTGAGTAGTTCAGAATGATGACAAAGCATTACTGAAATGACCTCATGCCTTAGGATTTGCATGGTGAAAGCTAACTTCTTTATAGGAACTTAGCTGTTTTTCAATCATTTTAGGTATCTGCTAAATGCAGCAGGGTTGCAGTTTGGTATTCAGCTGCAAGAGTTTTTTAGAGGCTCTTTTAAGAGGCAGGTGGAAACAAAGTAACAGTAGAGATTGTGCTGACATTTGTCTAATTTTAAGGCTGTCGCATTTAGTCACTGTTCTTCACCTAAAGAAAATCCAGGGAACATTTTCATCTTTCAGACATCATGTTGATCATTTTTGTTGGAACCAATTACTAAAAAATACAGAAATAATCAGAATACATGTTTTTTTTCCAGTATTAAGTTATTTCTTTAATACAGTCAACCTAATGTTCATTAGAAGTATTCTTCATTAGAAGAAATGAAACCCAGCCATTACTTTTTTCCCCAGAGATTTTAATGATAAAGGAGACTGTAAAACATGCAAAGATTAGATATTCAGTGCAAATTAAGACATCAATATTAATAAGTTTTTTGTTTTAGGAAAAAAAAAACATAAGATTTCAGCGTACCCCTTTGCAGTTGTCCTTTGCGGTAGTCTCCATCAAAGTATTGTTTAATCTGCCTTTGGGAGTTACTGGCAGGCAATACCTAGGACACAAAGCAACAGACCTGAAACAACAGGGATTTATCATGTTTGTGTAAAAATTAATTTCTTCAAGGAAACTCAAAAGTTCACTCATTAGAAGGATTCTGATGCTGCTAAAAAAAAGAAATATTTATATATCAATTAGATTAGTAAAAATACAGACACATTTCTGTATTCTGTAATCTACCCATTTACAATTTGATTTGAGAGGTGCTCAAAAAATTAACAATGAGCAGAATAACTCCTTTAATTTTTCTGGAGATGTTCTACCTTGGCTAGATTGAGAGTGTGAGCGAGACAATTTTTTTCATAGTAAACTATTTTGCTAGAACAAACAAGCAGATCTACTAACAGCTGTATTCATACAGGGCTGAGTTGCCCATGGTTTCAAAGTGAGCTAAAGTGAGATAATCAGAAAGAAAAGAACAACAGATCATTTATGACTTCCATGCTTCTTTTACAAAATAGAACGCAACAGATCTTGTTCTGTCCCTGTATCAGAAAAGCTCTCACCAAATATGGTAAGCATAGAAGTAGTATCTGCATTATTTCTCCCATGATTATTAACATTTGTGCTGCCTTCCCACTGAATAAGTCTTCACATGATGACATAGAACCTGGAGATTATTATTTATTATAAAAATGTCACTGCCAACTCATTTCATATCAATTTCATTTTTATAGTTCTGATATTTTAGGGCTTCTCATTGTTATACATACTTTCACTTAAATATTTTTTCACTGAAAAGCTGAACAACAGAATCTTTATAAAACCCTTATGGGATAGTTTATGTGATTGACTATTTAAATTAAAATAGAAAACAACCTCCAGTAAGAAAAATATAGAAGTATGCTATTTTTTAGAATTTATTAAATGCATTAGCTAGAATAAATATGGTAAAATGTTCATATCATTCTGTTCTTCATGGGCACAAAATTATTAACAGGACTTGTGTAACTTTAAGTTTATATACATTATTATATAAGTAACTGTTTTATTACAAAATTATATATTAGTTTAAATATGAAAATTATATTATACATCAATTTATACACTAAATTTCCATATCTTATTTATTTATATGTCTAGTTATGACATGGTACAGTAATCATATTCAGAATAGATTAATTTTAATATAGAACAGGACATGAAAGCAAGAAATTACATGAGTCATCATGGAAGAAGGAAAAAGCTATTTCTGACAGCATGAGTTAGCTTCATTGTCTTATAGAAAAAGCATTAACTTTAAAAAATATGGGAACATCTGTACTGTACTGTGGTCTGTAAAGTACAGCTGGTCTAGGAAGAGAAAATCTGCTGCCAGATTTCTATAGAGTTGCTCTGCCTAGGAAAAAATCACTTTTATCACTTTCATGCTGCTTCCAAATCTGTGCCAAGAGCAAAGTGGACTTAATGGACCAAGAAATCTTTGCCAACATTTGATGAATTTTACAAGCAGCAAGTTATTTTGGCAATAAACAACCAAAGAAGAATAATAGGTATACTATCATGTTCAGTAAAGGTCTTATGGAAAATTGAGAGTGGGGTAATAACTCATGTTTTCTATCTGTTTGTTAGCCTATTTTTAAGAATGAAGAAGGGATGAAGAAATATTTCAGAAGGAATACAGTTTAAACTTCTAGGAAGTATGTTTGAGTGCTTTTGGTTTATTCTGAAGAGAAGGTTGAACAGAAAAGATGAGGGTACAAAGCCATGTTTGAAGAAATAAACATGTCCTTTTTAGTCCTGCTTCTAGCTCTGTGCTTATTTCAGGGGTAGTTTACCTGTTCAAGCAGTACAGCAACACACATGAAATCTGCAGTTCACAGCAGTCAGCTTGCACAGGTTCACAACTGGAGGTTTTAATGTTTTATTTTCCAATACAAGTTATTATGGAAATAAAAGCTACTTGCATGTTTTCTGCTGGGGGTGAAGCGTAGGTCTGCTTCCTTTCCCTTACAGACACAGACCTTGTCTTCACCTTCTGGATAACAAATTATGTGACCTTGTTCAGAAACTTTCCCTGCAGGTTGATTCATTGCCAGAGATTGAGTAGATGAATTGCTAACTGTCCTGGGTTCAGCAGTAGCAGTCATGTTTTTTCCTTTGTGGTAGCTGGTGCAGTGCTGTGTTTTGACTTCCAGCTTGAGAACAGTGTTGGTGAAGCCGATGTTTTCAGTTGTTGCTAAGTGATGTTTACCCTGACCAAGGACTTTGTGAGGCTCAAGCTCTGCCAGGGAGGAGGGGAAGCTGTGAGGAAGCAGAGACGGGGCGCCTGACCCGGGCTAGCCGGAGAGGTATTCCATACCACAGCACGTCATGCCCGGGGTGAGGGGTGACTGGGGTTACCCGGAAGGACACGGGCTTCCGGGTGGGACTCGTTTTCTTGGCCAGTGGTATCGTATTCTCTTCCCTTGTTATTTTCCCTTATCATTGTTGTCGTTGATAGTAGCGGTGGTGATTTGTTGCTGGACTGTTCTTGTCTCAACCCGTGGGAGTTGCACTCTTTCGATCCTCCTCCCCGTTCCTCTGGGAGCGGGGAAGGGGAGAGCCCCGGTGCGGGGGGGGACGACACGAACCTCGATTGTTGTCAGCTCGGCACCACTCACTGGGAGTGAGTGAACAAGTTACCTGACTGGGTTTAAACCACGACAGTACTTTTTGGCGCCCAACGTGGGGCACGAGGGGTTGAGATAAGAACAGATCTGACTGGATTGATAGTCACTCGTCACAATGCTGATTTATTGGCTCTCAAGGTTGTTCCTCTTGATCTCACACTTTCAGTATATTGTATCTTACTTCCATCCGGTATTTGCTGTATTAGTGTTTTTCAAGTGTGGGGCTTGGGCTAAGGTTTTTGTCCCATTGTACTTTATGGTAATGACTTGTAATACAATAGAATCATTGATCATGAAACTGATCTGGCTTATGTTCCCAGTGTGGTCACCACCTTTATACTTTGGGAGGTATATGATGGAGGTGCTTAGCAATTACACACCTTTTTTCTCCTTCTCAGGTGCTCAACCTGTGAAGGAGACACCCTTTTACCCTCCCCGTCCTGCCCCCAGACCATTTACATTTGAGAGTTTTGAATTTTTTGAATGGCCTTTTAATGCTGTTGAGACTTGTTTGCTGATGGTGATGGGAATCACCATGCTAACACGCATACAGAGTGTGTTTTGCCCACTGCTGATTTCAAGAGTTAAGCAGAGTCAGGTTTGGGTCTTGTCTGGGGTCAAACGATGATGTAGGAGGACCGAGAGATTTTCCCTGAGGCTGGACAGCCATGAGTGGCAGGGTGTGTGGGATAGTATGGGCAAGTATCTAGGTCAGTGGGCCCCTCCAGTACTTTGGAATTTCACTACCGAACAACTGCAAAATCCAGAAGAATTAGTAAAACACTTAAATGAGGTGTGTGGTCATTCTGGCCATACCAGAGATGGACAAATCACGGCAACGTGCTGGGGCTTGGCCTATGCTTACAGGGCCTTGTTCAACACTATCCAGCACCTTCAAAAGGAAAAGAATGTCGGCAGATCTGAGGGCAAAGCGACAGTCCCTATTCAAACTTTGGCTGCAATGAACAGAGCAGCTAACCCAGTGGCAAGTACAGCAGCTGCTCAAACTTCAACTGCAACAGACAGCGTGGTTACCCCAGCTCCAAGCACAGCAGCTACACCACCCCCAGCAACCAGCACAGTCGCTACTCAAACCACAGTGATAATCACTGCAGCCAAACCAGAGGACCAATTCGTACCAATATCGGTTGCCCCTGTACGCAAGAGAACAAGCAAAAAGGAGGCAAGAAGGGTGAAGTGAGATGAAGAACCAATGAATTCACCACCTGGTCCAGAATCTGATCAGGAGTCATCATCACATGAGGAAGAAGAAGAAGAAGAGGTAACTTCTTGACCTCGGACCTCAACCCAGCTATGGAATATGCGAAAAGATTTTACCTGCCAACCAGGGGAGCACATCATCACCTGGTTACTCCAATGCTGGGACAATGGGGCCGATGGCCACGAACTAGAAGGTACAGAAGCCAAGCAGCTGGGATCACTTGCTAGAGAAGGGGGAATTGACAAAGCAATTGCAAGAGAGAAGAAGTCCCTCAGCCTTTGGGGGAGGCTCTTGGCAGCTGTGAAAGAAAGGTTTCCGTACAAGGACGATGTTACGAGTCGTTCGGCCAAGTGGACTACTATAGACAAAGGCATCCAGTCTCTGAGGGAATCAGCCATCGTAGAGATGATCTATCACATCAAGCCGAATAACGGGGATACACCTATAGATCCAGATGAAGTTGAATGTACACCACCCATGTGGCGAAAACGTACACGAAATGCACCGTCATCATATGCCCATTCCTTGGCAACAGTGACCTGGAATGACATAGTACCACTAACAGTGGATGAAATGGTTCATAAACTCCGAGAGTTCGAAGACAATCTCACCCCTTCCATCATCTCAGCTGTGAAAAAACTGTCCCAGGACCTCGAAAAATTGAGGGACGATGTATCTGATTTATCCAGCTCCTCACGTGTACCAACACATGTCTCAGCTATTAACAAAAGGCATCCTATTGTTCAAGAGAGGAGATACAGAAGGTATACGCCACAGGGTACCCTATGGTTTTACCTGCTGGATCACGGAGAAGACATGACAAAGTGGGATGGAAAACCTACTTCAGCTTTGGAGGAACGGGTGAGTGAACTGAAGAGGGGAGAAAGGGCCAAGACTGATCGTCCCATGAGAGCTACGGCTTCAGTCTCTGGTGAGCAGTTTCCCAGATGGAGTGGAAGAGCTGATTTTACTCCAGCTCCTGTGATAATGAAGAATAATCCCTTTCACCACGACTTAAGTGTCCAATGCTGTGACGACCATTAGAGGGGCCCTGCCACCAGCCAGGTGGAGGTAGGGGACAATCAGATTTACTGGACTGTGTGGATCAGATGGCCTGGCACATCAGTCCCACAGAAGTATAAGGCTCTAGTAGATACCGGTGCACAGTGTACCCTGATGCCATCAAGCTGTCAAGGGGTGGAACCCATCTATATTTCTGGAGTAACAGGAGGATCCTGTTGACTGTGCTGGAGGCTGAAATCAGCCTGACTGGGAGGGAGTGGCAAAAGCACCCTATTGTGACTGGTCCAGAGGCTTCATGCATCGTCGGCATAGACTACCTCAAGAGAGGGTACTTCAAAGACCCAAAAGGGTACCGGTGGGCTTTTGGTATTGCTGCGTTGGAGACTGAGGAAATTGAGCAGCTGCCCACCTTGCCTGCTCTCTCAGAAGATCCCTCTGCTGTGGGGTTGCTGAAAGTTGAAGAACAACAAGTGCCAATTGCGACCGCAACAGTGCACCGGCGGCAATATCGCACCAACCGAGACTCCCTGATTCCCATCCATCAGCTGATCCGTAGACTGGAGAGTCAGGGGGTGATCAGCAGGACCCGCTCACCCTTCAATAGCCCCATATGGCCAGTGCGAAAGTCTAATGGAGAATGGAGACTAACAGTAGACTATCGTGGCCTGAATGAAGTCACACCACCATTGAGTGCTGCCGTACCGGACATGCTAGAACTTCAGTATGAACTAGAGTCAAAGGCAGCCAAGTGGTATGCCACGATTGATATTGCCAATGCATTTTTCTCCATTCCTTTGGCAGCAGAGTGCAGGCCACAGTTTGCTTTTACTTGGAGGGGTGTCCAGTTCACTTGGAACCGACTGCGCCAGGGGTGGAAACACAGCCCTACCATTTGCCATGGACTGATCCAGACTGCACTGGAACAGGGGCAAGCTCCAGAACACCTGCAATACATTGATGACATTATTGTGTGGGGCGATACAGCGGAAGAAGTCTTTGAGAAAGGGAGGAAAATAATCCAAATCCTGCTGAAAGCTGGTTTTGCCATAAAACGGAGTAAGGTCAAGGGACCTGCACAGGAGATTCAATTTTTGGGAATAAAATGGCAAGATGGACGTAGACAGATCCCCACAGATGTGATCAACAAGATAACGGCAATGTCTCCACCAACTAATAAGAAAGAAACGCAAGCTTTCTTGGGTGCAGTGGGGTTCTGGAGAGTGCACATCCCAAATTACAGTTCGATTGTAAGCCCTCTCTATTATGTGACCCGGAAGAAGAATGATTTTAAATGGGGCCCTGAGCAGCAACAAGCCTTTGAGCAAATTAAACGCGAGATAGTTCATGCAGTAGCCCTTGGACCTGTCCGGACCGGGCCAGATGTAAAAAATGTACTGTACACTGCAGCTGGGGAGAACGGTCCTACCTGGAGCCTCTGGCAGAAAGCTCCAGGGGAGACTCGAGGTCGACCCCTTGGCTTTTGGAGTTGGGGGTACAGAGGATCTGAGGCCAGCTATACCCCAACTGAGAAAGAGATACTGGCAGCCTATGAAGGGGTTCGAGCTGCTTCGGAAGTGATTGGCACTGAAGCACAGCTCCTTCTGGCACCCCGGTTGCCCGTGCTGGGCTGGATGTTCAAAGGCAGGGTCTCCTCTACACATCATGCAACTGATGCTACATGGAGTAAATGGGCTGCACTAATTACACAACGAACTTGAATAGGAAATCTCAGTCGTCCAGGCATTCTAGAAGTCATCATGGACTGGCCAGAGGGCAAAGATTTTGGAATGTCACCAAAGGAGGAGGTGGTGTGCGCTGAAGAGGCCCCACCATATAATAAACTGTCAGAAAGTGAAAAGCAGTATGCCTTGTTTACTGATGGCTCTTGCCGTATTGTGGGAAAGCATCGGAGATGGAAGGCAGCTGTATGGAGTCCTGGACGACAAGTTGCAGGAACTGCTGACGGAGAGGGTGAATCGAGTCAATTTGCCTAGGTGAAAGACATCCAGCTGGCCCTGGACATTGCTGAACGAGAAAAGTGGCCAGTACTTTATCTCTATACTGACTCATGGATGGTGGCAAATGCCCTGTGGGGGTGGTTGAAGCAATGGAAGCAGAGCAACTGGCAACGCAGAGGTAAACCCATCTGGGCTGCTGCACTGTGGAAAGATATTGCTGCCCGGGTGCAGAACCTGGTGGTGAAGGTACGTCATGTAGATGCCCATGTACCCAAGAGTCGGGCCACTGAGGAACACCAGAACATCCAACAAGTGGATAAAGTGGCTAAGATTGAAGTGGCTCAGATTGGCAACATAAAGGTGAATTAATTTTGGCCCGGTGGGCCCAGGCCATCAGGGCAGAGATGCAACATATAGATGGGCCCGTGACCGAGGGGTGGACTTAACAATGGACACTATTGCCCAGGTTATTCATGAGTGTGAAACATGTGCTGCAATTAAACAAGCCAAGCGGTTAAAGCCTCTTTGGTATGGAGGACGATTGTTGAAGTATAAATATGGGGAGGCCTGGCAGATTGACTATATCACACTGCCACCAACCCGCCAAGGCAAGCGCCATGTGCTTACCATGGTGGAAGCAACCACCGGGTGGCTGGAAACATACGCTGTGCCCCATGCCACTGCCTGGAACACTATCCTGGGCCTTGAGAAACAGATTTTGTGGCGACACGGCACCCCAGAGAGAATTGAGTCAGACAATGGGACTCATTTCCGGAATAACATTATAGATATTTGGGCCAAAGAGCATGGCATTGAGTGGGTATATCACATCCCCTACCATGCACCAGCCTCTGGGAAAATCGAACGGTACAATGGGCTGTTAAAAACTACACTGAGAGCAATGGGTGGGGGAACTTTCAAGCATTGGGATACACACTTACCAAAGGCCACCTGGTTGGTCAACACCAGAGGATCTGCCAACAGGGCTGGCCCAGCCCAGTCAGAACTTTTACATATTGTAGAGGGGGACAAAGTTCCCGTGGTGCATATGAAGAATTTGCTGGGGAAGACAGTCTGGGTTATTCCTGCTTCAGGTAAAGGCAAACCCACTCGTGGGATTGCTTTTGCTCAGGGACCTGGATATACTTGGTGGGTAATGTGGGAAGATGGGGAAGTCTGATGTATACCTCAAGGGGATTTGATTTTAGGGGAAAACAGCCAGTGAACTCAATTGTATGCCGTTGCCTGCTGTGTAATGCTTTTATAGCCCATCAACTAGATGTCTCCAGGTCACCAGCGACTGGCCCTGACTTCCCTCCAGCCATCATCCCAACAGAGAATGAACTTTGAACATCATGGACCGAATGGACTCGGCAGCATTATAGGGATTGGTCCATGCACTAAGAAAATGATTTTTTCCTCTTGGTCTGTATGTATATGGATGTATATATGTGGGAGAGCGATGGTGTATTGAAAATGTGGGATCTGAGCACGACGTGAATGGTATGGAATAAGGGGTGGATAATGTCCTGGGTTCAGCAGTAGCAGTCATGTTTTTCCTCTGTGGTAGCTGGTGCAGTGCTGTGTTTTGACTTCTAGTTTGAGAACAGTGTTGGTGAAGCCGATGTTTTCGGTTGTTGCTAAGTGATGTTTACCCTGACCAAGGACTTTGTGAGGCTCATTCTCTGCCAGGGAGGAGGGGAAGCTGTGAGGAAGCAGGGACGGGGTGCCTGACCCGGGCTAGCTGGGGAGGTATTCCATACCACAGCACGTCATGCCCGGGATGAGGGGTAACTGGGGTTACCCGGAAGGACACGGGCTTCCGGGTGGGACTCGTTTTCTTGGCCTCTCTTCCCTTGTTATTTTCCCTTATCATTGTTTTAGCTGATAGTAGCGGTGGTGATTTGTTGCTGGACTGTTCTTGTCTCAACCCGTAGAAGTTGCACTCTCTCGATCCTCCTCCCCATTCCTCTGGGAGCGGGGAAGGGGAGAGCCCTGGTGCGGGGCGGGGAGGGGACACGGACCTCGATTGTTGTCAGCTCGGCACCACTCACTGGGAGTGAGTGAACAAGTTACCTGACTGGGTTTAAACCACGACACTAACAAACAGCGATACAACTGCCATAGCTTTCTATCATCTTCTAATTACGAAAACTGAGAGGTTATGATTAAATTCAAGTATAGTAAGACAATTACAGTGGGTTTTTACAGGGCTTGAAATGTTATTGCTCACAAGTCTCTTAAAATAAGATTTAGAAATAATATATGTTTATATTTATTATAAAGCTGAATGTTAAAATGTTCTGCAGCAGTCTATATTCAGCTCTTTCACAATACACCACAGAAATTTAGAGACATAGTTCAGTGTTAAAATTCAGATATAACAATATTCAGATGCATTGCTCAGAGCACCATACAGCTGCAGATCCTAAACTATGATTTTCCAAAACAAAAGGGCAATCTTTCAAGAAGCAAGTTATCTACTAACACAAGAAGATAGTAGGATACAGATGGATGTATTTTGCTGCTATTATTGTAGCATTTATATGAATGAATTCCACTGGAAAAAAAATGCAATTCTAAAGCAAGATGAGGGAGAATTTCAGCTCATAGTTACAAAAAATAACTCTTCTTGCATTTCAGAAAAAGCCAGTTTGCATATTACTTTAACTGATTGACCAGGTCTTTTCTCTCTTGAACCACTCTCTTGAATCTCACTGAGTGACCCATGGGAAGTAAAACATCACAGTTCAAAGAAACATAATACAGCTACATTGTCCTACTAGCCTGAGGCATGTTTCTTCTCCTTTGATGCGTGCATAAAAGGTAGGCTGTTCTGGGAATCAGGAATTTAGTCCCAGTGTACTGCTTTAATTTGTATCTATTTTTCTTTTCTTTTTTCTTTTCTTTTCTTTTCTTTTCTTTTCTTTTCTTTTCTTTTCTTTTCTTTTCTTTTCTTTTCTTTTCTTTTTCTTTTCTTTTTTCTTTTTTTTCCTTTTCTTTTCTTTTCTTTTTTCTTTTCTTTTCTTTTTTCTTTTATTTCCTTTTTTCTTTCCCTTCCTTTTTTCTTTTCTTTTCTTTTCTTTTCTTTTCTTTTCTTTTCTTTTCTTTTCTTTTCTTTTTCTTTTCTTTTCTTTTTCTTTCTCTCCTTTTCTTTTCTTTTCTTTTCTTTTCTTTTCTTTTCTTTTCTTTTCTTTTCTTTTCTTTTCTTTTCTTTTCTTTTCTTTTCTTTTCTTTCTTTTCTTTTCTTTTCTTTCCTTTCCTTTTCTTTTCTTTTCTTTTCCTTTTCTTTTCTTCTTTTCCTTTTTGCTTTTCTTTTCCTTTTCTTTTTTTCCTTTTCTTTCCTCTGCTTTCCTCTTTCTCTTTTTTTCTTTTAATCCAGGATATATACAAAATTTTGGTGGACTTTGCCAATATTTTGAAAAAACTTATTTTCACAGTTATATAAATGAATAAAACTATCCCACAGAAAAAAAAAAGTGACATTTCTCAAAAACTCCTTTTGCTCTAGTGCTCTGAGGCAAGTAGTTGATATTCCTTTGACACCAGCTAAAATACTGAATAACACAGTTAAAAATTCATGGATTTATGTATCAGCAGCCAAACAGGATAATTCTATAGTAACCTATCCTCTTTTGCAATGTTGGAGGAAAAAGAAATAATGGGACAGAGACAGTATGACATAGTAAAGAGCAGAAGAGGTCCAAGGAAGAGGCCTGCACTGCAGGAAGCCTCTAAGCAGCAGACAGAAATCTGGAGTAGCCTGAAGGTTTGAGAAGCTAGTGGCAGGGCTCAGAAGAGAAGGGACTTGGGTCTGACTAGCATGCAGGGACAAGTCTTCAGGGGCTGTGGAACAGTCACAAAGTGGCGGAACTGAAATGAGGAAGCAGTAGCCAAGAGTGGGAGATCAATGGAAACAGATAAGTGAGGAGTGAGATATCTAAGCTAGGAGGGGTAAAAAGGGAAGAAGTCAATGCCAAGGACCCAAGTTCTACACATAGTGGCAACTGTTTATCCCAGAAACCAGCACAAGTTCAATGAAATACATGAAAATTTCTTATTGACTTCGGCAGCCTCTGGGTAAATTAAAGGTCTCTACATTGTAAATGTCATTACTTCCAAATTCAGGGACTATAGCTAGGATTCAGGTCCAGAATCCTAGAGATATTCATCTGGAATGGATTCACCATGCTGATACTACATGATGAAATTGGCTTCCAAATATGACTAAAAGATGGGCAAGGAATGGCTACCTGAAAAAGTACTTCTAATACACATGAAGGTCACAATATACATGTCAGGAAATTCAAAGTAGAGGGTGCTTAACAAGAACATTTCGTACAGGGCATTTTATTGCATCTTTTATACTCTCTGACCTACTGAAATTAACTCATTTTCCTGGCAGATGAAATTTTCCATCATACAGTTTTGTGGCCTTGCTAACTTATCCACAACCTTATAAAGATAAGCAAATCCTTCAACTACATTATCATGGCAGAGAACTCTTTGCTGCAAAACTAGTTTAGATCTAGTCAGAGAGACTGTGCGCAGATGGTGGCTCAGTAGGTATGCTCATGCTGCACAGCACAGAAATCCACTTTGCTCCATCCAACCAAATGTAATTATCAGTTAGGCTTTTTTTATTTATTTATTTGTTGGTGTTTGTTACCCCCCAGGTATGGCTTGCAAGAGAAGGAGTTATAGGATAAACAGCCAGCTACAGGGAAGCCAGTAGGATTCTTTACTGATGAGATTTTGCCGGTACTCCTTGCAGAGATCTTTCACAACTTTCTTTGAGTCTAAGGCAATTCTTAAAGTCACAATAGTCAAAATGAAAAAATAAGTTGCTTCAACTTTCACAGAAAAATAATTCTGCAAATTTTTGTATTTCAAGGTTTCAGAAAAAAGATGAAACCCCAGATAATAAAATATGATTTTGCATATATATTTTTTCTGTCTATCCAATTGCATTTTGAAGCATTGCCTGTTTTGAACTCTAAAGTTCATAGTACATATTCAAACTTGAATCAGGACATTTTATTCTCAGTTTTACTTAAGCGATGCAAATTTTAAAAAATATCACCATGTTCATTTTCTCAGTAATATTTATCTGCTGATTCCTGAAATTCTCCATGCAGAGAAACATTTCTATAGAGGTTTGCAAGAGTTCTGTTCCTTAAGTTGCTTTTCCAGAGTCAAAGCCTAACTCTAAGTAGGTAAGAGGCAAATGATATCTTAGAATAGAAAGCACAAGTGCCATGAGTTCAGTGTATATTGTCAGAGGACTTATTATTATTTTTCTCTATGCAAAAATTGTCTGTAGTATTGTAATGTAACTGTTTGTTCCAAAACTGTTAAAATGTGATTTTTCTCTTTATAGATTAACTAGAACTTGTTGCTGCTGTGGTTGCTGCCCTTGTTTTTATTAATCTTCTCATACAGCTAGCTACTTGACAGATGATTGCTGAGAAGAATAATACACAACACTGATACACAGCCACAGCAAGGTTGCCAGTGGCTCATTCAGAAAAAGTTATATGAAGCTAGAGATTTTTTTTCAAACGTTTGAATTCAGGCAATATATAATAGCAGTGTATACCTGTGTTAGTGAGTACTTGATATACTCGATATACTACAGCTGTGCTTTCACTGCTATCAGCTGTAATAATATAACTCCTTTGCTAATACAAGTACTTTGGGCTTTTCTTCTTTTTTACTATGAAAAAAAAAATCAGAGCAGTCATTATTTTCAGTTCTCATGTACAAAAAAAAAAATAATCTAGGAACTAAATACTAATCAGCATTTGCCTTCTGCTCTCATGTTATTCCTTCTAAAGAAAAGTAACTTGAAACTATGCTGTAGGGACTCATTTGCACATTTAAGAAGTCACCACTAGTAGCCTATTGATTGAAAAATGGGTAATAACCTTGTATTTTCTTAACACTTCAGATGATATGCTTCTTGAATATAATCTTTGCTATTTTTTCTTCTCAGTAGGTACCTCTCAACATTCAGCCAAAGAATAAACAGAAAAGAAGCAAACGGGTACCCTGCTCCATGCCATTGCATGTAAAAATATGAAATCCTAACAAAATGTTTAAAATATAATAATTGTGAAAAAGGAATTTATAAAGAAACTGGTTGTGATGGTTTGTTCCTAGCATATAAAAAAGAATGAATCTGAAACAAATAATAAACAATATATCTCAAAGAGATTTTTAATTTGTGCTTTACGCTAATTCAGTACCTGGTCTGTTGCACTACAGATAGATTGGGCTTTTAAGGAGACATATTATTTCCTGTAGTTCTTGAAATTTAGACTGCATTATTTTTAAATGTCTCTTCCCACACACTTCTTTAAATAAATTTTCTTGTTATTAAAGAGAATTTTTAAAACATGATACCTAAAGACCTATGATCACAAAAGAAAACAGAAGGAAGAAAATGCGTTATTATTTTAATATCAGGCTCTTAGTCCTTCAACGGGACTACATTGCTTACTAATGGACTAAATAAAGCTCCACTTGGAAAAATAAACTCTAAAACTGTGTTAGGGAAATGATCTTTATACTCTTTAATATATAGCATATAATTCACTAAGTCCTCATTAATGAAGTTTATTTTTTGCCCCTTGTCTGTCTTTGGCCTCCTGTTGATGTCCATGCTTGTAGATTCTCATTCTTAAAAAGCAAGAAACAGAAATGTGCCTGGATACAACCATATAAAGATCAGGTGACACTAATCATAATTAAGACATTAAAGTATATTATTGAAAGCTCCTAGCTAAAATAGTGTAACTAAAACTAAGAATTGAAAGATCCTGGAAAATCTGAAATTAATCAGCTGAAAAGTAAACAGAAGTGCTGCTACAACTCCCAGAAGCAGATACTGAACAATGACACATCTGTTTAACACTGCATCATATACATCAGTGTACGGTTATTGGCTTGCCATGACAGTCACAGATTCAGAGTTTAATTTGGGTAAATAGATTGGGAAAGAAAAGTTGCTTTCAACTGGCAGGCAAGTGTGTTTTCAGTTAAGATAAACTGTTCCACCAAATAACTTATATCAACAGGCTTCTGAGGAAAGAAATACATTCGTGAGATGAGAGTATTTTATTTATTTAGATATTTTCATATCAGGTGGCAAAGCCGTAAGTTCTGACAATTCATTCTATTGTTATCAGCAACCTAGATTGTAGCATGTCTGAGTTGCCTAGGCTACAGTATATATATTTTTTTCAGAAGTATGAATTGTACAAATAATAGAAAATACCTTGCTTCTTTTAAGCTCCTGCACAAGGTTATATGCGTCTGGCAATGTTACTCCAATGATTTTCCGACAAACCAAAATAGTGGCACTGTTGCTCACTCATTCCTTTTTGCTGTATTTCTCTCTCCATTTATCTATAGAAACTGCATTTATGTACCACGTTTTTCAACTAGATGACCACAATAAAAATATAACTATTTAAAATTTTGAAAAAAAATTGAAAATGCTGGTATTAAATTTGTACTGCTGCTTTTAATTCAATCTTATTATTTCCACATTACAATACAGCCTGCAATTGTCTCATCACACATTTTTAGTGACAATATCGCCTGACTTGGCGAAATAATTATTTTAAAATTTGTTGTTACTGTTTTAAAAAAAAAATTGAAAAAACAGAGTTCTGTCATAATGACATATACCCCTAGCTGTAAAATGAGATTATTATCCTCTGTGTAAAACAGCATGTAAAGGAGCTAAAATACATCGGAGGTCCTTTTCAAAGTCAACACCAAGAGCTGTAACTAGATAAAATTCTCAGAATCACTTCAAGATTATGGCAGGATACATGGCTGTCCTGGGTTCAGCAGTAGCAGTCATGTTTGTTTTTTTTTTCCTTTGTGCTAGCTGGTGCAGTTCTGTGTTTTGACTTCCAACCTGAGAACAGTGTTGGTGAAGTCAATGTTTTCAGTTGTTGCTAAGTGACGTTTACCCTGACCAAGGACTTTGTGAGGCTCATGCTC
This sequence comes from Pezoporus wallicus, assembly GCF_028554395.1. NCBI lineage: Eukaryota > Metazoa > Chordata > Aves > Psittaciformes > Psittacidae > Pezoporus > Pezoporus wallicus. The sequence goes on from NW_026642654.1 coordinate 3,755,213, forward strand.
TGCCAGGGAGGAGGGGAAGCCGGGAGGAAGCAGAGATGGGGCGCCTGACTCGGGCTAGCCAGGGAGGTATTCCATACCACAGCACGTCATGACCGGGGTGGGGGGTGACTGGGAGTTACCCGGAAGGACACGGGGCTTCCGGGTGGAACTCGTCTTCTTGGCCGGTGGTATCGTATTCTCTTCCCATTTTCCCTTATCATTGTTTTAGCTGATAGTAGCGGTGGTGATTTGTGTACATTGGTTGCTGGACTGTTCTTGTCTCAACCCGTGGGAGTTGCACTCTTTCGATCCTCCTCCCCGTTCCTCCGGGAGGGGGGGAGAACCCCGGTGGGGGGGGGGGACACGGACCTCGATTGTTGTCAGCTCGGCACCACTCACTGGGAGTGAGTGAACAAGTTACCTGACTGGGTTTTAACCACGACAGTTGTTTTTGGCGCCCAACGTGGGGCACGAGGGGTTGAGATAAGAACAGATCTGACTGGTCCAGAGGCTCCATGCATCGTCGGCATAGACTACCTCAAGAGAGGGTACTTCAAAGACCCAAAAGGGTACCGGTGGGCTTTTGGTATTGCTGCTTTGGAGACTGAGGAAATTGAGCAGCTGCCCACCTTGCCTGCTCTCTCAGAAGATCCCTCTACTGTGGGGTTGCTGAAAGTTGAAGAACAACAAGTGCCAATTGCGACCGCAACAGTGCACCGGCGGCAATATCGCACCAACCGAGACTCCCTGATTCCCATCCATCAGCTGATCCGTAGACTGGAGAGTCAGGGGGTGATCAGCAGGACCCGCTCACCCTTCAATAGCCCCATATGGCCAGTGCGAAAGTCTAATGGAGAATGGAGACTAACAGTAGACTATCGTGGCCTGAATGAAGTCACACCACCATTGAGTGCTGCCGTACCGGACATGCTAGAACTTCAGTATGAACTAGAGTCAAAGGCAGCCAAGTGGTATGCCACGACTGATATTGCCAATGCATTTTTCTCCATTCCTTTGGCAGCAGAGTGCAGGCCACAGTTTGCTTTTACTTGGAGAGGTGTCCAGTTCACTTGGAACCGACTGCGCCAGGGGTGGAAACACAGCCCTACCATTTGCCACGGACTGATCCAGACTGCACTGGAACAGGGGCAAGCTCCAGAACACCTGCAATACATTGATGACATTATTGTGTGGGGAGATACAGCGGAAGAAGTCTTTGAGAAAGGGAGGAAAATAATCCAAATCCTGCTGAAAGCCGGTTTTGCCATAAAACGGAGTAAGGTCAAGGGACCTGCACAGGAGATTCAATTTTTGGGAATAAAATGGCAAGATGGACGTAGACAGATCCCCACAGATGTGATCAACAAGATAACGGCAATGTCTCCACCAACTAATAAGAAAGAAACGCAAGCTCTCTTGGGTGCAGTGGGGTTCTGGAGAATGCACATCCCGAATTACAGTTTGATTGTAAGCCCTCTCTATCATGTGACCCGGAAGAAGAATGATTTTAAATGGGGCCCTGAGCAGCAACAAGCCTTTGAGCAAATTAAACGCAGTAGCCCCTGGACCAGTCCGGACCAGACCAGATGTAAAAAATGTGCTGTACACTGCAGTTGGGGAGAACGTTCCTACCTGGAGCCTCTGGCAGAAAGCTCCAGGGGAGACTCGAGGTCGACCCCTCAGCTTTAGGAGTCGGGGATATAAAGGACCTGAGGCCAGCTATACCCCAACTGAGAAAGAGATACTGGCAGCCTATGAAGGGGTTCGAGCTGCTTCGGAAGTGATTGGCACTGAAGCACAGCTCCTTCTGGCACCCCGGTTGCCCGTGCTGGGCTGGATGTTCAAAGGCAGGGTCTCCTCTACACATCATGCAACTGATGCTACATGGAGTAAATGGGCTGCACTAATTACACAACGAACTTGAATAGGAAATCTCAGTCGTCCAGGCATTCTAAAAGTCATCATGGACTGGCCAGAGGGCAAAGATTTTGGTATGTCACCAGAGGAGGAGGTGGTGCGCGCTGAAGAGGCCCCACCATATAATAAACTGTCAGAAAGTGAAAAGCAGTATGCCTTGTTTACCGATGGCTCTTGCCGTATTGTGGGAAAGCATCGGAGATGGAAGGCAGCTGTATGGAGTCCTGGACGACAAGTTGCAGAAACTGCTGACGGAGAGGGTGAATCGAGTCAGTTTGCCGAGGTGAAAGCCATCCAGCTGGCCCTGGACATTGCTGAACGAGAAAAGTGGCCAGTACTTTATCTCTATACTTACTCATGGATGGTGGCAAATGCCCTGTGGGGGTGGTTGAAGCAATGGAAGCAGAGCAACTGGCAACGCAGAGGTAAACCCATCTGGGCTGCTGCACTGTGGAAAGATATTGCGGCCAGGGTGCAGAACCTGGTGGTGAAGGTACGTCATGTAGATGCCCATGTACCCAAGAGTCGGGCCACTGAGGAACACCAGAACAACCAACAAGTGGATAAAGCGGCTAAGATTGAAGTGGCTCAGATGGACTTAGATTGGCAACATAAAGGTGAATTATTTTTGGCCCGGTGGGCCCATGACACTTCAGGCCATCAGGGCAGAGATGCAACATGCAGGTGGGCCCGTGATCGAGGGGTGGACTTAACAATGGACACTATTGCCCAGGTTATTCATGAGTGTGAAACATGTGCTGCAATTAAACAAGCCAAGCGGTTGAAGCCTCTTTGGTGTGGAGGACGATGGCGGAAGTCACGGGGCTTCCGGGTGGAACTCGTCTTCTTGGCCGGTGGTATCGTATTCTCTTCCCTTGTTATTTTCCCTTATCATCGTTTTAGCTGATAGTAGCGGTGGTGATTTGTGTACATTGGTTGCTGGACTGTTCTTGTCTCAACCCGTGGGAGTTGCACTCTTTCAATCCTCCTCCCCGTTCCTCCGGGAGTGGGGGAGAACCCCGGTGGGGGGGGGGGGGAAACGGACCTCGATTGTTGTCAGCTCGGCACCACTCACTGGGAGTGAGTGAACAAGTTACCTGACTGGGTTTAAACCACGACAATGGCTTAAAGGACTTATCCTCATCTGCCTGTTTTTCTGGTATATAAGGGTTTTTCCTATGCCATTTACAGCACGGCCATATTCCTGATATTTTCCATGTTTAGGTTAGGTCCTCAGGGGAAATAATCATCAGTTTACTTAGACTACCCTTCCAGTCAAATTTCAGTGATCTCCTGGCTCCTAGTCTTAAATCTTTTTAACCGTTTAATAGTTGTACATTCTGTTCTAAGTTTCTCCTTACTTTCCTCTGACTGCAGCCAAATCTCCCTCTCCAGGTTATCTTATTTTTTGTTAAGACCTACAATTGGATTAGAATGTTTCTTCAGTCAGTTCCAATTCACTATCCAGGCCAGTGTGACATATACCAGAGCCACACACAGAAGGCTTGTGATTTCAGGAACAGCAGCTATGAGGAACTTCACTGCTCAACCCATCTTGATAAGATACAAGAGCTATGATCTCTCTGCAGTCTATATGGACATTGGTGTCCAGTTTTTCACAGAAAAAAAAAAAAAAAAAGTAGAAAAGTCCTCCTGAAAATACTCCAGCCAGACTTCAGGATCTGTATCAGATGAAAGATCACTAAGTCTTTTTTAACACTGAGAAATATGTTTTCCCTACCATACTTGGCAGAAAAAGCCATAATGAAACTGTTGAATTTTCTGATGGTGTTCAGACTGAGTTTTATGATCAGTATGGATGTTTTTGCTGAGATAATTAAATATTGGAAAAGATATAATTAACTGTAAGATCCTTTCTTTATGTGTATGTGAGATGCTGATCCCATAATTATTTAAAAAAAAATATATTAAAAACATAGAGAATTAATCTCCTGCTACAAACAAAGAATGGATTTCTTTTTTAGATTACCCATTTACTGCAACCTTAGTCAAAGGGCAATGTTACCAACAAAATTTTGCCTTTTGACTAGTCTCCTAATATTGAAGAAAAATATGCAAATATGATGTCAGAGCACTAGTTATACATAAGAGAGAAAAATAACTTATGTAGGTCAGATTTGTACCACACAGTTTTTGAAACTTTGCAGATATCTTCAGATAACTTTCAGCCATCTGTGAAATAAATTATTACAAAGCAGAAACAGCTGACCAGTGCAAAAGAATTTTGATAACAATTAAATTCTTTAGAAGTTCCTGAAAAGCAGTGTCCTAGTCTTTTCTAGCCTGAAATGCGTATACTGAAAGACCCATGTTTAGGCCTTCAGGATTAATTCCCTAGCCTAGAAACAGGCCTTGCTGCTTCTCGAGCTTTTTCAGATATCTCTGGATAGCATCCTGTCCCTCATGTGTGTCAACTGCACCACTCAGCTTGGTGTCATCTGCAAACTTGCTGAGGGTGCACTTGGTTAAACAATAGCAGTTCAGCACTCATGCTCAGGACTTAGATCCTTCTCTGTAAAGCAACTCTTTATTCTGTCACACCCAGCCTATACTGTTTCATGGGGTCTTGCCACCCCCGGGGCTGAACTTCACATATGACTTTCTTAAACGTCATGTTTCTGTCTGTACATTTCTCCAGCCTGCCAGGGTCCCTCTAAACAGCAGCCTTGCTCACTGAATGCTCCCCCAGTTAATGGAATTGTGTGCAAACTTGCAGATGAGTTTCCATACCATTATCCTGATTGCTGATGAAGATTTTAAACTGTACATCCCTTGGACAGTATCACCACAAGCTACTGGGAGCTAACTGACCTTCAAACTTGGTTTTGGACAGTTATCTTCACCTTCAAAGCCTGTGGTGCAAGTTTCATTCCAGTCACACCATCATTGAAACTAGTAAAACAGTGCCCTACTTGCACACTCATCTTTGTGTTGCATCTGGATCCCCACATGCCCAAGGTTATAAATTACAGGAAGCCTTGTGATTGGGAAGCAGTAATATTCGAAACTTCATGGATGAGATAGAATATCCTTCATCTTTGTTTCCTCTCTTTCCGCCATGGACAAATTAAGGTCAATAAAATTAAAATTGCCTGAAAGCTACCTAAGGATTCCGCCTGACTGGAATTTGCCTTTAAATAAAACAGTGCTGTCTAGAACACAAGCCACAAAGATCTGAATTACCTATCTCAGCAAAGCCTTGGCACACTGGAACTGTGAACTGTCAAAACAAAACATTTAGAGATTTTGCTTTGATAGCATAAAATTCTACAGCTAGACTTGAATGTATTGACTTACCTAGGATTAGTATCATAATATCAGTTAAACAGAATATATAAACATAATTTCCCAATTTATAAAAAAAGAATATTTCTGTGTTGCCAGTCAGAAATTTCAATATTTCAAAATTCTAACTTGCAATAAAAATAACATTTCAAGTATGTTTCCTACAAAATTAAGTTTCAATTGATTTCCATAGCTACACATTGTGATAAGACTAGTAAGACTACATGGGAAAAAAATATGTTAGGAATGTTTTTAACGACTTTCATATCTACACATCAACAAATTAACCTTTCCTGCATGAAATCTTAATTTTGAAACATTTCTAGATACTATAAATCCATTTTGTTGCTTAACCAATTTTTCACCTAACTGTACACTTATCAAAACCAAGTACAGTTCCCTTGGCAGGTCTCCAAAGTAGTTCTCTAGGAAGACAGTAACTTCTAATAAATAACCAGACCTTTAAGATAAATGTGTGTTCTAAAATGAGGTCTCAACTAATTTTTTCTTATTTCCTTCATTACATATAAAAGACCATCAATAATGAAATATGGACAATGAGAACTAAAGATGTAAACTTCTCAGTTGATTTTCATGTAATAAGAAATGAAAAATACAATAAATTGGAAAAACAAGCACACCTGACACACTACTTGAGTTAATATAGAAGTAGAAACATATCTTGACTATGCAGCAATGGAAAGAGACCTCATGGGCCCTGGAAGAGGATTTGAGAGAAGTATCTGAAAACAGTTTCCACATGAGAGAAAGTGCTTTTATCATTGGGCTGAGTGGAAAAAGGATTCAAAGCCCATATGGAGGAGTTGGAAGATAACAGGTACATACTGGAACATGGGATGTTCGTGAACTTACTTATTCTAAACTAGTTTTCACAGAACTGCCATGCAGTGAAGGACTTCTTTCATCCTAGTAGTGCTGTTCTATCCACCATGGTCTACACACATTGACAAGGGAAGATGTTTAGGGAGACAGGCAGTACCTTTTAATAAATTAATTTCTCTCACAAAAGATATTAGTTTTCCAGAAAAACTGCTCAGTCTTATTCTTAAGTTTAGTGTGGTTCATATATTCCTTTACCAAACTTCTTTCATTTCCTGATGTTTTATTCCTGAAAGGATTGAACTAGTAAAACGTAAATGATCTTGCCATAGGTGTGACTCTGAAGTACTTTTAAGGGAATGCACCTAGAATTTCTGGAAGGATGGCATTCTCATCAGCTACCAAGGCACCTGCAGCGCAAAATTGGTCCCAGAGCTGTAACAATGGTTAAAGCATCTAGCACAGGAAATTTGTTAATCTGTATCACCTTGATGAGCAAACACATTGAATCATTACATGGCTTTGTAACAATTTCATATATGTATACGTACATCTACACATATATGTGTGTCCATGTATCTGTATATGTAAACATATACAAGAACATAGATAAACATACCTGTGTCAATTTTCTTTGCAGTATCCTTAAAATACGGTACCCTGTTGTCCTGGGTTCAGCAGCAGTAGTCATTTTTCTCCTTAGTAGTGGCGCATTGCTGTGGTTTTGACTTTCAGCCTGGGAACAATGCTGATAACACCGTTGTTTTCAGTTGTTGCTCAATAATGTTTACCCTGACCAAGGACTTTCTGAGTCTCATGCTCTGCCAGGGAGGAAGGGAAGCCAGGAAGAAGCAGAGATAGGACACCTGACCCAGAGTAGCCAAAAGGGTATTCCAAACCACAGCACATCGTGCCCAGTATATAAACTGGGGCAGTCACCTGGAATGGCTAGATCACTATTCAGGTCGTGCTGGGTATTGGTTGGTTGGTGGGTGGTGAACGGTTGTATTCTCTTCCCTTGTTATTTCCCTTATCATTATTTTTACTGGTGGTAGCAGTAGTGGCTTGTGTTATACCTTAGTTACTGGACTGCTCTTATCTCAACACATGGGAGTTACATTCTTTCAATTCTCCTCCCCATCCCTCCAGGAGAAGGGGGAGGGAGAAGTGGGGGAGTGAGCGAGCAGCTGTGTAGTTCTGAGTTACCAGATGGGCTTAAACCACAACACTCGTGTCAGGCATGGTTTGTTGTGCAGAATCTGTGATTCTTTTTCCATAAACAAAAGGTCACAACCATTTAAATTAATTCCATCGGTTTATCTTCAAAAGAATATAGTCTCCTGAAGAGCAGAATGTCATAAATATTTATACATGCTAGAATTATGACTTAGGATGTTTAAGAATTAAAGAGAAGGTCAAAAAGCAAAATCTTAGAAACTGTGAGAAAAATTGTCCTAAATAAACTATGATGGAAAAAATGAAAGATTAAATTAATCTTGATGCAGTATTGCTATTTACCACCACATTTAGGGTACTACATTACAGTATAATATATTGAATTTAGAGAATTTAACTATATGGACATTAGAATTAAGCTCTTCTAGCTTTTTTTTTTGTGAATTATATTATTTCTAAAGTTTATATAAGCAGCTACAAAATGGAGAAAATAATATTTGAGAATCTGATCAGAATGGATAAAATAATTTTACAATATATTTTAATAAAACTTATGTACCTCTGCTGAACAAGCTAATAGCAAGAAACTACACATAACTGATATGGAAGCAATTATCTACCTAGTAGAAACAGGAATGATCTGAGTAACAATGGTAGAAATTCAGCATGAGCATTGTATCCATTTACTTCAGTTCAGATGCATTCTTACTGGTATCATTATTCCCAGTATGAGCACAGAGCTGATCTGACATGTTCACAGTGATATTAAAGTTTCTGGCACAATTGAAAAATACTGAGAAGTCAAAACAACAGACCAGTCAAATGGAGCAAATCAAAGTTTATGAAACAGCATGATAAAAGCTAGCTTACTCAGATAATAACTTCTAAGAAATTTGAAAAGAAGATATCCCTGTTTCACTTCCTAAGTGACTCTGATTTTTAGATCAGAAATAATATGAAGGTCATTGTGGCTTAACTCCAGCTGGCAACTAAGTAGCACACAGTTGCTCACTCACTCACCCACTGCCCTGACAGTGGGATAGGGCGCAGATAGAAAAAAAGATAAAACCTGTGGGTTGAGATAAGAACAGTTTAATAATTGAAATTAAGAAGAAATAACAAACAAACAAGCAAACAACCCCAAACAAACCCAAACAACCAAACAACACAAAATCAACCAACAGTGATGTACAAGTGATTACCATCTGCTGACCAATGTCCAGCTCATCCCCAAGCAGTAACTGGTCCCTTCTGGGTAACTTCTCCCCAGTTTGTATATTGGGCATGACATGCTGTGCTATGGAATACCCCTTTGGCTAGCTTGGGCCAGGTGTCCTGTCTCTGCATCCTCCTGGCTTCCTGTTCCCCTCTTCACTGGCAGAGCATGAGACTGAAAAGTCCTTGATCGGGGTAAGTGCTACTGAGCAACTAAAATATCAATGTGTTATCATCATTGTTCTTGGACTAAAGCCAAAACACAGCACTACACCAGCTACTAGGAAGAAAATTAACTGTATCCCAACCGAAACCAGGACGCCTGTTAAACATCCGCAAATTAATTTGCAAAGTTTCTTAGCCTTTACATTTTCAATCCTAACTTTTTCCTGCATCCTCATGGGAAAGATGAACTCTGCCCAACTGATAGTACTTAGACAACCTACCCGTTCTTTCTATCATTTATATGATTTAAATATATCACACACACGTTAGAAATGAAATAATTCTCATAAATAAGTTGTTTCTGTGCTCCCCTTTTTTTGTGTCCCCAAGATCAGTTATCATGTCTGTTTTACAGGCTGAATCTCTTCACTAAATCTCTTCAGACTATGAAGCACTGACAACTACATCCTTGCCATTGGACTTACCAAACATGAATATATATAGCTGTATCTGGAGTCAGCTTCCTTTCATACATGTAGCTAATGAATTCCCTGAATTACCAAACGCAATACTGTGTCTGCAATTGGAACCATGTCTGAAATGTAAATCAAATTGCAAAGCCCAGGCTTCAGAAGAATCTCTGAAATTCTGATAGTTCAGTGAACATGTAAAAAATTCCTTCACATGTGGTATTTCTTCTGTATATGCAGTCTTCCTCTAGCATTTCTGAATTGCCTTTAATAGAAACATAACTCCTTGTGAAACTTTTTCCGTTATATGACATCCACATCAGTAAGGTCACTAAGTTTTAAGTTCTTTGGCTTTCTAAGTTTTAATTTTATTGTTAAGGTTCCTATGCTTTTAAACATTAAGAATATAGAATTGTTTTATCTTGTTTCTTTCTGCATTTCTCTTGCTTAAACAGAACATATAGTTAAAATTTTGCTTTTATAACTATTTTTTAGAAAGATTATGAAAATGGCAGAAGGTAAGATTTTATCTTTTGCCTATGCTCTCTTTCATGAAATCTTATGCCTATAATCTCTTGACAAGACAGTGACATGGACATCCTGAATCTTCTATATTGAATGATTTTGCAGTCACTGAGCCAACCCTCATCCTTATTTTAATCCCACTTAGAGATGGAAGATGTTTAAGGATAATTGCAATAAGTAAGGGTTACAGAGTTTGAGTGCAGTCTGTTCACAGCAAACAGCTTTCAGAGATTAAGACATGAAGAGTGAGGAAGAGGTAATAACTGTTAAAAGAAAGTTTTGATTTATTTGTGCTTGCATTTCCAAATAGCAAATAAGAAAAGTCGCACTTTACATTATTACTTTTTGTAAAGCATTTGGATTCTGCTGCTCCATTCATCTTGCATCTCTCCATGACCCTATCACATGGCTTCCGGAACAGACAGGACAGAAATTTATTAACAGTAAAACACAGCATTACTAGTGTTCTTTGGACAACATTTTTTCACTTCATTATTGTGATACACTAGAGAAACTTGAAAAGCTCTATTAATCCATGTAATTGTACAAAATTCACAGCTATTAGCTTTCCTTAAAGGTGGAAATTAAACTACAACATATTTCTTCCACAAGAGTTATTTGTAGTTGGTATCTTGCTGGTGTCCTGGGTTTAGCAGTAGCAGTCATGTTTCTCCTTCGTGGTAGCTGGTGCAGTGCTGTGTTTTGACTTCCAGCCTGGGAACAGTGTTGGTGATACCAATGTTTTCGGTTGTTGCTAAGTGATGTTTACCCTGACCAAGGACTTTGTGAGGCTCATGCTCTGCCAGGGAGGAGGGGAAGCTGCGAGGAAGCAGAGATGGGGCGCCTGACCCGGGCTAGCCGGGGAGGTATTCCATACCACAGCACGTCATGCCCGGGGTGGGGGGTAACTGGGAGTTACCCGGAAGGACACGGGCTTCCGGGTGGGACTCGTTTCTTGGCCAGTGGTATCGTATTCTCTTCCCTTGTTATTTTCTCTTATCATTGTTGTCGTTGGTAGTAGCAGTGGTGATTTGTGTTGTACATTGGTTGCTGGACTGTTCTTGTCTCAACCCGTAGGAGTTGTCTTCCGATCCTCCTCCCTGTTCCTCCGGGAGCGGGGAAGGGGAGAGCCCCGGGGGGGAGAGGCTCTTGATTGCTCTCAGCCTGGCACCACTCACTGGGAGTGAGTGAACAAGCTGTCTGGCTAGGGTTTAAACCACAACAGTTCTTTTGGCGCCCAACGTGGGGCACGAGGGTTTGAGATAACAACAGATCTGTCCAGATTAATAGTCACTCATCACAATGCTCATTTATTGGCTCTCAAGGTTGTTCCTCTTGATCTCACAGTTTCAGTATATCGTATCTTACTTCCATCTGGTATTTGCTGTATCAGTGTTTTTCAAATGTGGGGGCTTGGGCTAAGGTTTTTGTCTCATTGTACTTTATGGTAACGACTTGTAATACAATACAATCATTGATCATGAAACTGATCTGGCTTATGTTCCCAGTGTGGTTTCCACCTTTATGCTTTGGGAGGTATATAATAGAAGTGCTTAGCAATTACACATGTTTTTTCTCCTTATCAGGTGCTCAACCTGTGAAGGAGACATTCTTTTACCCTCCCAGTCCTGCCCCCAGACCATTTACATATGAGAGTTTTGAAGTTTTTGAATGGCCTTTTAATGCTGTCGAGACTTGTTTGCTGATAGTGATGGGAATCACGATGCTGGCACGCATACAGAGTGTGTTTTGCCCACAACTGATTTCAAGAGTTAAGCAGAGTCAGGTTTGGGTCTTCCCTGAGGCAGGGTGTGTGGGATAGTATGGGCAAGTATCTAGGTCAGTGGGCCTCTCCAGTACTTTGGAATTTCACTACCGAACAACTGCAAAATCCAGAAGAATTAGTAAAACACTTAAATGAGGTGTGTGGTCATTCTGGCCACATGATGGACAAATCATGGCAACGTGCTGGGGCTTAGCTTATGCTTACAGGGCCTTGTTCAACACTATCCAGCACCTTCAAAAGGAAAAAAAAGGTCGGCGGATCTGAGGGCAAAGCAACAGTCAGCGCAGCTACTCCAGCTCCAGGTACAGTAACTACACCACCCCCAGCGACAAGTACAGTCACTACCCAAACTTTGGCTGCAATGAACAGAGCAGCTACCCCAGTGGCAAGTACAGCAGCTGCTCAAACTTCAACTGCAACAGACAGCGCGGTTACCCCAGCTCCAAGTACAGCAGCTGCACCACCCCCAACAACAAGCACAGTTGCTACTCAAACCACAGTGATAATCACTGCAGCCAAACCAGAGGACCAAATCGTACCAATATCGGTTGCCTTTGTACACAAGAGAACAAGCAAAAAGGAGGCAAGAAGGGTGAAGCGAGATGAAGAAACAATGAATTCACCACCCAGTCTAGCATCTGATCAGGAGTCATCATCACATGACGAAGAAGAAGAAGAAGAGGTGACTTCTCGACCTCGGACCTCAACCCAGCTATGGAATATGCGAAAAGATTTTACCCGTCAACCAGGGGAGCACATCATCACCTGGTTACTCCGATGCTGGGACAATGGGGCCGATGGCCACGAACTAGAAGGTACAGAATCCAAGCAGCTGTGATCACTTGCGAGAGAAGGGGGAATTGACAAAGCAATTGCAAGAGAGAAGAAGTCCCTCAGTCTTTGGAGGTGGCTCTTGGCAGCTGTGAAAGAAAGGTTTCCGTACAAGGACGATGTTAAGAGTCGTTCGGCCAAGTGGACTACTATAGACAAAGGCATCCAGTCTCAGAGGGAATCAGCCATCGTAGAGATGATCTATCACATCAAGCCGAATAACGGGGATACACCTATAGATCCAGATGAAGTTGAATGTACACGACCCATGTGGCGAAAACTTACACGGAATGCACCGTCATCATATGCCCATTCATTGGCAACAGTAACCTGGAATGACATAGTACCACTAACAGTGGATGAAATGGTTCATAAACTCCGAGAGTTCGAAGACAATCTCACCCCTTCCATCATCTCAGCTGTGGAAAAACTGTCCCAGGACCTCAAACAATTGAGGGACAATCTATCTGATATATCCAGCTCCTCATGTCTGCCAACACATGTCTCAGCTATTAACAAAAGGCGTCCTATTGTTCGAGAAAGGAGATACAGGAGGTATATGCCATGGACTACCCTATGGTTTTACCTGCGAGATCACGGAGAAGACATGACAAAGTGGAATAGAGTGAACAGAAGAGGTGGGTGGGTGAGTGAATAGAAGAGGGGAGCAAGGACCAAGACTGATCATCCCATGAGAGCTATGGCTTCAGTTTCCCAGATGGAATGGAAGAGCTGATTTTACTCCAGCTCCTGTGATAATGAAGAATAATCCCTTTCACCACGACTTAAGTGTCCAATGATGTGAAGACCATTAGAGGGGCCCTGCCTCCAGCCAGGTGGAGGTAGGGGAAAATTGGATTTACTAGACTGTGTGGATCAGATGGCCTGGCACATCAGTCCCACTGAAGTATAAGGCTCTAGTAGATACCGGTGCACAGTGTACCCTGATGCCATCAAGCTGTCAAGGGGTGGAACCCATCTATATTTCTGGAGTAACAGGAGGATCCCAAGAGTTGACTGCTGGAGGCTGAAATCAGCCTGACTGGGAGGGAATGGCAAAAGCACCCTATTGTGACTGGTCCAGAGGCTCCATGCATCGTCGGCATAGACTACCTCAAGAGAGGGTACTTCAAAGACCCAAAAGGGTACCGGTGGGCTTTTGGTATTGCTGCGTTGGAGACTGAGGAAATTGAGCAGCTGTCCACCTCGCCTCGTCTCTCAGAAGATCCTTCTGTTGTGGCGTTGCCAACAGTAGAAGAACAAGTGCCAATTGCGACCACAACAGTGCACCAGCGGCAATATCGCACCAACCGAGACTCCCTGATTCCCATCCATCAGCTGATCCATAGACTGGAGAGTCAGGGGTGATCAGCAGGACCCGCTCGCTCTTTAATAGCCCCATATGGCCAGTGCGAAAGTCTAATGGAGAATGGAGACTAACAGTAGACTATCGTGGCCTGAATGAAGTCACACCACCATTGAGTGCTGCTGTACCGGACATGCTAGAACTTCAGTATGAACTAGAGTCAAAGGCAGCCAAGTGGTATGCCACGATTGATATTGCCAATGCATTTTTCTCAATTCCTTTGGCAGCAGAGTGCAGGCCACAGTTTGCTTTTACTTGGAGGGGTGTCCAGTTCACTTGGAACCGACTGCGCCAGGGGTGGAAACACAGCCCTACCATTTGCCATGGACTGATCCAGACTGCACTGGAACAGGGGCAAGCTCCAGAACACCTGCAATACATTGATGACATTATTGTGTGGGGCGATACAGCGGAAGAAGTCTTTGAGAAAGGGAGGAAAATAATCCAAATCCTGCTGAAAGCTGGTTTTGCCATAAAACGGAGTAAGGTCAAGGGACCTGCACAGGAGATTCAATTTTTGGGAATAAAATGGCAAGATGGACGTAGACAGATCCCCACAGATGTGATCAACAAGATAACGGCAATGTCTCCACCAACTAATAAGAAAGAAACGCAAGCTCTCTTGGGTGCAGTGGGGTTCTGGAGAATGCACATCCCAAATTACAGTTCGATTGTAAGCCCTCTCTATTATGTGACCCGGAAGAAGAATGATTTTAAATGGGGCCCTGAGCAGCAACAAGCCTTTGAGCAAATTAAACGCGAGATAGTTCATGCAGTAGCCCCTGGACCTGTCCGGACCGGGCCAGATGTAAAAAATGTACTGTACACTGCAGCTGGGGAGAACGGTCCTACCTGGAGCCTCTGGCAGAAAGCTCCAGGGGAGACTCGAGGTCGACCCCTTGGCTTTTGGAGTTGGGGGTACAGAGGATCTGAGGCCAGCTATACCCCAACTGAGAAAGAGATACTGGCAGCCTATGAAGGGGTTTGAGCTGCTTCGGAAGTGATTGACACTGAAGCACAGCTCCTCCTGGCTCCCCAGTTGCCCATGCTGGGCTGGATGTTCAAAGGCAGGGTCTCCTCTACACATCATGCAACTGATGCTACATGGAGTAAATGGGCTGCACTAATTACACAACGAACTCGAATAGGAAATCTCAGTCGTCCAGGCATTCTAGAAGTCATCATGGACTGGCCAGAGGGCAAAGATTTTGGAATGTCACCAGAGGAGGAGGTGGTGCGCGCTGAAGAGGCCCCACCATATCATAAACTGTCAGAAAGTGAAAAGCAGTATGCCTTGTTTACTGATGGGTCCTGCCATATTGTGGGATAGCATCGGAGATGGAAGGCAGCTGTATGGAGTCCTGGACGACAAGTTGCAGAAACTGCTGATGGAGAGGGTGAATCGAGTCAGTTTGCCAAGGTGAAATCCATCCAGCTGGCCTTGGATATTGCTGAATGAGAAAAGTGGCCAGTACTTTATACTGGCTCATGGATGGTGGCAAATGCCCTGTGGGGGTGGCTCAGATGGACTTAGATTGGCAACATAAAGGTGAATTATTTTTGGCCCGGTGGGCCCACGACACTTCAGGGCATTAGGGCAGAGATGCAACATATATATGGGCTTGTGACAGAGGGGTGGACTTAACGATGGATACTATTGCCCAGGTTATTCATGAGTGTGAAACATGTGCTGCAATTAAACAAGCCAAGTGGTTAAAGCCTCTTTGGTGTGGAGGACGATGACGGAAGTATAAATATGGGGAGGCCTGGCAGATTGACTATATCACACTGACGACATCCCGCCAAGGCAAGCGCCATGTGCTTACCATGGTGGAAGCAACCACCGGGTGGCTGGAAACATACGCTGTGCCCCATGCCACTGCCCAGAACACTATCCTGGGCCTTGGGAAACAGATTTTGTGGCGACACGGCACCCCAGAGAGAATTGAGTCAGACAATGGGACTCATTTCTTGAATAACCTTATAGATATTTGGGCCAAAGAGCATGGTGTTGAGTGGGTATATCACATCCCCTACCATGCACCAGCCTCTGGGAAAATCGAACGGTACAATGGGCTGTTAAAAACTACACTGAGAGCAATGGGTGGGGGAACTTTCAAGCATTGGGATACACACTCTCAGCCCAGCACCACTCACTGGGAGTGAGTGAACAAGCTCTCTGGCTAGGGTTTATACCACGACAGCTGGCATTAACAACTTACTAATTTTTTATTCCTGATAGAAGGCAATGCATGTAGTCCCAGATACAGAGCTGAAAGTAAACACAGATCATTTTGATGAGGACAAAAGAGAGAAGAAAGAAAAGAGAGAGCAGAATTAGAATGAATGAGAGAAAAAATGTTGAAGTATAGAAGACAATTAATTTATTCCCTCATAAAATAAAAGGTATAATATTTACATTCCCTACAACATCTATGCAAAACAAGCATACAAAACAAAACACACAATTGCAATAAAGAAACCCCAAAACAGGAGTCTGCTGGGTTTTTTTTTTACTGTACTCCAATGCCACTAAAAATAGCCTGTGAGGGTGATAGGCCCTATCATACCAGGAACTGAGCATTCTCAACTGGTTGACTGAATTTTCACATAAACAATAATTCAGCCAATGTAATATAGACTCTAGAGTATCTGTGTCAACAGAGAAATTATTTGTGCTAATAATTGATATTGCATGACAGTAATGTGAATCAGTATTAATTTTTTTTTGTTCTACCAGTAAATATACTTTGTACCTGGCTTACAGTCAGAATCACTTAGAACTGAGAATTGTGTATGGTCTTTTATCCATTTTAAACCATCTTGAACTGCATAACCCCATATGATCTACAAATGAAGTCATTAACTATGAAAAGGAACATTTTAATGGGACCTAATTATTTAGAGAGCTCATTGAATTTCTGCTCCTGTTATCCTGTGAGAATATTTCTTTTTAAAAAAATTAACCTTTTCATTGATAATATTTACTGCAGTACCTGCTCTATTATGGGCCATAATCATGTCATTCCATTATGTCATTTTCAACTGGAATAATGAAACACCCATTGGAAATTCAAGGCACAAAGAACAAAGCTATAGGCATATGCTGACTTTCTTCAGCACTGGTGGAGACAGATCATTTAGAGCTGTCCTCAGATAAGACTTGCATTTTGTTGCTGTCCTCACTCTTAAGCTTATTCTAGATCTTATGATCTTTTTAGTTTTATCACAATAAGTCAATTTTATTTAAGGGAAGAAATCCTCTTATGTGTCTTTTAAACATAGGAGAAACATTTTTCAACATGTTCAATTATGACAGTACTAAGAGAAAGTCATATCAATTTGAGAGCCTCCTAATTCCATGCACAGAGTAAAGGTCAACACTTTCATATTTGAGTGCCTGTTATGACACCTTCAGAGTGCAAACTGTCTCTTCCTATTTTACTTCATGATAAGGAAACAGCTTGTTCCAATTAGATCAGAGAATCCAGCTGCAACCCCCCCCAGCCAAATAAGTAATTATTTTGCTTTTGTGACTCATTCTTTTGCAAATTTTGCATCATTTCCTGTATCCATAATTTTATTTAAAATAAAATGCACTTCAATAATAGCGAGCAAACTTTTCAAAGAGCTATTCAAATGTCAGTGTTTATTTTTGAAAATTCATTAAAGAATGTCAAAGAACTGAGTATCATGCAATTTATATGGTTTTAATTCCATTAATCGTACTTGCATTTGCATTGGCTGAAATAGTGGTCTGATATGCAGATTTTTCATAATAATCATACAACTATTTAATGTGACTGTTTTATATTAACATAACCAAAAAGCTGTGAAATTGGCTTTAAATTGTGTTAGCATCCATGTTTGATTGTAATTTGTCATAATAAGTTGTCAGGTATTTGGATAAATGCTAAATATTTTTTCACCATGGAAAATATATTTCTTTCATGTTGCCAGTTTTCCTTCACAAGATAAGACTACCCAACACAAGAGGCATAATATACAAACTGTTCTCACAGTGAAAACGCAGCAAATAAAGTGTTGCAGAAGCATTTCAACATTCCTATCATAGCATCTAGGGGACTCATAGGCAATGCCCAGACTTACTATGTCCGGTCTTACACGAAAACCATAAACACTGCACTGGAAATTTGTGTGTACGTGTGTGTTGCGGTCAGGAGACCCTTTTTGTGTGTGTGTCAAAGCAACTCACAAGACAGAAGGGCCAGACAGAGGCTGAGTGCCTGTTCGCTGTGAGCAGCGTAATACCGCTTGGGCAAACGGCCGAAGGCAGGGCAGGGATCGGCTCCACCACGGTGGGGGATCTTTCCCAGTGTTGTCTGCCCTGAGGCCACGAACATCGAGTGCCCAGCAACAACAAACTGCCCAGGGACAGCAGCACAGGCACCGCACCACCCATCAGGACACGCGATGTGGGTCTGGGGTTTACCTGGCGCCCCTGAGAACGAGTCTCACCTGTGCGAGGGTGCCAAGAGAGCCTGACACTATGACAACCTGCCTGCAGCCGTGTGATACACCTTTCCACCCTGACAACAGCGGAGTCACGGACTGAAATGACCTAAAGGACTTCAACTCGGTGACCTAGACTACGTTGCTGTAACCATGGAGTGGTGAGTATTATTCTCTGCTTTCTTTCTTTCATTTCTCCTTTTATTCCCCCTACTTTGTATCCTTTATAAGAATACAAGCTTGACAAGACTTTTGTTCCTCCCAAGAGAGTTTTAGGGGACTTTACAATAAAACTATTGTTTTTCAACCTCACCAGCAACTGTGGTTTCTCCTGCGCGGAGTATGGTAAAAAGATCTCCCACCCTGTGGGATGAGATGGGTAGGGGCGAGATCTGCGTTTGTACAACTATTCCATAACTGTTACTATCTGGTGGGGTTTCTGGCATCGTAGTGGGAAGAAACAGCTAGTGCATGTTTCTCTTTGGGAGCTGATAGCCATCCCAAGCATGATTATTTCTTTTTTTTTCCCCTTAAAATGCCTTAAGTGAAGAAGGCTCAAGTCTGGCAACTCCTTTTCTCAGTAAAAGACTATTTCCCTCTAAAAACCTAAAAGACTGCAACAAACACACTGAAATTAATTTGATGAGAAAACCAGTGATCTTTCTACATCTCTCCCTTACTATTAGTGTAAAATATAAATATGTCTTAGAGGCTGTGTAGCCATGTTCCCTAGTCATCCATTTGTAATTCCTGTGGAGTTTGCACTGTTTCCTCTCTATAAAAGTGAAGTGAGAGTTACAATAATAAAACATTTATTTTTAATGATGCTAAACAAGATTTATCTACATCCCCTTGAAAGCTACAACTCCAACTGCTTGAAGCAGAAAAGTCACATTTGAATACATTAAGTTTGACTTTTAAGAATGTGAGTAGTTCTGCATTCACTTGCAGCTGGATAATTGATTGTTCTGCTGTATTAAGACTAGATGTATAATCCTTCTTTCTACACTTGATCTTCATCTTAGTATCTGCTTAAAGCTAACTTCAGAGAACAAAAGTAGATTTTGATTAGGTAGATCCTATGATGCTACAAAGCATATATGGCTTCCATAGCAGTGTCATTAGTTTCCTTATCAGTGGCTAGTATGTGAATGTGTCAAACCTGAATCAGGTCTGACCTAGAAGTGGGCATATCTAGGGCTCGCTTATGTCTACACCATAAAAGAAGACACTTGGGGTACTGCTGGCACTGAATTAGCAGAAATGGGGTGAACTATAACAGAGCAGATCAGAAGATCATCAATATAAGGAATATTAGGGCAAAGAAGAAAAACCCTGTTGTAAACTGGGAAATTGCCAGCTAGAATTGTTGGGGAGGGAGAAAGATCTAGGTGTATTAAATTAAAATGTATCTTTATGGTTTGTCACATGTGCTTGTTGCCACGAGAGAACAGAACCGACCTTTCAGGCTGTTGTAAAGGACTCTGTGAGCTACTGTGGAACTCGGGGGGCGCGGGGGGGGACGAAGTAAAATTTATTATCATCAACCAAGATATTGTAAGAGAAAATCTGTTTTATTTACCTTAGCAGAATCTGTGCCAAAAGGAAGTGTGCTTGCTTTATAAAAATATCACAAAAGTAAAACGTAAAACATACCTAACCTGTAGATAGCCAATGGCAGATTTTAGAGCCTGATCAAGTTGATCTCCCTTTTCTTTAATTTCTTTTTGGCACAATTAATGTGGGATCTTGCAGCAGAAAACGGACACAGCAAATGAGTAAACACTAAATACCTGGGTTTTTTTTGCAATTATAAAATATCCAATCTATATTAAAAATAATACAAAATAAATTTTAAAATACTATTGTTTTAATTAAATATTTGAAAAGAGCAGAACAAATCAGTGCATTTCCCCTGTGACTTCTTCTCCATCCTTTTTTTGTGTGTTAAGGCATTTTTTTTTCAAGAGTGATTATTTCTGCCAAGGAATGTCATCATGAGAGTTCTTGTACTTATGAGTTTGTGAAGACTGTTGGGATAAGCAAGGGCCAGAAGCCAGCTGAACTCCTTGGAACTGTCTGTGCTGTTGCAAAATTTAAAGATTTCAATGTGTCCCATCCTCCTTCAGTCTTTGAGATTCCCAAGTGTCAGAAATATTTTGTGGTAACTGGAGATGTCCACACAATGACTTTTTAGCAGCAGTGTTCTCCAGGCACAGCCAAATCTCATGGGGCTATAGCAGCACAACCTGCAAGAGCAAAAGAGCTTGTTTCCTGCCTATTTTACCATTTGAAGATGAAAAATAATTCAATTATGTTTATTTCTATGGCATTTAATGGCAAATTGATTTCTGTCCATTGATGTGGATTAATTGGGACTGAAGAAAATGGCAGTTCTACCTTGTAGTGTTTCTGACTTTTTTCTTTTTTTAAGGTCCAGGGGACAGATACCTTAGGCAAAAAAAATACCTTTTGATGGTTTCAGGTTAGAATCAGTGTTTGTTAAATGCCATCCAGAGAAAGATACAAATGACAATTCGTTAGGAGAACATAGAGGAACTGCCATTTTAACTACATAGGATTTGCTACTATCATGGTTTTTTTTAGCCCTGGAAATCAGCGGTAAAAGTTCATTTGCAAAACTGTACCCTGCACTCTCTGCTTTGCATAACTTGCTTAACGTAGTCATGCATGATTCTTGAAACATTTAACTCAAGAGTAAATTCTAGTTTTATACTCTAGATTAAGTAACAACTTCCTGACATGCAGTCTGCTGTTTCTTTTGCTTTATAGCATCATCTTACCTTTAATCAAACTTTATTGCCAACCCTCTAGTTCATACATCTTGAGTGATCTGTCACAGTAGAAGTTTTAACTTTGTTTTTTTGTGAGAGTATTACAAGCTTTCATTAAGCAGTCAAAGTTGATGTCAAGCCAGGAAACACTCTTTAGAATGGTTGTCATCTTGTATTTACTATCAAGAAAACACAAACAGAAAATTAAGATGGAAATGTTGAGAGCCTGGTGTTTGTAATGAAGAAACAGCATATGAGAACAAAATATCTAGTGCTTTTTCCATCTGCTACTGATGGTGTCAAGCAAGGTGAGTTTAATGGGAAATATGGTACTTTGAACACAGCAATTTTTGCGTATGCAAACTGCATGTTTTTAGCCTGTCCCTAGCATAGTGACAGACGTGCTAGTACTGTCCCTACAAAAAGTGTTAAACAAAAAATAACCCCTTCCTCTCTGCTCAGAGTACTCTTTCAGCAGGAAAAAATTGTGCAACAATTACTGCTGCTTCTTTCATGAGTAGTAAAAACTTCTGTATATCGGAATTGAAAATAGCTCCCTTTAATCACTAAGCTATTTTGATTATGAAATGCAGCAATGGTGAAGAATAGTCTGCTGGGAGGAAATAACAAGGTTTGCTATGATCAAAAGACTGTTAGAAGTTGGTATTCACTACAGTAGAATATGGCTGCTGATCAAGCACAATTTTCCTGTACGTACCAATTTATATTGGATCAGCTTTGGGAAAAATTCCCTGTTACCTCTGCTGTTCTCTTAGTGAACCGTTTCTTGATTCCAATGTTGGCCTAGAAATAATGTTCAGAATTATTGTTTGAAGTTTTATGACAATAAAACAAGTACATGATTTAAAACAATGATTCAAGGTAAAAGGAAGTATTTCTCCTGTGCCCTGTTTTTCTTTCTTTAGGCAGTCTGCTACACTTAGCAGTAGAAACAGAAGACAACAAATCTAAAGTAGAAAAGTGAAACCAAGCAATGACCAAGCAGTGGAAAGTAGAGACAGTACACATCCTTGATGACAAAAAGTGTCCTTTTCTAACCCAGTGAGTCGGAATGCCAGGTTTAGTGTTTTCTGTAGAGTACAAAAGGACATTTTATTCCTTGAAGTTTTGTTCATTATTAAAATCCTATGAAGCATCAAAACATACAGGGTAAAAAAACTAACCCTCCAGTATTTTTACTGCTTTTTTATTTTGAGACCAAATTGGTCCTATGTATCGTTAGGCATCCAACAGAGGAGCAGGAAGATTAGCTGTGCTGTGCTTCTTTTATAAAGACGACTAGATGTCTAGATTTTTAACTGGGAGATCAGCCTATAATCTAGGGGGAAGTAGAGGGAGGACTTCACAGAGCTACCTTTGCTTGAGAGAGGTTGAGTCCATTCAACTTTCTCAACAGGCTTTTCCTAAGATGACTGATTGCAGTGAAGTTGGGATCCTGTCCTGAATTAACCAAAAAGTACTAATTTTCCTTCAGAGACTGTAGAAAAGCTTGTGAGCTTATCTTTCCTAGTCTAAAGTCATTAGCTCACTGCAGGCCTTAAATAAAATAAATCCCAAAAAAGAAGAGATAGATACCATCTGACTGGCACAAAGATTCTTTTCTAATAAAGAATTATGAGACGAAACCCTGTCCTTTTTTAATTGGACATTGCTGTATGATAAAAAAAGGCCAGAAAGAAAGAGTTTGTTTCAAACCCAAATAAGCTATATTGTATCACCCTTTGGAACACCCAGATACATGACTTGTATGATTAACGGAAGAGCTTCCCTGCAAAAACTTGTTTTCCTCTTCTCTTCCTTACTCTGTCTTGCATTGATGGAAGTTATATGCATCTTCATAGACCCAGCTGAAACACACAGAATAGCCCAGGCTGGAAGGGACATCAAGGGATCATCTGGTCAAAGCTTTCATGGGAAAAAGAGCCTAGATGATTCTCTAGCACACTGCCTAACTGAATCTTGAAAACCTCCAGTGGTGCGGATGCTGCCACATCCCTGGGAATGTTCCAGTGAATTAGCGTTCTTACTGTAAAAACTTTTTCTACTAAGTGAAAAGACAATGTGGTCGATGCCCCAAACCTGTCAGTGTTTAAGAGGCATTTGAACAATGCCCTTAATAATATGCTTTAACTTTTGTTCAGCCCTGCAGTGGTCAGGCAGTTGAAGTAGGTGATCATTGTAGGTCACTTCCCACTATTCCAACTCAACTATTCTAATTATAATCTTTATGAAAGCTATGCTGATTAACCATATGGACTGGTGTCTAGAAGTCTCACAATTCATGATGACGAAAGAAAGAGGGATCGGCTGAGCTGATCAGTCACAACTTCACATGGACTTTTGCTCATAAAGTCCATGCTGTGGTATCAGAAGATGCTTGCAGGTTGGTTTTGGACATGGAAGGTTTTGGACTCACACCTTCAAATGCTGGATGCTGAGATCTACTGCATAAAGCTATTGTATGCGATTCTTCTATGGTGATTCCTCAGTGGAAATACTGTATTATTCACCATGTTTCAGCATTTAAATCTCACCAGCTTCTTAATGCTTTACATGACACTATAGTAGTTAAGGTTCGCTTTACAGCCATCAGTTGAAGCTATTTCACGTGAATCATAGTGTTCTTTGATGCCCACATTTTCTAACGTTCTTTTTCGGTATTCAGATAATTAGAGAAACAAAATAAATAAATAGAAAAAAGTTCTTCTAGCTTTTAGCACCTAGTCCATTATGCAAGTCTCAACTTATTGGGAGAAAAGAATAAAATCTCTTCTGTATGGTGCTAATTCTCAGAGCTTTCATGACAAGATAATGAGTTCTAAAATTGTTAAAGGGGCAAAATACCACATCATTACTTCTAGATATAAGCACCTCAATGTAGCTTCCCAAAACACAGGTATGAATAAACAGAGGTCAGCATAAGTGTATTTTAAAATAAGGTAAACAAGTAGTGACAGTTGACAGATAACAGTAACCCTACTCAGAGCAGTTACCTGAATTGCCTCAGTGATAAGTGGCAATGGAATAGTTTTGTCTGTTAACTGACACTGCATCAGTATAATAAATGAAAATCATAGAACCTCAGTGAGGAGTTAAATTTGTTCTAGCAAAAGAGTAGCAGGTAACTACTGAGATGTCTTTTTCCAGATAGAACAAAATAAAATAATTTTAAAAAGGCAAAAATTTAATACATTACTGTAGAAGTAGGATAGAATGGGAAATTATATTCATCACTCTAAGTGCAAGAGTTGTTTCTGTATTTCAACTAGATTAGCAGCAAGTCTGAGGTGTGTTTAATTATACAACCAAAACCATTAAATTGAGATAGAGGGCTATGCTGTGTTTAGTAACTACATCCAAAGACTCCTGTGTGTACCAACGAAAGAAAAAATCTGAAAGAAAAAGCTATCATTGAATGCAAAACCAACAGGGTACTTCATAATCCCATAAATACAGTATGTGGAAGGTCTACCTGCTTGTTTTGTTGGTACTAACAGAAACTATCTGTGCTAATATCTTCTGTATGGACAAATGAATAGACCTCCTGTGTCTGCTGTTTTACAAGGTTTGACATCTCACTAAGAAAAAGCAATTACTCCTGTTCCAAATAGCTTGGCTGATCTCTTGGTCTGGGATAAGTGCCACAAGTTTTCTGTTCATATCTCTCCATACAAATTAGAGAAATTTAATTTGTAGCAGCTGCTTCTACAGTATCTGACCTCAAAATCAGGCAGAGAATGAAGAAAACTTTAAATACATGAACATTTCCATTGTACTTACAACTTCTGTGAGAAGGAATGCTTAAAATAACTGTAGAAAATGCCTCTTAAGCTAAAGACATATATGCAAAAATACAGTTTTATTACTAGAAGCTGCAGCTATCAGAGTGTGCTTTTGCAAGAAATTTGTAGATTTTTGGGATGGGATGATGTTCTTAGGTTATCTAATATTTTTCCTATTGCAGGCTTCTTCACTCTCATAACAACTTTTGTCAAGACCTGTGGCCTGATTTGATGTGAAGATATACATGAAGACATAAAGAGACGCATTCTTTTAATTCTTTTAATTCTTAAAAATTCTTTAAAGAGATGCTATTCTTTTAAAAGGATTGTTTTCACTTTTTAAGTGATGTATTTGATTTCCAGTTTGAAGGAGGCCAGCTTTGCTATCCACCTACTGGTTCTTGATATTCCTTTCTCCGTGCAATTCAGGACCCTGACAGTACTTGTATTTTCTCTCTGTGATGACACTGAGTCACTGTAACCCACCCATCTTCCAGTCTTGTTTCCACTAAAATAGGGTGCTTGAATGCATCTGCAGCATTTCCTACAAACCTTGTGTGCTTTTGTGGCATTTTATTTATCCCTTTCTAATATTTTAATGTCTTTTCACAAATGTGACAAAAGTGCAGAATGTTTCAAGACTGTGGTAGCATATCCTTGCATCCTGTGTACTACTTCACTGTTCAGACAGCCAAGAATCATGCTAATTCTTCCCTTTTACACAGTTTAGTATGCTTTGGCTTACGTTTTTTTACAGCCTGATGTATCAGTACGGACTTGCTTTGCAAGTTATGGTATCTTAGTCTATGGATATGGTTTACATTTCTTATTCACAGATGTAGGATCCAGAATTTGATTATTGAATTCTTTTTTGCTTGAACTGGCTTGGTGCTCCACAACTTATATATCCTCATCATATATCTTTCATTCAGTCTTTTTATCTGCACATTTTACTGGCAGTGATTTTGTGTTTACTTCTAGTTCAACTATTAAATATTGAACAATGTTGGAAGTTACCATGCCTGTGGGATGTCCATAGAAATTCCCATTAAAAGATGTATTTCAACTATCATCAGCTTCCTGAGAAGTCACCTGGTTTATATTCCATTTAATCCTTATATCACTGATTTCAAATACTGCTAATCTTTATTCCAAAGAATATACATTACTTTGTCATGAATACCTTACAGAAAGCTCTTTAATCAGTGCAGTTATCATTATCAAATACATTTGTAATTTGAAAGAAGGGAATTGAGTTTGATTAACAAGATATATTTTCTGCAAAACTATGATTGATTAGCATTAGCTATAATTTAATCCTTTAATTCTTTACTAATTAAATCTCCTAGCTCTTTTTTTATTATTTTGTCTGGGACTCAGACCAGCCTTGAATGGTCTTGAATTACCTGGTTGTCCTTGCTAACTTTCCATTAACACAGAGAAACAATAAAACTTTTTCAGTGCCTGTATTTTTTAATTTTTTTCTTTGGGATTAAAAAAATGGAAAAAATAATAAAAATAAATGTCTTAACTGACTGCTACATGACTCCATTATGTAAATTTCCCAGATCACACACTTGTAAATGTTTACCTCCACTGTATATGGTATAGTGTTTTCCTTGCCGTCTACTACTTACTAGTGGCCTGCAGTCTGCTTCAGTAATTCTCACGTTATAGGAGGATTATAATGCTGCTGTACAAAACATGACCCAAAAGACCAGAAGGCTTTGGCTTTACCTTATGTTAACATTATGTTAAAACCATTCTCAGTAGCAGACCCACTGCCAGTCTATTACAAGATTCTTATTAATACTATTACATTTTTATGAAACGCCTGTACATATATTTGTTATAGGTTTATACATATGTGTGTATGAGACAATGCCATGAACTCTTCCCCAACTATCTGAATTTTGCTTTTTAAAATTTCTCCAATTACTTTGATATGCCAGCAATTTCTAACAAAGTATCCAGCGGTCTTTTACTCATCAGTTCTAGTTATGACAAGTGTTATCGAAGCTCTTTTCAGTTGTGAAACTCTCTAGTTCATGCTAGCTTTTACTCAGAATGACTTACAATTGTATCTTTAGAACTTAAATATTAATGCTGTGTCCACATTAATATTTTACGGTCTATCCATGGCTTCCAAGTAGATCATGTAGAGTTTTCTCCCTTTCAGATCCTTTTTAAGATCACTGCTGCCCTCTCTAAATTTAGTTCTGCTTTACTGTGGGACAGTTCTAACTGTGTGAATGCTTAGCAAAACTATTAGAAAGCCCTGTTCAGACTTAAGCAGGGAAACAGTTCTTAACTATTTGTGACCCCAAAAGAATGAACCTGAACCTGAAATGGTTGTCAGAGGAGAGCAAAGAGGTGTTTTTCACTGAACTCAGAACTAAAAAATAAAATTTAGCCCTTCTGAAGAATTTTCTTTTCTAGAAGGCTGGGATTTTAATCAGTTACTGTGATGCACTTGTACTTTAGTTCTGAATAGAAGGGATTTTTAAATATTCTAAACAGTTCTACAGGTGCCAGAACTTCACCCACCTAAACAGATTTGAAACCAATATGCTTGCTAGTCTGGGTTTGTTAAATACAACACAAATTTCATATAGTTCTTTTGAGTGGATGTTTAGAGCATTTGAATCCTTGGGCTTTTTCTCATGTAGTGAGAATGACTTGAGAGGGCATATAACAGGAACATAGTCTAAAAACGTCAAGATCTGCCCTGCAATACTTTGAAACATATCTGGTTTCAGTCTTTTTTTTTTTTTCCCATAAACCCCAAAATGACAAATACTTATATATAATGAACAAGAATGCACAAGGAAAGGCTTCTCTGACATTGTTGTATTTTCATGGTACAGACATTACATGAACTATTTTATATCAGCTGAGCGTGTAAGTAAAGAGAAGCTCCCCTTGTTCCAATATGTACAATTAGAGCACGCCTTTGGTTTTCACTGTACAATTCTCACAGAAACCAAGATTTGCACATATTTATGATAAAAAGATAAAAGGAAAATCCTTTGATAAAGCAGTAGTAAAGTTACTATTACTTTAGGGGAACCAGCTTTTAGCATGATCTTGGCTACATCTGTACAAGTAAATGAAGCAGAGTAGGGATTGTTCCTTGGCTCTGTGTCTGACATAGCTCTGCTCATGCTTACATGCCTAAACATGTTTCTTCACCATACCAAATGATAACACGTTCAAAATACCTATTTGGAACAATTCCTAAAAAGTGCTATGTAGTTTCTGTCCAGGGAAGTGTTGCCATATGTTAAGGCAGTGACAAAAAGCACAATTAGAATTCAAGACATACGGACAGTGTGAGCCAATGCTCAAGCTGTGCTTTATTTTAGTAGTGTAAGCACAGGCAAAGTGTCTTTTATTTCACTAGCATGTAAGTCAAATTCCAGTAGGAGAATTCATGAGTTGAATTCAAAGATTTTGTTGTTTCAAAAGTTACATGAGCCCTAAAATGAATAGAGAAACCTTATGAAGCACCAACTGTGATCCTGGATTTTAAGATAATTTTGACCAGAAAAGAATCTCATACAGCAGAATGATCTAACCTAATTTGGGTAACATTTCATCTATATCTAACCTAGTAAAAATGCAAAGAAACAAGCACACTTTCAGTGCTGTTTTTCTGGTCCATTTTAGACATCTGTATTAGTGTGAGAACAGTTTTAGGAAGTGCCTATTACTTTCTGAAGTAATGAAAACTCAGATGACTATCTAAATGTAGACATTTACCTTTCATCAGGTTAATTCCACTTGAAGTGACCTGATTTTATGTCTTATCCTCTTGTTTGAGTCCCACTTTAGGATGAACTGTACTGCAGATAATCAAAAATGTTCCTGTACACCTGTGTCACTTGTGTCAAATCTTTTATTAATGTATAAACATAAAAATTTTCCTTTAGTGAAAAAATACGGTTTAAACAGAAGATTAAATATCATGTTCTGAGACAGAATCAGTAGCCTGAAGCAATTCCCTCAAGGAAGTCTTGGAGCTTCCTTATCAACTTGTCTTTAACAGCATACAAAACTGAAGGATATCATTATTAACCTTTCTTTTATCAGCCAATCATGTGCTAACTGGGCGTAAAATCAGTTTCAAGATGAATGGTATCTAATGCAGCTTTTGTAGAATATAACCTCCCATTTTAGTATGAGCTATCAATCATATGTTATTGGATGGAAATGCACTGTACTTATTACTTTTGGTAATATTTACAAACAACTTTTGTGGACTTCTACCTTGTGTGAGCAGTAGTCAGATGAACTGAAAGTTCATTTCATGTTTATCAAAAAATTAATGCTCTTTTGAAGCAGGAATCCAGCAAGGATGACCACAAGAAATATTCAGGTAGGTGAAACAACATAAGGACATCTTAGTTTTCTTTGCAACATATTGAGGTCTTTTTTTCCACTTTTGACTTCTAAGCTCAGGAAAGAAGAAATAAGGTATCTCAGAAATTTATTCAGCTGTCTAAAATTTGCTATATAATATTCTGGTAGACATTACAGATCTTTGAGAAGGATTTAAATGGAAACAAGTAGAGATTAAAAGCTGACATAAGGATTGTATTCAGTATGTAAGGGATGACATCAATGTGAAAAAAGGTAAATATTGGTTGATAATGGATTATAAATTGACCATACTGGAGGACTACACAGTCATAATAACAAAAATGAAGAAAATGGTGTGAGAAGGTTGGAGTTGTGAAGAAATAACAACCACTGTGGCTGTTATATTAATAGATGTATTGAGCTGCAGGGTTGAACCTACCAAGAGTTCCCTTCCAACCTGAATGATTCTCTGTTTCTCTGTCTTTTCCATCTTGGTAGGTCTAATGCTGATAAAGGTATGGAAGAGACATATATAGCTATATAGTTAGTAAAATATTCTTGAATATTTTTTTTTAACATGAACTCTTTTTACCTAATTAGATATCTGCTTCTCAGTGACATATTGCCAAACACACAGGCTGTATGCCCAAGTGCTGATAGCAAATAATATGCTCCCTTGGGATGCTGTAAAATGATGATGAAGTTCTGCTAAGAGGAAGGATCTCTTCTATTCCATCCTGCAAGGTACAGCAAGAGCTGATGATAACTGCTGTCAGTGCCTGTAAGGTTTGAGCAAGCCTTTTGACATGAACTCTTTCATCAGTGATCTGAGTACTTTTGCCCTGTTACAGCACCGTGCTTTTGAATTCATCATCTAAAATACAGAGAGAGGATGTTATCTCTGGTTTGTATCTACTTGACATACCAAAGGAAGATTTTATTCTAAAGTCTATTTCTATTATATTGCCCTTTTCAACCCCAAATTCAGTGAAGAAAATGCAAATTTAACAAATGGATTTTGGCAATGCTTGTAGACATATGACTCAAGTATATTAAATTACTTGTGGTTAATTTGAGAACTTTGGATAATGTAATACAGTATATGAATACGATTAGTTTAACCTGGAGAACTGTGTTAATAATGCACAATAAGTGCTTCTCCTGCTTTTATGACTTTATGACATGTTAGAGGGGTTTGTTAATGTTGCTCTAATTGTCATTTTGAATATGGTTGAGCTTTCTCAGTGTTCCAAGCTAAATATAAAAAAAAAATTGCTAATCCTATGAAATAACAAATCTGAAAGATACATGTATTTTGGTAATTCTATTGTACGTCCATCAAAATTCATGGAAAAGTATGGACATTAAGACCTAACTATTTCAAAACATCTCAAATTGTTTTAAATATTATCAGATTCATCACACAGAAATAAGCTTCTCTGAAGTGTCTTTTCAAATCAAATTATGAGGTAAATTATGATTAAATTGATTTATAAAGAATAAATTAATAAAAATACTAAATTTTGCTTTAAAATGCTGAATGCTTTTAAAAAAGAAACTAAAGGATTGCATCAGTGTACCATGCAAGTAATTATATTTGGTAATTATTTATATAACATAGACTCTAGTAGACTCTAAACAGTCTGTGACCATGTGTGACCCTTCATGATGAAGCAAATATGAACTCATAATTGAGGTGCAAGTATGACATGGGCAATGGGAGACTGGAAGGAAAAGGTGATGAACAAGTCTGAACAGAGATACATGGGTCAGAGCAAAAGGGAAATCAGGTAAGGAATCTCCTCTAAGAAGAAAGTGAAGAATTCTTAAAGATATCTTATTCCCACAGAGATGGCCAGCAGTTTTAGTCATCAGAAGGAAGACACTAGGAATAAAAGGTTATCAAACAACAGGTTTTCAGCAGAGATACAAATACCCTCTCACTGGGTGCTTAATAGTGCTGAGATCACAGGATCACAGAATTGTTAAGCTGGAAAGATCTTCCTGAGATCAGCTACTCCAAACTCACTGCTTAAAAGAGGACCAGCTAAAGTAGGCTGCCCCAGAAAAAAGTGTAAGTCAGATTTTGAATTTTTTTCAGAAATTCAGACTCCACAGCTTCTCTAAAGCAACCTGTTCCAGTGGCTGACCACTCTCACAGTAAAAAAGTTTTCCTGTGTTCAGACACAATCTCATGCCTTCTGTCCTGTCACTGGGCACCACTGAAAAGAGGCTGGCTGTATCTTCATTTCTTCCTATCAGGTATTCATATACATTAATGAGATCCCCCTTGAGCTATCTTTTCAGCAGCTCTTTCAGCCTCTCCTTATATAAGAGATGCTTCAGTTCCATAATAATTTTTGTGCCCTTCACTGAACTTATCCCGATAAATCCATATCTCTCCTGTATTGGGAAAATCAGAACTGGACTCAGCAGTCCAGATGTTGCCTCACCAGTGCTGAGTAGAGGGAAAGAATGGCCCTTGAAATGCTGGAAATGTTCTTCCTGATGCAGCTCAGGACACTGTTGGCCTTAATTGCCACTATGAACATGCTGGTTCATGGTCACCTCCAGTGCTGCTTAGCACTAGTAGGGGATAAAAATTATGAGATGCAATGCTTGAAGTCCTGAGTGGTTGCCCAAGTCACAATTTTGTAAATTTTGTGTTTAAGCGTAAAATAGAAGACAACCTTTTGAAAGACTGAAACATTTGTGATTTATCTTAGCTAATTTGAACAAAATGGATCCTCACACAATAAATATAACGAGCAAGAACTTGCCAGGGATAACATAGGTTTTATTTCTCTCAAAACACAATGTCAAATATTCATGTTTCCAGATGCAATGGAAGTATTTCAGATGTACTCACAAATGGTTCCTAACTGTCTAATCTGTCACAGTGAGGAATTAGAATGAAGTAACTGAGAGATAAAAACTCTGTCCCATGCAATTACAGATGCAGGACTGGTACTGTCTGTAGTCCCAGTGCAGCACAGCAATGTTTCTCAGTCTGGGAGACAGCATCAGGGGTGTTTGTAACAAGGACAGCTAACAGCAGGGGAAGCCATTGTGAGCTACTTCCCATGGCAGCTGAGATGGCCTCTGCTATTTTTATCTTGTTGTACAGAAACACGGTCTACATTGCAGAGATCAAACATTATTAGTCCCCATGGTGTGAGTCCTGGGTTTCAAGTAGTGTTGTCCTTGCCAGGTGTGGGATTCAGAAAGCATGCTATGTGCAAACAACACAAGTGGCATGAGCGTGAGATTGTAGGGGTTATTCCTTTAACCATGCTGATATTGGAGCTTACATCCCTGGTTTGTCTTTCAACAGAAAAATATAAAATATGAGTTTTTAGCTTTGCTTTTCTGGCTGTATTGATTTAGGAGGCATTTCTGGGTAGAAAGCATGTAATTCTACAAATGCTGCATTTCCCTGCATGAATGTTGCACTTTTATTTATTATAATTACTAGACAATCAGGCATATGAAGGAGTAATGGAAATACAAAGGCAGGCAATATTAGAAAAAAGGCACATATTCAGAAAATAAAGAATACTGAAACACTGGAATCTCCAAAATGTGTAAATTATTCCCTTGAAATCATTGCATCAGTGCTTGATGCCTTTCTGGGAAATGCGGTAGTGCCAAAGAAGCTATGTGTCTCAAAATAGGAATAATTGGAATAAGCTGTATGTGCTACATAAAAAAGGATATCATACCATTTGATCTATTATTTTTTCTTTCATAAAATCTATTAATTTCACCATTTAAACAACTGTTTAGACAAATAAAAATTCATGAGAAAATGCGAACTGAAAATAAAAATAGCATTAAAGATTACTGACACAGTATTAGGGATAAACTAGAAAAACAGGCAAAATGAAGTGCTAAATCTGTACTTTTTCAAATTTCATTAGCTCAGGTGACTGGGGGGAAAACCAGTAGTTTAAACCCATGCATAGCATGAATGGCTAACAGTGATTCTCTAAGCATGCAGTTTTTGTTGGTGGTTTTTTGGTGCTTTTGGGGGGGGGGGTGGGGTGTCATGCTTATCATAACAAATAACTTGGGAATGCTTCTAAAAATACTTAAACATTTGTATGACTATGCCACTAAATGCTCTGATGTAAGAAGAGTAATGTAAGGTAAAAAGTACATCTTGAGATTATAAAAGGTTACGAATGATGAAGACCTTCATCTTCCATCCAGCCTCGTTGAAATTTAGAGGAGAAGGCAAGACACCATGGAAAACAACAAAGAAACAAACAAAATCACAATTGCCTCAGAAAGCCAGACTGGTGGTCCTTCTACCTCAGTATCGTACAGTGATTCATAACATATTCAAATAGAAATGGACAAAAGTGTGAAATGCTACTTTCCTCTCCCAGTTGCCACCAATTCGTGTTTCAGGGACTTCCTGAGCCAAAAGCAATGTTTTATATTTAACATCTCTGAGCAAAGTTTCATTTTTTTTAGTTTATCCAGCTGCTTTGAGCTCACATAAATGTTGATCATACACAATATTTTCATCGGTTATCTTTAGTAATATTGTGTTGGATCAAAGAAAAAGTAGATACTACAGTCCATTACAAAGGGCAGTAGTATTTCTGCTACACACCAGCACTTAAAAATTAAATACAACTGTGTATGCTTGGTATGCCATCACTATCTTGTCCTTATTTCTGCAGTCTCAAGCCCATATCCTGGTTAAGAATGTGAAGAGATTGCAAGCAGAGGATGGATATCATGGACATAGAGACCAGTTACCCTATTACAGAGGTATTCTGCCTACTAGTAAATTCTGATATTAGATGGCTAGGCAGACTATCAGTTGACTGGAAAACTAGACCTCATAGTTCAGATGGTTGTGGTTAGTGATATGAAGTCTAACTGGTAACTTTTAGCTGCTGCTCACTAGTGGTGTTCCTCAAGGGTTGACACTGGCACTGAGAAGGCTTAAAGCTTTAATAAGGGCCTGGATAATAAAACCAAATGCACTATTAACATATTTATAGATGACACTAGTTTGTTGAAGGAAGCCATACTGGAAAGCACAGTTGTAGTATCCTGACAGACTGAAGAAACAGGCTGACAGGAGCTTTATGAAGTTCTATAAAGGCAAATGCAAAGTCCTGCACCTGGGATGGGAGAAACACACACAAAGATTAGGGGCCAGCTCCACAAAAAATGCTTGCAGAACAGGATGTGGAAGTTCCAAGAGACTACAGGTTGAACGTAAGGCAGCAACTCACTCTTCCAGCAATGGCAGTCAACCAAATCCTTTGGAGTATAGCAAGACTGTAGCCAGCAAGTCTAGAGCAATGATCCTGCTTCCTGCACCCTGCTGGAGGTGATGGAACATGCCCTGGCTGTAAGGTGCTGCCCTGCAGAGCTCCCATTTCTCCCAGCTCCTTGTTCCAGCTCCTAGTTATTCTTCATGGCACCCTGACAAATCTGACCAAAATACAGCCAAAATAAGCACAATTCCTTCTGCTCTTCTTGTTGCTCATTCTCACCCACCCTCCCCCTGCCTTTGGTGAAATCTGTAAGCGTTGTCACTAACGAAGTTCACAAACGACGCTAACTCAGAACTTGATCTTGCATCATAGGACTAAGCAAAAGTTTCAACCCATACAAAAGCAGCCTTGATGCCTGAATTTTCCTGTGCATGTATTATTCTCCATTTGTAAAATGCAAATACTAAATCAAAGACTCTCAAATTATCTCTAACTTAGGACTTTTTGATTATTATTTAGAAAACCTTAGTTTTTTTAAAACTGAGTCCAACTGCAGAAATATTCCAAATAATTCCAAGGATAAATGATTTTCTAAAGTCAACAACAATTGAGGTATGCTGTGAACATTTGAGAACAATACACAGCAAATCAGTAGTAAAAAGCAAAGGATGCAATTTTGTGAGCATAAAAACAAACCCATTGCTTAGATTCCACCTTTTTACTTTGCTTTAAATTATTTTTAAAATTTCTTTGTGAATAATTTTCATATGCTTTCATTTACCAGCTTCTATTTGATTTTCTAGAGATAAACTATAGCTGATTTTTTTTTTTTTTTTTTTGACAGAACTGCACTAGTTTCACCAAAGCTTTCATTAGGTAATACCTGGTCAATACTAATGAAACTGAGGATCTTCATCCATCTGAAGGGAGCTTTAGTGTCTCCATCCTTGTATCACTGAACACAGGTTGAAATATTTATTGAGGTGAGGTATTAAGAGTTGCATAAATATCTCTAACTAAAGACAATTTTGTAAACTCAGGTTTACCGTATCTCAGGTCCCAGCAACAACTATTAGCTATTCTGTCATGGCAATTTTTTTTTTTTTTTTTTAACAAAAATGGAACATCTGCTGGGATGCCAAATGAAATTGCTTTAATTTGTTTATTATTCAGCTGTAGCATTTCATTAATCTTAATGTATTTACAAGTTAACCTACTGAAGACATGAAGAACATTTTTGTGAAAAATAGGAAATAGAAACCAATATTTATTTTTCTGATTAAAGTTTCTCCTTGGAGAAAAGATCACTTATCAGTCAAAACTTGGTTTTATGTGAAAAATGGTGACTGGTTTTAAACCACATCAAAATCTTGGGTTCTTTTGAGAATGTAGCCAACTATATAGGTGAAATGTTAAGTAGTGTGAAAATATGGGTGCAGAGGTAGTGGGTTTACTGTGACAAGTAATTTAGCATTATCTCTGACCTGTTGCTCACTTAACCCTTGTTCAGTATCATTTACGAATGTTAGATAACAGAATGGCTATCAGAGATCACTCTCAGACTACTTCCCCCACTAAGAAAACTGATTATTTATTCTCACAATTTCTGGACAAGTTGTCAGTACACAAGCAGACTTTCCTTCTTCTCTCACAGTACTTTTGTTTCTTTAAAAGCTTTTGGTGAGCAGCTTTGCTGAATATCTATTAAACATCCAAGTAAACTGCTGTGTTTGTAGCTGTCTGTAATCTAAAGAATTGCTGAGACTTGCCCATAACATAATATTTATCCATTGATTCATTCTATTTTTTATTATATTGTTTACATTTACCTGTCACATATAAAAGATTAACTTACTGACCTATAGTTCCCTTGATGCTCCTTCAATTCTGCATAAAAATTAATGTGAAATAAAAACATTAGGTACTAGGCTAGGCATTTAATAGGCTCACCATCCCTGGGTAAAGCGCTGTGTTTGCATGGTCGTTGTCTGTCAGAGGGGGCATTCTTGGCCTTTGTGGTCTCTGGAGTGGGATGATTCTTAAATTGCTGTCTTCCAAGTCCCACTTTTTTCCCTTTATTCTTTTGCAACTTGTCTTGTTAATGTTTTTCATTTTAAAAATTTGAGCTGCTAGCTGCCCTGGCTGCAGCTTTTAACTGTAACAACAGTCTTACCTTCCTTACCTTGCATGGCCTTAATCAATATATCTTACAGATGAAGCTTACCACTTAACTATTTTCTCAGAATTCTTAACCAAAATTAGGCAGTGATGATGTATCAGAAGTAGGCCTTGGATCTCAGACAGCTAGGAGAGGAGCCACACAAGAAACGTAATGATGGTGCATACAAAAGAGGAACATGAAACTGTGGAGTGGAACAGGGATTTTGAAGCAGAGATGTCACCAGCAGGCACAGCTACTTACATCATCTTCTTTGAGGTTCTGACATAAATCTTTTCTATTTCCTTTCTCTTGTTTAGGTAATTTCTGGTCCCCAGACTTTTACATTGCAAATTGCCAGAAAACCTACTTCTCATTTTGACAGCCTTCTTCAGAATATTAACTGCTTGGTCAAAGTTCTGTTTTAAACAGAAAACTTGTCCACTGCACCCATTCTAATAGATCGAGGTAGTTAGAGTCCTTGTCAGTAAAGCTGGATGTATAGACACCTGCATTTAACAGACTTGCCCAGAAACAGCCTCATAATATCAGACAGAATCTGTGCACTGCATGGAAATGGATGCACAAATCACCACACTTTGTCTCTAAACAAGGGGGAAACAGGATGCTGGTAGTAATTCATTGCAAGACCAGAAGAAAATAGACTGGAAAAGATTCAACTCAGTCCTCAAAGGAAGATACTAAAATAAATAAAGTTTTGTTATTAGCTGGAAAGTCAGACCAACTCTATGTTTAATTCAGCTATTATAACTGATAGCAAAAATGTCTTTTCAATGCAGATAATCTCTGTGTGATATAAATTATAATAATGTACTACAATAGGTGTACTTTAAAAATAAACACAAATAATATAAGTATGCTAACTGGAACTTTTAATTATCATACTTTATTGGTACAAATGGGATCTATGAGTCCTGGTTCTAAAGGAGATAGATAGAGCTTTCTAAGCATCCCAACTAGAGGAATATTTGCTCTGGGGCTTCATTGCAGCTTTACTACTGGTGAGAGACCTGATGATCCCATCCTTAGGTATTCATACAATATTTGTGAAAACTGAGGTCACATATCTGGCAAACAGTTTTAGGTATCAAGAAATAAAGTGTAGCAATAGCTCAATATTTTTAAGAATATGACCTTGACCTTCATACTCAATATGCATAGTGGGAGGGCAAAAATTTAAATTTCAGAGCAAGAAAACAGAAATTGTGCCTTCTAAGGTCAAGGAAAGGGGACTCCCAGTATGTTTTTCTGTACTCAAACAATATATCAGATTTACATGATCAATTTCCTGTAACAGCAGAAACAGTGTACTAAAATCCAGGACCTTTCCTAGCCAGTCATGAAAGGACCTCAAATAGAATAATCTGTCTGAAATGTTTAAAATGAAAATGTCGTATTTGTATTCCTAGTATTACACTAAAGTAATCACACTTCTCCATTACTACAAAAATAACTGTATTTCTAGAATATGAAAGAAGGATTAAATTTATGTGTTCTGAATGTGCCTTAGTGACTATCCAAAGGACATGTAATGAATGACTTACAGTTTTACATGAAAGGAGGTAGTCAAAAGCTTTTTTCATTCCTGAAACCTAAGTGGTACGTATCTGGGACATCCAATGCACTTAAAGAATACACAGGGAGAAACACAGGACTGAATTTCAGCTTTCTTGTGGGTAAAGTACAGTTGCTACTTGCAAGGAATACTTTTATTTACCCGAAATTACAGAGTGGGATTAGCTTGTTAAGAAAGTCATACTCACAATGTAGATCCAAAGTAACATGTTATTTAAAAGACAATGGTAATGTATATTGCCCATATCCTTCTCTGAGCCTCACTATCATACCTCTGTTGAAGATAGATCCATGATACCATGGTACAACGCCTGTTGAGTTCAAACATTAAAGAAAATTTCCAACAAATAATATAAACCTTGAAAAGTTATAATTATTTCAAGTAAATAATAAATTAAGAAAAAGTATGATTTTGACTACTTTTAAAATAGTGATGAATTTTAATAAAAAATTCAGACAATTCTGCTTTAAAAATACTTTTAGGATCAGATACACAGACACTGGTGAAGACCTTTAAACAAGCAGTCTTCCTTTATCCCACACAGAGAAAGTTCTCACTGAAACTTTGAGTAGTTCCATGTACAGGGATCTTTAGGATGGGAATATCCTGACAAAGGCAGGGTGGTTGGCATTTACATGTTTACTTTTTTGTATTACAGAAGCTATCATTATTTACATGTTTATCACATGAAAGTCTTAAAATAATAATTTATATTAACATATATAAAAATATCTTTCTAATAATGTTGATTTTTTTTTTTCTAATTTGATTCATGAAGAAAACAAAACAACAAATGAACTAATTTTTCAAGGGCTGTTCTCAGATCAGTGTTCTATGCATTTCTCTTTAAAACAAAACAATCTTTGAAATCAGTATATCGAGCAAAGAAAGCTTGGAAGGATGCCATATTGCAAAAAATAATAAAAAATAATGGTAGTTGTTTCTATGTCTCAAATTTATTTTAGATTAAAGAAATGTAATAAAAATGCATTTTAATATTTTAACACAGTCACTGGTGTTTTTATGGAGGTTGAAGGAAAAATTGTGCTCATTTTTGTTAATGAGACAGATATACTAAATCACAGTGCTGTAGCAAGTCTATGTATTCAGAGAACGGTGGTGAATTAGCATACTTGAAATAAAAAGGATACAAGTCCTCAAGGATGGCAGAGCAATTTAATGCTGTTTAGGATTAGCTTTCTGAGAGCACACTGTGGAGATCCTGAGGGTCTGATAGCTCACTTATTCCAAACTTCTAATATCCTCATTTAAATTTTCTCAGACTTAACAATAGGCCCTGAAGTCAGAATCTGCTATTTAGGGAAAACATAAATACAATGATTATCAGCTCAGTACTATTGTCTAAGACAATGAACATACATACAATCATCCTACTGAGTCTGGTAGGAATTAGCAAGAAGACTGGAGGAGTTTTGACACATTTTTATACTATTCTGTGGACAGATGCTGTTGGACATAAGTAAACTATCCAGATGAGTATCCTTTTCATGTCAGGCAGTGCACCAATATAACTGTATCTCTTAGAGACTGAAACTGATTCCTGTTCAGGAACATTAAGAACAGGAATGACGCCCATTCTAATGGAAACATCTCTAACATCTCTAAAGAATAATGTATACTCTGGATTAAAAAAACAAACAATCAAACAAACCTGCTCTCGGTTAATATATGTTTAAAATTGCTTTCCATAAAACATATCCAAAGTACAATGCATCAGGTTTAGAAAGATGAAAGCATCTCTTGAGGCTACAAGATAAGGGAGAAGGATTTAAACATTACAGCTTTTAGTGACCTGTTATAACAGTTCTTGGAGTCAATTATGTTAGGCTACACGTAAGTATTGGGTCTTTTTTGATCCATATTTACACTGTGAGTGGAAAAATACAGTCTGAAGGCCTGTTAACAAGAAGAAAAGATTTTGTTTGCTTGGGTTTGGCTTTTTTGACAAAATTGTACATATCATGACTGGTCCAGAAAATAATATCAGAGCAGTTCTATGAAGAATGGCATGTATTTACAAATTGTTACAGGAGGAAAATCTTGAAAAGTTTCAGGATACTCTATACTCATACATAGCCAAGACTTTTAAAGATTAAATACATCCTTAACTGGAAAAATAGTATTGAAAACTATAAATATTTTCTAGAAAATCCCTAGAGCAATGAGATAGCCCATACTCATGGAAGATTTACCCCTATGTGTGTGAGGTGTCAAAATACCTCAACAATGGAAAATTGTTGAATCATTTGGACCTAGATTATCTGCAGCCTTGTAACAGGGCTTAAAAGAAAGATGAGGACAGACTTTTCAGTGGGACAAGGGGTAGGTTGTTGCAATAAGACAAGGGGTAATGGTTTTAAATTAAAAGAAGCTAGATTCAGGCTAGATATAAGGAAAAAAAAAATCACAATGAGGTTGCCCAGAGAGGTGGTAGATGCCCCATCCCTGGAAACATTCAAGGCTAAGTTGAATGGAGCTTTGAGCAATCAGATATACTTGAAAATGTTCCTGATCATTGCAGGGAGGGTTGGGCTTTAAAAGTCCCATCCAGTCCAAACTATTCTATGATTATGTGACCACCTTTAGCAGAGCATTGACTTGTGCTATGATCACAGCACTCAGTGCAGCCTTTAGCCGCACCTCCATGGGAGTCTTGGGGTAATTTCTAAAGGGTTCTGACGTTAAGTGATCCAGAGGTGGACGGAATTTGTAGCAAAAAACCTCTGGCTAAACACAGGATTATCATGACACTGGGCAGACCAGACACCAGATTCTGGGGTAGGATGTTTCCTCCGAAAACATTATTGGGGTAGCTATAATAAGAACGTGTATAAGCAGCATAAAGGGCTCAGGCCCAATGCTACAATAAATAAATGAAATAGAATGAAGCATTTATTTATCTCAGGGGGACTATCTCAAAAGGACACACAGAACAACCTTTGAATATGGAAGAGGGTATTTGATTTCTTTTTGAAACAGAATTTTGAATCTTATTAAAACTTGATGGAAATGAAAACATGTATCAGAAAACAGACTTTCTAAAATACAAAAAAGAAAGCTTAATTTAAAGATGTTCTACCATAAGAAAAAAAATTGTCATAAATATACTGCATATTTATTTTAAAAGGTTAGACATTAAAGAACTTGAAGCTAAGGTTAGACATTAAAGGTTAGACATTAAAGAAATTGAAACTAAGAGCATCCCATAAAGATACATAATAGGAAACAATAGAAGGGTGGAAGCAGTTCAGTACCAGACAAATCTGAAAAAGATGTGGTGGAGAACAAAACTTTGCTTTGATAATAATCAGTACTGGATATATGCATTAGAGATAATCAGTGTGTGGAAAACTGAGACTGTAAACAGCACGGGTACATGACAAGTCTTACAAGTAGGAACCATTGAACTGGTAATAAAGTAGAGGAGTTCATTTTGTGAGTGTACACCAGAAAATAGGCTGCCTTGGATCTTGCATTGCATTGTATTCAGCCGTTCTTGCTTTTCTGACGGGATTTTGTATGACAGGTATTTTATATCACCATTTTGAGAGTATCGTTTGGCATCTCTGATTCTCAAGTCCACTCCTATAAAATGAGAGCTCTACCCCAAAGCAGGATTAATCCACATCTGCATTGCAGCACAGTAATATTAGTATGACATCTTTATCTTCTCCCTTGGGCAACCATGTCAATAGCAGCATCAGCAAGCAGCATCTACCAGTGGCACTGCTGTAAGAAGAATATCTGCACTAAGCCTGAACTTATCTGTTCAGAGCCAGGGGCACAGATGCAGATTAATTTATGGTATCCCAAACTGGCTAGCCTGTACTTGTTGAAAAGAAGGGGCGGGGGGGGGGGGGGGGAAAGTGAAAATGAAACTGAACTACTACACTTTTTCTCCAGCACCTGTTTTATTAGAATAGTGATACCTTGTGGTGCAGGGTCACCATAAAAAAATATGGGGAAACTCTAAGCAGAAGAAAAACTGCAGGATAAGAAAAAATATCTTCTGTAGATGAGAAATGGAAAATGACCAGTGCAGCAATAACAGTGGCTATCATTTGGTGGTGCATTTGGAAACTTTCAACTTCCATTGCTCTGCTGATAG
This sequence comes from Pezoporus wallicus, assembly GCF_028554395.1. Classification (NCBI taxonomy): domain Eukaryota; kingdom Metazoa; phylum Chordata; class Aves; order Psittaciformes; family Psittacidae; genus Pezoporus; species Pezoporus wallicus. The sequence goes on from NW_026642654.1 coordinate 3,797,346, forward strand.
TCAGTTCAAGGACTGAAAAATTGGAAAGTAACCTCTCCTGGTCCTGTTCCGTGTTACCTTTCAGTAGTGGCATGCAAGACCATAGCAGGCTTTGCCCAAGTGAATCTCCAGCTGTGTTGACTATACTGATGACACAAATCTACATATTCAGACTCCTCAACAGGCATGCTTCAGCAAGTAAAAGGACTGGTAATCCACCATTGTATAGGACATTTTTTGTCTCTGTGGATGGCTACAATCACATCCAGATGGCCTAGAAAAATATATGAGGGTCCAGTTCACATCTCCTTCCTAGAGCAGAGATGGGCAAATGTGTATATTTGTGATGCTGGACCAGAAAAGATTAATGGATCCATTAGGCCATTGTTACTTGGCAGAGCACATATTCTTATTACCATGGCTTCTAAAGTTCACAAATGGAAACCCATATATCACCAGAAGATCTTTAATTACCACCTAAGGAGATACCAGATGGCCAGGGAATAAGTTTTTCATGGACAAATGGTCTTAAATCACTCTTTTTTTGCAGGAGTCCAATTCTTGTTTGGTGTTTGCAAAAGTAAAATGTATACATGAGAAAAGAATGGAAGCAGAAGTCCAAGTAAAGCCATGGATGCTACCTGTGCCAACTGAGCCTAGTTGGGATATCCTGGCTGAATGTTTTGTGTAAATCGTTGACAGCTGTTTGCCTGCACTGGGAAATTTCATCGATAGCAGATGCAAGTCATTAAAAAATTTGCCTGTATTTTGTTCTGTTTAGTTTTTCCTTCTTTCCCGATGTCACTGAAGTCTAACAGTGCAGTTTCTGGCAGCCACTGCACTGAAGCTTCTGCCTGTAGCTGGGAATCCAGATTCAGCTGTATTTTAAATCCCAGCCCTGCAATCCCCAAAATTCCATTTGGCAGCTCCAGAGTTCATTTGTCCAGGTCTGGTCTTTGTGTCATTGGTACTGCCTTACTCTGAAGGGCCAAAAAATATAATTACAGCTATACAGTAAGCAATGAACCACATAAGGCTCTATTAAAAACCAAATGTACAGTGCATAATAGGTGTTAAATGAGATAAAATTTGTTTGGAGCAATTTATAGTTTAAAGTGTAGAGGATGAAGAGATGCTCATTATTTGCCAGTTTTGGTTTGGATTTAGTAATAACAGGTGCCCTATTGATGAGCTAACACCAGACAAGACCATGAGTCTTCCAGGTTTCCTTTGTTCTAACAGGAGAAGTAATTTGGGAACTGCTGCACGTGCAGTGAACTCTCATAGAAGCAGTGACGTGTGCTTCAACAGGATGAGGTGGCAAAGGTAATGAAGAAGCAGCAGTGGAACCGAGTCTGCAGTCATACTGGCATTATCTAGTAGATGTATTTATGAAAAAATGTGAATAACTTTGAGTCAACAACCTCATGAGACCAACAGAGAGGGTAGATGTCACCATGTCAAGACAGAGAATTACCCTTATCACCTTAAAATATCTGCTTTTATAGAGCTGTTAAAAATACGTGTTTTATTGGTGATAGCAGAAACAAAGAGTAGGAAAAATGTGGAAGAGGGAGGGTAGATGAAGGCAGCTTGGTGGAAATATATTTGGATAGAGTCTAGTTAGATCTGTTAATATATCTAGCATCTTGAATCCTTTTTCAGCTATTCTGAACTAGCAGATTTTTGAAAACTTAAATCAGTGTTTGCAATCACATTGTGGTAGTATTTTTTGTTTGGTAATAGAGTCTCCAAGACTGTAAGAAGCACATGCTGCATTACCACTGAGATACTGAAAAGAGAGCAGTAGCAACAGCTGCTGCAAGTAAATGTTGGATCAAGAAAAGTTAGCGAGGCAGCTACTAGATCCTCAGGTAGCTAGAGCCTGATGAAGCTGGGTGGTAACATCATCTAATGAAAACAAACTCTTGAGTTAATGAAAAATATGTGTAGATTTGGATTGTAATTATTCATGATTCCTGATGGAAAAAATCTCAAACTATTGCTTAAACATACTCATTTCTCTGTTCAGAATCTTTCTTCTTGAACAATTATTTCATCTTTGGTTCATTGTTGTTTTTTGTCCTAGACAATGATCAGGAACTACTTTGCCAAGAGAAAATGAAAAGATTGAATATGGGATACATTTCTGTTAATCTATTTTAGCTGTTGTGTAAAAACTGAAATGTTTGTGGAATAGTGTCTATTGAAAATCTATGAAATTTCAGGTAGTATTTTTTAGTTATTTTGAGTGAAGCCTGCTTAAAAACCTGATAATTTGGGAAAACTTAATTTTGCAAAAAGTGTTTCAAATAGCTTCATTTGGGTTTTTTTTTCAGTATGAAACAGTAATAGCAAGAGAATAAGGAGAGAATTAGAATCCTCCAAAATTAAATTATTCTCCATACAGCTTTAATAAAGCAAAAATATAAACCACAGGATAATTCAACTCAGTCAGTCAGTCTGCAAAGATATTCAGGATCACTGATTAGTTCTCAGTAAGTTTATCACATTTCTTCTGTAATTACTCCCATATTAACAGTGCTTAATTTCCTTGCATAGTCATCCCCATATTAGTAAAGCAATCACTATTCTTAACGGTTTTAATTTTTAAATGTGCTTCTTAATTAAATAGTTTTATGAGAAATAGATTTCTCTGTTCTCAACTCAGAAGATAGTCCTCTATGACAGGTGCCTGAAGTAAACCTCAAGTCTTGAGACTGCTGCTCTTGTTCATTCAAAAATTATGACATGAGATCAGTGTACAAATTATAATTAAAAATAATAAATACATTTTTATTTCAATTAATTTTAGACATAGTGTGAACAGCATTTGTATTATTCCTGAAAATATTTAGTCATTTAAATGTTCATGTAGCTGAATGGATATCTTTCTGTAAATGCTAGAATGGAACTTAGCTTTATGTCAAACGTGAAATGCATGTATATTTCAGTAAGCTCAGATACCAAATACTGTTGTTGTATTTTATTTTTGCTTGTTTATTTGTATTTAGTGTTTGAGAACACCAGAGATATGAAGCTCAAAGGAAACAGCGAAGTGGTGGATTGTGGACCAGTATAACTAACTTCACTTTTAATATAAAGACACAAACACACAACTATGTAATATGACAGTGGATTTTCTTGTGAGAAAGAAATATTAATTCAACAGAAAGAGTTTAAGGCATTACAGCAAAAACGTGTGCAATACAGGAATTCGGCTTGCAGGATCACTGCAACTGTAGATGGATAATATTTTGGGGCTTGAAGCTTTCAACAACTAAAAATGATCCAAACTAGAGCTCACTATTCAATCATGTTACATTTAATTTTCTAAATAACTCCAACCTTCTGTAACAAAACTCAGCCTGCAATTTTCCAAACCCTCACTTGCCCCATTTTTTTTCTTGTATGACTGAAAGTATATGGGCCAGTGAGAATTTTCTGCCTAGCCTAAGAATTTCAAGTGGAGTAATTCAGCTACACTGCAGTTCAGTTCATGTACATACATTCTGAGATAGGCAAAGCTTCAAGTAGATTAAGTAGTAGACAGTACTGAACAGATGTTAAAAACTCAATCCATTTGACTTTCTTGAATTAAGACTTGTAAACAATACTATATGTATTTCTTGAACAAATTCTTATGTTCAATAAAAGATATTCATATCTAAGTATACACAGAAGCAGAAAAGTAAGTTTTGTACAGAGTAGTTATGATGCTTTTTCGTTTCCTGTCAAATTTAAAATCTAAAAAGAATTGAAAACCAAAAAAGCTGTAATTTATAATTAGTTACATATAGTAATGCAAAAAAAAAAATTAATTTAAATTGTTTTTCAAATTATATATAAGCAAACCACTAAAGGACAAATTTATAAAGGGTCATCTTTCACATCATATTTCCATATAGGCTGATTTCCAATCATAATTTATAAACACAACTATCTGGATTATGACTCATTTATGAGAAATGATTTAAACTCCAATTTTTATTGTTCCTTTTACCTGGTCCACAATACATGACAAGGAAAATCCATATATCTCCTCAGATGACAAAGACTTTGATCTCTATTCTAAATTGGGATTATTTTAACTATTGTATAAAAGTTTTCCAGTCCAATGAAGCATTTTAAGTGTAAGCCTCCTCAGCTTGTCAATTTATTTGTAAGCAGATGGTGAATACGACCAGGTGGTTATAATTGGGTTCTTTCAGTAGAGAAAGTCACCATTTCAGAAAATGGTAACTAAACAAATTATCTGTTGGCATTTCCAACGCTTTAAATAGCATTCAAACACATACATGATTGAGCACAGAAGACTGTAATGATTTGCAGTATTCTTGCCATCAGTTTAAAGAAATACAGCATATTTTGCTAATAAGATAAAATTTGAGTAAAATATATTTTAAATATGGTAAGTAGCAAAGGTTTACTACCAACATGTTACTCATTACTCCTTGGATTCACATTCAGATATTCATTTCTTTAAATAGTTCTCCTAGCTGTACTTTCTCAGTTAGCTTAAATCTATGGAGTCCAATGAAAAGGGCATGAAATCTTGTTAGCTTCAAATGATGTTCAGAGTAGAAGCATATATGCTCCACATATTCAAATTCACATTTGATAGTTATGTTCTTGAAAATTAGATCTATAAAATATTTTCAGTAAACTGAAAGGTTCAGATTTTTACTTTTTTTTTTTTTTTTTTTAATTCAGATTGTGTGGACTCATTTCTGAGCAAGTATTCAATTTTTAAAAAGCAAACATATTTTTCTACCTATAGTTACAATCATGAATGGAAAACAGCTAATTCATTTTCATCTGTTTTAAAGAAAACCAGAAACTTGATTTTTCAGAATTATTTTAATAAGGAAGAGTTATAAGAAGAAATATCAAGAGTGAGATATATTCCTTCCCTGGATTAATTCAGTTTTTTTTTTTATCCAATAACTGTCTAATGTGAAAAGCACGAGTAGAATGGAGAGCAGAATGATACTTCATTCCCATCCTTTATCGATATGATAATTTTTAAGCTACTGCTAGCATGACAACTGGAAGCTGAGAGATTTCCTGAAGTTTGGTTTATTGGTCATTGCTGACATAAAAAATCTAAGTGCCTCATCATTTGGTATTACAATGTTTTCCATGATATAAAAAGATCTTAGTTTATATTTCACCAACTGCATATATACATGAAAACTGATATATGCTTATGGATGTTTTAATTGTCTGCTTAAATGCTAGTAATGCACCCAAAGGTAAGATTTACAGCTTTTTCACACTGAGATCAGAATATGCCAGGCTTAGGCACCACATAGCTTTAATTCTTTAAAATTCCTGCTTGACCATCTATTATGAGTTTCCCCAGTCACTGTAAATTGCATTTAACTGGATCTTTTGTTACTGCTGTGGTACTCTTCTGCTTATGGCCATCAACAAGATCCTTCTTTGAGTTTAGAAGGTCCATAATAACATAATTTCAGACTGTGACTGTTTAAGCACTTCATTATTCCTGATTCACAATTTATAGCATCAAGTTTAAGATGGCTATTCCCACATGTAACTTCAAGGTTGGCAGTGTTTGTAGGATTGAGCCTGATGGACACTAACAAGTATAACTATTAAATCTGTGTCCATCCTGGTTCTTTTCCTGGTCTTACTCTGTCCCACATTATCATTTATTTTCAAAGTTAAAATTTGGGGGTTTAGGTAAAGACTGACTTAGTGGAAGAGTTGTTTTTTTTAACTTCTTTCCAAGGATAAAGGAAACTTCAAAGGACCTATGAAGATTGTTTATACCATTCTACTTTGTGGATATCCTACTTTGGAGAGCCAGAGAGTGTATTCAGCAAATTGATAGTGGTCTCAGTGGATAAGCAAGGATTTCAAGTTTCCTAAAGAAAACCCAATTTGAAAAGAAATAGTGGTTCCTATTTTTGGACCAGTTACATAAGCACCAACATTTGCCTTTTTTTTTTTTTTTTTAAAGTTAGTTTACCATATAATTTACAAGATCAATACACACTTCAGGTTTCATCAGGATAGTCTGTATTTTCTATCTACAACTAAAGAATAATGTATTTGTATGTCCTCTGCAAGCATGCAGTTTTGCTGCAGGGGAATGCTGTGACCGTCAGGCGACCTTTATTGTGTGTGTGTGTGTTTGTGTCAAGGCAACTCACAAGACGGAAGGGCCTGAGGGAGGTTGAGCGCCTATTCGTGGTAAACAGCGTAATACCGCTCACTCGGGCAAACGCCCGGGGGCAGAGCAAGGATCGGCTCCACCACGGTGGGGGATGTTTTCATGTGTTATCTACCCTGAGGCCGCGAACACCGAGGGCCTGGCTACAGCAAGAAACCCGGAGACTGGGCACGTGATCTGGGTCTGGGGTTTACCTGGTGCCCCTGAGAACGAGTCTCACCTGTGCGAGGGTGCCAAGTAGACCCTGACACTATGAAAAGGGAAACGGTTGTTCAGCCCTGTGGTGCTTTTTACCGTTCTGGGCCTTAGCAGAGTCATTGACTGAGGGAACTGCAACTCGCTAAACGAGTGTACGTCACTGAACCCGCAGTTGGTGAGTCTGTTTCTTTGGTTTTTTTCTAAGTTGGGCCACTTATAAGAATACGAGCTTGCCAAGACTTGTGTTCCTCCCAGCGCAGTTTTAGGGAGGAGTAAAATCAATTGTTTCTTTTTTCAGTCTCCAGGGGGGATGTCCATTTACCATGCACTGTGATAAAAGATCAGTTGCCCCAGACCCGCCAGGTGGGACCAGACAAATGTCCAAGACAAATAAAATGGATCTGGGAAAGGAGTCCTCAAATCTAGTGTATTCTTAGACTACACTAGTTTAATTTAGAAAGTAGCGATCATTTTACTCATCAGTGTGAGAATGTACGTAAGTAATTCACTTTAAACTGAGTATTCATTTTCCTTGCATCTCTATTTATAGAATCAACCATATGTTTTCTCACACAGTAAATGAGATGCTGCCTGAACATGAGCCAGGTTGTGCCCAGGCAGCCAAGAAGGCCAAGAGCATCCTGGCCTGTATCAGCAATAGTGTGGGCATCAGGACTAGGGCAGTGATCATACCCCTGTACTCGGCAGTGGTGAGGTCGCACCTCAAACCCTGTGTTAAGTTCTGGGCCCCACACTGCAAGGGAGACACTGAGGTGCTGGAGTGGGCCCAGAGAAGGGCACTGAAGCTGGTGAGAGTTGCTTAGCCTGGAGAAGAGGAGGCTGAAGGGAGACCTTATCACTCTAGAGCCACCTGAAAGGAGATTGTAGTGAGGTGGGGGTCAGTCTCTTCTCCCAAGTAACAAGCGATAGGACAAGAAGAAGTGGCCTCAAGTTGCTCCAGAACAGGTTTAGATTGGATATCAGGGAAAATTTCTTCACTGTAAGGGTTGCCGAGCATTGGAACAGGCTGCTCAGGAATATGGTTGTGTTGCCATCCCTGGAAGTATTTGAAAGACATGTACATGTGGCACTTAAGGGATGTGGTTTAGTGATGGACTTGGCAGTGCTGGGTTAGCTGTTGGATTTGACGATCTTAAAGGGCTTTTCCAGCCTAAATGATTCTATGATTCTGTTCTATAATTATATGATATTTAAAGATTTAATATTTATAATCTAAAATCTAGATCTTATTTTAAATGCAGCATGTTTCCACCCAGTGGAAACAATGCTTTCACCAATAGTTGTATAAAATTTTGTTTCTAATTTCAGTAAAAGCAAAAATGAACTCCTGAATCAGTTAAAAATGGCTAGTCACTGTTTTATTGTGGTGTGGCACTTTTTCCTGTTAAAGGCAAACACAAAATTATGAAGCTTAAGAATTGAATTTCAATAGCAATATTAAAAACGCATTTTCACCATTTTTTTCTGATTTTTTAAAAATATAACTGTCCTGGGTTCAGCAGTAGCAGTCATGTTTTTCCTTTGTGTTAACTGGTGCAGTGCTGTGTTTTGACTTCTAGTTTGAGAACAGTGTTGGTGAAGCCGATGTTTTCAGTTGTTGCTAAGTGATGTTTACCCTGACCAAGGACTCTGTGAGGCTCATGCTCTGCCAGGGAGGAGGGGAAGCTGTGAGGAAGCAGAGACGGGGCGCCTGACCCGGGCTAGCCAGGGAGGTATTCCATACCACAGCACGTCATGCCCGGGGTGGGGGGTAACTGGGAGTTACCCAGAAGGACACGGGCTTCCGGGTGGAACTCGCTTTCTTGGCCGGTGGTATCGTATTCTCTTCCCTTGTTATTTTCCCTTATCATGGTTTTAGCTGATAGTAGCGGTGGTGATTTGTTGCTGGACTGTTCTTGTCTCAACCCGTAGGAGTTGCACTCTCTCGATCCTCCTCCCCGTTCCTCCGGGAGCGGGGAAGGGGAGAGCCCCGGTGCAAGGGGGGGGGGAGAGACGGACATGGACCTCGATTGTTGTCAGCTCGGCACCACTCACTGGGAGTGAGTGAACAAGTTACCTGACTGGGTTTAAACCACGACAATAACTTATCTGCACAGTCATAACTTGGGAGCACAATCCGTCAATAAAGTTGTATTACATTTGTTCAGGTGTTGAATTATGATCCATTTTGGATAGTTTAAAAGCCTCTGGGATTCTTTATATATAATTTCCTCTAGTGTTTAATTTGTAATTTGTACCACAGAAATGAGTTATAGTGAGAAATTTCTGTTTTGTGATTATTAAATTTTTAGATTAAGCATTTTATCTTGCTGGCTGCAGCCAAATAAATATAATTTACACACAGTCTATTATATTCATTCAGTGCATGGGGTTCCAATTTTTTCAATCCAAATGCTATCCCAGTGGCTTGCTAGCAATACAGTGTGGTGATGAGAAGCTGCAGAGCAATTATTAGCACATATATCGTATTACCATGTAGGGAAAGATCAGTGCTGGACCTTATAGGAAGGACTGTACTGATGTTTTAGTGTTTATTTTCCTCCAGGTTTTTTCAGAATAACTAACTGCCATTTAGGTGATTATTATGGAATCATTGCAATTGTATGTAGTTGTTATTGTCTTAATGTATTAAGTACCCAGTATATTAATTGCAAATTATTTGTTCTAGTATCTGTTATAATTTGTTTAGAATCCGATGACAGCAATAGGTGTGATGGGTCACAAGTATAGATATGCAGATGATGGTCTCTAACAAACAGATTCTTTAGCCTTTGACTGTCCTTTTCCAGCTTTACCTTTCTTGACACCATAGCTTGCTTTCTGTGTTCTCTGTCAGAATCCAGTTGCTTCTTCCAACTCTCCCAGCAGAAATAACCTAATGTCATGGTTTAAGCCCAGCCAGTAGCCTAGAACCACGCAGCCATTCCCTTACTCCCTCCGCCCCTTCCTCTCCCAGCGCTCGGAGGGATGGGGAGAAGGAAGGCGGGAGTGAGTAGAAATGAGCTAGCTACTGTGTGGTTCTGGGTTGCTGGCTGGGCTTAAACCAGGACACCTAACCAGAGATCTGATCCTATTTCTTAGATGATGAGGGTCAAGGTTCTTGAGGAACTGTGAACTGGCTAATTCTGCATCTCATCTGAATGAGAGAAGTTCTAGTTGTTGCATGATTGTTGGGTAGGCAGTGACCTGCTTGTAGCAAGTTGCCACTATTGATGAATGAATCGTAACTGTTTAGTGAATCAGGAAAAGTTCTGTAGGATGATTTGAATGTTCCAGGTTCAATGCATGCTCCTGATGAAGCAGGATGTATTAGTGGTGAATGGGCAGAGAAGTAACCATGCCAAAATTGCTGCTTGGCATAGTTCTCCAATGAACTGCTTATGTGTCTACCAAGAAGTCAGTCACAGGATGTGCCAGGTATTTCATCTCTCCAGAAATGTCTGTGACATAAAAGTCAAAAATACACTTTTTGCATCCCAGTAGTTCCCCTTATAGTCCATCTGATTTCCTTCTGGGTGTAGCTGATGATAATCACAAGCTGTCATACCCATCCTGCTGAGGACTTTCTGAAACACCTCACAGCATCAATTCTTATTTTTTTTTTATCTAAGCACTTCTCTGATTTTAATTCTATAACTTTGTGGGAATAATCACACGCTGAACTATTTATTCAGGTTGCTGCTGCTAACAATCTTGTCATGTTTATAATTGTAAATACCCTGGAAGAAAGAGTACAAGATTTCTCCATGGGTGACATATGAAACATGCTAAAATACGTAGTTCAGATGGAGTATAGGAATGCCTGAAGACATCTGTAGGGGCCCACACGTGTTCGAGATCTCTCCCCTTGAAGTGCTACTTGGCATATTCTCAAGACACCATATGTGAACAACCAGGGAATTTAACCTCAAGGGCAATATTGCAACTTTGTCAATGTGGACAGTGTTTTGAGGATGAGCAAAGTTTGAGTTCTATCATCATTAGTTTTACTCTTTAGAAGAGTGGTGGCTACTCTCAATTAGCATTTGATTACTGTCCTGCTGCTTTAATCACATACCTCTAAATTTCTTCAATGACAAGAATATAGAAGAAAGCTAATATACCTGGAATTACCTATTCTTTGTTTACATTCAGAATAATAAAACTAAATTGTTCATGTGGCTTTTCAGACATTGGGTGTTACAAAGTGTTTCGCAAAGTAATGAATTAAATGTTGGTAGTGCTGTGCTCTGTAGGCAAACAGAGCTTCTATTATGCTACAACAATTGTTCACAATCACCTGATTTTTATATTGAGAGCATGAATAGAGAGGACGCTGAGGTTATTTTCTGTTCATTTTGTATAGTTCCAAAAGCTCTGAAAACTTTCGCCTGAATAGTCAAAAGCATGCAAGGCAGAAAGAACAACTATAGACAGAAAAACTGTGTATGGCTGCATTTTGCTGATTTAAACCACCAGAACTAGCTAACCTAAAGCCTTTGTTGGCATTTTGATTTGTCAATATGCAGAAAGGGTGTAGTTGTATAGAAAAAAATATTCAGCAGTATTCACATTTTGTTTGCAAATCACCATATCCAACTTTATCAGCAATATAAGGGAACTGTTGTGAGTGAATCTGATGAATTCTGTTAAGTGCTAATGAAGATCTGAATAAACAGTTTATTCATTGCACCCCTTGGCCAGATGTTTCAGACTAATTCTATCTTACCCTTTCTTGACTATGTCCCATTTTCATTTTTTTTCTTTTTACTCTGAAGAGAAGTTTTTCTTCTGATATATCAAGTCCTTAAAGAGAGATTTGCATGAGAAACTAAATGCAGTGTTTTTTTATTAAACAGGAGATGTAAGTCTTTATTAAAAGGGAGGGCACTACAGACAGGGGAAGCAGTGGCTTCAAGGTCCCCTCACTCAGTTTACTGCAGAAAGGACTTTGTAATTATCTTAGAATAATATGGCCAGGCACAATCAATCCAGGAGGTTCCTCGATTGTGTGGAAGACAGCTTCTTCCTGCAAGTAATAGAGGAGCCAACAAGGAGAGGTGCCATGCTTGACCTCATGCTCACCAGCAGCGAAGGGCTGGTTGGAAATGCGATACTCCAGGGCAGCCTTCGTTGCAGAGATCATGAGATGGTCGAATTCGAGATCCTCAGGACATTGAGAAGAGCGTGCAGCAAGCTCACTGCTCTGGACTTCAAAAGAGCAGACTTTGGCCTCTTCAGGAACCTGCTTAGGAAGGTTCCAGGGGATATAGCCCTAGAAGGCGGGGGGGCCCAAGACTATTGGTTGGATATTCAAGGATCACCTACTACAAGCTCAGGAGTGTTGAATTCCAACTAGAAGGAAGTGCAGCTGGAGGGCCAGGAGACCTCCTTGGATGGATAAGGAGCTGCTGAGGAAACTTAGAGGGAAAAGGGAAAAAAAGAGGCTTATAAAAGGTGGAAGCAAGGACAAGCAGCCTGGAAAGAATACAGGGATGTTGTCAGGGAAGCTAGGGATCAGGTTAGGAAAGCTAAGGCCCAGTTAGAATTAAACTTGGCTAGGGATCCTAGGAAGGGATTCTATAGGTACATTGCAAATAAAAGACAGACTAGGGACAATGTGAATCCTCTCTGGAAGCTATCAGGAGAACTGACTGCCCTGGAGTTGGAGAAGGCTGAGGTTCTGAATGATTTCTTTGCCTCGGTCTTCACTGGAAAATGCTCTGACCACACCACCCAAGTCTTGGAAGGCAGATGCAGGGACTGTAAGAATGAAGACCTTGCGCCCACTGTAGGACAAGATCTGGTTCGATACCATCTTAAGAACCTGAATGTGCACAAGTCAGTCTCACCTCTGTGCCTGGCAAAATCTTGGAGCAGATTCTCCTGGAAGAAATGCTAAGGCACATAAAAAGCAATCAGGTGGTTGGTGACAGCCAGCATGGCTTCACTAAGGGGAAATCCTGCCTGACCAATTTGGTGGCCTTCTATGATGGGGCTACGAAACTGATGGACGGGTAGTGCAATTGAAGTCATCCACCTGGACATGTGCATGGCATTCAACACTGTCCCACATGACATCCACTGGAGAACACAGGAGGTAATGGAAAATCTGCTGCTAGTCTGCTGGGCAGCAAAATGAATGGAAGGGAGAATTAATTGTTGAAAGAGAGATGGGGATGCCTAGCAGCCAGGGGATGAAAGTGGTGATGCTACAATAAGGGACTATTTAGTATGAGAATACTGAACAAGAAGAAATCAACCTTCAATTCTTAATATTGCTGACCATCAAGGTAAACGTATTTTCTTCCTTGAAATCCATTAAAAAAAAGAAAGTAGGCCTGGGAAGTTTTCAAGATGTTTAAGTATGATATAACCAATAGTTAAAAAAAAAAAATTGTTTGTGCTTTATGTTCCCAAATTGTGTTGGAATTGAAGCAGCATTTCCTAAAGGGTTAACCTTATGACTTCTAACTGTTGTTGTCTTGTGGAAAGATAGAAACTTATTTCCTGCTCAGTTGGGTCACTGTCACATACAGCGATAGTATGGGAAGATCAATAAATACTGCAGTTTTGTAATATACAAATAAGTGAAGGTGCAGGCATATGACCTCACTTTGGTTCTAATATGGCTGCAACAAGCATTAAGAGCTCCTCCCTGGAACCAAATATGCATTTCTACTTAAACATATTTATAGCACTATCATTAAGGCATGCCATGGTTTGTACAAATGTAAGATAACCCTATGCTCAGACTGCTGAGCTTTGCAACTTTCAGCTATGAAAACTTGTTTAACATTATTTATGTAATCATCAGAAAATGAAGATTATCTTTCTTACTCTCTTTCATAGAGCAGAGATCGCTTACAGATGCAGAACTATTAAAGAATTTTCTGTTGGCTTATAAGATCCATGAGAATTGTCCCCTTTTCACACAGTCTTATTCCTGAAATTATGTACAGCATATATTAACTTTTTGCTCTTTGGCCCTCATCATTATTGGTTATTATTTGCCAGGTCACTTGGGAACTGAATTATAGCACTCATATATTTCCCTTAGGGTACTGATTATCCAATTCTGTTTCCTCTGGTGGCAATAAAATGCTCTAATGAAATTACTGACTGCCAGCACTGTATTGTTAGCACAGTTGAACAAACTAATTTTTGTCAGGATATCACAAAAAAAAAATTATCTCTGCGTTATTTATGTAATGCCTGCATACAAAATAGAGATGAAAGCCTGCCAGGAGAGTTTCTTTACCTTCAAAGAAGCAAAGCATGTGTACATATAATTGTATTAAAAGCAAAATTACTGGGAAAAGTAGATAAAGCACATTTTCATGTAATACATAAACATAGTTTAAAATTTTGACAGGAATAATCTATTACTGAAAAGGTGGAGAATTCAGCCTTTAGATTTGTGTCTCAGACCGAGTGATCTCTTTTAAAACAAATAATTTTTAGAAGTAGCTTATACCTTTCCAAAACGTAGTGAAATGTTGTCACAGAACCTCACTGTTGGATAGAGATTCTTTTTTTTTCATTTATAGCCTAACCTTGTCATGCCTAGGTAGGATCTACAGGCTTTGGCATTGCCATTGATTCTAGGTACATGTGGGGTTTTCCCCCATTTTACCAATGTGTGCTACTGGTATGTTAACAGATCAGTGATATTCTTTCAGGGAGTATTTTATACTAGAAAAATTGAGTGCACAGCTTTTATTCTTTTCCAAGAGAGTAGTGACACAAGATGGTAACACCTTATGATACATTATAGAATCACAGAATCATAAAATCATAGAATAGTTAGGGTTGGAAAAGACCTTAAGATCATCTAGTTCCAACCCCCCCTGCCATGGGCAGGGACACCTCACACTAAACCATCTCACCCAAGGCTTTGTCCAACCTGGTCTTGAACACTGCCAGGGATGGAGCATTCACAACCTCCCTGGGCAACCCATTCCAGTGCCTCACCACCCTAACAGGAAAGAATTTCCTTCTCATAGCCAATCTAAACTTCCCCTGTTTCAGTTTTAACCCGTTACCCCCTGTTCTGTCACTACAGTCTCTAATGAAGAGTCCCTCCCCAGCATCCTTGTAGGCCCCCTTCAGATGCTGGAAGGCTGCTAGGAGGTCTCTTCTGCAGGCTGAAAAGCCCCAACTTTCTCAGCCTATCTTCATACAGGAGGTGCTCCAGTCCCCTGATCATCCTCGTGGCCCTCCTCTGGACTTGTTCCAACAGTTCCATGTCCTTTTTATGTTGAGGACAACAGAACTGCACACAATACTCCGAGTGAGGTCTCACAAGAGCAGAGTAGAGAGGCAGGATCACCTCCTTCGACCTGCTGGTCACGCTCCTTTTGATGGAGACCTGGATATGGTTGGCTTTCTGGGCTGCAAGTGCACGCTGCATGCTCATGTTCATTTTCTCATCACCCAATACCTCCAAGTCTTTCTCTGCAGGGCTGCTCTGAATCTCTTCTCTGCCCAACCTGTAGCTGTGCCTGGGATTGCTTATTATGTTTAATAAGAGATGCTATTGAGTGTAATATGATGTTGAGACAAAATATTCTCCTTGTGTAACTTCTCACTGTTGGATTAAGTTTGCTTAAAAGCATAAGACATTTCAATTTTGTTCAAATACACCTGTTCTGCTATAGCACATTTAACCTTTAGTGGGTCTCACCACAGGCTCATAGCACTTTTCCAGTCTTTATTTTTGCTCTTCAGGAGCATCTGCCACTTCCTGGTTTTGTGCAAGCTGGGACACTTTCCTTTTACTTAGATCAGGAGGCATCCTCCCTTGCTTCAGATTTCTGTGTAAGACCCTTATCTTGGAATTTAACATTGCCTCAACATGCAACACATGGAGCAGCACTGCGGCAGCTGTTGGCTCTTTGTGGTGCCAGTACTTTCCATTCAAAATGTGATTATTTTTTTATTTTATTTTTTTTTTTTTTTTGTATCTAAATCCAAACTGACATACCACTGGTAGGTTCTGGCCACAGTGTAATGTGTTAAAACGTAATTAATAATGTGAAAATGCAAATTAAAAATTACATGAAGTATGCTATACTGTCAGGACTTTCTATAATGGTATTAATGATACCTTTACTGAAAATTTATTTCAAGTACAATCTAGTTGTCCTTCTTACAACTTTTTTACATTGATGTGAAACAGTGATCATAGCTCATGTCTTGAACAGTCTTTGAGACACTTACATATAGCCTTGTACATTTTCTTTGGAAAACACAAGGATAAGATAGGGCTGCATTAAATATTTTCTGGATAAATTGCCCCATGGTAGAGAAAACAAAAATAGTCTATAGGTCACAGAGGAAATAGTTTTCAGGGAACAAGAGTGAACCCCATTTCAACAGCTACTGCCACCTTCTAGGCTATCAGATAGCAGCAACCTCCAGGTTGTCAGCTGTATTAAAAAGAGTTTTTATTAATTGTTTTGCTAACTGACCTGATTGTTCTCCTGAATTTAAAGCTCCACCTTCGATTCCAGGTTCTTCTTTCTTTATCCTAGTCTGACTTGTCTTGTTCATTAAGAGATGCTATATCCCACAGAATATTAGACTGCAAAGAGGAATATCTATATAATGGTATGTCCTATATTTTCAAATCTACATAGCAATCAATACAGAGAAGAAATTGCATCCTGAAAGGAATCGTAGAAAATCGTCAGCAATACCCTTATGTGTATGAATGATATTCATCTCTTCCTGTTCAAGTAGGCCATATAATCACCTTAGAACCTGTAAAAATAAAGGAGTGTAGGGTTTATATCTATAACATTTATAGAATCATAGAATAGTTAGGGTTGGAAAGGACCTTAAGATCATCTAGTTCCAAGCCCCCTGCTGCCATGGGCAGGGACACCTCACACTAAACCATCTCACCCAAGGCTCTGTCCAACCTGGCCTTGAACACTGCCAGGGATGGAGCATTCACAACCTCCCTGGGCAACCCATTCCAGTGCCTCACCACCCTAACAGGAAAGAACTTCTTCCTTATAACCAATCTAAACTTCCCCTCTTTAACTTTTAACCTGTTACCCCCTGTTCTGTCACTACAGTCTCTAATGAAGAGTCCCTCTCCAGCATCCTTGTAGGCCCCCTTCAGATACTGGAAGGCTGCTATGAGGTCTCCACGCAGTCTTCTCTTCTGCAGGCTGAACAGCCCCAACCTTCTCAGCCTGCCTTCATACACGAAGTGCTCCAGTCCCTTGATCATCCTCGTGGCCCTCCTCTGGACTTGTTCAAACAATGTATTCTTCCCAGGCTGCTTGTCCTTGCTTCCACCTTTTATAAGCCTCTTTTTTCCCTTTTCCCTCAAAGTTTCCTCAGCGGCTTCGTATCCATCTAAGGTCTCTTGGCCCTCCAGCTGCACTTCCTTCCTGTTTTTTTTTTTGTTTGTTTGGTTTTTTTGTTTTTTTTTTGCCATCCCATGTGAGTTTTATAATTTTGTGTCATTAAAAATGCAGATGATATAACTCTTCTGATAGCAGGGGGTTCAGGATATATGCACTCAAGAGTTTTCTTTTTTTTCTGAGCTAGGTTTATATGATCACATATTCCTTATCTGAATTGTAAATCGTCATTCATTTATTTCAATACTTGGCTAGTGACAAGTGAACATAATAGGGTTTATCTGAAGCAGCAATGAACCACCCTTTTGTGTAAATTCCATTAATCACAATGTCAAGCTGGATAACCACTGGGTCAAATGATAACTTCTAACCTGTAATTATTTTTTATCTCTGGATACATGAATAGCCCATAAATATTAATACTTGGGCAGTTTCATTATGCATGCATGAAAATTCTACCTATGTATTAAATGTTAAGTATACATCAGAATAATCGGAATGTATGTCCTCACCAAATTCAAGCATTAGAAACTGGCATATGCATTTCTTCTTTGCAATGAAGTGAAAAATGATGAAGACTTTTCAGAAACACTTTTTCCTAGAAATATTACTTGCACAGTTGGGTTTAGAAAAAGTAGGCAACACTCCATTCCTGTTGAGTTACTGCATTTTTAGTTTCAACGCTTTCCACTATGGATCTATTGTTTATTTAAATATTCAGAGGAATTGTTTTTTAATGATTCTATGTTTTATGAAATGTTTTTCTCATGTAATGGGTTACTTTGTCCTTTCATATATCACTGCATATGTTGCCTTTGGAGCATGTATTTGATTGAAGTGGCAGTGTGGCATACCCCCTGAGACTAAGTCAATAAAATAATTTTCTGAGGTCAATCTAGTGAACAAAAAGCAACTAAATGTAGAAGATGTCTCATAATAAAGATCTGGGCCCCCATTTCCCAGCCTTTCTCAGAAGAGACATAAGGGAACCATTTCTAACATATTTCTAGAAGCAAAATAACTGTAACCATGGAATGGTTAGAGTTGGAAAGGACCTCCATGAAGCTATTGTGTATCTATTAGAGAAATGAAAAAATATCCACAAACTTGAAAGACAGCAGTTCTGAAGTCACTCACGGACATTTATTTGCTTTAATTCATGACATAGCTGTTTTCGTAAGAAATAGGAATTCAAAAGTCCTTTACCTTATAGACCACTAAAAGGAGCATACACAGCAGTTCACTGATAAATGCACACTGCAACAAATAGTTGTCCAGGTGACAACTTTTTTTTTTCTTTCATGTTTAAGAATCTACTGATCTTAACCTTACTTTCTCTGATGTTACTACATCTGTGGAACACAGACAGTAAACAATTTCTAGATGAAGACTAGATAGGTCAACTATGAACAGCATTTATAAAGACAACAGTAGCATATATGAGAGCAAGCTGATTTGAGTCCAGCCGTAATGTTACTAGAGAAAATCTCTAGAATGCCAACCCTCAAAACTCAAAATTAACATAAGTGTTTGATCCCCTTGATGAGAGGAGAGGCAGCAGTGCAGACCTCGGGTTGTAGAGACTGCCTGCACAGGTCTGCTGAGGGAATGGTGCACAATGGGCAGGGCTGCACTCGGTACTCCCGGGTGGAGGTCCTCCTGCAGCAGGTGGCTGAGCTGCGGGATGCTGTTAATAGACTGCGAGATGTCAGGGAAGCTGAGAGGAAGCAGGAATGCTTGCTCCTGGCCCAGACTGTGCAGGGGCCTTGAGCTTCACCTCTACCTCATGAAGGAAAGAAGGAGGCTGTTAACCTGGGAAGCTGGGAATTAGTGATAAAAAAAAACAACAAAAAAAAAAGAAGGAAAAGGACAACCAAAAGCAAGAGGCTTCCCCCTCAATCTCCTGTCCCCACGCAGAACCGCTTTGCTGTCCTGCAGGGGGCTAATGAGGAAACACACTCGAGCCAGAAACAGCCGGCTGGTGCACTGGTAAAGAAGATCTCTACTGGTGCTGCCAGGAAAAAGTGGCGGGTCATAGTAGTAGGGGACTCTACACTGAAAGGGACAGAAGCACCCATCTGCCGGGCAGACCCCGTCTCAAGGGAGGTGTGTTGCCTACCGGGGCACGGATCAGGGATGTGGCAGAGAGGCTGCCTGCTCTTAAAGTCCCATGGACTATTACCCACTCCTGGTAATACATGTGGGTGCTAGTGATATAGATAGCAGTAGCCTCGGGAACATAAAGAAGGACTACAGAGCCCTGGGGGAGGTGGTTAGGGGCTCTGGAGCTCAGATAGTCTTTTTGTCAATTCTCCAGGATACAGGGGAGGACCTAAAAAAAGCTAGGAGGGTTGGCCAGGTTAATAAATGGTTAAAAGGGTGGTGTCATAGTCAGGGGTTTGGGTGTCTTGAACACGGGACCCAAGTTTTTAGGCGAGGTCTAGTGGGGGCTGGTGGAGCTGGTCTGATGATAAAGAAGGGAAAGAGCAGTTTTGATAGGAAGAGTGCCAGACTGGTCAAGGAGGCTTTAAACTAGATGTGTTGTGGGAGGGGGGCATCATTCAATCCCAACACACCCAGTCAGTTGCCAGCACCTATAATAAATGCTCTGAGCAATGTAGAGATATCCCAGCCACTCCAGCCAATGAGCCGGCTTCAGTTGGAGCTGGGCTCAGATGCCTCTATACAAATGCCCATAGCATGGGGAACAAACAAGAGGAATTAAAGATGTGTGCACATCTACGGTGGTATGATATAATAGGCATCGCAGAAACATGGTGGGATGGCTCCTATGACTGGAGTGTTGGAATGGAAGGTTACAGGCTTTTTAGAAAAGACAGGCCTGGAAGGTGGGGAGGGGAAGTTGCCCTTTATGTTAGGGATAGGCTGGAGAGTATGGAACTCTGTCTGGGGACAGGTGAGCAGTCCACAGAGAGTTTGTGGGTCAGGGTTAAAGGGAATATAGCTATGGGAGACATTACTGTGGGGAACTGTTACAGACCGCCTGATCAAGGAGAACCTGCGGATGAAGCACTCCATAGACAGATAGGAAAAGCCTCACGCTCACAGGCCCTTGTTCTCATGGGTGACTTCAATCACCCTGACATCTGTTGGAAGGACGGCACGGCCCGGCACAAAAAATCCTGGAGGTTCCTCGATTGTGTAGAAGACAACTTCCTTCCGCAAGTAATAGAGGAGCCAACAAGGAGAGGTGCCATGCTTGACCTTGTGCTCACCAACAGGGAAGGGCTGGTTGGAAATGTGATACTCCAGGGCAGCCTTGGATGCAGCGATCATGAGATGCTCAAATTTGAGATCCTCAGGACATTGAGAAGAGCGTGCAGCAAGCTCACTGCCCTGGACTTCAAAAGAGCAGACTTTGGCCTCTTCAGGAACCTGCTTAGGAAGGTTCTATGGGATACAGCCCTAGAGGGCAGGGGGAACCAAGACTCTTGGTTGATATTCAAGGATCACCTGTGACAAGCTCAGGAGTGTTGCATCCCAACTAGAAGGAAGTGCAGCAGGAGGGCCAGGAGACCTCCTTGGATGGATAAGGAGCTGCTGAGGAAAATTCAAATGAAAAAAGGCTTATAATAAGAAGTGGAAGTAAGGACAGGTGGCACGGCAAGAGTACAGGGATGTTGTCCGGGAAGACTAGGGACCAGGTTAGGAAAGCTAAGGCCCAGTTAGAATTAAAATTAGCTAGAGGTATTAAAGATAACACGAAGGGATTCTACAGGTACATAGCAAAAAAAAAAAAAAAAAAAACTAGGGAGAATGTAGGCCCCCTCAGGAAGCTCTCAGGAGACCTGGCTACACAGGATTTGGAGAAGGCTGAAATTCTGAATGACTTCTTTGTCTCCGTCTTCACTGGAAAATGCTCTGACCACACCACCCAAGTCTTGGAAGGCATATGAAGGGACTGTGAGAATGAAGAACTTGTGTCCACTGTAGGAAAGGATCCGGTTCGAGACCACCTTAAAAATCTGAATGTGCACAAGTCCATGGGTCCTGATGAGATCCATCCATGGGTCCTGAAGGAGCTGGCAAATGAAGTTGCTAAGCCACTGGCCATCATATTTGAAAAATCATGGCAGTCAGGTGAAGTTCCCGACGACTGGAAAAAGGGAAATATAACCCCCATTTTCAGGAAGGGGAAAATGGATGACCCGGGGAATTACAGACCAGTCAGTCTCACCTCTGTGCCTGGCAAAATCTTGGAGTAGATTCTCCTGTAAAGCATACTAAGGCACATGAAAATCAACAAGGTGCTTGGTGAGAGCCAGCATGGCTTCACTAAGGGGAAATCCTGCCTGACCAATTTGGTGGCCTTCTGTGGTGGGGCTACAGAACTGAGGGACAGTGGTAGAGCAGTTGATGTCATCTACCTGGATTGTGCAAAGCGTTTGACACTGTCCCACTCAACATCCTTGTCTCTAAATTGGAGAGACATCAATTTGATGGATCTACCACTCGGTGGATAAAGAACTGGCTGGATGGCAGCAAACAAAGAGTTGTGGTCAATGGCTCAATGTCCGGCTGGAGACCAGTAACGAGTGGCGTCCCTCAGGGATCGGTGTTGGGACCAGTCTTGTTCAACATCTTTGTCACTGACATGGACAGTGGGATTGAGTGCGCCCTCAGCAAGTTTGCCGATGACACCAAGCTGTGTGGTTCAGTTGATACGCTGCAGGGAAGGAATGCCATCCAGAGGGACCTTGACACACTTGTGAGGTGGGCTGAAGCCAGCCTCATGAAGTTTAACCATGACAAGTACAAGGTCCTACACCTGGGTCAGAGCAATCTCAGGCACAGCTGCAGGTTGGGCAGAGAAGAGATTCAGAGCAGCCCTGCAGAGAAGGACTTGGGGGTGTTGGTTGATGAGAAAATGAACATGGGCCAGCAGTGTGCGCTTGCAGCCCAGAAAGCCAACTGTATCCTGGGCTGCATCAAAAGGAGCATGACCAGCCGGTCGAAGGAGGTGATCCTGCCCCTCTACTCTGCTCTTGTGAGACCTCACTTGGAGTATTGTGTGCAGTTCTGTTGTCCTCAACATAAAAAGGACATGGAACTGTTGGAACAAGTCCAGAGGAGGGCCACGAGGATGATCAGGGGGCTGGAGCACCTCCCATATGAAGACAGGCTGAGGAAGTTGGAGCTGTTCAGCCTGGAGAAGAGAAGGCTTTGTGGAGACCTCATAGCAACCTTCCAGTATCTGAAGGGGGTCTATAGTTATGCTGGAGAGGGACTCTTCATTTGAGACTGTAGTGATAGGACAAGGGGTAACGGGTTAAAACTGAAACAGGGGAAGTTTAGATTGGCTATAAGAAGGAAATTCTTTTCTATTAGGGTGTTGAGGCACTGGAATGGGTTGCCCAGGGAGGTTGTGAATGCTCCATCCCTGGCAGTGTTCAAGACCAGGTTGGATGAGGCCTTGGGTGATATGATTTAGTGTAAGGTGTCCCTGCCCATGGCAGGGGGGTTGGAACTAGATGATCTTAAGGTCGTTTCCAACCCTAACTCTTCTATGATTCTATGATTCGTTCCTATCATTAAAACAGCCACACGAAAAAGGGATCAGCAATTTGCTTACTCGTATTTAGAGTTATCTATTTTTACAGTCTAACATCTTTTTATATGTGTCATACTCTAATTCCGTTTTTTTTTCATACAAGATTATATAGGCAAAAACTTCAAAAGAATACATGCTGTAGTGTATTACCTCAGTAATGGTTTGGCTCAGTATCAAATTGGTGGATGATTTATCTGGATAGGCACGATGATAGAAATTAAGAGGGTAGTACACAGAAAGGAAAAGCTAAGCACAGTAGAATATAAGGGACAGTACGAACTAGTTTTACTACAATGAAAGTAGGATTTGAATAATCCTACAATACAATGAGGATAAAAAACTGATTTCTGGTAACAGTAAGAGTGAGGAAGACTTAGGAAGAGGTTGTTACTTTTTGTTTTCCAGATAAGTTAAATGGTAGCAATGGTTCTATCAGATCTTGGAATTTTGGACTACATGCTGAAGGACATCTCTAAAGAATGGTAAGCAATGGACTGGACCAGCTGATAATGTATATATTATCAGTGGGTGTATATTTTTATTATAATACATGTATTTTATTTTATAATAAAATAATTTGTGTGAAAGACAACTTCCTTGTGCACGTAGTAGAGGAGCCAACAAGGAGAGGTACCATGCTTGAGCTCATGCTCACCAACAGCAAAGGGCTGGTTGGAAATGTAACGCTCCAGGGCAGCCTTGGATGCAACGATCACGAGATGCTTGAATTTGAGATCCTCAGGACATTGAGAAGAGCGTGCAGCAAGCTCACTGCTCTGGACTTCAAAAGAGCAGACTTTGGCCTCTTCAGGAACCTGCTTAGTAAGGTTCCATGGGATATAGCCCCAGAAGGCAGGGGGGCCCAAGACTCTTGGTTGATATTCAAGGATCACCTACTACAAGCTCAGGAGTGTTGTATTCCAACTAGAAGGAAGTGCAGCTGAAGGGCCAGGAGACCTCCTTGGATGGATAAGGAGCTGCTGAGGAAACTTAGAGGGAAAAGGGAAAAAAGAGGCTTATAAAAAATGGAAGCAAGGAGAGGTGTCCTGGGAAGAATACAGGGATGTTGTCAGGGAAGCTAGGGACCAGGTTAGGAAAGCTAAGGCCCAGTTAAAAATAAACTTGTCTAGGGATGTGAAAGGTAACAGGAAGGGATTCTATAGGTTGTAGTGAATAAAAACCAGACTAGGGACAACGTGGGCCCCTCCGGAAGCTTTCAGGAGAACTGGCTACACAGGATTTGGAGAAGGCTGAGGCTCTGAATGACTTCTTTGCCTCGGTCTTCACTGGAAAATGCTCTGACCACACCACCCAAGTCTTGAAAGGCAGACGCAGGGACTGTAAGAATGAAGAACATGGGCCCAGTATAGGAGCGGATCTTGTTCGAGACCATCTTAAGAACCTGAATGTGGACAAGTCCATGGGACCTTATGAAATCCATCTGCGGGTCCTGAAGGAGCTGGCAAATGAAGTTGCTAAGCCACTGGCCATCATATTTGAAAAGTCGTGGCAGTCAGGTGAAATTCCCGACGACTGGAAAAAGGGAAATATAACCCCCATTTTCAGGAAGGGGAAAATGGATGACCCGGGGAATTACAGACCAGTCAGTCTCACCTCTGTGCCTGGCAAAATCTTGGAGCAGATTCTCCTGTAAAGCATACTAAAGCACATGAAAAACAACCAGGTGCTTGGTGACAGCCAGCATGGCTTCACTAAGGGGAAATCCTGCCTGACCAATTTGGTGGCCTTCTATGATGGGGCTATGGAACTGATGGACAAGGGTAGAGCAGTTGATGTCATCTACTTGGACTTGTGCAAAGCATTTGACACTGTCTTGCACAACATCCTTGTCTCTAAATTAGACGTCAATTTGATAGGTAGACCAGTTGGTGGATAAAGAACCTGCTGGATGGCTGCACTCAAAGAGTTGTGGTCAATGGCTCAATATCCGGCTGAAGACCAGTAACGAGTAGCATCCCTCAGGGATCGGTGTTGGGACCAGTCTTGTTCAACATCTTCGCTGGTGACATGGGCAGTGGGATTGAGTACGCCCTCAGCAAGTTTGCTAATGATGCCAAGCTGTGTGGTTCGGTGATACCCTGGAGTGAAGGAATGCCATCCAGA
Organism: Pezoporus wallicus; assembly: GCF_028554395.1. Lineage (NCBI taxonomy): Eukaryota > Metazoa > Chordata > Aves > Psittaciformes > Psittacidae > Pezoporus > Pezoporus wallicus. The sequence goes on from NW_026642654.1 coordinate 3,821,797, forward strand.
GGGACCTTGACACACTTGTGAGGTGGGCTGACTCCAACCTCATGAAGTTTAACCATGCCAGCAATCCCAGGCACAGCTACAGGTTGGGCAGAGAAGAGATTCAGTGCAGCCCTGCAGAGAATGACGTGGTGGGGCTGGTCGATGAGAAAATGAACATGAGCCAACTTCAGTGTGCGCTCACAGCCCAGAAAGCCAACCATATCCAGGGCTGCATCAAAAGGAGCATGACCAGCAGGTCGAAGGATGTGATGCTGCCCCTCTACTCTGCTCTTGTGAGACCTCACTTGGAGTATTGTGTGCAGTTCTGGTGTCCTCAACATAAAAAGGGCATGGAACTGTTGGAACAAGTCCAGAGAAGAGCCACGAGGATGATCAGGGGACTGGAGCACCTCCTGTATGAAGACAGGCTGAGGAAGTTGGAGCTGTTCAGCCTGGAGAAGAGAAGGCTTTGGGGAGACCTCATAGCAACATTCCAGTATCTGAAGGGGGTCTATAGGGATGCTGGAGAGGGACTCTTCATTAGAGACTGTAGTGATAGGACAAGGGGCAACGGGTTAAAACTTAAACAGGGGAAGTTTAGATTGGCTGTAAGAAGGAAATTCTTTCCTATTAGGGTGTTGAGGCACTGGAATGGGTTGCCTAGGGAAGTTGTGAATGCTCCATCCCTGGCAGTGTTCAAGGCCAGGTTGGACAGAGCCTTGGGTGAGATCGTTTAGTGGGAGGTGTCCCTGCCCACGGCAGGAGGCTTTGAACTATATGATCTTAAGGTCCTTTCCAACCCTAACTATTCTATGATTCTATGATTCTTTATAGTGGCATGGATATATGTGCAACTGCTTCATATGGAGCTGAAGTGTGTGTTCAAACTTCTCAGGTGCTCTGTAATCACTGCCATTATGTCTGCTCTTACTGTATACTTTTTTCAAGGTTATATATTCATGGTTTTTCATGGGGGTAAAAAGTGTGTAGTAGCTATTACAATGCTATATTATGGTAACCAGTTTGGCTGAACTTGTTCCTTGACCCAGCAATTTAACCTCCCACATGGAAGCAGAGAAAATATGGTTCTTAGCTTCACTCCTATAATTGAATTGACATTAGAAAAGTACTTCTAAGCATACTTAAAATATGACATTTGAAAAAGCTAAATATTGAAATATCAGCTTTTAGACTACAATGGTAGTGAGACTCTAGGCTCAAGATTCTTTCTATCCTAACTGAAACTTCTTTTCCTGGGAAATGCTCAGCCTTAAAATTCTAAGTATTCTCTCTCTGAGTTACTTGCCACTCATTAAGTTGCACTGTACCATCTACTTGTTCTCCTGAACGGTTCATCTGACTATTGTTTTCTTGCTTTTCAGAAATATTTCATACTTTTTTTTTCTTGTCACAGCTCTTAACTGCCCATTTGGTACTTCTTGATCCACTTGAGTGAATCCACAATTCCGTCTGTCCTTGATGCATTCCCATTCCTTAATAAGGTCTTAGTCCCTCCTTAGTACTTTTGCTTGCCTCCCCTTTATTTTACCTGGAACCCATTTTGTCATTAGCACAAGCTAAATTTTTCCCTGGCCAGGGACGAAGACTACCTTGTAGCTCACCCTCAGGGCAGCAAAACTAAATTTTGTTTGCACCATTGCACTGACTATGATCATCTGGTCCAGGTTTCCCTTTCTCTCCAGAGGCTTATTAAACACAGTGTTATTATTTAATTTATTAATCTTCTTTCATAATATCAGTTTCCTTTTTTTTTGGTAATAATTTTCCAGAGGTCTTTTATTTGTCTTTACATAGTGAAGACTCTGAAATTAAACAATCATTCAGAGACTTTTCAGAAACATACTGTTCTGAATTTGTGGATGCAATTAATTTGCATACCCAAAGCAAATCATCTAGACAGCAAATCACCTAGACAACCTGGTTACTTGAATCTTCTACTCTTCTTGTATTATCTTGAGTTACAGATTTCCATTTTTTTCCTCTACCTCTGTATGTTTGTTTTGGGGTTATTCTAACAATGTGTTTAAAGAATTTTAAGATAAAATTGTATTATTTTATTATTTTTTAAAAACAGATATTGATTCTTTCCTTTTCATCTCTATAGTCATCAGCACAGCTGTTTTATTCATTGCTACATGCTTTAAATCTGTTCAGAACTGAATCAATAATAACAGTTTATAAATAAAGGCAATCAGACCACATCATTGTTGTTACATACATCTGTAACAAATAGATTGTTTTCAATAAACTGCTGATCAAGCAAGCAGTCCAGAATGCATTCCTATCTGATAAACAGGTCCTGTTTCTCTAAAGTCTCGAGTATCTTCCCAGAAAATATAATTGGCTATAATTCTGGGCTACAAATTATAAACAAATCCTTTTGTAAACAGTTGGAATCTCTTTACTTTTCACATCAGTAAATATTATCAATAAATACTGGTTACTCTGCTGGACCAGTTACCAAAGAAAAGAGCAGGGAACAAACAAGAGAAGTAACATTGAATAAGAAACAAATTTCCCATTTCTTTGCTTCTAAAATTTCTCTTTGCTACTCAAACAGCTCAAATGACATTCAGTTATTTGCTTCCCATATGTCTGTGATTTAATTATAATCAAAACTGTCAGGGAGGTATTTTAAGTCACAGGGGTTTGTCAATGTTTGCTGGCACAAGCATGGAAATTTTCTGTGTTAATCTTTTTCTCTGACTTCAAATTTATATTAATGGCCATCATTCTTCAAGCTGCCTCCCTAAGAAGTGCTGGGGATCATGACTGAAAGAGAAATAAACTGTATATTGCCTCCAGCAGTGAGCAGCTGGTGTTTTAACTGTCTGAATACAAACATAAAATGTACAATTCGAGCTTTATATGACAAGGGCTTTTATGGCTCAAACACTAACAGCACCTAGCTTGTCCAAGTTGACCACAAGTATTGACATGAAGAGATTATTGTAAGGCTAACTGCAGGAGGAAGAAGCTGTCATTAAGTGGAGAAGTGCAAAGAAGTTAAGGAGGTTCAAAATGCTTCACTGAAACATTTTTTTCTAAAGCATAGAAAAAAAGAAACACTAAAATGTCACCTGTCTTAATGCCTGTGAACTTTTAAATTTATTTTTTAAACAAACCAAAACCCCCCAAAGCCTGCAGTTTATGCCTTAAGACTTGTACTTGCGATTTTAAAAAATAAAACAAAACAGAAAAAACAGACAAACCCACAACAGAACAACCAAAACCAAAACAAACAAAAAAAAACAACTTCTATTATTGCTGTTGGTGTGGGGTTTTTTTTTGGTTTTTGGTTTTTCTTTTATATTGGTGCAGGTAACATCTCTTAACAGAGAACTCTTTCAACAGAATAGGTGAAATTATAGCACTATCTCACCCTTTACACTTAAATTGTAATGGAACAGCTTTGAACCTGTGTGATGATTAACTTCTTAGATATTACAAAATAAAAAATTAAAGTGGAAAAAGCTTGAAAGACTGAAATGTACATTGTTTTCAGAATTTCCACTAAATTCTGTCAGCGTAGGACTCCCTTGTCTTATTTCTTTCTAAAGAAAAAAAAAAAAAAAAGAGTTGTATTGCAGTTGTTTCTTAATATCATTCGAATTATGCTGTCCCACTTAAATATTGGGCCAATTTTTTGTTAATTGTGACCATTCTCCAAAATTAAGGTTCTCTTGTGCTGCCTTTTAGAAATACACAGTTTTCCACAATTAAAAACAAACCTTTTTTTGATTATTTCCCAATAGCAAAGAGCAAATGGACAGGCTAATTGGTAAATCCTACTGGTCTGGTGATAAATCACAATCATTATTTCCAAAATAATGTTAACAGGTTGAGGGCAATAAGACAGAAAAGAACTTCGAAGAGAATAAAAAAAAAACATGGAATACATGTCAAAACAAATGAAACCTTTGGTTGTTCTGTGCCATGCCTTAGTTGGACATTCCTTATTTTTTACATCCATCCACAGGGGTAGAAATAATGTTTTTTCATGTTACATTTTCAAATTTATAGAAAGAGCTACATTAATTGCTTGACAGTGTATAATTGGAATCAAATTTAAATCATAATTGCTCAATGAAGTAAGTTAGAGGAGGTTAGACAACTTCTAAAATTATGTAACATAAAGGCTTGTTAAAAAAAAAAGGCTATTATTAAATTGTTACTTACTGATAATATCTGAATCACTGTTATCATCAACACTTCTCACTTCCATCTTTGTTAAGAAAGAGTTTAAAGTCCTAAAGTTCAATCAGTCAATCAGACCTCTTGTCCTGATCCTCAAAGGTACTTCATTTCCTTCTGGGGTCACCAATCAGTTTCTGCATTGAGACAATACCTGCAAGGCCTTCAGTTAAAAGGACTGGAATTTATACTGCAGAATGTTAGTTCTTCACTGTGGGAAAGACTTAATTTAACTGCGTCCCCTAGCTATAAATAAGAATGGAGAAAACCATTTGTCGTGATTTAAGTGCAGTCAGTAAGTCAGTAACCCATGTAGCCTGCTCTCCCCCCCCCCCCCCTTCTCCATTTCTCCACAACCCACCCACCCACCCCCCACCCCCTCCCCGGAGGGATGGGGAGGAGAATCGAAAGAATGTAACTCCCATGGGTTCAGATAAGAACAGCCCAGTAACTAAGGTATAACAGAAACCACTACTGCTATCACCAGTAATAATAATGATAAGGGAAATAACAAGGGAAGACAATACAATACTACCCCTTCTGTACCCAGCCCTACCAAGCAGTGAATTAGCCCTTCCAGGTAATTCTCAGTTATATCCTGGGCATGACGTGCTGTGGTATGGAATACCTCTTTGGGTAGTTTGGGTCAGGTGTCCTGTCTCTGCTTCCTCCCAGCTTCCCCTCTTCCCTGGCAGAGCATGAGACTCAGAGAGTCCTTGGTCAGGGTAAACATTTGAGCAGTTGCTAAAAACATTGCTGTTATCAGCACTGTTCCCAGGCTGAAAGTCAAAAACACAGCGCTGCACCAGCTACTAAGAAGGAGAAAATAAGACTGCTACTGCTGAACCCAGAACACCATTAATTTTATATTGTACTTGCTGTTCATATGAAGTGTGACCTTTGCTAATGCATTTCAAAAGAAACATAATCCTATACTGAATAGGTTAACAGAATAGTCATGGCATTATGTTAGGGTTCCAATACTTGGTTAAAGTATATATGTTTGAACTCATGAATGGGAGTAGATCTATTATGGCCCAATCACAGAACCATCTAGGATGGAAAAGACCGTTAAGGTCATCGAGCCCAGGACTATCAAGTCCACCACTAAACCATGTCACAAAGGGCAAACTGATCTCCTCTCATGGCTGCTTCTCATGATCTCCAGTCACAATCACCGCTTATCTTCGCCCTCGTAGTGGCCCACACTATATAGCTGCTGCCCCTAGTCCTCATGACCACCCCTCAGCCCATGTCTGCCTCTGCTCTCCCCTCATGGTCTCCCCTCACCCCTCATTACCACCCTATTTCTTCTGTCACAATCTTCCCTCATGGCTGCCCCTGTTTTCCCCTCAGGATCTCCCTTTATCTCTCATGGCTCTCCCTCCTGTGTCCTCACGCTCTCTCCTTGCACCTCATGACCACACCACCTTTCCCCTCATAATCTTCCCTCATGGCTGCTCCACCTCTGTTCTCATGATCTTCCCTCATGGCTGTCTCTCCTGTCCCCTCATGACTTTTCCTCACCCCTCCTGGCTGCCTCTCTTGTCCCCTCACGGTTTTCCATCACCCTTCCTGGCTGCCTCTCCTGTCCCCTCACAATCCCTCCTCATGACTGCCCCACCTCTCCCCTCATGATCTCCCCTGTTCTGCCCTCAAGATCTCCCCTGATCTCTCATGGCTTTCCCTCCTGTCCCCTCACAGTTTCCCCTTGCACCTCATGACTGTTCCACCTCACCCTCAAGATCTCCTCTCACAGCTGCCCCTGCTCTTCCCTAGTGGACACCTCTTATGTCCCTTCACAATCTCGCCTCTGGACTGCCTGCTTCTCCCCTCCTGATTTTCCCTCATGGCCAGCCCTGCTCTCCCCTCATGATGTCCCCTCACCTCCAGCATAAAAAAAACAGATGACAGAATAGTCGCAGAAACTCAGAAGGATGAAGCATATTAATTTGACAGATTTCTTTTATTCAGGTACTTGGCCTTATTTGTTTTTCATTATTTAATATTCATGTTCATGAAAACAGGACCTGTTCATCACCGTCAAGGAAATCATTGATGGATAATGTTAAATTTTAGAAAGATAGTCTCAGGACATCAGGAATTCTGAGCATTCTCAGTCTAATAGTTCTTGTTTAAACTGAAGTCATCTGAGACAGAAAAGTTCAAAATAACTTTCAGAACTAGTTACACAAGTAAACTAAAGACTTAAGTCCAGTCTTTAATCTATGCATACATATACACTCAAACTGAGGCTTTTTATTTATGCCTCACAGAAAATAGTATCCCGTCTGGACAGAACATCTGGACAGAGGGGCAATTGGTGCTTTGCATTCTACAAAACTAGTTCTTTAAAAACTGGACAAGTCACTAAGTGCCATCTAATTGCAGAGCTGCTGCTGTAAAATGCCCATGAATGCAAAATAGTAAGAACACCTACATGCAGGAGGCAGATGGTACCACCTAGTCTTGCAACATAAAAGCAGCTTGTAATCTTTTGAAAAAAGAAAGCATTTCTAATTCTAAGAAAACTATGAAACAGTTGTAATGCATCCTTTCTGTCTGTTTTAGATACTAGGTTCTACTTATGTATTTAGGAATGTGATTGACACTTGTAATTCTTTCATCAGGAGAAACACATACAATAAAGTGTGTTAACATTTGAAATAATACACATTTTAATACAAATACAGTTTCTGCTGTCATATGTCATTTATTATATGTTAATTTTACATTTCAGGAGGTGAGGCAGGAGGAATATGCCTCTGTGTTTTGCAGCTGCATCATACACTTTGAAATTCTCAGGTCAGTCAGAATATAATGTATTCTTTGTAGAGAAACAAGCAGAAAATTCCAAGGTACAGTACAGTTAGGCATGGCCTTTGTTCTAGAGGCTCAGATACTTTTAAAATAACTTTCACCCAAGTAAGTAAAATGTTTTGAGGCTGTAAACTCTGAGTCTGACCATGATTCAGAGAAGGCCTGTGTGAGTTTGCTATTCAAATAACACCTCTTCAATAATTTCATGTTTAAATAGTGACCGGAGTGGGTAAATGGGAATTTGGCAGTTGGTGTGTGCAAGGGAGCACCCAGGAGGCCTTGAGCTTCTGCTCTGGACCATCCTGAGCGCATGGAGGGTGTTATGGAGACAAACTCCCATGGCAGTGTAAGTTGGAACCTTGTGACTTCCAGCAACAGGAAGGCTATTTCTGGATTTGCAAGTGTCACTGACAAGGTATAGAGCTGTGGTAGGTTTAAAAGACAAAACTCTGCCCAGGAGACTTCTAGGTCAGCTGTGCTTGATTTGTGGGCAGGAAGCACTGACACCAGGCAAAGGTAATACATCATTGCTGAAACTTGTTGTGTTTTGAGAGACTGCCAAGAGGCCTCCAGGCCACCCATTGCTGCCCATCCATAAGGACTCCATTGGTACTGTCCAGAGAGACCTGGAGTGTGCTAGGAATGACCACAGGATTCCATGAGTCAAGATGAAAGTTATGGAAGCCCATCTTGTGTATTCCCTGGGCTGCCAGTGAAAGGAAAAGGTTGAGTAGGAGCAGATGCAGCTTTGTATGTCACCATGGTATTGTGTGGCAGGCAGGGTATATGGGCTTTCCTGATCACAAAGCCCTTTTTAAGAAACATGGATTGCTGGGGTAAGACAGGATCCATTTGACAAAAATGGTTAGCAGCATCTTCACCAACAGGCTTACCAGCTAATGAAGATGATCTTAACTAAAATGCATTGAGTGAAGGAATTCAAAGACCAAAATGGAGAACAGAGGGAACAAGGATAGTGGAACAGAGTGTGATGGAATACTCTCCCACACCTCTGGTGAGAAAGCAGCGTGACTGGAAGTATGTGTCACATGCTGGCATGTGAAAGACAGTAGAATGGGAGGCAAATGGGGAGAATCAGAAACTGCAGAGTAGTAGCCTTACTAGGGTCATGAAAAAGTAGTGGGTGTCTTGTACAACTGGAATGGAGCCATGGAAGGGCACAGACTCTTCAGGGAGTAAACCATGTGCTGTGAAAAGAGCCTAGATCACTGGTGTAGGCTAGACACCTCACCTTAAGTGCCTAAGCTATGGAGAGATAAATCCTATACATGTATCTAAACTTGAAACAAAGCTTAATCATTAATCCTTGCAGTTTGATCTCCTTTGAGGTGTTTGATAAAATTTCTAGAAAACTGGTACTGTAGAGTTTCATTATCGCTTTGATAATGTAAGTTCTGCTTACAGTTTCAAGCATTGAAAAAGCAGGCCAAGCAAGTTAGTGCCTGAGATTTCATTTGTAATATTTCTGGGCTAGATATTTCATCTTTATTGTATCCTTTTCTACTGAGCACATATAATCTGATGACTGACTCTTTTACAGTTACTACAAAGAAATAATAAGCACTTTTATGACTAACCAGGGCGTCTAATCATCCCTGACAAAATATTTGTAAATGTCACTGCACTTTGTTGCATCCTTCCAGTTACCAGTGCAAATGATGATTTTACTCAAGTGTTAAATTCTGTTGTCTGACCTCCAAACATGGCACACATGGAGAAGACAGGAAACTAAAAGCTGGCATTTTCAAACAGAAAATCCTTGAAGTTGTCAAACATGTTTAAGTTCAAAAGCAATAGGGTTCCAAATACATTTTAATTAAAATATTAAAAAAATTTTATGTACTTCATATAATTCTAACTGAATAGATTTGTAGGTCTTGTAGGTCCAAAGTTATCAGTTTTCTGTGTCCTGTGTACTACTAATGAGCTTTGTAAACTCTAAGCTGTATCATAGTTAGAATCAGACAGAATTTATTTCCATCAAGAGTGTTTACAGGGTCTAAAGTATAGTTGAAACAAAGCAAGCTGTATCTTTTGAAACGACTGCTTAACACTTAATTTTTTGTAAGCCTTTGAGATTTTGTTTGCCTGTTTTTTTTTTTTTTTAAATACTGCTTCTTCTACTTTATGTGACCATAATGTGTTATAAATGATACCGGAAATTTTATACATTTCTTTATTGTATTGCTGCCAGTATTCTGTTGCTCCCTCTCCCCTACTCCTCCCCACCCTGAAATTATGGATAACAAGGAAATTTTGCTGGATAACAGAAATCAACAATTTAGTCTAGCATTGCAAAAATTCAATAAAGTGAGAGTTTGAGGCCCAAAAGAAATAAATGAGAAAGTTCAGAGGAAACAACAAGACCAAAACCCAAATCAAAAATATATTTCTGGTGCTGAACTTTGCAGTGAGACATGCAATCAGATGTGTCTAACTACAGCAGATGTCTATGTCAGAGCTCATTGTCCGAACTCATTGCAGTCCCTATACAGGGAGAAATGGATATAGCCTGGTCACGATTCTTGTGATCCTAAATTCTGAGTCTAAGTAGACAGTAGTAGCAGGTGAGCTCAATCATGCCCTCGCAAAATCTACATTTTAAATTAGCTATGAAAGCAGTCTGGGGCAATGATATCAAATCATAGAATCATAGAATCATAGAATAGTTAGAGTAGGAAAGGACCTTAAGATCATCTAGTTCCAAGTCTACTGCCATGGGCAGGGACACCTCAGACTAAACCATGTCACCCAAGTCTCTGTCCAGCCTGGACTTGAACACTGCCAGGGATGGAGTACTCACAACTTCCCTAGACAACCCATTCCAGGGCTTCAGCAACCTCACAGTGTCGTGGTTTAAACCCAGTCAGGTAACTTGTTCACTCACTCCCAGTGAGTGGTGCCGAGCTGACAACAATCAAGGTCCGTGTTCGTCTCCCCCCCCCCCCTCCCTGCACCGGGGCTCTCCCCTTCCCCGCTCCCGGAGGAACGGGGAGGAGGATCGAGAGAGTGCAACTCCTACGGGTTGAGACAAGAACAGTCCAGCAACAAATCACCACCGCTACTATCAGCTAAAACAATGATAAGGGAAAATAACAAGGGAAGAGAATACGATACCACCGGCCAAGAAAACGAGTTCCACCCGGAAGCCCCTGTCCTTCCGGGTAACTCCCAGTTACCCCCCACCCCGGGCATGACGTGCTGTGGTATGGAATACCTCCCCGGCTAGCCCGGGTCAGGCGCCCCGCCTCTGCTTCCTCACAGCCTCCCCTCTTCCCTGGCAGAGCATGAGCCTCACAGAGTCCTTGGTCAGGGTAAACATCACTTAGCAACAACCGACAACATCGGCTTCACCAACGCTGTTCTCAAAACTAGAAGTCAAAACACAGCACTGCACCAGTTAACACAAAGGAAAAAACATGATTGCTACTGCTGAACCCAGGACACACAGTAAACAAATTCTTCCTTATATCCAATCTAAACTTCCCCTCTTTAACTTTTAACCTGTTACCCCCTGTTCTGTCACTACAGTCCCTAATGAAGAGTCCCTCTCCAGCATCCTTGTAGGCCCCCTTCAGATACTGGAAGGCTGCTATGGAAGGCTGCTATGGAAGGCTGCTATGGAAGGCTCCACGCAGCCTTCTCTTCTGCAGGCTGAACAGCCCAAACTTTCCCAGCCTGTCTTCATACAGGAGATGCTCCAGTCCCCTGATCATCCTCGTGGCCCTCCTCTGCACTCGTTCCAACAGTTTCATGTCCTTTTTAAGTTGAGGACACCAGAACTGCACACAATACTCCAAGTGAGGTCTCCCAGGAGCAGAGTAGAGGGGCAGCATCACCTCCTTCGACCTGCTGGTCACACTCCTTTTGATGCAACCCAGGATATGGTTGACTTTCTGGGCTGTGAGTGCACACTGAAGTTGGCTCATGTTCATTTTCTCATCGACCAGACCCCCCACATCCTTCTCTGCAGGGCTGCACTGAATCTCTTCTCTGCCCAACCTGTAGCTGTGCCTGGGATTGCTCCGACCCAGGTGTAGGACCTTGCACTTGGCATGGTTAAACTTCATGAGGCTGGTGTCAGCCCACCTCACAAGTGTGTCAAGGTCCCTCTGGATGGCATTCCTTCACTCCAGCGTATCAACCGAACCACACAGCTTGGTGTCATTTGCTAACTTCCTGAGGGCGTACTCAATCCTACTGCCCATGACACCAGCGAAGATGTTGAACAAGACTGGTCCCAACACCGATCCCTGAGGGATGCCACTCGTTACTGGTCTCCAGCCGGACATTGAGCCATTGACCACAACACTTTGAGTGCAGCCATCCAGCCAGTTCTTTATCCACCAACTGGTCTACCTATCAAATTGACGTCTAATTTAGACAAGGATGTTGTGCAAGACAGTGTCAAATGCTTTGCACAATCCAGGTAGATGACATCAACTGCTCTACCCCTGTCCATCAGTTCCGTAGCCCCACCATAGAAGGCCACCAAATTGGTCAGGCAGGATTTCCCCTTAGTGAAGCCATGCTGGCTGTCACCAAGCACCTGGTTGTTTTTCATGTGCCTTAGTATGCTTTACAGGAGAATCACCTCCAAGATTTTGCCAGGCACAGAGGTGAGACTGACTGGTCTGTAATTCCCCGGGTCATCCATTTTGCCTTTCACAGTCCCTGCATCTGCCTTCCAAGACTTGGGTGGTGTGGTCAGAGCATTTTCCAGTGAAGACCGAGGCAAAGAAGTCATTCCGAGCCTCAGCCTTCTCCAAATCCTGTGTAGCCAGTTCTCCTGATAGCTTCCAGGCAGGGCCCACATCGTCCTTAGTCTGTCTTTTATTCACAGTGTGCCTATAGAATCCCTTCCTGTTATCTTTAGCATCCCTATCCAAGTTTAATTCTATCTGGGCCTTAGCTTTCCTAACCTGGTCCCTAGCTTCCCTGACATCCCTGTATTCTTCCCAGGACACCTGTCCTTGCTTCCACCTTTTATAAGCCTCTTTTTTCCCTTTTCCCTCTAAATTTCCTCAGCAGCTCCTTATCCATCCAAGGAGGTCTCCTGGCCCTCCTCCTGCACTTCCTTCTAGTTGGAATACAACACTCCTGAGCTTGTAGTAGGTGATCCTTGAATATCCGCCAACAATCTTGGGCCCCCCTGCCTTCTAGGGCTATATCCCATGGAACCTTACTAAGCAGGTTCCTGAAGAGGCCAAAGTCTGCTCTCTTGAAGTCCAGGGCAGTGAGCTTGCTGCACACTCTTCTTACTGTCCTGAGGAACTCGAATTCGACCATCTTGTGATTGTTGCAATCAAGGCTGCCCTGGAGCGTTACATTTCCAACCAGCCCTTTGCTGTTGGTGAGCATGAGCTCAAGCATGGCACCTCTCCTTGTTGTCTCCTCTATTACTTGCAGGAAGAAGCTGTCTTCCACACAATCGAGGAACCTGTTGGATTACTTGTGCTGGGCCGTACTCTCTCTCCAACATATATCAGGGTAGTAATACATAATGTGGTGGTAATATGGTTGTATTATTGTTCTGGTTTCAGCTGTTTTGATTTCAGCCTGGAATAGAGTTATTTTTCTTTCTAGTTGCTTGTAGTTAGCTGTGTTTGTTTGGTTTTAGCCTGAGAAAAATTATGGTAACACACCAGTGTTTTAGTTTTTGCTCGGTAATGCTTACCTTGATCAAGGACTTTTCAGTCTCTCATGCTCAGCCAGGAAGAAGCAGAGACAGGATACCTGACCTTCATTAGCCAAAAGAGTGTTCCATACCACAGCATGTCATGCCCAGTATATAAACTAGTGGCAGCCATTGATTGCCGCTCAAGGATGGGTTGGGTGTCAGTCAGTTGGTGATGAGCAGTTTTACTGTGTATCACTTGGGGTTTTTCTGTTCCTCTCTCTCTTTCATTCCTGTTTTATTATCATCATCATAATGTTGCATTATGTTTTACTTTATTTCAGTTGTTAAACTGTCCTTGTCTGAACCCGCAGGTTTTACTTTTTTTTTTTTTCCAACTTTCCTTCCCATCCCAGTAAGGAGTTGGGGGTAGTGAGCAAGAGGCTGTGTGGTGCTTAGCTACCGACTGGGTTTAAACCATGATGTGTATGTATACTGTCCAGCTTAATCCCTCCCACACAGTTGGCAGTCTCTGATTTATAGAAAATATTATATTGTTTTTTTTGTTTGATTTATGGGCAATAATTTTTTTTTTGTTAAAATGTGTCTAAGCATTGCATTAGCATTTCATAGTGGTCAAAAAAGCAAACTAAAAGTCATGATTGACTTGAAGGAAGAAACAAAATAATTTTTGTATTAATCTGTTGTCTGCCTTTCTCATGCATGTTTCTAGAATCTATCTGGACCATCTACCTAAAAAGTACAGTAGAATAAGAAAGACAGAAAAGGGCAACAAGAATTATCAAAGTAATGGAATAGCTTTGGTATGATGAATGAGTAAATGCACTGGGGCCCTATAACCTTGAAAAGACACAGCTGAGATTCTACAGAAGAAGTGAAAATTATGAGTGTCACAGAGAAGGTGAATAGATATGATTATTCTCTTCTCCTGATGTAAAATCTATGCAATTTTACATTAAAATAACACTGACAGGTTTAGAAAAAAAATGAAGAGGTTAAACGAGACATATGAGATACTAGACAAAAAAAGATTAGACAAAGTCAGAGAAGAAAAAGTGATGTATAGTATAAATAGAAAAATTGCTGTTGTCTTTTTGTTTTTAAAGAGTTCACTTTTTACAAAAAGAAAATAAAATATATTTGACAGGATAAAAGCAAGAAGCAAATTCAGCAATTGTTTCAAATCTGTCCTATAGGGTTCCTGAATACACATTTCTTAATCTGAGCCTTTGAAAAGATCTGAAGAGAAAAAAAAAGGTGCTGTACTGAAAGTCTATATTCTTAAGGTTATGCACATTTTGGTGCAAAGGTGGATTCCAGCACAGCCACATCCTCAAGAGTTACTGTTGTGGTTTAAGCCCAGATGATAACTTGGAACCACACAGCCCCTTGCTCACTCCTCTCCTTTCCCCAAAGCTCCTGGGTAATGGGGAGGAGAATCAAAAGAATGTAAACCCCATAGTATAAGATAAGAACAGCCCAATAACTAAAGTATAATACAAAACTACTACTACCACCATTAATAATAATAATAATGATAAGAGAAATATCAGGGGGAGAGAATACAATTGCTCACCACCTGACAACTGATACTCAGCCCTACCCAAGCAGTGATCTGAGCCTTCTGGGTAACTTCTCACAGTTTATATACTGGGCATGACGTGCTGTGGTATGGAATACCCCTTCGGCTAGTTTGGGTCAGGTGTCCTGTCTCTGTTTCCTCCCAACTTCTTGTGCCCCTCCAGCATGAGGAACTGAAAAGTCCTTGATCGGGGTGAGCACTACTGAGCAACAACTAAAACATTGGTGTGTTATCAGCACTGTCCACAGACTAAAGTCAAAAACATAGCACTGCACCAGCTACTAAGAAGGAGAAACATAACTGTTACAGCTGAACCCAGGACACATAGAATCATAGAATGGTTAGGGTTGGAAAGGACCTTAAGATCATCTAGATCCAACCTCCCTGCCATGGGCAGGGACACCTCACCCTAGACCATGTCATCCTAGACCATGTCACCCAAGGCTCTGTCCAACCTGGCCTTGAACACTGCCAATGATGGAGCATTCACAACTTCCTGGGCAACCCATTCCAGTGCCTTAACACCCTCACAGTAAAGAACTTCTTCCCTATATCTAACCTGAACTTCCCCTGTTTAAGTTTAAACCCATTACTGCTTGTCCTACTACTACAGGCCCTAATAAAAAGTCCCTCCCCAGCATCCTTGTAGGCCCCCTTCAATTACTGGAAGACTGCTATGAGGTTTCCACTCAACTATCTCTTCTCCAGGCTGAACAGCCCCAACTTTCTCAGCCTGTCTTCATACAGGACATGCTCCAGCCCCCTGATCATCCTCATGACCCTCCTCTGGACTTGCTCCAACAGCTCCATGTCCTTCTTGTATTGAGGACACCAGAACTGCACACAGTAGAACTGTTCTGCAATCTCAGGAGAGGTATTACTCCTTAGAGGCACTTGTTCTAGAAGCCAAATGAGGTGCAGATGTTCAGTGTGTTTGCCTACAAATAAAGGGAAACATTTCCATTTTCAAGGCTGAAAAAAATGATCTAATACAGTAAATCACACTAACTATTGCCTTGTGCTCCTGAATCAACCAGTTAATATTTTGTTTTCACTTCAGAGGCCGTACATTATTTATGAACAGGTTAAGTAGTTTTACCTTCAAAGAAAGACCAGAGACTCTCATTGACATCCCTGAGAGAAGTGGTTTTTACTTTTTTTTTTT
Organism: Pezoporus wallicus; assembly: GCF_028554395.1. NCBI lineage: Eukaryota > Metazoa > Chordata > Aves > Psittaciformes > Psittacidae > Pezoporus > Pezoporus wallicus. Next base: position 3,837,217 of record NW_026642654.1, read on the forward strand.
TTTAATTGAACTATTTATTTAAAGACTTCATTATGAACTTAAGATCCCAATTTCAAGCTTGTCAGTTGGAAAATCCTTGTTTTCTTTAGCAGTTTTTCAGCAAGCAGTAGAGTGGAACCTTGTCAGGTAGAAAAGGTGAAGCCCATATGATATTTTCTCCTTTATTAGTAGTAGAAAAGAATTTCAAAGGAAAACATCATACGGTAGAGCTTTTGACAGTGTAGAGGTGTGAGCTCTGCTATTTCCAAATCAGGATAATCAAACCACAAGCCTGCAAACACTTCATGGATAAGTAGCTTTAGATAGAATTAATATACCCTAATTTTGGCAGTTACAAATTAGCATTTAGCTTAAGCTAATTAAGCAGTCTCACAATATAGAGACCAAAGAGCAACAGAGGCTCCTCCTAAAACAGTTATCTGGGACTAATTGTCATCTAGATAATTTCATCTCTCTTGTTCACTAAAAAGGTAGAGTAATTATTATTGAGAAGAACATCCAGACCAATACTTAGGTGTCCATCATCTCTAAATCTGATCTAGTCCTGTGGGCTAATTTCATTGTTAATGAAGACTAAGTACCATCAAAAGATAATTTCTCAAAAATACATGTGGAAGGTAGCTGAAATGAATTACCATCTTCAGATGCCTATTTTTCTGTTATGACTGTAGAAGAATTAACTAGTTCAGAATTAAGCATCTATGTTTTACTGTTGAAATTAGTCAGGTAATGCCACTTATCCTTACCGTTTTATTGCTAAGGTCAAACACATTGAATTAAAGCACTTCTCAAAAAATGTCAGTGTGCTTCTCTTTGCATCTGCAACTGTCTTAGATACATTTAAATACTTGACTTCCTACAATTTAGCCTTTCATGTAAAATAAAAGCATCAGTAATTTTCTCCTGCACAGGAACAACGAAATTTAGAATGCACTAAAGAGTGTGAGATGGCCATTCCTATGAAAAGAGGATAAGAGTCAACATGATATACTATAGAATTAAGGTTTTATCATTATATTCAGTATAACAATGGTGAGCACATTTGTTCATTACAGACATAGTAGTATATAGAAGTCATTTTATTGCCTTAGGGTTTGTTTGTCTATCTATCTCTCCAAATTTAGGCAACACCTTCTAGAAAATAAATGAGAGCTGGCTGTACCTTTAAACATATACTGAAACTGTATTAATCTCTCTTCCATATATGAAAAAATCATTCCATTGATACAGAATGACAGTGACATTACACTCTAATCGACATAATAAAAATAATGCTCAGTCCCACTGTGATAGGTGTTCCACCCTTCTAAATTACACAGTTCTACAGATTTGTCACTGCAGAAAAAAGAAAACACTACTTCAGCTCCTTTCAACAAACAGAGAAGCTGTTTTATTTGATGGCAAATAAGAATATAAGCCTGAAGGCCTATTCTTATTTTGTACTAATGTCACATTCATACACATGCTCTCATAATAACTAGATATTTGGGAGTACGGAGTAAGACATAAAATAAAGACATTTCTCCTCAGAAGCCTATGTTGTGCTGTGGTATCCGTAAAAGCACATCCTCTTTTCATCTGTAACGAGTTATTTTTCTTCTTAGTAGCTGGTGCAATGTTGTGTTTTAAATTTAGTCTGAGAACAGTGCTGATAAAACACTGATGCGTTAGCTGTTGCTCAGTAGCACTTACCCTGATCAAGGACGTTTCAGTCTCTCATGCTCTGCCAGTAAGGAGGGGCACAAGAAGCTGAGATGGAGCAGAGGCAGAATATCTGACTCAAACTAGCCAAAGGGGTATTCCATACCACAGCACGTCACGCCCAGTACATGAACTGGGGGGGGGGGGGGAGGAATTACCTGGAACTATTTTACTTAGTTGCTTTATAATCCTTTTTTTTAATATTGTTGTGGTTTAAGCACAGCCAGTAACTCAGCTTCATACAACCCCCCCCACCCCCCCTTCCCATATTCCCCCAGTGGGATGGGGAGGAGAATCGAAAGAATGTAAAACCTGCCGGTTGAGATAAGAACAGTTTAATAGCTAAAATAAAGTACAATATAGTGATAGTTGTGATAGTTGAAGCAATACTAATAATAACAGTACTGCTTATGATAATAGGGAACAACAACCAGAAAATGAGAAATTAAAATTCAGAAAACCCAAGTGATGCACAGTTCAATAGCTCACCACCTGCTGACCAATACCTAGCCTGGCCTGAGCAGCGATTAGCCCCTTCCGCCCAGCATGATACTGAGCATGATATGCTGTGGTCTGAAATATCTCTTTGGCTGGTTTGGGTATGGTGTCCTGGCTGTGCTCTCTCTCAACTTCTTCTGCCCCTCCTCACTGCCAGAGCATGAGAGACTGAAAAGTGCTTGATCAGGGTGAGCATTACTGAGTAACAACTGAAACATCTGTGTGTGTTATCTATGTCATTCTAAGACTACAGTCAAAACACAGCTCTGTACCAACTACTAGGGGAAAAAACTCTATCCCAGCCAAAAGCAGGATAATCTCCATGGCTAAGTATTCTGTAAATGAAATGGTGGGAACCATCTATTTTCAGGCTGAAGAAGCAGGCGAGATAGATTAATTTCCAGGAATATTGCTTTGGAGACCTGTCAAGTGATGTGATTAGAGAGACAGGACAGGTTATTGGGCTGAGACTGTATACACAGATGTTATTCAGTGGCTTTCCCATTTGTCTGTAGGTAGCTGTTAACAATTGTTTTGAACTTACAATGCCTCAGTCCCCATGTGAGAATGGGCATAATGCTAATTACTAATAATACAAACTCACAATTCACTGAAATAAAGAATGGAAAACATAATTGTGTTCACTAGTAGTAATGAGTACTGATAGCTGAAAGTTGTTAGCAGGTAGATGCATCTTAGGTGAAATAATTTAGATGATTTCAAAAGATGAGGAACAAAGACAGCTATATCTTTACAACTGTTACTATATAACATTTTCCAGGAGTCTTTCCAGAGAGGCTATAATACATAGAATGAGCCTTGTGCTGAAAGTAAGGCATGTACTTAAATTCTTGCTTATCTGAATGCCATTATGCATTCTTTCACATCTAAATGTACATCTTCCTACAAACTGCCATTGTAAAGAAGATTTAATGCACTGTGAGGATGTGAAAAGGCATGTGAAACTAGCTTCAGTTATTTTTTCTGGGAAAACAAAACAAAATATTCCAGAAGGTTAAACTAGCTGCTTTCAGAGTTGGCATAGGATCTTTAATAAATTTTATGTTCTTATTACTGCATTCAGTGAAAATTTGGCATGATAGGTCTTTCATAACAAGTTACAAGGAACGTTACATTTAGCAAGAGTTACAGATTACTTTAGATAAATTGCTTTGCTTATAGTGACTTAATAAATTTGGGCCTTGACATCAAGAGATGAGCCAGATAAGCTTTGATGAGAAGGAAGGATTTTGGAGAAAGTAGAGGCATTTGATAAGAATGTTGGCAAATGCTAACACTCCCTTAACTTCTTGTGAAATTCCATTAAGTTCAATCACACTGACTTAAGTTTAGAGCAATTAGTCATTGCAAGTGAATATCAGAATTAGCTTTTCTGATAATAAACAGTGTGTGCATTTAATGTTTATTAATTTACCTTTTTGCTTTTTGATTTGACAACAGAAAAAAAAACTGGCCTTTTATGTATGGAGTGTTATTGTCAGTTAACATGGAGCTGGCCAGTTCTTGCCTTTGCTTAATTTTATGTTAGTTCACTGCTTATATTTTTAACCTGTAAAAAAATGTGCATACTAAATCTGCAGAAGATGTGGCAGTAGCTGAAATAATTTTAACGTTGTAACTTTTTAGCTGTTATGATAAAAAGCCAGTTGGCCTTGATTGTTTATTGTTGGTTTGTTTTTTTTTTTTCTGTATATAACTTGTTTAACCCCTCTCAGTAAAAATCCTTGTTTATGGGTCAACAACGTATTTCACTCCCTACAGAGCTTATTCAATTGCCATAGAATCTCCATGCAGGTTATGCTTTAGTGAATTTGTTCCCTATCAGCTCTTTCATTCAAACTGAAGAACACAATATGTGCTTTACTCAGCTGATGCTGTGTTTTGTTTGGGGGTTTTGTTTGTTTATGTGTATTTGTTTCTTGTGTGGTTTTTTTCTTTATTTTTCTCTGAATGATGACCTTGCTTACAATCCTGAAATGTTCTCATATAGACATGCTCAGTAATTAGGCATGCCATGTATCAATCATGATTGCTATTTAGCAATCATAATCAATCTTCACTGTTAGAGGCTAACTAGATAATGCCAAAGCATTCTAAACTTTTTCACACTTCCAAGTGAAAGCTTGTATTAATCTAACCACATCATGCTTCTGAGGACTCAGTTACTTATCTTACATTGTGTAACAGGAAGATATAATCAGACATACGAACTTTTTCATTAAGTTCTGAACTAGTTAGTGACAGGAGGATGTCATCTTGTCATAGATGATGATGCAGGATAAATCTTTTGACAATTTGTGAAAAAAATACCAGATTGTGAATGGAAAGGGTGAAAGAGTTGGTGTTCACCTATGCTTTGACAGGAAAAGAAGGAGTTAAAGAACTGTTATTTTCTTCATATAATGTGGCTCCATTCGTATTAGGAGACTGTAGGTTTTGTACTCCTGGGACCAGAGTGTGAATTCTCTCTCTGAGCCTAGCTTGAATCAATATGAGGTATGGGTTTACTCATTGCAACTGTCCCCAAAATATTGTTTCTGGCAATTGCAAAGGTCAGTAGGCTTTCAACAGTTTCCTTTACCCTGTACTTATTCCTGTGTCTGCAGCACGATTCTTTACTTCGCAGTTCTTTGAAGTTGACAAAGCTGTCTCTGTTCACTTAGCATCTTCCTGAAAATAGCACAGCAGGAGAAGAGAAAATTCTCAGCATGAGTTTTTCATGCACTCACTGCAGTGGAAACAAAGAGGAAGGGACACTTTGGAAACTGTAAGTAGCCCTACCTGAAAAAGCAGCTTCGATTTCTAGCTTCAGCACATAATCTACCTGTACATACCTATATAATCTCCCTGCACGAGTCTTTATCCCTATGCATGTCAAACATTACTCCTTAATATTTCCTCGGTCAGTCCTACAACTAATTTAAAATAAAATTCAGCCAACCCTCTATGCATTACACTTAAATTTTGTCAGCTCTCTATCAAGGCAGCCAAATTACACTATCTTAATACAAAAATATTTCCGGGCCATGACTGACTGCCAAAAACTACACATCCTGCTTCCTACTATTGAGGGGCAGTGCGAGGAAGTCTTCTGTCATCTCATTCAAAATTTGAATGCAACAAAGACTTACCTGTCTTTTTTGTAGCGTAAGGCCTGTTGTATAGCACAGTATTTCTGTTTGAGCTGTGCCAGTACATGGACTGGAAAAAGGAAGACTTTTGATTCCTGTTTTTTCTGTTTTCTGTACTTTCCAAAATGTTTTTCCCTAAAGCCTGGTGTTTGTATTTGGCTTTTATTTTCTTCTCTCACAGTATCACAGTATGCTAGAGATTGGAAGGGACCTCGAAAGATCATCTAGTCCAATCCCCCTGCCAGAGCAGGAACACCTAGATAATGTTACACAGGAATGCGTCCAGGCGGGTTTTGAATGTCTCCAGGGAAGGAGACTCCACAACCTCCCTGGGTAGCCTGTTCCAGTGTTCCGTCACCCTCACTGAGAAGAAGTTTCTTCTCAAGTTTAAGTGGAACCTCTTGTGTTCCAGTTTGTACTCATTGCCCCTTGTCCTATCATTGTTTGCCACGGAGTAGAGCCTGGCTCCATCCTCGTGACACTCCCCCTTTATATATTTATAGACACTTATAAGGTCACCCCTCAGTCTCCTCTTCTCCAAACTATAGAGACCCAGCTCCCTCAGTCTTTCCTCATAAGGGAGATTCTCCACTCCCTTAATCATCTTTGTTGCCCTGCGCTGGACTCTCTCCAGCAGCTCCCTGTCCTTCTTGAACTGAGGGGCCCAGAACTGGACACAATATTCCAGATGGGGTCTCATCAGGGCAGAGTAGAGGGGAAGGAGGACCTCTCTCGACCTACTAACCACCCCCCTTCTAATACACTCCAGGATGCCATTGGCCTTCTTAGCCACAAGGGCACAGTGTTGGCTCATGGTCATCCTGTAGTCTCCTAGGACCCCCAGGTCCCTCTCCCCTACACTGCTCTCTAACAGGTCGTTTCCCAACCTATACTGGAACCTGGGGTTGTTCCTGCCCAGATGCAGGACTCTACACTTTCCCTTGTTATATTTCATCAAGTTATTCCCTGCCCAACTCTCCAGCCTGTCCAGGTCTCGCTGGATGGCAGCACAGCCTTCTGGCATGTCAGCCACTCCTCCCAGCTTAGTGTCATCAGCAAACTTGCTGATAGTACACTCAATTACCTCATCTAAATCGTTGATGAATATATTAAATAATACCGGTCCCAGTACTGACCCTTGAGGCACTCCACTAGTTACAGGCCTCCAACTAGACTCAGCCCCATAGACTACAACTCTCTGGCTTCTCTCCTTCAGCCAGTTCACAGTCCACCTCACTACCTGATCATCCAGTCCACACTTCCTCAATTTAGCTGTGAGGATGCTGTGGGAGACCGTGTCAAATGCTTTGCTGAAGTCAAGGTAGACCACATCCACCGCTCTGCCATCATCCATCCACCGTGTTATTTCCTCATAAAAGGCTAAGAGATTGGTCAAACATGATTTCCCCCTGCTGAAGCCATGTTGACTGCCCCTCATAACCCTCTTATCCTTGATATGCCTTAAGATGGCACCAAGGATAAGGTTTTCCATCACTTTCCCAGGGATGGAGGTGAGCCTGACCGGTCTATAGTTACCCAGGTCCTCCTTCTTGCCCTTTTTGAAGACTGGAGTGACATTTGCTTTCCTCCAGTCCTCAGGCACCTCTCCCGTTTCCCAAGACTTGGTAAAGACGATGGAGAGTGGTCTAGCAATGACTTCTGCCAGTTCCCTCAGCACCCGCGGGTGCATCCCATCTGGACCCATGGATTTATGGATGTCCAGATTGCTCAACTGATCTCTAACCCATTCCTCATCAACTAAGGCAAACCGCTCCGTCGACCTGACTTCATCTAAGGTCTCAGGGGTACAGGGCTCTTCAGGACTGCCCGCAGCAGAGTAGACAGAGACAAAGAAGGCATTCAGTAACTCTGCCATCTCTGTATCTTCTGTCACCAGGGCACCCATCCCGTTCATCAGTGGGCCTACATTGCCTCTGGAGTTAGTTTTGTCTGCCATGTATTTGAAAAAGCTCTTTTTGCTGTCCTTGACCCTTCTTGCCAGGTTTAATTCTAAGGATGCCTTAGTCCTCCTAGCAGCCTTCCTACATCCTCTAGCAGCAGCCTTATATTCCTCCCAAGTGGCCAGCCCCTCCTTCCATGACCTGTAAACTCTCCTCTTCCACTTGAGCATACCCAGCAATTCCCTATTTAGCCACGCGGGTCTCTTGGCCCTCTTCCTTGACTTCCTACATGTCGGGATGCTCCAATCTTGAGCACGGAAAAAGCAATCCTTGAATGTCAACCAACTATCTTGGGCCCCTTTACCTTCAAGCAGCCTTGCCCATGGGATTTCCCCTAGCAATTGCTTGAAAAGGCCAAAGTTTGCCCTGCTAAAGTCCAGGGTTGCAATTCTACTTGGTATTCTACTAGTCCTACCACACAAGATCCTGAACTCCACCATCTCGTGGTCGCTGCAACCAAGGCACCCCTCAACCCTTACTGCTTCAACCAGATCCTCCTTGTTAGTGAGGATGAGATCCAGCAGCGCTCCTCTCCTGGTCGGCTCATCCACCATTTGCAGGAGGAAGTTATCATCCATACACTGGAGGAACCTCCTAGACTGCGGCTGGGTTACCGAGTGGTCCTTCCAGCAAACATCGGGGAAGTTAAAATCCCCCGTGACGACCACGGCCTGTGACTGTGAGGCTGCTCTCAGCTGCCTGTAGAAGGCCTCGTCAACTTCCTCACCCTGATCTGGTGGTCTGTAACAGACACCTACAACAGTATCCCCCCTGCCAGCCTGCCCCTTAATTCTCACCCACAGACTCTCAACTCGCTCGTCATCTCTCCTCAGGTTCTGTTTTGAAGCTAGGCTTCAATACCACCATGCAGACTGACATTGTTTACATTATTTAACTATAATAGCTTGGGAGCATGCCAAAGTTTACATTTGCAGCAGAATCATCATATATTTTGGGAGGTAGAATGTGCTATCTATGTGCTATCTAAAAATCATTCTACAAATCTACATCATGGGTTGGCTGAAGCTACCCTTTTTTGTGGGAGGAGAGATCTTAGCTGTATGGATGCGTACTATATTGTACTGCCTGGCTTGAGGTCTTGACTAGAATAGATGCAGCCTCATTGTTTCCTTCATTCTACTCCAATTCCTAGCATCCTAGTGTTGGATTTTCTATCGCAGCTATCCAAGAAGTCTACAGCAAGACTTCTCAATTGTTTAAGCACAAATAAAATTTTATGACCCAGGAATGAAGGGGAAAAAAAATATAAATCCCTTTGATGGCATTATTCAGAATTTTCAACAATAGCACAACAGTTCTTCCTGCTCCGCTTCCATAAGGCATGTGCCCAAACAAATCAGGCTGAGGAGACTCCATGCATTATGTATTTTGCCCCAGTTTTACTCTCCATTCCAAGCACTTCTGGCCTAACATGCCAGGCCCTGCAGAAAAAGAATTACCAGATTGTTGAAGTAAAAGGGAAATCAACAGTAGCAATGTTAGTCTTTCCTCCATTCCCCTGTGGGTAGGGTTGTCTGAACAACCACAGTCCTGTTTGTAGGCTTGTCTGTACAACCATCTACTAGTTTGTGTGGGGTTTTTTCACCTTGTATCACAGCACAGACTTCTTCATTTCATGCAGATACTGGGAACATAGCTACTCTCTACTAATGTTGATGGATCTTCTTCAGTCTCAAGACTAGGAAATGTTTGCCACTGGCAGCTCTTGTTGCCAGCAGGCTGAGGGAGGTGATCCCTATTCCTTTACTCAGCACTGGTGAAGCTATACATGGAGTACTGTGACCTGTTCTGGGCTCCTCAGTACAAGAGAGACATGGACATACCGTGGAGAGATCAACGAAGTGCCACAGGGATGATTATAGGGGACTCAGCACCTAATATATGAGGAAAGGCTGGGAGAGCTGAAGCTGGTTAGCATGAAGAAAATAAGGCTTGCAGGGAATTTTATCAATACATACAAATATCTAAAGAGAGGGTGCAAAGAAGGGAGCCAGGGCCTTGTCAGTGGTGCCAGTGACAGGACCAGAGTCAGTGGGCACAAACTGAAACATGGGAGGGTCAATCTGAATATCAGGAAATGCTTTTTTACTGTGAGGGTGACTAAGCACTGGAATAAGTTACCCAAGGAGGTTGTGGAGTCTTATCAATATATCTTGTTGCAGTAAGAAATTAAGCTTAATCACACTGAAATAAAATACCTTTATGTCAAAAAAAAAAAAAAAAAAAGATTCAGGTGACCAAGTGCAGTACAAGTTCCAAACTCTTCAGCCATGGACCCTTCATGATCAATAGGCAAAGGCACTCTGCACAGGCAGATCTTTTCATTCCAATACTGATATCCAGATAAATCAGATAAATCCTTTTCTTCAAATGCTTTTTTTTTCTCTGCAGTGTATCTGAAACAAATTTGAGGTGAGCAACACCTCAGTGGAAACACCTGCATTATAGATTTCTAAAGGCAAGTGAGATGTATCCCCCTCAGAATTTCTGTTCATGTTTTGTATTGGTTTGTCACAATTACTGTATAAAAAATATTTGTGATAGTCACAAAGTCCAAATATGTAAAATTTGAAATATATATATATGGTTTTCATTAGTATGAGACAGAGCCATTTAAAAGCGCTTCAGTGTGGAAAAAGATGATCTGTAGTGTCTCAGGGTCGAGATGAGTGTTTAGAGAAATGGGTGTTGTTTTGCTGATTAAACAGATAATACTGCAGATAGAGTGACTGCCACTGCTGCTTGTAGGAGAATACTTCTCATAAAACTAGTTACCATCTTGCACACCCAAAACCTTAGGAGCATCAGTAGAAAGAACAGTTAAGCTCTTTATATGCAATTACTTAATTCAAGACAAAATGGAAACCAGTAGCATGGATGTCCCTTATCTGGGATGTCCTCTCCATTTCTGATAGTCTGCTGTTCTGGGCAGCAGCCCAGTTTGCCTTCTCCAAGACACAAATCTCCAGTAATCTATAAACATGTTGAATTAGCAAGACAAGTGAGTGAGTGCTTGCAACCTAAGAAATCAAGACTGTGCTTAAACAAGTAATCTTTAACATACCTATGAAAAAGTTGATTACCTGCTCCGGGACTCTGCACTGATCATGTTATGAGAGTGATCTTGAAGTAAACCAAGATAATTTTGTACTGCCTGGAACATTCCATACACATGCGTTATACTTCTTATGCATATATATTTTATATGCAGTAATTTATGTATTGTGTATATATATATATATATGCATCATATCTATTGTGTATATATAGATACACTTTTAAAATTTTACTATTTATTTTCTAGACTTTTATGTTTGCATTTTTGTCCTTGTGCTTTGTAGCTGTATTTAATGATGACAGAATAGTACAAATTATACATTTTGTATCAAGCATTTATTTTTCCACCTTCTGTATTAGCTTGCCTATATTTAATTTGAATTGCAATTGAAGATTATTGCAGTAGAAAAGATTTCCACATAAATTTTAAAATATTCAATATTTTTCAATAACAATCCCTTTCTAGAACAATAAAAGGTGATCTGTTTGGAACCATAAATTGTGTAAATTGGTGGTGTTGTCTCTACATGACGCTACATAAAAAGCAAAAACTACTGCACAATAGAGTTCTATTAAACTGTGTACCGTACAAAAAACTCAAAACCTACCATGTCATGTCTCATAGGTTACCTGAAGTTGAAGACAGAAAAAGACCCTATTATTTCTTCCTTCCTGCCAAAGTGAGATTGTTCCCCACAGTATAATTTTCTAGTGTTTGCCCAGTCTCATTTTAAATAATTCTAACAATGGGGATCTCACTGCTTCCCTTAGGAAGTGTAACCGTAGATGACAATTTGACATTCACATTACACTGTAGTCCCTAGATGACACAGTTCAGTGTAATGTGACATAAGATTTATTGTGATGGACTCTAACATTTGACAGGCTCCACTACAATGTAATGTGCTGTGAATGGCTGATTTAAACAATGTTTAACAAAACTGCTATAGCTATAAAGCCAAGGTGATTGAAAACCTTTGGAAAATAAAAGAAAAAAAATAAAATCTCTCTGAGAGTTAATTTTGCATACAGTATATTGACATGAATTGGCAAACACTCCTGTTACCATGTAAATTTTGTCTTCTGGTCTCTAGACAAGATGAACAGAAAATGCAGAAGTTAAAGCTTAAACCTTGAATATTAGTAGATGAAGGGCTGAATTGTGAAATGTGTTTAATCTCAGAGAGACAAAAATAAGAATCTACCAGCATTTTCAAAAGAAGCCTGCATGTCTAACTGCGCATTCAAGGTATTGACTGACTTTAGAAATCCAGGTCTTAGGTTTGAATGTCAGGTATTTGTACAGATTTTAACTGCTGGCTATACAAATCTTTGTGTCAGTGCCAGGAAGCAGATGCAGAGATGGAGAAAGAAAAGTCACCTTCTGACAGCAGTGCTGGCAGGGTATTTACACTGATCAGTGGTTTTTAGATTTGATCCTTGTTTGTAAACAAATACCACAAGCAAACAATAAACAGGCAGGGAAGAGGAAATGAGCAGTCAGGATACCAGTGGAGAGCAAACAGGAATGTGACTGGCACAAGTGTATTAGTGTTAACAAGCACACTAGTTAAAATGAACAAGTTTTGCATGAGCCATCAAGTTTACCTCTATAGGTCTAATGAAGAAGATAATCAAGCTTGCTGAAACATGTAGCTAATAAGCTACAACTTGGAAGCTATGTATCATAGAATACCTCTTTTGACACAGGACTGATTTTATAATATATGACAGCTCTTGTAGTGTCATGAAAAGAAGTGATTTAGAGTCATTCAAACAATGACTCTATGATTTTGTTAAAGTGTGACTTAACAGAGTTCGATGTCAAGGTTAACCCTATTACTTATTATGTGGATGAAACATACAAAGGAAAATTGAGGTGAAATCAAGATAAAAAGTTTAAAACAGAGACCAAAGGCACAAAATGTTAAGGGAGACCCTCCCGTTCAGTCACAAGGTTCAGGATAGAACCCCATGCTTTCTAAACTCCTGGTGGAACCTAAGTGTGGCTAGATCTAGTCTTAGTTTCCAACTTGGTTACCAGTTTGTATCTGAAGGGTTAGAGCTGTACCAGTTCAACACAGAGGAGATTTTTACATGGCTTTCATCTAGCAGCATTATGCTGTTTTAAGGTAAATCTTAACATTTATAAAGTGAGTCCAAAGAATTTATTCCCTTTCTATATCAATTTATACACACACATGTACGCGGACACAAGGACATCTAAAGGTAGCTGTTAAAAATTCCTCTCAAGTTCAGTGAAATATTGACATCAAATATCGGCATTTGATGAGGGAGGGTTGATGACAGAGTGGGCAGACTTCAGCCCAGATGATGTCATCAGTTTTCAGGGACTGTTCTCCAGTTTTGCAGACAGAGTTTGTGTGCTCTAAGAAGTGTCCTACTCAGAGGGAGATGCTGGTTGCAATCTGCTGTCATCCAGGAAATCTCAATGGGTCTCACTTAGGACCACTGTCTATAAGGTCACAAGATGATTGGATTTTGCTATTACATTTCCATCCTGGCTACAACCTGAGTTGGTAACTGCTAGAAATATGACTGATTATCCTTGCTCTTGCTTCTCATTTTAGCCGTGGAACAGGAGTCCCTGGTACAGTCTGGTACTTAGCCATGAAAGAGTTCCTGGCACGGTCAAGGGATGCTTTATTGCCCAACTCAGGGAATGGACATGGGATGAGGGGGGAGATACACCACCATATGCAGTCATCTAATCTAATCTAATCTAATCTAATCTAATCTAGTCCAATCCTTCCAAAAATATGCTTTCCTTTCCATCCTCCTCTGCAGTTTTTAATCTCTTGTACCTTGGTAGCCAGTTCTCTACTGTATCTGAGGGTTTTGTATGATGACTCAATAAGTCTTCGGACTATAGTCTTCAGACTATAAATAGGATCTGTCTTGGCTTTATGGTCTGGAATCACTTCTTCCACTTGAGCAACTCATTCATCTTCACATGGAAGAAATAGTTTTGACTTCTTACAGAAAATAAAACATACAAGATTCTTTATAGGTCACAGCCGTCGTGCAGTAAGGCACAGATACCAGTGGTTCAGTCATTTATCAGAATATGTATTCTTGCAATATTAGATTGTTGCAACTAGGCTCTCAGTTGCCAGAAGGCGAAAGGCCATTCTGATTTTATCCTGCCTCTTCAGACTACGACAGTGGAGGAATGTCACTTCCAACAGCCAAAGACACAAAAGAGAATAAGGCTGCAGAACACCATGTCCTCATGGCTTTATCTCTTCAGGCTGGGAGGTGAGGTATGCATTTAAAACAAAGTCAAATGGAAGACTTTTGCACAAGAAAAAAGCAAAGTACAAACCTGAGTCAATATCACCATGAAAAATCTCTTTGCTCACTCTATTTCCGCACCTATCCATTATGAATTCTAGGTGTTTAAAGTGATAATATGTAATTTTCTTTTTTCCTTTTTTTTTTTTTTTGTGTGTTGTAAATACACAACATAGTCACACTGAGGAGAGTTCTAAGAGACCTATCTTTTACTGACTATAAATTGTATAATGTTTACAGTGAATCTGAAACTCGGCAAACTTTTGCATTTAAATTTTGTATCATGACTGTTTATATTTTGTTTTGAAGGATGTGCCTAAGTTTTAGTTATTGTAAACTCAACTTTGAATAAAATATTGAATGGGTGATTTTCAAAGCAAGTAGTAAGCCCTGTAAATGTCAGACTGTAAATCTGAAGAGTGCTGGGATCGATAAAGTAATGTGTGCATTCCTGTTTGAGCCAATGCTCTCTAACACAATAGTAATAGGAGGTTTATTAAAAATACACCACTGCATTGGTGTCAATACAAGCCCTGCATTAAAGGCAAACATTTATAAACTGGATGCAAGATTAAAAAAAAGAGTTTAACATTTATTTTCAAACTTGCTTAAGGGTAGGACAAGGGGTAACGGGTTAAAACTTAAACAGGGGAAATTTAGATTGGATATAAGGAGGAAATTCTTTCCTGTTAGGGTGGTGAGACACTAGAATAGGTTGCCCAGGGAAGCTGTGAATGCTTCATCCCTGGCAGTATTCAAGACCAGGTTGGACAGAGCCTTGGGTGACATGGTGTAGTGTGAGGTGTCCCTGCCCATGGCATCGGGGTTGGAACTTGATGATTTAAGGTCCTTTCCAACCCTAACTATTCTATGATTCTATGATTCTATGAACATCTTATTCTTGGATACCCATTCCACTATCTATAGAATCATGAAATGTTTTATATTGGAAGGGACATTTAAAGGTCATCTAATCCACACCCTCTGCAATGAGCAGGGAAATCTTCAACTAAATCAGGTTGCTCAGAGCCCTGTCTAGCCTGGCCTTTTGCAACCTCCTATTGCAACAAGCTGTATTAAACAGTTTTTACCCATCTTTCTTACAAGCCCCCTTTAAGTACTGAAAGGCTGCAATAAGGTCTCTCCAGACCCTTTCCTTCTACATGCTAATCAAGTCCAATTCTCTCAGCCTATCTTCACAGGAGAATCCATCTGATTATTCTTGTCGCCTTCCTCTGGACCCTCTCCAACAGGTCCATGTCTTTCCTCTGTCAAGGACTCCAGAGCTGAACACAGTACTGGAGATGGAATCTCACAAGAGCAGAGTAGAGGGGGAGAATCCCTTCCCTCGACCTGCTGGTCACAGTCCTTTTGATGCAGCCCAGCATATTGTTGGCTTTCTGAGCTACAAGCACAAGTTGCTTGGTCAAGTCCAGTTCTTCATCCACCAGTGCCACTAAGTCCTCTGCAGGGTTTCTGTCAGTCCCTTCATCCTTCACCAGGACTGAGAACTGGAGGTTGTCCTGATCCAAGTGCAGGACCTTGCACTTGGCCTTTTTGATCTTCATAAGGCTCACATGGATGGACTCACTTATCCAGGTCCCTCTGGATGGCATCCTTTTCCTCAGGCATGTCAACACCATCACTCAGCATGGTGTCATCTGCAAACTTCCTGAGGGTGCAATTGATACTACTGTGTTATGTCATTAATGAGGATATTAAACATTGCCGTTCCCTGTGTGATTCCTTTAGGGACATCACTTGTCACCAGTCGCTATCTGGACATTGAGCCATTGACCACCTTACTCTGGATGTGACCATCCAAACAATTACTCATCCACTGAACAGTCTGGTTCTGTAGTCAGTTTTCTTCATTCTGATGCTTACTGCTGAAAAGGCTACTGATTATCTGCACTAAGACAAATAGGGAATCTTAATGCTTTCTTTTAATTAACTGCTTTTTCTAAGTGTTGTTTAATTACTGACTTGAAAGAGAACAGAATATTGTATTTCCCTCATTCTCCCACTTTCCCCTTTGTAAATTGTCTTTGTTGCACCCTTTTGCACTCCTGGAAATTACTGCATACAGATTAATTTCTTTTGCTAGTCATATTTCTGTCTGTTCATGCATCACTTAGAACTTTCTTTTTTACCTGAATAATTATATGAGGACAGAATCATTGCTTGGAGCTTGCTTAAGGCATTGTGTCTCAATACAGAGGATTGCCTGAGTCCTAGTTTTACTGCAGTATGCTTTCTCACCGCAAAACAGAGCATGTATTCACTCAGCCAGATTCCTCTGTTCAGGCACTACAGTGTTCAAAAACCCAGATGATATTTTATTTGCTTTCATTCACTTTATTTACATTGTCTATGATTTGTTCTTTCACACTTCTTTTCACTTTGCTTTTTCTTTTGAGCAATACCTTAACTAAACAACTAGAAGTTCATTAGTTGTTTTAAATAACATTTTCTGTTGTACTTCATTGTACTTCAGCTCTGCTTCGAACAATGATCCAGCAAGGTCCTGAGCATTCCCAGCTTCTTTTTGAGTCATGACATGACAGTGTTATCAGCTTTCTAATTTGAATCATGATTTCATTGAGCATCAAAACAGAATTTACAGTGATGAGTCTAACTGAATTTATGACCGCCTACTGTATATAGATGAAAATTCACCTGAACCAACACTGGTAGAGAAGGGAAATTAACTAGGGCAAAAGAAGAAATCTTTCTTGCTCACTGCATAAATTTGAACAGTTTACAGTAAATACCAGATTATCCCTTAAATGTTTTTCCTATTTGCCATACTCCTCTTAGATGACCATTTAATTGTTACATAGTTGGTAGAGGTTATTTTACTGAGGTAATGCCAAACATAAATGAAAGTTAAATAGGATATGTTTTACTGCATGACTAAAATTAACAGTCAGAAATGTAGCACAAAACCTGCTGATGTCCCTAGTAAGATGGATTTGCTGCTGATGGCAGTGATGTTATTTGTTTAGTAATTGTTTTCTCCTGGAATCACTGCATATATGCCCACAGCTCTGTATTCAACTCCATGGCCTTTTGATCTATGAAAATTCTCATTAAGTTAAACTGGAATAACTTAACTTTATCCGTCTCTCAGAAATAATGAGTTAATGAGCATACTCTAAACTGCAAGAGAAGACAATAATGTAATCCATGCAGACCAACTTTTGGATAAAGGCTCTATCAAAGACTGGCTACATGCTTCAAGCACATTATCCAGAAATGCTTTTGCACATAGACTTATTGTAAGACAAGGCACCAAAAAAAGACTCTTTCTAAAATGGAGCTCATGCAGTGTGGTAGCCAGCCTGGATGCTACCTCCTTTTCTTCTTCTCAGAAGCCTCATTCAAGGTTCTACACTGTCGCTGCTGATAATGCAGTTATTAAGAGAAAATGTGGTTCAAATGTTAATAGAAACCTAACTGAGTCCTTCCATAAGTATAAGCAAGATGAGATTTGCAGGTAAAGGAAATACTTTATTGAGTGATAAAAATAGATAATTTTTTTGGCACAGCAGACATTTCTTCATGTCTGAAAGAAAAGCAACAAACTTCAGACCTAAATGTCAAGTTTTTATATTTTTTTGAAGTTTATCAATCATTTAGATTATTGAAAGAAAAAATGTAAGTAAGTTGCACATTTGAAGCAGGGAGGATTTAAATAAGGGGAGAGATTAGGTGGCTATTTTCTATGACAAAGAGATCAGAATTCTTTTTAGCATACAACACAGGACAGGATGCAGAATATATGGGCATTAAAAGAATGAGAAAGTGTGAGAAGAAATTACAATACATCACAAATCCATAACTTTATAAAGCCCACAATTTGGCATCCACAGTAGTGATGTGTTTGAATTCTCAGGCTCACCTTCCCAAGGGTCTTCTAGCTCTGTCTGAGGTTAGAGATCAGTGGTTGAGCAGTTATTTTTCAAGATGTAATTTTCTACTGATAAATGACCAAACTTTTGATTGGGATCACTTGTGTAAGCAAGTTGGTCCTGGACTGCTACCCCAACCCCAGCACCCCCAGGATTTGGCAGTTGGGGTCATCCCCTCAACTGCATATCTGTGTTTAGGCTGCCCTTCTGCTTGCTTCCATGATGTCCCTGCAGATCTTGGGCTTATGTGCTACATTAAGTGGATTGGGGTTGCTCCAGCTCAAGTGAAAGAAGTGGTTCACAGACCATAAAGACAAGCTTCAGCCATCAGCCTTTTTCTGGAGGCCTTTGTAGACAGTCTGTTCTCCCACAAAGACTGAACCCAAGAGACCTCCCCATGGTCACTCCTAGGACTGTGACTCTTCCTCTGAATGAAGACTTGCTCAGTCTGTAGACACCTGTCACATTTTTGCCTGATCACTGACCCAACCATAAACTCCATCATAATGGATATAACGTAAAGAACAGAGCAAAAACTTGTTAACAAGAATAAGATCTGTCAGAATATTTTGGGCCAAATTAATTTCCAGATCTACTTGCACTGAATTCAGTGTTTTATTTCAGTGCTGACTTCATTTCTATCATTTAGTGACTAATTAAAAAGACACACCTCCCCTGAGATGTCACAATGAAGAAAGGTGCCCAAGCATCCTCCTGGAAGCTTCTTCAGCATGTCATTGTTACTTTTCAGCAGGGATGGTCTCTCAGACAGTGTATAGATTACTTGCAATCCAGGGTCATTTTTAACCGCAACCTGCTGTTACTATTCTGTTAAAAATTGACACCATGAGGCAACTTTTACAAGACTTGCTAATCTCTAAAAACATACTATGGAAAATAAACCAAACAAACCAGAAATGGCATGTATCAGGAAAAAGAATAGAGCGCATAGGGAATGGGTCATAAAGTTGGAAGACTTGAGACTTGACGTAAATACCCTGAAAATCCTCAGTGTGCTTAAGTATATGAAAAAGTGATCTGTGTCAGCAAGCATTTTGTTATAGGAAGTGACAGAAGGGAGTCATAAAGTTTGCAAAGCGCTACTGAAAGGGAAAGCAGCCCCTGGTGCCGAGCAAATAACTGATGCTTAAACAGCTGTTAAATGTTATGTTCTAGACTGCAGCCCTAGTAGAGAATTTGCCAACTAGAGAGTACTAATAATGAAAAAATATTTGGATGTTTATAAATTCTTTCAGTTAAGGATCTTTATGTTTGTTGTGCACTGTTCAATGAAGTTTCAAAATGTCTTAGTAATAAAGATACATAATTCAATGCTCTTTATGTAGACTTAGGAGTTATGTGTAAAATAGTCAAACTCAAGGTTACACAGAAAATGCTAAAACAATCTGGATTAAACTCCTTGGTTTTGTATGTTGCATTTCTATGTAACAATCAAAAAAATATCTGTAATGTAGTATCCGAGCGAGACCAGGAGGATGGAGTACAGTGAACTTACTTTTTACAAGGGTGGCATTTACTTCCTAGGTGTAAGATTTTCAGCTTCAGATATACTCAGAATCACAATATTTTCATAAAGCATCCTGTTTTATTTGTATATCCTATTCAACAGATTATTTTAACTGATAGTTCTATTTGTCTGTGTATGTATTTGTTACTGTTGTATTTTTCTGGTAGCAATAACAGTAATCATAACACTCAGGGTACACTCCCCCTTTTTCCTAACTGAACAGTATGCTCTATGAATGGGTTCCTGAAAGTATTTAAACACTCTTAATCATGGCTGGAATATTGTGTTAATTGCTTTAAGGACAAGAAGATGTGATCTATTTTGTGATTTATGTTGCTGGTCCTTTCAATTACAAATTCTCTTTCCTTACAGATGATACACATCAGCGTGCTGTTTTTAACTGGGATAGAGTTAACATTTTTCTGGGTAGCTGGTATGGGACTGTGTTTTGAATTTGTGCTGAAAACAGTGTTGCATATACAGGCATGTTTTCATTATTGTTGAGCAGTGCTTACACAGAGTCAGGACCTTTTCTGTTCCTCATACCATCCCACCAGCAAGTGGGCTATGGGTGCACAAGGAGTTGTGAGGGGACACAGCAGAAACAGCTGATCCCAACTGAACCAAGGGTTACTCCACACCATCTAGGGTCATGCTCATCATGTAAAGCTGGCAAAGGAAGAAAGAAGTGAGAGGCCACATTTTCAGAGTGATGGCTTTTTTCTTCCCATGTAACTATTACGTGTGATGAAGCCCTGCTTTCCTGGAGCTGGCTGTACACCTCCATGATAATGGGGAGTGGTAAATGAATTCCTTGTTTTGCTTTGCTTGCATGCACAACTTTTATCTCTACCTATTAAACTGTCTTTATCTCAACCCCTGAGTTTTCATTGTTTTACCCTTTTGATTCTCTTCCCATCCCATCAGAGGGCGATGTTGATAATACGCCAGTGTTCTTGTTGCTCAGTAGCACTTACCCGGATCAAGGACTTTTCAGTCTTTTGTGCTCTGTCAGTGAGGAGGGGCCAGTGAGGAGGGGCACAAGAAGCCAGGATGGAGCAGAAACAGGGCACCTGACCTGAACTAGCTAAAGGGGTATTCCATACCATGGAACATCCTGCTCAGTATATGAACTTGGGAGAGTTGGCCGGGAGCTCCCATCACTGCTAAGGAACAGGCTTGGCATCATTTTGCACATGGTAATTGTACTGTTTATCACTTGTTTTTTTTTTCAGGGTCCAGGATTTATTCCTTCCTGTCTCTCCCCTTCTCTCTTTCCCATTATTATTATTACTATAGTATTATTATAATATTCTACTCTTATTCCATTATTAAGCTGTTCTTATTAAGCTATTCTTAACCTTTTTTCTCCTCCCCATTCCCCTGGGGGGGGGGGAAGGAGCAGAGAGCTGCTGTGTATTACTTAGTTGCCCACTGTGTTTAAATGACGACAGAATGGAACTATAGAATGTGGAATTTGTATTTCAAGGCACCACTACTGAGATCTTGATCTTTGGGTCCACGTGGCAGCTCCACGAATCTTCAAAATCTTCCCATATGCACCCAAACTGTTTGATTTTTAACAGCTGCAGAAGTTACTTTATTTTACCTTTATTTCTGTCATACCTAAGGGGCTGCTTTTGACATACCAAGTCTTCCCATTTGGCAGAGGATTTTGTACAGAATTCATACAATATCAAGCTCAGACTTTCTAAACCTTAAAGTTATGCTGCTCTGTTTTGGACAGGGGAGACTTACCACAGGTGTCTGTGTAAACAGAGACATACTTCCTTCATCAAATTGCAAGAAAACCAACTAAATATTTTTTATTTTCACTGTGAAAATAACTGCTTTTAGGTCAGGAAATCTCCTGTGTTGTATAGTTTTTTTCCTGTTTTCTCCAGACTTATACTGCATATTTTGTCTTGTGAATTGTCTGGGTGCATAAAATGTTATTTATTGGAAAAGACAATTTTTATAAACAATAGAACATACAACTACAAATATACGTTTCTACTAGCCTATCAAGAAGGACCAATGCTATCCGAAAATCGACATGAACAGAATATTAGGATATGTTTTTCAAACCTCTTTGAGATTCAGTACAACTTCTTTCTAATTAGATGTGCTCTGTATATGTACATATAAATTTTGTAAATGGCTTGAGCATGCCAAATATTCTTGTTTTAATTATAATAAATAAGAGTGATGTTTTAAAGAGTGAAACTTTGATGTTAGATTCAATTTAATGGTAAAAATGTAATCAGCAGGAGACACTGATTCTTTCTTAGGGGGAAAGCAAATGAAATATTATGTAACTTAGAAGTGCACAGAGTAACAAGAGAATTCTAAAATCTGTCCTGGACATCAGAAGAGAACAAAAGTTTGAAAAGAAGCAGTTTTACATGAGTAATCGGTGATGAAGGTTTGATTTTCTTTTTCTAATTTCTTTGAAGAAAAAATAATTATTGCAGCTGAAATAGCAATTGAGAAATACGTGTTGCATTATGAGTTGGAGAATTTGCTCCAAGAATTTGTAACACAGTAACAGGGAAAAAGCGTCTTGCCACAGGTCAGAGTACTGCAGTTTTACATATTAGACATGGAGAAAAATTCAAAGTTTTGTGACTTTTTTTTTAATAGACAAAATTATTTCTCCTGAAGGATATTAAATAATATGTAAACTTTTGATAAAATGATTGTATATACTTACTGATAAAGATGTTTTAAAATGTCTTTTCTGCTTTTAAAGGAGCTCTGCAACAATGTCCAGAAGGAATCTACTATTAAGTTAGAAAGTCTGAAAAAATTGCATTTGTAATGAAAGAAGAAAACCCGACTTTTTCTGGAAACAAGAACACATTTATTTTCTTATTAGGCTAAATATATTAATTATTTGAAAATTTACTTGTGAAAGCATCTTTTCATACTCTGAGATATAGTAAGATATATTTTATAACCCATCTCACCAAAATGTGTGATTATGTGGAATTTCAAAGTCAGTGCTTGGAAAAGTCAGTTTTGGAAAAAAACACTACTCAGTGAGTGCTGTGCTGGGAGAGGAACACATGGCCTCAGTGTGCAGGGGCAGACCGGAGACTGGATTATGACACAGCGAGTGACAAAATCTCTTTTATCCTGAAGACGAAGACCTGAATTCACCACAAGGACATCTGGATTCAGGCTGAACAAGGTCAGTAGTGGGTATTTCCAGGTATTTCCCCTCCTACTGATTTTAAGTGACTCCCCTCCCACCTCACCTCCCAGGAAAAATGTTACCTGCTTTGAATAATCATTGCGGATTCAAGGGAACTATTCACAAAAGAAAAGATTCTGTCTATCATATATGTGGTTTGCAAGAGTTTTACTTTACAGTTATGGAGCCTATTGGGGTGTTCCATTTTCTTCTTTTACTGCAGTTAACTGCAGTAAGAGGAGTGAACTGCTAATGACCATAGTCATTACAGAAAACTGGTGGCAGCAGATACATGGCTAGACGGATAGATGGATGCGTCTGACGTGTATGAACACTGGAACAAAGACAAGTACATAAATGAATCATCAGAAATCAATAGCAAAATGAAGATGTGCACCTGAAAGTTTATGTAGCTATGCATGTTTTTTTGCATACATATATTCTTTATATATGTTGTTATGTATATGTTTGTGAGCAGAGAAGTACATTTACAATGTGTATGTGAATATATGCTTATACATTTATAGAACATCTATACATATAAAAAATATGTAGACTCTGTATATACACATGCACACACACAGAGAGAATACAGTAAGTTTATGAAATTGTATAAAACTAGGTTCTTTTTTCTTACATAAAACCTTAAGGCCAGCAACACACAGAGCACTTTGTGCTTTACTCAGTGAATAATTACAACTATAGGTAAAACTCGTAATCCTCACCAAATCATACAGAGATTTGATTTTCTTTGCTAGATGGTTTTGTAAAGCACTACATGTGAACCCGGAATGTTCCCTAAATAGTCCAAAGATTTATTAACTTCAGAAGTTTACAATTTTCTGGGGATTTTTTGTTGCTTGCTTGGTTTTGGGGTTTGGTTTTTTGTTTTCTTGTATCTTCTACAGGATACTTTAATTTTACAACAGATGCTTAAGGGTCATATTAAGTCCTATATCTAGGACAAAATTAAGTCCAAGTGTTCTGAGCTATGAAAGAGAAGTAAGCAACTTTGCAGGAAAGTGGAAAATAGGTTGAGTTAGATAAATTTTGTTTAAAAATGAGAGCTGTTAATCTGTTTTAATGATGCAGCATATGCTGCTATTGATCTGAAATTTGCATTGAGTAATACGTCACAGTGGTTAACAGTATTTAAAGAAAGGGAGTAACTTAATGGGTATGCTGACCCCTAAATCACATTGGTTTGGATATACTGAAAACCATAAGAAAAGCAATGGCATCTACTGTCTACTCCTCTGTTTTTATAATCTTTTGTTATAAAGGTCTAATTAGATTTGGAAAGAGAGTATGCTTTACCTGACATACTCTTAGGAATGACCTAGAGCATCTCAACCACCATCTGCAGCCTGTTAGCTGCACAGTTACTCGGGAGGAAAGGGAGGCTCTTCAAAGGTTAATGAATGAGGTTAATGAGGGGAAAATACTGCAGTAAGACAACGGTTGTGGTTAGCCTTTATAAAAATGGCAGGGAAAGCAAAGAAGTAGAAAAAGGTTTTTTTTAAAAAGCACCTGCCTGTCCAGGATGTGTGGAGGTTTTGAGCTAGATGAAGAAAAGTATGGGGAATACAAGACCAGTAGAGGCCAAAGAAGGAAAAAGCAGGTAAAAATAATGTGACCTAGGATGTTCTGTTTCAGTTCATTGCTATTAAGAGATTATGGTTCTATAAGTACATGCATATTGAGATATATTTGCTATATCTGTACTTGTAAACAGTGAATGAGTCCAGAACTGAAAAACAGTTGTCCAGGCTGTCAAATTATTTGACAGACTCAGATGCGGTTTTGACTTGGACAAATCTGTGATGTCTCCAAAACTCTCAAGCATGCTCAGGAGTTAGCACAGGCCACGAACCATTTCTGTAGGCAGTTCAGATGTAGCTAATGCATTTTGGAGATTAACAGTGCTAGTGTGAGTGAGCCCTGTCCACTGATTTCAAAGTCAATGAATATGTCTTAACACTGCTGAGTTTACCATCACGTAGCTACAGTGGTTCAGTCAAACTATAAAGTGTTTTTTCAGGAGGTAAGAGCTGGTTGTGTTCTGCAGTGCTGGTAGCACCTGAATAAGAAAAATGAGGTCTAAGAATAGAAGGCATCTTTCCATTAAGCCTATCTGATTAAATAGAAATACTATAATGCATTTCACACTAAATAGTTTGCTAATGGCAAGAGTGAAAAACAGTATTTTCACTCTGTAATTCATTATATTTTAATGACAAACTCAACATGTTTATTGTTTGACACGATCAAATATAGGTGGTGATTACTGCTGTAGAGATGATCTGGTACTCTAAGGTCAGAGAGTAATTTGACATAGAATTAGTGAAAGATGGACTAGACTATTTTCAAAAAATCTCAAAAAAATCTTATATCACCTACTGATTTGATAATCTGGTTGCTTAGATTGTTGCTTCAGTAGCAGCAACCTTCTGAAAATTCAGGCCTTAATATATTCACCAGGAATTGAAAAAAAAATAGGAGAAATTCTGGCCCTATAAGAATTTTATCATTGTCTTAATTTGAGCTAGAATTTTAAAGATGTTTTATTCCCTCTGGTGCTTTTTATTTTGTTTCTTTCTTTTGATTTCAGTTTTTCTTTCAGATATTTTCTTTTCAGGATTAAAAATATACAGCAAGTTGATTCTGACCTATTATCTCATTGCTGTATTCAGGGAATTCCAAAAATTACAGTTTCTAACACAATATTAAATTAATTATGTTGTATGTTTTCCAAGCATACCATACATTCCAACTTAAATGTGAATGTTAATGTCATAGATGACTTTATATATATAGCAGTAGTGTTGAGATACGGTTGTATAACCACTTCCATTTAAAGGTCTTTTTCAGTATGAACTTCAAGCTATATATAACTCTTAAAAAATACTGGTTTTCCAGGCTTTATTTTAATATGTGTGATCTCAGTTTGTAATGAAACTTTATCTTTTTGTGTGTGTGTGTGTGTGCACATTTTATTTATTGTTTTATTCTGGGATTTTTTTGGTTTGAGTGATTCTTTTGGTTTGAGTATTTTTTTTTACACTTTTCTGAAAAGAAGATGAAGAAATAATTTCCCTTCACAGTAAAAATATTCTTGCAGTGTTGGTTTTACATAGCTTTAATATTGATTTAAAATAGACTTGGAGAAAAACATACTGACCTAAACAAACAAACAAAAAAAATCCATGAAAACAATTGTCACTGCTCAACAATACTATTTTCTTCTTCCACAAGAAAATGGTCTTTTTTTTTTTTATGGCATTTTTAGATTTAGTAAATAAGATTCTTCTTGCTGTGAAAGACAGGAACATAATTTTCTTGGCTGCTCTTATGAGTGTTTTTTATTACAGCGATTTCAGCCAATGTTCAAACAGAAAATTTTGAAGTGTTTTCTTCCATATTTTTTTTCTGAAAAATGTTCCTTTTTCCCCTTTTTCCTGTAAATATTTTCCACAGGAATGCATTCTCTAATCTGGACAAAAATATTTTATTAGTTTCCTTTTTTTTTTTTTTTTGAATCCAACAAAGTTTAATATTGTGATGGTACATTGTATGATTATGTCTTTCATTTCTGGCAGTGAAAGCCATGAACCATTTCTCCAATACGGTCTGAAAACTATGAAGGGTTTGCCCACTCTTGACTGGTTTGTATGAAAGTGTAGTGGCCCATTGTCTTAAGTCTGTACAATAGGCCCTGGAAAGATTTTCCAAGCACTGGTATTTGGTACCGACCTTGCCACACTGTGGATTTGTCCTGGGATGAGTGCAACTGCATGATCCCTCCCTGCCCTCCACCCATGTCCTCACATTCTCACATACACTCAGGCACTGAGATTGGAAAGGAGCTATGCCCCATGTTAATAATAGTCTGTCCTAGTCACAACTATGGAATGGATGTTGAAAAATATTTGTTGTGCATATAGAAACAACAGTGAAAAGCAAACATCTGTTTCACCTATCTGTCTACAGAAGCTATTTTTAAAATCCAAGAAACAGTGCAATGAGTAAGATCTTATATACAAGGTATTCAAAACATTCTCTAGGGCTGCATAATGTGGACATACTGAATTCCAGACTAGAGCTAAAAATGCTTTTAAATTCTCCAGGTGCATTCCCTCAGGATATATAAGCAATCTCTTTTGTAATTCTGAAAATGCAATGTTCCCAAATGCATTGCAAATGTTGATTGTTCACAGCTTTTCTATGGGAGAAATCTCACATTTATCTTCCCCTTCATCACTGCTCCAGAGCCCATTGAAGCCCTAAATGGGAGAATATCCGAAGTCTGCAAGCCACAAAGTGACAGGCTTTACTGTTAGAGAGCAAAATGTGCAAAGACCTTTTTCACACCTGTAATAACCATAGTGGAGGCCATTCAGTTAGACATAGCTTTTAGTTATTCCAGCAGTAAGATAAATCACAGCTTTGCCATGACATGGTGCTCCTCCCCTTATGTTCTGGTGATGGGACTGTATGAGGTTGGACACAGAAAGGAAGAGAGCAGAGAAAGGCTATTATTCCTCAGCATCAGAGTCCTGAGAATTTGTAAGCAAAGGATGACTCCTTGTGCAGCGGGATTACTGAGCCCAAAGCCTTAATTCTGAAATAATGTGTATTATAAACATAGGTTTTCTGCTAAAATGTTATGTAGTGAATGAAAAGTATTTCCTTATCTGCATTTTAAATCCTAATCTCTTAAGTATTGCATAATTATGATACAATATATGAATAGAAAAACTGCTATGGAGTGTTTGCATGAACTGTATTTCAAATTTGCACAGAGCAAACATAGCTTGGAATGTTTTTATTAATAAACAGGTCCTAAACTTTTTTATTTCCCATGGGATTGCATTGGCTAATACCATATTCTGCAAACCAGAATGGAGTTCAGAAGTTCAATTTAAATCTTGGCAACTCTTCAAGAACATTAAAAAGAAATTAAATCTATTTTGGAGATTGGAGCTGTTATATTTTAACTTTCTTTTGACATAAATATTAAAAGCATATTTTCTCTTTGGAATATGTCCGTAGCATATGGCCAAGGTGCTTTTGCAATAACCAGTTAACTGAACCACTTAGTTAAATTATAGGCAAGAAAAATGTATTTTAAAGGACTGCCATACACCAGCCACAGTATGTTTGATTGGTTGTTACCTTTGCACTTGCTAAGGACACATTCTTATAGACAACTAACAGCCCAGCAACCCTTATTTTGCTTTAGGGACTAGCTGGTAGACCATGTTTGCACCCTGGTACCCAGAGTTTGCTGACATCCAGACTGCTTGTTGAATAAGCTCCCTTAGCTCATGGTTGACCTCATATCAAAACTGGAAACAGGCAGTCAGAGAGACAGCTGGCCTATGCCTGTTGGCTATGCCCAGATCGATTTAGCAGAAATGAGATATTGGACTGTGCCCATATTACTCTTTAGTTACTAGTTACATTTCTTTAGTTACTAGTACAGTTTGTCCTTGGTGAGCTATAGGGACAGCCTATGGTTTTTAACCAATGATCAGTAATTGTTTTTTTTTTAATGGAAAACCTGCTGTTGATTTCCAAAGAAGCTGAATCATACTCTCAAGTATTTCTAAGGGAAAAATCCTGAAGTACTTGTGGCAATATCCAAGGTATTTATAAGGGGGGTATTTATAAGTACAAGTAAAAGCAGTTCCTGCTGAATCTTCCCTTGGACTGATATACAGTGCAGTTAAGAAAATTTATTGCAATGAAGAATATGAAGATTTGCTTAATACTGCAGAGCAAAGAGTGATCTTATTGTGCCAAATGTGCATTGCAGACTAAGCAAAAATAAAAATAAGTGTTTGATGGAAGTACTCTTGAAAGATGCTGATATACACAGTTTCAGTAATAAAGATGTCTCTACTTAATAAGGTTAGTTACTTCTGTGAACACTTCAAAGATCATGTTTTTATTTACTAAGGTATAAGCTATATAGTAAAGGTAATACAAGCGTTACTTCAAACATAAACCAGTGTAAATTGGGTTACAGTTTAGCTGTGGGTTGTTGTCCTGGGTTCAGCAGTAGCAGTCATTTTTCTCCTCCTTGGTAGCTGGTGCAGTGCAGTGTTTTGACTTTCAGCTCGGGAACAGAGCTGATAACAACGATGTTTTGGTTTGGCCAAGGACTTTGTGAGCCTCATGCTCTGCCAGGGAGGAGGGGAAGCCAGGAGGAAGCAGAAACAGGACACCTGACCCAGACTGACCAAAGAGCTATTCCATACCACAGCACATCATGCCCAGGAGGTAACTGGGAGTTAGCCGGAAGGGCTGGGAGACTGCGGGGTTGGAGGAGGTATCGGTCAGAGCTTGGTCCAGCTGGGGTCGAGTTATCAGTTGGCTGGTGGTGAGGTGTTGTATTCTCTTCCCTTGTTATTTCCCTTATCATTATTATTATTGGTGGTAGCAGTAGTGATTTGTGTTATACCTTAGTTACTAAACTGTTCTTATCTCAACCCGTGGGAGTTGCATTCTTTTCGATTCTCCTCTCTGTCCCTCTGGGAGTAGGGGGAGAGCAAGGGGGGGGGGGGGGGGGGGGGGGAAGTGAGTGAACAAGCTGTCTGACTGGTTTTAAACCACGGCAGTTCTTTTTGGCACCCAATGTGGGGCACGAAGGGTTGAGATAACGACAGATCTGACCGGATTCATAGTCACTCGTCACAATGCTGATTTATTGGCTTTCAGAGTTGTTCCTCTTGATCTCACCGTTTCAGAATGTAGTACATTACTTAGAGCCAGTATTTGCTGTGTTAATGTTTATCAAGTGTGGGGCTTGGGCTAAGGTTCTTGTCTCACTGTGCTTTATGGCAATGACTTGTAACACGGGCGGACTCCAGCAGCACAGCGGGACGGACGTGGCCGTGGACTTGTACCTGGCCGTCCGGCTGCTCTTCACCGTCCTGGCCCTCGCCCTCGTCTCCGTCTTCGTGAGGCCGCGGGGAGCCGAGGGGGAGCGGCCCCGGGAACCGGCGGCTGCTGAAGGGCCCCGGGAGAGCGGCGGCGGGAGCGGGGCCGGAGGCCGTGAGGGGACGGCTGCCGGTGGAGGAGGCCGGGGCGGTCGAGGAGCGGAAGGAAGTGGCTGCCGAGCAGAGGGAGAAGGCGGCGGGGTAGCTGAGCCCAGCCCTGCGACGGCCGAGAGCGTGCCCCGGAAGCCGCCCGCCGAGCCCCAGGAGGATGCAGGAGACCACGCAGCATTTCCCAGCAAGGCAGAGGAGGAAGAGCTGGACTCAGGGAAGCTGGTGGTGGGAGAGCCGGCAAGCACAGCAGCTACACCAGCCCCAGTGACAAGTACAGCAGCATCGTTAGAGAGTGCTGGAGGTTGTGAATGGCCTTTGGGTACCCTTGGGACCTGCCTGCTGATTGTGATGGGGATCAGCATGTTGGCACACACACAGACTGTGTTCTATCCACAACCATTTTGTCTGATCTCAAAAGTTAAGCAGAGTCAGGTTTGGGTCTTGTCTAGGGTTAGACGTAGATGCAGTATTATGTAGTATTATGTATAGCATACGTAAAAATGGAGAAGAAGCGCAGATGTTAATGGAAACAGATCAAGGAAATGTCTATGGGAGTGAAATATGTATGAGGTGTGTACTCGGCACCATAATTCTCAAACACATACAGTGAACCAGAATCAACTCTTCCATCATGACACATTGAAGCTGTAGGCCAGTTTGAGTTGTATTATTCTAAACCAGGTGAGACTGATTCGATAGAGTTTTAGAATAAATGTTTTGCAGAGTTTGTTTTTTGGTTGATTGTTCTCTGGAGGGCATGCTGAATATATCTATTTTAAGCAAAAGCACATTAATAAACTGCAGTTATGCCAGGAGGACAGTTTTAATTGTCCTCTTAAGTGTCAGAGCACCATGCTGCACTACTTCTGCAGTTTGTAGTATGCCAAAGCTGTGAACTGCAAAAATACAAAGCAAAACAAGATCTGATGCATCAGTTATTAGTGGACAGCATCCCACCAGCTTCAGATCCTCACCTGGGGCTGTTTTTTCAAGGAATTACTTGGTGGAAAAGAGCTTCTGAGCCCCTCTCCATGGGGAAGGGATAGGCTTTGCCTTCCTTTGGGCTGGATCGTGGGAAGGTGACATGGAATTGGGTGAGTGTCCCTGCACATCGCAGGGGGGGTGGAACTAGATGATCTTAAGGTCCTTTCCAACCCTAACTATTCTATGATTCTATGAATTTACACACAACTTAAAAGTGTTTTTTGTTGACTTAAGGAGACTAGCTCCTATTTCCTTTGAAGAGGGCTTGGTACATTAGTCCTAACTGCACTTTCAAAGATATTCTAGTGAATGCAGTCTAGTAACAATATTATTGCTTGAAAATCTTAATTTTTAATTTCTTCAGGATTCTCCACCATGAAGCAAACTGTTTTTTTCAGCATGATCTCAGAGGTTCTTTGTAGAGAATTGTGTCCATCTAAAATGGAAATGAGACAGAATGCTGATGTCTAAACACAATAAAGTCCTCTACAAAATGCAGCTCTAGTGATAGTATTTATTCAGTATCCATGATACCCTCAAAAAATGTTAAGTTCTTATAGATTCCCACACATACAGCTCTCACTCTCATTATAACTCTGTGTGTGTGCCACAGATTCAACATGTAGCCCTGGTAGAAGCCTTTATGTGCTGACAGGTGCTTTCCATCTGAGGCAGTGATGATGCACCTGTTTGATCCCATACAAAGTCCTGGTGGCAGGATTGAAAACTTGGGAAGATGGAGAGCTAGGTTTGGTGTCTTCTTCCTCCTCACAGGGCTTATGTCCACACTGCTTATTGAACCAAAAGATAGTCTACTCATGGGCTAGTGCTTGGTCTACTACCATGCCACCTTACACACTGCTCTTGCTGAAGTTGCAGAGAAGAGAATATAGATCTCTTGTCATCTGCAGGAAAAAGAAGATAAATCTGTATGCAGTTGGCTAAAACTATAAAGAAATAACCAAATAATACCAGTTTTTGTGTGTAGGATCTGTGGTGTATTTGTTTGTCTTCTACATCCCTCCCTTTTCAATAGGAGATGAAAATTTCATTCATAACCTTGTTTAGATAGTATGGGGGTGGGGACATTTTTTGTTGTCAGTTGGATATGAATAATACCATAATTTGAAATCAGAATTCCTCCTGAAAAGAGAGGTTAAGCACAAGTAAGGTGTTTGTGCTCCTTTTGCAGGTATACAAGCAAGAATTCATGCACCACCATCATCATTCTGGCTACAGGAACCCTTTCTCTTGCAGTAGGAGGCCTGACCAGCAGTGTTGTGAACAGGAAGCAACGCATCCCAGATGTACCACATAGTATTTTATTACTTTTTAAAATATATTCCGGCAGTAAGTTAGTGTGTCTCATATGACTGGAATTGTCTGGATTCTCACTTATTACAGCGGTCCATCAAAAAGTGTTCTATAATGATATACTCTGCCGTGAGGAACCATACAGGAGCTTAAATTTACAACTTCCTTTCTTTGTGTCACTCTTCTTTAGTTAGCTGCTTTTTTATGCTCTGTGAAATCTAATTTAGAGATATTCAAGTTCTCGTCAGGTTTTTTTCGGCCATTTAAAACTTTAGAGCAAAAGAAATGTTAATGATCTCACACACTTTACCCATATTTGCAGTTTTGCCAACAAACTGTAGTGTTCTCTTCCTACAGTTTAATAATATTCAGGATTTAATGGGGAAACTTGACAAGTGAAGCAGTGGTTTCAAGTGCTGCATACAGATCTTAAGCAGAGAGAATTACAGGCTGATTCAGTCTCTTATTGTGTTGTACAAATGAAATAGCATAGCACAGAAAAAAATTTCAACATTCTCACTGCTGTTATTCTCTCTCAAGATATATTTCTGCTTTGCTGATTTTCCATTGTTTTAACAGCTTATTTGTGCACTCAAGAGGACTTGCAATTAAGGTAGGGATGTTTGTTTCCTAGCCATATAAATTTCAAGACTTTCAGCACTTCAGACCTGCTCATATAATCATACTACATTTTTGAACTTTCTCTTCTGATATGCAAGCACTCCATGCTTCTTGCAAGCAGCAAGGCTGAGGGCTTGTTCTGAGCTCCTCAGAATTATCTGAAGAAGCAGAAGAAAGTGCCCTCCTTCTGCTTTTATGTGTATAAAGAAGTACAGAGCTCAATGAAATATATTTCCTGTGTAGATGGGACAAGTCCCCACTTTCTCTTTTGATGGTAATCAGGCATGAGATCACTCTAGCTCTGCTGTAGAGCACGTAATATAAAGTCAGTAGTTACAGGGCTATATTACTTTTGTGTTTCCTTTAGCTTGAAAGTCCTTCTGAGACACATTGAATATACTGACATTGCAGCTTTCCATTTAATTGATGACCAACTGCCTCACTGCCCTCCCCACCATTTTTACCTGTCAGGGGAAAAAGTTCCTTTTGAAAGTGTCAGGGAATATTTTTTTACAGAGTAGCATGTATTTTAAGACAAAAGTGGGGGATAAGGGACACCCTCCCCCCTCTTCCTTTTAGTTTTAAAGCAGAGACAAACTGTGCTGACTACACAGACTAAACTAAACTGACTGAACTGTGTTTAAACACACTGGCAGAAACTGATTAGATTTTTGAATTCATCACTTCTTTAAATCTAAACCATCAATAATCCTGTATGTAAAGCTAAAGCACAGAACAATGCTGAATATTTTTAAAGGTCTTTTTTTCTTAAACTGAGAGGAAGTACTAACACAAAATTTATTTCTGAGATTTAAAACCAAAAGCACATGCAGAATGCAAAAGTGGATATTGTTTCATAACACATTTTTATCAAAGTGGATTTGTTTCTTTTCCAGATACTTACTTCCTCAGAAAATGTAATAGTGCTGCATTTGTCCCAGTAAACATGGAAAGCAAGATCCTTAATTAGTCAAAATCAGTAATACTTCACTAAAAACATTTATTGATTCTACTCTGGCTCCCGTCACAGATTTGAACACTATTGTTTTCTGAATTCTCTCTCTCAATCTAGGGTCCTAACTTCCATCTGTAGGGAAGCTTGTTAGTTTAGAACCTGCTTTGTCTAACTTCTTGTCCAACAAGCCTTTTGCCCTATTAAGGCAGAAAATATAATATTAAAAATTGCACTGTGCGTTCAAAAAGCCTACAGGGATTCATTTACTACAAAATAAATTGCCAAAGGAGAAGAATAAACATTGCAATTGATCTATAGATAGCGCTTAAAAAAAGAAAATAATCATAACTTTTAGCAAATATTCTGTTGGTCATCTATCCCCTGAAAATGCTATGCTTCTTGCTCAGTGCTGTCATCATAGTCTGTAATTACAATGTGCTCATTATATATAATAATTAAACCACATAAATCAATTCATCTTAATACTGTTGTATTAAGGTACTGTTTTTCAATAGCACCCAAAGGTGTACCTAGCTGAAACTCCATTGTACTGGAATAAATGTCAGGCCTTGCCTCCAAGAGATTGTGGTCAAAAGGACAAAATCTAACAAGTATTGAGGAAGTAGAATAAACATGGTAGGAATGATAAGGGGTTAGTTTAACACAAGTAACATAAAGTCATATAAAAAAGCTCAGGTCACAATTTCTTGCTTGCCTATAGACTGGGAGATGGCAATATTCTGTGTATGAAATGTCAGAAAGGAATCTCCTTTATTTATCCAGGGACTTAATGAATTTAGAGGTACCTAATTCCTGTAGTTTATTAGTTAAAATTCTGTTCAAATATGTTGAGTGGCATAAACAAATCCCAAGAATATTTTGTTATTTACTGCTTCCCAGAATAACTAATTTAAACAGCACACATACTAAGGTAAATAAGCTTTGAGGTGAGTTTAGAAAGAGATTTTAAAAGATTTGTGGGTATGCAGTTAATGTCTGAAATTTGGTCTCTGAGTCCTCAGTATTAGGTATACAAAAACTAAAAAAAAAACTAACCAAACCTGAAAAAATAATGCTATTACCAAAGTTTGAAGAAGTAAACCAAAAAGTACCTACTGCACCTGGAATTTAAAAAAAAAAAAAATCCCTCCAACTAGAAGCAGACTTAAAAGAAACAAGCAAACAAACCAAACCAGCTCTGCTTGAATGTTTAGAAGTCTTGATTAAAGAGCAGTAATAAGCTTGCAAGTCTTAAAGCAGCCTCATTAAAGAGATGAGCAAACACAAACCCAAAAGATATATATGTAGATTGACTAAGGATGATGACATTACACTCTACAATAAAATCCACAATTACAGTTGCTTCCAAAAAATACATGCTCATTATGCACTTTGAATATAAGCAAAAAAAACCTTTTACATTTGGATCAATTACTCTAAATTCATTTACAGTTTTTGTACCTAGACTTAGAAAAAATGCTTTTCTAGAAGACTCCAGTAGCATATATGGCACTTCACTGGGAGGAAAAGAGGCACCCACTAGTTCCTTTATACTTCACACTTAGAAGTAAATGAAATTCTAAAACAGGCAACATTAAATTTTTGAACTGAATATAAGGGGGTGAAATCAACATAAGGAAATTAGAAAAGAAAGGCAGGAAACTATTTATGAGTAAACTAGGATTTTGGCAACCAAAATCAATATTGTAAATGTCAGGCAGTTGTGCTAGATACCATCCATAGACACCGTTAGGTAACCCTGTGGATGTGTGAGTATTGCATAGTGGAAATGTACAGCATCCCAGAAAACATAATATTAATTCCTTGATTACATTATCATATGGATTCCTTTCCTCCTTTTTAGTGTACCTGGACCCAAATACTGAAAATGAATACAAGATCATGAATTGCTGCCCTTTAAAATGATTTTCTGGTTTTACATTTAACATGGGAATACTTCTTTCAATATAGAGAAAACAGCATCAAATCTTCCAAGAAAATAGCTGAGTAAGCAAATTTTTCAGCACATGAAAGCAGTGTTGTGACAAACAAGATTATTAAAAAGGACCCATCAGGTGTCTTCTAGCCATTGGATTCCATAATCAGCTTCAGTGAAGTCACAAGTTGTAATTAACCCCTGTGGATAAACTGGCCAGTTCCAGTAGCAGCCCTAATATGAAAGGCAAATAATATTATAAATGCAATTGATAACTACTCTCTTGCATCAGCTACTAGATCAAATTGAGTTCTTCATCAATACCAAAATTTCAGGATGCAAATAAGTATATAAGAAAGGAACCAGTTGAGAGACAAATGCTGCAGAAAAATTAAACAGTAGTTTGATTTTTCTTAGCTGATACTGTGACAACAGCCACAAGAACAGACTTTGGTCTAAATGTTGTAGGCGTGAGAAAATATCATATTTCAGATATTTTAGTTGTGATTAGTTAAGGCTAAGAGAATTAATTTCTGATTATTTCCCTCAACACACTTCCATATTTTAGGCTTTCCTTTGATAGCTCAGATACACAGAGTAAATGACTGAATACAAGGTAAAACACGTAGCAACTATCTGGTGACTTTCCTCAAACATACTGAGCAGTGAAACAGTAAGATGGTCTGCCAAATTCATCATAAGACCACTTTGTACTTATTCTCACCCAAAGCTAAGGCTATTGCTTTTATATAGCTGAGATCAAAAGACTGTTTTCTTTTCCTGGAGTTTTTTTTTAAATAACACTTACTCTTGTCTTATGCCAGTGAATGAGAAAGATATGGCCCTTAGTTTTTTTTTTTCAGCTGCAATGCTTATTCAACAACTGTGTGAGAAAATAACTTGCATCTAAATATGAACTTTTCTGATAACACAATGCTTATTTCCATTACTTATTGCACAAAGTAAAAGTGTTGTGACGTTGGATCAACAAGCATGTGCTTATGAGGGAAGTTCTTTTTGATTACTTGCAAAATATACTTTAACACCAGCTTTATCATTCTCTCTTTAAGGGAACAGATCTCCCGAAGTGGCAAATGAGTCTGGCATTTAAATATACTGAATTCACTGATTGTTTAATGTGAAGAATTTCAGTAATCTCTTCTGTAAGTGAAAGGATACAGGGAACACAAGGCCTACATATTTTTATGTGAAAATCTGGTCTGGTTTGTGAACATTCATGATCAAATACTTCATAATTTTATTTCCATCTTTGTGGTTCAATGCTACCATATTCTGCAGCTTGCCTCTAATGAAGTAATTAAAAAAGTTACAGTAGAAAGTATCAGAAGAGTGTTTTGTTCTTTCAGAGAATTAGTAAATGTACATGTGGAGGAAACACTTCTAGCTCTTAGACTACTGTATGTGCTAAACATAAAGTTATCTCAACATAATCCCTTTAGCAGAAAGAGAAGCACAGAGAGTTATATATCAGAAAAACACTCCTAACTTATAATTATGCAGTTCTAGTTATGAAAGTGTTCTGACAAAATCTTACTTATTAAAGTAGTCACAGGGAGTCACACAGATCTACTGCATCTGGGAACTTCAGTTTGCAAAAGAGACTTCTCTTTCCCAAAGCACCCAAAGATTCTATTAAACTGGAATATATAGTCCTAATATTATATCATATAATTTCCTTTTTCTCTCCATGTTTATGACTGAGATAGTTCCACATCATAAACCAAACAAAAACAACCCCCCAAAACATTCCTGGTAAAAAATCAGCACTCAAAGTAGTCTTTATTTGCCCCAAAGCCTTCATGACCTCTTCCTAGGTGGTACAAATAAAGTCACCTTGCCAGCTTTTCAGTAACATGAAATGTTTCACACTTCCTACTCAGCCCCTTTCCAAACTGCTTCACTTATGCATTTGTTTATCAGCTCTCACATCAACATGGTGTTACATAGGTGAGAATAAAATAAATGAACCGGCCAAAGAATCTTTTGGATGTAATCCTGGGGAAGCCATGAGGAAAGGCAGTAATAGAGATGAGCTTGGTAGTTTACAGGCCTCTGCAACAGATTAGGAGTT
Source organism: Pezoporus wallicus (assembly GCF_028554395.1). Taxonomy (NCBI): domain Eukaryota; kingdom Metazoa; phylum Chordata; class Aves; order Psittaciformes; family Psittacidae; genus Pezoporus; species Pezoporus wallicus. Next base: position 3,874,517 of record NW_026642654.1, read on the forward strand.
GATGCTCATGAAAATAGTTTCTGTTAAAGAAACCTAAAGGCATAAAACATGCTGCAGCAGGTGCTTAGAGAGATTCTAAAGTACTGGACAATGAAAGAGGAAAAGCATAATTAAAAGAGCTAAGAATAAAATATGCAATCACTGATCCTTTGATGTTAGTGGAGATTTAAAATGCTACTTTTTAATTTTTCCTTACTTGTTACAAAAGTGCAAAAGTCCATTCTTTCCCCAGCGCCCTTCAAGCCTGCAAGTAGAACTGAGCCCACTGCTTCTATTAAGAGGAAAAATATGGATTTGTCCCGGTAAAAATAATTGTCAACATCAGTTTGCAAGAGGTAGGAGTACTCCACATTTAAAAAAGTAAGAACAGAAATGTGGGTTGGTTTAGTGGATTATTTGCCACTCCCAGAACAAAGGGGTTTTGCTTCTATGACTCCATTGCCAGTTATAGAAATACAGTTGAAAGCACCTCAAAAGTAAATTAATTCTATCAATGGATGTGAAAATATTTCACTTCTTCATCATTGATAGTGAATAAATGTTCCTCTAGTAGGCGACTGCTAACATAAATGGTGTAATAATGGTATAATGGTGTGATTTTAGTCTTGCTGTTATTTTTACAGTTTTTGTCCTAAATCAATCTCCAGGAGTCTTTTCTTGTAAGATAGAAAAGAAACAAAAATTCATTAGCCTCCTATGTAAATTCAGTTATAACTAGAGGAGGTAAAAAAGACAAGCCTTATTTTCAGAAGTTATATTTGTATTTAATTTCACAGCATAATAGTAAAATTGAACTGTCTTTTTAAAATTGGGTAGAGAAAGGTTAACATGAAGGAAATGGTGACTCAAAAATAACTGATAATTTGGATATAAACAGTGATATCAACAACCAGTAGGCAACAAAAGAACAAAACGAAGTTTGTATTTAAATAAAAACCAAAACACACCACCTTCAAGTGAGTACAGAAACCCTTTTAACATGGCCTGGAGGCAGGGTAACCTCTAGGGCTGTTAAGGTGGCTTCTTGCATACTGGTGTTCCTTAACAGTATTTTATTTGCCAAAACTGTGAGTAGCTACTATCCCATAAAATCCAGTAATATATATAACCTTTGAAAGTAAGCCTATTTTTTAAATAGGAACTTCGGTAAAAGTTAGGGATTTTTGCCTGTAGTAAATACATCTTGAAAGTTTAAGTCCATTTGCATATGATTATTTATATACAAAGTTTTGTTTGCATATGAATCATTACAATTTCAAAGGTTTTCAGAAATAGGTAAATTCATTCATAAAGCCAAACTTTCAAACACTGAGGAATTAAGTCCATATATGCACAAAATATGCATAAATCATGAAGTTACCTTAATTTACTCAATGAAAGGTGTATTTTAATCTTTTTAATAACATCGACTGTGCAAATACTGTTTTGAATTATGACTTTTGGGAGTTTTATCTTTCAGATAGAGACCACACAGTTCTGTTGTCTGAAGTGACTGAGACAGGTGTTGGACCAAATAAAGGACTGAAGGCCTCAACACAGTTTTTGGAGGTAGCAGTGTCCAGTTTCACAACCTGAAAGCTTCACTTTCATTTTCAACTTATTCCAATACAAGAAGTCATGCTAAAACTTATGATTTCTTTATGTAGTTCTCATTGCTTATATTGCAATAATAACATAATGATTTAGACTGTTGCCAAATTGTATATACTTTCAGAATTGCTCCTCCCAGCTGTGATGACACCCTAATTATGGCAGCACACAAAACTTCATAGACAGGAGTAGTCACATTTTAGTTGACACAATAAAGCTAAACATCCATGTTCAGAGTAAGAAGAGCAGTAACTCAGAATTGCTTTTGTTATGTTTTTCTCTAGTGGGACTTGAACAAATAATGAATATCAGATGTTCTTTGTTGGTAAAGAAGCAGATATGCTTTTGCTACTACATACTTACAGAATAATTTAAAACTCCTGGGGACATTCAGGGTTTAATCTTAGCTCAAACCTAGCTTAAGCTTCCTCTGTAATAAATTTTAATCTATGGATAGTAGTCTGATTTAAAGTTGGTTTGTTTTTTTTTTTACCCTGAAAACTTCTAAATATCTAAAAGATTTGATAGTGTGTTTAATAAAGAAAGACAGGTGTCTTCGCAGGTTATATAACACATCATAAGCAAGCTATCTAAAATGGGTGAGCTGGGTTGCCCCAAGGCTATGAGTGAATTGCTGTCTCAGCACACAATAAGCCTCTGGAAGTGTCTGTTTTGCCAGAGGCATTTGAGACAGACAGCATATTCTGGCTGCCCAGCTCTTAAATACCCCAAGTGAGCTGCTTTCAAGTCCATCCATAACTATGGCAGTTGTCTTTTGGAAGAATATGTCTCTTTTTAAGCAACATAATGGGAGCACAGCCTCACTAGGCTGAATTTATAAATACCTGGCTAAGACTCTACTAGCACCAGCTGGTTTAGAATAGACCATAATATAGTGTAAGGCTGTTAACTCTGAGGGTCCACTATCCTCTCTGATCCTCTCCTTTCTCTCTTTTTAGGCATAAAAAAAAATTATTATTAAAAAGTTACAATTTTTGATATCTGGAGCTGGATGCAAACGGCTATTAAGTGAAAGTGAATGTTGAAACCATAACAAGACAAACATGAATTTAGAACAGTGTATTTCAGCGATATTCAACTATTTCATAAGTTGACCTCATACTGATGTAGTGCTTTAGACATAAAGCTCATTTTAAAATAGGGCAACAATAAATATCTATAAACTTACAAGTAAATAGAGAAAAATATTATTTCCTTTTATATTTACCTTATCTTTAGTAAAGATAAGTAAATTTGATATTAATATTATGCATTTTAATGGTTAATAGAATTTGAATCATTAGGAATCACAATTAAATGTCTTGGAAAGGTGTAGAAGCACAAATAAAGGCTGGAAGGGACACTGCCATCTAGTGATATGATAAAAAGTTAATCAGATCATACATCAAAAAGTTCTTGTTGTTTTTGTAAAGAAATAAACATAATTCTCAAAGAGGAGCAAATGCACCTTTAAATTGGTAGAATGATTTTATGATCCTGTTGAAAAATAAACCTACCAATGATACTGTCCTCCAGTATGAGATAGATCTACTTATAAAGTGACAAAAATGTATCTCTAAAAAAGTGAAATATTCTCTTAGAAAAAACCTGTTACCAAACATAATTATACTTCTGTTTTCTACAGTAAAACCAAGCAAATATAAAAGAAAATTAATCAGACTGAACTAGTATCAATTAAATGTTATTGCTTCACTGCTGGCTCTGAAACCCAGCATCTGCATTGCTGTTTTTTGCTGTTATTACATTATTTCACAGAAGTAATGCCGAAACATTCATCAGGACATCCTGATGATCTGACTCTACTTCAGGGTAAATGTTTTCTGCTATGTTGTAAAAAGAAAGCATGGATGAGTTATTAACCACAACTCTTTCTTTTCACAAAAATAGGCTTTCAGGAATCTCAGGTAATGCTGACAAGTGTTGCCTGTTTAAGAGCAAGTCCTGGACTTCAAGTGATCTAGTAAAGCATTTCTAACGAGTTCTGTATCTGAATAATAATATTTTTTGAGTTTTAATTGCTTCTCTAATAATGAATACATATCCATTGTATGTACCCATTTTATTCACTATACATATCCATTGTATTTATCCATTATATTCACCATTAGTGAAAGAATTAAAACTCAAAAAAATATTGTTATAGTCCTGAGATCACTCTTTGATGAATTAAGATACAGAACTCATTAGAAATGTTGTACTAGATCAAATGAGAATTCATTTTATGAAAGTAATTGCACTAGTGAAAAGGTTAAATAAAATTCACCTGAGAATGTAATGGAGGTAAGATCCAAAATAACAGCAAAAAAACAAGGATGTCTAAAGCAAAAAGAAATACTTTTCAACAGCAAGATAGTTTTCAGATATTATTCTATGTGTAATGGAAAAAAAAAAAAGAGCAAAAATTAAAAAAGACACAAATAGCAAGGGTATAAATATTGATATCGCAGCAGCAATTGACTTGACATCATAATCTCTTGTCAAGCTGCACAGTGTCTCTTACTCTTGCATTGAAATACAGCAGCTCCAAATGTCATCCTAATTATACTGGTGGAGCAAAGTGTCCTTAGGGAAATATGAAGTGGAAACAAACAAACACTGTCTTCCTATGCTGTGGGAATGGCACTTACACTTTCATTTTAGTGCTGAGGAGTACCATGCTCCATTTGGATCTAAAACATTAACCATTGTTTATTTATTTGGTTGCTTTTGTCTTTATTATACATTGTAGACATTTACATCTGTGATCATCGTATTTCTCTTCAAAAAGGTTTACTATTTTTTTCAAATCTTATGTTCTAAGCAAAATACACATCCTGTTAAGAGCCAGATGAAATACTAAAACCAAAAGTACACTTCATTATCATTCTCAGATTTATTTTTTTATTTTACTCATTTTCTCTAGATACATAAAGCCCTGTTGTTATAAGACCATTTCTTTTTTTTTTCTTTTCTCAGGATGCTTGTGAAGTGAGAACATATGATCAATCCCTTTAAACAGATGAAGAAGAGAAGCACAGAAAGAAAAAACTTCAGAAAACACAGCAGTTGTGTTTCTCACCAACAGGAAAAAAGTGCAGCTTAATTCATTTTTTGACTGAGGATAGACATATACAGAAATAAATTTCCTTGCAGAGGTCTAAAACGACACATTTCCAGACAGGGGCAATGCTATAAAAGCAAGCTACATTTCCATTTCACCTTTAGAGAAAAATATAGTAGCCAGATAAATAGAAACTACTATTACTACAGTAGTAGTAATCATAATTGCAGTAGTAGTAGTAGTAGTGGTAGTAGTAACAGCAGCAGTAATAGGAGATACTTCTGACTTCAGATATCCCCAGGCATGGCTCTTTCTCCGTTGGAAAGAGTCACAGTGCTGTAGTACAGTCCACAGATCAGGAATTTGCTGGAAGGGACAGCCATACATGGCACTGATCAGTGTGCAGTGCAGATGATAGACACATTTGCTTTCCTAAATAGTTGCAGAGGGAGTTTCTACACCTGGGACTCACAGATGTTCTTTCTTATATGTTCATATACCACAGAAGCTTTTATCTTTATTGTAGCAGGGCATTTATTTTTGGTTGTGGGGGAAGTTGCCCACAGAATATTACTCTCCTCTCCATAGTATGTACTACCTGTCATATTTTATAGAGTAGTTCACATACACTTTCATCATAAAGCTTTCAAAGGACCATATTACATAGAAAGGAAAGTTGTTTCCAGAAGTGAAACAAGATGGTTACCTGAAAAAGTACTAGCTCCATATGTCAAAATTATTTCCTTAGTGGAAAAAGTTGAGAATAAATGAAAGGCCTGGGCTAGAGCCAGGAGATGCACATCATCCTTCTTTTCTCACAGAAATTGCATAGGATGGTTTGAATCAACAATATTTTTTTTTTCTACACAGTGTCCTCAATGATAAAAAACACTTCTACAAGACTTCAGTAACTCCACAGATGTGCAGACCTGGGCTTTTTTAATTTATTGTATTGGTGGGCTGCATTTCTCCTTTATAAGTTACACCCTCACGCTTCTCTGAGGGTATATCGGAACAGGGGAGCATTCAAAGAATTCTTATTTTGCTTTCACTTCTCTGACATAGCCTCAAACCAAAGTTTGTGGTTTTCAGTTCTGCTGTTTTCCTCTACTGTTGTTGCAGTTTTAACACAATAACCTGAACCAGGAGAAACAGTGTAGAATTAGAAGAGATTTGTTGCTAAACTGATCTTTAACTTGTGTGCTGAAAAATACAAGCCAAATGTAAACCTTAAAATCATTAGCACATAACAAAAGATTATTAGCTTACAAGCCATTAAGTATAATTCAGATGATAGTTATTTTAGTTCAGTTAAGAAAGGTTTCGACTAAATCTAAGAAAAATAGTGGTACATTATTATGTTAGAAGGATAATATTGAAAACAGCAAATAGCTTCTAACTCTGCCTGTCATTAGCTGGTAAATATACTATGAACAGTAGTATATAATGGCTTGATATATTACATTATATGTCACTGGTATACATATATACTTTCACGTTTATACATTACAAGATGTATTACGTAATATTTTAGAACTCTGTAGTCACAAGTTCAGTATAAGCCTATTGGCTTCTATAATGATTTTCTTTTAATTCTGAACTACTTTTCCTTAATATATCTATAAATTAATAGAAGCAAAATATAGTTAAATTAAACTTACCACAAACCACCAAATTTTAGACACTGCAGCTAATTAAGGTATAGTGTCATTTGATGAATAATCTGCTTCTTTAAAATTTAGACTTAAAAAAACCTCCTATGTGTCCTGTTCACAGCTCTTGTAGTAACTGTAATCTAAAAATATAGCTTTAGAAAAGTAGAAGCACTGACCCTCCAGCTGGTATGGCATGTGAAAGACACTTGGACACAACAACCTTTCATGTTTTAATTCTAGACCTGTCTTGGAATTCCATCCCCATTTGAAGATAAGACTGAATCTTAGATCACTTGATTTGCAGAGGTAAAAAAATCCCAACAAACCAAAAAGCATTAATGTAAGAAAAGAGGCAGCGGGATGTGTAGGAAATTGGCAGCATTCAGAGTGGTGATCAGTTATTTTTACCCAGGCTGGCAATCTGTCACAAATGAAATCCCCTAGGGATTGATACTAGGCTCACACTGCTCAACATCTTCATAAAATATTTGGATGATGGGATCAAAACCACCCTCACCAAGTTTGCTAATGATACGAAACTGGATGGTGAGGTGGGTATCTCAAAAGGGAGAGGCATCCTACAGAAAGAATCTGGACATGTTGGAAGAGCGAGCTAGTAAGAGCAGTATGAAGTTTAACAGAAGTGCAGACAAAATAACCAAGGAACACAGAACAGGTTAGGATCTGTATGACTGTAGAGCAGCTTTGCTTAAAGTAACCTGGGGTGAACAAAAAACATGAGTTGCCCGTGCACTGCTGCAGCAGTAATTGGAAATCAGATCCTGAACTGCATCCACACAGGCATTTCTAACACAGATAAAGACATGATCATCCCACTCCAATAAGCATTTGTCAGGCTAGACCTGGAGTACTGCATCCAGTTCTGGTCCTCCCAGTTCAAGAAAGATGTGGGTAGATGTAAGAGAGCCCAGAGGACAGCTGCAATGATGAACAAAGAGCTGCAGAACTTGCCCATGAAAAAAGATGATGGGTTAGGTATTTTTTCCCCTGGAGAAAAGAATGCACAGAAGAGACCTCATCACAGAATCCCTGTACTTAAGAGGCTACAGAGAGGATGGAGGCTCTCTATTCACAAAGAGCTACATGGAGAAGACAAGCAGCAACAGATACAAGCTGCTCAGGGAGTTTTCATCTTGACATAAGAAAAGAAAGTTAGAGTAAGAGCAACCTTTCCCTGGAATAGCTTCCCCAGAGATGTGGTAGAGTTACCATCACTGGATGTTTTCAAGATATCATTAGACAGGGTGCTAGATAAACTCATCTGTGCTCTTTGCCACAAAAGGCTGGCTCAAATGTCCCTTCCAACCTGTGCTGTTCTATAGTTCCAGGAAAAGGCAGGAGCTGTAACTAGAATAGTCAGATGATTTGCAAAGATTCCAGACAGTGTTCATGAAGAGGACACTGCCACTGTGGACAAGTGGTTTTATGGCCTCCCTGTGTAGCAGTGCTGGAATGTGGAAAACATTTCGACTGAAAGTTAACTATGCAAAATATAAGTAACACATAAATATTAGTTCCTATCACTCTAAGCTGTTTTTTGTAATCTAGCCTTCATTTCTGCTCCTTATTTCAACCAGAAGGTTTACTTTTAATGACAAGACTCTCTTTTATCACAGAAATCAAAAGTCTGACATGTCAGATTTTCCTGGAGAGTACACAGCTGCTCAGCTTCCCTGAATCAAGACAGCTACTGGAAGAACACCATCTCAACAAGGTTGTTAAATGTTTCTTATGGCCTTATTGCTGCTTTAATGAGTCATTGAAAGGTAATCTTTTACAGAATGTACCTTAGTAGGATAATCTGCATATTTAATATTCACAAAATAATGCCCCTCTGGAGCTAATGATTTAAAAAAAATATCCCATTTATGACAGAGAAAAGAAATTTTAATAAAATATAGTTATAATTTATTTCACAGTTTATTTGAAATGTTAAAATTAATGTTTTTGGCTGCATAGAAAAAGATTAAATGAATGAAAAATCAGTCGAAACTCTTAACCTTTTTAACAGTGTCTTTGCAGGAAAAAGGAAGAGAGAATTCATGACTGAAATCCATTACTGCAGTGATTTTATGTTTTCCACTCTCATGTCTACTGCACCACTAGAAACTCTCAAAAGAATATAATGAAATAACATCCCTGTAGGTAATTACAGCAGGAAATGCTTCAGTTAACTGAGTACACCTCCTGTCATGTGACAGAGAAGTAATTTTTCTTCCCTTTTTCGTGTCAGATAGCTTAGAACAAAGATAGGGAGCAGTTTTAGTCAGCGTGCCTGTATGTCGCAATAATTGGTGGTCTCAGCACAGCAGCTAAAGTCAGCAAATTGACATTCATTTTAAAACATTTGCAACAGTTACCTCTGAGTCCTGTACCAACTGAGGTGGATTCCTTGTGGTTTCCTTGATGTCAACTGGATTACCTACTGACTCAGCTAAAATCAGTGGGAACAGAGGCAACTCCTGTGTAATCAAACTCATCAAGGTTTATTCTTATATATGAAAATACAAGACTGCTTCTATTGAATAAATAGCCCTGAAGTCTTTATATATTTTTAAATGTAACTTTACTGGGGGAGTCATCACCTTCCTCTTGTTATAACCCTTACAACTTCCTATACTTTGAACCTGGCACAAAATGAGCTCTTTCAGAGAGTTTGTGACTTGCCAAGATTGCAGATATTATGTGCTACTTAATCAAGTACATTATGATTCTTTCAGTCATGCACATTTTGCGAAAGAAGGACTTTTAAAAATTCAGGCTGGCTTTTGTATATTCTGCATAAACAGAAAAAACATGAGAAGCATTTTCCAAAATACAATTACAGAGAAATCTGTGTCGCTTTAGTCTGAAAGCTCAGAGTGGAAAAGTTTCAATTGAAATTTTTTTTTTTTTTTTTCTTGGTGAGAATAATGTGTTTCTGCTTCCTGTGTGTGCTTTCTAAAACATCAGAAAATAACTGAGAAAATCAGGGTGAAATGAGGAGAGGCTGAAATGGAGACAGGGCACTGCAGAAGAAAGACAACAGTTCTTGAGGCAACAGTAGCTTGAAAGATGAATTTTAAATAACACAAGTTAGAGAGTCTGATACTAAAGTATCCGAATGCATAAATTATATGTTAGCATTCATTGCTTTGAAATGTCTTTTAATGTTCTTTGTCACTTGTTGTTTTCAGATACCCTGTTGCTTCATGTACACACACAAAAACAAAAGAGAGAAAGAGAAAAAAAGTCAGCACTGCCCGGTAGTGAGCATGTTTCTGGAAAGGATTCTTTTATTGTTAATGAAGTAGAAAACCAGTCTCCCTGATGTCATTATATCATAGAATAATGGAATGGTTTGGGTTTGAAGAGACCTTAAAGCTCATCTAGTTCTAACCTCCCTGCCATGGGCAGGGACACCTTCCACTAGACCAGGTTGCTCAAAGCCCCATCCAGCCTGGCCTTGAACACTTCCAGGGGTGAGGCCGCCACAACTTCTCTGGACAATGTGTTCCAGTGTCTCACCACCCTCATAGTGAAGAATCTTTTTATAGTATCTAATCTAAATCTACCCTTTCAGTGTAAAGACATTCCCCTTTGTTCTATCACTACATATCCTTGTAAAAAGTCCCTTTTGAGATTTCTTGTAGGCCCCCTTTATGCATTGGAAGGCTACTATAAGATCTCCCCTGAGACTTCTCTTATCCAGGCTTGAAAAGGCCCAACTCTCTCAGCCTGTCCTCATAGAATAGGTGCTCCAGCCCTCTGAGCATCTTTGTGGCCCTCTTGCGGGCTTCCTTCAACAGGCCAATGTCCTTCTGATGTGGGCCCTGGAGCTGGGCACAGTACTTCATATAGGGTCTCATGAGAGTGGAATAGAGGGGGAGAATCGCCTCCCTTGACCTGCTGATGAATAGTGATTTTGACAAAAATAGTCATGACTTTTTAACATCATCTTTAACACGTGTTCCCTGTACGATTTTTTTTTATTTTCTTAGTAAGAAACACAAATTGGCACAGAAGAAATATGAACTAACACTATGTAGGTAGCTATAATAGATTTTCAATTATCTCTTTCTCCGGAGTTTCCTCAAAGAGTATCCCTGCACATTTTTCTAAAAGTTTTCAATAGGTTCTCTTCCAAGAGATTATGTAGCAATTCTTCTTTTCTTTTTGGTTATAACCTGAACGCTGAGATATTTCAGCTCATATGAATATACTGCACATACTGCACAGAGTGGAGATGCTGGTGCCTTTGTTGTCTTTGTAATATAAGATCAGGGCATTTGGCTTGAGAAATTTTTTTTTACCTGATTTGAAGACTTCTTCAAAATGCTTGCTAGTGCCAAAAGCAAGTCAGGTAGGGACAAACGAGAGGTAATCTCCAATACCCTCGTAAAGTTTCTTTCCACTGGTGGCTCAGGTCCTTCTAACCCCTTGTAAAAATTATGTTGTATTGAGAGATTTGTTGCAGTCCTTTTCCTTTCCCAGCTGGCTGCCATGAATATCCTTACAGCATTTCCACAGGGAAAATGGGATTGAGTACACTTAGACCAGTTGTAGACCTGAAGGTGAATACTGTTGTTACACTGCCACCATCACCTTTAAAAAGAGCAAGCTGGCCTGCTTGAAATGGAACTTCGCTAAAATATCATTGAGTTGTTGAACTTCTATATAACTAGTATTTCACTTGATGCTGAAGATATTTGAAACATAAGCAAAAGTTATAAGCAACTACAATAAAGACAACAACCCTGTGATCTGTCTTTCTGTTAGTTTTTTTGGTATATATTTTAGTGTGTTTTTTTTTAAAGAAAGAGTGACGAACAAAGACATGTTGCAATTATTCCCTCTCAAACAATAACACTTAACCCCAAATAACTATAAAGGTGTTAAGTTCCACCTCTACAAATGTGCACAGAAAATACAGTTTTTGGATTTGCAGACATAAACCCTATTTATGGCAAACAAATCAAACAACTTGCTGTTACCAAAATGAGGAGGTCATACCCTCTTGTTCCATCTGCTGCTCTTAGCTACGCTCATTCATTTTGCTAGACCCCTCAAGTGAGCCAGTTAAACTTATACGGCCAGAGGAAAATAAAGCAGGAAAAATGTGATCAGCTTTCTTTTCTGCTGGAATGGAACTGAAGTCTTCAGCAGAAGGGAGTTGCTGGGATTTCAGATTTGAGGTGCTGAAAGAGACGATGTGCCCAAACAGCTGTTAGCTTGAGTCAGCTGCTTCTAGGAGGAGCTCTCAAGACTGCAGCATATGAAAGCCTGTATTATATCACTTAGTGTTAAGAGCTTAATTAATCATGTGTATTAGACCAAATTAATCACGTTCATGAAAGGATCACTGTGTCTCATTTCTGCCTCACTTTCAGACCTGAATGTCTAGGAGACATGTCTCTTCCTATTCAGGAATCACAATCCCAAATTTGTTTCCTCTATGCCATTTGTATAAAAAATTCAAGGGTGCCAGTGAGTCTGACAAAGCATGTCCTGAACAAGATCTCTCTTTTCTATAAAGCATCTATAAAGTGGATGCCAGAATCTGAGTTTCTTTTGCTCCATTTTGGGGTATCAACCCCAATCTGCTGGCAGCAAAATGTTTCTACTAGGTTGTAAAGTCTCATTCCTTCAACAGAAGTCCTGTTGTAAGTAAGTATTTTCTTGAACTGAAACTTTATTTGAAGGGAAAGCTAAGTATGGAGTTTTAAAGCCAAATAACAATTGAAAAAACAGACAAGTTTTCAGGGTTTCAAACTCCTCTTCAAGGTCTTGTATTCTCAATGTCTTCTTGTAAAAACCCTACCCATACTCACATGCTGATAAGCCTTAAACATGTGAATATGAGTGAAGACTGTCACTCTTCCCACTCATAAACATTTGCCCAACTAGCAGTTAAATTCAATATAAGGGTCAGATATTTATTTTATTTTCAGATCCTGTGAACTGCAATTTAAAATCAGTGAAGATGGTTAGCATTTTTATTTCCTAAGGTAGTCAAAAATGTGTCTATCATCCGGAATGTCTTTAACCCTGAAGTGTTACAAGTGAATCCCTGCACTCTTGATGGCCTAATTAACAACCCATGCTAAATGCCTAAAGTGACCATTAGGGCAACCCTGATAACACTGTGATTGCTGTCTTTCAGCCTCTGGGTAAACTTTAGAAAATCTTAGTTTAAACTTTAGGATTCTTAGTTTATCAGCTCTGTTTGCATTATCAATTAAACATGTTCTTTGGCATTATGATTCAAAATGTCACCCAAATGGTCTGAAAATTGTATTTGGAAAAATTAAAGAGCAGTCAGTTATTGAAGTAACTGAAAGGTCAGGAAGCATTACCTTAAGGGATTTTTGTACTATTTTTTTTTAATGAATTCCTAGGCAGTGTTAGAACCACAGGCGGGTAGCAGGCAAAGTACTTTGCAGAAGCCAAATATAGATAGATTACATCAGGTAAACAGGAACTGAGGGGCATGCTTACAACTTTAGCTATTTATTTGCAATTTATAACTAATGAATAAAGGACATATTATGTACTATATACAGTGGATGAGGTGATCATCATGGATTACTGTCTAAATATGTGACATCTACAGTACAGCTGTAATACCCACTGGGTATACTGTACATACTGTGAACAGTAAGAAAAGAAACTAAAAGAAACATAAGATGCACAGAAGACAGGAAAAATAAAGGGGTAGGAAACAAATTTCAAACAGAGCAGGAATAAGGTCCTGTCATCAACTGCCATGGAGTATAACTTGTAAAACTACAGGGTTACAGGGTTACAGAGTTACATCTCATTTTTAGCCCTAACACTCTGTGCTCACTATGATTTTGTCCATATAAATCAGGTGAGGAGTTCAGGGAAAAGGATCAAAAAAGTTTTAAATGTATTTACATTAGTAAGACCGCAGAAAAACACCATTTATTCTGTTACTGGTGAAGAAGTATGACTAGAGAATTATACCCCCATAATTAATTCCATAAACATGACAGGGAAAATAAATTTGGCTTTTGAGATTAGGCTGTGATGCCACATGTGAGAAATGATGCATATGCATGTGAGGAGAATGTGTCAGATAGCTAGACAGAAATGTCAGATGCAGAAGAGGAGAGTCATGCTGGGAAAAGTGAAGGACACAGGACAGCTATGAGTATGTATAAAATAGGAAGAAAACACTGAAAGTGAGCATGAGAGGCAAAGCAGCATAGCTATAGTACAGGCAAATATTGTCCTGGGTTAGAGGCAGAGGGATCTTGCCATGTCTGATGTTATTCCTCTCCCCTTTCTATTCAGAAATAATGAAGATTAATACAGAACATGGGCGACTTGAACTGTTCCAGCAGCAAGCTCTATAAGCAAAAACTGCATAGCTCCACTGAACAGACCTTTCTGAGGCTTTAATCTGCACCAATAAATAGAAATGTGAAGATTTTGATGACTGGAGACAGTGTTAGAATGAGTTTGTTTCATTTTTTGAAAGGAAAATGTTACAAATCTTAATGAGCTTGAACTCTGAATACATAATCTGATATAAAGAAATATGATTCTTGTTTGACAGTCTTAAAAAAATAGACTGCAAGAACCCAGTGATGCATCTACATTATCAAGTTGCTGGTTTAATGAGTAGCTACCAAAAAAATCTGAAAGTAGTATTTGTCAATCCCCCCATGTGAGCTTAAAAAATTGTGTGTAGGTTTAAAAATCTTAAAATAGCAAAGGTACAATAACATCAATTATATAGGGGATATTAAGAATTTCATTCATATTCAATTTTCCTATTACTGGAGGGTTTTATATTTCTTTGGGGTTTGTTTTTTTTTTCTAATGTGTGCTAAGACACTTGACACTTTAGACGTCATATATTCTCAATGGAATTTCTTCCTTATCTAAGAGTCACAATCCTGGACACAGCGTGGTTTAATCAAAAAAACACATCTAATCTCTCAGCATAGCCTAACATTGGCCCTTCCATCCATTCTCTTCGGAACTGCATGACCAGCCTCACAATAGTTCTTTACTCCTCAAATACTTGAATGCAGAAGTCCATCTCCTCCAAGGTGGGGAAAAAGTATTTCTTCTTCTAAAGTGATTTTAACCATCAGACTGCCCCAGCCATGTTCCCAAGTTTCCCTGCCTCAATTGCTACTCAAATGGTAGTACAGTGGAAAAGGAAAGAGGTTTCATTTTCACTTCATAGAGCTATCCAGTACAAGCCTTCCTGAGTGAAAGAAGAAATACACAAGGTTACAATTTCAAGGTGAAAACAGCTCAAACATCTAACTGAAGAAGGCAAATCCATCCCTATAATAATTCCAATTAAGACAGCTCAGTTCAGTTTTCTATATGAAGCTTCTAGGGCACTGTCCTGGGTTCAGCAGTAGCAGTCATTTTTTCTCCTTCTTAGTAGCTGGTGCAGTGCTGTTTTTTTGACAAACTAGCCAAAGAGGTATTCCATACCACAGCACCTCATGCCCAGGAGGTAACTGGGAGTTGCCCAGAAGGGCACTCACTGCTCGGTCGGGCTTAGTCGGCAGGTGGTATCATAATTCTCTTCCCTTGTAATTTCCCTTATATCATTATTAACATTGGTGGTAGCAGTAGTGGTTTGTGTTATACCTTAGTTACTGGACTGTTCTTATCTCAAACCGTAGGAGTTACATGCTTTCTATTCTCCTCCCCATCCCTCCGGGAGTGGGGGTGGAAGGGAAGAAAGAGGTGGGGGGGGGGGAGTAGACTGCGTGGCTGACTTGCCGACAGGGTTTAAATCATGACAGTTCATTTTGGCACCCAATATGGGGCACGAGGGGTTGAGATAATGACAGATCTGACCGGAGTGTGTGGAGTGTGTCCAATTGTATATGTGATAAGCATTCATTGTTCTGGATTAATATTCACTCGTCACAATGCTGATTTATTGGCTCTCAAAGTTGTTTCTCTTGATCTCACAGTTTCAGCATATCGTACTTTACTTAGAGAAGTATTTGCTGTGTTAGTGTTTATCAAGTGTGGGGCTTGGGCTAAGGTTCTTCTCTCATTGTACTTTATGGTAATGACTTGTAATACAATAGAATCATTGATCATGAAACTGATCTGACTTATGCTCCCAGTGTGGTCATCACCTTTATACTTTGAGAGGTATATAATAGAAGTGCTTAGCAATTACACATCTTTTTCCCACTCCTAGGGTGGTCAGCCTGTAAGGGAGGTATTCTCTTACTCACCCAGCCGCCCCCTCAGACTGTTTACAGCATCATTTGAGAGTTTTGAAGTTATTGAATGGCCTTTTAATACCGTTGAGACCTGTTTGCTGATTGTGATGGGGATCACCATGTTGGCATGCATACAGAGTGTGTTTTGCCCACAACCATTTCGTCTGATTTCAAGAGTTAAACAGAGTCAGGTTTGGGTCTTGTCTGGGGTTAGACAACGATATAGAAACAAAATGTGAGAATCTTTAGTAATGCATTTCAGATGAATACTGTTTAGTCATGAATTAAACTTAGATAGAGGTATTAAAGATATCAGGAAGGAATTCTACAGGTATGTAGCAAATAAAAAAAGACTAGGGAGAATGTAGGCCCCCTCAGGAAGCTCTCGGGAGAACTGGCTACACAGGATTTGGAGAAGGCTGAGGTTCTGAATGACTTCTTTGCCTCAGTCTTCACTGGCAAAGGCTCTGACCAAACCACCCAAGTCTTGGAAGGCAGATGCAGGGACTGTGAGAATGAAGACCTTGTGCCAACTGTAGGAGAGGAAATGGTTCGAGACCATCTTAAAAGTCTGAACGTGCACAGGTCAATGGGTCCTGATGAGATCCATCCGTGGGTCCTGAAGGAGCTGGCAAATGAAGTTGCGAAGCCGCTGGCCATCATATTTGAGAAATCATGGCAGTCAGGTGAAGTTCCCACACGACATCCTTGTCTCAAAATTGGAGAGACATCAATTTGATGGATGGACCACTTGGTGGATAAAGAACTTGCTGGACAGTGGGATTGAGTGTGCCCTCAGCAAGTTTGCTGATGACGCCAAGCTGTGTGGTTCAGTTGATACGCTGGACGGAAGGAATGCCATCCAGAGGGACCTTGACACTCTTGTGAGGTGGGCTGAAGCCATCCTCATGAAGTTTAACCATGCCAAGTGCAAGGTCCTACACCTGGTTCGGAGCAATCCCAAGCACAGCTACAGGTTGGGCAGAGAAGAGATTCAGAGCAGCCCTGCAGAGAAGGACTTGGGGGTGTTGGCTGATGAGAAAATGAACATGAGCTGGCAGTGTGCGCTTGCAGCCCAGAAAGCCAACCGTATCCTGGGCTGCATCAAAAGGAGCGTGACCAGCAGGTCGATGGAGGTGATCCTGACCCTCTACTCTGCTCTCATGAGATCTCACCTGGAGTATTGTGTGCAGTTCTGGTGTCCTCAGCATAAAAAGGACATGGAACTGTTGGAACAAATCCAGAGAAGGGCCACGAGGATGATCAGGGGACTGGAGCACCTCCCGTATGAAGACAGGCTGAGAAAGTTGGGGCTGTTCAGCCTGCAGAAGAGAAGGCTTTGGGGAGACCTCATAGCAGTCTTCCAGTATCTGAAGAGTGGCTATAGGGATGCTGGAGAGGGACTCTTCATTAGAGACTGTAGTGACAGGACAAGGTGTAACGGGGTAAAACTTAAACAGGAGAAGTTTAGGTTGGATATAAAAAGGAAATTCTTTCCTGTTAGGGTGGTGAGGCACTGGAATGGGTTGCCCAGGGAGGTTGTGAATGCTCCATCCCTGTCAGTGTTCAAGACCAGGTTGGACGAGGCCTTGGGTGATATGATTTAGTGTAAGGTGTCCCTGCCCACGGCAGGGGGGTTGGAACTAGATGATCTTAAGGTCCTTTCCAACCCTAACGATTCTATGATTCTGTGAATTTCAGGTGAATACTGTCCACAGATTTTTAAGAGGTGACTGTTCATGGAAATGCTCTGAAATACAGTCACAATTTTCTTATGTTTAGTGTAAACTTCTCACTTATTCTGAAGAAAAAATGTTTCCTAAAAAAATATGTCTTAGAAATAGGATATACATTTTTTCCAAACTATCTTCAAGATCATGCAGGCAGAAAAAGAAGCAGGCAAAGAGCTTTTTACTAAATAAGCAATATACAAATAAATGTTACTCCTTCCAGGCCTTTTTCTTAAAACACTTGCTTCCAGCATGTTTGCTTTCAGCTTTGCAGAGAAAAATATCCAGGCTATTATTTGGAACATATTATGTGTAGTTTCATGTGATTCAGTCTGGCTTATTATGTGCTGCACATATTCACAGTCTTTATAATTCATGTACAACACAATCTGTCATTAATCTTACATCACATGATAAGAAGTAGATGCATTAGGAATGCTGGATGAGTAGATGCCTTAGAAGGAAACTAACAGATGTGATAACATGCATACAAAACTATTTGCAAGGAAAAAATTTATAAGATACAGCAGTGATGAAATGGCAAGATAAAAAATGTAGCATTAGAACAGAATGGTTAATGAAGCACTATTCCAGAATATCATAGCAGTAGCGTAATGTTGTCTCATGAAAAATCAAATAAAATCTTTGAGGTAGGAAAGGAAAGGAACTTGATAGCATTGTTGGATTGGCAATAATGGACATTCAGCATAAAAATAATTGCCTGTAATGTAAGTATATTAAGTAGGTAATCAGTTCATATTACCCAAACTAGAGAGACATTTGTAGCTCTAGATGCTTATCCTCCTGAAGAACTAGATTTTTTTCCTACATTCTAGAGAGACACTGACTGGACTTTAAGAATTCTGGAGTATGATGAACTGATGTTACTACATGAGCTATTTTCTCCAGCAGTGGAATAGGGAAGACAAAGTTTTAAAAATGCAAGAGGAAAAACATTTCTTTTTATTCATGAACATAGAATCATAGAATAGTTAGGGTTGGAAAGGACCTTAAGATCATCTAGTTCCGGCCCTACTGCCATGGGCAGGGACACCTCACACTAGACTGTTGTTTCCCAAGTTTCTGTCCAACCTGGCCTTGAACACTGTCAGGGATGGAGTATTCACAACTTCCTTGGACAACCTGTTCCAGTTCCTCACCACCCTTATAGTAAAGAACTTCTTCCTTGTATCTAACCTGAACTTCCCCTGTTTAAATTGAAGTCATTACCCCTTGTTCTGTCACTGCAGTATCTGATGAAGTGTGCTTCTCCAGCATCCTTATAAGCCCCCTTCAGATACTATAAGGCTGCTGTGAGGCCTCCACTCAGCCTTCTCTTCTCCAGGCTGAACAGCCCCAGCTTTCTCAGCCTGTCTTCATAGAGGAGGTGCTCTGGCGCCTTGATCATCTTCATGATCCTCCTCTGGACTTGTTCCAACAGTTCCATGTCCTTTTTATGTTGAGGACACCAGAACTGCACACAGTACTCCAAGTGGGGTCAGATGAAGGTAGCTGAACACTCAACTCTGAATAATAATTGCAAATCCATTCTTACATTAATTTCTGAACTACTTTCAAGCAAATTTCAGATTCTAAATGCAAATCTTAAATGTATGCCAAATAAACCTATACAGAAATGTGTAGATTTTAGGCGAAGTAGTAAGGCCTTGGTTAACCAGACCGAAGCAATTTTGAATCAGATTTTTTATAGAGTCCCACCATGAAATGCAAAAAACCTGCAACTTAACTATCATGATGTCAGATTGTGTCTCTGAGCTAGAATTGTAGTAAATATAAAAGTTAGACTTGCTGATTCTCCTAATGGTGCTTTTCTAAGTTACTACTTCCTTGTGAGGAATGGGATACGAAAGGCAGCAAGGAATTTTAAGACATGAGAAATCTATTATGATTCTAAATCAAAGTACAAAATCCATATGTCAAGGCACTCTTCTAGATGGAAGCACTCATAACTGATTATCTGTCAGAGTTGAAATGAAGATGCAGTTTAATTATATCCTTACAGCAAATATGAGGACAGGAAATATTACAAAAATCTATAATTCTGAAGAAAAGGCTGCTATCCCAAAACACGCTAAAAAATAAAATAAAAATGGGAGCACTTATCATGCATACTAGTGAGGATCATTTCACTTCAGCCATAAAGAAACACTGTGTACCCAGGCTGCAGTGTAATTTTCAGGCTGGCAATTCTGTGCTGTGCTAACTGCCTCTAATCAAGGGGTGCCAACAGATCTGTATATTTACCTTTTGGTAGCCAGTAGGCATTTCTAGGGCTAAAATGGACTAAATCATACAGGAATTTTAAAGGGAAGTGTTACTTTACCAAGAATGAACAAATAATTCTTGATTACAAATACACCTTTTTTTTTCTTTTAAAATTTGAATCATCATAATTAGCCCCTCATTGCTTTTAATGTCGCTGGTATCTCCCCTATTACAGATAAGTGCCTATATTTAAAGTAAAGTAGCTCAACAGCTTGAGGTAGATTTATTTCATAGGTTTTCAGACAGAAAACAGATAACTTTTAAACACTGAAAGCAAAATAAATCCGGTGGCCTCTTGGAGCTTGTTTCAGTGTTTTTTTGTTTTGGAAACATTTTTACTACATTTGACAGCAGTCCTGTAAGATTCTGCGAATTTGGGGTTCAGACAAAATAAACCATTGAATTCAACAAAGGAACCCTTGGCAATACTTCTGTCACCAAGTGAAGAGAAGATCTGAAGACTAGATTGAGGGCCAAGACCCTACTCGGGTTTTTTGTCTGCAGTGTTGGTTTCAGCCCAGGCATAACTCAGGCTTTGTTGGCGAAGTGAATGCTGGAACTCAGATATCAATGAAGTCTGAATATTTCTGTGTTAAATCCTTATCAGGAGACAACAGTACACAGAGTTTCCAAGTCCAGGGTTTGTGCTAGTGCAGCTAGTCTCCCCACTCTTCTGCAAAATTGTACAGTCCTGTTCAAGCTGCCTGTTGAGAAAAGCTGTTGCCTAACGCTAATCATGATCAGTCACAGGGTAGGATGAAGTCTGTTGCCAAGCCAAAACCCAGCCATTTTTTGATCAAGCTATTCAGTGATAAGGAAAATCATATATCAGTCCTTACCCCTGTATCTGGCCTTTTTCTTTAATAGTCTAGATGCAGCCCAAATCGCTGAACAGGCTCTGGAATATAGCATGAGGAAGACTTTTAATGTGAACTTGGATGTTTACAGTGTGGATATTAGGAGAGTTTTGCTGTTGATGGAAGACTTGGACTCCTGTTTAACAGATGGTATAGGCCACTGAATTCAGCAGGTGGTTGAACAAACCTGTGGAGAAGTAAAAAGGAGATAAATTTACGTGAACTTGAATGTAACTTGCACAATAAAGGTTTGACCCAGCTAGATGCAGAAACCTTTAGTGAGATGTTTTAGAACTACTGATCTGCACTATAAGATCAGCTGTCAGTTTGTGTGCCTATATAGCTATATATACACTTGAAAAAAAAAAAAAAAGCACATAAATATTTAAAATATTCAGTAGTTAGGATCAGTATTACTAGAAAGCATTCAGCATGCTTAATCATAATAATGAATGTGAATCATACAGTAGACATGAATTGTGTTTCAATCATAATATTTTCTCTAAATACATAATTTGGCATTTTACTAAATAAAAGATTCTTATAGAGGTACCCTGTCATGGTTTATACTGTGAGAAATTGACATAACTGTAAAGTTGATTACTACTGTTGCATACAGCCTTCTGGAATACTTGCTGTTTCTCTCTAGGCATCTGTTATTGTATCACAGTTATTTAATTTTTTAAAATAGCAGAGTATTTTTAATTTAAGTATAAATCAGTCCATGTGTATTTTTCTGGAAAAAAGAAAAAACGAAACTACAGGCACCTTGAAAGATAGTCACTGAATATATCTTTTTTGGTTGAGAATGTAATGGCCATAGCAACCTTTATGTGCATTATAAAGCAACAGAAACAGTTGTTCAAGCTAATATCAAAATGCATCTAGAAAAAGTCTATTTAGCAGTTTTGAAGACCAAAATATACATATGTGGGATGAATTCTTACAATTAAAAAAGAAAAAAAAGTCTTTGGCTACTGTATCTTAATGGATGCAGATTTTCCTACTAGCAAAGAAATGTAATTAACGTGAGAGATCAGACCCTGATGTTGCCTTGTTTGCTAACATAGTTGTAGCCATAGTATGTTAACAGATATCTCAGCATGTTCTTTGTGAAAAATTCACAATGAAATTCTATAGAAACATTTGACAGTGATGTGCAGCTAAGTAACTGATTCTGGCAAATGCGAATTTTGAATGCATTTACCATTTACTCAAAGAAATAACTATTTTATAATCACCTGTTATGTAAATCAAAGGCAGGTGTTATAACTGTAGTTCATAGCAGTTAAAGTAATACTCCATATTTGACAATTTGTCATAGAATCATAGAATAGTTAGGGTTGGAAAGGACCTTAAGATCCTCTAGTTCCAACCCCCCTGCCATGGGCAGGGACAGCTCCCACTAAACCATGTCACCTGGCCTTGAACACCGCCAGGGATGGAGCATTTACATCTAATAACAAAGATAGGAAAATCACAGGAATAGTTAGCTGAATTATTGCTATACCATGGAGAGGCAAGATCAAAATTTGATTTAAGATGCATTGCTTATCATGAAGGAGTGATAATGAATCATTTTGGTACCAAAGATACATTTCCTCTTTTCTTGAGTCTCTTGTCAAGTGTCAGTTTTGCCTGTCTCAAGCTATGAACCATAATAATCTGACATAATCTGATCTCTTAACTAAGTTGCCAACATTTTGAAGAGGGCTCATTTTTTTCACCCAAATGAATTATGAACATGCAAACTGCCTGAGGGGTTTTTAAAACTGGTGGTAATTATTATGTGCAGCGAACATTGTTCTTCTGCTAAAAAGGGATTTAGAAAAGACCACCAGTGAAGGACTGAGAAAAAGATTTAAGAATACAATTATAATCATCAAAAATATGAAAAAGCTTTTTTCAAAACAGATAGTGAAGGTAGTTCTTTATATCTGCAAAGAGTAGACATGCATAATAAAAATATTTCATGAAAATAATGAGTTTAAATTAATTCAAAATATACTTGATATAGATTAGGAAATCATAGTTAAACACATTACCTAGGGAGGCTGTTTAATTCACAACACTAGACCCTACTTAAAACATGCATTCAGAAAATGACAATAGCATTTTGTCAGACCTGTTCTAGACCCATTTAGTTATGCCTCTGAGCTGTGACCTAGACCAAATAATCTCCTGAAGACACTTTGTAGCCTTAATTTCTATGACTGCATTATGCAGCTCAATGTTTCTGTTCTGAAGAATGACAGCTTATGTATAAACTGTGAAGAGTGCTGGAACATCTATTAATATTTCCTAAAAGAAACTTCTGGAGATAGAAGTATTATATAAAGCTCTGTCTGCTACTTTATAAGACTAAAACAAAAGGTATGTTCAGAGAAGGTGATTCTGAGCACTGTTAACTATATGCGTTGGTGGCTTTTACTTTAGTATCATTCAGTATTGAACTGAGACTATTTTTTTTTTCCTCCTTCAGAATTGGTTCTTTTCATGCTAACAGGGTTTTGGCTTTTTTTGCTTTTTTTTTCTTCTTGTTTCTAGTAAGTCTCAAATGACTTTTTCCTTAGTATTGGTATTCGTTATTAGTAATTGCATTTTTAGATGACATAAAGGATTTTAAGCCTTTGCTTTTCATATGCCTCCATAACAGGATGTATTATATGTTTTATGCTTTTACCTACAAAAATAATGATAAAACTAGTCGTTATTGGCGATATAAAAAGAAAAAAAGAAAAGCTAATCATTCTAGAAAAGATTTTCTTTAGATCTGATTAACACTAATTATTTCTCCCTGAGATACATTTAAGGCAGCTGTGTAGGAATTGAATTGTTTAGATTTCACTGTTCATCTGTTTTTCTTTTCTACTTCTTAGGGGGGGTTTGTTTGTTGTTTTTACATTAGTTGCATACTATGTATCCATAAGCTTATCGTTTAAAGGTACACAACCTACTTCAGCATAGTGGAATAAATACCCTGTGCAGAATAGCTCATAAATAAGTTTAATAGATTCAGAGGGTTCTCTGAAATAAAACAAAATTGGGTTTAAGATTGTCATCAATGAGGAAATGTAAAAAAGTCTGTATTTTTTCTGGTCAGTTGTTAGGAAAAAAAAACAGAACTATCTCTGCATAACCATAGTTCAGCTATTTCAAGAAGCATCATTAGTATCTGAATTAGTGATATCTGGACTGAACTAAGGAAACATGAACTTTTTGCAAGATATGACCGTGTGCTGTAGCATTGTAATATCGAGTCCTTAGCTCAGCAAATGGAGTGCTGAAATGCTCTGCATAGTTATGGCTTCATGTAATATTTCTGTTAGTCTACTGTTGTATTTTAGCAGTACAGTGCTGTGCAGAGATAACTGGTCATAAGTAAGTGAGCTTTAGTGCTAAAAGCAGTGATGCTGAACCGAGCTTCATTTTCCCCTTCTTGCTAGTCCTTTAGGTTGCATCAACACAGAGTGTGCATCAAGATGACACATCTAACCCTCAGGCCAACCGCCAGAGTAAGAAATATGCACTCTGTTCAAGGTGAGTACCTCCAGTCCAAAACACAGTGTACAAAAAATAGATGCCCATTTAAGACACTTTTTATGGAGTTAAAGAGAGGGTATCAAGCTATGAGGTATATTGTGAGAGTGTGCAAGGGCATTTGAAGATGTAGAACCTGTTTAGGTAAGGTAGGGTACAAAAAGAGCCGGATCTGGTGCAATCTTGTCTGTTATATCTGTAGGTACGTATTTGCCTCAGCATGAGCCAAGGAGGTAGTCGGGAAACTGGGACTCGGGGCTGAGCTCTGAATTTAACCAGCAAGTGTAGAGAGGAAAACCGAGAATGACTATATCAGCTGAACCTACTGCTTCTGTGATTAGCTCAAGAATTTCTACATAGCTTTAAATTGCATAATAAAAATTAGGAACTTAAATTTTGTCACTGAATAATTATGTTTTTCCATACCTGGAGTGTTAGACCTATATATGGATTTGAAGGAGGCATATGGATTTGCAAGAACATAAGAACATTTTGATTTCGTACATCTGCTTTTCCGTATCCTTGAGAAACCAAAGTGAATCCTTTCAGAAACTTTAAGAAAAGAGAAACACACCTGCACACTCACATTTAAAGATCAGTGGTAGAATCATAGAATATCTCAAGTTGGAAAGGACCCAGTAAGAATCATCAAGTCCAACTCTGCTTCTTGCAGGATTACCTGAACTAAACCATATTGCGAAGCATCGTCCAGGTGCTTCTCAAGCTCTGACAGGCCATGTGACCACTTCCCTGGGGAGCCTGTTTCAGTGACTGACCACCCCGTCAGTGAAGAACATTTTCCTCATGACCAGTCTGATCTTCCCCTGATGCAGCTTCATTACATTTCCTCGTTTCCCGTTGCTTGTTACCAAAGAGAGATCAGCACCTCCCTCTCTGCTGCTCCCCTTGAGGAAAATGTAGACTCACACCTCAAGCTTCTCCAAACTGAACAAAGTGAATTCAGCCTTTGCTCATAAATCTTGCTTTTGAATGGTATGGGAGATCCTGCTTCACATCCCTGCTCTTTTTCATGGGATATTTACTGGCAAAAACATCTGATCCACTGTAAGCACACCCCATCTTTGCTTAAACAAAGTAGTTATACTGCATTCATAAATTAAGTGTGAACCTTAAACAGTCAGTAATAGGATTTAATTTTAAAATCTCACGTTTTGCTTTATTCATATTGTAGTATTCCCATCTATAGGACTGTATGTATTTTTAATGGGGAAACAAAAAGGATTTTTTTTCTTAGATTTGGTTGAAAGTAAGTCCATCTGTCATGGCATGAAAAAGTAAGTGACAATGACAACTTTTAACTGATGGCTCTAGCAGAAAAATGTTCAAAAGTGAATCCAAAATAAACAAACTTCATATTGTCTATTTTTCTAAGAAAATCAGTTATTCATTCCATAAAATTATTGACTCCTGAAATTGTTCTTTCCAGCCATATGTTTTCCTGTTTACTATTAAATTATCTTTAAGGTAGAAAAAAAGATTTAGTTTTAAAATCATCGGTCTCAATTTTTAAATGTCAGTTGTGCTACTTTGTTTATATTAGGGACTGTCTATTTTTCTGAACACACTCATTAGGTTACCCACATCCTTAATTCTTTGAACTATTTTAATGTACCTTTTTTAAAGGTTTTTTGTTTGATTTGCAGTATTGAAGAAACTGTTGTCGGATTTCCTCAGCAACTTATGAATTCCAAAACAAAGCTGGGCCCTGACCTATCTGTGTTTACATAACTTGGTTATCATGGTGTCTAATCATCTCCCATTTTTACTGCAATTATCCTCCTAAAACCTTGCCAGGTATAAGGGATTATGTAGCTACTCAGCACAGTTACTCAAAACATAGAAGTTAGCCTCTGGTTTTGTGTGAATGGAATAGATGCAATTACCCCTGTGAAACCGTGCTGCCCATATTTTACTGATAGGGAACAACTATAAAAAGAAGCTAAGCAAATAGCTTAAGCAGAAGAATCCTGCTGGGAGGCAAAGTCACTTGTCTTAACCTTAGGCTATGTATTTAAGCATAGGATTTACTTTGTCTCTAACCAGTACCTCTATGCTGCTGGCTGGGTTTTTTTCTGAAATTTATGACAATCTATATTCACAGTAACTCACAGGCATCAGTTATATCTGCAGAAGTAATCTGTACCCAAAAACAACAACAACAACAAAAAGCAAGATAAAGGTTGTCATGATACAGGGTTTAATAACCTATGGAAATAAGCAAGGGATTAATTTATTTCCTGTTTCCTTTTGCAGGTGTGTAAAATGATAATGAAAAGTTCAAGAAGTTTCCTATCAAACAATATACAGCAATATTCACTTCTAAAAAATTCCATATTTTTTTCCTATCCCTATTTTCTCATCTTTAATTTTATCCATATTTCTAGATTCAATAATTAAGTCACATCTCAGAGAATCACCAAACCTGTATTTCACATTGATTTTGAAGAATCACTTACAACTGCATTGCTAGGTCCCAGATATAACACAGATTCTATTCACAGATGCACATAAAGAAATCTGGCAGCGGGAATGAATTCATGTACATCACAGTGGTTCGACAGTATGAATCAGTGACAATTTACGTGGCTCTAGTGACTCCAAAAGTATTAGGATTCAAGTTAAAAAGTATTCAAAGGACTCTTTTTTGCAAATACTTTCTACAGGTAATTCTATATTATTTGGACATCTTTGAACTATGATAAGTAACTGATATGCTCTAAAATTTATACCTGAGATATCTAACATAGGACTAAACACATTTTTGTATTTTGGTCATCATAAGCAATATTCTTAGGACATAGAATCATAGAATGGTTTTGGTTGGAAGGGACCTTAAATATCATCTAGTTCCAACCCACCTGCCACGGGCAGGAACACTTTCCACTACACCGGATTCCTCAAAGCTTCATCCTACCTGGCGCTTCCAAGGATGGGGCAGCCACAGCTTCACTGGTCAAACTGTTCCAGTCTCTTGCCAGCTTTCAGAGTAAAGAATTTCTTTCTAACATCTAATCTAAATCTACCGTTTTTCAGTTTAAAGTCGTTACTCCTTGTCTTATTAAATAATTGCATTAAATTATCAGTGTGACCGTGATAGGCCAGATTTTTCCTGTTCTTCAAGTCTGTGCCATTTTGGGAATGTTATACCAATATTAAAAGAATGGAAGCTACTGTAAATACATTCAAATGTGCAGACAGCTAAGAGCAATGCCAAAACAACTGGTAACTCATATTCTGCAGTTTATTAACAGTGTTACTGGTATGCAAATTTTTATATAAACTAATTACATAATTTGGTTTCTGTTGATCTAGAAATTTCTTTATGTGTATTTGTTTGTGCATGTATAAAAGCACAGAGAAGAGAATGCATATGAAAAGTATATACTCCACTAGAATTCTGTGTTATTTCAGAGGTGGCAAGGATTCATATTCTGCTTCTAATGGAACAAATTATAAAAGCCTGCATGAGTTTCCCAGGGATATCATCTTCTAAAGAATTAAGTGCCAGCACTGGAATTGTGCTGCTTTTTTTTTTTTTAATGTTGCACTGGATATGCAGAGATGGGGGAATACCAAATAGGAGTTTCTCCAGGACAGTGTAAGAAAGAAGGCTCTAAGACTCACAAATGAATGTTATTCTTTATCTTTAAACTATTCTTATGTAAATTGTATTAAATGCTTGCCTGTGCATGAAAAGGATTTGTATCTGTGGGGGAGCATAATATCTACCAAACCACTGAAGTAAAATACTTCATATTAGAACACTACTGTGTTCAGTTCCTAAAAACACAGAATCACCAAATTTTGCTTCTCGACACTCTGTTCAATATCACAACAAAATGTGTGAAAAATTCACAGGCTTGCAGAATGTTTAGTTACTCAGAATGTAGTATAATTTCTAGCCTTATTTTCTTTCACTATTTGTACAGCAACCATCTTGTACAACCTCATACAGTTGCAGTAGAGTCAAATTTGACCTGGTTGTTCATAGAAAGGATTTGCAGCAACAATATTTGACATGTTTTGGGAGCCTTTGAATTGCCTTATATGTCGTTACTGGAGTTTGATGATGTACATCATCACCAGGAATGTGTATCCAGATAGATAATTCTTCTCCTCTTTGTACCAAGCCATAAGAAAATTGTCTTGCACGTTCTCAATATCATCTATAAAAAATAAATTAATCCTCTGTTAAAAAATCAATTAATAAACATCCTGTCATCCACCATTAAAAAATACACGCATATTATTAATTTAAGCTTCAGTACTGCTGAAGTGCCAAAAAACATTTAAATTCTTCTGTTGCAAACAATGATAAATAAGAAAACTTCACCACTAGAGACATATCATAGTTTCAATACAAATCATGTAAGCACATGATGGTTTTAAAGATCAGACATCAAGTAACTATTTTTGTAAATATTCATCTATTTATTAAAGGATGTTTTAAAAGAACACACTGTGAGCTAAGGGATGTATGTGCAATCCTGTAATTAATCTACAAAAGTTTGTATTAAATCCATTTTTCTGCAGCTTTTAACTATTTCACTGCCTGAATCTTCCACAATCTGCCCTTCCAGGGAAATTTTAAGCATTACGTAACCAAGAAAACAAATGCATCGTCATTTCTAATGCCCTGCCTACACAAGGCTCAATAGCTAAAAGATAAAAAACATATCAGTATGCTCTACTACCTGAAAGTCCACACACACATTAAATTTTCTCATCAAGGAAGTGCCATTGTTGCAAAATTGGTACTTGACCTCACTGACTTCATGGCAAGCTCTCTAGAGAAGCTGGTAACTTTCCTTGTCCACGGAGGTTTTTTTGTTCTGTTTCCTCACTTTCAGTTTTGTAGTTCAGTGTTAACAAATTAACTGTATTTCAGACATAGTATCTTAAATATGACAGACTGCATTCTTTTTTGATGGCCACTTTTTGCTTATTCTTTTTTTTTTTGCTTTGTTTTTTTTTTTTTTTGAGGGAGTAGAGTAGTCTTATTGTCACAGTAACCTTTAGGCAGAGAGAAAGAATAATTACTTTGGAATTTATCACATTGTATCTTATGTTTTATATGTGTTATGTAAAGCGGTGGCCCTCTGCATCAGAACTGGTGCACAGCACATTGCCTATGAATCTCCCACTGCATACAGAACAGAGTTAAAACTCTTATAACTGAAAGAACACAGGGCCTCTCTTATGATGGTACTGACATCATGATCAACAGACCATGAATCAGCAAAAGCAACTGCCTCCCTTTCTTGTAAGCTTGTAAGAATATACAAGAAATACACATGTATACTGAAACAGGAATGGGAAGGGAAAGTAAAGGTGGCCATCAGTGTTGTGACAGAGGTTCAGGTTTTTTTTTCCTAATTTACTTCCCATAACAAATTGATTAGAGGCTGTGTTTGGAGTGGCTAGTGTTAAAGAAAATGCCTCTTTGAAAAGAAAAAAAAACAAACACTGGCAAGGTCATGAGGACTGCTCACAGCTCTGAGAAATGGGGTCATAAAAGACTGCTTGTTAAGGTTTTGGAAGGGAACCATATATCATCATTAAGGATATTCTCTCTTCAGTGAGCTATTCTTAGGGGAAAGAGGTGCATCTGAAAAAACATTGCAAGCATAGGTAAATGAAAAAAAAAGGTATGTGGAATACAGGTGTGCGTTTCTTAGACCTACAGTGATGTACCTAAACATGAAAAAGTCAGATTGTGAAACCACGCATAGCAAAACTGTATGAGTTTTACTAACTAAGGAATCAGGAGAGATGCAGCAAAATCAGTGGTGGGAGACAATGAGTTTTGGGAAAGTTATTTTTCGTCTGTTCTATGAAACTTATATATTTGCCCTGAGAAAAAGGGGGAATTTAGTGTTTGGAGAATAGTAAATAGAATTATAGAACATTTAGGGTTGGAAATGACCTGAAGATCATCTAGTTTTACCCCCCCTGCCATGGGTAAGGACACCTCACATTAAACCGTGCTACCCAAGGCTCTGTCCAACCTGGTGGCCTTGAGCACTGCCAACGATGGAGCATTCACAACCTCCCTGGGCAACCCATTCCAGCACCTCACCACACTCACAGTAAAGAGCTTCTTCCTTATATCCAACCTAAACTTCCCCTGTTTAAGTCTGAACATGTTACCACTTGTCCTGTCACTACAGACCGTAATGAGTAGTCCATCCCCAGCATCCCAATAGCCCCCCTTCAGAATGCTGCTATGAGGTGTCCCCAAAGCCTTCTCTTCTCCAGGCTGGACAGCCCCAACTTTCTCATCTGGTCTTCATATGGGAGGTGCTCCAGCCCCCCTGATCATTCTCGTGGCCCTTCTCTGGACTTGTTCCAACAGTTCCATGTCCCTTTTATGTTGAGGACACCAGAACTGTACACAGTACTCCAAGTGAGGTCTCACAAGAGCAGGGTAGAGGGTCAGGATCACCTCCGTTGACCTGCTGGTCAAGCTCCTTTTGATGCAGCCCAGATACCGTTGGCTTTCTGGGCTGCAGGTGCACACTGAAGCCAGCTCATGTTAAGTTTCTCATCAACCAACACCCCCAAGTCCTTCTCCACAGGGCTGCTCTGAATCTCTTCTCTGCCCAACCTGTAGCTGTGCCTGGGATTGCTCCGACCCAGGTGTAGGACCTTGCACTTGGCATGGTTAAACTTCATGAGGTTGGCATCAGCCCACCTCACAAGTGTGTCAAGGTCCCTCTGGATGGCATTCCTTCCCTACAGGGTATCAACTGAACCACACAGCTTGGTGTCATCGTCAAAGTTGCTGAGGGCGCACTCAATCCCACTGTCCATGTCAGCGACGAAGATGTTAAACAAGACCGGTCCCAACACCGATCCCTGAGGGACACCACTTGTTACTGGTTTCCAGCTGAATATTGAGCCATTGACTACAACTCTTTGTGTGCGGCCATCCAGCCGATTCTTTATCCACAAAGTAGTCCACCTATCAAATTGATGTCTCTCCAGTTTAGAAACAAGGATGTAATGTAGAAATTAGAAAATCTTGCCTGTGTTTTATTTTACATTTTTCCCCAATCTTTTAAAAAGTGTGTCAACTTGTGTAAATGTATAGGTGACTTCACCACTGAGGAAAAAAAAAACACAAAACAACTGTACCTGCTCATGGGAGGGAAAGGCTGCAGATTTGTGCTTCCCTTCAGTGCTGTTCAAGTGTCATAGAGAAAAAAGATCTATCTTAACATGCTGTTCTCACTGCAGCTGATGAGCAAAAGGAATGAAGCTGAAGGACTCTCAGCAGATGAGAATAAATGGCGTTGGTCATTTTTGTTGTTTGAAATGACATGACCTCAGCTGATGTAGAAGTGTAGGAAAAGGCAATGTTCTGAGCATTTTCAAAGAAATGGTTTGTAAACTGAAGAGGGGCAAAGTTGCCAAAGTTTTAATTACTTGATTTTAATAAATTTATTCTTCTCAACTGCACCTGCAGAAAAGTACTTGCATCTAAACAGCTGCGATTAAATAATTGGTTACCCCATATCTCATTATTAAGGAACTAATAACAAGAACTGGAGTTTTTTTCCCTTTATTTAATTTGTTGTAATTATAAGTAAAAAAAAAAAAATAAAATGAAGACAACATTGGGAACAGCATGTGGATCATTGACCTTGCCTGCTCTGTGCTTTTTAAGGTTATTTCTGTTCAGTTCTGACCACAGAACTCAGGAGTACACAATGTTCTTACAGGTTAATTGGTTCATAATGCATTGAAGTCTGGTTTCCATGGCTCTCCTACTCACAGTCCATAAACCACGAAATCTGACAGTACTTAGACTATTGTAAAAAAAAGATAATTTCAGTTAACCATGGCAGATGGGAAAAGGTAGGCAGAAGCTCACTATTGATTAACTTTTGCTGTCCTGAAATAAAAAAAAACCTGAACAAAAAAACAACTTTAACTTGATCTTTTAATTGCCGTTTCATGATTGTTTGCACTTTCTTTTTAGAATCATAAATCAGAGAATAATTTGGGTCAGAAAGAACCACAGGTGTCAGGGAACTGTGCCTGTGGTCAGTTCATATCACATTGTCCCTGCAGCTCCTTCCTCCTGTTCTTCCCCTGCTTCAGTGTGGGATCTCACCTATGGGAGACAGTCCCTTATGACCACAAGCTGCAGGGGAATCTCTGGTCCAGTGCCTGGACCACCTCTTCCCCTTCTTCACTGACATGGGTGTCTGCAGGGCTGCTGCTGTCACATATTCTCACTCCTCTCTCATGGCTGCTGTTGTGTAGCTGTTTAACTCTTTCTTAAATCTGTTATCACAGAGACACTACCAATGCCACTGACTAGCTGAGCTTTGGCCAGCAGCAGACCCATCTTGTAGCTGGAACCGGCACTGTCAAACATGGAGACAGCTTTTGGCATCTTCTCACAGAAGCCACCTCTGCAGCTACCCACTACCAAAACTAGTAGAAGTATTGTCCCAAGAATTGTATTAATTCTGGATGACTCATACTATTTCTGGAGAACCTTTTAATACTCTAAAACCTTACAATTAACAAGTAATTAATATCCCTAAAATTTCTGTTAACATTTATGCTGCCCTATATTTATACTTGGTTGAATTAAGGGTGGAGGAGGCTTATTTGGGTGCACTTTAACACAGGATCATAGTATCATAGAATTGACTGGGTTGGAAAAGACCTTTAAGATCATCATGTTCAACCTTTACATCAGGACTGCCAAGTCCGCTAAGCCATCCTCTGCAATAAATGATTTTGACTGATATTGCGTGTAGGTAAAATAAGCAGCTGCTGTTTTCTGGAAGAAAATAGCAAGATGCCAGGAGAACAACAGAAAAAGAACAAAATGCC
Source organism: Pezoporus wallicus (assembly GCF_028554395.1). Classification (NCBI taxonomy): domain Eukaryota; kingdom Metazoa; phylum Chordata; class Aves; order Psittaciformes; family Psittacidae; genus Pezoporus; species Pezoporus wallicus. The sequence continues at coordinate 3,907,343 of NW_026642654.1, forward strand.
AGATGATTGACACCAGGAATATTAAAAGAATAGTAAAAAATCAAATCTCAATGTATGTTCACACTATAGTTGGAGAAATGCATCAGGAGAGCACATCCGTCTACAGTGCTAAATTATGGTCAATACCCAGAATAGCAACACTAAAACTAGATCAGATTTTGTATTTTTTTTAATAGTCTTTGCTTAGCCATACTCTTAAGCACTGAGCAATACCATCTGTTAATAGATAGAGTCCCATTACTGCCTCAGCTCATGAAAGGCAAAGCAGGAAATCACATCTTGAAGGGTAAAGTGTTTTCAAATTGTCTTTCACTAGAAGTGCATTCTAGTTTGGCCACTTCAAATTAATGGATTTCCTGATACTGACATTCCACACACATAAACATGTCCACTTTCAGAAACGTACCACATTGCAATAAAAGGTTACATACACGACATCCAGCTTCTCATGATGAAGACTGCTTGTGCTCATTCTTCTTCTATGGGATCTCTGTAACTACAGTTTTGTAGACACACTTCAAGACTTTAATTATATTTTTACAGTTCTTAAATGCTTCTGGACTGACTGATATTTGTATAGAATAAAAAAATATATGAATGAATCTTCCTCTTCTCCCTGTGAATTATTATTTAACACCAAATATTTTTTTATATGATTGGCATGCCAGATAGACTACTTGTGAACAAATCAATTTTATTTTTTTCTCCCAAAGATATTAATTTTGTGGCAAGCATAAAGAATATCAACCTAGAGAGTTAGATTATTTGGGAAGCTATAAGCAACTGACAGTAGAACCTTTTATTGATAAATACCAAGTAGGCCTCAAAGGCAGAACGTGATAAATATGAATCCTTCAGGATATACAAAGCAAGGCTGGAGACAGATTGACAAGACTCAGTTCGATAAAGAGTAAATAATAAAACTGATAAAAAGCGAGTTGAGCTAAAAGGGTTTCATACCACCCTCCTAACTACCTTCAAATCATAACTAAGTATAAAAAAATGGAAGTAGAAGTGAGGAATTTTTAGCATTATGCTTAAAGAAATACACATTAATCCTCTGCAAAAAAGACCTGAGAGAAAATAACTGCTGAAAAGTAATTATATGTATATATATGATGAAAGATTATATGGATTCAAGATGATTTGTGAGTTTAAGCACTTAACAGAATTTTAGGATTACTTTAAAGAAAGAATGGAGAGATGACATAAAAATACAAGTTGCACAAAATAATTTCAGTATTAAATAGGCTTTCTCAGAAATCAGTGATATTTTTAATTGACTTCCAAAAAAAATCAAGAATAGATTCTCAGTGGAAAATCTAATAAGATCTCTGCTTTTACTACAAAGTTATAAAGCATCTGACATCCACCTATTTGTAGAGCTGAAGATCCTGAACAGTTGCTTGGCTTTTTTTCATATGTTCTCTGGAACTAGGACATGTGATTGCAAAGTTTACATGACAAGAGTAGGTGGCACTGCATCAGCCTCTGAGACGTACTTGCTTTGGAATAATACTGTTCACAACAATAAAAGTGCCCCCATGTCTTGATTACTTTAAAAATCTCAAGGGTTTATGCTGCTCATAGAATCATAGAATGGTTAGGGTTTGAAAGGACCCTAACATCATCCAGTTCCAACCCCCATGCAGTGGCAGGGACACCTCAAACTAGACCATGCCACCCAAGGCTCTGTCCAACCTGTCCTTGAACACTGCCAACGATGGAGCATTCACAACTTCCCTGGGCAGCCCATTCCAGTACCTCACCACACTCACAGTAAAGAGCTTCTTCCTTATATCCAACCTAAACTTCCCCTGTTTAAGTCTGAACATGTTACCCCCTGTCCTATCACTGCAGTCCCTAATGAAGAGTCCATCCCCAGCATCCCAATAGCCCCCCTTCAGGTACTGGAATGCTGCTATGAGGTCTCCCCAAAGCCTTCTCTTCTCCAGGCTGGACAGCCCCAACTTTCTCAGCCTATCTTCATAGGGGAGGTTCTCCAGTCCCCTGATCATCCTCGTGGCCCTTCTCTGGACTTGTTCCAGCAGTTCCATGTCCTTTTTATGTTGAGGACACCAGGACTGCACACGATTCTCCAAGTGAGGTCTCACAAGAGCAGAGTTGAGAGGCAGGATCACCTCCTTTGACCTGCTGGTCATGCTCCTTTTGATGCAGCCCAGGATACGGTTGGCTTTCTGGCTTTCTGGGCTGTGAGCTCACACTGAAGTCAGCTCATGTTAAGTTTCTCATTGACCAACACCCCCAAGTCCTTCTCTGCAGGGCTGCTCTGAACCTCTTCTTTGCCCAACCTGTCTCTGTGTCTGGGATTGCCTTGAGCCAGGTGCAGGACTTTAATCATTAGCAGATTAGTGGACTCTGCCTCAAAGAATCATTTCTATGTGCAACTGGATTCACGAATCTTCAAGAACACAAAGCAGTTGAAAACTTCTGGACATGTTTCAGCTTGCCCTAGTTTAAACAAACTTTCTTGTCTCTGTATCAGTCGCTTGCTGTGTTGATGGTCCTAACGCAGAGGTCTGGGATTTCTCTCTCCAGACTTAGGGCTTTTGCCATTTCTCTAGAAAGCTTTCTACTCCTGATACGAACTTTTCTGTCTTCTCAATTATAGTGAGAGATCCTTTCTTTTACAAAAGAATTAATCATCTGCCTGATCAGGCAGGTATTGCTATTATCCATTAAAGGACAGATTTGAAAACTGATGTGTGAAAGAATTATTATATCTTTGTACAGTGGTATTCTATTTAAATTAAATAAGGGCTCTCAAATTTGGTTAAATACTAGGTACAAGAATATTCCTAGTGTGCCTATGGACTGTACTTCAATACATAGGTAAAAGGAGGTAATTGTGTGTGCCCACATTTAAAATTCAGAGTACAGTATAAAAAGAGAATTCCCACTATCAAATACAACTTACACATCTGAAACTATTCTAAAAAATCATGCCAATGGAGGCTGAGTTTTGTTTTTTTTTTTCCCTTCCCCCCCCCCCCCCGTTTTTTTCCTGTTAAAGAGATGAAATTCTAATATTTAAACCCCTGTAGAATATTATGGCTCATAAATATGAGTTGTCTAAAGTTGAAAATATAACATTCCTCCTACTCATCATGGATTTACAGGTGAAACAGATTAAAGAACTTCTGTATTTTCAAAATGTCATTAAGGATAGCAGAAATTAAACCCATTCTGATGAATGGCTATCTCAGAACCTCTGAGGAACAACTGTTTAGGAGCCTTTAATGTTATCTTCCCACAATTTGAATAAAATTATTATGGTCTTTCTATCCTTACTAATAAAATAGAGAAACATTTTTACTAGCAGGCTAACCTGATTGTGCAAGTTTTGTTTATCTCAACGGAGTCTCTGTTCTTTTCTACAAACACTGAACTAAATAGGTTGGTGTGAAATAACCCTCTTTTTTTTTCTTTTTTTTTCAGCAAAATATTCCTTTCTTGCTTTTCAAGCCCATAATGAGTTTGTCCATGTTTTAATGATTTAATTTAAATGTAAATGAAAAATTTGATCATAAATAGTTTTTCTTAGCTGGATCAGGTTCACATACAAGAAAAGGTGAAAGGGAGGACATTACTTCTGGGGAGAAGATTACCTACAAAACTAGAAAGCAAAGGCCCTTACAATTTTTTTACCTCTTTAAAATGAAATAAGAAAGTAAGTGAAAATAGGTTAGAAAAATAATTCATAAAGACAGACACACAGCAGTTACTCTTTCTGGCAGCTTTAGAAACATTTCCAGTTAAAACTATTTAAAATCTGGTTTCAGTATGTCTTTAATTCCACAAATATTGGTATTTTAGACTTCTGGTGAGATATTCAAACAAGACAGAAAATTGTTGGAGGGTATGGACTAAGGCTTAATGACAGTATTAAAGGCTTCCTTTGTTATTGTGCGTTGGTGCCTGTCACCTCAGTTTGGACTGTTGTTTTGTGCTGCTGCTCAGCATTCAGGCATTTTACCAGTGTCAGATCCCAATAGAATGAAATGAAAAAATCTTAATCATGACCACCTAAATATTTTTGCCATTATAATCAAAACTATTAGCTAGATAATAACAAAACAGCCAGAAAAGCAGATACACACTTAACAACAGTTTACAATTATATTGATAAAAGCAAATATTTTGTTATGTAAACACTAAAGGCAGAAACAAAGCATCTGAGGGAATGTTGTCATAGTTACCAGGATAGCGAGAAAAGGATTTTTTTCTTTTCACTTTGAATATCCAATATCATAATAAAATCATAGAACAGTTAGGGTCAGAAAGGACCTTAAGATCACATAGTTCCAACCCCCATGCAATGGGCAGGGACACCTCACACTAAACCATGTCACCCAAGACTCTGTCCAGCCTGGCCTTGAGCGCTGCTAGGGATGGAGCATTCACAATTTCCTTGGGCAACCCGTTCCAGTGCCTCACCAACCTCACAGTAAAGGACTTCTTCCTTATATCTAACCTGAACTTCCCCTGTTTAACATGTTACCCGTTGTCCTATCACTACAGTTCCTAATGAAGAGTCATAGAATCATAGAACATTTCGGGCTGGAAATGATCTCAAGATCATCTAGTTCCAATCCCCCTGCCATGGGCAGGGACACCTCACACTAAACCATGCCACCCAAGGCTCTGTCCAACCTGGCCTTGAGCACTGCTAACGATGGAGCATTCACAACTTCCCTGGGCAGCCCATTCCAGTACCTCACCACACTCACAGTAAAGAGCTTCTTCCTTATATCCAATCTAAACTTCCTCTGTTTAAGTCTGGACATGTTACCCCCTGTCCTATCACTGCAGTCTGTAATGAATAGTCCTTCCCCAGCATCCCAATAGCCCCCCTTCAGACACTGGAATGCTGCTATGAGGTGTCCCCAAAGCCTTCTCTTCTCCAGGCTGGACAGCCCCAACTTTCTCAGCCCATCTTCATACAGGAGGTGCTCCAGTCCCCTGATCATCCTCGTGGCCCTTCTCTGGACTTGTTCCAACAGTTCCATGTGCTTTTTATGTTGAGGACCAGAACTGTACACAATACTCCAAGTGAGGTCTCAGAAGAGCAGAGTAGTGGGGCAGGATCACCTCCTTCGACCTGCTGGTCATGCTCCTTTTGATGCAGCCCAGGATACGGTTGACTTTCTGGGCTGCGAGCGCACACTGCCAGCTCATGTTCATTTTCTCATCGACCAGGCCCCCCAAGCGCTTCTCTGCAGGTCTGCTCTGAATCTCTTCTCTGCCCAACCTGTAGCTGTGCCTGGGATTGCTCCAACCAAGGTGTAGGACCTGGCACTTGTCATGATTAAACTTCATGAGGTTGGCATCAGCCCACCTCACAAGTGTGTCAAGGTCCCTCTGGATGGCATTCCTTCCCTCCAGGGTATCAACCCAACCACACAGCTTGGTGTCATCGGCAAACTTGCTGAGAGCGCACTCAATCCCACTGTCTGTGTCACGGACAAAGATGTTAAGCAAGACTGGTCCCAACACCGACCTGTGAGGGACATAGTGATGAAAATGGTTTGGTTTTTTTTTGTTTTTTTTTTATCTTTTTCATATCTGAAATAGTTTCTCCTGTAGCTTCCAGTTTCATTTGAATTTCCTTGGGAACTCAGTGTTGAGATAACCTACAAAACCAACTGTCACATTCTTACTCCACAAATCTACTCTTCAAGTCTTATCTGCATACTGACGGAAGCAGATTTTTAAAACTTTTTTAGCCCTGCTGTGCTAACAGACTTCAAGTGTGGTGGGTTTGATTTATGTCTGCTGGTATCCACTAGCTGAATTATTTCCTAAATTGTTGCACCAAAATTAAGCTGTAGTTGATTATATCTGTGCAATTCCAAGTATTTCAATTACTAGGTTTGTAGATGGACTCTGTCAGGATTCTTAAGAATATATCTGTGCAATTCCAAGTATTTCAATTACTAGGTTTGTAGATGGACTCTGTCAGGATTCTTAAGAATGTGCTTTTTACAGGGTAGCCAACTTTCTGAAATGGAATGTTTGGGGTTGGGTGTAGACCACTAGAGGATGTATTGCATATCCATAATGATTTCTCTTTGCACTTAGCTGCATTATGCTTGTAACAAAGTGAACTTTCCTGTCTGTCAGGAAGAAAAAAGCTAGGACCAATGTAAAAAAAAAATTATTGCAATTCCTAACTTAAATTTAAGGTTCAACTGAAAGTAAACGACCTCTTAAGTAGTTTGTAAGCCAGAATGGTTACTCCACTGCTATTATTACTATTTCCTGATTTTCTGTCTTTTTATAGCAAAAAAGACAAAATCCTCTATAGCTGAGAGTTAATGTTAAGTAATTCTATGATCTCTGTCATAAAATCATAGAATTGTAGAACAGTTTGGGTTCAAGGTCATCTAGTCCAAACACCTGCTAGACCTGGTTGCTTGAAGCCCTATCCAACCTGACCTTGAATGTTTCCAAGGATGGAACATTTCCCAGCTCCCTGGGCAAACATGCTAGTGTTTCACTAACGTCATCGTAAAAAATTTCTTCCTTATATTTAGTTTAAATCCACCCCCTTTAATTTTAAAACCTTTTCCCCTTGTCCTACTGCTACAGACCTTGTTAAGCAGTTTGTTTTCGTCTTTCTTATAAGTGTCATTTAAACATTGAAAAGCCACAGTAAGGTCTCCTCGGAGTCTTTTCTTCTCTAGTCTGAAAATCAGTCATAAAAAAAGCAGGTGACAAGTACACAGTAGGTAAGACTAGAGCTCTTCAGCCTCTGACTGAGGAACCGTGAGAAGAACCACTCAAGAACAGCTTTCAATTAGGTTAGCCTGAGCTTTGTAACTGGTAAGAGTGGGGAAAAAGGATAACCATGAGTATTATGGGATATTTGAGGGAGCTCAGAGGAAGGTCAAAGGGAAGGGAAGGATGAGGGTTGGTGAGGGAGAAATAAACTTACTTAGGTAAAAATAAAGAAGTGGGATAAAGGGACCATTGCATGCAAGCAGGTTGCAGATCACTGCCGTTCTCTGGCTTTACCTTGTGCCTGATCATTGCAGACTGTGCAATCTGCTTATGAAATCCTTAAGTGTTTTGTTCTGTGTAATCTCATTCTGTGCCTTACCTGAGCACTAAGGTCCAAGCACCAGCATGGAGCCAGGCTCATAGATCTATGTGCCATCAACTGGAGGGACTAGGGTGTGTTTACACTTCCCCAGTGAATTTAATTCTTTGGATGCACAGTTCACAAGCTAATAGCAAGTGGTGGGTCGGAAAGTTGAATACTGAGCAAGGAGCCCAGTATCTAGATCTGGACATTAGACAGGCTGAGAAGCTGTGCAGATATTGAGGTTATCCATGAATATGCATGTGCTTCTGAATGTAGACAGTATGGACGTGTGTTGTGCTTAGTGAACCTCAAGCCTGAACTTCTGGAGAGGAGGAAGGTGAATTGGCTACCTGTACATATGCTTTATGTGATTACTATGTAGTGTGTGTGTGTCTCTCTGGGATATACACTCAGCCTTGCTACTAGCTTAACGTGTAAACAGGAACATAAGCCAGGACAACAAGCATGGCCAGATGGGCTCCAGCCCCCAGCAGGTGTAGGGGTCTGGGGAATTTGGCAGCCGCCCATAACCTCCTTCACAGGGTATGGTTCTCTCTGTCACAATTATATGAATTTAGGAGGAGAGTTTAAATTAACCCCTCTAATACAGTCAGAAGTATGGAGAAAACAGGAATACCAGGTGAGCACCAGAACAATAAAGACCTTTGCCTGGATTCCTAAGTATATTAAATATCAACTAGAAATAAACCACATGATTTTTCTGCTGTGGTCAAATAATTTTTAGAAAGTCTATGATATCTGACTCACACTTAGAAGTTGTTACACAACTTATGACAGAAAAACTAAGAAGAACTTTAAAAAGAAAAAGGATTTTCAGTCTGTTTTTATTTTCAGTTGTTTGCAAGTTTTTAAAAATTATCTCTTGCTGTGTGGTTACAGTACTATTTGATGGTTTTTATTGAATGTTGTCAAGAATGTAAGAGGTCTACTTTAAGACTGCAAATTCCAGTGCTGAGAGTGACTTAGAGTAGCCTTTTGTTTCTAGAATAAAGCTGCAGTACCAGAATGAAGGTTTTAAATTCTGTGGTTCAAAGTCAGTGTTTTTTGGTGATCAAAACAATATTATTTTCCACCCTAAGTCAAGTTTTATTTTATGAAGTATTTTAATGCTCCTTTAAGAATCGTGTAAATGTTCACATGAAAAGATAGAAGGAGGAAAGCAGAGCACACAGGCACAAAGATACTGTAATGATGATCTAAAAAACATTATGTTGAAAATTGAGCTCTCTTTTTATCTTACAGCTGGCCTGTGTGCATTGTCTTCACCTAGAAAAGGAAATAGACCTGGTTGATACTGAGCAGGACGTTAAAATTGAGTGTTTGGCAGTGACCTAAACAGAAAAGAAAAAAAAAAGCAAACCTTAATTTAAATAGAATTTATAGAAAAATATAGATAAATAAAATATATATATTTATATATATAAATATATATATAATTTATAGAATTATATATGTAAATAGAATTTATATATATTTAAATAGACCAGAATAAAAAAATTATTATAAGTGTCTTTTAGACTAGTAAGATCACATCTATCTGCTGGTTCTGTGCTACAAGGACACTGGAGAGCAAAAATGGCACATGGATCGACACTGGCCAGATGGATGAGAAAGCTTTCACATCAAAACCAGCTTCAACTTGAGAGTTATAAAATGACAGGCTTGCCACAGATGAAAAACTGTCATCCAAAGATGATATGGGACCTGGACTGCTTTGAGGGAAACAGAATCTAATACAGCCAATAAATTTTTCAGGATAGACGTCTTCATTAGATAAAATCTGTTAATTTGATCTTTTTTGCTTAGCAGTAGCTGGCAAAATTCTGTTTTTCTTTCACTGTAACAATGCTAGTTTCAAAATCTGACACAGAATACAGGCAAATTTGGGGATTTGCAAATTTACTTCTGAAATACAGCAACAGCAAGACCTTTACACTTGGTGTGATAGATAGTGTAGATACAACAGAGTTTCTTGGTGTGGTATTATTTGGGAAAACCTGTATGTAAGTGTCCTGGGTTCAGCAGTAGCAGTCATTTTTCTCCTTCTTGGTAGCTGGTGCAGTGCTGTGTTTTGACTTTCGGCCTGGGAACAGAACTGATAGCGATGCTTTGGTTTGGCCAAGGACTTTGTGAGCCTCATGCTCTAGCAGGGAGGAAGGGAAGCCAGGAGGAAGCAGAGACAGGACACCTGACCCAAACTGACCAAAGAGGTATTCCATACCACAGCACGTCATGCCCAGGAGGTAACTGGGAGTTAGCTGGAAGGGCTGGGAGACTGCAGGGTTGGAGGAGGTATCGGTCGGTGCTTGGTCGGGCTGAGGGGGGCAAGTTATTGGTCGGCTGGTGCTGAGGTGTTGTACTCTCTTCCCTTGTTATTTCCTTTATCATTGTTATTACTGGTGGTAGCAGTAGTGATCTGTGTTACACCTTAGTTACTAAACTGTTCTTATCTCAACCCGTGGGAGTTGCATTCTTTTCGATTCTCCTCTCCGTCCCTCTGGGAGTAGGGGGAGGGAAAGAAGGGGGGGGAGTGAGTGAACGAGTTACCTGACTGGTTTTAAACCACGACAGTAAGAGACATTTTTCTTGCAACTGAACCCACATCTTTATATGTTGACTTTTTTGAAATATAGACAATATATTCTGGGTTATTCTTAGAATGAGATTGGCTGCAATAGGAGTGAGGACATAATAACTGCATATAAATGTAAAGGTCTAAGAAATGCTGACTTACACCATCCTGTTTTCAACAAAATATATGCATGTGTATGAGCACAAGCACCAGATAAATGTTGGTTCAACATCTAGTAATATTCTAAAGGGAAACAAAAAATGCTAAACTTCTAAATGCATATAAATTCTGTAATAAAAGTTCTGACTTACATCTTTTAATCTTTCAGTATAAAATGAACTAATAATCAGTACCATATTTATAAGGATTTCTGCGCACCTTTGATCATCTCCTGATTCCCCCTGACAGTTCCTTTACAATGCAGTAACTGATATGGACTTGTGTTTTTGTAAATGAATCATTTTTATCATAGGAAATATCAGTACTTCTCAGCAACTAGAATAATAAAGTTCACACCTTATTTACTCCTCTGCTGAGAAAGCGTTTGAACCCAGCCTAGACCAGCGCAATCAAGACTAATTTTCAGTAGATGTTTTCAGCTGTTACAGTTTGGATTTGGCTTAATCTAAAACTTGTTTTTTCGACACCAGTCCTTGGCCCTTAATTGCAGCAATTGTATTTGCAGTAGGTAGAATTACTGTTTGTTTGTTGTTTTTTGTTTGGTTTTTTTTTTTCAAAAGGGAAGTATTAAGAGTTCAGAATTTTAAGGTCAGAAGACACATGGATACATTCACTCTTTTTTCCCTGGCCAATACATCCTATTAAGACAATCAGTTATCACAACCAGTTAACAAGTTATTGGTTATCTACAGGTTATTTGGAGATCTCCAGAATGAAGAGCACTATTTCATTCTTTCTTCATTCATGCATCTATGAAACGTAGGCTGAAACACTGACAGCAACCATGTTTACTACACCAGATTTATGTAATCTATGTAGCTTGTTTCACTGTGCCCAAGACTGTATGAGTTACTGTCCAGAACACAGGTCTCTTTCTTCGGAATAAAAAGGGAGTCTGTACTAGATACCTAACTTTAGATAGGATGAATCCTAATTCAAGATTTTTGTCAAAATCCATTTGACAAAACTGTTTTAGAAACCAAAATAGAATCCAAAGCGTTCTGTGCTACAACCACTCTGCTGAAATTAAAAATTAAAATTAGTTGCACAATCCTTCTATAAAGCCTAATAATTATTTCAAAGGCACTGTTGTAATGCACTCTTTTATGAAGTCTTTTTATCTTCAGGAATGTGAAGAAAATGGATACACGTTTTTGTGAGTAATATCCAATCCTGAATATAAGCCAATGGGATTTTGTTTTAATACAGTTTATTTTAATTTACACAGAGATGTACAGTAAAGTTGAAAATTTTTAAATACCCCTATAGAATGTTATTAACTTTGTCTGAACAATTGTCCCATCAGAGAGAAAGAGAAAATCCATTTTTTTCATAGAGGCAACCCATCCTGAATCTGCAGATGCTTAGCCAGCCAGCTGCCTTGCAGTTTTACAGTTAAAACCAGAGAAGAAATCAATATATCATCCTTCAACTGTCAAGTGCATTGTAGACATTCAAAATAAACTTATACATAAAAGAAAAATATTCTACTTAATTTCTATTAATGAAATTTATTTTAGCAATAAAATAAGAATTGAGAAGTTTTTCACAAAGACAAAAATAAAGGATTGTGGTATACAATGAAAACATTAGAGAAAGTCCAGGTCACATACTTTTGACCTTATGAATTATTGTGCCTGCAACACCCAATATCCAAAAAGAGCCTTGTAATCAATCTTTATCAGACTTACTGCCAAGACCAAAAATCAATCCACCCAAGGGATGAACATTGCTTTTTGCCAATGGTACTGTGATACTTAGAGTCATGGTATGTCATAAAGGTCTCACAACTTAGAGAAAATAGGTCAGTTCCGAATCACACACAGGGTGAACCTGGAAGAAAACAGTATTCCTTTAATAAGGAAGCAAATTAATACAGCCATTCCACTCAATTCTGGATTTTTATTATTTTTAATAATACCTGGGTGGCAATTTAAAGGTGAGTAACTTCTCTGAGAAATGCTTACTATGAAATGCATCATACATTTTATGTACACATGATAGGGTATATCATATAGCTGGGGAAAGTGGGTTTGGGTTTGTTTATTTTTGAGAGGTAGTATTTGATCAGGCTGCATCCTTGCTGCACTTCCATTTCCATACATTGTGGTTTAACCTGGCAGGCAGCAAAACACCACAGTCATTCCCTCCCTCTCCTCCAGTGGGATGGAGGAGAGAATCAGAAAAAAGGTGAAACTCACGGGTTGAGATAAAGAGAGTTCAATAAGACAGAAAAGGAGAGGAAAAAAAAAAGATAAAAGAAAATACAAAACAAGTGATGCACAATGCATTTGCTCACCACTTACTGACCAATACCCACACCCCTTCCTCAAGTAGTGACCAGGGTCTGCTGGCAAACTCCCCCAGTTTATATACTGGGCATGATGTGCTGTGGTATGGAATACCCCTTTGGCTAGTTTGGGTCGTATGTCCTGTCTCTGCTCACTCCCAGGTCCTTGTTCCCCTACTCACTGGCCAAGTAAGAGACTGAAAAGTCCTTGGTCAGGGTAAGCATTACTGAGCAACAGCTCCACATCGGTGTTGTCGTGGTTTAAGCCCAGCTGGCAATCCAGAACCATGCAGCTGCTCGCTCACTACCCCCTTTCCTTCCCCCGCTCCCGGAGGGATGGGGAGGAGAATCGAAAGAATGTGACTCCCATGAGCTGAGGTAAGACCAGTCCAGTAACTAAGGTATAATACAAACCACTACTGCTACCACCAATAATAATAATGATAAGGTAAATAACAAGGGAACAGAATACAACTGCTAAACACTGGCTGACCAATACCCAGCCCAATTCGAGCAGTGATCTAGCCCTTCCAGGTAACTGCCCCCAGTTTACATTCTGGGCATGACGTGCTGTGGTATGGAATACCCTTTTGTTTAGTTTGGGTCAGGTGTTCTGTCTCTGCTTCCTCCTGGCTTCCACTCCTCCCTGGCAGAGCATGAGGATCACAAAGTCCTTGGTCAGAGTAAACCTCACTGAGCAGCAACTAAAACCATCAGTGTTATCAGCATTGTTCCCAGGCTGAAAGTCAAAACCACAGCACTGCACCAGCTACTAAGAAGGAGAAAAAATGACTGCTGCTGCTGAACCCAGGACAAGTGTGTTATCAGCATTACTCTGTTCCAGCTGCTAGAAAGAAAATTAACTTAGAATTATTAATAACTTTTAAATTATTAACTTAAAAGAAAATTAATCTCAGCTAAAACCAGGAGAGTATACTTCCAGTTTTCTTTTCATAGAAGAGAGTGAAGTATCCTTCAAAATCCCTCTCAGGCACAGATTCTTAGGGACCTTGAAAGAAAGGAAGGATTGTGTAAGTGGTTATACAGAGTATCTGAAAAAAGGAAAAAGGTGGATTTTTATTCAATTGAGTGCTTGCTTATTCTTGCTGTCATTAAAAGCACTACTGTTCTACAGGAATCACACTGGGGAGGATCCCATAATGTCTACTTTGCTAAAGATCTGCATAAGTTTCCTCTGTCAGTTGTGTAGCTAGAAACACAGCAAAGAAGCTGTGATGCTTGGTCTCTGACAGACTGTACATTTGTTCTCATGGAGGTTACTTCATGGCTATTTTGCCTTTGAGGCAAATACAGCCAAGGCAGCATCCCCACTGATATATTTCTTTGCTCTTAGAAACTCTTAGAAACCAAACTCTTAGAATCAGAAAATCACAGAATCATAGAATAGTTAAGGTTGGAAAGGACCTTAAGATCATCAAGTTCCAACCCCGCTGCCATGGGCAGGGACACCTTACACTAAACCGTATCACCCAAGGCCTTGTCCAACCCGGTCTTGAACAGATAGCTAGAAATCTCAGCTACGGGTGAAGCGTTATGTTGCCCTCTGATATTTCCTAAATCTGTCAATATAAATAGAAAACAAACGCAAAATGCTCAAGAGAGCTTCATCTCTCTTCAGATGTCAATGTCATGTCTCCACAGGCCGGACAATCTCCTTGGGCATGTGAGTTAAACACAAAGTTGAAGGGTAAAAAGTTTCTCTTACACATTACAGACTGCAGCTGTATTTTGAAGAAATCTGCCACCACTAATAAGAAGCATAGTGCTCGAATTCTATGAGACAGTTCAAAGGCATACGGCAAAGAAAGAAAGAAAATACTGGGAATGAATAAATAATAGAATCATAAAATATTTAGGGTTGGAAACGACCTGAAGATCATCTAGTTCCAATCCCCCTGACATGCGTAAAGACACCACACACTAAACCATCTCACCCAAGGCTCTGTCCAACCTGGCCTTGAACATTGCCAGGGATGGAGCATTCACAACCTCCCTGGGCAACCCACTCCAGTGCCTCACCACCCTTGCAGTAAAGAACTTCTTCCTTATATCCAGTCTAAACTTTCCTTGTTTAACTTTTAACCCATTACCCCTTGTCCTGTCACTACAGTCTCTAATGAACAGTTCCTCCCCAGCATCCTTACAGCCCCCCTTCAGACACTGGAATGCTGCTATGAGGTGTCCCCAAAGCCTTCTCTTGTGCAGGCTGAACAGCCCCAACTTTCTCAGCCTATCTTCATAGGGAGGTGCTCCAGTCCCCTGATCATCCTCGTGGCCCTCCTCTGCACTCGTTCCAACAGTTCCATGCCCCTTTTATGTTGAAGACACCAGAACTGTACACAATACTCCAAGTGAGGTCTCACAAGAGGAGAGTAGAGGGGCAGGATCACCGCCGTCGACCTGCTGGTCAAGCTCCTTTTGATGCAGCCCAGGATACGGTTGGCTTTCTGGGCTGCAGGTGCACGCTGCCTGCTCATGTTCATTTTCTCATCAACCAACACCCCCACATCCTTCTCCAGAAGACTGCTCTGAATCTCTTCTTTGCCCAACCTGTAGCTGTGCTTGGGATTGCTCCAACCCAGGTGTAGAACCTTGCACTTGTCATGGTTAAACTTCATGAGGTTGGCATCAGCCCACCTCACAAGTTTGTCAAGGTCCCTCTGGATGGCATTCCTTCTCTGCAGCGTATCAACCGAACCACACAGCTTGGTGTCATTGGCAAACTTGCTAAGAGTGCATTCAATCCCACTGTCCATGTCACCAACGAAGACGTTGAACAAGACTGGTCTCCAGCCCGACACTGAGCCATTGACCACAACTCTTTGTTTGCTGCCATCCAGCCAGTTCTTTACCCACCGAGTGGTCCATCCATCAAATTGATGTCTCTTCAATTTAGAGACAAGGATGTCATGTGGGACAGTGTCAAATGCTTTGCACAAGTCCAGGTAGATGACATCAACTGCTCTACCCCTGTCCATCACTTCTGTAGCCCCATCATAGAAGGCCACCAAATTGGTCAGGCAGGATTTCACCTTAGTAAAACCATGCTGGCTGTCACCAAGCACCTTGTTGATTTTCATGTGCCTTAGCATGCCTTCCAGGAGAATCTGCTCCAAGATTTTGCCAGGAACAGAGGTGAGACTGACTGCTCTGTATTTCCCTTCGTCATCCATCTTCCCCTTCTTGAAAATGGGGATTATATTTCCCTTTTTCCAGTCGTTGGGAACTTCACCTGACTGCCATGATTGCTCAAATATGATGGACAGCGGCTTAGCAACTTCATTTGCCAGCTCCTTCAGGACCCATGGATGGATTTCATCAGGACCCACGGACTTGTGCACATTCAGATTTTTAAGATGGTCTTGAACCAGATCCTCTCCTCCAGTGGGCCCAAGGTCTTCATCCTCACAGTCCCTGTGTCTGCCTTCCAAGACTTGGGTGGTGTGGTCAGAGCCTTTGCCAGTGAAGACTGAGGCAAAGAAGTCATTCGGAACCTCAGCCTTCTCCAAATCCTGTGTAGCCAGTTCTCCCGAGAGCTTCCTGAGGGGGCCTACATTCTCCCTAGTCTTTTTTTTATTTGCTATGTACCTGTAGAATCCCTTCCTGTTATCCTTAATACCTCTAGCTAAGTTTAATTCTAACTGGGCCTTAGCTTTCCTAACCTGGTCCCTAGCTTCCCAGACAACATCCCTGTACTCTTCCCAGGCTGCCTGTCCTTGCTTCCACTTCTTATTATAAGCCTCTTTTTTCATTTGAATTTTCCTCAGGAGCTCCTTATCCATCCAAGGAGGTTTCCTGGCCCTCCTGCTGCACTTCCTTCTGGTTGGGATGCAACACTCCTGAGCTTGTCACAGGTGATCCCTGAATATCAACCAAGAGTCTTGGGCCCCCTGCCCTCTAGGGCTATATCCCATGGAACCTTCCTAAGCAGGTTCCTGAAGAGGCCAAAGTCTGCTCTTTTGAAGCCCAGGGCAGTGAGCTTGCTGCATGCTCTACTCATTGTCCTGAGGATCTCGAACTCAACCATCACATGATCACTACAGCTAAGGCTGCCCTGGAGTATCACATTTCCAAGGAGCCCTTCCCTGTTGGTGAGCACGAGGTCAAGCATGGCACCTCTCCTTGTCAGCTCTTCTATTACTTGCGGAAGGAAGTTGATTTCTACACAATCAAGGAACCTCCTGGATTCCTTGTGCTGGGCCGTACCGTCCTTCCAACAGATGTCAGGGTGGTTGAAGTCACCCATGAGGACAAGGGCCTGCAAGTGTGAGGCTGTTCCTATCTGTCTATGGAGTGCTTCATCCGCAGTTCTCCTTGATCAGGTGGTCTGTAACAGATGCCCACAGTAATGTCTCCCATAGCTATATTCCCTTTAACCCTGACCCACAAACTCTCTGTGGACTGCTCACCTGTCCCCAGACAGAGTTCCATACTCTCCAGCCTATCCCTAACATAAAGGGCAACTTCCCCTCCCCACCTTCCAGGCCTGTCTTTTCTAAAAAGCCTGTAACCTTCCATTCCAACACTCCAGTTGTAGGAGCCATCCCACCATGTTTCTGTGATGCCTATTATATCATACCCCCATAGACGTGCACACATCTCTAATTCCTCTTGTTTGTTCCCCATGCTATGGGCATTTGTATAGAGGCATCTGAGCCCAGCTCCAGATGAAGCCGGCTCATTGGCTGGAGTGGCTGGGATATCTCTACGTTGCTCAGAGCATTTATTACAGGTGTTGGCAACTGACTGGGTGTGTTGGAATGGAATGATGCCCCCCTCCCCCAACACATCTAGTTTAAAGCCTCCTTGACCAGTCTGGCAGTCTTCCTACCAAAACTGCTCTTTCCCTTCTTTATCATCAGACCAGCTCCACCAGCCCCCACTAGACCTCGCCAACAAACTTGGGTCCCTTGTTCAAGGCACCCAAACCCCTGACTGTGGACTGTGACACCACCCTTTTAACCATTTATTAACCTGTCCAATAATCTTTCAAGATGTAAAACAATGGGTCTAAATTTAAAAATAGCCTAAATACCTGACCACATAGGTAAAAATGCTCTCTCCTGGGGTGTCTGTGAAGAACTCGGACAGATTGGCGTGTCCTGTCTGAAGGCAGACAGTAGATGCTAAGGTATGAAACTACTAGTAACTTCCCCGATACACTACTGAACCATTCTCCACCTCTGGAACTTGTATAGCTGTTTGTTCATACATGTAATGAGAGATGGATATAAATAAACACATTAGATTTGGGTTATGGTCTCCTGCATGGTAAGTGAAGTCAATAAAACCTGTGTGCCATTTTCCCGTAACATTTTTTCTTTTCTCTCATGGTGAGCATATTATTTTCTGTTTAAGTTGAGCTTCTTACCAATTGGGAGAAGGCTGTTTTCCACAAAAGTATTTTTTCTGGTGGTACCAGGAAGTAATCTGAAAGCAAAAAAGAAGCCATTTTACTCAAACTGTAAGTAGAATTTATTTTACCAGGTTTGTTTAATAATATGTCCTGGGTTCAGCAGTAACAGTCATGTTTCTCCTTCATGGTAGCTGGTGCAGTGCTGTGTTTTGACTTCCAGCCTGGGAACAGTGCTGGTGATACCGATGTTTTTGGTTGTTGCTAAGTGATGTTTACCCTGACCAAGGACTTTGTGAGCCTCATGCTCTGCCAGGGAGGTGGGGAAGCCAGGAGGAAGCAGAGACGGGGCGCCTGACCCAGGCTAGCCAAAGAGGTATTCCATACCACAGCACATCATGCCTGGGGTGAGGGGTAACTGGGAGTTACCCGGAAGGACTCGTTTCTTGGCCAGTGGTATTGTATTCTCTTCCCTTGTTATTTGCTTTATCATTGTTATTATTGGTAGTAGCAGTAGTGATCTGTGTTATACTTTAGTTACTAAACTGTTCTTATCTGAACCCGTGGGAGTTGCATTCTTTTTTATTCTCCTCTCCGTCCCTCCGGGAGTAGGGGGAGGGAAAGAAGGGGGGGAGTGAGTGAACGAGTTACCTGACTGGGTTTAAACCATGACATAATAATAAAGCTTTTAGTCTAAATTCATGTTTGTTTAATATAAAACAATAATTCCAGCTGCCAGAGACATTGGCGAGGAGTTCTGGTGGGCTGGCATTTTGCTGGGGTTCCAATATTATATTTTGATGAACCTTGGCCTGGCTCCCATCTGTTTTTCTAGCATGCATAAAATTGAAGGTAAGCTTTGGATGCATTCAGAAAAGTAGGAGAAATAAGAAGCTGACAGAGACAAAAATAATTCTAAAAAATGAAGAGACAGAGATGAAAAAGCATCAAACTCCAGGGAATAAAATAGAGTAACAATAGGAAGAAATAGAAGACACCTCAAAGATCACCTCTTGAGTGCCTTCTTCTACAACAGCTTGAAAATTTAATAGTCAAGGGAGTTGGTGCAAAATTTTACAAATATTAAGACCACCCATTCAGTAGTATATATGCATGTTATATGAAAACTTTCCTCTATATAAGTAAAGGACAAGAAGCAATAAAATGGTAAGGATCTTACAAAACTAAGAGCCACATTGTCTTTTTTTTCCATGGTCAACAGAACAACCAGGTCTTCATCTAGATGAAGACATCACTAGGTCTTCAAATCTGGAAATTGAGTCAATATTTCATTTATTAACTTTTGCAGCATCTCAGGCTTTATTTCTATTTCAAAAAGAAAAAGAATACTGATTTTCATTAGGTATTTAAACATACACCTTTTAAATCTTGATGTATAAATACATTGAGTTATCTTCTCTCTTTAGGCATGTGTTTTAGCATTATATGAAATGATTAGACTATCACTTGAAAAAAAAGTGTGCTGCAATATATTTATATACTTAATTATGCCATCAGTACATGTGATAAATAAACAGCTAATACTGATAGTGATGAATAAAGTGCAAAAATTTCTGAATTAAATTAATAGTTTCATAGTCTGAAATAGTCCCTTTGTGCTCTTGCAGCATATAATACATTTCCAGTTGACAGAAGGATTAGGAGCCAGGTCTTATATTTTACTCTGTGAGTTGCCTCAGTTTTGGTTTGGTTTTTTGTTTGTTTTATCCCCCCCCCCCCCCCCCCCAAGAAAAAAACCATAATTTTGTAGAGTGATTTGTTGCAATTAAAGCCACATTTCCTCTGGCAGGCAATGTTACTATGTACTTCATCTTTAGTAATGTTAGTTCAATTTTAAGAGGTGTCCTTTAGCTGCTCTTATGAATTTCTTGCACTGTTTAAATAATCAAATTTGCCAGTATTCGAAAATTTCTTCAGCAGAAAGTCTTTTCTTAATTTTATTCAGTACTGCTATGTCAACTTTAGTTTTAATTCTGCTTCTCAAAGTTGATAAGAAGAAAGCTCTTAAATAACCCCACGTGCTTAGCTCATATTAATGAAACTTCTCCTCCTTCCCTCTGGAGACAAATTTAATATGTATTACTTTACTGACACTGCCATGTGCAATAAGTATACTGTCCACTTTTTCTGAGCCACAGCCACAACAGAGTTCAAAAGCAGTTCAGAGAATTCCCAGTGTCACATTACTAGCCATCACCCTTATTTTATTTGCATTACAAATATTTTCTCCATTCAAACTGCAGAAATTAACGCAGGCTGAACATAAATGATTAAACTTGATGTAATACCTTTATTTAAATGGTAAATTGAAAATTGACAATCTTTTTTATCTCCTGACAGTTGCAGTTTAAGTGATTATCATAAAGTTTCCACCAAATTAATTAAGATGCAATGAATTCATAACACCTGACAGCACCACATGCTATTACATTATACATTACTTCTAATCAAAAATTTCTTTTCTGAGTTTTTGCTAACTGAACTACATGGTTCAAATTTCCCATTCCTAAGATGCAACTCAGAATGAGATTTTTGAAGGTTTTCAGTGTTCTCTGTGTGAGTATATGTGTTTTCAGAGAGAACAAACAAATTCCTTCCAAAACCAAAATGAGGCACCTTAAAATGATCATGGTGAAGATTATTTTTAGAAGCAGTTAGATTTCTTACTTGTAATAGAGATGACTTGAAATTTGGCATTCTGGTGTTCTTTAACAAGCCATGTGATTCCCACTTTCGTTGAATTGAAATCTGATCTGCATCAGACAACTAAAAGGTATTTGGAGGCAGCTTGAAGAAGTGTTTTCCTCCCTTTTATGCAGAAAGTCCTGTCAGGAATTTTCTTCTCAAATTTTTCATCAGTATCTATAAAAGGCTGTGCCTTAAAAGACTGTATAAAGAGTTCCTCTCTATAAGTTAAAGATAAATGAGTTTTGTAATTCTTCTCCATTTTTGTCTCTAGCTCACTTCAGATTGTATGTCTGTTTCAGTCATGCTGAGAGAACATCCTTAAATCTTTGTTCGATGTTTAAAGCTATTATCTGTACTAAGACACAAAGGAAATCTAGTGTCCCACAGTGCTGCACATTTTGTGTAGTTGCTGCACATTTAGATGATGGTCACACACTGGCAGTTTGAAGCCTAGGAAGTGTGCTTCTAATTCCTGTAATATTTATCCTGCTATGGAGTGCCTGTCAGTTAATACTAACCATAGTCCTGACCTTGCTCCATAGCTTGTCAATAGCTTTTCAGTTTTTTGCTTTCCAAAATTCATGAAAAATCCTTCTCAGTCCTGGCTGATACTCACCAAGTCAAGGTGAGATATATTAACCAAAAAAGTTCAGTTAAGGTTTTATCATTGATACTAGGCATCTATCAGCTGTTATATCTTGCTTCTAGAAGATCATCCTCCCTTTAGTCATAATTTACTGGAAATATTTTTAAATAAGAACACAGTTATTAAAGCAGAAGTGTTTGAGCATTGTTTTTTATTGTAGAAAAGAAGCAGTGTACCCCAGGGGACAGAACTGCACCCAGTACTGTTTAATGTCTTTGTTGTTGATCTGGATAAGCTGGCAGAGTGTACCTTCAGCAAGTTTGCAGATGACATAAAACTGGGAGAAGTGGTTGATATGCCAGAGGCCATACTGGCATCCAGAGGGACTTAAATTCTTTCTCATTGTTGCAGGTAGACGTTTTGGGTTTTTTTAGTTTTTTTTCCTATTTTATTTTCTTTGCTTTAAGTCATATTCAATACTAGTTTACTGATTTGGGGTTTTCGGTTTTAGGTTTTGCTGGTCTAGCTGTCTATGAGCAGCTCCAAGCATTAATCAAGAAGAACCTAAAATGTTTTTCTCTTCACAAATTTGGGTGTATTCCTTTTACTTGAGGAATTTCCCAATTTCCTTGAGGCATACATATATATTCTGAGCAGGCTTTTTTATAAAGGAATTCACTGGCAAAACTGTAGTAACAAAAAAAAAAAACAGGAAAAAATTATGATCTGCTTAGGAATTTTCAATGAATTGAAGAAGAGAGAAAATAAAAACAGAGGATAAAATAACAGTTGTAAGAGATTCAAATCTCAGTACTGCTAATGAAAAATACAATATATGGTTACTATCTTCAAATGGGACTCTACAGAATAAGCTATTAAACTAGAAATGTGTCCTGTTGTTACCAATGATACATTCCAAGGCTTTGCTTGTTTTTCTCCCTTCAGTTTGCAAGGTTATTTAATTCCTTGGTCTATAGAGATTCAGAATTTCCTCTTCTGCAGGATATTAATTCAAAACTAGATTATCAGAGACTAAAGCAGTATAGTTTCACAGCTGCTGCAACAGTACGGACCAGAAGTATTAATGAAATAGGTTGTTGTGGGTTTAAGGGAATAAATGACAGTTTGGGCAGTAAGACCTAAATTAATTTCACTGACTATGAATGCATGAATTGCTAGCCAACACCCTGTGTACCTTCTGTATTCAATAAGGAAATAAAGGTGCTGCAAACTCTGGATTCCTCCCACCTGTCAGAAATGGTCAAACACAACATGAATAAAGTTATTTTGATTAAAAATAGAGCAGTTTTCTATTTACTTGCAAGTCATGCATATAAAGCCTTACTTTCTGAACAGCAGAGAAGCAATATATTCTAACTCAGCCACTTTTCCCAAATTTTAGCCAAAACTTCAATAGAATTAACAAATGCCCTTCACTAAATGCTTGGAATAAAAAGCTTATTACTCGATCTCTGGCTAAACTTCTGAAGGGTAATCCCTTAAGATTTGTTCTTTTTTGGTCCTCTTTTTATTGTTTTTTTAACATAAAAATAGTAGAATGTTTCTTGAAGTTTCTGTACTTGAAGACCATATTCCATGATGGTGATTAATACAGAATCACAGAATAATTCAGTTTGGAAGAGATCTCTGGAGATTATCCAGTTCAATCCCTACTCAAACCTGGACAAACTACATCAGTACTAGATACAGTTCTTCTCTGGTTAGGTTTTGAAAATTTCCCAAAATGGAGATTCCTCAGCCAATTTGGTCCAGCGTTTGACTTCCCTCACTGAGAAAGTTTGGTTTTACTACATCTAATCAGAATTTCTTATGCTGCATCTTGTGCTTGTTGCCTCTTTTCTATGCATCTCAGAGGAGAGTCTGGCTCTGTTTTCTCCACAACCTCTCACTGGGTAATGGACAGCAATAAGATCCTGCTCTCTCAGTTTTCTCATGTCTGGCCCATGCAGAAGCTTGGGATTATTCTAGCCCTGGAGCTGAACTTTAGATTTTCTTTTTCTCAAATTTAAATTACTCTCAAACTGTTTCTAAAGACTGTCAAGGTTCAGTTGAATAATGACTGTTTCTTCCACAATATCCAATCGGTTTCAAGGTATTTACTGCCCACAGCTTTTCTGTAGGTACATTCCATCCTCTTGTTCATGTCATTAATAAAGGCAGTAAAGAGTATTACCTGATCGACTTTGTACTGCATTGCAACAACCAGTGATCCATCTATTATATAGTTCATCTATCCAAATCATAACACACCATTAAGTCAAAGTAAATAGCATCCTGTTTTCCCTTCATTCACAGTCAACCTGTCAGAGAAACCTATTAGTTTTGTCAGATGTTTTTTTGTCAGGCAGTGTGCCTACAATAAATCCATGTGAGATACTCCTAGTCACTTTCTTGTCTTTCATCACTGGTGCTTACTATTCTTTCTTTTCCTCATTATTTAGGCCAAATATCATGTATATGTTTTGCTAATAAACAGACATTTCTAAACTGTTCCCTAAAAATTCACCTTTGTTTTTGTTTTGCAGCCTTACGGGATAAGGACAATTCCTCAGTTTTGGTTAAATTCCTTGTACTTGTTTTCAAAACTTTTTTATGCATATGAATACAGAATAATAAATCCACAAGACCCTACCTGAGTGTATAATTTGAATAACATACAAAATATATAAAAAGAGACTCACTTTATATGAATCCAAAATAATCCTTTGAATCTATAATTAATTTTTTTTCAAATTGCATTTGCATTCCCCGTAATAAAAAGTCTGAAATGAATCTGATTAATAAGGAAGGCACTTCAGAAATCTAAAGGTATTACTGGGAACAGCTTTAAGCACTCTGCATGCAGAATTGCTGCTAAACTATGCAAAAGGCAGAATATAATCCATTAAGTAGTTAGGATTAAGTTAAATTTGACTTAGCTACCTCATTCACAATTTTCTGTGCACAGTGAATGAGGCAGTAGTCTTGTGAAAATAAAAGCATGATAATGCATTTAAAGTTATCATAGTAAATATATGTTAGGGATGAAAGTATCATCAGGCATGTATAACTGATATTCCTTGATATTGTTACCTCGTTTCCTCATGCATGCTAAATTGCAGCATTCAAGTACCATAGCTATCTTTCTATTCACTATTCTTTCTCTCTCTCTCATTTCTGCATTTTCTATAGTTCATGTTCCTGTAACTGGATTCATAAATAGATGTCTGCACCTTGCAGTGCCCTACTCACCAAGACTATAAACAGATTCATAAAATGAAAGGACAAGAGGGAACATTCAGTAATTCTGTCTGACCTCCAGTGACCACCTATGATATATAGATATATCACAGGCCATAGAATTTGCCTTGTTATTTGTCTAGAGAGTATCTTTTGAAAATACATCCAGTTATTGGACAATCAAAGTATGTGAGGATGTAACATCTTTCTTGCTATTTTATTACAATTGTTTATTATTTTTGTTTAGTTGTTTTGTTGTTTTTTTTAAAAATCCTTTACCTTGATATTTTAGTATATTCAGTATAAACTTTCAATACTTATCTCCTTTTCCCTGGTAGCTTTTTTAGCCCTTGGTATCTAGTACTCTTTCTGCGTGAGGATATTTATATACTGCTATGAAGTTACCTCTCAGTCCTTTGATAAGCTGCATAGGTAGAGCTCATTATGATGCCCACTACAGAAGATTTATCCCTCAAAGATCTTTTTGCACCTTTTACAGTATCTAACATCCAGACATTTCTTTCTAAAGTGAAATGACCAATTTTGAACTTTTTATATCATGGGGCACAACAAATATCAGATTTTATTTGTGCACAATAGCATTCAATATGCTCTTGTTGTGTTTATTCCTATACTGTTATTTCAGTTCTTTAAAACAATTCTTGCAATTTGTTTCTCTGTGATGGTGCGTGTCATGCTCTCCCCACACCTTTTCTGCTTAAGCAATAGACACGAGTGGTGACTGTGATGGCTGCATCTGGCTTAGGATAGGCTCTGGGAAGGCAGGTAACAATACAATAGCTAAGGATCATAAATCTTGCTTAACAGCTGAGGGCTAATTGAGCATGCACCAATAGAAATATGGCTGGTGTGCAAATATTACTACAAGTCAGTCATTGTACTTCATAAATAGTGGACAAGCCCAGGGCTTGTTGAGGTCTCCTGCATGGCAGTGGGCTGCATACCAGGATCACCACTTGAATAAGGATGCCTCTTAATATTACTCCTTGAGGTTGAGAGATTCCTTGCTGCAACATATTCTCAGTAAGTGATTAATAGCATGCTAGACTCAGAAATCCTAGCTAAGTGATATAAAGGATTGAGTGTGTACCTAAAATCCTTTAGACATAAATCACTGACCAAGTCTGGGACTAAGTCTGGATCCAGCCACACCTAGAAATCCCCTCTGAGAAGTTTAGAACCCAGGGGAGCCCTTGCTGAAACTCATGGCTCAATGGGAAGGTCTTTCTGAGAGTTTTGCCTGACCCTGTCCTCTACAGTCAAGTCTACTTTGTTGTCAAAACTTGTTAACCAATGTCGCTTTTGCCATCAAACTTTATTGAATCTCTGGTTTATATGAATATACATATTTTTACTCTCTCTTTCTTGCTCATGCCTGAAGGGTTTACTCACACTTGCAATGCCCTGTAGCGTCAGGCAAGGGACTAAAAGGCAGGGGATAAGGTGCCCTGGAAGCCGAAGACCCAACCCTGCATGAAGGCGGTTCAGGACATTGGTCACTCGAGATTGCAGTAAGTGTGGGTAAAGCCCTTCCTAAATCTTCATTTGCGAAGTCAAGCCATCAATCAAACAAGTGAAGTGTGCCACTCCATAACATTGTCTGAAGACCATTTGATTAATAAACTAATTAACAAACAGAAAAAACTATTCCCATATCTGCACTTGTTACTGAATATGAGTTTGTTAGTTCAGTCACACTGCATTTCACTATTTTTGAAATTGTGTTAACTTAAAGAGGTAAAATGAGGAGATGCTGATACTGTTGAGAAAGTTTTAACACAATTTACTCTGAACGTTAGAATAAATATACCTTGAAGAACCAGAATGGTTACTAAACTTCTATTACAGGAAACAGAATAGTAATATTTGCCAATGTGTTATTTCTATGAGATAGAGTGGGAATAATTGTTTCAAAGAAAATGAAGAAATACTTGAAATACTTGAGTAATTTGATTTATTTGAAGTAGCAGAAGAGAGTTCAACAGATAGAGAATTTTTTTTCTCTTATTTTGCTATTTTAAAGTCCATGGGTTAGAATTTGTTAACTCACTCGAGTGTAGAATGCATCTTCGTAGATAACTATTATTAGAGTGCTTTGCTGCTGAGGCATAAGACCTGACATTACAGGGCATTATCCTTGTGATATTTTCAAATATATAGTCCATTGGTAACATTTCTATTTGTACTACTGACCTGGGTTCAGCAGGAGCAGTCACTTGTCTCCTTCTAGTAGCTGGTGCAGTGCTGTAGTTTTGACTTTCAGCCAGGGAACAGTGCTGATAACACTGATGTTCTTAGTTACTGCTCAGTAATGTTTAGTCTGACCAAGGACTTTTTGAGTCTCATGCTCTGCCAGGGAGGAGGGGAAGCTGAGAGGAAGCAGAGACAGGACTCCTGACCCAAACTAGCCAAAGAGGTATTCCATAAACACAGCACGTCATGCCCAGTATATAAACTGGGGGCAGTTACTCAGAAAGGCTAGATCACTGCTTGGGTAGGGCTGGGTATCGGTCAGCGGGTGGTGAGCGGTTGTATTCTCTTCCCTTGTTATTTCCCTTATCATTATTATTATTGGTGGTAGCAGTAGTGGTTTGTATTATACCTTAGTTACTGGACTGTTCTTATCTCAACCCATGGGAGCTATATTCTTTCGATTCTCCTCTCCATCCCTCCGGGAGTGGGGAGCAGAAAGGGGGGAGTGAGAGACTGCACGGCTGAGTTTAAACCACAGCAACTATTTAAATGCTTAATTGTACTTCTACAAAGACAGCATCATACAATATGGTATTTGTATGTATTTCCTAAGTAATAGCAAAACAGACAAGTGAAAGCCTTCAAGGAGCACAACCAGACAGGTCAAAACCGAGAAGAAAAAAAAAAACAAAAAACAAACAAACAAAAAAAAAAAAAAAACAAACCAGAAGTGAACTTTGAAAATTAAAAATAAAATTTCAATTTTATAGTAAGGAAAAATTGTTATGTTTTATGTCCCATTTATTAAGCAGGCACACCGTATACATTGCTAGCTGCCGTCAACATTGGGTAATACTAGAAAATGTGGATGGGATGAGCTGTGTGAGCCAGGCTGGTGAAATGCCCACCAGGACCATCCACCAGTTGGGGGCTGTGTTTCAGCTCTGGCTCTCACCCTTGCGTCTGGCCATGCCCTTCATTCGCCCATGACTATGGCCTCCCAACTGAATCTGGGTTGAACTTCACTTCTGGTTTTAGACATTGTCTGGGTGTCTGCAGATTGGCAGCCAGAATGGCTGGGGAAAGCAGCTCATCAAGAGAAAGAGGGAGGCAAGGAGTGGATTTCATCTGACAATGTCAGTCTCTCATTTTAAGTTTACTTTTGGGTTGTTCACCCAACGGTTCCTTAAAAATGCAGTGGGGGTTGAAGGGGAAGTTATACTAGCAATATTAATTGTATCTGAAAAGGGACTAAAACACAATTCAGGTTAATGGCTCTCTGAAAGGGCTTGTGTGTTTCTGAGGTCAACTGCAACATGGAAAGACAAAGGGAAAGATGAGTAAACCGAAAACAGTCCAGATTGTCCCAGTGTGAGCTAACACTGGTACAGGAACTTGTAAGAAGCCTTGAACAGAAAACATAAATTTTAGATTGAGGTATTTACAGAGCAATACAGGAAGCTATCCATAGAAAATTAATTTTTACTTGATTAATCTTATGATCAGGAAAAATAACTTCACCTGATCCTCTAAGCAATAGAATTACATAAGAGAGTCTGTCTCTTTGTCGTACTACATCATCAGAAAGTGGCATAATCTAATGGCTAAAGAAACTAGGGCAAGCAAGTAAAAATGGACGATACAATACACTGAAGCCTGTAAAAAGCAATATTTTCTAGAATTTAGGTAATACAGAAAAGAATCTATATCTTTTACAAATAAATACTTTTCAGGATATTGCAGAAATGTTAATTGCTGTTTGAATGAGGTGCTGTAATTTAGCAGCAAAGTAAGGATGTGATAAGCAGCTTTTAAAGGAGTATCCATCTGAACCTCAGAGAAGAATATTTTTCTTTTTTTTAAATAAAAATGTCAACAATCAGTTAAGGCAGCCTCTTCTGAGTTTATATTTGGTTACAACTGGCCTAATAAATATACCCAAATTGACTGAAGCTTGATATGTTCACCTTCAGTTCAGAAGCCTAAAGAACAGGGTAAATGAAAGTTATTAACTTGATTTTATTCATACCTTAGACAAAAATTCCATTGAGGTCAGTAAGGGAACCTTATAAAAGACATAAAAATCAGATGAAAAATTAGTTTAGTTTATTGCTTGGCAACTTGTGTAATAAAAGGGAAGCTATAAGAGGGAAGAAAAGATGATTAAAATAAAATGACTATAAAGTAGCTTTTGGAATAAATAATATGTATGAGTGTCTGTAATTCAAGTAAAGATGAAGAGTAAAGTGCAGTGATCAAGTATTGTTTAGTAGGTGAGCCAATAATTTTACTGAACATGACAGTCCATCTCCTTTCCGTTTGCTTATTGTTGATTACATCCATGAAATGATTTATAGTATTACAAATTCAGTCATTATTTTGGAACTGCAGAACCTGGGACAGATCTTTTTATTTCTGTAGGGTACTTTTGATAATCTGAATAGCTAAAGTAATATATTCAGCTTGAAACCCTTGTCCTTCCTGATGAAAATTATCATAGAAATGTTATACAGTAGAAAATCTTGAAGGGGCTGTATAGCCTACAGTCTGTACTGCAGTTTCCATGTTGAATAGTTGCTTATTGTGGAGAGCCTTAGAATAATAGAATCATAGAATAGGTAGGGTTGGAAAGGACCTTAAAATCATCACGTTCCAACCCTGCCATGGGCAGGGACACCTCACACTAAACCATCTCACCCAAGGCTTCATCCAACCTGGCCTTGTACACTGCCAGGGATGGAGCATTCACAACCTCCCTGGGCAACCTATTCCAGTGGGAAAGAATTTCCTTCTTATATCCAACCTAAACTTCCCTTGTTTAAGTCTGAACATGTTACCCCTTGTCCTATCACTACAGTCCCTAATGAAGAGTCCATCCCCAGCATCCCTATAGGCCCCCTTCAGATACTGGAAGGCTGCTATGAGTCTTCTCTTCTGCAGGCTGAACAGCCCCAACTTTCTCAGCCTATCTTCATAGGGGAGGTGCTCCAGTCCCCTGATCATCCTCGTGGCCCTCCTCTGGACTTATTCCAACAGTCACATGTTTCTTTTATGTTGAAGACACCAGAATTGCACACAATACTCCAAGTGAGGTCTCACAAGAGCAGAGTAGAGGGGCAGGATCACCGCCGTCGACCTGCTGGTCACACTCCTTTTGATGCAGCCCAAGATACGGTTGGCTTTCTGGGCTGCAGGCGCACACTGAAGCCAGCTCATGTTCATTTTCTCATCAACCAACACCCCCAAGTCCTTCTCCACAGGGCTGCTCTGAATCTCTTCTCTGCCCAACCTGTCTCTGTGCTTGGGATTGCTCCGACCCAGGTGTAGGACCTTGCACTTGGCATGGTTAAACTTCATGAGGTTGGCATCAGCCCACCTCACAAGTGTGTCAAGGTCCCTCTGGATGGCATTCCTTCCCTCCAGCATTATCAACCAAACCACACAGCTTGGTGTCATCGGCAAACTTGCTGAGTGCGCACTCAATCCCACTGTCCATGTCAGCAATGAAGACGTTGAACAAGACCGGTCCCAACACCGATCCCTGAGGGACACCACTTGTTACTGGTCTCCAGCCCGACACTGAGCCATTGACCATAACTCTTTGTGTGCGGCCATCCAACCAGTTCTTTATCCACTGAGTGGTCCATCCATCAAATTGATGTCTCTCCAATTTAGAGACAAGGATGTTGTGTGGGACAGTGTCAAATGCTTTGCACAAGTCCAGGTAGATGATGTCAACTGCTCTACCCCTGTCCACCACTTCTGTAGCTCCATCATAGAAGGCCACCAAATTGGTCAGGCAGGATTTTCCCTTAGTGAAGCCATGCACCTTGTTGATTTTCATGTGCCTTAGCATGCCTTCCAGGAGAATCTGCTCCAAGATTTTGCCAGGCACAGAGGTGAGACTGACTGCTCTGTAATTCCCCGGGTCATCCATCTTCCCCTTCTTGAAAATGGGGGTTATATTTCCCTTTTTCCAGTCTTTGGGAACTTCACCTGACTGCCATGATTGCTCAAATATGATGGCCAGTGGCTTAGCAACTTCATTTGCGAGCTCCTTCAGGACCCGCAGATGGATTTCATCAGGACCCATTGACTTGTGTACGTTCAGGTTTTTAAGACGGTCTTGAACCAGATCCTCTCCTACAGTGAGCCCGAGCTTTCTTGGATCATAGTAACTTTGTATAATTGTGCTTCTGGAATGTGATTTTGAGGCTTAAAAAGAGAGTGGTTGCACAGTGTTTTGAAGATCAGCCCTGTGAACTCCTGTGCAAAAATGCATTTCCCACTCTGAGGCAGGTGCACCCATGTGTTGTGGTTTAAACCTTAGCCAGGCAGCTTGTTCACTCACTCCCAGTGAGTGGTGATGGGCTGAGAGCAATCAAGGGCCCCCCCCCCACCCCGGGGCTCTCCCCTTCCCCGCTCCTGGAGGAACAGGGAGGAGGATCGAAAGAGTGCAACTCCTACGGGTTGAGACAAGAACAGTCCAGCAACCAATGTACAACACAGATCACCACCGCTACTACCAACGACAACAATGATAAGAGAAAATAACAAGGGAAGAGAATACGATACCACCGGCCAAGAAACGAGTCCCACCCGGAAGCCCCTGTCCTTCTGGGTAACTCCCAGTTACCCCCCACCCCGGCCATGACGTGCTGTGGTATGGAATACCTCCCTGGCTATCCCTGGGTCAGGCGCCCCATCTCTGCTTCCTCCCGGCTTCCCCTCCTCCCTGGCAGAGCATGAGCCTCACAAAGTCCTTGGTCAGGGTAAACATCACTTAGCAACAACCGAAAACATCGGCTTCACCAACACTGTTCCCAGGCTGGAAGTCAAAACACAGCACTGCACCAGCTATCACGAAGGAGAAACATGACTGCTACTGCTGAACCCAGGACACCATGGTACACCATGACCCTATACCAGCAAACCTGGTGTCATGTAGACCAACCTATGATCAAAATCCAAAAATTCTGCCCATGACACCAGCTTTGGAGTCAGGTATTGTCCTGCTGACTCTTCCTGTTTCTTTCCTCATTATTTCCTGCAAGTGCAAGAACAGAGGAGAACACTACTTGTTCCCTGATCCCTTAACCCATTGTCCCAAGGCTCTGAAAACTCTCTTCATTCCCTCAGACTTCTTTTTGCAACTTCATCTCTGCCTGCCTGAAAAATAAATAATGGATAAGGATAACATTCTGAGGGTTGTACCAGGGTGGGAAGTTTTCTCCTCGTATCTTTAACCCAGTCTTTAACTCAGGCCCCATGGAGACAGCAAACTGCAGTTAAGAAGTGGGTCCAGTCTGCATAGTGGGCTTTCTGTACCCCTCAAGAGACAGTCTCTTATGACAGTGATTTATCTATTTTTCTTTATGGAAGCAGTTTTGACTCAGGGTGTAGGCTGACTTAACCTCAGTGACACCTCCAAGCTGGATGAACCATCTTTTTCATCAGTGTTTGGTTCCACATGTGTATTCTCCCATTTATATATAAAAAAAAAGAAATAAGTCTAGATTTTAGCACTTTACAAATAGTATGCATTAACACAGCCAGTTGTAACAATTAAAAAAAGTATGTTTGATTTAAGAATATTTAAAAGGTATTACATTCCTTTCCCAGGAAAGGGAGGAATGAACAAAACTTAGCTATTTGTAATTTACAGTTCATTTTTATCAATGTAGTGCTTTTAACAATGAAATTATTATCTCCTCATAAGAATTTTCAGCATGCTGAAGTACTGAAACCACCAATGTTATTATTGTTTTTGTTATATGTCAATTACATGCTTTCACTGATTAGGACTATTGTCTTCTAATTTTAGTCATCTAAAGTTTAAAAATCCTAACTGCATTTCCTCTGTAGCAAATGTAGATAAAAAAGTACTTCCAGAATGGAATTAATCTTATCTGCTTTATAACTTTCTTTTAGATTTACATTAATTACCTTTGGGAGATAACACAGTCTTTAAGATTAAACTTTATTATGCCTTCTCAATGGCAAATGGGTCCTACCTGCTGAATTTTGTATTCCAGCAATATTTATCTTTATCCTCTGCAATATCTTCTTTTTTTTTTGCACATGGCTCCAAGATGATACTTTTTTTTTTTCTTTTTCCAGAAGATCAAATGTATTTTCTAATGTTATAATCCTTACAGCGATTGCTCACAATGAAGAATTTGAAATTTCTTAATCATTGGAACAAACTACCTACTGGAATAGTGGATTGAAGTCTTAATAATCAGAAGTCTTTACAGAACATCAAACAAATCATGGTCAAACAAATTTTTTGGGCATAGTATAGGTATAAATGGATGAATATCTATTGTATGGGATGTCAGACTACATGATTAACTTCCCCTTTCAAATTTAAAATGATGAATCTTTTTTAATTTCATTTCCTCCTTAATACCTAAACTACTAGACTGTGAAATGTTCTTCCATAATTTTAAATCCTTTTAAATTTTCTTTATGGGAGACACTAGAAAGATTGAAAAAGGTGCAGGACTTTCAAGGGTTTATTTTAACAGATTACCATTGAAAGAAACTGGTAGGTGAAGTCCTCATTCTGTGTCTGCAAAAGCCTCAAGTGAGATTTATTTCACTTAATGTTAGCAGTTTTAAAAGTGATAACTGGTCTAAGCTAGCTATTAAGAATCCCTTTGTCATTAGATTTGAAGTCTCTTTTGAAGGTGATGCTTCTCAATAGGTAGCTAAAATACATGCAATATAATTCTTCCTTTGTCTTCAATTTTTTATTCTAAATGGAGCAAGACCAGGCAAATGGATATTCTAAATAATGGTTATTATTTTTAATCCCACTGCACATAATTCTGTGATCATGTCAGAATGACTGGCTTTCAGCAGCAGCCAAATACTAGCTATCATGTGTTACCAGGATTTCAATTAAAATTATGTAAAATTGTAATGTGTCTTATGCATCACAACAAATTTCTGTTAATGACGTAGTATTTTGAGGACTGTGTGTTACTCCTCGTTTTCTAGTGAATGAGTAAGAATTCCTTTAAGGATTCATCTCTGTGGTCCAGAATTTCAGTGACTCTTTTAAAGCCTATTCTGCGGCTGCCAGGACACCAACATACTGCTCTGTCTCTCTCCCTCCTCAGCAGGGCTGGGGTAGAAAATAAGATGAAAAAATAATTCATGGGTTGAGATAAACACAGGCAGATCTCCCACAAGTTACCATCACCTGCTCCTATATGGCCCCGCCTCCATGAGCTGCAGCTCCTTCCATAAGCCTGCTCCAGTATGGGCTTTCCATGGGGTCACAGCTTCCTACAGGACATATCCACCAGCTCCAGGATAGTCCTCCACAGGCTGCAGTATGGATATCTGGTCTGGCATTGTCATGGTTAAAAGCAGGGTCCTGGTTAAAAAAGATAAATACAGTGATCATATGATACTCAATCCAGACTACTTAAAAACATAATGACATAAATCGCTGTGACAATAATAAATATCTTCCAAAAGTTTGTAGCAAGTAGGGGACATACCATGTAAGAGAAGGGAGATAGCCCAGGAAAGTTCAGGTTAGACATGAGGAAGAAGTTCTTTACTGTGAGAGAGGTGAGGCACTGGAGCAAGTTACCCAAAGAAGCTGCAAATGCTTCATCCCTGACAGGGCTCAAGGCCAGACTGGATAGATCCTTGTGAGACATAGTTTAGTGTGAGGCATTCTTGCCCATGGCAGGGGGGTTGGAACTGGATGAGCTTAAGCTCCTTTCCAGGCCTAACCATTCTATGATTCTACGTATTTCTCAAAACAGGATAATAGATGAATTAGCGAATGAGCATTGTGCCTGATTCTTAGGAAAATTGTAGAAGAAATCTTTAAACAGACTGCTTGCAATGAGCTAGATAATAGTGAGCTGATTAAGAAAAACAGCAAGCCTGGATGCATTAAAAACATCAAGTCAAACTGGCTTAATTTCTTGCCCTGATAGAACACCTAGCCTAGTAGGAAATGGAAACAGTAGAGGTAATTAATGTTTCTATCTTGATTCTAAAAGGTATTTTGACACATTTTCAGCAGGCATTATCATAAGTAAACTAAAAATTTAATGGACTTAGTGAAACCACCCACTGATTGAAAAGCTCTCCTCTGAAATCCATCACTTTCCTTCACTCTGAAATTATGTTTTGAATACAGACAGGTCCAGGATTAAACAAAGACTAGAATAAACAGACATATATATATATATAAGAGGAATAAATAGGGAAAAGAGAAAGCAGAGATGAACTGGCTAGGCTGGAGTATGGTAGGACCACTTCCCCAACACCCCTGACCCTCTCTCCTCCCCTGCCACCAAAAGAAAAAATCAACAAAACAGACTTTCTACGACATCACGTCAATAAAGTAAATTTAAAAAAAAATAAATAAAAATCTTGTTCTGGGATGTGAATATTACCCATTTGATAAAGGAATTACTATTTGGTTCAGTGAGCCTTCAGCTGAAGTTTATCATGAGTTCTCACATTTACAAGATCATGTGGATTACTTAGTGAGACAATAGCAGAACAATAAGATGAAAAACTATGGTCTACAGTGGAAAGTAAGGAACTGCTTTTGATCAGTATAAAGAGGAAAATGCTATGTCAATACATTCGTGTTTCAGATTTAAAATTATTTTTTTAAAAAGATTTGAAGCAACTTATTTAATTTTCAACAGACGTTTACATTGATTTTTAGAAAAAGCTGACTTATTACAGGAGCAGCGGAAACCTGAAATGATATCCAGTGGGGCTGGGTGAAATATCCTTTCATCCTTATTTCTGAAGGAAAGATTAAATATGCACTTGGCAGAGTGGTTTATTGGGTTTGGACAAAACTGGCCTGCATGAACTTGGGATATTTCCTCCTTCTGATACTCCCTCCTTCTGATACTTCCATGATTTTATAACTCTGTAATTGTATAGCTCCTCACTGATATCTCTGAAGAAAGGTGTGGTTTTCAGCACGGTAATGATTGTGACCACAGGGACTGACTTCAGTGCAGGTGGATCAAAATACATGAGAACATTTTAGAAACCTGAAACTGCTAGGATATGTAAAGGAGCAGTAGCTTTTGAGGAAATAATTACAAGAGCAAGTTAAAACCAAATCACATCTATAATAATACTTCATTAGAAGACCAGAACTACCAAGAGATTATTCTTAATAAAAAGCTAAATTATGTTTGCCACTGGATTCAGAACAATCTATTAAAAAAAAAAGGTATTTTCCGCTGTAAAATACAAAAATGCTACAGATTATAGATAAAAAGTAGCAGGGAAAAATAGAACATCATTTTAAGGAAGCAGTAGCTCTAAAAAAACCAAACCGCAAACTTCAGCTCATTTTCATTAAATTAAGTTCTTGTAAATTCACAAGTGTAACTTTTGACAAATGCTCTCCATCACACTAATGTTTTATCAATTAAGCTGTATCTTCTGGGACCCCAGATCGTTGTCTCTAATGATGGGAGGCAGCAGTGTCTCTTCACTCACAATAAAAGTAACTTTTATTTGCCTTTGCTAATACCAGTGAGATCTCTCTTCTAGTTAAAGAAGAGAAAAACATTCTATGCAAGTTATTGCAGTACAAGCCTGAAAAGCAGACTTTTATTTTCCTAAACTTTTTAATTGAACTTACACAACCTGGTGCCATTTTTCTAACTCTTATTTCATATACTAAGACTTTTAAATTATAGTGTGCATGTATTTTCTTCATTTATGTACTTTTATTCATCAGTTTTAATGTAAATATATACACGCACAAATACCAGTTAGATTTAGGTAAACAATAATTAACATTGTTTTTCTTTCCCCTGACAAGTTAGGTATGCAAAATCCTAAAATGTTTTATCTTAACACAGTGTAAATTACAAACAATAATGTTTTTTGTTAAATTACTAGTGGCAAGCTAGAGAAATTAGGTGAAACTTCCCACTCAATCCAGCCAATCCATGCAAAACCAATAATCTTGGAGGAGTTTCTGTATTGTAATTAACTTCCACTAACCTTTCTGAATTAAACTGTTATAGTTACAGTCTGGTCTAATGTGCAAGTTTTCTATTGATATTATAAAGGCAAAAAATGAGAGGAGTTGCTTAGAAGTGGCAAAAATTTCACTAAATTAGATCAAATTTAGAAAATTACTACCACTTACTGTTCTTAGTGTTCTCATTTGCAATCTCATTTTACATCCCTTTCATACAGGTGACCAGAACCCAGTTGAGGTTTAGTTTAAATAAGGCCTGGGGAAGGGAGGTAAGGATAAAATATTTAGGAATAATTGCATGAAAATAATTGCTTAAACTTTCAGAAGAAGACAAGTTAACTATAATCAAGATAAGCTTTCCCAAAGTAAACTTCCTAAGAATTTACTGGGAGAATTTAGATATTTTTTACATTTTAGTTGAGTTTCTACTAATAATGACACATATAACACAACACATAGGCAAAGATTAGTTTCAGAAATACAAACAGATTATTCCATTTCACTCCTTCTCAAAATCATTAGTGAAAGATTTCAACAGTGTCCACAGTTCCTGCCGCTGTTCCTAGTTGATAGATTATTTGATGCTTTGAAGAGATGGAAAAAAAAAGAAGATAAATGGCCACATGAAGGGCAAGCTAAAGCCATCAGGAAACGAAAACAGTCTAAAGATATATTCCTTGTCAGTTATATTTTTGTATTAGTCAGAAAGAGCACTCTGTTAATACGTTACTTTTTCTAAGTGTATGTGCGGTAATTGTAGGGCTCAGTTTTGATGTCACTCTGAGTTTTAGTTCTGCTTTCCCTAAATATAAACCATGAAACATACGCTGATGAAGTTATGAAATTTTTTCCTGTAGATAAAGTGAGACAACCAAGCTAGATCTTCTAGCTAGGGAAGTGCAAGATATGTCTACTAACATAGTTAAGGAAAGATAATTACTACTTTAAATTTTAGAGCTAAATAATAATTGCTTTGTACTAAAATTTTCATGTTTCAACATATTATTTGTTGGGAAGATATTCTGTTCCAGATTTAATGATATGTAATAAGCTGCAGTTAGAGTGTTCAAAAGTCAAATAAACATTTTATGGAATACAAACAGCACTACATACCAGCTGAAAATAGCTAGCTAATTTCAAACTGGACTTTTAATATAATTTCCTGAGTAACACTTACATAAGAGCTCTGTCTTTTTGTCCATCTGTTCCTCTACATTTTTCAGTTTCCTTTGATAACTTGATCTCACTGGGCATTTTAAACAGATTTGACAGGTGGCTTAAGGTCTAAAAGATACTAAATTTCTATGAAATATTAAGTTTTAAGAAGTGTGGTAGATGGCTGGGAGAAAGGGTGCGAATTAACATCATCATGGGTGTAGGATGGATGAAACTCTTATCTGTTTTTTTCTGGCCTGCCAAAATCAATTTCTTCTATGCAGCTGCAAGATTTCCTACCTTTTACTTCAAGTAAGCAGGGCCGAAAAAGAATTGAAGTGGACAAAGAGCAGGTAGGAAACTGTGGAAGGAGAACTTGAAAATTTTTTATTATTATTATTATTATTATTATTATTTTTATTTATTTTTTAAAAACAGAAAATAGTCAGAAAGCAGGAACAGGAATATTGAAAATATGCTGAGAAACTGGGGCTTTTCACAGAGGGGAAACAGACTGGTTTAAAACCTACTGACAAATTAAGACTTTGCCACAGTTCAGAGACAATCAACAGAACAGAAACATTAAAAAAAATACAAGTAAAATTGTATAAGTATTCTGAATCCTTAATGTTCAAAATAAAGGGATAGTTAAAAAATATGAAAAAAGAGGGTTTAGATTATGCATTTATAGGATTGCAGTATGTCAAATTTCAGTTTTTCACCGGATTCATGACAGCTATTCCTTTCTTCTAAGGAAATACGGATATTTGTGCACCCAGATAATTCAGATCTGGGGCTTTAAAAGGAAGATACATAAGCTTCTGTGACATTCAAGGTATATTTTTAGTCAGGAATGTTACATTGTGCATTCTGAAGGAATTATTTTTGATAAAAAATTTTCCATGTTTGAACAGAAGCATTCACATTTTGCACTAGAACAGCTAGTACCTGAGAAGAACTACAGACCAGTCAGTGTCACTTCTGTGCCTGTCAGGATCATGGACCAGATTCTCCTGGAACCCATGCTAGGGCACATGAAGAACAAAAGGTGACAGAGCCTTGGGTAACATAGTCTAGTGTGAGGTGTCCCTGCCCATGGCAAGGGGGTTGGAACTAGATGATCTTAAGTTACTTTTTAACCCTAAATATTCTATGATTCTATGATACTCTGAGTGCTATTGACAGATTTAACCACAATGGGCACATAAACCAATCCATTTCTAATTTGTGTCAGTACTATCACATTCGGATGCAATTTATGTGATTAATTTAAGTTTAATTAACTAAAGTTTTAGCATATACTCTGAAGTCTATCCTTCAGATTCTTTGTCTTCAGATTTCTTTATGGAACAGTATAGATTTTAGGATGGTTGAACATCTAGTCAGAGACAGAAGTGATAATGAATTTTTTGTTCCCCTTAAGCACCTTTCTTAAGATATCTGAAGGTGAAAGGTATTTCAGAGCGAAACTGAGAAAGAGATTAAGGTACCTGTAAATTTAGCAGCATAACAGCTGCCTTTTAAGCTCCTAATTTCTGACACGTATACCTGAGTTAACTCTGTTAAGCATTAAAAAAAAAAAGAAATAAAAAATTGAAACACACAATATCCAGCATGACTATGCAGTCAATAAGGGGAAGAAAGTAGTGTCTCTAATTTATACACCCCTGCTGCCCTTACAGCTCAGATGTCTGAAAGGAGATGAAGGAGATGAATTCACACTAATTCTCTTCTGACCACTCTAAACAATGCTGGAGATGATGAACTGATTTCATCAGTAGTCACATGAGGTCACATGTACAATAGCTTTGTTTATATCCTAAAAAGGGAAAAAATATTGAGGTAGGCACTTAAATCACAGAATCACAGAATCCTAAGGTTTGGAAGGGACCTCAAAAGATCACCTAATCCAACCCTCCTGCAAGAGCAGGGTAACCTAGAGTGCATCACACAGGAACTTGTCCAGGCGGGCCTTGAAAATCTCCAACTTAGGAGACTCCACAACCCCCCTGGGCAACCTGTTCCAATGCTCTGTCACTCTCACAGTAAAGAAATTTTTCCTGATGTTCACATGGAACCTCCTATGCTCCAGTTTACACCCATTGCCCCTTGTCCTATCACTGGACATCACTGAAAGAAACCTAGCTCCATCATCCTGACACTCACCCTTTACATATTTGTAAACATTGATGAGGTCACCCCTCAGTCTCCTCTTCTCCAAGCTAAAGAGTCCCAGCTCCCTCAGCCTCTCCTCATAAGGGAGATGTTCCATTCCCTTAATCATCTTTGTAGCCCTGCGCTGGACTCTCTCCAGCAGGTCCCTGTCCTTGAACTGTGGGGCCCAGAACTGGACACAATATTCCAGATGCGGCCTCACTAAGGCAGAGTAGAGGGGGAGGAGAACCTCTCTTGACCTGCTGACCACACCCTTTCTAATGCACCCTAGGATGCCATTGGCCTTCTTGGCCACAAGGGCACATTGCTGGCTCATGGTCATCCTCCTATCCACCAGGACCCCCAGGTCCCTTTCCCCTTCACTACTGTCCAGCAGGTCAGCCCCCAACCTGTACTGGTACATTGGTTTGTTCTTCCCCAGATGCAAGACTCTACACTTGCCCTTGTTGAATTCCATCAAGTTCCTCTCCGCTCAACTCTCCAGCCTGTCCAGGTCTTGCAGAATGGCAACACAGCCCTCTGGTGTGTCAGCCACTCCTCCCAGTTTAGTATCATCAGCAAACTTGCTGAGGGTACATTCAGTTCCCTCATCCAGGTCAAATGTTGTAGCAGTTTCCCCCTTTAGGGGATGATACCTTCTGAACGAACTGATATACATCAGGAAAAAAAGGAAAACAGCAAAGAGAAAAAGAGTAAACAGAAACTGCTGACAAACCCACAAAAGAAGAAATGTGGTGAGAAAGCTGTCCAGGCCTGCGTATGAATGAAACATACTTCAAACTAACATCAGGGCTTTATAAAAAGATAACCATGTAGCCATTTCTTCTCTTAGGAGTTCCCTTACTGCCAGGACCAGCAGTCAAGATTTTCTCTAAGACCAAGGCTGATTCAGTAGTACGTTATGGATATATTTATGGATGTAAACCTGACAAACAACTGCAACACTCTAGAGGTATTTTTTTTTTCTTTCTATGAAGGCACTAAACAGCTGTACTATGTACAAACATGAGTATCTATGGACCTAGAATGAAATATTATTTATGCTCCTTCAAAAAGCTTGCTCCTCTTAGATTAATTTGATTCAATTCACAGTTAAAACTGCATTTTTAAAGCTATAAATGACACTCAAATTTGTGCCAAAGGCAGATTTTATGGGTGACTTCAGCGAACTCTTGAAGTCCAGACAGTGCAAATAGTTGAATTCATAAAGGGTGTTCAGAGACCTTCCTTTCATTTGTCTCCAGAATCATAGAATCATAGAATAGTTAGGGCTGGAAAGGATCGTAAGATCATCAAGTTCTAACCCCCTGCCATGGGCAGGGACACCTCCCACTAAACCATCTCACCCAAGGCTCTGTCCAACCTTGAACACCACCAGGGATGGAGCATTCACAACTTCCCTGGGCAACCTGTTACAGTGCCTCACCACTCTCACAGTAAAGAACTTCTTCTTATACCCAATCTAAGCTTCCCCTGTTTAAGTTTTAACCCAATACTCCTTGTCCTATCACTACAGTTCCTAAAGCAAAGTCCCTCCCCAGCATCCCTATAGGCCCCCTTCAGGTACAGGAAGACTACTATGAGGTCTCCCTGAAGCCTTCTCTTCTCCAGGCTGAACAGCCCCAACTTTCTCAGCCTGTCTTCATACAGGAGGTACTCCAGCCCCCTGATCATCCCTGTGGGCCTCCTCTGGACTTGTTCCAACAGTTCCATGTCCTGTTTGTGTTGAGAACAGCAGAACTGTACACAGTACTCCAGGTGAGGTCTCTGCATGTGGCCATCCAGCCAGTTCTTTATCCACTGAGTGGTCCATCCATCAAATTGATGTCTCTCCAATTTAGAGACAAGAATGTTGTCTGGGACAATGTTGAACACTTTGCACAAGTCCAGGCAGATGACATCAACTTCTCTACCCCACCCATCAGTTCCATAGCCC
Organism: Pezoporus wallicus; assembly: GCF_028554395.1. Lineage (NCBI taxonomy): Eukaryota > Metazoa > Chordata > Aves > Psittaciformes > Psittacidae > Pezoporus > Pezoporus wallicus. The sequence continues at coordinate 3,948,903 of NW_026642654.1, forward strand.
AATCACAGAAGGCTACCATATTGGTAAGGCACGATTTTCCCTTAGTGAGGCCATGCTGGCTGTCACCAAGCACATTGTTGATTTTCATGTGCCTTAGTATGCTTTCCAGGAGAATCTGCTCCAAGGCACAGAGGTGAGACTGGTCTGTCATCCATTTTCCCCTTCTTGAAAATGGGGGTTATATTTCCCTTTTTCCAGTCATGGGGAGCTTCACCTGACTGCCATGATTTCTCAAATATGATGGACAGTGGCTTAGCAACTTCATTTGCCAGCTCCTTCAGGACCCGCGGATGGATTTCATCAGGACCCATGGTCTTGTGCAAGTTCACGTTTTTAAGATGGTCTCGAACGAGATCCTCTCCTACAGTGGGCCCAAGGTCTTCATTCTCACAGTCGCTGCATCTGCCTTCCAAGACTTGGGTGGTATGGTCAGAGCCTTTGCCAGTGAAGACCGAGGCAAAGAAGTCATTCAGAACCTCAGCCTTCTCCAAATCCTGTGTAGCCAGTTCTCCCGATTGCTTCCTGAGGGGGCCTACATTCTCCCTAGTCTGTTTTTAGTCCACTATGTGCCTATAGAATCCTTTCCTGTTACCTTTCACATCCCTAGACAAGTTTAATTCTATCTGGGCCTTGGATTTCCTAACCTGGTCCGTAGCTTCCCACGCAACATCCTTGTACTCTTCCCAGGCCGCCTGTCCTTGCTTCCACTTTTTATTTTTATGCTTTAAATTTTTCTCAGCAGCTCCTTATCTGTCCAAGGTCTCCTGGCCCTCCTGCTGCACTTCTTTCTAGTTGGGATGCAACACTCCTGAGCTTGCAGCAGGTGATCCCTGAACATCAACTAACAGTCTTGGCTCCCCCTGCCCTCTAGGGCTGTATCCCATGGAACCTTATTAAGCAGGTTCCTGAAGAGGCCAAAGTCTGCTCTTTTGAAGTCCAGGGCAGTGAGCTTGCTGCACGCTCTTCTTACTGTTCTGAGGATCTTGAATTCGACTATCTCATGATCACTACAGCTAAGGTTGCCCTGGAGTATCACATTTCCAATGAGCCCTTCCCTGTTGGTGAGCATGAGGTCAAACATGGCCCCTCTCTTTGTCAGCTCCTCTATCACTTGCAGAAGGAAGTTGTCTTCCACACAACCAAGGAACCTCCTGGATTGCTTGTGCCAGGCTGTATCTTCCCTTCAACAGATGTCAGGGTGGTTGAAATCCCTCATGAAGTCAAGTGCCTTCAAGCGTGAGGCTGTTCCTATCTGTCTGTAGAGTGCTTCATCCACAGAGTCCTTTTGATCAGGCGGACTGTAACAATTCCCCACAGTAATGTCCCCCATTGCTGTTCTCCCTTCAGCCCTGACCCAGAAATTCTCTCTTAACTGAATGAGCATTTCTACAAAGAAAAATCTAGGAGATGCCTTTTCCAAGTTCTTCTACTAAATGTCAGTATGTAGTCTAATGAATATTCAGTCATTGGTAAGCTAATCATCATATTAAAACCAAACCACAAAGAACTTGTCTAAAGGTCAGAAAAAGGGAAGAAAGTATATATTTTGAAATAATTATCATAGTACAGCTCAGGCTCAAGTCAAATGTTCTGACACATAACTCAGGCTGTCTGGTTTAAAGGGTGTTTGCCTTGAGCAGTGTGTGCTTGATCATTCTGCAGCACTTGGGCAGTTACCCTTAGTGCTGCAATACAGCCACTGTAACTGTATTTTTTTCCATATTTTTTCTATATTTTTATACATAATACATAGAAATATTGAGACCAAAGGAAATAAAGATTTGGTTTTCTATGATTTTTTATGCACAGGGTGTAAAATCGTATGTGCACTGTCAAACTACCAAAATGATATTTTTATATTGCAGTAAAAATGATACAAATTAGATGTGTTAGGAAATATCATGAGGTTATGTGTGTGGGAACACTGCAAAAAGCACTTCTGGAATAACGTCATAAAATACATAGGTGAATGACATCACTCTCGGTGCAAACACTTCCATATCACCCTTAGGAGCAGTGTCAGAAGTGACCTATCACCAAAATAGAAGCTGTTTTACAGGAAATAGATAGTTCACTCAGAAATAATGCCCAATGTTTTGTATGCTGAAATAGGGAATATCAAGAGAGAAAGACTCAGGAGGAAATGGAGGAGACAAATTATTTGATGTTATTTGACCTCATGATAGCAAACTACAGGACACAGTATAAAAAAATCTATGTATACAAGCACAAATCCAGTAAATGTATATTTTTTATTTTTATTTGTTTTTTGTAACAAGATCCTTCAGAATAGCACATGCTCTAAATAACTCTTCTTTGAATAAGCTAATTGGAAATAATTTAAGAACAGAAGTAGTATAATGAAGTTGCTCTGTAGTGTGAAATTCCCTTAAGGTGGAGAAATTCTTAGGAACAAAATCTTTATTGAAACATATTATTGTCAAAAATTATTTTGCCTAACTGCAGAAAGAATAGTTACTATTGTTTGTCAGTCTTGCTTTCTCTCATTTGAACTGGTGTAAACTTGGATAAACTCCAGTAAAGTCAATGGACTTGAACTTGTGTAAAACCCTGATGTAAAACTGGGATGAGTAACAGCAGTATCTCCTGTGAAATATATAAACTTTATAATCCATGCAAAACTTATGCTTCAGTGATTATGGTCAATACATATTCTTTAGACAATATGACAATTTGAAAAGATCATGAACTGGATATTTTATGTTCATATTGATTTCAAGCTTCATTTGCGTCTAAGGATCATTAAGATCAGAGATGATTTAAAAAGAAATAAAAAAAAAAGGACTACACAGCCTTTACTTGTAAAATTCTCAGTTAACTTTTTCCAACACACTTTGTGAAAGAGGATTAGATTCAGTGAAAATTTCATTAGGAAGGTTCCTTACATCCAAAGTAGAATTTCTCTTTAAGGCAAAAACCCAATTAACAGGATATGTAGGGTTCATATTTACATCCCTTACTCTTTGTTTTAGCATCAGAATGGTCATTCTTGAGGATTGGAAAGTTTTGTTCCACAGAGACCTCCTGTTGTGGTTTAAACCCTAGCCAGACAGCTTGTTCACTTACTCCCAGTGAGTGGTGACGGGCTGACAGCAATCGAGCCCCCCCCCCTCCCCCCCCCGGGCTCTCCCCTTCCCCGCTCCTGGAGGAAAGGGGAGGAGGATCAAAAGAGTGCAACTCCCACGAGTTGGGATAAGAACAGTCCAGCAACCAATGTACAACACAAATCACCACCGCCACCGCCAACGACAGCAATGATAAGGGAAAATAACAAGGGAAGAAAATACAATACCACCAGCCAAGAAACCAGTCCCACGTGGAAGCCCATGTCCTTCCGGGTAACTCCCAGTTACCCCCCACCCCGGCCATGACGTGCTGTGGTATGGAATACCTCTTTGGCTAGCCTGGGTCAGGTGCTCCATCTCTGCTTCTTCACGGCTTCCCCTCCTCCCTGGCAGAGCATGAGCCTCACAAAGTCCTTGGTCAGGGTAAACATCACTTAGCAACAACCAAAAACATCGGTATCACCAGCACTGTTCCCAGGATGGAAATCAAAACACAGCACTGCACCAGCTACCACAAAGGAAAAACATGACTGCTACTGCTGAACCCAGGACACCTCCCTAAAACATTTGGAAATGTCTCACTGTTATCAGCAGGGATTAGAGGAGAAAACAACCATCAAACTTGTCAGAATATGGCATTCATATTTTCCATCTTGCCTCACTGAGGATGATTACCTCTCTGATCTGATTCAGAAATATATATTAACTGGCATTTTATTAACATTTTCAGTGCCCAAATGCTAAGGTTTTGCTGATAGTAAAGAACTGACTTCAGATTAACTATCTTTGCATTACAATATAGAGTTAACATCCTCTGGGTCTTCATCCATACGTCTTCATAGACTGCTGTACAGCAGAGTGCCTGCGGAGGGCTCTAACAGGCTAAAACGGGCTCAAGGGTCTCATCTTTCCTGGGGTGTTAACAAACCTATCAAACTTCAGGTGAAGGAGTGAAATCTTCCCTCTTACAAGGTGTGTGTGTGGTGTAAAGCCCCTTGTTTAAAGACCCCCTTCATCTGACACCCAGATTTGAACTTAACATTCAAACTGTATCCAACAGTATGCAAACACTTCTTATAGTGGAATTATAAATCCTGAAAGCCATTTAATGACAGTTTGTTAGACTGTCAGTATGGAAGAGAACTTATCTTCAATCACACATTTATTGAGAAGTGTGGGAGGGGAAATGTAATAAAAAATGTCTGAAGACTGACTTTACTCCAATAGGAGATGTATCAATATAAGAAGATCTCTTTTAGTTTGTTCATTGGGAAACAGTAACATTAAGAGTTTGCTCTCTAGTTATCTGTTCATCTAATATCTATAAATGTCTAGATATCTAGAATATTCAAATAGATTTTGGTCGGATCTGGAAATGGGTTTTGAGTGAGCTGCTACTGCAGAACACTGAGCTTCACCTACATGTGGGAGGGAGACATTTCCTTGATACTGAGAGAGTGTAAGAATCTGTGCACTGAGATACAGCAGCAGATGAATTCAGCATCCTTCTTTTACCCATGACTAATAGGAAGTATTTAGTTAAAAAAGCAGACAATGAGTGATACTTTCCCTGCACATTCCAAATATTCATCTCCCTCTTTTGTACAATCTACAACCTAAAGGGACCTCCAGAGCCAAAGCTTGCACTGAAATTTGAACAGACATTTATGGATTTCTTCTTTCCTAGTTATTTTTTAAATACAAGCTGTTTATATTTCTGGAATCTGCACCATTCTGTGGCAGTGATTTCTACAATTTAATTATGTATTTGGTAATTAGACCTTTGGTATTTTTGTAGAACTGCCTAATTTTTTTCTTCTGATGCCTGTGGGAGTGTTTTAGGTGTAGTAGTGGACAAGCATTAGTCAATTTCTCCAAGTAATGCAAAACCTCCCTTTGCCACATGACATCCTCATTTACCCCTTCTTCTTTCACATAAGTTGTTTTCCTCACTCGGTTAGTCTCCTCTGCATGTTTATGGTATGCTCTGTGAGAACAACCTATTTGACTAGGTAGAACAGATCATTCCTTTTGCAGCTGGGGACTTCTCAAATCTTCCTCTTTTTTTTTTTTTTTTTTCTGGTGAATGTTATGATAAATAATGTAACAGAACTGGACAACTCTCTGAAAATGAAAGTAACTATTCAGAAGCATCCAGTGTAGAAGGAAATAAAACAGAAGATCAGTAAAGGAGAGTCATTATCACACAGACTGTTTCACAGACGTGATGACTGGTAACCCTTGCCAAGTGTGTGTCCTGAAAATCAGTTTCCTATTGATTAGGTCAGTGCTTGTCTGGAGCTTGCAAGGTTTGCTGAGGTACTTTAATAAGACTGTGAGTGACAAAGACATCACAAATTGCTTGTGTTTGCCCTTATACCTATTATAAACAGGGATAAACCTTAGTGTACTGACAATACTATCCCCTCCTCCCTTCTCCTTATCTAGGTTTCTCCATGAATGCAAACAGTGATGTCAGCAGCAGACCACTGGCATGGGCTGCTGGGCCATGACATGATAGTACAGATGCATTCATAATGGTGAAATTAAAAATTAATGAAATGAGAGAGATCAGAGGGATAATTTGACTCATGAGAATTTGTTCATGGAGTGCATCTATTTCTTCCACGTACAGAGGGCTATTTATCACACCTTCACTCTGCACAGATATACCACATGAAGGCAGTACCCGTAGCATCATATAACTGTAAACTTACAGTTTTAACCTTTCACTTGATCCATGGAACATTTATTTTCATGCTGGAAATGACATTCCATCACAGAAGTCAGACTGCATACCTGCTCCTGGCAGATGAGCAACACACAGTGAATTAATAGAACCCTGGGATCCTAGCCAAAGACCCCACAACAGCTCATGTCCTTAAGATCCACATCTGCATATCTTTTAAAAACCTCCAAGGATGGTGACTCAACCACTTCCCTATGCAACCGTTTCGATGACGGAATTCTTCCTAATATCCAGTCTAAACCTCCCCTGGAGCAACTTAAGGCTGTTTGCTCTAGACCTGTTGCTTGTTACTTGGGAGAAGAGGTAAACCCCTACCTCACTACAACCTCCTTTCAGGTAGTTGTAGAGAGTGATAAGGTCTCCTCTGAGCCTCACTTTCTCAAGGGTAAATAACCCCTATCCCCTCATAGGACTTATGCTCTAGACCCTTCACCAGCTTTGTTGCCCTTCTTTGGACACTCTCCAGCACCTCAATATCGCTCTTCTATGAATTCAACTTTATATAACCTATGATAAAGATCTTTTAAATATTGAAATTTAGCTTTTTTATATCTGAGAAAATAAGAGAACAGAAATAAATTCCACGAGAGCTTACACAAAAGTATTTCACATACTTATATGTATACACATGATATATATATGCTTTTTTAATGTATGAATATCCAGTAAACATTAATAATATACCATTCCTCTAAATTGTTTGCTTTTCTCCCACCACCTAGCTAGTTTCTACTAACACTCATAAGAATGGCAAACCTCTTTTTCCAACACTTAACAGTACTGCTCCTTCAAACTGACTCTTGTATGTAGAAAACAGCCCAGCTTCAGTCATTTCCAAACTTTACTGTTATCCAAAGACTTTGTTGGTGCACAAAACTTTATTTGGATTTATTACCTCTGTGGAAGTAAAAGAACTAGCTGTTTGCTATGAACCTTTGAATCCACTTTAAACTTGAGACAGGCTTACAGCAAAAACAACAATCTTTAGCTGAACAAAGCTAAGCTGCCAACTCAACAATTTTTCATTTCCACACTATTGTGTTGCAGAAAGTCCTCAAACCTGGAGGTTAACAAGTCATTATTGAGTCCAAATGAAATGCCTGAACATTTTATAGGATTTTTTTTTTCCTCAACTCCATCTTCTCCCTTTCAATTTAAGGAGACTGGCTATGTCTAGTTTTGACTGACACTGGCTGTTTATGGGAATGCAAATGAAACACTGTTTAAACATATCAGGTTTAAAAGGCTGCCAGTATAGTCTACTGCTGTCTCAGGAAATCAATGTAAATAAAATTTCACTGAACTCCTCTGTTCTTGGACAGAAGATATGGCCTTCTATGAGGTGGCTAAGGAGCCGATGGACAGGGGTAGAGCAGTTGATGTTATCTACCTGGACTTGTGCAAAGCATTAGACACTGTCCCACACAACATCCTTGTCTCTAAATTGGAGAGACATCAATTTGATGGATGGACCACTCAGTGGATAAAGAACTGGCTGGATGGCCGCACACAAAGAGTTATGGTCAATGGCTCAGTGTCTGGCTGGAGACCAGTAACGAGTGGTGTCCTTCAGGGGTCGGTGTTGGGACCAGTCTTGTTCAACGTCTTCATCACTGACACGGACAGTGGGATTGAGTGCGCACTCAGCAAGTTTGCCGATGACGCCAAGCTGTGTGGTTCAGTTGATACGCTGCAGGGAAGAAATGCCATCCAGAGGGACCTTGACACACTTGTGAGGTGGGCTGATGCCAACCTCATGAAGTTTAACCATGCCAAGTGCAAGGTCCTACACCTGGGTTGGAGCAATCCCAAGCACAGCTACAGGTTGGGCAGAGAAGAGATTCAGAGCAGCCCTGCAGAGAAGGACTTGGGGGTGTTGGTTGATGAGAAAATGAACATGAGCCGGCTTCAGTGTGCGCCTGCAGCCCAGAAAGCCAACGGTATCTGGGCTGCATGAAAAGGAGCGTGACCAGCAGGTCGAAGGAGGTGATCCTGACCCTCTACTCTGCTCTTGTGAGACCTCACTTGGAGTATTGTGTGCAGTTCTGGTGTCCTCAGCATAAAAAAGACATGGAGCTGTTGGAACAAGTCCAGAGGAGGGCCATGAGGATGATCAGGGGACTGGAGCACCTCCTGTATGAAGACAGGCTGAGAAAGTTGGAGCTGTTCAGCCTGGAGAAGAGACGGTTGAGTGGAGACCTCACAGCAGTCTTCCAGTGTCTGAAGGGGGGGCTGTAAGGATGCTGGGGATGGACTCTTCATTAGGGACTGTACTGATAGGACAAGGAGTAATGGGTTAAAACTTAAACAGGGGAAGTTTAGATTGGATATAAGGAAGAAATTCTTTCCTGTTAGGGTGGTGCGGCACTGGAATGGGTTGCCCAGGGAGGTTGTGAATGCTCCATTGCTGACAATGTTCTGGTCCAGGTTAGACAGAGCCGTGGGTGAGATGGTTTAGTGTGAGGTGTCCCTGCCCATGGCAGTGGGGTTGGAAGTAGATGATCTTAAGGTCCTTTCTAACCCTAACTATTCTATGATTATATCTACCTTTATAAAATATTTTAAGCTGAACTAAGTATTTTAGGCATATCTTAATTTAGAAACTACAGACTAGAAAATCAATTAACTGTGTAAAAGTTCTTATCGCAATTCCCAGCATGGTACTGATTTTTTATAGGCATCATACATAGTATGCTCATATCTGTATTTCTTACCATCTTGAAGCTTGTTTCAAAAAGATTCGTGTAAGAGCTGTCTTTAGAAATTTATAGTTTTCAGTGCCATTTAAACACTGAAAATGCATCCAGTAAGTTAGACTTTGTAAACCTTAATCAATAATCTATGTGTGTGAGATACACAGTCTGTGTTAAAGATACTAAGGACTGAAAAAGCCATTGCAAGGGGAAGAAGCATATTGCTCTCAACCATGTTTTCGCCATGAGTCTATGCAGTCCAGGGTTGAATGCTCATTTGAGCTGCTGAAGAGTACACTGTACCACATAATTCATAGAGATTTGTGCTATCTCAAAGCCAAAGCCATTAGCTTTTTAAAGTTTTCCTGAATACATTTCACCGACAATCTTCAAAAATATATAGCGGTGGATATAAAAACTACAGGAGAAAGGACATTGAAATGATCCCGAAATGACTCAGGGAAGCAATGTATATATTTTTGCATATTTCTAAACTAAACACAAAACCCCAACTTTAATGAATGACCTATGATCTTGTCATTTTTTGAAAGTTTAATATGCTTTTTGTAATAATAAACTTTTTTTACTAGTTTAAATTCAATGACAAAAAGTCCTTTTACTACAGAACCACAGTTAAGAAATGTTTTGTCTGTTGTCACAAACATGAAAAAACACGATTATTACCCTAAATCACTTCTAGCTGGATTTCTGTGATGCCCTTAATGGCCCATACTATATGCATCACGTTATCATTCTACAGGGTTTCGGGTTACCATTTTTAGATTCTGATACACCACATTCAAGCATTGCAACTTACAAGTGATATATTTTTTATATTCCCTCTGAAGGTAAGCGTTAGATGCATGGAGAAGGATGACTGATCTTGGCCGCATGTGTCTGACCTGCACTACTGCAGGAAGAAGTTTATTGGTCACCAGACAGCACCCAGTTTTCTGAAATTCCAAACCCAGGGTATGAATGTAATTAGCACCAGTTTCCTTTAATATACGATACCAGGCTTAAAGTGTGTGGCAGTTTAACAGCTAGTGTTGGAGCAACAGAATTGTTCATTCAGTAGAGGTATGGGTCTGTGTGGTGGGGGTCTATGTATATATATCCAAGGGTGAGAGTATGCATCAGAACTGTCTAATACTCTTTGTAAATGCCAATATTAGTGGATTTGGGAAGCAAACAAACAAACAAATAAACACACCAACCATAAAAAATAGTTTGTTTCAGGTGCTCATGAAGACACGGGATGTTTAGATTCATAAAACAATCAAAGGCAAAAAAAACAAACCAAACCAAAAAAAAACCAAAGCCCCAAAACATCCCAAAACCCAAAACATTGACCTCCAAACTGAAGTTTCATGAGTTATGATTAAGCCTTTCTAGTTGCTTTGGGGAGCAGACATGCATGGTTGAAGGAGGCATAATTGAAATTGAGTTAAACTGAATCAAGTAGTGTATGATGGCATCTCTGGATCACAGACTTGGAGGACAATTTTGAAATCCAGTCTAGATAATATTTCCTGTCAGCTTGCAAATTGTCACTACAAGGGACTGAGTGCCTGGGTTTTGGAAAGGAATTTCTCTGACATATACAAAACATTGCTCCTCTTGTGGAAGCACGGAGATGTTTTGGCTACTCATTATATTAGGAAACTATACAATGCCAAGGCAGGTCTCCAAGCACTGTAACTACATCAGCTGGATAATTAAATTGTGAGACTGGTGCCTGACTGACACTTGGACATTCCAAGTAACACTCCCCCATTTTACAGCTTGAATTTAGTAGTGCGTCTGGATGCAGCCATCCTCTTTAAAAAGGCAAGACTTGACGATTCTCAGGTTGCAGGTTTTTACTGAACTACACAAAGTCTTCCAGATACAGGGAAACTCCCTTATTTCCTTATTTCTCCTGTTTCTTTTTTTACTTGAAAGTCAAGTTTAAGCTCTTTTTTTTATTTTTTTTAAATAATTTTTCATTTCTTTTCCTATCTCTAGCTTCTTTTGTGTTACAACATAGTAGTAATGTACATTTGTAATGCTGATGTCACCAAGAAAGAATTCTTAAAGCTATAGTATTGCACATAGTTCAGAAGATGCAGTCCAAAAAAAAAAAAAAAAAAAATCTTAATAGGAAGTTTCCAAAGAAAATTTATCAGTTTTCTACAGTTCTGTTGTGAAGGTGAAAGATGGGAAGAAGAGAAACAACACTCTTTTGTCCACTTAGTCGTCCTTGTATTTCTTATTTATAGTAATATATATATTAATGAGAGAAGGAGGGAATGAATGAGCTCATGTTTAAAAGTGAGGGGCTCCTTTGTTCATCATGATGACCAGAAAGAAATATTTTTCTTAGACAACCTGAAGTAAATATAAATGTTTTGATTTTAAATGGATAAAAGCTTGGATAATTTCAATTTCAGTATCTCTAAGCATTTCTCTTGGAGGTGATTTACTAATAAAACCCTACAAAATGAACACTTCTAAAAAGAAATGATAACTCAAATCAAATCTTCAATGTATTCTTTTGACAATCAAAATGTCCTGAAAAAGATATCACTGAACAGATAAAGTTTCAAAGCTTAAATGAAACCTCAGAGGCACAATAGAGAGCAAACCCAGAGATTTTTAATAATGTTTCAGAATGATTGGTGTCTGTGACACTTTTGTTTTAAAGGTGCAATCCATGCCTGATAAAATACAAGTTTCATAAAAAATATCTGCTGCACCTGTCTTATAAAAAGTATTTTTCTCTTCTTTGTTTTTTCTTGTACAAAAAAAAAAGCATGTATGAGAGATTATAGTATTGCACAGAGACTAGAAAAAAAATCATTATGAGCCTTCTTTGAAGCTTTGTGTGCTATATCTTGCAGCAGAGAACCAGAGGCATCCACTTTTTCTTAATGGAACGCTTATTAAATTACTTGAGGGATGAATGGCTCAGAGAAGCAGCAATGGGTTGTAGAGGCTGCCTCGTTACTTGCTGCTTGTCTCTGTCTGCAGAACTCCTGCTGCTGAATCTCCTAGGCGGTCAGGAGTGACATACAAACCTGCATGTCTCATCAGCCTGTGCTTTTCCATTGTTGACTGTCCTGGGTTCAGCAGTAGCAGTCATTTTTCTCCTTCTTAGTAGCTGGTGCAGTGCTGTGTTTTTGACTTTCAGCCTGGGAACAATGCTGATAACACCAATGTTTTTAGTTGCTGCTCAGTAATGTTTACACTGACCAAGGACTTTCCTGAGTCTCATGCTCTGCCAGGAAGGAGGGGAAGCTGGGAGGAAGCAGAGACAGGACACCTGACCAAAACTAACCAAAGAGGTATTCCATACCACAGCACGTCATGCCCAGGATGTAAACTGGGGGCAGTTACCCGGAAGGGCTAGATCACTGCTTGGTCAGGCTCGGTATCAGTCGGTGGGTGGTAAGCGGCTGTATTCTCTTCCCTTGTTATTTCCCTTATGAATATTGGTGGTAGCAGTAGTGGTTTGTATTACACCTTAGTTACTGGACTGGTCTTAACTCAGCTCATGGGAGTTACATTCTTTCGATTCTTCTCCCCATCCCTTTGGGAGGGGGGAGTGAGCGAGCAGCTGCGTGGTTCTGAGTTATGGCTTGGCTTAAACCATGACACAGACCCTTTTCCACAACTCCCTAAGTCTGGAGTCTGGAAAATTTTCATGTTCTTTTTTGTCTTCCATGAGTCTTTTCCTCTTTCTGGGGTGGCAGCTTGGGCAGGTGATCTTGGCTTACATGGGAGTCTAAGAAACGTACAACTACACTTGAAGGCTTTGTCTTCTTTATAGGAAAGTGGGGATATATTCAGTACACAGGTACCTTGTGTGTGTGTCGTGGTTTAAACCCAGTCAGGTAATTCGTTTGCTCACTTCCCCCCCTTTCTTGCCCTCCCCTTGCTCCCGGAGGGACAGAGAGGAGAATCGAAAAGAATGCAACTCCCCTGGGTTGAGATAAGAACAGTTTAGTAACTAAGGTATAACACAAATCACCACTGCTACCACCAATGATAATAATGATAAAGGAAATAACAAGGGAACAGAATACAACACCTCAGCACCAGCCGACCGATAACTTGCCCCCCTCAGCCCGACCAAGCTCTGACCGATACCTCCTCCAACCCTGCAGTCTCCCTGCCCTTCCGGCTAGCTCCCAGTTACATTCTGGGCATGACGTGCTGTGGTATGGAATACCTCTTTGGTCAGTTTGGGTCAGGTGTCCTGTCTCTGCTTCCTCCTGGCTTCCCCTCCTCCCTGGCAGAGCATGAGGCTCACAGAGTCCTTGGCCAAACCAAAACATCCTTGTTATCAGCTCTGTTCCCGAGCTGAAAGTCAAAACACTGCACTGCACCAGCTACCAAGAAGGAGAAAAATGACTGCTACTGCTGAACCCAGGACAGTGTGTCACACCACCCCTATTGAAGGCAGGTGTTAATATACTACTAGCATTTTGAAAATATGCTAATTGTGTGATTATGTAAAAGGAATGTGAATATATAGAATGTGTAAATGGAGCATACTTCCTTCATCAATAACAAAAAAGGGGAAAACTGGAATGTATGAATTCTGTAAAAAGGAGTATGCAGTAATGCGACAGGCAGCCTAAAGAGCTGCATAGTTCTTACTTAGTAGAGGAATGTATATACATCATTCAATTTTAAATTGGTTATTTTGGCACAAACATACTAAAAGATTAAGAATGTTTATTTACTGTGCAAATATGTAATTCCTTTTCACACACTGCAAAATTAAGCATATATGGCTTAAATGATCTGTCCAATAAGACAGGTAGGGTCCTTTGTCATTTTTTAATATGTTATTCCCTGTGCCTGTGAAATTCTATTTGAAGGATTTTATTTAATTAATTAATTAATTAATTAATTAATTGTAAGTCACAGCAAAAAAGCGTGAACCATTGAATACTAAAGGGAAAAGGATGAATGAAAAATAAATTGCACTAGACAACTAGGCTGGGATCGGCATGACTGAAAGTAGACGTATGCCTGTCATCTAGTAACATTAGTTCTTTTTATAGCTAATTGAGATAAACTGGCGTGTCCAAAGCAAGATATGTATCTTCCTGAAATAAAGATTTGGACAAGGTCAAATGAACCACCTTTTGAGATATCTTTATTCCCCCATTGGTTTTAAAGGGAGTCTAAGGGGATTATATGTAGCCTGGGATTACTAAAATTTAAACATCCATCAAAAAAAAGAGACAAAGCTCACATTTTCACAATTAGTTCAGAGAACATAGCTATGCTGTACTAAAGAGTTTAAAAAATATTCACAATGCATTAAATATCTGTTGTGATTTTTGATCTGGGGAAATGAGGTAAATTGAGTTCTGAATAGATCACAATGGCAACCTAGAATAAGCAATGAACAAAAATTACCAGAGCCACAGGAAGAACGAGAGATGTTTTACAAACAGTACACAAGGGATTCAGGATCTGCTTTATAGTTACAGATTATCTTGATGGTGAACTTAGGAAAAATATGTTGATATATATCAGAAAATGATAGGTGAAGTGGGGTCTGGATATTCATTATTTTTCTAGGTAAATAAGTGCAACATCAATGTTTTGAATTAACCACAAAACTATTTTTCAGTAAGTTTAACATGAGCACTAACAACAATAAATGCAGGCATCTTATTTAGGCTACTTATTTTAGGCACCGTATTTTCTCATACACAATTTAAACCACATAGATCTTACAATTCCCTTGGTATTTATCTTAAAATTAAAAGGCTGATGTTTATGACAGGGTTGAAATTTATTCTGTAACATCTTTCCACAGCTCTTCCAGTATAAAACTGATTCAACTGATATAACACTGTTTTAGCTAGCCAAAGGATTTTACTATTGAGTACAGCAGTGTGCATCAGATGCGTTCCTACAATACAAGGAGAACAAGCATTGTGAGGATGCAGTTCACCCACTCTCTGCATGTTCTCACACCCTGAATTCTTAGTACAATTCAGAACTAATTGTTTCTAGTTTCAGCTTCATATCTGTAGAATAACTTCTTTTAATCTGCACCTGCAATTTAGCCTAAGATCTTACACCTGAAATCATTCATACAAAACCAATAAAATTAGTCATCTGTATACAATTTCTTTTATTTTTTCAGTGAAAATGCTTACACAACAGAATATAAACTTGGAAGAGGAAAGACATTAGGATATTATTTTTGTATGTTTAATAGAAATTGTGCTTAGAAATTGCATCCAGAAGCACACAAATATGCATAAATACTATTAAAAATAATGGGATTTAAAGGCAGGATTCAAATTAGACATATATTTGCAGATTTTCATGAGCTGAAATTGAATTAATGATCCTTCAGCTGGACCTTAAATTTGCATTAAAATAAAATGAAAATCTGAAAATGTACTCCTAAATATTTAAGATATAACATTAAAATGTGATACACAACTTAAAAAAAAAAAGAGCATAGGTCAGTTTTATAACCTCTGAAGCACAGTGAGTCTTGAAATTTTTTCTAGGAAAAAAAAATGAGATTCATTTTGACTAACCCATTCAAATGAGGAGTTGGGGAAAGGCAAATGATAGATTACTGAAATTAAGCCTATTTAAACAAATTTGACCCCTTTCCCCTTTTATTCAGCCTCTTTATATACTCTCGTCTGAAAGCAGCATTGATTTTGGTAGACTTTAGAGGTAATTACATTCACATAGGTCAGATGTTTCACCTAGATTTGTCAGACAATTTGATACTTCAGAACTGACTGTAACAAAGAAGAAAAGAAAGATACAGGACAACGTCAATCATCTCACCAAACTTTAGATGTCTGTGGTAAGATACAGTTCAAAACAAAGGCATTCAAACAGAGATATTTGTCTGAAAGCATCTATACCTGTGTGAAGTGTGTGTGAGTCTGCACAGGATTAGCAGATACAGCTCAATACCTATGGAGTGTGGATGCCTTGTTGGAAAGGCAGGTGGAAGCCAGAAGCTGTAGGACATTTCAAATGGCATTTTATGCCTTTGGATTAACAACTGAATTGAATTTCAATTCAAAATTTAGCCATGTCCTAGAATGGATGTTCGGCCTTTCTCCATTACAACCATGATTCAGTTTGCTAAACATGAGCATTTATTGTAATTTCAATTGGTCTTGGACACTCAATATTATCTCTAACTGATGTTCCTAGAGGCTTTTGTCTCCTATGTTTTCTTTTTATAACTGTGAGCCCTATATGAATATCCTAGAAAACTCACATCAGCTCAAGAAGCTCTAAATAATTACTTTAAAAAAATAATTCTCTGTTATAGTCTGCTTAATAATAAAACAAATTGTTTTGCAAGCTCCAGTCACAGTACCAATGAGAACTTCATCACTGATAGTGGGAGACACATTGCATTCCTCTGCGCAGATAAACAAATCTGAGTCTCTTAACCTTCAGCTGAGTCTTACTTTCCAGTGCACATCATAGCTAAGTGAGTTGCTGCTTATAGAAACATATATTAAATGGAGCAACAGAATAATAGCTTACTTGATACGTTTTTAAAATTTATTTTAGGATGACATGTACTGTCCCTGAAAGTGTAAACTTTTTTTTTTTTTTTTCACTTGTTTGGCCATAAGCTACTTAGATGATGATATTTAAATACACTCATTTGTTCATACTTTTCACTGTTTTTTATTTCTCTGCATTTTCTTTGAACCAAAATTACTGCATTTTTGCACCCACTTATTTTCCAATGTTATCAATATTCCTTTATAGTATTAAAAGCTTATTATTGCAAACTTTGGGAACAAAAGGATAAGTATTTTGCTGTAGTCTAGATTTTCTTTTTCACTAATTCCTGATGGTTCAACATGGGCTCCAGTATCAGTTTCTGTGTTTTTCAGGCAGTCTATTGCTTCAAATAAACTTTCGACAAACCTTTTTCAGAAAGTAATACACATATAATATTACACATATTATATATATGCACATATATTATTCCTGAAAGTGCTTTTCATCCATCTCCTTTTTAGTGAGCCAGATCTGTGGCATATAGAGGCCTGGTCTCTTGCTTTTCTTATACCAGTTACGTTTGGGTCACTGAGAACTCTTGTAAGTTCTCTGAAGATGAATACTTCTAAGGCTCTGTTTGTACTCATGGTCCTCATTAATTATTACCAGAGCCCAATTTATAAGCAGAGCCACATGGCAGACAGTTCCAGTCCAATTCTCAGTTTTAAAGTTTATGCTCTTAATAGCATGCATGCAGGAACAGTCTGGAAAGAAGTGAAAATCTTACAAGAAAAACTGAAGATAATATTTTAAACACAATATGACACTATGGTTATGTCACCAACAAATAGTTTGCATTTAGGTTGTTTTCTATCAAAAACTTCCCATACAGCTTGAGAAAGAAACTTTTTCTTTACATCTTAGTAAAACAAGAGCATGCATACTTCAATGCTTTATTGGTGCTTTATAGGATAAATTGAAATTTGTGAGATCACAAAAAAGAATTCATTGTGTATAATTGTGTGGAAAATTGTAAGGGAATATATGGTTATAGTAACATCTGAAATAAATGGCTAACTTTATTGTTGTGGTACTTTTTTGTAATGAAAAGTATTCAGGGAAAATAAGTGCATTTTAGCAGTGTAAAATATGAGAAGCCATCCTCAAAACTGTAAAAAATATTTTCATAGATATCTACCAAGAAAGTTTAATAAGCCACAAAACAGCATCTTTTTTTGCCATAGAAAGGTTGGTTGCTGAACTGCATGGTTTAGAGGTTTCTTTGAAAGTACCTCAGCAATACAAAATATGCTCCTAATAATTACTGTCTGAAGAGATAAAAACATACAGTGCACAGTATATTTTCTTTTTATAAATCACATAAACTATTTTTTATAGGATTGCTTGAGGTTCTTGGCATTGAGCAAGATGGTTTTAAGGTTAATATTATACTACCAGTGAACCAATTTGGTTTAAGAACGTTTTTAAGGCATTTACCATGCTTATATACTGTCCTGGGTTCAGCAGTAGCAGTCATGTTTCTCCTCCTTGGTAGCTGGTGCAGTGCTGTGTTTTGACTTTCGGCCTGGGAACAGAACTGATAACAACGATGTTTTGGTTTGGCCAAGGACTTTGTGAGGCTCATGCTCTGCCAGGGAGGAGGGGAAGCCGGGAGGAAGCAGAGACAGGACACCTGACCCAAACTGACCAAAGAGGTATTCCATACCACAGCACATCATGCCCAGGAGGTAACTGGGAGTTAGCCGGAAGGGCTGGGAGACTGCAGGGTTGGAGAAGGTATCGGTCGGAGCTTGGTCGGGCTGGGGGGGGGGAGTTACCGGTCGGCTAGTGGTGAGGTGTTGTATTCTCTTCCCTTGTTATTTCCTTTATCATTATTATCATTGGTGGTAGCAGTAGTGATTTGTGTTATACCTTAGTTACTAAACTGTTCTTATCTCAACCCGTGGGAGTTGCATTCTTTTCGATTCTCCTCTCCATCCCTCCGAGAGCAGGGGGAGGGAAAGAAGGGGGGGAAATGAGCGAACGAATTACCTGACTGGGTTTAAACCACGACATATACTATATACCCTTCCCTCCCAATTTGGCTTGATGGCAACCTGCTATACTAAGGAAAAGAGAAAATACATTGGTCTTAAAGTTATTGTTTCTAAAAAAAAAATAACTATCGGTTAAGGTGTGAGAAGCACACAAAGATTCTAAAAAATAGTAATTACTTGTGTTAGCAATCCCAAAACCAATTTGTGTGCACAAGGCCCGTTAAGGAAATGCCAAAGATAGAATAAAATGTATTTTCCAGTTAAAAGGTAGATACATATCTGTCACATACATTTTTACTACATGTTAAGGAAAATTTTATTTTGCAGAATTACCAATTGTATAAAGTGTCTATAAGTGCACTTTGGATTTGTAAGTATACTTTTCATTATTCGGAACTTTTCAATGCCATTAGGTAGAAACAGACTGCACTGGAATCACTAGAGCTGCAAAGGTACAGGAGAAGGAAGCATCCATAAGATAAATACTGACACTATGAAAAGAAATTCATTCCATCATAGACAAAAGTTTAAGATAAATGGGATGAGCAGCTCTTCAGCTTTTTGTCTTTACTACCTTTGAAAAGATCCAAGATCACTAGCACAGATGTGATTTCTAACTTGTACTTTGCTAGTGTAATGAACCATAACCTCCAGGGTTTGGCTTTGGGTATGGCTTTTTTCAGGAGGTCAACAAATATGCTTCAAAGACATTCTTGACATGTCGCTCCTTGCAATCTGTAGCAGCCATTTATTATGCACTTGTTCACAAAAACACTCCTCCCTTTTATTCTTTCTTAAAAAAATAACTTTGAATTCTGGACCTGAAGGACGACAACTTAGAAAGATGAGTGTCTTTAAAAATGAGACTTAGGAGTATATTATTTGTCTGTGCCAAGTTCCGCACATGAAGTCTCCTTTTCTTCACTTTTTACAGATTCCTTCTAAGTTTTCCTAAAGCATTGTTATTCCTACAACTGAATATATTTTAACTTACACCTCATAAAAGGATTGTTTCCTATCTATTACTTAAATAATGCTTTAAAGACATCTTTTCTATGATATTGAAAATTGTTTGAACTTTGCCTGATAGTCCTGTTTCAAAAAGTGTTGTCTTCACGGTTCAAAAATGCTCAAACTGAATGGTCCTTTCTCTTTAATGTATGCAAGTGCCACAGCTGCGATAAAATAGATTTTTTTGGTGGTTTATAAAAAATGTGCCCAGTAAGTTCAGCTATTTCTAGACTTGTTCTAAAATATAATTTCCTCTAAGTGAAATCTATTTTTCTGAATTTGCTTAGAATTCAGTGACTGACTTCCAAGTTGTTTGAATACAGACTGTAAGCTGTCTAGGGAGATGGAAGGTCTTTTATTCATGTTTTTACATTGTTGACTTGAAAGGCCTGGTTACGAAGACAAAATAAGAAATAGACTATTTTTCTCATTTGATTAAACTAATCTGAATGGTAAAATAGGAAAATAAAAAAAAACTGGGTATCAGAGGGACTGACTAAACACTACCCTCTTCAATATTTTTTTAAAGAATAGAATAGATTTACAATAAATACTTCTGAATTGCAAGAGCTGTGTCTCATCCTTTCCTGTTTAGCCAGGCTCAGGAATCAGAGCGAACATATTTTTACCGTTTATGTGATACAGTGGTAATCCAGTCAGAGGATTACCAGCAGCATACCAAGCTGAGCAAACTCTGTGCATGAGGTCCACTGGCAGCATATCCATACTTTATTTTGGCAGCATGGACCCCACATTCTCAGAGCATCCATTTTTCTAAGCCTCAGACTGCTCTTCCCTCCTCTACCCTTCCTGTTTCTTGGTCCTGCATTGCAATGCTGGTACCCTGCATGTGAACAAGATGACTGCCTACACATGGCTCTATCTCTCTCCTGCACTAGAAGCTTGTTAGCCCTTCCTCAACTTGTCAAAAAATTCGGTTACAATAAGTCTGAGTTGTTCCAGGACAGGAAAACTGCTCCTTGGATCAGAGGGTATGGCACATTTGTGAGCTTCCCTAGCCAAGCTTCCTCCTCTTCCAAACTAGTCTGATCTCTGTCACAGGCTGCCTTACCTCCACTTCACCCTGAGATTTGTATGTGTCTGTGTCTACTTAAACTCAGTTTCCCAGGAAGGACCAGGGATCTTCAACAAACTTAGGACATAGGACTAGGATATTGATATGTGCATCAGAAGATTGAAAAGTAGAAGCACAGAGCAGACATTTGAGTGACAGATTAGTTTTTATCATGTGCTTGGGGCACTCCTTTTTGTTACATCAAAATTTCCAGCACCATTGTTTATCCTTATTTTAAAGAAACAGTCCAAGAAAAATCCACTGTGAATAAGCAAAGCTCACTGTTTGCTATCTTACATATTTTTTACAGAATATCTTCACTCCTATCCTCTTTGCCTGGATGCATCTTGTAATTAAATAAGTATGCATTGTAAAAGTCAAATATAGAAGGCAAAATATTTAGTAAACTCAACTTTCACTGTAAAGATGTGTGCTGAGCTGAGGTTTCATGACTAGCTGAGACATTTTTAGAATTCATGATTGCCAAAGAAGACATGTCACTTCATCTTCTCTGAATCTCCCTCCTCCCTTCCTCCTTGTCTGTACATCCTTTCCTCTCTGATACCAGAAGCATTTTCTGGTTCTTCTTTGGACTGACTCAGCTGATTAAACTCATTCATCCTTCAAATCAGATCTTTCATAGCAGCTATATATATCAGTAAACTGCAGCAAGCCAGGGTCTGTGGAGTCCAACTGGCACAGTTTGGGAACATCCACATTATTAAACACTTTTGCTAGCCAAAACAAGGTGGCACATTCAAGACACTATTATGGAAAGGTCCCTGCCTGATCATGCTTGCTAACTCTCAGATTGAGTCTGGGAAATGTTTGTATAGTTCTATTTTGCCTCAGCCAAATCCATGACAAGGACCTCTCTAATAACAAAGTAACAGTATAGGTAATCCAATTTCTCATTCTGTATAATTTACTGTTGCAGGTGTACCCCATTTATCCCTAGTTTGTTTGATTGTAGAGTTCGGTATCTTAGCCAATATCTAGAGAGAATCAAGTAAGTATAAATGTGCTGAATGAAGCTCGGTTTAGACAAACACCAAAATGCTAAATGATCTGAGAAGAAAACTGGAGGATGCTTCCTTTCAAACATGAATTTTATCATTGTTTTCCATAAACCTGTTATCTTAAGCTTTAAGTATTGTAATGTACACTTTGTTAATATATAGAGATAGATGATGTGTTATGAAGGTATATGACATCACCTGTAACGTATGTTTGATGGGTTTCTATATTGTAGCTCTATATTGCATAAAAAGCTTTTCAAAATTTTTTTATTACCTCAGACACTACTCGGATATTCCTCAAAAATGTATGGTTTAGAGCACATCATTCAGAGCTGTGAGATGGATTCTGCACTTGTGTCCAAATGTAACCTAAAATTTTTGACTGACCAGTCCTACTGTAGCTAATATTTGTTAGAACAGCTTTTGGAGAAGACTAAAATCTTACATCCTAAAACCATGAAGAAACCTGAAGAGTAAATTTTTGTTCTATAACTGTTTGAATGCTGAGGGAATTTCTCTGCATCACACAGCAAACAACTATAAATACTGTGACTACAGACCTAGAAAGAGGTTTATTATTTTAAATTATATAAATAAGCATATTTTTTTTTTCTTTGAGATAACAATTTAAATAAAGTGAAGAGATTTACTGACCTTTCTAAAATGGCCAACATCATCTGTCGTAATAGGCTAAATACACTTTTTCTCATCTGAAGCAAAAGCCATTACAAAAAGAGTTGCTTTTCTAAATTTATAATGTTGAACTACAAAAATATTGAAAGAAAAACACCCAAAAGTATGCACTAAGCCAGGAATAATTATATTTATGATTAGGAAACGTTTTTTAGAGGTTTAACTCAGCTTTTATGCTTTAATTCCTACTAAAGTGCATTTTTATCTTACAGTTTTCATCACATGAACACCAAAGTAAGGTCTCCTGCATTTTGAATTTTTTTTTTAATTGAACAAGTTTTTTGGCATGATTCTTTGATATTTTTTCAATGTGAAGAACATTATAAATTCATTTACATGCAAAGTGATGATATTATTTATCCAGTGATTGCCATTTAATTTATAATTAAAAAAACTAAATAAAATTAATTTTAGCTTTGGAAATACTGGAAGATATTTGTGTTCAATAGTCATCAAATGTAGGAAACCAACAGAAGAATTCCTGAAGAACTTCACAGAGCAACACCTGAAAATGTTATGTTTTGATACAAACTGGTAAGAGGGCAGAAAACCCAGAAACAACCTTTATATAAGTTTATGATAGTTTGTATAGAGTCTTGAAACATTATTAAAGAATCATGGAAATGTATTTCAAATAGACAGTGATTAAGAAAAATGGAAAAATAAACAAAATTTGAATGACTAAGATTCGTCTCCCTTAAAAACTACCTGAAAACTGAAATGTTATGATCTTTAGCTGTTTACCTAGATTACCTCAAGATAATGGCAATAAATGGTGGTTTTCAGATGCCAGTTCAACAATTTAACCTGCCCTAAGAAAACTGTGAATGATCTCCGAGAGAAAGTCCTTAAGGAAGCACTGCCTTCCCTCTACTGACTGAAGAGGAAACCTCAACTGGTAGGCAATATTAAAACTGACATATTTTTATCAATATGGCAGGATTCTTCTACTAAATTTTTAATATAAGTGCCTATATCTTAACTAGTCATCCTAGACTTTTATTACCCATGAAGATAAATAAGCACTTCTGAAGCTCTTTCGTGTAATCTATCTAGTTGTCTAACTTAAGTCATAAATAAATAATCAGGAGCCTCTGTAATAAAGAGGAGACACTCTTAGTAGGGCTTATTTGTCTTCATTGTCCATAAAGGAAGCAAAATAAAAAGCTTAAATATAGACAACCACACTGCAGAACACTAAATTTTGCCTGATGCATTCCTTTAAGGGTTTTCCAGCAGAGAGAATATCATTTTGATGGGGTACGTTATAAATTTGGTATGCATTAAATAGAGACATTATTGCAATCTAAAAAAAGGAATAATCCTGTCACCCACAAAGGACATATCCATATTTGATTAACCCAACTTCAGATGAAAAAAGTCAAGTCATGACAAGGTAAGGCCTTTAGGAGTTAATTGTTTTTTTTAATAACAAATTATACCAATATCTGTGTAGAATCTGTACATTTTCACAGGATCTTAGGCATTAAATAAAGAAAATATATATAATATATATAATATATATAAAGACATTTGGGAATGTATTTCTGAGATATATGTAGTTAAGATTAGGTAGTCAGAACTGGCAATACATGATTCCTCAAACAGAAGTTGTCTAAAGGCAGAGTATTTACAACAAAAAAGTTACTTTTCTGAGTGGACATCTACAACAAGAATGCTTCACAAGCATTTTGTTCTATTCAGATGTCTGAATATGGCACACGGCAGCACATAGCAGCAGATAGAAATCAGATGGCTAAATCTGTTAACACCCTAGCCATCTCTGTCATTCACTTACAGATGTTATTACCCAGGTACAGATGTCTGTTATTTGTGCTATTTGTGTAGGAGGTCTTGCAATGCTAAAGTTTTCACTCTCTTAAGCAGAAAGTAGGATTAGTTCAATTCAGAATGTTAGCTTAGAAATTTACTTGTTCTTTAACATGCTGGGTTAGAAACTTTCTTCCCAAGACATCAGGCATCTATTAGAAGGGCAGGGTGGGAGACTGACTGGTGGCTGTAGCTGCTTCAGCTCTCTGATTTTAATCCTCTGTCACGTCTGCTGAATCTTTAGTGAGATAAAACACTGCCAAGGATTAGACAGACTATTAGTGAAATAGATTTTAATTAAGAATATTGACTTAAAGTGAATCTAGGTCTTTAGGTTTTTCTCCATTCCACCTTGAAAATCCAAGGACAAAATATTTCTGAGAGGGTATATTAGTTGACAGAGGTAAAACAAAAGCCAAGTGCAATTGTTATTTAACTTTCACATAAAATCACTACTACTATGAGGTTCTACTTATAACCTCATCTTAAATGAAACTAAATTACTTGATGAATTAAAATTTCTTAAGTCACTTCCCTGAATATCTCATCTAAATTAATCAATCATTTTTATAAGCTAAACATATTTAATGTTTGCATTAAGGTTAGTGCAATTGAAGCTCCACAGAATGTGAGGTTCGTTGTTTTACCCACTCTCCTGCTACAAGAGCCTCTAGTCTATATATCAAAGTCAAGCTGAAAAAATATAAAAATGGAGGTGATGTGAGCTGGCAAGGAAAATGTGACAGATCCTCTTTTTCTTCAGTTCATAGTTCAAAACCTGTCTTCTGGATCACCCAATTAAATAAATTCAATTTTATATTATTAGATATCCACTGACCATCCAATAGCTTTATGATAGCTGGAGAAAATGCAAAGGGCATACAACATTTATTTCTATCCTATCCATATCTGTTTAATCACTAAAAAAAAAACTTATCCTTATTTCTACAGAGGCATAATCTCCATAAAAAACTGGAAAGTGTATACAAAAAAACATTTAAGTGAGAAATGTTTGGCCTAGAAAAACTGTCTGCAGTGGTGTTCTGGAGATAAGAATATACTTAGTACAACACAAACTGATATAGGGAAACAGTTCTTGATACACCTTATACATAATACTGTCACATGGAGTAAAAGGAGGAAAACATGCCTGTACAGAATACAATATTATATGCAGTTATTTAGTTTGTCATAGGGACTGGAAATGCTATTAAGAAAAATATAGACGATGATTATGATGTTATTTCTTTGGAAAAGATGTTCAAAGATGGGGAAAAATTCTATAAGACAAGTAAGTGTTGCGCTCATGGTATTAGAAACATGGTTTCCAATAATCATACTTGAATGTACACAGCCTCTAATTCTAATGAATTGGCGGTTCACTGAGGAAATGCAAGAAAAGGTAGATAAGCAGTTTTCTCTCATTTTAGTCTCACAATATTTCTCTAATGCTTTGTTAAATTTATTTTGCTAAATAGTTGAGACATAGAAGTATGGGGTTTTATATGAATTTTTAATATTCGAAGATAACATTGTGATATTTCTCCATAATGCAGTTGACTTTGCCTGTTAGGTAGATCTAGTTTTGCAAAAAGTCCTATTTGCTATTGCACAGTTTCAGTGAGTACTTTTTTACTGTTGTGTTACAGTCATGGATGAATACAGTTTACTTGCTTTGAACTTGGGCAATGTAGACTTTATCTTTATACGTCCTGGTCAGGAAGTTGTTTGCTTTTTTATGTATACCATAGCAGTTCTGCTTTATTAACTTGCTTGTTCTAAGTTTTTATCCTCTAGTGCAAAGGTCGCTAATGGGCCATGCAAACCCACTCAAGAAAGTAGTTGTATGGACGCCTAATGACACAAAGAATATCCATCACATAACTAGAGCCAAAGAGAAGAGTTTCTGAGAGTATTTCACAAAACGAAAACTGTAAAGGTTTCTACGTCTTCCACTGCACTATGTGGTAGGGCTGCCTTTGTACCAGAGTGGGGACCATATTACCTATCAATCTTTGCACAGCCTCATTAGTGGCATGATGTAGCTCCAAAAAAGCCTAGTTTTGACCAACATGAGCTTCAGAACCCAAAGACTGATTTCTTCTGCCATACTTACAAAGCATTATAGTCTGTTTTGTCATTTGTTTCATACATAAGATGAAATACAGCTGGAGTAAAACCTAGCAAAAGAGGAAACTAACTCAGAACAAGGGATAGAGGGCTTGCCTAAGCCCAAAGTATTTGTCATATATTTTATATATATAAGAACCTGATTTTCTCCTGGTGGTCTAAGGTTGTACAGAAGGAATGTTATAATGGAGACAAAAGTGTTTTTCTCCGTAGGCATGCCATTATGTTCAATTACTTTTGCATGCATAACCACTAGAGGCAGGAAACATGTCATTACATTATCATGTACACATCTGTAGTTTATAATGTTGGTCTTCACAGATCTAGACTCTCATTTAAAGTTCTTTGGGAGAAACCACAAGCATCCAAACCTGTTTTTTGGAAGGAGCCCTAACAGTATGAAAATTATCCCTCTCAATGAGGCAGAACAAACCCAACCCATCAAACATAATTTTGATAAGGAACATCACTATTTTACATTCAAATGCCTCTTAAAATGGTGGCTATTTATTAATGTCAGATTAAAGGGCTCAATTCATTATTGCCTTTCAGTAAAGAGGCAGTTAATGACTGATGCATGTACATGGACAAGCTCCTAATTACAGCTTCTGTATGTGCTGAAAGCTTGGTGCTGGGACACTGAATGGCTGCCAGCAGACTATTGACTTTTTTCCCTCTTTGCTGAACATGCCTATTTTTACAGCTTATTGCTAATGAGATGCTAATTGAGTCTGCCATATCTAAATAAAAACCCCCTTGAGTTTACTGCTGATTCCTCTAAATGGAGCTCCATTTCAGAATATTCTCCCCTGACTTATTTTCTTCTGCACTCTGTTTTTTGATTGAAAAACTCTTTTGAACAATAGGAACACAACGCTGACTTGATTTTTTTTAAATAAAACAACAAAACTCCCCAAGCATTATTTCTAATATTAGTTTAGGAAAGAACCTAGTAAATGTATGCCTGAGTATTTACATTTAGTTTTAGTTATAACCATATCAAAATGCTTTCAAATATTTGGTGAATGCTTTGTAGAAAATGTTAAATGCAAGTTTCTATGCCCTGAAGATGTTCCAGTATAATCATTATACATGGAATGCAAGCAGCCTAAATGATCACCACAAAAGCAACAACAGAGTATTAAGAAAAGTGGAATGAAAGCAAGAGTCAGGATTAGAGCAATTAAATCATTTGGGTAGCTATTGTAGGTTTGCATAGGAGTGAAAGTGATCAAAGTGTGAGGATAAAGCAGTGGGTTTATGATCTTCAGCTTATTTAGCTGGCAGTAAATTCAGCTAGGTGCATTCTTACATGTCTTTTTCTGTACAATATGTATTTTAATACAAATCTTGGAAATATTTTAAGCACTAATTTTGGAAATATTTCTCTAAAAAACATATGATGCTTCTTCAGGTATCATACAGTGGATGATATGCTCAATGGATTTAGATTTTGTTCAATGCAATTATGCTCTTTTTTTTTACCATGATATTATTTCAGTTGTTTTCCAGCCAATGAAAAGCACCTTTGGGATAAAATATTTTCTATTTTTCATCTAAAACAAGCCTGAAAAACTTTTCACTGCACCATTCAGTATAATTTTTCATACTCACAGCAATTTACTGTGATGTGCCTCTGTCGTGGTTTAAACCCAGTCAGGTAACTTGTTCACTCACTCCCAGTGAGTGGTGCCGAGCTGACAACAATCGAGGTCCGTGTACCCCCCCCACCGGGGTTCTACCCCACTCCCGGAGGAAGGGGGAGGAGGATTGAAAGAGTGCAACTCCCACGGGTTGAGACAAGAACAGTCCAGCAACCAATGTACACAAATCACCACCGCTACTATCAACTACAACAATGATAAGAGAAAATAACAAGGGAAGAGAATACGATACCACCGGCAGGGAAGACGAGTTCCACCTGGAAGCCCCGTGTCCTTCCGGGTAACTCCCAGTCACCCCCCACCCCAGGCATGACGTGCTGTGGTATGGAATACCTCCCTGGCTATCCCGGGTCAGGCGCCCCGTCTCTGCTTCCTCCCGGCTTCCCCTCCTCCCTGGCAGAGCATGAGCCTCACAAAGTCCTTGGTCAGGGTAAACATCACTTAGCAACAACCGAAAACATCGGCTTCACCAACACTGTTCTCAGGCTGGAAGTCAAAACACAGCACTGCACCAGCTAGCACAAAGGAAAAAAAAAAAACATGACTGCTACTGCTGAACCCAGGACATTATCCACCCCTTATTCCATACCATTCACGTCATGCTCAGATCCCACATTTTCAATACACCATCGCTCTCCCATATATATACATCCATATACATACAGACCAAGAGGAAAAGATAATTTTCTTAGTGCATGGACCAATCCCTATAATGCTGCCGAGTCCATTCGGTCCATGATGTTCAAAGTTCATTCTCTGTTGGGATGATGGCTGGAGGGAAGTCAGGGCCAGTCGCTGGTGACCTGGAGACATCTAGTTGATGGGCTATAAAAGCATTACACAGCAGGCAACGGCATACAATTGAGTTCACTGGCTGTTTTCCCCTAAAATCAAATCCCCTTGAGGTATACATCGGACTTCCCCATCTTCCCGCATTACCCACCAAGTATATCCAGGTCCCTGAGCAAAAGCAATCCCACGAGTGGGTTTGCCTTTACCTGAAGCAGGAATAACCCAGACTGTCTTCCCCAGCAAATTCTTCATATGCACCACGGGAACTTTGTCCCCCTCTACAATATGTAAAAGTTCTGACTGGGCTGGGCCAGCCCTGTTGGCAGATCCTTTGGTGTTGACCAACCAGGTGGCCTTTGGTAAGTGCGTATCCCAATGCTTGAAAGTTCCCCCACCCATTGCTCTCAATGTAGTTTTTAACAGCCCATTGTACCGTTCAATTTTCCCAGAGGCTGGTGCGTGGTAGGGGATGTGATATACCCACTCAATGCCATGCTCTTTGGCCCAAATATCTATAAGGTTATTTCGGAAATGAGTCCCATTGTCTGACTCAATTCTCTCTGGGGTGCCGTGTCGCCACAAAATCTGTTTCTCAAGGCCCAGGATAGTGTTCCGGGCAGTGGCATGGGGCACAGCGTATGTTTCCAGCCACCCGGTGGTTGCTTCCACCATGGTAAGCACATGGCGTTTGCCTTGGCGGGTTGGTGGCAGTGTGATATAGTCAATCTGCCAGGCCTCCCCATATTTATACTTCAACCATCGTCCTCCATACCAAAGAGGCTTTAACCGCTTGGCTTGTTTAATTGCAACACATGTTTCACACTCATGAATAACCTGGGCAATAGTGTCCATTGTTAAGTCCACCCCTCGATCACGGGCCCATCTATATGTTGCATCTCTGCCCTGATGGCCTGAAGTGTCATGGGCCCACCGGGCCAAAAATAATTCACC
Source organism: Pezoporus wallicus (assembly GCF_028554395.1). Taxonomy (NCBI): domain Eukaryota; kingdom Metazoa; phylum Chordata; class Aves; order Psittaciformes; family Psittacidae; genus Pezoporus; species Pezoporus wallicus. The sequence goes on from NW_026642654.1 coordinate 3,978,162, forward strand.
TTTATGTTGCCAATCTAAGTCCATCTGAGCCACTTCAATCTTAGCCGCTTTATCCACTTGTTGGTTGTTCTGGTGTTCCTCAGTGGCCCGACTCTTGGGTACATGAGCATCTACATGACGTACCTTCACCACCAGGTTCTGCACCTGTACAGCAATATCTTTCCACAGTGCAGCAGCCCAGGTGGGTTTACCTCTGCGTTGCCAGTTGCTCTGCTTCCATTGCTTCAGCCACCCCCACAGGGCATTTGCCACCATCCATGAGTCAGTATAGAGGTAAAGTACTAGCCACTTTTCTCATTCAGCAATGTCCAGGGCCAGCTGGATGGCTTTCACCTCGGCAAACTGACTCGATTCACCCTCTCCTTCAGCAGTTTCTGCAACTTGTCGTCCAGGACTCCATACAGCTGCCTTCCATCTCCGATGCTTTCCCACAATACGGCAAGAGCCATCAGTAAACAAGGCATACTGCTTTTCACTTTCTGACAGTTTATTATATGGTGGGGCCTCTTCAGCACGAACCACCTACTCCTCTGGTGACATTCCAAAATCTTTGCCCTCTGGCCAGTCCATCATGACTTCTAGAATGCCTGGACGACTGAGATTTCCTATTCGAGTTCATTGTGTAATTAGTGCAGCCCATTTACTCCATGTAGCATCAGTTGCATGATGTGTAGAGGAGACCCTGCCTTTGAACATCCAGCCCAGCACGGGCAACTGGGGTGCCAGAAGGAGCTGTGCTTCAGTGCCAATCACTTCCGAAGCAGCTCGAACCCCTTCATAGGCTGCCAGTATCTCTTTCTCAGTTGGGGTATAGCTGGCCTCAGATCCTTTATATCCCCGACTCCAAAAGCCGAGGGGTCGACCTCGAGTCTCCCCTGGAGCTTTCTGCCAGAGGCTCCAGGTAGGACCGTTCTCCCCAGCTGCAGTGTACAGCACATTTTTTACATCTGGCCCGGTCCGGACTGGTCCAAGGGCTACTGCGTGAACTATCTCGCGTTTAATTTGCTCAAAGGCTTGTTGTTGCTCAGGGCCCCATTTAAAATAATTTTTCTTCCGGGTCACATGATAGAGAGGGCTTACAATCAAACTGTAATTCGGGATGTGCATTCTCCAGAACCCCACTGCACCCAAGAAAGCTTGCGTTTCTTTCTTATTAGTTGGTGGAGACATTGCTGTTATCTTGTTGATCACATCTGTGGGGATCTGTCTACGTCCATCTTGCCATTTTATTCCCAAAAATTGAATCTCCTGTGCAGGTCCCTTGACCTTACTCCGTTTTATGGCAAAACCAGCTTTCAGCAGGATTTGGATTATTTTCCTCCCTTTCTCAAAGACTTCTTCCGCTGTATCTCCCCACACAATAATGTCATCAATGTATTGCAGGTGTTCTGGAGCTTGCCCCTGTTCCAGTGCAGTCTGGATCAGTCCGTGGCAAATGGTAGGGCTGTGTTTCCACCCCTGGGGCAGTCGGTTCCAAGTGAACTGGACACCTCTCCAAGTGAAAGCAAACTGTGGCCTGCACTCTGCTGCCAAAGGAATGGAGAAAAATGCATTGGCAATATCAATCGTGGCATACCACTTGGCTGCCTTTGACTCTAGTTCATACTGAAGTTCTAGCATGTCCGGTACGGCAGCACTCAATGGTGGTGTGACTTCATTCAGGCCACGATAGTCTACTGTTAGTCTCCATTCTCCATTAGACTTTCGCACTGGCCATATGGGGCTATTAAAGAGTGAGCGGGTCCTGCTGATCACCCCCTGACTCTGCAGTCTACGGATCAGCTGATGGATGGGAATCAGGGAGTCTCGGTTGGTGCGATATTGCCGCCGGTGCACTGTTGTGGTCGCAATTGGCACTTGTTGTTCTTCAACTTTCAGCAACCCCACAGCAGAGGGATCTTCTGAGAGAGCAGGCAAGGTGGACAGCTGCTCAATTTCCTCAGTCTCCAAAGCAGCAATACCAAAAGCCCACCGGTACCCTTTTGGGTCTTTGAAGTACCCTCTCTTGAGGTAGTCTATGCCGAGGATGCATGGAGCCTCTGGACCAGTCACAATAGGGTGCTTTTGCCACTCCCTCCCAGTCAGGCTGATTTCAGCCTCCAGCACAGTCAACTCTTGGGATCCTCCTGTTACTCCAGAAATATAGATGGGTTCCACCCCTTGACAGCTTGATGGCATCAGGGTACACTGTGCACCGGTATCTACTAGAGCCTTATACTTCTGTGGGACTGATGTGCCAGGCCATCTGATCCACACAGTCCAGTAAATCCGATTGTCCCCTACCTCCACCTGGCTGGAGGCAGGGCCCCTCTAATGGTCGTCACAGCTTTGGACACTTAAGTCGTGGTGAAAGGGATTATTCTTCATTATCACAGGAGCTGGAATAAAATCAGCTCTTCCATTCCATCTGGGAAACTGCTCACCAGAGACTGAAGCCGTAGCTCTCATGGGACGATCAGTCTTGGCCCTTGCTCCCCTCTTCAGTTCACTCACCCATTCCTCCAAAGCTGAAGTAGGTTTTCCATCCCACTTTGTCATGTCTTCTCCGTGATCCAGCAGGTAAAACCATAGGGTACCCCGTGGCGTATACCTCCTGTATCTCCTCTCTTGAACAATAGGACGCCTTTTGTTAATAGCTGAGACGTGTGTTGGTACACGTGAGGAGCTGGATAAATCAGATAGATCGTCCCTCAATTGTTTGAGGTCCTGGGACAGTTTTTCCACAGCTGAGATGATGGAAGGGGTGAGGTTGTCTTCGAACTCTCAGAGTTTATGAACCATTTCATCCACTGTTAGTGGTACTATGTCATTCCAGGTTATCTTGCCAATGAATGGGCATATGATGACGGTGCATTCCGTGTAAGTTTTCGCCACATGGGTCGTGTACATTCAACTTCATCTGGATCTATAGGTGTATCCCCATTATTCGGCTTGATGTGATAGAGCATCTCTACGATGGCCGATTCCCTCAGAGACTGGATGCCTTTGTCTATAGTAGTCCACTTGGCCGAACGACTCGTAACATCGTCCTTGTACAGAAACCTTTCTTTCACAGCTGCCAAGAGCCGCCGCCAAAGGCTGAGGGACTTTTTCTCTCTTACGATTGCTTTGTCAATTCCCCCTTCTCTAGCAAGTGATCCCAGCTGCTTGGCTTCTGTACCTTCTAGTTCGTGGCCATCGGCCCCATTGTCCCAGCATCGGAGTAACCAGGTGATGATGTGCTCCCCTGGTTGACGGGTAAAATCTTTTTGCATATTCCGCAGCTCGGTTGAGGTCTGAGGTCGAGAAGTTACCTCTTCTTCTTCTTCTTCGTCATGTGATGATGACTCCTGATCAGATTCTGGACCAGGTGGTGAATTCATTGGTTCTTCATCTCGCTTCACCCTTTTTGCCTCCTTTTTGCTTGTTCTCTTGCGTACAGGGGCAACCGATATTGGTACGATTTGGTCCTCTGGTTTGGCTGCAGTGATTATCACTGTGGTTTGAGTAGCAACTGTACTTGTTGCTGGGGGTGGTGTAGCTGCTGTACTTGGAGCTGGGGTAACCGCGCTGTCTGTTGCAGTTGAAGTTTGAGCAGCTGCTGTACTTGCCACTGGGTTAGCTGCGCAGTTCATTGCAGCCAAAGTTTGAGTAGCGACTGTTGCTTTGCCCTCAGATCTGCCGACATTCTTTTCCTTTTGAAGGTGCTGGATAGTGTTGAACAAGGCCCTGTAAGCATAGGCCAAGCCCCAGCACGTTGCCGTGATTTGTCCATCTCTGGTATGGCCAGAATGACCACACACCTCATTTAAGTGTTTTACTAATTCTTCTGGATTTTGCAGTTGTTCGGTAGTGGATTTCCAAAGTACTGGAGGGGCCCACTGACCTAGATACTTGCCCATACTATCCCACACACCCTGCCACTCATGGCTGTCCAGCCTCAGGGAAAATCTCTCGGTCCTCCTACATTGTCGTTTGACCCCAGACAAGACCCAAACCTGACTCTGCTTAACTCTTGAAATCAGTAGTGGGCAAAACACACTCTGTATGCGTGTTAGCATGGTGATTCCCATCACCATCAGCAAACAAGTCTCAACAGCATTAAAATGCCATTCAAAAAATTCAAAACTCTCAAATGTAAATGGTCTGGGGGCAGGACTGGGAGGGTAAAAGAATGTCTCCTTCACAGGTTGAGCACCTGAGAAGGAGAAAAAAGATGTGTAATTGCTAAGCACCTCCATCATATACCTCCCAAAGTATAAAGGTGGTGACCACACTGGGAACATAAGCCAGATCAGTTTCATGATCAATGATTCTATTGTATTACAAGTCATTACCATAAAGTACAATGGGACAAAAACCTTAGCCCAAGCCCCACACTTGAAAAACACTAATACAGAAAATACCGGATGGACGTAAGATACGATATACTGAAACTGTGAGATCAAGAGGAACAACCTTGAGAGCCAATAAATCAGCATTGTGACAAGTGACTACCAATCCAGTCAGATCTGTTCTAATCTCAACCCCTCGTGCCCCACGTTGTGCGCCAAAAAGAACTGTCATGGTTTAAACCCAGTCAGGTAATTTGTTCACTCACTCCCAGTGAGTGGTGCCGAGCTGACAACAATCGAGGTCCGTGTCCCCCCCCCACCGGGGTTCTCCCCCACTCCCGGAGGAAGGGGGAGGAGGATTGAAAGAGTGCAACTCCCACGGGTTGAGACAAGAACAGTCCAGCAACCAATGTACACAAATCACCACCGCTACTATCAACTACAACAATGATAAGGGAAAATAACAAGGGAAGAGAATACGATACCACCGGCAGGGAAGACGAGTTCCACCTGGAAGCCCGTGTCCTTCCGGGTAACTCCCAGTTACCCCCCACCCCAGGCATGACGTGCTGTGGTATGGAATACCTCCCTGGCTAGCCCGAGTCAGGCGCCCCATCTCTGCTTCCTCCCGGCTTCCCCTTCTCCCTGGCAGAGCATGAGCCTCACAAAGTCCTTGGTCAGGGTAAACATCACTTAGCAACAACTGAAAACATCGACTTCACCAACACTGTTCTCAGGCTGGAAGTCAAAACACAGCACTGCACCAGCTAGCACAAAGAAAAAAAAAAAAAACATGACTGCTACTGCTGAACCCAGGACAGTCTCATAATATGTTTGCATGGCTCTCCATGGTTAGTGAATTCTCTTAGGTTAAGTGAGTAAAGGCTAATCACAGTGAGCACAAAAACCTGGCAAGGATCAAAGGGCAACAGGTGGAGAAATTATAGCAACCTAATCAGGAGTACACTGTATGAGATACTCCAAAACCAGGAGAATAACTAGATCACTGCCCCAGCCGTGAAACCTACCAAGATGCATCAAGAAAAGCATCTCTCTGGAAGGCAATCAAAACTAAAGGAGTTACTGCCTAAAGAGATGTAGGACTTACCATGGGATGAAGTAGGAAGAGAATATGCAGATTGTGCAAAACCTATTATGATATGACTAAGCGAATTGTGGGAACATGAAATAAGTTTACGGCAAGGACTAAAAATGGTAAAGTGAGTTCTCAGGGTGGATCAGTGAGGAAAAAATAGAGGAAAAAAAGGATGATAAGAGAGGGTAATTGCATGTAAACAAGTGACTGTCCAGTAAGCTAATCTGAAAAGCCCTACACATATGATCACTGCAGTCTAGTCTATATTCTTATTAAATACTTCTTCTAACTATCTTTGGGGTGGATGCATTTCCTGTCTGAAGTTCTGTGTATACATGCTAGAGAACTTAAAGCTGAGTATGAGAAGAAAACGTCTATGTGACAAACTCCTGGAGTAGGAAGCTGGTGGCTGAGAGGCCTCAACTCTGGGTTACAGCAGCTAGAGTAAACCAGGGTCTGGGAGCCATCAACTAGGTGAAATGAATGTCCAGCTACAGAAAAGGCCCCATGTATATAAATGTGTGTACATCTTCCACTAGCAAGCTTTAACCCTAATCTGCAGGAGGGGAGGAACAGGATTGAGCCATTGGTATTGTTCACTGTTTGTGTTTATGCAGGTGACAATGACTTTATGTGCCATTTGTAGTGTGCATGCCGATGGAGAGGATGTGGTCATTCTTGCTGTTGACTCAAGTTGAGACATGACATTGTAGCAGCCCTGCAGCTATGGGGCTGTGACTGAAGAAAATACCCTGGGCCCCCAAAACTACCAAATTTTGCATTCTGTAACAAATTGTATTAGAAATCTCAGTTTGTCTTTGAAGAGGGAAGCCAGAGAGCTTCCATCGTTGGAAGTGTTTAGATTAGAGAAATAATCTGTCAAGAACAGTATAAATTCAATTGATCTTTCTTGCAGCAAAATGGACAGGCTAAATGAGGTCACTTCCAGTCTTATGATCTCATTAATCTCCATTATTTGGACCATTATTCTGACCATTATTCACATTCTTGGAAATAAAAACAGCCATCGACAAGAGCTAGGCTTGGTCAGTCTGACAACAAGCAGACTAAAGGGTGAGCTTGCAGCCTTGGGTGAGCTGCAGCTCATAAGGTGAACTGCAGTTACCTGAAGGGCAGTTACAGACAATAGAGTCAAACTCTATTCAGTAAATAAATGATGGTAAAACCAAGGTGGATGAGAACAAATGGTGTATTGAATGGTTCAGGTTAGACATATAGGAAAATATTCATCATTAGGAAGGTAATGCAGCACTACAGCAAATTTGTTAAGCCAGCTGAAGAAAAACTTCCAGCTTTAGTGGTGGTATTCAAGGCTTAGTAGGATAAAACTTCAGGTGACCTGATCTGTTATTGACAGTGGTTCTGCTTCAAATGGGAGCTGAACTGCATGACCTGCAGCAATCCCTTACAACCATCAATTCTACGATTCTGTGACCTCTGCAGCAGCTGTTTTGAACAATGTTTAGCGCTGGTTACCTTCCAATAGATTGTTAGCAGGACTGACATATGCTGTCATGACTTAGCTAGGTAGCTAATAGAATCATGACCAGATTTTTAGTACTCATGTGTGATCAATTTTACACTTTTCTATTTCATGTTGAAGATGATACCTTTCACAACACCAAAAAATAGTGTGATACTACTTCACTACTCTGAATCATCAATGCCAAGTTTTGATTTGGATGGCTTAAACAGTGGACAACCCATGTCTTGTAACAAGCCATCAATTATTTTTTAGTACTAAAATGATTCTTGTAATAACACTTATAACAGATGTGTTTGTGCAAGGAATGTCCATGGCAGTTCAAAGCAGTTTAGTGCAAGGACAAAATGTCAGTTTAGAGTCTTCAAGTGCTAAAATAATAATTAAAAAATCCCAAACATTTTTTATAAATTGGCTTCCTCCTTTGGTTATGAGATTCATCAGATAGCATGCAGATGTGTTTAATGGAACAAACACCCCAAGCACCCTTTAAAGACAATAAGAGACATAGCATAGGCACTGCAAAGGTGTCATTTATCTCACTCTAAAGTTAATATTTACAGGAATACACAACCTGTATAAGAGAATAATTGTATCCATTCTTTCCAGTTCCTGTAAAAGGACTCTAGGATAGGTAGCTTAGATGCATTTGTGTATATTGTAGGTGTCTTTGTACGCATCAATATAAGATAAAGTAGAAGCCTTTGAAGAATTACAAGGTAGATGAAATTATAGCATGGTGTCTACAATAAGATTAATCTTAAAATGAGCTTCAGAGTCCTGCCTTGTTAAGAATTCAACATGTTAAAAGAAATAAAAAAATTAAAAAAATCACTTTTTTCACCACTTGTTTTTTTTTATATACTGAGAGGTAATAGACAAGTTTCACAGAGGATTTTTGTTACTCACTGGTGCTTCTGGTTTTCCTAATCCATGATGCATGAAGACTTTTGGCTGATGGTGAAAGTTAACAAATGGTAGGGATTTCCCTAGGCATTTTTTTATGGTCTGGGGATGTTTTGGGACAGACAAATGGTCTGATTCTAGTATTCCACATCTATCTTACCAGTCCACCTAACCTCTTGGAAAAGAAAGAAAGCTTAGTCTGATTTCCAAAGAACTGCTTATTGAGCTGAGCTGGCTATTTAGAGAGGATATGAAGTAAATGAGGGTTTCAGTGTTTCATGACTTTCAGTGAACGTTATGTACAGCATCCCAAATGAGTTTTTTAGTGCCTTTCAGGTAGCACTTTCACTCCAATTCTACCTTCATGAGCCCATCAGTTGACATGAGAAAAAGGTTGCCTCGTTTACTTATTCTGATAATGTGTATATTAGGTGCAGTCAAGACCAACTCCCTTCTCAACATGTCTAGAAGCTGAAGCTTAGATGTATGGAGAGTTTTGATAACAAAGCTTAAACTCTTCCTGAAATTCATTTAATGTATCTTTGTTTATGTAACAGTCTGGCACATGCTTTCAACTAGTCATCTGCTCTGAATAGAAAGAGACAGATGGCAATTTATCACACCGATCTTACACACCTACATTTGAACAGGATGAAAAACCTTCTGGAGGGGCTTAACTCTTCAATGAGTCTAACTTCAATTTATGTCCTAAACTCTGAAATTTGCCATTGAACATGAGCTGCGTGGTGCCTTCTTCTCTTCCAGTCCTTAGCAGAGTCATTGATTGAAGGGACTGCAACTCGCTGAGTGAGAGTAGATTGCTGGACCCATGGGGTGGTGAGTCTGTTTCTTTGTTTCCTTTCTTTTATACATTGGGCCATTTATAAGAATATGAGCTTGCCAAGAGTTTTGTTCCTCCCAATACAGTTTTAGGGAGGAGTAAAATCAATTGTTTCATTTTTCAATCTCCTGGGGGCCTGTGTATTTACCGTGCTGTGTGATAAAAGATCAGTTGCCCCGGACCCGCCAGGTGGAACCAGACAAATGTCCAAGACAAATAAAATGGATCTGGGAAAGGAGTCCTCAAATCTAGTGTGTTCTTAGGCTACACTAATTTATGAGCTAGAGATCATTTTATTCATCAGTGTGAGAATGTACATAAGTAATTCACTTTATTTGTTTTCCTTGTATCTCTATAGAATCAACCATGTATTTTCTCACACAGTAAGTGAGATGCTGCCTGAACATGAGCCAGGTTGTGCCCAGGTAGCCAAGAAGGCCAAGAGCATCCTGGCCTGTATCAGCAATAGTGTGGTCATCAGGACTCGGGCAGTGATCATCCCTCTGTTCATGGCACTGGTGAGGTCGCACCTCAAATCCTGTGCTCAGTTCTGGGCCCCACACTGCAAGGGAGACTTTGAGGTACTGGAGCGGGTCCAGAGAAGGGCAGTAAAGCTGGTGAATGTTGTTTAGCCTGGAGGAGGCTGAGGGGAGACCTTATCACTCTACAACCACTTGAAAGGAACTTGTAGTGAGGTGGGGGTCAGTCTCTTCTCCCAAGTAACAAGCGATAGGACAAGAAGTGGACTCAAGTTGCTCCAGAGGAGGTTTAGATCGGATATCAGGAAAAATTTCTTCACTGAAAGGGCTGTCAAGCATTGGAACAGGCTTCTCAGGAATGTGGTTGTGTTGCCATCCCTGGAAATATTTAAAAGACATGTAGATGTGGCACTTAAGAGATGTGGTTTAGTGATGGACTTGGCAGTGCTGGGTTAGGGGCTTGACCTGGTGATCTTAAAGGTCTTTTCCGGGCTAAATGATTCTATGATTCTATAATGACACATCTGTATGATAAAATGTAACATGAATTAACACAGTATGCCTTCCTGAGGTGGATATACAATATTACGTAGCGGTCTTCCATGGAGACCAAATGTTGCAGAACACAGAATACACAACCTATGTAAATTGTTTGGTCAAACATAACGATACTACTTCTCGGTGTATGATGCCACATTTCTATAATACATACTTGCTCTGTGGTGTGAATATTTGTCCCCAGATACTGGAGAACTTTGCATCATACCTCCCAGTGCTTCTGATTCTTAGAGTAGTCCTCAAAATAAGTTTTATTTAAACATGCAAGGTGGGCTTGCTATTGGTGTCACTGAAAATAACTAGGATTTAAGATCTCAAGTCTTTCAGGTTCTTTTGAAAAGGTTGGTTTATAGTGAGTTGTTTGACTGCACAAGTATCCTCTGTATCTAATATCTTCACTCATGACCCTGAGTTCTCCTGGGAGGCAGTGAGGTACACCTTTGGAAATAAGGAAGAAAGGATCAACAACATATGAGATAAATTGCCCCAAAGGTTACACCCAGACACATAAATTCAGCTGAAATAAAACCCATCCTCACAGCTTTGTCAAAAGGATGTCAAATATGTTTTATATTTAAAATGGCAGAAACACCATCACAAGATAGCAACAACTAATACCTATGTTGAATTGTTTCATCTTCATGCCTCCTTATCTTTTTTTGAACAGGAGAAAGACCTCTAATTAACTATCAGGCATAGCATGATGTCATCTCCAGAATGATACCAAAGTAAAAGAGACAAGATTAATCATGTACCACATGACATCTGTATTATAAAAGATTTCTCCAAGTACAGTATTTAAGCAGTAATGCAGCTGTGGAAGTTGCTAGTGAAAACTCATCTGAATTGCTATACATATAAAAAATGTATAGAGAAAAGAATTATCTGGATGATGAGCAGAACAGAAACCCTGATTGTGAGAGGACAGAGAAAATTCATGAAAGTGAAAGAAAATGTTAATGCCCACATCAGAAACAATGTCCCAGCAAGCTATTTACAGCACTTCTGCCTAACACTTGCCTAAAGGGGCAAAATGCTGCTAAATCCCACAGCTTCCACAAGCGTTCTGCCTCAGGGACAGCCACAGCACACATGAAGAACATCATCTCACATTCCTCTTGTGCTTATATGGAATCAGAACACGCTGCAGGGAGTATTATCCTCTGGGATGCCTCTCACTTTGGCTACGTAGATAGCTCTCATCAGTGTTGTTTAGACTAGGCTAAATAACCCATCTTTTTTTCGTTTACTTGAATGTCTGGAGAGGGGCAGAACAGTAAATCACTGAAAAGATCCTGATGACAGTCTGAAAATAGGTACCCTTTTAGCTGTCCTTCCCTACAATAAGATGAAATAAATTTCAGGTCATTGATCCCTGATTTGATGCTACATATATAAAATACTATAAAGACACAGTAAAGCAAGTTTTTCTATCAACTATGACAAACCCAACAGATATTAAAAGTAATATTGCAATCTTAAATGTTGCAAATGTAATAAACATAATTGTAAATAAAATGGCTTTGGAAAGGATCTGGATGCATTAAGAAATTAGCCTTAAAATAGACTTCTATTATATAAGTTTATCAGCTTTTGCTGCATTATCTAAACCTCTCTCTTCTTTCTACTGGGAATACCTGCAAGCACTGAGATAATGCACTAGAAACCTAGCTAATTTTTAATCTTATGAAAACACACTACTGCATATGGGCAAACACTTCATATAACAGGTTATGCATATGTGGGATATGTATATATATATATACAGACACATAGTTTTTCATACATTTGTATACTTTTATACACAGTGAGATACTTAATTGTTCTATTTATATTTCCAACTTTTTGCTTACCTTGTTTTTATTATGGGCAAAACATATTCAACTTGGCAAAGAAATTAATTTAGCTTATTACCAATAAAATCAGAATACGATAATGACAAATAAAAAACAAGTCTTAAAAACATCTTTGCCTGCACCTCTCCCTTCTTCCTGGGCTCAACTTCACTCCCAGATTCTCTACCTCTTTCCCTCAGGCTGTGCAGGACAGGAAATGGGGGTTGTGGTCAGTTCATCACACTTTGTCTCTGCTATTCCTTCCTCCTCAGGGGAGGACTCCTCACACTTCCCCTGCTCCAGTGTGGGGTCCCTCCCACAAGAGACAGTCCTCCATGAACTTCTCCAGTGTGAGTCCTTCCCATGGGCTGCAGTTCTTCATGAGCTGCTCCAGTGTGGGTCCCTTCCACAGGTGCAGCCCTTCAGGAGCAGGCTGCTCCAGCATAGGTCCCCTGTGGGGTCACAAGTCCTGCAGCAAACCTGCTCTAGTGTGGGCTCCCTTCTCCGTGGGACCACAGGTCCTGCCAGGAACCTGCTCCAACACAGGCTTTGCATGGGGTTACAGTCTCCTTTGGGCATCCACCTGCTCCAGCGTGGGGTCCTCCCTAGGTTGCAGGTGGAGATCTGCTCCACCATGGACCTGCATGGGCTGCAGGGGCACAGCTGCCTCACCATGGTCTGTACTGCAGGATGAAGGGGAATATCTGCTCCAGCACCTGGAGCACCTCCTCCTCTCCTACTTCAGTGATGTGGGTGTCTGAAGGGCTGTTTCTTTCATAAATTTTCACTTCTAGATGCAGTTGCTTCTGCACAATAACTTTTTCCCCTTCTGAAATATGTTAACCCAGAGGCACTACCACCGTCACTGATGGGCTCAGCCTTAACCAGCTGTGGGTCTGTACTGGAGACACCTGGCGTTGGCTCTGTCAGACATGGGGGAAGCTTCTGTCAGCTTCTTACAGAAAGCACTCATGTACCCACCCCCCGCTCAAAACTTGGCCACACAAACCCAATAAAGAATCTTTTCAGCTGGATATTTCTTCTAGGATCAATGAAATAAGTCATGAAGAAGAATGTAATAATTTGACCAACTGTTGACCTAGTAAAAACTTACATCAGTCAGACTTCAGTAATTTATATTGTAAGGACTTTGCAGAACTACATGGATTTATTCAGGATATCTTTTAACTTTACCCCAGACAAAACACGTTTTTCTCTTCCTTTTAATTGGTTACATGATTGCATAAAGTACTTCTATTTCCCCTTCATATCTGAACTTCATTAGTTATGGATAGCATTATAGGAACTCTTTGAAACCTTGAAGAACTTTTAATAAACTGCAGTGATCTTGGCTACAGAAATCTACCTGCAGGAGGTTTAGCTCACAGGAAGGCAGTAAAAGTATGATCTTCATTATTGATTGATACATACAGAAAGACAAAGCTAATTAAATACCAAGGATGTAAAATGATGCTTAACACTCATTTAGTAAAACATGTCAAAAAAGAATCAGCATACTATGACATGTAAGAATAAACTCCCTCCAAAATCACTAAAATGTCTATTTTGGTCAGCAAAGTCATCCATAATATATTTATGTCAAATATTAATTTGCAGAAAATTAATGTCATCAGCATCTGAAACATATTCCTTGCTAGAAAACGAAAAAAAAAACCAACCCAAACCAACTCTTATATTCAGTTGCATATGATGTAGTTGATACCTCTCCATCTTTAATTGCTCATCATAACACACAGTCTTTCACCATTCTCAGGCTCTATAAACTGTTTTGAATTTACTTAGTCCAAAGGTCAGTCTGACTGATGTTTTATTTATTCAGACCACAGGTGTATGTGACCAACACAAGCAAGACCATCTGTAGAACTGGAGAGCTCAAACTTTTTTAGCACAATGGACAATTCCAATGGAAACCAGTTAAAGGGCAAATTTTTACTATCTTCATGCCAACACAAAGGATGCATATATACATATATGAAGAAATTAGCATCTATCTTTGACCCTCTTCATCACCCTTGACCAGGGAGCTATAATTTAGTAAGAGTTATAGCTTTTCCAGTCCCTTTGGTTTTAATACATTCTAACATACAGAATATACTAATATGTAGTATAAATCAATCCAGTCTTCTGGATTAAATAAAAAAAAATCCATTAGAAAGTGTAATGAATAGGATTCCTTATAAATACTGTATGTATTTGGAAAACCAAGACTGAAAATTTACTCATATTAAAAAAATATTAATAAACTTGTTTTTTGTTACTTAGGGTTGCACACTCCAAAAACTTAGTAATCTGCAGATCAAGTCATAGTACTAGGAAATACCAGCTCTGACCTCAGCCCAGATGATATAAAATAGGTGTTGGAAGCTGTATTTCCCCTAACTTAGTCAAGTCTCTCACTAATGAGCTATTTCTGTATTTTGATGAGGTTTGAATGATAACTGTGGCTGTGGGAACTGCTTCTCTGCAGGTAGTATCAACTTTCCGACACCAAGTATGTTGGTGTCATTAGGATTCTACCTAGAGATGTTCATTTAGGCTACATCTATGCTAGTAAACCACAAAGTGGCAGGGATCGTTCCCAGCACCGTGATTCAATCATCTGAATTGTTCAGTTGTTAGAATTGTCTTTAATAAAGTTTTTAGCTTAGGCTGATTCCTATTTCTAATGGACTTTTTTTTTAATAGCTACCCTCTTTTATAGGCTGAGAGACATTAATAGCATAGATTTGGACCATTTAGCACCTAAGGCAAATTATGGACACAAGTAATTGACTTGTATATACCATATACTGTAATTTAATGGTTAATGCTGCAGCTCAGGTGCCTGGGGAGCTTTAAAAAAAGTAAATAATTGAGATAACTATGGAGTTAGGCAGCTTGACAAATATGTTGGTATCTGAGGACCAACACATTCAGATTCATGCCATCTAAGTCTCATTTTCTTCAGGGAACTAGGTAATCTGAAGTTGTTTTTTTTTTCCTCAAGTGCTAAATTTTTGAGGTTAAGCATAAAAGTCTCCATTTACTAGATGGAAGAATTTTGGATCTTCTGTTTCACTTTATGACCATTTCCACCAGTAAGTTCACTGTTAACCTTCTTCTTGTGTGGATTGAAAGCCTGGAAAAGTTTATCTAAATTCTTATAAGATTTCTATTCATGACTTCTCATTAAGCCTTATGGGCAGATATTTTTGCATTTTTTTATCCAAGGCTTTATTTCTATCAATCAGTGGTCTACAGCTTTAAGACTGTTTTCCCTTTTGTTTGATTTTTGGCTGATTCTTTTTTACATTTTGCATGCTTCTAGCACATTCCTTTTACCACCTCAGGAAGCCAGGTTGTTGTTACTTCAGTACCATCTTATAGTGTTATCAAATGTTAAATATGCTGTTATAAACAAAAGAACCCACATATATTATAAAGCTAATATATCACACCCAGGTCCTGTTTAGGACACAAAGCTCTTAAGTCAGCATTTCCCACAGGGACAAACATCACTTGTAAGCGGATAGTGCAAGACATAGCTGGGACCTGCAACTTCTACTGTGCTTGCAGCTCTTATTTCAAGGTCCCTGATCTCACCTGTAATTTCCATTTTCTAGTGAAATACACAATTTCAGATGTCATCATATTTATCTTTTGTTGTTTTTCTTGCCTTTGGGCACAGGGTGTAATTTAAAACATGCTGAAAAAAAAAGTCAGGTGTTTTGTTGTTTTTTTTTTTAATTATTATTATTTTATGAGGGTTTCTGAGTTCAAGAATTTTACATTTCACTTTCTTCTTAACCAACAGAGTTTTCCTGAATTTGATCTTAAATTTTGTGCTAAGCATGAGTAATTTTATTTTGCAAGGAATAACAACTGTGAACAAAGACTCATAAACCATGATCTCTGATCTCATTATTAATTAATTATTTTTGAAACCATAGTCTTTTCTAATGATTGAAAAAAATAAGAATGCTTTCATGAGGGCTTGGGGCTTTTTATGTATGTATATTTAAAGCAACAAAATAGTACCTGGGGGAACTACATTCATAAACTAATGCTTATGCGCAATTTCTTCATGACACCGAACAAGTTCATGTTTAATTTCTTTTAAAAGTTGTCCTCAAGCTGTGGTGCTAAGACAGCTTGTTCTCTGGTCTGACCTGGTTAGTAAAGGGGTGAATGCTGAACAAAAGAAGTCAGCCTTTTACTAGACAAACTGTTAAATCACAGATTCCTGCTTGCCATGAAAAATGTAAGAAACCCTTAAAAAAAAAAAAAAGGCATTGATGTCTTCCACAGTATCAGGGCCCGATTAGAGAAAAACCACAGTGCCAGACCCTATCTCAGTTTGTGATCCCAAGAGTGAAATTGACACAAACGAGGTCACAAGTACCGTAATCGGACAGTTTGCTTATTACAAATTACAAAAAGACAGTTATTGTAAAAAGGGTAATGATTGTAATAAAGGGGATAGTGATAAGACAGATTGGAAAAAAGGTAGAAAATGAAGCAAGAATTCAGGGTGCAGAGAGAGAGACATACTCACCACCATGGATCCAGTGGTGTCCCAGGGATCTGTTGTCAGTGGTGGGAGTTCTTCAGGTTTCATAGCCTCATAGTATTGGATCAGAGTGTCCTCCAAGAGTCCGTGTTGTGTGTTCTCATGGAAGCATCCTTCTGGAGTCCCCTTGAAGGTACCCCGTGGAGTGTGACTCATGTTGTTGCCCTCATGGCGATGTCTCATGGAGGATGTCCCTCAGGGTCTGTAGTAGTCATTGGCAGAGAGTGTCCTCATGGAGGTATCCTTCTGGAGTCATCCTCATGGCAATGTCTCCCTGGTGGTGTTTCTTGGTGATTACTTTTTCCCCTTTTGTAAAGAGTTGGGGTGAGTACCCCTGTTCATGTCACATATTACATGTTCCTGGGGGACCAGTTTCCATGGTCTTGCAGCCAGTTGTTTGGATCCATGTGCCTTCACGCATATGTGTCTGCAGCAGTATGAATTATAATTCAGTTTTGTACTGTTGTACTTCCATTTAAAACTACAGACCAGATCTCTTCCATACATTGTGTCTACTTACAAAAAGGCATGAGAAGGATAGCAAAACAGGTCATATCAGAGAAAAAGCAAATCAGTGATGGCAATAAAGCATACATCAGGAAAGAAACTTCCTCTCGATAGAAGGAAGTGTATTCTGTGATGTTATTAACTATTATCACAATGTTCATAACAGTAGTTATAAATTTTTCTTTGGCTACTTTTTTTTTTTTTTTGAGAAGTTGTTCCACAATCCCTCTTCTCTTTCCAAATTCCAAGGTAAGTATATCAACAATCAGTTTTTCTGAATTAGTGTTGTCCACTTATTGATGAACCAGTATTGTCTTTCAGCTAAAAAAAAAAACTTTTCCCTTTCCATCATATGTCTTACTTCAGATACATGCATGTATAAAGAATAGTCTGAAAATATTGAAGACATGAACACCATGCTACAGCTGTCACAAGGCATTTTGGCAGCAATAAAGCATTCACCCAGGATATAGTTTCGTATTAAAATTTTCCAAAATAATTTCTATTAAAAAAAAAAAGCTTCCCAAAACATTTAAAATAATTATTTAAAAAAAACAGAATACTGAAGTTTTGATAGCCTTGACTATTTTGCATAAACCTTTTAAGCTTCCACAGATGTTCTTGTCAAAAAATATAACAAATAGTGGTTTTTTTTTATAAATATGGTTTTAAAAATAATATTTTCCCTTAGATATATTATTGCATAACAGAGTCTTTTAACGTTATGTATAACAATTATTTTGTTTGTGTTTCAATTCCAATTGCATTTTTATAAAAATCTTACTTTATTCTGTGCTATGTTATGATAGGCCAAGGTAATCATACTATGCTACTCTTTCTGTTGTGGTGGTTTGTTTTTTTTTCTACTAAAAAAAAACCCTTTAAAAAATGTTTTCATAAGATTCACTATATTTTAGCAGAAGCACATAACTACTTTTCGGTTTTATTAAGTACAGGTACCTTTTATTAAGGACATGTAGAGATTAGGCAGCAACTCTGAAGTATGTAAACAGACTGACAGAGCTTCTGGAAAAAGATTGGCCTGTGATTAATGATCCTCTTGTAAGTGCTTACTTCTTTCAGATACATGGTATATCTAGAATTTAATATTGAATTACACAAATAAGTGTTTACTTTTAGGAGAGCTTTGGGAACAAGAGTAACTTTCAAAATCGTCCCTGAATGATTTTATTGTCATCTAAAATAACCATTATTTCTGGTTTATTTGTCAAGTTAATGCAAGGTGTTATAAATATTATTTCACCCTTATGTGCCCAAACTAGTTTCTTGCATAAATGCTTTTAATAGCTGCATTTTATATACTGATTTTCGTCTCCTGGTGTAGTGGTAAGATAGGAGACAATTATTCTAAACTTTGGAGGTCATGTTCTATCTTTAATCTAAACTTGAGAGAGACAAATATCTCAGAAAAAAAATATTCTCTTCATATTCTTTGTTGTTCCTAGGTAAACATAACTTTACACAAAGTATCTGCCTCAGATAAGTGACAAGGGTAAGGCACCTTCATAAAGTTAATAAACAACCTGCTTATCTACAGAGCACGGTTGTGTTAATACCTCCCTACCATGAACAAAAACAATGTAGTGTAGACTATGGGTACTTTGGTAGATATATTTTCTCATAATCTCCAAATTTCTTATATAGAAATCACTATTTCCTAGATCTTGTGCTTATGGTTCAGTTGAAACACAGATGGTTGTATAATTTTGAGAATAAGTGGAAGCATTCTATTTTCATGCCGCTGGAGTTTTTGGCCTTGACTGATGAATAAAACTGCCCTTTTCAATCTAGAATTTTTATTATTCAATTTATGCCTTTAAAAGTATAATTAATATGTGAACAATCCTGGCTTCTTCCTGCAGCATGTGTCAAGATAGCAGAAACTGAACTCTGCCTATTAGAAATGAAAGGGGAATGTCTTTCTTAGAGTACATAAAGAAGATGCTTATATGCTGTTTGTGGTGAATTTATTTAAAAAAAATAGGTTTAATTTTCTATATAGAAAAAATACTATCCGTGAGAATATTATGGCTTATGGCAAAAGGCAATAAACCCATTTATAGGATATGCTGGAAGGCAGAATCTACTTATGACTTAGGAGGGCCAAAAGTGCTTTATGTCTTCTGGTAATTGTTTTCGTCCTGATACCCAGGATGACCTTTAGCAAGGGAGCAGTCAGTGAATTAGTCTATACTGTTTGTACAATTATTAACAAGATGTTTATGAATTACTTCTAGCTTATGTAGAATCATACTTGAGGATTATACAGTCTAAATGATACAGTGTTTTTAAAAAGCTGAAATAGGTGCCAGCTCCATTTTGAGATACATGTTCAAATATTGAAATATATTTCTTTGTGGAATTAAAGTTCAACCTTTAAAATAACGAAAAATGTCCAAATAAATTGGCAGATGCCCAGAATGGCCCAGAACATTCACCTAAGCATCCATCTGATGCACAGAAGAATGGGAATGAAGGTACAGTTTTGCTCACTGATTTGCTTCTGGCCTTGAAAAACTCCACATCAGTGCTCTCTACACTCCAAGTTACATTATTTCTGTTTGATCTCTTCTACTTCCTGGTAGTGACATTCTTTTGGCTATTCTGGAACTTCTTTATTCATTATCCAGGGCTTTCACCTATGACATGTGAAAATCTTGTTTTAATCCTTTACCTGAATCAGACACAACAAAATTTCTGTAAAATAGACTTTTCAAGGGAGTGAGTTAAGCAATGCATGAATAACCAAGATAGGATGGACTTCTTTCTCAAGTCAAACGGAAGCTTGCAAATGAAATAAAAAAAAAAATCAAAAAAATCAAAAAAATCAAAAAAATCCAAAATCACTGTGAGCACAAGGCTGATTTTAAAACTTTTCAGGGACAGAATATTTTTTCTTCAAAAAATTCTCAGTCAGTTCTAATAATCAACAGAAGAGACTTTTTTTTTCAAGGAAGAGCTTCAAGGACTGAATAATAAGATGGTACTTCTCCTCAAAATAAAAAACAACCAACCAAATCAAACCAAAACACAAAAGTCCATACTCTTTTGGTTGACAAAAAAAGAATACCCAAGATTTTGTAACCTACCTTATTTGTTTCTATTTGCAATAATTAATCACTTTTTCCCTTTTTATTACATGCATACTTACCAAACAGATTTACATCTCACTTATTCTACATTGAAATATTTTTCATCTCTTCAATCTTGTAAAGGTGCTTCCAAGAGAACCTCAAGGTCTAAGATGAATATGCACTTTATTGATTTTCTTTCACCACACTTTATCATTTTTTGTGATTTTATATGTTGCGGTTTAAACCCTAGCCAGACAGCTTGTTCACTCACTCCCAGGAATGGAGGAATGGGGAGGAGGAATGGGGAGGAGGATCGAAAGAGTGCAACTCCCATGGGTTGAGACAAGAATAGTCCAGCAAACAATGTACAACACAGATCACCACCGCTACCACCAACGACAACAATGATAAGAGAAAATAACAAGGGAAGAGAATACAATACCACCGGCCGAGAAACGAGTCCGACCCAGAATCCTGTGTCCTTCCAGCTAACTCCCAGTTACCTCCTGGGCATGACGTGCTGTGGTATGGAATACCTCTTTGGCTAGCTTGGGTCAGGTGTCCTGTCTGTGCTTCCTCCTGGCTTCCACTTCTTCCTGGCAGAGCATGAGCCTCACAAAGTCCTTGGTTAGGGTAAACATTACTTAGCAACAACTGAAAACATTGGTATCATCAGCACTGTTCCCAGGCTGAAGTCAAAACACAGCTCTGCACCAGCTACCAAGAAGGAGAAAAATTGACTGCTACTGCTAAACCCAGGACAAATTTAGCACCAAGTAACCCAACTGTTACTTCATTTCAGATGTTTTTAAATTATACCATTTCTTAAAAAAAAAATAGCTCATTAATAATTGCAAGTTTCCTTCAAGAGAACATTGCAGTCTAGGATAATTTTAAGGACATATATCATCAAGAAGGGTCTGTGCTTTTTTCCCCTGCATTTTTTCTCTACCCTGAAATTGTGGTTTAAGACCATTGTAAATTAACCTGTGTCTCCTTTTATTTTTTTCCTGTATTTTTCATGGATAAATTAAGTAAGAACAGGACCTGACTGTGGTCCACTCTTCACTGGCTTCTTGTTAGTTCATTCTCCTGTCTTTACCACTTGTATCAACTATATGAAACATTCAGAATTGGTTAGCTTTGATAATATCTGAAAATTCTGACAACGTTTAGCTTCTATATAACATCATCAGGGCTGTTCTGGGATAGCAAAAGTCCATTTGTAAACAAAGTGGTAATCCATTATTAAAACTAAGAGAAATTTCATCATGCAGTAATGAAGTCCTAAGTAATCTGGCTTTATTACTATTCACCAAGGACTACTTTTGTGGCAGCAGTGACAGTGAGAACTCAGCCAGAAAGTCTTTGAGCCTTAATTAATAACTAGGTTGCAAATCTGAAAGACAGTGAAAATCAAAAAGCAGATGTCCATTCTGTAAATTAGCAAATTGTCTTTTTCTCTTTTGATACTTTCTGCAACTTAATGTATGTTACACTCAAAAAAAAAAAAAAAAACAACAAAAAAACTATTATAAAGCTATTAACAAAGCAGCTCTGACTGAGCATCTAAATCAGTCTGTCATTCAGTCTTACACATCTGTGGAGGTGCCTTAGAGGATTGAGAGCCTCCTCTTGCCCTGCTATCCCATATGCAGGTGAACCTCTGAGAATAGAAAGCTTAGTGGGTAGGGGTTAGTACTGTTAGTAGAGACAATCACAAAAAAAGTCTGAAAAGGAATATTATTATTGCTATTGCTATTTCCATTGCCATTACTACTACTATTACCATTACTGTTATTACTATTACTATTACTATTACAGGAATTTTTGTCCAAGAGGCATTCTTCTTCTTCTGCATCCTTCTTTATGTAATAAACTCCCTATATTATATGGAGCTGACAAAGAGCAGAGACAAATTATGATTCTGAATAATTTCACTTTTCAGATTTCTGTAGCTATGTTTTAAAAAGACAAATTTCCTATGACAAATAGAAAAATTTAGTATTAAATTGATGGTTATGTGACTTGAATGTAGGGAAGCAAAGGAAGAAAGAGAAGCTTAAAGAAAGCTGGCAAGAAAAAGTAAGAGCAATTCAAGAAAAGCCACAAAGAAACTGATTTTTTTAAGGATAAAATTAATTGCATAGTAATATAGATGTTAGAAACATGCCCTTAAGTTCTTAATACATAATACATTATGTTAAATATAAATGGAATATAGATAAGATTTTATCTATTACCATCTATATTGTATACATCTAAGGGGAAAACATGCCAGTACATGTTGTTTTAAATTTAATTAAGTAAAGCATAAAGAATTTTGATCTCTCTATTTAGTTCTGTCGTCAACACATTCATTACATTATGTGTTTCAGTAACCTTAAAAATTAGATGTATTAGAAATAAGAACTTGCTGGTGAGGGGGAAAGATGTTTTTTACTTGTCATTATCCTATTCTGATTTTATTGGCAATAAGCTAAATTAACTTTTTCCCAAGTTGAGTCTGTTTTGCCCATGATGGTAATTGGTGCCTGATCTCTTCCTGCCCTTATCTTCACCCATGCCTTCCTCTGGACCTGCTCTAACAGACCCATGTCTTTCTTATACTCTGGACACCAGAACTGCATGCAGTACTCCACTTAGGGCCTCATGAGAGGGGAATAAAGGTGCAGAATCACTTCCCTTGATCTGTTGTTCATGCTTCTTTTGATACAGTCCAAGATACAATTAGCTTTCTGGACTTTGAGCTCACACTGATAGCTCAAATCCAATTTTTTATCTATCAATACCCCCAGGTTCACCTCTGCAGTGCTGCTTTCAATCCAGTAATTGCCTAGTCTGTACTGTTAATGGTGATTGCCCTGATGCAGGTGCAGGGTCCTGCACAAGATGGTGTTGAATTTCATGAGGGCTGCACTGATACACTTCTGAAGCCTGCCAAGGTCTCTTTGGTTGGCATCCCTTCCCCTAAGAACCATTCAGCTTAACATCATATGCAAACTTTCAGAGGATACTCAGTCACACTGACAACACAGTTATCAAACTGTGCAAGTCCCAGTGAGGACCCTTGAAGGATACCACTTATTACTGATCTCCATTTGGACATTGAGTCATTCATTCTGGCTCTTTGGACTTGTATAGAGTCTCATCAAATCCATATCTCTCCAATGTAAAGATAAGGATGATATGTGGGATCATGCCAAAGGCCTTTTAGAAGCAAAGGTAGATGACATCATCTGCTCTTCCCTTATCCGCCAACAGTCACTCCATTGTAAAAGGTCACCAGATTCTTCAGGCATTCTTCTCATCTAATCTAACTTAATTTAAACATAAATATGTCCAAAACTTAAACCATAGGTTTAGAAGTGCAAGTTCCATCTAAAGTTAATGCTTACAGAATTTGGAATCAGGAATAACATTCTTGGAGATATATTGTTTTCTCTACAAAGAGATTTTTCCAATCAGTTACAGATCTAACACTTTCACTTATGCTGCAAGACAAGGGAAGATTTTTCAGCATTTCATGTGACTAGTCATTGATTATTTTCTTTTTCTGAAACTCTGGGGCTAAACTGGAGGTTTTAGACTTCTGAAATATATGTCTCTGAAAAATACAAATCAAGTAACAAAGTAGATTATGTCATACACATGTATGGATATGTGTATGGAAATGTGAAAGTTTGATTTTTTTTCCTATTCTAAAGAAAAAAATAATTAAAAAATAGAGTTAATAAAGTTGATTCCAACTCATTATTATTATTCACTAGCAAAGGCTCTGATTCACTGACAAAAGCGCTGACCACACCACCCAAGTCCTGGAAGGCAGATGCAGCGACTGTGAGAATGAAGACCTTGGGCCCACTGTAGGAGAAGATCTGGTTCAAGACCATCTTAGGAACCTGAACGTGCACAAGTCCATGGGACCTGATGAAATCCATCTGCGGGTCCTGAAGGAGCTGGCAAATGAAGTTGCTAAGCCACTGGCCATCATATTTGAGAAATCATGGTAGTCAGGTGAAGTTCCCCATGACTGGAAAAAGAGAAATATATTCCCCCCATTTTCAAGAAGGGGAAAATAGATGACCCGGGGAAGTACAGAGCAGTCAGTCTCACCTCTGTGCCTGGCAAAATCTTGGAGCAGATTCTCCTGTAAGGCATGCTAAGGCACATGAAAATCAACCACGTGCTTGGTGACAGCCAGCATGGCTTCACTAAGGGGAAATCCTGCCTGACCAATTTGGTGGCCTTCTATGATGGGGCTACAGAAGTGATGGACAGGGGTAGAGCAGTTGATGTCATCTACCTGGACTTGTGTAAAGCATTTGACACTGTCTCACACGACATCCTTGTCTCTAAATTGAAGAGACATCAATTTGATGGATGGACCACTCGGTGCATAAAGAACTGGCTGGATGGCCGCACACAAAGAGTTGTGGTCAATGGCTCAATGTCTGGCTGGAGACCAGGAATGAGTGGTGTCCCTCAGGGGTCGGTGTTGGGACCGATGTTCAACATCTTTGTCAGTGACATGGACAGCGGGATTGAGTATGACCTCAGCAAGTTTGCTGATGACACCAAGCTGTGTGGTTCAGTTGATACGCTGGAGGGAAGGAATGCCATCCAGAGGGACCTTGACACACTTGTGAGGTGGGCTGATGCCAACCTCATGAAGTTTAACTATGCCAAGTGCAAGGTCCTACACCTGGGTTGGAGCAAACCCAGGCACAGCTACAGGTTGGGCAGAGAAGAGATTTAGAGCAGCCCTGTGGAGACAGACTTGGGGATGTTGATTGATGAGAAAATGAACATGAGCCAGCTTCAGTGTGCGCTCGCAGCCCAGAAAGCCAACCGTATCCTGGGCTGCATGAAAAGGAGCGTGACCAGCAGGTCGAAGGAGGTGATCCTGACCCTCTACTCTGCTCTTGTGAGACCTCACTTGGAGTATTGTGTGCAGTTCTGGTGTCCTCAGCATAAAAAGGACATGAAACTGTTGGAACAATTCCAGAAAAGGGCCACGAGGGTGATTAAGGGACTGGAGCACCTCCTGTATGAAGATAGGCTGAGGAATTTGGGGCTGTTCCGGCTGGCGAAGAGAAGACTGCGTGGAGACCTCATAGCAGCCTTCCAGTATCTGAAGGGGGCCTATAGGGATGCTGGAGAGGGATTCTTCATTAGGGACTGTAGTGACAGGACAAGGGGTAACGGGTTCAAACTTAAACAGGAAGTTTAGGTTGGATATAAGAAAGAAATTTTTACTGTGAGTGTGGTGAGGCACTGGAATGGGTTGCCCAGGGAGGTTGTGAATGCTCCATCCCTGTCAGTGTTCAAGGCCTGGTTGGACGAACCCTTGGGTGGCATGATTTAGTAGTGTGAGGTGTCCCTGCCCATGGCAGGTGGGTTGGAACTAGATGATCTTAAGGTCCTTTCCAATCTTAACTGTTCTATGATTCTATGATTTAATTTTTTTGGAGTTTGTTGATCAACATCTCTGAAAAAAATTCCCAGCATTTTTCAATATTAGAGTTAATGGATTTCATTATCTGAAGCAATTCCTCCCTTTGATATATGTTCTGCCTTGTTGACTGTGCTCAAGCTGCCAAAATAAATTTTTATCTGATTTTTTCCTTGGAACGGACAGTTGTTAAACATGTAAATATATAATATTTTGTCTATATGTAAAATAGATATATTGAGTCTCCATTTTCTATCTCCATTTATTTGTAATGGCACACTAAAAGGTAACCAGCTGTGAATGCATCAGTGGGGAGAAAATCAATGATTTGGTGCTCAGCTGTTCCCTACCAATTGCTGAACTATTGACTGACTACCAATCAATTGCTACAGTCCTCCTACTGAGGCACGTAATGCAGATAAAGCACATGGCTCAGAGGAAGAGGCAGCAGCGTTCATAAAAATGGAATGGAACCTCAAAGAACATAAAGAACAGGGCGTTTAGATGGTAATGGAAGAACGGAACAAAGTGAGCAGAGTGAAAAAAATGGCTAGAAAGCAGAATGTTTTTCTTCAGATATGCAAGTGGAATTACGTGAAAGTCAAAATTGATGTTTAAAGATGGGGAAATGAAAAAAATGTAGAAGGATATTAAACTAATCTTGGGTAGCATCTGTTCTCTCCTACCTCCTCAGTGAAACACTAAGATTTTCAGGAAATCTTACACATTCTATTTCTTATGACACACACAGTAATATAGGAATGTGATAACACAAAAAAGCAAAAGCACAGAAAATATCAAACATCTAAATTATTTATAAGGATGTACCACAACCAGTACAATTACTGTCAGAAAAAAAAAAAAAAGAGTATCAAGTTGCAGGTGATGCAAACTTCTTGAGGATTTTCTTTTACATTTAATAGGTCACTGTTAGTCTACAATGTAGACTAATAGACAATTGTAGACTTCTAGTCTACAATTCAGACCTATTTCCTAGGTGTTACTTCTACCTGTCTCTGAACAGGGCAGAGAAAAATGAAGTAAGCATGGAAACTGTGGGTTTTGAAATAAAGGTGCCAGAGGAGGGGAACTTCAATCTATTCCACTTCTATCAGTGTGATGGCATTGCAAGCAGGAGGTGCCCAGAGCCTGGAGAAGGATCACAAGTCAGCAGGAGAACACCTGAAGGACAGCACAAATTAATACCTTCCAGTCCAGCCAATAAGTTGGCTTTACTGGGAGCCATGAATTTGACATATGGACTAATTGACAGAAAAGGAATTGGCTAGATGTCACACTCAAAGAGTTGTCATCAACAGCTCAATAACCCAGTGGAGACCAGTGATGAGCAGTGCTCCTCAAGGGATAGTATTGGGGCCAGTGCTGTTTAACATTTTTGTTGACAACATGGACAGTGGGATTGAGTGCACCCTCAGCCACAGGCCACCACGATGATTGCCCAGTCAACACTCAAGTCACTGGGATTTTCCACTTCCCTGAGAGGACAGTGAGGTACCAGCACAAGTTGCCCAGAGAAGCTATGGCTGCCCCATCCCTGGCAGTGTTCAAGGCCAGACTGGATGGGGCTTGGAGCAACCTGGTCTAGTGGAAGGTGTTTGTGCCCATTGCAAGGGGATTGGAACTAGGTGATCTCTAAGGTCCCATTCTACACTTCTATGATTCTATGAAGTGGTAAAATTGAAACACATGGAAGTTTATCCAACATCAGACACATATAAACAACACATAAGAAAGAAAAATACCATACTAAAACTGAGATGATTTAGCTAACTCAAAAAATTAATTCATAAAGCAAACTTTCTATAAGAGAATACAGACTCAAGGCACATACTAGAAGATTCCTTGGCTGAGATCTAGCCTGAAAATCTTGAAGTGTTGAAGTGATATTCTAATGCTGTTTTCATTTATGAACATATCTGCAGTTTCAAATAATCAGAGGATTATAAAGGAGATAACTGACCATATGGGAAAGAAACACTGGAGAAAATGTTAGTCTCAAGTTTGTATAGCATAGTTTCAGTTCCTTGCTCCACCAGTGATTTTTACCGTGATGTTGGAGTTCAGTCTGTGTGTGCCGCAGTTCACTACCTTTAGTGCTGGAATAGCAGCACTTTCATACTTCTCAGGAGTGGTACAAAGATTCATAAATGCACTTAGTGGCTGGGAGGTCTTTAGACAATATAATTCACTTTAAAATATTGTCTGTAGCATTTACTTTCATTGTTAAAAGACAGCAGTATGTGTTCAATAAAAGAAGGCTCTCCATCTTAATCACATCAGTTTTCGTATAAATGTGTAAATTTTCAGACTCATAATCTTACTGATTACCGTTCATTGACAATTTGGAAAATTGGAACTAAATACACTTACCCTATTTTCACAAGCAGTAAAATAGGCAGATGAGGTATATTATTAAAATGAGAATGTGTTATATATTAGTGCTTGCTTCAAAGATAAACATCATACTGTTGGGACAGTGTGTGTGAGATAAGGCTCTTCACCTTATTCCTAATTGTTGCCATTAGTTTTCTATCTCATGACTAAGCATAACATAGGTGGCTTCTGTCTTTTTCATCTGTTTCTAATTTCATTAGTGCATCAGCTCACCACTAAATTTCCTTCCAGTGCTACATTCATGCCCCTGTATTCCCTCATCTATTTAGACATGTATGAAGACCTGCATGAGAGCTACAGACCAGTGATGAAGGATCTCTGTGCTTGGGTCATAAAACAGAAAGAATTTATGAACTATACTGGAAAGCTAACAAGTAAGGAAGAACCAAACTGGGAATTGAACCAAATCTTGGCAGTGGGGTAAAAATTTTCTCTTTTTTGACAGACATTTAAAATGAAAGACAGCCAAAGACAAAGTCCTGCATATTCCTGAGCATCATAGGTATTTGTTACCCTTTTTCTGAAGGTGTTTTTTTCATCTCATTGAACAGAGTAGAGAGATATTCAGCTATTCAGTTATGAGAATTTCCTTTGTATGAAAAAGATAATTATAAGGTCACAGAATTATTCACGGCGGGGGGATCTTGGCAGGTCTTCAGTCCAACCTCCTGCTTAAAGCCTGGCCAATGCTGAAGTCAGACCAAGTTGCTGAGTTCTTGAAAATCTGCAAAGAGTCAGCCTGTACAACCCTTTCGGTCAGCCTCTTCCGACTGTCCTCACAGGGGAATATTTTTCTTATATGCAGTCTGAGCTCCTGAATCCCTGCCTTCCTGCAATGGTGCACTGCTGGCTCATTGTCGCTTGCTGTCCACCAGAATCCCATGGGCCTTTTCCGGAGCTGCAGCAGTCAGTCAGTCCTGACTTGTGCTGTTGGAAAGGATTTCATCTTTTCCAGGTGCAAGACTTCTAATTTGCCCTTGTTGAGCTCATTAGATTTCTGTCAGCCTTTCTCTAGCCTGTCTATATTGAATAGCACCACAGTTCTCCAGCATACTGACAGTTCTTTTGTTTTCATCTGTGAACTTGATAGGGCCATACTGCGCCACTTCCTCCCTACTACTAATATTAGGCAGTGTCCATCTTCATTGTATCACCTGTCCCATTCAGCAATAGGCTTATATTTTGCTTGTTCAGCATTTGCCTGCTGTTGTAGCAATGGAAGATCTTGTCCTTGATGCAACTCCGACTGCAAATATCAACTTTACATGAGCTCTGGATTTCCTAGCAACACTTTCTCATGCCTAGACAGTGTTTCTAAATTCTTCACTTTCTGCCTGTTCTTGTTTCTACATTGTTTTCTTTGTATTGGAACTCCACTGTCAATCCCTTATTTAACTATGAAGATTTTTTCATAGGTTTTCTTGTTTTCTTGAGTGTCTGGATGGACCATTCATGTGCTATTTGCAACTCACATCTGATTAACCAGAGAATAATACTCTGGAATATTTCCACTTACTTTTCACACCATGAAAATTAAGCTATATAGTTCATATTCCATCTTTAATGAATAGATAGAGAGAAGGATGATTATACGCAATTTAGAACTCTTTTAGATAATTTCTAAGATTAATGTGATCAAAGACAGAGCTTAGGTAAGTGATTTAGAACAGTCTTTTTACTTTCAGATAGCTAGAGTTATTAAATTGGATCAGCTTTTAATCTTCATTATCGTAAGATATTGAACTGTTCTTTTTCCTCTGACGACTCACTTGTATGATTAGTGAATCTAACAGAAGTAGAAGAGATATTGGTTTTGCCCATGTTAAAGAATATAGGAGAGGAGAAAGAGATGAAGATTAGGTTCCTTTTAGGTTTGGTACTTCTGTATGTAATGGTTAATACCTGTGATGATGTTAGTTAATATGGCAGTAACACGGAGCACTGTGACCAGACAATACTTTTCCAAGCATCTCAGTTGTTTTAGAGCCCAGACCCTTTCCATCACTTACTGGGTCAGATTAACAGGTTCACAGATGTGGGCCTGTCCAGATCAGTAGGCTCTCTCATGCAATTCTCTAAAAAGAGCAAGTGAATACACCTCAGAAAATGCAGTATCTCCCCTGACTGACATAGACAGTGACAAAGTTGCTCATATCTTTGGTGGAATTCTTCTCATTAAATGTGGATATTCACAGAGCAGATGATTACATCTGAATCAGTTTGCTCTATAAATGATGAATCCCTAGTAAATATTGACAGTGGAACTTAGGATGTGAAATGAATCTCATCTTACCAAAGATGCTAAAAATATGGCATATGCACCCTTCCATAAAAGCACCTGACTCTCTCCACTGACTAAAAAGGGCATCTAAGATGACAGAGTTAGACTGCATGGATACACATTGCAGAAATCTAATATTAGGTGAGATTAATCTAATCCTTGGGGATGGTGGTTTCATTCCACAGCATCAACTGGCCTTAATAATCTGAAACCTTTATGCAAATGAATGACTTATGTAAGCAATCACTCTAAGTTGAACATGGAAGTTTACTGTTAGTAAATTGAGTGACTATTGCAAATGTTTCTTAATAAAAAGCCTATTTTCATATTTTCTCAATAAACACTAACATCTGGTAGCATATTTCTTATAAAAAAAAATCAAATTAAATTATCTTTATTGACATTGACTAAATTATCCAAGATAGAACAGAAAATCAGTTAACATATTGCAGTACTAGGAAATATAGTGAAGTGTGCTATTGTTTTGGACTGAGTAATAGATATGAGCATCAGCTAACTATTTTGAAGAATTAATTCTTATTTGACAGATGAAAATTTTATTTCCTTCTCAAACACATTCCTATAATTTCCTCATTTATTTTCAAAAGCTGATATTATCCCCTCAAGCGTAATCGGTTTATTAATAATAAGTTATTTGATTATCAGTAGTAATCCTTCTTATACTTTTTCTTGTTATAATTTTGCCCACACTGTATTTCACGCAGTTCAAATATATTGGTGAAGCAGGAAAAAATTCCGGTCTGACTTATTTTCACTTCTTTAAAAACCTTGCCAGCATCTGGTTCGGAAATCTGTAGCGAACGTCTGTATCATACTAACTTCTGCTACAGTGTAGTGTATGATCTCCTATTCTAATACTCCTTAGTTTTTAGGTCACCGAATAACATATAGTTCCTTAAGTCTGCAAAAGATGAAATAGTATTTCCTCTTTTAGTGTATTCTTGGTATAATCATACCCTTATCCAGTGCATACGTAATGTAGAAACATTGGTTCAGAATGAACTGTGAACTACGTCATTACAGAGACACCTCGCTATTGGCTAAACACCAAATCTTCGGATAGTTGAGTGAAAGCAGAAGAAACAAGCACAAGCTGAGCTCAGAACTGCTCTAAGTTTGAATATATATGTTTTTTTTCCAAACTCAGACTTTATTCTATGAAATCAAAATGATATAAGCCGATAATACAGAGGTATATGAAAGATAGTAGAAGTTCTTGCTTTTGAAATCCCATGCATGTAAAAACAGAGAATAAGAGCAATGGAAGACTCTCTGCTGGAAGCAAACATTCAATTTGCACTAGTTTGTGAGACCATTTCAGCTGAAAAGTACTGTCATTTAGTTAGTTCTCCGGCTGAATGCTCTAACAGATAGAGATAGAACAAATAGCATTTTCTCCAGAAGATGTGCAGTCTTGCAGCTTTTAACTGGGTAACTGACATTTGATCAATTTGGTACCAAACATCACTACAAGCAGTGAAAAATAAGACTGTGATTTATTATGAAAAGAGCCACTGGCTGGTGTAGGCATAAGAGAATAACTGTCAAAACTATGCTACTGTCTTACATCAAGCCTGAATTTGATCAAAACCACCAAAAAAAAGGTGGAAATACGAACATTTTTTGCAATAAAAATATATATTATTTACAGGATATAATAATAAATTTTAAATTACATGAAATTCTATTAAGTATGTCCAGAAAGAAGGAAAGCACTAAATCTAAAGCACAACACTGTATCAGCTACTAAGAAGAAAATTAATTTTATCTCAGCTGAAACCATGACAATACTACTGCTAGGTCACAGGTACTAATATTAGAAAGAAGCAAATATGTGGCTGCATAAAATCTTTGGTTGCTGGTATCGTTAGCAATGTGATTTTATTCAGTATATGAAAAAGTGGAAAGAACTATGATTCACTGAAAGCTGTCTGCTGTTTGGCTACGAAACAGGTCACAGCTGGTTTGATCACAAAGGATGGTGCCATGTCTCTACTTAGCAGAGACACTCCTTTTGTCCCAGCCAAAGTTGATGGCTTTCAGTGACCACCGTAAAAGTCAGATGCTGCTGCACACATGTGAGTGTGTGCACATATAATTTCAAAAGCACAGGCATTTTATCAAAGGATAAGTGAGAAGGCACTATTTACTACCTCTGTCTATATCTCCCAAAGCAAACAACCAATACTTGGCATGCTCATATAGGATTATGATTCGGGTTTGAAGGGACCTTAAACATCACCTGCTTCCAACCATCCTACCATAGGGACACCTTCCATTAGACCAGGTGTCCTGGGTTCAGCAGTAGCAGTCATGTTTTTTTCCTTTGTGGTAGCTGGTGCAGTGCTGTGTTTTGACTTCCAGCCTGAGAACAGTGTTGGTGAAGCCGATGTTTTCAGTTGTTGCTAAGTGATGTTTACCCTGACCAAGGACTTTGTGAGGCTCATGCTCTGCCAGGGAGGAGGGGAAGCCGGGAGGAAGCAGAGACGGGGCGCCTGACCCGGGCTATTGGGGGAGGTATTCCATACCACAGCATGTCATGCCTGGGGTGGGGGGTAACTGGGAGTTACCCAGAAGGACACGGGCTTCCGGGTGGGACTCGTTTTCTTGGACGGTGGTATTGTATTCTCTTCCCTTGTTATTTTCCCTTATCATTGTTGTAGTTGATAGTAGTGGTGGTGATTTGTGTACATTGGTTGCTGGACTGTTCTTGTCTCAGCCCGTGGGAGTTGCACTTTTTCGATCCTCCTCCTCGTTCCTCCGGGAGTGGGGAAGGGGAGAACCCCGGTGGGGGGGGGCACGGACCTCGATTGTTGTCAGCTCAGCACCACTCACTGGGAGTGAGTGAACAAGTTACCTGACTGGGTTTAAACCACGACACCAGGTTACTCAAAGCACTGTCCAAACTGGCCTTGAACACTTCTAGGGATAGGCAGCCACAGCTTCTCTGGGAAACCTGTGTCTCACCACTCACATAGCAAACAGCTTTTTCATAAAATGTCATCTAAACCTACCCTCTTTCAGTTCATAGCCATTGCCCCTTATCTTATCACTACATGCCCTTCTAAAAACTCCTTCCTCAGTTTCCCTGTAGGTCCCCTTTAGTTGCTGGAAGGCTGCTATAAGGTCTCCCTGGAGCCTTCTCTTCTTCAAGCTGAAGAATCCCAACTCTCTCAGCCTGTCTATAGGAAAGGTGCTCCAGCCCTTGGAGCATCATTGTGGCTCTCCTCCGGATTAGCTCAAACAAGCCCACGTCCTTCTCTTGTGGGGAACCCCAGAGCTGAATGTAGTGCTCCAAGTGGAGTCTCATAAGAGCAGAGTAGAGGGGTAGAGTCATCTCCCTCAACCTGCTGGTCATGCTCTTTTGGATGCAGCCCAGTGTATGGATGGTTTCTGGGCTGCAAGTGCACACTGACGGCTCATGTTGTATTTATTGTCAACAAGCACCCCCAAGTCTTCCTCCTCAGGGCTGCTATCAATCCATTCTCTGCGAGGCTGTGCCTTTGCTTGGGGTTACCTCCACCCATGTGCAGGACCTTGCATTTGGCCTTGTTGAACTTCATGAGGTTTACATAGGCCCATGTGTAAACACCTTGGTGTCTTCACAGCTGTTTCTCTTGCATATTCTTATTCCCCTCTCCTGCTGCAGCTGCTCTTGTGCAGCAACTTTTTCATCTTAACTATGTTATCTCAGGGGTGCTGTATCTGTTATTGATGGGTTTGGCCCTGGCTAGTGGCAGGTCCATCTTGGAGCTGGCTGGCATTGGCTTTATTGGACATAGGGGAAGCTTCCCTCAGCCTGTCACAGAAACCACCCCTGCAGACTCCCTGTTACCAAAACCTTCATGCGCAAACTGAGTACTTCCTAGGGCTGCCTTTGTGGGAGTGTGAGGTAGCAGTTAGCAGCAGCTCTTGTTCAAGCTTCCAGCTCCTGGAGTGTCTCTACTCTCCTGGGGTTTCCCTGGATCAGGAAACCCTTCCCATATGCAGGATCCCCTGCTCTGCTGGGCAGTGTGCCTGCACCAGAGCTGTTCATCTCACCTGTGGCTGAAAAGGAAACTGAGAGATGGAGGTAACAGTGATTGAATTTTTTTTACTATATTAATTGCAAAAAGCTTAATCAGCTTTCTGGTAATACTTATAGTTTAAATGGCTGCTACTGCTGGACCCAGGACAAAGCCAAGAAAAAACCCTAAACTGACATGTATGTTTTTGCATATTATGTTAAAAACTGAAGCAGCAATTCCTTTGTTTTAATTTGTCCTTCAAAGTTACTCAACTTGTATCCTGCACTGGAGAAGTCACTTTTTTTTCTGCTTGTAAGAGAGAGATAACAGTACAATGCTTAATTCTTGTCTACCTCAGAGGACTATTTTGGAATCAAATATCTAACATAGACACTTCTGCTCAACGTCATCATTAAAATATCTTTAAAAAACACCCCTCTTTAGTGTTTTGCAGTAAAAGCTTAAAGGCTCAATTTTTCAGGCCTTACTGAATAATGCATAGGCCTCTGTACACCCTTTGAAGTCAGCATGACCACCTGAATGAGTAATAGCAATAGAACAACTCCTAAAGGCTAATTCTGTTGGCTATTCTAAGTTACATGAATCAAACTACAGTTTTACCTACAAGGTACTAAGAGTGTTGAAAGAATCAGAGAGTCAGCCTGCAGAATTGTAATCCATTATTGACCATTATTGTTCTCTCTCAGAAAGTACTCCCATCCTATTGCTGAAAAGAAAAATGAGTCTGGTAGAAAAGCTAACAGATAGGTGATAAGATCTCTGATATCTTTTTTGGCTTCAAGGAAAGTCATTTCATCTTCTCTGCTGGCGAAAAGCATAACATCTCTTTTCAGTACAAACTGTGAAGAAAGGGCAAATATTAACTTCTATTGAATCCCTAAGATTAATTTTTTTCAGCCTTGTTAGATAGCAGTGACTTTGTCTTACAGAATATAAGTGAACCAGTTAATTCTTAAAAAAACTAAGCTTGTTTAACCACCATTTCACTGACCTCATCAGATCATGGAAATATCTAGTGTCAGAAGCAGGATATTTATGAAAAACATATATATACTTCTAATAGGGAAGAAAACTCACATATCATGCAAACTACTCAAAATGAATCTATAAATGCAAATAAATTTTTGGGTACCTTTAGGAAGGAGAATTTGTCAAATCTCAGAAATACATTGCAGAAGATAGTTTTCTTTCCTTAGATACTGAAGCCAACAAGATTTTGCAAACCTAGTTGCAAGAGAAAGTATAAAGAATTACAAGATTTTGTCAGCCTGTTAAGATTTCCAAGAGGAATTCAACAGCTATTGCCATTTTCACAGAACAATTTTCTGTTCTCTATAAGGAAGGGCTGCAGTATAACTGAGGAGAGAGAAGAATGCACAAGTGTTTTAGACTACTGCATAGATGTGTCTGTTATATGAGGATACTTCAGAGCCAAAAAACTTTAGTTGTCTGCGTTCAACCAATGATGCAAACTTAATTTTGAAACAAGTAAAAGAGAATTCTCTGAAGAACACCTAGTGGAATTTTGTTACTTGTATGGATTTTCCATCTGATGGCCATTTAAGCCTGCACCTGGGATCTGAGTTTGCACTCCCAGACAAAAACAATTCCATCCAGTCTGACAAACTGGTCACGACTGTACCAAGTAATTGTTAAAAACAAAGTTGTGAATAGAAGTGGAGTGCAAAAGGGTTTAATTGAAATTTAATGGTGAAATGCAAATCAACACAGACAAATATTGGAGGATATATCATCCTATAGAAAGGATTCTTTAGGAGAAAAAGGAATGAGGTAGCAGCTTTATAGTTTGAAGAATTTAAATCAGTAAGACAAGAGCCCCTAGAGAAATGATAAGTGAAGAGTCCTTGATGATTATTCATGAGTGAAGGTATATATATATATGAGTTGTAGAATTTTTCATGTTAAGAAATAACTGCAAGGCAAAAAAAAAAAAAAAAACAAAAGAGAAGCATGATTGTCTAATAATATATATATTACAGAAAAAAATAAAAAAATAAAAAAATGATTTAATCAACCAGTCATAATTCAATATGCAGTGACGTACATAAGATGAGTGCTATACTACTATTTGCAGTCCTAATAACAAAATGAGTGATAAATTCTTCTATATATAAGAGAAAAAAAGAGAACAAAGATTGCTCCAAGTTTGAGAGTGTAATTGTAGAAACAAAGAATCACTAAAACAACCTTGTTATGCTTGAAAAGCAGATGAAAAATGTACTCTACATAAATAAGGAAATTGTCTGCACTAAATATAGCAATTGACTTATAAGATATCAAGTAAAAGTTCTCATTAACACATAAACTAAAGGAAATCAAATATGACAAAGATGGTAGTATTTTAAAAAATACGTCACGACAGAAAAGATCACATTGTAGAGACCTAATTAAAACAAAAAGACAACAAAAGTGAAGTGATATAGAAAGTCTAAGACATGAGCATAATTTTACTGCCAAGCTACATTAAAAAAAAAAAGGCTTAAAATATATTTTTTTACCTATCTCTGTAGGGAAAGGAGAGGGGTCACAGACCAGAAAGACATCTAAGCTGTATTAATCTTTGTCATGGCAGAAATGGCATACTGTCTGAGGATTATCTGGTACTGACCTACTTTAGCAGAAGAGCTGGAAGGCAAAGGATGTCAGCAAAGAACTGCCAAGATGCAAAATCACTTTAGTAAGCAGTATGGAAAATCATTGTAAAGAAGAGCCTTAAACAAGACTTTCACAACCAGTCAGTTTAGATGCAAGGACAAACACATGCTTCAGCAAATGAACACACCGTGAACCTAACCGTTTCCCAAGCTCTGTGAAAACACACTGCTCTAAAATGCCATATGTTACAGAAAGGAATATACTCAGCTATGGCCAGTAGAAACCGCAAACAAGCTGGTTTAATCAGCTTCCTGGTGTCAGTAGAGACACAATTGCACAGCTGTACAATGCAACAAATGAGGAATACCAGTTAGCAAGGAGTAAAACAATACATCTCTGAGGTACCTGCCAGTTTTGTCAGCAGAATAAAATAATAAAAGAAATTTGCAGATCTCTGCAGGCTATCCGGCATCTTTTGGCTTCTGTTTCATATGCTTCACAGTTTATATTGCAAATGATCAGTTTATTATAGACTCGCAAATCCTCACAGCACTGCTATGTGAATGTATTACACTAACAGCAGAATTTTTTCTCTTTCCTAAGGTGAAATTCAAAACATCCACTATATTCTCTTTAAATTTAGCAAGATGGTGGACATATGCATACAATTGGCAATATTGCTATTCACATAAAAAGTGATGGTATTGCATCTTGAATTATCCAAAGATAATCCCCTTTGTTTTCAAGCTATTATTTCGTTCACTGTGCAAGCCTGCAGCTGAGTGTTCTACAGGTTAAGGCTTCACATGTAATAGACTGGTGAGGACAGACATATTTTAGGCCTGTATATGTATTTAGCCAAATCTCTGTATAATCTACTTCTATAGATTATATATATTTATAGATCACTGTATCTATATCTCATCTATCTATATCTATATCTATATCTATCTATATCTATATCTAATCTATATCTATCTATATCATCTATATATATCTCTATACCTGTCTATATATACTATATCTATATCTATATCTATATCTATATCTATATTTATATCTATATCTATATCCTCTATCTACATCCTTCTGTTCTAATGCAGAATAAGAGTCAGATCTGAGCCACTTCAGTAAACAGCAGAATCTGTGTTAGATTTTCTGCATTATGTCAACCCAAAGTACAAGAAAACCTGTTTTTGTAGTGCACAAATAATTTAATTAATGTAATTCCTCTGTAATAGTGTGATTGTTATAAGGTAGAATGTGAGCCACAAAAAATCTAGTAATTATGGAGTTATTTATGTCCTATAAATACTACCATAATTATACTACAAGTTAAAGTACCATGTAATACCTAGCTTCGTTGCCGCTTGGTTTGTATGGTTAGCTCAAAAATGAGGACCTTCTCCAGGATAAACACAGATGTAAGTACATTACAACAATGTACATAATGTTTAATATTTTAGCACATGTAACTAAAAAACTAGAGCAAATCAAATTATTAATGACTAACAGATTATACACAAATTTAATCTCTTTACGTTATTCAGCAGTTTGTTAGTTGTTTCAATTGACTAATGAATATTTTTTTGCAAAAAAATTTAAATCATTGCATTCTCATAAATTATTGCCAACATTAGTTTAACTACTCAATAGAGATAACTCTAATCAACAAGTCTGACTAGTTAATATATTTATACAGTGCAATGTATGAAATATGTGTTTTGTGATAAGCTGTCTTGCAGAGGCAACTGAAATATTTTGAGTTCAGTGAATAAGAATCTGAGGGTCCCCACTGGCAGTATGCAGTTTCCATTCAGACGTGAGATATGAAAGCCACATTTTTTAGACCTAAGCCCTGTAAAGAAATGGTGAGTCAAACACCTACTTTTCTTTCTGCTGATCCTTGACCAGCTGCTGTAAAGCTTTTTTGTCGAACTCTCTCACTTCTCCAGGCTTGCTTCTGCCAAATGTCATCTGCAATTTGAGTAATGATCTTTCTTCTGCTTTCCTCTTGAGGTTACCTCTAAAGTAAGTCTTAACCTCTATCTGTGATGTGTTACTAAAGGCAACATTGGGATTCACACTACGACCCACAGCTGCTCCTTTATAAGATCTGCAAAACCAGACATCTGCCCTCCTTCTGTCCTGATCAGTGCTATGGTTTCTGTTCCAGCACCACTTACCCTAGAGTTTGCAGACAGGATATTCACCTCCTGTAGTCCTAGACTCACGGTAGTTGCAGACCAATGGTGGGCAGTAGCACTTAACAGTAGCACCATACTTAAATGTGCTACTTTTATTAGTGAACTGTAGCAGCAACCCACAATATCAGTATCGAGTGCTGATGTTACCAGGATCTAAGATAGGATCATGGTAATGTTATAGTTGGCTTTATTGCACTGCAGAGCCCAAGCTGACCAGTCTCCCTTCAGCCTGAGGCCACCCATCAGTACTGTGCCTTAGCAAACACCCTTCTTCTCAGCCCTTGCACAGAACAGGTATTAAACTACCTTCAAATTCTCTCTTCAAATTGTGATGGACAATGGAAGGGGCTGAGGTAGGCTGCTTTGTCCTCTTCTTGCTCTTGGTTAAGAATACTGTTACTGCCTCAGCAAGGTGCCAGATGAAGAGATAAGTGATGTATGGGTTTCCAAAAGGTGTTCAGGTCACTTAAGGGGCTTTCCCACATGGTGGTGTCTGCATTTCATTTACACTTCCCAGTGGGTTTATGTTACTTAAACAGAATGGCAGATCCTACTTAAACAGAATGGCAGATCCTACTTAAACAGAATGGCAGATCCTAGTCCCTAGTAACATCATTCATGCAAAGATAAGCAGATTAAGTAAAGACATAGGGATAGCAGCCACTTACTTATGCCCAACGATCACCAAACCTGTATTCAAATGATTGAGTGGCATTACAAAACTTCAGAGCATTGTTTCTCCCTTCTGTTACCACTCCAGGGAAAATAAAGTGTTAAGACTTTTCTCTGTTACATTTACCCTACCACAGGACAACAGACACACAGCCATCCCTGAGCTGATTCATGGGTTTTGGTCTTTCACCCAAACACATACATCATTGACTAGAGTATGTGCAAAGACTTTCCAGTGAAAGGGCTACTGCGTAACTTCACTCTATCTCAAACACCCCATCTGACTACTGTTTCTTGGGGTTGCTAATTACTGGGTTTAGTTGCTTCTGAGGTTTGTCGTTCCTTGTGATTCATATTTATAATTTGGCAAGCAGTCATGACACACATGGGTACAGGCAGCCAAATATTAGTATTTGAACAAATAAAAAAAATTGCCTTCACAGAGAAGTAATAACAAAACACATTCACAAAAACAAAACAAAACAAAACAAAAAATTTAGATGCAACCAAAAAGATGTAAGATTTGTATTAAAATGAAATTTTAGAAATTTCCTCTTCTGATTCTATCCCAACCTAGATTTATAGCTGGGTTTGAATCAGGTGTTTCACAGGCATTTCTTAAATAAAACAATATGAAACTATTTGATTACAACTTTTTCTTTATGACTTACTGTTTTTGAAGGTCAGTCCTGAGAGTTGTAATTCCAGCGAGATTGTTTGATTGATGACTGATACGGGAATAGACTTTTAGGCTCTGCCCCTTGAAGCCTAATTGTCCAACGCCAGGTAAAATTACACAGAATAAGAGAAGAAGGGAGGATTTTGCAACAGTAGTTTGGCATTCAGATGGCTTGCTTAACCTAAAAAGAGAATGTGGAATCATGTTAATTTTGTATATATGTGTTAGTCATTGTGCCTCAATTTAATTACAATATTTTGAACTGCTACATGAGCGCTGTCCAGGAGGTCTTTAAATCTGGCTGCCTAGCAGCTGTATTACAAATTTAATTAACACAGGTTGAGAACTGCAAATCAGCTATGCAACCATTCCCTTGCTATTGATGATGACAACATTATGGAGGCCAGGCTGCAAATCCACCCCACAGACTGCAGTTCAGTAACTGTTATTCTATTGATCAGCTTTGTCTCAGATGTTATGTGGAAAAAACATGGTAATCAGGATGACAGGCTTAAAAGACGTAAGCTATACACAGAACTATTGAGGAAAAAAAGGGCTACAGGCATTTAACATCACCCAGTGCATTTTTGACAGAAAATACCATCTTTTGTATAAAGCAGAATTCCAAAAACAAAGATGTGACCAATCATAAAAGCACAGTAAAAGATCTGAGTTTAAAGCAAAGTGCAGTAGAAAATAAATACTGAAAACAACCATCCAGGAAAATTCAGCACTTGTAGACATGGCAAGAACAGATGTTTATAGCTTCCGGTCTGTGTATGGGAACATACAGAATGTGGCTTTTTACAGTTTTCTTGCACAAGAATGGAGAGACAGAAAAAATTGCAAAACAAAAGGGAATTGTCACTAAACATTGTTGAGGCAATGAAATGGTGTTTAGTTATAATACTAAGGAAAAAAATGCTCCAATGCTTTACCAGAGAAGTAAGATGCAAAAATATTTTGACCTTAGAAAGTCTTAGTTCTGTTTTGTTCAAATTCATAAATATTAGCGTGGATGAACAGTTGAGAATCAGAACTGCTCCCCTAGGCTAATATGCCATCCTTGAGGTAGAGTTACATCAGCATGGAAGAATTGAGTTAATAATAATGCCATGCTTGGGAAAATACACACTTTGGCTCATGTACTTTGAATTATACTTAAGAAGTACTTGAGAGAGACATAGCAATTGCTGAAACTAAACATGCAACCACTGACATAGAGACAATTAGCAAGTGTGCTGTGCTGCAATTAAATTGAAATTGTATGAAAGGGTAAGTCTAATTAACAGCTCTGGAAGAGGTGAGAAATTATTTGTGGAGTATTTGCATAAATCAGCAATTAAAGACAAACAAGTGAGTCTAAGAAATCATGTATTGTACCAAACAATGAAGAAAGAGGAGCTTTAAAAAGGAAGTAACTGTTTTGGTGAATACTAAGAAAGAGCCCTGAGAGTTACTATAGATAATTCCCCAAGGCCCTTAGCAAATTGTGCAGCTGAGAAAAAGAATGAATATAGAGGGTACTAATGCCTATCTGCTTTAAGAGAAGAATAGTTTAAATAAGAATGTTGCAATTTACTACCTCTTACACTGTAAAATATTGTGAAACTATTGTGATATATCCAGCCTTCAAAGCAAGTGCCTCTCCAATGGATACTGTGAGACTTGTTAAAATAGCAAGCTGTGATAAAAGCACACCAGCCACAGAAATTACGAAGCCTTACAGCCAGCTGTCCTGGCTATAGATACTGTAACCTATACGTAAAGTCATATTAACAGTCTGAGGACTTAAACTCTTATTTATTTTTGCGTTACTCACGTTCATTCACATTATTACCATCTTACAACTGCTCAGACATGAACAGGCTTTCTTTTGATCCCATCCAACTTTGAGCAGTTCCCTGCATAGTAGAACATGCAGTATGTAGAAGAGAATCTTCATCAGTTATTAATCCAGATTTCCATCACAGTTTGCACATGGAAAATGAATTTACTCTTGAAATCCTCAGGTGTCTTAAGAGATAAAGTCAGACAAGTAGATAAAGCCCTAATCCTCCATATCGCTTTTTCTCTCCTCTGAAAAGATTGGTGTGTAGCTCTCAAATAAGACCTTTGACTGACAGAGAACCACATTCACAGACCTCAAGTGCAGGATGCACTGCCAGTCTCTTTTCTCTGGACCCCTGAGACATAGATATGGCTAATGAGTTTCTTGGAAAGCAATTTTAGTTTTAGCTGGACAGATGCTAGGCATATGTTAGTTTTACACATTGTTATCAAAGAAACCCTTGATCCTGTTTTTTTGTTAGTCAATTGATTCAAGTTAATTTTGTCTGAGAAGCTGGCTGTAATCCTTGAAAAAATCGTGACTGTCAAAGATTTTCTGAGAAAGACATTTTAGAGGATAAAAAGAGCTTCATATTAGCTTAACCTAGGATACTGTTGTAATGGTTTTGATCTCTTGTATTTGTAAAGATACATTAAATATTGTATACTAGCATTGGACACATGCAAAATTTAGGGACATGTGAGTCAAGGTTGCTTGAAGAACTGTAAACCAAACATTTCTCTGCTGACAGACAGAGTATGCCACAAACTGACCACACATTAGCTGTATAATATGCAGAGTTTATTAAACAAGCACACTAAAGCCAATAAGCACACTAAAGCAAGCACAATAATGTGAATTAGGGAAGTATCTATATATATCTAGTGAATAAGTGCAAGAAAGCAAATCAGAGATATAGGTATATAAGTACTGAAGAAAGTTAGCTATGCATTAAATCATTGCTGTATAGAGAGAACAGCGATTAAGAAGAAATACATCACCAGTTACCTCTGAATCATCATCCAGGCCCACACTTCCAGCTGGGAAGCCCCATTGCAGCTGATGCCAGGAGTCTCAGGTAACTGGGAAAATTCCTGCATGGTGCATCCACCGATAGGGGTATCTTTTTTCATGGGCAGAGGAGGGTCCCAGTGTTATACCTTTATCAAAACAACTGGCTTTTTGCCAGAT
This sequence comes from Pezoporus wallicus, assembly GCF_028554395.1. Lineage (NCBI taxonomy): Eukaryota > Metazoa > Chordata > Aves > Psittaciformes > Psittacidae > Pezoporus > Pezoporus wallicus. Next base: position 4,021,262 of record NW_026642654.1, read on the forward strand.
CTCTGTGTACTCGTGGGACTGTGCAGTTTCTCATGATTTCACTGTTGTCCACTTTGAGAGTGTTAACCAGGCTTCCCAGTGCAGCTAAGTATGAAGGTCATAGAAAAGCTGCACACCTATGTTTTCCTGTCTCTTTCTGGCAGTCATGATGAACATAAACATATACACTCTGGAATACATTGTGGCAAACATCATCCTTTGTTATGTCTCTCAGTCAGGAGGGAATCAACTCTCAGCTAGGTTCCAATTCATTACAAACATTCAACTAGCAGCAATAAAATGATTGTACATTGTCATATGCGCTTCTACTACCCATCGAGAAACTCAGGTGGCAAGAACCTGAGAACATAGAACTAGCAACATGTGGATTTCATGTAAACTTTCAAGTTATTTGTGATCTGACTTCCCTTATTGAAGCAACTTTAGCAATTCTTATGCAGAGTCGTACTAAAGTTCAATCAGTTTTACAGTCTTTAAGAAGAAGCTGGTTCCTGACTCTAAAAAGAAATTTCAGGTTTTGTTCTTTCCAGAAATGGTGGCTTACACTGAACCATTTCAGAAATCTACACTGCAGCTAAGATTAACTCTAGCCTCAGACAGGTGATCGACAACACACAGAACACATAAATCACAAGCAACAAGGCACACTACAAATTAAAGTCATTAGCAGACTGCATTCCATATATTCACAAGACCACATAGCCTATAACAGCCTTGAGTCCCTTCTCTGACTTGGAGGATAACTGATGCTAAACAGCTTGTTTCAGCCATCAGTGATCACAGAATCTAAAAAAGTGTCCAAACTATCTGCTGGGAATTGGTCTTTGGACCAAGGAAATGCTTCTCCAAAGTGTTCAGATGCCCAGGAATTGTTTGTTTGGCTTTCATTAGAAGGATACTAAAGATAGTACTAGGAATATAACAGTATAGATGACTGGAAGACATTAGCAATATAAAGATTGGTCTACATGTTAACTCCAGCAACACTGTCTGTCACTGTTTAATTTTCCAGTTTGGGCTGGGATAGAGTTATTATTCTTCATAGTAACTTGTATGTATGTTTTGGATTTATGAGCAAAACAGTATTGATAACACACTGATGTTTTGACTGTTACTGAGCAGTGCTTACACAGAGTCAAGGTCTCTTCTGCATCTTACAGCACCCCACCAGCGAGTAGGCTGGGAGACACAAGAAGCTGGAAGGGGACATTGCTGGGACATCTGATCCCAGCTGAACCAAGGGATATTCCATACCATATGGTGTCATGCTCAACATATAAAGCTAAGGAAGAAGGAGGAAAGGGGGGGACGGGACTTTTGAAGTGATGGCATTTGTCTTCCCAAGTCACCATTACACATGATAGAGCCTTGCTTTGCTGGAGAGGGATGCACACCTGCCTGCCAGTGGGAAGTGGTGAATGAATTCCTTGTTGTGCTTTGCTTGCACATGCAGCTTTTGATTTACCTATTAAACTGTCTTTATATTAATCGCTGAATTTTGTTCCTTTCACCCTTTTGATTCCCTCCCTCATCTCACAGCTTGAAGCTAGCTAATGGGCAGATGTGTGGGGCTAAGCTGCCTACTGTGGTTTAAAGCACAGACTAGTAGAGACATAGCTTTATGAAAAAGATATGCAGATTTTACTGAAGAACAAAACTCCATGATTTAGAGAGATTTTTGCAATAAAATTAAGCATGTGTATACAACTTGCAACAATGGATTTTTTCTATTAGGTTGCAAGTGTGCTGCTGCTAAAAGAATAATTTATGGTACAATCTATCCTGACCTCAGGATGTATACTACTCTATTAATATCCTCATATATAAAAAAATAAGAAATTAAATAATTATTGGGTGGTCAAAATTATTAATATCAAGAAGTTTTTCTTAAAAAGTAAATATATTAGGGCATGAAACAGTGTTTACAGAATAGAAAGCCTAAAGATTTTGTTTGGTCTGAGCTATATTAACAGTCATTTAAACTCCTAAAGCCCATGCACTGCAAGTTTTGTATATAAAAAGTAATCTCGTTTTGTACTATATTTCATCAGAAAATTTTCAATAAAATACTTGTTTTCTGGATATTAGTCTACTGTCATTGCATTCCCACTCCTTAAGGAAAGCAGCACAGCAAAACATTCCCTTTCACTTAAGAGTTTCACTTTTAAAAACCTGTTTTTTTTCTGGTGCAGCTGTTCCTGATCAGTCTTCCTAACAATGCAGTTCTGCTGTTCAGACAGGAGAGATATAGCTGTTCACCTTCCTTTGAATCATAAGGAACTGGCCACAACTGGAAATGGGATACCTGATTTAAAACACAAAAAAAAAATAATCTGAAAATCAATGCCATTATTGTGATACATTGAAGCTTCAAATAATTGGATGAAAACATTGCAAAATGATTGTCTAATCAGCAATATTACCTGCAAAGCTTGAAAGAGACCAGTGACTCTGATGTTCACCTGCTTTGCTATAATTTATATGGCTTAGGTATTTCTCTCCTGTCTGAACAATAGCATGGCTTCAGAAAACATTAGGAATATTAGGATAAGAACAGCTCAACTAAAATGCTTGCAGTATCTGTGACATTTACACTTACAAGACTCCTAAAGTTTTGATGTTCTCAAATGTATAATGGAAACATCAGACCCAGCAGCACAAAAATCATTCCTATTTCTATTAGTGTCCGTCGGAGGCTTCCAATTCGCACGATTTCAGCTGAGAATACGTGTGTAAAATCTTATCAAAAAGTTATGTTACAAGAAGACTTCATTGGTCTTAAACCAGCCATAACTGAGCATGCTGCTGACACAGTTGCATCTATGTAAAGCAACTGATAACAAATATCACAAAAGTCAATGCAAGCATGGATTGGACTTACTTGAGACGCATATTTATTTTTTTAGGTTTATATTTCTTTTATTTTTAAATTCCTCAGATGCAGGAAAATATACACCTTTAGGTACATATACATGTTCTCCGGTTCTTTCATATCTACACTTAGCTCACCCAGCTTAAACTTCAGAATATAAAGCCTGGATTTACTCCCTACCGGATCTGTCCTGAAAAAAACAAAAAACAGAAAACAAACCAAACCAGAAAAACCCCACCCAAACCCCCAAACCTACAAGCAGCCCAAAAATCATGTTGTTAAGAGCATTGTCCAAACGCCTCTTAAACACTGACATGTTTGGGGCACTGGCCATCTCTCTAGAAGAGTGTTTGACCACCCTCCTGGTAAGTAAATGCTTCTTCATGTCAAGTCTAAACCTCTCCTGGTACAACTTTGAATATTCCAACTGCTAAGAAGTGCTCAGCACCTCCCTTTCCAGGTCCCCTCCTTGAGGAAAGCTGCAGAGAACAATGAGGTTGCCCCTCAGTCTCCTTTTCTCCAAACTAAGCAAACCCAAAGTCCTTAGCTGTTCCTCACAGGACATACTTTCCAGCCCTTTCACCAGCTTTGTTGCCTTCTTCTGGGTGCTTTCAAGGATCTTCGCATCCTTCTTAAATTGAAGGGGTCAAAACTGCACACAGTATTCAAGGTGAGGCCACACCACGATAAATAGAGTGGGTTAATAATGTCTTTTGACTGGCTGGTTATACCATATTTGCCATACCCCAGGATGTGGTTTCTCCCCTTGGCTGTAAGGGCACACTGCTGATTTGTTTTGAGCTTGCTGTCAACCAGTACCCCCATATGTTTTTCTGCGGGGCTACTTTCTAGCCACTCCTCTCCTATTTTGTACTTGCACCCAGTGTTACTCCATCCTGGATGAAGAATTTGGCATTTGTTATTGTATATTTTGTATATCTTTCTTAAATATTTAAATATTCCTTGTTGGAAAAACGTCATTTTTTTTCAAATATTTTAATAGCAAAATTTGGGGTGTTGATTAGTGTATTTAATCATTTATACCATCCGTTACCACTGAAATATTCCTGTATGAGGAAGACGATCTTAACACACATAAATGTGGGACACATTGTGTATTCATTCATGAAACTAAAACATGAGGACACTGACTCACCTTGCTCAAATTAAAGGCAAAGATATATTCACAATCTGGTTAGATTTGTCCCACCGAAATGAATAAAGCAGGATTTCTTTTTAATAGCAATTGGAATGCAAATGACAATTCACTTTCTATACATCATAGCCATCATAACAAATCAAGCAAAATCCTGAAATCCAAAATCCTTTAATGAGAAAACTTAGAGGAGCCCAAAGTGATTAACAAGATTTCCTGAAAACTTGAAGCAAGTTTAAAAATGTACCCGAGTACAAAAAAATTTAGAGCCAATTTCCCAGGCTAAATGTCAAGATTGAAAATGTGAGATTTATCACTGACCTCTGTATAGAAGACATACTCCTGAACACTGCCATCCAAGCACATGAAAATGCGGATTACACTGTCAATCAACTAGTACAGGTCTAATGCATCCGTAAAGAGAGTAATCTCTATGACAGGAGAACTGAGGAACCCTTAGAGGATTTTAAGAGGAAACAATATAGAGAAGCTGATTACAGAAAGCTGTCTGCAGAAAAGGAGATATGCAGTTTACAAATTTGCACTTGCTACCTAATTGCAAAAGAGACTCAGAAACAAATCCTTTCAGAGGAGAAAGAATGTGACCTTAACAGAAGTTCAACTTTGCTATCAGCACATCAGGTAGACTTGTTTTTTACAGAAACAATGTAAACAATTATTTGTTTGTTAGAAAATGCGCAGAACCAAAATCAGCATTACCAGAAGCTAGGAAGACATAGAAGGAAGAAATTGTTGTGCTACTCTCTCTCTAGCATTGCTGCTCATGTCCTGGGCTGAACTCTTCTGGATGGTTGGCCTGTCATTAAGTCTTATATTAAGCCCAAAAGATGTTGTTGGTTATGAAAATTTCATAATTTATCGTTGCATTTAAAGCCCAAAAACTTTTGGAGAGTTTTGACTGACGTTAAAGAGAGCTATCTGTAGGCTGGGAGAAGACAGAACTACTTGATGTTTTTTTTTTTTTGCCCAGAATCATCTTTTCTAGTCCACATTCTGGGGACAGAGTGGCAAATCATTTCTGCTTCTCATTAGTTATGTTGTTCTCCTTATTTCTGTTCTGTACATCTCCAAGTCTTGTTCTACAAATAGAAACAAAAGGAGAAGCAAAACAGACAACATTTCTGTACACAGACATTCTGGAGCAAATGGGAAAGACTGGGAAAAATAATAGTTCTTACAAAGAGTACTAAGAACTTTTAAGGATTGTCTAAATAATTTTTTTTATAATGAACAAAATACGACAACATGCGTCTCACACTTTACTCACTGCTTGTCCATCTTAGACTCAGTGTCTGACCAGTATGACAGTATCATGAGTGCTGGATAGTATATGTCTGTTAACAGCAAGGATCAAAAGGTAGTTACTCTGGAAATAGTAATAGTCAATGTAACAAAAAGATAACCTTCATTCTGAGGCTCTTGAAGTGAAAAGTCAAAATTCCATTTCATCTATATCTAAAAAGAAGCATCTCATATTTTCATTATTAGTCATTTGTTAAATTATTTGGGGAGTGACTAAAACAGAAAGAAAAGTTACAGTTAAGCAAGTCTGTGAAGAGTTGCTCACCATGAGCCCATTGGTTGGAGAAGGCATGAGCTAAACATAAAAAATCTACTGCACAAATCATGTCCCTTGCTGAGCATTGTATGTAAGAAAACCAATTCAAACTCCTATTTCCTGCTAGCTGATCAAGTAATTAGACTTTTACATACCATCAGTTTGTCAACAAATCCCTGAGTAAAACTGTACCAAGTTAATCATCTTTTAGAAGTCACACATTATTGTAAAACATGTAAAAATCATGATAAAAACAATTTAGTAGTAAAAGTAAATGTGCATTTGCTACCCTAAAAGATATACTGCATAACAGTAAAAGGATCACTTTGCAAATATCATCACAGAATATTTTAGGTGGAAAACAGAGTACTTGACACTATAGTAAGAACTTACACAATCACTGTTCGGTTTTATTATAGGTAGAGGTCAGAAAATATTTTCCAACTTCATAATTAAACTATTTTTCAATGTAGAAAATGTAATGAATAAGTAACAGAGGCATGGATTTGAATATTCCATGTTAATTTGCATGATAAAAATTCGTGAGAGACCTGAAAATTCATAAGCTTTGCAAACAGATATTTATTCAGTCTGAATGTTTAAAAGAGGAAGGTGAAGCTTATCAAAAAGAACAGGAATTCTTAACTCAGAAAATTATTTCAGGCTTAAAAGGTGACACGATAAAGATTGACAAGAACCTCCAGGCATTACCTCATAAAATACTTATATTTAACCAAGTTTTTGGAAAAAAGTTAAGAAATAAAAAAGATAGGATGAAAATTTCCTTTTAAATAGATAGTGTAGTATAGGTATGTCTCATGGCAAAATTTGGGGGATAATGCATACATTATACAGAAACTTGATGATGTCTGTTTTAGTTCTCCTCTTGCATGGGTTGAAATACTGATCACCACACAAAATAACCATGTTTACTTGAAGGCAAAAAAGTGAATGTGTCTGGAAAGCACAAAGGAAATCAAAAATCAACACCTGGAGCATCAGCGCAATGTCTGCAACTCAGATGAAAATGACATGACTATAAAACCTTTGCCTCTTCATGCAATGCTTTACATATTAGTTGAAAATTATGTAGAAAAAATGTAACTAATACATTAGTGCATCATTTATATACTAACATCTATTTAGATATCTACATATGAACAGAATAAACTACCTTAATTTTGTGGAACTTTCAGCAAATTCTTCCAGCATATTTCTAGTTAAAATGAATAAACATGCCCTCTTAGAGTAATTTCATGGATAGAATAGCAGTGATTCCGTTCTGAGAGAGAATATTATATCATCAGTGAAATATCTGTCTTCTATGAAAAATAATATAAGCCTCAAAGTCTTTCCATAATATAGAATAAATCTTTTTTCCATAGGCTAAATAAGCATTAAAAAGAAAATAACATCTCCACAGGGTTGTTCTGATAAAAAAAATAAGTTTGATATTTACGTAAAGTTGATTGGAAAGCAAAACCAATCATTTGCTGCTGAAGGTGATTTATGTTTCAGTATTACTAAACTGATTATTGTCTTCAGCATACGAAAGCAAATAGAGAAAAAAAAATGAAAAAAAAACCAGCCTTATGATTTCTTGCAATGTTAGAAATATTTTTATATGTATTTTAATAAAATTAAGTAAATTAAAATTAATAAAAAACCAAACCAAACAAAACCCAAAACCAAACAACCCTACCCTTTTGGATGCAAAAGTCTGCAAAGACTAGGTAGGTGTAGAGTGGAACACAAATGAAAATGTATGTGCTAAATCTACTACTATGGATCTTGCAGTACCATTGAAGACACTGTACAGAGCCCCTTTTTAAACACAGACTATATTCCTATGCATCAAGGAGGTAATGATGTATGATGATATGAAAAAGAAAGTGATACCCTACCAAGGACATCCCATACTTCTATCAAACAGTGGACAGAGAACTGGCAGAGCCATGGTGGTTATTCAGCTTCTTTGCTGGCTATGCGTTGTCTCTCCTCTGCTGCATGCACAAGCACAAATCTAATAATTGAACTCAGTGGCAAAAACCCCTGAGTATCAGGAAGGCTCCTGCACTCTTCTGTCACTCACAAATTAAAATATTGAAAAAGTGATAGTCTTTATTTTTTATGGATTTATGTTTGTTTACATAACCTTGCCAAAGCAAGATTTACCTAAACTCCTATGGCATCAGTGACTTGGAACAGCAGTTGCTCCACCATTTCATACAACTGTTGGTTGGAACCAGGAACTGGCAAACTGAAATTTTATTTCTCACTCTGCCTGAGTTAGAAATAACACATCTCAAACTTCTCAAAACTTCCTCAAACCCTAGCTTACAGATTAAGTGGAAAAGGCAATGCAGGTTTCCATGCACTACCTCTACTGAAGCTGTTTCTTTCTGATTAGAACAGAAAAAAAAAAAAAAGATGAAAAAAATAGGAACCATGTTTTTCAAGCCTACTCATTAGATCACTTAATAGGAATAGGCAGATCTGAGGTTGGTCTCCTCAGGATGTTTTCATCTTTATTAATAAACAATGATGTGATTGAATAGAAGAAATATTGAAGGAATATGGGAAGGCAAGAGGCAATGAATCCAGTCCTTTTCTACTGCAGACTGTCCCATCATATAACTGTGTTTTGTGTAACATCCAGATATTTACCAGTACATAGTATCAGTCAAAATCATAACCAAGCTTGGACAATATAGTCATTAAACTTTTCAGAGTTCATATTAGAAGTTACATAAAAAGAAATAAGCACCACCACATGAACTGTGTGTATGAAGAAGCAACAAAAATGTTTAAACCAAAATCACTTCTTCTGATGTGGATAAATCATGTGATACCACTGAGCATTTCAGAAAAAGTCCCATGCTCACACTTCTGGCAGGAATCACTTCAGACTGCAATAAAAATATCTCTGTGGCTGTAATAAATCTATGTGGTATATTCCTCTTAAAGTATGATTTTTGACTTTTAAGTCTTAGTGAAGCAATGAAAAGTTCAGGCAAAAATCCATCAACAAAAAGTTGTCTTAAGACTTAACAGAGTCACTTTAACCAAGTATATGGAGGCATAATTAATTGCTCCCCATGAAGTAGTAAGCCACTGTATTTTACCTCTTGTACTGCCATTTCAAATAGTGTTTGTGTATACCAGTTTTTACAAATAAAATATACTATCAAGTAAGCAAACATGAAACACAACCCCTTATATACAGTGGCATTTAAATCACATGTGGAACTTTCATTGACAAATGGATTTCTTGAGATGGCTTATGCCTTTCAGGTAGTATTCTAGATCAGCATAGTCAATTCTTTCTCCAGTAATTTCATCATCAGTGAGTACATCGTGTGTGTGGTTCTGCCTCATGAGCTGGTGGAGACAGACTTTTTATTTTTCTATCATCTATTTAAAACTGCTTTAAGCATACAAGAAATCTTCCATCTATGCTATCTTGTGAATGGATAATCTTGTCACCTTATATACAAATTAATTAGGCATTTTAGGTGGAAAGTGTCTATATAGACAGGTGGTTAATTGTTAAGCAACACACAGGATATGGGTTGATGCCATTTATTTCACAAACTGATTGGGAGCAACAGAAGTGGTCAATCTAATAGGAACAGAAAGGATGCTTTTTGACAAGGAAGATAATAACGTTTGTTTAGATAAAAATTATAAATCAATTTTTGTATACTTCCAAACATTGTTTTCTAGTCTTCATTTATCTGCCAATTGATGTCTCGCTCCATGACACAAAATAGTTTTATAATTCTTTAGAAACCCTGCATGAGCATTTCATTCCGACTCCAAATGTAGCATTGATGATTGCCGTGGTTTAAACCAAACCAGACAACTCGTTCACTCACTCTCTCCCCCTTCTTGCCCCCCTTCTACTCCCGGAGGGACGGAGAGGAGAATCAAAAAGAATACAACTTCCACGGGTTGGGATAAGAACAGTTTAGTAACTAAGGTATAACACAAACCACTACTGCTACCACCAATAATAATAATGATAAAGGAAATAACAAGGGAAGAGAATACAACATCTCACCACCAGCCAACCAATAACTCGCCCCCGCCCCAGCCCGACCAAGCACCGATCGATACCTCCTCCAACTCCCAGCCCTTCCAGCTAACTCCCAGTTAAATCCTGGGCATGACGTGCTGTGGTATGGAATACCTCTTTGGTCAGTTTGGGTCAGGTGTCCTGTCTCTGCTTCCTCCTGGTTTCCCCTCCTCCCTGACAGAGCACGAGGCTCACAAAGTCCTTGGCCAAACCAAAACATCATTGTTATCAGCTCTCTTCCCAGGCTGAAAGTCAAAACACAGTGCTGCACCAGCTACCAAGAAGGAGAAAAATGACTGCTACTGCTGAACCCAGGACAATGATTTTAGCAGAATGTAGGTATGAGGAATTTTAGTCTGTTGACTAGCAGTCTGCCCACTTGAAATGCAAAATTGAGACACCACTCTTAGTATCCCCTAACAGCAGCACCCATTATTTCCATAGAAGTAGGTCTTCCTTTGGAAGACCTGAGAACCACTTGCCTCGGTTTGCTATCCAGACAGGGAACTTTGACTTAGTCCCTCAATCTAGGGTGATTGCTTCTCTAGACCCTAAAATTTAGGGGAAAAAGTAGGCTTTTTAATTAGATAGAATTAATTCTGTATCCTTCTCTGAAAACAAATTTTGAGACACCAAAGAAGTAGTGTCAATAACATCAGTTAAAATCATCCAAGAAGGATTTTAAAATCACAAAAGGAGAATGGTAAGAGCACATTTTTGCCTAACAGCAATGATAATAATTGAGGAGATGACTAAGAATATCCCAATACAGGCTAAATTTAACTACTTTGTACAGATGCTTTTACTGTACTTTTATTTTTGGACATGGAACAAGATGCAATGGGATAAACATACCACAGTTAAACATTTTTATTTTGAAATAGAATAATAAATTCTTTTATTCATGGTTCCTTGTCTCTTTTCCATAGCAGTATTCCTCTTCTACTCAGATCTGTTTGAAAAACGAGAAATGTGATGCAGCAAATGTCTTGTAAGTTTTGCCCTTAGACAAAAGAAGCCTTTCACACCAAAAAAAAAAAAAATCTGTCAACTGAATCAACAAAAAATGTTCCTGTGAACTTAAAACACTCTGAATTCTCCATGTTATTTGATACAAAAAGAGTAGGGAATGTTAATGTTCCATTGCAGTGTCTGTTCACCAAAAAGTTGCAAGAATTGGGAAATTAAGCTTTCCAGTTCTTATGCTTTCTGAAATAATGGATTCACTGAAGATCTGAACTGGTAACATGAGAGATGAGAATGCAAACTTGCTTTCTTTAAACAGCTTCAGCTATGAGATCTCACAATACATCTTGATATAAGTCTAGGGAAGAAAGATTGATATTTAATCTGGCAATTAACATTCTCTCTTATGTCAAAATGGTTGATTTCTTTAACAGTCAGATAAGTTAATTCATTTTCATCAATTAGATTTAATAAGGACAGCTATAATTCTATTATATAATATTTCAATGCAACTCTTTTCACTTTAATATTAAGCATGTTTGAAGTCTTGAAGGGGAAATTGAATACTGTGAACTTATTACTTTTTTTTTCATCATTTTGACACAGATGTTGACTAGTTTTTTATATCTTTAGAATTAGAAAGCCCCAAGCACTGAGCCTGAATGATTCTGAAGAAACAGAGCAGAAGGTTTTCCCCAGAACTGGCTTCCCTAAGAAACATTTCCTGACCTTCAGTATATGTATAATACTCGTATATACATATTTACAAAATATCATTAGCACTACTGTTGAAGGCAAATATTATTTCAAAGTTATCCATTTGATTGGTAATTTGCCTCAGCTGGCTTCACAATCAGCACTAAATAAATGACCGGAGGTATAACGGACAGAAAAGACCTACATAAGGCAATTTGACTGCCATCCTCACTTTGTGAATGTAATCATTCTTATTTTATCCTAATTATAGTCTAGAAAAATCAGAGTTAAGTACTATTATAGCTGAGAAATTATGTGGCAATGCTAATAAAGTGGGTCCTTGATGTATTTTAAATTTTTATTGAAGCATATTAAGAAAAAAAGAAAAGCCACTTTGAAGAGAAATTAAACAATTTAGATGTCAATATGCTAGCTATCTTTACTGAACATCAGAGTTAACAATTCCTCAACATGAGAAGAAGCAGCTCACAGAAATAACAGACACTTAATTTTATGATCTCAGAGCTCTCATTGTAAGAATGATAGGTGACAGCTAGAGAGGATTTCAGCGTGTGCTCCAGAAATCTTTATACTAGTCTTGAGTGCTGTATGTCTTTGTCAGACTCAAGACATCAGATCACAGCTTGATTAGGCACACTAACACAGTGACAGTCTCTCATGACTTCTGTGCCCTGTCTAAGGTCTTCCGTTTAAGTAACAGACAATGGTCATAAAGTTTTATGATCCAATCTTTTCATGCAATGACACATGGCTATTATTTCACTGTTATATTTTACTTTATAAACAGCTTATCTCTCTATTATTATATGGCACTGTGAGTGGATAGATTTAGTGTTGTGTCTGGGTTACTATTTAGTTTCTAAATGAAAATGAGAATATTACATATGCCAGAACTCTCCAAGATGAAATGTAGGGCATACAGCACCAAGGATCAAGATACAGGCACACTACATGAAATTTAATATAGAAAAGGAAACATTTTCTTAAAGCTCTCTTTGCTTTCCAATATCCAATAGTCACTTAATGAGGTCAGGCTACGCTGCTTCTAAGAGCAACAACAAAAACTGTAATTACAATAATAGTGATGAAGATGATAATGACACTAATCAGAGTAGTGTTTCTTCAAATGCAGTTGCCAGGATAAAATTTTCTCATACATTTTTCTGAAGGTGCTGGGATTAGAAACTAATCAGTGGCAACAAACACCAGATGTGAGAGTAATTTTAACTTAGTAAACTTTTTAATTTTTTTACCTGTGGTACAAATATTTGAATCTTCAGTGCACAGCATACCTCAGGGTTGCAACTATTACTTTCACCTAATTTGTTATATATGTTATGGGTTTTTTGTTGTTTTGTTGTTTTTTTTCTTTCATAATATAATGTGAATTCAAGTGCATTAAGGTATGGAAGAATCAACTTACTTAAACTTAAGCAGTTATTCCAAGAGGTCAAGAACTTAACACGTAAATAGCACAATTTCCTCTAACAGGACAGTGAAAGTCCTTAAATATAAACATGTAGATATGTCTTTTCAGATTTGATACCCAGTTAAAAAAAGATGCAGATAGACTACGCGAAATACAATGGTTGGAGGCCACAACCCATGTGAACTGATGGCAGCAAATAGTTCGCAAAACAGCTATCTACTGAATGCATAGGCATACGTTTAGTTTTAAAAAGTTTAAGGAAATTATAGTTATAATGATATAGCTATATCCCTAATTCTTGCTGCAGCACAAGTGATGCATATTTATGAGAAAGTTAAAAAGCGAGTATGTTCTTCCTAGGGTGCTAATTTATATAGGATGCTGTGCTGGTTATTACATTAAGGCAGAACATATCCTTTCTAACAGCGTGTTGTGCAAGTGCATTCATAATGTCTGAGATTATAGACAGAGTCAAAGATTAAAGAATGTAGTAGCACACTTTCATTATACTGAACATCAAAATATTAGCAACAACAGCAACAAAAACAAAACAAACAGCTGGGGAAGAAGGAATGCCAAAGTTGTAAACCCCAAAGTGGATTACTCTTTTAAAAAAAAAGATACAGCAATAAAAAGCATCATTAGAACTCAGCCCCATTAGCAGTTGTCATCTATCCCTTGTTCTGAACATGGGCTGGTCTCAAAGTCCTCAGAAAACAAGAGAAAATTTATGTTGAGGCCTTGAGTCAAACACATTTGTGAATAACATCGTTCATTCTAAACTTTATTCTCATCATCATTTTGCCCAAGGAAGTTGTGAATGCTCCATCCCTGGTGGTGTTCAAGCCCAGGTTGGTCAGAGCTTTGGGTGACATGGTTTAGTGTGAGATGTCCCTGCCCATGGTCAGGGAGTTGGAACTAGATGATCTTAAGGTCCTTTCCAACCCTAACTATTCTATGATTCTATGACTCTTTTGTAAAGCTTCTCTCTTTAAACATTATGGGATCACAGCTATTATTCTTCAGCCTAGACTATTTCTTATTACTTTATAGCTGATAGAAAAATTCATTACAAATTAGTATTTCCAGTTTTGCCTGGTCTTGTGTAATGAATCATTTGCAAACAGACCCTGACTTTTTTTATTTATATATTTATCTATTCGTAGCTTGTTACCATTAGCTGGAGCATTGCACAAATAACTTTCAGACTATGGTTTTAGCAAATTATTTATTCTGACTGTTCTATAAGAAAATAGCAGTCTCTTGTAATTTCTGCTATTCGATTGTTTGTTCACCTAAGTCAGATGCTATATGAGTAAGTGAACATTTTAAAATAAGAGAATGATGAAAATCAAATGCCAAATAATGGAACTGTGGCATGATTTCTCATGCTAAATTTTACGGAATGTTTTGATTCACTATATTTTTCATGAATTCCCAGTAGCCATAAAAATGCTTGCAAAACAAACAAATAAATAAATAAAACCACCTGCACACCAGGAAAACAAATACAGTGTTTTATTCTGCCAACAGCTTCCAAAGCATGCAATCAATTCTGTGCAAACTTAAACTACAGTCAAATTTCTAACATACAAACCAATGATGTTCTGCTGATAGAATTAGACCACAAAAATGTGTAGTGCTTCTCCACGCTAGATATATTAGCAATAAAACACCCAAAGATATTATAAAAAGCTTCATAGCGCTAAGGGAAAATGCTATAAGAGGCAGCTAAAGCAACTGTTCCTAGAAAACTGACCATCAATTTATACAATTAATTACCATTTATCAGTTACCACAGAACTCTGTGGACAGAGTTAGTCTGTTAGCTCTTCAAGAATCTAACTTATTTCTATATATGGTCTTATGATAAACCACATAACATCATATATACTTTAGTATTTGTCCTGGGTTTGTCCTGGTGATTCATAGGATAACCCCATCTGTCTCATATCTCTAAGCACAAACTCAGAACTTTTCCCCTCACTGCAACTGAGCTGCTTTCACTTGTTTCTGATGGAGTAGGTTTCTGCATAGGAGACCTCCCTTGTATTTATATCCTAAAAACCCTTTGAGCCTGTCTCTGAAAGCTTATGTTATTGTTTATTCTCCTGGCATCCCCAGGACAGTCACATTGTTGTACCCAGATTTATTTTTGAAGCTGTTTCTCTTTATTATTTAGTACTTTGTTGTCTTTCAGCAGCACATTTTGTGTTTACCTGTTTAGCTTAATTTCCACCTCTACACAGTTATTTATGTGTGATGTTTAATCAGTTGGCTTTCCTTCTCACCAGCACGTTGGTTTAGAGTACACTGGTTCAGAGTACATTTGTTTAGACATTATTTTAGAGTGTTTATTTAGACATTAAATTATTTAGCCTTCTACTATGTGTAAGGCTATGAAGCAATGTGCATGAAGCACATTTAGATTATTTAGCCTTCTACTATGTGTAAGGCTATGAAGCAAAAGATATGAAAGCAGTACCTTTCATATCTTTTAAAATAATGCTAACATATTCTGAGGGGTCTTAAGCATTATTTACTTAAGTCATCTAGTCATCTATTATTTTTTTCTCCAGAAGGAGAAGTGTAGTTTTAATTCATTTAATTCCTTCTGAATCTATTTGAAGGATCTACAGAGGGATCTGGACAGGCTGGATTGATGGTCCGAGGCCAACTGTATAAGTTTCAACAAGGCTCAGTGCCAGGTCCTGCACTTGGGTCACAGCAACCCCACGCACCACTACAGGCTTGGGGAAGAGTGGCTGGAAAGATGCTGGTGGAAAAGTACCTGTAGGTGCTGACTGACAGCCACTGAACATGAGCCAGCTTGTGCCCAGGCAGCCAAGAAGGCCAACTATGTCCCAGCCTGTATCAGCAATTGCATAGCCAGAAGGGTCAGGGCAGCCTCCCTGCTTGGCACTGGTGAGGCTGCACCTCTAATACTGCGTTCAGTTCTGGGCCCTTCACTTCAAGAGAGATATTGAGGTGCTGGAGCAGGTCCAGAGAAAGACAACAAAGCTCGTAAAGGGTCTGGAGCACAAGCCTGATGAGGAACAGCTGAGGGAGGTAGCGTTTAGTCTGGTGAAAAGACTCAAGGGAGACCCTATTTGTCTTTACAACTACCTTTGGAAGTTGTAGTGAGGTGGGTGTAGGTGTCTTCTCCCAAGTAATGAGAAATAGGACAAGAAGAAATGGCCTCAGGTTGCACTAGAGGAGCATTAGATAGTATATTAGGAAAAACTTCTTCACCAAAGAGTTGTCAAGTATTGGAACAGGCTGCCCTCTTCCAATGACATGGTTGTGCTGCCATCCCTGGAGGTATTTAAAAGGGGGGTAGATGTGGCAGTTAGGGGCATGGTTTAGTGGTGGACTTAGCAGGGCAAGGTTAATGATAGGACCCAAAAATCTTACAGGTTTTTTCCAACTGAAATGATTCTATGTTTCTATGATTTTATTTGACATACTGCTGCAGGAAACCTCTCAGTATTTAAAATACAGATTAACCTGTGTTCTTCTGCTCTTTGGGCTTGACTTTTACGCATTAGAATAATCTTGTAACTTTCCTAACTTTCTTAATTCTAAGAAAAAGGAAATACTTACTCCAAAGTGAGTTCAAAATGTAAAAGCAGAAATTTTAACCATATTCAGTACTTTTTTCCATTAAAAAAAGGACAGATTATTGAAAAATGCACAATCAAGAAGGAGTACAATATGAAAGGTGAGATAGATAGAAGGAACATACAATGAGTGATGTCTTTGTCTCCAAGTCCAAAGTCTACAGTCCTCTGAAAGGGTGTTAGACCCTGACCTATGCTATAATTTCAGCATCTTTTGACACAGGGTAGGTGATATACAGGTTTAATTTACTTCTGTTAATAAGGAGTAATATGGTGGTTGCAATCATAATTCAAAAAAATTCTTCTCAGAGGGAGATGAATTTGTTTGGTACAGCAGTAAAGCATCATGATGTCTAGTTTGTAAGATGTCAAAGTAAACCTTATAGAAAGCAGGCTGTAAGACAGAGAATCAATAAAAGAAAGTCACTGGTGCTTAGTAAGACCTAAGCAGCAGTATTCCACTTTTGCCTGTCAGATCACCTTGAGCAAGGCACCCTCCGGAGCTGGGCTTTCTAAGCTGCCTAGGGATGGCACTCAGGTCTCGTACACCTATGACAAGAGATGACTCTTTCAAAAGAAATCAAATTCCCTTTGGGAAACCCAAAAGAAGACAACATAGTTTTATAAATTGCCAGAATACAACAAGACTCATTCATCATCCAAATTGCTTGACTATTTTAAAAAGGTGTTGCATATTAACATTTAAAATGAATGTTTCTGAATATTTGACCTTCTCCACATATTTCTTCATCCTGAAAAATGGCAATCTAATAAAACCAGATTGATTTTTTTTTTTTAATGTATACTCATTTGGCACAAAATAGGTTTATCCTGCAAACTTTCTGCCATGTAGCAACTGGTACAAAAAAAAGACTAAGTTAAATTTCTAGCCTTCCATAGAAAAATCATAACAGTTTTACCATCCCAGTGTCACACTCTGAAACCTGGAATGCTTAATTATATTGACTGGTGTTAAGAAAATAACAAACAAAACCAGCAAAACCCCACCTTTTTTTCCTTTCCTTAAGCAATAAATACATTTGAAAAACTGTGCTGCAAGATTGAGTATAAGTATGGATCACAAAGAAAACTGAGAAGCCAGAACAACTGATAAAATATGAAATGCTATAGCTCATCATATACCACCAATAAGCTTTACTGCTTCTATTAATGCAATGTTTGCTGAGATAGGTGGCCCTGCCAGTATCCAGCTTCCACTTAAACCCCAACCAATATTTATTGTTACAATTGAAGACATCCAGTAGAGTTTATGGCTTTGATGAGATCTGTTCTGAGCTGAACATAATTGAATATTCTCATTAATGACCAATATGATAGAAGAGTAAGTAAAGTTATTGGAATTTAAGAGTGAGACAGGGCTAGAATTCAAAATTATCTTGACAAACAGGAAAAATGGCCTGGAAAAAAATGTGATCAAATTAATCCCTGACAAGAATATTTTGCAGTTAGGCAATATAGAATGGGAAGACCTGGCTAGGAAGCAGAAAGGCAAAATGTCTGAGAGCTATTGTGCTTCAAACTCTACATCGAAATCAGTGACGGAATACTGTAGTGAGAAAATAGACGTCAGTACAAGTGTGAGTACATTTTGAGTATGTGAAAACTGATCTTTCCAGGCAGTGGTTTAACCTACTTACCAGCTATTACAGCCTGAAGTCTTCTAGTGAACCTCTCACACAAACATACTCACATGCAGATTAGACAGTAGCATTGTACAGCATGCAGTTTGGAACAGGATCTAATACAATGAGAGGACAGACTGTAAAGTAATGAGGTTTGGGGCTTGCCCAGACAGGCATGCTGCATAGCTGTTTTCTTACACTCAGCTGACCCCTTCTATACCCATTCTTTTCAATCTTACAAGCTTGTTCCTCCTGGAAGAGATTGCCAAGGGGTTTTTGAATGTCTGTCCTTGGTAATAACAAAAACCAAGTTGACGCATACATGAGCAAATTGCTGTAGCTGACACTACTATGGGCAGCATGGTTGGATTCCAGGGATCTTTTCTGACCTCAGCTGTTCTGCGAGTCTGATATACAAACACACATGTACGAACGTATATTTGCACTACTTACATATTCTGTACATAAGTAAACAAATAATATTATACTGATCTCTCAGCATGCCTGTAATGTAGCTGAACACTTTAAGCATTCATTTCACATTATATATATCTGAAGTGCATATAGTATCTATTTACACAGTGTTTTGACAAACACAGAACCATGCAGACACCGAGGACAGCACTTTCCAGTAGCAGTGGCTTCCTGTGGTTTCAAATAAACCAAATATATTGTCTGCTTGCAGGGTAGATAGAAGAGACAACTGGTGTTACCATAAAGCTTTTAAATTTCCACAAAAAAAACCCACAAGTAGCACAGTTTACTGGGAAAAAAACCCAAAACAAACCACAAAAAAAAACAACAAAAAACTCAAAACCAAACCAACCAACCAAAAAAAAAAACCAACCCACCACCAAAAAACAAAACAAAACAAAACAAACACAAAACCAAAAAAAAAAGTGACAAATTCATTGTTTCATACCCCCCCTCCCCCCCCAAAAAAAAACCAAAACTGGGTATCTTTGGTCTTGGAACTGGCCCCTAACCCTCATCACAGCCAGCAGCAAACACAATTAAATACCAGCCTCTCCTGCACTGGTCTTTATTTCACTTCAAGGACTACAGAAAGCAGAATAGAACAGAGCTAGTCATTCAGCTCCTGGCACAGTTACTAGAGTCATCCTCTGGTATTTAAGCCAGAGACTTTTTCTTTTCCTTTGTTCAGCAAGGTACTGCTGTAAGTTTGTTGCCTACTATATATATTTCTTAATTTTGTAGGAAAGAGTAAATAACCTGTTGTACTTAGAGTATTTACCTGAACTTCTCTTCCCATGCTTATATGCTACTAAAGACAAGTTGGTAGATGAAAGATTTTATTTCTTCTTTTTTTTCTAGCTTTTTCCTACTAGGTTTTTCCTTCAAAAGTCTTCCCTCTATGCAGTAGAATAAAAGATAAATATCTTGGTATATTTAAGCCACTATCTCACTCTAATTAAGCCACCCCTCTGCAGATTTTCTTCTCCTCTTTAATATATACCATGATTTTTATTCACTGAAAGGTGTTTCTTCAGTGGTAAAATCCAATTGTTTGGATAACAAAATACTCAGAGACAATAGGGTAAATTTCCATGAGGAAATATCCAGAGCACATCCTTAAGCACTGCTTAAATTCTGTTTTCTCCAGAACAGTCGTTTTCTTAGAAGGACGATATAGGTAAGCTGTATTTGTTCTTTTTCAAAACAGCAATGGTATATTAAAGCTTGATGATTAAGACTTTTATTCAGAAAACAGATCTGGTTCACCTCAGTGCTGAAATCTCACTTCCCATTTGTCGAAAGAATACTCTAACCCAAAAATTACAGTGTGAGGAAGAGAAGGGGCAAGCAAAAGTGATACCTACTCTGTCTCACTTTTCCAGCTACAACTGAATTATTTTAGAAAGAAGAATGCAAGAGTCAGAGGGTCAGAGACATGGGACAAACAAGAGCAATTCCTGTAGTTTAGCAAGCAAAACAGGGGTTGACAGATCATGAGTTTCTGGCTTCCTGTATTACTGCTAGGGTGCATTTCATTGTTTATTTTTATTTTTTGGCAGAGCAGTCCCATGACAAAGCTAATACCTTATTCCAAAACCAGTCCTGTCAGGATGGCATTGTGATGTACAATATTATTGCATTCATGTTTCAGGTTCAAGGACTGTGCAAGAAAAATATTTCTCAGGACCAGATGTTAAAGTTTGCACTTCCTGTATGTTTGCCTTCTCATTCAAAGTCTGCTGGGTCATTCCTTCTATTCAGATTTGTTCTATTAAATTATAGCTTTCACTGAAAGCTGTAATAAATCTAGCTGGGCTCTATTATGTCTGTTTGTTAAAGTACAGAAGTGTTCCTTTAATTAAACTTTGTAATTTCTGTATATTTGCCCATCCATTTTTTCACAGAATTGTTGAGGTTGATGTGGATTTCAGAAGCCCTTCTACTCTAACTCCCTTATTCCAACAGGATCACTTAAAACAGGTCACCTAGGATTGTCGAGTGAGTTTTAAATATCTCCAAGGATGGAGACTCCACAACTTCTGTGGGCAACCGGTTCCAATGCTGTCACCCCAACAGGAAAAAAAAAAAAAAAGTTATTTTCTTATGCTTGGATGGAATGCCATGTTTTTAATTTGTGTCAATTATGTCTTGTCCTGTCAGTAGGTACCACTGAGAAGAGACTGGCTCCTGCATATTTTTTCCCTCTAACTGGGTATTTTCTCTAGTCTTATCCAGGCTAAACAATTCCAGTTCTCTCAGCATTTCCCCGTAAGAGTAATGATCCAATATCTTCACGATCCCTGTGACCCTGCACTGGACTCACTCCAGCAAGTCCATATCTTTCTTGCATTAGGGAACCAAGAACTGGACCTGATATGTTACATTTTACATATTGCATTACTTGAGGGATTAATCAGAGTCTGACCAAAACAAAAATAAGAAAAAGTGGAAAAAATATAATTTGAAACATTAATCAATCTAAATATAAAGATGACTTCCAGCTTCTTTTTAAAAAACCTTGAAAGAACAATGCAACACCAACAGTAATAAAAATGGGATTTACACTAAAATTGACAACCATAAGGTTGAGTCTGATATTACATCAGACATCCACAAGAGGCAGGGATACTGTAGAATTAATGCAGTAAGGGAATCGCAATGATCATGAGAAATATCAGTGAATCTTTTGCTGAATTGTCCCTGAGCATCAATAAGAGCTATTCCCATGACTTATATCAGGGATATCCTACAGCATAATTTTTCCAATGATAAGCCAACTGAAAAATGTAGTCAGCCATTCTTCCTAAGGAAGGGGAGTGGATCACCTAGATTTCACCACTGATTAATTACATCTTGCTGATGGCCATAGGAAATCTGTCAAGTCTGCTATTGCAAGAGCTATGCTCTACCATTTGAGTAACTACTACTCTCAAACTAAGGAATCTTTTCAGCTTTTTTTTCCACTATGTTAGTAATTTGCATTCATGTACTTTTTGTCATACTTTACTTTTCCCATCATTAAAATATTTTATCAATCTGTCTTAGTAGCTACCATCATGTCATTCTGTTGATGTGTAGACAGGATCATTCCTTTCACTCCAGTACACCTGTCTTCTGAACTAGAAGCATTAAAAAATTCCTAACATAATGTTGTGATTACAGTTGCCTAAAAATTTAGAGAGTTGTAGCTCACTTTGCTTTCTCTTCTTGCTCTGACAATGAATGAGTTCAACGGAAGAACTGCAATATTTCCATAAAGAGATGTTTAATTTAAATTTGATTTATATAATCTTAAACATAAAAAGAGTGCACCAATATGTGCAGTGCCAGCCATTGGTTTCACCTTGGCTCTATGAGGTTATATTTCTGGAATTCTAATGCAGTTTAGTTTTTGTTGCAGCCTTGTATAATGATTGCTTTTCATTCTTTAATTTCAGCAAGATGCTCACTACTAGTGATCAGGTTTCATTCAGACATCTTGCTCAGGGATCTACTGTAGCTTTAACTTTAGGATTACAAAGAAAATACAGATTTTCAAAACTGAGACATGAATGGGGAATGACACTATTTGAGGAGAAAGACAAATCAACTCTAATGGAAGGATTTGGTTTGAAACATTTAAATATTTCAATGGATATAAGCAGGCATAGCAGGGTCTAAATTACCATTCTAGCCACTGAACTTGACTCAGCTTTTTAGTATCTATCACTGTCTGAAAAGACCTAAAATATCTCTCTTAGCTTCTGCATGCTGGTCTAGAAGGGTATAGATCTGTATTCTTGTGTCATATTCTACTCCCAAAATAAAGCTCATCAGACGTAGAATCATAGGATTAGGGTTGGAAAGGACCTTAAGATCATCTAGTTTCAACCCACCTGCCATGGGCAGGGACACCTCACACTAAACCATCTCACCCAAGGCTTTGTCCAACTTGGTCTTGAACACTGTCAGGGATGGAGCATTCACAACTTCCCTGGGCAACCCATTCCAGTGCCTCACCACCCTAACAGGAAAGAATTTCTTTCTTATATCCAATCTAAACTTCCCCTGCTTAAGTTTGAACCCGTTACCCCTAGTCCTGTCACTACAGTCCCTAATGAAGAGTCCCTCCCCAGCACCCCTATAGGCCCCCTTCAGATACCAGAAGGCTGCTATGAGGTCTCAACGCAGCCTTCTCTTCTCCAGGCTGAACAGCCCCAACTTCCTCAGCCTGTCTTCGTACGGGAGGTGCTCCAGTCCCCTGATCATCCTCGTGGCCCTCCTTTGGACTTGTTTCAACAGTTCCATGTCCTTTTTATGTTGAGGATACCAGAACTGCACACAATACTCCAGGTGAGGTCTCACAAGAGCAGAGTAGAGGGGCAGGATCACCTCCTTGGACCTGCTGGTCATGCTCCTTTTGATGCAGCCCAGGATACAGTTGGCTTTCTGGGCTGTGAACGCAAACTGCCGGCTCATGTTCATTTTCTTATCGACCAGCAACCTCAAGACCTTCTCCGCGAGGCTGCTCTGAATCTCTTCTCTGCCTAACCTGTGCTTGGGATTGCTCTGACCCAGGTGTAGAACCTTGCACTTGGCATGGTTGAACTTCATGAGGTTGGCAGCAGCCCACTTCACAAACATGTCAAGGTCCCTGTGGATGGCATTTCTTCCCTGCAGCGTATCAACCGAACCACACAGCTTGGTGTCATCTGCAAACTTGCTGAGGGCGCACTCAATCCCACTGTCCATATCAGTGACAAAGATGTTAAACAAGACCGGTCCCAACACCGATCCCTGAGGGACGCCACTCGTTACTGGTCTCCAGCCGGACATTGAGCCATTGACCACAACTCTTTGTGTGCGGCCATCCAGCCAGTTCTTTATGCACCGAGTGGTCCATCCATCAAATTGATGTCTCTCCAATTTCGAGACAAGGATGTCGTGTGGGACTGTGTTGAACGCTTTACACAAGTCCAGGTAGATGACGTCAACTGCTCTACCCCTGTCCATCACTTCTGTAGCTCCATCATAGAAGGTCACCAAATTGGTGAGGCAGGATTTCCCCTTAGTGAAGCCATGCTGGCTGTCACCAAGCACCCTGTTGATTTTCATGTGCCTTAGCATGCCATCCAGGAGAATCTGCTCCAAGATTTTGCCAGGCACATTGGAGAGAATGACTGGTCTGTAGTTCCCTGCGTCATCCATTTTCCCCTCCTTGAAAATGGGGGTTATATTTCCCTTTTTCCAGTTGTTGGGAACTTCACCTGACTGCCATGTTTTTTCAAATATGATGGCCAGTGGCTTAGCAACTTCATTTGCCAGCTCCTTCAGGACCCGCGGATGGATCTCATCAGGACCCATGGACTTGTGCATGTTCAGATTTTTAAGATGGTCTCGAATCAGATCCTCTCCTACAGTGGGCGCAAGGTCTTCTTTGCCCCAGTCCCTGCGTATGCCTTCCAAGACTTGGGTGGTTTGGTCAGAGCCTTTGCCGGTGAAGACCGAGGCAAAGAAGTCATTCAGAACCTCAGCCTTCTCCAAATCCTGTGTAGCCAGTTCTCCTGAGAGCTTCCTGAGGGGGGCTATGTTTTCCCTAGTCTGTTTTTTTATTTGCTGCTTACCTGTAGAATCCCTTCCTGTTATCCTTAGTATCCCTAGCCAAGATTAATTCTAACTGGGCCTTAGCTTTCCTAACCTTGTCCCTAGCTTCCCAGACAACATCCTTGTATTCTTCCCAGGCCGCCTGTCCTTGCTTCCACATTTTATAAGCCTCTTTTTTCATTTAAATTTTCCTCAGGAGCTCTTTATCCATCCAAGGAGGTCTCCTGGCCCTCCTGCTGCACTTCCTTTTTGTTGGGGTGCAACACTCATGAGCTTGTAACAGGTGATCCTTGAATATCAACCAAGAGTCTTGGGCCCCCCTGCCCTCTAGGGCTATATCCCATGGAACCTTCCTAAGCAGGTTCCTGAAGAGGCCAAAGTCTGCTCTCTTGAAGTCCAGGGCAGTGAGCTTGCTGCACGCTCTTCTCACTGTCCTGAGGATCTCAAATTCGAGCATCTCATGATCGCTGCATCCAAGGCTGCCCTTGAGCATCACATTTCCAACCAGCCCTTCCCTGTTGGTGAGCACAAGGTCAAGCATGGCACCTCTCCTTGTTGGCTCCTCTATTACTTGCAGAAGGAAGTTGTCTTCCACACAGTCTAGGAACCTCCTGGATTGCTTGTGCCGGGCCGTACCATTCTTCCAACCGATGTCAGGGTGGTTGAAGTCACCCATGAGAACAAGGGCCTGCAAGCGTGAGGCTTTTCCTATCTGTCTATGGAGTGCTTCATCCGCAGGTTCTCCTTGATCAGGCGGTCTGTAACAGATGCCCACAGTAATGTCTCCCATAGCTATATTCCCTTTAACCCTGACCCACAAACTCTCTGTTAACTGCTCACCTGTCCCCAGACAGAGTTCCATACTCTCCAGCCTATCCCTAACATAAAGGGCAACTTCCCCTCCCCGCCTTCCAGGCCTGTCTTTTCTAAAGAGCTTGTAACCTTCCATTCCAACACTCCAGGCATAGGAGCCATCCCACCATGTTTCTGTGATGCCTATTATATCATACCCGTGTAGACGTGCACACATGTCTAATTCCTCTTGTTTGCTCCCCATGCTATGGACATTTGTAAGAGGCATCTGAGCCGAGCCCCAGATGAAGCTGGCTCATTTGCTGGAGCTGCTGGAATATACCTACATTGCTCAGAGCATTTATTACAGGTGTTGGCAACTGACTGGGTGTGTTGGGATGGAATGATGCCCCCTCCTCCAACACATCTCCTTGTCTGTTTTTAACTCTAATGAAATACTGAAGATACTATAAGCTTATATTCCCAGTTCAAAAAACTTAGGGGAAATACCTTGACTAAAAGAGTAGGTAAGGATTTGGGCCTACACTGCTCTGCTTTCCTGCCACAGTATGGAGAGTTTTTCACCATCAAACATGGAATGCTATACAACACGTGGAATTTTAGGACTCAAATCAGAAGCATCATGGAGCAAGAAATTGGTCTATTTTATTTTAGAGAAAAATAATAAATTTTATACCTTTATACCATAAGGTACATCTGCTATACATGTGTTCTGTCTTCCTACTTTTCCCTCTTTAGTAATCACCACCACAAATAGAATCAAAATCAAATATCCTGACCATAAGGCTTCATATTATTATTTACTAAAGCAACACTAAGTATAGGCTTTCCAATGATCTGTTGTTCTCCACAAGAGCTCTTTCAAGGAACCGTACGAATTGAGTAGTCTGAAACGTAAATCTTTTTTTGAGGGGGCCTAAACAATCCATGATGACAGTAGAAAACAACAAAACCATGTCTACATTCAGAAAAGTGTAGCTTTTATTAAAACTTGACTATGTTCACATTCTTTTATATTTTAAAGTCACTGCAAGCTACTTTCATGGGAAAAAATGCGTACATTATTTGAGTGAATAGACATACTGGAGCAGAAGTTTGGAAGTATGTTGGCTTTAGCTGAGATAGGGTTAATTTTCTTCATACTAGCTAGTATGGGTTATTTTGGATTTGTGCTCGAACCAGTGTTAATAATTTGGTGATGTTTTAGTTATTGATGAGCAGTGTTTGCATGGTAGGAAAAGGTTTTCAGGTGTTACTGATGCTTCAGTCAAGTACAAATCCTTCCCATAAGCTTATGACTGCAACATGAAGTAAGGTCAGGAGCAGTCCTTAGCCCTCCACATCACTGGAAGTGAACCCAGAAGAAGCTTGCTTGGAGGTAAGGAAGAACTTAATCCAAGCTGTACATTTCCTCACTTATACTCACTCCATCCAGACAAAATGTTCACAAGACTATGTGAAAACACTAAACTTGATATAGCTTTGCCTCTCAGGAGGGGCCCAGATTTTGACCTACATTCACATTTATGAAGGACTTTTGGTCCTTATGAACAATCTAAATACCTTACAGTAAAAATGGGGTGGAGTTTACATTTTGTTTAGGGAAGAAAAAAATAATTGCTTTAGCTGTGGTTAAAGGACAATCTCGAACATAAAACATAAGGGGACAAGCCAGAGTTCTGCCTCTGCAACCTCAGATAATCTAATTTCCACCTCAGTTCCTGAAAAATAGAACAGGAATGATAATCAATAATGTTTCATGACCTTACAGAGATACTGTGTGCATCAGTGCATGGCAATATGATGGTAATCGAGTCTGTGAAGAATCTCCTAATATCTTTATTTCTGAGCTCTGCAGGAGTTTCACGGTCATAACTACCATGAAAATTTCCATATCAAAATTACCATACAGTTATCATGGCTGTTCCTGATGTAGGCAAAAAAGGACTGAGAAACTAAGCAAAAAATCCTTAAAAAGCAATTTTCTAAGCCACTGTCTCTCATCACTATGCACATATGAAAGACTTCAAAAGCCCTATGAATGAAGAACTCCAGACTAAAGTTTCTGTGAGGCAAGGCTCAGTGCTTCCTAGGCCTGGTCCTTGCTCCACAGCTGAAATTGCAATGCCACAGTTATGCAACCCCACAAGTTTTCCTGTTATATGACCTCCTGAGCAAAGAGGATAAATGAGGAAAGAAAGAGGGCTGAAGGAAGACAAGGTGCTGTATCCCCTTTATAACATCCAGTAAATACAGGCTTATTCAGCTGAGAAAAAGTTGAAGACACTTGAACTATTCCAGCTTCTGGCTGTTCCCTGACTTGTTCTGCACTAGCAATGGCCAGAGCACACTCAAGTATAAAGTATAAGAAGTCTGCTGGATGCTAATCAGTTCCTTTCTGTTTTGACAAGTTTTGAATGAATTATGTTAGAAAAACTATTCTTTGGGATACAACATGTATCATTTCTCTCATACAGACCTTTTTAAAGAGACAAAGGTAGAAAAATGGATATAGCTGCTGCTCTGTTCACTGTATCCACCAGCAGGCAGAGTGAATAAGTGCTGCAGAATATGGCAATGTGGTCTTAAAATTATAAGCAATGATGACTTTGAATGATAAATCTATGGTGTACAGAATTCCTAAACTCAGAGAAGCAGCAATGACTCTTTATATTCTCAAATAATACAATTTTTACTTACTTCCCAACACAGAAGATTTTCACACTGCCACTTCCAGATATGCCCTGTAAATCAGTACAGATAATGTAATTCAAATTCTGGCAACTTTCCAGGAAGGCTATACAGCTCATTCCTGAACAACGTAAAATATAAATTGAATGGGAGATCCTGTTTTGTGGAACTTATTGCTTTCCACTGCTGCTAGATGTATTCACACATTCCAACTGAACTTTCTTAGCTTTCATAGCAGGAGGGACTGGCTTGAATTTGCCACTTGCATTGCCCCTTTTATCCATCCCACCAGAAATTTAGGTAGCTGAAAATTAAAGCAACATGAAGCTCCAGGGAATCAATTCACAAGGAGTGATATTAAATTTTTTCTTCACTCTGGAGACACATGCAGCTGTGACAGTTGGATTTCAGAAAAAGCCACATGAAAATGTCCTCTCGAGAGGGCTGGTCCAGGGAAGAGGCAGTCGAGAAGGCTGGTATCAGCTAACTCTTACCTTGTGCTCTCTAGAAATGGCCTCCTATGAGAAAGAAATGCTTCTGGAGGAAGAAGAGGTACTTGTTACTTAGGACACAAATACAGAAGATAGCATGATTTGCAGAGCCAGCTGCATTAGCACAGGAAGAAACTTAATTCAATTCTCAGATCTGAGGATTTTCAGATCATCCAAATATTCTTCTAATCCATGAAGTGGGAAAGGACAGGCATTTTAGAGTAAGCCCTGGTCACTAAGGTTTGCTATTACCCATGTGCCCTACCTCAAGCCAAATTTCTTGGTAAAGCTTAATCTTATTTTGTGTTCACAGAATGCAGAACAGCAGGTGAATTGTTTACACTTGAACCCTTGGCATCCTGATTTACAGCTGAATTTCCTAACACTTAAAAATATTTCAGCTCCTGATTTCTGTTCAAAAAGGACTGAACCAAACCAAAATATCAACCTACTCACTCAAAAAGAAAACCTAACCAAATCTAGTTTCAGCCTCGCTGGAGGCCTCTACATGTAGAAGCAGGTTTATAACTAAAGGTCAAGGAAGTTTGTGTTTGTGATTTTATGACAGACCTATCACTGTTCTGTTAATGGCAGAATAATTTTGGTGGCATTTATTTGATGACTTCATAACTGATAACTGTATTGAGAGAAAATGAAGCGTATGAATTCTCACAATGCCATCTAGTAAAGAGTAATATCTTTGCAAGACAGGCAAAAGCCACCACATTTTTAGACTCCTGCCCCAGAGGAGTTTTTCATTAAATACATATTTACTTACAGAGGTAAAGTTCAATGGTAATAGTTATTTCACAAATAGTGTCCTGGAGTTTATGATTATTAAAGTCAGCTAGTCAGCAGAAAGCACTAAAGGGAACATTATAATAGATTCCATTGATATAATCACCACTGCTGCCAACTCCTGATGTCTTGAGGCTCAGTATGAATGAATGTCTGCAGCCCCTTGTATTTTATTAATGTTGTTGTTTGTCTAATAAGAAAGCCATTTACCTGCTGTGTGTGATGAGGTTCCTTGAGAGATGTTATTCCTTACTTTCTTCTCAGTGTTTTGGCTCTTGCAGAAATATGGGAGAATGACTTCTTCCTTTTTTTTTTTTCTTTTTTTGGGGTATCTAAGAAAATTATATACAATATCCTCCTTCAAAATTTCTGTCTGAATAATTGCTTTTTCTTAGAGAAATTGTTACATTGCCTCAAAGGAATGGTATAAAATTGATTTAACTTTTCTGTTTTCTTCTTGTTCTTTAATGGTTTTAGACCGGTATTCCACTTACAGGACCATGTCTTATATTTCCTTGTCTATGTTGTTTTTCACTGTAACAGCTCCTAGTAATTCAAATTAATAATCAATCCTTTTTGGTAGTTTTGAGAGCCTGAATTTCTTCCTGTAGCAACAAGCTTCACATCTAAACAGGCAATTCATTTACTTAATTTCCCATCAGTACTGACAACTTCACGTTAAGGCTTCTGAGGATACTTCCTATGACATTGCAGGTATCAATACTGGTACTTTCAGGGGTAGGCCTATTGGGAATGCTCATCCTCAGTGATGGTAATTGTTATTCTTAATAGCATGGCTGCCCATGAAGCTGAATATTTCTGCAGCACTGATTTCATCTCATCTGCCAGTATTGGAAAAATATGCTTATGAAAAGCAAATTTTTGGGTTTTCATACTAGCAATAAACTTCCCACAGTGGAAGACATATAACAGTTCTACTGATTTTTAACACTCTGTAGAATTATATAATACATATACGTATTGCATACTACACATTACATGTACATATGCATATACACATGCATATACATATCACATATCACATGTCACATGTTACATATCACCCTGTGGAGGTACAGGCTGGGCACTGCTTGGTGGGGCAGAAGCTCTGACAAAGAGGTCCCTGGAATCTTCTTGATAAACCTAGACAGCACAATGGGCTAGCTGCATCCTAGGCTGTATACCGATTAACATAGCCAGGAGACTAAGGGAAGTAAACATCCCCATCTCTACTCAGCTGCTCAAGATGTTGATAAACTTGGAGATGTTCAGGATTTATGAGCAGACATCACTATCACTGGTCAAAGGAAAACCATTCTAATATTATATATGGGTTATGATTATACATTTAGGTAAGTTGTGAAGCTAGACCTAAAATTGCCAGTGTTCACTTTGTTACTGAGGCAGTGCATAGACTTCACGTTCCAAAACCTCACCAAAGTGTCAGATTTGCTAACTCTCAAGATTTGTCAAAGCCCTAGGAAAGACTACCAAAGAAGGAAGCTTTAATAAAATTAAAGTCACTCACTGATAAAAAGTATCTGAGCAGCTGCCTATTAGACTTTCTCTTATTAACCCTGCATCTACATGATCCCTCATGGAGACAGCATCTTGTTTTGAAAAATGCCAGAATATTTCCTAGGGATTTATGGATGGAATACTTAGACAAGATTTTAAATGATCTTGAAAGTTGAGATAGATATGAGGATAACTTTGGAATGGGAAGTGTCACTTTAAAATTGATTACTGGGGTCCCCTTTTCAGATTGGGGATGAGCCTCCAAGTATTGGTTTTCCCACATCAAAATGCAGCCTAGGTTGTAGCGCATATTATTTTTCCAGTCTGTATTCTTATAAATAAGTGGTATACAGTTTTCCAAATTGATCTGATTTAAAATGTCATTTAAATGCCCTCTGCATACATGTTAAATCGCTTAATTTCTTTGCATAATAATTTTGGTAAACAGAAAACGCTTTCATATAAAGCACCATTTAAAATATTAAGCAAAAGAAATAGTGGTATAAAAATCTGCAAGTGCAATATGTTCTGACACCCATTGACTTGCCATTTTGATTAAAATTGGTTTGACGTAAGCATTGTGGGGCTTTAAAAAGTGCAATTAAACCTTATTATGCATAACAAATAATGCCATTATTAATGAGATTTTTCAAAGGAAAATAGGGTTATTTGGTTGAATTCAAATGTAAATTGCTCCATATATAATAAAAGTCACTGTCAAGTTCTGCACACAATACTGTTATGTCTGACACTGCTTGAACATGCCAAATAGAGGGCCAAGGGTAGGAGCCTATTGCCCAGCTTTTCACGCAAAATACAGGTACAGCCTAGCTCTAAGCCTCTGTGGAAGCAACAGCTCTGCTAAAACAGTTCTGCAGTGTGGTGCCTAATGTTTAGGTGTGGTGAGGAATCTATTCCCCAGAATAGCCTGATGAAAATAATATACATAAATGGATGCTTATCCCATGACCCAACTGCCATGCCAGAAATTTTGAGTTTCTTTGCCTTCATGGTAAAGCAGAGTCATCCAAAAAAGAGCTAAGGACTATTTTGGTTTATTGCACAGCAGCTAATAAGCCCCATTTAGTCATTGTGTCTTGTGGATACCTTTATGCTCCCTCTAGTTCTAAAAACTTGGATATCTGGATGGGTGTTCTTGTTCTATAAACAGCAGAGAACCATGTGTTCACATGGTTGGAAGTGTCCATGTCTGCTATAAGAAGGAAGTGCAAATAAGGCAGAGGAGAGAGGGAGCATGCTCTGCTATCCCACACAGCCTGCGCATGTACACGCTGTGCACATAACTCTGTGTGTCTGTGTGTGTGTGATGGTAGAGCTAATTAGAACTTGCTGGCATAAGTCTTAGAAGGTCATTCAGAGATTTGTAGGTGTTTACAAAGTTTTTAAGCATCCAGTATTGTAGTTTCTCTGTTGTATTACTGATATTAATCCCAACTGTATAATTCAGCTACTGCCAGCTAAGTATCTTTCATTAATAAATCAATAAATTGTTTTGAAGTTAATTTGATTGAAGCCACACAACTTGAGAAGTTTTCCCCCATGGCAAATTTGAATCTGGATTTCTCATTTCCAAAACAGTGAAATAACAAGACTTGTAGATAAGACTAGTTATGTTTTTGTTTTTTATATACATTTTGTTGAACTGCATATTATGGGCATGTAAATTAGATGTCTGCTCATTTGCAAGATAAGTAAAGGGGCTAACTTCGAACTTAAATGAGTCTACCATGTCCTGAGCTTCTCTGCTGAAGGCTGAAATGCCTAAATAAGGTACTTACTTACTAAACAACACTAAGCACCATTTTCTGATCTCATATGCAGCTTAGTGAGGGGTTTTGCAGAGCTAATTTCCTCTTCAGTCTAATTCAAGATACACATTTCTCTGGTTCTTTATCCAGACTCTCCAGTAAAGCTATCAAAAGGCCCACTAACTTTTGATGACATTGATTAAATCTGGTTTAGGAGAAGTCATTCTTGCATCCCACCACAAAAAATTTGGCATCCAAACTCTGAGACTATCAAAGTTACCAGCCGCTGAAAAAAAAATTAAAATCACATCAGCATGAAAAATAAATTACTAAAGCGGAAGAAGACATGTTTGCAGAGTATGTAGCAATGTATGTGTCTTGGGTTTTCCCTGATGCCAAGGTATTGTACTTCTGCTATGAACACCTGGTGTTTTAAGATCAGTAAGTAGACAATTTTTCCCATCTATATTTACTTGCTTTGGTCGGATAATGAAAGACAAGATATATTTCAGGAGAGAACAAGGCAGATGAAGGAGGAAATATACTCTTTTTCTGCAGCTGAAGTGATACTGACTTTTTTCCAGAGGTGTTTCGGAAGGGAAAAAGCTCCCTTACGATGACTGCACTGGAGCAAGCTTGGTACTGCAAGCCTCACTTTCATCAGGAGCATCATCTCAAGGGCATAGCGCCTTCTGTTTTCTGACAGTGCATATACTAAGGTACACTTTCTCCTTACAAACATTTAGAACTTGCTTAGTATCTCCACAGGCTTTAGAATGCGGACATTTGGATTTGTATTTCCACGTCCTTTACTTATCACTTGGCTGCTGACATTTTCTTAAATAAGTGGCTTACAATGCTTGCAAACATTTCTATATGCAAGTACTTGTGTTCATACTGTGGGCATTTCATCGTAATTTTTAAAATACATTCTTGATACGTGGATTGACTCCACAACTCGTTAAAAGTTGTAAAGTAGGTATGCTTTATTCATCTGAGGCGCATGGGAGATAGTTCCTCCAAAGGCATGCGCACCCCAGCATCGTTTTCCCTCTACATTTATTCTCTAAAGTGTTACATATGCAATAGGTTACACAACACACCTATACATATTCATATCCTTTTCCTGCTTCATATTATAATGAGCTAAAGCTTCCTTCATGCCTGCGCAGTGCCTCCTGGTGGTCGTGGGCAAGGGTCTCGAGATGAAGTAAACTCTTGAACTTTTCATCTCCATGTTGCACACATGCTCACTAGTCCCCTGGCTCCGGCTCAAACCGCAGTCCCAGTCAGTCTCAGCCAGGTCTTAACCAGGTGTATGGTGTTGCAAGTGCAAACTTTGACCACCAGTTCCCCTTATCTGATGTTCTTTCCTTTCTTACACAAGCTTACATTAAACACCAGCTGCACTTTTAGACAAATACCTATTGTTAACTAAAGAGATTAAACATAATCAGAAGAATAACATAGGTTTAACATTCGGTTATTAATTCAGGCCCCTTATCATTCTAGGAGTCACAAGAACATCCATTTTGCTAATGGATTTTTTAAAGCAAACAAGACATTTGTAAATTTGGTGGAAGTTAAAGACAAATATTTTAATTTTTTTTTTTTTTTTAAGATTTTTCTGGTTTGATATATTATATCCCCTCTAAGTGGTCTTAGACTAATTTTGAGACTGTAATTGCAACTTTGAGCTTGCAATACTTAAAAAAAGGGAACGAAAATTAAAGAATATCTGGCAAACACACCTCAATTTCATGACAACAATTCTACCTACTTTTTTTGACTATATAACAGAGTTAATTCTTATTCCTCTTCTTTCAGTAGGTTTGTCTGAGAGCATGTGGTGGTAGAATTTATTCTGTGACCATGTCATGTTCCTTTGAAGGGATAGGCCTATGTAGATGTGAAGTGATATTTGGGGGCTTTTATAGTCAGAGAATGAATAAACACTCACAGTTGAGAAGAAAAATGCAATAGTTAAAGCCATTTGATTTTATTTAATAATGGAGTGTCTCAGATATGAAAACAATCATTCCAGTTACTTAGGACACTAAAATAAATTTTTACAGATGGACCTGATAGGTTTTCAGATGTAGTTGTTTTGTAGCAGTATAATTTCTAGCTAATAAACTGGCCTGAGTCACACATTGTATTATAGTCATCCTTACTGCAAGTCCTAACCCCAGGTTCATATACCTGTGAACAGGGCAGCAACTAAATAGTTCTCTAAAATAAGAGGTATTTTAAAGTCATTCTAAGAGAAACATCATCAAGTCTGGTTATCTTGATTGAGGTTTTAAAACCCATCTATACTTCATTAGAACTTCTGCAAAGGTCTGACATGGGGAGTGAAGGTGATAAGATTTGCATGAAAAACAGTTCGGGAATGAGCTCTGAGGCCTTAATGCTTAACAACCCCTGGGGCGATGAGTTAGACCTCTGAAGGACAGGGAAGGTCGAAAAACAAGCCTTGGGTGGATGGCCCAGGATGTTGTTGTGGGGGGAATCTCAGTTGGAGGCCAGAGGATGGGGGGGTTGTGAGAGGGCCTGCAGCATTGTGATTGGACTATTTGCCTGGAGGTTTTTGCAGGGGCCAATGAGATTGAACGTGGCTGCTTGTGCAGGTTGGGAAAGTACCGAACAAGGGGATAAAAAGGGCTTGATTGTAATAAAGTTGGATTTGAGTCTTGATAAGGAATTGAGTCTCCTTATCAACTCGAGTCTGTGTCATGATATGCCACAGTCTGAATGCCTGTAACCTCTTGTTAGAAGTAGTAAAAGGAATGGCAAGTTTATCCTACATAGAAAAGGGCTTGTAATGTGCTTGATCAACACATTACTGCTCTGTGAGCAGAAGAATAACCCGTTCCTAAACAGGAAAAGTATGCCTGACTCTGAAGCCACAGAAACACTTTTAAAGCTAATATTTATGCTCAGATTTCAAATCAGTATTTTTGCACATTAATGCCAGTCTAAGATATGGTAATTCTAAATTCCTTATTGCTCTAATGAAAGAATGATAGTCATAAAATTAACTTCATTATGCTTTCAACTAAGAATAAACTAGTCATAAAGTATTCTAGAAGATAATTACAGCTGAACAAAGTGTTCCTCAAGTAAATAGTCTATAACTACTGCAAATTATGCTGTGCATGTATTTTATTTTAGGATTCCTTGATTTGGTTCCTCAACAGGTAAAGGCATTCTGAATAATTACCAATGTTATCTGCATGATGCACTATAATTTTCTTCTAGAGACTGAGTGCTTATTTATGCTGATATGTCTGATCTTCTAAGGAACTTCTACCAAGGCATACTAATCAGTCTTGGTGTTGACAGAAAAGTGCTCTGCTCTGCATTATTTGGGAGATAAAGAAGCTAAATTAACCCTACAGTATACTGCCTTGACAGTCTGATTAAAGCCTAAAGAATCTGAACATGAGCATCTCTATGAAAAATAAACTCAGTCATCCTTAATGAAACATATATTTATATATTACATCATAAGGTAAAAAGTATGCTTATTTATAAAAAGAGCAAATAATAAAGTCCAAAACTTTTAGAACTTATTTGATATGATTTCACAGAAAAATTGAATGTATTAAATGAGATTGGACACACTTAATTAGCTGCTTTTTCCTAGAAACTGTTCAATATTGTACATTAATTTTTACAGATAACCTGTAGATAGCTTCTTCAGCTCTAATGACTGTGATTTTATTGACTTGAAGAGACTAGGAGGTGAAACATTTTAATTACTTTCATGTTTCAGAAAGATGTATTCTTTCATGAAATGTTTGGTTTTATTTATTTATTTATAAAAGACACAAGTCAAAATTCCAGAATGGTTCTTTGAAAACTAGCATTTCTTTGCCAAAGGCTTAAAGACTGCAAAACTGTTGCTATGAATGTAAGTTATCATTGGAGTATAAATTAGTTTATGGTGCCCACAATGGGTTGAGTGCAAAACCTGGTGCACAAAAGAAGTTTAAGGAAATAAAATACATTCCAGGAAAAGGCGTGTAATAATCCAATGTATACAGCATTCTCCATTTAAAAATGAGTATAAATATAGCCTAGCACAAATTGTTATTTAATAATTTTTTGTTCAAACACCTCCTCTTTTGAAAAAAACAATGATTCATAAATATCTATGTCTCTCTGTGTTTGAATTCCATATTCTTCAAATACGTTTTAAAAACTTTATAATGATCTGGCAAGTGAAATGTTGATAGCATTGCCCATCTGGCTAACTGGTAAGGGCTTAGGGGCTTTTGACATTTTCCATTCCCCTTTACTGCAAGTATTTGTTGTTTCAGTACTAAGACCTGTAATGCAGTCAGAGCAGAAAATATGATTTGTGACATATGAATGTGATTTTTATTCTTGGTACACGGTGATGACGTCTCAGTGTTTCAGTTCAGAACAGGAGTTCATATTTCAAGTGAATTTCCTAGTCACCTCTGGTCACCTACCATGCTTCAGTTCAGATCACACAATGACCCTTGATTGCCATGAGCTGGATGAAATCAGGTGGAACTGAACTAGATGTGCTCCAGAACTGCGTATGATGTGCTCCACTGGCTCATGGGGCATTCTGTCCATACAAATGACCTAGAATTAGTCAGAAAGAAAGACCTTCTGAAATATATGCAGAGCAGTCACTGGCATAACAGCATCAACTGATCACGCTACAAATCTGCTCTCATTTGTCTACACCACATAGTGCACACCAGTTCCACGATTAATACTTGCAACTGTTACTGAAATAGAAATAAGTATTGAGGTAATTAAGTTATGTACACACAGGTAAATGCCTGGCCACATCAAACAACAGCATGACTTAATGCAAATACCTTGGTTGTAATTCAGGAGCACTTGAACTGCATTAAGTCTATTGGATATGGACCAATCATGAATCATTTTGATATTGCTCCATTCACTCACCTTATCTTCCCTATCCCTCATATCAGTTCTGCTCTGCTTTGAAGTTAATCTATTTCACTTACCAAAATGCTTCATCAGCTATTAATTTCTCAATTGCATCTACACAGCTTTTCATCAGTGTGAGTGAGCAAAAACCAGTATTTGAAATTTAAAAGGATGATTGCTCTAACATGAAAATATGTCTTAGGTTCAACTGCAAAGCCACTACATAACAGCATTATTGCCTCCTTCTTCAGGAAGCCCTTCCACAGGAATTTTCTCAAAGACCAGCTCTGCTGAATCATCCTGAGGCTGATCACCTTCAGGACAGCATGAATGGTGAGCCTCAGGAGTTTGAGGCAGCAACACCTACAGAAACTGTGGAATGTGAGAAAGATATATTCACTCTTTCCTATTCTATATTTTAGTCTGAAGTTATGACAGTGTTATAAGGCACCAAGTAGAAATAGTGAGATATTAAACTAAACTCCGGCAGGCTGAGAGACTGGGAAATATGATGGGAGAGAAGATCTACGAAGGAGAAATGTAGACAAAAGAAAGGTGATATTCAGACTTCCTTTTCAAGACCCTGTAGTAAATTCATATCCTATGAATCAACCTCACTGCAAAAAAATATTTGCTTTATGTTGGTTGTTTTTTTTTTTATTTAAGCAAAATTAACATTTAATCATAAACTTTTCCTAATATTATTAAAACATTTTAAGCATTTAAAGCCCCTGGAACTTTCAGAAAGGTCATTCTTACCTACTTGTGTATGAATTTATCTATCATGATGCCAAGTATAGGGTTTTTTATAGTCCCCTTTCTATCATCACAGAATCTGAAAGTGAATCTTAACTTGGTGAAGACTTTACTTTTACTTCTTAAACCAAGAAGCAAACAAGCAAACAAAGCCCACTGTCTAGTGCAGGAGCCATAGATGCGTTAAGCTAAGACAAAATATATTGTAGACTACACCCAAGGGTGTCTATTTTTATACTGAAATTCAGCTTTTCTAAAAGCAAAATTCTGGTTTTAATCATTACAGCAGGCTCTGGTAGTTCCTTTGACAATTCCTGATTCATAAATGAGAAAAAGATAGTTGTTCATCTGGTACTATTTCTTTTCTCTTCTGAACCGCTTATAATAGCTAATAATCATTTCTTGAGGTACAGTTACCAAAAATTGACACTACAGAAATAATGATTTCTGCAGGGCCTACAGAGGTAAAAATCTCTTCCAATTTACATCTGATATTTCCTATTTTATCTATGAAATATTAGAAGCACATTTGCACATACTGAAAATCCATGTTTCCTATGTTATCTCATATGGCTGCTGCTTGGTCTTTGAAGTCATTGCTTTCCACAGGAGTGGTAGCCCTCTCATGCTACAAATATGACCCTTTTCCTGTGTCCAGGTTCATGTCTCTCTTTGTATTTATTTGAATTAAAGCACAAATCATAAGGCCAGCTACCCATGCAGGGTGATGGTTCAGCTAATATGACCTGTCATTACTTCCTCCTCCACCTGCTTTTGTGATTTTTTTCTTAGCTTTTTTGGCAATATTTTTATGATCTGTTCATGAAGATAACAAAAAAACAAAAGCCTGGGAACTTATCCTTAGGAATCATGCAAGAAATTCCACATTAGTGGAATATTTCCTTTTTTGGTTGTTTTATTTTTTTACTAATTGACTGCATCTATTCATCAGCCACTTCCTTCATCATCCCAGATTTTTTTTTTCCATATCTGCTTTTCGACTCAATTCCTTATACAAATTTCAAATACCTTTCCTTTTTTTGTCAGCATGAAGTATTTCTCTTAGGCAACTGGAAAAACAAGAGAGCTAATGATCTTCTGCTCTATATCTTGTTCTTTCAGTAAAATTGATTTCTTTGATTAACTAATGAACAATTCACAAAACAATTTCTTGCAGTAACTGAACTGAATTTTTCTTAAACTGACAAAATCGCCGGAAACCAGGTGAATGTGTCTTTTTTTAGACACATATGTATGAAGCATAAAGGAATACTAAAAGCCGCCCTCAATGACTCTTTTTTAGAAAATAAGAAGAGGACTAAGTTACAAATATGCAGGTTTGAGCTGTGGTTTATTTTTCTTGCTTTCCTCTAACCTCTGCTATTTATTGACCATTGGCTCTCAAAAGTGAATAAAAAAGAATAAAAAATACTTGACTTACTTCTTCTAGAAGGTAAGCTTTTATTCTATGAGGATTATTAAAATCTGAAAGAGAATAGAAATATTACATTATCTTTGATTAAACTGCAAGAAATACTAACATAAGAAAAATTTTAAAAAAATTATATGCCTTAGGCAGGAAATTAATTTGTATGGACTGAATGCCATTTATCTATGAAAGACTCTTCTGTATAGTAAGATTTTTACATTGCATTTTACAGATAAAACCTCTTGATTACAAATGATTACGTTTGTTCAGTTCTTGATTTCAAAATATACTTTGCTAATGTTGCATGCTAGAGTTCACAATTAGTATTAGAATGACAAGTGATAAGCTGGTTTGTTTCAGGATAGAATAAAAGACACCATAGATCTAAGTACTGTACGAACACACAAAAGCTGTTTAATAAACCCAAAAGCACAAAGAACTGCAGCCACAGGTTGGTAATAGCTGCTGGCACAGTGGAAGCTCAGTAGCAAATACACGTTTTTTCCAAATTTGTATAATTTCATATGTATGCACAACAGTAATTCTGCCTTTAAATGACATCATCAGTAAAATAAAATAATAAAAAAAAAAAAGTGAAACTACTATTATAATGGCTGGAAAACCAATACATCCAAATAATGATAATATGCAGGAAAAAAAGAAAAAGGAATAAGCAGTGTCATTTGCAAATGTTTTCATTAAACCTGTTGGTATTTAGTTTACATTTAACTTTAACCCAGAGAGTCTGATGATTGTATTTTGAATTAATAAAACATGTTCTGGAGATCCTTAAAATCCCTTTATAGCTTTATTTACACTAAAGTACAGATGTACATTATCAACTATAATTCTGTATCAATGCATTTGGTCTGAAAGGAAAATTACATTTTTGCAAACAGGCTAGACTAATTCAAACCTAGGTTACTTTTTGCCTCACAGCTTTCTAAAACTATTAGAAATATTACATAGTTGAGACAATTAAAATGAATAGAATTATTAGAACTTTTTAAAACTTCATTTTAGGTAAAAAATTGCCCTCATGTCCCTTTTTATGAAAATATGCCATCATATTTTTATTTTTCCATTTAAATTTCTGTAGTTTTCCAGTGGAAGCAAATTGGGTGTTCTGAGACTCAAATCCCAATATAATGGCGGGTTAGATGTATATGCTCAACTCTGTCCCATGAACTTGTGACCAAAATTGATAAAAGGCAAACCTTATGATTTTTACAAGGCTCCTGACTTCAGAAGTTGGTACCTGTGATGTAAATGTATTGTAAAATTTGCACATAATATCATAGAGCTGTACAGTAGTAATGTCACAAATGTAATTATTTCTGTACAGTCGCACAGGAGAAATAATAGATGAAACAATATTATAAACATTTAACAAAACACCTTTTAAAGTGTCACCGTTGTTTCAGTCCCATGCAACAGTTTGGATTTATTTCTAAAGCCTAACTATTTCTGATTACCCAGACTTAATCCTTGACAGATTTACTAATGCAAGGTAGACACAGGCAGACATTGCATAAATCAGTCAGCCTTAGGCTTACCAGATACAGTCACCCATTTTGATATTCCTTTGAGCTTCTAAGTATATTACTGTGTTTTGTAAGAAACCCAGGCTCAGTTTCTTGAAAAAACTAAAAGCATATTCTCTAGACTGTTTACAGTCCCAGCTCAAAATATTCAAATGAACATAATGACCCTCACAGCAAAACTACTGGACAGTAAAAACAAACACAACCATGAAGCTGATAGTTGTGTAGGAAACAAGTGAATTTTTCTTCTCTGTCTTTAGGATTAACTAGGCCACCATAAACTGCATTGTATCAAATAAAATTTATTTCTTTTAGCTCTGAAAAACGAATGGTGGCACCCAAAGTATGTGATGGAAACAGTCCCTGGCTCATGCTAAATTCTTAATCTATATCATGCTACCTGGCCAAAGCCACAAAAGGAATCCTGCTAAGAAATTGATGATCTAGTCAGTGATGTGCCAGTGCTCAGCCTTTCTCCTTCATCCTTTTGACTTTTCCACTGTAAGTGTAGCTGACAAGGCACAAGGCAATGTGCTCCATACACACATCCGTAGTTCAAATTAAACAGTAAAAACTTTGCATGCTCAGACCATCAGAGAAGCTTTCAGGTGATTGGATCAATCAAAAAGATATCACATCAAGCTTTTTATTGAGCATTGGCTCTCAATGTTCAATTGAAACACTAAGAAATTTTCTAGACATCTTAAAGAAACAGAAAGAGTAGCAATCAGATTTTGATTTAGTCATGTGCATTGTTTTCTAATCTATCTGTTCATGTTTGGAGCTAGTTACATTTTTTGGAAGCCTTCTCCTTCTGAAGTGATTCCCAGTGTTCAGCTGAGTTCTGTTTTTTTGTCTTGAAATTAAATCTTTGGATTTTTTTATATCTAGGCAGAATGGTGTCTACATGTCAGCAGCTTGTCACCTTCTTTCTAGATTACAGGCAGTTGCACATCCGCTTTGAGAAGCAAAGACGAGCTTCATGAAAGGTCTTTGAAAAATTACATGATTTAGCAGCTGTAAGAAAATTCTACTGCAAAAAAAAAAAAAGAAATTAGTTAAAAAACAATCACTCAGCTAAAAGCCTTCAGACACCTGTAGTCTCACTTAAGTCTATATTTCATTTTGAGCTAAGTGGGATAAAATTTCTTCACAGGTTTAAAGAATAATTCTCATACATGGCAGGCTTTTTCTAGATGTGCGTGGCTTTCTCACTCTACTTCTTTTCCTGAATACAACCATGGATGTTCATTTCAAACCCTGCAGGGATTATTTCGCTTCCATGGGCAGGATTAATCAGAATAAATGTAGACATCTATGTCTGAACTAGCTGACTAGACTTTCGGTCATGTAAATGGACTGAAATAAGTACTCTTTGCTTGTGCATCGTCTCACAACAAAATAAATGTCTAAAAAAGTCAAACAAATCATGTTCTAAGACAGACATTTTCTCTACGTACAAAATGACATCAGTCAACTAGTTCAGATGAAGTGCGCTACATCTGCTCTAATGAATCTCACTCCAAGAGTTTTCTGCGTTGATGCCCTGTCAGTCAATCCAGTTCCTCACATCGGAGAAGGTATGGGAGTAGGAAACGAAATCATGAGTGCACCCTCCTAAGGGGCAGCTGTTAGCTATGTTTGATTGTGGCTACTCAACCTTGCTATCTCAAAAGATGCCATATGCAGCACTATTTAAAAATTAATCCTGCAATTATTAAAGAAAGATCCAATACAATTAAAAGAAAATCAAAGAGCATTCAACTAAGTCTTCACACATTTTTTTCTTCTTTATGCTGTTTTGGGTTCTGACACCACAGTTCAGAAGCTGATGGATTTTTAAGATTTCCTGGTCATATTTGTGAGGAGGAGATAAAAATTAAGCATCTGTAACAGCTGAAAATGAGAGACAGTACAAACTGTGGTTACAAGGTTTCCAGAGCCAAAATTGCAAGCCATATCCCAAAAAAAAAGTGGGCCCTTGACAGTTTCTGAACATTTTTTTCTAGTTTTCACAGCTGCAATATTTATGATGCCATAATGACATCCCAACCATAATTGTCAAAGGAAACCTGCTGCTAAATTTTTGTGGTTGGGATTTCAGCACTGGTTTTCAGACATGTGAATAGACTTTCATTGCAGTATTTATTTTATTTTTCTGTCCTAGAAAAAAAAAAAAAGATTAATGGGTAATTTGCCTCAAAATGTACCATTGTAATTTAATATCAACCTCAGATAAGTGATCACTACTCACAAAATAAAGACTGTAATGAATTCTTGGCTATTATTTTGTCCTTTTTGGGGCTTAGTTTTCAGAAGTGCTCAGCAGTTTCAGTTCTTGCAGGAGCCAGGCTTTTGTGTGAATGTAGGTTGCGAAAAGTGAGATCATGGTACTAAAAGGGAACTAAACCAGAAAGATAATATACAAGGGAAAGGAACTAACTCTGTACTAAAGTTCTTGATGATATTCCAGAAAAAAATTACATGTCCTAAGAGAAAAATTTATAATGCATTTGGCAACAGATGAGCCTAATGCAACAGGTGTAACAGTTTAATAAGTATTTGGGAAGTACAATCAGCTCTTTAAAATTTGTACATATA
The DNA here is from genome assembly GCF_028554395.1 of Pezoporus wallicus. Classification (NCBI taxonomy): domain Eukaryota; kingdom Metazoa; phylum Chordata; class Aves; order Psittaciformes; family Psittacidae; genus Pezoporus; species Pezoporus wallicus. The sequence continues at coordinate 4,064,730 of NW_026642654.1, forward strand.
CAGTTAAAAACTTTATCTTGTGTTATAAACAACAGACCTGTGAATATTTTAATTAATCTGCCTGTGATCTCATAGAGAAGTGAATGGGAGTAGATAGTTAATGTTTATCATTCCTTAAGAAATACATTGGTCAATAGTAGGCTGCATTATATGTTATTAATACCCTGTGACAAGAACTGGGAAAAGTAATTTCTGTCAAAGCCATAAAGTGTTTTCTCTTTGACTTCGTTCTGGAAAGATTTTCATATGTGAAAGTAAAGCATTGGAGTCAGTCAGACCACTTGTTTTAAGTTAATCATGTCCTTAAGTACTTTGCTTTTTCAGAGTTCCTGTGCTAAGTGACATGCAAGCCAGATCCTTGGTTCACAAGAGTAGCCCTTTGATATTTTTTGTCTTTTTCATAAGAATAGTCATAATAGCATGCACATAGCAGAAAAAAGGATGTAATTTGAGGCAGAAATGTTCTGTGTTACCTCAACTATGATCTTCATTGTCCCTTATCTCCTATTCATTCTAATTAGCAAGGTCATTTTTTTTAAATTAATAAATACACTCTGTGACACAGGCTAGGAAGGGTGAATCTCAGAAAAATAAATAGTCTTATGTATGCAGAAGTTAAAATTATTAGAGGTTCGAAAATACATTCTAGGATGATCACCTACCCCATGTATCATCTGAACAATCCTGGGAGGACTGCTTCCTCCCAGCCAACTGATCACCTCACAGCTATTTTCTTTTCCTTAGTGCCCAATATCTCAGTTTTCCTGGGATATAGATGTTTCCTCCTCCTTGTAACCTTCTGAGGAATTACAAATCCAAAGTTCAGATGTTTTCTCTGGTTAGTTTAGAGCTAACTAAAAATAACCTTTTGTTCTCTATCTTAATGGCTATGGCTCATAGTTGGACACAATTATTTCCCTCAAGTATAATATCAGTAGGTACGAGCAGTTTTCGACCAGTTTATTCCTCTGTTTCTAGCTCCTGATGTCAAAATTAATATTTTTTCCAACACGTCTTTCTGCATTTTTCCGGATCTGCTTCTAATATACCTCTGACAGTGTTCTCATTATACCAATTTTTGGTTTTGTATTTTTTTTTAATCCTGCTGGTAGCCATCTGCTGTAGTTAGAATTGTGAATTCAAATATATCTTTAAATTTTTAAAAGGGATAGAAATTAAACCTTTTATTACTCAATAAGTCAAGACTTTAGTGGTGGGTTTCAAGCACCACAGTTCCTTAAATTCTACTGAAGTAAATTAGAAAATATATAGATCTTTCAGAAGGCCATATTTGTTCCTGTAAACAGACAAAACCTGTTTACGTACAGAAATTACTTATTGCAAGTTTTAAGGCTTCTTCTTTTTAAAAGTCTACAAATACCCTCTTTATTATGCCATTTCTAAGGGCAATTTTGTTAAACATTTTTCTCATCCTCTAGCCATAAGGACTGTTGGTGTTACTTGTAGTCAGGTGTGGCTGGATGATACAAAAGTGTCACCTCCAGGCTGTAGCTTGTCATTAAAAAAAACTTCAGTTCATTGTATCATCATTATTTACCATTTAAGATAATATTTCCCTGGTCTAGCTGCCTTTTTTTTCCTTATCCTTCTGAATAATATTGTCTTTTCCTTCTTAAATTTCTTAATCTCATGCCTTAAAGCTCAACTTGGATCACAATTTGAACTAATTTCCAGTAATTTTAGTAACCTAATAAGCTAGGAAATCATGCATGTCAGTCCCCTTAGAGACCAGAGATATCATTAAGATATGCAATTAGACCCTACAAGATTATGTGATGATGATGATGGTGAAGATGATGGCTTGACTTTGTAAATGAAGTTTTGGGAAGGGCTTTACCCACGCTTACTACAACTGTGCTGATGACTGAAAAGTCCAAGAGCGACCAATGACCTGAACCCCCTGCATATGTAAGTTAGGTTCAACCAAGTTGAGAGGGAATTGTCCAGGCTTCAGAATAACAATATTTTGGCGATTTATGTTAAAGTCACATCAAAACAGTTTCTGTGGGAAGACTAAAGATTTAGAGAACTTGAATGAGTATAAATGAGAGTATTTCCAGATAGAGTATATTCGAATGAACATTTTATGGCAAGTAGGATATATCATTACTTACGTACTATAAAGTAAAACACAAGGTACAGGAGAAGTACATTCAGACTGGAAAAAATTGTAAGAAGATACTGACTAGCTAAATAGCTCAGGCTGTGTGTAAACAATATAGCTTGAAACTGAACAGGAAAGAGTGTAGCAATTGATATAATGCTTCATAATGTTTGGTGATTTAGGTATTCCATTACAGGAGAGCATCCATAATAGCAGATTAGAAGATCTAATTGGAATACTTTATTGATGAAAAATAACAGGTATTAAGATGACCAACAGGCAAAAAAAAACAAGCTGCTTTTGGGACTTTTTTCAAAACATGGGATTAATGAAAGCCATGTGGTACCTCTTATCCATTTCAAAAGGGAACAACTAGCTGACACTGACACAAGGGACTGTTCCTCTCACCAAAGAACTTAAAAATAGTTCCCAAGACATTTGCTAGTGACAAGTCTAGCAGGAACAGATCTAGCTCCTCAGATTTCTAAAGGTGCTGCATCTTGCAGGCACCCAAAAAATTTGCTGGTGCACATAAGAGTTTTTTTAAAGTGTTGACTTTGGTGAACTAAAACTACTTCACATTCTCCTGAATTCATTTTAAACACTAAAAAGATTATAAGACTGAAAGAAAACTTATAAACCAGAAGATTAAACTACTAAAATGTGATTAGAAATTAAATTTATTTGCATTTTTTTCTCTTCATCTGTTTCTTTAGTTTGGGTATTTTTTTTAGGAAAGAAGCCTACAACTTCCTTCTCAGTAATGACTATTGAACTTTAGTGTAGCCCTTCCTTCAGTATCAAATCCTTCTAAGTCAGTTCTTCCTAGGTTCAAACCCAAAACCTTAGTCACATGCTGCTATTCAATTAAAGGCTAATTAACATGCTCTGGGGGCTTCTTTAGTGTTTGTTTTGTTTTTTTGTTTTTTTTTTTACTAACACTATCTTTTTAAATTTAATAACCTTATTAGGTTTGCAGTATTTTCATGGCTGTTACAATGCCTTTTAAGTAGTATATTGTTAGATGTAACTAACATTCATCTGTCTTGCTTAATTCACTGCTTGCTGTTGATGGAAAACATGTATGGCATTCACAGTGCTGTTTACAGTGGCATTATTCAGTTTCTTCTGCCTCTGCCTTTTCTTAGTTTTAGGGTTCTATTTTTGCAATCATAACCCATAGCTACTTACCTTAACTGTAATCCTGAGTAATATTTGCATCATTACTTTTAGATTTCCTATACTGTGTGGCTTGTAATATTAGATGTGATGAGTGTAGAAAGCAAAATCAGATGTTTTAAGATCATGAACTTGAACTGGTTTTGCACTGTAAGAAGAGAAAAAGTAATAAGTTGCTGATAAATAACTATTTATTTTACTTTTACTGTGGATGATTATTTGGTTTATTTTCCATGTTCTGCTTTTAGTCATGACCTTTTTTATCTACTCAAGTAGTCAAGTTGAAACAATTTTGGTTTACCTAATTTTGAAAGGTTACATTCTTATTGGTGGTTTGTTTTTCCCCACAAAAATACTAAATCACCTATGAACATGCAGATAATCAGCCTGCTTGTCTGAAATATTTAATAACTGCTAGAAAAGGAATGCTACTGCATGAAATTGGAGAGCTCTTTGCCTGACCGCTTTTTCCTTTTGAGAAAAAATACACTACAAAGTGTCATGGCATATTTCAAACAGGATATTTATCTTCTGAAAATAATTATTCATTTTTAGTTTATAACCTGAGACTAATTAAATAGGCCTGAGATTCTGAGCCAAGCCCTCTTAGGTTAATGAGAAAAAAGGATGTTTCATTGACTAAGCTGCTAAGTGTGGCTCTGGAAAATGTAGTATTTTTTTTGTTCTAATAAGCAGTGCTTTTATGACCTTGGAAATTCAGGACTAGAATTGTAAAGCAATGTAGTCACTTAAGGATGCAGTTAAGAGCTAGGAATGTTAATTTTTTTTTTCTCTGTAACACTGAAGAGTGATTAAGATGCTGTATAACCGTTGTTTGGAATTCATCTCCATGCTGTAACTAACCTACAGAAGTATCTCTGTCAGTAAATCAGACAGTACCTGGTCAAAATCTTTGTCAGTCGAACATTCAATTCTACTGTGTTAAATTGGCATGGTGATTTCTGGCTCACCTTTGGCTAATTCTTACTCTTCCTAATTATTCCCAAATCCTGTTTGGGAATTCAAGGGAGTAGGGAATCATTCTCCTGAAGTAATCTGGAAGCAAAAATCCTGTTTGGAGACAAAAAGACTAAGGCAGCAGAGAGCACTCCCTAGTATCCTCTGGCCCCGATGCTAGGGAAGGAAGGAGGGAGGAAAGGAGGGAAGGAAGGACAGAAAAAAAGAAAGAGGAGGAGGGAACTTCTTGGTTAGAGAGCAAATACTTTTCAGAATAAGTAATTTTTAAATAAGTCATTTTTAAAATTATGTAACCAGAAGAAAATTTTCACATTTACACTGAATCTTTCTTTCTTGTTTCTCTGCCATGAAGATCGCTTCCTGTGATCAGTAGAAATTGTTCTACTCATTACCAGTTCAAACTAGGGACATTTCTTGAAAGCATCCAGCTGAAGGATAATGTTAGTTCAATTATTATATTGGAATACATTTTTATTGCAAGCTGCAATGTAACCAGTCTCATACCAATTTCCGCTGGCAACTGCGTTGTTTCCTATAAACCTTGAAAAAGACTTCAAAATTTGAAAGTCAATAATAAGAAGAAAGCTTTTGTGAGATGAGATGTTTCTCAAAGTGTCTCAACGGCTGTTTTATTCTACATAACGTAGCAATTTTCACTCCATCTTATACTCCTCTGAAATCTATATTTATTCTGTATAGAATTCATATGCCATAGTAATACACTCTGGAACAACATTTTGTTTTGTACTCTATTTTGTTTTATTTTATTATGTTTTGTAAGGAAAAAAGAAAAAGTGTTGTTTTCAAAACTTTATTACAAGGAAAAAAATCTTGAAGCGGTATTTTTGTACCAGTAGAAAAAAACATGAGCTTTAAAAGATGGATATAGTTTGCAAAATAGAGGAGCGCATGTTTTCTAAATCTTGTTCCACTTCATTGGCCTTCGATCATTTATTTTTCGATCTTTCTTGTACTTCTTAAAAGTCACTTTTAGAGATATTCTAATAGATACTCCATGGGCTCTTCTGCAACTTAGTGTAGTGCTTAATAAAAAGTCACTGGATAAAGTGTGTTTTATATATAACTAGATAATTTACTTAGGTAATTTTAATTAGGTAATTTTAATTAGGTAATAATTAAAATACTGCATGTATGTTACACACCTGACTACTCTGAAGTAACACACCATGGTTATTCCCTTTTAACCCATTCAGAATATGATACCCTTTGCTAAAATAACAATTGAAGAGCTTAGAAAATATGTGATATGAAAATTCTGCATGTATTGGCTGACATTTAAAACTTGAAAGAATTTCAGTTGCTATAACCAGATAATAATGGGAATAAGTGGAGATTCCTACCCCATGCAGCTGGAAGTATTCCCACTGATGTTTGACAGCTTAGTAGCTTAGGTATTGGCTGGAGACTAGCAATCATTTTCTTTCAATATTTTCCTTTCAGTATTTTCTTTCAGTATCATTTTCTTTTCAGTATCTTTCACAGTCTTTCAGTATGGCCTTACAAAGAATATTTTTCCCTCTCTGTGCCTTAGTTTCCAGTCTGTCTTGTCCATTAAGCTAGTCAGTTTTGGGGTTTGGAATTGTCTCTTACTATGCATTTCTGCAGTACCATAGGGATCTTGATATACTCCCACAACACAGGTAATAGTCATAGATAATCGCATTAAGAAGTTCTGAAGGAAAGTATGGAAATATTTATGAATGCCATCTTGTGATCTGTGGTTTCATGTTCAGCAGTAAAGAATTATATAATCAACTAAATTAAAAACTGACAGTTAGTGGGTTCAGAGGTTTTATCCTGACACAAAACTGTACACATTTGTTAGGGACACTGGCAGTGGGATTGAGTTCACCCTCAGCAAATTTGCAGATGGGATTGAAGGATGCAACCTAGGAGCTTGACACGCTACAGGGATGGGCCCATATGAACCTCATGAAGTTCAACAATGCCACGTGTGAGGTCCTGCACTTGAGTGGGCCTATCTCAAAGTAGGGATATAGCCTGGGCAATGAGTGGATTTAGAGCAGTCATGTGGAATACTTGGGAAGTACTGGTGGATGAAAAACCGAATATGAGCTGGCAATGTGGGTTAGCAGCCGAGAAAGCCAACCATATCCTGGGCTGCATCAAAAGAAGTATGACCAGCAGGTCAGGGGAGGGGATTCTTCCCCTCTACTCCACTCTCGTGAGACCTCACCCAGAGTATTTCCTGAAGTTCTGGGGTCCTCAACAAAAGAAGGACATAAACATACCAGCGTGAGTTGAAGAGGGACACAGAAATGATCAGAGGGATGGAACACTCTCCTATGAAGAGAGGCTGGGAGACTTGAGACTGATCAACCTGGAGAAGAGATGGCTTTGGTGAGACCTTAGAGCAGCCTTCCAGTACTTTAAGGAGCCTACAAGAGAGTTAGGGAAGGACTCATTTTTTAGAAGTACAGTGATAGAATGATGTCGTGGCTTAGATCCTTCACTCCTGGGCTGAAAACATTCTAAAGGGGTTTTATGAGAGATGATAAACTCAATGGGCTTGCAAACCGTTAACTCTTCAGCTGCCAAATGTATTTCTGTAATCCTATGGGAGTCTGTGCGATGCTTTCTCATGTCAGGATATACGATAGGAAAAGGACAATGGACTGTCTCCTCTGCCTTTCTTGGTGTTTTTCTCTACTGAAAAGTCTCTCCTGTAGATGTGGCAACATGGTCACTTCTCAATGACGTTTCAACCTACTCATCAATTCTTCTGGCCCTTTGGGAGGCTTCCCAATGGGATCCACAGTTTTCCCACCTGGTAGAACATTTCCTTGTGCTGCAGGAGGGCATCTCTTAGTGTGCCTTGGAAGGGATACTGTGACATCAAAACCAGTAATCGAGTTTCAAGGAAGGCACATCACGATCCCGAGGCCAGATCACCCTATGGAAGTGCAGACCTTCACATTCTACCTCTCCAATATGGGCAAGGACGGCCCGCAGGGGAGCTTTGACTGCATCCAGCAGTATGTATCTAGCAATGGCAATATCCTTTTGGATTACCTTGGAAACATACAGGATAAAATCACTGTCTGTGTTACTGACGATTCCTACAGAAGGCAAGGCAAAACATGGCACAGGCAGAAGAGGAGACTCACAGTCGGAGAGCTATAGTCATCAAACCTGAGGGGTGATATGTAGGCAGAAATGTTCAGGTGCATAAACTTGCACCAGGAGCTTCCGATGCTGTTCCCTCCAGGAAGCGCCCAACGCCAGTCAACCTTGCCAGTGCAATAAAGAGAGGCAATAGCAGCATTTCTCAGAGACCCTTCAAAGATAGGGTCGTGCACTTACTGGCACTAAAGCCTTATAAGAAACTTGAACTTATTCTCAGATAGATTGCAGAAGGATGGACTTTCTCAGAAGGACAAGGATTTGCTGGACAACCGTCTGCAACAGGTGGCAAATTTGAGTGCCAAGGACAGCACTTTCACACTGAAAGACTGTGTACAAGGAAGTGCAGAAGGACTGGCCTGGTTACTCTGAAGGAGACCAGCAGTTGCTGAAGAGGATACTTCTTCGGAAACTCTGTCAGCCCCGGAACAGTAGCAGTTTTCAAGGAGAAGCACCTTCCCTGAGCCCACACGAGAACAACGTGAAATCCAGCTCTCCTCTTCAGAAATGATCCCAGCCTCTGGAGTTCATCAACCCCTCGGCTTGATGATCTGAGGCCAGCTATACCCCAACTGAGAAAGAGATACTGGCAGCCTATGAAGGGGTTCGAGCTGCTTTGGAAGTGATTGGCACTGAAGCACAGCTCCTCCTGGCACCCCGGTTGCCCATGATGGGCTAGATGTTCAAAGGCAGGGTCTCCTCTACACATCATGTAACTGATGCTACATGGAGTAAATAGGCTGCACTAATTACACAACGAACTCGAATAGCAAATCTCAGTCGTCCAGGCATTCTAGAAGTCATCATGGACTGGCCAGAGGGCAAAGATTTCGGAATGTCACCAGAGGAGGAGGCAGTGCGTGCTGAAGAGGCCCCATCATATAATAAACTGTCAGAAAGTGAAAAGCAGTATGCCTTGTTTACTGATGGCTCTTGCCGTATTGTGGGAAAGCATCGGAGATGGAAGGCAGCTGTATGGACTCCTGGATGACAAGTTGCAGAAACTGCTGAAGGAGAGGGTGAATCGAGTCAGTTTGCCGAGGTGAAAGCCATCCAGCTGGCCCTGGACATTGCTGAATGAGAAAAGTGGCCAGTACTTTATCTCTATACTGACTCATGGATGGTGGCAAATGCCCTGTGGGGGTGGTTGAAGCAATGGAAGCAGAGCAACTGGCAACGCAGAGGTAAACCCATCTGGGCTGCTGCACTGTGGCAAGATATTGCTGCCAGGGTGCAGAACCTGGTGGTGAAGGTACGTCATGTAGATGCCCATGTACCCAAGAGTCGGGCCACTGAGGAACACCAGAACAACCAACAAGTGGATAAAGCGGCTAAGATTGAAGTGGCTCAGATGGACTTAGATTGGCCACATAAAGGGGAATTATTTTTGGCCCGGTGGGCCCATGATGCTTCAGGCCATCAGGGCAGAGATGCAACATATAGATGGGCTCATGATCGAGGGGTGGAGTTAACAATGGACACTTTTGTCCAGGTTATTCATGAGTGTGAGACACGTGCTGCAATTAAACAAACCAAACGGTTAAAGCCTCTTTGGTATGGAGGACAATGGTTGAAGTATAAATATGGGGAGGCCTGGTAGATTGACTATATCACACTGCCACCAACCTGCCAAGGCAAGCGCCATGTACTTACCATGGTGGAAGCAACCACCGGGTGGCTGGAAACATACGCTGTGCCCCATGCCACTGCCCGGAACACTATCCTGGGCCTTGAGAAACAGATTTTGTGGCGACACGGCACCCCAGAGAGAATTGAGTCAGACAATGGGACTCATTTCCGAAATAACCTTATAGATATTTGGGCCAAAGAGAATGGCATTGAGTGGGTATATCACATCCCCTACCACGCACCAGCCTCTGGGAAAATCGAACGGTACAATGGGCTGTTAAAAACTACACTGAGAGCAATGGGTGGGGGAACTTTCAAGCACTGGGATCCACACTTACCAAAGGCCACCTGGTTGGTCAACACCAGAGGATCTGCCAACAGGGCTGGCCCAGCCCAGTCAGAACTTTTACATATTGTAGAGGGGGACAAAGTTCCCGCTGTGCATATGAAGAATTTGCTGGGGAAGACAGTCTGGCTTATTTCTGCTTCAGGTAAAGGCAAACCCTGACATCACAGACAGAATGGACAGCATTATAGGGGATTGGTCCATGCACTAAGAAATGACCTCTTTCTCTCGGTCTGTGTGTGTATGTGGATGTATATATATGTGAGAGCGATGGTATACTGAAAATGTGGGATCTGAGCATGGTATGGAATAAGGGGTGGATACTGTCCTGGGTTTAGCAGTAGCAGTCAAATTTTCTCCTTCTTGCTAGCTGGTGCAGCATTGTGTTTTGATTTTCAGCCTGGGAACAGTGCTGATAACACCGACGTTTTTAGTTGTTGCTCAGTAATGTTTACCCTGACCAAGGACTTTGTGAGCCTCATGATCTACCAGGGAGGAGGGGAAGCCGGGAGGAAGCATAGACAGGGCACTTGACCCAAACTGACCAAAGAAGTATTCAGTACAGCAGCACGTCATGCCTGGGGTGCTAACTGGGAGTTACCCGGAAGGACACAGGGTCCTCTGGGTCAGATTCATTTTTTGGTGGGCGGTATTGTATTCTCTTCCCTTGTTCTTTTCTCTTATCATTGTTATTGGTGGTAGCGGTGGTGATTTGTTTCGTCCATTGGTTGCTGGACTGTTCTTGTTTCAACCCATGGGAGTTGCATTCTTTCGATTCTCCTCCCCATCCCTCTGGGAGCGGGGAAGGCGGGGGGGGAGAAGGAAAGAAAGAGGGAGGAAAAGGGGGGGTGAGTGTGTGAACGAGCTGTCTGGTTGGGTTTAAACCATGACAAATGAGATGTAATAGTTTTCAACATAACAGAGGTAATTTTAGAATCATAGAATCATAGAATAGTTAAGTTAGATCTTAACCCTACCTACATAGTTAGGGTTAAGATCATCCAGTTCCAACCCTACAGTCATGGGCAGGGACACCTTACACTAAACCAGGTCGCCCAAGGCTCTGTCCAACCTGGCCTTGAACACTGCCAGGGATGGAGCATTCACAACTTCCCTGGGCAACCCATTCCAGTGCCTCACCACCCATACAGTAAAGACCTTCTTCCTTATAACCAATCTAAACTTCCCCTGTTTAAGTTTTAACCCATTACCCCTTGTCCTATCACTACAGTCTCTAATGAATAGTCCAGGATACGGTTGTTGGCTCATGCTAAATTTCTCATTGAAACTTAGATGAGATATTAAGAAGAAATGCTTTATTGTGAGGATAGTGAGGCACTGGAACAGGATGCCCACAGAAGTTGCTGCTGCCCCATCCCTGGAAGTGTTCAATGCAGGCTGGACGGCGCTTTGAGCAACCTGGTCTAGTAGAAAGTATCCCTGTCCATGACAGGGGATAAGCAGGTAGACAGGTGATCTTTAAGGTAATTTCCAATCCAAACCATTCTATAATTCTATGATTCTATGAAATGCTTGATAGCAGAGAGGGTAGTCCAGCACTAGGAAAGAGTAGATTGAAAGGAAAGAGATGGAGATTTTTTGAGAAACATTCACAGAACTGCAGGCTCAGATGCAGCAGGTAGAATAAAGAGGGTGAAAAAATGACCCAACAAAGTATTTTCTTGATGTGAGACAATGTCAGCCTGCAGTATGAACGGGGTGTGCTATGGTCAACAGGTCATCATTTCAAAGATAACATCAGCTTCATCTGGCATTTCTGCTTGTTGCTATTTGTATGGACATCAAAGCAATTAACCTGGTTTCTTTTAATCTTCAAACTCCAAAAAAACCCAGGTCAGAGACCTTCATCTGATATAAACTAGAGTTTAATTTCAATCCATCATCAGAAAAAGTCAGGCAATTGCAGCACTGTGGTAGCATGATTTTTAAATGTGCATTTAATGTTTCTGCTTATTTGATTTACTGGAGTAAAGCAGATATCAGGCTTGAATGCATATCCAAAGCTCACAGATTGCAAGGGTTTTCTTCCTATCACAATAATAAATTTAATGCACTACATATTACTGAACAATCTTAACATAAAGCACAAATGGCAGCTCCACTACTGCAAATAGTATTTTGCTCTCCTAAAATGACTGCATTTGCTTTAGTTATATTTTATTAATTATGTTTAGTAAGTATCTGGACCTGACAAGACACTTCAGAATTCACTTTTGTAGTATGTGTGATGCTGTGAATGTCAAATTCATTACATTGGGCATTAATGGTTGTCATGTGCTGTATTTTTTTCATTAATTGCTACTTAATGAAGTGTTTATATACACAGTTTGTGTAAGACTTTTTAAAGACTATTTTCTAAATGAAGACATTTCTAATGTTAATTTCTTAAAAAAAATAGATTTTTCAGAGCAATTTGGCTTTAGTTCATCTATAATTTTGTTGTAGAAGGCAAATTAAAATGCATCATGAAGTCATCTAAAAAAATTTGTCTTAAACAGCATGCCTGTTTTGAAGCTAACATAGAAATGTCTTCATACACAATTGAAATACATTTTCCTTCTGACTCATGTGGAGTATCTGCTTAACAGTCTGTAGAAGCAATGTGCATAATTTTAGAATAAGAAATAATGAATAATTTTGCTATCTGAATTGCCAGGAATATTTGAAGTAAGATGATTTTTGTCTCAAAGTATCATAACTGGAAAAGATCAAGAAATTCACCTTAAGGTTCTTAAAGGTTATCCATTCCTAATTACTTTTACTTTACCTTCATCTTCTCAGTCACCACTAATATGCTCACTGTGTATGTCTACTTACAAGTACTGAAAAGATTTTGAAATCATATTCCAAGTAAGCTAGAATTAGATTTATTGTCTTTCTTCTCAAAGATATCTTTCCTTTTTGGAATTAGCTGCTGCAGTCTTGTATATGTTATTTTTATGTATTTATTGATTTTAAATTTTGACTTACTATTTAATGCCTGCTTTTTGTCAGAATTTAACACTGAAAAAAAGTCTTTCAGCTTTTAGTGAGACCATTAAAAGACAGATTCAGGCAAAAGCCTCAAGGTAGAACAGTTACCTGAGAAAACATAAAGTTAAAAATGAAGGTGAAATTTTAACGCTATGTAAGTCAATGACAAAGTTCTTACTGACTTCAATGGGGCTGGAATTTCATCAGAGTATGGAATTAAAGATTTATTTTCCAAAAAAAGAAAATATACCCCACCCCCAAGTCATTTCACTTTTTAAAGACAGTATCTCTACAGATTAAAGGCAAACTGCTCTTATCCTTCTGATACCTAATGAAAACACATCAATGACAGAAAGGTAATTTCTTCAAATCAGTATTGTATAATATTATAAGCTCCTCATTTAGTAATGTGTGAGTTAAACTGCAGAGAATAGTGGTTGTATTAAAGTACTGACTAATAAAAGTTGGTGCATTTGCCTCTAACTTAAGTATAACAATGAGGGTTATAAGTCTTTTTAAACATGAAAAGTTTCAGTTTTATGATTTCCACATAAGCTGGTTGATAAAAGACATGCATCATAGCTTTCCTGCCGTGTTATGCATAACCTCCAAGGCTCCCCACATCTCAGCATTGGGACCTGAGTCTTTCCTCAATCTTTCCAATGACTTGACAATGTTAACCACTTTCCCGGGATGTTATCAAAATTATTTGATATCTAAGACTTTAGATTACAGGAAGTGATAGAGAAACAGATTTTTTTATAGCAGAGACATAAGAGAGAGAAGATTTTTAGTAACAACCTTATGAGTATGAAAATTGAAAATGATGTGTGCATGTTGCATTTTCTTTTCCAAGTTCTCAAAAATGGTGTCCATCTGATGTAGAGTTCCAGTTAAGAGTAATGAATGCTGAAGTGATGTACAAAGGAAAAGTCATGGTTGTTCCATTATAATTTTACAGTGTTGTATGGAAATCTGGAAGAATCTTTACACAGAATTTTGTGGAATGATGTTTCATTTAAATGAAAGGGTAAAAATAGAAAAAAGGAAAAGGAAAAAAAAAAAAATTGTCAAAACTAGCAGTTATCCTCCTATGCAAATCATGCCAAGTAAACTTAGTAAGGTACCACTAAAAGTCAGATGGTTAATAAAAGGGAAAAAATGAAGCTAAAATAATGAAATTATTCAAAAAAATTACTTATTGTAGGTAGAAAACAAGCGTAAGTTTAAAATGCAGAACTTATAGGAATGTCAGAAAAAAGTGTAGAAGTCTAAAAAAATATAAAAATAATCTGTTGAAAATGCTACTTCTCTGTGTTAAGAGGCAGCTGATGTTTTTAGCAAAGTGTTTGAAGGAATAAAGTTTTCATATGCAGCCAAAAGTTTTATACTTTAATAAAAAATCTGTCATGCAGCTTTCGAAAAAACACTTTGCAGAGTACAACCTTGCTGCTTAAATAAAACAGGTGTGTACCCTATCGTGTCTGCAAAATGACTTTAGTAAGTTGGCCTAGTTAGAAAGCAACTATTCCATGTATCATAGTATGTTGAGGGCTTAGAGCTTCCTTCTTTATTCTTTCATGCAATCAATAGCTGAACAGAAAACCTATTTAAAAAAATAATTATGGTCAGTGGTGCCCAGTAATAGGAAAAGAGAAAATGTGCAAACCTGAACTATAGGAAGTTCTCTTTATGCACAAGGGAAAAAAAACTTTCTTACAGCAAGGGTTATTGGATGCAGGAACAGGTTTCCCAGAGTCTCCATCTTTTAAATTATTCAAAACCCAGTATAACCTATTTTATCTGACCGCTTTCTGCAGGAGGGTCAGACCAGGCAGGGTGAGGTGGCTTCCGGCCTCAGATGTTGGACAGTTCTGTGGCTTTGGATAGGATATCATATAAAACTCTTAGAGCACGTGAGCTTTTTGGAGGCCTAACCCCAAGAAGCACTCAGTTTGACTCTTCTGAAAAAAAAAAAACAGAAATCAAACCCAAAACCCTATACTGCTTCGTAAGAACTGCAAAATCTGTGGAGATGCACGCTTTGGTGAAGAATGAAAGAAACTCATGAAGCTGTTTTCTGCAGTTCCCTGAACCACTCCAAGTGTTGACCCTAGTACGTTAATCATTAATGGTCAATTTGTTTCTCCTGGCCAAGGAAAGGAGGTGAAGGAAAGCTTTTGCATCCTGTACATTTAGCAGGTTTCTTTATTGCAAAGCAGTACTAGCCAGGTAAAAAGGCAGACTAGTTCTTATCTAGCTCCATCCTGTGCCAGTTAGCCAAGACTAAAGCAACACTAAGCTCCACAGTAATTTTTTTTTTTCTCTTTTTGCATGTAGGTCTAGAATAAGAGTTTGTTAACTGCAACAACAATGTAACTGAAATGCTAAAAGGGACTGATGTTTCTCTGTCTATTTATATGTTTCTTGAGGGTGAGAAAATTCTCATTTGCATTTTCAGGAATTTGCTAGTTTCTTTCTTTTCAATTGGATTAGTAATCCACTAAATTTGTGACTACCACCTACAGAGCCTCAAAGGTGTGCATGTGATGGAAAACCAGTAGCTCACATATGCTGAAATCTCCAGGATTCCAGGATTCTTACTGATCCTATTTAACCATTCTGTTTTAGCAGATTAAAATCAACTGCTTCTGAAATTCTTGACCAACAGAACAGTCTCACTCCTGCAACACAACTTCTTGGAAGCAGTTTGTTTCAAATACACCTAGAAAACTCAGATTACCTATCCATTCCATTTCATCTATTTTTGAGGGGATTTGTCTAACCCAGTTTTTAAACACTCAGACAGAGGAACTTTTTTTGCCTTCATCTGATGAATATTCCACTGCGCAGACTGACCCCACTGACAGAACACATCTCAAGTCATCCAACTCGTCTTCTTTGATTTTTCAGCTGGTTTTCATAAATGTATCATCTGCACTATCCTATCTTCTCCCACTTTGGTATTTCCAGATTTCAAACAATTACAAACTATTACTGTAAGCAAAATAAATACTAAATATATATATAAAAGGCCCCGAAAGCATAGTGTTAAGCATATTATTTTTTTCTTTTCCTCAGCAGACAGTATTTTCCCATTTAGATTATTGCCTGACAAAATGTTGTACTTCTGCACCCTTATAAATGCTTCCAGGAATTACCTTGGTGAGATCAGATTAGGCAGGTAATTACTCAGAACCTCATGGTTGAACAAGAAATAAATTTTGTTCTCACAAAATTAATATGAAGTATGCGTTTCAGCACACTGCAGGGTGCAGTCATATTTCAAAAGAAAAACAATCTCTTAAGTCTGTTTACTATAAACGCCAAAAGAAACCAAATCTAGGACCACAGGGATTTTCCTTCCTAGACTGTTTTCTGCTCAGTTCCCATGTGCAAGTTGGGTTCATAACAAGGCTGAGCACATATTCGTAAGATTCAGATACACAAAACACACATCTGATCACACTGCCTAGAACAGGCAGAGAGAAGCCCAGAATATTCCCAGCAACACTCACATAAACATAAATGTTGAGGGCCTCATCCTGCATTTCTTTTGACCTTTGACTAACATTGAAGGCTATGTACGCACACATTCTCTTGATTCACAGGCATATCCTTGAAAAGAAATACCACTGAAACTCCCTGGAAATCTCAAAACCCAGCTTTAACTGTTCAGTATCTACATCCAGCCCTCAGGCTTTTTTACCCAGACACTGGCTCAAACCCTGGGTCTTTCCAGGTGTGGTTTTTCCCCTGCTCACTGTGTAGTCCAGCTTGAAGGTTGCTAGCGAATCACACATGCATATACATAAAAGAAAGTGTGATTACATAGAAAATAGAAATAAGACTTAGTAAGACAGGACAGACTGCAGTAATGAGCCACAAGGTTTGGCCACACAAACATGCTGACCAGATGAACCCTTTTGTCCCCTTCTTCTCTAAATGTCCCATACTTGTTCCTCCCTGATTCACGCCAGTCCCTTTTTCTTTTCTTTTTCCTTGTCTTTAAATCTTACAACATCTCATTTCAACATCCAATGAAAAGTTTTGCATAAGCCCACATGCCCTTCCAAATATCTTTTAATAGGTAGCTGCTTTCCCTTGAAACCCATGACAATCTTATTTCCCCTGTCTTATCAGCTGCAAAGTTCAAACTCAACCTTGCAAGACCTACATGTGAACAGTTTTTTTAATGGCCCAGTCATAAGCAACTTCTGAGGTCTCATCTTTATTGTCATCACTGTTATTTCCATTTACGGGTGTTTGTGTATCTGGGTGTTTATTTTTCTTTTTCTTGCCTTTTGCTCTTATTTTGTTTGTTTAATCTATATGTGGAATAGCTTCTAACCAGATATTCTTTCATCCTTATATCTGAATGTAATACAGAAAAATATCAAAATATATATACGTATAGTGCTTAAATAAGAAAAAAGCATCATTTATATAAACATCATTTCTATAAATTTTGGTCAATGGTTCAATGTCCAGCTGGTGACAAGTGGTGTCCCACAGGGTTCGGTGTTGGGACTAGTCTTGTTCAATATCTTTGTCGGTGACATGGACAGTGGGATTGAGTGCGCCTTCAGCAAGTTTGCCGATGACACCAAGCTGTGTGGTTCGGTTGATATGCTGGAGGGAAGGAATGCCATCCAGAGGGATCTTGACATGCTTGTGAGGTGGGCTGATGCCAACCTCATGAAGTTCAACCATGCCAAGTGCAAGGTCAGAGCAATCCCAGGCACAGCTACAGGGTGGACAGAGAAGAGATTCAGAGCAGCCCTGTGGAGAAGGGCTTGGGGGTGTTGGTCGATGAGAAAATGAACATGAGCCAGCAGTTTGCACTCACAGCCCAGAAAGCCAACTGTATCCAGGGCTCCATAAAAAGGAGCATGACCAGCAGGTCCAAGGAGGTGATCCTGACCCTCTACTCTGCTCTCGTGAGACCTCACTTGAAGTATTGTGTACAGTTCTGGTGTCCTCAACATAAAAAGGACATGGAGCTGTTTGAACAAATCCAGAAAAGGGCCACGAGGATGATCAGGGGACTGGAGCACCTCCTGTAGGAAGATAGGATGAGAAAGTTGGGGCTGTTCAGCCTGGAGAAGAGAAGGCTGCGTGGAGACCTCATAGTAGCCTTCCAGTACCTGAAGGGGGCCTATAGGGATGCTGGAGAGGGACTCTTCATTAGGAACTGTAGTGATAGGACAAGGGGTAACGGGTTCAAACTTGAACAGGGGAAGTTTAGATTGGATATAAGGAAGAAATTCTTTCCTGTTAGGGTGGTGAGGCACTGGAATGGGTTGCCCAGGGAGGTTGTGAATGCTCCATCCCTGGCAGTGTTCAAGGCCAGGTTGGACAGAGCCTTGGGTGAGATGGTTTAGTGTGAGGTGTCCCTGCCCATGGCAGGGGGGTTGGAACTAGATGGTCTTAAGGTCCTTTCCAACCCTAACTATTCTATGATTCTGTGATTCTAAATGTTTGGTGCATATATTTAAAAATATTTAGTTTGTAATCCAGTATGAATTTAGAGAAATACCCCTGGAAAAAAAACAACAAACCAACAGCTGTGAATCAGACAGATGAATACATAGGAAATGAGTAATCTTTGTCACTCCATGGGTAGGGGAACACATGGTTCTGAACACTACATACAGGAAAAATCAAGGCACACTGTAACAAAGTGTTTCCTGACTTTCAGGGGTATATCCCTTAATATATTTTTAAAAATCATGGTGGTTGCTTTATTCTTCACTTTGATTAACTTTCCGTTGGCAGAACATGACTAATTGAAATTTTGTAATTTCAGAATATAGGACAGGGATAAATTTGTAAAAAGAAAAAAAAAAACTTCAAACTTGAAAGCATAGAAATGCTGTCATTAGAAAATGTACACTGAAAGCTGAAAATTGCTATACATTTACCACATAAAATTTATTGATATCATTGATCTTCTATAAATCCTAGGCCAAGAAAATAAAGGCCAAATGAAAGGAGACCTATATCTATACTTTAAAAAAATGACATATTTGACAATTCTTTTATACATAAATTGAACAAGAGCTTAAAATTTTCCATCTCACAACAGATAATATTTTACAGAAGGATATACATAGTTTGAAATGATATTTTTTCTACTGAAGATAAGCAATATTATTTCAGTCTAGAATATAATCAAGAGTGAGCTTTTTACTATAAGATTTTTACATGGATCAGTCAAGAGAGAAGCCGTCTTAGTACTGGATAACAATTTGGCTAATCAAAATTTCTAGTAAAAAATTATCTATCTATCTGGTTCAGTTTTCTGTCCCTATGAGATAATCAAAGAACATTTTAAGACACAAGAAATAAATATGGAACTCAAATACCAGTAAGCAAGTAATTTTATTTGCAGGCAAGTACAGGAAGATAGGGCAGCAAATTAATTCAGGATATTTTAAATTATCAGTGAAATATATATATGAATATCATGTTTATTCTGTTCTTCTTTTGCTTCCTGATTGTTCCAATGCTAGCTTAGTCATTAAAAAAAAAAAAAAAAAAAAAAAAAAAAAAAACAAAACAAAAACAGAGAAGCAGAAGCCAAGCTCCTATTTTCTTGTCTACTTCTTCTAGAATATACATAAGAGGGTAAGGATTTCATGTCTGAAAAAGGAAGTAAGGGGAGGGGTTGGGGAAGAACTTTGATATTACTGTTACCAAGGGAAGAAGCATAGTTGTGTTAAGCAGATACTGAGGTGTGGCTCTGGGAAGTTTGGCTGTTCCTACTCTCAGTTCTGCTACAAGTCTACTTGGTGACTTTGGATAAGCCACTTTCTTCTGACCATTTGTTTTCTCCATATCCAGACTGCAGATGCTCTCTCGTGTATCACATGTTGAGATTCACAGATGGAAGAAGTGTCACTGTAATATTAATAATATTTTTTCACAAAGCTCTTATTGCAGCCATGTGTCGCTTTGTACCAATTGACTGAGTGATGGTTTATAGCTATTTAACCCTGACATTAGGGCATAGAAACATCCAAAGAAACAGATGAAAGAAACAGTTATTACCAAGTTTAATAATAATTTCTACAAAATATTTAGGAAAATTTTCTGTGAAATCTACTCTGGAAATGTTTTATTCTAAAAGAAACACCGTAGCACAAGATGTATAACATAGAAATGGGTAAGAAAAAAAAAATCATTATTATTGAACACTTGTTTCATCCTCAGAAATCATAGACAGATGGGGCAAACATGACCCCCACCAGATTCTGAAAAACTGCAGAATTTCTCAGCCTCTTGGAATGCATTTCCCAAACAGCACAATTGCAGGATTCCCTTCTGCAGTGAAAGAAAGAACGAAATGAGATTGAGATTTATTCTTTTTTTTTGTCTGTTACCTAAATTCTCCTTCCGCACATTATATTCTTATTAAGAAACAGGTCAGGTTTTTACACAGTTCATGAATGGAGCAATCCCAATCACATATAAAATAGATTCACTGCCTAGAAGTGACCTTAAGAAGTCATATGATTATCCCTCTAGTGCATGGCAGGATCAGTACATGACAGATGTTTGCTGAACCTGTTAAAGACCTCCCCTGATAGAGATTTCAAAAGCTCCTATGCACTTCAATGCCCATTTGTTGTAATAAAAATCTCTTTATGCAGAATTTGTACGGCAAAAGGATGGAATGTTTAATCAAAATGGGAATATTAGTTTAATATATGACAAATAATTTAAAGTAAGACACAATTTACTTCAACAATTAGTCTTGTGAGATTTTTATATGAACATATTATGCATTAAATAAATATATGAAGAACTAGTAACTGAGGAAGAGCCTACTTGTATTTATTCATTCACAAGGGACCATTTTTCACAAGAGAAGAAAGGACAGATTTCAATAAAAATACTGCTTTTATTATATTTAAAGGAAAGACATTCATTTGACAATATAAAAGCTGGAAAAGGCCAACATTGAAATAATAAATAATAGAATAAAATAATTTAAAAATAATTTTTATTGTAAACATCATGCATTTCAGTACATTTAAAATTCATGAAGTCCAAGTCACTACAACTTCTAAGATTTTTAAAGTATGGTAATGTATTTCTTCTAGCAAGAATAAACAGGCTTACATTTGACATAAAGTTTTGTGGAGTGGAAATATGAGAAGCATTAAAATTAACATTAAAATTAATTAAAATAAACATAAACTAGGCAAATAATATAGGGTACAATGAGATGAAGAAAAAGAACATCTTTCATTTGTAACTGCAGATTATGGATAAGATACCAGGCACATTAATCTTTCAAAGTAGTTCCTCAGTTATCTCCAGAAATGATTTATATAATCGAATCTCAGTAAGTAGGCTCTATGATTTAATGCATTTAATTTCTTACAAGGAGGATCTTCTCTATCTGCCCACCAGAAAGTTATGAGAGATAGAAATGAGACATGTTGGAATTCACTGCTCTGTGTTAGCAGAGCTGCTAACCACTTGCCACTGTGTTGCTTGCCACTGTGATATGGGGAACAGCAGACACCTGGACCCAGGGAGCAGCAAGAAAGTGAACACAAACAGCTCAGTGAGTCAGGACATACACCTGAAAAGTGGAGTCTGTAAGTTTGGCCCTAAGACTATTATTTGAATTGCACTTCACAAAAGAAACTGCAGAGCAAGAACCAGAACCTTGAGTTGACTTAAACTCTTAAAGCCACGGTATCAGGCTTCTTTCTCTTGCTTTCCTTCTAGCTCCCACAATCTTTTCCAGCCAGTGATTTTTTCGCGGCAACTCTGACAGACTGCATGGAGGATCCCCTCAACCTGCCTAGCCTTTTGGCTACAGCATTCTCCCAAAGAATTGCTCTTTTCTAAGTAATTGCTCTAGTGGGCACCAGAGAGAATTATGTGTTGCTCTGATCCATGCAGGCCATATAGCAAGGGCTATGAGCTCAGATGTCCCTGTAATTTGTGCATTTTACCAGTTGATAGTCAAGCTTTCAGGCTTCTTGTGCTTTCTAGGTGTCTCGTTCTCTTAGTCCAAATCACCATCCTGAATCTAAGATGGTGTTTTGAAGCCTGGGGAACCCAGGGAGTTTTTTCTGCAATACACCTAACTCACCCCAGGTGATTAAAAGTAAAAAGATAGTGTCTTGATGTGCTCTGTAATATGCTGTAGAGTCTTCAGGGTACCCTGTAATACCCACCTGCCTCACAGTACACTTTAAGGTTAGCTTTTTTCTTCTGTCATCCTTCAGTCAGTCATAATCATGTATTGATTCTTCAAACCACTGATATTTGTTCTGATCTGGTATTGTTTTACTGATGGATCAGGGAAAAAACCTTGGTTATTTCTGGGTGGGAGGTATTGTGCATAGGTAAGTATCAGATATTCAGCTGTTTACCTGGGATAGAATATCCAGCCTCTACATGTTGCAATTGCTTCTGAAAGAGACCTAAGGTTTTTTCTCTTGTGCTTGTGTAATCCTTTTATCTTGCTCCTGTTCAACTCTTTTCTTTAGTTTTTTATTTTATTCCTTCCATGATTATTCAGTTAGGCCTTGAGGGGGATTACTCATAAATATTTAGAAATCTATTTATTTGCTAAAAATTAATTTCTTTCCAGAGACAGCACTGAACAAAGTGAAACTGTCACAACCTGAACCTCGCACACTCTGCACTGCTGTTCTGCCATGGTTATTATTGTACCTTGTTTTCCTATATTATATTGCATCTCTCAAAACCCAAGATTTAGGTGATTTCATGTGGTATAAACTGCTATATATATAGCAGGGTTTATATATATATATTTTTTATATATATATATATAACTAAGCAATATTAAAATATGTGCTTTAGACAATCTGGCAGAATTAGCCTCTAAAAGGACTTCAGAGGGAAAAAAAAAGATGTGCGTGCTGCTAAAAGCTGCATCTTAAAAAGGCCCACAAACAGCATAAAAGAAAGCACAGTGAGGATTTATATAACCCACCTTTCTCATTATGTATATTTCCTTGAAATTAAAGTAATTACTCTGTTGCAGTTAGCAATTAAGATGAACATACAAATATTTAGAAGTTAGTGGAAGCTCTTTGGGCACAGCTGTTAATTATTTCTGTAATACATTTACCTGTAATAAAATTTTTATAGCACACGGATGAATTAAAAACATATTTTTATCAGAATTAAAAATAGACAAAACAAAATGATCTCCTTCAGCAACAAGTATAGCATTGAGAAATACTATAATCCAGTGTCTAATATTTTACAAAACTACAAAATCAATAGTATTCCCCTATTCTTATCCATTTATAAACTATATTCATAGTGGGAGAAAAATACTGCTGTATTTTCCACTGAGTCAGGCAGGTTATTTTAGATTGAAATGTTGTTTGTTTTTTTTTCCATTTAGTGCAGTGGATAAGTTACATACTACATACCAAGACAAGAATAAGTTACAAAAGTGTATTTAAGAACAGTGTTCTTTCAATAACTCCTATTCCTGTTTTTGAAACAAATCTGGTTTTATTTTTCCTACTTACTGAAATTTAAGTTTCAAATATTCAAATACTGTGCTCAGTATTACTTTATCTACTTAGAGTTCTCAGTGAGATAGTTTTGTTTGCTTATTAGTCACTTAGGTAAATAGCATCTCCTAGTTTTCTAGGCTTTCTTTCTAAAGACACTGTAGAGAAAAAGTTATATTTTATTTCATCCTAAAATGTGTGCTGAAGATGCATCTGATGGATACCTGTGATCACAGTGAAGGACACAAGCTTAGATGTCAAATTTTGATATGACTAAAATTGGACGACATGAATCTTAATTTGTGTGAGCCTTTGAGACAGGGTTTCTCTATGGCTAAGCACAGAAGACAAATGGACAAGTAGAAAATAAGCAATTTACTTGAAAATCCCTCCCAGTCCTCCCTGTGGATAACTATGACAACACAACATTACCCACGTGACTTCTCAAATGAACAACCTCAGCCACCTTTTATGTCTTTACTAATGGTTTGCTCTGTAATTATGCTGACTCGGAAAGGGATGTTTTTTAAGAAAATGTATTTCCAGCACTTTCGACCACCATTTGACAAAAATGTGCAGAAAGAGTAACATCATAAAATGTCTCTTCTTTCAATAACACTGCAAAAAATCCCTGTTATATCATTGTTTATTTTTAAAATCAAAATGAAACTAGACTTTGACCATTTAGGCAAAAACCTAAATGAAATAACAGAAGTTAAGAGTCTAAGGAACAGTAGAGTTTAGGGGGATCAGAGGCAGGAAGGACATAGTAGCAAGAGCTGTGAGGTAGGTCTCACTGTTTATCATTCAAATAAATATATAAAGAAGTAATGACACTGAATGTTGATGTGATTCATTGTATTTTGAAACAGAAACTATAGGCTATATACATGAAAATACAGTAAGCTTTATTTTCTTTAGTAGCTACTTCAGTATATTTCTATTCTGTACTTTTATTAAATATTTATTTTTCATCTGCATCAGTTTTACCCATGTGTAGCTCATTTTTTCTAATACTGGAAGACACACAGCAGATCAATACAGTATGCTAAGCTATTTTTATGTATTACTGGGCCCTAAATAATGTAACTACTGAGCAAAGAAATTTAAGTTTCAGACTGTGTAGGAAGTGCGCATGCACAGTGGCAACTTAAAGATGTGCTGTTAGGAGCTTAATGGAAGCTATTAATTAGGCTACCACATTGTCCACTAAAGTGACATGAAATAGAATGTAAAACCTGGGGAAAGTGATGTTCATTGAACAAGTACTATCAAGTTTCCCTGAAATATAGTGGAGTATTTGTCAATGTGCAGCTCACAGCTAAAAGCACAGCTTTGTACCTGCAAAGCTTTAGTAAGTCCCGCAACAGGATACACTGCTGATCTTCCTAATCTCCATACCGCTGCAAAACTGATCTGTAGAGGGGCTTTAAGCTAATAAATAAAATTTGCACGGATTGATAGCAGTTTTCTTTCCAGATCTCCCTGAGCTAATGCACTCGTGTTTACAATTATGCCAATGCAAAACATCCCATGCATAGCACTGTGTAAAGTCAGTGTGCTCTTCTGTAAACATCAGCTATGCTAAGCCAAAACCAACACAAGCCTTTCTTTTGGAGAATAAGGGGATAAATGTAAGCTCTACTACACTGTCTTCACTATGCGTATCAAGTAAGAGGTCTTACAGAAGTTATACCTGATACTGAAAGAGGAAACAAAAAATACCCTATACCTCAAGTCCCACTGTGGCTATTTTCTTCACACACATTCCCACTGCCACATACATTAAAGAGGATAAACCTGTGTCCAGCACCAGCAGGTTTCAGCCTCCAGTCCATGAAGTGGGGAAGATGCAGGTGGCAGTGCTGCTCAGCTAAAGGAGCGAGCCAGCCACCTTTGCCTGCTAGGGCTCTTCAGTTGCCCCCCAAAAGATGTCTTCAGGATACAAAAGACAGGATATTTTTCTCAGAACTTGCTGTGTGTCTTATCGAAGAATAGTGAGTGAAGACTTCACACAGAGTACAGATCATCAGGAGTTCTCAAAGTCAAATCTTATTGGGTGCCTAGTAAAAAAGGGTGTCAAATCTTAATACTGAACAGCAGTATTCGTATTGTAATAAACAGTGATGTATACTAAACTGTGCTATTTTCTCCCTTTTTCTTCCTATACTGTATTAATAACCCCATGAAAGAACATTAAACCCTTTTTTTTTCTGCATCCTGCTGTTATTATTTGCCAACCATCACTGCAAACACTCCATCTTCAGTCTACAGAAACCAAACGCTTCTCCCTTGATCATAGCAGAATGAACTTCACTTGATGAGGAAGCTAAAGGAACTGTATAGTTACTATAACACTGTCCCTTACAAAAAATAAAACATAGAATCCTTTTTAATTAAACTCCTATTTGATTTTTTTGTTTGGGAAATGATATGGGGAATGTCGGTGAGTCATGAAGCTTAAATGACCTGAGACTGTGCTACTGTGAGAATTCCTGTTTCTGTTGCTGGCAAAATTATTAAAAGTAAACACATCATGAACTCTGTCAGAGACATGTAGAATTACATAAGGGACTCAAAGGAACAGAAACAAAGAAAATCTTAATTTAAACCTTCCTTTTTTTTATTATTCTACCACAAAAATTCACATTACTAATGCTTGTATAATCTGCAGTTATTGCCAGTCCATGAACTGTCAGTTAAAAAACAATTTCAAATAAATAATGTGAGGTTTTAAATTGGCATTTTGCATGCCAGTGGAGCTGTATAATTGGCAATATGTATCTTATATTTGGGGAAACATGCCAGCATGATGTACAGTCAGTGAACAAAAATGCACTTAATAATAATTGGTGAGAATAATACGTACATTGCAGATCTGTTTCACAGTTTTGCACATCTTAATAAAGTAAGAATCAACAGATAGTTATGACCGAATGCATTACCACAATAAGAGCGAAATACATCACAATAATAACAACAACAAAAATACAGTAGCAGGGAAGTGGTAAAACTATTGGACTAGGAAGACGTTACTATTCAATCTATTTCGAGTTCAGAAATAGGATTAACATTTGGAAACTATTGATTCCTAATGTCCTGCTCAAGCTGCCAGTATTGCTTATCATCTCACTGAGATGATAAAGAAAAGTGCCTGAGAGCACTTTTATAACAGCAATGGCCATGCGCCTGGGGTGGCAGATGGCCAGGGCTTCATTGCTGTTTCGGTGCTGGTGTACTGGGTAGGCTTGGAACTCCAGTATGGGCTTGAGTCAGAGGGACTGTGACCTGTGGGCGAGCCCACATGGGAGGAGGACAACTCAAAGTGTCTGTGGCTGTGGATAGATACACACCAAACCAGTTACATCTTGAAACGTCTGAAAGTTATGTCTGTGCAGCAGAAAGTATACCTCTGAAAGGACTGTGGCCAAGGATAAGTGCATACTGGAGAAGGTACACCTCGAAGTACCTGTGTCTGTGGAAAAGTCCATGCCACAACAGGTACACCTTGAAGTACCAGAGTGTGCACACAAGGTCATGCTGGAACACCTCAAAGCAAGTGGACATGGTTAAGCCCATGATAGAGAAGATGCACCCCTGGAGGAACTGCAGCCATGGGTAAGACCACCCTGGAGCAGGTATATCTCTGAAGGCATTGTGGCCACTCTGGGGCAGGTGCACCTCAAACTGATCATGTTTGTGGATAAGTCTATGCCACAGCAGGTATACCGCTGAAGACTGTGGCTCATAGATAAGGCTCCGCTTGGAGCAGGTACACCCCTGAGGGTCTGCTGTCTGCGGATAACTCAAGTAGGGTCAAGGAGGAGAGTTCAGTGCAGTGTTAAACCCAGTGGTCCCGGTCAAAGGGACCAGGGGTGGAGATTATAATGGAAGTACCTTTAGACTGTTGTAACCAGGTTTTGAGCTGCATGTTATGGGAATTACTATAGCAGGAACTGTCTGAACCATTGGAGGACAAGCCTTACAGGAAGCAGTGCAGCAGAGACCTGACCTGAGCTGGCTTTGGTGCCCAGTAACTCCGCACAATACACCACCTTTTCTGTCCTAAGTGACCACAACAGATGGGGCTCAAAGTCAAGGACTCAATGAACTTAATGGACTTTTGTGTACATTTCAAAGTAATTTTAAAGAGGTAGTCCAAAGACTAACGTAATGATATCTGTGTATTATATCAAAGAATGGAAAGGAGGGTGGTGGTTAATGAGGATGTATTGGATAGTGTGGGATTTGAGCATGACATAAATGGTATAGAATAAGGGTGGAGAATATGCTGGTATGGGCTGGGATAGAGTTAATTTTCTTCATAGTACCTGGTATGGGTTATGCTTTGGATTTGTGCTGAAAACGATGTTTATATGTTTATATGTTTGTGTTGAAAACAGTGATGATACAGAGGTGTTTTAGTTATCACTGAGCTGTGCTTACACAGAGTCAAGGCCTTTTCTGTTCCTCACACCACCCTGCCAGGTGAATAGGCTGGAGGTGCATAAAATGTTGGGAAGCAACACAGCTGGGGAGAGCTGACCCCAACTGACCTAAGGGATATTCCCTATCATATGACATCATAGGATAATAGAATGATTTGTGTTGGAAAGCACCTTCAAAGGTCATCTAGTCCAAGCCCCCTGCAATGAGGAGCATATAAAGCTGGGGGAAGAAGAAGATAGGGAGGAATGTTCGGAGTGATGGTGTTTGTCTTCCCAAGTCACCATTGTGTGTGATGGAGCCCTGGAGATGGCTGAACACCTGCCTGATGTTGGGAAGTGGTGGATGAATTCCTTATTTTGCTTTGTTGGCATGCACAGTTTTTTGCTTTACCTGTTGAACTGTATCCCATTCCATAATTTTCTCACTTTTACTCTTCTGATTCTCTTCCCATCCCACCAGGGGGAAGTACTCAAGTGGCTGTGTAATGTTTAGTTGCCGTCTGGAGTTAAACCATGACATAGGGTCAAATTCTGTTTCTCTTACTAGTCTGGCTTAATATTGTTGCAGTTATGTCAATAGCTCTATCTCCAGCTTGCAAAGCTATATGCTATGAGCTAAAGAACTGTATAATGCATTAAATATTCCATCTGACTTTTTATTCAACTAATTTTCATTGGGAAATGCCAATTTTTGGTAGAAAGCATCCATCCTACAATATCCATTAATTCAATATTTGAAGGGCTTTCTAAGTTATAGTCTATTAAAAGTAACTTCAAACAGGAAATTATAACCTCTTATTCATGCTTGAGGTAGAAAGCTTAAATTACAAAGAAGAAAGATTTACATTACAAGTGAGAAAAATTGTCTGAACATAATAGTAGTGAAGCTCTGACATGACCTATCTGAAAACACTGCGGCTTTTGCCATCACAGGTCTTTAAAATGAATTGGAAAGACATTGGTCAGGAATGCTGCTGTCTTGGGGTAGGGGGCAGACTGGATAATCATTGCCAAAAATCATCACAAAAAGACCCATTAGCTCCTCTATGGGTACTTTGTTTTGTAAAAGAAAGGGTAAGGAACAAGTTATTCAATTTTAAGTACAATGAAAACAAATGTTTTTATACTGGGGGAGAAATAAACTCCTGAAGAAGCAACCATCCTAGTGCTCACATGGCCACTCAAATATCAACTGCTTAGTACAAGTGAGCACTTGCACTCAGGAGCAATGTATCTTAGATGTGTGCACCAGCTTTTGGACCAGACACCCACTGTGATATGGAGGTACATATAACATTGCCAGAGCAGTACATCATGTAGCATAAAGCTTGAAAAGGCCAGTGTCAGTGATGCCATTTACCCTTACATCTGTTGCTTCATAGTGGTACTTAATGAAAAGGTTTCCTTGTGATTTTGACTTTTTTGGACTTTCTTAGGTATGACTTCAAATGCATGTGCACCTATAAAACCAAAGCAAAACAGAAACCTTAATAATTTTGGTTAATTTTCCTATTGTTTTAATGAAATGCAGAAGATAACAGTAGACACCTAGCTCTCAAATTGTTCCCTAGTTTTGTCACTGATTACCTGGGCATAAGATAATGAAACATGAAAGAATAACTCTAACAGGTGGAATAAAAAATCGAACTGTTAAGTTCATTAATATCTTTACAATTATATTAGAAAATAAAATTACATTAATTTCTGTTTTAAAAAAGCTTTATTCTTTCCATCATTTATTTGCTGACTTGCCACTTCAAAAAATAACAAGGAATAGAGTAAAAAAAGAAAGAACTCTTTCAGAATAATTCCGCTAAAAAGAATTTTTAGTGCAGAAAACCAATCAACCTTAAAGGGAAGGATGGGCTAATAAAAAACAAAAAAGAATCAGCATGGAATTTGATCGTAGTCAGATGCTTGGATAGATTATCATGAAGTGAAATTAAAACATAATAAGTTGTTATAAGAAGGAACTTTCTGCTGAAAAATATATTAAATTTCACTTGCTTTATCTATGCTTAAAGAGATTTTGGGTGACCTGACCTCCTGCATTTCTTTTATTGTTAGTATAAAGCTTTGAAGTGTGTCAGCAATTAGGGTCACGAAGGAAGAGAAAAATAATAAAAGTGTGGGTGGACAGGTTCTTTCAACAATGCATTTTCACAGCTCTGAACAGAGAAAGTAATTGCTAGTTGAGCATGGCCTTGTATTTTGAACTTCAAAATGAAACAAAGAAACAGAAAAGGTATTTCACCTTTGATGAACTCCTATTTATTTCCAATTTAGAACTTTTATGAAGTAGCAACAAACCCAAATCCATGATGTGTATGGACATTTTAGTTGACAGAACTTCCCAGTACCCTTGTCTTTTCACAAGATTTTGTTTGTTTGACTGTTTGTTTGGCTTTTATTTATTTTTAGAAAAAAATATCACAGGGGTTTTTTAGTGGTTTGTTGTTGTTGTTGTTGTTTTTACCACAGAAAGGCAGATCTTCACTGATTGGATATGTGCTTCAGCCCTGCTGAAATGAGTTTAGATTTTCTGTATGAGAGGAGATTTGCTTTGCAGACATTGTCTTGCTCAGATCCATCAGCCAGGGAAAACAATCACATCTACTTTAACTGCTGGAACAATGCTGCTACACATTCAGGATTTGTTTCTCTACCACTGTAGAGGTACTGTGTAGGAACGTCTTCTGAAATAAATCATAAAGTTCCTGTGTCTTTATTGTCAGAGGTTGGAGGCCTGACAGTGTAGGCCTCATCACCATAACACAACTTGCATCGCATAAACAGGTAATCAAGTGTGAATATTTCTTGAATACAGAAAACTTTGAACATTCCATATACTGATTTAAGTACTGACTAATGTAATTTCATGAATAAGAGGGAAAAATAGTGATAGCAATTGTAAGAAACAAAGATGTTATCATAATCAAATCCAGCCACAGGAAACCAGGGGAAAAATTAGCTGTACACTAAGGTTTTAAACACTAGTCCTGCTAGTAAACAAACACACACATACTCATGCAAGTGCAATTTCAAAGCAATTGAATATGTTTTACCCATCAAAGAATACAAAGGAAACTTTATCTGAAGAGTCTCTTTTCCTAAATCAATTTGCAATTCAGCATAGATCTAGCTTCATTGCAATCAAAGAATGGCACCTTTCATAAAAAAAAAATACAAGTACTAATCCGAGAAGAATATGGCAATCATGGTATACCAGCAAGTGATAATCCCTAGATCACAAGGTGTTTTTTAGTCTACAACATTTTTTCTCATTAAAAAAAACCAACCAACCAACAATGTAATAGTTTGCTATAGAAACAAATTAAATTTTGTTCTTGAGAACAGTCAGTCATGACATAGGTAGAGGCTTATAGCTGTGAGACAGTGGAATTTGTGTTAGCTAATAGCTGCTGCAATCTAGCATCTGTAGGAGAGGAAATAGTAAAGCTTGGGGTTTTGTTTTATTTTTCAAAATTCCTGTATACTGTTACTCAGCAATAACCCCAGTTTATCCTTTTGCCTTTGCAACCTCACTTTTACCCATACTACTCCTTCATAATTTTTAGCTACTCTTTCCCCTCAGCTTTAATCTTCTATCCTTTGTCTCTCAGCTGGAAGCTGACAGACAACCTAAACTTTAAGAAAATGCTGCTAAAACCAGTGCCCAGTAAATCACTGGCTTGTGTGACATAACATTTGATAGGAAGCTGAACAAAGCTCTACGTATTGCACTTTGAAAGACAATTCTGCCTTAGTGGAGGAAAAGTCTGTGCCACCTACTATATTTTTCTATCCATAACCTTGCAGGTTACCTGATAATACATAATAACTAAAAGGAGATATGGGTAACTGAGTAATTTAAAAAGTCTGGGATGCACATTAATTTGCATGCAAGGCAGATTAGAAATTATTTATCTATAATTAGGTGGTGAACCAGGAAAAATGTCCTGTTCTGGAAGAACAGTCTTTTCAAATCCTGCAAGAAGAAATTTCACATTCTTACAGCAGTCAGCTCTTGAATAGTACATTTTGCAGATGACCTGTATGTGGGGCTGGACAGGAAAATAAAGATGTGCTCTGTCATACACTTGCCCAGATTAGGTTATAGCCTGTGCTCTGTGCACAGAACACTTTAAAGAGTTGGCTTGTTTGCCCATTGGAAAAGAGAGAAACTATAATTTATTGAAGCTTTATTTCTTATTTAGCTTACCCTATTACCTTTCTTGCTCTGTATCACAGAATCATAGAATTATAGAATGGTTTGGGTTGGAATAGATCTTAAAGATCATCTAATTTCAACTCACATGCCACAGGCAGAGGCACCTTCCACTAGACCAGGTTGCTCGAAGTCACATCCAAGCTGGCCTTGAACATGTCCAGGGGTGGGGCCACCACAGCTTCCCTGGGCAACCTCTGCCAGTGCCTCACCACTGTCTTGTAAAGAATTTCCTCCTAATGTTTGATCTATACCTACTCTCTTTCAGTGTAAAGCTATTCCCCCTTGGCCTGTAATTTGTCAAGTTTCTCCAGATTTCTTCTAGGCTGCCTTTAAGTACTGGAAGACTGCTATAAGGTGTCCCTGGAGCCTTCTCTTCTCCAGACTGAACAAATCCAACTATTTCCACCTCTCTTCACCGGAGAGGTCTCCAATCCTCTGATCATCTTTGTGGCCTACTCTGTACTCACTCTAACAGGTCCACATCCCTCACTCCAGAGCTGAATGCAGTACTGCAGGTGGGGTCTCACGAGAGTGGAGTAAAGAGGCAGGATCACCTCCCTCCAGCTGTTCGTCATGCTTCTTTTGATGCAGTCCAGCATACCATTTGCTTTCTAGGCTGGCTCATGTTGAGCTTCTCATCGACCTACACCTCCAAGTCTTTCTTCTCAGGGCTGCTTTGAATCCAGTCTCCTCCCAACCTGTAGCTGTGCCTGGGATTGCCCCCACCCATGTGTAGGAACTTGCACTTGGCCTTGTTGAACTTCATGAGGTTTACACAGGCCCATGTGTCAAGGTCTTTTTGGATGGCATCCCTTCCCTCCAATGTGTCAACTGCACCCTCAGCTTGATGTTGTCAGCAAACTTGCTGAGGGTGCACTCAATCTCACTGGTTTTAG
Organism: Pezoporus wallicus; assembly: GCF_028554395.1. Classification (NCBI taxonomy): domain Eukaryota; kingdom Metazoa; phylum Chordata; class Aves; order Psittaciformes; family Psittacidae; genus Pezoporus; species Pezoporus wallicus. The sequence continues at coordinate 4,097,241 of NW_026642654.1, forward strand.
TCTCTGCATATTTTTCCACCTTGGAGCAGAATGGAAAGTGGTCATCAAAATCTGTAGTGGAGTACTCTGAGAAACCCCTGCAGAAGCATGTTTCACCTATGAACAGCTTTTTCTTAAAGCCATTTTCAAGGAAACAACAGATTAGAGCTTTCTAATTTGCATTTATCTCTTTTTCTACTGGCAATACTGCATCTCATACAGAAGCTGCCAAGCAGTCCTTGGAGGAGTAGGGCCCATGGCCCATTTCACAGCAATATAATGTATGAATAATCCTTCCTTTACAGTGTAATATTTCTTTTTAGCAAGGCATGTTTCATCACTACCTGTTTTTGTAGCAACACTCCAGGATAATGCTATATGCATTTTATTTTTTTTAAACATCTGCTGAATATTGATTTATAACACATTTGTGAGGTTTCTGACACATTTTGAGATCAGTCATTTTAATAGACTGCAAATAGTATTCTCAACATTTGTAAACAGATAATCTCAAAAGCCTCTATCAGGTAATTGCTTGCCTTACACAGTGTTGCCAATATCTACCTTTGAAAATATATGTGTATTATGTAAATGTGCTTGTCTTATGAGTCAATATTTTTGGATTGTAAATACTTGGTAGTGGGTGCTTTTTCATATGTGAATTGCCTAAATTTAAGAAAAGGTAGCTGCACTGGTTTCTTAATGCTATCTTGCTGTGCATGCAACATAAGTAGTCTGACTTGAACAGTGCTCTTTACCAGCTTGTTTCATTATTTTTTTGGTTTCTTTTGTCTTGGTTTTTTGCTCCATTACTCTGAACCCTTCAGGAAAAAAGGTGCTGTGATTGCTGAAGCATCACATCTTCCCTTAGGCATAAAGTGGTTGGAGGGCCTTGTAGTTCTTCAGATGAACACCATAGGAGTTCTGCTGGCAGGCTACCGCAGCACATTGGCTCTTCTGAATGCTTTTGTTCTGCCTTAGTGTCTATCACGAGAATCATTTGTCCTGTGCTTAGTGTCAGTAGTTCATGAATTCATTCATTTTAGCTGAAAGGGATGGCTCCTTTGTTTTCCACAGCACCTGAAATTTCAGACTGAACATTTTCTGCTCAGTCTCTGCTATATCTAATGTACATCCTTCTGAGGGTAATATGTTCTTAGTTAAATTATAATTTGTCTTTGTTTGGTTGCAACGTGCTTCTTGAATAAAACACAGAAAACTGTTTCAGGCTAGAGCAGTCATCCATACACCATTCTCTATCTGGCTTTCAATTACCTGTTTGTTTTTATTCTGCTAACTTGTCTTTATGCTTTGTGCTACTGCACACTCCAAAAGCCTTTTATTTTTCTGCGCTACTTACACTTATGCAAAATCCCATCCCTCAACTACTTGTTTGTGTCCCCAGTGCGATGAATTGCTTTTCTTCTCTTTTCTTGTCTGCCTGCTCTGACATAATGGGTTTTAGGCTATAATTAACCTAGAGATAGAGCATTTTCCATTACAGTTTCCTCCATACCTTCACAGGTCTGCCTTTGCATACTGTCATCACTGCTTTATACTTTTAAATTTTCTTCTGCACAGATTTTTATGTTTTGCCTGCTTTATCTTCATGTTTTCTTTGTGCTTCTCTATGAATTATCTTTGTGTCTATTCCCCTGTGCTTTACATACAGGTAAAATTTTTTCTCTGCTTTATCATGTGTCAGAAACTTTTGTAGAAGCTACTGTAAGAGCTGAACATTCTTGTTCAGGATCTCAATGTTAATTTATGCTGAATTGTTTGCTCTTTTTAACGCTAGTCAGTTATTTCTATAGTTCATATCCAAGAGTATTTTTTTCTTTGGGTTCTTGCTTATTCTTTAAAAAATAACTGTCTGTTATATACTGATTCGGAGAAAACTCCTAGAACAAACTTGCCAACAAAGTTTTCAAGCTGATAAGCAGATATTCTTTATTGTGGTGCCGGGAGACACGAGGGATATCTCCTCCTAACGTGTGTCTCTGTATTGCTACACAAGCCGTCCTTATAGAGTCACTGGGCATACGTACCTATTCATAAGGCTATGTACGGATTACATAATTTTCCAGAAAGTTCCCCGCATGAGTACAGAATTGTGGTAGTGGTCTCTGAGGGTTATTTACTTCTTCCAACAATCTTCATGACTTCTGGCGGCCTTTGAAGCACACACAGTAGATGCTTATACCAGCTTAATTGATTCGTTTGCACTACAGACATAATAATCCTCCTATCCTCCTACTTATCGGTTAGTTTAACTGTAGCCCATCCTGGACACCTGCCATTCTCCTTATCCCTGTGTCCTATTCTTCTAGGCTGTTTTTCTTAAAACTATGTCAACTATAACGATTTATCTTGGGCAAGAATTCTCAGTATGTTCTCTAGTTGTACTCTTTTTTTTTCTATGTACCATGCACTTCAGTAATTTTCCATTTTTACTGTTACAAAGCCATCAAACTTAACATTACTTAAAACTAATTCTAAAGGTTTATATATTTCATTTTGTGCCCCCCTTGTTTCAATACACATCTTACTGTGGACTGAAAATGCTCTCTCAAAATGCTCACAGCTCTTCTGGGCAGAACCAGATGTCTCTCCACATAGGCTGCCGACATCAGAGTCACCTTTGACTGTCAAGGCTAATAGTAGAATTTACCACGCTTTTTCCCAGATTAGGCAGACGAGATGTGCAAAATAAGACAAGTATGTTGCAAAAACTGTGGTTTGTATTCCTTCACTCACCTCAAAAAAAAATTATGTATCTACAGAGATTCAAAAGATGAGAAAGGCAGGAGAGAGAGCACACAAACGTCTCCACAAGACAGAGAAACACACAGGCAAAAAGATGCTTATAAAGCAGTCATTCAAAAAAATACTCTATGCAATTCCTTCAATTCATAGGAGTGAAGATGCTAAAGTGTAGGTGAATGGCGTTCCGGTATAAAAAAGTGTAAGAGATAGTTAAGAGAACTCAAGTCATCACCTGACAACTGTATTTTTCAACTTCTTTGGAAGAAAACATCTGTCAATGCTGCGAGCATAATGTTTGAGCTGCTTCAAGATAACACTTCAGCTACCAATGACAGGTACCAAGACTGAAAAGGCAATTGTGAAGGACAAATCAAAAATTGCACAAGGCTAACATCTGCTTCAATATCTGATATGAAAGTGGGTCTTCCTGCAGATTTAGCTAGGACTTGGAAGCAGTATAAAGAATAGGTTTCCATAATTTTTCTTCTAACTAGGTGAAAAATGCATTAATATTTGGACCCAGTTTTATTTGTCCATGCTTCCATTTCTTACCTTTGAACTGAACATTGAAATATTTGCAGCTGATACAGTGTCTTTTTAAAAAGATTTTATCACTTTGTCAAGAACTTAACTGACTCTTAGCCAGCCAGACAATTCTGCAGTCTATAAAAGAAACAGAAAAAGAAAGAGATGTATGAACTTCCTTCCCAAAGTTTATTTTCCCCTATCAGGATTAAGTGAGAGAGGGAGCAAAAGAGATTGGGACCATTCCTTTTCTTTGTTTTTTTCATTATTCTAGTTTGTAGCCATCAAGCTATTTTTAGGGTTTTAATGTTACTCTATCATCTTTAAAGGCAAGTGAATAACAGCTGAAGTTGTCCAGTGGAGGTTTATCTCTAAAAGGAGAACTAGCTGTATGATATACATAGAAGCAATGGTGGTTGTTTTAAAGCATGCAGAAACCTCTGTATCATTGCCTTTGAAGATGCCAGATGCAAGTCTAGGTGGCAATGAACTTGAAAACTCACCCTCATTAATAGCTTTTCCAATAGTACAGTGATCTTAAGCAGCATAGATGACATTAAAGGCCTTGCAAAAGTGCACTTTATTCCAGCTTCCAGAGACAATTCTGTTCAGTGAAAAAAGATCTGAGGCAGTATTACTTTCATTCAAGTCATTTTGCATTTTCAGATGTTTAGGTAACATATTTGCCCCATGGTGTAAGTTCGAATGCTTAAGCAGTACCTTATTACACATGACTAAATTACTCAGATGTTCAGACATCACTGATTATTACTAAAAATTGCAGAACAGAGGTACAGACAAAAATAAGATGATAGTGAATATTCTACAGGTCCATTTTTCAGAAAGCCTGTAGAGGAACGCCACACTTGCATAAAACATTTCTATATTCTTTTTCAAGAAGGGGTCCAAATAAGAGAGGAAAGAACCACACAGAGACTCACAGTAAGCAATTGGACTCCTCTAGGAGTCGCCATTTCTCAGACTCCTCCTCTTCCTAAGGCAGCTTCTTCAAGGAAGTCAAAACACATTTCTAGATCTGAAATCTGACAATATCGGGAGTGTCATAGGAGAACTGACTTTGAAAGAAAGATGAAAACCTAACTTCTTTCCTGTTTTTTTAACCTACTTTAGAGAAAAAAATCATATTAGAGTCCCCACCATAGAGATTACTATAAATGTTTGTGCTGAATTTTACTAGTCCTATTGTGTTTATGCTGCTTGTACTTATTATTGAACATTCAGATTGTAAATGCAAGTGAAGGTTCATACGCATTATTTATACAAAAAGCTAGATAGCAGTAATAAACATGACAGCAATTTTTAGAATGAAAAGGACAAGCTGACCTTGATTTATTCTTCATTTTGTGTGGGTTCTAATTTTGTGGAAACAATTTTGTACCTGCAATTTACATTACTTTAAGATATCTGACAAATCATAAGGCAAGATGACTAAGTCAGTTAAACTGCAGGCAGAAATACTTGCAGGCAGCAGTGGCAACAGTAGCCTTGAAAGAGGAAATTTAAAAAAAAAAGAAGTTTTACTTACAAAGTTTTAAAACTCCTGGTATTTTTCTTGAATTCTGTATAATATTTTGGAAGCCTTAAAGGTATCATTATTTGAATAGGTTTTCTTTGAAGAGAAAAATTAAATCTTAATGAGTTAGACCACATGTAAATAGGGCCTAATTTTTCAACCTACAGAGGACCAAACCCTGAAATTGTTTTCTGTTACTGGGGTTCTGATATTCTTTCAGGAGGATTTTAAACTATTCTTGGAAATTGGAAGAAAGTTTCCTTTTAAGCTAACTAAAGCCCAAAAGAGCCAGAATTACAGTGCTAGTCCCTATAGAACTAATAACAACCAGTTACTGGTGGCTAGTGATGAGCAGGATACTGCAGAGACCAATCTGACTCCTGTATGCTTTGATGTCTTCACTAGTGATTTGGATAATAAGACACAGGAAAGACTTTAGAGAGGGCGTACTAAATGAGGGGGGAGTGGTTGTCAACACACAGCTGAACTTCCACTAAGAATGCCCAGAATAAACATGAGAACTGGGTCTACAGGAGTCTTGTGGTGTTCAATAGAGAGGTGTTCCCACTTCTGCACCTGAACAACCCCACACATTAGTGCAACAATTGCTGCTGTGCAACAAGCTGTGCATTCTCATTTCAGAAGGCTAAACCTCCTACTGAACTGCATTAGAAAAATGGTAGCAAGCATACTGAAGGAAGCTATAATCCTATTCTACTTCCATTCAGGAGGGATGTGGAAAAGCTGGAGGAGGTGCAGTGGAAGGCACTACGTAAGGCATCTAGACAATGAGGGGAGTGGTTGAAGGAGCTGGGCTAGCATAACCTTGTGACAAGTAGGACTGAGGGTCCTCCTCGTAGCAGCCTACATTTACTTGAAAGGAATCACAAAGATGATGAAGTGGCAGATGAAACAGCAAAGACCACTAGCAACAAACTGCAGTTCTGACATTTAGGTGAGATTTTCAGAAAAACTGGTTCACCAGGACTGTGGTGTGGCACTTTGCCTTAGAAAGTCAGGATCTCTACACTTGCAGGTTTCCAAGATTCACCTAAAGCAAACCCATAGCTGACTAATGTTCATGATATTTCTGCTTCAAAAGGAAGGCTAGACCGGATGACTTGCAGAGGTCCTTTTCAACAAACATGATGCCATGGGTTCAGCAGTAGCAGTCATTTTTTAATCCTTCTTGTAGCTGGTGCAGTGCTATGTTTTTGATTTTCAGCCTGGGAACAATGCTGATAACACTGATGTTTTTAGTTGCTGCTCAGTAATGATTATTCTGACCAAGGACTTTGTGAGTCTTGTGCTCTGCCAAGGAGGAGGGGAAGCCAGGAGGGAACAGAGACAGGACACCTGACCCAAACCAACCAAAGAGGTATTCCATACCACAGCACATAATGTCCACTATATAAACCGGGAACAGTTACTCGGAAGGGCTAGATCACTGCTCGGCTCAGGCTGGTTATCAGTCAGTGGGTGGTGAGCGGTTGTATTTTCTTCCCTTGTTATTTCCTTTATCATTATTATTATTGGTGGTAGCAGTAGTGGTTTATGTTATACCTTAGTTACTGGGCTGTTCTTATCCCAGCCCGTGGGAGTCACATTCTTTTAATTCTCCTCCCCATCCCTCCGGGAGTGGGGGGAGGAACTGGTGGAGTGAGCAAGTGGCTGCATGGTTCTGGGTTGCCAGCTGGGCTTAAACCACGACACATGATTATGTACAAATGGAGTATTTACTGCTGTGTAAGAAGAGCTACACAAAAAGGTCCTTTAGTTGCTGATGTTGAACTATGTGTATTAAAAGACCATAACAATTGGGAAATGTCATTTAAACATGAAAGTCTGAATTAACTACAGTTCATACATATAGTAGAAGTTATGACTTTTGACACTTATCCAAAAAACACTTGCCTACTAGATAGTAACTGTAATTTCAATAAGCATGCTAATGCAATAAGGCATTCCTGACAATGTTCTTCTGAAAACTTGTCAGGAAGGCTTCAAGAATGTTTTTTTGAAATACCATTTTGTGGCTTAGCTTCTTCTCAAGGCCTGATTGTGTGATAAATGGCAGCTTGACAGAGATGTATAGTTACCAGTGATTTTGAAAGCTCCATTTAGTTCTCATTATAAACTGTGCACACCACTTTGGTTCTATTGGACTTTTCAGGAAAGGGCTACCACCATCATTCTTTAATTCTAAATAGAAATGGAAAGCTGTAAATCTCTGTGCGGAATGACAGCTTACAAAACGTGTTCATTTCTTCAATTCACTTGGCAAGCACACATTTCAAAGTTGAAAATGTAAGGTCAAATCCCTACCACTTTTTATTTTTTTTTCATCCTGAAAAGTTAGGCAGAGAGAGGATTTAAATCTTAAACAAGAAGTACTTTAGCACACTTGTGCAGCTTCATTACCGTAAGTTTGTGCTGGTAGCCTCAACAAGGAAAAGCTTATTTAGGCTCATGTAATTATACACTGAACAAAATAAAGCTCTGTCCTTTCAGTATTAATATGTTATATGAAATGCAAATGCAGCAATAAAAAGTACCATTGCTTCTCTGACCTAAGCCTACTGGTTGTAATTTGGGGGTTTGAAAGGTTATTTCAATTGGAATGAGAAAATTGTAGACATCAGTCAAACATACATTTCATGTAACATTATTTACTTAAAAAAAAAAATTCACAAAGTGCTATTTCCCCAAATACAGCATGAATAGAGACAAGCAACTCCATAGGTCTGAATTCTCCACATCTGTTCCTCAAAATGCTACCTACATGCAAAGCCCCATCTCTTTGCGTCCTTGTTGCTCATTCCTGGATTTCTATGTCCAGTACATACATATCCACAATTTCCAGCTGACAAGCTAACCCTTTGCTAGTAATTAGAGACACAGTCATATTGCCCTGCATCACAGTTCCTCAGGGAGAGCTCCTTCTTCACCACTCCTATCACCAGATGCTTTTATGGCATAAAGAGTCATCATTATTTCTTTTTTCTAAACCTTCAAGGAACTGCTTGGCATACTTAAGGTTTAATAAGGGCTGTGATTGTCTTTACAGTCAAGATGTAGCAGCTGGTAGCCATCAACTTTTTTGGCAGAAAAACACTTTAAATGAAATTATTACTATTACAAATTGTTCCTATAGACTGGTGATGACATGATATATTGTTACAAGGCATGGCTTATTGAGGCATAGCCATAAAAGCAAGATGCATGTTTTAATGTCTTTAGAATTTTGAAAAGCCCAGTGGGCCTTCAATGGGACCTTCTTTGTTAAACATGGACCTGGAAGAACTGCATCCTGCTAGTCGGTTATTCTATTCCTTTTCAGAGTCATATCATTTTCTGTTTATATGCTATGCCTGCACTTAGACCATTTGCTTTAGTCTCATGTAATTTCCTCTGATCAGTCAGAATACCTATCATCATTTACTGCTATTACTACTGTTGCTTTTTCATTATTACGCCTTGGTATTTTTTCTGATAAAACCTTATTTTAATTTCCTGATGAATGACCTTTTATTGCAAATAACAATTTACTGCATATTTTTGCTTGAAAGCTAACAATTCTGATGAGAAAAATATAAACTGGAGAATCCAAAGTTAGCAACTTGGTTTTATAAAACTAGTAAAACAACCTCAGAAGTACTAATTCTGTTTTGTAGGTGAACTATTCTCAGTTAACTAAAAGTAATGCAGCAGCAGAGCTTTGTTAATTTAACGCCATGCATACACATCCAAGAACATAAGTGAAATTAAGTATAAAATTTTGCTTTATTTCAGAACCCTTAAGCTATTTTTTTAGCAGAGCAGAGAAGGGGAAACCAACATTTTAACCGGTTGTTATCAACTAATAGCCAACTCCTAATTTCAGGACCTACTTAGAATAGCCATTGAGTTTGCTTGGGAGTACAGAAGGATATTAAAACTCATCCTTTAATCACATATTGAGGAAATTATTTAAGAAATACAACCTCCGCCCTCAGACTAGGACCCACATGAGCCACAGCTCACTGAAGATGGAAGGGAACACTGAACTGTACATTAGACCCCTGTCATCTGTCTCTTCTAAAATGGCTGGAAAACCTCACTTCATTCATTATCCTGATCATCTTATTTGAATTCCGCAAAATCAAGTCAGGTTCGTGGCCTGAAACAGTTTACATCAACTGGAAATAGGTAAATATTTCGAGGGATTTTGCAATCTCTGTAAATTTTATATTACAAAACCTGCTGAAGCATGTCTAAAAAAATTAAAGAATGCCAATCCATGGGGAGTTATTTAAAGCTCTCACTGTAAAACACAACTTCTATACAATCAAATAAAAAATGGTCTGTAATTTCTTTAGATTTTGCTTTAAAGAATCATTAGCAAAAAAAAATGAAACAGGAGTGTCAATCATCTCAAAAGGGAATTCAAGAGAATTTAAATCAAAAAGGGTAAAATGTCTTCATAAATTGAACTTGACAGGCCCTGGAGTGAAAGAAATAGTGAAACATGATATAATTACTTATTTCCCTCACTGTCTTTTCTGAACATAGTTACATTGGTTTAAACCATCTATATTTCCTGGCTGATTATTCATTCTCAAAAATCAGACTTAGTACATAGTTTAGTTGGTTAATTTGTCTGCCACACTCAAATTTGACTGTTATCTGTCAATACATTTTAAAGTTATGAGGAGAGACTAACTTTTAAACCCCATTCCTAATTTCCTGCAAACATTATAAAAATAGAAAGCTGGGCAATAGAAATGAAGTCTTCTCCCCCACATTACATTGGAGAAGAAGACAAAAAAGCGCATAGATGAAAGGAAGAGAAAAGGAGGAGGCACAAGTTCTGCTTGCAGAACACCCTCCTGAGGTAAAACTGCAAGAACACAAAACTTTTTTTTTTTTCTTTTTTTTAAATAAACAGATATGGAAACATCAAAGTGGAAAACAGAGGTAACGTCTTCTACTAAGTTTCTTTGGCAAAATAATTTCATGGGTTTTGTTTCACAAGATCTTTCTGACAAATACTTCCAACAACTGTCTCCAGAATTCTCAAAATTGCTGTCCAATATACTTTTTGAATTTAGAAAAAACATCTTGAATAGCCCATTTAACACTTCAGGATCATTCCTGGAGAACTGATAGCTAATTGTTGTCATACCAGGAGCCTTTAAGACTCTGGGCCTCTGCCTTGTACTTCCAGTGAGGAAACACAGATGTTTTGTTAGGATTTTTCACAGACTTTTCTACAGAACAACAACTGACAGACAACATCACGTTAGTGATATTAGTGTGCTTCTGGAATTCCACCCAAGAGAGAAGAGTATATCTGCTCACCATTGTCTTTTATTGTTGCCCTTGTATAGAAGCAATAGTAAGGCTTACTTTCAAACACTTTATTTCCAGTTTCCCAAGATCATTAGCCTTTCCCAGTTCATGATTTATAGTTGTTAAAAATAGCTACCAATAAACCAAATTCCTCAACAGACTCCTCCAGGATTAAAGCCTTCACCTAGGAAAAAAAAACAAAAAAACTCACCCACTAAAAAACAACCTTCCATCTCTTAATTTCACTGGGCATTTGACTTTTTGCTTCTAAAAGACACATAGCAGAGCAAATTTGAAAAATGAAACAAACCCATAGAATTCATAGAAGTGCTATTCCTCAGTGAGGCAGCTTGGCAATCCAGACTGAAAGAAATAACTATTAACTAATACTATACAATAAAGAAAGAAAAACAAGTAGGAGCTTGGGTTTCCTCAGTTTTGATGGATTAACTCTCTCTTTTCCAGAAAGAATATCAATCTAGAGCTGAAGAGTTTTTCCAGGCTGGAGTTTCAGGGATTTCTGATGTCCATTCAACTGCATCTTCCTTGAATTTTAATGATTGACCTTGACCTAATCCTATATAGTTGAAATCTTTTTAATCCTTTAAATTTGTCTACATATACATTTCTAGTCCCCCAGAATATGCCAGTCTTGTGCCAATACCATTTTTTGTATTTACCTATTTATGCTGTGGTTCAGGGGGAAAACACATTATCAAGTATTACTGCCTTCCTTTGGCTCTAAATTCAACCATAGCATAAGGTAGATAGAGTCCTCAATATTCATAATCAAACAGCACTTTTCCATTGCACCTGATGTTGATTCCATTGTGATAAAATTGTTATAGTCTAGTTTAGTAACCCTCTTTATATCTTGTTTGTGTGAAATTTTTCACAAAGCCCACTACTGATTTACCACAATCAGATTACAGTTGTATCACTTCTGAAAGGGTTTTTACCAAATATTTAAGTCTGATGGCAAATGAAAACTTAGTATTACATAGATTTTAAAAGTCTTTCTAAAAGAATAACATTAAAGGATTCAGGATTTTATTTTGTTGTATGACACTTTCCATTCATACATTCAAAAATATTTTATGTTAATAGACATTTATGAATGGACATCAATTGAAAAGCAACTCTAGTCCTTTTCAGAATACACTTCAAGTGGAAAAGTGGCATTAATTTCTGACATACGTATATCTTTAAAACTAACTCTTTACAACTAGCTTCCAACTTTCCCCTTTGTTAAAAAACCCAAAACAAACAACTGAGAACAAAGCAGAAGCATAAATAAGATGATAAAACAAGTGTAAGTCTAAACATAAGGATTTAAGTCTTCATCCAATTGTTACGCATATGCAAACATCAGATCCATTTGGCAGTGAGAGGGATGAAGGTGCCACAAACGGGCTGACCAAAACTATTTGATGATACTCATGTTTCCTTGTTCCACAGTGTAATTTATGGGACCAGGGAATCACAATAGGAGTCATGATAGCTAACAAGCTACATATGAATGGGATTGGAATAGAAACTTAACTCAGTACCAGAGCCTTTTCTTAGTGTTGAAAGATTTGCTCACTCTGTATAATGGACAAACTTTCATATTGTGAATCTGAGCAATACTTGTCATAATTTAGTTCACAAAGGAAGTTTGGCCTCAGGAAACTATCAAAAATCAAAGCAACCAGAAAAAATCCAACCTCTTGCAAGGTCCAGATGCACTTCCAAATGTTCATCATATCAAGGCCTCTAAACTGAGAGCAGACTACCCTGGGTTCCTCTGCTATAGAACAGACAAAGTTACATTCAGACAGCAGCTCACTTTTAACTTCTGAATCACCCTTGGCAAAAGCCTCTTTATCTCTGTGCCTACTGTGTGAGCAGATTACAGGGTCTATGCACCTTAAGCATCCCACACTGCCATCACAAGACAAAGAAGCTTGAGTGTTTTTACTCAGCCTCTTTCTACCCTTCTTTATGTATGTGAATCATACTTACAATTTGGGGGAACTAAAACACAAAAATATAGCACAGAACCATAGCTGTCCTGCACTACAATACACAACACTTTAATTTTCGTATTACTCTGAGTACACAGCTTTATTGCAGTAAATCCTCCATCATGAGAAGAGTAAAGCTATTTAGAACTCCTATATTATTATGCAATTCAGCAATGTGTCACTTCTGTTAAAAACCAGCAAGACTCTTTAGAGCACGTTTGTGTTAATTCAGGTTCTGTAACAATTTCTTTTGTTTCTAAGATTGTTTGCAGTGGCATGAATAGTTTCAGATCCCTGCTGGAGGCAGAGACTTATGCAGTAATTAAGGCCTTGCATATTGGTAACTGGAACACAACACTGAAGTTGAAGCTCGAAGTCCAAAACACTGACTCAAAACCTGTGCTGGCGTTATTCATTGTTTCCTTCAGAAACGTTCCTGTTAACAGCAGGACTGAATGTTCCTTTGTGTTTCACATAATTTCCCACTGAAATAATTCAAAATTTGTTTTTCCAAACATACCAGTTAACAGCAAGTGTCCCCTATAGGTACTGCCATATAAAACCTTCCAATGCTTGTATCCCTGTATCCCAAGCCAAAGTTCATACTTGGCAACACATACTGGAAGGTATTTGCTTTGTTTGTGCTAGTGAAAATGGGAAGCCATGACACACTGAAGGAAGATTTGATCTTTCTTTTAATTTATCCATGCATTATATGAGTTCAGTTTAATTTCTGGGAACATGTCATGGAGGGTAAGAGACCTGAAACACATTTGTGACTGTCTGTTCCAGAACTAGTCTATGTGAGTGCAGCTAGGGAAAGCAAACTGCATCCAGGCTATACCCAAACATTCTGCCATAGATTCAACTGGGAAACAAAGCTGTAAAGCAAAGTACAACAGCTAACCCCGAGCACCAGGCCAGCTATAGAGAGTTCTGTCATTATTTATTTAAAATAAAATTGGAAATATTGTTGATGTAAACTTCGTTGTGCTAAAATGCTTAAGTGACAGCTTTGTATGACCTTGTCTCATCAAACCATGCATAGAAAATTCAGCATTGCATAAGCTTTCATAAGTTTCACAAAAAGATGCAAATTCCAAGGAGGATGAAAAATAGTTAAGTAAGTACTAAACAGTATTTGAAAGAGCAATGGTGTGAAACTACCAAACTTATACTGGACATTAACAATGATTTCTTATTGACAAAACCTTAAGCTTGTTTAGTCTCTCATAAAATCTAAAGGGATCCTCCAGTTCACCAATACTAATTAATGGGCATTAAAACATGATTTTCCTTTCCAACCTTGATGGATAAAGCATCCTTTAAGGAATTAATGGTTAAAACCTCTTATATATTCCTGCCTGTGACTCTTTGATGTAGGAAATGCACTGGTAGATAGGCAGACTTTGCCTTTTTTTCTCTTTGCCTCCTAAGAATCCCGCCCCCTTTCCCGATTTGAAAGCATGCTGTGATGTCTCGGTGAGCCATGTATTGTTTCTGAAGAATGTTGCATTAACATTCTCATCTTCGGGAACACTAACCATCTGAAATGTGCTCTATAGATTAAAGCACAGCATGCAGATTACTTCCACCTTTGCAGAGGCTATAGGGCACATCTTGGGAGACTTTTATACCAACTAAATTCTTGCCTTGAGTTGAATAAAAGGTGCATTTTAAAAACATATGCCTGACACATAGAAGTTATGTCAACAATAACTAGCAGAAATGCTAATAGCTCAGGCAACATCTAAGAACCCTGAGATTTATGTTACTTTTTATTTTTTTTGTAATGTGAATGTTCCTCTTTTGTGAGGAATTTAAATAAAGCACTATTTGGGGAATTAGGGTACAGCTTTCCTTTGTTTCAGTTCTTTGCTTACGATTATGACCGTTCAACATTTTAAGTGATGCAGAACAAATGTTAATGGTAAATTGCTGGAGTGTGATAATTGATTTCTTTATTAATAAAGGAGATTTAATGTTCCATGGAAAACCTGATCTAACTCACCATTAGAGATTTTGCTTTAAGAGTCACTTACAAAATGCAGTTCTTCACCTTGAAGGATGCTTATTCCTGTTACTAAGCATAACTGCCTTTGCACAACTGCTTATCATATGTGGGATGTGATATTCTGGAGCGACTAAGTGCTTAACACTGTCATTAACTTCCTGTGGGAGTGTGCTCAGCATTTCTAAGAGCCAGTTCTATGGAAACTGAATCTGTTCTGCATTAAACATGTGGATGATTAAAGTGCAAGGAGACCCACAGCAGGCTTATGATGAAGAAAAGCAGAGGGCAGGTCTGTCTTAATTTGAATATGCATACAATAAGCCCTTGTGACAGTTTTCCTGCAGAGCACAAGCAGAGAGCACAGTAGGTGCTTCCAGAGGACAGGTACACAATAACGCTGGAGATTAAGTGTACAGAGAATCTCACAATGGCTGAGGTTCACCAGAGATCACCAGGGTCACAAGGGATCACCAGAGATCATCTAGTCCAACCTCCCTGCTCAAGCAAGGTCACCTAGAGCACATTGTTCAGGGCTGTGTCCCAGTGGCTGTTGAATACCTCCAGGGAAGGAGACTCCAAAACTGCTCTGGACAAAATCAGTCCTCAGTGACCATCACAAGAAGTTATTCTGCATATTCAAGTGAAACTTACCATGGTTAGTTTATGCCTGGTGCCTCCTGTCCTATCGTCTGGCATCTGAGAAAAGCCTGGGGCCATCCTCTTGACACTCTCCCCTCAAACAATTCTACACATTCAGATCCCCCCTGAGCCTTCTCTTGGCTAAACTGAACAGGACCAACTCCCTCAGCCTTTTCTCATGATAGGTGCTTCAGACACTTAATTGTTACAATGTCCCTTTGTGGGACTTGATCCAGGAGCTGCAAGTCTTTCTTGTACCAGGGAGCCCAGAACTCCAGGTGAGGCCTCACAGTGGCTGAGTGTAGAAGGAAGATTATTTCCCTTGACCTCCTGGCAATGTTCTACCTAATGCAGCCCAGGATACATTTGGTCTTGTTGGCCACAAAGACATATTGTTGATTCATGGCAACTTGTAGTCCACCAGGATCCCTAGGTCCTTTTCCACAGAGCTGCTTTCCAGCAGGTCAGCCCTCAGCCTGTACTGGGGCATGGGGTTATTCCTCCCCAGGTGCAGGACCCTCCATTTGCTTTTGTGGAATTCCAAAAAGTTCCTTTCTACACATCTCTCTAGCCTGTCTATATCCTTCTGAATGACAAGACAGTACAGCACTCTGGGGTACCAGCCACTCCTCCCAGTTTTCTATCATCAGGAAACTTGCTGAGGAGGCATTCTATCCCTACATCCAAGTCATTGATATGTCAGTTGAACAATACTGGAGTCTTGGTGAACACTGCTGGTTACAGGTCTCCAACTATACTCTGTGGCCCTGAGCACAACACTGAGACCTGCCATTTCACCCCGTTCTCAGTCCACCTCACTTATTTCCCAGGGTCATCCTTCTTGCTCTTTTTGAGACTGTGGTGACATTTTTGAGACTGTGGTGAGAAAGATGATCAGGAGTGGCCTAGCAATGATGTCTGCCAGCTCCGTCAGCACTCATGGGTGCACTCCATTAAAGCCCATGGGCTTGTGGATGTCAAGTTTGTCTAAATGATCTCCAATCCTCCTCAACCAAAGGAAAGACTTATATTCCCCAGACTTTCCCCCTGGCCTACTAGGTCAGGCATTCCTGACAGCTGCCCTTGGCATTGAAGACTGAAGCAAAGAAGGCATTCAGTATCTCTGCCTTCTCTGCATCCTCTGTCACCAGGGTCCCCACTCCATTCAGTCGTAAGCCGCATTTTACCTAGTTTTCTTTTTATTATTGAAGCATTTCAAGAAGCTCTTATTGCTGTCCTTACATCCTTAGGCAGATATAACTCCAAATGGGACCTGGCTTTCCTTGTCACATTTCTGCATGCTCTGACAACCTTTCTTTTGTCCCAAGCAGCATATTCCTGCTTCATTCCAGACATGAACTATCCCACCATGTCTCTGTAATTGCAATGAGATCAAGGCCCTCTGACTGCACATAGATCTCTAATTCTTCCTGTTTATTTCTCATACAATGTGCATTGGTATAAAGGCACTTCAGAGAGGTATTTGAGTGTGTCAATTTCCCAGGAAGGGTGCAAAAGGACACCCCATAGTTATGTCATGTAAAGTCATCGGCTGACAATTACTGATCATTAAAAGAGTACCCGCCCAGAGAGATTTATAAGATCTATGAACATCTTTGTCGGTGACATGTACAGCGGGATTGAGTGCGCCTTCAGCAACTTTGACGATGACACCAAGCTGTGTGGTTCAGTTGGTACGCTGGAGGGAAGGGATGCTATGCAGAGGGACCTTGACACACTTGTGAGGTGGGCTGATGCCAACCTCATGAAGTTTAACCATGCCAAGTGCAAGGTCCTACACCTGGGTTGGAGCAATCCCAGGCACAGCTACAGGTTGGGCAGAGAAGAGATTCAGAGCAGTCCTGAGGAGAAGGACTTGGGGTGTTGGTTGATGAGAAAATGAACATGAGTCAGCTTCAGCGTGCCCTTGCAGCCCAGAAAGCCAACTTTATCCTGGGCTGCATCAAAAGAAGCATGACCAGCAGGTCCAAGGAGGTGATCCTGACCCTCTACTCTGCTCTCGGGAGATGTCACTTGGAGTATTGTGTGCAGTTCTGGTGTCCTCAGCATAAAAAGGACATGAAACTGTTGGAATAAGTCCAGAGGAGGGCCATGAGGATGATCAGGGGACTGGAGCACCTCCCGTAGGAAGACAGGCTGAGAAAGTTGGGGCTGTTCAGCCTGGAGAAGAGAAGGCTGTGTGGAGACCTCATAGCAGCCTTCCAGTATCTGAAAGGGTCCTATAGGGATGCTGGAGAGGGACTCTTCATTAGGGACTGTAGTGACAGGACAAGGGGTAACAGGTTAAAACTTAAACAAGGGAAGTTTAGATTGGATATAAGGTGGAAATTCTTTCCCGTTAGGGTGGTGAGGCACTGGAATGGGTTGCCCAGGGAAGTTGTGAATACTCCATCATTGGCGGCGTTCAAGGCCAGGTTGGACAGAGTCTTGGTTGACATGGTTTAGTGGGAGGTGTCCCTGCTCATGGCAGGGGGGGGTTGGAACTAGATGATCTTAAGGTCCTTTCCAACCCTAACTATTCTATGATTGTATCCTATCCTGTTATAGGATGTTATGAAGAATGCATATCCCATACATATAATACATCACACGTTTGGTGAAATCACAGAAGAGGTACCAAGCATCTATAAAAAAAATCACAGTCACAGCTTCCAGAGGAAGAGGATTGGTTCCACCTATGCCTCTACCCCTGTGATGCAAGATAGCATCTAAGGGTTATTGACAGCACCTTTCCTTCACTGGACAAAACCCACTGTTTTCTGATTTACTCTTCATCACATTTTGCTTCTTCAGACTCAGCAATCATACATACAGCATTATCCTTTAATATATCTTGTAGTAAATGCATTAAAATTTTAAAGAACTCTGTGCATGTGTGTGTTTAAAGAACAAGCTGATCAGTACTGAAGATCAAATCTGGAAAAAAACACCCTGTCCTTTCAGTCCAGCATAAGCAGTTTCCACACTTTGGCCAACACCACAATAAAAAATATGGCAATAGAAATATGAGGAAAAAAACATCTGTGCCTTCCAAACGAATGAAAGATTGTGAGCATTTTCAGTTCAGATACTTTCAGATGCCAGCAAAGAAGCCTTTCTTTTTTAAAGGTCTGATTCCAAGATGACATTAGTACAAGTCAAGCTCAGCTCCAGCTGAGCTCTGTGCACACACCCCAAGGCTGTTTGTTTAAATCACTTCCAGCTAACAAGAGGTGCTATGAGAGTAAATTAGGAAGTGTGTGAAAATTGTCTGAGGGCAATTATTAATCCTACTTAAGCAATAGTGTTTCTAGAACATACCAAAGCACTTCCATGAGGGTGCCACAGAGCTACTCCAGAGGCATATGTAGGATGCCAAGATGTTTTTAATATGTGTAACAATATGAAATATTTATTCCCTGCTATGTTACTACTTGTGTGAGAATTATTAAATCCCATTTGAGATTTACTAATGACTCATGTCGAACAGACAAAAAATGTTAAGAACCAAAACTCCAGCTACTGCAATTCAACACATTCCGAATAAATGGAGCCTCAAGTGCCATCTAGTGTAGACCTGGCTTTACAGTTCCAGCATGAGTTCACTCTCCTCAGGTTACTTAATTCCTTAACATGCCTATGAAAGGAGAAAGTGAGTTGCTGCTTTCAGTTTTTTAAAGACACTTAGGAATATAGTTAGCATTTCAGAGACCTTATTTAACCTCAAATTAAGATAGAAATTTCAGCAAGATATAATTTTTAGTTAAATTTTAAAATCTGAAAAAGGAAAACTTTAAAACTCACATATTCTGCTGTTCAGGGAGAGGAAATTGTAGCACAGATATATTAGTTTGATGTGATTAAAAGCCAAAGATTAATACAAAACAGAGAAGCCTCATCCTTTATGGCTATCCTATGCATTTTGATGTCTGGTATTCGGCTAAGTGAAAGCAGCAGCCTCTGCTAGGCAGTGGCACTAATCTGGGTCTCTTATTTTTAACCAAAGAGGAACTTGCCCTCTTTAAGATCACGTTATACTTTGTTAAATATGAACGAAATTGTTCCACAAGCTCAAAAAAATACTAAGGGCATCCTAGAAAACATTACAATTAAACAAATAAATAATTAAGACCCCAAACTTAAGTCAATCAAATAATACCCTTGAAGAAAAGAAGCCCACACATTTAAAGTCATTTTAAAAATGTACATAAAAAAAAAAAAAAAGAAAATCAGTTCTGCTTGTATTGTGTCAGAAGTGTGGCCTGGAACTACAGCTCAGATCCAAACGTTATAAGCACCATTATATGCTACATGGTACCACGTACCATTTTAGAGAAACAGTGGCAGCTTGTTAAACTCCTTTGAGTGAAAAAATATTTGAGCATTTTACGTATAACATCTGATAGTCATAGTCTCATATCCATTATATCCATCCTTTGAAATCACAATTTATCATTGATTCATTGAGGTTTTAATCTTCCTTTCTCTTTGTTTTACAAATGAGTGCAAAACATATTGTAAATAGATCCATATATAACAATAAAGATAACTTAGATTACACACATACAGACAAAAAATTTAGTATTTAATTTCAGCATGTACAGAAATGTTTTTCTGCAATAAAAGGTATTTTATATAAAATTCACTAGGGATAAAAAATATTTCTCAATAAATTGATCTGTATTTCAAATTGGAGAAGCAGGCAAGGAATAAAAGCAAGTTAACATTTCCTCTGCAATCTGCTTACTAAATTTCAAGACCGTTTTTGTCTTCATATTATCTTGCCATATTCATGCATTCCTGCCCTTATAAAAAGTCTGTTTGACTTTCATCAGGCATACAAGCAAAGGAGAAAGCCTACAAGGCAGAAGGAAATGCCAGGATCTAACAGTTCATCTGAGAACTTTATTCCTGCAGACCTTCAGATTTACATAATCTTTTTTGGCCCCTATTTCATACTACACAGCTCAAACCACATCAAGAATTTAAAATTATAGCTTACCATCTGAAGTGCTCCCTAAAACAAAGTAGGAATACAGAAGAGGAAATGTCAGTTCAATGAGCTGCTAGTCATGAAAAGTGCTCTCCTTCAACTCCCTGATGCATCAGGCAGTATATACAGATGTCAAAGCTCCACCTGATTTCAGTGAGTTGTGTACTTTGAAATGCAGAAGAACCTGGTTTTTTCTCTTTGATTTTTGACATGATTAGATTTTTTATTCTCTTATTCTCTATTTATATGTAAAAAAAAAACCAGAAACAAACAAACAAACAAAAAAAAACCAAAAAAAGCCAAAACCAGATTCTGTTCTAAATTTCCTCATTGGGCAGTCAGTCTTTGCTGATGATGAAATAGAAAGCTCTAAATCAACCATCTTTGTGGCCAAAAGCAGATTCTAATTTAAAATCAGTGGGATGCCGCTGAAGTTTTCTAAAGAGAATTGAGACATATCTACAGGTAGAATAATTACTGTAATATCTCATGTCTTTGTGATACCAATAACCTAGGACTGGGTTACGAAACAGAACTACAAATTCATGTCACATACTTAGTGGACTAAAGCCTTTTTTTGATGCTGATGCTTTTGGCATGGGCAGACAAGCATTCATCCGTAGCCCTGTTATGGTAGTTAATAAGCATACTATTTATTTCAAATGCCAGAGTAGAAAAAAAATCTATGGCATATGCTCCATGGTAAGTGCTAAAATAGAGATTTTCTGCGGCAACCAGATCTACTGCATGTAACCAGGCTGACTTACAACTCTTCAGCTCTCTAAAGCTGTCTTGAATGCTTGCAGTGCAAAGACAGGTGGCAAATTAATGATATTAATAAAAATAAAAAACAGTGGTGGGGTAAGATGATTCTTTATTTTATTTATACAGAGGAACAAACCAAACAAGTTAAGATCATACTACTCTTAGCTTTAGCTTTGCTTCTGCAAAACATGGTGTTTTCTGGTAAACATAAAATAAAGCACAGCAAGTTAAAAGCTTTTCTTGCAATTTTTTCCATGGTTTCTTTACAGCAGGTTTCATGTCTGATTTAGAGAGGTAATAATTTGAAATCATCTACTCATTAACACCACCCATTATGTGGCCCCTGAAGCTCTCTGCGGTTGTGTCACATAAAACTCACATAGCCCATTCCCCATGGAAAGAGCAGGCATAGCTGCTGTCTGAAGTAGCTCACTGCTCATTTCCTATGCATGACAAGAAACTTCATTATCACCTTATTTAAGTGAAGCTATACATTTCTGCACTGATCTATTTCAGCAGCTGAAGGTGTTAAAATGTGTTTTGGTTATTGGTAAACTATGTGGATGGTTAAAATTAATACTAATAACTTTATTATCATCACTACAGTGTGTATAGTATTTTTAATATGTATATACATATATATATATTTACACTCCTCACTAGCTGGAGATTAATGTCATTTTCTGAGCTATATAAGAAGAAAAAGTACAATATGGTATTTTATTCTCTGCAGAATTACATTCTCTCTGAAAGTAGGCCCAAGAGCTTTGCTAGACTTCTCATTTCTTTAAACTTTGTTATTACAAAGACTGACTAATTGGTCCTATCTTCTTGAATTTGTCATATATACTGTCTTTTATTACAAGACTAGTATGCATTTTTTATGCTCAGGGCACATTACAATATGCTGCTATTCCTCACACCATCCTTCTTCAGTATTACATCTTGTATGCATATTGTAATTCACTAATATTAATATTCTACTCCAGAATTCTAGACTGATAAAGTAAAATTGTCATTATTTGAACACTTTACCAACCAGAACAAGCAGACATCCCTATGAAGAACAAGGTTATTTAAACAGAAAATCTATAACAGCTAAATAAAAAATTAAACCAAACCCAAATCAACCAAAAAGGTGGAGCAGTGATGGATTCACTTTCAGTATACACAAGTCTGTTGGGACACTTGTAGAGGTGTCATGAAGTGAAAACACATTTGCAGACATTTTAAAATATGTTTTGTATCTAAATCAAGAAGTTTTAATAGATCATTTTGGTAGCTTGAGTTCAAACTAAATCTAATATATCAGATAGTTCATTAAATATTATGTTTGAATCAAAGTTATATCCTGAACAAAGTGTTTACTGACCAGCTATGTAAAAAATAAATACACTAGCTGTAGTTTTTTTCTAGTTATTAGTTGATGAGAGCCATTCTGTTTAACTTTACTATTTATTCTACAGTTAATGGAGTTTTACCAATTTTATACAGTATTTGCCGCTGTCGTGGTTTAAACCCAGTCAGGTAACTTGTTCACTCACTCCCAGTGAGTGGTGCCGAGCTGACAACAATCGAGGTCCGTGTCCCCCCCCCTCCCCTGGGGTTCTCCCCCACTCCCGGAGGAACGGGGAGGAGGATTGAAAGAGTGCAACTCCCACGGGTTGAGACAAGAACAGTCCAGCAACCAATGTACACAAATCACCACCGCAACTATCAACTACAACAATGATAAGGGAAAATAACAAGGGAAGAGAATACGATACCACCGGCCAAGAAGACGAGTTGCACCCGGAAGCCCGTGTCCTTCCGGGTAACTCGCAGTCACCCCCACCCCGGCCGTGACGTGCTGTGGTATGGAATACCTCCCTGGCTAGCCCGAGTCAGGCGCCCCATCTCTGCTTCCTCCCGGCTTCCCCTCCTCCCTGGCAGAGCATGAGCCTCACAAAGTCCTTGGTCAGGGTAAACATCACTTAGCAACAACCGAAAACATCGGCTTCACCAACACTGTTCTCAGGTTGGAAGTCAAAACACAGCACTGCACCAGCTAGCACAAAGGAAAAAAACATGACTGCTACTGCTGAACCCAGGACAGCCGCTCAAAATTCCTGGAAGAATACATGACAAGAAATACTACTTATTTTTTACACAGCCGAATGTTTGCTTGGGTGAAGAGAAACCATGGTTTCTCCTTAAAATAGCAATTTCAGATGATCTAATGGTGTTTTCTGTAACATCCTAACACCCCCCCCCCTTAGTTTCTAAAGTTGTCTTGCATTGCTGTTGATTTACATCAGTATTGATCCTAGGAGATCAGACCTCATGCCAGATCCAAAAGATTTCCTGTCAAACTTCAGCAGGAGATGTATATTCACCTACTTTCCATAAAATATTTAATTTGCATTAAATTAAATATTCTAATGGAGGAACATGGAATCCGTTAAGGATGCTGCAAAATATTGCAGAAAGTTCTTATGATTTTGGTTGCCGGATCTAAGGCTCCCATTAAAAACAGATGCATAGATCTCTGTAATACAAATTTAAAGATATGTATCTATGTAAGCACACCAGGCTGCAGAAGTAACTCATCAATGCTATGGACAGTTATATGCTACTATTTTTCTTATCATTAACAGCATATAACACATTAATGGTAAGCATTATGTCATATGTTAGTTAGAATAGCATTAGAACTTGTTTTTCTCCTCTTTCCCCTTTTTCCCACATCAGCATCAGGGACTAATAGCAGGATTCATTTCACTAAATTTGTACCTTGACCAGAAAGTCTTTTTGTAGTCAACACAAGGTAAAACAGACCTTCACATTACAGTACAAATGATCTTTTGAAGTTGAGGAGTCTTAACAATTTTAGAAGGAAGTGTTTCACCCTCTTGAGGTGCTAGGCCATGTTCAGGGTTTTTGATGATGATGGTAATTTTCACCACTCTTTGTTGCACAATACACTTCCAGATTATGTTAAAATGGAGATAGCTTTACTGAACCTGAGTTATGATCACAAACCCTTAATACACACCATCCATAAGCCCCAAATCTACAATAAGATTGTAAAACCTAATGTTTCTTTAATGCCTTTCCCCAGCAAAGTCACCTTCAGCCTGGAGTACCTTTTGCAGGCTGGTACTTCTGCAGTCCGAAAGTGTGAATAGCTTCCAAGTATGCAGTTATGGAAAGCTTTGACTGTTAGATTTAAATATAATTTTTAAGTCATGGCATAACCATTGATCAGTAAAGTTTAGTGACTCAACTCACATATATAAAAGTGGGTTTACGCTTTCCAGGGTAGCCCAAAGAGGCTACAAGGCAGTGTGGTTTTCTGCTGCTCAAATCAAGGTGACATCACACACTGCAGTCTTTGCAACACAGCAATGCAACTGTGGGGAAAGGAGATCACCTTCTTACCCTATATACTGTCATGTATTTGTAATCTTACCAGCCTTTAGTATGATTAGAGGTTACAAAATTCAAAACCAGCTTTTCTCACAGTACTTACTGCAACTTACAGCCAATATATCAGATTTTTTTCAAGGGCATTGTTAATATAGATGTATATATTGTCCATGTTAATAGTTGCGGGTTTCCAGCAGTATAAGAGTACCTATGAGAATGCAGTGAGTACAGAACAAAGTCACAATGAGAAGTGATGATGAATGTTGTTAATTAAACAACCTGTATTTAGGTGCAGTATTGTCTATGCTATATATGTATGTATGTAAGTGCACACTGTTGATCTCTAGTGGTTTTTTTACAGAGCCGGTTTGCTATGTAGAGCAGCTACAGAAACTGTAGCAAAGGAAGTTATAATTTTTTTCTTTTTTGGAGGTGGGTGGTGATAATTTTGGCCTTATCTCCTCTGAACTGTAAGAGGAATATCTGCCTCTTTTGCAAATAGTAAGAACCTTAACAAGACGGGAATATCAGTATCACATAAACAGATCCATCTTATCTGAAGGTAAATCACAACTTTGTTATGTACTCTAATGCAGGCAACTAGCAGGAAATGTTAATAAGAAAATATGAATATTACCAATGACTCGAGGGAGAGCAGCAGTTATGAAATAGATGGGAAATAGTGTGCACTTGTTAATGCTTGTCCATACTGTTGGAAGAACACTGTGTTGCTTACACTATATACATAATTTTCAGTCATAAAACCTACCAAGTATATATACAATATGATGTCAATGCAATAGCAGCATAATGCCAAATTTTACTCATAAAATCAATGATAGCCTGCTTTGAGACTCTTGTATCTGGCATCTGGCAGCATGAAAATACAAAGCTTCTTGTCCTGTTAGAGAAATCCAGCCTCCTTATATTTATTTCAAACTTAGGCATTGGCAGATATGATCTAGGAGCAAAGAACTAGAGCTTGGCCACTTCTGCAAACATTTGCTTTAACCACAATAAAAATCACAAAAATCCAGGTAATCTATCTACACTTTCCTCCCAAACATATGTATGTGTGTGTGTGTATATATATATATATATATATATATATATAAACCTTTATACTTTGCAATTCTGAAATGCTCTTTTCCTCTTTTCATGGACATGTGCCAAGAGAAGAGGTTGGAATAAAGAAAAGTAACTGTAACAGAGCTGCTCTAACAGTACAGGCTATCTACTCTACCTAGTCATCCCTACCTGCTCTTACACAGAGGAATGAAGTTAGCCTTTTTATGAAGCCCATTGGCCTAGTGTTGAGAAATGGCACAAAGCCATAGACAGCACAGTCTGGTTTTCCAGAAGTGCTCATTAGAGGACATGCTGATATTTTATGGAGATTATTAGAAATGCATGAATTGTGAACAGTAAATGTCAATGGATTCATTAAGGAAGAACACCTACATTGTCTTAGGAGAGGTAAGCAAGGAAGACTTTACTTTTATTGTTCCTTGATATCAAGTTTGGTGGTCTTTTAAACAGTCGTGCCATTACAGATCATTTATTTAACTGGTGAAAAAACAAAATAAACCCTAACCAACTTCTCTTCCAACTTTATGAGACGTTCTAATGTGAAGAAACATACAATTTGCAAATACTAGTTCCTCCACCAAGGTCATTGACCGTGAATTTTAAGCAGACTATATGCCTACCCAAAATGATTCTACAAAACTGACATCTTCATTCAGTTTGGGAATTGCTCTCAAAGTAATTGCTGACTTTAAGATTCTGTGTGAAAAATGATATGCAATTTTTTTTGGAGAAAACACATCTATTTTAACTTTCCTGGGAAACTGTTAGAAGCACCTTCATGACTAAACTGAACTGGTATTCATGTTTGGTTTTATTTAATCTATGAGCAGGCTAAAAATTGGTGATAAGTAAACACTAAGGTACATAAAAACATATTTCTGGAAAAAAAAATTAGTTTACTGTAGCTGTGTCTCACATATAGCAACATAGCATTATGGATTCAAATTCAAAAGACTACCAAGGATAGACTGTACACTAACCTAACCTTAACTCTGCCATTTTGGCAAATTGTTTGTGTTATTAAATATCATATTTTGAATGTTATTTGTGACCTAACACCATTCTCAAAAATCACTTTGTTAGCAATCATTAGATTAGTAAGAATCCAATTATGCATGGATTTGTAACTGCTCAGAGGTTTTAACTATGTTATTGTCAGCCAACAAAGCACTATAACTGCAAGTTGAACTTCAGCTTGAACTAGATATTGAAGTTATTTACACACAACTGCTAATGCTTTTTTATTGGCCATAACTTCCTTCCCAGAGAAAATGATTGAGAACATGATTTTATCTGGGCTGCATTCTTCTCCAAGCCAAGAAAGAACCAATAAACTTGTGAGCTAAACTTGATTTAGTGGCAGAACTTGTTATTGCCTGAGAGGTGGCATGAATTCAGTTAAAATCTACATTGAAGGAAGCATGATACAGAAGGCATCAAAACCTCACAAGCATAAAATATTAACTTACACGAGCATGTGTGTTGCAAATTTGCAGAAACTGCTGAGCCTACAGCTGTGTCACACATGGAAAAGGGAGTTACATAGGAAAGTACAGAACTATACATTGAAGGTATGTTGAAGAAAGCAGCCTTTCAACAGTGAGGATCAACTGCAGCTGTAGGACAAAAATACCCAAAACAACTCAGATCCCTCTCCCCAACCTTTTAAAAGCTTCAGTATTGCCATTAGAAAACAAAATGGACATCACATCAAAAGCTTTCAATCAAATTCTGATTGAATAATACGTAATCCTAAATGTGCACTTGAAGGCATATGTAATGAAGAGCACAGCCTCGCTGTGAGATGTGTTATACTCAGATATTGCTTCATTGATTGTATTACCAGCTTAGATTGTATGTGACCATCAGGCTGAGGTTTGGTGTGTTTTGTAGGTTAGTGTAACTGTAAAAAAAGGATTCAGTCTCACCTCTGTGCCTGCCAAGATCGTGGAGCAAATTCTTCTAGAAACTGTACTAAAGGCATGAGGAAAATAAAGAGGTGGCTGGTGACAGTCGATATGGTTTCATGTGCCTGACAAATTTGGTGTCCTTCTTCGACAGGGTTACAGTATTTGTAGGTAAGGGACTACCTGGTTTGATATTGTGCCACATGACATCCTTGTTTCTAAACTGGAGGGACATGGAGTTGATGGCTGGGCCACTCAGTAGATAAGGAATTGCCTGGACAGTCACACTCAAAAAGTTGTGGTCAATGGCTTCAATGTCTAAGTGGAAACCAGTGATGAGTGTTATTCCTCAGTGGTCAGTATTGTGACCAGCAGTGTTCAACATCTTTGTTGGCAACATGGACAATGGGATGAGGGCACCCTCAGCAAGTTTTTTGACACCACCAAACTATGCTGTGCAGTTGACATGCTGGAGGGAAGGGATGCCATCCAGAAAGACCTTGACAGGCTTCAGAGGGCCCAAGCAAACCTCATGAGGTTCAACAAGGCCAAGTGCAAGATCCTGTACTTGGGTCAGGGCAATCCCAGGCACAAATACAGGCTGGAAGAAGAATGGATTGTGAACATCCCTGAGGAGACTTAGGAGTGTTAGTTGATGAGAAGCTCAACATGAGCTGGCAGTGTGTACCTGCAGGTCGGAAAGCCAACTGTATGCTGGGCTGCACCAAAAAAAAGCATGACCAGCAGGGCAAGGGAAGTGATTCTCCCACCTCTGCTCCACTCTTGTGAGACTCCCACCTGGAATTCTATGAATTCATCCGTCAATTATAGCTTCAAATAAAAGAATTTACAAAACTGACAAGCCATATTTTCCTAGATTATTGCTCTTTAGCTTAGAGGAATGATATGCAAAACATGTACAGTTAATGAACCAATATCAAACAGTAATGACAATAACAGAATTCAAAATCACTACCAGAAAGTTCCAAAGTCACACTTCCTCCCACAGTTTTTCCATAATAACATTATACATCTGTGGAGTTCTCATTTTAGTTTCTGTGTTAACTGTTCACTTTCTTAATGCCTTATTGTTTATTAATAACTTCTAACAAATACAGTGCAGCCAGTTTTTAGTGCAGTTGAAATGCTGGCAGAAGTTCAGCTTTCAGAAAATCTCATTGCAGACTCTTCAATAACTATAATCTTTTGAAGTCTGAGTTAACTAGAATTTATGCATTGAGTTTTGGAGGAAAAAAGGTTACATTATAAGAAAGCTATATCTGTATTGCTTTCACCTATATATAAACATTCCTGAAAGATTAAAGTCTACAGGGAAGTTCAAACTGAAATAATCCATTTGAAAGAAGAAGGAAGCAAAATACAGGAGGATGTAAAAATGCATGTAGGGAATAGCTGAAATGAGTTTCTTTCCCTGCTAAATATACCAGTACTGCAAGCAGGGAGACGTAGCAACCATTTATGCCTCTGTTGCAGGAATTGTGGAGCAGGGCAGATTCAGGTGACTTTTGCACCCACTATGCATTGAAGTGAATCTAGATAATCTGACCTCAGATCCCACAAAGTATTCCCTACACAAAAAGTGAGAAAGTTAAAAGGAATAAAGGGAGAAAACACAATATCAGGAGAAGAATAGGCAGAACAGCATGCCCAGTTCAGAAGAGTTGGCTGCTAAGTACTCCAGCACAGAAATATCAGGGTATAACCTCTGCAAGTGGTTTTGCAATTCCCCGTGGTCACATATGCTACATCCTTCTTTAGTGTTGTCGTGGTTTAAACCCAGACAGGTAATTCGTTCGCTCACTTCCCCCCCCTTTCTTGCCCTCCCCCTGCTCCTGGAGGGACGGAGAGGAGAATCGAAAAGAATGCAACTCCCACGGGTTGAGATAAGAACAGTTTAGTAACTAAGGTATAACACAAATCACTACTGCTATCACCAATGATAATAATGATAAAGGAAATAACAAGGGAACAGAATACAACACCTCAGCACCAGCCGACCGATAACTTGCCCCCCCTCAGCCCGACCAAGCACCGACCGATACCTCCTCCAACCCTGCAGTTTCCCCAGCCCTTCCGGCTAACTCCCAGTTACATCCTGGGCATGACGTGCTGTGGTATGGAATACCTCTTTGGTCAGTTTGGGTCAGGTGTCCTGTCTCTGCTTCCTCCCAGCTTCCCCTCCTCCCTGGCAGAGCATGAGGCTCACAAAGTCCTTGGCAAAACCAAAACATCGTTATCAGCTCTGTTCCCGAGCTGAAAGTCAAAACACTGCACTACACCAGCTACCAAGAAGGAGAAAAATGACTGCTACTGCTGAACCCAGGACAAGTGTAATGAACTATTTACCCACTTTCAGGTCATCTCCCTCCCTGAACTAGTTCCCATCCTAAGGACTGGGAGAAGTTTGCTTCAGAAAGAGATAAACACCACATAACTATTCAACCTACAAAAGCAATTTATATTACTTCACGTGCAGCCAAGTAGAGCTCACATACCCCTAGGCCATCAGGTGGTCAATCAGCATGCATTTAACTTCAGCAGAGAACAGCACTCTTCACTTGGCCAGACCACCAGCTCATATGCAGTATGCCAGCCCAAAGTTGCTTTGACTTCCTAGTCACGAGTTTCACCTACTGGCTGATTTGGCCAGGACTGAATGAAAACATTGGTTTGCAAAGGCAACCAAGACAGCTGTGAATAGCTCTGCTGTAATGATTCTCTTTATAAGTGGAAAAATAGCCTTTAAAAGTAATAAGACAACCAGTAGCATTGAAAACCTCTATAAATAATGCATATAAATATCCCATAAATGTAAATTACATTGCTTCTTGGGGTGAAACTAGAGTTGATTTTACTTATTACTCATCAGCTGCTAACTCCAATGGTTATGAAAAATTTTGAATGTGAATATGTAAAGTATACAGCATTTATTATATTATGCATTGAATGACATTTACAGACATCTGCTGCTGATTTTTGATTCAAGAAGGTGGGTACTGTCAATGTGAGTTTACTTTAATACCAGCAAGATTAAAATCCAATGCAATTGGGTTGTTTTGCCATTTTATTGTTCTGTGTCTCTGCCAGCCCAGAAATCTGGCTTCTGTAGCAGAATCTGACTGGAAGAGGAGTGTACAAAAATATTTTAAAGAAAATATAGATGGGGCTAAATATCAAGGCCAAACTCACAGGAAAGGAGCAAATACTATGTATGACTGTACGAATTAAGTCTCTCCAGAGTTTCCATCATGCATCTATTTTTATCATGAATGCTGCCAGTGATCTAATGATCATTTTCAAAAATGCTCTGAGATGGTTTCAGACCTTCCTGTCCCAGCACTTCTAGGCAGTAATGATACAAAATTGCTTCTTTTCTTTTAAGTGCCCTTGCCTTTAACCTCTCCCTCACCATATGTGTCTATGTTTAGCTGCAGAGGAAGAACTAATAATCAGGGATTCTAGTTTAGATAATGAACAGCTTATCTGAATTTTATGTTTTCTTCTAACATAATAAGCAACACTTTACAGTTTTTATCAGCATCTCTCAGTTATTGAGGTTTAGATGAAAAGGAGATACCTAAAACTGAGCCATGATTCTACTGAGCAGATTATTAGGAGGAGACGTAATAGTATATGCTTCAAGAATAGCTCCCAATTTCTAGAGAAAGAATTATAAAAATGTGAAAGACGTTATCTTAATTTTAATTAAATCTAATTTATTTAAATTGCTCAATTTAATAAACCTCTACTATATCGTACTATTTCTTATATAAGTGCAAATATATTGATCAAATCACATCTGTGAACTCTCACTCTTAAAATACATCACTCAGCTGCCACAGAAATATGTGCTGTTATGCATGCAATGCAAACCATGCACTGTTGAATCGATTTGTTACAATAAAAGCCTGAAGCCAAAAAAAAACCAACATCAAAAGGTATGACAGAATGAAAAGCCAGCTGGTATCAGTCATATCTGAATTTTGCCATGAATACATCTGTGTGAGACAGACCTTATTTTAAGAACTCATCTGTACTTCCTGTGTATAAATATTATTAGTGATGGCTCATAAAACAAATGCTAAATAAACAAGCTGAATAATAATAAGAAAATAAATGAGGGGAATTTATTCTGCTTAATCTGCATGGATAATTTTATGACTAAATCTTAGGCACTTCATGAGAGAGTTCTTGAAAATAAGTACTTAAAGTCACAGTCAATGAAGAGATGTAACTTAGAAACTTGTTAGAAGAATGTCTGCTTATACCAGGTTTGAGACATCTCACCTACTTTTAGCTATTCAGTAGTGAGAAGACTTGTGTATGCTAATGAGCTAGGGTTCATCTGCAGCAAATGGAGAGAAATGGGCAGCTTGTCCCCCCTAGATTAAATACCACCTTCAAGATTAATTATTTCGTGGAAGAATTTTTTTCTCTGCAATGTATGTTAACCAGCCCAGATTATTAGACTAGACCCTTAACCTTAATTGACCTTAATGGTCAAGATGGGTTACATCTTTGGTGCCAGATCTTTGCCAGATAGGACTTATTTTGGGAATCAACTACTTTTCTCTATTTATTATGCAGGGAATTTATTGGTTTCATTTGGCACCTAAGAAAGTTTCTCAGGTGAGGAAGCTAAATCTCAAACAATATGCTTCAGAGCTGCCAAACCATACTCAAATGCATGCTGGTTGTGCTGTGTTTCTTGTATTTTGGTGAGCATAGCTCCATTGCAACTTAATTGATAAATTAATAATTGTTCATAAATCGCACATGACTTCGAATGACAGTAGAAGCTTTAAACCACGATTACTCTTCCATATCTTTAGTCTTAGAGAAAGAGAGGGAAGGTTATCTTTTATTGATCTTAATCAGCAACAAGTTAGCTCACCATCTAGGCCATTATGAGCTCTCTGTTATATTAAAAAAGGGAGGAGTGCTAGTCTTTCGACTCTGCATAGCTGGATGGATGTTACATGAAAGTCCCAGTAAAATAGTCTTTACAAGAGATTCCTACTGTCTTTTTTATTCTTGCATCCATTTGCAGTACAAGCTCAATCCTTGGATTGGGCAGGACTCTTCTTCATGGCCAACGCATTTATTACCCTTAATAATGAACAATTATACAGACACAACTGTTCATTTGGACATCATATTTCTGATCTCTACATCATATTTCTAAATGAGAATAATAACTTTCTCTTCCTTACCTAGGTGACATAGTCTATCTCAAACCATTGGAATAATGGTAATATCATTCTTAAACTTTTGTGGAACCCTTGTATCTAATACTGTTGCCAACATAAAAATGAGAAAATAATATTAAAGGAGAACACTCACTGGAATTAGAAAGTAAGTGGTGTTACATCTACTACTGGATAGAATTACTTAGTGCAAATATTAATTGCTCAGCTACTGCTGGCTCTATAAGAAAGCAGGAAATCAAAGGTGAAATAGATAAATACATCTTAACATAAACCTATAGACAATAGGTACTATATTCTAAAATTTATTGCCACAGCAAATATCCTTATTTTTAACTTTTCTGATTTGGTACATCATATTTCAAGCAAAAATTAAAATCAAGCAAAAATGTTTGGAGGCCTACATAGATAAACATGGAGTTCCTGGCAAAACTCAGACACAAAAAGGAGTCATAGAGGGGGTGGAAGCAAGAACAGTTAACCTTGAAGGACACCGTCTGAGCATGCATGGTTAGAAAACCCAAGGTCCACGCCTGGAGCTGAATGTGGTAAAGAATGTCAAAGACAACAAGAAGAGCTTCTGCAAGTACACAGGAAGGAAAACTAGGGAAAATGTGAGACCATTGCTGAATGGGGCATGAGACCTGGTTACACAGGACATAGACTTGAAGTACTGAATGTGTTGTTTGCCTCATTCTTCACTATCAAGACCAGCTTTCAGAAATACCAGGACCCACAGGTGAGGAGTACAGGCTGGAGCATAAGCCAGTAGTGTTCCCCTGTGGCAAAAAGGGGTAGTGATATGCTGGGCTGCATTAGGTAAAGTATTGCCAGCAAATTGAGAGAGGTGATATTTCCTCTCTACTCAGTACTGGTGAGCCCACACCTGGACTACTGTGCCCAGTACTGGGCTTTTCAAAACAAGAGATATAAGGACGTACTGGAAAGAGTTCAAACACTAAGGTGATAAAAGGACAAGAACACACCCCATGAGGAAACGCTGAGAGACCTATTCTCAAGGAAGTGGCTCAGGGGGATCTTATCCATGTTTATAAGCGCCTGATGCAAGGAGAAAGGAGAAGTTGGAGCCAGGTTCTTTTCAGCGGTTCCTAGGAACAGGACAACAGCCAGTGGGCACAAAATGAAACATATTTATCGTATATGTTCTATCGGAACATCAGGAAACACTTTTACTATGAGGGTGACTGAACACTGGAACAGAGTTGTGGAGTCTCCATCCCTAGAGATATTCAACAGCCATTTGGACACGGTCAGCAAGGGGATGTGGGCAAGATGATCTCCAGAAGTCCCTTTCAGATTGAACTATTCTGTGATTCCATGATTATGTGATCTGACCTGTCTCTTTTCATACTTCATAAATGCTGAGCTTTTATTAATTGTATCAGTTTGTGAGAAACTGTTCATTAAACTTACTCAGGGGATCCCAGACATTCCTAATTGCATGTGATAAGCGCAAGTAGGAACTGTTTGGAAAAAAAAAATTAACTAGAATTCACATAGTTATTCACAAAGTTCTACATATGCAGCTACTATTATCAGACTTAAAGGATTCAGCTTCTTCAAATAAATGCATTGCATCTCATCTAGTTTGATGAGATGTTTGATGAGTTGTTATATGAAAACAGGATCATTGACTTCAAATTTTCCTAGTTAACAACCACAAAAGATTTTCCTGTCAATCTAAGAGCATCCATCTTGCTAATGTGTATTGAAAGGATACTACTGAAAGAACAAGAGTTCATGGAGGTATTCTACAGACATGTGGTAGAGGTAAGATTGCTTTGGTAAGGTCTCAGTTAATATTACAATGTCAGCAATTATTGTTTCTGAAACGGTGGGTGTTATTATTCCAGAATGTATCAATTTTCTATCTTGAGGCTATAGTTACACAGGAAGCACAGTTTGCAGAGAAGTAATAAAGCAGAAACATCTCTGAATGTCATTGGTGAATGTTTTCTGAACAGATTTTGTACTGCTTGCCTTAGCAAAATGGAATAGCAGAGTAGAAAATTTTGGACTGTAAGATTTGATACATTTGAGATGAAAGAACTTTTCGCTTTGAATTTTCTGCTTCTGTGGTATTTATGTATTGTGCAGCATAGGTGAATGAAAATTCCCAAATGGTGTGAAATGAGAATGTACACTGCAGGAGAGGAAAAATGGCTAATTGTGAATAAGTACAGTCTTCCAGAATGGATTAAACAGTTTCTGCAGCAGACAGGACCCTGCAGAATAGAGGGAATTCCGACACTGCTCAACATCTAATATTACCTCAGTAGTGCATAAGCCAGATAATTATGAGTAAGTCTCAGAGATTTTTCTTTGGCTTTTAAAAAATTTTTAAGCATATGCAGGTATACTCATTCCAAAAAATTATAGAATCATAGAATAGTTAGGGTTGGAAAGGACCTTAAGATCATCTAGTTCCAGCCCCACAGCCATGGGAAGGGAGACCTCACGCTAAACCATGTCAACCAAGACTCTGTCCAACCTGGCCTTGAACACTGCCAAGGATGGAGCATTCACAACTTCCCTTGGCAACCCATTCCAGTGCATCATCACCCTTACAGTAAAAAATTTCTTCCTTATATCCAATCTAAACTTCCCCTGTTTAAATTTTAACCCATTACCCCTTGTCCTATCACTACAGTCCCTAATGAAGAGTCCCTCCCCAGCATCCCTATAGCCCCCCTTCAGATACTGGAAGGCTGCTATGAGGTCTCCACGCAGCCTTCTCTTCTCCAGGCTGAACAGCCCTAACTTTTTCAGCCTGTCTTCACACAGGAGGTGCTCCAGTCCCCTGGTCATCCTCGTGACCCTCCTCTGGCCCTGTTTCAACAGTTCCATGTCCTTTTTATGTTGAGGACACCAGAACTGTAAGCAATATTTTAAGTGAGGTCTCATAAGAGCAGAGAGGGTCAGGATTACCTTCTTGGACCTGCTGGTCACGCTCCTTTTGATGCAGCCCAGGATACAGTTGGCTTTCTGGGCTGCAGGTGCACACTGAAGCCGGCTCATGTTCATTTTCTCATCAACCAACACCCCCGAGTCTTTCTCCACAGGGCTGCTCTGAATCTCTTCTCTGCCCAACCTGTAGCTGTGCCTGGGATTGCTCCGACCCAGGTGTAGGACCTTGTACTTGGCATGGTTAAACTTCATGAGGTTGGCATCAGCCCACCTCACAAGTGTGTCAAGGTCCCTCTGCATAGCATCCCTTCCCTCCAGCGTATCAACTGAACCACACAGCTTGGTGTCATCGGCAAACTTGCTGAAGGCGCACTCAATCCCACTTTCCATGTCACCAACAAAGATGTTAAACAAGACTGGTCCTAGCACCAGCCCCTGAGGGACGCCACTTGTTACTGGTCTCCAGCCGGACATAGAGCCGTTGACCGCAAGACTTTACATGTGGCCATCCAGCCAGTTCTTTATCCACCAAGCGGTCCACCGATCAAATTGATGTCTCTCCAATTTAGAGACAAGGATATCACATGGGACAGCGTCAAACGCTTTGCACAAGTCCAGGTAGATGACATCAACTGCTCTACCCCTATCCGTCAGTTCCGTAGCCCCATCATAGAAGGCTACCAAAGTGTTCAGGCAGGATTTCCCCTTAGTGAAACCATGCTGGCTGTCACCAACCACCATGTTGTTTTTGATGTACCTTACAGCATGCCCTCCAGGAGAATCTGCTCCAAGATTTTGCCAGGCACGGAGGTGAGACTGACTGCTCTGTAGTTCCCTGTGTCATCCATTTTCCCCTTCTTGAAAATGGGGGTTATATTTCCCTTTTTCCAGTTGTTGGGAACTTCACCTGACTGCCATGATTTTTCAAATATGATGGACAGTGGCTTAGCAGCTTCACTTGCCAGCTCCTCTTGCCACTTGCCAGTCTGCTCTCTTGAAGTCCAGGGCAGTGAGCTGGCTGCACGCTCTTCTCGCTGTCCTGAGGATCTCAAATTTGAGCATCTCATGATCACTGCAACCAGGGCTGCCCTGGAGCATCACATTTCCAACGAACCCTTCCCTGCTGGTGAGCATGAGGTCAAGCATGGCACCTCTCCTTGTTGGCTCCTCTATTACTTGCAGAAGGAATTTGTCTCCCACACAATTGAGGAACCTCCTGGATTGCTTGTGCCAGGCCGTACCGTCGCTCCAACAGATATCAGGGTGGTTGAAGTCCCTCATGGAATAAGGGCCTGTGAACTTGAAATGCAGACCATAAATTCCCATTTCCACTGACCTCTGAATCTATACAGTGCCTAAGTTTGCATAGCATCTAAAGTTTGGTCCTGACTTTTTCATAAGATCTTTATGGGTATTTAGATTTCTGTCATGACCAAAAAAGCTTCAGGGAATGTGGCTAACTCCTTGCCAAGTTTTTTTATGAAGTATTCAGAGTGCTGACTTTGGAGCTGTGTTAGGACCTATGTCTAATACACTAATCCAGGAAAACCAGACCCACCACAATCATGTCTGGTCGGCAACTTCCTTTTGCACAATAGCTAAGTGTTTCATATTTGAGCTTAATTTCATCTTCGGATCAAAGTCTGTAATTTAGTAGCAAGGTTAAACAATTAATTTAACAGTGTTCTTTACTTAAAAGGGTCTTACTAAGATAAACATGGAAAGTTGTATTTGCCACTGTTACAGAAACTGAATTGGTGAATAGCATGTAGTTCTTTTTTACTTTCAATAAAATATAGATATCTGTTATAAGTAGTTTCAAAGACAGCTCTAGCTGTTAAGATTTTTCTGGCCAGAAAACTTCACAAGAGCCCCGGCTGCCTGGGGTCCTTCAGACCTCCTACTTCATTTACTGCTGATATACCCCATGGCTACAAATCATGGAAGCATGCTGAGGTGTTACACAAAAGAAGAAATAGAGTGGACATCATTCAGTAGCTTCATTTCCATCTACCATTAAGTCAACTTGCAAAGAGTGTAATAATCAGCAATTCTAGATAACACTTTTGTATCACCAGCCTTGACTGCAAATAATGTCCATGTAGCTGCTTCAGAGAATGATTCATGATGAAACATCTTTCCATAATACTGTTAAAGAGGCATTTAAACAACTGTCAGTGGCAAATTTAAGTCATTACTACAGGCAAGCTCCAGGACAAAACTAGTTAAAGTTTTAGGACCAAGATTTTTAAAGTTCTTGCTTTAAAAATATTGATAATTTAATTAAACACTTTTTTTTTGTTTTAAGTTCTTCTAGAAGTTTTTTGTCCTAATCTGATCCTAATGCACCTTTTTGATCACCTATTTTAAAAAATATAGTAGTTTTGTTTATCCCCTGAATTATAGCGTTAATGTAGACATAATTTTATGCTTAAAGGATATCTTGTAGTACTCAATCATACTGCAACATGACACTGAAATTGTACAGCACACAGAAATTAATTTCTCATGTTTGCTAAGAATATTAAAAAAAAAGATTGCTCATAAATATCTATTTCATTGTGAAGATCCTCTGAGTATTTTACTTTCTTGTATTGTCTAAATTTCTTTAGACATTTGTCTCCCTGGCATCTAGCTTTTGTCACATGTGTTGGAAGTTTATTTGAGTTCTTTGCTGAAGATTATACTACTTTTTCATAATAATCCCTAAATCTTCTATTCTTGTCCATCTTTGATGGCATATTACCTTTTCCAGGCACTTTTTTTTCCTCTCTCTCTCTTTTTTTTTTTTTTTTTAGGTGCTTAGTTCATTAAATTATTGCATGGCTGTTAATCTGTTTTTGTCATTGTGACTTCGGTTGCCCTTCTTTGAGGTGACCTTATCTGCCCTTCAAACATTTTGCTATCCTTTACATTTCCTTATTTTATAGCTTAATCTTTTCTTGAGGCACTAACAGCTTCAATTATAATTCTTGAGTTTAATTTGATTTTATCTACAATGGAGACTTTTTCTTTCATGCTTTCAGAACACATCTTGTTTATTTAAGATGGATCAGTGCATAGTACATACTTAATGGTTTATTAGATTAGTCTTTTGCATGGTAGAGAGAAAAAAAAAAAGCCAAATATAGTTTCTTGGCAACTTTCTGTATTTTTGTGAATACCACAGTATTTTACTAATGATAGTTAACAAATGTTTTTTGCTAGCATTTTCCTCTTTTATTCCATTCATAGGCTAGGGATGATACTTTATTGTTATAGTCTTAATGAAGAGGACACAATACTTTTGATTGCTTAGTCTTATTTCAAAAGCCCTTGATGAGGAGAAAGAGTGGTCCAGTTGAGAGTCAAGCATATGAATATACTGTGAGAGCTGAGGATGGCAGCATATCTCATTATATCTTATATATGAAGAATAGTATTAAACTCTTTGAAAAGTTTTATTTTCTCAAGGTGGCCCAGGAAAATTCAAGTGAGAAATATAGTTAAGTGAAGGTGTGAAAGATCCATGCATTCTCTCTTGGTACTTTTCATACTGAGGTATTTAAAGGTATTTAAACTTATCAGACTTTGAAAATGTTTGGCTGTTTCTCTTGTTATGTTTTTATTATGTACATAATAATCTTAAGGTATCCTTTTAAAAGTGTCTATTTGTATGGGCACTCTATCATATGAGAGTAACCATGCAGAAACACTTTGATGAACAGAAAAAATAAATACTGTGCAAATACTTTATGATATCATTGCTATAAGAATAAGGTAAAAGGTTATTTCAGAAAGACAAAAGTAATGTAATGCAGATTACATTCATTTTCTCTTGTTTGCTGCTAGAGAACAGAGTATTCAGACAGATCTTCCCACATTCATTTCTCAAAACATGTGGCTTGGTATTAGTTCAGCTAAATGATAACATTTAAAAGCAAAAAGTATGAGATAAAACTTCTGCTTTATAATCAAGTGTCATACCTGCATAGCTATTAATATATATTAATATAAATTATTCATGCCACCAGACAGTAATAAAGACAATTTCTACTACCCTTCATCCTGAGAGGTTTTCCTCCTAGTCCACTGAACGCTGTGGTAGTGTTTAGTCTTATCTTCCCTTCAACTTCACAGGACTAGATGGCACTAGATCAGTCTGTCTCTGTTTTACTTTAATAGGGTCATTCCTTTCTATGTCAGTAAAATGTTTCTTCTACCATTTGCATTATTTGGAGCTGCATAACATTATCTTTGAAGTCTGTATTTATTTGAATGTTAAACATTTACTAAAGTGAAAAAGGAACTGAACCTAAACAGGTTTTTAATACATTCCAGTAACCACAGCCAAACTATTTCAATAACCTTTGTCATAATCTCTGTCTTTGGCCAATAAACCTGCACCAGTTTTGGCTGGGGGGGAGAGTGAATTTTTCTAATAGTAGTTCATGTGGTGCTGTGTTTTGTATTTCTGACAATGTTGGTAACACATGGTTGGTTTAGTTATTGCTGAGCAGTGCTTATTTTGTGTTTCTCACCCCACAAGTGAGTAGGCTAGGGGTGCACAGAGAGCTTGAAAGGGACATGGCTGGGACAGCTGACTCCAGCCGACCCAAAGAATATCCTATACCAAATGATGTCATCCTGAGCAATAAAAGCTGAGGGAAGAACAAAGAAATGGAGGAAGTCTGAAGCCACAATCCTTGTCTCAACCCATGAGTTTTGCTTCTTTTACCCTTCCAGTACTGTATCCCATACCAACAGGACAGAGTGAGCAGTTGTGTGGCTGAGCTCTGCAACAAACCCAAGGAACAAAACCTTGTTTCTTAACACAACTCTCACACTGGTGCTAGGTACATTATTCACAGCAGTGTGGCAGCTCTCATCAAAGGGAGCTATGTGAAACTGAACTGTTGGCTACCCCTTCAGTGTTGTTATTACTGCTGTTAGAAACTCCTGGTGCTCAAATCATTAGTTTTGTAGTTAGAGATTGTGATCCTAAAAAGCAAGTTTATTTAAGCTTCTTAGGGAAGGTTCTCTGTTAGCCTTACAATCTGCACCAGCATAGAAAAAAATCCTACTTAAATGCATATATGTTTTCCAATGCATGAGTGGATTTATGTAGTCTACTCACGAGTGCATTACTAGCTTGAAATTCTTTTCAGTCAGTAAGCCAAACCAGTAGGGCTACATTATTTTTAATGTCGAAGTTTGAATCTTACTCTTTGTGGAAAAACACGATTGAATTGTGATTGAAGTACACTTTCTTAGAAAAGCAGCGACCTATTTTTCTGTTCTCTGTATACAGCTTTAAGCACATGGTTCACCACTCAGTTGCATTTGCTATGAAACATCATAGCAGATCTGTGGTAGAGGTGGCAATAGGAGAAGAGGAAAGAATTTGAAGGGATGCGGGGGGGGGGGGGGGGGGGGGGGTGGGTGGGATAAGATTATCCTTTAATTTAAGGCAAAAAAAAATTGTTTGTCCAGAGGGAAAGGAAAAGAAATAAAAAAAAAAAAGGAGGGAAAAAAGAGCAAGCTAAAATTGGGGCTTTTTCTGTAGCATCAATAATGCATCAAAAACAGAAATCAGGCTCTTCTGTTCTGCACCTTGGTTTCTTTCAATAGGAAACAAAATTAATTTATTTTATCCTTATGGAGTTTTCAAATACCAGACTGCAGAAGCATTTGCTCAAAGTGATGTAACACACTTTAACTGGGCACACATTCCTGAGCCAGATACCTCTAGATGTT
The DNA here is from genome assembly GCF_028554395.1 of Pezoporus wallicus. NCBI lineage: Eukaryota > Metazoa > Chordata > Aves > Psittaciformes > Psittacidae > Pezoporus > Pezoporus wallicus. Next base: position 4,138,089 of record NW_026642654.1, read on the forward strand.
GAAAATTACAGAAAATGTATTGTTCACAAATTGGTTGTTCACTCTGATTTGCCCCTGAGAGAACATAGAAAAAGATTTTAGTTCTGAATGTTTGCATTATGTAGGCTCTGAAGGATGTACTGCATCATTTTCTGTTGCAATTTTTTGGGGGTGAAAAGAGTTGGCATGTGCAATCGGAAAGGACGCTAGGGTAGAACATGTATAGCCAAACAAAAGCTAAAATCAGAGGTTTTTTCACCCAGCACCAGCTAAGCAGTAGGTAAGAAGCAGATATTCAGTACTTTCTGTTTAACTGCCTGCTGTGGTTTTCCAGATATTGGTGTTTTTCTTATGAGTGATTGAGAGTCTTCAGAAACTCCTGCAGCAAAAATAATAATAATAGTAAAAGACATCATACTTGGAAATACTTTGATTGTGGTTTGGTGAGCATGTGGCTAGGAGGGAGCATGTTCAAACTCCTGCTACAGGTCTGTTCATCTCAGTTATAAAAATGGAGGAAACGTCATCATACAATAATTTTTGTATGTAAAAACATTTTGCTTTTTAGCATGGCTTTTTATTGACAATAGGCTATCTAGCTATACTTCCTCCTCACCCACTCATTCCCTTCTTCCTATATAAAATTTTTAAACTTATGGTCAGTATCAATGAAATTCAGCAGTGTTAAATGGAAAAAAGATATTGAGTGTTTATAAGCTTCGTGAGAATTAGCAGATCTGGAATCTCCCTCTGAAGAGAAGGTGATAAAAGTTCATCTGTTGCACTTCCAGCATTGTGGCAGGTGATTTCCACCTACCTTGGCTATAGCCTAATCTATAATTGTCCCACTGAAAGGGCAAGGTAATGTGTGGAATTTAGAAGCATTGCAGTGATGACATGACAGAAAACCTCAGGGAAATAAACACCATTAGTTCCATTGCTCACAAACCAGCTTCTATTACATTATTTTTCCGTCTTTTTTTTTGGCTGTTTGTTTACTTGTTTCTCTTCCTACAATATGTACCTGTCAGTTTCTGAATGAAAAACTTCATCAAACTGCAACAGGGGGAAAAAGCCACAAGTGTTCCTGGAAAGAGGTAGGTCCATGAATCAGCCACTTCTTTCTCAATTTTGCCATAGAATTTATCAGTACATCTAAATTCTTTCTTTCTATATTCTTCCTCAGCTAAAAATGATTAATAATTAACACCTCTGTGAGAAACGTGTTGAGAGGTTTAGTTCTTTGGCATTTGGAAAGCAGTTCATAGAGTCATAGAATGATTAGGGTTGGAAGAAACCATCTAGTTCTATCCTCCCTGCCATGGATAGGGACACCTTCCACTACAGCAGGTTTCTCAAAGCAACCTGGCCTTGAACACTGACAGGGATAGGGAAGCCACAGTTTCTCTGGGTAGCTCGTTCCACTGTCTCACAACCCCCACATTACAGAACTTCTTCCTTACATCTAATGTAAGGAAACTCAGTTTAAAGCCATTCCCCCTTGTGCTGTCACTACTTACCCTTGTAAAAAGTCCCTCTCCAGATTTCTTGTAGACACCCTGTAAGTACTGGAAGCTGCTATAAGGTCTTTCCTGAGCCTTCTCTTTTCCAGGCTGAACAACCACAACTCTCTCAGCCTGTCTTCATAGGAGAGGTGCTACAACAACTTCATAGGAGAGGTGCTACAATCTTCACGGCCCTTCTCTAGACTTGCTCAAGCAGGTCCATGTCCCACTTGTGCTGGGGACCCCAGAGCTGTACACAGTACTCCAGGTGGGGTCTCACAAGGGTGGAGTAGGGGTCAGGATCACCTCCTTCAACCTGCTGGTCACACTCCTTTTGATGCAGCCCAGGATACAGTTGGCTTTCTGGGCTATGAGCACACACTGAAGCCAGCTCATGTTAAGTTTCTCATCAATCAACACTCACAAGTTTTTCTCCTCACGGCTGCTCTCAATCCATTCTTCTCCCAACCTGTAGTTGTGCTTGGGATTGCCTCAACCCATATGCAGGATCTTGCACTTGTCCTTGTTGAAATTCATGAGATGGCATCCCTTCCTTGCACCTCTCTAAGGACTACTGTTTCATGAATGGTGTATCTATCAAGTTAGCACATATACATGTACACATGCACTGGCTTTTCAACATACCAAGACATAATTCAGTAAGACTTTAAATGAGTACATTTGGAGCTTTGTTTTACTGAACACAGAAAAAGTACTTTTCTAAAAACAGCTTAATATTTTATGATAATGGTTCACTGAATGTTGTAAGCAAGAAAGAAATAATTAAAAAGAATAATGAAAAGCAGATAAACAAGGAGATGGATTAGTACTGGAATGGCCATATGGAGATAACAGAAAAAGCATCTATTCTTAGTCTCTAGGTATAAGGCTAAGGATAGCGATTCAGGGTAAAAGAATGTGAAAAGCAAAGCATGCACGATTTACAGAAAAAAATATTACAATTATATTACTATAACCCAGAAATACAATCTTTTTCCTTTGTATTCAATAAATATGTTTAGACTCAAGAGCACTAACAGTAATAAACACTGATAATTTTTTCTAACAACACATTAACGTGTTAAATATTTCTTCACTGACTGTCTCACTATTTTAAAACTAGGTTCTCTCTACCTCTTTATCTATGTGACACTTGCAACACACTCCAATAGCTCTTTCCCTCCTTTATGTAAACTACAGACTTGGCATACCTATTTCCAGGTCCTCTGGCTACAGCTGTGTTGTAGGTCATCCTAGCTCATGGCTTCATCCAGTCTTCCCCATATCTTCACCACAGAACGAACCCTGGACAAGCAATTTAGAGGAAATCGCTGCATGAGCCTGACGTGGCTTTTGTAAAAGTCCCTGATTTATTTATCAGGAGAAAAGGCAGCAGCAAGGTTTATACTGATGAAAAGTATAAATGGAATTCATCATAGTAGTAGATATCAAAAAGACAACAGCTCTGCAGAAGAGACTGATCAGCAGTGCCACTGCTGAGGGAAAGATGGTAAAACGTTTGCCATTAGCCCTTTGTATCAACCAAATTTACTACATAGTAATTTATGCTGCACAGTGTAATTTAGATATGCCCTGTAAAAAGCACCTCCTGGTCTTTTTTTGTGAGGAGAGCTACAGCCCAACCTGCCTGAACAGGTTTTGTCATCTGTGGGACCCTAACCCTAAGCCTTACCTGCAGAATTGCAGGTAGTTTCTGTCCTCAGGGCTTCTACCAAAGCCCATCCTAGGAAAAGCCTGGCTAATAACCTGTGCTGAGTTCTGTATTGCCACACTGTCCTGGGTTCAGCAGTAGCAGTCATTTTTCTCCTTCCTAGTAGCTGGTGCAGCACTGTGTTTTGACTTTTGGGCAGGGAACAGAGCTGATAATTCTGATGTTTTAGTCTGACCAAGGACTTTCTGAGCCTCATGCTCTGCCAGGGAGGAGTGGAAGCTGGGAGGAAGCAGGGACAGGACACCTGACCCAAACTGACCAAAGAGGTATTCCATACCACAGCACGTCATGCCCAGGATGTGAGAGTTACCCAGAAAGGCTGGGACTGCGAGGTTGGAGGAGGTATCGGTCAGTGCTTGGTAGGGTGGGGTGGAGGGAGTTATCGGTTGGCTGGTGGTGAGGTGTTGTATTCTCTTCCCTTGTTATTTCCTTTATCATTATTATCATTGGTGGTAGCAGTAGTGATCTCTGTTATACCTTAGTTACTAAACTGTTCTTATCTCAACCTGTGGAAGTTGCATTTTTTCAATTCTCCTCTCTGTCCCTTCAGGAGTAGGGGGAGGGAAAGAAGGGGGGGAGTGAGTGAACAAGCTGTCTGACTGGGTTTAAACCACGACACACACCAAGAATGCAGCTACTAGTCTAAAGTTTTCCTCTGAAGACTAGTTTGGCTACCTCTAGTAATTGCCTATGCACAGCTTAGAGAAGACGTCTAAAATGAGCTTTCTTGGGTTAAATAGGGGGAATAGCTATTTTCTATTTCCATTTATTCGGCCTTTGAACACTATTTGAAAAGCTTTGTGATTGCTGAATGAAGGACATGTTGTCTCTCACCTAAAAAAAAATCCTTAAGGATACCACACCATCCAGAAATCATTGTTGCACTTAATATGCCTGTACAGCAACAGAGAACATTCCCTCTTTTCTTTGCCAGTTAAAAGCCTCACATTAATCAATTGTACAAGATTCCTTTATATTTCATAAGGAAGTAGTAGGAAGTAGTATTAGTTTTCTCTTTGCTAATGAGTGCAGAGCTACCTAGTCTTTCTTTACATCTGATACTAAGCTTGGCTGAGTTAGACAAAGGAGCCTTTTGGGGGTGTGAGAAGCACTGCTTTCATTGCTTAGATGCAGATCCACACCTTCAGAAATTCTGCCACAGAAAATGCAAGATATTGTTCAAATTTTTAGGTAAAGCTTACCTTTTGGCACACATTCCCAGTAGTGAAAGACAAAAAACTGATGAAGAAGATGCTATCAAAAAGAAAAAAATCTAATTTGCATATAAGATTTTGCAATTAATTGCAGAGGTTCTAAACATCATATTCCGCAAATTTCTCTCTTCCTATCAGTTATTCCTCTACAACTAAATAATATATACTCATTGAATTATTATCAAAGCCACTAGCTGGGCATTTGATCATTGAAACCTAAGACCTTGCATTTATTCATATAGTACTTGAGGGACCAGGATAAGTGAACACTTTGTACCTCACTCCTCAGATTACTATAAATCATGTTCTTTAGTATTTATTTCTCTAATAAAGCGACGGCTCATGGGTTGGTTAATTTTAATTACAGATGCACAGCGCTTTTTTAATTTAGAGAGGGAACATAGGACAATATGTTAAAAAAATTGTTGTCACTTGTCAGATGACTGTGACATTGTTCTTGAGAAAAGCAAAGAATGAGATAGGCCAGGAGTTTTCCAATAGTACACATAATTCAGGCTTTTCCCTTTGTGGTAGGTTGACCCTGGCTGGATGCCAGGTGCCCACCAAAGCTGATCTGTCACTGCCTTCCTCAGCTGGGCAGGGAAGAGAAAATATAATGAAAGGTTCATGGGTCAAGATAAGGACAGGAGGATGTCACTCGCCAGTTACTCTCATGGGCAAAAGAGACTTGACTCGGGGAAAATTTATTTATGACCAATCAAAACTCAGAGTAATGGGAAATAAAACCAAATCTTAAAAACACCCTCTCCTCACACCTTCCTTCTTCCTGGGCTTAAATTCACACCTATTTTCTCTACCTCCTCCCCCCACCCTGAGTAACATATGGGTCTGGGAAATGGGGGTTGTGGTCAGCTCATCACACCTTGTCTCTGCTATTCCTTCCTCCTCAGGGGAGGACTCCTCACACTTCCCCTTCTCCAGTGTGGGGTCCCTCCCACAAGAGACAGACCTCCATGAACTTCTCCAATGTGAGTCCTTCCCACGGGCTGCAGTTCTTCCTGAACTGCTCCAGTGCGGGTCCCTTCCACGGGTGCAGTCCTTCAAGAATGGGCTGCTCCAGCGTGGGTCCCTTCCATGGGTTCAGTCCTTCAGGAAGAGACTCCTCCAGCATCAGTCCCTTCCATGGATGCAGTCCTTCAGGAACAGGCTGCTCCAGACTGGGTCCTGCATGGGGTCACAAATCCTGCAGCAAACCTGCTCCAGTGTGGGCTCCTCTCTCCATGGGGCCACAGGTCCTGCCAGGAGCCTGCTCCAGTGCAGGATTCCCACTGGGTCACAGCCTCCTTTGGGCATCCCCCTGGTCTGGTGTAGGTTCCCCCCTGGGCTGCAGGTGGAGATCTGCTCCACCATGGACCTCCATGGGCTGCAGGGACACAGCTGCCTCACCATGGGTTGCCACCACGGGCTGTAGTGGAATCTCTGCTCTGCTGCCAGGAGCACCTCCTCCCTTCCTTCTTCACTGACCTGGGTTTCTGGAAGGCTGTTGCTTTGACATATTCTCATTTCTCTTTCTGGCTGAAGGTGCTGTTGTGTAGTAACTTTTTCCCTTTCTTAACTACGTAACCCCAGAGGTGCTACCACCGTTGCTGATGCAGCCTTGTCCAGTAGCAGGCCCATCTTGGATCCCACTGGCATTGGCTGTATTGGACATGGGGGAAGTATTTACTAGCTACTCACAGAAGCCACCCCTGTATCCCCCGTTACCAAATCCTTGCCATTGAAATCAAATACACTGTTTAAAAAAATAAAATAAAATAAAAATGCTACAGTGGAACCTAACTTTTGCCACCTAAAAAAGTTTCCATGAGCACCTATGTTAGCAAGAGGGTTAAATGTTTCATTTACCCATATGCTGAGGTCTCACAATGGAATCATTACTGCACTGAGAGTCTTCCTTTGGTTCCAGATCCATAGTCCATATCTACCCACCCTGAACGTCACCTCAAGAATATAATAGAATAGAATCTTATATATATATATATATATATATATATATATATATATATTACTCACAGGTCTTATGACCCTTGCTAAAATCATTAAGTCTTTTTTGTATTGCTTCCCCTCTGATACTGCCAGTCTTCACATGCTTTTCCTTTTTCACCCTCTTGTTGCTTATCCCAACCTGATGCTACTTTCACTAATACTCTTGTTTAGCCTCCAGAGTGTTTTCTGTATTAGCCAACAGGGATCATCAGATCCTGTCTTGTCAAGTATTTGGATTTTTTTCTGTTCCAAAAGAGTTCTCCATTCTTTACACACTCCTTGTGAAACATGCAGGGGAAAAACCAATAATGAAGTGAAAACGAACAATTAACAGAAGGAGTATGGCTAAGGGATGATATGGATAATTGATTTCCCTGTTCTCATGACTAAACAGCACTATAATGCTAGCAGTCACAGAAATCTGAGAAAGATGCAGTACAGAATATCAGTGAGCAACATTAATTTGAATAAAAAAATAATTAATAAAGATATCAAAATAATTCAGGAGATCATTTTTAAACTCCTACAGAAAAATATCTTGTCATCCTGATTAATTTATATATTTCTTCCAAATATTTTTAGATTTGTTGCTTGGAATTTCATTCAAATACATCTTCTTACCTAAGAAAATTAAATTTCCTTATGCTGAGTGTTCAGCTCTTTGCCTTATATACAGTTTCTGTCTCACCAAGTGAAAGTCTTCAGCTGCGTTGAGTTTTGCTATTGAAAGAGAAGGTCACAGGATGTTGCTTTCCTGATATGATTCTCAGCCCAGCCACACTCAGGTATTACAGGAGATATATAGAAATGAAAAAACTGAGAAGTCCTGTGAAAAAGAAGGGATGGAAACATATCAGGAAAGGGCAAAGAAAGATACTTCTTCTTGAAAAAAGGATGAATCAACTGAACAGGAGAAATAAAACCAGAAAGTTATAGTGACTTTCTGGGTTAAGCGATAAGACAATTTTTTCTCATTTTGTTGTAGAAAGTTGTTATGTCTTCCTGTTTTTTTTCTGCTTTTGTAGAGATTAATTAATAGAAATATCAGTGTGGTGTAACTGATTAGTGGTAGACCCAGAATGATTACACAAACACCAATGTTAGTTACTGAGGCGTCCCAGCATGACCCAGAGGTTTCACAAATGACTTGAGCAAAGCTAACCTTGTCTCAGAACTCTTGTCTTTGATCTGTTGTGCTTTCACAGAACTGTGACTCTGCAGTGTTTCAAAACTCAACTGTAACACCAAATGCAAGGGGAAAAAAGAAAAAAGAAAAAAGAGGTGATTTAAAGAAGGAGGTTTCTGTCATTTGTTTGATGAAATCCTACAGTTGTGGTAAAGTTTCCATCTTTAGTATTTCCAAGCTTGATTAGAAAGAAAACTTTTCTGATTCCTGAACATTCCTAGTGACAGTGGAATGAAATTCTAGAGTCATCATCATTTTAGGGAATTTTCTCACTAAAATAGATGCCTGGATGCCTGCTCCTCAGAAGTGCAATAATGCTTATTTCTTTAAGTAGTAGACTTATAGACAGTGAAGGGGCACTCAATCAATGAGATGAGTAATTTTCTTCTGTAATATTTAAGTGAATGTGCTTTTGTATAAGGCTTCAATTTACTGAGATAAATGGAAGCTGCTTTGGACACCATGGAAGTGAAGGGAAGGGAGTGAATAAACTCATTAAATTAACCTGTGACAGAGCATGATGGAACAGAAATCTGCAAAGAAATCTAATTATATTTAACTATTCTTTCAGGTGTCCAGTCTCTTTACATTCAAATTCTTTGGATTAGACTGCATGCAGAGAGTAAGCTTGTAATATTTACTTCCAAAGCCAGTGGATTATACATGCTCCTTGATGAGTTCTAAAGCATTTTCAGGAGGGGATAATCACATTCCCTGGTGCCAGATATTAGATATTACAATTTGAGGAAATTCTTTAGTGCCTAAGGAGAAATAGCACAGTTAGTGCATTGCCTTTTCCAAGATGCAGGATCATATACAAATCTAGATACTAGACTGGCTGGGGTTTTTGTTGGTTTTTTTTGCTTGGTTGGTTGTTTTTTTTTTTCTTTATGGCAAAGATGGGGCTGATGTCTCATATTCTAATTTCAAAGACACAAACCAGCCTTTCAAACAGCAATTTAACTGAATTCTACTACCAGGGAAGTTTTTACACATTTCTAGGTCATCAACGTAGGACCTAAAGAGTTACTACACCAGTGTTTCTATTAAAAAAAAAGTGCTGAAATGGGTTAATATTATCATGCTCATATTTAAGATCTTTCCTGAACAGGGCCACATTCATATCATCGATAAAACAGATCAAAAATCTAAAATTGACAGCTCACCTGAAAAATGAGCATTTCGTACACCAAACCAGTGTCTTAGGCCAGTGTGAGTCAAAGTCTCAAGGGCGGTTTTGCCCACAATGTAGCTTCAAGTTTGGAAACTTGATGGCAAACTGCTTAAAAAAAAACACCTTTGATGTGCAAAAACTAAAATACTACAGCCCAAAAACCAAAACCCCACTTCTTAATCATAAAAAGAGACACCCAGGACAAAATGATGAGAAAAGTTAAAAAAAAAAATAAATACCTAAATCATAATGTTAACATGACAACACAAAGCAAAAGTTCTTTTGTAGACAGCTTCAGTATGCATAGTGGTTACTTGGAACACCAAATTCCATAACCACAAATGTCCTCTCATCCTCATTTCCCTGAACTTTTATTGCTGAGCTAAACATCAGCTGATAGGTGACTTGTGATTTGTTCTCCTCCGTGCTACTACAGGGACCTAATCTAAAATTCCCTTTGCTTCATTACAGTCTGAGAAACCATTTGATTCCTTGTGAATAGATTTGCTACCTGAAAGAAGGACATGCAGAGTACATCAACATCTCCTTGGCAGTTAGCACATGGACTGAAGCCTCTGTGCTCACCTGGTACATCAGGATATCTGAACTGATCCTTCTGTCTGCAGGTAATAAATCATGATAGAAAAAAACCTGACTGAATAATGGTGTGGTATTCTTTCAAAATCACCTCACAGATTAAGACAAAGTTTCAGATCTACATCAAAAGCACCAGCTGGGTCTTTGCAATTCTTTACAGTGTTTTTAATGTGGTCAGCCTAAGAAGTAGGCTGTATAATGGTGTGTCATTATACAGCCACAGAAAGAAACATTTAGAGCGGTCTAGAGAAGTACACAAATGACAAAGCAAGAACAGGAGTGGATTTTTATGGCAGGGAGGAGCCTGGCTTGTACAATACAAAAATTGGTTTGTATTACCCATCTACATCAGGATTTATTTTTTAATATCAACTTGAACAAAATTGTTTTCTCTGAAGCCAAGATACTGGACTGTCCATTAAAAGAAGTCCTTCTCCCACATGTGACCATCCATTTCGTGATCTAACAATAAACATCTATGAAAAGGCTCTGGCAAAGCTTGTACAAAAAACAAACCTGTGAATAAATGTCTTTCATCCAGCAGTCATAACTAAAGCATTCTATATAGAGAACTTTGCTTTGTTTTACCTTTTAATATCACTATATGATAAAAGCAATGTCAAGTATTGTAAGAAAAAATCTTTTTAGAGGCAATGGAGGAAAAAGAACATTTGAACATTTCTTTCCAGTAGATGTTTAAAAAAGTGTATATGAAAGGGGGTACATGTATACTGTGAGGTAACAGTTAATATTGTGTAGTTAGGACCTTGGGGAATAAGTACATTCCTCTGAGGAATGAGGAAGGTGTGATGTTTTCCATTGTAAGACTCTTACCATGTCTCTTTAAGCAGGATTTGTGGAGTAAAACAAATAAACAAAAAAATACCCCCCACTGGGGGAGAGAAGCAGGGAGAGCTGACTTATTGTAAAAGGCTCATTTAATGGCTTTTGCTTTGTAAAGAAGATGGCAATTCCCAGGGAGAAGGAGCAGCCTTTGTCAGCCTTAATGAAGCGCACTCAGTACATAGCTTCAATGAAGATAGATATCAAAAATAAGGTAGGTAAAACTGATGAGTTTGGGACCTATTTGCATAAACTGGTACTTATGCTTCTGAAATGCTCACGTTACAAATACTGAAACCACACAGTTTTCACTCTAACAGATTTGCTATGTTAAAGGAGTGTTATTTATCTACATAAATAAAATTTCTGTGCTGAGTACTAAATATGCTTCAGGGGTTTCCCAATTTATCAACTCTCCTACTTGTAACAACACAACCAGAAACTTTATGAACATAGCAATATTTTTCAATGGCTTTAACTGTACATTTGTTATTTTCATCTTGGTTGTTCTAGATAGAAAAGAACTAGAGATACACGACTTTTGATGACAACACACATTGGACAAACATTCAAGATAAATTACAAGAGGGGATTTGTTTGGTTTAGTGGGTGCTTTATGGAGGGGAGGTAGACCCTCAAAAGCACTATATGCTTATCTTTTAATACATGACAAGAGAGTACCAATTTGATTCACAGATGGATCTCTTTTTTCCCATACATCCTTTGCAAGGATTCATCTGCAGCATCATTAAGGTACTCTGCCAGGGTGCAGACAGTGACATCCACTGGTGCAGAGCATTTTTGCTACAAGAATCACAGAAACACCATGTGTCATGATTGATTTCGATATCGAAATCAATTTCATTCACTTCTACATTTTCTAATGCAGCACTGTGTATAATACCACATAATTTTAAGCATGCAAGTACTCCCAGAGGGAAATGAGTTTAAATAATTTGCTCGTTGGAGGGAGGGCACCTTGCAACACTCAGCCTTGAAGAATAGATGAAGTTCCCAATTGGAAGGATTCCCATCTCATCTATGTGGTTTGTCCCTCAACTTGCCAAGAGAGCATGCTGCTCAATTTATTACTATCTGCAGCCTTCACATCTGTTTCTTTTTCCTTTTTTGATCCTCCTCATCTACCCTGACATGCCTAGAGTTTATGTAGCTGAGGAACAAGTTGAGATGCAGGATGACATGTATTGTGTTCCACAATCTTGCGTCGCTTTCTGCCAACGCAACAATGCCCAGCAATTTGGAGAGTGGAAATCACCTTCCACAAGATTCACTGTGTCCAGGCTTTATGGACCCAAGAAGATAAACAACAACAGATATACCAAAGCCCTTCTGGGTTGCACTTACTGTGGAGCCTCCTGGAAAAACATAATTTAACAGCACAGCTCAGTGTCTTTCAGATGTGTTGGAGTCATTGTGTGTGCCCAGCACAGCAGCTGCACAAATTTCATAAAAACATGGGCAGGAGTATGGGCACTTTCCAAATAACAAACTAATGTCTCTCTAATGTTTGAAATTATGGTGATGTGCAAAGCCCTATGGTTTGAGGGAGCAAAATCCTAGATAGTGGATTTTAGGGGAACTAGGAATCATATGTTCTATCTCCAAATTGAATAGAAGGCAATCCACTCAATTTCCTTTTGTACTACTGTACAAATTCAATAGGAGGCAATCAGCTCAACAGGATTTCCTTTTGTACTACTGTAAGATGAAGAACAGATTCTTCATTGATGTATTTACAGATAAATTACTAGCTATGTTTGTTTTTACTCAAAAAATTAATAAATAAAAACGTGTATTTGTTTTCAATCAGTAAGGGCAAAGTAATATTTCTTGTTTCCCTCCATGATTTAAGGATTACAATACTATATACTGCAGGATGCTTCAAATTATGATACATTTTTATCTAAACGTGAAAAAATTAAAAAATGTGGACATCTTTGGAGTTCAAAAAATGTGTTCTTCCTAATTATGTTTCATATTTGATATTTTCTGAAATTGTATTTTTAAAATCATCAGCAATTAGGATACTAATATATCTGAAGTATCACAAAACTTTAGATTCTATTTCAGTTTTCCAAGTCCAACTGGTTGTGATAATTTTAAACCAGTTTTGAATAACAAGACTAATTTTTTTAATGAGTCTGCTCTAAAACCCTAGACCTGTCAAAAATTGCCAGAATACCTTTAGCTGACTGCTCTGTAAAGTCAATATGTTACTACTACAGAAAACCTCCTTTTATTTCGAGTTATGCAATATTAGTAAACCTGTTAGCTGAATTCCAGTCCTGTAATCTCTGGTTTTGGTGACAGCTTGCAAAGTAAAAATAGCAGAGACTTGCTCTTCAGACAATAGATTTTATCTCCTTTTCAGTACAAATAGTTTAGAAAAAATAGTTTCTGGACATTGAAACTGGGCAAATTTGATACAGAAAAAACAACAGGTTTTGAAAAATGGTTTGAGGGTTGGTTTTTTTTAAGGGACTGTGAGATTTTCAAGTTCAATTTATACTTTCATGATCACATCCTTCCAAATAAACATGCTAATAGTGATTTTTTTTTAAACCCTTCCAACTACAAAGCCATCTCAAGTAGCAGCATATATAGATCTGGAGAAATCCAAACAGCTGCAACTAAAATAAGCAATCTGATTGAAAAAATAAAAATTATCGTTTGCGTAGGGGCTAATTACTAAAGTAAGGAGAAGTCTGTATTACTTTAATCTCATTACTTTTTTCCTCAAAAAAACAAGATTACAAATGATTATTTAGCTAAATATCACAATGACCATCATTTCACCTTATTGCGGGTATTTTTTTCCATTTAAAATAAAAATGAATGCTCACAGAATGCAGAGAGTTAACTGGACATGTTATTTTTGCTCTTTGAATATTTTTGCCTTTTAATTTACAAAGCTGCTATTTATGTCTCTTCTAACAACTCAAAGTGCGTCAACAAACAGCATTTTATTATACAAAAGGCTCCATTCCCCGGTGCAGCTCAGTATCTATTCCAATAAGTTTGTGCAGCTGCAGTTCCTCAACGGATACAGAAAAACAGCTGCACATCCTCTAGCAGATTTCCAACTCCATGAAAGAGTCATAATGGGCGTAAAACTCTTGTCCCATTTTCTCCTGAAGCCTATAAAAAAAATGCAATTAAGTAGTGATGCTGGAGCAAAGGTAAAGGATCAGCAAAGGTCACATCTGAAAATAAGGGAATCAGAAATACTTTCCACCACCACCTCTTCATACTATTCAGAATGTTCAACCATTCAGCAATTGGTAACAGAGTATTCTAACATCCTAACAACCGGGATAAAGGCTCATTTTATCAGAGATGACCTTGCTAAAACCTGAAATAAATTTCTGTCTCTATTAATCTCTTTCCCTCCCCCCAGCCATATTTTTTTTCCTTTTCTTTTATCATACTTCTATCATACTTCTCTCTCATGATTTTACTGTAATGCCCTTACATGTTCCATAATATTTTCAGTGATTATATTATAGTCAATTATTTATAATCTCACATAAGAAAGAACTATGTAGTAATTTTTCTGCTTAAAATTTATATGTAATGTTGCATCTGGGAGAAAGTTTTTTGTTGTTTTCACTGCAAAAATTTTTTCATAGTAGCTCATTTGGGGTTATTTTGGGGGTTTGTGCTGGAAACAGTGCTGATAACACAGGGATGTTTTAGTTATTGAGCAGTGCTTACACAGAGTCAAGGCCTCTTCTGCTCCTCTCCAGCAAGTAGGCTGGTGGGGTGGTGTGAGGAGCACAAGAAGCTAGGAGGGGACACAGCTGGGACAGCTGACCCCAGCTGATCCAAGGGATATTCCATACCACATGGCATGCTCAGCATATAGAGCTGGGGGAATAAAAAAGAAGGGGGGTAGGGGGTGGCTCTCAGAGTTATGGTGTTTGTCTTCCCAGGTAACTGTTAGACGTGATGGACCCCTGCGTTCCTGGAGATGGCTGAACACCTGGCTGTCAATGGTGAGTTGTAAATGAATTCCTTGTTTTGCTTTGCTTGCATTTACAGCTTTTGCTCAACCTATTAAACTGTCTTTATCTCAACCCACAAGTTTTCTCACTTTTACTCTCACCCATCCTGACATGGTAGAGTGACTGAGCAGCTGTGTACTACTTAGTTGCAAGCTGGGTTTAAGCCACAACAGTGGCATATACAAAAAGAAGCAAAGAAAAAAAAAAAAAGGTGATTTTAAATAACTTATGGCTTGATTTTCCTGCATTTAGTATCTATGAAGATTAATCAATGTTTCAAAACACCTTTTGGAAAAAAAGCAGTTTTAAAGTTGAGCTCTGTAATTCCACACGTCTATAAAATATTGCCATCTATTGGCAAAAAGGAAAAAACATCAATGTTAGCACTGGAAATAGAATTGCCTCTCCTTCAGGCATGTGTACATAACTAATTTTATGTGTGTACAGAGCTGCTATATAATGTAATAAAATTTTAAATACTGCTTGTGCAAGATCCATGTCATAAGAAATATGAGTTCAGTTCTTTGTAAATGAGAAAGATAATATTCAACATAATGCTGAAAGAAAAGATATATACCATGTTTATGCCCCATACTCATATCAGTTGAAGGCTGAAAAAGCATTGCAGACGGCATGCTCCCATGTCACAGATCTAAAAGCATTAATTAATAGCTTCAACTCACAACACAAAACCTCAAAACAGATGACTATATCTGTCCCATAGCGTTATCTCTGCTGCACCAAACTTGTAATTAAAATCTTCCCTAGTTGCTCCTTGTCCCTTCCTCTCCATGGAGTTACAAGTAAATAAATGCTGCTCTGCCAGTGGAGGGCCAGCTGGTGAAAAGGAAATACATTGATCCAGCATGAGGGGTCCCTACATCACTGTCTGGCTTCCTTGCCAGGACATAAATATGTTGAGGATGATTTTTCAGTTATGTCAACATCTAAATATGCAGGTAACGTGTAGTAGGTATTCATGAAAATACCTATGCAGCTCAGTAACTTAAATAAAATTAAACCAAGAAGCCCTGCCATGCTTTCAGGTATACTGGAGTCGCAAAAAGTGATTACTTCCACAGGGTTGAAAGCTTCTGTGTTGATTTTCTAACGATTTCCCCCTTGAAAGTGAAATTAATTATTTGACTTACATGCCCAGTAATTTCAAGAGGCCTGTTGTGATTTAACTGCATGGACTGCAAAATGTCACACAAACTAATAATATACTGATATATTAACTGAAGGTTACAAAAATCAATAAGAGTCAAAAGTAGAGGAAGAGAAAGAACAAATGAAAATTAAACAACAGATGTACCATGCGGATCTGGAGGATGATGGATAGGCTGAGAAGACAGAAAATTAAAGTTCTAGAATATGTTGAAAATGAAAGAAAAATAGCTGGCAGATAGTTATTGAACCTAAACTTACAAAGACATGCAGCAGGGGAACAAATTACACATGCTCAAAATTTAATTCACTGGGCCTTTTTTTGATGTGGGGCAGGCCAGCTTCTAATCTGATCTACATATCCAGATGGGGATGTTAGAAGAGTTAAGACATTTCGCACTCGCATTTTGTTGCCTGCCAGTGCTATGGAGAGGGCAGCTGGGGAAGGACCTTTTATTTCCTCCACGTGGAAGGGAAGGAACAGGGAAAGGTCACAGCACAACTTTGTTCCGCTTATAACCTCCGCAGACAGCTGTGCCAGGGATGTGTGTGGAGCTTTCTGAAGGATGCTTCCTCCTCGGATGAGAGAATCTGGGATACAGATTTACTCCAATGCAATCCATCTGCTTGCTTTGTGCCTTGTGAAGCACTTTCCTGTGCTCAGCAAAGTCACATTTCAGTTGTTCCTCATCCAGAAAATAAAAATAAATCCGTTTTTGATATGTAACTTAGAAAAGTCTAATATTAATTAAGGTCAATCATTATTATGAACTAGTTAGATACTTTTTTATATATATATGATGCCAGTATGACTGTTCCTAGCCAAGAATTATCAGCCTGGGAAGAGTAAAGTGGAACAGGAAACTTGTTTTCCTGCTCTGGAGAACATGCTGAGGCCACAAAAACATCCTCCACTCCCGGCTGAAGCAAACCCAAGACTTTTGATTTCTTTTAATGAGATAACAAGAGAAAAGTATTTCTAAAACTCATCTGGGATGTCCTGACTCTTTCTGAATTGGAGCAAAAATAACAAACCAAGTTCTCCCACCTCCCAACTCTGCGGTCTGCTCACCAGCAGACCTCCCTGTGTGCATCTCTCTTGGGGAAACTCTCCCTGCAAAAGTCTTACTGAAGCTAACGTAGTCCCACAGGAAGCTTAACTTCATAAAAACATTTACTGCTGCCAGCTGGGAGTAAAGTTATAAGTTGTGAGGCTAAAGATGGTGTCTTATTCTGAGTTTTGTCCCCCTGATCAAACTATGACCTCCCATTAAGTCACTTAAAGATGTCTCAAAAACTCATGAATAATTCAAAAGGCTAATGCTCTTCAAGCTTTCTTTCAGTCAAGTACATCTAAAATTGCTTTTCCTTTCTTACATTGCTGCTGTTTTCCCCTCTGCCCAGAAGTGAATTGCCATCTCTGCATGTACTTTAAAGAGAGTTATGAATATGGCAAATAATGTTAATGAGCTATTATCAAAAGCTAGTTACCTGCCTGTGACTTTTCAGCTTTCTGCCAGAGTCTGCCAAAACTACTCTTAATATACGCACACTCTGAATGCATTGAGAAGGAAGTACATAACTCACTCAGCTCCCCTTAATCCACCACTGTAGCCCAATGAGGCTAATGCAGTACTCTACTGCAAACTGTTATGAACATACTTTTCATTTTTATAATGCCTTTCATCCAAGACAGATGGCCCTAAGGTGCTTTAGAGATTGTGTTGTATAGTTTGATAATAACAGTATATGGATCACTGCACTCACACTGAAATATAGAACCCTCTGGGTTGGAAAGCAGCACATCTACCATTGCCAGGAACAGTACGCAATATATTAAGGTAGAAATGAAGGCTACTTCATCCTCTTGTACCCACAGGTGGGTGCAGGTAGGCCAGACTGTAATTTCTTATGCTATAATTTAGCCAAGAAACTAGAACCAACTTTGTCAGAAATACAGCCTGAATTTTAATCACTTCCAAGAACATATTGTTTCCCTACATTAGTGTTAACTGGAATTTAAAACTGCACAAATCCAAGGCCATCTCTGCAGTAAACCTGACCTTGACAAGAGTTCAGGCCTTCTTGGGGATCTCCTGCATCCTGCCAGGTCAGCCTCCTAGTCTTAGAAACATTAGTGGTCCTACCCTGATCATGCCAGGAGTTGCTGGGAGAACATCATGGCACAACAGCCAGCTTTTCTCTCTTAAGAGAGGCAGGCAATATCCATTCCTCTTGTGGTGTTGAAGACCAACACAGTCCCATTATTTCATGTGCTCACCTGCACTCTAGGTTATTATTCTACACTTTAGATGTGTAAGCCATCTTTATGCATGCAATGAACACTAGCCCTGATCAGTTAGGAGTTTTTGCCTCTTGCACCCTATATAAAGTATATAAACCAAAATCAGGAGAAAAGTAGAGATGAAAATAAATTCAGTACATGTATTTTCTTTATTTTTCCATTTTATAAACTTTTAAAAAGAAAAACTGCAGGTTAAAAAAGCCAGTTTTACAATTATTGAACCACTATCTCATGACACTTAAGTGCTGGAAACACGATTCTGTTCTGTCATAGAATTTAGTATTAATATGAATGTAAAGGGAATGCTCTTGCTGAGAAAAGGAGTGAGCTCAGTTGCTGGCTAGTAAGTGTGCATGTTCAAAATGTCCCTGTGCTGCATGTTAAAGAGCTCACCTTTACTTCATCAAACATGCAGAAAAGTCAGACAAGACTCTCCTCACTGTTTTTATGACCCAACTGGGAAACAGTAACTTCTATAAGACTCACAATAATGAAGATACAAATATTTTGATGTATTGTAGAGGCTGATTTCTTACATTGGCCAGGTACAGACTTTTCTGAAAATTATGAAAGGCCTCTCTCTGCAGTGGGCAGTGAAAAGTTAATTCTGATTTGTGAGCTTCAAAAAGAAATACTTCAGCAGATATCACTAGAAAGACTGTTCTGATATATGAACCGCCTTTTAATGGGTTCAAGATTTCTGGCTGACCTGATGCACTGCTACCCATGAGTGACAGAGTTCAGTGGGATTAATTCAGGTACCCCAGGAAAATTCTTAAACCAGATAAAGGGTGGAAGGGATCCAAACCAATAAACCCTTAGAAATCCTACATCTACTGAACTTACTGCATAAAAAGAGTAAGAGTCTTAGCTGATCTATAAAACATTGAATTCCATTTTGCTCTTTATCTTCTTCTCACCTCATGCTGAATGGACATTATTCTGAGGTATATTATGAAAATAGTCACAAAAATAATAAAACTTTGTATGAAGATAAACACTTCTATATTAACAGGTCTCTTTTAGTTATTCTCCTAGTGTATCCTAGCATTCCAAATAAATTTTACAAAAGAGAAAGGTTGCTATATGAAGCACAGAATGAATTTATTAGCATCTAGTTACAAAACGTGAGAAAATTATTCTCTACAAATAGTTCAGCTGTGTAATTTCAAATAAAACAGTTTGAGATTACATTAAACAGCACAAATAATTCCTTCATTCCCAAAAGAAACAGAACAAACCCTTCAAGGACTTACAAAACCCTAAGGACTTAAAACTCCTTCCATTTAGAGAGACAGAGATCTCTCTAAGAATTGGGACACTGTTAAGTGGCTGAAGATCAACAGTTCACACCTCTCTGGAGCCTGGACTCTTTAATGACTTCTAGGCATAACAATGCAGATAAATGTGGATTTAACATATTGACGAAGTACTAAACTATAAACTGAGGAACAAAGACTGTGTCTTTTAGACTGTAGTTCTCTAGTTTCCTTGAAGTAACAGATTCTTCTGATTATTATTACTAGTTATCCTACTGGGAGGAAAGATGACTATACTTCCCTTGTTGAGTAATAAATGCCCCAGATTATTCTGTCATGGCAGAAGCAAGTAACAGTCTGCTCTTTTAAAAGCCTCTTATGCCTTAGCATTGCAAACTTTTGCATTTTTGTTTAACTTTAAGCACCCCAGTAATCCTGCTGTGCTCAGTGACTAAACAAATGAGAATGATCGACAGCAGGAGGCTACCACAATGCTGATCAGAGGTGGTGTAGCAATGTGTGTGTTCACCTTTATAGAGAAGTGAGATATCCTCCTCATCCAATGAGTTTTTAATCAGAGTGGCTGCTGTAATGAGAAAGGATCCCTGCACTGGGAATTGAAGCAGGGATGAAAGGAAGAGAAGAATAAAACACATTGAGAAATTTCTTCTGAGGCGACACTGAAAAATTAATGCACTTTATTGTACAATCCCCCCTCTTGTTTTCTCTAATTTATTAGAAAGGTCATGAACTTCAGCTTGCTCTGTGGAGGTTCATATACCTGTGGTGATGAAGACAGTGCAATAAATGCATTTACAGTGTGATAAGTGGGCAAATTCTGAATTTCTCTGTTCTATTTGCTTTGATTTCTGTTCCAGGTCTTTTGTCCTTCAGTTCTTAGATATCTGGAAAAAATTACTGAGTCTGAATTTATCTTTTCTTAATAATTTGCAAATCACAATAGTGAACCAGATAGACAGTTTGGCAAGCCTTGTCCAAATATATTTTAGAAAGAAAAACTCTACCAAACAGGCATCACCGCACAACACCTGCAGCAGAGGTGAAAAAGGCAGCACAAAAAGAATTTCTGCTAGTGTGCTGCATACTTGAGGGCTGGAAGTGACATTGTCTCTTCCAAGTTTGGCCTTACTGGGAGCTATGGTTGCAGACAGCAGTGAGAGATTCTTCCAGAGTGTCCTGGGTTCAGCAGTAGCAGTCATTTTTCTCCTTCTTAGTAGCTGATGCAGTGCTGCATTTTTGACTTTCGGCCTGGAAACAGCGCTGATAACACCGATGTTTTTAGTTGCTGCTCAGTAATGTTTGCTCTGACTAATGACTTTGTGAGTCTCATGCTCTGCCAGGGAGGAGGGGAGGCTGGGAGGAAGCAGAGACAGGACACCTGACCCAAACTAACCAAAGAGGTATTCCATACCACAGCACGTCATGCCCAGTATATAAACTGGGGACAGTTACTCGGAAGGGCTAGGTCACTGCTTGGCCAGGCTGGGTATCAGTCAGCAGGTGCTGAGGTGTTGTATTTTCTTCCCTTGTTGTTTCCCTTATCATTATTATTATTGGTGGTAGCAGTAATGGTTTGTGTTATGCCTTAGTTACTGGACTGTTCTTATCTCAACCCATGGGAGTTACATTCTTTTGCTTCTCCTCCACATCCCTCTAGGAGCAGGGAGAGGAGGAGCAGGGGTGGGGGGGGGAGTGAGCTAGTGGCTGTGTGGTTCTGAGTTGCCATCTGGGCTTAAACTACAACACAGACATGACCAGTACTGTTTCTACAGAGGTGTCAGTGGTGTCCCAGTGGCTCCCAGTGGTTAACAGGAGAGACCCTGCTTTACATGAGACAGCTCTCTGATCAGCTTCATCTCCCTTCTCTGAAAGATGACATCTCCAAACTATGACTGAACTGGAACCACTAACTTGAAGCTTTTCTATACCTAACGCCATGACAAATCACTCTCAAGAGCTGCCAGCCCTGCCATAGAAGGTAGAACGTATATCTTGAAATATGCTGTTAGTCAATGCATGCATTTTCAGAAATTTATTCATATCTAACATTTAAGACATTGTAACATCAAAGTATAAATACCTTAAAGGTGGTACATCAAAGAGTGGTTATTTTACGGAAGAGCTGGAAGCCCATAAGGAGAGAATACAATGGAAATATGGATCCTGGACAAGAAGATGCAATGTGACTGCTTCTGTGTGGCAATGTAGCCTTTTCACCCAGTGAATTTATAGCAGTGCTGCAAAGAAAGAAACATGGACTCCCAGAGAAGCAGCTTTTAAAATTCTGTATAAGGCAAATTCTGCCACGCAGACCACAAAAAAAATAAACCACAACCAACAGTATTCAAAACGGTCTACAGATGTTGGACCCTGACAATTGTCAAGGTCAAAAGTGGAACAAGACTGACATTCAAAAGGAGTCCCTGTGCCTTTTCTCAGCAAATACATACTGAGAACAGAGAGGGTGGAGGAGAAATGGAAGAAAGTTATTTTAGCCATCCCTGTTGCAGTAAATCTTGGGACCTGAATAACAACAAATAAATTTACTCAGCGTGGGACTCATCTAACTTTGGTACTGTTTAATTTATCTATCTTATATGGAGATGACTCATTCTCAGGAAGTGTTTCTGAAGGGAATCTAGCCCTGCTGGCACCAAGTTAGATAACTAACTTACAGATGTATATGCTGAAACAGAAGAATCTCCTACCACTTGTCTCTACTGTCTCCTACAGTTATTTTAAGTGTAGCATCAGTTTCTCAGAGCTGATAAAAATTCTTGCTTTAACCAGGCAGCCTGGAAGCCACCATTTAATACAGGTATGAAAATGTAGAAGATAGGAGAATCTTAAATCCATCAGAAAACTGAGTGTTCAGATAAAGTGACTGTAGCGATAGGACAAGGAGAAGTTCAGGTTAGATATAAGGAAGAAGATCTTTACCATGAGTGTGGTGAGGCACTGGAACAGGTTGCCCAAATAAGTGGTAAATGCTCCATCCCCAGCAGTGTTCAAGGCCAGGTTGGAGAGAGCCTTGCATGAGCTGGTCTAGTGTGAGGCATCCCTGCTAAGGGCAGGGCAGCTGGAACTAATCTAAACTAGACTTAAGGTTGTTTCCAACCCTTAACATTCTATGATTTGCTTATTTATGGTGAAAGAATACAACATTCCTTGGTACAAATTGGAAACATGGTCAACAGGGACTCACCCAAAGGCAGAACATCTGAAAAGTACAGTGCTAATGCTTTTAGTTCTGTCCAGGTGAGAAGTGGACTCAAAGGTGAGAAATCAAACACTCATACACAAACACATTCAGCGAAGGCACTGCACTGCTGCTTGCTTAGATCAACTAGCATTTGGAAACTATACCCAAAGGAAAAAAAAATAAAATTCAGTATTTAGATTCATAAATAAAACGTGGATTAATAATCAGTAAAAATCAAGTTTCAGAAGAATAAACTTAAACCTTTGTTATAGATTGATGGCTCTACATGTTTTGGAAAGGGACTAATATAGTCACATATGCGAGTAAACTGAATAGAGTTCCAGTTTCCTTCCCACTTATATAATCCTTTTTAATATATAAAAATCCTCTCCAGTGTGTACTGCTAGTCCCTCTGCTTAGCTTTATAAGAATAAGGGGGCCATGAAACACAAGCTTTAGAGGCAGTCAGAAACAATCCACGTGAGCTGGAAATGCACATGAACCTTTTTAACATCAGGCTGGGTACTTCTGCTATCCCAGATCAGCAAAACCTGCAGATTAGTCATGCTGCTTTAATGCAAATAATTGCAGTCCTTGCTTACATTTTCCATGGCAATGCTCATCTTTTGTGAGATAATGTCTTTAAAGACTACCCAGCAGAAGCTTCACTGAGCCTTAGCTAACTCCCTCAATCCCAGCAGTGTTAATCCATTATTAGCTCCTAGATCTGTTCACAGGTCTTTCTTTAAACCTTAGCATGTAATTCCTCTTTGCTGCTCCTTAATAACTTGTTCTACTTTTCCTTTTCCTTCACAGTTTTAGGCACTCATTCCTTGCTGGCTCATGGATCTGCCAGCAAATTCATACCCAATGCAGAAGTAGTAACATCATCTCTGTTCTGCTGTCAGATAGAAAGTGTCCCAATCTTTCTGAGAGACCTAGTTTGTAGTCCACAAGAAATAGAATATGAAACGAGAGTGGCTACCGCACTGTGTTAGCCAGGGTAAGGGGAGACCATAACATTTTAGAAAAAAAAGATATTTAGAGTGTACTTTTATAGTGTACTTGAAGGGTTCCTACCACAATGAGTTTTTAGTCTGCTACTGGAGCTTCTTCACCACTACAGTAACAACTAGCAAAAGTAACTGTCAAGAAAATTCAGTGGTAACAATCTATTTCTGGAATACAGAGATTTGAGAATAATCTGTTTATTATTACGTATACATACAAAATACCTAGAATTTTAATATGCATCACAGAGCTGAGGAAAACAAAGGGACAGAATCTGGGGTTGAATAGAAACTAGAACTACTTGGTGATTCTGGTTCTTAGTGAGGTTGACAGGTTTGGAAATATTCACAAATGCTGTAAAGATGTTGTAATGAAAAAAAAAGATCTAATGAGATTTCACTTTCAAAACAGTAATCTTTTTCATAAAAGTCAATTTGTTTTAGATAGACTCATAAATGTAAGAGATATTTTGGAAAATATCTACATTTAACAATGCCATATTGGATGAAGCATAAAAAAAAAAAAAGAAGAAAATGGAAATTCTCCTTTAGTTTTCACATGAAGTAGGCATGTAGAAACTGAGTAATCTCACAATTTTAGGGATGGACAGGCTGAGCAAACACATATACTTCAAGATTTTTCTAGAATTCTCTGAAATCACATTAAAAAATTTGAAATGCTCATTGGCTTTCTCATAATACATAATTGTCAGATACTTTTTCCTTTAAAATTCACCCCAATGTAAATTTATTTATGAATGAAGATAAAACTGAACAGAAGAGAGGTCTTTTCACATAGACAATTAGGAAAAGAAAATAATGCCTTGGTTCTTATCACAATGAGCAGCAAGGAAAAATAAAACAGCACAAAATAGAGGGAGACATAAAGATATGGGAAACAATAGAAATAGAGAGTGAAACAGGGGGGAAAACAATAAATATGTCCCAAGAGGAAAGGTGTTCACACAAATCAATATGGAAAGTTCCATCCCAGGTCTCATTACACAGAATGGTTGACTGACGAATTGAATTAAGGCTTGAAAAGGGGACTAGGGATAAAAAACAGAATTGATCTGCAGTGTCAGGAGCCTTTGCTTTCAACTTTTCTGAGGAATACCATCTTCAGGAAAGATTTTGCTGTAGTTAATTTCTGTGTGTGCTCAGAATAAAGCAACTGGGAGTAACAAAAGGATTTCAGGCATAGTTTTCATTTTAAGTGCTGCTATATTATTGAAACAATAAAGCAAAGAGAACAGAATACTAAATCTCACTTTATTCTGACAAAATATTTCTGCCTGATACTACTGTATGTGTAATCTATCTTTATAAAATACAATAAACCTGCATTCAGTTTAACAAGGAGAAAGTGAAGATAGAAAAAAAAATGTATTAAAAAAGCATGTGTCAAACATTGGAAAAAGGGTTGAAAATAAAACGACAAAAGTAAGAGTTATGATAAATATGAGAGAAAATTAAATCCATATGTGAGTTCAATAAAAAAAACTTATCAAAAGTTAAGTAGGATCAGATGTTGAATGAGGATACTAAACCATCCTGTTTGTCTTAAAAATAGATCTCTACTTCTATCACTTGTTAGTCTTGGCATAACTGCAGAATTTTGTTCCCATTGCATATTTAGACCTGACATGTACATTACCTTTTTCTTCCTGGAAAAATCAAGCTAATTATTGACGTAATGACCCTCTTTACCTGAGCATGTATTACTCTGGGAATCAAGAGCTGGCAGAACAATCTGCACATCTTTCCAACAAGATGTCATTTCTTTTTCTAACCCATAAGGCCACCAAAAGTCAAATTTGACCTTGAAGTGTAGAAAATGTTAAGTCCTTGGGATCATGATGGAAATACTTTATCAGAGCTAATTCCTCTATGATTCAATGGTAGTTTAACAAAAAGAAACCAAAACAAAAAACCTCCAGATGTAACTGTGCTGTAGATGACTTTACATATTCCCCTTACTGTACAGACTCAAAGCAGTACCTTCATAGAAATTTGATAATATTTTTGGTGTACATATAATACATATTATTGCAGATTCTGTATATATTTATGACTCCTATCTAAATTAATCTAAATTTAAATACTATTTCATATTAATCTAATTGTTCCCACTGAAGTCAAAGGAAAAGCTATTGAACTCAAAGGAAAAGGAGTTTGGACAACCTTTAGTACTGTGGAATAACACTGCATTTCATGGAAAGAGAGACTACAGGTTTATTTAACATAATGTTTTAAAAATCCTTTGCAGTAAAGAGTAGACACAGGAGCCATCACCAGCTATTTGTGACTGTTATATTCACATGGAATTGAAGTGTATACTATAGCAATAGATGTTTACTATGCATTCACTTAAATTCAAGACACTTTGATAATGAAAATAATATACATACACAGATACCATAAAGAGTCACAAGTCATGCATCTCTTGTCACAATGTCTTCAAATTATGCTACCTCTTGTAAGAAAAATAAGACAAGATACTAGATGTTGGAGACTAATATCGGGTATGTTGTTTAAGCAGTGGTTATGCTCATCTTCTTTTCTCTGCTTTGTAGGACTTGGATCATAATTGTTGCCAGAGGATTTGATGCCAAGCTAGAATTTCCTTGTCTCTGAAAGGTTTATGTTCACATGGGAATGAATGTTAGGATGTAGAAAATGTTTTTTTTTTTTTTTGCTTTCAAAATATTCCAATAAATCACATCACAAAGGTCAGAACTGTGGTTGCATGAACAGCCTTCATTATGTCAAAGCTTGATTTTTAGAGTTAGTGATGTAAGCTCAGAATAACAATTATCAACAAATGAAAGGAACAGAATGTATTTGGTTTTTATCAGCTAAATTCAGCGTTCACATTAACTTCAATTATCAACAGACTTCCACACATCTCCATAGGATACTAATCTTACCTACTATTTGTCTTCCACAAATGCTCTTAGTCCCTTCTCTGACATTCTTGTATCTCCTGTCCTTTCTTACACAATAATTTTGAAATGATACACCTGAGTATTGCTATATTACTATTTCTTCTGACCTTTACATTGAGTTTTACCCAGTTAGATCTCTTATTTTTCATGTTCCCCAACCATTTCATGTGTTTTACAGAACTATTTCTTTTTGTCTTGATGACATTTAGAGCACTGCCCTGTTTGTCTTTGTATGGATAACAAGTTTGTCAGGAAGGGTAAAGCAAGAAAATAGAAAAGAAAGGTTGTTGTAAAGAAGATCAGTACCAAGGACAAGCATGGTCAAAATGCATGCGTCCCTTGAGGAGAGAGAAGAGGCTGAGAACGAAGCAATTCTCAGAAGAGCACCAGTGAAGATACACTTGGAAGCAAGTCCATTCCTATCATAGTCATGTCATCACTGGTGTCTCCATTATTTAGGACATTAATAAGGAAAATACATAAATCTGGACAGGTGAGAGGACTTGGGTGTTGGCTTTGTTTGACTGATACACAGCTTCATGTCCTTCTGTCTTCCCAGGATGCACCCCAACATCACTGAAATTGTGCTATACTTTTAGTGCAAATTGAAATGGAGTTCCCTCAATTTTATATCAGCGATTACCTCTGACAACAGTGTGTGGTACTGCAACTGTACTGCTAGTTATCATTACAAATGTAGTCTAAAAATGTTGCTTCTAATTTTCTTACACCTCTTAAGAATGTCTTCTGGATTAACCCTGCCAAGTACAATTGACAGAACCGTACCACAGTGTTTCAATTGGTGATAAAAGACAGATGGATTGTTTTGCTTGAACATTTTTTCTAATGAAATAACAATAATCAAATATGAAATAACTTCTTTCAAAAAAAAATATGAAAGTTATTGCAGCAGTCCCAGCTCAGGTAATTCCCAAATGGAAGATTCAAGGCAACAGAGAGCTCTGAGCTGAGCAATAGTGGATCTCCTCACTCACTGTTCCTTTGTTATGTTTGCCATAAATCCTCTCAGCACATTGCCTTATACTTACCTTTTTCCCCTTTTTATAAGGGTGACAAAGTCAACACCATTTCATTCTACATTCAGAAAATGAAGGGTGAAACAAAGAGGATTATCTTCTCTATCTTCTGTAATCTGAACTAGGAGTTTTATGTCAAGTAACTTTATGCATCCATTTATGTCGTACATTAATCTCTCCCCAGTTTATACAAAGGTTACATATAACAGAAACTGTAACTTAAATAGCATTGTCCTGCTTTTGGCTGGGATAGAGTTAATTTTCTTCCTAGTAGCTGGCACAGTGCTGTGGTTTGGATTCAGTATGAGAATATTGATAACACACCAATGTTTTAGTTGTTGATAAGTAGCGCTTACTCTAAATCAAGACCTTTTCAGTCTGTCAGGTTCTGACAGTGGGGAGGGGCACAAAAAGTCAAGAGGGAGCTTAGCAAGGACAGCTGACCCAAACTAGCCAAAAGGATGTTCTGTACCATACAGCATCATGTTCAGTATATAAACTGGAAGGAATTGGACAGGAGCCACCAACTGCTGCTCGGCAACAGGCTGGTTATCAGTTGACCAGTGGATGCTGAGCAATTGCATTGTGCATCAGTTGGGGCTTTTGTTTTGCATTTTTCTTGGGGTTTGCTCCACTCTCTTATTCCTTTTCATTATTATTATTGTAGTTTAATTTATTTCAAATGTTAAACTGTTCTTAACTCAACCTACAGGTTTTACCTTTTTCTGATTCTACACCCCATCCCACCGCAGGAGGAAGGGTGAACGAGTGAGCAGCTGTGTGGTGCTTAGTTGCTGGCTGGGGTTAAACCACAACAACTGTAAAGCAATTGGAGTGAATGGGTGTGACCACAATAACCAAAGACAATAACCAAACTATATTATATCCTTATAATTTTGCAGTTACCTTTTCTTACAATTTGCACTCACAATCCACTGTAATATGTTTCTAAATTCTGTGGTATCCACTCTCTTATTAATGTGGTAAGGATTAAGAAGGTACATAGAACCTGCCAAGATATTTCTCACAGGCGTTCTTAGCGTTTTTACAGTTAGTTTCAAACCAACACAGAAAAACAAAGCCAGTACCACTCTGTCCAAGAAACGATTTCTTCTCCTTCTAATAATTCTTATTAAACTAGAAGTGAACTACTTCAGTTTCTGCTTTTCTGTGGAGAAATAGGTGTACTCTAGCAGACTGGACTAGAGATTTACCCTAACTGGGAACTTTTAAATCCCAGTGGCTTCAGTAAAGCAGTTGATAAGAGGAGAAATATCCTGACCCAAACCTTGACGGGGAGCCCTTATTTGAGGTGGGGATGCGCCACCCCTTCACCGCCTACTGCACGAAGCTGTCCCAGCAGTTCAGGTTTCGCAGCTACCGGTTCACCAAAGCACCACGAGGTGGCAGGAGAAAACCACTGTCTGGGCTGCGGGGCCGGGTAACGGCTCTTCAGCTTGGCAGCCTCTGCAGGCAACTTTGCTGTTTGTAGGAGAAAGAGGCATCCAAGCTTTCAAACACCTACATGCTCTTCAACATCAGAGTCTCCCCCTTCTTTCTCTTTCACTCTCAGGTTAGAATATGTTCATATGCTTTTTCCGATTTATGAAGAAATTTAATACATGGTTCTCAAGGTAGGCATGGGATGGACGGACAGTATATCTCCAGGACCAGCAGCGTAAAGCCTAGTTTTTGGCTGTCATTTCATTAGCACCCTTTAAAGTAATTCACACATCTCTCATCACCAAAATCAACAGGGAGCAAGACAAAGCATACTGATTTCCAGAAAAACAATCCTGCTTCCTCTATTTCTTCAATGTCTGTAGAACTATTGAGTTCAATCTATTTAAACATAAAATCATAGACTCAAAGAATAGTTGGGATTGGAAAGGACCTTAAGATCATCTAGTTCCATGGGCAGGGACACCTCACACTAAACCATCTCACCCAAGGCTCTGTCCAGCCTGGCCTTGAACACTGATAGGGATGGAGCATTCACAACTTCCCTGGGCAACCCATTCCAGTGCCTCACCACCCTTACAGTAAAAAATTTCTTCCTTATATCCAATCTAAACTTCCTCTGTTTAAGTCTGAACCTGTTCTCTACACCTGCATGATTTCCTCCAACAGAGCAGACGCAGCTGTTTTCTCAAAGTCTTAAGGTACCCATATGCTGGTAAATATCGTTCAATCAAGCACCATTGTTGAAATGTAAGACTAAAACGGCAAAATAACGTTATGATGGGGAGCAGGTGGACTGTCTAAAGCTGTCTGTGGTCAGCTCCCAACCTTCCCCCCCTTGGGAGAGACTTGCTGGGAGCCCCCTCCAAATGACAGAATTCTTTCATTTATAACACTGCCCCAAAGGGAATTTCCTGATGTATTTCACGGCAGGAGATCATCATTCTAAGACTGCTGGGTTTTTTTAGCTGACCTATTGTGGTCTGTCACCATTGCACACCCAGTGACCTGCTCCTAGTACAAGAGACATTTTTTTTTATTATTATTATTTTATAATTTATAGGTCATATGTAGAATTTCATTCTTGCTAAATTATTTCTAGAGAAGAATCAAGTTTAAGTGCTGTAAAGGACAGGCACAGTTATTTATGAAGGCAGAATAATCTAGCATGATTTAATACGTCTCCAAGTGTTTTCACTATTAGAACCTCCACAATTATCCTTTAAGAAATCTCTTCTTTTGGTGAACTAGGCCCTTTTCTCATGAGACACATTATGTTGGAAAGACTTAGTTTCATGTAAGTGGAAGAAGATTCCAGTAGAAGTACAGGAGGGGATCACAAAACAGGCAGTTAGGTCATTTGGCTTTCCCGTACTGGGGAGGATGATTAGAGGTTGGAAACCTTTGGTGCAGAAGGCCATGCACAGCAAGCTTAGCTACCTAGCTGCTTCATTCAAAGACAGTAAGAACTGCATACATGATCTGAGGTGCAGATTTATCAAGAGATCGGTTGCAAATCTGACTCGTGCAGTCAATAGTGTCATGAGGGTTTTCGAGCATTCTGCAAATTGTTTGGCTGGATGGTCATTTTACCATTATGGATCAGAAATCACAGATTGCAAATGACTAATTCACAGGGTGACATTCCTTCCTGGAATACAAGGAAGCTCTTCACAAAAGGCGAAATACATGACAAATTATTTCCACCATCTGCATTTTGCTCAATGTAAAAGCTAATATGCCCAGCCTCATTTTGTTAGGGACTGTGACCTGAATTATGTCATCCCAATGGCTCACAGTGGTACAGAACCTGGGGGAGGCTTCAGATTTTCTGTATGTGGCCTTTGTAATCTAAGGCTGTAACAAATCTGAGCTACCAAGTAATTATGGAGGTAATAAGTGTATGGCCACATTTTTTTGTTTAACACCTCAGTTTCCAGTTGTTTTTTTTTTGTTTCTGTCCTTAAATTTAGACCTTCCCAAACTGGATATTTGTCTCATACAGCAAGCTTTCTCCTCCCCTCAGAAGGAGAATAGGAAAAACTAAGTTGTTTAGCCCTGCTTTTAAAAAAGAAGCAAGTCCCATTTTGTAAATATGCTCCAATAGCCCAACCTTTCCACCTGACAGAGAAACATAAGTGGACAACTACATGCCTTTTGCTATCCTTTGGTACAAGCGATCAAAACGTGATGAGATCATAATTTGTTGAAAGTCTCAGTTTGCAGACACAGCAAGAAACATAGATATGTTAATTTAGAATCGGTGGGGGATGATTTTTTTTGTTTTTTCTCTGTAAAGGACACATTTCTCTTTGGTAGCCAAATGGGCTGCTTGCTCTTCCTGTTATTGTGCCACTCATTGAAAGAACTGAGACTACGGATACCACTGTTTGCCAGTAAATCATTGCTTGATTAGAAATTCAGGGCCATGAAGAGTGAGTATAGGTAACATTTTGTCTAACCAGGAAGGCTGCAGGAGGGTGTAGGGGGGGATAAACATTAATAAGGATGGCAAGCGTGACTGGGTTGGAGTAGAACAGAAGAGCAGAAAACTGGATGAATTAGAACAAAATTTTCTAAAAATCTCTAGAAGACACATTTTTATCTCTGGATTTTGCTACACTGAACACTCTTATCCTTCTATTGTCATGAAAAAGATGGAACACTGAAAGCAGAAGAAGTCTTTTCTCCCCTAGAGGGAAGAGCTGCCTACTACTGCCAACGGTTAAACTGCTTATTCAAGTGATTAGCTTAGTTACTGGACTCTGTTCACTCAAGCGACACCATCCCAGGCTGTCAGAATAACTTCAGCTAATCAATTCTCTAACAGAAACCATAATTCTGTCAAAATCAAAATACTTCAAAATTCAGTCACTTTGGTCTATGCTTCATTCCCAAGGAAAAGGAGCTCACTGATGTCAAAGCAACCAGTTATTCAATTTGAAACCAAATTTAAACTCCAATATATAGCTTTTTTCTTTAATTAAAAATAAGAATATTCCGGTCTTGCAAAATTGAAATGCTATGTGCATCTGCAACAAGTTTATTGGACATCTATCTCGAGAATAATATTTTATATTTTGTTTGAAAATGAAATTAAAATAAGCTTCAACAATGTGGTGGGGAAAAAAAAATCATGTTCTCTCCCTCGCTCTGTGATGTATATTCTTTCATGGGTGTATTTTTTGGTTTTCTTTTATTTTCCAAGGGGTTCACTGCTTAATTCATATAATATAGAGAATTCTAGAAAAAATAAAAAATCATGGTCTTTGTTTTATATTTGTGCCTTTTTCAGCAGGCTATCATTATACAGAAGTGGTGACAAAGGTGGAAAATACTTTCCCCCTCTTTCAGTGGTGCCTGCATAGGGAACAGGCAAAATTACATCTCTGTCCCGCTATGAGAACAGCGGGAAAAGAGGCAGCCATGGTTCAGCTTTCTACACAGCTACTTCTACATCAGCAGCTGGGCTACGTCTTCCAAAAACTGCTTTCAGAAGACATAGCTACTGCTTTCCTAGCAGCTTACACAGAAAGAGTGCTTCTGTGTTTCTCCTCCATCCATAAGCCATACTACAGGTTCTGCCAAAGTGGCCCCACTACCCTTTGCTCTCTGTTCCCCTGAAACTTCAGAGAAAGCCCTTTAGGTAAAAAGATCACTTGTTTCAGTCTAAAGGCTGTCCCTGACCTGTGCCGGGTGTGTTGGCTCACGTCGTAGTAGCTTTCCTGGTTCCACCTTCTAAATCATATTAAAAGACAGTAAAAAATATATGACTACTATTCAGGATATTACTTTTCAATCTAAACAATGCCAGCAGCTGCCACAGAGTTTTCTCAGTCTCAGGATAAACTGACAAAGAGAAAAGCAATGGTCCAAGGAACCTCTAATAGGAAGAAGATGAGCAAATGTCTTTATCAAGATATAGAAAACATTTGAGAGCTCTAATTTGGGAAATGTGTTTTCCCTCAGCAGGGATAGCCAGGGAGGCAGAAGACAGCAATTTTCTTCATTTGGGTGAGTTCATCTATTGTTAAAATCTGCTTCGTAGCAGTAACTTCTTTCCCTTAGGAGCACAAGTGTAAGTCTAAGGAACTCTCCCCTTCTCCATGAAAGGTAGCTAGGGGCAGCCATTTCCAGTGAATTTCTCTGTCAGAGCTTATGGTTTCTTCTTAACACCTTGAAACTCATATTTGCTCTGCTGTGTAGTATGAAAGTGCATGAAAAAGAGAGATTAAGAAAAAAAACTTTTCCAGATATTCGAACTTGGTAGAAGTCTGTTTGTCAAGAGCAATTCCTCCTCATTATACTTATGAAAGAGTTTGTGTGAAGACAGCAAAGTAAATACATAATTCCTCCTGTTACTCCATGTATTTTCTCTGCAAATACACTTTGCCTTCCTTAAGGACACTGGAAGTAACTTTCCTTTTGCTTCCTTCTGGTGTAAGCTGAAACACATTTCATGAAGAAGTATGGATCGATGCCAAAATACGAGAAAAGAAATCACAGGCAACTGTGTGTTGTGGTGGAGGAACTTCAGAAGCTGTATATGAAGCAGAAAAAAATGACAATGTTAATACTTTTCCCAGATAAGTAGATTGCCAAATGTTCTGAATTTGCAATTTAATGAATCAATCATTTTGGCTATTACTCTGAACTAGTAGAGCTAAGAACAAAATCAGTCCATTGTTTTTAAACTGTTTTAAGCTGTTAAAAACATAAAGCAGACAATATTCGTAATGCAAAACAAAAAAAAACAAAAACAAACCAATCAACTAAAACCCCAATAACCAAACAACTATAAAACCCTAACACCTCGAAATAGATCCCAGCACTGCTAGCAAAAGTACAACTAGAAAAGCTCGAGATCAATACAGAGGCAAAATTTACCATAGATCTTTTGTCACACATAGAGCTGCACCAACCTGACTACTTTACAATGCAACTGATTTGCCAGATTGTTTGATAAAGCTTCCTTGGAAAGCCAAGAGAAGAACACAAGTTTAGCAAAGGTTTTCAGAAATACAGAATGGCGGTAGGCACCTAAATCTCATCATCTGTGCACAGGTTGTCCTTAGCTCCCATTTGCCCTATTGAGAATCAACACTTAGATTTTCTTTTCACATTAAAATGCTTAGTTATTTAGTTCCCCTGAGCAAGCTATACACACTTGATTAGAGTGAAGAAACAATCAGATCCCTACACACTTGATTAGAGTGAAGAAAGGATCAGATCCCTATACTGGCCTGGATAATATGAATGGCTTTTCAGTTGCTTTTGTGAGATGTTTTTCCCCGCATGAAAAATTCTACCCTTTATCTGAGACGCACTTAGAGAAAGATGGGCAAACTGTGCCATAGTTAACAAACAAACTGCAAACTTATATGAGAAAGTGTGCAAGTCTCATCTGGGAATCATTATGCATTGATTAAATTCCAAATAATTTCAACTTAAGACTTACCATTTTTTTGTTTGTTTGATTTGGCTACTAAGGTTGATCACCTTGGAGAAACTAATCACAACAATGGTAAAACCTAGGATAGACCATTTAATTAGACCTCTTGTTCTCATTAAGAGTTAGCTTTACTTCACAAGAGAAGACAGTGAATTATTTAGTATATTCAAAGACTAGCAGATAGGAAAATACAAGACATCTGTAGAGTAAGCTATTAATCTATACAGAAAACATTCATCAGCGAGTGTTCTATTACACCTGTAGGACAGTAGCATGTTAATGACCCGGTTGAGTGTGAGTTAGAAGGCCACTGTCTCCCAATACCTACTTCGTCACCTTCTAGCATGCACCTCCATGTCATTTGTTCCTCATCACTCAGCTCTGAGTTTCACTTATCTTCAGACTCCCCGTCACTCTGACCCCTCGTCTCCCAGTGCTCAGACTTGAGAGAAGAGCTTTCTCTTTGCCTTTTATTTTGGCTATACTTTTTTTTTTTTTTCATTTGGATGTTCCTTATTCTGTATCGCTTAAAAAAAAGTCCTCAGTTACTATGCTTTTTGGGGGCATCATCGCTAATACCCAGCTCCACTAATTCAAGGACAACTGTGTAGGCACAAGTTCCCTAAGGCAACTTGTAGGTTACCCTGAAGACCTCCGGAGGGCACTGTAAGGACACCTAAAAGGAGCTCTGTCTTTCCCTGTCGAATGTCTAAGGAACCAACGGGCAACACTGAGCACCTCCATCCTGCCAGAGACCAGGCCACCGCATGGGTAACTCACAGAGCACAGATGTCTCTTTATAAAGAAAATGTTGAGTGGTGGGGATTTCTGTCACTATCTTGTATAATTGCCTTGGTTTTGCTCATTTGACTAAGAAACGGAAAATTTGAGCTCATTGATCTCCTCCACGGAGCCTAAGAAGGATTGCAGAAGTGTCCTAACCCCAGTTCTAGTCTGTGTCTACCCTTGCTGTTGAAGAGAGCATACCATACATGGTTTGCCATACATGGCTTGAACCTGGACTCAGTCTAAGCTACCATTGGACTTGGTGTCCAGACCTGTGACTCGAGCATTGCTGTATGCACAATGGACCAAATGTCTTAGGCAGATAGAACAGAATACCCAATATTAATGATTATAGCATTCCAGAGGTGCAAGATTATCCTTGTTAGAATACAGGAACCAAGGGAATCCTTTCTCTTTTCTCAGCCAGAGTTTACCCTTTAGGCTATTACACAAAAACACAAAGCTTCTACATCCTTCCTCAGACCAAGGTAGTCTGAACTATTGTGTGAGTACTCAGCATAAGGCATCCAGTCCAAGCACTGTCAAATGTACAAGATTAGACAGGGCTAGCAAACAGATGGTCTGGCTGCTGGCTGTGAATCAGGCAGAACCTAGGTGCCAAAATATGAATATAAGCAAGATTGATTTACAGTCAGGACTCCGAACGTGAAAGCTTGACTACTATTCTTATTGCTTTGATGATCTTTTCCCTTTCTTCTACCTCTGTCTAATAAAAGATATTACTTCCTCACTACAGATTTGATCAGTCTATATTCTCACATCTTACTGGCTACCACAACACAACTACTAGATGATAAAATGAAAAATCTGGACTATAGAGTATCATACTAAGATTTGCTGTACCAAATCAGAGTTTGTGCTAGGAAGCTTCTCTCAAGATACTTAGTGCCTGATACTCAAGCTCAGTTAAGTATCAGCAGC
The DNA here is from genome assembly GCF_028554395.1 of Pezoporus wallicus. Taxonomy (NCBI): domain Eukaryota; kingdom Metazoa; phylum Chordata; class Aves; order Psittaciformes; family Psittacidae; genus Pezoporus; species Pezoporus wallicus. The sequence goes on from NW_026642654.1 coordinate 4,173,941, forward strand.
ACTATAACCATAGTCACCACTCAATGTAAGTTAATTTGCCTTCTTTATGTCTAATTTTAGCAAACATGGCCATGCTATTTTGCATATATTGCAAATATTTTGCATAATAACAAGAACTAGAATGATCAGATGTTTTCTGATGGAGCAAGAAAGTCATTTAAAGAAACCTAGCAAATTAATCCTGAGTGTAACTCTGTTGAACTGTTGTACCCAGTAAAAACACTGACTGAAATTAAGACATCTGAAGATCTACGTCTGAAAGAGGCGCCACTGAGACAATCCACAAGTTAATGTAATCCTATAATATCTGATGTGGAAGCATTTGATCAGAAGTTAATTTTCCATGTGATAGTGTCAGTGGCTAGTACATCATGACATAACCCCTCCTTTAACAGCTCATTAGAAAAAAACATTACATCAGTACATTTAAATCATTCTGATGATTTTTTTTTTACATTGTGTTAATCCATGTTTCCTGATTTGTGGGCTGAACAATGTGAAGCCCTACAGACAGCTGGTTGTCATATCTCAGTCTGTAAAATTGTAACTTTGCAAACCACATTTGATTCATTCCAAAGCTTCAAGAAAAATGTAACTTCAGCCGGTACAACCCGCCACATATTTACATATGTAAGACAACACATTTAAAGGAAAAACATGCTGACAGATCATCTGATGTCACAACAAGCAAAAGCTGTAAAACTCCTATAAAATGCTGGTAGCAGTTTCTCTTTTTCATTTTTACTGGATATATAACCTTGCAGGTACAGAATTATTCATGCTGCATTAATCCATTTCAGATGGAATGCAGAATTATTTCTGCTCATGGATTTTATTTTAGAAGAACAATTAGTAGCTATTCCCATTAGCATTTATACTGCAAAACTGTATAAAGCTCCAGGCACCAGTGAGTGCCTTGTGCTGAGGTACTCCTGAAACACAACATAAAATGGTCTCTCCTCCAAGCAGTTTACAACACATGTAAATCATCAAAAGGCTACAGATTTCTGCATCTTTTTCACTGCTAGATGTTATTGTTACTTCTATTATCTTAGATCTGCTTCACTAGCAGTGAAAGTAGTGATTTGGAAATGATACCTTTTCTTCTGTATAAGTAACCCTGCAGATGCTTGTCTGTTTATAAATGTTGTGATACCAGAAATAGTTTTTTAAGATTTTGCAACATACATTTTACATCTTTCAAACATCTTCCAGCATTTCTTTTGAAATAACTCAGAACAATCTAGGATCAGTAGCAGCCCAAAGCTGGAAGGAAAATCACTGGGTTTTACTAAAATGACTAATAAAAAAATCCACCTACCTTTAAAGTGAATGGAAAGTTTGACTTTGTCTTTTGTGGGCGTTAAATATAACTCAAAAAATTTTCAGCAAATTTGTGCAGCCAAGGCTAGAAGGTAACAAAAGGAATATATAGCATTTCAATTCTTTTTATTTAATTGTCCATTTGTTAATGCCACATTTTAGGGCAAGATCAGTGTCTAACTATATATTCTCACCTTAGTAGTTCAGCTCATAAATCTCTTCAGCTGATTGAATTTTGAAACAAATATTTAGCTTTTACATAGCTTGCTCTATTTTGAATATGCAGCCATTTGTGCGTTGCTCATGACACATATGAAAACCTCATAACAGGTATTTCAAATATAGTAATTAAACATCAGAATAACTCTGTGAGATACACCATTATTATGTCAATTTTTCAAAATGATCCAATTTTATTTATTTAACCAGGCAGGGGTAATAGCCTTACCTTTGTGGTTTGTTGTTTTCAAGAAAGCATGGTCAGTGAAAAAGACATTCTTCAAACAGTTCATATTATCACTGCTATCATTCCAAGTGAAAACAGATTTAGGATCAAATTAAACAATTGAAAAATAAAAAAGGAATGAGAAAGAATAGAGGCAAATCAATCCAAAACTGAGCATCAGTATCTCTTTTGCCTAACCCTGAAGATTTCGTAAGCTCATATATACCTAAGGAAGGTAAAGTTTTCTTTCTACACTTGTTCAGAAACTCCTAAGCACTGACATCATTGCGATGTCTCACTTTGTTCTAGTTGAATCAGGCTGCCTGCAAACTGCAACATTAGGCAACACTTTATTTGAAATTATGTTGATATTGGCAGTAGCTACATTCCCCTTTACAGACTAACTCACCAACAGCTTGAGCTCCTAGGCAGAAATCAGGAAGGCATGCGTTCCCACTGCCTAAGAGCAATCAAAAATCACACATCCTAAGGAGGGAGGAAAGGAAAGAAGGTGAAAATACGGATCCTGGGTGGGGATGTCTTCTTAAGGCATGCAAGGACCAGGGAATGGGCCAAGACTTAAGGTGATTCTTCAGCTGTTTAGTTTAAGTCTTAGCTTGCTGGCACTTGGGCATTCATTTTCAGGAGCCCAGCTTTCTAAATGTCTTATGTAGGGGCACAGTGGAGAAATTTGGATTTCAAGTGACAACCAGCTGCCTGACGGCTTCCCAGGGAAGTGGGGGAATCACCATCCCTAGAAGGGTTCAAAAACCTTGTAGATGAGGCCCTTAGTGATATGGTTTAATGGTGGACTTGGCTGTCCTGGGGTAAAGGTTGGACTTGATGATCTTAAAGGTCTTTTCCAACCTAGCTGTCTCTATGATTCTATGATGCTAAGAGTTGCAGTCCCCAACATTTTAAAATCTGAGTTTCCTTCTATCCCAAGGTGTGCAACAAGGGAAAGCAATTAGAGCTGAGAAGTTTCTATATGCCTGTGAATGTTACCTATTTAAAACCTCATGTCACCTGTACTGTGCCACAGCATCTGCGCTTACCAGTAAAACCAGTAAGCAGAACTCCCACAAGCCAATAACACATATTAATGACACATGCATCATGCAAATCACCAGCTATTACTAATACAGAAGAAAGCAAAAGTGTTAACAAACATGGACATTCTCTTATCCTTATTGTTTAATCTAAGCTTCACATTTTTTGCATAGATGATTTATGGTAACCTTAGATTTCACATAAGCAAAAAAAGTGATGTCACTACATAACAAGTTATGCTGGTGGCATGTTATTGCTAGTATATCTGAGAAAATCTTTTGCTAAGTTGTTACAGATCTGAAAGTACAAAAAGATGTTCAATCTCACACTGAATATAACCAAATTTTTATAATATTCAGACCAATATGCATTTGTATTGCTTTTGAATCATTTACAGAGATTTAAATGTCTTGAGATTCAGCAGATCAGTACAAAAGATATATATAGCATTCTTTTCTTCTTAGTGTATTTCCAGGGCCATGAAACAATGAACTAATACTCTAATGACAAAAATTCAGAAAGATTATAAAGATATCTGCTATCACAAGATTATCTGATTTAACGCTGATCTTTTCCATATATCCTAGGTGTAAGAGCAGCTGTGGTAGTTTAGCCATAGATTTGAAAGGAAAAGTGCTAGCATGTGGCTTATTTTTTTGTCCTGGGTTCAGCTTAAACCACGACACTTTTCCTTTCTTCTCATATCCATAAACAATGTGCCAGTTATAACACCTTTTTTATTCTAACTAGAAACCTCTAGATTTTCTATTTTAAATGAAGATTACACAGCATCAGGAGAAATCAACCTAAATATTACAAGTGATTAAATAAAGGACATTACTTTTCCCTGTAAATATTGTTCCTTTTATTGTCTCCAATGTCAGAGTAAGAACTGTAATAAACCAGTTAGTCATCACATCAACCACAGATAGTAAACTGCGGTTAGGTCAGGTACAGAGTCCTCCTTATTATCTGACAAACACATGACACCATGCTGTTAACTGACATGGAAACCAACCAAAACTGTGGAAACCTTCTCTGCATCTTGAGATTGGTGACCTGCATATTTAATAAAGGAATAAATCAAAACTGAAAAGAAACATGGTTTGGTTAGAGATACAGAGTTTGTGTGGGAACCGAGCCCTGAGTATACTGAGCCTGCAAAGTATTCAAATGTGAAGAATGGGAAGGGAATATACACAGATGCACGTACCAGCATATGGGTGGATGCAGACATTCAAGGTGGAGAAAGGCCATAGGGACCTACACATCTGCTTTTTTCACAGATTACAGAAGAACATGTGAAAGAAGACCTGTGTCTTATACAAAACAACAGTGACTGAGTCTGGAGCATGCACACTAGGACAAGCAGAAAGTTTTCAGTTGCTCTGCTATTACCTTCTAAATCAGGTTACTACTGAAAAATAACTTTAAGCTGACAAAATGCCGTAAAACCAACATATACTGACATAGACCATTGCCAAAAGAAACATCTTGTCCTTTTCCCTGTCTCTTTCTCCAAATCCCCATATTAAATGTTTGATCCTGCCACAAGGGAAAAACAAACAGACTAAAATGTAATCTACAATAACAAAAGAGTATTAATTTCCACCTGTATCATTTTCTTGACAAACAGAGCCATAGCCCTATAGCTAATTGCTACTGCAGACAAAAGGAAGACAGCAGGACACATGGGTAAAGACTGGGAACAGAATAGCACCTGTTTTCATCAGTTTAAAATGATCCTCAAACCACCAATAGTTCCCTTTCAAAAGAGAAATTATAGCAGAAAGTGAGTGCCATGCCCCAACTCTTTTATTTAGCCTGCTTTTGCTCAGCACGCCCTTGAGAAAATGGCATGCCTAGAAGACTTCTGCCAGGAGCATGAAAAAATATCAAGTACATTTATTCTATTAGCATTTTATATGGTGATTAGTGTCTAATTACAAATCATTATAGTAATGGTACATTTAGCAAGTATGTCCCAACAGAACTATATCTATCTCCATCCTCATTATTAGTTGAGTAAGTCGTCACCTGGAGGAACTGAACCTGGAAATTCAAGTTAAGCTGTGGCCTTCTGTTACTACAGCTGAAAGTCAAATTGCTTATCCAAAACTGTCTCAGACTCCACAGCGCCAAAATGCATGCACATGAGCTGTAAGCTCCTCTTTCTCCCTGAAAAGCCCGCACCAGGTTCACAGTGCTTTTTGACCCTCATGCCCCTGGGAATCACTTTTGTATCATTAATTTCTTGGATGAGCCAGCACTAGCAGACATTTAGATCACAGGATCCCAAAGTACAAACTTAAACTAATTCAGCTGAAAAAGCTTGATAAGACCCTATGTCAGGGCAGAGTTTGAGGGGGATTTTTTCATTATTGTGTTACCCTAAACTAACTCCAAGGGCATTTGGATGGATCTTCTCCACTTACAGCTTCCTTGCAGGTGAGCTCTTCCACAAGGCTTGACCTGAGATCATGGCCTCAACAGCTTTCTGTGTTGCAACAAACTATACAATCTCTTTAAAAGCCCTTAGAAAGCCTCTTTCAGTCCTGTCAGAAGCCTAGCCACATGCAGACATGCTTCATGATCTTCTCCAAAGTATTCCAGACTGGGGTGCTCCATCTCCCTCCATTTTCATACATCCCCTTCTTTCTATCTACTTCCTTTGTGTGTGCAATGGCTTTCAAGGAACATATCTTCCCTCAGAAAGCTCTGTCTGTACCAGACAAAGCAAACAACAGTCAGCTTTTCAGAGGCCCATCACCTTTATAAATGAAAAAAATAGATAAACTGTTGGTAAAATGGTTATTGTCGATCACACCCTGCAAACGAAAACTGTTTGTGCTAACCTTTCAAATTCATATAGTATCATCACAGTATCAGAAACAAAGTGATGACCCCAGCTGGGATGAAAAAATCTTTGACCAGAACTTCAAAATGAACCAGAAATCTGTTTACTTATTTAATAAAATACAGACATGCATGTTTTTTTTATCATGACAAATATTTACCAATAGGAAACTTTTAAAGCAAACTATCCCTTTTAAAATGAAAAAATAGAGAAATGATACTTAGTATATAGCTGCTTGCAACCCAAACACTGTGATCTGCAAGACTAAATAAAAGATAAGTACATTAAATACCAGATAAAAAATGAAATTGCTCTTCTCCTACAATGTTTCCGTTAACTTGGTAGGTCCTCATACAGCGACAAACTGAGCTGTTCTAAACTCTGAGAGCAAAGGACATCAGCAAGAATATTAGGCTGACACCGGACTGGCATAAACAGTATGATCCACACACCTATGAGAAAAGAAAAGCTATAGTGCTATACTACATATATGTCTAGGAACAGAAGGACCACTATAAATTCAGCTGCATCAGCATCTAAGGCCATTCTCAAATGCTATTTGTGTTCATCATTTCATGCCAAATACATTTCTTGTACTTGTAAAAACATCTTATTCCTAGTGCTCTGCCATAATCTTTTGTTTCTGGTTACTGCAAGATGCTGACCTAAGTCAGCATGGATAATCTTTTGTACGTATGCTTATAGGTGTTCTATATTAAAAATTTTTGCATAACTGAGGCTTTAAATGGTAGCCAGTCAGTCATTAATTCTCAGGAATTGTTTAGAACTGTATGTGCAGGGGATACAAGATACTACTTTGCCAAACATGACATTTCTCTAGTGCATGAAAACTAAACTTCATGCCAATGTATAAATCATAATGACGAATATAATAAAAAACTTGCATTTTCTGTGTAGGACAGCCTAAAAAAAAACAACAACAAAATGAAAACCAAAATCAAAAACCTTCATTTAATCAAAATTTAATTTTTCATAGTGAAATATTTAGTCAGTTCTACATTTCCATTCTGTTCTCTAGGAAGTGGGCTCCTTTATATATTACCACACTGATAAAAAAGACTGATTCCTATCATTTCATTTCACTTTTATCATATATTTTCTTAAGAGAGGTTAATGTCTGAGTTAATTAACGGAAGACAGAAACTCCTGAAACTAAAATCACTGGTCACTCAAAAGTAAAGATCAATTCTATTTAAATGCTGTGAATAATGATTCACAAAAGATTCATATGGCATATGTGCTCACTTTGGGGAACATCAAGCAGTAAAATTTATACTTTAAACCACTCTGAATCTAGAATATTAATACCTGTAGATATTAATCTCTTTAGAAATACATAAACCACTTTATAGCACAGAGCTCTGTACATATCATCTTGCATGTTTCCCAGAGAATTGCTGTCCAAAGGTTACACTGGTATACTGAATCTCAATTAGAAGAATCGAGGAAGGGCCATAAGGTAAGGATATATACATTATAATAAGAACAGGTTGCTTTTATATCCTTTCCAATTTAATTAAAATCACTGTCTTAAAAATGGATCAGATACTGCTGTTTTCTCTTCCCATTACCATCTTTGTCATAAGAATGAGAAACACAGACTTCAATGCTTGTCACCTTTAGTTTATGTTTGCTGCATAGTTCTTTAACCTTTCTACAGCTATGTCATTTTATTGTTTGGCTTTTCCACTTCTTTTGTGTTTAAACCAAAGTAGGTTGTAGTAATGAACTGGAATGGATAACCAATCCCACAACAGCATATTGAAAAAGCCAAAGCAGTTCATCATTGTGTAATCAATATAATAAATTGGGCAACACAAATCTTATTCCCATGAAAAAGGTTAACAAAACATGCTAACATGAATTTATAGTGATATAGATAACATATATGGATAAAATAGGCTTATCTTTTTACAGTTTGGTATTTTATATACTGAAGTTTTACACTTTGGCATTGCACAGATATCACTGAAATTCACAGTTGAGAGTTCTATCATACTTTAAACATAAGCACACATTCTGTATACTGCTTTCAACATCTGTATCTCTTATTTCATTTCAATGTTGATATATTGATAATAAGTTTGCACTCCTTTTTCAGAGAATGGACTAAGTTATATTCATTTAAAAAAAAAAAATCCAGTAAATATTGAACTCTTTTCAGACTGGAATGCCCAAAGTTTCTGTTTTTTTTCTGATGCAAGAAAGCAGTTGAACACATGCACAAGAAAAGATCCGACATCCACCATAAGCACATGTTTGCCTGCAAAGGCCTTGGAGCAAGGGTGTCTGCTGCCAGGACAGGGTGTCTCAGGCATGGCCAGCTCCTAACCCTCCCCTAGGAACCTGCAGCAGGAGGGAACAAGCAAGCTGAGAACTCCTAAGGCTCTCTCTGATCTGAGTTAGCCATCCCCAGTCAAAGTTTCTCTGGATGGCATTCCTTCCCTCCAGCGTATCAACCAAACCACATGGCTTGGTGTCATCAGCAAACTTGCTGAGGGCACACTCAATCTCGCTGTTCATATCGCTGGCAAAGACGTTGAGCAAGACTGGTCCCAACACCAACCCCTGAGGGACACCACTCGTTACTGGACTCCAGCTGGACATTGAGCCATTGACCACAACTCTTTGTGTGCGGCCATCCAGCCAGTTCTTTATCAATGAGAAAATGAGAAAAAAACAAAATATGAAAAGTCTAAAAAAGTTTGTTGGCTGGCTTTCTTACAGTCCTAAATAGATTAGGATTGTATAGCCAGAAAATGGATAACTGAAGAGAAGTACAGCAGCTGTCTGTTGAGAAAAGTTATTCATGATACCTGTAATAACAAAAGTAGAAAGAACAATATAAGATTACCATGTGGCACGAATAAAACAATTTGGAAAAGATTCTTGTTCACCCTACATATATATAAAATGCAGGATACATATCTCTGAAAGACCAATCTCTCTATTGTGTTTTTCCCCCCTTTAGGTTAATGATATTAAGACCTAATACGAAGAGATACAGAGTGCCAGAATATTTTGATGTTGGTCCAAAAAAAAAAGGTAATTCCTAATGCAGGCTTGAAAAAATGATAATGTGAGGTACTGATTGCTGTTACATTCTTCTTTTAACAAATTCTGTTCAGTTCTGAAGGTCTCTTGTCAAATCTCAGTAGGGACAGGTGACATTAATAGAGTACATCAGCCATTCAGCTCATGCAAAGCTGGTATCTAATTTTTTTCAAGGTCTTATCCATTGGTACCATTTACAGTATTATTTAAAACCATATTTTTTACTTAAGTGGACAAAATGGCTTATTACTTTAAAAGAAACTGAGACAGATGCTGATTTAATCTGTTAAAGATTAAAGGACCACAATCAATAACTCTTTTCCACAGGTATAGTGCTGTTCCCTTTGGCAAATAACCTCAGAAGAAAGGTTGTTCAAACTTCTGAACAAACCAGCAGACTAGCTTTAAGCCACTGTTGTGCCACAGTCTTCTTGCGTCTTGTTTTCTAGCTGAAAAATGAGGATACTACTTTTTCTTTTCACCTAATTTTTAATAATTTCTTTCTCCAATCAGTCAAGACTATTTCATTATATGTAAGAGTAGCTTCTATCAAGACAAAATTCAGATCTTGTTTGAATTTCTTAGGTATTGTTACAATATCACTGATGTCAATAATTAAAATAATAATTTGTCTCAGGTATTTTTGCATTTCAAATGTATTGAATATTTTTCTGTCATAGGACAGAGTAACTAAGAAGTGGAATTCTCTGCCAAATTCACAGTATTGCAAATGTCACACAGGCCAGCTGAATACTAGCATCTAAAATTTATCAGAAATGCATTCAGCCATGGTTTTTGTTGTGTTGGAAGAACAATAAAATTGAGCAGTTCTGTAATTTCACCAGCCTCTTGCATGCAACCTAACTTAAAATTTATTGCACTAAGAAATATTTATTCAAAGAGTCAGGAAAACAATATAGTATATAAACCATTAAAGCCACCCTCAGGTTATATATTTATACTCTATTAACTTTGTATAATGACTCCAGGTTTTGTCTTAGTTTTATTCAAATAAAGGAATGATATGCAACTATTCTGCTCTCTAAGTTCTGAGAGAATAGAATCAATAAAGTACATAATCTAGCAGAGTTGCTTCTTTTGATTTTATACGTTTCCTTTATTTTTATTTTTATGCAGTTTTGCATTAACAGCTTCAAGTATTTTTCTGGGTTTCTAATAGTTCCCAGCTCTCCAAAAGCCTTGACTAGAGGCACTAGATGAGTCCTGCTGAGGCCAGGCTAAGCTGTGTTTGAAGGTAAGGAAGCATGTGTGAGTCTACGCAGTCCACTCCTTTCATTCACACCTTGCTTCCATGTTGTTGAGTCTTGTGGCCCACTGATCTGCTTATATGTCTGACTGAGCATGAAGTCCTCAGCAGTCCATGGCATGGGGGTTGAAACTAGATGATTATAAGGTCCTTTCGAACCCAAGCCATTCTATGATTCTATGAAGTGTTGCAGCCCAGATGTCGTGTGCTCTGCAAACAACCCTTCTCCTCCAGTCCTGTGCAGCAACACTACTCCCCCCAGCTGCTTGTGGTGGGGAGTAGACAGTATGACAGGTCATGTCTGTGACAATGGCTTTCCTTGTCAGAAGTTCTGTTCCAATATCAACACATCTGGAACAAAATATTTGGTTTGGACAAGAGTTCTGTGGGCCTGATACAATTTCTATTAAAATTAGTAGAAGTTTTTGCTCTCACTTTAGAGGGCGCTGGATCAGACTCTGATGGCTGGTGACTAATGTTCTTTTCATTGTATATGTCATAATGCAAATATCCACAGAGGAACATGACCCAGAGAAATATAAGGTACTTATTTTTCAATATTCATTCCCAGCTCTTGCAAACAGCAGCCTAACAAAAATATTGTTTTTTAATGCTATCCAAGGAGCTTGCTTATCTCTATTCTTTACCCAGCAGCCTAGAAAAACAAACTTCCAGTTTAGAAATGTGTTTGACTAAGGTGACATTTATGTTAAAACAAACTCATCGAATCTTTGTTAAAATAGAATATATGTTATCTTTTACTGCCAAGTTGAAACTCTTTGCTACCTGAGCTCCCTCCCTACTTACAGTAAAGCTGCCACTTACAATACATAGGACCATCACTTTGCTGCTGATAAAATATTTACTGTGAACTGCATCTTAACCTTAGCTGTGCAAGCTTGCATATTTATCATGTTAACGCTCACACTTGGAATCTGAAATTAAGGTATTCTTTTGGCAAAAATAAATAGCAGTTAGAAAGCCGTTGATACTTTTTTCTTCCTTCTCAGACATACTCATCATCAAATTTGAGACTTGTATAGTGGAAATGATTAATCATGGCAGCCAGGTGAAGTTCCCAACAACTGGAAAAAGGGAAATATAACCCCCTTTTTCAAGAAAGGGAAAATGGATGACCCAGAGAATTACAGTCTCACCTCTGTGCCTGGCAAAATCTTGGAGCAGATTCTCCTGGAAGGCATGCTAAGGCACATGAAAATCAACAAGGTGCTTGGTGACAGCCAGGGAGGAGGGGAAGCCGGGAGGAAGCAGAGACAGGACACCTGACCCAAACTGACCAAAGAGGTATTCCATACCACAGCACGTCATGCCCAGGAGGTAAGTGGGAGTGAGCCGGAAGGGCTGGGAGACTGCGGGGTTGGAGGAGGTATCAGTCAGAGCTTGGTAGGGCAAGGGGGCGAGTTATCGGTTGGCTGGTGGTGAGGTGATGTATTCCCTTCCCTTGTTATTTCCCTTATCATTATTATTATTGGTGGTAGCAGTAGTGGTTTGTGTTATACCTTAGTTACTAAACTGTGCTTATCTCAACCCAGGGGAGTTGCATTCTTTTCGATTCTCCTTTCCTTCCCTCCGGAAGTAGGGGGAGGGAAAGAAGGGGGGGAGTGAGTGAACGAGTTACCTGACTGGGTTTAAATCACGACACATATGAAGACAGGCTGAGAAAGTTGGGGCTGTTCAGCCTGGAGAAGAGAAGGCTGCGTGGAGACCACATAGCAGCCTTTCTGTATCTGAAGGGGGCCTGTAAGGTTGCTGGGGAGGGACTCTTCATTAGGGACTGTAGTGATAGGACAAGGGGTAACGGGCTCAAACTTAAATACAGGAAGTTTAGATTGCATCTAAGGAGGAAGCTCTTTACTGTAAGGGTGGTGAGGCACTGGAATGGGTTGCCCAAGGAAATTGCGAATGCTCCATCCCTGGCAGTGTTCAAGGCCAGGCTTGACAGAGCCTTGGGTTACATGGTTTAGTGTGAGGTGTCCCTGCCCATGGCAGGGGGGTTGGAACTTAAGGTCCTTTCCAACCCTAACTATTCTATGATTCTGTGATTTAAGTATAACCCGACACAGGAGGATAGAAGAGGCCAAGGGAAGGCAGGAGAAGGGAAGGAAGCAAAGAGAAGAGAAAAGAGACAAAATATTTGGGGTTTTTTCCTAACATTTTTGGGTTTACTCCTAAAACTTTGTTTCATGCGGTTTGTTTCTGAATGCTGCTGATGACTGATCCAAAGTTTGCATTTCTGACTAGAAAAACTCCAAGATCTCTTTTCTTGGTAGTAACAATTTCAGGGACTATCACCAATTATATACAGTAAAGGCAATTTTTTTCTTATGTACGTTACGCTTATAGACTTTACCATTATTCTTCAGTGTTTAAAATTATTTTATTTGCTGCTTTGACTCACTATCAGATTTTGGTTTTACTACACTGCTCCTTCCCCTTCTGCACTGCTGAGAAAATGTGTAAAGTTCCTCAACCTTACAGGGTATTGAAGTCAAACTTTAAGTCTGTCCTAGCCCAGCATTGGTGCAGGTGAGAAAGAAATGGGAGTTATGACTGAAGCTCTCACTGTGGAGCTTTAGGAAGGGAAATATCTCTATCATGTGACAACATCAATGGAAGATAGGTTAAGCTGTCTATAATTTGGGGAAAGAAAATTAAAAGGGTCATAGTGACATTGTCAAAGACTGAAAAAATACGAATCTGAAAAATATAGACCTTAGCAATGTTTCTTTCCGGGTGAATGAGGTGCTAACGAAAGCCAAGCCTTATCAGGCTTCACACAGGTAGAGAAGTAATTGCAGGCTTGGGCTTTCCTCTCTTCAAAGCAGACAGTATAAACAACTTTGAACAACAGGTAATGAGGCCTCAGATAGTAGAGACATGGCAGACTTTATCTAACATGCCCCTTAACAGCATTGCTTTAATTACCAGAAATCTCCAAAGCCTCATGCTGTGCTGCAGACAAAATGTGACGTCTGAAGGTGTTTAGATTGCTGCTAAGGAGCTAGTTTCTTCTATTGCATTGCTGGGATTTTTGCAGTCTATTGGGAGCCTTTTAGAGCCTAGAATGATAAAACAGAAGTGGAACAACATACTCAGCATGAAATGAAATGTTCAGTGTAGGAACAGGTTGAGACCAGCTGCTCTTGCCATAGCATGTGGGTGGTTCAGAGGAGTGTAGGAAACTAAGATGTTGCAGTGGCAATGGTTAACCATGGCTGAACAAAATTATTTAAAGCTGAATTAAATAACATAAGTGATATGAAAGCGAGAGGAATGATTCTATGATGGTACAACCAATTAGTTGCAAAATAAAAAGGAAAGGCAACACCAAAAAAGAACTGACTTGTTCATTTGTAAATGTTTGGAGCCAAAGATCAGCACTTTATATAACTGCTTTCTATCAAAATGCATGAAATTAGAGCCTTCATAATAAGTTAGAAGAATATAGTAGCCAGCCAGTTAGTTACTGAGCTGGGTAGGAAGCCCTTACAGAGAATCACAAAACAGTTGAGACTGGCAGGTACCTCTGGTCATGACCTAATCCAACCTCTCTGGGCAAACAGCAGCATCTATGACCTGTTGCCCAGGATGTTGACCAGTCAGGTTTTGAATATCTCTCCAAAAGAAAGTCTACATCTCTGAACAGCCTGTTCCAGTGTCTGACCACTGTCAAATAGATCAGAAGTCCTTATCAAGTTCTATGTTTTGTCTTTTTTCTTCCCCTCTTAAAGAAACACATATAATAATTTACTGTCAGCTACACGACTGCTTCTGTGCTGCCCATGAGCTCCGTGCCCTTCTGTAAACTGGTGACACTGAAATCTTCTTGCATTACCCTTATATCACAATGATTGCGCTTTTTGTATTGACCTGTACATCTTCTAAGAGCCCTAACTTCCTGCAGACTCCACAATATTTAGCACAGAATTGATAACAATGTCATGAGATTATTTCCCAAAACATAAGTACTCAACCTCTGACAGTGCTCCAAACTGTACTTTTTGTTTGACCTCAGTAGTCCCTCAAATTTCATACTATTATTGCAATACCAGCATCTTCAGTATCATTTCTTACTAAACCCATTTGATCTCAGTTTGAGTAAATCAGTGGATGCAGAAAAAAAAAAAAATCTTCATTCACTGTTACAGAAAAGTTGTTATTCTGTATCGTTCTAGCTTTAAAAATACCAGGAAATGCTGATTAATGGGAGCCATTTCATTGTAAAATTTAGCCTTATAATTATCAGTGAATGTTAGTGTCTTTCAAAGCAATGGGCAGGACTTGGAACAAAACACAAAGCTCTGCCAGACAGCTAGGCTCTAATCCTTTTTTCCTTTGCTACACTACAGTTCAGTTGCTGCAGGCTGCATCTGTAATTTTACTTCCAGTAGGTCTCCAAGGACAGTCATTGTATTCCTGGTTTACATGCTCCCTCCCCATCATCACTGACTGTTGTCTTCCATCACTCAGCAAGTAAACATAAAGGGAAACTAGACAGATAGAGTCAGATAATTGTCTTTACCAGTTATGCAACATTTAGCTACTTAGTGCCTACTGGTCAACGCATGCTCCAATGACTTCTTCAATAAAACAAAGGCAAGACTGCTAGAGGACTTCTAAACCATTCTGAATAATAATATCAAGTTTCTCCAGACTATTTCTTCAATTCCTGGAAAATGTCTGCTTTGCAACCTGCTCCTGCCACCAATGATGTACGTCCAGTGTTGGGCAAACACGGAGGCTTGCCTTTTATATTGGGCATTTTAGAATGCCCTATATACAAGCTTAAGCTGTACTGAATTACAGAATGAAAAATTAAAATTCAGCCTCTAAGTTATTTTTTTGGTAGAGAGCTGGGATTGTTTGGTTTGTTTTTTTTTTTAAGAAACACAGCTGAAAGATTTACATGAATATCTTTAAAGGATGTTAAAAAAGACATGTTTTTTTCATAGAATTTCACTTTTGACCTTTGTACAAAGGTTACGTGGGATATTTTTGGAGTTGATGTTACAAGTTTTGACTCAACCAATGGAAAAAACAGTGACAGAACTGTTAATGCTTGCTTTTCTACATGTCCAATGCACTATGAAACATTGCTGCATTAGAAATCAACAGCTTTTAGAAAACTTAATTCCCTGTACAGTTAGGAGACTAAAACTACTTGGAGCAAAAAGGAAATGGATTTTTTGAGTTACTATAGGGAAATTAGCCTTTAATTGATGCTCCTTTTTCCCTTTTTCTTTGTTTTTCTTTGGGTTTTTTTTTGGTGCTTTTTTTTTTTATAACTCTCGGGAAAACAGGCTCAGGTTTCTTTTGTAGAAAAATGGGGAAACCAACTTCCTTTTTTAAATGAACCTAGGGAATTTAATGAAATATTCTAATTGTGAATGCAAAGTACAGATTACAGAATAGACATTTCAAACCTTAGGTCTGAAAAGCGCTTACAGTGATGCATGTTTTTAAACACAAAAGTTGCCCCATTGGAAATGTACTAGCATTCAGGAAGTCATCTTCCTCACACCAGTGTAACTGCCCCTGTATTTTGTTGGTGCAAAGACCACAGTGCTGTTCTACTAACTGGATTTTTCAGTGTTTGAGATGAGATGATAGAACTAAGACTCAAAAAGAGTGTTTAACAAAGTCTTACACAGATTTAATTTTTTCATGTATCAATATTCAATATAAATTTTTCTGTCCTTTGAGAAACATACAAGGAATAAATAAATCAATTAAAATTCTACTTTAGGAAAAAGATAACATTTGTATCTATAGCATTTGTATTTGCCAAAAATATTCCCTCCAATAAAACCCTACAGCATTACCTTGATTACATCTTCATCTAAACAATTTTTACATCTCTGCCACATATTATTCTTGATTTATACTGATATAATCATGTAAGAATTGGGATAAGTTGTTTCAAAAGTCTGTGGGAGTAGCTGAAGAATCCATTCTTGTTATCTTGGTAGATGCATTTAAAAGTAACATTTAATAGACTGTGACTCATAAAATTAAACTTGTTTATCACAGAAGTTGGTTTTGAACACTTGATTGCCACTAGGTCACAAAGATGTTAAAGACCAAGCTGTAGATACGCTGGCTAAGCCAGCATAAGCTTGTTTAAATAGAAGGGTTTGACCCAATTATTTTTTCTAATCCATGTTTTTTTCCTAAAACTATCTTCCACTACTTACATTTTGGGATTGTACTTAGAATTTTTTCTTTTTTTTCCACAAAGTAAATTTTGTTATAAATTCTAGTTTAAAGTGTAACTATAAATTTTTCAGCTGATGTAAATTGATATAGCTCCTTATATTTGCATGGATCATCATTAATTCACATGTAGCTTAGATATCACAGGCACTGGAGACACAAAACCACACAGAACTGTTAACTTTTTTATTGTCCTACTGTAATTAATCCTACAGGAACTCTCTCCATTAAAACCAGTTGCTATAATAATATTAACAACACTAACTCATCTGACAGCATGTTCTTTCACTCCCATTGGAACTAAAACACCATTAAAGAAAAGTTATTATCAGCTGTAAAAATAACACATGCTTCTATAGAAAGGAAGCAGTTAAATAGACACATTTCACAAACACCTGACAGATTTGCATGATATTATTGCATGCACACTTTAAGAAAACTGAAGGACAAAATTGTTGAAAAATGTATTTTTGTTGCAGTACTATGGCGTTGCAGAGTCCTGCCAAACTTTTAGAGCAACAAGATTTTTGTTTTGGCTTGCTATCCATAAAAAAGGCGAGTTGAAAAAAGAATAATGCTATGCTTCAAAGGCTACTTTTCCAGAAGATGAAACTCCAGAACTATATTCACTTCTGAAAGGATAGCTGCTCTAGCTAGTCTTAATCTTCAAAGGCATACTACAAGGTGGTATTTGCCACACACAGCTGATTGTTTGTTTGTTTTTTTATGGTCAGAGGAAGGCACTTTTCATATGGTCTGACCCTTTCTTTAAAAACACTAAGTAATCTCAGATCTGTGCAATACTGAGGTTGCAGCCAAGGTGTTATATTTAAGTCAGAGGGTGTTTAATATCCTGAAAGTGGTGTCTTATCAGCTGAAGACAGAAAAAAAACGTCACTCCACACTCAGAAGCCTTGGAATTCTTCTGATGTATCCTGTTATATTTAGCCCAATATTGCCTATTTGAAACCAGGATGACTGATGAAATCTATACATTTTCCCAGCCTCTTTATCACCATAGTCTTTCAGAAAAAGGAAGGACCTATGCAGTGAAAATTAAGGAAATGGGATTCTGTGAACAAAGCAGGTAATTTCACTGGATATGGTGTTGACCTCTTCCACCTTATTGTAAAAAGTGTTTGGGCTACTCGCACAGTTTTCCTAATGGCTAAAAGAAAAGCAGAATTCTCCTCACTTCTCTTTAACATAGTGAGTAAATCGCACCCTTCTAGGAAGATGTGAGATGTTTATTGTGAGTTCCTTTTAAAAGATAATTGTATCTATATTATATCACAAATATTCCTTGCTTGAATCTCTTAAGCATACAAAAAGGTGAAAACTGGAGCTTCTTATTGATTTCAGCAAGACATCATAATTCTCTGAAGATAGGACTCAGCCGTTTTTCTTTGAAAAGCTGAAGCTTTGGAAAGTGCTTAACAATTCCAGTCCTCCTATTTTTGGGTAGCTTTATTGTTACCAGCAAAAGACCCTTGCTGTGGCCTGATAATGTCTAGTACAGGTGCCTGAATAGAGGGCGTATCAGAACTCAGAGCAGCAAGTGACATCCTACCGAGGCATTATTTCTGAACTGTCAATGAAGTTGAAAGCTCCTGAGGAATTCAGAAGTGGGCCACTACTGAAGGCTGATCAAAAGGATTCAGAAATCAAGCAATTGCCTCTAACTGAATCCTTACAGCACTTACAGAGAGAATTCTTTCAGAAACCCACTTTTAGAAGGTGTCATGTGGAAAATTTCAAATGCTGTATAGCTAGAGTACCAGTAATTAAAATTGGACTACCATTCATTGTATTCTTTAGAGACAACTGATTTCCTGAACACTCAGAAAGGCCCTTTTTATCCTTAAAATAATACCTGGGCCTGGGATATCCTACCCTCTCTATTTTCAGACTCAGTCCGACTATTCTTAACTTCTCTGTGTTAGCAAACCCTGCTCGTGCTCAGGAATACTGTGAAGTATTTAGTTCATGTCTACATCAGTATAGTTCTTCTAAGGGCTGTGAGTTAAAAAAGAGAGCCCTTGAATTTAAAACTTCCTCAGCAGCGGGTGGATACAGGCTGCAGGTTAAAGCATTTGGAATGTTACTTTTGGCTGTCACCTGTGCTATTGAAGGTGTCTGCCCTGCCACAGAGAAGATCGACACGACACTTACAGGCACATATCAATTAGCTGAAATCAGAGTCCTTATTCTCATGCAAATTATGGATTCCGAACATGAGAAACAAACTCAGACTAACATCTGTCATATAACACCTACAAAAGATTTCTACTTTCATGTCTCAGGGCTGTCTTGGGTTAGCTATAAATCGTATTTTTGACAGGGTTTAATAAAATACAAATTATGGAACTAGTGAGTCATGCTCAGTATTTCCATCAGACAAATTCAGATGGGTGTGCATTTTAATTGAGCTGTAAATAGATTAAGTTACAAACCTAATCCTCTGAAGTTTTGTAGTTTTACAGATTTCAGAGGAATATGAGCTCATATTCAGAATTCACTCCTAAAGTAATGCTGAGCATGATTATGTAATGTGTTTGTTATGAGGCAGGATTAGAGGGATTTACTCCACGTTATATCAGATCATGTGTGTGTTTTACACATATAAATGAGCATTTTTTGTCGCTTTCTTTTACCAGCAAAGCCCTATAAACAAAAGGAGGCAAAATGTTCTTTAAATCTTTCACAGTGTGCTGCTAGGCTCAGATTCATCCTGCTGAAGCCCAAGTGCACAGCCAAGGTGTTTCAATTAGGAGAGGAGCTACTGTAATCTTCCTCTGAAGTCAAGAGGACAAGCAGCTCTGGGTGCCTGACTTGCCCTTGGGAGGCTGCATCCCTGGAGATAGCTGCATCTCCCTGCTGTGCCTGCTTTTATATGGAAGGCAAAGCCTCAGAGCAACTACACTCTTCCATATGGCACCTCATCTAAATGCTTTATTCTTCTTGGTTGAGGTGCTGTGATTCTCCTCTCCTTCCTGTCTTGTAGAACTGATTTTGTTGTCAAAAACACAATCACGTTTCTGATGCAAAATATTAGGGAAGTAAAGTGCTAAAAATTGAGGGGAAAAAGAAAAGATGAAAAGGGAAAAAAGTTCATATGAATATTTTGATCAAACATTAGCATGAAAAAACCACAAAAATGGAAGTTTTTTTGTGAAGTGTCATTCATCTTTGAGTGAATCTGGAAGGAAACCTATCTTTATTTTCTCTTTTTTTTTTTATTCTCTCGGGGTGTAATTACTACAAATTGCTCATGCAGTTTAAATATTAAAAAATTAAGGGGAAGAAATATTAATATTAAGGCTAATTTAACTAAATGTCCTGTGTAGTTTACTTTTGTCAGAAATCACCTTCACATCATGAGCTCTCTCCTGAAAACTGTAGAAGTGCCCAGGTAGCCAGGGACCTTAATAGACCAAGGTACATATATAGTTGTAACTATTAACGATGTTAAGTTACTCCAGTTCTTCATTGCTTACACTTTTCTATAGCCTAATCTTTGAAGGTTAGCTTGATACCCTTTATATGTGGTTTTCAGACAATCTCTCTAGATATTACAAAGCTGAAAAACATTTGTATAATGTTTTTACCAGTGACGTCCTAGAACAAGTGATACGAATAATTTATGACATATTTCCAGAAGTAACAGGTATGTCTGGGATGCAGTTTACACACATGTCCCAGACTCAGCCTGAAAATTCTCAATGGAAAATGTCATCCCATTTATGAATTCCTCATAACTGATGTTTAGCCTAGTTTTACCCCCCCCCTCATTGATTCTGAGGACCTCACTAGCAAACCAAATGTATAACATTGTTTTTAACCCACGAATGAGAACTGTATGTCTGCAGAAGACTGAGCTGCTTTAAATCTATAGTTCTCAGCACTAAGAGAACTCTTAATAAGATTAATCCACAAAAAAATAAAGCAAATTCAAAGTAAAGTTTTATGTTTTCAAATTAACAGATACTTTCAGACTGATTCATTCTCATTATATCTTAAAAAAACAAAAACAAAAACAAAAACAAACTTTAGATCATTTACTAAACAATGAGTAAAAAATCTAGGTTTAGATTTTTTAGTTGACAAATTTTGACCAGGTCTGAATAAGTGAATTATAGAATCATAGAATAGTTAGGGTTGGAAAGGACCTTAAGATCATCTAGTTCCAGCCCCCCTGCCACGGGCAGGGGCACCTCACGCTAAATCATATCACCCAAGGCTCTGTCCAACCTGGCTTTGAACACCGCCAGGGATGGAGCATTCACAACTTCCCTGGGCAACCCATTCCAGTGCCTCACCACCCTCACAGGAAAGAATTTCCTCCTTATGTCCAATCAAAACTTCCCCTGTTTAAGTTTTAACCCATTACCCCTTGTCCTATCACTACAGTCCCTAATGAGGAGTCCATCCCCAGCATCCCTATAGGCCCCCTGCAGATACTGGAAGGCTGCTATGAGGTCTCCACAAAGCCTTCTCTTCTCCAGGCTGAACAGCCCCAACTTCCTCAGCCTGTCTTCGTACGGGAGGTGCTCCAGTCCCCTGATCATCCTCCTGGCCCTCCTCTGCACTTGTTCCAACAGTTCCATGTCCTTTTTATGTTGAGGACACCAGAGCTGCACACAATACTCCAGGTGACGTCTCACAAGAGCAGAGTAGAGGGGGAGGATCACCTCCTTCGACCTGCTGGTCACACTCCTTTTGATGCAGCCCAGGATACGGTTGGCTTTCTGGGCTGCAGGTGCACACTGCCGGCCCATGTTCATTTTCTCATCAACCAACACCCCCAAGTCCTTCTCTGCAGGGCTGCTCTGAATCTCTTCTCTGCCCAACCTGTAGCTGTGCCTGGGATTGCTCTGACCCAGCTGTAGGACTTGCACTTGGCATGGTTAAACTCCATGAGGTTGGCATCAGCCCACCTCACAAACATGTCAAGGTCCCTCTGGATGGCATTCCTTCCCTCCAGGGTATCAACTGAACCACGCAGATTGGTGTCATCGGCAAACTTGCTGAGGGCGCACTCAATCCCACTGTCCATGTCAGCAACAAAGATGTTAAACAAGACTGGTCCCAACACCGATCCCTGAGGGACACCACTCATTCCTGGTCTCTAGCCGGACATTGAGCCATTGACCACAACTCTTTGTGTGCGGCCATCTAGCCAGTTCTTTATCCACCGAGTGGTGAAGTATTGCAGAAAGAACATGTGCATTCTTTCTCTAAGGCAGAAGAAAATATGTCTGTAAAGTTTTTACTTATATTTTTCAACTTACTGTCTCATTTATTTTGTTTTACAATGTAAAGAGGAATAGTAAAAATATATTAGAAAAATCTATTGCATAACATAAGGTTGCTGCTTTGGGATGAATGAGTAATAGCTACATAACTGACATCACACATCACATTTAAGCCTTCCTTCATGGCATACAGCTGCGGTTTAGTGCAATGCAATTAATTAGAGAGTAGATACAAAGCCATGTATCTTTCTTCTCTTGTGTGATTTTTACTCCCTGTCTTTATATGGCTATCATGTCTTTCTAATTATATTAGATGCAATTCAGTTGGATCTTTCCAACCAACAATTCCATATTCTTGTCAAATAATATATCCAAGGTCAAAGAAAAACATATTTATAAGTGAAAAGCATTACAGTCTTTTGTAGATAAGAGGAAAGAAGTCCTCAAGAAAGTCCTGTTCTTCATGATCCACAGTGCAACAGTGAACACTATTGCCATTCTAAGAAAAGGAGAGATATAGTCAGACAATTGATTGTCATTGAAGATCAGATTTTCAAAAGCTTCCAATGACCAGCAGCATCTTCATTTAGGGGTGCTGAGTTCAAAATACCTTAATTTACATCCACACAAATGTGAAAATATTGGTAGTCCTAACATTTTGTTTAAAAAAAAATGCATAATCATTTTTTGGTTTTTTTAGCATTTTTATGGTAGTGTGCTTTTATTGAATTTGCAGTTACTCTTAATTAATTCCAAGTCCAAATCAAAATTGTGTACTTGATATCCTAACTCTAAAATGCTCTTCTGCATGTTTGTGAATATAACTATTAGTCAAAGATGTTATTCCAGGAACAGGCTGAACAAGGGCTAATTAATGATCATCTGGTTGGATCTGCTGATACATTCTTTGCCACAAATGCAGCAAGAACCATGGAAAAGTCTGAATGACAAAATGCAGCTCCCATAGTAGTATCTGAGTCTTATTCACACCATTTTCCACAGCTTTTGTAGATGTCCACAAGCCCAACTGTAAACTTTTCTCAGCCAGAACTCTACATTGAGGAAAGAAAATTCATGTAAACTTAGTACCTTTCTTCTGCATTTCTCAAAATACTGCTATACTTTAAAAGATAGAGTCAAATACGTTTTGTTTCTCCTAGCTAGTAGAAAAAGGGCATCTGTAAGAAGGACATATATTCCCAAAGCAAAATTATTTTAGTCATGAAATAATTCACTGTGTATTCAGCCCAACTAGAAGTATTAGACCATGTGTCCCCAGGAATACCAGAGAACCCAGTATCTTTCAGAGCTTCTTTTCTTCTTCTCCAGTTAATAAGTTTTTGATAAGTCTTACATCTAACCATGGAAAGATTTCTCAAAAGTCTTTCAATCAGTATCAAGATCTTTTCATCATCATGACATCAGAAGCTGGTACTCATAACTTCATTGAAATCTCTGAGTCACCAGCCACAGTGGTATCTCATTTCTCCTAGAGACCTGCCCTCCACATGTAAACAACATGAGCTTAGTGAGACAGAAACCCCTGAACTCATCTCTGTTCCATAACAACAAAATTATTCTTCTTCCTTTGGAGGAAGGGATGCATCTCATCCTAAAACAGATCCGATTTTTGTCTTTGCCTCTTTTTCTCCAACAAATATAAAGAGAACTTCAATAAAGAGCTGACATGAGACATCTGTGTAGCAAACATTTAAATTTACATGAAATGAAATTTCACCCTAAGGGTCTATAATTAAAGTGCAATTATATTCCTAAATTACATGTACAGTATCCCACCCAGTGTCTTTAAAGCACTGTTGTTGCTATTATTTATTTGCAGTGAGCTAGAACAAGCATGTTTGGATCAAGGTTGACATATTATATTCAGTCTCATGCAACCACTACCTCAAAGAATGAGACTTTCAGCTGAAGTCTGAATACAAACGAGTGGAACACAGAAGGGGAAAAGTGAAGAAGTACAGTAACAACATCATGTGGATATAGACATTAAGCCTGAAATCATGTACTTAAGTACAAGTCATCATTTATTTTCTCCATGATCATCAAAATCAAAACTGCATTCATAAAAAACAATCATCAAAAATCATAAATCCATTGAGAGACACTCACAATCTCCATTGAGCCTTATCTGGACAATGTGTCCTTCTGCAATGATATAGAAAAAGTAGTTTAAGTAGCCTTTGGAGGATGAAGATACAAGCTTTACATATGAGAAGAGATAAGAAAATTACTGATGAATAGCACAAGCTACATTTTTCAAAGAACCAAAATATATTGAGCAAAATTATTTCAAAATCCATCTTTTGGGTTTTTTTTTAATTTTTTTTTTTTTCTGGGGAGTTTTTGTTCTTTTTTTGGTGGTTTTGGGGAGGGGGGGTTGGTTTGTTGTTTTTTTTTTTGCCACTTGTGTTCTCAAACAGTAATAATAGTAGAAAGAATTTGGAATTGTACAAAACAGTCTCTAGACTACTAGTAGTAACCAAAGTATGTAGCTGAAGGCCAACTAGTACTGCTGTGATTGCAAATTGTCTGAACTTGGCCTTATGTCCTTGTCCTCTCACCTATCTCCTGGGTATGGAGAAAGAAAGGTGGAGAGGCCCAGAGTGGATTAAATACTCTTTTCTGTCTGTTGTTAGAATACTTATTTCAATTTTTAAAACCATGGATGGAAACAATAAAAAATGAACAACAAAAAAACTTCCAGATAAGAATGGATGAAAGCAAAACAGGCCAAGTAGCATTCTGGGTATGCTGTGAAAAAAAAACCAAACCAAAAAACCCCTATCAGGAAATATGTGATATCATATGGAGAGGTGGATGGTAACATCTTTCAAACACAGAATCTGCAAGGGGAAAGATACCAAAACTGGCTGGAATAAACTGGCTAGATGCAGACACAGACTATGTTTGGAAAAGCACTAGATGTACCTTATATGCTTCAAGCTCTTTTAAGTAATGAACTTGTGTGTTTTTCCTTTTGTCTTTTTTTTTTCTTCCAAAGGACGATTAGTTTCCAGGCATTAACAAAGTGTGCAAAAGTATTATGTACATGCAAAGACATTGCTAAGTGTTGCACATGAAGAAGTCTGTCATCAATTATATTTCAAGCAATTACTTTGATATCATCTTTCTTTTGTTTACAGTAGGCTACCATGAACAAAGATTTCCCTCAGGAAAAAGGGTTTGGGGAGGGAAGAGGACGTAGGAAGAAAAGGCTCTGAAAACAATATTTGGCTTGAAGCTTTTTCAAAGAAAAAAAATGAATCATGCACAAAGTTTTCAGTTTAACAAAAGAAATCTTGTTTGCTAGCCAAAAAGGTTTGCTATAGCAATGACAGGAAACAGAAGAAATAGAGGTGGGATCCAAGGGATTTTAAGAATTAAAACCAGAAATAAAGTTGATAGATTTTGAGGTAGCTTTGCCTAATATGTATGTGGGGCTTTTTAACTTGGTGGATATGTTTTCCTTAGGTAGCTGATAAAGTAATAATTGATTCCACGTTCAGCAGTGTTTTGGCTTTAGCTTCACTTCTTGAATGTAAGGAAAAAGGAATGTAGTTCACAGTCACACTTTTCCTTTTTTTTTTTAATTTTCTAACAGTCTGAAGAATGAAAGCATGATTCATTTCATATTCATTTCATAACAAGGAAATGATGCTGCAGCTACATGTAAAGCAGGAGTTCTTGAACTGCACTTGTTTGCATCCCACCACAAGCTGCCAAGAAGGAACATGTTAACCCCAGGAGAGCTTAGATGTCTGTGCCATGCTGGGAAGCAGAAGTGCTGGGAGATAAGCCAGGCTGGGATGGGGCTCTCAACTGCAGCACTGTCTCTGACCTCATGTTTCTGGGCAAATTAGCCCACGGAGAGAACAACTGCAATGTGTGGTGCAAAGACAAGGCTGCAGCCTGGGACCAGACTGGCACCTCTTAAATATGAGAGGATCTCAGCAGGCTATGTGGTAGCAGCTGTGCTTTCTCCCAGGTACCCAGTGTGCTTTACCAGCCCTGCCCTGCACTCATGGAAGTGGCTGTACTGCGGTTGTACTGTGTTAAACCAGGACAAAACTTCCAGCTTTCTGGAACAGCATTTTGTGGTATACAGCCTTAATACATTCTCTACAGACTAGCACAAACACAGGAGCCCTTATCAAGATACAGACCATCCCAGCAGTTTTCTTATATGTCTAAGACACTGCTAGTGATACATCTTGAAGATAATCTCCTCTGATCCAGCAAAGTTTGCAAATTTTAAAGCCAATATTTAGAACTAGAAAACATAGACTGATTCTGCCCATGTTACTCATATGAACAACTTTTATGAATTGTCCCACCCAGCCATCCACAGTACAGTACTAGTTGTGTTGGATGCATCTACACAAAGCTTGTGTGAGATAAAACAGTTTTCATGGGGAGAATTTTGTATGACAGCAGCATTTCATGAGAGTTAGGACCTAATGATGTGACCAGGATCTCAGGACTTCCTCCTGTTTCTATGTAGTGAAAGACCCTGAAAAGTCAGAATCTGAATTTTAATATCCCACTTGTAATGGCAGCATGCAAAATAATCTTTAAGAAATTGGAAAACATAGTAGTGTTTTATGTAATGTTAATGTAAACATACGTGTGTGAATGGAAGCTAGTATCTTTGAGTCTTCAGAACGAGGTCACAAGTTAAATCCAACCATGTCACTGAAAGAGGACTTTAATACCCTTTAAAAGTTGTAGTTAGAATCAGAAGTGTCCTTATGTAACACTATCAAAATCCTTTTATTTTAACTTTTTTTTTGTTTGTTTCTCCAGTCATAGGAGATACAGTTTTCACCATCTAAATGCACTTTCTTACCTTAATTACAAAATCACAATGTAGGAAAATAATATTCTTTGTGCTTTGCTATGTGCTTGTTCTGTGAGGAATGCAGGCTACTGCAGTATGTTGTTTAAGTATCATGCTTATACTAGGCTGTAGTTCCCACGTGACTTGCTAGCTCAATTTTCATAGCCTCTGGCTCTCTTTTATTATTTACCTTGCTTCTAAAGTTCCTTGTAAGGAGATTAGAAACCTTTCCCAAAAAAATAGTGAGTTTGGGGCTCATTTTAAATGCAGTTCTTCATCCGCAAAGGAAAGATTAATAACTTACTGACTGAATCACAGAATCATAGAGCTATTTAGTTTCAAAAAGACCTTTATGATCACCAAGTCCAAACATTAACCTAGCACTGATAAATCCATCACTAAACGATGTCCTTAAGCACCACATTTACATGTCTTTTCAATGCCTTCAGAGATGGTCACTCCACCACTTCCCCGGGCAACCTGTTCCAATATTTGACCATCCTTTTGGTGAAGAAATTATTCCTAATTTCCAATCTAAACCTCCACTTGAAACCTTGTCCTGTTATTCTACCTCCTGTCATTCCATCACTTGTTACTTGGAAGAAGAGACACCCAATTTGCTACAACCTCCTTTCAGGTAGTTGTAGCAAGTGATAAGGTTCCTCCTGAGCCTTCTCTTCTCCAGGCTAAACAGCCCCAGTTCCCTCAGCCGTTCCTCATCACACCTGTGCTGCAGACCCTTTACCAGCTTTGTTGCCTTTCTCTGGAGCCGCTCCAGCACCCCAGTGTCCCTCTTGTAGCGAGAGGCCAGAACTGAGCACAGGATTCAAGGTGCAGCCTCACCAGTGCCGAGTACAGGGAATGATCACTGCCCTGGCCCTGCTGGCCACACTGGTGCTGATACAGGCCAGGATGCCATTGACCTTCTTGGCTGCAGGGGAACAAGCTGGTTCATGTTCAGCCAACTGTCTACCAACACCCTCAGGTCCTTTTCTGCCAAGCAGCTTTTCAGCCACTCTTCCCCAAGCCTGTAGTGTTGCAAGGGGTTGGTGTGATAAAAGCACAGGATCCAGCAGGTTGCCTGACTGAATCTCATACAGTTGGTCTCAGGACAGTGCTGTAGGAAATGGCATCAAAATCTTTACTAAAGTCCACGTAGACAACATCCACAGACTTTCCTTCATCCACTAAGTGAGTTACTGCATCACAGAAGGACAAGGAAGGATAGTTAGCCAAGCAGAACCTACCCTTCATAAACCTGTGCTGACTGAGCCTGACCACCTGGCTGTCCTGCACATGCCATGTGATGGCACTCACAATCCACAGCATTCCCCAGCACCAAGGTCAGACTGACGCATGCACCGGTAGTTCCCTGAGTCTTCCCTCTGGCCCTTCTTGTAGGTGGCCATCATATTTGCTAACCTCCCATCAATTTGGACCTCCCTGTTTAGCCAGAAGTGCTGATAAATGATGGAAAGTGACTCGATGAGCACTCCCACGACCTGTCTCTGTGCTGGATTATAAAATGGATCTGCAGCTTTGAACAAGAGCCTAAAATGGCTGAAGAACCTGAGAGAAGACTGAGGGTAGCAGTGAAAATCTGTTTTACTGACATGACATGAAGGGACATCTGCCAGCTCAGGAGGGAGTCCCAAGCCCAGGAAGATAATCAAAGCAGCAATAAAATCGCATTCAGGAACTCATTTTAAGTTAATGCTTTCCACTGTGGCCACAGTGACAAAGACATCTTTCCCCCATTTCAGTATGCTAATACCCTTACATAGTCCCCTTTACAGCAACATTAAGCAAAGTAAGCAGGTGGAATCTTCTGAGATAATGATAGACCAAAATCATCATCTAGCAACTGGTGGTGCCTAATAGATGCCTGCAGATGCCTTATTAACATTCATAAAGCACTCGAATCCCTTAGATGGAGTCAGCATACAGTAAAAGCATAAATTATTATTATGGGTATTAAGTGTTTCAGAAAATAATTTTGACTATTCTAAAAAAACAAATTATTCCTTTTGCTAAAAGAGAATTGAATAAAGACCAACTGAGAAAGCTTTTCTTCTATGCATTAATTGTTGTACCCCTCTGTAAATAGTAAGAAACCCATATTAAATGGTGCCCAGGTGTCTCAGGAGTTTGGATTTCTAACAAAAGCTGAGATCCCTTTTAAGTCTGACAGAAACCAAAATCAGTAATGTGTTTGAAATTTTAAAGACTACTCAATCATGCTACAGGGCTGCTGAGAGCATTCTGCATCCTTTCCTTGTCCCTGACCCTTAAGCTGCTTTGCATCTGGATGGTTAAATAATTTGCACAGCTGTGTCTTACAGACTTTGCCTTCTCCATCTGCTTGTTTGTTTTCCTGGTTTTATTTTTCAGGCTGCTATTTTGTATAAGCAAAATTATCCTTTTATGTCTCCTCTGTCTCTGTTGTTTCTTCTAGATATAGTAAACTACAGCATCTGCGGTACTTCTCGCATTATAGATTTATATTCTGCAAGGTAGCATGAGATAAAGAGAAGCCTCAATATGACATGAGGTTGATGCTCTTGTCTGTTACATAAATCCTCAAAGCTTTTACTGATTTTTTTTTTTCCTACAGAGTATCCCCTTGGTTTATAGATTACTTCTGTTGATTTTTTAGAAGTATATATCACAGGTCAACAAAAAAATGGAAGACAAGCACCACTGGCAATTTGACAGAACAAAGTTACTCTTTACATTAACAAGACTGACACCTTTTTGTCAGATAATCTGAATACTCTAACAGTAACTCTTCCTAAAAACAGGGCACATGACCTAAGAAAAGTAGCAATTCGGATTTGGTTTTTAAAACATTTCTTTGTCTTTGGGTCAACATGTTCACAGAATGGAAGGATGTGTCCTGACCTTTTTATCTCTGAAGGGTGGGAAGTAATTTCAGATTCACAGATTTATCTCATATCCTAGAAACAAACTGGGCCAAGTTTTCAAGTTCTATCTCCCAGTTATTTCTGGATTACTGAGCTTTGCTTACTCTGAACCATTTCATAAAGGAAGTTAAAAATTAATGCTGCTCCTTAGCTATATACTTAAAAATGAGCTCAGCTTTCAGCACAGATGTTCTTTGCTTAGTTGGGATGGTCTGGAAAAAAAAATACAGAATTGTTTTGATGTGTTCAGTTCTAGGAATCTGTTAATGGCTTAAGAATGGAACACATGGATGCCTTTGTTAGGTCAGGAACATGGCTTTCTCACCAGATATCAGAAGTAGATATAATAGGATAAAAGGTAGGAGTCACATAGTGAAGAGCCAGGTTTCTTATAATATCCTACAGTTTTAGTATGCATCTCTAATCCTTTCTCCCCTGTGAGTGTTACCCTATGCAGAGCCCTATCCATGTGAAACAAATTACAAGATCAGAATCTTACCTGCTTGAAGAAATCCATCAGATTACCTTAAAATTTAATTTGTCAGGTTTTGTTATAGCTGTTATATCCTGTTGAACTGCTGTGAAATGTCAAGAGCAAGGCAGCAAAACATGTCTTACTGAACAGAAGATTTGGAAACAGGAAACACCGAAATCTAATTCTGGATGACCCCAGGGAGAGGGAGGGGAAAGAAGTTAATGCCAAATTTTCATAGTAAATTCTGATCATGAGCTTTGCTCTTTGACACAGTTTGCATTCAATTTATGAATGGTGCATGGTAGTTCTGGGTCCCCTAGGCTCTGGGCACAATATCAGAAATGTCAGGAATTGTTGTCTGAGCCTCACAGGGAAATCCAACTATAGCTAGGTAAATTCCTGGTAGTCCGATAAATAACAAGCACACATCACCTTGAAAAAGAAACCTTAAAGAAAAAACTAATATAGATCTTAGGGTGAGTGCCTACATTTTGGGGTACCCAATTCACATCTTCTTTAGTCATCAGTTCTTCTGATTTACAGACTTTAGAGAAAAGACCATTAAATTACCTTTTCTCATGTCCTGTTTATCACAGATGCCTTTAATATCCCCATTACCTTTTAACTCAGCTTAGTAATTTGAAGATGATTTTATTGTATGCTAATGTTTGTCAGCTCCTTCAATGTCAGTATTGTAGCCTACTGTGTACTAATTTTAATTAGACCATGGTTGTTTTAAAAGTTGTTGCTGATTCGTAATTTTGCAGTTGTGCTTAGGAATCCCAGTTGTGGACCATTTTGCTTTCAGCATACAGAAGTGCAACAGGAATATATTCCTTTCCTCCCACAAGTTACAGTCTAAAATAATACACTTGGGAATATTACGTTCCCCTTGCTTTCTTACACTACTCCAAAAGCTAATGCTTTGGTTAGAAAGTTACTAGCAGTTTGTTGTTTTTAATGATAATTAAGAAAAAATGAAAGATTCCACACAATATTTTTAGAGAAAGCTTACTGAAATGAAGAACTAAGGTCTCATTCATACTTATTTAGGCTTCAAGCTCTACTTCAACAGTGAAAGGAAAAGAAATGTAATGAACTCACTGACTGCCCTAAGGACTGAGGCACCTGAAAGATTTCATATTTCCATTTCAGCAAGTGCCTACATCAACCCTGAATGTAATTCTTGCTATATTTACCTGGCAGGTTTGTCAGTTATACTGAGGTGCACTGATTTATGTACCTATAATAAAGGCACTTTAGGAGCTGTGTGTGTTTTATTACTTGAGGCCATAGGTGTATAAGACAGCAAATGTCAGCTTTAGGGTTCCTGATACTGGTTCAAAAAGACAAAGCCATATGATGTAAAACACTGATTCTATATTATCTTATTCAACTGGCTTAAATTTGTTCAAAAATAGCTGAAGGGTTAACTTTGTGACAACAGACTTTGTATCAGAGTAGGTACTGCTCATCTTCACTATTCCATCTTAATATCAGAGCTGATAACATTTGTTATCCTGTCTCTGGAAAACAACATTATGCCAAAATAAACTCTGGTATGTGTACTCTGGCTAATGTGACAGAAGTACAGCCATCTGATAACAGCCAAGCTGAATGATACAGGGCTGATTTTGCTATTGATCACTAACAAACATGGTATTACTGACGGCAGAACTGCAGTGTAACTTGCAATGCTCAAAGGAAGGCTTTATGAAGTCTTTATACTATCTCTTGGCACAGCATCTTTTGTCCCAATCAGTATTGAACAACTCTAAGGTGTGGAGAAATCCTCCCTGCCCCAACTGAAATACTCTCTCCTTCAAGACTGATTGCAGCTGCTAGTGTTCTCGACCCAATTGACAATGACATACATTTAACCTCAAACTGACAAAAAGAAATAGTTTCATACCTGACATGGGGGTAGTTTTTCATTTCCCCCACCCAAATACCCCATGGGAAATGTATTAGGTGGGTAGAACTAAAACACATCC
The DNA here is from genome assembly GCF_028554395.1 of Pezoporus wallicus. Lineage (NCBI taxonomy): Eukaryota > Metazoa > Chordata > Aves > Psittaciformes > Psittacidae > Pezoporus > Pezoporus wallicus. Next base: position 4,205,698 of record NW_026642654.1, read on the forward strand.
CAAATAATCCCATGGTTGCTCTAGTAGCCAAAACATCCTACGGTGTGTTTACACCATGCCCTCCAGATGAACGTGTCCTGGGTGAGGCTCTGTGGCTGGCTTTGTTTTCCACATTCTGCAGTTATCTGTGTGTCATTTTCACAGAATTATATGAAAACAGTTTTCAGTTTTTACAAACTTCTTTGGAAGGAACTGCTTTTACCTACAACAAAAGAACAGTTTTGTTTCTTAATAACACTGAGGATAAGCCAAAATGCACTAATTTCTCCTCACTTGTAAAACATTTAACATATTGCTACCCACACCCTGTAATTTCAAGACTCCTAGGATTTATATTTTAAAAGCATAATTGAAACTTCTTGGCAAGAGCCCTATGACTTCCAGTCAAAATGGTTATAGAAGAAAAAATCTCTGTCTCCATGTAAAAGAAATCCCTCCTAAATTAAAAGCAGTTGATATTAGCTCTTTTTCTCCTATAATAATATCTACCATTAAGATGACAGCTAAAATATAAGGTGTTCTTGCATTTCAAGGGACTATGAGAGGAAAAAGGGTTGGTGTGGCTATTTTTGTGATGCCAAGATGAACTCACAATATATATTGTCAAAACAACTCTTTGATCACCTACATAAGGAAATGTATTTTTAATTTTTAATTCATTCAAGATCTCATATCATAATAACACAATGCCTAATCTAGCACAGGAGACAAAATGCAAATGTTCATGTTGTGTGTGCTATACTGCAATGGTAGTTTCTTTAAGATTTGAAAATCATTTAGATTAAACAAATTCATTCATATTATTCCTACTTTCAAAAAAATGGGTGTGGGAGTGTTGCTGAGGTTCAGCACTTTTTTCTGTTCTGTACAAAAGCTATGTAAAAGTTCTGGAGAGAAGCAAGTCTTCAGACAATACCAATGTGAAGGTCACTCAAGCTCTTATCAAATGCAGAGACATGCATAGTGTCAGTGAAGAGCAAAAACCTAAAATAAATTTTATCAAAATGGATTTGAAAACTGCAGGACAAGATAAATATTCTGAAGAACCATCAAACACCATAACCTGGGCTCAAATATATGTCTATGCTTTCTGGACTGCTAACCTTGCATTGGTCTAAAGAGCTTCTAGAAATAACCTGTACCTGAATTGCACCATCTCTTTTTCCCCTAGTTTCTGCCAGGCAGAAGGCTAAACCCCATCTAACATCCTTGGCCTCCAGTGCCATGGACCTGGGGCAGCAGCAATCCTTTTTTCTCTTTGGAGTCATGGGATTCTATAGTCACTGCTTGGCTCAGCATTTAGCTACTGTCCAGAACGATAAGAATGCATCCTTCTGCACTCCTCTGCTTGGGAATGTCCCCCTGTACTAACAGACAACAAGTTCTTATTTTGCTTGCAGGCCAGTATTTTGTTTTCTACATGTTTCATTACCTTAAAGGGAGAAAAAAAGTTTAATGCTGACTGTAGTTCATTTCCTGTTCAGCACTGTTGCCCGTAGGCTGGACACTAGTGGCAGGTCTACAACACTAGATCAAAATGAAAGGGCAGCTCTGAATATCAATTATTCAAAGCAGTGTTGAAAAAAGAACTCTCACTGCTTGGATCTCTGTTAACAACTATACAATTACATTGGTGCAACGTTGGTTATCAAAAAAAAAAGTGACAATAATGAAGGGGACAGAATTCACCTTAAAATTGTAAAGAGCAACTGTAAAAGCAGTTTACTCAAAATTAAGAAATTCTGTTGCAAAGAAGATGAGAATGATCACTAATCTTGTTGTGTTCATAATTATTCTCATATTAACAGTCACTTAAGGTAGATAAATGAGAAGTCCTTACAAAAGAGAGAAAAAAAAAGTTAAATTTCTGATTATGAAAAGCCAAATGGAGTGCTGTGATTGTCATTATGAACTTTATTTTTATGCTTTCCTCATCTGTACAGTCTTGTCTGCAGTTGACTCTAAGACCCTCAGGGCAGGGAAATTGTTAATTCATCAGAGAAAGAGATCTCATTGTTCTAGATCCTGTATAATGCTCAGCAAAAGCAGCTTAAATCCCTTTAACACAAATGAAACCAAATAAAGGTATCATAGTAGCATAGCACTGGAAGAGACTTTAAAGATCCCATAGTCCATCTACTTTGAAGAAGAATTAAATGTGCCTAGGCTACCCATGACAAGTCTGTCTTGACTATTCCTAAGAGAGGCTACTCTTTTCAGAAGAGAAATGTAATTCTTCAGCTGCTTTCTAAAGCTTGCTTCACTGCTTAGTACTACACTAAGCTGTGTGGTCCAGTTGATATGCTGCAGTGAAGGGAGGCCATCCAGAGGGACCTCGACACACTTGTGAGGTTGGTCAATACCAGCCTTATGAAGTTCAAAAGAACAAAGTGCAAGGTCCTACACCTGGGTTGGGGAAATCCCAGGCACAGCTACAGGTTGGGCAGAGAAGAGATTCAGAGCAGCCCTGTGGAAAATGACTTAGGGGTGTTGGTCTATGAGAAACTGAAAATAAGCCGGCAGTGTGCTCTTGCAGCCTTGGACAACATGGTCCAATGTGAGGCGTCCCTGCCCATTGCTGGGGGGGTTGGAACTAGATGATCCAAACCTAACCATTCTATGATTTGGTGATTTTCACAATAAAGACAATTTTTTATTTTGCTAATATGGATAGTCCTACTCCATCATTTCATGGTTACTAACACCTAACATTGAAATTGCGTTATGAAAATATACCACAACATAAATGTTTCTTTATGATGGGATGATGGGATTTTTTTTTTTTTTTTTTTTTTTTTTTTTGTTTAATATGCATGTGTATTGGAAAACCTCAGTGAAATAATTTATTGTGGAATTATATTTTGTTTTTTTTCTCCTTGGAGTTCATTGAACATAAACATATATATCCTGCTATCACAATTTGGAGGATACTCTATGTAAATTCAAGTTAACAATACCCGACATTGTGTGTTGACATACAGGAAAACTATGTCTACATTGCAATTAGGACATAGATTTGATGCACATACAGACATAGCTGAGCTAGCTCTAATCTGTTCATCTGCTTTGCTCCTGAATTAATGGCAGAAAACCTACCAGAAAGTTGGTTTAGCTGAATACTTGTTTGGCAGCTTTACCCAACGGTATTCAGTTTTAGATCAAAACTAGCTTGGTGTGTGTTACATGTGTTATAATCACACTTCAGTCTGAAGCTTCCATATATACTAAATTGAAGCAGCAATGCATACTTCACACTCGGAAATGGTCCGGCCATATGTTAGGCAGATGTGCAACACTTCTTCTAGCTATAGCAAAAACAGTTTCAGACCGACCCTCCTGTTGTGCTTCTTCTCATCGACGCATTTCCAGATCTCACTACTGGCAGCAGTCATATTGCATGTTTGGTTTAATAGATTTTCACCTCTTATTTAATCCATCCCTTATGTGTGCACACATTTCCCCCAGTTCTCTTGGCAAAGTCCCTGAGGTGCTCACAAGTGAACAGGGAGGAAGATGACAGTTGTGGCACTGAAATGAAAGCTCACCTCCTGAAATAAGGAAGTCATGCAAACCATGAGAACATGCGGCAAACTTGGGCCCAGAAACTATCAGAGCAGGAATCCTGAAATGCCAACATATTTTAGGAACACATGAGCAGATTCTATCAAAAACAACCCCATAGTCCCTTCACCACTATAATAACACACACACAAACACTATTGCACCAATAATCTCAAACTGACTACACGTTAATCGCAAGTAAAACGTTAAGAGTCTTTAGTGCACTTCGGTGAGTGCATTTGCTTAACCACTTTCTTCCCCCAAAAGCTGCTATTCTGTAATATGATGGAAGTGCTTTAGAGAAGAAAACACAACAGGGTGCTCTACCATCACATAAAATGTGACCTTTAAATAAAATCTTTTTTGTCTTTTTTTCCAAATCTCATAAAGAACAGTCATCCAGTCCTCTACAAAGCTGTCAGACTTCACTTTGACACATGATGATGCTTGAATGGAGATGACTTGCCGCACAAACCTGTGACCTTTCCAGCAAGCAATACCTGCCACACAGTGCCCAGTGACAGCATGGACTAAAAAGGGGAGGAGGGCACAGGTGGGATGAAGCAGGACACTCTCAATGTGCTACCACTTAACAGCAGAAAATGTGCTGCTTTTGTGTTATAGCATTTGAGTCAGAGCACTTCATACCATTACCCAACAAACTATCCTGCTGCTCTTTCTGTGCCTGTAAAAGGAAATGGGGACCCATAGAGAAGGGATCTAATTTATCTCACCATAGTTAAGTGAATTTCACCTGACATGCATCCTTGTATCTTCTGGTAAAAGTAATTATAAAAGTGAAATATATGATAATACATGATAACAAGTGCTTGTTTTTCTGCTCAGTATAGTGCAGCTCTAGTCTAGGAATATTAGGTGCCATATTCATAAAAATATCCTGTTGCTTTGTTGCTAATAATAATAATAATAAAAAATATCTGGTTTTAATACTAATAAAACTATTTAAGAGTCTGCAGTTTGTTTTGTGAAGAAATAATACTTAATTGAAAAGAAATGTCTTTATGGTAATCTTTTGTTAACCTGACTTGTAGATTTTGTTATCTGAAGTACACTTTTCATCTCAATTTGAATAAATAATTGTTTTCATTTATTGTACTATGAAAGACAAGTCTACTAACTGCAGATACACTGAGAGTAATTACTGGTATTGTACAGATATCCATTACAGTCCAGCTAGCATTAGCATGTTGTATCCATTACAGTCCAGCTAGCATTAGCATGTTGTATCCATTACAGTCCAGCTAGCATTAGCATGTTGTATCCATTACATACCAGCTAGCATTAGCATGTTGTATCCTGTTTGGTGGGTACTCAGCACAGTGGTATTTGCTAATGTTATTACTTCTATGTTCAAAAGAAAGTGAAATGGTCAAGATTCGGGGTCTGTAACCATAGTAATGTGTATCAGGATTCCAACATTTAAAGGAGAGCTGTTAAATTTTGAAGGAGATTAAAAATGGGAAAGTAAAATATACAAAGAATGTAAAGGATCATAACCTGCCAGTGATGCCAAAGAGCCCAAACTTGCTCCTGGTGAAACTATCTAATCTCTTGTCAACTTATTGGAAAGAAGAGCAAAGTTAGTCTAGCCACTAATCACCTTTCCTTATGAATTGCTGGAAAGGATGTGTCTGCACTTGGCAATCCAAGGAGTCCCAGTCAGGACAGAAAGCTCCCTTCTCCATTTCTGGCCTTTCCATATGTCAGAACAGAAGGATGAGCACTCAATTTTAATCACTTAAAGACAGCCTTTGCCAAATACAATAAAGCTGTTTGCATATTGAAACTTAGAGAATTTCAGTATGCATTTTTATTCATTTACCAACAAGCAAATATTGCACAACTCTTGAAAAAAAGCCATGTTCCAGAATTCCCCAAGACTTTAAGAACCACATAGTTCAACTCTATTTTATTCCCATCATATCACTTTCCAGGTAATGAAAGTGTATGATCTCACACTTCATTACATGAGATTCAAATTCTGTCCTCACACCTATGCAGTACTCATAACTTCAGTAATGTTATATGAATACAGTTCAGAGCAGAGTCTGATCTAAAATGTGAAAAATTCAGTCACCTCCCTTTTGACACTTATTAGAATCTAAATTTTAGACAGCCAGGCAGTCAGTCTAATTTTTTTCCTATTTTTACCTCATATTATTTCTTTATTAATTAATTTAAATTAAAGTATTTGATTGGTTTTTAATATCCCACAGAAACTAGCAGATATTTTTTCACTTGAACAATGGTGTCTGTGTTCTCCAATCTTATTTTCAGCATGCTTTCTTACCCTGCCTTTCAGCTTCTTATGCTTCACCAATTACTAAAGGTAAAATTTCTTTCAGTGAATTTTCTGCATCAGAAAGAGAGTTTGGCAGAATTATTCATCTAAACTCTCCCTATCAGTGGAGAGAGGCAGTGAAGGCAATTGACCTGTCTTTCCTCACTAAATACAGGAGGAGTCTAAACAAAGAGCTTAAAATATGCAGCCACCTTTTAAATAGGTAACGTTGGATGAAGTAATTAACAAATAATGAAAAGAAACTGTTTCTAGCCTCACAGGGTATTGCAGATGTTAATTAAGGAACAAAAGTGCCTCAAGAATGCTGAATTATTAGGAAAATACTACTTGGCTGTTTCTATATCTTCTGGCTTTTATAAATATGTATCTCATATTAAAGTTCATTCACTTTCACTAGAAACAAAGTGTGACTATGTGATGGTTACCTTCCACTTGCTTTCTTTCTTATAGGCCAAACCCTTAGGTGACTAGGAAATTTGGTGATAAAATCAGGCTCTTTTTTTAATGATTTTTTTTTGTCAGAGACACATTAAAATTATTTTACCTTTCTGTGCCCATGCTTGTAGCACCATAAGCCCCTCTTTTGTATGACCATATGTCTGCCCAAAAATATCACCATTGTTTGTGACCCTGAGATCCTTCAGAGTCTTGTCACTTAGAATCATAGAATCATAGAATAGTTAGGGTTGGTAAGGACCTTAAGATCATCAAGTTCCAACCCCCCCTGCCATGGGTAGGGACACCTCACACTAAACCATCTTGCCCAAGGCCTCGTCCAATCTGGTCTTGAGCACTGCCAGGGATGGAGCATTCACAGCTTCCCTGGGCAAGCCATTCCAGTGCCTCACCACCCTAACAGGAAAGAATTTCCTCCTTATATCCAATCTAAACTTCCCCTGTTTAAGTTTTAACTCGTTACCCCTTGTCCTATTCACTACAGTCCCTAATGAAGAGTCCCTCCCCAGCATCACTATAGCTCCCCTTCAGATGCTGGAAGGCTGCTAGGAGGTCTCCATGCAGCCTTCTCTTCTCCAGACTCAACATCCCCAACTTTCTCAGCCTGTCTTCATACAGGAGGTGCTCCAGTCCCCTGATCATCCTCGTGGCCCTTCTCTGGACTTGTTCCAACAGTTCCATGTCCTTTTTATGTTGAGGACACCAGAACTGCACACAATACTCCAGGTGAATACTTCAAGAGAATATTATTTCTCTGTTATATTCTCTGTTTCATGGGCAGTCTCCAAAAGTCAATGATATCCACGTCTGAAATGCTCCTTGTACATTCATTATGCCCTCTTCCCAATTCAGCTTCTCCTCCAGTGCTGCAGGAGAAGGACGTAAGCATGAGGATCCAAAAGGGAACTTTTCAGATGAGCAGGAAATTATACCTCTGTAAAAGACAAGGCTTACTGGCCTTAAATCTGGTCACAGCTGCAGTGAGAGAGCTGATGTTTTATGATATGACAAAACAAAGTGAACCCAAATCAACCAGATGCTGTATGTGGCTGCAGCTCGGCTCGGAACTTTGTATGCCAAATGCATTTGCTCACAGGGTAGGATAAAATACAATGTTCGAATGTTCTTTCAAAGCTTTGTCTACTTCTAAAATTTACCTTGCTCTGTAACCCATTAGTCAAACAGTCATCAGTTTGGGTGCAGGAGGCAAAACTGAAATAAGAAAGCAGGCAAGCAGGCTCAGAATGCATTTGTATGCACACACACACACGATAGCAAGCCTTTCAGAAGCATGAAGTCAGAAGTTTGTTTTCAGAAGGACATAGAGCAATAGCTACAAAATACAATTTTGGATTTCCTTAGAGCTCCTTTAAATTGTCAACTGCAATTTTTTAATTTTATATGATTTACTCCTGATGTCTGAATGCGAAAAATTGCCAGAAAAAAAAAAAGAAGCTCTATAAACATTAGTGATTTTTATCACCATTAGTGTTGTGGAAATGGAATTTTTTCAGTACTTAATCCTCCTGAATGTTTGTGATGAGCAGCCAGGAAAATGACTGCCACATGCCACACAGTAATGAGAACAGTAAATCAGTTGTTAATAAACAGTTAGCTTGTGTGAGACTCAAAACTTTTTCTAAAGGGAAAGATATGCTTTATAATCATTGCTATAATAGAGTTAAAAAGAAACAGAAAACAGTCGCAATTTGAAAATGCATTTACCAATTCTATAAAGCGACTGCATTTAAAATAGCTGTGACAATTTGTACAATATTTAGCATCACAAGAGACTCCTATCATAGGACAGATATTTCTCTTTAATGTAAGTGCACTGTAGAATACAACACTGCTTGAAAGTAAATTCACCGATTTAAAAGGAAAGTTGAAATTTGAATCAGTTGAATGAGATTTGAGCAGAAAACCATGATTTGATATCCTCTTGAAGAACAAAACATTGAGATGTGTTCATTAAAAGGGTTAATAGGCTTTAGAGAGAATATAAGTGTAGACAGTATGGAATGGAATAATATCACCTCTGTAAGCAGCCCTATCGGTGACGGGTTGTATAATGCACTAATATGGGTTTCTAATGATATGACCCTCATCAAACCTCCTGTAATACAATATCTAATTTGATAGAATACAATCTCAGAAAGTGTATCCACATCAGTTATCCACATCAGTTAGAAAGTTAAATCTTTTCTTTAATCAGGTAAAGAATGCTGCAATATGCTATGTTAGGTAAACACATAACATCCCGAAATAACACCTGAAATCCTACTTGTCAATATGTTTTGGTTTGGGGTTTTGGTTTGGTTTTTGTTCTTTTTCAGAAATAGATTGGATCTCACTAATGACACATTTGTCAGGAATGTCAGTTGGAATCTTTCCTGTAACCCCAACACAGAGATATTCAGATTTACTAATGGACTTCTAGGAATAACTATGAAAATAACTTACCCTTTTGAAGAGAACAAGGAGAAAGAGCATGCTCTACATTTATTTTGAAACTTAGATCTGCAACTGTCTGTACTGGTAGCTTCAACTTAAAATTGGAAAAGGCAAAACTGCTTGTAGCAGATTTGAGGAATATCTGTCCCACTTATATCTGGTTCTGAACTAGTCCTGAGAGGAGCTGGTCAGCAGTAGCAGAAGGTCAAACAAAATGGGAGGGGGGATTTTTACTGGAATTTCAGATTCCATACTAATGAGTCTGGAGAATTTGCAGGCTGAGATACTCTCTGCAAAGGGAGACATATAGATGTAGAGCACAGTCATCAACTTAGATTTATTTTCATATTGCCTGCTGGCTGGCTATTAGAGTTCTTAATTCATTTTTTCCCATGTTTTCAGTGAAAAGTGAACTTATCATAGTGTATGATAAAATCCCTATCTCAAAAAGTCCTTTTTATCTGGATTCACTGTTTGCTGCAGTGCCAGTATGTTAGATGTTTAGGGTGAGGAAGGGTTTACTAATCGTTTTGTTAATATATTTAGATGCAAGGTCGATATCAGAAGGCTCTTTTCTCAGTAGTAGCAAAATATAGCAACAGTTCAACAATTCCACTCTAAAGGCTCTGATTTATTTCTGATTAACCATTTTCGCTGCAATCTGTGTGATGTAGTGGATGTGTGGTTTTGAAGAATTACATAACGTTTCAGCAAAAAATAAGCCTGTGAATGCCCTGTCAAAAATACTGATGGACATTTGACCTACACAAAGTTCTGGTCATCTTTTCTTTGATAAATTCCAGCTCCCTATGTTTTGGAGTACAGGTTTGAAATAGGAAAAAATTTTTTTGTGAGAAAGTCTGCTTTGTCATTCCTGCAAAAATCCGCCAGAAACAAACCACACCATGTCGTAAGTCATAAGTCAGTCTAAGAAAAGTCAGGGCTTTCGCCAAAAAGCAGGGCATCTGTCTTTCCTGTGCCTTCAGCACTCTCCCCTGCTGGAGCCATATTCTGGAGGAGACGAAACTGCTGCATGGGAAAGGATGAGCATGTTAGGGATAGAGAGATACATAGGAGAAAAGCACTTTAGGAAAGAGGGCCAGAGGGGAGGCTGGAACTGGAGTTTTACACAAAACCACAACAAAAAATAATTGATCACAATTAGCCATTTACAGAGGTTAGATGTGCAGGTCAGAATCTTTTTTTTTTTTTTTTTTATTTGAAAAAGCTCTGCCAAGCACCCACAAAGAAGTTACTGAATTTCCTCAGGGAGCAAGGACCAGGGGGGACCAGCAGCTGTACTCACAGCACACCTTCCCACCCCTATGTCACACAATCCTCTGCTGTGACCAGTGCTCCCTGTCTCCTCCTAAACAATCCCAAACTTGAAACACTGAAGCTGAAGAAGCTTTCCTGTAATAATTGCTGTTTAAATCAGAAATGGAGCCGCTATACAGAAGGTGAGAACATGGTTCTTTCTCTACCATAATCTTATGCTTGTCATATTTTACTGAGACAGAAGAAAAGTTAATGATGGTGGTAATGGTGATGTTTTTGTTTGTTTCATGTGGTCACTGATTCCTAGGAACAGATCTGACAGCATAATGTTCACTTTACACAGGCTAATGAACTCACCGCATTTACAATAAGTTCTTAGGGAGCTGAAGATGAAATACCAGAAGCATCTCCCTCTGTGACTTTCATATACTGAAATTTAAATGGATGGTGACTTTTGCTGACATTCCTACTTACTTTCCAAGGCTGTAATGACTAATACTTCCGTAGAAGTATAAACTGTGACTATACTAGAAAGCTTTTGCTTTTCCCAATAAAATTTAAGGATTCATTTAAAATAAGAGCCTCCTCTAGCCTTGTCATTTTCATGCATAAGGAAGTTGTAAAATAAACATTACAGACAAATAATTTCAATCAGTTATTCTTATTTTATTTTTCCTTTTAAACCAGACATCTACAGCTGTTGAAGGACTGCAACTTTTTATTTTAAGAAAAAGAGCAAGCAGGTAATATAAAGTGGTCTTTATTGGCAAATTTAAGCTCTATCCTATCAGGACACAAAATTGTAAATTGAATCCCCATGCTCAGCAACTGAAACTTAACACCTTGGAAATGATTTTTGGATTTGTGTTGTTGCATTTTTTCTTTTTCTCAGAAGAAACAGAGGATCATCTGGAAAATATTTCACCCTTTGATCCAGTGCACATCAATTTTAGACTTACCTTAATAGCTTTAAGGGTGGAATTCCTTATTTCCAGCCTTCCCTCTGTTATCAGAACAACATAGAGGGTTCTGTTTACCAGCAGTCAAATGATTTGCAGATGACAGTCAAAAAAAGAATTTGTAAAGTCTCTGCTCCGAGGAAAGCCCATTGTTGTCCCAAAACTCTAAAGAGCCCAGAGCTTGATGCTTCTATAAATTTCACCTACAGGAATTAAAAAAAAAAAAAAAAAAAAAGAAAAAATAAGGGGCATTATTTCTTTATTTCTTTTTTCTTCATGTTTTATATGTTTACCCAAGGAACCAAAGAAGCATCGCTGACGCCCAAGAACTCCATAAAACTCCAAGAAAGAGAACATCTTAACAAAGGAAGCATCCTTAGAAAAGGTGACAGTACTTCATATCACCTTCTTCCCGCTCACTAGCCTTAGTATTTTTTGCCACATTTCAAAACAAAGCAGGTTGCACAACATTTAATTGGCACAACTCAGCAGTCCTTATGTATGGGTTGAGGTCTGCCAGGTCACCCAAGCCCTTTCTGTGCTGATCAAGACTCCATCCTGTAATTTTGTGTGTATGGCTGTGTACGGATTATGTATGTCTGCAAGGGTTAGAAAATGTTTAGAACCAGATAAAAAATTCTAGGAGAGGGTCTTTGATTGCCACAGTAGTTTGCAAAACATGACAGGATAACACAAGAGAGTCCATAGCCTTACGAAATGCAAGAGTTCCAGGCCAGCTAAATGGAAGACTTCACTTGCACAATTTAAGAAAAATTCAGCTCCAAAGTATGACAGGAAAACTCTTGCTCAATATCATTGTTTTCATTTTAACTCACACTGAATAAACATATCCAAAGTAGTCTGGCTTTAAGACAGATTTCCTGCATACATACCCAGGTGATACATGTAGCTCTGTAATGAAATGAAAACTGGCCAACTACTTGAGAGTACAGCATTCATTTCTCTGATACCTAAAGAAAAATATTCTCAAAGCTATGTCTTATGAAGATGTGCTTTGCTCTGTTCTTACAGGCAAAATGTACTCTGAGCAGCACTACCTCCCAGGCCTGAGTATTGTCTTCAAAAGTGTTACAATTAAGACTCACTTCACTATGACAACAGAACAGATCAAATAATATAAAATCACAAGACTACTCAATGCTGTATATTCTTTACTATAATTCTTTGGTATAATTCTTTTGGAAAAATTATGGTATTTCTAAGAAACAGGCAGGCCTTCATGGTAAAAGAAGCCTTTTCTTAACATTTTGTCCTACACTTTACTCAAGGAAAAATTTATATAATCTATTCTAAGTCATAGTTCTTTCCTACAGGACAGTCCTTAGGTTTTGATGTAAAAATTTTCAGAGCCTTCTATGGCCTGTTATCCTTTGAATTTTCAAGTGAAATGACAGTGCAGATGATTCAAGATATCATGGAAATTAATTGAGTCAGGCAAAAACCTATTGACTAGTAAGCAAAACACTAAGCAGAGGACATTTTACTTGTGTTTCTCTTCCTACATCACAAAACAGTGTTCAAAGTCAGAAATATTATTCTTAGGGGTTTTTTTTACCATAATCTACGTAAACTTTGATTAAATATGCCAGTATTTTACTAATTTTCAGTTAAATATTCTGAATGTGCAACAGCTAAACCATCTCTGTATTTGAATGCAAATCTTTCTCCTTGAAATACTTTGCATCAAACACGCTTTTTTTTTAATAATTCCTAAAGTTTAAACTACTGTCAGCCTAACAACTTGTGTTTTAATTGACATAATGGAAGGTAGCTTAGATTCATTTCAGAGCTTGTCAACAGAAGAATGGAAATTGGAGGTAAACAGAATCCTAACCCAAATATAGTACAAGGTGGAACAATGGAAGATTTCTTTGAATTCGATAGCTGCATCTCAGTACATCATGCTCTGAATCTGTTGTCTTTTGGATTGTGTTACATATGTTACTAAATTATGTTATGAGTTATGCCCATAATATTGTGCTTTTGTAAGCCAGTTAAAAAAAACATTTGTGCAGGATATCTAGTATTATATAGAGAACCTACTGAAAAATAGATAAAATCTGAAGTATCACCTTAAAGGGAAGCTTTTACTCCAGATAATAATTTTATTTATTTTTTATGTTGCAATTATTACTAAAGAGGATGGGGCTATGAGTGGTGAGAGGAGACTATTTTTACTGAAAATAAACACATGCTTGGATTAGTTAAGGACGCAATCCTGTAAACTGCCAAGCTTTCTGGTCCCAGTTCAGTAAATTACTTAAGCATGTGCTTAAGTTTTAAGCACATCATCAATTCCAAAGAAATGTTCCGACTCACACATGCTTAATAAATGTCTGGACTAGAGCCAAAGATCTCAGCACTTGCTAGTATGAAGACCTTCATTTCCTAACTGAACTAATAGCAAGAGGTAGATAGCAGAGAGAACAAAGCCTCCCACAAACCTCCACGCTGTGTGGTGGTGTAAGCTGGGAATCACAGCTGGATCCGCTGTAACCCATATAACTCACAATGTGACTCGACCATCCCTACCATGGTACAAAGCTGGCCACAACATTCCTGCCCTTCTCCCTGTGAATGGTGAATCATATTCAATGTTGCTGAAATTCCTAGTTACCCAAACAAGCAATAATAGAAGCATTTAAACAGAAAGGAGTTTTGAGTCATGTAGGTGGTTTTCTTGTGTGGGAAACTACCCGCTTTGTATCTATGTGATTAGGAAAGTCAGCTTCATTTGCCTCTGGCTGTCTGAGGCAAGCAACAAAAAGCACATTCATTCTCCCATTCCTTCCTCCTCTCAGCAATACAGAAGGAGGAAAAACATTATTAACGGCTAATGTCATAATCAGGTTAAGTGAGCATATTCCCTGTCAGTAAGGCATCACTTTTACCAATAGGAATTTTTTTCCAGCATTTTATATTGCTCACCCTCAACTCACATCCAGTTAGACAAAGAAAGTGCTATATGAATACATGCTGACCAGTGCACAAAGAATTATACTGGGATACCAGCAGTAGTATTCTGGTGGTGCTCAACAATACAGCAAACACTAAATAAACATGGTGCTTGTCAAAAGTAGAATAGATCTGTCTAGAGCAGGCAACTGCAGGGTAGAGATGCAGAAGACAATTCAAGAAGACAGTACAGTTCTCCATGAATGCCCTTATGGCAAACTTGGATAGAAACCTTAAAACAGAAAAGTTTTCATGGAAGACCTGAAACGAGCAGGTCAGCTTTGAAGAGCTTTACAAATGAAGGTTGAGGAGAAGCATGGGGAGTAGTCCAAAATGGTTTATCTGGAAAATTAAGAAACAGACAAGAGACCTGGGTACTGCAGACAAAGAAAAGATAGCAGACAGTAGCTTCTCACAGAAGCATGAAAATGATGTGACTGGGGAAAAAAAGGCCAGTATGAGATTTTAGCTAATGCAGATGTGGAGTACACATCAGATCTGGAACCTATCAAGAAATACAGAGGGAGGACGAGGACAGCAGTCAGACATGTTGAAAAGCCAGGACGACATGATTTCAAAAACAGCAGGCTGTGAACATATCTGTGTTGAAGATGGCTGATGAGCCAAAACCCCAGTCAGAGTCATGTTGGCTGAGCAGAAGGGAAGCAGAGGGAGAGGTCTCAGCTGGGAAAGAGGAGTTCTGCAGCTTACCATGAGTGGTACCTGCCATGAGGCCAGGGATGGAAGGGAAACATTTTTCCTTTCCAGCGTGGGAGACAGACAGTGCATGGAAAACATTAGTATGTGAAAAAATATAGTCCCACAAGCAGATGAATGAGCTGGGTATCAGAAGCTAGAATTTAAGCCCTGCTCAGCTTTGACACCATGCTGGCAACTACACTTTTCAACTTGAAACAGGTATTTCAGGGGAACTTTGCCCAGCACCCAAGAGATTTTATTAAGATCAAATATGACAAACTGTGACATCTTTCCAGAAGAGAGTTTAACAACAAGTTTGCATAAGTTGTGCTACCAGTCTTTGGGGTGCGTTTTCAACCTAAGTGTACAACACAGTATCTGTTGAAAGTGCTAAACTGAAACTGGTGACATCAGCAGTAGCAAAGAATGAGAATTGTTTTCATGCTGCTCTCAGCAGCCTTCATAGAAAAATGATTAATCATAAGTGCTAGAAAAAGCTGTCATAATGCCTTAGCTGTTTTACCATTAAATTATACTGTGTTACTTATTAGTACTGCCCTGACTTTTCTATTTTTAATACAGAGTAGGTAATTATAAGCAACATCTGCATATATGCTCCCAGAGTGCAGATAAAACCTTTCAACACACTGAAATACATTAGTTAGTATATGAATTTAGCTCCTGTCATTTATAATTTATATGAACTTAGCTCCTGTCTTTCATAAATTTATAGGAAAAGATAAAAAAGGAAATAATTTGTGGTACCTCCAGTCACTTCTTTATTGTCAATTTAGATAACAGCTAATTAGCCTAAAGAAATCTATCCATATTGTTATGTACATAGACATTCTGCCTGTATTAGCACACAAATAGATCTACAGGTTACTGTGTCACAAATGACAGAAGCAGGCAGTTGTGAAAATTTCAGAGAAACTGGCAGAAAGATGAAGGGTAGAAACACTATAAATTTCCATTTCTAAGCAAACATTATGCAGAGCAGGAATGAATGCTCACAAATGTTTTTGGTGGCCAAATCTGAACAGAATGGTCTGTAGATTAAATAGTAGAGAAAAAAACAAGAAGGAAAAATACAGTGTTAATATAAGAAGTACTCTGTCTTAGAGCTTTTAGAAGGAAAGTGATTCAGTACATGCAGAGAAAATAACTATGAAAAAAACCTACACATTTCACATCAAAATTATATACATTTACATGATTACAATCACCATGACAGTCCTTACCCCTTACAATTTTTAGTACATCCTGCAGCCCCTTGTGAGTGGGAAGCACTATTATTGCTTTGCTACCACCAGGGACACATCAACAATTACATATTTATCAACACACTCATCAACAATTACAGATACACATCAACGCACAATTATATGTATTTATTACTATATATTTATATAAATAATTCATTTGTACCTGTTTATATTTCTTATTCTCATGTTACAATGTGGAAATAGTTAAATTATCTCTGAAAGATTGAACTAGAGTACCAGAAGCAAAATACCTACATTCAGTCTGATCTCCACCCTCCCAGGCAATTTGCTCAGCAAAGAAGCAAGATTTATTAGCTTGTATTAATGTGGTTATTCTGTTTCTGATGCACAACCAGCTTAGGATACTCCGGACAACCCAGGCTTGTGTCCTGACAAAATGCTCAAGAGCTGTATCACCAGATATGTGGTACATGAACATGTCTCACAAAGTCCACAGTTTGTGCCCAAATCACTCACAGTCCTTCCTCTTCACTTACCTTGGGATTTTACTTTTTTTAGGAAGTTTAACAACTCAAGGGTTAAAGCAGAAATACAAGCGGAAAACATGTCACCTCAAGTTGAGGTTCCTTCCATATGCCAAGTACAGCTCTTTCATCAGCACAGAAGGGACCCACCCTCTCTTCTGGGTAGGAAATAGCATGACTCAAAGACAACAAGCTGAGACTCGTGGCACGCAAATGTGCACCAAATATTCCATATAGGCCTAACAGTTACCTGTGGCAGGATGAAAAACACTCCTTTTGAGGACTGGAGATGAGTCTAATGACATTTGATGTAGGAAGGCAACCCAGGTAACTGGGTTCTGGCACATCCAAATACCTTTGTACTTCTACCAGAGGGCTTCAGGCACCCATAGGAGGAGACTGAGCTTCCTAGATGGTCAATAGAATGAAATGAGACCTTGTAAAGGAGTGACCAGGAACACTAATATGTAGTGACCACCTGACCCATGTCAGCTGCCTCTCCAGTTTGCATCAAGTCTCTGCCTTGCTCTCCGTATTATTCCAGCTGTGCAGTTGTTCCAAAACAATCAGAAATGAAGTGCATTCCAAATCTTGTCACATGCTGCCTTTTAAATTTATACTGTGAAAGGAAGGAAAAGCATATTGTATGCACAAATAGTCTGTGGGAAGTGCAGAGTAGGTATTTTGAGTCCCCCAAAAATCTGAAAATACTAGATGTGCAATTAATACATCTTTTAAGATATTGATTTCAGAAAAGAGACTTCTATTGTATGTACAGACAACATTCAGAGCTTCTTCTGTCATAAGTTTTGAATTAATTTAAGTTCTGCCTGAGTGAAAACTGGCTAAGAAACTAAGAGTACACAAAGCCCAAGGCCCAGGACCTGCATAATATGATCATTCAGGCTGTCTGGTGCTAGGAGAACAACTCAGGTAGATAGAGAAAAAGGTGGAAGAGAAATAGTAGCAACTGCAGCATCTTTCTGCCCAAACGATAATAGATGCATAGGATGATGCATAGCCCAGATCTCTGGTCAGGTTATTCAGTTAGTATTCACAGTTAAAAAAAAAAAAAAAAAAATAAGAGCTAAACAGAACACATTTTAAAGCTTGTTGCCCTTAGCAATAAATTGTATTTTCATGACTCTTGATATGTGGAAGGTTGGTCACCCTGCTGGTCTGCACACTATCTGTTGCCTGAAGAGAGCCAGCTGACTCATCAGGAAGGGAAATCTGGGAACAAAGAAGCAGGAATGTTTCAAATGTGAATTCTGCCCCATTGTATTAAAACACATAGCTAAAGCCATGTACTGAAGCTGCTGAAAACTCAAGGTTATGGTTGGGGCACTACTTAGCAAATTCACCTTTTAAGTGTCATTTGTTGTTAATAATTTATGCACTATAGGTATATCTCATAGTTATAATTTATTGTTACCATGTTCATTAAATATTAATGAACTAATATTAAATTATTTTGTATGATTTTCCTTGTTTTTCATAAAATATTATTCTTCTTTGTTTTGTACTCATGGTTGGGAAAGTGTCTAAATAAATCAATTAGTGTGTGAGTCCCCATGGGTACTTCAGGTGTTTAAATAACTTATCTCCAATCCTGTAAATTTGTGTGCACAAAGATGGCCAAGAATAGGATTTATATCTCACCTGATCTAAGAGATAAGAATCTAATCTACAGTGTTGTCTAGGCTACACTTCTGTTGTCAATTGAGAGAGGCAGAAGTCTAAGATAGGAGATATGAATCACCTCTCCGGAGGCAATTACCTTTCTCCATTGACTGCAGAGGAAACTAAGGTAAGTCGGTTAGACTACACATTTAACATTAAAATGAGCAAAACTAAGTGAGTTAAATCACATTTAAAGTGCATGAAGACTATGTTGAAACCAGTGCAACTATTTCTCTGAAGAAATTTATACAAATGTTAAAATATTTGTATAATGAGGTTTTTACACTATCAAGATTTTAATGGGAAAGGCTATTTGGTTTGTATTTAGAGGAATACAGCTTTGATCTTTGACTGGTACTTTTTTGTTAAAATTATTAAGGGATGCAAGTCAGAAATTTCAAATGCAGAAAGAAAATCGTTTAGTGTTACATTACGAAGTATTTTAAAACAACTTTTGCTATCCTGACTGATCCTTCATTCATTGCTAGATCTGGTCAGTCTGCTTCTGCAAGCCAGTCTTCACAAAAAAAAAACAATGGAAATGTCAGCTATTAAAAACTGCAATATAGAGGTGGGAATATAAAAACTAAGAAGAACCCCTTATTTCCATATACCAGCATAATTAATAAGGATATATCAGCACCCTTGAAACTTCAGGAGCTGTGATATTGCCTGACTACTGAGATACTGTTCAAGAAGTTGATTATTGAGAGTACATTATTGAGATTATGGAGTACATTAAAAGGTAAAAAACTTTTCTTGAGAATATTTTAGTACACTTTATGAACAGAAGATAAGGACTTATTAGTCTTGTGTGCCTGAAGAACATCTTGTGGCCTGGTTAACATTGATCCTGGAATGAACATTCAAAGGCGTATTTTTCTCCACCCTACTAAATCACAAATATTTTCTTCCTTTGTGAAAAAAAAATAGCTTAAATTTTCCAGGGACGGAAGGAGGAAATCCCACCCACCTTGAGGAATCTGATTTCGAGGGACTTCTTCACATAGCATGTGTTTGTGGAGAGCAGAGGCTTTGTGTGTGCACAGCTACAAGCAACTTGCCAAAACCCAGTCAGTGACTGCTGCTACCCCACTGACGCAGTTGTTGGGGGTGACTGCCATGCACAGGTACTGAGTCAAAATGAAATCTGTCCCCTCATACAGCCCAAAAACTTGGAAGCTTCAGAGCCAGATGAAAACTGGTTAAGAAATCTACCCCCATAACACAGAGACAGGGTGCACAGCTGGAGCACAGCCGCAGCCAGAGCCTCCCTGCGGAGGCTGCAGGATGTGCAGGGATCAGCAAACCACTAGGACAGGGCACACCCTGAAAGGCTGAGGTACGTCACTTTTTCATAGCAGGTAAGAGATGCGTGGGCAGATGTGCACCGTTCAGCCAAGGGACCTCCGCATGACACTCATCTGACAGCTTTGTACTGACTGCCTGAAATCAGGTGGATTTCACTCAGTGCTCTGGAGAGACAGACTTTACCACTTTGTGACTCACGCTCCATCAGGGAGAGTGGGAACAGCAATCATTTATGACTCACTATATTGTATAAGGCTTTGGAAAACCATTTGCCTGCGTACTGTACAAATACATATTGGAAGTATATTAAATATGTTGGAGTAACTGGAACACAATTAAAATGTTCTGAAGCAAAAGAAAGAGGGAAAGGTTACTTATTACCAGTTGCTTCCCTTTCAGAGATAATGTATTAGCAGAAATTTGCAGTATTTTCCTTTTGAAATAGTCAAATCTTTAAAGTTTGTCTAGAAATAGAACTGTGTGAATAACTTGGGGTGGGGGTTATATTAAAAGAATAACAGAGATTTTGGCTTCCTGACAGTGTTTTTTTTCTTCTTTTTTGAGCAACTATTCCTAGCATAAGAAAAAAGCAAGTCCTTCTTGAAACAGTCGGAACAAATGTATTTTGAAACTTTCCCTCTAAAAGCAAAGCTGTGCAAAGGCCTACTGCTCAAACCAGTGTTCTCCGAATGAAATAGACCACAAATAATATGTTACACAAGAGGGAAAGAAATCATAGCCTGCAGATTGGGGTGCTGGTCTATGCAATTCTTTGCTTTGCTACAATTTAAATGAAAAAAATCTCTTTGGCCTTGATCTTCAAAAGATCTAAGGTGCCTGAATCCTGTAAGAGAATTTATAATCTGGGGTTAGATGCCCAGATATTTTGGATGGGGCAGGTGATGGCAGTACCAAGGAGAGAGATGTGCTTGAACACCTCTTTTTACTCCAGACCAAAGCCATGAGTAGCAATGCTGTTTAAGCTGTTTGTAACTGAAAAAGAAAAATCCTGTCAAAAATGGCTATTTTCAAGACAATAAGCTCCCCAACACAGTTCAGCATGTAATCAGACAAACCCTTCCAGAGCACGGTGGGTGGTGGGAGGACAAGAGCAGGAACCAATGCTCTACATGCCACACTTAAGTCTGGAGTCACAGACAGGTCAATTCACAGAGAAAAAAACACTTGTTATCACCAAAAACTAAAGCTCAAGTAAAACAAATGCAGGCAATAGTTATCTGACTGCTAGGCAATGGCTATCACAGTAAGAAAAAAGCTAAAATCAGCTCAAAGCAAGGCAAGTCCAGGCACATTTTTAATCCCTGAACTGTCAGGTCAACAGAAAGCCCTTGACCTTTTACCTGTAGTTGCAAAAAATCATATGTACTGGGCTACAAAACAAGGGAGTTTTTTAACTCCCTTGTTAAAGGGAGTTTAACAAGGAAAGCAGAGAGGAAGCAGAGAGGAAGCGAAGGGTCGTCCTTTCCCCAGTGTCGAAAAATGATCTATGTAGGACAGCCTTAAATATGTGTGATATAGTTGGGGCACTGTGTACCTGGAGTCTGGTCATCAGAAGATTTCCTTTTAAGATACTCCTTGTTAAGACAGAGTAATTACTCTGTCCTGGCAGAATGAAGAGAAGGCACATGGGAACCTGACCCTCTCTCCCCTACGTATAGTAGCCTACCCATATGGAAGGTGGCATCTCTCAGTGCAGCTCTTTGGGGCATTTCTGTGGCCCAGAGGCCAGAATAATAAAATATCATGAGAAAAATGTGCTAATTTTCCTTGATTTGGGCCCAAAAATCCAGTCCCAAAGAAGTATTTTTATATTTTATAAAATAAAAAATGCATGATGAGATAGGACAGATTAGTTTAACAAAAAAAAAAAAAGTCTTTGCAACTGGGGAAGAGGCATAAAAATTATTTTTAGATACATAAAACATGAAAGGCTTTGCAGGGTGAAAGAGGAGTGAACATTTTCAGTGCTGGATTTTTCAGGACAAGATGACTAGAAATATAATTTGGGGAGGGCAAGACATAACCTTCAATTCTATTTTTTTGAGAGGGGTGGAAGGCAGAGATTAATCACCACATTTACTAAATCCTCATTCTGTTAGCAGAATAATTTACAGGATGCTATGTTGGCATTTAATCTGACCCACATGTATGCGTAAGAGCTAAAGAACAGAGACTTATCTGTCCAGATTCTGAAGCAACATGTGAAAAATGTAGATTTTTTTTCTACAAACTCAAATCTATTCCCTTATATACTGTAGATAGAGCACAAAATAGTTTTTCAAAGAAAGAGATTAAAAACGTAGCTGGTTGTTTTTCAAACAGATGAACAAAGACCTCTCAGTTCTATTATCAGTGTTCATATCTGTTCTGGTACAGGATGTGTCATTGCTCTCTGTACCAAAATGTTACTGCATGTTGTAATGTTCATTGACAAAAAATAATTACAAGGAAAGCTCAGGATGTGGTTAAACCCTAAGAATGCCGCTCTGGGACCTACATGCGTAAATCATGTCCAGCGTTACAGAATGAACACAAGAGACTAAATTAATACCCTGATACATCCCTAGGTATTTCTGGGGACTCTGGCAAATTCTTGATGATTTCATGCAAGTACTGGCTTAATATCCAAATGAAGCACCTGAAGATGCTCTGGGTTTACTAAAACTTGTTTGTACTCAACAGTTTCAAAAATCAGGTCACTACCTCACTTTATTTAAAGAACCTTAGTAGGCTGGCCTGATTTTTGGAAGTGCCAAGCTGCCACAGTTTTTACTAAAGTCAGTAAAAATTAGAAGTGCTCAGTTACTGCAAATCCAGCTGCCTTTTTTTTCCCATTTTTAGCTGTATATGAAAGATTTTGGCTACCTAACAAAATTAAAATCTTAAACTGAAGTTTGATCTTGTAACAACATAATAGAAAAGAAATTTGGGTTATTAGTTTTCAAGAGGGAAATGGTAATTGGGTCACTGAGGCAGAAAAGGCAGTTCAGCGTCAGTTTGCTGAATTCTTCTAAGTTTTCAGCATTAAGAATATACCTTTTTGTGTTTCCAGGGTTTTTCCTGAGATTTCATTTATAATGTAATTTAAAAGGATGCATTCATTCCCAAAGGTATTTCAGACAGCAGTGAGATCTGGTGTCATATTTAACTAATTGTCAGAATAGAAAATCTAGAGGTGGTCTGAGTTTACAGTGTGAAAATTTCCACTGGAGTCAGTGACAGAATTCCTTGACTTTTAAAGGCAGCGAAGGCAAGTCAACACCAAAAAAAACCCCATAAATAGAAGTATCCCAAGCCTGCTAAGACTTCACTATATAATTTTGAAAACATGTAGGATAAATCCAGGTGTCTAAATGACATGTACATGTGTTATGCACCATTAATAAGAAATAAGAAATACATAAATGAAACTGAACATGACCAGTGCACCACTGCTCTTCACAGGGTATGAGTCGGAGAACCTAAAAATAGAAAAGATGACTTTGTGTGCAAGTGAATGAGCAGTGGTTCAGCGGGGGAAGATGTAAACAGAACACCAACATGGTTGCAGTGGGGGTGTGAAAATGTGAGGGGCGGCGCAGCTTCTTTTACTGTGCATCATATGGAGAGACCCAGGTAAGGCACAAACAGCAGACATCTAAAACATAGCAGTAGATTCCCTCCCAGGGTGGCTTACATCCTTTTTCTTCCAGTTTGGCTTGCCTCTTGCCCCTGAGAAATTATTGCTGTCTACTGGCTATTTAAGTACCTTGTCTATTGGCTATTTAAGTACCTTGTATATGTCGGGTTTGTTTCCTATTTTTTGTGCCTTGTACGTCTGCTTAATAATTTATGCTATGAAAAACAAGTTAAGCAAGCAAGCTTCTGTGCTTCACTCATGAAGCAGTGATGCTAGTGGTCACTGGCTAGGGAAGGAAAGATGGTCCCAGAAAGAGTTTGAGCTAAACACTTTGAAGGTTTTGGAGATCAAGACCAGATCCTTAACTTAATTACACAATAATAGAGGCCAGTTGTTAACTTCCTCTGTTTGAAGAATATGTTCATTCTGTTTCTAATTGGCAGCTGCTGTAGGAACCCATGGCTTGCTGCAATGATGTCAGTATGACAGCTCCAAGCAAGAACCAGAAAAACCTCAAGATATGTATAAGCATAGAGCACAACTGTTTCTTCTTATCTGATGATTTGCCTACAAAAATAAATCCCACTTGTTCCAAAACTCTGACACAATAATGAAACACAAGTGGTACCAAGCACCTTGATCACTTCTAGAGCAGCCACAGGAGCCACCCAGTAACCCTCTGTAACTGGCTGGTAGGTGTCAAAAGCAGACATGGGGATGAGTGTGTGGTGGCTGTGGTTCTTCACTATGTGTCATTTGTGTAGATTCTGTTCTTTACAGGCACAAATGCCACAAAAAGTAAATTAGATCATCCTGAATAACATTATCGGCTGTGGTTATGTGCTTAATTTCTTTTGGACTTCCTCATCTCAGAGCATGAAGGGTCCCCTACTTAAACTCAATAAAGAACCCCTGCTCCAGTAACCTCAGCTGTTAGGAGCTGCTGGGGGCAGGTTGTATAATCCAGATTTATCTTTACAGCAGAAACCAAAATAGCTAAAAAATAAACAGAGAAGGGAACAAATTATTGCTTAGTAACAACAGTTAACAACACTGATTTTCTTGTATGTCTTAATGTGTAGTTGGATTCTTCCTCTGAAGTTAGATCAATCGTGTGCCCTCAGGAGGTCTTCTCATTCACTTAATTTTCAAGGTGTCATGTAGAACAAACATGGATCTGGGGTCAGGATTTCATTTGAGAAGTCAGAATTAGGAAAAAGTGTCTATTACATAGACCAGTGTGAGAAACAAAACAGAAGTCTGAGCTGAGTCAAGGGCTACTGGACTAAGGTAAACCTCAGCTCCAAAGATGGGTATAATGAAGAAGGGTAACATCTGCATTTAGGAAAAAAAAATTTAAAAAAAAGGATTAAAAAAATCACGATGGGGAGGTGACACAGAGTATGTTCTGTTGAAAAGCTGAAAAAACAGAGTGCCTTCTTTTCAACAAGTAGAAATTAACTATGGAAGCTACCCAGAAAATATGACTAAAACTATAGAGTTCACCAGATAAGAAAAGGATGGTGTTGCAAAAACATGGACCCTACTTGTTCCAGGCTACTCCATCAATGATAAGAAGGTTCCAAGTGGTGATTGTGTCTGGCTGGAAATAACAAAGGGCACAGGAGATGCCAAAACAATCTCACATACAAGGGCTGTAGCGAAGAACCCAGAAGCCAATGAATGGGTCCTTGAAGTAAAACTCACTGTTTAGAATGACGAACATTTCAATTATAAGAAACATAGCAGTAGAAATCTTAAGCCATGAACCAACATCAAAGTGCATATCTACCCCTGTGCTTACTGAGAAATCCAAGGCCTCAACTCTGCACATGATAACATTGCACCAGAAACCTTACAGACCAGAAAATTCTGGGGACTGTAATATCAAAATACATGACTAAGAGCATATTCAGCATTGAAGCTTGACAGCCACATTCACTATATGCTGGGTAAGGCCTATTGATTAACATGGCTTTCAAGAGATCAGGACTATCTTAATTATGAAGCTCAGCAGGTCATTCCATGAATGGACTGTACTCTGTCATGTGGAGTTGACACAGACTTTCCCCGTTTCAGTGATTTCTGCACCATGCTTCATTTTGCAGTGTTGATGTGTCCTCAGAATGCGTAAAACAACAGAGATCTGTTTCTAATTGAGGCAGCCACACAGATTTATACCAGCTGAAGAACTGGCCTAACTATCATCACATTCCTTTCCTGCATGCAATGTAATATTGTTGGGCTGCAAACAGTTGTTGGAGCTGCCATATGGCAGTTAAGGGCAACCAGCTTCCTTCTAATGAAACAAAACCTTGTCAGATGCAATGGACAGTGACTTGTGATTTCACCCTGACTCTGCTGAAAAAAGCAGGTAACATCAATGCATTAGAAACTGCATTAGAAGTTAGGGCTGCATTAGAAACATTCATTTAAACCTATAATGCTCTGCAGGTAATTGGTGCACTGTCATATCAAGCAAAGAGTCAGTATCAACAAAAAGGAACCCACACTTTGTTTCTGTAATTAGAAAAAAAAAATTGATAAGATGTGTGTTTATGGAAACGCAAATAGGAGCCATCATGTTTTCCCGTTCTACACTAATGTTGCAACCAATCCTCCTTTCCACACAATGCTATTAGATAATGATAGCTCATGTGTATGAGGCGACCTCCAAAAGTTCACTTTGAATTCAGAACGTTCCTGAAGTCTGGAATAGGTAAAATATCTGAACCTCTTCTTAACATTGATGCTTTGATTCTTTTGTTTTGCAGGCTGGTTCGTAAGTAGTAAGAGCCTTTCAGCCTGTCCAGCTGAGACACTTAAGATTTTCAGCAGCAGGACACCTTAGTTCATGAGCAGGATTTCTTTGCTCAGGCTAGAAAGCAGTGAAGTCTGTTTCAAATAGCATAGGAAGAGTGAAATAATTGCAATATTGATACTTCTTCATGAATCCCACATTGAAAAGTTCTGCTCCAATGGAAAGGGGTTGGGTGAAGAAGATATCTGTCTATTCTTAGCTTATAATGATCTGACTTTACTGAATTTCTATGTTGAAATTGACCCAAAGCCCATAAAGCTGATTAAAAGTTTAAGGTAGAAAACATATTCTAACAATAAATGGCAGCAAATCTTTTGCAACAGGAAAGCAGCTTGTCTACCTGAATAGGCACAGAGATAAGAACACAGAGATATTTACCTGCCTAGTTGAGACTACTATCTTCGTCACAACACCAGAGTGAAATCTTGCAAACAGTTCAGGAGTGAACCAGAAATTTCAGTGAAAGACATGACAGATAAATGGCATTAGTGAGGGATTCAGCAGGCAAACTGGGAAGGAAGGAAAAGTAGTTAAGTGAAAAGCAACAGTTAGAAGTTACTAGGGTTAGAAGTTTACAAAAATGCAGGGTCCTTCAGAGGAGAATATAATCTAATAGTAATCTGAATGTAATTGGTGCTAACAAGTTGTAAAAAGTGGAAAGCTGAAGGCCAGCAAAGTCAGACAGTCACCCCTTTTAGAAAAGCTGCACTTAATGGTGAGTTGTTTCTTGGCAGTTCTCAAAAACACTTATTAGCAGCTCTCTTTGGGTATCTCAGCATAAAGCAGAGGAGTGGTTTGATAGATCAGGTTTAAGAAAGTAATTTTGGTAAAGACAAAAAGTCTGGCAGTGAAAGCAGCAGCTAAACTGAGAACCTCATAGCACCATATTTGCCAATGACACCAAGCTGTGTGGTTCAGTTGATACGCTAGAGAGAACGGGTGCCATCCAGAGGGACCTTGACATGCTTGTGAGGTGGGCTGATGCCAGCCTTTTGAAATTTAACCATGACAAGTGCAAGGTCCTACACCTTGGTCGGAGCAATCCCAGGCACAGCTACAGGTTGGGCAGAGAAGAGATTCTCAGCAGCTCTGTGGAGAAGGACTTGGGGGTGCTGGTCGATGAGAAACTTAACATGAACCAGCTTCAGTGTGCACTCAAAACCCAGAAAGCCAACCATATCCTGGGCTGCATCAAAAGGATGATGACCAGCAGGTCGAAGGGGATGATCCTGCCCCTCTACTCTGCTCTTGTGAGACCTCACTGTTGCAAGACATGTCAACAAGAGATGCTGTTACATACTGTCTTTCAAAATCACAGGAATAATCCCAGCATGTGGAGTAAGACTGGAAAACAAATTGAGGAGTTCGTTTGGGTTATGAAAACTCTGGGAGAGAAGGAACAAGAAGTTTTTTTCTGTGGTTTCTGTGGATTCTGTGGATTTTCTGTGGATTCTGTGGAATCTCTAAGTTCTCAGGAACTGTGGTGGGAAAGTAACTCCCTGATTAATGGAGAGTTTTGATGACTTGTGCTTTCTAAAATGTGCGTGTATATATATGCATTTCCTGTAGTCTGATAATTTGCATCAGAATGAGATTGAATGTGCACATTTAAAATAATCTCAGAGTAAAAAACAGAATTTCAGAGGCTTTCTCTGGCACATTTACAGCATTCTTATTTGCTGTCTTTCCCTATGTGTACTTCAGGTTTGAAGTCACATTCTCAGTTCAGTCACGATGTTGCTTTCTGACCTGGTTTAAGATGGATCTTATGTTAGCATGTGAACCAGTGAAAGTATTTCAAGTTTGTAATCCTGCTCTATTGAGTAAATCCCTGGGTACTTGCATCCAGAAGTTCTTATGGAACAAAAACACATCTGGAAAAAATGGATGCCTTTAAAGTTGGATTGGTTGAGTTTAACTGAGGTGGGGAAAAACTTGGATAGTGTCAGTAAATAACTTAGGTAAAACAATTTAAATTATCTGTACACTAAAAGTAGAACAGGTCTAATGTTGAATACCTTCTCTGTTTTACAGATTATTCTTTCCTGTGATGCTTCCAATTTCTGGATCTGCATCACTGTATATAAATAGTTAACCTATTAATTATGTTTTTGTGGCCCAATATACTGTTCAATTATTTTCTTTTTTCTCTTGACCCAGTAGAATATTTTTCAGGGATTACATACTGCTTATTCAAGGAGGGGAGATGCATGTATTGAGTCTTATCAAAGTGTTTACAATTCACAAAGTTGACATGATTACTGAAAAATCAAATTAATTAGCCTAGAATTCAAAGAGTAAAACTTAAGCTGCAGCTGAATATGAAAGGTTGTGACCCTTTGTGGAGAGTGTTCTTTGGGCAAAAAACTGAATGTTTTAAAGCATATCAGCTTCTACTGGGTATTTGTTCTAAAAGACCAGATTTCCTGAGGCTGAACTTACAACTTACGCTATTTTAGTACACAAGGGTCAATTCCACTTGACCATTTCTATTTTTTAATTCTGAATATGAATGGTTGGTAAGCAAAGGACATTACGGATGGGGATGGTATGATATACAGGCAGGGAGTTTGTGAAACAACCCCTAAGCATATCTTCAAATGCAAAGTAGACAAGGATAGAAACAAGAGCATAACTCAGTTTGCTATAACCTTTGCAGCATATATAAGGATAAAATCCATTTTATGACTATGCTTCATTGTCATTATAACATTCCACAAACTTCTTCAAAACCTGGGAGGTGAGAAAGTAGCAAAGTGAAGTAGGCAAAATATCCCACTGTATCTTTATTCTGTTCTGCGTATGCCATTTCTAATACAGATCCCATCACCACAATGTCTCAGTGCCTTCCATTAATGTGCTAAGCAATGTGCCTAACATCTGTCAAATGTTTGTGCTCTCTGTTTCTCTCCTCAGGGGAAGACGTGTGTTCAGCAGAGTGTTTTCTTTTGGAATTTATTTTTAATAAAATCTAAATGCACATGTTATTTGTTTGTTAGAGAAGTCAAAGAAATATGCCTTGCACTCAGGAGAGTAGGTACACAGGATGCCATAGCCCAGGGCTGCCTCTGGGAGAAGGAGGATTGCATATTTCTGCCCAGGGGTGGATAAAAACAGTGGGCAGGTCATGAAGTAGATCTGTCAATGTTAAATAAATAATTGTGAGGATTTTATTCAGTGGGATCTTCTATTCTTTTGAAATAATCACTTTGTGTGCCTGTTTCTCATTTAAGCACAATCTTCAGAATAAGTTCCTATACCAGTCTTCACATAAATAGTATAACTAGTAAGTTGTCCTTCTGTAGTAAAAATACTTTAACTACAGCCCTGCAGCTAAACCAACTGAATTATCAAGGAATATGCTTAAAATGAATGCTACAGGTAAAACATTTGATAAAACATTGAGTTGTCTTCAGGTGATGTTTTATTATCCTTTCTATCACAGTTGTCACTTTTCTTCATTTTATTGTTAAATTTTTAACAGCTAAAACCTGCTATGCTCAGTAAGACATCCCTGGAGTTGGAAAAAAACAACATTACCAAAAGAAGCTTTAAAAATATCACTGTTCTCTGGCTGCAGAGACACATATGATTTACATTGATGAAGAAAAGTGTTGTCTGTAAGGGAAGATTATTTTATTTTTCTTTGTCCTGAGACATAAATTTAGTCTCAGTGCTCTAGTCCCCAGAACTCCCACATATTTCACTGGAAAATATACCTGAACAAAGACTGCAAGTTTTGTCCTTGGGGAAGCAGAGAGTAGATTTTTGTCTTAGATTTATACCAGCAGTATGTGGAGACAGAAATTATGCAATAAGTCGAAGAGATTTTACTTATCAGAGCTTTAGACAACTATTTGTCACTACTTAACTGTATTGCTGGATGACTCATTCCCATTTCTAATACCTAGGAATACAGGGCATGTGTGGGAACACAATGTCTGCATTGATTTTAATCTGGTCTCTTTTTGTGCTGTCTACAAATAGCTCAAAACAAAACCAATCAGATAAGCAGAGCAGAAAATGATTGCAAAAGCCATTCACAGGGGCCTCAGAAAGGCCAAGGAACACACAAAACAGAAAGCACTAAGGTAGCAAAGAACAGCTCATAAAAGGCTACAGTTCCCTTATGCCATGGCTGAATAATTCAGCTGGGCAAAGTGAATCCCTGCAAAGGAAGAGAAAGATTTTCTTTTTACGTGAAGGACCAGCAGTTACCTTTCTTGAAGCCAGTATTTGCAGCATATCTCTTTTAATCATTTGAATTTTGGACACCTTTCATGCAAATCCAAATCCAAACTCCATGTCAGATTAGGAATGAGTAATCCATTGCATACAGTAAGCAAGATTTTCTGCAATTAAAATATCTGTGTTTAAAACACTGTTCATGCTCCAGCCCTCACTGAACTCACTTTCACAGATGCCTGCAACCCTTGACTCCACAAGGCTGATGGAAGAGTGGGTGTGTGGTAGACTTTTGGGAAAGAGTTTTCCAGTTAGGGAGAATTTTTCAGTCATTGAAGTTATTTCTAATTAAAAATGAAAAAAAAAAGTAAATTGTGTTATTGTTTTGAAAGGTGTTCCTCTTAAAAAAGCTCAACTTGAATCAGGTAAATTGAAATTTCTTTATAACAAACTGTTTGCTTTTGAGTTTTACATTTACTTTTTCCTTCACCTTTTAGTGAAAATCAAAATTTCAAACCAAAAAGTCTATTCAAAGAACCAACCAAGCCAATCTTTCTGTTTTAAAATTTTCCAAATAATCTCTGTCAACAATTTCAAAAGGCTTTGATATTGGAATATTCATCACAGGGATGTGTCTCCAGATTATTCCCATAGCCTTGACAAATCAAGAATGTCCAACAAAAATGCCTTGCTGGTATAGCTCCTTTGCACATGCTTCTTCTGCCATCCAAGGTAACACCATGTGAGCCAGGATGGAAGGGAAGGAACAAGAAGAGATGTAGAATAACAAGCTCACCCTTAATAGAGAAGTTTTGATATGAGGAAGAAGCAGTCATAGAGGAAGCTTATACAAGAGAGAGACGACAACTTATTTGATACGAAAATAGTCACAGACTCAGAGTAAACTATTTGACTATGCATATACAGCATAAATGCTCTTTTCCACATGAGAACAAACTATAAATCCCTTAAGGGTACTGCAATTACACTGATTTTACATCAGAACAATTCAGACAACTGTCAAAATTTCTATAAAGACAAGGATCAGCATTTCATCTTGTCTTCTCTGTGTGACTGTGCTTTTGCCTTCCATTCCTTCTGATAGGCATCTTTTCTTTGTGAACCATTTCTCTAAGCACAATTATGTGGAAAAATGGAGAGGGTCATCAAAGTTCCTGAGGCAGTGCCAACTGGAGAAGGCATACATACACATACCTCAGAGGAGTCATTAGGTACAACAGACAGCCAGAGCTACTGCATCTCCCCCTACTTGTCCTGGAGCTAGCTCTGCTGACAACAGCCAGGGCCTTCACCACCACATCACAGGGCAGAGCACAAGTATGCAGCTCGTCATCCTGGGGCAAGCCTGCTGTAATTCAAATGTAGTTCACACCAGGAGGGAGTGCAGTCTGCAGAGAACAGCCATGCAATCAATATTCTCAGAGGCCCCCTGCAAACATTTCGAGATCACCTTAATAGAAAGCTATCAGTTTCTTCCAATTTGCCAGACCGCATATGCAATATATTCAGAACGGAAGAACAGTGTTCTAATGTTGTATCACAAATACACTCCCAAAAAAACCACTATAGCAACAATAAGAAATGTAAGGTCTCCAAAAGCAAGAGGGAAAGCAGTTACATATTTGCAGCTGTGGCAAGCCCAAGTAAAACTTACCTGTATTTTCCATCTAGGCTGGAATCAAGTTTTTAAGAAGCCATTCTGAAGAAAGCATAGAGTTTCACAGCTTGAAGGTTTCATGTCACCTCTGTGTCCTGTGGCGATGACTATCTCCCTGTTTACTTCTAAATTAAATGGAAGGTTGCTCAGGTACATCTTAAGATTTTGCTAGCATCTTGATCATTGTCTTCCAGCAGCCTCAGGGAAAGCTTATGAGACATAATAAGTCCCCACAAAATGAATCAGTTGGCCTCATAATCCTGTTCCTTGGAATAACCTGTTCTACAAGGGCAAAATATTTCCTTGATGGCAGAAAATTGTGGAACCTCTATGTGGAAATGGTTTTGAAGTTGTACTCCAAATCCATTGCAGATATCCCAATGTTTCATGTTTCACCAGGGAAGCCCAGGGATTTCCCAGTACATCTCGGTTTTACTGGCAATCTTGCATCTTTCTCTGCCAACCTTGGATGTGCTGAAGCCACAATGATGGAAAAAACCCTTAGTCTCTTCTCCTCTTCAGAGGGTAGCCACTGAATGGACACTAGTATCTCCTTGGACCACATTATATTCCCATCACGTATTCATCAAATTTGGAGAGGTAACAGCAAGATTTCCCTTCCTCACTGTGAAGCACAAGGCAGTGAAGACAGTGTAAGCCACCAGGATCTTGTTTTCTGCAAAGTGGTGTTCATTTGTACTGGTGGAAGACCCAGATCTCAGGGGCAGGAAGGCCTGAGGGTCAGCAAGATGTCAGAGGAAGAAATTCAATAAGCATCCACTTAAAACCCGATTATTCAAGAGCATTATCGCCTTAGAAATCAACGAAATGGAAGATACTGCTTGCCAAATAAAGGAAAACTGGGTTATTTATTGTTTTACCAGGGATTTTTATTAAGGCAAACGCAAAGTTTATTGTATTCAAGCAATAAAGATAAGCAACAAGGAAACTTCTGAGATTAAATAGTCCCCTTCTCCAGTGACTAAATTGTTACTTTTATTGACTATTTTCTTTCACTGTTAAAATGAAAATTTAGTTTTAATTAAACAATTAAATATTAAACCTCACATTTTTGGAACAGGCTGCTAGAAGCCTTGTGTTTTACTTTGCCTGTAACTGTTATCTGGAATAATCATCCTAAAATCACCAAGGAGAAAGATATAAAAACCCCTCAATCGGTAAAATATTAAAATGAGTTTAGATAACTGCAAATACATGGCTTACATTCCCCATCTCTGCACACAGTCAAGTTTATTAAAAATAAAAAGATTCCTCTGACGTACATCTGTTTTATCTTTTTTTTTTCTGTTAAGAGTTGATTCTCCACCCACACATGCAACAGCAGCTAACTCTCAATTAATTTTAAAATATCTTTAATAAAAAAATATGCCAGAGAGGGATTTAAATTACTGGAAATTAAGCATCTGGACTTCTCTAAAGTATAAGTGTTTTTCCATCACTTTAGAAGGTAATTTGTCTTAAGGAAAAAATATAGAATACTTGACTGGTTCATAGACTCTGGTGATTCATTTTGCGTGTTGAAACATGCCCACTCCCATCACTTGAAACAAACACTAGCTTATTTTGTTTCTTAAACACTGTGTAATGACAGGATGTATAAATCTATCATAGTTGCCAAAACTAGATTAAGACCAATCTAGAGCTGATGTAACATGACTTCCTTTGGATGTAAGATCTCCAATCTGTAGGGGACCTTTCTTTAAGTGCAGAAACTGAAAAATCAGGAAAAGGGGGTGGGGGTAGAATATCTGTCTATTCAACACTATATTAAATCATGGAGAGACTAAACAAGTGGACTGGCATTCCACAAAGCCCCACAGCAGAGACATTCATGCAGCGCACTATTCAGGTGTCCCATCTGACTTTCTCAGAGCTCACTCCAGCAGATGAATGTGTCTCTGAATGCACAGTGTATTCATCTTCCCAAGACTTTCTTTGGCTGTACAGCAAAGGAAAAAGACACTTGAAGTAAATCTCAGAGGAAGTGGTAGTTAAACAACCCTGAGGGAGAGATGTCATAAGCTGCACCAAAATGTAGAAGGTTTCAAAGAGATGATCCTGAAACACTGGCACTGGACTTAGCCTCGGCACAAAAGAAAAGTATTACCTCAGACCCCTGTGTCACTGCAGTGACACCCCTAAACATCTGTGGTGAAGTACATCTTTAGCTTTAAGCACCTAAAAGATAAGTGTCTAGATTAAGCCAGTTATAGGAAAGAGAGAGGCATAACCTGGGGACCCCTTATCTCACCTCGAACCAGGATCCCAAGTGCATTGCACCGTTTGCTGCTCTGCACTGACTGCAGCCTGGATCCCCTCCCAGCCCCTCATATGCTTCCCATCACAAATCTACATGAAAGTAAAAGCGTGTAATCCTAATACTCATCCTTTAGCTGCCAAGTCTTTACATCAGAAAGAAATGATAGTTTTATCCCATAGATTCATTTTTAAACCATGTCATTTTCAGCACACAAATACTAAACGGAGAAATCAAAACAATTTGTAAGGACTGTGTTCAATCGAGACAACATCCGTGGCACCGCAGCGAAACAAAGGGAAACATGCAGAGAGTCAGTGCAGAGAAAAGCCTCAGAAAACCTGCAGTGCAGCAGGATGAGTAAACTAGCTAACGAAACACTTGATATCTTTGTACAGCAAGCCACGTTAAATGAGGCATGAAAGAATAATCTGGACATGCACTTAGTGAAAGGAACAGACTGAAAAAGAAAGAACCAGCCATGTTGCTTCAAGCTGTGATATTTAAATAGAAATAAAAAATTAACCAGTTCAGCGTTAAAGGGAAAAAAAAAGTATATTTGGAGACTGTGAAAAAGATGACTTGCTATTTCTTTATTTCATGGAGCTTAAAGACAGGAGAGACCTTTGTATCTATTTTGACTTCCTGAATAATACAGGCTACTACATTTGTCTCCTCTTTTAATACTTAGGTTACCTTTTCAGGTACAGTTAAGCCAATGCAATGCTTAGCTGGTACCCTGACTTAACTGTGCCATTGAACTACTCTGTTAGGTTAAAGGACAGAAGGATTATTTCTGTCCTTGGGAATAAACAGTTCCACTCCACAGGCAGAGAACAAGGAAGACAATTCAGCTTATAACTGAGGGCATGCTCAGAAGATACTAATCCATACCACTGACAGAAAAACAAAACCAAAAGCCATTGTAACAGCTGTTCTTACCAGGTGCAAAATCTATATCTTTCCCCAAAGCTGGTGTTTGGCTAGACTTTAAATGCACAAAGGAAGTTCATCACTATATTCACCTCCAGAACAGGTTTCCATTTCCAGCCCGACCTCTGCTTACTTTTGCATCGTTTACATCCTCAACAACTGTCCCTCCTTATCAGTTTTGGAAAGGAAGCAGGAGACAAGCTAAGCAAAACCCTAAAATAAAAATGGTCAATTGTTCTCAAAGAAACAGAAGGGGAAAAAAAGAAATAAAAGGTTCTTCTCCATTCTTACAGGCAGTCATAAAAGCCCTGAAGCATGCAATTTGATGATAACCATATCTTTATTTAGAGCTGCAACTGCTCTGGGCATACCTAAGGCAATGCCTAACCCCCTGTCCCCTAAACGAGACTCAACGATTTCTACAGGGCTGCTTGAGAATAGAACAGAGTAGACATGTGTGAAATATTACTGTGGAGGAAGAGCTGCATCTCCTGCATACAAAGGGAGAAAACAATAAAAAGGCTAAGTAAAGGTTTCAAAGTAAAAAAAAAAAAAAAAAAAATTTCAAAGAAAGAGAGAGCAGGGTAACTTAGGGCATTTAAAACATGAAGGGCTATCCAGTCTAACCCTTAGCATAAGAGATGACAGGATTTTGCCTAGAGTTGAATTCGAAGATAGAAATGTATGTAAATCTCATTTTAACAATGTTAGAGAATCTAATACTGACTCAGATCTTCTGTTCACCCTTACCTGACATCTGGATTAAACACCAGTATCCTTTTGTGCTGTCCTCCTGACACACACAGTGCTAAGTACATAGACAAGATCATATTCCTCTTATTTAATACTCTCTTATCCATACACTCCAAGACAACATTAGTCTTTCATGATAAGCCTCGAGCACAAAGCTGGTTATCCTTGAAAGTATCATTCTCCCCTACAGACTTAAAAAAAAAAAAAAAAAAAAAGGCAAAAAGAATAAAGAGAACATAAAGAACACCAATATCTATCAGGGGATGCAGTTTGCTGATACAATCTTCAGTCTGTGCTCCCAGTTGTACTACTCTGGCTGTCAGTCTGCAAATATCTAAGCAGGTAACTTACACCACTGTGTGCCAGTAGATTGTCCTCATGATTTACCACTTGTTATGTTTCCTGGAGACTTGTTATTAATGATTTAAATAAGAATACAGAATAAGAATACAGAAGTATCTCACAATGGATTTCTTTCCTGGTATGTTTTTTTTAAATATGTGCTTTCACTGACTTCACATTAGTGTTTTCATTTTTCTTTTAAATGGTTTATAATCTAAATAACCAATTTTATGGATTTTAAGTAGTCATCACTTTTCATATTCTTGGGAGGACAGCTGTAAACAATTGCCCCCAGCATTTTTTAGTACTACCTATATAAAAATGATGTTTTCACTACACCAAAAATAATTTCAATTTTTGGAAAAATGGCAATTCTTAAAGCTTCAGATACGTTAATTGCAGTTTATGCTATATTCTATTCACATAAATTAACACTTGGGAGAAAATGGTGAGCTGTACATAGGCAAACATCATGTCTTTAGGTCAGAGATTACACTTCTTTTGTCCACCAGAATGAAGTCCAATATTTATCATCTTGTACAAAGTGATGAACATCTTGCGTTAAGGAAATATCACATATTATATGTGACACTATAAAGTTTGCTCCAGTTCACACTGAATCTGCAACAAATAAAATTGAAGTTATCACGTGAAGTTATTGTATCCACATGTTTGAGGTTGCAACATGATGGCAAAGGCCACTTTTATGTTGATTTATTATTGTGTCATCTCATCACACTATTATCTGCTTTTTTCTGGTTCACTGCCTGTACCTGAAACACTCCAGGTTTATACAAGGGTAAGCAGAGGGGAATCAGCTTTAGCGGGTTACTGAGGAAAGAAAGTGATACAGCACTTGGCACCAAGTAAAGAAACTGGAGGAAGAGCTGACCTGAAATACTGCAATAAATACAAAAAGAGCAAAAGTCTGTTGCAGTGGCAAACCTACACAAAGAAAAGGAATCAGGATTAAACAGTGGTTTCCCAGCAATAATAAGCAAGGAGTGTAAACTCCTTAATATAATCCTATGGCATAAAATGGAAACAAAGGCCAACTGATAGAGAACAAAAAAAGGGAAAGAGAAAACAAGGGTTTCTTTCTTTGCTGTAGTGTCTGTGGCTTATCAGATACTACACAACTTGCAGAGCAATTTAATTAGATGAAGAGCTCTGTATTATTATCCAACCACATAATCACATTTAAGTTTGACTTACTCACTTCAACCAGAACTAGTAGGTAATAAAGGGTCAGGGAATTACGTAAACTGGAACACGTATTTCCCCATGAAGCCTAAAGGACTCAGACAGGCTTAAACTATAAGAAGGGCTTCTTAAGAATGATCTTAAAAAAGTAAAACTCCAAACCAGATATAACCCAACCTGTGATATTGACCTGTACTGTCTTAAACAAATCAGTGGGTTATGCATGTCACCACAGAGCATGTTAGCTATTTTCAGCAGCTTTTCATGCGTGTTATGAACTGATCTGTCACTTATTTTAACTACATGCAATGGCAGCTGTGGGGTAAAGAATTTGAGATGTCAACACGCAACAGAAAATGGTCTCTTGTGGCTTTTGAGTATGTCATGCAATGGCTGCTCTGGACTGTAATTCTTGCTGATAAACATCTAACTCCCTCCAGTGTATGCAAGGACGGAAAGCAGATGCAGCCATGGAGCTATATGCTTCCCTGCAAAGTGGCAGTGAAGGGGAAGCAGGCAGGAGGGGAACAGTATTGAAGTGGGATGTGGAGCAGAATCCCTTGTTCTCTTCATCAGACCTACCTGGGCCCCAGGCTATACTCTGTTCACATTCATCATTTAGTTTCTGTATTTCTTCTATGCTATTTTTGGAACTGAACCCACATTTTAGCCAAGGCGTTACTTTATGTAAACATAATGCTATCACCTCTTTTCATCTTTACTTATGTGGTCAACTGTGTTATTTGCTGCTGCTTTGTGCTGACAAGCTATGCTGGCCAAGCATGCCTTGGTCACCATTTTTACTTATTCCATGCAACTTAGAAGATCCTAAACCATCAGAGTAGTGTGAGAACTTTTTGTTGTTCCATTGTTCAGTAACTGAAATTAGATACACAGTCGTGAAAAGTGGAGCATAAGTGCAGTTGAAATCTGTGATCTTTTTCCTGTATTATTAAACCACCAGACTCCCTTACTAAAATTGAAATTTTTATTAAAAATTAAGTTCTCTTTCCTACATTGTTTTGGTATTAGCTACAAGAGTTATATACAAAGAGCTTAGCCAGCCTGCTAAGATAGAACATTTGTTTCATTTTATTTTGAACTGCTTGCAATTTGCCATTAAGATATATACATATTTTAAGAATAGGATATTATCAAAGCATCTGGGAATTCTCTCTGTGCAGATCAGAGTGCCGAATCTTCATGCATGCTAGAGATACCAAGTAGCACTTCGACAGGAGTAGGGAAAGGACTGAAGTTAGAAATGACTCACATTAAAGGGCTCTCACTGTTTCTCTTCCCCTCACCCAGTGCCCCCCCCACACACTTCTCCTCTCTCTCCAATTTGGCAGTCAAGAAGGTAGGCAAGCTGGAAGCTTTTAGTTCTGCCTGATAGTCTAGCAAAATACATAGTGCAGATGCAGGGAACCAGCATAAAAGCGTGGTGTTTGATTAGATGAGATACCAGGGGCCAAGAAAAAGATTGCAGTGCCTGCTGAGTTGAAACGGAAGTCAGGTTGAAAGGAGGTGTTCCTCACTCAGACAGACGGCACAGGCACTGGGGAAGGAGTATGAAGTGAAAGACTACAAAAATATAGGGAATGCTGATGTTTGAGAAGAAAAACTGGAGCAGCTGGCAAATAAAAAAATAAAATCCACCAAGAAACCCCAAACCAAAACCATCAATCACACACTCTTATCACAGGGACTACCAGTATCACTGAAAGACACTTAAGCAGGCACGGAAATAGCAAGCTCCATTGCATGTCAGTGAGGAATTACAGGTACATCCACAAGGCTGCACACAAGCTTTAGAATATATGTACGTATGCTTAAATCCCTTCCTGAACAGGTTTATTGCACTACCAAGCCTAGCTTTCCATTCAGGTGCAGTAGAATAATCTAGACAAGAATAGAATATTTCAATTGGAAAAGACCTACAACAGTCATCTAGTCTGACTGGAATCCACTTCAGTTTCTTCATGAGCTATAAATTATATCAAAGGTATTAGTAGGTCTAGAATTTCATACAGCTCATCATAGTATCTTCTTTCCTGTTTGACCCACTCAAATAGGTGGGGATGCTAAAAACAGAGAACGGTGAGCAAGAGAGGTAGCACTGAAAATGTCACTGGGGTCAGCAGAGAGAGCTAGTCCTTTAAAGAAAAAGGAGTTGTACAGAGTTGTACAGGAAGTTCTTAATCAAAAGAGAACTAACCAGACTACACCCACTGAACTGATTTGTCTTCATTCCTTAATGTTATTACTTGCACTGGCTGCTCTATTTAATTACTCTTAGCACTTGTGGGAGCTAGCAGTGCGTGATGGGCAGGAAGGCACAGGAGTGCCCTTAATGTAGAAAATGACTGATCATTTCAGGATCCTCCATGGCCTTCTCTCTCCCTCTTAAGTGGGAGGGTGAAAGCAAGCAATAAAAGTACAAGTCAGTTTTCCCCCTTTTTACTATTAAGCATTGCACACTCCTAAACTTCCTTTAACTCCCACTAGCCATTAAAAAAATATCATGATCTTAAATACCAGGCTTAAGAATTTTTAATTTAATTTTCATTAAAAATAAATGTTTGGAAAATAATTTTAAATTGTTTGCAATCATGTAAATGAATGTTGATCACATCACTGTTCAAATTCCCAGTCCCTGTGTAATTACTTGCATAAAACACCTCTTGTGAATAGCAAGTAAATCATTAGTGATTAGACTTTTTGGGATTGTTTTGAAGAGACCCAGCTGCTGTCTTTATGTCAAAGAACATCCATAAAGCACCAGTGATTAAACAACATGGTATTTTTGCATTTCAGACATCACATGCTTGTATATTAATCACGTTTAGTACTTTTCAGATGTGAATCTCAAAGCGTCTCACTGAAATACAGTGATAACCCCTGCTTATAGACTGAGAAGCTGAGGCACAAGCCAAGTGACTTGCCTCATTCCATGGGACAGATCTGTGGTCTCAGCCCTTGTTCCGTCAGAGGAGAATTTCCTCTGGTTTCATGCTTTTTATCCACCTTTCACTTTCCAATTGAGGTGCTGAGAAAAAGAAAAATTCTAGATTATTTGATGATAATAAAACAAAGGAAAAAAAAAAACAAACAAACAAGCAAAACACAAAATCCTAAGAACAGGGCAAGCAAATTACAAAGATCAGAAAATCTGAATTTAAATTATTAAAAAAAAAAAATAAAATCCAATATTGTGTAATTTTTTTTTTTTTAAAGGAAATATGGCAAAGTGTTTTCCAGAATGAACAGCCCACTATAGGCACTAAATCAGCCACTGAAAAATAGCTCTCCTGTCCAGAAATTGTCACTCTGAATCATAGCTCTACCCTCATTACTGGTATATATATATATATATGTACAAAGAGAGGGAAGAATGAGTATTGCTGTGTTTAATTGTGATAGTAGCAAGGACTGTTTAGTATATCTGCAAGACATGTTTTTTGCATAAGATATGGTGGTTTTTCAAGTGACTCTGAGAAGTAATTTGTCACTGTTTATATATAAATATATACATATGAAACATTCATTGAAGCATATATATAATGTTTCATAAGACCAGTGAAAAACCAGCTGTAAATCGTTACCAAAATGAGAAATTAAAACCTCCTTTTGTGTCAGCTGCATAGAGAGCAGGGAGTTATTTATAAGATACCCTAAATATATAGTTGAGTTTCCTCCTGAACTTAAAAAAGGTACACCAGCTACTCATAAAGCTGAGTCAGTGACTGTAAAAGGATGAGTTTGCGGAGCATTGCTGAGCTGGACCAGAGAGATCACTGTGACATTTAGTGGTTACAATACCACTAGAACAGCAACCAACTCCTCCAGAGGAAGTGGTAATGTGCTTACTCAAATTTTCTGCCCTCCTTCAGGTTCCTGAATTCACAATCTGAAAGTCTTCAGCAGGCTTAAATCCGGAGACAATAATGCTCCTCCACTTCCTTACGCAGGAAGCTTTAAATTAAAAGGATGGATTGTTTCAATTGCTACTCTTTGGGTTCTCTGCTTGAGCTATTGGTAAACATCTATGGCAAAACATATGGATGTTGAGGTAATAGCTCTGTAAGACCATTGTGTTTGCAGCTACTGCATTATAAACTTTGCACCCAGTGTATTTGGTAAAGACAATTAGAAGTGAAATATTCATAAAGAACATGTAGGCGGTAGTTTATGTCCTGACATTAGCAAACTGTCCACTAAATTAACCAGCATGTGTTGTTAGTAAGCAAGCCTTGAACGTAGGGAGCAAGCTCTAAATTGCTGCAAACGAAAGTCAGAGACCCCACAGTGCTAAAATCCTGTATAAACAATCTTTATTTCCACCTCCTGTTAGTAAAATCCTAATGAGAGTGCTTCTTTCAAGAAATAAATAGAGAAAAGTTCAATCTCAAATTCTGGATCCAAATGTGTTAGGATTATAATTCTGGAGGCTCCCAAAATTAGAATTTGGGTCAATGCTGCTGTTACCAAGAAATATTTAGATTATAGTAGAATTGAGGGCACCATGTCTCATTGTAGTGATGACAAATCATATCCTCCAGTGTGCAATAGGGAGTAAAGTGTCATGCAGTCATCTCTCAGTCTTGCAGTGTTCATTGCTAATGACAGCCCTTTTCCAAGTTACTGGCTGTCACATGCAGCAAAGAAAGGGTCAGGGCATTATTTGCATCCCTGTCCTCAGCAACAACTAACCTCACTGCCTGACGACACTCCTCTGATTTCAAAATACTTGCTGCTACCGCATTGGATGCTATACAGATTGTTTTCCCTTTTTAATATTAAGCTGCCACAGACAAGCCTGTGTAAAGAGAGAGAACAGGAGAGGAAAGAGAAGAAGGCAAGAGCTCCCATTGCCTAAGAAGAGGTCAGAATCAGTAAAAGCCTTTCCATTTCTCTAAGTAGAGGAAGCAGCTATTTCTTTTTTCTTCCCCTTTCCTAGAGCTTGTACCTCACCACTTCAACCCCTCAGCAGGGTTCCCTACACCCTCCTGCCTTTGGGGGTAACGGGTCTGCCCTATTGCTGAGTGCATGATCCCAAGTGGTAGCTTGTAATAGTAAACAGCACCAAACTCTTACATAAAATGTTTTACCCCCTTAGAGCTGGAAAGAAGGGCAAGTTTCTCTGTCTCTATTTTATAGATAAAAAAACTTATGTTCAAAAAACATCATCTTGACTTGCCAAAGGTCATCCAGCAAACAGGAACAGAGTTTCTTCAGGTCTTAATGACCACAGCTGAGGTGTCTGAGGATCCTATTTCAAACAGATTGTCTTTAAAGCAAGAGGGCAACACATGCAGTGTATAGCT
Organism: Pezoporus wallicus; assembly: GCF_028554395.1. NCBI lineage: Eukaryota > Metazoa > Chordata > Aves > Psittaciformes > Psittacidae > Pezoporus > Pezoporus wallicus. Next base: position 4,248,308 of record NW_026642654.1, read on the forward strand.
AAAGAGTGAACAGCTACTTGTTCAACATCATAATTTTTCTTCAGTTAAATTTCAAACAATGCTGAGCTGTTCATGGGGATGTTGATCAAGGGCTGATTAAATTGCAGTGCTATTCCACCTACCTTAACATGCAAACTGCCACCCCTCAACATGTGAACTGCTATGTGAAAGCAAGAGGATTGCAGTATACATGTGCACAAGTCCCAGCTGAGAGCTGAGTGCAAACACAGCAGATGGTGACAAGGCAGTAGCAGAAAACCTGTCCAATTTAAAGCTAAGCCTAAAGGCAATTCTGGCTTTATTAGCAATGGTGCCGAGTTCCTCAAGTTCTAATATACAGCTATAAAGAGAGGGTGAAAAAGAAAATACTGCCTCTTTGGTACACCGCACGGTCCTTTATGCTGTTCAGAGCTTGCTCTAGCTTCTGTCAGGCAACAGCTATCTCATTCGAACCCGACAGAACCATGCCAGTGCTGCAATGTGCTGGGGTCACAGGCTTCTGGGAAGGAAGGGTTTTACTGTGATACCTCCTCCTCAGCCACTCCTCAGGCCAGAAGTTAGATTGACCCAGGGAGGTGGACATACTCAGAATAGGTGTAAAACAAGGCTGTTATCCCCATTGCCCAGAACAGTGGGCAACCAGATACTTGGTTAGTGGCTTACTGCAGTTAAGAAATGCCAGATGGAAAATCAGAATGCTCCAAATAAGCTTGTGTTGATAAAATAAAAGCAGAAAAGGAAATAAGGAAATGCGTATAAATTCAGCTATCCTCATCCATTCTCTACCTAGCCATTTAATCACAAAGCCAAATATTTTATTTGTATGGCTTCTTTAGAAGGGGAGGGAGTCACAGACATATTGTCTTTAGCTTCATTAACAAATATTGCGGAAAAGGCAGGAAGCAAAGTCCTAATCTAATTGTGTTATAGCCTGATGCCAATAATTATGTGTCCAATATGATAGCTAAATTACTGGGATTTATCTGTCTTACTAAAAAGATCAGATTAGCTTGTGTTTTCAGCTAAGCAACATTGCTTTTAATTTTTATAGTCTTGTTTGATCTCCTTGCTAATTTTGCAAAGACATTTCAGTTGGCTAAACTAGTTCTGGGTACAGTGGGTTACATTTCAAAGGTGTAGATTTCCTTCTCATTCTGGTCCTGTTACCTGTTCAGGGGTAACAGAGCTTGCTCATGGGAACTCCTGGGTAAAAAGCCAATATGGCCAACCCCAACATCCCTTCCCCAGACAGTACATGTGCAGGATTTAATAGTTTTTTCTATTGTTCTCTTCTTTACAAGGCCTGACAGTGAGCTTGAGTTTGAACAGCACATGACCCCAGTTGCACCCATGCTGCCTGTAAGGAATGAGCTTGATTTTAGAACAAAAATTTTCCTAATCTATGCCTGAAGGATCAGTTACCCCACCCCAGCACTGAGCCAAGGTGTAAGACAAAACATGGACTGTGGATACGCGAAGGAGCTAACAACAGCATAGGCATTCCCACTGAGACTGTAATATGCTTCCTACAAGCTATTAACACAAGGGTCAGATCATGAGTCAGCCCATTTTCCCCCTGATCTCCTGTGTCTAAAGCAACAAGTCTAGCTTAAAAGGTGTAAATACATGCACATATGCACACACATGTATGTGTGTATATATATGCACACACACATATACACAGCTCTTCAACACATGGTATTCTCTTTATCTATTACCTCTTAGAACTTCCAAGCTTTTCCATGTGTCTTTTTAATGGAAACAGGGCCAGTCATATTTGAAAAAAAAAAAAAAAAAAAAAAAAAAGAGTATTTTTGCTGCCTGAATCTGGGAAGTGAAGAAAGCTAATAGCTTGAGGAAAATGCACATATCATAATAAAAACAATGCTACAGATGGGTTTATGTGCTTTGCTGTACTGGTGCTCAGTTGTGTTTTTTGTTGCAAGCAACAAAAGCTATGCCTTCAAAACACAGGGAAAACACAATGGCAAACCCTACAGAATAAAGATATTAAATATTTTTTTGCACTTCAGGCTGGGGTTAACAAATTCCAAGGAAGAAATCGTGTCCATGGAGAAGTCATTGAAGAGTTTACCATCATCTGTCCAGCCAGGACTTCACTTTTGCTGTTATGTGTAGTCAGTATAAAAAGTAAACTTTTGCACTACTAGTTTATTCGTGTAAGGTAAGAAAGTTTTCCAGTAAAGGGAAGTAAAAGTATTAGCACCATTTTTAATCATTTTAGAAAAACAATGAAAAGCATATTAAAACATAGTTAAAACTAAAAGCTCATAAATGTTTAACATCCTGAAGCTCTCTCATTAGGAGCTGGAAAAGAACTACACTGTTCTTTTTCCTTTTCAGTTATATCTTAGCTCATTTTCATAGCTCAAATCCCTTTGTAGCACATGTTTTTCCTTTAGTGACCCAAGTAGTAGCCATTATTTTCTAAAAACACTGCAACAATTTAAATCCTCCTTTTAAACATCCTTTTAAGGCATGTAAGACTTACCATAAAAGAGTAGAAACGTCCTACAGAAAGAAAGCAAACCACTTTTATACAAAAGCACCCCCAACTAGATTAAACCTCTGGCACAAGAAACTGAGTATATAACTATTGAAGTCAACATCCATTTAAGGTACATATTATATGATTGCTACAGTCCTGTTCTCTGGGATGTAGTTTAAGTGTTCTTTCCTCCCTGCACCCCTCCTACATGCTATTTTAAACCAGCGACAGAGTCATTACCTCAGTGGTAGGATTCTTGTATAAAACTCAACAAGCAAGTTTCTAAATGTAATTTTAAAAACATTCTTATGCTTACAGTTCAAAGTGAACTTATTAGTAGCACACATGTATGGAATACTTGAAAACATTTACCTTGATAGCCATCAGGAATTTCTCTTTGACTTTTTATTCTATGTACAATAAAGAGCCTTCATACTCTATGTAATTTTTTAGAACTGGACTTCAGTATGTTACATAGTCCTGAAGTTTCAAAGATGGAATTCTTGGAGGAAAAAATTATTTCACTTCCACATATCAAAATCTAGACACCTATGTTGACTGAAATTCCAGACTTAGAAAAATTCACATTTGATGTGCTGCCCCAGTACTCCCAGTAATGAAGCTAAGGATGAGATTGTGTATAAGCATTCACAGCTGCAAGCTCTGTAAGATCAAAAGTGAAAGAAGTTCCTTTGACTTAACTGGAGAAGGCAGGCTTTTGCACTGTTTTGGGGAGAAAAAAAAGATGTAAAAAATGGTTCACAGTCTCCAGCATGTTTTGTCAGTGCTCAAGCCTGCCACAATCTACACACTGGGAAATGGGGCAATTTTTATAGGGCAGCATTGTTGATCTTTGCTAAGATTTTGCTGAACTAACTGATGCCTTGTCCTGGGTTCAGCAGTAGCAGTCATGTTTCTCCTCCTTGGTAGCTGGTGCAGTGCAGTGTTTTGACTTTCGGCTCGGGAACAGAGCTGATAGAGATGTTTTGGTTCGGCCAAGGACTTTGTGAGCCTCATGCTCTGCCAGGGAGGAGGGGAAGCTGGGAGGAAGCAGAGACAGGACACCTGACCCAAACTGACCAAAGAGCTATTCCATACCACAGCACGTCATGCCCAGGATGTAACTGGGAGTTAGCCGGAAGGGCTGGGAGACGGCAGGGTTGGAGGAGGTATCAGTCGGAGCTTGGTCGGGCTTGGGGGCCTAGTTATCGGTCAGCTGGTGCTGAGGTGTTGTATTCTCTTCCCTTGTTATTTCCTTTATCATTATTATCATTGGTGGTAGCAGTAGTGATTTGTGTTATACCTTAGTTACTAAACTGTTCTTATCTCAACCCGTGGGAGTTGCATTCTTTTCGATTCTCCTCTCCGTCCCTCCGAGAGCAGGGGGAGGGCAAGAAAGGGGGGGGAAGTGAGCGAACGAATTACCTGACTGGGTTTAAACCACGACATGCCTTCACTCACTACATTTAATTCAGTTTAAAGTTACAGACGAGCCCCAAGTTTCTGCCTTTACATTGTTATGACCTTCCAAGCACGCTGGTTTCTCAGTGCTCAAAGTACACACAGATGGAAGTGTTGTCACAGGAAATGCCAGAACGGCTCAACGCTTTTTCTCCTTGAAGTTAATGAATGAAAGATACAAACATACACCTTCGAAGGAGCCCAATGCACATATAGTGAGCTCAAGCCATATTGCCTGCATTCCCAGAGTTTGCATATCATTTGCTCTGAATCAGAAGGCAGCCCTTTTAACCATTTCTTCTTGTTGCCAGCTGGAGAAAACAAAGTGTTTCTTGCAGATAAAACATTATGCTTTACTTAGAATTATAGAACCATAGAATCGTAGAATGGTTTGGCTTGGAAGGGACCTTAAATATCATCTAGTTCCAGCCCCTGCCATGGCAGGGACACCTTCCACTAGACCAGGTTGCTCAAAACCCTGTCTAACCTGGCCTTGAGCACTGCCACGGATGGGACATCCACAACTTCTCTGGGCAATCTGTTCCTGTGTCGCATTACCCTCATAGTAAAGAATTTTTTCTAAATGTCTAATCTAAATCTTCCTTCTGTCAGCTGAAAGCTATTTCCCCTTGTCCTATCACTGCATAGGACAGTAAAAGGCCCAGATTTCTTGTAGACCGTTTTAGGTACCGGAAGCTGCTTTAAAGTCTTCCCTGAGCCTTCTTTTCTCCAGACTGAACAACCCCAGCTCTTTCAGTCTGTCTTCATAGGAGAGGTGCTCCATCCCTCTGATCATCTTCGTGGCCCTCCTCTATACTTAAGGGCATATAATGCACTGCCATTACAACACTATCAGCTCGTCTATGTGACAGATTTTCAATTTTGGGATCACAGATCAAGCATGGAAACCCAAAAAAACAAACTTTGAAGGAACAAAAATTTCCTCTTCCTGAAGAAGGAGCTAAACGGCCCTGAGAAACTTTAATTTTTTTCCTCTGATGGCTGTTTCCAAAGCACAATTGATGTTAACAGTCATTGTGGAAGATACAGGATGGAATCCCCCAGCACAAATCAGGAGCTAGAGCAGAAGACCATGGTGGCTGGTCTCTCTTCCCCTGCGGCGTCCTGACCTGTGTCAGTTTCACTTACTTCAGACACATGATCGGGGCAAAGAGCTATCCTTTGGAGCCAAGAGTGTGAAACAGGGAGCTCCCTATTGTGAATCAAAATTTTGCAGCTCCTAAGCCTCTTGCTCGCTTCTGTGAGGATATATTGTTTATCAAGGCATTACAGGGTGCAATAACCTTTACAAGTTCTACTGGCTGTGGTGTGTACACTTCCCAACATAGCATATGAATGCCCCCCTTTTGTACTAAGAGGCATGCACCTCTAAAAGCTTGTGATTTGCATTTCCTTTCTGACACACTGTAAATCAAGACCTTTTCAGGGAGTGCTGCCTCAGAAGGCATATTTATGCAGCTGATTTTGCCTGTTTAATTGTAGTATTTTACCCACATCCCTCTTGAATCACATCTTCTTTATTACAGGCTGTCTCCACTTTTTGCAAGGTGACAAAAGCCAGACTGCAAGTCAATGATGAGACAGCATTGCGTATTTTGATCTCGTGATTGCTTATTCCATGTGAAGGTAGAGCAGGTGATGTGTCTATTTTAAGGAAAAGGGAGTTCAGTGCTGGCTCCCGCCCAGCTCCATTACAGATTCCTCATAAAGAAACAGAGCTCATAGGAGCAGAAGAGACACTGGAGAATTAATCACACTGCTCCTTCCTGATGAGAATACAAAACTCAGCTATTAGCTGACTTCAGGTAGAAAGCCCTGGGATTTGCTGCAGAAAGGGGAGGGGGGAAGCAGTGAATAGAATAGCTTAGGGATAGAAGAAAGCCTCGAGTTCAAGAAATAAAATTATACAGTTTGAAAGCCTCAGCAGGGGCAAGGCAAAAGCCCCTGCAGCAAAGACTGAGCCAGTTACTAGTATCTCAGGCAACATTTTAATAAGCTCAAATCTCAGGAAAGAGAATTCTGCAAGAAATAGTTTGAGGCTCATTTCAGTTCTGGGAGAACCTGAAGAAAAATTTAACGGAGGATCTCCATGTGAACCTTCTTTCCAAAACCATATGCTTTCCATAGAGAAGTATGACCCTCCACGCACTCCTGCCACAGGGAACCTCTTTTTTTGTGAGAAGGAAGGTGTTAGCTCAGATCAGATAGGAAGAAGATGCATCTGTCATTGTGAGTAATAAGGCAAAAGAATCACAGAGTTGAGTCATTTGGTGAGGTAAGGCTATCAGTGTCTTTTCATGAAAAGATTTTGAACCACAGTTTCACACCCTGTGGCTGTACACAGGCTGAAGTGCATGCAGCACATAACAGATCAGGGAGACCAGCTGGGCCCCCACAGAGGATCAGAGACCAGTAAAGAGGTCTTGGCCACTAAAGGCTTGCTGGGTGGGAGAGGAACATGAGGAGGGAGAAAACTGTGAGTGGAAGACTGAGAGGAGTTGGCAGGTCTGGCTGGTGGGAACAGGGGACAGTATCATTATGGGACTTTCAAAGCTACTGCACAGCCAGCTATGGAGTTAGAGGCAATGTCACAGCCACTGAAAGAAGCTGAACTCAGCCAGATTGCCAAGCTCCGAGTGATTCCTGAATGCATACCTGAATGTCCGTTTTCTGCAGGGCTCTTCCAATAGCTGAAACAAGATCTGCAGTGTGTAATTCCACAGAGTGTTGCGGATCACATGAACCCATCATAGCCTACCTTGTCAAAACCCACAGACCAGCTTCCTATCTGTTCCACATCAGGCTGTTGTGTTGAAAATCTTCCTAAATCTCAACCTCCCTAACTACCTCCTGGTCCTTATAACTGCATGTCTTCAGGTTTGTAAATTATCAAGTGTACCTAAACAGAAAATTCAAAACAGACTTTCCACATAAGATTGAAACCATGTTTTGGGGGCTGTTTTATCCTCCAGAAGAAGCTATTATCAGCTGCCTTTATCACCTCACATTACCTCCTCAATTCTGTTTGTTACTCCTTCAAGGACAGCTCTAGCCCACATTATTCTTTTATGAAAGCAAATTCACCTCTTACATGAGGATATAAGTATGTAGTTGTGTCCCAATAGAAGGAATAGACAGATGGAAAGCAAGATATTCTAGGAAATCCGAATGATGAACGTTTCATGACTTAAATCAGATATAAAGGCTACATGTATGCATCTCACTTGGAAACAACAGCACAGCCACAAAAGGACTGACCCCTTCTTTGTTCTCATTCTGACACCATGAAAAAAAAAATCAGAATCATATGGATACACTGAGAACACAAGGACATGACCTGCAGTCCTGTAGTTCCAAATAGCCATGACTCAACTTCCTGCACTCGAAGGAGAGTCAGAACAAAAGCATTTTGGAGTCATTTTTCTGAAGTTAGAAAAAAGTACAAGTTCATTTCAAATCTCTGAGGTGAATGGGATGTATACAGCTCCAGGTCTGACCCGATTAGGTGAATTCTCAGGAACTTGAGCCCTCCAATCACCAGTGAAGAGGCAGCAAATAATTTGAGCGCATGTTGCCGGGAGGCTCTGAACACACATTCATGTGTGTATTCACCTCAACCCCTTACACCATAAAAACCATTATGCTGGGATAGTATCACCCAATAACACACAAAGGAGAAAGAGAACTTGTGACCTGATATCAGATTTAAAGAAATGTCTAGCAAATCTGATGCAAAAAATATGTGGGAAACTTGCCACAGAACATAGTCAGCCCAACTTGTCTTTTCTTTCCCCTCCAGCCCCCCAAGCAAATATTTCTCTCAACTTTCCCCCCACCTTTTTTTTCTGCTTTGCATTTCTAATTTAAAACAGGAAACAGTTTCTTGACAAAGGATTTATTGGTGTGTTATGAAAAATATTATTACCAATTCTAATCAGGGAAATGTTCCTTTGAGTAACAGGCTTATTGGAAAAATGTCAGTGAGAAAGAAAATATTTGCCCCATGCATACATGCCTCTTTCTTACCCAGAAAAGAAAAATGTGAGAGCTGGAACCTTCTTGCAGTCCAGAAAACCACCCAATGTTCTGCATGGAAAACTAGCCTGAGGCTACCAACTTCAGTTTCTGTGCTAGGCTGAATGGGGTGATCTTGGAGAGGTCACAGACAATAAGCACAATCCTGTGGCAAAAAAAAAAAAAAGAAAAAAAAAAAACCAGCTAGAGAAAAACAGGTAATTTGCAGATTTTGGGGAACAATTTTATTCATCATCCAACTGGGTCCGTTGCTGTGATCTACTAGATACCACAAAAGACACGAGGTCAGTCATGGACTGGCTCAAAATCTCTGTAAGTCAGAGGCTGCTTTTCTGTAAACTTCAGCTGCCTTTCAGGCCCATAGATGTTGTGCACTGGGATACACTAAGGCCCCTATCCAGCCAAGTAAGCACATATTTAATTTGCACCATGATAGTCATCCCACTGAACTCTCAGGACTACCCCCACTGCTTAAACACTTGCTTATGTGCTTTGCTTGGCTCATTGACCAGAATTTCAATAGTGTTGCTCCAGAAATTAATTTGGCTCAACCTCTTATGAAATACTGCAGATATCTGAAGATGACTGATACAGAATTTAGCACCAGTTTCACTGCAACAGTAGACTTAGAATAACAAGCAGCAATTATTTATCTTAAAAATTTTCTGGTGAAGAAGGCTAGGAAAATGCTAGTCTCTACCCAAAGCATTAAAGTTAATCATTATGATCATGTATGACATGTGAATTGCAAAGCAGGACTTAAAAGTAGAAAGTGCATATCTATTGCTTGCTAACTACATGTGTAAATGCTTACTTACAAACGTTTCATTTAGTGTAAGGGAAAAGTTGCAGTGGAATAGTTCTATAGTCTTTTTCTTTTTTGTTTTGGTGTTGGTTGCTTTTTTTTTCTTTTCTTTTTAATAATTCCCATAGAAATACTTCTTTAGGATGACCATTATTTTTTCATGAATAGGATTGTAAATATGTAATGGAACATAAATATTTTGTATTTAAACTAATAAAAAATTTAGGTCCATAAAAGATTTATCTCCACTAAAAATAATTTGGCCTCAAACAGGAACCAGTGGCAGTAACATATGAGCAAATGTTCCTTCTCTAAGAAAAACAGAGAAGATAAGCAAATACTCCCAAACGTGTTTGACAGGTGTTTGCACAAATTTAAAATCGAATATGTGTTAGATGCACCTACACCTGAGACAACAGGGACTAGTCCCTAAAACATTTTAAGGACCCAGCTTAAGTTCACTTAAATTCAGACAATCTGTCAGTGTCCTACAAAAATATTCATTAAGTATAATATGACCTCCCATGTAAAAATATATGGAAATATAGCTACAAAATCTGCATTTATAATTACATGTAGTCAATAGATTTTGCAATTGTCTGATCCTGTCCTCATTTTGCACTAGGTAAAGCCTACATTTCTTAGATGATCTTTACACGTCCCTTCCACTCCAAATTATTCTATGACTTCTACAGGCCAAACTGCTTTTAGAAAATCTAAAATAATTCCATGTCTGAAGTTCGTCATCCCATTCCAGACTTCATCCCAAGGCAGTCTTTTCCAGTTCTTCTCTGCTTTCACTGCTGTTGAACTCCTGCAATCTCATGTAACTACGTATGAGCAACCACAATTAAATAACAGAGATCAGATTTTTAGCTCAAGTACTTGAAACAAATTCTGTGTGATACCTCCTACAGCATAAAAATAGATTCTCAGGAGATTATCAGGGAAAACAAAGTCATAAATAAATGTTTGGAAATTACGACCAGCCTACAGACTTTCCATGAACAGAGAGACAGACTAGTTTTGGCAGGTTCATCATTCATTGTGAATTATTCACCCCTCTCTTAACATTTCTACTTTGTTTTTAGTTTCATTGCTGTTGGGCAGAGGTGTGAAACCACAATAGTAAAATAACAGCAGCTTCAGGAATTTGTCTCTATGAGTCAAAGTCAAGGAAAATGACTTAAGGAGTACTGAGCAGCATGTCTTAAGCATTACTGTATTTTATCATTACTAAAATGAAGCAGGGTGCTTCACCTACACATGCATGGCCAGTTTGTGTGAAGTGGTAGCAGTTACATGGGAGAAAGCCTAGACAGGCACATCAGGGGCTGGAAAAGGCATCAGGGCTCCACTCACTGCTGAAACACAGCACATTCCTGCAGTCCTCACTGGGCAGTCCTCAGCTAACTATTAAGAGTTGATGTACATTACAGAGCTGCTTCATATCCGTAAGGAGTGATGAACTCCAGAGGAGATCTGTAGCTGTAGCACTTCCGGAAGCAGGTGGGATTTTAGTTAACTTGTGTTAGCTTCAAGACTTTTTCTGAAGACTAACTGGCAACTCTGCAAGTCAAGTATATTCCCCTCCAAACATCCTGGCAGACCTAGGGTGAACTGCTGGGGTCAAAAGCACAAGGGCTGAAAAGTGCTTGATGGGTTTCCAGTACCCATTGGTAAGATAAGGGCAATAAGCTAAGTAGCTATTACAACCCCCTCTCCCCAGCAGACCATGAGAACCAGAACAATGTTAGTCTCTACAGCTCTGTAACACTCCTGTCCCCAAGAGACTTTGAGAAGAGGTGAAGCTCCCTGTCTGAGAAGAGACTAGTTGAAATGGCAAGTACTGTTTATAAGAAGATACCCTGCACACTGTGCTTCAGCTTTTGCTCACTATTGTTTTGATCTATTAGAAGAAAAGGCATAGTATTTTGTAAAAGTAAAACATTCTTTTAGCTTCAATATAACCAATAAGGATATTTTAAAGACAAACTTAAAATTTGTTAATTCTTTGTACCTTTTTGTGATAAATAAAAGTTGAGGGACCATTAGAGTGGAACTTCTGGAAACTCCATCCTAGACATTAATGAAATCCTTACATGAACTAATTCTATCATTTCACACTATTACTTTTTTTTTTTTTTATGCTGCTCATAATGCAAGATGGTGTAACGTGACAGGCTTCTGATAAGCATGCTAAAAAACTTCTTACAGACTTTTTCTTCATTATATATATATAAATGGAAGTGTTACTGTGTTCTGGAATATCTTAAGAATAGGTGCCTTTTTATTATTAAGGCTCATATATCTCTGAATGTAAAATGTATGGTTTTCCATTGAAGACTCCAGAAACACACAGAGTACCCCACCCAAAATGCCATAAAGTACAATCCCAAGCAAAGGCAATGGCTGTAACACTTTAATTAATAAAAAGAATTTGAAGAAATTACAGTTTTTTTAAAGCTACTTTGTTGTAAAAGTGTTGCTGAAAATAGGGCTTAATTGCTGTATCTTAATGAGGCATCTAAAAAGACGCAGATAAAATAATTATTTCTTGTTGATATCCTACATATTTGAAGCCTAAAGCAGAATACTAATATTCCAGTCACATAAGCTACATCAGTTCTGAATTATACTCCCTTAATATTCATAGAGTTTACTTGGATTATCTACTTACATAAATCCAAGAATTTTCTGATATCTACAGATCATCAATAACATATGCAAACTTATCAGACTGAGCACAACATCTGTCTAGCATATGCTTTTGGGTCTGTAAAGAAACAACTTGGAAGCACAGGCTGCAAAACTATTTTAACTATTCTTTTGCATCCTAAATCAAGGTTGTGCCAGAAAGTTTAAGAGATGTTGCCTGTTTTTTTTGGTTTCGTGAGGGTCTTGTGGCTCTCCGTGAATGTAAGGTTTTCACTATGATGTCATTAGTGAGTAGCTGTTCTTGGTGATAATTCCTAGATCCCAGGTGCTCTGGCCTAGAACTTTACAACAGAATTAAGAGATTAAATACATAGTAAGCTTGAGACTGCATAGCCAGGAAAGCAATGAACTTCACTGCCACCCCTTTAATAAATGCAGGGCAAAATACATGAAATATGAATATCTCTTTGAAAGCAGCAAGTACAGAGGAAGGCATCTGATTGCTTGATGAGGATTTAAGCACTAACTGCACTTTGCTAGAATTGCACGTGCCCAACTTTACACTCAAGCTGCTAGTGGAATTTTATACTTGTGTCAATGGAATGAGGATTGTCAACTCCAAAATCTTCTATTTATTTCCTTCATGTCAACACACCCCTGAAGATGTAAAGGAGTAGGAAGGAAAAAAAAATGGGAATGGGCAAAAGGTACATTCAGCATTTCTAAATTTTTTTCCTTAAGTCAAATTAACTAAATGTCCAGTTGGAACTCTGGAAGTGTGAGAAGAGGAAGCAGATCCATCTCCTACTGAATTTAGAACAAATGTGGCTTCAAGCCAGTGAGTCATTAGCCACTGGCAATTCCAACAGGCATTTATGAGGAGTTAGTACCACAAAGGCTCAGGCCACTACTGAAGAAAGCATACCAACTTGGTTTTGATAAAATAGGTGTTCTGATTACCAACTTTAAATAATCTGTGTCAATAACCAGACCGATAGACATTCAAGTTTCTGTCAAAAACCAATTTTTTTGTTGTAGATGAGTAGATGCAAAATACATGCAAAATTCTCCATGGATACTGGAAGAAACTGGAAAAGGAACTTCAGGAAAAGGAAACAGCCCTCTTGGAAATTAGCACAACTTTTCAACTTTTTTTTTTTTGTTTTGAACCTTGTTCGAACTCAAGCAATATTTTTTAAGGCTGGAAGTAAGAAACAGGAAATATAAATCCAGTCTTTTTTTTCTAGAAGAATATTACAGTATTTCACGCTAACAATCAAATTGTGAAAGTCCATGTTAAGGTATGATTCCCGTTGTGGTGGTTTCTTAAAGGGAGAAGGAGGCTGCAGCCCACATCTGCATGGGTAAACCACACTCTAGTCTAGCATTCATTTGATGCTCGTTGATGGAAAGCAGTTATTCCAGAGATACTATGAGACTGAAACAGTTATCTGTGCTTTGTTAGTAGGCACATTTTACTGTTGAAACACAAAGCTTTCTAGCTTTCTGCTACCTAATATGGTTCAAGGCTATATTGCTACTGAAAGCAGATACTATGTTCCTCACATAGTTATAGCAGTGTATTTCTGTACAGCATTACAATACTACTTCTGTGTCTATAACAGTCTTTTTATGAGATGCAGATGTTCTACAACTTGGACAAGTAACTACAGTCAGACTTGGTCCACCCAGTTTCTTCTAAACACATCAAGCCAGTACAAAAAATGTCTATTTTGATGCATTTTTTTTTTTAATGTTAAATTGTTTCATCAGACATGGAAAATCCAAAGACGTTAACAGAACTACCTATTAATATCTTTCCACTGATTTCCAAACATAAAAGGGAAAAAAAGAGAAAAAAAGGCTACCTTGGCCAAGCAGAAATCCTATCCCAGCCCAAAAAAACGCCATGAAGCATTCTTAAATTTCAGTAGGCAGATCAGAGGATCATGTGTGACAATGTCTACTACCTCAGCTACACACTCTCATTCTTTTGATAAATACCTTTTATACCTCTGTAGTAGGTCCTGTGGTTCAAAACTACCCTTGGAACCAAACAGAGCAGATCTCAAGGAAACTGAGCTTAGTTATGAGCATCAAGTAACCTAGTCAGGTGGTATCATCTGACTGTTCCTGACCTCCCATAACAAATGCAATTACAAGTCTCTTCTGCCAAGAACGGAAGTTGCAGAAAGTTGTTATTCCCCATTTGCAAAAGAACGTCTAACCTTTAGTATTTCCATCATACTCAGTATTCCAACGCAGGTTTTATTTTACTTTTGGGATTGTACCACCCCATTCCTGATTACTTTGTTAGCTTGTTAGCTACTTAGGTATGTATTTAATCACTAAGGAAAATATTAGCTGTTTTCCTCTGTGATAAGAAAAGACAGAATAACTCTCAATAAAACACTGTCAACTCTGGAGCCCTACCTAGGCTTGCTTCATATCACTGAAAACTGAATATGCAATATTGGAGAGCTTTTCTCCATGTGTTCTTTGCATACACACTACAGTAGCCTCTTAGTTTATGTAAACTAATTATAACAGTAGAAAAACTTTCCAGTTATAACTTAAACTCATCTCAGCATCTGTAATTGCCATGCTTACTCTACTGTTAAATTCAACCAACAGAGCAGACTGTTAAAATAAAGTTTACAGAGGCTGATAGCAATAAAGATATTTTACAAGGGATGTACAATTTCAAAAATGAGACTTGTCTCCCAGCTGGTGACCATCTGGCACCCATGATTGTATGTTTGAGTATTAGTCTAAGTCATTATTGTGTCAGTCTTGCACACACACAGACCACCCAGCACCTTACCAGCCCTACTGCTCAATGCCATAACAGCACCTTTGTTTCTCCCTCAGGAGTGTCATTTGTGCATTGCAGACTACCTAAGGGCTGTTTCCTGCCCATGTGTTCTTTGGCCTTCTGCAAAAACAGTCTCTCTAGGGGGAAAAATGAGGTATAATATTGCTGCAACAAAACTTAACGAAATATAGCCAGAGTTATAATTAATTACATCAATATACACTTCCAGTCCCTTTTGGAATCTAATTATATTCTTGCCCTTGACTCTCTGTAGCTGTGACTTCCACAGGCTAATTACAGGTTGGCTGAAAAAATATTTCCTTCTATTTCAGTTGTGGCTTTGCACGTTTTTATCATGTCCATCTCCTGCTATGAGTCTGTTTCCAAGATTCTGGAGCACTGTCAATTTGCTTTGAATAGATCCTCAAAATAATTGCTTCAAAAGGCAATAATCTTTACCATATATAAATTGCAGATGAGGAAAAATCTGATTTACAGAAAAATACTTTAGTGATCTTCATGTGGATTGTGTAAAAAAATGAGCTGGCTAACTACGTTTGTATTTCTGATTGTGACTTCAAATTGAGCTGAAAAGTCTTGGCTGAGCTATCTGTGAAGTGGTCCAGTTTATTCTCTAGTCATATTGATTCAGCATCACTCCCAGATGACATGTTTTTATGCTACAGGAATTTAATTTGTCAATAATCAGAACAAAGACTGCATAAGTGTAGAGATCTACATCTTTAATTCAGACACAGGCAATCTTTGGTCACTGATAGGACACCTGCTGCCCTCAATAGAAGGAAACTTCTCAGACAGTTTTAATAGCTTCTAAAAGTCAAGACGCCTAATCCCTATTGTGTGCACATGTGTGTAGCTACAGCTCTTTATCCCTTCAAGCATGTACTCTCTCCATTCTTGTGTAAATTACTTTCTTACAGAAGGTGACAGATACAACATTTATTTAAAAATAAATTTGCATCTCTGGGCATATTAAAGGTACAATTTATCACCAAATTCAGACATGTTTTTCCATACAGACTTATAAGAGGTCATGGCATCACCTACATCTTATATATTGAATTTATTTTGAGAACTTACTCATTTCTCCCTAGTCCCCAGCACCAAATAATAGAGTTCAGTGTAGAGAAACCAGAAGGAAGTTCTTGTCTTCAAAATAAAGCAAAAATGTTCATCTAGAAGCACACTTAAAAATGCACTAGCAACATTAGAGCTATATATTAAAAACATAGAGCCTATCTTCATCTTGTGCCTCATTTATAACTTCTCATTTACCACGCATGATACTATGGCATTTGAGTTTTTAGCACCAGTGGCTGAGACCACAGATTTAACCACGATGCTGAAGAAAGTTACTTTGACTGAAACTTCCATCCAGTGGCAGGCCCATCAGTGCTGACCAATATACCAGTGAATTTTCTTTGAAAACATATGGAGTCAATGTGGAACTGTTAAGGCCTTAACAGATCTGAAAGTCACCAGTTTGGGTGATAGGATCCAATCTGTGGGATTTTGTACAAGGATCTCTTATGATCACCATCCAAATCTCAAATAGAAGAAAACCAAGCAAGCCATGGCATCCATCTCATATGAAGTATGGAAATGAGTTATAACAAAATAAACCACTGCTCAGTGGGAAGAAAAAAAAGAAAAAGATTCAAACCTGGCCACAAAGGCCTTGGGCAAGCTCTGTGCAAATAGAAAACTTGTAAATAATAAACACATCTTTGTAGTTCTGAAGCCAGTTGGATATTTAATGACATGTTAGTACCTTATTTATCCAGCAGCATGTGTGGTCATTGTCTTCCTTTCTTTGGTGGAAGATCAATCAGACTCTGCCACATCCTCATTTCCTTGTCCCAAGTAAATAATCACATCAAGTTCTCTAGAGCAGAAAATCAGGCTAAAGAGCCTGGGGTCTCAGAAATACTCTCTCTTATGTGGTAAATGTGAATCACAAGCAAATACCATTTTACAGATTTTTCTTTCTCCTTATTTTTGTTTTCTGTAATAAAGCTACAACCTATATGCCTGTTCATTTGGCCCTCACTCTTGGCTCCTTCAAAATCCCAGCAAGACTCTTTCATTTGAGGGAAGCAACAATAGAAGCACCAGCTGCAGAAGCTCAAGACTTGCCAGATCACAGAATCTTGTAAGGTTCCCTCCACCTCGAATTGTACACACAACCTCCCCCTGCTAAAGAACATGCTTCCATGTGCGCAACAGCATAGCTTACTCTTTTAAAGATGAGAGGAACCTAGGCCAGTCAGTTCCACATACTTAAGAAGGTCAGATGTTGTTTACTAAGATATTAGAAAAGAGATTGCAAAAGAGAAATGAGCTCCTACCAGAGGCCATGAAGCAGGGGGATCTGAAGGAGACACTCATAAGAAATAGTAGGGTTTCATTTGAGCACTTCCCTAATTTTCATAAGTCAGAAAAATTCCCTTTGAAAGAGAAGTGATAGCAAGTGCTCCTAACACTGGATAAACAAACTGATTGCTTCAAATGTAGGAGGGACTGCCCTTCATTCAGTGAATGGCACAAATGCATACTGAGTCCCAGCTGAGAGGGAAGAGCTTCACATGGAGTCTAAATCCTGATCACTTTAGCCAAGACAGCCTGCCATGTTTTACCTGTTCTTGTCCTCATTTCTAAGTAACATTTGTGTTGTTCATTTCTGCAGACTTGCAGAGTGTCAGTTTTGAACTTTCTTTCTCTATGCTGTGTATTTTTATTTTTTTTACACAAGTATCCTCTATGCTTTCCATCCTCTAGCTTTCTTATTTCTCTGAAGTTGATAGTGGGAAATTTGAGCACCATTGCTCATCTTTGCCCTAAAACCCACTGCTGTGTGAAGTGTCATAGGAAACGAGAAAGATACTGGTTTGTCTGTGAGGAAACCAAGGAAGAGTGCTCCAATCTGGTAACTAACTCTTATCATACACTTTCATAATCCTCCAAAAGGCCAGAGACCTATGTCAATACACTGAATTATTTCTGATGACTTCCTGGCACTCTCCACACAAGGTGGGGAAGGCAAGTACAATGATGTTTTTTTTTCTCACAACACTTTTTAAATCCAAGGAAGGATGTAGTCTTTTCCTGTTGGGGGAATTTCCAAAAGCAGAGTCAAAATCTGATTTCTGGTATGTATAATCTCTTGAGTCAGTAATATCTTACCCAAGCAGACAGAAAAGTTGCTTTGTTTCTGGCCTGACTGCGTTTAAGCTCTCCAGTTTCCCTTTGCTAGCATATTCAGTGGCCATCTCCCAGAGCTCCCAGACATTTCAAAGCAGGTTAATATACTTTGGGACCGACCTGAAAACAAAGGACTGAGCAGTCCTTTGAGTCTCTTAATGGACCAACTTGGCCTGCAGTAGATCAAGTTACTCACTATGCATAAAACCTTAGGTTGACTTTGTTTATTAAACATTTCTGCTCTTTTCTGTACCATGATTTTGCTATAAATTCATGGTTATACTAGACAGTAGACATCACAAATGGGAATCTTGGGAATGACATATTGCAGAAGTAAATGAGTTTGCATAAAATCACACTCTCTCAATTCTTTCCACCAGAAATGGAGAATATTAATCTCAGCATAAAATGAAAGGTGATGGCCTGCAGGATTCGGAAAATCAGATTAATTCAGTTCTAAGATGAATTTGATCTTAGTATTGTATTAAAAAAATAATCCTCCTTTTTATGTGTCAGTTTTGGGTTGGGTATCCAATATAAGCGAAGTACGATCTCTCACCTTCTCAGATGCTATAATTGCAGAGCTGAGCTAATTCAGGGCTACTGAGATCTTTTTCAACCTTCTATTCCAGGGCTGAGAGGCATAACAGATGGAATATAGCTACATATAGTTATAGGCTTTGTCCTGTTTTCATGCATTTATGATTTCATTTTGAAGCCAATACTGTTATAACATTGTTTATTGAACGTTTAATTTGCTGAGCACACAGAAGTCCAGCTGAAGCTAATGTGAATTGCAGGTGCTCCAACTGCTGAAAAATAAACTGCCCCTTTTGCATTTAAATGTATGTTAAAAGGATTCATCAGGTTGCTGTGCTTCCACAATGATTAAAATATCAAAGAAGTCAATAAATATATTCATAAATAAATGACAATTGGGGGGAAAAAAGACAAAACAACACATTAAATTATACTTCTTGTCTTCATCCCAGCTCTTCTTGACGGGTTTGTTCAAAACTTCCTCATGTCAGTTAAAACCTTTCTTTTGTATTTAGCAGACTTGGAGCTACACTTTAAATGCCTGAGACATGAGCCTGTATAACCTGAACGCATGCCTGTCTGGGCCACCACACTGCCGTGCAGAAAAGTTATCACCATGGGATGGGACACAGCACATGGCTTTACCAGCGCAGAGTCAGAGCAGCAAGCCCAGAGACCCTGGCATGTAGCAAAGGATTTGGTGCACAACAAATCAAACAAGGCTGAAAAAAACATGTTTCTAGGCAGGGGCTTGTTCACCCTGCCAGCTCTGCGAGGCAGAGCTCATGGGCTAAGCATGAGGCCATGTTAACAGGATGTCAGGGGAGATTATGTATCATTCCTACTATTCATTTCCTTTCCTGGACTTCAGCCTAACTCTTCAGTTCTTTTCAGGACATTTCAGAAAGCATTACATAAACTGAAAACCTCAGGCTTGCATCTAAAATCCAAAATTAAGCTGTTATTCAGATCTCCTGATCACCTTCAGAGACAGATAAAGAACAAATGATGCCACTGGCCAACTTTTTGGGAGTCATCTGTCCTCACCTGTGTGACTGAGAAGCTGATCAGGTGTTAGGACCACAAGAAAGGGAGCACAGAGAAAGCTAAAAATCTCCCCTAGCCATCACTGTTTAGTGTAACAATGCAATGGAGTAGATCGGTGGTTTACATAGTAACTTTACTTCTATAGCCTTGTCTGTGGCAATACATCCTTCAGCCACCCTCTTTACCTCCCTCCCTTCACCCCACATCATGGAGAGAGCTACAAGGTATGGGACTAAGGAGATGACTGCTTTAGGGCATAGGTTGTTTGTTTTCAGATTTATAGCTGTGGGAATAGCATCCACTATTAACCTTCAATATTTTTAAAAGATATTTCTGCATCTGTGAAGGAAATAGAACACTAATGTAAATTGTGGCCTTTCTCACAAACTTCCAACATGTTCATTTCTTGGCCTTTCCTAGAATGAAAATCCACCTGGTGTGCTGTGTACATACTAGGACCAAGTGCCTCCTTACTGATTCAGAATTGCAGACTTCTGAGAGGAAATTTTATTTATTGTAGGGGCAAGAATGTATTGTGAATCACTGTGGTTTTCTGCTGTCTGCATTAAACTGGAGTGAAATTGAAATCATACTTCAGTCCCTATTTAAATGCCTTTTCTTGGCAGGAAGAATGAAAGTTTGGCCTCTAAACTCTGATTGGCAGCATGCTGCTTGGTTGGTAGCTAAGTCTCAGCTTTATTGGTCCTCCCTGTTGTCAACAGGACAGATCTTGTCCAACAAAAGCAACATCCTGTCAGTTACTCCTTCTTCCAGGAACCTGCCTTTTCCTCCCCCGCAACTGCTCTCTTTCTCCAGGTTCAGGCAAGAAAACAGTGATGCATTAAAGGGATAGAGCTCCAGAAGGAATAACCATCAGAGCTTAAGTTCATGCCACCTATGGGCTGTATAATTTTCTTCCCCATTCATAAGGTCATCAAGAGTGAATGAAACACAGCCACTTTCTTTAGCTGGTAAAGAGAATTAGAAAAAGTGGGGGAAATACTTTCATGTGAGGAAGTCATAAGGAAAGAAGGGGAGATTTTCTTAGGCCTCTCTCCAAATATCTCAGGAAGACAGTCTTGGGGTATAGCTACAGGAATCCCCCATAGGAAAACCAAGTTATATGGGACAGGGAGGGCAGCCAGCCAGGTGATACAAAGACAATACTCAGCTTCTTGCCAGCATTCTGCCATTGAGATAACAAGACCCCACACTTTAAGGTTCTTCTTAAGGGCACACGATAATTTTATTTCCAGATGTTACAAAACGGCTGTTTAGAAGTGGATCAAGCAGTGAAGAATGAGAATGGAATGAGGAGGGTTGCAGGGGAGGTTTCAGTTTCTCATTGAAAGCTGGATAGGAGATAGTCCTTTCTTTGATTCTCATTTCTCTGCCCAGCAGACTGGGACAGTGGAAGAAGACAGACCCAATCCATCAAAAAGGAGGGGGAAACCGAGACACTCCTAGGGATGCAACTAGCTGAGCAATAGGAAAGCTCTCCCATTACCCCTAAGGGAAAATCAGGATCTCAGATTGTATGAAAACAGAAGAAGACCAGGTGTTGCCAGCCAAGGAACATTAGTATTTCTCTTCATAAAGGAAATATATGGGAGAGATTGCTATCTGTCACGAGGGGAGAGGGAAAGGCTGAAAAGCTGACCTACAAACAAGGGATAACACACACGGTGGGGAGCATGCAAGAGAATGATGACAGCCCTAGGCATGACTTCAATATAGCCTAATAATTTGAAGGAATGGATTAGCTGAGAACATCCCATAAAGAGTGCACAGTGTTTTCAATTAATACTTAGGTATATACCATGATTATAAAATACCTTAGGGCTATCCATTTTTCAGTGATGTGTCTATATTAATCTTGGTGTTTTTTTCACCAAGTGATGGCTGCTACTGACTGCTACGAATGTTCTGCTTCAGTAAACTTTGATTTCAGTTGCAGTTGTGCATTTATGAGGCAAGATTATCATCATCCAAGTTTCCAGGGTTGGGAATTCGTTTGAAAAATATGGTCTATTTGCATTTAATTATCACATATTTACTGAGGAAAAATATAAACACGCCTGGTTTATGCAAGGAATGGAGCCAGTAATGTACTTCAGGCTTGGGATTGTGCTTTTTAATATAATCAAACTACTGTTATAAATAATTCACAGTTTCCACTGTGGAAAGAAACTGAATATGGTTTTCCTGATAGGTTGTTAAAAAAAAAAATCTAAAAAAGCAAGGATATTTTTCAAAGTACTAAAATTATTGAGACAAAGTCTTCGTATCATATGAGATACTATTAAAATTCACCTTGAAAGAGGATGTAAAGGGGGAAAATAATCCCCCTTATGAGAAGTAGCTACCAGTTCCAGCTGCTAGAAGAATAAAAAAGAAGAAATATATTCTTATAAGACACTAAAACAAAACAACAGGATGACAAGATGAGGAAATGTCAAGTTAACTTTTGGAGAACAAACCTTCTGTCTGCATAGTTCTAATCACTGCACAGACCTCTTACAGTGTCCACAATATAACTGCCCAGAGAAGCTGTGGCTGCCCTATCCCTGGCACTGTTCAAGGCTAGGCTGGACAGGGCTTTGAGCAACCTGGTCTAGTGGAAGGTGTCCCTGCCTACCGCAGGAGGGGCTGGAACTGGATGATCTTTAAGGTTCCTTCCAACCCAAACCATTCTGCCATTATACAAAAATGGAGATGAGGGATTCTTACATCAGAAAGACAGAATTATTTAACTTGTATTAGACAAGAGAAAAAAAAAAAACATGGCACTTCAAAATTCCTGCTTGAGTGATTTTCTTGTCCATCTGCTGTGATGTACTCTGTACAGGTTTTGGTGGGCTGAAACAGAAAGTACAATTAGCTTATTTTCAACAACAGACTTTCATCCTTCCACAATAAGCTGGAGAGACTGTAATTGACAGTTACCAAGCTGTTAGTCAATACCTAATCAAAAACCTCCTCTTTCTATGGAACATGCTTCACTCAGATTGCACTAGGCTAGAAAAGATAGAACCTGTAGGGTACTGGTGGACTGCTGGGTAGGTGCTGGCTGCTAAGCCAAGCTTGGGGGCAAGTATATAAGACTGAAGTGAGGGGTAATATACTGATGAGAAGTAAAGCTGAAGATAGGCAGTTAGTAGACAGTTGTAAAGCATCTCCAGGGGCCATGTGAAGGTGGCTAGAGCAAGATAAGCTGCTGTTTGGACTCCACTGATAGTCTAGACACTTAGCTCACATGTAAACACCTACACTGTCAGAGACCTAAGCAAGTGTCATGATTTTCTGAGATGCAGAAGATGTGATGGTGTAACAGACATGACACAAGACCTGTATTCTCTCAAGGAGTAGCTGAAAGCTAGGCAGGCTAGTCCAAGGTGTCCCAAACAGTGTGAGGCACCTATGTTTAGATAACTGAACCCCACATTGGGTGAGGAGCATACGTGTTGCTTAGTGGCTCCAGAAAGGGACCCTGCAGCCAAGAGGCACTCATATTACCAAGGAGAAAGGAAATATGCCATACCAAACAAAATGGGGAGGCATCCTATGCACTGACAGCTATGGAAGGGGCAGTTGATCCTTCATGACAGTAAATTCAGGAATCAGCACATAAGACTTCCCCAGATAGCAGTCGTTTAATTCTGATAATCCTCTGCTGTGATATTGCTGCATTAGAAAAACAAATAATTATTGCCTAAAAGTTCAACTTTAAGCAATTGCAAGGTGGATTTACCCCTTTCAGTTTGATTTTATTTTGAGAGTCCTAGAATGCTTGTTTGAAAAGTATTGTAAATATATTTATTACTACAGGTTTTATTATTATAATTGAACAAACTAATACTAATACCTGTTTCAGCTACTGCAAGAACCTTAATATTCCTTTTCATTTATTGCTCTGTTATTTCTAATTTTTATTTTTCAGTTTCCTTCCTCACCTTTATATGTTGTGGACATTGTCAGTTTTGTCATGTCTGTCTTCAATAGTCTTGAACTTTGGGTTTGATGTATCATCAGATAACGATTTCTCTACACTGGTATGTTCTTCCAAAGGAATCAACACTCAGTGAGATGTTCATAGTATGAAACAGATCCAACATTATATTTTTTCTAAACATTTCAAGAGCCTCTATCATTGCCCTAACCACATCATTCCTTGCATTTGAAATTACTTGAATTTGATTTATTCTGAGTTTTTACAAATTAAACATAGTAAGGGGTGTATATGTTTTCAAAAGCAATTGAATTTATACCATCAGCTAAAGATTTGCACTAGAGTGTCAGTCCTAGGTTTAAAAGACATTATTACATAACACAGTGTTTTTTTGGTCTTTTTTTTCCATTCAGTTCACTGCTACTGTCAATAGGTCTACTTAGGTGTAAGACTCATTCATATGAATAAGTACTTACAGTTATGTCCCATGAAGAAAGCAAATAAGGCTTTAGGCAACTGGCCAGCTGATTTTTGATGACTTGACATTTATAGAACACATTCTGCTCATGAACAATAACAAACATTTATTGTGCTGAGAGTCAGGAAATAAGTATAACAGGAACCAAGTATAACAGGAACCAGTAAAAGATGGCTAAAATTAAAACAAGGAAAGGAAGGCCATAGAGTACAGCCATGGCTGTTATTTCCCTTCAGCAATATGAGGGAAAAACAGTACCATTCTTTCATCCATTCTTCTCTGAAAGAAAACCCACAAAGCACCACAAAAAGTACAGATACAGACCACAGAAACTCTAGACTCAAGACCCTGGTTTGCAAAGATTCAGCTTCTGCCAAATGGGCACAATTAAGAGTGTGGAATGACTCTAAATGAAAGCAAGACTTCAGCTGAATATGAAGTGTCTCATTCCAATATCCACTGGTACTAAAGAGAATGACATCCTGAGGATTGAAACACATACCTATTGCATGCATAGCATGATATGCAAAGGGAATGAGCTATGGTAGCCACAACAAGGAAAACAAAATATGTTTCTTCTTCTTTTTTTTTTCCATTTTTCAGGAAAAAAAAAAATTAGTAGATTAATCCCAACCATTTTGCCCAATAAAGAACCAAATTCTGAACAGATGTAACATATTACTTTTGAGAAATGCTAAGTAGTTTTAAAGTTTTTTAAAATCTTTAGATTTTAATTTACGAATTTGAAAGAAAAGTAATTCAATGGACCTATAGAACAACCAAAATTAAATTCTGGTCCCAGTAAGCTCAATGACTGGGCTTTCATTCCTTTCAACAGGTCCAAGATTTCCACCACAGAACTTCAAAAATCCATGCAGAACCTAGATGGCAGATTCAGACTCATTTTTTCTGAATATTGGTGATTATTTGGCTAATTCACTTATGATATTCAACCAGAGGAATCTTTAGTTCTCAGAAAATATGTAACTGATTAGAACTAAGTGGGTATAAGAAACAGAATGTATGTCTATGGTTTATGTTAGTAAGTTGATTTTTGTGATTGCCATAGTACTGTATGTAAAACACAAAACTGTAAGTCATAGAGAACTCCTAAAAATAGATGTATCAGCATGAATCTAAACTGGAATAGCTGGGATATCCTGATGCTGGTATAAGAAAGAGCTTTGTGCCAAAGACAGTTTCTTTTTTAAAGTGTGCATTCTCTTACAGCATCTGGCCTGCAGTATCATGAAGAGAAACAAGGCTGAGAAAATCAAAGTACAGAAGGTCAACGTCAGCAAACCTATCCTTCCACCTAAAAAGAACCTTGAATATGTACAGTTTCCTATTTAATTCCATTTTTGATGGTGGTTAGTAATTAGCAACTTCCTATTCAGATGATCACATAAAAAAGTTAGTACTTAACTATATTGACCAGGAAAGATGAAAACAATCTTTCTTGTGATTTTCCTTAATTTTCCAATTAAAATTTGTCCTCTGTTTTCATGTGTTTCTACAAACATGCGGGGAATAGAACGGGAGGAGTGATATATTTCTTTAAAACCATGGATTTTGAAGGTGAGAAACTGCAATATTTGCTTTTCTATAGCAATAATTTGATTTGTCAGATCACTGCACTCCTCAATTCCTAATTCAGGAGACACACAACCATTCACAGGACAGCAAGAAACACAAAGGGTGCAAATGTGAGGTAGAAATGGGATGGGAAAGGGAAAGAGAAAGGGGAATTGGAAGGTGAAGAGGAAGTGGAAGTGGAAGTAAAAGGGGAAAGGGAAGGAGAAAGGGGAAGGGGAAGAGGAAGTGGAAGGGAAAGGGAAGGGAAAAGAAAGAGGAAAGGGAAAGAAAAGTGGAAGCAGAAGGAAACAGGGAAGGGAAAGGGTAGAGGAAAGGAAGACAAACAGGGAAGTTGAAGGGAAGGGAAGGACAAAATGAGTAGGTTCAGATCAAGAAGATGCCATTCTTTTCGATTCTCCTCTCCGTCCCCCCGGGAGTAGGGGGAGGGAAAGAAGGGGGGGAGTGAGTGAACGAGCTGTCTGACTGGGTTTAAACCATGACAGTTCTATACGACATATACATTATATAGTATGTAATATTTATGTCACTGTAATATATTAAATAATACCTTATTTAGAAATATAAACAGTAATATGAAATACTTACAAATGGAATTAAATATTAAATAACAATGTGGTTAATTGTTCAGTACCATTGCCCAAACGATAGTGAAACTCAGTATCTGGCACAGCTATTTCCAAACACAGATGTGGAGTTTGACAGACAGCTATGTTCTACATGTCACGGTCCAGAAATGGGATCACAAGTCCTGGGGAGTAAAAAAAATCACTCCTGAAGGTTCCAGTGTGAAATGCCATCTAAGTGCTTTTCAAATTGCCCTGATAATGTGCATATTTTGTATCATCTTTTGTTTCTGATATTTGGGATGTTTTTCAGAGGAATACTGAGTTGCAAAGCAATAATGTATATTATTAAAACCACTAAACCACAAAGCTTTTAAAAGCCACTGCTCTTAAAGGCTATAATTTCTGAATGGTGTAGAAATTACAGGAATATTTAGTCTCCTGTTCTGTCCTTCCGTAACTCACTTGAGTGACCAGTGAAAGTCAGCCTTTGATGTAGATACCCAAAAAAGGGTGATGGCATTTTTTGCCAATTAAAAAATTAACATTTTTTTCACAGGAAAAGTACCCATCCAGGACTGTGTTCCTTTCAGTGGTCATATAAACCCCCAGCAGTTGAATGAAATAAGATTACAACACAGTAGTTAGAGAGTTGTGCTTACAACATTCCTTGGCTTTTGCAGTTCAGTTCAGCTTCAGCACCAAAAAAAACAAACAATTCAGGCTTCCAAAACACACACAGGTTGTTTAAAATTGTGAACTTAAAAAAAATAACATGTCTGAAGATACTTTCTGCATTTCTGTCATTTTAGCTTTACTGTACATAAGAGACATAAACACAAAGTTTAAACCAGGGACAGAAGAAAAAACTCCAGAAGATGAGGTCTTGAGAAAAATACTAAAACTACAAAACTTTTGTTAAAAAGTGATAAAAGGCAGCACTACAATACAAGCTGGGAAGACGTCATGTGTGAATCAGTGAAAGTCTTTTATGTGTTGATTACAGCCTGGAAACTGTGCATTGCTATGGGAGGTAGGAAAAGCGACGCAGTAACAACAACAACAAAAAAAAAAAGACCATTGAACATATCCACCTGTGGTAGGGGGAGAAGAGAATGCTCTTCATTCCACTGTGTCGAATTTCACATTTTAATTTAAAATACAAAATTTAATTATTTTTTAAAAATAAATAAACCTCTACTTTCCAACCCTCACAACCTCCCCTTTGTGAAGGTTGTACATTTTGAGTAGAAATATGAAGCAAAAGAAACCCAAGAAAGAAAGAGGGGGGAGTTTTATAATTAACCTACTATAATTAATAAATCAGTAAATGTGTATTGCATTAACCTCCAGCAAGTGCTAAGTAAAAGCAATTTGCAGTAATATCCCTTCACAATAGCATTTCATACATCAAGAAATGTCATGCTGGTTTTCAAATGAGAGGACCACATGCTTCACCTTATGAAGATACTGAGGCTGCCCTCACAGAACTTTTTTTCCACATGACACTATCTAAAGTTAGGGTGAGGTGTGTGCAGTGAAAATGGGCAATGCCACAGCACTGCTTCTCAGGGCTTCCCTAAACTACAGCCCTGTGCACCCTGGCCACTACTGCAGTCAGAGTGCAGCTGTGGAGACCCCAGTGGCAACTGGGCAACTGGGTCTGCCATTGCTGGCTTCAGGTAAGAAGGTGCTTTGAGACTCCAAGCAAGGGCATTGCAGGCTGCCTGCAGCCCACAAGAGACCCTTGGAGAATTCTTGCTCTGGAGTATTCAACTGAGTCCAAACATTGGGAATGAATTGATATGGGCAGGTCACTAGAGTGGCACAGGCACCTTGCAGGCAGAGCTTTGTGACCATGACTGTCATGACAAAGCCTTGTTCCTGGCAACATTTCCACTACTAGTCGGGACTTAGCATGAATAAATACATTCACAACATGAACAACAGCAATAAACCAAACAGAACTCCACAAAACATCCAGTGGATCAGGAAGGATTGCTGTTGACACTGTCACCCCTTGTTTGGTTTTGTAAAGCAGTAAACCATGCTTATCAAACCAGTAAATTTAAACTTCTCAAAAATTTCCCACTATTTCTTTTCTCATAAATCTGAAGAAGGTGATTGCTTGCTCTGAAGTATAGTACTGTAGTATGTAATGTAATATAGTGTTGGATATATTTAAAAATACTATTGCTTTAAAAAATCCTTCAGAAAATATACTGGATGGTTTCTCTTGGACTGATATTCCAAGGTATACCGGAATCACCTACAATGACAAAACAAAACCTCAGTTTATGAGATTTTTATGTGACCTTTTTTTTCAGAGGAAGACCATAAAAAGAAAATTATTCCATTGTTTTCATTTATCCTTAATAGATTATCTTCTGGGTACAGCTGCTGAAGTAGATTATATTTTGCTTTCCTTTCAAAAGCAGGTTAAAACCTTCTTAGGTTCTGTGAGAAATGGGGTTTGCAATATTAGGTCAATTGCAGCTAAAGTTCATCCATAAAATTTGTTCCTTTCATAAAAAAAAACAACAAAGAATTCAATTAGAACAGAGCAGATGTCTTGTCTGAAGAGTAGGAAGCTTCTGATCGCATAAGATAGAACATATTGTATTTGATCTTAAAAATATTCAACCATTCTACTATATTACTTTTACTTCAGTAGTCAGAAGGATCCCCAGTCCTAGGCATATCCAGACTTTATTATGCTGCTATATACAAACATAGAGAAAAAAAGTGTCCTTGTCCCAAAGAACTTTCAATCTAAGCACACATTTTAATAGGATTAGCATATGAATAGTTACAGTCTACCTCATTATCTACTTCTGCATAAAAAATACCAGTTTCTTACACTTTGTCAGGCTAGAAGTAGGTTACAGCTCTCCTGATTTCTGGTGACTACAAGTTTGATATCTATATTTGAGCTAGATGGTGTGGCTTCTGTTTTAAAAAATAAGAGTTCCCAGGCGGTGGGTGTAGGTTGCCACTCATCTGGTTAAATATCAGTGTCTACCTTGGCTAACTGCTCTCTAGGCTACACAGGTTGTGCTGATGGGGTATCCATGAACTGTACAGGAACTGAGACATCCTTCCTGCAGAAACCTAAAGCTCAGGAGACTGAAACCCACACAAACTATTTTAAGCAATCCAATGATTGAATGAGTTGGTTCCCTATTATTTCTGTATATAAGCACATGTTAACACAATATTACAATTACAAAATTCAGATATTTGTACGGGCAAGGATTTTCTGAAAAAGCAAAAAGGGTCCTGCCACCTCCCATCAGCCTCCCTCTCAAACAAGCAGGTACAACATGTTGCAAACCTCCAGCCT
The DNA here is from genome assembly GCF_028554395.1 of Pezoporus wallicus. Classification (NCBI taxonomy): domain Eukaryota; kingdom Metazoa; phylum Chordata; class Aves; order Psittaciformes; family Psittacidae; genus Pezoporus; species Pezoporus wallicus. The sequence continues at coordinate 4,277,350 of NW_026642654.1, forward strand.
ACAGAAGTGCCAAACCTTTCCCCGGCTCTTCTTGCTGAAAAAATAAGTTGTGATGCTCTGAAGCAGCTGGGGAACACGTCACTATTTCCTATTTCAGCTTCTTACCCAGCTTGGTGCAGAAGCATGGGAGAAGTAGAATGGTACAATCCTAACCCCGATCTCATTTAGGATTGCTCATTTGTGTGTGTATGCACACCCTTATACACACATGCAGGCATGCAAACTCATCCATCTCCGCTTTCACACAGGATACTGTGTGCCGGAAAGAAAAAAAAAGAAAAAGAAAAAAAGGAAAAAAGAGAAAAAGTTCTAAGCCTTTATTTTATCAAGAATACAATTTTGCAACTGTTACAAGTGTAATTTGTCATGGGTGATGGGGTTGCAACATCAGGTATGAACCAGCCCATCTATAAAGAGCTGTCTTGAAGCAATTCATGTACTCCAATACCATTGGCTAAAGGTGAACAGGCTGGCAGGATTTTGTTGCTAATTTCTGGGGAGGAGAGAGTGAAATATATCATTGCTAGGACATCATATCAAGGTGGAATCTTACAGTTGTAGTCTCTGATACTCTTTTGATAACTGGGTAGCGCAGAGATGGGCATATACCAAATGTCTGAGCTGCATTGGTAACAAAATGGGGTTTTTATATGGCATTTTAAATCTACTATTAGACTTTTTTTCATTGTTTATAAATATGGATTTCCACAACAACAATGAAAATAAAAAGAAGACCCATTCCAAATCCTACACACTCCTGTAATAGATATGGGATGGCACAAGCTATAAACCCAGCTCTGCTCATCAGATGGTTAGCCACACTTATCATTTCTTGTGTCTGCATATTTAAAACCCAGGAAACAGACACATTTCAAGCTACCATCATGACACTATTTCCATCTTTGCTTTGCAAACCAAAAAAAATATTGTTATATCCTCAGCAAAAATATAACCAAATAAATATTATGTAAGAGCAGTACATAAATAGGTTATAGAAGGGCAGAAAAACATCATAAAGGGAAAGTATTTGTGACTCATTTTTTTTCTAATTTTTAGGAGTTATCCTAATATGTAGTGTACAATTAAAATAAATGGAAACTTTAAGAAATATTCTACATAAGGCAGAGTCCAAAAATGCAGAAGGTTATGCAAGGCTAACTGTAAAAATAAGCAGATGAGTCCTCTAAAATAATATTGCAACATTTTTTTGGCTTCCATTTATTGGTTGCCATAGGATTTTTACTCAGTGAGCAACTGCTAAACACAAAGGCTGCCTCATACCATAGCTTGGCTTTTAAGAGTAGAAAAACATTAACATTGTTTAATGAACACACTTGTCTGGGTAAGTATTAGCAAATGCTAGGAACTCATTTTCCTACTGCCTGAAACCAGAGAGATTTGCAAGTGTTGTGCTCATTGCGCTGTGCCCGATTTGAACCTTCCTCTCTGGCAACACACAGATCTCTCTCCCAAATAAGAAACAACTTATTTTTGCAGGATATTGAGAAAGTCTAACAGCAAACTGGTTACTGCCACAAAAGAAAAGATCACAAGGCACTTCTAAGGAGCTATTTGAGTTACACCAGCTGCTGCTGGAGCCAGAGAGTGTATCCTCTGGTGGATGCTAAAGGAAAGAAATGGGAAATGCTTTTCTAAAGTATTTACTTAAGAGGAAGAGGTGGCATTTTTGGATTTCACTACATGCATACCCTACATGGAAGTGTAACATGAAGAAGATAAAATAGTGACATGCAATAAAAAGTAAATAAATGTTTCCTCTTCATCTTTTATTCAGTCTCCCAGTATCTTGGTCTATCAACATTCATCATACGTATTTTTTATTATGATGGCTTGTGCTCTCTCTGCAGTTGGGTTTATTTCTGGGTTTTGTCCAGCAGCTACATAATGCAAAAAGCTGAAAGCAGCCCACATGTGCCCGTGGCTGAGCACTTGCTCATGTATTACAAAAGGGTCAGCCCTCCTTTGGCCTGGAATCCTTCTGGGCCAACAACATCTGCAAGATGCTTCACAAATGGCCATTTCTGAAGATGAAAGAGTATTTTCCGCACATAAATTACATAAATGTATTTACATTTTCTAAAGATATCCAAGTGTTGACACCTAGAAAACTCTCAAACTCATGAGAGAGTAATGTTCTGAACCATAGGTTTTCAGAAGTTAAGGTCTTCTGGACCACCCTACATGGATGCCTGGATAGATGTGCCCACCCACTGCCATCTGAAATGCTCGAGGGCACCCCAACACACTGAGTCATATCTGCAAGCCTTCTGTAGATGTCTTGTATTCCTGGTGTTATCTCAAAAGGAATGACACATTTCTGTGTATGCAAATGATTTGGGGTTCTGGCAAGCAGAGAGGATTAACCCCATCTAACTTTAGATTTTATGGCTCAGCTAGTCACACTGAGCTCATTTTATAGTCATCAGAGATACAATTGACAAAATTTAGCTGGACAAATCCTACCCCCAATTTTCACTTGTGAAAGCCATAACTCCCAGCTTCAATAGCACCAGACGGCCTGAGTCTTGCCATTGTCCTCACCGTACATGTAAAGCTGGCAGTGAGTTTCTCTGCCCCTCTGCAAGGAACTTGATTTAAGAGATGAGAGGCAGAGCAAAGTTTGGTGTTGTCTATACTGACTCCAGAACTACAGTCAGCTTCCCCTGCTGTGCTCTGACAGACTAACCTTTTGTTGTGAAAACAGTCTTGGAATAAGTTTTGAAATTACTCTAAATAACACAGTCTTCAGTCTAGTTCTGCAGCAAAAGCACAATGATTCCACCACAGACAATGAAGCCTACAGCCTACCTCCGGAAAGAAGGTCTTTCCTAGGTCTCTAGGGACTATATCTGTTATTGATTCAGATGACTGAAACTCACAGTAAATTGATGGTGTTAAGAATTTGCAAAGAAATATTGAAAGACATGGTTTAGGCATTTTTTCTATTTCTCTGAACAATTGGTATCCAACAACTACAATGTTAGAAACATTACTTATGGATGGGAGAAACAATATTTAGATTTTTCATAATCCCATCTACAATTAGAAAGAAGATAAGAAGCCTTCTACCCTTAAAGTCTGGTGCTTCTGAGATAGATAGCCTTTGGATATAATACATGCATTTCTCCCTTACTTTGATGGTGTGTTCACCGTGGTGCTCTTGAAATGCACTCTGAGTGACCTAGCAGCACAAACCCCAAGGTAGCAAGTGTTACTTATAATTTCAGTTGTCTGAAAACAAAAACAAAATGTATTGGCAGAGTAGAAGTTAGAACATAAAATTGTTTAAACATAATGACTGAGGGATTTTGGTCTTTGTTCTGCAATTCAGAAAAAGCGATTACCAAAAGTCAATGGTTGCTTCCATAAAATACCCTCTATCTGCTACATTTATTATCTTCATGCCTTATTTATTGGAAAAATTATCTCAAAAGTAAAAACTTAACTTCTCTAAATATTACTAGCTGCAGAAAATGTTGTTGAAAAAGAACTGTAGAAGAAGAAGCAGAATGATACGCTTGTTAAATCATGGAGGTACATTATCAATAGATTTTGAGGCATTTGGCAAATCAGTTGTACAATCCCAGTTCACTTGATGGAAAGAAATAAGGCATGGGATACCCTTTGCTCAACTAGTAAATGAGTAGGAATCAAAATACCACTTGGCCATTGACAGGTCAGTGTGCAGTTATTCTGGAACTGGTGAGCAACGTTTCTCCTGCAGAAGGGGCAAAGGGCATTATCTTCTTTACCTTTACTTATGCAACAGATTAATCTGAAAGAAAAAAAAAAAAAAAGAAGGGCACAACCATTCTGCAACTGAGGATGCTCTGAGGACATAAACATAACCTTGACCTTGTCCTGGTTTCCTACATGCATCTAAATTTATCCTGGAAATATTCCATCAGGCAGTGAAATGTGGGTTATACTCATGGCCTGATCAATCAGCAGAGATAAAATCAGACAATTTTGACTATTCCAGTTTTATCAGCTGCAGTCAACAGCAAAATGTCAGTGGATTTCTCTGAATCATGCATTTCATGTTGCCTGATGTTGCTTTCTTAAATTAAAGGCAGCACATTGCTGACTTTCTGACAAATCTCGCTGCTGTCCTGAGGTTACATGAGATCACTGGTTATTCATGTTAGCAGCTCCTCAGACACAGTATTCTACACAGTACCAAGAAAATAGATTTCTCAACGTTTCTCACCATGCTGAAAAGAGGGAGAAAGAAGTATGTTTTTTCTTTCTCTGCCATAAAGTCTCTTTTGCAATCATACTATTGCTCTTCTAAGGTATGCTCCTTTGACTGAATTATGGAGTTTGTAAAAAGTAATAACCGGTAAAATGTGCATGTACTTACTCATCTTGAACATGTTGATTTGATTGGCCTTGATTTGAGCTACCAAAGAGAGTAGGCACGTTATGTAATTTTTGAAGCAACATTTATCCTAATAAAAAGTTTGTATGTAGTAAGACCTTTTTACCCTAATGCAGTTGAAGACCTGTCAGAAGTCCAGTACCCTGAAGAGCTGCAATTTTTGCCCACAGATACATTCCATCTTATATCTGCTCTAAAGACTGTTCACATGGAGAAGGCACATTTCTTGCTAATGTGAAACCTAAAATATTTAATTAGCAATTACAACACTTTGAAATTACTAATAATTTGCAGTTATGGTGATTACACAGGAGGGTGTAGAATACAACAAAATACGAAGTAATAAAATGCCCACTGGTGACCAGTACGCACAAACTCTGCCTTTCCAGCAGGCAGATATCAAGCCTTTAACATTAAAGCGTAACTGCATGGAATCAAACTTTTTTTTCAACCCATGATATTCTAATTCTGACTAAAATACATGCCTAAATTTTATCCTTCTTTCCAGTGACTGAATTAGATAAATTTTTAATCATAAACTGTTATGATAAACAATGTTAGTTAGTTCATAGAATCATAGAATAGTTATGGTTGGAAAGGACCTTAAGATCATCAAGTTCCAACCCCCCTGCCATGGGCAGGGACACCTCACACTAAACCATATCACCCAAGGCCTCATCCAACCTGGTTTTGAACATTGCCAGGGATGGAGCATTCACAACCTCCCTGGGCAACCCATTCCAGTGCCTCACCACCCTAACAGGAAAGAATTTCCTCCTTATATCCAATCTAAACTTCCCCTGTTTAAGTTTGAACCTGTTACCCCTTGTCCTGTCACTACAGTCCCTAATGAATAGTCCATCCCCAGCCTCCCTAAAGCCCCCCTGCAGATACTGGAAGGCTGCTATGAGGTCTCCACGCAGCCTTCTCTTCTCCAGGCTGAACAGCCCCAACTTTCTCAGCCTGTCTTCATACAGGAGGTGCTCCAGTCCCCTAATCATCCTCGTGGCCCTTCTCTGGACTTGTTCCAACAGTTCCATGTCCTTTTTATGTTGAGGACACCAGAACTGCACACAATACTCCAGGTGAGGTCTCACAAGAGCAGAGTAAAGGGTCAGGATCACCTCCTTCGACCTGACGGTCACACTCCTTTTGATGCAGCCCAGGATACAGTTGGCTTTCTGGGCTGCAAACACACACTGCCAGCTGATGTTCGTTTTCCCATCGACCAGCACCAATGAACTAACTTGGAAGAAAAAAAGATAACTGAAATAAATACTGGATTGCATCAGAAAAGTGGTCACTAGCTGGAACCAGTGGCCCTTATGGAACAATGGGATTCCCCTCTTGTGATAGCACCCACAAATATCCAGGGCAGGTACTCGGAGCAAACACTGAAACTGTCCTTTAAGGGTAAGCATAGAACCTAAGTGTGCAATTAATAACATCTTTGTATAGTACAATACGTGTGGGTTGTTGAGTCAGGTCTCATTATGAGCAGAAACATACACCTACCTCTGCCCCATACCTTGAAGACCTTGGCTCATGACCCATAGAGCACACTTGGTTCCCTTGCGCAGATATTTATAGTTTACAGGTCGAAGTGTCTGCTTTTAGGTGTACACTCAGTCGCAACTGAAAGAAGATACCTGTTTCCTGTTGCTGCTTTCTACATCTCCAGCACATTCCCGCAGACTGGGGAAGTGGAGGTAGCGGTGCTGCTCTGGGCTCACTGAAAGCACACACACTTAGGTGAGCATGCAGAAGAGAAGATTAGCATTTGCATTGCTGTGTCCCAACATCCCTTTTCACTTTGTCACTTTTACTGGTTTTGTGGAGAAGAAAAATTCAGACATCAATTTCCCTGCGAGGAGGGGGTGCCCAACACCCTCCTTCAGTGCTTAACACTGATGTGTTTAAAGAACAAGATGAGAAAAAGTGAGGTCCAATGGTAACTCTACGGATTTTTACAGAGGTCTTATCAATCATGAAGTGTTTCAATCTTTCCAGGACTGACTCCAGTGTCAGAGGTCAAGTTATAAGCACAAATATACCATTTCCTCCTTTGTGTGCTGCCTTTGCAGTATGCATTTCGCTAACCTAATCAGATGAAGATAAACACCTTGCAATATACTGTATAACTGACGACAGCTTTTTGTATGCTTGGAATGAAGTCAGCACCAGCTTTGCAACTATGCTTTAATCTCTTGAACAGAAATAAATGCAGTAGCTAACCCATTACTTTCCACAAGCTGCCACACTAAGATTACTTTATTTTTCCCCTGCTGGCTATGGATGTTGCACAAAAGAGTCAGGAGAGCCAGAACAATGTGATCCACTCCCATACTCAGCCATTTTTAGTCAGAAGTCTAAAGGAACTTGAATAACAACTAGAATAAATGACACTTCTCAGCACACAAGTCAGGCTTCATTTAGGTCCTTAAGAAATGGAATCCACTCATTTACATCAGCACAAGTAAAATCAGATGAGTTTGTCAGGATGTACACTACCATCACAGTAAAAACATTTTTCCTCACATTTACATATACTTACTAATATATTTAAAACTTTTCAAGCCAAATATGGCCTAGAGTTTCAACCTTGTATAGAGGCTTCTGGGGAGGCATCGCAGAAGGATCAGTATTTCAAGGAAATAGCCTAAATTTTCGTAATTCAGAAGTCAAAAAAAGCAGAAACAGAGGCATGAAAACTGGTCCCAAGAATGTAACTATCAAGGACATTGGGGAAAAAAAAAAAGTCAGTGCCAAAACTGGCCTCATTTTAGTTGGTGTTTTTTAAAGAAAATTTCCTCAGTCGTTTTTCATGTTCCAATGGAATTACACTGTATTACAGGCCATTTATACCCTGCTTTACTTACACTTTGATTTCAATTTGTCCCATCATGTTACCAATTTTCGACATTTGCTTTTACTGAAAGAATAGGAAAGTTACAAGCTAAAGTTGTTAGATATTTTGTCAGTTATTAAATTAGCAAGTTCTTTCATAGAAACCTTAAACAAAACTTTGAGTATAAAAAACTTATCATTACTAATTCTTTTGGTATTCATTATGCTATTAGTCACAGAGCTCACTCGTACATTTCCAAATTTCAACATAATCATTTCAGGATGAGGAATATTATTTTTCCCCCTTCCCAATAATTTTTCCTTGGCATCAGATTTCATACCCTTTCTCTCTGACTGACAGGTTTGGGGTTTTAGGGGCTTGGGTTAAGCTTGTTTTACTGTTTCTCTTTCCAGATACACAGGTTTCCCAAGGTTATTTCATCTCTAAGTGAATGTATTTTTAATTGACTTGTTTATCCCCATAACACATGCACACCTCAGTAAGGCTAAGGGATCCGGTTATATGACATCATGGTGTCAAAGGAGTAATTGTCACTTGTTTGTGCAGTTCTGAAGAAAAAAGCCTGTAGCTTGCAATCACACACAGTGCTGCACTGGCAAAATAAATGCTGTAGTAAACAACAAATTTAAAAGAATAATTTTTACTTTTTTTTTAATTGTGTTGGGTAGAGGAGACAGAGGTGCTGGGGGTCCCCCATCCCAAAGTCTGCCATAAGGTCTCATTCTATGAAATGGCTTTGTTTGTAGACATGGCTTTTCACCCTGCACTGTGTAGAAAGCTCATCCCCTCCCCCAGGACCAGGAGGCAGCTAAACCAATCTGACAGTCCCTGTGCAGCAAAATCCCGCATCCCACTGCAGTTGCTGCCCAAATCAAGGGTTGAACAGCACTAAGCAAGCTGCTGAAGCATTTCTGTAGCAGGCAGTGTTATGCCCGTACTCTACTGCACCCATGAAGCAGGAATGAAAAGAGTCAGAAATCAGCTGTTTGAATCACAGATCCCCCTCTCAGGTTTCACTTTAGGGACAAGGAAGCTCCAAAAACAGGGCATCCCTTCAGCATTTTATAAAGCTGATCTCAGCTGCCAAAGGATTCCTCCACAGCAACACCAAAAAAGCTTTTGCCTCAAATAAAAAATTCACTGCAAACGAGCAATCATTAGTCAGCCACATTTTTCATATAATTACTGGCAGTGAAAAAGCAAGCATGCAAGTTGCTGTAAAATAAGGTCTAACTACTTCCACCCAAACAGAACAGAAGCCGTTCGCATAAGTTTTAGTGGGGGAGAGGGAAATTCTCAGCACTCCCCCTGCCCCCCCTTCTCTCTACAACTGATTACAATCTGCTTTCTTCTTTAAAGCACATTTATTGTGGGAGTTTGATTTGAAAGAGTTTCAATTAATTTAAACTTTGGCTGCAGGCATGCAAATCATTTAAAAACTGATCGTCAAGAGTTTCTACACGTTAACAGCCTTTCTGGTTGGTTCTATAATCAACGGGTTTAATTCTCAAACTACCAACTAAAATATTCAACATATGCCAGGAATTACCTAGGATGAAATTATATAGCACAAAGTTAGCTAGCCTGACAGTAATCCCTGTGGCTAGCAGTTCGTATGTTGAAGTGGAGAGCTTTGGGGCTGGGGAGGAGTTTCTTTAGGGCTGATCATCAGCCACCTGTAGCTTTTTCAAACCAGAGAACTGCTGAAAAGACTGTCCTGGTTCAAAGCAAAGCCCAATTCAAAAGGTCTTTTCCTAATGGGCCAGGATTCATCATGTCTTGCCTCATGCTCACAATGCACCTTACTACTCCACATGCCTCTCTTAAGTGATCTCACTACCTGCATCTACTAATTCTTATCCAAGATGAATGGCAGAAACAGTATCTGGCCTTAAGTAAAAGTCTGTAAATTAGATGGTGCTATTACAGACCCATCCTATCTGAAACTGATGTGTAAATGCAAGATGCATTTCTCTAGCATTTTGGAAGTGTTAAGTGCCAGCTTGCTCCATTGTGGTATCTTTCTTCATCAGGCAAAGAGCCTCCAATCACCAAAAAGACATAGTTCTCGTTGCACTTCATTACCCATCTTGAACAAGGTAAATGGGCTCCATAAGTGGTAGAGACAAGACAAAAGAAAATAAACAAAATAAAAGCCAGTTTTATTCATAGCAAATGGTAAATTTTTTTCAGTGAAAAGGCTTACAGTGTTACCTTGCAAATATAAGTGCTAAGTTGTCTCAGCTCACTGGTCTGGCAAGAGCTTGTTAGGCAGCACAAAAAATACCACTAAATGATCCTAACTGAGCAAACTCCTGCAGCACCTCAGACATTCAGTAAGAACATCGTTCACCACTGAAATTTAGTTAAATATGCACAATTTTATTTATTGAAGAGATTAGGACAAAAACATTAAACCAAATACATGACAAAGCACCAGAGGCAGTAAAACCCCACCATGCACATCACCAATCTTTCCTCCTATAAGGTACTTATAAAATAAAAAAAAAAGTCCTTCTTGACACAGCACCATCTTCAGAGTGTAAAAACATTACTCCTTTATATTCTTAGTTACCAAAATAGAACCAAGGCAGGTCAGCTGCAGCTAGCTTTGTCTCTTGATAAAGAACTGTGAAACATCCTCTTGAGAGTGGGACCATAACTTTCCTGCAAGGCAGGCAAATAGCATCCATACATCAAATGCCAAGTAGCTGTACGCACATGCCACATACTATAATTAAGCACAAATTCAAGTAACATTTACATACTACAGAGTCCACATGTACCTACCCAAAAAACATGACCACTTCACAAAACGTATACAGGCAGTAATATCAGAACAACTGAGGTACTGGAAACACAAATATTTATGCCAAGAGATTTCAATATCATACAGCAATATAAAAGCAGTAATAAAAACATTTGCCAGTCTAAATCAAATAAAGCTATCTAGAAAAAGAAGCTAAATAAAAAGTTATTTAGGGACAGAAATACCTGAACAGAAAAGAAGTGTGTTAACTACAGCATGTAACATGTCATCCCAAGTCAACCCGTAATTGAAGTACTGGCTTAATACATCACTACTGTGACATTTTCTTCAATAAATAGAATAAGTCTTGACAATACAAAAGGTGCATATTACTGTGTATGTTTCAAGAGGAATATCTGTAATATAAATGTTCAGCTTATTAATACCCTCTTATTTCTTATTCTGGACATAAACAAAAATCAAACCCAAACAATTCTTTTCCCAAGTTGAAAGGAACTCAAAGAAAAAAAGTCCAACACAATACTCTTCTTCAATAATAAAGAGCCCTCTATTTACACATGGGCCAGTCAGTTAAAGAAGAGATGGGTTCTCAGATAAAGACACAATTAAGAGCTTTCTGCCCTCTCTAGTCATAAACGTGCAGCATGGCATATATGGAAGCCAGTATCTCATATCTTTAAAAAGAAAAAAAAAGGAAAAAAATGATACATTTTTCTCCTCTCCCCCCCCCCCCCCCATTATAGCAGTAATGCATCTGGAAGTTTGAGTTATAATAGCTTCCTGCAACAAACCATTTGACACAAAACAGAACAGCTTCTTAAATGACAGTTACTTCCCCTTAAGGGAACAAAGCATTAAAATGTCATTTCCTGACAAAGAATATTAAGTAGTTTATTTAGAAGAAATGAGTTGAAAATAGCTATCAAGAGACATGAACTGAAATTTTGTTTGTTTTTAGCACCCACTTTTCATGTCCATCTTCGTGCACCTAATTTTTTTCTTAAATTAATCCCATTAATTATTAAACATCTGATTAAAAAAAATGTTAGCCAATTATACTTTCCCTGAATAATGGCTGAAGTTAAATATCTAACAGTGCGATGCCAAGATGTGAGCTGAGGCAAAAAAGTTTCTATTTGTTGTGAGTTACCACTATTTTTAATGGAACAGAAACAGGAGTGATACAGCTGCACCAGAATTGGCATGTGCAGTCTCCTTGGCTCCAAAAAGGTGAGAAGCTACAATTGCTCCATGCTGCCTTTTCTCCTCCAAATCAATCTAACCTGATAGCAAGCTCCCCCCCACCCCCCCAGTCTGTCCCCATGCTACATTTGTTATATTAGCTCCTTGTAGAGGTTCCTTCTCAATTTGAGGACCTCTGAGTGTCTTTTGCTACCAAGCTAGGCTGATGCAGGATGTGATTTAACACGGTCAGGAAGGGCTCCTTCATGTGTCCATCTCCAGGTTGTGTACCTTCTGAACAACAGTCTTTTTGCTCAGTTAAAGAACGGGTCCAAATCTTCTTCCATGTTGACATCAGGCACCAGCTGATCTGATACTTCCTTAGCACCATATCCTGAATTTGATACATTAAAATCTGTAGAAAACCATGGATGGTCCAGAATTTCCTGTGAAGTCAGCCTTTCCGATGGCTCCCGACGCAGTATGCTACGTATGAGGCATTTTGCCTTGGGGGATAGAGTTTCTGGAATGTTAAACTGCCCACGACGGATCTTGCTGAAGAGGGAACTAGGCTCTATGTCATGGAAAGGATAGCGTCCAACTAGCATGGTATAAAGCATGACACCTAGACTCCATACGTCCGCTGCTTTGCCAGAGTAGCTGCCACTTGTGTTCAAGATCTCTGGACTCACATAGGCTGGGCAGCCATGCTTATCAGAAAGAGAGTCATCATTTCCTCTTAAAATATAAGCATCTTCTAGGCTTTCCAATTTCACTCTAGTCCTGCAGGTAAAAGAAAACAAAAATCACTGAGGTAAGCAAACATCAAAACACAAATTCCTGCCTGCTACAATCAGACATACGAGGAACATTGCCATACATTTACAGAGCTATGAGATTTCAAATACAGTTATGTCCAGTAAACTCATTAATAAAGTCCTAAAAAGATAAAAGCAACTGTCATATTCATGTGCTTGGTACATTTTACATAGACATAGTTTCAAAAAGGAGACATAAACCTCAAGATGTTTTCTGTGTTGGCTCCACTTTAATGTACCTTAATGTAGGATTTATGCCCAAATACAAGCCTAGCCCTGACGAGGTTATTTTTACACCTACACAGTAGTGAGCAGTTGCTTGTAATTCCACAAGGTTCAACAGGAATAAAATGATCACTCTGACCCTAAATCATCCCTCTGACCAACCAACATTTTTCTTTATTCCAGCATTAAGGAAGAGGAATTTTATCGGATTTCAGTCTTCCTAAATAGTCCTTTGGGCAAGGAGAGATGGGGTGAGCTGCATGCTGCCAGGATTAACAGCAAGTTTATCTACCCAGCTGAACCAGAGAAGCTCCTCCCATTGGAACGACAGAGAAGCTAGGAAAGGGCTTGCAGAGAGATGACAGGGATGCCTTATCTAGACTGCAAACTCCTGCCTGCAAAGCACTGTGAACTTGTCATTGTGCTGCAGTAATTATCTCTGCAAGAGAATTTTCTTCCCTTATGGATATCACACAGGAGCAGAAAATATGATGCAGAGTTGCCTGCCATAGCAGTAGAGGAACATAACCTTTCTTTCCTTTTAATCCTCACTGCTGGCATCTGTAACTGTATTTAAAAATCTGTCCCTGTTAAAGGCATCCAAAAGAATTATCAATTAGCCTTTAAAGCATTTGCCAGCAATCGTTGGTTTTGAGAGCACAATCTCTACAACACAACAGGACTTGTCCAGGGCATCTGGATGGAAGAGGGACCTAGCAATGGTGCAGGCTTTCTTTTCAACAACTCTGGACCATAATTCAGCTTTGGGTATAATCAACCTCATCCCTCAATCTCACCGGGCTGTATGGTCACTCTTAGGCCCTTGTCATGGCCATGCTTCCCTTACGACAGACTGGCAGGGACTGAACTTCATCCCAGAAATCAGTACTCATGTCTCTTGACTAAAGCACATCATTTAACAGTCATTAATAGAGAAAAGGAGAACCCTGTTTCTTAAATGTTTACTGAAGACAACATTGACTTGAGCTGCAAAGACAGCTGGGCAAAGGCAACTGTGCCATAAACTCTCATAATGGCACTTGGACCTTTTCAACAGCTAGAGACATTTACCAGCAGAGGTGAAAGCCCCTTTGGCAACGTGTGTCAAATCAGGAAGTCATAAATACAGAATTCAGAATACCTGGCTCCCAAGCATAGTGTGTCAAGGCAGCTCCTTCTCTCCTTAAATAGGCCAGTGTTTTCTCCTCCAGTTCAGATGCTGATAGGGTTTGCACAACACACCTGCTTCCTGATTAATTACCCATTGCCAGCCTAACAGCACTTCTCCTGGCTATGGACAACCACCTCATTAGCACTCAAACAATACTTTACAGCAGCAATACCTCACACAGGAAGCTGGCTGCAAGGAGAAAATTAACTACAATTAGCAATACCACAGCAATCTCCCTCTGTACACAGCTCAGAGGGTCCAAAACAGGAAGGAGAATAACTAGAGAACAAGTAATTCACGATGCTCAGCTTTGACAAGTTCCTGCACCTGCACAACATAGGAAAAGCAGCGAGAAGTAATGCTCAGAAGAAAAAACACACCAAAGAGGGCAGAAACCAGAGAGGAGGAAATGAAAAGGAAGGCAAGGACATAAGCTGTGGTTCCATTTGCATTGCCCACCTCAGTTTTTCCATAGAAAAGTATGTGTAGCAATAAAATGGTGAGGCCAGCTACTCAAACATGCATTAAGTCACTGAACTGCCAGATAGGAAAGCATTCACTCAATCCCACTAACAGAAGCCGAACACACACACACACACACACGGAATGGGGCAGAGCATGCTGTTTATAAGCAGCTTACAGGAGGGAATTCACCCCACACACATGCTCCCCTGCCATCCCAGTGTCAACATTGCAGGGAAAAACTGAAACTTTCCCATCCTATTTCACATTTCAGAGAGCTGCCAAAAAAACTGGAGAAACAGTTCAATGAGAAGCTTTTATATTACAGAAAATTACTGGAATTCCCTAATCTTTCATTTTCTACAATGGATGCAGAACACAACCTCAAAGAGCAGACTGCAAGGTGCGTCAAAGAAAGGAAAAAAAAAAAAAAAGACCTTTTTCTCTAACAGAAACCATTTTTCGATAATAAACCAGAAGCAGCACACAAAAGCCTTATCCCTGCCTTGCTTTTCTTTCAAGGTGCTGCAGCTTACAGCCCTCCACACATGCTACAGTGGGTTTTGTTTAAGTAAGCAAATGTAACAACAGCTGGCCCTTATCTGCCTGCTCCTACATAAGCTGTGGCCAAATGAAGCAAACACTCAAACCAGGTTTTTCATCCTGCTTAGTTGACAGGCTTTGAGGAAACAAAAGGTCCCAAATTAAACAAAACCACAACCAGCCTTTGGTCCTCCTCCTCACTAGTGCCCAAACTCTCAACAAGTAACACCCTCCTGTATAAGGTACAAGTTCTGAAACGGCTCCTCTACAACAAGGTGATGCTCCAGTTAAGGCATGGCATTGGACATGCCGCTCTACACACATACACCTTTCCCTTGCAAACTGCAGGAGCTGCATGCATCTCTTGAACACGCACTGCCAGGTATATGGCCTCAGCGTGACCTTCTCCCCCTCCCAATTACCACCAAAAGCAACTCGGGTGTTACCCCATCTGCATGCCAGCAGCAGAGCTGGGGAGACCCACTCCAGCCTGTTTTCACCAGTGATGGACGACTTCACATACCTAAGCCTTGCATACAGAACACAGTCTGTGACCGTGCTACACAGGTGTAAACAGCAAGTCTCACTCTCCTTTTTACAGTCGTGTCACATTTTCTCAAACAGGAGCAGCCTGGCCCAGAAGCTGCTATTTCCCAGCTCACAGAACCCCATCTCTGCAAGAGTTTACAGCTCTCACTAGTCTTCCCTTCCTCCGCATTTCAAGCATTGCTAAAAAAGCTCTGTTTTCTGCAAGCCAGAGAGCTTTTTAGCTCTTGGGGGGGGAGGGAGGAAGGGTGAGTGGATGGGTGGAGGGGAACAGGGAAGAGGGAAATCTAAATACACAGAAATGCAGAGACATGCTGGATGAGAAGCAACCTCTCTCTCCCCCGCACACTCTCTCTCTCAGAGGAAGCACTGAAATCAAATACCCAGGAAAAAGAATAAACGCCAACAACAACAAACAGACCCTCAAAATTGCAAGTAGTTTCTGAGAACACAGAACCTCCACAGCAAAGGGTGGAGAGTGCATCCAACTGCAGAGTAACCGGACAAGCCTAAATTCAACGCTTGGCAGGCAAGGAGAAAGATTCAAAACAGAACACCGAGATGTGAAATCACAATCAGCTTCAAAGTGCCTCCCATCCCAGAGCAGAAAAAGGACAAACAAAAATCTTTCACTTTTTTAAAAAAGTCACATTTCTAAAAAACTCTCATTCTCTAAATAATTAACTCACATCAGTCAACTGAAAGACCCACACAAGAGGAAAAAAAAAGAAGCTTCCCAAAAGCATCAGCATTTGAGTTTGACCATTTAAATGGTTGCAACAAAATTAATCCCTAAAGTTCAAATGCAAGCTACTGCCAAAGCCGGATGAGAATCACTTTGTACACATACTGTAGGGCAACAAAGACTTTTGTCATGGCTTACGTAATTACAGTACATAATTTCAAGTTTTAATGCAGACCCTGAATAAGCACTTGGAAAAAGAGCATTATGCATCTATCAGATCATTGATAAAACACTGCATTAGTCTAATGCATTTAAAAAATACAACCCTGAATCATGGCTATTTAAAAAGGGGAAGCTATTCTGCCTATGAATGCTTTCCCATTACTGGTGAATGAAACCACAGAAGTGCAATCAGAGGGCAGCAGCAGCACTCGGACGGGAAATGCGTCTTTGTCCCCATAGAAACCGTCAGGGAAACCCATGAAAAACAATGCCACTCTGAATTTCTTATCAATATGCCATTCATTACTTGACTGCATTCAGACTTTGCTCTTCAGTAATGTAACAAAACCTAATCAATTAAACCTCTTCCAGAAGATTCTTCAATGCAACCTCCTGAGTAAGCACCCATCTCTGGCAGACAGCTTTGCTGCACATCCTACGCTTTTTTCAGAGTGATTCGGCTATTCCTCCCAGCAGAGCTTAGGGACTAATGGCAAACTGCTATCCTGCCTTTTGACACTGAAGCGAGGGCTGTAAGAACCCAGTGTTCACACTTACTCTCCAAAAGCAAACATAATTTCCATACCAAAATCAGTGGAATTATTCAGAGCTCTAAGCTCCTAAGGTTGGAGAGGGAAAAAAAATAAAATAAAATAATCCAGACCATTTAAAGCAGAAATACTGACTGAGAGTCTGGGTGTTTCAGAGGAAAATATCCCACTGCAGTGAATAAATAGTGAGTAGTAAAGAAGCCCATGCCTGAATCAATGGAAACAGTTGCTTCTATTCTGTCCCCAAAGCCATCTGTAAGGGAAATAACACCTGAACCACAGCTGAGCCACTGCTACCATTCTGGAAACACTAACAGCACACCAGATGCACAGTTTTAGGACAACAGCATACCCCAGACAACAACAGCCAGATCAGCTGCCTTGGGAAGAGCTGGAAGAAGCCATACTGCTATGGACATTCCAGGCACTTATTATTCAGGCTGGACTAAATGATGATCATGAGATGATCCAGATTCCAGCCTCACACCTCCCGAGAACAACCAATCATCATCCCAAACAACCATCATCACCATCTGAATTGCCATTCTATTATCATAACTGCAGGCAAACACAAAATGGCTACTCCTAAAGGGAAGAGGCGCCTTGCAGTATTCCCCCTACACAAAAAATGAAGGCACTCAAGCAACGCTATCTCATATTTCAACACTACTCTGACTGAGGCCAGGAAAACTTTTCCCTAGGTAGAGGCACTCAAGTCATCAACTGCCCAGTAGATCAAGTATTGCTCCTGTGTGGCAAATAATTTACAGGTCATTTAATCAAGGTCAATCCCACCATTAGAGTCACAAGGAAGGGAAAAACTAAAAAAAAAAAAAAACTAAAAAAAAAAAAAAAAGCAGCTCACCACTGGAAACAGTTATCTTTTCTAATTGATTTTTTTTTAACTAAAGGAATCTCTCCTAAATAATGCAGAAGTAGGCTGCTGTTGCAGACACAGTGAGATGGGGAAGGCGGCTAACGAAACTCTGTGCAGATGATTTGCAGCTTGGTGCAAAGGCTCGTTCTGAACTCAGAACTACCCGCTCTCCTCTGGGGGCATCAAGGCACGCAGGATCAGAGGGGAAACGTTATGCCATCAATTTAAATCCTGCTCCTTTCACCATAAGATCCTTTCCAGTGCATAACAGCACACAGCCTGGGAATTCACCATGCAACATCCTACACAACTTCAGGGGAAATAAAAACTAAACACTGCACAAAGGCAGGCAGACAAACTGTCTCTGGCATAATGAAACAGGTTCAAGGATATACTTCTAAAGACTACCAGGACTTACAGGCAGCACAGGTTCACAGGAAGAACCTTGTTCCTTAGGGAAGATTCCCTCAATGGTACTTCCTCAGAATGAGGAAGCCTCTAAAAAATTACATATCCCCCACCCTTCCTCCGAAGAGATGCTACCAGGACACTAAGCCCAGCCCCACACCCCCTTCCTGATCTGCAGGCTTAGGGCTTTTAACTTGTTTTAAACTAGACTTTTTTTCTATAAAATTCCACTTAAATGCTTTAAGATCACCCCCTCACACACCTCCAGAAAAGGCTGGGGCCCCAAAGACCTCAGCTTTGCAACACTCAAATAGGATTGCTGGGAATAGCCTGTTCTGTATGCCATATACCAAGTTTCTTTTGTGCCTTTACTGCCTAAGGAGTCAACATGTTCCTCAAAAATTAGGTAGACAGAGGTTATGTGTATGTTTGGGTGCAGGTTCTCAAATCCAGTGCAGACCCTTCCACAGAGGGTCTCGGTTCCAACACTGTGAGGAGCCCATTATTTGATAAGCACCTGGCTCAGGGCAGCTATATCGCCTCACTTTTATCTTTTCAAGATCGCACTGAAGGTCAGTTATAAAAGGCTCTGCTGTGAACTGTACGCTGTGTTCACCATCTTTTCTAGTCTTTTCATGCAATGCATGGTGAAGCTCCATAGGAAAAGGAGATCAAAACTTTATTTTGTTAACATACTGCAAGTTGTGAAAAAAGCCTTACACTTTCTGAGCCTGCAGTAAATGCTCAGCACCTCCAAGATAAAGCAGTGGCATTATTTCACAACCCCAATGGAAACCTCTCACTTAGATGTCTGTAAACCTGTCTCCAAGCAATATATATTTACCAAAAAGCAGGTGCTTAAGACTAAATACATCCCAGGTTGGCTCCTGTTTACAATCTCCACCTTTCCTCTCCCTCCCAAGCCTGAAGCAATCTCACAGTGTGGTAATAAGGACAATTAGAAGAAAAGGCAGCAGCAGAATTTCACCATGACAGTCCAGAGCAGATGCCACTAGCTGGGCTCCCTGCCTCCCCTCCTGGCCCCCAGCACAGATGGTCACAGACAGCCTCAGTGTCTGCTCGAAAGTCAACATGGAGTGCTTTGGACCAAAGTCTGTGGATGGAGCCTTCAAAACAACCAGCCGTTGAACTCTTGTCTCAAGTGACATCTACTTCCAGGGACTGCAAAGCACCTATCATCAGAGAGCTCAATACTGTGATAGGCATCTCATGATTGGGCACTCAACCATGCCAAACACATCTGGCACTGCAGTCAACACATAACACAGCATTCCACCAGAGGTCCCTCTCGGAAAGCCATACTCCCCTCCAGCTTCAAGCATGGCACTGGGCTGCATCTCTATGACTATCTATACCCTCGGGAGAAGACTGAAGCATTTCACAGGCCTGGTGTGATGTTTCAGGTCTGCAAAGAGCCTCCCACATCCCACTGGGAAGGGTACAGCACACTTAAGAAATCCAAAGTGCACTGCTTCCAGGAACACCAGGACAAAACAGAGGCTTAGCAACCAAACCACATGAAGTCAAAAGGGAGCATGAACCCTTCTGTGGAAAAGTTATGCAACTGCTTCATCCTCTACCCTAAGTCTGACAACAGAGATTTGCTGCCTGTGAAGAAATTTGCCTTCCTCCCCATATTCTAGGAATAAGAATTTCTAGGTTGAAATCTGACCTAGACTCTCCACTATTGAAGAATTTACGCTCTTTGGTCCTGTGGCCCCATTCAGGGTAATGTGAAGAGGTTAAATGACAAAACAGATAAAGACTGGTTTTATTTCTAAATCTGCTGGTATTCAAAGAGCACTTCTATTTTGTTTGATTTTCTTCCATTTTAGGATTCTTTCTAGGACTTGGAAAGAATTAACTTACCTGTTCACTGTGGAATTGTAAGCAAAACAGCACATTCTAACACCACAGGGAAAAGTAGCTGATGGTATTACAGTTTGATAAATGCTGGGGAGGAAAATTACTACCAACTACAAGAAAATTAAGGGTTTACTTCAGAAAAGGTTGGTAGATGCATCCTACATTTATTTGTGGGATCAGGTATGTATCATTAGAACTGCAAACAACATAACTAGGTCATCTTAAAGCATCATCCACTCAAAAGTGAGAAACTTTAGAGGAAAAAAAAATAATAAAAAGAGAAGTAAATAAATATGTTGTGCTAAAACAGGCTTTCTAAATTACTGTACTGTACTACCTGCATTCCCCTGGTGCAGAGCAAAAAGTGTCAAACTCCATTTATTGGATCCCACCTGCCTCATATTTACTCAAAGAATACAGGAAAATTACAATATCCAAATACCAAAATTATTTTAATTTTCCCTTCAACAAGTATGACAAATGTGCAAGGTCTTTAAGCTTCAAATATTATGACAGCTAATATTTTAATATAATTAAAGGCTTAAAAATGCACTAAAGAAATTAATAATTCCCTGACAGCAGAAATGTTCTTGGATTAAGAAAACCACTGAAACAATCAACACAGAAATGCTTGATTTAATTCTGAGATATTTGAGGTGGCTCTTTCTCAAAGCATCTGCTATGTATCAGACCAATGAACTGTTTTATTGGCTATAAACTATGTATAGTGCTATTTTTAGAACAATCCAAAAAATCTTGTCCATTTTGCAACATGGTTGTGGGACAAGAGCTAGGAGAAGGGCACAGTCAGTCTGCCCAAGGGCCTACTATAAAGACAGCCTGTAGAAGGAAAACTGTAAATATCATGACATGAAACACAGCAAAAGAATTATAGGCAAGAGCCCCACAACATTAGCACTGACCTGGCTTAATATCCAGGACAAGAAAGAGCTACCAGCAGGGATGGAAGCAGAAAACACAGAAAAAAATGTGTTTTATTTAGCTCATCTACACTCTTTCAGATTCAAGTTTTATTTTGAAGTTAAAGAACCCAATTTTTAAAGTATTCAAGAATCTTATAGGTACTTTAGAAAGTCTGGTGAGACCCAGCATGGCATTTTCTGTATTTTCAGTTCTCTGAAAGTCACTGCCCTCATTTAATGGATGTGCTGCTGCTTGTGAACCCAGTCTTACAAAACATTTCCAGCCATGCTGTAATGTCTTAGAAGTTCTGCTTCATCAAGATCAGCTCCAGATTTAAGGAGCTTAACTATGAAACTGTAGTACTAGAAGACTGGCCATTTCACCTATAGTTGACAAATAGAACCACAGACACACCTCCTCCCCCAAAACACAACCTTAACCCTAACCTTCTTTTACACGAAGAAAAAAAAAAAAAAACACCGAAAAAAAAAAAAAAGACCTTAGGTGCTTGGCAACAGCACACATCATTTTAATGGAATGCAAATTATCCTACCTTCAAAATTTCTGCAGTTCAGGACTAAAAGAAGCTATAGATAAAGTACCTTGAAACACAGACAAATTGGTTTTGCTTGTTTCCGCACTATGGAATTTATTTCATTTTAAGTGCTGATGTATTTACACATGCAGTAGTAAGAGGCAGCACACCATCACAGTCTACCTTTGATTCAGCACATTAAGAGAACATAACCAGTAAGATTAGGAACCCTACTAAATGCTCAACACTACGAGGCTCCAACATTACTTTCTTCCACCTTCCTACCTCCCAGTTCATTACAGACATCTCAAGGCACTGCAATTTGCAACATCCAAATAACATGCATTCTTAGCAGTGACCTGAGTAGGAGCACAGAGCACTCATGATGCTGCTAGATCAGAAGCCTGAATCTTTGCAAATTCCAGCTGTAATTTAGATAATATGAATGGGGTGGAAAGAACTTCAATGCTGTATGCACCCATCTGTGCAAAACTTCAGGAGCTCCGATTTCATTTCAAGCTACCAGGATATCACTGGGATCAATTGAAAGAGTATGTACGAAGAAATGCTTTAACTGATTTATTTTTAAACAAATGGAACTGCTTCCTTATATCCTTCACTTTCTCTCTGGCTTCTCCAGTCTGACAGCTCTCAGATAAGAGCAGATGAGTATCTTACTAAAAAAAAAAAAAAAAAAAATAAAAGAAGTGAGTTTTCCATTCATGTGTTGCCTGCATGCTGGATTTCCCATCTTTCTTTCTACCAAAAAAAGCTGTGAGTATTCAAAAAGAGAAAGTTTCAAATCAGTGGGTACTTAAAGTGAACTGCAGGGGAAAAAAACAAACAAACAAAAAAGAAAACTTCAAGAAACAGGGAAAGAACAACTAAGAAAGAGCTTGGCTGAACAGGCAACACACATCAGTGGAGTTCATATATATTTCTCAAAACATCATTTTCACCTCTCTCTTTCCTCCTTGGTTCATTACTGGTGTCAATGAGAAGAGATCATGCATATCATCATATTCCCAGGCACTGCCACTGATGGCAGCTTCTGAAAGGCAGGCTGCTCAGCACATGAGCATCCTCACCAAAACCAGCAGCCTCAGAGAACATGAGCTTGGAAGGGTGCAAGCAACGCACACACCTTTGTGAACCCAGAAGGATCAGGCAGATTCTTCAGCATAAATATAGCATCAGATTGAAAGTGATGACTGATTACAGCCTGATGATCAGAGCATGTGAAAAAAACACAGTCTCTCGTTCTATTTCTATCTCACACTATTTCATCTCTGTTTATTTAGCAGAAGAAGGATTATAATACCACAGTACTTACAAATCAACATTACATCCAGAAGAAAACCACATTATGATTATCTTAAAAATAACCAGCAAGTCTTATCTGACCTTTAAAGTGAATTATTGTATAAGACACTGTTCAAAAGTGAGTAACTGTGATTTTGCAGAGGACAGTTATGTTAAAAACATTCATAAAAGCAAACACTGCTATTACAGTATGCACCACTCTTCTTGGGTGGCTAAAGGATTTGGCCCTGTGCCTCCTGCTGCATTCAGTTCCTCGCGAGCAGCAGAGTAGGAGTTCAAAAGTATTCAGCACAGGCCCATGTCTGCTCTCACTGCACTGCCCTGGGTTCACACTGCTTCCACTTGTCCACTTGGAGCAGCTTTTCCAAATCCTGTCCTTCATGGAAAACCACACAAGTTTATATATACCCCCAGGAGAGGAAAAAAAAAAAAAAAATCCATTTTAACATTAGGACTATCAGCTACAACAGAAAACAATGCCCACCTCAACTATTTTGTGCAAGTTTCCTTCTTATCTGCATCAGAGGTGCTATAATGGTGTTTAATTAATAAACTTTAAGTTGTGAAAGTGCAGTTTACATCTATCTGCTTTGCATTTCTCTCTGAATGGACATTAAACTAGTTTCACTTTAGGGTTTTTTATTTGAAGAGAAAGAAAGTGTAATCATATATATTAGCCCATTGCAGAAAACCAAGGAATAGCTATTTGCTTCATAGAGAATTGCCTGAACTAGGAAGTGAAAATGTCTTTTATTTTCAATTTGTAAAGAGATTAAAAGGAGTTTATTTTGAAAAACTCAGCTTGTAATAAAATGAAGTAGAGATAAACAGTATAGATGATTGTCATTTTTATTTTAAGGCCAGGAACTTCTCCTTCCTGACTGAATTGTGTGTTAACATTTTCTAACTCTCAGATCACAGACTTACTGACCCTACAGAAAACTTCTGTACCTTTGCTGTTGCTTATAACTTCCCCAAAACAGTCCCAAATGGAATCGATAATGCACTGTTTGTTTTTTTTTAACGAAGATCTCAGAACATCCATTTCATTTCAGCAACAGTTTGAACAAGCTTTCAGAAAGTTTATAGGATTTAACTAAAAGGGGAAAACATTTCCCAATCCTCTACCAAGGCAGGAAGAAGCACAAAGGCAGGCTCTGCCCCTATTTAGTTCATTTTTCTTTCATAATGGTCATCTTCCATTTAGTTCCACTGTCAAAGCCTGACAGTGGCAGTGACTCTGGCAGTGTTTATTACTCTGGTGCCTTATGTGGAAGTTGCAAGCAAATATACGACATAAAATAAACAGGTAACAACAAGGAAAAAGATTGGAAGTTTCCACAGGTACAAGATTATAGCTATAGCTCAGTATCAGAAAGAGCACTTCACCAATATGCCTAGAGCTTCCAGCATCATTTTTTTCCATGCTACTTCCCCAAATCATTACCACCCAATTACTGAGAGGAGGGTGTGCAGGGAGGAGATAAAAGGGTAGTTTCCCAAGTACCACAATAGCTTTGATAATACAAACAGGCACTCACACAGAAAGGCAGTTTTAGTTTTACTATGATCATATAATAGATCAGCCTATTGCCTGAAGCAGCCTCCAGACTCTTCCAGCGCAGAAAACAAGAACCTGTCCACAAAGCAGTCACTGGTGGTCCTTCCCTCCAACCTGTGTTGACATTATCCACTTGGCTGCTCTTCCTCTTTGTGCCTCCTTACTGGAATGAGCCATTCAAGTCTACAACCTTTTTTAACATACTGGATCTTTTGCACCTTTCCCCTTTAAATACCAGCAGCATTTACAATAACAGAGCTCTTACACCAGATATCTATGCAGAGCCTTCCTCAAGCAGACATCTGCTCCTTAGGAATGAGGGTGCTCCTCAGACACAGGTGCAACAGCACTCTATACTTGCTTTATTCCAAAGCCTAAGTCAGAAGATAAAATGGCACATCCATCCCATGATTGTTTAGTTTCCTCTGCAACCCAAAGTGTAACACCCTGTTGTTGCCATATCATCATTCCTGGCACACAAAGTGCACAGCATCCTGCAAGCCTGAATATCTGACCTCAGGCACCCCCACCTGTACCTTAAGGGAGACTCTTACCTTTCTTCATCCTTGAAAATAAACTTTCGCAGCTTGAGATCTCGCAGTACCAGTCCACCATCATGGCAGTGTGCAACAGCAGAAGCTATTTGATAGAAGAGTTTGGCTGCCTCCTCTTCTTTAAGCTTCTTGCAGGTACGAACAAACGAATGCATGTCCCCATAGCTCCTTTCAAAGAACACATACGCTTTTGTCTCCCCAAGAATTATTTCAGTAATTTGGTTGATATTTTTATGCGCAGGCAGACAAAAACATGGTGCTAATAACTCCTGGTAGCAGCCAATATCAAACACCTGCAGAAACAATGACAGCAAAGCCAGGGTTAGTGACATGAAGGACAGCGAAGTTATGGTACGTCTAATTCTATTAACAGAACCATCTCCAAGTACAATTTATGCTGCTGCTGAAGCTGCACTTATGTAAACAGGATGTCACAAACTCACAGCACTGAGGACAAGACAAAATAGACTATACAACCCTACACAGAATATATGCGTAACCTTGACAGGCTAGTCTTCAAAACTTGTAGCAGGAATAGTTTCACTAGCTAATAACTGATCAAATTTAGAATGTAATCTAAATTAAGTTGTGAAGACCAGCAACATAGAAGGGCAGTACTGAGAAGTAAACATGTTTAACTTCTATTTACCATCCAAATAAACTCATAGAGAACACAGCCAGTAGCTTTGTACTGAGAGAAGCCGTCGTATTAAATCCACACCAATACACATGCCTCTGTCTTGATTTTATTAACCCATTAAAGCCTTAAGGATTTTCAAGTTTAAAATATCATCTATTGCTATTCATACTTACTTCCTGCCTTTCTTTCATCTCTGACAAACAGCAGAGTCACTTTCACTTTCAAAGTCTCAGTTTTACAATGGCTGTTTATAAGATCAGAAGGACAACCAGGAAATAGCCCTGCCTGTTGGAGTGCAGACAAATATCCTTCAAAAGGCAAAGACAAAACCACTCTGAACTCCCTGCATTTTAATCAAGTGCACTATTAAAAGCAGAGTGTCCCTTTACTAGTAAGCATGTTATCACTGATCTTATGAATGAGCAGTAAGAATTTAAAAAGCTGCTGGGAAACCCAAATATAAAAAGTTACTATAATCTAGTGGTGATGAATGAATCAGTATTTGAGTCAATTGAGAAATGCCCACATTACAAGAAAGACTTCATTGAGAATAACAGAACTCAGTGTGCTGAAAGAGAATATAAGCAAAGTATTGACTGGAGTGATTTTTATTTTTAATTGTACCTGATGCAGAGGTATTACAAAGAAAGGGATTAGCATTTCCACTAGCACAGAAATTCCATTAATATGTAACTTACTCGCAGGTGTTTTATTACTTTTGTAAAAAGAATTTAAGGTAGTTAAGTGTTATTCTAACTGAATATAAAAAATGAAGAACCGGTATAGGTTTCTAACCAACTGGTTTAAGCTGCAACTGTTTTCCTTCTAGTATTTGTATTCCAATAGCAGGTATTTGTATCCTTTCCAAGAAGCAAATCTCCCAGCTTTCTTTAAAGCTTTTAAAAAGAATTCAAAACTGAGCGAGATACACTTCAATCAAGATTTACCTGAGGCTTCAAAACCTGTCATTTAATGCTTCAGACGACAATCCTAATAAACTCCTTCTGCAGAAAAGGACTCAAACCCCAAGAAACTAGGGAGGGACACCCCCTTCTCACGCATCTCTTTCTCCCCACCCCAAACCCATGCTGCTATACTCCAGCACAGACAAAACCAACCTTAAATGCAGGCTGCTGAACAGATCCAACACATTTTACAGGAGGTAGATTAGCACTGAGGCATTCTGGTGACATGGTGCGCCAGGGAAGCAGAACCAGGGTGGTGAGGGGGTGTTGCTAAGACCCCTGGTGTGTAATTCATTCCAGAGAATTCATTGACATTTGGATCTCAAAACTCGTAACTACTACACTGTAAATGAATGGCTCCTCCACAAACTGGGTGTTATAAAATTTACACAGGGATGTTCATGTAGCTTGAACCCTCATATAAAAATAAAATAAAAAAAATACAGCCTTTCCAAAATTCTGATAAAAATTAGTTACATTTTGCGATTCTCAGACTATGTTAAATAAGTAAGTCTCAACATATACCAGTACTACGCTTGAAAGTGGGGAGATGGGAAGGGCTATCATACTGCTACAGTCTAGAATACCTTTTATAAAGGGCTTCTTTGTATCCTACTTTTAAGATCCCTGACCTCAATTCAGCAGATGTTCAATAAGCTACAGTTTGATTTAGTTGTTGCTGGGAACTGGAAGTGAGAAGTTACCATTGTTTGGATGCCACAGAGCCTTGAAGCAAATAACGGCATCTGTACAGTCAGTGGGTGCAGCCAAATGAATCTTGAGAATCATCAGCATGTGTTTGTTATCCAAACCAATGTTTCTGCAAGCAATCTCTAAGAGCATCTTCAATAAGATACCAGATAGCAGGTTTCTTAGCCGGAAGGCTACTTGACAAATAGTAGTCTTGATACTGCAGGCATTTTAAAGCATGCATTATACTGAGTTCAGGACTGACAACTGCATATTCAAACTAGAAATTCAGGCTAAGATCATATTTTTGGAGCACAGCTAGAAGTAGTGCCTTGCACATATGGAAAAATTGATACTATTCAGCTGTCAGGATCAGCTAAAAAATGTACAGCTTAAAGGGAAGGAAAAAAATTAAGTCCACTCTTTGTGAGCTGCAGTTAATACTTGTTCATACTGTCATCAAACAGTGCCTTAATCCTGCAAGCCAAACAGGAAACAAAGAAGAGCATAGCCCCCGCTTTACTATTTGCTATGCAAGTTCACCTATAATTTCATGCAGAGCAGCAGCTTTGTGGGATCTATTTATTCATGAAAAGATGCCAATGTCCTAGAGTGCAGCACTGTACTACTGCACCAAGCAGAGCTTTCATTCTGGAAATTCTCATGTTCTGTTTCAGTTTAGTAACAAAGCATTCAGTTCAGCATGCAATACTGGTCCTTTTGCAAAGTCACAGCCCCTTTTTTCCCCCCTAAATAATCACACAAAGTCCTAGGTTGCCTTAACATCAGGTTTTATAACTCAATCAACTAAACATATTTAAATTGAACTCTGAACTCCAATCCTTACAAACAGCAAACAGAAGCAATTATTTTCACTTCCCTGTTACAGGCTAGTCTATAACTTCTTATGACTCAAGTATGAGAAAGTATGAAACAGAAATACCATCGTTAATCCATGGAATATAAATAAACTGTAATATGTGTACTTTTCTGGTTTGCAGTTAGTTTGACACTAGAAATTTGCCAAAGGCAGCCAAATGGCATAATTCCATATTCTGGGAACAATACAAATAATGCAGCGTGCGTTGCAAGGTTGCAATTTGTTACATAGTTATAAAGAACTACTACTGGGTAGTGCCTCAGTTTGCTAGGCATAAGTCTGGCTCACTACAGACAATGAGAGTCACAATTTAGGAACAAAGGAAAATACTCCCTCAGCCCAGAAAGACAAGCACATCCCTCCACAGATGGTCACACCTGTGGGTTTCTTCCCCCCGCCCCCCGCTCACCTTTGACTAGTAGGAGCAAATTGGGAGGAGGCAAGAAAAGGCAGGCAGGCCACAAAGAGTGGGATAGCTTATTTTGTCTGCTCTTCTAAAAACCGTAGGTGTGAAGATTTTATTCTTGCTCAGTTGTGCAACGGGGGAGGATGCTGTTTGCAAACAACCTCAACGGTGAGGGAGCTCGGGCTGATTAATTCGATGTGGCTTTGGGGTTTTGTTTTTTTTTATCACTTTCAAGACAAGGCTGACGGCAGTATTTCCCCCTGCTTCTCCATCCTCTTGGATCGCAAAACTCACACGAACAAGTGACAGGAAAAATCGAGGAAGCCAGCAGGTCCCAACACCTTAAAATTTGCTAGGGATTCCCTACTCCATTTTGAAAAGTAAGAGTGGGGAAGATGAGGCTTTTTCTTTACCTGAACTCACGTTAAGACCTACTTAAAAGCACGGCTCTTTCCAGAACATTATCACCCGGGTAAGAGGCAGAACTGGCTCCGGGCCACCGCTATAACGTGGCCATTGTCTAGAGCAAGGGAAAAGTTACAGGATGCGCCTTTAATCCTGTCTCCCTTCCTTTTGTTTCTCAACTGTTTAATAATTGAGCTACACGACCGTGCTCAGCCCTCCTGCAAGACACGGGAAAACAACACGCGACAGCAGGCTGACCCGGGGGGGGGGGGGGGGGACAAGGAGGAAAGGAGGAGAGGTATTACCTTGCAAACCAGCTCCTCGCCACTGTGCAGATGTACGGCTCGGAAAACGTGGTCTCCCTCGAGAGGCTCCAACAATAAGTATTTCCCGATGCAAGAAACGCAATGCGACAAGTTCGGGGTCTCCGGCGGGCTCGGCGAGCCTAGATTCGGGCTAAAACTCTGGCTTGGCTCGATGGACCGTATGGACGAGAGCTCCTCGAAATCCTGGGTTTTATTCCGCGGTCTCCCATATCGTGCTATCGTGATAGGGGTTGACCTTTGTATGTTCATGAGTATGGAGAAGACCAGCCGAGACGCTGCACCGGAGCCCTGGCGTGGAGCGCGGTCCCTCGCCCGTCCGGCTGCGGCTGCCTTTGTGTGGGGGGGGGGGGGGGGGGGGGGCGGGAGCGGGAGCGCGGCGGCGGCGGGCGACCAGCCTCAGCGCCGCGTCCTGGGCACAGGGAGAGAGCGCTCAGCCCGCGGCCCTTTGTTCCCGCCGGCGGCCGGGCGCGGAGAGGCGCGGAACAGCGCGGCGGGGCAGCGGCGCCCGGTGCTGCGGCAGGAAAGGCAGAGGCGGCAGCGCGGGGCAAGGAGCGGAGCGGCCGGGCCTCAGCCGCCGCGGCTCCCGCGGGGCGCGCAGCGCGGGCGAAAACAAAAGGTTAGGTAACGCGCTGCGCGCAACGGTGATCGTCCTTTCTCTCTCCTACGGCGAGGCTGCGCCGCGCTGCCACGGCCGGGCTGTAGATGGCGCGGAAGCCTCGCCGCTGGCGCCCGCGGCGCTCCAAAAATGCCCCGCGAAATAGCGAGGGAGCATTTAACTTGGAGCGGGCAGCGGCCGGGCCGACAAAAGCGCGCTCGGCGCGGCGGGGGGCTCGGCAGAGCCGTGCCGGGGATGGGACAGCGGGGCTTACGCGCACCGCTGCGCGGCGGCGAGAAGAAACGTGCTGTCGTGGTCGCCTCGACAGAACAAAAAGTGCAACCACGGGCGAAGAAGGCACACGCTCACGTTTCCCCAGCACAGCGGGATTTCTGTCTGGGGGCTCGTTGCCTTCGCGGCGTTTAAATGTAGTTCATGCACAAAGAAAAGGAAAACCAGCACGACGAAAAAGGGGCTGGGAGTGCAAAAGCGAAAGAACAAGGGTGCAAAATAAATTGTAATAAATTGTTTAAAAAAAAAAATACAGCGAGCAGGTTTTGTTTGAGCCTTTTCTTTTTTCTCCTTGGGGTAGGACGGGGGAGGAAAGGGATGGCCGCGCCGCTCCCCTTCAGTAAGGCATCGCTTTCCCCCACTGTATCAATAGCTACTTACGTGGCGGGGACGCTGGCTGCTTCCGTGCCCCGCTGCCCGCCGCCACACGCCCGCACGGTGCCCAGCGCGCAGGCTGACTGCCCCGCCGCCCGGCCCGGCCCCACCGCCCACCGAGCTGCGCCCCGCCCCGGCCCGGCCCCCGCCACCTCCCCCCTGCAGCCGGCCGCGCTCGGGGTAAACAAGGTGAGGTGTTCTTCCGCAGCGCTGCCTGGCTGTGCCGGGCCTCAGGGGACGGCCCGACGGGCCCGGGCCCTTGCACATGAGCGCACCGGTGTGACTCCCGCCGCGGCTACCCCCGCCAACTGAGCTCCGGCAGGTCCAGCCTTTCGGGGGACTGTCCTTGCGATGTGAGATGTTAACTAATTAATTGTAATATCATAACAAATTAATAAATAGCAGCCAGGATGATAATGGAGTAAAGGCCCCTAAAAGCAGCTCCCGGGCGCGAGCCAGGAGTGCTGTTTTTCTCAATGAAGAAATCGTGGGGGTTTTTTCCAGGCATCGCAGCTCTCCGCATACTTACGGGAGCTAAAGCGGTCGCTTACCCGGTGCAGTCGGGTGGGAGGAATTCTCCCGACTCCAGCCTTGTCTTAATCCATCCCAAAATTAAAACGGGGGAGGCGGGGGTGGGGGGGAGAGAACGTAAACCCTTTCGCTCTACACAGAGAAAGCCATGAATGAGGTCGGGTTGACCCCGCCCAGCACCACCGCGGTCTGCTGGGGTTTTTCACCCGCCTCCCTTTCATTGTTTAAATAACAGGAGTTTGGGTATATATTAAAGTTTGATGAGCGGCTCCCTGAAGTAATGAGCTTGGCATTTGTTGCCTAGTTTTTGTCTGCGGGTTGGTTGTGAATCCCTTTCAGATAGCCGGGTTCTGTCCCGGACCTGCAGCTCTGGTAGATGATGGCAAAGGGCTTGACGGGTCTTGGCTCCGTTTTTCCCACATCAGCACAAGGGAGGGTCAGAAATGGGAGAAGGGTTGATTTGGGGTGAGGACCTGCAAGTCTGGATGTTGCTTGCTTTGAAGAGGTAGGGAGAAAGGAGCATGCTAATAATGAAACAATCCTGACAGAAAAGACTGTTCCGGAAGTGCCTGTTTTGGAGTAGGGGGAAATACCTCTACCCCAGGAACAGGCCTCCAAAAAGGCCATAAAGATTCTTCCAGCAGGGGCTTGTCTTGACAGGGGAGTCTTCAGAAACAGCTGTGGTGAGGGGCAGTTCTCCCTCCACAGCATTTCACCTGCCTCGTTTCTTGTCCTCTACACTAGGAGCTATACATGCTACCTGTTAGACAGTTATAAGATAAATGCTACTGAGAAAGGATCATTGTAATCTTAAATTTGGCATGGAGAAGATGAGCCTCCGGCACAGAAGGGGCGTGACCTAGTGAATGTCCCTTGGGTACTGGGGATAGAGGCAGAATCAGAGATCTGCAATGACCTGTAGGATGACCTGCAGACAGAGTCATTGCTATTTGTTGTAAGATGAAAAGGTGTTTTCCTCCCATTCCTCACTTATTCCCATCACCTCTGAATACTCTGAATCTTTTCAATACCATTTTTAGAAATGGGATGAGCAGTGCCGGATACTGAATCATTGCAAATAAGGACAAGCCATAAAGTTATGCAATACATTCTCCAGTCTCACATCCTGTGATCCAAATCAAACATTCTTTTCTTAGTAGATGGCTTTTTGCACAATTTCTCCTTTCCTCTCCCCCTGCATACTCCTTCTGACTATGACAAAGCATGAGAGACCTAGAATCTTGCATCAACCTTTGTTCTCTGGAAGAATGTTTTCTGTTTAACTTGCTTAGTTACCCAGCATCAGCTGGAGCCACAGTCCCTAGCAACTCTGGAAAGTCTGCCCAGAGCCTCCAAGCCCAACCAGAGAAAGGAGTGAAAGGAGAAAGGGATGAAAAAATCTAGTTCATTCTAAGACTGTGGTTGGAAACTCCTGATTTTTAATAGCATCTGAAGAAGTGATTCAGGGTGAAATAGAACACACTTGCCATAAATATTCAAGTTTGTAAGGAAGATGTTATACATTTCAGTTTCTGAATTCTACTCTAAAAGGCATGGAAGGATACATGTAGTGGGAATGCCACAGTTATCTATTCATTGGATGAATTTTGCTCATTCAGTATTTTAATAATTTAAATTATTTTTTAATAATAATTATTATTATTTTATTATTTTTTTTTTATAATTTTACTTTCCTTTTCTATGGCATCTTTCCCCAAACTTAACACTTTATAAACTGCTTTACTCTCAGATATGTCAATGAAAATATTGCCATTTCAGTCCAATGTTAAATTTGCTCTGAATGAGCAAATATTTATAAGCCTCATAGAGACATTAGGTATACATAATCCTGCGCCTGTTTTTATTGATCTAAGTCTGTTAGCTGAAATTGTAGAGAAGGTCAGCATATAACATGTGAGATGTGAAAAGGAATAAGGGCCTGAAAGTCAGATCAAAGTCTGAACACCAAGTCAGCAGTGAAGTTTTGTGTAACTGCTGCCTGTCTCGCTTAGCTGTGGTGCTTCTGTAGGAAGCATTAAGTGAGTAAGAAAGAGATACTTGATTTGAAGCACATTGGCCAGAATGTCTGGGCCAAAGCAGTGCTGTTGCCTGGTCCAAGCATAAATGTCATATTCACAGCACTTGGAGACTGTTGTTTGAAATAAAATGTGATGATAGTGGCAAATACTGTTCATTAAATTTTCTCATACAATTGAATGAGATGAATTTTCTGAATCTACAATATAAACCAGTTACTGAATCAACCAAGGAAGTAGACAGCAGAATGGCATACAACAAAACTATTGTGATCTCCCAATGACCTTTCTGAAGATACTGATACATGTCAGAATGAAGGTTGCCTCCTTTCCCCCACGTGAGCTGGGGAGGATTCTTTTCAGGACTGTTTACTGACTGACTTTTCATCTCTGGATTTCATTGTGCTGATTTATGTTGTCTGGAAACTGTCACCAAGAGAGACAATCCCATTAGAAGTTTCTTTTAAAAAGACTCTGTGATTATCCACTTCTTTGATGACCGTGTCCACCACTAATGTGTTGAATCCCCTCTCCAAAATGGCTCTTCCTGCAGGAAATGCACATCGTGGGAGGGTATTTTCCCTTTTCCTATTCTTCAGTGTACCAGGAGAGACTATGGAGGAGGCCTTCCATTTTCATGCTATGGAAAGTATCCAACAAGGTCTCCCCTTTTCTGTATCCAAGGTTTATCTTCAGATAAACAGCAACAATAAATGTAGAAATTGGACTTTCATGTGTCAGGGACTAAGAAAAAAATATTAAGTGAAAAGTTTTTATAAATCTAACCTTGTGTAAAGAAAAATATCTTTTCTGTAACTCTGACTTATCTTTTAGCATCTGCTTTTGCATATATGGACTCTGTGTGGACAGGAGCCAGCCCTCACCTCCAAGCCAATAGCAGTCTTTCTTCCATTGATGTCAATGAGCTTAGATCAGAGCACAAGTCTCGTGAGTGATCAAAGACAGTTCTACGTAAAAAAAGACTTCCTTTTCCAGGTCAGTCTGCTCCTTGTCCCTCTAGAGAAAATACATTATCATCATACGAACACAAGCCAGAGCAAAAAGGATAATAATTTAAGTGGTAAAATAGAGACCTTAATTTCATTTTTTGCTGATTTACAAAGTGCAGAGCTGAGCCTATTGGGAACATTAAACAACTATTAAGTGTTGAGAACTGTCATATTGAGAAGACAGTCTCATTCCAGCAAAATTAATTCAAGTAGCTAGCTCAAAATACTCTTGCAAGTACCTCCCCACCAGTTGTCAGGGCTGGATCCCCATGCCAACTTGGTTATGGTTTTCTATTTTTTGTAATCGTTGTTTGTAATAATTTACCCTAGAACTTTAGTATGTTAGTAAGGAAGGTTAAGCAAAAAGGTAAATCATGGAATAGTGAAGGGACAAGTCTTCTCTCCATACCTCAAAAAAGGCAATTCAAAGGCATGGAGACAAGCATCTATTCTTTAAAAAGAGGTGTGATTTTGACTTTTGGTTTGCGCATCCATTTTTTATTAAATGAGCTGCTGTCAAGAGGTAACTTGACAGGAAATGTACCCGTTTGCATGAACTGCACATGTGGGGCTTACATGTGTGTGCAATAAGGATACAACAAAGCATGTAGGGATAAATACCTATGTGCCGTATCTGTAGTCAGAATCAAGCCTTAGGCTTCATTCTTCACTCAAACAACAACAACAAAAAAGGTGTTATTGAACAACTCAGAGCAAGATTTACAACAGACTACAGTGCAATAAAAAAAAAAAAAAGGCACTCCACAGAGTAATTTATGTACAGAAGCCAGTTAAATGAGATAGAGAGAAGCAGGTCCAACATTTCTGCAAACTGCCTTCTTGTTATATTGTACAGAAATTGTAAAAGAAAAAAAAGCTCTTAACTAAAAGTGCTGTGAGGTTTGCCTTCATATGTTTGTTCATCTGTGACCTAAGAAATGTCTTAGTTGACTTACAGGACAAATCTCTGTGTATGGGAGAGTGTTCTGCCTAGGAGGCAAAGCAGTCCTTGGCCCAGGAATCAATGATTTGTCTCTGGTTCTGATTCTCAGCAATGCATTAGGTTTTTCAAAGTGAAGTTATTACATACCTAGGTTTTAACTGTATCTATGACTACAGCATGTCCCCAACCTAGCCATTCCTAGTAGTTCAGAAAGCTGCATCTGTATGTCTGATGTGTTGCTGATGGGTCTCCAATAGAATGAGTACAAGCAAATTGACCTTCTGAAGCACGGTATTGCCCTCCAAATCAGACCCACAAGAGTGCAGGCTGTTGGCTACCCCAGTCAGACCTTACAGTTCTCTGTTACCACTAGCTCTCTTTATTTACAGATGGCATCATTCCCAGAAGCTAAAAAGTAGTTGTGTTATATATATCCATATCAATGTTATCCGTTACTAATTGAAATCAATCTTACATGGGAGAAATCCTCTTCTGAACTACCCCTTCTTTTAGCTTTATGAAATTACCTGAGGAAAAGCGCTACCTCACTGGTCAGATGTAAGTGGCATGTTTTTCATATTTCCTACATTCTAAGTTATACTAGTATTGCTAAGAGGAGAAAAAAGGTGAGCTTATTTCTTTTCTAATAGGCCAGGTGAGCAGAGCACACCCATGGGTGTAAGATCAGGAACACAAGTGCTATGTTTGCACATTCCAGGGAAACCCTATTATGCAAGGAAAGCTATGAAATACTATGACTAGTTATTCCTAACCTGTTGGTATTTAACGCACTCAAGCCAGTTGCTATTAAGGTCTTTTTTCTTTTAGGGAGGTGTAACATCCATTTTTTACTCTAGGAATAACTTTTGGAAGTTATTTTACAGGTAAGTACATGACCCAAACCAGATCCCTCTTAGGTAGGTTTTGCTACCTCAGTCACACCCATCAGCATGGTGCTGGTAGAGGTAAATGTGAGATGAAAATGTGACAACTGGATATGCATCTAGGAGCTGTTCTCCAAAACATTGCAATCTTGTGCTGCCAGATTTTTTTTGGGTATCACTGAAAACCAAACAGATTCTCAGCGCAGAGCTAGAAAGAAACACCACCCCCACCATTCACAAAGCACCTTTTGATATAGAGAAGAAACTCCAATTAGCTAAATTTGGATCCCATTTTTCACAAAGAAGCATCTTTATTTTATTAACTTTAAAATGTATGTTGATATAGTTTGCACAGTTCTGTTAACATGTTAAGGACATAAACTATCTTAAGACCATTTCTGACTCTTCAGTACGAGTCATTAGCTTACCTGGAATTGATTCCTGTTGAACAAGAGCAGGACTCAAGTAGGATTAGACAGAAAAGTCATCCATCTCTATTACAGTGCATGGTAAATATTTGCAGTAGTTGCCTATCTTTAACCTAATTGAAATGTGCCTTCAGCTTTCCATTGGATTTCCTTGTCTATTTTTCTACCAGAGCAAAAACTCCCTTATTAGGCAGTGTCTGTTCCACATGAAAGCACTTACAAACCACAATCAAGTCATTCCCTAGCTTTTACTTTGATACACTAAATCTAAATAGACTTACCCTGTGGAATCACTCCACTTTACAGCCTTTGTTTTTTCATTCATATTCTTGTGGTTCTTCTCTGAGCTACTTCCAATTTGCCAACATCCTTCTTGAGTTGCTGACATCAGGACCGACATTATTCCAATAGCTTTTATCAGTGCCAAATGCAGAAGTAATACAACCTCTTTACTCCCCTTTGATGCTATCTTTTGCACACAGGAAAAGATTGCATTGGCCCTTTTGGCTGCATGATTTCAGACAGGCTCTGGGGCTCAGACAGTTGTCTGCCACTTGAACCTTCAGTTCATTTTTCAGTCTCAGCTTCCCAGAAGAGTACTCTTCTTATGTAAGGCCTGAGATGTTTGGTTTTAAATAGACCCTTTGTGTTGGGTTACATGTGAAGCAACTGTTACTTCTTTTACACCTGCTTCTCAAGCAAAGCTGAAAAGGCATTTGCTCACTTCTGCCCCCTTCCAAATTTTGGTTCATTGAAAAATATTATTAGCAAAGGCACTGCTTTCTCCCACCTTGCTGACAGCATTATTAATAAGCACAAGGCTCACAAGCAGTCCCTGCAGTACCCACTCTCTGATATCCCCACATTCTATTACGCTGTTAGTTCTAACACTAGCCAGCTTTAAAACAAGTTGGTTAGCCAGGTGTGTTCATCATGTTAGTTCTGATTCCTGTCAGAGTTGTTTGTAATACTGTAGGGCAAATGCATCCCAAGTCAAAGTATACAATGTTACCACAATTACTTTTATCCACCAAATTTGTACTCCTATAAAAATAGCACATTAATTCGATAAGATCTTTCCTCCATTAATCTGTGTTGACTGCCATTAATTAAATTGCACTGTTTTAAAACTTTATTAATTGACTTTCCTATCAGCAGCTCCATCACTCTGCCTGGAATAGACATCAAACTGACAGGCCTGTAATTACCTGGTTGCCATATTTTGTCTGCAGAAGTATTGGCAAAATATTAACTTTCATTAAGTTTCTTTAAGAAGGATGTTGGTTTAACCAGTGTGTGCATCTAAGTTGTCGCTTTTTGAAGATTTAATGAAATTTTACTGAGTTGCTGTAAATTATTATTTACATTTTTATTGGTTTAAATTTTCTCCTCCAGGCTGGCTGATACGTCCCTTTGTTTTTTCAGCTTTGTGGAATATGATCTTTTAAGGCAATGAGTGGTTAGGTTTATCCTGCTTACATGTAAAACATGTAAAATGCATTTTAAAAGCACATTAAACATAAACACAAGTCATTATCACTTCCACCTAAGCAAACTCTAAATTTTGTGATTAATATTTCCCTGTCAGGATGAGGTCTAGTGTAGAAGTTTCCCATGCCAGATACAGCTCTTTTTGAGTCAGGAAGTTGTTTTGTGTATTTTTCCTTCAAAATCCACAAATGCTTTAGTACTTGCATCATGAAACATCCCTTTGCTCTCCCTTCAGATTTATCTTGCCAAGTCTGAAAGTGCCATATATAGTGAAAGGCTTTTAAAAGGCTAATCAGGAAGGTCACCCTACACTCAGAGGTAGGGCTGGTTAGATGAGCCAATTCTGCGTTGTTTGGAAGAAAGCTTTGCTTCATGCTATACTCTCAGTGTTACCATGCTGCTGGCACTGAAGACTGAAGTCCATGAGAGCACTAAAATCAGAGTTTTCCTTGAGTGTTGTCCTGTGTTTCATCAGAATGTATTAGCCAGGGAGAGTTACTGTTTGTCATGACTCTGGCTCAGTACTGCGCTGCTACTGCCCAGGTGTGTCCTGGATTTCAAATGATAAGCATCAGATCTGCCATAATCTGGGGAAAAAAAAAAAATGGATCATTTTGTTGCCCTTATGCATCTGTGCTCTGGCTGCAGGTAGCAGAGGTCTCTTTCAGGTCCTGTGGAGCATGAAGAGTAGCAGCTCTGCAGAAACCAGCCTGTGCCTCTTTGTTTGCAAAGTGCTTCCTGTTTGGATTTCCATAAGCATTTTTTTACCCTCAATTTGCTTAAGTGATGACATCAGTCAGACAAAAAGGTATATGATCTTACTTAGAATGATCTTTTCCCATCTTCAGGCATTGGAGTTTTGTAGCTACACTAAAAACATAACATGGCCATACAAAGACAGTCCAGTGGTCCATCTGGTGCAGTATCTTCTCTCTCAGGGCAGCAGTGAATGTCCATGGGAGAGGACAAGAACAATGCAAGCATATAATGACACACCCTCATAGCAGTCTCTCAGGCCCCTCTCCCAGTGATTTGCAGCCTATTTGCTTGCTCAACCAGCAGCAGCGCCTTCTATTTGATATTCATCAGTGGATTTTTCTTCAGTGAATTCTTCTGATTTGCTTTTGAGCCCTCATGTGCTCTTAGCAACCACAGCATCCTGTGCCCAGGCATTCCATAACTTAATTGTATATATGAAAAAGTAACTCTTTGTTTGAACTTATGTCATTCAAGCCTCCTAATTTCATTTGATACCCCCTCGTTACTGCTTTAGAGGAGACAGCAAATAGTAATTCTGTACTTACTTTCTCCCTGCCATTCATGATTTTATAAACCCTGTATTATATCCCATCTTTTTTCCCAGCTGAAGAATCTCAGTCTATTTTATAATTCCTTTTATAAGAGATCTCATTTCACTGTTCCTTTTCTGGTTTTGCTATACCCTTTGGGA
Source organism: Pezoporus wallicus (assembly GCF_028554395.1). NCBI lineage: Eukaryota > Metazoa > Chordata > Aves > Psittaciformes > Psittacidae > Pezoporus > Pezoporus wallicus. The sequence continues at coordinate 4,316,211 of NW_026642654.1, forward strand.
TGGGAAACCAGAATCCCACTCAATATTCAGGATACAGCAGCAGTATGGATTTATAGTGACACACTATTGGCTTCTGATTTGTTCTGTATTTCTTTCTAATAGTTGTTGGTACTGACTTGCTTTTCTGACCACTACTATTTGCTATGTTGAATGTGACAGTCTGTGACTATGGCTGGCTGTATTCATGACTCCAAGATTTCTGTGTCCCCTCAGTGATTAAGACCACATCAGAACCCATTACTGGGTCGTGCAGTTAAGGTTATTTTCCCCCCTCGTGAACTGCTTTGCATTTATCAACGCTGGATTTCCTTTGCCATTTTATTACCCAGTCATTCCGTAGAATAAGGCCCCTCTGCAGCTCCTCAGAGTCAGCTTTCATTTTTATTACCCCACATGAGCAAACATTGCAGACACGTTACTTGCTGCCATTTCCTGATCGTTTTGAATATAGCCTACAGGACAATATACATAGGAGGTGTTTGGTACTGAGAGCAGCTGGCACCACAGAGAATTGCCAGAGCGAACCTCTGAGGCAACATATGGATACAGTTCGTGAAAAGGGGCCAGACTGGAAAGAGAGAGCCTAGCTTTCCTATAAGTTTTTTTGAGCTTCAGAGATAGCCCTGGCTCTGTCTCCTTGAAAATGAAGTATGCAACTGAGGAATCTAAGCAAAATCAGAGTCACCTTGGTCTCCATCAGTAGCCAGCAATGGCCTTCCTTAAGGACAAGTTAAATTCGAGGTGAGCTAAAGGCTGTCTTTTTCTGTCAAGCATAGGAGAAAATTCTCCATTCTTAAGCACCCAATTTATGTATCTACAATGAGATGGGATAAATCCAGACTTCAGTTTGTAGGCTTTATTTTTTGTGAATTGTAGACTGTGCAATTTTACAAGCACAGGGAAAGCACAGTTGTATGGTATCACCTAGGCTGGAACACTGGCTATTTGAAGCATGTTATAGCTGATCTATAGCTCACATGCTTATTTTGACAGGCTGGCTCTTGTTAGTTTTGAATGGGTGTGGGAGGAAATAGCAGTGCATAAAACTTGCACATTACTAATACCATTGCCATATAAAACAAATATTTGAATAGGAAGTTTCAGAAATGATTCAGTGCTCTAGCTACAGAATATCCTACAGGAATTTTTTTAATAGTAACAGAATTAATGAAAAGCAAATCCTATTTCTCCATCATGGGCATAGGGTGGTCCCAGTGCAGCAAAGTCAATGTGAGACACTGTCTCAAGGATAGAAAAAGCAGCCTCTATGGATTGCTGTCCCCCTGGGTGACTGAAGCTTGCTTTGAAGGGACTCCTTGAGCTGAGAGGCTGCTGTATGCTTTTTAAGTGACTGCACCAGATCGTGTGTGGGTGCAGCAGACAGGGGCTAAAAGCCCTGAGCTTCAATGCAGAAAAAATTGAAAAGCCGCTCTGTTGTTGCTGCTCTACCAACTGCAAGGGAAAACTCTCTTCCCACCCTACAGACTAACCACATCCTTTGAAGGTATTGAAGTTGTTTCACTCACTTAGCCCACAGTTTTCTCAACATTAAGTCATAACTTGAAAGCTACAGGTGAGGAGATAACTGTTACGTCAGTGGCAAAATTTCATTCAGGCGCTGTCATAAGCAGAAGATTTCTAGGTGCTGAAAATGTGGTATGACCACCAAACAAAGAAGCCAAAATATCACTTTAAAAATAACTACCTTCTCACTGTGGCTTTATAGTTCCCTGGGAACAATTTACAGGAAGTTTGGTCTCTGATCTCTTTCTTATCTGAAGCATGGCTCTTCCACTGTACTTAGGATCAACCTGCAAATGATTTGGAGCCGTTATTTTGCCTTCTCATGTCTGGTGCCTACTTTATTGCAAAATATCTTGGAGCTTTCTCAGTTTGTGTCTCAGATCTCTATTGAAAAATGGGGAAAAAAGTGCTTCATTAACTTCTGGAGAACTGAGGGTGTTTCAAATGCAACAGTAAAAGGGGACACATACAATTGTGAAGCTGAGACAAATTTGACGCCACCCTAGCAATACTTAGGCAACCCTTGCTATGTGCAGTGACACAACATTGTTGGTGAGCTTCAACAGCTTGGCCAAGGAAAACGTCTGGGTTTTTTTTTTCCAATTTTTAGGAACTTTTAAAATGTTGATGAGTGCATAATAGGTTTTGACACTGGAAAATCCACCTCAGACTGGAGAATGCTCTTTGTCTTTTTGAAATAGGAAAAGCCTGTCTCTCATATCTGTGCTTTGTTGCCGGAATCATTTTTAGATTGAAATGTAGTATACTACTATTTCCTACTTGCATCTATTTTAATGATCACATATATATGATACTGCAACAGGTGGGGTTATTTATACATATGAAAAAAGATGTTAGATCTGTAAGTTGTTCAAGATCTTAAAATAACTTGTGTACTACAGGAATCCTTTCTGTTAACCTTAGAATAGAGTGGAGGTGTGGAGAGGAAATGAACATAAAGTTATTTTATTTCTGTCTCACAAGGCATGAATGAATAACTGTTGCCACCTAATCTTTCAACGTAGGTCCCCAGTCTGTTACTTACAGGCTTTTCACATTACTTATTTTCCTGTCTTTCTCAGCTAGGATGGACAAAGGAATATTTAACAGAGAAATTTCATGTTTTCAAGGTGCAATGGACCTGAGAAGTGTATATTTATTTTTTTCAGGTTTTAGGTATGTGGAAATTAATGGAAATGATCCCAAGACTAAAGTAAAGCTGTCCCTTAAACTCAAAAGCTTGTAACATCCTGCAGCAATGATGCAACAGTTTGCAAGACTGACTGAATAGCCAAGTGTAATTCTGATCCCTATACTTTGCCAGGCTGTGACACTGGCAGAATTCCAGAATAAGCCAATTTCAGAACTGCGGAGCCTCCAAATATGATCTTCTGTCAGTCACAGAGATTTCAGCTCCGGGAAAGGAAAGATTGATCTGGCAGATTATAATCACTACTGTACGACACAGTGAAAGAAAGAATCTTTCTTATAGCGGAATGCCAGCTACTCTGGGACTAGTCATCACCTTGAACAGTTCTGGGAAGCAGCAGTGACTTAGCTCAAGTATCACTGTCTCATCCTGCTCTTGTGATGCAAACCACTGTTTTTTCAATAGGTGCTACAGCGGCAACTCCCAACCTGTGCTGAAACAATCAAAATGCTTCAGAGTTTCCAGAGCCATTCCCATCCTGGGCTTTCACTTCCCTAAGAGAAATAAAGTGAAAACTGATGCTCACACCTGATTTTGGGGCTCTTACTGTAGGACAGGCCAGTTCCTAGGGAGCACTCTGTCCTCCTATCACGTCATGGGGTGACATCTATGCTCCTCCATGGTTCAGCTTGGGCAGCATGTTGCAGCAATGGAGGCTTCAGCTCACAAAGCTATGGTTGCTGGAAAGCTTATAACCAAGAAGTGCAATAGCACCTCACAGCTCCCATTGCGTTTCCATCTCACATAGGACCCAACACCAGCATGCAGAGAGAGGGAAGTTCGAGCAGTCTGGTCATAAATTACCAAGGGAAGTTCCTTAACACAAGGTGTGGGACGCAGCACCAGGATGGCTGCATGAAATCAAATAACTCTGATAAACAGACTGACTGTTATAAGCAAATAGACCTGAACGTTTTTGCTCAAAAACACCTAAAAGACTGTGTTACTTAGGTAGAATGATCTTCGTAACCTTCTTCTAACCTGACTAATCAATGCCCCTAATTCTTTTTCCTTTCTAATCCTAGAAAATCTCATAAAGGAATATACTGTTTCTGTGATAAACCCAGATCTCTTGGATGGTCCTGCTAATGGAATACTTGGTTAGATAGATACCAGCTTTAATTTTGGTGAACTTTATGGCTTCTGTCAACACCTTGAGAAGATTAAAATTTCTGGTAAGGGCTCAAAACATTAAGGGAAAACTAAAAAGAGAGCAAGTTCTTTCAAGAGAATAAAGCTGATGCTGAGGGCAATTGGAATTAGCTACATCAGCTTTCAGAGATTAAACAGGGAAAATTGCAAAGAAGATGTACCAGTCAAAACTCTGTGTCATTAGAGATCACTTTTTTTGCCATTAAAATAAAATGAATTTTTAAAACGAATCTGAATGTGTTTGCTTAGGAGTAGGAACAAACAACTATTCCTCCACCTACCGCTCAGCTGCTGCTTTATATAATGAATGACTACTTATTTTTGACATTTTTGGTGTGTTATCTAAATCAAAAAAGTGAAAGGACAGTATTAATTCAGAGAAACAGCTGCCCATCTTGATACCTGTAATTATCTACTGCAGATTAATATTATGGGCAATAACAGTCCAGCATTCAGTAGTTCCTTATTACATTTGCAAGCAAAATTAGCTGACTGTTGTTAAGGTTGACTGTGTTAGTCAAGAGGAATGTTGTTTTTTGTTGTTTATAACCTTATCAGACTCCAACCACTGAATTGAAAATACCCCTGCCAGACATCTGTCTCAACCTCTTTTTATGTGTTTCCTTTTGGAACCTTTCAGCTAAAATGGTGTTTTTGGAGGCTGTGTGGAGGAAGAACAATGGAGTTTATGTTTGACCTCATGTGTGTCATTGGTAGGCTTTTTCAGCCCTGTGCTTAAACAGCAAAAGCTAGACGAAAAGAGAGAGGTTTGGGATTTTTTTTCCTGCCGCCAGAGAACTGGTTTTGGTGGCCCCAGGAAACAAACCTACCAAATCATTAGCTTCCTACAACCAAAATATTCTTCTTTTGCATATGCTTAGTACAGATGAGACGTAAGTTCAATGAAAAGGCTTCTTCTGATTCTGACAAAAGCTACTAAGGCTAAGCAGGACTTTTGGTGCTTTACAGTGGATGCTATAGGAATGGCAGAAATGAACCAGTCCAGCTCCTTCTTCCTCCTGGACTCTCCAGTCATTCTACATTATTACATGGGTATAAAATGACAGAATAGGTACATATTTCTCTTCCTTTAAAGAAGTGCCCAAGTTACTGAGCCATTGGTTTTCCCCTGCATCTTACTCAATGTCTTTTGCATTTAGGGTTTCCTGGCGGCATGGCTTCAAAGGAAGATCAAGGATGTGCCTGTGCTGTGTATGACCTGGGCATGGCACTATGCTGACCTATGGAACCTTTGGGTCTGCATGTGTTCAGACTGTATGCAAGTCCTCCCCTTCTCAAGTACGCATCCAGACCAGTAGGTGATTGCTATAGAGAGGGTAGGGGATTTTTTAGGAGGCAATAAAAGAGATTTTGAATGTTAAATCTTTCAGCTTTCTTATTACTTGGGAATTTTAGCAACACAGTTGTCAACTGGGGTGATTAGCCTGGCTCATTGTGAATAGTGATCAGCTTCTTGCTCTTAAAGAGGTCACTGTTTCAGTGACAAAGAAACCATGCCATGTAATAAATGCTCAAAACATTGATTGTATTTATCAGCAGGTAGGAGGAAAATAGTACACATAGCAGTTAGATACAAAATGTCCCCTTCAAATTATAATTACCTCTCTCTTTCAAATTAAAGGGTCAGAAACCAGAATACATGCCAGGAAAAGTTCAGATTAAAGATCAAGTCTCGGACAGTTTGATCAATAGTAACAAGGAACTTGCAGTGAAAATCGCAGTACTTTAACAACTCGCAGGATACTTGGGGAATGAGGTAAATATTCTGAGAGGGTAGGGGATTGTTTTTTGGAGGAAATAAAAGATATTTTGAAAGTTAAATCTCTCAGCTTTCTTATTACATTGTGTTTACATAATCATATCAAGATGCTTTAGGCAATAGTTACTTCCTGTGCTTACAGTTGTCTCATCATTCCTTTATTAATGTTCGTGAGGATTAGTAAAAGAAACAAGATAACTGTGAAGCTGAAAACAATTTCATGCTACTTCCTATGCAGTTGTTTTGTTTTTTTTTTCCCAAGGAGCAGTGTTATCTTTTGACATATCCTGGGTTTTTTTTACAAAATACATTGGGAGTTTTTTGCTATAGGTATGCTTTCAGTGTCAGAGGTAAAGCAAGGCGCCGAACTCCTTTCTCCTCTGTCATGCATAGGTAGGATTCTGCATGCCCACAACTTATTGCAGGAATAAGTCACTGGCTTTTTTAAGACTTCCATTCAGCCTTTGTATGTAAGACCATGCACACCTATAGCGGCCTTTAAACAACAGCACCTTTCAGTCCATTTTCTGGCTAAAAATAGACAATGCAGTCACTATAACGTGACATTTACCAAGCAGCAATTTCCTCCACATGTCAGCAGAATAAAATACACATAAATAAAATATCTTCTGTACACTGAAAATAGCACTCTCTAATCATCCCAGTGCACAGTATGGAGTTATTGTGCAATGACAACACACCTTGTTGAGTGATATTGCAGAGCTGTTGCCTTTTGCCTAGCAACATACCAAAGCATGGGATCAGAGTCTACACCCTGTCTTATTGCTCAATTAGGACCTGGCAAATGTCCCTTGATGTTGCCCTGGCCCGTATCCACATATTTTACTCACATATGTAACTTGACATTGATGTTTTTAAGAGTAGACCTGGTTACATGACCGCAGGGTCTGAGGCTGTTTGTATCTTAGATTCTCTTGCAGGAATCAGGCCCATCAAAGGATGGAGGTTTTCTTGGCTAATGTGGCACAGGTAGAGTTTAACAGAAAGTCATGCTTCTGAAAGTCTTAACTGTTAAAGAAGCCAAGTAAGTTGAATGGAATATTGCCATGGAAAAGTTGCACAGTAAGGAGGAAGTTACAAGCTCCTTGACAAAGTATCCTACAGTTTACATATATAAAATTCTATTTAAAATGGAAAATATGTATTCATAAGCATAATAGTTAAATCTCTAGAAAATCCTGTTTGCTTTGTTTTGTTTTACTTTAGGTGTATTAGAAGTGTGTGAAAATGAAGGGCAGTGTTTTTAATGTGTTGTCAGCTGAAGACTATCATTATTTAGGACTGCATTGGTTACTCAGACTCCTGGGGAAGAAGGGATCAAGGCCTTTCTTCTTGTCCTGGAAGCCACCACCTTGTCTCATTTGAGTCGAAGGAGCTGCCATGTTGAACTCAATCTCTGTGTTATACATGTGTTGCACACTGGGAACTTCTGCTTAAAGACCAATTCAACTGCAATGCATATCTCATTTTCATGAAATAGTAGCTGCACAGAGTGAGGAATGGTAAAATAACTAAAAACATTATAAAGCCAAAGAATAAGTTCTCAGTTCCTCTGCATTTATCCTTAATTTTCAATAACATTTAGTATTCATAATAGTATTTCTAATTGAAATGATCTTAATAGTTTCCTGGTAAAAAATGACAAGTAATTAAGGAGGGACTTCCTTCATCTTAAGAGTCAGAAGTACCTCACTGGGTACTTCATCAGGGTTTTGAAGTGAATTGGACAAGATCTGATACAACACAACTCCCACTTGGTCCCCATTTCTCTCCAAACTGAAATGTTGCCTCTCCCAGTAGGAGCATGTCGTGGTTTAAACCCTAGCCAGACAGCTTGTTCACTCACTCCCAGTGAGTGGTGCCGGGCTGAGAGCAATTGAGCCCCCCCCCCCCCCCCCCCCCCCCCCCCCCCCCCGGGGCTCTCCCCTTCCCCGCTCCCAGAGGAATGGGGAGGAGGATCGAAAGAGTGCAACTCCTACGGGTTGAGACAAGAGCAGTCCAGCAACCAGTGTACAACACAAATCACCACCGCTGCCACCAACGACAACAATGATAAGAGGAAATAACAAGGGAAGAGAATACGATACCACTGGCCAAGAAACGAGTCCCACCCGGAAGCCCATGTCCTTCCGGTTAACTCCCAGTTACCCCCCACCCTGGGCATGACGTGCTGTGGTATGGAATACCTCTTTGGCTAGCCTGGGTCAGGCGCCCCGTCTCTGCTTCCTCCTGGCTTCCCCTCCTCCCTGGCAGAGCATGAGCCTCACAAAGTCCTTGGTCAGGGTAATCACTTAGCAACAACCGAAAACATCAGTATCACCAGCGCTGTTCCCAGGCTGGAAGTCAAAACACAGCACTGCACCAGCTACCACAAAGGAAAAACATGACTGCTACTGCTGAACCCAGGACAGAGCAGAAGCCAAAAGTCATGAAAAAGCCACCTTAGCTGTTGCTACATCTCAGTGAAACCACATCAGTGAGACACTATAACTGATAAATAGATTCTCCAGCATCAACTAAGGCACAAACTCACAGTGAAATTCTTATAATGGTTGGGATACTTGCGTTTTGATGTGTGATCAGAAGTGAGTTCGCATTGCATCCTTACTTCCACTTCCAGTTAACATCGTATCTCTGTCATAAGCAGTTCTATATTTTCAAAACACTTTTACCAAGATAATAACTTTGAAATTTCTCTTTCTTTGAAAATTTTCAGGAGGTACAAGACTAATTTTAAAGCCAGGCAGATAGAACAATAGGGAGACTGATGGACAAGTAGGGTCATCGTGGTTACATTGGTCCCTATTCCATAGAAAACTAGATTTAAAAGTAAAAAAGGTTATGAAATAATAAACATTGTTTCAGCAGTTTTGTAGCTTTAATGAAGAGCAGAATTATGCCTTCTTGTGAAAATGTAATTCTTAATACTATCTTAAAGTGGTTCCTAAATGAAACAGACTTAAAAAATTGAAAAAGATGCTGTTTAAGAGCCTTTTCCTACAATTCTGTATAAACAGACCATGCTGACACCTGTACAGTCATTATCTCATATATTTGGCTGAAGGTTTCTCTTGCAAACAAGCATCTGGTGTTTCCTTCACAAAAGTAAACATTGCAAACACTGGAGGTTTTGAGTACTTCTGTGTTTATAGTCTATAAGACCATCAATCTCATGTATGTATCTTTATTTCAGCTTGTGGAAGATGGAACTTGTTTTACCCTTGTGGATCTGGCCCTTCTTCTGTCTTATCAAAAGTATTTCAAAAACCTAGTGATGTATAGAGAAGGCAACTGTAGCTGCATCCAAAAAGTTGGGACCATAAAAATGACCTTCCTCTGTTGCAATTAAATTGTTCATTGCTTTGACTGGAAAAGAATTTTACAGGCTTACACATACCCTTGTTAGAGCTGTGTGTGACAGTCCAAAAGCCTTTCTTATTCTCATTAGAGTACAACAGTGAGTGATGAGGCCAAACCCTTTAAAGCAAAGTTTTAAAATACAGATTACCCAAGTCATACATACGTCATTGACAACCTGATCCTCAAAAGCTCTGAGCACCACTGAGTCCCATCAAAGAACTGAAACTGCCAGATATTAAGATTGTAAGGCTTTACAGCATCAGATTTCCCAGCAAATTTAAGCAACAATTTCAGAGTCAGCATTGGTTACTGTCACCAGCATTACCACTGCTGCCACCAATGCACTGCCAGTCATGCCTTTCACAGAGGAGTGGACATAATATACCTGTTTGAAAATCTTCAGAAAAGAAAATGAGAGAGTAGAAAGATCAGCATCTTAGGAGAGATAACATGCCTTGCAAATAGCTGTATTACTTTTGCGCTGTGCTAGGGAATGTACGGCTGGGCCCCTGCCTGAGAAACCAGGCACACACCTTCTGAAAGTGCATGTTTGATCAGGTAGAAGGGTTCATCTGGCCTTGTGCTGATTGCACGAGTGCCAGTTCAGGGTGCCAAATGTGCTAAATATGGACTATCATAATCTTCTAGAAAGAAAATGTGGTGTGATTCCTGCTTTTATAGACCCATGTATAATAGTACTAAAAAGGAATGTATTCCCCATAGATAATATTCTCACCTACATGACAGGCATTAAAAAGCCATGTGAGGGCTGTCACTTTCCCCTATGTGGAGATGCTTACCCTGTGTTTTGGAAGAAATAGTTAGGACCACTCTGTGCATTTTATTAATACAAGGAATCTCACTCTAGCAAGGAATGCTCCATGTTCATACAATTTATTCTTATAATATTGCTAATTTCAGTACCATCCTTTAGACAGGTGTGGATTTATCGGGAAGATAGCTATGTGCAGTTAAGCCCTTGGTTGGCATTACATGTTTCTGCATTAAGTGTTGTGATGGTTTCATAGTCCCCATCTTCCCTCTTTAAGTCTGCATCTGCATCTCCTAAGAAATATTGAATATTTACAATACCAGTAATTTGTCAAGAAAATATTTGGCCACCTGTATGATTTATAAGGGCTGGGCCTAAATTCTGTAGCCAGCTGAACATGGAGGTTACTACTGTTATAAGTCATCCCTGTGAGTTCAGTGCTACTCTTCACTTTTGTGCAAATCCCCCCATGTGTATGCATTTGCAGTATCATGGCTTTAAATAGCATCTTGTCACATATTAAAGAGAGAAAACTCTTTCAGCCTACATGCTTCCCTCAATCTTAAAAGTATACAGTGCTGTAAAGGAAAAATTTACTTAATACCAGATATTCAAGACTTCCAGGACTGTGTCATGATGCTAAAGTGCAGAAATGGATAAAGGGGTTAATGTTGGTGTTTTTCCATTTCATTGTAAGTGCAAACTCTTTTTGAAAGCATGTTGCAGTTGTTTATGCTCTGAAGAGAGCAATATTTTTAGCTTTACCACTTACAGTACTGGGATGTATTGCAAACTTTTTGATTAAGAATCATAGGCTACAAGAAAAGCTTAGAGCTGTAATGCCTCTAGCACATTTTTAGGGCGTTACCATGCCAACCATAAAAATTATGAGCAGAACGAATACAAGAAGTTTTGAGGTTTTTTAAATAAAATAGTGCAAAGTTAATTCAGGGTCCAAAGTTTTGGAACATGTTATTCTGTTGTTGGAAGATTTATCATGATCCATATATAAACCTGACGGTTATATCAAGAATTCATCAGCTGTCACTAACTGCAGAACTGCAGAGGTTTCACCCAAAAACTGAAGCATCTGGTTAAGCCTTTGCAGAGATTGGAATTGCCGTAGAATCATGAGCAAACCTTCAAGCAAAGAATAGCTCCAGACGCTGTGCTTGAAAAGTGTATGTTAGGTGCACATTATGTAGTGAAAGAGAATAATGGGATTCTATAGAAATTCCTAGATAAGATCTCCATGATGCTAGATAGAAGTTCAGTATTCATGGAGAAACACAAATGCGAACAAATAACAAGTATTCCAAAACCAATCCTTACAACATTTGAAAATCAGAGCTGATATTAACGTAAAAGACATCTAACCAAGTTAGGACTGGCAGCCTGCCCACATACCCTGGGCTCTGCGTTGTGGTGATATAAAGAAAAGGCAATACACTTAGGATTGGAATGCAGTAGACTTTGGAGTCTCAACTGATTTTTAAATACAAATTAATTTTTTTCCTTATGTGGCAAATTCCATAATACTAAGATGTTATTGTGTATTTCTATGTATTTACATATTTGGATGTGTTGGGTTGACCCTGGCTGGACAACCAGGTGCCCACCAAAACTGGTCTATCACTCCCCTTCTCGTCTGTACAGAGGAGAAAAAACATAATGCAAGGTTCAAGGGTCGAGATAAGTACAGGGGGAGATCACTCACAAGTTACTGTCATGGGCAAAACAGACTCGATTTTGGAAAATTAGTTTAATTTATTACCAACCAAAACTTAGTAGAGTAATGAGAAATAAAACCAAATCTTAAAAACACCTTCTCCCCACCCCTCCCTCCTTCCTGGGCCCAACTTCACTCGTGATTTCTCTGTCCCCCAGCAGTGCAGGGGAACAGGGAATGGGGGTTGCAGACAGCTCATCACATGTTGTTTCTTCCACTCCTTCATCCTCACACAGGAGGGAGGACTCCTCACACTCTTTCCCTGCTCCAGCGTGGGGTCCCTCCCACAGGAGACAGTCCTCCATGAACTTGTCAATGTGAGTCCTTCCCATGGGCTGCAGTTCTTCATGAACTGCTCCAGCGTGTGCTCCTTCCATGGGTGCAGTCCTTCAGGAGCAGACTGCTCCCACATGGGTCCCCTGCAGCAAACCTGCTCCAGTGTGGGCTTCTCTCTCCATGGGACCACAGGGCCTGCCAGGAGCTTGCTCCAATGCAGGCTTCCCAAGGGGTCACAGCCTCCTTCAGGCATCCACCTGGTCTGGTGTGGGTTCCTCCCTGGGCTGCAGATGGAGATCTGCTCCACCATGGATCTCCATGGGCTGCAGGGGCACAGCTGCCTCACCATGGGCTGCACCATGGGCCGCAGTGGGATTTCTTCTCCATAGCCTGGAGCAGCTCCTGCCCTCCTGCTTCACTGACCTGGCTGTCTGTGGAGCTGTTGCTCTCGTATATTCTCACTTTTCTTTCTGCTGCTGTTGCTCCCCACAGGTTTTGTTTCCCTTCTTTAACACCTTATCCCAGAGGCACTACCACCATTGCTGATGGGCTCAGACATGTCCAGCAGCAGGTCTGTCTTGGAGCCAGCTGGAATTGGCTCCATCAGACATGGGGAAAACTTCTGGCAGCTTCTCACAGAAGCCACCTCTATAGCCCCCCCCCCCCCCAACAAAGCCTTGCTCCACAAACCAAATACATTGAGCTACTATGTTTTCCTAAAGTTAGCAGTTGTCAGAAATTGAGGCTAGGCTGATGAAGAAACAAGCCTTTTCAGAGAATAATGTTTGCTAGTGTCAGCACTGCAAACTCATTCTACTGGAAGACAGTGAGTTTTGAACAGCTAATTTGAAAAAAGGAAGTTATTTGTGGAATTCTTTGTGAAAGAACAGTCAACTCCAAGTCTGCAGTCATTGAGGAGCACAAAGGAAAGATGAAAAGTGCACAGTTCTTTAAAAGCTGTGTTTGAAAATTAATTTAATCTTACATATGCACTAATTTACCTGTATATTCTAGAGCATTTAATTCTGGGTCAAAAACAAAAGTAGAAATGCTGTATTTTTCATATATTTGCATACTATATTTTTCAATAAGTCTGTTATATTCATGCTTGAAGACCAATCTTTGTGAACCCTCCAAAGGAACTCCTATGAAAGAACTAGAAATCTTTTAATATTGACTAAAATTATTTTTATAGTTTTTTTTTCCTTAACATTCTATTCCAGAGATGTTATTTTCTATTAAATTTATGGGATAACCCTGTTCCACAAAGTGTTCTCCTGTGTTTACTTCAAAGCAAGGACTTCATGTTCTATTCAACAGAAAGGCACCTTTAATAATAGTCTATCCTTTCAGTTTTGTTATGAGATATTGGATAATTATCACTGGGATTACTTAGATATCCTTCTGTGGGAAGAGGTCCAGGCCACTGCTGAGGCGTGGTCTTGAGTGGGTGGGTTTGAAGTTCATTTATGTAGTTGTTAAATATGTAAAGTGGCAGAAAATCCAGCTGCCTTTATGCATAGCTTGAGGTGGAGCAGGAGGAAGAAGAGGAAGTGGTGATAAGTGGATTTTGCAGTACACTGAGGAAGACAGCAAACATACAGAGGAATTAAAAATGTGAGCTGAAGCCAGCACGCAGGCTATTTTACACAAGCTAGATGAATGTTCATCTGTGTCTTGAACCAGGTCATGTAAAGCAAGAATAAGGGTGACATTTCCAGCCATACACTAGTGTGAGAGTAATTGTGGTTTAATAATCCACACAACATATGTGACAATAATTAATTAACAGTTAGCCCTTTATAGTGCCAGAAACCCAACATTTCTCAGTGTACACTTGGAGCCCTCTGTGTATTCATTTACTAAAGATTCTGCACTTGAAATTCAGAATAATCAGTTTACCCTTTGATGAGTGAATCCTCCTGCTCCCTTCCACTTCCTTTCTCCCAGACCCCACAAAGCCCCAGAAATTTCGGTTATGGAAAAGTGCCAAATTGAATCAATTTAGTCCTGAATTACTGAAGTGATTGTATCCTCCAATTATCCTGGAGTATGAGATACTGCCCTCTTCTCACACCACATTGCCATTACCGCGAGGCTGCAACTACGCTGGTCTGAGCTAAATTTTACTCTGTGACATAGAAATTAGAAGAGATTTTGGCCTTGGGTTTAAATATTTGAACAGGGTAAAAGCCAAGAAGGTTTGGAAATTATTTAGCCTGCTATTAGGGGATATAATTAGAAATACTTGGGTATAATTGGACTTGAATTAAATAAAGGGGAAAAAAAAAGGCAGCATAAAAAAAACAGCCTTGCTAACAGTGGGATCCTTTATACATGGGAATAAGGCAAAAATGTGTGAAAACCACAGGGGAAATGAAAGAGATGACAAGATAGGTATTTTATCTCTAATATTATAGAGGTACAGCTTACACTCATTATTTGCCAAGCAAGGAAGGAAGGATGTCCCTGAAAACCCACAAGCACAGTCTGTAGTTTGTGATCAGGGATGCCATCGTGCCTGAGGTATCCCCATATGGCCAGGGGTTGTTGAACAGGATGCATTGTCTCTCTCCAGACCCTTGTGGATTTCCTTGTGTAAGGTACAGTGTTATGTTAGGTAGGATCTACAATGAGCCTTTTTTACTCATCCAGAAAAGCTGAGGCTGTTTCTCAGGAGACTCTGTTAGGAGAATGGCGTAGAAAAGAATGATACTGCTGCATCAGGCAATGACCCAGCAGAGAAAGTCCTGAGGCTTTTCTGGGGATACGCTAAGAATTAAGGCTTTTTCACTCCACACAGCAAGCCATTCACAGCTTAGGCCACATCTTTGCAGTTCTAGTAACTGAAGCTTACAAAGGTCTGCCACAGACTTTGCCTCAGAAGGTTAGCAAAAATAAAAACAAAACTACTGAAAGAAGATTATTAAGGTGAAAAAATCAAGCAGTCAAAGCGTATGTAGTTCAACTAACTTAAATTCAACTCTATGCAATCCTAATTCAACCCATTTGTGTGTTTTGATACAGTCTTTAACTGCATAATCACACACTATTTGGTGAATAATTCCAGACCTAGGGCCGATTTGGGATTGTGTGAACTAAATAAGGCATGAGACCACACACAATGAATAAAGTGGATAAAAAGGAATATTGAGCAGCTGCCTTGTTTACTGAGTGCCACCCACTAAATGAGGCAGCGATTCTGCAGAATTTAAATAAAATAGTACATGATCAATATAATTGAATACTCAGTCGTAATGCATAAATCCAAGGAAGAGCAGGAAGTCTGGATGGGCAAATCAAGCCCCCTTCCCTAAATCTGCCACTTAGTCAAATCACACTTGTTTTGCTATTTTTCATGGGTGCCAACAATGCCTTCTCTCTCTCTCCCCTCCCAGTGACTGCAGTGCACTTATGATCTAGTTAAACTTAATCCAACCTACCCTCATTATAACAGCTGGAATTGCTTTCTAAGCCTGTTTTCCTTTCATACAGTGTTACAGCAAGGGTGAAGTTCCATGACTACATGACTAAGGGTATATATATGCAATATGTAGAACAAAGCCTATTTGATCTGGCATTCAGGTAGTGAACATCACTCAGCACAAGTATTTTTTTTTTGTTAAAATGTTGGCATGTCATTGATTGTCAAACCATTCCTTTTTCCATTCTCTGAAATACAGAAATCTTATGATGCATCATCTCCATAGATATCCTGATACATCACTTGAAAGTGTCATAGGAAAATTTCAAAATTCCATTTGGCCAGGAATATTTTTGGGGATCTGGAAAATTTAGCAAACTTCCTACCAAAAGTGTGGGTTTTCTGAAAGCCTTCCCCTGAATATCTGGTTTAAATGCAAAGCACTCCTGAATAATCAAGAGAAAAATATGTTTGAATTTGCATGTTTATAATTTTCAACATATATTTGTCCCCTGCCGGATGGCTTTAAAAAACAATTTTCAAAAATCCCAGATGAGAGTTTCCAACGTTAAAATCAATGTATATCTTTTCCTAGATTCAAAAGGGAGCATATAAATCTCTCTAAAAAGTATATGAGAGGAAGTACAACCAATCTGAAAAGTAAAGGCCAGGAAGCCAGCAGGGTGTTCCTGTCTGTAACATGCTAGTTTGCTATCAAGCTTTGGAAATCACATCATCTGTTTGTGCATAGCTTCCTCATTTGTAAAACAGAGATAATGTAACGTACTTCATAGATATTATAGTTTTTTATAGTGCATATTGAACTCTGATGGAAGCCATTGCAAAATAACCTTGTTAAAATTTGTCCATAGCTGAAAACCTATTGATGTCAACCAGTATTTTATTCAGGTCTCGCTGAGATTTCAGATCCATTGTTCCTGATTTCCTAAAATGTTTGGTTCTTTTAGGTGTAGAAGTGAAACTTTTAACCCTCTGACATTTTAAGAGTGAGGAGCTCCAACAAATCTACACATCTAATTTAGAATCATAACCATAGAATAATTAGGGCTGGAAAGGACCTTAAGATCATCTAGTTCCAACCCCCCTGCCATGAGGAGGGTCACCCCACACTAAACCATGCCGCCCAAGGCTCTGTCCAACCTGGTCTTGAACACCGCCAGGGTTGGAGCATTCACAACTTCCCTGGGCAACCCATTCCAGTGCCTCACCACCCTCACAGGAAAGAATTTCTTCCTTATATCCAATCAAAACTTCCCCTGTTTAAGTTTTAACCCGTTACCCCTTGTCCTATCACTACAGCCCCTAATGAAGAGTCCATCCCCAGCAACCCTATAGCCCTCTTTCAGATACTGGAAGGCTGCTATGAGGTCTCCACGCAGCCTTCTCTTCTCCAGGCTGAACAGCCCCAACTTCCTCAGCCTATCTTTGTATGGGGGGTGCTCCAGTCCCCTGATCATCGTCGTGGCCCTTCTCTGGACTTGCTCCAACAGTTCCATGTCCTTTTTATGTTGAGGACACCAGAACTGCACACAATACTGCAGGTGAGGTCTCACGAGAGCAGAGTAGAGGGGCAGGATCACCTCCTTCGACCTGCTGGTCACACTCCTTTTGATGCAGCCCAGGATACGGTTGGCTTTCTGGGCTGCGAGCACACACTGCCGGCTCATGTTCATTTTCTCATCGACCAACACCCCAAGTCCTTCTCCACAAGGCTGCTCTGGATTTCTTCTCTGCCTAACCTGCAGCTGTGCCTGGGATTGCTCTGACCAAGCACAAGTACTGCATATATTTCTTGACTGAGGACCTGTCATGCATCACATTGCAGGACTAGATTAATATGCTGTTTAACAATAACGTTGAGATACATCCCTTCTCAGAAAAGTTACTACCCTCCAGTTCAGAAATACATACACCATATGATAGGTGAAAAAACCTCTGAGTACCTCTTTCCTTCCTCAAAGAGGTGTTGTGAGCCTTAATGTGGTATTCTTTGAGCTGCTTGGATGAAAGATGCTCAATGAAGTAAAGGTATTTTTATGTCTCATTAAACATGAAAAGAAGGATAAGGTGAGACGAGGAAACAAAGAAAAGAGAAAAAAATGTAGCTCTAAGGGGGATATGAGTCAGTAATGTCAGCCATGCCCATTTGTTGGAATAACTGAAGGTCTCTACGTGTTCTGCAACTTTGCTATACAGCAAGGAGGTATTTAAACAGGCACTGTACTTACCATAACAGTACATATAATGTTTAGAGTTCCCTGTCTTTGCTCACTACCCTCACACACAATGTATCTTTGAACTGTTGCTGAATGGATAATCTATATTTCATAATTCAGACTGTCAGTATTTCCTTTACATAGTTATAACAGCAGGAAATATATAAGGCCTCTGTGGAACTTGAAAACTCTATTGCCTTGGGCCATATTTAATGTGTAATAAATTATTCAGCAACAGGGCACTCTTCATTCTGTTTACAGTAAGTTAGAGCTAAGTGTGTGAGGTATACATAACTAACATGAAACAGTATTTACTGTCACTGCCAAGGCTGAAGTGTTTTCTGAAGATATTAGTCTCATATTCAATAAGCCAAATTCCCATCAGGTGAAAAAGTAGCATAGCCTCATTGAATTTACCTTGAAAGAAAGGGAAATGGGAATAGTGACCTCTCTGATCTCTAGCTGAGAATCAGAAGGTCAAGGGATAAATGTTGTGGTATCTCACATTTAAGTAGGTTATAGGATATTTCTTGCATTTACTTTTCTGTCCAGATGTGCATGGTGCTCTTGAGTGGTAGTCTGTCAATAACAATGTTGTTGGAAAAATAATACTAGCTTTTCTGACTGGATCCACCAGCCTAACATATGCCCTAGCTTTGTCACTCATGGCAACCAGAACAGGTGATACACCATGTCTAGCCTTTGCTCCTGACAAAAACGATATTTGTGTTACATAGAGGTTGTTCATTGAGATTTAGATTTTAGACACCCATTTGATTCATGTAAGTTTTCAAATACTCTGACCTGACCTGAAACAGCTTAGAGAGATATATATGTCTATATATAATACTTTTATATTAATGAACAAGCCATCCACCCCAGCTACCTTAATATTACTCTGGATGCAGTTAGCAAGGTACATTTTCTACAAAATAGTCATGTAACAGGTGAGAGGTAGCTTTATTGAGTAGTGAGAGTTCAGGGTAAAATCATAGAAGCCAGAATTATATTACGGTGTGTGTTGGCAAATTTTAAGAAAGGTAAGGGGTTTATGACAGATCAAGGGACAAAGAAGAAAACTTGTTATTTGTTGTCTTAAATATACCAAATATTTGCCGATTACTTTGTACCCTCAGTCTCAGGAGAGAAGAAAAACTCATTATATTTCTTTTTAGGTTCACAGTTCCCATCAATTCTTTGTTGAGACCAAGATTTCTCTCTGTGTAGGCACTCTGAATTTCTGTGTGGAAACAAAAAGGGTATATTTCAACTCTGCTGCCAGCAGTAGGGTAAACCTTTCTTAGCAATTTCATTTCCTGTATGATTTCAGTATATTATTGTACCTGGCTGTCCTCATTACTGGGCATGGGAAGCAATCAGCCTTGCCAGGAGAGTTCCTGCAGGCATTCTACCCAAACCCTCATGGTTTATGAGGCAATTTGATGTTCCTGATAGTTAAAAAGATGAGTTATAAGCAAACCTGTTGGCTTGTTAAAAGAAGAGGGGGAAAGTTTGATGTCTGAAATAGTCAATTCCTAGGTGTTTCAATGGACCATGAAGTAACTTCATCACTGCCTGACCATGAAAAGGAAAAGGTGGAAGACAGCTTAAGTGGCAAAAAAACCCTCATGTTCACTGGAATCAGCTTCTCCAAATGTATGGTCAATAGCCTGGGCTCCTGAGAAAATGGACACAGCCTGGGTTGTACTTCCAAGAACAGTTTAATTCCTAATTTTGGAATAGGAACTAATTTCATGTCTTCACACTGGCAAGTAACTTAATTATCTTTAATAGATACAGGCCCAATGGAGTATCAAACTGATGGGGAGAGAGGTGCCTGTTATGCACCCACACTACTGCAGTCTACAGTTGTGTGGTTGAATGTCCTCTCCTATTAAGCAATGGTTAGGGTTTTAATTCCTTCTTGTGAGCAAAGGAACTTTGCTTATTTAGTTGAACACGAAGCTGCTTAGAAAAAGTGAAGGCTCTGCCTTTGCTAGAAGGGAAGAGCAATCCTTTGGGAGACAGCAAAAAGTTTGTCTAAGTTGTGTGTTTTTGTAGGCTGACTCATGAACCAGGTATTGATAAAGAAATGTGGCTGAGCACGCATAGGAACAGAACTAACTACAGAGGAACTGATCACTGGCTCATACCTCAGGGAGTACAGTCTTAGGCTTTCCACTCAAGTTAGACTTTGGGGTCTTTCTCTCTGAGGTAGCCTAAAGTAGCTTTCCAAAATTAGCCTCATTAGCCCTTTTCTCAGACTGACCATTTGATTTCTCAGAGCTTACATGGCATGAAGCAGAGAGTTCTGGGCCATGATCTCTCCTTAAAACTTAACTTGCAAAACTCCAAATTAAAGACTTTCTTTGTTTTTACATGGAATGATGATGGTATGCATCTTGATTGTCAGCAGAAAAGAACCATTCAATGTACACTCTGATTCTCTAACTCAAATTCTTACAAATCTTCTATTATTTAAGAAGGATTTGCTAGTGTAATATGTGTAAGAGAAAATCCACTAGAATAATAAAAATAAAAAATCATATATTTTGATTTTATTTGCTCTTATGGGTGTGTATAAGCTTTGTGGAATCTGCTCAGCAAGTTTCAAATGTACTTACGGAAAGAAAAGTCTCTGCCTACCAAGTTAGTGGTGGAAATTGAGAATCTTTTGCAGCTGCTGCCGTCTTATTTACAATACAAGTTTGGATCAAAAGATGGGTTTTAAAGATTTCCTAATGCTTTAGTCTGCTGCCAAATATGTTCAGCTTTTAACAATGTTGAAACAGGCATTTCTACAGTGGCAGTTCCTCTAGGGTGATAAATCCCAGTTTATGTTCCACAGATGGAAGGTCTCTATGATTGTTCTGCCTATGTTCATAAACCGGGATTAAAAAAAAAAAATCACACAAAAGGAAATCTGAAGTCATGTGTAGTATTTGCCCTGATTCCTTTCCTCTCTTTCTAATTAAAGAATAGGGATTCTTTCATTAAATGTCTACTATTTAATTTTCATTAATAAATGCTCCTTTCTACTCACATGCTTGACATTACTGATAGCGGTAACTACTCCATATGATCCATGTTTCTTGTGATTTATCACTTACTGAATCCTTTATTGCACTTCAAAATTGCTCAGAGTTTGCTTCTGTCTGACTTCAGCAATGCTTTGCAAGAAGTTCAAGTACTGGACAGTGATTACTAAGCTGAGATTTTCTATGCAGCTCTCTGAGCTGTTGAAGTACCACTTTCTAATTCAAACTGAAATACATCAAAGAGCCATGTGCGCTATTGTTTTTCTTCTCTACAGCTAATCCATGTTTCTCAGTGGTGTCTTTCTATTACACTGATTATAAACCACAGTTTTAAGTCAAAAAAGATTAAAACATAGTGCTGTGACTCCCAACCTAATTCCTGACAAATCTGTGATGCACCAGATGCTCCTTCCATCAGGATGAAATGATGCATGGCTCTCTTTGTATTATCACTGCACAGACATGTTTACTCCACCTAACTTGCTCACATGGGGTAGAAGAATGTTTTAGGGGAGCGTGCTTTCAAATGCATTTAGGATTGGAAAGGGTGACAGGCAGATTTCTTGCTTCCTCACTTCTTGGTGCCCTTTTTCACATCTATTTTATTTCGGTGGTACTTCAGAGGAAGGAAATCTGTGGGTATGTTGAGCCTTATCTGTAAAAATGTTCATTCTGTGAGACAGTCAAGAGATTCCTCCCTGTACCTAAAAGAAGGACAAGAGCTGTCAAATATCATGACATAAAAACACAATAAAAACTTCAGCTTTTTCACTGTGACATGATTAAAAAAGCCAGGAAGAAGGCAAGTATCATTTCAAAGTAAAAGCAAAATCCCTTCCAAGTCACCTTCTCAATTCCAAGAGCAAGAAATTGTACTGATAGACTTCATTCAATTAAAGTATGTGAAGTCCCTTAACCGCTGCTAAGCTAAAGTAGATCACGAGTGCCAGGATGCTTTCTTTTCCACATAAACAGCTCCTGGAGGGATGGGGATTGGCAGGGACACTGTAACGCATTCTACAACTCATCATCTAGCTAATTTTTCAGGAAACATGATGTATGTGAGCTACAGGCCTGGTCGTGCACCTATCGATGTTAGTGGCAACATTTCTAACTATTTCACTAGGAGCAGGACCAATCCTGCTTTCAGAACTAGGTTTTCTCAGTGTTTCAAAGGCATCCAGAGGAATTGCCAGAAAGTTGTGAATCAAGAGATAAATCCATGTCAACAGGATGAGAGATCCAGTTTGGGTCTTTGTCCCTGTTTGTGTAAGGGGGTGTGTGTGTGTCATTTGTCTCTGTGTCTGTAGGCACATATACCCATATACACACATACCTCTGTTCACCTAATCTACCTGTTACAGCTCCACAGCCTGGGGCTTTTTCAATAAAAGCCTGGACCTGAACATCACTAAATGAACTCATCATTCAGATGAGCTCTCTTACCCCTTTGTTAGGAACAAAATAAGTTGCAGCAAATTTTTCTTCTGTGCAGGGTCCTCCACAATCTAAAACTATATTCAGTCAATGCTGACCATAGGAAAAATGTTTATTAATGGGTATAATATTTACTAAGACTTTAAGTTCCATCATAGATTTTCTGGAAAAATAATTTTTAAGACTAAGTATTCAAAAAATAGGAGCCTCTGTTAGGCTGTTATTGAAACCTAAGTGCTATCAGTACAAGTCAAAATGCCAGTATTGAACTCTTCTCTCCTTGGGTATCTCTTCACCCTTTTCGGTTTTGACCATGTTTGTTTATACTACATTTCTTAAGTTACAGATAAAATAATCTCTTTGTTTAAAAAGAATGTTAAATTTATACTTGGGGGGGGGGGGGAAACAACCCACTGAAATTATGTGCTTCTTTTTGTGCTGATTTCTCTTTTCTGATTAAATTCAGGTCCTAATCACAATCTAGAAACTGTTTCCTGGGCCTTTGCTGAAAAGTGGCTGAAAATTCAAGATCCCTTGAATCAGCAGCAGTACAAGAGTTCTTCAGTTAATTTAGAAAACATAATCGCTTCAGCAAAGGTCATGGAAAGCATGACTCTGGAATATCAGATTGAGTCCAAATCTAAATGTATTCATATGTATAAATAATAGCGAATAAAAAAAAATAAATCTTCTCACAGTAGTGACATTTCCTAGGACTAGAGAACAACGGGATCACTGGGAATTGGCAAAATAAAAACAAGAAAGAAAAAGGTAATATTTAATATAAATTACTGTTGTATTGCACAGAATACTATGGTGACAGCAAGCTAGCAAGGGTGAGAAACTGAAAGAAAGCAATGCTTTTATAGTACTGTTCTGTATTCCTGGTATATCCTTCCTTAACATCAAGTGTTAACATTAAATAAAATACTACAATGTGCCAAATGCTTCAGAGTTGATATGGACTGTGAGTAGGCTCTGTATGTAAATGTATCACTGCAAGGGTATGTGAGAACACACCACTCCGCCTACACACAGAAGTGTAAATAGATCCATATACTCCACATAGCCCTTGATGATAGCATGATTCTCAGCTATAATCATTAAATGCTCTCAGACCTGATTTCAAAGGGATTTTTCCATCCTTATTGAAAATGCCTGTATAGACTGAGACAATTCTGCAGAATGCTAACACATGCTTTAAAGCTTCCCTGTATAAAATGGTTGGGGGAGTATAGCACAGAGTTTGAATAAACCTTCAGATTCACTGGTGGCACATAATGGTAGGAAAGGATGGATTGCACCATAGGTTAAACAAGTATATTTCAATTGGAAAAAAAACAGCAATTAGAAAACAGTTTCCTTCACATTATTGCAAATGTGTGTCTGCCTGCCTTTTAATTACAGTGTGTGGAGACACTGTGCTGAATCACCCAACTTGGTATGTTCTAGAGAGCTTATTGTCATCATCTCCCTCCATGGACTCCATCTCTCACCTGATAAGACAGAACAAAATTAAGAGCTATGATCTGGGGATGATTAATTAAAAATTTCACAGGGAGACAATGCAGTATAGATTTTCAAGGCATTAACCTAAGCAAATATTTGATTGCACACCAAAACAAATAACAAAATAGGACTACCATCAGATGATCTGTCTCAGCCGTAAGTCAAGGACTTGGGAATTATAGTCAACCAGAATTCTGTCCCCAGTGGAAGGAATGTAATTCTGCCTCCTCATCTAAGAGGTTAAAATAGGAATTCATGCCCTATGAATTTGTCCTTAATGCGTGCAAAACCGAGTGGGTTTGGAATGTGACCTTCTGTGGACAAACTCTTCTGTTCATGAAAGATAGTGAGTGTAATATTAAACTATATTAGCAATAATTATTTGGAGAGCATAATGTGCTAGTGTTGTGTCTATGCTGGAAGATGAATGGTGCTTTAGATGTGGAAAAATGATTCTGGTATTTTTACTAAAAATAAAGTGAGTAGCAATGATGGTGATAGAGTTTATCTTTAGATTTCTGTTTAAGATCTGCTCTCTGTCTGTCTTTTAAGTCTCATCTTTCTGTGCTCATGTTTTCTCATGGCCATCACTAAAATTTTAATAGCAAATGCATGAGTTGTTGCTGAGACTTCTAGAACTGTAAAACTCATAGGAATAAATGTAGACTCTCTAATCTGCTTTATTTCTTAATACAGCAAAACTTTTAAACACCTAGACAAGTTCCAGTGAACTCTAAGAAGTCTGAAAGGCAAGTGCCAAAATTAAGGTGAACTTAGACTAAATTTGCACATGATTAGAAATAAATAGCAGAATATAAGTGACAACATGATACTTAAAACACCAGATAACTCTTTTCATAAGCCAGTGTATATTTTGCTGTGTGAAAATGCAAGTGCTATGGGACTGATCATCTTGAAGAACTGGGAAATTACCCATATCCTGATACTTTTCCTCTCAGGTGAAGATACTTAAATTCATACAGACTATTTTTATTTGCAAGTTTCCTGTTTGCAATGGTATAATTTGCCAAGAGGATTTGAGAGTTTCTTGTGCTACCTGGGAGCTTCTTCACTGACTTTTTGATGTTCCACTACTTTAAAAATACACAGTTGGCTTTTTTATTTTTCTTAACAAGATATTTTTTTGTACTTGGACATCCAAGAAGATATAGAGTGGAAATGGTTTCTACAATGCATAGGAGGTGTATACTTGTACAACCTTGTTACTATTACTTCAGTTTGGAAGTGATCCAGTACTTCATTCAGGTACATTTTTGAGGGCTGAAAGAGCATGACCATGCCTGCTGACTCTGTTGAATTTCCTAGCAACCATTGTTCTTTGTTTTCTTTCCTTTGTATTATTTTACATACCTTGTTTCCCCAGTTTCCAGTAACCTGAAAAATGTTCCTTTCTTGGGAACTAATAGCATCTCAAAGCAGCAACTCTCAGTGGTGACAGAGATGCTTCTCTTCTGGCTTCTACCAATGAGATGGAAGTCACAGGACAATTACAGATAGGAAGTGGAGAGGCACCAGTCAGCTACATCACATGGGCTCACCAGCTTAAAGCACATTAGTGTGTTATGTTGCCTCTTCACGTGATATAATCCTGACTTTGATGTTACGTTATACTGACCTTTAAGTTTGCTGACTGAAGAGAACAGTTATGTAACTGGGATCAGCTACACCAAACAGAACAAAAATATGAAGAGATGGAATCCAGATCTAGGAAAGCACTATTACAGAAATATAAACTGCAAATCACAGATTTTGCTGACCAACCAGTTTCATTACAGTATTAAAATGTTTTCCTTTAAAAGAGAGCTTCCAAGTATGATCCAGGTCCTTTTAGTCTTCCATCCTAACAAGATAACTTCTTGTTATCTCAGAAAATGATGCTGAACAGTCCATGTGGAGGTAAGAGCATATGGGCAGAGGCATGTATTAGTGCTTTGTTTCCTTTTTTAAAGTTACTTTAAATACCAGCAGGTGTAATATGCTTTTAAGTAGAGCAGGCCCTGATTAGCTGAAAATAACTAAAGCTATTTAAAAACACGGCCCTCCTAAGACCAGGTAGTTCTGGAAGGACTCCCAGAGTAGAGTGGGAAGGAGGGCTAGAAGCAGTTGACTAGCCAAAAAGAGGGCTCTGAAACCAACTGAGTCTGGGTTGGGTCCTGGATTTCTTGGTGGTTGATTATGTTCCTAAAAAGTTCAATATGTAATGAATGCAAGACATAATAGGACTGAAAATGGGAAAGAGGTAAGGAAGTGATTATAAGGTCTATCTGAGCACAGAAGAGGTCTCCTTTTAACAGAAGTTAAAAACGAGGTCAACATTGGACCACAGCAAAGGTACCCCATCTGATCTGAGAGCAGCCCATCCTGTCATGGGTGGTCTGTATGGTCCTCTCCTCACCAAGCTTGTTTTCATCTTCTAAAGGATCAATACCTCCAACTCTGATACCCTGAACTCTCTAAGACTTACCCTTTCTTCCTATGTTTTTACCATACTTTCATATATTACCATATACTTGTTTGTTTTTTTTTTCCCTACTGCATGGTGTTTGTAGGTTGAAAGACTTAAGGTTAAGAGCGACTTGAGCCTTCAGAGTGAATGGCATCTATCAGTTAGGCTATAGTGGGAGAGCAAGTGCTGCTGAGGGATGCTGTCTCCAAAGTATGTAGAGGTATACGTATATGTAGAGTATACACATACTGCACAGTCTGCTCCAGGACATTACCCTAGAAAGCTGCAATCAAGCTAGCTGTAGATCTTAGTTTAGCTTAGCTAGCCCTGCAACAATCAAGCCTTTGGGTTCCCAGTTTTGCTATAATGAAAGGGCAGTCTGCAGAGCTGTACAGTAAGCTGGGACAACTTTCCGCAGCTCAAGTTCAAAGCAGAGACTGCCTATCAAACAAGAAGGAGGGCAGAGGTCTTATTTCAGTGGGTCCAAGATTTCTACTAGGATTTTGACTACCATATGCAATTAAGGGGGATTTATTTTTATAGTTACAGAATGTACAGGTGCTTGAAGTGTACTCTCTGCTAGAGAGCCTTATGCTGTGACAGATGAACTTGTCTGGGAAGCTCTATGAGTCAGTTAAGACTGTAAAGAACTCTTAGGCTTTTGTTTTGTCATCTGAGTTATTGTAAAGGTCAGGCCACAGGAAGGAGGGAAATCTGGAATGTACACATGGTGCGTGTTCTGACCGGATAAAGGTGGGAATACACTTCTTTACATCCTCATCCCTCAGCTTCCTTTTAAAAAGTAAGTAGTGTGCCTCAGAGACTGTCTTTTGGACTTCTTTGTTAGGGATTTTGCTCTCTGGCAGGAGGGCGGTCATTTACAGAATTCAGATCTATCACTGGACTATGCATAAGAACTGGAGAAGTGAGAAGCTCTGAAGAGGCTTCAAAACCAGATAGAAATAGTATTAAATGGAATGGTTTTGTTCTATTATAGAAGCAAAATTCTGCCATTCATCAGCAATGCAAGTAGTGCGTATTGCAGATTTTGCTTGCACCCTCTATTCCAAAGTCTTTCCTACCCACAGCAATGCTCTTCTCCCCAAGTACTTGTTTCTAGTGCAGTTTGTGTTATTAAAATGTGCTAGCACTTTAGAACAGACTGAAACAAAACACTAATGTTGTAACTACGTTATTGTGGCTGCAGGTCACTTCTACATGCTATTTTGATCCATTTTCATTGTTCTGTATTTGCTGTTCTATCAACTGCCTTGACTTGCAGATATGCTTCACTACCCATTGATTGTATCTAATTTTTTCCCTGTTCTTTTCCAATGTTGCTATTTTTCCACTTCATACTCTTCTCCTCCATTTACTTGATTCTTGTCTTCAGACCTTACATCCTTCCTGATATCATCAGATCACGTTTCTTCTGAAGGATAGGAGCTGCCAGGGCCTTATGATTATCACACTACATAAAAAAAAAAAAAAAAAGGAAAAGAAAAAAGTGGGATGTGCTTGTATTTCTAGTTCAGTTCTTGCACCCATACATCAGTCATGGATCACCAAAGCCAACCATGAACAGCTAGTATTTATTTTTTTTTTTTTTTTACTTTAAAATCAAACCTTCTTGTCTACTTAATCTAGCGTTTCCATCTCTAATTTTGTCTCTAGCTCCATTGCTTATTATGACTCCTGTGGACACTTATAACACTTAAAGCACACCATTTTTTTCCTGAAACAAAAACTTGCTTATATGCCAAGGAAAATAACCTTTAAGACTATGTGTAACAATGCCATCTGGTGACTCCTGCCATAGCAAGATTTTTTCTCTGCCTTTGTGCCCCACTACTTCCCCCCCCTCCCTTTACCATCCATGTCCTCACCCATCTACCTAGCTCTTTCTTGCCTTTCCTCCTTGTCAATCCCAGTATTTGTTAGAGCTGCAATATTCCCTTTTTTGTAATTTTTCCTTTTTATTCACTGTGTGCCTGTTGATGCTCTTCCACCACCACAGTATAGGTTCAGTGCTGGATCCTCTCTCTCATTTTAGTCTGGAGTGCTCTCTCCATTTGAAACTTTCCCAAGGTTCTGTAGTCAGCATTCATCTCTAATGTAGATGTGCTGTGTATTACCTTTTAACCCTGTCTACCAACAGGGCATACCTATGTCTTTTCTTTCTCTTTAGAAAAACACTCACTTCCTACGGCTTCTCCTTTCCCGTCACTCATGTCCTCTGGAGTCCAGTGCAGAAGATGCCTTGTTACCAGGAAATAACAATAACAAGAAAAATTATTGCTGCAATACTGCAGTCAGTAACTTTTTTTTTTAATTCATTAGGAGAAGTAGCCAATGGAATAACTTCAGTCAGGGACTTAAAGGCATTTATTATCACTTCTAAAAAATACAAAATACCTCTGAGAATTCAGACCTGTTGTGCTAAGGATATATTTCTGACACAATTCAAACCTGATGATCTACGTGATCCACTCTAGCCTTGAACTGGTCCTTGAACTAGGGAGATCATGATGTGGTGGCCATGGCATGCATAGGCAGAAGCAGTAAATTCAATTACAGAAATGGATCTCACAAGCAGAAGTGTTAGAGGATCCAGGATGTGAAACTTCAAGTGAAGTCTTTGCTTTGGAAAGTTTATATGTGACAGAACTCATGTCCTGGGATTTTTCTGTACTCTGTGGTGTGCTTTCTACCTCAGTAGCTGTTTTTCATCAATTGCCTGTTGCTGTCTGCTAAGGACTGTGCCAAGGAGCCGCTCTGCCTTAGCACTTATGTTCCTCTTTCCTATTTCAATCTTTCCTATGAATGTGATTCAACTTTGTAATGTGCCTTTGAAACAGGTTTCTCCATGAGTTTGAAGTCTTCTGTTTTAATTTCATTTAAGCTCTTTACTCAACATACCATCCATCACCTGTGTAACTATAACAAGGTGTGGTGGTTCGAGCATGGCTGGATGCCAGGTACCCACCAAAGCTCTCTATCACTCCCCCTCCTCAGCAGAACAGGGGAGAGAAAGTATAACAAAAGGCTTACGGGTCAAGATAAGGACAGGGAGAGATCACTCACTAGTTGCCATCACAGGCAAAATAGACTCAACTTGGGGAAATTAGTTTAATTTATTACAAAAAAAAACTCAGACTAGGGTAGTGAGAAACAAAACTAAATCTTAAAACACCTTCCCTCCACCCCTCCATTCTTCCTGGGCCCGACTTTAACACTAAATTCTTTACTTCCTCCCCCCACCCTCAGCAGTGCAGGAGGATGGGAAATAGGGGCTATGTTCAATTCATCGCACACTGTCTCTGCTGCTCTTTCCTCCTCAGGGCAGGACTCCTCACACTCTTTTCCTGCTCCACCATGGACCTCCATGGGCTTCAGGGGCACAGCCTGCCTTGCATGGTCTGCAGCATTGGCTGCAGGGGAATCTCTGCTCTGGTGTCTGGAGCATCTCCCCTCCTTCTGCACTGACCTGGGTGTCAGCAGGGGTGTTGCTTTCACGTATTCTCACCCTTGTCTCTGGATGCATTTGTTCCTGTGCAGTAACTTTTTCCCCTTTCTTGAATACATTATCCCAAAGGCGTTACCACCATTGCTGATGGGCTTGGCCTTGGCTAGTGGTGGGTCCATCCTGGACTCAGTTGGCATTGACTCTATCAAGCATAGGGGAAGCCTTCTTACAGAAGCCCACTACCAAAACCTGGATTACCAAATCCAATAAACAGGGTCAAATGGCTGGGCCCAAACCCTAGTTTCTTCCACCTTTACTTCCAAAGCTTTCTGGATGGGACCTTCAGCTGGTGGAAGTCATTGTAGTTTCAAAACTGTAATTTCAGAGTTGTAATAAATGTTAGTGCTGCAGATCTAATAACTCCCTCATCCTGTCCTCTATTTCCCACTTGTTTGCCTCCATGCTTAAAAACACTGTCATTCTTTTCATATCTCATCACTGAACTTCCGTTTCACTTGTTGGAACACAAATGCAATGGAAACAGTCTGTGGCAGTATTAAAGAAGGGAAAATGAATCTATCAAAGAAAAAAAAAAGGTAAACATGCAAATTAACTCAAAGGGCATTTATAAAAAAGTGGACCCAGTCAACTATGGATTAAAGAAGTGAGAAGTCAGATGAACGGGGCAGCAAATATTGGAAGATGTTGTAAACTTGCATTCTAGAAACCTCTCTTTCTTAAAAAAAGTTCCTCAGAAGTACAATATATTTATTACATAAGTCAGTACACTTATGACACTGTGGATAGTATCAGTCGCCATGTTCTTGAGAAGACCTGTAGCTTTAGTTCTAGTTCCATATTGTGCTCTTAGCATATATAGTCCAATACTAAATATCTACAGAACTGTCTCAAAAGCTCATAACCTCCTAGGACCAAGTCAGTTCTCTTTTTACCCTGAGTGAATACAAGCTGAATGCCTTATATGGCAGCAGATTAAAAAATAAGATTAAATATTTTTATAATGTGCAAGGTAGATCAGATTTTTTCATTTTGCATAAATATTAATTTTTATACTTTAGATGATATCCTGTGAGCACAGCTCATTCATAATATGCAGCTCAGGCCATGCAAGCTTTTTTTTCCCAAAAAAAAACCTGCTCCAACTCAGCACAATGGTAGTGAAACAGAGCTCCTTGTGAAGGATGACCACCCACCCGCTTTGCAGAATGATAACAATTTGGTGTGTTTGGCTTTGTTTTGCAATTTGACACAATTACTCTGCATCATAAGTGCTTAAGAAGCATAAAAGACAAGAGGATATTACAAGTATCTAATGTTATACATTACATTTATATGCATACCAGGATATAAATATGCAGGACATGTGCCTGGACTGTTAATCAATTCCTTATTAAGCTTTTGAAACAGTATGAATCTATGAATAATGCATTATTTCATAATATAATGTTCATCTTATTTAAAAACATGCAGCTATCCTCTATATGTAGATTTTTATCCACTATATGTAGAATTTTGGGGGTGGTTTTCACAGGAGATTTATTGAAGCATCTAAAACAATCCTAACATGCAGTGACCCATTGAATCTGCCACTTCATGAATAGAGCTAGTAGTAAACCATCTGCACAGCTGCAGGATCTATCTACAGCAATAATTTTAGATCGAGTGTTTTGTATTTGCTTACAAAGCACCCTCTGCTGTTTGAGCTGCTGCATGCTTTGTAGGTAAAACTGCTTTTTGAAAAGATCAAAAAACTTTTTGTGGGGCCCTGCAAGAACCACAGAAATATCCAGAGACAATTTTAATAATCTTACACCTATAATACATGTTGTACGACTTGTGGTTAGGACACTTGTCACATCAGTATCTTGTTTTCTTATTCAGGTAAGAACAAAGTTGAAATACAACTAACAGTAAGGGTAACAAATTTAATAGATGGAAAAAAAGCTTCCATGTTTAATTGCTAGATTGGCAGAGGAGTAATGGAATCTCCCTCACTGCAACTGTGTTTCCTCTCTTGAAACTTATATTTTGTGTGAGAGGACAATATTCAGCAGGCATCAACTGCTTAACAATCGTTATTCCATGGTTATGGCTTAAGGATTTAAGTTTGGGATGGATCTTGCATTGAATGGGAAGTCTGGAGAGTAACTAAAAGAGAGGTTTTTCTGTACCTCATAAAGAGATGTAAATGCTGGTGTGTATAGCTTTTGTCAAAGCCCTTATGAAGTATTATGCAGTGCACCTTGCTTAATTTGTGTATCTATTCCTGTGACTGCCTGAAGAAGTCAGTGGGACCTTACTAGAACACAGATTCCAAATAAGAACAATAAACAAGATATTTTACACCTAAGAGGTTATGGTTTGATTAGTTCATTTACACTGGCTGAGAATGTAGTGAAAAGTCAATTGGATTTTTTTCTTTTTTTTCTGAAAATTGAAAGGGTATATCTGAAGAAACTGAAGAGGGGATATCTCCTATGGCTAGATAACATGTAGAGAAGCAGTCATATCTGCCCCTGAAGTTGGTAACTATCTGATATATATTGAATGTCACTGCAACAAATGAACAACACATTTACTTGCCTTAAAAAATAACTTATGTTACATGTTGACATCAAGGGCACTTGTAATACGTATTGATATTCCCTGGTGTGATCGAGCATGTCTAATTAATAGAGTTGCTTGGGTATTTTGCTAAGAAAAATAACTTCAAAAGAAAAAGCAATTTCTGCAGAAATTGTAATTTTCCATGAGAGAAATTAAAGAATCAAACCAAAATACATTGTGGAAGGCTATTGAAAATCAAAGCACTTCAGTTCCTTGAAATGAACACAAATATGATTTTGTATTAGCTCAAATACTGTGAGACACTATAGCGAATACTTTGCTAAGGTTTCACTATTTAAATTTGATTTGTGATTTCAGGTTACCAGATTTCCATTGGACCAGGTAATTTAATGCTGGACACCTCTCTCCGAAGGAGGACGTTATTATGGTCCTTTATGTTTGAACATGAAACCGCAAATGATTCTCGACAATTTGGGCCAACACATATTAAAGATTGGGTTGTCAGAAATGCTCAGTGCTGATCCAGCTCTGCTCCCATTGACGTCACTGAGAGCAAGTCAATTTGACTTCAATCAGAACAAAGTCAGTCTGATGGTGAGTTGTTTTCCGACCTCCACCCTATATCTTCCTCATTACATTAATTAATTATTGCTCAAGTTGCATCTTAATTTAATAATGTCTCCCAAAACATAATGAGCTTTGCTATATTTCCTTCTTTACCATCTCCCTGCAGTTTTGCCAGTTTACCAGCAGTATAGAAATAGTTTCTTAGTTACATAATTTTCTATATTTTTCCTCTAGAATTCACTTTTGCATCACACAATGTCAGCTATGTATATCAGAAACATTGAAATAACCTTGTGTATGTCTCATTTAGTCTACAGGTGTCTTCCTGTCACTTTCTGTGTATTTTGAGCAACCAGAATAATCGTATAATTTTGATGTTAACAGTACGTTGTTCCCAATTCAAGCAGTGTTCTATGCATAGAATAAATCAGCAAGGGGGAGCAAGATAAATAAAAAATATGAAAGTACAATATTTACAGAAGCTCTCTTACCAATGCACATCTGTTTGCTTAAAAAAAACCCAAACCACACACATATACAGCCAGTTACCAGGGATGCCTGTATGCTGGGTGAACTTGTTTTTTACTTAGTATTGTTTACAGTAGATGTCTCTGTCTTTCAAGCAGTAAAATGGACAGCTCATCCCCCTTTGCACACCAACCTAAAGAAGTCAAGGTTTGAAAAATTGACATTATGGTACAGGTGCTGGGACTTGGTTATCTGTACTACTGTTAACTCAGGCCCTTCCGCAGTTTTGGCCCAGGCCAGTTTGCACTCGGCAAAATAACTTGCAGGCACTACTCAGGAGACAGCATAAACCAAAAACTGCCAAAGGGAAGTATGGGTTTCAACAGCCAATTCTGGAGGCTACAAGAGCTTAGAGTATGGCTGGGGATTGAATGCAGCAGCTGGACATGCAAATTACTGTAAGGATGTAAAGTATAATGTAGTCTGCATGGGAGACTGTGTTACATGGGAGCCTTGTGAAAGGATCTTGGTTGTAATAAATTCTAGCAATGAAAAGGGATCACAGCATCATTACAACAAAACAGAATGATGTATGTGACAATCACAGCATTGCATAGGTTGGAAAGGACCCCCAGTCTCACCTCCTGCTCATAGCAAATCCAGTACAGCAGGATGCTCAGCACCTTGTATTGTCAACCTGTGAGTATATCCAAGGATAAAGTTCCTACAGCCTCTTGGGGCAACATGCTCCAATATTTGGCTACTCACCCTAATTTTCCCCTCTATCACATTGGACTTTCCTGTGTTCCAGCTAGTGACTGGTGCATCTCCTCCTTCCAGCCTGAACCTCTGTCTTTTCTACATGGTCCTAATTCATAGTTGCAGGCAGCAAAATGACCCCTCTAAGCCATTTCTTCTTAGGCTGAACAAATCTAGTTCCTTCAGCCATTCGTTGTACTGTGTGCTCCAGCTTGCTGGTCTTTCGCTGGACTTGCTACAGTATGATTACACTTTTCTTTCTCTGGGAGCTGCAAATGGGACAAAATATCCAAAGGTAGTCTCACCGGAGCTAAACAGAGGGGCAGGATCACTGACCTGGAGCTACTGGCGACACTTCTCTATAACGATGCATCTCAGGATGTAGATGGCCACCTTTGCTGCAAGGGCACCCTGCTGGCTCCTGCTCAGCTCTCTGATATCCAGCACTTCCAGGTCTTTTTCTACAAGGCTGCTTTCCAGCTTCGCATTACATTTCCAGGGGTAGAAGGGAGGCCAACATAAAACAACAACAAAAAGACCCAGGATGTATGAATCACAGCTTATACTGGTGACATTGAAATGCATATTCCTCAGTGACAGGAGTGCCACTAGTCTCTTCCAATCATGTGGATATTAGTGACCATGTTCTGTTTCATCAGGATACCCAGTACACAGAAGTACCACACCCATAAGCCTGCAAATTACAATACACAAAACCTTTCTGATATATGACCAACCATCTTGCCATTCTTTTCCTTCACTCAAGCAGTCCTCAAATGAATGAAGTGAATCATCCCTGTGCTACAACATATGGAGCAATTCTCAGAGTAAGCGTTCATTGATGTGGTCCATCATTCATAAAGCTTCCCAGTAGAGAAGACGCTTTGTCAGTGAAATCAAAATTGATGATCTGTGTTCTGCAGAAGAGTTTAGATTGATCTTAGCCTCAACATAATCAAATTACTGTTGCACAGGGTTTAAAATGCGTAGAGTAGAGCCTAGTATAATAAGGCTTTTCTTTTATACTTCCGGCTATTGATCATGCTAGAGCAAAAAGAGAAGACTGGTATCAGATGGTACTACATTAGAACAGCAGTATTTCCTGTGAGTTTTGTTCTGACATAAGTGATAGCACAGAATTCTGTAGAGTTAAGGCTGGACTCCTTACATTTTATTTATTAAGGTGGAAACAGAATCAACTGACAGAGGAACAGATCTTCCTGTTTTTCACAAAACTGAAGAATTCAATCCTTACAAAAATTTTTTTGGTAAAAGATGGTGATCACAAATGTGGGGAAAAGCTGGTCTTGAAATTGCATGAATACAGGTATACTGTGGCTTAAATGTCACCTTTGTTTCCCTTCCTCACAAAAAAAAAGAGAAATCCAAACTTCCATCACAAAGTGTTTTACTCACACATGTTGAAGTTTATTTGTTCGCTTCCTATCTTCCTGGGAGCAGCTCTCTGGGACACACAACTAAGCATGATACTGAGAAGATTTTTTATGCCAGACATAATAGTATGTAGGCTTCCTGAATTTCATACTGCTGTCTTATGAAAGAATGAATTAAATTCCTTAGGATTGTGGGCGTTTGGACTATGGGAAAGCTTGGTGAGCCTAGCTAGAAAATAATAAACCCTAATCACAACCCACAACCCTAACCACAACCCACAGAAAGCAGCTTCTCTTACATAAGGCCAAATTTTGAGGACCTTATTTAGATCATAGTTGGACTAAGTCCCATTTTCTTCACTAAAGCTTTCCAGCTTAAGGGCATCAGAATGCCTGAATGAATGCTTGATTCAAAGGAGATATTGTCAATAACATGGACAAGAAAATCTGTAAAAGTTTCTCCCTGGACTGTATGATGCTCAACTGGAAAAATAGAGTTTATATCCACATCAGTATACCCTAAACATACAATCCAACTCTATAAGCAATCCCACTTGAATTCCAAGATAAAGGGATGCTTGGTGCATAGGTTGGATGTGAAAGAAATCTTTTTGCGCTTGAATAGGAACCAAAAATAATCAGTCTGGATCAGGAGGTAAGAGGGTGGCAACACAGTCACCAGAAAAGGGCAGATATGGCTAAATTTGCTGACTCTTCCTGCCCTGAGAAAAGAGGCTTTGGAAGATTCTTTGAAAGAGGGAAGATGCTGAGGGAACCAAAACGTCTTTTTGCTGTTCTAAGACACCTTCAGAGAAGAGCAGAGGGCAAGCTGTTCTGCAGGCAGGGTCAGCACCAGCCAGCACAGCTGCCCAGAGTTGGAGGGCAGGGTGGAGCTCCTCTTGAAAAGGCAGTGTCCTGCCCAGCTGTCATGTTCTTGCTGTTAATTAGCAACGTATAAAGAAGGACATTCTGTTATTTCTACTTTAATTTCCATTCTTGGATATCTAACAGCTGAGAGAGGGAGAAGGAGAGATTCTGGTCTTAAGCATGCTACGGTATAAAAAGCTGCCAAAAGACATCATGGTTGCACTGGGTTTGATTGAACAATCCAAAATATTTGCAGTTCAGCATTGCCAATTAAAAGTACTTGCCAATTATCCGCTGCTTGTAGCAGTGAAAATGTTCATTAGCTTATAAATCAAATTGTACGTTATATACAAATAAGTTTGTATTAACAGCTTAGAAGCCGAATATCTTCCCTACCTTTGGGATAGTTTGCTTAAAATACTATTGACAGTGAGAAATCATGATGATCTGGAAATAACAGGCATGCAGTAAGTAGAAATCATGATGTGCTCTCCTACTTCTTACACTTGCCAAAACCTCCAGGGTGAGTGCTTACTAATAGACAATAAAAGGATACATTTATGGACAAGGTGGAATGATTTAATTTCATTAGTTTAGACTCAAGGGAGTTTGTTGGTGATAAAATCTGCAGCAAGACAATGTTGTATTCCTGTTACTCCACATTTACACGAACACCAAGTGAAATTTTTCACTGTTCTATTTTTTAAAATGAATTTTAAATATATATATTCCTGTTGAAATTGAAACAGGAAAGAATACAGCAGAACTATCAAACAGAACAACAAGCCATTATCACCGCAAATAGATCATTTTAGTTGCCATGGGTAACCAGTGCCAGTAAGGTATTCAGGCACTGCAATCGCCAGCACTGATACCCTGCTTTGAAAGTGCTGACTGTGCGTCACATTGCTAACTTCAATAATTATTATGTGTAGGAGGGTTGTGGCACCAACAGGATATATACTTGTAATGAGTCATTCTTTAAATAGCCTAATTTATCATCCTCAAATAAAGGGGAGGGATTTATCCAGCATGAAGCAGTTTGAAAAGCCTGAATTATTAATAAACTGAAATAACAGCAAGGCAGGAAAAGATGGACAAATACACATACACACTTATATATATACATATAAAAGCTGAATAAGACTGAAGGGCAGTGCAAAAGTATAAAGCAGAAACAAAGAAACACACAGGAGCAGTGCCACAAGACTGCTGCCGCACTCCATTTATTCGTGCTAATGCACAAATGTAAATAGCTACAGATAAGGTGTCTGTAAATGCAACTCAAGGACATCCAGGCTTTCACAGGCCACTGACACTGGATGTGCTTGGCATGGTAGTTTCAATTAGACAGTACTTTTTTACTTTCATAGAAAAAAATACAAGATCACGAAGGCTAAGTAGGGTAATGGCTTGAAGAGAAAGCATCCTGAGAAAAATTTCATCTTCTGGAAGGAAATATTGATTACTCAGTATGTAGCATTCTTTACTCTGCAGCAAAATTGAATAATGCACACAGTTCTCCCTACTACACAAGCACACAGAGCAGCATAAAGACAGACGTGTGCTATGGGACATAGCTAGTCATTCACTGAGGTGATTACACAGTTCTTATTAACTTGGTTTCAAAGCAAACCAATGTCTCCAGAATCATAGAGATTCAAGCTTAAAGGCACCTTCCAAACTGGGGACCCCAAGACATCAAGCAAGAACAGAAAGCAGGTGACCAACAGCCCCCCATTGTCTGCTCAGGTGCAGTGGAGGAGAATCAGGAACAAAGAGAAGAGAGCAGAGGAAATCTTGTTCCATGTTCCCAGCTGAAGCTGTAAAGTACTGAAGGCCTTGGGGTGCAGTGTGCTTCACATGCATGTCTATGATTAGATGAAGGTATCTATGTCTAAACGTCTGCTTGTAGGAATTTTGTTACTTATCTGTTTATTTAAGGGCAGTTCTCTATGTACAGCAATAACCTGATCTTACAAGGTGCACTAATTTTCATATTACCTTATTATGAAGCAGTTCCTACAAGTCCTGATGTTATGGGGTTTTTAATATCATTAATTTTCTGTTCTTTCAACACTTGATTTTCCTGAGAATAATGATTTTATTTCTCCATTAAAATTTTCAACAAAACGATTTTTACTTACTATTTCTGACCAATCATCACAAACCTGTGTCTAAGCTTTTGCTGTTATGTGAAGTACTCCTCTGCAAACTCATGAGTGGCCCTAAGAGGTTAACCGTATAGGTGCATGGTAGTTTTAGAGTTAGGACCCAATCATTTCAAATAATCACATTCTTCAGGCATCCTTTTCCCTGAACAAAATTATTGAACTAAAATTATATACACACATATATATATTCACATATATGCTTCTTTTCTCAGGGGGGACCACACTTCAAAAGTTTTCCTGTTTAAACACTACAATTACTTTAATGAGGCTATCAATTGACTGTCAATCTGTTGCATTATTTACCTTTGATATCTCCAAATGCTTTTGAGATAACTTACACAGACAGACGTTGAAGTTTAGTACATTTTCTTTTCAAAATAATTCGTGAACCATACACTGTATGCACATATAAGCAAGAATAATGTAGCTTATTCCTAGCTTGAGACATGTATACATTGGGAATGGAGACTAACATGCACTGGGACAGTTGCCAGTCCTGTTCGCCTTACTGGCCACTACCTCACTTTTTTTTCGCATAAGGAGGAGAGTATCAAAATCTTATTCCCCATTTTTTCTGGGTGTTACTGTGACCCTGACAAGATAGATCTTACAACTTTGAAGCAGACTTTATCTCTGGTTTTTCTTTCTCTTTTTTTTTTTTCTAAGAGTTTGATGGTTGGTTTATCTCATTATATACTGCCTTTCCTATAGACTATTGTTGCAGTTTTCCATTACTTCCAGTACTACTCACGCTTCTCATAGCTGCTTAAAAAAGAAAAAAAAAATATTGATCAGGTGATCCATGGTGGACATTTACCTTGATAACTCTCCTCTTTTAACTATTTGCTGACAGATTTTCAGCAAGTTTGCTTATATCTTTTTTGGACTTCATTGTGACTATAGAGAATTTTAATTAGATGACATAGTGTTTCCTTTCATTTCTTCTATCTGTATTTACTAAGTAAGCCATGCTTTCTTGTAACAGTTCTAGTCTTCTGTATTACAAAGTCTTGGTGTCATGTATATAATAGCTTTATATGCTATTTTATGCTCCAAATCTTGTAGTTCTTTCTGTTAACTTTCATACTTCTCTCATTTGTGCATAAGCATATTAATTTTATTTTTGCCATTATTATTCTTGTCTCAATTATGAATACTATAGCTTCCTATATCCTCCCTTTCCTACTCTATGTCTGTGTGTAGGAATCTACCTTTTGGTTCTCCACTGATATTTATCCCCTGTCCTCTCCAAATCAAGTTTAAAGCTTTCCTTAATTTTATTAGAATTGCTGTCTAAATGCAGTATCATCCATCTATGCCAGGTGGACTCACTGCTCCCTTTCCTTATTCTGAGCCTTTGAATTTACAGTTTAAGTTACAGCATCATAAAAGATATGCATACTGTCTAGAGATCTCAGTAGTCTGAATCCTCAGCAGGCAGAGTCTCCTGCTGGGAATTCCTGAGCTTACCACTACTTATTGTGTAGGAGCTTTGAACTGACTCATGGAGAAGCCGGTGCTTCTTGACTTTGAGACCATCAAACATAAACTCTACCTACTGTAAAGACACTTTCCTGTTGAAGACTTTCAAATGCATCCACCTCTACTAGTAAACAGAAAGCTTAGAAAGATTGGTTCTGAGTTAACTAATGTTTAAGCTCAAGCTAGGTGATCATTTGAAAGGTCTGAGTCCCACTTCAACTTTCATAATGCTAATACATACTTAAAAGCTCTTAAGAAGCAAAGGTTTAGTTGCTTTGGATTAAATGCCCAAGAACTGTTATTCTGTGTTGAACTTATACCTGTTTTCTTACTCCTTTCATTCCTACATCTTACAGTTTTTATGCCCATATTAAGTTCAAATCACTCTCAATGTTTATTTGATTGTCTTTGCAATTAAAGATTGTTTTGAAACTCGTTGAGCCTCTGTGGAAAAAGTAGATTTTAAAGGGAAAAGAAGAAAAGGATTTTTATATAGAATTGCAGTTGCCGTTTAACACAGAACAAATGCACAATACCAAGGAAGAAAGAAATATATATTAGCTTCACAGCTGTTAACTAAAACAAAAATAATTGTTTCAGTACATTTAACAAATTAACAAATTAAAAAATTGCAAGGCTCTGGACTGGTAAATTATGGCAGCTAGCTATTGAGGAAAAATGGTAAGTACCTTCATAGACTCTTGGGAAATAATTTATTTTAATTGTGTGCAGTCATATTCAAATCAATATCTGAAAAATCCATTGGGATGCACATAACTGGAATAAATCAGAATTTCAGAGCAACTCAAATAATAGATTATAGTTTAAAGCTGACAAGAGAGAAGACTCACATTTACATACCTTTTTGGTTCTTCTATTATGAAATTTTCTCATCAGTTTGGTTTACTATAAAGATGAAAGGGCACTTACTGCTTAAAATATGTGCAAGAAAAAACTACTACAACTGATGCTTGTCTTTTGTCCAAGTAATCATTACTATTGCCATAGGTAATGGTCCATCAGAACTTCAACCTGGAGGACACTTTAAAAATCTTCTTGCACTTTGACAGATGTGGAGATTTGGTAAATATACCCTGAATTGAAACAAATGTGTGTGGACCTCACTAGCAGCATCAGGAGGAAGAATTTTAGTAGCATGTTTTGACTTAACCCCAAGCATATAGCAGCCAGAAAGCTCCAATTAAGCATACTGAATTTCTCACTGGTGTCCATATGTGTGGTATATGTTTAATGTGTTTTACAAATAAGATATCTGAGGGAGAGATGGCTAAAGATTCCTTTCATACCTAATCAACTTGTAAAGGATATTCATGCAATATGCTAGTTAAGGATATTTATTCAGGTAATGGCACAATATTTTGCATGTGCCACTTGACTTATCCAATAAAAAGTTTTAGAAAACTGAATGTATTATTGGTGAAATATTTTTCTTAGATCATTTTTTCAGTATTTTACTCACTTCATGTAGGTATGACTGTGAATTGAATTTGGCATGAAAGATGTGCTTGGCAGTCATAACTGTGTGCCCTGATTTCATAGACAAGTTGCTTGTGCTATCTACACATCTATCGACATATCAATCTCCCAGAGAGGAACAAGGAAATATCTCCTGTCATGTAAGATTAGTTCTAGTCTTAATTAAATGTTTTAAAGTAACCTATAATTAACATGTATCATTAAAGCCAGACAGAAGATGCGGGTAGGAAACTCAGTCCATTCAGTTTTCAACAAGGAGGAACAATGTTCTGACCTGATAAAATGCCTCAATAGATATAATGAGAAAGAGGATCTGTTTGTAGAGGGACAGATGTCATCAGACATTCCAGCTAATTTTAATCACCATTACAATTTAATTAACACATATTTGATTTAGTTATTCATATGTATACAACACCTACATGGTTACTTGGTTAGTATGCAAAAATAGTGCGGGAGGTCAAGGACAAGTGCTTTTATCTTTTCTTCCAAGTTTCACCAACCACAAGGCTGCTTTTGCCCTGACAGAGCAATGTAGAGGGAGCATGGTGTAGTATTAGGACCTTGGTGAATAAAAATCAGGTGAGAGCTACTTAAATGTGAATGTTTTACCTAGAAGGAGAAAGACTGAAGAGAGTTAGGGTTTTTTGCTCTGGTTGCCTTCAGATTGGCTTGTTAGACCTTTCAGATATCACATCCGTGAAGGACTTCCAGTTATGTAAACATGTTGCTCAGAACCCCTTGTGTACTTTGAATATCAGGGGGTCAGGCTAATGAAAGCCTTACTCTAATAGCTGGCAAATAGACAGAAAAGACTGTGAATGATAAACCATGTTCTAGTACTCTTAAATTATGGCAAAAAAAAAAAAACAAATCATGTGCAGAAGCTGATGTACCTGTTCACATTATTTAATTTATTTTGATTGTGTCTGCATTAGAGAAACTTAGAAAAGCCATGCTTTCTGGCTGTTCTTTATCAGAGATGAGCCATTTTATCAAGTTTCTATCAACCAAATCAGTGTACTGTCAATTAAAAAGTACACAAAAGTTATATATATAAATTCTAGACACATCATTTGCCATTCAGTTGGAACTGAAACGATGGCATGATAATAAAAAGACATTTCATTATAAACGGAGAAGCATTTGAAGTCTCCCTAGACTATCAAGTGATGAATGCAGTAACATGAATGCCAACGATTTTCTGCTCCTGATTTCATTAGTTGTCTTCACTTGGGTATTATCAGCCCAAATGAGTATCAGGCCGTAAATCCACAGAATCCCAAAAGCTCCTTCAAAATATTTTCTTATTGTCTTACTGAAGTAA
Organism: Pezoporus wallicus; assembly: GCF_028554395.1. Lineage (NCBI taxonomy): Eukaryota > Metazoa > Chordata > Aves > Psittaciformes > Psittacidae > Pezoporus > Pezoporus wallicus. The sequence continues at coordinate 4,358,737 of NW_026642654.1, forward strand.
AGCAACCATTTACAGGACTGGTGTGATGTGTTTTAGGGGAACTGCCTGTCAAAATGTCTTAAAAACAATACCTGCCCTTTATTGCTTTCTAATTTTTAATGAATAAATATCTTTTAAACTAATTTTGTGTTATTTTGCATTTGAGGTCTTCTTTTTGTTTGGTGGTTTGTTTGTTTGTTTGTTTTTTTATTGTTAGTAACAGTGACAAATCATAAGGAGAAATAAGAGATAGCTGAACATCCTATTAGTCTCAAGAGACTAGTTATAAAATCTTTATACAAGTTGTCTCTTAATGAAAGTGTGTTAATTTGCATATCAATATGTTTGTGTTTTCAGAGATATTTTTCTAAAGCTTTTTTTTTTCCCCAAACTACAATGCGGCTCTGTTTTCCTTTTTGACATTTAGCTTCTTTTAATATTTTAATAAAATCAACATAGGTGTCGCATTCCACTTTTTTTCAGTGAGTCCCTCTGCTGACCAGGTATTATTCAGCGTATACTGGAGTGACTAAGCTTTATCATTATTCATTGAAGAGATAGTCTGAAGAAGGGGTTTTTGACCTTTCTCCCTTGCACAGTTCAAAATCAACCGCAAGTACAGCCATCTTTCTGGAAAAGCCAAATGCATGCACATTTCTTCATTATCATTTAAAAGAGCATAGATCTCTCATTTTACATCTCGATGAATCCTTTCTGACGTGCACATTTAAAAATGTGCTTACATTTATTTTTTAAACTGTTCACATCACGGTGGCAACATGAAAGTCTGGCTATCAATGTGGTACATGTCACAGTAATTAATCCCTGGTCTTTCACAGCTTCTTGCACTGCTTTTTTTCTGAGACATTCATTTTTTTGTCTGGGTTCGCCATTGTGAGTGTTTATCTACAGGAGTATTTACATCATGGACATCATTATGGTATCAGCACCTGCATCCCATGTTGGGCTGTAGATTGAACATTGTAACTCATCCTCTAAAAGAGCATGAGGGAGTAATGTTTTCATATGAAAGCAAAAGCAAAATAAACATTCTTTTTAGATTATTTTTATTTTTGATTATGGAAAGTAAGGAGACAAGGAAGAAGCAAGGAGAGAAGATGAAAAACATGGAATCTGATCTGTGAATAAATGAACACCACCTGTCTCTTGTCCTGTAATTCCAGCACCTTTCAAGAGCTCTAGATTCTATCTATGGCTCATGTTCTCTCCTCTTAACTTTGTCAACATGCATCACATTTTCTCAGAGTTGTAGACAGGCTTTTTGGACCATAGGTGCATTATTACAGTGTAAGAAAACCTTAGAAATAATAGCAGGTTTGAAGAAGTCACAGGGATTATACTTGGTGTCACTGTCATTTGTTTTATTTTGCTAATTGACAAAGCTATAAAAAAACCCAACTGGAGATATATTACTTGTGCTAGCAAAGTCCTTTAGTGTTGTTTCTGGGGACCTGTGCCGTGGCTAGCGATGGCAATATTGCTCCACAAGTGACTGAGGGGGTCTATCTGCTGCTTTGCGTTTCCTTGCTGGTAACTCATACACTCTCAGTGTAGTATCATGGTTTTACTCAAGCACGTTTGAACCGCTTGTCAGGTACAGGTATCCCCTGGGTAGCATTGGCTGCTCTCTTAGAGTAACATTGAACACAGCTGTGCAAAAATGGTCTGAGGACTGTTATGTGCTAAAGATTGGATTGATCAGCCCTCTTGCATTCAATAAAGATAATGTAACTCTTCCAGGTGATGTCAACCTAAACACCAGAATGTAGCAAGGCTGATCAAATGCTTAACTAGGTAGAACAGGTGGTATCTGTGTCAAGAAAGGAAGTGTGAGAAATATAAATACAAGATACAGAAGCACACTGAAGTACTGTGGGGGCTCTCAGAGCAATAAGCCAAGAAAATGTACTCCCTTGATCTGTAGAGAGGTGAAGATCTTTGCAGATCAAAGATAACAGGCTTCATGACCTGTTTTTCTTTCTAAGGAAGAGAAGAATACTGTCCCCAGATTCTCACTAATCAAGCAGTTCAAGAAAGGCTAGCAGTGTTTAGGGGTTGTTTGGAAAGAATCATGTTAGCATGCTGTTGCCCAACTAGAATCTCTACATTATATCCATTGTGAAACTAAAACTAACATAAATCCATTTAGACTACGTTTGTTTGCTTTTTCCTTGAAGCAAAAGTGGAAAGTCAGGAACAAGTTCCTTTATAGAGCTTTGACAAACAACTTTTTTGAAATTATATATGAAAAAAACTCCTTCTGAAAAAGTGTGCTATGTTATTCCTTCGTATTCATGTAGGAACACTCATGCTTTTCCAAACCTGTCTAATAAATGCACAAAAATAAATACATCCTTTAGTCTTCAGGTTTGCTACAGATTTGTTCAAATGTTGCTTTCAACTAATGAGCAATTTCAAGACTAATGGAAAAGCTGAATCAACTGTGAAATGTAACTTTTGACTTAATTATATTAATTGACATACCTATCTATAATTTTTTTGAGCATTTGGTATAATTGCTTCAAATGACATTTAATTTGTCACTTGAAGTACAATAATTAGAAACAGTTCATGAAAGAAAGTCATTGAAACTTCAAATGAAGTATTTCAAAGGTATAATTATTTTGAATGTTATAATGCTGAATAGCTACAGTCACAGGGCTAGGGAGCCGACACTGCCAGAGTTAAAGTCCATGGACCTGTGGCTCTCCTTTGCTAAACAGGCCACATACTCACATATTTGCGAGATTTGGGGAACTAGCATTATGTGAAAAGAATAAACTGCATGTTAGTTTCTCCTCCCCAGAGGCTAGAGACAAGCCTTCTGTGCAGAAATGTCTGTCATCCAAATCTCATTAGAAATCAATGGAAAACATTCCATCAAACTCAGTGGGAGCTGAATTGATCTGCAAGTATATTTTTGGCACTGCTGGAGATGTTCAAGAGGCATGTAGCTGGCTGGTGGAGCAGGTGCTTGATGTGAATAGTCCCCACTGAAATACCCCAGTGCAGTGCTTGGGTGGCTCCTGTGGCTCTGCACAGCACCAGCGCCTGTCCTCGGGGAAAGCCTCCACCGCCACCTCAGCTTGGAAAGAGGTAGGAATGTGTGACAAAGGGAAGACATTAGCAGCAGCCTTAATAATGTTAACTGACAAGAGCAGTGACATAGCTAGGAAGGTATTGCCCAATATTGCACAATATCTCTCACATACCAAAATCAAAACCACAGAAAATTAAAGCAAAAAAGGAAGGTGAATTTCCTCTACTACTTCCATAAAAAGGGCATGAGACCATTCAAAATCCAGAGGCTGTGATCATTTACAAGAAAAGTGATTGTAGCCCATGTCATGCCAGTTCTGAATCAGTTTGCTAGGTATCGCCAGGGAACTGTTGATTTAAAACACTTGCGCCAGATCTCTCAGTCAAGCCTGTCCTTTGGAAATCTGAGCTAGGAGTAGCTTCCTCATCTTCTCAGCTTCAAGTGTCAAGAAGCTCAAGTGCTGAAACATGATGGTAAGACCAAGATGCAGTGCCATGGATCCTCATTCTGTCTGAGCCCTGCAAGCTCCTGAAGAGCCTCACCCATAGCGACAGCAGTTAATATTGGGGGCATGACTGGATCAAGTGAGGGATTTCATCAAAATTTCAAGTTTGTTTAGTTAATGACCACTTTTTACTAATGCTGTACTCTAAAGGAGTGTGTTAGTTCCCTCACCTCTTATCAGATCTACCTAGGGAAACTGATATCTCACTAGGCCCACAAGAGGTCCAGAATCACATGTAAATGCAGTTCTGTGACCACAGACACCTGTAATGTGTTCTATTTCCTTCAATGTATTTGTAATAAGAATCTAGGTTAATGGTGTATGCCACATGCAGGCTACTACATACCTGGGAGTTTTCTCTTCTGAATAGCCTGCTAATCTCTGAAAAGCCTAGTAATCCAGACTTCATCAGATGTGCTCACAGAAATGCCAAGATTGGTCCAAAAATGCAAAGTGCAGTTCAGTTATAGCTAAGGGCCAAAGTAACCAGGCAAGCTCAGATTTACATCACTACATTGCACCAACACCACAGCTGCATCAAATTACCGTCCAAAACAGGAAGGACTGGAAGCTTGATTACAAGCACTACAGAGACAATGAAAGATAATCTCATCTGTACATCATGTGTAAGATCTCTTTTTCCCCTTATAGAAATGATTAGTAGAAAGAACTAGGCCACATAGGAGAGGTGCTAGTCTGCTGTAAACAGGTCTGGCTGCTTATTAGTCGATATGAATGTGCAAAACAAACTGCTTTTCAGAAAATAGTGAAATGAAAGCAAAACAGTTTTATTTTTGTCCGTGAAGGCTGAAGTATGTCAATCAGCTTTCAGATAACAAGTGGTAGTAACCTATATGCAGTTCTTTGTGGTTTTTGTCACTCCAGCATCTGATCTTCCTGAGCTGATTCCTGTATTTGCAGGTTGTTGCAATAACTTTAATTGGTCCTTGTGCAGGTGGATGTCCTGATCTGCAAGACAGCAGGTTTAATGAATTAAAACTCTACCTAAATCCCAACATACAATTAATTTTCCATTTTAAGAGTGTATCACAAAGGACATAGAAAAGTATTGAGCTAGTTATTACTTAGCTATGTTAGCTTAAATGCAGAATATTACACTGGTGTAACCAAACTACATTTGGCCAGTTGAATCTGCCTTCACTTTTATAAGCCATTGTTTGTCTGGGTTGTTATTATATCTTTGTTTGACTTTTGACTATTTACCTATGATTTCATTGTTTGTGCAGGATCTGAGCTTGAATAAGAAAGGAAGGCTAAAAATGAGCCTCAGAAAATAAATTAAAACATCACAGAAACACATTAAACCAGACAGTCTCTCTTTTTCTTTTGTATACTTACCAGATATCTGACCATTCTAAATGTGTATGTTTAATTCCTTCCTTCCTTCCTTCCTCCCTCCCTCCCTCCCTTCCTCCCTTCTTCCCTCCCTCCCTCCCTCCCTGCCTCCCTCCCTTCCTTCCCGCCTGCCATGTCCGAGCACTGTGACTCAGTATTGATCTTGAAGGCTGTGATATTTGCTCTTATACAATTGCCTACGTACAGAAAATTAATATTTAAATTAACTGACTTTTTAACACTTCAGGTTGCATGTATTTTGCTAGCATTCAACTTTCTCTCTTTCCCCACCCCCTTGAGTGCCTTTTACTAGGTCTTGATAATTTTTCTCCTGCAAAGATACAGAATTTGCCAAGGCAAAAGAGCTTACTGCTGTGAGTTGGCTATACTAAGCAAAGGTCTGCACAGCACACTACTGAGCTTTATGTACTATAAGCCTTTTAGAGTGGAAATTTACTGTGGTGTCTCACCTTGAGGAGAGAACCAAAGCAAACTTACTAGAACAGTGATTTAAAGTCTGAACTTTAAAGGGAGGGGAGAGACATAAACCTCCTACCACTTCTTCTAAATGGTCAGGATCATGTGAAAATCAATAGGCTGTCCTCTTGCTTTCTTCTTCTTAAGACTGTAAAAAGTCCAGCTGTAACTTTGTGCAATTGCTTTTAACCAGGAACTCCTGCAGGGAAAGTGAGCACACATGTGATGTGACGGGCTCTGTGGCCATATCCTGCCCTGGAGGGTGGTGGACTGCAACCTGCCCTGCCAGCGGAACAGCTCTGGACTACACAGCTGCAGTCAGTGCAGGATTTCTGAGGCCACCAGCTCTGCTCTACTCTCTCACCATGCCTAAATGCTTGGCACACTCCTTGATTACCTGAAACCTTGGCAGACATAACTGGAGCTCTTTCGCTGGCTACACAGAGCAACTCTGAGTAAGGGAAACATGATCTGTGAGGTGAATTTCTTGACTGCTGTGCAGCCTTGCTTTATACATAGGTTTTAATGTAATGCTTAATAAAATTTTGTAAAGCCTTCATTTTCTGATCTTTCTTTAAAAATTGTATATATAAGAAGAAATCCAAGATATCCAAGAAGTCCAACTCCAAATTTTGGAGCTCCTCTGTGTTACAATAGGTACCAGCAGTCTACCCAAACAACAACATGGAGCTGAAAGCTTTAAAAAGCCTAGAGGTCTTGTCAGAGAACAGATCATAAGTGGTCTAGCTATGGAGTTAAAGAAAATGTGCTTTCTTGACATGAGATGATGAAATGGTAGGGTAAGAGGTAGAGGCTTAGGGTTTAGGTAAGGAAACTGCAGAGCAACATAACCAGCTGAGAGGACTTAGAATCAGCTTGCTAGCTGGAAGAGGGACTAGACTGCATTGGCATGCCCCTGGGTGGAAAAAGAGGTTTTCCTGAGCTTGGATGATCTTGAAGAAGGTTATTCATTCATGGCTGAGTGTGAACAACTGGACCAGTGGATTTGCCAGCAACTCTTTTTTTAAACCAATTTTCGTAATAAATAATTTACTGACATTGGAACCGTCTTCAAGTGCATAGCAATAGTTATGTAAGTCATCAGGAGATGTGTGCCAGGGTTAGGATAGTATTTCTGGATGAAATTTTAGGAAGTGAGACTCCTGAACAGGATTAACCAGTGTTAAGAACATTTCCTGAGATACATGAGAACAAGATTGATGAATCCAAAGGCAAATAAGAAGTTGGGCTCCTGTATCCCAGAAAATACTTCACTCACTGGAATAATTGCCAGACTGGAAACTCCTCCTTTGATGAAAAAATGTGCAGACTGTTTTTTGGTCCAGTCTAAACCAGGATATTTTGAACAAAAGTATTTGAAAGGTTGGGATGGGTAGGGAGCTGTTTTTCTACTCAGTTCACCTGTATGTTGGTATCACTTAAATGTTCCCAGTGCATCCTATGGAGGCTGCAGGTGAAAAGCATCTTTTTAGTCTTGCTAAATGAAAAGAAGCAATTTTTGAGACTTCATATTTTAGAAAAGGTTCAAGGGCTCTTTTCTTATTCTACTCTTCCACCTAGAAGTCATTAAACTATAAAGCTGTTTATGTGGGCAGAGCACTGTGGCTCAGCTCAGTGAGTGCCTTTTTGACTCGACGTGGTCTGACCTCTATACAAGGTCAGCAGAAGTACTTCTTGAGTCACTCAGTAGCTGGTATTATACCCAAGTGCTTTGCTTTTCGTTGAAATGTTGATATAAACCTTTGATCAAATAAACACTTGTGCAGGAAAGAAATTGGAAAGCTGCTATTTAAGAGGAAAATGACTGGCTTATGAAGGTTTGCATTGGAATGTACATTACTGTTGCACTGTGTGTTACTTTTTTAAAAGGAAAGGTAAAATAAAATTTTATACATATTTTTAGCTGCTCCCATGGATTAATGTCCAAGTGTATGACCAAGGTGTTAACAGCCATGAAACAGATAAGCTGTTCGCACATTCCGGAAGTTGATGTGTGGTATGGTACCTTCATAAGAACAATAACAAAGGCGTGGGTTTGGCTTTTTAAAATACTCTTATTCAGAAACTGAAATGAGTGAACCTTTGAAAGAAAACCCCTGAGAAGAATGGTAAGCTGACTTTCCTCCCAGGGCAACAGAAAAATCTCTAATAAGAAGCAAACTTAAACCGGTTGTTATGTTCATTCATGTGTGTATGTTGTATCTGAATGCCAAAAATTACTTAAAAACTGTTTCCTGAATTAAAAAAAAAATACATCAGAAACACTATTCTCATTTCTGCTAAATGCAGCAGCTGCTGGCATGCTATTACACACTGAAATTTATGTTCAGTTCTGTTGATAGCACTGAGGAAAAGGATGTATTTTCAAATACTGAGGGAGGAAATATTATTGCCACTGTTTGTGTCGCACAGATAGTGGTTAGTGGAAGTTGTGTGTGTGCTGCCTTGGCTTGTTGTTGCTACTGGGAGGCTGTGGTATAGCTGTGTGTTAGGAGAAGGATTATCCCAAACCATAATGGATCCCTGGTGGAAAGCTGGGCATTGGGTAAGGAATGAGAATCTGGCTCCAAATATATAAAAGAGAGAGGTTAGATCATAAACAGCATATAACCAGTGGAAACATTAGAAGTGCAAGAATTTAAAAACCAAAAAGTACTTTGTATAAAGCTAAGCTTAATAATATATGTAATAAAATGGTGCTTATTAAAGCATATTATACATTGGTTATACAAAAGATTTACTTGTTTATTCTATAGTCTTTTCCTCTGGAGTACTAGTTTGCTTAAAGAGCATTTCCAGCTCTTTAGGAAAGGGATTATGGGGCTTAATATCCCAGAATCTGGGTTCACTGGAGGTGAAGGAAGCAGCACACTGAAACTTTCCCATCAGTGATAGGAGGATTGCTAATATTGTTCACTTCCTGTCAGTACCACTTCTGCCTTCAGAACAGGGGGTCCTCTAAATTTTTCCTTTGGATAAGACAGAAAAAAAGGAGGGAGAAATTAAAGTGTTTTTTTTCAAAGGACCTCTGGAGCTGGGAGCATTGCTGTACTGTCATGCTCCCTGGGGAGCCTCTGTGGAGCAGAGTTATGCCATATAGCCACCAGCTGCCACTGCTATGCAAAGAGCACTCACTCCTAAACCATTAGGAACTGCTTTTTCCTCAGCTTATTTCCTTAGTAAATTAAACTGTAATTGAGTTTTACAGATGGATGGCATCACTTATATTTGCATGCTTACATTCATTACTATCTGTTGGTTCAGCTCTGAGCCTGTGGCTAGGCAGCAGGCAGGAAGGCTTCCTTCTTGCTGTGGCCTGGATGTTTAATCTGGACCAGGCGAGATGTCTGCAATAGGAACTGGGTAGCCAAATGCATCTGAACCCACTCAGCAGGGAGAAGCCTGCAGCGATGGGAATGTCCCTATCCTTGTACCTGCCTGTAGCGCAAGGGGAGATTCCTGAGAAGGGCAGGGAACAATGTCTGCACTGCAGAAGTGACAAGGAGATCCTATTGCTATGGACCAGGAAGAGTCTGGGTAGGTTATTGCAACTTTGGAAACTACTGGAAATTGATGGATGGAATAGAGACTAGAGAGAAGGAACTCTCCCTTAGGTAGCCAGAGATGACATTTAGTTTTTAGTCTTATAATTTCTTTTGTTTCAAACAGATGATTTTCACATGTTTCAAGGGTTGTTTGTGGCCTAATAAAGCATGTCCTTTTAGGTGCTTCGTTGAGGGCAAACATTCTGTCAAGTCCAGCTGGAGCACCTACCATAGCATCACTAACAGAGGGACCACTTCCAGCTGATCAGCTCACTAGATCAAGGCATCATCTGTCAGCCAGATGTAGGACCCATAATGAAGGAGTATGCTTCTTTTTTGTCTTTTTTTTTTCTTAACAGCACCAACAAGATGCCTCTGAAGTCCCTTTAAACTTAAGTGTAGCCCACATCTGATTAGATTAACACACAACCAGAAGGTCATATGATTGTAGGAATTTGCTGGTTATCTGGAAAAAGATCATGGGAAAAAGACCTGAGGGAAGGGAATTGTTAGATATCAGCTGGTATTTCTCTTACTTAATAAAACTGTGCCTAGAAAAAAAGGGAAGTAAGTACTAGAAACAGGAAGATCTGGTGAGAAAGGAAATCACCTGGCCCTTAGAAGAGATAGCTGCTGGTTTACACATTGTGTTTTACTTTGGACTTTGTTGGTTCAACTGCTGTGTAGTGCTCTGACAAAACACCTTGAAAGAATTCAAGCAGTGATTTTTGACCTTTCCAAGGAGATTTAGAGAAGCCAGCAATCTGCCAAGACCATTCCTGCAGTAGTGGTAACTTGGTGATCCTTCAGAAACTGAATTTATGCCTAGAAAACTGAAAACTGTAACTTGGAGAGATCAATAGAAAATAAGGAAGCTGAATAAAATTCTCAAAAGTTTCCAGTTTCCAGTTTTTACTTGCTCAAACCTCTCTCTTGCCTGAGGCCAACTGCATCAGCATTTTCCTGGGACAGTGAAGCTATAAGCAGCATACTGTAAGACTGTTCTGCTGTGTTTAGATGGAAAGAAATACAAGGCTATCAGTTGTCAAGGCACTTCTGGCATTTTAATTTGAAGTGTCATTCAGTCTCCTTGAGTTGCTTTGCATTGGTATTAAATAAAATAAGAGAGGAATGAGTCTTGAGAACAGAGAGGAATCGTTCAGTAGGATGGAAGAAGGAAGTTCTCAGAAGGAGGCACTGAAGGCTACCTGGAGCAGATTTGTCCATGTGCAATGTTCCTCCATCCTCACCTCTCTAAACCTGTCCTTGTTGCACTGAAGCAATTGGCTGTGGAAAGGCTGGCACAGTTTGATTCCCAATGAATCACATAAAAACTGATTTAATGAAGTGTTCCTTGATCTTATGTGTATTACTGGGGCAGGTTTTTTTCCAATTGCCTGGGGCTTTCTGAAAAAATTGCTTTTTCACCTCAACTGATTTCTAGCTTATTCTCCTAGTATTGGTTCCTAATGAACCTGTGACATTTATTCTGATACCTTTCCACTCCCCATCCCTAATTTCTCCTTCCTTCCTGAGGTGAAATTTTATCATTTTCCTCCAAGGTAAAAGACAAAAAAAAAAAACCAAAAAAAGACCAAACATTTCGGAGAGCTAGCAGGTTCTTTTAATTCTTTCTATTATGACAATATGACAGATTCTTACACTTCTCTGGCTCCCAATGGAAATACCATGCTCTGAGGAGACAGAAAGAGGGATTTAAAGACATAAGGCATTTACTCTCAGCAATGATTTTTCTAATGAGAGGTTTTAGTGGTGATATGAACAAACTGTTCTCTTGAAGAGTTTCCTGGGGGCTTCAGTGTCACTACATGCAGCATCAGCTAGGTGACAAGCTCTCACCATCACCCCAGTCACTGCCAGAAACAACATCCTCAGCAGGAGCAGGTATGCATACTCTTTTTTGGCAGAGTGATGGTGAATGCTGAGTGAAGTGAGCAGCACAGCAGCTTTCTTCTAGATATTTTGTTTCTAAGAGTTTGAATCTTTTACTTATTCAGTGAAGGGGACAATAGCAAAGAAAGGGAAAAAAAAAACAAACAACAAACAACCAAAACCCAGCCTCATACTGAGGGATTTAAACACTTTTGCAAAGCTTAGTTAAACTTCTAAATCTGCATTCTAGACAGTTAAGCATTGCAGTAGGTAAGATGAAGCACAGAGAAGTCAAGGGACTAATCCAAGGTCAGTGACAGAGTCAGGAATAACCCCTAGGGAGTTCACTGCACTCCTTTGCTGGTGGTAAATCACTGACGGTAACTCCAGTCTGGCCAGCAGATTTTTCCGAGTCTGAGACCAGTAAGAGCAGGGAACTTGCTCTGAATCAAAGCTATCTTTGGCCAGCAGGCAGCCTTTAGCTCTTAATGATAATTGCTTTATGTATTTAATTATCTTATCATAATCCTTTCCTATCACAACAAGTAGGATAGTGCCAAATTGGTTGGGGAAAGACAAAGACAAGCAAGAAAAGTTAAATGCAGAAAAATGATACCTGGATGTGGAAATGGGCCAAAGGGTTGTCAATGTACCGGTCTGAAATATCTTTCTAGGAGCCACATCAGGAAAATAGATGTTTAAATAAAAACTGCTGGATTCAGATACTTGGAAAAATTGTTTGTAGAAAACGAGCACCCAGTGATTTTGTTAGAAATCCCCTTCTGGCAGTTTGTTATCAGTCTGCTATCAAAATCAACAAAACACTCTGCACCCTTACACAGATTCATGGGTCTGGTGCAGATCCACTGTAGGAGGAATGCCTCAAGCAGGGTCCCAGCTTGCCAAGGGGACTGGAGCACAGGCACCCCCTCGAGTCCTGAAGGATATGGTACTATGATCACCCCTTGGCACTTGGATTTTGGGAGCTGCTTTCCATTTCAATTGTGGTATAGTTTTTTGTTTGAAAGAGCTTCCAAACTCTATTTTGCTTTCTACCCCAATCTTGGAAGTATCAGACTTTCATAGTCTGAGAAACCTATTTTCCATCTAGCTTTACTTGTCACGCTTATGAACCATAGATTAGCAAGTGATTAAAATTGCACTACAGCAAGTATGTAAGTGTAAATCTGAATGATGCATGATTACTCTGAGCCAGGCGACATGTATAAATAATTGGCCTTTAAAGTTCATTAGTCAGTTTTATTACAAATAGTGCATTTGCATGATGTTTGTAAATTTATGCACCATCGGGCATAAAGGATGACAGCATTCCACTGACTAGGCAAAGCAATTACAAAAAGCACATCCACTATTTGAAATATCAACACAAAACACTTGTTTTAATAATTGGTCATAGTGTTTTAGTCCTGGGAGTGAGATCTGCTAAACTCTTTAGTTACAGCAAGTGGCATAGACAAGCAAAGTGTCCCAACACACTGACAATTGCTTCTAAATTGTTTTCACCATTGATTCATCCCCACATTCAGTGTGTCTTAATAAGAAGTAGAAAGCTTTCGAATTGGGTGCTGATGGATTTACCTTTTCCTATGGATGCTGAAGAGCCTCTCTGTGACTCTCACAGAGGATTTAGCTATATAGTACTATTCCTTGTGTGTGAATCCAATAAGAACTGGAAGATAATTGTCAAGATTGTAGAGGTTATGGTGTCATTAGTACTGATCTTTTCCTCTCTGGGCTTGATGAGATTAGTAGTGAAGGTAAAAAAGAAAACTCTCAGATTGACGAAGAACATGGATTAATCTGTTAGGTAGTAAGAGAAGCTAAACCCCATCTACTGGCTGTTTGTTTTCCTGGCGATTACTGATATTAGTGGAGGCAGCTCTTGGCAGCTGTGAAAGGTTTCCATACAAGGATGATGTTATGAGTCGTTCAGCCAACTGGACTACGCTAGAGAAAGGCATCCAGTCTCTGAGGGAATCAGCCATTGTAGAGATGATCTATCACAGGCCAGATGCCAGGAATGCACCCATAGATCCAGATGAAGTCAAATGTACACGACCCGTGTGGAAATTTACATGGAGTGCACCATCATATGCCCACTCATTGGCAGCAATAACCTGGAATGACATAGTACCACCAACAGTGGATGAAATGATTCATCAGCTCTGAGAGTTCGAAGACAATTTCACCCCTTCCATCATTTCAGCTGTGGAAAAACTGTCCCAGGAGTTCAAACAATTGAGAGACAATCTATCTGATCTATCTAGCTCGCCAAGTGTACCAACCCACGTCTCAGGCTTTAACAAAAGGCATCCTACTGCTCGAGAGAGAAGATATAGAAGGTACAAGCCATGGGCTACCCTATGTTTTTACCTGTGGGATCACAGAGAAGACATGAGAAAGTGGGATGGAAAACCTACTTCAGCTTTGAAGGAACGGGTGAGTGAATTGAAGAAGAGAACAAAGGTCACGGATGATCATCCCATGAAAGAATATTAAATAAGAGATAAGATCCATGTTTGATTACACTGAAGTGTTGCATGCCTGTGTGACTCCAGATAAGGACTTCTGCAGCATGTTTTCCATTTCCAGGTTATCCATGATTCCCAGCTAAGAATTCATATACTTTGGGATATCAGAACCAACAGAGTATTTTCATCTTAAATCTGTTTCCTCATTGCTTGTTCATCTCAGCTCCAATGTGAGACAATTAACACACCATATGTTGTGCTCTTCATTAGCCAATACATTTGATGACCCTCTTAAATGCCATGCATGACATAGATTTTTATGAGCTTGCACACAGCTGCATTAATAAAATCCAAGGAGGCAGGTGTGTGTGTGTGTGGATATATAGATGTATACAGGCATGCATGGCAGTTCAGTTATAGGAGTGGTAAACTCTCATGGAAGACACAAACCAATGATGAGTGAACCATAAAAGGTTCAGTTGAGAGAAATTTATAAAGACTTGAAGGGTTCTTTGAAAGCAGATTACATGCTCCTAAGATTTCCATTATTTCACCTTAATAAAAAAAAAATTCTCATTAGGTTAAAGATCTAGTAGCATTCTGCACTGTGGAGAGAATATATTATATTATCAAACAAAATACAGTGTTTCCAGTTAAATTGCTTCATTGCTTATATTCATTAAAATTTGAATTTTAATGCAAAAACTTTCTGAAACCTGGAAACATGAGCTTCAGGTGTAAATTCCTTCACTTGTGATAACAGCAAAAACTGGGGAGCAAGTATTCTGTGCTAGATTTTGTTTTCTTCTTGCCATGCGCCTGACTGGCTTAATTGTCAGACAGACTGTAACAGTTAATAGTGGTGGAAGGTATAAATGCCACTTCATTGCACTGCAAAGCACTTATCAAATCAAGTGGATGAGGTGGTGTTCACCACATGGCACTCAAAAAGTTTCCTCTGTAACTTCAAGTGATCATCTTTAAGACAGTTTCTCATCCATTGGTGCCGTGACTAGTGAAGGCACTCTGCAGTGCATGTTGCACACTGCAGTGGATCACCCAATATCATGGGCACTTCTGTGTGCATGTGACATTCTGAGTGGTGTTTCATCTTTCCATATGCCCTATAAGTAACCAGTAGCAGCCTTCCCTTTCTGAGCAAATGTGTTAGGAGTATCTGATGTCAGAGTTGCTCTTAGCTTGTCAAAGTGACGTAACATGAGCTCACTCATAGTTAAGGGTTAGATATATTTTTAAAACTAAAAAGAAACAGCCTTTAGGATAACCCATGGGAAGTCACCTTTCAGTAGAAGGGTAAACTTTTCAGTCTAAGTCTCCTTCTGATCTTCTCAAGTAAAACCTGATCTTCTCAAGTCTTCTTCCTAGTCAAACTACTGCTTAGTCACATGTGCTCCAAGTGGCAAATGGAGTCTCAGTACCCTGAATATAGAAGTGATGGAAATGTCCTGGGCAGAGTGATGCAGTACTGATGGATCACAGTGTGGACAGCTGCACTGTGTTGCAGAAGGGTTAATAAATTGATGGTTAAACCTGATGACCATTTAATTCCAATATCAAAGTGGGATACAGAAAACAGATACTGTCTCTTTTACAAAACGAAATGCTTTCCTTGGGCATGAGCCATGACTGTTGCGGCTGAAGGATGACATTACATATTACTGTACATTTTGTGTTTTCACCACAAGGGAACAGATGAGTATCTGAACAGATACAAACACAGCTGAAAAATACAGGCTCTCATTTCAGATGCTTTGAGTGTATTCACTGGGTAATCATCATGAGCAAGGAAAATCTTCTGCCTCTTTTACCTTACAAGGCTTTTCAGAAGCATGGACTTGTTTTAATTGCATGGAAGCTTTTATCATAGGGGAAGAAACGGTATAAATACAGCGAATCATTTCAAGCTGATATTGAAGTTATAACCTCTTAAGTTATTAACAAAATCCCTGCAGTGTAGATGATTGTTTGGGCATTCTCTGTTTTTTTTTTTTTTTCTTCTTTGTTTTTTTTTGTTTTTTTTTTTTTTAGGAAAACATTCTCTAAAAAATATCTTCAAGGAAGGCATCAGTTACAGGAGGAAAAAAGCCATTAGAGGGACATGCTTTGACTATCCAAAGGTTAGACATATTGGACAGTTTGTGAAGGCTGCATTTCATCACAGAAACCTTTTTTTATGTACACTGATCTGTTTAAGAAGGGTTTTTTTTTTTGTTAAATGGGTCATACACTGGTATGATGCCTGAAAAGCAAAGTCAATCTTTGTTGATAGAATAAGAACAATGAACGAGTCCATTAAATACTATTTCTGTGAAATACTTTGATCATTAGTTGTAGCATTCCTGATAGATTCGGATACTACTTTTTCTCTTCATGCAATCTGCAGCACACTATTTCCTGACATATAATAACCCTAAAAAACATTGTTTATCTGAACAAACGCTTACTGTTCTCAGGGAGCAAGCTCTTTTCCATATAACTCTCTTATGAACAGGCAGTGCTAGCAAATAAAAGAGCTTCATTTACTGCTATCATCCCAGTTTAAAGGAGCTTTTAACGTCTTCACACTTGCCCTATGAAGACTGTCAGGAATTTTCAAAGCCATAAGCTGCTTTACCTTTACCTATCAAAATGAAAACAAACACACAAATCCTTTTTTAGTGACTTTACTTTCATTTCCAAATAAAACCCTGGTATGTGCTACATTTCCAGTTGCCTTAATCATAACTCTTAGACAGGCGATCACTCTGTATCACTTGCCCTCAGCCTTTTTAGAGCATCAGACTGTGTCAGTTCACTGTGCCCTGACCAAGACATTTAGGACAATTGATGGGACTGCCAGACCTAAAATAAAACAACCACCCTGTAACTTGGCTTTCAGAGAAAAAACTAAAGCAAAGGCAATTTGGTTTTCTTTTCCTTTAAGACTTTAATTGGAGGTTAGAGGCTGGGGAGAGGAGGTAGGGGTGGAAAGAGAAGTGGGAAGGTGTATGTCCAAACTCAGTGCCTGGACCTTACATGCATCTTGCAGCAGGGAGAGCTCCATCATCTCAGCAAATACACCCTGGATCTTGCTACAGCCAATATCCTATAATATTTCAAGCTCACATCATACTACTTCATTCTAATGTTATGCAGATTCTTTTTTTTTTTAATTGTAAATGAACTTTATTTATAGTGACTGCACATACAAAAAAAAAAACTCAGTATTGTTTCAGATTTTTTTTCTAACTGCTTGTGCTGTTGTTCAGAAAACCCTGCAGGAACAGAATGGGAACCACAGGGCCTGGCTCCAGATTTTGGCAGTCTGGTCATTAAGGAGTGAAGGAAAGGGTTTTTACAAACTTCAATAAACAGTTACTTTAGTTAATAGTCCAAGTCTTGATTATTCACCCCATTGTGACTTACACTGATTTGAGGCAGGGTTGTATTATATCCAGATTGAAGGCAGGAGGTTATGTTTCTGCTGAACTCAACAAAAGGTGAATTGTGCACTTGTAGTACAGTTGCTTTGAATAGAATCTGGGCCCATATGTTGAAACTGTTCTGGTCTCTAATTAGAGACTAGTATCTCTGCACTGCACACTGAGCTATTTTGAGGCAGTGAGAATGCCACAGCAGGGAGTGTACTTGGAGAGTTGGTACTGAAGGCCTTATTACACCCTGCATTAAATATATGTAACTGTTAAAGCTCCAGCTTCACCTGAAACTGTTCCTTTCTTTTTTTATTTCTTTTTTTCTATCAGGCAAAAAAACCCAAACTTTTTCAGTCATTAAATCTTGGGTTGAGTGGAACAGAGGAGGTTTTAAAGCCCATTATAACTCCTCTTTGAAATAAAACAAATAAAATGGAGGAACAGGATAAAATTCTCAAGGAGATTTAGGCATTGCTAACAGAAGAGCAATTAGTTCTGCTTACGCTTTTGTCTAGATCAGCAGGAGCCATTGGTCCATATTTTCTGTCTGCCATAAAAATTGTTACCCTTCCTGCTTTCTCTGTCTCTGTGGTCACATGCACAGACTTTCATGTGGGTTATTTGTAAACAGAGATGATATCATGGCTTCTGACTATTCATAGAACTGGTAAATATCTTCTAGTCTGACTTACTGACTGTAATGGGCTACTTCAAGCTACTAGGACTCTACAGGGCCCAATAAAGCAAGATTTTTTTAAGTATACACTTTATGTTTAGTTTGGATCTGAAGCCATCATATGAAAATTCATCTTGTCATTTCTAGTCACCAAAGGGAGTCCAGTCAAGGCTGCAGTCACATGCAAAGAGCACAGAGAGTGTTTCCTCTCGTGTACCCCTAATCTTGACAAAGTATTCAGAACTACCGCTATGTGATCTTTATATTAAATGGCTAATGCTACTTGAGCTAAATAGCAAGGGATCAAACAGTTTCAACAGTGATGATTATTAAAAAAGACTGCAGTTAATTTTGAATTTTATTTCATTAGGATTAAATCAAGATTTTCTGGCTATTATCAAGCCTTTTGCTGAGCAGATTGAAGAACATTTCAGTACATAGCCTTATAGGAGCAAAATATCGCTTTTACAATATATCCAGCTTTATTTTAGTCTTCATTTTGAGAAAATAAGTAGACAACTTTACATAGGCAAGCTGCTCAATACTTGAAATACTCTGGCTGTGTAAGTTAAGATCATGTAGAGTAATATGCCATTTTGAAGACAGCCCCATGATTGATGCCACTTGCTGTGTCAGTTCACGGAGTAGCGGTGGTGTGCACAAACCAAATCGCTCATGGAGATATTAATGTGGAAGATCTGCTCCAGCATGTATGGATATGTTTTACCTCCTTATGAGGACATCAGGTTCAAACTGGTCCTTCAGACACATTCAAATCACATGAACATTAAGGATACTTTAGGAAATCTTCTTAAATCTAATCCAAGTAAAACCCAGGAAGGTTATCACAGATATAGGGGCATCAGAATGAACTACCTTGATCTACTGACCCACTACTGTGATCCTGAATTACTCATCACAAAAGCCATTGCTTTTTGTGGCTTTTGTAGTTTTCCTCTATATCTTCTTTAGCTTTCAGCACCCTTCTCAGTCCTAGAAAGCAAGGCGAGACAAAAAGAAGTGATATAGGCTCATATCATACTCAAACCCAGGATCAGTTACACCTGCACAAATGTACCAGTGGTTGTTTAATCATTGCTTTGGTTTACACTTTTGTTTGGGTTTTCTTTTTAGCTTGAACAGTGAGGAAGTTTCCACAATCTCATACAAGTAAGAAACAAGGACAGAATTGTCCTGTTCATTCCTGTACTTATCCTTCTAATCCCAGCTCTTTCTCCTTTCATTATTCAGGACATTACACAGTCCATTTAGCTATTCTTGTCACTGTTTTGTACTAGGAGATTGTGTTGAATTACTATCCACTGTCTCACTGGTCTTCACTTTGTTTGTCCTAATCTGCAGGAGAGCGTGCATAAAGGGTATTATATTAGAAAAGACCAAAGTTATGTTACTGTGCAGGTCCCTATATTTTCACTCTTCCCTGACTCTTGTTCTACATGATCCACCAATTAATTTTCCTGAAACAATTGTTTTTAGCAGCTACCAGATGCTTGATAAAAAAGTTCAATAGTATGTGATAAAAGATCACTCCATGCAGTTTGCCTTGAAGACACACAGTGTCTACTCATTAAAATTTTTAAGTTTCTTGTTTTAGAAAATTTAATTTCTTATGAACAGAGTAGTAGAAGATAATTTATTTGTAATTTTTTTTCCTGTATACCAAAGTTTACAAATGTGACTAGAAGTCTGTTTCTGCTTAAATACATAACTCAGTGTGAAAGCTATCTTCTTTAGACAGTTACCTGCTTACATATGGACTAAAGCCTATAAAAAGGGCAAACTTCATTTAAAATTAAAATGCACAGATAACATTTTCCTTCTTCTTGTTAGCATGTCTAAAACATAATCATCATTTTTTATCAAGATGTTTTAACACAGTAATCCTGATATTCCACTTGTGAAAGAAATCTGAAGTCTGCAGTGGTAAAAGTTCTGCATCTCTCATCTTCATCATTGCCTCTCGAAGTCCTCTAATCATTCGGGGGGGGGGGGGGGGGGGTTGGCTTATTTGTTTTTTTCTTTTGTAATTTTAGATTTTGTAGATTATTTACCAGTATTCTGCACTTTAGTGTTCTGCCAGGGCTACCCTGTGTGTCCCAATCTGCTGATGGCAAGAAATGAAGAAAATTCAGAGTCCAGCAATGCAAGTTTTTTTTGTTTCCTGCATTTTCACCAGAATAGTTCTGTTTTAAATGCTACGTCTCTTGCACAGTTGCAAGATGAATTTAGATAAACAAAATATAACTGAAATACATGATCTTTTCTTATTTTGCTTTACCCTTCTCTCTCTTCTCATTTGAATCAGAATTCCTGGAATACTTAAATTAGATTGTGTTTGGGTTTGCTTTTGCATAGAAGTCTTTTGGTTTTCCATGATCTTACAGCAATAACTGGAAGTGATACTGAATCATCTCTGCCCAAGTCTATAGTAAGGGAATTACTTTTAGTTACAGACTGTCATTCATAAATATATGGCTTCTTAAATTTCTTTCCCACAATTAAAAAAAAAAAAAAGTATCTTTCATGATCATATATTCACTTATATGGTTCTATTTTCATTTGTCTTGAAAATATTATTTTTGTATACAAGGGGTACTACGGTCCAATTTCAGTAAGCTACTTGTACTAGGTGTGTGGTAGTTATCAAAGAAATTGATGGTATTTCACTGAACAAGGCTACATGCTGATGCATACTTAAATGTGTTGCTGAATTAGGGCCTCAGGAGACAAGGTCATGCTTAAAGGATTTTTCCATTGTTACCTAAATAGTTGATAAACACAATGGTGAGTCACAATGTGACTGGGTGAACAGCCATCTGGGCAGATAATTTGAATGCTTAGAAAGAAGAAGTGTGGAACTAATAAGATAGTTTGCTGAAAGCTTTTCTTATGTTTTTTCTGTTTGCGATTCATGTGTGGGGATCTGAGCTTTGAAAATATAAATCAGAGGAGATAAGAGATTTGGTGTGTACCAGGATGAAATCCTTGGACATGAAGAAAGTTCCTGTCCATGGATTCTCTAGGTTGTAGTTCTGTGTGTGAAAAGCATGGCTAAGCAGTAATCCGACCCCTATTGTAATGAGATTTGTGAACGTAATACAGTCATCTTAGAGAGAAGGGAGGAAAAGGATTTCCAAAATAATACCCTTTCTCTCTCCCACCCCCCCAGCTATTGAACCATAGGAACCAAATGTTGAATGACATAAACCAGATGGCAACGCTGAGAAGTATATCCTTCGCAGCACCCCACTGAAGATACTCCAAGAGCCAGTGGATATGGCCCAGTGGAGTTCAAAACAGAATGCACAGGGCAAAGCAACAGAAATGAGCCACACAGTGGCTTGGATTCCTCCTGAAAAGCTTCCTCCTCCTGGTACTACCCCAAAGATCTTGGCTGCAGCAAGTGGCAGGTCAATGAGGAGCCTCCACTGCCTGGGACCAGGTACTGAGCTAGGGGACACTGGACTGAGCCAGTGTAAGTGTCCCTCTTTTTGTATTCTGCACAGCCCTGCAAGAGCATCATCTTATATATACATACACAGCTGCTTTCAAAGACCCTCCAAAAA
The DNA here is from genome assembly GCF_028554395.1 of Pezoporus wallicus. Taxonomy (NCBI): domain Eukaryota; kingdom Metazoa; phylum Chordata; class Aves; order Psittaciformes; family Psittacidae; genus Pezoporus; species Pezoporus wallicus. The sequence goes on from NW_026642654.1 coordinate 4,379,763, forward strand.
TAAGCTATGCTCTCTCTGGTGCTCTCAAGGAGAGCACAACATATAACTTTTTAGGACACAGAAGCTTATTTTTGCTACTTCAGTATTTATCTTAAGTAGAAAAGAAATACCTTTGCTTTGGGCTGCAGAAGCATGGGGTTTTACCTCCTTCACACACTAAAAAGCTAACACAGCCAAAGGTGGAGAACTTGCACACAAGGTGACAAAGTGAAGGCGGATGGACATGAGCTCTATGTAATACCTTTTTGTGTGCTTTTGGGCACAGACATTGCTGTGCTAGCCTCAAGAACTGGTGCCCAACTCTAAATTTACTGAAGGCATTGCAAAACTTGTGGGGAAATAGTAAATTGACTCTACAATTAGTATCAACAGTCCCCATGTCTGTATAATATTGAAAAAAAAAACTGGAAGGCAATTATGTAAAAATATTTTCGTTTTTTTTCCCCTCTACCCTTTCACATTTAATCTGCACCAAAGTTTGGGCATCCAAAAGGAAAGATAAAAATGGCAGAATTTTTGCAAACATTAACAATCCAGAATAGAATAGTTTTTAGGGATGATTAGTTCCAGCAATGCTTCCTTAGTTCCAGCAATGCTTCCTTGAAGGCACAGTACTAGCAGCTGTTTTGTTTATTTGTTTGGTTTTATTTTTGTTTTGTTCTCTTTAAATATGCTAGTAAAATAATGATTCAGATATGCTTGCGTATAGATATAAATTTTTATGTACATAAACTACATAGACCTTTTCTGGAAGAAACTGAAAATGAGATTCTAGATCTTAAGTAGGAGAGGGAGAGCTGGAATACAGCTTGCTTTTATTAGCTTATTTTGGAAGTAGCTGGGACCTCCAAGAATGAAATAGTTAGATAAACATTAGCCATTCAGATACTGAGGACAGTTTAAAAATATCCCAACTGTAATAACCAATGAAGCAAGGGTACATTTCCTCTGGTCTAGTTGGCATGTTGCATAACACACGTTAAAGCTGAGTATAAAGCTAGTACTTTATTTTCACAGGTAACTGGAATCTCCACTTTTTAATTAAAGGTTTATCTGTTAAACTACTTACTCTGAATACTTTTCTCAGGTTCAGGGTACTTTGGTTCTTACATGGTAAATGCATTATACATAATTTCTATACCAGTTCTATTTGAAAATATCATGTTAAGTTATTGACAAAAACCTAGACCTTGAAGATCTTGAACCCTTGAAGATCTATAGGTTCTTTTCCTGTATTGCTCTGTCAAGTGTTCTGAAAATCTTGGAAGTTTATTAGACTTTATCTGTAAAGCTAATTCAACCTATGCAGACAATTAAATACAGTCATGGTCACAGTCTCTTTCTCCCTCTCTTCAAGTACAGAAGATGCCAGTGTATGACTAGGTTAAAAGAAGAAAGGAAAATAGAGAGCAAATTTCACTGGTATCTTTCTTGCTTTGTAGAAAATCCCTCAACCTTATTTTTTTTTTTCAGCAAGAATACCTTCCACCCAAACACAAACAAGAAGAATAGTGATCGCTGAAAACTTGTAATAAGTTTGTAGGTGGGAAACTGAAATTCAGTCTTATACGAATTATCTTAATAAAAAAAAGATCAACAAACTGGACTGAGGGCATATTAGTTTGAGGAGAAGAAAACTTAGGCTGCCTTGTAAGAGCTCCAGACATTTTTAGGTTCTTTGTTGTTTTCTTTCCAGGGAAAATGTCTATGAAGAGAGTTTATATATTATGCTATAAACGATAAGGAGTTGAATAAGATATTCCTAATAAACACTTCTACAGGACTTCATATGTTGTTTAACCCGAGTTACAGCATTTCTAATCAGAAGCAGTTTGATTTTAAAGGTTTAAAGAGTGACTCCATAATGTAAGACCCTTGGGAAAGGACCCATCCTATCTGGATGAAACGTGTGTGATTTTGGATTCAGTATGAATAGCACTAGACTTCTTTTACTATGTGAAATATTAAAAATCAAATAAAATAGGGGATTTTAGAGAACTGACAGTAAAAATGAGTACATTACTTTGTGTGCCTTTAACCTTATTTTGTACTTGAAATCTACTTCTTTCTTTATAATAATACAAAAACCCTATTGAAATCATTCTAGAAGCTTTCATTTCAGGGTTGGTTTTAACTGGTTTTGGGTTCAGGTTTTTTTCAGAGGAAATGCTTCCAAGTATGCCACTTCTCTCTCTGTGCTGACGCTAGTTCCACACAAATAACTCACTGTCTCTCTACTTTACTTTTGATCTGAAGAAAGAGTTGTTTTACACTGAAAGTTGCTGACTTCCTTTCTCAATAATCACAGTGAATCAGGTGTTCTTTCTTCCCACAGATTGCAGGTGTTCTCCTGGGTAGCTTTCTAAAATCATTTTGATGTGTCACTGACTCATGTTCAGTCAGCCAAAGTAGTTTTGCAGTGCACTCTATTTTAACTGGGATGGACTATACAGCTACTTGGTTAAGCCTGTTTGGATGAAATCAAGACTGTTACCAGGGGTTGGGGTTTTTTAGTTGTTTTTGGTTTTGGGGTTTTGGGGTGCTTTTTTTTATTGCCAAAGACCTTACTCAAGATACTGTCCTGAAATTATGTCAGTTGACACTTTCCCATAGCTCTAATGTGACAGTGATTTTTTTACCCTCTCTGCCTCTACAGAAAGAATTAAAAGAATTTAAAAGTAGTAGTTGATATTTAGTACTTTCTATTGAACGTCCAGCAAGTGTGAAGGTGAAGCTGAGCAGAAAATAGCCCTTTGACTTGGATTATTAAGAAATATTGTGAAGACAGTAATTTTATTTCTCATTTCTCAACTTTTTTACTGTTTCACATATCTATAACAGGATATACATCTACCACGCACTGATTTTATTTTTTTTTCCCCCACAGGATACTGTATGAAGCATACATCTAAATAAAAGGAAAAAAAATTAAAGATCTTATTAAAGAGCAATTTGACACTATTTACCTTGTGTAGATCTTCCCTGGGTAGTAAATCTTTATAACAACAGATGTCCATCCATGCTGTGAATAAAGAAGAGGTATTTACCTGCCAGAGTACATAAAAGAAAGAACATGTGATGGTATAAGATGCAATGGGGAACGTAGCTTTATTCTGGGCAGTTGCTGCAAATAGTTACAAATTCTGAAGCCATTAAGGAAGTTAAGCAAATCATAAAGGTACTGATAGATTTTTAAAATGAAATTCTTATGTCTTTTGGGATAGCAACAATATGTTGTAGACTCATGCAAAATAATTTAATTTTTTTTTTTTTTTAATAAAGTGGAATAATTTTCTTGTACATGTACTATTTAGAATTTCAAATATCTCATGCAAGGATTAAAGATTTTAGAAGGAATAGTAAAATGAAGTTCACACTGCAGCAAATGTGACCAAATAATAAAACACTCATCAGGACATAAATCTATGGGTAAATATAATACTCATGGTTTTTTTTTTTTTACTTCAGAGCATTACACTTCAAAAGTTTCTGGTTGCATAACAGATTTTGTTACTTGGTCTGGTCAGCTGACTTCTCCATCCCTTGTCTTTCCTCTCCCTAGCAATCCAAGCTGCAGAAGATCTAGTATCATCTTCTCAATCTTAACCTGTTTCTCACTTCCCCCAAAATTCTAACACCTTGGAGGCTAACTGCAGCTGAGGCCTCCTGGAGAACCATGAACTAGGGTGCTTGTACCTTATTTTGCTTCCTGACCTAGTTGGGTAGGTGTTCTCTGATGATACATATTCAGCCAGTCTCTACAAATGCACAAGGAAGAAATGGCATTAGCTTGTCTTTATCTACAAGTTGAGAAAAAAATGCAGCAATCATCTGAGATGCTGGACATATGGAATAGGATGCAGCAACTTTCTACAAGTGATCTTCCTACCTCAGATGCTATAATATACAGCAAAGACTAAATAGCTCTTCAGCTGACCAAATTGGTGTCTTTTTCAGGGTACTGGCATTTCTCTCTAGACAATATATATATGACTATATAGGAAACTTAGAAACTAGTTCATTTTTAGACATCTGGGACACCAGAAGTTGGAACTGAATTATCCTCCTAACATTTGTATATTTTATAGGGTCCAGATCAGAGCTGAGTGTCAGCCTTTGTCATACTATGGCTACTCTAACAAAGTAATTTTTGAGTCCTCTTTGTTACCATCCAGTCTCTTTTGCTGCAGTGAATGTTCAGCTATTCAACCTGAGCTGAAAGAACTTCAAAAGAACCTACTGAAAGAAGTGTCGCCCTCACCCAAATTCCCTATTCTTCTTGTATAAAAATGTGCTTTTCCATGACAGCCCAGGTGTTCGATAAATAACTCCAAGGCAGAAAGAAAGTTAACTTAGACCGCTCATATAATGGAGATAAAAAAAGTGTATCATCTTTCCTTTGGGAAACGTTCTACATAGAGTCTCATCTAGTTGGCATGATCCAGACTTGTTTATTGGGCTGGATCTAGCAGGACCAATATATACAGAACAGCTTATATACTGCTAAGGACTTGAGCAATTACAGGCACAAATTTTAAGGTGTCTTTCAAGCAACAGCACAAATGCACTTCTTACCCTTCATTTAGGCAGACTGGCAAGGAGTTGGGGGGGATGAAGAAGGGTAGGGTTTTTCTGGACTTTTTTTCATTTATATTTGGTAGCTACTACAGTGGAGGTTTTATGATTTTTTTTTATTTTTTTTTTGGCAATAGAGATCGGTCTTCTTTATTAGTCAAAGAAAGTTTAATGCTGTCAACAGCTGCCAAACCACATAAAGATACATAAATATTAGAATGGAAGAATCTATTATCAATTTAGATAATGCTTTTCACAGTGCACTGAGCAGAAGCACTTGAGAAACATGCAGAATTTCCTTTTAATGGGAATTTAAATCCATCTTTCCTGTGCTGAGCTTCTTCACAACATGCTGGCATAAAGTCAGTGGTAATGCCACTCATTCTGTTCTGTGTCTGCCACATATTGGGGTACATTTTTCTGGTCAGACCATCAGGTTCTGTAAATAGCAATTTTCCATCACTGCTTTTCTTAAATTAAGCCAACATGCCTATAAAGCTCTTTATATTCAACTTATCAATGAGTCTGCAGTAGAAAGACCTTTTTAATTATTATTTAATATATCTTTTCTGTACAAATGTTACCTGGAGGCAGAGCTACTTAGCTGTTAAGGCATGTGCATAGAATCTGTCAATGACATCTTTACCTCTGTTGACCTCCCCAGTGAGATTGTGTGTAGTGTGGGAAGTCATGTTTCCTCCAGAGCTCATAAGAAACATGCATTAGTAATAAAGTATAGAAAACCCAGCCTGTGACTTCTGAACTGATAGTCCTGTCACAGCTGAAGTACCAGAGTCATTTTCATATTTCTGTACTCCATAGGGTTATTTTGGGTTTCTACTGGTGTAGAGAGAATTTGGGTCACAGCTCAGCCATCTGTCTGTAGATGGCTTTTCCTCAGAAATGTTTTCTGTCTCATTTTAGTCTGTACCTATGATGTGAAAAAAAGCTAGAGCTGGGTGGGATATTTCTACAAAGTACGCTTTCATTTGAAAATAAAGATGAACTGAAACTGAAAGTTTTCATGCATGTTTGTTTTGACAAATATTTGTTGAGATTGTTTCTTTGCTTTAACATGAGGCTTCTCAAGGTTTCTTTTTAAACCTCTCTAGTCCCTGGCTTCCCTGAGGACAAGGTCAGATCTCTCCTCAATATGATTTGAAGCACATACATGAGCTCAGGTTAGATGAGGAGGCTTCATAAACCGCTTTCAAACCCTTGGAAGGGGTACAGCTTGATGGAAATGGTTATGTACCATAAATATGTCATTTTCTGCAACCAGTCCTCAAAGCAGCCTTGTAGTATGGTGATAAATTCCTGCTGTTGAAAACCTAAGAGCAAGAAGATGGAGCAAACTCTAAACAATCTAGGTCCTTCTGCTCTCCCCCTAAGATGGAGTAGTCAGTGGGTGTTGCTTCATGCTTATTACAAGTCAAGGCTAAAGGTTATGTATCCTGGTTTCTTCTACCAAGATAAAGGTCATACAATAGGTTGAAGAATCTGGAAATAGGTTCGCAGAGTAAGATCAATAGACTCATAACTCCATTCCAAACTGTTGGTTCAGGAGCTCTCTTGGAAGTGTTGATCACATTTGAAGTTGAGGTTGTCTATATTGTTCTGGCAATTATTCTTCCCAGATGGACAGGGCTTCTCAAAAATTCCTTTTGCTTTGGTTCAAGGCTCCAAGATATATTTCTGCTTGGGCAGCAGAGTCCTAGATGGTAAATAGAGGGTCTCTGTGAAGGTTTTATGTCTGCCATGGAGGTCTTTTAGACATGCTCTGAAATGCCCTTCTGACAAAGAGAGGTTTTGTCCCAAAGACTGTGGCTTTGATCATTTGACAACTATAACTGCTACCAGAATTCTCGTAAGTTTATTCAAGAAGGGGTCTTTGAGTGCAGAAGTGCTCTGAAGTGTTGTTTCCACATTTCTGTTAACTCCTTTTCCTAGAAGTAGGTTCAAATACAGTCTTAAACTTGCCTGATATAATTTTGCATACCAAATGTCCTAAAGAGTTCTTTCATTTTCCTGCAGCAGTTTATATTTTGGTACACCCCTCCAAGACTGTATGATTTGTAATCTGAACCTCTTCATACTTTCATAATAGCATGTAATTTGCCATATAATAAAAAGCATTCTCTGCAGAGCATCTCCAACTTGTTTCACAGTTGAAGTCTCGTTCAAGACTTTCTGCAGGGCCCCTACAAAACCTGTCAAGGTAAGATATATGACTGTTTTGACATTTAGAATGCCTCTGTTTTCCCCTTTTCATAGAAATAATATTAACACTAGCATTCAGTTAACCTCAGTAATGGACAGACATTCCTACAATACTTCCTTGGACTTGTCTTCTTGAGGTTAATACTCCTTTCCAAGAAAGTCTGAAGATCATGATTGCCTGGCAGTTTTGTAAAAGCGATATTGACTTTGCATTGTCTATCCTTAAAATTACATCTCTTTTTATATAGTAGGATTTTATCTCCTATTTCAGTCTCTTGAGACATTTGGCAAGCTTATCTTTTAATCCCTGGAAAAGAAGGATTTTGCAGTATTTCCTTTCTGATGTTAATTCCTGGTGCTTTGGAAGGAAGTGTCAGAATCCCTGCAAAGGGACAAATATATTGTTACTTGCCCAAAGGAAAGTTTCTTTATAGCATCAGGCAGTAACTCCTTGGCATGTGTCTGAAAACATGAGGATTATATATTTTACAAGCATGGCGTTATCTAAAATCACCAAAGATATAAGTGTTGGGTCACATGAACATGTAATCCTCTATTTAAAACTTTAGTTTTGGGTGAGGCCATAGGAAGATTGCCTGAAAACAAGGACTAAAATCATGCTGATCCCAGAAAAGATTCCGGAACAGTGGAAATCACAGGTTTTACGCTGATTATAAAGTAAAATGCACACTGAAGTAGGATCTAAAATAAGATTGTCATAGTGAGAAAAAATACAGTTCACTTAGAGCTGCTGCTGCCACCTTGCAAAAGAAGGGCCATTGGTCCACCCAGATCAGTCCCCCTGACCTTGACCAGGTCAAGAAGATAGGTAGGGAATATATATTCAAGAACAAGACAGGAACATAATGATACTTATTTACTCTTCCCTCTTTGTAGAGCCTTGGGATTGAAACAGTGTAAAACACCATACATCCTGTGGCAAGAGATTTCCACAATATAACCATGTGTTTTGTGGGAGCAAAAGACCTCCATTTGTCTGGGATTTGCAAATCTCACCTGAGAATGTTAGCTGAAATATGAAATTTTAAAGTAAACGTCAGGATTCTCTGTGTATGCAGGTATGATTTGAGATGACAGTTGTATTGTCTGATGGATGCCTGTGGAATCATAACAGCAGAACCAATATTTTATTTTTATCTGGCAAACTTGTGAGGTAGTTGGCTGTTAATGAAAGGAACCCTGGTATATCACACATTTGCAGAAAGGGCCAGAACTTGAGTTTGGCTTACTGTGACATTTTACTCCAGATTTGAATTCAGCCTGCACATATTAATGGTACTCTGGAGGGACTGAAGCAGGTAATGGAAGAAAAGGCAGTCATATTTTGATATTTTTTCCTCCTCACCATTTCTATTTCAAAATATTCTAGTTTAGACTGATGACAGAAAGTGTAATAGCTTTCTCAGCAAGTATAAACTTCCTTAAGAAATATCAGATACTGAATACACATCAGTCTTGTAGGAGATTTTTGTGATGCATTTCTTGTGGTTCTTGGGTGTTTGTTTTTTTGTTTGGGTTTTTTGTTTGTTTGTTTGCTTGCTTTTTTGGTTTGTTTTTTTTTTTAAGGTTTATTCAGTTTTACATGGAAATTTGGGGGTATGTGAATCTTGCAGTCATATCTGAAAATATCTGTACAATTTATCAGCAAAGGGTTAAAACTGTCATATGAAGAACATTTTGCCTGAAAAACAGATCTTGAAGTAAGATAAACACCTGTTTAGCTAGCAGGGAGGTTTGGTTGGTTTTTTCCTTGCTTTGTATTCTGGGCTGTTGCCACGAATATTCAAGCTAGCTGGAAATATCCCGTGCTGGGTGCACACTATACTATGATGCTGAGATGAGGTCGTGACTGTGCAATGTGCCTCTGCCTATATTATGTCTTAGATGTTCCTACAGAAGATGCAGCACTAGCAACTTCCCCTTGTAGTCTTGCCTGGGGCTCAAGTTCTGTGACATGAATATTGAAAACAAAGAGGAAAGACCTCAAAACCCCAAATCCAAACAATTATCAAAAAAAAAAAACACACACCCAAAAACCAAAACACCCAAAAGCATAGTTTGGACCTGCTTTCAAGATAAACCTGTCTCAATAAATTAGAGCAGTCTCTAGTTTAGACTAATCTCAAAAGATTATAGGCTGGACCACAGGTTGGTACCACAAATGCATAAGACACAGCAGAAGGTGTGGAAGCACTTTGTGTTACATTGCCAATAGGATTTCTGCTTGACTGTTTACCCACTGCTGCAGTTTGAGGGTTTGGATGTTAGGTTGTGCCCATGATGCCGTCAGTTCTGGCCACAGCACCCTGCAAGCAGGCAGTCTTGTGCTGAAGGCCATTTGGATGAGTGCAGCCATAACCTCATCCAAGAGGAAGGGGTGTAGTCCGATGTACGTGTCCCATTGCCTGCAAATGACTCTGCCACCCCATTGTTTCGGTGGAAGTGAATCAGGAAATTTATCTAAGGCCATCCCCACCCTTTCATCGGCAGCCCTTGTTTGAAAGAAACAAAACACATTTCCCTCCCTCTTCCCTCCTCCCCTCCACTCTGATTTAGAGCAACTCCTATTGCTCCTGCAGCATTGCGTTTACAGTGTTCAACATCTGGTGTAAAGAATTCTCCTTTTAATTCTTCAAGCACTATCTATTTCCTTCTCTCAGGACTTATGACAGGTGCCCCTTTCTTCTTTGATTTGATAATGTCTCAAATAGCCTTGGAGCTTCAGCCAGGCTAAGAAACTTGCACTAGCAGCAAACTGCCCAAATTAGCATTTTTGCTAATTCCAGAAAAAATGCAAAGTTGTTGAAGCCCTGCCAGAAACCTGTCAAACTAATTTGCAGTGGGAGAAGTGGATATGGGGTGAGGAAAAGGTTCAATTGAATATGGCACAGAAAATGGCCTTTATAGACTTTCTTAGTCCTCCTTTTAAAGATAGAAAATGATTTAAAATAGATCTTTTTTTCTAACATGGTTGAAAATCTTGCACTTTTCTGAGATCACTTTTCAGTGTCATTTCCCTTCTGTACTTTATCAAACCATTAATAGTTAGTCTGTAAAGCATTTTAAATACCCAGCGTTGTCAGACATTTTTATCTCAGCAATTTAATAATATTTCCTACAGCTTTATATTTTCTCACTTTTCAACAATGTAGTTCTCCTATATTTGTCTGTGCTCTGAAGCTCAGAGTTGGGCTTTTCTTCTGCCTGCCTTGTTAAATATATTTAAATATGATTTCTTCACACATACACAAACACACTTAATTTGAAATTAATCTCTTGCCTAGTCTGAAGCATGTATGCCCAGCACTTATCTAGGTAACTACCTGGCTATTGTTCTGGGCAGGACGTAGCAAGTGGAGTCCTTGATTTTACTTTCCTGTCCTGCAACAAATCTGGAAAACACAGACAAAGAAAAAGGGTTATATAAACAGTCAATGAGCCATTGCAGGGTGGGTCATATTCTGCAACTCAAGTAGCCTAGGAGTGAACTACTATGTGCCAGGAGAAGGAGGAATTAAGGGAAGAAAGGTACATCTGAGTCACAGAGTAACTCCCACTACAGTGTTGTTGATGCCCCACCTTTACTGGAGGCATAAAGTTTTCAACCCAGTCCTTTACTGGGATGTGTGTGAAGGATAAGTGTCACTGTATTATAGGTAGGGAAAATGTTTAAAATATAGGGGAGGGGTGGAGTGGAAAATGGGGTGGAAAAAAACTTCAAACTGTGATGCTTTCCAAATTGGGGGCTTGTGTGAGGATTTGTCTTCTGACTAGGGCTTGTTTCTAGTTGTGGTAGGCTGCTAGGACCATTCAGTGAACAGTGGTAAAACCAGATCTCAGCTCAGGTCTCAAGGTCCAGATCTTCCTCTTGTTTCATTCATTACCTGCATTGCTAGAAGAAAAGTTGCAGAAACAAAGGATGAAGCTGTAGATAATGACAAGCTATGTGTCACAGTAAGAACTTCTCTTACTTTGAAAACCAATTTTGAAATTACAAAGAAGAAAATAAGAACCTAAGATTCAGTTATGGATTTTAGCTGACTACGTGTTACTGTCACCTGCTATTTCTATTATCTTGTAGTGTAAAGGCTGGGCAGTCTCTCTCTCTCTGATGTTAGTGTGTTAAGCAACCTAGTCTAACTTTGAAGGTCATTCTGTTTTGAGCAGAAGGTAGGACTGGATGACCTCTACAAGTCCTTTATATCTTTTTTTTTTATATGACTTTATCAGTTCTTACAGAAACACTATCAACTGACACCCTGACACATAATGTGAACACCCTTCTGTCCTTCTGCCCTCACCTCTCAGCAAAAAAACAGCTCTCTTTTTCTTGGCTCTGCCTCTTTTCTGGCTCTGTGCAGGCTGGAGTCCAGGTGGTGCAGGTACATGGCTATCAGAGCCACAGAGACTGGTGTGGTCTCCCACTGTCCTGCGCCTGGTACCCACACTGACTTCACAGCTCAGGGTCGCTTATGTCCTCTCTCTGGCAGAGTGCTCAGTAACATGGCTTTTGCAGCATTACCTGCATCCTCAAAAATCTGTGCATCAGTGTTTTGTTGAACTGAGATGTAGCACAGAGGACAGATAAGTTTTGTCCCTCTTTGCTAGTGCATCAGTGAATATGACACTGGTATAAGAGCAAACAGGATGACAGCTCACGTTATGGGCATGCTGAGATCGTTAGTACTTATTGAGGGCATCTCTTTTAAATAGAATAAATAGCCCATGTTTTGGAGAAATGACTATTAGGTCATGCTAAATCTAAATCTGAGACTCAAATTTTAGCAGATTAGTATCTTCTGTGTTTCTCCAGAGCGCTGACACATTATTCTGCTTGTTTCCTAAAAGGACCATGCTTCTGTGATCAGACCCCAAGATCTGGCAACTGGCATCACTAGCACCTACACTGACTGGTTTGCCCCTAAGCCATATTTTGGGACATAAAGCCTCTGTGATGCCTATACTCCCTGCTAGACAATCCTAGATTGAGAGAGTGCTAAATTAGGCCAGAAAAAGTGCTAGAAAAGATGAGGGATTAAAAAAAAACACTTAGCTTTGACAAGACTTAACACCAGTTAAAAAATAGGCAAAACCTGAAGTATAATTCTGAGCTTCATCTAGATTTTCTCTTCTGCACTATGGATATAAAAGGTGGGCTTCAGTGTTTCTCCAATGACCCTGCCTGCCAGCATGGATTCCTCAGGGCTAGGTCTAGTGCTGGCCTGGGGAGCAGGCAGCCAGTCTTTGCTATTCCTGTCAGTCATTGCCTTTAGGCAGCTGCTGCTGATCTTTCTACTTCCTTGTAAGGGCTCGAGCTCACTTCTGCCTTTCATTCACTCATTTACTTGACTTTAAGCTGATTTCCTGCTTCTCACCCAGTATCAGTGCAGTTAGGAGCTGTCTCAAGACCAATCTTCTGTTCCTTACCTTTTAGACATACATGCAGATGCAGTTTGTAGGATCCCTCATTGTTAAATGTTGATTTCCTGCATGTTTTGTTTTTTTTTTTAACTCTCCTAGACTAAATAACTTTAATTATGTTTACCATAAGAGTATAACACACATGAATTTGCACAGTGCTAGAAAGACTGAGACTTGCAATTGCAGAGACTAGTAATACTCTGTGCATTTACAATCCTGTATTTTTATTGTGTTCTTGGCATTTGTCAACAATTGTATGCAATATCTTTAGACTCATTATTAGTCTAGGTGACCAGCTTATGGAGGAAAAATTTACTCTGTTTGAATAGCTCTGGAGATGCAATGTTTTCACTTCTCCAAGCAGCTTTTGCCTTTTAGGGATTTCTTTTATCAAGGGGATGTTACGAATTTTAAGTCAGACTCTTCTCACCTCCCCCATGCTCCCAGCTAAAAATAAAATCATTTAGAAGAGAGGCAATTAGCTAGCACTCAATCTGCTGCAATGCCACAATAGTAATAATAATGGTGTTTGGTCTGGATGCCCATAGGGACAAGAAATTCCTTATCTTGTGCAGTTACTACAGTTTTAATTTTATTGTTTTCATTTCATTTTCTTTTGCATGAAAAGGAAAACCAGAAAAGCCAATCATGCTTTGGGCATTCTTGCCATCTAATAACAAAAGTGCATGCTTGTGAAGTTCTGCTTGGCATTCTGTAGAAAGAAAAATATTCAGAACTTTTGTACCTCAAAAGCAACAGTAAAACTGTTAATAAGAATTCTTTGCAGTTTTTTATTAGCAGAATTTAATTAGCATAAGTTACTGGCAAGGCAATTGCCTCGGTCTTCCCTACTCCCAAAGGATACAAGCATTATGATCTGGACAGAGAGAAGATGATCAAGCTAGCAGCTATGGATTAGCTCATTAACATCACAATGGTGAAAATATTCGTTTAAGACTCATAAAATTAATGAGATTTTTCATTAACTGTTTCATACTGAGAAAGAAAGAGTTAATTGACTTGAGTATCAGAACAGTGTTCAAACTCAAAATAATCAAGTAAACTGATTGGATAGCAGTTGGAAACATACCTTGAGATGATCTGGGTTTTCTTTTCAAAAGTGTACCAATGGTGGCAAACCTCTTGAACTGGCAAAACTGAACCAAGTGAAAATTTCCACTTCATCAACAACTTGAATCTTGGCCTGCCTTAATAAAACATGAAGTTTAAAAATAAAGAGAGACTTGTGTTTGCAACAGCTCCCTGCTATGATGCCACTTTTGCTTTTATTTTCAGTGTAGTCAGCTTCTGCAGCTTGGAGTTCTTTTGCCTTTGTACAGTACAGTTAATTTCTTTCTTTAAACATGCATAGCAGAATCCAGAGATTTAAATCTCCTCTTTCCTGCTGTGGCTAAACCACTCAAACAAATCAAAATGAGAGTAACAAGTGTAAATAAGGATAATAAAATCCTATAATGAATTATTAGCATAACTGGTCATCACCTGTTGAGGTGATCTGGGGTGTGAGTTTCTTTTCATGGACATTAATCCAGACCTTGTAGAACATCCCATTCCATTTCCTGCTCTGTTTAGTCTCTATTAAGAACATGACTATGCCTGGAAAGATTGAGAAAAATGCTGTTTTTTCTTTGAGAATCACAATAGCATACAGAGGGAGTCAATTATCCTCGGACAGGCACCATTCAAATTCCCAGTAGCACTAGAAGTGCCAAGAAAAACCCAGAAAGTTCAGTGGCTTTGTTTGGCTTGGAAAAACACTCAGAAATTTGGCTTTTCATTTATCCCTGATCCCTACAGCATGCTTCAACCGAGCTGGAGCCTGACTGAAGTCACATTATGTTTCCTTGACCAAGTATACCATTGAAGCCATATGCAGGCACAGGACTTCTAAATGCATTTCAGGCCTGGGTTTCAGGCACAGAGAGCTTTTCTACAGACTTAGACTGGGCTCTGTTTGGGCTGTGATTTTCTGCCAAGTTAAAGTACAGTTCTCATAAGGTTTCCAGATCATCCTGTTACTAGGTGGGCAAAAAAAAAACCAATAGAGCAGTGTCTTGGACTTTGATTGGTCTTCTGGACTGGAAGCAGAAGCAATCAAAGAGAAGGAAAGATTTGGAGAGGGGACAGTATATACATTTCATGGCTGTGAACTCAGGCAGTTTCAGCTGACTACTGGCAAAGTTCCACGTGTTCTTCTTTCCTATAGACAGATTTATCTATTCCCATATGTTAGGCCCTACTTCAGTTCCAGATTTGTCCACTTTCATTCTTCTGAATGCATCTGTCCTTTTAGACCTCTTCCTTGGGAATTAAGAGGCATTAAAACTGCAGCGAGTTATTTCCATGATTTCTCACTCTTAGAACTCAATAAATGCACTACAAAGTTTTTTCTGCATCTTGCATGTGTATATCAAACGTGTGGAAGCCAAAAGAAAGAGCCCATGTGTGTCCAAAAAGGACCTCATGGCTTCCATGAGTGGTTATGACTTTTTAGAATGAAAGATTATGGAAAGTTTCACAAAGCAGCAGCTGTAAAAATGGCTCCCACACTGGGAGGAAGAAATATATGCACTAATCCTTGAATTGGCAATCCATGCCAAAATATAATGGGGAAAAATGGAAGCCCCAGGGAGAAATACCTGTTAACTTTCAGGACTATTGAAATGCTAAGATCTCTTCGGGGTTTTCAGAGTTTCTCTGTTTTCCTGTAAATTTCACTTGTGAAGTCCATTTGTTGCCCAGAGGCATGTATGCTTGTAACACTTTGCTGACCTCTGGTAAGCATAAATTGATCTTTGACTTTAGTAGTACCCTACCAAATTAATGGAGCAGCAAACCCTGAAGGTTAATATACTTTTGTGTTTAAGATTCTGTCTTCCCTCCCTACCAACACCTTCCTCCTACATAACATTATAGTATTCCTGAAAATTCACAGACTTGGTTAAATATATAATAAAACTTTTGGAGAGGTGTGGACAGAGAGAAATTATGCAGTTTCTTCATTGTCAGCATTATGTCAGCTGACATTTCAGCATTGTCAGGTTTGGAGCTCTTCTTGAATATCTGCCAATGTTTCTTCATCCCTGGCTCAGGGGAATGACAGCCAGAGTGTGCCTTCTTAGGCTTGCCTTGAGCATCACCTGCATGATCTTTTATTTAGCTCCATGGCAGAACAGCTATCTAATCCACTTCCCTATATGTTGTGGTAATATAGCATCAGATCACACGGCCCTTAGGTCTGTATCCTGCCGTCCAAAATAGGGCCTATATATAGGTCCTAATCTTGCATCCCTCATTCCACTGTAGAAGTGCAGAATTGCTATTAGATGTGCATAGTTGATTTATCATCAAGTAGTCTGACATATTTGTACTCTTGAATTATGAATGAAATTTAATTTCTCAGAACTTAAATATGTCATTATAAAATTACAAAGAGTAATTTTCTCCCCTTCACATCTGCATAATGAAATTCATTTCAGTGTTGTACTCTTCCTACATATATAGAACAAATAGAAAGGTCCTTATGACCTTATGTGTCTGAAAGCTGTATGAACAGAGTAGGGTGCACCTGCAGGAAGAGGACAGATCAGTTGTACTTTTCCCTCCAGATTAGCTCTTCTGAGTTTTGAGTGTGCATTTCAGCTTTCAAATATCAGTGTAGAAACACAGATGACTCTCAAGAGGGTATTGTCCTGAGGGGTCTGATATGATTATTATTTGAAGTCCATAGAAATTGTCCATGAACATCAAAACAGCAAAAATTGAACTGGACTATAAGTACAAGGTCTTGTGTTTGTATGTCCTTTTGAAATACTCATCTGAATGAAGTATATAAAAAATAATAGCATGGTACTAATTCCTGTAATCTGCAGAAATCGTTATGTGCATTACCCTTTCATTTCCACCCTGGTTTTGGCATTGCTGTAACTGCAAGGAAACATCACGAAAATCTAAACAGAGCTGATAGAAGATCCTAAACAATTAGTACTAAGGCCTTCTTTCTGCAACTTGTCTTTCTAAAGGTATGTGGCTCCCATCTTCAACTCCCTCTCCCTGCACACAATACTTTTTGCATTCCCCAGGCTACCATTTTCTTCCATTCCTGGGTTCTTTGTGCCTTTTCCTACCCTTTCTCCCTGCTCTGAATATCTGAAATAGAGTATTAAGTTGACTGGAACATCTCCCTCGGTGGCGATAATCTCTGAGGCATCATGTAGGAGCAGATGAACTGCTAAGATCCCTTCTAGTCCTATTTCTCTGGGTTTCATTGAAGCTTAGAGTATTCAGTAAATGCTCAAAGGATCAAGATGATTTATATAACCTCTTTTTTTAATGCAAGAAAGATGAACACAATTGTTAAAGATGATCATATATGCTAGCTGTAAAACATAAAGTGTCACTTTTGACTGATAAGTTTGTTAACACAGAAAAGCTGTAAAGTACAAATCAAAAGCGTAGCAATTTTTTTTTCCTATTTAAAGTAAGTAATAGGGATTCTGTAGGTATTATTGGAGTTGGTTGAGATGGTTTTGTAGTTGCTGTGCTGTATGATTTGACCTATAAATTATTACACAACTATAATAGTCACAAGTGAATCCCGTGATTTACAGGATATTCAGTTAAGTTGTTATTCAGACGTGGACTGAATGCTTTCAATACAAGTATCGTAGCTATGTAATTTAAAAAAAAATACTATGATTCTTACCAAAGAACTGTAATGACAACATCTGATATTATTTTATATTATAATTATAAACAAAATTTGAA
Organism: Pezoporus wallicus; assembly: GCF_028554395.1. Taxonomy (NCBI): domain Eukaryota; kingdom Metazoa; phylum Chordata; class Aves; order Psittaciformes; family Psittacidae; genus Pezoporus; species Pezoporus wallicus. Next base: position 4,396,788 of record NW_026642654.1, read on the forward strand.
ATCAGATGGAGAGTGCAAAATATTTCTGCTGTAAATATAGCAAACTATTTCTTTTCATACTGTCATTCTAATTGCTCTTTATGTCTCCAGAAATGCACTCTGGTGGGTTAACCTTGGCTGGTTGCTCTCCCACTCCCCCTACTCAGCAGGACAGGGGAAGAAAATAAGATTAAAAAGCTTGTGGGTTGAGATAAAGGTAGGGCAATAATTCACCAATTACTTCTGTGAGAAAACAGACTTGTCTTGGGAAAGGTTAATTTAATTTATTTCCAATTAGAAATAGACTAACACGGTGATAGCAAAAACAAAACTAAAACCATCTTCCCCCTCTCTTTCCAGGCTCAAATTCATTCTTCTCTGACTTTTCTACCTCTTACTCCCCTGCCCTGAGTGCAACAGGGTGATGGGGATGGTGGAATGTAGTCAGTTCATAACAGTTCGCCTCTGTCAGTCCTCCCTTCTCATGCTGTTCCCCTGCTCCAGCATGGGGTCCCTTCCATAGGAGAGTCCATGAACTGCTCTGGTGTGGCTCCTTCCCATGAGCTGCAGTCCATCAGCAACAGTCTACTTCAGTGTAGGTGCCCTGCAGGTTCGCAGGTCCTGTCAGAAGACCTGCTTCTCTCCAGAGGCTGCAGCTCCTGCCAGGAGCATGCTTCAACATGGAACCTCCATGAGCTGCACCTTCTTTCAGGACATATCCACTGCTGTGGCATGTAATCCTCCACAGGCTGCTGGTGGAGATCTGCTCTACCATGGTCCTCCATAGACTGCACGGGCACAGCCTGCCTCACCATGAGCTGCACTAAGGGCTGCATGGGTATCTGCTCTACCATGGTCCTCCACAGGCTGCAGGGGGACAGCATGCCTCACCATAAGCTGCACTAAGGGCTGCATGGGTATCTGCTCTGGCACCTGGAGCACCTCCTCCTTTCCTGCTACACCGACCTGGACATCTGCAGGGCTGTAGCTGTTGCATTTTTTCTCACTCCTGTTCTCACAGCATTTTTACCCTTTCTTCAATATGCTATGACAGAGGTGCTACTAACATCACTGATGGGCTCAGCTTTGTCCTGTGGTGGGTCCAATTTGGAGCTGTCTGGAACTGGATCTTGCTCTGGCTGACACAGAGGCAGCTCCTGGTCTTCTTCCTCTCGCAGAAAACACTTACCATGTAAATGCAATACATAAATATAAATGAAAGGGTTTTTTTCTCCCATTATTCTCTCTAGATTCATCAAGAAAGTATGAAACTTTAAATATGTTTATCTGTTTCCAGGCAACTTACTGTTCTGTAAAGTGTTTTTCATTACTGATGTTGGCATTCTTTTTATTTCTGTGGTGAAAATGGGCTGCAGAGCATTTGTTTTGCATGTTATATGATATTTTGTACATTGTCTACTTAGAGCATTTTTCTGTGTTCTAGAAAAACATTATGAGTTTTAGTCCTCTCCTCTTCGGAAATTCATGTTGTTCTTGAGTGCACCACTGGTAGCTACAGGTTACTGCATGATTGTATTGCTAGTCTGTTTTTGCAGTTATCAGAAAGGATTTGTCAAATGAAAGATCAAGGAATATTTTAAACTTTAATAATTCACATCTTTCTGACTGGTGAAATAAAGGATAAACTGTCTAATTTATAGTTGAGTGTAAGGACCCTGTAGATGGATGCATGAATGAACTTCAAGGACCTAGTGGTAATGAATCTGAGTCATGTTATTTTTTGCTGTGTCTGGATTTCGTTGACCCCATTCTCTTTCAAAAAGAAAACAGGAGGTGCTCACCATTTCTTTCTTTTTTTTGCACTCAAAATAGTATATGTTTACACTGATGATAATGATGCTAGAAGATGAGGTTCTTTTGGAGGACACCCAGCATCCTTTGTATTTCCTCCTTCCCTGAAGCCTGAGTATGTAATAGAAACATAGAATCATAGAAACATTAGGGTTGGAAAGGACCTTAAGATCATCTAGTTCCAACCCCCCTCCTGTGGGCAGGGACACCTCATGCTAAATCATATCACCCAAGGCCTCGTCCAACCTGGCCTTAAACAACGCCAGGGATGGAGCATTCACAACCTCCCTGGGCAACCCATTCCAGTGCCTCACCACCCTAACAGGAAAGAATTTCCTCCTTATATCCAATCTAAACTTCCCCTGTTTAAGTTTTAACCCATTACCCCTTGTTCTGTCACTACAGTCCCTAATGAATAGTCTCTTCCCAGCATCCCTATAGGCCCCCTTCAGATACTGGAAGGCTGCTATGAGGTCTCCCCAAAGCATTCTCTTCTCCAGGCTGAACAGCCCCAACTTCCTCAGTCTGTCTTCATACAGGAGGTGCTCCAGTCCCCTGATCATCTTCGTGGCCCTTCTCTGGACTTGTTCCAACAGTTCCATGTCCTTTTTATGTTAAGGACACCAGAACTGCACACAATACTCCAGGTGAGGTCTCACAAGAGCAGAGTAGAGGGGCAGGATCACCCCCTTCGACCTGCTGGTCACGCTCCTGTTGATGCAGCCCAGGATACGGTTGGCTTTCTGGGCTGCAAGCGCACACTGAAGCCGGCTCATGTTCATTTTCTCATCAACCAACACCCCCAAGTCCTTCTCTGCAGGGCTGCTCTGAATCTCTTCTCTACCCAACCTGTAGCTGTGCCTGGGATTGCTGCGACCCAGGTGTAGGACCTTGCACTTGGCATGGTTAAACTCCATGAGGTTGGCATCAGCCCACCTCACAAGCGTGCCAAGGTCCCTCTGGATGGCATTCCTTCCCTCCAGGGTATCAACCGAACCACACAGTTTGGTGTCATCGGCAAACTTGCTGAGGGCGCACTCAATCCCACTGTCCATGTCAGCGACGAAGATGTTGAACAAGACTGGTCCCAACACCGATCCCTGAGGGACACCACTCGTTACTGGTCTCCAGCCGGACATTGAGCCAGTGACCACAACTCTTTGTGTGCAGCCATCCAGCCAGTTCTTTATCCACTGAGTGGTCCATCCATCAAATTGATGTCTCCAATTTAGAGACAAGGATGTTGTGTGGGACAGTGTTGAACGCTTTACACAAGTCCAGGTAGATGACATCAGCTGCTCTACCCCTGTCCATCAGTTCTGTAGCCTCATCATAGAAGGCCACCAAATTGGTCAGGCAGGATTTCCCCTTAGTGAAGCCATGCTGGCTGTCACCAAGCTCCTTGTTGATTTTCATGTGCCTTAGCATGCCATCCAGGAGAATCTGCTCCAAGATTTTGCCAGGCACAGAGGTGAGACTGACTGGTCTGTAATTCCCCGGGTCATCCATTTTCCCCTGCTTGAAAATGGAGGTTATATTTCCCTTTTTCCAGTCATCGGGAACTTCACCTGACTGCCATGATTTCTCAAATATGATGGCCAGCGGCTTTGCAACTTCATTTGCCAGCTCCTTCAGGACCCACAGATGGATCTCATCAGGACACATGGACTTGTGCACGTTCAGATTTTTAAGATGGTCTCGAACCAGATCCTCTCCTAGAGTGGGCACAAGGTCTTCATTCTCACAGTCCCTGCATCTAGTTTCCAAGACTTGGGTGGTTTGGTCAGAGCATTTGCCAGTGAAGACCAAGGCAAAGAAGTCATTCAGAATTTCAGCCTTCTCCAAATCCTGTGTAGCCAGTTCTCCTGAGAGTTTCCTGAGGGGGCCTACATTTTCCCTAGTCTGTTTTTTATTTGCTATGTACCTGTAGAATCCCTTCCTGATATCTTTAATACCTCTAGCTACGTTTAATTCTAACTCGGCCTTAGCTTTCCTAACCTGGTCCCTAGCTTCCTGGACAACATCCCTGTACTCTTCCCAGGCCTCCTGTCCTTGCTTCCACTTTTTATACGCCTCTTTTTTCATTTGAATTTTCCTCAGGAGCTCCTTATCCATCCAAGGAGGTCTCCTGGCCCTCCTGCTGCACTTCCTTCTAGTTGGGATGCAACACTCCTGAGCTTGCAGCAGGTGATCCTTGAATATCAACCAACAGTCTTGGGCCCCTCTGCCCTCTAGTGCTGTATCCCATGGAACCTTCTGAAGCAGGTTCCTGAAGAGGCCAAAGTCTGCTCTCTTGAAGTCCAGGGCAGTGAGCTTGCTGCATGCTCTTCTCACTGTCCTGAGGATCTCAAATTCGACCATCTCGTGATCACTGCATCCAAGGCTGCCCTGGAGCGTCACATTTCCAAGGAGCCCTTCCCTGTTGGTGAGCACGAGGTCAAGCATGGCACCTCTCCTTGTCGGCTCCTCTATTACTTGCGGAAGGAAGTTGTCTTCTACACAATCGAGGAACCTCCTGGATTGCTTGTGCCGGGCCGTACCTTCCTTCCAACAGACGTCAGGGTGGTTGAAGTCACCCATGAGAACAAGGGCCTGCAAGCGTGAGGGTTTTCCTATCTGTCTATGGAGTGCTTCATCCGCAGGTTCTCCTTGATCAGGCGGTCTGTTACAGATAATAAAAACATGATGTTCACCCATTTTCTTCATCATAATCAGCAGTGAAAATTCTTCTTGCGGTGGCAGGAGATCAGACTGGTATTTGTTAGTATGGCATGAAGTTCTGATAACTGTTTCTGCTGAAATGGTATGCTTCATTACCTAGCTTGTAGTTGCAGAAGAATTCTGTTTGTTGTTTTTAATCTGATAAAATTGCACTAATGAAACTAATGCTTTGCACCCCAGTAGAGTAAGGATTTTTATCTGAACAGGATTTCAGTGCTTCCAGTATAGGGCTGTATCTTGTGTAATGTTCCTATGTTCAGCTCCTCTCCTTTCTACCTGGGTGAATACCTGAGACACCTTACAAGGATCCATTCATAGCCCACTCTTGTCTCTTTCTATCCTGACTGGCTTCTGTGACAGAACTGTGTAGAAGCAGATAAAGCAACAGAAACCAAGCAACAACTAACCAATCAACCAACCAACCAAAACCCCATTAAGCTGTCTCCATACTGGTTTTCCCTTCCTTATCTGGTTCTTACTATCTCTGTAAGAGAATTGAATTGAATCACAATGAAGAAGATACTATATCAAGGATAAGCATATTGACTATAAAGTCCTGAGGAGAAGGAATGAAGCAATGCCAGATAGACAGGAGGGCAGAGGTGAACAGGCACTCACTGGTGATGGGGAGGGGAAATAGGAGACAAGAAACAGAAATATAAGAAAATTTCATGCTGGGAGAAGACCAAGAACACTCTATAGAGGTCTATTGCACAATGTACCCACTTTGCCTGTCCTCTTGTTTGATTCCTTGACTCCTATGTATTTTTCAGTACTTAAAGAGCAAAAAGAACTGCTTAATTTGAAAGGCTGCCTTGATTATTAGTCATTATTCTATTTGAATCAGTATATACCTGTAACTTTAATCTTATCAAGAGTGTTTAATTTCAGAAATATCTCCATTAAAATCAGTGACATTTTCCAGGAAGTGCTATTTGAGCTGAGTAATTTTATTGCTATCTTCTACATTTCTTGCATTATTTCACAGGGCTCTTTTCATGGACTGCATCTCTTACAAGCTTGCTTGTACTACAGAGCTCTGTTAGACTCTCTTTGTGCCTCCCTATTTATAGCAATCTAAGTTTAGAAATATTTGATCACATATTAGCAGTTGTATAATGTGAGAAGCTTTTTGTATTTCTATATCAGCAGACTAGGCATCAGCTATTTTCTCTCATACATGGCACAGTAAGCTGCAGTGCTGCAGCACATTGTCAGGAAGAAGAGGAGATATGTTGGGTGTGCAACCGTAACTGCATTCAATGAAGAGATAAGAGTGCTGTTTTAGGCAGTTGTAAAGTGAACTTTCTGCTGGCAAACAGATGTCCCTTTATAGTCCAGCAGAACTTGTAAATTATTTTAAAAGTTCTCTTCCTTATAAGAAGCAGTATGTAAGGTTCAGAAAGATTATATGACACATTTATTACATTTATTATAATTAGCACAACAAGTAAATGTTGTAGTGCATAAAGCTAACAAAGATATCTGAGCATAATTCTCAATTTATCTTTGAAATTCTTTACTCTCACAGTGTTGTGGGAAGAAAATAGACTGCAAGGTGTAAAGGGAAGAAAGCTTTTGGCATTGCACATATGGCTATTGCTCTCATTAGGTTTCAATGGCGAATCACTGGGCTGTGTTTGGCTGAATACATGTGACATTTTCCCTCTCATTTGAATGGAGATACGGTCAGACTTCAGGGATTACATACACTGCAGTAGAGGCAAAATAATTCAGTCTTCGATCTGCAGATTTCCAGAGGCAGCAAGGCAAGTAGAAACATTTTTCTTTCCTGTTCTTGATCAGGCTTTTTATCAGCCATGTGGAACCACTTTTGTTTGCTCAGTCACAGTTAGACCGAGGTACAGTTTAATAAGATCCATGTGTCAGAAGGACTTTTAAGCCAAATACTGTAAACTCTTCTCATTCCATGTTGTAACAAAATCTAAATCTTACACATATATATGTGCATATGCATAAATGTGTGGTCATGCATACATGTCTGTAGATACACATACATTTTTCAGTTGTTTAGAATTTGTTTCTGTCAATCTTCAACACTTCAAAATCTCAGAAGTATTGTAGCTAAATACCACTGCAGTTTCTATTTCTCTTCTTGAAAGTAGTGAAGTTAGATACTTTATGTAAACTCTGCAGTATGGGTAGAATTAAAACTTTTTTCTACTTAGAGATAATCAAGGATATATCATTATTGTATTTAGAGATTGCTTGGATACAGCAGTGTTGTGAAAGTGAATGGGAATGTGAAAGGGAATGGGTATTTCAAGACTAGATGTGGCTCCAAAACATGAAACATGAATCCACTTTACTGAACTTATCCTAGGGAAAAAAAGTCAAGACCTGTAACTATTTTCCCTTGTCTTTGCAGTCCAGACAGCAAGATGAAATATAAGAGCAGAATCCCAAAAAGAATTTAATAGACTTTTTTTTTTTCCAAAGAAGAATCATCTCAACAATATTTCCAGCATTTTCCAGGACTGCTTCTATGTATAGGACTAGTTTTGCAGTGGTGTAATAGGGTGTCAGCCCAGCAGTGGACTGTGTAATGAAGAGAAGAACTAGACCCATTGTTCTCAACAGGAAGACAGCTTTCTGAGTTGTATGAAACTGAGTGATTGCCTTGTTTCTCCTCTGCAAGAGAAGACACAGCTGGATATAGAGGTGCACATTCCTAGCATGTGGCTACCTTGGTACCAAGGCTAAGAATGGCTTTACTAACAGGGCTAGCACAGACAATATCCCCAAATAATGTCAGTTGCTGTGAAAATACTGCAAGTATGGTGAGGAAGTTCATCAGTGCCTACTGTGTCACCATCAAATGTGAAAAACAGTAGATTTGAAAGCAAAGCCAATCCATAATTTTCTGGACAAGGAACTATTTCATAGCTGAAATACCAAAGAAAACTGAATGGAGACAATTTACTTCTGTAGGCCTGGAGCTAGTGGAATTGCTATTTGTCAAGAACTGACCTTTTCCCCTTCAGTGGATCTGTTTCCATATTGACCTGTCTTAAAATCAATGTAATTACCTTCCCCTGTATGCTACCTTGGGATTAAAACTTATTCTGTCTGACTTTTATGTATTTCAGCTACTGTTTATGGGCTGGCAAGTAAGCAAATACAGTTTTAGACTAGTTGACTCAGTTGTTTCACTGAAAGGAGCTGCTGGAATCTACTCTCCCTTTTTTTACTTACTGCAGTCTCTCTCGGTCACTTCTCTGGAAATGAGATCAGCAACCAAATCAGAATTCAATAGCATTTTTCAAACAAAGTTTGAAAAATGAAGGGGGGAAAATGCTTCTGGGAGGGTGAAGGGAGTTTTTGTTTTTTTTCTTCTGTGGGACACCAAGAACTTGATTTCTAGATAAACTTTATTTTTGAAAATTTCATTTTTTCTACAGCTGTGGGCAAGATTGTGCATTTGTGCTGTGTTCCCTGGACTGATTCCTATAATACAGAAGAGTTTGAAATGACACCTCATGCTGAGTAATGCAAATCCTACTGAATAGGGTCCTTAACATGCTTGAAAACAGCCAATTTATGTCAACAATGGAGTGAGCCTGTTTTGACTGATATTTCAGAGTTGAAAATAAGGTCTTCACAAATATTTTGTTTGCAGCAAAATATCTCCCTGAATTGAACTTCCACAGTGACTGAAGTGGGTTGTGATCCTGTTTCTGTCCAGCAGAATATTTAGCAAACTCTAAGTCCAGGATCTGCACTTCCAGGCCATCCTGTGTTATGAGTGAGGAAACTTTGGGCAGCTCTCATGGTTCTAAAGTTGAATTTTCTTAAATAATCTGAGACTTTCAATTTTAACTTTCCCAATCCTCCTATCATGCACTTGGAAATACTACAGGGCTCTACTGGTGTCAAGGGATTCTGGGCTTTCTTGTTGGCACATTGAATGTTTCAGACTATCTTCGATTTTCTGAAATTAGATGATCTCATAGCCCCCAGTTTCCAGGGGCCACCCAGGTTGTTGGTTAGAATCAATCTCCAGCAGTTCATTCTTCCTTAAGCAATTTTTACCCTTTGGAATCTCCCTCTACAGAGAGTTCAGAAAATGATTGGTTTTTAATTTTGATTGGAGCTTGCCCTTTCTTCCCCTCCCAGATGTCAGCATTTCCTGTGGGAATCAAATTTTGAGTTACAACCAGGTTTCTACAGAGAATCTAGCTGCCACAAACCTTGGTCATAGTAAACTGTGAGCCAAATTGTGGAAACTCTTCATGCCAGTGCTCAAAGCAACCCAAACCACAGTCATCCTGCCTAGAAATTAATCAAAACAGCAAAGACAGCCCTGAATATGGTTTTCAGCTAGATTTCTACCCTCCTTCTGGAAATGAAACACACATTGGAACCAAATGTTGTTTAAATCAAATGAGTGATTATAACAGGCCGTAAGACATGAGACATGTTCACTCATTAGTGATCTACTGGAATGTATTTGTGGCTTGGACATCCTCTTGACTCCTGAGAATCTTTCTTCTGTTGCATTTCCCACTATCATTTCTTTTTTCCTTCTTGGCAGAAGAGCCATGAACATTTTAGGTAGCTATCTTTAAATGGGTTAAAACAATTTTCTCTGGCCCAAATAGATAAAGTGCCAAAACAAATTAATTACTGGTTACTTGACATGGGGAAAAGACTGTTAAAATAAAGTTCTCCCAAATACACTGGAAACCTTCTTTTTTTGCACACACTTTGTGCTAAACATAAGGTTCCATTCTTGGGAATTCATGCTGCCATCTCCCAAGTTGTAGCTAATATTGATTTTCATTTCACAGAGAAAGATATTCCATGCAATCAGCTAAGACAAGATCTCATTATTGTGGTCTGGAATTCTGCTTAAAGGATAATGGACAGCCCCAGCTCTTGCATCAGTAAACCTCCTGCAAACTGGGCAAAACCAGATAAGGCTTTCATATAACAATAGTTAAGCAAATGGGCAGTGGATATAACACTAAATGGGAAGCTTTAATGTCTTGCAGTTGGAAAAGATACCTCTTATTTCTGATTACCACCTTGTAATCTGGTGGAAAGTTAGTCCAAATATCTGTTGGTGATTTGGGAAGGTCAGTTGCCACTCACAATGTATTAGGGAAGTTTCCCAAGGTATCTGTTTTTTTTTGTCACTGTCTGCATATTTTCATATGGTCAGAACTGTTAAGATTGTCTTTTACTGTTAAAAAAACCCAAATCTCCACCCTGCCTCATAGCACAAATTGGATAGTCTTAAAATGTTTTGCTGAAACGTGAATTCATTAAAAAACTCAAATTTCAAAAATGTCAATGCTGTAATTTTTCCATCTGAAATGAGCTTTTTCTTTTTTTTTCCTCTCCTCAGAATTTCAAGAAACAAATCAAATCATCCAGCAATATTGCAGTAAAATGAAATCTTTTCATTACAGTTTGAAATAAATTTGCACATGTGTAAAAACATTTATTATAACCATCTGCTGATGGAACAACCACTTATTTGATGTTGCTGTACTCAGAAGTCATTGACAGCAACTGAGAAGTGAGTCCAATGTGTATTTGGTGATCAGTAGCTTAACACTTCTATGGTAATAGAATCTTCACTGGTGTTATCTCACTTTCTATATTTCTGGACAAATAAAACACAGAATAGCTCTGCTGTTTGTCATGCATTTTCTGTAAATGACTCAAATACGGATTTCCGTTTCCATAAAACCATACATATATACACAGAAATATAACTCACATATGATTTCATTTTACCAATGTCTCAAATCCAATCCCCAAATTTAATATAAATAAATGTTTGATGTGAATTCTTTCAGGGATAGCTTTTCTCATTTGTATCTTGTTAAAGCAAGTAGTGTAAATCCAACATTCATAAATTATATAAAGCTCTTTTTTTTTATGGACAATGTTTTGCAGAAAATTAATAAGGTAAAAGAGACTGTTTGGCCTTGAAAAGACAAAGTTTTGTTTTCAGCAGAATTTAAACAGTTAAGGAACTAATCTATGATTCTATGATTCCATGAACAGAATGCAGTCTGTACATTTTCCCATTCGTTCTCCCACATGGAATCATAGAATAGTTAGGGCTGGAAAGGACCTTAAGATCATCTAGTTCCAACCCCTGTGCCACGGGTAGGGACACCTCACTTTAGGCCACATTGCCCAAGGTGCTGTCCAACCTGGCCTTGAACACTGCTAGGGATGGGACATTTGCCACTTTTTTTGGCAACCTGTTCCAGTGCCTCACCACCCTCACTTCTTCCTTATATCTAACTGTTTAAATTTAAACCCATTACACGTGAGAAATTTTCCCTCATAAAAGGAAAAAGTTGTGAAATGCATAAACAGTTCTTAATACCTTTCTGTCCATATGGTGAATGTTTGGTTTTGGTTTTGTTCTTTTAAAGGGAAGGGAAGGGGAGGGGAGGGGAGGGGAGGGGAGAGGAGAGGAGAGGAGAGGAGAGGAGAGGAGAGGAGAGGAGAGGAGAGGAGAGGAGAGGAGAGGAGAGGAGAGGAGAGGAGAGGAGGAGAGGACAGGACAGAGAGGACAGAGAGGAGAGGAGAGGAGAGGAGAGGAGAGGAGAGGAGGAGAGAAAAGAAAAGAGAAAAGAAAAAAAAAAAAGAAAAAAAGAAAGAAAAGAAAAGAAAAAAAAAAAAAAAGAAAAGAGAAAAAAGAAAAGAGAAAAGAAAAAAAAGAAAAGAAAAAGAGAAAAGAAAAGAAAAGAAAAGAAAAGAAAAGAAAAGAAAAGAAAAGAAAAGAAAAGAAAAGAAAAGAAAAGAAAAGAAAAGAAAAGAAAAGAAAAGAAAAGAAAAGAAAAGAAAAGAAAAGAAAAGAAAAGAAAAGAAAAGAAAAGAGAAGGAAGGAAGGAAAAGCAAAAGCAAGTTCTGCCAAGATCAAATCATGTGCAGCTGGTTTTGATATGTGCACCACCGCCCTCTTTTCCATTTTGCATGTCTGACCTTGAGTCCGATTGTTGCTGACATGGTCACTTAGCAAGAACTTGTAGCAGGTAGAATGAAAAGGCTTACTCCAAGAGTGTTAAAGTAATTTAATAACGTACAGATTTAGTGAAGGAAAAAAAGCATAACAGTTGAATAGTTGCAGCAAATTTTCTCCTATTTGTTTTAAGCTTCTGTGAACATTTGCATCCTTTTATATTCAGTATTCGAAGGGGAAATACTCTCAGTACCTTAGGTAAACACAGTAGCTGATTAAAATCACTATAGTAATAATTCCATAAAAGAAGTTCTTTTGTTTCAGCCAGTTGTCAGATACGTTTTTCTTATTTTGGGGTATAATTTGATGAATGTAACAAAAAGTACTTTAAATGAAAGACCAACATTTCATATGGAAGGTCAGACACATTATAGAAACCTATGTAAACAATGTTCTGACACTTCTGAGACGGCTTTTATCTTTTAAGTTTTTGATGTGAATTGTTGCTGACCCAAGTGATTATTCAAAATCTGGTACACGGCCAGTTGTACCTAGGATGAGAAACTGGTGATAGATGCTCTCCCATTTATTTGAAAAGGCATACAAAATTCCATTTCCCTTAAATCAAGAATACAATAGCAGACACTTTATTTGCTCACAGCTTCAAGTCCCTTTAAAAGAACCAAAGAAAAGCATATCCATATCTGTCTCCTGGTTTTTCTTATGGCTATGCTCCCAGTACTAATCTGGTGGTGTATCTGGCATTTTGTTCCACTTCTCCAGCTTCCCTCATCTTTCATCTCTTCACATAAACATACAAACCTCCATTAAAAGAATAAAAAAGCTATAAGCCCCTTTAATTCAGATATAAATTGTACAAGTTTGGTTTTATTTTACACTGCAGAGATCACAAGATGGTAGAATTTGAGATCCTCAGAACAGTAAGAGGAGCGTGTAGCAAGCCCACTGCCCTGGACTTCAAAAGAGCAGACTTTGGCCTCTTCAGGAACCTGCTTCAGAAGGTTCCATGGGATACAGCCCTAGAGGGCAGGGGGGCCCAAGACTCTTCCTTGATATTCAAGGATCACCTGCTACAAGCTCAGGAGTGTTGCATCCAAACTAGAAGGAAGTGCAGCAGGAGGGCCAGGAGACCTCCTTGGATGGATAAGGAGCTCCTGAGGAAAATTCAAATGAAAAAAGAGGCGTATAAAAAGTGGAAGCAAGGACAGGAGGCCTGGGAAGAGTACAGGGATGTTGTCCAGTGTTGTGGTTTAAACCCAGTCAGGTAATTCGTTCACTCACTTCCCCCCCTTTCTTGCCCTCCCCCTGCTCTCGGAGGGACGGAGAGGGGAATCGAAAAGAATGCAACTCCCACGGGTTGAGATAAGAACAGTTTAGTAACTAAGGTATAACACAAATCACTACTGCTACCACCAATGATAATAATGATAAAGGAAATAACAAGGGAAGAGAATACAACACCTCACCACCAGCCGACCGATAACTTGCCCCCCCAGCCCCAACCAAGCACCGACCGATACCTCCTCCAACCCTGCAGTCTCCCAGCCCTTCTGGCTAACTCCCAGTTACATCCTGGGCATGATGTGCTGTGGTATGGAATACCTCTTTGGTCAGTTTGGGTCAGGTGTCCTGTCTCTGCTTCCTCCCAGCTTCCCCTCCTCCCTGGCAGAGCATGAGGCTCACAAAGTCCTTGGCCAAACCAAAACATCTCTATCAGCTCTGTTCCCGAGCCGAAAGTCAAAACACTGCACTGCACCAGCTACCAAGGAGGAGAAAAATGACTGCTACTGCTGAACCCAGGACATCCAGGAAGCTAGGGACCAGGTTAGGAAAGCTAAGGCCCAGTTAGAATTAAACTTGGCTAGGGATATTAACGATAACAGGAAGGGATTCTACAGGTACATAGCAAATAAAAAACAGACGAGGGAGAATGTAGGCCTCCTCAGGAAGCTCTCGGGAGAACTGGCTACACAGGATTTGGAGAAGGCTGAAATTCTGAATGACTTCTTTGACTCGGGCTCCACTGGCAAAGGCTTCGGCCACACCACCCAAGCGTTGGCAGGCAGACACAGGGACTGTGAGAATTAAGGCCTTGTGCCCACTGTAGGAGAGGATCTCGTTTGAGACCATCATCTTAAAAAATCTGAACGTGCACAAGTCCATGGGTCCTGATGAGATCCATCCGCGGGTCCTGAAGGAGCTGGCAAATGAAGTTGCGAAGCCACTTCATACTTGAAAAAAACATGGCAGTCAGGTGAAGTTCCCAACAGCTGGAAAAAGGGAAATATAACCCCCATTTTCAAGAAGGGGAAAATGGATGACCCGGGCAATTACAGACCAGTCAGTCTCACCTCTGTGCCTGGCAAAATCTTGGAGCAGATTCTCCTGGAATGCATGCTAAGGCACATGAAAAACAACAAGGAGCTTGGTGACAGCCAGCATGGCTTCACTAAGGGGAAATCCTGCCTGACCAATTTGGTGGCCTTCTATGATGGGGCTACAGAACTGATGGACAGGGGTAGAGCAGTTGATGTCATCTACCTGGACTTGTGTAAAGCGTTTGACACTGTCCCACATGACATCCTTGTCTCTAAATTGGAGAAACATCAATTTGATGGATGGACCACTCAGTGGATAAAGACCGTATCCAGTATCTGAAGGGGGCCTATTGGGATTCTGGGGAGGGACTCTTCATTAGGGACTGTAGTGATAGGACAGGGGGTAACGGGTTAAAACTTAAACAGGGGAAGTTTAGATTGGATATAAGGAGGAAATTATTTCCTGTTAGGGTGGTGAGGCACTGGAATGGGTTGCCCAGGGAGGTTGTGAATGCTCCACGCCCGGCAGTGTTCAAGACCAGGTTGGACGAGGCCTTGGGTGATATGATTTAGTGTGAGGTGTCCTTGCCCATGGCAGGGGGGTTGGAACTTGATGATCTCAAGTTCCTTTCCAACCCTAGCTATTCTATGATTCTATGATTTCAGTGTTTGGGGTATGTGTCTAAGACAACTTAAACTTATTTTTTCTTATTACTCATTACATTCATTAGGCTTTCTATTATTTGATATTAAGCGTAGCAGATGTGCCATGTGATTCCTTTTAATTAGCTATAAACAAACATAAGTGCACACTGCTGAGTGTTCATGGGGTAAGCTGGGTAGAGTATTAGTTTCTATTAGCAATAAGCAGCAGTTAAACTGGAATAGATATACTTTATCAAAACTTGTGACCAGGACAAGAGCTCTCTTTCATCTGATGAACAAAGATACTTTTTTCCTTTCATTCAGTGTTGCATGTTTGCCTCTGATGTGTCGAATTTGCTGTCACCTCAGCTGAACAGGTTTATCAGTTGAAAAAAACATCCATACTCAGCAGATGCCTCTTCGCGTTTTGATTTGCCAATCTGCTGTTGGCTTGAAAGTGGACAAAGAAACTGAGGAAATAAGCTTTTTTGGGCAAAAGCTTCTAGCTTGAACAACATCTAGCTGTACTAAATAAGGAACTTCAGGGGTTCTGGTTTTGCACCATGATACAAGTCAGCCTTTTTTTCTTTTGGGTCCAGGAGGAGCCTGTGTGGGTTAGTTGAGGACTCGAAATAGCTTTACTCTGACTGAGACAATGATTTGGCTTGACATTTTTTTTTAAACTCAATACAATCCATCACAAGGTCTTCATAAGATTTTATAATCATCATTACATGTGATTATGCACACATAGAAGAAATACTATATTAATTCTGTTGGCTTACAGTGTCCAGTTCTGATTTAAAGGATGCACACTTCAAGCCAACTGGTGATGTTATTTTCTCATTGTCAGAAGTGATCTCTTTACTTTTACATCTGTACACATCTAAGTTTTAACTCAACCCAGAGTGTATCACTTTCCACCTTAAATGCCTTCTTTGGTGGCAATGCAATTTTTGTCCTTAAATATATAGCGTTTATATCTTTCTACATAGACACACACACATTGAGCACAATGGCACTTATATGTGTATTTCAGTGTATCTTTTACAAAGGTACAAGACACAGACAACACTTTAGTTATGAGTATCCTCATCTATAACCTAAATTATGCTGTAAATGAAAGTAGACATAATTCTCTTTAATGGTTATGTTCCCAGATGCACCAGAATCAATGTGTAGGGTCACTGTCATTGGTCCCACAAGAATTTGCCACTGCTTTGAGTCCCTTTGAAGCCATCAAGTCCAACCTCCTACCCAAAGCAGGTCCCATCAGATCACTAACAAAGTAATAAAAAAAAAAAATTAAAATTTCCAAGACCTGAAACTGATGATAGTCTTTAGAATTTTGAGTTATGTGTTGTCTTGATAGAAACTGCTACCACAATAACTGTTCTTTTAACATGAATTAAAACTTAATCTCCTTAGTACTCTAAATCACAAAGTAAAAAGGCCCGTGACCAATGTAAATACCTCAGTCAGACTATTCTAATTGAGAATTACTTATTGATTTTTTATTACAAACTACATTTTAAAACACATGTTAATAGAAACTATAGGGCACTTTTCAAAACCTTAGTGCATTGAACTACATCAAAGGAAAATAAGTAACATTTTCAGCTTTAAATTTCTCTTGTTTGACACATAATAATAGAGAGATGCACAAGATGCTAACAACCGATTAAGGAAATCAAGGGATAAAATATTCAGAATACTTTGCTCTGCTGTAGTTTACTATTTATCTTTCCCTAGAACATTCCAGCTTATTCTTTTAGTTGTGCAGGAAACAACTTTGGAAAAAAACAGCCCCTGGGAAAATTATTCTACCTCAGCCAGAAATTTGTGCACACACGGGCCACGCTCAGCTGCAGTGTTATCTGCACCTTCATGCTACTGCTATCTTGGTCACTTATGAAGGTTTCAAAGGGCACATCTATTTCCAAGGACCAAAGGAATTCAACATTTCATAAAACACTAAGATTAAAATTTAAGAAGAAAAAAGAAAAAGGAAAATGAAAAACTAATGCTTCTATATTTTTTGTCTTCTGGCTATGCTCTTGGCCCTTCATCTGGCGATCTCTTTGGAACTCCGTTGCTCTTCAGCCCCTCTGATCTGTCCATCTTTGCAGACACAGAAATTTGCATAGGATGCAGGAAAAACCCACTGAACACTTTTAATCATAATGAGAACATTACTATACAGCTCATGAACATGTGGACCTCTGTGGTTCCAGAGGACTGGGGTGGATTTTTGGATGATATCCTATTTACTTAATTCAATAGTGGGTGTTGCTTTCAAGACTCCTTAAAATGATTTGATCTTCAAAAAATATGTCCCTTGAGAACAAAGGGTTTTTTTTGAACTGGACATTCAAACCAGCAATCACCAATTATCTTTCTCAATGGATGCTTGAAGCAAGGACAACATATACAAATAGATTATTTATTTATTTATTTTTATTTTTTTAAGCTCTCCCTTGCCGGTTCTTGGATCACAAAACCATAAATGTCCTACAGCTCTGAGGCAGAATGTGATACATTTTCTATTCCCTTTAATCACTTAAAAACCTGTCTTTTTGCAGGACAGTTGAAATCCTGGAAGATATGAAAGAAACATAAACTGCATAGCTGACATAATTTTTGCCCTTTATAATTACTTGAAGCAAGAGCAAGACTGTCCTGCCTAATCTGCAAATAAAGAAAATGTAAAAGTCTATGTAAAACCCATTTCTGAAAGGAGCAATGAGAAGGATGGCGACATAAAAGCTGTCTATATTATTTGTTAGTACAGCACCTTGCACTTCTGCTTCCACAATTGTCAGAAACCAGCTATAGGTGTCCAGAATTTAGTGCAGGGTATGGTGAATAGATAAAGAAGGACAGAGAGAGGAATGAGCCAGATGTGCTCATAGGGAAGGGATTCTGATTCTATATCTCTTCTTCCTGTTTCTCCACCATCAGGAAACATGTCAGGAAAAAGTTCTCAGATACTAATTTGGTTTCCATTTCTGTAGAATATATTAAAGGCTGTGAAAAAGCTGTATTTATCCCTGCTAAAGCTCTGTGAAACTGACTAGTCTGTAATCACACAGGAAGCCTGTGGCAAAACACAATTTGAACTTGTGCCTTCTGGTTTCTAGTTCAACCATTGCCTTTTCCTTTTTTTCTTTTTCTGTGGGGCTGCTTGGGGGCAAGGGATCAAAAGATGTCATGGAGCTAGAAGGGGACAGACAAAGCCAGTTCAGATGCAGCATGCCTAAATCACCTTTGCAGCTCTTTCATAACTTCAGATCTTTTTGCTGGGGCAAGCCTACTTCTCTACAGTAGGCCAACACTGAAAATGGGGTTAGCTGTTTCACAAAGAAGATATTCTAGGCTAAAATACTGTGCAGCTCAGTCTGTTATGTTCTAGTCCAGGACCAGTGTATAATCTTCAGTTGTTTTTGTTTAAGTTAAATACTGGAAGAAACACCCTTCCTCTGAGATCATTGATGGCTTACAAACTTTGCCATAATGTTCTAACTTTCCTCTTTAGAGCAGCGTTTACTGTGCCAGCAGTTAAGCTGAGTATGGTAATTCAATTATAACTATCAAACGTGAATCATCACAACCCAAACCTGAAAAGGATCTTGTTATCCTTTAAAAAAAAAACAACTGTTCTAAACAACTACAGTTAGATTCGTAGTGAATATTAAAGTTTTAAGGAAATCTTTTGGTATGGTCTTCATACCAGAAAAAAAAGGCTTTCTTTTGACAATTCTAAGCATAAACAGTCAATAAAGGCTTTGTGCAAAATTTCTCATTTGTAATGTCTAGAATACCCTTTATTACATCAGTAGTGCCATACATCATCCTGACATTTATCAGTCATTTAATCTAGGTAAACTTGTTATGTCTGATATAATTCCACTGAGAAAAATCTGTTGTACGCTTTTTGTGCTATTTCTAGCATGGATGGAGTTTAGAATTTTGTTAACTGAAAGAAAGAAGAAACACCTTTTCTGTACTTATTAGCCCACTATTATTTTGAAACCATGAACTGCATTTTTATTGCACAACTTCTTAAGGAGATTATTGTTCAGAGGAAAAAAGTTATAGAAACCTACTTATGACTCATAAATCTCTTCTATTTCAGTAGGATGTATGGCACATGCTTGTATTGCTTTCTCAGTTTCAGAAAAAAAATAACAGATTTTTTCACTACTCTACTACTAAATGTCAGAATCCCATGAAATTTCAGTATGAAATGGCAAACATGGAGTGTACTCCCAAATTTTCTAAAGTAGTACAGAGTTGATCATGTCTGATGCAGAAAATATTTTTTCAGGTCAGTTATTCTCTGTGAAGTTCAGTTTATAAATACAGTGATGCCAGACTCAGGAAACATTACTAATCTTTTAGTTTTCCTGGTGCCCAGCTCGCATAACCAACAGCACTCAGTCACACAGTCTCAGAATAATTTAGGCTAGAAAACACTTTTGGAGGTCATCTGATCTAGTATCCTCCTTAAAACAGGGCTAATGTTGAAGTTAGGTTAAATATTGCTCAGGGTAGTATCCTGTCAAGTTTGGAATATCACTATGGATGGAGAACCTAAAAACTCTCTACATAACCTGTTCCATGATTTGATTGCTCTCATCATGAAAAAAAATTCTGAGGGAGGAGTGGCTGAAGATTCGGAATCTGCATGAAAACTTTCAGCAAAATATCAGTTGTTTTGGAGAGGGAGAGACTTGAGACAGACTCCGTGAGGTGATTTATATTTGGAGGGGTGTTGGTGGTTTGGTTGTTTTGTTGTTTTTTTTAGTTTTGTAAAGTACTTTACCGCAGGATTTTTATCAATACACAGTGGAAAGTTCAGTTTTCATGGTGTAGTTATTTAAAATTTCACTTACACTGCTTGAAACAGCTGGCCAGAACTTCCCCATCCAGCACACACAGAAAAACCCAAACCACATTTTATAAGTGCTTGAGATAAGATTTTCCCTTCATTGTCTGAAATCAAAGCATGAAAAGGTATCTGAACAGGAAAGCAATGCCAGATTGAAAATCTGGGTCTTGGCTATAGCTTAGATGTCCTCTCCAGAGCACCAGCCTAGGCGGAAGATTAAGGTGAGACCCCTTTCTTCCCACATCTGCATATTTTTATTGCTGCTTTAGGTACTGATTTTCTGTTTTATTCACCTAGGGCTGTTCACATTCCTGTATTACCTTATGAAAGATACAGGCACCAAAATAAAACTAACGTTTCTTTTTGTTTGCTATTGTGCTATCACTGTCTTTCCTATCTCTCTGTTGCCACACAAAAACTGATTGCAGGTCCACGCCTCTGCCTGTGTGGAGTTAGTCAGCTGCGTGGGGCACTTCTTCCCCTCTCTTGTGGGAAAGACAACATGATCCAGTAGGGGTTTATATACTTTGTTCTGTGTAATCATGCATAGTGATAATACACTCATGGCCAGTCTGGCTTTCTTTGAGAGACTACTTACAGAGAGGAAAGAGGTTCTATCCTTAGGTATGCAGATCAGCTTTGTGGTGACAACTTCAGATTTCTTTCCCTCTGTTCTGTAAAACTAGGTCAATGGAAGAAATAGATATGCAAGAAAGGCATACATAGTTTCTCCTTCTCCCACACCAGAAAAGCTCACCCCAGAATCTGTCTTGTCTAAAGTCCTTGTCATCCATAGCTGCTTTCTTATCACAATAGCATTTATGAATAAAAGCTCTAAGTTAGTATACACTCATTTTTTCCATTTTCCAGTGTTCCCTAATTCTGTATAATCCCTTACACTATAAATTAATAAATAAAACCCTATTTATCTATCTTTGCTAACACTGTTCCTTTACATGACAATGGACATACTGAAGCAAACATTATAACATTGCTACTTAAACACTCAACTGTATCCACAGCCAAATGATAAAGTACAGCATCAGACTTTCAGGAAGAAGAGCATCCTCTAACTTAAAAGGAAGCAGAACCTATAAGCAAAAAACAAAAGGAAAAGGGAAAGATTCTGTGTTTTGAGTCAGTAAATCACAGGGTTAATAGTTTGCCTTTCAGGTACTGAATG
The DNA here is from genome assembly GCF_028554395.1 of Pezoporus wallicus. Classification (NCBI taxonomy): domain Eukaryota; kingdom Metazoa; phylum Chordata; class Aves; order Psittaciformes; family Psittacidae; genus Pezoporus; species Pezoporus wallicus. The sequence goes on from NW_026642654.1 coordinate 4,417,307, forward strand.
TGCTCCTTGAATACTTCCTCTGATGACCTAAACATGGCCTACAATAGTCTTCATGGTTTCCTATCTTAAATAACTAGCAGCTTGATTGTGATTTTATCTTCTTTTTTACTGAGACAGTTATATGAGAGTGCTGACCTTCAGTTAACTGCCTGTTTCCTCTGCACAGGGTACACAGGACGTGAGAGCTTGGTTCAATTAGGTGCATTGAGTTGCATGTAAGTGGAGGCCTTGATCTCCACAAGTGATAGAATTGTTTTAGTTCATATGTTATGGTATCTTTGTGGTCTGCTTGTTACAACAGGGCAGTCCCTGACTCATTTCTACCTTGCCAGTATACATACAGTGACTTACAGTAAAAATATTGCCATGCTCATCAGTGTGGCTGGAGACAACCATAATTTAAATGTGTTAACAGCTCTTCAGCATCTCAGTCTATACTGTTATTTAATTTCCTCCAAAGATTGTGCACGGGCACAGGCTTTTAAGCTGGAATAACAGATCCCACCAGACAGCTGCCTAAATGTTAGCTAATACAGTGCTTGAAATTTCCGTTTACTTTACTTATGCATTTGGACTTCAAGACTTACTATACCTGTCAGGCTGGAAGGGGAGCAGCTAAATAAGTTCATCTCCAGAAGATCTCTGTGAATTTGAAGAGAAACAGTCCTTGGTACATTTAGCAGGTGGGGAAGCAGAGAACTAGTTTGGCCCACAGCTTTGGTGATTAAAGCACTTCTCAAGAGAGGAGTATACATTATTAAAAAAAATGAAAATGTATCTGTCTTCAACTTGCCCCTTAATTCTGCTTCATTGACTTCTTAAGGTTGATTCCCCAATGGTTTAAATTGCTGACAAAATGCTTTATGATAGCTCTATGAGGAATAAGGCAAGACAACAAAAACTACATAAGCAGCTTTTCATTAATTCTATCATGATGGCATAAATTGTTCAGTCTGGCTAATTGAGAGAGAATGGTCATTCTTTACTGAATGATATTTTTTTGCTTTCATAGGTTCTATGATGATTTTTAACTACAGTAAAACCTTCCTTAAAGGCACTTTTAAACATCGTATCACATAGTTTCCTACTCTCTTTTAAAATGAAGCTTGTTAGTGGATTATGTGATGTGGCAGTTAAGATCAGAAGGGGGTCATCTTACATAGTCATACTGTCCCATCTTAAAGCAACGGAGTCAGGTAGATGCTATAGTAACTCCAGCAACCATGACCCATTCTGTCCTAGAGGACTTCATAGATCAATAAGAAAAAGGAAACTCACATGTGCTCTGAAGGAGAACAGTTGAATGGATGGAAAAAGACAAAATCCCTGTCTTTTCATACAGTTTAAGCATAGGTTTTAATGGTAAAAACTGCTTAATTTATTGGGGTTAGCTGAAAAATTATCTGACAACTGTAAAGTACTTTGAACTTCTTTAAAACAAAATGTGCCAGGGCCACCATGTATTACTATTATATATTTCCTGGGAAAAGGCAATTACAGTGTTTCATTGTTACTTGCTCCTTGTCTCACTCTTTTCCTAATTCCTCAGGCTAATTGCATTCCTCAGTAACATTAGATATTAATGTCTCTCAATATCAGATATTAGCAGTCAAATGGTTTCACTTAGAGGGTTTTTACTGGACTGAGGTTTCTATTTACTACCACTGCAATGACATACAGGAAGCTGACGAACCGTGATTTAGGGAGCTCGGGACTGGAATCATGTTGCTTAATTTTAATTTGTCTGTTCGGTCCTGTAATCAATGGAAAGGAATAATTACTTCCAGAGAGTAATGATCCTATCTGCAGTTTGAATCAGGCCTGGAAATGGCCATCTTTTTTGACACTGAGGAAACCTGGAATAATTAGTCTTCTATTTTGTGTTACTAACTAAATCCTTAAACCAAGAAGAAGTGAGTATATGAAGCACCAAGAGGTGCTAGACAGACCTAGATACAGGAGATTAATTGAAAGGTCTTGGAAGAAGTAGCAGTAAAACAATATTGTAAATATATTCAGAAGCATTCTTGTGATCTTTTTGTAATCGTTGATCATATATGGTACAACCCCATTTCAGGAAACCTTTTCTTTGCCTTATCTCACTATTAATTCTTTTTCTGCCTTTTCGGATCAGTAAATGCCTGACACATATTCCTGCTTCTCTCTATCAAGTCTTCCAGACTGAGTTATTGGGCTTTATATGAATGCTCTTTCTCTGAGAGTTGGGATTTATCCATAACATCACAAGCCAATGCCAAAGGAATCAGTGAATATTGATGGAAAGCCTACATGTGCTAGTACAAAAGAACTAGCAGTAAGCAAAAAGCCTATTTTAGCCTCTTTCAGGACAACATCAGATCAGCTGTAACTAAACTGTGCCTTTTAAGCTTTGCTTGGTTGCACTGTGTCATCTTAAATACTGTACAATGTGTATCACACACTCTCACAACAGCATTTTACCTTACACTTCCTTACAGTGGCAAAAAGTGCTACTATAATAGGTCATAATGTGTTAGCAGGAAATTGGAGCATTCAAGGGGTATATTCTTACCTTTCTAAGAATGATTTATCATTACCTAATGATTTAATCTTCCACTTGTGGGAACTGTGGTTCAATTATTTGGTGACATGATTTTCTCCCTATACTACTATGCATGCTCTTGAGGTTTCCTTTCAACTCTGCTTAGCTATATCCAAAAGAGAACATGAAAAGAAGACAATAATCTATCTGGGGAAAAAAAGGAGAATATAGAAGAAACAAAAGCTGCAGAAAGACTAGCTGGTCTGATGAATTCAACTTGCTTGAGTGTATCTCTAAACAAACATTTCTATATCTTCAGATTTCACAATGATCATCTTGAAAGTATACAGGGTTGCAATGTCACTAGCAAGGGCTCAGACTAATTACTGCATTATGTTTATTCCTTTCATTTCCATATGTTATAGATTATATCCACTTATTAGTTCAAACTGTCTAGGAAAGGCAGTAAGAGAACTCATACAACTGAGAGATATAATTTGACTGATACAATGTATGTGTAAACTTGGAGCTTGGACTGGACAGTGATTTTCAGAAAGGAATGGGAAGTGGTGCTTTTTGGTTGTGTGGTTCCACCTTTATGAGACTGGTAACATACCATATCAAATTGCATTATAGAAGGATGAGGTGAGAGGGCCATGGAGAGATGCTTTTACAACATGCCCCACTGGAAGCTCCTATAGATAACACAGCCCAGAATTTGACATAGGCACGATAGTGTCCCCAGATGTGTCCTGCAGAGTAAACAGGATCAGATCAGTGGGTAGCCGGTAAAAGGTCAGCTCTGAATAGCCACTGAGATAAATCTCACTGTGGTGCTATCCTATCCTGTCAAGAACATGACGTGGATTTGTTTTGTTTTTTTCTTCTTAGGACTACCTTTTGGTTTAAAATCAGTTGGGCACTTTGTCTGCTCACAAGTTTCCCAGAAATTCATTCTAGCACTGAAGAATGAATTATCACATACCTAATGTGATTAATGTGTATATGAAAATAAGCTTTCCCATAAGTGAAGAAATATAAAGGTAAGCTTCCCATGGCCATTTGTGATTACAAAGACTACATCCATCTTATTCTGGAAATCAATATAATTTCACAGTCAAATAAAAGTTAGTGTGTGCGTGCATCACATTTAACAAAGGTAATATGAAAATCACTTTGTCATATCTACAGTGAACCAGTGTTACTATATATTAAGTTTGTCAAAATCAATGTGCATGCTAAATATTGCAATATATCTTTAAGTACTCACATAGTACTTTCATAGTCCATTGAAGAAATTGTATTTTCAAATTGCATTTCCCTGTCATCATAAAGATATGCATATAGATATGTTGTTGGATTGTTTCCAGCTGAGACTATTGACTTACTGTGTTAGGTGCTGCACACATTCAGGAGGTAAAATAGAACTGTTGCTACGAAGTACTGGTCATATAGGAACACAAAGAATATTTTCTTCCCTTGATCTTTATGTTAAGTAGTCTTATCCATATATTTTTATGGTAACTAGCAAATGTGGGATAGATCTTCCCTTCTGTAGAGTTCACTGTAACTTCTAACTTTTGGAGCCCTCTCACATACTGGAGCCATTCCAAAACACTGGTGAAGGTTAAACACCTCTGAAATGCATCCTCAGAAGCCAGCTAGGCTAGTCAGGAGGCAAAGATAGAATATATTTGTCTGATAGGGCCAAATAAAGTAGGATCCTTATGCACAGTGTTATGAATGATTTCTGAATGCTCTCTCATATTTGACACCTAAACATCATGGCTGAAGGAGGAGGAGAGACTGATGCCATGATATGTACTAGTCTAGGTCAGGAGTCACAAAATCAGAATTAAAGCCTAAATTAGGTCAGGGGCCCAAAATTGCATCCTAGCTGTGTATTGGAAGAAGCTTTTGGGATGTAGTTACAGACAAATCTTCTCACCTCTCTGGGGAGCCCTAGCTTCCTCTGGGAGCGATGGAGCAATGTTCACCCCTGTAAACGATGGGTTTGAAAGGATGACTCTCTTTAACCTCAACTTCCAGCCCTAAAGTTCCTGTTATTAATCCATCTTCAGAATAATCCCTTGCTTTCAGATCATTCTGCCACATCTAAGTACCCTATATATAAATGATCAAGTATTTCCTTCTCTTGGCCTTTTCTTCAAGTAGCTGATTTGACTGAGTTCCTCATAAAACTCGGGGGGGGGAAGAAATGACTCTCTTTGAAAAGTTCATGGAGATTTTCAGACTTCTTCAGAAGCTACTGCTGAACCCACGACAGCTGGGTACAATATTCTGGTCAAAGTCTTACCAGGTCTGTGTGCAGAGGGAAGGGCATTCTCCTTATTTCCAGATCTCACTATGCATTCAAAAATTGCATTACACTTTCTAGTTTTAACACGGTACTTGACAGCCCAGGCTGAAGTGATTATCTGTGGTGATGATCTCTGTTTTAGCTAGAGATCTTGCTGTGTTATGCTGCACTACTGTGTTTTCCTACCAATATTTCTGGCTTATGTTTGTTCCTTGCTTTAAAAAAAAGTTGTGCTTACATTAAATTTGCATCTATTCCTTACATTTTCTGAATCTGGAATCAGATTAAACAAATATATAGGTTTAAATATTTAGTATTGTCTTAAATACCCAGTCCAGAATTTCTGGTATAAGCCTGTTCTATAAAAAAAATTTCCAGATTTCTTTTTTGGAATGTCAGTGGGGTCAGTATGTTCAAAAATAGGATTTTAAGTTATTTATGCACCAATATGTGAATCAAGAGAGATTAGATTAATTCAAACTACTCCCACTGATTTAAATGAACTTTAGATATGGGGTGAAACAGCCAGATTTTTCACAATTCCAGGCACACAAAAAACATCTGCAGCAGTACATGGGGTGAAAAAATAGTATATTACCCATTGAACTACATCCGTTCACTTGGCTGACTTTGCCCAAAATTGTGCAAACTGTGACTGGTTCTTACCGTCCTGAATTTAAAGATATCATTTTCTTAGGATTAATTTTAGCTTTAAGCTTTGTTCAAATTACTTGGACCTGATTTTCAGACCCACAAGAAAGCAGCTTTGTAGGTTTTTATGGATTTAAATGTACTTCACCTTTGATAGATTGAGCAACTACATGATCTCTCCCTCACTATTAAGAAGTCCTTAGAAGCCAGCAGTTGTGAGTTAAACGCTGTGTGCTCTCTCTTTCTTAACTCTACTCAAAGGATAGACACCAAACATATCTAGCATATTCTTGTATTGAAGTTAGCCCTGTTTTAAACACACATTAGAAAAAAACAGCTATCGCTGTTTAAAATAGCCATTAAATTGCTTTCATCTGCTTCAAAAAGAAAACATCTGGTTTTAGGCTTTACATTATTTTTACTCAAGTAGTAAGGACAATGTAAAAAAATTTATTTTTTATCCTGTCTTTTTGCAAAGCTCTACGTGGCAGACTTGCATCTCCTACATGCAATAACATGTAGGCTAGTGGATGTGTTTTTGACATTATTCAAGGTCACATGGGGTTTTGTGTGCATTATGGCAAATCATTGAATTAGTTCGATCTAATAAGAATTATGTAATTACAGTAATAACTGGTGCAATTTCTGTATACAGAGTAATCACATTCCATACACAGATCTTAATAACTAGAACTAGTTGAAAAAGGGAATTTGAATCATTTGCAGAAGAAGACCTTATAAGTGTCTATAAATATATAAAGGGGGAGTACCACGAGGATGGAGCCAGGCTCTACTCAGTGGCAAACAATGATAGGACAAGGGGTAATGGGTACAAACTGGAACACAAGAGGTTCCACTTAAACTTGAGAAGAAACTTCTTCTCAGTGAGGGTGACGGAACACTGGAACAGGCTGCCCAGGGAGGTTGTGGAGTCTCCTTCCCTGGAGACATTCAAAACCCGCCTGGACACATTCCTGTGTAACATTATCTAGGTGTTCCTGCTCCGGCAGGGGGATTGGACTAGATGATCTTTCGAGGTCCCTTCCAATCTCTAGCATACTGTGATACTGTGATACTGTGATACTGTGAAGAGAGCTCTGCAGTTTTATCTGCTTCAGCCTTATATATCAAGACAAGATTTGGAACACAACAAGTACTTTCACCATTTTTGAATCAGATCCAAAATATCTTACACAGTCAGAAAACCCTATGGGCAAAAGGACAGTTCAACCTTGCGATGTGATACTAATAATAAAGACCTGTGTTAAGAAAGAATAGGCAATTTTAAATAGAAAATCTGAGCAAAAGGGTAACTATTGCCTCTTATTTAATTTCAGAAACCAACACATGGAACCCTGTTTTGGAAAGAGTTGGTCAACTTAAGCTGAATAAGTTTCGGTTCTGAACAGTATCATGTCAACGTACTAAACCCCTGGCAAGTTCAGACTTGCTTAGGCATAAAAAATAGCATCATTCTGAATGCACAGACTTGACTGACAATGCTGAGGGTCAGCTCTTAGCCTTTGACACAACAGTAAATTCCTTCCCAGAACTGATACTGTTAAGTGAGATATCGCTGGCTGATTAATGCTCTAGCACTCTCTCCAATTACACTACAGAGGTGATATTTTCTGAAAAGGTATAACAGCACTGTACAGCAAGATTCTGGAAAATACAGTCATATAAAGCTGGTCTGTAGAAGTCGTGCTTGCAGCAGTGTGGTCAGAAGTTTTAGTATGAATTTGTCTTTTAACTCTCAAAACCAATAGTAAGCCCATTTTGCATATACAGCCCTTAAAAAAAAAGTTAAAAAGTGTAAAAAAGTATTCCACTTTTGTATGTAGGGACACTGAGGGACTGAGCTTTGCAACAGGTTGCAGAAGATGTTACAACAGAGGCTGAACCCCAAGTGTCCTGCTATAAGCTGTTCTCCAGCCACTCTGCCATGTTATTTCTGATTCCAGGAAATGAAACCGTATTTCATGTTCTTATTTCAGTTGTATTGGTAAAGTTCGAATCAGAATGATTTTATTTTTTTTATAGTTTCATCTTCTTAAAATTCTACATGCTTGCCAGCTGCCTCTCATGAATTTAATCACTCTGTTTTTATGGCACTATCATTTTTGTACACTACCTGGTTATACTAAGGCTTAGTCTCCAGTACACATTTGTCTTCTTCATTTTCAGCGCAACATGAGCTATACTCATTCTAATGTTTCCTACCAGAAATATTTATTTCTCCACTTCTAATCATTAGAGGTAATTTTAGAGGTTGTCTGCATTTTCTGTATTTGTTTTCCTATCTCCATGCAAATCTAATTTAGCTTGCAAATCCTTGAGGACTTTATGTTTATTTTAACCTTATTTATATCTCATAAGAGTAATGGACTGATACCAGAAAGAGCAGTTCTAGACACTCTGGTGGGAGGAGAACCCCTTTTTTCGTTTTTGTTTTACTTTGTTAAAAGAGTAGAATTCTATTTTTGTGATTCCAATACGTAACTTGGAGCTTCTGAAATATTCTGTCAAGAATAAATAAAGGTAAGTCTTCCAGCATCCGAGCACGCAGTCTGATATGCTGTTCTTCTTTATTAAATATTCTTAAAAATATCAGGCAATATCCAGGTGCATTTCAGGGGGAGCTACCAAAACTGATTATAAAAGCCCCATTGAGCCCATGATCGACTTTGTTCCCTTATTTAAAAATCTAAATTTAATCTCGATGAGTGCTAATGCTTCTCTATGTTAGTATGGGACAGGATCCATTTGTTAGAAGTGAACATCCTACCATTCCTAACTTACTGCTTTAAAGTCCTGCCAGTTCTCTTAGCACTTTTATCTAAAAGTTTTAGATCATATGTGTAAAAACTTCCTCTGGAAAGGCATAAAGTTCCCTAGTACTATGACTAAAACATAACTGTGAGAGAGATAAAGGCAAATTTGGCACTTAATAGCTGGAAAATGTTAAAATATTCCACATTACATGAATACACCCTGTGGGTAATGCTAACAGAAAATCTTACCTTACAAAAATCTTACGACCCCAAAGAGGAATTACATAACTGTGAAATGGAAAAATCAGTGCTGTATCCCCTTCCTTTTTTTTGCTTTGGTCATTCTAAAAGTTGCACATTAAACAATGTTCTCAAGTTTGCAACTGGCACAACTATGCAATAACAGACAATATTTTGAGCAGATACCTATCCTCAGTCATGTCCAGCAGCATGATCTTCCTAGTCTAGCCCTATTGCACTGTATAACTAAAAGTGAGAACAGTGAGACTAACAGTAGCCTGAATCCTAAATGTGTCTTTGAGCTCTTAGTCAGGCAGATGCTGAGTAATAGGAATACAAAGTTAGAGCAGGTACTGGAAATGAGGCTATGGATTATCATGCTTGAATGGCAGCAGAATGCAGATGTCTGCTTAAGTCAAGGGAACTGGTCTCCCTGCCACAGCACAGAAAAAAATTACACAAAATCTCTGCCATGAGAACAAGGTTATAATTTGGCTCTCTGAAGAGAGATTTTGCTCACTCTTTGCACAACTGTAGCAAAGAAGAATGTCACTCTTATCTACATAAAATAGGATAAATATTTATAAAGGATTTTGACCCTCAAATTTCATGATATAAAGCATGCAAAACTAACCCCATGTTTGGAAAATCTGACACCTTCCTCTGGAACATCTAGAAAGGATTCCTATTATTGCACAACAGTGAGTAACAATGACCATTGATCTGATTCACAACAAACGTTCCTGTGGCTTCAGTGGATCATGTGACTGCAAAGCAAGAGAAGTTCAGAGGCTTTAAAATATCAGAAAGAGAGAAAGAATCTCTGTCCTGAATACTGGAAATCATATCTATTCAATGATCTGATTTGACTTTTTGTTTTTAAAATATATGTGGCTTTAAATTCAAATACATGTCACCGTCTCTGCTGTTGCCAACATAGCTGATGGGAAGTGTCGCTTGATTTCTGACAACATGCAAATAGAATAACAACATAAGAGAGCTGGACTTGAACCTCCTTTTGAAATCAAGTGCAGCTAAAGGACATCCTGCAAGAATTCTTCCCCTCCTCTCCTTATGTGGAAGTATTCCTGAAGATATCACAAATATTCAGAAGGGCTGACTATCATCAGCCAAGCTGAGCTCCAGCCGAAGGTCTTTTAATAACCAAGGAATATTTAAGTGGTCTTCCTCCTGTGTTAGAAAATGTGTTGCCAATAGCAGATAAGATGTGGCCCTCAGAAAAAAGAGTTGTGCTATTGCATCTGCTACTTGTTGACTGATTGGGTGCAACATCTTAATGTGTCTTTTTGACTACATATTTTGAACTCTTCTGAATAGGAATTGCCTTAATAGTGTAGTACAGTATGGCCCTTTTCTAAGTTGAGACACTGCTAAAAAATAATAAAAGGAGACAGTTTTGCCTTATGTGACATGGCTGGATGTGGTTTATTGTTTTGCTTCTTTACAATGTTTTTCATTTGTTCTTTACTCGGGAGCCTTATACTGTATCCTGTACTCACTGTAATACTAAACCACCATGATATTTGCAGCTATCCAAGATAAATATTCATTGTTTCACTTACTTTGGTGCAGAAATAGTAAATAGAATAGTGAATAGGAACATCTGGAGCAGTGTCTGGACAAAACTCCCAAATTACTGTAGAGACTTGACCTATGTATTCTAAACATTGTATATCAAACAGTACTTATGCCAGATCTCTGTGAAGGTGAGACAATCCATCTCAACAGGACTGACCAACTGGGAAATAAAATATCATTTTAATCACTTTAGGTTATCAGGAGACTTTACAATAAAAGATGCACTTTCCTGATTATACATCCTTGTCAGAAATACCAGGAGAGTGACTGAGTTTTGTGTGGCTTGCATCCTGCTTTAAGGCTGCTGTGACAGCAAATCTTGGCAGAATTAAATATGAATCTTTGCATGTGGTTTCTATAAATCCGACATTTTCCACTTTACAGTCCAGAAAAGATGATTGTGCAGATGGTAATGCAAGCCACTGGATTTATGCAATTTTTTGCTAAAACTGGGAGTTTTCACTCTCAAGAGAAGCTTATAAAGAGGGACTGAAAAGGCTGAATACTAATGTTTTGGCAAAGCCCCATGCTCACATAACCTAGGTACACAAATACTAGTTATAAATAAGCTGACCGTAGGAGGTACAGAAAACAAATTCTTTCTGTGTCAATGAATTCAATTCTCTCAAGTCAGCTTCATATATACATATATATATTTGTGTCCAATCTTTTAATCCATTTATAAAAAAAGAACTAATGCCTGTCTGTATTTAAGTAATCAAAATAAAATATGTTAAAACCAAAAAATCTGAGGACTAGAATGCATGGAGCATGAGCAGGGACATCATAATGAATGTATTTTAATTTTAGGAATTCTTCTCAGGAGCTTCTGTAATCAGTGACTTATTAATCATAGCTTATTAATAATGCTTCATGAGATGCTCTTTCAACTTGCCTACTGGGACCCCATGCAAACTAAAAACAAAGCCCTGAATTTTACTTTTGCTGTTATCCTTTCAAGTTTTCCCTGAAGGCTGAAGTCTCTCTGCTCTTCTTGGGAACCACATGCAAAATGAGAAAGACTGTGCTTTCACTGTCACTGGATGATCCTTTTTGTCATAGGATCTTTCCAAGGTATCTGTCATGTTTATGCAAGATTTCCAGTCAAAAACACTCTATTAAACCATACCATAAGGGCATGAAAGGAAAATCCATCTTTTCTACTGTCAGGCACAATGACACTTATGTTGATTGCATGCTTGTGCTCAGGCACCTCTATAGTCAGTAGGAAGAGGGGGGACCTTCCAGAAAGTAATTCAGCCAATTCAAGATCAGAATGACCTTCCAGCAGTGCCTTTTACTCGCTCTTTAACACAGAGGTTTCTTAGGCCACCGAGTGTCCCACCAGGACCTATGTTTTCTGTGCCTGTCACCAGTGTTCTTGTGTTGACAGTCTTGCTGAGGATACACTCCTGTGCCCTATGAGAATCAACCAGCCCTCGCACAGAAACAGCAGGCTGTGAAGAGCAGTATTTAGGACCAGGATGCTAGACTGAAAAATCCTCCAGCAGGGATTATCTTTACTTGCAACTCATACAGAGTTGAGCACATTTTTTGGCTTTTTACACTGAGCAATAATTCTTAGTAACAGCACTGTCCACAGGCCAGAAATGCTCTGGTTCATCTCAGCTTGCAATTCTGGAGCCTGTATTACTGTTTCTTCATCAGCTTTTTTCTGAATGGATCCTACATGCTTTCATACCAATTGAGCTGAGTTTTTTATCCTTTATTTAAAATTGTGGTTTCCAGCCTCTCCTACTCTTTGTAAATGCCTTTTGGATTCCCCATTGCTTGATTGATGCTGTAAAAACCTAAATGCACTAAAATGCCCACTAGCCTTGGAACATATCCTGGTAGCGCTTCGCAGAGTAAATCCTTGCAGAGCAGTTTCAGAACTCCAGCACTCTCCTGAAGTCTGTTAACATTGCAAGAGCTTTATGATTCACTTCTGCCATTCTTGTGAATTTCCCCAAAGAATCATTAAGGGTGTTGTATGGGTAGAATATTATAACTTTATAATCACATGCAGGTAATTTAAATGAAGGGCACAGCTCTTTTCCTTGCCATCAAAAACATGTCTGCTGCCTATTACCTCCAAAAGTCTACCTCTCCCCTTCAGCCTTTGCTCAGACAGTCCACATTTCTGAACAGTAGTAGATGGAAGAAAATGATTAAACTTACACAGAAGGACCAATCCTGCAATCCTAGCACCTTTCTTATTCTGGCAGTTTTCCCATTGACTTCAGTGCCGAGTGAGAAATGTAGAAGGACAGCTGGATCTGTAGCAAATACATTTTTGTCAGCTTATTCTATGTTTCCCAGAATATTTTTCACAGATTGATTACTGAGTCATAAGGAAGACTATTTGCCCTACCCAATTTCTTGTTTGTATTCCCTATCTCTAATGAGATTCCAGTGTCCAAGTAACACATTTTAAATTTAACATTCAAAATGTAATTCACAATAGCAGTGTTGCAAAGGGGGCAACATCATCCAAAAGACTTGACATTGGTTTGGTACAGTCATAAAATCATAGAATCATAGACTCATAGAATCATAGAATCATAGAATAGTTAGGGTTGGAAAGGAGCTTAAGATCATCTAGTTCCAGCCCCCCTGCCATGGGCAGGGACACCTCACGCTAAATCATATCACCCAAGGCCGCATCCAACCTGGTCTTGAACACTGCCAGGGATGGAGCATTCACAGCTTCCTTGGGCAACCCATTCCAGTGCCTCACCACCCTAACAGGAAAGAATTTCCTCCTTATATCCAATCTAAACTTCCCCTGTTTAAGTTTTAACCCGTTACCCCTTGTCCTATCCCTACAGTCCCTAATGAAGAGTCCATCCCCAGCATCCCTATAGGCCCCCTTCAGATACTGGAAGGCTGCTATGAGGTCTCCACGCAGCCTTCTCTTCTCCAGGCTGAACAGCCCCAACTTCCTCAGTCTGTCTTCATATGGGAGGTGCTCCAGTCCCCTGATCATCCTCGTGGCCCTTCTCTGGACTTGTTCCAACAGTTCCATGTCCTTTTTATGTTGAGGACACCAGAACTGCACACAATACTCCAGGTGAGGTCTCACAAGAGCAGAGTAGAGGGGCAGGATCACCTCCTTCAACCTGCTGGTCACGCTCCTGTTGATGCAGCCCAGGATACGGTTGGCTTTCTGGGCTGCAAGCGCACACTGAAGCCGGCTCATGTTCATTTTCTCATCAACCAACACCCCCAAGTCCTTCTCTGCAGGGCTGCTCTGAATCTCTTCCCTGCCCAACCTGTAATTGTGCCTGGGATTGCTCAGACCCAGGTGTAGGACCTTGCACTTGGCATGGTTAAACTTCATGAGGTTGGCATCAGCCCACCTCACAAGTGTGTCGAGGTCTCTCTGGATGGCATTCCTTCCCTCCAGGGTATCAACTGAACCACACAGCTTGGTGTCATCGGCAAACTTGCTGAGGGCGAACTCAATCCCACTGTCCATGTCAGCGACAAAGATGTTAAACAAGACTGGTCCCAACACCGATCCCTGAGGGACAGCACTCGTTACTGGTCTCCAGCCAGACATTGAGCCATTGATGACAACTCTTTGTGTGTGGCCATCCAGCCAGTTCTTTATCCACCGAGCGGTCCATCCATCAAATTGCTGTCTCTCCAATTTAGAGACAAGGATGTTGTGTGGGACAGTGTCGAATGCTTTGCACAAGTCCAGGTAGATGACATCAACTGCTCTATCAGTTCTGTAGCCTCATCATAGAAGGCCACCAAATTGGTCAGGCAGGATTTCCCCTTAGTGAAGCCATGCTCGCTGTCACCAAGCACTTTGTTGATATTCATGTGCCTTAGCATGCCTTCCAGGAGAATCTGCTCCAAGATTTTGCCAGGCACAGAGGTGAGACTGGTCTGACAGTCCTGGGGACTAACTGTCAGATTATGGGTAAATCCTTTAACTATTTTGTCCTTCACTTTCCCGATAATAATTAATTCTTGTCAAATATTTTTTTTAAATATCTGCGTACTGATACTGAACTTTTCAGGTTGCAAATCGGATACTAAATATCATAAAATATATATAAATCACATTGGCCACCCAATGGAATGTAGTTTACAGCCAAGAACAGACACAGTGAATAGTTCTACATGGACTTGCCTACTTTAAAAGGAGCTGATTTCTTTCCAGAGTCTAATAAACAATTCAAGTGAGTCATTATTCTAACACTGTATACTTTTCCTGTTTATTAGCAGTAGCGAGAACTATCTGGAAATTATTTTAGAAGGCATTTTCATTTTTGCAAATCAACTCTCGGACTTTGTCTTCTACAACATGTTGTCTCCTTAAACTGCAGAAAGTTTGGGTTTTGGGTTTTCTGTCAAATTTCTTTCTAAACTCTTGGAAATAGAAAACTTTTTAAATTTCTGTATATAAATAACGAATGACAGCATATCCATTAACAGATATGTGTTCACTAAGTATAAATCATCACAATTCCAGTAAACTCTGTAGGATAAGGATGATCCCATGATTAGGTTATTTGGACGTAGTTTCCCTCTCTATCTGTATGTTGTCCTGTATGACTTTGAACATATAAGCCTCATCTTATCCTACTTCTCTTTTACTTACTTAATTGAAGCATCTAATTGTTGAGGCTTTATCTGTTATTAATGGAGAAAAACAGGTACTTCCACTGTGCATACCCATTATCCGTATCCACCCTTGAGATGGGATAGGACTAAGCAGATGTTTAATCTTGATAGGTGCCTGACTGCCTTTGTGAGCCTGATCCTTATTTTCTGTGTGTCTTCTTCATTTTAAAAATAGAACTATTTTTAGTACTTTCTTAAGATTATCTAGGTGCTGCCATATAAAGAAATTATTAGTAATGTATCAGTGAACTGGGGGAAGTGGGGGGAGACCAGTCAACAGCTTATTAACACAGCTCTTAGGACTGGTAAGACAGAGGGTTTCAAAATAGATACAGTAATGTCAAGAATTTAGAATCCACATTTTGAGAGCATGGGAAACATCTAGCAAAATAAAATATACTGTGCCTTGCTGGTTTGGACTTAACTAGTGTAGATGGGATGCAAATGAAATAGCGTACATAAGCCTGACTGAGGTCTAAGCATTTCTCCAAGAGGAAAAAGAATATTAGGTCACTGTAATAGTCTTAATGCTTTTGTGCATATTATCCCAAACCTATTTACAAGTATGTAATTTTATTCTGCTCCAAAGCCAAAGTTTCCCTCATCGGCTTTTTTGTCAATTCATCGAGCTGGCTTCATAATTAGAAGTACATGTAGCTTTTCTATGTGCTGATGGTATTGTTCAGTGTTATGATTCACCATCTGTATATAATGTCATGTGTATTCATGGCTTCCACCACAGTGTGTGCAGATGCAGCCATTGGCCTGCAGTTTTGCAAATTACAGCCCCCTGAAATCCAGAGGAGTTTCAATCTTGTTTCTACTCAATAGAGTAGAAATTCTTGTGAGAGGCAGCAGAAATAGCAGGAGTTACAAAAAGCAAGTTGGATGAATATTAGCTGAACAGGAACAAACAAACAGTAGGTAAACAGTAACGAGATAAAGGCAATTTAACATGGGTCATCAGGTTCTAACAAAAAAAAAAAAGAGATAAAACTAAGCAAATGAAAATTTAGGTTGAAATTCTAGGAAATTTTCCTAATAGTGAGCTTTATTACACTAGAAATAGCCTTCTGGAGGAGGCAGTGGAAAGAGTATCAGGTGAATCAATTGGTTACAAAATTAAAATGCTTGAGTACAGGGCAAAATCTTCCACTACAATTGGAAAAGTGAGTTTACCTACTGTTTCCTTACTTGATTTATGCAGCTGAGGGATACCTGAGAATTAGGAAAAAACATAAATCGGGAGGGAAATCTACAGGTTTGATTCCCAGATTTGCTGCAGATTTTCTATGAGAACTTGATCAAATCACTGAAGTTCTCATTTAAAGCTGACTGGGAAATGAATTTCACTACTATGTAGAATGTCAAGGTTCAGGGATGAAAAAAAAAAAAGTTGTCCTTAACCAGGATGAACTTTGGCATATTGCACTGCAATGAAATTCTGTGGGAATAAGAAAGGCAATAACCTCCCATTCCCTTGATACTGCTTAGTTCCCTCGCTGTTCACTTGGCAGCCGTCTGAAGTCAGAACACTGAGGCATCCTTCCAGCAGGTGCAATTTGTGCATAGTGTTTCTTCTATGGCATTACAAGTAAAGCATATATAAAAACATGTACCCACAGGTTTTGATGTTCAGCCTAGCCACTTCTTGCTTTGAAACAGCTCTTCTGCCTTCTTATATACTGGTCTGGCAAAGAGCAAGCTCTTCTTTATTACTGCCTCCGGGAGGGCTACTTCAGATTTCACAGTAGAGGCTGGTTGGGGTTTCGTTGGCTGCTGAGAGAGGAGAGAGAGCAGCAGCATTTACATTTGCAGCTTTGTTCCCTTCTGACTTTGCGCAACTGGGAACTCGGTATCCACAGCAGCTGCCAGGATAAGGATAACTGCATTGTTGGAGCTTTCCCTGAGCTCCTTTGAGGAACAATGTACAGTTGTCATATAGAAAATCCACGCCATGATCTGATTCTTTGGTAAATGAAGATCCAGCAGTTTTCCCCATTACTTGCATGTTAACAGTTGCTGAGTTTTTTCTGCCTTATAGGCAATCTGTGAAATGAATGCTCCTCACAGCCTGCAGTCACTTACACAACAAACAGCCACTAAACATTTTGCTGCCTTAGGCAACCAGAGATTGACTGATATGGGTGAACTGGCTTTGGCTGCTTGTTCCTCCATTTGCTGTTCCAAGCTGTTAGGGTTCCTGGTTCACTGCTCTGTTTGCTATCTGAGCTGTCCCTTAGCAGAGAGCACAGGATGAAACAGGTGTGAGGAAGAGGAACAAAGAAACTGATAGTTCTTAAGATTTGACTGACCCTCCAGCCTTCTACTAGACAATGGCACTTTTGAACGTACAATTTTAATTTTCCTTTCCAAAGACTTTTCTCTAACTGCCTGCCTGTACACACACTGCATTTTCTTTTCCCATCAAACACTGCCCTTACAGAATCAACTGCTTTAACTGGTCTGTGCTGTGGCTGCCTGCAACCACAATGGGAGCACAGCTGTCAGTGACTGTGCCTCTGTAACTGAACAGACCTGTTCAGTTGTCAATACTAAGTTCTACAGTTTATTTGTCTTAATATATTCTTACAGTGCAAAATTTCTCTAAGATGATCACCTACAATTGGAAACTGCAAAGAGATCCATAGTTAGCTATATAATGTAATCTCCTGTTTATTACCCATAAGATTTTAATAATAGTTGTGCCTAGAGCTCTCATGAGCAAAGAGGTGATATTCATTAGCAGATTTGATCAGACAACATAAAAGAATGTTTTTGTCTCAGTCCAAGTAAGCAGGACAAAGAATGGAAGAAGTCTTTGCTAGTGGAAAAGGTGAGTAACAACACAGAAAGGGACATATTTGACATAGCCAACTGTTTAATCTTATCTCAATACTTGTTACAAGCCCTTCTTCCACTGTAGTCTCATTCTAGAATTTCATTCAGCTGTATTCAAGCAAGATTTATACATGCATAATATATACAGCTGCCAGCAACAAAAGTGACCTGCAAGAATTATTTTTAATGTCTTAACTGTAGTGAGCTGTATCTGTAAATATCCCTGACATTAAATCTGTACATGACTACCTAAAGCTCTCTGTTATCTTCCATTTGGCTGATACTTGGCAAAGAAGCTTTTATTCATATCTACAAAATTTTGGACTGCAGATAACGCTGATAAAAGAAGCATTATCTTCTTTAGTTATCTTTTTTTCAGTAGCAAGTTAAGGGATGACTAGACATACATGTTAAAAATTTCGATCAGCTGCATCTTGTATATGAGCCTGTTTTTTCTTGATGGAACATAGTCATTACAAGGTACTACAAGCCAACTTTCTTTCAGCAGTGGCACCTGATGCTTTCTCCCCTCTGTATAAAGTGTCTTCAACCACTGCTACAGTCAAGATCCCAGTATATCAAAGTGCTCCTGTCTTAAGCATCTGAAGAAACAGACTCCAACAGAAAACATCGAGGAACAGAGGTGTGTGCCTTGAATGTCCCCTGCAACTGCAGGGCTATTAAATAACAGACTGAGGCAGGAACTGTGGTTAACTAAATCATAACTTGGTGCATTGCCATAACGCAATAAATGTCACTTCCATGTTGTGAGAAGGATTGCTTTTGCTCTGAGTCAGTATATCTCACCAGGATACATGGTAAATGGGGTGTGCGGTGTCAAACAGTATCCTCTTTTCAGACCACTGAATAGCAACAGTGTCAACGCACCGTGCCAAACATACCACCTCCAAGATTTCTGTAGAGAATGCACTGCCCAATGAAATTTGGTTGGCAAAGCCATATATTTTGAGTCTACTAGCCTATCTTCCTGTTCAACATTTCCTTGTGTGCTGGGTGTTTCAATTAGCTTTTACTGCAAGCAAACTGAAGCAAAATTTAGCCTAAGCTCTCCATCCTCTTCTTAACTCCAAGCACAGATAATTTGTAATTCATTGTTAAAAATTCATGTAAGCCTCTGCAGAATGGAAGCCAAAGTAAAGAATTCAGTCTAGATACTGCATTCAAAACTCCTTAAGCATGAAGTAAAACATGACCAGTTTATTTTTTCTTTAGACTTATGCAAATTAGCTTGAATAATTTCCAAATCTCAGTTCTCACCAATAGGTGGCACCAACATTTTCTACATGATGACACGTTTCCAGTAGTTAGGTTTAAAATCTACCCTAGTGATAAATTATCTGTTAAATCATGAGGAGTTCTGCTCTGCTTTTTTTCTTGCAGATTGTGGCTTATCACTATGCAGTGGTACATGTTCTATTCTCTAAGAATTTCACAAACTTTGTGTGGGATGTTTTACTAGATACATTACCAATAATTCAGACTGTTGTTCTCTCTCAGGTTGTGGGAGTAATTTTAACAATGCTTTATTGGAGTTTGGGTTCATGGTGGGATTTTTGTGTGTGTGTGTTCAACGGGGTTTTCTTTAGCCTTTTACACAAAAATGTTATTGCATGTATCAACAATTTTAAAAAACAATATTGCCTTCTCCTTCTGCAGGTAACAAAAATATGAAAAGTAGACTTATAAAAAACAGTCAAGTAGACTTTTTCTTCCTGCTTCAAGATTGTATGATCCCAGCCACTACAGCCAGGATTCTACTGAAAGTAATTTAATAGCTATTCCCTGGAAAGTTTCAATAACAGAATCATAGAATCATAGAATAGTTAGGGTTGGAAGGGATCTTAAGATCATCTAGTTCCAACCCCCCTGCAATGGGCAGGGACACCTCACGCTAAATCATATCACCCAAGGCCTCGTCCAACCTGGTCTTGAACACTGCCAGGGATGGAGCATTCACAACCTGCCTGGGCAATCCATTCCAGTGCCTCACCACCCTAACAGGAAAGAATTTCCTCCTTATATCCAATCTAAACTTCCCCTGTTTAAGTTTTAACCCGTTACCCCTTGTCCTATCGCTACAGTCCCTAATGAAGAGTCCCTCCCCAGCATCTTCTCTTCTCCAGGCTGAACAGCCCCAGCTTCCTCAGTCTGTCTTCATACGGGAGGTGCTCCAGTCCCCTGATCATCCTCGTGGCCCTCCTCTGGACTTGTTCCAACAGTTCCATGTCCTTTTCATGTTGAGGACACCAGAACTGCACACAATACACCAGGTGAGGTCTCACAAGAGCAGAGTAGAGGGGCAGGATCACCTCCTTCAACCTACTGGTCATGCTCCTTTTGATGCAGCCCAGGATGCGGTTGGCTTTCTGGGCTGCAAGCGCACACTGAAGCCGGCTCATGTTCATTTTCTCATCAACCAACACCCCCAAGTCCTTCTCTGCAGGGCTGCTCTGAATCTCTTCTCTGCCCAACCTGTAGCTGTGCCTGGGACTGCTCTGACCCAGGTATAGGACCTTGCACTTGACATGGCTAAACTTCATGAGGTTGGCATCAGCCCACCTCACAAGCATGTCAAGGTCCCTCTGGATGGCATTCCTTCCCTCCAGGGTATCAACCAAACCACACAGATTGGTGTCATCGGCAAACTTGCTGAGGGCGCACTCAATCCCACTGTCCATGTCAGCGACAAAGATGTTAAAACAAGACGGGTCCCAACACCAATCCCTGAGGGACACCACTCGTTACTGGTCTCAAGCCAGACATTGAGCCATTGACGACAACTCTCTGTGTGTGGCCATCCAGCCAGTTCTTTATCCACTGAGTGGTCCATCCATCAAATTGATGTCTCTCCAATTTAGAGACAAGGATGTCATGTGGGACAGTGTCAAACGCTTTACACAAGTCCAGGTAGATGACATCAACTGCTCTACCCCTGTCCATCAGTTCTGTAGCCTCATCATAGAAGGCCACCAAATTGGTCAGGCAGGATTTCCCCTTAGTGAAGCCATGCTGGCTGTCACCAAACACCTTGTTGATTTTCATGTGCCTTAGCATGCATTCCAGGAGAATCTGCTCCAAGATTTTGCCAGGAACAGAGGTGAGACTGACTGGTCTGTAATTCCCCGGGTCATCCATTTTCCCCTTCTTGAAAATAGGGGTTATATTTCCCTTTTTCCAGTCATTGGGAACTTCACCTGACTGCCATGATTTTTCAAATATAATGGCCAGTGCCTTAGCAATTTCATTTGCCAGCTCCTTCAGGACCCGTGGATGGATCTCATCAGGACCCATCGACTTATGCACGTTCAGGTTTTTAAAATGGTCTCGAACCAGATCCTCTCCTACTGTGGGCCCAAGGTCTTCATTCTCACAGTCCCTGCATCTAGTTTCCAAGACTTGGGTGGTTTGGTCAGAGCCTTTGCCAGTGAAGACCAAGGCAAAGAAATCATTCAGAATTTCAGCCTTCTCCAAATCCTGTGTAGCCAGGTCTCCTGAGAGCTTCCTGAGGGGGCCTACATTCTCCCTAGTCTGTCTTTTATTCACTACATACCTATAGAATCCCTTCCTGTTATCGTTAATACCCCTAGCCAAGTTTAGTTCTAACTGGGCTTTAGCTTTCCTAACCTGGTCCCTAGCTTCCTGGACAACATCCCTGTACTCTTCCCATGCCACCTGTCCTTGCTTCCACTTATTATAAGCCTCGTTTTTCATTTGAATTTTCCTCAGGAGCTCCTTATCCATCCAAGGAGGTCTCCTGGCCCTCCTGCTGCACTTCCTTCTAGTTGGGATGCAACACTCCTGAGCTTGTAGCAGGTGATCCTTGAATATCAACCAACAGTCTTGGGCCCCCCTGCCCTCTAGGGCTATATCCCATGGAACCTTCTGAAGCAGGTTCCTGAAGAGGCCAAAGTCTGCTCTCTTGAAGTCCAGGGCAGTGAGCTTGCTGCACGCTCTTCTCACTGTCCTGAGGATCTCAAATTCGACCATTTCGGGATCGCTGTATCCAAGGCTGCCCTGGAGTGTCACATTTCCAACCAGCCCTTCCCTGTTGGTGAGCACGAGGTCAAGCATGGCACCTCTCCTTGTCAGCTCCTCTATTACTTGCGGAAGGAAGTTGTCTTCCACACAATCAAGGAACCTCCTGGATTGCTTGTGCCGGGCCGCACCGTCCTTCCAACAGACGTCAGGGTGGTTGAAGTCACCCATGAGAACAAGGGCCTGCAAGCGTGAGGCTTTTCCTATCTGTCTATGGAGTGCTTCATCCGCAGGTTCTCCTTGATCAGGTGGTCTGTAACAGATCCCCACAGTAATGTCTCCCATAGCTATATTCCCTTTAACCCTGACCCACAAACTTTCTGTTGACTGCTCACCTGTCCCCAGACAGAGTTCCATACTCTCCAGCCTATCCTTAACATAAAGGGCAACTCCCCCTCCCCGCCTGCTGGGTCTGTCTTTTCTAAAAAGCCTGTAACCTTCCATTCCAACACTCCAGTGTTGGAGCCATCCCACCATGTTTCTGCGATGCCTATTATATCATACCCCTGTAGACGTGCACACATCTCTAATTCCTCTTGTTTATTCCCCATGCTACAGGCATTTGTATAGAGGCATCTGAGCCAAGCTCCAGATGAAGCCGGCTCATTGGCTGGAGTGGCTGGGATATCTCTACATTGCTCCAAGCATTTATTATAGGTGCTGGCAACTGCCTGGGTGTGTTGGAATGGAATGATGCCCCCCTCCCCCAACACATCTAGTTTAAAGCCTCCTTGACCAGTCTGGCAAGCCTCCTACCGAAACTGCTCTTTCCCGTACCATCAGACCAGCTCCACCAGCCCCCACTAGACCTCGCCTACAAACTTGGGTCTCGTGTTCAAGGAAACCAAACCCCTTACTATGACACCACCCTTTTAACCATTTATTAACCTGGCCAACCCTCCTAGCTTTTTTTAGGTCCTCCCCTGTATCCTGGAGAATTGACGAAAAGACAATCTGAGCTCCAGAGCCCCTAACCACCTCCCCCAGGGCTCTGTAGTCCTTCTTTATGTTCCCCAGGCTAATGCTATCTATATCCCTAGCACCCACATGTATCACCAGGAGTGGGTAATAGTCCGTGGGACTTTAAGAGCAGGCAGCCTCTCTGCCACATCCCTGATCCTTGCCCCCGGTAGGCAACACACCTCCCTTGAGACGGGGTCTGCCCGGCAGACGGGTGCTTCTGTCCCTTTCAGTGTAGAGTCCCCTACTACTACGACCCGCTGCTTTTACCTAGCGCCACCAGTAAAGATCTTCTTTAGCAGTGCATCAGCCGGCTGTTTCTGGCTCGAGTGCGCTTCCTCATTAGCCCCCTGCAGGACAGCAAAGCGGCTCTGCGTGGGGACAGGGGATTTAGGGGGAAGCCTCTTGCTTTTGGTTGTCCTTTTCCTCCTTTTTTTGTTGTTTTTTTTTTGTTGTTGTTGTTTTTTCACTAATTCCCAGCTTCCCGGGTTAACAGCCTCCTTCTTTCCTTCATGAGGTAGAGGTGAAGCTCGAGGCCCCTGCACAGTTTGGGCCGGGAGCAAGCATTCCTGCTTCCTCTCGGCTTCCCTGACATCTCGCAGCCTATTGACAGCATCCCGCAGCTCAGCCCCTGCTGCAGGAGGACCTCCACCAGGGAGCACCGAGTGCAACCCTGCCCATTGTGCACCCTCCCCTCACCGGACCAGTGCAGGCACTCTCTACACCCCGAGCTCTGCACTGCAGCCTCCCCTCTCATCGGCTCTCTCTGGGTGCCTACGCCGGCCACCGCCGGGGCAGCCAGAGCAGAGCTCCCGGACCGGGCCCTGGTCACACGGCGAGGTCCCACCATCCCGCTCCCCTGCCCGCGCAAACCGCTCCGCCGCGCTCCCTGGGGCAGGTTTTCACCCAGTCAGGGCTGGTGCCGCTGCTCCTGGCTCCGCCCCCTGTGAGTCCCTGCTCGCTCTCGTCAGCTGAGCTGCCGGCTCTGGGCAGGTCCTGTCGAGGACTTGAGGCTCCCTCGATGGCTCTCGCAGCTCTGAGTTGAGGCTCCTGGACGCTGATCTGCCCCCCGCTCAGGTGTTGAAGGCGTCCTCTCTCCGGCTACTCACCTCAGCAATTGAATCATATGAATTTTATAGTTGTTTTAGCGAGTATGGTTCTAAAATTCTGTTAGGAAAAGTTATTGGAACCAAAAGCAAGCACAACTGCAGCATACTCAATTAGTTGATTCAGAGAGCATTCACTGCCCTTTTTTGGAGGGAGGATCCTTATTCCAAATGCATATATCCACTGCAATAACCAGTAACTGCATTGTAGTCCAATGTTTTGTTTTCAAATCTTAACTTGCCTGTTCCAGATTAATTCTCAGTGGCAAAAGGACTAGATTTCCAATTGAGATTCTCACATAAGACTATTTTCTTAGTCTCTCTTTTTGAAGTTATAGTCATCATTACAAGAATGGATTTGCAGGATTGTAATAGTCATTCTGTGAATTATAATCCCAAGATTTACAACTGTCCTATTTTTAGGGATATGAGGTTTGATTCACAGACTATTTCCCGTTCACCTGAATTCATGGCATTACTAGTCAGGAAACAAGAATGCCACTTCATCTAAAATTTAATGTTTAGAGCCTGCCTACCAACCTGCCTATATGCACAAATCATTTCAAAGTGTTTATTCAGTTTGCTGCTCTGAGGAGCATTGTGAAAAGTGAACCTACCACATGGATGACTGCCAAGATTAATGAAGGTTTGGTCATCCAAGTGCCAGTTGCATAGAAGTTGGTCTCCTAATATAATTTATGCACCTGACTTGTCATCTTCATGTCTTGCTTTTTTATGAATCCAACTAAACCTGTTTATTGGTTCTGTACCACCTTGTTTTGTTCTGAATATTCACTTCCCCAAGCATCATATTCACAGACTTGTGAGGTGCTGTGGGTAATTTCTTCATTCAAAACACCACATTTGCACTTACAACATGAGCACATGAGCTGAAGCAAGTTCTAAAATACACCAAAAAAAAACAAACAAAAAAATAAACAAAAAAACAATAACCAGCAGTATTCTTTACATTTCTGGTAACCTTCTGGTTGAGTATTGTTCAAACCATACCAGTCAACAGGTTTTCTAAAATATATTGACAACATTTGAAGATGCCCTTTGACTTGAATGTGAGCTGTTGAATCATTCTAATGACCTCAGTGCTGTGGATATGCCCTGAAATAGGAGACATTACCTTATTCAAACTTTTCAGGAAACTCAACACATTTAAAACAGTCGTTCTCTAACTCCTTAAATGATTTAACCTTTTGCTGGCCTTTATACAGCCTTAATTAACACTTCCTTTTCTTATGCTTAACATTCTGGAATTTTTCCATTTCTTTAAAACTGAAAGGTTCCAAAACACACACCTATGGCTGAAACTTGTTTAATTTGGGATTTTAGGTATCCACCCTGTATTGCGAAAGTAGCCTGTGTGACGCAATATTGTTTTCAGCAGTAGACTTTGTAAAACAAGTATTGAGTAATCAGAATGTATCTTTATCCTTGTATGTGCTTAGCAAATTTACAGGTCCAGATGACAAAAAGAATTTGCCCTTGGAGAGCAATTTAGCAAGACACCAAACAATCAGGAGGAAAAATAAAAACTTTGCTTATATTTTACAACAAACAGAATTAATATAGACCTTCACAGTCACATTGTTTTATACCTTTTTTGGACTTGGTGATCTTAAATGTCTTTTCCAAATTAGTTGATTTTATGATCCTATATTAAGGCAGCATTTGAAACCTTTCCTTTTTAGACCTGGGCAGATACTCTAGGGAGGTCTGGAAGCAGGAACAAGAAACTCCCTATTTTTGTATCCTATGGAGTAGCCGTCAGAAGAGTAGATGTGCAAGCACAAAATGTTTCTTGACCTTGACGTTAGCACTAAACAGGTATTGTTCAAAAATGATTAGGAAAAAAATAAAATAATATAAAATAACATAATAAAATAAAATAATCATTAAAAAAAAAAAAAAAACAAAATATGCTTCTCAAATGCATCATAAAAACCAGTGTGATGAACATGGCACAGAAACCTAAAGGGGATCAGTTTAAGACTTGTCCAAGTATTGATTCTTTCCAAAAATTTAATGAGAATAAAGCTTATTATCACCTCTTAAACCTCACACTGTGCCTCAGAGTCCAAGAAGATGATATCATGTGGTTGATATATAGTCCATATAGGAAGTAGATCAGAGCAGGATCCACCTGTAGCTATCTGATTGTAGTCATGCTACAGCTAGTGTTGAGTTGACTAAGTTTAGGGAGTTTACATACTCAGGAGCAGAAGAATAAGGCATCACTCTCTAGCACAAGGTTTGTGTGTCCCTTAATGAATAGTGCAACCTGAGCCTCCCTCTGTTGTTAGACAACCAAAATTGTCACTGAAAGGAGTTATGATTATATTTAACTGATCTCACTAGTCTGAGGAGGTACCTGAAGTCAGAATTGTTGCTGACTTTGTCCTTGTCAACTGCCTTGCACTTAGCCTCTATTCACACTTCAGGCTATTCCCACCTTCTGGCATCAAGCAATGTTGGGAAGGACTCCGAATTGTTTGTTTGCTAATTTTGTAGGAACAGAAGGGGCACATGATCTCTTCTGGGTCAGCCACAGCTCAGTGTGTCCTGGAGCAAATACACTACAGAGCAGGAAAACACAGGTTTACAAATACATATCTCCTGCCCAGTCTCTCAAATACTACAAAAGGTAAGGAATGGCAAGGCCTGGCACTTCCCATCTCAAGCTCATACTCAGGGTCATGTCCGCCTTCCAGGATAAATGTAACTGTTGATCATAGGCTTCCCAGCCCACCCTGATTCACACTCTTCTTGCTCAGAAAGGAGAGATTTTTTAAAAGAACAAACACAGAGATGCAGTTTGGCATTTGGTAGGAAGAAAGTATTGCTGAAATTAGGTTCATGCCCAATTTTGGAAGACAAATGCCTCTAAAAATCTGCTGCCTGTGGCTAAATAGAGCGCAGTTCATGCAATCCATCTCCTCTGACTCTCACTTTCTGCAGCCTAGGTGTCTACGCTGGAATTAGTGGTTTTAGGCTCAATACAGATATATAGATGATTTTAAAGAGTGAGTCATCTGACCTATTTTAGATATCTCTGTTAGGAAGAGAAATGAAGGTCTGGAAGTGTTTGTTTTTTTCCACTGACTCTTAAAGAAATCCAGACAACTAGATCAGAAACTATCCACGTAGGTGAATTACACCTTGTGTGTCCTGTAGCACCCACTGCTAAGCTGCAATTTACATTACTCAGTTTAGGCAGCAACTAAAGCTATAAATGCTAACATTTATAGCTTAACTAATAATCTATGTAGAGGTGGTACAGCTGGTTAGGAAGGAACAAACAAGCAACTAAAGGAGTACATTTGCTTCTGCTGAATTCATTTTGTGTGTGGTTTTGTTTGTATGACTTTGTCAGAGAAGCAGCTATATTTGCTAACCTAAGTCTCAGAGAAGACAGAAATGTTTTCATGAGGGAAGGCAGAGAAAAATTACATGTAAGAAAGTTAATTTCTGGGGTAAGGAGAGGAGATTTCAGGCAGACAGTTTTCTTTTTGACCAATAGTACGTTTATTAAGGTAGGAATCCGGTATCTGAATTTGGTAGCTGATGAATTAATCTTTCTCAAGTAAACGCCTAAGTTTTTGATAAAATCAGTAGAATGAGGTAAGCTTGTTAAAGACATACATAATGTAGGTACCTCCTTCTCTCCACTGACTGTAGCAACCTCTCAAGTTGACCTAAGTCAAGTGTCAATTCAGCAGGGAGCGAGGAAGCCACTAAGTGTTCCTGAGACCATCTGCTCAGAGTGAGTCTCCATCATCATCACATATTGTCTTCTAGGGACTGACAGAGTTAGCTCCTTGACTGATCTGGATAGCAATGGCACCTCTTGCATGAGATTACTGCGTACCTCCCCCTACTTCTGAGCAAACATAGGTGACTCAGTTAAACACCTGTGAATTTTTCAGGCTAAGAAGGGATTCACTTCAGGAATATAAGATCCTAAAGCAATATTAAAAAACAGACTGGACCCTTCTTGGGATCTTCAGATTGGTTTACATGACTCAGATCTCTTCAAACATGACTGTGATATTCATTACGATGCTTTAGTATACGTCACAACTTCAGCTATTTTAAAGGATTTAAGGGTCTGTTATATCAAGATTGCACAATGAACCCTCAGCTTTACCTATATTATGCTCTTATTTTATATACCTTTTAAGCATATTAGTTGATCTTTTTAAAATTACATTACTGCATTAGCTCATATGGGCCTGAAATTTCTGTGTTCTGAGAAAAGCTCGAAAACCACAAATGCAACTGCTTTAGCATTATTAATGTTGCATTAATATGCATGACAATATTCTTGTATCATCAAATCTGTCACAGTTATCCCATATTTGAAAAACGGCATCTTGGACTATTTTGATACCGCTTTCCCGTGTCCATCTTTTTTTTCAGCAGTACAGGATGAAACTAAATTTATTTGTATCTAAAATTCCTAAAAAATAGAATCATATTTGTAGAGAATCTAAAGTAGTGAAATCTTGGGTGGCTGCCCAAATATTTAATCTGTACAAAAGTTTTATTACTGATGCAGCATTGTTGCTAAAGATAGAAAGTCAGCTGCAGTAACAGTCATCACATATAGTCTAAAGATGGCTGGCACAAACATTTACATATCCTAGATTTCTCTAACAAATGTCTCATTGGGTGTCAGGTTGCTGTTCTACTACTTTAAAACATGTAACAGGAAATAAGGAGATGGAAATTTGTGAAATCTATCCTCCAATTTCTTCCACTGGAAAGACTATTAAAGAATACTGTAGGAATACTCTGCCTGTTCGCATTTACTAAAATCTGCTCTTTTTCTTTTTCATGCTGGTCTTAATTATGTGCTTCATCTACATGATGGCCTTAATTATTTGCTAAGAATACCCCTAGGTAATTTGTTTTCACCTTCTAGACTGTTTGGGAATGACTCAAACTTTTTTAACTCAAATTTTTAGTCTGGTTCAATTCATCAGACTGCCTGTGTTAAACTGCTGTCAAAGTGTTTCCAATTCCTTCTGTGCTGAGCATGGCACATTGCTTACTGTATTACCAAAGAGAACTCAGTCATCATATGAGAAAATCTTGAACTGAAGACTCCATCATTTCTCTTGGTAGCTTATTTTAACAACATTTGTACCCCTCACAGTTAAAAATGTGTGCTTCGTTTCTAATTTGTACTGTATGGCTTTATATTCCAGTTGCTCATTCTTATTAGGGCATCTGGGGCTTGTCTGTAAACTGGTTTACGTGACTTAATGACTTACCCATGTGTGACATCACCATTTGTTTAGCTCCTGCATACTGTCAGATCTTAACGAAGCATTGACCTCAACTAAATGTAGTATAGGGAGCAAAGGTACAGAGAGCTGAGACTGTTTCTACTTCCTTTCATCACTGTGAAAGCTCATCTCTGAGATGCATTTGCAGTTGGTAGCCCGCACATTCAGAGCAGGGCTGGAGCTACTCTGTATGCCTTCCAAGTTCCCTCTCTTTTTTGACAAAAATGCTGTCAGTAACCTGTAAACATGGAGGTGAAGGCAAAATGCATAGCTGCTTTTACACAGCCAGTTTCAGTCTGCTTGTGCCTGTCATGGTACATGGACAGCCTGCTGCACGCAGGCACAACTGGGTAGTTTGCAAAGCTTTGCATACAAAATGTCACCTGCTTTATTTCCATAACTCCGACTTCTATGAACTATGACTCATGCCAGCCTAAGGGGTTTAAAAGGCAGCACTGTTGATCTACCAGTGTGTTACTGATAAGTATGAGAGATTTTTCTCTTTAAAGACATGTAGCGAATGTAGAAATAAATAGTCATTGGTCCGGCTGCTTTTGAAGCCCAAGATAAGGCACCTAGGCAACTCCCATGGAAAGAAGTGGAGGTGAAGTCTCCATTCCACCCACTCTTGTGCAATTCACCTGTTCGGACAAGGGATTCCGGTATTCTTGGACACATTTCAAATTGCTTATGATAGGAATTTAACGGCTTACAGAGGAAGAATGAAAGAGGAAAAAAACAAGAATGTTCCTTTGAAAAATGTTGATGTATTTGAATTACATGGGATAATCCAAGGTTAATTTAAGTAGAGAAAAGAACACCAGAAGTACTTACAGAGCATTAAACTATATTCAAGTAAGGGTTAGCATTAGGAATCGAACTAATGGATAGAATAGTTAGGATAGTGAATTGGATTTATATTTCCTTATATAGAGAAATTTTTTACTTGAGAAACAGTTTTTACAGAGAATGACAAATGGTATTATCACCATTGTACTTTGGGGAAACTACAGACTCATAAACTAAGTCTGTATGAATTATATGCCAAAGAACAAAGAGAACTGCTAATAAAACTAGGTCTCTTCACTCCCACTCTGTGTTTTTTTCCATTGGACCTTTTTAAATGAAGGATAGAATCATAAAATCATAGAATACTTAGGGTTGGAAAGGATCTTAAGATCATCTAGTTCCAACCCCCCTGCCATGAGCAGGGACACCTCACACTAAACCATATCACCCAATATTCCATCCAACCTGGCCTTCAACACTGCCGGGGATGGAACATTCACAACTTCCCTGGGCAACCCATTCCAGTGCCTTACCACCCTCACAGTAAAGAACTTCTTCCTTATATCTAACCTCAACTTCACCTGTTTAAGTTTGATCCCATTACCCCTTGTCTTATCACTACAGTCCCTACATTAAATTTTAAGGTATCCTTTTCTTTTTGCCTTTATCAGATATTGCACTTTCTGTCATTTGCATAAATGGAATTCTCTACTAGGCATATCTCTTTTTCCACTAAGCTTTAGGGAATTAATTGAAAGTAGCTAGAAGCAGTAAGGGACCTGGTGGAAGACTAATATCTGTGAGTAGATTTTAAAGTAGATTTTCTGGAATATTTTAAAATTTGAGCTCTAAGCTTCAACAAAAGACATGACATAATAAAAAAGGAATCCAGAGTGGGTTGTATGTTAAGAAGATGTACAGAACATCTCTAATGTGCACATAGATAGTCTTGCTGCTCTGAGCAATGGGATTACATTACATTAAGATGGCACCTGTCTGTTGACCCGCCTTGCTGATCATATCTTTGCTCCTCAGACTGTCAGCTTTTGGTTTGGCTTGTTTTTGTGCCTCTCCCTTCTGATTATATCCTGAGCCCCAGCTGTCCTCTAGCTGCCTCTCCCAAACTTTGCATTTGTGACTGAGAGCTGCCATTCCCCCTCATCAGCTGCTTGCCCCACCTAACAGTTCCTCTTTGTTTCATGCTTGCTCCTTTTGTCTATTTATGTACACATTAATGTATGTAATTTTAGAATACACTTGTAATACTTTAGCTCAGAAGCAAGGCACACTAATTTTGAACCTCTGAAATCTAGAACTTGCCTTTTCCTTGGCACTAGCAGAATCTAGTTTAATTTTCTTTCATGCTGCAAAGAAAAGGCAATGTTTTTAAAGCCTCTGTGGAGCTGTTTCTTTTCTCTGTGGAGGTTTCATGGTGTACCTATCTCAGCATGGTACAAATTTCACTGAGGTTCATTTTCCCCACGCCTACTGTTGTGCAAGCATTGGGAGCCAGGGACAGGCATATTTTATAAATTAAAAAGAAATCAGTCAGTACGTTGAAACAATTAGTGTAAATGAGTTCAACAGACAAACGGGCAGACAGAGTTCACTGTGCTGTTTGTCTTTTCCTGCCCTCACAGCCTTAAGTGTAGTACAAGAGCTAAATGAACAGAGTGAAAAATGACCACATATCATGGGCCAGGTTTCAGCCTCAGTGACAGAGTTGTAAATCTGGAATAAGAACACAAAACCTGTTGTTCCGCACGAGCATGAAAGTTCTTTTAGCTCAGTTCTGGATAGCAGTGGGTGAAAGCAGAGGCCTAGGACATAAGCTAGGCAAATAAGGTGATATTTTTCCTGCTATAGCCTGTGAACTTGAGGCTAATCTAGTGGAGACATAGATTGCAGTCAAAGATCAAGTTTAACAAGCACAAATAGACCTCTCCTCAATGATCTAATTCCGTCTTAAATCTGTGTGTTTTTGAGTTCCATTACATCCCAGCGCAGTGAACTCTATAACTTCAAAATGTTTTAAGTGAAAAACCTGTTGCTTTCAACCATTTCAATCATTTCATCAGATGCCCCTTTTAGTATTGTGAAAAACAGGTACTGCACTTTTCTGTTTGCTATTTTTTGTGCTATTTGCAATTTTATGGCAATTTCACTGATGCCACTGGAGTCCCTTTCAGCTGATGTTGTTATAAGGCAAGGTCAGAAACTTGTTTTTAAGGAATCTGATTAATTAAAAAGTCCATCTGCTACCTTTATTGGGATATTATCCCTAAACATAGATGTTCAGAAGATGACAGCCCATAGGAACATGCAATGTGCAGGGGGAAGGGAAAGAGGTTAGGGGTATATAACCTGGGAGGTGTCTGGAGACGCTGCATTTCAAACACACCACTCTTCAAGACATCCAGATGGCTCAAAGTGAGGATCCTGTTCCACAGGTATAGCCAGAACCAGAGGTGCATGCAGGTATGTAGAATTTTCATCAACCCTTAAGGGCCTGGACATTTTCTGCTTTCCAGAAACTGGGAGTGAAGTTGTGCCTGACTCCTGGAGTCCATGGCAACTACTGCCCTGCTGTCTCCATGATAGCCTTTGGAGTCCTCAGAAAGCATGACTATTCACAATATCTTAGCCCTACAGGATTCTATAGGTCACTTCCATTTGTGGTTAGAGTAACCTGGCATTTAGGATTGCTCCAGACTGAAGAAGCCTGTGTTTTCCAACGCCTATTCAAAAGACCACATAGTATGACCAAGCATCACCATATCCTTGTGCTTGGGCCCTGTAGCTCTATCACTTCTTGTACACAGTTCTTTACACATTATCAAATAGCCAATGTTTCCCAGAGCTCTGACCCCATTCAGATAAGCCTGCTTCCAGGAGGAGAGACATACTTTTCTAGCCATATCATCAGAGTGAACATGGCATCTTAGCTTTGATGTGGCAACTTCCAGTCTCCAAATTGAAGAATACATTCAAAGTCTGGGGCAGCACTATCAGCATTATCATGTCACTTGTTGCAGGCTGTCCAGCATTTCAGAAAGGACCTCCAACAGTCAAAACCATCTTCATCACCCTGTTGAGGATGACCTTTCATTAGCAGCAAGAGAATTTTCCCTACAGGAAAACCACTGGACTCACCCCTTCATGTTCACTAACTGGTGCAATATTTCAGATCATCCCTTCTCATTTTCTGAAGTTCTTTTTGTGAATGTACATTTAAGCTGTTAGCCTATTTTGGAAACAGCATGATACAGGCTCTTCGTAAACAACATAAACACAGTTTGGAAATTGCAGCAGACAATTTCTTCCTCCACCCTGTTTAATTGCACATCAACATTACATTAAGTAACCCTTCATCACTCATTTCTTAGCTAGAAGACAGCAAAAGCAATATTACAGAGATACCCATGGTCCACCTGATCCTTGGGCCTTGCTGCTGTCTGGAAATTTACTTTGTAAATTCTTACACTATTCAGGGAATACAATTCTGTTACGTGTAAGAAAATGTGAAATAATAAAACTAAAACTAAGGAAAAAATACATGAAAATAAATTCATAGATATTAAATCAATGTCTTCTGATCCAAAGGAAATGGGTCTATTGCCACTGAAAGAGTTAGGATATGGGGTTTATCTTCTTGCCTTCTTGTTGAGAAATTTTTGAGACTGGTCTGAGAATAAAGGAGGCAAAGTGTGCCTGTGCACGTGTGTATCGGAGAGACTGTTTTGTCTTTGATACCTCCTTATCTCCATTAATCCAGGTTCTCCCCCTTTATCTGTCATGAAACTGTCTCTGAAGAGTTCAGTGCCTGAGAACAGAGAAATCGACAACTCTTTGGTTTGGTGCTTAATACATACAAACTGAATTAACACACCAGGAAATCCGAATTCCTAGTGAAAAAGTTTTTGACAAAACTAGCAGTTTCTTGTGCCCAAGATAACATAGAGTGACACTTCTTCATCAGAGGCAGTGACTCACAGCTGGGGGTTGAATTGTTGGGGGTATTCTCTTATCTGTTAGCTGTATCAAGCTAAGAAAGATGGGGGTGCAACCCTGAATGTCTTATTAACTGCCAGAAAATTACATCATGGGCAAAAAGTGGAGATGAAAAATATACCAATTTCTACTCCTAGTCAGTTTATGTGTTCTGGAAAAAAAGACTGTGTCTTGTATCAAAGGTCTCAGGCAAGTTTCAGTCTTTACTGAAAATTTGCTTTACAGTCTGATAGCTTCTGCCCTTTCAGTGTAAAATATTTATTTTGATAAAATGGACTGATGCTGTTGTTATTTTCACATCTCTCATTCAACTATTTCTGTTGTTTAAATCCCTTCACAGGATATTTCATCCTGCATATAGTTTTTCACTTTTAGAGTTTTACAGTGAAAGATGGCACAGTTAATGCTGCATTCTCCATGCATTCAGCTGGTGGACAAAATACGTGAGTTTGCACTAAACCCTGAGGTCAGCAATTTCTCTACTGTGGTTAACCAGACTGCATTTTTCATTCTTAAGCTAAAGAAAAATGTTACTGTCAGAACCACAGTGTAAGTCAGGAGAAGTTGCCACTGTGGGAGGTAGTGAGAGTCCCAGATCCTGGCAATCTCAAAATAAAGAGGAGATAGAATGCCAGCATCACCTCCTTACGGCATCCCCCCTCTGTGCAAGGTACAGCGCCCAAGGTCAAGCATGGTGGGATGCAGGGGTTGTATTGCATTTTTCTTTCAGAGAGGTGGTGCAAGATGCTATGGTTTCTCACTGCCATCTGTGTGCCAGCTCTGCTGTGCACCCCATGAAATCCTCCTGCAAGCTGTCTTTGGTATCATGCAATTGTTTAGCAAGTTCCCCACTAAGAAGGCAGGAAAACCACAATTTGTGATCCAAGCAGACACAATTTCCTTATTGAATCAGGTCCACACAAAACCATTTTTTTTCTCTCCCTTATAAATAATCAAAGCAGAAGCAATTGTCTATGAGGGGCTAAATCCTTCAGTTACACCCCTCATAAACTCAACAACCCAGCAACAGGATTTGGACATGGTTTGCAGCCCACCACTTTTCCTCCTGTAGGAGCAGTGGCTGGGGCATTACTCAGAAAAACTGCAGAGAAAAACATTTTAAGGAAGAAGTAGGAAGGAGTCTGCTCCCGGTGGAGGGCGGCATGGGAATTGCTGCTGGCAGGAGGACGGGGCCTTTGTGCAGGAGAGGTGAGGGAAGAAAAAGGCTGCAAGTCAGTGAATGGGGAAAGCTCAACTCAGAGATAATTGACTGTTTTCAAAAGCAGACATGGCGGGAATTACAGAAGACAACAGCTAGGTCTGATATTTTGAGAGAAGAGCTGAGGACTCCTTGGCTGACACCCTGATTTCCTTGTGAGCACCAGAAATGACTGCGTCTGCCTAATGATGTCTGAAATTATTTTTCAAGAGAGGAATGTCTGATTGCCCTTCCCAACACTTATTTTGAGCATCAGCTGGTGTTACAGTAAAATATCAGCCATCCCCTTGGCTCCTGTATAAAAAGAAGGAGAAAAATGGGTTGAAGATTTAACTCTTTGTTCTCCAGGAGTCCTCTGCTCTTTGATCACCACATTTTTATATGCTTTGCTTTCCTACTTTCCATTTTCCTCTTGTTGCTTCTTCTCTTTCACCCAGAAAGATTTGTCACACATCTAAATGCATGAAACTCTCTGCAAATGCTGCTTGAAAGTCTTCTGCTGGAGGAAGTTACACTTCTTAAAGCAGTGACTGACAGGTGACATTGCTTTGCCAGGTGTGAAACTGCACAGTGGGAAGACAAGTTGTCAACTGCTAGTGACAGACATAGAGAAAAGGAAGAAGACCAAAACCACCAGAATATTGCAAAGGGTAGGTATCTCCAGGCCACTCTTTGTCTTGGAGCAGCAAGTTTTAGTTCTGAGGCAATGAATTATTCTTTCCCTGAATATTTCATAATTATTCACTATGCAGTGGTCCAGCACTTGAAATTTCACCACCTAAACTCCCTTGTCTTTAGTGATGTTATTTTGTATACGTCTGTGTAAATGTATATGCATGTGTGTATATATTTATGTACTTGTAGACAACTTCTATGAATAACTATTTTCCGGTCCAGACTTTCAAAGAAAAAAAATTCTGTATTAATGCAACTACTATAAGAAAAATTCAAGCACACTTGCACTGACTAAGTGCTTGACATTGAAGCATTAACACCAGAACATTTCTTTGCTGTCGCAACTTGATGTCTGCCTTCCTGCTGTCACTAGCTAGCCAGTACTGGTAGGAAAGAAAACAAGTACATCTCTGCATGTCTGTTTGGTTATAAATACTGTTTTTTACACCAGAGAAAAGTTGCAGCAGCATGGGCAAATTCTGATAATCATTTCACAGTTCAGAGGTCCGAAGGCTGGAGACACAGAAAGGTAAGAAAGGGGATTACGTTCATTAGATCTGAGAAGAAGAATCAGAATGGCTGATATAAGTCAAATTAATTTGAGCATGGATTTTCAGAAAAATCTTTCTAAGTAGTGAGGTCCGTGAAAATATGAAACAGCTGTGTTGTGCCGATTATTGTGTGGCTGGTGCCATTTGAAATGTGACTGGACAAAGAGCTCAAGTATGTACTACAGAAAACAATCATTTGGCACTGGGATGGAGTAAATGACTTAATAACAGGTCTTTTTCCTTGTCTAATTTCTGTCTTCCATAATTGATTAGCAGTCTTCTGCCTGCTAGTTTTATAAGAACTGTTATAAAATCCTGTAGCATAAAATTCATCTAAGTCTGACTCAAGTGTAATTAGGAGTGTGTGCAAGTAATGGCAGTGATGCAGCAGCAACTGGTCCCAAAATGTAAGAATGAAACTTTAAGATAGAGAATATGAAGCAAGGTTTTATAGGAGGCAAGTTCTTTCTCTGTGCAGTACACTTGATTCAGCCAGTACTTTGCACCAGAAATTCATTAAATCCTGTATCCTAAATCCATGTTCCTACAAACCTCCAGACACAGATGAAACTTGGCTCCCCTGAGGAGATTCATTGACCTGATTGGGACTACTCCTGTGAGATGGTATACCCTTTCTGTCAGAAAAATGGAAGACCTTGTGCAGACACTAGCTATGCTGCTACAAATCACAGAGATGTGCCCAGTGAGTCATTGGCACAGCATGGCATAGAGCTCAGGTCTAGTAAATCAGCTTTTTCCATTTGGGAAGAAAATGCTTTAGGTGTTTTTACACAGTTCTTGAGTAGTTCCTTTTGCTTCCAATTACAAAAAAAAAAAAAAAAAATAAAATAAAATAAAAAAATAAATAAAATAAAATAAAAGAAAATAAATATAATAAACACTCACCCCAGAACCTGACTCTGCAGACACTTCTTAAAATCAGTTATGCTGGTGTAAGGAATATATTTGTGTTTATGTATGTTGAGCTGTGAGGTCTAAGAGAAACAATTTCATGATGACAAACTACTAGCATACAAAACGTACACTAGGAAAGGCACAGAAGTCCAGAAATTGAAATTCTGCACTGTCAGTCTTTCTCTGAGAGATTTTTGGTAAAAAAGTAGAAACCTTAGTCTGTCATCTAATTGCCTAGGTTTAATATTATTTAATACTATTATTTCCATTGATTTTTAACAAATGGCCAACATATACTACTACACAGATAGCTTCAGAAATGGCTTTAGCTGTTGCAGTACCAGAAGCAAGCCTGGAATTCAGGTCTAATATTCCCTTCTGGACGTTTGTTTTCAGCCCAGTAGGCGAGCAAGTGCCCCTCGGTATGGCCTCCTCTCTCCTTGCTCTCTTGCAGCAGAGCTCTATTCACACCTGTAGATTCACCACTAAAGCTTTAGAGTTTAACAAGAGGGTTTCCCCTCCTCCCTGGCAGAGCATGAGGCCCACAAAGTCCTTGGCCAAACTAAAACATCATCGTTATCAGCTCTGTTCCCAGGCCGAAAGTCAAAACACAGCACTGCACCAGCTACCAAGAAGGAGAAAAATGACTGCTACTGCTGAACCCAGAACACCTATGCTCAGTACAACCCATTTCTCTTGAAGGCAGGGCTATGTCTAATAATGGAAAAAGATCAATTTAGCCACTGTCTTCATGTTTTCAGAAGGTCTTTGTGCCTGTCAGTCATATGTACATCCTGTCCTTGCAGGGGACAGAGTAGTTTTGCAATTAGGGCTGTGAAGTACTGTTGATGAACAACTCCCGTTAACATCATGACAGTTCTTCATCAAAACAGAGATAAAACAAGATTTTTCTCACAATTTGGAAGTATGAGTCTTACCTTTTGGGAGCTGGAACAATAAAAGATGTTGTTACAGTCACCCACTGCCCTGGGCAGCAGCAAGTCAGAAATGACAGTGCTCATCCTGCCAGACCTTTGAAAGCCAATTGCACAACAGCATCGATAGCAGTTATAACAACACAGATATTTCTTTGTGCAGCAGTAACAATTAAGAAAACCTTAATCATTTTCTGCAGTGACAGAACTGTTTGAGTGAGCAAGAAAAATGAAAATGGCTCCACTATGGAGATCTCTGTAAGTGCTACAGCTATCAGTGCTTCTCTTTGTTATTCTTTCTCAATGACAGGCTTTAACCCTCAGAAAGATGGAGGAGAAGCCTTTACTTTCCAGTTTACCTCATCCAAAATGATTTTTTTTTTTTTTTTTACTTTGACGGCTCAAATGCACTTCTGCAATAAAAGGACTCTCCTTGGAAAGTCCCACTTTCAGCCAGTTTCCTGTGGTAATCTGAAATATTTTTTACTGTACTCTCCCTTCAGCTGCCCTTAACTGTCCAATAACAGGCCAAGAAAATTAGATTAATTACCCTATTTATAAATTTTCATGGGAAACAATTTCTGTCAGAAATAATGAATATTTCATATTTATAAATTCATCATTTGTCTCTTCCCTCCCCATCCTTTTCTTACTATAGAAGACACATTCACTTTGCTTATCCATAGAACTGGCTTTTCTCTCATAAAATCTGGCCAGGTCTACAGTAGGCACATTTTCCAGCACAGCAGTATCAACTAATGTTATT
The DNA here is from genome assembly GCF_028554395.1 of Pezoporus wallicus. Lineage (NCBI taxonomy): Eukaryota > Metazoa > Chordata > Aves > Psittaciformes > Psittacidae > Pezoporus > Pezoporus wallicus. Next base: position 4,456,180 of record NW_026642654.1, read on the forward strand.
TTTATTTTAAACATTTTTTATATTGTCAAGAGCTTCATGTAGGTATAGTTACACTGAGATGGAAAATGCTTTTGCCACTGTACTTTATTCCACTTGGGAATCAGCACTTTCTGTACCAGTAAAATTACTTTCTTTTCTTTCTGGCCAGTGGAAGTTGCACCCACACAGGGATGGCTTGCCAGGAGAGTTATATTGGTAAACTTTTCCTCATGCTGACCTGATCTCCAAAACAGCATTGCATAAATAATAAAGGCAGGTGGGAGCAATCATAAGTGAATGCCAAAAAAACTGCAGCTGACTTCATTCTTATGTCAGAAGTACTGTGGTGGTGTGGTTCTGTCAAGGGTCAGTTATTTTGGGCTGGGTGGAGGAAACTACAGAAGGAGATGACACACTTCAGGATAACTTAAATTCTGCCTTTGGAAATAACTTTACAGTTAAAGATACTTTGAAAAAGAAGTGGGCCAGATTATGGCCTGACTCCAATTCCCACATGGTTCAGGACCAGAAGCTAGAAGTGATGAAACAAAAGGAGAAACTCTCAATGGAGTAGCTGAAGAAGAAGAGAGTCCTTTCTAGCTGAGCCAGAGAAGAAAAGGAGATAAGTGTCGGATGCTGGCAGAGGGAGACAGATGCTTAGGTGGGCTAGGCTAGTATGAACACACAGCCTTTTGAACACACATCTCTGTACTCGCTCCTAGTGTATGTTGGATGAAAATCAAGCTATTTGCTATAATTTAAAAGCCATGGCTGGCTCTGCTCCTGGTGGTCTTCAGCGCTGCCTCATTTTGTCTTTTACTGCAGCTTTACTGCTGGTCTCAAAGGCTGAACTCCAGCAAGGAAATCTTATGTGCTCTTCTTGAGAGAGGACTTTTGGTCTGGAATTTGCTAGCTTCTGTAGCATAGTAGCATCCAAGATCATTTTTTCCGTTTTTAATTTTTTCTTGTCCTGTTATGTGTTCATTTTTGCATGTGTTTAATTCATGCGTATTGGCCAGGGGTGTTCATTTTCAAGGGATGTATTTGGCATAACCAGGGATGAACTCTGCTCTGAGCCAACTGTTTTGAACTACACCAGTTGTTCACAAATGTTTCTTTGAGCAGCTGTAAGGCACCTGGAAATTGTGATGAATGTCACAGTCTAACCAAACTAAATAATTCCTATATCGTATGTAGCAGATAACCAGCAGTAGATACTCAGGTTATGACATTTGTAAACTTTTACACACTGCTTTACATAAATAAGGGATGTTGTAAATATTTAGATATTGTCCTTCTCTGTATGAAAGAATAGAAAGTATGTACTGGAAATGCCAGTGTAGCCTTATATAAAACAGAGTAGTCTCATACAAAACATTTCTCACTATTTTTTACTTTTTTTTTTAAACTAAACCACTGGACATAAGCAAGTGTTGTTCACAGGTCTTCCATGATTTTCTGGATTTATAGATACTCAGATTTTAATGACTGTCAAAGAAAAGCTATATGTGGAATTTACAGTGTGGCAGTGTCTTAACTTTATATGAAGAGAGATACTATATTTACTACAGTGATGGAAATTCATCCAGAATGAGCTTGAACCCTTTGCTATTAATACCTTGCACTTGAAAAACATTTCTTGCAACATGTTTCTGCTGTATCCTGTTGAACTTATTTTACAGTCTGACAATGATATTATGTATTGCTTAATCTTTTCTTTTTGCAAAGAGAAGTCAAGACTTGCCTTCCTACTAGAACAGTGTTTTTTTTGTCAATAGAGCGTTGATAAATGAAATTGTTTTCAGGGTCAGATTGGCAAATTAGGGTTATAAAAAACACCTCATGCTTCAGCAGTAATAATGCAAGCATTGCAAATCAAGTTTTGTTTTTCCTGCTTAAAATCATCTGATAAAAAATAATAATAATGACAGAACACTCTGACATACATCATGGGTTTGAAAACTAATTTGTACCCTTCCATTCTATTGCATTAGTGACTAACTTCCTCTCTCTGTAAAATAACGTAAGGATACAAAAATCCCTCTGCAACAAATGATAAACTTCTATTCAGTATCAGGATCAGTTTAGGAGTTCTAACAAAAGGCCCATGTAATAGAAAAAGATTTTATCTTGGTATATCATTTCCTTTCTATTTTCTTGGTTTTTGGTCTTATAACTGGAATTACTGTACCCTTTTAACTCCTTACAATTCCTGTTGAATTTAGAGTTAGTTCTTGGTTCAAAAGGAAAACAGGTCAGTTATACAATACCTGGTAAAGCATCAGTTACTGATGGCTTTGTAGATACTTTTGCTGTTCAGCCAGCAAGATCCTTAAAAGCTTTTTAAAATGGCATATGAGTATTAAATTGCATGCTGCAAAAATCTAAGAGCTGTCGTGTCCCTCCCCATTGGTATGCTTGAAATAATGTATAGCTCAGTTGTACTTCAGCTTATGCTTAATGGTAAGTTTAGTCAGGAATGCATTTTCACACTTGTAGGGACATCCTTCATTACAGTATTCGTGTGCCAAACTGCCTCAGCACAGCAGCAAGTAGGCAGCAGTAACGATCCCAGTAACAGCCCTATTAATAATCTAAGGAACCTGAATGGAAAATCCACTTTTAATTTTGTGTTATTTTCACAGCTATTTGTTCCAAGCATATCTGAATTTCTTGTTTGGTTGTCTTTTTTTTTCCCCAGCCTTCACTTTATAAAATTCCTATTTACACCTCCCAAACAGCATGCACAAAGATGATGGCCATACTTTGATATCCACATACTCAAGGAAGGCGGATACTACTTTTGCCAGTAAAACAGAATCATACATTTTAAGTTGTTTTGTTGTTTTTTAAGTCACATTCTTCACTGCGTAGGTTGATTCACATGTTCATGTGGTGATGTAGCAATAAAGTCTAAAAACAGAGTTAACCTGATAGTTAAGCAATAAGGAAACTTGAAGTGGGAGAAAATCAAATTGATTTCAAAGGCTTATGACTTAGAAAGTAGGAAAAATTTCAGGAAAACAGTGAGGCACAATTAACTTTGATATAAATAATATAAATTTAGAAGAGCTAAATTAGAAATACACATAGCACCCTCAGGCCTCTTCCTGTTTGGCCCCAAAAAACCCAGACTGAATCATCTCCATCGTTCTTGCTTGTTACACTGTGTACAGAAAAAATAGTCTATTTTATTGTAAGCAAGTACTCAAATGATAAAGAACTTCAAATAACATTCTTCAAGACATAATTTTCTCCTAGGAATTAATGCAGACTCATCACTTTCTCTTCTCTCTGTTGTAAATCTAAAGGTATAGATAAATCATAAGCATATTTGAAACACACCATATAGTTTTGTCTCATTTGGCTCTTTACATGGTACATTAAGATGCATCTGAGGAAAACAGCATGCCTTTGAGTGGTCTCGGGTAAATCTGGTCATCTGCCATCTTTTAGCTAAATTTAGATTACAATAAGGGTTTGAGAGTACAAGATACTATGTATAGCAAGGGATAAATACTTGAGAAAGGTAACTAAATCCTGCATTTTGGAATTATCACTGTGACCAACTGCCCATGAAATGCTTTTCATTTTGATGTATAGTGTGTCTATCTATAAGTCTAGATTTGTATTTATATCTGCAGCCATATGCTGCTAGATTTCCATCTCCTGTTCAAACAAATTACTCGAGCTGCAGTTGCCAAAGCAAACAGAGCTCTTTTTTTTTCTCAGAGGCAGTGAACACATAACACATGACACACTTCATTCTTTCTTATGTGATAACTTTTAATAGAACAAGCTACAAATACGCACAATGTGTAAATGGGCAGCAAAGTTGAAAAGAGAGAGGAAAGTAAAGGACTCATACATTTGTTACTGGCTACTAATCAGAGCAGCTGTTTAGGCAGGACTTCTCAGATAAAGCAAGAGACACATCTTCATGTTTTGTTATAAAGAAATATTATTTCCTGCACCCCAGATAAGACTGGAAGATGTCATTGCTCACCTCATATTGGTTATTGGCAGTGTCTGCTAGAAAGTTTTCTTTAAATCACTGGAGGCTAATGCCTTGCAATCTGAGGGCTACTTGGGGCTGGTTTGTTGGTTTTAATTTTGTGGTGGTCTACTCATTGGAGTGGGATTCCAGAGCTAGAGCCTAACTCCTGAAGGAGAAGTTACCAGTTTAATCATGAGTGTAACAAGTTCAGAGATTAATTGCAAGGCAGGAAACACCAATAAGCTCATTGATAATACTGCCAATATATCAGTAGACAAATCTCCAGAAAGGTGTGTGCCAGATCTCATTGAAATCTTGTGTTCATCTGCTGATTTGACAGCAAGCCTTTTTCAGTGGAGCAAATCTATACATATTTTTCAGCCAAGAGTTATGAGTGGGAGTTTTGCCTGATTTCAACAACTTAGTAATCTCTCTTTTGGCTGACAATGAAGCAATATGAATATTTTTTTGCAAATATTTGTCTGGCAGGGTCTCATTTATATTCCACTGTACAAAAATGTTTGAGGATAAATTAAGCAGCATTGTCAGCTACACTGTCATCAACATGCTCTCATAGACTTACCTAACTTTTTCTTGAAAAAGCATCATCACCTCCTGTTTATCTACATGTCCTTTGACATCTGATAACTGCTTGCATTTCTCAGTTAGAATTCAGTATGGAAAGTGACAATTTGTACCAAAAAAAAAACAACAAAAAAAAATCAGCAGTGTAATTAGTCAGTCTGTTTCTAGGGTGAAATTTGTCTCCATTAACTTTAATGGCATAAATATTGGAGATTTAGTTTAGCATGGTTATCTAGGCTTCTCTAGGCAGGGTGACAGTAGTGATGTAACAGGTTTTAATATAGACTATAGGAAATTTTATATGGCACTGCCCCGTGTCACAAATTGTTACCATTCTTTTACGGCTTAAAACCAAACTCAGGGCTTTCTCCTGTTTTTCATATTTATGGCAAGTAGCCTCCTATTGAAGAATGAAGCAAAGGACAGCGTAGTAAAAGGTTGTGCTGCTCTGTGAATGCTACTGGAGTCTAAAAAGATATGATTAATATAAGGGCAGGGCAGATACAGAACTGAGACTGTGTTCTCATCCTCTTTCACTCTTCATGTAGAATAAGGAAGAATGAGAGCCTCTGCAGGATCTTTTCAACTCAATGAGGTCCATAAAAACATCCATTAGTGAGAAGGTGTCCCTTGCTTCTAGCTGTTCTTTATATGTAGGCCAAAATAACTGAGTTGAGGTTAGCAGTGACAGTATGAAAAATGTATATTCCCCTTTCCTTTTTCCAGGTCTCGACAGCAGGAGAGGAAGAGCACTGAAGGAAGCTTGCCTCAGCTGTGCATACACAAGCTGTGTTCTCAGAGCAAGATTATCTGATAAACTCCAAGTGGTGTAAAAGGTAGAGTTCTAATCCAGTGCTGTCCTGTAACTAGCTCCTGTAGTTGCTAAAAAGATGTGACCTGCTCCAACTACTCTCCACACTGCCATGATTGTTTCACATCTCTCAGCCACTCACACTATAGTGACTTGCTCCCTGGGAGTGGTTGATACTTCTTTCCTCTTTGGGCTATAGACAAAATCAAGATTCCTGTCTTAGTCCAGACAGCTTTAAATGATTAAAGGTGGCTCAGACACATCTAGAGTTTGCTAGTGGAATATGAGTTGTCTAATAGAACTCCAACTCTCCCAACTGAAACTGTGTAATTATTGCATCCTGTAGCGTAAGGCAAAGTCTCTACTGTTAATAGCACACCAAATGAACAGCAGCAAAACCTTTGCCTTGGGAAGCCTGTATTTATCATAGAATCATAAAATAGTTAGGGTTGGAAAGGACCTTAAGATCATCTAGTTCCAACCCCCCTGCCATTGGCAGGGGCACCTCACACTAAATCATGTCACTCAAGGCTCTGTCAAACCTGGCCTTCAACACCGCCAGGGATGGAGCATTCATATTTCCTCTATCATGTCAAAGAAAAGTTGTCAGCTGTGTATGAGGAAGTTAGCTAACCATTCAGGTAATTTGAATATTCACATGGAGGATTTCACAAATAATTTACGCTCATTTATTTTCCAGTTGATATAAAGCACAAATATAACTAAATCTGGTTATAGGCATGGTCAGAGAAACTGTGATGTTCAGCCAATATGTGTACATGCTTAAAAAGAAGGGACCCTTAACAGAAATAATTGAAAGAGAAAAAAAATCCATGACATTTATAGTTAGTTGCTCAGATGTAAGGCTGATGTTCTGATAGCATTAAATAATGAGCTATGTTGATGTAAGAAGGTGCCATCATTCAAACTTGTGTTTCTAGGTTTCTTGTGCCAGCTGAGTCCCTGAATTACTTAAGATTTAAGGGAATATTTGTAGAAAGTAATTACAATGTTAGCTTAAATACAGTGATCACAAAGATTACATAGAAAAAGTTATAATTTTTCAACTTGTTTGTTCCTTGTCTTTATGCTGAATCCCATGGTTACTAGCATTGAATTACTTCTGACTGTAAGGTAGTCAAAATTCTTTAATAGGGATGTATGTAGATATATTAATTATGAAACTCCCGGATATGGTGAGTTAAATCCTTAACATGTCATAGAATCATAGAATAGTTAGGGTTGGAAAGGACCTTAAGATCATCAAGTTCCAATCGCTTTGCCATGGGCAGGGACACCTCACACTAACCATATCACCCAAGGCTTCATCCAGCCTGGTCTTGAACACTGCCAGGGATGGAGCATTCACAACCTGCCTGGGCAATCCATTCCAGTGCCTCACCACCCTCACAGGAAAGAATTTCTTCCTTATATCCAATCTAAACTTCTCCTTTTTAAGTTTGAACCCGTTACCCCTTGTCCTATCACTACAGTTCCTAATGAAGAGTCCCTCCCCAGCATCCCTATAGGCTCCCTTCAGATACCGGAAGGCTGCTATGAGGTCTCCACGCAGCCTTCTCTTCTCCAGGCTGAACAGCCCCAACTTTCTCAGCCTGTCTTCATACAGGAGGTGCTCCAGTCCCCTGATCATCCTCGTGGCCCTTCTCTGGACTTGTTCCAACAGTTCCATGTCCTTTTTATGTTGAGGACACCAGAAGTGCACACAATACTCCAAGGGAGGTCTCACAAGAGCAGAGTAAAGGGGCAGGATCACCTCCTTCGACCTGCTGGTCACACTCCTTTTGATGCAGCCCAAGATACGGTTGGCTTTCTGGGCTGCAAGCGCACATTGAAGCCGGCTCATATTCAGTTTCTCATCAACCAACACCCCCAAGTCCTTCTCTGCAGGGCGGCTCTGAATCTCTTCTCTGCCCAACTTGTAGCTGTGCCTGGGATTGCTCGGACCCAGGTGTAGGACCTTGCACTTGGCATGGTTAAACTTCATGAGGTTGGCATAAGCCCACCTGTCTTCCAGTTTGGTCTTTGTAAATCAAACTGCCACCAGATATCAATAAATGAAAGAAAGTGCTAAAGGAAGATACTGCTTGGTTCACTGTTGCTGCTGATTAAAAGTAAGATATTTAGCTACTAATGGTAAAACTGGGTTTGTGCTTCACATGATGCCACAGAGTTATTGCTTCTGTTAGATAGGTGGGTATATTTTGTCTGGTGAAGTATGAAATAAAGAGTTAAATGAGTTAAACTAAGCAATGACAGATTTCTCTTCTAGGGACATTGTTATCTGCTATAATCCATGGGGTTTGAACAGCAAAATCAGAACACTTCCTTGAAAACCTCAACGAGAATCATTAGGGTTTTACAACATTATACTGAGAAGACTCGAGATATAAGGAGAGTTCACAGAGCTGGAAGTTAGGAGGAGAAAGAGATTTTTTGCTTCCCGTCTCACTGTATTTCAAAAGTAGCAGAGCCACTGTGTAATGATAGTAAAGCTTTTTCGTACAGCCGTTTTCCATTCATTCCTCTATCAAAACATTACAAAGTATAGCAGCAACTACAGCCTGGGTGAAAGGATGAATTTTAATATTTTTATTCCCTCATTACTTGGGAATTCTAAGATTTTTATGAAATCCTATTGGTAATAAAGTTACTAAAATCAAAGTGAATTATTTTTACATCCTCATTTTGCTGGTGATTCCAGCAGTAACAGCAAGGCATACTCTTTACTCTTTGTTTTTTTTCATGCCTTTTAGAATCATAGAATCATAAAACAGTTAGGGTTGGAAAGGAGCTTAAGATCATCCAATTCCAAACCTCCTACCATGGGCAGGGACACCTCGCACTAAACCATGTCACCCAAGGCTTTGTCCAACCTGGACACTGCCAGGGATGGAGCATTCCAGTGCCTCACCACCCTTACAGTAAAGAACGTCTTCCTTATATCCAATCTAAACTTCCCTTGTTTAAGTTTGAACCCATTTCCCCTTGTCCTGTCACTACAGTCCTTAATGAAGAGTCCCTCCCCAGCACCCTTATAGGCCCCCTTGAGATACTTGAAGGCTGCCATGAGGTCTCTATGAAGCCTTCTCTTCTCCAGGCTGAATAGCCCCAGTAATTCTGCCTTGCTAAAGAACAGATCAACTAGGAATTGTGATTCTGGGAAGTCTAGCCACCAGCTGGAATCATAGATTCATTTGAAAAGTAGGAATTAGCTGTAAAATCATAGAATCATATAAATAATGACTGTATTAAAAAAAGGGACCAGGAAAAAGTAACCTCTGGAAAAAGGTTTCCTCTGGTAAAAGGGACCTCTGAAGGTCACATAGGCCAGTCCCTTACTCAGAGCAGAACTAACTTCAGTGCTGATTGAGATCCTCAGGGCATTGTCTATTATAGTTTTGAAATTCTCCAACAGAGACTTGATAGCCTTTCTGAGCTACCTGTTACAGTGCTTTACCACTGTCACTGTGAAAACTTTTCCTTCAGTCATAGTAAATGTTGTGTTTATTGGCTCTTGAACTTCCACTAGGCACTTAAGTACACAGCTCTGATCTTCCCACCATCTGAAAAAGGGATTTTCTGAAGTACATCACTCCTCCTTTTCTATTCTTCCCCTTTAAAGAAACATGGATGTGAAGGATGAGGCATATTTAGATTTTATCTTGATATGGATCTCAACAGTATAAATGTAGCCTGTGAGTCTCTCAAAACTGCACATCCATCTGGGTTACATACAACCGTGTTCAGTGTTGTGGTGTTACTCCCAGAAAAGCACAGTATGGAAGGATGGAACATCTGGCAAAAATTGTCTAGTCTGCTTGGGGGCCACACTGACAGTTTTGAAGAAGCCTGAAGTAAAGCACAAGATCTGAAAAAGATTTTTCAACTCAAAAGAGTGTGAGGATGAAGTTGTTGAAAGTGGTCACAGGAGGGACTCAATCAGTGGTGGAGGCTGAGCAGGATTCTCAACTGGAGGGAGATGATAATGATGATAGTGGTGTGTTATTGTGGTGTTATTTCCCTTTCCAGAGGACCTGGAAAGGGAAATAACAGCAGCCAGAGGACCTGGAAAGGGAAATAACCTGTGAAGGGGTGAGGAGGGCATATTATTTTCTAGGTAAGGCAAACATATCCTGAGGGAGGGTTTCTGATCTGATAAAGATTTTGAGGGAAAGAATCATACTTTTGATCTCATTTGGGTTTAAACTGAACTTTTCCTTCTCTCCCCAGGCAACTCATTTGACTTGGTAGATTAGAAACACACTTTCAGAGAAGTAACCTTGGAAAGGAAAAAATTCTTCATGGTGAAAATTTCTCTGAGTAGTTCTCAAAATTTTGGCCTTCCCATTGCAGATGTTCAATAGAATTAAAGCAAAACAAGCATTCAGTGGAGATAGTAGCAGCAGATATTTATGTAGAGAAAGCAGCATTGACCAACTTGTTCTTTCTTGGTGCGGTGGCCATAGCTTCAATGAAATACTCGTCTGCATGTCTCATATGCAATATAAGAGCTCTTTGCTAATCAGCCTTTCCAAAACAGGCTGTCTAAAAAGTTACTTCTGTGTCTCCAGACCTTATCAGTATGGGTCCAGAGAGGTAACTGCATATCTGAAAGGACTGATAGGAAAGTTTAACCTTTAAGGACTGTCTAAAACTGGCTCAGTACAGTGATGACAAATGGCTGTTAGTGGTTTGTGTAAAAACGACTGAATATCCTTCAGGTTTTGACATTACTGCCCAGATAAAGGAGTCACAGCAGCTCTTTAATTGTTGGTCTCACTGTTTCTCGTAATTTTCACTGGAATATGAAGCAACTGGTAGAGTCTGTGGAAAGAAAATCCATTAATCTTGTTTAACATAAATAATCCAACAGTTCTGGGTTCTTCGATGACAAGAGGAATATATTCTTTCTTCAGGTGACATTGGGGTTGTTAATGAGAGAGTACCCCCTTTTCTACCTCCTCTAAACATGCCTTTTCATCTGGCTGGTAGTTTTACTGCTACATGTCAATTTGCAATCCCCAGAGGACATTGCTAACTGGAGTCCTCTTACAGAATTGTTTCACTTTTTTTTCTTTTTTTTCTTTTCCTTTTTTTTCCTTTTTTTTCCTCTGATAAATGTATAACCCTGAATGAATTGTTGCCAGCTTGTTTACAAGCTCCTTTTAAATGCTTCCCTTACTGCTGGGAGCATATCTTTCTTTCTCTTTGTTCAGTTTTTCCCCTTGATAACTGAAAACAACAATAATAAAAAGTGCCCAAGAGCTATTTTAATTCTTTATAGTTTTTATAATTGCAGTTTTCATGGGATTTCCCTGCTGTTCTTTGGAAGCAGATAGCAGTTTCCGTATTGAAGCAAGTCTGTATCACACAATAAAAGAGTGTGAAATAGAATGGTGATGGTTTAGGTATAACCTAGATATTTATCAAAAGATAACACTTTATTGTGCTAAAATTAATACCCTGCAGTAAGGGTTATTGCCTCCTATTGAGAGCTTAATTCCCACTTAAATTCACAAGTATCAAGCACAAGGTAATACTCAACTGAAGTATAAAGAGGTCGACGTCTACTGATTTTTTAATAGAAATATCTATCATTCTTTTTAAGCCTATATTTTGTTGGATTTTTTTTAATGTAAGTTCTTTTAAAAAATCCTTCTAGAGACCATCTTACTTGTTTAGGCTGCTGAATGCCTTTCAAAAGATAGTCGGTAGCAAACACAAGAATAAACTGTAAATTATGTGGATAAGAAATGTACATTTATTCCAGATTTACTTAAAAGCTGCACAATTTTTGTTGCTGAGTTTGAGCTGAGTATCTTCCAAATGAAAAGAGTGAGCCTTTATAGCTTGAGCTCAAAACTGTAGGCTTCTTCACTGGAACAGTAATAGGATCATATCCGTTGTGGTTCAGGCATGGAGGTGAAGGTGAGTGAAACGGATCTGGTTTTGTTTTGTGCAAGAGGTTATTCCAAGCAGCGTTTTCTGGAAACAGCCTACAGACTATAGCTGCTGGGGAGGTCATACAGGTTTCTGATTCAAAGTTCTTGCTCCAGATTGCCGAAGTGGTTGAGCTATTGAGCTTTAACTTGGATCCATGAATAATAGCCTCCAAAGAATACTACATTGTCTGATGATCCCAGAGTCCTTGGCACCTGGACACTTTTTTCTGTCCCAATGCACCCTCCGGGCATTAGGACAGGACAATTTTACCACTGGTCTGCTGGAGACTCTTTCATATGAGGCACAGAAGTTATCCTTGGAGGCTGGAACCATCACTACGAAATACCCAATCATCTAAAGAGTTACAGTAGAGAGCTTCTCTCAACAGATATATTTTTAGCTGTTCTTTCCAACTGTGGTGAAATTATGCTATGCAGAAGCATTACTTAATCAGGTTTGATTGTAGCCACAGCACAATTTAGTCTCTTTTATATACTGCCGCCTAGTCTAGACTACTAGCTCACACAATATTAATGCAATACAAATTAAAAGAATATTATTGGAAAATACTGAAAGCAACCCTTGTTTATGTTCCACTCCTACTAAAACTGAAATTAAAATGTCTTATTCTTCATCTACTGAATAGTGACTTTAATAGCGTTCATTTAAAATTGTCTAAAAATTCTTAGATTGACAATCTGCAATTGTAGGTTAAAGAAGAAGGACTTAAACTATGCTGTTTTCCTGAACTGAGAAACTACTGCATAAAATTTCTGTTGGATTACAAAGGAGAGAAAAGAAAAGATTCCATTGTGTTCATTATGGTTTTTGTTCTCTTTCTAAGAATATTATAGGAAGCAAGGTAACAAAGTGAATTTAATATAAATCCAGAGTATATTCATGAGAAACTGATTCTGAATTCTGAACATTAAATATCCAAACAGGGTACATGATTTTGTAAGAACAGAGACTTTTTTTGAGTGCATTTTATTCTGTGAGACAGTTTATGTATTTGTGCTTATCTGAAGGCCTCTTTGCCAGAACAAATTATTCATTGAAATAGTTGCATTCAGTCTTCCAGGGCTTTGGCCTAAGAATGAATCTAGTTCCCACAGACATCAGTGAGTCTGAATTCTGAATTATGTGCACTGTCTGATGTTCTTGAAACTAATATTGCACAAAAGTGCAGAGAAGTTTATTTTGGGGAAAAAAAAAAAAGGGAACCCTAAGATGGAATTTTTGGCAGGATACTGAAAAGAAGAAAAATCATTCGGTGGCTCTGGGGGGGGGAGGGGGTGTCAGTGTTTTTTTTTTTATTTATTTATTTTATTTTGTTTTTAGGATAGGCAATTACTACGGATAACATTCTAAGGTGTAAAGAAAAAACAACTCATCATTAGGTAGTTTTAAGAATAGGTGCTATGAATTTTGCAAACAAGATCACACGTGTCTCTGCAGCAAACCTGCTGACTTAATTTAAGGAGATAGCAAGAGAAACAGAGTTTTGAAAGGCTTATATAACATCAGTTTCTCTAGGTGTCCAGAAGAAAACACAATTCTCCAGCCACAAAAATATTGACAATACTGGCATTGGAAAACCAGTCTGGTCTTGTATTGTCAAAATAAAGAATAAGGTCTTAAAAATATATGAGGTTTGGCTCAATTTTGCATCAGTTATCAGATCATGAGACATTTTTTTAAGATCAGGGGTTTTTTTTCTTCCTTTTTTTCATAGTTGTTCTACCTATACAATCAAAGTTTTCTTTTGCTATGCTGAAGGCTAGAAACTTGCTTCTGGAGAACAGAAAGAAAGGACATAGCAAAACACACCTAAATCCAAATAAGAACAATTTGGAAAGATAAAACAGTTGGTGACACTATTCTGATTACTAGAAACAATTTCTCTGCGGTGTTCTTGCATGTCAAATGAGACTGAAGTCAACCTTGTAGTAGTCTGCATTTATGTATAGCACAAATTCAGGCAAGAAATGACCCTACAATTCTCTCTCCCATTTGACAACCTTATAATGTGTGACAGCAGAAAGTTATGTTTAGGAACTTAACTCTTGAAACTACATGATGATGTTCTTTGATGGAAAATTTGGACATGCATCTCCCCTCTGATTTTACAATCTATGCTCATATGAAACACCCGAAAATCCTTGTTGCTGAACTGCTTGGTCTTCCCACCTTTCTGTTGTGGCTGTCTTTTTGACAAAATTACTGAACAATTCTTGTAATTTTTATCACACAGTTTTTATACTATTCTTTGATTTTCATTTCAAAAACCATAGTTTCTGGAAGCATGTACTTATGCAAGAATATCAGTTTCTGTTAAAAATAACTGGTTAATGATTTTTGAGATAATATGGTTAATAATAAATAACAGTCTATGGTATGCCATGACACTTTTCTACATATCTTGCTTTTTTTCTCTAAGCCGTTTTTTTATTGCACACCACAAGACTTGTAAAGTCTATTAGTTAAAAGCCACTACAAATTAGAACTGATTTTTTTAAGTTTACATAACACTTTCTGATTTTTTACATCAAGTGAATTTCATTAAGTTTGCATGACAATATTTGGGTAGCAGGGGGTCTAACAGGGGGAGCTTCTGTGAGAAGTTGCTAGAAGCTTCCCCTATGTCCAACAAAGCCAATGCCAGAGGGTTTCAAGACAGACCTACTTCTGGCCAATACCAAGCCCATCAGTAACAGTACTAGCACCTCTGGGATAACACACTTAAGGAGAAAAAGTTACCATGCACGAGCAACTGCAGCTGGAGAGGGGAATGAGAATGTGTGAGAGCAACAGCACTGCAGACAACAAGGCCAGTGAAGCGGGAGAGGAGGAGGTACTCCAGGCACCAGAGCAGAGATTCCCCTGCATTCTGTGCTGCAGCCCATGGTGAGGCAGCTCTGCCCCTGCAGCCCATGGAGGTCCATGGTGGAGCAGATCTCCAACAGCAGATGAAGGAGAAGGGGGATGCCTGAAGGAGGCTGTGACCCCATGGGAAATCCGTGATGGAGCAGGCTTGCTGCAGGACTTGCGACCCCACGGGGGACCCATGCTGGAGCAGCCTGCTCCTGAAGGACTGCACCCCATGGAAGGGACCCACACTGTAGCAGCCTGTTCATGAAGGGCTGCACCCGTGGAAAGGACCTGTGCTGGAGCAGCTCATGAAGAACTGCAGGCCATCAGAGAGACTCACGTTGGAGAAGTTCATGGAGGACTGTCTCTGTGGGAGGGACCCCACACTGGAGCAGGGAAAGAGTGTGAGGAGTCCTGCCCTGAGGAGGAAGGAGTAGGAGAGACAACATGTGACGAACTGACTGCAACCCCTTTTCCCCCTGCCCCTGTGCCACTGGGGGAGGGCAGCTAAAGAATTTGGGAGTGAAGTTAAGCCTGGTAGGAAGGAAGGGTGGAGGGAAGGTGTTTTAAGATTTAGTTTTTGTTTTTTATTATCCTGCCCTGATTTGATTGGTAATAAATTAAATTAATTTTCCCAAGTTGAGTCTGGTTTGCCTATGACAGTAACTGGTGAGTGATCTCTCCCTATCTTAATCTCAACCTACAAGCTTTTGAACTTTTCATTATATTTTCTTTTCCCTGAGGAGGCACACTGATAGAGTGGCTTTGGTAGGCAGCTGGTGTCCAGCCATGGTCAACCCAGCACATGGCTTTAATGAAAAGCAATGAATATTTGTATTTTTTTACATCTTCTTCTTCTTCTTTTTTTTTTCAACTCAAAATCATCCTATTATTTCTGCACTCACACAGACTTCTCTGATTTAACGGAGCTGAACATTGATCTAGTAGAGATTTTTCACCTGTTCCAATAGTTTCCTATCTGTTTATATTCTATTTTTCTGTATTCTGTAATATTCAGTGTATGCATGAAGTCAGTATTTCATTCTCTTTCATCCTCTCAGTTTAGCAAATATTATCTAGCTTGTGCACTATTTTCTTATTACTAGATAAGGTGTTAAAATAAACATTCCAATTTCCCAATGTCATTAGAGATTCTAGATATTTTCTTAGATTTTTATTAACTCTCTTTCTCCTTTCAGTTAATATAAATTAGGACTTCAGCTTGTGTTAGCCAGTGTAAACTGATGGAGCTTTGCAGATTTGTGCAGCTGAATTATTAGTTCATCATTTCAATAAGTTACATTTAATGATACCTATAAAATCAGTTGCCTGTGCATCTGAAAATTAATCCAAACACAGTGTGGGTTGAATGATTCCCACTTATGCTGGTAGGAAAGGGGCAACCATGACTAAATGCATGCATAGCTAATGGATTAGTGAATACTTGTAATGCTGAATTGGGAGCAACAATTCAAAAATTATAGCCTGTGCAGTTGTTTCATTCAGAGCAGGGTATTGGTTGTGCCTCCATTTGTTGTCTCCATTTTATAATAGAGAAACCAATAAAGAAATGACTTGTCATTGAGCTTGCACCAGCATTTGGGAGTTTAAGACTCAGCCAGGACCTAGTAACTCACTAATTTCAGAAACCAGCACATCTCCAAGCTTTTCACCCCAGCTTTATTTTTCAAGTGTTTCTTTCCACAGATGATGAGAAATGAAGTAGACTGGGTGAAGGCAAGTGCAACAGATCCTATTTGCCTGAATTATTAGGATAGGATAGGGTTGTTGGAAAGGATCTATAACAATCACTTACTCCAACTGCCTGACTACTTCAGGGTTAACCAAAAATTAAAGCATGTTGTTAAGAGTATTGTCCAAATGACTCTTAAACACTGACAGGATTGGGCATCAATCACCTCTTGAGGAAGCTTGTTCCAGTGTTTGACCACCCTCTCAGTAAAGAAATGCTCCTTAATGTCAAGTCTGAACTTCAGCTGATGAAGCTTTCAACCATTCCCGTGTGTCCTGTCACTGGATACCAGTGAAAAAAGATCAGCATCTTCCTCTCCAGATCCTCTCCTCTGGAAGCTGTAGAGAGCAATGAGGTTGCCCCGCAGCCTTCTTTTCTCCAAACAAGACAAACTCAAAGCCCTTAGCCACTCCTTGTAGGAGCAGCTATTAGTGGTTAGGGGATCTAGTTAATCCAGCCTATGCATGTCTGTTTGTACTGAAACAAACAAACAAACAAACACTAACAATGAATTGGAAGTTAAGGTTGAATAAGATGGTTACTTGGTACACAGACTAAGTGAAGAATATTCACACAGCTTCAGCTCAAAAAACTGCTACTTACCGTTGTGATACTGGAACGGAGCATGTATAATTACATTTAGTGCCTGCATTAAAAAGAGAGGGAAAGAAACACTGCAGTTTTGTAGGCATAATTTATTACAGGCACAAATGTTAATATTTTGATGGTAGTCAACAAAACAAGCAATCAGAGGTCTAGAAGCTAAAACATTTGAACCTGCAATTTAGTGCAGAGATTTGAATGTGGATTCTTAGTTATTTTCATTTTGGAAGGCTACTTGCACTCAAACATAAATTGTTTGTTTATTAAAGCATTCGGTAATTTAGACAGTTTCCCCAGAAACTGCTATATGCCTTCATTGTTCTGTGGCCGCGGCAACAGAAAATATTACATCACATTATTATAAATTATACTCTTTAATTGTTTTTCCAAAACGAGAACTTGCTAAAATATTTTCCTTTGGTGAGGTTAAAGCCAAATAAGAAGTGTCCGACTGTGCCAGTTTAGCAGCTGCAGAAATCAAGGTTTGCATTGCTAAACTAGTAGCAGATATTTTCATAAGCACATCTGTCCTTCAGTGTATATACATTCCTCTGCCTAGATCTGTATTCGTTTTCACAGCTGTATAATTATTATCTGTTGTACTAAGAAAGGGAGACATTTTTTTTCCCAAATGAAAATCACAAGTATGTTAGAACAAGGCTTTCTCTTCATTAGGTGAAATACTTCACCTGTCAGCAGCCTTCCACATCACAGCGACCAGTGTGACAACACAGCAAATGTCACCCCCGTCCTTGTATGCTCATGTAGCATCATGTGGGACAAAGTCAACACCGAGAATATGGATTATTTCTGTTAGCTTTATAGGAGAAGGCTGACAACATGCAAATGGAGAGATCAGTAAGACAAATGAATTTACAGTGATTAAGCATACTCTCACCTGCACCTCCAGCGAAATGAGGAATGGACTTTTTAGATACACACCATCTTGGCATCTGCACAGATTCATGCAGAAGAGGAAGTGAGTGCAGGAAAACAGTGTTCTGCTTTGTGTTGGTTTCCTGAACTATTTCAGAGAGGCTTACCAAAGGAAGGAATGGCTGGCCTTGTTGGTGTTGATGGTATTAGAAGGAAAAAGCAACTAAGGGGATGACTGCAAAGTACAGCGGACTGGTAGAAATTTCTTTTTATAAATCTATATATTTAAATATGTACGTACGCATATATGAATGTTACAAAGACGTAATATAGTGAGTTGATCACATTTGGCATTACTCAGCTCTATCTGATTTAAGATCTGTCTTATAAGAAGCCAGATGCTAGTGTAGCATTGTGAATAAAAGACACTGATATCCAGGACTTCCTTTGGAATGCACAATGTTGGATGGCTGCCAGGCTGTTCCTTTTCATGCACCAGGATTTTGTATCCAAGGAGAGGCCTGTGTGACAAGGTGGGAACCTAACACTTGCAAGTCTTTCAGAATATTGGTTCAAACCAGTATTTCCACAAGCTGTGCCTTTTTTTTTTTATTTTTTTTATAACTGCAGCTAATTTATGCTCACAAAGGACAGATATCCTCTCCTGCCTCTGGAACATCAAAGGCAGACTGGTAATGAGAGAACTGTAACTGATTGGTTAAAGTTGAGGGTAGAAATAATGGCAAGGTGTAATGAGCCAGCTGGTACCTGTCCTGAAATACATTGAGTCCCTGGGAGAGCAGCAACATGCACCCCAAAAAGCTGAATCCCAGCAGACACCCACCAGAGCTCTCTATAGAAGGAGACCATGGGCACATTAGGAAGACTAAGTTATTACTTTTTTCAGATTCCCTTATGCTTGGTAACATATGGCCCTCTCAGAGGACCCCCTAAAATCAGTGTTGCAGAGCTCAAGCTGGTAGCTTCTGTCACACCACCAAGAGGGAGAACTTGAAGGACACTGCAAGTGATGTGGGGACACTGAGGATGGCAGTAACAAAAATCTAAGCAGCAAAGCTGGCAAAAGATGAATGAAAGAAGACAAAGTAGGTGCAGGTACTCATGAAAAATCAGCTTGGTATTCACTCCAAAAGCATTAGAAGCCAGTGCTTTAGCTGTTAAATGTTTCCTTCCAGGATACAAGCAATAAACAAGATGCTGCAGTCTGCAAATGTTTAACCACTCCCACTGATTTAGGACAGGTGGGAAAAGAAAGAGCAGGTGGGCAATAGTATCAAAAGCTTCTTAGAAAAACATTAAGACTGCGGTTTTTAGGCTATTTGATCTTTATTTTGTGAGCATTCAACAGATGAATAACACTTTCGAAAGCAACTTACATTTCAATTTTCCAGTTATGCAGCATCTTGTGTGCTGTCTTTACGTCTCTGGATTCCTAAAGTGTTGTTCATCTGTATCTTTGTGTTTGGTGAATTAATTGAAATGCTTCAAACTGTAGGACTGTGGGGAAAAAAGATTAAAAATGTTTTTTCACTTTCTTAGAAAAAAAGAAGACCAATGATCATTATCACTCAAATTTGAATTTCACTTTCTCTAAATAAACACAGAAAAGATTCTATGAAGATAGCTAATCAGACACTGATTCATCCATACATTAACTGATTCCTCATCCTTCTCCTGAGCATTGCTGATTATAAAACAAGATATTATTAGTATAATACAGATATGATGGATTGGAGATGTCAGAGTTAGGTTCTTTGAAAATGCATTCTTTCTTTTGAGCTGTTTAAGAGCATTTTGCAAGTACCCCTGCTGTTTGTAAAATGAAAACAACACATTCATTGCTCAAGTAATAATCAAAGTAATTTTAAGGAGCATGTAGACCCAGACATTCCTTTTCAGGATCAGTTCAAGACTCTTGGTTAAAGCATTGTGATGTACTTACTTCCAGAAAGTTCTCAACATGATTTGTTGTGATGTGCAGCGGCAGCAATATTCAGTAACATTTCATTGTACCTGCCAGTGTCATAGAATCATAGAACGGTTAGGGTTGGAAAGGACCTTAAGATCATCTAGTTCCAACCCCCCCGCCATGGGCAGGGACACCTCACGCTAAATCATATCACCCAAGGCCTCGTCCAACTTGGCCTTGAACACTGCCAGGGATGGAGCATTCACAACCTTCCTGGGCAACCCATTCCAGTGCCTCACCACCCTCACAGGAAAGAATTTCCTCCTTATATCCAATCTAAACTTCCCCTGTTTCAGTTTTAACCCGTTACCCCTTGTCCTGTCACTACAGTGTCAGCAATAGGTAACAGTTCTGAGCACAGAGAAAGCCTTACTGTGAAATTATCAGTTTTAATAACCAGCTCTGCCCTTCAGGTGACCAGAATCCAGTCTCTTTCAGCCCTTTTTAATATGTCCTTGGCAGCTTAATATTCCCATTATTTGCTGAACATTACTGAAAATGCCAAAATCTGTCATTTTAGTCGCCATAGACTGAACTTTTAAATTGAACCAGGTATTCGGTTCACAGCAGGTTTAATAACAGTTGGCCCAATCTCTTAAGATTTCTTGGGAGAGAAGCTGTGATAGCTGGGAATGTAAATCCCCCTCCACTCTCAGAGCTGTTTCCTCAGGATTTACTGATTTGCTTCAGGGACTTCTCACTCTGCTGCTTTTAAGCATGGGGGTGTAAACAGAACCCTACAAATCATAGGTGGTTTGGAAAAATTCTTCAGTTCTAATGAACACAAAGGGAGACCAGTGTTATCTCAAGTCACCTTAAATTGCACAGTATCATTACCAGATTATTCATTAGAAATAATTAAGTAAAATTCTATAAAATTATAAAATCTTGTAACTATAGAATGGTTTGGAAGGGACCTTAAAAATCACCTACTTCCAACCCCTCTGCCACAGGCAGGGACACTTTCCAGAAGACCAGGTTGCTCAAAGTCCTGTTCAACTTGAACACTGCCAGGGTTGGAGCATCCACAACTTCTCTGGGCAACCTCTTCCAGTGTCTCCCCATCCTCACAGTAAAGAGCTTCTTCCTAATACTTAATCTATATCTACCCTCTTTTAGTTTAAACATGTTACTTCTTGTCCTATCCCTATATATCTTCACATTTCCTGTAGACCCCCTTTAGGTACTAGAAGGCTGTTCTAAGGTCTTCCTGAAGCCTTTTTCTCCAGACTGAACAACCCAACTCTCTCAGCCTCTCTTCATAAGGAGGTGCTCCAGCCCTCTGATCATCTTTGTGACCCTCCTCTGGACTCACTCCCACAGGTTCACTTCCTTCTTGTGTTTGGGGGAGCAGAGCTGAAGGTAGTACTCCAGGTGGGGTGTCACAAGAACAGAGTAGAGGGGGAGAATTGCCTACCTTGATGCTGAGAAAGAAGCAGCAACATGCTATGTAGCAATCTGCCATGATACTAGAAAGACTATCGCTATCTAATGTCCACAGGGCTAAACCTAGGCATCATGAATAACGCCATGTAGGGTTAACCTAAAGTAAATACCTGACAGCTTGTCTTCCTTACTCTCTAGCAACACCTGTATAACTTGTTGTACCAGTGAAGTCATAGTGAATTGAGCAAAACTAGTTGAAACCAAATATGCAGAAAAACATATTTGTCGTTGCACTTAAGCTGACAGCTGTAGCAATTTTCTCTGAGCAGACACACACAGCTTGATGACAAAGAGGGAAGCTTGTGTGGATTCCTAATTGCAGAGTTCTGTTGCAAAGGCCACTGATAATGGGCCTCTGATTTTAAGAGGGATTAGGAAACAATCAAAACCAGGTGGTTTGTTTGAATTTAATATGCATGAATCATTAGCGATTTCTAACAGAATTAAGGAATAGCTTTTCAGAATTTTTGAGAGGAAACAGAAACTATTGTAAGATTCAATGTAGGATAGAAGTTGCACAATAAAAAATGGGTCACTACTTTGCAAATAGTATAGGGAAAATTCGTTAAAATCAGTAGTAACTGTGGGAAGAAGTCTTCATTTTCACCACAATTTAACTTATCAGCAGCATGAAAAGACACTTAGTGAATTAAGACTTATTCTGTTCTACTTGTATGTTTTCACACTTGAAGCTCACAGCATTAAATACATTACAAAGAGGTAACTATCCATGTAGGAGCCTTCAAGTCCATAACAAACACTAGGCAAGTCAAGTCAACTCAGCATATGACAAAGAAGTACTGAACTAACACATATGACCTTCCAATTGCTGTTATAATAGTGACCCTGGACTATTACCACAGCTCAGATAATGAATGTTGACTGGCTATTCAACAGTAACTTGTATATGCCTAAAGAGTGACATTAAAATGTTTTGATGAAAATGTTTGTACCCAAACATTACTGAAAGCACAGTGAAAATCCATACCTACTTTTCACTTAACCATCAGCATAAACTGTTCAAAACACATATACATAAATCAGTAAATAACTTCCTTATATTTGTAATTCTTGCATATGTACAGTCTCAGTTCCCTTTAAACTGCAGCTATCATGGAGTCCCTTTACTCCTCAGAGCTTACTAGTAATTCCCCCGATCCATTACTAGAGTCTTGTCTCTATTCACCTCTAAATTAATTCAGGGGTTTAGAGCAGTTTCTCTCACTCCTTGCTAAAGCTCTCACATTTTTACTTCCACTGCAGTCACACTGCCATTCTACCCTTTTCAGTAAGCTTTTTATTCAGTTGTCTTGCAGAACCTCAGCCTTGTTTTGACAATGTCACTAATGGTAATTCACTTGCAAAGCCATTTTCTCTTGTAGCATTTACAGGTCTCTACTGTCTGCTCTCCCTATTCTCAATTCTCCTTTAGGGGGTCTACATAATTCTCTCTTTATTACATAGTGCACTCCCAGTACAGCCTCCCTGGGGAAAATCAACCTATGACACAGTTTCACCTTCCATTTGCCTGCTACTGAATGAAAAGCCTACTTTTCCAGTCTTGTAGCATGACATGTCATCATTACATTATCTCTGCTTGTCTGCTGTAACTTAAAATTTAGCAAGACAAAACTGAACTCCTAGCTCAGATACTAAGGATGAATATTTTTACCCCATTGTAAAATATCTTGGAACACACTGGGTTCCCTCCACACTGCAGGTGACAGCTCTTGGTCTGAAAAGCCTTCCTTAATGCCTGCAATTGAAATCTGAGATGATGCCCTGCATATTTTTGGATCCTGGGTTGAACTATGCACCTGCTCCTCCTTTGTAGAGGTGTAAAAGATGTAAAAGGTTTATCAGCTCATGGGAGCTGTAACCCAGCAGAGAAAAACATGGTGTAACAGGAAAATTAAATACATTCCCAGGCATTTGGGAGTAAATACAGCAATCAGAAATGATTTATTGCCAAGTTTCTTATCTTCTGCAGTCATGGCTAGAATAATCGTTTCATTTTCACTTCTCTGTAAGGCACACCGATTACTTCCTCAGTTTCCAATGTCACTCAGTTCTCTTAGCATCTTCACCAAACAATCACCAGTTTCACTAATTAATTTCAAGCTGTGCATATAACTTTTAAGGGCCTCCTGTTTGTGAATTTAAGCTTCCAAATGTCTTCTTGGTTTGGTTAACAATGCTATCCTGAGGGCATGGCACATCCTCCCTAATGGACCTGTAAATCTGCCCTCTCAACTCTTGCCTTTTGGACAACCTCAACCATACATTTCCTCCAAACTCATATAGCTTAACACAAAAACAGAATAAGGGCTGCAATTTATTTTTTTTTTTTTTTATACATATCAAATACTCTGGATATGAGGAGGGCAGAAGGTGACCCAAAGTGGATGTATAGTTAGAGACTGAAGGGAACGGATATGTTGAGTAAGAAGATGTTCTACTTATATAAGCAGTTTTAATACTCAAAACTCAGTTTAATACATTAAAGAATAGCAATATTTAAATTACCATAATTTATGATGATTGGTTGGTTCAGATCTTTCACAAAGAATATGCTTGTACTAGAAACTGGCAGTGAAATAATAGAATAAGTCCATTACAAGAAATCAATGTGGGTTTTTTTAGGCATCATTACAATCTTATTTTGTGTGTTCTCTCTTGTATCTTCAGTAAATTAAATTTTTAAATAATCACTCTGAAAACATCTATTTTTCCCCATAAATACCAAGCTAGAGTAGTTTGTAATGAATTGAACAATGCCGGAAAAAAGAAAGCAGAAAGACAACATTAATAACAAGTTTCAAATGAATAGATCATTAATAAAGCGTATCTATGTAACATTAGCTTTAAACAACCTGTCAGCTTTCAGTTTGATGCATCTTCCAGATTGCAACTTAAAATAAGACAGCAATATGTGACATAATAACTTTGGTGTACTGTTTCTTGTTCGCAGGGTGGTTTCCGGAGTCATGAGTATTAGTCCTATGTATTGAACATTCAAAGAGGCTGGCACAGACAGAAAAGATAAACTCTGACCCTTGTGAGCTTGTCACTTCTATCCATTTGAAATCCAGTTGGGTTGATCAGAAGCAAGAGAGAAAAGCTTTAAACTCCATTATTAACAATAGGTTAAAACTTAGACTGCTGATTAAATCAGTTTCTCTCAGATAAAATCATAATAGGCATTGGCTGTATTTGTCTGACAGGAAACATGTCATTGGTAATGCTTTGTGTTGCCTTTAATGAGTCTGATTGTCATCTTCCAGCAGGAGAGCACAAAAGGCACCTGCACCTCTGGTAAATGAGATCACTTATAGATCGATCAAGTTGTCAGGCCTGTCAAGCATTCAGGAACAACTGAACAAGTGAATGAAATCAATGTGGTCTTGTATTTATCTGAAGGCTCCCCAGATAAGTCAGCTGATTGAAAATTTTGACTGAGTTACACAACAAATATAATTTTCAAAATTATCTAACTCACAATGTTCATATTTAAAAACAATCTAGTTGAAGAATAGAATGTGTGGGGTTTTTTGTTGTTTTTGTTGTTTGTTTGTTTTTGAAGAAAATAAGATTTTCTTTTTAATCATTTTGGTCAGCTTTGTCTTTGGGTAGAATGCCAGCCTGCACAACCTTTTTTCTCCCTACATAAAAATTACTTGTTAACTTCTGTTTATTATTTACATTTAGTTTCTGCTCCCCGTTTGCTGAGAGACATCTTCATTTTAGCAATGATCTTTGCTACTGTTCAGCCATGCTATAAATATGAGGCTGTCCTAAAAAGATAGTAAGCAGACAAGAAGTGCCTCATCTTCCCTGAGAAAACTGCAAACTTGCATGTGAGCAAGATTCATCATCCAAATCATCTTCCTAGGACTGGAGCAAGGAGAAGGAGAGCAACCCCAGTGAGAAGGTGTAGCAGAAAAAAAACCCTGTGCTACTTCCAGCTCAGCCTGCTTCAATAGCCAAGGGGTATCTAAGCTGACAAACACAGTTGAGTCGCAAGCTATGATAACCTTTAGAGTTACTGGGAATGGAATAAATAACGCTAAACTGGCATTCCTGTGTCACACCCTAAAACAAGTTTCTTTACAGTAAACAATCAACATGCTCGTTTCTGGCTGTGATGCAGTGCATTTCTATTTATAGTCTTTTGTTTGCTGTTATCTTTTCTGTTTTACCTCTGTCACTCCACATGCTTCCATTTTATAATTTGTTCACCAGATTTCCATTCAAATCCTACCCTTCCCTCACTCCATTATTCTCCTCAGGGAGTCACTTTCTCCATGCCACCTTCTACATCCATATTCTTTCTTCATTTTTTCCCCCTATTTGCAATCCCTAAACTAGTAGAGGAATAAAACTAATCTAATTCAAGACTATGTCCAAAATATGGCTTATTCAATTCAAATGTCTCTTTTCTGCTGTGTTTGATACATGACATTTTTCCTTTGCAGATGTGTAGTGTTCATGCTTGGACATGAAATTAATTATGAAATTTGAAAGGCTCAACCTTTATTTATTTATTTAAATCTTAAAATTTTTGTCAGTACATCAGTCATTTCTGAACTTTTACAGTACAAGCTTGTTCCACTGTTGTGCCTTTGGAGTTAGATTTGTTCCCAGTCACTTTCAGTAGGAGTTAATCAGTTAAAATTCTCCCATAGGTGCAATAGCACAAAAACCACAATGGCTAAACTCACTGTAATTGAAAGTAACAACATAAAATTTTAGCATCTGTTCATGTATCAGTTTGGGCTAATAAGCATACTACTAGACATACTTCCACCCCCACATGCTGCTTGCAAAGTCACTCCCCAGGAGCCTCCTGGATTAACTCTTCTTTCCCCCAGCTGTGAAACAGAAGTTCAGGGTATCTTCAAGTCATTGTACACTGCAAAACCAGAAACCCTCAAACTCTGCCTTCTGCATTCAGGAGCGTGACTTATGCTCTGATTCTGGGAGGAATCTTCACATACATAAGGCTGAAGTTGTCCCAGGTCCCAGATGTCTGACTTTTAGAAGACAGCACTGTATTTAACAGAATGATATATCTCTAAAGACTGCAGATATCACTGTAAACTTGTGCAGTTTAGACTGGGTTAATAGTAATGTAACTGTGGAGTATTTAAACTTTTTTATAGTAAATATGAAGAGTTCACAAAACGCTTTTGATGATGATGAAGCTGTGACTGTAGAATTCTTATCTGATGATAAATGAGAACTCTAAATTAAAAGTCTTCATTATGTGTCTTTATTATAACAGGTAGATGAATGCACAGTAGAAGTTCATGGGGGAGGAAGAGCAATATCTAAGGATGCTTTCATGAATTTATGCACGACTGCTTACAATCAGAATGTTTCAGGACACATTACTCCACAGTGTTTACTGGAAATAGTAATAGGGATACAGCTGAATCTTCCACAAAGAGTACATTTCACTTAAATTAGTGAGAATTTTATTTCTTTGCATAAACAGGAATCAGGTCCAGGTTTTTCAGGTTGCCATGGCTAACACAAAAAGCAGCATCTAACTGCAGATGCATAGCCAGGTTTATGATGAAATGTGTGCAGTTTAATGTTAGCACAAAGGAAAACACTTGTCATCAGTATCATTGATTTTCTGAAGTACAGCACAAGTGCTTTTCTTCCTTCCTTGATCTTTCCTATCCAGTCATGTCATATCTGTAAAATATTCTTCCCCTGTGTTTTTCTGATTATCATATAAGACTTTCTGAGATAGTTTCCATGACTTCTTACCTGTAATGATTCTTCTCTAATCTATACTACTATTGTTTTGAAGCTGAACTGCTACATTGATCCTAGATAAGAAGCATCTAAAATACTGTGGAAAAAAATAATTTAAATCAAGATATATTCATATCTTTTTAGTTTATTTCATCTTTGCTAGCATCTCAGAAAACCAGTCAGAAAGAGCTGTACACAAGCAGAAAATTCTTGCACCCAGATATGGTCTGTACATTTACACTCGGTGAATTACCTTCAGTCTACCTTTAGACATATCATTTATGTTCATCAATTTTTCTTCAACAGTTCCATTAAATGGTGGGACCAGAAATGGAGCACAGCACCTCCAAAAGATGATGCTCTCTCTGCCAGTTTTACATGTAGTCTTAGAAGGCAGAGCATGCTGTAACCTCCTCTAGATTGCTAGCACTTCTCCCTCCTGCAGAAGATAGCTATAAATTCAGAAATGGCTGTGCTCTTTATTCCCTCTCAGCAGGCATCTGTAAATCAAACTCAGCAGCTATCTTTCCCATTTTTTTATGACCCGACTGTTGGATCTCTTAATAGTCCTAGCCACTCCTAATCCTCTTGAAGTAATTGAATAAAATTGGGAAAATATTTTAATTTTCATGTACTATAAATAGACTGCAATTACCAGATACACAGATTAGGAATATGTCCCCTGAAAGACTGCTAACAAACTCTATTTCTTACAAGTTGCGTCTTTCTTGTTAACACTAGGATGTTTTTTCTTATAATTTTCAATTTTGAGAGTTAAAATGCTTTATCTTCCAACTCATTTTTAAATTATTTTTTAATATATTCTAATTATTTCTCTAAGATTCCAGTATTTTGCTACATGAATCAGAATGTGCAACTTCACAAATTATGAGTTACTGTTTGAATTTTAAAGCAGCTTTTTATGATCAAGAGTTTCAAACTAAATGAAAAAAAAAAATTACTCCAGCCGACACTGTCATATAGATTGCAATTTCCTACGTATTTTAAAATATATGAACTGTGACATGATCCAAGGAACTTTTAAACTACATCAGTTATTCTGCATCTGGCATTGCACACCATCTGCATAATGAGAGAGCAGAGGGCTTGATTTTTGAAACTCATTTTGGTAAATAAGTCACATGAGTGCATTGTATTGTTCTCCAGATAGATGGAAGGCTAACAATGTACCAGAATTCAGAAATGACTGAATCTTGGCTTAGATTTTGCTTTGTTTGTTTGTTTTTTGGTTACTTTGGCATATTTTGATATATCAAAAAGCTGAATATTTTTTCTAAAGTACAACTTAAATTATATACAGCTATATCCTCCTTTCTACACGCAGTTGGGCTGCCCCAGGGGAATTGAAAGCAAAATGTGCTATACACTGTCTGAAAGGGCATATTTTAATATGTGCAGCTTCATTGTTTATTAGGTTTCAAAAAGAGTTTGTAGCCAAATAAGTTAATGTGTGCAAACTTTTGGCTCTTTCAGCACTCTCCAAAGACTTTTATTTGCATCAAACAACATTTTTAAAATTTGCCCCAGTATAAAAGATCTGTTTTAGAAAAAAAAAAAGCAACAATTAGGGCAAGAGCTAGAATAGTGAAGTTAATACTTCTGCTGGCTAATGATGATTCACATGCTGCAAATAACGTGAGGTCTTAACAGCAGAATATCAGAACTCTACATCACTATACTTGTACATAACTTAAAGAAACGTTTGTGCATCACTTCATAGTTCAGAAATCATCAATAATAACACAATATTGATTGACAAAGACTTCTTTCAAGGAAAATTCATCACATCCCTGATTTTTCACTGCTAAGTATATGGTCATTTACACAATGTAAAGTGTGAGGCAGCTGTTACAATCTGTTATCTTACAGCTTTTTAACACCTGTGAAAGTGTAATAGCCTTTGTTTCACTGTAAATCTATCAAGAAAACACTTGATACTTACCTTTTGAAAGAGAATCTTTACCAGTCTTGAAACAGATGGGTGGCCACAGATGAGTCAACTGGAGAAATGGAACAAAAAGGACAATGCTTCGAGGGCCTGCTAAGAGGCAAGGGTAACGCCTCACTGTGTAGGGAGTCTGCATCATCTCCTGGCTTTTGTAGGTCTGCTACAGCTACAAAGGATTGCCAGTCATGAGGTCTTTTGTCTTGCATGTTTTCCCAGAATATCTGTACACCTAAGCTCTTAAAAATGTTGATTAAATTACATTATTATTGCTTCATTGGAGGTATAAACTCAACTTTCTCTAGCATCAGCTGCTGAAAAAGTTTTGGTCCTCCAGTGGGGAAGTGAATGGCTATTTCAGTGGAGGTGTATACATTATATGCAGATATAAATTTTTACAAGTAAAAAGAGTGCACTCTCAGAATCATGTGGTTTTGAAGGGTTTTCCAGAGGTCATCCACTCCAGCTTCTACTCTGAGCAGGTCCAATAAGATCAGGTTGCCCAGAGGAGTATGGAGTATCTCTAAGGACAGAATTTGCACAACCCTTCTAGGCAAGCTGTTTTAGATTTTAACCACCTTCCTGCTAAAAATATCCTTCTTATAGTGAATTAGAATTTCCCATGTTCTGTCTTTCTCGTTTATTTTCATCTCTCCATTGGACCTCCATCTCCTTTATGCTCTCCTGATAGGTGGCTGTAGACAACAACAAGATCAATCATCAACTCTTAGGACTAAACTCAGTTCCCTCAAACTCTACCTATATATCCTGTGCTCCAGCCTGCTGACCAGCATGATGGTCTTTGTTGGAGTAGCATCTACATTTTCTGGGAAGCCCAAGACTGGACACAATATCCAGATGTGGTACAACAAATGTCGAATAGAGTGGAAGTATCACTTCTGTGAAACTGCAGACAATACTCTTGCTAGTACAGTATATGGTGAGCCACCTTTGACACAACGGCTCACTGATGCTCAGCTTGTAGATGGCAAGGATCTCCAGACTTTTTCTTCAGAACCTATTTGCAGGCAGTCTGCCCCCAGCTGATACTAGTGCATGGGGTTATTCCTTCACAGGTGCGGGGCTTGGTGTTTGTGTATGATGACTTTCATCAGGTTTCTGTCTGCCCATTTCTCCAAACTAACACAGTCCCTCTTAATGGCGACCCACCCCTATACCACATTGACCACTCCACACAATTTGCTAGCATCCACAAACTTGCTGAAAATCTGCTTTGATTTGATATATCAGAAAAAGTTTTACAGAAGAAATCATCTGCAGAGGAGAGTGAGGCACAGAGGTGTACATTTGTCAAAGGTCTGTAAGCCAGTGGTCAAATCTGGACTAGACTCTAGTTGCACTTCAAGTGAATGTCAAGGCCGTGTGTCAAGTCAACTTACTGCGACTAAGGAGTTGTACACACGTGTCCAAGGATACCCTTACTAAACGTGCAAAACATTTTCTGCTGGAGCAACTTTTGGTTTCTCTGACAGATAAAGACATGGGGATATACTTCCAAAGACCATTCTCCATTTTCCAGTGTTGTTATATAAAAGCAACACACGCATTTCTTGGTAGGAATCACTTATTTTTTTCCCTGCAAAAATCTGTCAATTTCCCAAATTAAAAAAAAAAAATTCTTCCTTAACTAGATCTCTCTTTTTCCAGTGCTAATGTAAAGTAGGTATAGCACAAAAATTATAACTAAATCAACTGAATAGGCAGTTCTACAAGATGTCCTGTATTTTAAAAATTAGACCTATTCTAGATTTTCTTAAAAGAATCCTTTCTCCTTGCCTGAAAGACAGATGCCTAGTTCTCCACTCAAAATTAATTTTTGCAGCCATTATATAAACCTTGAAAGCAGGGTGTTAATAGCAGTACTAGCTGACCTTTAACTGAAAGCAGAACAAATGACTTATCAATAATAATCAGAAAGTTTTAAAAGCTCCTCAGGCACACGTGTAAGTGATTTATTTTTGATATGTACTAATTAGATATGAATTGAGTAGATTTAAAGTGATGATATTGACTTTTACCAGTAGAATTTTTGTTTTAATTGTCACCTACAGTAACAATTTGTTTAATGTCACATGTTATCCAGTGTTTTGAATACGATGTAAGTAATGTCTTCCAAAATATGTAGATTTCCTAATGATTTTTTACTGTTATTATACTTTTTGCCTTTCAATTTAGGCTTCAATGTGGCCTGATTCTCTTCACCCTATTATCATTTTCGTTGGTTAGAGAAAAGAATCAGTACTTTTCTTAACAAAAAATTAAAAATAAGTCAAGTGTTTTGTGTTCAAACTTCAAGATTCAGATTCAATATAAGAATTCCCTCAGGAGTTATCAGGGATATTAAATATCAGGGATATTTAGATTTGGGTGTTGTGAATAGGACTCGTCTTTATTTTGTGAGACATTTTTGCAGAAGACAGTTTGTGTAATCTAACATATTTGTGCTGTTCTCCACAAAGTTCTTGTAATTTACCTTATATGGAATGACTTTAAAGACTCACATCATCTAGACTGATGGACCAACATCACAACACCTAACTTTCATTGGCTAGCTCTGGGAAGAGTTCAGATGAGCTAAAATACTAGGAGTTATAAACCTAAATTATCTATATGGGCTGACTCCTTCTGGTCAAGGTCCAATATGCTCCCTTTCATAATAAATGGAGAGAAATAATCATTACAGAAACAGGGATATTTTAGTTTGATTCATGTGGCTTATTTTAGATGCATACTTCGGATTAAATTGTTTGCATACTAAAAATGTCAACTGTGCCCAGTAACCATAAAGGGAATTTAGATTATTGGTTTATACGTAGTTTTCTATAATCTGTGCTTCATTAGGTAAATATCAAACTTTGCTTTATGTGCCTATAAGTTAAATGTGGTATAGACTTAGGCCATTTATATTCAACTGAGTATCAACAACCAGATTTTCAGAGGTATTACAGTGCATCAAAATAGTGTCACATTCTCATTATGATGTTTAGGCACTTAATTAAACGTGAATTAACACCTAACTTTCTGAGACGCTCTTGAAAGTAGTATGATGCTTGCATTGCCAGGCACATAAATACGTTTGAAAACTGAGCCCTAAATTTCCAATTTACATTTGAAAGTAAAGTGTGTCTGAAACAAAATTTATTCAAAACTCTAGTATTTCCCTTTCATTCCATTTAAATATTTTACAATATTTTACATACAACCTACCACTAAAGCACAGCTAGAGAGACATAAAGAAAGTGGCAGTCAGCAGTTGTGTATATAGTCCCATTTTTTGTGCAACTCACTACAGAATGAAATAGGACAGCAAAATATCCTTCCTTAGTTTCAACTACTTTACCAGACTTGTATCACAGGTACTAGATGTGCACAGTGAGAAGTTAACAATTCCGTAATATGGTAGAGTAGTCCAGGACTCAGTGCTAGATGTGGCTTTCATTTTGTGTTCAAAATTAAATATACCTCATTTCCTGTCATTGACTTGTCATTGACATTAATATTTTTAATAATACCTTCTGGTAAACTTTAATTCAGTGTTTAATAAAACAAAAGTATTAAGTTGAGGGTTTGAGATATTTTGCTGAGACAGATCTGATTTCTGCAAAATACTTTAAACCAGTTAAATCATTATACGTAATTAGTAAATATAATCACGGCAATAAAGACTGGCCTACTTGGTCGTATTATACTACTAAGAATGGCCTACTACAAAATAACTTTCAACTGCATACCATGGTCTCTCAAAATGTAGACATGAAAAATGTTCTGTTTCCTAAACTAAATAATGTTTCCTTAACACTGTAATGAGCATTCACATAAATTCATCTTACATAGCTCTGTTCATTTA
The DNA here is from genome assembly GCF_028554395.1 of Pezoporus wallicus. Taxonomy (NCBI): domain Eukaryota; kingdom Metazoa; phylum Chordata; class Aves; order Psittaciformes; family Psittacidae; genus Pezoporus; species Pezoporus wallicus. Next base: position 4,488,655 of record NW_026642654.1, read on the forward strand.
GAATAGAGAACAGTGATGGGAGACATTACTGTGGGGATCTGTTACAGACCGCTTGATCAAGAGGAATCTGCAGATAAAGCACTCTGCAGACAGATAGGAAAAGCCTCACGCTCGCAGGCCCTTGTTCTCATGGGTGACTATAACCACCCTGACATCTGTTGGAAGGATGGTACAGCCCGGCACAAGTAATCCAGGAGATTCCTCGATTGTGTAGAAGACAAGTTCCTTCTGCAAGTAATAGAGGAGCTGAAAGGAGAGGTGCCATGCTAGACCTCGTGCTCACCAACAGGGAAGGGCTTGTTGGAAATGTGACACTCCACGGCAGCCTTGGATGCAGCGATCATGAGACGCTCGAATTTGAGATCCTCAGAACAGTGAGAAGAGCGTGCAGCAAGCTGTCGTGGTTTAAACCCAGTCAGGTAACTTGTTCACTCACTCCCAGTGAGTGGTGCCGAGCTGACAACAATCAAGGTCCGTGTTCGTCTCCCCCCCCGCCCTGCACCGGGGCTCTCCCCTTCCCCGCTCCCGGAGGAACGGGGAGGAGGATCGAGAGAGTGCAACTCCTACGGGTTGAGACAAGAACAGTCCAGCAACAAATCACCACCGCTACTATCAGCTAAAACAATGATAAGGGAAAATAACAAGGGAAGAGAATACGATACCACCGGCCAAGAAAACGAGTTCCACCCGGAAGCTCCTGTCCTTCCGGGTAACTCCCAGTTACCCCCCACCCCGGGCATGACGTGCTGTGGTATGGAATACCTCCCCGGCTAGCCCGGGTCAGGCGCCCCGTCTCTGCCTCCTCACAGCTTCCCCTCCTCCCTGGCAGAGCATGAGCCTCACAGAGTCCTTGGTCAGGGTAAACATCACTTAGCAACAACCGAAAACATTGGCTTCACCAACGCTGCTCTCAAACTAGAAGTCAAAACACAGCACTGCACCAGTTAACACAAAGGAAAAAACATGACTGCTACTGCTGAACCCAGGACACAAGCTCACTGCCCTGGACTTCAAAAGAGCAGACTTTGGCCTCTTCAGGAACCTGCTTCAGAAGGTTCCATGGGATACAGCCCTAGAGGGCAGGGGGGCCCAAGACTCTTCCTTGATATTCAAGGATCACCTGCTACAAGCTCAGGAGTGTTGCATCCAAACTAGAAGGAAGTGCAGCAGGAGGGCCAGGAGACCTCCTTGGATGGATTAGGAGCTGCTGAGGAAAATTCAAATGAAAAAAGAGGCTTATGAAAGGTGGAAACAAAGACAGGCGGCGTGGGAAGAGTACAGGGATGTTGTCCGGGAAGCTAGGGACCAGGATAGGAAAGCTAAGGCCCAGTTAGAATTAAACTTGGCAAAGGATATTAACTATAACAGGAAGGGATTCTATAGGTATGTAGTGAATAAAAGACAGACTAGGGAGAACGTAGGCCCCCTCAGGAAGCTCTCAGGAGACCTGGCTACACAGGATTTGGAGAAGGCTGAGGTTCTCAATGGTTTCTTTGCCTCGGTCTTCACTGGCAAAGGCTTCGGTCACACCACCCAATTGTTGGCAGGCAGACACAGGGACTGTGAGAATGAAGACCTTGGGCCCACTATAGGAGAGGATCTGGCTCAAGAGCATCTTAAAAACCTGAACGTGCACAAGTCCATGGATCCTGATGAGGTCCATCCATGGGTCCTGAAGGAGCTGGCAAATGAAGTTGCTAAGCCACTGGCCATCATATTTGAGAAATCATGGCAGTCAGGTGAAGTTCCCAACAGCTGGAAAAAGGGAAATATAGCCCCCATTTTCAAGAAGGGGAAAATGGATGACCCGGGGAATTACAGACCAGTCAGTCTCACCTCTGTGCCTGACAAAATCTTGGAGCAGATTCTCACGGAAGGCATGCTAAGGCAAATGAAAAACAGCAAGGTGCTTGGTGACAGCCAGCATGGCTTCACTAAGGGGAAATCCTGCCTGACCAATTTGGTGGCCTTCTATGATGAGGCTACAGAACTGATGGACAGGGGTAGAGCAGTTGATGTCATCTACCTGGAATTGTGCAAAGCATTCGACACTGTCCCACATGACATCCTTGTCTCTAAATTGGAGCGACATCAATTTGATGGATGGACCACTCAGTGGATAAAGAACTGGCTGGATGGCCGCACACAAAGAGTTGTCGTCAATGGTTCAGTGTCCGGCTGGAGACCCTCAGGGATCGGTGCTGGGACCGGTCTTGTTCAACATCTTTGTCACTGACATGGACAGTGGGATTGAGTGCGCCCTCAGCAAGTTTGCCGATGACACCAAGCTGTGTGGTTCGGTTGATACCCTGGAGGGAAGGAATGCCATCCAGAGGGACCTTGACACGCTTGTGAGGTGGGCTGATGCCAACCTCATGAAGTTTAACCATGACAAGTGCAAGGTCCTGCACCTGTGTTGGAGCAATCCCAGGCACAGCTACAGGTTGGGCAGAGAAGAGATTCAGAGCAGCCCTGCAGAGAAGGACATGAGGGTGTTGGTTGATGAGAAAATGGACATGAGCCAACTTCAGTGTGTGCTCGCAGTCCAGAAAGCCAACCGTATCCTGGGATGCATCAAAAGGAGCATGACCAGTAGGTTGAAGGAGGTGATCCTGCCCCTCTACTCTGCTCTTGTGAGACCTCACCTGGAGTATTGTGTGCAGTTCTGGTGTCCTCAACATAAAAAGGACAGGGAACTGTTGGAACAAGTCCAGAGGAGGGCCACGAGGATGATCAGGGGACTGGAGCACCTCCCACATGAATATAGCCTGAGGAAGCTGGGGCTATTCAGCCTGGAGAAGAGAAGGCTGTGTGGAGACCTCATAGCAGCCTTCCAGTATCTGAAGAGGGGCTATAGGGATGCTGGGAAGAGACTATTCATTAGGGACTGTAGTGACAGAACAAGGGGTAATGGGTTCAAACTTAAAAAGGGGAAGTTTAGATTGGATATAAGGAAGAAATTCTTTCCTGTGAGGGTGGTGAGGCACTGAAATGGGTTGCCCAGGGAGGTTTTGAATGCTCCATCCCTGGCGTTGTTTACGGCCAAGTTGGACGAAGCCTTGGGGGATATGATTTAGCGTGAGTTGTCCCTGCCCATGGCAGGGGGGCTGGAACTAGATGATCTTAAGGTCCTTTCCAGCCCTAACTATTGTATGATTCTATGATTTATCTCTGATATGTAGTGGAGATGACTCATTGCTTTCAAATGGGAATTACTTTGCACTTGGTATACACTTTAAAAGTTTTAGACTCCTAAAAATAATCCTTTATTTAAATTGGTTTAGTATAGGAAAAATGTCGGTATAGACAGCCTAGCATCTACAATATTCTGCAACACACGCTGGCAATGATTTTCTACAGGAAATATAAATGGTTATTTTTTGGTTTATAAGATAAGCAAAAGCAGTATTAAAATGGCAGAACTATTGATAAGATTCCTGGCAGCAGGCGCAATTTACTGTGATTGCCAACATTACAGTCATTTCAAAGCAGGACCCAATTTTACTTTACTTTATACTAAATGAATACAAGGAGCTCCTTCCCTTGATGCTTCCTAGATGTTTTTGTTCTTTTGGTTCAGAATCTTTTCCAGACAACTTGTTTTTTAATTGGGAAGAATAAAGGCAAAGAAATTAGGAAAAGCAAAAGAAAAAAAAAATAAAAATAGACAGTGTGGTGTTGAGATGTTTTTCTACATATGCATGTCTCTTCCTCATGTTCTTTTCATAGCTCTGTCTGCTTTAACTGTAGGTGTCATTTCTAAGCTTTGAACTTCCTTGAACTCTGATGAAAACTTGCCATCTACGGAAGCATTTTTGCTGGACGAGTCCCCCAGTAATAGCCGAGGCACTTGAGCCTCGTGAGTGGGCTCTTGTGATTATGCTTCTCTTGACATGGCCTAATGAATAGCCATTGAAGCTTAGAATAGACTTTTCCTCCTGCGTCATCCTGGGAATTGGACTGTGGTAGTAGTCATGCTACAAATCATTCACTACAGTGTAAAAGTGATTGCCGAAAGGTTTTGAATCAGAAATCATTTTGGTTGCTTGGAAATGCTTGGTCTTATAATTAGTGGATTTCAGGGGTTTTGGAATAGAGGCTTGTTCTCACTCCACTAAAGAAAGGAAGATATTCAGTAAAATTCTACCCTGTCTTTAAAGCATATGGAAGAAAAATATCTCATGGAGCTGGGTTATTTCAACGTCCTTTACTGTGAAAGAAGAAAAAAAAATTTTTTTTTCCTTTAAAAGAGATGGAGCCAGGTGCAATTTTAGACTGTCAAATATTAGTATTTATAATGAAGTTACAAAGTCAACCCTATCAAGAAAACTTTAACTACAATAAAATAGAATATCCTCCCTGCATATGTGGATATACTTCCTATTACAATTAGTGTGAGTCTTACGACAAAATACGCATAACTACCTTTAAAAAAGAAGAATTAGGACTAGAAATGTTTTTTGGTCTTAGACTGAGATAGTTTCAAACTGCTGAGAATTTCTGTGTGTCTTTAAAAGCAAACATGTTCAGTTTATTCATATACTGTTCATAAGTGGTTTGCAGTATGCACAGATATTTCAAGAACATTTTAACTATCAAGTAATAAATGACCTACACAGGGTTGAATTTCTCTTTGTAGGCTCTAAGCATCTTGCCCTGGTTTCCTGGATAAACCACAAGGTCATCTTTTGACCACAAAATTATTTTTCCAGTCTCATACGGGTGTTAAAAGTCTTTTCAATTATGGCTTAGATGCATCCTCACTGAAATAAGCAGCTGGAGCATTCTGATATTTTACTTTCCATCAACCAGACAATAACACCTTATCAGTTCTGTCAGGAGAAAAGAACTATGAACCTTTCTCATCTGTTTTAGTATAAAGCCCAGAACTTAGTTTAAGCTAAGGTCCTATCACCTTTTAGTTTATGCTACTGGTCTTTACAGTGAAGAAGCTTAAGTGTGTTTAGGCACTGCAACCTACTGCCAGTGGTCTGTAGGAAAACTTCCTTAAAATTCTACAGCCATTTATGAAGCTAATGCATGTCCAATCCCTATAGCAGGGCACACATCTCTGCTTTCATGCAGATTGTATGTAGTCTAAATCAGTGTCTTCTTTTTCTTTCTTCTCCTTTGTCCTGTTTCATCACAGGAGAGCAGCTTGCATTCAGCTGTTGTGGGCTGACCTGATGGAAGAAAGAATGGATGTGAAACCTTGTAACTCTGCCAAAGTCTGTAGATGTGGTGGAAACCATTCATACCTTCTCCTAACATCCTTCCAAAGCCATAGAGCAAACAAGGGCACACAGAGCAGGTTCTCTCTGTCAGCTATAGAATCTAGCCTTAATAGCTGTAAAGCTTTTCATGCATAAATGGTGCCAAACCAGAAGTCCTGATAGAGTACCAAAAGCCTGGTAGCACTATGTGTCCAGCATGGTTTCTCTCAGACCTGAACAAGTCTAGGGTAGGAAATGACTCCCATTTTTCATCATACTTGAAAAAAAAAAAAAAAAAATCTTTTTTTTTTTAAAAACTAGCTTGTATTTAAGTCCTGTAAAAACAGGATTTAAAAATCCCTTTCCTGATAAACTATAGTCTCATATATGGATTTGCAGTTACTTTGAGATTTAAAATAATTTCCATTTTTTATTGCTCCTTTCTGTTTCCCAGATACTGCTGTTTCCCCCACAGATTTCTCATTAAATCAAAGAAAAGACAACATTTCTCTCTTCTTTGTTCCCAGCTCCTCAGTGCCAGTAACAGCAACCGCAAGCCGCCTTCCACCTTTCAGATTCTCAGCAGGCAGTTGCACCATTAGGTGCACACACATGCTATGTCCATGACATGCATTCAAAGTATATTTAGAATTTTGTTATTAGGGAGTCAGATAAAGCAATTGCATTCCTGTGTTTACTTAGTTATTGAAAATAGGGTCAGTTCCATTTTCAGAGCACTAAAGATTTGAAGGCTTCGTTTGTAAAAAGTCTATTTTACACCAAAGAGGTAACAAGTTATTTTGGGTTATATTGACTATTTATATCAGTTTACTTCATTAGTATTGTTAGCATGTCTTTGTGAATTGTGTGGGTTCATCACTTGGATATAAAGCTTGAGTTCAGTTTATTTCTAAAGTATATTAGTACTCTAGAGAGAAATCAGACCAAAGAAAATTCTTCTCGCAAGCTATCTGGCTTTGGTAACTTGTGCTGCAAAAACTTCTTGCAAAGAAGGTTACATTATGTTAAATCATTCAGATAAAAATTGGTACAAGATCTGAAAATATTCAGACATTAATCCACATGTCTGCTGTACCTTGAAGAATTCTTAGATATTCAGGATACCTTGCCTCCAGGACACCCACTCCTGACAAAATGTGACCAGATGCCCTGCTAAATGCATACATTTTAGTAGTAAATAAACATTTCCCCTGTAGTTCTATTGCAGTCAGCAAGGGAACTAATTTCCAGCTGCTTGTTTACTTCTAGCAGCTGAATAAATACATTCCTGGTACTATACTACCTTCAGCAAGAAAATGATGACACAGTAACTCAAGACCCAGATATACTCCTCCTGCTGTTGTTTATGTGAAAGCAGGTGCAATGTGGCCCAGCTATGTCTCAAGAATTTTATAAGATCCTATAGATAAGAGATCTAAGCCAAGAAAAACTCTCACATGGGAAGATGTCATTGGGAAATTTCCTTTTCAATTATAATGTATTATAAGTGAATAATTTAACAGGACTTAACTGGAAACAGAAAATGAACTTCTGTATATGGAGCTGATAGAAAATAACAAAAACTTTTAAAGATGGACTTCTGAGACAGGGTTCCTTTTTGTGATCTTAAGGGCACCATACTTCCTCAAAATGAACTTTCTGTCATTATCTCTTGCCTGGGAGTTGGACCTTTACCTATGCTAGTTTTCCAAATGGCATCATCTTTACTCCTTAATAGCTTTATAATCAGTCCTACTATTTGTATTAATACAGTACTAGACTTTATTCTCTCAACAAAATAATAATTAATGTAATGTCTCATCTTTACAGGAATTCTGTGCATAAAGACCACTGTCCTTTTCTGCATGTAATAACAGAGCTGTGCAAAATGTACGTTACAGATTTTAGTGCTTCTTTTATAATACAGTTCGTTCTTTAGAGGCGTAACTGAGAGTTGCTCGGGGTTGAGAAATGTACAGTCAAGTCCTTTTTCTAACATTACAGCTTACAGCACTGCATTCATAATTCTTCTTCTGTGCCTGAGCTAATATGATCTTGCTGAAATCATAAGGCTCTGGTAATAGGATGTGCTTTGGCTTTCGCTTGACCAGAATCCAGGTTTTTCTTGCAAAGCCCTACTCTGGGGTGGTCACGCTGGACTTGGCAAGGCAAAGGGAAGTTTCTTAACCACTATCTAGAGATCTGGGTTACTGTTTGATTTTTTTTTTTTCTTGTTCTATTTTGCCTACAATGTGCTACAGCCACAAGTGAAAACCCCCTGCTAAATGTTACCAACCTCTGGTGAGTCGCATTTTCTTCTTACACATGGGTGGGACAGTACTCCTGATGAAAGTGCTGTGTTCATGCTGGGGACTGTCAAGCACTGACAGACTCTGGGAAGCACATTGTGGATGAAGAGCCACTCACCAAACAGCAGATGCCTAGAGACTTTCGAAACACACTGTTACCAATAAATGTCCTTACACAGGACTCTTTTCAGATATATCTCTTTGTCTTATTGTGGCTTCCTTTTCACATCTTTCTTAGCATTTCTCAGAAAGAAGTACTGTGACCAGTAGTCCAGCTGTCACTTATGCTGACTAGTGTAACTGTGCCTGACCAAAGCTCAGTGAAGTCAACCATAGTGAGACCTAAAATACCTAAAGTGGATCCATCCCACCTAACTTAAGATATTTAATTGTAAGATATTTAAATTTTAGCTGGCTGTTGAGAAATGATCAGCAACACCAGATGGTAATGCAATTCATCGTGTGTGAAAATTATTGGAGAAAAATGACCTTCAAGAAGTCTCTCTTTCTGTCCATTGACCAGAGAGGAAGACAAGGTTTAAGCTTAGGCGGTTGGTTGATAGATGTGTAAATTTGTGTAGAATAGAATCACACTGGTGGTGGTTACATCCAGACTATGTTGTGACACAGAAAATATACATTGGATGATTTTTTTAAGGTTTGGTAAGTACTCAAAATCACTCACTGAGACATGGAAAATATTTGGCTTCTAGGTCCTATGTTTCAAGATGAAATTATGTGAAACATTTGACATGCAGTAAAGACTCTTCAAGCTGCGCTTTCTGCTTTAAAAGTATGATTTGCAAGTATCTTTGTCTGGTATTCTTACACCACTTCATAATGTATAAAATTCAAATGATAAATAAAAATGAATGAAGAAATCTGTTCTGATAAGTTAAGTTCTTAGGGACAGATAGTGTCAGGAAATCAGTACTTCAGAGGATTTGGTCCATTACACAATGAAACACATGATTCTCAATTCTGCTTTGTTTTTTCTGGTAGAAATTAGGGGACAAGGTAAATAGACACATAAAGGCCGCTCAGATTGCAATGCATATTTGCAAACACATTTAAAACTAAACTTCCTGTATCATGGGTATAGCATACCACATAGTAAATCCATTGTCAGACAGACTTACCTTGAAAAAGTAATGGGATTATTTAATTAGATATTAGGAGTGAATGACTGAGAAAAAAATGGACCTGTAATTAACTTATGCAGCATTAGTAGAATATGTAAATTATGCTAAACTTACCAAAAAATGTGAACTCTCTGAAGTCTCTTAGTGGCATATCACCTTCCTATAGCTTGTTCTCATACATGCAAATGTGTCTTTCACAAGGCAGGCTAACGGATGACTTCAGTTTCCCCTTAAATAACTTTATGATCTTGAGCACAACTGTTCACCTGCCACAGTGTGAATATAAAGCAAACAAGGTCAGGGTGGAAATTATGAATCATTGGTTCCATCATTTGCAAGCCAACTCAAGTTGAAAACCAAATGCTTTTAGCATTGACTCAGACTGGAGCTTCCTGACTCAGTGTGTGTACATGCGGTGAAAGGAAATCCTATTTTAAAGTAAACCTTCTAAAAAGCAGATTAGTCTCAGCAAGATTTCCTGTCACAGAAAGGTGGAAGTAGTTCTCTCAATTTTATTTTTACACTTATTTGTGGAAAGAGTGGGTGCCTTTTAGTGAGAGATAAAAGGTGATCTCAGGTTTAACAATGGAATTTTTCATTTGGCTTCTTTTTTTTTCTTTTTATGTTCAGTTGGGTGAATAGAAAGTGTGTCTCAGCACAACAAAAAGGGGTGTCATTTTTAAGTGCCTCTTCACATTCAAGGAACAAAATGTTAAGTACATTTCTTCATTACCTACTTAAAATAAATGTAACAGAGCACTTCTTAACAGCCAGTGTTCCCTTCACTGAAAGATGTCTATAGATAATGGTATCAAACACCAACATGTTTCACGTAAGATCTTTGAATGCATCTCACTCCTTTTGGAAGTGAAAATATGTACGCATATATCATTGTGTCATTCACAAGACAAAAATGGAAATAATAAAATGAAAATAAAATAATAGAAAGACCTGTGCTAAAATATTTAGGTCTAATGCTCTATATCATGCATTCAATAGGAAGGGTATTATTACAGTACTGCATAATATATTCGTAACATTGCCATGAATTGTTACCCAAATCCTGTGAGCACATGCATTCATGCTACCTTTGATGCAGTCCTTCTCGGATAAATAATCATATTTCTAGGTTTAGGATCTAGGTCAGAATTCACAGCTGCCTGGTGTATCCATGGCTCTCCAGGATTTTCAATGCAATTCAACAAGCATAAAATCTTTTGACATATTCAGGTGGTGTTTTTTTGAAGAGGGACTAATTTAAATTACTAGAATTGCCCTGTACGTCTATAATCTGTTATAGTTCATAGATAAGTTTGTCCAGTGTTTCCCAATGGCTTAGATCATAGATTTTATTGCCTTTCTGTACAATATAGACACCAGCAAATCAAAATTTATTTTCACACATTTTTTCACTGTCCTGAATTACTTATGGTAAGATCCATCTCTTCTCACTTTAGCCACACACAAGTTAAGCAAACCATCTGAGACAGTTTCCTAGGCTCCCTTTATCATCAACAGGAAGAGACAGGCAATCTCCAAAGAGCAATGACTCCCTCTTGTTTTAGATATCTACTTTAGGATGAGCTAAATCATACTCTAGAGGTGCTTGTCTCTCTCTGCTGATGATAAAAAGAGCTTAGAGAGTTAGCTTAGATGCCTAACTATTATGCTGCAAAAGACACTAAGAAAAGTAAGACACTCTTAGACATTCAGGAACACTTCCTTTATATTTTAATATAAATGATGCCATTTGAAAGAAACATCAAAAAAAAACATCAGCTAGACTCTGGATTGTCCTAATTCTTTATCGATTAGAAGCTTCAATAAACAAAAAACCAACAAACAAACAAAAAATAACCACAAAAAAAAAAAATCCCCAGACTCTAAAGCTTTGGTGTTCTTGAGTTTTGAAAGAGGATGGTTTTGAGCCAGTGTGATGTGGCTTCACAAAACTAATTTGTTCCTAAAATGTATTGAGAAATGAAACTTCAAAAGAAACCATAAAGTGTTAATGCCATCGTGCAAGAGGTTGAGGAGCTGATTCTGATTATCTGCGTTCGAGAAAGATGAATTCAGCCTGGAGCAGAGTTAGAGAAGGACTGCCAGGATAATAAGGGAGTAGAGGGTCTGTCTGGCAGGAGCTTAGACTAAGAAAATAAAAGTTGAGAGATGTGTTTGTTCTATGGGGGTAAGAAGGGATTCAAAAGAGCTATTTGAAGCTTAAGAAAAATGCTGGCATTACAAAAGCCTAGTATAAGTTGTGTATGAATAAATTGCTCTGGAAATTAAAACAGTCAGAACAATGATGTTTTAAAGCAGCCTTCCAATCAAAATAAAGGCAGAAATCTTAGCCGCATTTTAGATGAATTCTGGGGCTTTAATACATGGGATAATAAGTGATGGTGCCTACAACAGCAGAAGAGCTGACTGCATGTCCTGGCACAGACAGCTATCCAGAAGTCAGTGGTACCAAATCCTGCAGACAGCTCCAAGAATAAGAACATAACCAGAAGATCCTTCCTAGGCATCTGTTTCTAGTGAAGGCTTTCAGACTATGCTACAAGACAAAAACATGATAAAGGAAATATTATTAACCATTCAACTTAATTTTCCTATTGAATCCAAGACACTCCTGTTGAACCTCAAAATATTAGAAAATTAGAATCACTTCCTAACCATCAAAGTGAGATCCTAAAGAAATACTATGGAACCCTGAAGTTGAAGGCTGCAATCTTTATAATTTTACTGTATTGCCTGGTCTTGATAGCAGGTCTTGAGTGTCATCACCTATGATATCTCTTTAGGCCTGTGCTCCTTAGCTATTACAATAACAAAACTGTGTATCGTAGGACTCAATATCAGAATGATAGTTCTGTGTCTTCTTTTTCTTACTGTTTTTTACTATTTATTTTTTAGTATAAGCAAACAATGCTCTGGAAAGTCCATTACTTGTCACCATACTCCAGAAACATCTTGAAATAAAAGACTGGACAGTTGGGTTTGTTTATTTTTTTTCAAACAGATCTTTGTCACAACCCTGGGGCAAACATTGCTGTGTCATAGCTAAGGGTACTGTATGTGACAGCCATACCCTGAAGTCTGAACACAGTCAAAAGGTCTCATTTAAAATCTGTGAGGGATGTGATATTGGCAGCAGGTTTCAATGATCAGTAGTAACTCCAGTCTAATTTCTTATTTACTGTGTCTACCACAGGAGGTTGGGCATAAGATGATTATTTTTGAGGCCCTTTCCTTGACTGGGCTGAAGTTAGTTGCTCATTAAACTCAGGAAGCCTGAAGGCTTTTAATTCTCTTGAATATTGTCGAATTTGTACCAAGGCAGATACAACGCAAGGGCTGAGGTCATAGCTACTCCCCTTGGAGGAGGCCAGCTCTACATGCATCAGCAAATTGTTCAGATACTTGTCAGCTTTTGACTAATATTTCAGTGATACTCTGGGGATCCCATGTCGCTTTTCCTCCTTCAGGGAAGCAGCAGTCAGCCTGACTAGTTGTAAAAGCAGGTGCACTTCAATCTAATGTTAACATCTAAGCATAGAAGCTGAACCAGTTTATATAAGTCTGTTAAAAGTTTACAGCCTACTTAGTGATGATGAAAGAATGATTTATTTTTTTTAAATATATCCACATAGTTTATTATTTTTTGGTGGGAAGAGAAATATTCTATATTGGCATCATTTTCCTGCTAGCCATTACACTATTAATACATAGGACTTCCGGCTAGCAAGGTACTAGTAAGCAGTATTAGTAAACAGATCAAATTTTAGTAATATTTAGTCTGGAAGGAGAGAAAGAGAGGAGAAAAGACAATTTAATCCTTTCCTTGAAGATTGCACATACCTACAACTGGCATGTGATCAACAGGGATCAGAGGCTCTAGGTGGCGAAGACTGGAATGGGGTTTGTCTTTGGACTGCGTATTTCAAAGGTGATTAAACATAGGTCCTCCAATAGAATACGTAGATGATGAACCTAAATCTTTGCATGCTTGAAGAGCTTGGCCTTCAGGGCTGTACTGGATGTGAGTCAGGAGGATCTGTAGCTGTTTTCAGCTTGATATTCTCAGAAATAAAAATACTTAGCTATCAGTTCACCACTCCTGAAGCCCGAATATTTTATTGCCATAGATCCAGGATAGCCACAGCCTTGTCAGCCTTTTTTCCACTGAGATTTAAGAGAAGTTATCACAGCAGTGAAAGGTTTAGGTGGAGCCATGCTTGGAGATGCATGCTTGGAGAACAAGGGACACAAACCTAGGAAGCCAGGTTTCACTCACTGCTTTGCTTGCTCTCCCTTGTTCTTCCAACGAAAATGAACTAAAACTTTTTTCCAAAACCTTGATGACTTTTTTGTTTGCTTAGCCTTCAGTAGCCTACACTTATTTTCTTCCTTGAATTTTCTGGCAGAGATGGATTAGGTATTTTTATATATAAATGCTAGTGAGAGATAAGTTGGCTAGTGGAAAAACTTCCACTGAAGTAAACAAGTGGGGTTTGCTCCAAGGTGGTTTTGGAGATAAACTATGCAAGGAGGAGAGATCGGAATGGAGTACATGCAGCTCTTCCAAATCTTTATTAGAATATAACAAGCTGTTGTCCCCAGTAGTCATCTTGTTGTTGTAACTCAGACCAGGTAAAGCAGAGAACAGTTATATTATCTTGTTTAATTTTTATGTTGAGCTAGGACATCAAGTACCGAATCATGTCTGCAAAAAGCACGAAACTGTATCTTCAGGTCTTGAAGGACAGTGTTAACTGTGTCCTGTCAGCAAGGTTTTAATAAAATGAAGGTAATAGCTGCTGCTTATATAGTGTTTTTCATCTGTATGGCTTGAAGCATGTTTCAAAGGAAATATTATTATACCGTTTTATAAACGGAGTATGTGAAGCATTAGAGAGATCAATGATTTTTTTTAAGGTCATAACACAGAAAGGGGTTTTTAAATGGTCACAAATACTATTGACAACATTTTGGTAAGTTTAAGAAAATGCCTTTTCTTTGAATAAGCTGTATTTTTCAACCAGTCACTTGCAGAAACTATTCAGTGTATGTCCCTTTGCGGAAGGAAAGCAGATTGCCAGTCTGCGGTCTGTCAGACTTTTGCTAAGGAAAAATTAGTGACACAGAATGAAGGGAACTGAGAAGATTCGCAATGAATTCTGGAACATTATGCACACTAAGCAGCCTGCTACCCTGCTGACACAAGTACATAGAATCATAGAGTAGTTAGGGTTGGAAAGGACCTTAAGTTCATCTAGTTCCAACCCCCCTGCCATGGGCATTGACACCTCACACTAAACCATGTCACCCAAGGCTCTGTCTAACCTGGCCTTGAACACTGATAGGGATGGAACATTCACAACTTCCCTGGGCAACCCATTCTAGCGCCTCATGAAGGAAAAGAAATAACTGGTACCTGACAAATAACGAGCACCACAGACTGTTTTGTTAAATGTAGCCCTAAAGAATACCTTTTTATTTCAAGCAGTAGCTGTTAAGACAGCAGAAGCATCAATTTCAGATCTAGAAAACATAGGTAAGTTACTAGTTAATGTGTTCTGTTAATAAGAAGCATCTTTCTTCTCTCATTTGTTACGTCTGCTTTCTGGCTCATTTTATGTTGGCAGTCTGGCTCCTCCTCCTTGCAAAACCCTTTAGAACAAAAACAGTTCCCAGGCCACATGGGACTTTTGCATTTTCTGTGTGAGTGGTGTTTTATCCCCAGAAAATACAAGTGTGAAATGTCACCTATGGAAAATAAGAAGTCAGAATTTATGGCAGTCTGTAAAGTCTTTTAAGGACAGAATTAACCAAAGAAACATCTAAAATTTAGACATTTAATTAAAGCTGGTAGTATAGGCTCTTTGTGTAGTAAATTGAGGGAAAAGCACTTCCAGAAAGTATACTAAAATAAGGATTTGTGATAGGTCACATATTCTCTTTCCAGTTCCATTTTATATAAGGGAGATACATAACTAACAAGAAAAACATATCCAAGATTTAGATGGCTAAAATCAGGTAATATAAATTTCATCCTTTGTGACAATTCCTTCACTGCAGTCAAGAAAATATCTTTAACCTGATATTCTTGCAAGTCTATAACTAGGGAAACTCCAACAAATACATGGGTTTATGAGCTCAAGAGAGGGCATTTATTTCTTCTGTGTAAGTACAGAGATATATCATTTCATGTATTATTCCTTTCAGTGCATCAAAGGTAATCTTATTGACATATCAGAGGGAAAAAACTTATCATCTAGAAGCAGCTCTGTAATGCTATTTCAAACCCATGTAAACAGAGGGCTTGTGGAACAACCGCCAGACTGGAATATGCTAAGAAAATGAGTAAGTTTCCTGGTAACCAAAAGAGAATGAAAATCAGGAATCCTTCAATTTTTCTTTAAGTACAGCAGCACTAACAGCTAGTCAGTGAGTCAGATACAAACAACAAGTCCCTGATGGAACAGAAAGCCACAAAGTCTGTACATGATAGTAATCCTGACGGGATGAAGCAAGCAACATCCAAAAGAGGTGTTTCAGCCTCTTGAGAGAGAGATACATTGTCCTTTATCACTGCATACTGGGAAGAACAGAGAATAACAAATGCTGTAAACTCAAGAACACAGCTGAAAATTAGACTGTAACTGTCTGAGGAGTAATTTTCTGGAAGAGTTTCTCAATATAAGTAGTGAGAGGAGATCAGTCTTTTTTATTTTCAGGCAAAGTTTTGTCAGTTTTAGTGATAACAGTGAACATAGCTTGGTAACTGCCGAAAACCTTATTACCTCAGGCTCTTAGGACAGAAATCAGCAGAAGTCACATGGACAGTAAGATGCTGCAACGTTTCCCTAGAGTAAAAATAAATCTATAACAATAAGTTTGGGAAGCTCCTACAGCGATTGTGACATTCTTCCATAAAGAGATACCACATAGAATCATGTAAGTTATAGTTTTCAGGATATATAATAGGATACAGCTGACTTCCCTGGAGGTGCATTCACTTTTCAAGTGCTAGAGCAGTGGATTGTTGAGTATAAATTGAAACAAAAGGGAAGATTTGGGATTTGGGGAAATTTCCACAACAATTTGTATAAACAGAAGCTCATAAATAAGGAGTACAGACTAGTCTCCCTTGTCAATGACAAATTTAAGTAGTCTGGAAGACTTAGTTAATAGTGATGACAATAATATTTTTTACATAGAGATGATAAAACCAACGTATTGCAAACTTTTTTTTTTAATTTATTGACCGAGAGAAGAAATAAGATGAAGAAATTCCTTTTGTTCACATAGGCTAAAAGCAAGAGAAAACTCTTGGAAAGCAGAAGCCTGTTGTAGTTGGCAAAGTAGGTTTTAGTAAGCATGTTTCAAGTTATTGGAATTTTAAAATATTTGGCTATAAGATGTAAGGACACAGTGGGAGAAAACATGGAGATGTGGTGAAACATTTGTGAGCATTGGGATGTGGGTAACTTAGGTCAGGAGATGATGATCATGGGACATCTGTAGCAGGTCAAAGAACTACACCAGAAAGCTGTTCACCATACCTTCTTGTCATGCATAGAAAACTACTTATGCTTTGTTTGGGAAGTGTAGGCTGTGTGGTACAGACATCACCATTTCTAAAAGTTATAGAATATGATTCTCTATATGAAAGGTCTGATACTCAACAATGGTTGGTTCTAGCGGCTGTTAAGATGGAAAAAGATTAATTGGTTCTTAGACCTACAAGTGGGTGATTTCCTATAGACTGGTGATCATGGTCTGTTTATATTCAATAGGTAACTAACCGGAGGACAGTTCTAATCAGCTGCATACATGATTCTTCTAAAAAACTAATTCCTTGAAGCTGAGGGTATGAGTAATATTGAGTAGGAGGGAAATGCAAACAAAAAGTGAGAGAACTTGAAGAGATTATTAGAAGCCAAAAAGCCATTGCTCTACAGTCAAGAAAAAAAAAAATTGGCCAAGAGCCCAGCATATTTTGGTGATGGTATCACAGACCTACCGGTGAAATGGAACAAGTAATGTTATTAATAACAATTCAGAAACGCAGTTTTCAGAACATACTATTTCATGGTGGAAGGTATTTAATAATTTGTTTTCCATTAGTGATCAGGGAGGTTGTTAAGCAAAGGTGTGTTAGGATTAGACTTGTAAAAAACAGTAAGCCAGCATTACTTTTATCCAGAGTTATAGATGAGAGATCCCAGACAACTAGCCTTCTGGTGCTTCAATAGAGTTTTGTCTCCTAAGAAAACAGTGCTTATGTGATTATGCTGTCTGCCTATTCAGCTGGCTCTTGTTTGTTCACAGGCCCCATTTTTTTCCAAAAAAATATTGCAAAACCCTCAGTCAATTTCCACTACCTTTGAAAGAATGGTGAAAGATTCAAATGAGTAAATTCCTAGAATTTTCCAGAATAGAAGTGCTATTTGGGAATTTTAGTTCTAAACTTGTTCAGAAAAAAAAAAAAACAAACAAACCTGTCCACATGTCTATTTCAAAATAGTATGTCAGGAAAATTGTGCTGGTAAATTTTCCTGTGTTTTAAGTCTTTAGAAATGAAAAGTCCCCAGTGCTCCAACAGGTTCAGTATTTAACAGTGTGGAAAACAATCATACTGTTAAATACTTTTTTAGGTATCATTGTATCTGTATCACAGTATCGTTGTTTTTTTAGGCAATAGCTCTGCTGTCATTCAATTCCTGCTTGCTGTGCATGGAAACAATTCTTTGATCTGCATAAATTCAGTATCATAAAAGGAATTAATCCTCCGTTTTTCCTCCCTTATTAAACGCTTCCAGTATTTTGAACCAACAGAAACCAATATTTCTGTTATCCTGAACCCAGCAGAAAGCCAGACCGTTGCCTGCTCTGGGTGTTGCACATCACTAATCAGTAGTGCACACTTCTGCAGTCTGCCCAGTTGCTTCATCTACACCTGCAAATGTGGCAGCCAAAGTTTAGATGACAGAGACCAAGACACACTTTTGGATTAAATTCTTGCTTTTAGCTCACCAATTTGAATTCTTTCTCATCTGTGTATAAATGATGTAGAAGTAGCAGATTTCTCAAATGCATGCCAAAAAAATGCAGTTTGTGCTGTATGATATCAGTTCTCTGGGGTCAGGGTGATGAGTGGGCAGCACAGGAAAGGAAGCACAGAACCCTGCGTGGTGTGGGAAGTTGTACAGTTTCACTGAGAGAACAATTTGATGAAGAAAACAAACTTTAAGTATCAACACCCTCAGAGCAATAGGCCATGACAAATTTCTCTCAAAAACGAAGTCTTCAAAAAGCTTTTTTAAAGGATTCTCATGTAGCAATTTTTCCATAACTTTTCATTAACAAGAAGTTGAAGATCAAAATGTTTGGCTATTGCAAAACATTACATAAAGGTCAGCAGCCGAAGTTCTGCCCTGATTCTACAATGTCAGAAATTGCTTACACACATACTCATTTTTCATTCGTAGCCTCTCTTCTAGAAAGAGTGCTACAGTACTCTGCTGCAGGATTGCTGAAAAGTTTCCTTTCATTGTCTTCTCCCATTAAACCATCTGTGGACTTCATCATCAGAACAGATTTGCACTCTCCTATCTCCAGAGGGGTGGGCCTGCTGTCACACAATGTTCAGTTCTTTGTCTGAGGAAATAGGCACTGCTCCCTGTATGCGCCATGTGTATGTTCTTGCAATCTAGGATGCCAGCAGGAAATCTGAGCTGTATGAGGACAAACAAATATGAGTCACAGCAGCCAGAGCTTAATGCCACTCCATTTCACACTCCAAAGGTGATGGCTTCGGCAGCAGCTTGTTCTTAATACATGGGGGCATCAGTTCAGGGAAAACATAGCAACCAGCTGAATAGCTGGGGAGAGAGGAGAGCTGTCTGAGGGTTTACAATTTACTTGTTTTGGTTTCTCTGGTTAGTTTCTACTGCAGCCTGTTATTACCCTAGACTGCTGATCAGTGTTAAACCTGTTTAATTTGTAAGCGCAAAGGTGGAAAGCTAGCAGGTTAGGCACTGAGCTTTCGATGAATTTGAAACCTGTTTTCCCATATTATTCATGGTGCTTTCCCTGCATTCTTTCATAATACACAGTGTTACTACCAAGCAGGACTAGCAGCTTAACTTGAGAAAGCAGTGCTAAAAAAGAAACTTGTTTGCCGAGGTCCATAACATTTACAAAAGCAGCAGAAATTTTTGGTTGTACAAGTTGGAGTCACTGAAATCAGAATCAGACCCTGGTGGTATTTTTTTAGGATCTATGCAACTTATTAGAAGTTGGTAGTTCTAATGCTACTCCAGGTCAGAAGTTTTCGAATGGGTATCTTTTATACCTACATCAAAGACCCAGCAAACTCAGTTCAGGTTCTTTTACTTAACACCCCTGCCAAGTCTGCTTCACATATAATCATAATTCCACGTATGGGCAAGCCTCTTTTTTGCCAATCTTTCAGATAAAATACTGCATTTGACTAAGTCCCATATTTCAAAATATTTCCCTTGCTTTTCGGTGGGAGGCTCCCCTCAGTGCTATACCCTGCATGTTGTCATCCTGGGAACCTCCTGTAAAAACCGTCATGGCCACCATATTATTTTCTCCTTTTTTCTTTTCTATTAATTGTTTTTCCTTATTCTACTATTTGTCTTTTTTAATTTATTTCTGTTTTTATCTCACTGCAGTCACTACCTGGGATCTTGATGATCCTGTTGTCAACGTTTGAACACAGATGATGTTCTCTACCATGTTTGCTGTTGAAAGTCTCTACTCTTTGACTTTGTGAGGAAATGTACCAGAAATTACTTGCATTGTTAGCATACAGAACTTTGTGCATAGTGTGCATCCTCCCATAAGAATATGAATTTTGTTCATACTCATTTTTGGAAGCAAACAACTGAACCATGAATTTCCTTTAGAGAAAAAGGAACGCAGGAAGGATTTCCAAGAATGGTAGACTTGGCAAGCATCATATGTAAATCCAGACAATTTCTGTGTCCAACACATTCTTGTTAAGATCCTAGAACTGGCTACATTTTATTGTTACTGCTAAATTACTAACAGAAATCTTATTTTATGGTACACTCTCTTAATCTGTATGGTTTTCACATTTTCCTTCCTTTCAAAATCTCTTTCATTTCCAGAAATAGCCACATCAATGATTAATTCTACCTTCAAGTTTTCTTAAATCAGCCGATATCATGCTGGGCTTTCTCTACCTGTACAGCTGCTGAGTCATACAGAATTTATACACTATTGTTCTGAAGTGTTTCTTAATTTTTTGTCTCCATACTACTTCAGCTCATTCTGTTTACGCTCTTTTAGCATCCCCCAGTGCAGATTTTCAGATAGATACCTGATAATGTAACTTGTCAGAGAGCCTGCAAATAGTGACCATTGAGTTTCAGTATCTTGCTTTATTATTGATGTCATATTGTGTAAAAGGACTGATGGCAGGATATTCTCAGGAAGAATGTCTTTGGCAAGAATGCATGATGCATTGCCTATTAAGCTTCAGCTCCTGCTTTGCTAAAATCATAGGCATTCCAAAATACAACATGCTAGGGTATGATTGCTACTTTGTGCAACAAGAGGATTTTTCTTAATTTCCCTATTTACATATGACATTATGTCAGGACAGAGACATTCAGTTACCCGCTGGAGTCATAACTAAAATAGGCAGTCACAACAAAAATGTTAACCTGGAAATTCAATAAGAATGACGCTCTAAATGTATAATTTAATAATCAAAACTAGATTCTGCTACCCAAAACATTATACATGATTGTGGCTGAGGAGATAAAGTCAAGTTGCTTTCCAATAAACAAGGGCACTACAAAATGAGTGATCTAATATGTCTGCTATTCCAAAGTGGAGGCCAAACATTTGATACTGAAAACCATTATCTTAGAAGTGACCTATTAGCTTTGGGCTGAATTCTCCCCTATGAGTGTTCAGCACAAAGAAGTAAGGAGGGAAAGTGAAAAATGTAATTAAGATGGGATGAAAGGAGGTTAAGAAGGACATATTTTATATGTCCCTTCTTATATCTTATCTGTTTGTCTATACTGGACTGTCCATACTATTTTCAACATACACAAAAGATGGTTATGCCAACTTAACTGTCTCCTGGGAAGTCACAAAAAGTGCAGTAGCTGCTACTTTCCTAATATTCAGAATGATAGCAGGAAGTGCAATATCTGATAGTTACCTGCTTACCTTTTATTGCTAATAAGTACACTGCTGCCGCCATGAAGGCCAGGCTCCAAAACTGAGTTCAGACAACACCTTAACCCTCTCAAAGATACAAAAAGATTGGTTGTGAAAAAGCAGGAAGGTAACAAAAGCTAGTAAAAGGTAGGATGCGCTGTTTAAAGCTTTTTGCAGTTCTTGACTGTCTCGTTTTCTTAATGAATAATTTCAAATTATTTAGGTAATAGTTCTGTTGTCTTTTTTCTTTTTAACACTGAATTTAATTTATTGAGCTGTTTCAGAAATCATCAAACTGGCTGCTATTTTTTTTTTTTTTACATTTGCTTAAATAACCAATCTCAAAAACATGATCTACCAGGCTAATGTGTGTTCACTGGAGCAAAATGTAATGTCTTATATCTCTGCACCTCATCTTCTTTCTAGAAGAACACTAAAAAGCGACTTTGTTAGTTTGAAGTGGAGCCTGTGAATCTTAAAGGTTACTTTCTTAAAAAAAAACTAATTAATAAAAGTACAAATACATAAATAAATATTAATTCCTTTCCCATGGCCAAAGAAACCCAAACCCCAGAAAAATCTCACTTTAAGAAGTAGAAACACTGGTTTCTACTTTATAAAGTACAATGGCAATATTACCCGACTGACAGGAGGATTTGGATTCACATGCAGGTAAAGCTTTACAAATAAATTCTGGTTCCAGTGTACGGGCAGACTTTCAGATTTCAGCAAATCAGAAAGGAAACTAGTTTTCAATTTCTTCTAAAAATTTTCTTGACAAAATCTAAAGCAAAGTAAAGTTTACTTCTATCTGAAATTTTGAGTAATGGCTTAGTCCTCCTAAGAATATTTTGTAATCATTCTAAATATAACTTTGGAATTTGCAAAACAGAATGGTTTCAAGATGCTTGTATTTTTTATTAATCAATCAGTTTCATTTACTTGAACATGGTTCTACCAAAAAAAAAAAAAAAAAAAAGAAAATGTTCAACCCCTTAAAATGTCTGGATTTTATTACCAGTCAGATAGGGGATCTGTCAGTAAATTTGTTCTCTTTGTTTATTAGCGCTCTAGTTAAAATAATAAAAAAAAAAAATAAAAATTACTCTGGTCACTTTCATGAAGCTTTTCAACAGATAGTCATTAAAAGTGCTTATGTAAGAACTATCCATTATTGCTACAGCCAGCCAACGTACCTGAGATATCAAGTGGTCAGAATTAAAAGCTCTTTGAATATGAGTGCCTACTGGAAATTGTCTGTCAAAATGTGAATTTTGTGAAAAATATGTTCTTGTGATAACTGAGACCTTCCCAATAAATATCCCTAATTTGTGGTTTGCTTTCTAGTAGCTTGGTTTATCTTGGCTTGTTTTCAGACAGGAGGTACACTCTGGTTTCTTTTCTGTGAAAACTGACCATCAGTATGCTCCAAAAGGATTCCCCAAAATAATTCTTCCCTAAAATAAAGAGAACCTCAAATTTAAACTCTTTTAAACAGTAGTTACCCACTCATCTTTCCTCCCTTCTTCCCTCACTAGGGTATTTTAGCAGAAGAAAATACAATTTCTTGACTAATTCCACTAGTTGTTGATGATCTGATGTAGCATTAAGTATATGCTTATCATTCAGCTATATTCCACCTAATGAAACCTCATCACATGCTTGAACTATGTGGTTTCAGAAATCAGGCCTATCCACACAAGGTTTAGTATTAGGCTTCAATGTGCTAGTTTTGGCGTACACCAAAAAAATTACTTTCATAATGATTATTGTGTTTGAAACTCTGAAGACATAATTCAAGAGAAACCACTAAAATCTGGCCACATAGCCAGCAGGTAGTAATAGCTTTCAGTTGCTATTCTAATAGATTGTTTGTAATTTTGACTGTTGCCTTCTTGAGTCTGCTGCTTCATTCATTCTTATTTTCTTCTTTCAACATGTAAGTGCCACTCGTTGCTGGTCAGAATAATTGCTTTTAATATATTGTCATCAAAGTTACTAATTCAGACAAGACATAATAACATTGCAGTTAGAAAAGTGTTGACTGGTTCAAGCACTAGAGGGAGACTATACATATTAAAAATAATGAAGTATTCAATTTTGTTTATTAGAATGGCTGAAAGGTCAGAGATTCCATTATCTGGGTTTGGCCTAATTCACTTTTTCTTTCCTAAGCTTTAACCTGTATAAATATTCTTAAATTAATTTTTCTGGAAATGGAGCAACAGAAGACCAAATCCCATAGAAAACTCTGAGCCCCAAACTGACAAAATTTAGAGTGTAAGGCGAATTATTGTACATTCAATAGGTAAGGATAATCTAGAAATGCTATTAAATTAAAAAATATTCTCTTCATCGGGACTAGCACTTGAGCTAGAGCCTCTTTTCTCTTTGGATCACCCCCTCTGCTGAGTCACAGAAAAATTCTGTGCCCTTTTCTGCAAATTAAACTGTTTTGGCTGGAACTAACTGGACACATATGTTGCCACCTGCTGCACATTCTTCAGTCTGAAGTTTTAAAACAGATTGGTTTGAACAATTTATTCATTAGAGAAGGTAGAAGCAGGGAAAGGGCAGTGAATCCTCAGCAGAGTTTTCCAGGAGTCCGTCTGATTTGGTTTGGTTTATTCCTCAGGCTGGCAATTTACTATCAGGTTGCTCCTGGGTGGTATCTGAGTATGCAGAGGTTTATGGGTCAGACTGATATAAGTTTGTTAAGTCAGTGCTGGAAAGAGGTTTGTCCACATGAGGATGTTTTATTCAGGTTTGTAAGCCAGACTCTAAATGTACATATGCACCCTGTTTCCATATTCATTAAATACTCTTCTAGATGTACAAATGGGTGTGTAATTGCACACAATTGTACATGCATTAAATGAAAATTTAGAGCAGTTGAACATTTGGCTTCTTGCATTTGCTGGGGAGATCACTTCCAGTACCATCGATGGAATAGCAACAGTCCCTTTTTTTACTGTAGCATATTTTGTCACTTGTTATCCTTCTTGTTATCTTACACACACATGCTCCCCCAGACCTCATCTGTTCAAACCAAGCAGCAATAATCATAGTCAGATTAAGAATATTATATGGACATGATGGCATCCCTGTGAAATTTCATTCAGCTTAATAGAACAATTTCTCAGTCAGCATCACACAGTTAAGGAAGCCTGAACCGCAATGTCTCTGCAAACAGAGACTATCATTTTAGTTTGTTATGGTTGTGTATTCACATTATTCACTGACCCACGAAGACTGTTCTAAAGTATGTAATGTACTTTGAGTGCCAAAAAGCTATAGGGTTTTTAGCATCCGTGGTTACTTTTTTTAACTCTGTGATTATTTATAAGGAAAGTTTATGTCACAGTCCCATGCTCCATAATTAACTCTACTGAAAAAATTATTCAGTCGTCCACTCACAGTGTTATCCATCACAGAAAAAAAATGTGGAAAACTAGGCAGAAAGTTCACAAAAGAGCCATGCACTTAAAATGGTTGATCCGTAGTTTTCAGTAGATACTTATGAATAATAAATTCATATGTAGGAGGTAATCAGTCTGGACTTGTATGGGATAGGAATAGGTGATGGCCTACTTATAAAAATGTATACCCTTAATGTTACATTAGGGAACATAGATTGCAGGTCTTTGATTCTCATCTCTGATTATTGAATTATACATGAGTCTATCTAGACAGTTCTAAACCAATTTTTATCTGTAAATATTCATCAAGATTGTTTGCTTACGTAAGCTTGAAACCTCAGCTTTTAACGACTGTTGTCTTGAAACAGTCTGATCAGTTTGTATTGCTGTCCCTCCTTTTATAGCATGAAAGCAGCAGCTGTGCTCGGCAATTGTCCATGCCTAACAAAGTTAAACCTTGTCAGTGCTGGGCAGTCAACAGATGCTCATCGTTTAGAGAGTGTACAGGCTGCAAATGGTGCTGCAGGCCATTGCTAAGCATGTTGTGATGAGCAGGGCCCAAGTACCTGGAGCAGAATGCGAACTTTGGTCTCAAGCTTCTTGGGGCAGCATTTGGGAAGGGCAGGTACAGGGGGAGAAGTGATTGCACAGTCTGGAACATGTTTGGGTGGAAGAAAATGGTCAGGAAGATGTGAGGGGAGGGTTGGTGGGAGCACCCAAAGCCAAGTAAAGGCAGTCAAGTAGGCGACAGGGAGCCCCAACAATGTTCCTCATCTAGCCAACCAGAGTATTTCCAGAGGTCTAACTAAACAAAGTTTCTGTAACAAGGGACAAGTGAGGAAAAGAGGCTGTAAAGAAAACAAAAGTAGCCTAAAATCATAAACATAAAAGACATTCTACATACCTGTTGGTTTGGCATCACTGGTAATTTAGGAAGTACCTTCTCTTTACTAATAAGGAGGGAAAATGCAAGTAAATGAAGAGAATTCAAATTTCAGCCAAACGTATTGTCTTCTTTATTGATTTTTTAACAAAGTTGAACACCTCTGAATATTAGAATAAATTTAAAATAAATATTTATATACAATTTATGCTAGCAGCTATTTCATCATGTGAGAGATCTATCATCCATTCTTCAAAAAAAAAATTAATAGTAATTTAATCTAGCAATTTTGAGTTGTGATATTGTTATTCCCGAGATTGAACTTGACTTAGATCCATTTACAATAGTGTTTACCATGTCCACAGAGGCTTACCCTTGAAGATTTTATCCTATTTCTTTTATTCATTAACCTTGTTTCATCAGTGTAAGATAAATACAACAAAAATAAATAAAAAAATACAAACTCAAATTTTGAAATCATTATACTGTAGTACTTCATCAGGAAAACAAACCTCTTTTCAAATTTCATTGGAGACTCGTGGAATAATCTGATCACATCAGTATAACAGCTAGACCACCTCAAATTTCAGATAAAAATGTTGAGAAACCTTCTGAAAAATTAAAGCTTTGTAGTCACAAAGAGAAAAGGCTTATTATTAAACATTAATCCTTCCCCCAGGAATGGTGTCCACTTATTAAGTAAGAAAGAAAGGTGCATTTAGAATCAAGGGTGTCAGGCATCAGGAACAAAATAAGTTAAAAGAAATAAGTTCTTTTAATTATCCTTCTACTTAACCTGAAGATATCTCAGGCATACTGAATTTCTGAGCTGCCAGGGGTTTAAAACTCTAAATGCTGTAAAGGTTTTTCTTTAGAACTAGACAAATATGACCACCTCCTCAAAAAAAAAAAAACCAACAAAAAAACAAAAGAGCAAACCACCACACACATACAAAGAAAAAAAGAAAAAAAAACAATTAAAAAAAAATTGAGACTGTTCTGGGAAACTTAAATTACAAATCCCTAGGGCTCTGAAATGAAGAATAAGGAAATTGCTTTCTCCCTTTGGGCATGACCTTTTCCTTTGAATGGATTCCACAGAATAAAAAGAGGAATCATCTTTTATTTAAACAGGAAGCAACTGGAGGCAGTTTGGGGCTCTTGGGAATATTTAAACACATGCTGAGAAAGAAATTGAAAGCCATGACTATTTCAAGGACAGCACTTCAGCGATCTGTGCCTTCAATGTGATACCCAGCCCTCCTGACACTGAGAGCAAAAATAGCATTTATCCTTTTATCAATACACAGCATTAGCAATGCAACTGTCTGTGATAATGGCTGAAATTAGGGACAGAGCTGTTTTCAGGGCCTTCTGGAAAGAGTGGACACTGCTGGTAGGTCCATTAAAAGTTACATTAGGGTAATTTAATTCCTGCAGCCAAGCTCCATTCACAGCTCCTCCTTTCTTCCAAGCTACAGTTTGTTGAATCAATAGCCATTACAGCAAATGAACCTCAGTGGGAAAACGCCCTTGTAAAACTGTAGCCTGGCCCATTGTGATCATTGCAGTTCCCCACTCGAGCAAGAAGAAAGTCAGAATTGGGTTCTCAGAAAAGATGTACTCTGTTTTCAAAACAAAACCAGAGCTGGCAAGCAATGCCATGGAGCTGTGATATCCATAGGCAGAACTCCAACAAACCAAGATGTAAACCAGTTGAGATTTACTCCAGAGCTGTTTTGCATTTGCTTCTGTAAGAGCAACTTCAGTCCTCAAAATACTGAACTATTCAGAAATCAGAGGAGGTTAATTTAATAGTCTTACAGGTTGTTAGAAAGAAAGAGCCATTTCTCTCTGTTCTCTTCCTCCACCCATGCTCCTGTAATCTCCTGTCTTATATTTGCAGCTTAAGACTTCTTGGTGATATTTTTCATTTCTTTTTTAATGACAGAGTATCAGCCTGAGACTTTTTCTGGCTTTCCAGAAGAGCTGAGCCCTTTTACACTATGCTACTCATTTTCATCAACGTTATCATACAGCAGGATAGTAGGGTCTAAATCCACTTTCGTTCTCTCAGTGGGTTAAGGTGGCCAGAAAATAATGTCCAGAGACGTGCCAGAACCTTGCACATGTGTGAGGTATTCAGGGGTCTTTCACAATCAAGGGTGGATTACATTCCCTTGAGAGGCAAGAGAAAGTGAAATTTCTGAAGTGACCAGGAGACCATACTCCCTGCAGGACAGGAATTTGTGTGAAATCTGAATGTACTCTAAACTATAAATGAATTAAAAGGCGCTGCCTAAAAAATTAGTTTGGAAAATTAACATATTTATCTGCATTATTTGCAAATAGAATTTGGCTACAAAAACGGTTTTCTATCACAGCCAAATTAACAGTATAATCTGTATAAATATATTTGTGCATGTGCTTACTATATGGAACTCAATGCATATATTAATTACAACTGAAAATGAGTTTTCTTTTTGTGTCTTTCCTTGCCTCTTCCTTTCTCTTCTATTCTACCAGCACTAATGTACTATAGCATTTTACTATTTTTTTCTCACTAATTAACTCAGAGAAGAGCCAAAGTCCTGTGGCTTAATGTACAGTAATGAGTATGACATGATTTTCAAGCTGTAATATGAAACACTGAAAATGTGTTATTCATGTAGGGAACAACATTACATAGCTATTTATAAATCTCCTGAAATGATGAATCTTTCAGTGCTGCTACCTATACATAAACAGCCCAGGGGTTTAAAGTACACTGACAATCTAATGACCTAATCTTACATTATATTTTGACTTTATTTAATACACATGCATTCTGTAATTCGTAACAGCTCATATTATATTACTTTATGGTATGTCCTGAGTGTAATAGATCTTCAAGGTTTTCAGATAACCCACAATAGTCACAAACAATTTTTTTTTATCTTTTGTTAGCAATTGTTTGTCTACTTCTAATGCTTATATTTTAGTCTTAAAGTAAGAGAATAAAGGATAGGATGCTAACCACACTTTGTTTGTACTTTTTCCTTGCTAAGAGCGCTTTAAGCACAAATAAAAGCTGAGCATGAGACAGATGACAACGGATGGAAAGTATGAAAGCTTTGGTTTAATATGGCTCAAGGCTGAGAAGAATAATTGATGACAGGGAAATAAAAATTGATGGAGACTCTGCTATTTTAAACAAGGACATGAATGGCAATAAGAAACAGAGAAGATGAGCTGGAACAAGTTCATATTAAGAAATGCCAGGTTAATACGCTTTT
This sequence comes from Pezoporus wallicus, assembly GCF_028554395.1. Classification (NCBI taxonomy): domain Eukaryota; kingdom Metazoa; phylum Chordata; class Aves; order Psittaciformes; family Psittacidae; genus Pezoporus; species Pezoporus wallicus. The sequence continues at coordinate 4,517,130 of NW_026642654.1, forward strand.
TTTTTTTTATGGTAAATCTTTAGAGAGCTGTTCTTCCCTGCTATGTATACTGATATCTTATTAAATTTGGGCTGATTTTTGGAAATTTTCTAGTTCTGAAGAGATTCACATGGAACAACTGGGAGCCTGGAAAGAGTTATCTCACAAACTCCATTTCTTGTCCTTTCTACACACAGAAGCCCTGATTCTGCAGAGACTGACATGTTGCTTGTAAATTGTAAACGTAGGAGTGGGCTTATTAGATTCTGGGTGCTTGAAATTAGTCAAAGTAAATCTTACTGATTTCCAGATAACTATGTGTAAAATGTGTGCAACTAGATTACAGAAAAGCTTCTTCAGGTCTTGAAACATGTTTTTATTTTAAACTTTCCAAAGCAGGGTTCACTTCTCTTGCTTTTCTTCAAAAATGAACTGATACAAGAAAGCCTTGACAATTAATTGATTGCTGCAGTGGATGGCCTCTCATTTATTTAAATTAACTTCAAACAAGAACATGCTGTGCTTCCAGGTAAAATGCTTAGCTAATTTTTTTTTTTGTTAAGTATTAATTTCAGCAGAAGGGACAAAAAATTTCCTTCATGGCAATTTGTATATTTTCTGAAAATACATATAAGTTGTACAAAATAGATTGGCAAATTCAGATCACTGATTGTTTTAAAGTCTCCAGGTTTCAGAGACCAGATGACAGCAACTGTTTTCTTGCTGTGGTAGTTTTACCTTAAAGTGTTTCTCTTGATTTCAACTGGGCTGCTATTGATGGTGAAAAAAAGAAAAAGATAAAACTTGTATCATACACTAAACTTTCATTTTATAGCAGCAAATTCATTCAGAATGAAATAGAAATATGAAGAGTGATAAATGCATAAGATTTGATATTAAAATTTTTATGACACTAACTTCTCCCACCCTGGCATCGGAATGTGATTAAATCAAGATGATCCAATTATCCCCCAAAGTGCTGGCAGAGCAGTAGGAGAGGAGAGAGAAGTGCACAGGATGAGATCCTCAGATGAGGTAAATCCAGGGATTCAACACACCCCTGCTGATTTACTCCAGACAAAGAGCCAGCCTGCTATTTTTAGCTTTTATGTTTTACTGGAATTTCTTGGAATTTAAGCTCCTTTCCAGTGAAGCATCTGTTCTCTCATCTGAAGGCAGAGCATGAACAGGGCCACTGGGTCTGCTCCTGCATAGCCTCAAGCTGATTCTGCCCATCCTTCCATCTCACTGACAAACCTCTCTAAACTACAATAAGGCAGCTGCCCACACATGTGCTGGCTGATCTGCTTCTCACAGACACAACATACCACCCCCACAATCACAGAAGCCTGTTTCAGTGATTAGAAGTGTGAAAGAACAGCAACGAGCAGAGCTCACGCACCAAAGCGTCTCTGTTTCATTGGTGAAGGTAGAGGGGACTTTATACAAAGATTCTTGTTCTCTTCTTTGCAATACATCACTTCTTCAGGGACTTCCTTAGCAGAAGGTTAATAAACCACAGTCACAATAGAAGTTGCACCTCCTCCTACACAATGTATGTTATGCTGCCACCAGAGAGGCTGCTTCAGGAGGTCGTTATATAGTCAAGTAATACCTAAGATATGTTGAGTGATTTTTCTAGAAGTTACAGCACTCAGAGTTGCAACTGCTGCAGGAAAGTTTTTATTATTTCATTTATTTATTTTTGTAAATATCCACATGTCCTCTATCTGACCAGTTTAACACAGTTTTCCACCTGTGTGAGTATAGCAGGCAGCTTTCTAGAAGTCTGTAAACCTGGAGTGCTTTTGCCTCAGTGATAGGGCCCTTTGTTCCTGGGAAAGTAACATTTATTTCTGTAATAATGGGATGGACTGGTTAGTTGTCTTTCCAAGCAACCCTGTTGAACATGTGTCCTTGCAAGTCGTCTTAATTCATTACACTGTGACTACTTTGAGACCCCCTAAACATTTTAAAAGAACTTGGGATGATTAAATGAAAGTACAGACTCTACAAGAGGAGCTAAAATCCATGAAACACATAGGAAATACCCTAACACCTGAGCTACATGATGCAATAAGAACCTAGAGATCTGGAGTAGGCTAAGTGGAAGTTGCAAAGCTGCTATCAGCCTACATTATGCATTTGTGTGTTTCTCAAAGAACTGATTTGCCCTTATTTTGCTTGTCAGGTGGTTTCCAAAATCTTCAATATACAATAATCATGTAGTTAAAGCTGTTATTTAGTATGTCTGTCTTAGTATGCAGTTTGTTTCAGTTTCAGATCTACACCTCCATCTGGATTTAATTGTTTTTCACACTCAGGGAAACACTGATTTACAGGATTTTATATTTTTAATATTCTTTTGGTTGTGAACTTCATAAACAATGCTGTGGATGCCTGCCTTGGGGTAATGAGTCATCAGAAGTGGCTGGAGGGCTAAAATGATTACTCTGAAAAGTGTATTTTTAACTACAGGAGGAAATAACTTTCATTATCATCAGATTGGCAATGTACTTGAAGGTAATGGCTCCATCAGGCAATTTTTTTCCTAGTCCTTATGGCAGAAAATAAAATAAAGAAAATCCAACTCTTTTTCCAAAACACTCTTCACAGCAGTGGAAATTTAGATGGAAGGGCAAGATGCAGACACTGTCAAAATAAAATAAATGATGAAGAAAATAACAGGTGGATAAAAAGAGTGAGAAAGAAAAAAATCTGTCAGGATACAGTAATTTCAAATGGTGCATTTTTAAGATCCTTTTCAAGATCCTTTTCAACCAGAAACAAACAAAAAAAAAAACACCCCTTTTAAACTGTCTAATTCATGCCAAAAGAAGAAATAGTTTGAAAAGGTTTCTGATAAACCCTGTACACTTCTGATTCTGGGTAATAAACTCAGTTATGTGTGTAATCAAGAGGGGAAACACTTTTACTGTTGTATTTGCTATAATATCTAGAAATTCATAAACAAGGAGTACCTTTCTGTTGTGTTTTCTTCTGCTGTCTGCCATTTCAAACATCAGTGGCTGTGGCCATCTCTGACTGTGAACTCCATTCAAATCTGGATTAATTTCTGAATTCAGGCAGTCCAGCAATCTGCAAAAGAGCCCAACATTAACATGTCACTGGCTTCACAATAATAACAAGACCTGTCTATCCAACAGCTAAAATCCAACATACCCTATTTACAGTTTTAAATGTGTACATGTGTATATTTACAGTTGTAAATATACACAGAGTATAGGCAAGATGCATTTCAAGCTTGTCAGTAGGAATACAGAACATTCACACACCTGATGCGCAATAATCAGTCTCTAGTGGTGCATTTATAATATACATCCTTGTAATATTTGGGGCTAGATTGAGTGATAGGAGATCGTTTGAATCAGGTAGCTTACATGTGTATCTGTAATCCAACTTGACTGAGTTAAACTACAGGCTTTTGTTAAATTGTCAGCATAAATACAAGGCAGTATAATGCATCCTTACTCAGTGTAGTTTAACAGCCTTGCAGTAGGTATTGACTACTATCCTAATTTTCATGCCTAATTTTTATGATATTTAATCCCAAGCCTCTACTTGTAGGCAGCCTTCTCAGAGAAGCTGGAACAAGAGTTGCCAGTAACAGAATAGGCCAAATCCTCTATATTAATTATACTTCATTGCTACATTTAACAGCTACTATCTGCCAAGATCTGGTGAGAATTAAGGTAGTCCCCAGGCAAGATTTGCCAAAGTATTAACAAAAAGCTGAATTAGGCTTCCTTCAGCCTACTTTCCAACTTAATATAAACTTCAAAACAATTTAATTCCTCCGTCCAGTTTCTATGTGGACAAGGATGAGCCACGGCTAAGTTTGACAAAGCACTGAGTGTTGGTTTCACTGGCTACATCCACATCTCTTAAGATGCTTGATCTAAGATTAAGATGCTTGTATCTAAGTACATTTGCAAAACTATTTCATACCTATTTTCCTTACAAGTGGCCTAAAATGAAAGTGTGAAATATAGTGACCCTTGCAATAAACAGTGCCATGACTTTCCTGGACTCTTCTGGCTGCCAAAAGTCCCTGATGGACTGTCACAGCAAGCTAGGAAGAGTACCAACCACATCCCTCCAGTAAGCAGGAACCATGCCAGGGCACTGTGGCCACTGTGGGGATTCCCACCTTCCTCACTGTGAGCTTATCCCGGTGCATTGGTTATAGCATTGTTCTTGTAACAATATAAGCCAAATTCATGTAATACACATATTATTACACATTATGAATATATAGCATAATGTAAATATGAATATAAGTCTGGAGACTCCAAAAGGGAACAAGCCTAAACTGTCCCTGGTTTACTTGTTCCTCTCAGTTACACCTACTTCCTTGCTCCTGATACATTTCTGTTCACTTTAACAGATCCAGCTGAGGTTTGAAAAGGCTGTTTCTCTGAGGCAGTCAGACTTTAAATTTCAAAAAATCTTTCCCTGCTTTTGATTGCTATAAAAAAAAAAGAATATGAATTAATATTCAGTACCTGTTTATATGCATGATATTTTCTACAGAAATCTGTTTTCTATATCCTATTCACACTATATAAGGAAATATTTCTAGATTTTCCAAAATATTTCATTTTCATGACATTTTAACTTAATTACACTGATATAATGAGGCCCATTTACAACCACTGCACAGACCAGTATATATCAAACTTCCCACCCAAGCAGAAAGTTTTAAAGCCTTTGGTTTGCTGCCTGGTTACTAGTGAAATGAATCAGTACCTACTAATAACATTTACAGCAGTAAAAATGATATGACTCAAGTGTGTTTTAACTTCAGCAGACCTAATTGTTTTCTCTGTCAGTACTCCTGCTCAGTATCTCAAGGCTGACGAGGTTTAGTTTTTCTGTGAATATCAAACCAAGCAGTCATAGCTCTGCACGTGTTATTTACTGAGCACAGCAACTGTTGTTGCTGCAGCAGAAAATGTGTCCTGCAAATTCTATGGGACAGAACTGCAGGTGGACAGTTTCCCTCTGAGGGTGTTGAACAGCACCTCTCTAGTAAGACAGGTAAAGTAAAACATTACTAAAGGAAAAGTGACACATGTAGGATCTTATATTTAAGCAAATGTATCATTTACTAGATTCTTTTCTCCATCTCTTTTAAACTCATCATCTGAGTAACAGAAAATGTATTTTGTAAACGTGTATTCAATTATTCAAAGGCTAAAGAGCAATGAGATAGGTGCTTGGTTGATGACTTTTCAGTTTTGAGATAACTGTGTAGTTAATACTCCCAGCGCAGATTCTTGGTTGACTGGCTCCTGGTCACAACCTTCCAACCCATTTTCCTACTTTGTCTTTAAGCCAGATGAACTACTTTAACTTTGCCAAACAAGCATCCTGTTGATCACTATGCTGTCACTTAGCTGCTCTTTTTCATTCTCCTCACAAAATCAAACATTGTTTATGCTTTCCTCATCACCCCTGGGTGACTTGTATCAGCTATTTCCCCTCTCACCAAAGGCAGCAACCTCAGACTGATGTAAGCTCTTGCCTTGACATTCTGCTCTACCTTGGCCTGTTCTAGGACTTTCTATGCTATTTCAACCTGTGCTTTTTTTTGTTTCCCAGGCTGCCTGTTCCCAGGGCCATCCCGGGCAGCTTCAGGTGACCTTTTCTTTCTGTTGGGCAACACGTCTTTCAGTTTGGTTCCTTCCAGGTCAGCTTCCGTTCTTGCCTCCAGCTGTCACTCTTACCTCCAGCTGTTACCCTGATGACCAAGTTTTTATATATTAGACAAGAGAATCAGAAGAGTCTTGCTTGCTGTTTTTGAGTCTTGCTGCTTGTTTTTAATCTGGAGGATTCAATTATTCTGTTTTCTTGCATTGTTTAAAATGTCCTGTAAAATAAGGCTCATTGAGAAGAATGTATACTCAGGTTAATTTTACCTTTAAAAAACTATTGTTTATTTTTTGTAAATCTGGTCCGTATACATTTTTTCTAGAGATCAGCTCTGGTGAGACAAGTCTCCCGATGGGACAAAGAACTACTGTGTTTCGCCCTTACCCTTCTGAGCTTTGCCTACAGAAATAAGCTGTAGAGATAGGTGTCACACAACCTAACGCTAAACATTGAATGCATTCTCTTTCCTCATGCTTCTTCCCAAGAGGTGGGACTACAGACACAGCTGGAGCACCAGAGATGTACGTTCATGCATGAAAGTTCATGCATAGTTGGTTTTTTTGGCACAACATCTATTCTGAGATGTGCAACTTTTTCACAAATCTGGAAAAATCAATTACAGTACCTTCTACCTATGTCTTCCAGAAAAATGTAATAACAGCTCCAATGAAATATTCCTGACAGAAGCTGCTGTTGCTAATTTTTGTTTGGATTGCTATCTTTTTTCCTTCATTTATTCTACCACATATTGTTTCTTCCACAAGCCTTCTCTTCATGGACATTTACGCCATGAGGCTGTGGACTATGCCAGAAAGAAGAAAATCATGGTCTTGACTGTCTGGATGGGTGTTTGCTAGTTCAATTTCATCTGCCCAATGATCTGCCACTATTTCATAGTTTTTTCTGTACTGTACATTCACTGTAATATTATACAGTATTTACAGTTCATGTCTGTTTCTGTAACTGAATTGTTATACCATTAGTACATATAAACTATTTTTTTCTAACTAATTTATGTCTCTGGATAATCCACCTGAGAGGATTAATTTCCTCTATGCCAAATTCTAGGAAATTATGATTGTAAAAGCTTGGGAAAATAGTAAAGTTTTAATAAAAGAAAATAAACCCCGTAATTTTCACAGTTATAGCCATATTTTGGCAACATTTTCAAAAGGAATGGAATGGGCATGAAATGTGAAGCTGATCAGAATAGTGTAGAGATGTGAATTTTCCTGAACACATAAGATTGGGTTTGATTAAATGTTATAATCTTTTGAAAATTTGTAACACTGATTGCGAAAAGACTTAACGTGCCCCTTGAAGTGTGTCCACTGAACTCAGTGGAATTTGTCCACTGATTTCAACAGTATTTGTACTGTAAACAGATTTGTTTAGGTGGGATTAATTGGGTCCTGGGTGAAGGGTTTCAATCTGGGTGATTTTAAAGCCATATTACAAAACAATAATGAAATGGGGGTATTTCAAATGGAACCATGATGTGAAAAATAAAGTAGCTGATGTAGGTATTCACTCCACATTGAATAAACTACTTATGCATCATTTTAAACCATCAGTTTAAAAAAAAAGAAATAATTTCAGTTAGGTCCATATATAATGAATATAATGTACTTCCAGACTTGAATGAGCATGGTATTTTTGCCATGCTTAAAGCTGTACTATAATACTATATGCCTTATAATAAATCAAGCTCTATTCAACAAAGTTTTCTGGAGTCACAGTGGAGCCACACAGGTGGAAATAAAATCAAATATTAACCTCAAGTTTTTCCGTGAAGCACTAACCTTTAACAGACAGTCTGAGTTTTTCCACCAGAGATCCTTGTCAACAGTATTTCCTTCATTTATTTCTGTTGAAAAAAAAAAACCCAAAAAAAAACCACAAAACCACACCTTTGTAATATACTTCACTTGACAAAATTATTCAGTCAAGGTATCCACATCTGACCTAAGTGCATATACTGCATGGCCAGTGGGGTGAACTGGCAATAGCAGGGTGCATACCATCTCACAGTAAAGGTATACTACAGATGAGGTCAGCTACATGCCAGAAAACTTTTTCTGTCCACTGTCTGCAGTAGAAAGCTGGACCCCAGCCCTGATGTCTGAACTGTATATATGTGAAGTTGAGTGAGTTGAACCCTCCCATTTCATTGTTACCTCAGTTCAAAATTTAACATTAGGACCTTTTAGATCAGTGTGCCCTTTCAAGTTTTAGCATTTGTTACAGATCTCTTTATTCTACATTCTTCACTTATGACTTAGCCCTTGCCTCAAAATTTCCTTTTTTGGTTTCTTTTTATTATTACTGAAGTCTAGCTGCATGAGTAACACAAATTCTTAGAAAAGCTTTGGAGAACAATTAGAAGAAAAGCCATTATAAAATACATTTTGTTTTACTGATGTGAGTTTATTTTTTAAAGTATTTACAAGCAAATTGACAATTTATGAACTATTAAACTAAAGGGATATCTTCAAAAGCAACAGAAAACTATTAAATATTCTCTGTATGAATGTATGAAAGCATTTAAAAAATATAGAAAAAAAATACCAAATCCATTGATTTTACAATGATCTGTCTCCCTCCTTACTGTAACTAGAAACAAGATACCTACTGTTCTACAACTGCAGCAGCTTTCAGGCTCTTCACTGCCTAAAGGTTGATTGGCTTTTCAAGCTTTGTCCATTCATTGATCCCAGCTCTGAACATGCCAGTAAACACAAATTCCTGGTCAAAACATTTGTCTTGAGGAGTCACTTATTCACTTCAAGGGAAATTATTTTTAAACACTATGTTCCAAAGAAGTATACCCTGAACATGAGCAGACTTCAAAAGAGGAATGAAAGTTTTCTACTTGAAAGGTTCCTTGACTTACGCAGTTATACCAACTATGCAACTTTGTTCCAAAGTTCCATGTACCTAACCCTGGTCTGAAAAAAAGTTTCTGAACTTCTTCGAGGATGAACTAAGGCAGCCTGTCCAGTGTTATTATTGCTGGCAAATTTATGTCTTGCATTTTGCATGGAGAGGAGCATGTGCTAAAAGCAATGAACATTCTCAAGTCCGTTCACTAATAGGAGAGCATTCTTGAACTGGAATCTCAGATAGTAGAAATCCAGTATTCCACTAGTTTCATACACAGTCTAATGTAAACAGAAGTGAATGCTGTCTCTGGACGTCTCTAGGTACAAGAATTCTACAGAGTCTTACAAGTACTTCCAGAAACATTACCAGAGCCTTTAACATGTTAAATTCCTGACATAGCTTGAGAATAGCTTGCATGCCAGATCTTTTTCTTTTCCCCTAAAAGGGCCAGGGGCATTTTTCATTTACAAGCTTGTTTGCCACAGACTTCAAAGAGCAAAAAGTGAAACAGTTGTGGAGAAATCTGATCAATAGATTAATAGAGGTGACTTTGCTAGGTTCTTTTGGGGCCTACATCCAGAAGAGAGATTTTTAAAATTTTGAAGACTTCCTTGTTAGATGTACATCATTGCTATGTGAACACAGCATAAAACAGCCCATAGTCAAGTAGCAATGCATTAGTTTCTGGACTTTTATGCTATATGAGCCACATAATTTTAATAAAAGTTGCTGTCATTTCTCTGCAATGGTTTATTGTAGTTAGGCATTTGGATATGTGAACTTCACAATTTGACATGCATTTTCAAGCCATCACAAAGTAAAGTTGAGGACATTATGCATTTACTCAAAGTTCTCAGTAGAAACTTCAGGCATTCAAGAGAAAACCAAGGGTCAGTTCCTAGATATTAGTGATATGAATGATAGTAATAAACAGTTTCTGAAGTTACTATTCTATTTTAAATGCATCTACATTTGTGACCTAATGTCTAGAAGATGTCCCAGAGGTGCTCTTTCTTAAAAGTCCTGAAATATGCTCTCTACTAAAGAAACCTATGCTTAACATCTTTTCCAACCTTCTTAGATTTAGGGCCAAACCCAAACCACTTGCCCTGCACTCACTTGGTGTCAGTATCCCTTGGAGGTTCTCCCTGCTACTCCAAGACTGGAAGTTTTATTTTCTAATAACTTCAGTATCAAACACAAAGCTGTTACACTCATTAAAGAACCAAATGCCCAATTCTAAGCATTTTAAGGATCTTCTTTGTGGCACATACAGGCACTTAGGAACTGCACAAAACAGTGAAATCAATGTGCAGCAGTTAAGCAATATAAGCACATCTGAAATTCTATCTGCAGGTCCCAGTTTTGCAACCCGTTTGACTGCAATGATGTTACACAAGTATAATGCAAGGCAGAATGTAGTCTGCAATGAATAGTCAAGAGCCAAGAAATGCCTTTCAGTCCATGTATAATGACAGCTTTTGCTAGTCTTCAAGATCATCAAAGGCACTGTGTGAAGAGCCTCATAATTGTTTTATTATACTGCTTTTAAGGGTGGGGTTCACTGCAATCAATTTAGGAAACTGTTTCTGACAAATTATCTGAAGAGATCTTTATTGCAATACTTCTGATTCTGAAAGTCTAGGAATTCAGGAAGTAAATCAGGACATCCTTCTCCACTGTATAGGAGAAACCAGATAAAGTCAGTTCAGTTCCCTAGAAATCAATATTACAGCAGCCAAAATTTTGGCCCAGTGTGTTATAATGCCTGGAAAGGACACACAAATTTTCCACTTTCCACATTAAGGATGAATCATCTGTCTTTGTTTTAGCAGCAATGCTAAAACAAAGAATAGAGAAGGTGTATGCCGGAGACAAAGGGGAGAAGGAGGACTTGAATCACTCTGAATTGTTGAAGACCTCAGTTTAATATGAAAAAAAAGTTATTTCAATAATCTGCAAATGAATGAGCCATAGAGGAAGGAAAGTCCTATTTTTTGTATTAAAAGAGTCCATTCATGTAACAGTCGGATGTGTTGATAGCTGAATTACCATCTGCCATATAACCAGATGTTTTCCATCCATGTTTTAATGAATCTTATTTTTCTAATCAACTTTGTAGAGAGTAAAAGTCTGTTTTTAAGAAGTGCTGCATTTTCCTTACACTGGATTACTTTGGGATGTCACAATTACAGACTATCTTATCAAATTTAAGTGTTTACGTGACTGTGCTTCCTTTTATGGTGTAAAATGCACCCTTGCTTAAGCAAGGATTCTCTTCCATAATTTTAAAAATTAAGCAGTGGCACTGCAGGCTTTTCTAGAGCAAGGCTGTGGCAATGCATCTGCAATCTGAGTAAGAGCATACAGATATTGAAATAATTACCTCCCACTATTACCCATGGGCTCTCAAGTAATTACCTGTTTCCATTAGCATTTTATTTGATTCACGAATTACCTTCAGAAATGCTGGGTTTATGTCCACTACCTGAAATGATTACATTCAAATTAATCAACAAAGATTTCGGTACAGCTGTCATCATGAAATTATAAAGCAGCATGTGATGTACATGAATAATAAAGCAATAAAATCCTCTATGGAGTCCTTTAATTTTCATTTGTTCAAAGTCACTAGAAGTGGCATGGATTTACAAGCAGGAGGGAAAAGAGAATGACATCTGCTCTCACATCAATGCTGATCATGCAAGCAGTTTACCATGGAAGAGCATCTATTGTCATTTAGGTCTGATTTATCACACAATGGGTTATATGAGCACCCTTTCTATTTATTTCAATAAACTGAAATAGTTTATTTATTTCAATAAACTGAAATAGAGTTTATTGAAGTCTCTAAAATATAGATAGATTCTTTTTTATTATGTGCTATATGTACTATACTATGGACTATTATACTACTATTTTGACTGATATGAAAATTGAAACTTGTTATTTTGGCAAAATTCTTTGTTTAATTGATGTTTTATACCTGTATGTTTAGGTGTATATTGCCCTTGTTAACAGGAAATAGGAAAGTATTTCTTTTTAAAATGCCCTAAAAAAGGGAAAACATTACAGACTTTGACTCAAGAAATAATACTTTCCAAAACCAGGCTTAATACAGTGTGCATACTTTTTAGATCTTGTTATACTTACATGTCTAATTGTACTTCAGCTCCCGTTTTTGTTGTCTGTGAATGGAATCTCCTAATGTTTAGACCCACAGACATATTTATACATAATTTTTAATACATATGTAAAAGACCGCCCCCTTCATGCATGCCAGCATCTTATTATTTAGTAGAGCATTCTTTGTGTAAGCACACCCTAAACCCTTCTTTGGGGAAGTGCTGATGTTTGAGACCCACCAACAAAAGCTGTGCAAATTTTTGCTTAAAAAAAAAAAGGTAATTTGAAGTAGGTAAACATATTGGAAAAACTAGTTTGAGTTTGGTGAAAGGTGTTGGCTATACTGTCACAAATATGCACAGAACCAACACAAATATCTAAAAGGTCAGAATATTCATTACAGTGTTCTTGAAAGCACTTTTTTTTTTTTCTCTAGACTGCCCTAAATAACAAGTTGAGGGAGTTTTTTGTTGTAATTAAATAAATACAATAAAATCAAATAAATACATCTCACTGATGTAAGAAAATTTAATTTATTCATTGAACAGAGCTGTCTCCTGATTTAGGTCATGGATTTGGAGTTGCCATATTTTCAGATGGATGCCCTAACCTCTATACTACAGGATACATTGGAATGGGCCTCTGCCCACCTTAAGTAATTCGATATTAATCAGAATAGCAAAAGAGTTTACAGTTTGGTGGTTAAGTCATCATTTGGAGAAAGAGATACAAATACAACCCTAAGACTTGGTTACAAATAAATCCTTATGCTGAATAGAAAGCATCAAATAGAAGACCAATAGACTGAGTTTTTAATAGTCACCTAAGGTAGTAAATTGAAGAACTTACTGCCAAAACCTGAGATGCAGGTTGAAACCCACTGAAAGAATTAGAGAGGTGATAAAAAGGACTCCAAGGTTTTTATTTCTCTTGGTGAATATCATAACTTTACAGTGTAAGGTAAACCCTGCCCTTGTAAATATAACAATTTAAAAGCAGTTTAAGCCTTAAAAGTAAAACAAAACTTATCATTTAGCTAAAAAAAGGTTGTTTCAAGTTGAAATTAACTTTCTTACTTACTAAAGAGGTACAAATATTTCTCTTTGACTTCTCACTCCCAGTTTTATTTATTTTTCAGTTCAAGCACAAAAATGATCCAATATTAAAAAAGTTTTTTGACCAACATCCTTCCATAGCCAGCCTATTCTTGTGAAATATTTGGAGCAAGGATTTCATTCCTTCTGAATATTATTCTTTCTTTAAATGTTATCAGACAGCAATTTATCATAAATAGGTTTTGCAAGTAAAAATGATGTGAAAGTGTTTTTGAAAAGCCGTATAAACTAAAGACACACGACACATTAGTGTATTTCTGTTATATGGAAATTATTTCTGTTAAATAATTTTCAGGGCATCTTGAGAGGGTAAGAAATGGTTATGTCAGCACCCTGCTGTATTTTAAAGTATTTTACAGAGTCTTCAGTGTTTTAACTGAATTTTTCTCATTGACATGTAGATTGCAACCTTTTCATTTCATTGACTGTAGCATACCCACACTTAAAAATGCATTTACCTGTATAATATCACCACATCACCAGGCCTATTCTCAATCAAAAAGTTCATTCCAAAGAAAGCAGTCAGCAAAACCAACATAAAATTTCAGATGTGACCATGTTGCTGTTATCCCTTATTTGTGTATCAGTAAATTTCCTTCTCCATTTTCATTTCCATATCCCCTTTTCATCTTCTCCTTGTGGGACACTTTTTAAGGCATCTAGATCAAAATTCATCTTATCACAGTTTTGAAAAGTGATGATGCTATTTGAGACACCTGGTTTCAGAAGAAAGCTTCCAGGTCCGTCCCTAAATAATACAATCATATTCATTGAAGAGAAAAAAAAAACACAAAAAAAATTCAGATGTTTTCCAGAGGCAAAAGAATAAAGTCTGGGTCTCATAATGGCAATCACATTGCATGCTATGCTTCTGGTCATCTAAAACTGGAAATACATTTTACAGATAGAAGCTGCCATTTCCAGGCTTTTGACATTTTTCTTTTTCTCTGTTTTGTATTGCTGTTGCTGCTTTGGTGATTATCATTTTGTGTAATACTAGAAGTTTTTTTATGAAGAGTCTCTGAAATATAAAATAAAATGGTACATGCTCTGCTTTCAGGGGTCAAGAGGGCTCTGTACTTAAACTGCATTATGAATCCTGTTTGTATTCTTTGGAAACTGTGAAATACTCTAACCTTATCTTACTTATACAACAACCCCAAAAACAAACTGTATGTATAATCAGCTTCTGCCAACAAACCTAGATTTCTGACGTCCTGATCCTTGCATGTTCTTATGGCATGATATCAGGAAATGCTATCAAAAATGTATAATCCTCTTGTTTAAATATGGTAGTAAGGATGTCAACATAGCAGACCTACAAAGGACTCTTTGGTGATTACATTGAGCAGTAATCTTTCACTTAAAAAGGGCTCCTAAGCATGGTGTAGATAGTGTTGAAATTAAATTATATTCCAGCAAGTAGTCAGGCAAAAACAAGCTTACTTGACAATATATGGGTTTTTTTACCCCATCCCAAATTTCTGCCCAGCACAAGACAGTTTTGAAGGACTCCTGATTCAATTTTAACCAACTTATTTTCTCCATATGCTGTTAGAAAATTTAGCTAATTTAATTGAAGTAGTGCTAGTTCCTAAGGATGACAAGAGTATTTAAAAAAGTTCCGAGACTAATAAAATAAAATAAAAGGCAGAGCTATTCCTCTTTTATGAGAATTAAACTCCCTACTGGAAATGTCAGTAAGCAGGTAATGGTAGTATTTACCACTACATAAATAATTAAATATTTTATAGTCAAGATAAAGTATTTTAGACCTCCCTCTCTCACAGAGCAGCGCTCTTCCGTATAATCCATATTTTATGTCAAGCCTGACCCTTTCAAGTCCCCTCTAGGCTGAGGTAGCTCAAAATGTGTCAGCTTTATCACACTTATAATATTCACACAATTAAGTACTTCAATTTATTACAATGAAAATAATTTAGTTTCAAATACAATAGTTTGCAGTCAGAAAAAAGAAACCCTTATTGGCAGTTTCTTTTAATGTAGGAATTTATTATTTTCTATCTATCATCTACCTCATTTATCTCTGTGGTGTGTTTCTACTCAGTCAAATTGGAAGTCCCATGCTTAACATACTACTTAATCATTTAGAAAACACAAGTATCTTTTGTTATTCAAGTATGACAACCTGTTCAGAATTGTCCCTTCTAGTCACAAAAAAATCTGTGAAATCTTCCCAAGGGTACCTTGCTCTCCCCTTCCCACTCCTAAATTTATGTTCCATGAAATCTAATGCAGGCTACAAAACCAAGATGTTTCTTATGTCACCTGTGGGAAACGGCCACTACCATAATTTCAGTTCCCCAGTGCCTGGCCTGCAGCGTGGTCTGTGGAGCACCTGTGAACCTGTTCTGAGATACCAAAGAACATGAAAACAGGACAGTGCCTTTCCTACCCTTCTGTCTATAATGGCTGTTTTCAACATACATAGTCTCCCTTCTAAAATGTTGGTTTCTCAGCACCAGAGTCTTCTGAAGTTGAAAACTGTGAGATCAAGTGAGCAAAGGAAAGTGATTTACCCTTCTGTGGATGCAAAGGAGTTAACATGGGAAAGGAAGGTAGAATTTGGAGCATTCCAAATAGCTTGACCCAGATTTGGTTCCCATTTTCAAACATCTGCTGCTGTTTAAGTAGAACCCTGCAACACATCCAAATGAGAAAAAAACAAAGAAAGAAAAGAATCCGTTCATGCAGTCCTACTGGATTTCTATCAGTATTCACTATATGCATAAATCTCATTAATATGTATCAGTCAAGCAAAAATCTAGGATCTCATTTTCTATTTTCTGAAGGAAATCTTGAGTCCTTTAATATAAATTGATGCTGTTAGTTATTTCCTTTGTATCACATTTTCCAGTACTTTGCTATATTTGACAGCCTGAACTGAAGTGAATGATTAGTTGCAAATAATATTCCGACACTGGTAATACAAACGGATAATACTGGAAATAGCTCTCTGCAAAAGCAAGTGGAAATTAGCTGTAGATAGCACTAGCCAGACCGATGTGATCTGCTGATTTTGGTGAAAATCAATATTTAGGGCAGTAAGACTCAAGCTGGCACAAGGCTTTTTAAAAAACTAAAGCAAAGCCTTAACAGAAATCTAGAGGTATAAATCTCCATCTATGGCTTTTAAACCACACATCTGTCCTGTTACTCATCTGAAAAACAGTAAGCCTATCACTTTTTACCAGATTTCTTGATTCTGGTTCTTTTCAGAACAGCAACTGTCCCATGAAAGCTGGCCTTGTCTGTCTCAGTTTCATATTGGAGTCCACTGATACCATTAAAAGCATCACAAAATTCTTTGGAAACAATGACTTTGACTCAGAAACATGTCTGGAGTTTGTGAGTTTGTCCTGGGTTCAGCAGTAGCAGTCATTTTTCTCCTTCTTAGGAGCTGGTGCAGTGCTGTGGTTTTGACTTTCAGCCTAGGACCAGCACTGATAACACCAATGTTTTTAGTTGCTGCCTAGTAATGTTTACTCTGACTGTGGACTTTCTGAGTCTCATGCTCTACCAGGGAGGAGGGGAAGCCGGAAGGAAGTACAGACAGGACACCTGACCCAAACTAGCCAAAGAGGTATTCCATACCACAGCACGTCATGCCCCATACATAAACTGGGGGCAGTTATCCGGAAGGGCTAGATCACTGCTCAGGATGGGCTGTGTATCAGTTGGTGGGTGGAGAGCAGTTGTATTCCCTACCCTTGTTATTTCCCTTATCATTATTATCATTGGTGGTAGCAGTAGTGATTTGTGTTATACCTTAGTTACTGGACTGTTCTTATCTCAACCTGTGGGAGTTACATTCTTTCAATTCTCCTCCCCATCCCTCTGGGAGTGGGGGAAGGAAGGGGGAGAGTGAGCGAGCGGCTGTGTGGTTCTGGGTTGCCAGCTGGGCTTAAACCACAATAAAGTTGTAGTAAAAGAAGTAAAGGAATGCATCATGAGGAGCAAAATCCACCACAATTTACTGTAGCCATGAAGTAGGACAGCAATAGATACCTCTTGGGCATAAGGCCTATGGGAAAAACCTAACTCTTGTAATTTTGATGAACTGTGACATCATTTCAGTGCACAGCAGTTGGTGGCCCAGGATTTCAGATAAAATGCTGTGACAGGCATGATTTTATTTCCAGTAAAGTTCATTGTGTTGTATTTGTATTTATACTTGGAATGGTGTGATAATTGTCTTACTTCAGACTGACTGTAAATATAAATAAATGAATACTGAATATAAATGTCAGTGTTTGTTCAGACATGTGTTGAAGATGATATCCAGTGGGGTTAGCTGTAGAAGTCACGTGATGAAAACACATTCAAATGGTGTGAATGCAACACAATTCTTTTTTTCAATGCTGACTGTTGGCACTAGTAACCACTTAGGGCCCAGGCAAATGCACTCAATGACCCTAACTATCATAGAGGTAACTGATAGCCTTACAAGTAAACTAACAATAATGACTTCGTGGAGGTTCTGAGGCTCATGGGTGACACAGGTTGTACTGGTAACAGTTTTCTAGTTATGGGAAATGTCTGGATGATCTAAGAGCAGTTTTGGCAAGTAACATTTTGTGGTAAATACTTAGTGAAGTAAGTATAGGTTCAACTAAAGGATAGCAGCATCCATCATACTGACAGACCCCAGCACTATGTGGGTTAATTCTATCCCCTTTTTATGGTTTTCCTGAGTGTGTGGCCTGTTTAATTCCATTATTTTTTAGGAGAAGCAGCTTAACTTGAAAATTATCTATAAATACTGCAAATGCCACACAAGAGGTACAGTGACACTAAAAAGAATGACAATGACAGATTGTGCTTTGGGACAGACATGTAAAACACTTGGACCATAGGCAGAATGATGCTCAGAAGTCTCAAAAGTTCATTAAATTGTTCCAGGCAACCTCCAGAGGTTTCACTGTTTTGTAACTTAGCTAACACTATTTCTGTTATTTCACAGAGTCTGCAATAACTCTAAAATATATACTTATTACTTTTCTCTACTGACCTAACATTGCCTGAAAGAAGATTCATGTTAATTTACCACAGTTGTTTCATGACATAAAGAATGCTCTTCTTCACTAAACATTAGATATAGAAACAAACTGGCTTTGTTCTCAGTGAACATAAACTATAGGTGAGAGACTTTAGAATCAATTTACTGAGATATTTAAAATTAATAAAGAAGGACAAGTAATTATGACATGTAATACTTTCATTTAAAAAAAGAAAAACAAATGCATTCATTGTGTCATAAGGTAAAAAGCATCATTTCCAACGCAGTAGACTGCAGCCTCTGTTTCATCCCCAGGTAATAGCAAAAAATATTTCTTTGCCTTATCAAACATAGGAATACCTATCATGTCATAGGAAATATCAATTATTAACACAGTAAAAACTATATAAGAAAGAAAAAGCAGAACTATTATAGAATCATAGAATCATAGAATAGTCGGGGTTGGAAAGGAGCTTAAGATCATCAAGTTCCAACCCCCCTGCCATGGGCAGGGACACTTCACACTAAACCATGTCACCCAAGGCCCTGTCCAACCTGGCCTTGAACTCTGCCAGGGATGGAGTGTTGCCCAACCTCCTGGGCAACCCATTCCAGTGCCTCACCACCCTCACAGGAAAGAATTTCTTCCGTATATCCAATCTAAACCTCCCCTATTTAAGTTTTAACCCGTTACCCCTTGTCCTATCACTACAGTCCCTAATGAAGAGTCATTCGCCAGCATCCCTATAGGCCCCCTTCAGATACTGGAAGGCTGCTATGAGGTCTCCACTCAGCCTTCTCTTCTGCAGGCTGAACAGCCCCAACTTTCTCAGCCTGTGTTCATACGGGAGGTGCTCCAGTCCCCTGATCATCCTCGTGGCCCTTCTCTGGACTTGTTCCAACAGTTTCATGTCCTTTTTATGTTGAGGACACCAGAACTGCACACAATACTCCAGGTGAGGTCTCACAAGAGCAGAGTAGAGGGGCAGGATCACCTCCTTCGACCTGCTGGTCTGTCCTGGGTTCAGCAGTAGCAGTCATGTTTCTCCTTCTTGGTAGCTGGTGCAGTGCAGTGTTTTGACTTTTGGCTTGGGAACAGAGCTGATAACAAGGATGTTTTGGTTTGGCCAAGGACTTTGTGAGCCTCATGCTCTGCCAGGGAGGAGGGGAAGCCAGGAGGAAGCAGAGACAGGACACCTGACCCAAACTGACCAAAGAGGTATTCCATACCACAGCACGTCATGCCCAGGAGGTAACTGGGAGTTAGCCGGAAGGGCTGGGAGACTGCGGGGTTGGAGGAGGTATTGGTCAGAGCTTGGTGGGGCTGGGGGGAGGGGCGAGTTATCGGTTGGCTGGTGGTGAGATGATGTATTCTCTTCCCTTGTTATTTCCTTTATCATTGTTATTATTGGTGGTAGCAGTAGTGATCTGTGTTATACCTTAGTTACTAAACTGTTCTTATCTCAACCCGTGGGAGTTGCATTCTTTTTGATTCTCCTCTCCATTCCTCTGGGAGTAGGGGGAGGGAAAGAAGGGGGGAAGTAAGTGAACGAGTTACCTGATTGGGTTTAAACCATGACATGGTCACGCTCCTTTTGATGCAGCCCAGGATACGGTTGGCTTTCTGGCCTGCAAGCGCACACTGAAGCTGGCTCATGTTCATTTTCCCATCGACCAGCACCAAGTCCTTCTCTGCAGGGCTGCTCTGAATCTCTTCTCTGCCCAACCTGTAGCTGTGCCTGGGATTGCCCCGACCCAGGTGTAGGACCTTGCACTTGGCATGGTTAAACTTCATGAGGTTGGCATCAGCCCACCTCACAAGTGTGTCAAGGTCCCTCTGGATGGCATTCCTTCCCTCCAGTGTATCAACTGAACCACACAGCTTGGTGTCATCGGCAAACTTGCTGAGGGCGCACTCAATCCCACTGTCCATGTCAGCGACAAAGATGTTGAACAAGACCGGTCCCAACACCGATCCCTGAGGGACGCCACTCGTTACTGGTCTCCATCTGGACATGGAGCCATTGACAACAACTTTTTGTGTGTGGCCATCCAGCCAGTTCTTTATCCACTGAGTTGTCCATCTATATTGCTAATATTTTTTGCTGAGGAAAAAAAATGTTTACTTTTTTTTGTGTTCAAGAATATAGTTATGTTTACTGGACAGTATCAATTGACTAATACTTAGTTTAGAATAGCTAGATCTTTGCATTCTATTTTGGTAATATATGAAATTAACTTTTCATATATTACCTCAGACATTTCTAACAACTGAATTATAAATTAATTCTATTTAAATATAATTTTAATTTCAAGGGACTTTGCTGTAATTACTCATTTCAATTCACAATTACATCATCCTTAACTTTCTTCTCAATTTCTACATCAAAGCAGTAGAATAATGCGCATGAATTTGACTTTCATATGATTCAGGGAAAGAGGCATTTGTGCACTAATGTACGGAAAAAGTATTAATAGACCTTCAAGGAAGGTTTTTTAACAGAAAAATTATTTTGTAGAGGAAAAGGATGCTTGGATTTTATTATTTTATACTTCAAGGTAGACTAAGGAGCAGAGAGAGGTAGAATTTGGAGAATGGAGAATGTACTTTGTCTTTGGCAGGAGACACAGTGATTCCAAGGCATTTGAAAGAGAGTCCTAAGACAAAAATGCACTGGTATATTCATCTGGTCTTTTGTTTCCAAAAAAAGACCTTTGCCAATCTGCCAGAGATTACTTAGTCAAGATACTCTCTTTAACTTAAAGTAATGCATATTTTTTGAAAATAAATTGCAGCTATCAATAAGGATTATTTTATTGAAAAGTATGAAAGAAAATTAAGGATAAAGATAAGAAAAGCAACAGCAGTTGCATGAGTCCTGAAATCAAGTCTGGATGAGTCTGTAAATTCAAGCTCCTTCACAGATCATTGAGTTTGATGATGAAATCCCTGTATAAAAGCTTTATGACCTGCAAAATAAGTAGGCCAAACATTGCAGAAGCTGTCCTTTGTGTCAAGGATAAGCAGGTGTGCAGAGCAGAGTTTAAAAACAAAACAAAACAAAAGAGCTTTCATGTATTTTACCCAGTCTTAGTGTCTGGTGTGACTCAAGGAGTCCTTCATGCTGACAGTGCTGTGCAGATGTAATGATGTCTTCAGGATTCACCCAGAAGGAATCCATCCTTTATATTTTTATTCCCATCTTTTTTGCCTGATTATTTTGAAAATTAGAGATGAGAAAGAATCATGTCTCTATATAAGATAAAAGGCAATACAATTGTTACAGTATGTTTACAATAGGAACTTCTTTCAAGTGAAAATGAAATAGATTCTTCTATTTCAGACAGCAACTATGTGCGTTAAGCTAAACATTTTAATTATTCAAGCTAAAAGAGTAACTTCTGCAATTACCTCAATGGAAGCATTACTGCCCAACACTCAAAAAGTGTTCTAATTGTTCCTCTATCTTACAATAGCACCCAGTGCATTCTGAACTCCCTCTGGAGTCTGTCTCAACCGACAGCACGCAAAAGGTGCAGCAAGGAATATGTAAAACGTGGAACATAGCCAAATAAACTCTGGAGCTTCCCTCAAAAGGGATAAGAATTTATTGAGATTTACCCTTCACTTGCAGCACTAAAAATTCCTCTACAAAAAAATTCAACACATTACTGCTTTTTGTGAGACTTGCATAAGTATGAAATAATTAATAAATATGTTTTCCTATAAAAATGAAGCTGAACAAAGATGCTGTGTTTTTCTTGGGTTTAAATGTCCACTGAACCAGCTCATACATTGAAACAGTATTTCGTGCATAAATCTGGACTTTTCTAGAAGCATAAAAAGAAAAGACATCTTAATCTTGGGATTATGATTACTATTTTGGAAATTCAGAATAGTTTTCTTGCAGAGGTTAGCCATACAAATAAATCCTAGCAGAAATATTTTTTGTCCAAGCTAGGCAGAGTTATTAATATGACCCACAGGACATTATTACACATGTAAAAGCTATCAAATGATCTGGGAAAGTTTTTCTTTAAATATGGCTTCACAGATGTTCAATCACTTGTCATTTGCAAGTAGAATAAATATGGTGTCTATAGTATATATTCCCATTGGCCGTCTGTGACACATGTTAGCATTTCCCTTAAAGAAAACATAAAGCATTGATGCACTATTGCTTTCTTTTGCTATGAAATATACTAAAATAATGACAAAAACATTTGCTACTGTATAACCAAAAGTAACAATTTAAGTCTTGGGCAGTGTAAAGTCACAGCTAAAAACTGGTTACTGAAAGTTTTCCTATTTTCTTTCTGCTACAAGCTACAATTTGGAAAGCCTGTTAGTGATTCAAAGGGTAGCCACATTTCCATGATGGAAGAAAACTATGAAACGAAAGTTGGTTTTGTAATGAATGCTCAGAAATAGCTGCAGGTATATGTATATTTTACCGGTCGTCTATTGTGCATTAAAAAAAAAAAAAAGTCAATTTTATTTTACAATAATTAGTAGAACAGAATTAAAATCCAAGGTCAATACCAGCATGATTCTGAGATCACTCTTGGAAATTATCTTCAATAGCTAATTCTTGACAAATAGTCAATAGTGGTCAATAGTGGTATCTGAGACACATTGAGGGGTGTTTTTTTTTTCTCATATTTGCAGTATGAAAGAAGCACATTACTTAAGAAGATTTTCAGTGCTATCTGGCAATATATAACAAGAAAAGAACTTATCTACACACAGGGTCATGCAAGGATAGTTATTCTGTAACAGTTCTTATTTAATAGCTCTACACCTTTGTACATAAGGTAAGATCCTCTTTTTTAGTTTTACCTGCATTTCATAATAAGAAGGATGAGCAATGACACTTTTAAGATCACACAGTACCTTCATATGAAATAACTTCTGTTTGTAGATAACTATCATTGCAAGGCAATTTGTAAAACAAGTGCCTGGTTTGGAAGCTCAGCTGTTGATTTTGGTTAAAATTATTCACTACCCTGTCAGAAATTCAGGAGCATTAATAAGAATCTATTTTTCAGAAAGATAAATGTATTTAATGATTTCTTCTTTGCTGCAAAGTAGATGTGACTGTGTTTTAAGATGGGAAGCGTATCTGTCTGAGTAACTCAGAGTAACTTGAAAACCTAAGAGAGCAGGGAAATGCTGCTGTGTGGATAAAATAATTCCATCCTTTTCTTTGGAAATGTAAATGGTAAGTTCTGCTCATTCTTACCCAGGTTTATAGCACATACACTTCTGCTGTTATTATAGAATTGCGTTGATGGCAGGTAGAGCATATGGTACGTTGTAGGATGTATGTCTTATGAGAAAAAGAGATATCAGGTGGTTTAGCTTTATTTTATTATTTTGTTCCATGGCAAAAAATATTGAAACCAACAAAAAAAATACTCTTCTTTTTCTAGTGAATTATGGAAATACATGACCCATCTATAGCTCACAATCACCTGAAAGACTCCTAGAATACCTTCTGATCTTGATCTAGCTTCCTCATTTTCACAGCTATAAACAGGGTACAAAATCTGCTATATCATTCTTCCATGAAGAAAATACACCAAATTCATGTCAAGTCAATAGCGGTGTATTAAACTTGATGTATTGAAGATCTAAGAATCCTAAATCTAAATCTGTTGCAGATGAATTTAAAGAAACATTTGGTTAATAAACAAGACTTCTAGATCATGTAAATCTGTATCATTTAAATAACAATTATCTTGCATGAGTGACTGGAGATCTAGTTCAAAAATTAAGAATTAATAAAATGTCACAAAAAAAGTCTGCAACCTTTAAATGAACAGAAAAAAACAAAATTTTTTTTTCATTTCCTTTAAGGAATACACTTTTGTCCATCTCATTTCTCCATAGCTTTACTCTTTCATAAGAAAAGTTACAGACTATTTGTCTTGTCAAAGTCTGTGCTTCATAACTGCCACATATCAATCAGTGGAAATAAACCATTTCAATATCCTATCAATGGAGATAAATCAGGAAAACAAAACAAGACATTTTCCTGCTCTGCAAAGTGAATATGGCAGTTGGAAATAAGTATGTGAGGAAACTCACTTGTTGTTTCTTTATACTGAATCTATTTGGATTTTATATAGCAAGTTCTGCAATGCCTGGGCACAGAAGTCCAGTTAAGGAAATTGATATCATTAATTTATTTGAAGGCTGCTAATTGAGTGATTACTCACTTGTTCAACCATATTTTCTTCCCCATGAAACTTGACAGCCCCACCCTACAACTTAGCTTTGTTCCCTTGATCAAAACCTGTATTTAATTCTGTCTTGTCTGTACTTAGAAAGCTTTTTCTTTAGGTCATTTTTTTATAATGTTCTTGAACAATGAGGCTTCTGTGTAGCTCTAAAATAAACCCAAAAGGTTTAAGGATGAGAGAATGTTAAGGATAATAGGAGAAACAGCTTTAATTGAAATTCTCTACTGCTTTCTGAAAAGTGATAGAGGCATCACATTTTTGTCACCTTTTTCAATTCCTACCACTGTCCAAATTATGTAAAAGGTGACTTACACTCTGCTTGCCTCCACTAGTTTTCCAAAGCAGAACTCAGCAACAGTTTCTCAGTGTAATGGCTTTTTGTGTTCAGTGACATTGAAACACCTCCACAGAAGCGTATTGGTTTCAGTGAAACCTGTACTGGTCAAAGTTAGTGAGGAATTTTATTCACAACACTCTGAAGCACAGGAAATAGTATAAAAAACAATGGCTTAAGTCCTGATCATCTTGGTTTGAAGCAGAAACTTGTGTCTCTGAGTTATTGCCATAAATCATAGTCTCTGGGCTATTTTGGAGTGAGTCTAAATTTTAGACTGGGAGGAGGTGATAGGAATGGATGGAATTGTTTTTGTTTTTTTCCACAACATTGAAAGGTCTTGGATACTGAAGTGTATCACTCCTTTGAATCCTAACAATATTAGTGTTATTTATCTGGGAAGCTATGTGAACTCAGTGATGAGGATGAAAAATAATTTGCAGTAAGTATCTGGACAGTGCCTTGATTTGACCTACAGATTGAAATAGAGCAGAAGCCCTATAGAGGGAAAAGATCACATAAGATGATCAGACATCTGTTCTTTGTGGTGCCCTAGTCTCCACAGAGGAAATAAATCTCCATTTCCTGTACATATTACAGACACTTGCTAGACAACAAAAGAATAAGAAGTACCATCGTGGTCTGTGGGAGACATTTATTCCAGCAGCAATAGACTTCTTCACTCTGCTTCCCTCTCCTTTTCATTCATTCACTTGATGATACCACTTCCCCCATATCTGTCATTCATCTAACACGCATCTCTGTCTTCCCTAATCATTCTTTCCTTGTCCTTACTGTGCCCAGTTTCTGTGACAATGACATCTTCAAGGAAATAAGCTAGCAGGTTTTAGGCTTTCATTCCTGAAAATATGTGAGTGGCAAAAATTTGGCCAGTTGGTCATATCTAAACAATTTTCAAGACACAGCAGAAGGCAAAATTCTGAAATTAGGTTGGACATATCTTTCCTCCCTGCAGACAGCTCCCAAGTCCCTGTCTAATCACACATTAAAGTCATAGAGCTTCACAAATAAGCAGGTGTAAGGTTATCTTTAAATGGGTAAGGCAATGTATCTTCAGACAGAAAGGAGCTGATTTAGGCAAGAATGATAAAAATACTTAATCTGAATACAAGGTTTCAACCACATAATGAGTATTTTTCAGAGTTTTAAGAATCATAAAACCACTTTTCATACTGGAAAATTTTGGATGATGTTGACATTCAGTACTGTTAATAGGTACTGATACATCTTATAGCAAAGCCAAATGTGAATGCATTGCATCCTTTTCAGTGGGATAAGTTCATCTTGCACATTTTAGCAGAACCATTCAGATATGATTAGATCAAGGCATGTGCAGCATCTCCAGAAAAATAATCAGGGTAAAAGAGTCTTAGAACAGTGTGACTGATCTGACTTTGCCATTAGATCTGGGAGAATACCTTCAGAAACACAAGTCAAAGAGACTAAATTCAAAAGAACGCAGAACATCACATTGAAATAATGAATGCTGTTCATGAAAATGTTCAGGCAAAGGTGATATGTGCTATTACTCTTACAATAAAATAGTGCATGAGACACAGAATGCAGGATAAAGGAGGATGGTATAAAGGTGTTCGTATCCGCTAGAAATTGATACAAAACATTCCTCCCTACAAAACTTCATTATAATACAATTGCCACTTGGGAAATCATTTTGCTAAATTATTAATTTTGATTGAGGAATTTCAGCTATCTGCAAAGTGCACCTGTTGCTCATCAAGCCAGGGTTTATTACCATGGGGTGTTCTTTACCCACTCAGGTGCGTTACACTAGACAAAGATAATAAGTAGGTAATCGTATGACTCGTCCCAGAGTAGAGCAAAGGCAAGTATTATTCTTCCCAGTAGAAACTGATATAGCAATGAAGCAGTCAGAACCACATTAGAGGAAAACATGCTAAAACAATATTATATTCTAACCTTGGGACCATGCTCTCAGATGCTGTAAATTAACATCTTTTATTCAGCTAAACATGGTCGCACCCATTTGCACCTGATAAAGGTTTTACACAGTGACATATATCATTACTGGGGAGAAAAGCAGAAAAATAATATCAACCCCCCAAAAAAGGGAACAAAAAGTATTTCTGTTCAATTTCCTTTTACTTGCATTTTCTGAACCAGTGGAAGAAAAATGCAAGCCAGAATCTAAATAAGACTGTACAAAATATATCTTGGCATCAGAAGAATAAATGTTAATTTGACAAGCAGGTAAATATTGAAGAAAAAATTTATGGAAAATGCATACTTTCCCAGCAGTTCAGGAGTCATAAGGCAATCATAACCACAAGTGCCATGAACGAGAATGGTGTCTATTTAAGTCTAATATGCAATGCCTGGGGAGAAGGAGCTGGAATTTTAAGAAGTATCAGCAAAAAGAAAGGTTCAAAAACTGTGTTGAACCCACACTGAACCTATTTGTCAATTTGAAAAATTCCATGAGCCAGAAATGTTAGATGGGAAGCTAGTGACCTTAGTTGCTTTTAACAGCACTGGGTATAAAATAACTGTATCATGTAACCAACCAAGAAGTGTATTATGAGACTGAAACATATAGCTGTGTTCAGCATTCTTGTAAAAATAGCTGGACAGTATCACACAAGCCAAAAAAATTATTATTCTGCAGTTCATATGTGAATTCCCGATAAAAAAACATATCAGGTTTGGGCTGAACTTAAAAATTAGAGAGGGAACAGACTAGCTAGTGCTTGTCCCCAGTTTTATCTTACAGGTACCGGAACTGGAGAGAAGAAAAAAACTTGAGTCTTGCCTTATTTTTACTACAGAATGTGTTGTTCTGCAATGCCTTTAATCTGAAGATCTCAAAGATTTTATGAACACTAAGCCTGATCCTCATCATTTTATTCTTGGATGGTAATTGATATTATTAGTATTAAAACTTATAAGAAATAATACTATAATTCTTTGGACAGTAATTTATATTGGATCTGTTGATAACTTCGGAATTCCCAAAGAAGTCAACAGAAACTGGTACTAAGCTTTTTGAATTCTTTTATTACTTCTCCCTGTCCTGAGACGTTATGATTATATTCAGCATGCCCAGGTGTCTTAAGCACCTTAGCTTTTACTGTGTGCAATCACTGCTCCACCAATAACACCACTTTCCTTGACTTTGGGAACCTTCTTCTTATACACAGAGTATTTTCATAACCCTTTTTCACCAAACTGTTAATGTTGCCTCTGTACCTTCCCTACAAAATTATCTTAAGATTCAGACATGAACTCTGTTATTTTTACTTTACAAGTTACTTCCTGACATCTGAGCAGCCACTTCAGTATTTGTACTCTTTCTCTAGCAAATGGGAGCACCACAGCTCAATTTCAGCCATCCCATTTGCCCACAGATAATCTGAATGAATCTGTATGTGATGAGTGCATGTAGATAGATACTGAAGTTCAGGTGATCTACTAAGGCTTGACATAGTAATTTCCTCAGATGGGCCCTTAGCCTATTCAGGAATTAAATGTTATTTCAAATAAAGCTTCCCTTGCTACTCTAGTAGAGTAAGGAAACCTATGTCCAAAGGAGAATCAGACTCTCCTTAATAGTAAGTGTAAGGGCATCATGCAGATATTAACATTTGCTACGTGACCTTGAAAGCATGATTGCTGGCCTTTCTTATCCCACCATGTTTGACTGTCTTTTACTTGCTATGCACAGCCTATAATTACTCTTTAAGCTTTTTACACCAAGAAGTGTGTAGTTTTATTTGCTGTTTAATACCCATTAAGATAAATTTGTTCTTCCTTTGCCAAAGTTATCCAAGTGACTCTATAAATATTTGAAAATAAGCATGCCATTCTCTGGGTTTGTTTGACACTGTTGTAACAGTTATCCAGGATGCTGTCTTAACTGAAGCTGAAAAAAAGTCAACAAATCTTGTGGGCTTTACAGAATACTTACATGATAGGTAAATCATCTTGCCACTTAATCTACTTGGAGTGAAGGATGTGTGTTTTGATTGACTATTCTCAGCTGATTGACTTTCCCTCAATTTGGTTGGGGTTTTTTTGAGGCTTTCCTACACTAGCAGTAAGACTCTGATACCTAAACCACAGAAGAGATATTTTGTTTATGCATATTCATAGGTGATTAAAGGAAATTGTACTTGTTTATTTTGCCCATCTGAATTGTATTGTTATCCATGTTGATTCCTGCCTTAGAAAAAGCTACTTAAAACTCATGTGAAAAAGGGCAGAAATTCCCTGTAGAACTGTTCACAGTTAATTCTATTTTGAAATAAATCTTATGCACAAAAAGCCAGTTTTATTTGATGCCATAAGAATAAAGATTCATACTTGCTATTATTTTACTGAAATGATTTTGTAATGCAAATTGAGCAGCTTTAGTATTCAATTACTTTTGTGCTAATATAAATGGTAGGATTAACATAACCATACTATATCTTCAGCCAATTTCAACAGCTGCAGCTAAATGGTATCCTGTGGTCCAAATACTGAAATTGAGGTACTGGTAATAGAAATGCTTCTTTTGGACACAATTATGATAATTAAAATACTGCATAATTTCTGAGTCACTGTCATGAATAAACAAGAAAAGAATAGAATAAACATACAGCAGATATAAGCCTTTGTAATGTTGTGTCCTCATTGCAGTAGTGGATCAGGTAGAAGAGACCACAGACAAAGAGATTCCTCTGCATCATTGCAATGCCCGTAGAGGTACTTGAAATATTCTGGCTTCACCTTGTGGTGAGGAATTTTAGAAATCAGCAAGAGCTCAATCACACCCAGAACAGGTCCCATGTGTGCTGTCTTTATATACTGCCTAAGCACCAAATAGATGACCTGGATCATCCAAAACCTGTATACTTTATTTTATTTTATTTTATTTTATTTTTTTTTTTTTTTTTTTTTTAATTGGAACACAATGTCCCTAAATAAACAGAGACTGCAGAGCATCTCAGAGAGAAAGGTCAAGAAGCACTCAGGATTTATGTGGCAACTGCTGAGGCTGCTTCTTGTTTCTTTCTGAAGCTCTCTGGGAAAAGTCCATAGCTGAAAAAAAATGTCCCTCATTCTTCCATTTGCAGGAGTCTGATCGGGCTGGGATTAGTGGGAAAGAGAAGGGGGAAAAGAAAAGGTGGTCATTATAAAAATAAACTCTGTGTACTTATAAATAAATAAATGCAATATATTTTTATATATATAAATATAAAAAAATTATTAATTTAAATAAAACTAGTTAAGGTAACCCCTGTGAGGAGCTGGATCACAATCGTTCCCCCATTACTGATGTAAATGTATGCTATTTAATGAAATAGCGGTTTATCAAACCATATTTTATAGATACATGAGGAAGCTGAGAAGGAAGCAATAACTGCCCTTATAGCCTTGACAGTCCTGTAACATTTGAATTTAGTCGTTAGCTTCTATGTTTAACGTGAGATAATACCTCAATTAAAGCACTAACAGACCCAGGTCAGAATGAGAATTGGCTAAAGATCATGCTATGCCTCCTCCTAAGACACCACCCCAGCATGTGGATTTTCTCATTCCTTGGGTCTGCTCTGAGGATCCTCAGTCCATACAGGAAAATGAAGAATTGCAATTTTTCTGTATGTTTCTACCTCATGTTTTTCACCTGTCTTTCCACTCATAAATGAACATGCATACAACTCAAAAGAGAGTTTTGTAGTTCAAAACCAGAAAAACTTCCATCATGTAAATTGAGTGTTGGTAGTACACTCAAGTGTACATGAAATTTCTACTGATCTTCAAAACTTGTGCATAATTAGTTGCATATTATAATTTGTAACCACGTGGCTGCTCTTGCTGTTTTAATAAGTTACTCAAGAGCATTGCTATCATATTTCACAAAACATTAACTCCTTTTGAATTTTATACAGAATTTTGACTAAAATACAAAGAATAATTATACCTTCTACATGATTCCTGGAATATGGAAACTATGAAGAGCAGGCAAATTCATTCAAAATTAATTTGATTCCTTATTATTACATTTAAATGATTTTTCAGCATAAACTGTTTAATTAGGCAGATTTGATTTTTCTTTTGCTATGCAAAATCTTTGGTAAAACACGGTCCCTACACTTGCCACTTTCTGTGGTACCAGCCTGTTTCAGTTTGTCTGTGAGAACTGGGAAGTTTTTGTATAGACATGATATATGCTGCCAAGTCACGTAAATGTAATTGAGGTTCTGGAGGGGCTACTGGAACAACATAAGTAACTGAGGCATTGACTGATGAGGCAGTAACAATAACAGAAGCTGCAAAAGGGGCTATCTCAACATCATTGGCATCAAAGATGGAAAGCATGGACCAGATTCTATGTTTGCACCATCCTGGACTTTCTCCATTTATCTAGAGAAGCCACTGATCTGAGGCTTTGGCTTCTTTGTGTTATGGGAAGGAATTTGATGTGTCATCTTATTTTGCTGCAAAGTTAAAAGAACTCTGTCATGGAACAGAAAACTTTGTCCTTCATGATGATAAATACACACTCAGTTTTCCACTTTTTCAGGGAGATCATCAGGTCTGTGGCTACCATTACCACTGCTTCCTATTGTCACAAACCGATACGTAAACAGGATAAGGCAGCTGCCAGTCCAGCTGTTGAGTTCAATACCTCTCTGCTTTCATACTCTGAATACACAACCTCATTGGCTCAGTCTGAAGTGGCTCTTGTCATTATATGAGGAACAGCATACACCTGTCAAATTATTAAGTCTGGATCAAATTAGGGCCTTGACCACAACTATCCAACAGCCTTCAAATCTAAATTACAACAAACCCAGTTTTTACTTTTGTGGAGGAAAATTACCTTGTATAGGGATAGTATCAGAGTCAGAGCTGAAGGATGCTCAGATGTGATTATTTAAATAGCAGCTTTTTCCACCATGCTTCATGTCCTTTAATCTCCCTCCCAACATTATGGCATGAAACTTTGAGCAAAGCTGTGAATGTGTCAGGTTGCTGTAAGAACAGTTTTACTGCACAGCCAGGAAACATGGACAACAAAGAAGCCTGAAACTTGAAACTTTCACATTTTTCATATTTGCTTGTCCTCAGCAGCAGTCCAATCTTAAGAATCAAAATAAGGTCATTGACCAAGATATTGGCACTTGCAAATATCCACTACTGCAGTCTGGTTCTATTTTGACAACACTTTTGGAAGGAGCAGATTACAAAGGTAGAAACATGGGAATTATAAACCATGTTTACCAAGAAAAGCAAGAAATGTTAGTGATTCTATGCTTCAAAACCTTAGGTGGCATGGCAACATCATAGTGACAGCTATCATCTACCAGCTGACCGATCATTATAATAATTCAGACAAAATCTGGTCTAGTTGGCATTCAGTCTTCATTGAGGCTCCCCCACTTTGGGATTTGTCTCCTTAGTAGGAGGCAATTGGATCAAACTATAGACTCTGCCCCACTGTGCCTTTCTCTGCCTCAGAGTTTATAGCTGCTACAGCCTGCTGTGAGATTTATGTATTGACCATGAAAAAATGGCTATAACAAATTAAATTACCTTCTGATACTTCCTCTTAATAATTTCCTCAACTAGTAGTGCTTTCAGGCCTCTTGATTTATTGCCCACATTCCTGAGATGCAGTCCCAATCTACTCCTGTTAGTAAACCCCCTTCTCAGTGAAGGGGAATGCTTAGTTCAGGACAGTGCCCTGCTACACAAAGATGAAAGAACATTACCCTTTCAAAACTGTGGGCTGTATTCCTATATCAAGTCATTTGGGCTTTGACCAGCAGGTTGAAGGAGGTGATCCTGCCCCTCTACTCTGCTCTTGTGAGACCTCACCTGGAGTATTGTGTGCAGTTCTGGTGCCCTCAACATAAAAAGGACATGGAACTGTTGGAACAAGTCCAGAGAAGGGCCACGAGGACGATCAGGGGACTGGAGCACCTCCTGTATGAAGACAGGCTGAGAAAGTTGAGGCTGTTCAGCCTGGAGAAGAGAAGACTGCGGGGAGACCGCAAGCAGCCTTTCTGTATCTGAAGGGGGCCTATAGGGATGCTGGGGAGGGACTCTTCATTAGGGACTGTAGTGATAGGACAAGGGGTAACGGGTTAAAACTTAGGGGAAGTTTAGATTGGATAGAAGGAGGAAATTATTTCCTGTTAGGGTGGTGAGGCACTGGAATGGGCTGGCCAGGGAAGTTGTGAATCCTCCATCCCTGGCAGTGTTCAAGGCCAGGCTGGACAAGGCCTTGGGTGATATGGTTTAGTGTGAGGTGTCCCTGCCCATGGCAGGGGGGTTGGACCTAGATGACCTTAAGGTCCTTTCCAACCCTAGCTATTCTTTGATTCTATGATTATATGCAAACCAACATAATTAGCCTAATTTCCAATGAAAAATGATAAACCCTGTTAAGGCTATGAATTAAATTACAAGTGGAGGATGAAGATTATATACATGCAGTTGACCCTGGTTCACTTTATAATGAAGTTTAGAAGTCTTGGGTTTTGATCAAATATATCCTGTAAGACACAGTAGCACCTAACTAGTTCACTTTTTTGAGTTATCCATATAGTAACATGACATTAGCAACAAAACTAAATATGAAGATGCCAAACTGTTGAAAGAGGTTTTTTATATGCAAAATGTTTATTTATTGTGTGATGAAGTATTTGACTCTGAATTTCAGGTCTAGATTCTTCCCTCCTTCATGGAAATTGTAAGCATTTAGACAGTAAAATTCCTAGAAAGACATTTTAAATCTAAGTCTAGCTCTGAATTTTGTAATGGTACAAGTGGGCTGTCATGTAGGAGTGTTTTGGCTGAGTGTTTTTAATCTGGTTTCCTTGTAAGGAGTGCGCATGGCTGTTTAGATGAGAGCCATGCAGGTCCCACTGGGATCAGACTCGTGTATGGGACAAAGTGAAGCCAGGCTGCCCCATAAGGAACAGAGAAGAGATCATGTGCTACTCAGGAAGACCATTTTCTTGGTGAGCTGCTCTGCCCTACAGGAGCAGTCAAAGGAGAAGCGAATATAAGTTGTGTCTGTCTTGGGCTTTTTTTGTGCTTTAGAGTGAATGAGGAGTTTATCACTAGCCACCAGCATCAAATTGAGGCCACTTAGCTCTCACAGCCAAGCACAAGCCTCTCAAAATCTGATCCATCTGCCTCTTGTATCCATAATCACATACATACAGGTTCCATTGATTTCTAGCACAAAAGCATAAGCAGAACAAAATGGGGGAATTACCATCCAAATAAATTATTCTTGCAGGGAAAAATGTTATGAATGCTTCTCAGCATACCACACTTGCAGACAAAGAGCATACTACCTGCTGTCCAGTGCCAATAGTAATTGCAGCTTTAGTAAGAGATTGGGGAATTCAGTGGACAGCACTTATGTGACTGAATAAAATTGTGAGCACATGAAGCTATAGAAATATGTGTGTTTACGCTCTAGTCGTTGAGTCTGTGTTATCCATTTGTTCATTTCAAGGCAAAATAGGAAAAATAATTATCCTTTCAGCAGAAAAATACTAGAGCTGTAAAAATTTCCATTGATTAATCCAGAAATTACCCAAGAACTTGAAGCATTTGCTCACCATAACCTGTAATTTTGCTGATGGGCTGAAGCAAGGCTCTCAGAGCCAAAAGGGTTCAGCTGAGGTGACACAGTAAATGCAGAAACATGCTTCACCGAAGCCACACGGAATTTCAACTCACATCATTAGCTTCAAGGATAATTGTGAACTCCAGGGCAAACTTTCCTTAGAGAGAACTAATGAGTTTTTGTGATACCTCAGAACATCCTGTGCCTGCTGTTGAGCCCCGAGTTAAACAAGCAGGAAGGAAAGTGTCTGTCATCGCTCCTGTCTTCTTACAGTCCTGCCATTATATGCTACTCCATGGTAAGTCATTTCACCTCCAGGTAACTATTCACAAATCTGGATCAAATTGTTCCTCTCCACAAATCTAAAAATGAGCAGTTGAGTTGAAATGTTGTGAATGTTTTCTATGCCATATATTCCAACTAATTCAAGTATTTGAAAGAATTATTTGCTATCAAACTACAGTTTTATCAGAACCAGAAAAATAACTAACAACATGCAGCTCCTGGTAAAAAATGGATTAAAATCTTTTTATGTTTTATTTCAACTTACTATTGGGGGATTTTTTTGATTGTGAATTGCATATCATAGCTAATTATTAGTCAACTGCATTATAATTAAAATAATGCACAGTGTACCTTAATTTGGCAAAAGGAAAACAATTGAAATTATGAATCAGCATTTTGACATAATGAGAGAAAACTGTATAGGTGATTTAGCAAAAATTAATTCCTATTCTGTGGGAAAAATCAAAACTTTGACATACTTTGAAAAGGAAATCTGATAACCAAACTCTGTAATTATATACTTCAAGGGTTGTTATGGGAAATCAGATATATACGATGTCAAATTTCTGATGCTAAACCAAAAACTATAGAATCTGATCTGTAGCTTTCTAACTTTCCCTGGGTGAAAATGTACATGAAAATTGCAATTGCCACAGCTTTGGGCTAATGTTTTTCATACACAAATAAAGTGGATTGAGCAAGCTGCTTCATGACTGCAGCCCCTATCCAAGTAAGGCCTTCTTGCTTCTGTCAGGTATGTTTAATGAGGGGCTTACCTTAACAGGAAGCTAACCCGTGCCATTTAGTGTGAGGATATAGAGCTATTAACACTCCCCAGGGAGCTCCACAGCCATGTGGCTGCATGAATTCCACAGCTGTTGCTGCTACTATGCAGCTCACCACTTCAGTAGGTCTCACTGCAGCCATCCTTTCCACCTGCCTGAAGACTCACGTTCCTCTGCTGCAGGCAGCATCCGCAGCTCCTGCTGGGACCTGCCTGAATCTTCTAAAGTGTAGGCAGGACAAACAAAGGCTGCACAAACTGCCAAACCAGTACTCGGAAGCATGTGAAACACCTAATTCACAATAAATATGTAGGACATGTCCAAGCTTTCTCCTTCAAAATCTCATCCAGACTATTCCAATGATACACCTAGGCACCCTGAACAGCTTAGGTTATATCTACACTGCTAAAGCCATTTGCTCCACACAGCAACGTGGCAATCATTGGCATCATTTCCTGGTGGCTCATCTAGCTTGTGTCCATATGGCTTCTCTTGATCAGACCAGGCATTTGACCAGGGTATCCTATGCATTTCACATTGAACCTCTAGATACACTCCAGTAATCTAAACTGTCCAAAAGCCCATTCTTTGGCCCTGGCAGATGGCTATATTCTTAATTTCCAAATCTTTTTGGTTATAAAAGAGTGTGGCAGCATCCAGACTACGAACTGGGAACAGTCTGGATGTGTTTCTGAACTTTGTTTAACAGCAGTTTAGGATAGCATTAGATGGCCTAAACTTACGAGGTAATAGGCTTAAATGTAAACAGGGGAAGTTCAGGTTAAATATAAGGAAGAAGTTCTTTACTGTGAGAGTGGTGAGGCACTGGAACAGATTGCTCAAAGAAGTGGTAAATTCTCCATCCCTGATAGTGTTCAAGGCCAGGCTGGTCAAAGCCTTGGGCAACATGATCTAGAATGAGGTGTACCTCCATGGCAGGGGAGTTGGAACTAGATGATCTTAAGGTCCTTTCCAACCCTAATCATTCTATGATTCTATGATTGTTCTGCTACTCTAACATTTGAGATGAACAAGGTGCAAGACCTGGACTCATCCCCTGGACTCATCAAGTATTGGGGCAATACTTGGACTCTTCCTTATGTTACTTAGTTTACTAACACAAGAGTAAACCTACAGTCCTGTAATTAGGAATTACTAATTCATTTTCTTATATTTAATTTGTAAATGCCTGGACTAATGCAAGTGTTGTGTCCTAATTAAACAGAGTGGGCTTTATATACTGTGATATTATCATGTATGTCTTGGGCTAGAGAAATTGTGAGGGTGGCCACAGGTATGTTGTGGTCCTGCAAGAATACAGTTGTGCTGGAGGAGGAGTAAAAACGCATGAGTGAGCAAACTTGATGCATAGGTGGTATGAACAACACATAAAAAATAGCCTCAGGACCACATAATTGGTGCAACTATATGCTGGCTTTATCACAGAATGCTTTGTTCACTCCTCAAGGAGAGCCAAAATGAATCCAGCAAAGATGCCAATTGAGCCCAAGCCTCCCCCCAGGAGCAAACAGGAGAGGCAACTTAGTTGCCAGTACAGACTCACCTCAGTTCAGTTCTAGGCTAAATTAAAACAGTAAGTTTGAAAACACGTGTTTCTTTTCCGCAGTGGAGAGCGGAGATTTCTCTTTCTCCTCAGAGCTTTAGAGTAATGGTAGTGACACAAAAGTTGTGTATTCATCCACAGTGGTTTTGTATGATCCTGCATGTATACTTTTGCTGTGATTCATAAAACCATTCCTAGATTACACAAGCCTAGAGAAAAATGCTGGTTAAGCTGTACAGTATATGTGAGCCTGAAATATGGTTAATTAACCACTGCAGCAGCTGCCAATAACTGCAAGGCAAGAGCTTCTTTCAATTTTCCTTCAAAAACTGAAGGAAGGAATGTTCACTTGTGAGACTTCAGCCAGCTACAGAAGAAAATATTCTGATATTTATTTGCTTTGAATTAACATAATTGAAATTGCCGGCACCTTCTTTGTGAGACAGAGAACTCTAAATCAGGATTCCAAATGTATAGAACAAATAAGTGTGCTGTACATATGTGTTTAGAATAAGAAACAATAGTTTGAAGACAAGAAGAAAGAAGTTAAAGAGTCAAGAGAAGACAGAGTGGCTTCTGAGGGGGATTTCCAGCTCTGCTTTAGGCAAAGGACAACCGAGGGACCTTGGCAGTCACATCCCAGACAAATGCCTCAGTTTCTTCATTTTAGATTATTGTAAAAGCTAATGGCAAAATTGTACAAAATTGAAACAATTATATCATATGCAAATAAGTAATATTCTCTAAGTGTATCAGATATTAAATACAGAAACAGTGGAAAACAAAGATTTTTTCCAGGATATGCTGGTTTTGAGCATTTAAGAGGTCATATGATCAACAGACAAGCATTCCCCTTTCTGCTTCCTTTCTTCCCACGACACAAATCAAGGAATAATAAAAAATGCCAGTGGTTTGCACTCTAGCAGGTTCTTGCAACTGTATTTTTCAAAGGCAAATATAGATACTAGTCTGGCTAGCTTTTCCATAGATAAATATAATTTTGTTTATATTCTGGAGTTCAGAAAATGACAATATGTTTATTTGAGATTTTTGCAATGCTGCCACCAGATTTCTGTAAAGCTTTTCAGGATTATCCTAGCACCATTATATAGAAAATGTATGGATAAAGACTGAAGGCAGTAAGAATATATTATCCTATCAGTGGTGAATGAATTTATGTGATAAATTCTTATACTGAATATGTAAATACATTTGACCTGTTATCTGTTCTTATAATGTGTAAACAGATTTGAGCTGTTATCTGTTCTTATACTAAACAATAATTTTAATAGCCTTTTCAAATTTCAGTAGTCTTTCCAATTTATTACCTTAAAATTCCCATTTTAAGTGCTGTCTAATGTTCTATGTATATTGAAAAAAAGAGTGAAATATCCCACTCAGAATCTGATTTGTAATTAAGGCATGCTGTAGAACACTAAACAGTGTCTTCTCACACAAAATCTTCTGTTATAACTACATGCAGTTATGTTAAAAATACATACACAGGAGGACTGAGAGGATCATGACTTGCTAATGGTGAGCCTCTAAGCTGTAACTTCATATTCAGTCCTGATGATTAAGTGACTGAAAGATGTTAATTGTTCAATATCCCACATGAAATATGATGCGTGGTCTCAGACTACTGGAGAACTGTTTAACATTGCAAGAACACCAACTCACTTGGCACTAACTAGAAAACTTTATTGTCAGCCTCAGCTTATATGCAAATACAGGTATGCAACACACTGACCAAGCAGCTATTAGGATGATGATGGCATGTACACAAAGAGACCCTGAAAAAATAATAAGCAGATATGAATTAAATTGCTACTGTTTCTTTTTTACCTAGTTCATGAATATATAAAAAGCTTCTTAGAGCTGGAAATACACTATTTTTGAATGAGGGATAATTTGCTTCAGAAAAAAATAAAAAGATTAGGAGAAAGCAAAACAATGTATAAAGTATTTAGGGAGATTCAGCTCTGGGATTCATCACAGAACTCAGCTACAAAAATCCCATTGTATTGACAAACGAGTTCACTTGGAAAATTGGACCTTATATGTTAGGGTGAATGTTGTTTACCATAA
The DNA here is from genome assembly GCF_028554395.1 of Pezoporus wallicus. Taxonomy (NCBI): domain Eukaryota; kingdom Metazoa; phylum Chordata; class Aves; order Psittaciformes; family Psittacidae; genus Pezoporus; species Pezoporus wallicus. Next base: position 4,555,862 of record NW_026642654.1, read on the forward strand.
CTTTAGCCGTATAAAAGGTTGTGAATTTTTTGTAAACTATTTGTGAACCCTCTATAATCAATGAGGGAAGAAAAGCAATTGAACCACTCTGTCTAACCTTAAAACTTCTTTTTATCGACTACAAAAGGAACCCAAATGATGATTTGCTGTAGGTAGTCTGAATGCTTAGACCACTCACATAAGTGCCTAATGTTAGGAGTAACAGATCCCATTCCTTCCTTTCATGAAATAACATTCTTTTTCAAAGGGACTTTGCTTACATTTTGTTTCATAGGATACTGGAATTGTCTTGAAGCTGTACCACTGAATGGCACAGAGCCTCACTATGTCCCTACCTTCAGGGACCCTGAGTGCTTTGGCCATCAGACTAAGGAAGAGAGTAAGATTGCTCCCACAGCAGTGCTAAGGGAAAATAATGGAGCAGAGCTGGACAAAATTCAGTCTTTCTACTGAAGTAGACATAAAGGAAAAAAATGTCATTTAAATTCAAAGTTCTGCTTTATGTGTATATTGTATTTTCTGTAGATTCTGTAAACATTCAGGGTCCATCTCAAAATATCTCCTGTTACATGTCTGTATCTTACATTTTTCCTAGTCAAAACCCTTCTGCCTTCTATGCTGAGATGAATTTGAGATTCTCTGGTCAATAGTGAATAGACAGGGAAAAGAGTTAAAAACAAGACATATGTAAAGTGTCTGATTCTTATTCTACCCTCCAGCAGTGATCAGTTTAAATATTTCCTGAGCCAGGCATTGCATCTGGGTTACTTATGGGTGTATTCCCATGAATTTCTCTAAACACTGTTTAAATCCGTTTATATTTTTGGCATCCACAGCATCTTGTGGAAATGACCTCACAGTGCAGTAATGCAACAATACAGAAAAGTATTTCCTTCTGTTTATTTTAAACACAGTACCTGATAACTTTTTTGTGTATGTGTTCTCCTGTATTCTTGTACTGCAAGAAATCCAGTGAGTCTGCCCTGTCTTCCACAGTATTCATAAATTTTTGCAATTGTCACATTCCTCTAAGTTGTCCTTTCCAAGATGAGAGGTGAGTTCAATTTAGTCTCCCTGCATATGAAAAACAATCTCCATCTCTATGAACCTCATTGCCTTTCAGTCCTAATTTATTATTACTACAATATGGCATTATTGGTAGGTTGTTCTTTTCCCAGAAAACCAACTAAACTTCACAAATTTTGTCATATTTTTTATTAGCATAGCTTAAAAGCTTCATATAAATATGCTTATCCTCATCCAAAGCATTTACTGCCTCTTAGACTGAATCCTCAAGAACTAGGTATGAAATGCAGTATAAGAAAATCAGTTCCTTCATATCTCATGTGGATGCATTTGTATTTTACTGAGGATTTTACTTACGGCCTTCTTTTAAAGTTTCTTACATATTGTGAGAATCGTCTAATAGTTTTAAAGCTTGAGATAGCCTAGCTCATTCTAGTGTCATTGCAATACCTTCTGAGGGTGTATTGATTCATCCAGATATGTTTGGGAACAGCAACAGTTGTTTCTGCTTGTATTTATTATTAGTATAACACCTCTACATCTCTATTCTGCCTAAGTTTAAAATACAGCTAGTTTTGTCAGGTACATCCACTGTCTCATCAGCCTTTATCACTTCCTGTTGTTCCAGTAATATTTGAAAGTGAACTAGTGAATTCAGAAAAGAAAGGGGAAAAAAAAAACAAACCAAAACCAAAACCAAAAAGAATGTATTTATGTTATTTAAAAATAGTTATTTCTCCAAAAGATATACTGCAGTGGAGAAAACGTGTACTGGCAAATGAACTAGGTATGGCATTTGTGTCATTCATTGGAAACGTAGTAGCATAAACAACAACTTCATCAAACTCACACTCCAGAATCTTAGGGCTGACCTCACATGCTCTTTGTATCAACAGACAGGTCTATCTGACTCACACTTGTTCCATGCGCTCCGGAAACATTATGCCTTAGCAAGCCTGAGACCCTAAGGAGCTATATAAACTGGTCTGTGAACTGGAATATGTGTTTCTTTTTGATGGTTGTTGCAGATGAAAATAGAAAGTGCACATGGTTTGGGGGAATGCTTCTGACAGTATTTTAGACAATGAAAAAGTGGCTTAGAGTTCAGGAAACCACTCTCAATGCCTGATTTCTCAGGGTCTGAGTTTACAGGATGTGTCTGGTGAGCCCTTCAGTGTCACTAAGCATTTTTGTTAGTGTCTTTTTTTTTTCTTATTTGAAATGCATTTATTAATCTTCAGCAAGTAAATTGCCAAGCCAAAGAAGGGAGATTAAATATCTGGTTACTGGCTCTTTGGTAATTTTTGTACGATAAAGATTCTTGTGTCATAACTATGTATTCTGGTATAATTTCTCATGATATGACCAATAACAAATAAAATGAAGTAGAATAAAATAAAATTAAAACCAAGAAAAATCATATATCCATGTAATTATGAGATTTTTATTCACAAGCTAAGTGTATTATGCTCAGTTGTAGGAAGATGTCTTGATACACATGTTCAAGCTGGACCACATATCTGCTTAACTGTAATTCGCATGTTAGCGATCAGGAGTCTTGGTTGCCATCCTTGACTGCAGAATAAAATTGTGAGTTAATAGTTAGAGATTTACTATGAGAAGCATATTCAATCTGAGAGGCCACATGGATGATTTGTTAAGATTAAAACTTATTGCATGAGGTCCTAGGTTCTGTTCCTGAGGCAATCCATGACCTTCCTTTTAGCTTATTTATAAAATATGATAGCAGTTTATACTTGAATGTCCCCATCTTAGAAGGCAAGCAAGGATTTATTCAGTATAAGTGCCTAAGTGCAAGAAAATAAAAGCTGGAGTCAGTAGACCTGATTAATATAAATCCATGGCCTCCTTTTTTGTAGCTCAAGGAGTTTTCCCTTCAAGTAGGAGGGAGTAGCTAATTTGCTAAAAGAGGCTGCTTACGTTTTCTGAAAACAAAGCATTATGCTTGGGAAAAATATTCTGAGGGTATAATAAGAAAGATAAGCTGATAGACCAAGGGTGCAATATTTAAATAATTTGTCTTCACTCACACCACAACAAAGCAGATGTTCCTTAAAGCACTGTAGAAGTTAAAGATGGGCATATTTTAGAACGAGTGCTTTATTTTCTAAGAGTGCCACTGCTTCTCTATAACTAAAAGCAGTACTGTAAAGGTGAAACTGCAGACATAAATATTCAGTAGCAGCTAGTCTTTCTCAATACTTTCTTTACAGTCCTAGGACTGAAGTTTTTTCCCCTGAAAAGTACGACTATTATTGCTAGCATTGCAATAGACTTGTAAATATCTTTTAAATCCCTCATGTTTTATAAACTACTGCAGAGGTGTTCAGCAAGCTAAGGAAATCCTCAGAGAAAATAAGGTTCTTAAATTCTCAATTATAAGGACTTCCCTTTGAGCTTGTAAATAATTTCAAGACTGAACCAAAATGATGACGCAAATCAATGTCCCCAAATTTTTTTTACCAAAATGAGCATCGTATTAAGCATTTCACTAACTTTTAATACTTCACCTACATGTGTAATCACTGGTATTATTAAAATGTCCTAACTAACAGAAATGTGGATCATAACACTTCTGCTAGGAATGTGTAACAACAGGAACATCTAGCTTAGTGTTCTACTGAGTTGATTTGGATGATCCAAGAATTCTGGTTCACCTTGAACAAACAAAAAATAACAGAGTAATTAATGGAAATTTTCTCCAGTGCAAAATAACACACACACAAAAAAAAACATTTTCTAGAATACTTTGATTTTGTAGAAACTGAATTTTCTGAGAGAAAAAAATTCTATGGAAGACACTAAGGATAGATGAGATCTGGATGTAATGGCAAGTATCTTGTTGCAAGCAGGCTACAGAGAACACCACCCACTAAATGAACAATTTAACTCAGTCTTGCTCCTACAGCTTCTTTAAAACCACAACCACCTGCAATCCTAGCAGAATAAGCCAAGTATGGCACAGTATCAGAAAGCACCTGTCTATCAACTGTGATGTTCCACTGCTGCAGATCTTCAGTATCATGTACTGTAATCCTTTTTATCTTCACCAATAGTCTGTCCTTTTAAGTTGAAAATTATGTTTTCTAAAACCAGCATCTCTGAGGGGACTGAAGCTGAAACCTCTAAGAAAACTTGTAGGAAATTCCTTCCTTGGCGTAGATACTAATCTGTTAATTAGAGAAAACAGGATAGAAGTGAAGGGGGAAAGAGTTTTTCATCCTAAAAGAGCAAATTGTGACATAGAGTCACAGAATGGTTTGGGTTGGAAGGGACCTTAATGATCATCTGATTTCACCCCCCTGCCATGGGCTGAGATACCTTCCACTAGAGCAGGTTGCCCAAAACCCTGTCCAGCCTGGGCTTGAACACTGCCAGGGATGGGGCAGCCATGACTTCTTTGGGCAACCTGTGCCAATGCTACACCACTCTCACAGTAAAAAACTTCTTACTTATATCTCATCTAAATCTACCGTCTTTCAGTTTAAAGTGATTACCCCTTGCCCTATTCCTGCTTGCTCCTATGGAAAGTTCCTCTCCAGATTTCTTGTAGCCCCATTCAGACACTGGAAAACTGCTATAAAACGTCCCTGGAGCCTTCTCTTCTCCAGGATGAACAACCCCAGCTCTCTCAGCCTATCTCCAGAGCAGAGGTGCTCCAGACCTCTGGTCATCTTCATGGCCTCCTCTGGACACCATTAAAGGCAGGAGACTCTAGATATTAAATGAGGGTGAGACAGAAGAATGGCAAAATTTGACTCTGTTGTGGTTTAAACCCAGTCAGGTAACTCATTCACTCACTCCCCCCCTTCTTGCCTTCCCTCTACTCCCGGAGGGACGGAGAGGAGAATCGAAAAGAATGCAACTCCCACAGGTTGAGATAAGAACAGTTTAGTAACTAAGGTATAACACAGCTCACTACTGCTACCACCAATAATAATGATAAAGGAAATAACAAGGGAAGATAATACAACATCTCACCACCAGCCAACCGATAACTCGCCCCTCCCCCCAGCCCCACCAAGCTCTGACCAATACCTCCTCCAACCCCGCAGTCTCCCAGCCCTTCCGGCTCACTCCCAGTTACATCCTGGGCATGACGTGCTGTGGTATGGAATACCTCTTTGGTCAGTTTGGGTCAGGTGTCCTGTCTCTGCTTCCTCCCAGCTTCCCCTCCTCCCTGGCAGAGTGTGAGGCTCACAAAGTCCTTGACCAAACCAAAACATCGTTGTTATCAGCTCTGTTCCCAGGCTGAAAGTCAAAACACAGCACTGCACCAGCTACCAAGGAGGAGAAAAATGACTGCTACTGCTGAACCCAGGACAGACTCCAAGGGAGGATTTTTACATTTCATTTCTCTTGTACTGATTTTTATTTTTTCACTTTAATAAATAAAAATAGGGTTGCCACTTGCAGGCAAAGTCAGTAAATGAACTGAAATGAAGTGAAATGTCATTCTTTCATTGCTTAAGATTTTCCTAACTCTTCTACCTTAACCTCTAATTTACCCTATCTAGGATAGCTACATCTATTATTAGAATTAGTTTTACCAAAAAAAAAAAAAAAAAAAAAAGGCACTTTTATTATCCCTTTGGCAATTCATTATAAACGCTCAAAGGAATAAATTCTCATTCAATGTCATTGTAAAACGTTCTTTGCCTGGAGAAAACTGTTCTATCTACAGCATAACAAAACCAAGTAAATTTCACTTTTTGCTATCAAGCTGATCAAAATAAAGTCTGCAGGTGACTCATGAATATCTAAAAGCTCCAGAAGATATGAAATTAGGATTTGGAAAAGCAAGAAAATAGAGAAGTTTTGCCAAAGTAATTTATCTCCCACTGCTACTTTCATTTCTTACATAGCAAGTACAGTTGTGATTCTGATGCCTATGTGAAACTGATACCATCTATGACTCAAAAGCTCTAATGAATGACTCACCAGTGCTGAGAATAGTTACCAAAGGGTCACTCTGGGACTGGAAGGTTCCTTTCAGGAAACAGAGAGAATATAAATGTTTATCAGTTCCTGCTTGACAGTAAAATACCCTGAACTATTAAAGGGAATTTCAAACATCATCTTTACATTAAATGAATGCTACACTGTTACAAAACAATAACAGTTCACACATGCACACCAAACAAATTAATTTTTAAAAAAATCATTTGCCATGGTTTCACCCAGCCAGCAACTAAGCACCACACAGCTACTCACTCACTCCCCTCTCAGTGGAATGAGGAAGCAAATTAGAGGGTAAAACTGAGATAAAACTGGGGGTTGAGATAAAGACAGTTACTAAATAAAGTAAAAGCCATGTTTGCAAGCAAAGCAAAACAAGGAACTCATCCACCACTTTCCATTGGCACGCATGTCTTCAGCCATCTCTGGGAAAGCAGGGCTCCACCACGCATAACAGTAACTTGGGAATATAGACACCATCACTTTGAATGTTTCCCCCCCCTTTCTTCTTCTTCCCCCAGCTATATATGCTGAGCATATATGAATATCCCTAGCATATGGAATATCTCTATAGTCAGTTGGGGTCAGCTGTGTCCCCTCCCAACAGATTGTGCACCCCCAGCCCACTCACTGGTGGGGTGGTGTGAGGAGCAGAAAAGGTCTTGCCATGTAAGTACTGTTCAGCAATAAGAAAAACATCTCTGTATTATCAACACTGTTTCTGCATGGGTCCAAAACATAGTCCATACTAGCTACTATGAAAGAAAATTAGGTCAGTGATCTTAGATTTTGCTTCTAAAGATATTTTCATTTCACAAAAGAGTCTTCATTTGATGTAGAAGTAGATCTATTGTGATTTTTTTGCATTTACATCTCATTACTCAACAAAATACTGTCTTTTACACCCCGCCAAACACCTTTGGGCTTCCAAAAAGTTATTTGCATAATATATTCTCACATCAACATGATTTTTAGTATAGCTGATCAGACCAAAATGTAGAAATAAGTGGATGGCATAGGCTGTAGACTTGGAATTCAGTGAGGAAGAAGTTAAAACAGTTTGTGCAAAAGTCAGTGGCAGAGTCAGTTGCCAGAACCTATAATAAATGCTTGAAGCACTGTAGGGATATCCCAGCCACTCCAGCTTCAGTTGGAGCTCGGCTCAAATACCTCTATACAAATGCCCATAGCATGGGGAACAAACAAAAGGAATTAGAGATGTGTGCACATCTACGGGGGTATGATATAATAGGCATCGCAGAAACATGGTGGGATGGCTCCTATCACTGGAGGGTTGGAATGGAAGGTTACAGGCTCTTTAGAAAAGACAGACCCGGCAGGCGGGGAGGGGGAGTTGCCCTTTATGTTAGGGATAGGCTGGAGAGTATGGAACTCTGTCTGGGGACAGGTGAGCAGTCCACAGAGAGTTTGTGGGTCAGGGTTAAAGGGAATATAGCTATGGGAGACATTACTGTGGGGATCTGTTACAGACCGCCTGATCAAGGAGAACCTGCGGATGAAGCACTCCATAGACAGATAGGAAAAGCCTCACGCTCGCAGGCCCTTGTTCTCATGGGTGACTTCAACCACCCTGACACCGGTTGGAAGGACGGTACGGCCCGGCACAAGCAATCCAGGAGGTTCCTCGATTGTGTAGAAGACAACTTCCTTCTGCAAGTAATAGAGGAGCCGACAAGGAGAGGTGCCATGCTTGACCTCGTGCTCACCAGCAGGGAAGGGCTGGTTGGAAATGTGACTCTCGAGGGCAGCCTTGGATGCAGCGATCAGGAGATGCTTGAATTTGAGATCCTCAGGACAGTGAGAAGAGCATGCAGCAAGCTCACTGCCCTGGACTTCAAAAGAGCAGACTTTGGCCTCTTCAGGAACCTGCTTAGGAAGGCTCCATGGGATATAGCCCTAGAGGGCAGGGGGGCCCAAGACTGTTGGTTGATATTCAAGGATAACCTGCTGCAAGCTCAGGAGTGTTGCATCCCAACCAGAAGGAAGTGCAGCAGGAGGGCCAGGAGACCTCCTTGGATGGATAAGGAGCTCCTGAGGAAAATTCAAATGAAAAATGAGGCTTATAATAAGTGGAAGCAAGGACAGGCAGCCTGGGAAGAGTACAGGGATGTTGTCCAGGAAGCTAGGGAGCAAGTTAGGAAAGCTAAGGCCCAGTTAGAACTAAACTTAGCTAAAGGTATTAAAGATAACAGGAAGGGATTCTACAAGTACATAGCAAATAAAAGACTAGGGAGAATGTAGGCCCCCTCAGGAAGCTCTCAGGAGAACTGGCTACACAGGATTTGGAGAAGGCTGAGGATCTAAATGACTTCTTTGCCTCGGTCTTCACTGGCAAAGGCTCTGACTACACCACCCAAGTCTTGGAAGGCAGAAGCAGGGACTGTGAGAATGAAGACCTTGGGCCCACTGTAGGAGAGGATCTGGTTCGAGACCATCTTAAAAATCTGAATGTGCGCAAGTCCATGGATCCTGATGAGATCCATCCATGGGTCCTGAAGGAGCTGGCAAATGAAGTTGCAAAGCCACTGGCGATCATATTTGAAAAATCATGGCAGTCAGGTGAAGTTCCCGATGACTGGAAAAAGGGAAATATAACCTCCATTTTCAAGCAGGGGAAAATGGATGACCTGGGGAATTACAGACCAGTCAGTCTCACCTCTGTGCCTGGCAAAATCTTGGAGCAGATTCTCCTGGATGGCATGCTAAGGCACATGAAAATCAACAAGGTGCTTGGTGACAGCCAGCATGGCTTCACTAAGGGGAAATCCTGCCTGACCAATTTGGTGGCCTTCTATGATGGGACTACAGAACTGATGGACAGGGGTAGAGCAGTTGATGTCATCTACCTGGACTTGTGCAAAGCATTCGACACTGTCCTACATGACATCCTTGTCTCTAAATTGGAGAGACATCAATTTGATGGATGGACCACTCGGTGGATAAAGAACTGGCTGGATGGCCGCACACAAAGAGTTGTGGTCAATGGCTCAATGTCCGGCTGGAGACCAGTGATGAGTGGTGTCCCTCAGGGATCGGTGCTGGGACCGGTCTTGTTCAACATCTTCGTCGCTGACATGGACAGTGGGATTGAATGCGCCCTCAGCAAGTGTGCCGATAACACCAAACTGTGGTTTGGTTGATACCCTGGAGGGAAGGAATGCCATCCAGAGGGACCTTGACACGCCTGTGAGGTGGGCTTATGCCAGCCTCATGAAGTTTAACCATGTCAAGTGCAAGGTCCTATACCTGGGTCAGAGCAGTCCCAGGCACAGCTACAGGTTGGGCAGAGAAGAGATTCAGAGCAGCCCTGCGGAGAAGCACCTCCTGTATGAAGACAGGTTGAGGAAGTTGGGGCTGTTGAGACTGGAGAAGAGAAGGCTGTGTGGAGACCTCATAGCAGCCTTCCAGTATCTGAAGAGGGTTATAGGGATGCTGCAGAGGGACTCTTCATTAGGGACTGTAGTGACAGGACAAAGGGTAACTGGTTAAAACTTAAACAGGGGAAGTTTAGGTTGGATATAAGGAGGAAATTCTTTCCTGTTCAGGTGGTGAGGCACTGGAATTGTTTGGCCAGGGAGGTTTTGAATGCTCCATCCCTGGTGTTTTTAAGGCCAAGTTGGACGAAGCCTTGGGTGATATGATTTAGCATGAGTTGTTCCTGTCCATGGCAGGGGGGTTGGAACTAGGTGATCTTAAGGTCCTTTCCAACCCTAACTATTCTATGATTCTATGGAGGAAAACAGACTAAATATAACATCTCTGGAGATGTTCAGGATCAGATACAGAGGAAATGACATTCTGACTGTGGAAGGTCTTGGAGTAAACAAGAAAGACTGACTGCTGCAAGAAATTCAGTAAAGGGAGGAGGGGAGGAGATGTGAGATGTTAACTCTGGAAGACCTGGAGGTGAAAAAACTAAAAAGAAGAGTCCCAAAAGGAAAATAACACATTGAAGTCTCAGTTTTCTAATGCTTGGAAGCCATGGAAAAGACAAATGGGAGGGCTATATCAGATGAAACTTCATGTAATATATTAGGCCATGCTTTGACTATCAAACAGAAGTAAGCATTGTATGTGAATCTTTGTCAGTAAGGGCTTTTGGTACATAAGGAATCTATCAATGCTGGATGGGACTGAAGGTCAGGTAAAACCATGAAAATTATTGAGTAGGAGTCAAAGAGATTAACAATCACCTGAATGAAAGTTGACACCACAAAAGATTAGGCAGAAAGATGTATTATCTCACCACAGCATGGATACATGTTCTTTGAAAGAGTCGATCTTTTCCATCTCAAACATACTTTGTAGGGCCTGGTATCTCCCTATGACTCAGAACTGATATCATATCTCTGATAGTTTCTTCTTACTATTACAACTGTGCACCTAAAGCACCTTGCTGTAATATATAATAAGGAAAAGCCTTGGCTTTAGTCTTTAACAAATACTAATGTGCTCTTTTATTCATTGTGAGTCTGCGGTTGTAGCAGGCTGTGATCTTTGATCTCTGACAGTGTGCAAGCTCCTCTGACTAGAAGGTCTGAAAAGGCAATGACAGCGTAATACAATTTTATGATTACATTTTGAGCATTTCCACTGTGAGCAGAAGGCTCCTGACTCAGATATTTTTATCTTCTGCCTAAAGAACAATAAAATGTAATAGGAAGGAATCAACAAGTCGTGGTAGAAATAACTCAATACTTCTGCTACATTTCCGTCTGAGTTATTTTCACTTGAAATTAACTTACTGAAATGCAGTGAAAGTAATTTGATAGTTCTGAAAAAGAGGCCAATACTACCCAACCTGAGTGGATTGGTCAACCTGCATTGCTAGAAAAAGGGTTTTACTCCCTATATATCAGTGCTAAGAATAAATGAATGAACCAAGCAAGATAAATCAAATGTGACCTTTGAAGGAACATGAAGGCCAGATGGAATTCTGTGCATGAGGCAGTTCTAAGACAAAATAGCTTCCCAATTGCAGGGGGAGGACACAGGGCACCAGGAAATCTGAAAAAAGCCTGTAAGTATATGTCCACACTAGAGCACACAGAGGAATACTGGGCTTTGGATCCCTTTGATTAAGAGACTCATGTTTCAGCCATCTAACCTGACAGTGCCTTTTTATCAGGAAACCTAAAATAAACTTTCATTTACTTCATCACAGACCTTGTTCTTCAAATGCATTCACTAGTGTTTGGAAAACACTTTGAGATCCTTGCTCAGCTGACACAATATAAGCCCAAAGTGTTGTTAAATCATTCAGTAGAAAATGTCCTTTACCTCATTATATTTTATAGCAGTAACTTTTTATTATCATCTTATGGCAGTAAAACATGACACAGCTCATCTAGCATGCTGGGGCAAGGTCTTGACTGAAGTTGATTAAAGTTTTGTCTGAGTGAGGAGTAAATAAAAACTGAGTGAAGGACTTCAGAATCTGATTTTCTAATAAGGCATTAAGAAGACATATGAAAAAAAAATGACATTCTTCTAAGATACAGGGTGCTAATGCTTTAGGCTTGATTGACTCTTTTTGATGGGGGTATGAACTCCCCTAAATTTCAAATAATTCTGCTTTTTTTCACATATATGTTTCTGCTGCTAACTGCAATTCTCTGAGCATTGTTTATGTATGCCTCCCTCACTGCCCTTTTTATGGCATAACTGTAATTATTTTTACTATATAGTGAAAGTCTTTTGCAAGAATAATGAGGATGATGAGTATCATTATTGGCCCATTGAATGGAAAACACATGAAGAATGATTCTGTGAGGAGAAGAATACTTATCTCATGAGCATAGGTTGCCCAGGGAGGTTGTGAATGCTCCGTCCCTGGCAGTGTTCAAGGCCAGGTTGGACAGAGCCTTGGGTGACCTGGTTTAGTGTGAGGTGTCCCTGCCCATGGCAGGGGGGTTGGAACTAGATGATCTTAAGGTCCTTTCCAACCCTAACTATTCTATGATTCTATGATTCTATCATTTAGGACACCTGCTTGTACTTTTCACCGTTTGTGTCATTAAGCCCTCAAGAGCTGACCCGTCCTTTTGCCTTGTGATGCAATTAGCTCCAGAGGAGTTAAAGAACAGAAAAAATACTGGAAGATCAATGAGAAGAGAGCTCCACAATACAATTGTCACATGCTGGATAGCAAATCAGTGACCTGAGCATCTTTTCCAGAACTCAGCACATAGTTAGGAATGTCACTATATTGGGAAAGTAAGATAAAGTGTTCCTTTATCTTACGTTCTTTCCCACTCCACATTTTTACTTGCTGTTCTTTCTTTATTTCAGGTCTCATCATAAGTAGATTTTGCTTATTCTGTTGCGATGTCATATCATTTAAATCACTTTTCAGCTTTTTGCTTTCACAGCTTTACTCTGAATGAGTGCCAAAGTCTTCCCACATTTCTACTATGTTTCTGAGTGCGTTTTCCAACCATGGGAGTTTCCCACAAGTCCTGCTTAAAACTTTTATAGAATCCTTCAGTACTTTATGTGGTACTGGAATTATATGACTTAGATATGTAATGTACCAACTCAAATTAAAAAGAAATTCTTTATGCAATGAATTTCCTTTTGGCTTCCCTTCTAACTAGTAATTATTAATTTTGTAAACCCCTCACAGAGATTTTGTGGGGGAAAAAAAAAAAAAATAAAGAAATAATTAGCAGCCAGTATCACCACAGTAAATGTTTTCTACTGAAAACTCAAACCACATATAAGCATCCCCTATGTAGGAGCAAAAAAAGAGCGACATAGGACACTGGGAGTACAAAGGTACTAGTCAGTGCAAAGGTAGCATGAAATTGCTGTAGAAGGTGACACAGTGAAGGATGATGAACTATGTTGACGAGAAGGCTGATGGGAGCTGCAAGAGTGATAACTGGAGAGAGGAGCTTCTTGATATTGGTCTTTTCCAGAGGGCACAGCTGCATCAGTGTAAACAATCTGGGCTGCAGACGCCGTGTAAATAGCCCTACTCAAGAGCAGGCATGCTGTTCTTTTAGCCAAGTGTCCCCTGTGTCAGCCCAACAATCGATGTTGCGGTATGTGAGGACAAACCACTCATGTTTGCTGAATTGCAGCATTAATTGTGGGGTTCCTAAATTGCACTATGAGACAAGCTTGCCTTCTGTTTCAAAATTATATTCATGACAACAAATCTGTTAAACTCCTCCGCTGACATGTTTTACTTTCCCAGGACGGGAACACTGTGAAGGTTACTTGTTGGCCCAGCTTCAATTTCCATGACATTCCAAGGAAGCCGGAGAGGGACCCTTCAACAGGGACTGCAGCAATAGGACAAGGGGGAATGGGTTTAAACTTAAACAGGGGGAGTTCAGGTTAGATATAATGAAGAAGTTCTTTACTGTGAGGGTGGTGAGGCACTGGAACAAGTTGCCCAAATAAGCGGTAAATTCTCCATCCCTGACAGTGTTCAAGGCCAGGCTGGACAGAGCCTTGGGCAACATGGTTTAGTGTGAGGAGTCCCTGCTCATGGCAGGGGGGTTGGAACTAAATGATCTTAAGATCCTTTCCAACCCTAACTATACCATGATTTTATGATTCTATGAAAGATTTCATGTAGTGACCTCTTGCTTTACAAGAAACATGCAAATTCAAACTAACTTCATCATAGGAGCTTAGTAATAAAGCAACCAGAGATATATAAGAAAATACTGCATTTTCTGTTTACAAAAGACTCTTCAACTCCAAGCCAAGGTTAGAGAGTTGTGCATCTTTAAGGAAAGGAAGGAAGAAAAAAATCTGCTTCTAAGGAAGAGGGACTTGCTGAGGAAGCTACAGAGTTTTACTGCTTGTACTTCCTCCAGGAGCACCTTACAGCCAGAGCCAGCAAAAGGCAATGACTTAAATCACTGGTAATAGGTAACAAACTTCTTCATTATACAACTACTTTGAATACTCCTTAGACCAGTCTGGAGAAAAAAATGGGGCTTTTATCAAATGGTGGCTTACCGGTGAACTGTACTAGACTTTAGTCACTGAGCTAATGTTCCTAAGTCACTTCTTCCCAAAACAAACACACTCGGTGCTCACAGACAGGCTTCTCAATTCACCAAGGAGACAGGAAACTCAACTAGATGAAGAGACAAAATAATCTTCCACAATTTGATGTCGAGTTCAAAGGACGGAATGTTACAATACTCATGCTGTGCCTATTCACTAGTTAAAGGGTTAATCACATTTGTCAGGTCAGTCAATAATGCACTTGTGATCAACAGCAGATTTAACAACTTCATCCCCCCTCACCCTGGAAGACCTCTTTTCTGCTCTCATGAAACTCTCTGGACCACAGGAATCATTTCTTCTCTGGTCTGAACAGGGCTGAAGGTTATCCAGCCTGCAAGAGCTGGAGAAGCACATTCCTCCTGCAGATTAAAGCAGCAGAGCCGCAAGAAAGCGGAGGAAAAGAGCAGGACTTGTACAGAAAAATCCCTTTGGTCCTTAAATGCCAAGAATGTTTCCATATTTCTGAAACACTTGTCTCTCAAATCTTAGACACCCTACACCAGGACAATTAATTCGAGTAATGGGGGGGTGAAAAAAAAGGCCTACATCTGTGCTGATTCTTTTTTTCTCTACTCTCTAAACAGAATGTGTATGCATGAGCTACGCACACAGAGTGCCCTGCACTCAGACAATTTACTACTTACTTTCTATGAAAAAAATAAATTTGTTGAGTTTGTGCTGCCTTAGTCTTTTTATGCATTTTTAACATAAAATGTCCTGAGTAGGACACCCAGGCGATCATTCCTAATATCTCATTTCCAGCACAAAGTCATACTTTTATACATGAACATATGACAGCTCAAATGCTGTCCAGTTTCCCAGTATTAATCTGTTGATAAGCACGTATCACTGCCAGTCATTGCTTGTGCACCGTGAAGCCCTAGTTCAAGGGTACTTAGACTGATAGCACACACTTCAGGTTGGTATCTCAGCTGCACGGGCATGGGATGGGTAAGAGATGAGAGTAGTTACTGAACAATTTGGCAGTCTCATATCTGTTAAACTTCTCTGTTATATAACTTTAGTCCTTTTTGCACATGTGTTCTGCTTTTCCCATGGGAGTAAAGCAGGGCAGACACCAGATTGTCTATTTAATGGGAAATAGAATTATTTTTCCCCACTTTTTTTCTTTTCTCTATCAAAAGGAACAAAGGCAGAAAGAACGGGGAGAAAAAATGGAAAATTAAAAAGACATTTAAATTACTTCTACCGCTTTGATTGGGAAAAAAATGGCATTTCACTTGGATTTCAGCCTTTTTAAATGTTAAGAACATTTTAGTTGAAAAAAAATATTTTCAAAAAATATTTTGCAATAGGCATAATAAACATTTACTTCCAAATGTGTCAAAAATGAGTCTTTCTGTGACTACTAAAGCACTTCTTTTAATGTGGAGCCTGAAAAATACATCTTAGAAGAAATTTCAGAGAAAATTTTTTTTCTGCTTTTTACACAAAGATTTACAACACTCAACAGAGTAATAGAAAAAAAAAAGAAACAAACCACTAAATCCTCAGTAGAACTTTAAAATTATTTTATTTATCTCTGATTTTTATACAAGTAGTGCTCAGAAGTTCCTGTTTTGACTAGGTCATTTTGTCATAAAACCTCTATGGAAGACCTATAGGAAATATCCCATGCCTATAATGCATACATATTTTTTAAAAATGTTGCAAAATGACAATGACAGTAATCTGCTTGTGACAGCAACCTATTATTATGCCATTTCAAATACTGAAATAGAATAATAAAAATTAAAAATAACCCTTCCAATACTAAAATAGGGTAATAAAATTTATTCTTTCCTACTTCTCTAGAGCCTATGATCTAGAACATGGAAATGGTCTCAAGCACATGAACACTAAAACTGTTTAACAAGCTGCACTGAGTAAAGCTCAAGAGTAGGAAAGAGCAGCAGCATCTTGAACTAGTAACTTTGCAGCCTACAGGTGCTACCCAGCAGTTATCCTTTTATTTTGAGAAAAAAGGCTCAATTCTTTTCTCATCTAACATTGAAATTGAAACTTTTTTCCCTTTTGGGGATAAGGAAATTACATATGGAACCAGAAGTGTAGAGAGGAATCACATGGGCAAGTCTGCCCTGCAATAAAACTGTATGTGTTCCTGAAGGAAATTAACTTAGCTGAAGCCTATCAGAGTTACCTAGCTAATTATCCTTCCTTTACTAAAGGAGAATTATGGGTTCCATCCATAATTGAGCCAGGTTATGGGAATTTGACTGATATTACCTACTAAAGATAAAGCATATCTTTCTGTATAGATTAATCAGTCTAGAAAATTTATAGAAATTAATTTCTGTGCAAAATTCTCTATAAATTGGGACTTGAGCATAATTTTCAATTTCACAAGGGGTCATGGTACCTCAAAATTTGTGACACCTTTCTGCAGAACAAGTCACCTTTCTTATAGAATATGCCGGGGTATAACCCCCAGTTGCTATGATGAGAATGTGAAGGTCATGGCTAAATAGGTAATGTTAATACTCCAAAAACCTTGTATAGGTCAGCTTTTCCATTTTGTCAGTATTGTAGAGAAAAGATAAGGTGTTGATAGCTCTGCCTTACAAGATGCCTTACAAGTTGCATCAAGTCTTTTCAGGGCAAGTCATTCACAGCATTCACACACAGCTGAATAATAATAAAGAGAACTGATGAGAAACAGGAAATGATCTGCAAATCAAGTGGCCAGACCTCAACAGATAGATACCTGATGATGTGTAACGGCAGCATAACTAGAGTCCACTTTGGCATAAGGATAGGGGATACAGACCCTGTGGTAACTATTGTGTGATGGGAGACAGAACAGTTCACTTCTCGGATGCCATTTCAGCTTTTATTTTTTTTTCTGCCTTGCCACAGGTTTTCTAGGGAACCGAAGTCATGCCACCACTTGTTCCTCTAATCCTTCTCTCACATTCACTCTTACATAAAGGAAGGTGCTCACCTAACTCTCCAAGTTTTCAAAAGGATAAAAATGTTAGACTTGATAAATATAGTAACTAATAGCTGTGAAGAGGGAGGCAAATACACTCTGTATAAACTTACAAAGTGTAGCAAAACTTAGAAAATATCTCCTTTTTCTTTCTCTATGATACAAATGCTTATATTAAAAATAGTTAAAACTAAAATAAAACTTCAATTAGTGTAAAATTTTAAATTCTGCTTTTGAATTTAACATAGAGACAATAGAAACAATGCTCCTGTAATAAATGCATAGACTTCACGACTAGAATTCAGGAGATTTCGTAGAATCATAGAATAGTTAGGGTTGGCAAGGACCTTAAGATCATCTAGTTCCAACCCCCCTGCCATGGGCAGGGACACCTCACACTAAACCATGTCACCCAAGGCTTTGTCCAACCTGGCCTTGAACACCGCCAGGGATGGAGCATTCACAGCTTCCTTGGGCAACCCATTCGAGTGCCTCACCACCCCAACTTTCTCAGCCTATCTTCATACAGGAGGTGCTCCAGTCCCTGATCATCCTCATGGCCCTCCTCTGGACTTGTTCCAACAGTTCCATGTCCTTTTTATGTTGAGGACACCAGAACTGCACACAATACTCCAAGTGAGGTCTCACAAGAGCAGAGTAGAGGGGCAGGATCACCTCCTTCGACCTGCTGGTCACGCTCCTTTTGATGCAGCCCAGGATACGGTTGGCTTTCTGGGCTGCGAGCGCACACTGAATCTGGCTCATGTTCAGTTTCTCATCAACCAACACCCCCAAGTCCTTCTCTGCAGGGCTGCTCTGAATCTCTTCTCTGTCCAATCTGTAGCTGTGCCTGGGACTGCTCTGACCCAGGTATAGGACCTTGCACTTGGCATGGTTAAACTTCATGAGGTTGGCATCTGCCCACCTTACAAGGTGGGCTTACAAGATTTAAGGCCAGATGCAGCTATAATTTATTTAAAACATGATTTCAACACTCCAAAATGGGTATTTTTTTTTTTCACAGGTCAAAGATTTGGTGACCATTTTTTTATTCCACTTTATTCCCTGCTTTTGTTCCATAAACCCAAGGAGATAATGCTTCCCTCACCCATAAAGTTGGCATAATAATATCTGTCCTTTCTAAAATTACCTCCAAGATAAAAAGTGCTTTTGTTTACATCCTTTGTCATTTAAATCTTTATTAATATCCATGTGCAAATCTTAGCCTTCCAGTAACATATTTTTGATGGGCATAAAGTCAATCTCCCTAACTGATGTCCTGTCTAGACTGAGTGCCAAAGCAAAGACTGTACTAACAGACGTCTGATGCCATCTATAGCTGGCAGAGTGGCAGCTTTTTTTCTGTTCATTGTGAACACAGTCCCCACTGGGATCAATTTACTTTTTCATTCACACCACACAAAAGAATGTGTCGATAGTGCTGGAGGTGACGTCAGTGCAGTCAGCTGCAGAGAGCCATGAAGAGTGCAAGTGCTGCAAACCAGAATAGACATCGATAACACACTCTTTTGATAAAAACTGTTCTATAGGAAAGCAATGGTCACATTTATTAAAGCTTTGGTTTAAAATACAGACAACAATGAACCAAAACTGCCAAACAAACCAGAGCAGGAAATTCATAATGGTGATTTTATCATGATATAATTTAAAGAATGTTGAGCCTTAGAAAATCTCCTGTTTCTAAGGAATTATTTTGTGTAAGTATCCTAATGACATAATGCACACCAATTCTGATGCATAATTCACTATCTAGGGAACAAACTGCTGCTGCTAGAGAAGATACTGGGCTCTCTCTCTAACTCACAGAGCAACACAGTCTCCGGTTATAAAGTGAGAGCAAAATTCATTTTGTTGCTTTAAAAAAATGAAAGAAAAAATATTTTTTCCCTAAGTATTTAGTATCATTTGTTAAGTGGTTCTTATAAGATCTTTTCTTGTGCAACATTTTTAAAGGTTATTTAATATAGAAAAGGCAACATGTTTGTGGCTGCAATAATGATATTCTCACAACCCACAAACTTCTATCAAGTGTTCAGGTACTTGTTTGGAGCAGGTATTAATACTCTGCCTCAGATGGCACCCACAGCTTAATTTTATTGTAGGGATCAATATTTTTTCCAATCTTAGACATTGTTAAATCTGTTTTACCAAAGCAAATATTTGCGTGCCTAAGTAATCCCTTTTCACTTCACTAATGACACTCAGGTGGTTTGAGGGAGGTAAGCAGTTAAGGAGGCTGAGAAGCTGTAACCTAAGCACTGGAAGGTGCTTGCAATGGGGAAACTTTCAATCGATTTCAATACCCTGTGAATCAAAGCCTAAAAAGTACAAATTCAGGGATGCAACCCACAGTTAGCCTGTAATGGGAGTGTTATAACAGCACACAGAGGCATATCAGACTAGCTGCAATTTAGCTAGTTCAGTATTTGTAGCAATGAATGGTGTCTGCATAGACAAGCTTCCTCATTCAGCTTACACTGAAGCCAGTAGCACTGCAGCTTCCCGTAACAATACATGCTGCCTGCACTGAAGTGAATGCCTACGTCGTGCTGCCTGAACACAGTGCAGAAATAACCTTAGGGGCTGATGCCTTTTATGTAACTATGAAACAGAACAAGCTTTCTTTGCTATCTTCCCTCTCATGTATCTTGAGAGGACCAGATCCCAGAGCGTAGCTGAATCACTGTGTTTATTTGAGTCTTTGTCTCAGTGCTGACATTTTCTATGAGCAAGCTAATTTGAACTAGCTGGGAGGGGCAGCTATGAAGAAAAAGAAGCCAAAGCCACGTTAATTGGAAGAAGACTAAGGAAATAAGTAATTTAATTTTTTTTTTTTTTTTTTTTTAATAGGGAACTACTGGAACGTCTACAAACCCGTTAAACTGCATAAAAGGCACTTTATTGACAACATTAAGGTTTGGTTCAGGAACAAAATGAGTAAAGTCTGATCCAGCAATCTCTGAAATGAATGGAAAAATCCTCATCACTTTCAGCTGAGGCTAAATCAATCTGCAGACTAAACCATTTGCAATAATTTAGAGTTTGGGGAAAAATAATGAAGACTAGCCAACACAGGCTGGTAGACCATTGGCTTGTTTAAAACTCATTTACTTCTTGGTCTAAAGACTTCTCTGCAATAATTTTAAGGACCTTAAGAGATTCCAGATTTCTCAGTAAAGTCAGAGGTTAACTAGACCCTCAGGTTCTTTCAGAAAAAGCCTGAAGCTCAGGGAGGGAGGAATTAAGATGCTCAGCAGGAAGCTGCTCCTTATGCAGGGTGTCTGACTTACGGACAGTGGCTGCAAGTTTAAATATGGCCTTCCTTCTGTGCATACTTACAGGCAATTCTGCTGGAATATAAATGTAGAGAACTTCATTTTCTTTAGTCAGTGAAACAGGGAAAATCATCAGAGTCTTTGCCTAGTGTTGCAACATAATGTTTCTCTTCCTTCTCTGGTCACAAAAGAGGGTGGTAAACTGCAACCCTGGATTTGCAATGTAGGCAGACAGGTTGCACTGCAAGGATATCCACGTTTTAAAGGCAGGTTGCTATATTCTATTTGAGAAATAAAATTTGTATTTACTGTATAGCAGGTTCAAGGTATTGTGAATTCTCACTACTCAAATTTTAACAATTCAGTTACATTTTATACTGCATAATTCCATTGGCTTATTCATATATGTGAATATATATATTATAGAAGGTAAAAATCTTACCTTTGATATTAGGGAGGGAGCAGATGAAAGAAAAACCTGTCACTTAGTTTTTTGATGGGCTGCAACACATTTTGGTTAGCATGCATATTCAAAGTATCAGTGTATAGCCCAGTAAAAACTGTTGTAGTAATTGACGAGAGACGAATGGCAGCTGGACAGCACAGAACTGTAGTGTCCTGCCAGGATGAAAAGGGTTCTGGCTGTAGCAGCCTCAAGACCACACTGCTGTGGCAAGTGCTGCTCAGGTTTGAGGCTGGGTAAGGGGAGCACAGGCTTGGGCTGGCCAGCAGCTCTGGAGCATCAATGGCCATAACATTGGTTTCCTGGAAAACAAATGCAGGAAGACAGGAGAGAACAGAGGTGGCAGTAAAATCAATGGACTGTGTTAACAGGGTAGGTGGTAATGGAAACAGAGCATCTGAATTCAACCACAAGTGAATCAAAAATCCAGCCTTTATGTAAGATAAATGCAGTGTGTTGGAGAGGCTTTCCTTTGAGCTTCTGTTAGCCCCCCCCCCAGGCAATGCTGAATCCATTCTTATTAGCTAGAGATTTTGCAGCTCTGCCAGCAGTTCGTTTTATTTCAGTAACACCTGGATCGCTACATCTGAGAATCCCCAAACTGTAGTAACCACCTTGCTATTTCTTCACTGCATACCCTTCCTAACGCTCCTGGGAGACACTTGCTTTGCACAGTTAATGTCCTTTGAAAGAAAGAATCTGGATGATTTTTATTTTCTTCTCTCTTTTCTTGAGAAAAGCCATAGCTGCAGCCTCAGCACAGATCCCCCCTCTATCTTGGATGCCTTGCTGCTCCAGCAAGTCCAGTTGCATGCTCGGAAACCCTGTATCTCCTCTGGGCTTTAAAACTATACGAATACTAAGAAATCATGCCTTAAAAATGATGTCAACAATGTTACATAAAAGGGCTGTAGCACCCGTGTCTTATTATGAAAAGGCAGTGAATAGGCATCGCTTACTGCTTTTGCTGACACAGGAGCAGTCCAAATTACTTTGGGGCCAGAGACTAAACCTGCAGAGAGCAGGTAAAAATTACTGTAATTTAGACATGTGGGTATCTGGTTTCTAGGAGCAATAAGGTGCTTAAACACTTAAAAAGCTGCAGTTTCATCTGCAGCTAATTACATGCTTAGAGAAAGACCTGGGTAAGGAAGGGCTGAAGTCTGGATCCTAATTTGTGCTTGCTCCCAGGAAGGATTTCTTGAATGCCAACAACAGAGGACTTCAAAGGCACATTGCATGAAGCAGATTATTTGTATCTATATAGGACCCTGCTTATCAATATCCCAAAGCATTTTTTATTCATTATTTGATGGGAAGATTCAGGATCTCACAGTGTTATCAAAATTAAAAACTGTAAATGGGGCTTAGACTTTAAATGGGACAAGCTGGTATGAGTTAGTCGTCTATATGACAGCAGGAAGAAAGATGGAAAAGAGTGATACAGATGAAACTGTAGAGTTACACAAGTCACCCAAGTCTTTACCTAGTAAATCTCAGTTCAGGAGCTAAAAGAAAAGAAACTTAATCCCTGTAAACAATGTGCTGCTTACTGTTTGCAAATACTGATGATTCTTATGAGAAAAGAGGCAAAGTCACACACCAGCTGCTAAGCTATGGTAGCTGCATCACTTTCCATGTACAATGTATATACAATCCAACCTGCATTTTTATTTCAAGTGGTAGTAAACACGGACAAAGCTGCCTGCCATTTGTCAAACATTAACTCTAAGAGATATGCCACAGCTTGTACTGGTGCAGCAGGAATGCTGGAACCATACCCTTCCCATGGCCTTGTGCATGATGGTCAACAGATTATATACAATGATACAGTATTCCTATATCATTGATTGTTCATGTTGCTTTTTACACCAAATATTTCCCAGGAAGCCAGAAACTTTTGAACAAAAGCACACTAAGACACTGAGAGAATTTGAGAACTAGGAAATGAAGATTTTTGGTAGATCTGATTTCATTTCATTCTCCCTCAAAAATGGGGGAAGTAGTTTGAAGTGTTGGTGCTGTGAATGCAGATAAGACTATTGCTTCTAGAGAAAATGCACTATCTCTCTTTTTTGGGCATCAGTCCAAGCAGCCATTGAAATCAATGGGAATGATTTCATTGACTCAATTTATGCTATACCAGGCCCTGTGTGTTACACAAGACCAGGCATGTTTTGAAAAACAGAGGAAGAAGGGCAGATTGAACATTTTCATCTTCAATCCTTTGTAGCAAACAGCAGCCCCCTATCCCATGCCAAAACCTGCTTCTGCCTCTATCAAGGATTACCTTAATATTTTGCTTAAAAAAGATAAAAAATGTCCATTATTCATATTAGCATTCCAGATATCACTGATCTTATCAGCTGATATCATATTAAATCACATTCTTATCCTCCATACTCTTTTTTCAGATTGCCAAAGGGTGTTAGTTGCCGTCATGTGGTGGGTTACATTCATTTTATGTTTTGAACCTTGTGTTCAACCACAAAATCATGAATTTCAGCACTAGAAGCAGCTGCGTATTGACTATACCCTGTACAAGAGGCATTTGATGTTGGCATTGGCAGCATAGGATGCCTTTGGCAGCAAGTGCTTTTTGCACTATCAGCAGAAACGTGGCAGTTTAGACATTGCCTACAGCTTCGCTCCTTAGGAATGAGCAAAAGAAGCTTCATCATTTTTTATAGTAGGAAAGAAGTTAAATCCTAAAACATCAACTATAAATGGAATTATGCACATAGTCTATGAAATTTTTCATCATCAAGACCTTAACAGAGGCTGAGACTAGACACTGAAGTGATTACACTGGAGAAAAGAAAGAAAACTGAGAGATGCCAAGCACTATACCTATGGCACACTGAACATCACCAGGCTAAAGAGAATGTCTTCAAGCATTTTATTATTAACAATGATAATAATGTTATTTCAGGTACAAAAATTATAGTTTTGTACCAAAATTACAATTTAATGAAACTACATAAAATTTTATGCAAGTAAAAACTGTTAATTAATATAGACTGTACATTAAATTCCTATGTAATTACTTAATCTCATCTCTAGAACACGTATTTTGATGCACTGGATGCACTAACTATACTGTAATTATATACTGTAATGAATTTAAAATTATATACTTAGCAATAATGTATGTCTATAACAAATTCCGTTATTAAAATGTTTTAGAGTCTGAATTTCTTACAGAAGAAATCTAGATTATATCTGATGCAGGTATCTTGAAAAAGACAAAAGCAATATGTATGGAATTTCTGATTTTCTAAACTGGGTTCTCACATTTACATTATTATATAATTTAAATAATTTTGTTTATTATGGTACTATATAACTCAGATTATATTTAATTAACTCAGATATTCATTTAATGACTGGCCTAATCTTTAAAAAGTACTGAAAATCAGCTATTCTTTCTCACTTCATTTATCAAGACAACATGCAAAATATAAAGGATTTTTATTATACAAAAATAATAAATTACATTATAGATTAAGAGTCTATGTACTGTAAATGTTAATCAAAGCATAAAACTGAGACCCAGAGGTTAACATTGTTTATATCCTCTATATTATAAATTCATGAAACTGTTTTCTAAAGTTTGCATCCTTATTTCTCCAGACTTGCTTGAAGTACCCGGCTTGGAGTTTGCTGTTGTATTCTATAAATGTGATGGCTGTATTTTGTCTTATTTCATAAGAAAAAAATAATCAGTATGAAAAATATCAAAATCCCATAGAGGCTACAGTAAAGTGATAGATCTTTCTACTCTGAAATTCTTCTCATCAGCTTTTCCAAAATCTGTAATTTCTGCCTGAAATAGGTACCTGCAAGAGTACAGTGCGTGGGCACTGTCTTGTGATATGTTGGGAATTGAAGGAAGGTTAACATTTCAAGCCTTCGGTGCCTGGACACAGAAGGGTAGTTGATGTTTTCTAAATAAGACCTCATTAAAGTCAACTTCTCCCATCTCCAAAAACTTGCTGTAGCCAAAATTGACTTATCTTTAAATGCGCCCATTAATATCTGCCTGTCTTGAATTGCGGTTTCAGGCCATCTGCATGTAAAATCTTGTTTCCCTTAAAGGTTTAAATTCAGAAGCATTAATATACAGCCTGTTACATAAAAATCTCATCTCACTTGCATTTACCCTGCCAGACGTGTACACTTATATGCTTGATGTGCATTTGCAGAGGTAGCTATATTATCCTGTATGTTGAGGCACTGCAGCAAAACCAAGTCAGTGGGAAACACAGTGGGAGCTCCTATACAAACATATTCACAGAATAATCTCTTAAGAAAAGTAAAAAACCAAGCAATTAATATCTGACAACTCCATATCCAAAATATTTTTAGATCTTATACTTTTTGATAGCAATTTGAAAAACACATACACTGCTCTGTGGCTGTACTTCTTTGAAAAATCCCACATGAGTTTTTCAATGAGACAGATGATTTAATCTGACCTGTTTTAGGATGAGCTGAGCACTCCATTGACTACCTTCATTTTTCTTCCTTGCCTATGAGTGACTCATTCAAACATAGCTATCTAACTTTCAGATGTCTCACAAAGGACAGATAAATTCCACAATTCATCTATGTAATGCAAATGTATTCAAATGGCTGACCAAATAAGCCCAGTACCAAACAATATGAATTCTGCACACTTTATTCGCTGCAAGTATTTTAACAGAGAAAAATCTCTGAGCTTTGATAACAATATTGTGAGTGAAGAAACAGGTGTCTTAGGTTTACATACCAAGGATCAAAACACATAAGAATGTGGCAATTATTTGAATCTTCCAGTGTTGCAGGATCTGTGAAGGTGCTGTAATGTATACCAGAAGTCTATCCACATAAGGCTGCTCCACAGAATATGCTATTCTGGTGGGCGCTTAATATCGAAAATAAAAAAATAAAAAAGCCAGGTTTTGTGGATCAAAAAACTATCATCTAATTGTAGGATGCTTTAGGTACAACTCAGAGAGGCTTGTGTGCTGCAAACAATTACATCTCTTGTCATTATCATTATGCGTCAGAATAGACACTAAGCTGCATGTGTAAGTAATTGCAGAATTTGGACCTTTTACATTTTGTTTCTTGATCTAGGAACTGCCTATTCAGTTCACATAGAACTGAGTCAGCAGTCAATGAAATGAGTGTTTAAATTCTGCTGTCACTGAAAGTTTGGCAGCCCAAGGGATGTTGATAACAGAGTTTCAGTCCAAGCACTCTAGCTAAATCTACTGAAGTTTTTCAGCCTGTGCTATCTATCTTTCCCAGCTCCCTACTCAGTACCACTGCATCTGACTGGCTAATGATCTTTATTGCATTTACCCTCACAGCATGCCTCAGTTATTGGAAAAACGCTTGTATTTGCCTCTACAGAGGAGGACAAAGGCAGATGGATTAAGGAATGTGGACATCTAACTTTGCTTCTTCAAATTATCACAGAGAAAAATAGACAAATACATCCTGAAGATATCTCAGAGATTACCTAACCTACTCTGCTGTCCCAGGTCAGCATCAGACATACTTCAGCTGTTCTTATTTGATAGTTCTTTAATCTGTTTCTCAAAAACCTGCTTTAATTGAAATTTCACAGGCAGACAAGGCAATTCCCATGCATCACTAGCTCTTGTGTAAAAAAAATCTTAATATCTGACCTAAGTATTTCTGCAATTTTAAGCCTTGTTGACATCTCCTGGAGAAAAGGAGAACAGTTTATTGTCTTATTTTTTGTAGCAGTCTCTCATGTTTTTAAAGGCTCCCCTACAACCTTTATTTTCTGAGTAGATGTTTCCCCATCTCCTTGGACATCATATTTTCTACATTCCTGCTGATTCTTTCTCTCACATATGACAGAACTTTGACTTAGATGGCTGAGATCCCAAGCTGGTTACAGAGGGACTAGATTTTCCCTTTCGGTTTAAACATGCAAGTGTCCAGTGTATTTTAATGAGCTCTCTGCATGCCTAAGTTGGACGGGTATTTAGATGCTCCACTGTTTCATATCAAAGATATAAGATCCTTGCAGAATTAAGTAGTGAGTGAGAAACTGAAGTCAGAACTTGTCACAGAAAATAGCAAGAAAACAGAAATGAACTATATAATCAGGTACACATATGTTAACTACTAATAGAATATTAATAATAGTTCGGTATACCAGAATCTTCAAAATCAGTCAATGAATTTTCTCCTGAAGAAGAAGGTATTCAAGAAATTAAGATTCTAGACCTATATTGCCATGCAGTTATCATAAAACCTATATGCAGTCATTCAGCAGCGAGATTCCCTGGAAAACATGAACTCAACAGTGATGAAGAGGCTTGAATGCTACATGAGAAATGCATGTCCTCTGAACTTTAAACAGAACTGGACTGAACTAGACAATGGATATACTGACTAGAAATTGTTAGAGAAGACTGCCTCTGCTGCCCAGAAGGAGTTATATCACAATACTGCACGTACCATTTATTGTGGAAAGTATGATATAAAATCTAACAGCTAAAAGAAAAAATCATTGTGTGGCTGGTATTTTCAGAGGGGAAAAGTTCTAGCAAAAGTGCTTCCCAAACCCCATCTCTAAAGCATTATTCAGGACCTGTCCTTGATAATGCCTCTTCCCAGCACAAGAAAATTGTTTTAAGTATGTACTGTAGCTTTCAGCACAGAGTAATAACAGCTTTGGAACTGCCACTAGTCTCGAGGCTGCCTTAGCAGTAACAATTACTTCTCTGGAAGGACCAGGCGTATTATTTATACATGGGATTGACTGCCTTGCTTTGAGTAGTTTGAGTAGTTATTCATAAAAACTAAGATCAGACAATAGCTACAAAGAATTCTGAAGAAAAACAGAAAAGATAGCTCAGTTTTAACACATCTGTTGAAGGGAAAAAATGTTCAGCACTATTCTGAATTACTTCTAGGAGAAAGAACATAGAAAAGGGCAATATAGAAGAAACTTGTTCTAACTGCAGAAGGGTAGAGCCCAACCAAGTTGTTTTAAAATAGAGATATGTTTTCCTAAGCAATAATAATTGACGGCTTATGACTAAGTGGCAAAAGTTAGTTTTGAACATTGTTCTTTATAAGTTCTTTTTCTTGAGATTTCTGTCTTGTTCTATCTTATCCCCAAGAAGACTGGACTGTAGGTTAATGTAGATTTTAGGTTACTTTCCTCCATTACTTAGATAAATACTTAGACGAAAGTTTTACACCCAAAATGATTTTCAGGTAGTAATAAAAAATAGAACAAAGAGCCACAGAAGCAAAAATACCAAGGGCAATAAGTTTTGTGGATTTTCAGCAGTGTACAATTTATTGCAAATGGCCCATCCAAAAGCAAGATAAGTGTAGATGTTTAAAAAAAAACATGGAATATTTTTTCAGATTCTTAGCTGGTATAAATTATTACAGCTTCACTAGAGCCCATGCACCTACACCACAGTACATACACCGGCTGAAACTCTGACACATTGGTCATAGAGAATTTATTGTGGATAGCAGGTGCTGCAGGGGAATAGTATATCTCTCACCTAACTAGGTTCCTAATGACATCTAAAAAATATAGAGATGCAAGAACACCTTATAAAAACTGTTCAGAACTATTAGCTTCTGCTTATTTCCAGGAGTTATTTCAAGCACAAGTTTCCTTTCAGTTTCCGAAGGCAACTGAAGCAATTGGAATCCTGCTGTAGTTGAGAAGCAGATGCGATCTTTGGCTTTCAGGACGCTGGAAAGGGTAAACTGAAATTTGATAAATTCAAGAGAAATTACCACCTCTATCTCCTGAATTCACTCTTTTCTGTCTGAATCAGGTATTCTGTCTCCTTGATTTTCTTTGCTGTGTCTCAGAGGGGATGAAGGATAATAAAGTATGACTGTTTTGGGTTTATTTTCTCTCTCCTTTTGTCTTTCTTTCTTTCTTTCTTTCTTTCTTTCTTTATTTATTTATTTATTTATTTATTTCTCTTTCTTTCTTTTTTCTTTCTTTCTTCCTGTTTTTTTGTTTTGTTTTGTTTTGTTTTTTTAAAAAAAAAATCAGAACACTGTTTTCTCTTTTCTTAACTTGAAGTTTTTTGGTTTTAGGGTTGGATTTTTTCCAGTTTTTAAGTGTGCCAAGCATGAAATAAAACACATCAACTCAAAATTCAGCATCTCCTATCTCATTACCACAACCAAACAAATTACATTATATCTTCTGTGTTAGTTATGGAGGTCTACATAAGCATGCCTTCAAGTGACAGATCTTGAATTTTGTCCTGGCATGGGGTTAAGTACAAAACACTATGATCCCCAATTTACATTTCGCTGTACATTAAGCCTGCCTAGAAAGCAGTCAGTATTTTGCTCAGTTGCCTCTTCCTCCACCACCACAATGGACTGCCAGCATGTGTTACTGATGGTCTTAACAGTAGAGGAGACTAAATACATACAGAATGTTTTAAAACAATAGACACTTTGGAAACAAAAAAGGCTGCTTAGAAATTACTTTAGTAAAAATCTTTGTGGAAATTTTATTTTATCAATAGGAAATTATTATTTGCAGGTATTTTAACCTCCTGGCCCGTACTGGCTTCAAGCTGAGGCAATATGGAGGAGAAGCAAATGTCTTCTCTAAGAATGGAAGAGTAACTATTTGCTGAGCTACGTTGTTCCATTCAGAGTTGTACTACAGATAATTTACACAGCTTTTCCCTTGACCTGCAGCAGATTTTGACTTCTCCAGACATGGAGAGCATATGCTGCCTACAATAGTGAATAATGGTTAGATAACACCAGTGTATCAGAGTTTCCTATATATTATATACATCTGTAGTGTGCCCACATGTGTTCTCTAGTCTGGCTTCGGTTGTTTTGGTCCTAGGTCCCCACTTTACCCCACTGAAAGTGATAGCGGTAGTTTAAGTAAGGAACGTGTAAGACTGGCCAGATGGAAAAGAGTACTTTAAACATAGCTGACTTTTGGATCTGATTTTCATTCATGGGCTTGACATACTTTTTCATCCCTACAGCATTATGTGGAGAGCCGCTACTTTGGTCTTGAATGGTGGCCCAATGTTGCCATTCCAGTTTCAGGCAAGCAATGGGCAGGCAGGTATTTTAAAAGCATTTCTGAAGACTTGAGAGTAGTTCAGGTAATCCGTATATACAGAGCTTGATCTGATTCTGTCAGAAAATCTTAATATACTGATGGAAGGCAGCCTGTAGCAAGGTAACTCTGCAAAATGGTTGAAAACAAGAGGTTCCTCAACCCTAAAGGCATACTAACAAAGTGACAATAATAAAGCTTATCTGTAAAAGGTGAAAGCCAGAGGGAATGTTCTTAAGGAAAATTTGGAATACAGGGCCTATGTCATTGTGGGGTGTAAGTCAAAAGAAGAGCATAAAATCAGCATGGTTACACTAATGTGAAAAGTGAATGAGGAACTTTAAATATCATGTACCAAATACATAACAGTGTTGATAGGGATGTTTGAGAAACACTGGAGGGATTTTACCGGGCATGGTGTGAAGACATAGATATTCTTACTTTCTATGAAAGTTCCAACATTTTCAAAGAGATGAAAAGAAAAGTTGTGGGGTTTCAAAAATTCAGCTCTTATTCAAAACAAATTTTAATGGAAAATTTTCATGCTAAATCAAGATCATTGCAATGATCACAACTGGATTTTAGCTTTTTAATCCCAGGCAGTGGGAATGCCAAGGCTGCAACGAAAGATAAATCTGCCTTGACAGCAGAGCTATCAGCCTGCTTAATTTTCTCTTTTGACAGGTTTATGTTTCATATCAATAAATCCAGCTCTACTGAGCAGAATATTCACATTACATCATGGCAGTCAGGTGAAATTCCCAACGACTGGAAAAAGGGAAATATAACCCCCATTTTCAAGAAGGAGAAAATGAATGACCCGGGGAATTACAGACCAGTCAGTCTCCCCTCTGTGCCTGGCAAAATCTTGGAGCAGATTCTCCTGGAAGGCATGCTAAGGCAAATGAAAAACAACAAGGTGCTTGGTGACATCCAGCATGGCTTCACTAAGGGGAAATCCTGCCTGACCAATTTGGTGGCCTTCTATGATGGGGCTACAGAACTGATGGACAGGAGTAGAGCAGTTGATGTCATCTACCTGGACTTGTGTAAAGCATTCAACACTGTCCCACACAACATCCTTGTCTCTAAATTGGAGCGACATCAATTTGATGGATGGACCACTTGGTGGATAAAGAACTGGGTGGATGGGCGCATGCAAAGTGTTGTGGTCAATGGCTCAATGTCCAGCTGGAGACCAGTAACGAGTGGTGTCCCTCAGGGATCGGTGTTGGGACTGGTCTTGTTCAACAGAAAGCCAGAAAGCCAATCGTACCCTAGGCTGCACCAAAAGGAGCGTGAGCCCCTCTGCTCTGCTCTTGTGAGACCTCACCTGGAGTATTGTGTGCAGTTCTGGTGTCCTCAACATAAAAAGGACATGGAACTGTTGGAACAAGTCCAGAGAAGGGCCACGAGGGTGATCAGGGGACTGGAGCACCTCCCATATGAAGACAGGCTGAGGAAGTTGGGGCTGTTGAGACTGGAGAAGAGAAGGCTGTGTGGAGACCTCATAGCAGCCTTCCAGTATCTGAAGGGGGGCTTTAGGGATGCTGGGGATGGACCCTTCATTAGAGACTGTAGTGACAGGACAAGGAGGATGGGTTAAAACTTAAACAGGGGAAGTTTAGATTGGATATAAGGAAGAAATTCTTTCCTGTTAGGGTGGTGAGACACTGGAATGGGTTGCAAAGGGAGGTTGTGAATGCTCCATCCCTGGCGGTGCTCAAGGCCATGTTGGACAGAGCCTTGGGTGAGATGGTTTAGTGTGAGGTGTCCCTGCCCATGGCAGGGGGGTTGGAACTAGATGATCTTAAGGTCCTTTCCAACCCTAAATATTCTATGATTCTATGATTACCTTTATAATGTAATCTACACGGAGCTGAAAAGCTTCAAAGGAATTACACTGCCCTCTCACTACAAAAGAAAAAAAATAAGTAGGAAAGGGTGAGAAAAGTTTTCAAAAATTTTTTTTCTTGTGTACATAATTTTAACGAATGGTTCAGACATTCAGATATCTGCCTTTTTGATGATTATATTTTTCCCAGGGGAGAACATATGCTCAGTGCATTCACCTTGGAGTTCCTGTTTCCCATTTAGTCATTGGAAGAATAAAGTGAGATCTCTCTGGGCAGATGTCTCTAAGGAGTGAGGCCTCTTGGTGAGTGATTCACAACAGAATGCATTCTTCTGCTGAAAAAAAGAAAAACCAAGCAACAGACAACAGCAAATATGTCAAATATGTCAAAACAAATTCATATTTACTAAACCAGGTTCTCATCTCAGTTAATAGAAATGTAAGTTCAGAATGTTTATTTGTGTGCTGAATTTCAATTAATATCAGAATCTTATTCTTTTTTGGTTTAGATTTTTTTTAATAGCTAAATTATGCCTATGTACAGCAAACTGATAGATCCATTTCCAGCACTGTTCTTTTAATAAAAGCTTACCAGCCCTTATTACCTTAGTTTTGCTACTGGCATCAGGACAATGGTTTGAGGGCATACATAGCATATGCTGCAAATCAAATTATCTTACTCAATCATAGTACTGTAACAAACAGCTCTGACTTCTAATAATCAGTGAACTGTAAAATCTCAGTGCAGGTTATCTCAAATTAAAATTCCAGAGGCAAAAACAGTTTGGAGGTTAATGGAATTATTTGAAGTCTCAGGATGGAAGACTACAATATAACTTTATGCTTCATCTGCAATACTGTGTGGAATAGCCGATTTGATTTTGGTTTACTCTCCTTCTCCCACCCTTGCTATTTCCCCGTGTTCTATAAAATAATGTGAGACTTTTGACAGATACTCTAGAAATGAATCCTGACAGGCCATATGCAATGTAATATAGCTTCTTCCTCCATTTTTTAAACAATTCTCCTTCCGTGAATACTCACAAACATGTCTAGTTCCAATGCATTGTTCCAGCTGTGCTCAGCTATCTGGGTTAAACAGAACTCATTGTGTATCATAAATCTGAGTCACTACGTGGTATTATGGACCTGAGTTCATTTTAAAGAGTGGAGGATAACAGATGAGAACAGCAAGGGAGGTACAGAAGAAAAAGGAGAGCAACTCAGAAATATTGCCCTACCTTGTTCCCAGGTCAGCCACCGAAAAACCACATGGCTTTGTGAAATACAGTCATCAAAATTTTCTTCAAGCATGGCCTGGAGTGTCAGATTAAGGTATCTGAGTCAGTTAGAACTTGAAGGATCCATGAGGTTGGGCACAGTTTGTGAATACATGTGCAGGTTAAAAACCTGTGCCTAGAAATAGGCTGGAAAGCAACCTGGAACTAAATATCACAGTTTAGTCAGGCAAAAGTTAAAGTAAGGTTGCTAATTTTTCCTAGTAAACACATTTTCAGTGGAAAAAGACAAAAAAAAAAAAAAAAGGAACCCGCAGTAACATGTTGCTATTATTAGACTAGCAGCTGGTTTGGCAAAAAATATCCTGTGAAGGTGGGAACAAGTGTCTGAAGCAGAAAATCTTCTAATATGGACCTACTGCCAGCAAAGGAAGTTTCTATATCAGCCTCTCTGATGACCTCCTCCTTCTACCCCTCCTTCCCCCACATCCCCGTACAGACTGTTTCAGTCCTATTGTGACAAATAGAAACATAGAATAGAATAGTTAGGGTTGGAAAGGACCTTAAGATCATCTAATTCCAACCCCCCTGCCATGGGCAGGGACACCTCACACTAAACCATCTCACCCAAGGCTCTGTCCAACCTGGCCTTGAGCACTGCCAGGGATGGAGCATTCACAACCTCCCTGAGCAACCCATTCCAGTGCCTCACCACCCTAACAGGAAATAATTTCTTCCTTATATCCAATCTAAACTTCCCCTGTTTAAGTTTTAACCCATCCTCCTTGTCCTGTCACTACAGTCCCTAATGAAGAGTCCCTCTGCAGCATCCCTATAACCCTCTTCAGATACTGGAAGGCTGCTATGAGGTCTCCACACAGCCTTCTCTTCTCCAGTCTCAACAGCCCCAACTTCCTCAACCTGTCTTCATACAGGAGGTGCTCCAGTCCCCTGATCATCCTCGTGGCCCTTCTCTGGACTTGTTCCAACAGTTCCATGTCCTTTTTATGTTGAGGACACCAGAACTGCACACAATACTCCAGGTGTGGTCTAATAAGAGCAGAGCAGAGGGGCAGGATCACCTCCTTCAACCTACTGGTCATGCTCCTTTTGATGCAGCCCAGGATACGGTTGGCTTTCTGGGCTGCGAGCACACACTGCTGGCTCATGTTCATTTTCTCATTGACCAACACCCCCAAGTCCTTCTCTGCAGGGCTGCTCTGAATCTCTTCTCTGCCCAACCTGTAGCTGTGCCTGGGATTGCTCCAACCCAGGTGTAGGACCTTGCACTTGTCATGGTTAAACTTCATGAGGTTGGCATCAGCCCACCTCACAAGCGTGTCAAGGTCCCTCTGGATGGCATTCCTTCCCTCCAGGGTATCAACCGAACCACACAGCTTGGTGTCATTGGCAAACTTGCTGAGGGTGCACTCAATCCCACTGTCCATGTCAGTGACAAAGATGTTGAACAAAAATGCACAAGCATTTGGTTTATATCTGAATTGTAGTGAAAAGAGGGCAGAAACAACCTGTCAGATTCTACAGAAACCTTTTAAAATGCAATTAACCATAACAAATGATCTGGTCACCATCTTAAATTATCAAAAGATAAGATGCAAATTAAGTATTTTGTAGAACCCACAAGGAAACTGAAGCAACACAGTTCAGGTTCAGCATGAGAGACAGAACTAGCTTAAATATATTTTTCCTCTCCTTCAGATTGCATCACAGTCAATTGATTACATCTCTGTCAAATGACTGCCACTGAAAAGGTCCAAGGCCAAGACAGAAAGCCCAGGATTTAGTATCACAAGGAAGAGTCCCACGGCCTAGTCAGGAGCCAGGACTACAGAGCAGGTGTCTCAAGCACAGCTGCAGCAAAATGCCAGGCTAGGCATTCAAAAGGAACGGGCATGTTAGTTTCTTCTGCTGCTGGGGTAGGCTGGTCCTGACAGCCTGGCTTTATGGGCCAGTGTTGTCAAGGAGACAAATTTCAGTTGAAGTTCCCAGTATCTTTGACTGGAATTATAGTATCTGTACTTCAAAGGTACCTTAAAGGACTGTAGAATGGAAAATTAGATGCCTTTGGAAATACAGACCTGGGCCTCCATTTCCCTTATGATCTATAATCCAGATAGGAAACTGAACACTAACAAACATCAAAGTGAGAAACTCTGGCAGATAAAGAAAATAGTCATGCAATGACACATGAAAATATATTGTCTTGAAATTAATTTCAGATATTTAGGGAAGCTGAACTGTGTGCAACAGCCATTTCTGACTCCCCCTTTGTACTCTGAAACATAAGTGTAGGGTGTGCAAACGTAAAACTGGGATGTGTATAACTTTATTTTCCATGCAGTGCACATTTGCATTTTTTAGTAGCAGCCTGTTTGTCCTTATGTCTATGAAAGTCAACAATATCTCAGATGTCTCCAAACGTCCTCACTGTGGAACAGGAAGCAGCATAGCTGCATCAACATGGCAGAACTAATAAGTCTGGGCACCGTGCCCTGCTGACGCAGCTCTCCTCTTTCCAGGACTCCAGCTAGTATCTCTGCAAGGCACTAAGCACAAGCTGCTGAAATTCAAATACTGTAGTCATGGGGACAGACAGAAAGCATCAAGAGATTACCTGACCTTACAGGCTAGTGGGTCAGGCATATAGAGGGGAAGGGGAAAATTTATCAAATATCATGCAATTATTGGGGTTTAATCTGAAAGGAACTGTGCACATACTTTCCCAAGTGATTGTCTGAGCTATTAGGTTAGGATTAGTGTGCCATGTGGTTTTTATGCTCCTGGTCACAGGCACTACAGTTATAGCACTAAATTTAACAGTTTCAGGACCCTTTGGCTCTGAGACCAGCAGCATGGCCAGACATGCCCATGCTCTGCTTCTAAGATGGTAGCTGCCTTTAGACAGCCAATTGGAAATAGGCCCTAGATTGTGCTGGCTCCTGGGAATTCTTCAGAGGAACACTAGTTGGACCAGGTCGAAGTCATGCTGGGAAACATATTCTGAGTATACAGATAATGCTGGGGCCCTGGAACTGGCTAAGCTGCCAGCATAGATACTGCATTGAAAAATGTTAGAAAATCCCCAGCGTATTTGAAGAGTGACTCTCAAGCTTCTATGCGGAAAGCACCAACAAGAAAATGATCACATTAATCACCACAAAACCCAGTAATATGCAAAACCAAAATAGCAAATGAAAAACAACTGTTGCCAACCCTGAGATGGACTCTGCTTTCTGAAATGTGCTGCGCCGAATGCATCTGATGCTCTTTTGAACTCAGGAGACAGTACTTTTCAGGCTTGAAATACTCAGACGATATGAGCCAAGAATGATTCACACTATCAAAGCCTTAGAAAAAAAAGGAAAACATACGAGAATATAACAACAAGCTGAATTTAGAACACTATCATTTTTGGTCCCAATGGGAAAAGAAAAAGAGGTTGCTGACATCATAAAAATTCTGTAGCATTAAAAAAAAAAAAATAGACAAAAATTGCCTTTGCCTATCAAGTCAGTGTCTTTTCTCTTATATAATAAATCATTATTCTTTTGAGCAAACATAAACAAAATTATTAATAGATCAGCCATTCGCTTTTCTTCAGACTGTAAATGAAGTTCACAAATAGGATTGTGGACTAAAGCTAAAATCTACAGACTTTCTTAGTATAGCATAACTAATTTTATGTAAGCCTTTTCTTTTCAGTAGCCTAAGAAATCCTAAATTAAACATTACCATAATGTAAGCTTCTATTTAACTCTCTGATCTAGAGCATCATGGTCATTATAGGACCAACATATTTAATATGAATATTTTAAGGGTGCTTAATACTCATTATTCTAGCGCGTCTGGTTAATTTACCTATAAGGTTGAGTATAAAGCCTTTTTTTAAATAACCCGGTGCCTGCACTTTTATATGAAAGCAGCAAAAATTTAACAGGAGTCTCACAGGAACAACATAGGGCATACCAATGTGACATTACTGTACTTGCCTGCTATAGGGAGAAGAAGAGGAGCATGGCTGGGAACTGCATGCTCCCATGCTTCAAAAAGCAACCAGGATTCCGGGCTCCCAGGCAACAAACAGAGACTCCTACTGATATAAATGTCTTTCACAACAGCTTTGACCTGTGGTAGAGCAAATTTTGCTGCTTCTTCAGTTCAAACTCAGGGGTGCAAATATAAAATGCTGTAAAATGATCAAAACTCACCACACCCTTGGCAGTCACATTCTGTGCATTTCTGCACTCTTTAAAAGTGTCTTACATGCTCTTTTGACAAAGACATTTTCCCAAAATCTGAGCACAAATTCAGCTGAATGCCAGAAATGACTCTAACATTCTTGCTTGCAGTAAAGCCATAATGAGAAAGCCAGGTCATGAGGGACTCTGAGGCAGAACAAAAAGGTTTCCTCAGTATGTAAGATGGTGAAAAAGTTACCTCTTTTCCTCTTCCCTCTCTCTCTCTCTCTTACACATGTGCATCACATCACAGTGACAATAAGCTGTGGCACAAACTGGAATCAATACATCCTTCATCAACCTGAGGCTGAAATACAGCCAGTTAAAACTTATTTTTAGACTACCTTGGACACCACTTAGAACAAAAAAAAAAACAAGGATAAGACTGCAACAAATGCTGGTACTGCAAAGCTGTAGATAGGAAAAGGGGACCTTAATCCATATGCTATGAAAGTGCCCCTTAGTGAACCCTTTTTGAGAAGATTTTCATAAGTGAAGTCATCCTCTTTCTGGTTATTGGTATTGTCTTGTTTGGTCCTAGACTGGGTTGATATCAGCTCACTTTATATTGCTTTGAATATGCTAGGCAGCAGATACCTTTATGGAGCAAAGGATGCCCACTGCCAAAATAGGAATGGATTATAAACTTCTTTTTGAGAGTATAATAAAGGTTATATCTAGTTAGAAAGTACCAGTGCCCCACATACCTCTTTCACATAGGCAGACACAGGCAAATCAGAAAGACACACACGCAAAGACTTATGTTTGAAATAAGAAAGTCCCTTAAAAGAGAAGAGACAAGGAATGAGATACATCTAGCCCTGCTCTTCTCTTTCCTACTTGTTGGGTCCACTTCACTCTGGAGGTTGCTTTAAATTTTCTTGGGTGTCTTTGTCTCTCCTGGCAGTGGGACTGCACAATTTTGCTATCAAGCCACCTTCATACCTCCAGAGATAAGGAACATTTTCCTCCTGGGAAGCAATGAAGAAGAGGGAATATCATGAAAGAGGTCCTCCGGGGCAGTTCACAGTACCCAGAAACTGCTGTTATGAAACTGGGTATTGAATTTGCTATTCTTTGTCAAACATGAACGTCCAGCTTGTCCAAGATCCTGTCTCTGACAATAAATAGTAACAGATGTTTAGAGGTACCAGACTAACACAGGGTAATGAAAGTATATCCACTTCTCCTCTGCAGCATGATAGCTAAAATTTGGATTAAACCCTGAAGCATAACTTTCTTTTCCAAAGCTTTGTAGTACCAATTTTTACAACTCTAAAAATTCTCCATTGCTTGTGAAATTCTTGGCCTTAAAAACATCCTGAGACAATGAATTCCAAGAAGTAAGTTACTTTATGCCCTAATTGCATGCCTTCCTATTCTAATTGCTCTTCAGATTTCACTAAATCCATGCTTTGTCTGTCCATAATTTGATGGGGAGACAGGAAGTCCTGCTCTGACATTTTTCAAAATTTATTTTTTCATGTAATTTGATCTACTTTAGTTTGTCTTCCCTTACTATTCTGTTTTCCAAATAATTCAATATTGTTCAATCTCTGCTCATATAAATCAATATCATGCAATTTCACAACTCCTTCCCATTATTCATATTCAGCTGTAGCATTTCTGATTGTGTGGTGATACTTCACAGATACTGAGATCCATGTGAGACTACACAGATGCAAATGGTATATGCTTGTCCTAATATTTTGCAGTGTTGCAAATTCATATGCACAAACAGGGTTTACTTAAAACTGCATTTAATTGTTCTTTTCCAAAAATAAATGTATTCACTCTAAATCTGAAAATAATTTTACTGACAAAGTAGCATTACAGGCATAATATGCTGCCACCTCTATGTAAAGAATAACAATATAACAAAACTTTTCAAGGACCAATGCACGACATCATTATTAGCAGAATGTAGAAATAAGGTGGGAAATGTCATGTCATTATTGCAAGTCAGGTAATGGTCATTAAAACCAGTTCATTTCAAAATACACCTGTTTTAAGCAGCAAGACAAAGAAAGAGGACAAGGATAATGGGCAGTGCAGATGATAGCATGGATCAAGCTGAATGATTGTCATCTGGAATGCATTGATCTCAGAAAACATTAGAGGACTCAAAGTCCATCCTCTTTACTCAACCCTGTGAGTCATCCTCATTAAATTCAAAGGATCTAAGAACATCTGTGCAACTGTAAATTGAATTTTAACACTCAAATAAGCAGTGACTCAATACAGCCTTCTATGCCTGATACCAAACCTGGCAAGTGAAGAATTGCCTAAAGGCAACAAAGCAGTACAGAAATTTGTCTTAGAAGTGTCAAAGTTAGTAGATGGCAGGTTTAAAAATTAATTTCCTGAAGATTATTAAAACACAGTTTTAAATGTATTTCAAAGATTATAATTATACAAGCATTAGCATAGCTAATTTTGTACAGAAAGGATTAAACTTTTCTCAAAAACACAAGTAAATAGACACCACACAAAATGTTCTACAGAAATAGACAAAAAATAAGAATCTGGAGAGAGATTTAGTTTCAGTGATATATAACTTTTTTATTTTTTTAATAATGCTGACTCCCGATGTTATCCGTATAATCCATTGCATATTCAGTTTTCTATTGTATACATGTCTCTAAAGAAATAAACCAGAAATAAGGATGATCCCAGAAGTATTCAGCTTTGCTACTGAACAGAAAAATTAGGTTTTTTGTTGCTTACTCACTACTTTGAGCTTGGCTGTTTCCTTCACCCATGCATGAGGTATACCTTTTTCAACTAGCAAAGCTGGCTCCCTGGCTATACATATACAAGGAAGTTAAATGTGGAACAAAGCACTCTGCATGCTGGAATTTGATCACATGCATTGCTCAGTTGCTAGACGAGTACCAGGCATGCCATGGCTTTGCTTTCCCAGTTTCTAAACTTGGTTTGAGTTCAGACCATGGATTACTTCCTTTAGGTATTTCAGACACAGCCGCACCATTGCAAAAAGTAAATACTATGGGCATGAAATTCTCTATGTACACATTGCTAGACACATTGTAGGGTCATAAAAAGTGAGATCAGAAACTGGTGTTTTGGTGTTAGTTTTTTTTGTTCCTGCTACCTGGAATTTATTTTTAAACCAATACAAACCATCCTAGTAGTCCATGAAAAATGGATTGGCACCCACTTCTCTCTTCTTTCAGAAGTGTGCTACGGCCAGTGCAGAATCATATGCCTTCTGCATTGTTTTCTGCCACAATCTAAGCATTAGAAGGTGACCAAGCCCTGACTCAGCAAACTAGGCACCAGTGGATCAAGGAGATTTATGTTTCAATCACCCCCTGAGGAGAAAGCCGAAAGGCCCAAACATCTCACCTCTTCTTCCTGTGACCACTGACAGGAAATTTCTCTGGCTGCTGTGCTTTGCACTGGACTCGTTGCTGCTCTGTCTATGCTCAGAGCATTTCTGACTGCAGGAGACCTCCCCAGGGCTGAGGGTTTAGATATCCTTCTGACCCCTCACTGAATTGCAGCGGAGTAAAAGCAGCACTTTGGCACTCAGTTCCTTAGACTGGAACTTTTTTATGCATACTTACCTATGTAAGTTTAGGCATGGCTGAGCCTTTGTGGTGCTGAATCTCTAAGCAGGGCAGTTGCTGGACTGTGGACCACTGCAATCTGTCTTTGTGCTTAGGCACCTACTTTTCAGGGAGTTGCATTTTAGGCACTAGAGTTTAGGGTCTGACTTTAGTGTGTCATACTCTGCTGTGATAGTTATAAATCTCTCAATTTCTCACTTAAATCTCCTGTGGTTGGTTGTCAATTGTGCCACCATTGTCCTTTGCCTTCCTTAGTTCCATTAGGTCAGGACCAAGCAGTTCAGAAGGGACATAGTGATCTTGCTCTAATGTTTAGCCTGCATAGGATTTCTGTATTTTCAATTATACAAGGCCCACTCCTACAAGGATGAAGAAAATCATTGTCACTGTAGGTTACATACAAGATATTTTGTAGTGTTTTTTGGTGGGCTCTCATATTAAGACAGCATGCAAACAGAGCTGATCATAAAAATCATTCTTGTATGGCTTCTAAGAATAAAACTCTAGAATTTTTTGTTCTTAAAAATGTGAAAATAGAGAAAGTGACAAGGTGACTGTGAAGAACTAAGAAAACTGTACGCTAACACAAGCCATATTCAGTCATATTCACAATTTAATTTTGACAGGAAATGGAACATGTTTTTCAGGACTCACCCATGCCTGAAATGATCCAGTTTTGTTGAAGAAAATCTCCTTCTTTTGCAAACAAGTTATTTCCTCCTTTTTTAACTGTGAAAACTTGCTGTTTGTTTAAAAAAGGTCAGTTTTCTCTGTGATCACACATGCCTCAAACCATGGAAACAACAGGTTTTTTGACTGGGGTTGACTGGGTCATAAGATAGCTATTTCCTGCATAAGAAAATCTGTTATTAGGACTATTTCAATGTATGCTGCAAATAATAGTTGGAACAGTGTAGTTTGAATAGTTTTAACAGTGAATCATTATTTGCAGCTGCTGATGGTAACACTGGAAGACACAATTCTGTCCACAGACTAATTGAAAATTGAAATATTTTTCTCTAGTTACCACATTGGGTCAAATATTGCTTACTGTGGGAAAGTACTCTATAGATAGAGTGCCATCAACTCTTGCACTTTGCATAATAGATTTTCAGATACTTTGTCACTTATAAAGAAAGTTTTGGAATTATGAAATTATCTTTGTTAACAGTGCGCTCATGGGAATTGAGGTCTCTCCACATAGAAGTATTTTGCCTCCAAATACATTCAAATACCTGACTTCATATTTTGTTTGCTGCATATTTTAGCTAATAAAATTACTCTGGCCTGATTCAGCTACTTTCTCCACAAAATGTTGACATTTCAGAATCCTAAGCATCACTAAAATGGAAACTTGAAAGAGACTTGATATAGTTTATCTGCATAAAAAATATTGAATGACAAAAGATGCGATGGGTGAACTGAAAAAGATTAATACCTTTTAATATCTTAAACTTTTAAGTATTTGAGAAAAGCCTAGTCTTCTCTCCCCCATAGTTTTCTCAAGCCCTTAAAATCGAAGAAATTCTGTCTATTCTTAATTGAAACACGGGAGCAGAAGAACAAATTCCATATTAAAAACAACACAAAAAAAATTGGAAAGAGTGCAGGAATCTAAATAATATAGATCTTGTTAAAAGTTACTTAAAAATTGTAATTGAATGAGTTAAGAGCTTTATCATTTTTTATTTTTACGTAGTACTGAATTGAAATGTAATGAAAATTATGATTGATAAGTAACATTTAAACAGAACAGTGTAATTTAGAATAGCAAATCTATACACTGGAAACACCAGACATATAGTCTTTAAGATGCAGTGTCTACTAAGAAAAAAAATATTTCCAAACTATGACCACTGAGATAAATACGTTTTTTTCATGTGTTTGTTCACTTTTTCCACCCAGGAAACATGATTACCCTAGGAAATCTGAATAATAACATGTAGGAAGTGTCCATACTGTGGGCTCTTCTGTCTCCCACACAGTTTTGAAAAGAGGTGAAGTCCACTAAATATAGGCATCTGTGTCACCCGAACCCTTAAGGCAGGGTTAGGCCAACAATTTCTGTCATTTGTATTCCATAAATCAGGTCCCCATCTTTACTGCAACCCTGCTGACAGTGCCTCTGAGCCAAACAAACACAGTGATGTTGCACTTGAAGTTTTTAGATCTGGGTAGCAGGACCTTGTTGCAATAGTGTAGTCTGGAAGCAACAGGAGGTATAAATTACTATGACTCCATAGTGCTGATTGACAGGATCATATGAGAAAAGAGATAGAAAAGACCTATTAGGTCTTCTCCATTCCCTATGATACATTCTAATGTCTCCAAAAGAAACGTTATAATGTGTTGTGACATGGACCTGGGTATTAATAATGCCATTAATTATTTTTACTACATTTTTAATTCTCCTCGCTTCAGGTTTTTTGGTGTTTTTTTCTGTGATTTGATAATAAATGCCTTCCTCTTTCACAATTCACAATATGGCTGTAGGAAATGCAATAGGTCTGATTGTCAGAAATTATAACATATTAAATGATTAAAACACTTTTGTGTGACCAGAGTGCTAAAATGTTACCGCATTTAAAAACAGCAACAACAAAATACTTCAAAATTTATGGACTTGGGCCTGACTTCACTTCCCATTATACAAAATAAAAGCAACCCCTATTCTTGCCTGCTGTCCATTCTCTATTTTATGGGACTAAAATTTGAACCGCTTTCTGGCTGAGTAGGATTTGGGGATCTGCATCCTGTATACAGAATGAAAACACTAACTACTTCTTTATACTTTCAACTTCCATCATCACCTTTTCCATCCCTTCTTGGTGGTAGGAAATCTGGGAATTCACTCTAGAAAATGTCAGTCAAGCTGCTGTTGAGTTACCTATGAATCACCCAGCATTCAGCCCTTGGCTATATGCTTTTGTGGGATTAAGATTTGTCCTACTGTGTGTACTAGTATAATGGCAGTAATTCCGAATGGGTGAGGAGATGTGGCACAGTCCATGTCTGGGGCTTG
The DNA here is from genome assembly GCF_028554395.1 of Pezoporus wallicus. NCBI lineage: Eukaryota > Metazoa > Chordata > Aves > Psittaciformes > Psittacidae > Pezoporus > Pezoporus wallicus. Next base: position 4,599,702 of record NW_026642654.1, read on the forward strand.
GGTTCAAAATAGTACTTCCTACTAATGTCCTACTTTACACCAGAGAAGTCATTTAGTTCCTTTCACACTGCTGTTTCCTCTTTTAGTTTTATACATTTGATCTATTTACATGACAAAATCCACATCTAACCCATGACCTGTCCCTGGATAAGGTGTGGGTTGGCACTTTTCCTTTTCTTGCCCCCAGTCCCTGCTTGCTGTGGTAAAACAGACAGGGAGGAGGGTGTTGCGTGCCAGTTAATATCCTTGTACTGGTGGCTTAAAGGCTGGGGTGGTAACAAGCTGCAGATCACATTTATCTGCACTTTAGGATGTTAAGATGATACTCTTTGGGGTTTTGTTTGTACTATACTGCAGATAACTAAATGACACGTCATAACTGATTGTATTTCTGTCACAAATTCTGTGACCTATGGGGAGGAGGTACTGACCACTGGTCAAACCGGGTTACCAAGGGTTTTCCTAATGGGTGAAGCAATATCAGTACTGCCTTTTTTCTTTTTAGCCTGGGTTATTTGATCCTTTGCCTCTGCAAAGTAAATTAAAGAGATTTTTGCTGTAAATCAAGAACTGCTTGTCACAGTTATGTGAAAAATTCAATGGATTTCTACGCCACTTTTAGTGAATGACAATTTTCTGAAATAGTTTTTGTTTTATATTCACGCCAAACATGAAAGCATAATAACCATAAATTTAACTGATGGTAGCTTGATAAGGGACCATTAAGTACACAATAGAGTTTTATATGAAGTGTGTGTGCGCATCATTTTTATTATTTATAAAATAATTATGAAATAATTACCAGGCACAGCTAAATTCATTAATAACTTATTTTAGAACACATTTTACAAAAAAAAAAAAAAATTAGTAATGAATTGTTAACAACCGCTGCCACAGCTAGCTGTTATGAAGAATTTTTTAATGTAGGGATCATTAAAAACAAGCACATACCTGATTAATATATGAATTCATGTGGTAATATAGCATACTTTGAAATACAATAAACTGATTAAAGAATCAGTTGCACAAATGGATTTCATAACGAAACAGTCTGAGAATGGAACATAAAGCCACCTATAATGGAGTAATAACTCCTGGTCTAAGTAGTTGGGCAACATAACAAAACAAGAACAGAGTAAAAAGCAAGAGCATAATATGAATGCTTTGTTTGAAGTGAGTATTAAAAGCTCATGCACAGATGTCATTTTTAAGCACCGAATTTAGTCAGCTATGTTATGACCAGCTTCTTCAGCTTTTCTCTAGGCAACAGAGGGAGCATTCTTCAGGAGGTGGCTGAAGACAGAAGACAAATTAGAAGCTCCCGATGGTGCCTGGGAAAACATCTCCCCTTCTATTGACTACCCAGAAAGTGTGTGGGGATTAGGTAGCTGAAATACCCATCTAAACTACATTGCAAAAGTCAGATGCTGTGATTACTCTCCTGTCAACTGCCTGCAGAAATTATACATAAAACTACTATTTACCCGGCTGCACGTCTTGCCATCTTTCTTAGAGGTGAGCATGCCAACTTTTGCAGACATATTTTATAAACCAACACTCTAGGTGCTGACTCTAAAGCATGGCTTTAAATGCTGAAATTAATTTTATTGGCTGCATGACTTTGAGGACCCAAGCTGTTAATTTATTATGTGCTGGCCGGTAATATGAAAGAATATGAAAGAACTAAGTGTTTCAGAAGTTCAGTGGTTTTCAATTACAACCAAGTTTTGGTGCACCCAGACATGCATGACAGAATTCCTGATACCTTCTTCCCTCTTTCTTCCTTCAGCCTGAGATTTTCCGTACAAATCTCATGTTCCCAGGAAGGGTTTGTCTTTATCATGAAGAATTTTTTAAATCATCTGACTAATGAAAGTTTCAGAGTACAGAACTTGACAGGTTCAGAGTACAATTTAATATGACAAATTGTATTCTATGCAATACTGCAAAATTAAAAAACAATGACCAATATTTATGTCAGAGCTAAAGGAATCTATACTCTGTGGTTTTCTCTTACCTCCAGTATAGCAATTAACAACCCCTGTTTTCCAATCTTCATTAGAAATAGAGCCAATTTCTGACCTAGCAGTATTTGACTAAAAGGCTTGAGTAGATATTACTGATGCACAAATATTAGTAACTAACCTTCTGGTCACAGACTGTGAGGGAATCCTCTCAGAAAAATATACCTGAGCAATCCCAAATTATAAATCATAGAGGAGCAAACTTCTTTTATTGGAACAATTAATTAATGGGGATGCTGTAAGGACAGAATAAATTTCTCTAGACATCTTAATTCAATTGAAAATCAAACAGACTTTAAAGTACATTGAGATATATTATCACAAAGCTCAACACTTTCAGTTTCTAACTTGCAATCCAGTACTAACAAAGACCTGGATTCATCTCATTCAGCTTTATGCATCTAATATAAGATGGTCATGTAAGTTTCATATGTAGAGAAGTAACAAAGGCCTAAAATACATAGGATGAACATCCCTCTGAAAATGCTCATCTTTTTACAATGGCTGCAGAGTTGCTTAGATAAAGCACTTTACCTCTAGGTTTGTACATTTGTTCGATGACCAACCTTCTCTTCTCTTGCCTCATTCTCAGAGGTACATCAGGAAAATCAAAATCCATACAAACCACCTAAAATGGAAAAGTGCTTTTCAAAGAAAATAATGGGGTCACTGAAAGTAAATTTTCTATGTGAGATGTGATATCACAAATACAGCTTTAGCCAAGCACTACTTATAGGAGGGCAATGGTGTTAGCTTGCCTGCTGCCCACCATGTTACTCCTCCTTGTGATTTTTTAGCATGTGAAAAAGGTTAGTCCTGCACTAAAGGGCTTGGATCCTACATCTGAGCATTTCCATCTCCTAATTGTTTTCTGACTCAGAAAGACTGTAATAAATGTAAAGGATTCAAACATGACAGAGATGAATGTTATGTCATGGTTTGCCTAGAAACATGTTATAGTAGCTTTTAAAGGATTCCCTCCAGACAAACACATGCACACTTATGAGTTTCTCATTTCTTCACTTCTCTTCCCTATACTCCTGCCCCTAAGCAGTCAACAAAGAAAAGACTGAAGAACAAACCTTTTACCCACATAATAAGTTTCTGGTTTAGGAATATTTTCCAAAACAATGGCATGAATTATTCATTACCTCTCTCTCTTTGTTCCTATTAATATCAGCTTCCACAGATCTGTTTGTTTAGGATATTTTATCCATCCTGCTCATGTTTTGCTCAGTTTCATTGATGAGATGTTATTTATTTTGCAAATTGAAATGCCTGCAACTAAGCCATTAATCCCAGATAGGCTCTGATAGAATTATTGCATTTTTCGGAATAGTAGAAATGCAAAACCATCTTTCACCTCTCTGAAGAAGGTTGTAATGCTTAACAGTTTTCAACATGCACTAAAGAGAGACCTACAGCCTGTTAGCCAACAAGAATCCAAGTATGGGTTAGGCCTAGAAATACTCAATGACAGAAGAAATCCATAAGCAGCCTTTAAACCAAGGCCATGAGACCCAGTATTCTTCCCCTTTGGTGAGTGCCATAATCTCCAAGCTAGAGGGTCACCATCTCCCTTTCTATCTCTTGGGAGGGAGTATAAAAAGGGAAACTAAAGAATAATGAATTATTTTTTACATAGAAGTATACAGTTTTCCTTCACTCCTAATTTCAGCTCCTGCACCACAGACCAATAATTAGGGATATAGGAGAGCAGAAAGGCTCTCTCTGCCTCACAGAAAAGACTAACATTTTTGTGTCATGAAGAGTAGAAGATCTGTAACAGGGAGGACCGTATCCATCAGAACCAAGAATCAACTGCAGTCCAAAAGTGACTGAATTATCATTGTCATCAGAGAAATAGTTTTAACAGGAGATTCTGTTTATAGCAGACTTCCAGATGTTAGGGTTTAAAGTGGTCCCACAGAAGAGCATGCAGTTCTCCAAGCTGCTGGGCTCCAAACCCGGCTGTAGATGTCCAAAGCCTTGTTTAATTAGCACACAAATATAAGTAAAACCTTCGGTCAGTCACCACATTTTCTCGGAAGAGTGGCTTAAAAGGAACACAAGCTCCCAGTGCGGTGTCAGGAGAGATGAGATAGCTCCTGTTGGTGTCATCTGCTCATAAACACAGACCTGCCTCCCCAGTTCTGGCAGCCACACCCCAGGACCACTCTGAGGGAGGCAAACTGTGATTTCAAAGCCTGAAGCATTTGTAAAATAAACAGAACTACTGTTAAAGCTCACTGAACAGTTGTGTCGTTAACTTCCTTGCATATTTCCCCAGTTTCGGAGTATTGTGTTACAGCTGTTGTCCTACCCATCTCACAAAATGTTTTTGCTGATTGATAAACCAGGGGAAAGAAATAGCCTTAACCCTAACATTCCCACAGGCATGAGACACATGTGTTGGGGCAGTTTCCACCTATCCTGACTCATGGCTCACAAGAGGCTTTGTCAAATCCTCACAGCCTGTCAGGACCATCCTATAGGAACCTCCTTGGGAATGGGGACAGGCCAAAGCCAGGCCAGGATATGAGCCCTTTGGTGGGCTCAGCTCAGCAGGATCCATGGCTCTGGGGAGATAGAGACTAACCCTGCTGAGCCCCAGGGGCAGTTTCTGGCATCCCTAGGAGCTGAGGGCTCATGCTTGCTGGTAAAGCTTGAAACAGCTGAAGATTTTACGTGCAACTTTGAACATATTCAACAGATGTAAAGAGTAATTTGCTGGTGCTATTTTAAGTGAAATACCCATATTCTAGTAAAACAACCCCTGTGAAAATCAAGCTTAAATTTGGCAAAGCAATAAAAATATCATCATTTATGTCCTACTATCTTCTCCCTGAGTTTTGAGGTTTTTTTTTTCTTTATCTCAGTCCAGATAAACAATAGGAGTAGCAGATATGTTATCAGCAAAATTTACTTTTTGTTGTTAGCACAGGGTAGGAAAAAATAGTTGGGATTTGGAGGCATGGAAAAGTTAAGAGTGTTTCTCAACATCAGAACCACTTACAAGCTATCGTGTCTCTGGTAAAGAAACAAGCTATTATCCATCAGTTAGATCTCACAGAACAAAGTGGTTGGAAGCTTAGGGAAGGAGATCATAGCCCATATAGTAATAGGAAAGAAATATATTACCATTGAGTACAGCAGCTCCTGGTTCTGCAAGTGTTTTAGGAATGTTTGAGGTTTAGGCATATTCAGAAGAAAAGGTGGAACAGAAGGAAAGGAACTAGCGGGATGTTAGAACAGCTTCAGATGATTCTTAATCCAGACATTAATACTGGAAACAAGATGGGCCCCTTAATACAGCACATTTCACTTTCTTCTAACTAAACAAAATGGTAAGGCAGCAGGTTGAGATCTACTGTTAGCAGATCCCTGCCTCTTGTGGTGCTCCCAGAGACATCCTCAGCAGCCATGTGATACAATCTGTTCTAGAAAATCTAGTGTCCTAGGTGATTTCCTTCCTAGGTGACCTATTAATAATTCTTACTCAGAAAGACTCATGCTTAATGCTTAATGATTGGCACAAAAAAAACCTGTTGTATAATGAGGGTTCGTCACATAGAGGAATACTGAAAGTCAAGCTCTCACTTCTTCAGTTTCAGCACATGCATGGCTTCCTCAAAATTTGGTCTTTGCACTGTAGGGAGGGTTTGAAAACAGAGTCATCAGATTAATGATGCAGTAAATATACTACTTGTACTTCACTGAATTCTTACAGGCCTCCTAGCAAATGCTAAAATGAATAATGTGCAGAATGTGCTAATCTGCAAAATGAACCATGAGTGGTAATTTATGTATCTCATAAACAGCTAGCGAGCTGTTATTTTACAAGCACTATTTTGAGATTTCATTATCTCACAGAGATAGGCAAATCTGCAACCTTTCACTCATTCAGCAATCTGCAGTGCTTAGTTGTGCAAAGTTTAGGAGTTTGAATTAGAAGGTGCCACTTAAAACAGGTAATTGTTAGGAAAAGCAGTACGATACACAATTAGCAAGAACAGTACTGCAACCAAGACTCAGCAGCAGTAACAAGAATAGCACAGTATGCATTACAATAGAAATAGGGTTTAGGCAAGTACCAACCATGATGAGCTCAGGTTTGTGGTAAATGTTAGCATCATATTCTTTGGTCAATAATCTCACACAGTCTTGAGATATGTAGGGGAATGTATCACCACATCATTCAGCACCATAGCTGGCACTAGCAGTTGTCTTTATTAGTCTTAAAGCAGCCTGCAGAATGGATGGTCTTTTGTCAAATGCCATTGCTTTGCATATTGGCTGAGGAATGTTCATGAGAGAGCCTGCATGTTTAAAATGGTCAGATTTGTTTTTCAGGGATACAAGATGTTTTTCTTAGATGTTGGCCATGAAATGAGAATTATACTTCTGTATGAGGCTACAGAGACCAGACAAAGGTCAAGGATGGAGTCACATCATCTGATGGAGTATTATGTGCACTCCATTAAGTTATGCTGTATCAAGCTCACAGGTAGTGACATCATACTAGCTTCTGTTGAGTAGTTCAATTGATCTTCAGCTTCTCACTTCTGCCTTCTTCTGAACAAAAGCTTTGAATTGGAGAAGGTCTGGTCAAACCTAAAAAATAAATAGTCAAGTTCTGAAATTTTCAGTCAAAAGGAACTCTATGTGACTACATATTTCTGCTTCTATGTGTGGTTTTGCATAATGATGTTGTGTGTAGCAATGCACAGTTATGTACACACATAATCATATACATACCTCATTAAAGAGTAGTTTTAAACAGTTTGAAAAACAGACTTTACCTAGCAATGTATAAACTAAACAAGGCAAAGCATCAACTGCTTATGTGTGACATACCTGGATTTACAGTTATTCACTGGCTCGTTAATGGGTGGGAGCACATCTACTGTATTCATAGCTGTTCAGGCTCCCTATCTACTGTGCTGGAAAGAGAATTGGTTTTGCTCTTTTCTTTCAGGTCACCAAATTCAGGCCCTGAAACAGCAGACACAGATTTTTTTATAAATCAGTTCATAGCTTCATTACCCAGAGCAGTACATTTAGGGCACAGCAGCTGAGTAACAGCATATGTCATTTCTGATCTGCAAAATAGTGCATTCTTCCACTGAGCAAACCCAATTCCATTATTTTGGGGTGGTTTTCACCTGGATTTTAGTCTGTGTTATATGTCTTGGTAGCATTACATTTCTGCTCTTAATCCAATTGAAGTGCATCTTCTAGACAACATGCCAGCCTCTTGTATGGACTTCAGTAGTGTGAGCCTTGTATTTGCTTAAACAACTGCTCCAGAGAAACTGCTTTGTGGTCACGGCAGTTATATTTGTCAGGTTCTCTTTCTGTCTTTGAAAGTTGATTCTCTTTCACTTCTGCATTGAGGCATTTACTAAAATCAGAAAGATGCACATGTAGTCATAATATGTTTCTGATCTTTTCCATTTGTGTATTCCCTTTGTTTCTGTAATTACTTTTTGCAAAAGTACATAATAAAACATTTGCAACATCACTGTGCAATTACCTAAAAATGTTCAGACATAGCTAGAAGGTGAAGTCTGACTATAAAAATTTATAAACTATACCATAAATCTGCTCCAAACAAAATGAAATCTGAATAGCTGCCTCCTGATGCAAATGCTGTTTCTTTGTTATAGCCTTGTGAATCGCTGCCTATGAGATAGGGTAAGTGCAATTAATGCAAGAGCTGGTTAAAATTTTCCATTCAAAATATTCTTCACTCACCATCAATACCTGATGGATTCATAAAGGGTACATAAGACACTTCTCACATCAGTTTTCTTTCTGTGCCCTGCAGAATCTCAGGAGTGTTTCAAACCTCATGCTTCAGCATTACCTCCAATCCTGGACACTTCAGCTCTAAGGTTCAGTCTGATCCAAGTTCCCCTGGCTTCTGGGAGAGGAATCTGGAGACTCCCTTCTCTATCACACCCAGGACTGTAACTGTTTAAAGAGTTTTGGAATTCCATTTGAAAATTTTGAAATTAAATCAATATTTTACCTTTTTTTTTTTTTCTTGTCTTTTCCAGTTGAAATTTGTCATTCCAAAAGCCAAAATGGCAGGAAAAAGTTAAAGAATCTAAAGACATTGCACAATTTTTAAGTTTTCCTCTAAAAAAGAAATTGAACAATATTTTCAAATGAAATAATGTTAGTTTTAAACATCAATATTGCTTGATCAAGTACTTCAGTTATTGGTGTAGGTATTCAAGAAGACTGCAGCAGACATATTTATGACATACTGTAACTTTAAAAATGTCTGTGTTTTATGACACTTTTGTGCTGTAAAACACACCTGTTCAATCATGACCATAATCTACACAGTCTCCTAGAGTCCAGATATTTTGGGCTGAATTCCTCAGGGGCTGGATATGGTAAAGTAGTTTAAATCAAAAGGACTCTTCACCTGCAGTTAAGTGAAATGTCTACACAGTTTACACAGAATTAAGTTCAGAAAACTGTTATACTAAGTCCTTCAGAGAGAGACTACAGTTAAAAAAGTCTTCAAAGTAGATTTTATGCAAGAAAACACAGCTAGAAAAGAAACCACTTAAAAGCTCTTAAAGGCAAATCTAATCATTACTCCACCCTGTGTGACAGTTAAACTAAATGGAGGCCCACTGGAACATCATAAAGACATCAATTAAATCAGACCCTCACTGTAGAACAACAACAAAAATCTGTTGGAAAATCATTGCTTGCTGATAGCTAATGTGCTTTTCTTCCTAGAGAAAACATCAAACTCTTAGCAAAGCAAAAGAATTGTAAGTGGATTTCTCTCAGGACTGGCAGCCTCTTAAAGGAGTATATTGCAAAGCAAATATTACAGAAAGAACTCATCTAAGAAACTGAAAGAATAGAGCTGGCTGTCTATGAAAGCCATATATTAATGTTGAAGAAAGCTAGGAAAAGCTCTGTAGTTTTCAGAGAGCTTTAAGTCTTGTCTCCACCATTTACCACAGTTAGGAGTGAAGCCACCTCCACAACCTATGGCAATTCAGGCACCTGGAAATTATGTCAAGTGAATCACATAAACTAATTACTGCTGAAATCTTCTTGAATATATTTCCTTACCAGTAGTACAAGTGCCTTTGTAGACTCCAGGAATCCATCAAAAAAAAAAAAGGACTCAGAGCCTCTCTGAATCCATTGCCTTCCCAAAATGTAGATGTGACTGTAATAATTTCACCAAGCATCCGAGTCTGGGAAAGCCCCCTTAAATGACACTATGAACTCTGTTGTCATTTATCCTAATGATATCACCACCTTGGGGTGATTTTCTTATTTTTTTTCTTTTCATGCTTTGTAAAACCAAAGCAATTCCTGAGGGGAAGGAGTTATAAAAGTAGCTTTACAAGAATGAGCATGCCCTGCTTTGTGGTAACCTTAGATATAAGGAGGAAGTTCTTTACTGTAAGGATGGTGAGGCACTGGAATAGGTTACCCAGGGAAGTTGTTAAAATCCCATTTACATTTAGAGCACTGGTCACATTCCACCCTTGTACCTCAGTGACTACAGCTTCAAGCAGGACACCTTTTCTTTTTTAATTTTAAACTTACATCTTAACTTAACTTAAACAGGGGAAGTTTAGATTGGATATAAGGAAGAAGTTCTTTATTGTAAGGGTGGTGAGGCCCTGGAATGGGTTGCCCAAGGAAGCTGTGAATGCTCCATCCCTGGTGCTGTTCAAGTCCAGGTTGAACAGAGCCTTGGGTGACATGGTTTAGTGTGAGGTGTCCCCGCCCATGGCAGGGGGGTGGAACTAGATGATCTTAAGATCCTTTCCAACCCTAACCATTCTATGATTGTATGATTCTATCTCTGGCATTATGGTACTGAGGCTGCTGGTCAGTATACACATAATCATACCAGCAAATGAATACAGAGAAAATTATCATCAAACTGCACAGTAATTTGAGGAAACCTTGAAACCATGTGGAGTTTTTCTAATAAAATTCAAGAGTAATAAAGTACAGCCCATATCCACTAAATCCATTAGATGCTTGACCATGAGAGTTCAGGGAGGTATCTTGAAGTTTGTTCTGCAATAGTAAACTAAATTGCCATGGTCTCAAAAGACTGGCAACATAGAACTCTTACCTCTCCCTCCTGTTTTACTAATATATTCTCATATACTGAGATCCTTCAGGAAGGATTTCTGTCTGTGTCACAGCACTGAAAAAAATGCCTGATCCTTGTTAGTGCCCTATAAATCCATATAGAAGTGGTACTAAAGTGCAGTGACATGGGCACAAGAAGAAGTCTTATTCTTGTCATGCTTATTTTCTAAAAAGCACAGAATCAAAATGGACCATCACTGTTGATGAGAGTTTTACTTCAGTTATGTCTGTGGTTAACCTGCAGAACTTCCATCTGGTTTCCTCCTATAACCTCACTGCTTGATAAGAATCATAACTAACAGATAACTTTCAGAGCCTGCATGTTGCATTTCAGCATATCATCTGATGCCAGGGATAAGGACAGAACATATTGCATGTCAACGCTTTAGACTGAAAGCAAGTTATTTGTATGTAAGGTATAAATCATTGTCTAAAGGAGATTTTACTCTTATGTTACAAATCCTCCAGGTCAAAAATAGTTAAATAAATAGTTAAAAAAAAAAAAAACAAAAAAAAAAAAAAAAAAAAAAAAAAAAAAACAAAAAACAAAAAACAAAAAACAAAAAAAAACAAAAAACAAAAAACAAAAAACCATGGAAGCAAGTTTATCTTTATTTAGATTGCCTTGTTTTCATCCTTCTGGAGTTTCAACATTTTTTTGAGGGCTTTGCACTTCAAAACTCTTCCAATGATTAATTTTTGATTTAATGTACCTTTAAATTTTGTCCTTTGAATAATCCTGCTAAATGTCATAGGATGTTGTCCCTTTAAGCTAAGATTGTGAACCAATATGTGGGGCTGACTGTGCTTGACCTAGTTAGGGCTGAGCTCTCTGTTACACAAGGCAGAAAACAGTTAGATCATTGCATAGTCTCCTGCTCACACAAGACTGGCTCCCTCTATCCTCCCCATAGGTCAGTGAATGATCAGTCTTCATTTTGAAGACGCAGTTTCTGTACATAAAAGAAAGTTGAGAAGAAACCAACAGAGATATTGTTCCTTATGAGCTTTGAGGCAGGACCCACTTTTTTACGTTATATTATACAGCGCCCACAGTCTCTCTATGGCTATGATTCTTTGGCCATTTTACAATATGGCATTCTCTGAAGTGTTGAGTTTGGGATGGTTTTTCAGTTTTTTAAATATGGACTTCTGTTTTATCTAAAGAGCTTAGTGGAAACTTCTTTCTTTCTTGGCATTGGAGGATCACGTGGTAATATAAAGTCCCTACCCCTGTAAGTCTATAGTCTAAATGGTCAATTTGGTACAAAAGAGGTAAAAGAACCTCTGTTAGTAATTCCAAGAACATCATACTTCATGCACATTCCTGACTTTGCATACGTGAATCCACTATGTGTGCAGAAATGTTTGAAAATGAAGAGTTCCTGATTTTGGAAATCCTCTGTATGGAGTTCAAGAGCATGCAGCTGGGTGGATGTGCTTTTTGAAAGGTATATTTAATGTCTAGAAAGCACAGTCACAGAGAGCACCTGTACAATGCTGTGGCTGCCCCTCCTCTGTTATTACATATGAATAAGTTCATACTTCCTATAAAATATTGCTTATTACATGTTCACACAGCCTCATGGAAAGCACCTTTCTTCACCATGCCATCAAAGCAGCATGAAAGCAGAAAGATTGCTTTGTGTGTTGTGTACCTTACATCCAGCTTGCAGAGGCTATAACTAGATCTGCTAGATAACCTGAAACCTTAGTTTATGGCTGGATGAAAACGTTCATTGGTGTTGTTTCTGTGTGAGTTTGTAAGCAGAGAATTGACAGCCACAATCAGGTTTCTGGAACTGATTACAGTGATCCCTTTTCAGGCACTCAAAAATGAGCCTGACACAATGCTGTCAGAGCTGTTCCAAGTCTCAGTGTAGATGTGAATTTGCCCTCCAGTTTGTTAAATTATTTGTAGTGATTTTAGGAATGTCCAATGTAGTGGTTAATTCATCATTGCATTCTTATTTTTGCTTCAGGGTATCTCTAGTCTTAAAACTTGACTCTGAAAAACCTCCTAAGCTCTTTGAGTGTTAAGCAGCCAGATGAAATCTGTCAGCATGCAGGAGTTACATGTCCTCTCTTCTCTGCGCAGATCCAGGGGCCGTATTCTCACAATATCCTGTGTGTTGAGTCCCCACGAATTGTATCACAATATTTAAAGCAGATGTCGACAATGAATAGTTTTCTGCTGTTTCCTCTGACACCAGCACTATCCACCTCTTGAGTGATACTTGATGTTGCAGATAGTACAGTTCTGTTTTCCAGTAGATGAGAAATCTTTAGTACAGATTCAAGATACAATCTGAACACAAACAGGTTTACCCATACCATTTCTGGCACAGATAAAGGCAAAAATCCAGTGTATTGCTCTCTCTTCAGAGATCTCAGAACTCCATTACCAAGTTCACAGCCAACCCTGCAAATAAATTAGCAGCCTCCAGGTGACCAAGACTTAAGATTGCTTCACAGCCTGAGAAGAAAGGGAAGACACTGTGCAAATCAGCCCTTAGGAAGATTTTCATTTGAAGAAGGCACATTTTTATGAAAACTTTCCATGAAGGAAGTTGGCAGTTGGACTAGATGATAATTGTCAGTCCTTTCCCACTGAACCGTTCTATTCTATTTGAGTTCTTAATGCTCCCATTTTCCTTCCTTGCTACTCCACCTGAGCCCCACAAACTGGGAATTGACTCATTACCCTTCATCACTCAGTAACTCATCTGCCTCTTATTATGGAGCTGGTGAGTTCTGTTGTATCTGTATTAATAAATTAAACCTGGCCCAGACTTCAACTGAGCACTCATGCCTGATCCATGCTGTTACATGGCTGGCACACTACCATGTGTGGTCTTCACCTGAAGCCAACTTGCATTTCCACACACAATACCCAGACTGGGTTCATCATGAGCCAGAGACTATCCCCAGTAAGGAGTATTCTGATTTTGGTTGGAAAGAGGGTTTAAATTAATTAAAGTCCTTCCATGTCACTTGTCCTCCACCCAGAGGGTGATCCCTAAGCTATTATATTACAGACACAGCCTAGCATGCCCATGATTCAAATTGGCTTGCTATAGCCTAGACTAAAGCAGTTCCCTGTTAGCCATTAGATCTATTGATACCCCAATAGTTATTTCTACTTTCAGAACCAGTCCCCAAAAGGTTGTCATTTACAGTAAGTTATTTCTTTCACCTACGCAGAAAATATTCAGAGCAGTACTTTTTTTCTTATGCTGTGGCTCGGACTCTGAAATATAGTTGGTTTTCATAAGAACCACTCAGCTGTTTTGAAACAGAATGAGTTTATCTTAGAAGTAAAAGGTCATACTGTGAAATCACGATGAATCTCCTGTTGTTTTTTATCTAAGCAAACAAAGTTTTTGAAAGAAGAAATTCACATGTGTGAGGAACAATAACTCCAAATAAAGCAACAAGTTTATTAGCAGGTTTGTGACACTCATACCTGTAGCAGGAAAGGATGGACAGATAGACCATGGGCTGACCCCCGGATCCATGGCCATGTGTGACAATTTTTTACTTCACCTTCATACCACACACAAATTCAGTTATCTCAGAATTGCACAATTTTAATTCCTGATTTGTATATACCAAATCCAAGTGTCAAATAGGATGGATAAAGATCTAAGAGCTATGAAATCTAAATAAAGATGCACGATCTAAGAAGACAATGATCAACAGACTATGCTGGGTCTTTATCTAGAGTATATATCTCACCCCTTTATCATATCTAGATGTACATCTAGTGTACATGGGTCATTTCGGCTACTTCAATAGAAAATGAAAAGAAACAGAGGCCTGTATATAGATCCATCCTAGATCCTTAATTTGAAGAAGATAAATTACATCCTGGACATGGCTGTCCAGATCTAACTAACCTAACTTTTAAATACCAGAGATGAGGTAAAGTGAATATCTTCTTCTGGTAATTTTTTCTTGAAAATCCAGCTTCTTTCCATTAGTTTTTGTTTTGGTTTTTTTTTCAAGGAACAACAGTTTACTTTGTTTTGTAGCAATCTGCCAGCATTCCTACCTGCTCTGTCAGGTGTTCAGTCTGTATCTCCACTGTGTCCAGGTATCCTCTGCTTTTCCTTTCTTTCAGTAGTTGTGATCCACTAAATCACCCTCTTCTAATTGCCTACTGACCTCTGCTGTGAGTCATACTGTGTCCTGCATGAAGGCTAGACAGCTGGGATGTAAAGGATGCAACTTATGCCGATCATGTTTGTTTCACTCCTCCCTATCTTCTCCCCATTTGTCTAACACACGTACCATATATGTGCATTTTATGTTTTAATTGTGAACCTTTCAGCGTGATTAATCTAATTTTTAACTATGTCTGACACAACAGATAACATAAAAGTTCTCAGATCCTCAGAGAAATGCCTAGCTGCTGCAATAATTTGGATAAATAACAATTTTAAATTATAGTTGTACAAATAAAGGGTAGAAAAATAATGTAAATTAATCATGGATGATTCACTGCTTCCATTAGCATTCATTGAGCCATCAATCAGCACAACATTAAGTATTTTTAAATGGATACTCTACATACCTCTATCTCTCTCTCTCTCTCTCCAAGGAAAAATTAGATATTCAGAAAAAATCTTGTCAATTTTCCAAAGAAAGTTGACTATTAAATGTTACCTACAGGGACAGTTTGCACAAAATAGCTTTACTATAATAGCTCTATTTATAATTTCCTACATTCCTGTTGTTATTCAAGAATAAATGCTGGGTTTTTTTGCAAATGCTACCTTTGTTTGCCATGAATAAAGTCCATATACTCAGTACTTCCATTCTGGAATAAGCATGTCTGATCAGCTATCTTCTCCACCACTGACAATTGGTGCTCAATTTCCTTCTCTTTGACACAGTCCATCAAATTCAATTTTATAGCAATACATCAATCTTCTTTCCAGGTAAAGTAAGAGATTTTGGAAGTCCATCGAGACTTTCTGGTGTGTTGAACTGGGACTTGACCTTATTTTTCCCTGTCACACCTGGGGAACATGCCTTAATCTTTTCAGCATCTCACTTCTGGGAACAGGAAAGTTATTCTTTGGCTCTGTGTGTTCCACATCCCATTTTGTGACCTATCATTTGCAAAACACTTAGGAAAATTCATTAACAAAGTTATAAAGTCTATTCACCACTTCCTGCAATGAAGACGATAAAGGAAAAAGCTTAATAGCTTGTTTTCTGCTAAAAATAAATTGCTTTCTGTAGCAATCAGATTTCTACACAGAGCCTGATTTCAGTAAATAAATATTGGTTAGAGAAAAGGCTTCAAAATAAAGACTCTCCAGATTATTGGGATTTCTTATGTTTGTTCTTTATCCTTAATACGGCATGTCGACAGTTTACATACTGCTAAACCGAAGACTACAATTTCATAAGACAGGGCAAGTCTTGAATTTGTTCTAATTTTTTTTACACACTCTGAATTTCTTAAGTAAGCACTATATAAAGTGCATGCTATTTTTTGCTGTAAGACCCCAGGACTTCAAGACATATTTGCTAAACATAGGCCAGGTCAGAACAAAAGTAGGTCTGTAAATGTAGATTCTGAGTATTTCAGATTGCTAAAGTTGGAGCAGATCAGAGAAAAGCTAATTTCATATGCTGAGGATTCACTCTTTGGATCACTGGAAATATTCAGCTGAAGACACACAACTTCCAGTTTGAAGCTGGGTGTAACTAACAAGTAAAGGGTCAGTTTGGGTGCAGTGGGAAGTACTTTACTGCTGCAGGTCACCACCTGCACATGGAGTGTTCTTAGATATAAACATTCCCACAGATCATGGGAACAACTTGTTTATGAGAAGAAGCAGTGCACCCATTTTTCTCAGTCCACAAATACTGAAGTTCAGAGGTTGATATAAGCGTTCCTCAGCAGGAATAAACTGTGAACTGCCTTTTACGACTTTAAGTGTTTTAAGGGAAGGATAACTCAAAGAGCCAGCAATGAATGTGAAGCATTTCTACTGCAGGACAATGGTTTAAATATGACCCATTCATATGGTCTAAAAGTCTTCAGCATTACAGGTAGTACAGCCGTCTATATAAAACCATATTGTGGAACTAGGCAGTTTCACATCAGAAAAAAATGGCGACACTGTTACTGGATCTAACTGAACCCCTTTAGTTTTCAGTGCTAGAAGTGAGATCAAATATGAGAGAACAAACATTAAGCCAGCTCCCTTCCTGAAGTGGTCCATCTGCACTGGGACCAATTAACCAACACCCTCACTGGGCTGTCCTGGTAGATGCATAGGCCACTAAATATTCCCACCCTCTAACCACTTCTGTAAACGTGTTCTGCAGTGCAATTTCATAGCACAGAAATAGCACATCATTCATGCTGTTGAATACCAGGGATACAAGTTACATCAAACAGAAATCAGGAGCGAGGTTAACTGATGGGCAAACAAATCTGTTTAAAACCCCTCACTGTTTCTGTATGCCAGGACATTCATGTAGTATTTTTTTTCCAAAGCATGGCTGGCTATGTATTCCTTTGTGCAGAACTTGCATGGTTATCTTTAACAGCACCATCTGGTGATTTCCAGCACTGTAACAGATTCTGCTTGAATGAACTGGGCATGTAAAAAATTATCGCTATAGCACCTGACGGTTTTGTGAAGTTCTTATCTTTCGAGTCAGAATCAATTATAATTGAAAAGCTATGTACAGTAACGTGTCCTAACTAGGAGCAAGTGCGTGCATATTTTGCAAACACTATAGCCAGTTCTGTAAAAATCTGCCTCTGGATTATGTTGAGGAAATACAAATCAGGTGCGTGCAGCTGCTGCTGTTTTGAAATGATTCTGTTACGTTTCGAGACACAAATTTTGTAAGTATCTGTTTCTACGTTTGAAACCTTGTGTAATACTCATAGTTTCTTTATGAGATGTGATATCCTGTTTGGATTTTTTTTGATTTTTATGCCAGAAAGAATACATTTCAAGCTTATGGTACTGGACAAAAAAAAAAAAAAAAAAAGAAAAAGGAGGCATTATAGTGCCTTATGGGTATAGAAGTGCTTTGTTTTCAAAGACATTCAACTAAGAAATGTCAATATTAGGTTAGAATAATTAGAATTATGTGGGGAGAGAAGAGTCTGTAATAGGAAGTTCTGATTAATATTTCAGTGATTGGAATCAATATGTATTTTACTTGGGTTAACACTGTACAATCTATCTACTAACCAAATGAAAAATAAGCATAAGGAAACCAGGAAAAGCTTTAGGGAAGTTATTGCTACCAAAATGGCGGACCAGTTGTTTTATTTTGCTACAACTTCTTGTGCTATATGCTGAGCTTCATGGATTAGGGCCCACATATCCCGCCAGGAGTTCAACCCGCAGCCTGGGATGAGGCTGTGCTGCAGGGGTTTCTGCACAACAGGTGTTGCCTTTATTTTTGCTGGTCTCTGGAATGCCTTGGCCTCTGATCTGAGATGTTCTGCTTTTTCTTCCCTGCTCTTAAGCCTAGCCTTAAAGAAATACTCACTTTATCTGACTATTTGGCACTGCAATGTTTTTGGACCATGTGTTATTAGCATTTAAGGTATAGTTTATATCAGGGGTTAACATGCCTTGGTGAAAAGGTGTCCTGCAAATTAAATGTCCTTTTGCTTAGCACATAGACCTGATATGACCACCTTAAAACAGATGCTATCTGTGGATATTAGATATACTCAGAAACTCCACCCCAGGGCATTTTTAAGCATTAATATCCAACATAACATGTGGCACACATAAAAGACACTGATTCAAGGCATTTTACTTGGAATTCTTTGAAGCCAGAGGTTGAGATCAGCCTCTTCACATGTATTACTGCTAAGAGTACCGATTGAAAATTAACAGTGGACTTGCAAAAGCATAGCTTTATATTTCATACTAACTGCTATTTTCAATTTGAAATGTGATTTAAGATCTATGTTGAAAAATAATCTGCAAGTGTAGGAAGGCCTGCATGCACAGTCTATAATTACAGGAATAAAGTAGAAGGAACTGCTTATTTTGTTGGTTTCTTTTTACAGAACCCTCTCCACATCCTCTTTTTTGTGGTGGTTTTTCCAAAAAGAAAAAAAATTGTACACATGGTGAGAAGCAGAAAATCCCCCATGGGGTACGTTGATCTTTCCAGGATGCAAATGGGAAGTGAAAATACATTCAAGTTTCTTTAAAATATTAGTGGCTGGATGTAAACCACACCAACAACGTAAGTCTCAGTGTAAACATCCATGAATGGCACCCAAGTTAAATAGAAAAAAAGGGGAAAAAAAAATCTGAGCCAACCTGATAGTATTTGCTTCTCTTTCTGAGGACATTTTCCCTGGAAAAAATGGAGAACTGTACAAGATTAGATCTTAAATGCATCCGTGCAAAAGATGTAGCTATTTATCATGTCACCAATGCAAAGCAAAGGAGATATTTGTTGGCAAAGGACAGCTGTCCTGGGAGGATGACACCTGCCTGCAGTAACCTCATACCACTGGCTCTTTCCCTCTGCAATCCAGTGAACGGCCAAGCAGGGCTATGCTGCAGTGGCCTGGCTTTCACAGCTGAACATTATCAGTAGTATTTACAGTAGTAGTTACATTATGGCAAGGTCCAGATGCTGAGATCCAGGCCACCAGCTGCTGCCTATTATAAGTTCACAAAAACACTCCAGGCCTTGTGTTAGATGCCTCCCTGATGGAGAGATTTTTAAGTCACTGGTAGCTGACTCACCTCAGATGAAGCTGAAGTTGTGTGTCTAAATCATTGAATGCTGGAAATTATCACTTTACTGCACAAAATAAAGTAAAACGTGATCATCAGGAGATATAGCCTGTGGCAGGCTGTGTCTGTATGAAAAGATGTGTTTGCACAAGCTAGTGATCAGAGCATGGCTAACGTATTCAGCCAGGTTCAATGTGACTGGTGCACACAGAGAGGCCTCTGTGTCTCTGCAAGTCAAGGTAGCAGCACCAACCTGCCCAAGAAACAAAGCTGATAATTTTTCTTATTTTTTTTCTGAGGACTCAGCCACCTCTATCATGCTGCCTTTGCTGCTTAAATTTCTTGAACATGTAAGGGTGAAATAAAAAGAGTAATTAACTGTTAAAGGGAAACAATGTGGTTCAATGTGTCCTGTGATAATGTTTTTATCATCTTACTTCATCTACTTGATCTAACTCAAATTCACTATGGTAGTTAAAATTTCAGTTTAAAATAAATATATTTCATATAGGAAAAAAAAACTAAAGAAACTAGACAAAAAACTGTTCAGCCACATTAGAAAACATACAATCTATTAAAAAAACCCTGCCCAGTTAAGAAAGAAAACCAACCGAAAAAGCTGTTTACAATCAAGTCAAATATGCAATCTGAACTAAAGATGCTGATTCTGCAAACAGTACCATACAGGTGGACTGCTGTTAATTTCAGCAAGATTTTACAAGCAGGTACAAAAATTAGACATCATACAGCAAAATATCCAAGAATGCTCAAAAATTGGTATGTGCAATTCAAATAACAAATACAAAACAAATACAAAAACAAAAAAATACAAATAAAAAATAAAAAAAGAGAGAATTTCTTTAAAATAGTAAGAAGATATTGCCTTATAACACTGTGCCAGCAGAAAATGTTTTACTTTGTGACGTTAATGATTGATATGCATATAAGCACACAGATGTTAAAATGTTTCAGCTGCATCTGGACACTGTATTTGTCTTTGAAAAAATAGTACCTTTGTCATAAACATAAATGAATTTATCACAATTATGTCAGATTTGGGTTGAATAAATATTAACAGTTGCAATTGCAGACTGTTTTCTCATAATGCTGAAGTAACTTAACAGCCAGCTGCCGGCTCAGTGTCTCCACTACCATATATCCCCACTAACATATAGCCCCACAATCTTACAGCCAAGGGCTAACAGAGATTGATGGGAACGTGGCTTTCCCTGCTTTTTTGTTCACAAATCACCTGCATGTCCCAGACCCCAGAGGGTGATCAAAGTGGGGATGCTCTCAGTATCCTTGGTTTAGGTTCCTTTACATTATGTTGCTGCTAAACTTGCATGGGCACAGAAAGAGGTTCGCAGATTATCCACCTGCCTGCCAATTGTCCTCATAATTAAAGACACTTTTGTCTTTCTCAGTGCTGGAGTATGCAACTTTCAAGCAGAAGATGCTGTTGCCCAATCATTAGGCCGCTCACTTGTGTTAAATTCCCTCTCAAAATCACAGACTATTTATTAGTGAGTGTATGTCTCAGATAACTTTTACAGTCGGCAGCCCAGCAGTTCCCTCCATCCTTCTTCAGCAGGTCTTTTTCTTATTGAGCAAATAAGCAGCTACCAGAAAGATTCATCTCAGCTCTTTCCTCCGCACATACACTTTGGTGTTACCTACAAACTTGCCACTGGATCTCTTCCATCCCAGCTGCCCAAGGATTAAATATGCAGGAACGGGGGAAAGTAGCAGCAGCTTCTAGCAGCTTTGCAAGTATATCCTTCATTGCTTTTGCATTCCTTGAAAGCAAACAAATAATTTATTTTCAACTTGAATATAGTACTCTGGTAGCAAAGCAAACACAATTATATTGAGGGGGCTTAGGTGAGAATCCCAAAGAGATCTGCACTTGGATCCTCCAGCTTGAATTGCCTGTCCTCACCTCCATCCTGACAGCCAAAGAAACAAACAAAAAATAAAAATTAAAAAAAAAAAAAAATCAGTTGTGCCTAAAGCTCTAAATGAGATGTTTTAAACTGGCAAAGCAATAGTTGAAGTTGCTGTTTAGCTAACTCCTGCTCATACAGTAAAACAGCACTCTTATTCTAACTTCTCTTGAGCAATTATTGTGACTTTCAATATTAATCCTAATTATAAGACTAAAATGCTTTCATAAATAATTTTAAACACTCTTTTAATGACTAATAAATATAATGAAGAACAAGTAGAAATCAGGATGGATCCAGTTAAATTACTCTTCAGTGTCCAGTATCTGTGGCATGTTTAACGATTAGACTTCTGTCTGTCTATAAATAATTATAATTATTTGCAATTATTACTATCAAACCCAGTAATTTGTCTAATTACTACAAACTGTAGTTAACATATTTTCAGCTTGCACTAATAAGTCATTTCTTAATTTCTAATTATCGCCATGTCCTTTAAGTCTCTTATTACTGATGCCATTTAGCTTTGATAAAGTGTCAGAAATAAGCCTTCCAAAGTTTCTTAACCATGTAGTCTCCTTTATTTAAACAATAGATTTTCATTAGTACATGTGTATGTCACTATATATTACCTAGAAAGATGTTTCAGCCAATAGTTTTCAGTGGGTATTGGACCATTCAATGGCACTCTCATATCCTGATAGCTTTTCTTGTCTTCTACACAATGGCATGCTGTTCCAGTGAAAGTCACTCTGAAAGCTGCAGCACTTTTGAAATCAGAGTTTGAGTCTTACTGTAACAGGTTCCCATTAGTTCAATCCTACTGACTTCACTGGAATTACTACTAATTTTCATAAGTGTTATAATTAGATGGTGACTTTTTGAGCTAGCCTTGAAAAATAAGAGACATATAAGTTACACCAGCTCAAAAACATTTAAAGAAGGCAATATGACCAGAACTGGAAAGAAATTTTCAAGCAAAATGGTTTTATGCCAGGGAATATTGTTTCACAGAGGTCAAAATGTTCTGTGGAGACCTCTCAATACATGATGAAATGCAGGTTCCATCAGGAACCAGCCTACCAGTCAGGTTTTCAACCTATACAGCTTCTCACCACCTCACCTACTCCTTCAGCAATGCACATGAGGGGCTGGCAAGATAGTGGGAATCCCGGATTTAACCTCCTCAGGTTTTAAGTGTTCTGCAGCCTCTTTTGGGCAATTTTGTAGGCTCCTACAGCTTCCAGGTTCCTAATTAGCAAGGGGACAAGAGGCTGGCTTTTAAATTCATTGCTCTTCAGCAGCCTGAGCTCCCAAGCTACCAGCATATGACTCCAGCTCATTGTAGTAACAAGCCACCAGCCCCATGACTGATGACTCTGGGTCAGCCTATTAGAAAGATTATCCTTGTAAAAACTAGATTTACTTTAGTTGGAAATATCATCATTCCTGTCATTAATTCCTTCACAAAACCGAGTTGATTTTTCTCACATAGCTCAAACTGGGACTACCACTGTGCATCAGGCTTTTATGAGCAGTGAATTGTAACATTTGTTTTTTCTTTTTGTGCCCGATCATTTTCACACATCCCAATTCACAGTCTGGACAGCTAGGAAGTCTTTCACATTTTGAGTGGATCAATAGTTCAGGTCACCACATATCCAAGGGAAGTTCAGACTATAGGGATGCTCCTTGAGACTTTCAACAGCATTAGTCACCTTGCAGAAAGTCTGCAAAGAAATCTCCCATTCTAACATGATAGTATTTTAAACCTATAAGTACGTACAACAGCAAAAGAGGGAGCAATTCAAGGTGTTTTTACAGACTGCAAATACCAGTCCCATAAAAATATGAGAGACTGCTAAACTTCCAATTCTATTCATGTTAGAAATAAACTCTGAAGATTAGCACCATTCATTCCTCTCCCCTTAAAATAGTCTGAGCTGGGAAAACTCTTGGGTTTGCTGCTCACCATTTGCGTTTTCAGTGAGTTTAAAGAGCTCTCAAAATAAAGAAAAGGAATGGAAATTTCCTTGTTCTGATCAGAATGAAGATGTTTATTTTTAAAATAGAGAGGAGCTAGTTCTGGCTGATGTTAGAGAGAAGCATGCATGTGCATGTTAGATTTGAATAACCAGTCATGAATCATACATTCTTACCCAAATGTTATCCCTGCAGTGCTACCAAAGTCAGTGTCAGCTCATGTTACCAAGCACACAAGTGCTGGCCTTGAAACACAGACCTGCCCAAGGGCTAGTTTAACTGACACAGACAACTTTTCTAAAAATGCTTGTGGATTTGCAAGCCAGATGTGCTGAACAATGCACCCCCTTGAAGTCTTTCTCCATGCCTTGTCATATCACAAGACCTTCGCTGCTTGGCTAATTTACCTTGATACCCTCTGAGAACCTCACAGGTTCCCCATGTGATCTTGGGACATCATTTGGGGTCGGAATTTTATTCACACTTAACTTGAAAGATGTCCCCTTTTTTTTAGTGGGATGACTCAAGGGGTGAATTACTGCACAGGGAGAGTGGAGTTGTGAAACTTTAGCTGTTTGGGTATTTTTGTAAGGGCCAGCCCCCGAACCCTGTATTTGCATCTGGGCACATGAATGAATAGTTGTTTTGATCCTAAATAAATTTGGGAAAGGCCACTTCTGAAGAAAAGTCATTGCAAAAGACATCCACAATGTTAACCTTCCTGAATTAGTAAGTTCAAGGACCATCTTGTACACTTAGGGATTGGTATACGTTAAGATGCTACTTATTTGGGTTTTTAAATGCTTTAAGTAACAGAGTTCTCCCTTACAATGTCGAGGACAATTCTTCTGAAAGACGTTTCTCCTGCTTGTAAGCATAGTGATGATGCTTGTCCTTAATGCCCAAAATGGGGCAGTGGACAGCCTCCAAAGCACAGTGATACACAGCTTCAGTGTTCCTCCCTGGTGAACAAAGATCTTATCAGCCACTTAAAAGCTGGCTACTTAGTTTTGCTGTAACATAGAGACAGGCCACCTATTCCAAGTGTTGGGTTTTTTTTTTCCCCTGGTCTCTCCTGAGCACATTTCTGCTTGGCTCAGAGAGGAG
This sequence comes from Pezoporus wallicus, assembly GCF_028554395.1. Classification (NCBI taxonomy): domain Eukaryota; kingdom Metazoa; phylum Chordata; class Aves; order Psittaciformes; family Psittacidae; genus Pezoporus; species Pezoporus wallicus. Next base: position 4,623,669 of record NW_026642654.1, read on the forward strand.
CTGGAGATGTAAGAAACAGATTTCTAGTTCCTTCTTCCTATTTTCCCATTTTCTTTTCACCTTCTTACCAGTCTAGTTAATGTAAGATGTTAATGAATAGCTTCCTTTCCTAAGTCAGGGACCGCAAGACAAATTAACATCTGAGTAAATGTATTTCTTTCTCTTGGTGGTAGCTCAAAACCATGAGATTTGATGAGGAGTCAGAGACATTTGCACAAAGGTCACAGATAATGTGGACGATAATGGAAACCTGAATGTAAATGTGCTTTTCACCAGCTTCCTAAGAAGAGCACTCTTCCTGTATCAACAGCTTTGGTCTTTAGTGCTTTGGAAACTTTTATATGAATAAAATGGGCCTGTTGGAGTGAGTCCAGAGGAGGGTCATGAAGATGATCAGAGGGCTGAAGCACCTCTGCTCTGGAGACAGGCTGAGAGAGCTGGGGTTGTTCAGCCTGGAGAAGAGAAGGCTCAGAGGAGACCTCATAGCAACCTTCCAGTACCTAAAGGTGGTCTACAAGAAATATGGAGAGGGACTTCTTACAGGAGCTTGTAGTGACAAAACAAGGGGAAATGGCTTTAAACTGAAAAAAGGGAGATTTAAATCAGATATTAGGAAAAAATTCTTCACTATGAGGTCAGTGAGGCACTGGCACAGGTTGCCCAGAGAAGCTGTGGCTGCTCCATCCCTGGCAGTGCTCAAGACCAGGTTGGATGGAGCTTTGAACAACTTGGTTTAGTGGAAGGTGTCAGTGTCCATGGCATGCAGTTGGAACTGGAGTATCTTTAATGTCCCTTCCAAATCAAACCATTCTACAGTTCTATGAATCCCAATTTAGGTAATTAACTTTGGCCACTCAAGATTAGGAAATTGAGGCTAGACCTATGCAAGAAATCTCAAAGGCTCTGTAAGAACCTCTTACATGTTTGTGCATTTATTTACTTTGCACTCTCCAGTTTTATACTTCTTCGATCACTCGTGTGTTGGAAAATTGCTCAAGACATTTTATAAGATTTGCTCTCGGAAGTTCAAACTAGAAAGAGTTTCTTACCTGGGTCAGCAAATGTTTCAGAGAGGTGGTACTGGAGGCTGTTTGCCTAATCCAAGGTCAGCTCATCTAATACAAGGCAAGATTCAGCAGTAAGATCAAAAACTGTACACAGGAGAAGATCTTTATACCCTCTTCATGCCCTCTGTGGTCAAACAGGACAGGTATTTTATGCAACTTACTCTTTATTTGTCCTTTATGCAGAAAGGAAATGAAAAACCAGTGTAAAATTAGCCATGCCATTTGCGCTCATTAATAGTGGTTTCATAATTGCCCAGACTTTTTTCCAGCACCACTGAAAAGTGGATTTTGGCAACTGAGTGACTGGTTCAGACACATTCTTTGGAGATAGATCTTTGGTTGCTAGCATCTCTTATTCCCAAACCATAAACATCTGTGTAAAGTGCCTGTAAGGCATAAAGACTGCATAAATTACAGAATACCAGGCTTTGGTTTCTCAACTTCTGCCATCTACGGAAGAAAAAATGTTACCATTAAGTTTTGTTGCCTTGTATTTTCCCTTTGTAAACCAGAAGCCTAACCTATTTACAGCTGTCAGTCATCTGTTACCTTTGGAGCAATGTGTTCCTTTACTTCAGTTTGACACCCAACTGATTCAACTCTAATTAAGATGTCTCAGTATACTTCAGCTAGAGATCTAGCAAGTCTGCCAGGTTGCCAGTAGGTAAGTGACTTTGTAAAGCCCCATCTCACAGTACTGCATCCCTCCAGTCTGCATGCATTTCATATGCCAACAAATCAGGTATCACTGACATCCAGATTTGCATGAATGTCCCATGCCTAGAGTGCAGGAATTTGAGAAGTCCCCATCTGGAGCCCAGCATCTTGAATACAATGAAACAGATTTTCTTTGGGAGCTTAGAAACCAGTGAGTGACAAACAGCCCTAGGGCTAGGCATTTTCACTCTCCCCTACACAAACAAAATAAAGAATTACTGTAACTGGTAAGGTTACAATCATGTAGAGAACAGTGTGGCTTTTCTGTCTTGACTTAAGATAAAAATCATCAAAGGTAGTTCAAAAAGTCTATTAATTTATTAGAAAGGAGCAATTTCTGAAGACCACTATGGAAAATGCAGCACTGGCTTACAAAAGGGTTTTTAGGAAATGTATTAACAAGTGCTTAACAAAAAACAGGGTGAGTCAATCTCCTACAAGCACTAAGCTGCTTTCAATGACCAATTTTTGGTCTGTGTTTTTCTGTCTGGCTAAACAGAAAAGAAGCTAAGCAGTTTTTCTTTTAAGGCTAAGCATAGCCTTTTACACCAGCAAAGATCACAGAATCATAGAATTACAGAATGGTTTGGGTTGGAAAGAATCTTAAGATCACCTAGTTCCAATCCCCCTGCCATGGGCAGGGACACCTTCCTCTAGACCAAGACATTCAGATGCTGGCATTCACTTAGAAACACTGTGGTACCTACTCAGGCCCCTGTAAACAAGCTCAAAATGGACAGTTGAATTACAGATTATTTTAAAGTTGTAAATTAAAATTAAATGTAATTTGATTCTATTTTCTTAATATTTCCCTGTCAAAACAACTGTTTTTTTTCCCTTACCTTCATATACTGTTCTAAGACTACCGTTCAGGTTAAATAGAAGGTGTTAAACATAGGAGGCAGATTTTATACACAGATTTTATAGAATCATAGACTAATCCAGGCTGGAAAAGACCTCCAAGATCATCAAGTCCAACCACAAACCCAAGTCCACCACTGAATCACATCCCCAAGTGGCACACAGCTTCCAAATACTCCAGAGATTATTTTGATGAATAATACTGAAAAATGTACAATTCCCACATGCAAGTCAAACGCTCTGAACCAAATGCAAAACTTCTGGCTACAAATATATATGGCATCATTGCTAAATTCAGAGCCAAACCTAAACCTTCTGTGGTTCACCCAACCCTGTGTTTCCATAAATAAATAGACTGTAAGCATGGAAATTCAAGAGGCAGACAAAAGCAGGGGAAACAAAGCAAATTTATTGTATAGTGATACTGCACTGTAAAATTCTGCTGGTGCCACTAAAAACTATGGAAAAGAAAAGGCACATTGGATACTGAACTTACAGGGAAATGTTTTGAGTACTTTCCTGAAGTTTTATGTAGCTGTATTTACTAAAGTTTTAGGTTTCTACTTTTTCATCTCATATCTTCAGGGGGTTTTATGAAAAGATTCTTTCTGAATGCAACAGAAATATTTTCTTTTGAGCTTTTGAACAGAAGAATGCAGGTCTTGTTCTATGGAAATAATTTCCAAACAACTTGGTTACTAGGTCTGTTTAGTTAGGTGAACCAAATTTACAAGATTTCAGCCAACATGATTTTCAAAGACACCTAAGGATTTTACACATATCTCCCATGCCACAAAAAGGAAAACAATAGTGCATTGAAGAAACCAGCAGTTAAGTTCCTTAAAACAGCAATGAAAGCCTCTGCCTGTGTATGACAACATATCTCCTGGACTTACACCAACACTGAACTTCAGGTTTTTTTTCTCCCCTCAATTTTTCAAAGAAGATGTGGTTAAGGTACTAAGAGGAAAATTAAATCCTTCACTGTAAAAAAAAAAAAAAATCAAAAATACAAACTAAATTATTTTGATGCATTCAAGCCTGTTTCATGCAATCATTCATTGTCACGGCTTGTATTTTCCATATACTTGCATATTTTTTCCCAGAATACTAAACAGAACTCATACCATAAGTGCTGGCTGTAAATGGTAACTGTAGGAAACAAATAGAGATATAAGCAGATGGGGATTATGCAGAAGCAGCCCTGTGTCGGTGGAATAAGTTACCATCCTCAGCCTGCTACCAACTGCTTATCATGCCCTCATCTCAAAGGTTATCCAATCTTACAGCAGAGCTGCTGAAGGAAAAACTACTGTACCTGCTGCAGTCAAGATAAAACAAATTATCAAAACACTGGTCAGGCTAATCTCATTTTGATTGAGACAGATTAGGGAGCTTGCATTGGACAGGTGTCCTGTGGGCATGCAAAAGCAGTAACCTCCTGAAGAAAGTCAAGACCAACAATCTGAAAGCTATGTCTGCTATCATGGAGAGATCTGGAATAGGACATTTATCTGCAGCCTAAAATACATTCTCCAGACCTTGTTTTCCTAAGACATGCATTCAGGGGAACAAGGATGAACAGAGTAGAGATTGTCTCAGGGAAGTAATCCTGTATGCACTGTTAATATTCTGCATACTGTTTTTAAAACCATGCTTATGCTGGTAGATTTTACTGGATATGGATATTTAAGAATCCCTGTTACAGTTGGAATATTTTTCTATACTGATTATAAACAGATATTATTCTCCATTTCCTCAGTCCTTTGTTCCTGGTCACTTGTTGTATAACTGTCTGTTGAACAATGCAGATCTAAATCCTTGGCACAAAGACCTTTGATTTAATTTCAAGCCCTATTCTGGTTCTTTTAATTAATTAATGGCTCCCAGAATTCATATGATATAGAAGTCAAGTCACATATGGATCAATTTCTTTGTCCTCTTGTTTTTCCTTTCCCCAGAAATGCTGCCTTTTTTTATACCATTGTTTCTTCTTAAGAGTCAGGATCCTTTTCAGTTCTTTGTCTGCCTTTCTATATAGCACAAAGTAATCAAAGGGTCTAATTTTTAGACATGGAACCTGTAAACTATTTTTGTGCCATATTGTAGAAAAGAGCTCAGGTAAATGTTCAAAAAACCTCAGAAAGGAAAATCAGAGTGAATATCAGAGGTTAAACACAACACAGTCTAAATTGAGCATTTGTCTACCAGAGGAGGTATACCCTTTTAATTATAATGCTATAGGCAAAACAGCTTAGCTGTTTTGTTCCCAAATGTGTGGATTTCCCTAATGTTCATTCCAACTGTACTACTGCTCTGCTATTATTGTATAAGGAGGGGGACCATGTCGCCTTTGAAATTATGCTTCCACTTTTTGTACAAGATAGTCTTTGAGCAGATGAACAGATTAAAGCACATCTCTATCAGACTAGCAATTGTTGATTCTTTTAGGTTCGACAAACGACATGAATTAAGTTTGGGGAAAAATACCATAACATAACAAGGAAAAATACCATTGTCAGGGAATTGTGCTCCTAAGGCTTAGAGAAAAGGACTGTTTTATGGAACCCAAACCAAGGATTTTCAGCACTGAGAAAAGAAATTTTATATGTCAAACTAAGGAAGAAGGAAAAGGCCTGTCTGGAACAGGACTGATCCTACCACAGGATGGAGTAACAGAGTAGGAAAGGACAAGAGTGGCAAGAGAGCAAGTGAACTGACCTTGAGAGCAAGTAGTCTGTTCCCTACTGCTATGAAGGAGGTGGTCTAGATAAAGAAAGGGTAGCAAAGAGACTGTTGTTTCTTGTAGAGCCAGACCTCCAGCCATACCATCATATGCCTTCACCAGCAGCAGCAGCATCAAACCTAGTTTCCCAGGGTTTGGGTACAGGCAAATCAGGAAGCAAAGCCAGGGCTTTTTTTCTGCTCTTGACAACCTCCTAGATGAATGCCTACTCTGACCATATGCAGATACCTGATCAGCTCTTTGGATCACAAGTGAATTAAATTCCCAGACAAACTCTTCCTCCACATAGGTGATATATATGCGTTTCAGGTGATACTACGTAGATGTTTCGCTTGGGGCAACTAGAGGCACTTTGAGTCACTTCCACAGCGTTCTTTTTGAAGAGTCGGGAAATGGCCTCCTTGCATGGCTTCCTGTCTACTGCTGTTATTTTCCCCAACATTTATATTTCTCTAAGGCTGGACAAGAAACATTGAGAATCTAAATGAGGTCAGAGACAAAGTCACTCAGCCAAGGATAGCATGTCAATTTTGATGTTCTATAGGAGATAGTTTAGCTTGAAGCTGTGTCTCCTTGGCCCCAAATTTGAAGAGATTCAAGATGCAACAATTTCACAAAATCCCGTATAATTCAAAGACACTTTAATTCAGCTTTTAGTTACGGACCAAACTGTAGTAAGAGAGGAATTTTAGCTGGCCCCCAGAGTACATACATCATCAGTCTTATGTCCCAGAAACCCTTCAGGAGCATATTTTTAGCCTGTCTAAGCTTCTGTACCATCCCTGAAAGGCATCCTGTTACGAAGTAGATAGCAAGAAAAAGCACACACTGCTGACATACAAGGGCCCAGAGCTGTTATTAAAAGAAGTAAATCCCCCTCAATCTCCCTCAACCATTCCTTCCTCTCCTTTACATAAGGATGTGAACGCAAGACAGATTATTGCAAAAATACATAATGTTAAATCTTCAAGGCTAAGGCATAGCAGACTAATGCTACATCTATACCAAGAGAATTAAATGGTATTAGAGTAAATTCTCTGACCTGGACAACAACCAGCACAGTCCAACCATATCTGTATTCTCAAATTCAAAAAAAAGGTGTCATATCCAAACTGTCTGGTGGGAATTGGGCTTGGCCCATGCTACCTCGCAGGCTATGACTGGGAATTGTTTGGGAGACTATTAGTTGTCTCCTGCTCAAAGTATGTCAAGTATCCTGTTAATAATTTAAGAGATTATTACATTTCAGTGCTTGTGCTTGGACCCTGACATGGTTTAATAGATTAAAATAGTTGTAACCTGAGTGACCATTACGGAGATAATTCAAAATCAGTCTGGGGCAGAAATCACAGTCAGATCACAAATGGGCAACTGCATCATGGGCAACTGCATCATTCTTGCCTCTAAAACAAGATTCCCAGCTGGACTTTGTCTCCTATACTGTCCCATACTTCCCTATAGCAAAGGAGTGAGAGGTTGTGATGACTATGGGACATTGACAAACACACATATATGAGGTACCTAAAATATACCACAAAGCTAAAAGGAAGCTCATAAATTACTGTTATACATTGCTTTAATCAATAAACCCAATGTTATTCTGTAGAAATATTCAGTCTGCAAAAAGCTTAATTTTCCATTAAAAATATTTTGACAGAAAATTTCCTGTTTGTTTCAATGTGTCATAGTAACTGACTGCCACAGGGCAGAATAACATTGCCTAAAGCCTTTCTCTCTGTGGCATCCATTCTGCATGCAAGGCAGATGAACATTTGTTTTTCGTTCTTTCACATTTTCTGCCACATTTCCTTCAAAGCTGTATTTTCCTGACAGTTCTAATTAGTTGTATTTTATCCTTATCTGCCACTATGCAAGAAATTTTGCTAGCTCACCTGGTAGAAAGAAGAATGATTATACAGGTCATAAATTGGGTTAGTTTCACATGAAATACCTATTCTTCTTACCTCATAGTATACACACCAGCTTTACATTGCTCTTGTTTCAGTAAAGCCATTAGACACGTCCCCAGCCAACATTAAATGCCTGCTTAGAATGGAGACAGGCCCAGTTTTGTGGAATAGAGATAAACTTCAGTGACACCAAAACAACTGTGGTTAGTGAGTCACAGAGGAATCCCTTTTTAATAAAGTGGTCTCAAAAAAGTAATAGAAAAATGTGAGTTCAGCATGTGCTTTGTTGTTTTGGTGAATCAAGGCTCCAAGGTACTGTTCAGCTGTTCCTGTTCCAAATGAAATGTCTCAGTCAACATAAGATGAATCAGTGGTGCTATGGACATGAGAAATTTCTCCCTTTTTTTTTGAAGCAAATACAGACTAACAGGAAACAGAAAAAGAAGTACACATTCTTAACATACTTAAGTCAGAAATAACTGTTGTCCAGATTTCAGTTGGTCTAAGCAAAAGTCCCAGAAAATGAAGCAGAAAACCAAAAGTCAAACAGTCATGAATAATTAAATAGAAATAAAAAAGGAAGAAAACAGATGGAGGGAAAGTCCTACCAGGATTAAAGAATTAGTCTAAACTGGCAACAGTTTGGACATACTTCATAAAAGGAGAGATGGATGGCAGAATACAATTAAGTCAGAATGGAGTCAAGTGGTTCATTAGACTTTTACAAGACTGTAGCAAACAACATTGAAGGATAAATAGCAATTTATTTCTGAATTCTTTATCTTTTGCGCAGAGCAAGGATACTTAGTGCTATGCCTAATACTGATTACTTTCTGAAATGTATTTGGACAAAGAACAGATAAGCAATAAAATACAGATAAGTTTCTATTTAACTTAATATCAAAAAGCAATTTAACTGTCATAAACTAAATTCTGAAACTGCCTGGTCTAAAACATATAATAGTGAAATGGCTCTGCGTTTTGACAAAACTGATGCTTCTTTTTAAAGCCAATACTTTAAAATGGCCAAATAACCATTGCCTGGGTCCACTCTGCCTACCTCTAAATAAAATAAACTGCACGTTTTTTGGAAGAGGAGCAGAAGAACTCTGGTCCCATGCTGCAGGTAAGATGGAGGCAGAAGACACAATTACAAGAGGTATGTGAGTACATGGTGTCCCATGGTCAGTGGAGGAGAGCCAACAACGAATAAGGAAGATGGTGTGGCACTCAGAATTGGGACAGCATTGGAGGTCACATACCCTTAAACTCACCTGATAAAGTATGATTTTTTTTTCATCTGGAGTTCCTGGTCCTTCTCAGAGTTTTTGTCAGCATAGGCTGGTTTACAATGACAGGCTGAAGTCTCTGAGCAAGAGGTACTTCAAATCATAGACCTCTTGTATCTTTCTTCAAAACCCTACTAACCTCCCCAAGACCTTCTTCACCTTTTTCCTTCACATGCCACTTTTAGATTGCCATAAACCTAAATTTTGCCACTGCTAAAACCAAAAGCAGATGTTGAATTGCATGTACATGGCAAGGCTTGGAGGGGCTGGAGGATGGAGTGTGACTCCCTCCTCTGTGCAAAAAGATTGGGGCAGCTCTGTGCTAGAAACAAGAACTGCTTCATGGGCCAAAACCAAGTCCATTAGCAAAGTTTGTGGTGCCTCTGTGAAAATATGGTTATGAAAGCGCTAAAAATACTAGAGACCAAGAGAGAGAAAGGAACAAAAAAAAAGGAGCAAGAAATAGCAGAGGGAACACCAAGGCCAGAGGAGAAACTCCATGGCAGAGCAGATAATCCCAAAAAGACTGCAGCTCATGGAGGATCCATATCAGAGAAGAATTAAAGAATAAGAAAAAAGGAGCAGCAGAGAAAAACTGCTGTTGTGACCATGAACCCCACATGCCATGATGAAGGGATTGAGTGATGGTAACTGTGATGATAACACGGATAAAAGAGCCAGGAGTGAAGGAGTGAAGCTGAGCCTGGTAATGGAGAAGCAAGTATGCAAACATTTCTTATGTTTTTCTTTGCCAATACCCTAATCAATTCTCAAATATTTATACTAGTTGGCAATAAATCAAGATTAGTTCCCCAAAGTTGCACCTCTTTTGCCTGCATTTGTAGCTGATAAGTGACTTCCCTGTCTTTATTTTGACCTACAATTCTTCTGGATCTCTCATCCTTACTATTTTCTCCTCCTACATAACACTGGGGAGCGAGGGGGAGTGAACAAGTGGCTATGTGGGTGTTTAGCTGTGAGCCAAGGCCGACCCACTACAGATGCATCCATCAAGATGACAAAATTCAATTTCATCTATGCTCTGTAGAAGCCTAGAGATTGGTTCAATATAATGTTCAATTACTGTATCTCCCATGTGGTACCAAGATATTTGGTGATTCAAGTCTTTCTTATAGAGGAAGCGCTTTTAAATTAATGTATTTCAGAAGTAGAAATTGAAAACTGTTCATATTTCAGTGTTTTGTGGTGAGGAAGAGATCATACTTCAGTGTGATTGCACTGGGAGCAATGGGGCTATTCAGGATCTGACCACAATATTACTCAGTTTGAAATCAGAGTCGAGGTATCTTGTGTTAAATAAGACACATCATGAAAAAAAAACAACACATTCATGTAAAACAGAGAAGAAAGCCAATTTCTCCATCAAGGAAGTTAAAGAAACCAGACCTAAGGTGTGAGCATTGCCCCACTATAGCTAAAACAGTCTTCAGTGCACATCCCAGGTACTAGAATATACTCAGAATCATGCAAGTTCCATTCTAAATTCAGCAGTAGAATGTGATAAATGCCAAGATTTTAATGGTTTCTACTGGTGGAAAATGTAATATTCTTATTTATAATTAAAACTTATCAGTAAGGAAGGAATGTATCAAAATTACAAGATCCTGAGCAAGGAGTTCAAGTATACAGTTACTGCTCTTGCCAAATAAATGTCAATATTAGATTATCTCCCACTATTAGTGCTACATGAATGTTTTACATTTAAATCTTACACAGAATCTGAGCCAAATCACATTTAAAAATCAACTTGTGTGTCTTGAAGGACTTGTTCTCTAGATCAGTCAAATGTTTAGGTTTAGATGGAAAACAGCATTGAAATTACTTTTTCATCATACTATCAGTGATGGAAACAGTAATCAGATTTGGATCTTGCAAGCCCATATTCATCACCCAGTCTCAAGAAGAAGTTGTGTTTCCATTTTACATAGTGTTAATCTGGCAAGTTTTCATCTGATAAACACATAATTGCCTGCAGCCCTATTCAGTTCTTTCTTCCTTCTAAAAGTAGAAGCAGACCTGCTGACTTGTACTATTGGATTTTTTGATGTGGGCACCTTTTCTCAGTAAATTTCACTGTATCTACCAATACATTTTACACAGGCTACTAAACGTCCATGAGATGGAAATGATTCACAGTCTTTACTGATTAGGTCATATTTGAGCCAGTGACCTAGAGCTGAAAAGTAACAACAGCTTAAATTGCTTTCTACCATACTGCAAAGAGCTGTATCCTGAAATGTAGTTGAAAGATGAAATTTAGAGTACTTCAGTTTTATAACAAACACTTATCTGTTGCAGCTTTAATTCCAGTCAAAGTAAAACCTTTGACAGTTCACTAGTTACAGAGCATGAACCAACCAAATATAAGGAACTGGGAATGCAGGCATTTGCATGCAAAGATCAACAGTGATTTTGTGCTTTTTTTCAACAGCTGCAGAGTTTTGTCGGCATACCAACTGCTTCATTTCATCTTTGCAAAGTTTGTTGATGTTAAGATCCAGAGACAGAAGAAAAATCTGTGAAAGAATTACAAGAAATGTTGTTGCAGTTGCAGCATTCTTAGTATAATCAAGTCTGCTTTGTGTTTTTTGAAGTATTCTCAAATCAGGATTTTTTGGGTTTTGTTTCTCTTCAGATGATTTTTTCATGGACTGAAATATTTGACAAAGGGCAACAAATGCTATTAACTAAATGATCATAATTGTTGTTAATAGCGGCTTTCTAGATGGTATCCATTGTTAATTGAAGTGGAAGTTGATGCATTAACAAACTTCTTAGGAAATCATTATAATACCTTCCATAGTTCAGAATTCCTGGGCCTGAAGTATGATGTTCTCTAGATCAAAAGGCAATAGAAAGAACTATTTTTCTGACCTTCATTTATAGCATGCATTCAAATCTGATTTGCATTCAAGATAGCATATGAATTTTGTGTTATATTCACTTCCAAGGATATTGAGGGAAAGTAAATTTGGTTCAGCTTTATGCAGACCTGAATATAAAGCACAGCTGTACTTGACACCTCATTGTTTTCCTACTGAAATATTCTTATGGTGTTTGTTCAAGAGACTTTTTATGCCAACTGCAGTTCTCATACTATTTCCAGTAAGAATTAAAAAAAATAAAAAGAAATCACACAGAACAGCAGAAACGAAGTTTTAGACCTCTGCAGCAGTGTATTCTGTGAACATAAAATGAAACTCATGCTGCTGTCTCTCATCACATTTTAGCATTGGTAACTCCATTTTGCTCTAACAAACTAGACCACAAACAGTACTCATGTAAAGATGTTGACTATGATTCCTGGTACACTGTTGACATGCATGTAGAAATACTTTTTTTTAATGCCTTGAGTGTCATGCAAGATAGTACTGGGAAATTTTTTTTCCCCAGGAATCTAAAGCAAAATTTGTCATTTCAGTGAAATGTTACTAAATGATGTGGATTAGGCCATCAAGGCAAGTAGTAATTCAGAGGGGAAGTTAATGTAAGGATTAGGGCATTAGTTTGGCAACTGCTTTCCTGATTGATCATGTGCAAACATTAGTATATTTGAAAACAGCTTAAAGTCTGTTTATTCCCACAGTACAGACTAAACAGACTCCTAATTTATAACCTCTATAGAGGTTATGTACAGCATCTACATTTAGACAGAACCAAGAAAGATTTGAAGGGTACACTGGCATTGTGTTGATTTGGTTGTTTGTTTTGCTTCCTTTCATTTTTTAAAAAACATCATATATTTTGGCTTATTCAAGGTCACTCTGAAAAACTGTTCCACCCAACGGCATATTGACTGCCCTCCCCAGTTGAATGCCATCTGTGAAGTCACTGACAGATGTTACATGGACCAGCCTAAAGTTTCCATTATTGTCCCCATTATTGTCCTTGTTTAGGCTGACGGTCATGAGCAGCCTGCTTTAATGATCACAGTCATCCTATGATGACATGGGCAACCTTGCAAAGACATCAAGCAAGCTCCCTCAGCACTCTTGGACATATCCCTTCTTGCTGTATGTCCAATTTGTTTACATACTCCTTATTCAACCTTTCTGTACTGTGGACAGCTCACACTGGGCTACTAAATTCAGGTGTGTGGAAGAGGGTGTAAAGAAAAAAAAAAACATTGAGTACCATGGTCTTTTGCTTGCCAGTTATCCCATTGAACAGTGTGTTCATATTTTCCTGGGCTTCCTTTTGCTGCTGATGTATTTGCAGAAGCCCTCAACTTTCTGTAAGTCATGATGTCTCCCTGTACTAATTGTTGATGCTGGGAATGAGGCCACCTGCTTACAGAAGAGCTGGCTGTCCTGGAAGGACCCACTCATCCTGCTCAATTAGCAGTGTTTGCCAAGTCCTTGCACAAGCTGTATAAGCTTCAACAGTACGCAAAGATGTGGCAGATTAAATATGCTGACTTTGATCCTCTTGATGTCATAGTCGACCAAAGAAACATTGAGTTTTCACATGCAAAAATTAACCACCTAAATGAAATTGCCATAGGCAGGTCACTGGATAGCTAAATCAAATGATTCAGGGTGAAAAGGATGGAAGGCAGGAGTTTACATTGACACAGTCTCCCACAGCATCCTCACAGCTAAATTGAGGAAGTGTGGACTGGATGATCAGGTAGTGAGGTGGACTGCGAACTGGCTGAAGGAGAGAAGCCAGAGAGTTGTAGTCTATGGGGCTGAGTCTAGTTGGAGGCCTGTAACTAGTGGAGTGCCTCAAGGGTCAGTACTGGGACCGGTATTATTTAATATATTCATCAACGATTTAGATGAGGGAATTGAGTGTACTATCAGCAAGTTTGCTGATGACGCTAAGCTGGGAGGAGTGGCTGACATGCCAGAAGGCTGTGCTGCCATCCAGCGAGACCTGGACAGGCTGGAGAGTTGGGCAGGGAATAACTTGATGAAATCTAACAAGGGAAAGTGTAGAGTCCTGCATCTGGGCAGGAACAACCCCAGGTTCCAGTATAGGTTGGGGAATGACCTGTTAGAGAGCAGTGTAGGGGAGAGGGGCCTGGGGGTCCTAGGGGACGACAGGATGACCATGAGCCAACACTGTGCCCTTGTGGCCAAGAAGGCCAATGGCATCCTGGGGTGTATTAGAAGGGGGGTGGTTAGTAGGTCGAGAGAGGTCCTCCTTACCCTCTACTCTGCCCTGATGAGACCCCATCTGGAATATTGTGTCCAGTTCTGGGCCCCTCAGTTCAAGAAGGACAGGGAGCTGCTGGAGAGAGTCCAGCGCAGGGCAACGAAGATGATTAAGGGAGTGCAGCATCTCCCTTATGAGGAAAGACTGAGGGAGCTGGGTCTCTATAGTTTGGAGGAGACTGAGGGGTGACCTTATTAGTGTATATAAATATATAAAGGGGGAGTGTCACGAGGATGGAGCCAGGCTCTACTCAGTGGCAAACAATGATAGGACAAGGGGTAATGGGTACAAACTGGAACACAAGAGGTTCCACTTAAACTTGAGAAGAAACTTCTTCTCAGTGAGGGTGACGGAACACTGGAACAGGCTGCCCAGGGAGGTTGTGGAGTCTCCTTCCCTGGAGACATTCAAAACCCGCCTGGACACATTCCTGTGTAACATTATCTAGGTGTTCCTGCTCCGGCAGGGGGATTGGGCTAGATGATCTTTCGAGGTCCCTTCCAATCTCTAGCATACTATGATACTGTGTGATACCGTGATACATTGCAGAGAGACACCCTAACAGCAACAGCTCCTCCAGGGGACAAGAGTATCAAGCTGCACGTAACAGATGGTGGCGCACTCTGGAGAGCAAGAGTGTCACGCATTTAGCTTGTGAATGCTATTCCTTGTGTCCATACAACATCCCCTGTGATCACCAAAAGCCTGGAAGATAGGGAATTTATATCCTTTGTAAATGTAATAGTTTTAAACACTGGTGTTGGGCATGATACAGCATGAGGTATCCTTTGCGCTCTTTCCCTGGATTTCCTTAGAAAAAAATTAAAAAAATCCTTACTTTCTCTTCTGTTGCCTAACTAAGCAGGTGTGAATCCTACTCACCTTAGATTTTAACTAACATCTCTCTTTAGCACAGGCCTGAAAGTGCCTGTGTCTTGACAGACTTCTTCACCACAATGCTTCTGTTATCGTGTGCTCTCAAACCCAAAATGGATTCTAGAAATGAGATCACCTTTTCTCTATCATCTTTAAGTGTTTCACAGGCATTCTCTGAATGCATTCAGGCAGTTGGTCACATACAATACAGATCTCTGTATTCAAAGTTCTAGTTGCTGAAGACAGCTCCCCCTTCCCATGAAACAATATCACTACGCTTACACAAAACAATGCATGATAAAGGAAAACTGAGAAGCAGAGGGAATGGCAGTCAACAAGTTAGTGACATTTCATGGAGCAAAACTGAAAGAGATTATCATACCAAGAAATTTAAGAGTCTTAAGAGTCTGAACTGGTAAGAACAGAGAACCAATATTATTAGTTTTGAACAGATGCAACAGAAACATCTTCAATAAAAGCAGTATCTTCAATAAAACACACATGTTTAATAAAAACCTTCTCCTGTTCTCCCTGCCCTACTTCCACTGCCATCAATGGAAAATCTTACTCTTTCCTCTGCATTTCTGTGAATGGTAGCTAATCAGAGAATATCCCTGAAGCTGAGCATTCGGTTTTACAGTCTTACTTATGAATTTGTTTCTCAGATGCTGAAACCCCACTGAGACTTGTATTTCAGTATGAGTCATATTTCATCACAGTATGTTAATTTAGTTATTCGTTTCCATTGAGGGATTGTCTTATAGAACACGTCTATGGAAGCCTTATTGTTTCCAAAAGAATATTATGTCATCTTAATGCAGTTTAGATCCAGTGCCTGCAGCTGCCTTCTGTTTAAGACTTGTTTCATTTAAGTTTATATCATTCTGAGAGACTTAATTCCCATTCATAGCTGCTTGGATCTAGGTCTTTAGTTTTATTATTGATGTGATGCAGCATGAGTTATCCCTCTAAAAGCTGTTCTCAGCTGAATGGTTAAGGAAAACATCAAGCCGGCCCCAGGGCTCAAAGCTAATCTTTCAGCTCATTACATTTTAAAGATTGCAAACAGTCAGAAGGCCTGGAATTTATGTAACTTGGGTTATATACAGTAAAAAGCATGTAAAAGTTATATAACTTAATGTTCATATCAGATGTTGAAAAATAATAGGTATATCAGACACAGGAACATAACAAAAATGTCTCAGAGGAGTATTTAAGGTTATCCTTTGACTAAACACACACAGAGAGAAATGTATTTTCACATATAATTAATTCTTTCCCCATTTCAATATGAAATGAATACTTTTCCACTATTTAACTTTTACAATAGCATTCTCATAAATACTTTAATAATACTCTTAAATTTCTGCATGTTTAAATTGAGTTTATGAACTGGCTAATTAAATTTTGCTGTCCTCATTATGGTGACATCAAAGTTCCTGTTTACCTGTGCTATTAATAACTTGGCTGCAGAAGAGTCTTATAACTAAGACTAAAATTCTGTCATAGAAATATCTTTGGAACTGCACAGTCAGATTTCTAAGTAGAAAGGCAAAAATTATGCCAATTTAAAAACAAGATCAAGAATCACATTGCCATGCTATTGTTTTTAACTTTAAGGACACATTGTAAGGTATGCATTCAGTGAATAGAAGTACCCTATCAAATTAGTCCAGACTTTCTGTATTTAACAATAGGTATCTCTTGTTTAAGGTAGGATATGAAGAAATACCTGTGTGGTCCTCCAGGCTGTATTATTAATGAAACCAAGTGAGAAGTTCCTAGGCATTCTTGCTGACCTTAAATTCTATAAATCCCAGCCTGGCATGCTCTATGTTTAAAAAAGTATAGAATTTTAAAAAGGATTTCTTCTTCTTCAGCTATATGATTTATAAATCATCTCCTGCCAGGCTGTGGTGTAACAGTGTGGCCTTTTTTCCACCAAAAAGCCTACCCGATGCACCAGATTCTGCCAGTCAGTGGAATACAGAGGGCACAACTTTCGAGAGCCACAAGAGCTGGCATACTTCAGATGCAGTACATCACTGTTCTCTCTCATGTGCTAGGTACGCACTTGGCCTGTGATAACTCATATACCAGCAAACAGGCTATCAATCACACTCGTGTCTGAACTACTGCATGCCACCTGAGTCTCAAGCATGCAGGGAAAACCAGCAGGAGAGTGATAAACAGAGGATTATGAAAGAGAATGCATGAGATGAATGAAGAATTCATGTTATATTTACTTAAGTAAATATAATTCCTCACTTCTTTTTTTTTATTTTCTCAGATGACACTAATACAGTCATTTATGCCACTGAACTTTGAGTTTTTAACACAAGCTAAATTAAAACTATCCTCTCTACAGGATCCTTACTTCCTCAGTGGAAAATAAAAGGCTACAGAGGGCAAATCAATCCAGCTGAAAACCAAATCAATTTCCAAGATTCTGCCACTGTATTAAGGTCTATTACCAGAGTGCCACTTCTGGAACAGGAAGTCTTCTGCTTCAGTGAGACTACTCCTAACAATACCTAGTGAAGGATTCAGTGACAGATGTTGTGGCTCTCAAGGTTTCCAGTGTTTTTCTGGCTGTTCGCCAATATGTTCACCTACTCACAAGCAGAAAGCCCAGAATTCAAAAGGTTTCATTTAAAACAAGGTTCTCAAGGAATCCTTTATTTCCCAGACAGCCATGGACAAAATGCATCTCAGTTTTTAAAAGTGTATCAACAGATCTGCCCACTGATGTCAGCCTCATGGAAAACAGCTCTCCAAACTCCTATTTATGTTAAAATCAGTTTTGGATTGACTAGAAACAGTTATTTAATCACTTAGATTTTTTTTTTTAGATACCTGGGGAGGATAATAGTTTTGGACATACAACCTGACTCTACTCCCATTGAAGTTAATAGGAGAATTGCCATTAATTTCCAGAGGAAGAGGATGAGGCCCCAGACTTTTAAGAAAATGATGCAGTAGTGCTTAATGGATCGTGCAGACCTCCTTAGCTGAAAATACCTTTGTGGTTCCAAATTTCCATCTACCTTTCCTGGATAAACATGGACATTTAGTTCTCTATTTCAGATTGTTTCCAATTAACATTTGCAACACAGTCATATTCCCTTTTTGTCTTCTGTTAAAAAAAGAAATACTTAGCATGTTCCATGATGGTAGGAAATGCCAAGGAATCATTCCAGCAAGTAAAATTTCATACATCTAGCTGGCTAAGAAGAATAAATAATGACCTTTTCCACATGCCAGCAAATATAAAATGTTCAAATTTCCACAGGCACAAGCTTAATGGCCATCTGAGATGTCTGATTCATTTATGATTTAAGTACTGTTTATAGGAGTTGACCAAAGAATTTACTTAATATCACTGAGGAATGCAAAACACATGAGTAAATTATATAATGCAGATATCCACATGCAGTTCACCAGAAAAGAAATAAAACACATTTACAGTAAAAAGGTAAACTTTTGCATGCACATCCACTTCTATGCCATCATTCAGGCCTAGTTTCCATCTCTTCAAACTCATTCTGCAGTTTTTCAGTTAGCATATTACAATTTTGCACTGGAAGCCTAAACTTATGCCTCTTGTTTTCCTGGTATTACTCCCTTTCCACTACTCTCTGTCTCTCTATGTGTTCTACTTATGTTTGCTCTACGATTGCTACTAAGTGCAGACCTCATCTCATGCCATAACTGCTGTTTATAAGAGAAGCACATGTCTCTTGTCCAAAATACGCATCCAGAGCCATTAGAGACTGGTTGCTTTCTTGCAGATGCTGTTGCAGAAGGATGTGGAGCTCCATTAGTCGTGTGCCTTATTTGTCAAACATTAGCAGATGGCACTAAGTACTCCATCTATGCATGGGAAACAATGGACAGAAACCTAAGTTTCTGTGTTAAATGGAACATTTAAGCTCCTTCAATGTACCCATAAGGCCTCATTCCAGTCAACACAGGTACCTCCAATGGCAGCTTCATCCCATCTATATCAATATGTGCAAGGAATTATCCTCTGAAAGTGCCCATTTTTCTGCAATGCCTAAGGCAAGTTTAAATTAATAAAGGCATTAAAGCTAGTGCATATGGTCAGCCTCTGACATGCAACTGCCTTTACTGCTTAATTGTTAGGATGATCCCTGGTGTAGTTTTGACTTGGGTCATCTAGCACTCTCCAAAACAAAGTCTGGACATATTTCAGGAGCTAGCCAGGAACTCTTCTCAATACTCACAAAAGAATGGACCTGTCTCATTTTATTTACTGGACTAGATGTAGCTTACATAACTAGCTTAGGTGATGTACTTATAATTACAACATGGCTCTAGACTAGTTGAGATGGATACCATCCAGTATGACTGAAGTCTTCATAGCTGGCCAATGACTGCAGACAGTCTACTAAGAACAAGAACTTTGGTCATACAGTTCCAGATAGAGTTACTACTTCCAAATCTTGTCTGACCTAAAAGCGGCTGTGATAGCATTTTTCATGCTTAGAATTGGCCTCATTGTACTAACAGCTATATAAACAAGACCTAACAAAAAATATCTCAAATGCACTGAATAAGACAATGAACACCCAGGGGCAATGGGATATAAACTGATAAAGTATGCATCAGCAGCAGCATGGTCTTTCAGTTAAGCAGTGTACATTTTATGGAATCTCAGAATCATCTAGCTTGGAAGGGGCTTTTAAGATCATCTAGTCGATCATACAGTCTAACCATGGGCAGAAATATCTTTCCACTAGACCAGGTTGCTCAAAACCCCACCCCATCTGACCTTGAACACTTCCTGGGCTGAGGCATCCACAGATCTAAGAACAACCTGTGCAGATGTATCACGACCCTCATAGTAAAAAATTTCTTCCTGTCCAATTTAAATCTACCCTCTTACAGTTAAAAACTGTCCTTGCTCTGTCACTGCAGGCCCTGCATAAAGTTTGTCTCCATCTTTCTTCTAAACTCCCTTTAAGTACCAAAAGGCCACAATGAGGTCTCCCCAGAGCCTTCTCCAGGCTGAATAGCCCCAGATCTCTCAGCCTTTCCTCATAGGAGAGGTATTCCAGCTGTCTGACCAATTTCATTCCTCTGGATGTACTCTAACAGGTACATGTCCTTCTCACACTGGGATTTACATTTCTAAACGTTCATCTATTCATTCTTTCATGGTTGTTCAGTACTGACACACAATTTCACCCTAAAACAGATATGATACATACCAGCAATAATACCATGATGCAGAAACAGGCATCCCATGTTTAAGACATTTCCTTCAGTATTTCACCTTACTGCTTGGCTGTTGGATGTTAGGGAGGATGAAGACTGCTGTAACTAAAGGAAAATTTTCATATTTTTTCTTATATCAAAGGCTGTTGTGCAATATGATAGGCAGCATGTAAAACCAACATGAGCAATCTATTTTCCTTTACAGTCTCTCACATTAGCCGTAAATACATAATTTCCTCCATAGTGACTTCTCAAGGGCATTAGGCAATCTGGATGTAATTCATTTGACTTATATTTTGCGGGGTTGTATTCTCCCATGTTACTGCTTTGTCATAAAGGGACTGCATAAAGAGCATCCCAGAATACAGGCAGACTTCAGAAGGAAATTTTTTTCAAAGCGGTAAGTTGGCTGTTTGCTATGGCCTATCATGTGGAATGTAGTCAAAAGGTACAAACAATCTGTGTGTCTAGCCTCAGTTAAGTGGAGAGTGGGACTTGTTTCATGGTCAAATACTTAGACTCCCTGGAACAATTTGTTTGATTCCTGGAAGAGCTCACTTGGACACTGAGATTTCCAAGGCTCCACTGGATGCCATGAAACTCACTGTGGGAGCTGCCGCAGCCTGCTAGCCAAAAAAATTAAAAACCTGAAGTCTTCTTACTTGTGGTAAGTAAGTTTTTACACACTGTGGCAGGTTTCACATGACTCAAATGAGTCATGACCTATGACCAAAGCAGTACTTGTAGTCAGCGGTACAAAGTATGTCATTGTGGTTATTTGGCTACTTGTCTCATCCCAGCTGTAGCTGTAGGTAAAAGCTCTTGATGATTAGTTATAAAATATTCTTTAAGATAGCCTAGGCTAAAAAATATTCTGAAGTGATGCAACATTCACAAACATCAGTACAAAGTGTCCCATAAACTTCACATGGGTTTTAGCTCAGGCCCTGAGGGGACATACTTTACTAAGTGGGCAGGGAAAGTTAGCAGTCAGGAGGTGATTATCATCTTTACATAAGCCTCACATCTGACTGCTGGGAGTAGGAATTCCAGCTGGGAATGTTCAAGCCACTGTCTGTGTTGAAGTTATGTCATCAAAAATATAGCTCTTGGCTGGAGTAATTTCAAATAATAAAAGTTTCTGCAGTTTGTAAAATTGGGTTTTGGATATATAGAAGGCAGTCTAATGTCTCAGCATTGCTCTCCAAACATCATCTTTCACTTTAAAACAGTGTTAAGGGCCAAATTCTCTGTGTGGCTTCAACCCAGACTCTAACTCTGCACAGGGTGAGTAGCCTTTTAAATATACTGGTCTTGAAAAGTGTACAGTTTAATTCACACACAACCAACAAGGAATGGCAATGGACCAACACAGAGTGAATGATCATAAGTAAGCCAGAACATTTCATTTGTTTCTTTTTTAAAAAATGTCAGGAGTGGTTTTGAGAGGGTTTATTAGAAGGGCAGCTGGAAGAAAAAATGCATCAGGTGAAATCAAAAAGCAGAATGAGGTTTCATAATGCCTCATAATTCATAGTGAAGCTTAAAACAAGCAGAGAAGCAACATGTGATAAGTGTCAGAGTCACTTATGGAAAAATGGAGAGCCAAAGAAAGCATGAGAGTGTGCTCTTCCAGCCCTGTAGGAGAAGCAGCATCCTAAACCTGTCACCTCCTTGGGGTTAGTGTGCTCAGCTACCAGTGCAGCTGCAGTATGTAAAACCACTGCTATAACTTTCTGAAGTTACAATAAATGTAGCACACTGTGGCTCATGATCTATGGCACATTGACTTTGGAGAGGTGAGATGTATTTTATTAATCTCAGGTGGAATATAGCCTTCCTAATTCAAGCTATGGCTGTAAACAAGCAGTGCTTGGGCACGGGCACGAATGATGGAATGCAGCCATACACATTTCTTTTTTTGTTGGCATGACTGGCACTTTTTCAGCCAGTTAGTGGTCTTGCAGGCATCATTCAGGCACTGACATGCACTAGGAGCCCTTCCAGCAGGCGAGGTGTAATTTCAGTGGGGCAAGGAAAACGAGTGACAGACTTAAACAACATGAGCATGGCTACTCTATGCTGTGTGGCCTCAGAGCTAGAGAACAGGCCCTTGCTCTGCTCAGTTTATTAGCTTGGGTCTTGTCTTAGATGTCTGAACAAGCACAGAGGTTGTCACTCTCTCTAGAGGTGTTTAGAGCAACCAGCTCTCCACCTGTGGGCAATCTGCAGTATTCTGTTTGGAATTTGGTAATTCACAGGGCACCTATCAAGGTCCACACCTTGATTTGCTAGAACTTAGGAACCTGTACCACAGGGTGTCTGCAATTCCCTCCACCTCTCTACAAGCGTGCAATGTTTCCAGCAGAAATGAAGGCACGGCAATCTGATATCATCAATGTGCTCTGAATAACGGTGATATTAATTAATGTCTTATTAAGTATTCCCCCCACAGAAGAACATGTTCAACAAAATAATACGTCTTTTCTTTGAATTAATTATTATAATAAACCTTAAGATTTTCTTAACTCAGAACAAATTACTTGAACAAACTGTATCATGCAGATTAATATTTTAATTGAGTATGTAATTCAAGGCATGCAAAACCAGCACTGCTTACATTTAGGGAGCCATGGTGTTATCGTTCCTTAAACCTTCAAAGTCAAACTCACTTCTGACATATTCAGTACTTTGGTTTTGACTTTTCAAAAGAATCTCACAAGACTGAAGAATTTCGGGGTTTAATATAGGAGGCATGAATGCAAACAGTTCTTTTTTTAAAAGGAAATGTTCTGTATGTTCTTCCACCCACCATAAACTTCTTTGGCACCAAACACCCCTCCAAGCTCGTTTCAGCTTTAATCCCACTTGTGGCCATAAGCCTCACTTTTGGCAGGTTTGCAGCCTCTATTTATTAGCAACAACAGAAGTTGTCTGTCTTAAGACACCTCTTGTAGCAGCAGCAGTCCTCTTGGTCAGGCCAATAGGCTGGGAAGCGTTACTCCCTGTATGCAGACTGTGTAACACCTACCTATGCAGGAGGCTTTGATTTTGCTAGAATCTGAGCACCCAGAAGGAAATATCCACACACTGTTCAGTGCCCTCTTTGTCATTCAGATAAATTTTCATTACAGAAGAATGTTGTTAAACTCTGTTTGTAAGGCAAGAAATAATCTTGCAGAAAAACATTTCTTGCAGAAAAACATTTCTACAGAGCCATTCTGCTATCCAGTTTTTCCTGTGATATGTTTGAATTTGGCCATTATTAATTATTAATTAATTGTCATATTTTATTGTAGCACTCCTGCTCAATGTCAGATAAGCCGTGTCAAGAAATGTATAGGTGTTTTGAACTTCCAGGCTAAAGTGACAGTGGCTATTAAATAGTGAACTGTTATAAAAGAAGCTGAGGCCCCATAAAAGGAATAAAATTGGATGAAGGCTGTCTCCAGAGATTTTCTTCTCATCTCCCACAGACTTATATTAGTCCACCAATTTTTGATTAATAGCTCTTTATGGGGTGGGGTAAATTTCTAGGAACAAAGTAAAACCTGTGTTAAAGTGGCACAAGTTGCCAAAACCAACAGATATAATCTCCTTCTTTTAAAGGCATGTAAACAAACGTTTGGTGATGAATCAGTATGGTCATTAAGCCTTGACCTTAACTACCTTTATACTGACAATCCATAGCTATGTGAGGTGAAATGTGAGAGATCTTAAGGTTTCTGTTAAAAGTCATCAGTCTTCCAAGAAATTTTCTTGGCCAGATTAAATAAATCACATTTTTTTCTTTTACACATTCATGTCGGGGGGCGGGAGGAGTAATTAAATTTCAGGCACCTTTCATGTCATTTGGATACTTCAGTTAGCACTGTTCAAGGATATTCAGCACATTACATGCCATCAGCTGTGTGGGTGAAAAGGAGGTATTGACAAGATGAGTATTTTCAGGAAAAGACGTTGACCTTTATATCATTTTTTAAAGGAAGAGTCAAAAGGGTTTTGGCTGAGTTGGATTTCTTCGTTTGTTTGTTTGATGGTTTTAAGTGTTAAAACAGCTGGATATTTCTAGTATTTCTCTTCTTTTTTTTTTTGTTTAGGAAAAAATAAAAAGAAGGCAGAGCAGCTACTGTATTTACTTAGTTTAAATTCATGAGTAGATTCAGTTCAGATGAACCTGCATCTTCAAAAAAATCTACCATTCGGTCCCCAGATTTGTCTTCTTGTAGTCAGATATATTGGCTTAAAAATACAGTGTCCAGCTGTCTCAGTGTATACACTTCTTAAAGACAGTGGAGGTGAAATTAAGTTTATAGAATTATAGCTTAAGAAAGAGAGGCATAATCAGAGTCTTGCTCAAAATCAGGCATCTGTAGCATTCAGAAAACTTAGCCTTATGTGAATTCTACAGCAGATGTGTCATCTAGTTCTACTTTATATGGCCCACTGGTAAATTTAGCAGAATTCATGAAGAAGTGCTGGTCAAAACCACATACTTTCAAGAAATGTGTGGAAGATGTGGAGGGTGATTGCATGCACTGGTCCTCTCCTGAGGCCATGTTTATGTCCTCTTTGCAGCCAAACATTTCCATGAACTGCCAAGGTCTCAGTGAGGACCACTGTGCTCCACCACCGCAGGTCTCTGGTTTCCTAGGGGACATGGCAGTTCTCTTTGCCTCATTTCTTCTCCTCTGCCACTCTCCAAATACACCTAACCTATTTCTGTTGCTCATACAAATGCAAAACCAGTCTCATTTTTCACTTCAATAAACGTCTTCAGAATAAACATTTATATGCACTTTGAAGAAGTTTCTTCAGTTAGTTTGTTCAGTTCTCCCTCACACCTATGCATATTTTAAACAACCAGAACATTCTCAAATACTTGCTGCATAATGACCACCTCTTTTTGTTTGTTCTTTCTGAATCTTTGTATGGCTTCATTTGATGGTCCTGTTTTTGCACAGGACAAGAGACAGAAATAGATGAAATTCCACCTTGTACGACTTCCCTGAACTTGTTCAACAGATTAACAGCAGGTCTGAGACTATGTATTCTTATTCTGTACTTTCTTGTTTCTGCAGAAATGTCTATTTTACTTTTTTCCTGAGCTATTTCTAAAGCTAGAGAAACTGTCTTCATTATTTCCCATTCAGAAACATTAATTCACCCTAAGATAGTACCCCATGAATTAAAGACCATTAAGCCCTCTTGCTTGGAGATGTTACTGGGGGGGGGACCAAATTGCCTAGAACACTCTTGCCAGAACTGCAGGCCTGAATTCAACATCCTGTTAAAGCAGTAGTTGCAGCGATATTCATAATAGGTTTTACTTTGCATCATTTTTTGTGCTTTTGCTCTAGGCGCTCAGGAGTAGGAACTATCCTGGTTAGTATCAAAAAAAGCTCAGCAGTGGTCTTGCTCCTCACCTTGTATTTAATGGAGTGAGGGCCACAAAGGACACTGCCTTCCCACAGAAGTTTCTATCCAAACATCTTATATTTCAGCCCTGCTGTTCATGTCTCTATGTGTTCATGTTTAAATGAAACCACTCTTCATCTTCCTCGAAGGTTTTCTAGCTCTGTGTTGCTCACATCATTGTGCCATATGTACAGTATGGATGTGTTGTTCCTAGTGTAGCTGTTAAACCCCATATGCTTCAGTCTGTGGGAAAGAAAATATATACGCAATCAACAGGCTATTTCTCATGTAAATTTTTCTTCAATGCATTAAAAGGGATTTTCCACTGAGATTTAATATTCATTGTTCTTGAATTATTCAAGCAAATCCCACAACCATGTTTGAAAATTATTTATTTATTTATTCCCTAAAATTCAGGGGCAGTATATGCCACTATGATATGAAAATTCTGTATAAATAGCAACCAGTACACAAAATCAAATGAGGAGAACAATCTCTACAGTCAGTTTATGTCATCTGATATTTCAAAGTGTTATCCATGTGTGCCCTCCTTCTGAAAGTTATTTTGCTATTGTATATTGTGGAATTTAGTACAGCCATGTAGCAGATGATGTAACTTAATTCTGCAGTTCTTTACCTCTGGAATAATGTTTAAGGGTAATTTGTTATTGTTCCAGAATCAAGCACTATGCAATGCAGGGATAATCTAACACCTTTCCTATAGAAAGAACACCTTTCCTGTGGAAAGAATATAAGCAATGAGACAACACTATGTTAGGGAACTGGTTGACATACACAGTAAGTAGACTATGCTCTGCTCAAGTCACTTAATGATGAATTACCATTTTTAAGAAGTGATGCCCTTAAGTAACAGAAGTCCAAGACTCTTAGTTGTTTTCCAGGGTGAGACCTTAACCGCAGGCAGATTTACAATGAGGCTATAATTCTAGTGTGTCTAGGATAACTAGTATGCCCTGCATGTCTTGGGAGTACCAAGCTAATAAGAATAACTTAAATAATATTCAAAAGAACATTTGAGGATTTAAACTGTGACATCCATGTGCTTTGCAAAACCACGTGGTGTTTGCTTTGCAAGCCTGTTCTTGATTTACAGACTGTAGAAGGTACAATAAAATATTGCTATTTCAAAGACCACAGTCAGGTGCTTTTTTAAAAGTGCCTGCTAGCTCTTCAGAGACAGTGTCTATTGCAATCTTCAGAAAAACTGTGTTTTTCTCTTCTTTGATATGGCCCTCTTAGCTTTATTTCCAAGTGTTTCTCAAATATTTATAGACAGTTAAAATCTTTAAAAGCATTCAATCAAAGCCAATAAGAGACAATTATCTCAAGTTTGTGTCTAGTAAACACTAGTATAACACAATATTAATGGAAACCATCATTTCTTTTAGTACATCACTTCTGATCATTACTAACTCATGGATAATGAAATAAATTTTATCATCCATGCCCAGTCCAATGCTATTTAACAGCCAGTGATGAAGAACATATATTCAAGCAGAAAACTAACTGCCAGTGTGACCTGGCAACTAACTGGTCAAATTAACTGCTAGTGTGACAGAGAAAAAGGGGACTGAATCACACATCTACCTGAAGCCTGCAGGCTGCTTAGGCACGTATGGAGAGTAAAATCAGCAGATCACTAGTGGCCATTATTTTCCCCTGAATAACCTAATGGTGTTAATGAAAACCAAATAAAAAGTAGTAGTGAATGAATCAAAAATAGACCCTTAGTCTATTTAAAGAACATCGGAGAACATTTTACTGCCCACAGACATGTTCCCTGGTATGATTTTTGGCTCAGGTCAGCCACGTAGAATTAGCATGGGCCAGGCACCATTCTCAATGAATAGTTGCATAGAGCACATCTTCTTTCTTCCATTAAGACATTTAAATAGCATGGATGCAGCCAGAACAAACTTGTTGGCCTTCAGACTAGAAAACAGGTCCTGACATTGTTCAGTGTACATATCTGGATTTTAGTTTGTTCTGCCTCTGAGTCACCTGAAAAGCCTGATACACAGCAATAAGATGATGATACAGTGTAAGACATGATGTGTGAATGTCTGTGTAAATTCATCCACCAACTCCAGGAAGGATAGGAAAGAGAGTAAGATAGCAGCTCAGTCCTTGTGAGACCATCACTGAAGGGATAGCATCAGTAAATCTTGCACAGAAAGACAATGAGGGAGACCTCCATCACTTGCGTGGTTTCTTACAGCTCAAAAAGCCCATGCAACTCTCACAGCCTCTCATCAGGCACATCAGCCAACATTTGTTCCAGGTACTCTGCAGGAAAAAAAGAGAAAAATGGCCATTAAAAATAGCTGAAGAGCAAGGCAGGTAAAGGTGTTGATCATCTCCCCCTCCATGACACCCAGGTTTTCTTCCAAACAGTATGCAGCAGAAAGGCTGAAATTCAAAATGTACTTTTTGTTTTGCTGAATCTGATTAATTGATACCTGTTGTTGGGTTATGAAGGTGTTGCTTTTTATTTTTCTGACTACTGGAAACCTAGTGCAGATGTTTTTTGTCAGTTTTTGTATTTACTATCAGTGATCCAAAAAATCAGCTAATGATGCAGCACATTCTGGTAGCTGCAGAACTAGTGAATCATCACAGCAAAAGCACTACATTGTCAAAGCATGTCCAGTGAGGCTGATCAACTGAGATCATAGTTCTGCAGTTAATGAAAGGCCTGATCTCTTTGGATGATGAGGCCAGATGGAGACCACGTGAGCCTGCCTTGGCAGGGACTCTGGCCCAGATTCTGAAATCTGCTTGCATATTAGATAATTCTCCAGTGCTAAAGAAGGAATTTAAACCTTCAGTTTAAAATCTGCCCTTCTATCTGTTACTTCTAACAAACCCCTGGAGTCCCAAACTGACCTCATGTAGAAGACCTCCTTGTGCTAACAGGAAGAGAGAATGAGCAAGTGAAAACATACACATATGCATGCACACACTTTTTGAAAAACACATTAACAGAAGACAGCATTTCAAGCTGTATGATAATATAGTGCATTAAAATGCACTCCCAATACATTATTTGTTGTGTGACTGAGTAGAAACAGCATATGCAAATTGATTCTAAGCATGCAGTGTAATTCCCATGCATATGAGTTGTGCAAATGGGAATTCAACTTTGTTATGAGCACTGACTGAGACACGATCTTTGGTCATTTAATTTTTTTCTGTCTCTGTGTCATCAGTCTCCCTGCCTGATAATGAATTTGAATGTGAGTCTGAATGATACCTTCTCATTCTCTATCATGTATTCTCCTGTCATCATGTCATTTCCAGGGAAACACAGTTCGAATCACATCTCGCAGTGATGTGGCAAGAGATTGCTTTTTCCAGAGGAGGAGGAAATGTTTGTCACCTTAATAACTTAAAAGTTGATGCTTTAGAGAACTGTCCACATTACAGATTCATTGAGCTCAGGAACACTGTACCATTTGCCTGGTGAGTTTCATCTTCACGGTAACTGAGAACATGCCCATCAGGCTCACAGAAGGAGAAGCAACATGAGTGAGTGAAGTGACACTGTATGTTATGCAGTTACAAAAAGCAAACACAAGATGAATCATCTATTTTCAGGACCCATTTTCTACTGATGCAATTTTCAGCAGGCTCTTCTTAAAAATTACAGTGGCTTATAATGGACTCCATACCCCTCTTGTTATTGTTTTTCCCTCACATCCTCTTTCAAGTGGCTTTATGACATTATGTGCATAAAGAAAATGTGGGGGATGTATGGCATATTTGATACTCAAAAAATAATGCTGCAGGTGAGAGGACACATCAATGGACAGACTGCCTGCTCCCTGGAATAATCCTGAGTCTCCTGTAAAGAGAAAAAGGTGCTCAAGTAACAAATCCAGGATGTATTTCCAAGTCTGTGAAGTTCTAGGTTTGAGGAGTCAATGGAAGTACAATAAAAACTGTATGGACTGAAGCTGGTAACTCTGAGTGACAGCTCTCTTTCTTCTTAATATACATCTCAAGAAATTTTTCGTGAGAGCAGCTTGACCCATGACCAGAAAGAAGGTATCAGACGAGAAGGTAATTGGGATGGCAGAGCAGCAGCACACTCTTCTTTCAAGAACTTGCTAATTAATGTCTTATTCCTCTGCTTTTGCTTTCTAACAAGTTGTTGAGACACACTGGCAAAAGTGTATGTCTCCATCGCCCTCTAGTGCCAGGTCCACTTTGAAGATGTGCGGCAGCTGTGCGCCCTGGTCGTACCAGGAAGCGGGTATGAAGAGCCCAAGCTGCTTGATAACTTTCATAAAAGGATCAAGAGGAGGAAGCTGGGAGATCTTTTTACGCCGTTATCAGAAATAAACATAGTAAATTATATCAAAAAGTCCAAAGTAAAAGATAATTGAACACAAATTGCCATGCACATGACTACTTAACAAAATGTCAACAGGTAATTGTCATACAGTGTTGTTCACTTTCCTTGATGTTTTACTCAGTAATATTCATAACTATTAAGCATCATTTGCATAGACATGGAACAACGTACATGAGAGATATGGAATCAAATAAAAACAAAAAACAAAAGAACTTTCCCACTTTGTTTATTCAATTATTTATACTAGATATGCAAGTTTGTTCTCCTTTCCAGCTTAAAGGCCAACGAAGAAACAGGGGCATGGAAACTGGGCAGTGGAGGGAAGAGATTTACAGACTGTTTAAAAACCCTTTGATCTTCATTTGGCCATGTTGCTTTGTTGGTTTTTATTTGGATTTAGTTTTACTTGTACGTACTTGGTGCTAACTGGCAGAATACTGTGCATTCATGTAGAATGCAGAAATATGTACTTTTGAAACTAATGTTTATTCATTTCAAGAAGTGATGTGGAAACTTTAAGGAAGGTCCTCTTTACACATTTTTATTTCAACAGGGGCAAATCCCTGGTATTAAACCTGTTGCTGAGATTTGTTTTAGTTTAATTTAGTCAAACCTCTTCTAAATTACAGCAGTTCTCAAAATGCCCTTAAAACTTGTAGTACAACCTGTTCTTTAAAGCTGCCTCTTCTCACCCAGCTGTCTTAGTGTGATTGCTTAACCCATTGCAGAGTTCCTTCTCTGAACAAACAAATTCAGACCCAGCAGTCCCTGGTCTCCAAAGGAAGTTGTAGAACAATTCCTGCTCCTTGGACAAAGAAGTGATTAAAAAAAAATGTGTATTGGCTTGCCATTTTGATCTACTACATCAGAGGGGCCCAAGTGGAAACCAAGAAACCTAAGTGGCCACTCTGCAGGACCAGAGCTGACACCCACTGGAGGCAAAGATGCAACTCCATTTCAGATAAGCTGGTGGAAATGGTCCTTTGTTAAATCCTGTGACTCCTGCATTCAAAACAGGACAAACAAGCATGAAAACATGCTAGCTGCTCAGGTCACAAAGCACATATCAAACCTCCATGGCTGGTCACACACC
This sequence comes from Pezoporus wallicus, assembly GCF_028554395.1. Classification (NCBI taxonomy): domain Eukaryota; kingdom Metazoa; phylum Chordata; class Aves; order Psittaciformes; family Psittacidae; genus Pezoporus; species Pezoporus wallicus. The sequence continues at coordinate 4,654,446 of NW_026642654.1, forward strand.
TTAATATTCATTAATCATCGTTCATGAAAAGAAAAACGTGGGGTTGACAGCAGGATGAATAACAGCTGTGGGTCATTTCTAGAGCCCAGGGCTCTAAATTCTCACTCACACTTTGCAGATTAACTAGATATTGTTAATTTCTGATCCCTACCAGCTCCCCTGGGGTGCTGATATTCTTGATAGCTCTGAAGACATAAGCCAACCTGGAATAAAACCAACCTGAAAGCCACTACCTTTTCTTCCTTTTAACATCACAAAATGGAACAGCTGAGGTGGATAGACAACAATAATTATAACTTAGGGTTTCTTTTGCGTAAGAATTGTCATGTTTTTAACAATTAGGGTGTCACCTAAGCCTCAGTTACACTATAAAGAACAAGAAAAATATTTTCAGAGATCTATGCCTGAAATCAAAAGATAGACACGACCTAACAGTCAGAATGAATGATGCACTCTTTGAAAAACGTGCACAGTCCCAGTATGTGCTTCATAAAACTATGTTTAACACTTTATAGAGCTTGAACTGGCCATGCACACTTTATTAAGTATGTGGAAACAGCTGTTCACAATTAAGTTCTTTATTCTTCAAATACCTACTACCAGGCACAAAATTGACTGCCATATGTAATCCAAGTCGGTGATCTATATCTCCATATAGACATACTCCACAGTATCCTTAAACTGCTTTTCTTTATAATAATATTAGTTTTTCTGCACAGTAAAAAATGGAAACTCGTAGCCTAATTTTCCTCTCATTCCTACCAACATGAATCAAGGCAATGGAGCTGTGCTCATGAAAGCAGATGTAAAATAGAATGATGGTCAAATCCCTATAGTCCATTTTAACTTTTGCAAGTTGCATATCTGAAAACTAAACCAAACACCTGCCAAGCTGCTACCAGTACAAAAGGTCAGTCTTTCAGAGAGCAGCAGAACTCCTCTTTGTGAGAGATATCTTTTCCACAGGAAGGAGGAATTGTCTGTCACAAATATTACGCATAAACCATGGGAACAGGCAGCAACAGCTTGGTCAGAAGGCTGCTTTCCTTGACTCTACATACACCTTTTCCCTTGGCATTATTAAAATATGCAGGAATGGAATATTCTGTTACTTATGCAGAACAAGATACGCAAAGGAAATGGTTTGGCAAGCTTGTTTCCAAGTGTAAAGGGCTTTCTTAGTTCCCAGTAGCCCTGCCAACAAAACTAAAGCTCTTTTAACAACACTCACGTTGGTCTTTCCTTAGGATGCATTTGAATGTTGCTAAGTCTACTAAGGTACTTCCTTTCTTTAGAATTCTTTGTGTCCAAATGTCAAGTAATTACTATGAATGAACATGTTCCAACAGATACTTAATACAAAGCTCAGGAAAGTAGCTCATTATGTGCTGAGGGCCTCAGACATTTGAGGCTGTCTGATAGAGCAGGATATTTAAACAGGTGCTCAGTTTGAACAAACACCCAATTCTGTTGGTTGCAAAACCAAAGTGAAAGCTTGAATCCACGGTTTACAGAAGACAATGTGCTTTGTATGTGCTAATACAATGCTAACACAATGTGCTAATACATTAGTAAGTGAAAGTGCAGTCACCTGTCTCCTTGTTAGCTGTGTCCAGCCCCAAGACAGCAGTGCGATGGAACACCAGAAAAGCAGGTTTTGTGGCATGCCTTTCTTTCTGGGACGTGCAATATGCCCTGCATACAGCTCTCCTTTAGAACTTAATCTCACCAGGAGTGGATAAACACCACAAACACTGCCCAAGGGGGGGCCAGTTCCCAAGCGCCATTCACTGTGAGATGTGTTTGGTTGGGGTTTTTGTAATGGCACGTGGCACATCAAGAAAAGTTGTCAGCCAAGAGCATTTGGGATTTCCCATTGCAGCCTGATCATTTCACTGAAAGAATGAAGGTACTTGAAATAACCTTGATCCCAATTCTGTAGAAATCTGGATTAAGCAAGATGTGCAGTGGCCATTTGGTTATTAGAATATACCAGAATCATATACACTTGAATATGTGATACTAGTTTAATAGGTAATAGTTTTATACTAGCCATGTGTTAAGCAGTATAGATACAGCTGCTAGGAGGAAAGTCTGGGCACAGGGACCGAGTCAGTCACTGTTTGCCAAACTCACAGAATTTAGACGCAGCAATGAAATAACTAGATGTTACCTCGTGCTTTTCTTATTAATTTCCCTGACGAAACTGTGTTCTATAATGGTCAGACTAATATCTCTTTGCTTGCTCCAGTGGACTGAAGTCATGTGAAAACTGGTGTTTCTTTGAAAGCTAGAAGGAAATTGAAGATTAGCGTCAAGGTTCTTGGAAAGGCAACACAAATCTTCATTAGGGCAGTAATGAGCATTAATGCACTGTAACTAAAATGGTCTGTTACCTCTTCTTGTTAGAAACAGGATGATAGATGGAGACCATTTCCTCTTTCTGCTTATCATTGCATTTCTAATGACTTTGGTGAATAAATACATGATTGAACTGGTCACGGAAAAAAACAAGAGCATAAGGCAGTGATTTGGTCATATAACTAACTTTCTCCCTCTAGAGACTACCTCTAGCTATTTAATTTAAATGGCTGAGAACATGGATGTTACACAATGATAAAAACATTCATATGTCTTCCTATGAATTTTGGAGGAAAGTTTTTTTGTTATTTTCTCTCTAACATTAAAAGACCTGTTCCAGATGATGGACCTTAAAGGAATAACTTTCATTTCCATGTTTTCACTTTCACCATTTTTCATTTTCTACCATCCTCCTTGTTTTACTTCAAAACAGATTTATAATTACATCTTATAAGGATATCGGTTAGTGTCCCACACATATTATCACAGACTTGCTTCACTAGTGTGCAGTGCTTTGAAATGCTTAAAAAAAATTAAGGGGTTTTGACATATGGCAGTGGTCTTCAAATTATTGTTCCTTTATAATAACTTTTAATAAAAACCAGAAGAAGTGTGAATTGTAAATATATAAACACATACCATCAAGAAAAAAGCTACCTTAAGACTGCATACATATCAGTCAATTAAGATGAAATGTATTCCTCATATGTTGCAATTATCCCATTGTTAAGTAGTCCAAAATAAGAGAGTCAGAAATAAAGTTCTGCTGGGAAATTATCCAGGCTTTAAAGCATGAAACTGTATAGTAAAGAGACTAAACCATACTCCCACTATCCAGCAACACAAACAATAAATTATTAAACAAATAATAAATAATAAGCAAATAATTATTATATAAGAATTATAATACTGATAGTTCTTTAAGCCATTTCCAAGATAGATTTAATTTAAAAAAAAAAATTTCTTCTCCATTACAGTTGTTATAACTTAATACCGTCTTAATACCATATCTTAATACATAATGTAGATTACCAGTTTTTTAAAGCAAAAGATAAAAATAGAAATATTTCTTGCCTTGTGAGTTTTTCTAAACTTTTTCTAAATTATCTTCCAAAATATCAAAATAATGTACCTAATGATCAAAATAACATACTTAAGGGTTTCATCAAAATGGTGTACTTGTATTCCTATGTGAACAGTGGGAAAGCCCATGCACCCCTGCACATATGCAAAAGTACATCACCCAGATGTGTGTCAGTTCTTCCTGGCATGATGCCTTCAGTCACTTCCAACCACACACATCACGGCTGGCCATGAATTCTGTCTCAAAGGCAAAGTGGAGGAGAAGGACAGCACAAATTATTTTGTGTTGTGCAATGTCTAACTCCCACTTTCCTCTATATCTTATCATCTTGGCTGAATATGAGCCTGCAAGTGGTAGTCAAGAAAGCCAATGGCATCCTGCCTTGTATCAGAAATAGTGTGACCAGCAAGATTAGGGAAGCAATTGTCCCCCTGTACTTGTCACTGGTGAGGCCACACCTTGACTTCTGTGTTGGGTCCTGGGTCCTTCAGCCAAAGAAAGACATTGAGGTGCTGGAGCAGGTCCAGACAAGAAGCAGTGAAGCTGGTGAAGGGTCTGAAAAATAAGTCTTATGAGGAACAGCTGTGGGAACTGGGGCTGTTTAGTCTAGAGAAGAGAAGGCTCAGGGGGGACCTTATTGCTCTCTACAGTTACCTGAAAGGAGACTGTAGTGAGGTGGGGGTTGTTCTCTTCTCCCAGGTAGCAAGTGATGGAAGGAGAGGAAACAACCTTAAGTGACGACAGCAGAGGTTTAGATTGGATATTAGGGAAAATTTCTTCACCAAAATGGTTGTCAAGCATTGGAACAGGCTGCCCAGGGAAGTGGTTGAGTCACCATCCCTGGAGGTATTTAAAAGACATGCTGATGCAGCACTTAGGGACGTGGTTTAGTGGTGGACTTGGCAATGTTAGGTTTATGGTTGGAATCAATGATCTTAAGGGCCTTTTCCAACCTAAATGATTCTATGATACTGTGATCTTTTTTGCTCTATATAAAGTAACATGCCCATGTGCCTTATCTAATTGCCTGGAGTACATTCCCCATAGGTATGTTCCTCTGCGTTTTCAGTCCCATAGCAAGGTTGCCAAGGGCAGCAATGCCAGGAGTGGAAATAATCCCTGACCCAGCCAGACCCTGGTATTCGCAGCATCCCCAGCAATCTCTGTATGCCTAACTGCATTTGGTTATGATGTCCTGGCACAGACCTTTAGGCCAGGTAGCAAACCTGCGTTTTTGTGCTTGAAGACGTGCTGAAGCCATAGGCAAGAAAGCAGGCAACTTCCCACATCTGTATGCAGATACAGTTTAGGGTACTCTTTTACACCAGTCAAAGAAGGAAAATAGCAGCAGCCTTTACATCTAGATTTTTTTGCATCAGAAGAGGCATTTAATCTTGATAGATTTTCACTAATAAATATATCTCTGTGTGGATTATGTCCCAGCATCTCACACAGAATACTTAATGGAAAAATCCCTCTACAGGTAAATACCAGTTCAGCCATTCAAAATTACATATCTACAAACAGCCACTGTTGTGGAGTCAGTTCTTGAAGTGATGAAGGCAAGTGTAACCGAAGTGGGACTAATTTGGCCCTTCACATATGGCATATAAACCTATGCATAAGAGACCACTAATGTGGGGAAGAGGCCAGCCTAGCATTAATTGTGTCTCTAGGCTATGCATTCTTCAGCTGATGCAAGTAAAAATGTACAGATGTCATTTTGGCCCATGGACAGATCCCATATTCTTTTACTGATGCCACAGAAAAGCTGATCATGAACAAAGTGACTAATAAAAATAATATAAAAGCTCTCAATTTTAAGCAATTCACTGCTTCAAAATATCCATACAATTTTTTTAAAAAGCAATGGTCAAATTTACCTTTCTCTGTGTAACTCTTGTAGCAAAGAAGTTGCCATATTTGGCTATAAATTTCTTCATAAAAATGGCACCTATTAATATGAATTTAATATCATATTAAAGTACAAAAAACTCATAAAGACTTATACCATGCAATACAATTTTCCTTTGTGTTCTGTCTTTCCTGTAAAATATGTCCCCAAATCATTTGTAGAATGAACTCATACTATTTAATTTTATGATTTATATTATTAGTTCATATAACTATCAGGCCACGTACCTGGGGCTTTTTGTAGACCTAACTGGAATGAGCCATGCAGTCACTTTGTCTAGTCTCAACAGCCTAAGCAGAGTGAGTACTCAAGAAAACCCTTTCTGCCCTTTATGCCTCCCCTCTCTTCCCCCAATTGCAGCCAAGAATTAGTCACAGCTGCCTTTCTTCAGGTTTTATAAGCCTGTCTTAAGCATTGCTTCCAAAAGGGAGGGAAAGTCAAGCTTGGGCACTGCAACCCATTTAAATTTCACCAGCACTTACTATTAAGTGCAGAGTTTAATCATTTATTAGGAGCAGAGTTGTGGAAAGAGGCTGAGCCTTGAAATCCTTCTACTGCTGTTGCTGCTAGGTAGGGCACTAACAGGGACACGCTCTCTGTCTTTAAGACATTTACAAAGTGCTCTGTTATTCTGCTGTGGAATGATTAAAGAAGTGCTGCTCTCACCCCTCTCCTGTGGTGGCAGAGCCTCATGATGGCACATAAGGAGTGTCCCTGGAGCTCTGCGACATTCTGCACTCCAGAAATATATTCCAGTGCCATTACCCCTGCAAGAATCACAGGTGAAAAGATATTTCACTCCAGTTTAATTCTCTTGTTTGAGAAAGCCACTGTCTCAGCTGCAGCAAACTTTTTGCTATATGAGAAATCCAGGACATGTAGCACATGACACATCCTTCACCACAAGACAGGGTCAAGTAACCTGCAAGCAGATACTAACTTGAAGAATCCCGCGTCTGTCCTGCCTCTCAACATTCTGGCACAGAAGACAAAGGCAAAATTCCCACTGCTTTCAATGACAGAAGGCATCATGAACAACCTTGAAGGGCTTTCACTGGTTAGCTGACTTGATATCATTTGGAAAAAGACCTTTTATTTCCTAGCTTCATGCTGCAGAGACAGATGGACAAATTATTTACTTCCTATCCTAAACCATCCGACAGTGCTGCCACACAGCTGCTGCTTTCACCCCAGACACCATGGGCAGATGAGAGCAGGATCTTTGGCCAGCAGCCATGCAGGAGCAGGGTATCGGATGTGGGGTCAGAAGCAGTGCAGCCGGCAGCAGTGCAGTGCACATGGTCACACAGCCCTCGCCATCTGCCGAGGGGGCCAAGGCTGGAGATCAAGGACTTTGCAGCAGAAGAATGAGAAAGAGGGGCTGGGGGAGATGGTTCCATGACAGGGGCTGAAATTTTGGGTTGTCTTTGAAACTGGCCAGTGTACAATCCACTGGGTTGCACTGATTCCTAGTTCTTTTAAGCACCTCTAGTAGTGTCTGAAAAATGTCTCTGTCAAGCAGAGAGTACAGGCTTGAGATGATAATGCCACTACTGAAAAGTAGCCACATTACATAAATGAGAATTATTTTTTAAACCCTCTGCAATCCTAAGCCATTACAATCATGTGTTACATAAATGTATGCCAATGTTGTGAGTTACACAACTGTGCCTCTTTCTCTTTTGCTCCTCATTTGGCTGTCACCTGGAGGAGCTTAGTACAAAATTTTGGAGGCACGTTTGTGACTCACAAGCAGTAGTTTACCTTTTCTCATTATTTTTTTTTTTTGCTCACACTTCTGTTCTCAGAAAGTGAAACTGAGTAAGGTTTAGCTTCCCCTGGTGATGTGCAGATCTGCCTGAAGCCCTTGCTTACTGTAAACAGATTTTCCAGTGATGGTACAGAGATCATCACTCGGGAACTGATTTAAATTCACTCATTGCAGCTCCTCATCTCAGCTGGTGCCATGCTGTGTTTAATTGGCCCTCTGAAAGTACATCTTCCTTATGTCTTGATTATTTTGAATAGGAAGTAAAGAGGGGAGAAGTGAGAGGGAGATTGCAAGGAGTGGAAGAGGAGGACAAAGGAGTGACAAGAGTCAAGTGTTGCAGTAGTGGAGTGAGTTATCACAATGTGCTCCTCAGAAGAGTTACAGGAAGTAGTTAGGAATCCAGGTAATAATCACACTTCTTACTACAAGAAATGTATTAAAATGTTTGGGATTTTGGAATAATTTCTTTAGTAAAGTTCACGAACACCAGTAAATGAAACAGTGCCGTGGTCTTTCCCAAGGATATAAACTTCATCATCTATACTGGTAAATTTTAAGAATGTCCTGAGCCAGGAAAAATTCATTCAACAGTTCCCAGTTGGGAACTGGCGCAGTTCTGGATTTAGCAAAGGCCAGGGCCCATCTCCAACAGCCAGTCTATATGCAGCCACCTGTCCTAAATTGTAACTGTGTTCAATATGAACCACTCAGCTAAACCAGATGGGGACCCCATGTTCAGAAAAGAGGCCCTGGTGCTATTCTCTTTATAGATGTCAGTGATGCAAACAGTAAATCCTATCTTGAATGGATACTGTGCTATTTAGGACTCAAGAGGTCTTTATAGCTCATCAAATTTACAGACAATTCTCAAAAAACCTCAAATTTACAGTCATAATCTCTTGAAATCTCCTCCTGACTGACAAAGAACAAAAACTTCACTGCACCATTCCCTGAGTATGTGCTGCAGCCAGGAGGCTGTTTTGAAGATGATAGGCAGAAGTTCCTCCCTCAGAGATAGCTGAGGGAAGGTACAAGCCACTGCTGACAAGCTGCAGCCCCAGTACCAGCAATGCCATTTGGCTGGCTCTCTGCACAGGTTTACCACTCTGCTCAGCTTGGACTCTTCATCAAGCCCATGCATGTCCATAAAATTCAGGCTTCAGTGAGACTACTCACGTGCTTCTACATAAGTACTTAGCTGATCTGTAGAATTTTGGTGGACTCTTTACTGAAATAAAGACCCAAGTCCAGAAAAAAAAAATTAATTTCTGTCTATCTACAGAGTCATGTACTGGCACTGTATCTTCATTCTACAGCGAAAATCACTAATGTAATTAATTTAAGAATGTATCCTTTCTAAACCACACTTCAATTGGGTTGTATTTTTTGAATAATTAAGCTTTAAAAAGAAAGTCTAATGAGACTAAGGGCTATCAAATTACTAGATTTTGAAAATCATTGATTTTCTCATTTACACTCATACATGGCTGCTAAAATTAATTTATTTCATTTGCATATAGAGATTGCATTTGCTTTGACTTCAAGAATGCTTCTTTCCCAAGTTTCTCATCAACTTTCAATATTCATTTTCATAAAAACGCAAGTGATCCTTTAACTATGCTCATCTGCATAGGAACTGAGACATCATCCCTCATCTAAATAAGCTCTATTTTAATTATCCTTTTTTTCTTAATATATTCTTCTTTAGAGTGCCTAGATATTTCAGCTGTGCTCATCACCATGTGTCTGAATACCTTACCAAAATTCTAATGGAAATGTCTAACATCAGATTATTTCAACTTCTTTACTTTCTCCCTTTTCTTAAAGAAATGCATCTCTTTTTCTTTTCTACCACATCAGCTAAGCTAAGTAATTTTTTCCACCCCTTACCAGATTTCCACTTTCTGCCTCATAACTTTCCCTTCTCCTGCCCCTTCTCTAACTTCCTGGTTGAAGGGGAAGGCTGAGCTGTTCATGTATTTGGAAAAGGTTAAGGTGCCAAATGACTCGTCTTTCCCCTACTATAAAATGTAACACTAAGAAAAACAGAAATTCTTTCCAAGAGGACCTATCCCTAAAAGCAAAGATAAACATACACAAGAAATCCAGATAACTATATGTCAATTCAATACTAGTGAAATATGTTGGTGCTAACCATCCAACCATTTATCCAGAGATACATCTATTTAGTGTCAATAGCCAGCTTCTATCAACAAGAAAGATGTATCACAATCAGTGCATTTCTCCCTGTCATCTCTCCCTCATACCGTACATCTGATCATCTACTAAACTGCCTACATGGTTTATTATCTATTTTTTAAGTATGAAACTATGCCCATCACTTTGCAGAGTATATCAGAGATTTAGAAAATAATTAAAGACATAATCTCTCTTTTATGTCAGAATCTCCTTTTCCCCAGACCTTCCTCTCTTCATCCCCCATTCTGCAAATTGGTTGGTTGCTATAGGAGTCTTGTTCTTTAAAAAAAGCTTGTCAAATTATGAACAGGAGGATAGACCTAATAATTATGGTGTAAGTTTGATGCATTAGTGGTCATTCCAGTCCCTCCTCCGTGAGGGAACCACTGCAGAAAATCTTCATTTCCTGGGGAGAAGAGTGGTACAGATCAAACTGACTGTGCCCTGAGACTGCAGGCTGCAGCAGCCCCTGGCTGCAAGGGCTCTCCAGAGAGGGCTTTGAAGAGGATTCCTGCAGTCAGTCATCAAACAAAGTTATTCTGCATGAAAGGAACATTACTCTATGTTGGGTGACAATTTTATTCAAATGTGTGATTTTTCAGAGGAAGACACGGGGACGTCCTGATGATCTTAGTCTCTCCTACCTCCTAATACTCTGGTAAAAGAAAGCCTTATGGCTCGGCTATCCAGTATCAACAAAGAATAATTCAAGTACATGTCCATCCAGTCCTTTGCCTCTTTGCCTGGAAGAGTGCCGCTTTTACTGAGATAGCTAGTGTTTGCAATGTGAATATGTTTTTCTGAGGTCTCAGTGAGACATGCCATTTTATGAGGCTTTGGTCACATGCAACTTGGAACTAGGACATAAGCCCATTTTGGGTTTCCTGGGTAGTGATGATCCGTGTACTGGATGGCACTACTGCACACTTGGTGCAAGTCATATGATAGATTCAGAGGAGCTACAGCAGTGTTAAGTGGCATCTGGCATCCTGATAGACCTTTGGTGCTTTGTTTTTGTATTATGTTACTGCACTACACTACTCGAAGTTAACCTTCTCAAGCAATAGGTTAACGGCATGTATATACTAGCCAGTAGTACACCTAAACTGGAAATTAGGAGAATGCTTCAAATCATTAAGACATTAAGTTCTTAAACAATCTATCCACCTGGAGAAATGGAGGTGGGAAAGGGTGGGAAATTCTGGGGTTTCCCAGAGGTGAAAAAGCCCAAATGATTTAACCACTAAGAAAACCAAGAGTGTATTTAATCCAGTAGGTGACCTGCAGGCTCAGGTCAGAAACATATCCAAGTGAAATCCACATTAGAAAAAGTGTTCTGCAGTAGAATGAAGGCCTAAGCAAAATTTCAAATGTGCTGAATCATGAAATCCTGACTATTTGACTGTCCAAGAGTTCATGTGGGATATTCGGTTTCCAAATCTTAGTTATTATTCTCTTGCCCTTCATATTAGTTTACTTATGGCTATGCCAGATTGAATGCACCCAGTCTGGTCTCATCATAACAACTAAATAGTTTTGTGCTTCCCTGAGAGTCTAGGTGGGAATCCCTTTCTGTAGGAATTAGACAAGGAGTCATGGCCAAATATTAAACCACAGAAATCAAATGAGTAGGAATATGTTTGGCTATATCATCTCTACTAAGATGATAGATGTGAACAGAACAAAAAACAAAACCAAAAATGTGTTTGGCTTGCCAGAAAACATTCTGAAAATTATTCTCTGTCACTGTCTGCACTAGTTTTGAGTATTATCATCTGTACTTGCACAGCGATGGAAGCAGAGCATGGAAGATCAATTTACCTAAGCTGAACAATAATTAGTATCAGATGGTGATCTCATTTTGGATACACACAGAGATTAGTTTTAGAAAGCCACGCATGTAAGTGATATGTCTGTCCTGGATTCAGCTGTAACAGTTATTTGTGTCCTTCTTAGTAGCTAATGCAGTGGCTTAAACCACAACAATGTCACAAAGGTAGGCTATATGGACAATAACAACAAATGCAATTAGGTGCCTGACAGCTAGTAGTATCACTGGCTTTTGGTTTGTGTATCATTTAGGAGTTGGGTAACTTCTTAACATCCATGAGTTTTCTCATGGCATTTGTAGGGAGACTGCAGAGAATATCAATTTGAGAAGCTATTTATTTCTGTAGAGAAAACAAAAAGAAAAAAATCAATCTTTAAAATATAAACCTAAAGTTCTGATTCCACCACACCCATGAATATATGTGTAACCTTAGGCTCAACATTCTTGCTATTGACATTTAGTTTAAGGATATTGCTTAAATCGGTCTTTTAATTACTTATTTTTTCCCCACAACTCTCATGTATCCTTACAGAAGTCTGATATGCCATAAACCAGATTTCCACTAAGTCAGTCAGTTATCTGCATAAAGACACTAATGAGCTATTGTGGTTTTGTGGTTTATTTGTTGTTGGGTTTTTTTGTTTGTTTGTTTGGGTTTTTTTCCAGAGGTTTTGCCCATATTCTTTCTCAAAATTAAGATCTAGCCAAGAAATTTCTAGATGTACATTTGAAGAAGAAAAGGGGGGTGGAAGGGCTTGCTAGTCATTCATCAGAGACAGACATATTTTCCTGAAAGCATTGAATTAGGTTTCTCCATTAAAAGTCCTTGATGACAGTTAAAGGAGAAGAAATACTTGTTGTTGTTGATAGCAATCCTAAATACTTTCTTTACAAGATTGTCTAACATTAAAAGGAGATGATTACTCATTTACATATAGGTGTGCACATTTACTTGAACGAGTTAATTCACCTTCAGTACAGGTGATTTTCAGTCTGGTTTGTGAGGACATTCCAAGTGAACGAGGGTTGAAAACACTGTTCATTTGATGAGCAATGCTGATTATTATAGGTAGTGGAAATTATTTTCATTTTAGTGTATGCACAGTGTGCTAGACTAAAATGTATGCAACTGTCATTTCTAAATTATAACTCCTCAGATAGGCTCAATGAAGTAAATTATTGGTCAGTACAGTCTCCACAGGCAAAGAAAGGGATGTAGAACAATAGAAAAATCCTGCTTTCTCAGATCAGATACTAGTCAGAATTTTGTAATTATAACTTACAGTTGTGATAACGTGCTTATAGCCTAGAGACAAACAAATTTGGGAAACAGAGATTTTTATCCGATTTACAGTCACTTAAACCAACTAAATACTGCAGATTGATCCCTCTACTTCAAGAACAGCAATATTGTTAGGAAATCAACCTGAGGCTTTCTGTTTAAAAGGAATGGGCGGCCTGGGGGCTGTTTGGTTGTTTGTTTTTGTGAATGATAACGTTTTCTTACCTTGAAATTGCTCCTTTTTTGGAAAGGAAACTGTTAAATCCTGAGTATATTCATTAGAAGCTCCTGGAGAACAAAATGCAGAGCTAAATGAAGCATGAATACCATCCAGAAATTGCTCCAAGGGTGTACTGTGAGCCATAGATTTTAAACAGGCTTTGCTGGTTTGGGTGAAACCCTTGTTTGGGGGTTTGTCTGGGTTTTGTTTTTTCAAGTGGAATTACATGAAGGCATGTAGTGGAGTAATGAAGCAAGGCATTTTAATGAATAGCTCACTGTATGGCTATTGATCATTATGACGATCAAAATTTTTATATAGACAATGATTTTGGGATGCAGAAATCACCAAAACTGCATGACCTGTCACTGTAAAGAGAAGAGAGTGTTTTCTGAGTTCATTCATACGGTCATGAACTCTGAAGGAATAATAATAATATTTAACATGTCAGGGTCATTCCATTACCAAAGTGCAGGCTGTAAATTATGGCTCTAAGGGACTTGGTCAGCTAAAAAGTAATGGTCAGGTGCTCCTGAGGAACTCATAAGGGTGATGTGCCTAAAGGCATCACTGAGGACAGAACCACAAACCTGTAACTGAGATATTTTGCAAGCTGCATCACGTACTGCCCCTGACTATTCTGTGTTCTCTCATTATTGTATCCAGTGCACAAAGGAAGGCAGTCTCTAGCAAGGCCCTGGCCTTGGCTCAGTGCTGCTCAGAGACTGTAGTCTTACTGCAACTGAAGGGAAGAGGAAGTGTAGACATCTTGAAAAGGTACAGCGAAAACTAGGAAAAGCCTTGATTTTTCTTCTCCTTAGGACCTGGAGAATGACTTCAAATGTTTTCAAAATTTTTAAATATATACCAGTTGTTTGTTTGTTTTTAATTTGAAATGAAGAGCAAGTTTAGGAGAAATCTGGTTTGGATCATTTATAATGTTTGACTTTTCCTAAATAAAAATGGTTTGTTGCGATTATAATCAACAAACAGTTACATTCCTTCAAATATTTTTATCAGAGAAGAAGATTGATTCTAACTGCAAGAGAAAACTCATATTCTGAAAGCGTCAAACCAGGCCTAAGAGTTAAAGGACAGGTCAGGTACAGAAGCAAAGATGCTGCCTGTGCCCTTACAGTTGAAAAACTATAAGAAAAACTTCTTGCACACTGTAGTAATTTAATCTGGTATTGACTAATGAACTGATTCCTAATTGACACTCTGCAGCTATCAAAAGGTACCTAGGGTCCCATGAACATTTCTAATAATGAAATATTAACTGAAGTGGGACACTTAATCTACTGTAAATGAAATCAGTGCCACTGCTGGTATGGACTCGAAAACTGGGTTTCATCCCTCTTCTGTTGATACAAGAGTGTTCTGTTTCACATGTGAGCTCATCATGGCTCATGTACGGTGTTTGCTCCAATTCATAATAGTTAACCATGGGGTTCTCTGCTCATGATCCTGAAAGCAATTTCCTGTCTTCCCTATTAGATAGATTCTGTGCCTGTGCTTGGGACACCTGAAAGATCAAGCCACATTCTAAGCATACATAAATAAATAAATAAAACCTGCCCTTTTTTTAACTGTCAGTGTAAAAGCACCCAGTACTCAGATTTCTTTGTGCTCAACACAGAGTGTAAAGAGAGATCATGTTTTAAGAAAATGTCTACAAAAAGCTATCTGTTGATGGGAGCCTCAATAAACATTTCTGTAGAACATACTGAGAAGGACATGTATTACTGTCTTCTTCCTAGGACTGAGGCTCTACCTTCTAGGATAGAACCTAGGAAACCTGGCGGCAGTTCTCTTCTGTGTGGGGGAGTTACACTGGGACTCAGCCGCCTAATTCAGTTCTCAAACTATGACTTGATTGTCTGAATGCGGGCACCTACTGACACTTTATGAGTTTGAAAGTATCCTAAAGCCATAGCTCTAGCCAGAACGATGCAGGTCTCCCACAAGTCCTTCATCTCATCTGTGATCCCTGAAGATTCTTGGCATGGCAAGGGCTGTCTCAAAACGCAGTAAGCACCTACACCTTGGCAACTAAATTGCATCCTCCATGCTCGATATATTTTCCCAAACATAGACATATAGATGTTCTCTACCCGATCTTCTGACACTGCTGCTGTTGCTCCAAAAAGATGGAGTTCTCACAAAGGTCCTGCATTGTATCTCCCAGGTCCTGCATCCATATCCTAGAGCATCTCAGTTGCAGTAGGTGTCTTTGGTTGAAATACAGACTGGAACCTTCCCGGTGGGATTCTGCTTATGAGTAGGACACGTAAATCAAGGTAGAGGTCTGCTGGAGGTGTTTAATCTCCCTTTTTAGTTACTGGGGAGCTACTTAATACAACTAGCAGAGTGATTCAATGCACTCCATAGGAGGTAGGTAGTAGCTGGTCATCTAAATTGTTCTTTATGATTCTCTGGCTGTGCTTTCCGTTGACTACAATTGGAGTTTAGACTCTTTCAGCACAAGTAGGCACATCAGTGTAGACAGATATCTTAAAATAAGGGCAAAACCTCTGCTGACAGATGAAAGCTTTAACCTTTAGGCCATAGGCTGCTCTGATTATTAGGGTAAACTAATATTGTGGTAAAAGATTTTAATCCCCCTGTTAGAAGCTGGCACATTTTACATAGAATCATAGAATCATAGAATAGTTAGGCTTGGAAAGGACCTTAAAATCTTCTAGTTCCAACCCCCTGCCATGCGCAGGGACACCTCACACTAAACCATGTCACCCAAGGCTTTGTCCAACTTGGCCTTGAACACTGCCAGGGACGGAGCATTCACAACTTCTTTGGGCAACCCATTCCAGTGCCTCACCCCCCTTAACAGTAAAGAATTTCCTCCTTATATCCAATCTAAACTTCCCTTGTTTAAGTTTTAACCCGTTAACCCTTGTCCTATCACTACAGTCTCTAATGAAGAGTCACTTCTCAGCATCCTTGCAGGCCCCCTTTCGATACTGGAAGGCTGCTATGAGGTCTCCACGCAGCCTTCTCTTCTCCAGGCTGAACAGCCCCAACTTTCTCAGCTTGTCATCATACGGGAGGTGCTCCAGTCCCCTGATCATCCTCGTGGCCCTCCTCTGGACTTGTTCCAATAGCTCCATGTCCTTTTTATATTAAGGACACCAAAATTGTACACAATACTCCAAGACAGGATAAATAAGAAATCATTGTAAATTGAGATATAGATAAGAAACTTGTACTTAAGCTCAAAGAGCAGTTCAGAAGGCTCTTGAGGTAAATAACTATCATATATTTCTACCTAAAAGGAAAAAACATTTTCAGTGTGTTTTTTGAAAGTGTTCCTTACTTTCGGGAAATGTAGATCAGTCTGCCACAGTTAAACAGAATTGCTAAGCAAGAAAACTAGAAGAGAGGTCAGAAACATTAAAATTAGGCAAGCAATGCAAAATACATTAAGTACTCACTTCTACAATCAGTACCTGTTAATTGCCCCTGCTGGTTTTTACATGGTGTTTCTGTCTGAAGAAGTAATTCAATTTTAATTGGACAACTTTGTTGTTGATGGTTTTGCTTGTTTATTTGTTTTAAGTTAGGCTGGAGATCCTTGTCAGCTGCTTTTAGGAGCAAAAGAGAAATGTTGCCTGCTTAACATCTGCTGTCAGATTATGTTGCCGCTGCTATCAGAGATGAATGCAGAAGACCAATTCAAGTTCCTGTCAGCTGTGATGCCTTTTGGACATGTTTCAATCAAGCAGCAGGCTTTTCTTTACACTTAAAGAATCATTAGAACAGCTAAAGTCTTAGGAAAAACACATTTTGATTGCAATTATAAACTAATGTCTAATTCATTTAAATTATCATGTATTAAGTAAATATTTGAACTACTTTGAGATCCATCACACATAATTGTAGCTCTATCTTGAGTTTAAATATTTTTCTCTCCTCTAAATTCTAATCAATAGAATGTAAAACATCTTTTAGAGTTAGTGCTGCAGCAATCTGATATGTCAGTGTATATCCACAGATTCCCACTAATGGTTATCATCTGATACTTTGCAAATTAACTATTGATGTTTCTCACATCTCACAGTGAACTTGGGAGAAGTTCATGATAAACCTGAACATACCTCAGACAATTCACTTCCACCTGATGTGTCAGCTAAGCTCAGATTCTCCTAACCCAATGTCCAGGAAAATCTTTAAGGTCCCCCTGTTTCCCTTATGCATAGCATAGGGAGTTGCAATGGGACTCTGTCTGAATTCTCTTCACATCAATTGTCACAACAACCTGAAATCCTTCACAGTGGTAAGTTAGGGTGACTCAAGCTTGATGATTGAGAAAAGGCTGCATGGGCTCCTGTGTGAATCACCTTTTTCCTATCCAAGAACTCGTCAACAACTACAGTTCTCTCATTTTCCACACAGAAAGAAACAAAATGTTATGACACCTATTCTAGTAATGTAATTACAACATTTGGTGTTCTCCCAAAGCCTCTATTCCTACAGCCAAGTGATTAGCTAAATATCTCAGTTTTCAGTCTCTTTGACAGAGGCTTCCAGGAGAACACTTGGAAATGTTATAGTATGTTACCCCAGCATGCTCATAAACCAAAGGAAAATAAAAGTAGTTAATAATGCTTCCTGATTTCTAAAGCTCACTGTTTAAGCCAGTCATATGTCTTCAGATGGTCTGTCTTGTGATACGGTTTCAGCTATACTGGTTTCAGCTCTAATGTTGATGTTGGTAACCACTTCCCACATCTGCGAAGGGAGTCCTCCTACTGCGGGATTTTTCTGGGATAAAAATCTGTTCTGCTGCCTCATTTGAAATCAATTAATCTTTTAAATTTGAAGTAGTCAACTGAAATTGTTTTCTGGTTCAGCAGTGTCCGCTGATCCCATCACAATGGTGTTGCCATGTTATTTTATTTTCAACTAATATCCAAAGTTTTTCATCAGACCTACTTCAAATGTCACTTACCAGGAAAGAATGAGAGAAAAGGAGATGTAGGGACTGGAACAGAGGGTGAGTAGCAACGGAACAACTGTGTTCAGATACAGAAAAGCAGCTGCAAAGAGGAAAGGAGTATTCTTTTCTCTGTGTCTAGGGGCAGAAAACAAAAATACATAATGAACTTACATGACAGTGCAAAGAAGAAGCAAGAAAGAAACAGTGAGCCTGGTGTAACATTGCCTGAAAATGCCATGAGGCAAGTTTAGGAACAGACTACCCCAATAACTCACAAGACTGACAGGCATTGGTGGTGTAGGACTGGGAGGCTGGAATATACACTCCTGAGACCCTTTCAGCCCTGTTTTTCTGTGGCAAGTGGGACATGTCCCAGGTGTGTTGGACTAAGAGCAAATGATATGGGTTCATGTGAGGGTTGTTCTAATTGACTAGGATCTCACATTTGGGAACCTGCTGTTTGAGAGCCTAGGCTAAAATTTCTGCATATATACAAAAACAAACCAAATTGTTTAAACACTGAACTGATTTTTGATGTTTTGCATTGTTGTATGGAGATCCAGTAAGAACTATTTATGTGTCCTGTGACGCAATGCCCAGGGCCACACTGGCTGAACAGAGGGGTCTGCAACTTCAATGGCTTTAGGTTGACTTTTTATTTGGCTGGGTCATGTTTTTTTGTTTAGGTTCAGCATCTTCATTCAGATCTTAAAATTTATGAACCTAAATCTGCATCACTGCCCCACAGACATTAAGCTCTTAAATCTGTACAACTCATTACAAAGAGCTAATGCTGGCATACATTTTCTTTGTTGATTTTTTTCTTATTCTAACCACTGTCTGTCCTTAAACTGTGATGAGTAAAACAGGGGCTGTTTTTCCTGGATAGTGAGGAAACATCTAGAATATCCCACCGAGAAATAGAGCATTTCTCTGCTGATTTCTTGAAGAAGATGGTTAAAGCAGCAAAATGAACAGGACTTCTTCTGGTGTAGGAGCACTCTCATTTTCTGAGAGCCATAACCCAGCAAACCTTCCACTCACTTCACATTTTGAAAAGACACATTATCTTGTTCTCGGCTCAGATTACTGGCTCTGAGGTCCCGCTGCAGCAGAGTGACTGGGTAGGTTGTAGGAAGAAGCCAAAATAAACTTCTAAGACTAACTCATTTGTAACCTTAACTATGAAAATCACTCTTCAGTAATGTTAAAAACAAAATCAGTGCCAGCGAGTGGAAAAGGAGAGGATAAATACTGTACATGCTGGAGAGCTACGTCTTTCTGCTCTGCTGACTCACAGTTTAAACATCATACAAGTCAGGTGACATTACCGCAGTGATAAACCTGATCTGTATCTACAGGAGAAGACTCCCGAGCCAACCCTTTTGTGAATACTGAGGAAATCATTGCCATATGTGAGTATTTTTTAGTTGTGCCTTCTCACAAAATACGTATTTTCCATTCTTCATTGAACTGCTTATCTAGACTAGAATTATGATAAACTTCTCAAATGGTTCGTTTTCCCAGGATTCATATGGAACAAATTAAAAGTAAGTTTCCATAACAAAAATTGCTTAGCAGTAGAGGTATGAGATCTCCCTCTCCTCTCAGACGAGGTTCACAGCCAGCCAGAGTGAATGGCCCCATTTGTGGCTTCCCGGCACTCAGCTGCACATTCCAGAGAGGCAGCCCCACTCTTCCATGAGCATGCACAAGGCCAGGCGCTGCCATTGACAGGCTTCAAACCACCACTGCAGTGTGGTGAATCCAGTAGGACTGCATATACTCACTTTTTCCATTCCTTTTAAGGTGGTTTACTCCTCAGTGAACAAGGGAATCTGGGTCTGACTGCCACTGAAGGATGGGGAAAGACATTTTCTTTATCTCTACAGGCCTATATCATCTTATAGTACTTGAGTACAAAGACTAGAGATAATATAATTGACTTCTAAGACAATTTTTGGCTAAAGAACATGGGGGTATGTACATAAATAGAAGTCCATTTGTGCTTCAACTTGGTGTCTATCTCATCCCAGCTAAGGCTGCCTGACATTTCTTTTTGTATAACCATGTTTTCATTTGAAGCTCAGAGAAACTTTCACAGATTTCACACTTGTCATCCCTCATGCTATTTTATTCTTTAGAAATTGCTGAGACCTTTTCAAAAACAAAAATCAGAAGAAAACAACCACTAAACAACATTTAAGAAAATGTAGTTGTATAGCTTTGGAACTCTGTGTTTTTCAGGAACCCTGTGTAGAGGAAGAGTGCATCTTTTGATAAGGATAAACCTTATTTATTCATTTTTATTCCTTGAGAAATACATCCACATCCTAAAAATGTACAAGTCTTTGACAAGTAGTAGTTTACACTTACTTCACAAAGACTTGCCAGAGTTTAATAGCTGAAATCTCCAGGCACTTTGTCTTCACTGAGCATGTCCCAGCTCCTTACAAGCTCTGTATGTGGCTGAATCATACCTGCTTCACAGCCACCGAAAAAGAAAGTTTAAAAAAGTATTTTGCAGCATAGGGCTATAGGAATCAAACCAAATTTCCTCTGTAATGGCTGTCTCCACGTATCTTGAGCTGAAGCAGTCCTGGGCACTGGATGTGGCACCAGGGAGCCAGTCTCTCTTGCAATCTCAGTCTAACAGCTGCTAAAATGGCATCAAAGATAATGGCATCAACCTCCTCTTGGACAATGAAAAGAGGTAGATCAAAGGCTGTCAAGAAAAGGAAGCATGGGGAAAATGATGGAAAAAGATGGATTTTGTGGGACTAAACCAGGGGAATCATAGAATCATGGAATTACAGATGGTTTGGGTTGGAAGGGACCTTTAAAGGTCATCTAGTCCAGCCCCCCCTGCAATGAGCAAAGACATCTTCAACTGCATTAGGCTGATCAAAGCCTGTCCAATCTGACCTTGAATGTTTCCAGGGAATGGGCATCTACCATCTCTCTGGGCAACCTGTTCCAGTGTTTCACCACTCTCATTATAAAAAATTTTCTTTCTTATATCAGGTCTGAATCTACCTCTTTTTGTTTTATAAACGTATCCTTTGTCTTATCACAGCAGGCACTACTAAAAAGTCTATCCTCAAGCTAGTCTGAGAAGAACCCAGCGAACTGGGAAACCTGGAAGAGGAATAGGGAGTAGAGCCTGGGAACTGCAAGAAGTGCCATAGGTCCAAGAAGTGGGCATGGTCATGCTGAGGGAAGAGATGGGATTCTGTGTGTGCAAGGAAACTGCACTCAGGAGCGCACAAGGAATGGACAGGGACTGAGTGCTAGTGCAGAGGAATAATGCTGATGAAAAGAAGTTTGAGGACTGACCAAGACTGACTGAAGATTTGGTGAGGGAAAGAAGTTTGGAGAAAGGAAAGAGTGAGAATAGGATAGGAATCCCCAAACGGAGCATACCTGGACTTTCTAAGATTTCTGTGGTGGTTGGTGAAAAGCTAGGCATAGGATTGGGATAGGATTGGAATGGGACTGAAACAAGAGCAGGCAGTCCAAGAGTTCTGCTTAAAGAGCAGAAAACATGAACTCAACCCTCCTCAGAGCTGCAAACTAAGCAAAGAATCTTTCAGCGCAGTCCTTACACTGACTACATGTCCCATGCCTTGCTAGTGTACATGTGAGAAATCTGCGGCACCTCTGTTACATCAAGCACCCAAGCTCTGCCTGATGCAGTACTGCTGATGAGCAATGAGGTATCTGCATGGGGCAGCACAAAGGAATTGCTGGGAAGAGGAGGTCAGCTTTGACCTGTTCAATGTGAACAAAATCCAATATTATTTAGCTCTCAAAACTGTGAAAAACATCACAGGATTGTTTAGCTAAATGGTCATCCATTGGCTGCAGTGCACAATTCTGTACCTTCACCTCTCCCAGGATGCTTCTGCCCTGTCCTGAGTGATTTTCAGGATCCAAGAGGGAGGTGCTACAGATCCTGTAAGGTAATTGCCAAGGTCCTGCAATGGTCGCTACTGGATAAAGTGTCTCAGCTCCCTGATCCCCTCACCAGAGCAAGGGCAGAGCAGGAAGGCCAGAAAGTGTTTGGTTGTAACAGGGAGATCTATGAAGGAACTGAAATCTATATCTGGGCAATAAGGAGACTAAACTGCAATTTCAACTTGATCATGATCGGAAATAACAACCCTGGTTTATATTATTTGCACAGTTCCTCATTAAACTTTGTGGCATAGGAAGGGATGAAATACAGTTCTCTTGAGTGATATTCATCTACCGAAGCCACCAGACAACCCACTTTCTCTCTGCTGTTCCTTGCCTCATTCACTTCATATCTTCCAACTTGTGCAACAAATGAGTCAGGGGACTTAACAGACAACAGATGCCTTCACAGCACAATTGTGACTCATACCCGTGGCAAAGTGGGAAAAATCATATGTGACTATTTAATTCAAGACTGTAACCTAAGAAAGTGAATGAAAAAACAGAAACAACATCAATTTTGGTATTTTGTTAATTTTTTTAATATTCATATCTGCAACCCTAGAAATGTTCTTTAAAGAGCTGTTAGATACTGGGTAGAATTTTTTGTTTAATTTGTATTTTCTATACAACCTAGCTTAGACTGCACCACATAGAATAAACTCTATAATCCTGGGGCAACAAGAGCACAGAAATTCAGTTGGATTTATCTTTTCTGATTCACTACAGTAAAAAAAATCTGGAAATGCTAATTTGTTGTAGTCTATCAGAAAAGATAGGCATATCAGACAGAAAATACTCAAAAGACCTAAATTCATTTGTACTTCAGTATGTACTTGAGCTGCTTGTGTTGGCTCTGTTTATACAATGGCATCTTTTTCTGACATGTGTTTTTACAGGAGTCCTACCCTTGTGGACTTTGGAGATCTGCAGTCTAGCCTGGTGGCAAATGTGATGCATAACCCACGGAACAGTTCTGATACTACAGACATTCAAATAGGGTAATTTTGTTATGCACAGAATACACACACATGTATACACCAGTTAAAATGCCCCAAATAAGTCACAAGTGTTCATTATCCATTCCACTGGGCTGCAAACATTTGCTACAGAAAATAATAATGCAAGAGATTCCCAGCAGAAAAGTTCTCTGCAGAGTGCATCACACCAAAGCTGGCACCCATGCAAGGGTTCATAGAACTGGCACATTCAGATCATATGAGTGCTCATTTTCATACACCTCTAATCCTCTTTTGGTTTTGTGGGTTATTATTTGACAGGGATTCTGCATTCTCATTATTTTCTCTTTCACATTCATGCTACTGTCCAGAGAGATGCAGAAGGTCTGTATAGCAATAGAATGTAATCTCAGCAAACATCTCCTTCTTGACTACAGGAAGGAAAATATACTCACTGGATTAGGTGATCTACAAAGATTTTTAAAGTATGGGTGACAAGGTTATAATTTCTAAGCAAATCCTTAAAATGTCTCTAATTTAGAGACTAACTCCCCATAGTAGCGTTGATTTTTCAAGTACTTTTAGTTACAGAAAATATTCCATAAAATAAGTATGGAACACATCAAAATACCGTGCCCTACATTATTTGGCTAAGCTTCTTGAAGCTTTTTGAACTGCTAGTTGCTGAAGAATTGGAGACAGGGAAAGGACTATACTGACAAAATCAGCCTCAGCATTAGCTGTAGTTTCCATCCTGTCCCTGACCTACTGAGACAGGGGCTGATTTGGATCCAAAGTCCAATCAGCCCCTTCATGAATACAGCCAAGAATATACCACAATAAGCAAGTGAGCCCTCTCAGACTATATGATTTTGTCCACTTTGTTTATGAAGGGGATGGAGGAGTTATTTCTACTGTTATTTATCCTAAATTAACTTGCTGGCTTTATATGTTCCTAGTAATAAACAGGGAGGAAAAGGAATTCATCTAGAAGACCATTCAAAGCAGAAAACTGACTCACATACTCTGAGGTGAGATCTGTATCACCCTTCATAGCAATGCTTGAGACAAAAGCACCTGATGCAATGATATAACCAGCAGGCTCAGACCTTGGAGAAGGCATATGAAATCTCTCGCCTGAGTTTCCCTGCCTGCAGAGCCTGCAAGCTCTCCCCAAACAAGGTGACACAGAGGCATGTACAGATTGGGCTCAATTGTCAGCTCACGCCCTGAGGTGTTTTGACAATACTAAGGGTGGCTTATGAGCATCTGAGTCAGGCTTCACCTCTGAGTCACCTTCTGGAAAGCTTTTCTTACCACTGTGAAGAAATGGAGGTTGAGACATTTCCCAAGTAAATCACACTTGACTTTGTGACTACACCCTCCCTTCCACTCACTCTTATTTACAAGTGCTTTAAGCACAGAAGTCAAGCCAGAGAAATTTAGATACAGATATCCTCGAGGCTGCTAAACAAAGTTTTAAACTTCTCCTCAAGTACCAATTAATGGGTCTTAAAACTCAAACATATTTTTTGGTCTATCATGCAGTGTTTTATTAACTCCAGCAAACTGCTTCATTTGCTATTAGTTGTTTAGTTTTGCTGGAAAGATGCATATATTGCCATAAGTATGATGCAGTTAAAAAAAAGGCCATCTTCTCATACATATTCTCTTCATTACAGAAAATGAAATAACAAGACAACATCAAGTCAAGAGCAGAAAGGGATTAGGATATAATTTCAATCAAATCTTCAGCATGCACTTCACTAACTCTTATATTTTCACTTTGTAGGCACACAGTGTGTAGTACACGACGTGCAAATGTCATCAATCTACAGTTTACATTCTTTCTAACCTGAATGGCTAATAAGTTTAACACATTTATTTTTCCATACAAATTAAGCCTGTCAGAATGACTCACATTTCTATATAAACGAAGTTCTAAACATATTTAAGGGGAAATTTAGCTGTCAAAGTCAGTTAGTTTGTTGAAGTAAGAGGAATCCCATGCTTCTTTGTAACCTTTCAGAAAACAGGGTATTTGGCAGATGCAGACCCATGCAAGATAAGTGATTTTCAAACTTGTTTGTGTATGTATATGTGTGTGAAAGAGAGCAATTACAGACTCTGGAGAGCAATTCTGGAGAAGTTGAAGTCATACTTCTTTGTCCTTTATTACCAGCTAGAGCCTTTCTATAAGTTGACTTAGTGAGGTCTGAGGAAGGTTTTGTATGTCCATTTCCCTCCACAATTATATAACTTGATATGCTGAAAGAAATCACTCTCCCTACAAATCTTGCTTTGCTGGTGTACTCGGTTATAACATTACTGCTTCTTGCACTTCAGGATCATCTTTCATTGTTACTTTCTGAAAAGTCTTATAAAAATATTGGCGCTCAGAATGATTTTTTTTCTGCAAAAAGACCTAGCAAAGCAAAAAATCTTGTAATCTAAACATGTCTGAAAGCCAAACAATTCTAGTTTATAATTTTTCCAGCCAAAAGGGGGAAAAATTAGAGCAATGTGGAAGTTCTCCATCAGTTTCATTGGCCAGCTAGCTAAGAACCTGATTTTCTATTTGAGTATTGTTTTAGTGTAAATATTATGAGCAGCTCCATAATAAGTCCCCTCCTCTTGCTGGTGGTGAAAGGAGTCCTTAGAAAGGTGAGGTGGTGTGCAGAGAATGCAGAGCAAGCTAGTTGTTTTTCCTGACATTAGTATACCCCATATCACATAAAGAGACATGGGGACACTTCCCATGACTCTGAGCTCACTGTTACCCATTCAGTCCCTTGTTTCCCTGTTCAGACCTGGAGGTCAACACACTGGATGAATTGTTGGCCAAAAGTGCACCAGTAAATGCCAGTATGTCTGTCTCTAAAGCAGAAGCCCATGCGAGACTAAAATTCACAGTTTGTACTCCCATTAGAAAGTCAGATTCCATCATTTGTTCATCATTTGAACAATAAATACAGAAGACCTGAAAAAGCCTTGGTGGTAAAAGCACTCAGCTGCAAGGAGGAGGATGTTGGTATAGGAAAGATGACATTACTGGAGAAGGCAGATAAATACTCCTGTATTTGGAGAAAGGGACAAATACCCTTGCTGATTTACAATGGGCAAGAGTATGCTTCATTCTGGAGGGGTTGACAAGGAGGGTCTCAAGCTCCTTCCTCCAAACTCCACTCCCGAACTAAGGTCATTAAAAAAAACTCCACATCTCTGAACTGAGGTCATTAAAAAAAAATTCCTGAGAAAAACAGGCAATCTGAAGTACCTAGCAAGTTTGGTCTGCTTTCTAAAGACAGGCTGCCCTCACGTCCAGGCTATATATATATAAGCTTTTTCCATTTACTGACTTTAGGAAGCTTACACATCCTCCTCAGGCAAGCTGGATCAAACAAAAGCAGTCGGAGCCTTTCCCTAGATGCCTAGAAAACTTAACCAGTGAAGGCACAGTTCTTGCTATGGGCCTTGTGATTTGCATTCTTGGTCTGTAAACACCAATATGCCATCTGAGACCTTCCTCAGCAGCTTGTAATCTTTTGTGGATTTCAGCCTTTTTTTAGCCCTTAATGCAAGATGTCTCAGCATGCAGCTGGAGCTTCTGGAGAATGGTAATCTTTGTCTTTTCCTTCTTGTTAACATCTCTGTCAAAGAACAGAAAGTTTTCGACAAAAAATTCTGTCACTTGAGGATCACTTGAGAAGATCACCTTTTAATCCCATTCAGGATTAAAGTTAGATGCAAGTTAATGGTGAAGCCAATTATCTAAATTGCTAATGATCAAAGGAAGTTTTAAAGTGCCACTGCGCATTTCATCTGTGGGCAGGTAATGCTGAATTCACCTACTACTGGAGTTCTTACATTTTTAATGGCACTCTCCACTTCCATTCAGAAGATGCAAAATTAGATGATGCCCTCAGATGGGCTGGCACAGTGCCCTTTTATAAGGATAATTTTCAGTTAAAATTGGAGGCTGCTTTCAAGCCCACTTTTCTTTAAACTCTATTTCTTCTAAGTGTTAATAAGACAGTACGGCATGAACAAAAGGCCATCAGAGATTGCCGGTACCTAATCAAAAGAAGAATTGCCTTTCCAAAAGATTATATTTTGCTCTTTTTTTAGGGGAAGGGAAAAGAATCAGCATCAATTGAACTGTTTCAGGTCAGGCCAGTCACCATGGCAACAAATTTTTCTGGTATGAGAAAGTATCACCTGGGAAGTGTGGTTAGCATAATAGCATCATGGATCATTTTCATATATTCACTTTAGATTTAGGCTTAAAGGAACTATGTCTTTTTCTTCTGAAAAGGACTGCAATATAATGCACAACATACAGATCATGGGTTCGAAAAAAAAGTGCATATCAAAGAAACAAGGCAAACTCAGCCAAATACAGGCCTTGAACATTTATGGCTGGAAGAAAGCCAAAATTAGCTACCTAATAACCTGTCCTAGATGCTTTTTTTCCCCATTGACTATAATCTAACAGTATTTTTCTGCTTTTCAGCTATAATTAGATGCTGAGATGCAGGATATTTCTGTGTCACAGAATATTAGCTTGAATAGTGACTATATTGAATTGTTTCATCTCTTGTCACATTAGATTGAGCTGTATTTAAAATATGCTGGGTTTGCTTTTAACAGTAAGGATAAATATGTAATTTAACTACACTTGGGGATTTTCAGTCTTTAATTCTCTTCACTTTTTCCCTTTCTGGAGGTAGGCATATAGCTTCTAACAGTGCTTAAAGAGACCTTCTTAATAATATGGTGGATTCTCAAGTCTTTCAGAGAATTTGTTCTGATGACAAGAAGTGCTGGATTCAGTGCAGATATTAAAGATCAAACCTGATGTGTGGCAGAAAGCCAGACACACCTCTAAATTGCAATAATAGTATTGAGGATTCTTCCTTTTCAGCTACACAAGCTAAATTCATGATCAGACCAAATTGGCCAGCTACGTCAACTTCACCAATTCAATCTAAATATTGCATTTCAGATTAAAGCAATTTACTGCAAATACATAAATACATATCTTATACTTTTTTATACACAGAAGTAAAGAAAACTTTTTCCCGGATACCATATTGTGAGAAAGGGTGAGCCAAATTCTGATCTCTCCATAATCCACGCAAGCCCTGAGCTGCCAAGTGAAAATTCTCCATATTTACTAGCTGGCAAAATGAGCTCAGGGTACAACTCAGGATGTTGCATGATGTAACGCTCACCCATACAGCTGTCTGGGGAGTTTCCTTATGGACCAGCGAAGAATCATTTGGTCCATGCAAGAATCATTGGGTGAAGTTCCTCTGTTCTTCATGAGGTCAGACTAGATAATCAGAGTGTGCCTTTTTGGACCTGAAATCTGTGAATCTATTAAATGAAAACAAATATTACAATTAATCAAACTGTTTTTCCTCTATTCTAACTCACAGGGCTGGTCCTAAAAAATAGACCTTTCAAGACATGGCTATTTTGACTGTTGTTTGATGCAGCCACTGCCAAAGTGGCTAAAGGAACAAGAGATGTCAACCTTTCAGCTTCATTTTTGCATTGGTTATGTACTGTAACTGGAATCCTGAAATCCTTAATGAGTCCTAGATTAGTTGAAGCTCAGATCAAGACCTTTGGAAGGTCTGAATAAGTAATTTCAGGGACTAGATGCAGTAAATGTTGTTAGACTGGTACTATGCAGCTGCAGTGGAGACATGTAAGTGTCTGTCAGTTGCAGCCTGCAACAGTAGGAAGCTGAGTAATAACTAAAGGCATACGTCACACATGTGGGCAGAGTTTACCTCCTAAAATGGAAACCCTGTTGCATCATTGTTGTGTAGGTGACTGAATTATTATAACTGTGTAAGTGTAAACAGGATACGTGTTTAAATATATGTATTTAAAAAAATGTAAAAATATATATTTTCACCTGAATCCTGCACTCATTATATATTTGGCATGGCTATAAGCCATGTCCGATGCATGCTGCAAAACCCGAGACTCATCTGAGGAAACACAGAGCACACAAAAATAGAGATGCTTCCATTGCACAGTAAAAATATGACATCTTAACAATCTTACCCAATGATTAAGCTATCCTGAAAATAACTATTCTCAGTCGTATACTAGTTGCTCAGTGTAATAGCTCTGCAAATAAAGAAATAAGAATTGTTAAATCCATCTGAGATACTGCGTAATTTGCCAACAGTTGAAATCACACAAAAATGTACAAGCTGCAAGATATACATATTTTTGTTATAAATTTCAGCTTCATTATCACATAAAGCCTTGGAAAACGGGAGTTTTGCTGTATGTCATGCAGGTTGTTTATTGTGATTGATACAAAGATCTGAGTAAAGATCTTTGCACTGAAGATAACCTTTTCAAAGAAATTTTCAGAGCCTATTTTTCAGGCAAGATATAAAGTGAAAATACATTCTTCCTCCTTTTTTTCCCCTCACACTTATAGATCTACCAGCCTGCACTATTTTGAATCACTATAATAGAGTAAGAGACTAGAAACTTTCAGTTATTCTGAGAAAAAGTAGAAAAAAGCAGTCATAAAGTCAATTGAATATGAAAAATATGCATTATTTCATGTTTAAATGTATTACAGTTAACTTTTGCTGCCATTCTTCAGGCATGTGCA
Organism: Pezoporus wallicus; assembly: GCF_028554395.1. NCBI lineage: Eukaryota > Metazoa > Chordata > Aves > Psittaciformes > Psittacidae > Pezoporus > Pezoporus wallicus. The sequence goes on from NW_026642654.1 coordinate 4,683,631, forward strand.
TTCCCAAACATGCTGGTAGAATATGACCCGACAACGCACTTGGGCGAGTTTGAAATGGCAACATCTCCTGTGATTGTCAAAACTAGGAATGACTGATATAGTCATTTCCTACCAGATTAAATAAAAACTTCTAATATGACTACCATCTAAATGAACATATTAGAGAAATTTTATATTTGCATTGAAGGGAGTTCATGTATTGCATCATATGATCTGTGAGAAAAGGCAATGTTTTGATGCCAAATGTAGCTATCTTGCTACAGTCTTTAGGATTGTCTGAGATATCCACATTGGGCTGGTGGAGATGACCTGCCTCTTCTGAAGATACAGCTGAAGGCCAGCTGGGTTAGTCTAGAGCATCTGCCACAGCACTAGTCATCAGTTTAGTCAGCTGACTTGAGCCTGAGATATCCAACATCGCACTGTATTAGCAGAGATCTACTCAATATGGTCACCGAAGAAAGCCTGGAGGATGACTCATGTGATTGTAGCTAAGCAGTCAAATGAATTCTGGGTTTCAGCAACTGCATTAATTACATCTCCACTGACTATAACAGGAGTCTAGATACCTAGTTCATGTGTAGATGGGTATACATGGAGTCTTAATCTTAAACAGATTCCCAACTGCAGGGTTCAATACAGCTGCCCAAAACATTTCATGTAGTTTCAGATGCTCAGGGCATCATTTGTGGCATCTGTTTTTTTAATAAAGGCAAAGGTCTATTCTATATTCTGCGTTACATTTGCCGTTGTGGGAATATTTCAGACATATCTAGGCATATCAGCTGGCACTAAGAACATAAATTCAGGCAATTGACATAAGTTCATAATGCCTTCCCTTCCTTCCATAATACCTTCAGCAACTGCTGACGCATTGCATATTGCGAATACAACATGCTTAGTCCTAATAAGGACTAAGTATGCAGAATTGGGCAATTAATTAACCAACCGCTATCCAGGCTGGCTGTTAGGAAAAACTCACTAAAGCCTTTAACAAACGGCAATCACCCTTCTTTTTGTTTCATCATCCATCTCCACACTCATTTAGTGGTATTTTAAATCTTTCTTGTCCATGACTGCATTGAGAAAATAGATTATCAGGGGCAACCAACCTCAGACTGCCCAGAAGAGGGTCAAATTAATAAGTGGGAGGGGGTGCTCCAAAATTGTCAAGGGCAATCAGAATTAATGCTTGAGAGGAAATAAAACCAAGCAGATAAAAACCAAGAAAATGGGACTTCCCTGAGGGATGACAAAAACACTTTGGAATAATGGCACAATTACTTAATTCTGAATTTCAGTGAAAATCATATAAAAGAACATAAAACACCCCTATTAGCACTAAACGAGCTCATCTTGATTAATGTTATTAAAACAATTGTCAAAGGGTTTAGTAATGATTAAGTCTTTTATCTCAGGTGATAAATTGTTAACATTCTAGCTACATTAGGATAAAGCATAAAAATAAAAGTTCATTTTAATTTTAATTTTTCTAATTTATTGTCTTCTTTCTTCATCCCTCAGTCAGACACAGCAACACATGCACATTTCCACCTTAATATTAGTAAGTGTTGCACAGAAAAAACATGCAATAAGGTTCCCACCATTTCAGCTGGGTACTTAGGTGTTTCAACATCTTCTTCCCACTAAATTTGGGCACTATTCAAAGCACCAAATTAGAATATTAATCTCTCTAACAACTCTTTAACAGTTAAAGGTGTGCGATAGGCTCAGCCACAGAGTCTGACCCACTGTCTGACTGTATGCGTCTCTGCACTGATCTATCTTAAACATCTTCGTCAAATGCCTACATTTAGGTGGATGAATCCCAGTCTTCAAATCCTGCATAGGTATGCAATTAGAGTAAGAACCAAAGTGCAGCTGAAGCAATTAAAAAGACCACTGTTGACTTCAGTGCTGACGGTACTGGCAATTGAGAAGCATGTTTGACAGTTTCCACATCCATTGCATGGTCCTGGCTTTTCCCTCTCAGGGTCCTCAGAAGAAGTATGGGTTTTGCCTGTGACACACACATCAAGGAGCCAGGACACAGTAGGCCTACACCACGCAAGAGCAAGCCATCTCAATGTGTGGAGAAGGTTTGTCCTCGCCCACCACCATTCCCACAGAATGCCAAGGACACAGCCATGGTGCTGCCTTCCTCTGCCAGTGCCAGTTATGGGCCATGGCAGAGAAAGGCATGCTTTCTTTCTAAGGTAGCTCTGTTGCCACTGTGGATCATAACAGCCAGGGAAACTTCAACAACGCTGTCTACAGGATATGAGATCTCACTCTCAAGTAGCTATAAATGCTCAGAACCTTTGTATAGAAGTGTTATTTGAGGAGGACAAAATGTGCAGGAAGTTTTTATTTGCATGGGTCAAACCTCAGAGTGAGAAAGAGAAAAATGTCTGAACTTCAGCAAGCGACGAAAGCCAGACAGCACATCACCTTCTTAGAACTTCAGAACTTACAATTTTTTTCCCTCATATGTGTATGTGCATGTGCTAAAACCCTTCCTTCCCTCCATCCCAATAAGTGTGCTTTGGTGTCACTCTCCTGATGATAGGTAAAAAAAGTTTTGCTGTTCTTCAGGTTCAAATGGTGGGGTGTGCATGTCAGAATTCCTTGAGAAGATCCTTACTTACTTTTCTGAAGCTCCTTTGACATGCCAGCAGGCATTTTTCTTCAGTCAAGGTTGAGAGCAAACTGTGACTCATGAGTACTCAAGCTGGGTTGCACTGACAATGATAGGAGGCTGCTTTTGCTTATCTTCTCTGTTGCAGGCTCTTCTGGCTGTATGAGGGCACACTGAGGTTTACCCTTGGACAGACATAAAAGGGAGATTTATGAGGCTTTCTTCTCCTGTGCAGTCAGATTAGCTGTAGTCCTTATCACTGAGATACTATACAAATATCTCTGTGAAAGCCCTTGGAGACAGGTGCAGACGGCACCATTGCCCTTCTTACTGCTCTCTGTGTACGTGGCATCTCCTCCTCAGAGGCACTGGGAGTATGGTGCCTGTGTGGCAAGGAGATCTGAGGATCTCCTATTCTCAGGTAGACACAACAGAGAGAGCTGAAGACAGCCTGTGAAAAGCAGACAAGTGCAGTTATAGCCACCAGCTGCAAACCCAGCATCTCACATGAGCCCATACAAACTCTGGTGAAGCTTACATGGCCACAGCTGGGCTGTTCTAACTGGTTATGGCACATCTCCATGGCCTTCTGTCACACTGAGACCTAGCTTCACACCACGCAGTGCCTCCAGCTCTTCATTCAAGGCCCTGTAGACATTAGTACTTCCTTGTGTTTTTCCCAGGGCAACTCACCATGGATGGATACAGCAATACACAGGATAAGGGTCATGCTAGCAGCTCCCTTTATTGACACTAAGAAATGCTGAAGTGGAGAGAAAAAGGTGGCTTCAGCCCTGTTAGGTCTCTTGGTCAGCCTGCTTCCCCATAGTGTTACCAAGTTCTTAGAGATGCTGATAAAGAGCTTACTTGATCTGAAGTGACCTTTGCTCAAAGGTTTCTGATGCTATCTGTGTACCTGTATATGGAACAGCTCTTGGTCTGTACAAAGGGAAGTGTTGAAGAAGCCTGAGCCTGTAAAAATGCAGACTGGAAAGTAATGCCAAGGGATTTCATGAAATGAAAATAAACCCAAACAAGTTTTAATTACTTTCTGTAACTAGAGTTAAACTTTTTTAAAAACTTACTCATGAGTTGTGCAAAACCTCTGGTTTTTCACTTCCTGACATTTCTCCAACAACTTGAAAGATCTGATGAATTCTCTGGAAATGTCTAAAGCATGGAATAAAGTGTTTTACAGATCTTTTTCTTTCATCCCACATTTTGCAATATGTAGCCATTACTGCAGAGCAGTTTGCAATGTGCTTGTCTTCACCAAAACTTCTGCAAAATGTCCTTATTTGTTAGTGGTGAAAAATCCCTTGATGTTTCAGTAGTTTCTCCATACGTGCCAATGAACTGGCAGCAATGTGTGCTTTCTTGCAGCTTTCTGGAGGATATATCCTACTCTAGTTTACACACTTTGACTCCTAAGGACTCACCTGGCCTCTGAATTTATTTCTGTCTGGCTCTAGCCTCCTACTGAACTCTACTTTCCTCTTTGTCACACAGCATTTACTTTCCATCTTGCGCCTCTCTCCCCATCCAGTTTCTTCTGGATGTTTTTATTCTATCCAGAATAAAGATTCCCAGTCCTGAAGGTGAGCCCTGTACAGCCCACAGGAGTCTGTCCAGCCACATCCGTAACAGCAAGTTAAGTAGAGCCAGGGCAGACGCACAGGCTCCCATCATCCGAACCGGAGAATGGTTGCAGCACTACCAGGAGCATTTCTGACATGGACCAGCCAGCATCCTCCAAAGAGTTCCTGGGCACAGCTAGGGATGTTGCAAAGTGCAGGGGCTGGACTAGACCAGGGACTATTCACCAGGCAGGTTAGATGCAGCCATCCTGTTCTGAAGGCAAAGACATTTTAACAGTACTGATGCTGTCAGACAGATTCAGGGACAGAGAACGAGACCTCAACACCTTTGCCCTCCTGCATGTGTACAAACAAAAGCAGGCATACTGAAGGCCATTTACCTGTCCTGGCTATTGAATGTGTCTTCATCCTTTAGAAGGACATGTGCTCACTTGTGAACATGCCCATAAACACTGTTTGCAAATGTTCAGGTTTTCCTGAACACTATTCATTCCCCATCCAGATACTCCCTATACCAACAAAGTGCCCTTCAGTGAGGATGGCTGGATTGTGCCAGGTCATTACTGGCACTCAGGTATTGGTAAATTCCCACTGAGAAGTAATGCTGAATTTGGATGTAGGTGATTTTCCCCAGTTAAAACAAGAAGGTCTGTGCTTTCTGTACGGGGTTAGGCATCATGAAAAAACAGAAGAGTCTCACCCAGTTGCACAAGCTCCGTGAACAATTAGTAACTCAGAGAGGAAAGAAATCATGAACTAAATCATAGGAAATGGCAAAGGAGCTGGAAAGATGACATCATAGTTTATTGGAATTATTTAAACATCTTAGACATATGGGGAAAGCTCAGTGGAGAACTCCATTGCTACATGCCAGTGAAAAGCAGCTTTTCATTCAGGATCAAGTCACATATCCTTCTGACTTCACACTGAAGTGCTTTACTCATCCTTTTATACATGGCAGCTAAATAAAGCCTGTCACAATTAGCTGCTCTGAAACAACCCTGGGTATCACATGATGATGCATATGCTTTAGCTGATGTGCATCCGGAGAGAAAGCTAACCAGAACCACAGGATATTTCAGACCTCGGGGGGAGGGAAGTGAGCAACTCTGCTGTGGAAAGTAGCTGGACGTTATCCAGCTACTCCAGGCCAGTTAGTCATGAATATCCTGCTTTGGCCACAGTGGGGTTGTGGAGGAAGCAGGCTCACAACAATTGGGAAGGTTTGTAACCACAGGAGTCGAATGAAGCCAAGAGGCTGCCAAGTGATGCAATTCGTGGGGAAGAAAAAAAAATAAAAAGAAGGTGGGGGGGGGAACCCCTCCTCAGCTCCTACACAGGAGCATTCATCATTCCCTGTGACCTTCCAGGAATGTGCTGACAGACACAAAGCGTTTTGTGTGACATTGTGCCAGTGAACTGGAATGACTGCGGCTCGCAGCATTGTTTCCTAACAGCAGGGCACCATCTCCTGGAGGCTGCAAAGTCCGGCCCGACGCTCCTAGAGCAGTGCGGGGCGGCCTGGATGGGGGGAACCAGGCACAAGCCTTTTGAAATCAATTTAGGATCCCCCCAAAAAATAATTCAGTGTTCAGACCTCATATTAAAACCAGCCGCTGCCTCAATTAGGCTCAGGCGCCTGAGAGCCCAAGAGGGGAGTCGAAAGGGAGGGGAAGGTTCTGTGCTGGGATGGGATGGAGCTGGGGAAGACCTCTCAAGGATGTGGTATCTGCAAGGGTGGCCCACAGAGATGATGAGCAGAGTTGTGCTGCTCATCAGCACCACACAGCCACTGCTGGACAGACAGAGAAGGAAATAAAGAGTGTCTGACAAACAGAACAAAGTATATTTCTTACCTTCACGGGGCTTTTCCTACAGGGATGAAGATACATCTGTGCATTTTTTGTCCCAAATGAGGATTGATTTGATCCTCCACCTTCAAGTTTGCTGCCTTTGCTGCTGCTATGGTACTTGCAGTGCTGGCAGCAGTAAACCAGTGTCTCCTGAAGTCACCAGAACCTGATACCAATTACTTCTTCTTACATAATTTCAGAGTGAAATGCACTTTTGGTTTAGGTTCATTTTATGAAGGGAAAGAAAAATGAGGCATATATACTGGACACAGGCATATGCGCTGACTCTTTCTGAAACTTATCAGAGAAATTGTTAGGACACCATTTCCCATTGATGTATCCATTAGGTCCCTTAGGCTGTCTTGGCTATACTATGCTTTATTTCTGCTTCCAGAGCTGTGCAGTGCTGTGTCCCCACCACTGTGGCATCAACAAAGAAAAACCCCAGTCCCCACAAGCCCACAGGAATGTCCCGCTCCCTGCTCATGAACACCTGCCAGGAAAAGGGGAAACCCAGACCTTTGGCATCCCACAGGGCTGCAGGGTGGGAAAGCAAAGGGAGAAGGAGGAGCACCCAATCAGGTCACCAGCTTGGCCAACAGCCACTTCACCAGCTTTTCACATGGGTGGAAAAGACTGCTGAAGGTACAGGGACGGGACAGGTGGGGTGGGGTGACTGAACTTTCCCTGGACTTTTATTGCAGGGAAACCCCTAGAGTGGTCCCAACAGGGCCGTACACCATCAAGACATAAGCAGTGATGTCCACAGCACTGACAGATACAAGCAGTCATGTAGCCAAGTAAATATGAAAACGTCTCCTGTGAGCTTCAGCCTACACCAAGCAGTTGAGCTTTTAGAGCTGTTTGCTAGGAACAGGAAAATTCAGTAATGCTACCAAAATCACTCTGCCAGTGCAGAAGGGGACATAGTTGGGGCAGCAGTCACCTTCCCTTCAGCTGTGCCTCTGATGAGGACTTTGCTGCCTGGGTGCAGCCAGTGGGGCTGTAGCAGCATGGTGTTTGCAGACACTGCTCTGCCATAGGTACCATGAACAGAAGCGTCCAGGCATCAGTGTATGCCTAGGAGTACAAGCTGCTCACCATCAGTTGACGGGTGGCTGGGCAGTCAGGTTTCCTTACCTGTCTATTACCTTTCCTGCAACGCTTCCAGCACATCACACCGTGCAAAGAGAGAGGGAGTAGAAGGAGTAGTGCAGTGCCACATGGCATTAGGCTGCCCTGAGCACCGTGGTGTCTGCCTTGCTGAGGTTTTCGGCTGCCAGCCTGGTAATTCAGAGGATGCAGGACAGCAGCAAAGTCTTGCTGCAGCTACAGGTGGTGCAGCCCTAACTGCTAAAAGGGTATGGCTACTCTCGGCCAGCCATTGTGCCTGAGCAGACCTGGGACTCGGCAGCCACGCAGTCAGGAGGAGAGGAGCCTGCCCAACAGAGGAATAGATGTGGGTAGTGAGGTCCTGGAGATCCTGGCCGCAGCTGGGGCTGCACACTGGGGGATTCCCATGGGTCTTGGTGGATTTCAATATGGCAGAATGGAATAGGCTCATCTGAACAAGAAGAAATAAAATACAGTTACAATAAAATGTACAAGGAGTTGCTATCTACACTATGTCCTTCACAGAGACAGTGGGTCACCTGGCCAAAGCCGCAGAGAGGACGCAGGCAGGGGATAAGAAGACAGAGACATGGAAGGTAGCCAGTACAGAAAGGAGAGCAGGATTTCAGTCCAGGCTCAGAGAGGTAGGATGTGGGGAAACAGTGGGAGGAAATAATAGATGTTACAACCCTCTAATAAAAGAGAGTAGAAGATGCCAAGATAAACTTATTCTTCTGTCCTTGCCTGGAGCTAAATTTTCAGGACCACCTGGGTGATGAAGTGATCAGTTAGAGATGTAGGATTCACAGCACTGTGTAGCACTGTCTCTGTAAAACTGGGTGCTCAGTGATGCCCAGTGTACTTTAAAGAATCTGAGTTTCTCGCTTCAAAACCAAACACACTGCTTCATTTCTTACATTCCAGCTGCAGCCCTCAGTCTCCCACCGCTGTCTCTGGCTGCATCACAAGGCTGTTCCCATGCCCCTCCTAACTTGCTTCTTGGCATACACTTCTGGGAACAGCCATCTGTGTGCCCTATGCATCTGGGAGTATGTGATCCTGGGCAAGCGCCTTATACCCTGTATGGCACGGATCAGACTTACTGGGAACAGTTCCCAGGGACTTCCTCAGTAATTGCCCAGTGGTCTCTTACAGTGTTTATTGGAAAATGGGGAGACAATCAAAGCAAACCTGTAGCGAAGCATAAAAAGATCAGATCTAATCTAAGCTGTGGGTAACAGCCTGGCTAGACAGGCTAAAAGCTTCCAGTTACAATTCATTTAAGAGACTAACTTCCTCCTATTCTGTGCCTGATGCAATAGCTGACTTTTATGAGATAATCAGCCAGAGCTCTCCAGCTATCTAAGGGAAGGCTTCACCTTCCAGCGAGCAATGAAATACTAAGCCCACCTGGTGCCAAATGGCATCATTTAACTGATGTTAGTTTGCACCAGGTGACATCAAAGATATGACTCGGTATCTGCAAACGCAATGTTAGTGAAAGGTAATACTAACATCCACTAAGTAACTGGGGGTTGTGGCAGCACAGCACCAGAAAGTCTATGAAATAAAGAGTACTGCCAGTCTGCTTGGGACGTTCATCCCCAGGTGTCCCAAGCCTTTTGTGCTTGCTACTACCTGTGAATCATTCCTGCCTATATACAGACAACAGAGCTGTGTCTACTGCTGCAAAACACAGACTGAGCTCCCACAGTCATTTCATTGATTTGTGCTGAAGGTCTAGAAAACTGACACAATGCTCTTTAAAAACAAGGTTATGGATGTTACAATTTATCAGACAAGCAGGGCTACCACGCTGTAGTAAAGAAATGAACACAACGTTTTCTTTATCATAAAATCAAAGGATATTGCACTCAATAATTGCCAATTCCTTTTTTCTCATTCCACACATATTAGGACATGGAAAATTGGGTATGGGGAGGCTTTTAAGGAGGAAATTGCATCTTAAATTTTTAAATATATTTCCATAACTTCCAAGCTTTTCAAGAGTTCCTGATGAATTAGAGGATCTTAGTCCTGAGAGCTGAATTTAAACAACCATAAAAGGACTTAAATTTCAGATGATGGGTGCTCAGCCATTCTGAAATTCAGGCATTATTACAATGTTTCCAGTTAGGCACCCAAAGTCATTAGTCACTTCTGAAAACCTTGGCATTGAGTAAAAGAGAAAATCTCCAACTGAGCTAACATCCTTCATGCACAGTCTCGTAAAACAAAGACTAGAAAAAAACGTCCTAAAGCCTCTGAGTGAGTCGACCTCATTCACTGTGACTGTGGTAAGCTGTAAATTATTTTTATTTAATAATAGCTAATACCTGGCTTTTATACAGCTGCTTTTTTTTTTTTTTAATCAGTGGGTTATAAATGTACTATAATCTTTAAATGCAGCATCGTGGAGCCATTAGCACAAGAATTTAGTCAGTGTAGACAGACCATCATAGCAAAAGAATCCAGCTAAACAAACTATACACCAAAGTATTTGCTGCTTAGAAGACAATGGGAAATTTTGAGCGGGCAAGAATTCTAATGCCTTTTTCACATATTATTCTTGAGAATGCATTTCTCAATCAGATCAAAGACAGTTGTGATATTATTTCTTTCTTTGGTTTCTTTTGGATCCTCCTCCACCAAGACAAAGGGAAGGAGGTTGTAATGCAGATCCCAGCATTGTTCTGCAGAGCAAAATGGCAGGGGTGGTGGTTGCAAGGTGTCACCCAGGACCACTTGCAAAGTGGTTTGTATAGGTGTTTACTCAGGGCTGTACCCAAAACAACCTCATGGACCATAAGGCACAGGAAATGATTCAACAACCAAGGGGCCAAAATCATCCTCAGCACCACTGCTCTCAGCCTGAGGCATTCAAATATCCTGGGGTGCTTACTGGGGCACCAGCAGTTTGGCTGCGAGAGCAGACTCACTCAGGGCATGACGCCAGCATTGTGTTCCTGCTGGCCAGGCTTGTTTTACCATGGAGCAACCTGCTGTCAGATGAGCTACCACGTGCCTGCATGGACCTGATCAAGCAGAGGAGCCATTTAGCAGATGGGTCTGGCTTTTCATATTCAACACTTTCAACCTTGCACGGCCAGCATGCACCAGCACTGGGCTGTGATACAGAAAAGCTGAAGCAATGGTGGCTGCCCAAGCAGGACTACATTTCATCCAGCACAGCAGGTCCATGACAGATCCATCACCTTGCAGCTTAGATAAACCCCAAACTGAGCTTAAGCTGTGCTGAGCAATACTTCCCTCACCACAACATTTTTGGTGCCTGGGGCCAAGTTTCCTAAACGCTCTTACATGGAGTTGAAAGCATGTGCAAAGCCAGGCTAGAGCTGCAAATGGAACCAGTCACCTGGCTCCTATATGAGGCCCTTATAAAGGTTACTTTATAAGTATTTCTGCAAGTGATGTTACACAGCTTTTCTGCACAAGCCCATTGCATCATTACTCCTAGCTAAAACAGGTTGCTGGACTGGGTAGGCTGAGGGTTGATTTAGGTAGGGCAGCTCCAGCAGTTTTCAAGGGGTTAATAAATAGAGTCCTTGTGAAACTTTTGCAGACAGCCTTGGTGCCACCAGCTGCTATCATTTTGTTTCTGCCACAACTCTACAGCCTCGCCTCCTGGCAACAGAGAAGCAGATGAGCATATAGGCAGGATCAGGCCTGATGCAACCCCATCTCATAGTCATCTGAAATAGAAACAGACCCTGACACTGACACGTAAAACAGGCAAGTCTTAAGGAAGGTAAGAATAAATCATTTAGGAAAAGAGCACAATTTGAAATGCAAGTGCACGTCTCCAGGAAAGGAGAGAGGAACGGATGCAAAAGAAGACAGAAATATGTAAAAGGCAATAATCCATCCAAAACACCAAAGCAAATGTGCTGGATAGATGCAGTCAATACAGTTTTCTGGATATTTTCTTCCTAACCCAATCTTAGAATTCTGTGGTTATGTGTTAGCTTCATATATTCATTTAGCAGTCAAACTGAGTCTCTGTCTCATTTTTACCTAGTTTTAGAAGATGGAGTTTCATTTGCTTTGCAAATAAGATTTTCTTTTAATGTAAAATGATTCCAGATAAAAAAAAAAGCAAGCCCACACCTGACAAATTGTCACATAAAATCTTTAAAATGCATTTTAAGGAGTTAATGACTACAATACATTTGTATAGCTCACCATTAAAATACTTTTTAATCCCTAAGTGCAAAATATGAAATAGTCATATATGACAAAATATTTCTCAAAAAAAAAGGAACATAAAAATTATTATCCCATTCCTGAAAATAGGCAATGGTTTTATTTGGCTATGTGCTTATACCTCTTGAATTTATTAAGTGTTTGCTTACCACTATGGAAGGTCATGCATGTGGTTATCACTAATACATAGATATCAGTTTCACAAGTAAATCAGCAGGTAGCTAGTTTAAACAGACAGCTGAAATCTTCTTTTTTTAAATTAAGAACTGCAATCAGAACATTATTTTCAGGCATGGTTGATGCTGTTACCTGCAGTATTCCCTGCTGGACACTCTCTCTCAAAAGGCAATGTTTAGAAATTCACATTAGCCAAAACTCCACTTCTGTGTTTGTCACAGGTACATTTTCGAAATGTTATCCCCGAGTCAACACTCATCTTGCTGTATTTTAATGAACGGTGTGAGCCCTTCTGATTGGCATAATAACCCATGTTTTCAAATCCAGCCAGAGCTAACATCATATATATCCCCTTTCACATGAGTACCTGGACAGCAGTGACCTGGACACCACACCACTGCCATTATTCAGTGGCTGTTGTAAGTACCCAGAGTTTCTGAAAGCCAGCCTGCATTTCATAGGTAGCTAAAAATACATAGACACAGGCTTGCTTATGAGCTAGAGCCCTTTAGCGTGCCCACCCTGCCCACATGCCAGTGGCCCCAGATATTTCATTTTCTTCCCTGCAGTAGGGCTTTGGAAGTGCTCTGATACAGAACTGCATCACTGTCACTTAGCAACCTTTGCTGTGTTCCCTAAATTCAGTGTTATATTGGGGAATTCATGTAAGTTCGGCATTTCTAACCAAATCAAAGGCTTTTGCTCTATCATGATATAATTAAAGTGTAATAATTAAAGTTTAAAATAAACCTGAGAGCTGTTTCTCAGTGATAGAAATAGAAACTAGTAAAAACTGAGCTCAGATTCTGCTGCCAGTTACTGAGATTGCATTTGTCTAATTTTTATCCTGCCTGCTTGCTGTGAGAGGACATTGCTAAGCTTGTCTTGCCTTGGAAATTGTCTTTACGAGAGCCTTCATCAAGTCTTAGCTACACTTATAGTTATGGTAAGAACAACTTTAGTGGGAGATGCGATTGTTTCCTGACATTTATATCAGTGTAACTTTTGCATTGGATGAATTTCAGCATTACGGTTCATTTCTCTTTTTAATGCAAATAATAATTATTATTGTCATGTGTACATGAGAAAATTTGAAGCAGCATAACTTGCTTATGAGAGGTTTGCTCAGATTCAACCATACACACATGGGTGATGCGGCAATATTTTTTTGCATACACCAAGCCAGGGGCTATTAAAAAATATGGCCCAGCAGCCCTGAATGGTTGAAAATGGCTGTAAATGCCTGCTCCTCTCCTGAGCAGACTGTGGGTGATGGCCACCCTTCTGCACCTCTTGACTTCCCTCCACCAGCAACCAGCCCACCCTTGGCTGCCTCTCCCTTGGCTGACAGTTTGGGGTGGGGAGGGAAACTGAGGCAAGGCTGCATGTGACTAGAGGCACTTTGTAATGTGCGTCAGGCAGTAGGAGAGCTTCAAGAGGACCATGTATGTGTACAAAGCAGGATGTTGGTGCTCAGGTGCATCAACAAGGGTCAGGATGCAGCTGGGACTAAAAGCCAAGAGCTGGCTAAGCCAGCTCTGTGGGTACAAGTCCTGCTAAACCCACCCCATAGGAGGGGTCCCCATCCCTGGCTGACAGCATCCCCCCGAGCAGCCCCGGGAGGCACAAACAGGAGACACAGGTGTGTCAGGCTCTCTGAGTGGTATTTTTCCCACAAGAGAGCATTAAAAGGGGAAAGGAGAAGCGGGCTCCTTCATGGCTGAGATTTGCTCTGCAAGGCTGCTCCTTGCCTGCCGCCTTCCTCCTATGTTGCAACACAGGAAATTTGCTTCTGCTAACACCTGGTGTTGTTTCAAACAGCCAGATGGTCCTAACCTCAGTCTCCAGTAATTGATGGTCTACTTGTCTAACCCTGTAACTATCTCTCACTTTAGACACAGATGCTGCATCTCTCTAAATACCGTTCCACATTAAAACATCCTACCTTCCTGTTTCACATATCAATCAATGCGGCAACTCTCACAGAAACCAGCTATGGCCTGTGTAAACCAGGAGACAGTGGGTGTAAGCAAGCAGAGATAAAATTATGCAGGCTTAAATTACAAACTGGATGCATGGCTGAAGGATTTAGACTTGCATTGCAAAATTACCTGGGACATAACCAGCAAGCAAACAAACATTATGCAGTGACCCCAAGAGCAGATCCCCTGCTTGGACTTAGCCCACAAAAACCAGGATGCCCTGGTATATACTACTCTCTTACAATAACTAACACCCATTTGGTGCCCCAGTTTCACATCATAGCATCTCATATGTGCTAACGGCTCATCTTCAGGGCATGGCTGGGACAGAGAACTGCCATCATCCCCATTTTGTGCTCAGAGAACTGAGGCACAAAGCACATTGAAGGATTCACCTCAGCCAACACAAGATGTCTGTGGCAGGGCATGGGCTGGATCCTGTTCCTGACTTGGGGCCAGGTTTTTGCTTCCCAATCAGTCCTTCCATCTCAGGCAGATGGTTTTGATCCTGTGATTTCCTTACTTGTAGTACGTCACTGCTCATATTCTCATCTGGATGTGGTTACAGCCATGCTCTCAAGTTCACTGATAGACACCAGGCATGTCACTAAAAGGTCTGCCCACAATTATATGACTAGTACTATAAGAACAAAGAGGTCAGGTATAGGACGGAGAGGACACAATAAAACAGAGGTTGCACATTCATGGGACATGGACAAAAGCATAAGGTCCTGCTTCCTTCAGAGCCCATTTAACTCACTAATGCAGAACAAAACTATCCTGGGAGTATTTGAGGGTTTGGGGTGAAGAATGAGGAGAAGCAAAGGAGAAGACAGGGAGCGTGACCTTGTGCTTTAGGCAGTAACAAACCAGTCGATCAGATCAGTCACCCATGAAACCACATCCTTGGTTTACAAGAATTTACTAGGCCCAAGGAAAATGGAAGTGATCCCATGCCAATGACATGTGCAGAGGAGCAGACCAGAGAGATAGAAGAAATGAGCCTTGCAGGAAGGTGTAACACTTGTGTGGGCTCTCAGGGTGGGCAGGGAGTGCTTTAGAAGGTAACAGGATGTCAATAGCTGAACTGCTCCCTAAGTCACTGTATTTCAATACAATTTGTTACCAACATAAAACAAACAGCTAACCCCTCCCATAAAAACTACTCCACCCCATCATACTTTAAGAAATAAAGACATTCCTCGTGTTCCTTCCATTCACACAGTACATGGATCAGAAATTAAGTCCACAATACAGGGCATTGCATTTTCACATGACATCTGTATCCCTCCAGGAGAGTAAGTATGGCAATATTGGGTGCCCCTCTTTCTTTCATCTCAGTACTTTCCCAGAAAAGCTGCTTCAGTTTCTAAGCCTCACAATTTTCCCTTCCAATTGTTGTCTCTGCCAGCTTAAACTTGACAGTTGAGATGTGTAACTGGAAAGTCACCTTTTTAACATGATCTGTGAATTCCTGCTTTCCCAATGTGTTTATTTTCTCTCAGGTATGATCTTCTGTGCACCCCCATTCCCACTTTGCCTCTGTACTAGCAGAGCTTTTAGATTTTTCCAGCTTTTTTTTTAAGAACTGCAGAGATCATCTCGTCCTCCCTAACATGCTTTAATACTGCACAGAGCTGAAAGCAGTTGAGCATCAGAGAGGGCCTCCTCTTGAGATCGAGGTGAACTACACAAGAACTGAAGCACCTTCTCAAGCCCATGAGATCTCAGCTCATCCCAAAACCTGTGGAAGGAGAGGCACCAATATCTTACCCAGCCAGCTTGGACACATGGTGGGAAAGGAGCTATGGCCTGGACCCACAACCCAGAGCCGGCTCTTCGCAGGTATAGCATGGACATGTCTGCAAATCAGCAGGGTGCAAACCCAGGCTGTGGCACACAACCAGCTATCCAGTATGCTGCCTCCATGGTCCCCAGCGTGGTCCTGGGCCAGGCCAGCCGGTGGCCCCCAGGCAATGCCCAAGCACAGTATGAGGGTCAGCAGAGGCCAGCGATTACCCCAACATGACAGGCAGGCAGCTGGACACTGGCCAAAGCATACCAGTTGGCAAGGGGGCCCTAGAACGGTCAGTTCCTGCCCTTCACTGGGCAGCGATTTATCTGTGCAGACATAGCCACTGAGCCTGAAATATAAATAGCTGTGTCTAGCAATGGGGAATGGAAACTGTCCTGGTCATTGGTTTTGATGTATTTATGGCTGCTTTTAACGTAAATCTCAGTTTTCAGGGCTAACGTTCCAAGCTTACCTTAACCCTCTCCTTCTGCCACGATATTTTTGGAAGTCAGAAACAAATACATTCACGCCTCGAACCTCTTTGCCTCCAGTATCCTAAAGGGATGAGAGGGACCAGGAATTAGATGGAAATCTGTAGCACTCACTACTCACCCTTCAGGTCACAGTTGGAGCTGTGCGTACCTGAGCAGCCAACCAGATGCTAATAGAGCTCTTCCTGCGTCAGTAAGATCAGAGAAAGGCCTCCACAGTTTAATTTTTGGATATTTATTGGCTACAAATCAAAGGGCCAACACATACTGAGATGTCAGGGAAAATGTCTTTTTTTTTTGCCTGTGTTAACAGCAATGTTCTAAGATAAAGCTGTTATTCTAAAACATGACCTATTTTCACTTTGCACTAGTCCTTTTAACTGTCCTGAATAGAAGGATGTTTATACAATTCTGCAAAGAAACGTGAACTGTTCTACTCCATTTACATTTCTTTGTTCCAAAATGTATTCCTCTTGTTGAGATTCCAGAAGACAAGGAAAGCAGACACAGCGGTTACTTTCCAATGTGAAACTTAAAACCACAATCTCCTGCTCAGAAAACACAGAATGAGTCACAGGAAGGGGCCACTTGCTTGCAAAACTCATTAAAAGCAAGGCAAGGCAAAATGGATTTCCTGTATCAATAAATAGATTGCTGGCAGTAGGCAGGACACTTGACAGTGCTGGAGGCTAAAAAACAGTCCAAGGATAACCATTAGAAAAGCCAGATCAATTCTTCAGCTCGGAAACGGTATCTCCTTGGTACACAGTTCCCTTGGCATTAGTTGGTTTATTCCAGCAAAGTGGTTCAGAATATGCATACATTTCAGTACAGGGAGGGGTGATTTAAGCACATATCTAAATAGGCTGATAAATTATGTCTATATTTATTTTCCAAAGCAAGCCTTATTGAAAGGATGGTACTATAGAGGCATATATCCTGCAGCTGAGAGCTTTGTTTCCCAGGTTCATGAAACAATAAAGAAGCCCTAGTCCTTACCTAAGCTTAAAATTTAGCCGTAATTGCAACTTTGTTTTGCTGTTAGCAGTACCTCTAGGACACTTGGGTATAGATTTCCTTTTGGTCAATGTTATCCTTTCACTTTGCAAATGAAACCAAAACGGCTTTCTCACCTCTCCTGTGCAAAGCAGACACATGGGAGACAAGGCAAGACCGCTTAAGAGGGAAAAGGCAGACCTCAGTGCTTGACCTGGTACTACCTAGGTACTGGAAACAAGAAGCTGTGTTTTAGCTCTTTTCTCTGTTTTATTCCCTTTCTCTAGTTCCTCTTAGAAATCCCATTTCTCATTTTGCTTTTATTTTTGTCCCTCACATCACAATGGCTGGAAAGGTCTTGATGAGGATCTCTGCCCCAAAGCATCCAGCAGCCCTAATTCCTCTACATCACTGCTGGGTTTTCTTTACAGCCAGCCTCCCATCTCCCATTTACAATTAGGCCTTTTTTCACGTATCTCCAACATGTTACAGAAATGAGGGGCTGCATTTTAGGACTACCTGAGGTTGTGGCTCTGTGTGTATAACCCCTTCACCACCATACATTGTTGGACTTTCATTAAAAGAAAAAAACAATGCTGAAACCAACCCCAAAACAGCCCCATACCAAGAACTCCCTCCAGGCTTCTCCCTTTCATGCATTCACAGAAGAGTTTAAAGTTGTATTAGTTATATTTTTAAGGCACCAGCTTTAGCACCAGCAGTCTTCTGCCTCTTGCAATGAACTGTCCTGAGGTACTTTATGGCATGTGCAATGTATATTGAATGAAAACTACTTATTTATAAAGAAAAATTTACTGTTGTATTTTGGGAATAATCCCCATGGTATCAAAAAAACCCCAACCCAAAATCTTTATGGTCTTTGCTCCCAAGGCAGCTTGCTCCCTCAGACTTTTCTACTTCTAGTGTTAATGGGCTATTCCAGGAGCAATTAATATGTCTGTATAAAGTTTGGTTTGCTGATGCAAAAACACCATTTCTCTGACTTTTAATTAAAAAGGCACCTTCATTTCAAAGCCTGTGTCTAGAGCTCCCAGTGTAAATGTTTATACAAGCCAGAGACATACAGAAAATAGTGGAGAAGCAGCGACTGCAGGCTGCCCAAATACGGCTGCTCTTATATTTTTAACACAGAACTTGAGCTGCCGCTGCGCCTTATCAACCCCAAACATCTCTGTTTTCATACCAGCTAACACAAGCCTTGCAGTATCACCACGCTGCAGTGTTTGCTCAGCAAACCCTGCAGAGGGAGCAAAAGGCAGCGCTGCGTTCTCAGGGCCAGGAGGGAAGGGTAATGAACCAGCAGAATGGGCAATGCCAAAGAGGAGGAGAAAGAAAAATAGAAAAGAAACACCCCACCAAACTATCGGGTCTCACTGCCATGAATGACAACACTCCCATTCAAAAGAGATGGCTACTTTGTCCTTAGGTCACACTAAGAATTAGACAAAAGGAAGATTCAAAACAGTTCTGGGCTGGGGTAGGATTCCAGACTGATCCAATTTGCTCCAGCTCCTGTCTGGCTGCTCTTGGCTCCGAGGTGCTGTTCCCATACCCCAGAACAGCCACAGCCCAGATCCTGGCCCTGGTTACCTCAATAAACTCTTTCCACTTGAAAAGGCTTTGGGTCAAATGCGGTAGCTGAACAGCAAAAGTTTTGCAAGTGCTGAAAGTAATACAGGCTAGCCCTGAGAAGCGGCAGGCAACTGAGACTGGAGCTAGAAAAGCCATGCTTTACAGAGTTTCAGCAGTTCTGCAAGAGCACTCTGCCATTACCAAAAGCATGCAGAAAAATAGAGAAGTCAGGGAAAAAATTATATTTGCCTTTATTAGAGTACATATTTCTACCCTTGTTGCATTCAGCAGATCAAAATGAGGTGTTAAAATGATTTTCATCATTGCAGTAGTGTATACATATATAAATACTATATATAAATAGGCTTTGAATAATCATGTCTACAAATAAAAAATACCCAATAACCTCTTTCTCCTCCCTCCCTAAATTACAGCAGCAAGATTTTATCTTCAACCTAGCTAATACAACAAGTACGGTATTCTTCCCCTCACATGACACAGCTGGAGCACTATGGTCATCAGCTTCAAGAAAATAAACATTACTCCTAACTGCTGCACATTCTAGTTTATGCGTATTGTATAAATAGAATATACTGTGATTTAATGTGTCTGTGTATTTATGTTAGCCAAATATTCTGTAACAGAAACCAGCATTACACTGCAAGCAAGGCTGAATTTTTTTTCTTTCACAGAAAGAGTAAGAATTTATTAAACCATCCCTTTTTCTTCTACATGAATTAATAAAACAGTTTAAATACCATGCATAAATTTGTTCCACTACCACATCAAAAGGTCTTATATTCTCTGAAAAAGCATGGTGATGTTTATAGCAAGCCAAAACTTTGATTTTCATGTCTTTTCCGTGAGCAGATTTTATAAACATTATAGAAACACGCACTCATTTCACTGTTCAGCTATATTTCAACTTTCAGATACAAAGGGGTGTACAGTATGTCAGAAGTAAAGCATTTAACCTCACAGAATCACAGAAATGTTGGTCAGAAGGGACCCCTGGAGGTCATCCAGTCCAACTTCATGCTTGAAGCAGATGATTGCCAACACTAGATCAAGTCAGCCGTAACTCTGTTTAACCAAGTCTTGAAAAACACCATGACAGAGATTCCACAGCGTCTCAGGGTTACTGTACGAGCACTCCACCGCGCCTGCAAGTCTGACTGAATTAAAATGACCACCCATTTGCACTGCCATGTGGTTTGGAATACTAACGGCAACAAACAACCCTGGATTAGTTATTTAGTAAGTTATAAATAAATACATCACAGGCTTTAATTGTGGAGAACTTTCACGGAGCATCTTTTCTGGTGGAAGCTACTATATAGGTACCTTAGGAAATCAGACGTTATCTGCCATAGAACTGACAGCCTCTCTCCAAAGAGAAGCGTTGGTTTTATTTTGCATAATGAATGGATTGAAATAGGCCTTCACTAAAACTGAATAGAAATATGATGCAGTTAATATATTCATCCACTTATTCAATCACTAATTACAAGTATTAGTGTGGCTATATTTAGAGATGCAACCAGTTTGGCAACCTGCAATCCCTACTGATTGTCTATCAGAATAATCCGTACCACATTTCTTCCATCTTTAAGATATTTGCATTTTCCTTAAACTTTCAAGAGGGCATAATCAAGTATGGGTTGTTAAACATGCATTTCTTCCTCTTCGTGTTTATCTAATCCTGGTAACTCCAAAGTGGTCATGCATCCTGCCTGAAGCAGCAACATTCGTGAGGAAAGGAAGACTTGGAGAGAGCTCACCACTGCACACTGCAGCTGTATACAGGATTGCACTTATATCCATTACTTTTGAAGGCACAGAGAAATCACAGATTGGCCCCTGACATCACAGATAAAGTGCAGCACTGAAAGATAGAAAACCCTTATTACAGAATTTCCATTGTTACCTACGTTGCTATCACTCTTGACATGCAAACCCAGAATTTGTTGAAACAGAACAAATGTGATACAGAGCAGCTGTTGCCAATCTTCTGGGTGCTAACCAACCACAATCACATCTTAAAATCTCTCCTGGACCATTCCGCCTTCCTATTATTAAACTCTTAACTGAAAACACTACAAAGCAGCTGCAAAACATATACCATAGCCTCACAGATGACAAGCTGGCAGAGACCACAGCCTGTGAACCACTGTTTAGCCATACTGAAATGTAACATAAAGTATCCCATGATGCCATTTTCAGTGTTTCAGACTTTTAAATATATTTTAAAAGGAAAAAAAGAAAGTTTTTTTACAGCTACAAGCACATTTGAGAGTCATTTGGCATATGGTCACTTGATGTTTACATTTTAAGTAAAGTACCGCATTGTGTAAAGGCAGACCATTTGGAAAACATTATCAACTGATCTGCAGTATTGCTTTTAGCATGCACAGTTAAAGTCTTAAGGCTGTCAAAAGCAGGTAGCAAAAAGAGTATCTACAGCTTGTGTCTGGTCAAACAAGGGGAAAAAAAAAAACCCACAAAAATATTTCCTTAGCTTAGAAGAGAGTAAATTGCACTGAAAGTATCCATTATTTATGATGTAAAACAAAAAATTCCATACAGTAAAAACCTGAGATGCATCATTCACCAGCATCAAATTTCACATTTTAGCCAAAATAATGTTTCGAATAAAACTATTCCATTTTGACAAAATCGTCAATGCTCTTGGCTCAGTAATGATCTTGAACCTCAGCACATTCTGCAAGATGACTCTACTGAAAATCAATGACTTCAGTAAAATCGACACTATGTACAGCAGCCTGTATCTTCCACTTGCACACTTACCTTAATCCCAATAGCTATTCTTGAAGCATGGTACTTCTCAAATTAAGAAAGACTGCCAGAATCCAGCTAACTTATTTAATTTGCTTTTTCTTTAGACTACACATGATTTATTTCCTCAGAAAAGTGTTACCATGTCAAAACAACAGGCTGGAATAAATCAATCAACACAGCTCAATTGGCTTTGATAGCTACACTGATTTACAACAGCTGAGGACCTAGTAATTAACTCAGACAAACAGCTGTTGGTCAAGTAAGGGGAAAGAGGAAGAATCACTTGCTCCTTCAGAGAAAGGAACTTTGACATATGGATTGTAATCCCAGTCCTTGTCACCAGATGATGTCAGGAATGGTGAACACCTTCAGCTCCCTTACTTGCAGGGGTTCTGATGAGATGGAAGATCACGTCAGTGTTGCACAGAGAAGATACAGAACCATGTTACAAACTTCTGGTATGTTTAACTGCAACTCCAACACCATTTTTATTTGACCTTAAATACTGAAACTGTATGGCACAATTTGAGAAGCTGGATGAAGAGCCAGAAACACAACTCCTGTTCCTAGTAAGACTCCCTCTTGTCATCTGGAAATGTGAAAAAATGCAGTTCTAAATTTGCTCACAGCAAAATAAATACAATGCTCACAACATCACAGATTCCAGCTGAACTGTCAACAGCAAAAGCCAAGTGATGGCCTTCCAATACAAGCTAACTCATTCTTTGAGCTGAGGCCAGCAGTTTGGAGATGCGGTTAAGTGGTTGTTGAAGGTGGATGCTCATCCGGAGTTTCAAAAGGCAGTGGAGGTTCTCTCCAGTAGGTGAACTGGCTGTAGGTATCAGAACAAGGGAAGTCTGAAGAATGGCTTCGTTTTAGCAATGGGAAAATGTGATCTACCACTTCACATAGTCTCACATAACTGGAAAATAAAAAAAAAGAATGCTGAACCATTTAAGATCTTTGAATATTCCCCAACCACTAAGGAATGGCTACTCTTACACGAACAAGTCTCCCTCCTCAAATGAAGAAAACTGAACTCAATTCACTGTCTAGTTTCCAGAGAGGATTCCCAGTTCTGATAAAAAAATCCATTCATTTCTTACCTAGTAAGAAACAGATACCCTTTTCCACCTAGATCACCTGCTAAACTATTCAAGCCCTATATCTTGCTCTATATCTTCCTTCTCCATTTACATCCAGCTTGGCTCAAGCAGCTCCCTGCTGAGTCAGTTATTTCTGGTTTATACATGTATGGCTCCACTTCAATTAAGGACACATTTAACATTACTAAAAACCATTTCTGTGTAGTGTTCCATTTAGTGTTAGGCACTACAGTGGATAAGCATTGTGCTAGAAGCCCTTAGCCCTATCTTTAGATTTTCAGGCCCTTCCAGATAGGAGCTTCACAACAAGGACATTTTGAAAAGACCATAAAAAGGTAGATAGTTTCAGGAAACTAGCTACCTAAAGGGGTCCTACAAGAAATCTGGAGGGGAAAATTTACAAGGACATGTAGTAACTGGACAAGGGGGAATAGCTTTAAGATGAAAGAGGGTAGATTTAGATTAGGTATTAAGAAAAATTCTTCACTAAGAGGGTGGGAAGGCACTGGAACAGGTTGCCCAGAGAAGTTGTGGATGCCCCATCCCTGGACATGTTTAAGGCCACCCTTGCCTATGGCAGGCAAGTTGGAACTAGATGATCTTTAGGGTCCCCTCCAACCCAAACTATTCTGTGATATGATTCTATGATTTTTATGCAGACTAAACTGTACACTGATAATTCCTTTACATGATTAAGGTAGATGGAATATATTAAATTACATTTTTTTTTGTCAGTGTTTCTGACAAAACTTTTTTTCTTTCAGTTAAACTGAAGGAAAGAGGAAAGTCTGTATAAAACTTTAATATTTTGTTTCTATCTAAGGAATCTGTTATTAATAAAATCAAATGCATCTTTGGTCAACTTGAGTCATAAATTAGTTAGCACATTAATTTAGTCAATAAGGTGTTAGGTATAAGAGATTACTTACGATGAGATGTTTGTCTTTGCATGCTCTTGTATAAGTTCTCCTTTGGGGTTAACTGTAAATATCCTGTTTAAAGAAACTCCCACCTGTTTGTATGAATAAACATCCTAAACAGAAAAGAAAAAATAAATCATGACTCTGCCTTTGCACAATAAGGTTTATTCTTGCTGGAATATATTACACAGAAGAACATATTTGCATAGTACTGGTACTAAATTTAGCTAGTTATTGCGTATGTGTAATTCTCCATTACGTTACAAAAGAGGTCAGTATAACAAATGCTCACAGAACAATTTGCAGCTAGGTAAGGAGTTTGCCAGTTCAGTTTAAACTATTGATCAAAACCATGTTCATTTTTTCAGTAACTTCTCTTGACACAGAAATAACATTCAATAAAAAAGTAACGATATTTAGCGTAAAAGCATTTGCACTTTCATTTTGCTTTCAGAGAATATATCATTTCCTGAGTGCATTGTACTGAGTATCTTGCAACAATGTACAGAGGTTAAAACATAACTGACACGTAAAACAGCGATTTGTGACCTTGTCCTTACAAACAAAAGGAAGTCATGACAACCGTGTCTACATTAAAACTCCTGGAAACATCTCTTGGCTCCTGAGTCTGGATTTGTGCCATGTATTGACACCATGTCAGAGCAAAGAGAAAAGAACAGAAATCAAGGAATACATGCCAAAATAGGAGCTGTGAGCCCCAGCAGGTAATGCAGATGCAACTCTGGGAAGTATAGTTAGAAGTAAGAAATGCTTCTAAGAAATTCAAATTGCTAAGGAAAGCAGTGAGTAAGTTGATCTGGTCTGAATAAAAGCTTGACAAAAGCAAATATGAAAATAACACCCAGAAGATCAGAGCAAAACCAAGCTTCCGTTTTCATCATCTAAAGCATGGTTTAAAAAGCTGAGGTGGTGGAAGACTGGAACGTTAATGAAGATACAAAGATTATTTTTATCTCTATAAAAACTGCTCCAGAAAAAAAAATAACTGAACAAAAGTTAACAGCAGTCATTTCAAGAATCCTGGAAGCCCATGCACTCGTTACACCAGTAATGTCCGTGAGTATTGAAATTTCACTCTCCACATGTGTCCCATTTCTCTGCACCAACTAAAGAACAATGTAACCAACTGGAGCCTTCTCTGGCTAATCATACTATGAAATACGAAGGATAAAGAACCATTCTCTCCCGATCTAATGGCATGGCCAGGACAGAGGCATACAGTTAATTGGGTTTAGCTTTCAGAGCAGAGTGGATACACTCAAACAGTATGTCAATGGTCCTTGGCCATAAACACTACAAAGGTGTTACCAGGTTTCTTGTTATTACACCACATATCAGTTTCAACAGGAAATATTACCTGACAATACAGAGCTGAAGTATTAAGTGCTCTGTGGAGCTCCTGGACACAAATAAGGGACCCATCTACCTAATGTAGTTAGCATCTAAACTTAGGTGTCCAATGAAACAGTAAACATCTGAAGAAGCAGATTTTCTATATATCTC
Source organism: Pezoporus wallicus (assembly GCF_028554395.1). NCBI lineage: Eukaryota > Metazoa > Chordata > Aves > Psittaciformes > Psittacidae > Pezoporus > Pezoporus wallicus. Next base: position 4,708,440 of record NW_026642654.1, read on the forward strand.
CTTCTGAAAGCAGGTTGCTTTCAAAGATTTCCAGTGAATCAAAGCCTTTATCCTTCCTTAGGCACCTATAGTGAAATCTACACTAGTAAACTGAACAGTGAAAGTGCCCACTGTCAGACTTGAAAATCTCTTGACACTTCCACAATATTATGAAGATCTCTGTACAACTCCCTTCAAAAAAACCACCCAAACCCCATAACCAAAAAAACAACTCTCCACAACTCCACATACACACACACCCCAATATGGCTGTATCAAAAATCCACTGTGAAGAATCCGTGCCACAATCTAACACAGCAATCATATCCAGGAATTGCCTGGAAGACTGCTAGCTGCCTGTGTCAAAACAGCCTCTTGGATTATGCTAACAATTTATAAGAAGGGATAATCACATGCCAAGGTTGCTGCCTTTGCCCTAGCCCGTGAGACTTTCTTTTCTGTAGAAATAAAATAATTCTGAGGCTAAAACAGGACTAAGAAAAGCCTATAGCCTAATTATACAGCCTGCAAATGGCCAAAGGAGATCTGTCTTCCCCTCTCCATGCGAAACATTTCACTTTCTATGCAAAGTAAAACCTTTTGATTTCAGTAGAACATGCAAGTTCTTTTGAGCATACTTAAGAGTCTGAAGTGTAAGTCCAACCAACACGCATCTGAAAGATGTTCTGTCTGTCCACATGTATCTGACACTATCAGTATGGATTAAAATGAGATCAGTGTTTTCAGACAAGCTTAACTGCTAACTAAACATAATGTAGTCACTTTACTGCTCTTCCATCTCTGGTTGCATCCTCCATTGCAAGATTTTTAAGGAAGAACCTTGGTATTTTCCTTCATGCAGAGCCTAATAAAATATCTCAACTCCCATTTAAAGCTTCTAGCTTCAACAGAACCATGAAATAACAGCAACCTTTCTGTTCTTTGCAATAGAAATAAATTCAGGTATTACTTACAGCAGGTCTGTTTCCAAAAGCAGCATAAAAGGGTTCTGTGTTAGGATAAAACAAATTTTTGATGTCTGTCAAACACTGAACTTTAAATTTTTCTGGCTTCTTTTCTATAACCTCCCTGAAATGATAGAAAAAGGGAGGCTCAATAAGTACACATGAAATACAGCACAAACCATTTTATTTTCTTTATTAAATGTTTCCACCAAGCTAGATACTCCTGAAGAGTCCCCACCCTTCTCCAATGAATCTTGATTTGGAAATTATAGTGTCTGCAAAGACAAAAGAGCATTTCCAAGCTTATGCAATGGGCACAGTAAATAAATCCTCTGAAACAAGGGAACTTCTATTTAAACCTTTGTTGTAAAGATGACTGCTGAGCAAGGATGGTTGATTACAGAGCTGCTAAATAAAGCCTTATGAAACAAATTGTCATCAAGTAAACTGCTTCCTGAGAACTGCAGAATGATTCATAGATTTTATTAGCCTTCACTGGATTGCCATTACCATATGTGCTAGAAGCTCATCTGCCTGTTAAGACACTTCTGCAGTCAGGGTCCTCCACCACTGCTAATTAACAAGTTATGGAATAACTGAATCTTCTATTTCTCTTCAGTTGCTCCTTACAGAATGTAGAATTCATTAATGAATAGAGGAGTTCTCATCTCTGGGCAAAAGCCCTTCCACAACAGCTTCTCTTGGCAAGGAAACTGAACAGGTGGCAGAGTCTGGAGTTCCCATAACATAGGAAGATGCCAGCATGACACAAAAGCGCTTAAGCAGCTTAGAATCCCACTTCCTAGCACCAACACATATGTCAAGGAAGATGTGAATAGTGCAGAAGCTTCATAGGAGTAGAACAGGCCTTTGGAACAGCAGTTCCATGTATAAATCAAAGTTTGAGAATGTGAGAAAAAGGAACAAGACCATCTTTTCTCAGTCTCACATACAGCTGATCTCAGAGTCTCAAAACCACAATAATTAAATCTATGGATAACAATGAAATCATTTATTGTCCAGACATCACAGCAGCTACAATACTGTATACCAAAAAATGGGTTTTCTTTAGTCTAACCAAGATACCACGACGTGTATCACTTTAATGTATTTCTAGATACAAGGAGCATAACAGTAACTACCCTGCATTTATTATTTAATCAGTCTAAGCAGCATACTGTAATACCTCCAGTCTCTTATATTTAGAACATGACTGGTAAGACAGTCTGTAGCATGTCACTCAATCAGGAGAACACCTGAACAACCTTCCATTAAAAATTCTAATGAAATATATCCTGTCACAGCAGCTTTTAACAGCTGAAAATATTTTCAGTAATCACTTGACATTCTTCACTGAATTAGGAAGAAGGTACGTTATTCATAACCTGTGCTATTATTATTCACTTGTTAAAGTTCCACACCTAGAAAGACAGATATTGTCCACACAGTGCAGTCAGGAGAGTAAAAAGTTCCTTTCATTTTCACATGAATTTCTTCAAAAATTACCAATATTCTTCCACAAAACAATATTTATGCCAACTGGAACACCTTACAAGTCAAGAGTGAATGTTATTAAAACGTTCGCGTTTTCCCCATAGGTAAATATTAACGCACCATGTTAAACACATGAAGTCAACAGGCAGTACCTATTGACAAACAGTGAACACAGATGTATATTAAGACATGTCTTAAGAGATAAACTAAACTGAATTGTGGTCTTTACCAAACAAAATTTCTTCTTTATTACATTTTGCACAAATATGTAAGAAAAAAAAACCCACTATGACTGATTTTAAGCACTATTTAAAAATAAATAAATAAATAAGCAAATAAAAAAGCTGAGAATTCAACCTTTCCTTCTGCACGAAAGCAAAACTGCATTACCTGTGAAGAGCTGAGAATAAGCTGCTTGGGCTCAGCAACACTGGCCCCTGAGGCAGAACAGTTCCTCGTTCATTGACCCAGTGCAAGTAACCTCGGGTCATGCCTGCCATTCCAATAGCACGTGCTGAGCAATACAAAAACTTATATCCATTTCTGTGAACAGAAATAAAAGAAAAAATTACTATAAAAATAAGGCATGTGTTTAGACATTAATTATTTTGTTGGTTTGTTTTTGAATGAATCAAATCATGACTGTTTAATGGACTTACATTTAACCTAGACTTTTTTAAAAGGAATAAAACCATTTATGCCAGAGACTTGGATAATTAAAATCCATCTAGCACTACTGCAGTTAGTGATTTACACCTAAAGAGGGCCCATTTATCTCTGGTCTTCTAACTGCTATGGCTTCTTATGGTTTTCTATTCAGCCCTACACTGTGGAACTATACTCCTTAGAATTAACCGAAATGACATCCACTAAGAGAAAAACACTTGGGATAAAGCAGATATTGTTATCTTAGCCTTTGCTGGATTAACAGGGTATATTCCTGCATCTTGGGCCTCTACTAAAAACAGACTAGCTTATGTGCAGCAGTAATGTATTTCTTCAAGTCAGAACAAACCTGAACTTCAAAACACAGTATAAGAAGAAAACTTCAACTTGACACTGAAAGAAAAGTTTCAGCAGAAGCCACAGGTTACTCTTGGCTCTGTCCATGACAGACCAGAGTCCAGTGATGTTAGTTCAACTTAACAGCAATTTACTCTGCAAGTTGTATAATGAAATTATTGTTCTAAAATAAATACTGCATTTAGTGCACACATGGTCATTACATTTAAGTATTGAACACTTATACAGTGTCCAGCTGTAACATCTAAACACTACATAATTAATTTGGTAATCTGAAAAACATGACTCAAATCTATTTTTTTCCCCTGTGTTTATGATCACCAAAGCCCTATCAAACTATAATGCTGGCAGGCACAGAAATAATAACTGCAATAAAAAATACTAACATTTTCACCAAGTGCAATGCAGAGGTTACACACATAACTAAATACAGCTCAGCATGTGAATTCCCAGATTGTCCTGTCTTTTTTATGACCATGTGTGTCTATATAGAATAAAAGCACAGACAAGTGTCTCTGGTATAATTTAGATTCCATCATGCATAATTTATAATTCATCATCCATGTAAAACAGAAAGCAATAAATGAACCTTAGCATAACCCTAGCACACAGGACAAAACAGATTAACTATGAGGACAGTTCTGATGTGTACTAGAGGCTCTTCAAGCATTTATGGTAATTTGACTATAACAGCTGAATTTAATGTAAGAAAAGAAAACCAACTTTATTTTCTGTGTAAAGCAGAAATATCAACCTGAACAGACAGCAGTCATTAATCCTCCTTGTACAAGCTAAAATCAGATAGTTCATCTGATCCCATTTAGACATCAATTAATTTCTCTCCTCATTTCCTTTTTTCTCTCAATTGCTAATTGAAAAACTCACCATACTATGTCTTCAGTCCTCCAGAATACACAATGGCTTGACTACATTGCAAAATGTATCCAGAGAAACAACAGTACACCTGTACTCTTGCACTAGCCTTGCTCACCTAGAAGCATTCCCACACGTCATCCCAGAGTTGGTACAGTCTTAACAATTTTTCTCCTGTTCATATTCATCCACAAGATTTTTTTTTTAATATGCCATTCCAGGATGCTCTCCTTGTTAATAACATTAATTGACCTAAAGCACAGCTGATCTACTGTTACCCAGTATTTCTTCAATAGCTAATGGAAAAAACAAAAGGTATGTATTACTGTGGACCAAAAGGTACCAGTCAATTACAGGGCTATAACACAGCAGCTCACACTGGTGTTGCCAGGTGAAAGCATGTTCCTCAGGCTCTTCACAGCACATCTTACTGACTTTCAATTCCTTTAAACTGCACTTTAAGCAATGTTTACTAATCACTCTCAAAATTAACCGATGACACTAAGACTGATCCTTTCTAACTTTGCAAATTAACAATGGAATAACAACAAATATTTGTGTACAGAAATTACAAAATAAATTGTATAATCATTATAAGTAAACATCACCATCAATGTCTTTGAAGCTCATCATTATTTATATAACAAATAAAATAAGAATGTAAGCAGTGATTATCCAAAATAGGCCTGTTTCTACTCAAGATAAGGCATTGTGTTGTGCTTCAAGGATGAGATTTATCTTGCTTGACAAGAAGCCTAATGTTTAGACAGCTCAAGCCTAAACTGTTTCACTAAGCTCCCTTTCGATGCACTGGAAAGAAAGGGAACTCCCCCACAAGGATTCATTCCATTTATTTTAGATTCCACCCCTGCATGACTCCAGGTAAGCCAAGTTTGGCAAGAACTCCACCTTCAGTGGTCCTAGGCTAAACAGCCCTTATGCATTTTGCAAATCGCCTCAACAAGGAGAGAAGGGAAGCTGTATGAGCATCTTAAATATTAATGCTTCTGCAACTCACAGTTCACAAAAACGTTGCACTTGATGAAACTGCATTGCAGTCTTTGGAACTAACTGTAGCTATCTGTTTGGGATGGTTGGAAGATCAGTCACTTCTCATTGATAGGGGGATTTTGATATCACAAAGCAAGTTCTGCTCTGGATATCATACAGCAGATGTTTACACTGTGTAAGCATCACTGAAGTGATGAGATACTGATGAAATTGTCACTCTTACAGGTTAAGGGAAACCTACAGAAATTTTCTCTTTTATGTGCAAATGAATAAACACAAGTCACAGATGCATGGATGGATTTACTGAATACTCACTGGCTCACTTTATGATACAACTTCGCAATCCCTTGGTGTGTCCAGTCTTTGCCAAGAGTTGGCAAAATATGACCTAAAGTATCTGACCTGAATAAAGGAAAAACAATATAACTGAACTGAAAAAAAAAAAAAAACACCCAAACAAAGTACTTTTAATAACAACAGTCAAGGTTAATTCAAACCCCACTAACTTATCTGTCTAATGGCAAAGGAAGATACAGTTTTCTGTAAGGTACTGATTGTGATTAGATGATTTTACTGCCCTTACTTTTGAGATAAACTGACATGCCTATCCTTGACCATACTGTTTTAATTATTTTTGTGCCCCAAGATTTGCCATCATGGATGAAACTCGTGACCCACAAGTTAATATGGAAGTTGCAGCATATAGGCTACCAATCACACCTGCGTGGTACCAAGTGCCAGTACCAAGCCTACTTTTTGAGGTTTACATTAAATGTTTTTAAATAAACCAAATCTACACAGGATGGATTTGCAATGGTATTGTAACATGAAGTGATTAAGAAGCCAGTGTACTTCATATGATGCAGCAAAAAATTTTTGATTCTGCATAAAGTCCTCCAATACTAGTGTAAATACTATCATAAAACACCAAAACATCAAAAAATATGTGACAAATAATGGGCACATGACACACATCTTTATTAAATTAAGAATTCAGCTAATGATTCTTGCACTGTTTGAAAGCCAAATCAAGAAAAAACCAAACACACACCCAACACACAAACACAAGAATACAATGATTCTGTGACTCAAAATTCTGTTACTTTTTCAGTTAGTCCAAAGAAAAACTTGTCCTTGTAGATAAAGCCTCTCCCTGTTCATGAACTCACCGTGTGATTGTTCCATCAATGTCAGAAATAACAATTTTATCATCCCAATTCCACAGGTAAATGGTGCCTTCGCAGCGGCAAGTGCCTTGATACTGTGTTGTAACACTAAAGGTCACATCATTGGGACCATTCTTAAGCTTTAAACTTTTCTGCAAGACATTATCAGCAAGATAATCAACAAACAAACTGAGTATGTGAAACTGACACAGTGCAAACACAAAGCCACAAATGATCACTGAATTCTTGGTCACACTGAATCTCACTGCTTTCAGCAGAGCCACTGTCTTAATGACAGCAGAGGTTTCCCCGGTGTAGTGTACATTAGGTACCGATTTACAGAGCAGAACAAAAACAAAAATTCTGTTTCACAGTCAGGGCTATTATTAAAACAAAAAAAAAAAAAAAACAACCAATTAACAAATTACAGATTAGGGACTATCTATGCGGGGTTTCCGTTCTGAGATATGGACGCATATGCAGAGAGAAATGGGTGTAACAAGGAGTTCCATAAACCCTAATTTAGAGTGTTTATATGGGGACTTGTGTCCTACAACATCACATCTCTTTCCTACAGTAACCCATCACTTACACCATATGACTCATCACCCTTCTGACTCCACCAAATACCCTTAACTCTCCCACTTCACTGCCCTTCCCTCCCACTGTCTCCTGTGCCACTTAGTGGCAAGAGACAACTGATTTTATTCTATTTGTGGACCTAAATACTCATTTTCATAAAGCCTGCAGAAGTTTAATACTTCAAATGTCTCTTTTTTTCTTATATTTCACTGCAATTTTTCTATCAGTTAAAAATGAAAAGGAGGTGGAAATGCAGGACAAATGATGAGTAACTGATGAGTCTCAACCACTGTTTCATTAAGAACTAATATAAAACTAATTTTAGCTACAGGTAATTTCTGTGAGGTTTCCAAACCTGAAAATAATCAGTATATTTGTATAACCCTTGTTTTCTGTTTGCTACAGAAAATTACCAACACATCCTATCTGCCTTTTGGGATAAATTCTGCACTTCTTACAAACTATTCAGGCAGTGAGCAATGGGTTGTTTAATACTGTACACCTTGTGTGGGTTTCCTTCAGAAAATTAATTGCCTGTAGACAAGACGACAGAAAATATTTCCCTCAAGTAGCCCATTTTTCCAAATCAAATTGGAATGTGCAGAACACAAAACTGTAAGAGTTTTGTCACCATTAGTCAAAACACCTCTGTCACAGAGGAAGAGAACTGGCTCCAAAGAAATTAATAGCCTGTTCTCATAGTAAATTCACAAGCAGCTCTTTCAGAAGTTACTAACAGAAAAACGTACTTATGTAAAATGTGACTGCCTCCCTGTGAAAGAAGTGAAAGGAAAGGAGAGAAGGAAAAAAGAAAAAAGAGGCCTCTGGGTTAACATAATATATATTATACATAATACAAAAAGGACATAGTTCCAGTACACTTGTTACATGACAAATTTAGACATGCTTTAGAATTTTGACATTTTTCTAAATGTGATCCCATGTCTCCTAATCTGTGAACCACAGGACTTGCTGCAAGGTACAACACTGATGCTTATATTGAAGAAGAGAGGGGAAAATGGTATTTTTTTAAATATAACAAGAGAGAAAATTAAATGCAAGACATATAAGCTAATTAAGCTTTGCAAACCTGAGTAAAAGTATTGTTCATGTTGTATTAGAAATGACATTTCAGGACAAGGATGTAAATTAACTCACAAGCTGGTCAGAAGTGAGTCGAAGCGTTTTTTTGTAACTGATTCCAGACAATGACAGATAACTTGAGCTGGTTTGTAATGATCCGAGATTTTGTTTGGCAGCTCTAGGGTCTTCATCGCTTGAAGAAGATTCATCTTTTATTCTGGAACATTGCACACACAGAAAATGATGTTATGTCAGTAAATGCATCTCCGTATCCATTAAAAATGCATTAACAGTGAGTCACCAAGTCAGCCATTGATTCTCTGCTCCTAAGTACTGTCTCACAGGAGGTCATTCACATCATGGCTTTAAATATATCAATGAAGTGCTGAATTCCCATTCACACATATTCCCCATTATTCATACTTGGACTGTACTAGCCATTCACTTGTCTATAAGCTAGTTTCCATTGTTCAAATTTTAGAGATGTAGGTTAATGTGCCATATTGACTCAAAAATCTCATAGTGGTACAAAAAAAAAAAAATAAACCAAAACATAATACCCATTTGATACTGTAACTGCAAAAAATCCTCAGTTTCAAAAGGAGGAGTTCACTATGCTGGCCTTCTCTCTCCCCCCAGAGAATTTAGCAATTCATTAAAAAAATAAAGGCGATTGAAATTTGGTTACAAATTCCTTCTTTCAATGAGCAACTTTAGATCACTGGATTATTCTTTTCCAGGATTTGCAGGATTATCCCATTCAGGATATGATGATGAAAAGTCACAAAACCTGAGCTCCTTTACACAATTCTGTTTAAATACACATCAATATCATTTATTTTTTTTTCTACTACAACCATTTTTTTCAGAAATTTTTTAAGGACATTTTTCTTCAGAGTGAAAGTTTTCCTACAAAAACAAATCTATCACTTTAGGCAGAAGGTAAAACATCCTTTCAGGTCCTGCAAATCTCATCTTTAAAACAATTAGCGTTTAGCCTCTTTCACACCTGGATGTTGTTAGATGTTACAAAGTCTTGATCCAATATCAAGGTACTGCATGCCATGACAAGCAATACTTAAAAGCCTGTCATATCCTTTGTAACATCAGGTCTCAAAAGCTTTACCTACATATCACATTTTGCTTGCAAGCAATAAATTCTTAATGTCAGATTTCTAAGGCCAGTTAAAGTTTAAACAAAGAACACCAATTACAGAATCTACTGAGCTTGAAGTCTTAATCCTACTTTAAAGTTTATCTTTAAACAACCACGTAAGAAACAGACCTAAAAGACACATGTCATCCTTAAAATGAAAATCAGTCTTTCTGATTTATTCCATGGCACTCTCAAACTCAGAGAGGCAAATGAGATAACAGCTAGCCTGCTACAGAATGAGGAATCCTCCTTCCAGCACATTCACCTGGACTGCAACTGCTGACCTTCAAGAAGAATGACAGCTAATGCTTTTTTGTTCTGTAAAAGTGATACCTGAACTTCATTAGCATAAAGCATATTTGAATATGGCCCTTTTCAGCTCTAAGTGCAGACGGCATCTATATGGCATGTATTTACAGCAAGATCTGCATGCATCGAGAAAGGGCAAGGTAGGAGAGTGGTCCCTGGCAAACTCATCCCTCTGAAGCAAGTTAAAGCTCATCTTACAGAACCCTCCTGAAGGGGAGATTCTGGCTATACAGTATGACTAATTTGGAGAATGCGACAGAAGGGACTTCTGTAATCCTTGAAAGAAGCAATAGAAAGCATTAATATTGCCTTTGAAAAAGCCTCTTCAAAGACTTAGGTCCCTGAACTTCCAAAGATTGCAGAAACAAATGAAATCGTCAGGCCATAAAAATATCAGAAATCTTAGAAACTGAAACCCGACAGCTGCATGGGGTTGTCTATGATGCTCCCTTGAAATCCCTAGAGAGATACATACAGATCTGGCGAACTGCTCCAATAACTGTTTGTTTTCAAGGGATTGGAATTTGTGTCACAGAGCTGCCAGCCAAACCACAGAAATGCTAGGGAACACTCACAAGGTCTGAAACCCTGCCATGGGTAGAGCTTTTCTATCTGCACTTATCTGGTGCATTGAGTAACAAATTAAATGTATTTCATTGACACAGAATTTCTTTGTTCAAATAAATTGTTTATTTTTAAACAGAAACTCCTGCACATTTCAAGTACAGATACTTTCGGGGGTACCTGTTTGCCATGCTCAACTGTGAAGAGTCTTCTCCTGTAAGTCCACTCTCACTCATACCTTGCTCTGGCTTTGTTTCCTGTAAAAATACCAGCATGAGAAGCTGTCAATTTTCTTTTAGGGAGAGAGCATGTGTTTTTAGAAAAATGCTTGAAAACCAAGTTCTGTCTTGTACAGGCCTGCTAAAAATCAACAGCATGTTTGTTTCTTTGCTTGTAAGCAAAGAAAACTTCATGGGTTTCTTAAAAAAAAAAAAAAAAAGCTGCACAAAGAACTAAAAATTGCAAATATTAAAATCAGAAGAAGAATTACGATTTAGTTTTGTGTGGAATTAGTACAGAAATACCAGATTATAGATTTAGTATTACTGAAGTTCTGGTATCAATCCTCTAATTACACAGTTCATGCACCTGAAATACTTAGATTTCATCTGAAAAAGCAACATATGACTCTGTAGAAGAAAAAAAAAAAACCTAACTTTCACAGAATCATTAAAATTTTTAACGTAAGAAAACTTTCCAAGCTGATTTTATACTGAGTAGATGCTAAATTCTACCAATTTCATCTCACTAGATTTTTAAACAGTGATTTTTAAACACACAAACACCGCCACCACCACCACCCCTTTCCATTTTATAGCTGACACTGCTCAACAGATAACCAAATACTTCCATTAAGAGAGAAATTCTAAAAACTTCAGTGAACTATCAAAACTAAAATCTCATGCTCTGAAGCCCATACCCACAGATCAGTACAATGGTTATTTCACGCAAGGCTAAAAAGTTCAACTGAGGCATAATCATAAAAACATATTAGATGTCATTTTCTCCCCTCAAGTACTAATGCTTTACTAGTATAAATTAATATGAAGAGGTTTCATTAGCCAACTTTAAAGATTAAATATGTCTAGACAGGAGATCAATATTTCATATAAAACTTTGGGTTTTTTCCACTGTTCTTTAATGTTCATCCATGGCTTTAAGACCACAAACTTTTAATGCTCAGAAAAAGAAATTTAAAAAGACTTTTGTTAGTTTTCCATCTTAGGTTTTGCTGAATTTTACAGCTTACTACTCATAAGTATGTCTGTTCTTCAGCTATCTAAAGAAACCTCCAGAAGGGCAGATAATCTGCATGAAAACATTAAATGAGCAGCACCAGTCTTGGATTCTAGGTTCCAAACACATATTTAATCCATTAGATAATACTGCCTCAAGTTTGTGTAATGAAAATAAATGCAGAACCAAAGTACTGCAGACAGATGTCTCAAGCAGGGTCTGACAAAACTTTCTGAAGTCAAAAGAAGTCAGACTTTAGACCTTGCTTAAACATCTTTTAATATGTGTATCCTCAGTCAAACTGAATATTGAGTTATTCTCAGAAGCAAAGTTCTGAGGGATGAATATAGAGGTATCCAGCTTTCCCACTGCAACCAGAAGGAAACTGCTTGCTTCTTAAACTTACCTCTTTAATAGCACTGTTCCTCCCTCGCCATGAAAACCACCACCTTCCACCTTTCTTGGGCATCTTGTCCCTCATTATAGATTCCACAGTGGCCTGTGATAAATGGATGGTAACATAAAAAAAAAACCAAAACAAAGGACAACCTGATATATGCAAATGAAAGTGTCAAACACACAATTTTAACTGATAATAAATAGAAGAGAAATAAACATACTGTCTGTGGACCATAAATTCTACTAAAGCAAAATCTAATGGTGTCCAGAGCTGCTCTGAAGTAACTTAAGCATGAATACTTATGGTATTTTTAAAAGGAAAATGAAAAAGAGATAAAAAATCAAAGAAGAAAAAAAGCATAAGTAGATATTAGTATAATGTCTAGAATGAAGAGCCTACTGTTTTAAAGTTGAAGTTACTTAGTTCAAATTATATAAAAAAAATTAAAAAAAGAAAAATGTCACTTCCCAAAAGAGTTCTCAAGCAAAACAGTAACAAACCGACAAGCAAGAGTTTTTTTAAAAATAGCTAGAGTTCATATTTAATCATCAGTTTAGAAATAAGCAAAAAGTTACTAGCTTTTATGAGTTCAGTATGATGCTATGAATTTGACTGACAATGCTAGAACTGTTTTCTTTTTAAACCCTGGCTACTTTTCTTTGGTTATATCTACTACACCTCAGTAAAGAAAAGGGGTTTTTGTCTTTCAACAAACATAATGACTGGAGCTTTATGCACTGTAACAAGGAGAGCTGAATTCTTTCACTCAGAGAGCAAGCAAAAGACAAAAGGGTAAAATACTACAGTGAATGGGAAAATATTATACCACAGTAAAGGTGGCCACAGTGTTTGGTATGCCTTAAAAATAGCTTAGCCACTGTAAGGAACAATGCATCCCTTCTCTCACTTTTTCCATGGGAAATGACAGAGGAATCAATGTGAGCAAATAACTTGAAAACTTTTCAAACAAAATAAGAAAAGTAAGGAGCAGATGGAGCAACTGAGAACGGAATGCCACTGCTGAGAACAATGGCTACAATTTAAAAATGTCCTTAAACATATGGACAACTTCAAGCACATGTCCTATTGACTTTTAGTGAGATAATTCACATGCTTATAATTAGGGATTCAAATGTATTAAGAACGAGTGACGGTTTTTTGCAAAGTTTTCAACCACTTCCTAAAGCCTGTTTTGATAAAGTATCTTAGTACTCAGTTCCATTATTACAGCAAATAAAAACTGTAAGTAACAAGTTATTAAGAAAACCAGTAAGATGACTGGTAGCATAAATTAGGAATTTCAGTTTCAGAGGCACAGTTCAGTCAACTAAACCTTCCCAATTATACAGACTGATCTAACTACATATACTGGCTAGTCCACTGAATTCAAATTGCACTCTCTAGAAAATTATCAGCCTTCAGCATATAAGTTGATTATGTAAAAAAAAATGAACACACTGAATTTCACACTCATAGACTTCTTAACTGATAACTTACATGAATGATGGCGTAACCGTAACACTGTTGAAAGAACTACCATTTCCCTTAATGGAAAAATATTTCATTTCCATTCTTTCAATTTTATCCTAGGCAAAACCCAAAACATCTAGCATGGGCATCAGTGTTTAATTAAAAATGCAGTTACTTTGCATTATCTTTATGAGATCTCACAGGCACCTATCAAGGTCTGTGGAAATGCCCAACAAATACAGACCAGGATAACCATACACCTTCTGTGGGCATTTGAGTTCCATGGATGAATTCCACCTTTGACAAGTATTTGCATATTAGAATATTTGCAGTAAAGCATGAAATATGTGGCTCTAACATCTGTGAAATTCAAGCCAGGTTTACCACATGCTTGGGACATCCAGGATCAGTTTATTTTATATTGGGATGCTACAGTGCAGCTATACATGCATACATATGTGATGTGGCACTAAGAAAGAACACAGTGGTAGAGAGTATTCTCAGCTTGAAGAAATTTTTATCCCACATTCATCTCAACAGAGATAGTATTTGAATTCACATGTATTAAACCCAAAGACATGTGAAGTACTGGAAATGGTAGGAGAGTTTGAGTCCCAAACATCATTTAATCCACTGCTACCCAGGATATAAAATAGTACCAATGATGATACTACTTAGTAGTATTGCAGTGTGCCTTTCTGTCCTAAGCATCTATGTGGCACCAGGTCCCATGGAACTGAATTAAGTTAATGAATGCATTTAAGACAAGCCAAGACATATAACTACCACATAGTCATAGCTATCTGCCACTACCTACCTAGTTTGTTTATGAACAATCAACTGAAAAATAGAAAACTAGCAAGCTACAGGCCTTCTTGACCTAGTATTTAAAGCTTATTCACTGAGGTTAAAATTTCTAGCCTCTATTTTTATTTGATAATATATGCTCTATACAGATAAAATGGAAAGCAGTCATCAGGTATTCAGCTACAGCAAACATGAACATGGGTCAATAAAATTTCTGTTTATAATCCATATTAATGAAGGAAAACAGGAAGTTTTCCTTATTTAAAATATTTGTAAAGTTCTTAACCAAGCAAATAAATGCTAATCACAGATCAAATTGAGTCCTGCTTATTCAGCCCCTAGCATAAAACTAGATGAATGGTTGCGTGTGGATAAGTATTACTGATGTATAGATCCTCTTGTGCAACAACCCTCTTCCCTGCCTTAATAAATGGCAGAATATCATAAGTCATCCTCTGATCAACCTTCATTTTCAATCTCACCTTTGGCAAAGGTTTCTGGAATGCCTGCATTGCCAGCAGAAGGGGACCGGCTGTTGTCCAGTTGTAGTACCTGGGCATGCAAGAGAGACAATTACTGCACTTTGTAATCCCAAGATTCCAATTCACAATCTACTTAGTATTTATCATCTGGCAGGTGCCACGGTTTAAGCCCAGCCATCTTAATACTGCACCAGTAATAGCAGACCCACCTCATTCCACATTACGTTCACAGGTATTTACGACATACACATTTCAAGGTAGGCAAGAAAAGCTATGTCCTGATGTAGACAGGGTATTTTTCATACATTCCTTATGGCCTTATTATATTTACTTTCACATGAGCCACTTTTTTTTTTTTTTTACAACTGTTTACACTGTTTTTCCATCAAGGAGCTACATAAATGTTAGGGGCTTTAGTCCGTATGTCAAACTTTTGCTATTATGTGCTGAACATGGGTCAACTTTTACAGGCAGCAGGACAGACAAAATACTGTTTAGAGAAGATGAAGCTCACATGACATCCAGAGAATGAGACAGTCATATCCTCATTAAGTACTCCTCTCTCTTCCCCAGTACATCAATAGGCAGGTAAACACTACCATCAAAGTCACAGAACTATGTCAAGGAAGCTGTAAGTGACTTGCCTCAGACCACAGAGAGAGTCAGGTATAAGGCTGTAACATACCTGCAATACAAACTATCCCATAAGGATGTACCAGGCATGTCAGATTTGTGTGAGTGATGTCTATGACTAAGGGTAGCCTCACCTCTAAGTGCAACAAAATGCCATGATCTCTCCTCTACTCTGTAACATTGTATGCCAGATGCAGGGAGTTCCCAAGTTAAAACATCATGCAAAAAGCTGCACCTAGCATAGACTGTAGTGCTGCACTGCTGCCAGCAGTATAAACATATGAAGTAATCTCTTAGCCTTGTAGAAATAGAAGTCTTATACTTGGTGGGTGAAGTTTGACAAGCAATACCTTCATAGAGACACATTAGCAAAATATTCAGTATATGCAAACTGCTAGGTAAAGAGTGCTTGCAAGACTGCCATATCCCTGTAAATATTAATTACTCAAACTGGCTCAGGGCAAGCCTTAGGAAGTTCACATCCTATTTCATTTTTTACTCTGCCAGTTGAGTGTGAACACCATTAATATTTAATACTAGCTTCTTTAAATTCAAATTGTATCAACTAGCTATAACAGGTCATCTGAAACTGCTCTTTACTTTCAAGGAGGAAAGGTAGCTAGCAGGGCCTGAATTCTTTGGAGAGTTGACTCTTTCAGGATGAGTCTAAGCTATGAACATTCAAAGCCTATTTTTCAGCTACAGTTCAATTTCTCTAACACACTGAAATGCCACAGAAGTATTTTTGCTACAACAGTACTATTTTTTTTTTCTTGAAATACACTTACTTATTTCCAATTTTAACCACAAGGTTAGGGTCATCAATGATAGCAGGATTGTCCACAAACTGCTGGTATGTTACTGCATGTTCTAAGAATTCTTCTGTGGGGAGAAAAAACTGCATTTGTAAAGCATGCATTTATTATGTCTGGGATGGCCAACCTAAATATCTTCGCACCTCTCAGACAAGCAGGGTTTACAATTCTGGGTCAACCCTTCATTACAAGGGTGCCGAGCTTAGCAGTGGAAGTGCTAATATAGAAGCAAAGTATTCAGAGACTCAAGCTCAGAAGATGCTGAGTATTTCTTTGTCTGCTGGGTGTCTTTCCTGTTCAAAATACAAGCTAAGAGAAAGCTCAGGGATAGAACTGTGAGGGAGGAAAATCAGGCTTCTACAAGGCAAGGAAGTATTTTATCATGTATTTCACTGATCCTCTGTCCAGGTTAGGAGAAGGAACTGACAGGCTCAAAGCATATGCAAACCCACAGCCAGAAACTTAATCTTATCACTTCTAAGGCCTACAGCAAAGTGAAAATGTTTGAGCATACCCCTTCCACTGGCTGTGGCTCCTTTCACAATGTCTATGTAATTTACAAGTGATGCAGTAACAATTCAACTCCAGTAAATAATAGTATATTTGAAATACTTTACAATTGGCTTCTAAACAGCAATCAGTGCAGCATCAGGCTTGTATGATTTTTATGATGTCATAACTACAGAAAACACAAGTCTTAACACATTTATGCTCACATTATGCAGCTGGAAGTTTAAGGCACAGAGCAGTGTAAATGATTTATCTAAGAGCTACATATAATATTTGAGGTAGAGCAGGTACTCAGCTTAAAAGTTTCCAACTCCTCCTTCTAGTGTTCCCATTTATAGACCACCTTTTTCCATTCCTGACACCAACAGCTGTGACTTCCTAACTATATACTGTACCAAGCAGAAAAGATACCATTAATACTATCATGATACAAACCTTAGTACTATCACGAAATTAAAAACAAAACAAAACAAAAACAAACACAAAACCCAATGCAATAAAATACTTAAGAAATTTAGTATGTAGTGAATTACTAAAAATTACTAAAAATCATCATTCCTATATAAGTCCACTATTTTAAATATGAAACATTCTAGGTATCTAATCATTACAGGGACAGCATTTCTCCTCGCAACACATTCCTGAATACAACCACAGGAGGGCACTGCTTCTTCAGTCTAGGACGCTAAAGCTTGGCTGCCAGCACATGCCTATGTAACAATGTCATTCTGTACCTTTGGTTATTTCTCTGTTATCAGTAAGGCCTCCGCAGAGAGAAATTGCAATGGAAGGTAAATCTCGAATTCCGTCTGAGGTGCTTTCAGCTCCACTGTCTACACCTGAGCTACCACCAGATTGTGGAGATTGGCTGGCAGATCGCAGCCCTGTGTCACTCGTGTTCCTGCACTGGACATTATCCCCACTGGAAAAGAAAAATCAGGAATTCAATTTTCACGTATTCATTCCCAAATTCATTCCCTTCAGCAAGCACCTTTTACATCTGACACACAGTTGGGGGAAGGGGGGGAAGGGGGAAAGAGGAAGAACCTAAAGAAATTTGCTTGGTTTTACCATAAAAGTAGTATAGGCCTCATGTGCCCTCAAACATTAGATTGCTTCTTCTTACTTGTCCAGACTAAGCATGTATAATTATAGCTTCACATATGTACAAGAGACAGGAAAAATAAGGCAATAAACTGTAAGATCTTAGTAGACTATATAATGCTTGCTACTATAAGCAGAGTTTATACTAGAACTATTCCCACCCAGGCACAAGAATAAACCTATTAGTTTATTATTTTATTTATATTAATTATACAAACTGATAGCTAAATCCAAAACAAAAGATGCATCTGCTTGTGTATTTATGTCATGTATATACAAATAAAATACTCTGCATATAAACTACTAGGATAAAAAAAACTGAGAAACAATAAATCATTGTACCCACTTAAAAACTGCAGATAGATGAGATCATTATTACAAAGTGCAGGCTCATCAAATTCTGCTTTCCACTCCAGATTTATATGAATACATTTGAAAAAGGAACTTTCAATCCAACTTTTTTCTCCATATTACTATCTTCCTCAATTTTATTAAAGTGCTAATATCACAACAGCTGAGTTTAAGCAAGCAAGAGTGAAAAATAAAATATGCAAGCTACTTCAGTTGCTCCTCAATGACTTTTAGTGAAATGACTGGAGTATGATGTGGAAAGAGGACTATAAATGTTATAAGAGGCTCTAATAAAGATCAGAACAAGTTGGAAATTATTTTATTTTCAGGGTGCAATACTTGCATAAACAGATCTGTTATGCACCTTCCAAAAATTATTTTGTAACATTCATATTTATAGGTGATCACCCACTGTATAATAACGCTAAAGCAGTAATTTGGTGCTAATACTATTAATAGTAAAGTATGTTCCTCATGGTAATAAGGAAGGACATGGGGATAAATATATCCCAAGGCCAATTGTTCTCCCAGGGCATGTGAGTAACACTCAGAAACATCAGTGTATATCACGTAACAATCCACAATCAACATATTATGCTTAACTGATCAAAATAGAAAATCAGTTTCAAGCACACTTTTCAGGCTCAAATGCAGAACCTTTCAAAAACTCTAATATTCTTCTCTGCAGAGTTTTATTTCCCTTCTGCCTTCATGTCTACTTGGACTTTTGTCCTGGGTTCAGCACGAATTACCTGAACGAGTTACCTGACTGGGTTTAAACCACGACAACTTTGAAAAAAGGTCTTATCTGGTGGGCAATGAACCTGGAAGGTGACAAGAGTTCTTTAAACAGTCAAAATATAAGCAAAGGACTTATACTTCTTGGGGAAATAAAGTGCAGCAACTTCTGGATCCATGTCGGTGAGGTCATCTAAATAGACACCATCAGCACCAAGATGCCGGCTTCGTTTGTCTGTAAGGGACAGCACATATAAGACTATTAATGATCATTTTCTTAACAACAAGCCAGAACTGTTATTACTGTTTAACTATTCATTTTAAGATTGAGAAACCAAACAAATTATAACAGTTTGTGAACTATATGGTACTGCAAAAAATTTCAAAACAAGTTGCTCATATACATTGTTTGGATTTTGTCCAACATACATATTTTTTTTCTTTTTTATAACAGCGGACAAGTTCTGAGATATGCTGAAGCCTCTCTGTCCAAGGCAAAACAAGTGGGAATTAGAAGTCAGGGTCACTGTAGGAAAGCAGCAAAGGAAAAGTATTTGCATAGGCCTATTACCACAGTAAGGCAATCAGAGCCTTTAGTCTTCGAGAACTAATCTTCAATGCCCTCTTGCAAAGGGAAATAACACAACAGACTATACTATAGTCACTAATACACTGTAACTGGCTTGTTATGGAGACAACTCACAGTTTAGCACATACATCTGATGTGTGTGTACATGCACCACTGTAAGGGACAAGACAACCCTCCCGTGTCTTTAATTAGTACCAACAGACAGTCATTGCTGTCCTCTTGTGGCTGGTTCATCTAGACAAGTAACTGTTGTAAGGCCAAAACCTAACTTGGAATTCATTCTAAAACCCATGACTTCTCCCTGTCCCAGTTACCAACATCAAACATCAGCAAAGAAATCAGAAAAAGAAGTTATGTAAAGGCCAAACAGCAGAGTAACATTGTAATTTTTTTATCGTCAAAGATAGTGAAACACATGGGGAAGTGGTTAAGAAACCTGTATGTCTACTGATTAAAATCAGCTACATAAACCAAGCTTAAATAGGCTTTACATAATTACAGAATTATCAGAGCTCTAAAACACAACATCTGTAAGTAAATAAATTTCATGTGAGGATTGTAACACTTATTATACAATAGCATGGATATAAAGCCCAGAAATTAAGAAGTAGGAAAGCAGACAGAGTTATATTTCACAAATTCAGAACAGAACATGCACCACAAAGAACTGAAATTGCTCATGTAAAACGAAAGCACCTTATTCTGTGGCAAATCTGCGGTTTGTACAAAGGACACACTACCACTCTGTACCAGAGCACAGAGGTTCCACAATTTCCAGAAACGCATAACAACTCAGAAAGTAGTCAGAGCAGGTGAACCAGCTCTCCAGTTTGCTTGTACCAAAACCTGAAAACTCTGAATCAGTGTGGATGAATTTGGAACAAGTTTTGTAAGTCTTGCTCATGTGCACAGAGCTGCCAAAAATCCCAAACCAAGAAGAATCTTGTGCCTTACTACATGGCTCCTGTGAAAAGAAGGCTGCACAGCTCAGGTTTGGAAGTTTACAGTTTTCCAGATGTGAAAGTGCCTTCAGGGCACAGATTAATTTAAATGGCAATGAAATACTTTATCACCATGAAATTTAAAGATTAAATCATACATATAAAAGTGAAGAATCAAGACCTTTACCTTTTTTTCTGGATGGAGAATCTGTCTTGCCAGCTGGTTGGGTTGAGCAAGCTGTAGCTTGTTTTATTTCCTCATTGGCAGGCAATGGTTGTACAGCTGCTCCTGGAGACTCTGTCTCTGGCTTATTTGTCTCAGCTGGTAAGGGCTCACTTTCAGCAGCAGTTGCTGCATCTGCTTGTCTAAGAGCAGGTAGAGGAGACTCAGTCTTAAACTCCTCTATAGGAGAACTCTGGATGACCCGAAAGTGAGTGCTTTCAGAGGGATTTACATCCACCACACTGGGTTCCTTTGCTTTGAGCAGAGGACTGGCCTGTGAGGAAAAACAAAGACTGCTATAAAGAAAAGCTATTAAATGCAACAGCCAGAGTTTAATCTGTTCTGATCACTTCAGCGAGATCAGATTCTCAAGGTAAGCAACTACAGCAGAAAGCTACCACTGAGGTGGAGACTACAGTGTACAAAATGCCTCTCTGCTGTGTATTTGCTACTCAAAATTCATCTGTATCTTGGGGCCAAGAAAGACTTGCTCTGCAATGTGCTTTACTGTCCTCATTTCCCACTCACCTGCCTGGGAGCATATCATAGCTCCTACCCTGCCCTCCTTCCTGCAGAAATCCTAGCTTTTCTCCAGAAGGTAACCCTGACAAGCATAAGAAGGAAGTGCAGACTGCAGTTCATACACAATCAGGATGCTCCCAGGGACCAGACACTGTCATTCATCTATAGCCCAGATTCAGACTTTAAGATCACTTCACAGGAACAATTCCAAATCTTCTCTCAGTGTGGGACAGGAGGAGTTCTTACAGTGGAAAGCTGAACCCCGACAGCAGCAGCTGTATAGCTGCTATAATGTTCACATGATAGCAAACAAACTCTTACACAAATATTAAGACTGTCCAAAGCATAACTCTCAATTCAGGTAAGGTCAGATCAATTCTGAATAGATTGGCTAGGGACATAGGCAGGGACTGCAGAGGGAAAAGCTTCCAAGAGTAAGATTTGCTATACACACTAGGCTGTGTGACTAGGATAAAAACGAAACGCCTAAATCTAATAACAGGAAACCCTAAATTATAGACTGGAAATGCCAATTTGAAATTCCTGCCTGGACCTGTGCACTTGAATTAGTTCTCTACTTACAGAAAATAGCTCCCAATTTTCTAACATACATGAGGAGGAGAATAACACAGAGGTGATGAAGCAGCTCATCTATGGCCTACTAAAGAAGAGGCCAGAGGTTTTCTGAAGGAATTAAGAATTCTGGATTTCCATCCCTTCTTTTGTCACTAGCTAACAACAGTGAATTAAAGATAAATATAATAGCACCATTATACTTCTGGTGGCACCACCAGAATGCAGTCTTCTTTCTGAAGAGGATACCCACTTCCCCGGCCTACAAAGCAGCAATTTTGTTTCTTTATACTGTTCCTGACCCCAGCACTCCTACAGGCCTTTCTGCAGAGAAGCCAGCTTTGAGGAGAAGAGGCCAAATCCTGCACCATCCCTGCCCCGTAGCTGCAGTATGCTACTGACCTTTGTTTCTCATACCCTGAGGCAGGCATAACCCCTAAGTCACCCCTTTCATCTATGAAAGCTCTGACTCCACAGCTGTCATATGGAGCTGGTCAATACCTGACTGACCTGCAGTGTACACAGCTACACATGGCTACTGCACAACATGGGAGACAATGCTGCTGGCACACTGCAGATCCTGCCACCTAACTGAGCCAAATGGCTTCAGGGAGAAGACAGGCACCAAGCCAGTCAGCTGAGCCAAAAGAACAGCATGCCTGGGCATGCACTGACACAGAACTGTAAGTGTTTCTGGATGCTTATGTACTGAAAACAACCAATTTCAATTTTTGTGAATCACACTGCTAACACCAAGCACTAATTTCTATCTAAGATCATTTATGAATTTCAGTGATTTACCAAAGGACATTTGTTTTGATTTTATATGTTATTTAAGCTTCTAATTTTTACAAGATTAGGTCTCAGAGTCATTTTTTACCATGTATCATGGGTATTGATAACATACCCAGCAGAGGGTACTTTCCTGTACCTCCTAAGGAGCAAGATGCAATTCTCTTTCTTATATAAAACATGACAGTTTTCGGTAAAAACAGGATCCACTCCCTCTTTAGTAGTCTGCAACAGAATAAGTCCATGTGCCCAAGAGATGCTAGCCGGAATTAAATTACATTGGATACCTTTGCAGCTTGGGGTAGCTCTCCCCATGCCCAGTGCATGTGGGGATTATTCTTCAGCCCACTTCTGTCCATAGGTTTACTGACTAATTCTGAGTCACTTTTAGGAGTAGGAGGGCGTGAACCTGATGGGCTGAAGAAAACCAAACAAAAAATATTACAAAACCAAAAGTAACCACAACACATTAAGCACTTTCCAAACTGATATCCCCAACACAAAGCACTGGAGATCTAAATAGCCATTAGCCAACTTAAGCGTGAAAGCATGGAAAGACAGTTTAAACAGTTCAGGATCCTCTCAGACTGGCATTCAGAGGTCTCATCCATTTTTTATTAAGTGCTGTCACAGAAGCAGGATTTGAGAAGCTGAAAGAGATAAGACAGGACCACTGGACTTGAACATTTCAGGAGGGTTTTGTGTGGAAAAAAGTACAGGGATGGTACCAGCAGCAGCAGATGAATAGATGTTAGTACTGTTATAATGGATGGGAAGTGCAGAAATTACTCGCATCAGCAAGACATTTTAACCTGATTAAGTAATAAATTAGTCTAACGAATCCAGCTGATTACTTCTTTCTACTAAACTGCTCAGTTCTAGCCTTGGATGTAGGTTTATAGAGAAACCTCTAGAGCAGCAGAGCTGTACAAAGAATTTGAGTTCTTCCAGTTCAAAAAAGTTTAACTGTTTGCTTTGCTGACTACATAATAAAAAATATTTAATAATCAGTAAATTATTAGTTTGTAGCATATATGTAATGTAGTAAAGTCAACAATGTGACAGCAAGTCACATTTTTCCTTTTGTCCTTGAATTAGTGAATCATTATTTATATATAATATTCTGATTATCTATTCTGCCTTTAATGCCATATGTGTGTATGTAAATACAAGGCAGAGTTTTGCCCTGAGGGCCCTGAAGAAGTTTCTGGCTGCGAAAGGCTGTCCAATGGTCCATGCACATGTCTGCTTTATTGGTTCTGAGTATATACAGCCACAAGTAAGTTAGGATTAAGGTAGGCATCTAACTGCCAAAATACTACCCACTGTCCCAAAACAAAGCAGAAAAAATGCCACTGTCTGCTGAACTTTTGACACAAACACAATGGTGCCATCTTAATTCTCATTCTACAGATATTACTTTTCTATACAATAAAAAGTGAGGATTTAGTAGTAACAAACTGTTAGACCTTTAGAATTCTTTTCAGTTGATTTCTCCTTGTCGATTAATGTATAAATGTGAATACAACCTCAGGGTTGACTAGAATTATCATTGCAATGTCATCTTGATCTGAAGGCCCACAAGCAAATCAGACTGCAAACATGCAGCCAAAGGCAAACAGGGATAAATTATTTTGTATATAAAAACATTACAGCATTTTCATTCCTTATATCATCCAGGACATAAAACTAAATTTTCTATGCCATCAACAAACGTTAATACAGGGTTGGTGGCCTCCTAATAGGAGCTGTAAGGGAATTACAGAGAAATACTTTTACTTTTTTCTTCATAAGCCACATTGTTGTTTAACACTCCATACCTACTCTCTCTAACTTACACCTTTCTAGAACACCAACAGTAATCTCTATAGTTTATGGACACAGGTAGCCAGTTATGTCTACTACAGTCCTGTTTGTATTCTTCCTGTTTGTAAAGTTCTGCTTACATATGTAATGCCAGATGTCACCTCCTTCGCCTACACTGGGACTATTTTGGCTGCTGTTCACTTCATACCATTGCCATCAAAGTAAAATAAGACTGAAGACTAATAAATCTCACAACGCCATTCCTTTCATTGCATTTTTAAACTCAATTAGGTCAAATTGAATCCCAAGTTAATGTTATACTTGCACTAGGGGTCAGAAAGTCTGAACACCAAGACTGTGCATGATTTGTAATCCAGTGAGAGTATCCTGCAAATGCATCTGTGGATCAGACTAAAAATGGGCTTTCTATTCCTTACACCAGCAACATGTTTGTCTTGGACTGAACTATGTCTTGCAATTCCCCTGTCCTTAAATTGGCCACTGATTGCTGTGATAATTCCAGATTAAAAGAGAGCCACCCTTCCTGTCCACAATGCACAAGAAGGCAAACTTCAGTTCAATCATTCAGATCAGCATATCTGATTCACATCCCATAAATGCTGAATATTCATGTCACAGTCCTATGTATTCCTTAACCACTATGATTGCAATTAATGTAATCCAATGTCAAGAATACAGAACTTGACCTGTAGTTGGCAGTTCTGCAACAGGAAACCATGCTGATCTTTGCAGTGTTTCCCACTGAAAGCTAAGAGAGTCCTGAGAAAGCAGCAGTGTGAACTGAGAAAAAGTCCTGTCCTGACTGAGGCCAAATAAACTGGGAAAAGATAGAAGGAAAGAAACTTATCTCATGTACATGTCACAACAGCTGAGAACCTCTGAAGCTCCTTTGAGGTGGCCATAGTACGGCTTCCTGTTTCACATCAAGAAGAACAGTTGCAGACACAGAGAGGACCTTACTCAGGCAAATTACTACAGCACTTCAGCTGTGTATCTAGACTGCAGGACAGTGAACACTACAGCAAAGTTCATGGAGCCACCCAGAGCAAATCACTGCTCCATCCCTGTGCACTTGCCCTACACTGCCATGAAAAACACTAAGGAGAACAGTCTTGAATGTCCCAGGATCTCACCTTGATTGGTAATGCAACATTATCAATCAGGTAATGGTCAGGTTAAAGAGGGCAGATCCAGAAGCTGGGAAAAACCTCAAGAGCATCAGTTTGATGCAGCCTTACACACCTAGTATGGCATTTCTGCTGAGATAAGCAAAGAACAATTTAGCCTGATATATTACTCAAAGCTTCCCGAGCATTAATGGAGAATTGTACAGGTCATATTCAGGCACCTACTTTAAATTTTTCAACTGAGTTGCTGTGATTTCTGTCAACTCACTTAATGGAGAAAAAGGGCCTGGCTGCAGAACCTTGAAATATCTCAAATTTAAGATATCATCACAAGTGTCTGCATCCACTTACAGCTCTGTAGAAGAGAATCTACAGTCAGAGGAATCCTGCACTACAGCAAAGTAGTATGCCTTATCTATTGTGTCATCTTTACTCTGATACTCCCCCCCTTCAAAGTCCTCCCCTCCCCCACACCAGGGAACAAAGGAAGAGAAGTTCTCTTCTGGTACTGGGCTTCTCCCACTCCAAGTTCTGTACTCCTTACCGCTCACTTAATCTCCAGTCCTTGTTCTGCTTTTACTTTTGCAACCTATGCACAAGCAAACAAGTCAGGAAAGCCATGGAATAAAAACGTCCTTAAAATATACACTGACTGTAAAAAGCCACATAGAAATGCCAGTCTTCACAGGAATGTAAGTTCTCACTAGCTAAATTCTTCCCTTTTTCTTCTTTTTAATCATCTTCATCAACTTCAATTTTAATCCGTTTTCATTGGCCTGATTTTATATTGGCCATCCTCAACAGATGATTCATCAAGGTAATTTACCTCCAGTCAATGCCCTCAAGGAAGCAAGCAGAGGAAGTGGCTTTCAGTGTCTCTTTCAAGGTGCCTGGGTTAGCAATAAGCACAGTCAGAAGTTCAATGAAGTTCACATACTATTAATGTGTTAAAAGGATTTAAAAAGGAAAAGAGGAAGGACAACTGTTCTACCTGTCTGGAGGAGAAAAGTGAGAAGATTGTTGAGGACAGGAGTTAGATAGGCCTCCGTCTGCTGGAACAGTGAGAAGAGAGGTTTGCCCTGTGCAATCTATAGGCTTACTGGACAGCACAGCATGTTGGTACAAAGGAAAACAGGGTGTCATTATTCATGAGTGCTGATTAACACTTAGCTCTTTATGCATGAATGCTGAATTTACATCTAGAGCTTTCAAAATCCAGAATATTGCACTCTAAAAACAAACAGAACATACAGTTCAAAAAGGCATCAAAGGGGCAGGGTATTGACATATGCTGTCACCAAACTGGTGAAGTTAATCATAATAAGCTTTATAGTCAGTGAAGAAAGTTTCTTCCAGAATGCAGTTCAAAACATTTCAATTAAGCTCTTGCTCTGATTACATTGCCCCTCAAATACACAGACAGTATAATGAAATTAGGCTTCTTAGAATAATGTCTTGTAAATATTGCTCCACTCCAGTAGTCTGCATGGAGGATGTGGAGCACATGTGCGCAGGAGCACACAAACACACAGATTTCAGTGCACATTAGGCAAAAAATTGTCTCCTTCTGACAGTGTTCCGCAGACACAAGAAAGTCAGTCCAAACTGATCTGTTCTGACATCAAAGGTATACACAAGCACATAAATACACATACAGGAAAGAATAAGCATATTTCTGTATGTGTTTTTTTCACACAGTAAGTATTACTTGGGTAATATGTAGAGCCCTGGGTGACATGGTTTAGTGGGAGGTGTCCCTGCCCATGGCAGGGGGGTTGGAACTAGATGATCTTAAGGTCCTTTCCAACCCTAACAATTCTGTGATTCTATGATTACATGTCTATTTAACTGTGCAATTCAATAAATTAGCTTTGAAAAGGACACAAAAAGCTCATGCTCATTTAAGTAAATCTTATTTTTATACATCAACTCCAATCTTGAAAGTTCTTAAAAGGATTACACCCAAAGTACTATAGATTTATATACAGACACCCACTGAAGTCCTTACAAGGTGTGTGCATTAGGCAAAGATTCAGATTTCACAAAATATTCATCCTCTCTATAGTATTTCTACAAAAACAGCGACATTAACAGATAGAAACATTCTTCAGAATTTATGGGCCTGCATTTGTACATATGCATTTATTGAACCAAGGACAACGCTAACCCAAAGTTTTTGAACACTACCTGATTTCAAATATAGAAACCATTCATCTAGTAGTTGACATTTACCATGTTTGATACCTACATTTTTAGTAAGACTTCGTATAGCACTAGCCTATAAGACGTTAATGGAAAGAGGAAGATTATTTAGAACTGTACTAACAGAAAAAGTACCTTTGAAGAGGTGACCATTCTCCATCTGAATGAGGGTAAGATGAAGACTGAGAAAACATAGAAGCTGCAGGAGCCTTCATGTCAGATACATCATCAACACACACATCTGGAACAGGGATTCTAGGTATAGGGAAAGACGTGACATTTAACACCCATACTTAATAACTGAGCTGTCACATACTTCAGACAACAAAAAACCCCTACTGTAGAGAAGAATCAGTATAACCTGAACTAAAAGGATATAGAGAAATATTATCTGATTGACACCTTTTAGTTCACAGCATGATGGAGGATTGTTCTTATGTTTTCTATGTAATTTTTGTTATTTTTGTTACTATCATTCCTAATGGCTTTCTAGCCTAAAGCTTTTTCTTATAGACACATGCTCATCAGCCATGCGTACCGACTTAAAGAGAAATTACTGTTGGAAGGCATGGAATGGAACATTAACCCAGCATCAGGTTTCCATTACATAGCTCAGTTCCGCTGCTATACCGTGAATTGTCCAATGGTTCTTTTTCCTCCTCTGAGCTAATCTCTATGGGAAACATGTCTTCATCTTCCGATGTGTCTCCATTGTCTTCTCTTTTTAAGCTGTCTATTTTATGGGTAGACTTTCTCCTCTTCTTCCTCCGTTTTTTCACATTGCTACAGACTGGAGATGTTTCAGTAGAAAGCTGGGATCCATGGCCTTGGGGTGGTACTTGTGAGGATGCACTGGTGTCCAGGTTTCTTATCCTGTCTATGGAGTTCCTCTTCAGCTGAGCTTCCATTAAAGCAGTTCCCTCAGACATAATGGGAGATGTGGAGAGATGATGAGGAATTACCTCCTGAGGAAGAAAAAATCCAAACCATGCAACATATTAGTTCCTCCACCAGTCATAAATATGGTTCTAAAATATATAGACAATTGTCAAAATCTAAGTGATTTATTCCACAGAAAAGTAACAAAGATTAGACACCTGGATGCTCAGTATGATCCTATAGCGTATGGAAGTTGTTCCACAGATGCATCTCCTTAGACAAGCCAGGAACAATACTTGTAATAAAGAGGATCCTCTGAGCATCTCATATTGGCCACATTATGGCATGAATTTTTATCCACCTGATGCTACATACAGAGCAGAAACAAAAATCCTAATTTATAATCTGAATATTTTGTAAAAGCTAATTCTTCACAACTCAGATAACAGTCAGTAGTCGATTTTGTTCGGGAAGCTAGGGACCAGGTTAGGAAAGCTAAGGCCCAGTTACAATTAAACTTGGCTAGGGATGTCAAAAATAACAGGAAGGGATTCTACAGGTACGTAGCAAATAACAGACAGACTAGAGACAACGTGGGCCCTGTCTGGAAGCTCTCGGGAGAAGTGGCTACCCTGGATTTGGAGAAGACTGAGGTTCTGAATGACTTCTTTGCCTTGGTCTTCATTGGCAAAGGCTCTGACTGCACCACCCAAGTCTTGGAAGGCAGATGCAGGGACTATGAGAATGAAGACCTTGCACCCACTGTAGGAGAGGAAGTGGTTCGAGACCATCTTAAAAATCTGAACGTGCACAAGTCCATGGGTCCTGATGAGATCCATCCACGGGTCCTGAAGGAGCTGGCAAATGAAGTTGCGAAGCCGCTGGCCATCATATTTGAGAAATCATGGCAGTCAGGTGAAGTTCCCGATGACTGGAAACAGGGAAATATAACCCCCATTTTCAAGAAGGGGAAAACGGATGACCCTGGGAATTACAGACCAGTCAGTCTCACCTCTGTGCCTGGCAAAATCTTGGAGCAGATTCTCCTGGATGGCATGCTAAGGCACATGAAAATCAACAAGGTGCTTGGTGACAGCCAGCATGGCTTCACTAAGGGGAAATCCTGACTGACCAATTTGGTGGCCTTCTATGATGGGGCTACAGAACTGATGGACAGGGGTAGAGCAGTTGATGTCATCTACCTGGACTTGTGCAAAGCGTTCAACACTGTCCCACGCGACATCCTTGTCTCTACATTGGAGAGACATCAATTTGATGGATGGACCACTCAGTGGATAAAGAACTGGCTGGATGGCCGCATGCAAAGAGCTGTGGTCAATGGCTCAATGTCCGGCTGGAGACCAGTAACGAGTGGGGTCCCTCAGGGATCGGTGCTGGGACCGGTCTTGTTTAATATCTTCGTCGCTGACGTGGACAGTGGGATTGAGTGCGCCCTCAGCAAGTTTGCTGATGACACCAAGCTGTGTGGTTCAGTTGATACACTGGAGGGAAGGAATGCCATCCAGAGGGACCCTGACATGCTTGTGAGGTGGGCTGATGCCAACCTCATGAAGTTTAACCATGCCAAGTGCAGGGTCTTACACCTGGGTCGGAGCAATCCCAGGCACAGCTACAGGTTGGGCAAAGAAGAGATTCAGAGCAGCCCTGCAGAGAAGGACTTGGGGGTGTTGGTTGATGAGAAAATGAACATGAGCCGGCAGTGTGAGCTCGCAGCCCAAAAAGCCAACCGTATCCTGGGCTGCATCAAAAGGAGCGTGACCAGCAGGTCGACAGAGGTGATCCTGCCCCTCTACTCTGCTCTTGTGAGACCTCATCTGCAGTATTGTGTGCAGTTCTGATGAACTCAACATAAAAAGGACATGGAACTGTTGGAACAAGTCCAGAGAAGGGCCACAAGGATGATCAGGGGACTGGAGCACCTCCCGTATGAAGACAGGCTGAGGAAGTTGGGGCTGTTCAGCCTGGAGAAGAGAAGGCTGCGTGGAGACCTCATAGCAGCCTGCCGGTATCTGAAGGGAGCCTATAGGGATGCCGGGGAGGGACTCTTCATTAGGGACTGTAGTGATAGGACAAGGGGTAACGGGTTAAAACTTAAACAGGGGAAGTTTAGATTGGATATAAGGAGGAAATTCTTTCCTGTTCGGGTGGTGAGGCACTGGAATGGGTTGCCCAGGGAGGTTGTGAATGCTCCAACCCTGGCAGTGTTCAAGACCAGGTTGGACGAGGCCTTGGGTGATATGATTTAGCATAAGGTGTCCCTGCCCACAGCAGGGGGGTTGGAACTAGATGATCTTAAGGTCCTTTCCAACCCTAATTATTCTATGATTCTATGATAGGGCAGTTTATAACTGGGTCACACTCTTAGTCATATATATAT
This sequence comes from Pezoporus wallicus, assembly GCF_028554395.1. Taxonomy (NCBI): domain Eukaryota; kingdom Metazoa; phylum Chordata; class Aves; order Psittaciformes; family Psittacidae; genus Pezoporus; species Pezoporus wallicus. The sequence goes on from NW_026642654.1 coordinate 4,739,264, forward strand.
ACATCTCTAGATACTCAAGAAAAACTTTAGCAATTTTCAGTCACCAAATAACCGCTTAACAGAGATTTAAACCTAAAGATATAGAAATTAATACTGCACATGCACACAGTTCTCACTTAAAACTTAAAACTACTGTAGCATTCAATGTGGAATTTGAAAACTCATTCCACTATGGATGGTGACAAAATTTGTTGGGGATCTCTGATAAGAAATAGCTGTAAAAAGCTTTTCTTATGACATATGGTCACACTAATTTTGAGTAGCCCACAACTTATATGGACTGAAATTTAATCACACAACTCAACAGTACGCATTCTCACAAATATAATTCCACATGAACATGTCTTTGGTGAGTATCAAAATTACTGTGTGCACAGATGTTTACAGGGCGTGTGTACTTCTACTGACATTCTGCCCAGTGTTTATGTTCAAAGTAGAGATTTCTACAAAAAACAGGTCATTGACATATAAATCTCCATTGTACACACCTCTGAAGCATGTGAACAATGTACACGTTACTTCTGCTCACACAGTGGCATGCACATAAACTGTTACTTATTTTTCAGTTATGCGATTACCTTCTTTAGATTTTTCCAAATCTCAGCAACCCAAAAAACTGCACAGTGTTGAATTTCCACAACAGAAAACTGTCCAGAAACTTTGAAACTACACTATGGGTAGAAGTGTATTTTCAACAAAAATTCCTAAATTCAAAAGTGACTCTGAAGATCAGGCATTGAGTTTTTGACAACTTTAAATTAGTTTTGACTCTTACCTGGTTGTTATCCATCTCCTGCACAAAAAAAGCCTCACCATTGTCTCCTAGTTTCATGTGCAAGTCTACAGCTTCTCCATTAATTTCTATGTCAACCTGGAAGAAAATAAATACGTTCTCATATGAAAAGAAAGTTATTTTAGATACACAGATCCCGTTCAGCTATCCTACCACTGTCACTGGGCAAATGCTTCTCAGGGAAGTGTAGGAAACCTTATAATAAGCAAAATAGTGAACCTCTCTCTTTCTTTTCTCACCACTTCACAGGGTCATCAATTGTCAAAACGTTGCCTTACTCATTCAGCTCACTGCTGTCTTGTTCCTCTACTCAGGAAAGTTTATAGTCTGAATGCTTCATCCACCACACGAGTCTTTTTGCTTTTTTAATTCAAAGCTTAACGTTGAATTGTGTAAGAAGTACTTCCACATGCAAATTCTTAATATGCTGTCTCTTGAATTCATTAAACAGGCTTCTCTTCGCACCATGAAAAGCACAAGTAAGAAAAATTGTCCTACATTCTCGACACAATTAATGCATCTGTTTCTTCCATGCATTTATCTCACCACTATACAGCCCCAACTATTTCCACTTCTTCTCAGGAGGATCTCCCTCTTTGCCCATAATTGTTCTTGCCATCAACTCCATTTTCACTCAAGTTTGTTGTTTGGTGGTTTGGTTTTTTTGAGGCTTGGAAATATCTATATTAATGTTATATTTCAGGACACAGCAGATTACTGACACAGTAACATTTTCAACTTTTACCCATCCTAAATATTGGACTTCCTTTCTGATTTATGTAAGATTTGAACAATGTCCATGATGACATTAGGACTTTCCACTGAACAACTAAACTACATTCTAGACTATATGTAGTTACAGATTATTTCCCAAAATAATCTGCCATGCATCACTCACTGGCAACTTCACATCTGACATCATATTGCCAGGTTATTCAGAGTGGTTACATTTATCTCAAGGTCCGTGCTGCTTTATCTAGTTTCAATTAACCTCAACATTCTGTTACCTGAAAATACTACTTCATTATTACCCCCTTTTTTGTAACTATTATTGAACATGTTAAACAAAGGGGTCTTAATACACAGTCACTAATGAGATCTAGTATAGGGCCAAATCAGCACATTCAAAATTTTGCTTTTTGAAAATAAAACTTACAAATGTCATTCTTGCTTTGTTTTTACAATAGTCAAAGTCTTACAAATTATGCTATGAAATGGAAAAATCAGTAACAACCATTTTAATTGAACTGTGCCTCAACCTGGCCACTTTATAAAGAGTGTCTAAAGAAAACCTTGACTAGCACACCACAGAACATTCAGTAACTTTCATGCCATTAGGGACAACCCACAGGCAGAAAGTATGAAAATTCTCCATTTTCTTACCACTTTCTCCCTAGAACGTAGAACTCCCATTTTGCCAAAGCGAACATGGAAAGGAGAACACTGAAGATTTCCATCTGGCTGACATACAACAATTACATCTATACATCCCGACAATGTGGCTGGGTTTAGTCCTTTATAAAGCTCCTTCACAGTTACAAACACTTGCCCTGCTAACTGTCCAACGTAATTCATGGTTTGGACCTGCAAAGCAAAAGATAGAATAAGTAAGATTTTAATCCTTACTCTATATTTTAGAGAGATTTGATAGATGGAAATCCCAGCAGTTGGATATTCTTCTGTTTCACAAATTAACAAGTACACATAGAATCAGGATTTCCCCCCTAATTTATTTACAGCTGATGCGTGTTTGGAGAGAGCTATTCAAAGACAAAAGCAAAAGAGACCTTGCAAGTAAGAGAATTGTAACAGCTTTCAAAAAGTTCATAAAAATCAGTTACATTCAAAACCACTGTCAGACTTTTAGACTGTGCAGCTCATAATTGCTTCCAATTGTCTCTGAAAAGCACTGCTTCCAAAATAACATCTCCTCCTACCATTTATTTTGCCATCAACAACAAATTTACTTTTCTTATGTACTTCTACAGGCTTTTAAGAGCAGGGCAAGTGAATGGGTTTTATCAGATCTAATTTTCCACTACACTCAAGTCAAAGACTATTCTCCCACTTTACAGGGATTTCTCCTGTTAAAAGACTATTATAATGTATACACACAATAGATACACATTAAGGTTTGACAAGCAACCTTCAACCCAGAGCAGCTGAACTTTAGAGTGCTTCCCAATGAAACTTTACTGTTCTTGTTTTTTAAACCAACCTTTTAGTAACAGCAGGTTTATTGAAAATAAGGCATATGCTGATGGTTGAAGTGATTGGCTTTATCTTCTCTGCTCTTTGATTTAATTAGCATTTAGTTTCCTGATTCTGCACATCCTGTTTATGATCCGTTAATACACTGAGCCCCCTAGGTGAGACAGCATGCATATTTAGACATACTTGAAAGTTAAAAAGTCTTTTAAGGGCTTTCAAAATTCAAATTAATTTAAGCAGATACTTTCCCAAATAGTACATATTTTAAGGACTTCAAGTGTTTATTGTTCTCATTATATTTCCAATACCTCTTGAAGATTCTAAGATACTGATTTCAGCATTTTGCACTCAGTATACAGCATATACCTCACATACAAGTTCCTTGCTAGGCTGTACTACATTACCTGGACATCAATAAAAGAGACACTTGCAGGGAAGGCAACACTAAAACTCCCATTGATGGTGATGAGAACAGAACTGAGCTCAGAGTCTGAGAGACAGTCACCACACTGAGTTGTGTGGCATGTGTTAACCAGCATCATTTGCTACAATAGGGACTCTCTTTCAGCTGAGTTCTCTCATAAACAACAAAAATGCTGTAAATCTCAAATGCTGCAAAAATAGCTCAAAATTTTCACTGTGATTTACACTTAAAAACAAAAAACTATTAAAAAAAAACCACAACAGTGAAAGCATTACAGTAAAAAGTTCTAAAGTTAGGAAATGCTATAATTAAGGCTGGTCTCTTCATGCATAGCTGTTCTAATTAATTAATGATCACCTGTGGTTTTTCTTTTTCCAAAAGGATGTACTGAAACTTCGCTTTCTTCTCTAATTCTATTCCAATACACAGGTACCAGAACACAAACAATGCTCTGAGGAAGATTTATTTATGTTCTTTTGAGGTTTATGATAATCATCACTACATTGCCCCTGAAAAGCAATTATGGTTTCCCTATCTGACAACTGGGAAGATGAATCACAAAAAGACTAAGACTAAAACTAGGCACTAAGTTTGGAAACCAAAGAAACCTTTTTGAAGTATTTAGCATACAAGATGTTGTGGTTTAACACCAGCTGGTGACTAGGCCCCACACAGCTGCTCGCTTGCTCCCCTGGCCCCCAGTGGAATGGGGGAGAGAACTGGAAGGGTAAAAGTGAGAAAACTCTTGGGTAAGGATAAAGACAGTTTAATAGGACAGGAAAGGAACAAAATAATAATAATGATAAAACAGAATATACAAAAGAAGTGATACACAATGCAACTGCTCACAGCTTGCTGACCAATGCCCAGCCTGTTCTCGAGAAGCAGCTCCCGGTCAGCTTTCCCCCCAGTTTATATACTGACCATAACACCATATGGTATGAAACATCCCTTGGGTCAGCTGGGGTCAGCTGTCCTGGCTGTATCCCCTCCTAATTTCTTGTGCCCTCTCCAGCCTTCTAGCTGGCAAGATGTGAGAAGCTGAAAAGTCCTTTACTTAGTACAAACACTACTTAACAATTAAAAACATCAGTGTGTTATCACCATTATTCTCAGACTAAAGCCAAAAACCAGCACTGTTCCAGATACTAGGCAGAAACCTAACTCTGTTCCAGGCAAAACCGAGAGAGATGTTAACGAATGAAAGAATAATCCCTAAATACTGTTTGGAGAAGCGTTTCTGCACAGCCTTCAATACAGGCATCTAGAAAGTGCCACCCACTGGAAAGTCAACACATGAAAACTTTATGGCAGAAAAAACAATTATATTAAGTTCTCCAGCATTCAATTAGTATTAGCACTTCTGGGCCTCTATTATACATTAGAAACATGCCTTCCTGAATGCAAATCTAGTGGTAAACTCTTTCATAGGGAACTGCACTTGAAACACGTGCCACACCCTATGCTGTGTCACAGAACATCAGCCCTCCTGCACTCCTGCTCCTATGTTTGCCTGTCCTTACAGTGAAAATTTTCTTCCCAACACCTAATCTGAAATTCCCATGTTGCAACTTGTGCCTGTTGCCTCTTGTCCTACCACTGTGTGCCTCACAAATTCTGACTCTGTTTCCTCCATACTCCACAACAGGTAACTGAATACCCTCAAGACTGAACAAAACTAGCTCCCCCAGCCTCCACTCATAAGCCATAAGCTCTTAGCCCCCTAATTATCTTGGTGGACATCATGTGAACTCTTCAAAAAGCTGGCACCAAACATGCACGGAACTAAGTTCAGAAGTAAGCCTCCAGGGTGACAGATGAAAACAAACTTTTAAAATTATCCTTTTGCTTTGGAAAAATACTTCCCTTTCTACTGGGGATTTTTCTAACCCAAAGCACAGTAAGACAATACATTTCTCATTGAGCTAAGATTAAGCTGAAAGACAGCTACAATCAGAATTACATGGTGTAGTTAGCCAAGGTTAATGCTTGGTCTGCTGAAGCAACAAAATTTCTAGGTGTGAAACAGCCAGAACTTCCTTGGTGGGGAAGCAGTTGCTGAGATCATACATACACCCCACTGTTCAGGAGAGTTAAGGGCAAACAATCCAAACAGGAGCATTCACAATCTTAACAAGTTACACCATCCATCAGATCTTCTGAACTCCTAAACAGAGAATTTTGCAACTACTCTTGTCACAAGAAATCTTAGCCACACAGCCTGCTCTGTCTTAGGTCACAGAGATTATTTTTAAACTTGTGAATTAAAAGTTAGACACCATCTTCAGGCTCTGAGGCCAACTGGCACAGCACAGCTTGCTCCCATACAGTGAAAATCCTTTATCCCTTAAAAAGAAAGTGACATATTCAAGCTGTCGGCTGGTGACAGACACTCCTTTCAAGATGGGCTGAACCTGCCCTGTGCAATAAAATCACTGTGGAATTAAAAGACTAAAAGACTGATCACATATCTAATCACATGACGAATCATGGCAGTCAGGTAAAGTTCCTGACAGCTAGAAAAAAGGAAATATAACCCCCACTTTCAGGAAAGGGAAAATGGATGACCCAGGGAACTACACACCAGTAAGTCTCACCTCTGTGCCTGGCAAAATCTTGGAGCAGATTCTCCTGGAAGGCATGCTAAGGCACATGAAAAACAACAAGGTGCTTGGTGACAGCCAGCATGGCTTCACTAAGGGGAAATCCTGACTGACCAATTTGGTGGCCTTCTATGATGGGGCTACAGAACTGATGGACAGGGGTAGAGCAGCTGATGTCATCTAGCTGGACTTGTGCAAAGTGTTCAACACTGTCCCACACAACATCCTTGTCTCTAAATTGGAGAGACATCAATTTGATGGATGGACCACTCAGTGGATAAAGAACTGGCTGGATGGCCACACACAAAGAGTTGTGGTCAATGGCTCAATGTCCAGCTGGAGACCAGTAACGAGTGGTGACCCTCAGGGGTCGGTGTTGGGACCGGTCTTGTTCAACATCTTTGTCGGTGACATGGACAGTGGGATTGAGTGTGCCCTCAGCAAGTTTGCCAATGACACCAAGCTGTGTGGTTCCGTTGACAGGCTGGAGGAAAGGAATGCCATCCAGAGGGACCTCGACATGCTTGTGAGGTGGGCTGATGTCAACCTTACGAAGTTTAACCATGCCAAGTGCAAGTTCTTATACCTGGGTCGGGGCAATCCCAGGCACAGCTACAGGTTGGGCAGATTCAGAGCAGCCCTGCAGAGAAGGACTTAGGGGTATTGATTGACAAAGAACGTAACATGAGCTGGCTTCAGTGTGAGCTTGCAGCCCAAAAAGCCAAGCGTATCCTGGGCTGCATCAAAAGGAGCATGACCACCAGGTCGAAGGAGGTGATCCTGCCCCTCTACTCTGCTCTCGTGAGACCTCACCTGGAGTATTGTGTGCAGTTCTGCTGTCCTCAACATAAAAAGGACATGGAACTGTTGGAACAAGTCCAGAGAAGGGCCACGAGGATGATCAGGGGACTGGAGCACCTCCCGTATGAAGACAGGCTGAGAAAGTTGGGGCTGTTCAGCCTGGAGAAGAGAAGCCTTCCAGTATCTGAAGGGGGCCTGCAAGGTTTTTGGGGAGGGTCTCTTCATTAGGGACTGTAGTGACAGGACAAGGAGTAAACAGGGGAAGTTTAGATTGGATATAAGGAGGAAATTCTTTACTGTTAGGGGGGTGAGGCACTGGAATGGGTTGCCCAAGGAAGTTGTGAATGCTCCATCCCTGGCCGTGTTCAAGGCCGGGCTGGACAGAGCTTTGGGTGACACAGTTTAGCGTGAGGTGTCCCTGCCCATGGCAGGGGGGTTGGAACTAGATGACCTTAAGGTCCTTTCCAACCTTAACTGTCCTATGAGTCTATGAGTCTATATACTCCACTTCCTGAGGAAACTAAAGATGGTTTTATATTTCAAATATAGGGAACAAAAGACACTGTAGTTAAAACAGGGGAGAGTTCACAAACTGGACTCTGATGGATGTAGGCCCTTTATCCTAACTTTTATAAATTCCAACTAAAGCTGAGGTTGTTTAGAGTTTGAGGTTTGTAAGCTTACACTCCGAACCTAAAGTCAGTCCATTCTATGCCAGTACTCCAGGAAATCAACATTCTTCAAACCGCAGAGAGACTGCATGTGATTTTGCATGTGGCAGTTTATTCCAGCCACTCCAAGAAGTCTTTCACTTACTAACCAGGCAGCAGCAACTTCAGCAGTAAATATGAGTTTACGTCACAGGTTAAACACTCAGTGCCTGCCTGCTAATTATACTGAATTTAGTGAAAGTCTTGTTCACATACCATGCTCGTAGACATAGCATATAGTATTTTTTGCTGCTGGGAAAATTCAGAACTCTTTTGATCTAAGCTTGCAGCAAACAGGAACAGTCTGTACTGCTCCTGTCAGGATTTTCAAATGGCTTGACTTCTTTCCTTTGCTAGGAGACACTCCACAGCTTTACTTTATGCATCTATAATGAAATTAAAAGTATTTTCTAGTGCAATTTTTACCTTCAAATTAAGTAGCAGCACCTGCCAGGAGCCTCAGAAAATTTCCAACTCCTCTGATTGTTAGAGACAGCAGTCATTTTTCAGAATTGATCATCTCATAGAAAAGTTTAAATGAAATAACAAATGAAAACTAAATAAATTAATTAATAAATAAATAATACATGAAAAATTGATAGTTAGGTGTTCCCACTACTTAACTGATTTATTAACTTAGCAAAGATTGACTTGACAAAGTTAATTCTTTGTAGTCCCGCTCTACTGGATACCACAGTAATATCAAATGCTCTGTCATATAGATAATCCACATCTTTCATACAGGTACACCAGACTATGTCCTAATTCCAGTGAAAAAGGTAGCAATTATACCCTTCATGGCCCATTTTTTTACTGCCCAACTCCCTACTTATCTACAAGATTCCCACACAGTCTCGGGCAAGTTACTAAGGCTTAGATTTCAGAGGATGTATCATTCCCATTGATTTCAGGCAGGGTCTATCACTGTGGCTACAGCTCAACTGCAGCGTGCCAAGCTCATCAGAGTAAGACACAGACAAGCAAGCTCCTTGCATATTCTTTTTTTCTGGGAAAGGAAACCTGGCCATGTGACCTGGAATCATAGGCAGACATGACCCTGATTTGGACAGTTTGTTGAGGCAGAACTCCAGAGCATTCTGCTGAGCAGCGTGACTGCGGCTGATCTGTAAATAGGAGGGTAAACTATGTCTAAACCTAAGTATGCTCCATCCGTGGCGGTGTTCAAGGCCAGGCTGGACAGAGACATGGTTTAGTGGGAGGTGTCCCTGCCCATGGCAGGGGAGTTGGAACTGAATGATCTTAAAGTCCTTTCCAACCCTAACTATTCTATTATTCTATGACCATGTTTTTGCCAGACTTCCACACAGTCACAGTGGCATGTGACAGACACATTCCTGGAGGTGATTTGACAATACATCTGGCCAATCAGGAGATAAGTAGAATTCACTTGTACATCCCAGATCAGAAAGGAACATGCAGCATGTGGGTGGCTCAACACCAGAGTTAAGAGTATTTTGCTTCCTGCCAGCCAAATCTTCAGAAATACTTTCAGGCTGGGATTATTCTGGGCTTAATTCTATTAGGAACTATTTGACTCCTATTCCAAGTTAGCCAAGGCCAGTGCCAAAAACTGTGACTTCTTAAAATGGCCAGTGAGCCATATGGATCAAATGTCAAACTTATCTTCCAAGCTGCCAGTCCCTCCCAGAACTCACTCACTCACACTTACTCACAGATATGGACTTTGACCATGAGATGACTATTCACTTGGTTCTGGTATTGGACTGCCTTTTAAATAGTTGAAACATTACCTGGTCCAACACTTCATAAAGTCCCTGTATTCTGCCTGTTACAGATGGAGTATTTTCTTGAAAGCAGCTGAAAGCAAAAACTCAATCTGAAGACTCAAAACCTGCATGTAATGAATCTTCATGTTCAAACAGAGGACTAGCCTTCAGTCCCACAGTCAAGGTATTGGACTGACACTGAAAAGAGACCAAGAGAATTATTTCATGGCCAGCTAGAGTGTACAACCATGGTCCCTCTACCAACCTCCCAACCATATATTTCCAGCTCTCCCCAGTCTTGCCCTGGTGTCAGAAGTGAAAACTAATACCACTAAAGCCATACAAAAATAATTTCCAGCTGGATCAACGGGATGATCTGACTCACCACATACCCACACAATTGTTAGTATCAACTAAAGAGAGAAGCTGAGAAAGAGTCAGCACAGACAGCTGAGAAAGAGGCATCACGGACATCTCTTCTGGTATTTCAGGCAATCTTGAAATCATGGCTCAAGACTTGTCTCTGACATTCTCAAAGGTGTCCTGGGGAACCCAAGACACATTCCCAGATATGTCCTTCCACACTTCCCTTGATCTCTCTGTGCCTTAGCTTCCCAACTGTACAGCGCTCTCCTCCTCACAGAGACACTTGGAGGGAATGTACACAGGGGCTGACACCCCTTCAGACCACTGCTGCATAAACAGCATCAAACTTTACAACAAACTGAAAAGTACAAATTGAAAAGTACAAACTGATGTCTGAAATTGAAAAACATTTGAATTAAGTGGAGAATATATGGTAGATCATGTACTGTGCTGCCCTATGCTACTGTTATGATGTCAGAGAAAACATAAATTATAGTGGAAGCACAGCTATTGCTCTATGCTGATACCTCATGTGACTTGGCAAACTTGCCTTCACTGGGATCAGAAAGCAAATTTGTTTATTAAGCTGTAACTTTATATTTTCTCCATTCTCACAGTGTAAAGTAAGCTCTTACTGTACTGCAACTGGTTTTTATATTTGCTGTGTGTTACGTGTGTTCACAGATAAACAAATGTGTGCACCTGCACATCCTCAGGTACGGAAAAGGGCCAAAGACTAAAACTTGCTTATCTGCCTTACAAACAGAACCCACCAAGTCTGGTAAGCAGATATTATCAGGTAGTCTATATTCCACACTAGTGAACTGGGGCTGTCAGAAAAGCAGAAACTATCTAAAGCAACCAGAAGCTATTTTCATGGCTTTATGCCATGCATAATGATGTTGAGTCTTTCCCGTATTATCTCCTTCACTGTCTCCCTGCTTTTTCTTCAGTTCTTTTCCTAGAATTAGGTTCATTTTACAGTAATATAAGTATATCCATCTGACTTCTAACTAGGCTGTGTATGCTAAACATTTGCCTGCATTTGTTCCCTAAGGCAGCAGACACATTGAAAAAGCCACACAGAAAATAAAATAAATCACTGTAAAACATCCTCCAGACCATGAAACAAAACAGAGGTCAATAGATCTGTTGAGGTCAAAGACTACATCTGCAACAACAATGCTGAGATCCTGTTGTTAGTACAGGCCACTACACGGATTCCTTTTTTTGACAGAGATAACACAAATATTGCACAGTTCTGTCTTCTCCACACTCTCCAGAAGATACATTCTCTTTTACTTTCTTTTCTTGAAGGTAGAGGAGATAGTCTAATCAAAATAAAAACAGATGTTTAAGAGAATCCCATAAAAGAAACCCAAATTAACTAAAAGCTTTGTTTAGCATTGAGCAATTGCCCTACTGCCAGCCAGGCTTTGTTATGCCATTAAATCCCTCTGGTCTACTACCACTTTCATTACCATCTGAGAAAGGCGAAGCAGTGGTACTCATGCAGCAACTTGCATAAGCAGCTGTCAGCCAAAGGGAGGCAAAATACCACCTCTAACATACAAAGGGGAAACAGCGCTCGGAGAGTCACTGGACTTCACCATCTCACACAGTTCGGCAGGCGAAGGGACCCCTCACGGACACTACCTACAGCTGCCCAGCGCTCGGTACCTCCCTCGGACGATAAACCAGGAAAGCATCAGATTTCTCCTCCAACAACCTACAAAAAGCACTGTCAACCCCAGATGAACCCGTCAGCTCCAGAGCTCACTCTCACTCCCAAAAGCCAGCCTCCTCGGCAAGGATAAAGCAGGTGCTGGGGACAGGCCCCGCAGCCCAGCCACGGCCGGCGGGATGCCCATGGACCCGCTTCCTCCAGCGGCTCAGCGCCCGGCGGGGCAAGCCTGGCTTTCGCTCAGCTCAGCGCCAGGGAGCAATCAGAGTGCGGGAGGAAGGGCCGCCCTCTCCCCGCACGCACCGGCGGCACCCACCTCTGCCTCTCCCCGCTTCAAGCAAGTCCTGCTCGCCGTCGCCTTCCCGTTCGCCGTCCGCCGCGGCGACGGGGACTCACCCGGCCGCCCGGTGGTGCCGCCCCGGAGGAGGGACCGCAGCGCCCGGCGGGGCTGGAAGCAGAGGGCGGTCGCTGCCTGATCCACCTCCCGCCGGGGTAAGGCAGTGGTGGTGAAGAGCGCGGCGGGCAGACGGGAGTACCGTAGCTCCCCGGGGGCCGGTCGGCCCCAGCCTACCGACGGCCGAGGGGGGCGGGCAGCGCCGCCGCCACCACCTCCCCGCGTACCACCGGGGCAGGCAGCCGGTTGGGCCCCGCGCGGCGGCGGTTGGTCGGCGCGGCCTTGCGGCGCTGCAACGCTGAGTCAGCGCGGGAGGCGGTGCGCTGAGGTGATCCGAGGGCGGCGGCCCTGTCGTCCCGAGGGGCCGCGGCGCCTCTGACGGGGCCCCTTCAGGAGCTGGCGGAGCCGTTGCGCTGCCCGCCGGTGTGCCCTGGCCGGCGGGGAGGTCTGGCAGCTCGGGATGGTCTGTTTGTTTATTTAAACCATTACTTCACTCTTGAAATGATGATCACAGAAGGCATTTTTATCAGCTTATTTAGTCCATGTCAAAGAAGGCGTCTTCACTCAGGTTTGTAGATGGGACAACCAGAGAGTAGCGAAGGGAATTGTTCAGCCCAGACTCATGGGCAAGGTCCTTGGGAAGCACCAACAGAAGCTGGGGTTCTTCCAACCACAGCACTCACAGCCACAGGAGCCACTTCCTTTGCTATATGTACAGACATGAATTAAAGCAATGTTTAAATTTAAATCTGTTTTTCCACCAGATAGTGGTTCCCTTCCATTTAATCGTATTGTAACCTTTTGCACTGAGCACCTTACACAACTCAATAAGGAAGTGGATGTCTGTGATAAAAATTGATAAATCTTCCAGGCTTTTCCAAGTCTGTGTACAGAAGATGGGAGAAGATGGTGTGAAATGCAAAACAAAGGAGCAGGAAACAGAGTAACACTTCAAGAGGACAAAGAACATTCACAAAAAAGGATCTAAGCTCATTATCTGACAAAGAGCCTGCTAATTGTGGGCTTAGAAACAAGTTTTTCAGAGCTTTACTTCATGCATGTACATATTCCAGTTCCTAAAAGGTATAGGTAGCTGAAACCTGGGAAGAGTTCCTTGTTGAGCAATTAGCACTTAAGCCTTCTGTTTTCAGTTAACTTTCCAGTTACATTGTAAAACAATCTCTCTTGTTAGACTATTCATTAGGGACTGTAGTTAACAGACAAGGGGTAACAGGTTAAAACTTAAACAGGGGAAGTTCAGATTGGATATAAGGAAGAAATTATTTTCCTGAGGCGCTGGAATGGGTTGCCCAGGGAAGCTGTGAATGCTCCATCCCTGGTGGTGTTCAAGGGCAGGTTGGACAGAGCCTTGGGTGACATAGTTTAGTGTGAGGTGTCCCTGCCCATGGCAGGGGGGTTGGAACTAGATGACCTTAAGGTCCTTTCCAACCCTAACAATTCTATGATTCTAATCTCAGTGCAGTCACCTCTAGGTCATCATTCAGTTGTAATTCTTCAAAGTATTTTTTCTCTGACACGTTTGCTCCTGTAGGACTCCATGTTTGCTCATCTTTGTACAACACACAACTACGACAGCACTGCTGGGTGATGGCCCTTGGTGCTCACATACTCGAATCTCTGCTTCATGTTCTCCTTCATCCCCAGTTGCACCGCTACACTAATGAGTTCACCTCAGTTTTAGAACAGAAGAGTCAGTGAAAACAGTTTCTGCTTGGGCTCAACAAACAAGATGTTTACTTAATTCCAAGGAGAAAACAATATGCGACTGAGCTCAGAAGTATCTGCAGTTTCATTTCTCAGACATATCGTACCTAATCCCTTGCCAGGGGACAGTCAGTAGGCGATGAGACGTGCTGGTAAATAACCCCATCCCTGGTGTAAATACAGGCTGTGTCTGTGCTGGCTGTGGATCCTGACCAGTGCTTTGCCTGCCATATTCATGTGGAAAGGTATCCTGTATTGTGTTCCCTCCAAGGGGGTGGTATTCTTCAGCCATCAACATCCAGGACTACTCTAACCTGTTGTCCCACTATGGTCTTTCACTACTATACTAGAAAAAAAACATGATTGTAAAATACTGAATCAAAACCACTGTCTTTCCACAGCCTCAGCCACACTTTCCCTTCTCTGCTTCCAGATATCCAGAAGCTAGAGCCTCAGCTTTGAAGTACAGTATTTATCATGTCCAACCATCTGCTGATTGGTGTAGAATAACCCACAGCATAATGCTCTACATATTTAATTGTTCCATGTGCAAGGTCATGCTTTCTTAAGGAGCAACATAAATACTGCTGTGATACACACAGGATCTTGTGGAAAGTGCCAAATGCACTTTCAGTTTACATCAGCAGTAAGCTTTCGTTAACAGCAGGACACCTTCTTCATCCTTCTGTGCTTTTGCACTCTGTTCTTATTGATGGTGTGACCATGATGCAGGACAGTTGTGGTTTACCCAGCTGGTAACGCAGAACCACACAGCCATTTGCTCACTCTCCTTCTCCCCTCCTCCGGGCAGAATGGGGAGGAGAATTGAAAGAATGTAAACTCTACAGGTTGAGATAAGAGCAGTCCAGTAATTAAAGTATAATAATAATAATCATAATGGAAATAGCAAGGGGAGAGAATATAAAACTAAAAAGGGAAAGAAAAAAATAAATGATGCACAATGCAATTGCTCACCACCCGCTGACCAATACCCAACTGGACTCAAGCAGTGAGCTGCCCTTCTGGGTTACTCCCTCCCAGTTTATATACTGGGCATGACGTATTGTAGTATGGAATACCCCTTTGGCTAGTTTGCATCAGGTGTCCTGTCTCTGCTTCCTCCCAGTTTCTTGTGTCCCTCCTCACTGGTGGAGCATGAGACTGCAAAGTCCTTGATCAGGGTAAGCATCACTTAGGAAGAACTAAAACATTGGTGAGTTATCAGCATTGTTCTCAGACTAAAGCTGCAACACAGCACTTCACCAGCTACAAGGAAGGAGAAAAATAACTGTTACAGCTGAACCTAGGACAGCAGATTCTTCTCTGGAACAACCTGTGCCAACTGATTCTGAAATCCTTGCTTGTGTTGCACTCCAGCTCATAGCTATTCTCACCAGTTAAATCTCTAGAAAGGACCAAGCACTAGCACATCTTCCATACCATCCATGCCTTAGCATGGTCATGGCTGTGGTTTTAGCTCAGCCCAGTGCAGAGTTTGGTGAATACTATGGTCAGGAACAGTTCCTAAAAAGTAATTGGAATTACCAAAAAACCTAAATGGCCGAGGGAGTACAGTCAGGAGGCATGCTGTGCCCTTGCAAAAGAACCGTCCTTGGCAGTGTCATTCCAAAACAAACTCAGGAATAATGAAGTTCTAAATTATTATCATTTTGTTTCTGTAACATTTCCACCTTAACAGGTTTCTTTCTGGAGGTGTTGCATTGAGCAACATGTTTGTTTCCCAAGGTTTGAATTAAAACTGTCCACAAACTTTCGAAGGACCCACTCATGAAAGTTTTAATTTCCAATACTTTGCTGGATTGTTTATACCCATCCATTATTGCCTAACTCTTGATTCCTGTCCCAAAGAGCCTATAGTTTACGTATTCACTCTGTTTGTAAGGTTCTGGCACAGTGCAGTTCTAGCCTATGATCTGGGCTCATAGTTAATATGAAAATGCAAGTAAGAAGAAAGTTGAGCTATGTAGTCTTCTGTGAATTAATAAAATCAGGTTTAAAAAAGAAAATCTACAAGCACAGAAAAGTTTAGTAAAACTCAAGAACAGATTCCTAGAGACCATTGCATAAGTTCATGCAGGGAAAGAAAAAGGCTTTTCATTCTAGCTTGGGACACTAGATTTTCCTGGCATGTATGTACCAGTGAGCAAAATAACCACTTACTTAAATGAAAAAATTAATAATTTAATACATTATCAGTAGTGTCTGTCATTTTCCCCACTAAAACTGGAATTCATGTTCAGGAGCATAGTACCTGGGTTATAAATGCATGCAACTGGTAACGCATGTATACTGTGCATGTAATGATGATTCAGTAAATAGAAAAGTTGAGCTTTTAGCCTTTAATTTATGATGAACTCATAAGCAAAGATGGCTCTGGAGTCTGGTGTTGACATCCTCTATATTAGCATTAAACTCAGATTAGCTCAGACAATATACATCAAGAGTTGATCTAGTTTTATTCCAGTGTAAACATCAGAAAGTACTTGGACGCTGTATGGTCACCTAATTAACTGTTCCACCCTCTTAACAAAGAAATAGTTTTCCTAACATAAATAGGTAATTTTATACAGTACCTACAGTTGCTTGTGATAATCTACTGAATTCTCTGTCCAGTTCACATTATTTTTTCCTTTTTCTTTTCCCTTTTTTCATTTTGCCCTTCATTTGAAGGCACAAGAGTGCTGGTTATTGCAGCATGTAAATCCTGGAATTTAATCTGCCTCTTAGTGCTTAATTTGAGAACTTTTTTTCTTAGATGTGTATGTAGATGGTATTTAGCTACAGAGATTTGTAAAATGTTTGGCTACCCTTGACTTCAACTTGTTATTTTGATCTGTCCTGCTGGGTTTGCTTTATCTCTATTGCCGGGATTGACTGTCCCTGCTGTTTCCGTGTCAGGTGCTTGAAGATCTGAGCAGTAAACAACTTCCTTTGAAAAGAGAAAGAATGCCACCCTTGTCCAATATAAAGCCATATAAGACAGACTTTATTCTATATGAAATCATCTTGCTTTTTGGCAGTGTATTCAATCTGCAACATTCAGGCAGATGCTTCTGGCTTGAACCAGCTGTCAAGTCTGCCCTGCCTGAGCTCCTCACACTTTGCCAACTTCAGCTTTTGGATTTTGCTTTCCACATGGTCACATTTCCCAATGTCATCAGAAGTACTATAAAGTTTAACTCATTAATGATGCAGGGGAGTGACAGATGAAAAGGGAAACTGAGATGATTATTGTGTCAAATGATCAAATGCAGGATTGTAATTTTCCAGGAACTCTTATAGCTGGAGTTAAAGGCAGAGCAGGAGACACCCATCATGTACCAAAACACTCACCTGTGACGATATCACCCTTATCAGTTTTCATGCCATCAGGGCTTGCATTGCATAACCAAACTTGATTTTGAACCAGGTACTTTTGGACTTGGTTGTGTGACAGACACATTGTTCCCCCCCATCATTAAAATACAATCCCCAAAAGAGGATTTGTAGCTGACAGACTACCCGACAAGTGGCTGTCTTTTTTTTCCTTCTCGGAATATAACCAGTCTTGATGATGAAGGTTCTCAAAAGAACCTTTCTTTTTCCTCTAAATCCATATCCAGGCTTGCAAAACCATGAAAACCTCAATGCTTCCTTTATATCCTAGCAGCTCTTTCCAGAGTCAAAACTCAGTTCTCTGCTACAAAATACTTACTGAGAAACAGAGGCATCTGTTGACTCCTATGAGTAAAACATGGCCAAAGCAAGAGTGTAGGAATATTTAAGTTACAAACAAGAGAGGCTAAATATATAAACCCAGCTGGAGGCCCAGTTGTACCAGTCCAATCTCATCAGAATGTAATTTAGCTCCAGATCTGTAAATAACCAAGGCTGAGCTCCCTAAATATAATCTTAGAAAGCTTAGAAAACCTTGAGACCTGATAAAGCGAAACAACCACAGTGTATGAGATTAAGGATATAACAGTGAAATCATTACCATGTTCTTTCTTTGGCCAAAAGCCAGAATTCCTGTGTAGGCATCTTCACACACAGACCTGTACTCTGCTCAGGCAAAATAGATAGCGGTGTTTAAAATGCACACACATACAAGAAATGAGATACCATACGCAACTCCATAGGAAACCCCTCAGTGCTGTTTTGTACTGAAATGCTTTCCAGCACAAAAGCTAGCTTTTAATCAGTCCAGTAAATCTATGCATTTGCCCAGAACACTGTTTTCACAGCACAGCAAATCAAAAGCACAATCATCAGTATTATTTGTTTAGAACAAAATAGTGCAAAACACGCTTTGAGAACTTCAAAGCTGTTCTACTTCCAAGGGTATAATCTTTTCTTTACTGCCTTGCAGCTCTTGAAAACTAAATCCTGAAGTGGAACATAAATTTGGAAACCAGCTCCTTCTGCTGAGAAGATTGTTGCTTTCCTCTCAGCCTCATGTCTGCAATTTCTGCATCAGACTGCCTACCAAGATTGAATTACCTTTGCAAACAGGTTCTGAAGGCTATTGCTTGGGGATTATAAAGTGGCATATCTTGATTAGCCCACTGTATTGTTACCTCTTTACTATGCAAACTAGTACCTCTTTCTTGTAGGTAACAAAGATACAATAGCTATAGCAAAGTTAAGATAATAGTGAGATAAAGAGATATTTTGTGTAAAGCTTTTCCTTATGGTAAACTACGCATGAAATGCTAATAGAGCTCAGCTTGAAGTTTATTCTGTAACTCCACTGTGAGCGTGAAGTGTCCAAAATCAGTTTTATAATAAAATTAACAATATTTGGGGCTTCTCACTGTGACAGAAAAAATTGTTACTTGTGTGCAGACCATAGTATTGAAGTGGTTGTTCTGTGTGTGGATCCTGGTGAATGAAGGGGCGCTCTGTCTCTTGCTTATACTTACAAGAAGCAACAAGTTTACTTGGCTTTGAAGTCAGAAGATTCTGCACTATCTCAGGTACTGCCATTAGTTCAGGCTGTCATATAAACTGGATGATAGGAGGGCATGTGTAAGCTTTGCCTGAAACTCTCCTTCTTCAGCCCTATCTTATTTGTTTTGCTGGGGAAAAAAAAGCCAGCCACTTGGTACTCTTTGGGTTGTTAGTTTTTTTTTTTCCACTCTCACTGAGACTCAGCATTTTGGAATATTCAAAGTGGTAGAATGTAACTAGGTTAGGGCATTTTTTGAAATGTCTCTCTGTATGATGGAAAAGGGCACTTTTTCACTTTTCCCAATGCAGCAGGTGTGGATCCTGTGCCTCCACTTAAACGGTGCCCGCTTTCCCTCCTTTCTGTAATGGCGAGGCAGGTGTAAGGGTGCAAGAGCTTTGTCTGTTCAAGAGCTTTGGCGCTCAGGTCTTCCCGCACTGTGGTGTTATTCCTTCTTGTGTGCTGAGCTGTAAGGACATGTATTTCAGATCTCTCTGATCTTCAACCTCTAGATTCAATATCGGGTGATTCAGGGAGAGAGATGAGATACTGTGGCAGGATGACCTTTCTGAGAGGCATTTTCTTTGCAATTTCATTATTGGGGATTTTAGTGATGGCAGCTTATACCAAGGACTGTGCGTTTTTTTGAGTTACAGTCATCCTTTGAATGCTTGTGGTAATAATTTCTTCAGCAAAAATTTGAGCCACATGGAACAATGATGATATTTTAAAAAAACATTAAAAATATATTTGGCTTAAATTTATATTAAAAAATAAATTATATTTTAAAACATATTTGGCTTAAGCAAATGATCTTTTCAGTCTTGCTTGCTGTCAGAGCTGACTTAATCTTACTGTTGTGGGCTGATTTGTTCTCAGAAATGCATTGTTACTTATAAAGTTCCTGATCAAGATTGTGTCAAAATGTTAGAAATGAGCTGAGGCACAGAATTAGATCCTGCACATGCATTTATAGGACATTAAATTCTCTAATTACGTACATCAAGCCTGGGCAATTAATCAGTAAATAAGGTTGTTTACTGTAGTCTTTCTCTTATCTAAGCAGTTCATTTCCTGGGTTTATGCCAAGATATAAAACTCTCACTGGTTCCTCTCAGTCAGGTATGTTAAAGCAGGAACATTGTCATTTATTTCAGCTTTGTACTCACTATTTTTTTCTACATATTCTGTGAGGATATGCATATCCATGTGACATTATCTGAGGAACTGGCTTCATTTTTATTATTTCGACATCCAGAGTGTTAATATAGTTAATACATGTGATTGGCGTTACAAACTCATGAAAATAGTACTTTATTTCAGTTTCATGTTCAAAATTCCATGAGTAGGAGAAGTGTCCCTTTTAACTCAGTAGTAAATCCTTCCCTCAAAATATTCTTAGTATAAAAATTAGTGTAGTCTCTGAGGAAGTGTTATAGCACTACAATCCCTGATCATAGTGATGAATGTTATTTTAGACCTTCAGCTAAACAGCATTTAAACTCCATCAATCTAAAATAATTATTTGGAAAACTTAACGTAGGCTTGCTGTGACAGTGTGTATCAGCCAATCTGGGGTTAGAAAATGAAGTATATAATAGGGAACTAGAGCGTGTGGATTGACAGGAAGGATTGCCTTTTTCTGATTTTTGCTGTTGTGCTGAAAGCTGAGCAAAAGTTAGCATTTTATCCTAATGGACAGCATCAGGATTCAAATATTAATATCTGAATTTCATGAAATTATATTTCATGATTCTGAAGTATGAGAGTCGTGAAGAATAAAATGCACAAAAGGTTTTGCAGGTGATACTTGTATGAAAAGGGTCTTATTGTGGCTATGTAATCTGACTGCAAATGATTTTGTATTTGAATGGCAGTTGGGAGGCAATGATCCATTATAAGGGAATCTAATTCAGTGTTGAACAGAGAAAGTTGAAACAATTATAGTTAGTCCAGTATAAAAATATTGTAAATGAATGTGTAATGAATTCTGACTGCGCTGTGTCATTCTCTAGATCTTGCCCTTATATAAAACCCAGTGAGCGTCACCTCTGTGTCCATGTATTTCTGTTCACAATTTGAAAGAAGCTTCTTACAAGCACATACACATACATATGTAAACTTTTTCAAAAAATTGGAAGTTTCAGAGTTATTTTGAGAAGCTGGCACTCAAGAAGTAGCACACTGTGGAAATCATTTATCCCTGTTCCATAAATTTGGCAGAGGTAGTTCTTAAAACATTTCTGGGTAGAAAGCCTTTGTGCTGGTGCTCTGTATGCATTACATATCCCCTTATGCAAATAATCTGAGAATTCATCAGAGACTCATTCCTGCTACCCTTGTTACAGTTTACTGTGCAGTTTATCTACTGCAGACAAATCTAGATACCAAGAGCAGTCTCTCAAACTTCGCAGCTTCTACCAACAACAGCAACATGAGCTTGTTATACTATTATTCGCATGTCAGTGACATTGTGTTCAGCATATCATGCACAAAGAGAATTCCCATCCTAGTGAGCTTAGAGTCTGAAAAGTATCAGGCCTGATGCTCACTTCACACAAAGCAACATAATCCCATTCAAGCGAGTGAGCTCTGCATTACACAAGCAAAGGGTCTTGCTCATTGTTTCAAACAGGTGGAATTTGTTTTTAAATAGCAAGACTAGGCACAGGCAAGCAGCTAGTACCTTATATCAAGCTGTGCTATAGTACAAGAAGAGACAAAAGGCCTGGTCAGAAAATACAGAAAACAATTCCAGTTAATAGAATAAAAAACAGTCATACCCACTCAGAGTTCAGGTAGCTCAGAGTCATGTCAAGGTACATGTCTGCTTCTGATTGGAACTCTTCAGACACCCTGTTTTTCCCCTGCTCACCCCCACACTGCAATTTGGGCACAAAGAAGCCTCCCTGTGTAGTCATCCCGGTGATACCAGCTGCCCCTCCCCAGCAGCCCGAGGTGATGGTCCAGCTTATTCACCCTGCATGTTTTGCATATTGATTGCATGGGGTTGGGATCAGGCTTATTGCTCATCAGCCTTTCCAGGTCAGATGTAATTTGTTCAGCTTCCTATGGAAGATTCAGTTTGATAGGGTTTTCTCACTTTCTGTTTCATACTGCTGCATACCTGCACAGACATAGGCACAGAAAGTGCAAACACATCCCTTGTCTGCAATATCTTTGGGACTTTTTTATTGCTAATGATTTGCTAATTTTCCATTATCTGTCTTCTGTGCAGCACATTTTAAATACAGCACATCCACATTACAAAATTCTTCCTCCTCCTCTTCTTCATGTGTTTCTGTACTACATTATGAGAAATCTAGGACAAACAATGTAACAATACATAAAAGTGAATTTAAAATTTTGCCCAAATAAACCATAAACTTAAAATTCTTCTTAAAGTATAATCTTACTGCAAGAACGCATTATCCTCAGTTCTGTCAAAGTTACAGTACAAGTTCACCTGGCACGTTATGGTTACCCAGGAGATGTTCTGGTGAAGTTCAGAATCTCACCTGAATGCAGACCCGAATGTTCCCAAAGTTTGAAAGGAAAGACCACATCTGTGGCACTGCTTTACATGTGTTTAGTCTTCAGATTTTATGCTGTGCTTTGCTAACAGGAATTCCTTCCCTGTCTATTTTACTGGCATTTTGAATTCCCAGGTAACTTTCTGTCTGCATAGCTTAGCTACTGAATTGAATGTTCAAACCCAACCCCTGCCAAGAGCGATCAACCTCACCTTCATTTCAGACTGCTTCTTTGCCTTATCCACCTGTTCAGTTTGTGTGACATTTTAGTACAAAACTCATCGTAAAGGTTAGCTCCTTTTGTAAAAGTTGACATACCTTTGTGGAAGTCTTAACCTACATCTGCCAGACCCAAATCGAAAAGCTGTCAAGCTCTACCAGCCAGCTAGCACACCAAGGAGCTACAGATTCCCGGATCAGGATGGTTCCTCTGTAAAGCGTAGAATATATCCTATACCGCACTGTGTAGGTTGCATGGAAACACCTGAGTGGGATCTATGTGAGACAGCAGTATAGCAATGTTAACACTGTACTCCCCCCAGACTAATACATCTCCTGTGAAACTTACACATAGCTGTACAAATGACTGCAATAGTTCAGCTAAGCAGATGTGTCTACATGGCTTTAATTGGTGCTGCGTAGAAGTGTTTTGGTTCTAGCTGTGATTTCAAACATGCCAGCCACTAAATATTCTGCCCACCATCACCAGAGTAGGTCACTCTGAGGAACAGTCCAGAATCACTTAGGAAATGATCAGCTTGTTTCTTGGATCTGCCTCTTTTCCCTCCTTTACCAATTGTTCAGCAGTCGTAGTTCTATAAATGGGGTGGGAAGTGCTGTTCTCCCTTTCTCATTGCTTTTCCTGAGAGGTTCTTCTGTCCAGTTCGTGGCTGTGTCCCAAGACCACCAACTCACAGATGTGTTCTCTGCCTTCCAGGAGAGCAGCAGTATGGGTTTCTGGGCACACATTCACTGGAAGGGATATGTCTTGCATCTCACATGTGCCACAGGTTTGCTGATTCTGTGCTTATTGCCCAGGTCAGGTGTCAAATTTCTATATTTTTAGTCTGTTTCCAATCTTATCATGCTAGTACCAGCCACATGTGAGGGCAACCAGTTCCACAGAGCCACCCAGCCTTTCACAGGAGTAGTAATACCACAGTGGACATATAGTAAGACACGATGCAAAAAGTGACACTTGGAGATGCTGTGCTGTGTACCAGAAGGTGGACAAGAATTAGCCACTCCTTTACCCTGTTTTCCCAAAGACCACCCAAGCTTCAAGCTAGGACTGCTCTAGGGCACTGGAGTTAAAAAGCAAATGAACAATTAAATTCCTACATTTAGATTGCGAGTCCAGACATTTCGAATCCAACCGGGATCTTTCATCAATGGAATCTGAAAGAAACAAAGAATAATGAGGAATAAAATAGTTAATTAACTACTCACAGAAGTTAATGCATCCAGGCCTCAATTTAGGTCCTTGGAATCCAGGTGCTCTAGTGAATACCTCTCCTTTGATTCCTTTGTGATTCCCTTGCGCCATCCTCACTTTTCATCTGTACTGAGATGTTCTCGATTCTCTCTTTCTCAGGGGTTATGCAATCCTCTGCTAGTAGGATCTGATTCATTAGTGAGAGAGCTTGGAAGCAGGGGATCCCTGTGAGACCTGAGGAAGCGTGGACCACAACAAAGAAGACCTCTAATAACCAATAGGACAAGAAAAGGAATTCTGTGGGACAGGAAGAGCACATTTCAGGCCCTCTGAAGCAACTTGGAGTTCAGGGGCTGGCAGCACAGGAGACTTAACCAAATAGCTATACTTACAGAGCTGAGGTGGCACACAATTACTGTGACAACCTCTTCCTGAATACACAGAAGTAGGAGTGAGTAGTATCTTCTTCATTTTTAAAGAAGACACAGTTGCAAAATATATTAAAGAAAAAATTAACACCTAGTAAAAAGATAAACTTCCAGTGATGCTGGAGGTGATGGGATTCATGCTTAAAATAAACAAAAAGGTTACTGAAGAGAACTTCTGTACTGCATTTTGTATTATTTTTTTTTTATTCTGTAATGAAATTTTATACTGAAAAGATTAATTCTACAGGATTGATACCATGATATGAACAAATGATTTAAAAGATTTCCCTTTGGTCTTTAGACAAATTAAAATTCAAATGTGGCCCCGGTTTGCTGGTGGTGTGTGTTCTGAAAACATTCAGTTTCCCTCATATTCAAATCTCATTTTTCAAGCACAAATGTTCAACAATAAAAGCTAACAAAGTCATTATACTTTCTATCATTCTCAAGTTATATGACACCCAGAATGCTCTGCGTAATCAATCCTACTGAGCAAACTGAAAAAGCATGAAATGATCCCTTTTCTGAACTTTGCTTCATTTAAATACCGCTAATGAACAATAACAAATAAGGAGAAATCAGAAATAGAAAAACAAGCATTACAGAAACAAATTCACCAGTTCTGGTAGGCACAGTTCTTAAGGGCTCTGCTAATGTTCATTACACTCACACACTCTGTTATAAGTAGAATGACATTTTGCGTGGGTGATGTGAAATGTAAGTTTGGGCTGGCACTATCACAAGAAGACGGTAGAGGTCTAGCACGTAGGTCTTCTCTGTGCATGATAATACCTTGTACTTGAGCATTCCATTAGGGTTTGCACCACACTATTCAAACACAAATTACTGAGTCTGTCAACAACTTCATGGGCTAGGAGGTATTATTAATTAAATTTTTCAAATGAAGAAACTAAGATACACCCTGATTAAATGACCTACTCTGCATTACAAAGGAAGTTAGCATCTGAATTAGAAACAGATCTCTTTCCATATGGCCCATTGTTTTTTAACAACAACTCTATCCTTTCTATGCAGAACAAAAATACTGGCATTATTACACCAATTAAATGAACAGAAATAGCCTTGCAGGCTAAATTATTCACTGAAATACAGATGTGTGTTGAATACAAATGCTGGATTTAATAGAATTACATTTTCCTATTGCATGTGCCTGTTTGGGTTTAACAGGTACTTTGCTGCTTTGTTGACCAAGATGGTGGCTTGAAAATACCATAGCAGCTGACTGTTCAGTGATAACACTAAATATTTTAGAACATGAAATAGCACAGTTTCATCCCATTTTACACAGACTGATATGTAGGTATCTGTGTACGACTTTAGTCTTTGTCACATCTTTAATTCTAGGAGCACTTCCACCTCCCAGGGAGAAGTGCCAGCCCTGTCCATGTCTTGACCATATAAGAAGGAAACCCAGATGTGCCAGTTGGATGCAGTATTTGGGGAACAACTGGGTTCATTCCCTGGAAAGTGCCAGCCCCACAGTTCAGCTGTGGCCTCTGGATTTCCTAAAGGAAATAATCTGTGCAAAACAAGAACCAGTTAGGGCACCAGTCTGGCACCTGTGCACACTACTAGGTCCAGAATAGTTGCATTGAGGATGGGCTGGAAGGAGCAGCTGTGAGGGCAGCAGTACACTAGGAAGTGCTGCTTTCTTACTCACAACATCAGGGACCTGTTGGGAGAGTGGATCAAGGGTTTTTTGAATTAATTCATCCCTTCTTCCTCTTTCCCCAGACTTTGCATTCCACCCAACTAGAAAACAGCTCAGATGAGTAGAGTTCTTTTCAAGTATCTACGTTCTTGAAAGGACTAGACTGACCCTCCCTCCTTGTCCTTCTCCTTTTTCCCTCCCTCCCTCCCTCCCCCCCTTTCTTCTTTTCTCCCTCCTTTTCTTCTTCCCTCCCTCACTCCCTCTGTCCATCCCTTCTTTCTGTTTTTCTCCTCCTTTCTCTCTTCCTTCACTTTTGTTTCCTCTTTCTCTCACTCTCCTTTCTTTCTTAAAAACAAAGTTCCTTGATGAAATAAATAAATAAATAAATTTCAGAAACACAATTATAGGAACTGCCACAGGAAAATGTTATGTTTCATTAGCAGAGAAGTCAACAGTGTGTTGCAATAGAGTTGGTAATTGTACAATAGTGCTGCTGTCTGTGCAATCAGTTCCTCTGAAAAAAACAGTGATTGGAGACAGTCCTGTAAAACATTCTTTGTGTACTGCTGTAACAACCACGCGACTCTCCAGGATCCCTGCCAGCAGTCTAAAAGTACAGTTGATGTTGCTATTAAGCATTTGATCTTTAGAGTTGTGTGATCGCATTTGAAAAACAGCCCTAAGGAGCTTTCATTCAGTGTGCAATTAATGGAAAATTTTAGTGTTTATTGAATGATATTTTGTCCATTGTTTAGTGTGACTGTTACAAATTGATTGTCTGCCTTTTCTATTTAGTAAGCTTGGAAATGCAAACTGACATGAGTAAAAATTAATTTGAAGTAGACATGGTGTGTCAAATCTGTTTTTCAGCCATGCCAGTCTGTGGTCACCCTGCTGACCTTAGAGAACAAAGCTATTGTAGGGAAAAGATACCTTGTACTTAAGCTGGTGAAACAGGACACAAGAAAACTAAACAAAATGAAGGCAGAGGCGGAGGCACTGGGACACGCTGGTCTGTGCCCTGACACTGGAAGAATAGTGCTTGGCATGGCTGCAGCCCCAGCCAGCTAGCAGCTCCCAGTTTGGGAATGAGCACAGAGCATTTCCAACAGGCATCTGAATGGGGCCAACTGTTTTTGAGGTTGAAGGTGCTTAATAGCATGGAGGTGACTAGATCACACCAGGTAGCATCAAAGCCAAAGGATGGGCACTGTCACTGTTCAGTTCACTGGCACCAGTCTACCCAGCAGATCCAGATATCCTCTGCGCTACCTGAGTTTTTCTCCTTCCAGGAGTGTGTACATGTCACAAGTCCTGTTGCTCAGTTCTCCTGATGTCTAGCATTAATATTTCATAAGAAAATTGTAACTTGTGGTGCAATGCAGTATTTGCCTTTTGACCCCAAAAGAGAGGCTTTATGACCCTGTTTTGCCTGCTCTGGCAGCATTAAGCCAAGCTGTACTTTTCCCAGCTAAATATTTTTAGAATTTAGAGAATTTAGATGTTTAAGAATTAAGAGATTTCTTATTTGATAGAAGATGGAGTAAAACAAGAGAAATTACGGATACAGCATGATACATGCAGGAGAACAGATTAGTTTATACTTCATACTCTCACTAGAGTGAAAAATATATAATAATATTGCAAGGGAAAAATGAAAAGGTTGTAAGTGTAATCCATGTCTCCTTGGAAGAGATACTGAGATGCAGTGAGCATGAAATGTCACAGGAGACATTTAGGCATTAGGAAAACTTTACAATATGAGGAGTAGGCAAGCTCTGATGGGGCTTGCCAGAAGAGGCTGAGATCTTTCAGAGCAGGCTGAACAAGCATTTGTCAGAAATGTTTTAATTATAGCTGAATTTGCCGGTAGGCATAGAAATGGACCAGATGATCTCTCTGTCTCTTCTAGCCTTGTAGTCCATTATTCTGACAAAGTGACACAGCAGGATGAGGCTGCATTTTCAGGGGCAGCTTCCTAGCAGTGAAATCTCACAGTGGAAAGAAATCAGAAACTGGTGGCAAAAAACCCTGTTACATGAAATACTTTGAATGTGACTAAGAAAACATTGCAGAAACAAGTTGAAATGAAGGATGGCAGAGTAGCCAAGGACAGGGTTGGGTGACCTAGGAGGCTCTTCTGTCTCAAACTTCCGACTCAGTCTCACAACATCACCTGACTGCTGTTTAACTCATCACACTGATGCAACAGATGTTGTCAACAAAATTACTCATTTGTGAATTACTCAGCTAATTTAAATCTGGTTCCTACAGCAATCATGCCATTTAATGGAGTTAAGTACATGCTGCATGTGTTCTTCATTGCTGCTAATACCAAATAGAGACATCCTATTTCTTGCCTTAAGGAGCATCTGATTTTACAAAACAATTGTATGACCCACCTCTGGTGCCCGGAGGTGACTTATATGTTCTCTGCAGAGCAGCTGATCTGCTCTTCTGCAGAGACCCAGAGCCAGTACCTTTGATGAGAGGATACTATCTCCACTACAGAGTATCTTTTAAGCCACAAGGGGGAAAGAAGGCCAGCTTCTTTTAAGATAAGATGACAATCCTAAACTCAGCACATGACCAAATTATCTTTCTAAATGACCTAAAACATTTCCTAGTATCTGGAGTAGTCAGGTTTGACTGATAAGTAAGACATTAAGTTTTCCCGGAGAGGTGTAACTAGAATCAGGTGGAGCTTGGGATATCAGTGAATAACGTCAAAGAAATGTAACTATAGAGAGCTCTTGTCAGAAATTGCTTCAGGGACAATGTGGGAGCCGGGACAGCTCCTGCAGCATGAGTGCAATGCTGAATAGTTTATAATAACCCAGCTTCTAAACAAACAAACAAAAAAAAGTGACAGCATTTCTGCCAAAAATCCATGGCATTTCTGTCTTAGAGCTCCAGCCTTTTTGCAAAGCAGTGGGAGAACTTTTGGACTGCTGTGATGTGCAGCAGAGCCCAGGCACAGTGGTTTGCTAACCACAGCTGAAAGTGAGTTTGAGTAAAGGTAAAAATAAGGACTGGAGGTGAAATGCTACATGCAGTTAAATTACTTAGACAAGCACCTCACTATGTCCCAGCTCTGGATTAACACAAAAGACTCCAGTGTTGGCTTTTGAAATACACCTGTCCAGCCTGGTGCCTTATACCAGGTCTGAATTCTTTCTGGTGAGCTCCTCCCATTTCTTAACCTCACGTTAGTTACTCACAGCAAAAATTATCAGCTGTTTATCTAAAACCTGATGACACATCTGCTGACAGCTGATAAAGGCCTTTCCTCATGCCCACCAAACCATTCAGCTCAAGGAACGTGTTTGACAGCTGCCTCCCCAGGCTGACGTGATGGCCCCACTGCCACGCCTGCTGATTGCTTTTGGCGGATAATTTAATGACTGCAGTTAACACCGCACCTGGGAATGTGCCTCTTAGGAGCTGCCCTAGGCTACCAAAAGCTGTTTAATGAGGTGATGTTTCCACATCACCCGATCATCACACCCTCCCTCATGGCATCAGCCTTTCAAGACCTTGAGGCCTGTCAGCCCTCTCCTTCACAGGATGGCTTCACTATCAGGCCTGGAAAGGGGAACTGCTGGCTGCAGCTCTCCTCCAGACCACTGAGGAAGCCCATGCGTGTCTTTCATCAAAGTAGGATTAAAATGACTGCCTCCTCCTCACAGGCAGGGGTAGAAGGCTGGCAGATAGTGGAAGTGCACGACTGTGGTATCTGCACCCTACATGCCTTTGCACCTTGGGTTTAGCCTGGTGGGAAGCTTTGGGTCATCCAGACCCTCATTGTTAATGCACAAGGCAAAACTGTTCAGAGCTAGATCCAACAGAGTATGAGATTTGCACCCATGAAGAATCTGGAAACTTTTGGGTTTCCATGATAGAGAACAGACCAAGCTGATGCCTGACCTGACACTCATTCTGAGACACCACATACATGCTTAGTCAGGTACGCAGAGGACCCTCAGGAAGAAAAGAAGTCAGGAGTTATTAAGAAGCTTTTGGCTTAGTTTAGACATACTCCGGTCAAACAGGTACTGCAGCAGAGCTTATACCCAGAGCAGGTTTTTTTACAGGCTTGAGAAACTGGGTTTGTGACACACACTGGATTGCCAGGCTCCACAGCACCCAGAAGTACGCAGGAATAAAAGCTGCTATAACTGTTGTGTTGCTGCCTGCTCTTTAAGTAACACCAGGCACAGTCTGTGTGTGTTTTCACTTCCTAATAAACTTTGACATAGGTCCCATACAAATACCTTACAGAGCTTGTCAGGATCTTTAAGAAAAGAGCATTCCCTGATCCCATTCGCTTTCTGTGAAAATCTCAGCAATGTGTTTCAGGAGTGAGGACAGGGTTAGGAAGAGGAAGGGCACAAAACCTTGTGGTATACCCTGAAAAGCTGTACAAGCTTTTTGTGTTGTGAATTGAGCCCTTTGTCTGTTTGCCTAATGCAGCTGCCCCTGTAGCATGGCATAAATGTCACAGCAGCAAGTAGGAGGTAGTGGTCACATCTGAGGCTGACCTTTAAAAATCAGCTGGGCTTCTTTATTCTTTCTGTTCACCCACTTTGTTTGCTTGTAGACTTTTAATTTGAGGTCATTCCTGTGGGTATCATAGCTATTTTGGGCTGCAGGTGATGCTTCCCATCTCCCTGCTCATTGATTTGTGGAAAGCCCCTCATTAGAATACAATTTATTCAAAGATTAAATTTTGCCACAGAGGCAAGTTGCTTCAAGTCAGTACTGATATCTAAGTGCTAACATGTAAGCTACCATCCAGAGTCAGCAAGAATACCAACAGAGTAATGTGCACAACAGGTTTTAAGAAATGGCTTCATGGCAGGTTTGGAAGAGTGATAATAACCCTGTATTAGTGTTCATTTAATTAAAATATACATTTTATTTATACATTTTTTCCACTTTCTCTGGCCATCTGGGAAAAAGAAGTACAGGTAGGCTTGCTGTTTTTTCAGACCTTTCATGAAATCAAATCTTGAAGCCTCACGTGCATTACTAACTGCAGAAAAAAAAATATCATTGCCTTATATGTAGTCTTCATCTTTTTTTTAAAAAGTGATTTGCTAGCCACAGCCTTTTAGGGAGTAAGAGAAGGTCATTTTGTGGAACAGGGGTGTGGTTGTAATATGGCGAGGACAGAACTTGTGTCCCAAGATCAGATTTCTGGAGTGGAAGCAACAGGAGAGGGAAAACAGTCCTGTATCTGAAGGATGGGTCAGGAAGTTTGGAAACTTCCATTGTGGCCTGCACTGTCATGGGCTTTCCGTGCTCTGCTGCACAATCCAGCTTACCTCCCTTTGCTTCTGTTTCTTTTTTAAATATAAAATAGAGAAAACAGCATCGACCTCAGCCTACTGTTATGAAACTGGATTTCTCAATGTTCACAAAGGTTCTGAATGTCAGTACCCAAGGCTTGCATGTGGTAAAGACTACGTGTGTGTAAAAGTAAACACAAGTTCATAAATAGACTTTGGAAACACTTCCCTACTGGCTTTTATCCAGGATGTCAGAAAATAAGGAGGAGGGGGAAACTAAGTGTGCCTTTCATTGCACGTGATTTGTTTTCCTCACTAACACTACACACTGTTCAGGACTGTTTCTAGGAAGAAGGCAGTCATAAAAACCGATCAGAATGTGCTACAGCTTTGCAGACTAGTAGATAAACAGTATGTGCAGAACAAGGGGATTTTTTTTGCCTCAAATTCTTAGGCAGAAGCGTGTCAAAATGCAGCGGGTCAGGAACATATAATTCCTGCAATGTAAGTTTAGTATTGCCCTTATAGGAAGCTTTAAAAGTCTTTAGAAATATTTTAAAACATGTTAATAATCCCTTGGCCTTAACTGGGCTTTAACTAATACTAAAATAATTGCACTGGCTTTGAAATTCTTCCACCATGTGACAGCATCATACTTTCAGAGGTCTCATGCCTCTCCTCCTGCTTCCCTCAGTTTTTTGCCTAAACCAGGCTCAGTAGCCTGGCACCTATCACTCTCTTTTGCTAAATGCCATATAGTTTTTCTCCAGGAAGTGCAATGCTATGGATGAAGCTTTACAGATCCCCAACTATACAGCGTGCAGTTTAGATCATCAGCAGTTGCTCCACATGGAGCTGCTGACCCAAGAATACAGAAGCAGGTTAACTACAAGTGTTTTATTTTACACTCCTGAAGATGCCATTGATGCTAGGCTGGTGGTGAAGCAGCACTGTATTGATACAGCAACAACCAACTGCCCTTAGGAATGCTTTGGGACTTTATTTACTGATTTTTTAGTTTAAGAACAATATGGAGAGACAGGTCTCAAGACCCACACCATAAACCTCTCCCAGTATCCAGCAACATGGCTGAGGACATCAGAGATCCATCTCTCTCATTAGAGAATCCTGACTGGTGTTTGTTACCTACACAGGGCTGTATCTCCTCAGAAGTTAAATCAAAGGAACATTTGAAGTTCTATTTTGTGAATCATTTATTGAGTACACTGGACTTTGAAGGTACTCCTACATTCAGCTGGATGAAGGATTACTGCCCTGTGAAAAACGAGCACCTGATACCTCAAGACTGGCTGGCACCATTTTTTGAATTAACTTCACAGATGAGGAAGTCAGCAAAAAGTGACAAGAGAGAATCTTTTCATGGTAGCAGGCCTCCACATAGTTACATGTTTTCATTATAAAATGCCCATAATGTGATCCTATGTGAACAGATTCCTGCAGAGAGTAAGCACATAGGTGTCCCTGTTTTTGTTTTCCTTGAGGTGGCAACACCTTTTCACCCAGGTCACAGTTTTCATTATGTAGCATCAGTTGAGTTAAAAGATGCCTGTTT
Source organism: Pezoporus wallicus (assembly GCF_028554395.1). Taxonomy (NCBI): domain Eukaryota; kingdom Metazoa; phylum Chordata; class Aves; order Psittaciformes; family Psittacidae; genus Pezoporus; species Pezoporus wallicus. Next base: position 4,771,603 of record NW_026642654.1, read on the forward strand.
TAGTTTGTTAGTGTTATTGAGATAGCATTAGATTTGGAGTCACCCTTGTATATAATGCAAAGATGTTTAACATAACCCTCCTACATGCAGCCTAGATAAACCTATCTGACTTTAAGGACAGAGAATATCCCTCCTGTCTTCAAGGCCACTTTTTTAAGGTACGATCAGATCCTGGATCTCCCCTTTTACGTTAGACATCCATAACAAAGATGATTCCATCTTGATGATGGTTATGACTGGATTCCCTTTCTAATCAACAGGAAGCTTAGCATTGCTAGAGCATGATCCATCTGTGCACTAAGACTCTCATTTTAACTGCTGTTTGCTGGCCTTCAGCAGTGCATAGAAGCTTTAACTGTGACCCACTTTGCCACACGCAAAACAGGGGACAGGGACAAAACAAAAAGTAGTGCCAGGGTCTCTCTCTTATGCAATCCTCCCTAATTTAGAAAAGTGACAAATTTCCAAATATTAGCATTCCAAATATTAGCATATTGCTTGCTGCTTGTCACCAGCTTTATTAATATAATAAGGTACAGGACGTCATTAATGCAGGCAGCGTAGAATGAGCTGAAAAGTTTGCTTGATGTGTACGGCAGGGTGAGGAACATACTGCCCAGCAGCTACAAGGTCAGCACGTGGTCAGGAGGTGTGTCTGCTGCAGCACTCCTGATGTCCTGGTTTCAGGAATGCTTGTCTGGGGACTTACGAAGGCCTTTACAAAGCAGAAAATAAACCACTGCTGTTACCGAGCAAATAAGGCCACCGTTTTTCAATAGCTGTGAAGTGGCACAAGACAGTTAAAGAACCATGTGTAAATGTCGTGCAGATTCCTAGCGAGTGGCATCTTCCTCAACCTTAGCAGAAGCCTAAGCGAGCTTACAGTTCCCTCTGTAGGCGGCGGAGAGGCAGGGACAATTTCAAGGACGGATTTACTCCAATAGGATTCTTGTCTTTAGGTTGTAGAAATGAATCCCTCTCTGAGTTCAAACGAGCCCTGTCTTTCCACTGAACACAAATGTAGTAAAAAAACTTGCAACATCCTATTTTGCTCCCACCAACGTAGGTGGAGACAAAATCAGTCCATGGGAAAGCAGGAGGTTGGAGCCACAGGGAACCTGTGGGAATCCCTGAAGCGGCTGGGATTGAGGCTTCTTCACCAGATGCCGTGTGAGAAAGGGCTAGAGGCTGATGCCTCTGGCCTTTGGCAGTCCTCCTCAGTTGAGGGTGAAGGCTCCCTCCAGCTCCTGCCAAGAGCTAAGGGAAAGCATTGCTGAGCTGGATGCAGCCCAGCTCTTGCAAACATCTTATAGGGGTGTTCTGTGAAAGGACAACCTTTTACCCTTTAGCTAGTGCCACCATCCCTCTGGATCTGTTGCCACTCACTCCCCAACTCTGCTTCACTCTTGCCATCTCTTCCCATCCTTTCTTCCAAACCTGGCTCCATCACCATCACCACAGGCTGTCCTGCTAATAGTCCTTTCATACTTACAGGCAACAGAAAAAGTGCCCAGTCCATGCAAAAGCTAAATATCTGGGTTTTGCAATAGGCACTGGGTTAATACTTAGTACAGAACTTTTTCATAGTGCTTCATTTGTCAGAGAAACTGCCCTCTCCTACCCACCTGCCCAGAATAGGACACTTGACCATTGCCTCTCCTGTTGCATTAACCTGTCACCCATTAGGCACATACTGCCTGCAGGAAATTAGACACCTCCTTTGGTTTTCTTCTTGCAGTCATTAAGTGTTGGTACAGTATGTCTGCCAAATCCCTGTTAATAAACTACCTTTTGTCTGTGGCAGAGTTATGCTAAGATAAAATGCCATTCCGTTTCAATTATCCATCTTCTTTGTGTTTCACAGGTCTGAACAGAGCTTTCTTTTCTGAACCATTTCCTGATCTACTGAGATTTGTGCAATGCTTACAAGAGGAGAAAGAATACAAAAATCAGTGATCTAGTCACATAAATAAGAGTTTCAGGAAACTGTTTATTCTCAGCTATACTATTAGGGCCTGACTAGACACAACTCAATAGTAGAGTTTCAGTAGGTTTGAAAGGAGGAGGGGAATGAGGGTGGTGGGAAGAAAGAGAGAGAGAATATTCATTTTGAGCAACACATAAACTCTATGACACAGTTTATATCCAAATGTGTTGCTACAGAAATGTTCTGTGGCCATCTTCAAGGGCTCCCTCTTTACAAGTGTAATACTGGAAAAGAGGGGAGCAGAAGGGGCAGTTGAAATGAAAAACAAAGCAAGCTTCCTTCTTCCATCATTTCAACTCCCTTCACTTAATGTTACTTTTTACATAGGAGGGGGGAAAATATTACTGTGTTTATTATCTGTTTATTAAATGTATTACCTGTCTTACACACAGTATAGCCTCTATGAATCACAAAGTATATTACAGAAAATGTTATTAGCATAATCCCCTTTTAACAGATGGAGCAACTGACAAAGTTGCATTGGGTTATTGAAACTCATGCAGCAGCACAAGGGAAAATAGCTTTGTCATCCTGTCTCAGACCAGCTCTGCACTGATTAGGCCAAGTGCTACAGTTCATTTCTCAATCTTAGCCGAGAGTCAGGTCTTACATGACTTATGATTTAGTTTTGGTCTCTATTGCACCAACATAAAATTTCCAGGAGAAAGGATTTATGAATACCCAAACTTTTTAACTGTATTGCTTTAAATTAGCTCAGTTGCAATGACTGTTGCATTTCCACTGACCTTCCAAAAATACAAGGGCTCGGACAGTGAATCCAATTAGCTGAAGATATAAAGATAAGACATTTAAATACCTATGAGAAAACTCTCCTTCAAATCTAATCTGCTTTGTTTCAAATTAGGCTAATACAAATTAAGGAAGCTGTTGTTCTTCAAGAGAGCTTTCATATTGATGTTTCTTGCCTCTCCTGGAGCTTTCTGACAGAGGCTCCAGGTAGGACCGTTCTCCCTGGCTGTGATGTAGAGCACACTTTTCACATCTTGCTCTGCCCAGAATGGTCCAAGGGCTACTGCATGAGCTATCTCTCTTTTAATTTTTTCAAAGGCTTGTCATTGCTCAGGGACCCATTGGAAATCATTCTTCCTGGTCACAGAAGTGATCGGTTTTCCTTGCAACTGATGTACCTCACGTACCTCGAAGGGCTGAGGTAGCTTTTCCATCCCACTACCTTATGTCCTTTTTGTGGTCAAAAAGGTGAAACTTTAGTGTGGTGTATACCCACTGTATCCTCTCTCTTGAGCAGAACTGTTGACCTGAGGTACTAATCCTTACAGGTGGTGAGTAGGATCTATTCTCTTTGAGCTGGACCAGTTTCTCCACAGGCAAGTTGCAAGCCCATAGGAGGAAAGATACATGTACTGTCAGGACTGGCCAACCAATTCATCCACCATTTGTTTCTCTCCATCTTCCCAGCTCATCACTGCCAGTGAGTTAGCATACAACAATGTGTGTTCTGTCTGCCACATGGGTTGTGTAAACTTGATTTCATTTGGGTCTTTGGATAACTGCATGTTGCCCGTGTCATCACAAATCACCTCCAGCATAGCTAATTCCCTCAAGTACTGGACACCTCTGTCTATGCTGGTCCACTTGCCTGAGTGACATATAAAGTCTTTTTTTTTTTTTGAAGGGATACCTTTCCTTCATGCCTGACTGGAGTCACCTCCAGAGTCTGGTGGCTTGTGCCCCTTTTCAAATCCTTTGTCAGTACTTCCTTCCAAGAGCGATCCCAGCTGCTTGGCTTCCTTACCCTCTAATGCCAGGCTACTGGCCCCATTATCCCAGATACTGGCCAGGCCCCAGCCCATTGCAGTGATTTGTGCCTCTCTGGGATTCCCAGGACGACAGCACACTTCTTCCAAGTATTTTACTGTTTTTCTGGATTCTGCATTTGTTCAGGAGTGAAGTTCCAAAACACCAGAAGTGTCCATTGGCCTTGGTACTTGCCCATACTGCCCCACACACCCTGCCACTCCTAACTATCTAACCTCAGTGCAGAACTCTGGGTACTATTCTTAAATAGTTGTTTAACCTTAAACAAGACCTGGAACACATTCAGAAGACATAGCAATAGGAACATACTGGTTTGAACATCCCAAGGATATCCAGAATTCTAAAGAGCTATTGTAATTAGCCTGGAAGAATGGGAAGATGAAAGGGGGTGTCTCCCCCATGGATTGGGTCTCCAAAAGGTGAAAGGTATAATTATTAATAGTTTCCAATAGATGGCTCCCAAAGTACAGAGATGATGGCAGTGCTGAGTACAAATACCAGATTACTTTCATGACCAGGAATTCTATCATATCATAAGTCCCAGTGTTACAAAGTACAACATGATAACCTTAGCCTGTTTCCCATGGGCGATAAGCAGCACAACAGGGAACACATACTGCAAGTGGTGGTACACAATGCAAACCTGAGAACAAGCGGTGCCAGCTCTGAGAGCAAATAAATCAACATTGTAAGCAGCGACTATTAAACTAATGTAATGAATGCTTATAACAAATTTGGTCTGTCATTAGCTCAACCCGTCGTGCTCCAAAAAGGACTGCTGTCATTTAAACCCAGCTGGCAACTCAGTACCACAGAGTCGCTGGCTCACTCTGCCCCCTTCAGTGTGATGGGGGAGAGGATCGGAAGAGAAAAAGTGCAAAAACTGGTGGGTTGAGATAAAGACAGTTTAATAGGACAGAAAATGAATAAATTAATAATAATAATGATAACAGAATTATTAGAATATACAGAAGAAGTGATGCGCAATGCAACTGCTCACCGCTCACTGACCAATGCTCAGCCTGTTCCTCAGCAGTGGCCCCCAGCCATCTTTTTCCCCAGTTTTATATATAGCATGACACCATGTGGTATGGAATATCCCCAGGGTCAGCTGGGGTCAGCTGTCCTGACTGTATTGCCTTCCAGTTTTTTGTGCCTTCCTAGCCTTCTGGCTGGCAAGGCATGAGAAGCTGAAAAGCCCTTCACTTAGTAAAAACACTGTTTAGCAACAACCAAAACATCAGTGTGTTATCAACATTATTCTCATCCTACATCCAAAATAACACAGCACTGTACCAGATACTAGGAAGAAAACTAACTCTATCCCTGCCGAAACCAGGACACCACTGAAGATGTGTTTAACTCAAAAAACTCAAAGCAAAAGCAGAGTGGAAATGCTCAGACATTTACGATGAAAGGAGATCCCTGAACTCTAGACATGTCTCTGGAATATTTACTGGGATGGAGATCCCACAAAGCCCTGACTTAACCTCTGCCTCATATTTCTCTGTCGTCAAGTGTCCAAGAAATCATGAGTCCACAAGAGCTTAAAATACTTAGGAAAAGATAGGGCAATCAATCATGATTTCCAATTTTTAAAGGAAAATTAATGATTTTATTAGTAAAACTATGCAGAACTCATAATTGCTTGTGTAAGTTAAAATTTACCTTGAGATGCTTGATGACATATTATTTACTTTTTAAAAGGTCATCTCCATCCTGTAGCAGATTGCTATATGGAAGGTGTTAGCATCAAAGCTGTACTATGTGCAGAGGGTGAGCAAAGAGGATGGTGCAGCATACCCCAGCAGAATACAGATAAAACTCTCCTGAGATGTAAAACATCAATGTAAAAGTAAGTAAATGGAAAATTTTCATACTGGTGAGTAGGTATACAAAATAGCTGGATGAAAGCTTACATCCAGATTAACTGACCTTTTTTTTTCAGGGGATACATCCAGTTTAATTGACCATGCTTACTGCAAGCTGTTAATTATCACATTGCCTCATTTCTAACAAGAGGAAGAGAAATACCAGGAATCAGCCATAAATAACGTGTGTGACCACTGGAGGTCACTTTTGGTTTAGAAATCCTCAACTTTAAAAGTTTTGGCAGCAACGCAACTGCAAAAGCAGAAAGGAGAACAACTGGGACTTGCAGCTCCCTCTTGAAAATTCATTTATTTCATTTTAGGATATTCTAGCAAATTATCTTCATGAAACAGCTATTCTCACTAATTTTTTTTTTTCCATATTACAGATTTCTGCAATGTGGTTATTTTGGCCTGAAAGACAGTAATATTAATAAATCAGTGAATTGAAACAACTATGGGAGTAGGTTAGAATGAAAAAGAACATATTTTCTGTCTTTGTGGCTATGCAGACACAATACTGGCTCTGCATTTGAAAGAAGAATATATTAAAACTATTCACCTGATCCACGGATCAGGTATCTTAGCTCAACAGCTGCAAAGAAAAGCAGCGTTTGTACACACATTGTTTTCTAGACTAACCCTGCAACATCTTATTCCTTCAAAGGGTCAACCTTAGATGATTGATACAATTGAATTCAGAGGGAGAGTGTGTCTGAATAAAAAGATTTTTTTTAGATTGGCTGCCAATGTTCAGCCTCTTTGTGTTTTTTTCTTGTTTGCTCCGGACCTCATGAAAGGGGGGGTGCTTCCTCATGAAAGAGGACTGCTTCCTCATGAAAGAGGACTGCTTCATGGCCTCTCTTGCTTGGGAGCAGCCATACAATCCCTTGGCCCCTTACATTCCCCATCTCTGTTGGGGACAATTTGCTCATCCATTATAGCAGTTCATTTCAGCAGTGATGCCCCCAAACCAGCATTACTTCAAGAGGCACTGGAATGGGTTGCCCAAGGAAGTTGTGAATGCTCCATCCCTGGCATTGTCCAAGGCCAGGTTGAACAGAGCCTTGGGTGACATGGTTTAGTGTGAGGTGTCCCTACCCATAGGAGGGGGGTTGGAACTCAATGATCTTACCGTCATTCACAACCCTAACTATTCTATGATTCCATGATTCTAAGATCAGACAAAGGCCTTTGCAAAATTCGTAAGACAAAACTGAAAAAAAGGAAGAGAGAGCAAGAAAATATAGAAATCACATAAGTCTATCAAGCATTTTCTGCTTGGCCTTTCTGAAGGGAGGATGGAGAATTTATTGTGAATGGGCATGCCTATTACCAGGTAACAGTGCTTTTAATAGAGTGCCTGCTGTGGTAAATGATTGCTTTTTTGTGCTGTGGTCTGTGGTTTTGATGATGAGCTTCCTGAGAGACTGTAAAGATAAAAATCACAACTTGCCACTTGCTGAAGATTTAAAGAGCTATAACTTCTAAGTTATACTACTAAGGGATAAACAGGCTTTTGACTCCTGCCCCTGAGTGCCATGGCAGTCCCACAGAATCTAAATTGCTGAAACCTAAATGAAGTTCATGCACAAGCACATAAATTTATTGCCAGTAAAGCAGGGCCTCAGGCTCCCACTGGACACGATGAAGGAGGCTCTGAAAAGCTGACCAGAGACTCTCCTCTGCTGTCAGTTTTGTAGGGAAGCCATCCTAATACAGCAATGATGGCCAGTGGCACAGGCATACAGAGAGCTCAAGGTTGGTGGTACCAAAAGGGAGAAAATTAATTCTGAGCATGATCGTGGGGTCACTTCTCCTGCCTCATTTCCAGTCCCATGTCGGATGAGCTTTGGTTCTATTGTATAGTGAATTTAAACTGGGAGCAGGAGGACTTAAGCTGTAAGGCAGCATGCCTTGTCAGGATGGACATATACAAGGCTTTGCCTTAAACATGCATTTCTCCCTGCTTTGTTATTTCACAAGCAAGCCAGCTTTGACTTCTGCTCCCACAGTAAATTCCATGTCCATCTCTAGACCTTAATATATTCAGCTATTTGCAATTTCTTAATTATTTCTAGATCTGTAAGAGCAATGATATCTACAAGACCATTTGCTCCTATTTCCTAAACATTCTTCCCCATATATATAATTTTGATTAAAGCAGGAGACAGCATTTCCTGAACTGTTTTACCATGAATGCTCTTCTCCAATGATTTGCACAGCTTGTGCTCATTGTGCCATTGGGTGTATATTCTGGGCTGATAACACAATGGTCTCTTTTTGTGCACACCCCATTATGGCATCCATGGCCTGTGTGATGGCAGTGGGAAATGCTCAGCTGATGACCCCCTAGCCCCCGTCTGCTTGTTGATTTGGAGTACAAGCTTCTTATGTAAGTGCCAGACTTCTGCTGCTTTTCAGGAAGTTTTTCTTATCTCCCAGACAGGGAACTTTAAGTGGGAAAAAGGTTTTAACTTTTCCCATCACTGGTAACAGCTTGATAATTTTTTTAATGCAGATGTCTGAAAAGTGGGGATCAGGAAACAAATATGTACCACTGTTTTCAAAAATCTCGAATTTTAAGGCAGCCTTGGTTCTTGGAGATCTGTTTGTGCTTTCTGCCTTTTTGGAGTGGGTTCTTCTTATGTGCTCCACTTTTAGGAGTGTTTTGCACTTGCAGCTCAGATCTCAGTGTAAGTTTTGCTTAGCTGCTGAAGCTCGCCCCTGGGCTGACCAGTCCTTAGGCTGTGGCCTTGATGTGGTGCAAACTCCTGCTCCAGGTGAGAATTAGCTGTCATAGGCCACTACAAGGAGTATGAGAGTTGGAAATAGGGAGTTAACACTGTTCACATTTATGGCAGCATAAGATAAATAAGTGTTATCAAAGCATTACTCATCGCGCAAAGAAAGGTTATCATGCAAAGACTGTAGGTGACAGGAACTGGGGTGCAAAGCAGCTGATAGCCTTGACACTATTTGCCTACTACTTACTGTCCTCACAGCCTCTTGTCCTCATGAACCAAGCTGAACTTCAAAATCTATATAAAGACAGGGCAGACTCTCTGAGACCTGATCTCCAGAAACAGGATTGCTGACCTACAGCAATCTGCTCTAAATAAATGCAAAAGGACTTGGATCTCCAGTCAGCTCCCCACATAGCTCTGGGAGCTCCAGCGAGCCACAGAGAAGGGTCTGGGTTCAATTTACTGTTTGGTTTTTAGTGGGTGGGAAGGCATTACACATGCCTGATGCTAAAGGAAAGTAGATCTGGAGTGAATACCTTTGAGACTTATTTATCCTTGCAAAAACACCCTTCATCGCTGAAGTGTCAGTCCTCTGAAATGAGAGCAAGGGGCTACAACGAAAGCAGCACCTGCTGCTCCCCGGGCTGCAGCTGATGACCTGCTGTGCATGGCAGGATAGGGCCACTGGGGGAAAGAAGCTCCTACCCCTGAAAAGCCTGAGTTATGCTCAGCAGATGGTTACAAGAAGGCCCACCAAAATAAAACAGAACAAGAGCACGCACCATGGACCCTGTCCATAGGGGAGTAGTTGAATCCTTGTTTCTGAAGTGGTACAGATCAGCTGCAAGTTGGAAAGCCAGGGGTGAAATCAGGCCCCATGTGAGAGATCCTTCAGTGGGACAATCCTAGAGCTCAGACCATTTCTGTCTGTGGGGACAGCTGGGAACAGTCTTGCTGTCAGAGTAGCTGGGGACATCCTTGCTGTAAAGTGCAGCAAAGAGGTGACCACAGACACAGGTAAATGGGCTCTGATCCCCAGCTGGTCTGAGCTGGCACAGCATCTGTCCCTAGCCTGCTTTTTCAGATTTACACAGGATAACACTTTCTTGCAGTAGAAGTTTCACAATGAGAGACAGTCAGATGTTTTTAGCTTTCCAAAGAAACCAATGCTAATATAATTGTTACCCCCAGTGGAATTTGGTAAATCCAGGAGCCCTGGAGAAATGACAGTGTTTTATCAATGACCCAGTGGTTTGTCCTGGGACTGGACAGAGATTGATAGAAACTTGTCCCTGAGAAGCCATCAAATCCCTCTCCTATGGCAGCATCAACTGCAGCTGTGGCACTGGCAGCAGATGGCAACTTAATTGCATCTTTTAATTTCCAAGTGGCATCTCCCAGAGGATCTCAAAATATGATATAAACTTCAGGTTAAATTAACCTAAAGAAGTTGTGGGGAGCAGTGAAATGAAGTTTCAAGTGTGCCCATTTACTTTGGGTACCCAGTACAAGCAGGTCAGGGGGGATTTTCACAGATGCTCAGCCCTCATGGAACAGGTGGAATTTGCAGAAATTCCTCTAAACATGAAGGTCTTGAGCTGGGATCTCAGAGCAGAATAATAAGCAGAAACATTGTAAAATAAAAACTGAGTTTTGCCTTGGGCCATTTGGGAAGTTTGTATTTGATTCAGGAATTTGCATAGATCTACTTGTGCCTGCTATGCTTCGACAGGCCCAGTCCTGCTCTAAAATTTGATGATAATGAGGATGGCTGAGTTCTTTCAGTGTCTGTCCTAGTAGTTTCTGTAATTCAGTGTGAACAGTGTTGACGGCACCTGTTAGCTAAGATACACAGCACACTGTATTTCGTTAGTTCTAGGGTAAAAAAAAGAAGCAATCTCTTATTGAAAGAAAAGCTACCATATGGAGAGCTTGGAGATGTATTAGTATAGTCTCTTTTCTCCATTGTGGGCTGGGTATTTTTTTTTGCTAAATATGTTAGTGGTTTTCAATGCCCTCTACAAAGTGTCACTTAGAAAGTCCTCCCACGGCTTGACTAATGGGGCTGCTGGAAGGACACAGCAGGCAGGCAGCAATGACCAAGAATAGGAGGGGACAAGTCAAGCCAGGCACGGTGTCTGCACCCAATAGTTCCATCACCCTGCTGAGTACAATTGCTGTTTGCCCTAGGCTGAGGGAGCATAAATGTTCTCCACGCATGGCGCAACAGAGGCTGTTTTGGGCAAGATTTGTTTGGAAGGGAAGTTGCACAGCCACCCTTGAACCCCTCCACTCCAGCTGGTGGCTCTCCATGCAAACCAGCAACCATACAGCCTGATGCGGCTCCTGCTGAGCAGCCTCACACTATCTCTCACTGGCAAGACAGCTGCCGAACCCAGAGCACAGGGATTTCAAGCACATAGAACCATAGAATCATAGAATCACAGAATCAGCTAGGCTGGAAAAGGCCCTTAAGATCATCAAGAGCGCAGAATTGCCAAGTCCACCCCTAAACCATATCACTAAGTGCCTCATCTACACAGGTTTTGAAACTTTCCAGGGGTGGTGATTCCACCACTGCCCTGAGCAGCCTGTTCCAATGCCTGAGCACCTTCTCAGTGAAGAAATTGTAACGTAACAGTCAATCTAAACCTCCCCTGACACATCTTGAGGCCATTACCTCTTGTCGTATTGCTTGTTACTTGGGAAAAGAGACCAAACCCCACCTCACTACAAGCTCCTTTCAGGTAGTTGTAGAGGGCAATAAGGTCCCCCCTGAGCCTTCTCTTCTCCAGACTGAACAACCCAAATAAAAGAAAGAGAACGCGGGCATTCTGTAAAACAAAAACATACAGCTAAACTGGGAAAACAGTCAAAAAGCTGGAATCCAAACTGACTAATCACTGGAATAAAGAGCCTTCTTCTGTGTCCTCCATGACAGAATTCATATGCCATCGCTTTGCCAATGACTGGTCAAAAGTGGACAAGAAACTGGACTTTCTTTTAGTTCTTAAGTTATGAAGGTTCTTAAGGTATTTTTTTTCTTGCTGCTTAATTTGTGGAGTTACTGTAAAGCTGTCTTCCTAAGAATCTTTCTGTTTCAAGTCTAAGGGCACTTGTCTTTAAGTTCTAGTAGCACCATTGCCACCAGTGTTCTCTCAGTGGTGCATAATTTATTTGTTATTTTTTATTTATTCCTACTTTGAAAGGGATGGAAATGTATAATCTCATTTATATCCTTAGGGAAAGAAAATGTCTACATGAAATCATATTTGTGTGGTCCTCTTGCAATATCATGGTAAATCAGAGGGTGTTTTGAAGTCTAGATGCTTAAAAAAACAAATTCTTTTTTTCTGGAAGTATATAATTTTTTTAATTACATGCTACATTTCAAAGCCCAGAGCTCTTCTGTTTATCTCTGTGTACCTAGGGAATCGTTTATCCAAGGAGCTCTCTATTATGAGCTTTTAATACTGTCTAATATATGTATTTGGTCATCCTCTCCCAGGACCACAATTTTCTCTGCGCTTTACAATGTACAGACATGCAGAAGCACTTCAGAAAATCTATGGAGGCAAATGGTGCTTTATTTCTGAAGTCCTTAGCAGAAGCACAGTCAGCAGCTCCTGAAGGCCAATAGCAACTGTATCAAGTCATCTTTAGTACATCTATTTCTATCAGAAATCCAATATGCTTCTTATGCTGAATTAATACTGTTTAGTTATCTTGTAATGAAACTTACACATTTGTTGCAGAACAGATTGTTCCATGGAACACCGAGATCCATACTTTCCCTTGACAGTTTAGAAGTGTTACATGTGAAGGAAATTCACAGAGAGAAACTTAAGCTGAAGTACACATCATACAACTGTAATAGTCAAAATATTGTGTAGGACATCTTGACTTTTAATAAAACTGATAGCCAGAAATCCTCTGACCTTAGAAGGGTTTTTTTTTTGTGTTTTTTTGTTTGTTTGTTTTTAATACATCCCCATCTTCTCTGTTAATAATCAAGAATTTGAGTTATATTGTATGTAGTTTAGATGTTCCTTAGCACTCTAACCATCAGCTACCTATTCAGTACATATCTCTTCACACGCAGCCTCCATTCTGCTCAGTCTGTAGGGGATTTTCAGTGGAAATAAAAGTTGCCACTTACATTTGATTAAGAAATCAACATCTATAAATTATCTTCCTACTCATCAAAAAATAGATATTCACCAACACAGGGATATTGTTGCCTGTCAGGAAACCTGTGTCCTGATGGTGAGAACAACTGGCACTCCTTTTCATCCTCCCTGCGTGTTCCTCTAATGATGAGAATTTTAAGTCCACATTCCTATCATCAGCTAAACCAATTTATTCTATGTCTTTTATCTTCAAAATGCAACTGTCTCTGATAACTCCATGGGTACCTACAGGAAATATCAGTTCAACACCTACACACACATTCATGCCTGACCACAAATACTTAGAAACCTTTCTGAGCGAGTGCCTTTTCTTTTTCCATCAGAAAACCTGACTGGCCCACATCCTCTCTAGCAGCATTAAGTATCTTAAGATCATAAAGATCTTAAAACACAGGACCATGCAGCTACTGTCAGTGGACCATCAGTGCAGACTGTCTTTCATTATCTTACTAAAGAAATGAGGGCAAGACATTTCTGTAATTTGGAATAGGGTTCTCGCTGTCTTTTATTGTAATGCAGAACTCCAGAGAAAACATTTACGCTACTTCATTTACATTTATTTTACATCATTTTCCCTCCATTATACCTAGAAGTTATCTTTCAACAGTGCTGCTTTACACAGCCAATGAGACAGCAAAGCATCAGCCAGGTTTTCTTGCAGCACCCAAATTACACAACAGAAGCAAAAGATGGTTTTCCCCTTCCCATTTTTTTTTTTAATGTCCACAGTTAGAACTAGAACAGACAATCTAACCATTAATAAAACACAAACTTCAACAGGAGAGTAGAAAACCTGATGAGGCTCAGCTCTATCTAGGCTCCACGACATAGCTTGTTACGTTTTTTCTAGAACTGTGCTATTTATGCAGCCTTAGGGCTTAATCTCTTACCCAAGACCAAGGGGAGCCAATGGGGGTCTCTGGCTGGTCTTCCTCCTCAGATGACATCCTGAGCTGATAATTTTTCCCTGTTCTTTGTAGGTTCTACTGAAACCACTCTTGGTTTCAGCCATATACAAAAATGCTCCTTCAAGTTTTAACTGTTGACAACGAAGCTCCAGTGATCGTGTTTGCCTGCTAATTTTACCTGCTGAAGTTCTTGGAAGCACAGTCACGGCAAGAAACCTGAGCTCAGGAAACCAGAGCACACTTTCCTGGCAACTGACTCCTCAAGTATTCTAATGAAATTATAAGGTTCAGTGAACAATTAGAGCCTGGAAAACACAATTTCACTTCCAAACGGTCAGAATCCTTACTTTCGTATGAAATTTTAGGGTAGGACAATTTGCCGAATTATAAATTCTGTGAATAGAATATAAGGAATTTTCAGTGCCATGATTTTATTACCATCATTAATCATGTTTTGTATGGCATTTAATGGTTTATTTTGTTTTCAAGACAACTTCTTAATGTCAAAATCTAGTTCTGCTTTTCTGTACAGCTGCACAACTGTACAACTGTAACATGCATATGCAGGCGGAACAGCTTTTCTGTTCTGTGCAATCAAGTTTGGAAGAGGGATGTTTTCTTTTCCATTTGTCCTTTTTGCTTTTCTGTTTCTGTTTGGTTTGGTACCAGAGTGCAGGATCCAGTTATTATAGACCTCACCCTACATGACTTCAGACAAACTTGCCTTGATATCTGTGAGACCTCTGGCTCTGTAAGAGGGGGCTGCCAAGTCCAGCAGCTTGAAATCACTTTTGGCAGCTGACAAGAACGGCAGCTTTGTCCCCAAGGTCAGGCCTAGAGGAGGCTTTGTGACTGAACTGACCACTAATTCACAGCTATGATATGCTTTCAAATTCACCACCTTTAGTTTAATTTTATTACTTATTATTCCTCTGCTTATAAGGCATCTGGCTCCAGTAGCTGGTGAAATAAAATTGCTATCAAAAACCCTAAACCCTTCTGATACATCTCTGACTTTGGGTAAAGGCGTCTAAATTTTTCCACTGAGTTATGTAACAAAATGGCCTATTTATAGCACACTGCTGCAGGAGTCTTAGCGTTAGCTGTGAGCTGATAGTGATTATCAAATGATCAATTATGGCCAACTAGGTTTGATATTTAACCTTAAGATATATGCAGATTCAGTAGGTAAGAAAATAAAAAAGCAATGGAAAAATAAAACTTTGGAAATACTTTTGGAAATTAGTACAGAAATTTCCTGTTGCCAGTGCATGGTCTCTCCTCGCTGTGTCACTAACCTGAGCTCTATCTGTAAAGACAGGGAGGACTGAAAAGCGATATAGCCCTCTCTGGTAGCTGGCAGCCCACCAGCCATTGTCAGCTTGAGGATCAGTATATCACAGTCACATAGACTGTGGGTTGGCAGAGCTTTCAGAAGGAACATCAGCATTAGCTGTACTTGCCTCCATCCTCCTCCTGATCCCAAATGACAATATATGGGGCTTTTTAAAGCCTAAAACAGTTTCCTAAAACAGTTTATTCCAGGGTCTCAAGAAGAGCTGTGACATCCCAGCTGAGAGGGAGCCTCACTGCTGCGTGGAGTTAGTTGCCTTTAAGGTTTGGGAGTACTGGGAACAAGGTATAATTCCCATGCTTGCTGCACAGGACTATGACTATGTGAAGTCATAGTCCACTCACTGTGACTATGGAAGTCTGCTGGGCTGCCCTAGCCACATCTCCTGCCCTAACATGCAGCCTCTTGCTGCCAGCTCTGCCCCTGAAACTGCTGCTCTGACATACTGGTGCCAGTCCCTGACAGACTGGGTGACAAAGGATCACAGGACATTGACTTGGAAGACAACTGGAAGAGACTTAATTTTCAGAAAAAATTATGCCTACTGAGACTTTTTCACAATTCACATTAGAAGTTCATAATATGAAGTGGCCCAATAGCCAAGTCACTCTGAAGGTGTAGGTTTAACACTTCCAAGGGAAAGCAGCAGAGCACTTAAGTTAACAAGATGCTCAAGTTACTCGTTTTCTGTTGTAAACCAAATATTAAGACTGCAAGCACAAAACCCCATTTATTAACTATCTGACAGATCACATTTTCTTTCTGGAACAACTTTGGGGAAGGAAACTAAATACAATTCTTCTCATCTCAGCTAAACAGGGAAATGCCACACCTAATGAATTCCAGTAGCATTCCTGCTTTTGCTGAAAGGTCTATTCACTGAACTTAAAAGATAGGAACCACTGTTTGTTGGAGTAATTTTCCACTGTCCCACCCATTTCTTCTGTTAAATTTACTTTCAATCTGTGATGGGGAAGTATAACAATCTATCAGAAATACTGTTTAAATCATTGTATTATGTTGTGTAATGTTTATGTATAAAATTCTTTAAGAAGTGGCTGTGCATCTTTCCCAGCACACTGTATTTCTGAAGCCTTTGACATTCTGCACCGTCCAGCTTCAGGAACTTTCACCAGGAAGCACTAAAAAATATGAGCATTTCTTCTGTGGAACATATATGAATCCAACAACAGTTGTTCCTAGATGAATGCACCTCATAGTCTGGTATCCTATGTCCAAGGATGACCATCACCAAACACTTCTGATCAAGATATCCAGAAATGGAATAACAGGATGTAAAAAGAACGTTCTCCATAATTTTCATAAATTAGGACAGTGGTTTCCAGCCTTTACTCAGGGTTGCCATTCCCACTGCCTGGTCCCCTTCCCACCTCTTCTGCTGCCATGCCACACAGCCAGGCCTCTCTCTGTCTCTTCACCTCCTTCCCCGTGTTCCCCAATGATCCCAGCAGCTGCTTTTCCCTCACTCCCTTCCCTTTTCCCAGCTCTCAGGACTTCACAATTTTACAAGCTGCTACTTCCTCAGTTGGTGTTTTCAATCAAAGACACATGTGGAACACAGGAACTGACACAAAATTCACAGAAGACGTTCTCAGTTTCATGGTTCACATCATCTTCACAACAGACTTTGGACTCCTGCTTAGCTCATGGCCTCTGTGAAATCCTGTAGCAAGGAGTTTCATGGGGTCACTATGCAGTGTAAACAGAAATTTTGATGTCAGTTTTAAACAGTGCCTAATAATGACACAGGGTAAACAGGAGCCAACTTCTTTTTATAAACGGTGTTCATAAGTGCTATATCATGACAGAGAAAAAAAAAATTGTGATAATTCCAGAATATTTAAATATAGTAATATTTGCTCACGGTAACCTTCATGTGAACTTTATTTTGCTGAGCTGATAAGGTTATGTCATCTTATTTTTAATGGAATAATTGTTCAACTTAGAGATGAATTTAAGGTATTTTAAAGTACAATCACAACTCCACTGCACTGGGACAGCATCGCTCACCTGAAATAGTTTAACTTGCTTCAGCATTTACACATTACTTCAGTTGCCATGGGCAAAATGTGTGGAACTGCTCTTCTCTATTTTCTTCTTGTAAAGGCTTTTGTCTCATAAACAGCCATAGGAATTTATAGCACCTTGGTACCTGAAGCAGGACTATATTAAGAATAAAATCTACCTTACAGCTGCTGAGTTGTAACTCTCCTGTTTTGCATCTCCCATAGAGGTAAGATTGAAGACGCTGCATATCCAGCCCAACATGAGCTGTGTAGGGGATTTCAGACTGGTACCAGGTGCTGCCAACCTGCCCCAAAGCAGGTGCATTCTTGTCTGGGACAGACCTATGAGATTTATGGCTGATAAACCAACAGTATTGTCCTGGGTTCAGCAGTAGCAGTCATGTTTTTTCCTTTGTGTTAGCTGGTGCAGTGCTGTGTAAACATCACTTAGCAACAACTGAAAACATCGGCTTCACCAACACTGTTCTCAGGCTGGAAGTCAAAACGCAGCACTGCACCAGCTAACACAAAGGAAAAAACATGACTGCTACTGCTGAACCCAGGACAAGTATTTACAAGAATAATTTAAGTTGCAATAGGAAAAAAGTCACACCATCACCAAAAAGCAGGTTCTGTGTGTTTGCAAAAGCACATTCTTCATAGGTATCATACGATGCAGAATTAAGCCGTACTGCAATACCCTGTGAGCCCATGACTGTTCTCCAAACTGTTACTGGTCCCTTATAGGTAGTAACAAGTAAAACCTCACCTTCCTATCAATCCTGTTGTCTCTAAAGAAAACTGTGAAGGTGCTATTAACAGTGCCACTCAGCATTTTCTTTAGCACTTGTAGCACACAGTGCCAGAATACTCCTTAGCATGTTCAGAGTTTAAGTGCATAATCAACATATTGGTCATGTAACAGGTGTGAAGAAATTTCCTTCTGTTTGCATTACTATTTAACTCTAAATCAAACATTTCCATTTTCTTGAGGATTTTACTCAAAACCATGTTTACATATGAAGCACCTTTACGAAACCTTTCTTAAAATCATGACAGTTGATTCCAAACATTTTTTTCTCACTGAGCAGGAGTCTCACCATTAAATCAAAAAACCCCATCACTCCCATATGTCAGCACTGGACAGTGCTAGCAACTGGACTGTCAACTCAGAACTCCTAGAGCTGTGTCACCCTAACCCTAAACCTCTTCCCTGACCCTATTTGCAGCCTTTCAGTACTTAAAAGGAGCCTGTAAGAAAGATGTGGGGAGACTTTTTAGCAGGCCTGTTGTGACAGGACAAGGGGTAATGGTTTTAAACTAAAAGAAGGGGGATTCAGATTGGACATGGGGAAGAAATTTTTTGTAATGAGGTTGCCCAGAAAGGTGGTGAATGCCCCAACCCTGGCAGTGTTCAAGGCTAGGCTAGATGGGACTTTGAGCAAACGTGGTCTACTCAATATCCCTGCTTATTGCAGGGGGGCTGGACAAGATGACCTTTGTAGGTCCCTTTCAACCCAAATGATTCTATGATTCCTTTGGGTTGTTTGTCTGTTACTTGTACCTCTTTCCTCTTATGTGCATGACACGTTTCACCAGTGTCACAGATACAGCCTTTAAAAAGCAGCCCCCTCCAAACCAATATTTAGCAGCTTCTTTTAGATCCAGAGTGGGAGCCAAGATATGTACATTCCTTATCACCACAATGGGAGGCACTTGCTAGGGAAGGAGGAAATCCTTTACATCCTACACTGTTCAAATCCTCTGTAAAGCCCAGATGATTAGATACCAGGCATTAGTGCTTAAGTGTTTCTGAAGAGTGCTTTGATAGTGGAGAGAGAAAGGTAAGAAGGAAAATAATGTCACCTTCCCAGTAACCTTCTCTATATTTGGATACTGTCTTTTGCAGAAGCTGAATCACAAAATTCTCCCCACTCTGGCACACAATACATAGCATGCTAACTACTATCTGCCAGTGATAATAATGGATGGCTAAATCAGCAAGCATGGAAGGCATTAGAGAAGAAGGTACAAGCTGTAAGAAGTCTGTAAAAGAATGCAGGAAATGCCTTTTATTTTGTTTGTTACTACATTTTGACATCAATCCCCATGATGGAAAGCTCTATTTTCTTACTACATCCAAAGTCAGAAAGGAAATATTTAGACCATTTGCATACATGATGGGCTTGGGCCATTTTCTCACAAAGGTCACTGGGACTGGAAGCCTCCCACAAGCAGCAAGACAAGAGGAGGGTGGAGCTGGGACCTGGGTTCCCAGCCCTACACATGCATCTAGAGTAAACAGCTACAGCACAAAGAAGTTGCAGCACAGGATACCAGCCCCACCCAAACAGTTTGTTTTTATTTTCATTATTATTTGTCTATATTACCATATCACCTCAGAGTCGCAGTTGGACACAAACACTACATTGTCCCTCTCCCTGGAAGCTTGCACTGTTAGGAGAGCTTAGCTTGTAAACTGTGTCAGGAACAAAGAAACTTTTCGATGGAGCTCTGAAGAGTGGCTCTCCCTGACTTGTCCACTGTTAGTTTTTTGGCATCCTGTGAACAAAATGCCATATTTTTCTACCATGCGGGGTGCATAGCTGGTTATATGATGGGAAGTAACTGCATTTTGGTCACGCACTAAGTGCATATCTGCTCTTATAATAGGATGTGCTCCATCAGACAATGCAAGCAAGTTTCACCATATATGAATGATTATCTGTATACTCAATGACAGAGAACAATTGCACTTGTGCACATGATAAACATCTGTCTGCTGAGCCCAGGTCCTGAGACTCCTATTCTGTAGACAGGATACAGTAGGTAGGTAACTTATGGAGCAGAAGTTTAGCAGTGAAACAACACTCAGGAGTATGATGGTTCCAGCCCACTAGCACCTGCAGTTTGTCAAAGTTTTGAAGACTTTGTGGCAAAAGAGGATGTTAAGAAAAGATGTGAATTATTTTTATTTATTACATACTTTAGGACTTTTTTCAGTTTCTTGGAGAAAATGGATGTCTAAATACTTGCAGAGCAAATTTCAGTTCTAAAACACAGAAGTTAACAGACACTTGTTATAAGTTGTTCCAGTATTTGGTTAACAGGAAAGATTTCAACCCACCATCTTTAGTTCTGAGTTCTTGTACAAACTCTTACACCTTTGGGGATGCATCAGGCTTCAGGTCATTAAGCAGCGCTGTATTTTCTCTTGATCAGTTCAAAGCATTCCTTAATTATATTAACTCCTTTCAGCCAACACCATTCCTGTTTCCGCCCCCTCCCCAAAGTGTCCTTGGTAGTCCCGCACATCACCAAGACAGCTGTTCATGCAGCATGAACTTTATTTGTAAAGGATGGATTAGGCTTAAATTCTTTAAAAAAGTTTAAATTAACTAATCAACTGGTGAAAATAGATAATACTATTTACACAGGACAATGGTCACCTTCCCAAAACTTAATTCTCACTCTGTTGAAACAAGGACAATGAAATATAGAAACACACTGATTTCTAGCAGTTACTTTGTAAATAGTGATCTAAGTCTCTCAGACTTACAGAACTTACCTTTTCCCTATAGATGAACATAAATTAGCTCTTTGGCACAGTCATACTGATGTCTGCTTTTCAATGCCAGTACTGTAATGGACTCAGCCACCTAATATCATCGATATCAAATCAATGATCCTCCTACTGGTATATCCAGCAAGAAAAGACTGCTCAAATATTCGATGTCTTCTGACAACATCTACACTCATCCTTCCTGCACCCGGACTTACTTGAAGTTAACACTGATTTTATAAAGACAAACAGGAATATTGCAGCTCAGACAGTGTTTCCAAAAGCCTCAACAAAGGCTGTGATCACTGACTTCACATTTAGAGTGTACAAAATAGTCTGATGCCTGGTGCCGTTCTATAACATGTTATCAGATTTTCACCTGAATTCATCAGAAATGTAGACTCTAATTTCTCTCTCTTTTGAAGCACCTTGGCAATAAAATATCCCCGTAAAGTGTATTAGGAGTGTTTCAGAACAGTCTCATATGTTGTCTTGAGTACATTGGTCCCAATTTGAAGTCTCAGCCAGTACAAGAATTTAATCAGAAACCAGAAGGAAAACACTGTTCTAGATGTATAAGCCACTTGCAGGTCAGTCTCACTCAGTCTCACTATTTGATCTCTTCAGTTACTCAAGGTATTTTCAGTTTTCAGGTTTAAATGTTCAGATCCCATTTAAAAAGCTACTTTCTTGACTCTCTTCCTTATGCTAATAAAACCAGGTGTATAATTATGCTTCTATCCCCAGAGTCCTGTATGGACTCTATTCAGTGTGGCACCTGTTCCGGAAAGTTAAGGCTCCAACTGAGTTCCCACTATTAAAGAAATATACTTTACAAATCTTCATATAAAAAGCCTACCTGGCTACTGCTCAGTAGCAGTATACTAGAAAACTGTAACAATTCCTGTTGCCTTGTGCCAACTGTTAGATAAATAAGACTTGTAAAACAAAATCTGTTCCTAAATTTACATTACCTATTTCTGGAATATACAAAAGTTTTCTAAAGCTTTTACATATGAACTTGCACATGGTCTTTCCTGTCATAAAAGAAGTGCACTCCTTGACCTCCCTTCTGGTCCAAAATGATTTCCACCATGCAGAGTAGTAAGTTTCTGCGTCTCTCCCAGGAGTTAGAAGTGACTTCCATCAGAATATTAAATTAGAAAAGTCACTTCAGTGTTTGGAAATATGAGCATGAATTGTCTAATTAGATATCACTCTAATGAACAACGGAAACCAGTCCTGTTTCTGTCCAGAAAGCAGAGGCTCTTGAAAGTTATTTCATGAGATGGTGGCAATTAGTCTCTTGTATCATTCAGGAAATGTGTCTCTTTTCAATTAAATATGTCGTCCTGTCAGGAAGAAAAGTGGCCTGTCCTCTTTTGCATTGGCAGTCTGGAATTCATCCCGCAGTCGGAACTGCCATTCATCTTCCAGCTCTAACCGGACAACAGTCTGGCGAAGAGAATTGCGATCTTGACAAATCACACACAGAGTGGCACCTAAGTAAACAGTTAAAAAGGAACCCATGTGAGTATCCCCTTTGCTCTCAGATCACCCATCTCCCTCCACCCCTTAGCATGTAGAACTCCATCACTTTCACAACAGGAATTACAAACAAGCTTGGGAGAAAGTGAAGACTCTAAAGAGCACCTATAAGAAACCTGGAGAGGGTCTTTTTACAAGGGCCTGTAGGGTGATAGGACAAGGGGGAATGGATTTAAACTGAGACAGGGGAAGTTTAGATTAGACATTAGGAAAACATTCTTCACTGTGTGGGTGGTGAGGCACTGGAACAGGTTGCCCAGGGAAGCTGTGGCTGTCCAACCTGTAGCAGTGTTCAAGGCCAGGTTAGACAGGTCTTTAAGCAACCTGGTCTACTGTAAGGTCTCCCTGCCCATAGCAGAGAGGCTGGAACTTGATGAGCTTTAAGGTCCCTTCCAACCCAAACCATTCTGTGATTCTGTGTAGGATGGAGGAGAGCTATGTTCAGCTGCCTATTTACCAGGATCTTCTTGTGTAACTTGCGGTATATCTAGTATTCATCTAGTTAAAACTATGAATACATTCCCTACTCTTTAAGGTAAAGGAGGGCAAATCTGTCAGGCCTAAGTAGGTGGTGATGGGACCTGGCAGGAAACAAGGTAAAGCCCTACATCTGTTACTGTTCTAGACCTACTGATCATTGCCTTGTTGAGTGAAACCCCCATTCAGCAAAACGCACCACGAGCCAATCACTGTGATGGCTGGTTAAGCTTTTTGTGCTTTGCTGACCAGAAATGATCTAAACATGTCCTTAAAACTAATCACACACTGTGGCACTTTTCAGATTGGTATGCTTATGTGCTAAAAAAAAAAAAAAAACAAACCAAAAAAAAAGAACATGGTCCATATGTGTACAGACACAGGCAATTCCAGAATGCCAAAATAAGATGTATCATATTTTGGTAAACAGTATCAACTGCCACTTTAATTTGCATGCATCGCTTCCTGGCTTCTGAGAAAAGTGCTCAGTTAAGAGGAAATAATTATCTTGCCAGCATTCAATAATCTGAATGAGAGGTAGTGAGGTAAGTGGAAATGCCCAAGACAATTAAAGAAAAAAAAAAGCTGAGAATATAATAAAAAGAAACAAGACAGACAGTCATGGGGCGTTTAATCATCATGTGCAGGGTTAGAAAATCAAGTAGACTGCTAAGAGAGATGAAGAAATCCTGAATCAAACACACTTTGTGGGCTACACACAATTAAAGTTGCCTGGTACATGCAAAATTAAACTGATTGATAGCCTCTGGTCACTCAAAAAATGCAGTACAAAAGCAGCACTGCTTTCATTTGCAGTTACTCTGATAGCCTTGTTATAGGAACTACAGAAGGATTAAAATGTGGACACTGATCCAGAGCGCATACAGGCAGTGGCTTCAGTGGCATGTGCAGGTAAAAGCACTGCACACCCCGATTTGCACTTTGCTACACCTACCTACATGAAACAGTATTAACTGCAACAAAGAACAGAACAGTTCATAACAACTCTGCCTATTTGAGGAAGGCATTTGCCATCGTGTTTTTCCTCTGGTGACAATTATAGCTGTGAGTGCAAGAAATCCCGGGAGCACTAAATGCCTAAGATAAGTGGAACAATCCAAAAGCATCTTGAGATGTGACTGCCTGGGATACAATGGAAGTTATTTGTCTCCACTGCTATCCACCATCATAATGACTATATGGAGAAACTGGTTATTAGAAATGAATTTTAAATGAGCCAGCTTCTATTGCCAGGGATAGTAAATAGGTTTTCATGGAGGCTTGTCAATCATCTATTGCAAATTAGAAAACCTGAAAGACACAATAGGTAAATGCTTCATGCATAAATCTTAAATACTAAGTTTTCAAACATAAACTAAGGAGTTATGCATATACACAAGGCATAATGATATAGACCCCACATTCCTCCCCACTTAGAAATCTGCAGAACTTATGGCACTGTTCAGTGTATACCAGTTTACTACAGTACAGAGACAGCACAATGAAGTATCAAAGATGGGTGGGCCATATAACACAAATATGAATACATGCATGTACATATGCATGCATGTATATTTTTGTATGAAATGCATTTTCCCCCAGGTTCCCAGAGACTAGGTCATATAATTCCCTGTAATAAAATTATTGCAGCTTACCTTTGAGAAAATGGAACTTCTTCAAAAAGCTAGCTACGACAAAGGAGTCACAGAGGTATAGCAGGAGACCACTGAATGTCAAACCGGAGGAACTGATATTCAGAGAGTGAGGCCGAGAACTCACGTAGCAAACTGCAATCTGATTGGGAGAAGGGAAAAAACATTAACATTTTTCAAGGTTCTGTATAAAGCTAAGGTTTGATACCAAGCTTTCAGTATTTGCACCTATTCAAATTCAGACTTGCTTTCCGACTCCAAGTATTGTGACCTTTGTAGTTCCTTTCTAAACAATCCTCTACTTATTAAAATTCTACATAAGAAAACTATTTATAAATATGCATTAGTCATTACTATTCGTTACTGTTATTATCAAGAGGTTTAGATATAGTAAGGTTTGAAAGATGTAGTAACGGTAGCTCCCCACGACCATAATGTGATCTGTCCAGCACAGTTTATCTACCCATGAGTAAAAACAGTGCAGTTAGACACAAGAAGGACCCTTTAGAAATGCCTAATTTAATTTACATTATGACAGGATTACTCAAGTCAGTAGAGTTGTGCATATAAATAAATGGAAGAGCTTTTTTCTTGATAATTTGTTTTTATGGTAACTTCCTAAATCCATTAGGAACCAGGAATATTTGTAGCACTCTTTCAGGATTCATAAATTTTAATTAAGAAATCTTCCACACAAGCCTTTGTTTCCAAAGTTACATGGTACTGCTTAGCTGCGGCAGACCCTCATCTGTCATAAATCAGCATGGTCCAGGGGAGGAAGGACCCACAGCAACTGATACTCTGGACCAGGATGCCTGTATTTACCCATATTCCTTCAATTCTGTTGTACCATATTCCAGCTCAGGTAACAATTCCAGAACCAAACTAAAATCAATTCATGTGCTGAATGGGTTCGAGCTGAAAGATAAAGACAGTAACAGTACAATGCCTTCCCACAGAGTTTATTGTTTCAAATATGTGGTAACATAGACCTGTAAGAGCTCAGCCAGAAAGGAAATGAAGAGAAATAGTTAAAAATGTTCTGGGAGCAGCATATATGGGAAGGTCATTACACAGCTGTTTTGGTAAGTTTAGCAAACCCATCAAGACAGAATTTCACTTAGTATTTAAGTCAGGTGAAATGGTAAAAACAGTGTCTCTCTCCTGAATACTGCCATCTTGGTATCACGTTTCTATTTGACCTACATTTGAGTTTAAGAATGACCTTGGCTTTAGATCCAAACTCATTGGATAGAGGCAACAGCTCCTGACATATAATGTCAGTTTATCCCATTCTGACTATTCTTGGTATTTGCTCCTCTGCCTCAGCTATAAATCAAAAGTGAACTAAAACATTTGTAGTTTGAAGTGCTTTCTAAGGTCTAGGTAGTATTTATAAAACACTCTTGTGGAATAAATTTGCTGTAGGAATGGTCAAATTATATCACAGTGAGAAAACACTCCTGAAAAATGTGCTCTGTGTAAATTCAGAATTTAATATAATTCACAGACTACATTGGTATTTAGGACAACTCTGGTATAGTTCTCTATGTTCTTTATTTGAAGCCTCTAATAGTATCTCTATGGGACTAAGAATTTGATTTTAACATCATAGAGATGTAATACCTGATTTATGAAAGGCTGTGCAATTATTACTAGGAAATGCATCAACAAACTCATCCAAAACATAGCCTAAACATTTCTAGAGCCACTTAAAGGTTATTTTCTTCAGTACCTGTGGTCCTAAGTTAAGGTAACAGTCCACAGATAGCACTGGATGGCTATAATTCTTCAGTGAGAGAGGGAAGAATCGATGGCTGTGATACTGGAGGTATTTTTCAAGGAGCAATTGAGCAGGTGCTGCCAAGAAGGTATGCTTGCTGTCAGGAGCGCAAATGTACTGAGCAGGGGAGATTGAAACTGGAGTGTCAGATACCTATGAGGAAAAAATATTTCTAGTACAGATCAATCCTGATCAATCAAGTTACACTTATCTGAATTTTGGGTTGTATAAAATATATCTCTACCCTACAAATCTAAGATTTACATAAGAAGGACAATCCTTCAACTGAAAATACCTGATACCAAAAAAATTTCAAAGTTTCACAGAATTATATTTGTATTTATAGAATCTTTAGAGGTTTCTAAACCTCTAAAGGGGAACAAACAAGAGGAATTAGAGATGTGTGCATGTCTACAGGGTTATGATATAATAGGCATCACAGAAACATGGTGGGATGGCTCCAACACTGGAGTGTTGGAATGGAAGGTTACAGGCTCTTTAGAAAAGACAGGCCTGGCAGGCAGGGAGAGGGAGTTGCCCTTTATGTTAGGGATAGGCTGGAGAGTATGGAACTCTGTCTGGGGACAGGTGAGCAGTCCACAGAGAGTTTGTGGGTCAGGGTTAAAGGGAATATAGCCATGGGAGACATTACTGTGGAGATCTGTTACAGACCGCCTGATCAAGGAGAACCTGCGGATGAAGCACTCCATAGACAGATAGGAAAAGCCTCACGCTCGCAGGCCCTTGTTCTCATGGGTGACTTCAACCACCCTGACATCCGTTGGAAGGACGGTACGGCCCGGCACAAGCAATCCAGGAGGTTCCTTGATTGTGTGGAAGACAACTTCCTTATGCAAGTAATAGAGAAGCCGACAAGGAGAGGTGCCATGCTTGACCTTGTGCTCACCAACAGGGAAGGGCTGGTTGGAAATGTGACACTCCAGGGCAGCCTTGGATGCAGCGATCATGAGATGGTCGAATTTGAGATCCTCAGGACAGTGAGAAGAGCATGCAGCAAGCTCACTGCCCTGGACTTCAAAAGAGCAGACTTTGGCCTCTTCAGGAAACTGCTTAGGAAGGTTCCATGGGATATAGCCCTAGAGGGCAGGGGGGCCCAAGACTGTTGGTTGATATTCAAGGATCACCTGCTGCAAGCTCAGGAGTGTCGCATTCCAACCAGAAGGAAGTGCAGCAGGAGGGCCAGGAGACCTTCTTGGATGGATAAGGAGCTCCTGAGGAAACTTAGAAGGAAAAAAAGAGGCTTATAAAAGGTGGAAGCAAGGACAGGTGGCCTGGGAAAAGTGCCGGGATGTTGTCCGGGAAGCTAGGGACCAGGTTAGGAAAGCTAAGGCCCAGTTAGAATTAAACTTGGCTAGGGATGTCAAAAATAACAGGAAGGGACTCTATAGGTATGTAGCAAATAACAGACAGACTAGAGACAACGTGGGCCCTGTCTGGAAGCTCTCGGGAGAACTGGCTACACAGGATTTGGAGAAGGCTGAGGTTCTGAATGACTTCTTTGCCTCGGTCTTCACTGGCAAAGGCTCTGACCAAACCACCCAAGCCTTGGAAGGCAGAAGCAGGGACTGTGAGAATGAAGACCGTAGGCCCACTGTAGGGAAGGAACTGGTTCAAGACCATCTTAAGAACCTGAACATGCACAAGTCCATGGGTCCTGATGAGATCCATCCATGGGTCCTGAAGGAGCTGGCAAATGAAATTGCTAAGCCACTGGCCATCATATTTGAAAAATCATGGCAGTCAGGTGAAGTTCCCGATGACTGGAAAAAGGGAAATATAACCCCCATTTTCAAGAAGGGGAAAATGGATGACCTGGGGAATTACAGACCAGTCAGTCTCACCTCTGTGCCTGGCAAAATCTTGGAGCAGATTCTCCTGGATGGCATGCTAAGGCACATGAAAATCAACAAGGTGCTTGGTGACAGCCAGCATGGCTTCACTAAGGGGAAATCCTGCCTGACCAATTTGGTGGCCTTCTATGATGAGGCTACAGAACTGATGGACAGGGGAAGAGCAGTTGATGTCATCTACCTGGACTTGTGCAAAGCGTTCGACACTGTCCCACACGACACCCTTGCCTCTAAATTGGAGAGACATCAATTTGATGGATGGACCACTCGGTGGATAAAGAACTGGCTGGATGGCTGCATGCAAAGAGTTGTGGTCAATGGCTCAATGTCCAGCTGGAGACCAGTAACGAGTGGTGTCCCTCAGGGATCGGTGTTGGGACCGGTCTTGTTCAACATCTTTGTCGGTGACATGGACAGTGGGATTGAGTGCGCCCTCAGCAAGTTTGCTGATGACACCAAGCTGGTGTCAGAACTGTGGTTCAGTTGATATGCTGGAGGGAAGGAATGCCATCCAGAGGGACCTTGACACACTTGTGAGGTGGGCTGATGCCAGCCTCATGAAGTTTAACCATGCCAAGTGCAAGGTCCTGCACCTGGGTCGGGGCAATCCCAGGCACAGCTACA